>NC_143508.1:44802500-53907500 GCF_051622355.1 Phaseolus vulgaris | reverse complement strand
AGTATTCGCCCACGAAGAAAATCAAACAGCTTCGCACACAAACGAACCTTCCTTTCAGCCCTGGCAGTGATCAATAAAAAATTTATTGCCAATCTTGTGGGACGAATCTGGGCCTCAAACCTGAGCCAAAACTCAATAGACACCGTGACGAACGTCTAATAAAAGTTTCAGACCAAAACACCCAGGGAGTAAGGCGTAGTAAGTCCCAGACCGAGAGTGAACAAAACTGGTTTTCCGAAACAAAACGTCCTGGATTTTCTTCCCCCTATCTCCTTTTTGTGATTCTTTTATGGACGTGCCTCCTTACCTGGGTGCAAACAGCATAGGGAAGTACTTGTGTGAACCTTTTCAGCGCAATACGGACCCAGAATAAAAATTGCCGAAAGTAGGGCGAAATTTCACAAGTTTCGGTAGAGGATAGCCTTGGTTTGCAAGAAATTTCCGAAAAATTCTCCCGAAATAGTTTTTTCCTGAAATCCCACGTAAGAATCTCCACTGAATTTGGGACAAAACGCGACAAATTTCAGGTCAAACGGATGAGTATTCGCCCACGAAAAAAATCAAACAGCTTCGCACACAAACGAACCTTCCTTTCAGCCCTGGCAGTGATCAATAAAAAATTTATTGCCAATCTTGTGGGACGAATCTCGGCCTCAAACCTCAGCCAAAACTCAATAGACACAGTGACGAACGTCTGGTAAAACTTTCAGACCAAAACACCCAGGGAGTAAGGCGTAGTAAGTCCCAGACCGAGAGTGAACAAAACTGGTTTTCCGAAAACAAAACGTCCTGGATTTTCTTCCCCGTATCTCCTTTTTGTGATTCTTTTATGGACGTGCCTCCTTACCTGGGTGCAAACAGCATAGGGAAGTACTTGTGTGAACCTTTTCAGCGCAATACGGACCCAGAATAAAAATTGCCGAAAGTAGGGCGAAATTTCACAAGTTTCGGTAGAGGATAGCCTTGGTTTGCAAGAAATTTCCGAAAAATTCTCCCAAAATAGTTTTTTCCTGAAATCCCACGTAAGAATCTCCACTGAATTTGGGACAAAACGCGACAAATTTCAGGTCAAACGGATGAGTATTCGCCCACGAAAAAAATCAAACAGCTTCGCACACAAACGAACCTTCCTTTCAGCCCTGGCAGTGATCAATAAAAAATTTATTGCCAATCTTGTGGGACGAATCTGGGCCTCAAACCTCAGCCAAAACTCAATAGACACAGTGACGAACGTCTGGTAAAAATTTCAGACCAAAACACCCAGGGAGTAAGGCGTAGTAAGTCCCAGACCGAGAGTGAACAAAACTGGTTTTCCGAAAACAAAACGTCCTGGATTTTCTTCCCCGTATCTCCTTTTTGTGATTCTTTTATGGACGTGCCTCCTTACCTGGGTGCAAACAGCATAGAGAAGTACTTGTGTGAACCTTTTCAGCGCAATACGGACCCAGAATAAAAATTGCCGAAAGTAGGGCGAAATTTCACAAGTTTCGGTAGAGGATAGCCTTGGTTTGCAAGAAATTTCCGAAAAATTCTCCCGAAATAGTTTTTTCCTGAAATCCCACGTAAGAATCTCCACTGAATTTGGGACAAAACGCGACAAATTTCAGGTCAAACGGATGAGTATTCGCCCACGAAGAAAATCAAACAGCTTCGCACACAAACGAACCTTCCTTTCAGCCCTGGCAGTGATCAATAAAAAATTTATTGCCAATCTTGTGGGACGAATCTGGGCCTCAAACCTGAGCCAAAACTCAATAGACACCGTGACGAACGTCTCATAAAAGTTTCAGACCAAAACACCCAGGGAGTAAGGCGTAGTAAGTCCCAGACCGAGAGTGAACAAAACTGGTTTTCCGAAACAAAACGTCCTGGATTTTCTTCCCCCTATCTATTTTTTGTGATTCTTTTATGGACGTGCCTCCTTACCTGGGTGCAAACAGCATAGGGAAGTACTTGTGTGAACCTTTTCAGCGCAATACGGACCCAGAATAAAAATTGCCGAAAGTAGGGCGAAATTTCACAAGTTTCGGTAGAGGATAGCCTTGGTTTGCAAGAAATTTCCGAAAAATTCTCCCGAAATAGTTTTTTCCTGAAATCCCACGTAAGAATCTCCACTGAATTTGGGACAAAACGCGACAAATTTCAGGTCACACGGATGAGTATTCGCCCACGAAAAAAATCAAACAGCTTCGCACACAAACGAACCTTCCTTTCAGCCCTGGCAGTGATCAATAAACAATTTATTGCCAATCTTGTGGGACGAATCTGGGCCTCAAACCTCTGCCAAAACTCAATAGACACAGTGACGAACGTCTGGTAAAACTTTCAGACCAAAACACCCAGGGAGTAAGGCGTAGTAAGTCCCAGACCGAGAGTGAACAAAACTGGTTTTCCGAAAACAAAACGTCCTGGATTTTCTTCCCCGTATCTCCTTTTTGTGATTCTTTTATGGACGTGCCTCCTTACCTGGGTGCAAACAGCATAGGGAAGTACTTGTGTGAACCTTTTCAGCGCAATACGGACCCAGAATAAAAATTGCCGAAAGTAGGGCGAAATTTCACAAGTTTCGGTAGAGGATAGCCTTGGTTTGCAAGAAATTTCCGAAAAATTCTCCCGAAATAGTTTTTTCCTGAAATCCCACGTAAGAATCTCCACTGAATTTGGGACAAAACGCGACAAATTTCAGGTCAAACGGATGAGTATTCGCCCACGAAAAAAATCAAACAGCTTCGCACACAAACGAACCTTCCTTTCAGCCCTGGCAGTGATCAATAAAAAATTTATTGCCAATCTTGTGGGACGAATCTGGGCCTCAAACCTCAGCCAAAACTCAATAGACACAGTGACGAACGTCTGGTAAAAATTTCAGACCAAAACACCCAGGGAGTAAGGCGTAGTAAGTCCCAGACCGAGAGTGAACAAAACTGGTTTTCCAAAAACAAAACGTCCTGGATTTTCTTCCCCGTATCTCCTTTTTGTGATTCTTTTATGGACGTGCCTCCTTACCTGGGTGCAAACAGCATAGAGAAGTACTTGTGTGAACCTTTTCAGCGCAATACGGACCCAGAATAAAAATTGCCGAAAGTAGGGCGAAATTTCACAAGTTTCGGTAGAGGATAGCCTTGGTTTGCAAGAAATTTCCGAAAAATTCTCCCGAAATAGTTTTTTCCTGAAATCCCACGTAAGAATCTCCACTGAATTTGGGACAAAACGCGACAAATTTCAGGTCAAACGGATGAGTATTCGCCCACGAAAAAAATCAAACAGCTTCGCACACAAACGAACCTTCCTTTCAGCCCTGGCAGTGATCAATAAACAATTTATTGCCAATCTTGTGGGACGAATCTGGGCCTCAAACCTCTGCCAAAACTCAATAGACACAGTGACGAACGTCTGGTAAAACTTTCAGACCAAAACACCCAGGGAGTAAGGCGTAGTAAGTCCCAGACCGAGAGTGAACAAAACTGGTTTTCCGAAAACAAAACGTCCTGGATTTTCTTCCCCGTATCTCCTTTTTGTGATTCTTTTATGGACGTGCCTCCTTACCTGGGTGCAAACAGCATAGAGAAGTACTTGTGTGAACCTTTTCAGCGCAATACGGACCCAGAATAAAAATTGCCGAAAGTAGGGCGAAATTTCACAAGTTTCGGTAGAGGATAGCCTTGGTTTGCAAGAAATTTCCGAAAAATTCTCCCGAAATAGTTTTTTCCTGAAATCCCACGTAAGAATCTCCACTGAATTTGGGACAAAACGCGACAAATTTCAGGTCAAACAGATGAGTATTCGCCCACGAAGAAAATCAAACAGCTTCGCACACAAACGAACCTTCCTTTCAGCCCTGGCAGTGATCAATAAAAAATTTATTGCCAATCTTGTGGGACGAATCTGGGCCTCAAACCTGAGCCAAAACTCAATAGACACCGTGACGAACGTCTCATAAAAGTTTCAGACCAAAACACCCAGGGAGTAAGGCGTAGTAAGTCCCAGACCGAGAGTGAACAAAACTGGTTTTCCGAAACAAAACGTCCTGGATTTTCTTCCCCCTATCTATTTTTTGTGATTCTTTTATGGACGTGCCTCCTTACCTGGGTGCAAACAGCATAGGGAAGTACTTGTGTGAACCTTTTCAGCGCAATACGGACCCAGAATAAAAATTGCCGAAAGTAGGGCGAAATTTCACAAGTTTCGGTAGAGGATAGCCTTGGTTTGCAAGAAATTTCCGAAAAATTCTCCCGAAATAGTTTTTTCCTGAAATCCCACGTAAGAATCTCCACTGAATTTGGGACAAAACGCGACAAATTTCAGGTCAAACAGATGAGTATTCGCCCACGAAGAAAATCAAACAGCTTCGCACACAAACGAACCTTCCTTTCAGCCCTGGCAGTGATCAATAAAAAATTTATTGCCAATCTTGTGGGACGAATCTGGGCCTCAAACCTGAGCCAAAACTCAATAGACACCGTGACGAACGTCTCATAAAAGTTTCAGACCAAAACACCCAGGGAGTAAGGCGTAGTAAGTCCCAGACCGAGAGTGAACAAAACTGGTTTTCCGAAACAAAACGTCCTGGATTTTCTTCCCCCTATCTATTTTTTGTGATTCTTTTATGGACGTGCCTCCTTACCTGGGTGCAAACAGCATAGGGAAGTACTTGTGTGAACCTTTTCAGCGCAATACGGACCCAGAATAAAAATTGCCGAAAGTAGGGCGAAATTTCACAAGTTTCGGTAGAGGATAGCCTTGGTTTGCAAGAAATTTCCGAAAAATTCTCCCGAAATAGTTTTTTCCTGAAATCCCACGTAAGAATCTCCACTGAATTTGGGACAAAACGCGACAAATTTCAGGTCAAACGGATGAGTATTCGCCCACGAAAAAAATCAAACAGCTTCGCACACAAACGAACCTTCCTTTCAGCCCTGGCAGTGATCAATAAACAATTTATTGCCAATCTTGTGGGACGAATCTGGGCCTCAAACCTCTGCCAAAACTCAATAGACACAGTGACGAACGTCTGGTAAAACTTTCAGACCAAAACACCCAGGGAGTAAGGCGTAGTAAGTCCCAGACCGAGAGTGAACAAAACTGGTTTTCCGAAAACAAAACGTCCTGGATTTTCTTCCCCGTATCTCCTTTTTGTGATTCTTTTATGGACGTGCCTCCTTACCTGGGTGCAAACAGCATAGGGAAGTACTTGTGTGAACCTTTTCAGCGCAATACGGACCCAGAATAAAAATTGCCGAAAGTAGGGCGAAATTTCACAAGTTTCGGTAGAGGATAGCCTTGGTTTGCAAGAAATTTCCGAAAAATTCTCCCGAAATAGTTTTTTCCTGAAATCCCACGTAAGAATCTCCACTGAATTTGGGACAAAACGCGACAAATTTCAGGTCAAACGGATGAGTATTCGCCCACGAAAAAAATCAAACAGCTTCGCACACAAACGAACCTTCCTTTCAGCCCTGGCAGTGATCAATAAAAAATTTATTGCCAATCTTGTGGGACGAATCTGGGCCTCAAACCTCAGCCAAAACTCAATAGACACAGTGACGAACGTCTGGTAAAAATTTCAGACCAAAACACCCAGGGAGTAAGGCGTAGTAAGTCCCAGACCGAGAGTGAACAAAACTGGTTTTCCGAAAACAAAACGTCCTGGATTTTCTTCCCCGTATCTCCTTTTTGTGATTCTTTTATGGACGTGCCTCCTTACCTGGGTGCAAACAGCATAGAGAAGTACTTGTGTGAACCTTTTCAGCGCAATACGGACCCAGAATAAAAATTGCCGAAAGTAGGGCGAAATTTCACAAGTTTCGGTAGAGGATAGCCTTGGTTTGCAAGAAATTTCCGAAAAATTCTCCCGAAATAGTTTTTTCCTGAAATCCCACGTAAGAATCTCCACTGAATTTGGGACAAAACGCGACAAATTTCAGGTCAAACGGATGAGTATTCGCCCACGAAGAAAATCAAACAGCTTCGCACACAAACGAACCTTCCTTTCAGCCCTGGCAGTGATCAATAAAAAATTTATTGCCAATCTTGTGGGACGAATCTGGGCCTCAAACCTGAGCCAAAACTCAATAGACACCGTGACGAACGTCTAATAAAAGTTTCAGACCAAAACACCCAGGGAGTAAGGCGTAGTAAGTCCCAGACCGAGAGTGAACAAAACTGGTTTTCCGAAACAAAACGTCCTGGATTTTCTTCCCCCTATCTATTTTTTGTGATTCTTTTATGGACGTGCCTCCTTACCTGGGTGCAAACAGCATAGGGAAGTACTTGTGTGAACCTTTTCAGCGCAATACGGACCCAGAATAAAAATTGCCGAAAGTAGGGCGAAATTTCACAAGTTTCGGTAGAGGATAGCCTTGGTTTGCAAGAAATTTCCGAAAAATTCTCCCGAAATAGTTTTTTCCTGAAATCCCACGTAAGAATCTCCACTGAATTTGGGACAAAACGCGACAAATTTCAGGTCAAACGGATGAGTATTCGCCCACGAAAAAAATCAAACAGCTTCGCACACAAACGAACCTTCCTTTCAGCCCTGGCAGTGATCAATAAACAATTTATTGCCAATCTTGTGGGACGAATCTGGGCCTCAAACCTCAGCCAAAACTCAATAGACACAGTGACGAACGTCTGGTAAAACTTTCAGACCAAAACACCCAGGGAGTAAGGCGTAGTAAGTCTCAGACCGAGAGTGAACAAAACTGGTTTTCCGAAAACAAAACGTCCTGGATTTTCTTTCCCGTATCTCCTTTTTGTGATTCTTTTATGGACGTGCCTCCTTACCTGGGTGCAAACAGCATAGGGAAGTACTTGTGTGAACCTTTTCAGCGCAATACGGACCCAGAATAAAAATTGCCGAAAGTAGGGCGAAATTTCACAAGTTTCGGTAGAGGATAGCCTTGGTTTGCAAGAAATTTCCGAAAAATTCTCCCGAAATAGTTTTTTCCTGAAATCCCACGTAAGAATCTCCACTGAATTTGGGACAAAACGCGACAAATTTCAGGTCAAACGGATGAGTATTCGCCCACGAAAAAAATCAAACAGCTTCGCACACAAACGAACCTTCCTTTCAGCCCTGGCAGTGATCAATAAAAAATTTATTGCCAATCTTGTGGGACGAATCTGGGCCTCAAACCTCAGCCAAAACTCAATAGACACAGTGACGAACGTCTGGTAAAAATTTCAGACCAAAACACCCAGGGAGTAAGGCGTAGTAAGTCCCAGACCGAGAGTGAACAAAACTGGTTTTCCGAAAACAAAACGTCCTGGATTTTCTTCCCCGTATCTCCTTTTTGTGATTCTTTTATGGACGTGCCTCCTTACCTGGGTGCAAACAGCATAGAGAAGTACTTGTGTGAACCTTTTCAGCGCAATACGGACCCAGAATAAAAATTGCCGAAAGTAGGGCGAAATTTCACAAGTTTCGGTAGAGGATAGCCTTGGTTTGCAAGAAATTTCCGAAAAATTCTCCCGAAATAGTTTTTTCCTGAAATCCCACGTAAGAATCTCCACTGAATTTGGGACAAAACGCGACAAATTTCAGGTCAAACGGATGAGTATTCGCCCACGAAGAAAATCAAACAGCTTCGCACACAAACGAACCTTCCTTTCAGCCCTGGCAGTGATCAATAAAAAATTTATTGCCAATCTTGTGGGACGAATCTGGGCCTCAAACCTGAGCCAAAACTCAATAGACACCGTGACGAACGTCTAATAAAAGTTTCAGACCAAAACACCCAGGGAGTAAGGCGTAGTAAGTCCCAGACCGAGAGTGAACAAAACTGGTTTTCCGAAACAAAACGTCCTGGATTTTCTTCCCCCTATCTCCTTTTTGTGATTCTTTTATGGACGTGCCTCCTTACCTGGGTGCAAACAGCATAGGGAAGTACTTGTGTGAACCTTTTCAGCGCAATACGGACCCAGAATAAAAATTGCCGAAAGTAGGGCGAAATTTCACAAGTTTCGGTAGAGGATAGCCTTGGTTTGCAAGAAATTTCCGAAAAATTCTCCCGAAATAGTTTTTTCCTGAAATCCCACGTAAGAATCTCCACTGAATTTGGGACAAAACGCGACAAATTTCAGGTCAAACGGATGAGTATTCGCCCACGAAAAAAATCAAACAGCTTCGCACACAAACGAACCTTCCTTTCAGCCCTGGCAGTGATCAATAAACAATTTATTGCCAATCTTGTGGGACGAATCTGGGCCTCAAACCTCAGCCAAAACTCAATAGACACAGTGACGAACGTCTGGTAAAACTTTCAGACCAAAACACCCAGGGAGTAAGGCGTAGTAAGTCCCAGACCGAGAGTGAACAAAACTGGTTTTCCGAAAACAAAACGTCCTGGATTTTCTTCCCCGTATCTCCTTTTTGTGATTCTTTTATGGACGTGCCTCCTTACCTGGGTGCAAACAGCATAGGGAAGTACTTGTGTGAACCTTTTCAGCGCAATACGGACCCAGAATAAAAATTGCCGAAAGTAGGGCGAAATTTCACAAGTTTCGGTAGAGGATAGCCCTGGTTTGCAAGAAATTTCCGAAAAATTCTCCCGAAATAGTTTTTTCCTGAAATCCCACGTAAGAATCTCCACTGAATTTGGGACAAAACGCGACAAATTTCAGGTCAAACGGATGGGTATTCGCCCACGAAAAAAATCAAACAGCTTCGCACACAAACGAACCTTCCTTTCAGCCCTGACAGTGATCAATAAAAAATTTATTGCCAATCTTGTGGGACGAATCTGGGCCTCAAACCTCAGCCAAAACTCAATAGACACAGTGACGAACGTCTGGTAAAAATTTCAGACCAAAACACCCAGGGAATAAGGCGTAGTAAGTCCCAGACCGAGAGTGAACAAAACTGGTTTTCCGAAAACAAAACGTCCTGGATTTTCTTCCCCGTATCTCCTTTTTGTGATTCTTTTATGGACGTGCCTCCTTACCTGGGTGCAAACAGCACAGGGAAGTACTTGTGTGAACCTTTTTAGCGCAATACGGACCCAGAATAAAAATTGCCGAAAGTAGGGCGAAATTTCACAAGTATCGGTAGAGGATAGCCCTGGTTTGCACAAAATTTCCGAAAAATTCTCCCGAAATAGTTTTTTCCTGAAATCCCACGTAAGAATCTCCACTGAATTTGGGACAAAACGCGGCAAATTTCAGGTCAAACGGATGAGTATTCGCCCACGAAAAAAATCAAACAGCTTCGCACACAAACGAACCTTCCTTTCAGCCCTGACAGTGATCAATAAAAAATTTATTGCCAATCTTGTGGGACGAATCTGGGTCTCAAACCTCAGCCAAAACTCAATAGACACAGTGACGAACGTCTAGTAAAAATTTCAGATCAAAACACCCAGGGAGTAAGGCGTAGTAAGTCCCAGACCGAGAGTGAACAAAACTGGTTTTCCGAAAACAAAACGTCCTGGATTTTCTTCCCCGTATCTCCTTTTTGTGATTCTTTTATGGACGTGCCTCCTTACCTGGGTGCAAACAGCACAGGGAAGTACTTGTGTGAACCTTTTTAGCGCAATACGGACCCAGAATAAAAATTGCCGAAAGTAGGGCGAAATTTCACAAGTATCGGTAGAGGATAGCCCTGGTTTGCACAAAATTTCCGAAAAATTCTCACGAAATAGTTTTTTCCTGAAATCCCACGTAAGAATCTCCACTGAATTTGGGACAAAACGCGTCAAATTTCAGGTCAAACGGATGAGTATTCGACCACGAAAAAAATCAAACAGCTTCGCACACAAACGAACCTTCCTTTCAGCCCTGACAGTGATCAATAAAAATTTATTGCCAATCTTGTGGGACGAATCTGGGCCTCAAACCTCAGCCAAAACTCAATCGACACAGTGACGAACGTCTGGTAAAAATTTCAGACCAAAACACCCAGGGAGTAAGGCGTAGTAAGTCCCAGACCGAGAGTGAACAAAACTGGTTTTCCGAAAACAAAACGTCCTGGATTTTCTTCCCCGTATCTCCTTTTTGTGATTCTTTTATGGACGTGCCTCCTTACAAATTTCAGGTCAAACGGATGAGTATTCGACCACGAAAAAAATCAAACAGCTTCGCACACAAACGAACCTTCCTTTCAGCCCTGACAGTGATCAATAAAAATGTATTGCCAATCTTGTGGGACGAATCTGGGCCTCAAACCTCAGCCAAAACTCAATAGACACAGTGACGAACGTCTGGTAAAAATTTCAGACCAAAACACCCAGGGAGTAAGGCGTAGTAAGTCCCAGACCGAGAGTGAACAAAACTGGTTTTCCGAAAACAAAACGTCCTGGATTTTCTTCCCCGTATCTCCTTTTTGTGATTCTTTTATGGACGTGCCTCCTTACCTGGGTGCAAACAGCACAGGGAAGTTCTTGTGTGAACCTTTTCAGCGAAATACGGACCCAGAATAAAAATTGCCAAAAGTAGGGCGAAATTTCACAAGTATCGGTAGAGGATAGCCCTGGTTTGCACAAAATTTCCGAAAAATTCTCCCGAAATAGTTTTTTCCTGAAATCCCACGTAAGAATCTCCACTGAATTTGGGACAAAACGCGGCAAATTTCAGGTCAAACGGATGAGTATTCGCCCACGAAAAAAATCAAACAGCTTCGCACACAAACGAACCTTCCTTTCAGCCCTGACAGTGATCAATAAAAAATTTATTGCCAATCTTGTGGGACGAATCTGGGCCTCAAACCTCAGCCAAAACTCAATAGACACAGTGACGAACGTCTAGTAAAAATTTCAGATCAAAACACCCAGGGAGTAAGGCGTAGTAAGTCCCAGACCGAGAGTGAACAAAACTGGTTTTCCGAAAACAAAACGTCCTGGATTTTCTTCCCCGTATCTCCTTTTTGTGATTCTTTTATGGACGTGCCTCCTTACCTGGGTGCAAACAGCACAGGGAAGTACTTGTGTGAACCTTTTTAGCGCAATACGGACCCAGAATAAAAATTGCCGAAAGTAGGGCGAAATTTCACAAGTATCGGTAGAGGATAGCCCTGGTTTGCACAAAATTTCCGAAAAATTCTCACGAAATAGTTTTTTCCTGAAATCCCACGTAAGAATCTCCACTGAATTTGGGACAAAACGCGTCAAATTTCAGGTCAAACGGATGAGTATTCGACCACGAAAAAAATCAAACAGCTTCGCACACAAACGAACCTTCCTTTCAGCCCTGACAGTGATCAATAAAAATTTATTGCCAATCTTGTGGGACGAATCTGGGCCTCAAACCTCAGCCAAAACTCAATCGACACAGTGACGAACGTCTGGTAAAAATTTCAGACCAAAACACCCAGGGAGTAAGGCGTAGTAAGTCCCAGACCGAGAGTGAACAAAACTGGTTTTCCGAAAACAAAACGTCCTGGATTTTCTTCCCCGTATCTCCTTTTTGTGATTCTTTTATGGACGTGCCTCCTTACAAATTTCAGGTCAAACGGATGAGTATTCGACCACGAAAAAAATCAAACAGCTTCGCACACAAACGAACCTTCCTTTCAGCCCTGACAGTGATCAATAAAAATGTATTGCCAATCTTGTGGGACGAATCTGGGCCTCAAACCTCAGCCAAAACTCAATAGACACAGTGACGAACGTCTGGTAAAAATTTCAGACCAAAACACCCAGGGAGTAAGGCGTAGTAAGTCCCAGACCGAGAGTGAACAAAACTGGTTTTCCGAAAACAAAACGTCCTGGATTTTCTTCCCCGTATCTCCTTTTTGTGATTCTTTTATGGACGTGCCTCCTTACCTGGGTGCAAACAGCACAGGGAAGTTCTTGTGTGAACCTTTTCAGCGAAATACGGACCCAGAATAAAAATTGCCAAAAGTAGGGCGAAATTTCACAAGTTTCGGTAGAGGATAGCCCTGGTTTGCACAAAATTTTTGAAAAATTCTCCCGAAATAGTTTTTTCCTGAAATCCCACGTAAGAATCTCCACTGAATTTGGGTCAAAACGCGACAAATTTCAGGTCAAACGGATGAGTATTCGCCCACGAAAAAAATCAAACAGCTTCGCACACAAACGAACCTTCCTTTCAGCCCTGACAGTGATCAATAAAAAATTTATTGCCAATCTTGTGGGACGAATCTGGGCCTCAAACCTCAGCCAAAACTCAATAGACACAGTGACGAACGTCTGGTAAAAATTTCAGGCCAAAACACCCAGGGAGTAAGGCGTAGTAAGTCCCAGACCGAGAGTGAACAAAACTGGTTTTCCGAAAACAAAACGTCCTGGATTTTCTTCCCCGTATCTCCTTTTTGTGATTCTTTTATGGACGTGCCTCCTTACCTGGGTGCAAACAGCACAGGGAAGTACTTGTGTGAACCTTTTTAGCGCAATACGGACCCAGAATAAAAATTGCCGAAAGTAGGGCGAAATTTCACAAGTATCGGTAGAGGATAGCCCTGGTTTGCACAAAATTTCCGAAAAATTCTCCCGAAATAGTTTTTTCCTGAAATCCCACGTAAGAATCTCCACTGAATTTGGGACCAAACGCGACAAATTTCAGGTCAAACGGATGAGTATTCGCCCACGAAAAAAATCAAACAGCTTCGCACACAAACGAACCTTCCTTTCAGCCCTGGCAGTGATCAATAAAAAATTTATTGCCAATCTTGTGGGACGAATCTGGGCCTCAAACCTCAGCCAAAACTCAATAGACACAGTGACGAACGTCTAGTAAAAATTTCAGATCAAAACACCCAGGGAGTAAGGCGTAGTAAGTCCCAGACCGAGAGTGAACAAAACTGGTTTTCCGAAAACAAAACGTCCTGGATTTTCTTCCCCGTATCTCCTTTTTATGATTCTTTTATGGACGTGCCTCCTTACCTGGGTGCAACCAGCATAGGGAAGTACTTGTGTGAACCTTTTCAGCGCAATACGGACCCAGAATAAAAATTTCCGAAAGTAGGGCGAAAATTTCACAAGTTTCGGTAGAGGATAGCCCTGGTTTGCACAAAATTTCCGAAAAATTCTCCCGAAATATTTTTTTCCTGAAATCCCACGTAAGAATCTCCACTGAATTTGGGACAAAACGCGTCAAATTTCAGGTCAAACGGATGAGTATTCGACCACGAAAAAAATCAAACAGCTTCGCACACAAACGAACCTTCCTTTCAGCCCTGACAGTGATCAATAAAAATTTATTGCCAATCTTGTGGGACGAATCTGGGCCTCAAACCTCAGCCAAAACTCAATAGACACAGTGACGAACGTCTGGTAAAAATTTCAGACCAAAACACCCAGGGAGTAAGGCGTAGTAAGTCCCAGACCGAGAGTGAACAAAACTGGTTTTCCGAAAACAAAACGTCCTGGATTTTCTTCCCCGTATCTCCTTTTTGTGATTCTTTTATGGACGTGCCTCCTTACCTGGGTGCAAACAGCACAGGGAAGTACTTGTGTGAACCTTTTCAGCGCAATACGGACCCAGAATAAAAATTGCCGAAAGTAGGGCGAAATTTCACAAGTTTCGGTAGAGGATAGCCCTGGTTTGCACAAAATTTCCGAAAAATTCTCCCGAAATAGTTTTTTCCTGAAATCCCACGTAAGAATCTCCACTGAATTTGGGACAAAACGCGGCAAATTTCAGGTCAAACGGATGAGTATTCGCCCACGAAAAAAATCAAACAGCTTCGCACACAAACGAACCTTCCTTTCAGCCCTGACAGTGATCAATAAAAAATTTATTGCCAATCTTGTGGGACGAATCTGGGCCTCAAACCTCAGCCAAAACTCAATAGACACAGTGACGAACGTCTGGTAAAAATTTCAGATCAAAACACCCAGGGAGTAAGGCGTAGTAAGTCCCAGACCGAGAGTGAACAAAACTGGTTTTCCGAAAACAAAACGTCCTGGATTTTCTTCCCCGTATCTCCTTTTTGTGATTCTTTTATGGACGTGCCTCCTTACCTGGGTGCAAACAGCACAGGGAAGTACTTGTGTGAACCTTTTTAGCGCAATACGGACCCAGAATAAAAATTGCCGAAAGTAGGGCGAAATTTCACAAGTATCGGTAGAGGATAGCCCTGGTTTGCACAAAATTTCCGAAAAATTCTCACGAAATAGTTTTTTCCTGAAATCCCACGTAAGAATCTCCACTGAATTTGGGACAAAACGCGTCAAATTTCAGGTCAAACGGATGAGTATTCGACCACGAAAAAAATCAAACAGCTTCGCACACAAACGAACCTTCCTTTCAGCCCTGACAGTGATCAATAAAAATTTATTGCCAATCTTGTGGGACGAATCTGGGCCTCAAACCTCAGCCAAAACTCAATCGACACAGTGACGAACGTCTGGTAAAAATTTCAGACCAAAACACCCAGGGAGTAAGGCGTAGTAAGTCCCAGACCGAGAGTGAACAAAACTGGTTTTCCGAAAACAAAACATCCTGGATTTTCTTCCCCGTATCTCCTTTTTGTGATTCTTTTATGGACGTGCCTCCTTACAAATTTCAGGTCAAACGGATGAGTATTCGACCACGAAAAAAATCAAACAGCTTCGCACACAAACGAACCTTCCTTTCAGCCCTGACAGTGATCAATAAAAATGTATTGCCAATCTTGTGGGACGAATCTGGGCCTCAAACCTCAGCCAAAACTCAATAGACACAGTGACGAACGTCTGGTAAAAATTTCAGACCAAAACACCCAGGGAGTAAGGCGTAGTAAGTCCCAGACCGAGAGTGAACAAAACTGGTTTTCCGAAAACAAAACGTCCTGGATTTTCTTCCCCGTATCTCCTTTTTGTGATTCTTTTATGGACGTGCCTCCTTACCTGGGTGCAAACAGCACAGGGAAGTTCTTGTGTGAACCTTTTCAGCGAAATACGGACCCAGAATAAAAATTGCCAAAAGTAGGGCGAAATTTCACAAGTTTCGGTAGAGGATAGCCCTGGTTTGCACAAAATTTTTGAAAAATTCTCCCGAAATAGTTTTTTCCTGAAATCCCACGTAAGAATCTCCACTGAATTTGGGTCAAAACGCGACAAATTTCAGGTCAAACGGATGAGTATTCGCCCACGAAAAAAATCAAACAGCTTCGCACACAAACGAACCTTCCTTTCAGCCCTGACAGTGATCAATAAAAAATTTATTGCCAATCTTGTGGGACGAATCTGGGCCTCAAACCTCAGCCAAAACTCAATAGACACAGTGACGAACGTCTGGTAAAAATTTCAGGCCAAAACACCCAGGGAGTAAGGCGTAGTAAGTCCCAGACCGAGAGTGAACAAAACTGGTTTTCCGAAAACAAAACGTCCTGGATTTTCTTCCCCGTATCTCCTTTTTGTGATTCTTTTATGGACGTGCCTCCTTACCTGGGTGCAAACAGCACAGGGAAGTACTTGTGTGAACCTTTTTAGCGCAATACGGACCCAGAATAAAAATTGCCGAAAGTAGGGCGAAATTTCACAAGTATCGGTAGAGGATAGCCCTGGTTTGCACAAAATTTCCGAAAAATTCTCCCGAAATAGTTTTTTCCTGAAATCCCACGTAAGAATCTCCACTGAATTTGGGACCAAACGCGACAAATTTCAGGTCAAACGGATGAGTATTCGCCCACGAAAAAAATCAAACAGCTTCGCACACAAACGAACCTTCCTTTCAGCCCTGGCAGTGATCAATAAAAAATTTATTGCCAATCTTGTGGGACGAATCTGGGCCTCAAACCTCAGCCAAAACTCAATAGACACAGTGACGAACGTCTAGTAAAAATTTCAGATCAAAACACCCAGGGAGTAAGGCGTAGTAAGTCCCAGACCGAGAGTGAACAAAACTGGTTTTCCGAAAACAAAACGTCCTGGATTTTCTTCCCCGTATCTCCTTTTTATGATTCTTTTATGGACGTGCCTCCTTACCTGGGTGCAACCAGCATAGGGAAGTACTTGTGTGAACCTTTTCAGCGCAATACGGACCCAGAATAAAAATTTCCGAAAGTAGGGCGAAAATTTCACAAGTTTCGGTAGAGGATAGCCCTGGTTTGCACAAAATTTCCGAAAAATTCTCCCGAAATATTTTTTTCCTGAAATCCCACGTAAGAATCTCCACTGAATTTGGGACAAAACGCGTCAAATTTCAGGTCAAACGGATGAGTATTCGACCACGAAAAAAATCAAACAGCTTCGCACACAAACGAACCTTCCTTTCAGCCCTGACAGTGATCAATAAAAATTTATTGCCAATCTTGTGGGACGAATCTGGGCCTCAAACCTCAGCCAAAACTCAATAGACACAGTGACGAACGTCTGGTAAAAATTTCAGACCAAAACACCCAGGGAGTAAGGCGTAGTAAGTCCCAGACCGAGAGTGAACAAAACTGGTTTTCCGAAAACAAAACGTCCTGGATTTTCTTCCCCGTATCTCCTTTTTGTGATTCTTTTATGGACGTGCCTCCTTACCTGGGTGCAAACAGCACAGGGAAGTACTTGTGTGAACCTTTTCAGCGCAATACGGACCCAGAATAAAAATTGCCGAAAGTAGGGCGAAATTTCACAAGTTTCGGTAGAGGATAGCCCTGGTTTGCACAAAATTTCCGAAAAATTCTCCCGAAATAGTTTTTTCCTGAAATCCCACGTAAGAATCTCCACTGAATTTGGGACAAAACGCGGCAAATTTCAGGTCAAACGGATGAGTATTCGCCCACGAAAAAAATCAAACAGCTTCGCACACAAACGAACCTTCCTTTCAGCCCTGACAGTGATCAATAAAAAATTTATTGCCAATCTTGTGGGACGAATCTGGGCCTCAAACCTCAGCCAAAACTCAATAGACACAGTGACGAACGTCTGGTAAAAATTTCAGATCAAAACACCCAGGGAGTAAGGCGTAGTAAGTCCCAGACCGAGAGTGAACAAAACTGGTTTTCCGAAAACAAAACGTCCTGGATTTTCTTCCCCGTATCTCCTTTTTGTGATTCTTTTATGGACGTGCCTCCTTACCTGGGTGCAAACAGCACAGGGAAGTACTTGTGTGAACCTTTTTAGCGCAATACGGACCCAGAATAAAAATTGCCGAAAGTAGGGCGAAATTTCACAAGTATCGGTAGAGGATAGCCCTGGTTTGCACAAAATTTCCGAAAAATTCTCACGAAATAGTTTTTTCCTGAAATCCCACGTAAGAATCTCCACTGAATTTGGGACAAAACGCGTCAAATTTCAGGTCAAACGGATGAGTATTCGACCACGAAAAAAATCAAACAGCTTCGCACACAAACGAACCTTCCTTTCAGCCCTGACAGTGATCAATAAAAATTTATTGCCAATCTTGTGGGACGAATCTGGGCCTCAAACCTCAGCCAAAACTCAATCGACACAGTGACGAACGTCTGGTAAAAATTTCAGACCAAAACACCCAGGGAGTAAGGCGTAGTAAGTCCCAGACCGAGAGTGAACAAAACTGGTTTTCCGAAAACAAAACGTCCTGGATTTTCTTCCCCGTATCTCCTTTTTGTGATTCTTTTATGGACGTGCCTCCTTACAAATTTCAGGTCAAACGGATGAGTATTCGACCACGAAAAAAATCAAACAGCTTCGCACACAAACGAACCTTCCTTTCAGCCCTGACAGTGATCAATAAAAATGTATTGCCAATCTTGTGGGACGAATCTGGGCCTCAAACCTCAGCCAAAACTCAATAGACACAGTGACGAACGTCTGGTAAAAATTTCAGACCAAAACACCCAGGGAGTAAGGCGTAGTAAGTCCCAGACCGAGAGTGAACAAAACTGGTTTTCCGAAAACAAAACGTCCTGGATTTTCTTCCCCGTATCTCCTTTTTGTGATTCTTTTATGGACGTGCCTCCTTACCTGGGTGCAAACAGCACAGGGAAGTTCTTGTGTGAACCTTTTCAGCGAAATACGGACCCAGAATAAAAATTGCCAAAAGTAGGGCGAAATTTCACAAGTTTCGGTAGAGGATAGCCCTGGTTTGCACAAAATTTTTGAAAAATTCTCCCGAAATAGTTTTTTCCTGAAATCCCACGTAAGAATCTCCACTGAATTTGGGTCAAAACGCGACAAATTTCAGGTCAAACGGATGAGTATTCGCCCACGAAAAAAATCAAACAGCTTCGCACACAAACGAACCTTCCTTTCAGCCCTGACAGTGATCAATAAAAAATTTATTGCCAATCTTGTGGGACGAATCTGGGCCTCAAACCTCAGCCAAAACTCAATAGACACAGTGACGAACGTCTGGTAAAAATTTCAGGCCAAAACACCCAGGGAGTAAGGCGTAGTAAGTCCCAGACCGAGAGTGAACAAAACTGGTTTTCCGAAAACAAAACGTCCTGGATTTTCTTCCCCGTATCTCCTTTTTGTGATTCTTTTATGGACGTGCCTCCTTACCTGGGTGCAAACAGCACAGGGAAGTACTTGTGTGAACCTTTTTAGCGCAATACGGACCCAGAATAAAAATTGCCGAAAGTAGGGCGAAATTTCACAAGTATCGGTAGAGGATAGCCCTGGTTTGCACAAAATTTCCGAAAAATTCTCCCGAAATAGTTTTTTCCTGAAATCCCACGTAAGAATCTCCACTGAATTTGGGACCAAACGCGACAAATTTCAGGTCAAACGGATGAGTATTCGCCCACGAAAAAAATCAAACAGCTTCGCACACAAACGAACCTTCCTTTCAGCCCTGACAGTGATCAATAAAAATGTATTGCCAATCTTGTGGGACGAATCTGGGCCTCAAACCTCAGCCAAAACTCAATAGACACAGTGACGAACGTCTGGTAAAAATTTCAGACCAAAACACCCAGGGAGTAAGGCGTAGTAAGTCCCAGACCGAGAGTGAACAAAACTGGTTTTCCGAAAACAAAACGTCCTGGATTTTCTTCCCCGTATCTCCTTTTTATGATTCTTTTATGGACGTGCCTCCTTACCTGGGTGCAACCAGCATAGGGAAGTACTTGTGTGAACCTTTTCAGCGCAATACGGACCCAGAATAAAAATTTCCGAAAGTAGGGCGAAAATTTCACAAGTTTCGGTAGAGGATAGCCCTGGTTTGCACAAAATTTCCGAAAAATTCTCCCGAAATATTTTTTTCCTGAAATCCCACGTAAGAATCTCCACTGAATTTGGGACAAAACGCGTCAAATTTCAGGTCAAACGGATGAGTATTCGACCACGAAAAAAATCAAACAGCTTCGCACACAAACGAACCTTCCTTTCAGCCCTGACAGTGATCAATAAAAATTTATTGCCAATCTTGTGGGACGAATCTGGGCCTCAAACCTCAGCCAAAACTCAATAGACACAGTGACGAACGTCTGGTAAAAATTTCAGACCAAAACACCCAGGGAGTAAGGCGTAGTAAGTCCCAGACCGAGAGTGAACAAAACTGGTTTTCCGAAAACAAAACGTCCTGGATTTTCTTCCCCGTATCTCCTTTTTGTGATTCTTTTATGGACGTGCCTCCTTACCTGGGTGCAAACAGCACAGGGAAGTACTTGTGTGAACCTTTTCAGCGCAATACGGACCCAGAATAAAAATTGCCGAAAGTAGGGCGAAATTTCACAAGTTTCGGTAGAGGATAGCCCTGGTTTGCACAAAATTTCCGAAAAATTCTCCCGAAATAGTTTTTTCCTGAAATCCCACGTAAGAATCTCCACTGAATTTGGGACAAAACGCGTCAAATTTCAGGTCAAACGGATGAGTATTCGCCCACGAAAAAAATCAAACAGCTTCGCACACAAACGAACCTTCCTTTCAGCCCTGACAGTGATCAATAAAAATTTATTGCCAATCTTGTGGGACGAATCTGGGCCTCAAACCTCAGCCAAAACTCAATAGACACAGTGACGAACGTCTGGTAAAAATTTCAGACCAAAACACCCAGGGAGTAAGGCGTAGTAAGTCCCAGACCGAGAGTGAACAAAACTGGTTTTCCGAAAACAAAACGTCCTGGATTTTCTTCCCCGTATCTCCTTTTTGTGATTCTTTTATGGACGTGCCTCCTTACCTGGGTGCAAACAGCACAGGGAAGTTCTTGTGTGAACCTTTTCAGCGAAATACGGACCCAGAATAAAAATTGCCAAAAGTAGGGCGAAATTTCACAAGTTTCGGTAGAGAATACCCTGGTTTGCACAAAATTTCCGAAAAATTCTCCCGAAATAGTTTTTTCCTGAAATCCCACGTAAGAATCTCCACTGAATTTGGGTCAAAACGCGACAAATTTCAGGTTAAACGGATGAGTATTCGCCCACGAAAAAAATCAAACAGCTTCGCACACAAACGAACCTTCCTTTCAGCCCTGACAGTGATCAATAAAAAATTTATTGCCAATCTTGTGGGACGAATCTGGGCCTCAAACCTCAGCCAAAACTCAATAGACACAGTGACGAACGTCTGGTAAAAATTTCAGGCCAAAACACCCAGGGAGTAAGGCGTAGTAAGTCCCAGACCGAGAGTGAACAAAACTGGTTTTCCGAAAACAAAACGTCCTGGATTTTCTTCCCCGTATCTCCTTTTTGTGATTCTTTTATGGACGTGCCTCCTTACCTGGGTGCAAACAGCACAGGGAAGTACTTGTGTGAACCTTTTCAGCGCAATACGGACCCAGAATAAAAATTGCCGAAAGTAGGGCGAAATTTCACAAGTTTCGGTAGAGGATAGCCCTGGTTTGCACAAAATTTCCGAAAAATTCTCCCGAAATAGTTTTTTCCTGAAATCCCACGTAGGAGTCTCCACTGAATTTGGGGCAAAACGCGACAAATTTCAGGTCAAACGGATGGGTATTCGCCCACGAAAAAAATCAACCAGCTTCGCACACAAACGAACCTTCCTTTCAGCCCTGACAGTGATCAATAAAAAATTTATTGCCAATCTTGTGGGACGAATCTGGGCCTCAAACCTCAGCCAAAACTCAATAGACACAGTGACGAACGTCTGGTAAAAATTTCAGACCAAAACACCCAGGGAGTAAGGCGTAGTAAGTCCCAGACCGAGAGTGAACAAAACTGGTTTTCCGAAAACAAAACGTCCTGGATTTTCTTCCCCGTATCTCCTTTTTGTGATTCTTTTATGGACGTGCCTCCTTACCTGGGTGCAAACAGCACAGGGAAGTACTTGTGTGAACCTTTTCAGCGCAATACGGACCCAGAATAAAAATTGCCGAAAGTAGGGCGAAATTTCACCAGTTTCGGTAAAGGATAGCCCTGGTTTGCACAAAATTTCCGAAAAATTCTCCCGAAATAGTTTTTTCCTGAAATCCCACGTAAGAATCTCCACTGAATTTGGGACAAAACGCGTCAAATTTCAGGTCAAACGGATGAGCATTCGCCCACGAAAAAAATCAAACAGCTTCGCACACAAACGAACCTTCCTTTCAGCCCTGACAGTGATCAATAAAAATTTATTGCCAATCTTGTGGGACGAATCTGGGCCTCAAACCTCAGCCAAAACTCAATAGACACAGTGACGAACGTCTGGTAAAAATTTCAGACCAAAACACCCAGGGAGTAAGGCGTAGTAAGTCCCAGACCGAGAGTGAACAAAACTGGTTTTCCGAAAACAAAACGTCCTGGATTTTCTTCCCCGTATCTCCTTTTTGTGATTCTTTTATGGACGTGCCTCCTTACCTGGGTGCAAACAGCACAGGGAAGTACTTGTGTGAACCTTTTCAGCGCAATACGGACCCAGAATAAAAATTGCCGAAAGTAGGGCGAAATTTCACAAGTTTCGGTAGAGGATAGCCCTGGTTTGCACAAAATTTCCGAAAAATTCTCCCGAAATAGTTTTTTCCTGAAATCCCATGTAAGAATCTCCACTGAATTTGGGACAAAACGCGTCAAATTTCAGGTCAAACGGATGAGTATTCGCCCACGAAAAAAATCAAACAGCTTCGCACACAAACGAACCTTCCTTTCAGCCCTGACAGTGATCAATAAAAATTTATTGCCAATCTTGTGGGACGAATCTGGGCCTCAAACCTCAGCCAAAACTCAATAGACACAGTGACGAACGTCTGGTAAAAATTTCAGACCAAAACACCCAGGGAGTAAGGCGTAGTAAGTCCCAGACCGAGAGTGAACAAAACTGGTTTTCCGAAAACAAAACGTCCTGGATTTTCTTCCCCGTATCTCCTTTTTGTGATTCTTTTATGGACGTGCCTCCTTACCTGGGTGCAAACAGCACAGGGAAGTTCTTGTGTGAACCTTTTCAGCGAAATACGGACCCAGAATAAAAATTGCCAAAAGTAGGGCGAAATTTCACAAGTTTCGGTAGAGGATACCCTGGTTTGCACAAAATTTCCGAAAAATTCTCCCGAAATAGTTTTTTCCTGAAATCCCACGTAAGAATCTCCACTGAATTTGGGTCAAAACGCGACAAATTTCAGGTTAAACGGATGAGTATTCGCCCACGAAAAAAATCAAACAGCTTCGCACACAAACGAACCTTCCTTTCAGCCCTGACAGTGATCAATAAAAAATTTATTGCCAATCTTGTGGGACGAATCTGGGCCTCAAACCTCAGCCAAAACTCAATAGACACAGTGACGAACGTCTGGTAAAAATTTCAGACCAAAACACCCAGGGAGTAAGGTGTAGTAAGTCCCAGACCGAGAGTGAACAAAACTGGTTTTCCGAAAACAAAACGTCCTGGATTTTCTTCCCCGTATCTCCTTTTTGTGATTCTTTTATGGACGTGCCTCCTTACCTGGGTGCAAACAGCACAGGGAAGTTCTTGTGTGAACCTTTTCAGCGAAATACGGACCCAGAATAAAAATTGCCAAAAGTAGGGCGAAATTTCACAAGTTTCGGTAGAGGATACCCTGGTTTGCACAAAATTTCCGAAAAATTCTCCCGAAATAGTTTTTTCCTGAAATCCCACGTAAGAATCTCCACTGAATTTGGGTCAAAACGCGACAAATTTCAGGTTAAACGGATGAGTATTCGCCCACGAAAAAAATCAAACAGCTTCGCACACAAACGAACCTTCCTTTCAGCCCTGACAGTGATCAATAAAAAATTTATTGCCAATCTTGTGGGACGAATCTGGGCCTCAAACCTCAGCCAAAACTCAATAGACACAGTGACGAACGTCTGGTAAAAATTTCAGGCCAAAACACCCAGGGAGTAAGGCGTAGTAAGTCCCAGACCGAGAGTGAACAAAACTGGTTTTCCGAAAACAAAACGTCCTGGATTTTCTTCCCCGTATCTCCTTTTTGTGATTCTTTTATGGACGTGCCTCCTTACCTGGGTGCAAACAGCACAGGGAAGTACTTGTGTGAACCTTTTCAGCGCAATACGGACCCAGAATAAAAATTGCCGAAAGTAGGGCGAAATTTCACAAGTTTCGGTAGAGGATAGCCCTGGTTTGCACAAAATTTCCGAAAAATTCTCCCGAAATAGTTTTTTCCTGAAATCCCACGTAGGAGTCTCCACTGAATTTGGGGCAAAACGCGACAAATTTCAGGTCAAACGGATGGGTATTCGCCCACGAAAAAAATCAACCAGCTTCGCACACAAACGAACCTTCCTTTCAGCCCTGACAGTGATCAATAAAAAATTTATTGCCAATCTTGTGGGACGAATCCGGGCCTCAAACCTCAGCCAAAACTCAATAGACACAGTGACGAACATCTGGTAAAAATTTCAGACCAAAACACCCAGGGAGTAAGGCGTAGTAAGTCCCAGACCGAGAGTGAACAAAACTGGTTTTCCGAAAACAAAACGTCCTGGATTTTCTTCCCCGTATCTCCTTTTTGTGATTCTTTTATGGACGTGCCTCCTTACCTGGGTGCAAACAGCACAGGGAAGTTCTTGTGTGAACCTTTTCAGCGAAATACGGACCCAGAATAAAAATTGCCAAAAGTAGGGCGAAATTTCACAAGTTTCGGTAGAGGATACCCTGGTTTGCACAAAATTTCCGAAAAATTCTCCCGAAATAGTTTTTTCCTGAAATCCCACGTAAGAATCTCCACTGAATTTGGGTCAAAACGCGACAAATTTCAGGTTAAACGGATGAGTATTCGCCCACGAAAAAAATCAAACAGCTTCGCACACAAACGAACCTTCCTTTCAGCCCTGACAGTGATCAATAAAAAATTTATTGCCAATCTTGTGGGACGAATCTGGGCCTCAAACCTCAGCCAAAACTCAATAGACACAGTGACGAACGTCTGGTAAAAATTTCAGACCAAAACACCCAGGGAGTAAGGTGTAGTAAGTCCCAGACCGAGAGTGAACAAAACTGGTTTTCCGAAAACAAAACGTCCTGGATTTTCTTCCCCGTATCTCCTTTTTGTGATTCTTTTATGGACGTGCCTCCTTACCTGGGTGCAAACAGCACAGGGAAGTTCTTGTGTGAACCTTTTCAGCGAAATACGGACCCAGAATAAAAATTGCCAAAAGTAGGGCGAAATTTCACAAGTTTCGGTAGAGGATACCCTGGTTTGCACAAAATTTCCGAAAAATTCTCCCGAAATAGTTTTTTCCTGAAATCCCACGTAAGAATCTCCACTGAATTTGGGTCAAAACGCGACAAATTTCAGGTTAAACGGATGAGTATTCGCCCACGAAAAAAATCAAACAGCTTCGCACACAAACGAACCTTCCTTTCAGCCCTGACAGTGATCAATAAAAAATTTATTGCCAATCTTGTGGGACGAATCTGGGCCTCAAACCTCAGCCAAAACTCAATAGACACAGTGACGAACGTCTGGTAAAAATTTCAGGCCAAAACACCCAGGGAGTAAGGCGTAGTAAGTCCCAGACCGAGAGTGAACAAAACTGGTTTTCCGAAAACAAAACGTCCTGGATTTTCTTCCCCGTATCTCCTTTTTGTGATTCTTTTATGGACGTGCCTCCTTACCTGGGTGCAAACAGCACAGGGAAGTACTTGTGTGAACCTTTTCAGCGCAATACGGACCCAGAATAAAAATTGCCGAAAGTAGGGCGAAATTTCACAAGTTTCGGTAGAGGATAGCCCTGGTTTGCACAAAATTTCCGAAAAATTCTCCCGAAATAGTTTTTTCCTGAAATCCCACGTAGGAGTCTCCACTGAATTTGGGGCAAAACGCGACAAATTTCAGGTCAAACGGATGGGTATTCGCCCACGAAAAAAATCAACCAGCTTCGCACACAAACGAACCTTCCTTTCAGCCCTGACAGTGATCAATAAAAAATTTATTGCCAATCTTGTGGGACGAATCCGGGCCTCAAACCTCAGCCAAAACTCAATAGACACAGTGACGAACGTCTGGTAAAAATTTCAGACCAAAACACCCAGGGAGTAAGGCGTAGTAAGTCCCAGACCGAGAGTGAACAAAACTGGTTTTCCGAAAACAAAACGTCCTGGATTTTCTTCCCCGTATCTCCTTTTTGTGATTCTTTTATGGACGTGCCTCCTTACCTGGGTGCAAACAGCACAGGGAAGTACTTGTGTGAACCTTTTCAGCGCAATACGGACCCAGAATAAAAATTGCCGAAAGTAGGGCGAAATTTCACAAGTTTCGGTAGAGGATAGCCCTGGTTTGCACAAAATTTCCGAAAAATTCTCCCGAAATAGTTTTTTCCTGAAATCCCACGTAAGAATCTCCACTGAATTTGGGACAAAACGCGTCAAATTTCAGGTCAAACGGATGAGCATTCGCCCACGAAAAAAATCAAACAGCTTCGCACACAAACGAACCTTCCTTTCAGCCCTGACAGTGATCAATAAAAAATTTATTGCCAATCTTGTGGGACGAATCTGGGCCTCAAACCTCAGCCAAAACTCAATAGACACAGTGACGAACGTCTGGTAAAAATTTCAGGCCAAAACACCCAGGGAGTAAGGCGTAGTAAGTCCCAGACCGAGAGTGAACAAAACTGGTTTTTCGAAAACAAAACGTCCTGGATTTTCTTCCCCGTATCTCCTTTTTGTGATTTTTTTATGGACGTGCCTCCTTACCTGGGTGCAAACAGCACAGGGAAGTACTTGTGTGAACCTTTTCAGCGCAATACGGACACAGAATAAAAATTTCCGAAAGTAGGGCGAAAATTTCACAAGTTTCGGTAGAGGATAGGCCTGGTTTGCACAAAATTTCCGAAAAATTCTCCCGAAATAGTTTTTTCCTGAAATCCCACGTAAGAATCTCCACTGAATTTGGGACAAAACGCGACAAATTTCAGGTCAAACGGATGAGTATTCGCCCACGAAAAAAATCAAACAGCTTCGCACACAAACGAAACTTCCTTTCAGCCCTGACAGTGATCAATAAAAAATTTATTGCCAATCTTGTGGGACGAATCTGCGCCTCAAACCTCAGCCAAAACTCAATAGACACAGTGACGAACGTCTGGTAAAAATTTCAGGCCAAAACACCCAGGGAGTAAGGCGTAGTAAGTCCCAGACCGAGAGTGAACAAAACTGGTTTTCCGAAAACAAAACGTCCTGGATTTTCTTCCCCGTATCTCCTTTTTGTGATTCTTTTATGGACGTGCCTCCTTACCTGGGTGCAAACAGCACAGGGAAGTACTTGTGTGAACCTTTTCAGCGCAATACGGACCCAGAATAAAAATTTCCGAAAGTAGGGCGAAAATTTCACAAGTTTCGGTAGAGGATAGCCCTGGTTTGCACAAAATTTCCGAAAAATTCTCCCAAAATAGTTTTTTCCTGAAATCCCACGTAAGAATCTCCACTGAATTTGGAACAAAACGCGTTAAATTTCAGGTCAAACGGATGGGTATTCGCCCACGAAAAAAATCAAACAGTTTCGCACACAAGCGAACCTTCCTTTCAGCCCTGACAGTGATCAATAAAAAATTTATTGCCAATCTTGTGGGACGAATCTGGGCCTCAAACCTCAGCCAAAACTCAATAGACACAGTGACGAACGTCTGGTAAAAATTTCAGGCCAAAACACCCAGGGAGTAAGGCGTAGTAAGTCCCAGACCGAGAGTGAACAAAACTGGTTTTCCGAAAACAAAACGTCCTGGATTTTCTTCCCCGTATCTCCTTTTTGTGATTCTTTTATGGACGTGCCTCCTTACCTGGGTGCAAACAGCACAGGGAAGTACTTGTGTGAACCTTTTCAGCGCAATACGGACCCAGAATAAAAATTGCCGAAAGTAGGGCGAAATTTCACAAGTTTCGGTAGAGGATAGCCCTGGTTTGCACAAAATTTCCGAAAAATTCTCCCGAAATAGTTTTTTCCTGAAATCCCACGTAAGAATCTCCACTGAATTTGGGAAAAAACGCGACAAATTTCAGGTCAAACGGATGAGTATTCGCCCACGAAAAAATCAAACAGCTTCGCACACAAACGAACCTTCCTTTCAGCCCTGACAGTGATCAATAAAAAATTTATTGCCAATCTTGTGGGACGAATCTGGGCCTCAAACCTCAGCCAAATCTCAATAGACACAGTGACGAACATCTAGTAAAAATTTCAGATCAAAACACCCAGGGAGTAAGGCGTAGTAAGTCCCAGACCGAGAGTGAACAAAACTGGTTTTCCGAAAACAAAACGTCCTGGATTTTCTTCCCCGTATCTCTTTTTTGTGATTCTTTTATGGACGTGCCTCCTTACCTGGGTGCAAACAGCATAGGGAAGTACTTGTGTGAACCTTTTCAGCGCAATACGGACCCAGAATAAAAATTGCCGAAAGTAGGGCGAAATTTCACAAGTTTCGGTAGAGGATAGCCTTGGTTTGCACAAAATTTCCAGAAAAATTCTCCCGAAATAGTTTTTTCCTGAAATCCCACGTAAGAATCTCCACTGAATTTGGGACAAAACGCGACAAATTTCAAGTCAAACGGATGAGTATTCGCCCACGAAAAAAATCAAACAGCTTCGCACACAAACGAACCTTCCTTTCAGCCCTGGCAGTGATCAATAAAAAATTTATTGCCAATCTTGTGGGACGAATCTGGGCCTCAAACCTCAGCCAAAACTCAATAGACACGGTGACGAACGTCTGGCAAAAATTTCAGACCAAAACACCCAGGGAGTAAGGTGTAGTAAGTCCCAGACCGAGAGTGAACAAAACTGGTTTTCCGAAAACAAAACGTCCTGGATATTCTTCCCCGTATATCCTTTTTGTTATTCTTTTATGGACGTGCCTCCTTACCTGGGTGCAAACAGCATAAGGAAGTACTTGTGTGAACCTTTTCAGCGCAATACGGACCCAGAATAAAAATTGCCGAAAGTAGGGCGAAATTTCACAAGTTTCGGTAGAGTAGAGCCTTGGTTTGCACAAAATTTCCGAAAAATTCTCCCGAAATAGTTTTTTCCTAAAATCCCACGTAAGAATCTCCACTGAATTTGGGACAAAACGCGACAAATTTCAGGTCAAACGAATGAGTATTCCCCACGAAAAAAATCAAACAGCTTCGCCCACAAACGAACCTTCCTTTCAGCCTTGGCAGTGATCAATAAAAAATTTATTGCCAATCTTGTGGGACGAATCTGGGCCTCAAACCTCAACCAAAACTCAATAGACACAGTGACGAACGTCTGGTAAAATTTTCAGACCAAAACACCCAGGGAGTAAGGCGTAGTAAGTCCCAGACCGAGAGTGAACAAAACTGGTTTTCCGAAAACAAAACGTCTTGGATTTTCTTCCCCGTATCTCCTTTTTGTGATTCTTTTATGGACGTGCCTCCTTACCTGGGTGCAAACAGCATAGGGAAGTACTTGTGTGAACCTTTTCAGCGCAATACGGACCCAGAATAAAAATTATCGAAAGTAGGGCGAAATTTCACAAGTTTCGGTAGAGGATAGCCTTGGTTTGCACAAAATTCTCCCGAAATAGTTTTTTCCTGAAATCCCACGTAAGAATCTCCACTGAATTTGGGACAAAACGCGACAAATTTCAGGTCAAACGGAGGAGTATTCGCCCACGAATAAAATCAAACAGCTTCGCACACAAACGAACCTTCCTTTCAGCCCTGGCAGTGATCAATAAAAAATTTATTGCCAATCTTGTGGGACAAATCTGGGCCTCAAACCTCAGCCAAAACTCAATAGACACAGTGACGAACGTCTGGTAAAAATTTCAGACCAAAACACCCAGGGAGTAAGGCGTAGTAAGTCCCAGACCGAGAGTGAACAAAACTGGTTTTCCGAAAACAAAACGTCCTGGATTTTCTTCCCCGTATCTCCTTTTTGTGATTCTTTTATGGACGTGCCTCCTTACCTGGGTGCAAACAACATAGGGAAGTACTTGTGTGAACCTTTTCAGCGCAATACGGACCCAGAATAAAAATTGCCGAAAGTAGGGCGAAATTTCAAAAGTTTCGGTAGAGGATAGCCTTGGTTTGCACAAAATTTCCGAAAAATTCTCCCGAAATAGTTTTTTCTTGAAATCCCACGTAAGAATCTCCACTGAATTTGGGACAAAACGCGACAAATTTCAGGTCAAACGGATGAGTATTCGCCCACGAAAAAAATCAAACAGCTTCGCACACAAACGAACCTTCCTTTCAGCCCTGGCAGTGATCAATAAAAAATTTATTGCCAATCTTGTGGGACGAATCTGGGCCTCAAACCTCAGTCAAAACTCAATAGACATAGTGACGAACGTCTGGTAAAAATTTCAGACCAAAACACCCAGGGAGTAAGGCGTAGTAAGTCCCAGACCGAGAGTGAACAAAACTGGTTTTCCGAAAACAAAACGTCCTGGATTTGCTTCCCCGTATCTCCTTTTTGTGATTCTTTTATGGACGTGCCTCCTTACCTGGGTGCAAACAGCATAGGGAAGTACTTGTGTGAACCTTTGCAGCGCAATACGGACCCAGAATAAAAATTGCCGAAAGTAGGGCGAAATTTCACAAGTTTCGGTAGAGGATAGCCTTGGTTTGCACAAAATTCTCCCGAAATAGTTTTTTCCTGAAATCCCACGTAAGAATCTCCACTGAATCTGGGACAAAACGCGACAAATTTCAGGTCAAACGGATGAGTATTCGCCCACGAAAAAAATCAAACAGCTTCGCACATAAACGAACCTTCCTTTCAGCCTTGGCAGTGATCAATAAAAAATTTATTGCCAATCTTGTGGGACAAATCTGGGCCTCAAACCTCAGCCAAAACTTAATAGACACAGTGACGAACGTCTGGTAAAAATTTCAAACCAAAACACCCAGGGAGTAAGGCGTAGTAAGTCCCAGACCGAGAGTGAACAAAACTGGTTTTCCGAAAACAAAACGTCCTGGATTTTCTTCCCCGTATCTCCTTTTTGTGATTCTTTTATGGACGTGCCTCCTTACCTGGGTGCAAACAGCATAGGGAAGTACTTGTGTGAACCTTTTCAGCGCAATACGGACCCAGAATAAAAATTGCCAAAAGTAGGGCGAAATTTCACAAGTTTCGATAGAGGATAGCCTTGGTTTGCACAAAATTCTCCCGAAATAGTTTTTTCCTGAAATCCCACGTAAGAATCTCCACTGAATTTGGGACAAAACGAGACAAATTTCAGGTCAAACGGATGAGTATTCGCCCACGAAAAAAATCAAACAGCTTCGCACACAAACGATCCTTCCTTTCAGCGCTGGCAGTGATCAATAAAAAATTTATTGCCAATCTTGTGGGACGAATCTGGGCCTCAAACCTCAGCCAAAACTCAATAGACACAGTCACTAGTACAAAATATGAAAACAACGACCCCTTATTTAGTGCGGCTTTGCGCTTAAACGCATTTGTAAAAAATGCGGTGGCATTTTTGTAATTAAATTGATTTACAAATGCGGTTCTATGGTAAGACCGCATTTGTAATTCAATTTGAATAATTTACAAATGCGGTCTTTACTATGACCGCATTTGTAAATCATTCTGAATTGAATTACAAATGCGGTCTTTAGTATGACCGCATTTGTAAATCAATTCAGAATGATTTACAAATGCGGTCATAGTAAAGAGCGCATTTGTAAATAATTTTAATTGATTTACAAATGCGGTCTTACCCTAGAACCGCATTTGTAAATCAATTTTACCCTAAAAATTGAAGCGCGCCACTAGTTTTCACTTTCACTTTCGTCTTCTCCGCTCTTCGTTTCAACGATTCGTCTTCTGTTTCAGCTCTCCCTTTGCATTGTAAGTTTCAGCTTCTCCGCTCTTCCGCTTCAACGTTTGTTTTCGTTTTCGTTTTTGTCATTGTCATTATTCACTTCCTTGGCATTGTCATTTCGTTTCCTAACTCGTTTTTGTCATATAGGTGGTTATTGTTCTATTGGGTTCGCCGGTTTTTTCAGCTCCGCCACTGCCACTGTCATAGTCGAAAACTTCCGCCACCGCTGCGCCTTCGTCTTCGTCTTCGTCCTCGTCTTCGTTTTGTGCCTCTCCGATAACCGCCTACGCCACTCCGATCACCATCAACCTAAAGGTTGGTGTTGTATTTAATTTATATTTAATATTTTGAATTTATATTTAATATTTTAAATTTATATTTAATATTTTGAATTGTTATTTTTCTGTATTATAATATATATTTAATTAATAACTAATACAACTTGGAATTTATAACTAATAACTAATAATTTATATATTTGTGTGTATTTTGAATTTTTGTATTATATAATTTCTATTTTCTTAAATTTATATTATATATTTAGTTAGTTGTTAATTACATTTTAATAAAAGTTTTATGTTATGTTAGTTATTGTTACTTTTAGAATAGAAATATCGTGTTTGGATTGAGTCCGGGGGTGTTCGACCCTCGGCAAATGTGTGAGATTGAATAGAATACTAATTATTACAAAATCCTAACTATATTCCAGACTATATAATGGATCGAAGTTGGATTAATATTGTTCGTATAAGTGATGAGTACGAAAGGGGAGTAGAGGAATTTATACAATTTGCGCAGCGTAACGCGATTATTAGTGGTCATGATGGAGCAAAGATCAGGTGTCCGTGCGTTAACTGTTTGAATGGAAGGATACTGGATGTGAATATCATGAGGGAACACCTGCTGTGTGATGGGTTTCTTCGATGTTATACAACTTGGACATGGCATGGTGAATTATTAAATTTACCACGTGTTTCCGTAACTGAGGAATGTGTGGGTTCTACCATGGATGAAGCAGTACACGATGATGGAGATGATGATCGATTGGAGGACATGATTCGTGATGTGGGAGCTGAGTGTTTTGCAAAAGCGCATGGATATGAAAGTATGTCAAAAGATGCAGAAACTCCTTTGTATCCTGGATCAACTAACTTCACACGGTTGTCGGTGGTGTTAAGATTGATGAATTTGAAGGCAATAAACGGATGGACTGATAAAAGCTTCACGGAATTGCTCCAGCTGTTGAAGGATACGCTTCCAGAGGGAAATAGTCTACCTAATCGTAATTACGAGGCCAAAAAGATTCTTTGTCCAATGGGTATGGAGTACAAAAAGATACATGCATGTCCTAATGATTGTATATTATACCGGAAAGATTTTGAATTGTTGAAAAGTTGTCCGAGGTGTGGTTATCACGTTATAAGTTGAAACAAAAAGATGATGATTCTATTGATGACATGGAAAAGCATGGACCCCCAATGAAGGTTATGTGGTATCTTCCCATCATTCCAAGGATGAAGTGTTTGTTTGCAAACCCAGACGATGCTAAGAATCTTAGATGGCATGCAGATGAGAGGAAATGCGATGGCATGTACCGACATCCAGCTGATTCTATTCAATGGAAGAAATTTGACGATGACTTTCCAGAATTTGGTAAAGAATCAAGAAATATCTGACTTGGTTTAGCTACAGACGGAATGAATCCGTTTGGTAATATGAGTACAAATCACAGTTCATGGCCTGTATTACTAGTTATTTACAACTTACCTCCTGGATTGTGCATGAAACGAAAATACATGATGTTGTCTATGATGATATCCGGTCCGAAACAACCAGGGAATGATATTGATGTTTATCTAAGTCCCCTAATTGAAGATTTGAAGTTAATGTGGGACCAGGGTGTCGAAGTATTTGACGGATTTGCTAATGAAACTTTCAAGCTTCATGCCATGTTATTTTGCACCATCAATGACTTTCCGGCATATGGTAACTTATCAGGTTATAGTGTTAAGGGTCACAAAGCGTGTCCAATATGCGAAGAAGACACTGCTTCTCAACAATTGAAACATGGAAGGAAAACAGTATATCTTCGGCATCGGAGGTTTCTTAGAAGTCATCATCCTTACCGGAGGTTGAAAAAAGCCTTTAATGGACACCAAGAGGGTAGTGGTCCACCAACTCCATTAACCGGTGTTGAGGTTTACCAAAAGGTAAATAACATAGACCACACCTTCGGTAAGTCCAAAAAAAAGTCATCTGTGACAAATATTTGGAAGAAGAAATCAATCTTCTTTGATCTTCCGTACTGGTCGAGGTTAGAAGTCAGACATTGTATAGATGTAATGCATGTTGAGAAGAATGTGTGTGATAGCTTAATTGGTACACTTCTTAACATTAACGGGAAGACGAAGGATGGTCTAAATGCTCGTTTAGATTTGATTGAGATGAACATACGCGGCGAGTTGGCACCCATAGAAATGGGTAAGCGTACATATTTGCCCCCAGCCTGTTACACAATGTCAAAAGATGAAAAAATTAGTTTTTGTCAATGTCTAAAGGGTGTGAAAGTGCCACAAGGACATTCCTCAAATGTGAAGAGCCTAGTGTCAATGCAAGATTTGAAGTTAATTGGGTTGAAGTCTCATGATTGTCACATCTTGATGCAACAGTTGTTGCCGGTAGCTATCTGTGGGATCTTACCAAAAAATGATAGACACACCATAACCCGTTTGTGCTCATTCTTCTCTTCCATCTGTTGTAAAGTCATTGATCCCTCAAAACTAGATGAACTTTAAAATGAAATTGTTGTTATCTTGTGTGAATTGGAAATGTTTTTTCCTCCGTCTTTTTTTGACATCATGGTTCATCTAGTGGTGCATCTGGTAAGAGAGGTTAGATTGTGTGGACCAGTGTACTTAAGATGGATGTATCCTGTTGAGCGGTATATGAAAATTTTGAAAGGTTATGTGAAAAATCATTATCGTCCAGAGGCTTCAATGATTGAAAGGTACATAGCTGAAGAAAGTATTGAATTTTGTTCAGAGTACATGACAAAAGCAAATCCAATAGGTGTTCCAGCTAATTCATGGCACCACAGGCGTTCTACAACTAAATGTTTACGTGGTGTGAATATTGTAAGCAAATCTCGATCAGAAGTCTTGCAAGCACATTTGTACATATTGAATAACACAGATGAAGTTGTACCTTACATAGAAGCTCATAAAGCCATTGTGAAGGCAAATAACCTAAGACAAGCAGAGAAATGGGTCTTGATGGAACATAATAGAACTTTCATGCCTTGGTTTAAAGATGAGGTGTTCAAGGATTCAACGGCATCAGAGACCTTGACTTGGTTGGCTGCTGGATTGAAGTTTGATGTCATCTCATGTACAGCGTATGAAGTGAATAATTGTATATTTTACACAAAGTCCATGGATGAAAAGAGTACAGTTCAAAATTCTGGTGTTACTCTTGAAGCCGAGTCAATGCAGTTTTCGACTTCGAAAGATACAAATCCAGTACTTGGATCAATGGCATACTATGGGTTTATAGAAGAGATATGGGAGATTGACTACACTAAGTTTTTCGTTCCAGTTTTCAAGTGTAAATGGGTTGACAATAAAAGTGGGGTTAAAATTGATGAATCAGGATTCACACTAGTGGACTTTCGAAAGATAGGGTATCGAGATGAGCCATTTATAATGGTTCAACAAGCATCTCAGGTTTTCTATGTTAAAGATCCTACGTCAGAACATTGGTATGTCGTTTTACACGGGAAAAAACAAGGGGAAGCCATAGATGATATTGAATATGCCGAAACTCGTTCATTCACACCAATGATAACTAATAAAGATGACGATGTACTTGATGATGTACATGCAACCCGTAAAGACCACAGTGAAGGAATTTACATATAAACATTCAACCCATATGCAACATGTAAATAAACATTTAGAATTTTTTGTATTATTTTTATATGATTTTAATTCGATTCACATTAACTAATGTTTGTTACCTAATTTTTGAAACAGAGACATGGATGACGACCAGACTCCAAACAGACCTCGATCTGGACGAGGCAATAGAGGACCTACTAGATTGAAGCGTCTTGCATTGAGACGTGCTGCTGGTGAGAAGACACATGTTGATATTGACGTCAACACTGGAGTGGCTTTTGGTCCTAAGGCAGATGAGTTTATGAGCTATCTTGGAGTTGTTTCTCGTGAGAGGCTCTCCATTTTGATTAATTCATGGGATGAGGTTTCAGAGGTTGATCGGAACATGCTATGGGAGGATGTTCTGGGAAGCTTTACATTATTATTGTTATCATATAATGCTTTTTAATATTGATTAATTAATTTTAATTTGATGATGTTATTTTCCAGGCAAACTTTGACATTCCTGATGTGGAACCGCTTCGATCAAAGATATTATCCAATATCGCACTTAAATTTTGTTCCTTTAAGTCAAGACTGACTTCGAGATACATTTTTGGCGACCTTAAAGACGAAAATCCATGTTTAAAGTACCAACATATTGATGAAGAGACATGGCGTCTTTTTAGAGAAAGCCGTGAAAATGAGGCTTGGATGGTAAGTGAAGTAACTTTTTTGATTATATAACATTAATAAGTTTATCTTATTTACTTCAGTTTGTTTATTTCAATTATGACAGGATCGTCGGAAGAAAGCTCAAGAGATAGCTTTGAAGAATCTTACCCCGCACGTTATGTCTCGTTCGGGGTATAGAAAACTTGAGCAAACACTGATGGTGGAAAAGGAGAAATCTCAACAGGGGACGTTGTCTGAGAATGTGGAAACAGGGGTCACTTCTCCTCCATCACCACCTTTTCGCCATGTAAAATGGAAGAGGGCCCGAATTAAGAAGTCGGGTGCACCAAGTTCTGAGCAATCCGGGGTTATAATCGAAAAAATTGTAAGTTATTTTTGTTATTTTCAATTTTTTTAAAGCATTAATTATATTAATGATTGAAAATATGGTTTTTGTGTACTCTTGCAGGATTCCTTGGAATCCAACGGTAAATTTGTTGCTGAAGGTCGTCACGATATCCTGGTTGAAGCAATTGGACGACCTGAACACTCTGGTCGTGTTCGTGCCGCTGGACAAGGTGTCAGAATTAAACTTTATTTTGGAGTTTCAGAACGACAGCCATCCTCCTCCTCCAAGAAGGAAACTCAAATGAAGAGTAAGTTACGTGAAGAAATAATGGAGGAGATGAGAAAGGAGACTGATTTGATGTGGCTGGAGATGAAAAAGGAGAATGATCGAATGCGACAAGAGTTTCTATCGCAACAAGTTTGTGCTGAGCCGATTGAACCCCTTGTTAGTCCCACTCCCAAGAGCACAAAGGGGAGTTGTGCGGCTCCTCCAACATCAGGGGATGATATCAATGGGCAGACAGAGGATTGTGAGCTACTGGTAGTGGGCGGCAAACTTCCTCGGGTGGTGGCACTTGGAAAAGTCTATAAAAACGCCACCACCTTACATAACGTTCCTCTCTCCCCTGATGTGGCGAAGGTAACAGTTGAAAAAGTACGATTTCCTGATGCTCGTGTTCCACTACCTTCAGATGAGGTAACCACTGTGGCCGATGCATTTCAGACATTCGTTACCTGGCCCAGAGAGCTCATTCGATCTATGCCCGAACCTCATGTAATAATTTCGTTTCATTATATTATTTTTTATTTATATTTATATATTACATATAATTTAATACAAATGTTGTTTATCTTGTAGAAACCTTTTCAGCCACCAAGTCCGAAAAAGAAGCGTGAGGTTCCAGTTGACGATCCTATGGCTTCCCTACGTCTCATTGCTAGTCAGATTGGCAATGATCCTTTTCCAGTTCCGTGGGATAATACATTTTTTCAAATCAACACTGAACTGCCACTGATGATTTACAACACAGATTTATCAGAATTTATATCTGGGAAACAGGAGCTCAATATAAGTATAATTCAATTTTTTATGATGTAAGTATCTTTACCTATTATTCAATTTACTTTATGTTAAATCATTATTGATTATGCTTTAACTAAAAACTTGTAGGTTTTTGCATAGAGTCTATATCACCGAGGGGAAAGAAAATATGTATGGATTCGTAGATCCTGCATATACTAATCCCGTTGGACCAAACTCAACTGAGACTCAAGCATACATCACTAACATCCTGGAAAAAGAGGGAAAACAAATTTATTTATGCCCTTATATTAATGAGTAAGTTTAATTATATGTCATCAATTATTATTATTTCATGTTTTAAATATTTACTAACTCTTTTCAATGATCATATAGGCATCATTGGCAGTTACTTGTCTTATCAATGGTTGATAAGACTGCTGTGTGGTTCTGTTCCCTACACAAGAAGATGCCCACAAAATTTAAGGATATCATTGATACGTAAGTATAGTATAAACTTAACTTTGTATGTTACTAATTAACCATCTACTAACGAGGTTTTTTGTATTAACCAGTTCATGGCGTGGATATAACATCCTAAAAGGTCGATCCAGTTCAAATAATTTGAACTACATAAGAGTAAAGGTTTGTAATTTTTTTCTTTCTCTATTATCATTGTTTATCAATATACTAACATATTACTTTTTATTGAATTATAGTGTAATAAACAACCAGGAAGCTATGAGTGTGGCTATTACATTATGCAATGGATGATTACCATTATAAGACTAGGTGTTAAAACTGGTTGGAAAGAGGTATATGTTAAATCATTTTTATAATTCTTGAACATATATATATCTAGAAACTAATTTATGTCAACTTTGCAATGCAGTTATTCACAGAAGAAACATCATTGAGTGAGGAAGGCATTTCATATGTTAGAGATTCTTGGTCCACATATTTCATTAATTTTTATAACTCTAGCATAGGTAAATAATAGTGGTTTTATTATATGTAATTTGATCACTTGTAAATGTACATTTTGATGATTTCAATTGATCACTACATTTCTGTATTTGTCTGGCTGGGTTTGATCATTATGCAGGTTATTAAAATATATGGTTTCTGCACAAAACAGAGTCTATTTTAAAAAAAAAATCACTATTTACAAATGCGGTTATTTACCAAGACCGCATTTGTAAATAGTGAATTCGCATTTACAAATGCAGTCTTGGTAAATGACCGCATTTGTAAATAGTGATTTATGAATGCGGTCTTTACCAAGACCGCATTCATAAATCCTAAACCCCAAACCCACTCCCTAATTCAGAATAATATACAAATGTGGTTACCTAAAATAACCGCATTTTTAAATGTGATTTATGAATGCGGTCATAGGACCGCATTTGTAAATTCCAGATTTACGAATGCGTGCTGATCAAATGCGGTTTTATGACCGCATTTGTAAATTGAAAATAGCCGCATTTGTTTTACATATCTGCACTAGTGAGTGACGAACGTCTGGTAAAAATTTCAGACCAAAACACCCAGGGAGTAAGGCGTAGTAAGTCCCAGACCGAGAGTGAACAAAACTGGTTTTCCGAAAACAAAACGTCCTGGATTTTCTTCCCCCTATCTCCTTTTTGTGATTCTTTTATGGACGTGCCTCCTTACCTGGGTGCAAACAGCATAGGGAAGTACTTGTGTGAACCTTTTCAGCGCAATACGAACCCATAATAAAAATTGCCGAAAGTAGGGCGAAATTTCACAAGTTTCGGTAGAGGATAGCCTTGGTTTGCACAAAATTCTCCCGAAATAGTTTTTTCCTGAAATCCCACGTAAGAATCTCCACTGAATTTGGGACAAAACGCGACAAATTTCAGGTCAAACGGATGAGTATTCGCCCACGAAAAAAATCAAACAGCTTCGCACACAAACGAACCTTCCTTTCAGCCCTGGCAGTGATCAATAAAAAATTTATTGCCAATCTTGTGGGACGAATCTGGGCCTCAAACCTCAGCCAAAACTCAATAGACACAGTGACGAACGTTTGATAAAATTTCAGACCAAAACACCCAGGGAGTAAGGCGTAGTAAGTCCCAGACCGAGAGTGAACAAAACTGGTTTTCCGAAAACAAAACGTCCTGGATTTTCTTCCCCGTATCTCCTTTTTGTGATTCTTTTATGGACGTGCCTCCTTACCTGGGTGCAAACAGCATAGGGAAGTACTTGTGTGAACCTTTTCAGCGCAATACGGACCCAGAATAAAAATTGCCGAAAGTAGGGCGAAATTTCACAAGTTTCGGTAGAGGATAGCCTTGGTTTGCACAAAATTCTCCCGAAATAGTTTTTTCCTGAAATCCCACGTAAGAATCTCCACTGAATTTGGGACAAAACGCGACAAATTTCAAGTCAAACGGATGAGTATTCGCCCACGAAAAAAATCAAACAGCTTCGCACACAAACGAACCTTCCTTTCAGCCCTGGCAGTGATCAATAAAAAATTTATTGTCAATCTTATGGGACGAATCTGGGACTCAAACCTCAGCCAAAACTCAATAGACACAGTGACGAACGTTTGGTAAAAATTTCAGACCAAAACACCCAGGGAGTAAGGCGTAGTAAGTCCCAGACCGAGAGTGAACAAAACTGGTTTTCCGAAAACAAAACGTCCTGGATTTTCTTCCCCGTATCTCCTTTTTGTGATTCTTTTATGGACGTGCCTCCTTACCTGGGTGCAAACAGCATAGGGAAGTACTTGTGTGAACCTTTTCAGCGCAATACGGACCCAGAATAAAAATTGCCGAAAGTAGGGCGAAATTTCACAAGTTTCGGTAGAGGATAGCCTTGGTTTGCACAAAATTCTCCCGAAATAGTTTTTTCCTGAAATCCCACGTAAGAATCTCCACTGAATTTGGGACAAAACGCGACAAATTTCAGGTCAAACGGATGAGTATTCGCCCACGAAAAAAATCAAACAGCTTCGCACACAAACGAACCTTCCTTTCAGCCCTGGCAGTGATCAATAAAAAATTTATTGTCAATCTTATGGGACGAATCTGGGACTCAAACCTCAGCCAAAACTCAATAGACACAGTGACGAACGTCTGGTAAAAATTTCAGACCAAAACACCCAGGGAGTAAGGCGTAGTAAGTCCCAGACCGAGAGTGAACAAAACTGGTTTTCCGAAAACAAAACGTCCTGGATTTTCTTCCCCGTATCTCCTTTTTGTGATTCTTTTATGGACGTGCCTCCTTACCTGGGTGCAAACAGCATAGGGAAGTACTTGTGTGAACCTTTTCAGCGCAATACGAACCCATAATAAAAATTGCCGAAAGTAGGGCGAAATTTCACAAGTTTCGGTAGAGGATAGCCTTGGTTTGCACAAAATTCTCCCGAAATAGTTTTTTCCTGAAATCCCACGTAAGAATCTCCACTGAATTTGGGACAAAACGCGACAAAGTTCAGGTCAAACGGATGAGTATTCGCCCACGAAAAAAATCAAACAGCTTCGCACACAAACGAACCTTCCTTTCAGCCCTGGCAGTGATCAATAAAAAATTTATTGCCAATCTTGTGGGACGAATCTGGGCCTCAAACCTCAGCCAAAACTCAATAGACACAGTGACGAACGTTTGATAAAATTTCAGACCAAAACACCCAGGGAGTAAGGCGTAGTAAGTCCCAGACCGAGAGTGAACAAAACTGGTTTTCCGAAAACAAAACGTCCTGGATTTTCTTCCCCGTATCTCCTTTTTGTGATTCTTTTATGGACGTGCCTCCTTACCTGGGTGCAAACAGCATAGGGAAGTACTTGTGTGAACCTTTTCAGCGCAATACGGACCCAGAATAAAAATTGCCGAAAGTAGGGCGAAATTTCACAAGTTTCGGTAGAGGATAGCCTTGGTTTGCACAAAATTCTCCCGAAATAGTTTTTTCCTGAAATCCCACGTAAGAATCTCCACTGAATTTGGGACAAAACGCGACAAATTTCAGGTCAAACGGATGAGTATTCGCCCACGAAAAAAATCAAACAGCTTCGCACACAAACGAACCTTCCTTTCAGCCCTGGCAGTGATCAATAAAAAATTTATTGCCAATCTTGTGGGACGAATCTGGGCCTCAAACCTCAGCCAAAACTCAATAGACACAGTGACGAACGTCTGGTAAAAATTTCAGACCAAAACACTCAGGGAGTAAGGCGTAGTAAGTCCCATACCGAGAGTGAACAAAACTGGTTTTCCGAAAACAAAACGTCCTGGATTTTCTTCCCCGTATCTCCTTTTTGTGATTCTTTTATGGACGTGCCTCCTTACCTGGGTGCAAACAGCATAGGGAAGTACTTGTGTGAACCTTTTCAGCGCAATACGGACCCAGAATAAAAATTGCCGAAAGTAGGGCGAAATTTCACAAGTTTCGGTAGAGGATAGCCTTGGTTTGCACAAAATTCTCCCGAAATAGTTTTTTCCTGAAATCCCACGTAAGAATCTCCACTGAATTTGGGACAAAACGCGACAAATTTCAGGTCAAACGGATGAGTATTCGCCCACGAAAAAAATCAAACAGCTTCGCACACAAACGAACCTTCCTTTCAGCCCTGGCAGTGATCAATAAAAAATTTATTGCCAATCTTGTGGGACGAATCTGGGCCTCAAACCTCAGCCAAAACTCAATAGACACAGTGACGAACGTCTGGTAAAAATTTCAGACCAAAACACCCAGGGAGTAAGGCGTAGTAAGTCCCAGACCGAGAGTGAACAAAACTGGTTTTCCGAAAACAAAACGTCCTGGATTTTCTTCCCCGTGTCTCCTTTTTGTGATTCTTTTATGGACGTGCCACCTTACCTGGGTGCAAACAGCATAGGGAAGTACTTGTGTGAACCTTTTCAGCGCAATACGGACCCAGAATAAAAATTGCCGAAAGTAGGGCGAAATTTCAAAAGTTTCGGTGGAGGATAGCCTTGGTTTGCACAAAATTTCCGAAAAATTCTCCCGAAATAGTTTTTTCCTGAAATCCCATGTAAGAATCTCCACTGAATTTGGGACAAAACGCGACAAATTTCAGGTCAAACGGATGAGTATTCGCCCACGAAAAAAATCAAACAGCTTTGCACACAAACAAACCTTCCTTTCAGCCCGGGCAGGGATCAATAAAAAATTTAGTGCCAATCTTGTGAGACGAATCTGGGCCTCAACCATTAGCCAAAACTCAATAGACACAGTGACGAACGTCTGGTAAAAATTTCAGACCAAAACACCCAAGGAGTAAGGCGTAGTAAGTCCCAGACCGAGAGTGAACAAAACTGGTTTTCCGAAAACAAAACGTCCTGGATTTTCTTCCCCGTATCCCCTTTTTGTGATTCTTTTATGGACTTGCCTCCTTACCTGGGTGCAAATAACATAGGGAAGTACTTGTGTGAACCTTTTCAGCGCAATACGGACCCAAAATAAAAATTGCCGAAAGTAGGGCGAAATTTCACAAGTTTCGGTAGAGGATAGCCTTGGTTTGCACAAAATTCTCCCGAAATAGTTTTTTCCTGAAATCCCACGTAAGAATCTCCACTGAATTTGGGACAAAACGCGACAAATTTCAGGTCAAACGGATGAGTATTCGCCCACGAAAAAAATCAAACAGCTTCGCACACAAACGAACCTTCCTTTCAGCCCTGGCAGTGATCAATAAAAAATTTATTGCCAATCTTGTGGGACGAATCTGGGCCTCAAACCTCAGCCAAAACTCAATAGACACAGTGACGAACGTCTGGTAAAATTTTCAAACCAAAACACCCAAGGAGTAAGGCGTAGTAAGTCCCAGACCGAGAGTGAACAAAACTGGTTTTCCGAAAACAAAACGTCCTGCATTTTCTTCCCCGTATCTCCTTTTTGTGATTCTTTTATGGACGTGCCTCCTTACCTGAGTGCAAACAACATATGGAAGTACTTGTGTGAACTTTTTCAGCGCAATACGGACCCAGAATAAAAATTGCATAAAGTAGGGCGAAATTTCACAACTTTTGGTAGAGGATAGCCTTGGTTTGCACAAAATTTCCGAAAAATTCTCCCGAAATAGTTTTTTCCCGAAATACCACGTAAGAATCTCCACTAAATTTGGGACAAAACGCGACAAATTTCAGGTCAAACGGATGAGTATTCGCCCACGGAAAAAATCAAACAGTTTCGCACACAAACGAACCTTCCTTTCAGCCCTGGCAGTGATCAATAAAAATTTATTGCAAATCTTGTGGGACGAATCTGGGCCTCAAACCTCAGCCAAAACTCAATAGACACAGTGACGAACGTCTGGTAAAAATTTCAGACCAAAACACCCAAGGAGTAAGGCGTAGTAAGTCCCAGACCAAGAGTGAACAAAACTGGTTTTCCGAAAACAAAACGTCCTGGATTTTCTTCCCCGTATCTCCTTTTTGTCATTCTTTTATGGACGTGCCTCCTTACCTGGGTGCAAACAGCATAGGGAAGTACTTGTGTGAACCTTTTCAGCGCAATACAAACCCAGAATAAAAATTTTCGAAAGTAGGGCGAAATTTCACAAGTTTCGGTAGAGGATAGCCTTGGTTTGCACAAAATTTCTGAAAAATTCACCCGAAATAGTTTTTTCCTGAAATCCCACGTCAGAATCTCCACTGAATTTGGGACAAAACGCGACAAATTTCATGTCAAACGGATGAGTATTCGCCCACGGAAAAAATCAAACAGTTTCGCACACAAACGAACCTTCCTTTCAGCCCTGGCAGTGATCAATAAAAAATTTATTGTCAATCTTGTGGGACGAATCTGGGCCTCAAACCTCAGCCAAAACTCAATAGACACAGTGACGAACGTCTGGTAAAAATTTCAGACCAAAACACCCAAGGAGTAAGGCGTAGTAAGTCCCAGACCCAGAGTGAACAAAACTGGTTTTCCGAAAACAAAACGTCCTGGATTTTCTTCCCCGTATCTCCTTTTTGTGATTCTTTTATGGACGTGCCTCCTTACCTGGGTGCAAACAGCATAGGGAAGTACTTGTGTGAACCTTTTCAGCGCAATACGGACACAGAATAAAAATTGCCGAAAGGAGGGCGAAATTTCACAAGTTTCGGTAGAGGATAGCCTTGGTTTGCACAAAATTTCCGAAAAATTCTCCCGAAATAGTTTTTTCCTGAAATCCCACGTAAGAATCTCCACTGAATTTGGGGAAAAAACGCGATAAGTTTCAGGTCAAACAGATGAGTATTCGCCCACGAAAAAAATCAAACAGTTTCGCACAAAACAAACCTTCCTTTCAGCCCTGGCAGTGATCAATAAAAAATTTATTGTCAATCTTCTGGGACGAATCTGGGCCTCAAACGTCAACCAAAACTCAGTAGACACAGTGACGAACGTCTGGTAAAAATTTCAGACCAAAACACCCAAGGAGTAAGGCGTAGTAAGTCCCAGACCTAGAGTGAAAAAAACTGGTTTTCCGAAAACAAAACATCCTAGATTTTCTTTCCCGTATCTCCTTTTTGTGATTCTTTTATGGACGTGCCTCCTTACTTGGGTGCAAACAGCATAGGGAAGTACTTGTGTGAACCTTTTCAGCGCAATACGGACCCAGAATAAAAATTGCTGAAAGTAGGGCGAAATTTCACAAGTTTCGATAGAGGATAGGATAACCTTGGTTTGCACAAAATTTCCGAAAAATTCTCCCGAAATAATTTTTTTCCTAAAATCCCACGTAAGAATCTCAACTGAATTTGGGACAAAACGCGATAAATTTCAGGTCAAACAGTTGAGTATTCGCCCACGAAAAAAATCAAACTGTTTCGCACACAAACGAACCTTCCTTTCAGCCCTGGCAGTGATCAATAAATAATTTATTGCCAATCTTGTGGGACGAATCTGGACCTCAAACCTCAGCCAAACCTCAATAGACACAGTGACGAACGTCTGGGAAAAATTTCAGACCAAAACACCCAAGGAGTAAGACGTAGTAAGTCCCAGACCGAGAGTGAACAAAACTGGTTTTCCGAAAACAACACGTCCTGGATTTTCTTCCCCGTCTCTCCTTTTTGTGATTCTTTTATGGACGTGCCTCCTTACCTAGGTCCAAACAGCATATGGACGTACTTGTGTGAACCTTTTCAGCGCAATATGGACCCAGAATAAAAATTGCCGAAAGTAGGGCGAAATTTCACAAGTTTCGGTAGAGGATAGCCTTTGGTTTGCACAAAATTTCCGAAAAATTCTCCCGAAACAATTTTTTCCTCAAATCCCACGTAAGAATCTCCACTGAATTTGGGACAAAACACGATAAATTTCAGGTCAAACGGATGAGTATTCGCCCACGAAAAAAATCAAACAGTTTCGCACAAAACAAACCTTCCTTTCAGCCCTGGCAGTGATCAATAAAAAATTTATTGCCAATCTTGTGGGACGAATCTGGGCCTCAAACGTCAACCAAAACTCAATAGACACAGTGACGAACGTCTGGTAAAAATTTCAGACCAAAACATCCAAGGAGTAAGGCGTAGTAAGTCCCTGACCGAGAGGGAACAAAACTGGTTTTCCAAAAACAAAACGTCCTGGATTTTCTTCCCCGTATCTCCTTTTTGTGATTCTTTTATGGACGTGCCTCCTTACCTGGGTGCAAACAGCATATGGAAGTACTTGTGTGAACCTTTTCAGCGCAATACAGACCCAGAATAAAAATTGCCGAAAGTAGGGCGAAATTTCACAAGTTTCGGTTCGCCTTTGGTTTGCACAAAATTTTCGAAAAATTCTCCCGAAATAGTTTTTTCCTGAAATCCCACGTAAGAATCTCCACTGAATTTGGGGAAAAAACGCGATATGTTTCAGGTCAAACAGATGAGTATTCGCCCACGAAAAAAATCAAACAGTTTCGCACAAAACAAACCTTCCTTTCAGCCCTAGCAGTGATCAATAAAAAATTTATTGTCAATCTTCTGGGACGAATTTGGTCCTCAAACGTCAACCAAAATTCAATAGACACAGTGACGAACGTCTGGTAAAAATTTCAGACCAAAACACCCGAGCAGTAAGGCGTTGTAAGTCCCTAACCGAGAGTGAACAAATTTGATTTTCCGAAAACAAAACGTCCTGGATTTTCTTCCCCGTATCTCCTTTTTGTGATTCTTTTATGGACGTGCCTCCTTACCTGGGTGCAAACAGCATATGGAAGTACTTGTGTGAACCTTTTCAGCGCAATACAGACCCAGAATAAAAATTGCCGAAAGTAGGGCGAAATTTCACAAGTTTCGGTTCGCCTTTGGTTTGCACAAAATTTTCGAAAAATTCTCCCGAAATAGTTTTTTCCTGAAATCCCACGTAAGAATCTCCACTGAATTTGGGGAAAAAACGCGATATGTTTCAGGTCAAACAGATGAGTATTCGCCCACGAAAAAAATCAAACAGTTTCGCACAAAACAAACCTTCCTTTCAGCCCTAGCAGTGATCAATAAAAAATTTATTGTCAATCTTCTGGGACGAATTTGGTCCTCAAACGTCAACCAAAATTCAATAGACACAGTGACGAACGTCTGGTAAAAATTTCAGACCAAAACACCCGAGCAGTAAGGCGTTGTAAGTCCCTAACCGAGAGTGAACAAATTTGATTTTCCGAAAACAAAACGTCCTGGATTTTCTTCCCCGTATCTCCTTTTTGTGATTCTTTTATGGACGTGCCTCCTTACCTGGGTGCAAACAGCATATGGAAGTACTTGTGTGAACCTTTTCAGCGGAATACGGACCCAGAATAAAAATTGCCGAAAGTAGCGCGAAATTTCACAAGTTTCGGTGCCTTGGTTTGCACAAAATTTCCGACAAATTCTCCCGAAATAATTTTTTTCCCAAAATCCCACATAAGAATCTCCACTGAATTTGGGACTAAACGCGATAAATTTCAGGTCAAACAGATGAGTATTCGCCCACGAAAAAAATCAAACAGTTTCGCACACAAACGAACCTTCCTTTCAGCCCTGGCAGTGATCAATAAAAAATTTATTGCCAATCTTGTGGGACGAATCTGGGCCTCAAACCTTAGCCAAAACTCAATAGACACAGTGACGAACGTCTGGTAAAAATTTCAGACCAAAACACCGAAGGAGTAAGACGTAGTAAGTCCCAGACCGAGAGTGAACAAAACTGGTTTTCCGAAAACAAAACGTCCTGGATTTTCTTCCCCGTATCTCCTTTTTGTGATTCTTTTATGGACGTGCCTCCTTACCTGGGTGCAAACAGCATATGGAAGTACTTGCTGAACCTTTTCAGCGCAATACGGACCCAGAATAAAAATTGCCGAATGTAGGACGAAATTTCACAAGTTTCCGTAGAGGATAGCCTTTGGTTTGCACAAAATTTCCGAAAAATTCTCCCGAAATAGTTTTTTCATGAAATACCACGTAAGAATCTCCACTAAATTTGGGACAAAACGCGATAAATTTCAGGTCAAACGGATGAGTATTCGCCCACGAAAAAAATCAAACAGTTTCGCACAAAACAAACCTTCCTTTCAGCCCTGGCAGTGATCAATAAAAAATTTATTGCCAATCTTGTGGGACGAATCTGGGCCTCAAACGTCAACCAAAACTCAATAGACACAGTGACGAACGTCTGGTAAAAATTTCAGACCAAAACATCCAAGGAGTAAGGCGTAGTAAGTCCCAGACCGAGAGGGAACAAAACTGGTTTTCCAAAAACAAAACGTCCTGGATTTTCTTCCCCGTATCTCCTTTTTGTGATTCTTTTATCGACGTGCCTCCTTACCTGGGTGCAAACAGCATATGGAAGTACTTGTGTGAACCTTTTCAGCGCAATACGGACCAAGAATAAAAATTGCCGAAAGTAGGGCGAAATTTCACAAGTTTCGGTAGATGATAGCCTTTGGTTTGCAAAAAATTTACGAAAAATTCTCCCAAAATAGTTTTTTCCTGAAATTCCACGTAGGAATCTCCACTGAATTTGGGACAAAACGTGATAAAATTCAGGTCAAACGGATGAGTATTCGCCCACGAAAAAAATCATACAGTTTCGCACACAAACGAACCTTCCTTTCAGCACTGGCAGTGATCAATAAAAAATTTATTGTCAATCTTGTGGGACGAATCTGGGCCTCAAACCTCAGCCAAAACTCAATAGACACAGTGACGAACGTCTGGTAAAAATTTCAGACCAAAACACCCAAGGAGTAAGGCGTAGTAAGTCCCATACCGAGAGTGAACAAAACTGATTTTCCAAAAACAAAACGTCCTGGATTTTCTTTCCCGTATCTCCTTTTTGTGATTCTTTTATGGACGTGCCTCCTTACCTGGGTGCAAACAGCATATGGAAGTACTTGTGTGAACCTTTTCAGCGCAATACGGACCCAGAATAAAAATTGCCGAAAGTAGGGTGAAATTTCACAAGTTTCAGTAGAGGATAGCCTTGATTTGCACAATTCTCCCTAAATAGTTTTTTCCTGAAATTGCACGTAAGAATCTCCACTGAATTTGGGACAAAACGCGGCAAATTTCAGGTCAAACGGATGAGTATTCGCCCCGCGAAAAAAATGAAACAGTTTCGCACACAAACGAACCTTCCTTTCAGCCCTGGCAGTGATCAATAAAAAATTTATTGCCAATCTTGTGGGACGAATCTGGGCCTCAAATCTCATCCAAAACTCAATAGACACATTGACGAACATCTGGTAAAAATTTCAAACCAAAGCAACCAAGGAGTAAGGCGTAGTAAGTAAGTCCCAGACCGGGAGTGAACAAAACTGGTTTTCCGAAAACAAAACGTCCTGGATTTTCTTCCCCGTATCTCCTTTTTGTGATTCTTTTATGGACGTGCCTCCTTACCTGGGTGCAAACAACATATGGAAGTACTTGTGTGAACGTTTTCAGCGCAATACGGTCCCAGAATAAAAATTGCCGAAAGGCGAAATTTCACAAGTTTTGGTAGAGGATAGCCTTGGTTTGCACAAAATTTTCGAAAAATTCTCCCGAAATAATTTTTTCCTGAAATTCCACGTAGGAATCTCCACTGAATTTGGGACAAAACGCGATAAAATTCAGGTCAAACGGATGAGTATTCGCCCACGAAAAAAATCAAACAGTTTCGCACACAAACGAACCTTCCTTTCAGCCCTGACAGTGATCAATAAAAAATTTATTGTCAATCTTGTGGTACGAATCTGGGCCTCAAACCTCAGCCAAAACTCAATAGACACAGTGACGAACGTCTGGTAGAAATTTCAGACCAAAACACCCAAGGAGTAAGGCGTAGTAAGTCCCAGACCGAGAGTGAACAAAACTTATTTTCCGAAAACATAACGTCCTTCCCCGTATCTCCTTTTTATGATTCTTTGTTGGACGTGTCTCCTTACCTAAGTGAAAACAATATATGGAAGTACTGAACTTTTTCAACGCAATACGGACCCACAATAAAAATTGCCGAAAGTAAGACAAAATTTCACACGTTTTCGTAGAGGATAGATAACCTTGGTTTGAACAAAATTTCAGAAAAATTCTTCCAATATAGTTTTTTCCTGAAATTCCACGTAAAGAAAAATGTTGCAGCCTAATTAATTTTATTTCGTATTACAAAACTAATCACTAGGAGTATGATATTTTTTGAATAAATCACTCATTTAAAGGCAATCCTTAAAATGAAACTTTCAATAAATTTTTTATCATATTTAAATGAATATTTTCAATAATTATATAAAAAAAAGTTTAGGATGAAATTTGAAAAAAGAAAATATAAGTTTGACTATTAATCTATTTTTGGTAAACTTTATAACATATAGGGGCGGTGGGAGCGTTGGGATGTATAACAAAAATTAGACAATTTCTTCATGCGGTATATCAATTCCAACATACACTCAATCTGCAATTGAAAATGACAAAAATTTCATCCAAAATAACAAAAATAACCTTAAATGAAAGGAGGGTGTGGTGGTAAAACCATAAGGGAAGCAAATGATTAAACAGAAAACGTATACCACCAGCATTCAAAACTTTGCTGCAAAAAGTGGAGCAGCAACCTTGGAATTTCATTCTAAAATTTCTCCCTCCTCTTCATCAGATTTCTCAAATCCTTCTTCACTACCTTTAACCATGGAAAAAAGTTCTTTGTGTGGATTGCTATGCACAATAGAGTCATTCTCATCCACATCACTGTCTTTGTCTTCACTATCATGATCATCATCGTTGTTGAGGCTAACGATTTTTTTAACAGCTGCCTCGTTCCCGCGTTTAAGAACATTTTTTTCAGTGTGAACTTCAGACCCGTTTTCTTTAACTATGACTGATGGATATCTAAGTGGCTTGTCAGGACAATGTTTGAAGAAGGAATTTGTTACCATGAACCTGAAAACCTGAAACAAGTGGCTCTTATCCTTCTTTATATCAGCACTCAAGAGTTTTTGCAATAAGGTTGGCTTCGTCTTCTTTAAAAAAGGGCTTTCTGAAGAGTCTTTGTCAGCAAACTTTTGCTTCTTGCCTAACCGACCTTTTCTGTCTAATTTCTTGTTGAACTTATTTTGGAACTTTCTTTTGTCACTAAATTTGTTTTTCCCTTCATTGTGAAGACCTTGATTTTCAGAATTCTTAAGGTAATGTGATGGTATTTCAGCAACTTCGATTCCCAATTCAGCTTGCTTTGCTAAAACCTCCTTAAGCTGCAAAGACAAAATATATACACTGCATTAATGAATTGGAATACCATTTGCTGAGTTAAAAAAGTAATTGAAGTAGAGTTGGGATAATTGCAAGGTTAATTACATATTAACATTAATTATTCCTTTAATAAACACACATAACAAATATTATATACAAAACACGTACTTAATTACCTTAACTATTAATGGAGTTCAAACAAAACTAACAGAATTAAAGCTTTTGTACAAAGGTTTTTTTGTATTAAAAAGGAAATATGCCAATACTATATTTGATTGCATATTAACAGAAGGTTAATTACTTATTAATGTTAATTTATCCTTTAATAAAAGGATATGGCAATTACTAAAGACCAAACATGTGCTTAATTATCTCAACTCAATCATTAACGGAGTTCAAACAAAACTAAAGAAATTAAAGTTTTTGTATGTTATTTATTTATTTATTTATTTTTTCGTTCTAAAAACGAAATATGTCAATTCTTATCATACAGAACCATTTATGTACCCGCACTTACATTTCATGCTAAAAAAGACTATTTGCTTAACTTCTATATCAAACAACAATATTAAATTTCACGACATGATATATATTGGGAAGTGTTACATGCTAATAACATCCCTCTAAGAACTATACCTCTCTTTGTAAGACCTCCCTTTTAATGACCTTGGAGTCCATCGGGCATTCACTGTGCCTCTGCAATTAGTATTCAGGAATTGATATTTAGAAAATAATGTGTGATAACACACAAGCAATGGATAGATCAGTTTGTTTACAACCTTCTGAAAGTTGTTACAAGGATGATTCTTTTTCCGTGCTTCACGCCATTGTTGAATTTCTTGCTCAGAGTAAGTCACGCAGAAAGATCTAACCATTCAAGAATCGAGGATAATAGCAATCATAAACAAAATCAGGTTTAGAGTTAATGTATTTTCAGTATAAAAGAATAAGTTGTGAAACTATATGTCTAAGAAAAGTAATTCAATAGTGAAAAGACAATAAAAATCTGATAAGAAAGCAGAAATAATTTATAAAAATAACACCGAAAGGAAATCTAATTTCATTTAGAAGGTTATCTGGATTCTGGAAGACATTTATTTAGACAAAAATCACAAGTATGGTACTAAAACTGTGAAAGGTAACAAGCTTATTGATTCAATATGTTGAAGGTAGTTAGGTCATTTTAATTATATAGAACCACGGGTGTTTTTTGACTACCACACTTGTCTCAATTAAAAATTCAGATGGATCAAATAAAAGTAAAACATACTTACAACACATAAAAGGCAAGAAAAGTTACCATTGTTGGATCCTTAATGCCACATACACTGCAAGAGTGTGTGCACTGAAGGTCATCCCAAATAAACTTGTGCTTTCAGAGGTGTTCAAAAAATGACCTACAAAGTACCGTGGTTGACACAATTTTGGGTCTCTAAGATGGCTTGATGTCACCATTATGTTCATACAGTATTTTCAGTCTCAGATATTTTCTAACGACCATGCCTGATCTCATAGTTCAAAATTAAAATAGACCAAAATATTTTCCTGTCCTACAACAGGCTTATATGTCAAGTATTTTTACTTTGCGAACCTTTAGTTAAAATGAATAGCTGATAACTGCATTTATTAAAGTTTGTTACAGAGAATGGTTCAATATAGAGTTGACTTATTCCCTATGTCCCATATGTAGTGACTAATGACAGTCTAGAAAACTGGACATTTGTACACAGAATCGAGGATAATATGATATGACTAAACTTCTATCAGAGTGGCAAAAAATGTCTATTAACATTGTTTTACTTTTCTGGTGCACATCATTCTTTTTCAAGTAAATTCTCACATTTTCAAGAAAATATTACACTGAGTTGATATCTAGTACCATCTTTTTTAGGACTCTAGAAACAGCAATGTGAAATAACCTTCACTTTCAGGAAGTACCAAATAAACTAAGAACTACTTAATTAGCATCTCGTCGTTACACATTATCATTATGAACAGAGACAATTAAAACATGACTGCTTGCAAGTAATAAACTGGGACCAGATAAAAAAGGATCAGAAAGTGAAGCAGAAGCTACCTTTCAGGTTGCTGCTTATGTTCCTTTGATCTTAATCTATCATGTCCTGCCCTCCCACTGTAAGGGCCTGCTTTCATCACAAGCATTAGCCTAACCACATAAAATGTTTCATCTGGGTAACAAGGAAGAAAAGTTCAAACCTCTTCCATCATGTTCTTTAGGAAACCCATTTCTCCTCTTTCCATTATTGACATCATGAAATTTAGACTTCTGGAATCTAAAGGAACAAGGCAACATTGTAACTCGCAGGAAAAGCATGCAAGTGATCAGGAGTAATAAAAGAGAAAAGAAAATAACATACCCTCCTTGAAAGCCCCCTCGATTTGGTCTATTTTTGAAGTTTTTACTTGGTGATCCATTCCAGTTAGTGTTTGGAACATTAGTTTTAATATTGCCACAAGGATTTTCCTGCAGCAATTATTGGGATTTGCGGTAAATATAAATACCACAGCTTCATTTACAATAGTATGGTATTTATGCGTAGTGAAACAACAAACTCTGTTAACACACATTAAAAGACAGAAAAGACTTCAGTTTTAAATACCTGCGAGTGTGACTTCATGAATGCAGGAGGTTGAGAGTTACTTGTATGAGCCAAATTAGGATTAAGTGATCCAGAAGCATTCCCTTGTAACTGCTGAGATGAAAAAGGAGACCATGATACAAATGCATTTGCACTCACATTTGGTGGAGCAAGGTTTTTCTCGTTCAGGTCCATCTGCGGCCGAACCTGATTTCCAGGAACAAAACCTAATTGGGCATTTGGAGAAAATAATGAATTCTGAGGGACCATAGCCTGAGGCACTTGGTTTGGAAACCCAAACACAGGGCAGGAACCAGGATGCATGACATGAGGAACCCCTTGAGAAGGGTTTGGCATTTGATTAGGTAACTGTTGATTCATATTCTGCATAGGATAAGGGGCACAAAATTGGCCATTTGGCATACTCAAATTCATATTAGGCGGCTGAAGCATATTCAAAATACTTTGTGCCAACATTTGTCCTTGTAATTGAGACAAATTGAGTTGAGTTGCGTTTTGCATGACTTGTCCCTGAACAGGATACATCGGATTGCTGTAATTGGGATTGCCAACACTATTTTGGGGACCTAAACCCCCCACATGGGGTTGACATTGTTGATGACCAGGCAAACCCATTTGAGGCAGATGCATCTGATTGTTTTGCAGGGGAAAATGATTGTGATTTGCAGCATTCATGAAAGGTGCTGCACTCATGGGTAGTGGCTGCATAAAAGGGGTCATCAAGCTTTGGCTTAGGTGGTTGCCATTGCCAGAACCTAATTGGGCCTGGGGTGTCATGCCCACACCATTGTTTTGCAAGAAATTTTGATGGTTAGGATTAGGAGCATAAGGGGGTTGGGTTTTGGAGGAAGAGTTGGCATTGTTAGCCATGCCGTTAACATAAACACAAGAAATCTATACAGTTCAAGGTTTCAATTAAACTCGGTTTTGGAGGGTGAAGTATAGTAGGAAAGGAATTCAAGAACTCTGAACCTGGCCAAAACAACAAGAACTCTGAGACTTTACCGAGAAAATCGACAGTTGATTTCAAAACTCCAAAATGCTTGAGCGGCAATTGGAGTGAACTTGCTCTGTTTTTGTTCCTCCTCTGAACTGCGCACGAAAAAAGAAATTTCAGGGCAAATGCAAGGGATAACAGCATTGGGAGATCTTCCAAGAAATTAATAATTTATATTTATACTTATAATATACAACAAAGTTATCATGATGGACATGTTTAATTCATAATAATTATTATTATTATTTCTTAATAATTTGAATAGCTTGTAATTAAGTAAGAAATACATATTCAAATGAGGAACATTAAATGGAATAAACTCACTTTAGGGTTTCGCGTTGCGTTTTGGTTTCAGTCACATTCGTTGCGTCTTCTCTGGAGCGGAGGTGGTGGCGATCGAGCGGAGCAGGTCGCGCGGTGATGACAATTGGGCAGAGGTCGTCGCGCGGTGGTGGCGGTTCGTGCGGTGTTTGTAGGTTGCGGGTTTTAGGTCGACGGTAGTCCCAGTGGTGCCGTTGGGTGGTGCGGAATTAGGGTTACATTGGGATTTAGGTTATTTGGGTTCTGTTTTTTTTTTATTAGGCTGCAGAATACAAGAGCGGCTCCAAATTGGATATTTTTATTTAATTGATGTACATTTTATTTTATTTTTTAATACTCTGTTTTTTTTTTAATTGGGAAAACTTCCTTCAAATTTTATTTTGTTTTTTCAGAAATTGAATTTGTAACAATGTATTTTTAAGCAATGTGGAGTAAATCAAATTCAATTGAGGTGAATCTAACTGCATCTTCTATTTTTAATAGAAGAAAAAATACTCCATAAAATTAATCAATTTAATATTATTTTAACAACTGAATTTATTTTACTTTTATCAATTAAAATTTACATATAAATATATTTTTTTTCTAAGACCCGGACCGAATACCTGTGCATTGCAAGGGTGCAGAAACCAGTAACGGTACCATTTAGCATCAGAAAGAAGGCTGCGCCTGCGACTGCGACTGCGACTGCGACGGCGACGGCGACTGCCAGCACAACATGCAAATGAAGTTTGTGGTGAAGAAGGCATGCTGTGGCGGTGGTCGGGTAGGAGCACTAGAGATGGGAAGCTGCCCAAAAGCCATGGAGACCCCAGCTCTTCTCCTATCCACTCGTAAAGGGCTTCCACATTTTATCGCCCCTGACCTACTCACTTCTCTCCCTTTTCCTGATTCCCATCTCCTTCAAACTTCTCCACTCCACTTGTAAGAAGTAATGCCTCCAATTTTCATAATCTATAATTCACGTTATTCTGATTCTCTTCTGCTCCATTTTTCTAGTTTGGAAGGTCTTGCTTCAACCACGATATCAAAAATAGGAGGCCTTCACCAGATGCTTGGTTTGCACCAATATGGAATTGCGGCGGTACCCAGAGATTCCATCCAATGCCTTCCTGAGTCTAAGGGAGCTACCAAACTCGGAGCATCTTTTGAGACTCCTTGTGGTCGTCTGTTGGTAAATTTAGTGTCAATCTGCTGTAGTTTTACATTTTAAATAAGGATGAATCTAATGTATCTTCAAATGCCCAGATTAAACCCAAAGATTATGTTGAAATGATTTCATGCATGAGGCCAAATATATGGGCCACTTTGGCTGATGAGGTACCTGCTTGGGTGTCTGATAAAAGGAACAAAACCTCAGTAGATAGAACTGTGCGATGGCTTGACGATTGCCTTGCATTAAATCCGGTAAAGGACAATTTGTGTTTTCTTCTTTTGCTCTACTTGTGATATGAATTGTGTCCTGAAGTTCACGAATTCTCAGAAATTTAATAGATGTAATGAATGTGGTTTCGATAATGTTGTCATAACTAGTTTAATTATATTAATGTCTGAAAATTAGGCAGCTGGGTCAGTCTTTGGTGCTATTGTTGGAGGCCCAAATTTGGATGAAAGGAAGCGATGTGCAGTGGAGGTGGCCAAGCGAAATGTTTCAGGTTTTTTTCTATAGTTGTCTTATACATTGGTGTTACTGTGTTCACACTTCTTTTTGTGTTAGAATCTCTAAAAGTATGCTGAAGATGGTGTTCTCTAGGAATATGCTGCTGAAGATGGTGTTCACACTTCTTTGTACAGATTTTATTGTTCCATAATTAGGAGAAATGCTGGCTGAATATTGTGTATTTATTGCATTGAATCAATGACGCTGAATACTATGTGTGATTCATTTGAGATCTTCAAATGCATGTATTGTTTTGATACATATTATTGATGAACTGTAATGACTGATGCAGGTTATTGGATTGGAGGATTTGGTCTAGGCGAGGGCATTGAAGAACGAGGTGCTCTTCTAAGTGCTGTTACAGTAAGTCCAACTATAGTTATGGGTTGTACATTTCCATTTCATTCTTACTACACACTCTTGGATGTTTCTATTGTTAATATGATAATAGATGAGGAAATTAGGAAATAGAGGAATAATAATAGATGAATGAGTCACATAATCAACAAATACAAATTCATTCATGTCAATAAATAGCTTAAGCTTTTGGGAGACTTTGTTGGTGAAAGTTATATCATTTGATATCATAAGGTGACCTTGTTCCCAGGATGTCTTGCCGGATGAAAAACCACGCATGATCAGTGGGCTTGGGCTCCCAGGTACACCTAGTTTAATATCTATGTTAGCCTCCTGCTTTGCTTAATACATGTGTTTTTACATCTGTTTCTTGATGTTTCTTTATTGAGTTGGAAAACAAATTTATTGTGCTTAAAACTGATCTCAACCTTACAGAGGAGATCTTGGAAGGAATTGAAGCTGGGATTGATCTTTTTGATTCAACGTTAGTAGCTAATTCCAATTTTCATTTGCTCAATATCCCTAATTTCTTGATCTATTGTGTTATGGAATTTGGATGGTTTTCTGTGATGGTTCATAGGTACATATATTCCCTTACACTTGGAGGATTTGCACTAACGTTTTCACTAGACAAGGGTGGAGATCAATATGATTTTCAGAAATGCCAGATGGATAGGGACTTGACTAAAATCAATTTGAGAGCAAAAGTTTACAGGTAGGCACCATTTTAACTTCTTTCTGATTTTGATGCTATCCATTAACCCCACTTTATGAAACTTGAATGTAAATGGATGCTATTTAGTTATAGCTTTTATTTAAATAGCTATTTAGTTATGCTATTTAGTTATACCTTGTTTTAGCTGAGAGGAAAGAAATAGGTGTGATAGAAATAAGTTGGTAAAGTGGAAATAGATGAGGATTGAAGGTGTTTAGTTGAAGAGGATTCCAACAAAGAACACATTGATTAAAAATGAAATCAACTTAATATCACCTTGTTTACTCATCTTTCTGCTCTTTTTTTCATGCAGGAAAGATATGTCCCCAATTTTAGGAAACTGCACCTGCTATACATGCCAGAATCATACTAAAGCATACATCAATCACTTATATAATGTTCATGAAATGCTGGCACAGACTCTGCTAGAAATGTATGAATTTCTTTACTTCAAATTATAGTATCAAACAATAATGTTACAAATAATTAATACTTTGAACATGCAAGCATTAATTTATACTGAATTTTGCAGCCATAATACGCACCACTACCTGATGTTCTTTCGTGTAATAAGAGAAGCAATAAAGGACGGAAGATTTAAGAAATTTCGACTGACATTTATTGAGAGCAGGCGTGTGCATCAGGAAGCGGAAGCAGTATGTGCTTGAGGTCCCATAAGTTTAGGTGTATTTGTCTGGATTTAGCTTAGATTTGATAGACCTATGAAACATGAACATTATATATAAAAGGACATCAATTTTTATAGTGTAAACTGGTTTGTTTAGCTGTCATTAGATAGAATTTATTTCATTGCAGAATGTTTGTCTTTGATTCTTACTTTTGTAATTAATGATGCTAGCATTACTCATCTTTCAGAGAAAAAGTATCATATGATGTAGTTATGATAGTGTATGTAAATCAACTTGATGTGTCTCCTGCTACACGGAATATAGACATGTCATCTATTCCGGGAAAAGTAAAACTATCTTTTTTGTTGAGAGGGTTGGTGTCATACATTATAAGCGCATTTCTTGCTTGCAATCTTCTTAAGGAAACAATTCAAAAACATTCATAATATATGACAATTAAAGCAGTTAACACATAATCAATTGTGAGACCTCTTACCAAATCTTCAGGTCTTTGAAAACGAACATGTTACTCGTTCTTAGCTTTCTCCCTACCTCAAATAACCTATTGAAACATTCACTATAACCCATCAATTCTTGATTCCATCCTTGTGTAATACCCCAAAAACACACAACAATGCCAAGATCGCATATCTAAATACTGATTCATATAACTGATATAAGTACAAGAAACAAACAATCTTGAATTTTATTGTCAAACTAAATCCAATCCAGAACCAATGCAATAATGAATGAAGTTAAGGAATAAAAAAAACATCAACTCACACTTTCAATAAGAGGTTATTCGAGAGAACCTCACTCTCCAAAGTGTCTGCTTCAACTCTTCTCTCCAAAAGTCGCTTTAGTAACTCTCCTGTTACGCCTGTATTAACTACTTTATCATTTCCTTCTTTTATACACTTTATTAAACTTATCACATTCTTTCTTCTCGTTATCTTTTGTCTACACTTTATAAAAAAAAAAAAAAAAACTATTCAATTATTTCAAATTTTTCAATTATTTCAAATTTTTAAATGTTAAAACATCCATTTATCTTCTTAATGTTTTACAACCTACTTTTACTCATACTTGACTACTATCAACAATGATTTTGAAGAATGAGTATTTATATTAGTCATTTGGTTGTAAAACAAACTCTCTTTATTCTTCTTCTTTTTTTTTATTTGTTTTGTTGGAATTACTTTTACCTAACAATGCAAATTTATTACTTTGTAAATAAACCACTAGAGATAATTTAAACACGAAGTAGTGTGTAGGCATCTCAATTTTTCTATTTTGATTATTTTTTTTATTGGTCATCTATAAGATTCGAACATGACTCTTAAATGATGTGTCTGTATCGGATACCGATATTTTTATGACACTTGTAGAATATGTATCAGTGAAATATCTTATCTAAAAATTATTTATTAAATTTTTAACAATTTTTCAAAAATTTAAATTTATTATATAAAATTTTATTATGATTATCCGTATTCATGTGGTATTAATATGCGTGTTAATATAAGTTACATAACTTGCCATATCCAGTTTGCTAGCTACAATGATGAGTTGTTAGTTATCGTGATTTGAATAGAAAACGGGTGGCAGAGAAGAATAAACAATAATTGATTTGATGAGTGTGAGTGTGAGTGTAAGTTAGAAGAGAAATAATAAAGAAATGGCGAGCGTAAGCTCCCTGTGTGTTCCGTGGCGAGTTGATGTCCATGGAGGCAGAAATTCAGAACTCCGCAAAAGCATCCAAAGGCTTGACCTGACGGTGGAGCAGGACGAGGTTGTTAGCCGTCAAAAACTGATAAACTCCTCCCTTCTCCTCAAAGCCTGCATCAGGTCTGGTAATTTGGAGCTTGGCAAACTCCTTCACCACAAGCTCATTCACTCTCAACTCTCCCTCGACTCTGTTCTTCTCAACTCCCTCATTAGCCTCTACTCCAAATCTGGCGACTGCCAAAACGCGCTTTCCATATTCCAAGGCATGGGCGCTAAGCGAGACTTGGTCTCGTGGAGTGCGCTCATCTCCTGTTTCGCCAATAACACCATGCACTCCCAGGCGCTTCTTACCTTTCTTCGCATGCTCCAATGCGGGATTTATCCCAACGAATATTGCTTCACGGCTTCGATTCGCTCTTGTTCTAATGCTCGGTATTTTTCTATCGGAATTGTAATCTTTGGCTTTCTTTTGAAGACCGGGTACTTTGATTCTCATGTGTCTGTTGGTTGTGGCTTGATAGATATGTTTGCGAAAGGCGGTGGTGATATCCACTCTGCACGCATGGTGTTTGACAAAATGCGAGACAGAAATCTAGTTACTTGGACTTTGATGATTACTAGGTTTGCTCAACTTGGTTTGCTGAGCGATGCTGTTGATTTATTCTGCAGTATGTTGTTATGTGGCCACACACCTGATGGGTTTACTCTGACTAGTCTCTTGTCGGGCAGCGTGGATATGGGGTGGTTCTCACTTGGGAAACAATTTCATTCTTGGGTTATCCGCTCTGGGCTGGCTTCAGATGTCTGTGTGGGTTGCACTCTGGTGGATTTGTATGCAAAATGTGCAGCTGTTGGATCGGTGGAAAATTCTAGGAAAGTGTTTGATAGCATGCCACTTCATAATGTTATGTCTTGGACTGCTCTCATTTCTGGTTATGTACAGGGCAGAAAAGAGCAGGAAGCCATGAAATTGTTTTGTAACATGCTTCATGGTCGTGTTGCACCAAATTGCTTCACATTCTCCAGCGTGCTCAAGGCTTGTGCAACTCTTCCTGATTTTAGCTTCGGCAAAGAACTTCATGGCCAGACAATTAAACTGGGCCTTTCCGCAATTAACTGTGTGGGGAACTCTCTTATTAACATGTATGCAAGGTCTGGAAGAACGGATTGTGCTCGAAAAGCTTTCGATATCTTGTTTGAAAAGAATTTAATTTCGCACAGTACTGATATTGATGCAAATGCAAAAGAATTGGATTCTGAAGAATCTTTTAACCATGATACTGAGCACACTGCTATTGGAGCTAGTTCTTTTACATATGCATGCCTCTTAAGCGGCGCAGCTTGTTTAGGTACAATCGGTAAGGGTGAACAAATCCATGCCCTCGTAGTGAAGTCAGGATTTGGAACCGATTTATGCATTAATAATGCTTTGATCTCTATGTATTCCAAGTGCGGAAACAAAGAAGCTGCTTTGCAGGTCTTTAATGACATGGGGCATCGCAATGTAATAACTTGGACCTCTATCATAAGTGCTTTGGCAAAACATGGATTTGCTACAGAAGCTTTAGAATTGTTCCATGAAATGCTTGAAATAGGTGCAAAGCCTAATGAGGTCACTTATATTGCGGTTTTATCAGCCTGTAGTCACGTTGGTTTGATTGATGAGGCATGGAAACACTTCAACTCTATGCATTATGATCATGGTATCAGTCCAAGGATGGATCATTATGCATGTATGGTTGATTTGCTTGGTCGATCTGGATTGCTTTTAGAAGCCGTTGAATTTATTCGTTCAATGCCTTTTGATGCTGATGCACTGGTATGGCGTACATTTCTTGGTTCTTGTCGGGTTCATCGTAACACCAAGCTTGGGGAGCATGCTGCAAAAATGATTCTTGAGCGGGAACCTCATGATCCAGCTACCTATATACTATTGTCAAACTTATATGCGTCAGAAGGGAGGTGGGATGATGTAGCAGCCATAAGAAAATGCATGAAACAGAAAAAAATGATGAAAGAAACAGGTTATAGCTGGATTGAAGTCAACAACCAGATGCACAAATTCCACGTAGGGGATACTTCACATCCCCAGGCTAAAAAGATATATGATGAACTTGATGAATTGGCTTTAAAAATAAAGAACTTGGGTTATGTCCCAAATACAGATTTTGTTCTTCACGATGTGGAGGATGAACAGAAGGATCACTATCTGTTTCAACACAGTGAAAAAATTGCAGTGGCATTTGCTCTTATAAGTACCCCGAAACCAAAACCTATTAGAGTATTTAAAAATCTCCGAGTTTGTGGGGACTGCCATACGGCAATGAAGTACATATCAATAGTTAGTGGAAGAGAGATAGTGGTCAGAGATGCATACCGGTTTCATCATATGAAGGATGGGAAATGCTCTTGCAATGATTATTGGTAAATGATTCCATATGCATTCAATTGTTGTTATGTAATTAATCTCATGTAATGTATTTCTTTATAAATAAATTTATAATAGGAGAATTAAAATTAAATTAATTGTTTCAGTAATATTATGTAAATGGTAAACAAAAATTGATTCTTTCGATTTCTTTAAACTTGGAAGTGTGTAAATTATAGCATGTACACATAAAAATCTTAAACTCTTACTAATGGGATGTCAAATACACAACAAAAGATTATTGAATTGTATATTACAAATTTTACTATATTTTACAAAGACGGTGTTTTATTGAATGATTAGACGAAGTTTTCGGGTTGATAGATTCAATGTCAACTCTTTTTTTTAAATGTTTCAAAGCAACTCCTTTTTTTTTAATATGTTTTCAAAGCAACTCATTCCTTAAGCTTTTGTAACAGTTCAATAACATTGAAAATCTAAAATAGAATTACATTTTTTATCTTAAATTGGTTTCTTAGTTAACCAAAATTACATATAATTCTTGATTATATTATTATTACAAAATACAAAACAAATATTCTTTAAATATAAATTATTTTTTATTAAAGAATCGAGTATTATTTAAAAACACAATCAATCTTATCTAACATTTGTTTACAAAGAAAACTTGTTGATTATAAAACACGCAACATAAGAAAATATTATAAGTTAAGATAAGAATAAAAAAAAAAGCAAAAATTTGAATTAGTCCACAAAAAGTATGACATTGATTAATAGCTTCTTGAATAATTATATATATATATATATATATATATATTAATATTAGTCTTTGAATTATTCACGTTCGAGTATATGTGTTATTTCTTCAATAGAACTCTTAATAAAACTTCATTTGGCACCTCCTCCAATCCCTCATTGCTTTGAAGCCCGATTAAAAGACTAAAAATAAGATCATTAAAAAAAAAAACATGGAACATAAAAAGGAGACTACAATAGAAAGAAGGTAAAACATAAGCTCAATTAGAAATTCTTATATATTTTTTTATTAAAATTGAATACTTTATTTGAGATTCATCCTTCTAAAGAATTATGGAAAGCATTTTAACATATTAGGTGGATGCATGTGATAGGATTTTGGGAAGTTGGAGTGAGAAAAGAGTTTTCTTTTTGTCGCATCCCATAATTTGTAAAAAGATCATACTATGTTTTTTCATGTTATTTTGTGAATTACATTTTCTACAAATATTATTGAGTTAACATTCCGAAATATATAATTTAGAAAATAAAAGTGTGTTCTATATATAATGCAATCTCTAACATAAAAAAAATACATCTTTATCATAAAAATCAGAATACTTAATACAAAACACATTTTTTTAAAATTTAAATTAAATAATCAGCAAAAGCCCTTTTTCTTAGTGGACTTTGTTAGAACCAAATCAGCAAAAGTAGTTCTAAACATTAGACTAGTAACCTAAAATCTTTCTCAAATGTTACCATCTAAAGAAACAACCAGTTACTAGCACTATTATTGACAAAATCTTGGATAGTTCAAGAACTTTATAATATTTTGATTTTATTTCCAGAAAAGTATAAAAATTTAAAAGAGAAATCATTAATTGTAAGGAGAAGGTAGGGTGAAAGAGATGTGGGGAGAAAAAGACGAATTATAAAACGTGACTTTTACCAAAAATACTATTCACATTGAATCTACTTATTTGATGGGATGGGGAAACGAAGAAATTAGGTTTGGGCCACAAAAAACAGAAGAATAATTAATTGATTATGTAGGTGAGTGTGTGTATCATTTAAGCACAAGCATTCATGTTCAATTCAATTATTTTAATATTCACATTTACAAAATAAATTCAAACACATTTTGGTAAATTATTAAATTTAATTTTTTATTTTTTCCTACTTACATCAATCACATGAAAAAAAAGTGTGTATATATATTATATTAAAACTGAAAAATATTAGAAATATTTTATTGAATAAAAAAAGTTCATTATGTTTTGTAGTTTTTTAAATAAAACGTGATTTGACAAATTTATTAAGTTATTAGGTTGGCATGGGTTATTCATGTGAATCTTATATGAGTACAAACTTGCCATTAAATCACAGAAGTGATTAGGTTGGCATAAATGGCATTATGCATGTGAATCTTATATGAGTACAAACTTCCATTAAATCACAGTACACATTCAGACACATTAATTTGTGTATAAAATTTTGAAATGAATTCAAAGTTGAGGTGTTGTGGGCCAATATTTGGTATCAACATTATTCATTATTATTGGTTATGATGTTGTATTCACCCTCTTCCAAACAAAGGCTTAGGAAAAAAACATTATGCCTTTTATACAATTTCTCAAACAATATTTTAGAATAGATTTTGAACTATTTTAAAATTTTATTCTACAATAAAAAATATAAATATGTTGAAGAGTGAATAATTTTAAATAGTTTAATAGTAATTATAAATTATATATTCCATAATTTATTTCTCATTCTAAAATATTTTTTTTTAATTGGTTCCTGATCCTACACTTTTTCTAGTTCAAATACCTGGATGTCTTACTCAAAAGAATTAGTAAATAAAAAATGTTAACAACACACTCCTAATCCATGAATTACAATAAATTTCAACTAATTTAAAAGAGTACCACTGAAATTGTGTAACAAACAATTCTCATGGATTAACTAATCAAAACAACCAAGGAAAGTGAGAATGCAATTTTACTCTCTCATATTTTTATTTTACTTTTTATAAAAGTTTTTAGGGTAGATAATATCATACAATAGGGAGAATGCAATTTTACTCTCATATTTTTATTTTACTTTTTATAAAAAAAATTAATGTTAGATAATATTATACAACTTCACATCTTAAGAAGATTAAGATCTCAATACCTCAACAAAAATTATTTGTTATCACATGAAAAAAATATTATTAAAAAATAAAAAAAATATGGAGAAATAAACCAAAACTCATATCTTAACCAACAAAACTTTGAAATTCTATATAAAAGAAATAAAAAAGCAGAATATAAAGCACATACCATGTTCACAAAAATGATTTAAAAAGACAGACTCAACCATTGTTTTATTAATACTAAGCCAATCTAACAGGTTAAACAGTTTCAAACAGAACTCGACGCTCCAAGAGTTCTGATAAAACACCCCTCATTTTGTCAACGGAAGTAGGTTTTGATATAAGGCCATCCATACCAACCCTCATGCAGTTCTCTTTTGTTACCCTTTTGGTGTTTCCAGTAAGAGCAACTATCAGTGGTCTATCTTGATGTTTCGTAAACTTCTCATGCAAACGTGCTGCTAGTTCATAACCATCTAACCCTGTACAAACATCCATGAAGACCACTTCGTGTTCCACAGAAACCACACCAAGGCATTCTTCGCTTGAGCTTGCAGTGTTAACATCACATCCTAAATGCATAAGAAGTCCCTTTGTTACTGTCCTGCTAACCCTGTACACAAGTTTCACCATCAGTCATGAGAATCAAACAGAAACTTCAATGGCCTGCTTTGCTTCCAATTTCACACACACAACAATTCCACCAGCCACTAAGGCATTTTAACTTTATTGAAAGCAGAAGGCGGATAACAAGAATAAGACTGCACATTGATACATTCATATTACATGTAGTAGAAAATCACATACATTTTTTCTTAGAATTTATTAGTTTTGGTAAACTCAAATTTTAGAATGTACCATGGTGGCAACAATTGAAATTCAAAGCATGAAACCAAAGGAGCCTTGGTAATTAGAAGACCATGCATAATGAAAAAGAAAGAAAACAAACTAAGCCCAATCAAAAAATACTTTAAAAAGTTAATAAAAATGTTACAGAATTGAATATATCTAATCTCTAAATTATACTTTTCTATCACTGATATGACGCTCTGAAGGATCCTGAACACTTTTAGAGCTTGTAAATTATAAATTTAAATAGCATAAACCCTTTTGGAGAATCAAAAGGCCTGTATGTTGAGGTCATGGAGGCTATTCTTGCCACTGAATATGCTCTAAGTGTTAAGTGTTAAGTTCAGAAAGCTTTGGTTGGAGAGTGATTCTACTTTGCTCTATCAAGTTTTTTCCTCTATTGATGTGGTTCCTCGGACTCTTAGAGGGAGGTGGAGAAGGTGTATGCACCTGTGTTGGTATGGACTTCAAAGTTTCTCATAATTTAGGGGACTTCAAAGTTTCTTGTGTTTTTTAGGGATTTTTAGGGAGGGCAATAATTGTGCTAATAAATTGGCTAATTCGGGTGTCGATATTAAGTTAGACTTTTTTTTGGTACTTTGTTATGCCTTCCTGTGGGTTTTGGTTTGGTCCCCTCATGTTCTGTATTCCTTCTTTTTCTCTTTTATGTTATGTTTCATGTGATGGCAGATGATTTATGATTTGTGGATTTTGGGGGTGTCAACCTAATTAAGATATTAAAATTCATGCCTAGCATGATTTTTAAAAAAAAATTGACATGGAAACAAATTTCAGAACTAAAGGTACAAGAATAAAGTGTTGACTGACCCATTGTCATCCATGACAAGAACCTTGAGACCAGCAAAGTGTGTACATCCATGAACAGGATTTCCCGGAACTTGAGGTACAAAAGGTAGCTTAAGTTCATTTGATCGGTCTGGGATTCCAAGTTTTACAATAAACGTGGCTGTACATCCTTTACCAATACCTTCACTTTCAATCCAAATATGCCCTTCCATAAGATTTACAAACCTGTTCATAATCAAGTTACAGAACATAATCAACAGAAAAAACTCAAATAGGAATTCTAGAAAGAACCTGATTCCAAACTGACAATATTCTAAGGAATGGCAAATAAAACATGTGCTTCACATCCTAGTTTAAGGTTGTAAACAGACAAGAATGTAGCACCTCCTACAAATTGCCAGGCCAAGTCCACTTCCAGCAGGATTTCTTGTTGTTAATGATTGGTTTTGTGCAAACTTGGTGAATAACTTTGAGATATCTTGTGGGTTGATTCCTGATCCTGAATCTTTTACCTATAATTTATATAAAACTTATACTCCATATTTTGAGTCGAATAACAGAGAACACAATACCCCAAGGTAGAATATTATTAACTAAGCTTGAAGAAACAAACCTGTACTCGCAAATAAAAGTGGCTATCACTTGGCACTGGAAGAAAGTCAGGAATTCTAGCATCTCTAAAGGATTCAGGTTTTGCAACGAAAGCAGTGATGGAAATGCAGCCCTCTTTTGAGAACTTAACAGCATTACCAACAACATTCAGAATAGTTTGCATGAGACGGTTTTCATCACCAATGGCATACATTGGCAAATCTGAAGCTAAATTTGAAGTGAGTGACAACTTCTTAACAGATGCAACAGGCTTAATCAAGTTTAGGACCTGCAAGCAGAATAACAGCTCTGACAACATCAGCTTTTAACATGAAGTCAGACTGATATAATGGAATTTCAGAATTTAATATGAAGAACTCACCTCTCTGAACAAAGAATGAAGGTTAAATGTTGTGGCTTCAAGTTGAAGACTGCCATCTTCAAGCCGTGAAAGATCCAAAACATCATTGATGAGGGTAGCCAACAAATTGCTGCTTCTCAATATTGTCTCCACCATCAGACGTTGCTCAGCAGTCAAATCTGTTTCCTGTAGTAACGAAGAGAGTGCAATAACTGCATGCATGGGAGTTCTCATCTCGTGGTTCATAACAGCTAGAAAGTCATTCCGAGCATGGATTGCAGTTTCTGCTTCTCTTCTTGCCAGATCCAGTGCAACATTCTGCTCCATGAGCTGATCCCTTGCCCTCATTGACTCTTCTAGGATTGCAGCATGTGAAAGAGCGACAGCTACCTAATGTACGAGACAATTGTCATAGGCAAATTGAAGGCATAATCAAACGAAAGACTAATGCAGTAAAAGAAACCGATGGTTCCCACATCATATACTTTTATTGCAATGGTGCATTAAACAGTAGTACATCATTTAATCTTCTGATGGTTTCTTTACCATAACTATTCATTGTGTAAAGCAGGCACAGATTCATATGAATATAGAAAAAAAAAATCACAATTATTTGCTGTTTACTCTGAACCGAAAGATTTTTATCATTCATAAAAATGCAGACACATAACAAATTGAACTTAAGAGAATTTATACATGAAACAATCTATCAAATAACTTAAGCTCATCTATTAGAAATAATAACATACAAATATAAAAAAATAAAAATAAAAAATAAAAAAATAAAAAACCACTTTGTCAAGATTCCAAAATTTAGTAACTTAAGGTACAAAGTAATGAATGAAAAATATATCAAATGCAAAATAATTAGGTGCAATTAAAATGTAAAGGCATGTAAGATGGAAATAAAATACAATAGAAAGGTAACTGAATAAAATGAAAAATTGCTAACCTGGTCAGCAACTACCTCAACCAGTTCTAACTCATGCACATGCCATTGTCTAGCACTATCTGATGGAAGCATCAAAACCATCAAAGCATAATTTCTTGTTGAAACCTCAGGCCAATCATATATTTGGAAATTAGATAGATGTAGGAGAGGAACTCGAACAGCTACAACTGTCCCAGGCATGTATTTTCCAGCATAAGATCGTAATCTAGCAACTGGACAATTATGCGAAATTTTTACTGCCTTGTTGCTACTAAATACTTGATCGATCACAGGAAGATGAATGGGTACTGTGTATCCAACTGGGTTCTGCTGTCGCAATGTGTAAGAGAGTTGAAGCTCCAACCCAGTTCGTGTTGGCATCCATAAGGCACATTCCTCTAGTCCCAGTGTTCTACCCAGCTCAACAAGAGTCGTTTTCAGTATTGTGTGTCTATGAAGAGTGCTTCTAATCTCATGAGTCAACATCCTAACATGTCGACCGGTTTCTTCCTGTGTGCGAATCAGGCCCATTTCTCTATCAAGCTCTGCAGCCTTGTTCTTCAAAAATAATTCCCTTGTTTTAACACTTAATAAATCAGGAATAATATGTACAAGCATGAGGGCAGTTGCACACGATACTACAGCAGTTAAAACCTTAGCAGTGGTCATTACAATGGCCACAGTTCTTGAATGAATTGCAAAGGTCCATAAATTAATTAGATGTGTTGCTCCACATAGAACTATGAAAGCACCAAACTGAACAAGGACCCATTTATATGGAAATACTGCTGATTTCTTAACAAAGTAGATAAGCTCCAAAGGGATTGAGAAATAAGCAAGGGCAATGAAGAAATCAGACATATATTGGTATTTCACCAATATGTCATCAGCTGGCATTTGAGGGTCAATACAATTGCAGGATTCCATAGTGAATGAACCGCCAAATCTTCCCTTTCACATAACTACATTTAAAAGATGGAAAAAAGTTAAGCATAAGATAGAATGGAACAGATCAAAACAACAATAACACTAGAGTGAAAAAAAATACCATCAACTGAATATTAACATCAGAATATTCAGTGCTGTAAATGAGTGAACTCAAACTTAACCAAACTCGACCCAGTTCGATACCAATGGACTCAGCTTGAAGTTTGACTCAAGTTCAATGTGAACCTTTAGATTCAACTTGAACTCAACTCAGTTCAAGCTCGGCTCAAGTCAATCTACAATTATAATAATTTTACATTTTTTTTATTTAATTATACAAAATAAAATTAATATGAAACTAATTAAAATTAGTTATATAAATTTAATAATATAAAATATATTATTTAATATATATATATATATGTGTGTGTGTGTGTGTAAAAGTTATTCTAATGAAAAAGTTAAATTTCAACAGAAGACAGATGGGTCTGTGCATTATCCATTTTAACCCCAAAAGGCTCTTGCATGAGGGAGCATTTCAGAGATGCAATATAACATATAGCTTAAGCTTTTGAGATAGTTTATTCAGGACAGAATACTACCTACAAAAAGTTTCCACTCCTTTTAAAACAGAAAACAATATTTTATGAGAGAAAACAGAGTACAGCAAGAGGGGAATAAAATATGATCCAAAACAAATTAAAAACTCAACAAAGTACAGCCACTGATTTAGAGACAGAATTAGTCCCAATAAGGCTACGAAATTTGCCCCAATCGGGGAGAAATACCAAGAAGCAATAAATAGCCTATCACCTATAATCTGATCATAATTCTGACTTTATTAAAATCAGATTCTGAAAAAATTTACTACAATATCAAATGAAGACAAAAATTAGGAGATAATTGATGAAAAATTAAGGACAAACTTGTAATAATAACAACAATGTTGTGTACATTATACGAAAAAATAAATGCACAGATTCTAGAAAGACAATAAACTAAGAAAATCCTTTTTAATCGGCATGCAAGTGCAGAACTCATCAAATGCAACAAGCACGACCCCTTTTATTTCTCAAAGCTCAGAGCTAGTCTGCTTACAAGAACATGGAGCATAAATGCACCAAGAAACCAAGTATTTGTATGTACAAAAAGTATTGCAAACATGCCCAAGTGGATGAAAAACGGAAGACAGAAGTGTAGTCCAATGGGCAGCTACAATAATATAAACTCCATTGAAACAAATCATGAGTAGAGTACAAGAAAGAAAGACGAAGGCAGAGATAGAAAGTTGGAAATATGGTGTTCCTGTGCAGCCAATTACAGCAGAAAAGTGAAGGGAGAGTGGTCGAGGGTCAATTAAGAACAAGAAAACAACCCCAGAGCCCAATAAGCATTTATTTAGATTGAATTGAAGAAAATTAGAGATAATTTTTGAAAAAATGAAGACATGGGCATGAATGGATTAAGGAGAGAATGAATTTAGGCATAAAAAAGAGTAGTGGGGTTGGTATGAATGATCGGTGTATTTACCCATTGAAGAGCAGCAACAGAGAAGAAAATGAAACTTACATGAAATGGAATGAAACAGGTGAGAGATTATGGAGAGACACAGAAGCAGAAGAGAGAATAGGAGCAAATTGCTTAAATAAAGTTGAATTAAATGTCAAAAAAATTTATTTAATTTAATTTCAATATTCGTTATTCCTATGGCGGTCAAGTTCAATGAATTGCACTCTGTCGAAGAGCAGCTTACCAAATATGATGGAGACGTCTCCCTGCAAGTCTCAGACAGTCATGCCTCTTCCCCATTTTTATCTTTCATTTACATTCTTACTTTTTCTTTTATCATTTTCTAACAATAATCATAATCATCTATAATATCATTTTCTAACAATAATCATAATCATCTATAGTTAGATTTAGAGATAATATGTGTCATATTTTTTATATGCTAATAAATTGCCAAAACAAAAATTAAAAGGTAATTTTAATAAAAATATTAAAACAATTGTAGAAAAGATAATAGTTAGCAATTAGTCTTGGTAAATAAGTATAGGTGAAACACAGTTGTAAGAAATCCCCATCTAAGGGTTTTCAAGATTCCACACATCACCATGTCAGAAATGACAGAAGAAGGGTGTAAAGGAAAAACCAAAACCATGGAAATGGAGATGAAAATCTGATCCACACCTGTTTCGATCCAAATGGAACAGAGCATGGCGTGGATGAAATTGAAGGTGCTGAGTGCTTTGTCATCCCAAAATTCACGTCGCATGTCAATTTCAGTGGATGAATTGATTCCAAGCATGGTGAAGCGGTGGAATTCGTTGCTTCTCAGATTGATTCTCTCGGTGTTGTCTTCAACCTACACAATAAACAGGGTCTCTGCGCAACTTCTGTACGCTGAATGGCTTTATTCACCATCCAATTACTGCTGGTGGAATTTGGAGATTTGTGAAACGGATTGGAGCGGGCATTGTTGGATTCTCCAGCGAAGAATATACGACAATTTTCAAGCTGTGAAACTGAATTATTTTCTCATTATCCTCCAAGAAAAATCGAACGAGTTGTCTTTTTAGCAACAGGGTTCACAGAACCAGAAGAAACCCTAATTTTATTGAAAGAGTTGTAACATGTTTTTCTCTCATCTGTGTGAAACAGCAAAGGAGAGGCAATAACAGCTTGAACTCTCTCTTCTAATGAACCTGGTAGATGATAGTAAGGACTCAACTTATCTCTCAATTTCCTTCTTTTGAAAGGGTCTAGAAAAACATGAATAATCCTAGTTAAAACAAGTTTATGGTTGGTAATTAAGTAGATTTTCACATATGATTGTTATTAATTGATTGAAGGATTAGGATAAGTTAGATTAGTTGAGATATTAGTATAACTGAGGTTACTTGAGTTGAATTGAGATTATTCGAAATATTCGTCTAATTTTTACTTGATGTATCAGTATAACTAAGATTACTTAAAGTATAACTGAGATTACTTAAAGTGTACACTAAGATTACTTGAAAAATACAGTATAACTGAGATTATTTGAAGTATAACTGAGATTATTTGAAGTGTACAGTATAACTGAGATTATTTGAAGTGTCTGTCTAACTAAGATATGTTATATTGTGATACCTAATAAGGTGTTAATCTAGAAAAGATGTGATGTTTCACATGTTTAATAGTAATTTTTTAAGATATTTTATATAGTGATACTTAATAAGGTATTTTTTAAGATATTTTATATAGTGATACTTAATAAGGTGTTAATCTAGATATGATGAAATGTTTGATATTTAATGATGTAAAATATTTTATACAGTGATACCTAATAAGGTGTTAATCTAGATAACATGTAATGTTTGATATTTAATGTGAAAAGTTTTTCTTTTAAGTAGGTTCTTGAAAGAGTTCCTTAAAACAGTTGTTATACCAATTGGTCTTGTTTGCATGACCAGCAACATTGGTTGACCTTTTGCCCATTTTAAATTCCCAGATATTTGAACATTCTGGCCACTCTATAACACCACTATCTCACCTTGATGCTCAAAAGTCATAGAATCACAATTCTAAGATATCACCCCAAAATGATTACTAGGCAAAACAAGGAAATGAGCATGGAACAAGTGATTATTAAATTTCCATGCAATTAACTTGAGGGCAAATTTTAGTAATACGCAATTTTTATCTGAAATCCCTTTATCTTCCATGTTTCCTTGGGCCAAGAAAATCGCATTTAACTTTCCCTAGACCTTACACCAAACCTTATGGTTTTTTTTATCCCATTTGTCTCCATAAAATTTATATAACCCTTTAGTGGTTCTATCACCAATCTCTTTTCCTGAAATAGATCTAGTAGAAGAAGGTTCTGAATCAGCCATAAGGGATGCTTTTAAGACATTAGTTAGATGATTCTCCTTTAGTGTGGTAAGAGATGGTGCACAATTGATAGAAAAGTCGTTTTACATTCAAATTCAAATTAAAATGATATTATGTGTACACTGTTTAAGTAGTTTTAGACGGTCTAAAACAAAATATATGATAGTGTAAATGTGGTCACAATCATACTTATAAAACAAATCAAAGTATAATTCCCTTTATTTCAAAATTACACAAATATTTTCATAATAGAAATTTGAATTCACATAATTTTGATGTTTCCTTTTTGTCACAAGCATATGTCTTTTTCAATTTGTTACAAACTCAAATTATTAACATAAACATATATAAATTAAGACTTCTTTTTGAATACCATAAAAAATAAGTTAAAAATAAAATAAAGAATTTTTTTTTTAGCACACGGAATTGTTCATTCTAAATTAGAACAAAAGAGCCAGCTCAATTCTAAACCAAATGAATGGAAAATTTTAAGTTGTCTCACAATAATAAATTCAATCAAGTAGTGTTTATAACTTCCATGCAACTAATAAAATTAAAAAACTTATTCTCTAATTTTTTAATTTAGATTTTGTTTTTTTTTATGATTTAGAAAAGTAATTTGAACTTTTGTTCAATAGACTCACAAAGTTCATATAATAGCCTACTCTAAAAAATATCTGATCATCTATTACAAATAAAAATATCTGATTAGCATAAATTAAATTTAAACTCTAAATAAATTCAATTAGATTAATTATAGTTAAAATAGTAGATTTATAAATAATTTTAGTACAAATCAAAGTACAGCTTTTAAAGTGTGAGTAAAATTAACCATTATTCAAAATCTGATTAGATCACATTCCAGAATATCTCAATTGGAATTCTAAATTGGAATTTCCCATGCCATCTTGTTAAGCACACTGATTCTTGAATCATGGATGGTGATGCAAACGAACATATTTCTCCAATTCCACATTGAAACCTGAAAGAAAGAAACTGAAGGTTATATATCATCTGAAACTCTTACTTCAACCAAAAGATTGTCAAGATTTTCCAAGTATTCAATTAAAGAATTTCCTGTTTCAATTTTGCAACCTCTGCCACCATTTTTTTTTTTTTATCAGCAATAACAAAAATATAAATGCGAGCCACTCTTTCAGAGGTGGATCAACCCTTATACAATAAATACATAATCCAACGTCTAACAGTACCCTCTAAACCTAACAGGCAAAAGCAAAGTCCGCTCTAAGAACCTAAAAACTTAAAAAGCATCAAATAACTAAACGCATACATTCCAAAGATTCCAAATACCAACTGGAAAAGGAAATCGAAGTAGTGCGAGATTTTGCAGAAATTCAAAACCAAACCTTTGCTTGCATCAGGGTACAAACTAAACCCTAAACCCCACCATAAAAATATCTTCATCAAATCTATAACCCACATCTTGCAAATCTGCTGCCAACTTTTAATCTTGAAATCATGACTCTGCAAGAACAAAACCTTGTCATCATAGAAAGAAGCAACAACCAAGCAAAATGATCAACAGGGTCCTTCTAACTTTAAAAAATTACTATGTGTTCTCTCTCCAATCCCTAGTATTTGTTCCATCAAAAGATTGGAAATGAGTGGATGTACTTTGATGTTTGACTTCAACACTATCATACAATAAACAAAGCCTTCATGTTACTAGAAAATCATGAATAAAAATTAATTTTAAAAACTAAAAATAATTAGTTGTTATATTAATTAAATTAGATATTATTTTAAATACTAATAAAATTATTTTTTTTATATTTTTTTTAAACAAATAATTTTTAAATTAGTATATAATTAGGTATCAAGATTTTAACTATCAATTAAATTTTAAATTGAATAACAAAGACCCTGATAGCTAATTAGATATTAATTTAAAAATTATTTACCAATAATAAAAATTAATTTAAAAATTAATTAAATCTTAAAATTCATAAAATAATATCTAATTTAATTAAAATAACAAATAATTAATTATTCTGTATTTATAAAATTGATTTTTGTTTAATAATTTTATAGTAATATCAGTCTACTTCTATAAAGCTTGTAAAAAGCTTGTTGTGTGAATTCTTGATACTCTGCCATGGTTTTCTCCAAATAAATCTACGTTGTTCTTCAATTCATGGTGCTTTTATCATAATCGAATTTAGGGTTTAGGGTTCTGTTTCGGTTAACGAAGTTTGGGGTACAATTTGGGTTGGCATTGTGAGCGAAATCTGAAAACATAGGAACTCGGTCATCTTCAATAGAGGTGTGGCAGATGTGTCTGAAGTGTTCGCTTCAGTGCAAGTAAAGGTATGGTCTTGGATTTATGCAAAGTCTCGTTCTGCTTATTTCCCTTATTCTAGTTGGGTTTTAAATCCTCTGGCTTGTATGAGGTTGATTCATTAATATTGGTTAGTGTTGGTATGGTTATCCCTTTGCTAATTTGGTAGGCGTTCTAATAGGAGATTAGTGTCAAGTATTTCTGTATAAGGGTTGGACCATCCTGAAGTGGTTCCTATTTATTTTTATTTTTTATTGATGATAAAAAAAATCATAATCAAATTTTGTTGGAATGAATGAAATATGTGAATTGGTGACAGATTAAATTAGCGCCAGAAACAACTTTGTTAAATTGCCAGATCTTTGAATTGGAAAAGATTAAGTGGTAATTGCGAATTCTAAAGCACACCTCTTACTATTTGAAGTTGTTTCAAGAAGGTGAAGAAGAGATTTGGAACTAAATTCAAATGTGGTTCCAAATTGTTGTTTAGCTCTAAATTTTTTAAATTAAATTTATTAGTTCTATGCACTATTTTTGTTTGTTTAAAAAAATTTCTTTCATGCCATTGTTTTGATTTAAGTTTTTTTTTTTTAATTTTCCTTAATATCTTTGTTTTTATTTAAGTTTATATATTGGTTTTTTGCATGAGTGCTAATTAGATAGCATATTGGATTATCCTAATTAGTGGATGAATATGATAAACTTATGTTTACTTTTGTCAAAGTTTAATACTCGTTTTTATGAATAGACGTTAATATTGTGAGAAAAAAATTCTTTCTAGGTTATTTTTTATGAATGGACGTTAATCCAAACATATTACAATATAAATATCCAGATGAAATTGATAGATTGAATATTATAATATAAATATGCATAAGTTGAATTGAAGAGTGTATTTAAATATATTAAATATGTATACGTTAATTATTAAATATTAAATATTACTATATGTAATTAGATAAATCATAAATGTTATATCCGTTAGTTGAATATTTAGATTAAAATAAAAAGTTTTGATTGAGTTGATTTAGATTCAAAATTTTAACGGAAATGGGTGTGACTTGTGTAAATGATGTATAATATTTGACATTAAGATTTAATAAATTTTTTGTGTATAAAAAATGTGTATTTATAATACACCATATGGTCCATGAAAGACATTTTTCACAATTTAAATTTAAGAATTAAATATTATAAATATCAATGTAAACAATTTTTTTGAGATGGTACATCAAAAAATTACCATTATAATAAAGATTTGATGACCTTCAAAACTTTTTTTAATAAAAAATCTCTTCAAATGATTTTTTTTTTCATTATTATAATTTAACTGTGTTTTTTTTATCTTATTTTATTATACTATTGGAATTTTAATATTAGTTAGGTGTTAATTTGTTATACCAATTTTAGTATATTTTTTGAAATTTTACATTTTTTCTTAAATATTTTAAAATTATTTCTATTTAAATTTTATTTTCTTTTATCAAAATCCTTTTTCTTACATTTTTCCCCTCTTTGAAACAAGGAATAAACAAGATCATCTTATGTTTTTTATTTTTTACCTCTTGAGTGAGGTTGGATTGGACAATTTGTTTGGACAACTAAAATAATTTATTTATTGAATTAAAATAAATTAAATTATTGAATAAAAACTAGTAAAAGTGATGGTGGATATTGGTATAATTAAAATATAATTTTTTTCTTCCAATGAAATCTGTTTGCTCTTCCCTAGACTGTGGTTACCAATACAAGGCAAAGGGGATGTAACAAAACTCAAAAGACCAACCATGGAATAAGGAGACAACTCATTCACACTATTCATCAATTTTTTCTAAACTACTTCCCACATAATTCACTTTTTTAAAACTGCTAAAAATAATTTAAATAATTAAATATAAAATCATTGTGAAAGAATTTGTAGAGAGAATAAACAAGCAACATTTTTTAAAATTGTAAGAAAAAATAATAACATACTATAAGAAAGAATAATTTTAATTTTGTTTGTAGTAGGTAACTTTATTTGCATGCACTTTTAACTTTTACTAGGTTATTTTTGTCATCATTTAAAAACATTTGTCTTTTCTCCCTTTGTAGAAAAAGAGAAGAAATAAAGAAAATGGAACAAGAAAATAATAGAAATTGGTAAGAAACAAAATGAAGAATTTGTATTGGAGTGAAAAAAAAAACGAATAATATAAATAAAGTTGGCGATAGTTTTGGTATATTTTGATGAGGAAAGAATGATGTGTTTGAGTGTTGCCACCTTATTTCCAACCAATGAAACAAAGGTTTAGTGGTGTCCAAGGAAACCCGTTTCAACTTGCACACAATTTTTATTTCATTCCAATAAAGCCCCTTCGACATTCAGAATACACCCACACTCATTGGTCGTGTTTTTCGGACAGAATAATAATAAAAAAAACATAACATGATTCTTAGTAAAAAATACAAAATTAACTTCTTTTTTATAAAAGTATTTTAGGCATCTTCATGCAATTTGGTATCTAAATAGGTCCTTAAATAATAATAATAATAATAATTTAATAGTATCACATAAAAAAAAATATTATTAAAAAAATAAATATAGCACATGTTAAAAAATATATAAGTAAACTATATCTATTTATAATAAATTCTAAAAACATATTAGATAAAAGTGTATTAATACAATATATAAACACATTTTAGTTTATTATGCAACTTAGTATTTCATTTAAATCTCAAGTAAAAATAATTATTCATCATCATAAAAAAATATTATTAAAAATAATATCGAAAGATTATATTAAAATTTATATGTTAATTAAAACTATATATAAGTAGAATATATATATATATAAAGAATTTTAAAAATAAATTAAATATAAGTTTATTTTATTAATTAATTTATCAACACATATTTTTTTCATAAAAAAATATAAATAATCCAAAAACTTAATAAGATGATGATTGTAGCTTAGAAATGAAATATGTGGTGTGAAATTAGTTTTTAAATTAGTTTTATTTTTATACATTAAACTAAGATTAAGGAGGATAATTTAGCACTTAAAAAGGAAATTTACTTTATCTTTGAAAAAGTGAGTGTGTAGCAGCTGAGCTGACACAAACCATATATAGGCATCATCTGATCAGTGTCTGCGTCTCTGTCTGGTCTCCACTGTGAGTAGCAGCTTCAAAATCAAAAAGGGGCCATCTTTAGCATCTTTCACATACATGACCATGGGGATGAGGATGATGATGATGATGATGATGGCCATGGTTGTGATGTTTCTTGTGCAGATGGTGGCAACATCGGATCTCCGACCTGGGTTTTACTCAACAACATGTCCGAATGCAGAAGTGATAGTCAGAGATGTCATGAAAAAGGCCCTTGTGAAGGAACCCAGAAGCCTTGCCTCTGTTATGCGCTTTCAGTTCCATGACTGTTTTGTGAATGTACGTGAAAAATGGTTTTTTGTTTTTTTTTGTAAATTGTAATTTTGTGAGTGTTCTTGTTTGATTTGTGGATTTGGTGATGCATGATGGTTCAGGGGTGTGATGCCTCCATGCTGCTTGATGATACACCGAGCATGGTTGGGGAGAAACTTGCTCTCTCCAACATAAACTCTCTGAGATCATTTGAAGTTGTTGATCAAGTGAAGGAAGCCCTAGAGAACGCATGCCCTGGAGTTGTTTCCTGTGCTGACATCATTATCATGGCTTCCAGAGATGCTGTTGCTCTGGTTCGTTCCTCTTTCTTTCTTCCCAAAACTCTTCCCTCCTTTCTGTCTCTGTTTCACATCATTTCATTACAAGTTGGTCTCTTTTTATTTTCCATCAATGAAAATTACTTTATCTGTGTGAAGTTAACCCAATCATACAGATTTTGATGATGATCTTTGTTTAGCAAGAACTTTAGAATTCTTTTTCTCTCTGTCTACTTTTAGAAGAGAAAAAAAAAACGTTTGTTTCTGTTAGTTTAGAAGTTAAACGCTTTATGAATTATTAATTTTAGACTGATGAAAGAGATGGTGTTGGAAATATAAAGGAGGGTATATGCTGCAGTTTCTTATCTAGATGGAAAAAAGTATAAAGACTAAATTAATTGCATTTTGAAAGTGTGTCTGATAATTTATTAGTAATACATTTTAAATCAGATATTTATGGTATTCTTCTATTTCTTTTCCTTTGTCATTTAATGTAATTGGAGAAGCATTAAGTAAAGAATTGATGGTTGTTGTTACATGCGTACATTGATGTCAAGTTGTATAGTGATGTCGAATATGCAGAACATAACTAAGTGTATAGCTGAGATGTTAAGTTGTATAATGATGTCGAACATGAATAACATAGCTAAGTGAATAGCTAAAATGTCAAGTTGTATAGTAATGTCGAACATGGTTTGAATTTGTTTACTTTGATTGCAGACAGGTGGACCCGATTGGGAGGTGAGGTTGGGAAGATTGGACAGCTTGAGTGCTAGTCAAGAAGACTCAAACGACATCATGCCAAGCCCAAGAGCCAACGCCAGTGCTCTTATTGATCTCTTCCAAAAGTACAATCTCACTGTGAAAGACCTTGTTGCACTCTCAGGGTCTCACTCCATTGGCCAAGGTCGTTGCTTCTCTGTCATGTTCAGGCTCTACAATCAATCTGGCACTGGAAGGCCTGATCCTGCCATTGACTCTGGCTACAGGGAAGAGCTTGAGAAGCTATGTCCACTTGATGTTGATCAAAATGTGACAGGGAACCTTGACTTCACACCTCTTCTTTTTGATAACCAGTATTTCAAGGACTTGGTTGCTGGAAGAGGGTTTCTGAACTCTGATCAAACACTTTTCACATTCCCTCAGACAAGGGAGTTTGTGAGAAATTTCAGTAGAAACCAAGATGATTTTTTCAAAGCCTTTGTGGAAGGAATGCTTAAAATGGGAGACTTGCAATCTGGTAGGCCTGGGGAAGTTAGGACAAATTGCAGAGTTGTGAATGCTCGCCCTGCTCATTTGCTGTTTGAGTCCCAACAGCACAACCTCCTTAGTGATAATAAATCCATTTACTCAATATGAATAAATAGATGCATGTCTCTTCAGATTCATGCATTCTATATATGTTATCCAAGTTTTCAACTATAACCAAGGCTTGAACCATCTTTGGCTAATTAATTTTGGTATTTCCCCAAAATATGCAAGCCTCCCTGCTCATTTTGTTCTCTTGCTTCCCAAAAACTACATTCACATTCCAAGTTTTCATATTATAAACTGCTGGCTAGTCTGTGTTCTGTGCTTGTAGTAAATGGATTCAATTAATAAGTGAGAAGTGTTTTATAGCCTAACTAAGCTAAAACTTTTAAAAAAAATAGGGAGACGTGGTTTATGTGGTACAAAATCAGTATTTTGAACAGTAACTATTAGTGTGTGAAACCGTAAACAAATTGTTGAAGATTTTGACAATTTATAAATTGATCAATGTTTATGCAAGTTAGCATCAACTTTAGCTGTCAAGAAAATTTCTTTTACAATGGGTGGTGAACTCTGGATGGTAAAATTAATCCTATAGTGGTTCAAAATCAGAGGAATGTCTTGGTAAAAGGTTCTAATTTCAAACAATGTTCATATTGCAATTGGGTTGGTCACACAATTGAAGATTGTTACAAGAAACATGTTTTTCTCCCAATTTCATGAAGATAGAACTGTGAATTGTGTAAATTCTGATGTCTCGAGGTTCAATGATGCTACTGAAGAAGATTTTGCATGCACTAAAGACTCAAGTCTAGCTTTTACTCGTAAGCAACATAAAGTTTTGTTAATCAATTTTCCTTTTCACTCGTGTGCAACATAAAGTTTTGTTAATCAATTATCCTTTTCACTCGTGAGCAACATAAAGTTTCGTTAATCAATTATCCTTTTCAGATGCTGAAAGTTTAGGTAATTCTGTTCTCAAATCTGACAAACCCACTCATTTGGATTCCTGATTTTGGAACAACAAACCATCTTGGTTACTTTCATTCTTTTAAACAAATCAGACCTATAAATGTTAAAACTCTTATGATGATAAGGTAATAACTAATATATTTCCATAATTATACGTTATCACATCAAACACAACATAAAAGAAAGAAAAAATAAATAAATAATTATTGGGATAAGGAAAACTTTCTATAACAGTCTAAGAAAAATGGTATTGGGACTTTGGGAGTTTATATCCGTTATGAAAAAAATATAAAGAAATACTAAATGATAGACGGTTATACCAAATATATTCAAGCCTATTACTACCCTAAAGAGACGCGTTTATCTGCATAGTGGTTATCCTGTCTAAAAATATGAGAAAGTTTAAACTTAATTAATTTTATGTTTATAAAAGATCAAATATCAAAGTTTTAGGACCTAGAGATCGAATTTTGACAAGATTTTTTTGCAAGGATCCTCATAAAATTGGTATAACATTGCCTGCAAAAAATTAGAAATTTTCTCCATGGGAAAGTATTTTTTGTATTTTTTCAAAGACCCGAAATGTGGAAAATCGGAAAAAATGAAAAAACGTATATAGACACTTCCTCTAGGACAAACAAAGTTTTTAGTGGTGGTAATAGATTATTTCACAAAATGGATAGAACCAGAAACTCTTACAAGAATAACAACTCAACAAGTTCAAACATTTGTCTAAAAAAATATTATTTGTAGATTTGGTATCTCATATACCACAATAACTCACAATGTTGAAATCACTCAACCAAATGAAATTGTTGAAACTACTCAACAAAATAAAATTGTTGAAAAAAAAATCAAATATTATGAATTTTACTATAGCTCTTATTTTTCAATCTAATTTATCAAAATGTTTTTGAACTTTGTTGGTATCCATGTACACATAATCAATAGGCAATCAACCCCTTTTTGAATAATAAGTCACCTCTCAAAACAATTTATAAGGAATTGCATATTATGATCTTAAAGTGTTTGGTTCCTCTCTTCTTCATCTATTTAACCTCTAATAGAAAGAGATTGGATATAAGATCCAAAAGTGTGTTTTACTGGGTTTAAAACATGTTATTAAAATAAGAAAATAAAAATATGTTGAAAAGAATATAAAGATTTTGAAGATACTTTTTTTCCTGTTTACTATTGAGATATTGAAAACATTTGTATCCTATAATATGTTATTTACAACACTCATCCCTCAAATTAGGATATGAGTTGTAACCATTAGGCCCCGATCAAGATTATCTTTGATAAAATATTTATTATTTCAATATATTTCATCCTTATTAAACTAAATTATTGGTTAATTGGAATATATATAAAACATCTTTTAATATAATAGATAATTCTAAAGTTACATTCATATTCATAGATCCACATATTGGTATATTATTCCCATTTACAGTCGTAATAAGTTGTTTTCTAGTCATTTTGTGTGATTAGTTGCTATTAAATCAAGATTTCAAACACCATGAGAAAAAAGGTCAATAATATGAAATGTAGTATTTCCTAAATTTGGTTTACAATTCAAAAAATTTAGTCATTAATTCAATTATTATTCTCAATCGATCAAGTTTCTCTAAAAGTTTTTATAACTGACATTAGAATAAAAATAAAATAAAAAGATAATAAAAATTCAACATTTATCATTTTGATTGGTAGCATAAATAATAATTAAACAAAAAGTTAATAAAAATTCAACCCTTGTTATTTTGATTGGTAGCATAAATAATTTGTTTGACGAAAGAAATCATATTTACTAAAATCAAAATCAAATCTGACGTGTCCACCCTTTAGAATGAGCTAAGGCTCACAATTGTTAACAAGATAGCGAAAAAGGACTTCCAAAATAAAAAAACTTTGATACTAACTTTAATTATGTAAAAATAATAAATAATTATTTTATAGATTACAATCACACCAATTATTTTCTCAGTGTCTATTTATAATAATCAAAACCTTTAATATATAAAAAATCTAATAAAATGATTGTTCTGAATAATTGAGAATATTTGTATATAATGTTATTTAGAATATATATTATAAAAACAGAAAGAAAACACTAATTATTTAAGTTTTTCCCTTTCTTCCTTTTCTGTGCTATATTTTGCAACCTTTTTCCTTTATCATGGAAAATTTTATTAGACATCGATTGTGAAGTGATTGAATGTTTTTCCCCTTAAAAGTTCTTCAAATTTCGCAAGACAAAATCAAATTGAAGTTAACCTGAAACTGAGTGAAAACCTTTAAATAATTAGATGTGCAGGAATAAATAAAATGAGGATACCAAAATTACTACTTTTAAAAACAAGTGAAACTCAAGTTATAAAAACAAAACCTGCTCTTAGCGTTTCAGTCCCAACATGACTTCTAGCTTAAACCTTAACCTAACCACACTATTTCTAATATGCTTAAGGTCAAATCATACATATGGAATTCAAATCCTTGTACAAAAGAAACTTCATGACAGACTTTATTAATTTCAAACCAGTCACAGTAATAAGGACTTTTCTTAATACACTTTCCCGAAGCCCTAAGAATGAAATATAACATAGCAAGGACAAAAAAATAAGAAATAATAATCCAATTTTTGCAAAATCACTATAGACTAGGAACATACAACAAAACCTTTACATAGAGTAGCCGTCCCTTAAAACATGTTGCCTGGCAAGATTTTCTGAAATCTCCCATCACACTAAATGTCTCCAAGCACGGGATGTTGCACAAAATGTACAATCTCAGCAGTAACCTACTAATACATGAACAATAGAAGCAAGTTACCCTAATAAATCCAAAAGGGGTGGCTGCTCAGTTTGTGACTTGGTGTGAGAGGACCTAGTGTTTGACACAGCTCCCCTCCCTCTTCCTCGTCCTCTACCCACTGCAGATGATGGGGGTGGTGCAAGTTTAGGTGCAATGTGTTCATTCTTGTTGGAAGAAAATATTGAACCTATATCTGTTGCTTTTGACTGAACATTATTGTATGAAACATTCGATGCTGGCAAAGCTTGACTTTGTTTTAGGAAGCCAAGAGAGTTCTGAGGCCCAAGGCCACTATTCAGGCTACCCACAGTGGAACTAGTCCTTGAGTTCAAACTAATGGAATCTGTAGAACTTTGGGAACTAACAGACCAACTCAAGCTAGTTTGGGGACCAATATTGCTTGAAGTATTTGTCATTGAATTAAGCCCAATGTTTAGTGGCATTCCTGAAGTACCATTGATCGGTATTCCAGATCCACCTGATACTGAGCCATTAGGACGTGGAGGCCAATCAGCAAAAGGATCATCAGGTTCAAGATTAAATGTGGATGAAGTTCCTGCTCCTGTTGTCTGCTTCTCAGTATCACTAAATTGTGGGGTAACACTAGGAGATGCCCGAGGTGGCCATTCTACATCTACTGAGGGGCACGAGTTGGTTGTTTGCTGAGCAGACAAAGCAGCTAAAGACAAATGCTTTTGTAAAGATGTTACTTGACCCGCAGGGATTCCTGCCATAGATGGACTGGCTGCATCAATAGAATTCTCGGTAGAAGAAGCAGTGCTCTTTGTTTTGGGACCCCAATCTTCATCCCAAGAGGCGCTGCTTTTAGTTGAAGAAGGCACAGCAGAACTGCTGCTTGTTCGAAGGGCTTCGGATTGAAGACCATTAACCACAGGAGCCCGTTTTACCTCTGGCATTCCAGAATCAGTCACAGCCACTCCTCGCTTCTCTTCTATTTTGCTGTACAAACCAAACAATTAAAAAAATATTAGAGAAGTTTGTCAGAGATCAAGAACAAAGGGGAAGACAAAAAAAAATGTAAAAGTTAGAGTGTGAAAAATTAAAGAAAGAATACTGGAGCATATCCTTGACAAAGAGCATATATTTGGCAAACTGTTGGACATTCAATTGTTGAGCAGACAGGAGGGGCATAAGCAATGGAAGAACATGCTCAGCTACAAATTCTACTCCGTACTGAACATGAGAAATCAAACAAGACTTGGGTGTTACTCCAAATGCTATTTAGCAACAACCCCAAATATCATTGATCATAGCAGTTGATAATATGAAGAAAAAAAAACTATGATTCGTGTCATGCACATCATTGGAAACATCACCTGCTTGAAAATAGAATTTGCAACCCCCAGGGTACACATAAGGGTTGGAGGGGAACGGTCAACAGCAGTACAACGTTGAATTGTTTGCAAGATGTCCAAGACAGAATGTTTATCAAGTCGGTTAACCATGTCTCCTAGGCACAACAATGCGTTGACTCTAACCTATCAAACAAAAGAGAGAAATACAGACAACATGTCTGCATATAAGGTGAAAGGACCAGCATATTTACACAATGTCAAACTCAGACTTACCTCCGATTGGAGATAGAAAAGAAAATAACAAACACATACAGCTGAGTAAAACAAAATAGTGTCTAGCATTTAAGAATCTCCTAACTCTGAATGCATATCAGATGCAAGTTTGTAAGGTTATGTACAAGCCAAGACAAAGGGTCCTAAACTACCAAAGACAAGCCTTGTAAGAAAACAAAAGGCTTCTAACCTATTAAAGATAGCCTTGTAACAAAATAGGTTTCTAAATAAAGCAGTTGAAGTTAGTATTAGCAACTCTCAACATTAATGAGAAAAAAAAGGAGATTATGTGGCAGAAACAGGGGTACCGTTAAAGCATCACTCAGACCAGCATAGCTAAAAATTTGAATACCCAAAAACAGATTGGCATACTCACAAACCAGAATGCAACAACAGAGGACGGTTGTTGCAGTCTCGGAATCCAACCAAGAATAGCACACACAAAAATCATCCATACAGAAATAAAGGTGCCAGAAATCAGTCCCCTGTCACCTAGTCCAGAACCCATCCAGAGCACAAAATCACAGTTGAGCTTCAGAAAACACAATAGCAGGAAAGGTTCAAGGAATTGGAACCCCACAACACTCGCTCAGCAAGAGTTTGAAGAATGAAACATGGACCTCACAGTGATGTTCATAATGCAATGTGAAAAAATATAATAACAAAAACAACAGTATTGACACCAGAAAGTTCATATGTTAAATGAAGGAAATATGTGGAGCACGAAAAACATTATATGAAACTTTAAAATGCTAATAACTACCATTTAATTAAATAACAACCATGTAGTCAAATAAGGATCTAATTATTCTGATTTAGGGTTAGATGCTAAAAGGACACAATGTGTGAGTGCACAGGCAGACGTGTCAAGCTAAGACATTACAAGTAAAGGTAAAATTTCAAACAAAATACCAACATACCGCCGCAACTGTTGTTTTAAGTGCTAATCCATGAACACGGGGCAAAACCACTTGTTTGACAAGCTGAAAGGCAGAAGAAAAAAAAAATTTAAAAAAAAACATAATAGATATTCCTGCTTTGATAGCAAACAATTGAATTGAAGTTTAAAAGAAGTGCCAATAATTCTCTGATTATGGGCTGGGCAGCACTAGGGAAATGGAAAAATAAGGTGACAATTAAGATGGTAAGGATTATTCAATTTATTGTAACTTAATTACAATGAGGTGCATTCGTTATAATTGTTATCCTTTCCAAATCATAGAGTTTGAACAGTCCCCAACAACAAACGTAGCAAGTTGAAACATTAGAAATTAAGTTAAGAAGTCTGTGATCCCAATTTACAAAGTACTAACATTCAATGGTAAACATGTGATAATTAAAAGAATTCAAGCCTACTCGGTTAGAAAAGAGAACTCACCTGGGCATCTAGCTGTTTGGAAAGGGATACAGATTTTTTCAGGACCTCTTCTTGCAAACGAGCATCATTATCATCATAGGCCCGAACAATCATTGGAAGAACGTGAGAAACTAAATGCTCTTGACTAGTCTAAAAGAATAATAAATGGTATAAAAAGTCAGAATAAACTTAGCCACTGATAGAGATATTTCAATCAACAAAATAAGGAAACTGAAATAAGCTCTCAACTACCTTGTTTATTATAAGATCGGCATGCTTCACAAGTAGTAACAGTGTCTCACCAGCAGCAGTGCTCAACACAGGGACAAGGGCTGGAAGCGTATATTGCTCAAAATCATTCTTGTCCTGAAAATGTATATTATTCTTTTACATAAAATTAAAAAAGAAACTCAAAATATTAATCAATAGTGCCCTTGCATATACCTTATTTACTAATGATACACTACTCTCGTTTATCAAAAACCAAAAAAGAGATATTAACTCATTTCATCATTGAAGAGACTGAATTGTAAAATTTCCTAAACTGTAGATCAAGATAAAGCAAAAAAACAGAATATCTGTTTCAAATAAAGCAAGGAGACACAAGCAATGAGATATCTGATAAATTAACAGCCAGTAAGGCAGGAAAAAAAGTCTTATATAAAAGTAAAAGCTTCGCACAAGACAGCGAGAAACAAAGCCTCATCCCACAAGGACGGATGGGGATAAATATAGGGACCGAACCACACCATTGAGCTCCATCAAAACCAAATTAATAAAAAAAATCAGAGCAATGTAATTATTAATAACTTCTGAGACTAAAAAATTTAGATATTCTATGGAAGTGAGGAAATGAAAGAGGGATATTAATACCTGAGACTCTGCAATGGTTAAAACCATTGGTAGAATCATTGGCTGTATCACCACATTCCTAAGTTCTGCACAAAGTGGTGGAAGGACCTGCATGGAAATTTATTTGTCCAGATTACATTAATGGCAAAATTAGAAAATCATAACTCAGAAGCAACCACATTTGGGGAAGGCGGAATAACATGAGTTTAACACATGCAACATAAATTCAAAAATCATGAAAGATTGAGAGACCATATTAGCTATCAAAGTTATAGGGCACAGGACTAAATAAGACAGAGCAAGAGTATACTGAATTGTGAATGCTAGCAAGAGTATATGAATTGTGTATGCTGGGAGAGACCTTCATAAAATTGACTAGCAGAAACAAAAACATAAATTTCAGCAAAGAAGCATGTAGCATACCTTGTATCGCAATACACGGGAATCAAAATCTTTCCACATATCTGACAATGCTTTTAAAAACTCTGACTTCTGCATGTTATCTCTTTCCTAAAGAAAAAGAAGACACGTCATCAAGAAATTCAACTCTAAAATTTGCATGTTATCCATTTTGTAATACTAGACAGCTAAAAATTCTTACAAGCATGTGGTCAAGGAAGCGTAGGGCACGCAACCTAGTGTCATGCCGAAAAAATGGTGATCCTACAAAAGTGAGAAGCATATATTATTGTGATGACAGAGATGATAAAGGAGCCAAGAAATTTGGCAATCATGTTCAGCAGACTATCTAAAGGCTCCAACAGCCAGCAGAGACAGTATATTAATTGCAATGTTCAATGACAACCTAATGATTTTGCTAACTTGATCCTGAAGAATTACACATGTAATCTGATGCAAACTAGAAACAGTATAGGCAATAACACAATAATCACCAAATGAAATTAAGAGAAAGGTGAGTATTTATTCAGTAAACTAGGAAATTACAGTATAGAGAGCCAGGCTCCTATGTAGAGATACTGCCAAAGAGCCATGCTCCTATAGAGAGCTACCGGCTCTTGTAGAGAACTACATAACAAATATACCTAATTTTCACACAGACGATTCTAATACTCTAATAACCGCACCACACTCACTTAACTAACTTCCTCCCTACTTCCCTCTCTCTTCCAACACAGCCATCACAACATCACCCTCTATTCCTCCTAGTGTACACCTTCCAAGTCTTTTAGCCCACTTGACATGTGAATCATGAATGTCCAATACCTCTCTCTGAATCTCTAAATTATTTTGTGCCCTATCATTGCCACAGTCTTCAGCTTCAGCCTTGTCTTCAAGGTTGAACTTTGGAGGGTTGCTAACAGTGCAGCAAGCTCCAGCACACCACCACATTCTCCCTCCAAGCCTAACAAGCAAATCTTTCCACATGATAATTCCCACCAATCCTCTTTAATAATGATATGCATTGAACACAGGATGCATCCTTAAAGCAGAAGAGAGTTTGGGCTTATAGGCCATTGCATCCATACATTCCAGCACCTAAAAATGTCCATAGAACCTTGCAGGGCGAGTTTGGCATTAATTCTAAAAACCACTGATTCTTGTTTATGGGGATGCAATTTCAGATAGAGAAGAAAACCCATTCACCATAAAGAACTATTTAAGATGTCATGTGTTTCTTTATTTAAGCAATGGAGAAATGTATTTATTCTCCAAATTATCTTTACCTGTAAAATCCATTGCTGTTGGCCTGGAAGACTCATTCGGAGAAAGCATCCTTTGCAGGTCATGAACCAGTTCTGATGGGATAGATGAGAATGCATCACTGGATAAGTAAGTCAAGGTATTCATGTACTGCATAAGTACAAAACCAAAATTTCTTATTACCTTCTATCTAACAAATTAATAATAGAGCCTAAAATCTTGTCGTCAAGTAATGAAACTAATGATTTTCCTTCTTTCTATTTAAATACGTAAAAAGTCTCTTCAAGGACAGGACACGTGCAACCATCAATGAGAATCTCTATTCAGAAAGTTTGAAAAAAAAATATGTAACTTTGAAATCAGTGCAACTTAATTGAAGTAAGGGCAGGGGAGATGGGGGGGCACAATTAAATGATTTGTATCTACCATCTTCACAATCTTGTGGCAGTCAAACAAAAACTTAATTACAAAAGGTAAAAAGAAAATGATTTGTATGTACCATCTTGACATTGTTGTGGCAGTCAAACAAAGACTTGCGGGCAATTAAATGGTAGGCAAGGCATGCAAAACTGAAAATATCAGATGAGCACCCAGCTGAAGACCCAGTGCTCCTCACCAACTCAGGAGCAGTGTAATTAAGTGATGGCTGAAGAGGCAAAATAGAGTCCTCGACATCATATTCCTGTACAGCAGTTGAAGTCAAATAAGATACATTACAGATTGTTTAAGCAAAATTTACTTTGCTCCTAAGGACGAGAATTAGATAGAGATGTAGATAGTATAGTTTGTCATTTAGAAGTGATAATTTTATGTGGCCTTCTTATAAATCGCAGTTTAGACCCATATATTACAATTATAATCAAGAAAATCAAGTCACAAGGAAATACTATACAAAATCATGTACCAGGAAGAGTAACAGCACAGGTATGATTACAAAATGCAGAAACATCTACTTCCAGAGGAATATAAGGTTACTGAAAGCAGAGTTTGTGTCTAAATATAATCAAAGGAAGAAAATATTGAGATCTTAATAAAGAAGAAACATATAACACAAAAGAATCGTTTTGTACAAGATTATATGATTGGTGATATAACACTGAATTGATCAAATATATATAACAAATTTATAGAGATGAGTTATTAGTATTAAAAAAAAATAGACATCGTATGCAACAGTAAATTACTGAAAGTGTTACAGTATTTAACACATCAAGGAGGTCAAGTGAACAAAGTTAATACAATCTTATTAATTGTTCCACTCACAGCATAATGGAAGGGTTGCAGATTAGATGAGTCACCAGAGATCTGAGTAGCAGGAACTGCAAAACCAAATCCAGCAAGTTTCCAGGCTCCACTCAAGGTGATAAGAATGTTCTGCGGAATATATACAATTTATTTTAATTCGCCAATCTTAAATTTAACAAAGGAACAGAAAAGGATTGTACCACAGGTTAACTATTAAACCAAAAAGTGATCCATATGAATGAACTGTGAAAGGTGAAAAATGACACTTCCGTAAAAATTCATAGAGCAGAAAATACCTTTAAGCTTAAGCGAGACTATGAAAGTGGCAATTAGAAATACATAGATGCTGCTGACGGGTACAACAAAAATTTCCAATATAATTAATTGCTACAAACCATTTCCAGTTAGATGCCACACACGGGCAATATTTACCAGCCAGAATTTCTTCTTTTATAAAAAGGATGGCTAAACAAACAAAACAAAAAATAAGTGGGGAAAATTAAGTCGAAGCAAGGTTTTACAAAACAGTCCACAACTGTGATTTCCATCGCGTCAAGACATTTTTAGGTGTCAACGACCACAATTGTGGCCCCATCGTCCACAATTTCCTACATTAACAAGAACTAAGAAACTGCGACCCAAATTAAGACCATGAGCCACAGTAATACGAAAGATTATCACCTCGGGTGATATAGCTCGATGAATAAGATGAGCGTGGTTGTGGAGAAAATCCAGGGATTCTGCAATCTGAAGTAAACCATGCTTCACCTCCAACAGTCCCATTTCCTGAAAAGCAAAGATTCCTTCATCAGCAACAAGTGAAAAGAAGTGTAACCCCCCATTAGTTCCTAAATTTAGAAAAACGCCAAGCAAATCCCTAAATTTAAAACTATTGTCATCCGAGTCCCTAATAAGCACAATTCACTATGATTATAGTCCATTGCGATGTTAAATCCAGAACTAACGTGACTAATGCATTCAAAAACAGGGACCAAAAGAATTAACGACAGAAACTAAACTAACAAACAGATTTAAATTACAGGGATTTAAAAGTCCGAGAAACGCATAAAAACATCACGAACTCATTCTATAAAACAAGTTTATTCCGAAAAGAACGAGCAATGCAGTGAGTAGATCGAATGAAGCTAGTAGATCAAGTAACAAAACGAAACGAGATGTGAATCATTGAAAAAGCAAGGTACCATTCCCCTGAGATCTTTAGGAAGAACAGGAATGTTGTCAACAATGGCAAGAGTGTTGGCAGCGGAAGCGAACAAGGGTTCGGTGACCATAGCCATTGCGTGTTTGCTCTCGTCAAGGGCCTGGACGACGTGAACGACGCCGGGATGCCGGAGGCGAACGAGCTTGGCGGCATCGGTCCGAATCAAATCCAGAAAGGAATCCTCGGCGGCCTTGGTGAGGCCCGCGCGCATGCGGGCCTCGGAGAGCGCGCGCTTGTCCAAAACCCAGACGCAGACGACGGGGTACTGGTGCTGGCGGGCCGGATCACGGGCCCGGGCCGAGTAGAGCCTCCATGCGAGCCCGGGCCCGGCAGAGCCGATCTGATCGAGAAGCTCGTAGTCCTGAAGTGGCTTGGGGCCCGTGACCTCCTGCACCGTGGTCTGCACCGTCTTCTCTATGACCGCAGCGGTTTTGGCGAATGCTTGGGTTAGGGTTTTCATATTGAGCGACATTTTTGAAGATTTGAGCTACGAATTGAACAGAACAGAAGAACACGTGACAGGGCACAGCTCCCTCTAAATTGAATTTGAGACTTTGAAGAAGATGAAATTGAGTTTCACACTGTGCCCCGATCACTTCTCTCTTTCTCTTTCTCTTTCTCTTTATGTTTCTTCTTCTCCTCTCTCACATCTCATCTTCCTTCTCCCACCTTCTTCTTTAGTCTATTTTGTCCTCCTTCATCTTTTTCTTCCACCATGCCTTCCTTTTCTTTTCTTTTTTTTTCAAAATATTTTTTAAATTATTATACCATTAACAACATTAACTAAATCCTTAAATATATCTTTAAAATTCTATAAATAACATTTTACATATATTGACAAGTACTTAAAAGAGGAACAAAATTATTATAAAAAATTTTAGAAGAAAATTAGTTATTAATTGATAAATATTTATCAAATAAATTAAATATATCATAGACCATCAAATACTTGTAGTATAAAAATTATTAAAAAATAATAATTTTATTTAGTTTTACATTATTAGAAATATTTCGATGATATAACATTTAAGTAAATAAAAAAGTATACTTAACTCTTAATAAATTTAGTGTAGAGATTGTTGTTACTTGATTTATCAGTCTTGCTCAGATGTCAAGTTGTATAGTGATGTCTAAAATAACAAATTTTATAAAAAAAAATAATTTTCTATTGAAATATTGTTTTATAATCTTAATATAATACCATGTATGGTATGATATATTTACTCATAATATTCATACAATAATGTGATAAATTGTATAGAAAAAAATTAGTAGAGAAATAAAGTTTTTATTTAAGTGATTATGAAAGATAGTTGAGTTAGGTTGGTGGATATTAAAACTTGCAACACATTATTCTTCAAATTCTAATTAAGCCCATTAAAGGAAATTCAACTCTATCCAATATTCCAACTCCTTTTCCTTTTACACCCACTTCAATTACTTAACTTAGTATTTTAAGATCAATTAGAGTGAAATTAAAGTTCAAAATGTCTATTTATATGGGATAAAGCTTGAAAATAATTTAAAGTTTCCCTTATTTATTTATTTAAAAAAAAAAATCTAAGACAATTATGGCCTTATGTATACAAATAAATAAATAGTTAGGTAGATAAATACACAAATTCGTTTACTTTGTCATTCATTATTGCAACACAACAATTTAGCTAGTAGTGGTAATGTGTATAATAGAAAATTCAAACTAAACTTTTAATTTTCAAACTTTTAAAGTCTCATTCAAAAATGGCAACACCTCATTATATATTTTGTATGGTGGAAATTTTAAGTCTCGTTTAATTGATAAAAAACATTAAAAATTAAGAATTCTGACTATTTTTATTTTTAAAAAAATAAAAAAGAAAAAAAAAGTGTTCATCCTATCTAAATAAAATACAAAGGGTAAGGTAAATTGAAGTGATTAAACATTTTAGAATTTTAAACTCTTCACATTTTTTAAATACTCCATCCAAAACTCTGTCATTTCATTGGAAGGGATACAGTGGAAAATAAATTAATTCATCATGATAATTTTTTGCATGAGTATTTATAAGAATAAAAAAATTAAGATGATTTTATATAAAGTAAAATTAATGTATATGTACAAATTAAAAAAAAAATTGTATAAATCCCTTTACAAATTACCTTATGCTCATTTTAACTTATAAAAAACTTACAATTTTTTTCTTCTTATTTTTTTCTAAAAGTGTTTATGGACAAATTTGTCCAAACATACACTTGATTTGTTTGTAAGAAATTAATGAGAATAATAAAATAAATCACAAATCCTATCTCTACCCTTTTAATTTATTTCTCATTTATTTTCTCCTTTTTTTTTTCAACTCTCTCTTAACATTTTCCATCTTAAATTTAAGACTTAAATTATTTACGAAAGTTATTCTTTTAGCATATTAATTTAGCATGATATTTTACTTTTAGCAAGATACTTAAATAAAACACTTTTAACTTTTACCCTATTTCTCATTTGTTGGGTGCAAAAAAAAACCCTCAAAGGAGAAATTGGTTAAAAATAAGATATCCATTCACTCATTTTGGGAAGAACATTATTGAAAAGAACCATAATTAAGACAAATGTGCACGTTGGAACATTAACCATGGAGTTTGGAGAATTTTTTTTTTAAATTGAATATTCTAGATGCAATCAAATATCCTTAAGAAAATCAGATTATTGTTGGAATTAATATATTTAGATGAAGTGATTGTTAATTATTTTTCATTTATGTTTGTTCAAAGTGGTATTTTGATGAATGTTTTGTCACCTACATGTCTTAAACAAATTTATAACATGAAATACATGTAACAATTAAGGTTTAATAATATGTTCACCATAAACATTAATCATTATTGAAATTTAAATTTTTAAATAAGGATTTGATAATTTTAAAACTTTTGGAAGTTCTAATTACTAAAAAAACAAAGGTATTAAAGTTATATGTAAAAAGACATGGTTAGTTATCTAGTTTTTTCCCTTATTCATGCATGTCATCGATTTCCAGGTCTATATATAACCACAAAATTAAATGTATACATTATTCCAACTAATTAGTTAGATTTAATCCACAATATTCAATTCAAATTGTAGTCATGAATTTTTAACCTTAGGAAAAAGAATTGCATAAACATAAATTGAATCGATGATGTAATTGAAAGTATTTAACCAAACAAATCTATAAAAACCAATATAAAAAATCTCAACTAAATCCAATATAAAAAAAAACATTGAAATACAAATATTTAGAATCATAAAAAAATCAAATCTCAACCAAATGAACAAAAATCAAACTAGAAAATCAACCCTAAAAATTTAGAACTTCATAAAAAGAGTAGAGGAGTGCGTAAAACTAAATTGCACTGTTGAAATATAAATAAAGAAAAGTGAAGATTAAACCAAATATAATAACTTGTAGAAGTGAATTAATGTTGTAAAAAAATCTAAGCTTTCCTGAAATCTAAAACTACTTTTATAAAAACTTTGTAAATGTATATGGAAGATAAAGAGAAATATGTATCAGTTTTTTCATGTGATAATAGATGATTGTTATTAATTGAGGTGTCAACTTAATTGAGATGTCAAGTTACATAATGATGTCTAAATCTGCATAAAACATGTTCAGCACTCAACTCAACACATCAACACATGTAATTTCAACTTATCATGCTCAAAACACACAATTTTCACTTTTCTTAACTTTCATTTTTCTTTTGCCTAAGCATTATATTACTACGATATGTGGATAGTTTCTCTCTCAAAGTGAAAATTCTACTAAATAAATATGTTATAATCCACTCAAGCATTATGATGATAAATTTTTCTAACCAATAATATAACATTGTTAAAGCAGAATTTTTCTTCTGCCACCCCGTAATTACTATATACACCTCCATATTATTAATGAAAAGACTAAAATACCCTCACTCGTTGTGTTACAACCATTGCGTTACTACTATGTCTTCTTCTTTATGAAGACATCAGAGACCATGCGAACAAAGAGAAAAAATAGTAAAATGTTGGGTTTGGTGAATATTATATCATTTTTTAGTTTTTTTTGGATTCTCGAAATTAATAAAAAAAACTTTAAAATTACACAAATGAAGATGAATGTTTATGTAGTGTAGTACTAAGAAAAACATTTCATATGTTAGAGAAAAGTTATTACAAAAAACTTATCCTGAAAAACTTGTTAGAGAAAGCGTTTCTTATATGTTCTGAAAACATGTTTTGAGACATTTTTAGAAGAAGTAATATATACAAATTACTGAAAGAAGAATGATTATTTTAAACATTACAGAGGTACATATAGCAATTACGAGGGTGGAGGAAGAAAAAGCTTATAAACATAACATTTGATGTACAAAAAAAGGCGCATACGTGGTATATGTATATAGGCAATTGCTTCCTGCATCCAATCAATTTTGACTCGCACCCAACAAAAATTTTAAAATCTCATTCTACCCCTTTTCACACATTTGCTTACGGATTTCAATATCCGGAAGTCATTTTTACACATTCTGGATTTTGAAATTCGGAAGGTTATTTTCATATTTCATTTAAGCTTCCGGATGGTCATATCCGGAAGTGAGTTATGAGTTTCGGATTTTTGTATCCGGAATGGTGTACTGTAAATGGTGCTGAGGATTAAGATTCGGAACTCATTTATGTTTGTTTACGGATCTTGATATCTGGAAAGTCATTTATGTTGTCCAAATAAGCTTCCGGATGGTGAAATCCAGAAGTCACATATTAGTTCTGGATTTGTATATCCGGAACTTTGTAATTTGACTTACGGATATAAATATTTGGAAGGAAAAAGTTTAAAATTATTAAGGGTAAAATGGACATTTCATGTGAGTGTGTTGGGATATATATATATATATATATATATATATATATATATATATATATATATATATATATTCGTTATCACGGAAGAAACGTTTCTGCAATCGTTTTCCATCAACTCTTGTAAGCGACACCCTTGTGTTTATTTGCCTTTGGAGCTTCGTTCGGGTTCTTTCTACGGTTCCGTGTAACACCAGCACTCAACTCGATGGGCGACGGTGGCAAAGAACAATTCCTCAGAGATTTCGGTGAACATTACGGTTATCCTAACGCTCCCAACTCCATTGATCAAATTCGAGCTACTCAATTCAAGAGATTACAACTTCAAGGTCATACTCATACTTCCACTTTCAAACGCTATCAAAATCATCGAATATCTACTTCAACTGTTTCTGTTTTTATTTTCTTTTGTTTATTTTTGGTTTTCATGCTTTCACAGATCTTGTATACTTGGACCATGCTGGAGCAACTCTGTACTCTGACCTGCAAATGGAATCAGTTTTCAACGATCTCACCAATAACGTATACGGAAATCCTCGTATCCTCATGTGTTTCATAATATTTACAGTTCAATGTTCTTAACACTGCATGCAGAGTGATTTTACTTAATTGCTGGTTGACGCCGATTTTATGAAGTAAATTTCCTTAAACGTTGATATAGATAGCCAAAGTGACTCCAGTTCTGCAACTCTTGACATTGTGAAGAATGCTCGCCAGCAGGTATATCTAAATTTTTAATTATTAAGCATGTTTACTGTCTTCTTTGCAATTGAATTATGATTATGTTGAGATTTGACTTTTGTAGTGAAAAGTAAATGTTAATATTAAAATAGAGAAAAAGAAAATAATCTGATGAACATAGAGTTATGTTTATACAAAGGAAAAACATACAGAAAATATGAGTTAAGCCCACTAGATAGAAATATGTAAGAGTTAATGTTTTATGCAAGAATTTGTTAGTCTATATTTGAGATAGATGATAGATGAGAGAGTATGAAGTTCAATGGCAAATTGATCGTAATTGATTTTCCTGGGTTGACTTTGTCTTGCTTTGGTTGACTGGAATGGACCATGTTGGGTCACCCAAATAGGTATGTCCAACTAGGAGTTGTTCACTAGGAAGTTGCTACTGGTGTTTCTTTTTTGTACATTTTTTATATCTGTTCTGGAAATTTCTACAATTGCTCAGATTATTGAACTATCGGTCATGCAGGTGCTTGACTACTGCAACGCATCCCCTAAAGAATACACATGTATATTTACCTCTGGGGCAACAGCAGCGCTGAAGCTGGTTGGAGAGGCTTTTCCATGGAGTCGTAGCAGTAGTTTTATGTATACGATGGAGAATCATAATAGTGTTCTGGGGATAAGAGAGTATCCTACGTGATTAAAAAATCATATGCTATTCAATTTTGTAACAATTACCTTTGGCCAACTTCTGTATAATGAAGGTTAACAATGCTCTACAACATGGAGGTAGAAGACATCATGATATTCTAGTGTTCTCTTTCTTGTCACAGAGCTGTTGTAAGGAAAAGGGATGAATTTATCATGATAGTTACTGTTCAATATATCGCTGTACTGATGAAACAATGCCTTTATTTAAGTTTAGTAAAATGGGATGAATCTTGGCATTAGATGTCTTGGAAGTCATTAAGATGTTTCTTTTGGTCCTGATGTGACTCTAATTCCATTTTTTTTCAAACCATTTTTCTGTTCAACAAGACCTGAGGAGGACTTGACTATTTTATATAATTTTTTTAGTGATTTTCTTTTACTTTCTTGAGTTTGTCTTCAGAGAATGTCTTATTTTTTCATTTTGACTGTTATTGAATATAATATTCTCTTGCAATAACACTGCTTTAGTGAAATGTTCCTTTACTTTCTGAAAAGTGAATATGTTTTTAATTTGTTCCATTGTGATTGCTCTGCTACATTAGATGATTAATAACAGCATTCCTCCTTAACTAGTATAGATATGCTCTTGCTCATGGAGCAGCAGCCATTGCAGTAGATATTGAAGAAGATATACATCCTGGAATAACAGGAGACACACTTACTACAAAGATGTCACTACACCAGGTTCAAAGGAGAAATGTTGCTGGATCACCAGAAGGAGAGCCAACAGGTAGCTCTTTAGGTCATGGATATGTTTCTGGGCTTTAGATGGTTTATTATATCTGTTTGTTCAATGCAGGTGATGTGTATAATTTGTTTGCCTTTCCCTCCGAGTGCAATTTCTCTGGGTTGAGATTTGGTCTAGACTTGGTGAAGATTATCAAGGAAGACTCAAGCAAGAGCTTGGGAATTTCTTCAGTTTGCAAGTAATATACATCATTCTGTCTTATTGACTCCTTCAATAGGGCATAGATATTTGCATATTTGCTTACCCTTTTTTTTCCGAAAGAAGCAAACAATGGGCTGTTGTTTTCTTTAAGCCACTCTCTCTTTTTGTGTGCAATGTTTGTCTATATATATGGAGAGAGAGAACATTTTATTTATCTTCTGAAATTCTCTAAAGCATGAAGCATCGATGATTTTATATTTGTTTACTTTTGTATTGTTTTTTCACAAGAAATGGGCAATGGATGGTCTTAATTGATGCTGCAAAGGGATGTGCTACTGTGCCGCCTGATTTGTCCAAGTATCCTGCTGATTTTGTTGCTATCTCATTTTACAAGGTACAAGAGTATATATTTTAATTTTATTTTGACGAAGGACTACTTTGAGAACTAAAGTTTTTTCTTTCTGCATTTCTGTTAGCTTTTTGGCTACCCAACTGGGCTTGGAGCTCTCATTGTTCGAAATGGTAAGCTACTGATTTCAACTGTTAGAATGCACACTAAGCACACTCAAAAAACAGAAAGAGAACAAGAGATATGGGTACTAAATCTGGAATTTATTTCTCACTCATGTATAACAATACATCATTATTATTTATAGTACTATTAGAAGCAGTTAGTTAACAGCTCACTAGCTACCTAACTAACTTACAACACTAAATGGGTACTAAATCTGAAATTTATTTCTCACTCGAATGTATCACAATACAATACACTTTCTGTTAATCTTTTCTTTGTTTTCTCTCATACCTAAAAACTCTAATAAGGACAATCATCTATGTTGGTATTTTATATCTCAAGATGATTATGTTGTATTAATTCACTGTATGTTATTCTGTGTGAATTCTGTTGATGAATTGTCCCTTGTTTCCCTTTAAGCATGAAACTTGTGTCTCATGGTTATTAATTTGACTCTATAAAAGTTTTTCTGTCATTGACTAATTTATTCTTTTACACTGCAGATGCTGCCATGTTACTGAAGAAGAATTATTTTAGTGGAGGTTTGTGGCTTAGCATTTATTTGCCTCATTGCGGGTTGTACTTGGTTATTTGATTGGTTGGACCCTATCACAGGAACAGTTAGTGCATCCATTGCTGATATTGATTTTGTTAAAAGAAGGGAAGGCATTGAGGAACTGTTTGAGGATGGAACTGTTTCATTCTTGAGCATAGTATCTATCCGCCATGGCTTCAAAATCCTCTCTTCTCTAACTGTATCTGCAATATCAAGGTATATAGAGTTGTATAAACTAGTTGAAAATACAAGTCCTATACATGACTATTCTACTATTTATACAGACAATTCTTATGTCTTTATTCTTGTATATGGGGGATTGGATGGTCCTCCATCAAACTGTCTTTAGCAATATCAGGCGAAGCATCTGATATCGTTGAAACTATGAAGGCATAATGTAACAAAACGTAAACAGAGGCTCTTAAATATTATCCTATCCAAATTAATTACAATATCAAACTGTTGCAGAAATAATGTTAAATTCTATGTCTATGTTTGGACCATGGTTAATCACAAGTTGGTTAAATACCAGTTCTAATGCTGCAAGAAACAAAATTTAATATAAAACATTTCAAGATTTTGTAGAAGCATGTGATCATGATTGTCAACATAGTTTTGGAGACATAATATTTATTTGAAGCATCTGGTACTTATTTATAATTTGTAAGATGAATATTCTATTGGTTATCTCAAGGGCCATATACCAACAAAAGGGAGATCCTTCAAAGCAATCTTAAATTTACGATAACAGAGGGGAAGATTTCTTTTCGCCGTGTTCTTGTGTTTTGCATAATGATAACCCATGAATGCAAAGTGGAGATTGTTGATATTATTGGGTGTAGGTAAGGAAGGTGAAAAGGAGGGAGCAAAGGTTCACAATGAATGGGTATTAAATTGGTATAGTGTATTATGATGTGTTACGAAGTTTAAGAATTTGGTTTTTGGGTCTAAGTCAACCATACAAAAATAATTTGTAAAACAAGGATTGCCTAAGCATTATAGGAACTACATTGGTAACATGTCTCTAATTGACGTTGAATCTCAACACACCAACTTGTTGAATGTAATTTATTATAATATCTTTCGCTTTAAGTTGTTTCAACATTGTTTGATTTGAATTTTTATCTTTTAAAGCATGCAAAAATTTGTTGCCTTGTAGACATATAGCATCTCTTGCCTTGTATACAAGGAAAATGCTTTTGGCCATGAGGCATGGCAATGGATCTAGTGTCTGCATCCTCTACGGACATCATAATTCAAAGGTTAGTTTGTGCACAAATTCTTGTCATATTTACAGCTTTAATAAGGACTGTTTATTTATAATTATTTGTGCTTTAATAGTTATATTGGAGTTTAGAGAGAATTTAGAAAGTATTTTGTATTCTAAATGAATGAACAACCACTTTAAAAGATCATAGACTCAAGTCTTTATAATTGTACAAATAAGCACCAAAGGATTAACTAACATGCACGAATTTCATAGTTTCTCATATTTGATATACCTTTTCGTTTGGTAGCCAATACAACACTGCAAACCAACATAGGAAATGATATACTTACTTTAGTTATTGTTTTGAAAATAAAATTCAACTCATCAGACACACAATGCACATATAGCAAGCAGATCACTTGTAATTTCATTTATTCTCTACATCCATCTTTAGTATCATGGAACCAATTAATACTTTTTTATTTTTCACCCAGAAATTGCATCATGAAATGGGATCAATAATTTCATTCAACTTGAAACGGCTAGATGGCTCTTGGTATGGATATCGTGAAGTAGAAAAGCTGGCGTCACTTTCAGCTATTCAGCTAAGGGTATTAATTACAGTCTTCTTCGTGTCACTGTTTTCTTTTTGTAAATTCACGTAGTCATGGTAGTAAACTAATTGTTTATTTTTATTTTTGCCATGCTTTTATATTAAGGTTATTGATTTAATTCTGATTATTTATCTTCACTGGCTATCTGTTTAGACAGGATGCTTCTGCAATCCAGGTGCATGTGCAAAATACCTTGGCTTGTCTCATCTGGATCTTATTTCAAATACTGAGGTATTTCTACATATTATTTTACTTACTATCAACCAATGATGTTTGTGTATTATATAACATACTTCTATAGTGGCAACCTAGTTAGGGTTATAGAATGTATGGTGATGCTTTAGCATCCCTATTTTAATTTAATTTAGAAAAATTGTATGACATATGACAAATTTTTTTGTATTCAGGCTGGCCACATTTGTTGGGATGATCATGATATAATCAATGGTAAACCTGTTGGTGCTGTAAGAGTATCCTTTGGCTACATGTCAACATATGAGGATGCCAAGGTTGGGAATCTTTGGATCATTTTGCATTTTTTGTTCAACATTTGGAACCATTGTGTAGCTCATCTGGTTCTGGATTCATTCTTTATTTTATCATGAGTAAACCTATACTTTCTTAATATGGAAAAGGGGATAACATATTGATGTTCGATTAAGTTCATTTTTCAATAGGAAATCAAAGACTATGTTATTGCGAATTTCTAATTCTGCTTGATGTTGGATTAAGTTCATTTCTCAAGATTTTGGTTATCCATTTGAAAAAACTAATTTTGTTATATTGTCTATCTTCTGATTTTCAGAAATTTGTTGATTTTGTTGCAAGTTCCTTTGTGTCACCTCAAAATCACATTGACCATGGAAATCAAATGGAAGGTCAACCTCCTTTTCTAACATTAATTTATTCTTTGTAGTTGATGAATTCACGTCTTGTTGGTTATGTCTGTTAAATGACAAGGACTTGCACTTTTATTGCATTTGTACTTTTGCTACTCTCCTTCCCACATGAAAAGGCACAAACAGATTTGGTACATGAATATAGTGCATACTTTAATGCAGCTACTTAGTATGCTTGCTTAACAATTTTCAGTAAGATATTCTCACCAGTAAATATTTATGTGGGTCTTCTAATAATATCTTTAGGAAGTCTGTTTAACTGATATCAAAGATTTTGAGCTGTTGATTATTTTTCTTTTATGCGAGGGCAAGGCTTGGCACAATGGTAAATTGTTGCCTTGTGTTTGGAGGTCATGGGCTCAAATGGTGGAAATAACCTGTCTGCTTGTGGGGGTAAGGCTGCATACATCTACCCTCCCCAAACCTCACTTGGTGGTAGCCCCGTGTACTGGGTTGCCTGCTCTTTCCTTTATGAGTAGTAGTCATCTCAATCTTTTGGCTGGGTACAACATTGGTCGTTGTGATTCCATGAATTTTATTTATCTTCTCCGACATTTCTAGTGTTGAGTCCATTGAAAATTGAAGAAAACTGCAAGTGCCGAAAGCAACCACTACAAAACAGGCACAGAAGAAGAGTACCACAAGAAGGAACACCCTAGAAAACAGACAATTAGAAGGAAAAAACACTATGTGGCTCCAAATAGTTGTGTGTCCCAAATCAGATCAGAACCATTGGAACTTATCAAACAGGCCTTCCAGGTCATTATTAGAATGTCACACATCATTGGAAAAGCACCTTATTAGAGATAAAGAAAATAAGGAAGCCAAATAGTAGAACACAACCACTACTTGCCACAAAGTTGTTTCCAACTTCTGGAAAACTTCCAGGTTGAATATTTCATGCAAGAAAAAAGTTAGATGGTGTTGGAAATTGGGGCCTATCTGTGTGTAAGACATTGATTTTGGATCCTACAGCATGTAAACCAACTGTTTTTTTCATGCACAATACTTGATGCAGCCAGCTAGAAATGGACTAGGCATAACTCAATGCCAAAGGTAGTTAAGAGAGGTTGGGGGTGGTTCAGACTTTATAACTGGTATCTTGCCTTATTTCTAGTAAATATGGGGTATCTTAAGACGCTCCCTACCCAAGAATGGACATCTGGATTGGAGTATGAAGGTACATGACTAGACATGTGAGTGGCCTGACATTAAAACTAGATAGGCTGTGATGCCATACTAGAAATGAATGGATAAATAGAGGTAGGGTTAGTCTGTGAAATAGTCTAAGGAAAACCGTCTAAAGGAGTTCCAGATTAAATGAATTTTTTGAAGAATTAGTTATGGATAGATACGATGGTGTCATTTGATTTATGTAGCTTACCCATCTATTGGAAAAAGAACTAGATTTTGTATATAAAAAGCTTGTGTCTACATTGCTTCATACACTTTCCTTGGGAAATGAATCCTTGTATGTTTCCTCTACAAAATCCTTCTTGAATTTGCATTCAAGAAACAGACACTAAAGGGGATAATATCCTTCCTCAAAAAATTTCAACATGTGGAGCCATATATCAAATTCAATTTTTTTATTTGTATTTGTTAATAATCAATTTGAAGCACATTTTCACGGTATAATTCTGTTTTTATTGTTTTAGATGAACATTTACTCAGTTGATCACCTGCAGGTCTAGAGAATGGTTTTGTGCGTACTGGTTATTATCTCAAATCAATTACAGTATATCCAATAAAATCATGCGGAGGTTTCAGTGCAAGGAGTTGGCCTCTTAGCAGCAATGGTACTTTTTTCTTGATTTTACACATTTATAATTTGATATTTTGCTTCTCTTAAATGAGATATTTATGTCTATAAACTAAGTTTATTACTAACAAAGAGTACAACATTCCACTTATGGAGTAAAACTATTTTAATTAATATTTTCTGATTTTTTTTCAAGCTACAATTTCTTAAGCTTTTGACAACAATATCTTTAAATTTTGTGCAGGTCTGACACATGATCGCCAGTGGATTCTTAGAAGCCTTACCGGTGAAATACTTACACAGAAAAAGGTAATCTTTTGTATGGCAGACAAGATTTTAAATTTAGATAATCTGTGGATGCAGGATGCACACTTAGAGAATTGCAATCTTTCTTTTTTGTCAGTTTTGGTTTGGTGCTTCGGTTTGATTGACTTTATGAAAATAGATCAAGTGTAGGTGAATTCACAATAGTGATACTCTTTTCTCATGGGAGTTAGTTTATGCCATTAACAATGGATTAAAATGAACCAAAATGAATGGTTGATAGATATTTACGACTTTGGGAACCTTTTGAATTCAAACTCTTAATTTTATTATAGATGAATGAAGGACTGAATGTGCACAAGTCTTTTTTAACGATGATATTCTATCCAACTCTGTCTCTATTGCATGTTTACTCAGTTTTTACTTTTTGTGGATGATGCTTTATTGTTAAGTTTTGACTTGTTTGATCTGAATTTTGTGTAGGTTCCTGAAATGGGCTTTATAAGCACCTTTATAGACCTTAGTCAGGGAATTTTGTTTGTAGATTCTCCATCTTGCAAAGAAAGACTGCAAATTACACTTGAGTCAGAAGTTTATGAGGATGCTATAGAGGAGATTGAATTATATGGTCAGAGGTATACAATCTTATATGCATAATTAGTTTTCTCTGTGTACTAATTAAATTGGACTTTGCAAAGATATCGATGAACATACGTTTGGAAATATATCATTATGCTTGAGAAAGTTCTAGGGATTGTGAGAATAAATTTTGAGTAGCTGAGTAAGTTACTATACACTTCGGAATTGATTATGAATATTTTTATGTATCTTATGGGTGATTTCATTAGTTTGGTACATACACTGCCTTTGATTAATTGAATATAAGGGTATCCCATGAATCTTAATACTTTGTGTTGTAATTGCTAAAGATATTCTATTGTAAGATTTAGAAAGTTAATAAATTGTTATACGGATTCAATTTTATTTTGGTCTCTCATGCTTGGAATTATTTTTATTTTTACAGGTACAAGGTATATAGTTATGACAATGAGACCAATGCATGGTTTAGCGAAGCCATTGGTAGAACTTGCTCCTTGTTAAGGTATTCTAGTTTCAATCGAGATTTTTTGTTAAAAAAAATCAAAGGTGCAGCCACATGTAGAGATATGAACAACAAACTTAATTTTGCCAATGAAGCACAGTTCTTACTTGTATCTGAGGAAAGTGTTTCTGATCTAAACAGAAGATTAAGCTCAGGTATGCTGATGTACCCATTTTCGATATAATATACCAGTTCTTGTCTTTTGTGTTTTAATTTCATTATAGAATGTAATGGAAGATTTTAATAACTATTTGGCAATTATAAAAAATTCGTTCATGATGCATATTGGATTGCTTTGTTTCTGATTGATTTGATTATTCGATATTCGTAATAATGCAAAAGAGATTTTAATATAATAAACAAAGCAGAAAGACATTTAAAATTGAGAGATTTTAATATAATAAACAAAGCAGAAAGACATTTAAAATTGGATGGTGAGATCTTATGTACTTTCTGATTACGTTTGATTAGCCAATATTACTTCAAAACATAATCTCATTTTTTATCATCCAAACACAGTCATTCAATATGTCTAGACTGTTTGAGACTAGACGTCAAATAACACATTTGAACCTTAAAGGGTAGAAAGAAAGCTTAACCACATTGAAAGGAAGGGTCTAACTGATAAGATCCTTGGAAGTACCATACCACAAGTAATACATCAGACTTGATGACTTTAATAAAATATAAAGTCCCTTGGAAGATTCTTTGCAAAATTAAATGTACTATTAGTACTCCACATAATTGCATGATAGGACAAAGCTCAGAGACTTCCTGTGAAAGGCTGCCGAGAGCTTATTAACATGCTAGGAATGATAAATATCCATTCATGTTGTACAAATATTGTTTCCTTGTATACCTTTTATTTCTTCTTTTCCTTTATTTCCTTTAGTTAGTATAGTGGATTTGTTATATGTAAATATGAGGCTAGATTTTATCAGCTATCCTATAAATGTTGAAATCAAATACAGATTATTCCAGTAAAAATAATATTGAAGTTCTCATATTCTAGTCAAACTGTTGTATTGGTTTTAGTCTCTCAACCCCAATATTTTGGAATATTAAATGTTTCCTAACTGTAATGATGTTCATAGATGTACAGAAGGGCATATCTGGAAGAGCAATAGCGAAAGTCAGTGCAAGTAGGTTTCGTCCCAATCTTGTGGTGTCTGGAGGTAGGCCTTATGCTGAAGATGGATGGAGGGACATTAGGATTGGAAATAAGTATTTCAGTGTAAGTTCAAATAACCTTTACATGGTCTGATAGAACAATTCTTATTATTGAGAAATTTGACATAGTAGATAACCCTTTTGACTAACCTTGAACTACGCTACTTGCATTGATTTATGGTATCTATTTGAGCAAATACCTTATAAGATGATATTTGGACTCAAATATATACTATAATTTGACCATATCTCTATTTGATGTGGGTTTCTTCAACATACCCCTCATAGCGAGAAGTGGATATCTCGGATGTGAAACTAGGAAAGTGCCACAAGACTCAATACCTTATTAGGATAAGTTTTAAATGTCTCTAATATCATTTTAAAAAGAAAAAAAGATGAAATTTAAGTTTAATTTAACCCTCCTACAAAATTGACTTCTAAGATAAAGTTTGTTCTTACTTATTATTATTATTATTATTATTATTATTATGTGTTATTACTGATTCCCCGTAACTATGAGTTCTTTATAAGAAATAGCTTGGAGAAATCCTAAACATCCTAATTACAAAAAATATAAGACTGGGATAAAAGAGAAAGTAATTGTTCTGCTGAATTTTTTTAATTTGATATCAGTCGCTAGGGGGCTGTAACCGATGCCAATTAATCAACCTTACACTAAATTCGGGACAAGTGCAAAAGTCAAATGAACCTTTGACAACTTTAGCATCCTACAGAAGAGTAAAGGTTGGCCTTGTTTTGTTGCTAGAATTCAGTAATATGTATTTCATTTTCTTGATGCATCACTGTTCTAAGATAAATATATCAAAACAGGGAAAGATTTTGTTTGGCATATTACTTAAATATGCTGGTATTGATGGAGAGCAGCAACAAGGTGGTGATTCCTGGCTTCATGTGGGGCAAGATATACATCCAGATTAAAACACAAATTCCTGCAGACTCATCTCAAACTCAAAAGTTGTATAATGTATTTTTAATCTTCATGTAATGTGAGAATGAACATTGTCAGAAAAACGAATATTCGTAATAAATTTTGCAATGATGTATACTGAAAACCGAAGAAAAAAAAACAATAAAGAATACCATGCTACATGAAGAAAAAATGTTGACAATGAATGCTTTCTATCTTTGATTTATAATTTTTATTTTAAATTTAGTTAAATGGTTTTAAGATCAATAAAAATAAATATTTAATGAGATTGGATGTAAGTGCAACGGTTAAAGTTTTTCTCTTTAAAAAAATAGATGGACCAAGTTGAATAATAATAGATAAGTGTTATAGTTTATTTAGGGAAAAAAATATTAAATTAAATTTAAAATATAACAATTTTTGAAATACCAATTTTGTCTTATGGAGTAGTGTGAATGGTTGACATTGTGCTCAGAAAACTATAAAATACGTTCTAGAAAACGTATTCTAAAAGCGTTGATCTAGAAAGTATATTTCCAAATATATTTTTGTTTTTTGAAAAAAAATTTGAAACTGTAATTGTGAATTATAGAATTGTAAATTGTAATTTTCATTTTGGAAACAACATTTCAAAATATGAATAAAATGCATATATTTTTGCTAGTAATTAGTAAGAAAAATTTATTACTAGACTAGTAATAATAATAATAATATATCTTTCATAGTATCCTAATCTACTACAGTACCAAAATGAAAAGATGAATCTAATAGGATAAAAAGCAATTAAGGGGAAGAATGAAAAGAAGGTATATCCCATCTTTACTAAGGATAGTTTTTAAAAAAATATACAAAGTGTTAACAATTTTAATGTTATTTAAAATTTTGTTCAATAGAAGAGAATTAGTGAAGAAGTTTTATACAAATAAAACATGATTAAAAAAAGCATAAAATCTTGGTACACTAGAATACTTTTATGAACAAAAGTTCCACATATAAGCTCAAGAAAATTAAAATTTTAGTTATCCTAACTCAATCTATCATAACTTAATTATCATCCAATAACCTCTCATGTAATTTATCTTATTTTAACTGTTAATGAACCTTAAAGTATTAAAAAGTTTAATTATTTTTAAAATCACATCTAATTAATAGATAATTAAAAAATTTACAGTGACAGGCTGTAGAAATTGAATAATAAAGACTTATAATTGTTTGGTTCTTCTCTTTCTAAATTTTGATTTGCAAAAACAGAGTTCCCTTCTTCAAAACCCCAACTCAGATAAGATCCCTATTTCTTTCCTTTTCTGATCTCAATAGAATGAATTGAATGTTGTTCAACTATTAAAGGTGGCAGAGAGGGAATTTGATGCAGTTGTTGTGCTGAGCACAGACACTCGTGTGCATCTGCGTGTGCAATTGCAATTGCAATGCAGACATCACGTGAAGCTCTTCTCCAAAGAAGAAGAAGAAGAACGAAAACCACAACAACAACAAGAACAACAACAACAGAAGCTAAAACTGCTTCTGGGTATGCAGTTTCCCTCTCTTTCCTTTTTCTTTTGTGGACTCTAATCTTCCTCTTAAGCTCATGGATCTCTCGCGGTCACGGTTACACCCCCACTCCCACAGGCAAGTATATCAATCAATTTCTTTTCTTTTTGCATTAATGGAATGGAATGAATCATACTCTGTTCGGTTTAGGATTTGGAACTGACCCACAAACACCAATTCACCAAATCCTTCTCTTTTAGGATCCCAAAACCCTAGTAAATTGTACGAAACCTCACAACCTACCACGGCAATTTCTCCCTGCACCATATCATTTAAGACATGCACCCCACATAAAATTTAAAACCCACATTAGCTTAATTTTTTCTTACGGTTGCAGAAATCCTGAAATGGTTGTTATATACTCCGGATTTAGATATCCAAATCCGGAAGTTCATTTTTGTGTTTCATTTAAGTTTTTAATTGAGGAAGTGAGTTATGATTTCCGGATTTCCATGTCCAGAAAGTCATTTATGGTGGTCAAGTAAGCTTTTGGATAGCGAAATCCGGAAGTGACATTAGTTCAGAACCTTTTGATTTGACTTACAAATATAAATATTTGGAAGGCAAATTTTTTTAAATTATTATAAGCAAAAAGGACATTTCACTTCAGTGCATTGGGTGCAGATTTGAATTGAAAAGGTGCAGGGAGAATCAGCCCCTACCCACTCCTTTCTTACCATATTTCAACATGATAATATTCAACTGCAGATTCATGGTGCATGATCTATGTTCTTATTAGTCAGTTTATTATGTATGGATGTAGATGGGTCTGAAGAATATTCAGTTCCTTTACCGAATTGGAAGGAAGATAAGCTCGGACAGTGTAAGAGCCCTGATACTGCAGAGAAAGATTTGGTAGAAGAAATTATTGCTTACATTCCTCCTGAGGCTTTACAATCTGAAGATGTCCAGCCCAATGGATTTGTTTCTGAGTCACTCCCCAATGAAGAAACACACGATTATGCTGAACCTGGTACTTGTAATAAGCAATATTGTGATACTCCCATTACAGAGGTACATGAAGTTGAGAATGGTAATTTTTCGGTCAGACTCGAAGATGATGTGCAAAAATCTGATCATTTATCTTGGTCTGTGCCTCTTGGTCTCGATGAATTTAAGAGTAGAGCAATTAGTTCCAAAGTTAAATCTGGCAATGGTTCATCTGTAAGGGTAATGCATAGAGTGGAGCCAGGTGGTGAAGAATACAATTATGCTTCAGCCTCAAAGGGAGCAAAAGTTTTAGGCTCTAACAAAGAAGCCAAAGGTGCCTCTAATATCTTAAGCAGAGACAAAGATAAGTATCTTCGAAATCCATGTTCTGTTGAAGAGAAATTTGTCATTATAGAAATCTCCGAAGAAACCTTAGTAGATACAATAGAAATAGCTAATTTTGAGCATCATTCTTCCAATTTAAAAGCTTTTGAACTTTTTGGCAGTCTGAGCTTTCCAACAGATGAATGGGTTTTCCTTGGGAATTTCACTGCCTCGAATGTAAGGCATGCTCAAAGGTTTGTTCTTCAGGAACCAAAATGGGTGAGATATTTAAAGCTAAATCTTCAAAGTCACTATGCTTCTGAATTTTATTGCACTCTAAGTGTAGTTGAAGTTTATGGTGTGGATGCTGTTGAGAGGATGCTGGAGGATTTGATAAACACTCAGGATAATCTATTAGCTCCTGGAGAGGGTAATACTGATAAAAGAACAGTATCACCACACCATCCTACTCCTGCAGAAACTGAAGATGTTCATCAAAATGCTTTTGGAGGGACTAATTCTGATCCTGCTTCAGATATCTCTTCTTCAAATCATGAGAAAGTAAACAGTAACATTCCTGATCCGGTTGAAGAAACCCGTCAACAAGTTGGCCGGATGCCTGGGGATACGGTTCTCAAGATTCTGATGCAGAAAGTTCGAGCTTTGGACTTAAATTTGTTTGTTTTGGAGCATTATATGGATGACTTGAATTCTAGATATGTCAATATTTTCAAAGAGTACAGCAAAGACATGGGAGGAAAAGATATACATATACAGAAGATCAAAGAAAACATTAGGAATCTCATTGACCAGCAGGATGCTATAGTATGTTAAATCTATCCTAAATATTGTTAGCACATGTGTTTAATTTGATAAAAATATTATTAATCTACATTTTATTCATTTTTCAAATTATTTGTTGACCTTGCAGGCAAAAGAGGCTAGTGAGCTCAAATCCTGGAAGTCCCATATTTCCATGCAGTTGAATCATCTACTCAGGGACAATGCTGTTTTGAGGTGAGAGTTTATGGTACTAGTTTTCTGTAGTTTGTATTATAGGAATGTAAGAGCTAGTTCAGATTTAGTAATCAGTTCACTTTGAGGGTATCTTTAAAATAGTAGAGAAGTTGAATATTTATGACAATTAAGGGAAAAAGTTTAGTGAGAGTACTAAACTATAATTACTGTTTTCGATAAAAAGAAGATAAATTTTTTAATTCTGTCTATCAATAATCTGCTGTATAGAATAAAATTTTAGAATTATATGACTTGCTACTTTTAACTGTGTTTTAGTCTTGTGACTTGATCTGTTTAAACATAAATACTTGTGACTTGATCTGTTTAAACATAAATACTTTTAGATGTTAATTATTTATATACCCGATATATATATATATATATATATGTGTGTGTGTGTGTACATATATGTGTGTGTACATATATGTAGAGAGAGAAAGACTTGTAATTCATTTTTTATATATATAAAAGCTTTCATATTAGGCATTACTATGCAATTTGACATCTTAGCTAGTGTGATACTTCAAGTAACAACAATCATATGTCATCACATATTATTATTGAAATAGAAAAGAGAAAGAAAAAAATAAATAAATGAGGAGACTAGACCAAAATCCATATGTTAACAAAAACGGTAGACTATATCTATTTATAAAGAATTCTAAGAAAAAACTAGATGAAAACCTATTATACTAATGAAATGATTATACTCTAAAGGGTAGGCATGGTTTGGATCTAAAACCAATTCGAAGTCAAACCACAAAACCAACTTAGATTTGGCAATATTATTATTTATCATGAAGAGGTCATCTAATAAAGACCAACCAAATGGGAACATGAACATTTTATACAACAAATTATATTTATGACAATACTCAGATTATGAAGAACTTGATCATGGGAATAAACATAATATATGCCATAGATAAAAAAAAATGAAGAAAAATTATATATTATCAGTACTAGAAAATTATTAAATAGAAACTATTTTTAAACACTAAAAATAATTAGTTGCTAATTAAATACTATTTTAGAGACTACAAAAATTATTGTTTTCTAAATTAATTTTTATTATTGATAAATAATTTTTAAATTGGTATTTATTTAGCTATCAAGGTTCTAACTATCAACTATTTAAATTTTAAATTTGATAGCAAAAAATTTAGTAGCTAATTAAATACCAATTTAAAAATCATTTATTAATAATAGAAATCAATAATTTTTTTAATTTTTAAAATAGTATCTAATTTAATTAATATAACAATTAATTATTTTTTTTCTTGTAAATTGGTTTTTGTTTAATGATTTTCATGTATATATTGTTTGTTTTTGGACCTTACCTATGCTTTGTACTTGCTCTTTGATTATGAAAGCATGAAGATTATTTTATTTTCCTTCAAGGATGTTATTAATTATTGAGTTCATTGGGCTCTGATTTATTCCCAATAATAATTCAGGTCCGAGGTTGATGAAGTAAGGAGGAAGCAAGCATCTTTAGAAAACAAGGGTGCAGTGGTGTTTTTAGTGTGTTGTATTTTTTTATTGCTTGTTATATTTCGGCTTTCTCTAGATGTGGCTACAAGTGTCTATAGAGTACTAAGTGTTAATACAACAGCTTATTCTAGGAATTTTTGTGCCCTTAGCTCTTCCTGGCTTCTCCTATTATTGAATTGTATCATTATTATTTTAATATTAATTTTGTGATAGTCCATTTTTTAAATATTAGTTAACTGGTGGAGATGCTTGGTGATTCTGTTGCCTCCTTCAATACAGATACAGAAACCTTTTTCGAAGCTCTTGATTATTCTTTCTCTCTTGCATTACTATTTAAAGCTAGTATAGAGGAAGTGATGCAATTAATCAATGAATTAACGTTTACATTATTAGGGGTGTTTTTCTTGCGAAATATTTAAGTTCAATGGCTTGTTTATCCTACAATATATCTTCATGGATCGTAAGCTAAGTGACATTTTCCCTCTTAAGTGCCTCGCATAAGTTCTAAATTCTTAATTAACATATCGATTAATACTATCTTTATATGAAACTGTCGTGCTCATCGCATCCAATTGCACCTCCACTTATAACTTGATTCAAACTTCAAATTTTATGATTAAATTATATATATATATATATTAAATTGTTAAAAAATACAATAAGAACCTAGAGATGATGGGATGATTGACATAAAAAAGTTATCTTTTCAACAAGAAAGCCATTGTGGCTTTTACTTCATGCACTCCCACAGTTTTTTGGCAAATTGCCACAATTTTCAAAATAGTCATTTTAGTCTTTATTAAAGCAACTTCCAAATTCCTCATTTCGAAAAATATTTCAAAACACTTTCCGAAATAAAATTATCAAAATATATTATTTCCATAATAGAATTTTTAAGAATAAACATTATGGAACAAGATTTTCAAAAAAAACTTTCCAAAACATATATATGCTTTGCAGAATAATGTTTTTGGAAATGCATTCTTTCTTGCAAGGCAACAATGGTGGTGGAGAAAGCAAAAATCCGCCACAGCCTTAAATACATAGACAACTCCGTTTTTGCGGACCAAATCTCAATCATTTATCTTCCAACTTTAATCTCAAATCAACTTTTTATCCAAATAAAGATAAATTTGTGCATCCATACTACAAAAATCGCATTATGCACTAAAGTAAAAATTTAACATCATCATTATGGCATAAGAAAATGAAAATTTTACAAAAGCCTATTTGAATGAAAAAAAAAACATGACCAAATTTGAGAATAACGAAAATGTAAGGAGAAAAGTTGAGGAGACCAAAATAAAAATAAACCCAAACTTAAGATACTCCCCAAATGTTCGTTACAGATCCATGAGCGATGGTGTATTATTTCAATCATTACAAAACAAGATACATGGGTTGCATCCAAGAAGAGTGCAAATTCTAAACAAAAAAGGAAACATTAAAAAAGCTATAATAGAAGTAAAAAGAATATTGAATAGCAAAACATGATAAATGTATTCAAGTCCACCTTGATACCAAACTTCCGGATAATGAGACGAATGCCGGAAAACATATACTGATAAACTATTGTCTTCTTCTATATACACAAACACTTCCTCACCTAAATATACCACCGGCAGACACAAAGAATTGAGATATGGCCTTATACTCAAAGGTGTATGAAATGGGGCAGGAGCATCCTCACCCTCCAAAAATGTATTAAAATATTAACTGTCAAGCGATGATCACCGGTCAGCCGGAAGTTAATATTTGTAACCTGAAGAACCCGGAGGAGCTGGAGGTAACCGATTAGGCGTTCGACGGCTGCCAGAGTTTGAACCGGAGTTCGCATCACCATTTTGTGCAGGATCACTGTAATGTCGACTGTGACCGTTGGATGCCGATCTTGAAGAACCACTTCTACTAACAGGGCCATCTGCGGCTGCATCGAAGGCCGATCTCCAGTCATCACCTGGTCCACCGCTTTTTGGGCTACTCTCTGCAAAACAAATAAATAATATAAGTACCCACTGGAGAAAGACACTGAAAGAAATCCTAAACCCTAAGTCCTAAATAATATAAGTACCCACTGGTAAAAGACACTGAAAGAAACTACCAGTATCAACCAAGTATTTAAAAAAATAAAAATCAGTTTCAACAAAATAAGCCTCCATGAATATTGAGGTCAATTACCAGGACAAACAAGGTAGTAAGATATGAGATTTGGATCCTTTAAAACAAAGCACTTTAGACAACAAGCAATTGGTAACTGCTAATAAAAAAAAATATAGTGAATTCTAGGACATTCATAACAGTGTTTTGTGTGTGATTGAAATTATTAATCAACGGTCACCCATCCAAAAAACAATGAATGTTGATTACCCACACCCATCCATCCATAATGAAAGCAGTTGAACACACCTGCATTGCCATTTGACCAGCCAGAGGCAGCAGCTGCTCGATTGTCATGAATACTCAGTTGGCGTGTCAATTTTGAAAGAAGTGAGGATTGTTTCTGGATTCTCTCTCTTCTGCGCTTAACATTTTGATCTTCCAAAAGCAGCTCCTCAATCTTAGCAGTGCTTTGAGCACTAATCATGGAAAAAAAAGGTCAACAAAATATATCAAGTTAACAATTAAATTATATATGAATAATCGTCATTATCATATTCAAAACTACAGCATCCAGATTAGTTAGCATGTAACTTATAAATTAACAACTGAATCAATAATGAGCCATGTGTCAGGTTCAAATAATACCAAAGATTTTCCCTATTAATCATAAAGCAAAATTGCCACATCTGAAACACATACATACACATAAATAGGTTAGCATCCTCAATTTTGTTCAGAGAAATCATACTGTTTTTCAAGATAATTGATAGAGGATTTATTTGGAGAAGTTTCTCCATAAACACTTCTTGAAGTGACAAACAAATAAAATGAGTATCTCCATAAGCTAAAATTAGCTTACGTACAAGTTACAAATAAAAATTTAGAAGAACTAAATGAAAGAGTTTCTACAAATTAGATGCATAAGATAATTTTAAGTTATGAAGAAAATAATTTTTTATTTTTTATTTTCTCTCCTAAGTTTTTGTGAAGTATTTATAATAAGAAAATAAATCCTCCTTAATTGGTTCGCCTGGCTTTCACTTGGTTGCCTTCTATTCTAATTAAGGAGCTAACCCCCCATCTAATCTACTCTCCTTCCTTGTTACGATGTCATCTCCACACATTCACAAACCACCAGAGGAAAGACTCTACTATAGTTGCTACTCTACCTTTTTCCCCTAATGCATTCACTCCCAATATTGTCTAGTTTTGTCAACTCATTTGATGCAACATCCTCGTCTCTATTACATTAAATTTATTCTCTTGTTGGCATTTATCTACCAACACGTCAACTCATTCAATGCAACATTCTTGCCTCCATTACATTAAATCTATTATGTTGGTGGCTTTTATCTGCCAACATTCAGTTCCACAATGTATTGCAGGTCTGAAACTGTGCAGCAAAATATTCCCCAAAATTTTGTTAGTCTCATTCCAGAAATTTTTAAGAAATGTAAAGAGAATTTGAAGACATTTTGTAATCTCTTCAGTTCCTTCGAAATCTTCAAGAATGAGACTGACAAGTGACAAACGCAAACAAAGTAATCCAACACAAGAGAATAAAAATAGAAGGAAATAACAAATTTCTGAACCTGACAGAGCTATATAATTGATTCAGCATGTCTTCCTTAGCTTTTTCAACTTGACAAAGAACAACTGCCTGTAAACCAAGTAACAGAAAATGCATGAAAACTGGAAAAGCTGAAAAAAAATTATAAAAATAGGAAATGTTAAAAGCTGAATCTTACTTTTGGTACATTAGCAGCTAAACTATTTAATACTGCTTCAACATATCCACGAACTTCTTGTGACATCCATCGGAGTTCTTCCTCGGGATCTGCAGGTCTTCGAGCCATTGTATCCTGAGAATAGATATGAAATATAATAATAGCCAGTCAATACAAATAGCAGGAATAACACCCTGACCATGGCAAGCCAGCCAGTCCGACCTATTTTTGGCGACCCAACTGTGGGACTGACAAAAATGAGGCGAATTTGTTTGTTTTGCCACCCCTAGTTAAAGAACATTAGAATCATAATATTATTAAACTTACTATAGATAAATAAGGCAGACTCTAATTTATAAGAACTGGCTTTAATATTCTAGCCTAATGAATGCACCAAAAAAAAGCAATGCATGCTAATAATGCCTTTAAGCTAGCAACTAACCAAGGAACCATCAGAGAGGCTTTGCCTCATGGTAGATCCACCATCAGATGAGATCCTAATCTGTCCCCCCTTTGCTTGTATAACATTACTTATCTTCTTAATCCATTCAACCTTATCAGATGCGCTTTCAGCCTTCAAAGCAACAGTACTGTATGCTGCAAGAGAAAAACGCACAGTAATTAAAATGGTTTCTAAAATTTATAAGAAATAAAAGTGTGCATATACTATTGACAGTTATATCAACAGAGAATGTTACCTTTCAGAACAGATTTATAAGGAACTCTACTGCTAATTTTAAATACAAGGCTGACTTTGGCAGAATCTGGTCCATTGGACTTCTTGTCCTTTGAGCTTTTGGATGGAGGATCATCTTCATCCCCAGCCTCTTCAATGTTACATTCCTGTTAGCAATTTAAATCATATGCTTGTCAAAAATTAATATATGCACTGTTCTACTCATTAACTGGCATTATCAAAATCAATGTCAGTGCCATAACTGAGAAAGTGTAAACTTCAGATTACAACCAAACATAGTAAACCTGTAGTTTAAAAGTTAAGTGACACGTAGTCATGACAAATTAGAATAACAAGCACGAAGTCATCAATATTCAGAAGTAAAGGTGAAGGAGTAGTCCAAAGCACGACCTAGAGGGGGATTTAGGGAGGGTAGGATGTATGCAGCTTAATTGTAAATATTCTTTTTAAGGTCTGCAAATATGTCCAGAATGTAAATTTGGTACATGTGTCAACTTAACCTTGGTAATAAAACTCCAAAACGTTTGCTCAGGCAAGCAGCAGACCGATTCAATATTCATATTGCTAAACATCAGTTGCACCAACAAAGTCACCATTGCTTTATTACAACTTATGACTTGAGACAGACAATTAAATTTTCTTGAAAATTTAATTATCTCGTTCAAATTTTTTATAAAAAAAATATGATGTGCAATGTCATATTTTAAAGGTTTTATAAATCATCATATTTCAAATAAATTCTTTTCAAGACTAAATTATAGCATTCCAACCGCATACTAAAATACCCAGTGATAAGGAAAATTTTGATGACAGTCACTAAACTAAGCCAGCCAAGTGCAGGCACCTGCAACATCTATTCAAGCAAGTGTTATGAATTGCTGAGTTGAGAATTCCAGCATAATTCATATGATGCACAGATAGTACTCTAAAATTCATCAAACATGATTGTATATGATTAATGAAAGTACTCCTTACCTCCAATGTAATAACACCACGAAAATGTCTTTCCTCTTGCTTTTTTGTATACCCAAGCTGTGAAGTGAAAGGTTAAAGTCAATACTACTCGGTAAATTAAGTAAAAGTGGCAGACAATATATTTCATATCTGAATGAAAATAGATGAATCCAAGTTTCAAAAATATGATAAACAGTTGAAATCTACAGGACCTGACTACCAAATACTTTCTCAAATTTTCAGAACAGTGCAAAGAACAACAAGCCATCTTAGATATTTATATTTTAACATCTAGAAAAAGTAGCCATGAGTCAAAAGACTAGCACGTCAATTACAGGACAATGAAACAAGATTTTTAAAAAAATAATGATAAAAGCCTTCATGTAAATAATTTAAAAACTTGGCCAATAGTTTTACCAACCTTTCCTGTCTTCTCATTTAGCACAAACCATCGCCTGCTCCAACCATTAGTTTTAGCACTTTTCTTCAACAAAAATCCTGTAAACAATAAAAAAAAAAAAAGATTAGCTTATTAATGAGTTTGAAATATAAAGTTTAACAAATTCAAATTTCCAAATCCACGCATCAGTAGTGCTGATTAGGCATAGCTCCCATACCAGTCTGGGTTAATTAGCCAAAGAAACCGAATTGACAGAGCTTTTAAGAGTTAAGTTCCTTTATGAAAGCCTGCCATTCGGTCTTTCAAGAATAACCCAGGTTTAATCGGAGTTGGGTTACACAGGTGAATGGCAGATCCAATCTCAAGAACATTTATTAGTCATAGGTACAGTTTCCTGTTGAAGAGGTGGGTGCAGTCCAAGTTTTAAAACACTGAACATACATTTTATTTAACAATATTTTATATTCTTTCTTATTATACACATATATATAATTATTATATGTTATTAATTGTCCTTTATTATATAATAACATCATATAGATATGATTAAGTTCTAATATTTTCCGCATTTTTGTGGTAGGAGAGTGGCCCAGTTTGAGATGCAGGCCCAACACCCATCATACCCATAAAAAGTATAGGTGAGAAGGAAGTGACTGCCGAAATGATACCAAGAGAAATGAAACCAAGAAAGAGGCTCGGGTCTATTTGGGTGAGAAGGGTGTTTGGGCATGCATCCAAAAATGGGGTATAGTCGTCCCCAATAGTTCAATAATTGCGCAGGAGTTTTTTGCTGTTTTTTCCATTTTACTCTTATTATAATAATGACAAGACAACACTATTATAATACAATAAAGTATGCTGTAATATTTAAAAGGTGCAAGAGCATTTAACCCCTTAAACTTTACATCTTTTGAAAATAGACACCCTAAATTTTAATTTAACTCTAATTAATCCTTAAACTTTATTTTATCCTAATTGATCCTTAAACTTTATTTCTTTTTGCAGATAAACAATGTATTTAATTCCTTATATTAAATGGAGGTTAAACAATTAACAAAAAACCTCAACTATAAATCTATTTTTAATAGCAAACATTAATTACTTTCTTTTTATAAATCACTTTTTCAAACATTAAAACAAAAACAATTTTGGATTAAAAAATCAAATAGAACTTCTAATTATTTGATTTTATTCTTTATTTCTAAATTCATATTTTTATTACATTTTAATATATAAAGACGTGAATTGTAACAACAAAGAAGAAAAAGATTACTGAACCACTAACATTTAAGATAAATAATTTAAATGTCAGTAGTTCATTAATTTATAAATAGATAATACTTTTTAACGGAATAATAAGAATAAAATTAAAAGTGTAGGTGTTTATTTACAAAATACATTAAATTTTAAGGATCAATTGGACAAAAGTTGAAGTTCAAAGGGTATCTATTTATAAATGGGAAAAGGTGTTAAATCAATATACAAAATTAAAGTTTAGAGTGTCTATCTGTAGGGGGAGGAGTGTTGAATAATCGTTTCACTGTTTAAAAATACACCATAATATTAATACATGATTATCCATGTACTATATAATTGAGACAAATATATAACAACATAAAATAATATATGAATAGAAAAATATAATAATTTAAAAGAATTAATATAATAATAAAAATACATAAATATATATATATATATATATTAGAATAACAGTCATTCCACTGAACTACTACAGTACTGTATAAATCCCAATTCAAATTAATTTCCCAGATGATACCCAATTTTTTCCTGATACTTCTATGAGCATCCTGTCAAAATTCAAAAATAGTACCTACGCAAAAACAACCTAAGAGAGTGCTAAAGGCAATTTGAGACTGCAAGACATTTCTGTCGGCAAACTGTAGTAGCATATAGAATAGGACACACCTGCTGTTATTTCTCCTTCAGGACCCGCAGTCTTCAAACCCGAGCCTTCTTGCCCTTCTTTCTCTGACTGACCAGATTTGTCCTTTTCCTTCTCTTTCTTGTCCTCCTTCATTGACTTCATGCTTCCACCAGTTTGGGGACTACTGGCCTACAAGTTAACAATAAGCAGTTTAAATTCAACAAGTCACAAAAAGAAGAGTATAATATAAATCAAGAGATTAATGTTGTAAAAGGAAAAATTATATTTTTTTAAATTTATATACAGCTTCTTTGTTACAGTAAGAGACCACATACCCGGTTAAGTAGAGATTGCTCAGCATCTTGTCCTTTTTTTGAGGGTCGGCCTCCCTTCAGCTCCTCCTCTCGACGTTGCCTTTCCATCCTAAAGTAAATAGCATAGAATTATTAGATCAATACTGACCTCACAAATATAAATTATGAAGATATCTAGATGTATAATATTACAAATAAGCAAAATAAAGAAGAATAAACAATATGCAAAATAAAGGGGATATCCCAGTTAAGTGTAGATTTTAATCAGAGGGAGATATTAGAATTTGGTTGGAAAATACTACAAGGAAAGATAGGTAGTACATGGTGGGCATGAATTGAGTGGAAAGGGGAATAAGATAAGGGCTAGGACCAGAGGTTATGTGCACCTTCGAGACTCTAGATTTATCTTTTATTTTCTGCATTTTTTCTCTTTGGAAGAGTTCGTATCTCCATTGTTTCTACCCAAAGAAAAATAGTTTATAACAAAAAGACAAATAAAGTGTAGGGAACAGATCTCCAAATGAGAGGATCTAGATCCATTCAGAAAAGTCCAAATTACCTCCTTTGTACCAAGCGAATGAAGTGTTGAGGTGGAACAAAAGCACGTTCCATATCAACTAGTGCAACCACCATTTTCTTTGACTCATTCTTAAACCCTTCTAGAGCAGACGTTGCAATTGCGACAACCTTGAAAGAATTTTAAACAGTGTCATATAAAAGAAAGAGAAGGTGCACTCCCCACCAAGGGAAACCTTTAAGAATAAAAAGTGTATAAATGAACAATTCACGACAAGGAAAAGGACTCAAATTTAACATAATAAATCAATAACGGTATCAAGTAGAAAATGAAAAAGAACAACAAAGTACCGTACCTCTCTCTTGAAAGGTGGGTATCTTCCTAAACCTGGTGTAGCATTGGCAGCAGATGAAACAATATCCATCAGGACTCGATGTACCTGGAGCATAAGACAATGAGAATCACCATGAGTAAAAAGTATAATAGAAGGAACACTACGAGAAATGAACAGTGCCGCCAATAACTGCAAGGTACGACTACAATGTTAGACTTCTTATAGGAACGCTTTTCCTCTAATAAAGACAACAGAGACTAGCATAACCACTTATTCCAAGCCCATTTTCTCCAATTCAAACACCAAACTATTCTAGCCTCCTATATTCCTTTAATCTCATTTCTTCCCAACTGCGTATCACCTCCCATAATTTCTTTCTGGACAATCATTCGGATGTGTTCTATATATGACAACATGAACATTCCTTTCAATTCCTATTCTACCCTCCTCCATAATAGTGGTCTATCAGTTGAGTTGATTGAATTACAATCATAAGATTTACATAGAAATGATGCAATCATCATTTAAGATGTGCAAATAATAGGAACCTTAGAAACCCCACACCAAAATCTCATGCTTCTAGTGTGGGACTCAAGTCCAATACCTTGCAATTGGATCCACAGTGCACTTCGAGAGAAATCTCAAAAGCTATTCAAGGGAACCAATTTAAATTACAAAAATTTATCGTTCCACTACAAGTAACATGTTCTCACAATAGGTAGAATGAATACATCCAAATGGAAGGAAAAGGGCAAAGAATATAGACACTAGATCCAAACTTCAAACCTAATGACAAACCAAATGATCATACAAAGAAAAAACACTACAGGATACAAGGAACAAGCAACAATCATTTAGAAACTCAACAGGGTAAAGGAAGTTAAATATAATTCAAGTTCATTCTACATTAAAGCATTACCTCATCAACGCAAAGACGCGATGGTTCTTTCGCAAGCTCTAGAACACCTTTGATCAGAGATCTCAATCCCTTTTCAGGGGAAATAAGATAAGGCTGATAACCATCTGCTTCTAACACAATCTGATAACAGACAAAAGGGATAAGCAACAGTAGTAACCACCCCTCCCCCCAAAAATAAAGGGGACAAGGACAATGAAGAAAAAAGTAATGCAGAAAAAAGATGTCAACAACACATTGGTCCAAATCTTACCCTCTTCACATTGTTGATATCAAAATGCCTATCTAAAGGTAATTGCTTCATTCTATCAGGAAATCTCCCCTCAAAACAAGAAACAATTTTCCAACCAGATCCCTGCCAGATAATTTAATGATATATAAAATTAAATTGGGCCCGGAAATACGGTTTATTCAAGGAAATGTAATATTAGATAACTATATACAGAATATGAAGCTAAAGATTATTTGAGGCTTAAAAATAACATCCCCAAATAACTAACATCAAAATAAATAAAAAAATTTAATTAAATATAAGAGTCAGAGAGCAAACCTCGCCACTGGTGATGTGCTGTAGGAACTTATCCTCAAATTCACGGCAAAGTTCCAAGGCTATAGCACGTGTACCCTCTGAAGTGGTAACCATTGACTCACCAAGCCTAGCCAATTCATCCTGAACTATCTGAGACTTCCCTTGTAACCTTAAAAGTGCCAGCAAAGTAAAGATTAATAGAGCAGCTAAGCACATAATAAACATGAAAACTAAAAACACAAAAGACTTTACATAAAAGCCAAGAAACAGGATGCGCAGATCTATTATCCAGCTATAAGTTTTTCACTACTATAAACAAGAAACAACTCAAAACAACAATACGTATAATTAAATGACAAAATATCACTACATATAACTTACCCAGAAAGAAGGTTAGGAAGCCGAAGCTTCATACGATTCTGAATTTGCTGCCCCAGGGCCTCCACTAAAGCTATCCTTCCAAGCTTACTTTGAGGAGCTCCTGTCAATATGGACTTGAGGGTTTCACTTTCTGCTCTCCATGCAGTTTCTAAAGAATTTTCAGAACCAGCAGATCCAGATTGTGCCGTAGCTATTGAAACTGATTGACCAATCAATGCAACCCAAGGTATATCAGCGGTTTTTGGAGGACCCTGATTCAATAAGAGAGCTTGTACAGCAGCCAGTGCTTTTTGGTCTGAAGCAGCTTGATCTATTTTACTAATTACACCTATGGTTCGGGTACCTATGAATAAATGTTTTTGCATATTTAGTCAATTAACAATGACAAAACTAATATCTAATAGAGAATGAAATCGAACAAGTGCTCATAAATTCAACGAGTTATACATAAGAATAATCCTAAAAAGAACTGTGGAAACAGTCTACCTTCTCCATCATATTCCTTTGCATATCTAAGGGCTCGAGATGAAGCAATTTCGGGTGCTTGAGCTGCAGGTACAATAACTAGCAAAATGGCATCATTATGCTCTGCATATTCACTAACCTATGCAAGGATCACAATAAATAACATCAGAATCTCAAAGCTGTTCAATGATAACAAAAAGCAGGATGTTTGGGAACCAATTGGGAAATGTAGGACACCAGTTACCATTGACTCATCCATGATGCGCTGATCCAGCCCAGGTAAATCGAGCAATTTGAGAGGTGGTGCTGGGAAGATAAGTTGGTAGAAAGAATGTTAGTATTTTAGGGACGTTTTGTTTTAAAGAAAACAGTACAGCACATATAACTCGAGTGTGTCGTTATCTGATATCATAGCATAGTAAGTATATGCAGCAACAAGAAACTCAAGTTTTTGCATGGCTACTGTAATTCAACAAGACTTATTTTCATCAAACAAACTTCATTGGTGGCTACATATGGATAGTCCAAAAAGACATAACAACAGGTATGATGTCAGACAATTCACCCGCTCAAAGCTGTATAATTCTATATAATCGAACAACCTGAAGATAGTAAGGTGACTAAAAATCATCAATCATTAACAAACCTGTACTCGTGCGCAGCTTCAAATAAATCTGATCTCGACTCTTGCCGGAGGAACCTTTACTGAGTCTATCCTGCAACGAGTGTCTCAAAGCACCTGCGGCAACGCAACAAAGCACGCAAATATGTTCGTCAGTAAAAAATAAAAGCAAAATATACAGATCAGGCACTTCGGCGCTAGCAGTTTGAAAAGGAGAATAAGAACTGACTTGCGGAGACTTGCTGAGACTTGTTGTCAATCTGCAATATAATGGATTTGCTGCTCAACGAAGTGTCTCGCTGCAGATCAATCCATATAGGAGCCCGTGTAGCTCCATTCTCACCAGTAGGCTGCAGAATAATACAAAATTCACCATTCAGTTTCACTTGCGTAACAGACTAGGGTTTAAGAGTGAGCTCGGAGTTGAAGTTACCAGAACGGGATGTCCGATCAAACTGTTGAGAGTAGCTGATTTACCAGCACCCTGCAAAATCGGAATCACAGAGCAGTGAGCAAAACGACTGCGTATGAGATGACAAAACACGAAGAAACGGAGACTTACAACATTGCCGAGTGCAACGACGTTAAGAAAAGTAGACGGTCTTCGAGAATTGTTGGAGGAGGAGTTGGATTCATCGACGTCTTCGTCGGCGAGCAGCGCCGCCGCTTGGCGCATCGAATCGGCGAGCTCCGACAAGTCCTCGATCGCCGCCATCGATGAATCGGTCGATCAGCGAATCCAAAACGAAGAAGCTTAGCTGAGGAAATCGAAGGAACGCGGTGTGGCCGGATAGGGATCGATCGGAATCGAACCCTAAATCGGAGCTCGGGAATGAGGATCTGGAGCAAGGTAAGGTGCGTGAATCAGATCTCTGAGTTTCTCTCTCTACGACTCAGCAAGTGAGGGTTTCGTCTTTTACTATATTGAAGTTTGATTCAGAAATTTCAAAAAGCACACGCTCTTTCTCTCTCTTTCTCTTTCTCTTGCGTTTTGAAATGGTTGGTTGTCCCAGTCGTCTTGTCCTCTCTTTTTATTTTGAATCCTCTTTTGTTTCAACCTAATTACCTTTTAATTCACCGCCCAACGTCTCTTCACCCCTAACAATTGTTTCTTTCAATTTATCATTCTACGATTTGATACACTACCTGTGATGGTTAAGGCTGAAGAAAAACAAAATAAATTCTAATAAACTAAAGCTTTGTTATATACTCTTTGTTACTCTTTCTTTCAGTGTTTAAAAAACAAAACTCAAATTCATATTTTGTGATTGTAAAGTTAATGATATTTAGGAAAATTGTTTTAAAAAACTTAGGTATATTTACTTTGAAGTGATTGTAAAAAAATACCTGTGATACAAATTGATATTGAGGAAACTCGAAAATTTTGAAAAATTAAAAGTAGTATCAAGGGTTAAGATAAACTAAGCATTATCCTTTTCGTCTTATTTGTTTCTTCATTAAAAAAAAATTCAATAATGTTCTGTTGGAGATCAAATTAAGAAAATTCCGCTTCTCACTCGAATTTACTAAATTTTCTCATTTTTATTTATTATTCAGTCAACTAAAAAAACTCAAGTTCTAACTCTTATTCTTCTCTTATCTATTCATGAATTTCTTAAATTTTTTTAAAATAACCGTTTAAGCAAAATATCTTCTAAATTTTTGGGATAATATCTTAATCTTTTGAGAATCTTTTAACTTTTTCGGATAATATCTTAACATTTTGAGAACTTGATACATGTTATTAAAAGAAACATGGTTTATCTAAAAACTCTTTATGAGTTGAAAACTAAAATTGAACTCGACTCCTCTTTTCTTCATGTTTATCATCAAAATAAATGTAAAACGGATTCGATTTATGTGGGTTATTATTTGGTCACTTGTTAGGACATTATACTTAACAAATACATATCGTCCTTTGACCGATCACAACAAAGTGTAAAACAAAACTACCTTGAGATTATGGGTCGTTCTTGAATCGATTGTTATGAACGTATGCATATTGACTCTTGTAACTCTACTCGACCTACACAAATGGATGATTATTTGATCAGTTTCACATATGTTTTGACTATAAACACAAAAGAGTATATCGAACTTTATGGTCGTTCGTACGTTGAATGAATGAAATGTTCATTCATATAAAATTATATTTATTTATCTTTGAAATTTAGGTTTTTAAGTACATCTTAAATCAGTATGCAACAAATACCTTTTAAAAATAGTAATTATTATTATTATTTAATAAAAAAATAGAGAATTCGATCTCTCTGCCTGTATTTTTAAAACAAGTCTTGTTATATTTTTTGTTTTCTTAATTGGTAAGCAATATTATTAGGAAAAAAATGATAAAACTAAAATTAAATAAAAAGATTAACGCAGAATATTGAAGGATATTTCAAACCTATATAAAAGTCGTTCTAACTCTTATCTTGACACAGTCATGCTACAAATAAAGAAAAGACATTTAAAAAATAAATAACTATAAATATCTTTCATGAGTATTTCAATTCATACATGATATAGAAAAAAAAAATCAATAATCAATATAAAGAAGTAGAGATTATTTAAAGATAATAATCACCAAACAATATATGAAAACAAAAAAAAATATTGAGAAAAGAAGCACTAAGAGAATATAAAGAATTGACAAGCCTTAAATGCGAAGAATTACAACTTATCTCACTTTTTTTTTAATTTATTATCTCAGTCCCAAGAGGTTTTAGAGCTTTAAGAGGTTATTGCATTTAAAATAATAAATTTAAAAAAGTAAATTGCATTTACTAAATGTAAACGGGTGATTATTTAAAAATAAAATGTTTAAAATTTGATTTAAAGACTAGTGGAAGTAATTAAAAAAATTGTCCAATTTTAAACCGGATGTCAATAATGCAACATTTTGGTAGAAAAATATATATTATTTATATCTATACCATTCATAATTTTTTTAATGATTTATTTTAGTATATATATTTTCTTACAATTTCACCCTTTATGTTTTGTAAATAATTTGTATACTTCTTTTGTTATGATTACCTTTGTAAACATAATCAACTTTATTAGTTTTCCTACCTGTGAAAAACTATTCACAATAAATAATAGTTATTTTGATTAAAAAATTGCAAATGCCCTTATAATGTAATTACAATATTACATAATTAATAAATAACTTTTTTTATCCATTAATTTATAATTTTAATAGAAATTTTAGTAACATTTTTATCTCAGTTAACACAAGATTAATAACTATATTGATCTAAACTCATTCATGCAAAGGTTCATTTCAACTTTATAAATAGGTTGATGTTGGGACAAGGAAAATTATATTGAATAGTTTTTATTTCTTTCAACTATCATAAAATTGACTTGAAGGTTGAAGTACCTTTAACAAATACACTTCTCTATCTTGAACTTGAGATGTTGGACAATGAAACGTCGGATATTACCCAACGATATAAGGGAAGGAGACCTACTCGACTCTTGTGAGAACAATTGACATTTTTTCTTGTCCTTCGATAATAGACATCGAGTTCTCCATGAATGTCAATATACCTTTTACAGATATATCCATCACATCATAGAAAATGAAACTTCAAAAATTACTTAGCAATGAAAGAAGAAGAAACCTACTCGAGTAATGTAAGAGAATGATTAAAACTTATTTGTGTAAAAATTCATTTTGATTTTGCATTCTTATTATTAAATACCGTCTGATGTTTTAATTTTAAGCATTATTTTTTTGAATATTTAAGATAGAGGAAATCCATATTATTCAACCAAATTCCAAATGTTTTGTTTAAGTATGACAATTTTTTCTATCAAGGAGCATTTTTTATGTAGCTTTTAGCATAAGTTTATGGAAATTTACGCTTTAAATGTTTTAAATTAATCTAAACACATTTATTGATACACCTGTGTGCCTTTATTTATATAATTGAGAATGGTGCTATAAAAGAATGTAATGAAATGTTACTTTTCCTACAAAGTTTTGTTTAATTTGCATAATGAGTTATGGTAAATAAATGAAATAAAATACGCGGGTGAATAGAAAACAGAAAACAGTTTGTATGCACTTAAAGATACCGTACTAATTATATAACTTTGTAAATTAAACCAATTAAATTTAGTCTCTTTGATGTTAAACATAATGTGATATTATTATTATCTTCAAATTTGAATCAGCCATAGAACTTTCAAATATGTTGTTATTATCTTACATCACTTTCAAGTATTTAATGGATGCATAGTGCATCATAAACCTGAAAAGTTATTATTAAACTATAAGCAGATTTATTCCATACTGTACCGGTCGGCACCGGACGACCGCAGTATACTCATGGTAAAATCATCACAAAACCCTGCGTCTTCGTCCTTCCATGACCTCTAGCCGGACGACCGAATGGTTTATGTCGATTAAATCTAATTTAATCCAGAACGTGGTTACACGTGTAGAAAAGAGCAGTTATGACAACCATTGACGAAGTAAAAACACGTTCTCTAGACCACTCCCCTGGTTTTCAGGAAACCACCAGGCACGACCCAAAGACCACTAAGCATGTCTCTAACCATCAACTGATTGGCCCACATGGCCAAGGCCCAGGTCAACCTACTAAAGGGACTTCTGAAAAGGGGGAAAAGGTACGTTTTCCATACTATCAGAGAATTCACACTTGAGCACCATCGCTGACTTGAGCGTCGGAGTGCAATCGCAGGTACCCCGCCGGCCGACCGAAGCACGCGAAGAGAAAGAAGACTTGAAGAATAGGACAACCAAGAGTGAAAAAGACACCTTGTATCGACGTGGATCAACATTACTCAGTCCCCAATATCCATACAGGTACACATACATCCTAAACTTTAACAATTATATTGAATAATGATGGTTTGCATAATGAGTTATTACTATAACTTTCTTTGTACTATATTAAAAAAGATTTTTTTTAAAATATTATTATCAATTAAAGATAAAAATATTTTATAATGTATAAGTGATTACAATTTTATAAGTTAATTTTATAATGTTGAAATATCTTTAAAAGTTTACTTATTACTAAATATTAAGAAAGTGGTGACAAAGTATAATATTTTTCAAAAGATATAAAAAAAGACAATTGGCTTGAGTTTTTTTAATGTGAATAATTTTTAATGTGAATAATTAACGCAAATATTTGAATAATGTATGAGAAATACAAACATAAGTTTTTTATATTTTGGTTTTCCTTAATTTAAGACTACGTCAAATTTTTGAAAATTTGTTAAATTTAAGGGTTGGAGAAGTGTTTGAAAGCTTTTCTATATTGCTAGTTGTTTTGTTTATGATTTTGTGCTTGTGTGCTAGTTTGAAAAACTAGTGGCCGTGTTTTGTCTTATTTGTTGTTTGAAATTAATGTTTTTATTCTTAATTTTACAAAATTTAATTTAATTTTTTAAAATAACTAATTATTTAGCATTTTTTTAAAAAAAATATGGACAATTACTATTTATTTATTTTGTGGAAGATTAGGTTTGGATATATGGATGTCCGCTTTGTGGGTCGGTCCATGATAAGTTGGGGTATGATCGACTATTTTAATTTATTGGTATGTTTAAGTTCGTCTCATATAATCTTCAAGTACGAGTCAAATACACGATGAGACAGGATAATATGTATAATCAACATATCCTATAATTTTATTTTTACCATAAAAAAATACATCTAGGCTAGTCAATCCCTAGATGTTATATTTCCTCTTATGTAATGCCTTCAGAGTAAAAAAAAATCATTGTTACATGTGTTTTAGGGAAAATAATCCAATTTTTGGTACTTGTTATGTAAGTGGTCAAAGGGACCTCAACATGTATTGTTCAAAAAGTAAAACATGGGTGGCTACCCAAAGGTCATTGGGATGATGCGGTTGAAGTGGTTCTCAATACTCAACAAGCATTTCTCGACACAACATGACAAAATGTTACTCTAATGTCGAGATTAACTCAATAACTCTCCCTAATTTAGACTAAAAATTAGAGACCCACGATACTATAAATATGCAATCCACCTAAGACAAATGTACACATATATTACAACAATTAATACTCAAATCATCGAATACCGAATTTTTATTTGAATGTTGGAGTGTCTTTTGCATGCACCCCACCTCAGACTAAGATCGCATATGAGGACCAAAAAACAATTATTTGAGGAAATGACTTCTTCCCGATCAGTGTAAGAACAATATCTATAAATTTTTTTCAAATTTTTTTCTTATATGGGTTGACCCACAAGCCCATGGATCAACCTTTATGCGGGACATGCCAACTCAACTCTTGTTTTGCGGGTCAAATGTAGGACGAGCTAATCCTCTTGCCTTTCTGTTTTGGACAAGAAGGGGAGGGTGCGGATAATAATGTACAAGTCCTATTTAGAAAATGGATGGAAGGTGAGAAAAATGTAAGCTAGGTTACGGTTTATTGAGAGAATAAAAGAAAGGAGGAAAACTCAGCGTGGGTTGTGTTTGGTGCACGTAACTGAAGTGAGTGGGAGAGAAGTAGAGAATGTTCAAGAAGGCGGTGGAGGCGAAATCTCACCAGAGACTCTCTGGTGCGGACAGAAAGAAGCTGAGACGAAGCATTAAGGACAAATTCCAAAGGGTTTCAGATTCCGACTTAGACGCTTTGCTTCCTCCAAAGGTGAATTCAATTTCTTAAGCTCTTCTCATTTCGACGATGAGTTCGTTCAACATATTCACATATAATGCTGTAATTAACAAAGGAATTTACCAGGCAGAGATTGCAGTGGCCAAGTTTCAAAACCGCGTCCATTTGTACGCCGTGGAGGGAGGTTTTCCGATGTTCTTCGACGTCGATGGCCGCGGCAATGACATTTTCCCAACAGGTTTCGTTTCGTTTCGTGTCGTTAGTTTTCCTGAGAATTACGAATTCCATTGATAATTTAGAACTAGAACTAAATTCAGAATGATTCCACGCAGTTTATGCACTGTGGATTGTCCCTGAGCTTTTGCCGGCGTTCGTGCTCAAGGGTGGTGAGGTGTCACGGTTTGTTATCGGAGGCGCAGACTTGATGTTTCCAGGCATAACGGTGCCTCCCGAAGGTCTTCCTTCGTTTCGGGCAGGGGAGCCTTGGGCCGTTAAAGTACCCGGAAATCCTGCTCCCATTGCAGTATGTAACATGCATTGCTTCATTGTGTTTACTTGAGTTTAATTTCCATGCACTCATTTGTTTTTCATACTTTCAACTAATCAGAAATCAATTATAGTGTGTTTTGTATGTGGATGAGATGACACATCATGACATTATGAATACCCTTTACATTTTTGGTGCATATGCTATTTATTTGCTCAACCTTTATTGATTCTCTTGAAGGTTGGGAGTACCACCATGAGCAGCGCTGAAGCATTGAAAGCTGGATTACGCGGAAAGGCACTAAGAATAACTCATTACTATCGTGATTTGCTTTGGCAAGTATAGCTAGAGAGAGCCTGGCGATGCTTTTATTCAGTTCAACTAACTGTCAAATTGAATCAACCTTGTGCATTGGATTTGCAGGGAATCTGCGGAAGGCTGTTATGTGCCTAATGCAGGTTTTTTCGAAGATGTTGTGTTTGAGGATCCTTCTTGGTTACAAGCTTCTTGTGATTCCGATTCAACTGATGTGGCGGGTGATACATCAGGTGATCAGCAGAGCAACCCAAAAAGTGACGAAGTGGTGGAATCTGTGGATGTAAATGAGTTACAACATGATTCCACCTCTGGATTGATGCCATCGAATAATGGTGAAAAGGATGCTGCGACTGGAGTAACTGAAGGCGTGTCTGATTTGAAGTTATCGGACACTGTGTCTGGTAATGACCCTAACGACCAACAGACTCTATCAACTGCAGATATAGATTCCCTGTTAGATAAGTGCCTTCTACAAGCTTTGCACACAACAGTGAAGGACAAAGACCTTCCATTGCCTGGAAGCACTCTATGGTGGGACTTTCTCTCTTTGCCTCTTGGTTGACAAAGTTGAACCATTTGAAATAGAGTGGCCAAAAAATCTTGCAAACCAGGAATTTCAGTTGACAATTAGGTGTGGTTTATATATTTTAAAAAGATAGTTCGCTCAATAAGACTGGCATAAAAATATGATCTATGTGGAGTGTACTTTCAACTGGATTACATCATGTGAGAACTTCGGTAGAGATTTTTCAAGATCTCGATTTTTACACCAAGAGCAGGGCATTTAAGCTAAATTTGAAAATTTAGCTCTGGACAGCAGTGCTGAAGAATTAAGTATCGGATTTCTGTTTTGATTTTTTTTTCCCAATTGACTCATAAGATGTACTGCCATTTATATTCAACATTTTTTTTTGTCTTAAATTCATTTCAGTTCGTATTAAACATACATTGTTTGTGTGTATTGAATTCAGAAGTCAGCTTTACCTTCAGTAATCTAATAATTATTTGTTTTTGAGCATTGCAGGTCAAACCATATATTGCCATGTAGACCTTCAGGAATTACTCTAGATATCAAGAAATCTTCCTACAAAAAGTTATCAAAGTGGTTACAAGCAAAATCCACCTCTGGCTTGGTTTGTCATCTACAGCTTTTTTTTTTTTACTTGGATTAGTACAATAGTAATAGAAACTTGCTGATATTTTACAGGAAAATCTTTAAATTGTTATATGAATCATAAACTTAGAATCTAGAATGTGTTAAAGTAGGTTTCTGTCATTGCCCTAATGCTCTCTTCTGTCAGGATACACCTATTAATGAAGCATTTTGACACTTTGTATCCTCCTTAGCTCGTTAGATGTGTAACCTCTTAGCATTTTAGGTACGTAGGTCAAGGCACTATGGGAAAAAGAAAAAAGTTTGACAACATTTTTATGCTATAGATTTCCTTTCATGAAGAATTGGAATGGAGATAGGAGATTGGGACCAGAATAGTACCCTTAGTGAGCAAAGTATTAATTGGAAGTTATATAACAATCAGTATTTTCAAAACTCACGATCTTGAGAAATGATTGAACAGAAAAATGGGGATTCGAAATCTGTAATTTCTTGTGAGTTGGAACTTACTGGCTTTTGTGAAGTTTTTGGTGAATGGATTGCTTTTGGAAGGGATCACTGATATAGCTGCTGGAATAAACTGAAAAAATGATCCTCTATTGGGATGTTTCTTATAATGTTGCTGTTTCTTATCAATGTATTCTAGTAAAATAAGTTGCATGATGGGACAAACAAAATTAAATCATGCGAGGGAGTTACATGCCTATTTTATGCAATACATCATGATCAAATGATAATTTCAATTGTATTTGGTCCTTTTAATAATTTGTCTTCTGCTGGTTCTGCATTGATATATTCTGCAATGCTGTTTCTGGATTCTCTCTTCATATATATTCACATTGTGTACAGATATCAGTGAAAGAAGATAAACACAAAAAGGAAGTCATGCTGTTTTCAGTAAACCGAAACCATGTTGATTATTCATCCTTTAAGCCCGAAAAAAGGCAAGTTGAGAAAAGTGAGCAGCCCAGTGTTCAGTCTGCTAATGAAACTCGTTCGTCGAAAACTCTTGAAGTGGTTGAAATCTACAAACCAAGTGTACATGTCAACTCCATATTTTCATCTGTAGGAGCTGACCCGGGAAAACTTTTTAGTGCTTCTGAAGCTACTGATATTGTTTTCACATATTGTGAAAAAGAAAATCTTGTTAAACCAACAAATAAATCAATTGTGATTCTTGATGCACTATTATGTGATGCACTGTTCAAGGGGGCTATTAAAAAAGGAACAACTTATCCTACAGAAATTCACAAGAAGGATTTAGGATCAACATTTGTGAGCCGTATGCAGCCGCACCATGTTGTAACAAGAGGGAATGAATCTGTAGTTCGTAAAGGTGCACTGAAGACAGTTCAGTTGTTGACAGAGAGACGGCAAGGCAACAAGAAGGTTACCAAACTCTCTGGCATGGAAACTTTTCTTATAGATGCTGAAGCATTGGCGTCAGAATTGCAGAAGAAGTTTGCATGCAGCACCACTGTCGCAGAACTGCCAGGTATTTATTGGTTGCATTAAAAGTACAAGTTTTATCCTGGTTTGTGCTTCATCAAGAAATATGGGATTTATGAGCATACGAGTGTCTGTACTCTGTATTACCAATTTTTGTTAGATTTTGCTTTTCTTGATTTAAATCCAATTTCATATTGTGTTGTCTGATTAATATATCTGCATTCGTATAGGATATATACTTTGGTTTTATCTTTCCATAGTTGATAGAATGCTGATGATTACCTGAGATTATTAAACTACATTGTGGTCTCTTAGGTGGAAAGGATAAGATATCAAATCTCTGTTGTTTATTCCCCAGCATTCATGTAGAATATATATTTTGTTTTTATCTTTCCATGGTTGATAAAATGCTGATACCTAAAAAACTACATGTTTAGTTCCCAGCTGTTATGTCCTACTTTACTTTATGCTGGTCATCTTGCCTTCTGATAAGGCATTTTTTTTCACGTTAACAAACATATTAAGGGTAATATGCAATGAGCTAACATAGTAATGAGTAACAAGAAAACTAGGAAATAAGGATATTATACCATTAAAGGAATGATATTTTTTAGTGAAGCAACAAAATGAAATTTTTGACCACTGAAGAAGAATAGAATTGATCGGGGGAACTATACTATTGTGAAACGTGTTTTCTCTAAAATCTGGTTTTGTGTTAAAATCATTGAAGTGGTGCCGTCTGTGTTTTGCTTTGCAGTCCAAGGTTGGTATATGTAATTATATTATATATATATCAACTATTCATTATCGGGTGAATTCTTGTAAATAAATAATAAATAATGACAGTTTGAGGGAATTCATTTCAGTGCTCAGAGGGTAGATGAGTAAGGGGTCATATGTGAAACAAACTGATTTAATATGGTACTTGTGAGGTGCAGTAAGTGTGACCGCTATGGTCTCTTTTGAGTTAATAGGGGTATTGTAATTAATATCAGTTTCTCTCTTAGTATAACAATTGAACAAAACCAGGGAGTGGTTTGCAAGGGTAAAGTTTTATGTTTTATTTGCACTTCAGTATCCTTTGCATCCTTCTTTGTGCAAGCAGAGTAGGTACTAGGTGAACTAACAGCGAGTGTATATGTTTCCATGTTTGGTTAATCAAATTTTTGGATTTGAAATTTGTATTGGGTTGGGGAATATGCTCAGAGACTCACCTTGCAACAACATCCATGGTTTCTTTCTGCCTTGTGAACTTTGACTTGTAGTTTATTATATCGTGTATCTGAAATTCTAAAGCATTTGTTTGCTTGCAGGTAAAAAAGGGCATGAAGTTTTGGTTCAAGGAGGAGTTATCGATGACTTAGCTAGACATTTGATGGAACAATATGGAGTTCCAAAGAGATACATTGAAGTTCTTGATAAAACCAAGAGATGAGCAACCTACAATGCTTTTATTTAACGTTGCTGGGAGTGCTTTACTTGGATGCCTATAGATGTATGTTCTGTAGTTTCCGTACCCTGGTTTATTGGGTTGATTGAGGTTAATATAAATGGAGCGCGCAAAGAATAGAAATGTCACAAATGTTCTTTCCAATTCAAAAAAATTGCTGTTTTCAAGTTTATTGAGAAACTTCGAATGGAGGAAGCCACCATTCAGATCAGTTGAGGCAACATTCACACTATTTTCACTATTCGATATGTAAGGAATAGACTGAACACTCCCTGTGCTATCTGAGATTGCAAGTGTTCGATATTTTAACTTTATAAAACCATCACTTTAGTCTCTAATTTTCAGAACTAAGTTTTTCACTTACAACAAAGATTAAAATAAACGGTGTTTGTAAAGTTTGAGGCTAAAATTTTGATCCATGTTCAGGGAAAATTTACTTCAAGTGATTTTCTTTTCTTTTATCTTGAATGTAGTCTTGTAATTTTAGAAATTTGTAATTTTGATTTATTTTTAAGTTTCCTTGTTTTATTTTTCTTTTATTTTTAGATTTAAATTACTTAAATTAATTTTGACAGTAAATATAGTTTTAAAACAATGATTTCAAGTTTTATAGAAATGATAAACAAAGAGAAACTATAAACTAAAATTAAAAGTTGCTACAAGTACCTCTTTTCCATTTTGGCCAATTCTCCCAACCCCATATCAAATAAAATCTGCATTCACCACATTGACGGAAAATGTATTTTGTTTATGGAAGTCTGAAACTAATATGACCCTTCGGATTTTGTCATCTGAAAATTTAAATTTATCTGGACAGAATAAATGACTTTCTGAATGTCAAGATTAATAAACAAATATAAATGAGTTCTGAATTTTGATCCTCAACAAATTTAAATGAAATACAAGAAAAGAATTTTTCTGGATATCGAAATCTAAAATATATATAACAATCACTTCCGCATTTCTACGTCCATAATAAAAAATAAAGTCAAGATAATGTTATAATTTAAATTTTGTGTTGGGTGTATATATTATTTATCTTAAATAATATGGTACAGGAAGAAATTACCAACCATTTTATGTGAATATTGTTTAATTTATAAGTAACTCGTATGATCTCATTTTATGAGAACCAAATATTCAAGTCTACTAAATAATGAAGTGAGATTCATACTAAGTTTTCTCTCTGCACAATTACCAAGAAAATGAGAGGAGAGCAATTTTTTTTTTCCCATTTTTATCTTTCTTTTTAAAGTTTATATTTTTTTTATAGTTAGGACAATAAATAAATGTCTTTCTAACAAAATGCCACTCTTCTTTTCCTTTAGTTTCTTTCACATGGAAAAGTACTAACAGCTAAACTGCAGGTTTGGAAAATAACCAAATAAATGGGACGTTTGTCTATTTATTATGTTTGGTTTTATTATGAAGCTTCGTAAGTTGTAAAAATAAACTCTCTCCAAGTAAATTATGAAAGTGATGTTCGAATTGTATGATTGTTACTTTTTGTATTTCTCTAACTGCTATATTTAATTCGAGGCTTAATTTCACATGATTATATGAATATAATAAATTGTTAATTTATAAAATATTTAATGATTTTTTTATATAATTTTATTTAATTAGTCTTTGAGTATAGTTATTTTCTATATATATAAGATAGATAATAGTTAACTTTCCAATACTCATTTTTATTTAATTTTCACTTTTTAATATTTCATACATGAAACAAACAGAAAAAATAAATAAAATATTGTAAAAAATAATTTCTATTATTTTATTAAATTTTAAAAAAATGCGAATATCGTTCTCGCGCCAGAGTTTCGGCAACAGAGTGTAAAAGGGAAGGTAGCATATGAGAATTGGATATATAAATACCCTTTCCCTCCAAATCCAGAAACACTACATCGGTTAACGGTTTTCTATTCACCGGGAAACTCGTTTCTCCGATTGTGGAAGAAGATGGAGGAGTACTTGCTGTACATGAAAACTCTGCGCTCTCAAATGAACGGTACCTGCGAAATTCACTGTTACTTCATTTATTTATTCATTTTAATCTAACTGAAAATGAAACCTGAAATTGAATCAGATGTGGAAGATGAAGCGGCGAAGATTTCCGTCGAAGAAGAAATGCAGTTGACCAACGTACGCACTTTGGAAAACGACATCGACTCAGGTCATCACTTTCCAATTTCACGTCGTTTTGTTCCATTTCCTTCAATTGCCATGGCCTCACTATTATTTTATTTATGGAGTTTAGTTTTCTATGAACTGATTAATCGTCATTGATATAACTTGTAATAATTATAAGTTTGTAACAAGGTGAAATTGTAAAGTTCATGCATACTGTGAACTGAAATAGCTATGTTATGTGAATGTGCAGCAAAATCGGGAATCACGCAACTGAAGGATGACACTGAGAAGATGAGGACCGCAAAGGGCGAGATATGCTCGAAGATATTGGAAAAACAGAAAAGGATGGCCTCTTTGGAGTTTAACACAATCAAACTCTCCCAGGTATGATTCAATTGGTTCCATAATATAAGTTTTGGCATCAGTATTTCAAAACTGACTACTGCGGTTTAACTGTGAACGTGTTGGAACAGTTTTTACTTTTTTCAGTTGAGCTACCTCTTCCCACTCTAGTGTAGAGCGTGATATGTTCATTGTTACTGTCATAGTTTCTCAGTAAGCATTTACAGTATAAACCAATTAAGAAAGTAAAAATGAATTAATTTAGTTTCTTTTTTAAATGAAAATTAGGTTATGTATAAGCTAATTTATAAAACTGTTGGAGATCTTATGTTGACTAGAGATATAGGTAAATTATATAAATGGATACACAAAGTAATTTTCTTATGAAGCTGGTTTTTGTGAGGTTGAATTAAAGTTCACTTTAGATGATATTTTAGTCATTCAGAGCCTAAGTCAAGTTTGTTCGTTCCACTCATTATAGGTTCTCACTAGTTTAGAAAAACAGAACTCATATGTGGTAGCTATATATACTTGCATTGGAACAATGTAAAATTAATTTTAAATTAAAAGTTGTCTTTTGTAGTAATTCTAGAGTTATTAGGGAGATTTGAAGTGAAAGCTTGATAATATGGGGTCTTAGGATTGGTTATGAAGAATTTGAATCTTATTTCTTGTTTTGGTAAAGTCTGATGCCTTGAGCTGTGATCTTGGTATTCTTGTCCCTGACTCTCTACCAACAGACTTTGGAGCTTATCCAGCAAGAGAGAGTTGGGTTATCTTCCAAACTCTCAGAGAAGAGGTATCTGAAGATACTTATGGAGTAATCTTATACATTCGATGCAAATTCATCTAAATTGTTTTACCCTTTCAGAGCTTACTATAGCAAGGTTGCAGAGGAGATGAATGCCAAATTACAGAAGCAACAGGTTGACTTTCATTATTCTTCTTTGTTATTGCTCTGTGACCTTTGGAGGGTAGGCTTAATGCATGAAAGCAATTGAAGAATTAGCAACAAATGTTGACATCAAAAGGGTTATTATGTTTGGGAAATAATTCCTTTTGAAATACATTTACATGTTCTGCACTTTCAATTCTTTAATCATTGCTGGTTAGCACTTTGCTTAATGAGATCTTCCCATAAATATAATTTATTTAATTCAGATTTTATTTTCAAAAATATTTCGAGTCCATTGATATTAGTTTATTTTTTCTTATGTTCAAATCCAGAGGGATTAGTTTTTATTCACTGAGTAAATCTATTTTCCAGCATGTCCCATTAATCTTATCCTGTTATCAGCTCTGCTTACATTTTCACGCGAGTTCTTTCATTTAGTTAGTTGCAACTTTGTACTGAAAAGAGGTATTTGGCAGGAATGGGTCAGCAGTACTCGGAAGATTAGAAGTGAACTGCAAAAGCATGATTTGGTATGCCTTTTTTTATTCTTTCGAATAACTATAAGCAGAATATATCCTATAGTTCCTATGAAAATAAGAGTCCTTGGCATGTGTTTGAGCAAACTTCTTGAGCTTGCTTATTTATTAAATTATTAGGATATGATATGATTTTGTCTTCCATTATCAGGTTTTATTGATTTAATCATTTGATCTATATGCTTTTCTGATGTCTTGTCACTTTCTGTTTGAATTTACACAGGTCACCGGAAAGGTTGCTGGGCAAATAAGTAAAGCTGAAGGCATGGCTCTATACTTTAGTGTGGTGTTTGACACAACGTTTTACGGAAAGGGACTCTTAAAACTCCGCCAAAACTTCCAGGAGAATCTATTTCTTCGCTTCCTTCTACCAAAGCATTTTTTTAAAAGAAGAGTAATAAACATGTTACATTTTCAAATAAATTAACACAAATTTAATAGCAACGCATGATCAAGCCAATGTTCTTGTACTTTAAGATGCATTAGAGTTATGTATGACTGTTTACCGCATTGTTGGACTGGTTCTAAGATAGCATGGCTTGGTTTAATTTCTCAAATTGAGAACCAGTGGAATTTTGTGCAGCAGTCTAAGTTTAAACTCAAACCACCCCATGAATACCTACTTATATCTGCTAACTGTAACAAAATCAGTAATGATTGCGATACCTTGGTTTTGTCAAGGCTGAACATTGAATCGGTTGTTTATTTATTTTTTGCTATTAAACTAACGGACATTTTATAATCCATTTTTTGAAACTAAATTTGATATGCGGGCTTTCTATTCATCTTGCAGGGGAGACCGGTGCGATTTGTAACCTTGTCATGGATAACTTGGTAGGCCTCATCTTTCATCAATGTATACTACATGGAGTTGGAAGCTGCTAATTTATCTTTGTTTGACAGGGGAGTGTTGCAAGGAACAATTTGATCAATGAATTGGATTCGGCTAAAGCAACGCTTGATGAGATTCTTACTCTGAAAGCCAAGGTTCTTACCGAGAACAGCAAGGTTACTTATCTGCATCCCTTTCAGATTGTGAAGTATAAATTACTCAAGCTTGGTTGTTAAAGTTGTTTTTGCCGAGTGCAATTTTTTTATAGGAAATACAATGAAATATTTAATTTATTCTAGAAACTAAAATTCCGTTTTAAATTAAGCAAATAATTTTAATCAAATTTAAGTTCTCCTGGTCCCTGCTAATTTTTGAAAATACGTTCCAAAATAACCTTCTTTCTCTTTCCTTTTTCCATTTCCGTTTTCTACAGCTTCTACACTTTTTCCATTTCAACCATATTTTTTATAATACATGATTGAATATATACATGGTACATCCCATTTACCGTGATTAAGGTTGAACCCTGCCGTTTGAAATATATGTTAATCTTCCAATTTAAAAAGATTCAGTTTCTTCGAAGTTTGATCTGTTGAATTTTTTGGACAATTGACCTCACGTATGCAAATGGATATGCAAGGAGACTTTTGCCTACAGTCTCTTTAATTAAAATATTGAGAGTCACAAAGAAACTTTCTTCAATTTAGTCTTTATTTCTCCAGTTTATAGCTGCCTACTTGATGAGAATTTCTGTTCATTCTATTAAATGGTGTTTCATCTAATCATGGATGAAGTTCTGAATTGATATTCTTTTTGTGGTTGGCAAAAGTTATTTTCCGAAAATTGCCAATTTTCAAGTTTTAACAAAGTTAATTAGATGCAGCCATTTTCCCCTCGATAAGTTTGTTAAAATAGTCGTTGATTGATTTTTGCAAACATAGGGATGCAAAAAAATGACCCTGAAGCGTAATTAGGGTTGTACAGTCTTATATTCTAGGATTTCTTTTCCACCCTTTAGTTCTTTCAAGAAAATAAGAATGGGAAGATTTAGATTTATAATATGCTATTATGTCTATATTTTCTGTATACTTTATTTGCTTCTTTTACTATCATGCCTTTTTTTGTCTTAATAGATAAAACTGGCCATCGAGGAAGTGAAGTGCAGAGAAAATGAGTTTAAGGTCTGTTGTTATTCTGCAAGAATTATTGAGAAACGTGTGACTATCAAAATTTCCACTATTAGGATGGTCAAGTGGAAAACGATTTCCATTTTATATATAAGTTTTTCCCTATACATTCATTTAGATTGGTAAGCTGTTTATTTTTCTCCTCTTATTGAGGCAAGTAATAAATCTGTGGCTTATAATCAATGATTTTGTAAATTATTTTATTTAATTCTAATGAACGAACTACGCTAGCCGGAGCTGAAAGCAGCAGATTTAACTGCTCTTGAAGAGGAATATAAAGCACTTTTGTCCGACAAAGATGGAGAAACTGAATACTTGCAATCTCTAGAGAAACAAGTCGAGAGACTCAAGGTAAGATAAGTTTAATCCACAAAAATTGTTACAAGAAACTTAAATAGTTATCCGGAAAAATCAGGGCCTCAAATAGGAATAATCAAAGAGACAATATTTAATGAAACTTGTCATTATCTTAATTTCCCTTGCACTCATGAAGATGCTTCTGATTTTATAGGAGATTCGTCATGTGGTAAAATGTGCCTGTGGAGAGGAATACACAGTCGCTTTGAATCAGTAATATTTGAAGAGAACATGAAACTTCAGGAGGGTTTGAATTTAGTTGTTCATGTTCTTGATACTAGTATACATCATTTTGGAAAAATATTTGACTGAATGGTTTCGTGACTTGATTGTATTTTCCTTTCTATATATAGATTAATATACAGAACTTTGATTGATTTCTAGGTAGCACTGTCATTTACTGCCATTCAATCTAAAAAGAACGTTTGAGGAAAACCAAATTCAATAGACAAGGCCGCGTAATCAGAGTGCATGCAGAAGCAATCACTCAATATTCAGACTCACTGTAGGTTATGGATTTTGGAGGCGTTATACTGTTTCTTGTGTTTTGACATGATATCATGTACAAGAAACATGCGCCAATGCTGTAGCAACTTGTACTGAGACAAGACAATCAGCCTAATCGACACCACTAAAGTCTAAAAACAAGATAGGCATGGAAATATAGTATGTTAGAGAGAACCAAGTCGATATCACATGATATGGACGGGGCAAATAATACCAAATGTAAATGTCATGAAGACTGCACAAACTGTTAACCTGCTAATAAAAAATGTGATATGAGGCCAAGGAATAGTCTAGTCATTTAAGTCACCATTGACTACCGGCACAATCAAAGATTAGATAAGGAAGGAGCTTGCCCTCCTAATTAAGGAATTCTGAAGACCAGCCAAAGCAATCAAATCCTTAGCGTATTTATGCTGGTGCTGGTGTAAGAATATGCTAGATGAGTCAGTGAGATACAGTCCCAAAAATGCACAAACTAATTAACTTCAATCATACAAAACTGCAAAAAAGTTTGGTTAAATTTTATTTAGTCCTTTTAATTTACTTTTTATGTTTAATTTGAACCTTTAACATTTAAAAAGTTTAGTTGATCTTTTTAACCTTTTAAAATGATTCATTTTGGTCTTTTCCATCTTGAGCTGACAGAAAATGATAGAAAAATCTGATTTGTCGCTTAAGTGTACATGTATGGATATGAATTGTTCATTAAATTTAATGTTAGCAATATTCTTGTTTTAAAAACAAAATAATCGTTGTAAATAGCTGGGTAAAATGGGATCTTCTTCCCCAAATTCACAAATCAGTGTTCATGTTATTGATTTTTCTCCAAATTGAACAAATTATGTTTCATTATTGGCTTCTTCCATCCTTCTAAAAGGGCATGAATTCAGGTACCTCTGCATGCAAATGTTGGGGCAAATTCTTCTAGAGTGACAAATTCACATGAAACATCTATGAGTGACCAATTAATTGGACTCTTCCGTTATCATTGTGGATGAGATAAAGCGGTCAAAAGAATGTTGGAACAACTTTAACCTTTTAGAGAAAGTTTTGGAGTTGCTAACACTTCATAGTAAATTGGTTCAATTTTGAAACTTTTCCTAGAATATAAGTTAGCTAATTGTTGAATTCTTTCTTTTAGGAGTTAAAAAGCAGTGGTTGTTAGGTTTATGTTGCTGTATGTGGGTGTGTTTGCCTGGTGTTGAGAGTTGAGTTTGTGTTGATGCATTTGGTTGGGTTTGTGATGGTGCACGTTGGACTGTTTGCATTCTTTGACAAAAAGGATTAAAGAATACTGTATTACATTAAAGCTATTCGGATTGAATCTCGATTAAACTTTGTAAGAATACTTCATTCAACATGAAAACATAAAGATCTTTCCCTTCCAATGCAGCAAAGACACTGAACCTACAAAAGCAAGATAAGCTGACCCAATGAAGCATTTTATGCAGGTATGTCTTCCTTTTTCTCTTGTTGCTCCATGGTATCAGAAAGAGCTACTCCTATGGTCTCTGGCAAACAGACCAAAGACAAACAGGATGACATTATAACCACTCCAAACACGCCATAAGAGAAAATTTTATTCTTCCTCCCCTCAGATATAAGAAACGGGATGAATATGTTACCAAACACAACGGCTTGCCTCACCAACGAGGTCGTGGTGTTCCGTACTCTCGTGGGAAACAGCTCTATGACGTATATGAGAAACACATTATAAGCCGTGACAGCACTGAAAAATGCTACCAATGATACCCCCACCTTGGCCACTTTCAGCCCAGTGCTAACCACCGCACAAAATATGCAGCATATCCCACTTGCTACTGAGAATGCAAGAATCGATGGCTTTCTTCTGCAGTTTTCCAAGAAGTACGTGGCCACACAAGAGGGTATTTCCATGAAGGCATTAAACACCACAGCCAAGTAAATGTCAAATCCCAAGTTCCCCACGGCCAAAGGAATGCCAAAATACACCATGCCAATCCCAAGACCAAGCACCATTATTGCCACAACCCGTTTGCGAGCCCAACTTCTCTCAAACAACTCTGCTATTGATGAGTAAAGTTCGAAAATCGACTTTTGTTTAACAACAGGAACTTTTAGCAGGCCTGCAGTTAAATCAGGCCCATTCCCTACTGAAGAATTAGACATTCCTGTAAGCATTGCCATGGCTTCTTGCTCTCGATCTTGCATGAGAAGCCACCTCGGAGACTCGGTAACAAAGAGGTAAGCAATCACAGAATAACAAATTGCAGGAACGGACGTGCACACATAAAGAGATTTCCACGAGGAATTCCTGTTTAAATAAGCTATTCCAGGCAAGGTCATGTACCCCAAAGTGAAGCAGAGATATTCAACAATCCCCACAGTAAACCTCCATTCTGTGCTCACTTTCTCCATGAGCAACACCAAAACACATGTTCCAATGGACGAACGCCAAAAGCCAATGAGGAACTTGAAAGCAGAATAGGTCCAAACATTGGTTGAGAAGACAATGATAGCAGAAGTTAAGGACATGAAGAAACATGAGAGAAGAAGGAGGTTCTTTCTTCCAAGAGATGTGTCAGCCAAGGTGGCAAGAAGAAAGGAACCAAGAAGGCAACCAAGGAAGAAAGAGGATTGAGGTAAACCTGTGATGAAGCTGCTGGCACATTCAAGGCCAAACTGTGATATGATTGTCCTAGAAGAGGGTCCATCCCATGACCAAGATGACTTTGGGAGGTTGCAGATGTCGGAATGTGAGGTGCATGTTGTGGGATCTGTGCAGTGCCAAGTTGGGTACTGGTCAGAGTAGATGGCCATGAAGGATTGCTGTGCATCAAAGTACATAGCCGTTGACACAAGGATGCATTGCACCATCCCTGACCACCCAAATCTTCGCAAACCATTTTCTATCATTTCCTCCGAACTCTGAATCATGTTTTCCTGCACAACACAATCACAGTTTGTCAAAACAGGAACTGAATCTTCCATCTATCTTCTGCGTCTGTGGTAACAGGAAGACCAAAATGGAAGACGACAGCAACTTTTCTTAAATAAAAAAAAAATGTAAAAAACTATTTTGACACCCTATATTTAACAACTATATATAATAATAAAGGAAATTTTCCTTTTACACTCCTCTTAAAAAAAGTTATCTATCCCACAACGTTTCTATTCCACAAAATATTATATTATAATAAAATAACAATATTTTTAGAAGATAAATAAATGTAAATGGTACCAACAATAATAAAATATTAATCTAAGTTATTTAATTATAATATAAATTAAATTATTAAATAAAATATTTATAAAAGTAGTTGTTAAGTGGGAGGATAAATTCTGAAAAATCTCTAACTATACCATGTCCCATAAAAAAATTTAGTTTGACAAACCAACCATCATTTTTCTTGTTTAAATCTAAATCTCGTAACTTGTGAAATTCTTCAACTTTTATCCCGTTTTCAATTTTTTTTACTCTAAACTTTTAATATTATTTCCAATTCCAATTTAACCCCTTTAAGGATTTTAAGAAGAATAAAAATAAACAAAGAGGTTAAACTTGCTTATCCTCAAAAGTTCTATTCTATTCTATTATAACCAAGAAACATCACACAATGTCTTCTCCTTGAAGTTTAGCTATAAATTGTAAATAATTTATTATTCAGATAGTGTTATTTAATCGAGTAGTTGTGATCAAACATACTAATAGCTTAACCGATTAAATTGTTTTTCAATTTTACCAATTATAAAATTAACAATATCGATTACACCATAAAAATAATTCTAGTATTTTAATAAAAAATTATATTAACTAATTTAATATAAGAAATTAATAATTCTAAAGCAAATGAAAAATGGCCTAATCCAATGTCATTAGAAATTTTAATCAAAAAGCAAGAGAAAATTACTCAACACATGTCTTTGTTTTGACTCCAGTTAAAGTAGTAAAATTTGAAATAAAAAGACAACCCTTAATACTCAACAAATGTGGTATATGATTGCAAACAATTTAATAGCAAAAACACTTAATACTTAAAATATTTGTAATGCAAAATTTATTAAACTTATCCCTATTTATTCTAGGAATAATTTACAAACAAGAGCCAAATCCTGTTTCAAATTCCAAGATTTAATATATGTAGTATATGAACTATTAGTACCACATATGCTATTTACTATAATCATGCATATCAATCAATTCTAGAACAACTTATATATGTTGATTGGGAAAACACAAGGGGTTTCCTTTGAATTAAACAATTTTAGCAACATATTGGAGACGTGGTAAAGATACTTAGACCATTGTTAGGCCTGTGTTGTGGTTCATTTAATTGATAAGATTATAATTACCCTTCAATTGTAACTGCCTAAATCCTTTATATATATACAAATATTTTACTTGAAGGCTTGTTTAATGAAATTTGGTGTTATTCTAATCATTAAAGCTTTAATATTTTATCTAATACATTACTATAAATCTAAATTATTTTTTGTAGAAAAAAAAGGAAGAATTGAAGAAATAGGTAGAAAAGCCTTTGAAAGATGAAGCCAAACTCATTGTAAAAGCAAATTTTGAGTTTAAAGTGAGATCATACTGCAAGAGGAAAGGTGTTTAATTGCAAGAAATTGTATACTTTTGCTAGTATATTATATAAGTCTCTTGGAAAAAATAATATTTGAGTTTTTCATTTTACTTTGTATGATTTGATACTTGTCAAGAACTTAACATTGAGCTAAGTTTTGTGTGAAAATAATTGATTGATATAGATTTTGATTTTTTACACTAGAAAATCAATAAATATAAACTAATTTTAGAGACTAATAATAATTAATTATTATATTAATTAAATTAGATATTATTTTAAAGACTAACAAAATTATTAGTTTTTAAATTAGTTTCTATTTTTAATAATTTTTTTTTTAATTGGTATCTAAATTTGGTAGTAAAGATCTTAGTAGATAATTAGATACTAATTTAAAAATTATTTATCAATAATAAAAACTAATTTAAAAATAATAATTTTTTTAGTTTTTAAAATAATATTTTAAATTAATTTTTATTTAATGATTTTTCTTCTTAGTAGAATATTTAATATATTAAATTGGGAGACTACTTTCTACCATCAACTTTATTAAAGTGACTTAAAGTACCTTTAAGTAAAATAATTTTGTTTTGAAAAACATATATGTTTTTTCTTATTCATTTTTGTTTCTTTTTGATAAATTAGTTTATATTTTTTTAAACTTCAATTCAGTAACTTCTTCAATTTCATGATAAATTTAAATATAAAGAGATATTTAAATTCACATGTTCTTAAAAATTCTAAAAATAAGTTAAATTATGAAAACCAAGTTAAAAAAAATACAAGAATAAAAACACATTTTTTTTTATTTAATTAGTTTTTTGTTATGTAAACAGAACACCACCTAGGAATAGAAAGAGATTAGCCTTTATATGTTTTAAAAAAACTTAATTATATATTATTAATTTTAATCGGTTAAATGAGGTTTTTAAATAAATTGAAAATTATTTTTATATATGTGATTTTTTTTAACTAAATATTAATTATAATATATACTACCTTCATGGAATATTAATATTAAGGAAAATAATGAATCTACATGTTTAATATTTACTTGTATTTCATTTTCATTTATTTTCTACTTTTACTCAGTCTTCTGAATAACTCCAAAAGACATCCAAAAACACTCTTTCAAATATTCTAAAGTCAATTGGTACACACAATCTGGATTTTGAAATCAGAGAGGAAAACCCCAGCAACCTTTTTTTTAACCTTTCTTCACCATCACTTCAATGATATCATAATGTTATTTAAAATTGATTAATTTAAAATTTATTTATAAAGAATTATTTTATTGGTATAATAGGTTTATATCTAATTTTTTTTTTATAAATACATATAATCTATCTATATATTTAAATTTTGATCTAGTATTTTTATATATATTTTTTATTTTCTTTTAATAATATATTTTTTAAATGATTTTTGTTATTTGAATTGTTTGAAATACCAAGTAAAAAAAATAAAAAAATAAAAAATAAAAGATTCATGATACTTATATATTTTGAAACCATTATCTCAGTTCAGATCAACAAAGATACCTAATAAACACAGAATTGAAATGGAGGATTCGGTTAAAGATGCATCTGAGTGTAGTTCTGTTGAGCAACACAACATGAGTGTGTCAATGATAGAGAAGGGTTTGGGAAACTTTGGGTGGACACAGTTCCTTCAATGCATCCTTGTGTCAGTGGCAATGTTCTTCGATTCACAGCAATTGTTCATAGCAATCTACACTGATGATTACCCAACATGGCACTGCACCAACCACACCTCAACATGCACCTCACATTCTCACATCTGCAACCTCCCAAAGTCCTCTTGGTCATGGGATGGACCCTCTTCTAGGACAATCATATCACAGTTTGGCCTTGAATGTGCCAGCAGCTTCATCACAGCTTTACCTCAATCCTCTTTCTTCCTTGGTTGCCTTCTTGGTTCCTTTCTCTTGGCCTCCTTGGCTGACACATCTCTTGGAAGGAAGAACATGATCATTCTCTCTTGTTTATCAATGTCCATGCTTTCACTCACCATCATGCTCTCCACCAACATTTGGATCTACTCTGCCTTGAAATTCCTCATTGGGTTTTGCAGGTCATCCATCTCCACATGTTGCTTGGTGTTACTCACAGAGAAAGTGAGCACTGAGTGGAGGTTCACAGTGGGGATCATAGACTCTGTCTTCTTCACATCAGGGTACATGTCCTTGCCCTGTCTAGCTTATGCCAACAGAAATTCTCCATGGAAATATCTTTACCTGTGGACTTCTGTTCCTGCCATTTCTTACTCTCTCATTGCTTACCTTTTTGTCACCGAGTCTCCAAGGTGGCTTCTCATGCAAGGTCGAGTGAAAGAAGCAATGGCAATGCTTAAAGGAGTTCAGGAAAATGGTGCAAATTTAACTGAAAACCAGCCTCCTCAACAAGCTTTACACCAACAAAGATTTTGTCTTGCAGAAGAAACTAGTGTTTCACCAACAGACATGTCCTTATTTAGTACTCAATCATGTCTCCAACATAACTGTCTAAAAAGGGTTAATGTCTCATGCTGTGGTGGAGCAATGGATTTAACTGAAAACCTACCAGAAGAGCCTCCTCAACAAACTTTACACCAACAAAGATTGAGTACTCTAGCAGAAGAAACTAGTGTTTCACCAACAGACATGTCCTTATTTAGTACTCAATCATGTCTTCAACATAAACAGAGTTATCTTCAAAGGAGTGAAGACAAAAAGAAAGAAGGGGTTTCATTTTTTCAACTTTACTCTTCAATAGCAATGTTGTTTAGGTAATCATACATTCAACCTCAATATTTTATATAACCATATTACAACTCTCAAATATTATTATTTTAATATTTTTTCGTATGGTAATAATATATTTACAATCAACACGATTACAACTCGAAAGAAAAACAATTTTGTACAATGAAACAATTTTAAAATTGTAAACTAATGCATTTCTCAAAAGTTCATATCATTTAATTATAAATTTATCCTTTATTTTATATATTTATTTCTAAACTAAAGAAAGACTGTATACAAGTAATCAAACTATGATTTTCCATGTTGTTCAGAGCAAGTTGGGCTCCAAAACGGATGGTGGCAGTTATGGGGTTAGGTTTTGGCATTGGAATGGTGTATTTTGGCATGCCACTAGCAGTGGGAAACTTGGACTACAACATTTACCTTGCTGTTGTGTTCCATGGCTTGATGGAAATACCCTCTTGCGTGGTGACCTATTTCTTGGGAAACTGTTCAAGAAAGTTATCCATTTTTGCATTCTCACTGGGAAGTGGAATATGTTGCATAGTGTGTGTGGTGATAAGCAATGGAGGAGAAGGTGTGAAGGTGTGGGTAGCAGTGGCATCGTTTTTCTGTGCATGCATTGCTTTCAACGTGTTTCTGATATACATGATAGAGCTATTTCCCACATGCGTGAGGAACACTGCAGCATCACTTGCGAGGCAAGCTGTGGTGTTTGGTTGCATATTCTGTCCGTTTTTGATATCTGCAGGGAGGAACAACAACATTTTCTCTTATGGGGTGTTTGGAGTGCTTATAATTTGCTCCACTTTCACCTTGTTGAGTTTACCAGAGACCAGAGGAGTGACTCTTTCTGATACAATGGATCAGCAAGAGAAGAAGGAAACTTCCTGCTAAATTGCAAGTGTAAGTCTGGGTTCTACAAGGGATAAAGTTAATGAATATATATAAAGTTAATATGAGAGTCTTTTCTACAAGTTTCGTAGGGTTTGTTGTTTGGTAAAAGGTCTCAATGTAAAGTAATCGAGTTAGGTCGCATTAAACTAGTTGAGTCAAATAATGTTAGATCTAATTGAGACGGATTCACTTCGAGTTGAGTTGATTTAAGTCGATGTTGAGTCAAATAATGTTAGATCTAATTGAGACTGATTCACTTCGAGTTGAGTTGATTTAAGTCCACGTCGAATCAAGTTCATATTAACTCCTTTTAGGTTGAATTTATGTTAAACAGTATCAGTTGACTTGAACTTAAGTTGGGTTGTTTTAACTTAGTCACATAATTTAGATTGACCTTTAATCTTTCAATTAAGTTGCAAATAGTAAAAATTAATAAAAGATAAATCTATAATTAATGTAAAATATTTGATAAATTTGTAATTTAAAACATGTTAAAAGACTTGTGCAATTTTAAAAATATTTAGGATTTAATTAAAGTCTTGTAACAGGCAAATCCATCTTTGGTTCTGATTCTAACCCAGGAAGCTTTCAGGATTAAGGGTTTTTCAACCCACTTCTTTAATAGGCCAATAAAATGGGATATTATAGGAGTGAGTTGAGATTGACCCATAAATTCACAACTCTCCTTGTAATGAATTAACTTATAAGTATAATTACACTTTGATAGTTTTACGTAAATAGACTATTATTTAATATGTATAAATTATAATATATATCGTTTAATAAAATGTTTTTTGACATTTTTTATTTTTTAAATGTAATTATTATTTTATAAAGTGGATAATGGCCTAACAAGATTATAAAAAGAAAACTCAAATTTTGTAAATTTGTTGACCTTATACATTTTGTAAGTTTTTCTGACTACCCACAAACCAAACATATTTTGATGCCACACTGATATATCACAGTTAAACTCAACCTTTTGATGAAGAATCACATTTGTAACTTCAAAGAACAACTCTAAGAAGCTTAAGGAACAGATCTTACTCATCATTTTTGAGTTGTTGATGAAAAACACAGCCAATATAGTGATAAGTTTTTATACTTATTGGTGCATATCAATCCCTTATATGAATTTCAATCACTCATTGAATTTCTCCTAAAACTGTGTCTTATAGTTTTACATGAAACTTGCCTTGTAAAATTTGGTTATTCTTAAAAGTAAGTTTGTGTATTAAAATTTTACCAACAATTCAATACCAAACCCTTTGCAATTTTAATGAAAAAAATGAAAGCCAAAAGATTGTGCTCACTTACGAAGTAAACTATTTTAGGTACACTACCTAAAATTACAATGCTTGAAAGATCCATTCATTCAGGGAACCATAATATGTTACAACAATTATGAGTCAATTCATATGTGCCATCAAAGTTGTAGTTTCCCGAATGAAGACATTTTCTTGGTGAAGTATGAATCTATGCAGATTGTTGTTGTGCACTCTGGAGGGCTTCAAGTGAGTTGGAAGATCCAAGTATGCCAATCTATCTGGATTTCGATCAATTTAATAATTTTTTTTATCAGCAAAGAATAAATAAAATAAAATAAGATACTTCAGGAGTGTTCTAATCCTTATACAAACACTTTAGGAGTGTCTCAACCCTTATAAAAAATGGTTAAGGCGAATGTTTTTAAAATATATCTGGATTCATCAATTTAATAATAGAAGCGATTATCAACATGATACAACAACTACTCAATATGCAAAGTTTGAATCTTAAATCAAGTAATGATCCTTTTCAAGTTTCATGAATGAACCCAAGGAGATACATAACAAGAAAGGTAATATATTGAAGAAGGAAGTCAACTTCATAATCTTTTGCTAAAACATAAAGCTTGTTTGAATTGGGAAACAAATTTTTCATTTTTTTACAAAATAATTATAAAGATATAACTTCATCTTCACTCTATTTCTTATTTTGAACCCAACGACCGAGTACTATCAAAATATTTTACAATCACCATTCCAAAATAATAATATCTTAGGGTTGTCATACACTAATTAAACAATACTCAGTAATAAAGATTTAGTAAGAAAATACCCTCAAGTTCCTATTACTTGAGGTTAGCTTTTTGGATGATATGTCTCTAGGAATCTTGGTACTTCCAATTTATGATGGTATCTTAGGCTGAGCACAATATTCTTAGATCTTGTCACTGTTTCTCTCATTATAACCATTTTAACATCAAACACTAATGACTGCTGGGTTATTTATGAATATGTATAGTTTAGCTAATATCGGTTTTGTTAATATATGGATTTTGGTCTACTCCTCCCATATTTTTTTTTGTATTTTCTTTTTTTTAATAATACTTTTTTCCACGTGATAGCATATGTATGATTGTTGTTACTTGAAGTGTCAACTTAGATGAGATGTCAAGTTGCATAATGATGCCTAACATGAAAGCTTTTATAAAAAAAAACACTAACGACTGAGAAAATTAACATAAGAAATTTGTTTTTCATCAGACATGAATTTAGTATAAAGTCTAGTGCAACAACAGATCATTTCATGCAACCTTCTACATGACCGAATTCTAAAACACACTGATAATTCATTTAGAAAACTCTCACCAACTGACGAAGCTACCTTGTAAATAGACCATATATTTTATAGAACAAGTATACCATGTTGTAGCTTTGTCAGTGTCTGTTCAATTGAGGTGCAAACATTGATTGCAATAAATATGAAAAATGCAAAATAAATTACCAGAAAGAGTCTCTCATATCAAGATGCTCTTATTGATTGTCTTGCTGATTTTGCCCTTCAACATCAATGCAGGGAGAGCTGATTGCAACTTCTCCAGAGACATTTCGGAGGACAGTGGTTTCTATATGCATAGTAGATCTTGATTCAGATGCTTCCACGGCTTGTGTTTCTTCATTGTTCTGTGACTGTTCCATTTGTCAGTATATGTGTGAGGCATGACCATTGATCAGTGATCTAAACAGTTCGGTACTATTGAGAATAACCACAAATCTAGTATAAACAGTTATTCAATTGAATAACTCTAAATTCTCCTACAGTATCTTCCTATGAATCCTCCTTTATCTTTCCAAGAAGGCATTAAATTTATTTACTGTTTTTATTCAATACTTTCTTTGTAGAAAATCAGAAAGATATCAATATATCCATTAATATGACATGTTTACACTTAGAATCTTGAAAAGGTATATTCTATTGATTTGTCATCAAAGAAGGGTCAAGATTAAAACCATGTGGGGCAGAGTAGTAACTTGCAAACACTCCTTCCCAAACAGTTATCAATTAAATAGTCACAAAACCATTTATATGTAAGACTCAGTGCTGCAAAATGAGTACAAAATGATCGAAGTTGGTGATATCTACCTGCAAATAAGATGTCTGTGTCGAAGATTTAGCTATGGTTAGTAAGGAGAAGCGGCAGAGAGGGCAGGTGGTGTGGGTGGCAAGCCAAAGATCAATGCAGCCCATATGAAATGTGTGGCCACATGCAGGTATCTGTTGAAGCCTATCCTCTGACTGGTAGTCCAAGAGGCATACTGAGCATCTACAACAAAACGTTTTGTTTCTGATAAGTCCAACAAACACTCGCTAAGATAGACTCGAAAATGACTATGATACCATATTAAAAAATGGACTTTAAGCCTAACTCAACCTCATAAAATCAGCTTATGAGGTGAGGTTTGCACCTACTTATAAAGAATGAAATGTCTCAATCTCTAGTCGATGTGTGATCTCCAACAAAATGAAGTTCAAAGCTAAGGGCATCATGAGCAAGTCCTAGAGCATTATTTGGGACATTTCTTAACAGATTTCCTGACATCAGTTGACAGACATTAACTCCACAACACTGCAACATTGTCCTGTCCTTAAGTATTTACTTAACTTCAACTACAACATTAACAGAATCAGAGCCCACTAGTGATATGGCTAAGAATATGTAAATAAGTGGAAGGAATCTCTCTCCGTAAGAGTTACTTTTTGGGATTAAATTAGACCTGAACTGAAATTCTAAGATAGCATCAAAATCAATCCTAATATTTGTTATTAGACATATCATGTCACCTCTTACTATACCTCCTATAACAAATGTTCTGTCCTGAGAACTACTCACTCAAAAGTTTTAGTCCTCAATGTAAAATGTGTGTTGAAAAGACTACATTGCTAATATAATTAAAATACGGTATATAAGTAGGAACAAATTTCATCCCATGAACCAAGTTTTAGAACTAGGCCTTAGCATAGATGTTAGAGAATATTGTGCCTATTGGGTTGCCTACAATTGGACCTTTCTCAGGACACCCAAAAATGTTAGAGATCTCATGTTAACTAGTAACATGACTATAACAGTGTGTATATTTGAGAAGCATCTCTCATCAAATAACTCATAATGATCAAATAACTTGGTTTTAGAGCTTAATACGGCCTAAACTCAAATTCAAACATGATTTAAAAGTTATGGAATAAAAACAAGGGGGCAATGATAAAAGAAAATGAACTCACTGGGTATCTTTGACAGAGAAGCTTTCCTTGTAGACAATAACTGGCAGCATCTCTCTGTGTTCTTTGTTCAAGCCCAACTCAGCCTGGTAGAGGAGCACCCAGAAGAAAATTGAACAGAAAGAAATGCGAATGAATCGAAGTGGGTGAAAAAGAGTGTAACTTTGCTTACAGTGGAGATGGCATTGTGGTTGTGGTCGTCGAGGTTGTTGGGAAGACCAAAGTGGGTGATCCAATGGAGCCTGGTTCGTGGTCGGAGGTAGAAGAGGTAGAAGAGAAAGAGGAGAATGAGAGTGAAGAAGATGGGGACACAGAAGATGAAGGCTCTGTAGAGTCTGAGTTCGGTTGAAGCCTCAGATCTGGTGGCGGCGGCGGCGGCGGCGGCGGTAGACCAACAGCCGCAGGAAGAGTCGGAGTCGGAGCAGCCACAGGAATAGCCTTCAGACATCACTCACTCCAACATCCAACTTCCAACAAAACAAAAACATAAGAGAAAATCAAAATTTATGTTTAAATGTTAATGTGATGGATGATGTTTTGTTGCGTAAGGACAAGGAACTGAATAATTCACTCCATCAAGACACACACACACACCAAATTCAATCATCTTCTTCTCTTTGCAATTCAACACACAAACGGATAAATCGCACCAATTATTCATTATTTAATTCTTATTTCAAATAGTTTCGATAAAAAATATTATTAAATTTCTTCATCCCATAGAATTAAGGTGTAAACCTAGTTAAAATCTCATTATCTTCTAACATTAAGAGTCATGTGTTTAAAAATAGTAACTAATAAATAATGATCTCTATTTTAAATGAAAAAGAGACGATAAAAGGAAAAATATGGAGGAAAGTACAGTATATATAGAATGTAACTCAAGTATAAATAATGTATATTTATCATTATTCATAATTATCAGGTTTTATTTATTGTGACAGCAAATATATATTGGTATTTTTAAAACGTGTTGTTGTTTGAATAAAAGTATATTATTAGGCTAAATAAAAATCTAATTAAATAGATTTGGTCTATTTAAAATCCGGGTTCAAATATATGAACTCATTTTTTTCCTCTCAAAAGTCTAGTAGGTTTGATTTGACTTTTAGGTTTTTTAGTTTTTTTTTAAAGTCTACTTTATAAAGTTTTAAATATCTCTTTAGTTTTTAGTTTTGTATTTTGATGTGAAATTGATTTTTGTTTTTAGTTTAAACAAATTTTCAAATTTTCAATGTGAACTAAAATGTTAAAACATTTTATGTTGATTTATCGCTGATGTAAATGTTATAATATTACAATACAATTTAGGCTTGTTTGTTATGTATTGATAAAAAAATTTCAATAATTTTTTTATTACAAATACCAAAGTTTAGATTAGGAAACAAGAACTATGAAGAAAATATATTTAACTCTTTTATATAAAAATTTGTCAATATGAATGTGATAATGTGGAATGAGAAAACCTTCTTCAATAATATATTAAATCAATTTGATATTTTAACTGTTTTGTTATTTTAGAAATTTATCCCATTTTTTCTAGTTTAAATTTATCTATTTATATATATTAATGTTTTTAAAATTGTAAAAAAATTAAAAGAAAGGGGTAAAAGGACAAAGTGTGAACATAAGATTAAAAAGGAAAGGAAGGACAAAGTTATTGGTTGTGATTGATTTAAAAGGAAAGGCAAGAGAAGAAAAAGGGAAGGATAACATAAATCCTAAATTTTTTCTTTTTAAATAAATTTTTAAATTTATACTTTTCTAAAATTGTATTATTTAAATTAAAAAAATACGAATATACATATGCGAGAACACATGTATTTTTACTAATATATTACAATATAAGTTAAAATAATATGAGTTTCCTTTATATAATAAAATATAACTTAATTTCTATCAATAAAATAAATATATAATCAACTATGTTTAATACATAATCAATTAGTTCTCACTTATTTATATAAATTATGATTCACAATACTCACACAAACCATGAGGTAAAATATTAATAGCTAATTAGTTAATACTTAATTTTTTTATTAATAATATAAATTCTTTTAGATATCAATTAGTTATTTTTTTAAAAATTATTTTTATTTAATAATATTTTTAGTGTTAATATATACTATACTATGTGTTTAGTTTTATTAGAAGAATTGTGATGGAAAATGTGCATGTGAAACTACAGTACAAACAATTGAGAAATTAAGTTTGTTGCAGTTAATCACCATGTCATGAATACTAAAAACACACATAATTATAAAAAACTTTATTGAAACTTTAAAGCTATTTTAAAGCAAGTGAAGAAAATATTTAAAATATATTGTAATATAAGATACTGTTTCTGAATTTATTTCCACTGAATTAATTATGTCCCTCAACTTATATATCTCTGAGTTAAATCTGAAGCCACGAAATTTGATGGTAGATTAGATATAGTGCATGCAGAAACAATATCTATGATACACTGAATTTGATTCACCACCACAATCTTTTAAGCTGATCATAGTATGTTAAATAAATTAAGATTAATTAATCAACAAATCCTTGAGGAGACAAAGTAAGTGTTTCATGAGATTAAATTATGTTTAGACTTACATTATAAAATTAAATGATACAGGACTCAGTTTTAGATGACCCAAGCAAGTACTTTTTTTGTTTTGTTTTAGATTATGTTTTCGAATGGGTTTGGGGATTAGAGAACGATTGCTCATACTTCCGTGTTCGGTCGATTTCACATTCTCGATGCTCCTCGATGCGTTCACCCTCCTGGTTGTGCTTCCCTTCCCTCGGTCGTCCTACTCCTCAGACGAGGGTGGTACCTGCGGAAGGCACTCCAATGCTCAAGTCAGTGGGGGTATCGGCACTTGGTTATTAGAGTACTGTAGATAATGACGTACCTTTCTCCTTGAAATGCGTGATATTTATATTACCTTAATGGGCCTTTACTATTGGGCCAGGTTAGGGGCGCTGGTTTGCGCTTAGGGTTGTGTTAAGCCACCCTTAATCGTGGATTAGTCTCCCTAATCCGGTCAACCTTTGACTTGAACGTTATGGATCGGTCGACCACGTGTGTAACGTGGTCGCCTCTTTATCGTTTGGGTGGCGGCATGGGCCGAGTACTGGCCGACTCAGTGAGTCGTCCGGTCATACCAGTACAGTGACGCCCACCATAAGAGGGCACTATTCCCAACCCCTATTTATAGCTCGAAGACGTCTCGGAAAGCCAAATGTCACAAGATCTTAGCCGTTGAATTTGCTTGATCCAACGACCCACATCGCTTGGCGCCCAAAACCCCCCTCATAAATGCGCGACAAATTTCAGGTGAAACGGATGAGTATTGACACACGAAAAAAATCAAACAGTTTCACACACAAATGAACCTTCCTTTCAGCCCTGGCAGTGATGAATAAAAAATTTATTGCCAATCTTGTGGGACGAATCTGGGGCTCAGATCTCAGCCAAAACTCAGTAGACACAGTGACGAACGTCTGGTAAAAACTTCAGACCAAAATACCCAAGGAGTAAGGCGTAGTAAGTCCCAGACCGAGAGTGAACAAAACTGGTTTTCCGAAAACGAAACGTCCTGGCTTTTCTACCCCGTATCTTCTTTCTGTGATTTGTTTATGGACGTGCCTCCCTACCTAGGTGCAAACAACATAGGAAGGTACTTGTGTGATTTTTTTCGGCACAATACGGACCCAAAATAAAATTTCAGAAATTAGGGAGAAATTTCACAAGTTTCGGTAGAGGATAGCCTTGGTTTGCACAAAATTTCTGAAAAATTCTCCCGAAATAGTTTATTCCTGAAATACCACGTAAGAATCTCCACTGAATTTGGAACAAAACGCGACAAATTTCAGGTGAAACAGATGAGTATTCACCCACGAAAAAAATCAAACAGTTTCACACACAAAAGAACCTTGCTTTCAGCCCTGGCAGTGATGAATAAAGAATTTATTGCCAATCTTGTGGGACGAACCTGAGGCTCAAATCTCAGCCAAAACTCAGTAGACACAGTGACGAACGTCTGGTAAAAATTTCAGACCAAAATACCTCAGGAGTAAGGCGTAGTAAGTCCCAGACCGAGAGTGAACAAAACTGGTTTTCCAAAAACGAAACGTCCTGGCTTTTCTACCCCGTATCTTCTTTATGTGATTTGTTTATGGATGTGCCTCCTTACTTGGGTGCAAACAACATATGAAGGTACTTCTGTGAATATTTTCAGCGTAATACGGACCCAGAATAAAATTTCAGAAAGTAGGGCGAAATTTCACAAGTTTCGGTAGTGGATAGCCTTGGTTTGCACAAAATTTATGAAAAATTCTCCCGAAATAATTTTTTCTGAAATTCCACGTAAGAATCTCCACTGAATTTGGGACAAAAAGCGACAAATTCCAGGTCAAACGGGTGAGTATTCACAGACGAAAAAAATCAAAGAGTTTCACACACAAACGAACCTTCCTTTAAACCCTGGCAGTGATGAATAAAGAATTTATTGCCAATCTTGTGGGACGAATATGGGTCTCAAATCTCAGCCAAAACTCATTAGACACAGTGACGAACGTCTGGTAAAAATTTCAGATCAAAATACCCAAGGAGTAAGGCGTAGTAAGTCCCAAACCGAGAGTGAACAAAACTGATTTTCCGAAAATGACACTTCCTGTCTTTTCTATCTCGTATCTTCTTTCTGTGATTTGTTTAAGGACGTGCCTCCTTACCTGGGTGCAAACAACATATGAAGGTACTTTTGTGAAGTTTTTCAGTGCAATACAGACCTAGAATAAAATTTCAGAAAGTAGGGCGAAATTTCACAAGTTTCGGTAGTGGATAATAGCCTTGGTTTGCACAAAATCTCTGAAAAATTCTCCCGAAATATTTTTTTTCCTGAAATTCCAAGTAAGAATCTCCATTGAATTTGGGACAAAACACGACAAATTTCAGGTCAAACGGATGAGTATGCACCCACGAAAAAAATCAAACAGTTTCACACACAAACGAACCTTCTTTTTAGCTCTGACAGTGATGAATAAAGAATTTATTGCCAATCTTGTGGGACGAACCTGGGGCTCAAATCTCAGCCAAAACTCAGTAGACACAGTGACGAACGTTTGGGAAAAATTTCAGACCAAAATACCCCAGGAGTAAGGCGTAGTAAGTCCCAGACCGAGAGTGAACAAAACTGGTTTTCCAAAAACGAAACGTCCTGGCTTTTCTACCCCGTATCTTCTTTCTGTGATTTGTTTATGGATGTGCCTCCTTACTTGGGTGCAAACAACATATGAAGGTACTTCTATGAATATTTTCAGCGTAATATGGACCCCGAATAAAATTTCAGTAAGTAGGGCGAAATTTCACAAGTTTCGGTAGTGGATAGCCTTGGTTTGCACAAAATTTATGAAAAATTCTCCTGAAATAATTTTTTCTGAAATTCCACGTAAGAATCTCCACTGAATTTGGGACAAAACGCGACAAATTTAAGTTTAAACGGATGAGTATTCACCCACTAAAAAAATCAAACAGTTTCACACACAAACGAACCTTCCTTTTAGCCCTGGCAGTGACGAATAAATAATTTATTGCCAATCTAGTGGAACGAATATGGGGCTCAAATCTCAGCCAAAATACCCAAGGAGTAAGGCGTATTAAGTCCAAAACTGAGAGTGAACAAAACTAGTTTTCCGAAAACGAAACTTCCTAGCTTTTCTATCCCGTATCTTTTTTCTGGGATTTGTTTATGGACGTGCCTCCTTACCTGGGTGCAAACAACATATGAAGGTACTTGTGTGAATTTTTTCAGCGCAATACGGACCTAAAATAAAATTTCAGAAAGTAGGCCGAAATTTCACAATTTTCGGTAGATGATAGCCTTGGTTTGCAGTAAATTTCTGAAAAATTCTCTCAAAATAGTATTTTCCTGAAATTCCACGTAAGAATCTCCATTGAATTTGGGACAAAACGCGACAAATTTAAGTTTAAACGGATGAGTATTCACCCACTAAAAAAATCAAACAGTTTCACACACAAACGAACCTTCCTTTTAGCCCTGGCAGTGACGAATAAAGAATTTATTGCCAATCTTGTGGGACGAATCTGGGGCTCAAATCTCAGCCAAAACTCAGTAGACACAGTGACGAATGTTGTGTAAAAAATTCAGACCAAAATACCCAAGGAGTAATGATAAAGTGCCTATCTCATAACCAACTCAAGATGATTCCTAAGAATGTCAAGAATCATTCTAATTGTGTTAGTGGAAAAAGCTAAATCTAAGATGCATCCCCATGGTTTATATACTCCTCTTCCTATCCCTGGAATGCTTTGGGTAGATATATCTATGGATTTCATCTTAGGATTACCCAAGACATCAAAGGGAAAGGACTCCATTTTTGTGGTAGTGGATCGTTTTTCAAAGATGGCTCACTTTATTCCTTGCCACAAAGTGGATGATGCATGCCACATTGCAAACCTCTTCTTTCAAGAAGTGGTTCGCTTGCATAGGATCCCTAGATCTATAGTGTCCGATAGAGATCCTAAGTTCTTGAGTCACTTTTGGAAGACCTTGTGGGGCAAGCTTGGGACTAAGCTTTTATTTTCTACCACTTGCCACCCACAAACTGATGGTCAAACCGAAGTGGTAAATAGAACTTTGGGACAACTATTGAGATGTTTTATTTCGGGGAATCCTAGAGTGTGGGAGAATTTACTACCCCATGTTGAGTTTGCATATAATCGTGTAGTAAATTCTACCACCTCCCATTCTCCTTTTGAGGTTGTCTATGGGTTTAACCCCTTAACACCTCTTGATCTTCTTCCTATTCCCCTTCTTGGAGATGTCTTGTGCAAAGATGGGGATGAAAAAGCTTCTTTTGTGAAAACTTTGCATAAAGACATCAAGAAGAGAATTGAGAAGAAGGTTGGCAAGTATGCTGAATTTGCCAATAAAAGGAGAAAATCATTGTTGTTTGATGAGGGAGATTGGGTTTGGCTTCACTTGAGAAAGGATCGTTTTTCTACTCAAAGGAAGTCCAAACTAATGCCTCGAGGGGATGAACCTTTCCAAATCCTCAAGAGGATTAATGACAATGCTTATGAGTTAGATATGTCTGATACATTCTTAGGTAATCATACTTTTAATGTTATACCTGATTTGTTTATGGACGTGCCTCCTTACCTGGGTGCAAACAACATATGAAGGTACTTGTGTGAATTTTTTTTGCGCAATACGGACCCAGAATAAAATTTCAGAAAGTAGGGCGAAATTTGACAAGATTCGGTAGAGGGATAGCCTTGGTTTGCACAAAATTTCTGAAAAATTCTCCCGAAATAGTCTTCTCCTGAAATTCCACGTAAGAATCTCCACTGAATTTGGGACAAAACGCGACAAATTTCAGGCCAAACGGATGAGTATTCACCCACGTTAAAAATCAAACAGTTTCACACAGAAACGAACCTTCCTTTCAGCCTTGGCAGTGATGAATAAAGAATTTATTGCCAATCTTGTGGGACGATCCTGGGGCTCAAATCTCAGCCAAAAGTCAGTAGACACAGTGACAAACGTCTGGTAAAAATTTCAGACCAAAATACCCAAGGAGTAAGGCGTAGTAAGTCCCAGACCGAGAGTGAAGAAAACTGGTTTTCCGAAAACGAAACATCCTGGCTTTTTATTTATGGATGTGCCTCCTTACCTGGGTGCAAAAAACATATGAAGGTACTTGGGTGAATTTTTTCGGCACAATACGGACCCAAAATAAAATTTCAGAAAGTAGGGCGAAATTTCACAAGTTTCGGTATCGCTTTGGTTTGCACAAAATTTCTGATAAATTCTCCCGAAATAGTTTTCTCCTGAAATTCAAAGAAAGAATCTCCACTGAATTTGGGACAAAACGCTACAAATTTCAGGTCAAACGGATGAGTATTCACCCACGAAAAAAATCAAACAGTTTCACACACAAAAGAACCTTGCTTTCAGCCCTGGCAGTGATGAATAAAGAATTTATTGCCAATCTTGTGGGACGAACCTGAGGCTCAAATCTCAACCAAAACTCAGTAGACACAGTGACGAACGTCTAGTAAAAATTTCAGACCAAAATACCTCAGGAGTAAGGCGTAGTAAGTCCCAGACCGAGAGTGAACAAAACTGGTTTTCCAAAACTGAAATGTTCTGGTTTTTCTACCCCGTATCTTCTTTTTGTGATTTGTTTATAGAAGTGCTTCCTTACCTGGGTGCAAACAACATATGAAGGTGCTTGTGCGAATCTTTTCGGCGCAATACGGACCCAAAATAAAATTTCAGAAAGTAGGGCGAAATTTTACAAGATTCGGTAGAGGATGATAGCCTTGGTTTGCACAAAATTTCTGAAAAATTGTCCTGAAATAGATTTCTCATGAAATTTCACGTAAGAATGTCTACTGAATTTGGGACAAAACGCGACAAATTTAAGGCCAAATGGATGGGTATTCACCCACGAAAAAAATCAAACAGTTTCACACACAAACGAACCTTCCTTTCAGCCCTGGCAGTGATGAATAAAGAATTTATTGCCAATCTTGTGGGAAGAATCTGGGGCTCAAGTCTCAGCGAAAACTCAGTAGACACAGTGACGAACGTCTGGTAAAAGTTTCAGACCAAAATACCCAAGGAGTAAGGCGTAGTAAGTCCCAGACCAAGAGTGAACAAAGTTGGTTTTCCGAAAACGAAACGTCCTGGCTTTTCTATCCCGTATCTCCTTTCTGTGATTTGTTTAAGGACGTGCCTCCTTACCTGGGTGCTAACAACATATGAAGGTACTTGTGTGAATTTTTTCGGCGCAATACGGACCCAAAATAAAATTTTAGAAAGTAGGGAGAAATATTACAAGTTTCGGTAGAGGATAGACTTGGTTTGCACAAAATTTCTGAAAAATTCTCCTGAAATAGTTTTCTCCTGAAATTCCACGTAAGAATCTCCATTGAATTTGGGGCAAAACACGACAAATTTCAGGCCGAACGGATGAGTATTCACCCACGAAAAAAATCAAACAGTTTCACACACAAACGAACTTCCTTTCAGCCCTGGCAGTGATGAATAAAGAATTTATTGGCAATCTTGTGGGACGAATCTGGGGCTCAAGTCTCAGCGAAAACTCAGTAGACACAGTGACGAACGTCTGGTAAAAATTTCAGACTAAAATTCTCAAGGAGTAAGGCGTAGTAAGTCCCAGACCGAGATTGAACAAAACTGGTTTTCCAAGAACGAAACGTTCTGGGTTTTCTACTCCTTATTCTCTTTCCAAGATTTGTTTCTGGACGTCCCTCCTTACCTGGGTGCAAACAACATATGAAGGTACATGTATGAATTTTTACGGCGTAATACGGACCCAGAATTAAATTTTAGAAAGTAGGGCGAAATTTCACAAGTTTCGGTAGAGGATAGCCTTGGTTTGCACAAAATTTTCGAAAAATTCTCCTGAAATAATTTTCTCCTGAAATTCCACGTAAGAATCTCCACTGAATTTGGGGCAAAACTCGACAAATTTCATGCCAAACGGATGAGTATTCACCCACGAAAAAAATCAAACAATTTCACACACAAACGAACCTTCCTTTTAGCCATGGAAGTGATGAATAAAGAATTTATTGCCAATCTTGTGTGACGAATCTGGGGCTCAAGTCTTAGCCAAAACTCAGTAGACACAGTGACGAACGTCTGGTAAAAATTTCAGACCAAAATAGCCAAGGAGTAAGGCGTAGTAAGTCCCAGACCGAGAGTGAACAAAACAGGTTTTCCGAAAATCAAACGTCCTGGCTTTTCTACCCCGTATCTTCTTTATGTGATTTTTTTATGGACGTGCTTCTTTACTTGGGTGCAAAAAACATATGAAGGTACTTCTATGAATATTTTCGGCGCAATAAGGACCCAGAAAAATAATTCCGAAAGTAGGGCGAAATTTCACAAGTTTTGGTAGAGGATATCTTTGGTTTGCACAAAATTTCTGAAAAATTCTCCCGATATAGTTTTCTCTTAAAATTCCACGTAAGAATCTCCACTGAATTTGGGACAAAACACGACAAATTTCAGGCCCAACGGATGAGTATTCACCCACGAAAAAATCAAACAGTTTCACACACAAACGAACCTTCCTTTCAACCCTGGCAGTGATCAATAAAGAATTTATTGCAAATCTTGTGATGAGAATCAAATAAAGGAGGCTTTTATTAATGGAGGAAGAGGACATCCACCCTCACATTTGAAGTTCTTCCTTCTAGTCTTCTCAAAATTAAAAGAAGAAATAAAATAAAGATGAGGCCCAAGCCCAAAGCCCAAGCCCAAGCCCAAGAAGGCCAAAGCCCAAAGAGCCCAAGTCCATCCCATGAGGGGCAAGGCCAAGCTTTGAAATACTCTTGTATAGTTTTAGGAGGTTTGGTTATTAAATAAAGGTGTGTGAAAATGTAAAATAAAGTCACATTGTCCATGTGACTTAGGAGAGTGGTGTAGGTGTAGTTTTTGGGAGGTGTCATAGTAGAAAAAGGTCACACCTCCCATGTGACTTGTTTTTGGTGGGAATTTCAAATGAGTTTATTTGAAATTTCCCACCTATTTTTCAGCACCTTAGGCTATAAATAGAGGTGCCTTCTTTGTAAAATTCAGATTTGAATTCATCTAAAGAAACTATACTCAAAATTGGAGTGAGCATTTGGAGAGCTTTTGAGCTTCTACTCTAGTCTTATCTTGAAGGACCATGGTTTCCTCAAGTGGCGGCTTCCACACTCATCTAGGAGCATCCATACTTCTAGTGGCGTGATCATCCAACCTATCTTCCATCTTCATGAGCATTCTCTTCTCCTTCCTTTCTTCTCTTTCAATTACTCTTGTTGTCTTGTGTTCTTGAGCATTTTTTGGTTCGGCTGTCCTTAATTTTCCAGCACCTATGTTTTGGTTTTCTAAATTCTGTTCGGTACATTTGTTTGTGTTTTAATTCTGTTCGGTCTTCTCTTTTATAATTCCTTTGTTGATTCAATTTGACAATATTTGGTTCATCCAAATGAGTTTGGGAATTGGTACTTGTTTTGGTGAGTTCTTGACTTAGAACCATGATCCAACTTCTAAGAAAGTGCCTCTTTATTTTCCAGCTCAAGGTGATTCCTCAAAGTGTCAAGAATCTTGTTCTATGTGGCTATTGGAATCACATCATGTGGTATCATGAGTCTTAGGTTCATTCTTGTTTAATTGTTGAGTTGTGTGCACTTTATTTCAAGAGCTCTTTAATTTTTCTTGCAATTTAAGTTTCTGTTTTAGAATTTTAATTGAGTATTCTTGCTGTTTTTCTTTTGCTCCAAGTGTTTGTGGAAAGGTTTATGGCACTCATAATTCTTATGAGTATGGTTGCTCTTTTGGAATGGCATTATCCTTCCTAGAGTTTACCTTAAGCTTCCTTCCACTTGTTACAATTTGTGTTGTGTCTTTTAATTTTTGAATCTTGTTAAGTTTTGTCTTAGTCATGTTATTCCATATATGTCATTACTTCTAGTAGTACTTTTATTGTTTTGATTGTTTCTTGCTTTGGTGTCATATATTTTTTTTCTGAATTGATGTTGATCCTTTGAGCATTTTCTTTTTAGCATTGAGTTCATACTTGTATTCTAGACCTATACAAGTTCCAATACATCATTTTCTATTATGTCTTTGCTAGTTCATCATCCTGTTTTTTTATTCCTATTAGGATTCCTCTGTTTCTGAAAAAAGTGCTTACTGTTTTTCCTTATTGCAATTGATTTACGTACTGTAAAATTCTGAAATTCTGGATTTGAGATATTGAAAGTGTTAGAAAAGAATAGAAAAAAGAATCATTCAAAAATATGAAGTACACAAAAAATGATAAATAAAATAAAAAAAGTGTACATTCCTGCCGAAAAAAATACGGTAATCTGGCAGTGATTTTAAAAAATTTATTTCTCTCAATTGGCTTACTGTTTTTAATTGATTCCAGTGCCATTTTTGAGTTAACATCTTGAAGTTTCTGTGGTATAAATTTCATAATCCAGTTCGCTCTACAACGTTCCAGTTAAATCAGTGAATATCAAACACAGTTTGCATAAAAAAAAATTTTCCAGTAGCTAAATTTTTTGTTTTCTTCATCTCCTCTAGTGCTTTTCCTTAGGTTTTCTTTTGTGTGCCTACTTTTCTCATTGAGTTCTTTATTTTCTTGATTGTCTTTCATTCTTACTCTTTGAGTTTGTCTTACATATAGTATTCCTTTTGCAATTACCTTTCCTTGCTTATACCTTTTCTTGTTTGTCTTTATTGTTTCTTTGGTTTTGTGGTGGTTTGCTCTTAAGATTGGTGTGCTTGCTTTGACATATTTCATTTGAGGATTCCAAGGCCTCAAGATCAGATTGGTGCAAGAACATTATTTCTTTGAGAGTGATATCTTTTCAGCCTTAAATTCACTTCGGCAGTTTCAATTGGAAAGCTCACTGTTTTTGCTAATTTTGTTTCTTAACTTGTTTGCTGTTTTTGTGTGTTTGCTGTTTTTTATTTGCAAAATGGCTGGCTATTCAAGTGGTGCATCTTACAAACAGCATTCTCCTTCCAAAGCTTCAGTCCTTGGTGAAGAAGAACATAGAAGAAGGAGGCATCACCATCATTCTCATGAAGAGAGCTATAACCGTGACCAAAGATATCACCAAGTGTTCAACATTGCTTGTAAAAAAGTCCCTAGTTTTAATGGTGATAGTGATCCTAATGTGTATTTAGAATGGGAGACTAAGGTTGACCATTATTTTCATGTGTATAAGGTCCAAGATGACCAAAAACTTAGAATAGTTTCTTTATCCTTTTTGGGCTATGCCAAAGAATGGTGGCATAAAATTGTAATGGACATTATATATCGCAAGAAACCTCCCGTGGTTTCTTGGAATGCTTTGAAAGAGTGTATGCGCGCGAGGTTTGTTCCTCCTTCTAGGAAGGAACACTTGTTGAAGTTCCAAAGGCTTCCTCAAGGACATAGGATGGTAGAAGAATACATTAAAGATTTTGAAACAACTTTGACTAAAATGAATATGCATGCTAATGAAGAGTCAAAGCTAAAATGGTTTGTATGTGGTTTGAGAAGAGATATTAGAGAAATTGTAGAATTAAATGAGTACTCTTCTTTAAAGAAAGTGTTTCGCCAAGCCATCAAGGTAGAATCCTATCTTTTGAAAACAACTTTCAAAAATACTCATGATTATAATTTCTACAACTCTTCTAGGAAGGATGCCAACAAAATGTCTACTCAAAATTGTCCTTCCAATTTTTCCAAACAAACCATGTTTCCAAACAAAGTTTCTACTACAAATCTTTCTACTCCTAAGTCACCTACCAAAACTTCAAATATCAAATGTTTTAAATGTTTAGGTTTTGGGCACATAGCTCTTCATTGTCCACAAAAGCAAATCTTAAAGATAAACAAGGTAACACAAGACCTAACTCACCCACTTCCCACAAGTCAAAATAAAAAAGACAAAGAAGAACAAGTTGACATGAGTCTTCTCCTTTCACCTCCAAGGTGTTTTCCTTCCTTATCTTTTTCATTACCCAAGGTTTCTATTTCAACACCATCTTGGTTAAAAAGTGTTAGGGATGATTTCATACCTCCTAATGGTTTTCACCATTTAAGATGCCTTTTCCCAAAAGATATCATCATTCCCAAACAAATTTTTCCAACTTGGTCGATTTATAGAACCTCCTTTTCTGAAATCCCATTGTTTACAAAAGATAAGTCATGTTTACATTTTTCTTCCACTTTTAATTGTAAAACTAAACTGACTTTGTTATATGCAGGGATTCAGAATTCGTGGACGAATTCTCTCCAACTCGAGGAGTATGATGAGAATCAAATAAAGGAGGCTTTTATTAATGGAGGAAGAGGACATCCACCCTCACATTTGAAGTTCTTCCTTCTAGTCTTCTCAAAATTAAAAGAAGAAATAAAATAAAGATGAGGCCCAAGCCCAAAGCCCAAGCCCAAGCCCAAGAAGGCCAAAGCCCAAAGAGCCCAAGTCCATCCCATGAGGGGCAAGGCCAAGCTTTGAAATACTCTTGTATAGTTTTAGGAGGTTTGGTTATTAAATAAAGGTGTGTGAAAATGTAAAATAAAGTCACATTGTCCATGTGACTTAGGAGAGTGGTGTAGGTGTAGTTTTTGGGAGGTGTCATAGTAGAAAAAGGTCACACCTCCCATGTGACTTGTTTTTGGTGGGAATTTCAAATGAGTTTATTTGAAATTTCCCACCTATTTTTCAGCACCTTAGGCTATAAATAGAGGTGCCTTCTTTGTAAAATTCAGATTTGAATTCATCTAAAGAAACTATACTCAAAATTGGAGTGAGCATTTGGAGAGCTTTTGAGCTTCTACTCTAGTCTTATCTTGAAGGACCATGGTTTCCTCAAGTGGCGGCTTCCACACTCATCTAGGAGCATCCATACTTCTAGTGGCGTGATCATCCAACCTATCTTCCATCTTCATGAGCATTCTCTTCTCCTTCCTTTCTTCTCTTTCAATTACTCTTGTTGTCTTGTGTTCTTGAGCATTTTTTGGTTCGGCTGTCCTTAATTTTCCAGCACCTATGTTTTGGTTTTCTAAATTCTGTTCGGTACATTTGTTTGTGTTTTAATTCTGTTCGGTCTTCTCTTTTATAATTCCTTTGTTGATTCAATTTGACAATATTTGGTTCATCCAAATGAGTTTGGGAATTGGTACTTGTTTTGGTGAGTTCTTGACTTAGAACCATGATCCAACTTCTAAGAAAGTGCCTCTTTATTTTCCAGCTCAAGGTGATTCCTCAAAGTGTCAAGAATCTTGTTCTATGTGGCTATTGGAATCACATCATCTTGTGGGACGAATCTGGTGATCAAATCTCAGTAGACACAGTGACGAACGTCTGGTAAAAATTTCAGACCAAAATACCCAAGGAGTAAGGGGTAGTAAGTCTCAGACCGAGAGTGAACAGAACTGGTTTTCCGAAAACGAAACGTCTTGGCTTTTCTGCCCCGTATCTTCTTTCTGTGATTTGTTTATGGACGTGCCTCCTTAGCTGGGTGCAAATAACATATGAAGGTACTTGTGTGAATTTTTTCGGCGCAATACAGACCCAGAATAAAATTTCAGAAAGTAGGGCGAAATTTCACAAGTTTCGGTAGAGGATAGCCTTGGTTTGCAAAAAATTTCTGAAAAATTCTCCCGAAATAGTCTTCTCCTGAAATTCCACGTAAGAATCTCCACTGAATTTGGGACAAAACGCGACAAGTTTCAGGCCAAACGGATGAGTATTCACCCACGAAAAAAATCAAACACTTTCACACACAAACGAACCTTCCTTTCGGCCCTGACAGTGATGAATAAAGAATTTATTGGCAATCTTGTGGGACGAAACTGGGGCTCAAATCTTAGCAAAAACTCAGTAGACACAGTGACGAACGTCTGGTAAAAATTTCAGACCAAAATACCCAAGGAGTAAGGCGTAAAAAGTCCCAGACCGAGAGTGAATAAAACTGGTTTTCCGAAAACGAAACGTCCTGGCTTTTCAGCCCCGTATCTTCTTTCTGTGATTTGTTTATGGACGTGCCTCCTTACCTGGGTGCAAAAAACATATGAAGGTACTTGTGTGAATTATTTCGGCGCAATACGGATCCAGAATAAAATTTCAGAGAGTAGGGCGAAATTTCACAGGTTTCTGTAGAGGATAACCTTGGTTTGCACAAAATTTATGAAAAATTCTCCCGAAATAGTTTTCTCCTGAAATTTTACGTAAGAATCTCCACTGAATTTGGGACTAAACGCGACAAATTTCAGGCCAAAAGGATGAGTATTCACCCACGAAAAAAATCAAACAGTTTCACACACAAACGAACCTTCCTTTCGGCCCTGACAGTGATGAATAAAGAATTTATTGGCAATCTTGTGGGACGAATCTGGGGCTCAAATCTTAGCAAAAACTCAATAGACACAGTGACGAACGTCTGGTAAAAATTTCAGCCAAAAATACTCAAGGAGTAAGGCGTAATAAGTTTCAGACCGAGAGTGAACAAAGCTGGTTTTCCGAAAACGAAACGTCCTGGCTTTTCTATCCCGTATCTCCTTTCTGTGATTTGTTTATGGACGTGCCTCCTTACGTGGGTGCTAACAACATATGAAGGTACTTGTGTGAATTTTTTCGGCGCAATACGGACCCAAAATAAAATTTTAGAAAGTAGGGAGAAATATTACAAGTTTCGGTAGAGGATAGACTTGGTTTGCACAAAATTTCTGAAAAATTCTCCTGAAATAGTTTTCTCCTGAAATTCCACGTAAGAATCTCCATTGAATTTGGGGCAAAACACGACAAATTTCAGGCCGAACGGATGAGTATTCACCCACGAAAAAAATCAAACAGTTTCACACACAAACGAACCTTCCTTTCAGCCATGGCAGTGATGAATAAAGAATTTATTGGCAATCTTGTGGGACGAATCTGGGGCTCAAGTCTCAGCGAAAACTCAGTAGACACAGTGACGAACGTCTGGTAAAAATTTCAGACTAAAATACTCAAGGAGTAAGGCGTAGTAAGTCCCAGACCGAGATTGAACAAAACTGGTTTTCCAAGAACGAAACGTTCTGGGTTTTCTACCCCTTATTCTCTTTCCAAGATTTGTTTCTGGACGTCCCTCCTTACCTGGGTGCAAACAACATATGAAGGTACATGTATGAATTTTTACGGCGTAATACGGACCCAGAATAAAATTTCAGAAAGTAGGGCGAAATTTCACAAGTTTCGGTAGAGGATAGCTTTGGTTTGCACAAAATTTTCGAAAAATTCTCCCGAAATAGTTTTCTCCTGAAATTCCACGTAAGAATCTCCACTGAATTTGGGGCAAAACTCGACAAATTTCATGCCAAACGGATGAGTATTCACCAACGAAAAAAATCAAACAATTTCACACACAAACGAACCTTCCTTTTAGTCATGGAAGTGATGAATAAAGAATTTATTGCCAATCTTGTGTGACGAATCTGGGGCTCAAGTCTCAGCCAAAAATCATTAGACACAGTGACGAACGTCTGGTAAAAATTTCAGACCAAAATAGCCAAGGAGTAAGGCGTAGTAAGTCCCAGACCGAGAGTGAACAAAATAGGTTTTCCGAAAATGAAACGTCCTGGCTTTTCTACCCCGTATCTTCTTTATGTGATTTTTTTATGGACGTGCTTCTTTACTTGGGTGCAAAAAACATATGAAGGTACTTCTATGAATATTTTCGGCGCAATACGGACCCAGAAAAATAATTCCGAAAGTAGGGCGAAATTTCACAAGTTTTGGTAGAGGATATCTTTGGTTTGCACAAAATTTCTGAAAAATTCTCCCGATATAGTTTTCTCTTGAAATTCCACGTAAGAATCTCCACTGAATTTGGGACAAAACACGACAAATTTCAGGCCCAATGGATGAGTATTCACCCACGAAAAAATCAAACAGTTTCACACACAAACAAACCTTCCTTTCGGCCCTGGCAGTGATGAATAAAGAATTTATTGGCAACCTTGTGGGACGAATCTGGGGCTCAAATCTTAGCAAAAACTCAGTAGACACAGTGACGAACGTCTGGTAAAAATTTCAGACCAAAATACCCAAGGAGTAAGGCGTAAAAAGTCCCAGACCGAGAGTGAATAAAACTGGTTTTCCGAAAACGAAACGTCCTGGCTTTTCTGCCCCGTATCTTCTTTCTGTGATTTGTTTATGGACGTGCCTCCTTACCTGGGTGCAAACAACATATGAAGGTACTTGTGTGAATTATTTCGGCGCAATACAGATCCAGAATAAAATTTCAGAAAGTAGGGCGAAATTTCACAGGTTTCTGTAGAGGATAACCTCTGTTTGCACAAAATTTATGAAAAATTCTCCCGAAATAGTTTTCTCCTGAAATTTTACGTAAGAATCTCCACTGAATTTGGGACTAAACGCGACAAATTTCAGGCCCAAGGGATGAGTATTCACTCACGAAAATAATCAAACAGTTTCACACACAAACGAACCTTCCTTTCGGCCCTGGCAGTGATGAATAAAGAATTTATTGGCAATCTTGTGGGATGAATCTGGGGCTCAAATTTTAGCAAAAACTCAATAGACACAGTGACGAACGTCTGGTAAAAATTTCAGCCAAAAATACTCAAGGAGTAAGGCGTAATAAGTTTTAGACCGAGAGTGAACAAAGCTGGTTTTCCGAAAACGAAACGTCCTGGCTTTTCTAGCCCGTATCTTCTTTCTGTGATTTGTTTATGGACGTGCCTCCTTACCTGGGTGCAAACAATATATGAAGGTACTTGTGTGAATTATTTCGGCGCAATACGACCTCAAAATAAAATTTCAGAAAGTAGGGCGAAATTTCACAAGTTTCGGTAAAGGATAGCCTTGGTTTGCACAAAATTTCTGAAAAATTCTCTAGAAATACTTTTCTCCTGAAATTGCACATAAGAATCTCCACTGAATTTGGAACAAAACGCGACAAATATCAGGCCAAACGGATGAGTATTCACGCACGAAAAAAATCAAACAGTTTCACACACAAACGAACCCTCCTTTCGGCCCTGTCAGTGATGAATAAAGAATTTATTGCCAATCTTGTGGGACGAATCTGGGGCTCAAATCACAGCCAAAACTCAGTAGACACAGTGATGAACGTCTGTTAAAAATTTCAGACCAAAATACCTAAGGAATAAGGCGTAGTAAGTCCCAGACCGAGAGTGAACAAAACTGGTTTTCCGAAAACGAAACGTCCTGGCTTTTCTACCCCGTATCTTCTTTCTGTGATTTGTTTATGGACGTGCCTCCTTACCTAGGTGCAAACAACATATGAAGGTACTTGTGTGAATTTTTTCGGCGCAATACGGACTCAGAATAAAATTTCAGAAAGTGGGGCGAAATTTGAAAAGTTTCTGTAGAGGATAGCCCTGGTTTGCACAAAATTTCTGAAAAATTCTCCTGAAATAGTTTTCTCCTGAAATTCCACGTAAGAATCTCCACTGAATTTGGGACAAAACGCGATAAATTTCAGCCCAAACGGATAAGTATTCACCCACGAAAAAAATCAAACAATTTCACACACAAACGAACCTTCCTTTCAGCCCTGGCAGTGATGAATAAAGAATTTATTGCCATTCTTGTGGGATGAATCTTGGGTTCAAATCTCAGCCAAAACTCAGTAGACACAGTGACGAACGTTTGGTAAAAATTTCAGACCAAAATACCCAAGGAGTAAGGCGTAGTAAGTCCAAGACCGAGAGTGAAGAAAGCTGGTTTTCCGAAAACGAAAAGTCCTGGCTTTTCTACCCCGTATTTTTTTTCTGTGATTTTTTTATGGACGTGCCTCCTTACCTGGGTTCAAACAACATATGAAGGTACTTGTGTGAATTTTTTCGGCGCAATACGGACCCGGAATAAAATTTCAGAAAGTAGGGTGAAATTTCACAAGTTTCGGTATATGATAGCCTTGGTTTGCACAAAATATCTGAGAAATTCTCCCGAAATAGTTTTCTCCAGAAATTCCACGTATGAATCTCCACTGAATTTGGGACAAAACGCGACAAATTTCAGACCAAACGGATGAGTATTCACCCACGAAAAAAATCAAACAGTTTCATACACAAACGAACCTTCCTTTCAGCCCTGGCATTGATGAATAAAGAATTTATTTCCAATCTCGAGGGACGAATCTGGGCCCCAAATCTCAGCCAAAACTCAGTAGACACAGTGACGAACGTCTGGTAAAAATTTCAGACCAAAATACCCATGGAGTAAGGCGTAGTAAATCCCAGACCGAGAGTGAAGAAAGCTGGTTTTCCGAAAACGAAATATCCTGGCTTTTCTACCGCGTATCTTCTTTCTGTGATTTTTTTATGGACGTGCCTCCTTACCTGGGTGCAAAAAACATATGAAAGTCCTTGGGTGAATTTTGTCGGCGCAATACGGACCCAGAATAAAATTTCAGAAAGTAGGGCGAAATTTCACAAGTTTCGGTAGAGAATAGCCTTTGTTTGCACAAAATTTCTGAAAAATTCTCCCGAAATAGTTTTCTCCTGAAATTCCACGTAAGAATCTCCCTTGAATTTATGATAAAACGCGACTAATTTCAGGCCAAACGGATGAGTATTCACCCACGAAAAAAATCAAACAGCTTCACACACAAACGAACCTTCCTTTCAGCCCTGGTAGCGATGAATAAAGAATTTATTGCCAATTTTGTGCGACGAATATGGGGCTCAAGTCTTAGCCAAAACACAGTAGACACAGTCACGAACGTCTGGTGAAAAGTTCAGAATAAAATACCCAAGGAGTAAGGCGTAGTAAGTCCCTAACCGAGGGTGAACAAAGCTGGTTTTCCGAAAACGAAACATCCTGGCATTTCTACCCCGTATCTTCTTTCTGTGATTTGTTTATTGACGTGCCCTTTACATGGGTGCAAACAACATATGAGGGTACTTGTGTGAATTTTTTCGGCGCAATACGGACCCAGAATAAAATTTCAGAAAGTAGGCAGAAATTTCACAAGTTTCGATAGAGATAGCCTTGGTTTGCACAAAATTTCTGAAAAATTCTCCCGGAATAGTTTTCTCCTGAAATTCCACGTAAGAATCTCCACTGAATTTGGAACAAAACGCAACATATTTCAGGCCAAACGGATGAGTATTCACTCACGAAAAAAATCAAATAGTTTCAAACACAAACGAACCTTCCTTTCAGCCCTGGCAGTGATGAATAAAGATTTTATTGCCAATCTTGTGGGACGAATCTGGGGCTCAAATCTCAGCAAAATCTCAGTAGACACAGTGACAAACGTTTGGTAAATATTTTAGACCAAAATACCCAAGGAGAAAGGCGTAGTAAGTCCCAAACTGAGAGTGAACAAAGCTGGTTTTCCGAAAACGAAACGTCCTGACTTTTCTACCCCGTATCTTCTTTCTGTGATTTGTTTATGGACGTGCCTCCTTACCTGGGTGCAAACAAAATATGAAGGTACTTGTGTGAATTGTTTTGGCGCAATACGGACCCAGAATAAAATTTCAGAAAGTAGGGCGAAATTTCACAAGTTTCGGTGGAGGATAGCCTTGGTTTGCACAAAATTTCTGAAAAATTCTCCCGCAATAGTTTTCTCCTGAAATTCCACGTAAGAATCTCCACTGAATTTGGGATAAAACGCGACAAATTTCAGGCCAAACGGATGAGTATTCACCCACGAAAAAAATCAAACAGTTTCACACACAAACGAACCTTCCTTTCGGGCCTGGCAGTGAGGAATAAAGAATTTATTGCCAATCTTTTGAGACGAATCTTGGGCTCAGATCTCAGGGAAAACTCAGTAAACACAGTGACGAACCTCTGGTAAAAATTTCAGACCAAAATACCCAAGGAGTAAGGCGTAGTAAGTCCCAGACCGAGAGTGAACAAAACTGGTTTTCCGAAAACGAAACGTCCTGGCTTTTCTGCCCCGTATCTTCTTTCTGTGATTTGTTTATGGACGTGCCTCCTTACCTGGGTGCAAACAACATATGAAGGTACTTGTGTGAATTTTTTCGGCGCAATACGGACTTAGAATAAAATTTCAGAAAGTAGGGCGAAATTTCACAAGTTTCGGTAGAGGATAGCCTTGGTTTGCACAAAATTTCTGAAAAATTCTCCCGAAATAGTTTTCTCCTGAAATTCCACGTAGGAATCTCCATTGAATTTGGGACAAAAGGCGACAAAATTCAGGCCAAACGGATGAGTATTCACCCACGAAAAAAATCAAACAGTTTCACACACAAACGAACCTTCCTTTCGGCCGTGGCAGTGATGAATAAAGAATTTATTGCCAATCTTGTGGGACGAATCTCGGGCTCAGATCAAGGCCAAAACTCAGTAGACACAGTGAAGAACGTCTGGTAAAAATTTCAGACCAAAATACCAAAGGAGTAAGGCGTAGTAAGTCCCAGACCGAGAGTGAACAAAACTGGATTTCCGAAAACGAAACGTCTTGGCTTTTCTACCCCGTATCTTCTTTCTGTGATTTGTTTATGGACGTGCCTCCTTACCTGGGTGCAAACAACATATGAAGGTACTTGTGTGATTTTTTTCGGCGCAATACGGACCCAGAATAAAATTTCAGAAAGTAGGGCGAAATTTCACAAGTTTCGGTAGAGGATAGCCTTGGTTTGCACAAAATTTCTGAAAAATTCTCCCGAAATAGTTTTCTCCTGAAATTCCACGTAGGAATCTCCACTGAATTTGGGACAAAAGGCGACAAATTTCAGGCCAAACGGATGAGTATTCACCCACGAAAAAAATCAAACAGTTTCACACACAAACGAACCTTCCTTTCGGCCGTGGCAGTGATGAATAAAGAGTTTATTGCCAATCTTGTGGGACGAGTCTGGGGCTCAGATCTCAGGGAAAACTCAGTAGACACAGTGACGAACGTCTGGTAAAAATTTCAGACCAAAATACCCAAGGAGTAAGGCGTAGTAAGTCCTAGACCGAGAGTGAACAAAACTGGTTTTCCGAAAACGAAACGCCCTGCCTTTTCTGCCCCGTATCTTCTTTCTGTGATTTGTTTATGGACGTGCCTCCAAACCTGGGTGCAAAGAAGATATGAAGGTACTTGTGTGAATTTTTTCGGCGCAATACGGACCCAGAATAAAATTTCAGAAAGTAAGGCGAAATTTCACAAGTTTCGGTGGAGGATAGCCTTGGTTTGCACAAAATTTCTGAAAAATTCTCCCGAAATAGTTTTCTCCTGAAATTCCACGTAGGAATATCCACTGAATTTGGGACAAAAGGCGACAAATTTCAGGCCAAACGGATGAGTATTCACCCACGAAAAAAATCAAACAGTTTCACACACAAACGAACCTTCCTTTCGGCCCTGGAAGTGATGAATAAAGAATTTATTGCCAATCTTGTGGGACGAATATGGGGCTCAGATCTCAGGTAAAACTCAGTAGACACAGTGATGAACGTCTGGTAAAAATTTCTGACCAAAATACCCAAGGAGTAAGGCGTAGTAAGTCCCAGACCGAGAGTGAACAAAACTAGTTTTCCAAAAACGAAACGTCCTGGCTTTTCTGCGCCGTATCTTCTTTCTGTGATTTGTTTATGGAAGTGCCTCCTTACCTGGGTGCAAATAAAATATGAAGGTACTTGTGTGAATTGTTTTGGCGCAATACGGACCCAGAATAAAATTTCAGAAAGTAGGGCGAAATTTCACAAGTTTCGGTGGAGGATAGCCTTGGTTTGCACAAAATTTCTGAAAAATTCTCCCGCAATAGTTTTCTCCTGAAATTCCACGTAAGAATCTCCACTGAATTTGGGATAAAACGCGACAAATTTCAGGCCAAACGGATGAGTATTCACCCACGAAAAAAATCAAACAGTTTCACACACAAACGAACCTTCCTTTCGGCCCTGGCAGTGATGAATAAAGAATTTATTGCCAATCTTGTGGGACGAATCTTGGGCTCAGATCTCAGGGAAAACTCAGTAAACACAGTGACGAACCTCTGGTAAAAATTTCAGACCAAAATACCCAAGGAGTAAGACGTAGTAAGTCCCAGCCCGAGAGTGAACAAAACTGGTTTTCCGAAAACGAAACGTCCTGCCTTTTCTTCCCCGTATCTTCTTTCTGTGATTTTTTAATGGACGTGCCTCCTTACCTGGGTGCAAACAACATATGAACGTACTTGTGTGAATTTTTTCGGCGCAATACGGACCCAGAATAAAATTTCAGAAAGTAGGGCGAAATTTCACAAGTTTCGGTGGAGGATAGCCTTGGTTTGCACAAAATTTCTAAAAAATTCTTCCGAAATAGTTTTCTCCTGAAATTCCACGTAAGAATCTCCACTGAATTTGGGACAAAACGCGACAAATTTAAGGCCAAACGGATGAGTATTCACCCACGAAAAAAATCAAACAGTTTCACACTCAAACGAACCTTCCTTTCGGCCCTGGCAGTGATGAATAAAGAATTTATTGCCAATCTTGTGGGACGAATCTGGGGCTCAGATTTCAACCAAAACTCAGTAGACACAGTGACGAATGTCTGGTAAAAATTTCAGACCAAAATACCCAAGGAGTAAGGCGTAGTAAGTCCCGGACCGAGAGTGAACAAAACTGGTTTTCCGAAAACGAAGCGTCCTGGCTTTTCTTCCCCGTATCTTCTTTCTGTGATTTGTTTATAGACGTGCCTCCTTACCTGGGTGCAAACAACATATGAAGGTACTTGTGTGAATTTTTTCGGCGCAATACGGACCCAGAATAAAATTTCAGAAAGTAGGGTGAAATTTCACAAGTTCCGGTAGAGGATAGCCTTGGTTGCACAAAATTTCTGAAAAATTTTCCCGAAATAGTTTTCTCCTGAAATTCCACGTAAGAATCTCCACTGAATTTGGGACAAAAGGAGACAAATTTCAGGCCAAACGGATGAGTATTCACCCACGAAAAAAATCAAACAGTTTCACACACAAACGAACCTTCCTTTCGGCCCTGGCAGTGATGAATAAAGAATTTATTGCGAATCTTGTGGAACGAATCTGGGGCTCAAATCTCAGCCAAAAGTTAGTAGACACAGTGAGTAACGTCTGGCAAAAATTTCAGAACCAAATACCCAAGGAGTAAGGCGTAGTAAGTTTCAGACCGAGAGTGAACAAAGCTGGTTTTCCGAAAACGAAACGTCCTGGCTTTTCTACCCCGTATCATCTTTCTGTGTTTTTTTTATGGACGTGCCTCCTTACCTGGGTGCAAAAAACATAAGAAGGTACTTGTGTGAATTTTTTCGGCGCAATATTGACCCAAAATAAAATTTCAGAAAGTAGGGCGAAATATCACAAGTTTTGGTAGATGATAGCCTTGGTTTGCACAAAATTTCTGAAAAATTCTCACGAAATAGTTTTCTCCTGAAATTCCACGTAAGAATCTCCACTGAATTTGGGACAAAACGCGACAAATTTCAGGCCAAACGGATGAGTATTCACCCACGAATAAAATCAAACAGTTTCACACACAAACGAACCTTCCTTTCGGCCCTGGCAGTGATGAATAAAGAATTTATTGCCAATCTTGTGGGACGAATCTTGGGCTCAGATCTCATGGAAAACTCAGTAGACACAGTGACGAACGTCTGGTAAAAATTTCAGACCAAAATACCAAAGGAGTAAGGCGTAGTAAGTCCCAGACCGAGAGTGAACAAAACTGGTTTTCCGAAAACGAAACGTCCTGCCATTTCTGCCCCGTATCTTCTTTCTGTGATTTTTTTATGGACGTGCCTCCTTACCTGGGTGCAAACAACATATGAAGGTACTTGTGTGAATATTTTCGGCGCAATACGGACCCAAAATAAAATTTAAGAAAGTAGGGAGAAATATCACAAGTTTCGGTAGAGGATAGCCTTGGTTTGCACAAAATTTCTGAAAAATTCTCACAAAATAGTTTTCTCCTGAAATTCCACGTAAGAATCTCCACTGAATTTGGGACAAAAGGCGACAAATTTCAGGCCAAATGGATGAGTATTCACCCACGAATAAAATCAAACAGTTTCACACACAAACGAACCTTCCTTTCGGCCCTGGCAGTGATGAATAAAGAATTTATTCCCAATCTTGTGGGACGAATCTGGGGCTCAGATCTCAGGGAAAACTCAGTAGACACAGTGACGAACGTCTGGTAAAAATTTCAGACCAAAATACCCAAGGAGTAAGGCGTAGTAAGTCCCAGACCGAGAGTGAACAAAACTGGTTTTCCGAAAACGAAACGTCCTGCCATTTCTGCCCCGTATCTTCTTTCTGTGATTTTTTTATGGACGTGCCTCCTTACCTGGGTGCAAACAACATATGAAGGTACTTGTGTGAATTTTTTCGGCGCAATACGGACCCAAAATAAAATTTCAGAAAGTAGGGCGAAATATCACAAGTTTCGGTAGAGGATAGCCTTGGTTTGCACAAAATTTCTGAAAAATTCTCCCGAAATAGTTTTCTCCTGAAATTCCATGTAAGAATCTCCACTGAATTTGAGACAAAATGAGACAAATTTCAGGCCAAACGGATGAGTATTCACCCACGAAAAAAATCAAACAGTTTCACACACAAACGAACCTTCCTTTCGGCCGTGGCAGTGATGAATAAAGAATTTATTGCCAATCTTGTGGGACGAATCTGGGGCTCAGATATCAGGTAAAACTCAGTAGACACAGTGACGAACGTCTGGTAAAAATTTCAGACCAAAATACCTAAGGAGTAAGGCGTAGTAAGTCCCAGACCGAGAGTGAACAAAACTGGTTTTCCGAAAACGAAACGTCCTGGATTTTCTGCGCCGTATCTTCTTTCTGTGATTTGTTTATGGACGTGCCTTCTTATCTGGGTGTGAACAACATATGAAGTTATTTGTGTGAATTGTTTTGGCGCAATACGGACCCAAAATAAAATTTCAGAAAGTAGGGCGAAATATCACAAGTTTCGGTGGAGGATAGCCTTGGTTTGCACAAAATTTCTGAAAAATTCTCCCGCAATAGTTTTTTCCTGAAACTCCAATTAAGAATCTCCACTGAATTTGGGAGAAAACGCGACAAATTTCAGGCGAAACGGATGAGTATTCACCCACGAAAAAAATCAAACAGTTTCACACACAAACGAACCTTACTTTCGGCCCTGGCAGTGATGAATAAAGCATTTATTGCCAATCTTGTGGGACGAATCTTGGGCTCAGATCTCAGGGAAAACTCAGTAAACACAGTGACGAACGTCTGGTAAAAATTTCAGACCAAAATACCAAAGGAGTAAGGCGTAGTAAGTCCCAGACCGAGAGTGAACAAAACTGGTTTTCCGAAAACGAAACGTCCTGCCTTTTCTTCCCCGTATCTTCTTTCTGTGATTTTTTTATGGACGTGCCTCCTTACCTGGGTGCAAACAACATATGAAGTTACTTGTGTGAATTGTTTTGGCGCAATACAACCCAAAATAAAATTTCAGAAAGTAGGGCGAAATATCACAAGTTTCGGTGGAGGATAGCCTTGGTCTGCACAAAATTTCTGAAAAATTCTCCCGCAATAGTTTTCTCCTGAAATTCCACGTAGGAATATCCACTGAATTTGGGACAAAAGGCGACAAATTTCAGGCCAAGCGGATGAGTATTCACCCACGAAAAAAATCAAACAGTTTCACACACAAACGAACCTTCCTTTCGGCCGTGGCAGTGATCAATAAAGAATTTATTGCCAATCTTGTGGGACGAATCTGGGGCTCAGATCTCAGGGAAAACTCAGTAGACACAGTGACGAACGTCTGGTAAAAATTTCAGACCAAAATACCCAAGGAGTAAGGCGTAGTAAGTCCCAGACCGAGAGTGAACAAAACTGGTTTTCCAAAAACAAAACGTCCTGGCTTTTCTGCCCCGTATCTTCTTTCTGTGATTTGTTTATGGACGTGCCTCCTTACCTGGGTGCAAACAACATATGAAGGTACTTGTGTGAATTGTTTTGGCGCAATACGGACCCATAATAAAATTTCAGAAAGTAGGGCGAAATTTCACAGGTTTCGTTAGAGGATAACCTTGGTTTGCAAAAAATTTCTGAAAAATTCTCTTGAAATAGTTTTCTTCTGAAATTCCACGTAAGAATCTCCACTGAATTTGGGACAAATCGCGATAAATGTCAGGCCAAACGGATGAATATTCAGCTACGAAAAAAATCAAACAGTTTCACACACAAACGAACCTTCCTTTCGGCCCTGGCAGTGATGAATAAAGAATTTATTGCCAATCTTGTGGGACGAATCTGGGGCTCAGATCTCAGGGAAAACTCAGTAGACACAGTGACGAACGTCTGGTAAAAATTTCATACCAAAATAGCCAAGGAGTAAGGCGTAGTAAGTCCCAGACCGAGTGTGTACAAAACTTGTATTCCGAAAACGAAACGTCCTGGCTTTTCTACCCGGTATCTTCTTTTTGTGATTTTTTTATGGACGTGCCTCCTTACCTGGGTGCAAACAACATATGAAGGTACTTCTGTGAATATTTTCGGCACAATACGGATTCAGAAAAAAATTTCAGAAAGTAGGGCGAAATTTCAAAGGTTTCAGTAGAGGATAGCCTTGGTTTGAACAAAATTTCGGAAAAAGTCTTCCGAAATAGGTTTCTCCTGAAATTCCATGTAAGAATCTCCACTGAATTTGGGACAAAACGTGACAAATTTCAGGCCAAACGGATGAGTATTCACCCACGAAAAAAATCAAACAGTTTCAAACACAAACGAACATTCCTTTCAACCATGGCAGTGATGAATAAAGAATTTATTGCCAATTTTTTGGGACGAATCTCTCGCTCAAGTCTCAGCCAAAATTCAATAAACACAGTGACAAACATCTGGTAAAAATTTCAGACCAAAAAACCCAAGGAGTAAGGCGTAGGAAGTCCCATACCGAGAGTGAACAAAACTGGTTTTCGAAAAACGAAACGTTCTGCCTATTCTACCCCGTATCTTCTTTCTGTGATTTGTTTATGGATGTGCCTCCTTACCTGGGTGCAAACAACATATGAAGGTACTTGTGTGAATTGTTTCGGCGCAATACGGACCCAGAATAAAATTTCAGAAACTAGGGTGAAATTTCACAAGTTCCGGTAGAGGATAGCCTTGGTTGCACAAAATTTCTGAAAAATTCTCCCGAAATAGTTTTCTCCTGAAATTCCACGTAAGAATCTCCACTGAATTTGGGACAAAAGGAGACAAATTTCAGGCCAAACGGATGAGTATTCACCCACGAAAAAAATCAAACAGTTTCACACACAAACGAACCTTCCTTTCGGCCCTGGCAGTGATGAATAAAGAATTTATTGCGAATCTTGTGGAACGAATCTGGGGCTCAAATCTCAGCCAAAAGTTAGTAGACACAGTGAGTAACGTCTGGCAAAAATTTCAGAACCAAATACCCAAGGAGTAAGGCGTAGTAAGTTTCAGACCGAGAGTGAACAAAGCTGGTTTTCCGAAAACGAAACGTCCTGGCTTTTCTACCCCGTATCATCTTTCTGTGTTTTTTTTATGGACGTGCCTCCTTACCTGGGTGCAAAAAACATAAGAAGGTACTTGTGTGAATTTTTTCGGCGCAATATTGACCCAAAATAAAATTTCAGAAAGTAGGGCGAAATATCACAAGTTTTGGTAGATGATAGCCTTGGTTTGCACAAAATTTCTGAAAAATTCTCACGAAATAGTTTTCTCCTGAAATTCCACGTAAGAATCTCCACTGAATTTGGGACAAAACGCGACAAATTTCAGGCCAAACGGATGAGTATTCACCCACGAATAAAATCAAACAGTTTCACACACAAACGAACCTTCCTTTCGGCCCTGGCAGTGATGAATAAAGAATTTATTGCCAATCTTGTGGGACGAATCTTGGGCTCAGATCTCATGGAAAACTCAGTAGACACAGTGACGAACGTCTGGTAAAAATTTCAGACCAAAATACCAAAGGAGTAAGGCGTAGTAAGTCCCAGACCGAGAGTGAACAAAACTGGTTTTCCGAAAACGAAGCGTCCTGGCTTTTCTGCCCCGTATCTTCTTTCTGTGATTTGTTTATGGACTTGCCTCCTTACCTGGGTGCAAACAACATATGAAGGTACTTGTGTGAATTATTTCGGCGCAATACGGACCCAGAATAAAATTTCAGAAAGTAGGGCGAAATTTCACAGGTTTCGTTAGAGGATAACCTTGGTTTGCAAAAAATTTCTGAAAAATTCTCTTGAAATAGTTTTCTTCTGAAATTCCACGTAAGAATCTCCACTGAATTTGGGACAAATCGCGATAAATGTCAGGCCAAACGGATGAATATTCACCCACGAAAAAAATCAAACAGTTTCACACACAAACGAACCTTCCTTTCGGCCCTGGCAGTGATGGATAAAGAATTTATTGCGAATCTTGTGGAACGAATCTGGGGCTCAAATCTCAGCCAAAAGTCAGTAGACACAGTGAGTAACGTCTGGCAAAAATTTCAGAACATAATACCCAAGGAGTAAGGCGTAGTAAGTTTCAGACCGAGAGTGAACAAAGCTGGTTTTCCGAAAACGAAACGTCCTGGCTTTTCTACCCCGTATCATCTTTCTGTGTTTTGTTTATGCACGTGCCTCCTTACCTCGGTTCAAACAACATATGAAGGTACTTGTGTGAATTATATCGGCGCAATACGGACCCAGAATAAAATTTCAGAAAGTAGGGCGAAATTTCACAAGTCTCAGTAGAGGATAGCCTTGGTTTGCAAGTAATTTCTGAAAAATTCTCTTCAAATAGTTTTCTCTTAAAATTCCACGTAAGAATCTCCACTGAATTTAGGACAAAACACGACAAATTTAAGGCCAAACGGATGAGTATTCGCCCACGAAAAAAATCAAACAGTTTCACACACAAACTAACCTTCCTTTCAGCCCTGGCAGTAATGAATAAAGAATTTATTTCCAATCTTGTGGGACGAATCTGGGGCTCAAATCTCAGCAAAAGCTCAGTAGACACAGTCACGAACGTCCGGTAAAAATTTCAGACAAAAATACCCAAGGAGTAAGGCGTAGTAAGTCCAAGACCGAGAGTGAACAATGCTGGTTTTCCAAAAAGGAAAAGTCTTGGCTTTTCTACCCCGTATCTTTTTTCTATGATTTGTTTATGGACGTGCCTCCTTACCTGGGTGAAAACAACATATGAAGGTACTTGTGTGAATTTTTTTGACGCAATACTTACCCAGAATAAAATTTTAGATAGTGGGGCGAAATTTCACAAGTTTCGGTAGAGGATAGCCTTGGTTTGCACAAAATTGCTGAAAAATTCTTTCGAAATAGTTTTCTCCTGAAATTCCACGTAAGAATCTCCACGGAATTTTGGACAAAACGCGACAAATTTCAGGCCAAACGGATGAGTATTCACCCACAAAAAAAATCAAACAGTTTCACACACAAACGAACTTTCCTTTCATCCCTGTCAGTGATGAATAAAGAATTTATTGCCAATCTTGTGGGACGAATCTGGGGCTCAAATCACAGCCAAAACTCAGTAGACACAGTGATGAACGTCTGTTAAAAATTTCAGACCAAAATACCTAAGGAATAAGGCGTAGTAAGTCCCAGACCGAGAGTGAACAAAACTGGTTTTCCGAAAACGAAACGTCCTGGCTTTTCTACCCCGTATCTTCTTTCTATGATTTGTTTATGGACGTGCCTCCTTACCTAGGTGCAAACAACATATGAAGGTACTTGTGTGAATTTTTTCGGCGCAATACGGACTCAGAATAAAATTTCAGAAAGTGGGGCGAAATTTGAAAAGTTTCTGTAGAGGATAGCCCTGGTTTGCACAAAATTTCTGAAAAATTCTCCTGAAATAGTTTTCTCCTGAAATTCCACGTAAGAATCTCCACTGAATTTGGGACAAAACGCGATAAATTTCAGCCCAAACGGATAAGTATTCACCCACGAAAAAAATCAAACAATTTCACACACAAACGAACCTTCCTTTCAGCCCTGGCAGTGATGAATAAAGAATTTATTGCCATTCTTGTGGGATGAATCTTGGGTTCAAATCTCAGCCAAAACTCAGTAGACACAGTGACGAACGTTTGGTAAAAATTTCAGACCAAAATACCCAAGGAGTAAGGCGTAGTAAGTCCAAGACCGAGAGTGAAGAAAGCTGGTTTTCCGAAAACGAAAAGTCCTGGCTTTTCTACCCCGTATTTTTTTTCTGTGATTTTTTTATGGACGTGCCTCCTTACCTGGGTTCAAACAACATATGAAGGTACTTGTGTGAATTTTTTCGGCGCAATACGGACCCGGAATAAAATTTCAGAAAGTAGGGTGAAATTTCACAAGTTTCGGTATAGGATAGCCTTGGTTTGCACAAAATTTCTGAGAAATTCTCCCGAAATAGTTTTCTCCAGAAATTCCACGTATGAATCTCCACTGAATTTGGGACAAAACGCGACAAATTTCAGACCAAACGGATGAGTATTCACCCACCAAAAAAATCAAACAGTTTCATACACAAACGAACCTTCCTTTCAGCCCTGGCATTGATGAATAAAGAATTTATTTCCAATCTCGTGGGACGAATCTGGGCCTCAAATCTCAGCCAAAACTCAGTAGACACAGTGACGAACGTCTGGTAAAAATTTCAGACCAAAATACCCATGGAGTAAGGCGTAGTAAATCCCAGACCGAGAGTGAAGAAAGCTGGTTTTCCGAAAACGAAATATCCTGGCTTTTCTACCGCGTATCTTCTTTCTGTGATTTTTTTATGGACGTGCCTCCTTACCTGGGTGCAAAAAACATATGAAAGTCCTTGGGTTAATTTTGTCGGCGCAATACGGACCCAGAATAAAATTTCAGAAAGTAGGGCGAAATTTCACAAGTTTCGGTAGAGAATAGCCTTTGTTTGCACAAAATTTCTGAAAAATTCTCCCGAAATAGTTTTCTCCTGAAATTCCACGTAAGAATCTCCCTTGAATTTATATTAAAACGCGACTAATTTCAGGCCAAACGGATGAGTATTCACCCACGAAAAAAATCAAACAGCTTCACACACAAACGAACCTTCCTTTCAGCCCTGGTAGCGATGAATAAAGAATTTATTGCCAATTTTGTGCGACGAATTTGGGGCTCAAGTCTTAGCCAAAACACAGTAGACACAGTTACGAACGTCTGGTGAAAAGTTCAGAATAAAATACCCAAGGAGTAAGGCGTAGTAAGTCCCTGACCGAGGGTGAACAAAGCTGGTTTTCCGAAAACGAAACATCCTGGCATTTCTACCCCGTATCTTCTTTCTGTGATTTGTTTATTGACGTGCCCTTTACATGGGTGCAAACAACATATGAGGGTACTTGTGTGAATTTTTTCGGCGCAATACGGACCCAGAATAAAATTTCAGAAAGTAGGCAGAAATTTCACAAGTTTCGATAGAGATAGCCTTGGTTTGCACAAAATTTCTGAAAAATTCTCCCGGAATAGTTTTCTCCTGAAATTCCACGTAAGAATCTCCACTGAATTTGGAACAAAACGCAACATATTTCAGGCCAAACGGATGAGTATTCACTCACGAAAAAAATCAAATAGTTTCAAATACAAACGAACCTTCCTTTCAGCCCTGGCAGTGATGAATAAAGATTTTATTGCCAATCTTGTGGGACGAATCTTGGGCTCAGATCTCAGGGAAAACTAAGTAAACACAGTGACGAACGTCTGGTAAAAATTTCAGACCAAAATACCCAAGGAGTAAGGCGTAGTAAGTCCTAGACCGAGAGTGAACAAAACTGGTTTTCCGAAAACGAAACGCCCTGCCTTTTCTGCCCCGTATCTTCTTTCTGTGATTTGTTTATGGACGTGCCTCCAAACCTGGGTGCAAAGAAGATATGAAGGTACTTGTGTGAATTTTTTCGGCGCAATACGGACCCAGAATAAAATTTCAGAAAGTAAGGCGAAATTTCACAAGTTTCGGTGGAGGATAGCCTTGGTTTGCACAAAATTTCTGAAAAATTCTCCCGAAATAGTTTTCTCCTGAAATTCCACGTAGGAATCTCCATTGAATTTGGGACAAAAGGCGACAAAATTCAGGCCAAACGGATGAGTATTCACCCACGAAAAAAATCAAACAGTTTCACACACAAACGAACCTTCCTTTCGGCCGTGGCAGTGATGAATAAAGAATTTATTGCCAATCTTGTAGGACGAATCTCGGGCTCAGATCAAGGCCAAAACTCAGTAGACACAGTGAAGAACGTCTGGTAAAAATTTCAGACCAAAATACCAAAGGAGTAAGGCGTAGTAAGTCCCAGACCGAGAGTGAACAAAACTGGATTTCCGAAAACGAAACGTCTTGGCTTTTCTACCCCGTATCTTCTTTCTGTGATTTGTTTATGGACGTGCCTCCTTACCTGGGTGCAAACAACATATGAAGGTACTTGTGTGATTTTTTTCGGCGCAATACGGACCCAGAATAAAATTTCAGAAAGTAGGGCGAAATTTCACAAGTTTCGGTAGAGGATAGCCTTGGTTTGCACAAAATTTCTGAAAAATTCTCCCGAAATAGTTTTCTCCTGAAATTCCACGTAGGAATCTCCACTGAATTTGGGACAAAAGGCGACAAATTTCAGGCCAAACGGATGAGTGTTCACCCACGAAAAAAATCAAACAGTTTCACACACAAACGAACCTTCCTTTCGGCCGTGGCAGTGATGAATAAAGAATTTATTGCCAATCTTGTGGGACGAATCTGGGGCTCACATCTCAGCCAAAACTTAGTAGACACAGTGACGAACGTCTGGTAAAAATGTCAGACCAAAATACCCAAGGAGTAAGGCGTAGTAAGTCCCAGACCGAGAGTGAACAAAACTGGTTTTCCGAAAACGAAACGTCCTGCCTTTTCTGCCCCGTATCTTCTTTCTATGATTTTTTTATGGACGTGCTTCCTTACCTGGGTGCAAACAACATATGAAGGTACTTGTGTGAATTTTTTCGGCGCAATACGGACTTAGAATAAAATTTCAGAAAGTTGGGCGAAATTTCACAAGTTTCGGTGGAGGATAGCCTAGGTTTGCACAAAATTTCTGAAAAATTCTCCCGAAATAGTTTTCTCCTGAAATTCCACGTAAGAATCTCCACTGAATTTGGGACAAAAGGCGAAAAATTTCAGGCCAAACGGATGAGTATTCACCCACGAAAAAAATCAAACAGTTTCACACACAAACGAACCTTCCTTTCGGCCCTGGCAGTGAGGAATAAAGAATTTATTGCCAATCTTGTGGGACGAATCTTGGGCTCAGATCTCAGGGAAAACTCAGTAAACACAGTCACAAACCTCTGGTAAAAATTTCAGACCAAAATACCCAAGGAGTAAGGCGTAGTAAGTCCTAGACCGAGAGTGAACAAAACTGGTTTTCCGAAAACGAAACGCCCTGCCTTTTCTGCCCCGTATCTTCTTTCTGTGATTTGTTTATGGACGTGCCTCCAAACCTGGGTGCAAAGAAGATATGAAGGTACTTGTGTGAATTTTTTCGGCGCAATACGGACCCAGAATAAAATTTCAGAAAGTAAGGCGAAATTTCACAAGTTTCGGTGGAGGATAGCCTTGGTTTGCACAAAATTTCTGAAAAATTCTCCCGAAATAGTTTTCTCCTGAAATTCCACGTAGGAATATCCACTGAATTTGGGACAAAAGGCGACAAATTTCAGGCCAAACGGATGAGTATTCACCCACGAAAAAAATCAAACAGTTTCACACACAAACGAACCTTCCTTTCGGCCCTGGAAGTGATGAATAAAGAATTTATTGCCAATCTTGTGGGACGAATATGGGGCTCAGATCTCAGGTAAAACTCAGTAGACACAGTGATGAACGTCTGGTAAAAATTTCAGACCAAAATACCCAAGGAGTAAGGCGTAGTAAGTCCTAGACCGAGAGTGAACAAAACTAGTTTTCCAAAAACGAAACGTCCTGGCTTTTCTGCGCCGTATCTTCTTTCTGTGATTTTTTATGGACGTGCCTCCTTACCTGGGTGCAAACAAAATATGAAGGTACTTGTGTGAATTGTTTTGGCGCAATACGGACCCAGAATAAAATTTCAGAAAGTAGGGCGAAATTTCACAAGTTTCGGTGGAGGATAGGCTTGGTTTGCACAAAATTTCTGAAAAATTCTCCCGCAATAGTTTTCTCCTGAAATTCCACGTAAGAATCTCCACTGAATTTGGGACAAAACGCGACAAATTTCAGGCCAAACGAATGAGTATTCACCCACGAAAAAAATCAAACAGTTTCACACACAAACGAACCTTCCTTTCGGCCCTGGCAGTGAGGAATAAAGAATTTATTGCCAATCTTGTGGGACGAATCTTGGGCTCAGATCTCAGGGAAAACTCAGTAAACACAGTCACGAAACTCTGGTAAAAATTTCAGACCAAAATACCCAAGGAGTAAGGCGTAGTAAGTCCCAGCCCGAGAGTGAACAAAACTGGTTTTCCGAAAACGAAACGTCCTGCCTTTTCTTCCCCGTATCTTCTTTCTGTGATTTTTTAATGGACGTGCCTCCTTACCTGGGTGCAAACAACATATGAACGTACTTGTGTGAATTTTTTCGGCGCAATACGGACCCAGAATAAAATTTCAGAAAGTAGGGCGAAATTTCACAAGTTTCGGTGGAGGATAGCCTTGGTTTGCACAAAATTTCTAAAAAATTCTTCCGAAATAGTTTTCTCCTGAAATTCCACGTAAGAATCTCCACTGAATTTGGGACAAAACGCGACAAATTTAAGGCCAAACGGATGAGTATTCACCCACGAAAAAAATCAAACAGTTTCACACACAAACGAACCTTCCTTTCGGCCCTGGCAGTGATGAATAAAGAATTTATTGCCAATCTCGTGGGACGAATCTGGGGCTCAGATTTCAACCAAAACTCAGTAGACACAGTGACGAACGTCTGGTAAAAATTTCAGACCAAAATACCCAAGGAGTAAGGCGTAGTAAGTCCCGGACCGAGAGTGAACAAAACTGGTTTTCCGAAAACGAAGCGTCCTGGCTTTTCTGCCCCGTATCTTCTTTCTGTGATTTGTTTATAGACGTGCCTCCTTACCTGGGTGCAAACAACATATGAAGGTACTTGTGTGAATTTTTTCGGCGCAATACGGACCCAGAATAAAATTTCAGAAAGTAGTGTGAAATTTCACAAGTTCCGGTAGAGGATAGCCTTGGTTGCACAAAATTTCTGAAAAATTCTCCCGAAATAGTTTTCTCCTGAAATTCCACGTAAGAATCTCCACTGAATTTGGGACAAAAGGAGACAAATTTCAGGCCAAACGGATGAGTATTCACCCACGAAAAAAATCAAACAGTTTCACACACAAACGAACCTTCCTTTCGGCCCTGGCAGTGATGAATAAAGAATTTATTGCCAATCTTGTGGGATGAATCTGGGGCTCAGATCTCAGCCAAAACTTAGTAGACACAGTGAGTAACGTCTGGTAAAAATTTCAGACCAAAATACCCAAGGAGTAAGGCGTAGTAAGTCCCAGACCGAGAGTGAACAAAACTGGTTTTCCGAAAACGAAGCGTCCTGGCTTTTCTGCCCCGTATCTTCTTTCTGTGATTTGTTTATGGACGTGCCTCCTTACTTGGGTGCAAACAACATATGAAGGTACTTGTGTGATTTTTTTCGGCGCAATACGGACCCAGAATAAAATTTCAGAAAGTAGGGCGAAATTTCACAAGTTTCGGTGGAGGATAGCCTTGGTTTGCAAAAAAATGCTGAAAAATTCTCCCGCAATAGTTTTCTCCTGAAATTCCACGTAAGAATCTCCACTGAATTTGGGACAAAACGTGACAAATTTCAGGCCAAAAGGATGAGTATTCACCCACGAAAAAAATCAAACAGTTTCACACGGAAACGAACCTTCCTTTCGGCCCTGGCAGTGATGAATAAAGAATTTATTGCCAATCTTGTGGGACGAATATGGGGCTCAGATCTCAGGTAAAACTCAGTAGACACAGTGACGAACATCTGGTAAAAATTTTAGACCACAATACCCAAGGAGTAAGGCGTAGTAAGTCCCAGACCGAGAGTGAACAAAACTGGTTTTCCGAAAACGAAACGTCCTGGCTTTTCTGCGCCGTATCTTCTTTCTGTGATTTGTTTATGGACGTGCCTCCTTACCTGGGTGCAAACAACATATGAAGGTATTTGTGTGAATTGTTTTGGCGCAATACGGACCCAGAATAAAATTTCAGAAAGTAGGGCGAAATTTCACAAGTTTCGGTAGAGGATAGCGTTGGTTTGCACAAAAATTCTGAAAAATTCTCCCGCAATAGTTTTCTCCTGAAATTCCACGTAAGAATCTCCATTGAATTTGGGACAAAACGCGACAAATTTAAGGCCAAACGGATGAGTATTCACCCACGAAAAAAATCAAACAGTTTCACACACAAACGAACCTTCCTTTCGGCCCTGGCAATGATGAATAAAGAATTTATTGCCCATCTTGTGGGATGAATCTGGGGCTCAGATCTCAGCCAAAACTCAGTAGACACAGTGACGAACGTCTGGTAAAAATTTCAGACCAAAATACCCAAGGAGTAAGGCGTAGTAAGTCCCAGACCGAGAGTGAACAAAACTGGTTTTCCGAAAACGAAGCGTCCTGCCTTTTCTGCCCCTATCTTCTTTCTGTGATTTGTATATGGACGTGCCTCCTTACCTGGGTGCAATCAACATATGAAGGTACTTGTGTGAATTTTTTCGGCGCAATACGGACCCAGAATAAAATTTCAGAAAGTAGGGCAAAATTTCACAAGTTTCGGTGGAGGATAGCCTTGGTTTGCACAAAAATTATGAAAAATTCTCCTGCAATAGTTTTCTCCTGAAATTCCACGTAAGAATCTCCACTGAATTTGGGACAAAAGGCGATAAGTTTCAGTCCAAACGGATGAGTATTCACCCACGAAAAAAATCAAACAGTTTCACACACAAACGAACCTTCTTTTCGGCCCTGGCAGTGATGAATAAAGAATTTATTGCCAATCTTGTGGGATGAATCTGGGGCTCAGATCTCAGGTAAAACTCAGTAGACACAGTGACGAACGTCTGGTAAAAATTTCAGACCAAAATACACAAGGAGTAAGGCTTAGTAAGTCCCAGACCGAGAGTGAACAAAACTGGTTTTCCGAAAACGAAGCGTCCTGCCTTTTCTGTCCCGTATCTTCTTTATGTGATTTGTTTATGGACGTGCCTCCTTACATGGGTGCAAACAACATATGAAGGTACTTGTGTGAATTTTTTCGGCGCAATACGGACCCAGAATAAAATTTCAGAAAGTAGGGCGAAATTTCACAAGTTTCGGTGGAGGATAGCCTTGGTTTGCACAAAAATTCTGAAAAATTCTCCCGCAATAGTTTTCTCCTGAAATTCCACGTAAGAATCTCCACTGAATTTGGGACGAAACGCGACAAATTTCAGGCCAAACGGATGAGTATTCACCCACGAAAAAAATCAAACAGTTTCACACGCAAACGAACCTTCCTTTCGGCCCTGGCAGTGATGAATAAAGAATTTATTGCCAATCTTGTGGGACGAATATGGGGCTCAGATCTCAGGTAAAACTCAGTAGACACAGTGACGAACGTCTGGTAAAAATTTCAGACCAAAATACCCAAGGAATAAGGCGTAGTAAGTCCCAGACCGAGAGTGAACAAAACTGGTTTTCCGAAAATGAAACGTCCTGGCTTTTCTGCGCCGTATCTTCTTTCTGTGATTTGTTTATGGACGTGCCTCCTTACCTGTGTGCAAAGAACATATGAAGGTACTTGTGTGAATTGTTTTGGCGCAATACAGACCCAGAATAAAATTTCAGAAAGTAGGGCGAAATTTCACAAGTTTCGGTAGAGGATAGCCTTGGTTTGCCCAAAATTTCTGAAAAATTCTCCCGAAATAGTTTTCTCCTGAAATTCCACGTAAGAATCTCCACTGAATTTGGGACAAAAGGCGACAAGTTTCAGGCCAAACGGATGAGTATTCACCCACGAAAAAAATCAAACAGTTTCACACACAAACGAACCTTCCTTTCGGCCCTGGCAGTGATGAATAAAGAATTTATTGCCAATCTTGTGGGATGAATCTGGGGCTCAGATCTTATCCAAAACTAGGTAGACACAATGACGAACGTCTGGTGAAAATTTCAGACCAAAATACCCAAGGAGTAAGGCGTAGTAAGTCCCAGACCGAGAGTGAACAAAACTGGTTTTCCGAAAACGAAGCGTTCTGCCTTTTCTGCCCCTATCTTCTTTCTGTGATTTGTATATGGACGTGCCTCCTTACCTGGGTGCAAACAACATATGAAGGTACTTGTGTGAATTTTTTCGGCGCAATACGGACCCAGAATAAAATTTCAGAAAGTAGGGCGAAATTTCACAAGTTTCGGTGGAGGATAGCCTTGGTTTGCACAAAAATTCTGAAAAATTCTCCCGCAATAGTTTTCTCCTGAAATTCCACGTACGAATCTCCACTGAATTTGGGACAAAAAGCGACAAGTTTCAGGCCAAACGGATGAGTATTCACCCACGAAAAAATCAAACAGTTTCACACACAAACGAACCTTCCTTTCGGCCCTGGCAGTGATGAATAAAGAATTTAATGCCAATCTTGTGGGATGAATATGGGGCTCAGATCTCAGCCAAAACTCAGTAGACACAGTGACGAACGTTTGGTAAAAATTTCAGACCAAAATACCCATGGAGTAAGGCGTAGTAAGTCCCAGACCGAGAGTGAACAAAACTGGTTTTCCGAAAATGAAGCGTCTTGCCTTTTCTGCCCCTATCTTCTTTCTGTGATTTGTATATGGTGCCTCCTTACCTGGGTGCAAACAACATATGAATGTACTTGTGTGAATTTTTCGGCGCAATACGGACCCAGAATAAAATTTCAGAAAGTAGGGCGAAATTTCACAAGTGTCGGTGGAGGATAGCCTTGGTTTGCACAAAAATTCTGAAAAATTCTCCCGCAATAGTTTTCTCCTGAAATTCCACGTAAGAATCTCCACTGAATTTGGGACAAAACGCGAAAAATTTCAGGCGAAACGGATGAGTATTCACCCACGAAAAAAATCAAACAGTTTCACACACAAACGAACCTTCCTTTCGGCCCTGGCAGTGATGAATAAAGAATTTATTGCCAATCTTGTGGGATGAATCTGGGGCTCAGATCTCAGCCAAAACTCAGTAGACACAGTGACGAACGTCTGGTAAAAATTTCAGACCAAAATACCCAAGGAGTAAGGCGTAGTAAGTCCCAGACCGAGAGTGAACAAAACTGGTTTTCCGAAAACGAAGCGTCCTGCCTTTTCTGCCCCTATCTTCTTTCTGTGATTTGTATATGGACGTGCCTCCTTACCTGGGTGCAAATAACATATGAAGGTACTTGTGTGAATTTTTTCAGCGCAATACGGACCCAGAATAAAATTTCAGAAAGTAGGGCGAAATTTCATAAGTTTCGGTGGAGGATAGCCTTGGTTTGCACAAAATTTCTGAAAAATTCTCCCGAAATAGTTTTCTCCTGAAATTCCACGTAAGAATCTCCACTGAATTTGGGACAAAACGCGACAAATTTCAGGCCAAACGGATGAGTATTCACCCACGAAAAAAATCACACAGTTTCACACACAAACGAACCTTCCTTTCGGCCCTGGCAGTGATGAATAAAGAATTTATTGCCAATCTTGTGGGACGAATATGGGGCTCAGATCTCATATAAAACTCAGTAGACACAGTGACGAACGTCTGGTAAAAATTTCAGACCAAAATACCCAAGGAGTAAGGCGTAGTAAGTCCGAGACCGAGAGTGAACAAAACTGGTTTTCCGAAAACGAAACGTCCTGGCTTTTCTGCGCCGTATCTTCTTTCTGTGATTTGTTTATGGACGTGCCTTCTTACCTGGGTGCAAACAACATATGAAGGTACTTGTGTGAATTGTTTTGGCGCAATACGGACCCAGAATAAAATTTCAGAAAGTAGGGCGAAATTTCACAAGTTTCGGTAGAGGATAGCCTTGGTTTGCCCAAAATTTCTGAAAAATTCTCCCGCAATAGTTTTCTCCTGAAATTCAACGTAAGAATCTCCACTGAATTTGGGACAAAAGGCGACATGTTTCAGGCCAAACGGATGAGTATTCACCCACGAAAAAAATCAAACAGTTTCACACACAAATGAACCTTCCTTTCGGCCCTGGCAGTGATGAATAAAGAATTTATTGCCAATCTTGTGGGATGAATCTGGGGCTCAGATCTCAGCCAAAACTTAGTAGACACAGTGACGAACGTCTGGTAAAAATTTTAGATCAAAATACCCAAGGAGTAAGGCGTAGTAAGTCCCAGACCGAGAGTGAACAAAACTGGTTTTCCGAAAACGAAGCGTCATTGCCTTTTCTGCCCCTATCTTCTTTCTGTGATTTGTATATGGACGTGCCTCCTTACCTGGGTGCAAACAACATATGAAGGTACTTGTGTGAATTGTTTTGGCGTAATACGGACCGAGAATAAAATTTCAGAAAGTAGGGCGAAATTTCACAAGTTTCGGTGGCGGATAGCCTTGGTTTGCCCAAAATTTCTGAAAAATTCTCCCGAGATAGTTTTCTCCTGAAATTCCACGTAAGAATCTCCACTGAATTTGGGACAAAAGGCGACAAGTTTCAGGCCAAACGGATGAGTATTCACCCACGAAAAAAATCAAACAGTTTCACACACAAACGAACCTTCCTTTCGGCCCTGGCAGTGATGAATAAAGAATTTATTGCCAATCTTGTGGGATGAATCTGGGGCTCAGATCTCAGCCAAAACTAGGTAGACACAGTGACGAACGTCTGGTAAAAATTTCAGACCAAAATACCCAAGGAGTAAGGCGTAGTAAGTCCCAGACCGAGAGTGAACAAAACTGGTTTTCCGAAAACGAAACGTCCTGGCTTTTCTGCCCCGTATCTTCTTTCTGTGATTTGTTTATAGACGTGCCTCCTTACCTGGGTGCAAACAACATATGAAGGTACTTGTGTGGATTTTTTCGGCGCAATACGGACCCAGAATAAAATTTCAGAAAGTAAGGCGAAATTTCACAAGTTTCGGTAGAGGATAGCCTTGGTTTGCAAAAAATTTCTGAAAAATTCTCCCGAAATAGTTTTCTCCTGAAATCCCGCGTAAGAATCTCCACTGAATTTGGGACAAAACGCGACAAATTTCAGGCCAAACGGATGAGTATTCACCCACGAAAAAAATCAAATAGTTTCATACACAAACGAACCTTCCTTTCGGCCCTGGCAGTGATGAATAAAGAATTTATTGCCAATCTTGTGGGACGAATCTGGGGCTTAGATCTCAGGGAAAACTCAGTAGACACAGTGACGAACGTCTGGTAAAAATTTCAGACCAAAATACCCAAGGAGTAAGGCGTAGTATGTCCCAGACCGAGAGTGAACAAAACTGGTTTTCCGAAAACGAAATGTCCTGGCTTTTCTGCACCGTATCTTCTTTCTGTGATTTGTTTATGGACGTGCCTCCTTACCTGGGTGCAAACAAATTATGAAGGTACTTGTGTGAATTTTTTCGGAGCAATACGGACCCAGAATAAAATTTCAGAAAGTAGGGCGAAATTTCACAAGTTTCGGTGGAGGATAGCCTTGGTTTGCACAAAATTTCTGAAAAATTCTGCCGAAATAGTTTTTTCCTGAAATTCCACGTAAGAATCTCCACTGAATTTGGGACAAAACGCGACAAATTTCAGGCCAAACGGATGAGTATTCACCCACGAAAAAAATCAAACAGTTTCACACACAAACGAACCTTCCTTTCGGCCGTGGCAGTGATGAATAAATAATGTATTGCCAATCTTGTGGGACGAATCTGGGGCTCAGATCTCAGGGAAAACTCAGTAGACACAGTGACGAACGTCTGGTAAAAATTTCAGACCAAAATACCCAAGGAGTAAGGCGTAGTATGTCCCAGACCGAGAGTGAACAAAACTGGTTTTCCGAAAACGAAATGTCCTGGCTTTTCTGCACCGTATCTTCTTTCTGTGATTTGTTTATGGACGTGCCTCCTTACCTGGGTGCAAACAAATTATGAAGGTACTTGTGTGAATTTTTTCGGAGCAATACGGACCCAGAATAAAATTTCAGAAAGTAGGGCGAAATTTCACAAGTTTCGGTGGAGGATAGCCTTGGTTTGCACAAAATTTCTGAAAAATTCTGCCGAAATAGTTTTTTCCTGAAATTCCACGTAAGAATCTCCACTGAATTTGGGACAAAACGCGACAAATTTCAGGCCAAACGGATGAGTATTCACCCACGAAAAAAATCAAACAGTTTCACACACAAACGAACCTTCCTTTCGGCCGTGGCAGTGATGAATAAATAATGTATTGCCAATCTTGTGGGACGAATCTGGGGCTCAGATCTCAGGGAAAACTCAGTAGACACAGTGACGAACGTCTGGTAAAAATTTCAGACCAAAATACACAAGGAGTAAGGCGTAGTAAGTCCCAGACCGAGAGTGAACAAAACTGGTTTTCCGAAAACGAAACGTCCTTGCTTTTCTGCCCCGTATCTTCTTTCTGTGATTTGTTTATGGAAGTGTCTCCTTACCTGGGTGCAAACAACATATGAAGGTACTTGTGTGAATTTTTTCGGCACAGTACGGACCCAGAATAAAATTTCAGAAAATAGGGCGAAATTTCACAAGTTTCGGTGGATGATAGCCTTGGTTTGCACAAAATTTCTGAAAAATTCTCCCGAAATAGTTTTCTCCTGAAATTCCACGTAAGAATCTCCACTGAATTTGGGACAAAACGCGACAAATTTCAGGCCAAAAAGATGAGTATTCACCCACGAAAAAAATCAAACAGTTTCACACACAAACGAACCTTCCTTTCGGCCCTGGCAGTGATGAATAAAGAATTTATTGCCAATCTTGTGGGATGAATCTGGGGCTCAGATCTCAGGTAAAACTCAGTAGACACAGTGACGAACGTTTGGTAAAAATTTCAGACCAAAATACCCAAGGAGTAAGGCGTAGTAAGTCCCAGACCGAGAGTGAACAAAACTGGTTTTCCGAAAACGAAATGTCCTGGCTTTTCTGCCCCGTATCTTCTTTCTGATATTTGTTTATGGACGTGCCTCCTTACCTGGGTGCAAACAACATATGAAGGTACTTGTGTGAATTTTTTCGGCGCAATACGGACCCAGAATAAAATTTCAGAAAGTAGGGCGAAATTTCACAAGTTTCGGTGGAGGATAGCCTTGGTTTGCACAAAATTTCTGAAAAATTCTCCCGAAATAGTTTTCTCCTGAAATTCCACGTAAGAATCTCCACTGAATTTGGGACAAAACGCGACAAATTTCAGGCCAAAAAGATGAGTATTAACCCACGAAAAACATCAAACAGTTTCACACACAAACGAACCTTCCTTTCGGCCCTGGCAGTGTGATGAATAAAGAATTTATTGCCAATCTTGTGGGACGAATCTGGGGCTTAGATCTCAGGGAAAACTCAGTAGACACAGTGACGAACGTCTGGTAAAAATTTCAGACCAAAATACCCAAGGAGTAAGGCGTAGTAAGTCCCAGACCGAGAGTGAACAAAACTGGTTTTCCGAAAACGAAACGTCCTGGCTTTTCTACCCCGTATCTTCTTTCTGTGATTTGTTTATGGACGTGCCTCCTTACCTGGGTGCAAACAACATATGAAGGTACTTGTGTGAATTTTTTCGGCGCAATACGGACCCAGAATAAAATTTTAGAATGTAGGGCGAAATTTCACAAGTTTCGGTGGAGGATAGCCTTTGTTTGCACAAAAATTCTGAAAAATTCTCCCGAAATAGTTTTCTGCTGAAATTCACAGAAGAATCTCCACAGAATTTGAGACACAACGCGACAAATTTCAGGCCAAACGGATGAGTATTCACCCACAAAAAAATCAAATAGTTTCACACAGAAACGAACCTTCCTTTCGGCCGTGGCAGTGATGAATAAAGAATTTATTGCCAATCTTGTGGGACGAATCTGGGGCTCAGATCTCAGCCAAAACTCAGTAGACACAGTGACGAACGTATGGTTAAAATTTCATACCAAAATACCCAAGGAGTAAGGCGTAGTAAGTCCCAGACCGAGAGTGAACAAAACTGGTTTTCCGAAAACGAAGCGTCCTGGCTTTTCTGCCCCGTATCTTCTTTATGTGATTTGTTTATGGACGTGCCTCCTTACCTGGGTGCAAACAACATATGAAGGTACTTGTGTGAATTTTTCCGGCGCAATACGGACCCAGAATAAAATTTCAGAAAGTAGGGCGTAATTTCACAAGTTTCGGTGGAGGATAGCCTTTGTTTGCACAAAAATTCTGAAAAATTCTCCCGAAATAGTTTTCTGCTGAAATTCACAGAAGAATCTCCACAGAATTTGAGACACAACGCGACAAATTTCAGGCCAAACGGATGAGTATTCACCCACGAAAAAAATCAAATAGTTTCACACAGAAACGAACCTTCCTTTCGGCCGTGGCAGTGATGAATAAAGAATTTATTGCCAATCTTGTGGGACGAATCTGGGGCTCAGATCTCAGCCAAAACTTAGTAGACACAGTGACAAACGTCTGGTAAAAACTTGAGACCAAAATACCCAAGGAGTAAGGCGTAGTAAGTCCCAGACCGAGAAGGAACAAAACTGGTTTTCCGAAAACGAAACGTCCTTGCTTTTCTGCCCAGTATCTTCTTTCTGTGATTTGTTTATGGACGTGCCTCCTTACCTGGGTGCAAACAACATATGAAGGTACTTGTGTAAATTTTTTCGGCACAATACGGACCCAGAATAAAACTTCAGGAAGTAGGGCGAAATTTCACAAGTTTCGGTAGAGGATAGCCTTTGTTTGCACAAAAATTCTGAAAAATTCTCCAGAAATAGTTTTCTCCTGAAATTCCACGTAAGAATCTCCACTGAATTTGGGACAAAACGCGAGAAATTTAAGGCCAAACGGATGAGTATTCACCCACGAAAAAAATCAAACAGTTTCACACAGAAACGAACCTTCCTTTCGACCGTGGCAGTGATGAATAAAGAATTTATTGCCAATCTTGTGGGACGAATATGGGGCTCAGATCTCACGTAAAATTCAGTAGACACAGTGACGAACGTCTGGTAAAAATTTCAGACCAAAATACCCAAGGAGTAAGGCGTAGTATGTCCCAGACCGAGAGTGAACAAAACTGGTTTTCCGAAAACGAAACGTCCTGGCTTTTCTGCCCCGTATCTTCTTTCTGTGATTTGTTTATGGACGTGCCTCCTTACCTGGGTGCAAACAACATATGAAGGTACTTGTGTGAATTTTTTCGGCGCAATACGGACCCAGAATAAAATTTCAGAAAGTAGAGCGAAATTTCACAAGTTTCGCCATAGGATAGCCTTTGTTTGCACAAAAATTCTGAAAAATTCTCCCGAAATAGTTTTCTCCTGAAATTCCACATAAGAATCTCCACTGAATTTGGGAAAAACACGACAAACTTCAGGCGAAACGGATGAGTATTCACCCACGAAAAAAATCAAACAGTTTCACACACAAACGAACCTTCCTTTCGGCCCTGGCAGTGATGAATAAAGAATTTATTGCCAATCTTGTGGGACGAATCTGGGGCTCAGATCTCAGCCAAAACTCAGTATTCACAGTGACGAACGTATGGTTAAAATTTCATACCAAAATACCCAAGGAGTAAGGCTTAGTAAGTCCCAGACCGAGAAGGAACAAATCTGGTTTTCCGAAAACGAAACGTCCTTGCTTTTCTGCCCCGTATCTTCTTTCTGTGATTTGTTTATGGACGTGCCTCCTTACTTGGGTGCAAACAACATATGAAGGTACTTGTGTGAATTTTTTCGGCGCAATACGGACCCAGAATAAAATTTCAGAAAGTAGGGCGAAATTTCACAAGTTTCGGTAGAGGATAGCCTTTGTTTGCACAAAAATTCTGAAAATTCTCCCGAAATAGTTTTCTGCTGAAATTCACATAAGAATCTCCACAGAATTTGAGACACAACGCGACAAATTTCAGGCCAAACGGATGAGTATTCACCCACAAAAAAATCAAATAGTTTCAGACAGAAACGAACCTTCCTTTCGGCCGTGGCAGTGATGAATAAAGAATTTATTGCCAATCTTGTGGGACGAATCTGGGGCTCAGATCTCAGCCAAAACTCAGTAGACACAGTGACAAACGTCTGGTAAAAACTTAAGACCAAAATACCCAAGGAGTAAGGCGTAGTAAGTCCCAGACCGAGAAGGAACAAAACTGGTTTTCCGAAAACGAAACGTCCTTGCTTTTCTGCCCAGTATCTTCTTTCTGTGATTTGTTTATGGACGTGCCTCCTTACCTGGGTGCAAACAACATATGAAGGTACTTGTGTGAATTTTTTTGTTGCAATACAGACCCAGAATAAAATTTCAGAAAGTAGGGCCAAATTTCACAAGTTTCGGTAGAGGATAGCCTTGGTTTGCACAAAATTTCTGAAAAATTTTCCCGAAATAGTTTTACCCTGAAATTCCACATAAGAATCTCCACTGAATTTGGGACAAAACGCGACAAATTTCAGGCCAAACGCATGAGTATTCACCCACGAAAAAAATCAAACAGTTTCACACAGAAACGAACCTTCCTTTCGGCCGTGGCAGTCATGAATAAAGAATTTATTGCCAATCTTGTGGTACGAATCTGGGGCTCAGATCTCAGCCAAAACTCAGTAGACACAGTGACAAACGTCTGGTAAAAACTTCAGACCAAAATACCCAAGGAGTAAGGCGTAGTAAGTCCCAGACCGAGAAGGAACAAAACTGGTTTTCCGAAAACGAAACGTCCTTGCTTTTCTGCCCCGTATCTTCTTTCTGTGATTTGTTTATGGACGTGCCTCCTTACCTGGGTGCAAACAACATATGAAGGTACTTGTGTGAATTTTTTCGGCGCAATACGGACCCAGAATAAAATTTCAGAAAGTAGGGCGAAATTTCACAAGTTTCGGTAGAGGATAGCCTTGGTTTGCACAAAATTTCTGAAAAATTCACCCGAAATAGTTTTCTCCTGAAATTCCACGTAAGAATCTCCACTGAATTTGGGACAAAAGGCGACAAATTTCAGGCGAAACGGATGAGTATTCACCCACGAAAAAAATCAAACAGTTTCACACACAAACGAACCTTCCTTTCGGCCGTGGCAGTGATGAATAAAGAATTTATTGCCAATCTTGTGGGAAGAATCTGGGGCTCAGATCTCAGGGAAAACTCAGTAGACACAGTGACGAACGTCTAGTAAAAACTTCAGACCAAAATACCCAAGGAGTAAGGCGTAGTAAGTCCCAGACCGAGAAGGAACAAAACTGGTTTTCCAAAAACGGAACGTCATTGCTTTTCTGCCCCGTATCTTCTTTCTGTGATTTGTTTATGGACGTGCCTCCTTACCTGGGTGCAAACAACATATGAAGGTACTTGTGTGAATTTTTTCGGCGCAATACGGACCCAGAATAAAATTTCAGAAAGTAGGGCGAAATTTCACAAGTTTCGGTAGAGAGCCTTGGTTTGCACAAAATTTCTGAAAAATTCTCCCGAAATAGTTTTCTCCTGAAATTCCACGTAAGAATCTCCACTGAATTTGGGACAAAAGGCGACAAATTTCAGGCGAAACGGATGAGTATTCACCCACGAAAAAAATCAAACAGTTTCACACACAAACGAACCTTCCTTTCGGCCGTGGCAGTGATGAATAAAGAATTTATTGCCAATCTTGTGGGACGAATCTGGGGCTCAGATCTCAGCCAAAACTCAGTAGACACAGTGTCGAACGTCTGGTAAAAATTTCAGACCAAAATACCCAAGGAGTAAGGCGTAGTAAGTCCCAGACCGAGAGTGAACAAAACTGGTTTTCCGAAAACGAAACGTCCTGGCTTTTCTGCCCCGTATCTTCTTTCTGTGATTTGTTTATGGACGTGCCTCCTTACCTGGGTGCAAAAAACATATGAAGGTACTTGTGTGAATTTTTTCGGCGCAATACGGACCCAGAATAAAATTTCAGGAAGTAGGGCGAAATGTCACAAGTTTCGGTGGAGGATAGCTTTGGTTTGCACAAAATTTCTGAAAAATTCTCCCGAAATAGTTTTCTCCTGAAATTCCACGTAAGAATCTCCACTGAATTTGGGACAAAACGCGACAAATTTCAGGCGAAACGGATGAGTATTCACCCACGAAAAAAATCAAACAGTTTCACACACAAACGAACCTTCCTTTCGGTCGTGGCAGTGATGAATAAAGAATTTATTGCCAATCTTGTGGGACGAATCTGGGGCTCAGATCTCAGGGAAAACTCAGTAGACACAGTGACGAACGTCTGGTAAAAACTTCAGACCAAAATACCCAAGGAGTAAGGCGTAGTAAGTCCCAGACCGAGAAGGAACAAAACTGGTTTTCCGAAAACGAAACGTCCTTGTTTTTCTGCCCCATATCTTCTTTCTGTGATTTGTTTATGGACGTGCCTCCTTACCTGGGTGCAAACAACATATGAAGGTACTTGTGTGAATTTTTTAGGCGCAATACGGACCCAGAATAAAATTTCAGAAAGTAGGGCGAAATTTAACAAGTTTCGGTAGAGGGTAGCCTTGGTTTGCACAAAATTTCTGAAAAATTCTCCCGAAATAGTTTTCATCTGAAATTCCACGTAAGAACTCCACTGAATTTGGGACAAAACGCGACAAATTTCAGGCGAAACGGATGAGTATTCACCCAAGAAAAAAATCAAACAGTTTCACACACAAACGAACCTTCCTTTCGGCCCTGGCAGTGATGAATAAAGAATTTATTGCCAATCTTGTGGGAAGAATCAGGGCCTCAGATCTCGGGGAAAACTCAGTAGACACAGTGACGAACGTCTGGTAAAAATTTCAGATCAAAACGACCAAGGAGTAAGGCGTAGTAAGTCCCAGACCGAGAGTGAACAAAACTGGTTTTCCGAAAACGAAACGTCCTGGATTTTTCTGCCCCGTATCTTCTTTCTGTGATTTGTTTATGGACGTGCCTCCTTACCTGGGTGCAAACAACATATGAAGGTACTTGTGTGAATTTTTCTGCGCAATACGGACCCAGAATAAAATTTCAGAAAGTAGGGCGAAATTTCACAAGTTTCGGTGGAGGATAGCCTTGGTTTGCACAAAATTTCTGAAAAATTCTCCCGAAATAGTTTTCTCTTGAAATTCCACGTAAGAATCTCCACTGAATTTGGGACAAAAGGCAACAAATTTCAGGCGAAACGGATGAGTATTCACCCACGAAAAAAATCAAACATTTTCACACACAAACGAACCTTACTTTCGGCCCTGGCAGTGATGAATAAAGAATTTATTGCCAATCTTGTGGAACGAATCTGGGGCTAAGATCTCAAGGAAAACTCAGTAGACACTGTGACGAACGTCTGGTAAAAATTTCAGACCAAAATACCCAAGGAGTAAGGCGTAGTAAGTCCCAGACCGAGAGTGAACAAAACTGGTTTTCCGAAAACGAAACGTCCTGGCTTTTCTGCCCCGCATCTTCTTTCTGTGATTTGTTTATGGACGTGTCTCCTTACCTGGGTGCAAAAAACATTTGAAGGTACTTGTGTGAATTTTTCGGCGCAATACGGACCCAGAATAAAATTTCAGAAAGTAGGGCGAAATTTCACAAGTTTCGGGAGAGGATAACCTTGGTTTGCACAAAAATTATGAAAAATTCTCCCGAAATTTTTTTCTCCTGAAATTCCACGTAAGAATCTCCACTGAATTTGGGACAAAACGCGACAAATTTCAGGCCAAACGGATGAGTATTCACCCACGAAAAAAATCAAACATTTTCACACACAAACGAACCTTACTTTCGGCCCTGGCAGTGATGAATAAAGAATTTATTGCCAATCTTGAGGAACGAATCTGGGGCTAAGATCTCAAGGAAAACTCAGTAGACACATTGACGAACGTCTGGTAAAAATTTCAGACCAAAATACCCAAGGAGTAAGGCGTAGTAAGTCCCATACCGAGAGTGAACAAAACTGGTTTTCCGAAAACGAAACGTCCTTGCTTTTCTGCCCCGTATCTTCTTTCTGTGATTTGTTTATCGACGTGCCTCCTTACCTGGGTACAAACAACATATGAAGGTACTTGTGTAAATTTTTTCGGCGCAATACGGACCAAGAATAAAATTTCAGAAAGTAGGGCGAAATTTCACAAGTTTCGGTAGAGGATAGCCTTGGTTTGCACAAAAATTCTGAAAAACTCTCCCGAAATTGTTTTCTCCTGAAATTCCACGTAAGAATCTCCACTGAATTTGGGAAAAAGGGCAACAAATTTCAGGCCAAACGGATGAGTATTCACCCACGAAAAAAATCAAACATTTTCACACACAGACGAACCTTCCTTTCGGCCCTGGCAGTGATGAATAAAGAATTTATTGCCAATGTTGTGGGACGAATCTGGGGCTCAGATCTCAAGGAAAACTCAGTAGACACAGTGACGAACGTCTGGTAAAAATTTCAGACCAAAATACACAAGGAGTAAGGCGTAGTAAGTCCCAGACCGAGAGTGAACAAAACTGGTTTTCCAAAAACGAAACGTCCTTGCTTTTTTGCCCCGTATCTTCTTTCTGTGATTTGTTTATGGACGTGCCTCCTTACCTGGGTGCAAACAACATATGAAGGTACTTGTGTGAACTTTTTCAGCGCAATACGGATCCATAATAAAATTTCAGAAAGTAGGGCGAAATTTCACAAGTTTCGGTAGAGGATAGCCTTGGTTTGCACAAAATTTCTGAAATACTCTACCGAAATAGTTTTCTCCTGAAATTCCACGTAAGAATCTCCACTGAATTTGGGACACAACGCGACAAATTTCAGGCCAAACGGATGAGTATTCACCCACGAAAAAAATCAAACAGTTTCACACGCAAACCAACCTTCCTTTCGGCCCTAGCAGTGTTGAATAAAGAATTTATTGGCAATCTTGTGGGACGAATCTGGGGCTCAGATCTCTAGGAAAAATCATTAGACACAGTGACGAACGTCTAGTAAAAATTTCAGACGAAAATACCCAAGGAGTAAGGCGTAGTAAGTCCCAGACCGAGAGTGAACAAAACTGGTTTTCCGAAAACGAAACGTCCTGGCTTTTCTGCCCCGTATCTTCTTTCTGTGATTTGTTTATGGACGTGCCTCCTTACCTGGGTGTAAACAACATATGAAGGTACTTGTGTGAATTTTTTCGGCGCAATACGGACCCAGAGTAAAATTTCAGAAAGTAGGGCGAAATTTCACAAGTTTCGGTGGAGGATAGCCTTGGTTTGCACAAAATTTCTGAAAAATTCTCCCGAAATAGTTTTCTCCTGAAATTCCACGTAAGAATCGCCACTGAATTTGGGACAAAAGGCGACAAGTTTCAGGCGAAACGGATGAGTATTAACCCACGAAAAAAATCAAACAGTTTCACACACAAACGAACCTTCCTTTCGGCCGTGGCAGTGACGAATAAAGAATTTATTGCCAATCTTGTGGGACAAATCTGGGGCTCAGATCTCAGGGAAAACTCAGTAGACACAGTGACGAACGTCTGGTAAAAATTTCAGACCAAAATACCCAAGGAGTAAGGCGTAGTAAGTCCCAGACCGAGAGTGAACAAAACTGGTTTTCCGAAAACGAAACGTCCTTGCTTTTCTGCCCCGTATCTTCTTTCTGTGATTTGTTTATGGACCTGCCTCCTTACCTGGGTGCAAACAACATATGAAGGTACTTGTGTGAATTTTTTCGGCGCAATACCGACCCATAATAAAATTTCAGAAAGTAGGGCGAAATTTCACAAGTTTCGGTAGAGGATAGCCTTGGTTTGCACAAAATTTCTGAAAGATTCTACCGAAATAGTTTTCTCCTGAAATTCCACGTAAGAATCTCCACTGAATTTGGGACAAAACGCGACAAATTTCAGGCGACACGGATGAGTATTCACCCACGAAAAAAATCAAACATTTTCACACACAAACGAACCTTCCTTTCGGCCGTGGCAGTGATGAATAAGGAATGTATTGCCAATCTTGTGGGACAATTCTGGGGCTCAGATCTCAGGGAAAACTCAGTAGACACAGTGACGAACGTCTGGTAAAAATTTCAGACCAAAATACCCAAGGAGTAAGGCGTAGTAAGTCCCAGACCGAGAGTGAACAAAACTGGTTTTCCGAAAACGAAACGTCCTGGCTTTTCTGCCCCGTATCTTCTTTCTGTGATTTGTTTATGGACGTGCCTCCTTACCTGGGTGCAAACAACATATGAAGGTACTTGTGTGAATTTCTTCGGCGCAATACGGACCCAGAATAAAATTTCAGAAAGTAGGGCGAAATTTCACAAGTTTCGGTGGAGGATAGCCTTGGTTTGCACAAAATTTCTGAAAAATTCTCCCGAAATAGTTTGCTCCTGAAATTCCACGTAAGAATCTCCACTGAATTTGGGACAAAACGCGACAAATTTCAGGCGAAACGGATGAGTATTCACCCACGAAAAAAATCAAACAGTTTCACACACAAACGACCTTTCTTTCGGCCCTGGCAGTGATGAATAAAGAATTTATTGCCAATCTTGTGGGACAAATCTGGGGCTCAGATCTCAGGGAAAACTCAGTAGACCGTCTGGTAAAAATTTCAAACCAAAATACCCAAGGAGTAAGGCGTAGTAAGTCCCAGACCAAGAGTGAACAAAACTGGTTTTCCGAAAACGAAACATGCTTGCTTTTCTGCCCCGTATCTTCTTTCTGTGATTTGTTTATGGACGTGCCTCCTTTCCAGGGTGCAAACAACATATGAAGGTACTTGTGTGAATTTTTCTGCGTAATACGGACCCAGAATAAAATTTCAGAAAGTAGGGCGAAATTTCACAAGTTTCGGTGGAGGATAGCCTTGGTTTGCACAAAATTTCTGAAAAATTCTCCCGAAATAGTTTTCTCCTGAAATTCCACGTAAGAATCTCCACTGAATTTGGGACAAAACGCGACAAATTTCAGGCGAAAGGGATGAGTATTCACCCACGAAAAAAATCAAACAGTTTCACACGCAAACCAACCTTCCTTTCGGCCGTGGCAGTGATGAATAAAGAATTTATTGCCAATCTTGAGGGACGAATCTGGGGCTCAGATCTCAGGGAAAACTCAGTAGACACAGTGACGAACGTCTGGTAAGAATTTCAGACCAAAATACCCAAGGAGTAAGGCGTAGTAAGTCCCAGACCGAGAGTGAACAAAACTGGTTTTCCGAAAACGAAACGTCTTGGCTTTTCATCCCCGTATCTTCTTTCTGTGATTTGTTTATGGACGTGCCTCCTTACCTGGGTGCAAACAACATATGAAGATACTTGTGTGAATTTTTTCGGCGGAATACGTACCCAGAATAAAATTTCAGAAAGTAGGGCGAAATTTCACAAGTTTCGGTAGAAAATAGCCTTGGTTTGCACAAAATTTCTGAAAAATTCTCCCTAAATAGTTTTCTCCTGAAATTCCACGTAAGAATCTTCACTGAATTGGGGACAAAACGCGACAAATTTCAGGCCAAACGGATGAGTATTCACCCACGAAAAAATCAAAGACTTTCACACACAAACGAACCTCCCTTTCGGCCGTGGCAGTGATGAATAAAGAATTTATTTCCAATCTTGTGGGACGAATCTGGGGCTCAGATCTCAGGGAAAACTCAGTGGACACAGTGACGAACGTCTGGTAAAAATTTCAGACCAAAATACCCAAGGAGTAAGGCGTAGTAAGTCCCAGACCGAGAGTGAACAAAACTGGTTTTCCGAAAACGAAACGTCTTGGCTTTTCTGCCCCGTATCTTCTTTCTGTGATTTGTTTATGGACGTGCCTGCTTACCTGGGTGCTAACAACATATGAAGGTACTTGTGTGAATTTTTTCGGCAGAATACGGACCCAGAATAAAATTTCAGAAAGTAGGGCGTAATTTCACAAGTTTCGGTAGAGGATATAGCCTTGGTTTGCACAAAATTTCTGAAAAATTCACCCGAAATAGTTTTCTCCTGAAATTCCACGTAAGAATCTCCACTGAATTTGGGACAAAACGCGACATTTTCAGGCCAAACGGATGAGTATTCACCCACGAAAAAAATCAAACAGTTTCACACACAAACGAACCTTCCTTTCGGCCCTGGCAGTGATGAATAAAGAATTTATTGCCAATGTTGTGGGACAAATCTGGGCTTAGATCTCAGGGAAAACTCAGTAGACACAGTGACGAACGTCTGGTAAAAATTTCAGACCAAAATACCCAAGGAGTAAGGCGTAGTAAGTCCCAGACCGAGAGTGAACAAAACTGGTTTTCCGAAAATGAAACGTCCTGGCTTTTCTGCCCCGTATCTTCTTTCTGTGATTTGTTTATGGACGTGCCTCTTTACCTGGGTGCAAACAACATATGAAGGTACTTGTGTGAATTTTTCTGCGCAATACGGACCCAGAATAAAATTTCAGAAAGTAGGGCGAAATTTCACAAGTTTCGGTGGAGGATAGCCTTGGTTTGCACAAAATTTCTGAAAAATTCTCCCGAAATAGTTTTCTCCTGAAATTCCACGTAAGAATCTCCATTGAATTTGGGACAAAACGCGACAAATTTCAGGCCAAACGGATGAGTATTCACCCACGAAAAAAATCAAACAGTTACACACGCAAACCAACCTTCCTTTCGGCCCTGGCAGTGATGAATACAGAATTTATTGCCAATCTTGTGGGACGAATCTGGGGCTCAGATCTCAGGGAAAACTCAGTACACACAGTGACGAACGTCTGGTAAAAATTTCATACCAAAATACCCAAGGAGTAAGGCGTAGTAAGTCCCAGACCGACAGTGAACAAAACTGGTTTTCCGAAAACGAAACGTCTTGGCTTTTCTGCCCCGTATCTTCTTTCTGTGATTTGTTTATGGACGTGCCTGCTTACCTGGGTGCAAACAACATATGAAGGTACTTGTGTGAATTTTTTCGGCGGAATACGGACCCAGAATAAAATTTCAGAAAGTAGGGCGAAATTTCACAAGTTTCGGTGGAGGATAGCCTTGGTTTGCACAAAATTTCTGAAAAATTCTCCCGAAATAGTTTTCTCCTGAAATTCCACGTAAGAATCTCCACTGAATTTGGGACAAAACGCGACAAATTTCAGGCGACACGGATGAGTATTCACCCACGAAAAAAATCAAATATTTTCACACACAAACGAACCTTCCTTTCGGCCGTGGCAGTGATGAATAAGGAATTTATTGCCAATCTTGTGGGACAATTCTGGGGCTCAGATCTCAGGGAAAACTCAGTAGACACAGTGACGAACGTCTGGTAAAAATTTCAGACCAAAATACCCAAGGAGTAAGCCGTAGTAAGTCCCAGACCGAGAGTGAACAAAACTGGTTTTCCGAAAACGAAACGTCCTGGCTTTTCTGCCCCGTATCTTCTTTCTGTGATTTGTTTATGGACGTGCCTCCTTACCTGGGTGCAAACAACATATGAAGGTACTTGTGTGAATTTCTTCGGCGCAATACGGACCCAGAATAAAATTTCAGAAAGTAGGGCGAAATTTCACAAGTTTCGGTGGAGGATAGCCTTGGTTTGCACAAAATTTCTGAAAAATTCTCCCGAAATAGTTTGCTCCTGAAATTCCACGTAAGAATCTCCACTGAATTTGGGACAAAACGCGACAAATTTCAGGCGAAACGGATGAGTATTCACCCACGAAAAAAATCAAACAGTTTCACACACAAACGACCTTCCTTTCGGCCCTGGCAGTGATGAATAAAGAATTTATTGCCAATCTTGTGGGACAAATCTGGGGCTCAGATCTCAGGGAAAACTCAGTAGACCGTCTGGTAAAAATTTCAAACCAAAATACCCAAGGAGTAAGGCGTAGTAAGTCCCAGACCAAGAGTGAACAAAACTGGTTTTCCGAAAACGAAACATGCTTGCTTTTCTGCCCCGTATCTTCTTTCTGTGATTTGTTTATGGACGTGCCTCCTTACCAGGGTGCAAACAACATATGAAGGTACTTGTGTGAATTTTTCTGCGTAATACGGACCCAGAATAAAATTTCAGAAAGTAGGGCGAAATTTCACAAGTTTCGGTGGAGGATAGCCTTGGTTTGCACAAAATTTCTGAAAAATTCTCCCGAAATAGTTTTCTCCTGAAATTCCACGTAAGAATCTCCACTGAATTTGGGACAAAACGCGACAAATTTCAGGCGAAAGGGATGAGTATTCACCCACGAAAAAAATCAAACAGTTTCACACGCAAACCAACCTTCCTTTCGGCCGTGGCAGTGATGAATAAAGAATTTATTGCCAATCTTGAGGGACGAATCTGGGGCTCAGATCTCAGGGAAAACTCAGTAGACACAGTGACGAACGTCTGGTAAGAATTTCAGACCAAAATACCCAAGGAGTAAGGCGTAGTAAGTCCCAGACCGAGAGTGAACAAAACTGGTTTTCCGAAAACGAAACGTCTTGGCTTTTCATCCCCGTATCTTCTTTCTGTGATTTGTTTATGGACGTGCCTCCTTACCTGGGTGCAAACAACATATGAAGATACTTGTGTGAATTTTTTCGGCGGAATACGTACCCAGAATAAAATTTCAGAAAGTAGGGCGAAATTTCACAAGTTTCGGTAGAAAATAGCCTTGGTTTGCACAAAATTTCTGAAAAATTCTCCCGAAATAGTTTTCTCCTGAAATTCCACGTAAGAATCTTCACTGAATTGGGGACAAAACGCGACAAATTTCAGGCCAAACGGATGAGTATTCACCCACGAAAAAAATCAAACACTTTCACACACAAACGAACCTCCCTTTCGGCCGTGGCAGTGATGAATAAAGAATTTATTTCCAATCTTGTGGGACGAATCTGGGGCTCAGATCTCAGGGAAAACTCAGTGGACACAGTGACGAACGTCTGGTAAAAATTTCAGACCAAAATACCCAAGGAGTAAGGCGTAGTAAGTCCCAGACCGAGAGTGAACAAAACTGGTTTTCCGAAAACGAAACGTCTTGGCTTTTCTGCCCCGTATCTTCTTTCTGTGATTTGTTTATGGACGTGCCTGCTTACCTGGGTGCAAACAACATATGAAGGTACTTGTGTGAATTTTTTCGGCGGAATACGGACCCAGAATAAAATTTCAGAAAGTAGGGCGTAATTTCACAAGTTTCGGTAGAGGATAGCCTTGGTTTGCACAAAATTTCTGAAAAATTCACCCGAAATAGTTTTCTCCTGAAATTCCACGTAAGAATCTCCACTGAATTTGGGACAAAACGCGACATTTTAAGGCCAAACGGATGAGTATTCACCAACGAAAAAAATCAAACAGTTTCACACACAAACGAACCTTCCTTTCGGCCCTGGCAGTGATGAATAAAGAATTTATTGCCAATGTTGTGGGACAAATCTGGGCTTAGATCTCAGGGAAAACTCAGTAGACACAGTGACGAACGTCTGGTAAAAATTTCAGACCAAAATACCCAAGGAGTAAGGCGTAGTAAGTCCCAGACCGAGAGTGAACAAAACTGGTTTTCCGAAAACGAAACGTCCTGGCTTTTCTGCCCCGTATCTTCTTTCTGTGATTTGTTTATGGACGTGCCTCTTTACCTGGGTGCAAACAACATATGAAGGTACTTGTGTGAATTTTTCTGCGCAATACGGACCCAGAATAAAATTTCAGAAAGTAGGGCGAAATTTCACAAGTTTCGGTGGAGGATAGCCTTGGTTTGCACAAAATTTCTGAAAAATTCTCCCGAAATAGTTTTCTCCTGAAATTCCACGTAAGAATCTCCATTGAATTTGGGACAAAACGCGACAAATTTCAGGCCAAACGGATGAGTATTCACCCACGAAAAAAATCAAACAGTTACACACGCAAACCAACCTTCCTTTCGGCCCTGGCAGTGATGAATACAGAATTTATTGCCAATCTTGTGGGACGAATCTGGGGCTCAGATCTCAGGGAAAACTTAGTACACACAGTGACGAACGTCTGGTAAAAATTTCATACCAAAATACCCAAGGAGTAAGGCGTAGTAAGTCCCAGACCGACAGTGAACAAAACTGGTTTTCCGAAAACGAAACGTCTTGGCTTTTCTGCCCCGTATCTTCTTTCTGTGATTTGTTTATGGACGTGCCTGCTTACCTGGGTGCAAACAACATATGAAGGTACTTGTGTGAATTTTTTCGGCGGAATACGGACCCAGAATAAAATTTCAGAAAGTAGGGCGAAATTTCACAAGTTTCGGTGGAGGATAGCCTTGGTTTGCACAAAATTTCCGAAAAATTCTCCCGAAATAGTTTTCTCCTGAAATTCCACGTAAGAATCTCCACTGAATTTGGGACAAAACGCGACATTTTCAGGCCAAACGGATGAGTATTCACCCACGAAAAAAATCAAACAGTTTCACACACAAACGAACCTTCCTTTCGGCCCTGGCAGTGATGAATAAAGAATTTATTGCCAATGTTGTAGGAAAAATCTGGGCTTAGATCTCAGGGAAAACTCAGTAGACACAGTGACGAACGTCTGGTAAAAATTTCAGACCAAAATACCCAAGGAGTAAGGCGTAGTAAGTCCCAGACCGAGAGTGAACAAAACTGGTTTTCCGAAAACGAAACGTCTTGGCTTTTCTGCCCCGTATCTTCTTTCTGTGATTTGTTTATGGACGTGCCTGCTTACCTGGGTGCAAACAACATATGAAGGTACTTGTGTGAATTTTTTCGGCGGAATACGGACCCAGAATAAAATTTCAGAAAGTAGGGCGTAATTTCACAAGTTTCGGTAGAGGATAGCTTTGGTTTGCACAAAATTTCTGAAAAATTCTCCCGAAATAGTTTTCTCCTGAAATTCCACGTAAGAATCTCCACTGAATTTGGGACAAAACGCGACAAATTTCAGGCCAAACGGATGAGTATTCACCCACGAAAAAAATCAAACAGTTTCACACACAAACGAACCTTCCTTTCGGCCGTGGCAGTGATGAATAAAGAATTTATTGCCAATGTTGTGGGACGAATCTGGGCTTAGATCTCAGGGAAAACTCAGTAGACACATTGACGAACGTCTGGTAAAAATTTCAGACCAAAATACCCAAGGAGTAAGGCGTAGTAAGTCCCAGACCGAGAGTGAACAAAACTGGTTTTCCGAAAACGAAACGTCCTGGCTTTTCTGCCCCGTATCTTCTTTCTGTGATTTGTTTATGGACGTGCCTCTTTACCTGGGTGCAAACAACATATGAAGGTACTTGTGTGAATTTTTCGGCGGAATACGGACCCAGAATAAAATTTCAGAAAGTAGGGCGAAATTTCACAAGTTTCGGTGGAGGATAGCCTTGGTTTGCACAAAATTTCTGAAAAATTCTCCCGAAATAGTTTTCTCCTGAAATTCCACGTAAGAATCTCCACTGAATTTGGGACAAAACGCGACATTTTCAGGCCAAACGGATGAGTATTCACCCACGAAAAAAATCAAACAGTTTCACACACAAACGAACCTTCCTTTCGGCCCTGGCAGTGATGAATAAAGAATTTATTGCCAATGTTGTGGGAAAAATCTGGGCTTAGATCGCAGGGAAAACTCAGTAGACACAGTGACGAACGTCTGGTAAAAATTTCAGACCAAAATACCCAAGGAGTAAGGCGTAGTAAGTCCCAGACCGAGAGTGAACAAAACTGGTTTTCCGAAAACGAAACGTCCTGGCTTTTCTGCCCCGTATCTTCTTTCTGTGATTTGTTTATGGACGTGCCTCTTTACCTGGGTGCAAACAACATATGAAGGTACTTGTGTGAATTTTTCGGCGGAATACGGACCCAGAATAAAATTTCAGAAAGTAGGGCGAAATTTCACAAGTTTCGGTGGAGGATAGCCTTGGTTTGCACAAAATTTCCGAAAAATTCTCCCGAAATAGTTTTCTCCTGAAATTCCACGTAAGAATCTCCACTGAATTTGGGACAAAACGCGACATTTTCAGGCCAAACGGATGAGTATTCACCCACGAAAAAAATCAAACAGTTTCACACACAAACGAACCTTCCTTTCGGCCCTGGCAGTGATGAATAAAGAATTTATTGCCAATGTTGTAGGAAAAATCTGGGCTTAGATCTCAGGGAAAACTCAGTAGACACAGTGACGAACGTCTGGTAAAAATTTCAGACCAAAATACCCAAGGAGTAAGGCGTAGTAAGTCCCAGACCGAGAGTGAACAAAACTGGTTTTCCGAAAACGAAACGTCTTGGCTTTTCTGCCCCGTATCTTCTTTCTGTGATTTGTTTATGGACGTGCCTGCTTACCTGGGTGCAAACAACATATGAAGGTACTTGTGTGAATTTTTTCGGCGGAATACGGACCCAGAATAAAATTTCAGAAAGTAGGGCGTAATTTCACAAGTTTCGGTAGAGGATAGCTTTGGTTTGCACAAAATTTCTGAAAAATTCTCCCGAAATAGTTTTCTCCTGAAATTCCACGTAAGAATCTCCACTGAATTTGGGACAAAACGCGACAAATTTCAGGCCAAACGGATGAGTATTCACCCACGAAAAAAATCAAACAGTTTCACACACAAACGAACCTTCCTTTCGGCCGTGGCAGTGATGAATAAAGAATTTATTGCCAATGTTGTGGGACGAATCTGGGCTTAGATCTCAGGGAAAACTCAGTAGACACATTGACGAACGTCTGGTAAAAATTTCAGACCAAAATACCCAAGGAGTAAGGCGTAGTAAGTCCCAGACCGAGAGTGAACAAAACTGGTTTTCCGAAAACGAAACGTCCTGGCTTTTCTGCCCCGTATCTTCTTTCTGTGATTTGTTTATGGACGTGCCTCTTTACCTGGGTGCAAGCAACATATGAAGGTACTTGTGTAAATTTTTCGGCGCAATACGGACCCAGAATAAAATTTCAGAAAGTAGGGCGAAATTTCACAAGTTTCGGTGGAGGATAGCCTTGGTTTGCACAAAATTTTTGAAAAATTCTCCCGAAATAGTTTTCTCCTGAAATTCCACGTAAGAATCTCCACTGAATTTGGGACAAAACGCGACAAATTTCAGGCCAAACGGATGAGTATTCACCCACGAAAAAAATCAAACAGTTTCACACACAAACGAACCTTCCTTTCGGCCGTGGCAGTGATGAATAAAGAATTTATTGCCAATGTTGTGGGACGAATCTGGGCTTAGATCTCAGGGAAAACTCAGTAGACACAGTGACGAACGTCTGGTAAAAATTTCAGACCAAAATACCCAAGGAGTAAGGCGTAGTAAGTCCCAGACCGAGAGTGAACAAAACTGGTTTTCCGAAAATGAAACGTCCTGGCTTTTCTGCCCCGTATCTTCTTTCTGTGATTTGTTTATGGACGTGCCTCTTTACCTGAGTGCAAACAACATATGAAGGTACTTGTGTGAATTTTTTCGGCGCAATACGGACCCAGAATAAAATTTCAGAAAGTAGGGCGAAATTTCACAAGTTTCGGTGGAGGATAGCCTTGGTTTGCACAAAATTTCTGAAAAATTCTCCCGAAATAGTTTTCTCCTGAAATTCCACGTAAGAATCTCCACTGAATTTGGGACAAAACGCGACAAATTTCAGGCCAAACGGATGAGTATTCACCCACGAAAAAAATCAAACAGTTTCACACACAAACGAACCTTCCTTTCGGCGGTGGCAGTGATGAATAAAGAATTTATTGCCAATCTTGTGGGACGAATCTGGGGCTCAGATCGCAGGGAAAACTCAGTAGACACAGTGACGAACGTCTGGTAAAAATTTCAGACCAAAATACCCAAGGAGTAAGGCGTAGTAAGACCCAGACCGACGGCGCAATACAGACCCAGAATAAAATTTCAGAAAGTAGGGCGAAATTTCACAAGTTTCGGTGGAGGATAGCCTTGGTTTGCACAAAATTTCTGAAAAATTCTCCCGAAATAGTTTTCTCCTGAAATTCCACGTAAGAATCTCCACTGAATTTGGGACAAAACGCGACAAATTTCAGGCCAAACGGATGAGTATTCACCCACGAAAAAAATCAAACAGTTTCACACACAAACGAACCTTCCTTTCGGCGGTGGCAGTGATGAATAAAGAATTTATTGCCAATCTTGTGGGACGAATCTGAGGCTCACATCGCAGGGAAAACTCAGTAGACACAGTGACGAACGTCTGGTAAAAATTTCAAACCAAAATACCCAAGGAGTAAGGCGTAGTAAGTCCCAGACCGAGAGTGAACAAAACTGGTTTTCCGAAAACGAAACGTCCTGGCTTTTCTGCCCCGTATCTTCTTTCTGTGATTTGTTTATGGACGTGCCTCTTTACCTGGGTGCAAACAACATATGAAGGTACTTGTGTGAATTTTTCGGCGCAATACGGACCCAGAATAAAATTTCAGAAAGTAGGGCGAAATTTCACAAGTTTCGGTGAAGGATAGCCTTGGTTTGCACAAAATTTCTGAAAAATTCTCCCGAAATAGTTTTCTCCTGAAATTCCACGTAAGAATCTCCACTGAATTTGGGACAAAACGCGACAAATTTCAGGCCAAACGGATGAGTATTCACCCACGAAAAAAATCAAACCGTTTCACACACAAACGAACCTTCCTTTCGGCGGTGGCAGTGATGAATAAAGAATTTATTGCCAATCTTGTGGGACGAATCTGAGGCTCAGATCGCAGGGAAAACTCAGTAGACACAGTGACGAACGTCATGTAAAAATTTCAGACCAAAATACCCAAAGAGTAAGGCGTAGTAAGTCCCAGACCGAGAGTGAACAAAACTGGTTTTCCGAAAACGAAACGTCCTGGCTTTTCTGCCCCGTATCTTCTTTCTGTGATTTGTTTATGGACGTGCCTCTTTACCTGGGTGCAAACAACATATGAAGGTACTTGTGTGAATTTTTCGGCGGAATACGGACCCAGAATAAAATTTAAGAAAGTAGGGCGAAATTTCACAAGTTTCGGTGGAGGATAGCCTTGGTTTGCACAAAATTTCTGAAAAATTCTCCCGAAATAGTTTTCTCCTGAAATTCCACGTAAGAATCTCCACTGAATTTGGGACAAAACGCGACAAATTTCAGGCCAAACGGATGAGTATTCACCCACGAAAAAAATCAAACAGTTTCACACACAAACGAACCTTCCTTTCGGCCGTGGCAGTGATGAATAAAGAATTTATTGCCAATGTTGTGGGACGAATCTGGGCTTAGATCTCAGGGAAAACTCAGTAGACACAGTGACGAACGTCTGGTAAAAATTTCAGACCAAAATACCCAAGGAGTAAGGCGTAGTAAGTCCCAGACCGAGAGTGAACAAAACTGGTTTTCCGAAAACGAAACGTCCTGGCTTTTCTGCCCCGTATCTTCTTTCTGTGATTTGTTTATGGACGTGCCTCTTTACCTGAGTGCAAACAACATATGAAGGTACTTGTGTGAATTTTTTCGGCGCAATACGGACCCAGAATAAAATTTCAGAAAGTAGGGCGAAATTTCACAAGTTTCGGTGGAGGATAGCCTTGGTTTGCACAAAATTTCTGAAAAATTCTCCCGAAATAGTTTTCTCCTGAAATTCCACGTAAGAATCTCCACTGAATTTGGGACAAAACGCGACAAATTTCAGGCCAAACGGATGAGTATTCACCCACGAAAAAAATCAAACAGTTTCACACACAAACGAACCTTCCTTTCGGCGGTGGCAGTGATGAATAAAGAATTTATTGCCAATCTTGTGGGACGAATCTGAGGCTCACATCGCAGGGAAAAGTCAGTACACACAGTGACGAACGTCTGGTAAAAATTTCAGACCAAAATACCCAAGGAGTAAGGCGTAGTAAGTCCCAGACCGAGAGTGAACAAAACTGGTTTTCCGAAAACGAAACGTCCTGGCTTTTCTGCCCCGTATCTTCTTTCTGTGATTTGTTTATGGACGTGCCTCTTTACCTGGGTGCAAACAACATATGAAGGTACTTGTGTGAATTTTTCGGCGGAATACGGACCCAGAATAAAATTTCAGAAAGTAGGGCGAAATTTCACAAGTTTCGGTGAAGGATAGCCTTGGTTTGCACAAAATTTCTGAAAAATTCTCCCGAAATAGTTTTCTCCTGAAATTCCACGTAAGAATCTCCACTGAATTTGGGACAAAACGCGACAAATTTCAGGCCAAACGGATGAGTATTCACCCACGAAAAAAATCAAACCGTTTCACACACAAACGAACCTTCCTTTCGGCGGTGGCAGTGATGAATAAAGAATTTATTGCCAATCTTGTGGGACGAATCTGGAGCTCAGATCGCAGGGAAAACTCAGTAGACACAGTGACGAACGTCTGGTAAAAATTTCAGACCAAAATACCCAAGGAGTAAGGCGTAGTAAGACCCAGACCGACGGCGCAATACAGACCCAGAATAAAATTTCAGAAAGTAGGGCGAAATTTCACAAGTTTCGGTGGAGGATAGCCTTGGTTTGCACAAAATTTCTGAAAAATTCTCCCGAAATAGTTTTCTCCTGAAATTCCACGTAAGAATCTCCACTGAATTTGGGACAAAACGCGACAAATTTCAGGCCAAACGGATGAGTATTCACCCACGAAAAAAATCAAACCGTTTCACACACAAACGAACCTTCCTTTCGGCGGTGGCAGTGATGAATAAAGAATTTATTGCCAATCTTGTGGGACGAATCTGAGGCTCAGATCGCAGGGAAAACTCAGTAGACACAGTGACGAACGTCATGTAAAAATTTCAGACCAAAATACCCAAGGAGTAAGGCGTAGTAAGTCCCAGACCGAGAGTGAACAAAACTGGTTTTCCGAAAACGAAACGTCCTGGCTTTTCTGCCCCGTATCTTCTTTCTGTGATTTTTTTATGGACGTGCCTCTTTACCTGGGTGCAAACAACATATGAAGGTACTTGTGTGAATTTTTCGGCGGAATACGGACCCAGAATAAAATTTCAGAAAGTAGGGCGAAATTTCACAAGTTTCGGTGGAGGATAGCCTTGGTTTGCACAAAATTTCTGAAAAATTCTCCCGAAATAGTTTTCTCCTGAAATTCCACGTAAGAATCTCCACTGAATTTGGGACAAAACGCGACAAATTTCAGGCCAAACGGATGAGTATTCACCCACGAAAAAAATCAAACAGTTTCACACACAAACGAACCTTCCTTTCGGCGGTGGCAGTGATGAATAAAGAATTTATTGCCAATCTTGTGGGACGAATCTGAGGCTCAGATCGCAAGGAAAACTCAGTAGACACAGTGACGAACGTCTGGTAAAAATTTCAGACCAAAATACCCAAGGAGTAAGGCGTAGTAAGTCCCAGACCGAGAGTGAACAAAACTGGTTTTCCGAAAACGAAACGTCCTGGCTTTTCTGCCCCGTATCTTCTTTCTGTGATTTGTTTATGGACGTGCCTCTTTACCTGGGTGCAAACAACATATGAAGGTACTTGTGTGAATTTTTCGGCGCAATACGGACCCAGAATAAAATTTCAGAAAGTAGGGTGAAATTTCACAAGTTTCGATGGAGGATAGCCTTGGTTTGCACAAAATTTCTGAAAAATTCTCCCGAAATAGTTTTCTCCTGAAATTCCACGTAAGAATCTCCACTGAATTTGGGACAAAACGCGACAAATTTCAGGCCAAACGGATGAGTATTCACCCACGAAAAAAATCAAACAGTTTCACACACAAACGAACCTTCCTTTCGGCGGTGGCAGTGATGAATAAAGAATTTATTGCCAATCTTGTGGGACGAATCTGAGGCTCAGATCGCAGGGAAAACTCAGTAGACACAGTGACGAACGTCATGTAAAAATTTCAGACCAAAATACCCAAGGAGTAAGGCGTAGTAAGTCCCAGACCGAGAGTGAACAAAACTGGTTTTCCGAAAACGAAACGTCCTGGCTTTTCTGCCCCGTATCTTCTTTCTGTGATTTGTTTATGGACGTGCCTCTTTACCTGGGTGCAAACAACATATGAAGGTACTTGTGTGAATTTTTCGGCGGAATACGGACCCAGAATAAAATTTCAGAAAGTAGGGCGAAATTTCACAAGTTTCGGTGGAGGATAGCCTTGGTTTGCACAAAATTTCTGAAAAATTCTCCCGAAATAGTTTTCTCCTGAAATTCCACGTAAGAATCTCCACTGAATTTGGGACAAAACGCGACAAATTTCAGGCCAAACGGATGAGTATTCACCCACGAAAAAAATCAAACAGTTTCACACACAAACGAACCTTCCTTTCGGCCGTGGCAGTGATGAATAAAGAATTTATTGCCAATGTTGTGGGACGAATCTGGGCTTAGATCTCAGGGAAAACTCAGTAGACACAGTGACGAACGTCTGGTAAAAATTTCAGACCAAAATACCCAAGGAGTAAGGCGTAGTAAGTCCCAGACCGAGAGTGAACAAAACTGGTTTTCCGAAAACGAAACGTCCTGGCTTTTCTGCCCCGTATCTTCTTTCTGTGATTTGTTTATGGACGTGCCTCTTTACCTGAGTGCAAACAACATATGAAGGTACTTGTGTGAATTTTTTCGGCGCAATACGGACCCAGAATAAAATTTCAGAAAGTAGGGCGAAATTTCACAAGTTTCGGTGGAGGATAGCCTTGGTTTGCACAAAATTTCTGAAAAATTCTCCCGAAATAGTTTTCTCCTGAAATTCCACGTAAGAATCTCCACTGAATTTGGGACAAAACGCGACAAATTTCAGGCCAAACGGATGAGTATTCACCCACGAAAAAAATCAAACAGTTTCACACACAAACGAACCTTCCTTTCGGCGGTGGCAGTGATGAATAAAGAATTTATTGCCAATCTTGTGGGACGAATCTGAGGCTCAGATCGCAGGGAAAACTCAGTAGACACAGTGACGAACGTCTGGTAAAAATTTCAGACCAAAATACCCAAGGTGTAAGGCGTAGTAAGTCCCAGACCGAGAGTGAACAAAACTGGTTTTCCGAAAACGAAACGTCCTGGCTTTCTGCCCCGTATCTTCTTTCTGTGATTTGTTTATGGACGTGCCTCTTTACCTGAGTGCAAACAACATATGAAGGTACTTGTGTGAATTTTTCGGCGCAATACGGACCCAGAATAAAATTTCAGAAAGTAGGGCGAAATTTCACAAGTTTCGGTGAAGGATAGCCTTGGTTTGCACAAAATTTCTGAAAAATTCTCCCGAAATAGTTTTCTCCTGAAATTCCACGTAAGAATCTCCACTGAATTTGGGACAAAACGCGACAAATTTCAGGCCAAACGGATGAGTATTCACCCACGAAAAAAATCAAACAGTTTCACACACAAACGAACCTTCCTTTCGGCGGTGGCAGTGATGAATAAAGAATTTATTGCCAATCTTGTGGGACGAATCTGAGGCTCAGATCGCAGGGAAAACTCAGTAGACACAGTGACGAACGTCATGTAAAAATTTCAGACCAAAATACCCAAGGAGTAAGGCGTAGTAAGTCCCAGACCGAGAGTGAACAAAACTGGATTTCCGAAAACGAAACGTCCTGGCTTTTCTGCCCCGTATCTTCTTTCTGTGATTTGTTTATGGACGTGCCTCTTTACCTGGGTGCAAACAACATATGAAGGTACTTGTGTGAATTTTTCGGCGCAATACGGACCCAGAATAAAATTTCAGAAAGTAGGGCGAAATTTCACAAGTTTCGGTGAAGGATAGCCTTGGTTTGCACAAAATTTCTGAAAAATTCTCCCGAAATAGTTTCCTCCTGAAATTCCACGTAAGAATCTCCACTGAATTTGGGACAAAACGCGACAAATTTCAGGCCAAACGGATGAGTATTCACCCACGAAAAAAATCAAACAGTTTCACACACAAACGAACCTTCCTTTCGGCGGTGGCAGTGATGAATAAAGAATTTATTGCCAATCTTGTGGGACGAATCTGAGGCTCAGATCGCAGGGAAAACTCAGTAGACACAGTGACGAACGTCATGTAAAAATTTCAGACCAAAATACCCAAGGAGTAAGGCGTAGTAAGTCCCAGACCGAGAGTGAACAAAACTGGTTTTCCGAAAACGAAACGTCCTGGCTTTTCTGCCCCGTATCTTCTTTCTGTGATTTGTTTATGGACGTGCCTCTTTACCTGGGTGCAAACAACATATGAAGGTACTTGTGTGAATTTTTCGGCGGAATACGGACCCAGAATAAAATTTCAGAAAGTAGGGCGAAATTTCACAAGTTTCGGTGGAGGATAGCCTTGGTTTGCACAAAATTTCTGAAAAATTCTCCCGAAATAGTTTTCTCCTGAAATTCCACGTAAGAATCTCCACTGAATTTGGGACAAAACGCGACAAATTTCAGGCCAAACGGATGAGTATTCACCCACGAAAAAAATCAAACAGTTTCACACACAAACGAACCTTCCTTTCGGCCGTGGCAGTGATGAATAAAGAATTTATTGCCAATGTTGTGGGACGAATCTGGGCTTAGATCTCAGGGAAAACTCAGTAGACACAGTGACGAACGTCTGGTAAAAATTTCAGACCAAAATACCCAATGAGTAAGGCGTAGTAAGTCCCAGACCGAGAGTGAACAAAACTGGTTTTCCGAAAACGAAACGTCCTGGCTTTTCTGCCCCGTATCTTCTTTCTGTGATTTGTTTATGGACGTGCCTCTTTACCTGAGTGCAAACAACATATGAAGGTACTTGTGTGAATTTTTTCGGCGCAATACGGACCCAGAATAAAATTTCAGAAAGTAGGGCGAAATTTCACAAGTTTCGGTGGAGGATAGCCTTGGTTTGCACAAAATTTCTGAAAAATTCTCCCGAAATAGTTTTCTCCTGAAATTCCACGTAAGAATCTCCACTGAATTTGGGACAAAACGCGACAAATTTCAGGCCAAACGGATGAGTATTCACCCACGAAAAAAATCAAACAGTTTCACACACAAACGAACCTTCCTTTCGGCGGTGGCAGTGATGAATAAAGAATTTATTGCCAATCTTGTGGGACGAATCTGAGGCTCAGATCGCAAGGAAAACTCAGTAGACACAGTGACGAACGTCTGGTAAAAATTTCAGACCAAAATACCCAAGGTGTAAGGCGTAGTAAGTCCCAGACCGAGAGTGAACAAAACTGGTTTTCCGAAAAGGAAACATCCTGGCTTTTCTGCCCCGTATCTTCTTTCTGTGATTTGTTTATGGACGTGCCTCTTTACCTGAGTGCAAACAACATATGAAGGTACTTGTGTGAATTTTTCGGCGCAATACGGACCCAGAATAAAATTTCAGAAAGTAGGGCGAAATTTCACAAGTTTCGGTGAAGGATAGCCTTGGTTTGCACAAAATTTCTGAAAAATTCTCCCGAAATAGTTTTCTCCTGAAATTCCACGTAAGAATCTCCACTGAATTTGGGACAAAACGCGACAAATTTCAGGCCAAACGGATGAGTATTCACCCACGAAAAAAATCAAACAGTTTCACACACAAACGAACCTTCCTTTCGGCGGTGGCAGTGATGAATAAAGAATTTATTGCCAATCTTGTGGGACGAATCGGAGGCTCAGATCGCAGGGAAAACTCAATAGACACAGTGACGAACGTCATGTAAAAATTTCAGACCAAAATACCCAAGGAGTAAGGCGTAGTAAGTCCCAGACCGAGAGTGAACAAAACTGGTTTTCCGAAAACGAAACGTCCTGGCTTTTCTGCCCCGTATCTTCTTTCTGTGATTTGTTTATGGACGTGCCTCTTTACCTGGGTGCAAACAACATATGAAGGTACTTGTGTGAATTTTTCGGCGCAATACGGACCCAGAATAAATTTTCAGAAAGTAGGGCGAAATTTCACAAGTTTCGGTGAAGGATAGCCTTGGTTTGCACAAAATTTCTGAAAAATTCTCCCGAAATAGTTTTCTCCTGAAATTCCACGTAAGAATCTCCACTGAATTTGGGACAAAACGCGACAAATTTCAGGCCAAACGGATGAGTATTCACCCACGAAAAAAATCAAACCGTTTCACACACAAACGAACCTTCCTTTCGGCGGTGGCAGTGATGAATAAAGAATTTATTGCCAATCTTGTGGGACGAATCTGAGGCTCAGATCGCAGGGAAAACTCAGTAGACACAGTGACGAACGTCATGTAAAAATTTCAGACCAAAATACCCAAGGAGTAAGGCGTAGTAAGTCCCAGACCGAGAGTGAACAAAACTGGTTTTCCGAAAACGAAACGTCCTGGCTTTTCTGCCCCGTATCTTCTTTCTGTGATTTGTTTATGGACGTGCCTCTTTACTTGGGTGCAAACAACATATGAAGGTACTTGTGTGAATTTTTCGGCGGAATACGGACCCAGAATAAAATTTCAGAAAGTAGGGCGAAATTTCACAAGTTTCGGTGGAGGATAGCCTTGGTTTGCACAAAATTTCTGAAAAATTCTCCCGAAATAGTTTTCTCCTGAAATTCCACGTAAGAATCTCCACTGAATTTGGGACAAAACGCGACAAATTTCAGGCCAAACGGATGAGTATTCACCCACGAAAAAAATCAAACAGTTTCACACACAAACGAACCTTCCTTTCGGTCGTGGCAGTGATGAATAAAGAATTTATTGCCAATCTTGTGGGACGAATCTGGGGCTCAGATCTCAGCCAAAACTCAGTAGACACAGTGACGAACGTCTGGTAAAAATTTCAGACCAAAATACCCAAGGAGTAAGGCGTAGTAAGTCCCAGACCGAGAGTGAACAAAACTGGTTTTCCGAAAACGAAACGTCCTGGCTTTTCTGGCCCGTATCTTCTTTCTGTGATTTGTTTATGGACGTGCCTCCTTACCTGGGTGCAAACAACATATAAAGGTACTTGTGTGAATTTTTTCGGCACAATACGGACCCAGAATAAAATTTCAGAAAGTAGGGCGAAATTCCACGTAAGAATCTCCACTGAATTTGGGACAAAACACGACAAATTTCAGGCCAAACGGATGAGTATTCACCCACGAAAAAAATCAAACAGTTTCACACACAAACGAACCTTCCTTTCGGTCGTGGCAGTGATGAATAAAGAATTTATTGCCAATCTTGTGGGACGAATCTGGGGCTCAGATCTCAGCCAAAACTCAGTAGACACAGTGACGAACGTCTGGTAAAAATTTCAGACCAAAATACCCAAGGAGTAAGGCGTAGTAAGTCCCAGATCGAGAGTGAACAAAACTGGTTTTCCGAAAACGAAACGTCCTGGCTTTTCTGGCCCGTATCTTCTTTCTGTGATTTGTTTATGGACGTGCCTCCTTACCTGGGTGCAAACAACATATAAAGGTACTTGTGTGAATTTTTTCGGCGCAATACGGACCCAGAATAAAATTTCAGAAAGTAGGGCGAAATTTCACAAGTTTCGGTGAAGGATAGCCTTGGTTTGCACAAAATTTCTGAAAAATTCTCCCGAAATAGTTTTCTCCTGAAATTCCACGTAAGAATCTCCACTGAATTTGGGACAAAACGCGACAAATTTCAGGCCAAACGGATGAGTATTCACCCACGAAAAAAATCAAACAGTTTCACACAGAAACGAACCTTCCTTTCGGCCCTGGCAGTGATGAATAAAGAATTTATTGCCAATCTTGTGGGACGAATCAGGGGCTCAGATCTCAGCCAAAACTCAGTAGACACAGTGACGAACGTCTGGTAAAAATTTCAGACGAAAATACCCAAGGAGTAAGGCGTAGTAAGTCCCAGACCGAGAGTGAACAAAACTGGTTTTCCGAAAACGAAACGTCCTGGCTTTTCTGCCCGTATCTTCTTTCTGTGATTTGTTTATAGACGTGCCTCCTTACCTGGGTGCAAACAACATATGAAGGTACTTGTGTGAATTTTTTCGGCACAATACGGACCCAGAATAAAATTTCAGAAAGTAGGGCGAAATTTCACAAGTTTCGGTGGAGGATAGCCTTGGTTTGCACAAAATTTCTGAAAAATTCTCCCGAAATAGTTTTCTCCTGAAATTCCACGTAAGAATCTCCACTGAATTTGGGACAAAACGCGACAAATTTCAGGCCAAACGGATGAGTATTCACCCACGAAAAAAATCAAACAGTTTCACACAGAAACGAACCTTCCTTTCGGCCCTGGCAGTGATGAATAAAGAATTTATTGCCAATCTTGTGGGACGAATCTGGGGCTCAGATCTCAGCCAAAACTCAGTAGACACAGTGACGAACGTCTTGTAAAAATTTCAGACCAAAATACCCAAGGAGTAAGGCGTAGTAAGTCCCAGACCGAGAGTGAACAAAACTGGTTTTCCGAAAACGAAACGTCCTGGCTTTTCTGGCCCGTATCTTCTTTCTGTGATTTGTTTATGGACGTGCCTCCTTACCTGGGTGCAAACAACATATGAAGGTACTTGTGTGAATTTTTTCGGCACAATACGGACCCAGAATAAAATTTCAGAAAGTAGGGCGAAATTTCACAAGTTTCGGTGGAGGATAGCCTTGGTTTGCACAAAATTTCTGAAAAATTCTCCCGAAATAGTTTTCTCCTGAAATTCCACGTAAGAATCTCCACTGAATTTGGGACAAAACGCGACAAATTTCAGGCCAAACGGATGAGTATTCACCCACGAAAAAAATCAAACAGTTTCACACAGAAACGAACCTTCCTTTCGGCCCTGGCAGTGATGAATAAAGAATTTATTGCCAATCTTGTGGGACGAATCTGGGGCTCAGATCTCAGCCAAAACTCAGTAGACACAGTGACGAACGTCTTGTAAAAATTTCAGACGAAAATACCCAAGGAGTAAGGCGTAGTAAGTCCCAGACCGAGAGTGAACAAAACTGGTTTTCCGAAAACGAAACGTCCTGGCTTTTCTGGCCCGTATCTTCTTTCTGTGATTTGTTTATGGACGTGCCTCCTTACCTGGGTGCAAACAACATATGAAGGTACTTGTGTGAATTTTTTCGGCACAATACGGACCCAAAATAAAATTTCAGAAAGTAGGGCGAAATTTCACAAGTTTCGGTGGAGGATAGCCTTGGTTTGCACAAAATTTCTGAAAAATTCTCCCGAAATAGTTTTCTCCTGAAATTCCACGTAAGAATCTCCACTGAATTTGGGACAAAACGCGACAAATTTCAGGCGAAACAGATGAGTATTCACCCACGAAAAAAATCAAACAGTTTCACACAGAAACGAACCTTCCTTTCGGCCCTGGCAGTGATGAATAAAGAATTTATTGTCAATCTTGTGGAACGAATTTGGGGCTCAGATCTCAGCCAAAACTCAGTAGACACAGTGACGAACGTCTGGTAAAAATTTCAGACCTAAACACCCAAGGAGTAAGGCATAGTAAGTCCCGGACCGAGAGTGAACAATACTGGTTTTCCGAAAACGAAACGTCCTTGCTTTTCTGCCCCGTATCTTCTTTCTGTGATTTTTTTATGGACGTGCCTCCTTACCTGGGTGCAAACAATATATGAAGGTACTTGTGTGAATTATTTCGGCGCAATACGGACCCAGAATAAAATTTCAGAAAGAAGGGCGAAATTTCACAAGTTTCAGTAGAGGATAGCCTTGGTTTGCACAAAATTTCTGAAACATTCTCCCGAAATAATTTTCTCCTGAAATTCCACATAAGAATCTCCACTGAATTTGGGACAAAACGCGACAAATTTCATGCCAAACGGATGAGTATTCACCCACGAAAAAAATCAAACAGTTTCACACAGAATCGAACCTTCCTTTCGGCCCTGGCAATGATGAATAATGAATTTATTGCCAATCTTGTGGGACGAATCTGGGGCTCAGATCTCAGCCAAAACTCAGTAGACACAGTGACGAACGTCTGGTAAAAACATCAGACCAAAAAACCCAAGGAGTAAGGCGTAGTAAGTCCCAGACCGAGAAGGAACAAAACTGGTTTTCCGAAAACGAAACGTCCTTGCTTTTCTGCCTCGTATCTTCTTTCTGTGATTTGTTTATGGACGTGCCTCCTTACCTGGGTGCAAACAACATATGAAGGTACTTGTGTTAATTTTTTCGGTGCAATACGGACCCATAATAAAATTTCAGAAAGTAGGGTGAAATTTCACAAGTTTCGGTAGAGGATAGCCTTGGTTTGCACAAAATTTCTGAAAATTCTCCCGAAATAGTTTTCTCCTGAAATTCCACGTAAGAATCTCCACTGAATTTGGGACAAAACGCGACAAATTTCAGGCCAAACGAAAGAGTATTCACCCAAGAAAAAAATCAAACATTTTCACACAGAAACGAACCTTCCTTTCGGCCCTGGCAGTGATGAATAGAGAATTTATTGCCAATCTTGTGGGACGAATCTGGGGCTCAGATCTCAGCCAAAACTCAGTAGACACAGTGACGAACGTCTGGTAAAAACTTCAGACCAAAATACCCAAGGAGTAAAGCGTAGTAAGTCCCACACCGAGAAGGAACAAAACTTGTTTTCCAAAAACGAAACGTCCCTGCTTTTCTGCCCCGTATCTTCTTCCTGTGATTTGTTTATGGACGTCCCTCCTTACCTGGGTGCAAACAACATATGAAGGTACTTGTGTGAATTTTTTCGAAGCAATACGGACCCAGAATAAAATTTCAGAAAGTAGGGCGAAATTTCACAACTTTAGGTGGAGGATAGCCTTGGTTTGCACAAAATTTCTGAAAAATTCTCCCGAAATAGTTTTCTCCTGAAATTCCACGTAAGAATCTCCACTGAATTTGGGACAAAACGCGACAAATTTCAGGCCAAACGGATGAGTATTCACCCACGAAAAAAATCAAACAGTTTCACACAGAATCGAACCTTCCTTTCGGCCCTGGCAATGATGAATAAAGAATTTATTGCCAATCTTGTGGGACGAATCTGGGGCTCAGATCTCAGCCAAAACTCAGTAGACACAGTGACGAACGTCTGGTAAAAACTTCAGACCAAAATACCCAAGGAGTAAGGCATAGTAAGTCCCAGACCGAGAAGGAACAAAACTGGTTTTCCGAAAACGAAACGTCCTTGCTTTTCTGCCCGTATCTTCTTTCTGTGATTTGTTTATGGACGTGCCTCCTTACCTGGGTGCAAACAACATATGAAGGTACTTGTGTGAAATTTTTCGGCGCAATACGGACCCAGAATAAAATTTCAGAAAGTAGGGCGAAATTTCACAAGTTTCGGTAGATGATAGCCTTGGTTTGCACAAAATTTCTGAAAAATTCTCCCGAAATAGTTTTCTCCTGAAATTCCACGTAAGAATCTCCACTGAATTTGGGACAAAACGCGACAAATTTCAGGCCAAACGGATGAGTATTCACCCACGAAAAAAATCAAACAGTTTCACACGCAAACGAACCTTCCTTTCGGCCCTGGCAGTGATGAATAAAGAATTTATTGCCAATCTTGTGGGACGAATCTGGGGCTCAGATATCAGCCAAAACTCAGTAGATACAGTGACGAACGTCTGGTAAAAATTTCAGACCAAAATACCCAAGGAGTAAGGCGTAGTAAGTCCCAGACCGAGAGTGAACAAAACTGGTTTCCCGAAAAAGAAACGCCCTGGCTTTTCTGCCCCGTATCTTCTTTCTGTGATTTGTTTATGGTCGTGCCTCCTTACCTGGGTGCAAACAACATATGAAGGTACTTGTGTGAATTTTTTCGAAGCAATACGGACCCAGAATAAAATTTCAGAAAGTAGGGCGAAATTTCACAAGTTTCGGTGGAGGATAGCCTTGGTTTGAACAAAATTTCTGAAAAATTCTCCCGAAATAGTTTTCTCCTGAAATTCCACGTAAGAATCTCCACTGAATTTGGGACAAAACGCGACAAATTTCAGGCCAAACGGATGAGTATTCACCCATGAAAAAAATCAAACAGTTTCACACAGAATCGAACCTTCCTTTCGGCCCTGGCAGTGATGAATAAAGAATTTATTGCCAATCTTGTGGGACGAATCTGGGGCTCAGATCTCAGCCAAAACTCAGTAGACACAGTGACGAACGTCTGGTAAAAACTTCAGACCAAAATACCCAAGGAGTAAGGCATAGTAAGTCCCAGACCGAGAAGGAACAAAACTAGTTTTCCGAAAACGAAACGTCCTTGCTTTTCTGCCCGTATCTTCTTTCTGTGATTTGTTTATTGACGTGCCTCCTTACCTGGGTGCAAACAACATATGAAGGTACTTGTGTGAATTTTTTCGGCGCAATACGGACCCAGAATAAAATTTCAGAAAGTAGGGCGAAATTTCACAAGTTTCGGTAGATGATAGCCTTGGTTTGCACAAAATTTCTGAAAAATTCTCTCGAAATAGTTTTCTCCTGAAATTCCACGTAAGAATCTCCACTGAATTTGGGACAAAACGCGACAAATTTCAGGCCAAACGGATGAGTATTCACCCACGAAAAAAATCAAACAGTTTCACACGCAAACGAACCTTCCTTTCGGCCCTGGCAGTGATGAATAAAGAATTTATTGCCAATCTTGTGGGACGAATCTGGGGCTCAGATATCAGCCAAAACTCAGTAGATACAGTGACGAACGTCTGGTAAAAATTTCAGACCAAAATACCCAAGGAGTAAGGCGTAGTAAGTCCCAGACCGAGAGTGAACAAAACTGGTTTCCCGAAAAAGAAACGCCCTGGCTTTTCTGCCCCGTATCTTCTTTCTGTGATTTGTTTATGGACGTGCCTCCTTACCTGGGTGCAAACAACATATGAAGGTACTTGTGTGAATTTTTTCGAAGCAATACGGACCCAGAATAAAATTTCAGAAAGTAGGGCGAAATTTCACAAGTTTCGGTGGAGGATAGCCTTGGTTTGAACAAAATTTCTGAAAAATTCTCCCGAAATAGTTTTCTCCTGAAATTCCACGTAAGAATCTCCACTGAATTTGGGACAAAACGCGACAAATTTCAGGCCAAACGGATGAGTATTCACCCATGAAAAAAATCAAACAGTTTCACACAGAATCGAACCTTCCTTTCGGCCCTGGCAGTGATGAATAAAGAATTTATTGCCAATCTTGTGGGACGAATCTGGGGCTCAGATCTCAGCCAAAACTCAGTAGACACAGTGACGAACGTCTGGTAAAAACTTCAGACCAAAATACCCAAGGAGTAAGGCATAGTAAGTCCCAGACCGAGAAGGAACAAAACTGGTTTTCCGAAAACGAAACGTCCTTGCTTTTCTGCCCGTATCTTCTTTCTGTGATTTGTTTATTGACGTGCCTCCTTACCTGGGTGCAAACAACATATGAAGGTACTTGTGTGAATTTTTTCGGCGCAATACGGACCCAGAATAAAATTTCAGAAAGTAGGGCGAAATTTCACAAGTTTCGGTAGATGATAGCCTTGGTTTGCACAAAATTTCTGAAAAATTCTCTCGAAATAGTTTTCTCCTGAAATTCCACGTAAGAATCTCCACTGAATTTGGGACAAAACGCGACAAATTTCAGGGCCAAACGGATGAGTATTCACCCACGAAAAAAATCAAACAGTTTCACACGCAAACGAACCTTCCTTTCGGCCCTGGCAGTGATGAATAAAGAATTTATTGCCAATCTTGTGGGACGAATCTGGGGCTCAGATATCAGCCAAAACTCAATAGACACAGTGACGAACGTCTGGTAAAAATTTCAGACCAAAATACCCAAGGAGTAAGGCGTAGTAAGTCCCAGACCGAGAGTGAACAAAACTGGTTTCCCGAAAAAGAAACGCCCTGGCTTTTCTGCCCCGTATCTTCTTTCTGTGATTTGTTTATGGACGTGCCTCCTTACCTGGGTGCAAACAACATATGAAGGTACTTGTGTGAATTTTTTCGAAGCAATACGGACCCAGAATAAAATTTCAGAAAGTAGGGCGAAATTTCACAAGTTTCGGTGGAGGATAGCCTTGGTTTGCACAAAATTTCTGAAAAATTCTCCCGAAATATTTTTCTCCTGAAATTCCACGTAAGAATCTCCACTGAATTTGGGACAAAACGCGACAAATTTCAGGCCAAACGGATGAGTATTCACACACGAAAAAAATCAAACAGTTTCACACAGAATCGAACCTTCCTTTCGGCCCTGGCAGTGATGAATAAAGAATTTATTGCCAATCTTGTGGGACGAATCTGGGGCTCAGATCTCAGCCAAAACTCAGTAGACACAGTGACGAACGTCTGGTAAAAACTTCAGACCAAAATACCCAAGGAGTAAGGCATAGTAAGTCCCAGACCGAGAAGGAACAAAACTGGTTTTCCGAAAACGAAACGTCCTTACTTTTCTGCCCGTATCTTCTTTCTGTGATTTGTTTATGGACGTGCCTCCTTACCTGGGTGCAAACAACATATGAAGGTACTTGTGTGAATTTTTTCGGCGCAATACGGACCCAGAATAAAATTTCAGAAAGTAGGGCGAAATTTCACAAGTTTCGGTAGATGATAGCCTTGGTTTGCACAAAATTTCTGAAAAATTCTCCCGAAATAGTTTTCTCCTGAAATTCCACGTAAGAATCTCCACTGAATTTGGGACAAAACGCGACAAATTTCAGGGCAAACGGATGAGTATTCACCCACGAAAAAAATCAAACAGTTTCACACGCAAACGAACCTTCCTTTCGGCCCTGGCAGTGATGAATAAAGAATTTATTGCCAATCTTGTGGGACGAATCTGGGGCTCAGATATCAGCCAAAACTCAATAGACACAGTGACGAACGTCTGGTAAAAATTTCAGACCAAAATACCCAAGGAGTAAGGCGTAGTAAGTCCCAGACCGAGAGTGAACAAAACTGGTTTCCCGAAAAAGAAACGCCCTGGCTTTTCTGCCCCGTATCTTCTTTCTGTGATTTGTTTATGGACGTGCCTCCTTACCTGGGTGCAAACAACATATGAAGGTACTTGTGTGAATTTTTTCGAAGCAATACGGACCCAGAATAAAATTTCAGAAAGTAGGGCGAAATTTCACAAGTTTCGGTGGAGGATAGCCTTGGTTTGCACAAAATTTCTGAAAAATTCTCCCGAAATATTTTTCTCCTGAAATTCCACGTAAGAATCTCCACTGAATTTGGGACAAAACGCGACAAATTTCAGGCCAAACGGATGAGTATTCACACACGAAAAAAATCAAACAGTTTCACACAGAATCGAACCTTCCTTTCGGCCCTGGCAGTGATGAATAAAGAATTTATTGCCAATCTTGTGGGACGAATCTGGGGCTCAGATCTCAGCCAAAACTCAGTAGACACAGTGACGAACGTCTGGTAAAAACTTCAGACCAAAATACCCAAGGAGTAAGGCATAGTAAGTCCCAGACCGAGAAGGAACAAAACTGGTTTTCCAAAAACGAAACGTCCTTACTTTTCTGCCCGTATCTTCTTTCTGTGATTTGTTTATGGACGTGCCTCCTTACCTGGGTGCAAACAACATATGAAGGTACTTGTGTGAATTTTTTCGGCGCAATACGGACCCAGAATAAAATTTCAGAAAGTAGGGCGAAATTTCACAAGTTTCGGTAGATGATAGCCTTGGTTTGCACAAAATTTCTGAAAAATTCTCCCGAAATAGTTTTCTCCTGAAATTCCACGTAAGAATCTCCACTGAATTTGGGACAAAACGCGACAAATTTCAGGGCAAACGGATGAGTATTCACCCACGAAAAAAATCAAACAGTTTCACACGCAAACGAACCTTCCTTTCGGCCCTGGCAGTGATGAATAAAGAATTTATTGCCAATCTTGTGGGACGAATCTGGGGCTCAGATATCAGCCAAAACTCAATAGACACAGTGACGAACGTCTGGTAAAAATTTCAGACCAAAATACCCAAGGAGTAAGGCGTAGTAAGTCCCAGACCGAGAGTGAACAAAACTGGTTTCCCGAAAAAGAAACGCCCTGGCTTTTCTGCCCCGTATCTTCTTTCTGTGATTTGTTTATGGACGTGCCTCCTTACCTGGGTGCAAACAACATATGAAGGTACTTGTGTGAATTTTTTCGAAGCAATACGGACCCAGAATAAAATTTCAGAAAGTAGGGCGAAATTTCACAAGTTTCGGTGGAGGATAGCCTTGGTTTGCACAAAATTTCTGAAAAATTCTCCCGAAATATTTTTCTCCTGAAATTCCACGTAAGAATCTCCACTGAATTTGGGACAAAACGCGACAAATTTCAGGCCAAACGGATGAGTATTCACCCACGAAAAAAATCAAACAGTTTCACACAGAATCGAACCTTCCTTTCGGCCCTGGCAGTGATGAATAAAGAATTTATTGCCAATCTTGTGGGACGAATCTGGGGCTCAGATCTCAGCCAAAACTCAGTAGACACAGTGACGAACGTCTGGTAAAAACTTCAGACCAAAATACCCAAGGAGTAAGGCATAGTAAGTCCCAGACCGAGAAGGAACAAAACTGGTTTTCCGAAAACGAAACGTCCTTACTTTTCTGCCCGTATCTTCTTTCTGTGATTTGTTTATGGACGTGCCTCCTTACCTGGGTGCAAACAACATATGAAGGTACTTGTGTGAATTTTTTCGGCGCAATACGGACCCAGAATAAAATTTCAGAAAGTAGGGCGAAATTTCACAAGTTTCGGTAGATGATAGCCTTGGTTTGCACAAAATTTCTGAAAAATTCTCCCGAAATAGTTTTCTCCTGAAATTCCACGTAAGAATCTCCACTGAATTTGGGACAAAACGCGACAAATTTCAGGGCAAACGGATGAGTATTCACCCACGAAAAAAATCAAACAGTTTCACACGCAAACGAACCTTCCTTTCGGCCCTGGCAGTGATGAATAAAGAATTTATTGCCAATCTTGTGGGACGAATCTGAGGCTCAGATATCAGCCAAAACTCAATAGACACAGTGACGAACGTCTGGTAAAAATTTCAGACCAAAATACCCAAGGAGTAAGGCGTAGTAAGTCCCAGACCGAGAGTGAACAAAACTGGTTTCCCGAAAAAGAAACGCCCTGGCTTTTCTGCCACGTATCTTCTTTCTGTGATTTGTTTATGGACGTGCCTCCTTACCTGGGTGCAAACAACATATGAAGGTACTTGTGTGAATTTTTTCGAAGCAATACGGACCCAGAATAAAATTTCAGAAAGTAGGGCGAAATTTCACAAGTTTCGGTGGAGGATAGCCTTGGTTTGCACAAAATTTCTGAAAAATTCTTCCGAAATATTTTTCTCCTGAAATTCCACGTAAGAATCTCCACTGAATTTGGGACAAAACGCGACAAATTTCAGGCCAAACGGATGAGTATTCACCCACGAAAAAAATCAAACAGTTTCACACAGAATCGAACCTTCCTTTCGGCCCTGGCAGTGATGAATAAAGAATTTATTGCCAATCTTGTGGGACGAATCTGGGGCTCAGATCTCAGCCAAAACTCAGTAGACACAGTGACGAACGTCTGGTAAAAACTTCATACCAATATACCCAAGGAGTAAGGCATAGTAAGTCCCAGACCGAGAAGGAACAAAACTGGTTTTCCGAAAACGAAACGTCCTTACTTTTCTGCCCGTATCTTCTTTCTGTGATTTGTTTATGGACGTGCCTCCTTACCTGGGTGCAAACAACATATGAAGGTACTTGTGTGAATTTTTTCGGCGCAATACGGACCCAGAATAAAATTTCAGAAAGTAGGGCGAAATTTCACAAGTTTCGGTAGATGATAGCCTTGGTTTGCACAAAATTTCTGAAAAATTCTCCCGAAATAGTTTTCTCCTGAAATTCCACGTAAGAATCTCCACTGAATTTGGGACAAAACGCGACAAATTTCAGGGCAAACGGATGAGTATTCACCCACGAAAAAAATCAAACAGTTTCACACGCAAACGAACCTTCCTTTCGGCCCTGGCAGTGATGAATAAAGAATTTATTGCCAATCTTGTGGGACGAATCTGGGGCTCAGATATCAGCCAAAACTCAATAGACACAGTGACGAACGTCTGGTAAAAATTTCAGACCAAAATACCCAAGGAGTAAGGCGTAGTAAGTCCCAGACCGAGAGTGAACAAAACTGGTTTCCCGAAAAAGAAACGCCCTGGCTTTTCTGCCCCGTATCTTCTTTCTGTGATTTGTTTATGGACGTGCCTCCTTACCTGGGTGCAAACAACATATGAAGGTACTTGTGTGAATTTTTTCGAAGCAATACGGACCCAGAATAAAATTTCAGAAAGTAGGGCGAAATTTCACAAGTTTCGGTGGAGGATAGCCTTGGTTTGCACAAAATTTCTGAAAAATTCTCCCGAAATATTTTTCTCCTGAAATTCCACGTAAGAATCTCCACTGAATTTGGGACAAAACGCGACAAATTTCAGGGCAAACGGATGAGTATTCACCCACGAAAAAAATCAAACAGTTTCACACAGAATCGAACCTTCCTTTCGGCCCTGGCAGTGATGAATAAAGAATTTATTGCCAATCTTGTGGGACGAATTTGGGGCTCAGATCTCATCCAAAACTCAGTAGACACAGTGACGAACGTCTGGTAAAAACTTCAGACCAAAATACCCAAGGAGTAAGGCATAGTAAGTCCCAGACCGAGAAGGAACAAAACTGGTTTTCCGAAAACGAAACGTCCTTGCTTTTCTGCCCCTATCTTCTTTCTGTGATTTGTTTATGGACGTGCCTCCTTACCTGGGTGCAAACAACATATGAAGGTACTTGTGTGAATTTTTTCGGCGCAATACGGACCCAGAATAAAATTTCAGAAAGTAGGGCGAAATTTCACAAGTTTCGGTAGAGGATAGCCTTGGTTTGCACAAAATTTCTGAAAAATTCTCCCGAAATAGTTTTCTCCTGAAATTCCACGTAAGAATCTCCACTGAATTTGGGACAAAACGCGACAAATTTCAGGCCAAACGGATGAGTATTCACCCACGAAAAAAATCAAACAGTTTCACACGCAAACGAACCTTCCTCTCGGCCCTGGCAGTGATGAATAAAGAATTTATTGCCAATCCTGCCGGCAACTCGAACGTGGAGGAATCGCTCCGTAGCACTCTCTGCCCTGTCTACGCGACTGTGTCTTTTGCAGAATCACCCTCAGAACCTTCTCTTGCTTCTCCAAACGTGGCCTGCAAAACACACAGACGGCGCCTCTAGCGGCCGGTTGCACTCCGACGATCAAGTTAGTCCACATAACCACCAAAGACTAGAAAACTAGTAATGTGTGTGAAAAACTCTTGTGCTCTGTTTTTCGTCTATCTTTTTTTTTCTCCCACACTCTCACTCTGATTCTCCCTTTTATCTCTCTTTCCCTGCTTCTGGGCATAACAGAATTCTGTTGTGCTTTTCTGGCATGTGTCAGAACCCTGTTATGCTTTTCAGAGAAAGCGTACCTTCAGAATCAGCAATGGGGAGCGTGAGAGTCTGCGCATGTCTGCGCTTGGCTGCGCCTGTCTGTACCTTTAGCGGTACGGAGTGCTCTTTTGTCTGGACCGCACCCCTCTCAGATGATGACACGTGGAGGCCTGCAACTCACATCTAACCACACACGTGTCACTTACTGGAAGGGCTCTAGCGCCTCTCTTTGTCTGCCTAAGTTACGCCCTTGCAGAGTAACTTAGGATATTTCTCTCATCTGGGTAAGTCGCATACTCTTAGGAGAACGTCGGGTGTGGCTGGTCTAGGCACACTCACCAGACGTTGCTCTCTGCGTATACAACTTACCCTTCACGATGTCACGCACGTAATGGGTTGAGGGAATCACCAATCACTGACTGGTTTACTAGTTCCCTCAGGCCACTCTCGTGCATGATTCCCTGAGGTGTGCTCATGCGAGATCCATGCGTAACGCTCTCGCTGGGAACCTCAGTCCCAGTTTAACTGCGTGTAACACGAGACCCCGATGACAATACACCCGATGACTGATCAGTGTTTATTCGCTTATCGCGCTCTGCCTCCAGGCGCGAGTCTAGGAACTGATCTGCTGGTGGTCACTTGGTTACTGACCACCGATCACCTCTCTTGGCGATCGTCCCCCGACCTCTCTGCCACCTGGTCCACGTGTCACCCGGCGAGTGGTCCACGTGGTTCTCTGATGCTGACGTCATCGACTACCGATGACTGATCGGATCACAAGCCCCCAGTCTCGAGTCGAGAACTCGTTCTCAGCAAAGAGACTAAGTGGTTGTGCCTTCAGTCCACGTGGCAAGTGGGGCCACCTCACGTGCCACCTCACGTGCTGCTTCTTTAACGTTTGGACTCCCTCTCTTAATCTCGCGACACGTGGTGCCATCAACGGCCAGCGTTGCGCGTCGCTAGCGCTTCTTTTATTCAAATTGGCGCGCCCTTCCACTGTTCCTTCATCTTCTTCATTCGACTCCCAGACTCTCTGCGAACTTCTCTTCTGCGCACCCATCTTTCTTCAAATTCTCTGCTTCCCAATCTCTTGCGATCATTCAAAGGTATGGTTTTTCTTTTCCCTGGCCCCTTTTTGGTCATCTTTACCGATTGCATTTATCATTCTAGTTATCATGCACCCATCTTCCCTGTTTTTCTTCTTCTCTACCCGCGCTAGGGTTTTTCTCGTGTTTCCGCCTTGACTTCTGCCTCCCCTTCTTTCTCCTTTACCTGGGCATTTCTTTCTCATTTCCTCTCTCTGTTTTTCACAGAACCATTCATCACTCCCTCCCTTTCTATTTCTGACCCTTCGTTTTCCTCCATTGCAGCTATCTCTCGATGGCTCGCTTGAAGCAGACCGCTCGTGTCACTGCCTCTTCTTCTGGTGCACAGCCCTCCGCGAGTGCACCAGCTTCGCCACCGCCTGTTGTCACCTCATTCCATGACAACGCCAAGGTCTATGACTGGGCCCCTCTGGCGTTGCTATCTGAAACGTCCATCTTGCTACCTGAGGACCATCTTAACTCACTCCTGAGCCACGACCCGGACGAACCCTCGTGTTCCATAGACAGGGAAAACGACTTCCACATCCGAGTCCGCATCCCTCCCCGAGGGATGCCCATTTGCGCTGACGACAGGGCCACCAATGGGGTGCCCTTCGTTTTTGTTTACTCCGCGATCTTCAAAAGGTTGAAACTGCGACTCCCCTTCACCTTCTTCGAGAAAGAGCTGATGATGGAGTTGAACGTCGCGCCCTGCCAACTCCACCCCAACGCCTGGGCCTTCATCCGGGCGTTTCAGATCCTGTGTAACCACTTTGGGCACAACGCCTCGGTGGAGGTGTTCCTTTACTTCTTTGAGGCGAAGAAACCAGGGGATAGGTTTTGGGTCAGCCTGAACGGGGTTGTTGGACGGGTGCTTCTGGGCCTGTACCAGCAGTCCTTCAAAGACTGGAAGGGCAGATTTTACATGATATCCGCCACCCCACAAAGTCCTCATCTGCTCGAGGGGTACCCCCTCTACTGGGTTCCCCAGGTTGCATTTAAAAAACCCAAGGACCTCGAGACCATGGCCCCCTACGAGCGCGAGTTGTGTGGGCTGCTCCTGGGGGCTAAGTTTGACTCCGCTCGCCTCATCAAGGATGAGTTTGATGTGGCTTCTCTGAAAAAATATATAGGTAGTTCTTTCTCTGCCGCCCCTTAGGACACTTATACCTCCTCATGCATGCTCTTATACGTTTCACCTTGCTTGCGTCTCTTAGCTGTCTAATTTTCCCCTTTCTTGCCTATGCAGATTCAATGTCAGGGAAAGATAGGAGGTTGGCGGTGTTAGAGCTTGCTAAACGTCGAGCGACCAAAGGGATTGGCTCCTCCTCTTCCACCACTGAGCCCATTGAAGCCCCTCCACTCTCGGTCGCGCCAGCTGAAGGCCCCGAGCAAGGGAAGAAAAGGAAAAGACTGGTGAAGGCTTCTTCGCTTGTACCTGTTGCTGCTGCTGCCTCAGTGGAAGAGGAAAGCTCTGGCTCCCCCCTCATTCACCGCCAGAGGAAGAGGCCAGTGGTCGAGGGGGTCTCGTCTCTTCAGCCTGGAGAGATCGAGGTGGTGGAGGTAGAGGAAGGTTCCCCACCTCCCCCTCCCTCTACTCGACCTGCCCCAGAGCCCGCATGCCCACCTTCTCCTTGCCAACAATTGCCCCCAATCTCTCAACCGCCAACTTCCCCCCCAGCAGGCCAATCACCTGGTCCATCCGCTCACCCTGCTGGGGGTGCTTCTGCTCAAAACGAGGGTGCCCCGCCTCCACTACCAATCTCCACCGCAAATGCTGAACATGGTGGGTCCGGCTCGCGCCCAAGCAACTCTGGGGCCAACCATGAGAACTTCAGTAGAGTTATCTCCATGGTGCGACAGCACATCAGCAACGGGGAGCTCGTCGACTAGAGCGAGGAGGAGATGGATGCACACCTTGCCAAGCAGGTGGTGCTTTCGCTGGAGTTCTCCACCCAGCATCGCAAGCAGAAAGCCCTGGAGAAAAGGGTGAAGGAACTTGAGCACGACAAGGAGTCGCTGCAAAGTGACCTTGAAGCCGCTCAGGGGTTTGTTGAGCTGATGCGAGGCATGGTGGAGAAGGCCAGGAAGGAGTATTTGGTGCAGGTCCAGGAGACCATCAAGATGGAGATCTTGATGGGGCAGACTGTTGGTCCTCTGGACTGCAAGGTGGTAGAGCTACAGGCTGAGAACTCTTCCTTGTGCGAACGGAATACTCAGCTGGTGGAGGAGTTACAGGCTGAGAACGCCTCCCTACGTCAACAGGATTCTCAGCGGGTGGAGATGCTCAAGTCCGCCAAAGAGGCAACTGCTGCTGCTGAAAGGAAACTTGAGGAGGCAGTGGGCAAGCTGTCTGAAGCTGCCTCCTCCCTTGCTGCCCTTACCACGCAGAGGGATGTTGCGGAGGCTTCGAGGCAAAGTCTGGAGGCGGAGAAAGAGGACTTGATGAACGTGGGCGCTGATTCCCTCATTGATGGATTCGAGCTGGCGCTCGAGCAAGTCCGCTGCGTCCTCCCAGAACTGGACCTTTCACAATTCAGCATTCATCACTCAGTGGTAGATGGAAAACTTAGGCCTCCTACTCCCTGAATCTCTTCCCTTTTGTAAATTTGACTTCTCTGTACAAAGCTTCATTCTGTAACCTTACGTTTCTGCACCATTCAACTCATTGTAACTGACAACTGTATGAATATCTCTGGTGATATACCTTGATTTTAACTGCTCAATTTCTCTTTGTATTTTCTTTGAACTTCACTTATCTTTATGTGCGCGACTAATTGTTAGCTAGTTTAGGTTCAGCGCGATCTTGAGCTTCGTCTTTTACTTTGCGCACGACTAAGTGTTAACCAGCTTAGGCTTAGCGCGATCTGCTTCTCTTACTCTTTGCGCACGACTAAGTGTTAACCAGCTTAGGCTTAGCGCGATCTGCTTCTCTTACTCTTTTGCTTCTGCTTGATCACGACTGGCTATTCCCTCAGCTTGGTGTTTAACAGTCCTCGTGCGCTGCTTTGCACTACTAGCCAATTACCGACAACTCATCAGTGATCGCTCTTTAGTCTTTACTTAGCTTTCTCTGTCGCTCTAGCTCTAAGTGCATAAAGGACTTTGACATCGATCGCTCAAAGTGATGCCTCGTCTTGGGGAAAGAAAAGTGTTTCTCGCTAACCCCTTTTACTTTCCCCAAGGTCATCACCCTTTGGCGGGTTGAGTCGCTCATTCCCTGTCTCACTCCTGGGGTGAGAAAGGTTTCTGACTAAGAGTCTTACTGGGCCAATATTGGTGTATGCCAAGTGGGTAAGGACGTTTTGTCAAAACCTTTCCTTTCCCCCCCTTGGTCTTACTAGCACCCCTGGCTTTTCAAACCTTTAACTGTTTGCGCTCACACCTGGGGTGAGGAAGACTTAGATCGGTGCCAGTACTTGCGCCTAGGGCAAGTAGGGCCTAACCAATCACCTGCACTTGCACCTGGGGCAAGGAGGATTTTAACTTTAATACTTGAGCACGCTTTATATGCTGGAATTTTTTCTTTAATTGGGTGGCCTCGTTAAAAACCCTCCTTAGGGAAAAGAGTGCCCCCTTGTCTGTTCAACTGTTTCCACCACATACAAAGCATGTATCTTTTAGCGCGAGAACGCCATTACTGTACAACTTTAACTGAAATAAAATTTTAAATGGGTGGCGTTCCACGTTCTAGGGATTGCTCCTCCCTCCAAAGTCTCTAGGCGATAGGCTCCGTTCTCCAATGTCTCCACCACTCTGTACGGGCCTGTCCACTTTGGGGATAACTTGTTCTGCATGTCATTCTGATGCGCCTTTCTCATCACCAGATCACCTTCCTGGAAGCGCCTGGGCCTCACTTTAGAGTTGTGCCTCCGCTCTACTCTTCTCTTCACAGCTTCAGCACTGACTCTGGCCTCTTCTCGCACTTCGTCTAGCAGATCCAGATTCACCTTACGCTCTTCATTGGACTCTTCAGCAACGAAGTTCAAGAATCTGGGGGAGCTCTCCTGTATCTCCACAGGAATCATGGCGTTTGTCCCATAGACAAGGCTGAAGGGTGTCTCATGGGTGCTGGACTGTGGGGTGGTGTGATAAGACCATACAATTCTGGGGACCTCCTCTGCCCAGCCTCCTTTGGCCTTGTCTAGCCTTCGCTTCAGCCCCATGAGCAGCACTCGATTTGCTGACTCCACCTGCCCATTTGTTTGTGGGTGCTCCACTGAAGCGAAAACCTGTTGTATCTTTAACTCTTCACACATCTTCCTCAGCTGATGACTTGTGAACTGGGTGCCATTGTCGGAAACCAGCCTCTTGGGTATTCCGAAGCGGCAGACAATGTTCTTCCAGACGAAGTGTTCGACTTTTTGTGTGGTGATGTGTGCAACTGGCTCTGCCTCCACCCACTTAGTGAAATATTCGATGGCCACAATGAGGAACTTCATCTGCCTTGTCGCCAGGGGAAAAGGTCCTAGGATGTCAATCCCCCATGTATGGAATGGCCACGGGCTATGGATGGACCTCAACTCCTCAGGGGGTGCCTTGTGCCAATCTGCATGCAGCTGACATTGTTTGCATCGCTGAGCAAACCTTATGCAATCTTCCTTCAGCTTTGGCCAGTAGTACCCCGCGCGGAGTACTCTACTTGCCAAAGCGCGACCACCTACATGGCTTCCGCACACCCCCTCGTGCAGCTCAGACATGAGTCTGGTGCATTGCTCGCCGTGTACACAGATCTGCACAGGGTGAGAAAATCCAAATCTAAATAGGCTTCCATCTATGAGAGTAAACTTACTTGAACCCCTCTTTATTCTTTTTGCCTCTGCCAGATCGAGCGGGAGTACACCATCTTCTAAGTATAGCTGGTATGGCGTCATCCAGGTGTCGGGTTCCTTCTCCGCATGAACCTCCATCGACTCATCGGTCTTTGAGGGTCGCGATCTCACCCTCGGTGCTCTTAGCGTTTCTTGGGTCAACGACCGATGACCGATCGTTAGACGCTCCATTGACTTGCATACGTGAAGCACCTGGTTGTCTGATACGAACGCGCGCGGCACCTTCAGGGTTTCCTGAATGACGGTTCTCTGCTTCCCCCCCTTGCCTGAGCTGGCCAGCTTGGCAAGCAGGTCTGCTCGGGCATTCTGCTCTCTTGGCACGTGCACTAACTCAAACTCGGCGAAGGACGTCTTCAAGAGCTGCACATACTCCAGGTAGGCTGCCATCTGGGGGTCCTTTGCTTGGAACTCCCCGGTAACCTGCCAGGTGACCAGTAACGAATCGCTCTTGGCCAGCAGATTTCTTGCTCCCATTTCTCTTGCTAACAACATTCCTGCGATCAGGGCCTCATACTCCGCCTGATTGTTGCTAGCTTTGAAGGCGAAGCGGAGGGACTGCTCGATCAGTACCCCATTTGGTCCTTCCAGGATGACTCCCGCGCCGCTTCCCTGCTGATTAGAGGAGCCATCCACCGATAACACCCATCGGAAATTTAGCCCTTCTGCAGGTGTCGCGATGGATGATAGCTCGACTACGAAGTCCGCGAACACCTGCCCCTTGATCGGTCCTCGGGGCTCGTACTGAATATCGAATTTCGACAATTCTACTGCCCATTTGACCATCCTGCCTGCTACATCAGGTTTCTTCAATACGTTTTGGATAGGCAGATCAGTCATCACGACCACTGTTGATGGAGATCAAGCCCAAGAGAACATGGAGGCCACTCATCAAGCTCAAGAAGAGGTGGAGGCACAAATGGAGGATGCCCATGGAGGTCAAAGTCCACCTCAAAGGATTACAAGAAGCATGTTCAAAGCCTTGGGAGCAAGAGGACATTTATTTTCTCTTTTTGTAGTGTCTTTAGTTGAAGGTGCTTAGAGGGAAACCTTAGAAACCTCTTTTGTTATAGCATCTTTTAGGTTTTAAATAGGACCTTTAGGGGGGTGTATTAGTAGATAGGTGTAGGTGTAGTTTTTGGGAGGTGTCATAGTAGAAAAAGGTCACACCTCCCATGTGACTTGTTTTTGGTGGGAATTTCAAATGAGTTTATTTGAAATTTCCCACCTATTTTTCAGCACCTTAGGCTATAAATAGAGGTGCTTCCTTTGTAAAATTCAGATTTGAATTTTATCTAAAGAAACTATACTCAAAATTGGAGTGAGCATTTGGAGAGCTTTGAGCTTCTTCTCTAGTCTTATCTTGAAGGACCATGGTTTCCTCAAGTGGCGGCTTCCACACTCATCTAGGAGCATCCATTCTTCTAGTGGCGTGATCATCCAACCATTCCTCCATCTTCATGAGCATTCTCTTCTCCTTCCTTTCTTCTTCTTCAATTTGTTCTTATTGCCTTGAGTTTTGAGTTGTTTTTGTTTCGGTTCCTTTAATTTTCCAGCACCTATTTTCTGTTTAGTTTTTAAATTCTGTTCGGTTCTTTTGTTTTGAAGTTCAATTCTGTTCGGTTTGTTCTTTTCCTTCTCCTTTGTTGATTCAATTTGACAATATTTGGTTCATCCAAATGAGTTTGGGATTTGGTACTTGTTTTGGTGAGTTCTTGATCTTAGAACTATGATCCAACTTCTAAGAAAGTGCCTCTACATTTTCCAGCTCAAGGTGATTCCTCAAAGTGTCAAGAATCTTGTTCTATGTGGCTATTGGAATCACATCATGTGGTATCATGAGTCTTAGGTTCATTCTTGTTTAATTGTTGAGTTGTGTGCACTTTATTTCAAGAGCTCTTTAATTTTTCTTGCAATTTAAGTTTCTGTTTTAGAATTTTAATTGAGTATTCTTGCTGTTTTTCTTTTGCTCCAAGTGTTTGTGGAAAGGTTTATGGCACTCATAATTCTTATGAGTATGGTTGCTCTTTTGGAATGGCATTATCCTTCCTAGAGTTTACCTTAAGCTTCCTTCCACTTGTTACAATTTGTGTTGTGTCTTTTAATTTTTGAATCTTGTTAAGTTTTGTCTTAGTCATGTTATTCCATATATGTCATTACTTCTAGTAGTACTTTTATTGTTTTGATTGTTTCTTGCTTTGGTGTCATATATTTTTTCTGAATTGATGTTGATCCTTTGAGCATTTTCTTTTTAGCATTGAGTTCATACTTGTATTCTAGACCTATACAAGTTCCAATACATCATTTTCTATTATGTCTTTGCTAGTTCATCATCCTGTTTTTTTATTCCTATTAGGATTCCTCTGTTTCTGAAAAAAGTGCTTACTGTTTTTCCTTATTGCAATTGATTTACGTACTGTAAAATTCTGAAATTCTGGATTTGAGATATTGAAAGTGTTAGAAAAGAATAGAAAAAAGAATCATTCAAAAATATGAAGTACACAAAAAATGATAAATAAAATAAAAAAAGTGTACATTTCTGCCGAAAAAAATACGGTAATCTGGCAGTGATTTTAAAAAATTTATTTCTCTCAATTGGCTTACTGTTTTTAATTGATTCCAGTGCCATTTTTGAGTTAACATCTTGAAGTTTCTGTGGTATAAATTTCATAATCCAGTTCGCTCTACAACGTTCCAGTTAAATCAGTGAATATCAAACACAGTTTGCATTAAAAAAAAATTTCCAGTAGCTAAATTTTTTTTGTTTTCTTCATCTACTCTAGTGCTTTTCCTTAGGTATTCTTTTGTGTGCCTACTTTTCTCATTGAGTTCTTTATTTTCTTGATTGTCTTTCATTCTTACTCTTTGAGTTTGTCTTACATATAGTATTCCTTTTGCAATTACCTTTCCTTGCTTATACCTTTTCTTGTTTGTCTTTATTGTTTCTTTGGTTTTGTGGTGGTTTGCTCTTAAGATTGGTGTGCTTGCTTTGACATATTTCATTTGAGGATTCCAAGGCCTCAAGATCAGATTGGTGCAAGAACATTATTTCTTTGAGAGTGATATCTTTTCAGCCTTAAATTCACTTCGGCAGTTTCAATTGGAAAGCTCACTGTTTTTGCTAATTTTTAACTTGTTTGCTGTTTTGTGTGTTTGCTGTTTTTTAATTACAAATGGCTGGATCTTCAAGTGATGCATCCTCCAAGCAGAATTCTCCTTCCAAAGCTTCAATTCTTGGTGAATTACATGAAGCTCAAAGAACAATTAGAAGGTTGGAAGAGAAATTGCAAAAGATGGAGGTCAAACAAACTAGACCATCTCCTTCTATCCATGATGGACATCATTCTCATAGACCATCTTCAAGAGCTTCTTCAAATGATGTTGGCCGTGAAGATGAGCATAGGAGAAGGAGACCTCCACCCCAAGTCCATGGACAAAGACATCATCACCAAGGGGAAAGAATTCACTACGGCAATGGCTTCTACCATGATGCAAAGTCCAAGCTTCCTTCGGTCAAACTACCTTGTTTTAATGGTTCTAGTGATCCAAATGTGTATTTAGATTGGGAGGCTAAGTGTGAACAAATTTTTGAGATCCATGAGATCCAAGATGAGCATAAGCTCAAGCTAGCCACCCTAGAGTTTAGTGATTATGCCATGAAATGGTGGCATGGGATTGTAAAGGACATTATCTATCACAAGGGTCCTCCCGTGGACTCTTGGAACTCTTTAAAGGATCATATGCGCGCTAGGTTTGTGCCCCCACATTTTAGGAAAGACCTCATGTTGAGACTCCAACGGTTTCAACAAGGCACGCTAAATGTGGATGAATATTATAAGGAGCTTGAGACGCTTGTGCTTAAAATTGAATTAGAAGAAAGTGAAGAAGCCATGGTTGCTAGGTTTGTGAGTGGTCTTAGGAAGGATATCCAAGACATTGTTGAGTTACAAGAGTATTCATCATTGGGCTCTTTAGTTCATCTTGCAATGAAGGTGGAAGCCCAACTTGCTAAGAAAAACTCTTTTAAAAATGCTTCCAATAATGGATACTACTCCAAGTCTTGGAGAAACAAAACTTCTTTTTCAAAACATCCTTCCAAAGATTCTTCTTTCAAACCCAAGGAATCTAAGCCATCAACATCTAGACCTAAGTCTCCCACTAGAACATCTAACACTAAATGCTTTAAATGTATGGGTTATGGTCATATTGCTGCAAATTGTCCTTCAAAACGAAGTATGTACATGCATGAGGGCATTGTAGTTAGTGAGCATGATTCGGATTCTTCAAAGCATTCATTGCATTCTCATGCATCTAGTGAGGAAGAGAGTGAATGTCCACTTGAAGGGGACTTGTTAGTTGTGAGAAGACTTCTTGGACAAGTTTCACAACCTTTTGATGAAAGTCAAAGGGAAAATATTTTCCATACAAGATGTCTTATTCAAAACAACATTTGTTCCTTGATAGTGGATGGGGGTAGTTGTGCAAATGTGGCTAGTACAAGAGTAGTAGATAAGCTTGGATTGCCTACTATCTCTCATACAAAGCCCTACAAATTACAATGGCTTAGTGAAGTAGGAGAAATAATTGTTAATAAACAAGTCCTCATCCATTTCTCCATTGGAAAATACAAAGATGAGGTATTATGTGATGTTGTGCCCATGGAAGCCACTCATGTTCTTTTGGGAAGGCCTTGGCAATTTGATAGAAAAGTTTTACATGATGGCTTTACCAACAAATTATCTTTTGAATTCCATGGTCACAAGGTTACTTTAAAATCTCTCTCTCCAAGAGAAGTCCATGAGGACCAAGTTATCATGAAGAAAAAGAGGGAGAGTGAAAAAGATAAAAAAGATAAAAAAGATAAGAGTTCTAAGCCTACACTCCTTGTGTCTAGGCGTGACATTGAAAGGGAAATAGTGGCTCATCATCCTCTTTTTTTAGCCATCCCTAGAACTCTTAGCATAGAAACACTTGTTGATAGTCCTCATTGCTTGGAAAATTTGGTAGAAGAGTTCAAAGATGTGTTTCAAGATCCTCCAAATGGCCTTCCACCTTTGAGAGGGATTGAGCACCAAATTGATTTGATACCGGGCTCTTCTTTACCAAATCGTCCCGCATATAGGACCAATCCAAGTGAAACCAAGGAAATTCGCCAACAAGTTGAGGCTTTGATTGAAAAAGGGTGGGTGCAAGATAGCATGAGTCCTTGTGCTATGCCTATCATCTTAGTGCCAAAAAAGGATGGCACATGGCGAATGTGTTCGGATTGTAGGGCCATAAATAACATAACCATTAAGTATAGGCATCCCATACCTAGATTAGATGATTTGTTGGATGAATTACATGGTTCAAAAATCTTTTCAAAGATTGATCTTAAAAGCGGCTACAATCAAATCCGTATCAAACCGGGTGATGAATGGAAGACGGCTTTTAAGACCAACTTTGGTTTATATGAGTGGTTAGTTATGCCTTTTGGTTTAACTAATGCACCAAGTACCTTCATGCGCCTCATGCATCATGTTCTTAGACCTTTCATTGGTAAGTTTGTTGTGGTTTACTTTGATGACATTCTCATTTATAGCTTATCTTTGAATGACCATAGGTTGCATGTTAGGCAAGTTTTGGAAACCCTTAGGAAGGAACATTTGTATGCTAACCTTGCTAAATGTATGTTTGCTCTTGATCATATAGAATTCCTAGGGTTTGTTGTGAGTTGTAAAGGGGTCCATGTGGACAAAACCAAGGTGGTGGCCATTCAAAAGTGGCCTACACCGAAATCTTTGAATGAGGTCCGAAGTTTTCATGGGCTTGCTTCTTTCTATAGAAGATTTGTCCCAAACTTTGGTACCATTGCCGCACCACTCAATGACATAGTGAAAAAGGATGTGGTCTTTCATTGGGGAGAAGCACAACAAAATGCTTTTGATACTTTGAAAGAAAAATTGACTAATGCTCCCATCTTGGCCCTTCCTAATTTCACTAAGACATTTGAGATTGAGTGTGATGCTTCAAGCATAGGTATTGGGGCTGTTCTCCTTCAAGAGGGCCACCCCATAGCCTATTTTAGTGAGAAATTGAAGGGAAGTCATCTCAACTATTCCACCTATGATAAGGAATTATATGCACTTGTTAGGGCTTTGTTTACTTGGCAACACTATCTTTTTCCCAAAGAGTTTGTGATACATAGTGATCATGAATCTCTTAAATATTTGAAAAGCCAAAACAAACTTAACAAGAGGCATGCTAAGTGGGTGGAATTCATTGAGCAATTTCCTTATGTGATCAAACACAAGCAAGGCAAAATAAATATTGTGGCGGATGCTCTTTCTAGAAGATACACCTTGCTAAATCTTTTAACCTCTCAATATCTTGGTTTTGATCACATTAAGGAACTTTATCATGATGACCTTGATTTTTCTCTCCTCTATCAAGAGTGTCTTAAGGGAGGACACAAAGATTTTTTTATTCAAGATGGCTTTCTTTTTAAAGGAAAACGTCTTTGTGTTCCCCAATGCTCTATTAGATTATCTCTTGTTAGAGAAGCTCATGAGGGGGGCTTAATGGGACATTTTGGGGTTGCTAAAACTTTGGATGTGTTGCATGAACATTTCTTTTGGCCTCATATGCATAAACATGTTCATAGTTTGTGTGATAAATGCATAGCTTGCCGCAAAGCTAAATCTAAAATGCATCCCCATGGTCTTTATACTCCTCTTCCTATCCCTTCAATGCCTTGGGTAGATATATCTATGGATTTCATCTTAGGCTTACCCAAGACATCAAAGGGAAAGGACTCCATTTTTGTGGTAGTGGATCGTTTTTCAAAAATGGCTCACTTTATTCCTTGCCACAAAGTGGATGATGCATGCCACATTGCAAACCTCTTCTTCCAAGAAGTGGTTCGCTTGCATGGGATTCCTAGGTCTATAGTGTCCGATAGAGATCCTAAGTTCTTGAGTCACTTTTGGAAGACCTTGTGGGGCAAGCTTGGAACTAAGCTTTTATTTTCTACCACTTGCCACCCACAAACCGATGGTCAAACCGAGGTGGTAAATAGAACTTTGGGACAACTATTGAGATGCTTTATTTCGGGGAATCCTAGAGTGTGGGAGAATTTACTACCCCATGTTGAGTTTGCATATAACCGAGTAGTAAATTCTACCACCTCCCATTCTCCTTTTGAGGTGGTCTATGGGTTTAATCCCCTAACACCTCTTGATCTTCTTCCTATTCCCCTTCTTGACGATGTCTTGTGCAAAGATGGGGATGAAAAGGCTTCTTTTGTGAAAACTTTGCATAAAGACATCAAGAAGAGAATTGAGAAGAAGGTTGGCAAGTATGCTGAACTTGCCAATAAGAGGAGAAAAGCATTGTTGTTTGATGAGGGCGATTGGGTTTGGCTTCACTTGAGGAAGGATCGTTTTCCTACTCAAAGGAAGTCCAAACTAATGCCTCGAGGGGATGGACCTTTCCAAGTCCTCAAGAGGATTAATGACAATGCTTATGAGTTAGATATGCCTGATACATTCTTAGGTAGTCATACTTTTAATGTCAGCGATCTAACTCCTTTTTCTGTAGGTCTCCAGAATTCGTGGTCGAATTCTCTCCAACTCGGGGAGTATGATGGAGATCAAGCCCAAGAGAACATGGAGGCCACTCATCAAGCTCAAGAAGAGGTGGAGGCACAAATGGAGGATGCCCATGGAGGTCAAAGTCCACCTCAAAGGATTACAAGAAGCATGTTCAAAGCCTTGGGAGCAAGAGGACATTTATTTTCTCTTTTTGTAGTGTCTTTAGTTGAAGGTGCTTAGAGGGAAACCTTAGAAACCTCTTTTGTTATAGCATCTTTTAGGTTTTAAATAGGACCTTTAGGGGGGTGTATTAGTAGATAGGTGTAGGTGTAGTTTTTGGGAGGTGTCATAGTAGAAAAAGGTCACACCTCCCATGTGACTTGTTTTTGGTGGGAATTTCAAATGAGTTTATTTGAAATTTCCCACCTATTTTTCAGCACCTTAGGCTATAAATAGAGGTGCTTCCTTTGTAAAATTCAGATTTGAATTTTATCTAAAGAAACTATACTCAAAATTGGAGTGAGCATTTGGAGAGCTTTGAGCTTCTTCTCTAGTCTTATCTTGAAGGACCATGGTTTCCTCAAGTGGCGGCTTCCACACTCATCTAGGAGCATCCATTCTTCTAGTGGCGTGATCATCCAACCATTCCTCCATCTTCATGAGCATTCTCTTCTCCTTCCTTTCTTCTTCTTCAATTTGTTCTTATTGCCTTGAGTTTTGAGTTGTTTTTGTTTCGGTTCCTTTAATTTTCCAGCACCTATTTTCTGTTTAGTTTTTAAATTCTGTTCGGTTCTTTTGTTTTGAAGTTCAATTCTGTTCGGTTTGTTCTTTTCCTTCTCCTTTGTTGATTCAATTTGACAATATTTGGTTCATCCAAATGAGTTTGGGATTTGGTACTTGTTTTGGTGAGTTCTTGATCTTAGAACTATGATCCAACTTCTAAGAAAGTGCCTCTACATTTTCCAGCTCAAGGTGATTCCTCAAAGTGTCAAGAATCTTGTTCTATGTGGCTATTGGAATCACATCAACTGTGAAGCTGTGGAAGTAATGCCTGAGTCTTCTGGCTGAAAACACCACCGCCAGAGCAGCCTTCTCGAGGGCCTGGTACCTTGTTTCAGGGCCTTGCAGCACCTTACTCACGAAGTAAACAGGCCTCTGGGCCTGGTCCTGCTCTTGCACCAGGACTGAACTGACTGCCCTCTCCGTAACAGCAAAGTATAGACGAAGAGGGATGCCTACCTGGGGCTTTCGCAGGACTGGTGGGCTCGCCAGGTACCCCTTTAGCTTGACGAAAGCCTCCTCGCACTCCTGTGTCCAGAGAAATCTGTTGTTGCGTTTGAGACACTGGAAGTATGGGTGACCTTTCTCCCCACCAGCAGACATAAATCGGGACAGTGCTGCCAAGCGACCGGTGAGCTGCTGCACCTCCTTCACCGTCGTTGGGCTCCTCATTGCCACGATCGCCGCACACTTCTCCGGGTTAGCTTCGATTCCTCGCTCTGTCAAGAGGAAACCCAAGAACTTCCCAGCCTCCACACCGAATATGCATTTCTCAGGGTTGAGCTTCAGCCTATACTTGGCAATGGTGGTGAATAGCTCTTCCAGATCAGTTGCGTGATGCTTCTTCTCTTGGGACGTAACCACCATGTCATCTACATAGGCGTGTACGTTCCTTCCCAGCATGGGCGAGAGCACCCTATCCATGAGCCGCTGGTAGGTAGCCCCTGCATTCTTCAACCCAAATGGCATGACCTTGTAGCAATAGCAAGACCGTTCCGTCATAAACGCGGTCTTGCATTCGTCCATTGGGTGCATCCTGATCTGGTTATACCCTGAGAAAGCGTCCAAGAAGCTGAGTAGCTTTCCCCCCGAGGCGCTATCAACTAGAGCATCTATACTGGGTAGGGGGTAAGAATCCTTGGGGCACGCCTTGTTGAGGTCAGTGAAGTCCACGCACATTCTCCACTTGCCGCTTGCCTTCTGCACCAGTACCACATTCGCTAGCCACTCGGGGTACTGGATTTCTCTGATATGCCTTGCGACAAGGAGCTTCTGCGCTTCGTCGTGGATCACCTTCCTCTTCTCCTCGTTGAATTTCCTTCTTCTCTGTCGCACTGGTCGAACCATGGGGTCCATCGATAGACGATGGCAGAGGAAATCGGGGTCGATTCCTGGCATGTCGGATGCTGACCATGCAAAGGCATTCATGTGCTTCTCAATCACACCCATGATCAGCCTTCGCTCTTCTTCAATGAGGGATCCCCCCAACTTGAATTTTCTTCCCCTGATGTCCACTTCGACCCATCCTTCAGCTGGGTGGGGCCTTCTCTCACTGGCAATGACCGCTCTCGCGATCTCTGACCCGCGAGGAGTGATCATGCCTTCCTCTTCTTCTTCAACTTGGGCGACCTGGGAGCCCCCCACCGCAGCGTTCTCCATCCTCTGAGCGCCTTGTGTCTCCCTGACCGCCAATCGCTCTTCGCGCACGCCTGGTGGTGGTTTTGTGGTGACATGGCACACATTTCTTTTTTGCTTCAAGCTGTTCTCATAACAGCGTCTTGCCTCAGCCTGATCCGACTTGATGGTTATCACGGTCCCTTCCATCGACGGCAGCTTCAACTTCATATGCCTTGTCGATGGTATTGCGCCCAGTCTATTGAGCGTTGGCCTCCCCAACAGGACATTGTACGCAGAAGGGGCGTTCACCACCAGGTACTTTATCTTTTCAGTGCGGGCTGTCGTTCCGTCAGTGAACGTTGTCCTCAGCTCGATGTATCCCCGCACTTCTACCTGATCCCCTGCAAAACCGTAGAGACAACCAGTATACGGTCTTAACTGATCAGGGGACAACTGTAGCTTGTTGAATGTTGGCCAGAACATGACATCCGCTGAGCTTCCTTGATCTACGAGTACTCTATGCACCCGTCTTCCTGCTGTGATGAGAGAAATGACCACAGGGTCGTTATCGTGCGGGACAACGTCCCGTAGGTCAGCTTTCCTGAAGATAATGTCCACCTCCGGGTAATGACTCTCATTCACTGCATCTACCGCCATCACCGATCGAGTGTATCTCCTTCTTTGTGAAGCTGTGCATCCCCCACCAGAGAAGCCTCCAGCGATCGTCTGCACTTCCCCATGCACAGGGACTTCATGCTGTTGCTCTCCAGTTTGGGATCCTGACGCGCGATCACCCTGCGGCTCACGCAGGTAATCTGCTAGAAAACCAGACTTCACCAACTCTGCCAGTTGGTGTCCCAGCGCCAAACAGGAATGAAGTGTATGGCCAAAGGCCTGATGAAACTCACACCATTCATTCTTCTTCCTTCCGAGTACCTTATCTGTCTTCTCTGGTACTCGTAGTCTTGCTGCTACGGCAGGAAGGGCGATGAGATCCGCCAATCCCACCATGAAGTTGTATCTCGGGGGTACGTTATTCTCCCTTGCACGCCCCTTGCTCTGGTCTTTGCCTGGTGCATAGGGACGAGGTTTTTCCCGCACCTTCTTCCCCTCTTTGGCCTCATGCACCCTTGCTTGCTGCGGTTTTCCTTGCCCTCCACGCGGTCTGGGTTGTGCAGCACTTCCCCTCTTCTCAGAAACCTCTGTTTCTGCCACTATGTGCGCCACTGCACGTCGTCGGATCTCTACAAAGGTGCTGGGATGGCTCCTGATGAGAGACTCGCTGAAAGGGCCAGGCAGCACTCCCTTCTTAAACGCGTGCACAAGCATATCTTCATCTTTGCTGGGTAGTCTAACCACTTGTGCCCCAAAGCGGTTGAGGTAGTCCTTCAGCGACTCCCCCTGGTATTGGCGCACGTCGAACAGGTCGTAGGACACCACTGCAGGTGCCTTGTTGACGATGTATTGTTCAGTGAAGAGCTTCGAGAACTGAGAGAAAGACGTGATATGCCCTTCTGGTAAACTCACGAACCACTCCATGGCGATTCCGCTCAATGTGCTCATGAACATCTTGCAGTACACAGCGTCTGAGCCCCCAGACAACATCATCTGGGTGTGGAATGCCATCAGATGCGCCTCCGGGTCTTCTACCCCCTTGAACGACGCTTTTACCCCCACCAGGTTGGGAGGCACCATGGTTCCCATGATCTCAGGGGAGAATGGCATGGGAAATGCCCTTGGAGCTGAGGGCTGCCTAGACACCCTTTCGTCAACAACGTGCTCCCTCTGCGCCTGCAGCGTCCTCCTCAACTCTTCGTTGACACGATTCAGCTCGTCGTTCCTGCTTTGCGACGCAGCCAACTCCGTCTGCATCCTTTCTTGTTCAACTTTCGACGCTGCAGCGTTATCCTGCAGCGTGCACACCATTTCCAGGACCTGCGCCATTGTCACAGCTCCTTCGTCAGCGGATGGCGCAGGTGATGGTTGTTTGTTTCTAAGCATCTTCTCTATCAAAGAAACTGATAAAACTCTGGTGAGCTTTAAAACTGTGGTATATATGGGACAACGATTCACTCGGGCCCCACGGTGGGCGCCAAATGATCCTGCCGGCAACTCGAACGTGGAGGAATCACTCCGTAGCACTCTCTGCCCTGTCTACGCGACTGTGTCTTCTGCAGAATCACCCTCAGAACCTTCTCTTGCTTCTCCAAACGTGGCCTGCAAAACACACAGACGGCGCCTCTAGCGGCCGTTTGCACTCTGACGATCAAGTTAGTCCACAGAACCACCAAAGACTAGAAAACTAGTAATGTGTGTGAAAAACTCTTGTGCTCTGTTTTTCGTCTATCTTTTTTTTTCTCCCACAGTCTCACTCTGATTCTCCTTTTTATCTCTCTTTCCCTGCTTCTGGGCATAACAGAATTCTGTTATGCTTTTCTGGCATGTGTCAGAACCCTGTTATGCTTTTCAGAGAAAGCGTACCTTCAGAATCAGCAATGGGGAGCGTGAGAGTCTGCGCATGTCTGCGCTTGGCTGCGCCTGTCTGTACCTTTAGCGGTACGGAGTGCTCTTTTGTCTGGACCGCACCCCTCTCAGATGATGACACGTGGAGGCCTGCAACTCACATCTAACCACACACGTGTCACTTACTGGAAGGGCTCTAGCGCCTCTCTTTGTCTGCCTAAGTTACGCCCTTGCAGAGTAACTTAGGATATTTCTCTCATCTGGGTAAGTCGCATACTCTTAGGAGAACGTCGGGTGTGGCTGGTCTAGGCACACTCACCAGACGTTGCTCTCTGCGTATACAGCTTACCCTTCACGATGTCACGCACGTAATGGGTTGAGGGAATCACCAATCACTGACTGGTTTACTAGTTCCCTCAGGCCACTCTCGTGCATGATTCCCTGAGGTGTGCTCATGCGAGATCCATGCGTAACGCTCTCGCTGGGAACCTCAGTCCCAGTTTAACTGCGTGTAACACGAGACCCCGATGACAATACACCCGATGACTGATCAGTGTTTATTCGCTTATCGCGCTCTGCCTCCAGGCGCGAGTCTAGGAACTGATCTGCTGGTGGTCACTTGGTTACTGACCACCGATCACCTCTCTTGGCGATCGTCCCCCGACCTCTCTGCCACCTGGTCCACGTGTCACCCGGCGAGTGGTCCACGTGATTCTCTCATGCTGACGTCATCGACTACCGATGACCGATCGGATCAATTGCCAATCTTGTGGGACGAATCTGGGGCTCAGATCTCAGCCAAAACTCAGTAGACACAGTGACGAACGTCTGGTAAAAATTTTAGACCAAAATACCCAAGGAGTAAAGCGTAGTAAGTCCCAGACCGAGAGTGAACAAAACTGGTTTTCCGAAAACGAAACGTCCTGGCTTTTCTGCCCCGTATCTTCTTTCTGTGATTTGTTTATGGACGTGCCTCCTTACCTGAGTGCAAACAACATATGAAGGTACTTGTGTGAATTTTTTCGGCGCAATACGGACCCAGAATAAAATTTCAGAAAGAAGGGCGAAATATCACAAGTTTCGGTAGAAGATAGCCTTGGTTTGCACAAAATTTCTGAAAAATTCTCCCGAAATATTTTTCTCCTAAAATTCCACGTAAGAATCTCCACTGAATTTGGGACAAAACGCGACATATTTCAGGCCAAACGGACGAGTATTCACCCACGAAAAAAATCAAACAGTTTCACACAGAATCGAACCTTCCTTTCGGCCCTGGCAGTGATGAATAAAAAATTTATTGCCAATCTTGTGGGACGAATCTGGGGCTCAGATCTCAGCCAAAACTCAGTAGACACAGTGACGAAGGTCTGGTAAAAACTTCAGACCAAAATACCCAAGGAGTAAGGCGTAGTAAGTCCCAGACCGAGAGTGAACAAAACTGGTTTCCCGAAAATGAAACGCCCTTGCTTTTCTGCCCCGTATCTTCTTTCTGTGATTTGTTTATGGACGTGCTTCCTTACCTGGGTGCAAACAAGATATGAAGGTACTTGTGTGAATTTTTTGGACACAATACGGACCCAGAATAAAATTTCAGAAAGTAGGGCGAAATTTCACAAGTTTCGGTGGAGGATAGCCTTGGTTTGCACAAAATTTCTGAAAAATTCTCCCGAAATAGTTTTCTCCTGAAATTCCACGTAAGAATCTCCACTGAATTTGGGACAAAACGCGACAAATTTCAGGCCAAACGGATGAGTATTCACCCACGAAAAAAATCAAACAGTTTCACACAGAATCGAACCTTCCTTTCGGCCCTGGCAGTGATGAATAAAGAATTTATTTCCAATCTTGTGGGACGAATCTGGGGCTCAGATCTCAGCCAAAACTCAGTAGACACAGTGACGAACGTCTGGTAAAAACTTCAGACCAAAATACCCAAGGAGTAAGGCAAAGTAAGTCCCAGACCGAGAAGGAACAAAACTGGTTTTCCGAAAACGAAACGTCCTTGCTTTTCTGCCCGTATCTTCTTTCTGTGATTTGTTTATGGACGTGCCTCCTTACCTGGGTGCAAACAACATATGAAGGTACTTGTGTGAATTTTTTCGGCGCAATACGGACCCAGAATAAAATTTCAGAAAGTAGGGCGAAATTTCACAAGTTTCGGTAGAGGATAGCCTTGGTTTGCACAAAATTTCTGAAAAATTCTCCCGAAATTCCACGTAAGAATCTACACTGAATTTGGGACAAAACGCGACAAATTTCAGGCCAAACAGATGAGTATTCACCCACGAAAAAAATCAAACAGTTTCACACGCAAACGAACCTTCCTTTCGGCCCTGGCAGTGATGAATAAAGAATTTATTTCCAATCTTGTGGGACGAATGTGGGGCACAGATCTCAGCCAAAACTCAGTAGACACAGTGACGAACCTCTGGTAAAAACTTCAGACCAAAATACCCAAGGAGTAAGGCGTAGTAAGTCGCAGACCGAGAAGGAACAAAACTGGTTTTCCGAAAACGAAACGTCCTTGCTTTTCTGCCCCGTATCTTCTTTCTGTGATTTGTTTATGAACGTGCCTCCTTACCTGGGTGCAAACAACATATGAAGGTACTTGTGTGAATTTTTTCGGCACAATAGGGACCCAGAATAAAATTTCAGAAAGAAGGGCGAAATTTCACAAGTTTCGGTAGAGGATAGCCTTGGTTTGCACAAAATTTCTGAAAAATTCTCCCGAAATAGTTTTCTACTAAAATTCCACGTAAGAATCTCCACTGAATTTGGGACAAAACGCGACAAATTTCAGGCCAAACGGATGAGTATTCACCCAAGAAAAAAATCAAACAGTTTCACACACAAACGAACCTTCCTTTCGGCCCTGGCAGTGATGAATAAAGAATTTATTGCCAATCTTGTGGGACGAATCTGGGGCACAGATCTCAGCCAAACCTCAGTAGACACAGTGACGAACCTCTGGTAAAAACTTCAGACCAAAATACCCAAGGAGTAAGGCGTAGTAAGTCCCAGACCGAGAAGGAACAAAACTGGTTTTCCGAAAACGAAACGTCCTTGCTTTTCTGCCCCGTATCTTCTTTCTGTGATTTGTTTATGGACGTGCCTCCTTACCTGGGTGCAAACAACATATGAAGGTACTTGTGTGAATTTTTTCGGCGCAGTAGGGACCCAGAATAAAATTTCAGATAGAAGGGCGAAATTTCACAAGTTGCGGTAGAGGATAGCCTTGGTTTGCACAAAATTTCTGAAAATTCTCCCGAAATAGTTTTCTCCTGAAATTCCACGTAAGAATCTCCACTGAGTTTGGGACAAAACGCGACAAATTTCAAGCCAAACGGATGAGTATTCTCCCACGTTAAAAATCAAACAGTTTCACACAGAAACTAACCTTCCTTCCGGCCCTGGCAGTGATGAATAAAGAAGTTATTGCCAATCTTGTGGGACGAATCTGGGGCTCAGATCTCAGCCAAAACTCAGTAGACACAGTGACGAACGTCTGGTAAAAATTTCAGACCAAAATACCCAAGTAGTAAGGCGTAGTAAGTCCCAGACCGAGAGTGAACAAAACTGGTTTTCCGAAAACGAAACGTCCTGGCTTTTCTGCCCCGTATCTTCTTTCAGTGATTTGTTTATGGACGTGCCTCCTTACCTGGGTACAAACAACATATGAAGGTACTTGTGTGAATTTTTTCGGCGCAATACGGACCCAGAATAAAATTTCAGAAAGAAGGGCGAAATTTCACAAGTTTCGGTAGAGGATAGCCTTGGTTTGCACAAAATTTCTGAAAAATTCTCCCGAAATATTTTTCTCCTGAAATTCCACGTAAGAATCTCCATAGAATTTTGGACAAAACGCGACAAGTTTTAGGCCAAACGGATGAGTATTCACCCACGAAAAAAATCAAACAGTTTCACACACAAACGAACCTTCCTTTCGGCCCTGGCAGTGATGAATAAAGAATTTATTGGCAATCTTGTGGGACGAATCTGGAGCTCAGATCTCAGCCAAAACTCAGTAGACACAGTGACGAACGTCTGGTAAAAATTTTAGACCAAAATACCCAAGGAGTAAGGCATAGTAAGTCCCAGACCGAGAGTGAACAAAATTGGTTTCCGAAAACGAAACGTCCTGGCTTTTCTGCTCCGTATCTTCTTTCTGTGATTTGTTTATGGACGTGCCTCCTTACCTGGGTGCAAACAACATATGAAGGTACTTGTGTGAATTTTTTCGGCGCATTACGGACCCAGAATAAAATTCCAGAAAGAAGGGCGAAATATCACAAGTTTCGGTAGACGATAGCCTTGGTTTGCACAAAATTTCTGAAAAATTCTCCCGAAATAGTTTTCTCCTAAAATTCCACGTAAGAATCTCCACTGAATTTGGGACAAAACGCGACATATTTCAGGCCAAACGGATGAGTATTCACCCACGAAAAAAATCAAACAGTTTCACACAGAATCGAACCTTCCTTTCGGCCCTGGCAGTGATGAATAAAGAATTTATTGCCAATCTTGTGGGACGAATCTGGGGCTCAGATCTCAGCCAAAACTCAGTAGACACAGTGAAGAACGTCTGGTAAAAATTTCAGACCAAAATACCCAAGGAGTAAGCCGTAGTAAGTCCCAGACCGAGAGTGAACAAAACTTGTTTCCCGAAAACGAAACGCCCTGGCTTTTCTGCCCCGTATCTTCTTTCTGTGATTTGTTTATGGACGTGCCTCCTTACCTGGGTGCAAACAACATATGAAGGTACTTGTGTGAATTTTTTCGGCGCAGTAGGGACCCAGAATAAAATTTCAGAAAGAAGGGCGAAATTTCACAAGTTTCGGTAGAGGATAGCCTTGGTTTGCACAAAATTTCTGAAAATTCTCCCGAAATAGTTTTCTCCTGAAATTCCACGTAAGAATCTCCACTGAATTTGGGACAAAACGCGACAAATTTCAGGCCAAACGGATGAGTATTCACCCACGTTAAAAATCAAACAGTTTCACACAGAAACGAACCTTCCTTCCGGCCCTGGCAGTGATGAATAAAGAAGTTATTGCCAATCTTGTGGGACGAATCTGAGGCTCAGATCTCAGCCAAAACTCAGTAGACACAGTGACGAACGTCTGGTAAAAATTTCAGACCAAAATACCCAAGGAGTAAGACGTAGTAAGTCCCAGACCGAGAGTGAACAAAACTGGTTTTCCGAAAACGAAACGTCCTGGCTTTTCTGCCCCGTATCTTCTTTCTGTGATTTGTTTATGGACGTGCCTCCTTACCTGGGTGCAAACAACATATGAAGGTACTTGTGTGAATTTTTTCGGCGCAATACGGACCCAAAATAAAATTTCAGAAAGAAGGGCGAAATTTCACAAGTTTCGGTAGAGGATAGCCTTGGTTTGCACAAAATTTCTGAAAAATTCTCCCGACATATTTTTCTCCTGAAATTCCACGTAAGAATCTCCATAGAATTTGGGACAAAACGCGACAAGTTTTAGGCCAAACGGATGAGTATTCACCCACGAAAAAAATCAAACAGTTTCACACACAAACGAACCTTCCTTTCGGCCCTGGCAGTAATGAATAAAGAATTTATTGCCAATCTTGTGGGACGAATCTGGGGCTCAGATCTCAGCCAAAACTCAGTAGACACAGTGAAGAACGTCTGGTAAAATTTTCAGACCAAAATACCCAAGGAGTAAGGCGAAGTAAGTCCCAGACCGAGAGTGAGCAAAACTGGTTTTCCGAAAACGAAACGTCCTTGCTTTTCTGCCCGTATCTTCTTTCTGTGATTTGTTTATGGACGTGCCTCCTTACCTGGGTGCAAACAACATATGAAGGTACTTGTGTGAATTTTTTCGGCGCAATACGGACCTCGAATAAAATTTCAGAAGGAAGGGCGAAATTTCACAAGTTTCGGTAGAGGATAGCCTTGGTATGCACAAAATTTCTGAAAAATTCTCCCGAAATATTTTTCTCCTGAAATTCCACGTAAGAATCTCCACTGAATTTGGGACAAAACGCGACAAATTTCAGGCCAAACGGATGAGTATTCACCCACGAAAAAAATCAAACAGTTTCACACACAAACGAACCTTCCTTTCGGCGGTGGCAGTGATGAATAAAGAATTTATTGCCAATATTGTGGGACGAATCTGGGGCTCAGATCTCAGCCAAAACTCAGTAGACACAGTGACGAACCTCTGGTAAAATCTTCAGACCAAAATACCCAAGGAGTAAGGCGTAGTAAGTCCCAGACCGAGAAGGAACAAAACTGGTTTTCCGAAAACGAAACGTCCTTGCTTTTCTGCCCTGTATCTTCTTTCTGTGATTTGTTTATGGACGTGCCTCCTTACCTGGGTGCAAACAACATATGAAGGTACTTGTGTGAATTTTTTCGGCGCTATAGGGACCCAGAATAAAATTTCAGAAAGAAGGGCGAAATTTCACAAGTTTCGGTAGAGGAAAGCCTTGGTATGCACAAAATTTCTGAAAAATTCTCCCGAAATATTTTTCTCCTGAAATTCCACGTAAGAATCTCCACTGAATTTGGGACAAAACGCGACAAATTTCAGGCCAAACGGATGAGTATTCACCCACGAAAAAAATCAAACAGTTTCACACACAAACGAACCTTCCTTTCGGCCCTGGCAGTGATGAATAAAGAATTTATTGCCAATCTTGTGGGACGAATCTGGGGCTCAGATCTCAGCCAAAACTCAGTAGACACAGTGACGAACCTCTGGTAAAAACTTCAGACCAAAATACCCAAGGAGTAAGGCGAAGTAAGTCCCAGACCGAGAGTGAGCAAAACTGGTTTTCCGAAAACGAAACGTCCTTGCTTTTCTGCCCGTATCTTCTTTCTGTGATGTGTTTATGGACGTGCCTCCTTACCTGGGTGCAAACAACATATGAAGGTACTTGTGTGAATTTTTTCAGCGCAATACGGACTTAGAATAAAATTTCAGAAAGAAGGGCGAAATTTCACAAGTTTCGGTAGAGGATAGCCTTGGTTTGCACAAAATTTCTGAAAAATTCTCCCGAAATATTTTTCTCCTGAAATTCCACGTAAGAATCTCCATAGAATTTGGGACAAAACGCGACAAGTTTTAGGCCAAACGGATGAGTATTCACCCACGAAAAAAATCAAACAGTTTCACACAGAAACGAACCTTCCTTTCGGCCCTGGCAGTGATGAATAAAGAATTTATTGGCAATCTTGTGGGACGAATCTGGGGCTCAGATCTCAGCCAAAACTCAGTAGACACAGTGAAGAACGTCTGGTAAAAATTTCAGACCAAAATACCCAAGGAGTAAGGCGTAGTAAGTCCCAGACCGAGACTGAACAAAACTGGTTTTCCGAAAACGAAACGTCCTGGCTTTTCTGCCCCGTATCTTTTTTCTGTGATTTGTTTATGGACGTGCCTCCTTACCTGGGTGCAAACAACATATGAAGGTACTTGTGTGAATTTTTTCGGCGCAATACGGACTTAGAATAAAATTTCAGAAAGAAGGGCGAAATTTCACAAGTTTCGGTAGAGGATAGCCTTGGTTTGCACAAAATTTCTGAAAAATTCACCCGAAAGAGTTTTCTCCTGAAATTCCACGTAAGAATCTCCACTGAATTTGGGACAAAACGCGACAAATTTCAGGCCAAACGGATGAGTATTCACCCACGAAAAAAATCAAACAGTTTCACACACAAACGAACCTTCCTTTCGGCCCTGGCAGTGATGAATAAAGAAGTTATTGCCAATCTTGTGGGACGAATCTGGGGCTCAGATCTCAGCCAAAACTCAGTAGACACAGTGACGAACGCCTGGAAAAAATATTAGACCAAAATACCCAAGGAGTAAGGCATAGTAAGTCCCAGACCGAGAGTGAACAAAATTGGTTTTCCGAAAACGAAACGTCCTGGCTTTTCTGCCCCGTATCTTCTTTCTGTGATTTGTTTAGGGACGTGCCTCCTTACCTGGGTGCAAACAACATATGAAGGTACTTGTGTGAATTTTTTCGGCACGATACGGACCTTGAATAAAATTTCAGAAAGCATGGCGAAATTTCACACGTTTCGGTAGAGGATAGCCTTGGTTTGCACCGAATTTCTGAAAATTTCTCCCGAAATAGTTTTCTCCTGAAATTCCACGTAAGAATCTCCACTGAATTTGGGACAAATGGCGACAAATTTCAGGCCAAACGGATGAGTATTCACCCACGAAAAAAATCAAACAGTTTCACACACAAACGAACCTTCCTTTCGGCCCTGGCAGTGATGAATAAAGAATTTATTGCCAATCTTGTGGGACGAATCTGGGGCTCAGATCTAAGCCAAAACTCAGTAGACACAGTGACGAACGTCTGGTAAAAATTTCAGACCAAAATACCCAAGGAGTAAGGCGTAGTAAGTCCCAGACCGAGAGTGAACAAAACTGGTTTTCCGAAAACGAAACGTCCTGGCTTTTCTGCCCCGTATCTTCTTTCTGTGATTTGTTGACGGACGTGCCTCCTTACCTGGTGCAAACAACATATGAAGGTACTTGTGTGAATTTTTTCGGCACGATACGGACCCAGAATAAAATTTCAGAAAGTAGGGCGAAATTTCACAAGTTTCGGTAGAGGATAGCCTTGGTTTGCACAAAATTTCTGAAAAATTCTCCCGAAATAGTTTTCTGCTGAAATTCCACATAAGAATCTCCACTGAATTTGGGACAAAACGCGACAAATTTCAGGCCAAACGGATGAGTATTCACCCACGAAAAAAATCAAACAGTTTCACACACAAACGAACCTTCCTCTCGGCCCTGGCAGTGATGAATAAAGAATTTATTACCAATCTTGTGGGACGAATCTGGGGCTCAGATCTCAGCCAAAACTCAGTAGACACAGTGACGAACGCCTGGAAAAAATTTTAGACCAAAATACCCAAGGAGTAAGGCATAGTAAGTCCCAGACCGAGAGTGAACAAAATTGGTTTTCCGAAAACGAAACGTCCTGGCTTTTCTGCCCCGTATCTTCTTTCTGTGATTTGTTTAGGGACGTGCCTCCTTACCTGGGTGCAAACAACATATGAAGGTACTTGTGTGAATTTTTTCGGCACGATACGGACCTTGAATAAAATTTCAGAAAGTAGGGCGAAATTTCACAAGTGTCGGTGGAGGATAGCCTTGGTTTGCACAAAATTTCTGAAAAAATTCTCCCGAAAGAGTTTTCTCCTGAAATTCCACGTAAGAATCTCCACTGAATTTGGGACAAAACGCAACAAATTTCAGGCCAAAGGGATGAGTATTCACCCACGAAAAAATCAAACAGTTTCACACACAAACGAACCTTCCTTTCGGCCCTGGCAGTGATGAATAAAGAAGTTATTGCCAATCTTGTGGGACGAATCTAGGGCTCAGATCTCAGCCAAAACTCAGTAGACACAGTGACGAACGTCTGGAAAAAATTTTAGACCAAAATACCCAAGGAGTAAGGCATAGTAAGTCCCAGACCGAGAGTGAACAAAATTGGTTTTCCGAAAACGAAACGTCCTGGCTTTTCTGCCCCGTATCTTCTTTCTGTGATTTGTTTATGGATGTGCCTCCTTACCTGGGTGCAAACAACATATGAAGGTACTTGTGTGAATTTTTTCGACACTATACGGCCCTTGAATAAAATTTCAGAAAGCATGGCGAAATTTCACACGTTTCGGTAGAGGATAACCTTGGTTTGCACAAAATTTCTGAAAAATTCTCCCGAAAGAGTTTTCTCCTGAAATTCCACATAAGAATCTCCACTGAATTTGGGACAAAAGGCGACAAATTTCAGGCCAAACGGATGAGTATTCACCCACGAAAAAAATCAAACAGTTTCACACACAATCGAACCTTCCTTTCGGCCCTGGCAGTAATGAATAAAGAATTTATTGCCAATCTTGTGGGACGAATCTGGGGCTCAGATCTAAGCCAAAACTCAGTAGACACGGTGACGAACGTCTGGTAAAAATTTCAGACCAAAATACCCAAGGAGTAAGGCGTAGTAAGTCCCAGACCGAGAGTGAACAAAACTGGTTTTCCGAAAACGAAACGTCCTGGCTTTTCTGCCCCGTATCTTCTTTCTGTGATTTGTTTATGGACGTGCCTCGTTACCTGGGTGCAAACAACATATGAAGGTACTTGTGTGAATTTTTTCGGCGCAATACGGACCCAGAATAAAATTTCAGAAAGTAGGGCGAAATTTCACAAGTTTCGGTAGAGGATAGCCTTGGTTTGCACAAAATTTCTGAAAATTCTCCCGAAATAGTTTTCTCCTGAAATTCCACGTAAGAATCTCCACTGAATTTGGGACAAAACGCGACAAATTTCAGGCCAAACGGATGAGTATTCACCCACGTTAAAAATCAAACAGTTTCACACAGAAACGAACCTTCCTTCCGGCCCTGGCAGTGATGAATAAAGAAGTTATTGCCAATCTTGTGGGACGAATCTGAGGCTCAGATCTCAGCCAAAACTCAGTAGACACAGTGACGAACGTCTGGTAAAAATTTCAGACCAAAATACCCAAGGAGTAAGACGTAGTAAGTCCCAGACCGAGAGTGAACAAAACTGGTTTTCCGAAAACGAAACGTCCTGGCTTTTCTGCCCCGTATCTTCTTTCTGTGATTTGTTTATGGACGTGCCTCCTTACCTGGGTGCAAACAACATATGAAGGTACTTGTGTGAATTTTTTCGGCGCAATACGGACCCAGAATAAAATTTCAGAAAGAAGGGCGAAATTTCACAAGTTTCGGTAGAGGATAGCCTTGGTTTGCACAAAATTTCTGAAAAATTCTCCCGACATATTTTTCTCCTGAAATTCCACGTAAGAATCTCCATAGAATTTGGGACAAAACGCGACAAGTTTTAGGCCAAACGGATGAGTATTCACCCACGTTAAAAATCAAACAGTTTCACACAGAAACGAACCTTCCTTCCGGCCCTGGCAGTGATGAATAAAGAAGTTATTGCCAATCTTGTGGGACGAATCTGAGGCTCAGATCTCAGCCAAAACTCAGTAGACACAGTGACGAACGTCTGGTAAAAATTTCAGACCAAAATACCCAAGGAGTAAGGCGTAGTAAGTCCCAGACCGAGAGTGAACAAAACTGGTTTTCCGAAAACGAAACGTCCTGGCTTTTCTGCCCCGTATCTTCTTTCTGTGATATGTTTATGGACGTGCCTCCTTACCTGGGTGCAAACAACATATGAAGGTACTTGTGTGAATATTTTCGGCGCAATACGGACCCAGAATAAAATTTCAGAAAGTAGGGCGAAATTTCACAAGTTTCGGTAGAGGATAGCCTTGGTTTGCACAAAATTTCTGAAAAATTCTCCCGAAATAGTTTTCTCCTGAAATTCCACGTAAGAATCTCCACTGAATTTGGGACAAAAGGCGACAAATTTCAGGCCAAACGGATGAATATTCACCCACGAAAAAAATCAAACAGTTCAACACACAAACGAACCTTCCTTTCGGCCCTGGCAGTGATGAATAAAGAATTTATTGCACATCTTTTGGGACGAATCTGGGGCACAGATCTAAGCCTAAACTCAGTAGACACAGCGACGAACGTGTGGTAAAAATTTCAGACCAAAATACCCAAGGAGTAAGGCGTAGTAATTCCAGACCGAGAGTGAACAAAACTGGTTTTCCGAAAACGAAACGTCCTGGCTTTTCTGCCCCGTATCTTCTTTCTGTGATATGTTTATGGACGTGCCTCCTTACCTGGATGCAAACAACATATGAAGGTACTTGTGTGAATTTTTTCGGCGCAATACGGACCCAGAATAAAATTTCAGAAAGTAGGGCGAAATTTCACAAGTTTCGGTAGAGGATAGCCTTGGTTTGCACAAAATTTCTGAAAAATTCTCCCGAAATAGTTTTCTCCTGAAATTCCACGTAAGAATCTCCACTGAATTTGGGACAAAAGGCGACAAATTTCAGGCCAAACGGATGAATATTCACCCACGAAAAAAATCAAACAGTTCCACACACAAACGAACCTTCCTTTCGGCCCTGGCAGTGATGAATAAAGAATTTATTGCCAATCTTTTGGGACGAATCTGGGGCACAGATCTAAGCCTAAACTCAGTAGACACAACGACGAACGTGTGGTAAAAATTTCAGACCAAAATACCCAAGGAGTAAGGCGTAGTAAGTCCCAGACCGAGAGTGAACAAAACTGGTTTTCCGAAAACGAAACGTCCTGGCTTTTCTGCCCCGTATCTTCTTTCTGTGATATGTTTATGGACGTGCCTCCTTACCTGGGTGCAAACAACATATGAAGGTACTTGTGTGAATTTTTTCGGCGCAATACGGACCCAGAATAAAATTTCAGAAAGTAGGGCGAAATTTCACAAATTTCGGTAGAGGATAGCCTTGGTTTGCACAAAATTTCTGAAAAATTCTCCCGAAATAGTTATCTCCTGAAATTCCACGTAAGAATCTCCACTGAATTTGGGACAAAACGCGACAAATTTCAGGCCAAACGGATGAGTATTCACCCACGAAAAAAATCAAACAGTTCCACACACAAACGAACCTTCCTTTCGGCCCTGGAAGTGATGAATAAAGAATTTATTGCCAATCTTGTGGGACGAATCTGGGCCTCAGATCTAAGCCTAAACTCAGTAGACACAGCGACGAACGTGTGGTAAAAATTTCAAACCAAAATACCCAAGGAGTAAGGCGTAGTAAGTCCCAGACCGAGAGTGAACAAAACTGGTTTTCCGAAAATGAAACGTCCTGGCTTTTCTGCCCCGTATCTTCTTTCTGTGATGGATTTATTGACGTGCCTCCTTATCTGGGTGCAAACAACATATGAAGGTACTTGTGTGAATTTTTTCGGCGCTATACCAAACAAGAATAAAATTTCAGAAAGTAGGGCGAAATTTCACAAGTTTCGGTAGAGGATAGCCTTGGTTTGCACAAAATTTCTGAAAAATTCTCCCGAAATAGTTTTCTCCTGAAATTCCACGTAAGAATCTCCACTGAATTTGGGACAAAACGCGACAAATTTCAGGCCAAACGGATGAGTATTCACCCACGAAAAAAATCAAACAGTTTCACACACAAACGAACCTTCCTTTCGGCCCTGGCAGTGATGAATAAAGAATTTATTGCCAATCTTGTGGGACGAATCTGGGGCTCAGATCTAAGCCAAAACTCAGTAGACACGGTGACGAACGTCTGGTAAAAATTTCAGACCAAAATACCCAAGGAGTAAGGCGTAGTAAGTCCCAGACCGAGAGTGAACAAAACTGGTTTTCCGAAAACGAAACGTCCTGGCTTTTCTGCCCCGTATCTTCTTTCTGTGATTTGTTTATGGACGTGCCTCGTTACCTGGGTGCAAACAACATATGAAGGTACTTGTGTGAATTTTTTCGGCGCAATACGGACCCAGAATAAAATTTCAGAAAGTAGGGCGAAATTTCACAAGTTTCGGTAGAGGATAGCCTTGGTTTGCACAAAATTTCTGAAAAATTCTCCCGAAATAGTTTTCTCCTGAAATTCCACGTAAGAATCTCCACTGAATTTGGGACAAAACGCGACAAATTTCAGGCCAAACGGATGAGTATTCACCCACGAAAAAAATCAAACAGTTTCACACACAAACGAACCTTCCTTTCGGCCCTGGCAGTGATGAATATAGAATTTATTGCCAATCTTGTAGGACGAATCTGGGGCTCAGATCTCAGCCAAAACTCAGTAGACACAGTGACGAACGTCTGGTAAAAATTTCAGACCAAAATACCCAAGGAGTAAGGCGTAGTAAGTCCCAGACCGAGAGTGAACAAAACTGGTTTTCCGAAAACGAAACGTCCTGGCTTTTCTGCCCCGTATCTTCTTTCTGTGATTTGTTGATGGACGTGCCTCCTTACCTGGTACAAACAACATATGAAGGTACTTGTGTGAATTTTTTCGGCGCAATACGGACCCAGAATAAAATTTCAGAAAGTAGGTCGAAATTTCACAAGTTTCGGTAGAGGATAGCCTTGGTTTGCACAAAATTTCTGAAAAATTCTCCCGAAATAGTTTTCTCCTGAAATTCCACGTAAGAATCTCCACTGAATTTGGGACAAAAGGCGACAAATTTCAGGCCAAACGGATGAGTATTCACCCACGAAAAAAATCAAACAGTTCCACACACAAACGAACCTTCCTTTCGGCCCTGGCAGTGATGAATAAAGAATTTATTGCCAATCTTGTGGGACGAATCTGGGCCTCAGATCTAAGCCTGAACTCAGTAGACACAGCGACGAACGTGTGGTAAAAATTTCAGACCAAAATACCCAAGGAGTAAGGCGTAGTAAGTCCCAGACCGAGAGTGAACAAAACTGGTTTTCCGAAAACGAAACGTCCTGGCTTTTCTGCCCCGTATCTTCTTTCTGTGATGGATTTATGGACGTGCCTCCTTATCTGGGTGCAAACAACATATGAAGGTACTTTTGTGAATTTTTTCGGCGCAATACGAACCCAGAATAAAATTTCAGAAAGTAGGGCGAAATTTCACAAGTTTCGGTAGAGGATAGCCTTGGTTTGCACAAAATTTCTGAAAAATTCTCCCGAAATAGTTTTCTCCTGAAATTCCACGTAAGAATCTCCACTGAATTTGGGACAAAACGCGACAAATTTCAGGCCTAACGGATGATTATTCACCCACGAAAAAAATCAAACAGTTTCACACACAAACGAACCTTCCTTTCGGCCCTGGCAGTGATGAATAAAGAATTTATTACCAATCTTGTGGGACGAATCTGGGGCTCAGATCTAAGCCAAAACTCAGTAGACACAGGGACGAACGTCTGGTAAAAATTTCAGACCAAAATACCCAAGGAGTAAGGCGTAGTAAGTCCCAGACCGAGAGTGAACAAAACTGGTTTTCCGAAAACGAAACGTCCTGGCTTTTCTGCCCCGTATCTTCTTTCTGTGATATGTTTATGGACGTGCCTCCTTACCTGGGTGCAAACAACATATGAAGGTACTTGTGTGAATTTTTTCGGCGCAATACGGACCCAGAATAAAATTTCAGAAAGTAGGGCGAAATTTCACAAGTTTCGGTAGAGGATAGCCTTGGTTTGCACAAAATTTCTGAAAAATTCTCCCGAAATAGTTTTCTCATGAAATTCCACGTAAGAATCTCCACTGAATTTGGGACAAAACGCGACAAATTTCAGGCCAAACGGATGAGTATTCATCCACGAAAAAAATCAAAAAGTTTCACACGCAAACGAACCTTCCTTTCGGCCCTGTTAGTGATGAATAAAGAATTTATTGCCAATCTTGTGGGATGAATCTGGGGCACAGATCTAAGCCTAAACTCAGTAGACACAGCGCGAACGTGTGGTAAAAATTTCAGACCAAAATACCCAAGGAGTAAGGCGTAGTAAGTCCCAGACCGAGAGTGAACAAAACTGGTTTTCCGAAAACGAAACGTCCTGGCTTTTCTGCCCCGTATCTTCATTCTGTGATGGATTTATGGACGTGCCTCCTTATCTGGGTGCAAACAACATATGAAGGTACTTGTGTGAATTTTTTCGGCGAAATACGGACCCAGAATAAAATTTCAGAAAGTAGGGCGAAATTTCACAAGTTTCGGTAGAGGATAGATAGCCTTGGTTTGCACAAAATTTCTGAAAAATTCTCCCGAGATAGTTTTCTCCTGAAATTCCACGTAAGAATCTCCATAGAATTTGGGACAAAACGCGACAAGTTTCAGGCCAAACGGATGAGTATTCACCCACGAAAAAAATCAAACAGTTTCACACACAAACGAACCTTCCTTTCGGCCCTGGCAGTGATGAATAAAGAATTTATTGCCAATCTTGTGGGAAGAATCTGGGGCTCAGATCTCAGCCAAAACTCAGTAGACACAGTGTCGAACGTCTGGTAAGAATTTCAGACCAAAATACCCAAGGAGTAAGGCGTAGTAAGTCCCAGACCGAGAGTGAACAAAACTGGTTTTCCGAAAACGAAGCGTTTTGCCTTTTCTTCCCCGTATCTTCTTTCTGTGATTTGTTTATGGACGTGCCTCCTTACCTGGGTGCAAACAACATATGAATGTACTTGTGTGAATTTTTTCGGCGCAATACGGATCCAGAATAAAATTTCAGAAAGTAGGGCGAAATTTCACAAGTTTCGGTAGAGGATAGATAGCCTTTGTTTGCACAAAATTTCTGAAAAATTCTCCCGAAATAGTTATCTCCTGAAATTCCACGTAAGAATCTCCACTGAATTTGGGACAAAAGGCGACAAATTTCAGGCCAAACGGATGAGTATTCACCCACGAAAAAAATCAAACAGTTTCACACACAAACGAACCTTCCTTTCGGCCGTGGCAGTGATGAATAAAGAATTTATTGCCAATCTTGTGGGACGAATATGGGGCTCAAATCTCAGCCAAAACTCAGTAGACACATTGACGAACGTCTGGTAAAAATTTCAGACCAAAATACCCATGGAGTAAGGCGTAGTAAGTCCCAGACCGAGAGTGAACAAAACTGGTTTTACAAAAACGAAACGTCCTGGCTTTTCTGCCCCGTATCTTCTTTCTGTGATTTGTTTATGGACGTGCCTCCTTACCTGGGTGCAAACAACATATGAATGTACTTGTGTGAATTTTTTCGGCGCAATACGGATCCAGAATAAAATTTCAGAAAGTAGGGCGACATTTCACATGTTTCGGTAGAGGATAGATAGCCTTGGTTTGCACAAAATTTCTGAAAAATTCTCCCGAAATAGTTTTCTCCTGAAATTCCACGTAAGAATCTCCACTGAATTTTGGACAAAACGCGACAAATTTCAGGCCAAACGGATGAGTATTCACCCATGAAAAAAATCAAACAGTTTCACACACAAACGAACCTTCCTTTCAGCCCTGGCAGTGATGAATAAAGAATTTCTTGCCAATCTTGTGGGACGAATCTGGGGCTCAGATCTAAGCCAAAACTCAGTAGACACAGTGACGAACGTCTGGTAAAAATTTCATACCAAAATACCCAAGGAGTAAGGCGTAGTAAGTCCCAGACCGAGAGTGAACAAAACTGGTTTTCCGAAAACGAAACATCCTGGCTTTTCTGCCCCGTATCTTCTTTCTGTGATGGATTTATGGACGAGCCTCCTTATCTGGGTGCAAACAACATATGAAGGTATTTGTGTGAATTTTTTCGGCGCAATATGGATCCAGAATAAAATTTCAGAAAGTAGGGCGACATTTCACATGTTTCGGTAGAGGATAGATAGCCTTGGTTTGCACAAAATTTCTGAAAAATTCTCCCGAAATAGTTTTCTGCTGAAATTCCACGTAAGAATCTCCACTGAATTTGGGACAAAACCCGACAAATTTCAGGCCAAACGAATGAGTATTCACGCACGAAAAAAATCAAACAGTTTCACACACAAACGAACCTTCCTTTCGGCCGTGGCAGTGATGAATAAAGAATTTTTTGCCAATCTTGTGGGACGAATATGGGGCTCAGATCTCAGCCAAAACTCAGTAGACACAGTGACAAACGTCTGGTAAAAATTTCAGACCAAAATACCGAAGGAGTAAGGCATAGTAAGTCCCAGACCGAGAGTGAACAAAACTGGTTTTCCGAAAACGAAACGTCCTGGCTTTTCTGCCTCGTATCTTCTTTCTGTGATTTGTTTATGGACGTGCCTCCTTACATGGGTGCAAACAACATATGAAGGTACTTGTGTAAATTTTTTCGGCGCAATACGGACACAAAATAAAATTTCAGAAAGTAGGGCGAAATTTCACAAGTTTCAGTAGAGGATAGCCTTGGTTTGCACAAAATTTCTGAAAAATTCTCCCGAAATAGTTTTCTCCTGAAATTCCACGTAGGAATCTCCACTGAATTTGGGACAAAACGCGACAAATTTCAGGCCAAACGGATGAGTATTCACCCACGAAAAAAAATCAAATAGTTTGACACACAAACGAACCTTCCTTGCAGCCCTGGCAGTGATGAATAAAGAATTTATTGCCAATCTTGTGGGACAAATCTGGAGCTCAAATATCAGCCAAAACTCAGTAGACACAGTGACGAACGTCTGGTAAAAATTTCATACCAAAATACCCAAGGAGTAAGGTGTAGTAAGTCCCAGACCGAGAGTGAACATAATTGGTTTTCGGAAAACGAAACGTCCTGCCTTTTCTACACCGTATCTTCTTTTTGTGATTTGTTTATGGACGTGCCTCCTTACCTGGGAGCAAACAACATATGAAGGTACTTGTGTGAATTTTTTCGGCACATTACGGACCCGGAATAAAATTTCAGAAGGTAGGGCGAAATTTCACAACTTTCGGTAGAGGATAACCTTGATTTCCACAAAATTTCTGAAAAATTCTCCCGAAATAGTTTTCTCCTGAAATTCAACGTAAGAATCTCCATTGAATTTGGGACAAAACGCGACAAATTTCAGGCCAAACGGATGAGTATTCACCCACGAAAAAAATCAAATAGTTTCACACACAAACGAATCTTCCTTTCAGCCCTGGCAGTGATGAATAAAGAATTTATTGCCAATCTTGTGGGACGAATCTGAGGCTCAAATCTCAGCCAAAACTCAGTAGACACAGTGTCGAACGTGTGGTAAAAATTTCAGACCAAAATACCCAAGGAGTAAGGCGTAGTAAGTCCCAGACCGAGAGTGAACAAAACTGATTTTCCGAAAACCAAACGTCCTGGCTTATCTACCCCGTATCTTCTTTCTGTGATTTGTTTATGGACGTGCCTCCTTACCGTGGTGCAAACAACATATGAAGGTACTTCTGTGAATTTTTTCGGCGCAATACGGACCCAGAATAAAATTTCAGAAAGTATGGCGAAATTTCACAAGTTTTGGTAGGGTAGCCTTGGTTTGCACAAAATTTCTGAAAAATTCTCCCGAATAGTTTTCTCCTGAAATTCCACGTAAGAATCTCCACTGAATTTGGGACAAAACGCGACAAATTTCAAGCCAAACGGATGAGTATTCACCCACGAAAAAAATCAAACAGTTTCACACACAAACGAACCTTCCTTTAAGCCATGGCAGTGATGAATAAAGAATGTATTACCAATCTTGTGGGACGAATCTGGGGCTCAAATCTCAGCCAAAACTCAGTAGACACAGTGACGAACGTTTGGTAAAAATTTCAGACCAAAATACCCAAGGAGTAAGGCGTAGTAAGTCCCAGACTGAGAGTGAACAAAACTGATTTTCCGCAGTATTACACACAAACGAACCTTCCTTCCAGTCTTGGCAATGCTGAATAAAAAAATTCATTGCAAATCTTGTGGGACGAATTTGGGGCTCAAATCTCAACCAATACTCAATACACACAATGATAAATGTCTCGTAAGAATTCCAGATCAAAAGACTGAAGGAATAAGGTTTAGTAAGTCTCAGACCGAGAATAAAGAAAATTGGTTTTCCGAAAACAAAACGTCCTGGCTTTCCTTCCCTATATCTCCTTTTTGTGATTTTTTTTTATGGACGATTCTCCTTAGCTGGGCTCAAACAGCGTATAAAAGTACTTGTGTGAATTTTTTCAGAATTTTTCAACGCAATCTACACCCAAAATAAAATTTGCATAAAGTAGGTCGAAAATTCATAAATTTTGGTAGAGGATAGCCTTGGTTTAGACAAAAAATTTTGAAAAATTCACCTGATATAATTTTCTGGGTTAATTCCATGTAAGAATCACGAATAAATTTGGGACAAAACGTGACAAATTGCAGGCCAAAGGGATGAGTATTCTCGTAGGAAAAGAATCAAACAGTACCACATAAAAAAAAGACCTTCCTTCTAGCCCTGGTAATGATGAATAAAAAATATATTACAAATCTTGTGGGATGAAATTTGGGGTTCAAATCTCAACCAATACTGAATACACACAATGGTGAATGTCTGGTTAAAATTTTAGATTAAAAGACCCAAGGAATAAGGCGTAGTAAGTCTCAGACCGAGAGTGAACAAAACTGGTTTTCCGAAAACAAAACGTCCTGGCTTTCCTTCCCTATATCTCCTTTTTGTGATTTGTTTATGGACATTTCTCCTTAGCTGGGCTCAAACAACGTATGAAAGTACTTGTGTGAATTTTTTCAGAATTTTTCAATGCAATCTGGACCCAAAATAAAATTTGCAAAAAGTAGGGCGAAAATTCACAAATTTTGGTAGAGGATAGTCTTGGTTTGGACAAAAAAATTTGAAAAATTCACCCAATATAATTTTCTATGTTAATTCCATGTAAGAATCACGAATAAATTTGGGACAAAACGCGACAAATTGAAGGCCAAACGGATGAGTATTCTCCAAGGAAAAGAATCAAAAAGTACCACACAAAAAAAAACCTATCGTCTACCCTAGCAATGATGAATAAAAAAATTATTAGAAATCTTGTGGGACGAATTTGGGGCTCAAATCTCAGCCAATACTAAATACACACAATGGCGAATGTCTGGTTAAAATTTCAGATCAAAAGATCCAAGGAATAAGGCGTAGTAAGTCTCAGACCGATAGTGAACAAAACTGATTTTCCGAAAACAAAACGTCATGGCTTTCCTTCCCTATATCTCCTTTTTATGATTTGTTTATGGACGGTTCTCCTTAGTTGGGCTTAAACAACATGTGAAAGTACTTGTGTGAATTTTTTTGGAATTTTTCAACGCAATCTGGACCCAGAATAAAATTTGCAGAAAGTAGGACGAAATTTCACAAATTTTAGTTGAGGATAGCCTTGGTTTGGACAAAATTTTCTGAAAAATTCACCAAAAATAATTTTTTGTTGTAATTCCATGTAAGAATCACGAATGAACTTGGGAAAAAAACGCGACAAATTGAAGGTCAAACGGATGAGTATTCGCCTAGCAAAAAAATCAAGCAGTATCACACACAAACGAACCTTCCTTCCAGCCCTGGTAGTGATGAATAAAAAATTTATTGCAAATTTTGTGGGACGAATTTGGAGCTCAAATCTCAACCAATACACAATTCACACAATGACGAATGTCTGGTAAAAATTTCAAATCAAAAGATCCAAGGAATAAGGCATAGTAAGTCTCAGACCGAGAGTGAACAAAACTGGTTTCCGAAAACAAAATGTCCTTGCTTTCCTTCCCATATCTCTTTTTTGTGATCTGTTTGTGGATGTGCCTCCTTAGTTGGGTGCAAACAACATATGAAAGTATTTGTGTGAATTTTTTCAGGATTTTTCAACGCATTATGGACCTAGAATAAAATTGTAGAAATTTGGGCGAAATTTCACAAAATTTGGTAGAGCCATTGCCTTGGTTTGCACAAAATTTCTGAAAAATTCTTCCGAAATAATTTCTTGTTGAAATTCCAGATAAGAATCTCGACAAAATTTGGGATAAAACGCGACAAATATCAGGTCAAACGGACCTAGAAAAAAAATCAAACAGCTTCTAACATAAACGAACCTTCCTTTCATCCCTGGCAGTGATGAATAAAAAATTTATTGCAAATCTTGTGGGACAAATTTAGGGCTCAAATCTCAACCAAAACCTAATACACACAGTGATGAATGTGTGGTAAAATCTTCATACCAAAAGGCCCAAGGAATAAGGCGTAGTAAGTCTCAGATCGATAGTGAACAAAACTGGTTTTCCGAAAACAAAACGTCTTGAACTTTTTTCCCTATATCAAATTGCAGAAAGTATGGCAAAATTTTTGTGATTTGGTTGTGGACGTGCCTCCTTAGCTGGGTGCAAACAACATATGAAAGTATGTGTGTGAATTTATTCAGGATTTTTCAACGCAATATGGACCCAAAATCAAATTGCATAAAGTATGGCAAAATTTCACAAATTTTTTTAGAGGATAGCATTGGTTTGCACAAAATTTCAGAAAAACTCTCTCGAAATATTTTTTTGTTGAAATTTCATGTAAGAATCTCGACTGAATTTGGAAAAAAAAAAACACGACAAATTTCAGGTCAAACGAATGAGTATACCTAGGAAGAAAATCAAACAGTGTCACAAACAACCGAACCTTTCTTTCAGTCCTGGCAGTGATGAATAAAAAATTTATTGCAAATCTTGTGGGACAAATTTGGAACTCAAATCTCAGCCAAATTATCACATCATTTTTTGGAATTTTTTAACGTAATATGAGCTCTGGAAAAAAGTTGAGGAAACTAGGGTCAAATGTCAAAAGTGTGAAAAATAGTTTCACACACAGAGACAAACCTTCCTTTCGACCCTGGCACTGACAAATAAAAAAATTATTACAAATTTTGTGGGACGAATTTGAGGTTGAAACCTTGGCCACAACTCACTTCTGTTAAAAATTTCATATCAAAACATCTAAGGAATAAAACGTAATAAGTCTCAGACCGAGAGAAAACAAAACTGAAAAACTCGTTTTTTAAATTGAATTTATACATATAGTAATTTTAATTTCTATTAAGATTAATGTATTTTATTTATAAAATTCAAATTAAAAATTTTATCATGTTTACATGAACTAAACTAAAAATACATAAACAATAACGAAAGAAATTAAACCGATAACACTACGCGTATATATCGATCAATTTAATTATTTTTTGTTTCATAAAAGAATAGGATTGAAAATCTGCAAGTATATAATATAATATGATATATGCATATACCCACTAAATTATGTATTGATTCTAACATAAAAAATGTCTTCTCTAAATTATAGTTAAATTCTTAAAATATGGCAGATTCATTTAGCCGTGAATTTATAATTTAAAAATGTTTGAATTTGAAATATTTAAATTTTGAACTGAATAAAATATAGATGGAAGTGTTTGGGGCAGTTTGAAGAAGAAACCTTAAATTTTGAACTCAAACAAATGGCGCATGTTGCCACTATAACCGTCAAAACCGTGGAAAGTGCAAAGTGGGGGGAGCAGCAATCCTCTGCATTGCGCCCACCTGCGCCACCAAAAGGCATGTCAAATCAGCTACTGCCACGTCAGAAACATCAGAAAAGAGAATATCCTAGAGGAGGAGGTGCATGAAGGAGGAAGGAGTGTGAGCACAGAGTATCAAATGCATGCATATCCATTTGAAAACATTTAGAGTGGTGGAAGAAGCATAATGGGTGAAGATCATAAGGGGTGAAGATTGAAGAAGAAGCAAAAGGGGTGAAGATTGAAGAAGAAGCAAAAGGGGTGAAGATTGAGGAAGAAGCATTGAAATGGAAAGAGAGTTTGAAAGAGGGTATGTGAAGAAGGGGCCATGGAGTAGAGAGGAAGATGAAGTGCTTCTGAGACATGTCAGAAAGTATGGTCCAAGGGAGTGGAGCTCCATTCGATCCAAAGGCTTGTTGCCAAGAACAGGAAAATCTTGTCGCCTTAGATGGGTTAACAAACTTAGACCAAACTTGAAGACGTAACTTCACTTCTAATTCTCTTTCTCTCACCCTTTTCTTTGCATGCATGCTTGAATTCTTTGTTGTGTTATCCCATGCATGACTGATATACAGTAGGAATGACAAAGTTATCTGTTTGTTTATCCTATGATCCATCCCACAAAGTTGGAGCATGTAGAATCTGACCCTGTGAGGGAAAACTATGAAGAAAATCTGATCCATTTTTGGATCAAAAGTCTTATGTAAAATCCTTCATTTTCCCCCTATTTTAGTGCAGTCTATGAAACTATAGTTAAAAAAAGTAATTTTGGTTGCTACTATTGATAATGGCGATGGTGTTGGTGTTACTCATGATGATGTACAAAATTTGATTGGTTTGTTTTACAAGGAAAGTTTGAAATGTGTAGTGGATGCAAGTTTACGGCAGAAGAAGAGAGACTGGTGATAGAGTTACAGGCACAGTTTGGGAACAAATGGGCGAAAATTGCAACGTATTTGGCAGGGAGAACGGACAATGATGTGAAAAACTTTTGGAGCAGTAGGAGAAAAAGGTTGGAGAGGATGTTGCAGAAGCCACCAACGTTAAAGCTGCAGAAAAACAAGGGAAAAACTCCTCTTACTCCACTGCTAGTGGATAAGGTATGTATCTATATATCCAGTGTCTATATAACATTTTGTTTTTTCATTAGACCATCCTAAGTTTGGGAGAGTCTTTACTACTAAAGTGGTCAGAAATTACACACATTCAAGGTTTTGCCTTGTATTATTGCACATTTTGCTTATAAGTAAAAAGGCAATAGAATACGATTGCATTGATGCGTGAGTCATGATTAATGATGAATTGAAAAGTGTTTTATAGCAAAGTTAGATATTATTATGCAACTTAACATCTCAGCTAGAATAACAAGTTAGATATTACTATGCAACTTGACATCTTAGCTAGATTAACACCTCAAATAACAATAATCATTTGTCATGATTGTGTTCCACTTTTAATTTGAACTCATGATCTTTAACAAGAACTTTATCACTTCCACTATACCACTTATATGCGTATGTTTTATAGCAAACTTCGATGTGACTACAATTTTATAGTAGCAAGGTTTTCATATCTTTTATAAAATGCTTTGATTTAGTACATAAAAATATAGCTGATTCATGAATTGAGTGATCAATATATATGTATTTCAGGCTCCTCCATGCAGTTCAAATGAGGTGGAGGAAAACCTTTCTTACCCTACTTCCTACATGGGAAACACTGATGTGTTCGAGATGATCAACCTTCCAGATTTGATAAAGCCAAACTATCCGCAGTTGAAAAATGATTACTTGAGTGCAGTTGAGGTTGAGGCCACCCCACTTCACACAGTACCATCGTTTGAGTCTTCATCGGGGTATAACTTCCCTCTACTCCCTGATCCACTAATGGACTTTCCAGTGTTCCCAGAGTACCAGGACCTTGTTCCAGAGTCCTTTGGTCCAAATTTTATGGAAGGGTTCGAGGAGAATAAATGTTCAGAATGTGTGTGCAGCCAGAAGCTTGAGACTGGGTTGTTGCCAACTCTTGGATTGGAGGAAAATTCTCAAATTACAACTTCAAATGGCTTATTTAAGGACTTCCCAAATGAGATTTTTGAATACTTTGAGCACAATCCAACCCCAACAGAACAATGAACTGTGATCTTTTGATTGGAGTGCTAACTGCTATGCCCTGTAATCGTTTTCCTCATTTACATGTGCCATCCTTTTGTGGTATACAGTCAAAACTAGATGTTTGCCAATGTATGAACTTATATCAGGTTACTTGATTTAATCATGGAAAAACTCAAGCTGCACAATATCTAGTTAGTGGAGGAACTTAATATTGCACATTTGAGTGTTTCCCATATTTTGTAGATACTTCATTTTATCAACCAGAAACAAAGATCACATATCATAGATCCATGCAAAAAGACCACAATAACAGAGCACAATAGTGACAATAATTTCTGCAATTATGACTGTACAATAAGTTTGCTACTTTTACCCCCATATATGAAGAGGAATGCCAACACAAATTTCTAACACACTCTTGAACACACACTACAATTGATTGAATTTTATGGGAATTCACAAATTTTGAAGGGTCCAACTACTCATTTTAATGATTCTCTTTCAGTAGTTTTCAACCAATCACAGAGTGTGTATAAGAGTGTGTTATATAAGTGTTACTAACATTTCTCATGAAGTAAAATCGTCACTCCTAAAAGCAAACTAAATCGAAAAACAGATACCCTTATCACTAGAACCGGACCAGTAATATCCAACATCTTTCTGCAGCTTGATGATTGTGGATAACTTTAATAATGATCTTCTTGACCAGATTGGGGGAAAAAATATTCCTAGACCAGTATATCCAAGTCAACCAATAAATACAGGAACATGAGTAAAACAATTCATTTCCAGACTGTCTCATTTGCATCTGTGAAGATTGCATTATGATGCTCCACTAGCAACTGAATAACTTCAATTGCACCAAAGTCTACTGGCGTGCCATCATCCAAAGGAATAGGAGATGATGCATCTATGGCTTCGCCATCATCTGCAACACACGAAACAAGAAAATAAATGGCAATCTCCAATCAGTACTAATATGATAAGTCTATAATCTGCATTAATTTTTGCAGGTGGAGTTTAGTCAATAGAAGTAAACTAATAAACTGCTAAAATGAATTTAGCACCCTCATTAAAAACACTGCAGTAACTAGTGAGTAGAATGCAATGTCAATTAAAGATGAACAAAATACAACCTCAAAGAATTTTTTAAATGTTCAGCCTCACACTATAGAAAGGTAATCCCAAGATGAAGCTAGAATCAGTTAATTTTAGTAGTAATTGACTTGCATCTCTAGTATATTGATTTGCTTAACCAAAACTGGCTTAAAATCATCAGAAATCAGTGTCAACCCTATAAGAAAAATGTTGAAGAGATTAAATCAGAATAAATGCGGAAAAATTTTGGTGAAACAGAGGTGAGACAAAAAAAACGAAGATAATGCTGTACAATTACAAAACAAAACTTTCCCAAGAGTTGCTTTTGTAAGGCTTGCAGAGTCATGCTTCTCATTGGATAAAAAATAATCATTACAAGTGCTTTCATTTACTCGTCAGGTAGTGAGTTGGTAAAAGAAAAAAACAGAAAAGAAAACTTGTAAGTATCTAACTTATAAGTGGTATAGTGGTAAGACAGACTTTTTTGGATACTACTTAGAAGTATCTAACTTATATCCCTAAAAAATCAAATGAAAAAGGATTGGATACTTTTTAGATGAATTGCCTAAAAGTATCCCAGAAGTATCTTATAAAATATTTAAAAAATTAAATAAAAAAATATTTGGATACATTTTGGATATGTATCTAGAAGTATCCTATGAGTATCAGTATCTGACACGGATATGTTCCTATTTTTGAAGTATCAGGGCTTCATAATTTTCCATCAAAACATTCCCATGGGAAGGGGTGGGAGTCCAAAAAGATTAGGAAAGGGAGAAAGTTTCAAGCATAGCCATGAAATATTGTTTAACACTATAGTGAATATTTGGGCTGACCAAACATGTTCATAACATTCTCAAAATTCATGATCCTTAACAAACAAGATTCCTAGAAATATAATTCCAATGAACAAAAGAAGACTATGCATTTGAACCGCCTACTTAAGGTTTCCAATGGTCTTCCTCAACTCCTATTGAGTCAGTTATCTTTCATGTGATCAACTCCTATTGAGTCAGTTATCTTTCATGTGATCAACTCCTCTTATTAGGTCTTTTATTGGTCTTCCCCTCACATGGCAATATAAATATAAAAGTTTACGCTTAGTTAAGATTATTACATATAGATGATTTTGACTTAGAAAATCCCCATTGTTTAAGAACTAGAGTGATTTCATGCAATGCCCCTCGGGATCACCAATATTTTGGCCATAGTCAAATAGTAAATAATATTTGAAGTCGAGTTGGTTATCTTAAAAAATTTACATGTTTTAGTATAATTTTGCTTACCAGCAAGCATGTCCCAGGCAGTATTATCAAGTGGTGTATCTACACTCTTTTCGGAAGGACTTTTTGACATTTGATTCCAATATTGACGATAAAATTCAGGTCTGCTTTCCTTTTGCCACATAATAACAGGTGCCATTTCAATAGCTAGGGTCCGAGCATCCATCTGGAAAACATCAACAATCTTCAGCATGCTACTCTAATCCAATTTTTATGCACTAACAAAAAAGTAACGACTACATGAATTTTCTTAGGGTCACCCAAGTGATAGGAACCAATAATAGTAAAGCACAGCGCTATTGCAGGGACTGAGGAAGGCAGGTAATCATAACAAAGCAAGCAAGTTATGCATCTAGGAAATAGTGATGTTTCCTTCTACTTTTACATTTAAAGGAGAATATAGCGATATTGAAAGAAGAAATAATATTACAAGAGGAGAATTTTGCTAATAATTCTTTTTCATAGTCTATCTCTTTTCTTTTCTTGTTTTATTATGCTTTTTATGAGGATAGTTTACACTGATGATTACTCTTGTTCCAATATAAATATATTGGACAACAGTGTGTTCCATTCCATTTACCACACGAACACTATATTTGATCAACCAAAATATAAATATATTGCACAATAGGGTGCTCCAATTACAACATGAAAAATATTATTGATCAAACAATAAAAAAAAATAAACTTAAGAAGATCAAGAATAAGATTTGAAGTTAAGTTTCCTACCTTGTTGAGAAGTGACTTCTGGCTAACACGGAGTAGAAGTGCAGTTATAAACTCTAGAGTCATGTAGTTTACACTGGAAAGCCTCTTGAGTATGTTTCTTGTGGAATATATACTGGACCGAGCACCTCTAATCTCATTATAAAGCTCTAATGTGGTAAGTGGCTCAGGAAGGCTAGCAAGGTAATATTTCACAAGAGCTGCTACATCAACAGGATTCGTGCCTTCTGGTACTGAAGCAGTAGAATCTGCAAAGCAATTACAGTAGCATGTATAATATCATCCAAGTATAATCTCAAACATACCCATCACTGAAAGAATGGTTGAATTACCTTGGTTGTATAGAGAAACCAACTGTTGAATAACCCTTTTATTCCCTTCAGATTTAAAAAGATATGGCGAGTTCAAACCTGCTTAAAATAAAAATAATGAAATTATATTGGATCAAATGCTTTTAAAATAACTATTGGATCAAAAGCAAACATAAAAAAAAAACTGGTCCATGGATGTGGAGTCTTACTCTAGAAATAGCTACCTGAAACTATAAGATAATCTGCACAATTGACCAATATCTGAGGAATAGGTTTGCAGTAATCTTGCCTCTGCACAGTAACCTCAATTGGAACTCCAAATACTGGGATCATGATAAGTTAATAATTAAGCACCATTGTGCAGGTTCTAGGCCGGCATCAAATTTTAAATATAAAGTAAAAAGCTACACCAAGAAACAAAGAATGCCATACTTCTATATGACTTAATAAATAATCAAAAGTGTTACTGAAAGACATCAAAATGGAATTCATCCCAAGATGCCTTGTGGGGATAATGGAACCTATTCTACATAGCCAACAAAAGACTGTGATGCATGAGAAAAACTGCTCTCTTTCTCCGTCATGTGGTTTGAGAAACTTACCGTCAGTGCTTGCAACTCCCTGCAAAAGAAAATTACAGTATGAATAAGCAAATCGCATACAGTGAAAAACAGGTCAGCGATAGCCAAATGTCGTTTTACCTTTTGCCATCTTTCAATATCTGTCAAGATAGTCTTACTTTTTTGTGCTGTAATTTTTGCCACCTGAAATAAATCAACATGATGGAAAATCAGAAAAAGAAGAAAGTAAAGATTATGAGCAACAAACTGATGATATCGTGGCATGTGACTAGCAAGTAAGATTTTTGAAGAGAGAAAAACAACAAAGAAAATTCGAAAAATCCATTTGATTAATACCAAGTTCAGAATAACAGCTATTCAACTGAAAGAATTATATAATCCATAATCAATTTGGATAAGGCACTCCCTTTACCCAAAAGAAAAGGATAGATAGATCTCACAGTTAAAAAAAAATCCCATGATAAGACTTTTTTTGTCTTCATTTGATGTTGATATACTTAACATTTACTAAAATTACAAATTGTGCTCATTATGTTTCTTGTTTTGAAAACCTTGTGAACAAAATCATTTATCCCTTTCTAAAAAGTTACCCATCACAATCCAAAATCATTTAATCAACTAAATTACCTCTTCAACCTTGGACTTTCCCACAACCACCTTATCCTTTGTCCCTGAGAAGCCTCTCCTCAGGAGCGTGCCAGTTGTAGCAGCCGCTGATATCAAGCGATCCTGCACAGCATGTCTTGTGGATGGCTGCTGGAGAAGTGCCCACCGACTCTTGACCATTGACCCCACTCGTCCAGCCACTTCAGACACATTACTTTTTGTATCCTTGGTGACCTCACCAACAAATGTTCCGGCTGATTCCTTGGCTTCTTTAAGCTTGACTCCTACATCAAACTCATACATGAACAATCAGAGACCAGAAAGCTTAATTAAAACAAACTTCTCAATAACTAGAAAAAAAGCAAACAAAACGAATTAACCTTCTTTCATGAATTAAAATAAGTTCATGGAATTAATTTACACAAAATCTCAGGTACAAATTGTCCAAGAGTTGATTTGAATTTATACTTTATCTTACAAATAAGAACAAAGTAAACAGGAAAGAGAAAAGTGCAACAATTTAGTGAATGGTACCGGAGGAAGAAAGGAAACCAGCAGCCTTGTCTTGCCACTGGGGTGACATGATCGAAGGCATGGAAGACAGAGGTCAAGAACAAGCTCAAAAGTCGTTACTTGATCCTGCACGAGAACCCACAAAAAGACGAGTCAACAGCAACAACAATTGACAAAATTCTAGTCATTAACACGATCCCAACACCTTCAGAAATACAATAAAGTTAGTGAGCAGCTTTCTGATCATCGATTTCCTCGAAAATCAAGCCCATAAAAGAACAATTTTACACGAGAGCGAAATCACAGCAACAACAAATAGTGTGTGCAGTAGAAGCCAAGGAAGAGAACCGATCGACCCTCTACGGTTAGTCTGCAGTTTGGAACAATGAAAAGCAAAGAAGAGAACCCAATGGAAAAATGAAGTAATTGAAAAACCTATTTGTTACCGCAAGGAATTGGAGAGAAGAAAGGTGAAAACTTTTTGATGGGTTTTGCGCCAAAGCTGAAAGAGAGAGAGAGAGAGAGAGAGAGAGAGAGAGAGAGAGAGAGAAATTGGAGTTATGAGAAAAGACTGCAGCAGATGACAAGACAGAGATATGGGAATTGGAAGGCGACTGCTCTGACTAAGTCCCAAGATTAACTCACCACCATTAAACTACTTTTGTCTTTCACTCTCTTTTTTTATTCTCAAATAACAAAACTAAATATTCATTATTTTAATAATATTTTCAGATATATATATATATATATAAATAATAACTACTGTGGCCAGAAAAATATTTGTTGAGTTGTGTAAAAAATAATAAATAAGTGTTAACATGAGCTAAAGTATAAGGGGTCTGTGTTGTGTTACGTGTCTTTCACCAATAATTTAGGATCTGAAACAAAGAATGCATCATTCCCTCATGCAAAAGAAAATCGACAGAACATAGAACCTCGTATCAATTGTTTCTGTAACGTTTGATTCCTCTTAATTTTTGTTTGAGATTTGAGAAACACTGGAAGCACAATGGATGCCACTCACTCCATGTTCTGTAACAATGATCTGGTTAACCCCCTAAGCTCAATGGGCATGCAAGTGTCATGCATTCTTGTCGTGTCACATGTCTTCAACGTTGTGTTTAGGACTGTGGGTCAACCTGGACCAATTGCACAGATTCTGGTAATAATCAATCACCAAGGACCTTAATGTTGTTAATGAATGTTGAACAAAGAAGTTTTTTTTTCTGTTGGTATCAATATTGACTCTTTTTTGTTGCATTGTTGTTCGACAGGCAGGGTTGGCGCTAGGTCCAATGTCACACATTGACTATATAAAGGCTACATTCTTTCCTGCTAGTTCAATAAATTACTATGAAGTTGTGAGCTTCTTCTGTCGCATAAATTTCATGTTTTTGTTTGGGTTAGAGATGAATATTCACTACGCAATGCGCAATCTGCGTAGGGTCAGCTTTGTAGCCTGTGGTGGTGCCCTAATGGGTGGTGTTTTTGGTCTATCTGTCTCATTTTACTTGCATCAAGAGCTAAACACCATTGACAATGCCCCTTTATATTATTTTTCCATGATCATCATGCTAGTGGTGTCATACACAAGCTCCCCTATGGTGATTCGTTTGGCAGCAGAGTTGAGGTTTGCAGCATCAGACGTGGGGCGTATGGCGGTGTCATCTGCATTGATCACAGAAATGGGGTGCTTGTTGCTCTTCAACGTGATGATTAACTGGAGAAAACCAAATCACATTTCTGCTGGTCTAGGTTGCGTTATAATCACTGTCCTTGTGGTTTACATAAACAGGTACTTGGCAGTTTGGTTAAACGCAAGAAATAGAAACCAGAAGTACCTCAAGGCTCCTGAGTTGTTACTCATTCTGTTACTGCTTCTGACTAGCTCAATGATAATAGAGATTTGGGGTTACAACAGTATTATCAGTTGTTTCATCATTGGTTTGTTGTTCCCCAAGGAAGGGAAAACAGCTAGAACATTGCTGCACAAACTTGGTTATTCTATTTACAACTTTGTTCTTCCAGTATATTTTGGCTACTTAGGCTTGCAGTGTGACCTGATAAATGTCTTCAGGAGCTTGCAGCGTGTGGCCTGTATGGCCATATTGATATTATTGAGCATTGGAAGCAAACTTGGTGGAACTCTTTTAGTTTCCCGCTACCTCAAAATCCCCACAAGTGAAGGGATTTTTCTTGGCTTCATATTGAACACTAGAGGTTATGCCGATCTTCTATTCATTGGTGCAGCAGCAAAGCAAGTAATAGTGAGTATATTTCCTGACTCTGTTGAATCATAACCTGTTTGGATTAAAAGATGAAATGAACTGAGGTTATCGCTTAATCTAACATCAACTCATGAACTTAAATTTATAGAAGCTCTTTTCATTCAACAAGCTTAGAAGTTAAGTTGATTTTGATATATGGAAAAACTCCATGCGTTGTACCTTCCTAGCTTTTCCTCTTTCAAGTACATGCGAAGGAGTTTATCCATTACTCAGAATTGAAATCGTCTCAAATTTGCAAACTAATTCAATGGCTCTTGTGTTGATTCACAGACTTTCGATTCAGAAGCGTACAATGTTCTGTTGGTATCAATAGTACTTAACACAATAATATCAGGAGTAATTGTGGCTTTTCTGGTGAGAGGGGAAGACAAAATGTTTGCAAACAACTACACTGCAATTGAACCACAGCAAATGGAAGATGAGCTCCGAATTCTGGCTTGTGTGTATGACCCTCGACAGGTATCTGCCATACTTGCCACAGTGCTAGCAATGCATGGCTCTAGAGTATCACCATCTACCACTTACATAATGCACCTAATAGAGCTTGTGAAGAAGATCAAGTCCAACCTGTTGTACCACGAGAAAGAAAATGCTGACCTTAGCGACGATGAGGACTATGGGGGCAATGATGTGGTGGAAATCAACAATTCTTTGGATACCTTCACTGCAGAAACAAAGATTCTAGTCCACCAAAGAAGGGCAGTGTCTTCTTTCCCGTCATTGTATGAAGATGTGTGCAATGAAGCAGAAGATCTCCAAGTGTCAATTGTGCTACTCCCCTTCCACAAGCACCAACGCATTGATGGGAAATTGGAAAGTGGAAAAGAGGGTATAAGGATCACCAATCAGAAGGTGCTAAGACACGCCCCTTGTTCAGTTGGTGTGATAGTGGAAAGAGGCCTTGCAAAGGTACCTGGCTTCTCACAACTAGTAGCATCTGAAGGCATACAAAATGTTGCAACACTTTTCTTCGGTGGCCCTGATGACCGTGAGGCTATTGCATGGAGCCTACGCATTTCAGGAAGTCCACGCGTGAACTTGACCATCATAAGATTTTTGCTGAGTTCTTCATCACAGAACGAACAGATAGAGAGTGGAGAATCAGAGGAAAACGAAATTCTGATGTCATTGTCTGGGGAGGAGACTGTGAATGAGATTGACAACACCTTCATGGTTGACTTCTACAACAGGTATGTGACTTCAGGGCAAATAGGGTATGTGGAGAAGTTTGTGAAGCATGGAGCAGAAACTGTGGATTCTTTGAAAGAGATAGGGGACATGTATTCTTTGTTCATAGTAGGAAAAGGTGGTAGAGGACAGAGTTCACTAACAATTGGTATGAGTGATTGGGAAGAGTGTCCAGAACTAGGAACAGTTGGTGATGTCTTGGCCTCTTCAGACCTTGATATTCATGGCTCAGTTTTGATTGTTCAACAACATAGAGATGTCAAGAAAGGTCTATTGCATGATTAGGTACAATAAACTTGGATTTGTTCTTCTAGTTAGCTTTATACACACTGTACATTTGTAACACTTTTTGCTTTTCAACAATGTACTTACAGAAAGAGTGGTTCAGAACATTTTTCAAACACTTTGTAGATGTTAACTTCATTTTGTATATCTAGTTGGTTAAAAAGGAACATGTTAGGCCACAACATCCTTATTTATTTCTCCAAGGTTACAAAACAAAGAATGCTTATTTAAAGTGGTCGGAGAACCAAAGGAAGGGAAAAGAAGAGATTTTGGTTTGTTCCCACCAATTGTATTTCATTGAACTTCCCATCTCACAATCGCCGACTCAAATGGAGCCGGAGCCCGCTTCTGGGCCCGGGCCTGAGTTTAATTCCAAGGAGGAAGCTTTCGCTTACTACCAAGCCCACGCGAAATCCGTGGGCTTCTCCGCCATAATCAAAGCCAGCCGGCGATCCCGAATTTCCGGCAACTTCATCGACGCCAAATTCGCCTGCACTCGCTACGGCGCCCCGCCAAGCCCGCACAAACCCAAACGGGCCCGAGCCCGGGCCAAAACCGATTGCAAGGCCTCTATGCACGTGAAACGAACACCCCACGGTACATGGATCATCTCTTCTTTCATCAAACACCATAACCACCAAATTTTCCCCATTCACAGTAACCCTAAACCCAATAATAATGATAACAACTCAAGTTCCTCAAGGAAACCCAAGGTTAAAAAAACACTGCAACACTTAGCTTTCGTCCAAGGTGACCTTCAATTTTTGCTTAACACCTTCATGTCTATGCAAAACGAAAACCCTAATTTCTTTTACGCGGCCGATTTTAACGAGGCACAGCGGTTGAGGAGTGTTTTCTGGGTGGATGCTAAGGCTAGGCTTGATTATAGACACTTTAGCGATGTGGTGCTTTTGGACACCACTCACGTTAAAAACGAGTGTAGATTGCCCTTTGTTCCGTTTGTTGGTGTGAACCACCATCTTCAGTTTTTGTTGCTGGGGTTGGCTTTTGTGTCTGATGGGTCTGAATCTGCGTTTGTGTGGCTGATGAGGAATTGGTTGAGGGCAATGGGGGGACATGCTCCCAAGGTGATTCTCACTGACTGTGATGAAGTGCTGAAGAGAGCTGTTGCTCAAGTGGTTCCTGAGTCTTTTCATTGCTTTTGTCTGTGGCATGTGTTGAGCAAGGTTCCAGAGAAGCTAGGTCGGTGGGTGCATCAGCATGGTGGGGAGTTTATGAGTGGGTTTAGTGAGTGTGTTTTGAAGTCTAGGACAAAAGAGCAGTTTGAGAAGAGGTGGGGGGAGATGGTTGAGAGGTTTGACATGGGTGATGAGAGTTGGTTGTGTGAGATTTATGAGGATCGCAAACAGTGGGTACCTGCATTTTTGAATGGCAGGGTTTTAGCAGGAATGTCCACTGTGCAGAGATCAGAAGCCATGAACTGTCTGTTTGATAAATATGTGCAGAGGAAAACTACTGTGAAAGAGTTTATGGAGCAGTACAGAGTGGTGTTGAGGGATAAGTATGAGGAGGAAGCCAAGGCGGATTTTGAAACGCTGCGTAGACAGCCAGTGTTGAAGTCCCCATCACCTTTTGGTAAACAAATGGTGGAGTTGTACACTCATGCAGTGTTTAAGAAGTTCCAGAGTGAGGTTTTGGGAGCTGTTGCTTGTCATCCAAGGAAAGAGAGCGAAGATGGGGCAACGAAAATTTTTATGGTTCAGGATTTTGAGGACAATCAAGGTTTTGTTGTGACTTGGAATGAATCGACTTCAGAAGCATCATGCTCCTGCTATTCATTTGAGTTCAATGGCTATCTTTGTAGGCATGTAATGATTGTGCTACAGATTTCTGGTGTGCATAGCATCCCACCTCAGTATATTTTAAAACGATGGACAAAAGATGCCAAGAGCAGACAGACAGAGAGAAATCTGTCTATGGCAGATGTGGTTGTCTCTGACTCTAGGACTGAGCGTTGTAAAAATTTATGTCAACGAGCTTTTGAATTGGGTGATGAAGGGTCTTTATCATACGAGACGTACATTGCCGCTGTAAAGGTATTGGAAGAAGCTTTGAGAAAGTGTGAGAACCTGAATGGTACAATTCACAGTGTCAGAGAACCGAACCTTCCTTGTTTTGGTTCTCAAGAGGTGAATCTTAGTAATGCTGCTGATCATACTAACAAAAAGGATAGTACTCTTCCAAAAAGAAAGGTTTGTTTTGTCGTGTCAGCCATAATGCTAATGTTACAGACTCGGTTTCCATAACATCAGATAGCTTTTTTTGTGCCCCTCTTATGTAGTGATGCTTAATAGGTAAGCGTTGAACCAGAGATCATTGCTATGGGAGTTGATTCTAGCTGGCAGCAAGTGGTTGGTGCTTCTTGTTTGAAGTACATGTCAGATTCATTACTGATTGTGATATTTCATCATAGAAAAGTATCTTATGGTCAGTATTTGTTATAGGAAAACCCCAATGCACAAGCATCTCGTCTTCCTTGTTCATATGAATCACAGCAGAGCATTCAAGAGATGGTATGGCATTTTCCCATTTCTACTGCTTGCATTGTGACAAACAAAAGAGTGTGTGTGGATCCTGAAATTTTGGCCCTTTTGGAAAACTCTGTTACAGGATCGGCTGAACTCAAGGGCACAGAATCTGGATGGCTATTTTGCTACTCAGCGGATTGATTTGGGAATGGTAGGTTGTCTCTAATATTTAGAAATTTGAAGTTCAATGTGATAGTAGCAGTTAACCAGTTGTAATCTTCTTCCTGTTACTTCAAAGAATAATTTGCTCTCCTTAATTTGTTGAAGTGCCACCAATTGAATTCAGTAGCTGCTATTCGTAATGATTATTATAGCAACCAGCAAGGCATCCAAGACCGGGTAATATATAATGCCTACTCTTGGGTTTTTTCTAATATTTTTAGTAGTTTGGGGTTTTAGATTTATAACATCTGGTTATGGGTTGAATCTTGATTTAGGGACAGTTGAACTCAATTGCACCCATCCATGATCCCTGTTACATGGCCCCACAAAGGATGCATGCGATGGTATGGACTCTGCTATATATTTACTGTTGAGTAAATAGTAATTTTTGTCCCTAAAAGGTTAGGAATTCGTTCTTTTAGTCCTTGAAAGACTGAAAATCCTCGAGGTCCTTGAAAGATCAATGTGTTTGTCATTTGGGTTTGTCTTTTAGCTAGCACCAACCAAATGCATGTGTGGCATGTTAAGTGCCATATTTGATGAAAGAAATCACTATTATTTAAGTACACCAATATATATATTCTCAGCCCTTCTGATTCCTTAAATTTCACTTTATTGTAGGGTCAACCTGATGGAGGGTCATCCTCACAACCGCATGGGATGGAGGTAAAGGTAAAACAGCTAAATTCAAGGCACCAGTCTCAGTAAGTTAGGCTATAGGCTGACATTGTGTTTCATACTTGTATATCAGCATGTAAATGTTTCAGCTAACATTATGTATATATTAGAAATTCAGAAATTTTTTTCTCAGGTAATGCATAATATTGATCAGAAATCAAATATTGCCAAGCATTATTTAATGAGCCTAGTTAATTCCTGCTCTTTTAGTAGAGATGTAGGTCTTCTGTTTCTGAACTTGTGGAAATGCATCACGCAGTGGTGTAGTATATCTGTATAAGGGTTGGATCAACCTGAAGTGGTTCTTATTCATACAATTTTGAAGCAGCTGGTTTATTTAGTAACAATTTTACATTCATTTGATAAAAGCAGACTAATAGTATCTTAAGTTATGAACTTATGACTCAGCTTCTGCATAATTAAGTAAAGTTAGTAATTTCTTCCATATTCAAAGTCTTTTTTTGTTCTTCACAGAAGGTGAATAAGAATTTGGACATTTATCAAGTTTTAATGTGTTATTTATTTGCATACAACTTTACATAAAGAATGGAATAAACCAATTTTTATCAACTCGATTGATACCAATATATTTGTTCGAGAAGTGATTTTGGCATTCTAATATGGTGACAATGCTCAACATGATTGTCGAGAATTTTGTTGAAGTCTCTTTGAGTTGGAGAAAAACATAATGGAATTTCTGCAAAAAAAGCAACAATGAACGACGTTATCGTAGCTTATATACCAAAAACACCACGTATATGTGAAGTATAACATGTGACAGAAGTTGCAAATTCACAAATTTCGACATAAACGAACTCGTAAATGGTGATTAGTTTGAGCCCTCACGATTCTCTCCACTAATTGTACCATTGACCAAAAAAAAGCATGAAAAATAAGTGAGTTTTATCATCTAAAAGTTACACCATATCTAATTCTTACTTTGAATGGTTAAATATATTTTTAACATGAAATTTGTTAGATTTTTCAAAATCGGTTATTATTTTAATGACAAACTAATATTCATTATAACAATTTTCAATTATAAACCAAATTTAATTTTTTATTTAACCATAATTTAAATTTATTGAAATTAGGAGTACCCAACTCATAAGAACTATATTAAGCTAAACAATAAAATACACTCAACTCACATGACTCAAAGAATGCATGATTTTCGTATAACACAAATTATTACATACACTAAAAATTGAAGAAAATGTTACTTGGACAATAGTAGTAGTAAGATGTATCAATTGTTTCATTTCTTCACCAGAATATGTATTTTAGCAAAAAAAAAATCTTTATTTTTCTTCTCAGTTATAATCTGACATATAAGAATTGATTTCAGTTCATGAAATGATCTTAGTATTATTAAAAAAAAACAACCATTGATTATTTTGTTTGAAGAAAGTTAGTTAAACTAATTGTGACCTTAGTCCAGGCAAACCCTCACTACCTTTTTTCTCCTTGTTGAGACAAAAAAACCAATCAAACAATTGAAATCAAATGTCATTTTCAAGGTTATTAGGAGTTAACAATCCACTTCGCTTTCATTTGTTCACTCCTTCTGCACTCTCTTCTTCTTCTTCTTCTTCTTCTTCACTCATAATCAAAGCTTCTTTTTCATCATCAACAACAACAGACATGGTGAAAGCAATCAGAGTTCACGAACTGGGAGGCCCTCAGGTAAATATTATACATAAATTCTCTTTTTTGACTCATCTGGGTGATGTTAATTGAATTGATGAGTGAATCGCATCGTCGCAGGTTCTGAAGTGGGAGGACGTGGAAATCGGAGAGCCCAAAGAAGGGGAGGTTCGCATCAGGAACAAAGCCATTGGAGTCAATTTCATTGATGTCTACTTTCGCAAAGGAGTTTACAAAGCCCCCTCCTTTCCCTTCACTCCAGGTTCCTTCCCTATCTTCATTCTCAGTAAACAACAACAATTTATTTATTTTCTTGTGGTGATGTGAGTTTTTTTTTTATAAAACTTTCATGTTAGACATCACTATGCAACTTTACCTCTGAGTTAGGTTGACACCTTAAGTAACAACAATCATCTAACATCATATAAAAAAAAAGTATTATTAAAAAAAAGAAAATAAAAAATATATATATAGGAGATTAGACCAAAACTCGTATGTTAATGATACATAGGTAGACTATACCTATTCGTATAGAATTTTAAGAACAGACTAGATGTAAGCCTATTATACCATTAAAATGATTCTTTGTGAATAAATCATAAATTAATCAATTTACTCCTTCACAAAAATATGAGTAACCTTAATGTGGTGATGTGAGTTTAGTTTGTAGATGTATATGTGTGTGTTTAACTCTAAGTTGCATTGTGGGTGTCAATATTATCCTTTTTCCATTATTTTGCTGTTTTACTTTTTGTGTTTACTGCTAAAAACACAATCTGTTAAGAAAGTAGAGACGCAAAATCCCAAGTTATCATGTATTGAATTGATTGTCCCTTCTTATGTGGCAGGTATGGAAGCTGTTGGGGTTGTGACAGCTGTGGGTGCTGGACTCACTGGTAGGCAGGTTGGAGATCTTGTAGCTTATGCAGGTTGTTGAATGTGACTGACTTAGCCCATAGTTTATATTATTCTGTTATTATTCTCATCTATGAATAAAGACTTGTGTGTATTTTACATAAGGGATATCAATCCTAAATACATTTTCTTCATTCTTAATACAGGTCAACCAATGGGTTCATATGCAGAAGAACAGATACTTCCTGCTAATAAAGTAGTTCCTGTTCCTTCTTCCATTGACCCCCCTGTTGCAGCATCCATCATGCTGAAAGGCATGACAACACACTTTCTGCTTCGGCGCTGTTTTAAGGTCATTTTCTATGATGTTATTGTCCTTGTAGCTGAAGCTATTTTACTTTTATCTTTTAGTTTTGTTACTATGCTAATCTACATTCATTAGTAGACCAAAATTCTTATGTTAACAAAAACAACGCATAGGTAGACTATACCTACTCATAAAGAATTCTAAGAACAGATTAGATGGAAGTCTATTATACTAATGAAATGATTCTCTATGAATAAATTCTAAATTAGCAAAGTTATCAATACACACATTCCCTTCATGAAAAATAATCATTAACAGAGTTTATGTACATATCACTTTACAGGTTGAGCCTGGTCATACAATTCTTGTTCATGCAGCAGCTGGTGGAGTTGGATCCTTATTGTGCCAGTGGGCACATGCTCTCGGTGCAACTGTTATAGGAACTGTGTCAACTAAAGAGAAGGCAGCTCAAGCCAAGGAGGATGGGTGTGATCATGTTATATTCTATAAAGAAGAGGATTTTGTTGCTCGCGTCAATGAAATTACATCAGGCAATGGAGTTGAAGTAGTCTATGACTCTGTAGGAAAGGATACCTTTGAGGTAGTACCTACTCTATTCCATAGTATACCCAAATTAAATTTCAAGATTAGATACTTGGAAATTGATTGAGTGGAAAAATAAAATGATTATGATTAGATAGCATTTTAGTCCCTAGTATGTCCTTCACATTTTTTTTTCTTTATAAAAGTTTTCATGTTAGGCATCAGTATCTCAATTAAGCTATCTAAGCTGACACTTTAAGTAACAACAATCATCACCCATCACATAAAAAAAGTATTATTAAAAAAAATAAAGAAAATACAAAAAAAAAATGGAGAGACTAGACCAAAACCTATATGTTAACAAAAATGATACATAGATAGACTATACATATTCATAAAGAATTCTAATAACAGACTAAATGGAAGCCTATTATACCAATGAAATGAGATATTTGTGTTTATCCGAACTGGTTGTTTATGCTAATTACTAATGGTTAAATCCAAGATTTGATAAGTTGTGGATTTTAATCTATTTAGATTGGAGCCTGAAATCCAAGGATTACTATTGTTAGAAAACGGGCTTAACTATCTTAATTGCAGCCTCTTGAAGGACTTGAGATAAATTTGTGGTGTAGAAGTGCACATAGATTTACTATGTTTCAGGGTTTTACATTTTATCATATCAAAATTTAAGAGTGCTACCAGAGAAGTCCTTAACAAGGTATGCATATGCTGAGGTGTGTGATTTGTGCAGGGATCTTTGGCATGCTTGAAGCTTAGGGGCTACATGGTAAGTTTTGGACAGTCATCAGGTTCACCTGATCCAGTTCCATTATCAGCTCTGGCTGCAAAATCCCTGTTCTTGACAAGGCCCACCCTACTGCAATATGTTGTCACTCGGGATGAGTTATTGGAGGCTGCAGGAGAGTTGTTTGCTAATGTTGCTTCTGGTGTCTTGAAGGTTCGTGTTAATCATACTTACCCATTGTCTGAGGCTGCAAAAGCACACCAAGACTTGGAGGATAGGAAGACTTCAGGATCTGTTGTGTTGATACCATGAGACTCTTAAGTTGTGTTGTGTTGTGTTGATACCATGAGACTCTTAAGTTGTGTTGTGTTAATACCATGAGACTCTTAAGTTGTGTTGTGTTGTGTTGATACCATGAGACTCTTAAGTTCTGTTGTGTGTAGGGGTGTTAGACACCAAATCCTTGTGTGATTCATCTTGAAAAGAAATAAAGATTATGAATCCCATGCTAATGTGTGTTATTCAACACAAGTGGGTGTACTTAAATAATAGTGATTTCTTTGATGACATTATTTTGGCTATATAGTGTTCTTCTCTCGTGTTATCTTGCTTTGAACTTAACCATTTTGGCTATATAGTGTTTTCTCCCCATTTATAATCCAAGTGCAATGGACAAAATCAGTAACAAAGCTAAATGCAAGTGTTTGGCTAGATTTGACTTTGGTGCTTTTTAATTCCTTATCTATGATTTTGGTCTTTTTATTCTTTTTTTCATGATTTTAGTTATTTTATTTTAAAATATCCATAAATTTAATCTGATATTTATTGTAATTAATTAAATTGTTTCTAAAGTATATTTTAAACGGATATATTAAGTTAAAGTTTAATTGGATCAAAATAAACTAATTATAATTTATGTCAAAGTTATAATTTGACCTTTTACTTTTTAACAAAATCAATGTGAGAACATTCAATCAACAAATAAAAGGGTGGAACTTTTACTTTTTTAACCAAAAAAAAAATGGTATTTTCCATGTTCAAAGGTGTCACCTGAAAATATTATGTAAAAGGGCACCTAAACATGATTAAAATATTCACTTAACTTTTGCTAAAAAGACTAAAATCATATAAAAAAAAAATTGCAGACGTTTAAACCAAAGCTTATTGTTTTTACATAAAGGAAAAAGATTAACTATAAACAACCTCAAAAGACCCAAAGCTGAACAAAAATAAATCATGAAAATTTCAGAAAAAAATTAAAACTTAGGATTCAATTCTTGTTTGACTATAGAACCAACGATTGTGGAGTCTGTCTCATTCATCTGGGTACCAAATTTCCTAAAACATGAAGTTGTTTTTCTTACGTTAATCATTGTGGATGGTGTTCCAAAGCAAAGCATTAGAGTACTAATACAATACAGTGCAATTCTTCTGTAAATTTTCTTTACCTTTAAGCAGAGTTACAACCAACCTAAGCTTCGACATCATCGGCAACTATAAACATGGTGAAAGCTATCAGAGTTCACCAACTGGGTGGCCCTCAGGTCTCTTTCTTCATTTCTCTTTCACTCTCACTCTCATAGTCATCCAACACTGAATTGTAGAATTGAAGAGTGACATGACAGGTTCTGAAGTGGGAAGATGTGGAAATCGGAGACCCAAAAGAAGGTGAGGTTCGTGTGAAGAACAAAGCTGTTGGTGTTAATTTCATTGATGTCTATTTTCGCACAGGAGTTTATAAAGTCCCTTCCTTACCCTACACTCCAGGTTTCTTTTTTACTGCTACCAAGCTTTTATTAACATTTATAGTTGTATTGGTTGAAAATAGAAAGTCTTAGTTGTGCTTTTACTCTCCAAATATTGTTATTGTTCCATCAGTTGTCATTTGGGTCTCTAAGTTTTTCATCACAAATTTGTGAATTTAGTGTATTGTATGTTGCAATTGAGTAATTTTAATCTCTTCAATTGTGATACTTGAATGACCCAATTGGTACAATTAGAACCTGAATGACTAAAATCACACAATTACGATACCTGGATGACAATAAGGGCAATTAAGCCTAGAAAAAAAATAGAATATGAAGCTTTTCTCTTTAAAATAATGTGGTATGGTAGGTGTGGAGGGTGTTGGGGTGGTCACTGCTGTGGGTGTTGGAGTCACTGGTATAAAAGTTGGAGAAACTGTAGCTTATTCGAGTCCACCTCTGGGCTCATATGCTGAAGAGCACATTCTTCCTGCAAGTAATCTAGTTCCCCTCCCTCCCTCAATTGACCCCATAATTGGGGCATCCATCATGGCCAAGGGCTTGACAACTCGTTACTTGCTTCAGCAATGTTTCAAGGTGTGTGTGTATTTCTATGCTTGTTGAAGGATCTCTTATTGTTTTTACCAACATTCATTAGTGTATTATCTTAGAAAAAGAAATATCCTCACGTGCACTATGGGAGATTGATTCACCATCTGCTCACTTCAGTTATAGACTTTAGTTATTTAGTCCTATTATTTCATATGTATGTCTTCAAACAGTTATAGGTTGACATTATCTCTCATGCTTCTTTCTTGATTATTGGAATGTCTTCTACTATATTATCTTTCCATCTCAATCTGTTACCTTTTCCTAATTTTTTTTGCAAATGCTTTGTGTAGGATATTCAGCCTTAGTTTCCAAGCTACTCCCCCTTTCTCTTGAAGTGTGTCATGCTTGGTTACTTCTGTTATAAAAGAAGATATATGCCCCTCTAGTGACTCACTGGTAAGAACCTTGAGAGAACCACATGGAAGAGCCTATTTGTTCTAGTTAAGAGAGCCCAATGGCTTATGAAAACCATACTAGAATCCTGTTCTTCCAATTGGATCTGTGATTTTAGGGTCTACTGGAGAGAGAAAACAATAGGAGAGGAAGAATAATTCCTGTGTGTATTATTCAGGAATAGAAGATTTACATAAATAGTCAAGGCTGTCGATTACATAATAAATGTAAAAAAGGAAGGTAAGTAGAAAGGGATAAATCAAATCAGAGAGATTTAATTTTGACTAAGATATCTATCATTTTGCAGGTTGAACCTGGTCATACAATTCTTGTACATGCAGCAGCTGGTGGAGTAGGATCCTTATTGTGCCAATGGGCAAATGCTCTTGGTGCAACCGTTATTGGAACTGTATCTAATAAACTTAAGGCAGCTCAGGCCAAGGAGGATGGATGTCATCATGTAATAATCTACACAGAAGAAGATTTTGTTGCACGTGTCAACGAAATTACATCAGGCAATGGAGTTGAAGTAGTCTATGATTCGGTGGGAAAAGATACATTTGAGGTATACCTGTCATATTCTGTATTATGCCTAAATAGAATTTCAAAATCGAATGGTTGGGTACTCGAGTGAAAATAATAATAACATTGTTGTGTCGTTCGTGGTGGTATCCATAAGTAGTTTTTTGCTTATATTATGATTCTTGAAGTTTTCTTTCTGTTACCATAATCAAGTGTCCTAAAGAATGCACACAGATTTATGATTCAGTTGATCCTATGTTGATCAGCACTTAGAAAACTAAAACATCAACAAACACCAATTGATCCTAGATGATAAACACTGCATTTATTGTTGTTTTAAATCTTTAAGTGAATTCCTACACCCAGTTAAAGAACTCAGAACTCATAACTAAATACTTTCCTTATTTAGAAATGAATGTATAGTGCTACATCCAGTTAGCATTTGTTTTCTCAATTGAGTTTGTGAGAAATGTGATGATACCAAAGTGAATATTCCTGCATATCAATATTATTAGTCAAAAACAGCAAACTCAGGGCAAAAGTTGATAGGCCACAAGTTTTTAGGAGAATAGAGCCCTGAAGGTCTGAGATTACTGTCTGTCTGATTAATACAATATATACCATACTCAGTAGCTTTCTCCTTTGATTATGACCACACTGACATTTCCGTGGTTTCATTTTTGAAAAGTTGAACTTTGGTTTCCTTCATCTGTTTCATTAATGTTTGTATTCTATAATTTCACAATTTTAGGCATATTGTCAGCAAAGGCCTTAACTAAGCATACTCTGTGATTTGTACAGGGATCTTTGGCTTGCTTGAAGCTTCGAGGTTACATGGTAAGTTTTGGACAATCATCAGGTACACCTGATCCAGTTCCATTATCTTCCCTGGCTACAAAGTCCTTGTTCCTGACAAGACCCACCTTAAAGCATTACAATGTCACTCGTGATGAGCTCTTGGAGGCTGCAGGAGAGTTGTTTGCCAAGGTTGCTTCTGGTGTCTTAAAGGTGCGGATTACTGAGACTTATCCCTTGTCTGAGGCAGCAAGAGCACATGAAGACCTGGAGAATAGGAAGACCACAGGATCTGTTGTGTTGCTACCCTAAGGATGCCCCAATTTTATGTTGGTTCATATGAAAATACTGTTTTGCCTGTTGTTTTGTCTGCATATGTAACTGCCAGTTCCTACTTATATACATATATATGAACTGCTGTTGTAAAACAATGTATGAAAAATATTGAACTCTGCAATAAATCTGTGGAATCTGAAGTCAAATTCCTTTTTTTATCTCTTAGTGTTAATCAAACACCTATATCTCTTCTCTCTTTCTCCCTTAACTTGCTTAAATCCTATATCATAGGTCTAAAAATAAACACCAAGTCCAGTTTGACTCCCCTGAAGAGAGGAACTATGGTTTTGTAAATGCTATATAGTTCATGTTGTGTTCTGTTAGTGTTTGGATTCAAGGTTGAACTAAGAGAGTCGAAAAAGGAGAATCATGTTGAAAAATAACATTGTTTTAATTGAAGAAAAAATAAGTGAAAGAGTGAATGAAAAGTGTGTAATTTGATTTAACTATTATGGTAGAATTTTTTTTCTATATGAATATATTTTAAAAAGAACATTTGTAAAATAATTTTATTTAAAAGATTTGATATACAAAATATTGTAAAAATATATATTTAGAATTAAAATAAACTTTTAAATTAAAACAAAAAATTATTATAAAATTTAATAAATGAAAAAGTTATATTTCAAAAACAAATATATTAAAATTAATTAACTTACAAAATATTAAAAGTCAAAGCATATAACTTTATTATAATTATTACTTTAATATTTTTAAAACATTTATTTTATTATAATATATTAATGAATTAATTATTTTATTTTATTTGTTATTTTAGTTTTTTTTTAATTATTTATTCCTATAATATAAAGCACATCTTAATAAAATATTAAATTAGTGTTTCATTAATTATTTTAATATGTTTATTTTACATAATATAAAAATATATTAATAATATAACTATACAAAATTTATAAATATTTATAATTCATATGTAAAGTTTGTAATCTTAAGTATTAACAGACAATATAGATTGTAATTTTTGTATAATGATAGTGAATATTTTATCAATATTTATATTTATATTCAATTATAGGAAAAAGATAATTCCCTTCTGCTGTATTATGGAAAATTTTGATATAAAAATAATCTGGTTTTTCATGTTTTTGATGATAATGATACCAATAAGTTGATTTGACAAACTTATTCCAACACTGGTTAGGGATTCCCTTTTCTTTTTACTGCACAACACTTGTAATTCTACTGCTAATTACAGGAAAAATTATTTTTTTTTTGGGAAAGATGTTTTTTTTTCTATTTTTCCCTCCTTTGATCTCATCACCAATGTAACATGACATGAAAGTTTGTTTTTTTTTTGCAGAGTTAATGAAACCAAGTCGAATACTGACACTGTTGTTCTTTGGGTTCTGTCAGTTAACACTGTTGTCCTTTGCAAAACAAACAAAAATCAAAACTTTTGGTGAACCCAAAAGATTTGATTATATTATTAGATGAAGTAAAGCTCAAGAAGTGAAGTATTATATATAAGGGTGCAGTTTGTTACATCTTTGAATCAAAAAGATTTGATTTTTTTGTATTGTGTATTGTGGGGTGCGTCTTCTTCCTCACACACCTTCTTCTCCGTTCAGACCCAGAATCGTGAAAATGCTGAAAGTGCCGCAGCACCAGGTGGCGGGTCACATGGCGAAGAACGGCGTTCTGGGTCCGCTGGTGGATGATTCTGGAAAGTTCTACAAGCCACTGCAGAACAACGACAGAGGCTCCACCGAGCTCTCCTTCTACACCTCCCTCGCCGTGCCGCCCTCTATCAGCTCCTTCTTCCCGGCGTTCCACGGCACCGCCGTCGTCCCCGCCTCCGACGGCTCCGGGCCCCACACCCACCTCATCCTCCAGGACGTGGTGGCTCCCTACACCAACCCCTCCGTCATGGACGTGAAGATCGGGTCCCGAACATGGCACCTCGCTCACTCCGAAGACTACATCGCGAAATGCATGAAGAAAGACAGAGACAGCTCCACCGTCCCCCTCGGATTCCGACTCACCGGCGTCAAGGACTCCGTCTCCTCCTGGGAACCTTCTAGAACCTTCCTCCAGAGCCTCTCCGCCGAGGGGGTCTCCCTGATCCTCCGAAAATTCGTCTCCTCCGCCGCCGACTCTGACCGTTCCGATTGCGACTTTGCGGCGGAGGTTTTGGGCGCCGTCTTGGAGCGGTTGGTGGAGCTGAAGGCGTGGTTTGAGGTGCAGACTCTGTACCATTTCTATTCATGTTCGGTTCTGGTGGTGTATGAGAAGGAGAAGGGGAAGACCAAGCCTCTGGTCAAACTCGTTGACTTTGCTCATGTGGTTTCTGGCAATGGTGTGATTGATCATAACTTCTTGGGTGGCCTCTGTTCCTTCATCAACTTCATCAGAGACATCCTTCAGCCTCTTCCTCACTGACTCCTTCTTTCTTTTTTTCTCTGCTTTCCATCAAATCTTGTTCCTGGTTTTATCAGATAATAATGATTCATTAGATGCTATCTGTTATCATCATATCAGAAAATTTTGCTTCTGTGATGTGAGCTAATTGCCCTTTGTTTCTACTCAATGTTCACACTGAAAGGTATTGCAATTTTTATGGATTTTATTCATAGATATTCCTTGGTTTGGATTCTTTTACCATCCCTGATTCGTATGATTTGCAAAGTAGTATTCTTTTTCAACTCATTTTCATGGGTTCAAAGCTTCTGCAGAAGCACTAGCCCACCTCATTGATCTACCATGGGATAAACTTGTTTGCTACTCTCTCTAATCATCACTTCATGAGTGGATTACAGAGACTTGTTATATTATAGACACCCTTTGGGATATCACAACTGGTAGACATATAAACTAGAGTGTTTAGCAATGGAAGACTTGAGTTTAGAAACATATTTTTCTCTCTTTGTGTTCAAACTTCTACAATCTCTTGCAATGAGTTCTTGGAATTGAAAGAAAAGTTGTATGTAATATCCCTTGTCATATTTTATTCTTGAGTGTTAGTTTGTCTCTTCTGCTACATGCTTTTTCAAAATTATCGTTTTCCATTTGAACTTGAATTCTTGATGTTTGATGTGTTTTGGATTTCTAACACCATATTCTCTTTTGAGTTATGAAAATTTTTCAAAAATGTTGCTTTTGAAGATTACTTTCTACATTATGCTTGGTTGCTTTTGAATATTGCAATACTTGTGTTCTGATCTTTGGGTTGCTCTGTTTGCATCAATGCTTAATGGTCCAGTTAAGTTTTTGCCTCTAATCACATACTAGTTTAGTTATGAGCTTGTTGCTTCTGATGTTACCCTTTTTTAGCTTTTGAACAATGCAAATATCTTTATCTCGTTTATTGTTTACTTTGCATCTTCTTACCTTATTAGGTGCAACTTCTGATCTTGCTACTCTTTGACCAAATCCATCTTCTGACCACACCAAATTTATAATCCTACTACATTTTTCATCTTCTAAACCCTGTTTAGTCTATTATGTCTGTAATAGTATTTTCTTGTAATAAGTTGATTCTGATCAGCAAATTTTATTGTTGGAGCTTGCATACTTCAGATTGATACTTCGCGAGCTCAATCTATATTCTTGGTATATGTATAATCATAAACTCTTGTTCTTTTAGTCACATTCTCAAAGCAAAACAATAGTAACTTAATTTCAAGACTTAGAATTTGTTTCTTGGCAAAACTTTTTCACACGAAGGACTTAACATCAACACTTTACGATTCTTTTCTTTTTTGTTTAATAAGAAAATGCAAGTCCCAAAATCTTTTAAATATACTTTTACTAAAAGAAAAAGATAAAAGGAAGAATTAAGAGAAAAAAATATGCTAATCGCAAAAACAAAAAGGCATTGGAATTTGATTCCCAACAAGAATTGTTGATTAACGAATCCACTCACCTTAGATACTGTCCTTTAACCAATTGTTGCATGAGAGAAGGGAATATATGAAAGGATCAAACGTTGAACACTCTGTAAACAAAAAAGCATATAAATTACCAAAAAAACTATTCAAAAACAGAATTGGAACAAATGAAGTCCCATAAATTATTGGATGAAAAAGATAACATCTTTATCCAAACTAAGAAAATGATTCAAAAGCACAAAGGATTGTTTTGAAATCGTGGTTCTGATGAAGAAAGAATCACGCTTTAAAAATTAAACTGTTGAGAAAAAAGTTGTATCATTTGTTCTAAAGAAACAAAACAGCACAATTTTAGAAAATATATGTAATATACTAATTTAATATAATAATCTAAAGAAGTATATACTTTGAAAAAAAAAAACTTTTGTTAAGACTCAGTAAGCTGTACGGAAGAAGGATTGCAACGCCTTGTATAAAAAATAACAATAGCAAGACAATACATTTTTAAAAGATTTGAAAAATAACTGTTCATAAAAACAGTGACAAGTTCCTCTTTTTTCAACACTATCCATGTACGCTTACTACATTACCAAACTTTTACACATGACTGTTCATTTAATGTTTTCCAAACATTAGAGTCATTTGGTTGCTTCGTCCTCATCACATCAATAATCTTACAGGAAACAACATTGAGACTGAAGCCAAAGAAAACACGGTGAAATTATGTGATCATGCAATCATGCCAAAACTCAAATGTCTCTCTTTTCTGGACACGATTAATTGTAAGATTGTTGGGTGTCAGGGAATTCATATTACAATCTACAGTATTTCAGAAATATAACGCAACAATACAACTAACTAACAATAAATGGCCAAAATTCCAGATATTGGGGGTCAAGAACATCACTCCATATGATTTGCATTCCTTCAATTCAAAAGGTGGTGGCATAGCAGGTTACTGGGGAGGCGGTGGTGGGGGCATAGACTGAGGGTATAGCATAGGTCGACCACCCTGATGCTGAGGTGGTGGTGGTGGACGCCAAACAGGTGGTGGCTGACTTCCCATTATTGATGGTGGTGGAAGAGGTCTGGGAGGAGCTTGTGGAGGTGGTGGCATCTGCTGCATACCAGGGTGTGGTGGCCTGAAGTGCTGAATTTGAGGTGGAGGAGGCATTGAAGGAGGTAACATTGTTTGACCGGGCTGTTGCTGATGCCATGTTGGTTGTCCAGGCATTGGCATAGGCTGGAATGCAGCAGCTTGAGGGGGTGGTGGACGAAGGGCAGGAATGGAACCCGGAGCGACCCCATTAGCGAAGGGACGGGGTGGCAGTGGAGCAACCCCATTAGCCTGAGGAACACTGGGAAGTGTTGGAGGTCCACTGGCAAATAAAGTATGAGGCCTGCTCTTCTGTGCAGTTGGATTACTTGCAGCCAAAACTCTTTCTGCACCACAGAAGAAATCTTAGCAGATAGTACAAGAAGGAACAATAGTCATGAATGAATCCAAAAGAAAGATAGAAGTAGTAGCATGAAAGGGCCTTACCTGCGGGGGTACCGTGCCGTTCACCCTTAGTATCTTTCTTATAAGCATATGACACTGTAATTTGACGATTGCAAAGATATTGTCCATTCATCGCCTATGAAATAGACAAATATTCAATATCAGTGGTGTGAAAATGCTTGCAGTAATTTTTATATTCTATTGTTACGTGTTTCGGATACCGAACAACAAAATTGAAATTGAACAATTTTAATACTTTTTTATACTGTTGAAATAAAAAATATGAGAAGACATGATAAATTCCGTGTGTTTTAGACCACAACTAAGCTACTCAATTTATATAGGAACCACAACAGACTACTCAATTTATAGAGAAGAAAACATAATTACAGAATATTCAATTACTCTATTTTAGGCTAATAACAAATATAGAATCAATTTAAGTGATCCAAATATAAACAGTTACTATATATCTATAGCATATCTACAAGATTCTAACACTCGTTTAATGCTGGAGCATAAAGGTCATATGCACAATGTTCGATATGCTTTGTCTTTCCAAATCATACTTTTAACACTTCCCCTCCAACTGTAGCATACGTATTGCATAAGTCAAGCTAGTTACAAGTTATCAACATAAGACCCCTTGACAAACTAAATACAGACAGTTTCACACATCCATTTGGTTGCATTAGAGATCAAGAACGTAGCAGCTTCTGAAGAGCAAAAGAATTGTTCGACATCAACTGGATAGTAAAAACTACTTGAGAATGCAGCAGTTGCTATTAGCAAAATTGGTTAGAGGGCACAGCAGCCGCCAAAGAGCAAACATGCTTAGAGCACATGATGATAATTGGAGAGAAAAAAAATTATGAAAGGGCACGAAAACTGCTGGAGAGCAAAACTACTTGTAAAGCACAGTGATTGAAGGGGCATTACAGCGTTTGAATATCAATACTTGCGGTCTTCTTTGACAAAAAACAGAAGGCCCTATAAGCTTCGCATAGTGGGATACAAAAAAGCTTTCATGCTTGTGGTCATGGCAATCCTGTCCGAGACAGATCAGAAGATCTCCCGAATTTATATTTCAGGAAGAACTACCACATCACCAAAAATGATGAATGGGGGTTTCTGGCTTAGGTTTGTGTAGCATTCTGTTACTTTGTGTTTTGCCCCCCCATGTTACACCAGAAAGTAAAAAAGAACATACTGTGTAATACAAATGTTAAAACAAAATTATCCAACTTCTAGTTTCACTGAATTCTTCCTAGTGTGTTGTGATTGTTCCCTGTTTCAGTCTCAAGATGCTGAAAAAAAAGTCTGTTGCTTTTCCCAATGTTATTCCCTCTTCTGCAGGTGGAAACTACATTTTTTTTTATTTTGATCAGTTTGAGTTAGAGAAGACAGGATATATTAGAAAGCTAGCATGGATGCAATGATGCCAACAAATCATTAAGCATTGATACGGAAGTCAGATACAACGATAAGAACCTTGAATTTTAATGGATTCAGTATGTACATTGCTATCTTTTTGTTTCCATTTGTTTAGGGTATGAAAAGTAAAAACAATTGTAAATATTTCTTTTTAGGTATTTCTGGCTCCTGTAGTACCTCCCATGAGATAAAAGCGACAAATCTCTCTAGGTACAGTCAAGCACTAGAGAAGGAAACCCTCCCAACATTTTTTTCTCTATACAAAATACAAGGAACAAATACAGAACCACATACTTATGGGCTTTGAGTACCTTCCGGTTAGAACAAGTTGGTCAGTGAGTCTAAGTTGATAAATGTTGACAACCCCTTATCCATATTTTTTATTAGCACTTGAGTGTTATATATTTTGGTTAGTTTGAATTAATGATCCACATGTGCTAGTAAGTATAAAAAAAGAACGAAAGGTTGGCCTTGCTATATTCATACAATTGATTAAAAAAGTAGATTGAAACATACCTCAATGGCAGAATCAGATGCCTCAAATGAATCATAGCTGATGAAGCCAAAACCACGGGAATTTCCAGTCTCGGGATCTCTCATGATCTGCAGCATAAAAGCCTCATATATAAGATCATATACATAATTTTGAGTAAATCAAATCCCTTCAAGTATTGAGGGTTGAGATGAGACAGCAAGAGGAGTATAATTTGCTTCGCAGTACATGATTTGAAATATGAGAATAAACCACATCCAATTACACATATGCACACAAAAATGGGACAGTTATCAGATAAAGAGTTGTTGAGAAAGAATTGCATAATGCAGCTCAATTGGGTGTTCTTCATCCAAAAGAGAAGTTATTAACACAATTCAAGCCGAAGGTCAAAAATGAATCTTCGTGCAACATTTTGAGTTGATTTCTTCAGAAATCATTTTAAATTAGGATACAAAATGTATGTTTCACAGAATTCTGACTACCATGGTCCAATGAGCATAGGGGAACAAAAATTATAAAACTATGCCCTTTGAGGATACACTGGGACAGCAAATTTATTTGGTCATACCACAAACAATCTTGGCATATACTGCCAACAAATGTGGAAATGCAGAAGTGTTTAAAGAGCAAAAGACTATAAACAGATGGGTATTTTTAATTGTCATTGGCTTGATACTAAACATTTTAAAACATACAAAATGGTAAATGCCAACAATGAGAAATAAGAAAACAGCAGAGCGTGAAAAGTATTAGCAACTACTACTAGCTGGACATTATGGAATTAGATATAAATAAAGATATTCAAAGAGTCAAACCTTCGGATTAGTAACAATAACTCCAAATGCACTGAAAGTATCGTACAAGAGCTTCTCATCTACATCCTGCAGCAACATTAGGAACATTCAATTTAAGTCTTGAACTAAGTGCATAATTGCATGAGCATGTTTAACACTTGCATAATTGGGTGACTTACAGGATCAAGATTGCCAATGAAAAGGTTTGCACCAACATCCAAGCTCTTTTTATCTTGGGATGCCTGGAACCAAAAAAATTGCAAATCAATCAAGTAGCACGTAAACTAAATATTTCTTTAGTCAAGTGACATGACATCAGTGTTGATACAGGACAGAAATATAGCAGAACTTGAACAGAATAAAACAACAAAGTATTAAACAGTACATAAAAAATAAGAGATTCAACCATAAGAATGATATCTAGGAATGCATAAAATATGGGTTGGTAAAATAAAAGATAAATAACTAAATTTTACTTAAAACGGTACTTAGCACACATGTCATTCTCCCATCCCCTGGGTGGAACAAGTATGAGCAGTTCAAGAAAAAAGACTTTAAAAGAGTGTCCATTTCAAGGCTATAAGCCTATAGTCTTTAGAAACAAGAGAATTAACATCCCTCCAGAAGTAGTAGTCAAGGAAACTCATAGCAATCATGAATCAATTAATGACGGCTCCATTTCATTAATAATTTCGACCACAAATGCCACACATATTAGTATGGAATAAAATACAACTTCAATTCAAAAGTGAACAAACAAATAAGAGAGTTCATACAAGTATTCCTATATTAACATTCTCATGCTTATAATATACCACACAAACAAATGAGAGCAAAAGTGACAGTACAAGCTTCTCAAGCAAATACCTTATTCACACGGATCGGTTTCCCATAAAGCTTGATCATGTTAAGAACCTTAATGGCCTGCAATAGAAGAAAAGCGGTAGCAAATAGCCAAAAATTAGCAAACAGAAGCTACTCCATTTTGGAGAAGCGAATTCCAAATGATATAGCACTTACATAGTCAGCATCTTCTTCACTCCGGAATTCAACAAACCCATAACCCTGATGTTGGTTGGTCACTCTGTCCTTCGGGACATAGACATTAACTAAAAAAAAACAAAGAAAAGTGAACACCTTTAAACCTAAAACCAAGAAAATGAAGAAATCAAATCATGTATATCTGGTGATGAAACAATAACAATAGAACATACCCACTGGACCCGCCTGAACGAACAACTCCCACAATAACTCCTCACTTATCTGGAGCACAAGGAGAAAAGGTATAAACCCTAGAAGAAGTGATAATTGGTTAAGTGAGTGAAGAAAGTGCAAAAGGGGAAGGTTAGTTACCTGAGGGTCGAGATTGCCGACATAAGCAGTGGCATCTTGATTCCTCTCAGCAGCATGCTGGCCGAGCAAATTGGCCCCCACACCAGGTGCAATTCGAGTCGTCATGATGGAACAACCCTTCTGTCTGAATAGATAACAGTTACAATAAGTTGATGAATGAATATGAAGGGTTCAAGTGAAGTAAAAACTAATGACAAATTATCAAACAGGTTATGTGCAAAAAAGTTGTAGTTACAGTCACAGTTAGAAAGAAAGAAACCTTGCGAAAGAAGAGAGCAGAGAGAACCCAACTGTGAGAAGGCTCAACTCTGAAATGAATGAACCGCGAATGCTTGCCAAGAGTGTATTAGGGACACCTCTGCAGTTTTCTTTTTCAACTTCTTGTTTTCTTCTTTCAAATACTATTTATTAGATTATTTTAGCCTAATTCAACTTCAAATTTAACATATTTATTCAATGTTTTGTTAAAGATCATGTAACCATAATTTTTTTCTCATGATAATACAAAAATATTATTAAAATTATAAAAAGTGATGTTTATAAAAATATTATGGATAGTTCTTTTTTATTTTGAATAGTTATATTTGTTCTAAAAAAATATTTATAAAACTTAAAAGATAAAATAATAAAGATTTGTATGTAAAAAAATAATTAGTTTTTATTAATATAGATAGATAAATTGTTCTTACAACTTATTATAAGCTTTTATTATTGTGAGGTAGTTAACTGAGTTTAAAAAAATAATAACAAAATTTAAAAAAGGTAAAATTGTAAGGATTTATATAAAGAAATTGACTATAAAGAGAATTCATTTAATTAATGGTACAGATAAATCTATCTGAAAATAACAATTAGATCACAATTTTATGTGTAAATAAATAAATTGAATTTGATGTTTGAAAGTATTAACTATGGTTTACTAAATATTGCAAATTGTTGTACTAATCAGCCATTGATTGAAATAAGTACATGCAGAATGAATTATATATTATGAGAGTAAAATACAATTGTTTTAATTATTTATTATGTCCATATGAATACGCATAAAAGAAATTTTCAAAAATTAGTTCAACTCTTTATGTCCATGTGAATACGCATAAAAAATATTTTTATGTATATATTACTAGATAAACTTAGTCTAAAAAAATGTAGTGATAATGTAAAAGATAATTATAGTATAATCTACCATTGTTATATACCGAAGAATTGAATATTATTGTAATAGTTATCCTTTTTTTTACAGCACTTTGTAATAACAAGTTAAAATTCCATATTAGTTTAATATATAAATTTTAGATGAATAATAAATTCCAGTTAACTTAAAAATTTAAAATATTTTTATTTAGTTAAAACATTTTCTCAAGATAATAACTAAATTCAAATGAAAATTAATTTTATAGCTAAAAAGGAGAAAGAAAGAAAATTTCAGAAGGGAAAATTTTTTTGTGTTGTTGAAGAATAGCTTATAAAGACCTATGAGAATGATTGGTATAAGCAAATTATATACTTTTCCTAGCAATAACATTTTACAAATATAGAAATCTTGAATTGTTTTTTAAAAATGTTTTACACATCTTTTCGTTATAGAAAGACGATGGCTAAACTTTATTTACAAAAAACAATTTTTGTTTTAATAAAAAATAAGATAGAATTCTAAGATAATTGAATGTGACTAATAAGTGCTTTAGTGAAATGTGACATTATTGTTTAATTTACCCAGATATTCATTACTACCAGAAATTATAATACACTAAATCTAAAGCCAAAACTCAATTCAAAAAACTGGCAAATTGAAAGAGCTCCAAAAACAAGTTATATCTTTAACCAAAATTGAAATTTTGAAACATAATACAAAAACAAGAAAAACTACAATCTTTAACCATCATCTGACTCTTCATGCTTTCAATCGACCATAAAACTTTTGTTTCTCCTGGGTGGTCTGGAATCGGCCATGTCCAAACTTGGATGAGGTGTCTATGAACTTGAGTTTGATCTCTTCAAGTGCCACACGAGATGTCTGTTTGAGAAGGGACTGACGAAGAGTGACAACCCTTTTCTTGGGACCAACACAGCATCCCTTCACCATAATGTAATCATCCTTCACAACACCATAGTGTGGGAATCCACCCATTGGAGTAATATCCTTCTCAGTCCTGTCAAATTCAGTGATGGCAGAATGTGACTCTTCACCAGTTTTGGCAACTTTGTAGATCTTTTTGTTCAGCTCAGTTCGATGATGGTAACCATTCTGACCTGCCCTGGCAACAGTGAATGAAACACGAGCAGGGTGCCAGGCACCTATGCAAGCAACCTTCCTCAGACCTCTGTGAGTCTTGCGAGGGAGACGAGTAACTCCCCAACGAGTCACAACACCTTCGTAACCCTTACCCTTAGTCACACCAATCACATCAATCATCTCATCTTTTTGAAAAACAGCATCCACTGGGATTTGCTTCTCAAAGAAGCTGTATGCGTAGTCCACCTTTTGTGCTATTGTTCCACCATTAACTTGGATCTCCATCAAATGTGCTTTCTTCTGTTTCAGACCCTTCAACTTCCTTATCTGAAGTAAAAAATAAAAACCATTACATTTCAATAATACTCAGAATAACTAGTAAATCTGGTGACAATAAAACAATATCATGCAACATTATTATGCAAAAATAAAAATAAACTAAGAAACACAGATTTATTATGTCAAACTTAAATTCCAATTTTATGACTTAATTTACCTGGGTATGAGCCAGAACACGAATGACAGTAGAATACTTCTTCAATTTCTCAAGCTGAGTTTCAATATCTTTCTTTCCTTCCTCTGTTTCATACTTCTTTGTATATTTGGTAAAAGCCTTCTTTTTGGATTTGCACCAATTCTTGTAAAATCGTCTCTTGATTTCTTCACTCAGATGCTGGGCCCAAACAGTATTGAGTGTGCGCAGGCCGCGTGGGGTCTTCACATACCCCACCACTCCCACAACTACCAACGGAGGAGTTTCAATGATTGTGACAGCTTCACATGTCTCCTTCTTATGAAGTTCTACAACAGCAAAAAAAGCACAAGGCAACCATTAGCATAAAAGACATACTAGTAAAAAAAATAATTCCCCAAAATGTATGCAAATGGTGATATTAAAAAGAATGATAAATCAAATAAAAAATGTGCCTTGTCTTAAAACAGGAATCCAATATTGATATTTTTAATTAACTAGTTGACCATGGAATAATAAAAGGGAAACAATTCAATACAACAATAGATTCCCTTCCCACATTCATGGAATAAACAAAAAAACATGCTTACTTGATCCAGGTTTCTCAACCTCTCTAACAATGTGGGTCATTCCAGCCTTGTAGCCCACAAAGGCAGTCAGCCTGCATGGTTGGCTGGGATTGTCTTTTGGGAAAGACTTCACTGCATTATCAAATACAAGGCATGTCACAAGAAGTATCAATAATACTGACATATGTGTTACATGCAGCAATTATCAATAGTTATAGCACATACAAGTGCTCACCTTGAACAGTATGTTTTAGAGAGATGATGCATCATCTATCTATCATTGATAATAATACTAAATTTTAAAAATAAAGGATAATAGACAAACATAGACAATCTAACAAATTTTCAATAAAATTATAAAAAAAATCACAAAACCAAAACTTAAAAACATATGAATTGAAAATATATTCTCCCAAAAGGAATAAAATCGAAACTAGTTGCAATCCTAAAATAACGTGAATTTTTATTGTACTCTCTGGATTTAAGGTATCTGTTCACAATATGTTAAATTCACATTGGAGATATCATTTCGGGTAATTGTTCACATGTTAAATTCACATCGATTCTACAACACGTAAAATAAAATCTTATCGTTTGAATTGTATGAAAATAATTTCACATTTTTTATTACTATCTATTTTCTTATAGAATAAAATAATTCAAAAACAAATCACGATTTCAAAATCAATTTTGCCCAAAATCATTTCCTTCAAAATTCAACATTGTAAATATTAAACCAAACGTTCAAAAACATCAATAGCATGTGAAAAATACCTCACTCTCCTACCAAATTAAACAAGTTAAATAGAAAAAACGGTTCAATCTACACGTGCCATACATAAATCAGAGTATCATCAAATTCCCATAGCGATGAAGAAATGCTTCCAAACCAAAGGCCTATGGCAAAATGCATGCCAATTCTCGAGCTCATTAGTTTTCCATCCCAAAACCTTTGAAAGGAATTTGGTAAGAAGAGCCGTTTCTGAGACTCCAGCCTTGATTGATCGCTTTTTTACGGAAGCAATTTTGTTCAATCATCACAAGGAAATGACAATAAACTGTTTATACGAGCACAAAAACCAAAAAACTCTTTTACCGCCAAAATATTAGTTTCAAACACTACTAGTTAATTCAGATCTGAAAATTCCTTTGCTACATCGATTAAATCTCACAGTAAACGAAAGTAACAAAAAATATTCAGTAAATCACCCTTTCCACGATGACGAGAAGCTCGCTTCCTTGGGAGAAAGCCGAGGGAACCGTGCCTAGGGTGCTCGAACTTCCGATGCGACATCGTTTGCAAATTGAACTGTTGAATTAACTCAAAACATAAGCACTAATCAATGAAAACGAAACAATAAAAAGGAAAAAGTAGCTGCAAGATCCATTGTGAACGAATAGATAAAAGAAAATGGTTGTTTTTACATACCAGCAGCTCTACAACGATAGAGAGATAGAGAAGAAATGGTGAATTAGGGTTTTTGCGAATACTCTTCACTATATATAACCTCTCAAGGCGCCGCAATGCCACATTCAACCCTAAACAACAGGGCTTCGGATCCCAAAACAAGGCTTTTGGACTATTGGGCTCTTCCTCAAACGACCCAAAACTAGGTTGCTTCTTCCTGCACCCCATGTTTTCTTCTGTCACCCCATAAATTTCAAAAGTTCCATTATTACCCTTCAGAAAAAGTTAAAAACATTCACATTGACGTGGAGGTGTTGTGGCAGTTGTTGTTTGCTGAGTGAAGAGAGTGTGAGTATTTGTGGTGTTGATGTTTATGTTGGCGGTGGGCGTGATGGATTGTGATGGTAATTGTGATTGGTGATTTGTTGTGGTGATTTTTCATGGATTTTTCAGGTGAGTTTTTGTGTTTTGTTCATAAGCGATTAAGATGTGTATTATGGTTTGGATAGTTCGGTACATTTTTTTATTACATAATACATAATCGTATTATATAACAATTGTCACTAATTTGGAACTTCTACTCGAATTTGGATTAACATACCGAATACTGAATTATGTAATGAGTAATGCATTTATTTATTTTGAATTCTGATAGAAGTTTTAAATTACCGAATACATAGGCACTTGTTTGTATAATATACTTATGGATTATGTAATATTGGGTAGTACTTTGGATCTGGTGAATGTAATTTTGAGTAGTACTTTGGATCTAGTGAGGAAGTTGATGTGAATGGTATGACTTTCGAATTATCCAAACTGTTATGGATTATTCCATCCGTAAGGTTTTTGTTTTATAGAAAATTACCTTATGAATTATCCCATCCAGAATACTTTTTTTATCAAAAATTACCTTATAGATAATCTAATCCATGAGACTAATAGTACAGTCCATTTTTTTAATGGCATAATTCTTTAGATTTTAATGACATTATTGACATTATAATAAAATGATAATTTACGTTTTATTAATGATTGTTGAACTATGGATGAATTGTTTACCAAAAAAAAAAAATCCGATGAAGTAGATATGATATCCGGTATGGAAGACCGTGAGTTTTGTGGTTTAACATAAATAGGTTAAAGAGGACTATGTTAGCCATTTTACAACGGATGTGGTGAAAAACATTTAATTTCATTCGTGTATAATATATTATAATTTTAAGAAGTGATGTACTAATTATGTTGTAAAAATAATTTGTGTAAGCGTTTTCTTCGCGATAAGACTTACTTGAATGGGTTTGTATGGTTGATAATGCACTTTGTTTTGTTGTTGTCATTACTAGGTATGATACAACAAATTGAAAACAGGGGAGAAAGACATATGTGTTGTTAGGTTGTGAAAGGAGGAAGGTATAAAAAGTACAAGAATCATTTAGAGGTTATGTAACATGTACTGGAAAATGTCATTGTCTCTTTAAATTGTTAGTTAAACCTGTTGGAAAAGGTGAATGTTGGGTACTTAAGGTAAACCTGTAACATGATTTGTATGATACATTAGTTGATCATCTATATGTCGACAGATTAGAAGCAAATGAACAATTCATCCTTGTTGATATGACTAAAAGCATAGTTAAGCCAGCTAATATGTTACGTACTTTGAAAGAGAATAACGAGAATCACGTAACAACAATAAAACAAGTATACAGTGCAAGATACTTATAAAAAAAATCAGACCAAAAACTGAATTACAACAATTAATAATTAATAATGTTGTTAGACCGTGACTATAACTATATCGATTGCAATATGTGTTATGAGTCTTCGGACATTTTAAGATTACAATATTGTTTAACTATGGTTAATGATTAACCTATGATTTATTTTATTACTTCAATTTATTATGTATTTAATATTTTGAATGATATTTTGTGTTTTTCACTAGCTGGGTTTATAGATGATGATACAGTTTTTACTTATATAAACATCGATAGTTTTTTATCTATACTTTTTAGTAATAAAAGTATAACTTTTCTGAAAAATTGACATCAAAAGTGAAACTATAATTGTGAATAGTGGCTAGACATCATCATCACCCACTTTGTCCCAGCAAAAGCAATTCCATATTTTGGTGTAAAATATTCCACACACTATACAAAATCCATGTCACTTTTATATAATACAAAGTGATTCCCACTACACATCACATCACAACATAGATTCAATCACTGCTACCTTTATGTAAATCAATGTAGCTTTAATTTCTCAAAGATTTATACCATTATGTAAATCAATAACTACACCTTTTACCTTTAATACATAGCATGATACAGTGTTCTCAAATATGCATAACAAAAGATTCAACTGTTATTATCATGTTAAAATTGTTGACCCTTTTTGTTTTCAACATGTTGCATGTGTCTGTTCACCACAGCCTGAAAAACAGACCAAAATCAGTATTCAAACCTTAATATGAACAACAAAGAGAAGAGGGTTGAAAAAAAATCTGCAAAATTGATACATGAAAACAGTAGTGAAAGATACCCATGTCCTTCCATCATCCAAGTAACAAACTGTGGAGAAGTGAACTTGAAAAGGGCTTGAGCTGCATGAATACCAGGGTGCTTTATCTGCATATTTGTTACATTCTTCTGAAGATCAAAAGGGCAAGTGTCACAAATTTTTTGTTTTGGGACAGAATTGAAGATTCTACACATTGAAATGGACAAAACTTATATGCAATTCTTTAGATGCTTTTTCTGCTGCTCTCTTATTCAATGGTGAATCCAGAATTTTTTTCAGAAAGAAAAAGAAAATGATCTATGATATTTTCACAGAAGAAAAATATTTCAAGCTTTTACAAAATACATAATCTCATTAGTCTTAATTTTTGTCTCTGTTTAGGACTATGTTTCTGTTTTGAAATATTACTTTTTGTGTCAGAAAAAGTGTAAATATTAGAAGTTGAAATGATAAAATTATTTTCAAATTGATCCTCTGTTACATTATTAAGAAATAAACTTTAAGCCTAACTCAACCTCATAAAACCAGCTTATAAGATGAGATTTGCACTCACTTATATACAGTGAAATATTCTTTTCTCTAGTCGATGTGTCATCTCCAACATATATCTTTTTACATTCATTTAAGAAAATTGTTCTATGAGGGCAAAAGCAAATTATTAACCATGTTGGAGTAAAACAAATTGTCTTGTGGGGACAATGGCCTCCAAAGTCACTATGAGCTTTCATGTAAATGTTTCTTCTATGAACTATTTAGGTGAAACTTTGAGAACAACATTGAAAGAACATAAGAAACTGCATCTAAGTCTTGTCTCAATTGAATTCTGAAGAAATGAAGATGGAGAAAAGACATACTGATAGGGGCCAAAATTTAAATTCAATATAAGGTTGATAGTTGACTAGCATTTTTGATGCCATTCTGCTAGCTGTGTGCAACACCCTTACGCGTGGAATTCTTTTCTTCTCATATCTAACAAAAGATGAAGTCACAAAACTTCAATCAAATTATCTGCATATCAGTTTCACTTAACAACAAATTTAGGAGTTGTAAGAGAATGTGATGCTCTTCACATTTAGGTGGTATCAAAAGGGAGAGCCATTTTCTGTTTAAGAGAATAACAAATGACATAATTCAGATGAAAACAAAAGAAAAGACAAATATGATACCTTCTAAGGGCTGAGATAACTTCAGACTCATCAGGATCATGTCTAGCAATCTTGTCAAGCTCAAGTATCAATTGGTAACAATCCTGAAAATGCATTGCAACAAAAGAAGGGAAATTAAGAGGATAAACCTTTATACATTTCATACCTTTGATTCCTTGTTTTATTCCTGAAAAGGTTAGCTACTTAGGTATGGCTACAGTTTTATAGAGGAATGAAACTGAAAATAAGACACATTAATGAACAAAAATAAAGAATTTAGTTATAACTTAATGCTTATCCATGAAGCACTATATATGTTAATGCTGCAAGAACTGTGTATTCTGAAGGAAATACATTTCATTTTGGATGTTCAATATTACAGATGATCAACCTCTATTGCCATGCAACCCCCTTGACCAAGATTTGGTTGCATTGGATGAGCTGCATCACCCAGCAAAGTCACTCTATCAATTCCCCAAGTGTTGATCATGTCTCTGTCATATATATCCCTCTGCAGAATCATATTCTCTGGTGTTTCTGATATCAGTGCAATCACTTCATTGCACCAATTACCAAAGAGATTCAAAAGTCTCTTTTTCTTACCTCCTGAAACTTGGACAGATGAATTTGTTTCAAATTTTCAACTACCATAGCTATTGATACACACAACATAGGGTAAACATACCTTCTGGGAAAGAGTCATTTAAAGGAGGTTCCCCATGGAAAGCATACCATTGCATCTTTCCATGGCCAACATCTGAAGCAACAAAGTACTGGTTCATGCCCAAGAACACCCGATACCTTCAAGTAATCACCAAATCAGAAACTTTAAGCAGTAGAATAGCTTATTAACATTGTACTAACATTTTTTTTATGAGTAAGAGAGAAAATATATACATATGAACCACTTCAGGAGTGATCCACCCATATACAAAAGACTAAATCTACCGTATAACACAACACCTTCCAAACAACTACATGTCAAACCCCGCCCAACTAACAGAAACACACGTTGTCTTAACATGTTATTTGAGAATGAAGTCCCTACCCAATTGTATCAATATATGGGGGCACATAACTTGTTAATCCACTATAGCATGTGAAACCTGAGTAATTTGCTTCTTTCAGCCCAAAGAGTTTCGAACGAACCTAAGAAAAAAAAAACAGAATAGATTGAATGGAAAAAGCAAGGAAAATAAGGAACTGACATGAAAATAAAACTGGAAGGGAAGGGTGGTATATTTTACTTCTGACCATATTCCATCTGCTCCTATTAAAATATCACCATCATGTTGCTCTCCATTTTCAAGGATCACTCTAACCTGATGTGAGTGGAAAAATTGTTAAAAATCAGAAAAACACCAACATAACATAAGTCTTAAGCAATCAGAAACTAGTTGTTCAGAGAAACTCAAACCTTGGTTGGCTCCTGAATAAAATCCACAACTTTACTTTTGTTTCTAAGTATGTTTGAGCCCACTGCATTGACTAATATATCTTGCAGTGTCATTCTACATATGACTAGGGTAAGAGGAAGCCTTTTTCTTGAAGCAGGAGTCAAAAGATCAAACAAACCGAACCTGAAATGGAAAAAGGAAAAAGTAAAGAGAGTGACAATAACACAGAATTTGTATACCAAACCACCTAAAACCTTCTGAGATGGTCATAAGCAATATATAGAAAATAAAATTGCAATGATCTAAGATCTTGCAAAAGACTTTTCAACTACAAGCCTTCAGATGGCTCAGTTAACATAATAACTAACATGTCCCCATAATTCATGTACTACAGTGCAGTAGTTTCTTTCAATCTCATTCAAACACTTACTGACTAGAATGAAAAATGCTACTAACAATCTTTTGAATGTTTTACTCTTGACCAAAACTTATTGGAAATCACAAGATTTTGTGGATTCTACTTCTTATGTAATCAGTATCTGTCCTGGTTTTGTAGTTTCCAATAAATTTTAACCAATAGTAGAGGGTGGTGTGCTAGAAGGAGTGTGTTAGAGAGTGTATTTCTAGCACTCCTCAATTTAAATAGTATATGATATAGGACAAAACTTAGAGTTCTTAAGGAGCTTTTGGTATTATTCTCCTATTAGAATTGGAGTTTCACATAGCTAATCAGAGTAATCTTTTAGTACATGCATACCTTTATAACATTCATTACTAAGATGAAACTACAAACAACAGTATCTAAGTTTTGTCAAGTATTATATAGTGTATACCATTTTTTTTTATATAAAAGTTTTCATGTTAGGCATCATTATGTAACTTGATATCTTAGCTAAAGATAGCTGAGATATAAAGATAGCTGAGATATCAAGTAACAACTTATTATTAAAAAAATGAAAAAACATGATAAATAATAAATAACAAGAATACCAATTAGAGACAAGAACATGATGAAACATAACAAGAAAATACCACTCTCCAGAGAGACCATCAGCAAGGCCATTAGTCCTATTGGCAGTGACACAGCCAGCCTCCATTATCTGCCATGCAACACTCTGATCAATGGCTTCCAACACAGCAAGGGCACTGCTCAAGAGCTGAATTGGACCTCTGTGCCTACCTTCCCCTCTAACAGCACTCAAATCCTTCTCAAACACCTTCACTTCATACCCTTTGTGCTTTGCAGCAAGAGCCAAAACAAGGCCACCAATGCCCCCACCAGCCACCAACACTCTCAGCTTCCTCTTCTCTTCCTCCAAATTTGGAAGAACCATCCCCTTCCCACCTTTAACTCTCACTGAACACCTTCTCTCATTCAATCTCTCACTGGGGTATCCATATCTATATCTACTGGAACCATGGTACTGAACCTGACTAGTACTAGTGCATGAACACAGAATCTGCACAGAAGCCATTGATCAGTGATGGATTGGAAGAATTCAATAACAGATGGTTGTGTGAGTGGAATTTCTGAGACTTGGAAGAACATGAACAGTATCTTCTTCTGCTTCAATTCAACAAAGTACTCTATTAACAGCCATAGTGCGCTTTGCAAGTGCTCTTTTTGGAGCTCACAAAAATTAGCCAAACTTCAACACTTGTCCAATACAAACGAAATAAGTGGAATTCTGTGAATCATAAACTATTTTCCTAATTAGTCTCTCTTCATAAAAACTTTTAAATGCTTCTTTAACATCACATTTTAATACAATGATTAGTATCAATAAGTACTTTAATTTTATGATATTTCATCAGTAACTGGGGTCATGTTAAATGATTTTTCTTTAGGAGAAATTAATTACTCAGTTTTAAGTAAAAAAAAATCACAATAATGATATTAATTATTTCTTTAAATTTATTTAATATATTACCTTTTGATAATAACTGGTAATGTTACCAGTGTTTGGAGTTATCATAAACATTATTATTTTTTAAAAACTATTATTACTATTATTAAACTTGTAATAAAAATAAGGATAAATAGTTAGACCGAGTAAGTAATTGATATATTTTCGTTTTAATTCAATTCATAGAATTAAAGACATGTGTATTTATTAATTGTCAGATTATTGTTTATTAAGTAAAAATTAATGTTAAGATACAATTAACCTTAAATATAATTATTATAACTTTTAATATTTTAAATTTATTGAGAAAAAATAAAGGATAGAAGGTAACCTTCAAGTTTACTTAATTATTTTTTTCTTACAATAAAAACACATGATAAATATTAAAGATCAGATACGTCTTTAGTTACTCTTTAACAATTAACGGAGTTAAAATTAATAAAATTAAAAAATTTGTATTAAAATTATCTTTTTTATTGTACTACAAGAAATATATCAATATTTATTATAATAAATCCATTAAGATGATAATAATGATGTTATGCTCATCATAATATAATATTCTATAACGGTTAATGAGAATTGTTTAGTTTTTATGATTTAAAAAATCTATTTATAATTAATAGTCATCATAAAAAATTAAAAATATTTTTATTGTATACTATAATAGTTTAATAAAATTAAAATAAATTTTGTAACTGTTTTTTATATACTTTTTATAAATTTAATTTTTTATGTTTCATAATAATTTTGTATTATAACAGTAATTATATCAAAATATTTATTTGTAATAATACTAAAAATATTGATAAAAATAACCATAATAATATTGTTGTTGTTAAAAAATATAGAAAGTGATTGTATTAAATAGATAATTATATATGGAAAATTTCTATGAATTATTAGTAGCTAATATATTAATATTTTAATTTAAAAGTGAATAAGTAAATAAAGTATTTCAAATCCAGCAGAATCGAAAAGGAAAAAACTCCATTCTTCTTTTCTTTTAGGCAATTGCTTCCTGCACCCAATCAATTTTGATTTGCACCCAATAAAAATTTTAAAATCCCATTCTATCCTTTTTCACACATTTACTTACGGATTTCAATATTCAGAAGTTATTTTTATACCTTCCAGATTTTGAAATCCAGAAGGTTATTTTCATATTTCATTTAAGCTTCTGGATGGTCATATCCAGAAGTGAGTTATGAGTTTCGGATTTTTGTATCCAGAATGGTGTACTGTAAATGGTGTTGAGGACTGAGATCTGGAACTCATTTATATTTGCTTACGGATCTTGATATCCGAAAGGTCATTTATGCTATCCAAATAAGCTTCCGGATGGTGAAATCCGAAAGTCACATATTAGTTCTGGATTTGTATATCCAGAACTTTGTAATTTGACTTACGGATATAAATATCCGGAAGGCAAAAGTTTAAAATTATTAAGGGCAAAATGGACATTTCATGTGAGTGTGTTGGGTGCAGGTTTGAATTGATATGGTGCAGGGAGAATCAGCCCTTCTTTTACGTGATTAGTTTCTTCTTGGACGTGTTTGGGTCCAATGACGTCTTGGGGTTTGGCTTATATGTAGGGGACTCTTTCTTCCTACACCTCCATACCTTCTTGTGTCACCCTCATACTAAATATGAAAATACCATTTTATCCTTTTTTTTCACCCCCTTAGATTTGAAATGATAAGCCTATGGATTATGTAATCCAGAATTTATCCGGATTACATAATCCGGAAGTCAATTTCATATTTAGAAAAGACTTTCGGATTATGTAATCCGGAAGCTAATAACACATATGAAAAAAAGCTTCTGGATTACATAATCCGGAAGCTAATCACAAAAGACTTCCGGATTACATAATCCAAAAGCTAATTCTGAATCTAGAAAAAGACTTCCGGATTATGTAATCCAGAATATTGAAAAGGGTATTTTTGGAATAAGAAAAATTTATGGGGGTGGCACAAGAAGGTATGGAGGTGCAGGAAGAAGCAGTCTATGTAGGGTGTTGCATTTTTTACCCCATCATTCTAAAGTTGCACTCTGTGATAAAATGATAAACTTGTCCTAAAAAATTATTCTAAAATATATTTTTTTATGAGGAATATATATTTTGTATTATAGAATCTGAAATATAGCATTTTGGAAGATATTTTTATATTTAAAAATATATTTTTCTGAAATGTATTTTGTTTAAAAAAAACTTAGAGTAAAGAAATTAAGTATATATTAATATACTAAAGTCTAAGAGTGTGCAAGAACAAAGTCCTATACAAAATAAAATGAATTCTTAACATTTGTGTAAACACTTCCATCCAATTAACATAATATGAAGATCATAACTTAGCATTCACACAATTGGTATGAGACAACCATCATGCAATTTCACATGCACCAATTTTCATAATATAATGTAATTGGTAAGTAGCTGAGAATATAAATGTAACTAAAACATACATTAGAAAATACTTAACAAAATGTGAATCTTACACATGTCCTATACATATAAACGTGCTAGGTATCTTATCTCAAATAATAAACTTTTTAGTTGATCTAGACATTCAAGAATGTAGCTTATTCATCTCATCTCAAATAATGAACTTTTTAGTTGGTCTAAACATTCAACAATGTAGCTTATTCATCTAGTCACTATCCAATTTCTTTAAACAAGTCCATTGTGACAAGTAGTCATGAATTTTCCGATTCTCAATAGTGCAACTATCAATAACTACAATGACCAAGCTTGACATCAATAACATCATGTATGTGAGGGAGAATATCAGGATGAAATTGATCGAACATTAATATTGCTTTAATCATCAAGAGGACCATCGTTTTCCACCTTTCTTTCCTTCACTTCTATGTAGAAGAACTATCTATGATTTATTGAATTAATAACATCACCATACTCAAAATATGATGGATCAAGCTTAGTAAATTTCACCAATCTAATTGGTCGACTTTATCTCCACCAAACAAGTCGTGCCAACGCATGTATTAATTTTATAAAAATACTTTACTTAAATAAATGACAATACTATAAAAAGAAATAATATTATTAACTCTAACCCTTCAATATGAAATCAAACGTTAAATTAACAAGATCCAATGCAATAATGACGATGGCAATGTTCAATGGGTCCAAGTGGATTCAACCAATTGAGATCTTTAGAGTTTTAGAAAGAGAAAATAGATAATTAAAGCCGTTAATGTAAATATGATGACTAGTTTGACCTACTTAAAATACTCCTAGAAAACGTCATTAAACACATTAGGAACCATAGGTCAATTAGAAACAAACAAGAAAAGAGGATGTGTAAACTTGAAAAATGGACACCGATTTGACACATCAAATACAAGAATTTATACACTACCACACATTAATCACTAGTGAGATAGAATTATACAAGTATCAGCTGGTCCTAGCTCAACTTTCAAACTGAAATAAATAATTATTACCAAACTACAATATTTGCCATCCTAGATAATGCCTAATCCACAAGAGCCATGCCTACAGCTATAAACTGTTAGAGAGGGTAATAATCTTTATGTCATAATACAAGAGTAATACACCCTTTTCCAGAATTGTGCACCATATTGCCTCCTCTACTCATTGTACAAAGTAACAGGTCTTCTTCATCACTCTCGATCCATTGATTGAGCATGTGAGAAATGATGGCCAGCCCCATCTGTATAAGCATAACAACATTGGTTTGATAAAAGATACGGATTTCTTAATTAGTCACTCTGTTTTAGTTTGAATAGCACAGAATGTGATAAAATGCATTTTCATTTTTTATTGACATTACTTATTATTATTGTTTGCAACCATCCCAAGAAACATCAATAAAAAATGTGTGATCCAAAATGGCGGAAAAATTGGGTGTAGTATGTCATACTTTCATTTCTACGCTACATCATATACTCGTATGGCACATGGAAAGTATAGAAGTTTGAAATGAAAATCACCAACAGATGTAGAACAATTGAAGTTTGAAGTGAAATGTGCGTACAAATCCAGCAATAAATTGAGCACTCCTATAACCCTTCCTATTTTTTTCATGTAGCTCATAAATCCAATAAACATGTGTGTGTATATTTGTTAACATCTGTTACAGCCACTACAACTTCTATATGTTGCTACATTTCCACTGCCCTTTGATAGGATAGGAGAAACCCCACATTTTTTTACCACAGGTCCATCTGCCCTTTTTCCAGCCATACTCACTCTTCTCTGGCCAAGACTCTCCACATTATGGCTGTTCAAGTTGAGTTTTTATAGCAGGTTCTTGGAAAATCCTTCTAGCTCTGTTCTATTTGAAGTGAAATGAGATGCCCAAATGTGATCTGTCTTGTTTAATAAAAAATTTGGTGGAAACTAAGACTTCTATTACAGAGACATCCGCATAGAACCCAATTATATGTCAGAATCACTAACAAGACAATAATTACTGGATGAATTCTCTCCCCCTTACCCTCCCAGCTTTTCTACCATTTTGTTTTTGCTTTCTACAGATTCTCCCTCTTTCCCACACTCCTTGCCACACGCCCTTTCCTCATAATTACAAACATGATCACAGGAATGCCAAGCACATTTATTATATTGGAAATTTATTCAACAAAGAAAAGGCACCTTTGACCTTAACATCACCATCCGGCTGTGATATACTTTCACGTTTGTACATGTTTTTCTTTTTTCTTGGAGGGAGGAGAGATATTTTTCCTGGTCTTCAAAAGCTCTATACGGAAGCTTGAAAAGAAATCATTAAAATAATTTAATCTAAACAGGCACTTCTCTGGTTATAGTAACTTAATGGATTTTCAGAGTATTGAAAGTTTACTACTGTTGTTCATTTGTTTATGGTACTAAATTTTAAAACTATTAGGATTATTAACAGTGTTTTTGCACATTTTTCTAAGTATTTTCATTCTACCAACTGTCTTTAGTGGAACAGCCACTCTATGATCTGCTATACAGCTGTCAGGAGTTGACTACTGTACACAGCTACCCACAAATATAATTACTAACATTTAGAGGGCTAATTAGGAAAAAATAAAAATCAGAAGTGTTGCAATGAGATACAGAAACTGAGATGTACCACTTTCACCATCAGAAAGATCATTAAGTCTTGCAATTGCATCAATAAGAGCCTGTTCATGATCCTGCAGTACATGAAATATAGATCAGGTATGTACACGCCAAATGCAAGAAATTCAAACAAGTCAATAACCTTAAGTACATGGAAAGAATAGCAGATAAATATAATTGTCCCCTTACCTTCAATACCTTCTTTGCTTTCTCAATTTCAAGGGGATCAGGATGATTTGCACTGAATACCCTCTCCACCTGTCGAGTTCACCGGAAATTTAACATATGCAATAAAGGATTGAAAACCAATAAATAACTCTAATGGGCTGTTGTGTATTATTAGAATGTGATGCAAAATAACTTATCTTGCATTAACTGTTCCATATTAGTTCAGTATTATTAGAATTAAAAAAAACTGCCTCTTTGAAATTATTCAAGAAAATAACTGATCGCAGCTATGTATTGGGTATATTTGTAATTAGGTAGAAGGTTTTGCAGTTTGCAGGTAGAGAATACCAAGGTAGTCAAAATTGAGATTACGGTAGGGTCCTAAAGACCTCAAGATCACAAATACAAATCTTTGTAAATCATGGTATGGTCAAGCAATTGGAATCCTAGAGGGGTCACAAGATAGTAAATTGTAAGATAACAACATAGATCGTAGATTCTATTCCTACATAATAGAAGTGTGTGTGTGTGTGTGTGTACCCATGCAAATAACTTAAATAATTAAGAAGAAAGTTACAACTGTGAGTGAAGGAGAAAAACATGAAACCAAGTGGTATGCTTCTGCATAGCTTAACTTTCTAGTATGAGCGAGCAATTGGACATGATGGGAAAAATCGTATGATTCCAAGTTTTTAATCACGATTTTGACTACACTGGAGAATACTCAATAGGAAACTTTCTGAGACAGCAAGTTAACTGCTATATTTCATGTGATCAGGGCTCAGCATGACACTCTATTGCTTTATCAATTGAAGCTATAAAAAAACAAACTATCTCAATCAAAGATTATTCTGACTAAACTGCTTTCTATTACCTCCTTGATTAGTGTGTCTGTGTGAAGTATTTGTATATCATCGGGTGCCTTCTTTCCTATGCCATTTTGTGATAACAAAAAATCCTTTCTTGATTGCCCCTTTGTAGCTCCCCTACCTCTTCCACCTCCAGGAACACCATCTCGTCCAACAGACCTATTCATCCCATGACCAGAGCCCCCAAAACCCCCACGATGATTGATTCCCGGATCTTCACCAACCCACTGAATATCTTCAGGAGATATCTGCAGTTAAAATACTGCATCTGAATTAGCAAAAAACAATATATCATTAACAAGTGTTAAACATGTCAATAGCAAGACTCTAATTTTTAAAACCATATTCCAGATTGTATTAAACATTCATGAAAATAGGACAATCAACTGTTCCATCTTACCAAAAATCACAGAAACACAATAGGGAATTAAATGAAGGTTAAAAAAATCAAAACAAGGGGTTTCTGTTCATACAATGTCAGTGTTGTACTAATTAGGTGTATTGAATACAAGTTACATACTAAATTTTGCTTTCTATTTGGGTTTTGTCAAGTTTTTTAAACCTAGAGCAGCCAACCACCATCTTTTACTCTTTAACTGTCACTAAAGAGGACCACGTAGCAGCCACAATAGCCAGGAATAAAAGTACAAAAAAAATGATAAAAAACACATCAAAAAATGTAACATACATCATCCATCTTACATTAAGGGTTATAAAATTGAAGTACCAAAAACAAGTGTTAAAAAGAATAATCCAATAGGCAGATTAAACGAGTTATCACCAGAGGAGGACAGATATACCTCTGAAAGATTAACCCATTCCCATGTTTCATTTGCACTCCCCATGTCATAGACCAGATTGTGACGTCCCTGAAAAAGTTAGGAACAAAAGTGAACACTTAAGCAACATATTAATGGAAAAAAAATTCCTAAGTAATTCAGGTTTGTGAATACATCAGCTGGATTGTAGTTTGTGATAACAGCTTCATAAAAATTATTATCGTCAGGCCATCTTGTCCGCACTCTCCTACCAACCAAAGAGTCAAATGATGCTCCCTCTGCATGCTCACCAGTGACAGCTCTATTAGGCACTTGAGCCCTTCCACCCGGTCCAGTGGAAGGATACTGCTTCATCGAAGAGACACCAGGTAATATTTGACCCTGCAAATGAAAGAACAAAACACAATAATCTTTCGGAACCTAGCTCGGTGAACATATATAAACAAAAAAGAGCACTAAATTCTATATAAAACCAACTTACTGGTTTGTGTTTCTTTCCCTTTGATCCAGGAACAGATCCTCGTTTTGCTGCAGAAGAAGATGGTTGGTGGGGCGCAGTAACTGGTTGGGGGTGAAATGGAGGAGAAGGCCCGGCGAAAGATCGTGATGGTACAGATGGTGCAATCTTCTGCTTCTTGCGAGAAGCAGAGACCGTGGGACTGGGAACTGAGTCATGAAGACCTTGACCAGTACTAAGTACACCAGGCTGATGGCCTCCTGTCTGTCTCCACTCCCTGGTGTCATTATCCAGAAAAGCATTTATTGACACAAAACAATAACAGCGCATGTGTGGAAATTCATGACAAACTACAAAATAGAACAACAAAAACCGTGCTCCAATATTTAATCAGACCTTATCCTCCGGATCACATCATCTGCATTAACTCGACCAAGAAGTTCCCTGTGCTCCTCATTTGACAATCTCAGTTCTTTTCTCAGCTCTGTAATCAAACTTTCTTTCTCCTGCAAAATTAAAAGTGTCAGGTATGCATAAAAGTCACTTAAACCTAATAGAAATTTCAAAAACATTATATTTGAGTAAACAAACAAAAAAGCATACCCAAGTAATGGCGTCGGCTTGAGCTTTAAAGGCTCTTAGAACTGAACTGTAAGCTTCTTGCTCAAGCTGATGAATTTGGGTCTCCATATCAATTTCCCCATACATCCTAGGGTACGGAATTGAACCAACAGCAGATCTTCCATTCCCGGCAAGACGCCCCCCTCCTCCTCCTCCTCCACCACCTCCTCCTCCTCCTCCCCTGGAAATTCTATTTTGATGAGTTGGTGGAAGATCATCATCAGTTCCTGCAATCATCACAACCAAGTAAAGCAACATAACAACCAAGTCCAAACCTTAAACACAGGAATCAAATATCAACACGCCCATATTCGTCAGCACTTTCAGAAAGTTAAACCCATCCACAGGAAACACACTGCAATGCAACCACTACTTCTCTCTGCATAAGAACTCGCAGCAGTAACCCCAACCACACAGCACAAGACACAACCAGCACATAAAAAAACCAACCAGACGCTGTTGCTTTGCTTGGGTGAGACCAATTACAGACTACAAAGAATCCACCAACTTCCCACCATGTACAAATCATCCCAAATTCGAAAACACGAATGCCAGCACTCGTTTGGCCCATTAAGAACCTCGTTAACATAGCACATAACCCCCAAACTTAAATTCAACGTTGGTCAATATCACAGTAAACCACTCACAAGAACATAACCCATTCAAAGAGAAGCCCACGAAGATCTTGACTCGAAGCACAGACAGTATCTTTTCGTTTCTCAATTAAACCCCACCCTCCCCCCAAAATTAGGTCACACGAGTAAACGAGCAAGAACCAAAAGCAAGACCGTATCCCAGTAGCGATTAATCAAGGAAAACCAAACAGAAACAAAAATCGTCAAACGAATCGATACCATAACTCGTTGCGGCTCCGAAACTCGAGTTATTTTGTCCGTAGGAGCTCCGATTCGGAAAAAAAAAACTAGCGGAGATTGAAGAAGAAGAGAAAAAGAGAAACCCTAACCCTAACCCTAAAAAGAGAAGAGAGAACAAAGAGAGAGAGAAAGAGATTACCGCTACTGTCGTAGGGTTCGTAGTCCATAGCCAGCTTGCAGATCGGAGCAATTCGGTGGAGCGATTGAGATTGGAAGAGAAGAAGGCAACAAAAACAAAAAAGGTTGGGTTTGTGAGTCGGAGAAAATGAATGAGTGTTTGAGATCGCGGCGGGTCGACTCGGACTCCGACTCGGACACTCTCAGCCACCGTCACACTACGCAAAATTACAAAATACCCTCTCACTCCAATGCAACACAATAATCATATATTATTATTTTCAAAATATCTACTATTTAAAAAAATTATTAATAATAGGTTAATTAAGTGTTAACTACTTTATAAATTAACATCACGATATTTGATAATTTATTTTAAAGTGAATGTTATGATTAAAAATAAATTTTAGAATGATATATTAATTAACTCAAAGTAGGAAGAAAAACAAGAGTTTCAAATTATTTATATTTTTTTATTTATATATGTATATCCAAAAGACCAATTATAATTTATAAATATTTGATTATCTTAATTTATGAAATATATCTTTTTTTAAGAATGAATACATCCAATTCTAAAATGAATTTTATCTTAAATAAGGTAATTAAAGTAAATGATATTATTTCAGCACATTTAAAGAGGAAATGGTAAATTTAATTATTGTGAAGTTTAAAGTGGCCTACCACATGTTTGTGAAATTATCAGAAGCTTAGGGTTCATCCCCCTTTGGCCCCTTTTTCGTTTCTTTATGAGACAAAACATGTCAATGTGGTCCAAACATGGATTTTGCCAGGTAAACACATTCCAAAATTAAAAATAAAATCTTTTGACATTAGTTGAAATGCTTCAAAACACTAAAAAAATGTCTCTATCTAAATTTTGTAGTCAACCCCATGTAGCATATAATCTTAACCCCTCTTGATCTTTGTTTCATTATATTCATCTACTTTCACTTTTAATAGATCACAATATCAACTACAAACATTTATGTGGAAAGTGCACAATCCTACACTAAAATACAATTGAAAAGAGATAACATATTTTGTTGAAATCATAAATCATAATTGTAAATTGATTTTTACCTAAATCCTAACTCCTAATTTTTGGATCTGAATCTTAAATATTGATTATGAATCCTAAACCCTGAATTACGATTCGGGATCTTATTGTTGTTAAAGTAATATTTTCATGATTACAACGTTTAGAGTCAATTCAAACTTTTAAAACTTACATAAGATGGATGAATAAAAGAAGTTAATCAAACATATCTTAGGAAATTAAAAGAAATCATTACAAGTCTCTTTCTTTACCATGTAGTACAAAAATATGGTGCCTTCCATGTTCAATCAGATGAAATAGTACATTATGAAATAAATCAGTAGAAGTTTAATGCAGTATTCGCAAAATGAAAACTTATAAACTAAATACAACCAAGAACTTTAGAAGGGTGATGAAGTGAAGATAGAAGGGCAAGGTGGCACAGAAACTGTTGTAACACCCTCAAGCATTTGTGTAATCTTTTTCATGGAGGGTCTGAGTGAGGGATCCTCTTGAATGCACCAAATTGCTACCATCACATGATTCTCCACCCTCTTTATATCACTCTTTGCTTCCTCATCATTTTCCACCAATTTAGCCACCTTTCCATGGCTATAACAATGATAAGCCCAATCTATGAGTGCCTCTTCTTCACTTTCAAGTGCAAAGGCAACACTTGACTTGCAACACAAGATCTCCAACAGCACCACTCCAAAGCTGTAAACATCTACTTTGGTTGTGATTGAAGCTTTTCTAAACCATTCAGGTGCAAAGTAACCAATTGTCCCTCTCAAACCAGTTCTAGCAACTTTGGTTTGCTCAGCCAACAACAACTTTGCCAACCCAAAATCAGCAATCCTAGGAGTGAACAAGTCGTCTAGGAGTATGTTTTGAGGCTTTATGTCACAATGAATTATCTGAGTGCTGCACTCTTCATGCAAATATGTGAGCCCTCTTGCAATCCCCAAAGAAATTTGCACTCTTTGGTTCCAATGAGGCCTTGAGATCCCAAAGAGAAAACCAGCCAATGAACCATTGCTCATGTACTCATACACCAGTAGACGATGCTCCCCTTCATCACAATAACCAAACAGGCGAACCAAGTTTCTATGGTGGGTTTGTCCAATCACACTCACTTCTGTTTTGAACTCTTTCTCACCTTCTTGCACAACCTTGTCTAGCCTCTTCACAGCAACATACCTGCTTGTGTTTGATGCCAACACCCCTTTGTAAACTGTTCCAAAAGCACCTCGACCCAACATTTGTTTGAACCCTGTGGTTGCTTCTTCAAGCTCCTTGTATGTGAAGTGGCTCACTGTTCCAACTGACAAGTTTGGACCATTCAAAAGCCTCTTGTGGTAGAAAATGAAAAAAGCAGCAAACAAAGCAACAAGTAGAAAAACATTAATCAACACTGAACTTCCAAGGAGTATTGATACAACAAGCACAAGTGTATTCTGTTCTTTTCCACCATTGTTTAAATCTGTTTTAGGCACCTTCATAAGAGCTATTCTAGTCACATTATGGTGCATTCTTCCATTGCTCAAAGGATACTTCTTCTTCCAACAGCTTCCCCCATCGCTTTCCTCACCATATATGGCCACAGCACAAAAGCAATCTTCAAGGCACTTTTGTCTACATGTATCCTTGTTCATTCCTATTCCAAGCAACCTGTCATAATCTGAGAGAGGCCAATCCAAATTCCTATACTCTCTGAAATCTACAAGATCCTTATTCTGCTCCCACCCTTCTTTGTTGCAACTAGGCAGTGGAAAATCTGGTCTACAACCTGTGAGTTTGTCATGTTCGAAAGGAGAATAATGATCTGGGCACTCACAATTAGTCTTGTCCTCGATGGTAACACAGTAGCTGTTAAAACCGCAGATAACATTCCCAGTTTGCTTCATGAAGGAAAGGCAAATATCTTCTGGATGCTTTTCCTCCACACTCCACCACCTCGAACTGCAGCTATTAGCAACAGCTGTGTGATCACCTATGTATGTTTGAATCAGTAAAGTCAAAAGTATGCAAGAGGCCGAAAGAAGACGAGGATGAGGTGGAAATATTAAGTGGAAAGATACACAAGTGTCAATGTTAATAAGGGACACGCATGAAAGAGAAATAAAGTCAATTAAGGATAAAAATCAGTTAATAAGAGATAAACAGAAAGATTAAAGTGATATGACAGACCCAATAGAATGTTTAGTTCAATTTTTTAGTTTTTCTATAAAGTAATTAACACAAATACTGACTTAAGCTTATGAGTGTTCCTGCAGGTACCACACCAAAGTCTAAGAGACTGAAAAGTAATTTCAAGACACGAATGACCGAGAGAAGAGGGACGAACGGAGAAAAGAAGGAACCAAAAAGACGAAGTGAAGACAGGTTCTGGAGGCACTCTCTCATATAATCCGTGCAAGTACAATGAATATAGGTGTACAAATTCAGAAAAGCTTCACAAATATATGACTATAATTCTAGAAATTCAAATGAAGAACATATTTGTAAAACATTAGAATAACATGGTTCTATATCTTTTATCTCAAACATAATTCTATTGATTTTTCTTAACTCTTTTTAGAAGTTTTGGTTCCTTCACTATGAACATACCAGCAAAGTATAAAATAATATCAGACACATATCAAACACATATACATGAAACAAATAAAAATGTGTGTTCCATAAATGAAGCTCGAACACGCCTCTTAAACAGTGTGTCCGTGTCGGACACCGCAATCATAGGACATGTATCGGTAAAGTGTCTAATTCAAAAAATATTTGTTAAATTTATAAAAATAAGAAACAAATCATTTTAAATCACCCATTAAAAATATCTTTATAATAAAAAAAAAAAACTGAAACATACTTATGCACATAAAAATTATATGTATCTCCGTGTTACATAGTGTTTCATAGTTACTCACCTTTTGGGTGCCGATAGAGTCTGAAAACCCCATCAGGGTCAATTCTAGCCATGTAAAAGAACTCATCAGATCCACCATATGTGATGATCACTGAGCCTGTGTCATTCTTTATGTACATGTGTCCAGACTCATCGAAGAAAAGCTGTGATCCAGTATTGTGAGTTCCAGGGGACCAGTAAGCCTCTTGTATTTCATCATCATCATCTGTGCTTGATTTTGGAAGAAAGTAAAGAACCAAATTGCCATCCATCTGCCAACTGAGTTGAAAACTCCCATCATCAAAACTCGTCTCAGATTGGCGTGCTCTGAATGCTCTAGGCCTAGACAAATTCTGACCAGGCAAAATAGTATCTGTTGGCTCCTCAAAGCTCTCCCAAACCTTCTTCCCACTCTCATCCACAAGCACAAAACTTCCATCGTCTAGCACAGAAGCACACGATACCAAAGAAACAGTGTTGTTTTCTGGACGGTGCCACAACACTTCATGACCCTTTGGATCATACACCACAATTCCTTTGTCTGTGAGATTCATTGTTGACCCATATGGAAAAAGATGAAATTTGTTTCTTGGTTTTGCATACCACACCATGGTTTCATTCGGGTCCTTGGCAAACCAAACTGCAAGCACAGACATGAACTCATTGTTGTCGTATAGAACTGTTTGAAAACCAAAGGCGAAATGGCCAGAAGGTGAATTCCATGGAACTGAATCATTGCTTTTTAGAGAGAAGTTTAAGTGCATGCTAGAATCACCACAGTTTGAAGATGTAGCACTGAACAAAGATGAGAGAAGAAGAAGAATAATTAGCAGAAGAAAATAGGAATGAAGAAAAGTTAAAGAAGCCATTGTGGCTCTCAAACAAAACAACCTATGAACTTGTTGGATTCATCAAACAACACTTTTATAGTTGTTTGATATGGTCTTGGTCTTAAGCTTTTTGTTTCTTATACTTGTCTTATAACAAAACACTGAAAAGTCTTTGCACTTGTTCAACCATTGATTAGTAAATTAAGAAATAACTACTAAAAATTAGCATATTGATCCATTAATAAAATTCAAAAGTATGTATGGTAATAAAATTTATAAAAAAAATAAACGATAAAAATTGTGAAATGATAATAAGTAAGTGGTAAAACATATAATTAATCCTTGAAAATTTTAAAAATTATTTAAAATTAAAGAGTTTGGAAGTTTTGCTAATTATCCATGTCCTTAAAAATCACTATCTTCTTTCAAATCCTTTACCTACTCTTACCTTTATATTCAACTCCTGAGAAAGTTTCCTAGGAAAATTCTTCCTTTCAAATCAAAGATTGCATTTAGAAGCATAATTTTTCTTAAGAAATTAAAATAAATGATCTTTTATACAAACAGATTCAAATAGTAAAAAGTGAATTAATTAGCATATAAAAATAAAAAAATTATTTTATTCTAAAAAAAATATAAAAGTTATAGTTAAAATAAAATTGTATATAAAATATACTTTAAATTAAAAATAAACAGGTTACAAAGTCAATTTTCAAAATACAACATTTTCGTCCAAATTTTTTGTTTTGAAACACAACTGAGTCATTTTAATTAATGTCTTTAATATATTCATATTGATAATTTTAAAAAAAATTACCCTGACCACATAAAAAATAAATAAAAGCTTAAAAAGTTTAAGCACACGTGATCAAACGCCTTAAATAAATAAGCAATTGTTTTTAATCATACGTAAATAAACTTGTTATATATCATAAATTTCAACATTTTTATGCTATTCTTAATTAATTGAATTGATATAATGTTCAAAAGGTCCAATTTAAGGATGTCTAGACACATAGCTACATTAATATCTGCATATTAAAAAAATATAGAATTATGATTTGACCAAGTATGTGACTTAGAATATGTTTATCAAATACTAATTGTTTGTAAAATTTCGTATGCCATGCTATAAGAAAGAGAGAAACAACTTTATAAAGAAAATTCAATTAACAAATAGTGAATATCATATAAACAAAGTATACAATTTTCATGAAAATTCATGACCATATAAATATTTGTATTCATTTTATATATATATACTAAAATATTTGGTTTTGGTAAGAAAATTTGGCACATTATCACTTTTGAAAACAATGATAAAATAATGTTTCAAAACATTAGGCCTTTCAAAGCTTGTCCACTAACAAGAAGAAATGAGGAAAAGAATGTGAGAAAAGGCCAAGTGAAATAGATAAGGGGTAGTTTTCTTCTTTTACCAACTTTGCATTTCAAGAAATAGAATATGGAATTTCAATAATGAAGAATTATATTTTTTATTATTAAGAAATGTTTCATCCAATGATGTGCTCCAACCTATAAATTGGTAATTGGTGAATCATTTCATAATCAATTTATGTTACAAGAGAGAAAGTGTGATCATCATGAGAACTAAAAGTTTTTCTCTTGTGGTGTTCTTTATTTTGTTGGTTGAGTTAGTGAATTCTCTCAATCACAGCAATTTTTCTGGGAAATTCTTATTTGGGGTTTCCTCTTCTTCTTTTCAGGTTCTTGTTTTGTCTAATAAAACACATTGTTTTGTTCAATTTTTTTTGTTCCATTTCTTATTTGATTTGATGGTGTGACAAGTATGAAGGTGCAACAAGTGAAGAGGGTAGAAGACTAAGCATAGAGAACACTTTTACTCATAAATATCCAGGTAATTAGCATTATGTCTCATTTATCTTAAAAAATGTTACTCATCATCTATAATATTTTTTGTGTTTTTGTTGTTTTTTCTTTATTTTTGAGTTTCTCAAAGTTGGTAGTCTTTTATCATTTTGTAAACTACTACTATTTACTATTTTTTTTCACTACAAGAAAATTATTAAATAAAAATTAATTTTACAGAAAAAAATAATTAGTTGTTATAATGACTAAATTAGATATTATTTTAGAGACTATAAAAATCATTAGTTTCTAAATTAGCTTCTATTATTGATAAATAATTTATAAATTTGAATCTAATTAGTTACCATGATTTTAATTACCATGTTTTTATAAATTGATTTTAAATATCAAGGTTTCTAAATTAGTTTCTATGTTTTTGACTTGAATGTAATTCTTTTTTACTGGTTAGTGAGTCGAATATTCTATTTATTATTTCTTAATGTATTAGAGGAAGATGAAATTGTTGTATTTCTATGAAAAAACTACTAATGTTTCATGGTTTTTATATATAAAGAAGGAAATAAATGTTTTCACAAGCTTAATTATGGTTGAGTTTGGTTGGTATGGTAGATTGTTCACCTGTATTAGTATATGTTTTCTTGATTGCTTGATGAGTTTGATGTTGACCCCATGATTGGTTGTAATATTTTGCATTTTTTTTTTACTTTTTAATGCATTCTTCTTCTAGAAGCACATGGTTGTTAAAATCATGGGTGACAACCTCTTAGTTGAGCTTTCAAAGCTTCATAAAGATAACTTAAAACATTTTCAGAAAAAAAATTATCCTTAAAAAACATCTCTTATAAAAAAGTTTAGAAAAAACCAAGTATGTAAAGAAGAAGAATTTGATAAAAAAAATATTATAAAAGTTAAAAATTAATTGTTTTAACTAATTAACTAATTAATTTTTCAATATTATAGTACAATTTTTACTTCAATGTAATATTATATTTCAATAATAATTAAATCAATTTTTAAGTTTTAAAAAGTTGAATTGCAAATAAAAATTTATCAAAACATCTTCCAAGTGATAAATACATGTCCTATAAAAACTCTATTGAAACATTTTAACATAATATAAAATGTAAAACTATAACTTTAACTTCTCATTAAAAATGGCATATTTTCATCTCAAGTCCTATAATTTAACTTACCACATCATCTAAGAAAAAAACAGTATAATAATGAACATAAAAATAATAATTTTTCAGCCTTTTCACTTGCAAAAAGATAAAGAATCCAACTTTTCTTGTGGGGTTCACAAATACATGATAAAAATAGTTAAATAATATAAAGTTCTGTTTGTGGGGGCAAAGTTCAAACCAAGTTTGAGAATTGAGTTCATTCAGATTTTGAACGGCTTAAGGTTGTTCTTCTCCTTGCAACATTTTCTTTTTTTTCACTCTGCAGCTTCTCTTAATCGGAGCAGTTTTCCACCATATTTCTTCTTTGGAACAGCTTCTTCAGCCTACCAGGTTTTGTTCTGTCCCTAGTTGTTCTACTCTTTGCATCTTCATGTGTGAAGGTTGGATCTTTATATCTTACTTGACACTTTTCTGTTTCCTTTATGGGTTAAATGTAATTGGGGTATGAAGTATGAAGGTGCTTCACATGAAGGTGGTAAAGGCCCTAGTATATGGGACACATTCACTCATAGCCACCCAGGTTTGTGTGTCCTCTTTTTATTGTTGTCTTACTTTTTTTTCATTCTTATTTGTTCATTTGAAGTAGTAAAATGATTCATAGTTGTTTCCTTTTGCCAAAGTAACCTATGTTTCAATATAGGCATTTATAAAGAGTAGTGTTTAGATTTGTTCTGCTTAACTCTGTTGCATTGATAGGCTCACTTCAGCTGATATATTATCCATTTTTGCTCTTGTGGGCCTGCTTTTCTCCTTTGAAAGGTGTATAGTGGATTAAGGGAAGAGAGTGTTTGTTAAGTGTCTTTAAGCCTCATTCATAGACAACATGAGATTTTTGGAGGGAATGAACAATATTATAGGAGATTTTTTTGCTAGAAAATATATTTCATGTTTTGTTATTAGAAAATATATTTCCTGGTTGTTCAGATAAAATAGCAGATCACAGTAATGGAGATGTTGCCGTTGATTCATACCACCGCTACAGGGTACTTTCTTTCTCTCAATTTGAACTTAGATATCTAGCTAAAGAGGAATCTCCTTAGCTTTTTGAGATTTGATTTCATCTAGATTGATGATTTTGTTTTTTTTACTTGTGATTTTTTTTTTCAGGAGGATGTGGCCATGATGAAGGATATTGGATTCAATGCCTACAGGTTCTCCATCTCTTGGACAAGAATACTACCTCGTGAGAAACTATAATCATCCCTTTTATTGTTTTGGTACAGAAAAATGCTAATTTGAATCATGAGTTTGCATGATTTTTTAGGGAATTCTTAACACTTTAAGTTTAAACTACCTTGATTTTAGGAGGAAACCTGAAGGGAGGAGTTAACAGAGAAGGCATTGCATATTACAATAATCTCATAAAGGATCTCATAGCAAATGGTCAGTGGACATACTTATCTTGCTCTCTCTCTGTCACTCACTGATAGTAGAACAAACTACCTATACTAAGACTGAGCCTAAGCTATACTAAGACTAATAAAACTAGGGTTACCAAATTCTTCCTTTTCCTCTATTCAGAGAAACCCTGTAACCTAAATAGGTGATTGAGTTTGGGTCTGTATGGTATTGGGCCTATCCTAACAGCCACTCTTTCTCATGATACTCCAAATCAAGTTAAATTACATGTACCTGTTTTGTTTACAGGACAACAACCTTTTATAACTCTATTTCACTCTGATTTCCCTCAAGCTCTTGAAGATGAATATGGTGGTTTTCTAAATCCCAGAATTGTGTAAGCAATAATGAAATTACTATGTTCTCTAGAATATATTGTCATGAACATGGACTTGTCCTTCCCATTCACTCACAACTGATGAAGAATTGATACTTTGGTTATGGAAACAGTCAGGATTTTGCAGATTATGCAGAAGTATGCTTCAGGGAATTTGGTGACAGGGTTAAGCACTGGATTACACTAAATGAGCCAGTTTTCTATAGCACTGAAGGTTATGGAAATGGTGGATCCCCACCCAATAGATGCTCCAAGTGGGTTGCTAACTGCACGGCTGGTGATTCTTCCACTGAGCCCTATGTGGTTACGCACCACCTCATTCTTTCTCATGCTGCAGCAGTAAAAGTTTACAGGGAGAAGTTCCAGGTTAATGCATTATCATTATTATTTTTAAGGAAAAATGAGGTTTTAGTTCCTATACTTTGAGATAAACTTGGTTATGGTACCTGCATTTTCAAACTGATGAATTCAGTCCATCCTCTTGTTAAACTTAACATATAGTAACAGTTTTTTTTACTCTTACAAAGTTGAAATAGGGACTCACTTCATATAGTTTCAGAAAGTATAAGGACCAAAATCACTTTTTTTTACCTTATTTTATATTGGGTAAAATCCAAGTTCACAAAAACTGGTTTCTAAGGCTGAGTTAAGATTAAATCACTTTTTAAGACTTTAAATGGAACATGAAGTGATAGTGAATGATTTTCTAACAGGTTTCTCAGAAGGGTCAAATTGGGATAACATTGAATTCTGCTTGGGTTTTGCCACTTTCTCAATCAAAAGAGGACATAGAAGCTGCATATAGAGGTCTTGCTTTTATGTATGACTGGTAAGTGTCTCTGCCACTAAGAAGCACACTTTTTGTTCCCAGTCCTGGTAATTTCTTGCCAGAAAAATATTTCTTTCTTTGTTTCCTTTTTATTGCACATCTTTCATTTTGAGAAAATGCAAGGTTTTTGGGCCATTTAGGATTTATTTCCTCATTAGCCATTGACCTTTAGGAGTGTCTTTGATTTGAGATTTTCTTTGAATTTCCACAAGTCAATAGAGACTTGATCTTCTATATAATGTAATCAATAACAGACTTAAGGAGGGGAAAATTAAAAAGACTGTTTTGAGAATTTTCTCTGCTACAGATTCAATTTCTCAGCATTCTAATAAATCAGCAAGCTTTTGGCTTGCAAATTCTGTTTTGCTGTATCAGATACATCCTTTGGTGGATCATAACGCATTTTTTTTTTATAAAAGCTTTCGTATTAGATATCACTATACAACTTGACATATCAGCTAGACTGACACCTCAAGTACTGCCATGATCCTAACACATTTATTGTTGGCTTCTTAAGCATTTATTGTGAGATCTGAGTATGTAGAGCAACCAATAAATGTTTAAACAACTCATCAAAATCAAACTACCCTTTTCCAGTTAACCAAACCAGCATGAACACATAACTCCTCCCAAGTTTTTAACATTTTCTGTGACACAGTTAGGCCTAACTCATCTTTTTTGTGTTCATTCAAGGTTTATGGAACCACTTTACTCCGGCACATATCCTGCTATAATGGTAAAAAATGTTGGAGAACGTTTGCCAAAATTTACCAGAAGCGAATTTTTTATGGTTAAAGGGTCCTTTGATTTCATAGGGGTAAATTATTACACTTCAACTTATGCAACTAGTGCTCCTTGCCCACGTGAAAGACCAACTTTCTTCACAGATCCTTGTGTTAGATTTACCAGTAAGCCATTCTAACTGAAGCTCACACACACTTTCCTATTAACTTCTTTTGAATTTCCTCATAAACTAGCTCACCCATGATACCTTTTGTTGCACTTGCATCAGCTCTAAGAAATGGAGTTCTCATTGGTCCAAAGGTACTTGTATCTGGAGATAAGTTTTACTCAGTTTAGATTCTTTCATTTAGTGCATGACAATGGTTAGTTATCACACTGCATTACTCTTAGTTAACCAAGAGTTAACACTATTTTTACAAATGATTGAACATTATTTTTCACTGCACCTCCTCCATAGAATTTTTCACAAAGGAGTTGAGAAATGAATAATTTTGCAGGCAGCCTCAGACTGGCTCTATGTCTATCCACCAGGAATTCAAGGTCTACTAGAATACACTAAGGAGAAATTTAACAACCCTGTTATTTACATAACAGAAAATGGTAAAAAAGTTATCTGGGGTGATCTTTTATCACTTTTTTGTTCTTCCTAGAATATACTCTTTACCATGTTACAATACTAGTTTTTCTGTTTCCATGAACTGTGTCATTCAACTTTTTGCAGGAATTGATGAGGTTAATGATGGAAAAATTCAGCTTAATGACAGAACAAGGATAGATTACATCAGTCACCACCTTTTGTACCTTCATAGGGCCATAAGGTGAGTTTAAAGTGAACATTTTTTAGACCTTTTTCTTTCCTAACACTACAAGAAAATCACCAAATAAAAACTAATTCTAGAGACAAAAAATAATTAGTTGATACTATTTTAGAGACTGAAAAAATTATTAGTATCTAAATTAGCTTCTATTGTTAATAAAATTTATATACTAGTTTCTAAACTGGTATCTAATTAGATACTAAGATTTTAGCTACCAACTTTAGAATCTAAAGTAATTAGTAGCTAAAATCTTAATAGCTAATTAGATATTGATCTAGAAACTAGTTTATATATTTTATGAACAATAGAAACTACTTTAGATACCAATAATTCGTTTAGTCTCTATAATAATATCTAATTTAGTTGATATAGTGGCTAATTATTTTTTGTTTCTAAAATTGGTTTTTATTTAATGATTTTCTTATAAGAATAAAGAATTTGGAAGGTTATAAAAGTATGAATTTGGTAGGAATGGAGTGAGGGTGAAAGGATACTTTGCATGGTCATTTTTGGACAATTTTGAATGGACTGCTGGCTACACTCTTCGGTTTGGACTGGTGTATGTTGATTACAAGAATGGACTCAAAAGATACCGTAAAAGATCAGCTTTGTGGTTCAAAATATTTCTTCACCAATGAAAACAAAAGAATATGCTGTTTCTTCTTTCTTAATCCTTGTCTTTTGCTTTGGGCCATTGTAAGAACTATGCAGACTTACTTTGATGATTTCTGATAATCTCTGTAACTTTCATTCATCTGTTCCTGAGTTTGGTCAATTTATATTATATAAATTCAGTAAATTTTATCTTACAAGTTGATTTTTAGATGAACTAGAGTTAAAATCAATTCCTAATAATTCATAACAACACTGCTAATTAACTATCATTGTTTAATTGTCTGTTTTTTAATTTAAATTTTATTTCTATTTATTTGTGTTGGTAAAATTCAATATTACATTTATTATGGTTTTTTACTAATTGTATTCTTAACTTTAAAAAGTTCAAAGAGAATTAAAATATTCTTTTCATAGAATTTTAAACAAATTGTAGTTTACGTTTAATTACATTATTAGAACTTTCAAAACGAATAATCAAATGAGCCTTTTCATAAACTTAAATATTCATATAGAAGCTTAAAATTGTAGTTCTTATTCCTGAGTTGGTAAAATTATATTTATCTGTCTTAAAATTCAGATTTTTGTCATAATTTTGTTTTTAAAAAATGTTTCAGAAGATTAATTTTTATATATATATAATTTTTAACTTATGATATGGAACTATATTAGGTCTATGAAATAAAAAAGATATTAATAAAAACTTAAAATTAAATACTAGAAAAAAAATCCAATTTAAGTCCTTTTGGATAATGTTAACAAAACCAGAATCATGATCAAACACTGTTCCTCCAATAATGCAGAATGCAGAAGTGTTTTTGAGAATTTAGTTTACTCAAAAAAAGTTTATTAGATAAAAAGAAGATGGAATGTTTGGTAAAATAGAGATGAGTGAATAAATCCTCACATGTAAGAGACATGGTTCTTTTATTGCTTTGCTTCCTCAATACAAAGCTTTCCCACTTTGGTATGTCTTCTTTGCCAAATTCTTCATGCATCACTTTTTCTTCTCACCATGTTGATTCTCAATAGGGTTTTTTTTTCTTCCTAAAATGGTTTTCATTTGATATTTCTTGAAATGAAAAGAAAAATATTTCAATATGAAAAGTAAAAAAAAAAGAGTCTAGTATGGGCCATGTTTTGTAGAACCCAATTACATAACTTGTCTCTCTTGACAAAAGCAAGAGGGGCCTTTCAATTTTCTTGGAACACAAATTTAGCATATAAAAAAGGGTTTATTCATGAAATTAGGGTAATATACACATTAGAGTAGGGTTGTTTAGTAGAAAGTAGTGGACCCACTTGTCACTTTGTTGTATTTTTTAAAATTCTTACATTATTAAAATTTAGTAGGGTTATGACACTACATGGATTCTTCAATTATACTCAAAGTGAATATATAAGATAGTAGGTTATGACTCTATACATTCTTAACCAATATGTTAATTATGATGTCTTGTAAAAAAAGTAATTTAACTAACCAAATACATAGTGCCATAATCACCATTTTCTAACAATCCAATTCCAAAGGTTACTTGTTTCTGCAATATTCCTTGCTTAATAATACAAAATTTGAAAAAGTTTGTAAGAACTTGAGTAGTAGTTGGTTAATGGCCTAATTCAACCTTCTCTAGCAACCATTCAAATTATTCCAACCATTCCAACTAAAGGTCAATATTTTTCTATTACAATGCATTTTTCCTTTTGAAAAAAAATAATATGTGATTTTTAAAGTGTCGGAGATCTCACATGAACAAAACATTTCATAGTATATAATTGGATACCAATCTCACCTTATAAATTAATTTTATAAGGTTGAATTATACTTAAAGTCCACTTTTTAGTATGACATTAGAGCCTTTCAGAATATATTCTAACGAGATTTGTTGGGTTTATTAGATCACTAGTATTAGATCATCCACAACATATAATTCATAATATATAAATGAGTGCAAACTTCATTTTATAAATCGTTCTTATAAGGTTGAATTAGACTTAAATTATTTTTTTAATATAAAGGGTTATAAGAGAAAGAAATGTTAGGTTATTAAATAGACATTGGCCTTTATAAAGTTTATATGATGGCCAATTAACTACACCACTTTGTAATTTTTTCTGTGTTCACTAAAATGCCAAATGGAAAATGGAAGCACAACATGAAGAAGTCAACTAAAAACAAGTTTAAGCTTGGAAAAAGAAAGATATACATATAATAATGATGGTTGGCTTTCTCTTTCTTTGTCAATTGTAAAGTTTGTGGCATATTCCTAAAGTCTTAACAATAGGAACTTTCCCCACACTTGCCCTTGAAAATCCCACAAACTATTATCTTAATCTTAATCCTTTTTTGATGGAAGAACAATGAATAATGATCAAATAATGCATCAACACCATTTACAACCTTGCATTGCTAGCTCTCAAGCCACAATCCAAATGAAAAAGTTGTGAAGACAACTAATGAAATTAGTATACCCACTTTCACCACTTTTAAGAGTTGTTAAAGCATGGTTTGTAAGTAGTTAGAGACTCTTACATAATAAAAAAAACCCTAACCCTAACATAATATCATATTCATTAGTCCAAAGAAAAATCAAACTATAAAACCCTTTTTTTTATTAAATGGCTTCAACAAATTATTGTGTTTATACTATGACTAAACCCAACTAATCACAATAATAATACTAATAATAAATAATTATTGTTTGTAACATTTTATTATTCAAATTGTATATATTAGACTCAAGAACTAAGTAGATCATGCTGGTGACATGAGATTGTGCTTGATAGTGGCCATTATTCATAATTTTTTTCTTTAAAAAAAATTCATAGTATGAGATAATACCTTTCTCTTTACATGTCAACTGCCATGTTTGTGTTAATTAATTGAAAATTCAAACCACATGCAGACACTATTTTTCTATGTTCATGTTGGAATGAAAGAGAAATATTATTATTTATTACCTATACAAAGTGAAAAAAAAAAATGTTTCTGGAGGCTACACATGGAGTTAATATTTTTTTTTTGAAGGTGGTTTTTGGTGGAGTTAATCTTTATCTGCATGCACTTTTTCACCATGATAAAAAAAATCAAATAAAAATATAAATTGTAATAAGTTTGGGTGATGAAATCAGTTATTTAATATTATATTATATTCAAATACTAATATTAAATACCGTATCAAATTATAATATAAAATTATTACAATAAAAAGTAACATTATTATAGATAAATCGGTTACATTTATATACTAACCATTTTAATATAGTAAACGTTTTTCTTTTATGATTATCAGTTTCACTAAAAGTAAAAAAATATTAATTTTCACTTTTGTTTTTTATGCTCCTCGTAATAAATAAACTATAATTATTTTCACAGTTTGAAAGTATACAATTTTATAAATGATATACAATTGTATAAAATTATTTTTAAAGTAGTTGCAGTAGACCTAACAGTGTCATCATTCTTGATGTGACGTTTGTGGAAACTTGAAACACAAAATGTTGACCAAATTAAAACCCATGTTTCATTTCTTTGGTGAATAAATCTTAATTTTAAAAATAAAATAAAAAATAAATTATTACAAATATTTAATTTTATATGAAAATAACTAAATTTAACAACACAGACAAATACAGTGCTGACGTGTCAGTGGTTGAAAGAGTGAGTTTGTCTGACATGGCAGAGAGTAAGTGCAGTATGAAGAGGATCCAGCTGGCAAGTTGTCTCTATAATAATAATAATAATAATAATAATAATAATAATAATAATAATAATAATAATAATAATAATAATAAGCCTTTCAAATTAAAATGACCTCCTTGGAATCTAAAAATGTTTTCACATAGAAAACAGCTAAAATAAAAAATAATTTTGATTTATTTCTCTATAAATTCACAGTTAAGATAAAACTAAGAGGCTAAAATTATATAAAAAAAAGCTATGATAAATATAAAAAATTGTAAAATATAAAGAAAAATAGGTAAAATAAACTTCTTTTGATAACAAAAAAAAAAACTGTGAGAAAACTATCTTAAATGTATTCCTAATATAAAAAGGTTTTTAATTACTACACAAATTTTGTAAAAGTTTTTGGTAAGAATAAACATGGTGGAAACAATAAATAAATATTAAATGATACCTTTCTCTTCTGTCTTCTCTCTTTCTTGTTGATTCAGTCTTCCATGGCAGCTGGCTTTAGCCATGAAACAATGCACACACTCTTCAATGTCTATCCATTTTTTATGCATTTATAGAGATTGCTGCCTAACCCTAATAATATTCTTTTTCCCTTTTTCACACTTCAACATTTCATCTCTTTCAAATTTCAATTCCCATATTAAATATTTATTAATTTCTTAATCTTTCTTGTAAGATTTAGTGACCCTTTTAATGAATTTCTCCTTTCATAGAAGATTGGATAGTAAAATCTTTGAGTTGAAACCATTGATTTGGCTGAATTTAGGAGGATAAATACAACTATTTAATAAAAAAAAATTACATTTTTTTGGTAGTATTTGGGAAGACTTTTAAGAAGAAATAATATAATATTACTCTATCTAAAAAAATATATATATTTCTCCATGTGAAAAAAACTAAAATGTATGTATGTTGATTAATGAGTTAAATACCTAGAAGAGTTGAAGTTAGTGAAGAAGTTAGTCATTTATGATGCATATTTAATGTTTATCCTATTTTTCACAAGAGAAGATTGCTTTTAATTTTGAATATTGGAACTTTTAACATTGATTTTGATTTCTATATTTGAAAAAAACTATATCCTTGAATAACTAGGAAAAAATGGTTAGATTTATTTAATAATGATTTGGCTATGGTATTTCAATAGAAATAATAAAATAAAATGTGTTTGAGTAAATATTTAGTATTTTTTAGGCAATAAAAAAAAAAGCAATCTTGTTCAAAACACATGAGCAGCAACAAAACGTGTAATGATGAGACGAAAGCACACAAAAACCAAACAAGTTTTTGTCGAAACTGAAACCGCAGCTACTTTTTGATCGACGCGTTGCCTTTGGTCGTCAGACAAACTCGGTGTTCCCGCCGCCCCTTCTCTCTCCTCTTTCTCTCTCTAGAAAAGAATTGAAATTTAAAAAGTCATTGGCAATAATCAACACATCACAAGAAGGGTTGTTATAAAACTCAGCAATCAAATCAAAGAAGCTTGAAGCTTGAATCTTGAAGAAGCAAGCAATGGCAAAGTCCAAGAACAATGCCAAGAAGTTGTCATACATTTCAGTTCCTTCTCAGATCATCAACTCCATATCGTCTTCTTCTCTTCAATCCTTGCTTGAATCTCCCAAGAAATGTGCAAGACATTCCAAATTCTTCGCCTTTGTCAAGTGGGGTAGGCCAAGATTGTTCCTTTTTACTCTCTCTCTCCTTGCCTTCTTCGCCATGCTCAAGTTGGGCTTGAATCTGGACACCCCTTTTCCTCCCTTCCCCTGTGCAACCTCAGTAGGCCTCTCAAAATCCCTGCCCGGAGTTGCATCAGGGAAGGTTGGTGTTTCGGATGGTGGTGATGACACTGTTTCAGAGCCTCTGATTGCCAGTGTGCAGTTACATGCACAGGTTCCAAGTGGGGTGGAAAGGGATGGGGAGGTTGAAAAGAGTGAGTTTTGGAAGCAGCCAGATGGGTTGGGATATAAGCCTTGTTTGGGTTTCAGCAGGGAGTATAGGAGTCAGAGTCAGGGGGTTGTGAAGAACAGGAGGAGGTACCTCATGGTGGTGGTTTCTGGAGGGATGAATCAGCAGAGGAATCAGATTGTTGATGCTGTTGTCATTGCTAGGATTCTTGGGGCTGCTTTGGTTGTTCCCATATTGCAAGTTAATGTCATTTGGGAAGATGAAAGGTAAAAAAATATACATATTCTTGATCGTGGTCCCGTTCTTGGTTGATCGTTTATGTTGGATCATTTTATCAATTGAGGAGTTGGATTTGGCTGATTATGAATTAAACTGTTACATTTTTGGATTAAATTTTAATAATCACCACCAAGCATAAGTCTTGTTTTTGATACTGGTTTAATTTCTCTTCTTATTTGCAAATGTCACAAAGAGTCTTTTTTCTTATCGGGTTTCCATTTTGCAGTGAATTTGCTGATATATTTGATTTGGAGCACTTCAAGAGTGTTCTTGCCAATGATGTGAGAGTGGTTTCATCTTTGCCATCAACACATCTAATGACAAGGCCAGTGGAGGGGAGCCCTCCTCCTCATGCCACTCCCAGTTGGATTCGGTCGCACTATCTCAGAAGAGTAAGTTTGTTTCTTCTCCACATATGATCATTTCTATGGTTTCTAATAGAAATATAAAAGTGTTGTAGTGTTATACACAAGTTGTTAGAACCCTCTATGTCAATTTGTTAACTATAATGCCAATATATTAACATGTATTAATTCTGCAGTGTTAATTGTGAAAGCTTTTACTTGAGTGTTGTTCTTGTTGGACAAGAGTTTAACATGATTCTTATTGTCTCATGCAGTTCAACAGAGAAGGTGTCTTGCTTTTACGTGGATTGGATTCAAGGCTGACAAAGGATCTTCCTCCTGATCTTCAGAAGCTTCGATGCAAGGTAAAAACGAAGTTCATATTCTTATGGCAATTTGGAACTTTCTTTATATGCTTATTTGGATGTAAACCTGAAAGTGCATTTGAGAGTTTCTCAGTTGAACAATATTCTATATTTTCGGTAGAAAAGTTCTCAAAAGCTCTTATAGTTTGTATCCAAATAGGTCCTATGTGTCAATTGAATGTAGATTCTAAATGTTCTCACTTTTCTTTCAGGTTGCTTTTCATGGTTTGAGATTTGCAAAACCTGTTCGGGAACTTGGTGACAACATTGCTGAGAGAATGAAAAGCAAGGGACCTTACCTTGCTCTTCATCTGCGGATGGAAAAGGATGTGTGGGTAAGAACTGGTTGTCTACCTGGTTTGAGTCCTGAGTATGATGAGATTGTAAACAATGAGAGGATACATAGACCTGAGCTCTTAACAGCGAAATCAAACATGACATACCATGAAAGGAAGCTGGCTGGTCTCTGCCCCTTAAATGCTGTGGAGGTTACCAGGTATATATAATCCTTCATTCTGTGGAATATCAACAAGCTTTATCAATTATTAATCTCTGTGGAAAAACCTTGCTAGTGTGATCTTAATCCTTGTTTAAATAGGATTTATGTGTGTTATGATGAGTATTAGGGTGTCAAGCTTTTCTAATCCTTTTTCCTCCTTCTGATTTATAGGCTGCTTAAAGCTCTAGGAGCTCCAAAAAGTGCTAGAATTTACTGGGCTGGAGGACAACCACTAGGTGGGAAAGAGGCCTTGGAACCACTGATCAATGAGTTTCCATATCTCTACAGTAAGGAAGATCTTGCTTTACCTGGAGAACTAGAACCATTTGCAAATAAAGCTTCCCTAATGGCTGCCATAGATTACATAGTCTCTGAGAAGAGTGATGTTTTCATGCCATCTCATGGAGGAAATATGGGCCATGCAATTCAGGTATTGTAAGATCATAAGTTTTTCTTCAGTTAGAATAGTCTTTATGTAGAGGGTGTGTTATATGTGATGTGACAACTTCTAATTTTTGAAGCTACATGTTATTTCAGGGTCACCGGGCTTATGCAGGTCACAAGAAATACATAACACCAAACAAAAGACAAATGCTGCCCTATTTTCTGAACTCAACCCTCCCTGAAGAAGAGTTCAATAGCATTATCAAGGAATTGCATCAGGACTCATTAGGCCAGCCAGAACTCAGGACTAGCAAGGTTGCAAGAGATGTCACAAAGTATCCTGTTCCTGACTGCATGTGCAATGACTCATAACATCATTGATCCTAATTAATCGCACATATGATACCAAGCTTTTGGTACAAATATTACACAGAAATGGATGCACAAACATAAAAATGAAGCCGGTTTGGACGATCGGTATGATTTTTTATCCCTTGCCAAACTTCTTGAGGTCACTTCCATGGGAACCACAGTTCTTGATAGCATCATCTTTAGAGGCATAAAGTCAAGTATGCATATCCCTATAGGTTTCCTCACATTATTCGTTAAATACACAAAATATGTATTCTACTGTGAGGCAATGTAGATTTTCATCAGTTGATAATAGGCTCAATCAATGCATAGAACAGATCATTCTTTGATTCTTTATAGACTTTGTATAGGAGACATTTCACTCCTTGTTGTGCCAATTCTTTGTAGAACATATCAGTATAAATTCCCAGTTTCGGATGGAGCTATTTGCTCTTTCTAGATCACCTTGTGCTATCTCTCAATTCAGCAGCTGGTGTATTGCACAAGTTGCAAGTTGGAAGAAACTGAACATGTGATTGGAATAGTTTTGAAGTATATAAAAGGTGAAAAATATTGTTATTTTTCTGATGGAAAATTTCCATTAAGCATCATTGCTATTTAAGTAATTGAATTGAACTGGGTCTTGTGTTTTAACATGCAAGAAATTACCACTCCATTTATTACCTTTTAAAGACATAATAACAAAGGTTAAAAAGGTTTGGCTATATTCACTTTATGCCATTCTTGCAATTTCTCATAACATAAAAATCACCAAATTGGATTTGGTGGGGATGACATGTTGCAGGTGAATGTATCAATCAAGGTATTAAATGAATAATCGTTATCAAGGAATAAGACAAAATGCCTTTAATATTACTATCTGAAGCAGAAGTTTATCAGTTTCATGTGTATTCTAAAGATAGGATTAAGGTGCCATTTGGAACCATTTTCCTCAGAAATAAGATATGATATAAACTAAATGACATAACATCAAAATCATCTGTCTTTGTCCCTAGAATTGTCAAATTCCAAATGACTGGTTCAAAGTTCAACTCTAAAACACTGTGATTATGCAGCTAACAAAAAGTTTTTCAGGAAAAAAAAAACTTTTTTATCTGGGATTAAATGATACTAGTTGATTTTTTGAATTGAAATAAAGTTAGTTATTTTGAATTGTATTTGAAGAATAAGAACAAAAGAAGTGACAGTGATTCTGAATGAACAGCTGTGTCCAATAAGAATGCACTGGCAAAAGGCTGTGATTGATGAGAAGCAGCTGTTCCCTTTGAGAAAGGGAATATCAGATGTTTGGAAATTGGAACATGTGAAAACCCTAGTTCCAATGGAGCATAGCTTCTACAAGAATCAGAGTGAGAACATTTATTTTTATTATTAATACATTTGCAACTTTATTTGTTTACTTTGTATTTTCTATCTTTCTAATTTAATTTTTTAGGTTCTTCTTATCAACTTAATGAATAATATTTATGTTTTCAATATTCATTTTAAAATGGTAATATATCCTCTTATTATCAACCATATCATAACTTAACTTGATATGTTATTCTATATATTACATATCTAATTTAATGAAATTATTTAAATCATTACAACATTTAACAAAGTAGTAAAATATTAATAATTTTAATTAATATACTATTTATTTTTCATTTTATTTTTTTTCCTTTCTCTTATATCCTTTTTAAAAATACTCCTTTATTATTTTACTTAAATGTTGCAAATATAATAAGAAAAAAGATTAAATCTATTTATTCAATTTTAAAATATTTACCACACTCAACAAAATATATTACAGTAAATTGAATTTGTGAAGTAATGTATATATTACTCTATATTTTATAAAATTCTCATAAATTTGGTAATTTTTAATTAAGTTTTATTTTATTGATTATTTAAAAAAAATATATTTTTTAATTGAGTTTTCGTCCTTTGCTTATCTTCACTTGGTAAGAGACTAATGTGGTAAATATGAAATTATATTGGGAAATTTTTTTATTATTTCATTAAATATGAGTTGGATAAAGAGATTATTATAATTTTCAATGACTTTCATGTCATCATTTACAAGATTAAACAACTGTCATAGTCACTACCATAGATTTGGGTGACAATAACAATATCTTATCCAAAATGTTTTTAATGAAAATAATAAAAATGATTTGTTTTAAGTTAATCATAATATTATTTTATTTTAAGTATAAGATCTCACATTTTTTTAACAGCAGTGAGTAAAATGACATGTTAAGATTTATAGAAACTCAATTGAAAATACTCAATTTTAGGGTTTAGGGTTTCAACTTAATTAGTCCTTTATATAATTAAATTAATAAATAGATTTAGTTATAAATGTGCTTAAATTATTAATTAAAATCAATATTTAAATGTATAATTTTTATTATCAAATAATTTTCTTACAAGGAAAGAACTTAAGATATTATTTATTTAAATCACAAAGTTTCATTAAAAAAATCATATTTAAAACATTGCTATTATACTTAATAAAGAATATATATAATTGTACTATCTTATCTCATTAACAGCCATATCACAACTTCATTTAATATGCTATTCTATCTATATTACATATTTAACTCAATAAAACTATTTAAACAATTACAATATTTAATAAATAATGAAATATTCATAATTTTAATTAATATACTATTTATTTTCCATTTTATATTTTATATTTATTTATTTTATCTTTTTTAAATACTCCTTTATTATTTTGCTTCTGTAAAATAAATGTTATAAATGTAATAAGAACAATATTAAATCTATTCATTCAATTTTAAAATATTTACTATATTCAACAAAAACATATATGTCGCATCAATTAATTATTGCAAATAAGGTAGTACAATGCATTCAATTTCTTAAATATATATTTCTTATTCTATGTTTTATATAATTAAGTTGATAAATAAATAAATCATAAGTGCACTTAAATCATGAATTTAAATTTCTATTTTTTATTATCAAATAACTTGATATTTATAAAAAAAATCTCAATATTAGTTATATTTAAAAATTTATTTAAATTATTAAAAAATATTAATTTGAAGCATTACCTTAACTATTTCAATTATTAAATTTTGAATTTTAAAGTTTCCCAAAATTTCTGTTGCCTAAATTTTCTTGGAAAACAACTACAAAATTTAGTTTTTGAAGAAGGAAAATGTTAATTTTGACATTTGCAAATTAAAAGGTACTAGTTTAGAAATCTGATCTCACCAATACCATTTTAAAATTACTTTATTTCAGTGTAAAAAATTAATTTTCTTTTTAACTTATAATCTTGTGCATCTTATAATCTGATGTATGGTTGTGAACATATTATCACTTTTGAAAAACACATTCCAACTTTCATTTTAGAGTAGTTTTTAACAATCATAAACTAAAATGCAAGGTTAGAATGAAAAACATCAGATGAATTCTGATGATGCAGAAGAAGTTTTAGGCAGTGAAACACTGATTTGATAACTAAAGCATGAAATGAATAAACTTCAAAGTGTTTGTAAACTATGTATAAGAACCAAAAAAACTTTGGAAAAGAAGATCACAGTAAACTATCTGTTCTAGCTGGGAGTCTTTTGAAGAAATTACTTGCTACTGAAGGCAACTTGCTCCTAAACCTTGGATGTCTCAGAAAGTACAAGCCTGTAACCAGAGCCACCACTCTGAATGGTGTTGCATAGAGAGTCACAGCAGCACAAAAGCTAAACACCACAAAGATGCTGCTTGCTCTGGGGTCTCTCCAACTCAGTAGAGACTGAAACCTCTCCCCTTGTGTAGCAATGTCCCCAACAACTGTCTGAATCCTTCCTGCCACAGTTCTGAGCCTGTCATACCTCATTCTCACAACATCTTGTGATCTTGAAGTTGGAAAAGTGTCAAACTCTTCATCAAGTTCGTCTGGATGAACAGCTTCAGCCCAGGAGAGTTTGGTATCCATGTGGGGAGGGTGTCTTGGCCGAAACCTGTAGTTCCACAGACCAATCAAGAACATGTAGAGAAACACAGTTGGTAGGATCAATTCGGGGTACCATATGAGTATAAGGAAGAGGATGTGAACTAGGATTGATGTAACATGGTTCTTCCAGAGGCAAACATCACTGAACCACTTTCCCATTGTGATCACACCAGAGAAAAGTGACATGATGCGGAAGAAGTTAGCTTTGCTTCTTCTCATGCTCCACAAATGGGAATCAACGTCCAACATGTACTCCACCACCTCCTTCCTCAGAGGGGGTTCGGCTCTGCCTAACCTCGAAGCCACAATGTTCATTGCTTGGTACCTCAAGTTGTCTATTTGGTTAACTGTGAAAGGATGTAAGTAATGAATCTTGGGAAGCAAAGGTTGGCCATAGATATGAACCATGTTAGCCACTGAGAGTGCTGTGAACCTCACTGCTAACTGAAGCTCTCCCATCTTCTTAACCCCATGTGGGTGTAGAACAAGAAGAGGGTGAGAATTGGTGTAGATTCTATTAGCTTCAAGTGTTGATAGCCTTATTCTCACCTTTCCAATCCGAGAATCTCTAGCAGCGTTGCTACCAGTAGATTTTTCTCCACCTAAATGGCAGTTGTCAAAAACTCCCAATGTTATCACAGTGCAAGGATCATAAACCTCCCATGTGTATTGCTCATTCCATTTAGGACTAAAAGTGTCAAGAAGTGTTCTTGTTCTGACCCATTTCTGACCATACTTGGCAACACAGTATGCATCTGTGCTGCCTCTGCCATCCCTCATCTTCATTGGGAGAAGCCCTTGAGCTCCTAAGATGCCTACTTCAAGTATCCCAATAGGTTGCTTCCATAGTTGTCTTGCTGTTGGTCTTTGATCACTGCTGTACAATGTGGACTCATCTAGGACATGGTATCCACCCTCAAGGCACACTCTCATGTGAATCCTGCTTGAAAACTTGAGCTCATTTCTTCTATCACCTTCCAACATTCCAAAACCAAATTTCTCTAGACTGAACCAGCGCGAATGAACCGGCCTTTGGTCTAACCGCTTCTCAAAGAGGGTCATTGGTAGGCTTATCTTCCCAAGCACCTCATCTTTTGAAGGGTGCACACGATCCTCCACAGTGATTGTTAATTGCTCCTCAAATGGCTCACATGCTACAAAAACCAAATCTTCATTCCAAAATGGGGTGGTTGTTCTGGTGGGGCATATCTTGGTTGTTAGTACTTGGCACCCCACTTGAGCTTTCACAAAAACCTCAGGTAGACGGTTTCTGTCACCCGGTATTACATCTTGAGCTTCAATGACATTCACCCTGAGATACCACAGTTTTGGGGACATGTATACCTTGGATCTGATGTTGAAAACACCCTCTCCATAGACAGTGGCAGCATCAGAATGCCAAGCTTCTGAGAAAGCCTCATCAGCTTGTGTTCCCATCCAAACTGCTAGCATAATGTCACCCCTGTTCTCAAGCCGATACCACTGAGGAGCTAGTGGACTATCTGGTGGAACTCTCGTTGGAACCTCATTGAGGTCAAAAACCACCCTTCCAAGATAGTCATCTCTCCCCACCATTGCTTTATCTTTCACAAAGACTTCTAAAACAGAAGACTGAATGCGGTCTTTGGAGAAAGCAAACACTTGATTCCACTCCGGGTTCAGTTTATGATCAAAGTGCTTTGTTCTTCCCCTGTAGTTTCCCAGCTTCACTTCCACATAAGGATCACAGCTTGAGGTCATGCTGCTTGCGGGAAGATCTTTCGCCTTCACAACACGAACATACAGATAATACATCTGCTCAACAAGGTCAAATGTACTAGTGAATCTGTCACTACCACTCATCCACCCTCTTCTACCATAAGCTCCACCACTAGGCCACCGTTCTCCATTGGTGTCACTGAGATTGTAGTTTTCATCAAGGCCAGTAGGGACTTGGGGACTAACTTGGTGCGTGGTGAGTGGAGTATTCTGCGGTTGTCTCTCTACTAAAATTCTTGGCTGTTGTGGGTTGGTTCCCATGAGGTTGTAGGCTTCATCATGGCTCGCATGGACTTGTGGATTAAAGGGTCCTCGTGGTCGTCTCTTGATTGAAATTCTTGGCTTCTGGTTGGTGTCATTATGATTGTAGCCTTCAACGTAGCTTGGTTGGACTTGTGGATCAACAGAGTGCATTGTGAAAGGAGAATCTTGAGCTTGTGGTCGTCTCTTTATTGAAATCCTAGGCTGTGGATTGGTGTCATTGTGATTATAGTTTTCATGATGACTAGATTGGACTTGAGGATCAACTGATGGAGTACCTGGTGGTCTTCTCTTTATGGAAATCATCTGTGGCTGGAGAACTTGGTGCTTGTTTAGTTGTTGGGTTGTCTCTGCCACAGCTTCTCTGCTTTCTTCCTTTGGCTCTTGATCTATAACTTGTGCACCAGAGTATACTTCTGCTTCTTCTATAGATTTTGGGGTATCAAATGTAGGAAGTTCTTCAATGGAACCAGCTTCTGATGTTGTTCTGTCTGAGGGAATGATACGAGGAGGAGGAAGGGTAGTACTAGTTGTTGATTCTGGTGCTTGGAGTGGAGTAGAAGGTGGGAGTTTTTCTATTTCTGAAGGAAAAACAGGAGAAAGAGGTTTTGGTTTGGAGTTGGAGTTGGAGTCAGATGCAATGTATATTTTGAGGCCAATCTCACCCTTAACAGGTGAGAGAAACCATTTGTTTTCAAGTGGGAAAATCTGATACACTTCTTCACCTTCCTTGACAATGTTGGAGCAAGGAATTCTCACCCTTCCAAGGAAGTTTCTGCCTGGAGTAAGTCTCCTCTCGTTGAAGACAGATACTTCAATAGTTTGGCGATGGTAAGGTTTGGTTGCATCCAAATGGAAGATTAGTTTTTGGTTCCAAGTGGGATTGAGGTTCTTTGGGACAGTTCTGGTTCGGCTAAGCTGGTTTTCAAAGTCTACTTCCACAAAGGGACTTGCTGATCCTTCACCATCTTTTGGCATAAGATCATGAGCATTAATAACCTCCACAACCAGTTTCATGACCCTTTTCTTTCTAGCCTCGCTCCACAACTAGTTGCAGCTAGGTGGCTTGCCAAAGTAACAGGAAATTCGATTCCGAACCAAGGAACTTCTACTTATCAAGAATGCAAAAGCCAAAAGAAAACACCAGAGTAATGTTATGGTTCTCACAAGTTCTTGCTTCACTTTTGGTTAAGAAAGGAATAATTTCATGGAGAAGCTGCATAACCTTTAGCTATCGGAAGATGGGAAAGCAGAAAAGAATGAGAAAGCTTCAGATTGATCTAACTTAAAGCCAGCATCATTCTTCTGATTGTGGTAATTCTATGTTAGTTCTTCAACAATATATTTACTACTTCAAGTCATTTTGCAAATTTTGTTACCCAAATTTTTGTGTGTGTATTGTCAGGATGTTGTTACATATTCAATGGATTGGTGAAATGCATGCAAAAATTAAAAATATAACCATCAAATGTATAAAATATAAATACTAAAAGTTAATTTCAGAATTTTGATTTTGTCCACTTAAACAAACAAATATTCCCTTTAACTAGTGTGTCATTTAGTTGCTATCTGTTTGCCATTTCTTTTTGTTGTATGTGCAATTTGAATATCATTGTCTAATGAGACAAGAAGGAAAATTTGTATGATTCTTAACTTACTGATAAAGCAAAAGATGATTCTGAACTTTCTGTCTGTGAATGTTCTAGTTACTTGATGAAGTTAAATGGTCTAAAGGACTAGTTTAATGAAAGCAATTGCATGGTTATTGTGTGTTCAATTTTCAGGATAATTGCTTTCTTGTATGTGCAGCAATGTCTGAGTGAAGAAAAAAGTGAAGAAAAGTAGCAGGAAAGGCATAGCTGAAGCTGCAAGAAAGCAATGGTAGATTTGGTTAAGGTATGTGTCATATCATAGACTGTGATACTTTTCTTGTGCTTCATTCTCCCCCTCTTTTTAAATTATATTTGTGTTTGAAGAGTATTAAAAAATACATTTTTGACACACTTTTTTCATTGTTTGAAATTTATTGAAACTCTTTGAGGAATTGTAGCATGGAGCATGTTTTATTTAATGATTCTCTTTCATTATTAAAAAAAATTATTAAATAAAAATTAATTCTAAAGACAAAATAATTAATCACTATTTTATAAACTAAAAAATTATTGGTATTTAAAGTAGTTTTTATTATTAATAAAAAAATTATAAAATATTTTATAAATTGGTATCTAATTACTAACTATCAAGGTTTTAACTACTACTGTTTTGTTCTAAATTAGTTTTTATTAATCTTTTAAAGACTAATTTATAATTAAAATATTAATAACTAAAATTTTGATAGTTAATTTGGATATTAATATAAAAATTATTTTATAATATTTTATTAATTATAGAGATATATTAAATATTAATAATTTTTTAATATTTAAATTAGTATTTAATTTAGTTAATTTAATTAATTTTTAAATTTATTGTAGTGTTTGTTATGAACCACTTAACAAACAAAAAAAAATGTCCAAATTTGCTCTGATATTTGATATATATTCCATGCAAGTTTTAAGTGGAAAAGATAAGGAAGTAATAATTAGTCAAAATAATTATTTGAGTCTTCTGAATAAAGCTAAAACAAAAGCAAATAATTTAGAAGTGTGGGTACTTTATCTAATGATATAGTTGGAAAATAAAAAAAGGGTAATTTTTTAAATAAACAAAAATAAATATTTTTATTATTCTATTTTCGTTGGTTAATTTTTAAATATAATTATGAAAAATATTATAATTATAGATAAATAAATATACTGCTATTATTAATCAAACAAATTACCTTAATAGTGGTGAATTAATTAAAATGTGTTAAAAAAACAAAAGCAGGTGAATCCGCAGCCAAACACTTGTACGGACAGGAACCACACAGTCACAAGAGTTCCATCAACGTTGGAGCCGTTTGTCTTGTCTCCCACACGGTTGGGCCACTTTCTGTTCATTTCCCCTCTCTTCTTGCTCCTCCCAGAACCTTCCTAATCAAAATCCCTCAATTTAGGGTTTATCTAGGTTTAATTATCCCAAATTTCCCAAAACCTTTTAATTGGTATTCCTAGTTTCTCGCTGTCATTACCCAAATGGTTCGCTCCCAAGGCGTCACTCTCATTAATCGCCTTGCTCGTCGATCTTTCCGTGATGCCAACGATTCTGTACGCATCTTGTCGATTTTTTTTCAGTGTACTTCTATGAAATATGGTTTTCCAATTGTGCGGGAAATTTTCGTTTGCAGGTTTATCAAGCAGTGTTCCAAAGGGGTTATAGGACATTGAACTCTAGGCCTTTCAATCCATCGAGAGTTACTGGTAGTTTTGCATCTAATGGTGTGTGTTAAATTAACCCTTTTATTTTCTTACCCTTTTCATTGTATAACTTTTTGGGAAACTGACCAAATTGTCAATTGTTTAGTTTCAACATTTTCAATTTGGGTTATGTTATTTGGTTCTATGGTTATTTTATTTTATGTAAGTTCTTAAATTGCTGAATGAATTGATTATTGATCCATATCTTGTTTTCTTGCAATGCTGGATCTAATGTTGCATACTTTTCAATTGTTGTTTATGATCACCTGCTCCTCTTTATCCATTTGCAGTGGGAGGTGGCGTTAGTCTGAAGAAATGGTTATTATTGGGCGCGACAAATACATATTGGGAGGCATCTAGATTAATTCATGGCTCAGGTATAAATTTTAAAATTATACATCACATACTTGACTTGATTTTTTCTATTAATTTAATGGAATCAGAAGGAGTTTGAAGTTCGTTTACCTTTCACTCAATTCAATACTCTCTTTGCTGCCGAATGCATACTTGTTATTTGCCGAATGCATGTTGATGACTTGTTTGTTTTCCTCAAATTCTATTACAGCATTTTTGGCAAGAGACTATTATGATATTCTTGGTGTGAGTAAGAATGCAAGTTCTTCTGAAATAAAGAAAGCTTACTATGGGGTAAGTTTTTCCTTAGAATTGTCAGTATACATGAATTTAGGTACTGAAATATGTGGGCTTTAGTTATCTTACCCATTTCATGGTTAAACTTTATCAATTCACTGATGATTTGTTTGGATGAGGAATTAAATAGATAGGTAAGAAATATGATGGTAGAAATAGAAAAAAAATAGATAGTTGTCTGACCCACTTCCTGGTTACACATGCTGTTGAAGTAATCTTAGGTGGAGCAGATACGAGGAATCTTGGTGGTGGAGTGAAGGGGATGAAGAAGAGATTGGTGAATTTTTTCAATGATGGATAAGAATTTGTAAAATGGAAGGGTTAGAAGAAACTCAAGGTTGAGAAAATTTTGGCTTACTAGAACAAAATTTCAGTTTGGTAAGATAATAGTGAAACTGTTGATCCTAATGTTAATTCTTATTGAAGTTTGAAAATGTGTAAAAGAACGGGGTATTGTTTGGTTCCCTTGAACCATTTATTATTTTGAGATTTAAGAAAATGTCATATGAATGGAGGATGAATATTTTGGTTCCTATATATAGGAACAAGTGAGATATTTAAAGTTATACAAGTTACAAAGAGATAAAACTTATGAGGCACTGTGAAATTATTGGAAAAAAGTGTTTGAACTTAGATCAAAAGAAGGGGCTAGGATTGCGGAGAATCAATTTTCATTTTTGTTAAGAAGATCTACAACAAAAGGTAATTATCTTCTGTGGAGGTTGATAGAAAGGTATCAAAGTAAAGGAAGAGAATTGCATGTTTTTTTACTTGGAAAAAGTGTATGATCAAGTGTCAAGAGAAGTATTGTGGAAGAGTTTGTAAAAGAAAGGTGTTCATGTTCCTTATATCTAATCTAGGCTATACAAGACAACTATAATGGTCAATTTACCCTTTATAGTGATCTCTCCCAGTAGAATGAGGCTATTGTTGTTATTTTGTTTTATATGCCTTTATAATCTGAATATGCAATTTTGTATTGTGCTTCACAATTGTGAAGTATTTCAGTTCATCCTTACTTTTTTTGCTTCTTTGTACTTTGACATGAAGTCATCAAACAGGATTAGCCAGCATAGGAATTACCTTTCTAAAATGATGTGTATATATATTTTTATTTTCTATAAAATTCTCTTCATGTTCTGCAGCTTGCAAAAAGGCTCCATCCAGATACAAACAAAGATGATCCCGAAGCTGAAAAGAAGTTTCAAGAAGTTTCAATAGCATATGAGGTGGACTCTTGCTGCTTTTGTTTTCATTTTCGTTTGTACCAAAGCCTGAGGTCTATTTGAAATTTTCATATACTAAGTTAGCTCACTGTTGGTTTGTTGTCTTTTTTCTTGTGAGGTAGGTTTTGAAGGATGAGGAAAGGCGACAACAGTATAATCAGGTTTAGCACTAGTTTTTTAGTTCTGCTCTCAATTTTTCTGTTACACATTTTTCTTTAAGTTGGGATACATTGTAAGATGAATGAATGTACATGAACTTTAGTGCATGACATAGTGCAATAAGAAAAAAGAGGGAATATGAAGATTTACTCAGTGGAATTCTGCTTCATGGAGAATTAGAAATTTCTATAAGAATACTTATGAAGAAAAAAATGGAGGAAGGGGGTGGGTAGCATGCACATTTGTACTTTATGTTGGAATATAATAAGAGTATTCTCTTATCCTTGGTAATTTTCCTTGTCTACAGTGATGATATTTCTAAAAAGCTGATATTTGCTGAGTTAATATCTTGCAAAAATCTAAAACGAGACATCATGCATTTTCTAGAAAATTTTTGCTACACTTCCAATGGTATTTTTGGCTTTGTTGATATTACACTTTTTATGCTCAGTATCGGCATTTCATATTTTGTATGAGTAAAAGTTTAGGTTTATTTCATGTTTTAGTACCTCTCATACATGGTGTGCATGTTTGTTGGTTAAATGAATATTTTAAAATTGTTGAGTGGATTGTTGCTTTCTCTAAAGTCTCAACTGCATTATTCATTTCATTCCCTTTTAATATAAATATGTAGCTTGGTCATGATGCTTATGTAAACCAGCAAAGCACTGGTTTCGGAGGCGAGGGTGGCTTCAATCCGTTCGAGCAGATGTTCCGTGATCATGTAAGGACTTGGTAGTTTCTTCCTTTTATTTTATTGATCGTGTCTATTAGGGATACTTCTTTCATTGTTTGTTGCTCTGCATTGTTGTTGAAATATGGAATTACATTCATGCTCCATAGTAATAAGAAAATGTCTTTAGTTTCTGATTTCAATTGTAAAATTTACGATTTAGAAATGGAATTCAATTACTTATTCAATCTAAAGACAAAATGATCTAATGATTTATTAACTATCCAGACAAAAATGTATATGATAAAATTTAGTCAAAATTTTCGTTTTAATTTGGTTGCTTGGTTATGCATCAGTTTCTTTTCACCTGAAATCTATATTTTTCTAATTATGTAGTCTTTAATTAACTATAAATGCCTATAAACTTTCCTGTGACATTCATCCCACATTTTAACTCTAATGTTCTTCTTTTTAACTCTCAATGGTGAACAGGATTTTGTCAAGAGCTTCTTCCATCAGAATATTGGCGGAGAGGATGTGAAGGTTCATTCTTTCTTCACATGTGGACAATTTTAAGTATGCTAAGGAGATGTTTGACCAAAGCCATCTAAATAATTTCTTTTTCAGACTTCTATTGAGCTATCTTTTATGGAAGCTGTACAAGGGTGCACCAAAACTTTAACATTTGAAACAGATATGCTTTGTAATGCTTGTGGTATGTTTATTAAAAAGCTCCAAACTGTTATCCATCACTACTATTGGAATGAAGTTCTCAATCTACCTTTTGCATAATGAAATATTGCAGGTGGGAGTGGTGTTCCTCCTGGTACAAGACCTGAAACTTGTAAGCGGTGTAAAGGGTCAGGAGTGGTCAGTATTGTCTTGAAAATAACTTTCTTTTTATAAAGTTTAAGTTAGTGAAGTGTTGTTAAGTTGATAATTTTGGGAAACATTCAGTTATTTGTACAAGCGGGCATATTCAGAATGGAGAGTACTTGTGGTACCTGCAAGGGAACTGGAAAAATTGTATCGGTATGGTATAAATAGCCCTCTTTTTCTTTTGTTATATTAAATCTTTTTTTTCTTCATATTTTGCGCTACGGTTCAGAAAATATGATGGATGGAGTTTCAATGATATTGTTATCCACATAACTTGCTTATTCATGTTATTATATTCTTGCTGCTTGGCAGAATTCTATCTCTGAAAGTTATTCTTCTACTACCCCTTCCTCCCCTTTAGTAAATTATACATTGAATGACACTTTGTTGATTAAATACAGCTTATGGCTAAGATGTTTTTTCATACTAATTACAAAATTGTGAGAATATATTTGTAAATAGTAACTTTTTGTCTTTTGTTGTTGGTATCAGAATTTCTGCAAGTCTTGCAGGGGTGAGAAGGTTGTCAAAGGAACGAAGTCGGTCAAGTTGGATATTATGCCTGGTAATTGTTATTTAATTTTTTGAGATGTGCTGTTACTACTAGATATGTAGGTCATATGCATATGGCATCCCAAGAACTAGGCTAGCCTACTCCTCTATCTACCCACTAAACATAATAATCATAATAATACCAGCATGCAGGAAAAAAGATACCTATGTCCGATTAAAGCTGGGAAGCCATAAATTTTAAATAATTTATTTAGATACCAAAGTTGAAGATTCTGTACTAATGTTGGCTCTATCTCTTCTAGGACCGACAAAATAATTCATTTTATCTATCATTCATCCTAGGTATATCTATCCTATGCATTTTGCTAAAATAATGGTTTCCTATCCATTCATTTAATTCTTATATTGGATGGGTAATAGTTCATTCTCTATTTTTTAGTGTCCACAGATTTTATTAAATAAAAAAAAGTAAAATCCATTGGATAAAAAAATGCTAGCCTCTCTCTCTATCTCTATTATGTAATACTATTTTACAAATCGAAGTGTACAAATTGTGTAATACACTTCTAAACGTGATATTCATCTGTCATGATATATCAATGGAATATAGAGGCAGCATTTGATCAAGGAAATTCACAATAGCTCCCTTAAATTCTGAAACTCAAGCAACTTTAATATTTTACATATCTACGGTCTTCTCCGCACCCATAACCCTTCTACCATAAACTTTGGTACTTAATATTGAAATCATTATACAAACTCGCAGCCTAAATCTCCCTGATGAAAAATTTAAATAGTAAGAATCGGCAATGATATTGTAAACCACCTCATATTGAAGAGGTTCTCCCTGGACCTTGCCATATTGATTGACCATTCAAATATGCATCTAGTTCAGCAATGAATTTCTCTTTGTATTTTTTTCTTTCATAACACAATACAACCATACAATGAATCGAGTGATCATGAAACCCAAGTTAACATTGGGAAAACATACAAACTGTGTAGAGGTAAGATGAAAGGAAGAATATTTTAAAATAAAAATTATTTAATTTTATTGGGAAAAACCCAAATCCTTACATCAATTAGAGATACTAGCAAAGCACAATATGTAACTAACTAGACTAGAGACATTCCTCTAGGTGATTTTGTAGGATTACGTTAAGCTTAAACCACTTAATAATAATTTTGTAAAATATCATTTTTGTGGAGGGAATGTGCCAACCACCCTAATCTATGCGTTGCTATATGTGTGTGGGATTTTGAGGTACGGGGGTATGCACATCCCTTGTTATTTCATTGGTCGTGTTGTGAATGAGTTGGCTAATTTTGTTTTTAACATTTCAGGGATAGACACTAATGAGACCATAAAGGTTTTCGGAGTTGGTGGAGCAGATCCTGATAGAGATCATCATGGTGATCTCTATGTTACTATCAAGGTACTTAATTCAATAGTTTGGAAGTTGGATGCCACTTTTTTTATTGTTAATACTTTAAACTAAACATTTTTATTTCCGTCATTTTTTCAGGTTAGAGAAGACCCTGTTTTTCGCAGAGAAGGATCTGATATTCACGTGGATGCTGTTTTAAGTATCACTCAGGTAATTTTGTGCAGTTTTCTGGTTGAGTTTTGTTGCAATCCACTTGTGTCTGTGTTTAACTGGATGGTTTATAAATTATAATTGTCTGGGGGCAACATAGTTGTTTATACTACATCCACTGAGGCCCCTAAGAGAGTGTGGGTTGACATGTGTTTGGTTTGGTTTATGAAAGATAGAAGTGGTGGTGGTGGTGTGGATATGGTTGGTGATGGAAGTTTATTGTCAATATTTTGGATCTCTAACATCTAGTTACTTGTTCATGTTACATTTAGTGATTTTATTGTAATTAAACTAAATACTGGAAATTTGGTATGCACTTGTTTCAGGCGATTTTGGGGGGAACTATTCAAGTCCCAACTCTTACTGGAGAAGTTGTACTTAAGGTTAGTATTATATGGCAATACATAATATTATTTCATATGGCACTTTCAGTAACTGGGGAAGTTTGATTCATTGGTCTTATTTGGCAGGTTCGTCCAGGCACCCAACCTGGTCAGAAAGTGGTTTTGAAAAAGAAAGGTAAGCAATTTAATACCCTTTTGGGAAATCAGGGAGTTTTTGTTAATTTTTTGAGACAAGTTAATACATTTGGGATGTATAGACATCATGCTGCATGAATTCTTAAAGGCTTCCTTCTAGTGTAAGCCATTAAGCACATTTCTTTCACCATTCTTGTCTTCTTTATTCTTTTAACAGGGATCAAGACAAAAAATTCGTACACATTTGGAGATCAATATGTTCATTTTAATGTCAACATACCAACGTGAGTGTCTCATTACATGTTTTATTGTATATCATTTTCAATGTTCTGTTTGCTCCTCCTTGTACTACATGTTTAGGTTCTATGATGGATGATGCTTAGAATATAAAACGCCTGTATTTTAAATGTTATTACAGAAACCTGACACAGAGACAACGAGAGTTGATTGAAGAGTTTGCCAAGGAAGAGCAAGGGGAATTTGATAAACGAAGAAGTGCTTCAGCTTCTGGTTGAAAACATTTGCAGAATCTCCACTACTTATTGATGGCAAAGTCATGCTCAACTGGGTGGGAACTCACCTGCTTTAGAAGTTTTGTAGGAGCATAAAGATTTTTTTTTCTTTCTGTCATGCACATAGTGTATGTAATATTTTGGTCAGAAGTGACATCACAATCCAAATTTGAAAGATTAGTATTTAGAAGATAATTCCCTTGTGCCTATACATAAATGGAATTGTAGTCAATTTTGTACATATTTTTTCTTTTAACAGATGTGGAAGTCACATACTGTCATTCTTTTTGTACCATGGTTAAACTAGCCTTCACCGGGTCTAAGTTTGGCCTGTTTCATAGTCTAAACCTTACTTATAAAGTGGATTTTTGTTTTTACATTCAGTGGGTAAATGTTCCCATGCACATTTTGCTTATATGTTCATTTGAGGATCCTCAACAGAAAAACCAACACACTGCATCTATACACCATGCTCATCTTATCTTCACAGTTACCTGAAAATAACAAGAAAAGTTATCATTGTAAGCTTTCGGAACCAATAACCATATCTTAACACTAAGCAACGGCTTTCCATCCTTATGTTTATTTCTTGTTACGAACTTTCTTGAATTCTGTTCCTACCATAACAGGAGTAGCTTTTGGATCATAAATCTTAAAAAGAATGTTTAAAAGAAAAGAAATTAGCAAATTGAAACACAATAAAGGGCATACATGCAATCAACAAATTTGGCTTGTTAAAAGCTCAAAACCTTGGTTAAAACTCATCACAACTTTCCTTTTCTATTGCAGAAAAATGCAGCAATTGAGCCCATCAAAAGAAGCCATCAAAATGGTAAACATTTGATGATTATCATATTTAGCTGAAGGATCATTATTCACACACGTATATCTTTTGGTTTGACTATACTATACTAAATACTATGCTGCATTTTGTATCTCAAAAGATCTTATCCGATCTCAATCTCGACCTCTCAGATCATAGTTGTATTCTTAATCATTATCCTCAGAAAAATAAAAATTTCAGCTAAACACAAGCAGAGTGAGACTGTGGCACAAAAGCACATAATAATACAAAAAAAGTAACTAACTTTGGAAATGAACTCAAAGTAGAAAAATGTTGGACCTTTCTTGACCAGCAGTGTACCAAATTTGTGCCTTGACAAGTTTGTGATTCGTGAGTCAGAATTCGTTCTTCACAAACCGATTCAAAAGCTGAGACTTTGCTACTCCTGAGCTCCCAACTATCACATGTAGTCTATACCCTCATCAGCATTACACTGAATTTAGACTTCACATCTCAATGCATATATAATTTTTTTACCAATAATCCCGACAAGAGCATGAGCCTTCACTTAAATGATGGAATCTGTTATTATCTCTAATAATGATCTCTCTGTGTGTAACTTTTGAAATAAGTTTTATAGCTTCATGACAATCACCACATACACGAAGGTTTTTAACAACACGAATCACATCTTTGGCACTGGTACTGATCAGTGCAAATGCAACAGCTAACTTCTCACTATGACAGCCAAGGAAGTACTCCTTCTCCTCCTCTTCTACATCAAAAAGCACAAACTCAGTGGTCGGACTATAGCCAGCTTCTCTCAAGTCCTTAAATAAACTTTCAAGTTTTTCATATATCTTGTGTGTTAAAGGATGGGAAGTGTCCCCTACTCGGAATTCATGAACAACCCCATCAACTTCAACCCAACTACACCCAGGTAATTTCTGCATCCCTTTCTGACTCAAACTTGATCTGATCTTTTCTGCTTCATCCCATCGACGGCTTGCTGAATATATATTCGATAAGAGAACATAATGTCCTGAATTCCACGGTTCTAACTCAATGAGCTGCATCAACACGTGTTCAGCCAATTGGGTATCCTTATGTAACCTACATCCTCCCAACAGTGCTCCCCAAACAATAGCATTCGCCTTCATCGGCATACTCTTGATCAAATCCCGTGCCTCAACCAACAAACCTGCACGAGCCAAAAGATCCACCATGCATCCATAATGCTCTATAGTAGGAGTCACATCAAAAACACAACTCATGCGATTAAAATAACGCCGACCATCATCAACCAAACCAGCATGAGTACACCCACAAAGCAAACCAACAAAAGTGTTCCCATCAGGCTGCATTCCCACCTTTCCCATTTGGCTAAACACCCCAAAGGCAGCCCCAACATGTCCACACATAGCCAGCCCAGAAATAACAGCATTGAATACCACACAATCCTTTCTCCTCATGCTGTTAAAAACCTCCACAGCCCGCGCCACATTGCCACATTTCGCATAAAAGTCAATCAATGCGGTACCCAACACAGGATTACACAAGAACTCATCGCCATCCACCAAACCCCTAGCCCAATTCCCCAACTCCAACGCCCCCAACCTCGCACATCCAGAAAGAAACCCCACCATGGCATAACAATCTGGCCTCACATTCTCCCTCTGCATCTCAAAAAACACCTCAAGTGCTTTCTTCGGCATCCCATTGGCAGCATACCCCTGAATCAAGGCACTCCAACAGACAACATCCCTCTCCACCATCCCATCAAACACTCTCCGTGCTTCCTCCATGCTCCCGCACTTGGTGTACATATCAACCAACGAGGTTGCCACAAACACATTCCCACACAATCCAGTCTCCCTCATATACCCATCAATCCACCGTCCACTAGCCAAGTCCCCCGTCCTCGAACAAGCATACAAAACCCGAACCAACGTGAAACTATCCGGCTTCACACCCATCTCCAGCAACCCTCTAAATAACCCAACAGCCTCCTCACAATAACCAAACTCAACATACCCACAAATGATGGCAGTCCAAGACACAACATTCTTCTCAGGAATTTCATCAAACACCCGGCGCGCATGACTCAAAAACCCGTTTTTGGAGTAGAAACAAACGAGGCCGGTGTTAACAAACACATCCTTTTCGAACCCGGTTCTGATCACGAGAGAGTGAATGGTGAGACCCACGTGGGTGTTCCTGAGCCTGGCGCAGGCTTTGAGGACGAAGGGGAAGGTGAAGTTGTCGGGGGCAAAGGCGCTGCGCTGGCGCATAGAAGCGTAGAGCGAAACGGCTTCGTGGAAGGCTTCGTTGGAGACGAGGCCGCGGATGAGGGTGTTGTAGAGAAAGATGTTGGGGTTGGGGGTTTGGGCGAAAACGACGGTGGCGTATTGCGTGGCGCGGAGGTTGAGGGAAGAGCGCAAGAGGGTGTTGATGAGGAAGGTGTCGTGGTGGAGACCAAGTCGGAGAAGGCGACAATGGCATTGCTTCACTTCCTGCAACCACCGAAAGCCAGAAGCCAAACATTTCTTTAGCTCCAAGCCCATGTTCATGTTCATGTTTATGTTCATTTTTTGTTCTGCATGCATTCACGTACTTTAATTGCCCTTCCTACTTTCTCCCTCTCATACCCAAATGCTTCGTCGATCTTTCCATGATGCCAAGTTCGCATCTTTTCGATTTCTGTTTTCAGGGTACTTCTATGAAATATGGTTTTCCAATTGTGTGGCAAATTTTCATTTGCAGGTTTATCAAGCACTGTTCCAAAGGGGTTATAGTTACTGCTGGTTTTGCATCTAATGGTGTGTTAAATTAACCCTTTTATTTTCTTACCCTTTTCATTGTATAACATTTTGGGCAACTGACCACATTGTCAATTGTTTAGTTTCAAAAATTTCAATTTGGGTTATGTTATTTGGTTCTGTGGTTATTTTATTTTATGTAAGTTCATAAATTGCTGAATGATTGATATTGCCCCATATCTTGTTTTCTTGCAATGTTGGATCTAATTAAAGTGTTACATACTTTTCAATTGTTGTTTATCCTCTTTATCCATTTGCCGTGTTCATGTTCGTGTTCATTTTCAGTTCTGCATGCATTCACGTACTTTTTATTTATTTCAGTTCTGCATGCATGCACCGGTATTTACAATTTAGGCCTTTTTTTCATTCAACCAACATGAAACGGTGGATGTTTTGCTTACCCAAAGACCAGTAAAATAGTTTTAGTAGGAATCACTTCAGAAAGAAGACAATTCTTAAATGATGAAAATGGTGACTTGATCTTATATACCCATTTAGTGGCACTGCACAAAGGAAATATGAAACGATGATATCATTGTAAAGAGATAAAATGTTGAGGCATGTAGACTTTTCATGTGTATTGAAATCAATTAGTGATCATTTGCAAGCTCACATTGTTCTATTTCTTGGAACAAAAATGAAACTACAATTTTCAGTTTCTTGCCCCAGTGTGAGCCAGAAAAGCTGTGTGAATATGATTCAGTTTAAGAAAAATCTATAGAACTTTTTATTAAGATCTTCAACAATGAAAGTTCTCATTTCTTTCCCTTGAGATTGATCACTGCAAGCTCTTGTTCAACGTATTCTCCTGCACACATGGGTGGATATTTGGTTGCAAGTGGCAACTCTGCAAAATGTCCCAATGGCTTCAGAACTGCATCTGATGCTATGTGAGCAAACAACTACATGCACAGACAAATGTTATCAGCCAATATAACTCTGACAAGTCAATTTTATAAAGCTCTTTTTTCCTAGTTTGAAAAAAATCATTGATTCATCCTCACTCACCGTTGAAGAGACTCTCCATAAGCTACGATTCTGCTCTTGTGCTAAATTAATTGCATCAAGTGTTCTCTTTGTGGCAACAACCTCATGCATGCCAGCTATGCAATCCCCTCCAGTTAACCACTCTATCTATATTTAAACAACAAAAAGAAAACACACAAAAGAACATTTATAATGCAGAGTCAACATACTTATCATAGAGGACTGTGAAATATTGATCTCAAATGAAAGAGAAATCATGAGACAGCTATCATTGCTGAACTAAACAATTTAAAAAAGAAAAGACAGAATTAGAAAATTTGTAAGGTTATTTCATCAGAAAGGCAGGAAATATGAGAGGACTTAAATCAAGTATCAGTTTCAAGCTGCAATATAAACTTTAACTTCCTTTTCATGAAATATCAGCAAATTTTAGTAATTTTGAATTTTACCTGTTTTCCTGTCTGAATAAGAAGACATCCTATTGGAACCTTCACTTCAACTTTTTGTCCATTTCTTAACCAGATGTTTAAACCAGGAAATCTACTTCTACCATGAATAGTTAGGAAGTTAAGGTCATAGTGATATCCTGCAAAAATAGTACCCTCCTGGCCATATTTTTGAAGGTCACTCCCGGTTGGCGCCAACAGGTGTGGACCCTAGTACATGGTAAAGAGAGAAAATACATTATACAATCTCATCATTCAATTCTACTTGTAATTACTTGAACTATGAAAGTAAGAATATGGTTCAGCTTATCATTCAATTGTTCATAATGGTTATAGGCCAATAAAATGTATTAGCAAATACTGACATTTTTAAAAGCATAAGGTATAGCCCATTTGGTGGCAATATCATGGAAAAAATAAGTTTCAAAGATGCTTTTTTTGATATTAAAAGTAACAGAAGTGGCAGTCCAGTGCATAAAGCACCAGTCTAGGTAAGGCTAGCATTCTATTAAACAGGAAAAGTAAGGCACTGATACTTTTATTACAGAACTTGTGCTTTCCTGTTTTAACAAAAGAGATCGTGCAATATATCTATTGCACATGTAGACCATCCTGTTCCTTTTGAAGGTGTAAAAAAAATGCATGTCTTGCTGGATACAAATATAATTTTAAACAAGAACTCTCAAAAAATTATAGTAAGTACATTAAATAAAAAAAGGTTGTAAATGTGACAAAAAAAAATGCTGACAAACTGAGGAACCATTACTTTCATGTTGAAAAATGGACAATACTAATAAAAGATGCTTACTATGATGCACTGTGTCCAAAGGAAATGCCTGTTAGTAATATAATCAATGAGATGAAATTGTGAATTTGTGTCTCACATTATTTTTGTGCTAAAATTTATCTTGAAATGTTTACTTGTCTTGAGATCTAAGTTCTTTAATCAACTTATTTCCAGTTATACTTTTCTTTTGCCTTATTATAGGTAACTAATTGCCATGAAGCAATAGATGTCCTCACCAGCTTCATAAGAGAAGTGAATGCATCCTTTGGAAGACCAAATCCAATAGCTGCCATTTCAGCAACAACCTAAGGAACAAATATGCACATTTAGTTCACCACATAAAAAATAACATGAGAAAAAAAGAAATGTCTGACTTCAATTGCTGCTATCATTTTGTATCCCCAGGAATCCATAGTTTCTTTCCATTCAGGGAAACCTTCTGGTATTACTGGCTCTGCATTCAGCTCCTGCATAGTTTAGATGAACATTAGGACTATGAACAAGGTAGCATCTGTTCTTTCTCTTTATAGATAAGAAATGAGAAGCATAAGACCTGAAAACGGGTATTTGACGGTCGTGGACCGATCCTCCAAAAGTATCGCCATTTGGGATCGGGCCCAACAGGAGTGTGAGGCTGGTTTTCTTTAGGCATTGCTTTCAGTTTTTCTTGCATTTCTTCATCAACCAAGCTTCTTGGAACTTCAACTTTCTCTGGTGTAACCCCAACCTGTTACACCCATTTGAAACACCATTTATCATTACCATTTCTTAAGGATTCTTTTTGCCATAAAAACTGCCAGGATCAGATTACAAAAACTAAAATAAAATGTTCCAAAATCCAACAGAACAGAAGGAAAACCCAAACCACTGTTGGTCATTTTTCTGTTTCCAAAACCGATGCTTGTATTTACCATTTTCATTGTTCGTAAAATCTCCACAATTTGCTCCAACAATAAAGGACCTCAAGCCAAAAGAATCTGGAACAGCCCCACAGAAAGATATTCTACAACTAAATTCTCGCCCAAAACAATAATTCATATTTAAAAGAAAAAAAAATTCAGACACAAGTACATCTTCCAAAAATCTTGCCAATTCCAGGAAGAAAAGGAACCAAACTTAACACAAATTACATAGATAAAAAGAAAGGAGAAAACTTCAAACTTGACCAATTCCACACACACAAAAAAAGAAAACTCACAATTAGTCACCGAAACCATATATCTTAGTAACTTGAATCTCTACATTTATAAAACTTCCCCTCCATTCCCAACTGCGGAAAAGAGATTCCATTCAGATCATTGTGATAAAATAGCAAAATAAAAGGAAATTGACAAGTTTGCAAAAGAAGAATAATTCTCAAAATGAAAGAATAAATTATGAATTTTATAGAAGCAGAGACTAAAGCATAGGACACTTGTGATCTCAGCAATACGATAAGGGAACTGATTCCAACACATTCATGATTCGTTGCCCACATCCATATAATATCAACAATTGATTTCTCAACACGAGATAGTTCATAAAAAAAGACCATTAGGTAATATTCCAACATATTCATGCCTAATGTCAACAACTGATTAAGATTATTCATTCTACCTTTACTCAATAGATTCAATCCAGTGAAAAACTAAAACCCCACCACACCCCAGAAGGGGATATAAGATATTTGACAAGAAAATCATTGGGTAATATTCCAATAAATTCATTCTTTGCTGTAACAGTTTATTCTCACATCAAATTGAAGTACCAACTCTCACCTTCAAGGCCTGTTTAGTAGAATTGAGTAAAGCTTTAACCCAATCTTCTTGTATGATCGGATTAAAGTTGAAAGAGTTCAAAAGCAAAAGCAACATTTTTTCCCCTTCTTCATCTCAGTATTGGAATTCACAGAAGCGCTTTGCAAACTTTAAACCAAACATGGCCTAAGATGATTTTCTCAATTCTAGATTATTCATTATACCTTTACTGAATAAGGTTTACTGTACTCTAACGAAAAATTGAGCACACCCCAGAAGGGAAAGAACGTGAATGGCTCCAAATTACATTGGAAGAAGGAAACTTTAGGAGAGAAAAAAAGACCCTTTACCCGGAAATGCAAGTGGGGTATCTCATGGAGGAGTTTGAAAAATTGAGCACACCCCAGAAGGGAAAAAACGTGAATGGCTCCAAATTAGATTGGAAGAACGAAACTTTGGGAGAGAAAAAACGACCCTTTACCTGGTAATGCAAGTGGGGTCTCTCATGGAGGAGTTTGAAGTGTTGGGGCTTGGAGAAGTAGTGTTCCATCATATCAATGAAGCGATCGTTGTCCTGAACGGTGCAGCGAGGGTCCTTCACGAGCAGCGCGCCGGTCTCCCTGAGCGTGCGGCTGACCTCGGCACAGAGGTGTGGGTCCCAGTCGCCGGAGAGACAGGGAGAGAGATCTATGACAGGGAGATCCATTGAATAGTGGGAGATGGCGGGAGAGTGAAGAGCTTTGGACTGCAAATAGTGACTACAGAAGCTGCGTGTGTGTGTATATGTATGTATATATATATATATATATATATATATATATATAATAATAATAATAATAATAATAATAATAATAATAATAATAATAATAATTTTGAACAATTTCAGGCAAAAAGAATGATATCAAAGCTTTTTCCTATGAATAATTTGAGACATAGAAAAGATGGATCCATCTTTGCTAATATATTAGATACAATTTAGTGTGTAATATAAAAACATAAGAAGTAGAATTTTAAGATACTGTTCTGCTAACTAAAAGAAAATAATATTTTATTAACTAAAACAATAACTATATTATAACAATATAGATTGAAAATGGATGAGGTAAGTAAAATTTTAATTAAAAAAACCTAAATTTGTATACCTTAATACCAAGTTTAATAATAACTGATGGCATTTTTCTATCGATTATTCATTAAAAAAATACAAAGTTTTAATCTTTATTTAAAGATATAAAGAATAAATTAGATTTTGAATTTAATAATTGTAATTATTAATATTATTTAAAAGAATTTGAAATTTTGAATTATTACGGATTAAAATTTGTTGATAAATTTTGAATTACATACGAATTTGTGTATGGATTAATATTTGTAGGTAAATTTGTCCTACATAAACACATGTCAGATTCAGAGGAGGCATGTACATTAATAAATAAATAAAAAATATAAGGAGGAAAAGATAGGACGTTTGTTTTAAAAAAATAAGTTTTTCAGTTTTGTTTGCTTTCGGTTTGGCACATATTCCATCTTAATTTTTGGGTGTTATGATTTGAAATTTTTACCAGACATTCCTTAGAGTGTGTGTGGAGTTGTTATTGTGTGTATTGAGTTTTGACTGAGATTTGAGCTCTAAATTCGTCTCACAAGATTTGCAATAATTTTTTTATTCATCACTGTTAAGGCTGAAAGAAAGGTTCGTTTGTGTGTTAAATTGTTTGAATTTTTCTCTAGGAGAATACTCATCCGTTTGACCTAAAATTTTTCGCGTTTTGTCCTAATTCAATCGACATTCTTACATGGAATTTGAAAAAAAATTATTTTGGGAGAATTTTTCAAAAATTTTGTGGAAACCAAGGCTATCATCTACCAGAGTTTGTGAAACTTAACCCTATTTTCTGCAATTTTATTATGGGTCCATATGAGTTGAAAAATTCGGGACAAATTCACGCAAGTACTTTCATATGTTGTTTGCACCTAACTAAGGAAGCATGTCCATAAACAAATCACAAAAAGGAGATATAGGGAAGAAAAGCCAAGATGTTTTGTTTTCAGAAAACCAGTTTTGTACACTCTCGGTCTGAGACTTACTACACCTTTTTCCTTGGGTCTTTTGGTATGAAATTTTTACAAGATATTCTTCATTGTGTGTATTGAGTTTTGCTTAAGATTTGAGCCCCAAATTTATTCCACAAGATATGCAATAAAGATTTTATTCATCACTGCCAGAATTGAAATGAAGGTTCATTTGTGTGTGCAATTGTTTGATTTTTTTCCTAGGTGATAACTCATCCGTTCGACCTGAATATTGTTGTGTTTTGTCCCAAATTCAGTCGAGATTCTACAATGGAATTTCAACAAAAATTATTCCAGGAGAATTTTTCAAAAATTTTGTGCAAACCCAGGCTATCATCTATCAAAATTTGTGAAATTTCACTATACTTTATGCAATTTTATGAAAGGTCCATACTGGATTAAAAAACTCAGAACAAAATTCTCGCAAGTACTTTTATATATAGTTTGCACCCAACTAAGGAGGCACATCCATAAAAAAATCACAAAAAAGAGATATAGGGAAGAAAAGCCCAGACATTTTGTTTTCAGAAACCATTTTTGTTCACTCTCGGTCTGCGATTTTCTACTCCTTATTCCTTGGGTCTTTTGGTCTGAAATTTTTACAGAACATTTGTCATTATGTGTATTGATTTTGATTGTCATTTGAGACCCAAATTCGTCCCACAACATTTGAAATAATTTTTTTTATTCATAACTGCCAGAACTAAAAGGAAGGTTCGTTTGTGTGTGAAACTATTAGATATTTTTCCTAGTAAATACTCATCCGTTTGGCCTGAAATTTGAGGCCTTTTGTCCCAAATTCAGTCAAGATTCTTATATGGAATTTAATTTAATTTTATTTTGGAAGATATTTTAAAAAATTATGTGGAAACCAAGGTAGAAGGTTTTGTTTTTGGAAAACAAGTTTTGTTTTCGGAACACAAGTTTTGTTCACACTTGGTTTGGGATTTACTACGCCTTACTCCATTGGTATTTTGGTCTGAAAGTTTTACCAGACGTTTGTCATTGTGTCTATTGAGTTTTGACTTAGATTTGAGCCCCAGATTTGTCCTATAGGATTGACAATAAATTTTTTATTCATCGCTGCCAGGCAGAAAGGAAGGTTCGTTTGTGTTCAAAACTGTTTTATTTTTTTTGGGGGTGAATAATCATCCGTTTGACCTGAAATTCGTCGCTTTTTGTCCCAAATTCAGTGGAGATTTTTACGTGGAATTTCAGTAAAAAACTATTTCGGGAGAATTTTTCAGAAATTTTGTGCAAACCAAGGCTATCCTCTACAAAAACTTGTGAAATTCTGTCCTGCTTTCTGCAATTTTATTCTGGATCCGTATTGCGCTGAAAAATTTCACACAAGTACTTTTATATGTTGTTTGAACCCAAGTAAGGAGTAACTTCCATAAACAAAACACAAAAAAAAGATACGGTGAAGAAAAGCCAGGGCGTTTTGTTTTCGAAAAACCAGTTTTGTTCGCTCTCGGTCTAGGACTTACTACGCCTTACTCCTTGGGTATTTTGGTCTAAAATTTTTACCAGACGTTCGTCATTGTGTCTATTGAGTTTTGGATGAGATTTGAGCCCCAAATTCGTCCCACAAGATTGACAACAAATTTTTTATCGAACATTGCCACGGCTGAAAGGAAGATTCGTTTGTGTGTGAAATTATTTAATTTTTTTTATGGTGAATATTCATCTGTTTGACCAGAAATTCGTTGCGTTTTGTCCCAAATTCAGTGGATATTCTTTCGTGTAATTTTAGGAATAAACTATTTCGGGATAATTTTTCAGAAATTTTGTGCAAACCAAGACTATTTTCTACCAAAACTTGTGAAATTGCGCTTTACTTTCTTCAATTTTATTCTGGGTCCGTATTGCGTTGAAAAATTTCACACAAGTACTTTCATATGTGTTTTGCACCCAGGTAAGGAGCCACGTCCATAAACAAATCACAAAATGAAGATACGAGGAAGAAAAGCCAGGAGGTTTTGTTTTCAGAAAACAAGTTTTGTTCACTCTCGGTCTGGGACTCTTCTACGCCTTACTCCTTGGGTATTTTGGTATGAAATTTTTACAAGACGTTCGTAACTGTGTCTATTTAGTTTTGGCTGAGATTTGAGCCCAAAATTCGTCCCACAAGATTGGCAATAAATTTTTTATTGATCACTGCCAGGGCTGAAAGAAAGGTTCATTTGTGTATGACACTCTTTGATTTTTTTCATTGGTGAATATTTATCCATTTGACCTAAAACTCATCGCATTTTGTCCCAAGTTCAGTGGAGATTCTTACGTGGAATTTCAGGAAAAAACTATTTTGGGAGATTTTTTCAGAAATTTTGTGCAAACCAAGGCGATCTACCAAAACTTGTAAAATTCTGCCATACTTTCTGCAATTTTATTCTGGGTCCGTATTGCGCTGAAAAAACTCACACAACTACTTTCATATGTTGTTTGCACCCAGGTAAGGAGGCACGTCCATAAACAATTAAGATAAAGAAGATACGGGGAAGAAAAGCCGAGATGTTTTGTTTACGGAAAACCAGTTTTTTTCACTCTCGGTCTTGGACTTACTACGCCTTACTCCTTGGGTATTTTGGTATGAAATTTTTACCACACACTCATCATTGTGTCTTTTGAGTTTTTGCTGAGATTTGAGTCCCAGATTCTTCCCACAAGACTGACAATAAATTTTTTATTGATCACTGCCAGAGCAGAAAGGAAGGTTGGTTTGTGTATGACACTCTTTTGATTATTTTCATGGGTGAATACTTATCCGTTTGACCTAAAATTTGTCCCATTTTGTCCCAAATTCAGTGGAGATTCTTACGTGGAATTTCAGGAAAAAACTATTTTGGGAGAATTTTTCAGAAATTTTGAGTAAACCAAGGCTATCCTCTACCAAAACTAGTGAAATTTCGCCCTATTTTCTACAATTTTATTCTGGGTCCGTATTGCGCTGAAAAAACTCACACAAGTACTTTCATATGTTGTTTGCACCCAGGTTAGGAGGCACGTCCATCAATAATTAACAAAAAGAAGATACAGAGAAGAAAAGCCAGGACATTTTGTTTACGGAAAACTAGTTTCGTTCACTCTCGGTCTTGAACTTACTACTTCTTACTCCTTGGGTATTTTGGTATGAAATTTTTACCACACGTTCGTCACCGTGTGTGTTGAATTTTGGCTTAGATTTGAAGGTTCGTTTGTGTTCGAAAATGTTTGATTTTTTTCGGGTGTGAATACTCATCCGTTTGACCTGAAAATCATCGCGTTTTGTCCCAAGTTCAGTGGAGATTCTTATGTGGAATTTCAGTAAAAAACTATTTTGGGAGAATTTTTCAGAAATTTTGTGCAAACCAAGGCTATCCTCTACCAAAACTTTTGAAATTTAGCCATACTTTCTGCAATTTTACTCTGGATCCATATTGCGCTAAGAAAATTCACACAACTACTTTCATATGTTTTTTGCACCCAGGTAAGGAGGCACGTCCATAAACAAACCACAAAAAGGAGATACGGGGAAGAAAAGCCAGGACGTTTTGTTTTCGGAAAACCAGTTTTGTTCACTCTCGGTCTAAAACTTACTACGCCTTACTCCTTTGGTATTTTGGTCTGAAAGTTTTACTAGACGTTTGTCCTTGTGTCTATTGAGTTTTGACTTTGATTTGAGTCCCAGATTCGTTCAATAGGATTGTCAATAAATTTTTTACTCATCGCTGCCAGGCAGAAAGGAAGGTTCGTTTGTGTTCAAAACTGTTTTATTTTTTCGGGGATGAATACTCATCCGTTTGACCTGAAATTCGTCGCTTTTTGTCCCAAATTCAGTGGAGATTTTTACGTGAAATTTCAATAAAAAACTATTTCGGGATAATTTTTCAGAAATTTTGTGCAAACCAAGGCTATATCATCTACCAAAACTTGTGAAATTCCGCCATATTTTCTGCAATTTTATTCTTCGTCCGTATTGCGCTGAAAAAATTCACACAAGTCCTTTCATAGGTTTTTTGCACCCAGGTAAGGAGACACGTCCATAAATAAATCACAAAAAGAAGATATGGGGAAAAAAGCAAGGACGTTTTGTGTTCAGAAAACAAGTTTCGTTCACTCTCGGTCTGGGACTTACTACGCCTTATTCCTTGGGTATTTTTGTCTAAAATTTTTACTAGACGTTCCTCACCGTGTCTGTTGAGTTTTGGCTTAGATTGAGCCCCAGATTTGTCCGACAAGATTGGCAATACATTTTTTATTCATCACTGACATGCAGAAAGGAAGGTTCGTTTGTGTGCGAAACTATTTTATTTTTTTCGGGGTGAATACTCATCCGTTTGACTTGAAATTCGTCGCGTTTTGTCCCAAATTCAGTGGAGATATTTACGTGAAATTTCAATAAAAAAATAATTCGGGAGAATTTTTCAGAAATTTTGTGCAAACCAAGATTATCTTCTACCAAAACTTGTGAAATTCCGCCATACTTTCTGTAATTTTCTTATGGGTTCGTATTCCGCGGAAAAAATTTACACAAGTCCTTTCATATGTTGTTTGCACCCAAGTAAGAAGGCACGCCAATAAAGAAATCACAAAAAGAAGATATGTAAAAAAAACAAGGACGTTTTGTTTTCGGAAAACAATTTTCATTCACTCTCGGTCTAGGACTTACTACGCCTTATTCCTTGGGTATTTTTGTCTGAAATTTTTACCAGACGTTCCTCACCGTGTCTGTTGAGTTTTGGCTAAGATTTGAGCTCCAGATTCCTCCCACAAGATTGACAATAAATTTTTTATTCATGACTGCCAGACAGAAAGGAAGGTTCGTTTGTGTGCGAAACTGTGTTATTTTTTTCAGCGGTGAATACTTGATGAGAATCAAATAAATGAGGCTTTTATTAATGAAGGAAGAGGACATTCACCCTCACATTTGAAGTGCTTCCTTCTAGTATTCTCATAATTAAAAGAAGACATAAAATAAAGATGAGGCCCAAGCCCAAAGCCCAAGAAGGCCAAAGCCCAAAAAAGCCCAAGTCCATCCATGAGTGGCAAGGCCAAGCATTAAATAAAAGAGCATCATTTTGTATAGTTGTAGGAGGTGTGGATATTAAATAAAGAAGTGTGAAAATGTAAAATAAAGTCACATTATCCATGTGACTTAGGAGAGTAGGCGTAGTTGTAGTTTTTAAGAGGTGTCATAGTAGAAAAAGGTCACACCTCCCATGTGACTTGTTTTTGGTGGGAATTTCAAATGAGTTTTATTTGAATTTTCCCACCTATTTTCCAGCACCCTCACACTATAAATAGAGGTGTGGGCTCTTGTAAAATTCAGAATTGAAATTGGTAATAGAGAAACTCTACTCAATTTGAGAGAGAATTGTGAGAACTTGTCTTCTCCTTCACCTTGTCTTATCTTGAGTGCATTTGGTTCTCTCAAGTGGTGGCACTAGCTCACTTATCTTGGAGTTTTCACCATCCAAGTGGCGTGATCATCAAACCAAATCCTTCATCTCCATAAGTTCTTCTTTCTTTCATCTCCTAGTTCATTTGAAGCTAAAACATGTCTTAGTTTACTTTTCTAGCATTTTCATTCGGTATTTTAGTTTTTTCTGAATTTGCTTCGGTTCATCTTCTCCTTGGCTGTTTCCATTTGTTTCTTCTTCATTTATAGTTGTTTTGTTCGGTTCAAATCTGTTCTTGAGCTTTTTAAACGGTGCTTTTGCTTTTATACACATTTTAATCGGTTCAATTGGCAATAGATGGATCTTCCATGTGAGTTTGGTGTTTGGTGCAAGTTTTGGTGAGTTCTTGAAACATAGAACCTTGATCCAATTCTATTAAAAGTGCCTAAGCTATCTCCAACTCAAGTTGATTCCATAGAACGTTTGGTAAAAATTTCAGACCAAAATACCCAAGGAGTAAGGCTTAGTAAGTCCCAGACCGAGAGTGAACAAAACTGGTTTTCTGAAAACAAAACGTCCTGGCTTTTCTTCCCCATATCTTCTATTTGTGATTTGTTTATGGACGTACCTCCTTACCTGGGTGCAAACAAAACATGAAAGTAGTTGTGTGATGTTTTTAAGCGCAATACGGACCCAAAAGAAAATTGTAGAAAGTATGGCGAAATTTCACAAGTTTTGGTACACTTGGTTTGCACAAAATTTCTGAAAAATTCTCTCGAAATAGTTTTCTCCTGAAATTCCACGTAAGAATCTCCACTGAATTTGGGACAAAACGCAACAAATATAAGGTCAAACGGATGAGTATTCACCCACAAAAAAAACAAAATAGTTTCGCACACGAACGAACCTTCCTTTCAGCGCTGGTTGTGATGAATAAAAAATTTATTTCCAATCTTGTGCGACGAATCTGGGGCTCAAATCTCAGCCAAAACTTAACAGGCACAGTGACGAACGTCTGGTAAATATTTCAGACCAAAATACCCAAGGAGTAAGGCGTAGTGTGTCCAAGACCGAGAGTGAACAAAATTGGTTCTCCGAAAACAAAACGTTCTGGCTTTTCTTCCCCGTATCTTCTTTTTGTGGTTTGTTTATGGACGTGCCTCCTTACCTGGGTGCAAACAACACATGAAAGTAGTTGTGTGAATTTTTTCAGCGCAATACGGACCCAGAATAAAATTGCAGAAAGTAGGGCGAAATTTCACAAGTTTTGGTAGAGGATAGCCTTGGTTTGTACAAAATATCTGAAAAATTCTCCCGAAATAGTTTTCTCCTCAAATTTCACGTAAGAATCTCCACTGAATTTGGGACAAAAGGCGACAAATTTTAGGTCAAACGGATGAGTATTCACCCACAAAAAAAAATAAAACAGTTTCGCACAAGAACGAACCTTCCTTTCAGCGCTGGCTGTGATGATTAAAAAATTTATTTCCAATCTTGTGCGACGAATCTGGGGCTCAAATCTCAGCCAAAACTCAACAGACACAGTGACGAACGTCTGGTAAAAATTTCAGACCAAAATACCCAAGGAGTAAGGCGTAGTGTGTCCAAGACCGAGAGTGAACAAAACTGGTTCTCCGAAAACAAAACGTCCTGGCTTTTCTTCCCCGTATCTTCTTTTTGTGGTTTGTTTATGGACATGCCTCCTTACCTGGGTGCAATCAACATATCAAAGTAGTTGTGTGAATATTTTCAACGTAAAACGGACCCAGAATAAAATTGCAGAAAATAGGGCGAAATTTCACAAGTTTTGGTAGAGGATAGCCTTGGTTTGCACAAAATTTCTGACAAATTCTCCCCAAAATGGTTTTCTCCTAAAATACCACGTAAGAATCTCCACTGAATTTGGGACAAAACGCGACAAATTTCAGGTGAAACAGATGAGTATTCACCCATGAAAAAAATAAAATAGTTTCGCACACGAATGAACCTTCATTTCAGCCCTGGCAGTTATGAATAAACAATTTATTTCCAATCTTTTGGGACGAATCTAGGGCTCAAATCTCAGCCAAAACTCAACAGACACAGTGACGAACGTCTGGTAAAAATTTCAGACCAAAATACCCAAGGAGTAAGGCGTAGTGTGTCCAAGACCGAGAATGAACAAAACTGGTTTTCCGAAAACAAAACGTCCTGGCTTTTCTTCCCCATATCTTCTATTTGTGATTTGTTTATGGACGTGCCTCCTTACCTGGGTGCAAAAAACATATGAAGGTACTTGTGTGAATTTTTTCGGCGCAATACTGACCCAGAATGAAATTTCAGAAAGTAGGGCGAAATTTCACAAGTTTTGGTAGAGGATAGCCTTGGTTTGCACAAAATTTCTGACAAATTCTCCCGAAATAGTTTTCTCCTAAAATTCCACGTAAGAATCTCCACTGAATTGGGACAAAACGCGACAAATTTCAGGTCAAACAGATGAGTATCCACCCACGAAAAAAATAAAATAGTTTCGCACATGAATGAACCTTCATTTCAGCCCTGGCATTTATGAATAAACAATTTATTTCCATTCTTTTGGGACGAATCTGGGGCTCAAATCTCAGCCAAAACTCAACAGACACACTGACGAACGTCTGGGGAAAATTTCAGACTGAGAGTGAACAAAACTGGTTTTCCGAAAACAAAACGTCCTGGCTTTTCTTCCCCATATCTTCTATTTGTGATTTGTTTATGGACGTGCCTCCTTACCTGGGTGCAAACAACATATGAAAGTAGTTGTGTGAAGTTTTTAAGCGCAATACGGATCCAGAATAAAATTGTAGAAAATAGGGTGAAATTTCACAAGTTTTGGTACACTTGGTTTGCACAAAAATTCTGAAAAATTCTCCCGAAATAGTTTTCTCCTGAAATTCCACTTCAGAATCTGCATTGAATTTGGGAGAAAACGCGACAAATTTCAGGTCAAACGGATGAGTATTCGCCCACGAAAAAAATCAAACAGTTTCACACACGTACAAACCTTCCTTTCAGAATATTTATTGCGAATCTTGTGGGAAGAATCTTGGCGTCAAATCTCAGACAAAAATTAATAGACACAATGACAAACGTCAGGTAAAAGTTTCAGACCAAAACACCCAAGGAGTAAGGCGTAGTAAGTCCCAGACCGAGAGTAAACAAAACTGGTTTTCCGAAAGCAAAACGTCCTGGATTTTTTTCCCCGTATCTCCTTTTTGTGATTCTTTTACGGACGTGCCTCCTTACCTGGGTGCAAACAACATATGAAAGTACTTGTGTGAACTTTTCATCTCAATACGGACCCAGAATAAAAATTTCATAAAGTAGGGCGAAATTTCACAACTTTTGGTAAAGGATAGCCTTGGTTTGCACAAAATTTCAGAAAAACTCTCCCGAAATAGTTTTTTCCTGAAATTTCACGTAAGAATCTCCACTAAATTTGGGAAAAACGCGACAAATTTCAGGTCAAACGTATGAGTATTCGCCCATGAAAAAAATCAAACAGTTTCACACACAAACGAACCTTCCTTCCAGCCCTGGCAGTGATCAATAGAAAATTTATTTCCAATCTTGTGGGACGAATTTGGGCCTCAAATATCAGCCAAAACTCAATAGACACAGTGACGGACGTCTGGTAAAAATTTCAGACCAAAACACCCAAGGAGTAAGGCGTAGTAAGTCCAAGATCGAGAGTGAACAAAACTGGTTTTCCGAAAACAAAACGTCCTGGATTTTCTTCCCCGTATATCCTTTTTGTGATTCTTTTATGGACGTGCCTCCTTACCTAGATCCAAGCAACATATGGAAGTACTTGTGTGAACTTTTTCAGCGCAATACGGACCCAGAATAAAAATTGCATAAAGTAGGGCGAAATTTCACAACTTTTGGTAGAGGATAGCCTTGGTTTGCCCAAAATTTCCGAAAAATTCTTCCGAAATAGTTTTTTCCTGAAATTCCACGTAAGAATCTCCACTGAATTTGGGACAAAACGCGACAAATTTCAGGTCAAACGGATGAGTATTCGCCCACGAAAAAAATCAAAAAGTTTCACACACAAACGAACCTTCCTTCCCGCCCTGGCAGTGATCAATAGAAAATTTATTGCCAATCTTGTGGGACGAATCTGGGCCTCAAATCTCAGGCAAAACTCAATAGACACAGTGACGAACGTCTGGTAAAAATGTCAGACCAAAACACCCAAGGAGTAAGGTGTAGTAAGTCCCAGACCGAGAGTGAACAAAACTGGTTTTCCGAAAACAAAACGTCCTGCATTTTCTTCCCCGTATCTCCTTTTTGTGATTCTTTTATGGACGTGCCTCCTTACCTGGGTGCAAACAACATATGGAAGTACATGTGTGAACTTTTTCAGCGCAATGCGGACCCAGAATAAAAATTGCATAAAGTAGGGCGAAATTTGACAACATTTGGTAGAGGATAGCCATGGTTTGCACAAAATTTCCGAAAAATTCTCCCAAAATAGTTTTTTCCTGAAATTCCACGTAAGAATCTCCACTGAATTTGGGACAAAACGCGACAAATTTCAGGTCAAACGGATGAGTATTCGCCCACGAAAAAAATCAAACAGTTTCATACACAAACGAACCTTCCTGATCAATAGAAAATTTATTGCCAATCTTGTGGGACGAATTTGGGCCTCAAATCTCAGCCAAAACGTCCTGGATTTTCTTCCCCGTATCTCCTTTTTGTGATTCTTTTATGGACGTGCCTCCTTACCTGGGTGCAAACAACATATGGAAGTACATGTGTGAACTTTTTCAGCGCAATACGGACCCAGAATAAAAATTGCATAAAGTAGGGGGAAATTTCACAACTTTTGGTAGAGGATAGACTTTGTTTGCACAAAATTTCCGAAAAATTCTCCCGAAATACTTTTTTTCTGAAATTCCACGTAAGAATCTCCACTGAATTTGGGACAAAACGCGACAAATTTCAGGTCAAACGGATGAGTATTCGCCCACGAAAAAAATCAAACAGTTTCACACACAAACGAACCTTCCTTCCCGCCCTGGCAGTGATCAATAGAAAATTTATTGCCAATCTTGTGGGACTAATCTGGGCCTCAAATCTCAGCCAAAACTCAATAGACACAGTGACGAACGTCTGGTAAAAATTTCAGACCAAAACACCCAAGGAGTAAAGAGTAGTAAGTCCGAGACCGGGAGTGAACAAAACTGGTTTTTCGAAAACAAAACGTCCTGGATTTTCTTCCCCGTATCTCCTTTTTGTGATTCTTTTATGGACGTGCCTCCTTACCTGAGTGCAAACAACATGTGGAAGTACTTATGTGAACTTTTTCAGCGCAATACGGACCCAGAATAAAAATTGCATAAAGTAGGGCGAAATTTCACAACTTTTGGTAGAGGATATCCTTGGTTTGCACAAAATTTCCGGAAAATTCTTCTGAAATAGTTTTTTCCTGAAATTCCTCGTAAGAATCTCCACTGAATTTGGGACAAAACGCGACAAATTTCAGGTCAAACGGATGAGTATTCGCCCACGAAAAAAATCAAACAGTTTCACACACAAACGAACCTTCCTTCCGGCTTTGGCAGTGATCAATAGAAAATTTATTGCCAATCTTGTGGGACGAATCTGAGCCTCAAATCTCAGCCAAAACTCAATAGACACAGTGACGAACGTTTGGTAAAAATTTCAGACCAAAACACCCAAGGAGTAAGGCGTAGTAAGTCCCAGACCGAGAGTGAGAAAAACGGGTTTTTCGAAAACAAAAGGTCCTGGATTTTCTTCCCCGTAACTCCTCTTTGTGATTCTTTTATGGACGTGCCTCCTTACCTGGGTGCAAACAACATGTGGAAGTACTTGTGTGAACTTTTTCAGCGCAATACGGACCCAGAATAAAAATTGCATAAAGTAGGGCGAAATTTCACAACTTTTGGTAGAGGATAGCCTTGGTTTGCACAAAATTTCCGAAAAATTCTCCCGAAATAGTTTTGTCCTAAAATTCCACGTAAGAATCTCCACTGAATTTGGGACAAAACGCGACAAATTTCAGGTCAAACGGATGAGTATTCGCCCACGAAAAAAATCAAACAGTTTCACACACAAACGAACCTTCCTTCCCGCCCTGGCAGTGATCAATAGAAAATTTATTGCCAATCTTGTGGGACGAATCTAGGCCTCAAATCTTAGCGAAAACTCTATAGACACAGTGACGAACGTCTGGTAAAAATGTCAAACCAAAACACCCATGGAGTAAGGTGTAGTAAGTCCCAGACCGAGAGTGAACAAAACTGGTTTTCCGAAAACAAAACGTCCTGGATTTTCTTCCCTGTATCTCCTTTTTGTGATTCTTTTATGGACTTGCCTCCTTACCTGGGTGCAAACAACATGTGGAAGTACTTGTGTGAACTTTTTCAGCGCAATACGGACCCAGAATAAAAATTGCATAAAGTAGGGCGAAATTTGAAAACTTTTGGTAGAGGATAGCCTTGGTTTGCACAAAATTTCCGAAAAATTCTTCCGAAATAGTTTTTTCCTGAAATTCCACGTAAGAATCTCCACTGAATTTGGGACAAAACGCGACAAATTTCAGGTCAAACGGATGAGTATTCGCCCACGAAAAAAATCAAACAGTTTCACACACAAACGAACCTTCCTTCCCGCCCTGGCAGTGATCAATAGAAAATTTATTGCCAATCTTGTGGGACGAATCTGGGCCTCAAATCTAAGACAAAACTCAATAGACACAGTGACGAACGTCTGGGAAAAATTTCAGACCAAAACACCCAAGGAGTAAGGCGTATTAAGTCCGAGACCGGGAGTGAAGAAAACTGGTTTTCCAAAAACAAAACGTCCTGGATTTTCTTCCCCGTATCTCCTTTTTGTGATTCTTTTATGGACGTGCCTCCTTCCCTGGGTGCAAACAACATGTGGAAGTACTTATGTGAACTTTTTCAGCGCAATACGGACCCAGAATAAAAATTGCATAAAGTAGGGCGAAATTTCACAACTTTTGGTAGAGGATAGCCTTGGTTTGCACAAAATTTCCGAAAAATTCTTCCGAATAGTTTTTTCCTGAAATTCCTCGTAAGAATCTCCATTGAATTTGGGACAAAACGCGACAAATTTCAGGTCAAACGGATGAGTATTCGCCCACGAAAAAAATCAAAGAGTTTCACACACAAACGAACCGTCCTTCCCGACCTGGCAGTGATCAATAGAAAATTTATTGCCAATCTTGTGGGACGAATCTGGGCCTCAAATTTCAGCCAAAACTCAATAGACACAGTCACGAATGTCTGGTAAAAATTTCAGACCAAAACACCCAAGGAGTAAGGTGTAGTAAGTCCAAGACCGAGAGTGAACAAAACTGGTTTTCCGAAAACAAAACGTCCTTGATTTTCTTCCCCGTATCTCCTTTTTGTGATTCTTTTATGGACGTGCCTCCTTACCTGGGTGCAAACAACATGTGGAAGTACTTGTGTGAACTTTTTCAGCGCAATACGGACCCAGAATAAAAAGTGCATAAAGTAGGGCGAAATTTCACAACTTTTGGTAGAGGATAGCCTTGGTTTGCACAAAATTTCCGAAAAATTCTCCCGAAATAGTTTTTTACTAAAATTCCACGTAAGAATCCTTACTGAATTTGGGACAATAAGCAAGAAATTTAACGTCAAACGGATGAGTATTCGCCCACGAAAAAAATCAAACAGTTTCACACACAAACGAACCTTCCTTCCCGCCCTGGCAGTGATCAATAGAAAATTTATTGCCAATCTTGTGGGACGAATCTGGGCCTCAAATCTCAGTCAAAACTCTATAGACACAGTGACGAACGTCTGTTAAAAATGTCAGACCAAAACACCCAAGGAGTAAGGTGTAGTAAGTCCCAGACCGAGAGTGAACAAAACTGGTTTTCCGAAAACAAAACGTCCTGCATTTTCTTCCCCGTATCTCCTTTTTGTGATTCTTTTATGGACGTGCCTCCTTACCTGGGTGCAAAAAAATATGGAAGTACTTGTGTGAACTTTTTCAGCGCAATACGGACCCAGAATAAAAATTGCATAAAGTAGGGCGAAATTTCACAACATTTGGTAGAGGATAGCCTTGGTTTGCACAAAATTTCCGAAAAATTCTCGCAAAATAGTTTTTTCCTGAAATTCCACGTAAGAATCTCCATTGAATTTGGGACAAAACGCGACAAATTTCAGGTCAAACGGATGAGTATTCGCCCACGAAAAAAATCAAACAGTTTCACACACAAACGAACCGTCCTTCCCGACCTGGCAGTGATCAATAGAAAATTTATTGCCAATCTTGTGGGACGAATCTGGGCCTCAAATATCAGCCAAAACTCAATAGACACAGTGCCGAACGTCTGGTAAAAATTTCAGACCAAAACACCCAAGGAGTAAGGCGTAGTAAGTCCAAGATCGAGAGTGAACAAAACTGGTTTTCCGAAAACAAAACGTCCTGGATTTTCTTCCCCGTATATCCTTTTTGTGATTCTTTTATGGACGTGCCTCCTTACCTAGATCCAAGCAACATATGGAAGTACTTGTGTGAACTTTTTCAGCGCAATACGGACCCAGAATAAAAATTGCATAAAGTAGGGCGAAATTTCACAACTTTTGGTAGAGGATAGCCTTGGTTTGCCCAAAATTTCCGAAAAATTCTTCCGAAATAGTTTTTTCCTGAAATTCCACGTAAGAATCTCCACTGAATTTGGGACAAAACGCGACAAATTTCAGGTCAAACGGATGAGTATTCGCCCACGAAAAAAATCAAAAAGTTTCACACACAAACGAACCTTCCTTCCCGCCCTGGCAGTGATCAATAGAAAATTTATTGCCAATCTTGTGGGACGAATCTGGGCCTCAAATCTCAGGCAAAACTCAATAGACACAGTGACGAACGTCTGGTAAAAATGTCAGACCAAAACACCCAAGGAGTAAGGTGTAGTAAGTCCCAGACCGAGAGTGAACAAAACTGGTTTTCCGAAAACAAAACGTCCTGCATTTTCTTCCCCGTATCTCCTTTTTGTGATTCTTTTATGGACGTGCCTCCTTACCTGGGTGCAAACAACATATGGAAGTACATGTGTGAACTTTTTCAGCGCAATGCGGACCCAGAATAAAAATTGCATAAAGTAGGGCGAAATTTGACAACATTTGGTAGAGGATAGCCATGGTTTGCACAAAATTTCCGAAAAATTCTCCCAAAATAGTTTTTTCCTGAAATTCCACGTAAGAATCTCCACTGAATTTGGGACAAAACGCGACAAATTTCAGGTCAAACGGATGAGTATTCGCCCACGAAAAAAATCAAACAGTTTCATACACAAACGAACCTTCCTGATCAATAGAAAATTTATTGCCAATCTTGTGGGACGAATTTGGGCCTCAAATCTCAGCCAAAACGTCCTGGATTTTCTTCCCCGTATCTCCTTTTTGTGATTCTTTTATGGACGTGCCTCCTTACCTGGGTGCAAACAACATATGGAAGTACATGTGTGAACTTTTTCAGCGCAATACGGACCCAGAATAAAAATTGCATAAAGTAGGGGGAAATTTCACAACTTTTGGTAGAGGATAGACTTTGTTTGCACAAAATTTCCGAAAAATTCTCCCGAAATACTTTTTTTCTGAAATTCCACGTAAGAATCTCCACTGAATTTGGGACAAAACGCGACAAATTTCAGGTCAAACGGATGAGTATTCGGCCACGAAAAAAATCAAACAGTTTCACACACAAACGAACCTTCCTTCCCGCCCTGGCAGTGATCAATAGAAAATTTATTGCCAATCTTGTGGGACTAATCTGGGCCTCAAATCTCAGCCAAAACTCAATAGACACAGTGACGAACGTCTGGTAAAAATTTCAGACCAAAACACCCAAGGAGTAAAGAGTAGTAAGTCCGAGACCGGGAGTGAACAAAACTGGTTTTTCGAAAACAAAACGTCCTGGATTTTCTTCCCCGTATCTCCTTTTTGTGATTCTTTTATGGACGTGCCTCCTTACCTGAGTGCAAACAACATGTGGAAGTACTTATGTGAACTTTTTCAGCGCAATACGGACCCAGAATAAAAATTGCATAAAGTAGGGCGAAATTTCACAACTTTTGGTAGAGGATATCCTTGGTTTGCACAAAATTTCCGGAAAATTCTTCTGAAATAGTTTTTTCCTGAAATTCCTCGTAAGAATCTCCACTGAATTTGGGACAAAACGCGACAAATTTCAGGTCAAACGGATGAGTATTCGCCCACGAAAAAAATCAAACAGTTTCACACACAAACGAACCTTCCTTCCGGCTCTGGCAGTGATCAATAGAAAATTTATTGCCAATCTTGTGGGACGAATCTGAGCCTCAAATCTCAGCCAAAACTCAATAGACACAGTGACGAACGTTTGGTAAAAATTTCAGACCAAAACACCCAAGGAGTAAGGCGTAGTAAGTCCCAGACCGAGAGTGAGAAAAACGGGTTTTTCGAAAACAAAAGGTCCTGGATTTTCTTCCCCGTAACTCCTCTTTGTGATTCTTTTATGGACGTGCCTCCTTACCTGGGTGCAAACAACATGTGGAAGTACTTGTGTGAACTTTTTCAGCGCAATACGGACCCAGAATAAAAATTGCATAAAGTAGGGCGAAATTTCACAACTTTTGGTAGAGGATAGCCTTGGTTTGCACAAAATTTCCGAAAAATTCTCCCGAAATAGTTTTGTCCTAAAATTCCACGTAAGAATCTCCACTGAATTTGGGACAAAACGCGACAAATTTCAGGTCAAACGGATGAGTATTCGCCCACGAAAAAAATCAAACAGTTTCACACAAACGAACCTTCCTTCCCGCCCTGGCAGTGATCAATAGAAAATTTATTGCCAATCTTGTGGGACGAATCTAGGCCTCAAATCTTAGCGAAAACTCTATAGACACAGTGACGAACGTCTGGTAAAAATGTCAAACCAAAACACCCATGGAGTAAGGTGTAGTAAGTCCCAGACCGAGAGTGAACAAAACTGGTTTTCCGAAAACAAAACGTCCTGGATTTTCTTCCCTGTATCTCCTTTTTGTGATTCTTTTATGGACTTGCCTCCTTACCTGGGTGCAAACAACATGTGGAAGTACTTGTGTGAACTTTTTCAGCGCAATACGGACCCAGAATAAAAATTGCATAAAGTAGGGCGAAATTTGAAAACTTTTGGTAGAGGATAGCCTTGGTTTGCACAAAATTTCCGAAAAATTCTTCCGAAATAGTTTTTTCCTGAAATTCCACGTAAGAATCTCCACTGAATTTGGGACAAAACGCGACAAATTTCAGGTCAAACGGATGAGTATTCGCCCACGAAAAAAATCAAACAGTTTCACACACAAACGAACCTTCCTTCCCGCCCTGGCAGTGATCAATAGAAAATTTATTGCCAATCTTGTGGGACGAATCTGGGCCTCAAATCTAAGACAAAACTCAATAGACACAGTGACGAACGTCTGGGAAAAATTTCAGACCAAAACACCCAAGGAGTAAGGCGTATTAAGTCCGAGACCGGGAGTGAAGAAAACTGGTTTTCCAAAAACAAAACGTCCTGGATTTTCTTCCCCGTATCTCCTTTTTGTGATTCTTTTATGGACGTGCCTCCTTCCCTGGGTGCAAACAACATGTGGAAGTACTTATGTGAACTTTTTCAGCGCAATACGGACCCAGAATAAAAATTGCATAAAGTAGGGCGAAATTTCACAACTTTTGGTAGAGGATAGCCTTGGTTTGCACAAAATTTCCGAAAAATTCTTCCGAATAGTTTTTTCCTGAAATTCCTCGTAAGAATCTCCATTGAATTTGGGACAAAACGCGACAAATTTCAGGTCAAACGGATGAGTATTCGCCCACGAAAAAAATCAAAGAGTTTCACACACAAACGAACCGTCCTTCCCGACCTGGCAGTGATCAATAGAAAATTTATTGCCAATCTTGTGGGACGAATCTGGGCCTCAAATTTCAGCCAAAACTCAATAGACACAGTCACGAATGTCTGGTAAAAATTTCAGACCAAAACACCCAAGGAGTAAGGTGTAGTAAGTCCAAGACCGAGAGTGAACAAAACTGGTTTTCCGAAAACAAAACGTCCTTGATTTTCTTCCCCGTATCTCCTTTTTGTGATTCTTTTATGGACGTGCCTCCTTACCTGGGTGCAAACAACATGTGGAAGTACTTGTGTGAACTTTTTCAGCGCAATACGGACCCAGAATAAAAAGTGCATAAAGTAGGGCGAAATTTCACAACTTTTGGTAGAGGATAGCCTTGGTTTGCACAAAATTTCCGAAAAATTCTCCCGAAATAGTTTTTTACTAAAATTCCACGTAAGAATCCTTACTGAATTTGGGACAATAAGCAAGAAATTTAACGTCAAACGGATGAGTATTCGCCCACGAAAAAAATCAAACAGTTTCACACACAAACGAACCTTCCTTCCCGCCCTGGCAGTGATCAATAGAAAATTTATTGCCAATCTTGTGGGACGAATCTGGGCCTCAAATCTCAGTCAAAACTCTATAGACACAGTGACGAACGTCTGTTAAAAATGTCAGACCAAAACACCCAAGGAGTAAGGTGTAGTAAGTCCCAGACCGAGAGTGAACAAAACTGGTTTTCCGAAAACAAAACGTCCTGCATTTTCTTCCCCGTATCTCCTTTTTGTGATTCTTTTATGGACGTGCCTCCTTACCTGGGTGCAAAAAAATATGGAAGTACTTGTGTGAACTTTTTCAGCGCAATACGGACCCAGAATAAAAATTGCATAAAGTAGGGCGAAATTTCACAACATTTGGTAGAGGATAGCCTTGGTTTGCACAAAATTTCCGAAAAATTCTCGCAAAATAGTTTTTTCCTGAAATTCCACGTAAGAATCTCCATTGAATTTGGGACAAAACGCGACAAATTTCAGGTCAAACGGATGAGTATTCGCCCACGAAAAAAATCAAACAGTTTCACACACAAACGAACCGTCCTTCCCGACCTGGCAGTGATCAATAGAAAATTTATTGCCAATCTTGTGGGACGAATCTGGGCCTCAAATATCAGCCAAAACTCAATAGACACAGTGCCGAACGTCTGGTAAAAATTTCAGACCAAAACACCCAAGGAGTAAGGCGTAGTAAGTCCAAGATCGAGAGTGAACAAAACTGGTTTTCCGAAAACAAAACGTCCTGGATTTTCTTCCCTGTATATCCTCTTTGTGATTCTTCTATGGACGTGCCTCCTTACCTGGATGCAAGCAACATATGGAAGTACTTGTGTGAACTTTTTCAGCGCAATACGGAACCAGAATAAAAATTGCATAAAGTAGGGCGAAATTTCACAACTTTTGGTAGAGGATAGCCTTGGTTTGCCCAAAATTTCCGAAAAATTCTTCCGAAATAGTTTTTTCCTTAAATTCCACGTAAGAATCTCCACTGAATTTGGGACAAAACGCGACAAATTTCAGGTCAAACGGATGAGTATTCGCCCACGAAAAAAATCAAACAGTTTCACACACAAACGAACCTTCCTTCCCGCCCTGGCAGTGATCAATAGAAAATTTATTGCCAATCTTGTGGGACGAATCTGGGCCTCAAATCTCAGGCAAAACTCAATAGACACAGTGACGAACGTCTGGTAAAAATGTCAGACCAAAACACCCAAGGAGTAAGGTGTTGTAAGTCCCAGACCGAGAGTGAACAAAACTGGTTTTCCGAAAACAAAACGTCCTGGATTTTCTTCCCCGTATCTCCTTTTTGTGATTCTTTTATGGACGTGCCTCCTTACCTGGGTGCAAACAACATGTGGAAGTACTTGTGTGAACTTTTTCAGCGCAATACGGACCCAGAATAAAAAGTGCATAAAGTAGGGCGAAATTTCACAACTTTTGGTAGAGGATAGCCTTGGTTTGCACAAAATTTCCGAAAAATTCTCCCGAAATAGTTTTTTACTAAAATTCCACGTAAGAATCCTTACTGAATTTGGGACAATAAGCAAGAAATTTAACGTCAAACGGATGAGTATTCGCCCACGAAAAAAATCAAACAGTTTCACACACAAACGAACCTTCCTTCCCGCCCTGGCAGTGATCAATAGAAAATTTATTGCCAATCTTGTGGGACGAATCTGGGCCTCAAATCTCAGTCAAAACTCTATAGACACAGTGACGAATGTCTGTTAAAAATGTCAGACCAAAACACCCAAGGAGTAAGGTGTAGTAAGTCCCAGACCGAGAGTGAACAAAACTGGTTTTCCGAAAACAAAACGTCCTGGATTTTCTTCCCCGTATCTCCTTTTTGTGATTCTTTTATGGACTTGCCTCCTTACCTGGGTGCAAACAACATTGGAAGTACTTGTGTGAACTTTTTCAGCGCAATACGGACCCAGAATAAAAATTGCATAAAGTAGAGCGAAATTTCACAACTTTTGGTAGAGCATAGCCTTGGTTTGCACAAAATTTCCGAAAAATTCATCCGAAATAGTTTTTTCCTTAAATTCCACGTAAGAATCTCCACTGAATTTGGGACAAAACGCGACAAATTTCAGGTCAAACGGATGAGTATTCGCCCACGAAAAAAATCAAACAGTTTCACACACAAACGAACCTTCCTTTCGGCCCTGGCAGTGATCAATAGAAAATTTATTGCCAATCTTGTGGGACGAATCTGGGCCTCAAATCTCAGCCAAAACTCAATAGACACAGTGACGAACGTCTGGTAAAAATTTCAGACCAAAACACCCAAGGAGTAAGGCGTCGTAAGTCCCATACCGAGAGTGAACAAAACTGGTTTTCCGAAAACAAAACGTCCTGCATTTTCTTCCCCGTATCTCCTTTTTGTGATTCTTTTATGGACGTGCCTCCTTACCTGGGTGCAAAAACATATGGAAGTACTTGTGTGACCTTTTTCAGCGCAATACGGACCCAGAATAAAAATTGCATAAAGTAGGGCGAAATTTCACAACATTTGGTAGAGGATAGCCTTGGTTTGCACAAAATTTCCGAAAAATTCTCCCAAAATAGTTTTTTCCTGAAACTCCACGTAAGAATCTCCACTGAATTTGGGACAAAACGCGACAAATTTCAGGTCAAACAGATGAGTATTCGCCCACGAAAAAAATCAAACATTTTCACACACAAACAAACCTACCTTCCCGCCGTAGCAGTGATCACTAAAACATTTATTGCCAATCTTGTGGGACGAATCTGGGCCTCAAATCTCAGCCAAAACTCAATAGACACAGTGAAGAACGTCTGGTAAAAATTTCAGACCAAAACACCCAAGGAGTAAGGCGTAGAAAGTCCCAGACCGAGAGTGAACAAAAATGGTTTTCCGAAAACAAAACGTCCTGGATTTTCTTCCCCGTATCTCCTCTTTGTGATTCTTTTATGGACGTGCCTCCTTACCTGGGTGCAAAGAACATAAGGAAGTACTTGTGTGAACTTTTTCAGCGCAATACGGACCCAGAATAAAAATTGCATAAAGTAGGGCGAAATTTCACAACTTTTGGTAGAGGATTGCCTTGGTTTGCATAAAATTTCCGAAAAATTCTCCCGAAATAGTTTTTTCCTGAAATTCCACAAAAGAATCTCCACTGAATTTGGGACAAAACGCGACAAATTTCAGGTTAAACGGATGAGTATTCGCCCACGAAAAAAATCAAACAGTTTCACACACAAACGAACCTTCCTTCCCGCCCTGGCAGTGATCAATAGAAAATTTATTGCCAATCTTGTGGGACGAATCTGGGCCTCAAATCTCAGGCAAAACTCAATAGACACAGTGACGAACGTCTGGTAAAAATGTCAGACCAAAACACCGAAGGAGTAAGGTGTAGTAAGTCCCAGACCGAGAGTGAACAAAACTGGTTTTCCGAAAACAAAACGTCCTGGACTTTCTTCCCCGTATCTCCTTTTTGTGATTCTTTTATGTACTTGCCTCCTTACCTGGGTGCAAACAACATGTGGAAGTACTTGTGAGCGCAATACGGACCCAGAATAAAAATTGCATAAAGTAGGGCGAAATTTCACAACTTTTGGTAGAGGATAGCCTTGGTTTGCACAAAATTTCCGAAAAATTCTTCCGAAATCGTTTTTTCCTGAAATTCCACGTAAGAATCTCCACTGAATTTGGGACAAAACGCGACAAATTTCAGGTCAAACGGATGAGTATTCGCCCACGAAAAAAATCAAACAGTTTCACACACAAACGAACCTTCCTTTCGGCCCTGGCAGTGATCAATAGAAAATTTATTGCCAATGTTGTGGGACGAATCTGGGCCTCAAATCTCAGCCAAAACTCAATAGACACAGTGACGAACGTTTGTTAAAAATTTCAGACCAAAACACCCAAGGAGTAAGGCGTCGTAAGTCCCACACCGAGAGTGAACAAAACTGGTTTTCCGAAAACAAAACGTCCTGCATTTTCTTCCTCGTATCTCCTTTTTGTGATTCTTTTATGGACGTGCCTCCTTACCTGGGTGCAAAGAACATAAGGAAGTACTTGTGTGAACTTTTTCAGCGCAATACGGACCCAGAATAAAAATTGCATAAAGTAGGGCGAAATTTCACAACTTTTGGTAGAGGATAGCCTTGGTTTGCACAAAGTTTCCGAAAAATTCTTCTGAAATAGTTTTTTCCTGAAATTCCACGTAAGAATCTCCACTGAATTTGGGACAAAACGCGACAAATTTCAGATCAAACAGATGAGTATTCGCCCACGAAAAAAATCAAAGAGTTTCACACACAAACGAACCTTCCTTCCGGCCCTGGCAGTGATCAATAGAAAATTTATTGCCAATCTTGTGGGACGAATCTGGGCCTCAAATATCAGCCAAAACTCAATAGACACAGTGACGAACGTCTGGTAAAAATTTCAGACAAAAACACCCAAGGAGTAAGCCGTAGTAAGTCCCAGACCTTGAGTGAACAAAACTGGTTCTCCGAAAACAAAACGTCCTGGACTTTCTTCCCCTTATCTCCTTTTTGTGATTGTTTTATGCACGTGCCTCCCTACCTGGGTGCAAACAACATATGGAAGTACTTGTGTGAACCTTTTCAGCGCAATACGGACCCAGAATAAAAATTGCAGAAAGTAGGGCGAAATTTCACAAGTTTTGGTACAGGATAGGCTTGGTTTGCAAGAAATTTTCGAAAAATTCTCTCGATATAGTTTTTTCATGAAATTCCACGTAAGAATCTCCACTGAATTTGGGACAAAACGCGACAAATTTCAGATCAAACAGATGAGTATTCGCCCACGAAAAAAATCAAACATTTTCACACACAAACAAACCTACCTTCCCGCCGTAGCAGTGATCACTAAAACATTTATTGCCAATCTTGTGGGACGAATCTGGGCCTCAAATCTCAGCCAAAACTCAATAGACACAGTGAAGAACGTCTGGTAAAAATTTCAGACCAAAACACCCAAGGAGTAAGGCGTAGAAAGTCCCAGACCGAGAGTGAACAAAAATGGTTTTCCGAAAACAAAACGTCCTGGATTTTCTTCCCCGTATCTCCTCTTTGTGATTCTTTTATGGACGTGCCTCCTTACCTGGGTGCAAAGAACATAAGGAAGTACTTGTGTGAACTTTTTCAGCGCAATACGGACCCAGAATAAAAATTGCATAAAGTAGGGCGAAATTTCACAACTTTTGGTAGAGGATTGCCTTGGTTTGCATAAAATTTCCGAAAAATTCTCCCGAAATAGTTTTTTCCTGAAATTCCACAAAAGAATCTCCACTGAATTTGGGACAAAACGCGACAAATTTCAGGTTAAACGGATGAGTATTCGCCCACGAAAAAAATCAAACAGTTTCACACACAAACGAACCTTCCTTCCCGCCCTGGCAGTGATCAATAGAAAATTTATTGCCAATGATGTGGGACAAATCTGGGCCTCAAATGTCATCCAAAACTCAATAGACATAGTGACGAACGTCTGGTAAAAATTTCAGACCAAAACACCCAAGGAGTAAAGCGTAGTAAGTCCCAGACCGGGAGTGAACAAAACTAGTTTTCCGAAAACAAAACGTCCTGGATTTTTTTCCCGTATCTCCTTTTTGTGATTCTTTTATGGACGTGCCTCCTTACCTGGGTGCAAACAACATATGGAAGTACTTGTGTGAACTTTTTCAGAGCAATACGGACCCAGAATAAAAATTGCATAAAGTAGGGCGAAATTTCACAACTTTTGGTAGAGGATTGCCTTGGTTTGCACAAAATTTCCGAAAAATTCTCCCGTAATAATTTTTTCCTGAAATTCCACATAAGAATCTCCACTGAATTTAGGACAAAACGCGACAAATTTCAGGTCAAACGAATGAGTATTCGCCCACGAAAAAAATCAAACAGTTCCACACACAAACGAACCTTCCTTCCGGCCCTGGCAGTGATCAATAGAAAATTTATTGCCAATCTTGTGGGACGAATCTGGGCCTCAAATCTCAGCCAAATCTGAATAGACACAGTGAGGAACGTCTGGTAAAAATTTCAGTCCAAAACACCCAAGGAGTAAGGCGTAGTAAGTCCAAGACCGAGAGTGAACAAAAATGGTTTTCCGAAAACAAAACGTCCTGCATTTTCTTCCTCGTATCTCCATTTTGTGATTCTTTTATCGACGTGCCTCCTTACCTGGGTGGAAACAGCATATGGATGTACTTGTGTGAACTTTTTCAGCGCAATACGGACCCTGAATAAAAATTGCATAAAGTAGGGCGAAATTTCACAACTTTTGGTAGAGGATAGCCTTGGTTTGCACAATATTTCCGAAAAATTTTCCCGAAATAGTTTTTTCCTGAAATTCTACGTAAGAATCTCCACTAAATTTGGGACAAAACGCGACAAATTTCAGGTCAAACGGATGAGTATTCGCCCATGAAAAAAATCAAACAGTTTCACACACAAACGAACCTTCCTTCCGGCCCTGGCAGTGATCAATAGAAAATTTATTGCCAATCTTGTGGGACGAATCTGGGCCTCAAATATCAGCCAAAACTCAATAGACACAGTGACGAACGTCTGGTAAAAATTTAAGACCAAAACACCCAAGGAGTAAGGCGTAGTAAGTCCCAGACCTTGAGTGAACAAAACTGGTTCTCCGAAAACAAAACGTCCTGGACTTTCTTCCCCTTATCTCCTTTTTGTGATTGTTTTATGCACGTGCCTCCCTACCTGGGTGCAAACAACATATGGAAGTACTTGTGTGAACCTTTTCAGCGCAATACGGACCCAGAATAAAAATTGCAGAAAGTAGGGCGAAATTTCACAAGATTTGGTACAGGATAGGCTTGGTTTGCAAGAAATTTTTGAAAAATTCTCTCGATATAGTTTTTTCCTGAAATTCCACGTAAGAATCTCCACTGAATTTGGGACAAAACGCGACAAATTTCAGATCAAACAGATGAGTATTCGCCCACGAAAAATATCAAACATTTTCACACACAAACAAACCTACCTTCCCGCCGTAGCAGTGATCACTAAAACATTTATTGCCAATCTTGTGGGACGAATCTGGGCCTCAAATCTCAGCCAAAACTCAATAGACACAGTGAAGAACGTCTGGTAAAAATTTCAGACCAAAACACCCAAGGAGTAAGGCGTAGAAAGTCCCAGACCGAGAGTGAACAAAAATGGTTTTCCGAAAACAAAACGTCCTGGATTTTCTTCCCCGTATCTCCTCTTTGTGATTCTTTTATGGACGTGCCTCCTTACCTGGGTGCAAAGAACATAAGGAAGTACTTGTGTGAACTTTTTCAGCGCAATACGGACCCAGAATAAAAATTGCATAAAGTAGGGCGAAATTTCACAACTTTTGGTAGAGGATAGCCTTGGTTTGCACAAAGTTTCCGAAAAATTCTTCTGAAAAAGTTTTTTCCTGAAATTCCACGTAAGAATCTCCACTGAATTTGGGACAAAACGCGACAAATTTCAGATCAAACAGATGAGTATTCGCCCACGAAAAAAATCAAAGAGTTTCACACACAAACGAACCTTCCTTCCGGCCCTGGCAGTGATCAATAGAAAATTTATTGCCAATCTTGTGGGACGAATCTGGGCCTCAAATATCAGCCAAAACTCAATAGACACAGTGACGAACGTCTGGTAAAAATTTCAGACCAAAACACCCAAGGAGTAAGGCGTAGTAAGTCCCAGACCTTGAGTGAACAAAACTGGTTCTCCGAAAACAAAACGTCCTGGACTTTCTTCCCCTTATCTCCTTTTTGTGATTGTTTTATGCACGTGCCTCCCTACCTGGGTGCAAACAACATATGGAAGTACTTGTGTGAACCTTTTCAGCGCAATACGGACCCAGAATAAAAATTGCAGAAAGTAGGGCGAAATTTCACAAGTTTTGGTACAGGATAGGCTTGGTTTGCAAGAAATTTTCGAAAAATTCTCTCGATATAGTTTTTTCCTGAAATTCCACGTAAGAATCTCCACTGAATTTGGGACAAAACGCGACAAATTTCAGATCAAACAGATGAGTATTCGCCCACGAAAAAAATCAAACATTTTCACACACAATCGAACCTTCATTCCGGCCCTGGCAGTGATCTATAGAAAATTTATTGCCAATCTTGTGGGACGAATCTGGGCCTCAAATCTCAGCGAAAACTCAATAGACACAGTGACGAACGTCTGGTAAAAATTTCAGACCAAAACACCCAAGGAGTAAGGCGTAGAAAGTCCCAGACCGAGAGTGAACAAAAATGGTTTTCCGAAAACAAAACGTCATGGATTTTCTTCCCCGTATCTCCTCTTTGTGATTCTTTTATGGGAGTGCCTCCTTACCTGGGTGCAAACGACATCTGGAAGTACTTGTGTGAACTTTTTCAGCGCAATACGGACCCAGAATAAAAATTGCATCAAATAGGGCGAAATTTCACAACTTTTGGTAGAGGATAGCCTTGGTTTGCACAAAGTTTCCGAAAAATTCTACTGAAATAGTTTTTTCCTGAAATTCCACGTAAGAATCTCCACTGAATTTGGGACAAAACGCGACAAATTTCAGATCAAACAGATGAGTATTCGCCCACGAAAAAAATCAAAGAGTTTCACACACAAACGAACCTTCCTTCCGGCCCTGGCAGTGATCAATAGAAAATTTATTGCCAATCTTGTGGGACGAATCTGGGCCTCAAATATCAGCCAAAACTCAATAGACACAGTGACGAACGTCTGGTAAAAATTTCAGACCAAAACACCCAAGGAGTAAGGCGTAGTAAGTCCCAGACCTTGAGTGAACAAAACTGGTTCTCCGAAAACAAAACGTCCTGGACTTTCTTCCCCTTATCTCCTTTTTGTGATTGTTTTATGCACGTGCCTCCCTACCTGGGTGCAAACAACATATGGAAGTACTTGTGTGAACCTTTTCAGCGCAATACGGACCCAGAATAAAAATTGCAGAAAGTAGGGCGAAATTTCACAAGTTTTGGTACAGGATAGGCTTGGTTTGCAAGAAATTTTCGAAAAATTCTCTCGATATAGTTTTTTCCTGAAATTCCACGTAAGAATCTCCACTGAATTTGGGACAAAACGCGACAAATTTCAGATCAAACAGATGAGTATTCACCCACGAAAAAAATCAAACATTTTCACACACAAACAAACCTACCTTCCCGTCGTAGCAGTGATCACTAAAACATTTATTGCCAATCTTGTGGGACGAATCTGGGCCTCAAATCTCAGCCAAAACTCAATAGACAAAGTGAAGAACGTCTGGTAAAAATTTCAGACCAAAACACCCAAGGAGTAAGGCGTAGAAAGTCCCAGACCGAGAGTGAACAAAATTGGTTTTCCGAAAACAAAACGTCCTGGATTTTCTTCCCCGTATCTCCTCTTTGTGATTCTTTTATGGACGTGCCTCCTTACCTGGGTGCAAAGAACATAAGGAAGTACTTGTGTGAACTTTTTCAGCGCAATACGGACCCAGAATAAAAATTGCATAAAGTAGGGCGAAATTTCACAACTTTTGGTAGAGGATAGCCTTGGTTTGCACAAAGTTTCCGAAAAATTCTTCTGAAATAGTTTTTTCCTGAAATTCCACGTAAGAATCTCCACTGAATTTGGGACAAAACGCGACAAATTTCAGATCAAACAGATGAGTATTCGCCCACGAAAAAAATCAAACAGTTTCACACACAAACGAACCTTCCTTCCCGCCCTGGCAGTGATCAATAGAAAATTTATTGCCAATCTTGTGGGACGAATCTGGGCCTCAAATATAAGCCAAAACTCAATAGACACAGTGACGAACGTCTGGTAAAAATTTCAGACCAAAACACCCAAGGAGTAAGGCGTAGAAAGTCCCAGACCTTGAGTGAACAAAACTGGTTCTCCGAAAACAAAACGTCCTGGACTTTCTTCCCCTTATCTCCTTTTTGTGATTGTTTTATGCACGTGCCTCCCTACCTGGGTGCAAACAACATATGGAAGTACTTGTGTGAACCTTTTCAGCGCAATACGGACCCAGAATAAAAATTGCAGAAAGTAGGGCGAAATTTCACAAGTTTTGGTACAGGATAGGCTTGGTTTGCAAGAAATTTTCGAAAAATTCTCTCGATATAGTTTTTTCCTGAAATTCCACGTAAGAATCTCCACTGAATTTGGGACAAAACGCGACAAATTTCAGATCAAACAGATGAGTATTCGCCCACGAAAAAAATCAAACATTTTCACACACAAACAAACCTACCTTCCCGCCGTAGCAGTGATCACTAAAACATTTATTGCCAATCTTGTGGGACGAATCTGGGCCTCAAATCTCAGCCAAAACTCAATAGACACAGTGAAGAACGTCTGGTAAAAATTTCAGACCAAAACACCCAAGGAGTAAGGCGTAGAAAGTCCCAGACCGAGAGTGAACAAAAATGGTTTTCCGAAAACAAAACGTCCTGGATTTTCTTCCCCGTATCTCCTCTTTGTGATTCTTTTATGGACGTGCCTCCTTACCTGGGTGCAAAGAACATAAGGAAGTACTTGTGTGAACTTTTTCAGCGCAATACGGACCCAGAATAAAAATTGCATAAAGTAGGGCGAAATTTCACAACTTTTGGTAGAGGATAGCCTTGGTTTGCACAAAGTTTCCGAAAAATTCTTCTGAAAAAGTTTTTTCCTGAAATTCCACGTAAGAATCTCCACTGAATTTGGGACAAAACGCGACAAATTTCAGATCAAACAGATGAGTATTCGCCCACGAAAAAAATCAAAGAGTTTCACACACAAACGAACCTTCCTTCCGGCCCTGGCAGTGATCAATAGAAAATTTATTGCCAATCTTGTGGGACGAATCTGGGCCTCAAATATCAGCCAAAACTCAATAGACACAGTGACGAACGTCTGGTAAAAATTTCAGACCAAAACACCCAAGGAGTAAGGCGTAGTAAGTCCCAGACCTTGAGTGAACAAAACTGGTTCTCCGAAAACAAAACGTCCTGGACTTTCTTCCCCTTATCTCCTTTTTGTGATTGTTTTATGCACGTGCCTCCCTACCTGGGTGCAAACAACATATGGAAGTACTTGTGTGAACCTTTTCAGCGCAATACGGACCCAGAATAAAAATTGCAGAAAGTAGGGCGAAATTTCACAAGTTTTGGTACAGGATAGGCTTGGTTTGCAAGAAATTTTCGAAAAATTCTCTCGATATAGTTTTTTCCTGAAATTCCACGTAAGAATCTCCACTGAATTTGGGACAAAACGCGACAAATTTCAGATCAAACAGATGAGTATTCGCCCACGAAAAAAATCAAACATTTTCACACACAATCGAACCTTCATTCCGGCCCTGGCAGTGATCTATAAAAAATTTATTGCCAATCTTGTGGGACGAATCTGGGCCTCAAATCTCAGCGAAAACTCAATAGACACAGTGACGAACGTCTGGTAAAAATTTCAGACCAAAACACCCAAGGAGTAAGGCGTAGAAAGTCCCAGACCGAGAGTGAACAAAAATGGTTTTCCGAAAACAAAACGTCATGGATTTTCTTCCCCGTATCTCCTCTTTGTGATTCTTTTATGGGAGTGCCTCCTTACCTGGGTGCAAACGACATCTGGAAGTACTTGTGTGAACTTTTTCAGCGCAATACGGACCCAGAATAAAAATTGCATCAAATAGGGCGAAATTTCACAACTTTTGGTAGAGGATAGCCTTGGTTTGCACAAAGTTTCCGAAAAATTCTACTGAAATAGTTTTTTCCTGAAATTCCACGTAAGAATCTCCACTGAATTTGGGACAAAACGCGACAAATTTCAGATCAAACAGATGAGTATTCGCCCACGAAAAAAATCAAAGAGTTTCACACACAAACGAACCTTCCTTCCGGCCCTGGCAGTGATCAATAGAAAATTTATTGCCAATCTTGTGGGACGAATCTGGGCCTCAAATATCAGCCAAAACTCAATAGACACAGTGACGAACGTCTGGTAAAAATTTCAGACCAAAACACCCAAGGAGTAAGGCGTAGTAAGTCCCAGACCTTGAGTGAACAAAACTGGTTCTCCGAAAACAAAACGTCCTGGACTTTCTTCCCCTTATCTCCTTTTTGTGATTGTTTTATGCACGTGCCTCCCTACCTGGGTGCAAACAACATATGGAAGTACTTGTGTGAACCTTTTCAGCGCAATACGGACCCAGAATAAAAATTGCAGAAAGTAGGGCGAAATTTCACAAGTTTTGGTACAGGATAGGCTTGGTTTGCAAGAAATTTTCGAAAAATTCTCTCGATATAGTTTTTTCCTGAAATTCCACGTAAGAATCTCCACTGAATTTGGGACAAAACGCGACAAATTTCAGATCAAACAGATGAGTATTCACCCACGAAAAAAATCAAACATTTTCACACACAAACAAACCTACCTTCCCGTCGTAGCAGTGATCACTAAAACATTTATTGCCAATCTTGTGGGACGAATCTGGGCCTCAAATCTCAGCCAAAACTCAATAGACAAAGTGAAGAACGTCTGGTAAAAATTTCAGACCAAAACACCCAAGGAGTAAGGCGTAGAAAGTCCCAGACCGAGAGTGAACAAAATTGGTTTTCCGAAAACAAAACGTCCTGGATTTTCTTCCCCGTATCTCCTCTTTGTGATTCTTTTATGGACGTGCCTCCTTACCTGGGTGCAAAGAACATAAGGAAGTACTTGTGTGAACTTTTTCAGCGCAATACGGACCCAGAATAAAAATTGCATAAAGTAGGGCGAAATTTCACAACTTTTGGTAGAGGATAGCCTTGGTTTGCACAAAGTTTCCGAAAAATTCTTCTGAAATAGTTTTTTCCTGAAATTCCACGTAAGAATCTCCACTGAATTTGGGACAAAACGCGACAAATTTCAGATCAAACAGATGAGTATTCGCCCACGAAAAAAATCAAACAGTTTCACACACAAACGAACCTTCCTTCCCGCCCTGGCAGTGATCAATAGAAAATTTATTGCCAATCTTGTGGGACGAATCTGGGCCTCAAATATAAGCCAAAACTCAATAGACACAGTGACGAACGTCTGGTAAAAATTTCAGACCAAAACACCCAAGGAGTAAGGCGTAGAAAGTCCCAGACCTTGAGTGAACAAAACTGGTTCTCCGAAAACAAAACGTCCTGGACTTTCTTCCCCTTATCTCCTTTTTGTGATTGTTTTATGCACGTGCCTCCCTACCTGGGTGCAAACAACATATGGAAGTACTTGTGTGAACCTTTTCAGCGCAATACGGACCCAGAATAAAAATTGCAGAAAGTAGGGCGAAATTTCACAAGTTTTGGTACAGGATAGGCTTGGTTTGCAAGAAATTTTCGAAAAATTCTCTCGATATAGTTTTTTCCTGAAATTCCACGTAAGAATCTCCACTGAATTTGGGACAAAACGCGACAAATTTCAGATCAAACAGATGAGTATTCGCCCACGAAAAAAATCAAACATTTTCACACACAAACAAACCTACCTTCCCGCCGTAGCAGTGATCACTAAAACATTTATTGCCAATCTTGTGGGACAAATCTGGGCCTCAAATCTCAGCCAAAACTCAATAGACACAGTGAAGAACGTCTGGTAAAAATTTCAGACCAAAACACCCAAGGAGTAAGGCGTAGAAAGTCCCAGACCGAGAGTGAACAAAAATGGTTTTCCGAAAACAAAACGTCCTGGATTTTCTTCCCCGTATCTCCTCTTTGTGATTCTTTTATGGACGTGCCTCCTTACCTGGGTGCAAAGAACATAAGGAAGTACTTGTGTGAACTTTTTCAGCGCAATACGGACCCAGAATAAAAATTGCATAAAGTAGGGCGAAATTTCACAACTTTTGGTAGAGGATTGCCTTGGTTTGCACAAAATTTCCGAAAAATTCTCCCGAAATAGTTTTTTCCTGAAATTCCACAAAAGAATCTCCACTGAATTTGGGACAAAACGCGACAAATTTCAGGTTAAACGGATGAGTATTCGCCCACGAAAAAAATCAAACAGTTTCACACACAAACGAACCTTCCTTCCCGCCCTGGCAGTGATCAATAGAAAATTTATTGCCAATCTTGTGGGACGAATCTGGGCCTCAAATATCAGCCAAAACTCAATAGACACAGTGACGAACGTCTGGTAAAAATTTAAGACCAAAACACCCAAGGAGTAAGGCGTAGTAAGTCCCAGACCTTGAGTGAACAAAACTGGTTCTCCGAAAACGAAACGTCCTGGACTTTCTTCCCCTTATCTCCTTTTTGTGATTGTTTTATGCACGTGCCTCCCTACCTGGGTGCAAACAACATATGGAAGTACTTGTGTGAACCTTTTCAGCGCAATACGGACCCAGAATAAAAATTGCAGAAAGTAGGGCGAAATTTCACAAGTTTTGGTACAGGATAGGCTTGGTTTGCAAGAAATTTTCGAAAAATTCTCTCGATATAGTTTTTTCCTGAAATTCCACGTAAGAATCTCCACTGAATTTGGGACAAAACGCGACAAATTTCAGATCAAACAGATGAGTATTCGCCCACGAAAAAAATCAAACATTTTCACACACAATCGAACCTTCATTCCGGCCCTGGCAGTGATCTATAGAAAATTTATTGCCAATCTTGTGGGACGAATCTGGGCCTCAAATCTCAGCGAAAACTCAATAGACACAGTGACGAACGTCTGGTAAAAATTTCAGACCAAAACACCCAAGGAGTAAGGCGTAGAAAGTCCCAGACCGAGAGTGAACAAAAATGGTTTTCCGAAAACAAAACGTCATGGATTTTCTTCCCCGTATGTCCTCTTTGTGATTCTTTTATGGAAGTGCCTCCTTACCTGGGTGCAAACGACATCTGGAAGTACTTGTGTGAACTTTTTCAGCGCAATACGGACCCAGAATAAAAATTGCATCAAATAGGGCGAAATTTCACAACTTTTGGTAGAGGATAGCCTTGGTTTGCACAAAGTTTCCGAAAAATTCTTCTGAAATAGTTTTTTCCTGAAATTCCACGTAAGAATCTCCACTGAATTTGGGACAAAACGCGACAAATTTCAGATCAAACAGATGAGTATTCGCCCACGAAAAAAATCAAAGAGTTTCACACACAAACGAACCTTCCTTCCGGCCCTGGCAGTGATCAATAGAAAATTTATTGCCAATCTTGTGGGACGAATCTGGGCCTCAAATATCAGCCAAAACTCAATAGACACAGTGACGAACGTCTGGTAAAAATTTAAGACCAAAACACCCAAGGAGTAAGGCGTAGTAAGTCCCAGACCTTGAGTGAACAAAACTGGTTCTCCGAAAACGAAACGTCCTGGACTTTCTTCCCCTTATCTCCTTTTTGTGATTGTTTTATGCACGTGCCTCCCTACCTGGGTGCAAACAACATATGGAAGTACTTGTGTGAACCTTTTCAGCGCAATACGGACCCAGAATAAAAATTGCAGAAAGTAGGGCGAAATTTCACAAGTTTTGGTACAGGATAGGCTTGGTTTGCAAGAAATTTTCGAAAAATTCTCTCGATATAGTTTTTTCCTGAAATTCCACGTAAGAATCTCCACTGAATTTGGGACAAAACGCGACAAATTTCAGATCAAACAGATGAGTATTCGCCCACGAAAAAAATCAAACATTTTCACACACAAACAAACCTACCTTCCCGCCGTAGCAGTGATCACTAAAACATTTATTGCCAATCTTGTGGGACGAATCTGGGCCTCAAATCTCAGCCAAAACTCAATAGACACAGTGAAGAACGTCTGGTAAATATTTCAGACCAAAACACCCAAGGAGTAAGGCGTAGAAAGTCCCAGACCGAGAGTGAACAAAAATGGTTTTCCGAAAACAAAACGTCCTGGATTTTCTTCCTCGTATCTCCTCTTTGTGATTCTTTTATGGACGTGCCTCCTTACCTGGGTGCAAAGAACATAAGGAAGTACTTGTGTGAACTTTTTCAGCGCAATACGGACCCAGAATAAAAATTGCATAAAGTAGGGCGAAATTTCACAACTTTTGGTAGAGGATAGCCTTGGTTTGCACAAAGTTTCCGAAAAATTCTTCTTAAATAGTTTTTTCCTGAAATTCCACGTAAGAATCTCCACTGAATTTGGGACAAAACGCGACAAATTTCAGATCAAACAGATGAGTATTCGCCCACGAAAAAAATCAAACAGTTTCACACACAAACGAACCTTCCTTCCCGCCCTGGCAGTGATCAATAGAAAATTTATTGCCAATCTTGTGGGACGAATCTGGGCCTCAAATATCAGCCAAAACTCAATAGACACAGTGACGAACGTCTGGTAAAAATTTCAGACCAAAACACCCAAGGAGTAAGGCGTAGTAAGTCCCAGACCTTGAGTGAACAAAACTGGTTCTCCGAAAACAAAACGTCCTGGACTTTCTTCCCCTTATCTCCTTTTTGTGATTGTTTTATGCACGTGCCTCCCTACCTGGGTGCAAACAACATATGGAAGTACTTGTGTGAACCTTTTCAGCGCAATACGGACCCAGAATAAAAATTGCAGAAAGTAGGGCGAAATTTCACAAGTTTTGGTACAGGATAGGCTTGGTTTGCAAGAAATTTTCGAAAAATTCTCCCGATATAGTTTTTTCCTGAAATTCCACGTAAGAATCTCCACTGAATTTGGGACAAAACGCGACAAATTTCAGGTCAAACGGATGAGTGTTCACCCACGAAAAAAATCAAACAGTTTCACACACAAACGAACCTTCTTTCCGGCCCTGGCAGTGATCTATAGAAAATTTATTGCCAATCTTGTGGGACGAATCTGGGCCTCAAATCTCAGCGAAAACTCAATAGACACAGTGACGAACGTCTGGTAAAAATTTCAGACCAAAACACCCAAGGAGTAAGGCGTAGAAAGTCCCAGACCGAGAGTGAACAAAAATGGTTTTCCGAAAACAAAACGTCATGGATTTTCTTCCCCGTATCTCCTCTTTGTGATTCTTTTATGGAAATGCCTCCTTACCTGGGTGCAAACGACATCTGGAAGTACTTGTGTGAACTTTTTCAGCGCAATACGGACCCAGAATAAAAATTGCATCAAATAGGGCGAAATTTCACAACTTTTGGTAGAGGATAGGCTTGGTTTGCACAAAATTTCCAAAAAATTCTCCCGAAATAGTTTTTTCCTGAAATTCCACGTAAGAATCTCCACTGAATTTAGGACAAAAAGCGGCAAATTTCAGGTCAAACGGATGAGTGTTCGCCAAGGAAAAAAATCAAACAGTTTCACACACAAACGAACCTTCCTTCCGGCCCTGGCAGTGATCAATAGAAAATTTATTGCCAATCTTGTGGGACGAATCTGGGCCTCAAATATCAGCCAAAACTCAATAGACACAGTGACGAACGTCTGGTAAAAATTTAAGACCAAAACACCCAAGGAGTAAGGCGTAGTAAGTCCCAGACCTTGAGTGAACAAAACTGGTTCTCCGAAAACAAAACGTCCTGGACTTTCTTCCCCTTATCTCCTTTTTGTGATTGTTTTATGCACGTGCCTCCCTACCTGGGTGCAAACAACATATGGAAGTACTTGTGTGAACCTTTTCAGCGCAATACGGACCCAGAATAAAAATTGCAGAAAGTAGGGCGAAATTTCACAACTTTTGGTACTGGATAGGCTTGGTTTGCAAGAAATTTTCGAAAAATTCTCCCTAAACAGTTTTTTTCTGAAATTCCACGTAAGAATGTCCACTGAATTTGGGACAAAACGCGACAAATTTCAGGTCAAACGGATGAGTGTTCGCCCACGAAAAAAATCAAACAGTTTCACACACAAACGAACCTTCCTTCCGGCCCTGGCAGTGATCAATAGAAAATTTATTGCCAATCTTGTGGGACGAATCTGGGCCTCAAATCTCAGCCAAAACTCAATAGACACAGTGACGAACGTCTGGTAAAAATTTCAGACCAAAACACCCAAGGAGTAAGGCGTCGTAAGTCCCATACCGAGAGTGAACAAAACTGGTTTTCCGAAAACAAAACGTCCTGCATTTTCTTCCCCGTATCTCCTTTTTGTGATTCTTTTATGGACGTGCCTCTTTACCTGGGTGGAAACGACATATGGAAGTACTTGTGTGAACTTTTTCAGCGCAATACGGACCCAGAATAAAAATTGCATAAAGTAGGGCGAAATTTCACAACTTTTGGTAGAGAATAGCCTTGGTTTGCACAAAATTTCCGAAAAATTCTCCCTAAATAGTATTTTCCTAAAATTCCACGTCAGAATCTCCACTGAATTTGGGACAAAACGCGACAAATTTCAGGTCAAACGGATTAGTGTTCGCCCACGAAAAACATCAAACAGTTTCACACACAAACGAACCTTCCTTCCGGCCCTCGCAGTGATCAATAGAAAATTTATTGCCAATCTTGTGGGACGAATCTGGGCCTCAAATCTCAGCCAAAACTCAATAGAGACAGTGACGAACGTCTGGTAAAAATTTAAGACCAAAATACCCAAGGGGTAAGGCGAAGAAAGTCCCAGACCGAGAGTGAACAAAACTGGTTTTCCGAAAACAAAACTTCCTAGATTTTCTTCCCCGTATCTCCTTTTTGTGATTCTTTTATGGACGTGCCTCCTTACCTGGGTGCAAACGACATATGGAAGTACTTGTGTGAACTTTTTCAGCGCAATACGGACCCTGAATAAAATTTGCATAACGTAGGGCGAAATTTCACAACTTTTGGAAGAGGGTAGCCTTGGTTTGCACAAAATTTCCGAAAAATTCTCCCTAAATAGTTTTTTCCTGAAATTCCACGTAAGAATCTCCACTGAATTTGGGACAAAACGCGACAAATTTCAGGTCAAACGGATGAGTGTTCGCTCACGAAAAAAATCAAACAGTTTCACACACAAACGAACCTTCCTTCCGGCCCTGGCAGTGATCAATAGAAAATTTATTGCCAATCTTGTGGGACGAATCTGGGCCTCAAATCTCAGCCAAAACTCAACAGACACAGTGACGAATGTCTGGTAAAAATTTAAGACCAAAACACCCAAGGGGTAAGGCGAAGAAAGTCCCAGACCGAGAGTGAACAAAACTGGTTTTCCGAAAACAAAACGTCCTGGATTTTCTTCCCCGTATCTCCTTTTTGTGATTCTTTTATGGACGTGCCTCCTTACCTGGGTGCAAACGACATATGGAAGTACTCTTGTGAATTTTTTCAGCGCAATACGGACCCAGAATAAAAATTGCCGAAAATAGGGCGAAATTTCACAAGTTTCGGTAGAGGATAGTTTTGGTTTCCACAAAATTTCCGAAAAACTCTCCCGAAATAGTTTTTTCTGAAATTCCACGTACGAATCTCCACTGAATTTGGGACAAAACGCGACAAATTTCAGGTCATACGGATGAGTGTTCGCCCACGAAAAAAATCAAACAGTTTCACACACAAACGAACCTTCCTTCCGGCCCTGGCAGTGATCAATAGAAAATTTATTGCCAATCTTGTGGGACGAATCTGGGCCTCAAATCTCAGCGAAAACTCAACAGACACAGTGACGAACGTCTGGTACAAATTTAAGACCAAAACACCTAAGGGGTAAGGCGAAGAAAGTCCCAGACCGAGAGTGAACAAAACTAGTTTTCCGAAAACAAAACGTCCTGGATTTTCTTCCCCGTATCTCCTTTTTGTGATTCTTTTATGGACGTGCCTCCTTACCTGGGTGCAAACGACATATGGAAGCACTCTTGTGAATTTTTTCAGCGCAATACGGACCCAGAATAAAAATTGCCGAAAATAGGGCGAAATTTCACAAGTTTCGGTAGAGGATAGTTTTGGTTTCCACAAAATTTCCGAAAAACTCTCCCGAAAAGTTTTTTCTGAAATTCCACGTAAGAATCTCCACTGAATTTGGGACAAAACGCGACAAATTTCAGGTCATACGGATGAGTGTTCGCCCACGAAAAAAATCAAACAGTTTCACACACAAACGAACCTTCCTTCCGGCCCTGGCAGTTATCAATAGAAAATTTATTGCCAATCTTGTGGGACGAATCTGGGCCTCAAATCTCAGCGAAAACTCAACAGACACAGTGACGAACGTCTGATACAAATTTAAGACCAAAACACCCAAGGGGTAAGGCGAAGAAAGTCCCAGACCGAGAGTGAACAAAACTGGTTTTCCGAAAACAAAACGTCCTGGATTTTCTTCCCCGTATCTCCTTTTTGTGATTCTTTTATGGACGTGCCTCCTTACCTGGGTGCAAACGACATATGGAAGTACTCTTGTGAATTTTTTCAGCTCAATACGGACCCAGAATAAAAATTGCCGAAAATAGGGCGAAATTTCACAAGTTTCTGTAGAGGATAATTTTGGTTTCCACAAAATTTCCGAAAAACTCTCCCGAAATAGTTTTTTCTGAAATTCCACGTAAGAATCTCCACTGAATTTGGGACAAAACTCGACAAATTTCAGGTCATACGGATGAGTGTTCGCCCACGAAAAAAATCAAACAGTTTCACACACAAACGAACCTTCCTTCCGGCCCTGGCAGTGATCAATAGAAAATTTATTGCCAATCTTGTAGGACGAATCTGGGCCTCAAATCTCAGCCAAAACTCAATAGACACAGTGACGAACGTCTGGTAAAAATTTAAGACCAAAACACCCAAGGAGTAAGGCGAAGAAAATCCTTGACCGAGAGTGAACAAAACTGGTTTTTCGAAAACAAAACGTCCTGGATTTTCTTCCCCGTATCTCCTTTTTGTGATTCTTTTATGCACGTGCCTCTTTACCTAGGTGCAAACGACATATGGAAGTACTTGTGTGAACTTTTTCAGCGCAATACGGACCCAGAATAAAAATTGCATAAAGTAGGGCGAAATTTCACAACTTTTGGTAGAGGATAGCCGTGGTTTGCACAAAATTTCCGAAAAACTCTCCCGAAATAGTTTTTTCCTGAAATTCCACGTAAGAATCTCCACTGAATTTGGGACAAAACGCGACAAATTTCAGGTCATACGGATGAGTGTTCGCCCACGAAAAAAATGAAACAGTTTCACACACAAACGAACCTTCCTTCCGGCCCTGGAAGTGATCAATAGAAAATTTATTGCCAATCTTGTGGGACGAATCTGGGCCTCAAATCTCAGCAGAAACTCAATACACACAGTGACGAACGTCTGGTAAAAATTTAAGACCAAAACACCCAAGGGGTAAGGCGAAGAAAGTCCCAGACCGAGACTGAACAAAACTGGTTTTCCGAAAACAAAACGTCCTCGATTTTCTTCCCCGTATCTCCTTTTTGTGATTCTTTTATGGACGTGCCTCCTTACCTGGGTGCAAACGACATATGGAAGTGCTTGTGTGAATTTTTTCAGCGCAATACGGACCCAGAATAAAAATTGCATAAAGTAGGGCGAAATTTCACAACTTTTGGTAGAGGATAGCCTTGGTTTGCACAAAATTTCCGAAAAACTCTCCCGAAATAGTTTTTTCCTGAAATTCCACGTAAGAATCTCCACTGAATTTGGGACAAAACGCGACAAATTTCAGGTCAAACGGATGAGTGTTCGCCCACGAAAAAAATCAAACAGTTTCACACACAAACGAACCTTCCTTCCGGCCCTGGCAGTGATCAATAGAAAATTTATTTCCAATCTTGTGGGACGAATCTGGGCCTCAAATTTCAGCCAAAACTCAATAGACACAGTGACGAACGTCTGGTAAAAATTTAAGACCAAAACACCCAAGGAGTAAGGCGAAGAAAATCCTAGACCGAGAGTGAACAAAACTGGTTTTCCGAAAACAAAACGTCCTGGATTTTCTTCCCCGTATCTCCTTTTTGTGATATTTTTATGGACGTGCCTCTTTACCTGGGTGCAAACAACTTATGGAAACTTGTGTGAACTTTTTCAGCGCAATACGGACCCAGAATAAAAATTGCATAAAGTAGGGCGAAATTTCACAACTTTTGGTAGAGGATAGCTTTGGTTTCCACAAAATTTCCGAAAAACTCTCCCGAGATAGTTTTTTCTGAAATTCCACGTAAGAGTCTCCACTGAATTTGGGACAAAACGCGACAAATTTCAGGTCATACGGATGAGTGTTTGCCCACGAAAAAAATCAAACAGTTTCACACACAAACGAACCTTCCTTCCGGCCCTGGCAGTGATCAATAGAAAATTTATTGCCAATCTTGTGGGACGAATCTGGGCCTCAAATCTCAGCCAAAACTTAATAGACACAGTGACGAACGTCTGGTAAAAATTTAAGACCAAAACACCCAAGGAGTAAGGCGAAGAAATTCCTAGACCGAGAGTGAACAAAACTGGTTTTCCGAAAACAAAACGTCCTGGATTTTCTTCCCCGTATCTCCTTTTTGTGATTCTTTTATGGACGTGCCTCTTTACCTGGGTGCAAACAACATATGGAAGTACTTGTGTGAACTTTTTCAGCGCAATACGGACCCAGAATAAAAATTGCATAAAGTAGGGCGAAATTTCACAACTTTTGGTAGAGGATAGCTTTGGTTTCCACAAAATTTCCGAAAAACTCTCCCGAGATAGTTTTTTCTGAAATTCCACGTAAGAGTCTCCACTGAATTTGGGACAAAACGCGACAAATTTCAGGTCATACGGATGAGTGTTCGCCCACGAAAAAAATCAAACAGTTTCACACACAAACGAACCTTCCTTCCGGCCCTGGCAGTGATCAATAGAAAATTTATTTCCAATCTTGTGGGACGAATCTGGGCCTCAAATCTCAGCCAAAACTCAATAGACACAGTGACGAACGTCTGGTAAAAATTTAAGACCAAAACACCCAAGGAGTAAGGCGAAGAAATTCCCAGACCGAGAGTGAACAAAACTGGTTTTCCGAAAACAAAACGTCCTGGATTTTCTTCCCCGTATCTCCTTTTTGTGATTCTTTTATGGACGTGCGTCTTTACCTGGGTGCAAACAACATATGGAAGTACTTGTGTGAACTTTTTCAGCGCAATACGGACCCAGAATAAAAATTGCATAAAGTAGGGCGAAATTTCACAACTTTTGGTAGAGGATAGCCTTGGTTTGCACAAAATTTCCGAAAAATTCTCCCGAAATAGTGTTTTCTGAAACTCCACGTAAGAATCTCCACTTAATTTGGGACAAAACGCGACAAATTTCAGGTCAAACGGATGAGTGTTCGCCCACGAAAAAAATCAAACAGTTTTACACACAAACGAACCTTCATTCCGGCCCTGGCAGTGATCAATAGAAAATTTATTTTCAATCTTGTGGGAGGAATCTGGGCCTCAAATCTCAGCCAAAACTCAATAGACACAGTGACGAACGTCTGGTAAAAATTTCAGACCAAAACACCGAAGGAGTAAGGTGTAGTAAGTCCCAGACCGAGAGTGAACAAAACTGGTTTTCCGTAAACAAAACGTCTTGGATTTTCTTCCTCGTATCTCCTTTTTGTGATTCTTTTATGGACGTGCCTCCTTACCTGGGTGCAAACGACATATGGAAGTACTTGTGTGAATTTTTTCAGCGCAATACGGACCCAGAATAAAAATTGCATAAAGTATGGCGAAATTTCACAGCTTTTGGTAGAGGATAGCCTTGGTTTGCACAAAATTTCCGGAAAACTCTCCCGAAATAGTTTTTTCTGAAATTCCACGTAAAAATCTCCACTGAATTTGGGACAAAACGCGACAAATTTCAGGTCAAACGGATGAGTGTTCGCCCACGAAAAAAATCAAACAGTTTCACACACAAACGAACCTTCCTTCCGGCCCTGGCAGTGATCAATAGAAAATTTATTGCCAATCTTGTGCGACGAATCTTGGCCTCAAATCTCAACCAAAACTCAATACACACAGTGACGAACGTGTGGTAAATATTTCAGACCAAAACACCCAAGGAGTATGGTGTAGTAAATCCCAGACCGAGAGTGAACAAAACTGGTTTTCCGAAAACAAAACGTCCTGGATTTTCTTCCCCGTATCTCCTTTTTGTGATTCTTTTATGGACGTGCCTACTTACCTGGGTGCAAACAACATATGGAAGTACTTGTGTGAACTTTTTCAGCGCAATACGGACCCAGAATAAAAATTGCATAAAGTAGGGCGAAATTTCACAACTTTTGGTAGAGGATAGCCTTGGTTTGCACAAAATTTCCGACAAATTCTCCCGAAATAGTTTTTTCCTGAAATTCCACGTTAGAATCTCCACTGAATTTGGGACAAAACGCGAAAAATTTCAGGTGAAACGGATGAGTGTTCGCCCACGAAAAAAATCAAACACAAACGAACCTTCCTTCCGGCCCTGGCAGTGATCAATAGAAAATTTATTGCCAATCTTGTGCGACGAATCTTGGCCTCAAATCTCAACCAAAACTCAATACACACAGTGACGAACGTCTGGTAAATATTTCAGACCAAAACACCCAAGGAGTATGGCGTAGTAAGTCCCAGACCGAGAGTGAACAAAACTGGTTTTCCGAAAACAAAACGTCCTGGATTTTCTTCCCCGTATCTCCTTTTTGTGATTCTTTTATGGACGTGCCTACTTACCTGGGTGCTAACAACATATGGAAGTACTTGTGTGAACTTTTTCAGCGCAATACAGACCCAGAATAAAAATTCCATAAAGTAGGGCGAAATTTCACAACTTTTGGTAGAGGATAGCCTTGGTTTGCACAAAATTTCCGAAAAATTCTCCCGAAATAGTTTTTTCCTGAAATTCCACGTAAGAATCTCCACTGAATTTGGGACAAAACGCGACAGATTTCAGGTCAAACGGATGAGTGTTCGCCCACGAAAAAAATCAAACAGTTTCACACACAAACGAACCTTCCTTCCGGCCCTGGCAGTGATCAATAGAAAATTTATTGCCAATCTTGTGGGAAGAATCTGGGCCTCAAATCTCAACCAAAACTCAATAGACACAGTGACGAACGTCTGGTAAAAATTTCAGACCAAAACACCCAAGGAGTAAGGCGTAGTAAGTCCCAGACCGAGAGTGAACAAAACTGGTTTTCCAAAAACAAAACGTCCTGGATTTTCTTCCCCGTATCTCCTTTTTGTGATTCTTTTATGGACGTGCCTACTTACCTGGGTGCTAACAACATATGGAAGTACTTGTGTGAACTTTTTCAGCGCAATACGGACCCAGAATAAAAATTGCATAAAGTAGGGCGAAATTTCACAACTTTTGGTAGAGGATAGCCTTGGTTTGCACAAAATTTCCGAAAAATTCTCCCGAAATAGTTTTTTCCTGAAACTCCACGTAAGAATCTCCACTGAATTTGGGACAAAACGCGACAAATTTCAGGTCAAACAGATGAGTGTTCGCCCACGAAAAAAATCAAACAGCTTCACACACAAACGAACCTTCCTTCCGGCCCTGGCAGTGATCAATAGAAAATTTATTGCCAATCTTGTGGGACGAATCTGGGCCTCAAATCTCAGCCAAAACTCAATAGACACAGTGACGAACGTCTGGTAAAAATTTCAGACCAAATCACCCAAGGAGTGAGGCGTAGTAAGTCCCAGACCGAGAGTGAACAAAACTGGTTTTCCGAAAACAAAACGTCCTGCATTTTCTTCCCCGTATCTCCTTTTTGTGATTCTTTTATGGACGTGCCTCCTTACCTGGGTGAAAACAACATATGGAAGTACTTGTGTGAACTTTTTCAGCGCAATACGGACCCAGAATAAAAATTGCATAAAGTAGGGCGAAATTTCACAACTTTTGGTAGAGGATAGCCTTGGTTTGCACAAAATTTCCGAAAAATTCTCCCGAAATAGTTTTTTCCTGAAACTCCATGTAAGAATCTCCACTGAATTTGGGACAAAACGCGACAAATTTTAGGTCAAACGGATGAGTGTTCGCCCACAAAAAAAAATCAAACAGCTTCACACACAAACGAACCTTCCTTCCGGCCCTGGCAGTGATCAATAGAAAATTTATAGCCAATCTTGTGGGACGAATCTGGGCCTCAAATCTCAGCCAAAACTCAATAGACACAGTGACGAACGTCTGGTAAAAATTTCAGACCAAATCACCCAAGGAGTGAGGCGTAGTAAGTCCCAGACCGAGAGTGAACAAAACTGGTTTTCCGAAAACAAAACGTCCTGCATTTTCTTCCCCGTATCTCCTTTTTGTGATTCTTTTATGGACGTGCCTCCTTACCTGGGTGCAAACAACATATGGAAGTACTTGTGTGAACTTTTTCAGCGCAATACGGACCCAGAATAAAAATTGCATAAAGTAGGGCGAAATTTCACAACTTTTGGTAGAGGATAGCCTTGGTTTGCACAAAATTTCCGAAAAATTCTCCCGAAATAGTTTTTTCCTGAAACTCCACGTAAGAATCTCCACTGAATTTGGGACAAAACGCGACAAATTTCAGGTCAAACAGATGAGTGTTCGCCCACGAAAAAAATCAAACAGCTTCACACACAAACGAACCTTCCTTCCGGCCCTGGCAGTGATCAATAGAAAATTTATTGCCAATCTTGTGGGACGAATCTGGGCCTCAAATCTCAGCCAAAACTCAATAGACACAGTGACGAACGTCTGGTAAAAATTTCAGACCAAATCACCCAAGGAGTGAGGCGTAGTAAGTCCCAGACCGAGAGTGAACAAAACTGGTTTTCCGAAAACAAAACGTCCTGCATTTTCTTCCCCGTATCTCCTTTTTGTGATTCTTTTATGGACGTGCCTCCTTACCTGGGTGAAAACAACATATGGAAGTACTTGTGTGAACTTTTTCAGCGCAATACGGACCCAGAATAAAAATTGCATAAAGTAGGGCGAAATTTCACAACTTTTGGTAGAGGATAGCCTTGGTTTGCACAAAATTTCCGAAAAATTCTCCCGAAATAGTTTTTTCCTGAAACTCCAAGTAAGAATCTCCACTGAATTTGGGACAAAACGCGACAAATTTTAGGTCAAACGGATGAGTGTTCGCCCACAAAAAAAAATCAAACAGCTTCACACACAAACGAACCTTCCTTCCGGCCCTGGCAGTGATCAATAGAAAATTTATAGCCAATCTTGTGGGACGAATCTGGGCCTCAAATCTCAGCCAAAACTCAATAGACACAGTGACGAACGTCTGGTAAAAATTTCAGACCAAATCACCCAAGGAGTGAGGCGTAGTAAGTCCCAGACCGAGAGTGAACAAAACTGGTTTTCCGAAAACAAAACGTCCTGCATTTTCTTCCCCGTATCTCCTTTTTGTGATTCTTTTATGGACGTGCCTCCTTACCTGGGTGCAAACAACATATGGAAGTACTTGTGTGAACTTTTTCAGCGCAATACGGACCCAGAATAAAAATTGCATAAAGTAGGGCGAAATTTCACAACTTTTGGTAGAGGATAGCCTTGGTTTGCACAAAATTTCCGAAAAATTCTCCCGAAATAGTTTTTTCCTGAAACTCCACGTAAGAATCTCCACTGAATTTGGGACAAAACGCGACAAATTTCAGGTCAAACGGATGAGTGTTCGCCCACAAAAAAAAATCAAACAGCTTCACACACAAACGAACCTTCCTTCCGGCCCTGGCAGTGATCAATAGAAAATTTATAGCCAATCTTGTGGGACGAATCTGGGCCTCAAATCTCAGCCAAAACTCAATAGACACAGTGACGAACGTCTGGTAAAAATTTCAGACCAAATCACCCAAGGAGTGAGGCGTAGTAAGTCCCAGACCGAGAGTGAACAAAACTGGTTTTCCGAAAACAAAACGTCCTGCATTTTCTTCCCCGTATCTCCTTTTTGTGATTCTTTTATGGACGTGCCTCCTTACCTGGGTGCAAACAACATATGGAAGTACTTGTGTGAACTTTTTCAGCGCAATACGGACCCAGAATAAAAATTGCATAAAGTAGGGCGAAATTTCACAACTTTTGGTAGAGGATAGCCTTGGTTTGCACAAAATTTCCGAAAAATTCTCCCGAAATAGTTTTTTCCTGAAACTCCACGTAAGAATCTCCACTGAATTTGGGACAAAACGCGACAAATTTCAGGTCAAACGGATGAGTGTTCGCCCACAAAAAAAAATCAAACAGCTTCACACACAAACGAACCTTCCTTCCGGCCCTGGCAGTGATCAATAGAAAATTTATAGCCAATCTTGTGGGACGAATCTGGGCCTCAAATCTCAGCCAAAACTCAATAGACACAGTGACGAACGTCTGGTAAAAATTTCAGACCAAATCACCCAAGGAGTGAGGCGTAGTAAGTCCCAGACCGAGAGTGAACAAAACTGGTTTTCCGAAAACAAAACGTCCTGCATTTTCTTCCCCGTATCTCCTTTTTGTGATTCTTTTATGGACGTGCCTCCTTACCTGGGTGCAAACAACATATGGAAGTACTTGTGTGAACTTTTTCAGCGCAATACGGACCCAGAATAAAAATTGCATAAAGTAGGGCGAAATTTCACAACTTTTGGTAGAGGATAGCCTTGGTTTGCACAAAATTTCCGAAAAATTCTCCCGAAATAGTTTTTTCCTGAAACTCCACGTAAGAATCTCCACTGAATTTGGGACAAAACGCGACAAATTTCAGGTCAAACGGATGAGTGTTCGCCCACAAAAAAAAATCAAACAGCTTCACACACAAACGAACCTTCCTTCCGGCCCTGGCAGTGATCAATAGAAAATTTATAGCCAATCTTGTGGGACGAATCTGGGCCTCAAATCTCAGCCAAAACTCAATAGACACAGTGACGAACGTCTGGTAAAAATTTCAGACCAAATCACCCAAGGAGTGAGGCGTAGTAAGTCCCAGACCGAGAGTGCACAAAACTGGTTTTCCGAAAACAAAACGTCCTGCATTTTCTTCCCCGTATCTCCTTTTAGTGATTCTTTTATGGACGTGCCTCCTTACCTGGGTGCAAACAACATATGGAAGTACTTGTGTGAACTTTTTCAGCGCAATACGGACCCAGAATAAAAATTGCATAAAGTAGGGCGAAATTTCACAACTTTTGGTAGAGGATAGCCTTGGTGTGCACAAAATTTCCGAAAAATTCTGTCGAAATAGTTTTTTCTTGAAAATCCACGTATGAATCTCCACTGAATTTGGGACAAAACGCGACAAATTTCAGGTCAGACGGATGAGTGTTCGCCCACGAAAAAAATCAAACAGTTTCAGACACAAACGAACCTTCCTTCCAGCCCTGGCAGTGATCAATAGAAAATTTATTGCCAATCTTGTGGGACGAATCTGGGCCTCAAATCTCAGCCAAAACTCAATAGACACAGTGACGAACGTCTGGTAAAAATTTCAGACCAAAACACCCAAGGAGTAAGGCGTAGTAAGTCCGAGACCGAGAGTGAACAAAACTGGTTTTCCGAAAACAAAACGTCCTGCATTTTCTTCCCCGTATCTCCTTTTTGTGATTCTTTTATGGACGTGCCTCCTTACCTGGGTGCAAACAACATATGGAAGTACTTGTGTGAACTTTTTCAGCGCAATACGGACCCAGAATAAAAATTACATAAAGTAGGGCGAAATTTCACAACTTTTGGTAGAGGATAGCCTTGGTTTGCACAAAATTTCCGAAAAATTCTCCCGAAATAGTTTTTTCCTGAAACTCCACGTAAGAATCTCCACTGAATTTGGGAAAAAACGCGACAAATTTCAGGTCAAACGGATGAGTGTTCGCCCACAAAAAAAAATCAAACAGCTTCACACACAAACGAACCTTCCTTCCGGCCCTGGCAGTGATCAATAGAAAATTTATAGCCAATCTTGTGGGACGAATCTGGGCCTCAAATCTCAGCCAAAACTCAATAGACACAGTGACGAACGTCTGGTAAAAATTTCAGACCAAATCACCCAAGGAGTGAGGCGTAGTAAGTCCCAGACCGAGAGTGAACAAAACTGGTTTTCCGAAAACAAAACGTCCTGCATTTTCTTCCCCGTATCTCCTTTTAGTGATTCTTTTATGGACGTGCCTCCTTACCTGGGTGCAAACAACATATGGAAGTACTTGTGTGAACTTTTTCAGCGCAATACGGACCCAGAATAAAAATTGCATAAAGTAGGGCGAAATTTCACAACTTTTGGTAGAGGATAGCCTTGGTTTGCACAAAATTTCCGAAAAATTCTCCCGAAATAGTTTTTTCCTGAAACTCCACGTAAGAATCTCCACTGAATTTGGGACAAAACGCGACAAATTTCAGGTCAAACGGATGAGTGTTCGCCCACAAAAAAAAATCAAACAGCTTCACACACAAACGAACCTTCCTTCCGGCCCTGGCAGTGATCAATAGAAAATTTATAGCCAATCTTGTGGGACGAATCTGGGCCTCAAATCTCAGCCAAAACTCAATAGACACAGTGACGAACGTCTGGTAAAAATTTCAGACCAAATCACCCAAGGAGTGAGGCGTAGTAAGTCCCAGACCGAGAGTGAACAAAACTGGTTTTCCGAAAACAAAACGTCCTGCATTTTCTTCCCCGTATCTCCTTTTTGTGATTCTTTTATGGACGTGCCTCCTTACCTGGGTGCAAACAACATATGGAAGTACTTGTGTGAACTTTTTAGCGCAATACGGACCCAGAATAAAAATTGCATAAAGTAGGGCGAAATTTCACAACTTTTGGTAGAGGATAGCCTTGGTTTGCACAAAATTTCCGAAAAATTCTCCCGAAATAGTTTTTTCCTGAAACTCCACGTAAGAATCTCCACTGAATTTGGGACAAAACGCGACAAATTTCAGGTCAAACGGATGAGTGTTCGCCCACGAAAAAAAATCAAACAGCTTCACACACAAACGAACCTTCCTTCCGGCCCTGGCAGTGATCAATAGAAAATTTATAGCCAATCTTGTGGGACGAATCTGGGCCTCAAATCTCAGCCAAAACTCAATAGACACAGTGACGAACGTCTGGTTAAAATTTCAGACCAAATCACCCAAGGAGTGAGGCGTAGTAAGTCCCAGACCGAGAGTGCACAAAACTGGTTTTCCGAAAACAAAACGTCCTGCATTTTCTTCCCCGTATCTCCTTTTAGTGATTCTTTTATGGACGTGCCTCCTTACCTGGGTGCAAACAACATATGGAAGTACTTGTGTGAACTTTTTCAGCGCAATACGGACCCAGAATAAAAATTGCATAAAGTAGGGCGAAATTTCACAACTTTTGGTAGAGGATAGCCTTGGTGTGCACAAAATTTCCGAAAAATTCTGTCGAAATAATTTTTTCTTGAAAATCCACGTATGAATCTCCACTGAATTTGGGACAAAACGCGACAAATTTCAGGTCAGACGGATGAGTGTTCGCCCACGAAAAAAATCAAACAGTTTCAGACACAAACGAACCTTCCTTCCAGCCCTGGCAGTGATCAATAGAAAATTTATTGCCAATCTTGTGGGACGAATCTGGGCCTCAAATCTCAGCCAAAACTCAATAGACACAGTGACGAATGTCTGGTAAAAATTTCAGACCAAAACACCCAAGGAGTAAGGCGTAGTAAGTCCCAGACCGAGAGTGAACAAAACTGGTTTTCCGAAAACAAAACGTCCTGCATTTTCTTCCCCGTATCTCCTTCTTGTGATTCTTTTATGGACGTGCCTCCTTACCTGGGTGCAAACAACATATGGAAGTACTTGTGTGAACTTTTTCAGCGCAATACGGACCCAGAATAAAAATTGCATAAAGTAGGGCGAAATTTCACAACTTTTGGTAGAGGATAGCCTTGGTTTGCACAAAATTTCCGAAAAATTCTCCCGAAATAGTTTTTTCCTGAAACTCCACGTAAGAATCTCCACTGAATTTGGGACAAAACGCGACAAATTTCAGGTCAAACGGATGAGTGTTCGCCCACGAAAAAAAATCAAACAGCTTCACACACAAACGAACCTTCCTTCCGGCCCTGGCAGTGATCAATAGAAAATTTATTGCCAATCTTGTGGGACGAATCTGGGCCTCAAATCTCAGCCAAAACTCAATAGACACAGTGACGAACGTCTGGTAAAAATTTCAGACCAAATCACGCAAGGAGTGAGGCGTAGTAAGTCCCAGACCGAGAGTGAACAAAACTGGTTTTCCGAAAACAAAACGTCCTGCATTTTCTTCCCCGTATCTCCTTTTTGTGATTCTTTTATGGACGTGCCTCCTTACCTGGGTGCAAACAACATATGGAAGTACTTGTGTGAACTTTTTCAGCGCAATACGGACCCAGAATAAAAATTGCATAAAGTAGGGCGAAATTTCACAACTTTTGGTAGAGGATAGCCTTGGTTTGCACAAAATTTCCGAAAAATTCTCCCGAAATAGTTTTTTCCTGAAACTCCACGTAAGAATCTCCACTGAATTTGGGACAAAACGCGACAAATTTCAGGTCAAACGGATGAGTGTTCGCCCACAAAAAAAAATCAAACAGCTTCACACACAAACGAACCTTCCTTCCGGCCCTGGCAGTGATCAATAGAAAATTTATAGCCAATCTTGTGGGACGAATCTGGGCCTCAAATCTCAGCCAAAACTCAATAGACACAGTGACGAACGTCTGGTAAAAATTTCAGACCAAATCACCCAAGGAGTGAGGCGTAGTAAGTCCCAGACCGAGAGTGAACAAAACTGGTTTTCCGAAAACAAAACGTCCTGCATTTTCTTCCCCGTATCTCCTTTTTGTGATTCTTTTATGGACGTGCCTCCTTACCTGGGTGCAAACAACATATGGAAGTACTTGTGTGAACTTTTTCAGCGCAATACGGACCCAGAATAAAAATTGCATAAAGTAGGGCGAAATTTCACAACTTTTGGTAGAGGATAGCCTTGGTTTGCACAAAATTTCCGAAAAATTCTCCCGAAATAGTTTTTTCCTGAAACTCCACGTAAGAATCTCCACTGAATTTGGGACAAAACGCGACAAATTTCAGGTCAAACGGATGAGTGTTCGCCCACAAAAAAAAAAATCAAACAGCTTCACACACAAACGAACCTTCCTTCCGGCCCTGGCAGTGATCAATAGAAAATTTATAGCCAATCTTGTGGGACGAATCTGGGCCTCAAATCTCAGCCAAAACTCAATAGACACAGTGACGAACGTCTGGTAAAAATTTCAGACCAAATCACCCAAGGAGTGAGGCGTAGTAAGTCCCAGACCGAGAGTGCACAAAACTGGTTTTCCGAAAACAAAACGTCCTGCATTTTCTTCCCCGTATCTCCTTTTAGTGATTCTTTTATGGACGTGCCTCCTTACCTGGGTGCAAACAACATATGGAAGTACTTGTGTGAACTTTTTCAGCGCAATACGGACCCAGAATAAAAATTGCATAAAGTAGGGCGAAATTTCACAACTTTTGGTAGAGGATAGCCTTGGTGTGCACAAAATTTCCGAAAAATTCTGTCGAAATATTTTTTTCTTGAAAATCCACGTATGAATCTCCACTGAATTTGGGACAAAACGCGACAAATTTCAGGTCAGACGGATGAGTGTTCGCCCACGAAAAAAATCAAACAGTTTCAGACACAAACGAACCTTCCTTCCAGCCCTGGCAGTGATCAATAGAAAATTTATTGCCAATCTTGTGGGACGAATCTGGGCCTCAAATCTCAGCCAAAACTCAATAGACACAGTGACGAACGTCTGGTAAAAATTTCAGACCAAAACACCCAAGGAGTAAGGCGTAGTAAGTCCCAGACCGAGAGTGAACAAAACTGGTTTTCCGAAAACAAAACGTCCTCCATTTTCTTCCCCGTATCTCCTTCTTGTGATTCTTTTATGGACGTGCCTCCTTACCTAGGTGCAAACAACATATGGAAGTACTTGTGTGAACTTTTTCAGCGCAATACGGACCCAGAATAAAAATTGCATAAAGTAGGGCGAAATTTCACAACTTTTGGTAGAGGATAGCCTTGGTTTGCACAAAATTTCCGAAAAATTCTCCCGAAATAGTTTTTTCCTGAAACTCCACGTAAGAATCTCCACTGAATTTGGGACAAAACGCGACAAATTTCAGGTCAAACGGATGAGTGTTCGCCCACGAAAAAAAATCAAACAGCTTCACACACAAACGAACCTTCCTTCCGGCCCTGGCAGTGATCAATAGAAAATTTATTGCCAATCTTGTGGGACGAATCTGGGCCTCAAATCTCAGCCAAAACTCAATAGACACAGTGACGAACGTCTGGTAAAAATTTCAGACCAAAACACCCAAGGAGTAAGGCGTAGTAAGTCCCAGACCGAGAGTGAACAAAACTGGTTTTCCGAAAACAAAACGTCCTCCATTTTCTTCCCCGTATCTCCTTCTTGTGATTCTTTTATGGACGTGCCTCCTTACCTGGGTGCACACAACATATGGAAGTACTTGTGTGAACTTTTTCAGCGCAATACGGACCCAGAATAAAAATTGCATAAAGTAGGGTGAAATTTCACAACTTTTGGTAGAGGATAGCCTTGGTTTGCACAAAATTTCCGAAAAATTCTCCCGAAATAGTTTTTTCCTGAAACTCCACGTAAGAATCTCCACTGAATTTGGGACAAAACGCGACAAATTTCAGGTCAAACGGATGAGTGTTCGCCCACGAAAAAAAATCAAACAGCTTCACACACAAACGAACCTTCCTTCCGGCCCTGGCAGTGATCAATAGAAAATTTATTGCCAATCTTGTGGGACGAATCTGGGCCTCAAATCTCAGCCAAAACTCAATAGACACAGTGACGAACGTCTGGTAAAAATTTCAGACCAAAACACCTAAGGAGTAAGGCGTAGTAAGTCCCAGACCGAGAGTGAACAAAACTGGTTTTCCGAAAACAAAACGTCCTGCATTTTCTTCCCCGTATCTCCTTCTTGTGATTCTTTTATGGACGTGCCTCCTTACCTGGGTGCAAACAACATATGGAAGTACTTGTGTGAACTTTTTCAGCGCAATACGGACCCAGAATAAAAATTGCATAAAGTAGGGCGAAATTTCACAACTTTTGGTAGAGGATAGCCTTGGTTTGCACAAAATTTCCGAAAAATTCTCCCGAAATAGTTTTTTCCTGAAACTCCACGTAAGAATCTCCACTGAATTTGGGACAAAACGCGACAAATTTCAGGTCAAACGGATGAGTGTTCGCCCACGAAAAAAAATCAAACAGCTTCACACACAAACGAACCTTCCTTCCGGCCCTGGCAGTGATCAATAGAAAATTTATTGCCAATCTTGTGGGACGAATCTGGGCCTCAAATCTCAGCCAAAACTCAATAGACACAGTGACGAACGTCTGGTAAAAATTTCAGACCAAAACACCCAAGGAGTAAGGCGTAGTAAGTCCCAGACCGAGAGTGAACAAAACTGGTTTTCCGAAAACAAAACGTCCTGCATTTTCTTCCCCGTATCTCCTTCTTGTGATTCTTTTATGGACGTGCCTCCTTACCTGGGTGCAAACAACATATGGAAGTACTTGTGTGAACTTTTTCAGCGCAATACGGACCCAGAATAAAAATTGCATAAAGTAGGGCGAAATTTCACAACTTTTGGTAGAGGATAGCCTTGGTTTGCACAAAATTTCCGAAAAATTCTCCCGAAATAGTTTTTTCCTGAAACTCCACGTAAGAATCTCCACTGAATTTGGGACAAAACGCGACAAATTTCAGGTCAAACGGATGAGTGTTCGCCCACGAAAAAAAATCAAACAGCTTCACACACAAACGAACCTTCCTTCCGGCCCTGGCAGTGATCAATAGAAAATTTATTGCCAATCTTGTGGGACGAATCTGGGCCTCAAATCTCAGCCAAAACTCAATAGACACAGTGACGAACGTCTGGTAAAAATTTCAGACCAAAACACCCAAGGAGTAAGGCGTAGTAAGTCCCAGACCGAGAGTGAACAAAACTGGTTTTCCGAAAACAAAACGTCCTGCATTTTCTTCCCCGTATCTCCTTCTTGTGATTCTTTTATGGACGTGCCTCCTTACCTGGGTGCAAACAACATATGGAAGTACTTGTGTGAACTTTTTGAGCGCAATACGGACCCAGAATAAAAATTGCATAAAGTAGGGCGAAATTTCACAACTTTTGGTAGAGGATAGCCTTGGTTTGCACAAAATTTCCGAAAAATTCTCCCGAAATAGTGTTTTCCTGAAACTCCACGTAAGAATCTCCACTGAATTTGGGACAAAACGCGACAAATTTCAGGTCAAACGGATGAGTGTTCGCCCACGAAAAAAAATCAAACAGCTTCACACACAAACGAACCTTCCTTCCGGCCCTGGCAGTGATCAATAGAAAATTTATTGCCAATCTTGTGGGACGAATCTGGGCCTCAAATCTCAGCCAAAACTCAATAGACACAGTGACGAACGTCTGGTAAAAATTTCAGACCAAAACACCCAAGGAGTAAGGCGTAGTAAGTCCCAGACCCAGAGTGAACAAAACTGGTTTTCCGAAAACAAAACGTCCTGCATTTTCTTCCCCGTATCTCCTTCTTGTGATTCTTTTATGGACGTGCCTCCTTACCTGGGTGCAAACAACATATGGAAGTACTTGTGTGAACTTTTTCAGCGCAATACGGTCCCAGAATAAAAATTGCATAAAGTAGGGCGAAATTTCACAACTTTTGGTAGAGGATAGCCTTGGTTTGCACAAAATTTCCGAAAAATTCTCCCGAAATAGTTTTTTCCTGAAACTCCACGTAAGAATCTCCACTGAATTTGGGACAAAACGCGACAAATTTCAGGTCAAACGGATGAGTGTTCGCCCACGAAAAAAAATCAAACAGCTTCACACACAAACGAACCTTCCTTCCGGCCTTGGCAGTGATCAATAGAAAATTTATTGCCAATCTTGTGGGATGAATCTGGGCCTCAAATCTCAGCCAAAACTCAATAGACACAGTGACGAACGTCTGGTAAAAATTTCAGACCAAAACACCCAAGGAGTAAGGCGTAGTAAGTCCCAGACCCAGAGTGAACAAAACTGGTTTTCCGAAAACAAAACGTCCTGCATTTTCTTCCTCGTATCTCCTTCTTGTGATTCTTTTATGGACGTGCCTCCTTACCTGGGTGCAAACAACATATGGAAGTACTTGTGTGAACTTTTTCAGCGCAATACGGACCCAGAATAAAAATTGCATAAAGTAGGGCGAAATTTCACAAGTTTTGGTAGAGGATAGCCTTGGTTTGCACAAAATTTCCGAAAAATTCTCCCGAAATAGTTTTTTCCTGAAACTCCACGTAAGAATCTCCACTGAATTTGGAACAAAACGCGACAAATTTCAGGTCAAACGGATGAGTGTTCGCCCACGAAAAAAAATCAAACAGCTTCACACACAAACGAACCTTCCTTCCGGCCCTGACAGTGATCAATAGAAAATTTATTGCCAATCTTGTGGGACGAATCTGGGCCTCAAATCTCAGCCAAAACTCAATAGACACAGTGACGAACGTCTGGTAAAAATTTCAGACCAAAACACCCAAGGAGTAAGGCGTAGTAAGTCCCAGACCGAGAGTGAACAAAACTGGTTTTCCGAAAACAAAACGTCCTGCATTTTCTTCCCCGTATCTCCTTCTTGTGATTCTTTTATGGACGTGCCTCCTTACCTGGGTGCAAACAACATATGGAAGTACTTGTGTGAACTTTTTCAGCGCAATACGGACCCAGAATAAAAATTGCATAAAGTAGGGCGAAATTTCACAACTTTTGGTAGAGGATAGCCTTGGTTTGCACAAAATTTCCGAAAAATTCTCCCGAAATAGTTTTTTCCTGAAACTCCACGTAAGAATCTCCACTGAATTTGGGACAAAACGCGACAAATTTCACGTCAAACGGATGAGTGTTCGCCCACGAAAAAAAATCAAACAGCTTCACACACAAACGAACCTTCCTTCCGGCCCTGACAGTGATCAATAGAAAATTTATTGCCAATCTTGTGGGACGAATCTGGGCCTCGTATCTCAGCCAAAACTCAATAGACACAGTGACGAATGTCTGGTAAAAATTTCAGACCAAAACACCCAAGGAGTAAGGCGTAGTAAGTCCCAGACCGAGATTGAACAAAACTGGTTTTCCGAAAACAAAACGTCCTGCATTTTCTTCCCCGTATCTCCTTCTTGTGATTCTTTTATGGACGTGCCTCCTTACCTGGGTGCAAACAACATATGGAAGTACTTGTGTGAACTTTTTCAGTGCAATACGGACCCAGAATAAAAATTGCATAAAGTAGGGCGAAATTTCACAACTTTTGGTAGAGGATAGCCTTGGTTTGCACAAAATTTTCGAAAAATTCTCCCGAAATAGTTTTTTCCTGAAACTCCACGTAAGAATCTCCACTGAATTTGGGACAAAACGCGACAAATTTCAGGTCAAACGGATGAGTGTTCGCCCACGAAAAAAAATCAAACAGCTTCACACACAAACGAACCTTCCTTCCGGCCCTGGCAGTGATCAATAGAAAATTTATTGCCAATCTTGTGGGACGAATCTGGGCCTCAAATCTCAGCCAAAACTCAATAGACACAGTGACGAACGTCTGGTAAAAATTTCAGACTAAAACACCCAAGGAGTAAGGCGTAGTAAGTCCCAGACCGAGAGTGAACAAAATTGGTTTTCCGAAAACAAAACGTCCTGCATTTTCTTCCCCGTATCTCCTTTTTGTGATTCTTTTATGGACGTGCCTCCTTACCTGGGTGCAAACAACATATGGAAGTACTTGTGTGAACTTTTTCAGCGCAATACGGACCCAGAATAAAAATTGCATAAAGTAGGGCGAAATTTCACAACTTTTGGTAGAGGATAGCCTTGGTGTGCACAAAATTTCCGAAAAATTCTCCCGAAATAGTTTTTTCCTGAAACTCCACGTAAGAATCTCCACTGAATTTGGGACAAAACGCGATGAGTGTTCGCCCACGAAAAAAAATCAAACAGCTTCACACACAAACGAACCTTCCTTCCGGCCCTGGCAGTGATCAATAGAAAATTTATTGCCAATCTTGTGGGACGAATCTGGGCCTCAAATCTCAGCCAAAACTCAATAGACACAGTGACGAACGTCTGGTAAAAATTTCAGACTAAAACACCCAAGGAGTAAGGCGTAGTAAGTCCCAGACCGAGAGTGAACAAAATTGGTTTTCCGAAAACAAAACGTCCTGCATTTTCTTCCCCGTATCTCCTTTTTGTGATTCTTTTATGGACGTGCCTCCTTACCTGGGTGCAAACAACATATGGAAGTACTTGTGTGAACTTTTTCAGCGCAATACGGACCCAGAATAAAAATTGCATAAAGTAGGGCGAAATTTCACAACTTTTGGTAGAGGATAGCCTTGGTGTGCACAAAATTTCCGAAAAATTCTCCCGAAATAGTTTATTCCTGAAATTCCACGTAAGAATCTCCACTGAATTTGGGACAAAACGCGACAAATTTCAGGTCAGACGGATGAGTGTTCTCCCACGAAAAAAATCAAACAGTTTCACACACAAACGAACCTTCCTTCCGGCCCTGGCAGTGATCAATAGAAAATTTATTGCCAACCTTGTGGGACGAATCTGGGCTTCAAATCTCAGCCAAAACTCAATATACACACTGACGAACGTCTGGTAAAAATTTCAGACCAAAACACCCAAGGAGTAACGCGTAGTAAGTCCCAGACCGAGAGTGAACAAAACTGGTTTTCCGAAAACAAAACGTCCTGCATTTTCTTCCCCGTATCTCCTTTTTGTGATTCTTTTATGGACGTGCCTCCTTACCTGGGTGCAAACAACATATGGAAGTACTTGTGTGAACTTTTTCAGCACAATACGGACCCAGAATAAAAATTGCATAAAGTAGGGCGAAATTTCACAACTTTTGGTAGAGGATAGCCTTGGTGTGCACAAAATTTCCAAAAAATTCTCCCGAAATAGTTTTTTCCTGAAACTCCACGTAAGAATCTCCACTGAATTTGGGACAAAACGCGAAAAATTTCAGGTCAAACGGATGAGTGTTCGCCCACGAAAAAAAATCAAACAGCTTCACACACAAACGAACCTTCCTTCCGGCCCTGGCAGTGATCAATAGAAAATTTATTGCCAATCTTGTGGGACGAATCTGGGCCTCAAATCTCAGCCAAAACTCAATAGACACAGTGACGAACGTCTGGTAAAAATTTCAGACCAAAACACCCAAGGAGTAAGGCGTAGTAAGTCCCAGACCGAGAGTGAACAAAACTGGTTTTCCGAAAACAAAACGTCCTGCATTTTCTTTCCCGTATCTCCTTTTTGTGATTCTTTTATGGACGTGCCTCCTTACCTGGGTGCAAACAACATATGGAAGTACTAGTGTGAACTTTTTCAGCGCAATACGGACCCAGAATAAAAATTGCATAAAGTAGGGCGAAATTTCACAACTTTTGGTAGAGGATAGCCTTGGTTTGCACAAAATTTCCGAAAAATTCTCCCGAAATAGTTTTTTCCTGAAATTCCACGTAAGAATCTCCAGTGAAATTGGGACAAAACGCGACAAATTTCAGGTCAAACGGATGAGTGTTAGCCCACGAAAAAAATCAAACAGTTTCACACACAAACGAACCTTCCTTCCGGCAGTGATCAATAGAAAATTTATTGCCAATCTTGTGGGACGAATCTGGGCCTCAACTCTCAGCCAAAACTCAATAGACACAGTGACGAACGTCTGGTAAAAATTTCAGACCAAAACACCCAAGGAGTATGGCGTAGTAAGTCCGAATCCGAGAGTGAACAAAACTGGTTTTCCGAAAACAAACGTCCTGGATTTTCTTCCCCGTATCTCCTTTTTGTGATTCTTTTATGGACGTGCCTCCTTACCTGGGTGCAAACAACATATGGAAGTACTTGTGTGAACTTTTTCAGCGCAATACGGACCCAGAATAAAAATTGCATAAAGTAGGGCGAAATTTCACAACTTTTGGTAGAGGATAGCCTTGGTTTGCACAAAATTTCCGAAAAATTCTCCCGAAATAGTTTATTCCTGAAATTCCACGTAAGAATCTCCACTGAATTTGGGACAAAACGCGACAAATTTCAGGTCAACCGGATGAGTGTTCGCCCACGAAAAAAATCAAACAGTTTCACACACAAACAAACCTTCCTTCCGGCCCTGGCAGTGATCAATAGAAAATTTATTGCCAATCTTGTGGGACGAATCTGGGCCTCAAATCTCAGCCAAAACTCAATAGACACAGTGACGAACGTCTGGTAAAAATTTCAGACCAAAACTCCCAAGGAGTAAGGCCTAGTAAGTCCCAGACCGAGAGTGAAAAAACTGGTTTTCCGAAAACAAAACGTCCTGGATTTTCTTCCCCGTATCTCCTTTTTGGGATTCTTTTATGGACTTGCCTCCTTACCTGGGTGCAAACAACATATGGAAGTACTTAGGTGAACTTTTTTAGCGCAATACGGACCCAGAATAAAAATTGCATAAAGTAGGGCGAAATTTCACAACTTTTGGTAGAGGATAGCCTTGGTTTGCACAACTTTCTGCAATTTTATTCTGGGTCCGTATTGCGTTGAAAAAATTCACACAACTCCTTTCATGTGTTGTTTGGACCTAGGTATGGAGGCACGTCCATAAACAAACCACAAAAAGAAGATACGGGGAAGAAAAGCCAGGACGTTTTGTTTTCGGAAATCGAGTTTTGTTCACCCTCGGTCTGGGACTTACTACGCCTTACTGCTTGGGTATTTTGGTCTAAAATTTTTACCAGTTCGTCACTGTTTTTGTTGCGTTTTGCCTGAGATTTGAGCCCTAGATTTTCCCACAAGATTGGAAATAAATTTTGTATTCATCACTGTCAGGGCTGAAAGGAAGGTTTGTTCTTCTGCAAAACTATTTTATTCTTTTCGTATGTTAATACTCATCCGTTTGACTTGAAATTTGTCTCGTTTTGTCCCAAATTCAATGGAGATTCTTACGTGGAATTTCAGGAAAAAACTATTTTAGGAGAATTTTTCAGAAATTTTGTGCAAACCAAGGCCATACTCTACCAAAACATGTGAAATTTCGCCCTACTTTCTGTAATTTTATTATGGGTCCGTATTGCGCTGAAAAAATAAACACAATTACTTTCATGTGTTTTTTGCACCCAGGTAAGGAGGCACGTCCATAAACAAACCACAATAGAAGATACGGGGAAGAAAAGTCAGGACGTTTTGTTTTCGGAAAACCAGTTTTGTTCAATCTCAGTCTGGCACTTACTACGCCTTACTCCTTGGGTATTTTGGTCTGCAATTTTTACCAGACGTTCGTCACTGTGTCTATTGAGTTTTGGCTGAGATTTGAGCCCCAGATTCGTCCCACAAGATTAGAAATAAATTTTTTATTCATCACTGCCAAGGCTGAAAGGAAGGTTCATTCGTGTGCGAAACTGCTTTATTTTTTTTTTGGGTGAATACTCATCTGTTTGACCTGAAATTGTCGCGTTTTTGTCCCAAATTCAGTGGAGATTCTTACGTGGAATTTCAGGAAAAACTATTTCGGGAGAATTTTTCAGAAATTTTTTGCAAACCAAGGCAATCCTTTACTAAAACTTGTGAAATTTCGCTCTACTTTCTGTAATTTTATTCTGGGTCCGTATTGCGCTTATAAAATTCACACAACTACTTTCGTATGGTTTTTGCCCCCAGGTAAGGAGGCACGTCCATAAACAAAGCACAAAAAGAAGATACGGGGAAGAAAAGCCAGGACGTTTTGTTTTCGGAAAACCAGTTTTGTTCACTCTCGGTCTGAGACTTACTACGCCTTACTCCTTGGGTATTTTGGTCTGAAATTTTTACCAGACGTTATTCACTATGTCTGTTAGGTTTTGGCTGATATTTGAGCCCCAGATTCTTCACACAAGATTGGAAATATATTTTTTATTCATCACTGCCAGAGCTGAAAGGAAGGTTTGTTTGTGTGCGAAACTGTTTTTCTTTTTTCGTGAATGAATACTCATCCGTTTCACCTGAAATTTGTCGCGTTTTGTCCCAAATTCAGTGGAGATTCTTACGTGGAATTTCAGGACAAAACTATTTCGGGAGAATTTTTCAGAAATTTTGTGCAAACCAAGGTTATCCTTTACCAAAACTTGTGAAATTTCGCCATATATTCTGCAATTTTATTATGGGTCCGGATTGCGCTGAAAATATTCACACAACTACTTTAATTTGTTGTTTGCTCCCAGGTAAGGAGGCACGTCCATAAACAAACCACAAAAAGAAGATACGAGGAAGAAAAGCCAGGACGTTTTGTGTTTGGAAAACGACTTTTGTTCACTCTCGGTCTGGGACTTACTACGCATTACTCCTTTGGTATTTTAGTCTGAAATTTTTACCAGACGTTCGTCACTGTGTCTGTTGAGTTTTGGCTGAGATTTGAGCACCAGATTCGTACCACAAGATTGGATATAACTTTTTTATTCATCACTGCCAGGGCTGAAAGGAAGGTTCCTACGTGTGCGAAACTGTTTTTATTTTATCGTCAGTGAATACTCATCCGTTTGACCTAAAATTTGTCGCATTTTGTCCCAAATTCAGTGGAGATTCTTACGTGGATATTCAAGAGAAAACTATTTCAGGAGAATTTTTCAGAAATTTTGTGCAAACTGATGGAGATCAAGCTCAAGAGGACATGGAGGCCAATCAACAAGATCAAGAAGAGGTGGAGGCACAAATGGAGGACGCCCATGGAGGTCAAAGTCCACCTCAAAGGATTACAAGAAGCATGTTCAAAGCTTTGGGAGCTAGAGGACATTTATTTTCTCTTTTTGTAATTTCTTTAGTTGAAGGTGCTTAGAGGGAAACATTAGAAACCTCTTTTGTTTTAGCATCTTTTAGGCTTTAGTTAGGAGCTTTAGGAGGGGGGGTGTATTAGTAGATAGGTGTAGGAGTAGAATAGGAGGTGCCAAAGTGAAGGAAAGAGTCACACCTTCCTCATGCATGGTTTAGGCGCCGGTTTTAGCTAGTTTTAGGAGGGAATTTTTGAAATGTTTAGCTTGCATTTTCAGCACCTTAGGCTATAAATAGAGGTGCTCTCTTTGTAAAATTCAGATTGGAATTAATCTAAGAAAACTCTACTCAAATTTTGAGTGAACTTTGGAGAGCTTTGAGCCTTCTTCTCTAGTCTTATCTTGATGGATCAATGGAGTCCTCAAGTGGCGGCATCACTCTCATCTAGGAGCATTCCACACTTCTAGTGGTGAGATCTTCCATCCTCCTTCCATCTTCATGAGCATTTCTTTTCTCCTTCCTTTCTCCTCTTTCTATTGTTTGTGTTAGCTTGTGTTCTTGAGTTTTGGTTAGATGTTCTTGCTGTTTTTATGAGTTTTTGGTTCGTCATTTTTTATAATTCTGTCCATTTATCTTGTTCCTTTGCTTTTCTTGCTCATTTGTTCGGTTCAATTTGACTACAATTGGTTCATCCAAATGAGTTTGGGATTTGGTACTAGTTTTTGGTGAGTTCTTGTCTTAGAACAATGATCCAACTCTAAGAAAAGTGCCTCTATAATGTCCAACTCAAGGTGATTCCTAAGAAGGTCAAGAACCTTTCTCTATATGGCTAGTGGAATCACATCACAAACCAAGGTTATCCTCTACCAAAACTTGTGAAATTTCGCCCTACTTTTTGCAATTTTTATTCTGGGTCCGTACTGAGCTTCAAAAATTCACACAACTTCATTCATATGTTGTTTGCACCCAGATAAGGAGGCACGTCCATAAACAAACCACAAAAAGAAGATACGGGGAAGAAAAGCCAGAACGTTTTGTTTTCTAAAAACCAGTTTCGTTCACTCTCGGTTTGGGACTTATTACGCCTTACTCCTTGGGTATTTTTGTCTGAACATTTTGCGAGACGTTCGTCACTATGTCTGTTGAATTTTGGCTTAGATTTGAGCCCCAGATTCTTCCCACAAGATTGGAAATAAATGTTTTATTCATCACTGCCAGGGCTGAAAGGAAGGTTCGTTCGTGTGCGAAACTGTTTGATTTTTTTCGTGGGTGAATACACATCCGTTTGACCTGAAATTTGTCGCGTTTTGTCCCAAATTCAGTGGAGATTCTTACGTCGAATTTCAGGAGAAAACTATTTTGGGAGAATTTTTCAGAAAGTTGTACAAACCAAGGCTATCCGCTACCAAAACTTATGAAATTTCGCCCTACTTTCTGCAATTTTATTCGGGATCCGTATTGCGCTGAAAAAATTCACATAACTACTTTCATGTGGTTTTTGCACCCAAGTAAGGAGGCACGTCCATAAACAAACCACAAAAAGAAGATACGGAGAAGAAAAGCCAGGAGATTTTTTTTTCGAAAAACCAGTTTCGTTCACTCTCGGCCTGGGACTTACTACGCCTTACTCCTTGGGTATTTTGGTCTCAAATTTTTACCGGACGTTCGTCACTGTGTCTGTTGAGTTTTGGCTGAGATTTGAGCCCCATATTCGTCCCACACGATTGGATATAAATTTTTTATTCATCACTGCCAGGTCTGAAAGGAAGGTTCGTTCGTGTGCGAAACTGTTTTATTTTTTTCGTGGGTGAATACTCATCCTTTTGAGTTGAAATTTTTCTCATTTTGTCCCATATTCAGTGGATATTCTTACGTGGAATTTCAGGAGAGAAATATTTTGGGAGAATTTTTCAGAAATTTTGTGCAAACAAGGGTTATGTTCTACCAAAAGTTGTGAAATTATGCTCTACTTTCTACAGTTTTATTCTGGGTCCGTAATGCACTGAAAAAATTCACACAACTACTTTCATGTGTTGTTTGCACCCAGGTAAGGAGATACGGGGAAGAAAAGCCAGGACGTTTTGTTTTCGAAAAACCAGTTTTGTTCACTCTCGGTCTGGGACTTACTACGCCTTACTCCTTGGGTATTTTGGTCTCAAATTTTTACCAGACGTTCGTCACTGTGTCTGTTGAGTTTTGGCTGAGATTTGAGCCCCAGATTCATCCCAAAAGATTGGAAATAAATTTTTTATTCATCATTGCCAGGGCTGAAAGGAAGATTCGTTCGTGTGCGAAACCAAGGCTATCCTCAATAGAAACTTGTGAAATTTCGTCCTACTTTCTGCAGTTTTATTTTGGGTCCGTATTGCGCTGAAAAAATTCACACAACTACTTTCATGTGTTGTTTGCATCCACGTAAGGAGGTACGTCCATAAAAAGACCACCAAAAGAAGACACGGGGTAGAAAATCCAGGACGTTTTGTTTTCGGAAAACCAGTTTTGTTCACTCTCGGTCTGGGATTTACTACGCCTTACTGCTCTGGTATTTTGGTGTGAAATTTTTACCAGACGTTCCTCACTGTGTCTGTTGAGTTTTGGGATAGATTTGAGCCCCAGATTCGTCCCACAAGATTGGAAATAAATTTTTTATTCATCATTGCCAGGGCTGAAAGGAAGATTCGTTCGTGTGCGAAACTGTTTTATTTTTTTCGTGGGTGAATACTCATCCGTTTGACCTGGAATTTATCGCGTTTTGTCCCAAATTTAGTTAAAATTATTACGTGGAATTTCAGGAGAAAAGTATTTTGTGGAGAATTTTTCAGAAATGTTTTGCAAAGCAAGGCTATCCTCTAATAAACTTGTGAAATTTCGCCCTACTTTCTGTACTTTTATTCTGGGTCTGTATTGCACTAAAAAAATTCACACAACTACTTTCATGTGTTGTTTGCACTCAGATAAGGAGGCACGTCCATAAACAAACCACAAGAAGAAGATACGGGGAAGAAAAGCTAAGACGTTTTTTTTTTCGGAAAATCATTTTTGTTCACTCTCGGTCTAGGACTTACTACACCTTACTCCTTGGGTATTTTGGTATGTAATTTTTACCAGACGTTCGTCACTGTGTGTGTTTAGTTTTGGCGGAGATTTGAGCCCCAAATTCGTCCCACAAGATTTGAACTAAATTTTTTATTCATCACTGCCAAGGCTGAAAGGAAGGTTCGTTCGTGTGCGAAACTGTTTTATTTTTTTCGTGGGTGAATACTCATCCGTTTGACCTGAAATTTGTCGCGTTTTGACTCAAATTCAATGGATATTCTTACGTGGAATTTCAGGAGAAAAAAATTTCGGGAGAATTTTTGAGAAATTTTGTGCAAACCAAGGCTATCCTCTATCAAAACTTGTGAAAATTAAGCCTACTTTATGCAATTTCATTCTAGGTCCGTATTGTGCTGAAATAATTTATACAACTACTTTTATATGTTGTTTGCACCCAGGTAAGGAGTCACGTCCATAAACAAACCACAAAAAGAAGATACGGGGAAGAAAAGCCAAGACATTTTGTTTTCGGAAAACCAGTTTTGTTCACTCTCGGCCTGGGACTTACTACGTCTTACTCCTTCGGTATTTTGGTCTGAAATTTTTACCAGACGTTCGTCACTGTATCTGTTGAGTTTTGGCTGAGATTTGAGCCCCAGATTCATCCCACAAGATTGAAAATAAATTTTTTATTCACCACTGTCAGGGCTGAAAGGAAGGTTCGTTCGTGTGCGAAACTGTTTTATTTTTTTTGGGGGTGAATACTCATCCGTTTCATCTGAAATTTGTCGCGTTTTTTCCTAAATTCAGTGGAGATTCTTACGTGGAATTTCAGGAGGAAACTATTTCGTGAAAATTTTTCAGAAATTTTGTGCAAACCAAGGCTATATCCTCCTCCAAAACTTGTGAAATTTCGCCCTACTTTTTGCAATTTTATTCGGGGTCCTTATTGCGCTGAAAAAATGCACACAACTACTTTCATGTGTTGCTTGCACCCAAGTAAGGTGGCATCTCCATAAACAAACCACAAAAATAAGATACGGGGAAGAAAAGCCAGAACGTTTTATTTTCGGAAAACCAGTTTTGCTTACTCTCGGTTTTGGACTTACTACGCCTTACTCCTTGGGTATTTTTGTCTGAACTTTTTACCAGACATTCGTCACTGTGTCTGTTGAGTTTGGGCTGAGATTTGAGCTCAGATTCGTCCCACAAGATTGGAAATAAATTTTTTATTCATCACTGCCAGGGGACTGAAAGGAAGGTTCGTTCGTGTGTGAAACTGTTTTTATTTTTTTGTGGGTGTACTCATCCGTTTGACCTGAAATTTGTCGCGTTTTTTCCTAAATTCTGTGGAGATTTTTACGTGGAATTTAAGGAGAAAAATATTTCGGGACAATTTTTCAGAAATTTTGTGCAAACCAAGGCTATCCTCTACCAAAACCTGTGAAATTTCGCCCTACTTTCTGTAATTTTATTCAGGGTCCGTATTGCGCTAAAAAAATTCACACAACTACTTTCATTTGGTTTTTGCACCCAGGTAAGGAATTACGTCCATAAAAAAACCACAAAAAGAAGATAAGGGGAAGAAAAGCCAGGGCATTTTGTTTTCGAAAAACCAGTTTTGTTTACTCTCAGTCTGGGTCTTACTACGCCTTACTCCTTGGGTATTTTTGTCTGAAGTTTTAACAAGACCTTCGTCACTGTGTCTGTTGACTTTTGGATTATATTTGAGCCCCAGATTCATCCCACAAGATCGGCAATAAATTTTTTATTCATCAGTGCGAGGGCTGAAAGTAAGGTTTCTTTGTATGCGAGACTGTTTGATTTTTTTCGTTGGTGAATACGCATCTGTTTGACCTGAAATTTATCACGTTTTGTCCAAAATTCAGTGGAGATTCTTACGTGGAATTTCAGGTAAAAACTATTTCGAAAGTATTTTTCATAAATTTTGTGCAAACCAAAGTTATCCTCTACCAAAACTTGTGAAATTTCGCCCTACTTTTTGCATTTTTTTATTTGGGTTTGTATTACGCTGAAAAAATTCAATCAACTACTTTCATATGTTGTTTGCACCCAAGTAAGGAGGCACGTCAATAAACAAACCACAAAAAGAAGATACGGGGAAACAAAGCCAGGACGTTTTGTTTTCGGAAAACCAGTTTTGTTGACTATCGGTCTGGGACTTACTACGCCTTACTCCTTGAGTATTTTTGTCTGATAATTTTAGCAGACATTTGTCTCTGAGTCTGTTGAGTTTTGGTTTAGATTTGAGCCCCAGATTCGTCCCACAAGATTGCCAATAAATTTTTTACTCATCACTACCAGGGCTGAAAGGAAAGTTCATAGCTGTGCGAAACTGATTGATTTTTTTCGTGGGTGAATACTCATCCGTTTGACCTGAAATTTGTCGCGTTTTGTCCCAAATTCTGTGGAGATTCTTACTTGAAATTTCAGGAAAATACTATTTCAGGAGAATTTTTCAGAATTTTTGTGCAAACCAAGGGTACCTCTACCAAAACTTGTGAACTTTCGGCCTACTTTCTGCAATTTTATTCTGGGTCCGTATTGCGCTGAAAAAATTCAATCAACTACTTTCATATGTTGTTTACACCCAGGTAAGATGGCACATCCATCAACAAACAACAAAAAGAAGATATGGGGTAGAAAAGCCAGGACGTTTTGTTTTCGGAAAACCAATTTTGTTCATTCTCGATCTGGGACTTACTACGCCTTACTCCTTGGTTATTTTGGTCTGGAATTTTTACCAGACATTTGTCACTTTGTCTGTTGAGTTTTGACTGAGATTTGAGTCCCAGATTCGTCACACAAGATTGGAAAAAAAATTATTCATCAATGCCATAGTTGAAACTGTTTCATTTTTTTCTGTGTGAATACTCATCTGTTTGACCTTAAATTTGTCGCGTTTTGTTTCAAATTCAGTGGAGATTCTTACGTGGAATTTCAGGAAAAAACTATTTTGGGAGAATTTTTCATAAATTTTATGCATACCAAGGCTATCCTCTACCAAAACTTGTGAAATTTCGGCATACTTTCTGCAATTTTATTTTGGGTATGTATTGCGCTGAAAAATTCACACAAGTACTTTCATGTGTTGTTTGCACCCAGGTAAGGAGGCATGTCCATAAACAAATCACAAAAAGAAGATATAGGGAAGAAAAGTTATGACGTTTTGTTTACAAAAAACAGTTTTGTTCAACCTCGGTCTTGGACTTACTACGCCTTACTCCTTGGGTAGTTAACCTGAAAATTTTACCAAACGTTCGCTATTGTTTCTGTTGAGTTTTTGCTAAGAATTGAGCCCTAGATTCGTCCTACAGGATTAGCAATAAATTTTTTATTCATCACTGCCAAAACTGAAAGGAAGGTTCGTTTGTGTGCAAAACTGTTTAATTTTTTTCGTGGGTGAATACTCAACCGTTTGACCTGAAATTTTTAACTTTTTGTCCCATATTCAATGGAGATTCTTACGTCGAATTTCAGGAAAAAACTATTTCCAGAGAGTTTTTCAGAAATTTTGTGCAAACCAAGGCTATCCTTTACCAAATATTGTGAAATTTTGCCCTACTTTCTGCAATTTTATTCTGGGTCGGTATTGCGCAGAAAAATCTCACACAAATACTTATAGATGTTGTTTGCACCCAGGTAAGGAGGCACATCCATAAACAAATCACAAAAAGTAGATACGGGGAAGAAAAACCAGGACATTTTGTTTTCGGAAAATCAGTTTTGTTCATTCTCGGTCTGGGACTTACTACGCTTTACTCCTTCGGTATTTTGGTCTGGAATTCTTACCACACATTCGTCACTGTGTCTATTGAGTTTTGGCAGAGATTTGAGCCCGAATTTTGTCCCACAAGATTGGCAATAACTTTTTTATTGATCACTGTGAGGGCTAAAACCAAGGTTCATTTGTGCGTGAAACTTTTTTATTTTTAACATGAGTGAATACTCATCTGTTTCACCTGAAAATCGTCGCATTTTTTCCCAAATTCAGTGGAGATTCTTACGTGGAATTTCAGGAAAAAACTATTTCAGGAGACTATTTTAGAAATTTTGTGCAAACCAAAGCTATCCTCTACCAAAACTTCTGAAATTCGCACTACTTTCTGCAATTTATTATGGGTCTGTATTGCGTTGAAAAAGTTCACACAAGTACTTTCATATGTGGTTTGCACCCAGGTAAGGAGGCACGTCCATAAACATATCACAAAAAAAAGATACGGTGAAGAAATGTCAGGACGTTTTGTTTTCGGAAAACCAGCTTTGTTCACTCCCGGTCTGGGACTTACTACGCCTTACTGCTGTGGTATTTTAGTCTGAAGATTTTACCAGACGTTCGGCAGTGTGTCTATTGTTTTTTGACTGAGATTTGAGCTCCAGATTCGTCCCACAAGATTGGCAATAAATTTTTTATCGATCACTGGCAGGGCTGAAAGGAAGATTTGTTTGTGTGTGAAACTCTTTGATTTTTTCGTGGGTGAATACTCATCTGTTTGACCTGAAATTCATCACGTTTTGTCCCAAATTTATTGGAGATTCGTACTTGGAATTTCAGGAAAAAACTATTTCGGGAGAATTTTTCAGAAATTTTGTGCAAACAAAGGCTATCTTCTGCCAAAACTTGTGAAATTCCGCCCTATTTTCTGCAATTTTATTTGGGTCCGTATTGAGCTAAAAAAATTCACACAAGTTCTTTCATATGTTGTTTGCACCCAGATAAGGAGGCACGTCCATAAACAGATCTCAAAAAGATGATACGGGGAAGAAAAGTCAGGACGTTTTGTTTTCAGAAAACCAGTTTTTTCACTTTCGGTCTGGAACTAACTACGCCTTACTCCTCTGATATTTTGGTCTGAAATTTTTTCACTGTGTCTATTGAGTTTTGCCGGATATTTGAGCTCAAGATTCGTCCCACAAGATTGGGAATAAATTTTTTATCAATCTAAAACTATTTGATTTTTCTTGACCGAATATTCATCCGTTTGGCCTGAAATTTCTCTCGTTTTGTCCTAATTTCTATTTAGCGTCTTAGATGGAATTTCAACAAAAAAATCCTTTCGAGAAAATTTTTCAGGAAATGGTGCACTCCAAGGCTATCCTCTTTCTAAGATTTTTTAAATCTCACACTAGTTTCTGCAAAAAATTTCTAGACTTCATATTACGTTGGAAAATTCTAAAACAAATCACACAAGTACTTTCATATGTTGTTTGTATCCAACTAAAAAAGCATATCAAAGAAAAGGACACAAAAAACGATATGAGGAGGAAAAGCCAGGACGTTTTGTTTTTGAAAAAACAAGTTTTCCAATTTTGCTTACTCTCGGTCTGGGACTTATTACGCCTTATACCTAGGGTGTTTTGATCTGAAAATTTTACCAAACATTTCTTATTGTGTGTATTCGGTTGTGGTCAAGATTTAAGCCTCAAATTCGATCGACAATATTTATAATAAATATTTTATTCATCATTGCGAGAGCCAAATGGAAGGTTCATCTATGTGTGTGAAACTGTTTGATTTTTTTCCTGACCAAATACTCATCTGTTTTACCTAAAATTTGTCATGTTTTTTCCCAAATTCTATTGAAAATCTTACATGGAATTTCAGCAAATAAATCCTTGTCAGAAAAATTTTCCAAAAATTGTGCACTCTAAGGCTATCCTCTTTCCAGATTTTTGAAATCTGACCCTAGGTTCTGTAATTTTTTTCCAAACTTCATATTACGTTGAAAATTCCTAAAAAATTCACACAAGTACTTTCATATGTTCTTTGCATTCAACTAAGGAGGCACTTCCAAAAACAAAACACACACAAAATATGAGGAGGAAAATTCAGGATGTTTTGTTTTCGAAAAAACAAGTTTTCTAGTTTTGTTTGGTCTCGATATTGGACTTATTACGCTTTATTCCTTGGGTGTTTTGATCTGAAATTTTTACCAGACGTTCCTTATTGTTTGTATTCGGTTGTGGTAAAGATTTGAGCCTCAAATTCGTTCTACAAGATTTTTAATAAATTTTTTATTCATCATTGTCAAGGCCAAAATGAAGATTCATCTTTGTGTGTGAAACTATTTAATTTTTTTCCAAACTGAATACTCATCCGTTTCACCTAAAATTTGTCGCGTTTTGTCCCAAATTCTATTGAGACTCTTACATATAATCTCAACAAAAAATGCTTTCGGAAAAAAAATTCAAAATTTTTGCACTCCAAGGCTATCCTCTTTCCAGATTTTTGAAATTTTTCCCTAGTTTCTGTGAATTTTTCCAGAGTTCATATTATGTTTAAAAATTTTGAAAACATTCACACAAGTACTTTCATATGTTTTTTGCATCGAGATAAAGAGGCACGTCCAAAAACAAAACACAAAAAAAATATATAAGGAGGAAAATGCAGGACGTTTTGTTTCAGAAAAACAAGTTTTCCAGTTTTGTTTGCTTTTGGTTTGGGACTTATTACGCCTTATTTCTTGAGTGTTTTGATTTGCAAGTTTTACCTGAAATTCCTTATAGTGAGTATTGAGTTTTGGCCAAGATTTGAGCCTGAAATTCGCTTCACAAGATTTGCAATAAATGTTTTATTCATCATTGTCAGGGTCGAAATGAAGATTCGTCTCTGTGTGTAAAACTGTTTGATTTTTTTCCTAACTGAATACTCATCTATTTAACTTCAAATTTGTCGCATTTTGTCCTAAATTCTGTTGAGACTCTTACATAGAATTTCAACAAAACAAAAAAATCTTTTGGGAAAATTTTCATAAATTTGTGCACTCCAAGGATATCCTCTTTCGAGATTTTTAAAATTTTGCCCAAGTTTCTGTGATTTTTTCTAGAGTTTATATAACGTTGAAAAATTCCAAAAACATTCACACAAGTACTTTCATATGTTCTTTGTGTCTAGTTATGGTGCTCTGTCCAAAAAACAAAATAAAAAAAAATATATATATATATATATATATATATATATATATATATGTGTGTGTGAGGAGGAAAAGCCAGGACGATTAGTTTTCGGAAAAAACAAGTTTTTCAGTTTTGTTTGCTCTCGGTCTTGCACGTATTACGCCTTATTCCTTGTGTGTTTTGATTTGATGTTTTTACCAGACATTACTTGAGCCTCAAATTCATTCCACAAGATTTGCAATAAATTTTTTATTCGTCATTTCCAAGGCCAAAACGAAGGTTTGTCTTTGTGTGTGAAACTATTTGTTTCTTTTCCTAACTGGATGCTCATCCGTTTGACCTAAAATTTGTTGCGTTTTGTCCCAAGTTTTTCGCAAATCTTTCGAGATTTTTGATATTTTTCCCTAGTTTTTGCAATTTTTTCCAAAGTTTATATTACATTGAAAAGTTCTGAAATAATTCACACAAGTATTTTCATATGTTGTATGCATCCCGTTAAGAAGGCATGTCCAAAAACAAATATATAAGGAGAAAAAGTTAGGACGTTTTGTTTTCGGAAAAACAAGTTTTCCAGTTTTGTTTGCTCTTGGTTAGGGACCTGTTACGCCTTATTCCTTGGGGGTTTTGATGAAATTCCTTATTGTGTGTATTGAGTTTTAGCCAAGATTTGAGCCTGAAATTTGTTTCACGAGATTTGCAATAAATGTTTTATTCATCATTGTCAAGATCAAAAGGAAAGTTTGTCTCTATGTGTGAAACTATTTTGATTTTTTTCCTAACTGAATACCCATTCATTTGACTTCAAATTTACCATGAAATACAGATTTTCATTATACCGAAATGTTTTTTAAGAACAAAATCATGATAGAAGTTTTGAACTATACACAAATTACCTCTAACTAATATATCTCAACGGAATTGTATTCAGAATATTTTTCTTTTAGAAACGAACTTCCTTGGCAAAAGAGTTGCAGTCAAGTAAAGAAATCAAAACAAAACAAAAAAAATTAGTTATAATAAAATGGTCATCATCTCAACTTCAAATCCTGCAAAACAGCATCTAGATTCATGTTTTGCTCATCAAGCCCCCATTTGCAAACAAATCCTTGGTGCAATTCTTGAATGTCCTCCTCAAAACCTAAATTTAAGCAACCTTTTCAAAACAAAATTCACCAACTCAAGTAGAGCTCACAAATAAATAAATTAATTAATTAATTTTACCTTTGTGAAGGTGTCACTAAATCTTAAATTATTAATATATGAGTTGTGATAATTTGACAAATTAGATTCGTCTCATGCTTAAAATACTCCTATCACATAAGTAATCAACACTTAAAAAGTTGTTTTGGAGCAAAGGAAAAAATGGGTGTAAAAAATCATTTTTCTTAATATATTATTATGCGTGTGACGCATGCGTTGTGAAATATGCGTAATCCACTTCTTGGTCTGAATAAATAAGATAACATCAGAAGTGTTGATGCAGTGAACACACCATGATTGAGACAGTGTTGTTCCTGTTCCTGTTCATGTTCTTGTTCCTGTTCTTCGTTCTGAGGTACAGTGGAAAAACCACCTCCAACAATTTCCACCTTCCACCAAGCCCTCCAAGCCTCCCTCTCCTAGGCCACCTCCACCTCCTCTCCCCATCCCTCCACACCTCCCTCCACGCGCTCTCCGCCGCCCACGGCCCCCTCCTCCTCCTCCGCCTCGGCCCCGCCCGCCGCCTCCTCCTCGTTTCCTCAGCCGAAGTCGCCGCCCACATCTTCAAGACCCACGACCTCGCCTTCTCCTACCGCCCCGCCTTCGCCTTCGCCGACAAGCTCCCCTTCGGCGGCGCCGGCTTCGTGACCGCCCCCTACGGCCCCTACTGGCGGCTGGTGAAGAAACTGTGCGTGACCGAACTGCTCTCCCCGCAGCAACTGGAACGGTCTAAGAAGGTGAGAAGGAAAGAGATGGAGAGTTGGGTGAAAGGGGTGTTGGAGAATGTGAGAGGGAAGGGTGGTGCAATCGATGTGGGTCCTCAACTCATCAAACTCACCAACAACGTTACTTGCAGGATGGCCATGAGCACTTGGTACTCACTGCTTCTCTCTTACTACACTTATTTGGCTAACTTTAGTAATGAATGCAATCAAGAAAAGAAAATTGTTACCTTTGATAAATGCAAATTAATTTAAATGCATTTTACAAGTGTGATTTGAGTAATCAAATTTTAAAATTCTTCTTTTTCATTAAAAAAATGTTTCTTTCTATAGTTCTAATTCTTTTTATGGATATGGTGTATGATTGTTAACCCACCATCACTCTACAATAAATATCCTTGAAAAGTGCATTTTTTACTAGAATATTCCTATGATTAATTTGAAAAATGCAAATTTAAATGTACCATTTTATTAATTTGAACAATAAAATTTTAAAAATATTCCATTCAATAAAAAAAAATTTACTATATGATTTTACTAATATAATTTTAAAATTATTCTTTCAGTAAAAAAATTGTTTGTTTTTATTGTTGTAATTAAGATGTTTGCTTTTATAGTTATGATTTGGTGCATTATTATGCAATAAATATCCTTGAAAAGTACATTTTTTACTAGAATATTTCTATGATTAATTTGACCCTAGTTAGATGGATATGTTTTAATATCTCTTCATAGCTTGAACTAAAAAAAACACAAGTGAGAAATACACTAAAAGTAAAAGTTATTTTGTTAAAGAAAGAATAAAGTATTATTTTCTTAAGATTATGGACTTTAAATTATTTTTATAATAAAAAAATAGGGGTGGAGGAGGGGTTAAATAGGAGAAAATACGATGTGTGTGGGATCCTCAACAAAGCCTTTTGTGTGATGATATTGTTTAGATTTGAATAACATGGTTGTATCGAACTCTTTTTGCTGTGTTTTGGCACAAGTTGTTCGGAGAAATACGAGGATGCAGAGAGGATCAGAAAGCTGGTAAAGGAATCCTTTGAGCTTGCTGCAAAGTTATGCTTTGGGGATGTGTTGGGTCCTCTGAAGCAGTTGAGTTTCTGGGTGTATGGGAAAAAGGCTTTGGATGTGAGCAGAAGGTACGATGAGTTGTTGGAGAAGGTGCTGAAGGAGCATGAACACAAAAGATCATCACGTCACAATGGAGATCGTAGTGATGAAGATAGTGAAAGGGATTTGATGGACATTCTGCTAGATGTTCACCATGATGCTCATGCAGAGTTCAGGATCACAAGGACTCATATCAAAGCCTTCTTCTTGGTAAGACTCTTTCATCATGCTCATCTTTGCTTTCACTAGTAATTGTTGTCTATAAAGCTCGGACACTGCATTTTGGACACACGTATCGGACACCATCAATACTGGTACGACATGTATCAGTGTCCAATTCAAAAAATATTTGTTGGATATTTTACAATTCTAACATGAGTCTAACACAATTTTAAAAGGAGAAATACGTTAATTTTCTTACAACTCAACTTATTGTATAAATTTTTATTATGATTATAAAAATAAAGAATAAATCATTTTGAACCAGCCATGAAAAATATCTTAGTACACATAAATTTTTATTGTCAATTTATATAATTCATAATTATATTGTCAATTTATATAATTCATAATTATATAATATATAGATCGTATCTTCGTGTCCTACATTTTAGAGATTATACGTATCTCCGTGTCATATCATATCATATCAGTGTCAGTTTCTGTGCTATTGAAAAAAAGAAAGATTTTGATGGACTCTATGAAACTTAAAATGAATTTTCTCTTGTGGGACAAGGATCTCTTCATTGCAGGCACAGAAACCACAGCAGAAGCCATGCAATGGGCAATGGCTGAGCTCCTTAACCACCCTGAAGCCTTTCAAAAGGTGAGAAAGGAGATAGAGTTGGTGACTGGCAATGCTAGGCTAGTGGATGAGTCAGATGTTGCCAACATGCCATATTTGCAAGCAGTTGTGAAGGAGACACTGAGACTCTATCCATCAGCACCAGTCACAACAAGAGAGTGTGGCGAACACTGCAACATAAATGGCTTTGATGTGCCACCAAAGACAGCAGTGGCAATCAATTTGTATGCCATAATGAGGGACCCTGATTCCTGGGACCACCCAAATGAGTTTCTCCCTGAAAGGTTCTTGCAAGAGGATTTGAGTGATGGTAACAGAATGAAGTTCAATTTTGTGCCATTTGGAGGTGGAAGAAGAGGGTGTCCAGGAACAGCACTTGCTTTCATCTTGATAAACACTGCAGTGGCTGCTATGGTGCAGTGCTTTGATTGGAAAATTGGTGAAGATGGAAAAGGAGAAAAGGTGAATATGCAATCTGGGTCTGGCTTGTCTTTGAGAATGGTTCACCCCCTTATCTGTGTTCCTGTGGTACATTTTGATCCATATGATGTATGACTCAATATAGTAAAGAGTTATGCAGATAGATATCAGTGTAGAGTTATGCAAATAGATATCAGTGAAGAGTTATGCAGATAGATATCAGTGAAGTTATTGTAATCCACACGCCACAACTTTGTATCTGAAATGGGAACTTGGATCAATAATTCAGTAACCATTCTATTCCAATACGTAATGAATACCTACAACCCAAATGATCCATATTAAGGCAAAAGGCCAAAACCATTGTGTGTGCATGTGTTTGATGGCTCACAAGTTAGGTGAACTTCAACATAACTTTTAATATAAAAAAGAAAAGAGGGTAAACAAAAGAAAGGAAGATAAAAGATATTATTTTTCTATTGAAATTAAAGGAGAATTAAAATATATTTTTTTATTTTAAAACTAAAATTGGATTTCAAATTCACTTTTTATATGACATTTATCTTAATTTTGAAAAATATTTATTTTATAGCTTAAATCATAGAAAATTAATTTATTTGTTAATTGTTGGTTTTAGAAACACAAAACAATCATAAAAGTATTTAGGTTTGAAAAGGATTGCATTTATACATTTTATAATTCACATTATTTAGATAATAAGATCGTGCGCAAAATATTATACTTAAACACACTTATAAAAAATTAGTTTTAAAAAACAAAAATAATTAGTTATAATTTTATTAATTAAAAAGATTATTAGTATTTAAAGTGATTTTTATTATTAATAAAAATTTATAAAGTAATTTCTAAACTGATATCTAATCATTAATTACTAAAATCTTAGTTATTAACTATTTTATATTTTAAATTATTTTTTATTAACTACTAATTAATCATCATGAAAAGCAGATCGGGGAAAGTAAAGAAATTGAGATCTATCACAAACCTAAATATATGAACAATTCCACTGCAGAGGAACATTAACATTTCTCTGATTCAACATTATTGAAAGTCTTCTGCAAACTGATTAGAAACTTTATCTTCTGCAACCCTCATTTACATCTGGTTGGCTGGACTAAAGAAATTCGTAATGGGATTGGTCCAATCATAACATATAAATCCTAAATGAAAATTAATGATCACATCAACCGGAATATGCTGAGATCAAGGTAGTATGCAATCAAAACAATATAAAAAAAACTAGTGCCTGGACTGGGGGTTGACAACAACTTTAGCAAAGATAAGCTTGAAGATAAATAGAAACACCGAAAATATTCCTTAGATGGTTGGAGATCCCACATCGATTAGAGATTAGAACATTTCATAATATATAAGTGGGTGTAAACCTCACCTCATAAATCGGTTTTATGAGATTAAATTAGGCTTAAAGTTCACTTTATAATTAAACTTTATTCAATAGCAACATGAATTGTTTTAAAAGTGGTGTTTGCCTGTCATGTATTTCTAAGAGAAAAAAAGTCCTATTTGCATATTCTTGGAAAGCACAGCTTTGAGCATTAGTCATGGCAAAAGCCTTCACTTCTAGATACATTGAACAGACTACTCAAATTCATCACGTATCATCTTGAGTTTGCAAAACTATGCCTAACAGCTATAAGGAAAAGTAGATGGCAAAGTATATATATAATGCTCAACAGCATGGGAGAGAGATCAAAAGAGTCCTTACCCAAGATAAAGGTGGCTCTAGGTGAATACAAAATCCTAAAGAATACTGCAACAATTGGATCTCTTTTTAGCATTCTGGCATTCAGTTTCTTGAAATGGCATCTTAATTTTTGTTCCTTCAAGTTCAAGGTTTACTTTATCAAAATTTGATTCATGTCCATCCACAAGGATCTGCTTCCTACTAACTGTTCTATATACTTGAGAGAGGAGACCAATGAAAGCTGATTCCACATTGCTGGAGTCAAGTGCAGATGTCTCCAGAAAGAATAGACCCTCCTGCTGTGCAAACTCTCTTGCCACCTCCACAGGCACTGCTCTAAGAGAACTCAGGTCAGATTTGTTGCCAACAAGCATCACAAGTATATTTTGATCCGCGTGTATCCTCAGTTCATCCAACCACTTCTCAACATGATCAAAGGTTTGCTGCTTGGTTATGTCGTATGCTAGTAATGCACCGGTTGCACCCCTATAATATGCAGTTGTAATTGCCTGGTACCTGTTATGAATGCCAACATTGCCTCATGAAAATGAAATAGACATTCATTTTAAGGACACTTTTCAGAAACCAAATCAACCACATCTATATAAACTAATAAAACACAAAATCATGTCAATTAGGCATATGGTTATGCAGTTCAAGGTAAGTTGAATTTGGCATGCAATACACAGGAGAATTTTGTAACTACAGCTAAAACCAAGGTTTTAAATTGCAAATTTCTTGGATAAACCATGTACATATTATTGGTATGGAATGTCACTGACTTTGCCAATGACTAACTAGGGCTTGGACCTAAACTTTACTGAGGGGGACCAAGTTCAGTACCACTCCAACCAAGGACTTGTTGGTAGTTGAAATTGCAATTTATTTGTGATTCTAGACATAAAGGGAAATTGTAGACAAATTCGGCCGATGCAACCACAATGCAATCGCAAAAAGGCCCAAGATCTTGATGTTGCGGTTGAACTCATTGTCATGGACAGTTTTTAAGAACCTTGGTTAAAACTCTTCACACATTTCCCTATTCTTTTGCAGCAAAAATGTAACAATTGAGCCCACCAAGAAGCCATCAAATGATTATCATATTTAGTTGAAGGATCATAATTCACCCACATGCATCTTTTGGTTTGATTATATTATATTGAAAAAACTATGCTGTTTTCAGTGACTCAAGATCTTATGAGATCTCAATCTCTACCTCTCAGATCTTATTTGTATTCTTAATCATTTTCCTAAGAAAAAACAATTTCACCTCAACACAACAAGCAGAGTGAAACTGTGGCACAAAACCACATCATAATACTAAAAAAAAGTAACTAGCTTTGAAAATGAATGCACAGTAGAAAAATGTTGAACCTTTCTTGACCAGCAGTGTCCCAAATCTGTGCCTTGACAAGCTTGTGGTCCATCACGACCGTCCTAGTCAGAAACTCCACCCCAATTGTGGGTTTCGATTTCATGAGGAACTCGTTCTTCACAAATCGATTCAGAAGCTGAGACTTTCCAACCCCAGAGTCACCAACCATCACAATCTTGAACATGTAGTCTATACCCTCATCAGCATCACCCTGCCACTGAGCCATTACACTTCAAGAAATAACCCTTTTGAGAACCGAACTCAACAATGCAAACCCTTTTGAGTTTTCTGCATAAAAACGAGGCCTTTTTTTTCTCTGTTATGCACAGGGTTTGTGTGGCTGGAAGGAAGGTTGTTTTATAGGAAAGGGAAAAAGGGGTGGTTGGTTCTGGTTGGAGAGGCAATTGGGTAAGCGAAAAATGGCATGTCAATCAGTTTCATTCACCAATGTTGGTTTTGTGTTGCCACTGAAAAGCGTTCTTTTGCTGAAAGCAGAGGAAAACAGAGTTTACAGTTTGGAATTTGGACAGCAACTTGGGACACACGACAAGAAAGGAAGATTGGGATATTGACACTTTTGTAACAACTGAAAGGAAGTATTTACTTACAATTTTGTAAGTGTTCATCATCAAACACAACAATTTCAATGTAACATAGTAATCTTAGTTTTCAAAAACGTAATATGATAAATGATTTAATTTTTTTTTTATAAAAACTCTAAACATTACTTAAAACTTAGATTTCAATTAGACTGATATTAGAAGTAACAATACAGAATTTCCTTTATTTATGGAAGTAAATTAAATCATTGATTGACATCAATCCAAAATTTAATGGAATATTAATTTATTAATTTAAAAATTTTGATTAATTAAAATTAGGTGATTATTTACATAAATAATTTAATATTGAATTTATTTAAAAATAATTAGATATGAAAAATGTTTTGGGAAATGATTCGATTTAAAGTAAAACATCATGATATAATTAAATATAAAACGATCATTTATTGATGAAAATAATTTAAATTATTAATTGACATCAGTTTAAGATTTAAGTGAATATTAATTTAAAATTGAGGATTAAACAAAAAAAATATGTATGGAAATAATTTATGACATTTATTTATGTATGGAAACAGTTTAAAATATAATATATTTTAGGAAGTAGTTTAACTTACAATGAGAATAATCAAAATGAAGTTGAATATGGAATTAAATGTATAATACCTTGCTGATATTATGTGAGGAATTCCCTGCTTAAGGTAAAATAAACTGTGATAGATACTGACAATTAATTAAATCTTACAAAAAATGATGAATTTGCTGCATCATAAACAGTTGTGTATATTCCCTTAAGAGACAATTGAACCTTTTCACTTACCTATACAATGAAAGAAGAAAATGGATGGTATGCATTAGCATATGATGATACCATTTGGAAGAAGTGATGTCTTTTGTGCGGTTTCTATATCCTCATCGCAGTGTCGGTTTAATAGGTTTAGCGTTTGGATGTTTAGTTTACTTATGTTTGTTGATAAAGACTGAGTTTAGTTTAGTTATTGAACTTTTGTGTCTTGTCTATGTATTAATTATGATTCCCTTTGTTTGTTGTCATTTCCACTTTTCTATACATTGATAATTCTTTCTTGTTCAGTGAGAATCTAAGTCCTACTTGTCTGTCATGTTTGTAAATCATACATCCAACACATGTACATGTATAAATATGATTAACATAGATGATTAAGGTTATGTATATTAACTACTTTTAAGGAATATGGAATTGGTTGTTTCTTCCATGAACTTGGTCTTAAATAAGTATGTGACTCAAATTTGTTTTGTAATGCCATCAAACCTCTTATGAGTAAAAAGAAACAACAGTTACAGTGACTCTTTCTAAACTTGCTATTACATCATTATCCTTAAATCAAGCAATGGAAAGAAAAAAAAAATGAAAAACAAAACTGAAGAGATTTACATAGAGCTGAGCCTAACTTCTTGGATACCACCAAATATTAGCACTAGTCTACATAATCACACTGACCCTAGATTTTGGTACACCAAATGATAAATACAAAAAGAAGCTCCTTCTTTTGTTTGATCTACAAGGATATAAATCAGGCACAAGGTCTAGAATATTGCTTGTGATTACTTGTACAAGTGCACTTTTCCTTAGTGTCAGCCAGCATCTGCAAGATGAGTAAAATTATTTGGTTAGACAAGAAAAGATTATAGTGGAGGGTAATGTGTTTTTCTTTATAAAAACTTTCATGTTAGGTATTATTATACAACTTAACATCTTAGTTAAGCTGATACTTCAAGTAAAAACAATCATCTGATATCCCAACTAGACTAAAACATATGTTAAAAAAACGATACATAGTATTTTTTTATAAGGATTTATGGGAAGATTTAAATTTCCACAGTACCTTGACTTGTTTCTGCAGGTCTTTAATGTACTCAACTGCCAAATCCAACATATCAGATGTGCTTGTTTGCTGTCAAGAGGGGAGCATGAAGTCATCAAAATGCACATGGAAAAGCTTCAATGAACAATGTGATTTGATAGTGAGAGAGAGTGAGTTAGTTTACCTTGTCTGATTTTGGGAAAAGGTCTTGCAATTTCTTGATTCTTGCACTAATTCTTGTTCTTCTTTCCTGAAATATGCACATCAAGGTAACACATGAAGAAGGTCAGCACCAGACACTTCATAAAATAGTTATGCAACCATATGATCAAGGTTTTGATGCGATCCTAAAGTAACAGTAGAATCAAATGAGACTTTTACCCTTTCAGCAATGCTTCTTGGGTGAGTGGCAAAACCTCTCTTGGCACGAATTTTGCATGGAACAACTCCTTGATTTTGATATAACTTCTCCATGGTAGCCATTCTACTAGAAGAGCTAGGCAGACTCAAATGATGGGTCAGACCAACTTTTTGATATCCAAAATCTGCATCCTGAAAACATAAATTTTCACTTATCAACAACATGGGTAAAAAAGCTTTTTTCATAACATATAGATTTTGTTCTAGTTCTCCTAATTTTCTTTTTAATAATACTTTTTTCATTTGATAATTATTGTTATTTGAGGTATCAGTCAAACTAAAATACCAGTTGTATAAGTTTTTATAAAAAATAAAAATAGGCCAATGTTCATTGAGGTCGGCTACATGCATCATCACACAATGTCACTCATTCAGTTTCTTGAGTAAATTCTTCTATACCTGAATATCCATTGCATTTGAAGTGGAAAATGATATTTCACAATTGTTGCTAGCTGTTCTGGGGGCACTGATTACAGAACCATCCCAGAAGTCAGTGGTGAAACTTGGCATGTAACACTTGGTGTTGTCATTGTCATTCCTCAGGTTTCTACTTTCAACACAATTTGGTTCCACACCTTCATTTCCATTTTCAGCAATCTGTGGCATTCTGGTGGAGCAAGAGGATGACCTTGATGAGAAGTTCAAAGTACCATTTAACCCACTGGTGGATGTAATAGCTTGTCCATTTGATACATCACAGCCCCTAAAACTAGCCATATCTCTCAGTGCTGCAAGTTTTGCATTCAAAACAAAACGTTTATACTCTTTACAACACTAAAAAACACTTCAGGTGTGAACAAATCTGACTGAAACTGATGATATCTTTGATGAAAAACAAACACAAATGAGAAAAAAACAAAGATAATGATACTTTTTTGTCTGGTTTATTGAAAGAAAATAAAAAGGAAAGAGAGTAAGATTAACATCTTTCCTCAACCAAAGCAAGTATTTGATGGAGAGAGAAAATGTTTATTAAAGTCTATTTCTCAATTCATAATATTTGAATCTGCAATTGATACCCAAAGGAAAAAAAAAATGCATATAATTGAAGGATTCTCCTTGTGACCCATATTTTTTTTAGTACTTTCACAGCTGACTCTTGTGTTGTGCCTTCATTTCTCAGATTCTTTCATGATATCTCTTCCATTCACATCTTCTTTTCACCCCCAAATGTACTATATGATTAGTTTTCTTCTTATTCAAAGATTTTAATTTCTCAATGAGAATAGTTAAAACAAAAGTCAACTCTATGCAGGAAATGAATATTCCATTTTATATTCTGTAGAAGCAACCCCCAATTGCTTTACTATATTTAGCAATACTGCAGGAAAAAAAAGGGATCTCTGACTTGATTTGAAGCCAATTAATTAACTAGCAAACTTTCCAGAATATTAGTTTAAAATTTATGCAAATCTTAGATCAGAAATGATCCAATAACCTCTTCTATTCACATGACCAAATGAACTCTATGGAAAATCCTTTTGAATTTAACCCATATGAGAGAACACATCATCATTCATAGAATGAAGAAAATTTTACACAAAATAGAATACTCCAACAATATGAATCCAATTATAGATTTTCATGTATGGTAAGGTTGTTTACTTTGACAGTAACTATTTTGAAAATCATATTTTGGGTTAGTTTTTAAGAAATTGTAAGAATCTTTATATGAAAGTTTAACTGGAATGAAATTCCATGAGAGTTACCAGGTAAGATGAAAGGTCTTACCATTATCAACTGAGTAATTGGAGAAAAACCCTGCAGGTGAACTCTTTTGCCTAATGAGATTGGAGCAATTGGTGGAAGCACCCATTTTGGTTTGTGTGGAATTCTGAGAAGCCATGGAATTCACTGCACTGAATGAGCCATCAAAACCATTCCCTGCAGACCTTAAAGAACCATTTGCCATGGGAAAGCCTTGAACTTGCTGAGTTTGGTACATTATCTGAGGTGATGACCCGAAAGAGTAACCATTGTGCTGTTGTGGTGGCTGTGAAACAGTGTCCCCTGCTTCTTCCTTCACTGCCTTCCCTTCAAACTCTTGCAAAGGCTCAGAATCATTGGAAGAAATCAACTTGGCAAACATGGTCTCCATTTCAGAATTTGTGGAGGGAGGATAATTCTGTTGCTGCTGAGTCTCACCATTGACACATCCAATGTTGTTGTTGATGTTGATGTTGCTGCTGCTGTTCACAAGGCTTGTGAGCAATGAGCTTGGAGCAGAACGGTACCTCATTAGCCCAGAATTTTGTTGGTGACAATGTTGTTGACCAATATTTGAATCCATCTCTGAGTTCATCTTTGCCACTCCTTGGGAATACTTCACTCCATGAGTATACACCATGCTCATCCTATCTTCACAGTTACCTGAAAACAACAAGAAAAGTTATCATTCTATGCTTTCTGAACCAATAACCATATCTTAACACTAAGCAACAGCTTTCCTAGTCTGAACTTTTCTTCATTAGAAATTGAAAAGCACCCCCAAAGAAAAAGAATTTACTTAACTAGCTATGTTTCTTTCATGGAAAAATTATACATGGTTGTGCAATTACTTGGTCACGAGATTTCTTAGAAAATTTAAGACCAAAATTCCAAAGGGTAATGGAAATTCTGTCCCCAACAAAGTTAAAAGCAGCAGAATCTGACAGGAGTCAGAAAAAAAAAAGTGTCTTTCATACAGAATGAGAAACATTATTTCTTGTTACAATCTTTCTTGAATTCTGCTCCTACCATAACAGGAGTAGCTTTTGGATCATAAATCTTAAAAAGAAATTGAAACACAAAAAAGGGCATACATGCAACTCAAAAAAACTGGCTTGTTAAGAGTCCAATGAGGCTAAGGTTGTTCAGCTTGAAGAGTTTGGATGAGAACTCAAAATCCTGACACAGAATTAAGAAGAAGAAGAGAGGAGTTGAAGAGATGATGAAAGCTAAGGTTGTAATGTCTTGCCTTTGAGGTATATTTATGTAGTTTTATGTTCAGTGATTATCACCCTTATACTTTTTGATTATAACGATAATACCATGATGACATAGAGTGGTCCATGATAATCTTTTGTCCTTTTTCTCCTCTCTTTTTTCTTCATCATCTTCCCTTTGACCAAACATATATTACCCCGTGATTTGGCCAACCTTAAGAATGTGTGTTTCTGAATCTGACTTTCTTTATGCATGCTTACTCAATTCAGAAAGTGCATTCATTACACTATTTTTTCAAGTAATACTATAAATAACTTCTCTTTATTAAATCTTCATTACCTGTTAAAATCTATAATAGAAAACTATAACAAAAAATCATTCATTGTTACTAAGGAAAGGCACTTTATAGTAAGGTTTGTAGTTGTTGGATGCATAAACATGATTGAATAGATTTAAGGAAATCTTACTTTCCTTTATAAATTTTTGAAAAATCACAAAGCAAATAGTTATTTTATTTGACTTATATATTATAAAATGTGTCTTGTTAATATGTAATATCCAACACATTCTCTCACGTCGAGACTGACCGTGTGTGACGATAGCGATTCAATAGCTCGATAACGGGTGACCTGATTAGTTCAATAAATACTTTATTTAGGATAAACTCTAAAATGACTCTAATACCATATTAAAAAATAAACGTCTAACTCAATCTTATAAAACCAGCTTATAAAATAAGATTTGCATTTATTTATATCACTACAAGAAAATCATGAAATAGAAACCAATTTTTAGAGACCAAAATAATTAGTTACATAGAAACTAAAATAGAGACCATTTTAGAAACTAAAAAAAAAAAATTGGTTTCTAAATTAGTTTCTATTATTTTATATTATTGTTAAATAGTTTCTAAATTGGTATCTAATTAGCAACTAAGGTTTTAACTACCAATTATTTAGTTTCTAAATTTGGTAGCAAAAACATTGGTTGCTAATTAGATACCAATTTAGAAACTATTTAACAATAATATAAAATAATAGAAACTAATTTAGAAACCAATTTTTTTTTAGTTTCTAAAATGGTCTCTAATTTAGTTACTATTGCAACTAATTATTTTGGTTTCTACAATTTGGTTTCTATTTCATGATTTTCTTGTAGTGTATACTATGAAATATTCTTTTATCTCAATATCCAACATCTTATCACATTATCCATTGAAAATTTATTTTATGCATAAATATGTTAATTGATTAATTAAGATGTTTGGTAATATGATATGATTGGTGGAAGTCTTACATGAATACTATTCAACTTTGTAGACTGAAAGGAAGAAAGGAAGATGTATTCATTGAACCATGCTTAGTAAGAAAAATGTTAATTAGTCTTAGAAATGTGCTTAATCCGAAACTTCCTTTTGTTTATTTTTCACTGTTAAAATATTTTGTTTTCACACAACTTAATTGAGGGTGGCTATGATTATGATAATGATATGATTTATTTATTTAATTATTTATTTGCATGAAGATATTTTTAAATTAAAATAAAGTGGCTGGTGATGTCTACGAAAGGTTCAAAATAAATTTCCTTAGTCAATTCTTAATTGGTTCAATGGAAAGTCACAATAAAACAAATAACTGAGTCCAGGTCAAGTGCTTCTTCAATTTTCAGCCCACTGTTTTAGGCCAAAGACATAACTAACGAAAGCAACAAGACAATTTTTTACGTGTAAGTATTTGCATTTAAATTATTTTATAATAAGACCAATAAAATATTACATTTTCCTCATCTTTTCTCAAATATTATTTAAAATTATCCATTTATTTAAAAAAATACAAATTTTAACTTACCCCCTTCAAATGGATTCAAGAATAAACTTAATAGACCAAAATTATAAACTTAATAGTTTTGTTAACAATATTTTTATTTTTCTATCATTCTATTTTTTATATTTTCATTGTTTTTTGGTATTATAAGGTTGGGGGCTGAAGTTTGATATAAATTTTAGGAAAACAAAGTAGATATTGAAGGTTTACTATACTTTTTTTTTTCAGAGTTTGTAACTTTTACTAGGAAACAATAATTTTCTTTTTATAATTTTTAACTTTTTTGAAAAATTGCTGTTCAATGGTGATTTGACTATTATTATCTCAAAAGATAATATAATAAAGTGCCATAATTTATTCAGATTTATTTTATTTTTGGAATATAATTAGTTAGAATTTCAAATTTCAAAATAAATTAATTAAAGTTCTTAGTTACATGTGAAATTGATGATTACCATTCTTAATTTTAAATGTTTAAAAAATATTTGATATCTTCTTAAAAAATTGTTATATATTCTCATTTAAATTACATATTTTTTGTGTGAATTTTAACATGTTTAAATTTAGTCTGAACCAGTATATTTCTTTTGTAAAACTTATTAGATAACTTATTGTATAGATAAATATAGTGAAGAGAAAATGATTTTGTGGTAGGAGCATGAACAATCTTGGTAATTAAAATAAACTCTATGTTTCACAGGTGTGAATAAGAAGCAACTTTGTTCTTCTTTAATTGAATAAAACTGCATTAAAATGAAAAAGTCAATGGAGTTTCTAAGCCTCCAGCTAGCATCAATCAAGAACCACAAAAATATGAGTGGCCATAGCATTTAATCTTCTCATAAAAAGTCAAAAATTAAGAACAAAGATTAATAATTATTATTATTAAATAAAAGGATTGGTAATAGTGGTCAAACTTTGAGTAACCCATTTTTTATTTATTTTTTGTGCTGTTAATTAGTGTTTTACACATGTGAATCTCGTGTTGCTTTGGCTAGTTGCTATGTCAAACATTTGATATTTTAGGGAAAATTTATAAAAAAAGACAAAAAAAGTTGGTTGAAATGGTAAGAAATCTACAACAACAGCAACATCGTTGCTATCGCCGCAAGCAATGGAAGAAGGAAAATGGGTTCTCAAAATCAGGATCATGGTATTTATAATGTACAACTAAAGATTTTGATGAAATTGTATAAATACTGTATTTGTACATGGGTGTATAAATGGATAATACTAAGAATAGTTAATGGGTTTGTTTACATTCTTGATTGAAAAACTTATATTCATCTTTATATTTTATATTTAATGAATATGAAATTTGTCTCTTCTTTGTATCAAAAGGGTATACTTGTATATACCATATTTATATTTGGTGAAATTTTATAAAATATTTTAAAAAAAATAAAAATGCAATAAAAAATAAGATATTATAAAAGATTTCAATGTTAAAATGACATAATTTTTTTTTCTTAATTTCAAATAATAAAGAAGATATTATAATTGTATGAATTTTAAAATAGAGTACCAAATAAATCAATAATGTTTAGTGATTTAAGAGGAGAAGGAGTATGGGACACAAAGAGAAAAAGTACGCACATTCAGATCTTCCAACTATTTAACTTAAAAAATTAAGTATTACTTGTATATATATTGGGTATTCTCCATTAATATTGGGATGAGTTCAAATGAAACTCACATGTACGAGTTTATTTGTGGTCCTTAGACAATACTCTTATCTCGCTAAAACAATTTGTTTTAATCTTAGGACAATTTGAATACAAATTCAAACTTTTGACATACCTAATCATAGTTACATGAGTATTTGTTTTTCCATAATAGTATTTGTTCATAATTCAAAATGCATATGTCACTTGAACTCTGGATTGGTTAAGCAATTGCATTTATTGCAGGTACACAACACTATCACTCAAGTGATAAAGCTCCATACTCAAGTTGTGGCTTTAAGTTTAAGTAGGAGAGATGTTGAAACCATGTTTTTTACAAGCTATGCAGAAGTGTTCTTTCTCCAAATCATGAAAAATATATATAATCCAACTTAAATGTATAACTTTGTATATTAAACTCTTTCTAGAGTAGATTATCATATTGTTAACGTCTAGAGAGTGTATGTATAGTTTGATGAGGAGGCAATAGATCCTCTAGTAATAAATAATAATTTTTATATGTTTTAATTAGCTAGGATTCTGCTTGTAGTTATAATTAACTTATAACTACATTTTGTTTCCTTTATAAAATATTTACTAACCAATAATAATTGTATGTTTTAGTTAGTTAGGATTATAGTTGTAGTTATAAGTATCACTTATATACTATGAAAGACTCTAATCTCTAGTCGATGTGGGATTTTCAACGTAAACAAACTCGATAATTTCGAACCGATCATTTTTACAAATTATTTCAAACTAAATTAATCTTATTCCCTTCAAACCATAATTAAATCAATTCATTCCGTAATAATACTAGTCCAAAGTAATTTTGATAAAGCTAAATATAAATTACTTTATGTGAGAGTTTTTCAATTATTGAAATTCAACACTTTTTTTCATCATTTTATCTTACTTGTTTTACATTATCAGATCCTACTCAAATCTCCCTACTTTTCAATTATTTTATTATAATTTTAAAAAAAAAGTAAACTTTACATGGATTCTTAGATATTATTGACAATAATGTGTGTCAATTATTTTATTATAATTTTAAAAAAAAAAGTAAACTTTACATTGGTTTCTTAGACATTATTGACCATAATGTGTGTATTTATACTCTTTGTTTCACATTAAACTGTGTCGTTTATACTCAGAATATGTGTATTTATACAGATTCCTCCCAAATTGTCGGAATACTGATTCAGTGTATACAGTATATTGGAAAATTCTTCACTCACTTGGCTTTCAACAAAAAATAATAATAATTATTATTATTATTATTTTAGTCAAAGACAATAGTTGTGTTCACATGTTAACCAACATATTTGAATTCAATAATTTCTCCCAAAGATTCAACAACTTCAAACACTAAGCTCTTTTACCTTTTATTCAAAGCAAGAGGGTTAGTATATTATTCATCAAAATTCATTAAAAGCTATACAAAAAGGAAGAAAAACTAAAAAAATGTGATCATTAAGATTTATTTATAAACTTCTGTTAATAATAGAAATTTAATTATGAGTCTTTAAATTTTGTGGTGGTAAATCAAGTTTTAAAACTTCAAAAAATCAGTGCCCAAATTAGAAAAAAAAAATCACTTCTTAACCACTAAATTTGAGAAATTAGATAGATCTTAAAAAGTGTTAGTTATTAATTAAAAAAATTGTGACACTTAAAAATATTTTCTTATTTAACATATATTAAAAAAAATCATTAAATAAAAATTAATTTTAGAAAGTAAAATAATTAGTTACCTATTGACTTAATTTAGAAGGTCATTTTATAAATTAAAAAAACTATTGATATTTAAAGTAATTTTTATTATTAATTTGTAAAATAATTTATAAACTAATATCTAATCATTATTTTAACTACTAATTACTTTATATTCTAAATTAGTATTTTAGATACTACTTTAAAAACTAAAACATTCACAATTAATTTATATACCAATTTAAAAACTATTTTATAATTCTTTATTGAAAATAAAAATTATTTTAAATACCAATTATTTTGGTCTCTAAATTTAGTTGTTATTTAATAATTTTTTAATAGTAATAATAAAACCAATTTTATCCTAAATTTCAGAAAGTAATAAATAAATAAATCTAAGAAAAGTTAAAACAATAGGAGGAGATAAAATGTTTTTGTCCCATTTAAGTTTCCTTTTAAAGATGTTGATTTTGAATATTAATTAAACTAAGTTATTTAAACCATAACCCATTAATGTAAGCTTGAAATTGTGAGATTATTGGATTGATTTGATTTGAAAGTGATTAGCCATTGACAAGCCACATGAGGTGTGAGAGTTGACATTGCACCATTATATGAAGTCAATTATTGTGATGATCTCAAACAATTAAAAACTTGCTTTGTAAAGAAAGACCAAGACTTTCATGTTCATTATTATACACAAAATTATATGAGTAAGTGTACGGACAGTTGACTAGCTTTTTAAACCCTAACCACTCTCTTTTTGTGGAGATGTGTGTGATCTTAGACCAAGTTTCAACATTTCTTTCAATCAAACCTCAATGTAGTGTGCATTTTCTTCTTTTCTTTCTATCTATCTTCTTCCATTTAATTATTGGCTTAGAGCACAATTAACAAAAATATCAATAACAATATAAATTTCTTTTATATTCTCATCCCATCACCAATTAACACAAACTATAGGTTATTAAAAGTTATATGGATTATTTATTATTAGAAGACAAAGTAATGTTATATTATTTTTTATGTGTATTCTTGTGACTTTATTGGTATCAAAAGTTAACATTAAATAACTAATAATTTTTCATTTGGACTTCTTTTATCAATAAAATAAAATAAAAAATTTATTGTAAATTTTGTAGAACGAATTTGATGTTCAAATATCAGTCACAACTCAGTACACATTATGTTTAGTAAAAATCTAAGATAAAACATCCAAGAAATAAGACATAATAAGTCTTAAATTAAAAAAAAAAACATAAAAACTTGAAAGTTTCCATTTTTTTAGCTTAACATACTAATATTAATATTATTCTATCGCATATGAATATGCTCGGTAGAAATCTACCAAATGTTTATACTTTTTAGAAGTCTTAGTAATGATATATATTTGATCCTAAATATTCTTAATATTATTAGTATATGTAGGAATATTAGACTTATTCATACTGAGGAATTTATTAGATATCATGCATATGTTCAGTCACTTAAATGACAAGATCATGCATATCTTCTATCAAGATCATACATATTTATTTGATGGTCAAGTCAAGATCATGCATGTACAATTTGCTCCTTAAACGTCCTTATGCCATTCTAACAAAGTTAATCTCCTTAGAAACTGTTTTTTAGAAAGAAAAAAATTGATAGAAAAAAAAAACATCTTTCATCATTCAAAATGTATATTGGTAAGCATCTTCTCCCCACAATCCAACCAACTGGGTATTTGACTAAATAACTTGCAACGATCTAATTAAATATCACAGCCATTGACTAAGTTTTCATACTCAAACACCAACTATTTTCTGGGAAGATAGTTACTCTTCCATGGCATCCCCTTCAATCACTTCAACCTTCTCCTTCAAGGGAGTAATCTTTGTTAAGAGGACCTCTGCAATGAATAATTTATATTTAGTACACTAAAAGAATTTCTAACATCATTTTTTTTCTCCTGCCTTTCGCATACCTGTTACCATTCCATCTAATATATGCTAAACTATTGTATAGCTATTTACACCATGCTAACTCATCCATTCAACAAGATTATTTAATTTGAAATTACAGAGACAAAATGCAAATTACTTAGGAATTGAAAGGAAATGGTAAAACTTCAGATATTATCTAAGTTCGAATACTTCAACATACCAAATTCTCAAAATCATCATTTTCACAAGGTGAGCCACAATGTCATGCTAAACTACAAACTATTACTATGCAAAAACATAGGGTTTATTGAAGTCTGAAGCATAATAAATTGGCAAATTTAGAAACAAACCTATCTTTTTGGGGAACTCAAAGCCTTTTGGATTGACATAGGTACGTGGATTTGGTAGAAGATGGTTCCTGAGATATTCCTTGTGTCCCTGTGAAGCATTAGTGAAGAGATTAGGTAGAAATTAAGTTAGACGACCCTGATCGAATAACAAACTCTAGAATTCAGCTAGGCACTCACCTTAGTTATCACACAAACGTCAACATTACTTCCACTTCCCAAGTCATTAAATATACCAGCACATATTGCCTCAACAACTATTTTTATGCCTTCATCCCTCTACACCACAACAAAATGTTTTATATCAAATTAAAATTTCAACCAAATTTCAACATGATAAATTAAAACATCATCACATCAACAGTATCAATTATCAATTATAACAAATATAATGAGCAATTACATTTAGAATTGAAATAGACATATTTGGTTTATATTATTCCATTAAAATGATTATAATGCAATCAAACCAGTGTTATCAATGGCATAAGGCCAAAAATCTGAATTACAAACATGTTATTGTGATCTACAGAACTGTCATACCAGACTTAGCAGTTCGTAAATGTGGCACCACCATTTAACACAAATGCACCAAATGCACTCCTCTAAACAAAGTTGTTATTTATAACTAAGTTTGTTCCTAATATGCTTACTTACACTCAAACTTTCCTTGTATTTGGACTCAAATACAGACATTGCAGCAAGTGAACCTGATCCCATTGTTGCAAATGGAAGGGTGTCAGTAGACCCATGAGGATAAATCTGTAAAGCAAGTCATCAAAACTAATGAGGAATTGAACTATAAGCATTCAAAACAAGGAAAGTTTGAGTATAACAGAAAAGTTTTAAGCAATGAACTAACTGTATGCAAATGAGGTCCAGTGATATCAACCCCACCCAGCACTAAAGCAGCTGAGACATGACCTTGATAACTGCACAATAGGTAAAAAAAAAGTCAAATACAGAATCCAGTGATCGATACAGAGAGAAATTTAACTGATGAGCAAGTTCTAAAACTCAACTTGAATAAGTGTTTTTTAAGAAGGGTCAAAGCTGTAACAACCCGTGATTCTCTGCCAGTGTGATAACGATGTAGTTGAAGCTGTGAGCTAACCATATCTACAGGAAATAACAAACTTCTCATTTTCAAGTGAACACAAAAGTTAATCCATATGCAACTATCCATAAGTCATAATGCAACAAATATGAAAGGAAGGTGCATTTAAAACAAATACCTGTTACAGCCTCTGTATCAGCAGCAGTGCCGGCTCCACAACAATATATGTTGGGTGCCATATAATGAATTTTCTCACAGTTTTTATCAGCCACTATAGGCCCTTCAGTTGCTCTAGTATCAGCTCCAAGAATGACACCATCCTGAGGCAAGTTGATTATATGTGAAAATTCAACTTTAGATTATAACATACAAATCAAATATTAAAATATAAGTATGCAATCAACATAAGCACAAATACCAACTGGTACAATTCCCAGTTAGTGGCCTTTACTTTGTAGAAGAAGCAACTTAGTTTCAAATTTATAATACAAAATGTGCATATTAAATGTAACATTAAAATCAAAGCCTCATCAATTGTACCTCAGCTAATGGAACAATTTAGAAATGAAAAAAGCTAAAGGAACCCGCTCAACATCAACTGTTGAGTTCGATATGATAAGCTGTTCTTAAAGTAGGCACTTAAATATTACAAATTTTGTAAATCAATGCAGGAGCTTTACTACATTGTTTCTTGTCAACTGTTTGTAAATGCCACCCAGTCCAATCATCCATATATTCAAGAACAAAATTAAATATTTTACTATAAGATATTTTTAGCATCAATAATCAAATTTCTCAGAAAAAAGAGAGAGAAAGTGGACTAATAGTCCTACTCAATAGAAGATTTCCGAAAATAACAAATAAGATATCCAGAGCCAGTCTAGGCTTGCCATATTCTCTCCCTATAAAACAATGGACAATTTCAAAGCTGGTGAAATTGAGAAAGAGAGGGCTTTATTTGAAGAAATAAAGGCTCGGGGTTTAACTCCTGATGTTCGGAGCTACTCAATTTTAATTCAAAAGCAGGATTTTCAAAAGAAACATACAAGTTATTTTATGATATGAAGGAACAAGGACTACATTTGGGCACCCATGCTTACAACATTGATATTGATGGATTTTGCAAGTCTGGAAAGGTCAACAAAGCTTACCAATTACTGGAGGAAATGAAGACAAAGGGTCTCCAACCAACAGTTGTAACTTATGGTTCTGTCATTGATGGACTTGCAAAAATTGACAGGCTTGATGAAGCATATATGTTATTTGAAGAAGCAAAATCAAAAGGTGCTGATTTGAATGTAGCGTTCTATAGTAGTCTTATAGATGTGTTTGGGAAGGTTGGAAGGATTGAGACATGGAAACCTCAAATTGGTGAACATCAAGAAAACATTTGCAAATATCTTTCAATAATAGTACTTACACAACTGGCTACTTACCCTGCATGTAGTTATCTTCATTTATGGGGTACTGTCCATAAAGAGCAACTCAGCCTAACATGTCATCTGCCTCACAATTATTTGCCATCCAAGGGCATTTTAGGAAACCAAAAAACAATAGGATCATCCCACCACTCTATATAAGGAAGGAGGTCACTCCCATACACCAACCACACCATCTCATACAAAAACTCTGTCACCACTCCCATGTCACTCTTTAGCACACTATGGATCAACTTAAAAACCAAAATATAGCAACCTTGTCTCAAAGCCTAAAAGCTCACTACTATATCTACTTATGTTTACCCAATTGTTCATTTCAGTATCTGTGTGTTCCTTCCTCTTCTCACCTTCCTCCTTCCTTAGTTTTCCTCCATTACTTCAAATTCTGTTTCTCTACATTCCCTTCCCAACTCTTCACACACAACATAGACAAGAACAGCATATGTTTCTCCTTTGCAATGATCTCCTTGTTTTTGTTGGTATAACTAAATCTCTCTCCTGGTCTAGTTCTGATGATAAGCCTTCTACGTTTATTAAAGATTATGTATACAAACCCTTCTAAAGAACAAGTAAACTTAAACAAAACAAATAAATCAGAGCGATGAAATGGGAGATTCCAAACCTGAAAAACTAATCCGACTATAGTGGTCCCAGTTTTCAAGAAGGTTGGGGCCTTGAGACCCTTGTTTTCAAGCATTGCATTTCTTCGGCATAGATCAAAATTGAAGCCACCCTTGGGAGGAAGATCCAACGACGGAGACATATTCCAAATGCAAATCGATCCTGCAAAACCAATTCAGTAGAACATCAAGTAACTGCTCCCAATTCAACAAAACATAACATAAAAATGCCATATTCTAAAAATCTAGGGTTTTGAAAACTGAAAAGAGAAAAACAAATTTGAAACGATGCTCACCGTAAGGAACTGCACAAGCTTTTCAGATGAACGGTAATTGATTATCAGAAGAAGCTTTTCTATGTTTATTCTACACATTCTTTATTTTCAACTATTAAAATAACACACAAAAAATACCTAAATGAATAGTTTTGCTAAAATAATAGGGAAAGATTTTACTATATTATTAGAATAATGTTTTTATTTTATATTTTCTATTTATATATTTTATTTTTATTGAGTGGAAGACTTTTTTTTTCTTCAAGCATTTTATCTTTTTATCATTTTCCATTTGATTTTTCTTTTCCTTTAAGGTATTTTTATTTCTTTTTAGTCGGTATATAATATTTAAAATATTGTGTTTTATTTTTTCCATTTATATAAAAAATTATAATATCAAATAAAGACAATTTTAAAGATCATAAAGATATTATTTAATTTTTACATTTTGAACCAAATTTTAGTATCATAAATAAATCAATAATATGTTTTCTAAAATAAAATTCTAATTAAAATGATTCACAACCAAAATATCCCAATTAAATTATAAAACTTAAATAAATAAACAAATTTAAATCATCCAAATTTGAAACTAATATTTTTTTCATTTTTAATCTAATTTAATTTTTCTTCAATAATACAAATTTTAAAAATAACACATCAACTATTTACATTTACAAGTTACTTTACATCAAATATTGATCCATCATGGTCTCATTTCACACACAACATGGATAAAGTTGTAGTTATTAATGATTGAGATAAATCACCCACAACATGTGCAAAGGAAGAAGTGACTAGTTTATAGTAATTGTTAATCAATTATTATATAAAATACACATGTATAGTGGTCTTCTTCTTTCACATGTAAAGTGAAAGAATACATTACATTAGGAAGGACACACTTATGAATGATAATTTTGATGAAAACAATACACATTGAGTTAATGATAGAAACTTAAAGGATATTGTTAATAAAGGTAATTGAATGAAGATAAAACTATCCATTTATATTAACCATTTTGTATTTCACTTGCAACATTTATTTTCCCCTAAAAACTAGTAGTTAGACTCATCAACAACCATGTGTTACTTGTCCAATAAACATGCACTTGCATGTATGTATCAAATCCTTTTACCAAACATAGTAAACGTCAACAAGAAAATAGGGTAAGCTAGATATTTTAAAACTTTCAATAAAAAATTAAATATAAATCATCCAATCACAACTATATGAATCATCACACTTCTTCATTCATTCCAAATATACAAAACAACCAGGTGTCTATAAATATTTCATGTTTTATATCCACTCATGCCAGAAATCCACTAATATAGTTTAATACCACTCTTTGCTAGAAATTCATTGCATCCACATATAGACATTTGACTCTACTTTCGGAAGACATATGTATTGATTTAGACTCAGATATTTGTACATGTCATACTACTCCTGCTGTGAAATCCATACAGCCACATATACATATGAATCAATTCATCCTGTATGACAGGGTTAATCCACGCGATCCATGTTGACAAGTTATTTTTCAAACCTCATCCTTAGCCATATGAATATCCTTCCACTCTCATCATCTGATTATCTTCATGCATATCTCCTTCTAAATGAATCTCTAATCAATGCACATCCTAATAATCTCAACACAGTTATTTTTTTTTCTTAAAATACTATGTATTGATCACATTTCCACATGTTTCATATTTCATCTCATTCCTCAACAAACCATTCAATCACGCATAAATTATACTTTTTAAAATAGTTAGAAATATCAACACTGAACACATATCCTTTAAAACTTCACATTTAAATTAAACATATAACTAGTATTTACTTTACATTTTGATAAGTGTTAAATTTTCTTATTTTAAACACATAAGTTGCATTAATTATGTGAAATATTGGCATTAGAAAGTTGTAATCATTTATAATTTACAAAATAATAAATTTTCAAAAGGTTTAATTCAATTTCATAACCTATAGAAAAGGATTAAAGGGTAATTGAGTGAAAATACCAAATGTTGTGAAAATGGCTTGAGCCCTAAAAGATGGCCCAAGTGCATGGAAATGGTGTTGAACGCATGGAGATGCACTTAAGCGGATCTGAGGCTGAGAGCATCCCAAAACGTTGCTCCTCAATCCACCTGAGTGTTGAACAAATTTAAGGTCGAGAGCACCCCAAAATGTTGTTCCCCAATTAGCTTGAGCGCTATAAGATGACGCTGAGCAAATTTGAGGCTACGAGCACCTCAAACATTGCAAATTTGCTTAAATCTATATTGTCTTGATTTTTATATACAAACATCTCATTTAAATCATAATTAGAGAAGAAATTTCAAAATCAATATATACAGTCAAACAATCATTCAAATCGTTTAAACTTTAAATTATTTTCATCAAATAACATCTATTTCAATCAATAAAACAACCTTGTAAAATAGTTTTGAAACTTATGACCACATCACTATCACATCCATATCCTCTAGCCTAGAGTTTTATTGAAGTATAAAATTAACTTCCCTTACCTTATTAGAAGGATGAACGCTCACAAAGAGCTCTAATTCCTTAAGAAAACAAAGATGGTCCAACTCTAAATAGAAATCTAATCTGACAATTTTGCTATATTCACTTTCAGGAGTCTAAGGATGACCTCTTATCGTCAAACTAATGAAGGACGAGGTTAAAAGTCTAAAAAAAACATAAAAAAAAACTTTCATAACAAGATAACGATTATTTTATTGAAAGTGATTTTGACAAGAACGACAATAGTGGTAGCAATAGCAAGACAACAACGACAAATGGGTAGTTTGGTCTTTTCACCAATCTATAGGAGTAGAAACAATAGAGGTGCAGAGACTTTTTTTGAGTGATCTACAAATCCAAACCCAAATATGTAAGTCTAGTTATTCAAAATAGGTTGTTTCTTCTTGTACCTTAAAAAAAATTTCATGCACCCATATTTTTTAAAAAGACTGTTTTACCTCTTTTAAAAATGACTTTCGGATTGCTTTTTCCAAAATATTTCCAAAACATATTTTTTTGGAACACATTTTATTAATTCCGAATTTACCAATCTAGAAATAAATAAAAAATATATTATGGAAATAATATTCTGGAATGATTTTTGGTCTTTTGGATTTCCTATTTTGGAACTCTTTGCTTACGGAATCCCTATTCTAGAAACATTTTTTTTCTTACGGAACCCTATTCTAGAAACACTTTTTCTTACGGAACCCCTATTCCAAAATTATATAAAACTCTGAAAGGGTAATTTTGGTATTTTGAAGAATGTAGGGGGTGTAGGAAGAAAAATGTTGAGGGACAGGAAGAACCTCCCTTGAAAATAATTTTATTTAGTCTACCAACTAAACAAATCAAGCTTATGAAAATATAATATATAATAAAAATATATTAAAATAAATTGCATAATTAACTGGAGATTAGTGAAATAATGTTTAAGCTAATTTATGACAAAATTACAAGATAATATTCTAATTGCTAATTTGTGATGAAATGGTAAGATAGTATTCTAAGACTCCATCCAAGACAAATCAGTGAAGAAGGAATTTCTTGTTTACAAAAACTGTGATTTGATTTAATAAATAATATTATTTTTCTCATAAATCACTCACTAAAAAAAATTACTTAATAATTTATCGCATAATAAACATTCAAGGTATTTTATGTCTATAGCAATGTCTCTATTAGTATAACAAAAAAAATATCATTGCATTAGGTAATAGTAAAGAAATTTTTTATATATCATTAACATAGTGCACATAAATTTTCCAATTCTTAAACTACAATTTAAAAGCTTTCACTAAAATGAATAAACAAAAAATTTTTAGCTTCATTTCTTATACAATAATTATAAATAATTCCATGTAAAAACCCTTCTCAAATGTGTAACATAAAAAATCATTATATATAATATTCTTTCAATTTTTTTATATTATACTTTTATGTTAATTATTATCATATTTTTAATATTTATTTTATTAATTAAATATCATACTTCAAAAAATTAATAATAATATTTTATTTATTTTTAAATATTTTTATGTTTAACTACCTATTTTTATTTTTAACCATTATGGCAATTAATATAATAAATGTCTCACATATATTTAACTATAAATTATTCGTGTTTTAAAATTAATCAAAAATATTTTAAGATATAAAATAAAATAATATAATATATAATTTCAATTAAATGCAGTCTCTCTGTCACTGACCCTATTTCCATTTTAGCATTTATGTGACAAAGTTGAGCATGTACAAATTAATGTATTAATATCTTCAACACAATCTCTAAATGCATTTATAAGGGGACCAAGGCCATTAATTGTAAAGTGGCATTTTGTGTGGGTTTATTATCTATTCTTGTTATCATCAATGGTGAGAGAAAGACACATGGGTTCCACAGATAAAGATAGCCAAATACCATGTACAATTATTAAATTCCTCTTACATTAAGATTTTTGTTTTGTTTTTTTTTTTGGCAATTGTACATGGATATTGAATTTCACTTGCAATATTATTAAAAAATTATAAAAGAACATTTCATTTGATGTTTGAGATACATCATATAATTATAACCTTAAAACAAATTTTTGAACTTTTTATAGTCATTGAAATAAAAAATCTAACCATGTTACATAATAAGATTGTTGAAACTTAAGATATCAATCTAACTAAACGGTGTAACTGAAATGTTAAGTTTCGTAATAGTCTAACTAAATGGTGTAACTGAGATGTTAAATTTCGTAATAGTCTAACTAAGATGTTAAGTTTCATTTTCATAATGTCTAACATGATAGCTTTCAAAAAAATTCTGATAAGAATTTGATTATTTAACCATAATGGCATTATCCTTGAAGGAATGAGAAGCAGAACAGTAGTAGCACTTGAAAATTAATTCCTTCCTCCACAAAAGTAACATCCATCAATGTTAATTCTTCCACAATTGAATTTTGAAGTTTCTCAAATTAAAATCTCCACATCCCTCTGAGCAATCCACACAAGTATTTCCTTTTTCAAATCCATTAAGCATGCTCATGAGATTTCTTACTCCCAAATCCCAACACATCTTGATCAATGACTAGGAAGCAGATTTTTCAAACCCAAATACCAAAGAAAGGGGCAATAAGCTTAAAAGAGAATATATTGCATGAATACACACAAAATCACACATTAAACACAAGAAGATGAGTCTCCATTAGGTTGTTCTAGTAAACAAAACATATATTGAGAGCTGCCATAGTTCTTCATATTACACCTACCTACGTGTAAGAAATGAAAACTTGAAAGAGAGACAGAGAGAGTTGGATGAGAAGCAAAAATTAATGGACAAAAAGTATTCCTCTTGCCATCTTGATGCTAATGCGTTGATTCCTCGCCAAAAACCTCAGTGTTGCACACAGGACATTTCTGAAAAAGAGGCAAATGGGAACAACAAATGGTAAAGACATTGGATTCAAGTGAACTTCAGAAGAACAATGCAATTACAAAAATGTGTACCTTGACTTAATGGTAAAGACATGGGATTCAAGTGAACTTGAGAAAAACAGTGCATTTAAAAATGTGTGTACCTTGTTAATGCTGAGCCACTTGGTGATGCATTCACTATGATACACATGGCTGCATGGCAATTTCATTTGCTGGTCTCCTCTTCTGTATGTCATCTGACAAATTACACACCTGTTTCGAAAGCAAATTCATTGTGAGTATATCCTGAAAGTAGAAAATAAAGCTGGAGACTAAAACCAGGAAAAAGGTGAGATTGATATCATAAAGAAATGTGACATACACATGCAACAATTTTACACAATGTTCTGTGCCAATCTCTCTTCATCACATCATTTATTACAGTTCAAACCTTTTCTCAGTTGTAAAATTTGTTATGTAATTTGTTTTACAGATATTATTTCTCTATCATAAGTATGCAGGTAGAAGTCCTAAGAACCAGAAAAGGGAAATAACATCAAACTTCTATGATCAATGTAGTTCTACATATAAAACTAGAGAATAATGGATCAAATTCTCTGGGAATCGGATTAAAAGTAGGAACTCTAGTCGTTGTAATTATGACTATCGAAACATTGTGTACTGTCAACCACAGTGCAAGAAATAATCTACCATTACATTTCCCAGGGTATAGGGGAAGGAAGGAAACGAATCAAGAATCGAAAATGGACAAGGTCAATTGATTTTTATCATTCACCTCATTTTCCTCAACAATATAATATTGTGTTTGACGCTCATTCAAATTTTTATCATCCATATTTCCATGTATTCTGTAAAAATGGTTGAGAAACAGGAGTTTACCTTTTCCCAGAATTTTTTCTTTTGAATAAGCTACCAAATTTGTACTTCGAGGTTGGAAGCATATCAATAAGTTCTTGTGAAAGACCTCGGCTCTGAGTCCCAACTGCCTCTCCCAAATCCAGTAGTTCCTGTCACTTACAAAATATCATTTGGCTATTGATTCATATGATCTATAATTCAAATTCGATTCAACAACAAACCAATAAAATTGAGAGCTCAAAATATTGAAATACAAATTAGCAATAAGTTAAACCACCATGCCTAACTTCAATCATCAGATTTTATTAGACATATACAAAGTGGATCCTTTCTGCAATGCAAAGTCCAAAATCTTTCGGGCAACACCCTTTTTTATCTTAATAATTATTCAAATAAAAATTGATAACATATAAAAGCATCATTTCTGTTTGATTGACATTCTTTGGACCTGTTTTGTTCATGTGCTTTCGGCTAACAACTTAATCTTTTGAGTTGGTTCTCGACATGGTACTATCAAGGCTCCTATTATGACCAAGTGTCTAGGTGATCTGTGTCTAAATGGCGTGTAGTAGACTGGAGCGTATTTATATTCCCGGATCTTCACCAAACAACTTGAACTTTTGAGAGAGTTGGTTCATATAGAAATAATATTGAACATTTAGAATTTTAAAATGCAAAAACCTGCAAGAAAATCCCTAATCTCTAAACAAATCAGAGAATGTAGAAAATATGCTTACTTAGGATGCTTACCCGTCTGAGTAGTTAATATCTTAAATTTTTAAATTCACTCAGCATGAATTAATTGAATATGATGTTTAGTAAAACATAACTAATATAATAATCAATGATTTAAAAGACGCAAAACAATATTCTAAAGTAAGAAACTACATGCATACATCAGCATTTACATGTAAAACATTTAGTGTGTCACACCTCATAAGTCATATTATCAGGATCGATATTGTCTTGCCATATGACCTGCACAAATGCAACACCAAGGATTATAGGCTTCGGGATAAATTTTTATGCTGCTTTTGATTATCAAGTTACAAGTTGGAAACAATATACAGAAGGGTTAACTACTTTTGAACATTAACCAATTGAAATGCAGAGAGATCTCAACTCAAATTTTTTCAAGTCTTTCTTTTTAAATAATATAACTCCCAGTCTGATCAAGCTTATGAGAAAACAGGTTGCAAGGTAGCACATGAAATCAATTTAGAGGATTCAAATAACATCTTTATGGATTGAATTCTGACACAAATAATGAGCTCCAGAATGAGGTACCAAATAATGAGTCACAGTTATGCCAATATCATTCCCTCCTTGAGTATCATCTGTACATAAGTTTTAGATAAGTACCCAAAGTAACACGCCATTGTGTATGCACATGATACGACATGTGAAGAAAATGCAAGCATTGGTGCTTTGCATTAAGCATGAGATTCGATGCTGTTTGGAAAAATCTAGAAAAATATTGTTTTGTCTGTTTTGTAAAAGATGTTAGGACCCAAAAGAAATCATGGACACAATGGGCAGAATTGTTCATCTTGTCTCATTGGCCTATTGTCTGGAAAGTTTAGATGAGGGAAAATGGGTGAGTAGGGAACTGGGAGAGAGAAAAAAGGGGAAGGGAGATTTAGTTACTGACTTGGGAAAAGCTTGGCAATTAGCTGATGGGCAGGAGATTTGGGGTATCTTGGAATCATATAGTTTGTTATGGAGAGGTTATGTTCTCTGCAGGAGATATGCTCGAGGGCTGTAGTGTGCTGGTGCTACTATAATTTTCAGCATTCTAATAATATGTATCTCATTTCCTTTTTTTTTGTTCTGCCATATTTGGCACTTTTGGACTCAGTTTTGTATCAGATAACATGCGTAAAGGATATAACAGAATGACTAGCAATTGCATTATAAAGATATAACTCAGACATTCCAAAAAACCTAGCCTAACAAGCTGAAAAAACATAGTTTAACACACATAAGTATGGTAAAAATTTATAGTTAAATTGAAAATCACCCTGTTTAACTGTGACTGTTGTGCAAATAGCAGTGTTTACAACTTTGGCTGGTTACTGACCCCGTAAAGCTTTCAACTTTATCATAAATAAGCCCTTGTAAGTAATTCCCAAAATTAAACCCACAAGGATTACTAGCCACAAAGTTAAAGTTTAGGCAAACTATTTGCTAAAATAAAAATTAGAGGGGTGGTTGTCTGTCACATTGAGAGCCCAATGACATAGTGTAATCCATGTAGTTGACCTCATCACCTACTGAAATAAGGTTATTGTTGTTTGTCACAGATTGAAAGTATAGGCAGACTATTTTCCAAAGTTAAAACTACAGGGATTTATCTGTCACATGTTGAAAATTTAAACAAATTAATTGCATAACTGAAATCATGGACTAGTTTTGCCAAGGGGCCCAAGTTAAATTGAGTAATATTCATTTTAATCAACATTAACTGAATAAAGTGTTAAAGTATCCAAAAAAGTGTGCAGTAGATAGATTACAATTTATCATTAAAGTATGCCATGTACACCAAACTATCATTGAAATAATGTCTCCCATATTTCAAGCATAGGGGACCCAGTGTTCCTACCAGGACAAATGATTGAATATTAAACCAAAATTCAAATAGTTAAGGTCTAAAATTGTGGCTGGGTTAATAAGAAAGCTTCCTACCTGGCTACTACTATTGGACTCAAGATGATTTGGACTGCCTGCAAAAGAAATTTAAAAGAGTTAATATACCATACTATGATTCAAATAGATTTCCTAAATAATAAAAAAAGAAGTTTCAATTTAACTCAGAAGCGAGGAAAAAAAAATAAGCTTCACTTAAAAGGTTAGCATGATGATTAACACTGTTTGAAAAAGAAATCCAAATAACAAAGATGCTACCATAAAATTAATGTTTTTTTTTTCTGAATAGTAGCAATTTAAAACAGTAATTTCAATAATGAGTTTCATCCAACCCGACAACCCCTCCCCCCTCTAGAACACCCCCCACCCCCCCTACCTCCAGACACCAATTTGATGATAGCATGGCACCTAAAAGTGATAAAATACAACAACCAACTTGCAGAAACCAACAACTTGGCCACAGGAGTTTGCTTACAGTAAAAGAAAATAAAATTTTCACTAACATTCTTCAGGGATGGTCTGCATGCTGGTGACTCCATCTCTTCTTGGTGGAGAATCTGTTGTAGCAGGTTCCACAGAGGTAATTGTGGAAGGGTATTCCCACTCAGCCCTATCAATCTCCATTCTCGGCAAATGACCATTTACCTCATAAGAACTATAGTAAGATGTACTACCAGGGCCAGACAATCCAAACTTATAAGGATTCATGTTCATTGACCAGTAGACACTTTCCTGGACAGAATATAAGATTAAATAGTTATGGTCACAAACCAAAACAGAATCTTAGTAAACTGAGTTAATAAAACAAAACAAAAGAATATTTTCTGCGAAGTTCAAAACATTCACAGATGACAAAAACTCAAAATTTAGTATTTAAATGGGTCAAAAGGGAGACACACATGTATATGACACAGCTACTTGGAAATGTAGCATTACTTATCCCCTTTGCAATTCAACAAAAAAAAGTACCTATCATTCTCACACTATTTCTTGTACTTCCATCCAACTCCCATTATTTAAAAAATAATAAAATGCCCATGATTTCATGTCAAACATAGTGAACTCTATTAAGTATCTAACTATTAAGTAGCAACAGTAATGATAGCAGCAAAAGAACTGAAATATCTGCTTTTACTCCCATATTTTCCAGTAAGTAAAATTCAATTTAGAATAAAACTCAATAAAAACTTACAACAACCCACATTTGCAATCCCTGGATGGATAGCATGATTCTAAATCATTTCCACCAAAACCATTAAATCATCCAGCAACACTGAAACAACATGAAAATAAGAATAAAGGGTATCACACGTTTATGGTCCCCAAAATAGCTTGAAATTCAATTTTGGTCCCTATAAAAACTTAATACATTCTTAATCCCAACAGTTTAACAGAATCACAAGTTTTTAGTGCTGATATGCATGGCTTAAAAAAGGGTCACTGACCACAATTTCAGCCACAAGGTCAAATTTTGGAGGACTCTAACTGTATTGCCACCAATTGTAGCCACATTTAACCACAATGTCAAAGATCGCACAAAGTATAAAGCTAAATTTCGTGATATTTTATCCAAAATTTAAAACAAAATAAAACCAAGGAGAAAGAAAAACCTGATCAGGCATTGAGCCAGCAAAGGCATAATTGACGGGTACATGAGTGAATCCTTGAAAGAAATCCACGAAGTTTTCATTCACAGCATAAGGAAACCCTGCGTCTACATAATGCAACCCCATTTGTCTACCATCATTCATTTTGCACTTCCAAGAAGAACAGAACACACCACCACCCTACACTATACCCTTCAACAACAACTGCACAAAAAGCAAAACAGAAGAAAAAAAAACACATTACACGTCACCAAACACAGCCTCGAGCAGGAAATTCTTAAAGGGAACTACATCGAGAATAGCACAACGACAACCTTCGAATCCGACAGAAAACAAGGTTGTTTGGCCAGAATTTTTCTCAAAAAATAATTTGAAAAATAAATGTTTGTAATTTTGGTGTGTGGGTGAGATTTAGTTTGTGTTTCTGGAAAACAAAGAGAAGAATGGAAGATGGAGAGTTGAATTACCTTGTTCACATTCAGAATGGTTGGAGGAGTGAGAGAGAGACAGAGAGAGAGAGAAAGAGAGAGAAAGAGAGAGAGAGAGAGAGAGAGAGAGAGAGAGAGAGAGAGAGAGAGAGAGAGAAAGAGAGGGTTTTCTATGCTCTGTAACAAATGGCAATGCAATGTGGTTCTCTTGCTTTTGTACCCATTCTATTTGGGATTCATTTGGGAGAAAGTTGAATAATATAATTAATTAAAATATCTACTTTTTATTAAATTTTTATTTTCTTTAATAAATATCTTGAATAAATTTTTATTAAATATCTACTATATATATATTAGCACATTTTATTAACTAATTGTCATTACTTTCATTCAACATTTTCTTCACACATTTTATCAATATGTTAACAAGTAAAAAAAAACTAAAAAAGAAAACAACAACATTTTGTTTTGGTATTTTTGCAAAAAAAATGTTTTTCATTTTTGTTTTCAAATCATTCTTTGGATAAATCAGTATGTATTTATAGTTAAGATGCCGACAAAATACATAAATATTGTTACAATATAATATAAAAAATTATATTAAAATTATAAAATAATAATAGTTGAATGTGCAAATATGTAATTAAACTTATTTTACATTAATGCATAATTAAACTTATTTTATATCATATATAATTTTGTTATAATTTTTAACTAAATGTTTGATAATATATAAAAAAAATAGTTATTTTTTTGTAAAATTTAGTTTAACACAATTTGATTATTAATTATAATTTACCAACAATTAGAAAACTCAATGAAACTCCTAAAAAGGGATTTCACAAAATTATGTGATGCAATAAGAATTGTGTTCTACAAAATTATGTAATTTTAATGATTTTGAATTCCAAGTAAAAAGTATTAACAAGGAAAGAAATGTGTTACTAACCATTTTTTAATGTGTTACTAACCATTTATAATGTGTTACTAAAATCTTACAATTATTAGAATTATATACATATATTAATAAATGTTTTAGTTAGTGAATTATTATATTTAAATACAATTAAAATATTTTTATTCATAAATTGAGTTAAATACTTAAAATTCATTAATTTGTTATAAAAAGTTTTGGGTAAATTATGAAATATTTAATTTAAATTTTGTAAGCATTATAAATCATAGGGAAAACCACAAATAATTAATTTTCATTTTCATTTTCAATTGAAAAAAAAAATCATGCTCAATAAATGGATGATATTGATTGTAGAATACTTTTCATACCACATCCCTATCATCGTATCGTAGTTAAATTATTTTTATTTTTATTCATTTTTAAATATTTTTTTGTTGACTAGGAATGTGTCATTTGTCTTTTTTAAGAATATGCTGACAATAAACATCATTAGGGTTGAGAGCTCAACTATTTTGCATTATCATAGTTCTCTTTAAAATTAATTAGACTACTATTTCAAGACATTTAAAATAAACAACATTTCAATCTATTCTAAAATTTGTTATTTAAAACTCAAGAAAACTAAAAAAACTTAGTGATGATAGATAAAATAGTTATGAAATTTGTATTTGATTGTTTTATTTTATATTGATATACACATGTACATAAATTAATTAGGAAATTCATTGTGATTTTTTTCACCTTCTAAAATTTAAAATGTGACAAAAATATTTTAGAGGAATAAAATAAATACATTTTAAAAACATTAATTTTCATCATTAAAGATTATAAACCATTTTTAATATAAAAATATTTTTAAATACTAAAAGCATATTTAAACTAATTTTTAATATACAACCATTAACAAAGAATGAAAGTTTAACAAATATATTATAATAATTTAATTTTTAACCTTTTATAGAGCAATCATGTTTAAACAATTTAGTTTTTTTAGGATAGTTATGACTATGATTTGATGATGACATATTAGTGAGGTTTTTTAAATGTATTTATCAATAAGTATTTAGATGACAAAAGGACAAAAGATTAAGTTGTTGGAAACATTTGATAAGAGGAGTTTTCCTTAAAAGATGTTATCAACAAGTTTCTGACATTTGTTTCTTATGCTTCAAATTTAGAAACTAGTTATCACCTCATAGAATGATCAATTCAATTATAAGAGATTAACTTCAACACACACTAAATCATCAATCAAAAACAACATATATAATAATAGAGTATTTCAAATATCATCAAGAAAATAGATAATAAAGTGACATGTCACTCAAATAAATCAAAAACAATATCAAATTTTGATCAAAATAATAAAAAAGGGACAAAATTGCATTGAGCAAATCATAAACTCAATAGTGATTTTTCACCATCATCTAATCTAAGTGAGTGGTGAGAAATTAAGCTCCACCAGAGCCATACTTCTTGCCAAAGACTATGACCTGCAATTTGTCATAACCAGCAAGCACACCAGCACCAGCAACAGCACGAAGAATGTTGGCACCAGCTCCCTTGAACAAGGACTTAGCACCCTCATTTTGAAGGATTTGTGTAAATGCATGCATGGAGCTCTTGTACTTCACAGCTTCACCAGATGTCATCATCATTCTTCTTCTCACAGTATCAATTGGGTATGAGGCTAATCCTGCACCATTGGTGATTAGCCATCCAAGAGCAAAGCTAGCAAAGAAGCTATCCTGAAAACACCAAACAAAATGACAATTGCTGTCAGCATATGAATGAAATCTATCTAGCACAGTCTTATTTTGTTTCAAAAAAACATTAATGTAAATAAAGATCACATACTATGATAACCACAACTATCCTTGTTCTAAATCTATTTTATGTCTTGGCCTTTTCTGTTTGGCTCTGTGTGTTTTAAGATTAAGAACATTGGTTAAGAATACTGGTTTATTAGTGACATTTCCTAACTAAAATGTTCCATTTTTGAATCTTTTAACCAATACATAAAGTTCTATTTAGCATTTGTGTTCCTTTTCATTCCAAAATTCATTTTTAATAGATCAACAAAAAGAAACAACATTTATCCATGTTATATGAAGAAAAAGTAACTACTTCCCACCTTAAACATGAATAGATTTAGGAAGAAGATATATTCTGACACACAAGTGAGTCCAAATAAAAAACATTTGATCAAATAAGAGTAGCCAGAAAAGAACAAACAAGAAGGGTATGCATGAAACCAACCTGCAAAGAGCCTGTTAAGAGAACTGGTTTGAGGGAATCATACATCCCAAAGTAGAGGCCACGATACACAATGATTCCAATACAGGAAATGTTGAAGCCACGGTAAAGACCAGCAACACCATCAGAAGCTAATGTCTTCTTGTAGACATCAATAAGGCCATTGAATTGCCTTTCTCCACCCTTCTTTGCAGCCTTGGAATCATTAGCCAGACGGGTACGAGCATAGTCAAGGGAGTAGACAAAAAAGAGGGATGAGGCACCAGCAGCTCCTCCTGAGGCCAAGTTACCAGCAAACCATTTCCAGTAACCATCCCTATCCTTCTTGAAATTGAAAAGCCTCTTGAAGTAGTCCTTGAATGCAAAGTTCAGGGCCTAGAACAGTACAAAGAATCAATAATGATTGACCTGATAGTACCATACACTGTCGTCCAAATCACAGACTGTGTGATGATGATGTATAATAAATTTGCTAACTTCCACAATAGCTACTTTAAGATTACCTTTCTGACTGATTGGCAATGCAAAAACTTGTGTAATAATATATAGTGCATGTTTTTATCCTTAGAAATCATAAGGGGTGATGATGTATAATGAATTTGCTAACTTCTACAATAGCTACTTTAAGATGACTTTTCTGATTGGCAATGTAAAAAGTTGTGTAATATATATAGTTCATGTTAATCATAAGGGGTAGGAGCAACATGAGTTACCTGAGTAGGGAAATAACGGATGACATTTGCAGTGTTACCTCTCCATAGGGAACCAAAACCCTCTTCATTGATTGTCCTGCTAAAACACTCACCAATACCTTTATAGGGCTCAGAGAGTCTACCAGCTTTGATCATCTCATCCTGGTTCTGGATCAAGAGCTTGATGCGTTCAATGGGGGCAGCAGCAGTTTTGGACACAGCAGCAGACACTCCACCCATGAGAAAGTCAAGGAGGAAGTTTCCTTTCTCAGCAGGAGCTGCAACAAACACAGGTGAGGCTGTTGCTGCAACAGCAGAGACATCAATTCCACCTCTGCATGCTGGCATCACTGGAACCTGAAATGCTGCATTCGAGTGTTTCCCAAAGGAGACACCATTGGAGTAATTCCCGAAAGATCGCCTCTGGTGGTACAGTGGAAGACCAGTTCGAAGATGTAGCTGGCCTGCAACTTTCTCAATGACTCTAGGGTGCTGAACCTGATCAACCATGCTTGTCTTTCCTGAACAAACAATACAATTAACCAGTACCAAAGTTCGTCATGAGAAAGGAAACACACCCTCAAATTATCTAACAAATCAAATAAGAAAGGTGGTTGTTTGATTCACAGTAAATTCAATCACAAATCTTAATGAATGATAAGTTGAAAATATGATCTTAGGGTAAACTTTAAGATCTTTAACCACTTTGTGTGCTTATAAACAAAAACAATGTCTAGGTAAAATGTTGTTATCATCATTGCCTTTGTTCATAATAAAATGAAACACAGCAGTTACAAAAACATGAACAAAATCACTCATATATGTACAACACAGATAAAATTGAGAAATTGAAATAGAAATGAACTATCATTAACACATAACAAATAAACCATATATACAGGAACGAACAAGAATCGAGGCTTTTCAAATAGGTTTATTATTGATGCAATCTTATGTCAAAGATCAAAAAAAAAAAAAAAAAAGGACAAATACACGTAAACATTCCCATTAGATTCAATTCTACAATACAAAAATCTAAGTATTCAGAGTGATTTATTAACTTTATGAAAAGCAGTAGAAAAAAACAAAGGGTCAGAGAAAACTTACAAGAAAAAACAAAAGATATTAAGGTTCAAAAGATAACTGTAAGATGAAAAGTTGGATTGAAGAAGGAGAGAAGGAAGAGTGTAGTGGGAGAGAAAGTGGAAGAGTAACTTTTAAAGAGAAGTTTGTGGTTGAGCGAGTTTGTTGGAGAGAAGAGAAGACCTTAACAAATGGAATGATGAATCAATGAATATAACCAAGTTTGAACACATCAAACTGCAACTCACTTTGTTGATATTTTCCCATGTGAACTTTATTTGTTTTTTTAATTGATTTTTTTTAATTTTAATTTATTATTTAGGTATTGTTTTTGTTATTGAAATATCTATATTTTTTTAAATATATATATATATATATATATATATTATATATTATATATTTTTTACATTTTAATTAATTAGATTATTTTAATTATATGGTATAAAATATCAATTTTAATAGGTTTAAAATTACAATTTGGTATAAAAGTGTATTTGGAAAAGATTTTTTTAAATATTAAATAAGAAATCTGTCAAATATTCCTGACTTTGAAATAATAATAGAATTGTGATGCAATAAATATTATTTATAAATTTGCTGTTGATAAAAAGTTAATAATACTAAAATAAATAATAATCTTTTAAGTTGTCCTGATTAATACTAGAATTAATAATATTTTAATCATATTAATATTAGTTCTTAGATTCATATTATTTCTTTTAATAGTATTTTTTTATATAATGGCAAATGATTGTTTGTTAATTAGATAGAGATGTAAAATTTGATAGTGATACGAGTGTTTTTATAATATATATATATATATATATATATATATATATATATTAATTCTTAGACAATTTAACATTTGATAAAAGATGAGAGTTGGTTTGTATTATAGAGTATCTCAACATATCTTAAATATTTTTAATTTCATATGAACTACATGTGTGTTGTTGAAAGTTTATTACAATAATTCATTTGAAGTAAAATGGTTAGATATGATGAAATCCATGTTAAGAGTGTGACCCTAAAATATGTATTAGATAACTCATGTATATTAGCAATATTAAGTTCTCAACTGTTAAGTTTGGTTACATATTTAGAGAAGGTAAATGATGGAGAAAATTCTTATTATTTTTAAGAATTATGAATTAATATCAATCAATCCAAGAAAAAATTCAAGAATACTAACATTGAAAAATCACAAAGTAAAAATAAAATGAATGAAAAAAATTTAGAATAAGAACATTTAAATAAAAAAGAAAGCAAACTAGAGATGAAATTTCAAACAAGTTAACTTCTGTTTTACTATTGTAAATACATGAAATATTTAACATTTTTATTTTTTTATAAAGTAATAATTATTTATAAATTAAAAAAGAAAAATTAATAGATTTAAAATAAGTTATATTCTATTATACTTTAAAATTATAAAAAACTGGAAATTAACTTCTTAATTTTTTAAGATTTTCTTTTTAAGATAATATATGCAATAATAATAAGAATAAGAATATTTTCAATTATTACTCCACTTATAGAAAATCCCCTTCATTGTTATTATTATTAACCTATCTATCTATTTTGGTTTGTTAAGCTATCTTTTTATTACATCTGGTTAAGCTATTTTTTTAGCTTGGTTAATATTTGTTAAGATTTTCAAGGGATCTTACATAGACTAATACAGAACAAAGATTTTTTTATGTTTTCATGAAATGTTATGCTTGGGCCCGTGTTCAAAACATAAAGTTTTTTTTGGCTGTTTCTTCCTGCAGCACCATATATTCTTCACTCACCTCCAAAAATTTTCATATTTCCAAAAACAACCCCCTCTATAATATTCCGGATTACCTAATCCAAAAATCTTTTTTCAAAATTGTAATTAACTTCCAAATTACATAATCTGAAAGCGTTTTTTAAGATGCATGATTAGTTTCCGGATTATGTAATCCAGAAGTCTTTTTTAATTCCAGATTACATAATCCGGAAGTCTTTTATCAAATGCATGTGCGGATAAAAAAATATTTTCACTTTGTGTATGGGAGTGCCAGAAGAACAGAAGAACCTATGGTGGAGGTGCAAGAAGAAACAGTCAGTTTCTTTCTCTAACATCTCTTAATTGATGACTCAATCTTCTCATATTTAGATCACCCTTTTCAACATTGGAAGAAAACTACTTTAATATTTCAATCATCAAAGCACAAAAGTAAATTGAGTTAAAAATGTGGCTACAAAGCTTATTTTAATATTTCAATCCTTTCAATAATGCTTTGAAATGAAAATCTACTTATTATTTACTCCCAGTACAAAGTTCTAGATAATGTTAGCACATGGACAAATGCCACATAAATTTTGCAGCATAGAGAGAAACACCTCTCAGAAAATCTCAGAAAATCTGAAACTTTGCCTATGCTGTAAGTTCAGCTGTCTTCGCCATTGTTTCCACCTGAAGACGCTGCCCTTAGTTCTTCAGCCAACATTCTCGCCCTATTCTGCGTTTGTCTTTCTACAGCAACAAAGTACAGGCCTAGACAATTTGTAGTTATGAAAACAAAACTGTAATTGAACAAAGTTTCAGTGAAAAAAGAAATAGAAGAAGCCCAAAAATCCAAAATCCATACCGACAGCACTTCCAATTGCACAAGCCCATAGAATTCTCATCGACCACTTATCTCCAATTACTCCCCTGGTTCCCATGATACAGACAATAGGCCAGAAACTTTGCTCTGAAAAAAAAAGGATAAAGCTTAGAAAAAGAAAAGAAACTAGCACAATTTGTAAAACCAGACACAATGAGTCAAAACTAACAATATCTCAAGTATTGCAGGTTTAGCAATACAGCCAACTTAAATGGAACATTATGCAGCTTCCTTATCCCATCTGTAATTTCTCAACATCCAAAGAAACAAAAACAGTGTCTCGGTGTACAAAGCATGGATACATAGGCATTGTATCCATGACAGACATGTACTTGTGTTAAAAACATTATAACCATTTGGAACACTCTCAAGTCAAGATTTTATTCCTACTACTATTTGTATAAGAATAAAAAATGCAAATACAACAAATACATAAACTAAGTCTGCATTAATGTTACAAAAATAGTATAGATGTAACACCATTACAATTTACAAAGGTAGAAGAAAGGGAAATGAGCAAGTGCATCATGAATAGGCTGAATAGAACTGTGACAAATACAAATCAAAGTTAAGATATTTTGTGACATATGCTACAAGCTGATGGTGGAGAAGTTTCTAAGCTAATCCAAAACCCTATGCTGTTGATTTAGGATGGATTGGGAAGACACAATAAAAGAGCAACTATAACATCTCAACAGATCATAGAACAACTATAACAACTCAACAAATCAATAAACAACAATAACAACTCAACAAATCAATAGATTCTTGATCCAGTTGGTTTGGTTTAAATTTTGAAATTCTTTGACAATCCCGAATCAAAATTGGTTCAAATTTTATTTTTCTCCCAAATCGGATAGGTATAGATTATTATTACAAGGCTATAAAATTTAAAAATCTGCCCCCTCTTTCCTCTTACATCCTACTTCTTTCTCCTTTTCTCCCACACCCATAAACCCTAACTCCATTATGATACATATTTCTGATTTTCGGTAAACAAAAACATATTCACTCGTAATTAGACAGAACACAAATAATAAGTCGAAAATGAAAAAGAAAAAAAAAATGTAAGAACATGCGAATATGTAAGAACTTACTATTATCTCAGAAGCGGAACTGAAGAAGAAGCTGAGCAAAAACAGGGAAAAGAAGAAACCCTAAAGATGAAGGTGAACAGGGAAATAATAACAACTAACATTATATTTTTTTCTCACCTTGTTCCACAAGATAAAATGGGTTTAAAAGTTTTTGCTTTGTCTTTTTCATTTAAAATTATTTTAAATTTCCTTATACATTTTTTTTTATATTTGTAATTTTTCAAGATTTTCTTTTAAAGTAAAATTATATATTATATATATGACAATAATAATAATAATAATTTCTATTATTATTGCAGTCTTAAATGGTATGCACCAAAAAATAATATGATAAAAGAGTTATCTCAATCTAAATTTAGATATTTACCTATTTAGATATATTAATACTGTAGATATATTAATTTATTTGAAAACAATATAAATTTACTAAAATAACTTAAGATGCCAAAATCACAAATAATTTAAAAAGGAGAGTGATTAAAATAAAATGTAATCAATACAAAATTGTGATTCTTTTCTAAATAACCCATGAAAACTAATCTGGCCCAAATCATTTTATTTTTCTCGAGGTTGTTTTTTTTCTGCACCCAACAAATTTCTTCCTATACCCCCATTATTTTGAGAAAAAAAAAACTATTTTACTCCTGCTAAAAATAAATTATGAATTATTTTTTTCTCAAAATATTTCTGGAACATATTTTTCATAATAATGAAATATTTTCTTGGAAAACATTTTCTAGAATATATTATGGAAAGATCTTTATCAAATGAAGACAAATCAGATGAGACATTTTAGTCATTTTACTTAATTGATGGGTGCAACAAGAAATTTGATGAAGTGCAGGAAGAAACACCTTCTTTCCATTTGGGTATTTGGGCTGAACTGATGCAACAAAGCTTTGTTGTACAAGCAGGCCCAATACAATCTTAGAAAAACTGTTAAAAAATTATAAATACACCATCCATCTCAAAAACAAATAAATAGGTATAGTAGTAATCTAAAATAAACTTATTCCGGTTTAAATTTTTTGTAAATATTTATAGAAAATTACTATATTAAAAATGTGAATTCTATGAAATCTTAATGGCATCTAAATTTTCAATCAAGAAAAAAAATTAGATAACTAAATTTTTAATCAAGTAAAAATAGATAATTAAATTTTTAATATAGATAAAAAGGTGTTATCCAAAATAAAAATGAACTTGTATTTTGTCTCATACAAAAAAAAAATTGTTCCAATGTAAGCAGCAGTGAATTAAAGCAGGATAAGAATCTTGCTGATTACATAAGAAGGCAAATTCATAACTAAAACAAAATTCAGATGATGACAAGAACAAATTGTCTCTTATCACACTTCACCCTTCTTGGAGGGATTAAATAAGATTAAAAAAAACATTCACTATTAGAAAATCATTATTTAGAAATTAAATTTAGAAACAAAACTAAATTAAATACTATTTTAGATACTAAAAATATTATTGATTTTTAAATTAGTTTCTATTGATAAATAGTTTATAAATTAGTATCTAATTAACTATCTAAATTTTAGTTACCAATTATTTAGTCTTTAAAATAGTCTATTATTGATAAATATTTTTAGTCTTTAAAATAGTACTTAATTTTATAAATATAGCAAGTAATTATTTTTTATTTTTAAAATTGATTTTTATTTAATAATTTTCTTACTCAAAATGGTTAAGATAACTAAAATAATAATTATTTTTAAAATAAAATAAGATGCTTAACTCAATCTCATAAAATCAACTTATGAAATAAGGTTTGCACGCATTTATATACTACGAAATGTTCTAATTTCTAGTCAATGTAGAATCTCCAATAATACATTTTCACAACTAAGCTCCTAAATTAATTTTTGAAGTGTAGATGATTTTTTTTCTTCTGTTGTTGATTTATATGCCTTAGCTGTAGCAAATAATTCAAAATGTCTGGTATAGGAAATGAAGGTAAAGATTAGACATTAGATCTGGAGCATAAGTTGCACACAGATTTGGGAGTGAAAAAGGGTTGAGTGGTCAAGAAAAGCTATTAATGAGGAAACATAATGGGAGTTATGTGCAGTCACAATTATAAATGACTAGTAACATTATTTGGAATCACTTGTTATGTTATGATATGATATTTTTTTTTCTTCTTGAGTTACTTCCAAAGCTTTGATTTTACTCATTCACAGCCTCACAGATAAGGACAGAACCTGGAAACAGTGTGGTGATTAATTAATATCACGGCACATATGCACTGCATTTTGATGACATGAAATTTCTGATGGACTGTTTCTGAGTTGTTTTGGAGCCCCCACTCTTTACTTTTCCCTCTGTGAAGTCATCATCTTTGAAGCCTTACAACATTGACAGTGGAAAAATGCATGAACATAGTGGGGGGCATGGAAGCTTATTTGGAGGAGAGGGAAGCCTTTTCTCTTCATATTTCATGGATTTTTAGCCTTTTGAAGTTGATGTTTCAAAAGGGTCAAGACAAATTCATTGGTTTAGTTTAGTTCATCATCAAAACTGACACAAAACTCTGTAGATAATGTTATTGCTCTCCTCTAACAAATGAAGATTCAATACTTATAATACTTTAATGCAAACCTTTTTCTGGCTTATTATGGATGTGAGAGACTTCAATTTTAATTGAACAACAGTACAAATAACAAATATTATACAATTTTTTCTACCAGTAAATAAAAAATGATACTTCAGATATTCCAACTCGTATACAAAAATCAAGAATGCAGCTCAAAACAATCCAAACAACTCCAGAAATTGCACAATCCTAACTATTAACATGAATCCCACTAATTAGAACTACAATAATAAACCATAGTTACAAAGAATCCTAAAAACACAAAAACATAACTGTTGCAGATTTAGCATGCTATAAAATTGTTCGTCACAGCTTTATCCCCTCCCCTTACCAATTCTGGTTTTTATTTCTTACACGGTGACCTAGTTAATAGGCTTAGTTGAGGTGTTAACTACTGAACAACAGTACAACATAAAAGAATTTGAGCATATGATGTTTAATCTCCTCCCCAAATTGGTAGACTTAGTTGAGGGGTTAACTATTGAACAACATTACAATATAAGAAAATTTGAGCATATGAGACTTAATCTCTGCCAACTGATTTCTACTTCTTAACCCTAAAGACATATTATACCATATTACTTAACCTTACAAAAAAATAGTATATATAGATATGTAACATTATTACAATTTAGAAGGTAGAAGCAGAAAGTTGTAAGGTCACATTCATGTGGCACTACTCAACATGTTAAAGGGAAATGAGGAAGTGCATCATGAGTAGGCTGAATGGAACTGTGACAAATACAACAATTTTTGGAACTGTGATTCATAATTGATCAAAGTTAAGATGTTCTGTGACATATGATGGTGAAGTTTCTAAGCTAATCAGGTGTGAAGAATTTGTAGCTAATGATGGGGTGTTCTCCAGCATTTTTCTTATTGTTTAACAATAATACCTTCAAGTGATGTGTCAAATCTTGTGGACCTCATTGCCAATTATATATGCAGGTTAGTTAACTGTAATTAAATATTGCCTCTGACAGGTGAATATTTCTGGAGATTTTATGAGGGTATGTTTATTGTTCAGAATATTTTGGCTTTGCCATTTAGATATTTTCTTTTCATGTGAACATATGGATCCAAAACCTATGTTGTTGTTTTAGAATGGGTTGGGGAACTCAGAGTATAAAGAAAAACAGAAGAATGCATTATAAAAAAATATTAAACAAAAACTAATTTTAGAAATAAAAAATAATTAGTTGTTATAATGACTAAATTAGAGACTAAAAATATTATTGGTTTCTAGATTAGTTTCTATTATTGATAAATATTTTTAAATTGGTATCTAATTAGCTAACAAGGTTTTAACTACCAATTATTTATATTCTAAATTTAGTAGCAAAAACCTTTGTAGCTAATTAGATACCAATTAAGAAACTATTTATCAATAATAGAAACAAATTTAAAAACCAATATTTTTTTTAGTCTTTAAAATGGTATCTAATTTAGTCACTATAACAGCTAATTATTTATGGTTTATAAAATTATTTTCTATTTAATGGCTTTTTTTTGTAGTGATGAAACAAGGTTGGTATACAACTAGAAAAATCCTAAAACTTGCACTACAAGAAATCACTAAATAAAAATAAATTTTAGAGATAAAAAATAATTAGTCATTATATTAACTAAATTAAACACTATTTTAGAGACTAAAAAAGTTATTGGTATCTAAATTAGTTTTTATTGTTAATAAAATTTATAAACTATTTTTTAAAAATTAGTATCTAATTAGATACTGAGATTTTAACTACCAATTTTAAAATTTAAAGTAATTAATAACTAAAAATTTAGTAATTAATTAAATACCAATTTATAAATTTTATGATAATAAAAACTACTTTAAATACCAATAAATTTTTTATTTTTTAAAATAATTAATATAGGAGTTAATTATTTGTGGTATTAAAGTTGGTTTTTATTGTTGAGATGTTTGTATGTGATTGAGTGAATTTAATGGACTGAAAACCATGTTGTGATGCAACTTACCAATGAAATGACAGGGCCTAATTAATGGTTTCTGTTTGATTATTCAAACTTGAAAAGTCTTTTTGAACTACTTTGGATGAAGTAGAAAGGGATACAAGTGATTTTAGAAGAGAATAAAACTGTTTAAAGGAATAAAAAGTGATAAAATATTGAAAAATGTATAACATTGTGAAGATTGTCTTCTAAGACCAGGTAATATAATTTGAAGACTTAGAAATAAATATCATCTTATGACTATTAGAAAATTTGACAGTGATCAAAGTTTGAAGATTATTTAATACTTAAACTCATTAAATATTGTTCTCTATATGGTTGAACAAAAAGTTGAAAAGAAATGTAAAAAATGAAAGTTCTTCTATATTGATATGTTTGTTTCCATTTTAAGTTCTTTTGACAAGAAATCCAGAGCTCTATGTATTGCAATGGAAAGTGTGAGAACCTAATTAAAAACAAACTCAAATTATATTAGAGTTTACTATTTAAATCAACCAATAAATTTTATATCACTTGTGGATTTATTTGAGAATAGATAATTAACTCAAATCAACACCTTATTTGAGGAAGACATTAGAAAGAATTAATAACAATGAGTAATATACATGTGGATAACATATTTTGAAATTAATAACAACATTATAAAGTTTAAAAAGATAAGGTTATCATTCTCAAATATTCATAATCAATTTTTTTCTTATTATGACTTAAACATACATGTGGGATTCCTTTTAACAATACTTATTCATGCTAAATTCATTATTTTAGTTTAGTTCACAGATCATTAAAAACTACCAAAACATGCAAACATAAAAATCAAAAGTAACCTATTTTGAAGCCATATTAATCTCAATAACAGTTCCAAAATCTAAAAAATCAAATATTTATTTGCCTATTTTTTTAAAACAAAAAATAAAATAAAATATAATGAAACATTTCAAAGTATCCTAACCCTTATACCGACGCTTCAAGAATGTTTCAATCCTTATACAGAAAGTGATCAAGGCTAACATGGTCAACACAACACATGACCTACAAACATTCTTCAGACTCTATGGACTATCAAAACAATCTTTAATTGAAAAAACTTTACAAACCACCAAATCAATCTTCAATTGAAAAAAATGGTAAATCACATCAAAAGAAATCAGGATGTATCCTATAATGATCTTTATAACCAGTCTTCAGTAAAGAAAACAATAAACACAAAAACATCCACTAATACACAACCAAAATTCACTGATAAAACCAAAATCACACAAACACATTTAAAAACAAATTGATGATAATCATAATTGGGTTCTGGACCACATGACTGCCCTAGTTCCTGTTGAAGCAGGAAAACACAAAATCTAAAACCATGAACCAAGTTCTGCTGCTGAGAGCTGAGCTGTGTTAAAGTTTTTGAAAAAAAAGCTGTCAAGGAAGGAATATGAGCTAGCACAGCAGTGGTTGCCACTACACAGTGTCTTTTTTTTCAGTACTTTCCCCTCTTCAAGGCTTTCTGCTTCAAAGGGAGTCTTAGAATTTTGTCAGGTTAGTTGTATAGTATCAAACATGGAATAATTCCTCACCAATGAGATCAAGTTGTGTACAAGAATTGGTCAAGTTGAAACAACACATCAAGGATATTTAACATAATCTTTGCTTTCTGCACAATCAATGGATAAGGTTCTCATTGCCACTTTCTTTCTAAGCAAAAAGAATATCATTCTTACTAACAATACACAATGTGTAACAACAGTATCTAACATAGTTACTAGATCATTTTTTTCTCTAAGTTGTCAAAGATTCAATTCTCACCAACAAAACTTTATTTTTTCCTCATAAAAAAAATATTAATGAAAAAAACTAAGTTTAAAAATAAAAAATAATTAATTGTTATATTGAATAAATTAGATACTATTTTAAAGATTAACGAAATTAATTTATGTTATTAATAAATAATTTTTAAATTAATATCTAATTAACTATTAAGATTTTAACTACCAATTATTAATATCTAAATAATTGGTAGTTAATTAAATACCAATTTAAAAAATATTTATTAATAATATAAATTAATTTAGATACAAATATCTTTTTTAGTTTTTTTAAAAATATTTAATTTAGTCAATATAATAATTAATTGTTTTATGTTTTTAAAATTAAATTTTATTTAATAAGTTTTTAGTATTGAATATTAATCTCTGATATTTTATTGAGAATAAGTTTGATTAAAAAATATACTAAGGAATGTGTGGTCCATTATCTCCAAGTGCTTCTTCTTCTTCTTAAGAGTTAAGACTTGAAAAATTAAAGTCAATTTCTCACTGGATTTCCGGGATATGCCATTTATCTTTAGGTATTGAGGTGTAATAACTTTGTGCCACTTGAGGAATTTTGATGGCATGTATATATATATATATATATATATATATATATATATATATATATATATATATATATAACAGAATATTTATCTTATTCTTTTAATGGGAAAGTGAAATAAATCAAAATCATGAATGTTTTTTGCATTAACTTTTTCCTCCAAATTTTTTTACTGCCAAGAGAGATTATATTCACCCTATAAGGTCTCTAAGACAATGTTTTGGAAACTATTTTTTTTTTAAATTATTGTACTGACAGAAAAGTAACTATTTGTTTGGTTAAAAATAAGGTATATCCAATTTAAAAAATTACTTGATGAAGTAAAGGTTATTTATAATACATTTCAGGTTTTTAATTTCACATCTCAAACCTAAATTTTATAATATTAAATATTACCTATAGTTCGATAATATTCGGATAACAAGAGATTTAATAGAACCAACAATTTATGATATATCATCTTAAAAATTGAATTTAAATTTAATCATTTAATCTAAAAAAAAACTAGTAATTGAAGTTTTAAGAAAACAAATTTATTATAGTTGAATCTTGAAGTATATATAAGAGTTAATTTTATAAAATAAATATATGTATTATTATAGTTTTTTTTTTATTATCTTTGAGGGTGTTGGATTTATGGTAATTTTGTGTATTAGGATGTTTTGACTGGTATTACTTTGTAGACTTTGTAGATAGTTAATGGTGAAATTGTGTAATTTGTTACATCTAGAATGAGGTGTGTTGTTCTAGAATAAACACTAAAAAAAAAACATCAAATAGAAATCAATTTTTGGAAACCAAAATAATTAGTTGTAATAGTAACTAAATTAGAGACCACTTTGGAAACTAAAACAAAATTTGGTTTTTAAATTAGTTTCTATTATTGTTAAATAGTTTCTAAATTGGTATCTAATTAGCAATTAAGGTTTTAACTACCAATTATTTAGTTTCTAAATTTGGTCTCTAAAACCTTGGTTACTAATTAGATACCAATTTATAAACTATTTAACAATAATAGAAACCAATTTTTGTTTTAGTTTTTAAAATGGTGTCTGATTTAGTTACTATTGCAACTAATTATTTTGGTCTCTAAAAATTGGTTTCTATTTCATGATTTTCTCGTAGTGGAAGTGTGTATGTTTCTATTATTTTCTTTATAATTAAGAGTTGAAACACTTTTTATTAAATAAGTTTTATTTATTTATTTTTTATTGTTTTTTAAAATAAAGTTAAATAGAATATTGTGTTTTGATATTGAAAGTGTGGTATTCCCTAAAGTGTGGTGGAAAGATCCTGAAGCTGCTTTTAGATGGGTTGTACGTAATAAGGGGTTAGTTTGTTGTGTGATAAGGGTTGTTTGGTGGCTCCACCTTCATAACAAAATGCCCTTCAATTCCATTTTCTTATGCTTCTTCTATACACTCTTCAACCATTTATCTCTTCCTTCTTCCTTCACCTCTTAGATAGACCATGCAAATCCTACAATGTTTCCCACAAATTCATGTCTTTGCTTTCCACTTATAATTCTTTTTCATCTCTAAAATTAGTTTATTTAATAATTTTTAGTATAATATATGTTATAATATATACCTAAATGATATAATTTGGGTTAAAGTTGTAAGTGAAATTTGAAATTACAATAATTTTATCATTTTTAAAAGGGGTGTGACTGATGTGTTAAAAATGTTTGAAATGGTGCAAGTAAATGTTTAATATTAGATTTTTTGTAAAATCCCGTTCTGCTTCGTTTTCCTATTCCACTACAAGAAAATCATGAAATAGAAACCAATTTGTAGAAACCAAAATAATTAGTTGCAATAGTAACTAAATTAGAGATATTTTAGAAACTAAAAAGAAATTTGGTTTCTAAATTAGTTTCTATTATTGTTAAATAGTTTCTAAATTGGTATCTAATTAGTAACCAAGATTTTTGCTACCAAATTTAAAAACTAAATAATAGGTAATTAAAATCTTAGTTGCTAATTAGATACCAATTTAGAAACTATTTAACAATAATAGAAAATAATATAAACTAATTTAGAAAACCAATTTTTTTTTAGTTTAAAAAATATCTCTATTTTAGTTCCTATTGTAACTAATTATTTTGATCTCTAAAAATTGGTTTCTATTTTCATGATTTTCTTGTAGTGTTCTAACTGATGTTTGGAACTTTTAACGAGCATGATGATAGTTTCTTGAAGTATTTTAGGTTTTTTTTAGTACGATCAATGTTTTTGTTAGTTAGATAGACGATTATAGGTAAAAATTGTTTATTATGTAATTTTGTATAAGGGTTGAACCACCATAAAATGATACCGATTAATGTTTTTTTTTACTGATAAAAAAAACTAATGATTTTATATATATATATTTTAAGATTGTTGTGATTAGAATTGAAGTAATATTATTGAGTGGTTAGATACATTTTTGTTGATGAAAAATGAGTTGATTTATGTATGGATTGAGAAGGTGATCTTGATTGGTGTGAGTGTAATAATTACAAAATCTGGGAATTTGCATCAATCAGTGTATTGGGTGCCGGACCCCCACTATCTGTAAACTCAGTCATTGATTCCTTCTATTCAATTTTCTCATAAATTTAATACTTTTTTTTTTCTATGACTTCCCAGAATTGCAGGCCTTCAGTTTTCAGTGACAAACCTTGCCGAAGAAACTTATCCACAACATCATTCTAAAAGACCAATACTTATGTTTCTACTCTTCCTTTTTTACCTTACACTTGTACCTTAATATATACATCAGAAAATGACTCTTTTCATAACTTAATTCACTGTCCAATTCGGGTCTAAAGAATGGGGAACCATGCACTCCCAAAGCTTTGGCCTTTAGAGACCTGTTTCTTTCACTTCATTTTTTTTATGCATTTCTTACTGAGTTTTAACATTTTTTTAATGATGAGTAAATAAAATAAAATAAAATATTTTAAAGGTATTTCAATATTTATTCAGATCCCTCACGCCAATTCGTACGTAGAGATATATATAATGGGTAAACCGATAACAGTCTGATAGCGGATGGTCTGATAAACCCAACAAATACTAGTTAGGATAGACTCGAAATGGTTCTAATACCATGTTATTGGTGGACTTTAAGTCTAACTAAGGTTTTTTTACCATGATGGAGTTATTTTTATTTTTTTTTATCAAAGTTTTTAACATTTTTTCAATATTTATCCAGATCCCTCATGTCAACTCGTGCGTTGAGATATATGTTATGGGTGATCCGATAACGACCCGAACGGGTGGTCTAATAAATCTAACAAATATTAGCTATGATAAACTTTAAGTCTAACTAAACTCCATAAAACTAGTAATGAGATGAAGTTTGCATCCACTTATATATTATGAAAGACTTTAATCTCTAGTATATGTGGGATCTCCAACCGTAAAAATCAAGCTGCTCAACATTTGATCAAGAGGTTTTCTTCAAATCCTACATACTCTAAAAACAATTTTTAATTGAAAGAAAAAATAAGGTTTGAGTAAGTAATTTTTAAATTAATATTAATCAATACTAAGTTTTAGTTATTAAGATATTGATAAAACTATTTTTAAATGTTAGTACATAATTTTGTATTATTCTTTTTAATACAACTGGATCAACATGGACAAATAATTAATTATTATGTTAATTAAATTAAAAATAAGTAATTTTTATTATTACTAGAAAATTATAAAATAATTTTTAAATTAAGCTATTATTTACTAATTATATATATATTTTAAATTAGTTTTTATTAATTTTTAGATTTTAATTTAAAATTTAAAATATTAATAACTAAAACAGATTATTATAAAATATTAATTTAAAAACTATTTTATCATTTTTTATTAATAATAGAAATATTAATATTTTTAGTTTTTAAAATAATATTTAATTTAATTAATATAATAATTAATTATTTTAACCTCTAAAATTAATTTTTATTTAGTGATTTTTTTAATGTTCTTTTATTTTATTATCAAGAGAAGTTAATTATATATATAATCAAAGACAATATAATAATTATAAATGGTATGAAAATAAAACAATTGATTTGTGAATTCTATTTATAAATCTTGATCAGAAATTTGTCTGTGATTTGACAGTTCACTAATGTAAGAGGATAGTTGTCTGCAGGCAGAAGAAGAACTGTTTTCAGTCTGATGTAGTGTCAATGCAGAAATTTTTTGTTATTTTTATATCTTCTTTTAATAGATAAAACCTTAACAAATTTAATCATGGGGTATGTTATCATCTTTCTTTAGCTTTATAGCTTTAATAACACAAAAAAATAAAAAATATTTTAAAGATAAAATATAATTAATTATCGATTAAATTAAAAAATTATTAATTTTTAAATTAATTTTTATTATTGATAAATAATTTTTAAATTGATATTTAATTAGCTACTAAAATTTTAACTATATATTATTTAGATTTTAAATTTAGTATCAAAGTTTATAATTAGTTACTAATTTAAAAATTATCTATCGATTAATATAGAAACTCATAATTTTTTTAATCTTTAAAATATCTAATTTAATAACTATAATAATTAATTAATTTTGGTTTTAAAATTAATTTTTATTTAATAATATTTTTATAGTGTGATTATTTTATAACGTTTGAAATACTTTTAATATATATATATATATATATAGTATAATGATTGAGATTTTTTTTTAATTTAATTTATTAATTTTTTGTTGATAGAAAAAAAAGTTAAAAACTTCTTTCATGGTTAGGCACAAATAAATTTGCACACTACAATGGAGGGGCTTGAGGAAACATCACTAGAAGCATTTATCTAAAGCAAGAGAAAGTACAAAGATAATGTAAGAGCTTCCACTCTAACCATTTTGTTGATAAATTACTTCACTTATTATACAAAGCTAAATAAGCAAAAGAAAATTACAAGGAAAAATGTAAAATGGACTTCAAATAAAAAGAACAACCAAAGATATATTGATGTAGTCAAATAAAAAACACAGGCAATGCAATTAATCTAGTGTGGATAGTTTACACATAACCTCTGTGTCACATAAAAAAAACACTAATAACTTTTTTTTCCCCCTCCACTTGCAACATTAAATGTCTAAAAGTGTACTCAAATAAAAAAAACAAATGCATGTACTAAATTCCCATTAATAATATAAATAACCTATGTGTTATAAATTCACATGGATATCATATTAGATTATATGAAGATAACTAGACATGTGAGGCTTCAAGTTGTGACAGATAATTACGTTTATGACAAGTACTTACATTTGTACGTTAACTTTCGTGTAAAAAAAAAAACAGTTTAGGAACATGACTTTTTTTTTTTTTGGGAAAACTAGGAAATTTAATATAGAATAGTGAAGACAATAATTTGTAGTGAACATCTTACATCAATTAGAGATTAAAATATTTTATAATATATAAATATGTGTAAACCTCATTTTATAAATCAGTTTTATAATATTGAATTAAATTTAAAATTTATTTTTTAATATATCAAAATTATTTCAATCTATTTTATCGAGTGTTTATTCAACTTATCCAACCACTCATTCTCAATAAAATTGGCAATCAAAATAACTTTTCATTATGCGAAATAAACAAAGAGTAAATACAACACATATTTTTATTTTTTATTATAAAATATTTTGGAAAGTATATGACTCGATTCTTCATGGCAAAATTCTACTAGAAAACACCTATAGTAACTTGTTTTATGAAAGATATTTAAGAAAGGAAACAAAGTATAAAAATTCATGTGGATGACTATTATGTGATCTATTTAGTTACATATAAACAATAATCTTGAATGAGTCAACACTTGAATTTGGATAACAAACAAAATTCCAAAACCCCATTTCATTTTTAGATTATATAAATCTTTGTAGTTTCATTTTTTTTTAGCATATTATTATTGTATATGATGATGGTGGCATTTGAAGGAAAGGAAAAGAGAAAGAGAAAAGTGAAAGTGGAAGATGTTAAGAAGTTTGAGGTGGAAATTGTGAAGCAATTATGTATGTACTGACATGAGAATTATGAGGTTGTATGTGCATGTGAACAGTGAGTTCCAATCATGATTCTGTTCTTATCCCCATGCATGGCTTTTGGCTTCATCTCATGTCAACCTCACTCACTGTACCAACTTTCAATCAAACTAATAATCTCTCTCTCTCACACACATAATGCCCATTTTATTATACAACCATCCCTCCATTCACACATCACTTTCACCCTCTTCAACCCTCCTTTTTTTCAAATAAAACCTACCTACATTTTTTTTCTTTAGGGTTGCTTAAAAGATATAATTATATTTATTACAAAGTGAATTTTAAGCCTAACTTAACCTCATGAAATCGGTTCAATGAGGTGAAGTAAGACTCTAATCTCTAGTCGATGTGAGATCTTTATCACATCGTCTCAAGTCGAGAGTGATAGATAGAAGCTCGTGCGTGGGATAACATATTATGGATGGTGGTCTGATAAACCCAACAAATACTCGTTAGGATAAGATCGAAATGGCTCTGATACCATATTACAAAGTGGACTTTAAGTCTAACTCAACTCCATAAAACCAGTTTAATGAGATGAGGTTTACACCCCACTTATATACAATGAAAGGTTCTAATCTCTAATCGACGTGAGATCTCCGTTAATATTGTATAAAATTATTTATGGAAAAGTGTATGTTATTATATATTTGAATTTAAGTGATGGTGGTGGAGGGGAGTGGGGTCAGCAATTGTTGAAGAAGAGCGAGAATATAGCATCTTGCCACAGAACCTACATTTTCGGCTCACTATAGTGCTCAACACCCTTCTGTCATTTTTTTGCATCATTATATTTTCAACTTCATCTGCAACTATTTATATCTTCTACATACGTGTGTGCCAAATATCATCTGCATGTTAAGCTGATGCAGACATCTACTTATTCTATCTCTAATTCTTTTTCATTTTTCTCAATTTACGTTTTATTAAACAAATTTATTAATTTATGCATTATTGAAAATTTTATATCCATTAAAGTTTAAGATATTTTATAATATACAAATGACTCTGATTTTTTTTATCAGTAAATAATAAAATAAATTAAAAATGAAACATTTCAGGAGTATTCCAACTCGTATACAAGTAACAAAATACTCAAACTACTCATAGGTTTAACTTTCCCACCACACCACAGACCAATTACATCAACCAAAACTACACTAAACAGAGCTGTCATGACAACTCTGATACCATATTAAGAAGTTGACTTTAAGCTTAACTCAACCTCATAGTGTTTGATGAGTTTATCAGACTACTCGTTATTGGGCCGTTATCGAACCACCCATATTATATTATCCTATGCACGAGCTGTCACTTTTGGCATGATGGGGTGTGTTGGAGATTCCACATCGACTAGAGATTAGAGCATTTCATTTTATGAAGTAAAGTTAAACTTAAAGTCCACTTCTTAATACCGATTTTACGAGAGCTTAAAATGTACTTCTTAATATAGTATCAGAGTCATTTTAAGTATATTTTAACAATTGTTTGTTGGCTTTATCAAACCAATCACTATTAAATCATTATCGTACCATCCATAATATATAATTTCTCACACGAGTTAGTAACCTCGACATATTAAATCATTATCATATCATTCGTAATATATAATCTCACACATAAATTAGTAACCTCAACATATTAAATCATTATCGTATCATCCATAATATATAATCTCATACCTGAATTAGTAATCTTCTTCAATAGCTTGGCGTGAAAAGGTATGTTTGAATCACTAGAGATTAAGATCATTTGATGACATTGATTCACTGATCTTTCTTGTTATACTGAATGTGTCTGTATTATATATTTTGACTGCAGACAGAAATGATAGGATCTATGTTTAGTTTTTTTACTGTAAATTTTTTAATGGATATGTGTGGGAAATGGTGTGGAACGTGGAATGACTTGGTACAATTTAGCAAATGAAAACTCCAAGGTCTAAGAACACATTAATTCTTCCTTCTGGCATTGAAAACATGAAATAATAGGTCAAAAAGATTTTCTATTCTTCTTCAACCTTTTCCATGTATAATTATTTAAGTTCTTCTAAGTATATTTTAGGACACTAATCTTACACGAGTGGCCTCGAAACATGGATGCATGAATTTTCAATTCAACAAGTTATGAATGAATATTATAGTTTATGTTGTAGTGATTACTCAAACCTATGGGTTTGTATTATGAGAAAATTTAAATAATGGTTATGATATTTGTGAGTCAAATAGAATATTTTCAAACTTCAAACCATTTGTCCGTTAGTTTTAATATAACAAAGTTAACTTACACATTATTTTGATTCAATAATAATAATAATAATGTCTGAGGATAATAAGAGGGTCTAAAAATAAAAATAATGATCCAAAGAATATTATGACCAGAAATAAAAATCAACTACTAAGATAAATATCAATAAATCATTAAATAGAAATTAATTTTAAAAATAAAAAATAATTAGTTATTATATTAACTAAATTAGATATTATTTTATATATTAAAATAATAATAATTATTATTATTAATAAAAAATTTAAATTTATTTTTAAATTGATATTTAATTGTTTTAGCTAGCAATTACCTTAGATTTAAAATTGGTAGCTAATTAGATACTAATTTAAAAATTAATTTATAAATTTATAAACTATTTTATATATCAATAATTTTTAATTTATAAAATAATATATAATTTAATCAATATAATAACTAATTATTTTTTGTTTTTAAAATTGATTTCTATTTATAATTTTCTACTAGTATATCTCTTCCCTACAAAATTCATAGTTAATAAGTATATAACTGAGTGTTATTAATTTTTAGTATATAATTTCAGCTGGTGTTTGGAACCTTTGGAATGTATGAGATTGGTCGCTTGATACGTTTTTTATATGCTTTCTGGTCTTTAGTTTTCGGGTAGCGATTTGGTTAACTAGTTTGATAACTTTTGTAAGATGCTGAATTTTGTTTCCTTTGTATAAGGGTTGAACTACCCTAAAGTGGTTCATATTTATTTATTATTTTGCTATTGTCGATAAAAAAAATTAGTTTAAATTAAAAAAATAAATGTCTCATAAAAATTGGTATTTAATAGCTTAAATTCAAGACTCAATTCACTATATCTATATAGAGTTTCAATGCCATAACTTTTCATTGAAAACAAGATTAGGTGAACATTGAAATGAAATTGGTGGGTTTTTTTTTTTCATTCAGATTCAATCAAAAGGAATGAAAGCATAATTTATTGTGATGTGCAACTTTCAAAATGGTTCAAACAGACAATAAAGTTACACTCTTGAGATAGTAAACAATATACTTCTCACTTTTATGAAGTTCTACAATTTTTTTTCTCTCTCTCTCTTACAACAACTTCTGTAATTTTAATGAGAGAGTTTAGAACTTCTGAAACATAGTAAGCCATATCTAACTATTCTTCAATGTGATTTCTCCTTGGTAACTTACTTATGCATCTTTGATGAAGTAGATACTTTTTTAATGCATTTTGGCTTTTCACAATCCTAAATAAGTAGTTTGTGAAGTAGCATACATGATGTAGAATGCAAGTTAAGTAGATATATATATATATATATATATATATATATATATTGTAAATTGTTAGATACCCCAATAAATAAGAACTTGGAAGAACAACAACATAACAATTTATAATGGTTTAACCATAAAACTTGAATTACATCTGATTCTCTCTTAAGTCACTCTTAAAAGATTGTAGTAATGAAAAATTTGTTTAAGAATTAGTCACCAAATCACTTCAAGTTATCCCTTTTCAATCTCCTCTTAAGATTGAGAATACAATTGTTGGAGATCCCACATCGACTAGAGATTAGAGTCTTTCATTGTATATAAGTGGATCTCCAACAACAATTATTATTTGTTGTCACTCCTAACTACAATAGATAGATTGAGAAAGATTTATTCTATGTGAGAGATGTGTAACTTTATATGGTGAAGAATACAAAGATTTTAGCATATTTCCACTAAAGCCTAAATTACATAAAAATATTAGAGTAAATTTTGCATCACGAGTATTTATATTGTAATTTAGTGTTTGATCTTCTAACTTATTTTTCTTTATACAAGTCCTTTAGAAAAATGATTGTTGTTGTGTAATTTTTACAAAATGTTCAAGAACTTGATAATATATAAAGAGACTTTGCACATAAATATTCTTGATATTTGATGTTTGTTGAAGTGAGTCCAAGTATGGAAGATTGTGTTTCCTTCTATTCTTGAGCTCTAAATAAAGAAACAATGCAAATATATTTCATAGATAAAGTAGTTGGATTGAGTTTAATTTCACATTGCTCAAGATCTTGAACCATTTAATGATCACGGATTCCTTAATATGTTTGTTAATCATCAAAGCTTTTCACTAAAATTTTGTCTAGTGTACTTTGAGATATATTAAACTGTTTAGGCCTAAAAAGTTCGAAATGCATGTTTGAGAGATTCATATTAGAAATTGGAAGATAAGATAAGAGAACTTTACCTTTCTGAGTTGTTATTGATGGAATGTATGAACTTGTTGTTTTTACAAGTTTTAGAAGTGACGGTTCTAGAATGATAAATATTAAATTCTAATTATAGGTAAAAATATAAATTAGAACTTTCATGACTTAATTATTTATTTCTAGAAATCATTATCACTCTAAAATATTTTTTTATCTAAATTTCCTTTAATGTTCTCATCACTCAATCAACAAATAGTTAATTGATAAAAAATCAATGTTGTTTATCTCTTTACAAGAAACATATATCCCTCAAAAGCAATAGCCTATTGCTCAAGCGATGACCTGTTACTCAAACGATTACTCATATTTTCAGGAAAAAGAGAATTTATTCTATGGAGGGATCATGCTCAAGTAAGGAAAGCATTGCTTAATATCACTCCTATGTTAATTATATATATATATATATATATTATTTAACTTAATTATTTTATTGATAAATTTAAAATAAATATTTATTTATTGTATTACTTATGCTTTTTTAAGTAAGTTGAGTGTGATTGATGTACAATACACGAAATGGAATATTATTAAGTGAATGAAGTGTGTTGTATGTAATATTTGAGGAATAATAAATGATATTAATCACCTCAATATTATTAGTATTTCACTTGTATTTTTTTAAAATGCTATATTTTTATTTTCATTATAAGTCTTACCTTATCTATGTTTCGCATGCTATCTGACGAATTGCAATTTAACTTGTCTTTTACTAAATTTGGTGTAGATTCTTTTCAAAATTAATGAATAAGCTTTTAGATAACGTTTGTTATTTTAATACAGTATACAAAATTTATGATTTCATATATTTTAAAGATAGGATATGTTTGATAAAAATCATTGTAAAAATATTTTCAATGGAATAATGTGTTTTGTGAAGTTATTTTTGTTTCATGCTTAAATATTGAATGCATTTAAACACAAAATCTTCAAAGATGGTTAGTCCAAATAAAAGAAATTATAAAAATATTTTATTTAAATTATTATTCATCAATTATAGTATTTTCATTGAAAACAAACATAAAGTTTGGAAATATGTCTCAAAAATTTTATAAAATATACACTACAAGAAAATCATGAAATAGAAACCAATTTTATAGACAAAAAATAATTAATTGCTATAATAACTAAATTAAATACCATTTTAGAAACTAAAAAAAAAATAGTTTATAAATTAGTTTATATTATTGTTAAATAGTTTCTAAATTAATATCTAATTAGTTACTAAGGTTTTAACTATCAATTATTTAGATTATAAATTTGATACCAAAACTCTTTGTTGCTAATTAGATATCAATTTAGAAATCATTTAACAATACTAGAAACTAGTTTAAAAACTATTTTTTTTAGTTTTTAAAGTAATATTTAACTTAGTCACTATAACAACTAATTATTTTTTTCTCTAAAATTAGTTTCTATTTCATAATTTTCTTATAGTGATACTCTTCTAATTCTTTGAATTTCCTTTTCTACAAATTCACTTTTTATTTATTCTTTGTTGTTTTCTTGTTCTACCTTTAAAATAATTACACCTTCAATCGTTTATTCTTCAATAAGATCATTCACTATTTATTGTTTAATTCTTATTATTCACTATTTATCATTTAATTCATATTATTATTCTTTTCAAATACATATACATTGTTGAACAAGATACTTGAAAATGTATTACGTATATAATATTATTTATAAAATTACATAAATATATAATTATCTATTTTTAGTTTTGAATAGAATTTGGGATATATACATATTCGTTTGCCTAGTATATATGTAGAAAATATAAAGGTATATATTATCTTCTAATGCACTTTTTCTTTCAAAATATGTGTTCTTTTGTGTACCTAATAAAATGGAAACAAAAAAAACACAAAAGGAATATATATATATATATATATATATATATATATATATATTTTTTTTTTTTTTTAATGTTGCAGAATAAAAAAATATAAGAAATTACAGAAAAAGTGTATTAAAATTGAGTTGGACAGGCATGTGTTTTTGCAGAATGCCTGAAAACACGGGCATACGCAAATTAATTGAGTTCAATTATTTTAAAGGCATTAATGAACACTTTTGGTATAATTTATGTACATCAAAATAGAATTCTTCGTACTATAAATGATTTTTATAATACAGAAATAAAAGTTTTTTATAATATAAAAAAAATATAAGTATGAGATAAGATAAAATTATACTTTCTAGAGTATTTTTTTTTTATGAATTTCTATTCATATTCTAAACATATAGTTTCATTTATTATATATGAGAAAAGAATGAGAACTTGTGTGTAATAGAGATTTTAAAAAATGAGTTATATTTATTTTTTATAATTTCTATTATGTAAATAAGAACTTTACATTCTCATATTCATTTCCATGAATAGTTTTGAAAAACTTGAAGCAAGTACAGACTAAAGTAAATTGAATAGAGGAAAGGACATTTTTCTTGTTAAGATTTGTCCTCTTTCATGTACAAAATATATACATTTATGCCAAAGGTAAATACTGTATACTTTATTTAATTTTCACAATATTTACTTTTACTAAATACAAATGAATGAAGGTTTTTTTAATATCAATGAAGCAATTGATAAGGAATTAGTGAAGCAAATTATTAATTTACATTAAATTAAAAAATGTCAATTACTCATGATTAATTAAATTAGCCTTTTTTAGCTGTAACTTTTATTTAACAAAAATTAATTTGTAACATTTACTTTAAGTGGTTTGTTGAATATATATATATATATTAAAATAAATTATTAAATAAAAAATAATTAGTTATTATATTAAAAAAAATTAAATACTATTTCAAAGACTAAAAAAATTATTAATATCTAAATTAGTTTCTATTATTAATAAATAATTTTTAAATTAATATCTAATTATATATAAGATTTTAAATACCAAATTTACATCACTATTATTATTTTATAATAAAGTAAAATATCACAAGCTCTTTATTACTAGATGCTTAATATGTGGTGTCGAAATTTGTGTGAATGTGGTATAGGTAAAAGGAGAAAAAAATTATCTTTTAAATAAATAAAAAATTAGCAATATTTAACTCGGTTGATTTATTCCTTTTGGAGAATATGAATATGATTTTGAACATATTCTCCACTCATATTAATTTCAAATCTTATTAAATTCAGTATTAATATTAACCAAATTTTCAGTTAAAAAATATTTAATATTTAATATATATTTTGATGTGTGAAAAAATCTCACCCGAATAGACTTTAAGTCTACTTTAAAACCATTAATATATCTGCGTTGAATTTAAATATAATTCTTAAATATTGACAGTTTTTACTCAAATAAATAATTTTGTAAGATAAAATTGTGAAAGAAATGGAATGTGATAATTAAATCATCAACTGAATTTTTTTGACCTATTAACCACCTTGAAAATTAAAAATGGACGAATTGACCTTGAAATTTTCACCATGTCATAACTGAAAGTTTGGTTGTGAGTAATTGTAAATGTACATTTAACATGTTTTTTCCACTCAGATTAGTATTTTAAACCTCTAGTATGTAAGAGATCTATTAGAAATAATAAAAGGTAGAAGGTTTGTCGCCTGAGAGGGGAGGTGCAGTCGTTTATTATATTTTTAGGATGAGAAGGTAGACGATACACTTGAAAGCTTAGTATTAAAAAATATTGGTAAGTGTGCAGGTGTTTAGTTTCATGTATACGGATTGAAATATTTCTGAAATACTTCTATTTTATATATATATATATATATATATATATATATTTTATAAGAAAAATGAATCTGAGAACTAATGAACTTATGCCTTTTAATCTTAATTGTAAAGTTTATTTACTTTAAATATTTTTTTATAAAAAAAACTTTATAGGGGGATGATTCAGTTTTTATACAGATCACAAATTTAGTCCATAAAATATTTCTCTAGTCTTGAATTAGGTGTGATTAATATGAATTAGGTTTTGTTTTTGTTTGTATCATTATCTATGTGTGTGGGTTTGATTGTCACATTATTCTAGTCTTTCCCTGAAGGCAGCCATTTTCTTCAAACGTTGGGTTTCATTTTGAAGCACACAGTTTTGTCCTCCACGCCCTACAACACTTCCCTTATGCCCACTACCCTCCAAAATCATGTTCATCATACTCCTCCACTTGTTCAAATCATGTTTGGTAAGTGACCATGAAGAAAAAGAGAAAGGAACACAAGAGGAAAACAAACAAATATTAAAACATTTTTAGGTGTTGCAACCCATATATAAATAATTTACTTTAAAAAATAATAATATAGAAATTGAAATTCAAAATTAAAGAGATAATTCTCCTACTTTTCATATTTTCATACAAATACTATTGTACCTGAGTGGAGAGATGTACATTTATTGACGTGTCGATCTTTCTCTTCAGTCGGTCGTTCTCTCTTGGTGTTTCCGTCGGTCGGGCGAGGTACCTGCGAAGACACTCCGACGCTCAAGTGAGTGAGAGATTCTAAGTGTGATCCAGCAAGTGGGTGAAAAAACGTACATTTCTTTGGTTTGAGCACACTATTTATAGGATTGCCTAGTGGGTTTTCTATCCCTTGGGTTCAGGATGGTCATGGATAGGTTTTGCAAGGTATGCACCGAAATATCTGGGGAACATATATTCTCTAAGCACGTTCTCTTTGTTTTTCGGAGGTGTATCCTAACCAGCTTAGTTTTTCGGAGGCGTATCTTAACCACCTTAGTTTGCTGCGTAAATATCATTTATTATGCATTCGATCGGTCGACCCTGTGTGTTCGTCCGGCGCCTACTGATACAACTATTTTAAAGAAAGAGATATATCACATGTATATCCAATTTCTACCTATTAATGCACTTAAATTCACATACACCAAAAAAAAAGTATTTAGACAAAGAGGTATATTACAAATGATCTCCTACTTTTATACTAAATACACAAAATTCTACTAATATGTTATTTGTTAGTCTATTTTTAGCAAATCCTTTCAAAAGATAAAAAGAAATTATGTATACATTTGCATTAATGTGTGCGCACTAAGTCATTATGTGTGTCCATGTTGTTTACTTAACCGTTATGTGCATGTGTTTGTGTGTTTTTAAAACATACAAATATTTTCTAATATAGTTATTATAAATAGAACCAACAAATATATGTAATATTATTGCTTCAACTCAATTAATAACTTTCACTTGATGGAGTTGTAAGTTTGGTCTTGCGAGGTGGGCAAGTATTACTAAAAAAAATCAATAATAAAAATTAATTTTAAAAATAAAAAATAATTAATTGTTATATTAATTAAATTAGAGACTTAAAAAAATTAGTTTCTAAATTATTTTTTATTATTGTTAAATAATTTTTGAATTAGTATCTAATTAACTATAAAGACTTTTACTATCAAATTTAAAATCTATATTATCAAATTTAAAATCTATATAATTGATAGTTAAAATTTTAAATTAATAACTATTCCAGTAACAAGCTCCTATATAATATGCTTGTACCCTAACCATATTGCCAAAGCATTAAAAGATTAAAAACGCTTTTTTACTACATTTTAAATCGTGGAGACAGTTCATAATCCTAGATATATATTATATAAACAAAAAGTTAAAACATTTGTGAGAGAAGCCAATGCCTCTATAATTATGTATATATAGATCCTCTTGCAACTTTTTATTTGTTTTCTCCATACCAAACACATTTTTTTTCTTGCATTCCTTGTTTTCATTTTTTCAGCCTGCTATTCTTAGTAAGTAGGTAATGTGTTTTCATGTTTGAAGGTTAGAAGAAGATGGACCATTCTTGAGTAGATTTGTGTGAGATTTGTTTTTTAGGTGAAGAATTTGTTTAGAAATTATTCTGTGAGCTTCCCGGTATACTAGAGATTGTTTTGTTTGTATTGTATTTTGTCCTGTTTTAACTAAAGATTGGTTATAAGGATTCTAATAGGATAATTGTTGAATTCTTTTGATGTGTCCTATTATTCATTTTCTTTCTTGAAGGTTGATTTGGTGGTTTGTAGAGTCTGATAGATGCTTTTATGTCAGAAGTTAAGTAGACTGACCTTGACCACTTTATAAAGGTTGAAACATTCCTAAAGTGTCTGTATAAGGAAACACTCATGTGTCTCATTTTATTTTATTTATTCTTTTTGTGATAAAAAAAATTCATCAAAACAAAGTTAATCAAATTTATATAATATTTTTCACATGTTAATAATTGTGAAATTGTTGCTATTTAGTGTGTTTACAAGCATGTAGATTTGCATCTCCATAGGTGGTGATTTGAGTGAGAGAAGGTATTGGTATTATACCAAAAAACAATCACGTGCATGAGAAAATGTAGCAAAGGCAGAATTAGAACAGATTTCGAAACTTTCAAAGGAAAATCAGACACCAAAACCAATAGTGTGCATTTGATATTTTGTTGACCCAAGAGGCAACAGAGGAAGAGAGAATGGTAGAATTAACATCATCATTATGTGTGCAAAATCAAACAATGCCTTCTAAACACACCAACCCAAACAAATGCTCATGTTACTTACTATTACGAGGGAGTGCTACCTATAAAACAAATGGCTTCATTTTCTAAACAAATATTTTTTTAACTTTTACATCAACTTATTATCATCTACCATACTTAGGATTCTTATCATCTTCAACTAATGTGATTTCATAATAATTCTTTATCATGATATAAATGTTTGAAGATATATGGTATAGATGTGTTGTAAATATAGTATGTTTATGGGTTGGAATACCCAAATAGCTTCATTTAATTAATTTATTATTTTTATTAAAAAACATAAACTTTATTTTAATTTTTGAAAAAAATATTTATTTATATTTTAAACTATTTATGAAGATTTTTAAAAAAAAAATAATAATCTCATATAATATATATGTATATATGGAAACATGTGGTTTACAAAATTTATTAAACATTTAGACAAACCATTAGTAAAACCGACATATATTTTACACTTATGAAGTGATAATTTAAAGAAAGTTAATTACTTATTTAACATTTATAATTGTAAATTTTATTTTTTTTTCTCTGTATTTATAAATCATTTATTTTATTCTCTATGCATATAATTTTAATGGAAAAATCTTCCAGAAGTCCAAAATTGATTATTGATAGAATTTGAAAATGACATGTTATTGAGTTAAAAAATGATAAAACATTATAATTCCTTTTATTCTTTACATTTTTAATTTTTTAATATGGGTTGCTTAAAATTGTAGAGGCTAATTAAAGAAGAAATATAGTGTGTATAAAAAGGAAAAATGATGATTTTGAAGTATAGAAAGTAAAAGGTAAAACACATACCAAACCAATTCAATAATAATTTTGTGGTATAGTTTAATTACGAGTAATGATATATTAACAATATAATTTTTTATACAACAACCTTATAATTTCTAATACTATTATTTTAATACTTTTTCATATCATTTAATTATAAATTTCATCTTTATTATGTATTTATATCTCAATTCATTACACCAAAATTTATATATAACAGGATTTTTAAAGCATCATATTTCATTAATGACAAGGATGCATTAGAAAAAGTGTTGAAAAGTGTCTTGTTTTTACAACATGGTTTGGTTTGATTTGATTGAATGGGGGTGAATGTTTGGTTAGAGTTAAAAATGGTAGCAATAGAAAGTTTGTGTGTGTTCTTCTTCTCCCTTTTGTGAACTCTTTTGTGTGTGTTTGTGTGTGTGTGTGGTGTTGTAACAAACACAAACTCTATCTCTCTTGGGAGACAAACTGCAAGTCTAATCTCTGACTCTACCTTTGCCTTTCCCTTTCGCCTTTAATTGCCTTGCAGGGGGTAATTTCTTGACTTTCCACACACTTTGGCTTTCTAATCCTTTTACCTTCATACTTACTTATATGCCTCTCAATTCAACCACATAACATCCACATTTCTCTCTCTCTTTCTCTCTCTCTCTCTCACACACACACACTCTCATGTATAGTCTTATATATCACCAAATTGTTCCTTAATTTCTCACACATCAAACATCATTCACCATGACAGATCCTAAGTCCAATTTGTTCCATGAATGGTTCAACTTCATGCTCCTCCACCCTCACTACCCTTCTTCTTCCTCCTCTTCTCAATCCTACCCTCTTCCCAATTACTCAAACAACAGATTTGGAATTCAATTACAAGGAGAATCATCTTCATCTTCATCTTCATATTCATATTCATATTCATATCCTCCTCCTCCTTCATCTCCTCCTCTCAGAGAGGCCCTTCCTCTCATCAACAAGATAAGCCTCACAGGTGAAAATGATGAAGCCTCACCATGTGTTGTGGAAGAGAAAGAAGAGGAGAAGAAGCATGAGAGTGGTGAAGATGGTGATCAAGAAACTGTGACTGTTGCCCTACACATAGGGCTTCCAAGAATGGATACTTCTTCTGATCTGGGGTCATCTAGGGTGTCCTCAACTTGTAGGGAAATGGGTGAGAAAGAGGAAGTGAACATAGTTTCTGAACACCCTTTGGAAAGATTGAACAAGGGTCAGTATTGGATTCCCACCCCTTCACAGATTCTCATTGGTCCTACACAGTTCCCATGTCCTGTGTGCTCAAAAACCTTCAACAGATACAATAATCTTCAGGTATGTTGTATAAAAACTTTGATGTTAAACATTGTCATGTAAATTTTCAGCTAAGTTAACACATCTAAACAACAAACAAAAACAATCATCTAACAACAGCAATCATGTGTTTTCACATATCTATTATTAAAATGGAAAAGAAAAAACAAATACAACTGTACTTTCATCATTTCTTTTACTATGTTCATCATAAAATGTCCTTGGTTTCTTTCCAATTTCTTCAATGATTTTTGAGATTGAATCAGATGAGATAGGCCCCTCCTTGTGTGGTTCATCATTTTTGTGTTCCTGTGTGCAGCCCTTTTGCATGGTCTTGTTTTGTTTTTTGTTCTTTGTTTCTGATGAACAACAACACTATTTGGTCTCGATCTCAGTACCTTAATTAATTTTTTGTTTTCTTTGAAAACTTGGAAACCTCTTTGCTTCTGCTTTTATGTCGCCTAGAACGTTGTGCTGCGCCAGACTGCAAAGTGCAAATGAATGGAAAGTAAAAACAAATTATTAATATCAATGCTTCTCTCAGGACTCAGATGTTCCTCGTCAAAAGCCTGTGAACTTACCACACCCTTTTCAAAGCACTGCAAAACAGTAAAAAAAAAAAAAATTAAAAAAATTGTTATTCATTCACTTGTTGTTATGAGTTCATTTCCTCATCACATGTCTTAATGAAGTGCCAGTCCCTCACACTCCTGATGTATAATTTAAGTATAATTAAGAAAACATATCTTGAAATCTGAATAAGTTATACAAAAGGGTACAAACTTTGAGTTAATTTTTTCTATCAATAAAAAATAAAATGAATAAAAAAAAATATTTCACATATTCCAATTCATATATAAAAGAATTAGTACTGATTTGTACTTTGAATTTAGGGTTTAGTACTTTTGAGTTAGTACTGATTTGTCATCTTATTCAGCAAAATTAGAAATGAATTAATAAGCCATGTTGCTTCTTCTTGCCTTTTAAATTTTGTAATTCCTTCAATTTCATGATATAATCACTAGATGGTTTCTATGATGAATTACTTTCCACAGATGAAACTGATTTTTTTTATCAGAATGCAAAAATAAATTAAAATCATATTTTTTGAGGTGTTTGAATCTTTATAAAAAATTAATCAATCCTCAAATTCATATATACATCTATGTATATGTTCACTAAAACCCAAATATTGTACATGCATGCACCTTAATTTCTCTTTCTGCAAACAAATTGGTTTAGAATTTGTTGCTGTATATGAAGTAAATGGAAGCAAATTAGAATCTTTAATTATAAATTTCACATGCCTAATCTAAGGTTCACACCAGAACACTATTTCATTCTGGAGCATATATACTCATTTTGTTATTTACATGCAAAAAACATTACTATTTTAAGTAAAGGCTCCTCTAACCCATGTATAAATAAACTATAAACACTTTTATATACCATTTAGAGTAGAAATTGTACTCTAAAGATATTAATAAACAAGAAACATTGGTTAATTTGAACAATAATTCTCAATACATACATCAATCTTTTGCATATTACTATGCAAATTGATATCTCAACTATACATCTATCATCTGCTACATACATCAATAAGATACATCAATCTTATGCAACTTGATATCTCAACTATACATCTATCATCTGCTACATACATCAATCTTATGCAACTTGATATCTCAACTATACATCTATCATCTGCTACATACATCAATCTTTTAATAGATTTATCATCTGCTATAACTGCTTTAGTTCTGTTTCATTAATGAGTTGATTTTCAGATGCATATGTGGGGACATGGATCTCAATACAGAAAGGGGCCTGATTCTCTGAAAGGAACACAACCAACAGCCATGTTAAGGCTTCCATGCTTTTGTTGTGCACCAGGTTGCAAGCACAACATTGACCACCCAAGAGCAAGGCCTCTGAAGGATTTCAGAACTCTTCAAACACATTACAAGAGAAAGCACGGCATAAAACCCTACATGTGCAGAAAGTGTGGCAAAGCATTTGCAGTGAAAGGTGATTGGAGAACACATGAGAAGAACTGTGGCAAAATATGGTATTGTTTATGTGGCTCTGATTTCAAACACAAAAGGTCCCTAAAAGACCATGTCAAGGCCTTTGGCTATGGCCATGGTGCTTTTGGCATTGATTGCTTGCAAGAAGAAGATGAAGCAGCTTCTGAAATTGAACATGATGGAGAAAATTCAACATGAAACTTAGAAAAACATATAAAAGGATGAACTGTTATATTCCTCAGTTTCACATACATGCTTGTAATAGACTGTGTAGTTGAATTGACCTATTTTTCATCTTTTCAGCTTCAGTTTTCCATAATTATGTGGGTTGCTACCTTCATTTTAATTAGCAGTATCTACTATTTTCATTATGATCCTCTCTCACTCCTTTTTTTCTTTATGGTGTGCCATGCTTAAACATAGTTAATACACCAATCTTCAGAATATACATATATATAAATCCACATTTTAGCTTTTAGCATCTAGGGTTTGTGTAGAATTCCAAATAACAAAAATCACCACGATAATGTAAAACTTTCTTGGAATATGTTTTTTCTTTTGTGTGTAAATTTGCATCTGATTTTACTGTAAAAAAAAATCATTTAATAAAAACTAATTTTAAAGATAAAAAATAGTTAGTTATTATATTGATTAAATTAGTTATTGTATTGATTAAATTAGATACTATATTAATTAAATTATATATTATTTTAGAAATTAAAAAAAAATGAGTTTCTAAATTAATTTCTATTATTGATAAATAATTTCTAATTTGATATTTAATTAGCTATCAAGATTTTTTCTACTAAATTTAGAATCTAAATAATTGGTAATTAAGTCATTGGTAGTTGATTAGATACCAATTTAAAAATTATTTATCAATAATAAAAACTAATTTAAAAATTAATAATTTTTTTAATTTTTAAAATAGTAACTAATTTAGTTAATATAACAATTAATTATTTTTAATCTCTAAAATTGATTTTTATTTAATAATTTTTTTAGTAGTGTATACACAATTTTTTCTGCTCTACTAAGATAGCTATTTTATGAATATTAGCACATTAAGAACTTGCAATAGCAGCATCAAGCCCAGGAAGAAGTTCTGATATAAGCATGGTTATTTTTTTCTGAGTATTAAGATGTATGGTTACATATATTGAAAAACCAACATCAGTTATGACAAAAATGAAAATATAATAGGTAACTAATTTTGATTCAACAATGTTATTAGTTTTGATGATATTACATCTAAATGTAGTTTGTTAATGGTGAAATAGAGGGAAGAAAAAAAAGTAAAAATGAGAGAAAATGCATGGTTTAGTAGAGACAAAATGTAGGAAAATGTTTTACATAAATTATGTGAAACATACCATAAAAGAGTTGTGCACAAAAGTGATCAAATAAGTGAAAGTTGTGTTGTAAACCTTCCATAAATGAATATGGTTACTTCCATTCCTTGTTTTAGGTTTATGTAACAACTTTTTGTTTCCTTATAATAATAATAATAAAGTTAGTAATAATAATTAAATATCCAATATCAATCAAAATAATAACAACATTCTTTAAAATCAAATAATATAAAAAATAATTTTTATTTTATTTCTCTTCTCCCAAACAACTTTTATTATTTCTATTATTTTCTTTACCTAACTACCTGCTTCTTTTTCTTATATTTCTTTTTTTTCTATCGAACACTCCCTAAATTTTATATCTAATTAAAATTATGTTAACTTGTTTGGGATTTTAGCTAACACTATTTTTTAGTTATTTTTAATGTTAATACTTTATATATATATATATATATATATATATTAAAAATTAGTACAATTGTTTAATAATAGAAATCACTTTAGATATGGATAATTTTTTAGTCTCTAAATTAGTATTTAATTTAATTAATATAGTAATTAGTTATTTTTTTCTAAATTTGGTTACCATTTATTAATTTTGTTGTATTGATTTTCTTTGTAGTGTTTTTTTTTTCATATAAGAAACTAAATTGAATGTGGTAAAAAATTATTAAGACTTCTTTCAGTCTTTAAAATATATTTAATTTTTTTGGTATTCTAAGTTGAAGTCCTTGGTAAATTAAAGTCTTGGTTAGTCAAAATTGTGTTTTAATGTGATTAATGTAAGAAATTATTAGGTTTTGTTTTATATAGAAATTGTAACATCCCTTAAATACTTTATTTTAATGTTATTAATTTTTATTAATAAAAAATTATTATTGAATATTATATCTTATTTATTTTGTGATTTTCAGTTTAAAAATATTGAAACATAATATAATAAATTAGTTCTCATTAATTGCATGGTTGTATAAAAAAATAATTTGGAAGTGATGTGGAAGAAAGTAAATGAATATATTGTTTAGATCTTATTAAAATATTGAAGTAATAGCTGAAAAAGCAAAATGACATAGGGCTTCTTTGCCTCTGAAAAGGGTTATTACATTAAAGTGTACCTTCTTTGGATTGAGTGTGTTCATGCATATATACGACAGTGTATAGTGTTTTTTCTTCTATAAGCAAAAGATTTCACTAAGAAAGATAACCAACTTTTTGCACACAATATGTACCAAAAAGTTAGTGACAAAAGCTGGAACAAGGTTTTTAAGGTGGTTATTGGAGGTTTTATATGGGTACATTGTATTCAAAAGAGTGGAGTGATTAGTATAAGGGTTGCATCATCCTTAAATAGAATATATTTATTTATTTTTATCAATAAAAAAAACTAAGTTAAAAAAAAGAAAAAAAAAAAGTCATACAATGGTTGAGATATTCTTCTTACTTTGTGTCAAATTATGACAAATATAAAATGTGTTCAATAGAGGTATGATGATGAATCTTATCTCTTAATAGAGATAAGATTTACTCTATATATTTTCTATTACATGACAAAGAAAAATGATTATAAATAGATTAGTGGGTTTTCTATTACATGATAAAGAAAAATGATTATAAATAGATTAGTGGGGTGGAAAGAAGAGAGAAGGATGAGAGAGAAAGAGAGAAATTAAGAGAGTTTTAATCAAATTAAGTACATTTTTATAAGAGAAATAAGGTATTTATTATTTATATTTATTTATTTTATTAATTCTTTGTCTCACACTTCATTCATTTTATCTATTTTATCTATTCTTTTTCTCACACTAACATAGTCATCAATCACTATGGTAGTGTTTATCAAGTAATTGCATATGAACCAACTGTGGTTAGATGAAGAGAAAAAGCATCAGAAAATGGAAGAAAGCAAAGGAAGAGTTTGTGTTACAGGAGGAACAGGTTTTATTGGTTCATGGTTAGTCAAGAGACTCCTTCAAGATGGTTATTCTGTCAACACAACTGTGAGACACAACTCAGGTAGCAAAAGCAACCCCATCTGTTTTCTATGAACATTTTCAGAATGAAAAAAAATGCTCTGAAACACTCTTTTGAATCTGCTTTTTAATATTGCTTGGAATTTGTTGAAGATCAGAATACTTGGTTGGTTTCATCTCATATCTTAACTGATCCTTTTATAGTTTTTATCAAACTTTAATCAAGAAAAGAGGGTGTATTTTTACTACTATTGCTATTCAATTTGTGCATTTAATTGGACCATATGGTTTTTTAGCTGAAAGTGTGGGGTTCTGTAACTTTTGTTTGTGTTTTACAAGATTCTTGCATCTGTAACATGTTCCAGTTTCATATTACCCCAACATGCACAAAGTTTTGTGATTAGTGAAAGCAAAATTTACAATATTGTTTACTTTGATATAAAGTAGAACACAGGAAAGATGTTAGCTTTCTTAAGAGCTTACCTGGAGCATCGCAGAGGCTTCAAATTCTGAGTGCTGATCTGAACAATCCAGAAAGTTTTGGTGCAGCCATTGAAGGGTGTAGTGGAGTTTTCCATGTTGCTACCCCAGTTGACTTTGAACTAAGAGAACCAGAAGAAGTAGTGACCAAAAGATCCATTGATGGAGCACTTGGTATTTTGAAGGCATGCCTCAATTCCAAGACTGTGAAAAGAGTTGTTTACACCTCTAGTGTCTCTGCTGTGATTTTCAATGGCAAAGAAGAAATGATGGATGAATGTTCTTGGAGCGATGTGGATTATCTCAGAGCTTCAAAACCATTTGGTTGGTCATATGCGGTTTCAAAGACTTTGACAGAAAAGACAGTGCTTGAATTTGGAGAACAGAATGAATTGGATGTTGTGACACTAACTCCCACTTTTGTTTTTGGACCCTTCATTTGTTCAAAGCTTCCTAGCTCAGTCCATGCTACACTGAATTTTGCTTTTGGTATGTGACAGCAATTTTAATTGTCATGACTTCAAAACTGAAACACAATACTAAAGATGCCATAAACAATTCAACATTGAACAGAAATCAAGCTCAAAGACAATATGTAAACACCTGATCAAGATAACTTTAACATGGGAACTTGTCAATTTCATCAAAAGAAATGTTTACTAGTTGTTAATGTCAGATGCTAAAGTTGTATTATTTGTAATATCGAGATACTTATGTTTTTTCTCAGATCTTTTTTCTCAAGTCATACTTTGTTTTTTTCTTTTACTTTGACTAGTGACTTAATCCTTTGGTTTATATGAGATTGGTTACATGATGTATTTTTGTCGGGTAGCACTAGAGTTGATGTGTGAGGTTTGATATTCTGTATAAAGGTTTGACCATTCTTGAAGTGATTCATATTTATGTAGGCAGGAAAGGACCGTTTGGTTTGATACTTGAGACGCCAATGGTGCATGTGGAGGATGTGGCTAGAGCACATATATTTCTGCTGGAACAGTCTAATGCAAAAGGGAGGTATAATTGTTCACAATGCTTGGTGACTTATGAAAGGATGTCTGAACTTGTTTATGCCAAATACCCAAAAGTTCAACCACCAAACTTAGAGTGAGTTCTTGCTTTTAAAGTGGTTACACACTTGTCATTCATTCCTCATTTGAGTACACAAGTTTTCTTTGATCTCACTGCAATGAGTATTTGGTAATTTCTTCTTGTAGCTCGTTGAAACAAGTTGAAGGTATCAAGATACGAGATTTATGTTCAAAGAAGCTAATAGATGCAGGATTCGTGTTCAACTATGGAGTAGAGAAAATGATTGATGATGCAATTGAATGCTGCCAAGAAAAGGGTTACCTGTAAGGTAGTTGCATTGTGTAGCTTTTTGTTTTTGTATAATAGGGTGCTTATCCATGTAATGAGACAACATCATAAGTAGTTGTTTAAGCTAATAATCATCAATCCTAAAAGAGCCTCAAAATCTGTTTTTATAGCCTTGAATATAGTTACACCGGGGTGTGAAGTGAATTGAATACAAATTCAACTGAGAAAAAAACAGAACAAATATAGAAACAAAGGAAATTCCATTATTTGTGAAACTAACTCATAAAATTGGTTATACTACATATATTACATATATTGTACCATACATAGCCAGCATGACCAAAACCTTTAGTACAACTTGGAAAATTAAGTCGAATCATCACTTAAGTTGATTGATTAGGCATAATTTAAGTATACGGAATCCTTCCTTAATATTAAGATTGACTCGATAATTCGTATCAAATCATACCCACCAACACATATAAATACATGTTCCAAAACAAAGCAAATGAACAAGGTAAATATACGCATTTAGTAGTATTTATTATTCTCAACCACCGAATACCAAACACTGACTCAAGTGTCGGAAAACCTTTTATAAATGTTTCTCCTTGATCAAAGACCGACGACCAAGAACTATTAAAGACCGACGACCAAGAACTATTAAAAACCGACACCTCGAAGACCGAAGAATATACACACCATAGCGACTCAAGGACAAATATTAATTTCACAAGTTTGTCTCTTAACCTGCTTGTCTAATTATTGGTATTAGATCTGATAGGAACCAAAACAAGAATTGTAGTAACAAAGAAAAAGGATGTATCATTCAAAATTAGAAGTGTGGTAGCTAATACAAGGTAAAACCATCATCATAGGAAACATGGCAGCCACGTCTACAAGGTGGGGCATTCTCATCATACTCGGCACAGCAACTCCATCTTTTCTTCCAATTGGCACGGCCAGTGTTTGGTCTGTTATTCATCTCATTCCATTTGTACACAATTACTCCAGATTTTTCACTCCAATCCCCATCAATTCCTTGGTGTGGTGGAGCCAATGAAAATAGACCTTTATCTCCTACAACATTACACAGGTAATAATGATTATGTTAAATCTATGATAATTCTAGAACACAACATGGATGGTATAATAACTGTCCGATAGCGGGTGATCGGATAAACTCAACAAACAATCGCTAAAATAGACTCGAAAAATGGCTTTATACCATATTAAGAAGTGAACTTTAAGCCTAACTCAATCTCATAAAACCGGCTTATGAGATGAGGTTTGCATCCACTTATAAAGAATGAAATGTATGAATCTCTAATCGATGTAGGATCTTTAACAGAAAGTGATTTAGATGTTACATACCATTGGTGTGGCCATGGAAGGAGCAAGAAAGAGGAGAATTATCTTGATCTGAGTAAAGGGTGTTGCATCTCAGACACCTTTTATTTGTTTGAACATGGGATGTGCCTGCTTTATTCTGAGACTGTGAGCAGCACTTGAGCTGAAATGATGGCTTGCAAAAAAGTGGGCTTTGAGAGAAACTGAGAGAGAAAAATACCATTCAGATTCACCCTTTTGATTTTTCGTGGCAAAAGTAAGAAATGAAAGAGGGAAGTAACCAGTGGCAGAAAGTGTGTTCTTCTTAAGAGTTCAGAAATATTCTGTTTCTGATAGCAAAGAATGATGATAATGTTGGATTGTTGTCATTGCCACTTGCAACAGAAAACGACATGAGATGCCAAATATCCCAAAGTTTATATCACTGAAATAATAACATTTAAGATAAAATATTTATTTTCCCTCTGCAATATGTAAAATTTACTTCAATTCTAATTTTAAAACAGAGTTCTATAAATAGTTCTGATAACTATTTTTTTAAAATATTTAAATAAAGCATTACAAAAGTAGTGGGACAACAAATTTTTTTAGATGAACTAAAATTACACTTAAGCAACAAAAATTTCTTCTAAAATTTATGTACTTTTATAATTACTCTATAATTTTTAATATATTTTAATATGACTTTCAATAAAACTTTATCTTTTTTTTTCTTGGAGGTTGATAAGTAGCATATTGCAAACGAGAGATAATTTGATCAAGATAAACATTGTATTGAACTCTGCTCATATGTATTGCTCTTTCTGCTACCATCATGTATTTTTCTTCAAGAGACAAAGGGCAATTTTTTGAAAATTTTTCTTACAACTCAACTAGCAAGCTACATAATTAAGTAATTAAACTTATTCTTAGTTAAAAAATTATCTAGAACCATTATAATAAAATAAATTTTTTAGACAAAAATAACAACGTCAATCAAAATTAAAACAATTTACATAGATGATATTATAATTATGTAAAGACATACATGGACACTGGACACGACACAAACACTTCGACACGACATGAAACACTTTAACATGTGTAATCTCTATAATGTAGAATATGATGTTTATATATTATATAATTATGAATTATATAAATTGACAATCAAGATTTTTGTAAACAAGTATGTCTGAATTTTTTCTTTGTAGCATAGAAATGTTTCTCACGCCTAGTTCAAAAGAATTTAAGTTTTTAGAAAATCACTATATTTATCCTTTTTAAAATTGTGTTGGAAGCGTGCTATAATTGTCAGATATCAAAAAATTATTTATTGAATTTGACATTTCACTGATACTTATCGTAGGAGCGTCATATACATAAATGTAACTGAACTTCACAGTATTATAATTCCAAAAACAAAAGCATAATGTAAAAAAAAAACTTTTTCAAATGAGATAATTTTTGTCCCACTTTATGAATAACCATCCTCATATATTACATAAATAAGGGTACAAATTACTTAAGAGGTAACCCTTTTTCCTTGCAGCATTGGATTGCATCATCAAGCATCTCCTCAATTCCATACTTGAACACAAATCCAGCATCTATGAGCTTCTTTGATGATAAATCTGGTATCTTCACACCTTTTATTTTGTTGAAACATCTACAATAAATAAAAAAAATAAACCAAACACTTGTTGCAATGAAATCAAAGAAAAACCAAATGCTCAAATCAAGAAGAACTGTCAAATGTGTCACAACATGAAGTTCAACAGAAACTCACTCTACTGTCTCTGGCTTAAATTCTTGGTATTTGGCAGAAACAATTTCAGAGATCCTTTCATAAGTAACCAAACATTTTGAACAATTATACCTCCCTTTTGAATTAGGATTCTCCAGCAGAAATATATGTGCTCTAGCCACATCATCCACATGCACCATTGGTGTCTCAAGCAAGGAATCAAATCCACTTTTTTCTCCTGTGTAAATTTCTTTCTATATATTTACATTTTCTTAACTATCTGTTACACGATAAATGGTAGAAAATAGGATAATCAAATTGCATCACTGACCAAATGAGAATTTCAATGAAGCTTGAACTGAGCCAGGAAGCTTTGGACAAATGAAGGGTCCAAAAACAAAAGTTGGAATCAGAGTCACAACTTCCAATCCATTTTGTTCTCCAAATTCAAGCACTGCCTTCTCTGTCAATGTCTTTGAAACTGCATAACTCCAACCAAATGCCTTTGAAGTTCTAAGAAGATCCACATCAGTCCAAGAGCTTTCATCCATCACTTGTTGTTCTTCTGTGCCACCATGAACCACAGCAGAGGCACTAGAGGTGTAAACAACTCGTTTCACAGTCTTGCAATTCAGGCATGCCTTCAAAATGCCAAGTGCACCATCAATGGATCTTTTGGTCACTACTTCTTCTGGTTCTCTTAGTTCAAAGTCAACTGGGGTAGCAACATGGAAAACTCCAACACATCCTTCAATGACTGCATTGAAGCTTTCTGGATTGCTGAGATCAGCACTCAGAATTTGTAGCCTTTGAGATGCTCCTGGTAAGCCGGTGAGAAAGCTAAGATCCTTCTTGTGTTCTTTGTTTTAAACATCAAAATTGCAGTTTTGGTTCAGTGAATCAAATTGCAAACTAAATCAAATAAAGAACATTTAGAGAGATTAAGAGTGCTGTTCTTTTTTCCATTGGGGGCAATCTTACTCAAATCAACCAAGAATGTTGTTTCTTTGGCAATTCCAAAAGGACCACCATATCAGAAACACACCACAATCATTTAAACATCAATTTCAACACACAGCTTATGCACAAATCATTGAAACTAAATGCCAAAAACAAGTAAAAAAATTCCCACCCTTCAAGCAGCAATGTCTAGTATGAACCCACACCAAAAGGGTATCTGGGAATCAATATGAATATTCAATATATATGGTCAAATTAAGTTCAGGAAACAACTAAGAACAGTGTAGCATTTGATTTGAAATCCTATAACATGAAAAGCTTATAATAAAAAGAAGGAGAATGTTCTGATTCTATAAATGTTTAGCATGTGAGAAGCTTTTGTGTTACCTGGATTGTTTCTCACAGTGGTGTTAACAGAGTAACCATCTTGAAGGAGGGTCTTGATAATCCATGAACCAATAAAACCTGTACCTCCTGTCACACACACTCTTCCTTTTTCTTTCTTCCATTTTCTCAAACCTTTCTTGCTCTGATTACTGCTACAGATTCAATTTTTCTATGCACAGAAAAAAGTTGTAATTGAAAGTGACACTTGTGAACTTTAATTATTCATTATTGTACATGTTTTAGCTTTTTTTTCTTTCTTTCTTTTTTCTATTATCATGATCACATACTTTACCTAATTGCCACACCTTTTATGTTCATGATTTGGGTTTAGGAAAATGTTCGGTGGAGAGTACAATTATTAAATAATAATAATAAATAATTAATTAGATTAAAGATTATTTTAAAAACTAAAAATTATTGATATTTAAAATAGTCTCTATTATTAATAAAAATTTATAAAATAATTTTTAAATTGGTATCTAATTATTAGTTAATAAGGTTTTAGTTAATAATTACTCATGTTCTAAATTAGTCTATATTAGAATCTAAAATATTAGTAGTTAAAACTTTGATAATTAATTTAAATATAAATAATATTTTAATTTATAAAATGAATTTAAACTAGTAATATAATAACTAATTATTTTAGACTCTAAAATTAATTTTTTTTAATGATTTTTTTTAGTGGAAGATTCCAAATTTTATATGTTCTAAAAATAATAATAAATGTAGTTGATGATATGAAACAAAATAAAAATAGAGAGAGAAGTTGAAAATGCCAAATAAGTATTTACAATTTTAAGGTTACTATATATCAATAATGTTTAGGAGTTTTGGGTAATTTATTAATTGTAATTAAATGATAAAAAAGTTATCTAAAATAGATTTAATTGGTAAAATGTTTAAGGTAATTTAGTTATTCATTATTTAGTATTTAATAACTTGTGCTTAACGTTAGTCTAGTACCAAGTTATTATTATGATTGAATTTTATTTAAGATTTACTTAAAGACAAGTTAACAATAACTGTCAACAGAAAGTGACAAATTTGTTGAACGTTAGTTTTTATACATTTATTAAGAGAAAGAGAAATATATATTTAAAAAATAATCTACTAATTTTTTGTATTTTTTTGTATTTTCATTTTCAATTTATCATAATTTTTAACTAATTGACTATTTAAAATATGTAAAATTAAATTACAATAAAATTGATTATTAATTTATATATACTATATGTTTAAAAATTAAAAATAATAATGTTAACTTAATATATAATTCTTATATTATTATACAATTTCAATTTCTAATATTATTTTTAATGTTATCTTAAACTTTTGGTATATATATATATATTACTATATTAAAAGATTTTAATATTTATTGAAAGAAGCATTATATACTAAAATATATGATTCTCATGTTATATTAGCAATGAGAAATTAAATTTTCTTTTTTTATTATTAAAAAAAAGTTTTTTTTTATGTTAAATATTATACATTAAATAAAAAATATATAATAGAAATATATAAACCTTTTACACTTAACCAAGATTAACCAATAATAAAAAATATATAATAGAAATAATAGAAAAAAAAGTCTTTAAAATTAAGCTATGTAAACTTTTTCTGAGTCAAGATGTGGATACTTACCCTTTGGGTCAATGGGAGAGAATAAGGCTCATGCCTTGTGTTTTTTGCACCTCATGATTTCCTTTGCACTTCTCAAGAGTGTGTAAAAGACAAAAGTAACCCTAAACAAAATTGTGTATCATCTCTTTGTTTTTCCTCTCTCTTGCTTCTACCCCCACTTGCTAATTCTTTCTGCACCCCATTGGTTCTCGTGGCACCCTTATAATAGACTTTCGAATTTGAAAGTGTCTTCTGCACTTTTTACAATTTAATTTTTTTTTACATAATAAATAACTTTTAGATTACATAATTCAAAATTATTTATTTAAACTATATAATTCAAAACAGAATTATGAATCCAATTAACATAGAATCGAAAAATTTATGGAGGTGAAAAAAGAGATTCTTTTATTATATTTTGTAATTTTTACCACAATGAAAAAATCTTAATTAAGTTTTAAGTTTTAATTATTATGAAATCAAAACATAGAAGAAGAATTTTCAGTTAGTTTTTATTTTTTATTAATTAAAAGGTTTCTCACAAACTCATTTTCAGTAATTTTAAACATTTTTAAAATTTAATTAACCCACTTGCTACAATTTTTCTCCTTGTTGAACATAGAAGAAGGAAGAAAAAATATTGAGAAGACCAGAAACACATTTTCTTTTTCAATTTTCCCCTTCGCTAGATTCATCTTCCTTCGTACGCTAATGGCCGCCATAATTTCGCGAAGACTAAGGTTAACCTTAACCTCCTCGCTCCGAAAACCCCATGGTTTTTCTTCATCTTCTTCAACCACTTCGTTTTCCCAAAACCCTAATTTTCCAATTTTCAAACCCTTCAGCTTTCTCTCATCAAACCAATTTTCCTCTGCTTCGGACTCCAATGAAGACCGCAAGCCCGCCCCAGGCCCACCCCAAGCCCAAAGCCCATACCCAAGCCAAAACCCAAACTTCAAGCACCAGGAGATCGAAGGCCCCACAGTGGAACGAGACCTCTCCCCACTCGCGGCCGAGACGCGCGTGGTTCTGGAAACCATGATGAGGAACATGTACAGGCTGAGCCACGCCCTCGCCGCCATGGGTCTGGTTCACCTCACTCTCGGCGCGTGGGTCACGTACCAGACGAAATCGGACCCCGTGACGGAGGTCTCCGTGCAGAGCCTTGTGGCGTTCGCGTTTCCGTTCTCGGTGGCGTTCATGCTGCGGCGCGCGCTGAAGCCGATTCACTTCTTCAGGAAGATGGAGGAGCAAGGGCGGTTGCAGATCCTCACGCTCACGCTCCAAACCGCGAAGCAGTTGAACGCGCTCTTCGCTAGGGCTCGTGTGGTTTCTCTGCTGTGCGTTTTTGCTGTTGTTGTTGGTGTGGGAACCGCAGTGGCTTCCAAATTCACCTAATTTTGTAATTCAGAATAAATAAATATATGTTGCCTTTTTATTCTTTTTACTTATGATGATGTTGATTTGTCAAAAAAATTAGTTACATATTTTATCATTATTTACAATTAAGTAAAAAAAAAATTACCGATAAAAAATAAGTATATCTGAATTTAATTCATATAACATAAATAATAATATATAATTTATTGAAGTGAATATAAATATTAATTTTGAAATTATTAAAAAAAATATGATAGAAAAGTTATAAGAATTGAAGAACTTGGTTCGGGTCTTATTGCTGATGGCGTGTTCCGCGTCTCACTCCATTGTAACAAATTTCTGATTGGAAGAAGGAGAAACAAACCTAGTTCTCTCCTTCGTGAAGATTGTGAGCAATTTTGCGTCTTCGCTATTACATTTTCATTTCTTCATTGATTTTCTATTCAGTTTTGTTTTTTCAGCTATTTCTCTCACTCACATGGTGGTTCTGATGTGGCTATGCATGTACGGATAAAGCCGTGTTTTCCTTTGTGAATTTTGTCATTGTCCTTGATTTTCAGCCATGACGGACGGTCATCAATTCAACAATATCACTCTCGGAGGCCGTGGAGGCACTGTAAACCCTCTAATCTTAGTTTTGCTGCTCTTTTCCGTGTGTATGGTTGAATTTATAAGAAAATATTTCCATGAATCTATGCATGTGTTTGAATTAGCGAGTGTTGTAAAAAGAGACTTCCCCGAATGTGAGTTTGAGAATGCAACGTGTTTGGTAAAAGTTGTGAAAAAAGTATTTCCGAAAATAAGAGCTCGGGCATGCATGTTTTCAATGTTTGGTTTATAAAAAATATTTTCAGGAATCTATGATTACTTTTGAAGTTTGAATAGTGGTATAGAATAGAATGGAATTAGTTGGAACAGAATGGGTGTCTTGGAATGAAATAAAAATACCATTGCATTGTTCGGATGTTTTAGAATGAAATGGAACAAATATTTCATTTTATTGTTTAAACAACTGGCGGAGTTGAATGATTTATAACCTTTTCATTTCCATATTATCTCTATTCTCAATATGGGTCTGTTTGGATACAATCTTGGTATAGTATGATGAAATCGAGTGAGTTGTTTTTGTTCCAATTTTTTCTATCTTCTACAGTAAAAAGTTATTTGATTTGGTGTGATGTAATAAGTATTTGTTTAGTATAGGTAGGAAGAGACTGAATCTGCATGGCCTTACTCAGTTGTACTGCATGTTTCATGTCAAGTTTTTACAATTAGTTGCTTTTTTAATTCAAAGCTAATAGCAATTAGAGTCGAAGAATTGATTTTTTTTTACTGAATTTGTGAATGAGACTGAAATTTGCAGTTGAGATGTATGACACTTCTTCTCCTGTTGTGAGGTTGCAGAATCCAGGACAGATAAAAATACACTCTGGAGGAATAGTATGGAAGAGACAGGGCGGTGGTAAATTAATTGAAGTTGATACATCCGATATAGAGGGGGTGACATGGATGAAGGTTCCAAAGACTAACCAACTTGGTGTTCAAATTAAAGATGGATTGTACTACAAGTTCACTGGTTTTCGTGAGCAGGTTACTCCCTCTACCCCTCCCGATGTGTAGTTAAGTAGGATGTGCAAAAATGTGCAGTTACTTTGGATGTGCATAAAAATGAATTCATAACTTTGGTTAGGTTTTTCTTATATTATGGTGCTTTAGCCCTTTGACAGATATAAATACTGAGGACTTGGACTTCAGTTGCTATCAATATTCGTTCTTATGTGGTAATTTTATACATTTTTGCAGGATGTTGTAAGTTTGACCAACTTTTTCCAAAACACTTGTGGAATAACAGTACGGGAGAAGCAACTCTCTGTTAGCGGACGTAATTGGGGAGAAGTTGATCTAAATGGTTTGCTATATTAAGTGAACTGACTTATTTGTTGTAATTGATATTCTTCTCATGATTTGTCACATATATCTTAAACATCTCTGTCATCCTTACTTGCTGTAAATTTGATAATTTAGTGTGTGGGAAAAAAAAGTTAATTTGACATTGTATTCTGTTTGATTCAGTAGCACCCCATGAAGAAATGGTATGTAAAATTTTTAGTAAAGGATAAAACTCTCCTATCCTAATTTCAAAGAAATTCAGTTGATATCATCCAATTTTTATTTGGAGGAGTTATCTTGTATAGTGCTGGATGTTTTCCATATATGAATAAAGGCTGAAAACTTATGTGCTGTGGTGCTATTTTTTTTCTCCCCAATTTGCAGTTGGTCATTTTCTTTTTGTTATACTCTAAGGCTGTGTTAACAATGGTGAAAATTAAATTATTTCCATAATCCTTCAGTGCTATAAACTGTTATAGTTAGAACCAGTTTTTGTTAGGGTAAATTTGTGGAAAAGTGACCCAAACATATTTTATAAACAAATTATTTTTCATAAAAACAACTGAAAATGATGACAAAAAACTGTCCCAAACATGCTGTAAGTGTCAAATGGATTTAGGCGCCACTCCCTCCACTTTGGTAATCATAGTAAGTGCAATTCTGAGTGTAAAAAAGCTGTTAAGATAGGAAAGTTGTTTTATGTATGTGTAGTGTTTGGGTGGTGATGGTAACTTTATCTCATTCTTGTTTTCTTTTGTAATCAAATAGTTTGTCTTTATGTTGGGCAACTTGTTTGATAATGATAAAACTGACTTGAACATTTCTACAGTTATACTGGACTTTTATGTTTCTGTTTCCATTTCAGGAAATATGTTGGCTTTCATGGTTGGTTCAAAGCAAGCTTTTGAGGTGTCGCTTGCAGATGTCTCCCAAACACAGCTTCAAGGGAAGAATGATGTGATCTTGGAGTTTCACGTGGATGACACAACTGGAGCTAATGAGGTTTATCTACATTTTCATGCATTTTAACATATTAATTTTCAATGATTGTGCATTGTTTTTATGGTCTATTCCTTTTTATGTTATCAGAAAGATTCACTGATGGAGATAAGTTTCCATATACCAAGTTCCAACACCCAGTTTGTTGGCGATGAAAAAACTCCTCCTGCTGAGGTGAGTTTCTTTGTGGAAATAAAAGATCCAGTCTTATATTAACTTCTAAGTTAAATGACATTTTATCTTTTCTGCATCAGGTTTTCCGCAGCAGAATAATGTCTATGGCTGATGTTGGTGCTGGAGGTGAAGATGCTGTTGTTACATTTGAGAGTATTGCGATCCTTACACCAAGGTAATGTATTTAAAGGCATATACATATATTCAAGTATTTTTGGGCTTTTGGCTTCTCATAGTTTATTCCACTTGTATTGTTGTTCTTCCAATTAAGTATTAATAGTAAAACTTTGTTCTTTTATGTAGAGGACGATACATTGTTGAGTTACACATGTCATTCTTGCGACTTCAGGGACAGGCTAATGATTTCAAAATCCAATACAGCAGTGTAGTTCGCCTATTTTTACTTCCTAAGGTTCATTTCCTTATTCTGTACTTTCATTCGACTGATATTTGTTTTCATATTTAAGTGACCAGTAAAATTTCAATTACATTAGCCAGCCATGTATTTAAATTTGGACTTGTTAAGTGTAGTGACGATTTCTCTTATGTATGTGTAGTCTAATCAACCACATACCTTCGTCATTATTAGTCTTGATCCCCCTATTCGGAAGGGACAAACTTTGTACCCTCATATTGTGATGCAGGTAATTGCTGCTTCTCAATGGTTCATGGTTTGCTAATTTATATGATGTGCATTCTATTTGTTTATGAATTTGACATTGTTTTGCTCATTTCTACATAGTTTGAATCTGATTATGTTGTCCAAAGTGAATTGACAATGAATGAAGATCTTTATAACACAAAGTACAAGGACAAGTTAGAGCTGTCTTATAAGGTATCGCTTAAAACTGTTCATAATTGATTCATATGTCCATATATAAACCCCTGAGATACTGTTCTTGAAGGATTAATCACATGATTTGAGAATTTATTAATTGTTGGTCATGCATATCACATGATGCAGTAGCTGACGTGTTTCATTTTCAATTCACAACCAGGGACTTATTCATGAAGTGTTCACTACAATATTACGTGGCTTGTCTGGTGCCAAAGTCACTAAGCCTGGAAAATTTAGGAGTTGTCAGGATGGCTATGCTGTGAAATCATCTTTGAAAGCTGAAGATGGAATTCTGTATCCCCTTGAGAAGAGCTTCTTCTTTCTACCTAAGCCTCCTACTCTTATTCTTCATGAAGAGGTATAATGGATTGTGCTTGCTGACCACCACATATCAATTTCTGGTTGATAGCATCTGATATTTAAACAATGAGGTTTTACTTCTTTTCTCCTTTCCTATTAGATTGACTATGTGGAATTCGAGAGGCATGCTGCTGGTGGTTCCAATATGCATTATTTTGACCTTCTTATCAGACTAAAATCTGAACAAGAGCATCTCTTCCGTAATATTCAGAGAAATGAGTACCACAATTTGTATGAATTTATTAGGTAAATAATAGCTCATTGCCAAATTTTACGTAGGATTAACCGTTTTATAAAGTATAATCAACTGTTTTATACCTGAACATGCAGTTCAAAGGGCTTGAAAATTATGAACTTAGGAGATGGTCAACCTACTGCTGGTATAAAGAAGGTTCTCGAGAATGACGATGACGATGCTGTTGATCCACATCTTGAGCGCATAAAAAATGCAGCTGGTGACGATGAAAGTGATGAGGAGGTGATCGAACAGATATTTTAAATCACTTATCTTTAGTTCATGTGTAGCGTTTAGAAAATTTGTGTTCTAGTTTTAGAAATCAAGGAGGCAACATTTATTTGTGCTGACCAACTTCTGATTATAGTTGGTGCATGAAAATCTTCAGTGAATTCGGAGCTTACATTTTAGTTTTTGCTATTCTTGAGCTTATTTTGCAGCTGACCTTTCGCCTATTTTAAGTGTCTATTTCTTGTGTTCGCAAGCTTCTCAACTTTAGTCTTTGGGAGCTTAATGTGGCAGGGTTTTTCTAGTCTTGTTTCTGTATTAATTAAACTGTGGAAAATGTCTACAGGATTCAGATTTTGTTGCTGACAAGGATGATGAAGGTTCTCCTACTGATGATTCTGGGGCAGACGATTCTGATGCCAGTAAAAGTGGCGATGAGAAAGAGGCACCTGATTTTCTTTTTTGCCTTTGTTATCTTAGTAGTACTTCTCTACTCTTAAATCTATGGTGTGTCTGATACCTTAATGATTGCAAATTTTCAGAAGCCTGCCAAGAAGGAAATAAAGAAGGACCTGCCTCCTAAGGCATCTACTTCTAAAAAGAAATCAAAAGATGATGAAGATGGAAAAAAGAAAAAACAGAAGAAGAAGAAAGACCCAAATGCACCCAAGAGGGCAATGTCTGGTTTTATGTTCTTTTCTAAATTGGAAAGAGAGGTATGTTCTGTTCCCAGTCTTATACATCGGTGCTGGTATGGTTTCGGATGTGGGTGGTGGGAATTTTTATCACCAAACTTATGATAGCTGCTGCCCAGCCTCAGAGTTTGGGGTTCACAGATTACAATGGCAATGTGCATGCTAATTACACAAACTTCTGCATTAGTATTTTTAGAAGGAAAAATGAAATAAGTTTTATGCATAAGTTAATTTTTTTGTGAGAAAAACAATATAAAAGAGTTTTTATAAATTGGTTTATGTATAAATTATTTTTAACTTATGAAAAACCTAAATTTATTTTTACTTATATTTTTCTCCTACTAGTGCCTATTAAAAAACTCATAGCCTTTTTGTCTATGTTATAATTATAAAATTAAGGAATACATCTTATATAATTAAGAATATCTAGATTTTATATATATATATATATTATTAGAGCATGTTTTTTTATTAGAGGATATCAAATCTCCTCTACTTATTGTATTGATTCCTTTTTCTCAATATAAATAAAACATCTATATGTTGTCTTAGTAACACATGGTTTTAGTTCAATGTCTCTCTCTCTCTTGTATAGTGTATCAGTCTGGATGATGTGAAAGAAAGAGTGGAAGAGAAAAGAAGTATGTGAGACATGAATTAATAGTGGGGTTGTTTGAATGAAGTGAAATAGAGTGGGGAGAGAGAAAAAATAAGTAGAAAATTTGAATGAATATGTGTTTGATTGTAAAGAAGAGGAAAGTGAGAATTTGTTATGAAATGATATTATATACCCTTGATTTTATTTTTTTTAATTTAAGAATTCACAAAATCTACATGAAACGGTTAACTGGTCAAGCAGGGGTTTATATAAGTTGAGTTCTCTTTATATAATATTTCCTGAAAGTATTTTAACTTTTTGACAGAATCTCAAGAAAACTAACCCTGGAATCTCATTTACGGATGTGGGAAGAGTACTTGGAGAGAAATGGAAAAAAATGTCAGGTATGCAATGTTGCCAATTTTTAATTTTATGCAGTTCCATTCCACCATGTCTAATTCGTCATCTGAGCTTTATTACATATGTTTATTAACTAAACTGTATATTGTTTCACCTGTTGAATGCTCAGTGGAAGAGAAGGAACCATACGAGGCAAAAGCACGTGAAGATAAAAAACGTTACAAGGATGAGATTAGTGACTACAAGAATCCCCAACCCATGAATGTTGATTCAGCAAATGTATCTGACGGTACCTGAGGCTAGTTCAATATTGAAAATAATCCTCATTTTCTATGTGAATGCAATTGTCTGCAGAAACTTTCTGTCATTGAAATGCAAGCCAGTGTAAGTTATGCTCCATGTATTTTTCCTGGAGATGGCATCTACTCGTTAACTTTGAAAATTGATACAATACAAGTAATGTTCTTTGAAATGGCTTGATAACTTGTGAAAGGTGATTGGAATGTTCTGAGTCTTGTGCTTTTGAGGGGTTGAAACCTCAGTTGGTTTGCATGGCTTTGGGGAAGACAGGGAAAGGATGACCTTGCTTTGTTGACCAGGTTCTTGTGCCTTTTTGTTGTTGTTCTTCAAATGATCATAATTGAAAATGTTCAATGGAACTTACAAAATGATAAGATTCTAAAGAAAAAAGCAAATAAAGAAATAGAGAGAAATGAGAAATGGTAATTGAGTGGCTGTGATTAATTAAAATCTATAAATCAACACCTTAAAAGTACCATTATGGAATTTACAGTTTGTAAAACATGAGAAATTGATGGAGATGATTTGATCTTTGACAATTTGGAAGGTGCAATGGATTGTGCATAAAATCAGAAATGGTTGTAGCAGTAGCAGTATATTATACCTTTCTTTTTCTCCACCTCAGATCCTACTCTTTCAACCAAGCTACCAACATTGACTAAATGGTCATTAACACGTTTACAATGCATCAGAAAAACCTTTGCATGTTTCCTCAATATGTCTGTTTTTGTCTTTTTGTTCTTTTGTTTGACATTAGGTAGTTAGATTGAACATATATGGTTACATACAATTATTGTAACCTAAAATGAGATGTCTGTATTAAATGTAAAACAATTATGGTTATTCTAATTATTAGCATTTATTTTTTATAATTGTGCATCTGGTGAATGACTTAAATTTCTGTGTGATTACTTTACGTATTAATTTCTGTAATAAAAATTCACATCACAATTATTATAAACTATTGTAGTTATGAACAACGCGACAATAGTAATATTATTAGTATAATAACTTGATTGTGAAGAAAAGATACTATTACTCAGCAGTATATTTTTCCTTAAAACGATTATTAGAACGTCTTAATGTGCTAACACACTCACATTAACCATTAAATTTTACACTAAAATACTTTTACCCAAACAAATAATGAAATAACACTTATATTTTAATGATTAGTACACTTTTTTTATATATAAAGCTTTTATGTTTTTATTATTATTATGCAACTTGACATCGCAGTTATTCTGATACTTCAATTAACAACAGTCATATGTAATTAATCACACGAAAAAAATATTATTAAAAACAAATACAAAAAATTTATGGAGATATTAGACAAAAACTTATATGTTAACAAAAATAGTACATAATTAGACTATACTTATTAGACTATACTTATTATAAAGAATTCTAAAAACAGAATAAAGGAAATTTTATTGTACCAATAAAATGATTTTCTATGAATAAATCTTAAATTAGTCAACTTATCAGCATACGCATTCCTTTGATAAAAAATATGAGTAAACTTATAAATTTGATTTTGTCATAGTAATTAACACAAATATTTATAGTAATTAACACAAGTATTTCATCAAATACAAAATATTTAGATACATTAATCCTAAAAATAAATACAACACAAATTAAGATAAAATAACATATTGAACATCAAAAAACACGCAAAGAAACTTCCAATAAATACGCCTTTACCAATTCCCACTTTATTATTTTTTTGTTAATCTATACATTCTAATCATGGAATAAAATACAAAATCAAACATCTTAATAATTTCCATAATTTGATTTTGTTTTTTGAACTTCTCGTTTCTGAATAGACCCAATGTTGATAACGTAATGAGAAAAACACGCTCCCATCCCTTTCACTAGAACGGGAAACGCTGTGACACGTGCGAGGAGCAAGTGGCAAAGACAAGTGTGCGAGCACACGTGTCAGTGACAATATGGACGAAAATGACCTCTGAGAAAACGAGGGTCAGATTTGGCGGCTAGCTTCTTCCTTCTTGTCACACACGGCTCACCTTTTTTTTACCCTCATTTTCCCATTTTACCCCTTTCTTGCAAAGTCAATAACTTCATAAACTTTTAATAATCTTCTTAAAACTCATTTTTATCATTTTTTTAATTATTTCACAGCATATTTACAATTCAACTTATAAATTTAATCCTTCAAAACAAATTTTTTTCATGTTTAGTATTAGTTTCGTCTTGTAAAAAAAACATTCTTTTTATCATTCTAAACAAATACAAATTAATTCCTTAAATAAACTTTAACACATCTTAAATAACAAATGGTGAAGTTTTGGTGCATGATTGGCATTAAGAAGTAGCCCCAAACAAAATCTTTTTTATGTAAAGTATTTTGTAAAGCTTTCCACTTTAGTTTCATGGTTGAACATGTTTGGATTAATCCATCTTCCAAATAGGTTTCTTCATTAGGCCAAACAAGTAGTTCAACTTTTATCTTTCATTTATAGCATTGTAGTTAAAGAATAAAAAACACAACTTTCTCATCATAGAATATTTTTTTTTTTAAATTGTCAATTGGTACCAAACAAGAGGTCTCCATCTTGTTACTGACATAACCAAATTTATTAAGTCGGATAGAAAATTAACCACACCAAACAGTAAATAAATATTAAATACGTTCTTAATTATAATCTAAAACAAAATTCTAATTCCATGATAATTATATAAGAGTTTATAAAAAAAAAAATACGTCATGTTATCAAAATGTATTTTACCTAAAAAGAAAATCATTTGATAAGCTAGAGAGAAAATAAAAGACAATGAACCGATAAAAAATAAAATAATAGTTCTCTCTATTCAATGAAAATAATTTTTTTTTTAAGAAAAACACCATTTTTATAAATAATTAATAAATTGAAAGAAAAAAAAAAGTAGTGGAGAAGTTGGTAATTGCATTAGAATGAATGAAAAGAAAGTTTCCTTTCCATACGCGTCTCTACGACGCCCATATTCTATCTCTCCTTTCATTACCAACCTCTCATCTCTCTCTTTTACAAATCCTCTCTCTCTCATTTCCAATCTCAATAATCTCTCTCTCTCTCTCTCTCTCTTTCTCTTTCTCTTTCTTCTTCTTCTTCTTCTTTTCTCCTTCTCACCAAAACGCACTATAATGGCTCAGAAGGCGCAGAAAAACGACACCGACTTCAAGGTCCCGGAGCCAATCACCCCCTGCGCCACAGCCACCGCCGCCGCAGCAACTTCCATTTCCGAACCATCTAGATTCTTTGACGCTGCAACTCCCGCCACGTCGTCGCGTTCGCCCAAGCGCTCGCTTCCTCTAGAGGACGCTGCGAACGCCGACCGGACGGTGGCATCGGAGCCGAAGCGCGCGGTGAACCGGTGCTCGGGATGCCGGCGGCGCGTCGGGCTGACCGGATTCCGCTGTCGGTGCGGTGACCTTTTCTGCGCTGAGCACCGGTACACGGACCGCCACGACTGCTCCTACGACTACAAGACCGTCGGGAGAGAGGCCATCGCGAGGGAGAATCCCGTCGTGAAGGCCGCGAAGATCGTGAAGGTCTGAAAACCCTAAATCGGAGAAGGAGAAAAAACACTTCGATCGATCGCTGAGACGAAACGACGCGAAACGAAGGCGTTTCGACGCGGTTGGAGATTTAACAGTCTCACGATCGCAGTTAGGTGGTTAATTTAATTACTCGCAGCGCGTCTCATCTCGGGCGCGTGGGTGGGATCTGGGAAAGTTGTAACCTGAACGTGAAATTCTCGGTGATCCTTTTTTTTATTTTTTTATGTATAATTTCTTAATTTTTATGTGCTTTTCTTTTTTTTTAATCTCGAGTTGGGATTTATAAATTATTGTGATTATTATGTGATTTTTTCTTGGCTCAATTATATTTATTTTTCTTTATTTCTTAGTTTGGGTTTTCTTTCATGATTTTAGGTTAAACATGAATTTAGTCTTTGGAATGTTTTTTATTTTATTTCTAAATTAGTTTGTTTGACATTTGATCTCCATTTTATTTCTATTTTTTATTCTTGTAATATTAAAGTTTCTATTTTCTACTTATTATTGTAAATGAAGGTTATCGAACTCAGAACAAAAATTAAAGCAATCGAAATTAAGTAATTTTTTCTTTTAAAAAAATAAAACATGATTATACTTCAGGACTGAATATATTTTAAAAATATTATATTGTTTTAAGAAATAAAATTATTGTGAAATAAAATAAAATGTATTTTAGTTTTTTTTTTTACTATCTTATTTTTAGCATAGGATTCAGGGTGTGGGGGAAAAGGTAAATTAGATTGAAGTTGAGGGTATAGTTGTCAAATTGTTCTGTACTTTGAATTTTGGAATTTTCGAGAATAGTGATGATGATAGAAAGTTGGGTGGGCCCACTTGATTAGACATGTGACATTTTTTAATTATTATCGCGATATATTGGTTAGTGGGTGATATCGTGTCGTGATGCAGCCGCAGCGAGATCTCGCGATTCCTGTTTCCATCGTTCGTGATGGTGACGCTTAACTTTTTGGCTTGTAGCCAATGGGATTGCGCCACGTGTGAGGTGCTAATTGGATTCGCGTCTCGTTGATTACTGCGTTGTGGTTATTTTATTTGGATAGAAGAATCTCGAGGGAATGTGATGAGATGATCCAACGCCTAGGATTTCGTGATAAAAGTTTTTTTTCCACCTCTTCAAATGTATATTAAAATATTGTTAATTTCTTTTTCTAAAATAATAAAAATATTAAAACTTTGTTATTTTATTTTAGGTTTGAATAAAACTCTTCTCGTGTTCAGTATGTAATATTTAATCTTCAATGAAAAGTGTGCGCAGGTTAATGGAAAAAGTCATTAGCTGAGGGGTGCGCATGATATGCCATCTCTTTGTGCGTAGATCATGCGTGATGATGATGCATGTATCTTTTAATTTTAAATGATCATATTGCTTTGTTAAAGTTTTAAAAATGATAATATAATTAAAATATGAAATTTATTAACTACTTGAACTATTGTACAAAGTTAGGATGATATATTTAAAATGTATTAAGATTGAGATGATAATAAGGTTAAACTGTCGTAATAAAATATTATGATCTATGATTAAAAAAAAGAAATCAATTGTTCAATTAAAGAAAAAAAAGAGTCAATTATTCAACCGGTAGAAAATTTCTTAATTTTTTTTACAAGAACATAAATTTTTTAATTTTTTAAAATTATATACAGTAATTAAACGAATGTTTGTGTAATTTAAATGTTGAATGAAATTGGCACATTAGAAACCCAAGTAGCATATGCTGGTGAATAAGGGAAAAAAAAGTAAAAACATATATATGATTAAGAAAGATCATAAAAGTATTTGGATTTAAGTCCATGATATATAGGTTTAGTTTTTATTTTCGATATTTTCTCTCTTAGAAAATTAAAGAAGAAATAAATTCATTTGAATAAAAAGAATAGAACAAACAAATAGATGTTGTTGGATGATAAAGATTCTTCTGCCTTTAACTTTCTCTTGTTGGTGGAAAGTGATTCCTCAACATTTTTTTTTAATTTTAATTTGGGTTGAACATATGCATGATAATATATGTCTGGGAGCAACTCACTATGGACATCGATCACAATAATCTAGGGCTACCCCACTTACCATATGGTAAAATCCAAGTAACACCACATAAACAATAATTTTATTTTTTTTTGTAAATTAGTCTTCAATGATATTTTTCCCAGTTTTATACTTACCAAATTATTATATATATATATATATTAATATGTTTTGATGTGGTTGATAGAGTAAAGTAGAGAATGGAAAAAAGAGAATTAGAGTGGATGGTGTGAGTTTGTTGTGATTTGTGTGAAAAGATTTGTGGAGCATATTGTTGTTTGTTTGTAAGGTGCATTGGTGAGAATGTCATGTTGACAAGAGATACATCTTCAATATGCCTTGCTTTCCCACTCACTTCTCACTTTCCTCCACTCTCAACATATCAATACACTTTCTAAATAAAACTCACCCCAACCCTTTAAAAAACTTACACCTACTTAGCTTCATCACTTCTCCATCTTGAGTGTGGTACACCAACCAAACCCATCTTCAACATCTTTCTCATAGCTCCTTGTCTATGGCAATGGAATTATATAGGTACACTATATGTGGCTACCAAACATACATTTGCAAATAAAAATGTGAATGGATATGGAAAAGAATATGTAATTTCAATTCAGAATTTTCTATCCTTAAAAGGATTATAATTGGAATTAACAATTGAGCATTGATGTTTAGGATATGAAATGACAGGTCCAGATTAACCTGAAATGAGTTATTGTCATTTATTGTTTCTTGTTTATGTATTAAGGTCATGAGAGCTTAATATTATTGTTGGAACAAACAAAGATATTGTGTGTCATTCTAATTATGTTTCCAACATTTATCTTTTAATAGGGATCAATAGTTATCTCTTAATAAGGATCAATAGTCAGTTTCTCTATTTTCTAATTTTGATAGTTTTGTATATATAACTGTTTGTTTTTTCTTGTATCCACACATAGTTCTTTAATCAATGAGAATTTCTTTTGTACTCTATTTCTTCTCTTCATTTCTCATGCTTCCTAGATTATCTCAATCTTCTCGTTTCCCTTTTTTTTTTTTTGTGACATGATTATGCATAACCAGTAAACACACCATGCTCTGTTGTGTAATCACTACAATTTCTTTTTTCTTGATTCTTTCTTGCTATTATCTTTCTTTATTGTTGCTTTCTTTTCTATTTTCATGGTAGACGAATTCCAACAAACACATGCTGCGAAGAGCTTCTTGAATTTACACCTTAATATGATTCGAATACGTGTATTGTTTCTTCGGTTCTTAATAGAAATAATTTTCATTCTAGGAGTATATCAATGATTACAATCCTTATTGCTAAAAACAAGCTTGAATTTGTTAATGGAAGCTTGAATTTTTGTTAAGTTAACATCTAGTTCTGGAGATAGTCTTCATGGTCCCTCTTCTTATAAAAGATTGATTGGAAGACTCATATAACTAATACTAGATTAGATAGAACTCAAGTTGGTCATCACCTTATTGGTTTTTCTTGACTCCAACTAATGCTCATCATCAAGCGGTCATGCGTGTTTTGTGATATTTGAAGCAAACCCTTGGAAAAGGAATATTTCTTATTGTAAACAATAAGTTCTAGCTACAAAGGCATAATGATTCTACTAGGTAGGATGTGTTGATACTAGAAGATCAATGAATGACTACGTAGTTTATTTTGGAAATTCTCTTATATCTTGCGTTATAAGAAGCAGTCTATTATCTATGAAAACTCATCTAAAGTTGAATATAGATTCTTAACTTCGACTACTTATGAATTACAATGGATTGCATATACTATTGAAATAGCTTTCAATCAGGTGATGCATGAATGGAAAAAACACATTGATTGTCATATTAATAGAGAGAAAATTAGTAGTGATTTGTTGAAGCTTCTTCTTATTTCTTATAACATGCTTATTTGATCACTCTTCCATATCTTTCCCTTTCCATCTTCATATTTAGATGATGGGTGAATGAGCAAAATTCATAGGTTGTAAGTGAACTTTAAAGAAAAACATCATCTTGGTAGTCCATACAAAAATATAATGCAAGATTAGTAGTAAAAAGGAATTATTTTGATATCTTTTCTCCAATTTCCATGATTTCCTTTATTAAAGTGTTTCTAACTTTAACCTTTATCCGTAAGTTACTTATTCTTCAAATGGATGTGAAGACGACCTTTTGAATGATGAATTGAAGGAAGAGATTTATATGACTTACCTAGTTGGTCTGTAGTTATTGGTCAAAAGATCAAAGTATGGGAACTTTTAAAAGTCTCATATGGACCAAAGAGACACCAAAAACTGGTATGAAAAACTTGATGATGTTGTACTCAATGATAGTTTCTACCATAGGTGTTGATAAATGTATGTGCACTAAATTTGAAAATAATGTGAGTACGTTATTATATGTTTTTATGTTGATAAAACCCAATGTCTCAATCAAAATGATTGGGATGCACTTGCAAGTCTCATTAAATATTTAAGAGGCATTATGAATTATGTCATTGAATATATCATATTTTCCATTGTGTTAGAAAGATATAGTGATGCTAATTGGATCACTGATGAGTATATATTTATTCACACTTAATAGCTTTAATCATAGATTATTTGACTATAATAATAAATAAATTTGTTGTTTTAATTAATATTCATATAATTGGGTTTATTTAGACCTTAACTATTATTTTTGGTAATTTTGTGTTTTTAGGGTAAATGATCTGAAGTTGTTTACCTTTGTGAATAGACCAAATATGCAAAAGTCCAAGTTGCTTCTTTGAATCGAAACAAAAAACAAATTCTGAGGAGAAGAAAGAGAAAATAAAAGCTACAAGATCTCAAAAACAGAATTGGAAGCAAATCTTCTGCAAAATAAAAAGAATTATGGAAAGTTGAAAACTGTTTACAAAATCTAAACTGCAATATTTTCTCAAGATCCTTAAAAGGACACAAGCATCAAGTAGAAAAGGGGGAGAGTTTCATAGGGTTTTCTTAGTTTCTTTTTCTTCTTTGTAATTCTTTTGCCTCCGCATGGAAAGCTAAACCTTTTGGTTGATTCCTTTGTGATTCCCCATTGAGTTATGAGGTTTTGATCAATAAAAGTTTCTATTTTTAATTCTCTATAGGACTTGTTTTTATTGTCTAATCTCCCGGAAAACTAGTCCTTATCTTAAACTTTGGTTTCTTAGTTAGTTCATATTGTTCTAATTAATTTCTTGGGCGCATGATTCAAGAGAGAGGATAAACATTCCCATGGAGTATACGCATGGAACAAAGTGGATATTGATTAAACCGGTAGACACATGCTTTACTGGTGAGCTTCAATTGAATTAAGTTTGGCGCATGTTCAATTTAGTTTAGCTCTGTTGAGGATTGAGAAAAGAATAATCTTTAGAGAACCTGTGAAGAATTCATTGGTGGAAGAACTTGGAGTCAATCTGCATTCTTTACTGATTTAAAGTATCATTTATATATTCCCGCTTCATGATCACAACCCCTTTTACTTTACCATTATTGCTAATTTTCATTGTTTGCAAATAGGTTTCGAATTCTATTCACTGAAATCACTATTGGATTCGTTGGAAAACGACTTGGGATCATTTGACCACTTTTATACTATCATTTCTCTACCGTTAGACAAATCTACGCTAGAATCATTTTAATTTGAGAGCAAAACGACAACTATCATGTGAGTACGTTATTATATGTTTTTATGTTGATAAAACCCAATGTCTCAATCAAAATGATCGGGATGCAGTTGCAAGTCTCATTAAATATTTACTAGACATTATGAATTATGTCATTGAATATATCATATTTTCCATTGTGTTAGAAAGATATAGTGATGCTAATTGGATCACTTATTCAGATGAGACAAAATTCACACGTAGTTATGTATTTATACTTAAGAGTGGTGTGGTTACATGATGATCGTCCATACAAACCGTTATTTCAAGATTAAATTAAGTTTTGCATGACATTTTGGTAAACTATCTAAAGCACACACAAACTAGTAAGCACACACAATGATAACAATAAAGATTACGAAGTTTTATTATGATTGTCTAATAACTAACACACAAGTTAAGTGTTTCTTGTTCATATGATATGTTAACCTACTAAATTGTATTATGGGTTGAGTTTTTCAATCTAAGACTAATTTATATAGTTTGTTGCACCAACTCAATGCATTACATGGGAAAAGATACCCATTATTTTTCTTACTTTTCACTTTTTTTTCACCTTTTAATTACACCTTTGTTTCACCTTTTGTTATTTTATTATTCCTTTTATTATAGCAATAAAATATATTTATAAAAATTTCATTATCATATATTACACATTAATATAATAGTATATAATAAAATCGATTAACTAATTATAATTTTCTTATTAGATTAATTGTTAAATATTAAAAGTTATAAAACCATTCTCCTTCCCCTAGTTTAGAAAGAAAATTCAGAATCTCGCGCCAGAGTAACGTAACATAACACCGTCACCGCACTTTTATTCTAATTTCATTTCGTTCGCATTTTCCGTTGATCCGCAATGGACGAACCGGAGGCAGTAACCGCAGAGAGAGTGCCCCACCCTCCCTCTCCGAAATTAGGGTTTCCTCTCTCCGACGCCGGCGACGCAAACCTCGTCGGTGGTCTCAGCACCATCCTCGTCGCTTCAATTCAAGACGCCAAGGACCGCATCGCGCAGATCGAGTACGTCTTCTGCTCCCAGCTCTATCCTCAATTCAAATCCGACGCGGCATCGAAACGGCGTCGCATCGACGAGCTCCAGCACGAGGCCGACGAGAACATGGCGCTACACAAGAACCTCGTGGAGTTGGTGCAGTCCAAGGTGTCCGCTCTAAAAGACGCCGAAGAGAAGCGAAACGCCGCGTTTTCGAAATTGGAGGAGTGCGAGAGCGAGAAGGCGATGTTGCTCGCGAGAATCGAGGAGTTGGACGAGAAACTGAGGAGGAAGACGCGAGAAATTGAAGAGGAAGGGACGCTGCTAGAACGCGTGGAGGCGCTGACGTGTGAGTTGCGGGACGAGAGAGCGAAGAGGAATCGCGTTACTGAGGCGTATAAGAGGCTTAAGTCTCAGCACGTTTACCTTCGACGGAAGGTTGGTATCGATGATGACAATGTGGTTGAGCAAAACAAATTCGAGAGTGGGAGTGAATTTGGCTCGCGTCAGAGTCCTATGGTAGAACCTGGTATTGCGCTAATTTCTCTTGTAACTGTGTGGTAGAAAACTAGATAGAGTTTGTCGCATGTTTTGTGTGTGTGATTTGTGAATCTGCTTATGAATCCTTCAACTGAAAAGTGTCAATTCAACACTCCTTACTCACCAATTGTCTTTTGCATGCAGTTGCAGTTCTTGCATTTGAGAATCCAAATATCACTACCGGTGCTTGTGAAACAGCTGAAGTGAGAAGCGAAATCCCATTGGAAGACTTTGGAGGTAATTGCGTTTTTTCTTAATATTTAAGCAACTGTGTTTGTGTGAAATGTCCTTCACTTCGATCCACCTGCATCAAGTTAAATATACATAGACTTTGTTGTCTAAATGCTATGTTGAGTTAGTGAAGTGTACAATTTAGGTTATTTGATTACACATCATCTACTTCCTATTGTTTTAGGCCTTGACAAGAAAACTCCAGATGTGTTTGTTACTGCGTGTGACATAAACGAAGTGAAGGAGAAGCCGTCTGAGGAGGATAGAGGAGCCAATTTGAGTTCTTCATCCTCTGGTTTTCGTGATGTCCCTAAATGTCCAAGTACAAAATTAGTCTCTGTATCGAGTGCGAAGCGGCCTGCATCTTCCTGGAGGCAAACCCGGTCCCATCAAAGTCGAACAGGTCCTGACCCTCATGATGATTTTCTTGACACTCCTCTAGAGAATATCAGAGGAAATTTAAATAAGGTTTTGAACAAGGAGGACCTTCCAAACCTGATTCAGAAAGACATTAACAACGACAGTTCAGATGATGAAACACAGGATGTGAGTGCCAAATGCAGTCCTCAGAAGAAGCTAAAGCAATCTTCTATTACTGTGGTTGACAAAAGAAGTTACAAGTATGTTGAACCAGTGAGAAAGAAAGCTGAGCGTGAAAATTTAAAAGGAGTTGAGTGCAAACAATGCAGAAAGTTCTATGATGCTGTTCTTCCTAATGCTGATGGCAAGGATGCTGAGAGTAAGCAGAATTTCCGCTGTGAACACCTTGATGGTGTTTCTAGGCATCGATATAGGTATGTTCCGCCTATGACTCCCGAAGGATTTTGGAATATTGGATTTGAATCTGAAATGTAAGAGTATATTTTAGACCGATTACTATTTGATTTATAAAAGGATTCTGTATCCAATTGAAATTTGTTCAAACTTTAGTTTCCTGGTAAATCTAGAAAAACACTCTTAGGAACCTTGAATATTAGGTACATTATTAACTGATACATTGGTAGTCTCAATGCCAAGAGGCAAAATTTCCCTGTGTAGTTCATACTAAACCCGGTTGGACTAATGCATGTACTACTAGTTGTAGATATCTTATGTTGTTGACAGCAAATAAACATTTATTATAGAAATAGTCGTTGTACTTTACTCTTCTAGACAGTATCCTTGTGCTTGAAATTTATTTCGTATTTATTTAAGTTCTTGTGTATAACTATTTATATGTATTATTTTCTGAAATAGACTGTTCAGGGTTAGTGTTCCCTTTAGGGGATGATATGGGGAGCTTAATTCTGGAGATTATCCCTTAGTTTCACGGCTCTATGTAGCATGAACTACTAGCAAGGGATATTTTGTTATAATGATATGCAATTATTCATTTTGCTGAATGAATTTGTATTGGTCAATGAACACATATGGCCGTTAAAGCTGGCCAAAATTTATGTGGGTTGAACCTGAAAATTGACCCTTAAAGCTTTATACTTTTAACCGTTTGGCCTGTTTATAGGTGTTTTTGAAAAATAATCCTGGTAGTAGGTGGTAAGACAATACTTTTTTAAATTTTAAAAGCATTTTGACCGAGAAAATACTTAAAACACGTGTAAACTAAGAAAGAGTTTAAAAAACTATTGAAACTCTAAAATTAAAATGATATCGTTACTAAAATACTATTTTTTTTTCTAAAGATAGTATTTTGATAGAAGTTTGGAAGTGATGACTTTCCTTTTAAAATTTTGGATACTGAATGACTTTTGGAATTAGGAACAATTTGAATGTCTTAAATTTTTTGACCCTAATTTTTATTGAGAGGGATAATCATAGCGGGTAGTTGTTCCTCTATTCAGACTCTTAAGTGGATTTTGTTTTGAATTACTCATAGTACTTTGTTGGGGCCTGTCATTTTGGTGAACCTATTAAGATACTTCTTAAATAAATTGGACTTGGAATGGAAGAATACCAACTCATTTAAGACATTTTCTTTTTTACGCCTGTATAAATTTTTTGGACACTCCCTATTTATTCAGTATCATATTTTTTATATTCCGAAAATCTCATTCTAGAATAAATGGTGGTGTTGATATCACGTGGGCAACAAACATGCATTTAGCAAAAAATTTATTAGTGGAGAGTAACTGAAAAATTACTGCAAGTAGAGAATACCATAGTGAAGAGAGCATTAGTTAAGCTAAATCACATAACTAGAAACTCATAGCAGCAATACAAATGCAAAGTGTTTTATGTGTGTCTGCAGGGATAACTTGAAATTGATGGTAACCCGAAGGCAAATCCTCCTTAGTTAAACATCGGAGATTCACCTAACTCTCAGGTAACTTGGGAACAATTTTTTATTATTACTGCATTTAGAGCACCTCACACACAAACTATCAAGAGCCATCTTTTTGTTAACTAATTAGACAAGGGATGAAAAGGAGTTAGTGCTAGTTTGAATCATACCCACTTGAAAACTTTCCTGAATGAAATTGATAGTTGTGGTCTTTTGTGAGTGTGTAGTCATATGGTTTGACGTTCATAGGTGGTGCCCTAGGAAGGTGGGGAATGTGGTGATCAAGAACACTAAAGGGTGCTTTATGGTGTTTTGAAAATAGTGTAAGGTGTGGAATGTTGTGGCCACAGTACATGGGAAGTGTTTTGGGGCATGTAAAATTAGGAAGTACTTAGGAGGGTGGACTAATATTTTTAGTCCACCTTGACCCTTTCCAACTGGTCGTTGGTCCATTGTTTTAATATACAATTAAAATTAAATAAAAAATAAATATAAATGAGTTAAACTTTTATATTATATTGTTTGAAGAGTAAAAATATATAATGGTATTTATAGATATTAATTAACTACTTAACAATTTAGAAAATACATACATTTAAGCTTCTAAAAAATACATCAATATCTAAAAAATACAAAAATAAAAAAGTAACAATTTTAAAAACACTAGTGAGGTGTCGTAAGTTGCTCTTTTGGTGGAATGAGCTAGACCCCTAAACCCATCTTAATCAACTTGTGGTAGGTGAACGGCAAAATGGACTAAAATAGGTCAAATTGACTCGTTTTGCTATTGGAGGGGTAGTGTGGTAGTGGAAGTGATATGAATAAAAACTTGTTACGTGCTAAAAGTAAGTGGCATGCTGAACTGTTAAGGAGTGGAGGAAGAGAACCCATTAGTGAGGGTCAAGGTAGAAACATATTTCTGACACAAAAAACTGAAACATACTATCCATAAATTTTTTATTTTTTATTGTCAATTTATATAATATATAAATCTGTATTCTTGTGTTTGTGTTTGGACATCATAAAGATTATACATGATTATACATGTTAAAATATCTGTGTCTAGTGTTCGGTGTTTCGACTACATACATCCTAATTAAATTTGTTTATCATTATCCATTATTTCTATGATTTCCATTAACTTTTTAATATGATAATCACTAAAATACGTTTGTTTATTATTTAAATATAAAATTACATTCTTTTTAGAATTTGTTGAAGACTTTTCAGATTAGGTTAAGTTTTAAAATAGTTTATCTGGAATACTTCTTGGTTTTATTGTTTTCGAAAGCTGAAAATAAATCTTGGTTTTATTGTTTTAAAAAGCTTGTAATAATAGGTTTATGAATTCGATAATGCACAGTTTTTTTAAAATTATATTTTTCTATTAGACAATCTAAAATTATATTTTATATTTTAAATTACATGATCCAAAATGTTTCTAGAATAAATAATTTAAAATGTATTTCAATTTACATAATTTATAATATGGTTTTAAATTGATTACGAGGATATAATAGAATTTAGGATTTATGGTCTATTACTTTTTATAGTGAAGGAAAAAAGCATGGGTGCAGGAAGAAAATGCTTCCACATTTGTGTTTGGGTCTTTGGCTTGGGCCTTATTGGTGTATAACGGTCAACACTCAGAAACTAAACAAAAGAAATGGGGTATTGCATTCTGCACCCCTGTAAAAATTGAAATTCCAAATTCATTTTCTGAAAATAAATTATTATTAGGTTTTTGTTTTTTGCAGTTTCAGTTCAGGATTGTCCAATAATCCGATGACCTTTAGAATACAAAATTTATATTTTGGAATAATTCAAATACATTTTTTTATTTTGTATTCTAGATCTAAAAATAAATTTCAGAATATACAATCTGAAAGGACAGTTTTGTCAATTTCACTACCATATGAGTGTGCAGCTTGAAAAGTATGGGGTGTAAAATGCCATCCCCAATAAATGTTATACTCTACTGTAAAAAACAAGTGTTGAATTGACAAATAATTTATTAATAAAAGTTGAAATGTTAAGTTATATAGTAATATCGAATATGAAAATTTTATAAAAAAATTCATAATATTGAGTGATGTATGAAAGTTTTATAAAGAAATTCATAATATTGACTGAAGTTGGCTTTTTGATATTCAAATGTAGCCATCTTAATGAAAATCATAACTTCAGAGACAGGTTTCTACAGTTGGAAACCAGTTTTAGCTTTTTCCATTGTTTCTTTCAGCCTACTTTTCAGTCCGATTTGGTTGAACCGGCTTGTGGAACCCAGTTTTTGATAATCATGTTAAAGGCACTAAATTGTCTTTGCCATAAACTGTGTATACTATTTGTATAATTTTCTATCCGTGTTATTTTTTTTTGGAGGGGTGAAAAAATTTGTGTGATTAACGAGAAAAGATAATTATACCGATTAGGTCCATACAGTACATGGAGGTCCAATGTCAGGTAAAAGTCGATCGTCATGACCAAAATTATTACGTTCAAACAAAAGGTTAATAAGACTAATCAGTGGTTAAGTATTAGGTAATACACTTTCAAACAAAAGGTTAATAAGACTAATCAGTGGTTAAGTATTAGGTAATACACTTTTAATCATGATTTAAATCCTTAATTCGGTCCAATAATAAAAAAACCTATGATAATCATATAAATAGGCATAAATTGTAAGAATTAGGTATGTCATCATCGAATACTAATAGCACCGAGTGTCGATCGAAATCGTCAGAATGTCTTTTGTAAGTATCATCTAAGCTTGGAGTTCATGAAAACAAAGAGTAGAGCAGTTAAAGGAGAGTGCAGAGATCGTTTCGAGAAGAGGGAAAGAAGAGTAGACCGACCAACTAAGTGACAAAAAAGAAAACAACCGTTCAAACTCTTTTAGAGAATAATAAGAATAGAAATGGGGATCAGCCGGGATATAAAAGATTCCATGTCACAATGGCCCGAGAAGGGATAAAGGTAAAGAATGGAACAAATTGCGGTGGCTTTTTCTTCTTTGGAGTTTGTAGTCACTTTTCCCTGACTACTTCACATGATAAATCGGGATAAAGATGCTCCTTTATTTCTTCCCCCATGTTAAATTTGCATGTTGAGAAAACATTCTTGAGGCCTGCTTCTTCCTTTTACGCCATATCATGACACCTTTAAAATATACCCAAATCATTCACCAACCTTAACTTGAGAAAGCTATGTGCTGATGATTACACGTAGTTTTAGGATATTAGTGAATAAATTTCTCTTCAAAAACAATTCTAGGGGAAAATAAAGAAAACCATTAACTGGGACACAAGTTAGTTTGTATAACAAAATTCATTAAACTTTGCATACGTCAACATGGTGTGACATGATTCACAAACACTTCAAAATTATTAAGTTTTCTAAATGTTTTAAGTATGTAGGCACAAATCATTTAAAAGTCGAGATTAAAGACAATTTATATCTCTGCTAATTTACCGAGTCGTCTTTTTTAAAGACAAAGAATCATTGAATTTTAAAACAGACAACATCTCAGATGGAGTGATATTTGAACGGATTTGAAACGGAACACTAAGTTATACTTAAATTAATTTGAGGTTAATGAGACTTTTTTTCTCTCATATAAACTGTTAATACTAATGTTTATCCTATTATATTTAAAATGGAGATATTGTTGGATAATGACAATCCAAGTTGCAATGATAATCTTGGAAAAATGAAAACAAAAAGTTTCCGGGTTAGTGAGGAAATATGAAAAGTGGAAGTAACAAACACCATGAATCACCCACTTCCAGGAGAGGGCCACCTAAAATGTAGCCATTAGTGAGGTGGTGGGACGAACTCATGTCTTGCAAGAAAAAAAAGGTAGGCCAATCTTACATTATGGTTGGTGGATTCTAGTAAACAATTGTGCAACCATTGTTTTTTTCTTGAGCTATTCATTTCTCAATCTTACTTTTACTTTTACTTTTGAGCCTATTTGGATGGAATACCCTTTTGGACAAAGTGAATCAATGTGGGAAGGGATGAAGAACATCATCACGTGCCCCCAAAGTGGTACTAGTGCCTCTATTATTCTATTGAGTAAACATTCAATTCAGTTCTTGGAAACATATTTAGTCCAAGTTTGTTTTTAGGAAATGAAACAATCACGGTCTAGATTACAAAATGTGAGATTTTTTTTTGTAACTTTTATGTTGTTTTCCCTTTTCTTTCAAAAGCTCTATTAATTTCTAAACATTATGATCACATTACTTTACTTGTATTAGAACCGGTAATGTTTAATCTACACATATCTTGTCATCTCATTATGTATTTCAAACTCAATTAATATTTCACAGTATCTTTTTTTATCAATAAAGAATGAATAACTAAGAAGTATTTTAGGAATATCTTAATCCTATTACAAAAAAGACATGTTGTGTATATGGATAACTTCCAGAAAAACAAAGGTCAACAAAACATAGCATAACAATTACTCAAAATATAATCCACAACACCATCCATCCCACACAAGTTAACTAGTGGAGTTGGCAATAGTTGAGATTGAGCATGACTCTACTTTTGTTCATTAGCTCCTAATTTATGCGTCATAGAGAATCTGATAACATTTGCAACCATGTACCTGCATCCATATACCTTCCCCTCCCCTTAGTCAGGTCACGTAAAACAATATAAGAACATGCCAACAAACTTCACGCGCATTAGCACCTCTTTCTAGGATATAGGTTACCTAACAAACAATTACCTTACGCTTTCCAAATAATGTAAAGTGCATATGTGACAATCCAAGAAGGAGAAAAATATTATTCCTATGGTCCTATATACAGAATCTCCACTACATCTACCTTAACATCCTTAAAGACAATATTATTCCTATAGTCTCATATACTCCTCACAATAGCTATCTTTAGTCATTTCCACACACGATTTTGTTTGTGATATAAGTGAAAACATGTGAATTGTAGAAAATTGTTAAATAATAAGTTATGTGATAGAGTTATGATTCCAATGCAATTGTTGCACAAATTTCAAATAGCACATGCTACCTTACATGTGAAGAAAATTTTACTAGCACTTTCATCCTCTTGCACTCTTAGATGATATATCCTTAAATCTAGACTAATTCCTCTACTTTCTAGACTAGTTCTTGTAGCCACTTTGCCCAAAATAACTCCCAAACCAATATTTACGCATTTGGTAACACTACCTATGAGTTGTGAACTCAAAATCCAAAAGTCTTAATAGCATGGTAAAAAGGAGAAAAACAATATTCAAATCCTAATTTCGTAAGTCTATAAATTTAATAAGAAAAAGTGCACGCTAAAAGAATACCAATAATCGTCACAAAAAAAAAAAAACATACATATGAAGGTCCCCTTCCTTTACATTTACAGAATTGCATTATATAACAACATATTGTTTATCTTTTTAAAGAACTTTGAACATGCATAAAGTGTCAATTTTAGAAATCTGCATGAAAAAAATGGAAACTATATTGAATAACTTATCAAATTTGGATTGGAATGAAAATTTGATCCAATTTAATTGAATCTACAATGAACTAAACCAATTCAGTAACAGAGTAAATATATTTTTTTTCCACCCCTAATTTTTAGAAACCGAACTATGTATTTTACTTCTATTACAAGTTTAAGATTTTAACACAAATGTTAAAGAATAATTAACTTCATAAAAAAAATTACCATGTATTAAGTTATCTTAATACAATAAAAGTTGACAATACTATTTTTTATACAACTATATTACAATACTCAATATTATTATTTATTTTTTATCATATATATTTTTATCTAAATCAATTACATCAAGAATTATATTATTAAGGTTGTCAAAATATAATTTCTTTTCTTGTATTTCATATAAAAAAGTTAACATTTTGCTTAAACCATATATATATATATTTTGTTTTTTTTAAAATGATAACTAATTTAGAATAAATTACTTTTTGTAAACTTCTTATAAAATATCAACTTGTTAAAATTAATTTTTTTGGGAATCAAATCATAGGAGCATTGGGATTAGGACATTGCAACTTGGTTGTAGAATCATGATCCACATGCAACTCTGAAACCCACATGCAATACAAGAATTTTTCAGAACTCTCTTTGACCTATGCTCTCTTGCATGCACATGCAACCAAGAACACCCTCATAATAACTTTTGTCCATTTCAACACTTGCCCTAATTTTATATTACATCACAAGAAAATATATCGCATTAAATAAATTCAAATCACACTTTTGCCTCCTTCACTACAACCAAATCATCATCATATCTTGGAACATATATATTTATATTCACCGACAACCCAACACTCATTCGGGTCGGATCGGGTCGACCATCAACAAGCCTTCAACGGGTTTCCACACAAACAATCATTGTTGCTGAACGACGCCGCATCGATATGTTCAAAGGAAGACCCGATTGGGATGGCTCCACATAAGTGGTTGTTGCTCAAATCCAAATGCCCCATAAACTTAGACGCGGATAACGAAGCGGGTATCCGACCCGAGAAGTTGTTGAAGGACAAGTCAAGAACCATGAAATAAGAACCCGCCCCAAAAACATCGGGTATGGTCCCCGAAAACCCGTTTCGGCTAAGGTTCAAAATGCCCATACCCGTATTTCTCAACAAAGTGGAAGGAACCGGACCCGTCATGGAGTTACCATCCAATTTCAAAGTAGAGAGAACCTTCATTTTTCCCAGCTCAGCCGGTATCGACCCGGTTAACCGGTTCAACGACACATCCAAATCCGCAAGCCGTTTCATTCTGGATATGGATTTGGGTATTGACCCGGTTAATTGGTTCCCACTCAGCAATGCCCGACTCAACATTCGGAGCTTCCCGAAATCATACGGTATCTCGCCGGAGACCTGGTTATTGCTCAGGTCAAGATGCATGAGTCTGCGGAGGTTCACAATCGACGTCGGAATCTCGCCGGAGATCTCATTGTCGGCGAGACTCACTACACTCAGGCTCCTCATATTTCCGATTTCAGTTGGAATCTCGCCGGCGATCCGGTTTCCGGCGAGGTCCAGAAGTCGAAGGGAGGAGAGTGATGTGACGCAGGCAGGGATCTCGCCAGAGATCGCCTTCCAGTCGGCAACCACGAGGGAGGTGAGGTTGCTCAGTGTGCAAATTTCCGGCGAGATTTTTCCGGTCATGTAGCCGGAGAGGCCGAGTTTCTGGAACATTGGGTCCTGGGACTCGCCGCGGAGGTTGACGTCGGTGACGTGGCCGGTGGTGGGGTCGCAGGCGATGCCGTACCAGCTCGCGCAGCAGTCAGTGGTGTTCCATGTGTTGAAGATGCCCAAGTAGGGTTCGGTCAGGGCAGCTTTGAAGGCCAAGAGTGCTGCCCGTTGTGAGGGCGGGCAGGGGGTGACGGCGGAGATAACGGCGAGGGGAAGCAACATTAGGAAGAAGAAGGAGAAGGAAGAAGCCATGTGTTTTGTGTTGCGTGGAATAGTGCAATGCAATGCAATGAAAGTGTTGTAGAGTGATGAGTTCTTAGATTTGCATGGTTAGGGTTTTATTTATACAATACGTGTTTAACAATGCATCATATTATTATTGATTAAGAATAAATAATAATTTGTGATAATACTCATTATATAGTGAGTGGGTTGCACATGACACATGCACATGTTGGGGTTAATAAAGTCAAGCCCTTCAATAATGATAATAATATATAATCATCAACTCGATACTAATGATTTTGAGGTATTTAAAGAAGAGTTAAATATGTTTTTCTTGATTGTACTATAAAACTGAGTTTTTCTTCTTCTTAATTTAAACTTTAGATCTATGTAGCACACTGATACGGACAGACATTAATATGATATGAATATGAACACTAAATGAATATGAACACTAAAATACGTATAGTCTTTAAGTGTAAGATACGAAAACACAAATTTATATATTATATAATTTATATAAATCGACAATAAAGATTTATGTGCACTAAGTATGTTTTAGTTTTTTTTGGAGTAAAACGATGTTTTTTTATGACTGATTCAAAATGATTTATTTCTTATTTTTTATAATCCTAATAAAAATTTATACAATAAGTTTGAGATTTTAGAAAATTAATATGTATTTCTTCTTTTTAAAATTTTGTTAGACCCGTGCTACAATTATTAGAAATCCAACAAATATTTTTTCGAATTGTACATTTCATCGATATGTATTCTACGAGTGTCGGTGTTCGATATATGTGTCACACAGACACGCTATTTAAGAGGAATGTCAGAACTTCATAACTTTGGACCATCTAAAAATTTATAGTATGAAAATATTGATAAAAGTTATCAATCTTTAAAAAATATAACAATTATTCTATATAAAAAAGATCCACAATTATTTATATAATATAAGTATCAGGATAATTTAAAGTTTGGACTAAAAGGAAAATCAATTTTATGTTATATTATTAGATGAAAAACATATTTAATCATTGTTTTATGGTATTGATTTCAGCATTTGCAATCTGATCTTAATGTGTGAAGATTATTGGGATTTGTTTTATAGATGACAAGCTTAAGACTTTTAATTGGATAATTAAGGTGATGGAAGTAGGGTATGATTTTACATTATCACTTTAAAGTTAAAGGGTTGCATTATTTTACTTTTCCAAAATTTGGTCTTTACTGATTTCAAAACATGCCAACTTTTCACCACCCCTAATCAATGCCTCTCTCTTTTTAATAAAATATTTCTTAATTTCACTTTTTCTTTCTTCATTTTATGAAATATATTCTTCTTAGAAATTAATTCATAGTTTAAAATGTTATATGTTATAAAAAAAACTGTTACTCTATCGATTAATAAAAAAATCATATGTGAGATTTTACAAAATTAAATAAACCTATCACATATATTGTGACACAATATAATTTGCTTACATCATCAATGTATTTTAAATAATTCTTTTATTACTCTTTCAATGTTATTATATATACATACACATATTTTATGCCACTTTAGTTGGGGAATCAATTGATATCTGTTAATTTTATTAAATATTTTAATCAGATAAATTAATTTACTTATGTGTTTACCACTGAATTTTTCAGCTTGCAACAATGTTTTGATTTTTAGTTTTTTTTTTTGCAATTAATTATGTCAATTACTTGTCATACATTAAACCATAGTGTTGTATAATTTAATACTTAGACATTATTAAAATTTATTATATACCCAAAACTATTGGAGAGTTATTTTATGAAATTTTGATGTTATGGTTTTGTTCTGTGGAATTTTTGTATAATTAATTGGTTTGTTGAAGTTTAGTATATATGTGAATGATTATGAGATTTGATATCCAAGATTAGATGATTAAAGGGTTTTACATTCAGCTAATTTCCTCGTAGTCAGTGATTTGGGGTTATGAAAGTAATAAAGTCCTAATCCTAATGCCCTAAAACTATGATGGACAAAATATTTGGAAGATCATCTTCATCATTTAATTACCTTTTCCATATTCTAATAATCAAAGTTTACATATTCTTTTAAATAATTAAACATGATTAGCAATAACATTACACCTAAACATATCTATGTCTTTTTAAGAAATCTGTACACATAATAAAAATTAGTATAAATAGATGTGTATGTAAAAGTAAAAAAAGTTTATTTTAAATACTAAATATTAAATATAAAAAAGTTAAAGTATTATTTTAAGTATCTTCCTCCGATATCAGGAGATTTAGATTGAAATCGATACACAGGACGAAAATTAAAACTAATTTATAAATACAGAAACTGAAATTGAGAGCTATAAGTTTAGGAGAGTCTAGCTTTGTAATAACATATATAATTCATAAATAAACTATTACATATTAGGTTTAGGGCTTCTCACATTTTTCGTGAAAGGAGTTAACTTAGACTTTATTCATACAGAATAATTTTATTAGTATAATAAACTTTTATCTAGTCTTTTTTTTTTATAATTTTTTGTTAATATGCATAGATTACCTATGTACCATTTTTGATAATATATGAATTTTGGTTTAATTTCTTCATATTTTCTTTTAATAATACTCTTTTAATATGGTGACAGGTGATTGTTGTTAGTTAATATGTGAGATGTTAAGTTTCATGGTAATGCCTAACATTAGAACTTTTATAAAAAAATAAACTATCACATTCTCATTCTTTTAGATTTTGGTATTTGCCATTAGAAATATTTCACTACATGTATCCTTTTAGAAATAACCATTATGATGTGATTAATAGCTAATTAGCAATAGAGATGAAAATTTAAATAAATTAGTTTCTTAACTATTTATTTATTTTAGATGCTTTTTAAAAAAATAACAACGATGATAAAAAATATGCATCTATTGGGTCATCATACATTTTTCATACAATTCTTAAAGAAACAATTTTGTCAGATATTTTGTAACAAAATTTGACTATTCTTGCTATCATAATTTTAAAACATGATTAAATTCTATTTAGTTGATAAAAATATTTAATAAGAATAACATCATATTTTGTTAATACAAAATTTATTTTAACCTCAAAGCAATATATTCTCATTTTCTCATTATTCTTGTTAATATATATTCACACTATAAATATATTTATAAAAGTTCCACTAAAACAAGACTAAACAATCTTTGATTCTCAGTAAACATATATAAGTAATTTTAAGATTATTTAATATCAATTATATAAAATTAATTTAGAAACTATTTAACAATAATAGAAATTAATTTAAAAATCAAATTTTTTTAGAAACTATTTAACAATAATAAAAACTATTTAACAATAAAAGAAACTAATTTAGAAATAAAAAATTTTTTAGTCTCTAAATTGCTATCTAATTTAGTCACTATAGCAACTCATTATTTTTTGTTTTTAAAATTGGTTTTTATTTTATGATTTTCTTGTAGTGGATGTCTATTGTAATTGAAAATAAATTACTTATCTAATCCTATGGATTACATTTTTTTTATATCTTTAATAATATTTTTTATCTCATTGGGTGGATTACTGGCACAAAACCTATAGAATTTGAGAAAAGTGGGGTTATCTGATTCTGTAATATGATTGTGAAAGAGAGGTATATCACACCAACAAGAATGCTACTTTCAGTCCTCGCAGTGATCAATAAAAAATTTATTGTCAATCTTGTGGGACGAATCTGGGCCTCAAATCTCAGCCAAAACTCAATAGACACAGTGACGAACGTCTGGTAAAAATTTCAGACCGAAACACCCAAGGAGTAAGGCGTAGTAAGTCCCAAACCGAGAGTGAACAAAACTGGTTTTCCGAAAACAAAACGTCCTGGATTTTCTTCCCCGTATCTCCTTTTTGTGATTGTTTTATGGACGTGCCTCTTTACCTGGGTGCAAACAACATATGGAAGTACTTGTGTGAACCTTTTCAGCGCGATACGGACCCAGAATAAAAGTTGCCGAAAGTAGGGCGAAATTTCACAAGTTTCGGTAGAGGATACCCTTGGTTTGCACAATATTTCCCAAAAATTCTCCCGAAATAGTTTTTTCCTGAAATTCCACGTAAGAATCTCCACTGAATTTGGGACAAAACGCGACAAATTTCAGGTCAAACGGATGACTATTCGCCAGCGAAAATAATCAAATAGTTTCGCACACAAACGAACCTTCCTTTCAGCCCTGGCAGTGATCAATAAAAAATTTATTGCAAATCTTGTGGGACGAATCTGGGACTCAAACCTCAGCCAAAGCTCAATAGACACAGTGACGAACGTCTGGTAAAAATTTCAGACCAAAACACCCAAGGAGTAAGGCGTAGTAAGTCCCAGACCGAGAGTGAACAAAACTGGTTTTCCGAAAACAAAATGTCCTGGATTTTCTTCCCCGTATCTCCTTTTTGTGATTATTTTATGGACGTGCCTCCTAACCTTGGTGCAAACAACATATGGAAGTAATTGTGTGAACCTTTTCAGCGAGATACGGACCCAGAATAAAAATTGCCGAAAGTAGGGCGAAATTTCACAAGTTTCGGTAGAGGATAGCCTTGGTTTGCACAAAATTTCTGAAAAATTCCCCCGAAATTGTTTTTTCCTGAAATTCCACGTAAGAATCTCCACTGAATTTGGGACAAAACGCGACAAATTTCAGGTCAAAGGAATGAGTATTCACCCACGAAAAAAATCAAACAGTTTCGTACACAAACAAACCTTCCTTTCAGCCCTGTCAATGATCAATAAAAAAATTTATTGTCAATGTTGTGGGACGAATCTGGGCCTCAAATCTCAGCCAAAACTCAATAGACACAGTGACGAACGTCTGGTAAAAATTTCATACCAAAACACCCAAGGAGTAAGGCGTAGTAAGTCTCAGACCGAGAGTGAACAAAACTGGTTTTCTGAAAACAAAACGTCATGGATTTTCTTCCCCGTATCTCCTTTTTGTGATTGTTTTATGGACGTGCCTCCTTACCTGGGTGCAAATAACATATGGACTACTTGTGTGAACCTTTTTAGCGCGATACGGACCCAAAATAAAAATTGCCGAAAGTATGGCGAAAATTTCACAAGTTTCGGTAGAGGATATAGCCTTGGTTTGCACAAAATTTTCGAGAAATTCTCCCGAAATAGTTTTTTTCCTGAAAATCCACGTAAGAATCACCACTGAATATGGTACAAAACGCGACAAATTTCAGGTCAAACGGATGAGTATTCGCCCACGAAAAAAATCAAACAGTTTCGCACACAAACGAACCTTCCTTTCAGCCCTGGCAGTGATCAATAAAAAATTTATTGCCAATCTTGTGGGACGAATCTGGGACTCAAACCTCAGCCAAAACTCATTAGACATAGTGACGAACGTATGGTAAAAATTTCAGACAAAAACACCCAAGGAGTAAGGCGTAGTAAGTCCCAGACCGAGAGTGAACAAAACTGGTTTTCCGAAAACAAAACGTCCTGGTTTTTCTTCCCCGCACCTTCTTTTTGTGATTGCTTTATGGACGTGCCTCCTTACCTGGGTGCAAACAACATATGGAAGTACTTGTGTGAACCTTTCAGCGCACTACGGACCCAGAACAAAAATTGCAGAAAGTAGGGCGAAATTTCAAAAGTTTTGGTAGAGGATAGCCTTGGTTTGCACAAAATTTCCGAAAAATTCTCCCGAAATAGTTTTTTCTTGAGATTCCACGTAGGAATTTCCACCGAATTTGAGACAAAACGCGACAAATTTCAGGTCAAACGGATGAGTATTCGCTCACGAAAAAAATCAAACAGTTTCGCACACAAACGAACCTTCCTTTGAGCCCTGGCTGTGATCAATAAAAAATTTATTGCCAATGTTGTGGGACGAATCTGGGCCTCAAACCTCAGCCAAAACTCAATAGACACAGTGACGAACTTCTGGTAAAAGTTTCAGACCAAAACACCCAAGGAGTAAGCCGTAGTAAGTCCCAGACCGAGAGTGAACAAAACTGGTTTTCCGAAAACAAAACGTCCTGGATTTTCTTCCCCGTATCTCCTTTTTGCGATTCTTTTATGGACGTGCCTCCTTACCTGGGTGCAAACAACATATGGAAGAACTTGTGTGAACCTTTTCAGCGCGATACGGACCCAGAATAAAAATTGCCAAAAGTAGGGCGAAATTTCACAAGTTCCGGTAGAGGATACCCTTGGTTTGCACAATATTTCCCAAAAATTCTCCCGAAATAGGTTTTTCCTGAAATTCCACTTAAGAATCTCCACTGAATTTGGGACAAAACGCGACAAATTTCAGGTCAAAAAGATGAGTATTCGCCCACGAAAAAAATCAAACAGTTTCGCACACAAACGAACCTACCTATCTGCTCTGGCAGTGATCAATCAAAATTTATTGCAAATCTTGTGGGACGAATCTGGGGCTCAACAGTCAGCCAAAACTCAATAGACTCAGTGACGGACGTCTGGTAAAAATTTTCGAAAAATTCTACCAAAATAGTTTTTTCCTGAAATACCACGTAGAAATCTCCACTGAGTTTGGGACAAAACGTGACAAATTTCAGGTCAAACGAATGAGTATTCACCCACTAAAAAAATCAAACAGTTTCGCACACAAACGAACCTTCCTTTCAGCCCTAGCAGTGATCAATCAAAATTTATTGCAAATCTTGTGGGATGAATCTGGGCATCAACTCTCAGCCAAAACTCAATAGACACAGTGACGGACGTCTGGTAAAAGTTTCAGACCAAAACACCCAAGGAGTAAGGCGTAGTATGTCCCAGACCAAGAGTGAACAAAACTGGTTTTCCGAAAACAAAGCGTCCTGGATTTTCTTCCCCGTACCTCCTTTTTGTGATTGTTTTATGGACGTGCCTCCTTACCTGGGTGCAAACAACATATGGAAATACTTGTGTGAACCTTTTCAGCGCAGTACGGACCCAGAATAAAAATTGCAAAAAGTAGGGCGAAATTCCACAGGTTTCGGTAGAGGACAGCCTTGGTTTGCACAAAATGTTGAAAAATTCTCCCGAATTAGTTTTTCGCTGAAATTCCACGTAAGAATCTCCACTGAATTTGGGACGAAACGCGACAAATTTCAGGTCAAACGGATGAGTATTCGCCCACGAAAAAAATCAAACAGTTTCACACACAAACGAACCTTCCCTCCGGCCCTGGCAGTGATCAATAAAATATTTATTGCCAATCTTGTGGGACGAATCTGGGCCTCAACTCTCAGCCAAAACTCAATAGACACAGTGACGGACGTCTGGTAAAAATTTCAGACCAAAAAATTCAAGGAGTAAGGCGTAGTAAGTCCCAGACCGAGAGTGAACAAAACTGGTTTTCCAAAAACAAAACGTCCTGGATTTTTTTCCCTATACCTCCTTTTTGTGATTGTTTTATGGACGGGCATCCTTACCTGGGTGCAAACAACATATGGAAGTACTTCTGTGAACCTTTTCGGCGCAGTACGGACCTAGAATAAAAATTGCAGAAAGTAGGGCGAAATTTCACAAGTTTCGGTAGAGGACAACCTTGGTATGCACAAAATTTCGAAAAATTCTCCCGAATTTGTTTTTTCCTGAAATTCCACATAAGAGTCTCCACTGAATTTGGGACGAAACGCGACAAATTTCAGGTCAAACGGATGAGTATTCGCCAACGAAAAAAATCAAACAGTTTCACACACAAACGAACCATCCTTCCGGCCCTGGCAGTGATCAATAAAAAATTTATTTCCAATCTTGTGGGACGACTCTGGGCCTCAACTCTCAGCCAAAACTCAATAGACACAGTGACGGACGTCTTGTAAAAATTTAAGACAAAAACATTCAAGGAGTAAGGCGTAGTAAGTCCCAGACCGAGAGTGAACATAATTGGTTTTCCGAAAATAAAACGTCCTGGATTTTCTTCCCCGTACCTCCTTTTTTTGATTGTTTTATGGACGTGCCTCCTTACCTGGGTGCAAACAACATATGGAAGTATTTGTGTGAACCTTTTCAGCGCAGTACGGACCCATAACAAAAATTGCAGAAAGTAGGGCGAAATTTCACAGGTTTCGGTAGAAGACAGCCTTGGTTTGCACAAAATTTTGAAAAATTCTCCCGAATTAGTTTTTTCCTGAAATTCCACGTAAGAGTCTCCACTGAATTTGGGACGAAACGCGACAAAGATAAGGTCAAACGGATGAGTATTCGCCCACGAAAAAAATCAAACAATTTCACACACAAACGAACCTTCCTTCCAGCCCTGGCTGTGATCAATAAAAAATTTATTGCAAAGATTATGGGACGAATCTTGGCCTCAAATCTCAGCCAAAACTCAATAGACACAGTGACGGACGTCTGGTAAACGTTTCTGGCCAAAACACCCAAGGAGTAAGGCGTAGTAAGTCCCAGACCGAGAGTGAACAAAACTGGTTTTCCGAAAACAAAACGTCCTGGTTTTTCTTCCCCGCACCTTCTTTTTGTGATTGCTTTATGGACGTGCCTCCTTACCTGGGTGCAAACAACATATGGAAGTACTTGTGTGAACCTTTCAGCGCACTACGGACCCAGAATAAAAATTGCAGAAAGTAGGGCGAAATTTCCCAAGTTTTGGTAGAGGATAGCCTTTGTTTGCACAAAATTTCCGAAAAATTCTCCCGAAATAGTTTTTTCCTGAAATTCCACGTAAGAGTCTCCATTGAATTTGGGACGAAACGCGAAAAATTTCAGGTCAAACGGATGAGTATTCGCCCACGAAAAAAATCAAAGAGTTTCCCACACAAACGAATCTCCCTTCCGGCCCTGGCAGTGATAAAAAAAAATTTATTGCCAATCTTGTGGGACGAATCTGGGCCTCAACTCTCAGCCAAAACTCAATAGACACAGTGACGGACGTCTGGTAAAAAGTTCATACAAAAACACCCAAGGAGTAAGGCGTAGTAAGTCCCAGACCGAGAGTGAACAAAACTGGTTTTCCGAAAACAAAACGTCTTGGATTTTCTTCCCCGTACCTCCTTTTTGTGATTGTTGTATGGACGTGCCTCCTTACCTGGGTTCAAACAACACATGGAAGTACATGTGTGAACCTTTTCAGCACAGTACGGACCCAGAATAAAAATTGCAGAAAGTAGGGCGAAATTTCACAAGTTTTGGTAGAGGATAGCCTTGGTTTGCACAAAATTTCCGAAAAATTCTCCCATAATAGTTTTTTCCTGAAATTTCACCTAAGAGTCTCCACTGAATTTGGGACGAAATGCGAAAAATTTCAGGTCAAACGGATGAGTATTCGCCCACGAAAAAAATCAAAGAGTTTCACACACAAACGAACCTCCCTTCCGGCCCTGGCAGTGATCAATAAAAAATTTATTGCCAATCTTGTGGGACGAATCTGGGCCTCAACACTCAGCCAAAACTCAATAGACACAGTGACGGACGTCTGGTAAAAATTTCATACCAAAACACCCAAGGAGTAAGGCGTAGTAAGTCCCAGACCGAGAGTGAACAAAACTGGTTTTCCGAAAACAAAACGTCTTGGATTTTCTTCCCCGTACCTCCTTTTTGTGATTGTTTTATGGACGTGCCTCCTACCTGGGTGCAAACAACACATGGAAGTACTTGTGTGAACCTTTTCAGCGCAGTACGGACCCAGAATAAAAATTGCAGAAAGTAGGGCTAAATTTCACAAGTTTGGGTAGAGGATAGCCTTGGTTTGCACAAAATTTCCGAAAAATTCTCCCGAAATAGTTTTTTCCTGAAATTCCACGTAAGAGTCTCCACTGAATTTGGGACGAAATGCGACAAATTTCAGGTCAAACGGATGAGTATTCGCCCACGAAAAAAATCAAACAGTTTCGAACACAAACGAACCTTCCTTCCGGCCCTGGCAGTGATCAATAAAAAATTTATAGCCAATCTTATGGGACGACTTTGGGCCTCAACTCTCAGCTAAAACTCAATAGACACTGTGACGGACGTCTTGTAAAAATTTCAGACAAAAACATTCAAGGAGTAAGGCGTAGTAAGTCCCAGACCGAGAGTGAACATAATTGGTTTTCCGAAAATAAAACGTCCTGGATTTTCTTCCCCGTACCTCCTTTTTTTGATTGTTTTATGGACGTGCCTCCTTACCTGGGTGCAAACAACATATGGAAGTATTTGTGTGAACCTTTTCAGCGCAGTACGGACCCATAACAAAAATTGCAGAAAGTAGGGCGAAATTTCACAGGTTTCGGTAGAAGACAGCCTTGGTTTGCACAAAATTTTGAAAAATTCTCCCGAATTAGTTTTTTCCTGAAATTCCACGTAAGAGTCTCCACTGAATTTGGGACGAAACGCGACAAAGATAAGGTCAAACGGATGAGTATTCGCCCACGAAAAAAATCAAACAATTTCACACACAAACGAACCTTCCTTCCGGCCCTGGCTGTGATCAATAAAAAATTTATTGCCAAGATTATGGGACGAATCTGGGCCTCAAATCTCAGCCAAAACTCAATAGACACAGTGACGGACGTCTGGTAAACGTTTCTGGCCAAAACACCCAAGGAGTAAGGCGTAGTAAGTCCCAGACCGAGAGTGAACAAAACTGGTTTTCCGAAAACAAAACGTCCTGGTTTTTCTTCCCCGCACCTTCTTTTTGTGATTGCTTTATGGACGTGCCTCCTTACCTGGGTGCAAACAACATATGGAAGTACTTGTGTGAACCTTTCAGCGCACTATGGACCCAGAACAAAAATTGCAGAAAGTAGGGCGAAATTTCAAAAGTTTTGGTAGAGGATAGCCTTGGTTTGCACAAAATTTCCGAAAAATTCTCCCGAAATAGTTTTTTCCTGAAATTCCACGTAAGAATCTCCACTGAATTTGAGACGAAACGCGACAAATATCAGGTCAAACGGATGAGTATTCGCCCACGAAAAAAATCAAACAGTTTCACAAACAAACGAACCTTCCTTCCGGCCCTGGCAGTGATCAATAAAAAATTTATTGCCAATCTTGTGGGACGAATCTGGGCCTCAACTCTCAGCCAAAACTCAATAGACACAGTGACGGACGTTTGGTAAAAATTTCATACCAAAACAGCCAAGGAGTAAGGCGTAGTAAGTCCCAGACCGAGAGTGAACAAAACTGGTTTTCCGAAAACAAAACGTCCTGGATTTTCTTCCCCGTACCTCCTTTTTGTGATTGTTTTATGGACGTGCCTCCTTACCTGGGTGCAAACAACACATGGAAGTACTTTTGTGAACCTTTTCAGCGCAGTACGGACCCAGAATAGAAATTGCAGAAAGTAGGGCGAAATTTCACAAGTTTTGGTAGAGGATAGCCTTGGTTTGCACAAAATTTCCGAAAAATTCTCCCGAAATAGTTTTTTCCTGAAATTCCACGTAAGAGTCTCCACTGAATTTGGGACGAAACGCGACAAATTTCAGGTCAAACGGATGAGTATTCGCCCACGAAAAAAATTAAAGAGTTTCACACACAAACGAACCTCCCTTCCGGCCCTGGCAGTGATCAATAAAAAATTTATTGCCAATCTTGTGGGACGAATCTGGGCCTCAACTCTCAGCCAAAATTCAATAGACACAGTGACGGACGTCTGGTAAAAATTTCATACCAAAACACCCAAGGAGTAAGGCGTAGAAAGTCCCAGACCGAGAGTGAACAAAACTGGTTTTCCGAAAACAAAACGTCTTGGATTTTCTTCCCCGTACCTCCTTTTTGTGATTGTTTTATGGACGTGCCTCCTTACCTGGGTGCAAACAACACATGGAAGTACTTGTGTGAACCTTTTCAGCGCAGTACGGACCCAGAATAAAAATTGCAGAAAGTAGGGCGAAATTTCCCAAGTTTTGGTAGAGGATAGCCTTGGTTTGCACAAAATTTCTGAAAAATTCTCCCGAAATAGTTTTTTCCTGAAATTCCACGTAAGAGTCTCTACTGAATTTGGGACGAAACGCGACAAATTTCAGGTCAAACGGATGAGTATTCGCCACGAAAAAAATCAAAGAGTTTCACACACAAAAACGAACCTCCCTTCCGGCCCTGGCAGTGATCAATAAAAAATTTATTGCCAATCTTGTGGGACGAATCTGGGCCTCAACTCTCAGCCAAAACTCAATAGACACAGTGAGGACGTCTGATAAAAATTTCATACCAAAACACCCAAGGAGTAAGGCGTAGTAAGTCCCAGACCGAGAATGAACAAAACTGGTTTTCCGAAAACTAAACGTCCTGGATTTTCTTCCCCGTACCTCCTTTTTGTGATTGTTTTATGGACGTGCCTCCTTACCTGGGTGCAAACAACACATGGAAGTACTTGTGTGAACCTTTTCAGCGCACTACGGACCCAGAACAAAAATTGCAGAAAGTAGGGCGAAATTTCAAAAGTTTTGGTAGAGGATAGCCTTGGTTTGCACAAAATTTCCGAAAAATTCTCCCGAAATAGTTTTTTCCTGAAATTCCACGTAAGAATCTCCACTGAATTTGGGACGAAACGCGACAAATATCAGGTCAAACGGATGAGTATTCGCCCACGAAAAAAATCAAACAGTTTCACAAACAAACGAACCTTCCTTCCGGCCCTGGGAGTGATCAATAAAAAATTTATTGCCAATCTTGTGGGACGAATCTGGGCCTCAACTCTCAGCCAAAACTCAATAGACACAGTGACGGACGTCTGGTAAAAATTTCATACCAAAACACCCAAGGAGTAAGGCGTAGTAAGTCCCAGACCGAGAGTGAACAAAACTGGTTTTCCGAAAACAAAACGTCCTGGTTTTTCTTCCCCGCACCTTCTTTTTGTGATTGCTTTATGGACGTGCCTCCTTACCTGGGTGCAAACAACATATGGAAGTACTTGTGTGAACCTTTCAGCGCACTATGGACCCAGAACAAAAATTGCAGAAAGTAGGGCGAAATTTCAAAAGTTTTGGTAGAGGATAGCCTTGGTTTGCACAAAATTTCCGAAAAATTCTCCCGAAATAGTTTTTTCCTGAAATTCCACGTAAGAATCTCCACTGAATTTGGGACGAAACGCGACAAATATCAGGTCAAACGGATGAGTATTCGCCCACGAAAAAAATCAAACAGTTTCACAAACAAACGAACCTTCCTTCCGGCCCTGGGAGTGATCAATAAAAAATTTATTGCCAATCTTGTGGGACGAATCTGGGCCTCAACTCTCAGCCAAAACTCAATAGACACAGTGACGGACGTCTGGTAAAAATTTCATACCAAAACAGCCAAGGAGTAAGGCGTAGTAAGTCCCAGACCGAGAGTGAACAAAACTGGTTTTCCGAAAACAAAACGTCCTGGATTTTCTTCCCCGTACCTCCTTTTTGTGATTGTTTTATGGACGTGCCTCCTTACCTGGGTGCAAACAACACATGGAAGTACTTTTGTGAACCTTTTCAGCGCAGTACGGACCCAGAATAGAAATTGCAGAAAGTAGGGCGAAATTTCACAAGTTTTGGTAGAGGATAGCCTTGGTTTGCACAAAATTTCCGAAAAATTCTCCCGAAATAGTTTTTTCCTGAAATTCCACGTAAGAGTCTCCACTGAATTTGGGACGAAACGCGACAAATTTCAGGTCAAACGGATGAGTATTCGCCCACGAAAAAAATTAAAGAGTTTCACACACAAACGAACCTCCCTTCCGGCCCTGGCAGTGATCAATAAAAAATTTATTGCCAATCTTGTGGGACGAATCTGGGCCTCAACTCTCAGTCAAAATTCAATAGACACAGTGACGGACGTCTGGTAAAAATTTCATACCAAAACACCCAAGGAGTAAGGCGTAGAAAGTCCCAGACCGAGAGTGAACAAAACTGGTTTTCCGAAAACAAAACGTCTTGGATTTTCTTCCCCGTACCTCCTTTTTGTGATTGTTTTATGGACGTGCCTCCTTACCTGGGTGCAAACAACACATGGAAGTACTTGTGTGAACCTTTTCAGCGCAGTACGGACCCAGAATAAAAATTGCAGAAAGTAGGGCGAAATTTCCCAAGTTTTGGTAGAGGATAGCCTTGGTTTGCACAAAATTTCTGAAAAATTCTCCCGAAATAGTTTTTTCCTGAAATTCCACGTAAGAGTCTCTACTGAATTTGGGACGAAACGCGACAAATTTCAGGTCAAACGGATGAGTATTCGCCACGAAAAAAATCAAAGAGTTTCACACACAAAAACGAACCTCCCTTCCGGCCCTGGCAGTGATCAATAAAAAATTTATTGCCAATCTTGTGGGACGAATCTGGGCCTCAACTCTCAGCCAAAACTCAATAGACACAGTGAGGACGTCTGATAAAAATTTCATACCAAAACACCCAAGGAGTAAGGCGTAGTAAGTCCCAGACCGAGAATGAACAAAACTGGTTTTCCGAAAACTAAACGTCCTGGATTTTCTTCCCCGTACCTCCTTTTTGTGATTGTTTTATGGACGTGCCTCCTTACCTGGGTGCAAACAACACATGGAAGTACTTGTGTGAACCTTTTCAGCGCACTACGGACCCAGAACAAAAATTGCAGAAAGTAGGGCGAAATTTCAAAAGTTTTGGTAGAGGATAGCCTTGGTTTGCACAAAATTTCCGAAAAATTCTCCCGAAATAGTTTTTTCCTGAAATTCCACGTAAGAATCTCCACTGAATTTGGGACGAAACGCGACAAATATCAGGTCAAACGGATGAGTATTCGCCCACGAAAAAAATCAAAGAGTTTCACACACAAACGAACCTCCCTTCAAGCCCTGGCAGTGATCAATAAAAAATTTACTGCCAATCTTGTGGAACGAATCCAGGCCTCAACTCTCAGCCAAAACTCAATAGACACAGTGACGGACGTCTGGTAAAAATTTCATACCAAAACACCCAAGGAGTAAGGCGTAGTAAGTCCCAGACCGAGAGTGAACAAAACTGGTTTTCCGAAAACAAAACGTCCTGGATTTTCTTCCCCGTACCTCCTTTTTGTGATTGTTTTATGGACGTGCCTCCTTACCTGGGTGCAAACAACACATGGAAGTACTTGTGTGAACCTTTTCAGCGCAGTACGGACCCAGAATAAAAATTGCAGAAAGTAGGGCAAAATTTCACAAGTTTTGGTAGAGGATAGCCTTGGTTTGCACAAAATTTCCGAAAAATTCTCCCGTAATAGTTTTTTCCTGAAATTTCATCTAAGAGTCTCCACTGAATTTGGGACGAAACGCGACAAATTTTAGGTCAAACGGATGATTATTCGCCCACGAAAAAAATCAAAGAGTTTCACACACAAACGAACCTCCCTTCCGGCCCTGGCAGTGATCAATAAAAAATTTATTGCCAATCTTGTGAGACGAATCTGGGCCTCAACTCTCAGCCAATACTCAATAGACACAGTGACGGACGTCTGGTAAAAATTTCATACCAAAACACCCAAGGAGTAAGGCGTAGTAAGTCCCAGACCGAGAGTGAACAAAACTGGTTTTCCGAAAACAAAACGTCCTGAATTTTGTTCTCCGTACCTCCTTTTTGTGATTGTTTTATGGACGTGCCTCCTTACCTGGGTGCAAACAACACATGGAAGTACTTGTGTGAACCTTTTCAGCGTAGTACGGACCCAGAATAAAAATTGCAGAAAGTAGGGCGAAATTTCACAAGGTTTGGTAGTGGATAGCCTTGGTTTGCACAAAATTTCCGAAAAATTCTCCCGAAATAGTTTTTTGCTGAAATTCCACGTAAGAGTCTCCACTGAATTTGGGACGAAACGCGACAAATTTCAGGTCAAATGGATGAGTATTCGCCCACGAAAAAAATCAAAGAGTTTCACACACAAACGAACCTCCCTTCAAGCCCTGGCAGTGATCAATAAAAAATTTACTGCCAATCTTGTGGAACGAATCCAGGCCTCAACTCTCAGCCAAAACTCAATAGACACAGTGACGGACGTCTGGTAAAAATTTCATACCAAAACACCCAAGGAGTAAGGCGTAGTAAGTCCCAGACCGAGAGTGAACAAAACTGGTTTTCCGAAAACAAAACGTCCTGGATTTTCTTCCCCGTACCTCCTTTTTGTGATTGTTTTATGGACGTGCCTCCTTACCTGGGTGCAAAAAACACATGGAAGTACTTGTGTGAACCTTTTCAGCGCAGTACGGACCCAGAATAAAAATTGCAGAAAGTAGGGCGAAATTTCACAAGTTTTGGTAGAGGATAGCCTTGGTTTGCACAAAATTTCCGAAAAATTCTCCCGAAATAGTTTTTTCCTGAAATTCCACGTAAGAGTCTCCATTGAATTTGGGACGAAACGCGACAAATTTCAGGTCAAACGGATGAGTATTCGCCCACGAAAAAAATCAAAGAGTTTCACACACAAACGAACCTCCTTTCCGGCCCTGGCAGTGATCAATAAAAAATTTATTGCCAATCTTGTGGGACAAATCTGGGCCTCAACTCTCAGCCAAAACTCAATAGACACAGTGACGGACGTCTGGTAAAAATTTCATACCAAAACACACAAGGAGTAAGGTGTAGTAAGTCCCAGACCGAGAGTGAACAAAACTGGTTTTCCGAAAACAAAACGTCCTGGATTTTCTTTCCCGTACCTCCTTTTTGTGATTGTTTTATGGACGTGCCTCCTTACCTGGGTGCAAACAACACATGGAAGTACTTTTGTGAACCTTTTCAGCGCAGTACGGACCCAGAATAGAAATTGCAGAAAGTAGGGCGAAATTTCACAAGTTTTGGTAGAGGATAGCCTTGGTTTTCACAAAATTTCCGAAAAATTCTCCTGAAATAGTTTTTTTCCTGAAATTCCACGTAAGAGTCTCCACTGAATTTGGGACGAAACGCGACAAATTTCAGGTCAAACGGATGAGTATTCGCCCACGAAAAAAATCAAAGAGTTTCACACACAAACGAACCTCCCTTCCGGCCCTGGCAGTGATGAATAAAAAATTTATTGCCAATCTTGTGGGACGAATCTGGGCCTCAACTCTCACCCAAAACTCAATAGACACAGTGACGGACGTCTGGTAAAAATATCATACCAAAACACCCAAGGAGTAAGGCGTAGTTAGTCCCAAACCGAGAGTGAAAAAAACTGGTTTTCCGAAAACAAAATGTCCTGGATTTTCTTCCCCGTACCTCCTTTTTGTGATTGTTTTATGGACGTGCCTCCTTACCTGGGTGCAAACAACACATGGAAGTACTTGTGTGAACATTTTCAGCGCAGTACGGACCCAGAATAAAAATTGCTGAAAGTAGGGCGAAATTTCACAAGTTTTGGTACGCCTTGGTTTGCACAAAATTTCCGAAAAATTCTCCCGAAATAGTTTTTTCCTGAAATTCCACGTAAGAGTCTCCACTGATTTTGGGACGAAACGCGACAAATTTCAGGTCAAACGGATGAGTATTCGCCCACGAAAAAAATCAAAGAGTTTCACACACAAACGAACCTCCCTTCCGGCCCTGGCAGTGATCAATAAAAAATTTATTGCCAATCTTGTGGGACGAATCTGGGCCTCAACTCTCACCCAAAACTGAATAGACACAGTGACGGATGTCTGATAAAAATTTCAGACCAAAACACCAAAGGAGTAAGGCGTAGTAAGTCCCAGACCGAGAGTGAACAAAACTGGTTTTCCGAAAACAAAACGTCCTGGATTTTCTTCCCCGTACCTCCTTTTTGCGATTGTTTTATGGACGTGCCTCCTTACCTGGGTGCAAACAACACATGGAAGTACTTGTGTGAACCTTTTCAACGCAGTACGGACCCAGAATAAAAATTGCTGAAAGTAGGGCGAAATTTCACAAGTTTTGGTACGCCTTGGTTTGCACAAAATTTCCGAAGAATTCTCCCAAAATAGTTTTTTCCTGAAATTCCACGAAAGAGTCTCCACTGAATTTGGGACGAAACGCGACATATTTCAGGTCAAACGGATGAGGATTCGCCTACGAAAAAAATCAAACAGTTTCCCACACAAACGAACCTCCCCTCCGGCCCTGGCAGTGATCAATAAAAAATTTATTGCAAATCTTGTGGGACGAATCTGGGTCTCAACTCTCAGCCAAAACTCAATAGACACAGTGACGGACGTCTGGTAAAAATTTGAGACCAAAACACCCAAGGAGTAAGGCGTAGTAAGTCCCAGACCGAGAGTGAACAAAACTGGTTTTGCGAAAACAAAAAGTCCTGGATTTTCTTCCCCGTTCCTCCTTTTTGTGATTGTTTTATGGACGTGCCTCCTTACCTGGGTGCAAACAACACATGGAAGTACTTGTGTGAACCTTTTAAACGCAGTACGGACCCAGAATAAAAATTGCTGAAAGTAGGGCGAAATTTCACAAGTTTTGGTACGCCTTGGTTTGCACAAAATTTCCGAAGAATTATCCCAAAATAGTTTTTTCCTGAAATTCCACGAAAGAGTCTCCACTGAATTTGGGACGAAACGCGACATATTTCAGGTCAAACGGATGAGTATTCGCCCACGAAAAAAATCAAAGAGTTTCACACACAAACGAACCTCCCTTCCTGCCCTGGTAGTGATCAATAAAAAAATTATTGTCAATCTTGTGGGACGAATTTGGGCCTCAACTCTCAACCAAAACTCAGTAGACATAGTGACGGACGTCTGGTAAAAATTTCATACCAAAACACCCAAGGAGTAAGGCGTAGTAAGTCCCAGACCGAGAGTGAAGAAAACTGGTTTTCCGAAAACAAAACGTCCTATATTTTTTTCCCCGTACCTCCTTTTTGTGATTATTTTATGGACGTGCCTCCTTACCTGGGTGCAAACAAAACATGGAAGTACTTGTGTGAACCTTTTCAGCGCAGTACGGACCCAGAATAAAAATTGCAGAAAGTAGGGCGAAATTTCACAAGTTTTGGTAGAGGATAGCCTTAGTTTGCACAATATTTTCGAAAAATTCTCCCGAAATAGTTTTTTCCTGAAATTCCACATAAAAGTCTCCACTGAATTTGGGACGAAACGCGACAAATTTCAGGTCAAACGGATGAGTATTCGCCCACGAAAAAAAATCAAACAGTTTCACACACAAACGAACCTTCCTTCCGGCCCTGGCAGTGATCGATAAAAAATTTATTGCCAATCTTGTGGGACGAATCTGGGCCTCAACTCTCAGCCAAAACTCAATAGACACAGTGACGGACTCTGGTAAAAATTTCATACCAAAACACCAAAGAAGTAAGGCGTAGTAAGTCCCAGACCGAGAGTGAACAAAACTAGTTTTCCAAAAACAAAACGTCCTGGATTTTCTTCCCCGTACCTCCTTTTTGTGATTTTTTTATGGACGTGTCTCCTTGCCTTGGTGCAAACAACACATGGAAGTACTTGTGTGAACCTTTTCAGCGCAGTACGGACCCAGAATAAAAATTGCAGAAAGTAGGGCGAAATTTCACAAGTTTTGGTAGAGGATAGCCTTGGTTTGCACAAAATTTCCGAAAAAGTCTCCGGAAATAGTTTTTTCCTGAAATTCCACGTAAGAGTCACCACTGAATTTGGGACGAAACGCGACAAATTTCAGGTCAAACGGATGAGTATTCGCCCACGAAAAAAGTCAAACAGTTTCGCACAAACGAACGTCCCTTCCGGCCCTGGCAGTGATCAATAAAAAATTTATTGCCAATCTTGTGGGACGAATCTAGGCCTCAACTCTTAGCCAAAACTCAATAGACACAGTGACGGACGTCTGGTATAAATTTCAGACCAAAACACCCAAGGAGTAAGGCGTAGTAAGTCCCAGACCGAGAGTGAAGAAAACTGGTTTTCCGAAAACAAAACGTCCTGGATTTTCTTCCCCGTACCTCCTTTTTGTGATTGTTTTATGGACGTGCCTCCTTACCTGGGTGCAAAAAACACATGAAAGTACTTGTGTGAACCTTTTCCGCGCAGTACGGACCCAGAATAAAAATTGCAGAAAGTAGGGCGAAATTTCACAAGTTTTGGTAGAGGATAGCTTTGGTTTGCACAAAATTTCCGAAAAATTCTCCCGAAATAGTTTTTTCCTGAAATTCCACGTAAGAGTCTCCACTGAATTTGGGACGAAACGCGACAAATTTCAGGTCAAACGGATGAGTATTCGCCCACGAAAAAAATCAAACAGTTTCACACACAAACGAACGTCCCTTCCGGCCCTGGCAGTGATCACTAAAAAATTTATTGCCAATCTTGTGGGACGAATTTGGGCCTCAACTCTCAGCCAAAACTCAATAGACACAGTGACGGACGTCTAGTAGAAATTTCAGACCAAAACACCCAAGGAGTAAGGCGTAGTAAGTCCCAGACCGAGAGTGAACAAAACTGGTTTTCCGAAAACAAAACGTCCTGGATTTTCTTCCCCGTACATCCTTTTTGTGATTGTTTTATGGACGTGCCTCCTTACTTTGGTGCAAACAACACATGGAAGTACTTGTGTGAACCTTTTCAGCGCAGTACGGACCCAGAATAAAAATTGCAGAAAGTAGGGCGAAATTTCACAAGTTTTGGTAGAGGATAGCCTTGGTTTGCACAAAATTTCCGAAGAATTCTCCCAAAATAGTTTTTTCCTGAAATTCCACGAAAGAGTCTCCACTGAATTTGGGACGAAACGCGACATATTTCAGGTCAAACGGATGAGGATTCGCCCACGAAACAAATCAAACAGTTTCGCACACAAACGAACCTCCCTTCCGGCCCTGGCAGTGATCAATAAAAAATTTATTGCCAATCTTGTGGGACGAATCTGGGCCTCAACTCTCAGCCAAAACTCAATAGACACAGTGACGGACGTCTGGTAAAAATTTCATACCAAAACACCCAAGGAGTATGGCGTAGTAAGTCCCAGACCGAGAGTGAACAAAACTGATTTTCCGAAAACAAAACGTCCTGGATTTTCTTCCCCGTACCTCCTTTTTGTGATTGTTTTATGGACGTGCCTCCTTACCTGGGTGCAAACAACACATGGAAGTACTTGTGTGAACCTTTTCAGCGCAGTACGGACCCAGAATAAAAATTGCAGAAAGTAGGGCGAAATTTCATAAGTTTTGGTAGAGGATAACCTTGGTTTGGACAAAATTTCTGAAAAATTCTCCCGAAATAGTTTTTTCCTGAAATTCCACGCAAGAGTCTCCATTGAATTTGGGACGAAACGCGACAAAATTCAGGTCAAACGGATGAGTATTCGCCCACGAAAAAAATCAAACAGTTTCGCACACAAACGAATGTCCCTTCCGGCCCTGGCAGTGATCAGTAAAAAATTTATTGCCAATCTTGTGGGACGAATATTGATGGAGATCAAGCTCAAGAGGACATGGAAGCCAATCATCAAGCTCAAGAAGAGGTGGAGGCACAAATGGAGGACGCCCATGGAGGTCAAAGTCCACCTCAAAGGATTACAAGAAGCATGTTCAAAGCTTTGGGAGCTAGAGGACATTTATTTTCTCTTTTTGTAATTTCTTTAGTTGAAGGTGCTTAGTGGGAAACATTAGAAAGCTCTTTTGTTTTAGCATCTTGTAGGCTTTAGTTAGGAGCTTTGGGGGGGTGTATTAGTAGATAGGTGTAGAAGTAGAATAGGAGGTGCCAAAGTGAAGGAAAGGGTCACACCTTCCTCATGCATAGAATAGGCGCCGGTTCTAGAATGATTTGGGTGGGAATTTTGAATTGTTTTAGCTTTCATTTTCAGCACCTTAGGCTATAAATAGAGGTGCTCTCTTTGTAAAATTCAGATTGGAATTAATTTAAGAAAACTCTACTCAAATTTTGAGTGACCTTTGGAGAGCTTTTGGAGCCTTCTTCTCTAGTCTTATCTTGATGGATCAATGGAGTCCTCAAGTGGCGGCATCACTCTCATCTAGGAGCATTCCACACTTCTAGTGGCGAGATCATCCATCCTCCTTCCATCTTGATGAGCATTCTCTTCTCCTTCCTTTCTTCTTCTTCTTCAATTGTTCATGTTGCTTTGTGTTCTTGAGTTTTTCAGTTTCGGTTTTTCTATTTTCCAGCATTATGTTCTGTTTTGTTCTTAATTCTGTTCGGTTCATATGAATTGTTGTTTAATTCTGTTCGGTCATTCCAGCTTTCATTCCCTTTGTTGATTCAATTTGACAATATTTGGTTCATCCAAATGAGTTTGGGATTTGGTACTAGTTTTTGGTGAGTTCTTGTCTTAGAACAATGATCCAACTCTAAGAAAAGTGCCTCTACATTTTCCAGCTCAAGGTGATTCCTAAGAATGTCAAGAATCTTGTTCTATGTGGCTATTGGAATCACATCATGTGGTATCATGAGTCTTAGGTTCATTCTTGTTTAATTGTTGAGTTGTGTGCACTTTATTTCAAGAGCACTTTTAATTTCTTGCAATTTAAGTTTCTGTTTTAGAATTTTATTTGAGTATTCTTGCTGTTTTTCTTTTACACCAAGTGCTTGTGAAAAGGTTTATGGCACTCATAATTCTTATGAGTATGGTTGCTCTTTTGGAATGACATTATCCTTCCTAGAGTTTACCTTAAGCTTCCTTTCACTTGTTACAATTTGTGATGTGTCTTTTAATTTTGAATCATGTCAAGTTTTGTCTTAGTCATGTTATTCCATATATGTCATTACTTCTAGTAGTACTTTTATTGTTTTGATTGTTTCTTGCTTTGGTGTCATATAATTTTCTGAATTGATGTTGATCCTTTGTGCATTTTCTTTTTAGATTTGAGTTCATACTTGTATTCTAGACCTATACAAGTTCCAATACATCATTTTCTATTATGTCTTTGCTAGTTCATCATCCTGTTTTTTTATTCCTATTAGGATTCCTCTGTTTCTGAAAAAAGTGCTTACTGTTTTCCTTATTGCAATTAATTTACTTACTGGAAAATTCTGAAATTCTGGATTTGAGATATTCAAAGTGTTAGAAAAGAATAGAAAAAAAATCATTCAAAAATACGAAGTACACAAAAAAATGATAAATAAAATAAAAAAAGTGTACAATTCTGCCAAAAAAAATACGATAATCTGGCAGCGATTTTGAAAAATTTATTTCTCTCAATTGGCTTACTGTTTTTAATTGATTCCAGTGCCATTATTGAGTTAACATCTTGAAGTTTCTGTGGTTTAAATTTCATAATCCAGTTCGCTCTACATCATTCCAGTTAAATCAGTGAATATCAAGCACAGTTTGCATTTTAAAAAAAAAATTTCCAGTAGCTAATTTTTTGTTTTCTTCATCTACTCTAGTGCTTTTCCTTAAGTATTCTTTTGTGTGCCTACTTTTCTCATTGAGTTCTTTATTTTCTTGATTGTCTTTCATTCTTACTCTTTGAGTTTGTCTTACATATAGTATTCCTTTTGCAATTACCTTTCCTTGCTTATACCTTTTCTTGTTTGTCTTTATTGTTTCATTGGTTTTGTGGTGGTTGCTTTTGAGATTGGTGTGCTTGCTTTGACATATTTCATTTGAGGATTCCAAGGCCTCAAGATCAGATTGGTGCAAGAACATTATTTCTTTGAGAGTGATCTCTTTTTCAGCCTTAGTTCACTTCGACAGTTTCATTGCCAAAAGCTCACTGTTTTTGCTAATTTTTAACTTGTTTGCTGTTTTTGTGTGTTTGCTGTTTTTAATTACAAATGGCTGGATTTTCAAGTGATGCATCCTACAAGCAGAATTCTCCTTCCAAAGCTTCAATCCTTGGTGAATTCCATGAAGCTCAAAGAACCATTAGACGGTTGGAGGAGAAATTGCAAAAGATGGAGGTGCAACAAGCTAGACCATCTCCTTCAATTCATGATGAGCATCATAGACCTTCAACAAGAGCTTCTTCCAATGATGTTGGCCGTGAAGATGAGCATAGGAGAAGGAGAACTCCACCCCAAGTCCATGGACAAAGACATCATCACCATGGGGAAAGAATTCACTACGGCAATGGCTTCTACCATGATGCAAAGTCCAAGCTTCCTTCGGTCAAGCTACCTTGTTTTAATGGTTCTAGTGATCAAAATGTATATTTAGATTGGGAGGCTAAGTGTGAACAAATTTTTGAGATCCATGAGATCCAAGATGAGCATAAGCTCAAGCTAGCCACCCTAGAGTTTAGTGATTATGCCATGAAATGGTGGCATGGAATTGTAAAGGACATTATCTATCACAAGGGTCCTCCCGTGGACTCTTGGAACTCTTTAAAGGATCATATGCGCGCTAGGTTTGTGCCCCCACATTTTAGGAAAGACCTCATGTTGAGACTCCAACGGTTTCAACAAGGCACGCTAAATGTGGATGAATATTATAAGGAGCTTGAGACGCTTGTGCTTAAAATTGAATTAGAAGAAAGTGAAGAAGCCATGGTTGCTAGGTTTGTGAGTGGTCTTAGGAAGGATATTCAAGACATTGTTGAGTTACAAGAGTATTCATCATTGGGTTCTTTAGTTCATCTTGCAATGAAGGTGGAAGCCCAACTTGCTAAGAAAAACTCTTTTAAAAATGCTTCCAATGATGGATACTACTCCAAGTCTTGGAGAAACAAAACTTCTTTTTCTAAACATCCTTCCAAAGATTCTTCTTTCAAACCCAAGGAATCTAAGCCATCTACTTCTAGACCTAAGTCTCCCACTAGAACATCTAACACTAAATGCTTTAAATGTATGGGTTATGGTCATATTGCTGCAAATTGTCCTTCCAAACGAAGTATGTACATGCATGAGGGCATTGTAGTTAGTGAGCATGATTCGGATTCTCCAAAGCATTCATTACATTCTCATGCATCTAGTGAGGAAGAGAGCGAATGTCCACTTGAAGGGGACTTGTTAGTTGTGAGAAGACTTCTTGGACAAGTTTCACAACCTTTTGATGAAAGTCAAAGGGAAAATATTTTCCATACAAGATGTCTTATTCAAAACAACATTTGTTCCTTGATAGTGGATGGGGGTAGTTGTGCAAATGTGGCTAGTACAAGAGTAGTAGATAAGCTTGGATTGCCTACTATCTCTCATACAAAGCCCTACAAATTACAATGGCTTAGTGAAGTAGGAGAAATAATTGTTAATAAACAAGTCCTCATCCATTTCTCCATTGGAAAATACAAAGATGAGGTATTATGTGATGTTGTGCCCATGGAAGCCACTCATGTTCTTTTGGGAAGGCCTTGGCAATTTGATAGAAAAGTTTTACATGATGGCTTTACCAACAAACTATCTTTTGAATTCCATGGTCACAAGGTTACTTTAAAATCTCTCTCTCCAAGGGAAGTCCATGAGGACCAAGTTATCATGAAGAAAAAGAGGGAGAGTGAAAAAGATCAAAAAAATAAAAAAGATAAGAGTTCTAAGCCTACACTCCTTGTGTCTAGGCGTGACATTGAAAGGGAAATAGTGGCTCATCATCCTCTTTTTTTAGCCATCCCTAGAACTCTTAGAGTAGATTCACTTGTTGATAGTCCTCATTGCTTGGAAAATTTAGTAGAAGAGTTCAAAGATGTGTTTCAAGATCCTCCAAAAGGACTTCCACCTTTGAGAGGGATTGAACACCAAATTGATTTGATACCGGGCTCTTCTTTACCAAATCGTCCAACATATAGGACCAATCCAAGTGAAACCAAGGAAATTCGCCAACAAGTTGAGGCTTTGATTGAGAAAGGGTGGGTGCAAGATAGCATGAGTCCTTGTGCTATGCCTATCATCTTAGTGCCAAAAAAGGATGGTACATGGCGAATGTGTTCGGATTGTAGGGCCATAAATAACATAACCATTAAGTATAGGCATCCCATACCTAGACTAGATGATTTGTTGGATGAATTACATGGTTCAAAAATCTTTTCAAAGATTGATCTTAAAAGCGGCTACAATCAAATCCGTATCAAACCGGGTGATGAATGGAAGACGGCTTTTAAGACCAACTTTGGTTTATATGAGTGGTTAGTTATGCCTTTTGGTTTAACTAATGCACCAAGTACCTTCATGCGCCTCATGCATCATGTTCTTAGACCTTTCATTGGTAAGTTTGTTGTGGTTTACTTGATGACATTCTCATTTATAGCTTATCTTTGAATGACCATAGGTTGCATGTTAGGCAAGTTTTGGAAACCCTTAGGAAGGAACATTTGTATGCTAACCTTGCTAAATGTATGTTTGCTCTTGATCATATAGAATTCCTAGGGTTTGTTGTGAGTTGTAAAGGGGTCCATGTGGACAAAACAAAGGTGGTGGCCATTCAAAATTGGCCTACACCGAAATCTTTGAATGAGGTCCGAAGTTTTCATGGGCTTGCTTCTTTCTATAGAAGATTTGTCCCAAACTTTGGTACCATTGCCGCACCACTCAATGACATAGTGAAAAAGGATGTGGTCTTTCATTTGGGAGAAGCACAACAAAATGCTTTTGATACTTTGAAAGAAAAATTGACTAATGCTCTCATCTTGGCCCTTCCTAATTTCACTAAGACATTTGAGATTGAGTGTGATGCTTCAAGCATAGGTATTGGGGCTGTTCTCCTTCAAGAGGGCCACCCCATAGCCTATTTTAGTGAGAAATTGAAGGGAAGTCATCTCAACTATTCCACCTATGATAAGGAATTATATGCACTTGTTAGGGCTTTGTTTACTTGGCAACACTATCTTTTTCCCAAAGAGTTTGTGATACATAGTGATCATGAATCTCTTAAATTTTTGAAAAGCCAAAACAAACTTAACAAGAGGCATGCTAAGTGGGTGGAATTCATTGAGCAATTTCCTTATGTGATCAAACACAAGCAAGGCAAAATAAATATTGTGGCGGATGCTCTTTCTAGAAGATACACCTTGCTAAATCTTTTAACCTCTCAATATCTTGGTTTTGATCACATTAAGGAACTTTATCATGATGACCTTGATTTTTCTCCCATCTATCAAGAGTGTCTTAAAGGAGGACACAAAGACTTTTTTATTCAAGATGACTTTCTTTTTAAAGGAAAACGTCTTTGTGTTCCCCAATGCTCTATTAGATTATCTCTTGTTAGAGAAGCTCATGAGGGGGGTTTAATGGGACATTTTGGGGTTGCTAAAACTTTGGATGTGTTGCATGAACATTTCTTTTGGCCTCATATGCATAAACATGTTCATAGTTTGTGTGATAAATGCATAGCTTGCCGCAAAGTTAAGTCTAAAATGCATCCCCATGGTCTATATACTCCTCTTCCTATCCCTTCAATGCCTTGGGTCGATATATCTATGGATTTCATCTTAGGCTTACCCAAGACATCAAAGGGAAAGGACTCCATTTTTGTGGTAGTGGATCGTTTTTCAAAGATGGCTCACTTTATTCCTTGCCACAAAGTGGATGATGCATGCCACATTGCAAACCTCTTCTTCCAAGAAGTGGTTCGCTTGCATGGGATTCCTAGGTCTATAGTGTCCGATAGAGATCCTAAGTTCTTGAGTCACTTTTGGAAGACCTTGTGGGGCAAGCTTGGAACTAAGCTTTTATTTTCTACCACTTGTCACCCACAAACTGATGGTCAAACCGAGGTGGTAAATAGAACCTTAGGACAACTATTGAGATGCTTTATTTCGGGGAATCCTAGAGTGTGGGAGAATTTACTACCCCATGTTGAGTTTGCATATAACCGAGTAGTAAATTCTACCACCTCCCATTCTCCTTTTGAGGTGGTCTATGGGTTTAATCCTCTAACACCTCTTGATCTTCTTCCTATTCCTCTTCTTGAAGATGTCTTGTGCAAAGATGGAGATGAAAAGGCTTCTTTTGTGAAAACTTTGCATAAAGACATCAAGAAGAGAATTGAGAAGAAGGTTGGCAAGTATGCTGAACTTGCCAATAAAAGGAGAAAAGCATTGTTGTTTGATAAGGGCGATTGGGTTTGGCTTCACTTGAGAAAGGATCGTTTTCCTACTCAAAGGAAGTCCAAACTAATGCCTCGAGGGGATGGACCTTTCCAAGTCCTCAAGAGGATTAATGACAATGCTTATGAGTTAGATATGCCTGATACTTTCTTAGGTAGTCATACTTTTAATGTCAGCGATCTAACTCCTTTTTCTGTAGGTCTCCAGAATTCGTGGTCGAATTCTCTCCAACTCGGGGAGTATGATGGAGATCAAGCTCAAGAGGACATGGAGGCCAATTATCAAGCTCAAGAAGAGGTGGAGGCACAAATGGAGGACGCCCATGGAGGTCAAAGTCCACCTCAAAGGATTACAAGAAGCATGTTCAAAGCTTTGGGAGCTAGAGGACATTTATTTTCTCTTTTTGTAATTTCTTTAGTTGAAGGTGCTTAGAGGGAAACATTAGAAAGCTCTTTTGTTTTAGCATCTTGTAGGCTTTAGTTAGGAGCTTTGGGGGGGTGTATTAGTAGATAGGTGTAGAAGTAGAATAGGAGGTGCCAAAGTGAAGGAAAGGGTCACACCTTCCTCATGCATAGAATAGGCGCCGGTTCTAGAATGATTTGGGAGGGAATTTTGAATTGTTTTAGCTTTCATTTTCAGCACCTTAGGCTATAAATAGAGGTGCTCTCTTTGTAAAATTCAGATTGGAATTAATCTAAGAAAACTCTACTCAAATTTTGAGGGACCTTTGGAGAGCTTTTGGAGCCTTCTTCTCTAGTCTTATCTTGATGGATCAATGGAGTCCTCAAGTGGCGGCATCACTCTCATCTAGGAGCATTCCACACTTCTAGTGGCGAGAGCATCCATCCTCCTTCCATCTTCATGAGCATTCTCTTCTCCTTCCTTTCTTCTTCTTCAATTGTTCATGTTGCTTTGTGATCTTGAGTTTTTCAGTTTCGGTTTTTCTATTTTCCAGCACTATGTTCTGTTTTGTTCTTAATTCTGTTCGGTTCATATGAATTGTTGTTTAATTCTGTTCGGTCATTCCAGCTTTCATTCCCTTTGTTGATTCAATTTGAAAATATTTGGTTCATCCAAATGAGTTTGGGATTTGGTACTAGTTTTTGGTGAGTTCTTGTCTTAGAACAATGATCCAACTCTAAGAAAAGTGCCTCTACATTTTCCAGCTCAAGGTGATTCCTAAGAATCTCAAGAATCTTGTTCTATGTGGCTATTGGAATCACATCAAATATGGGCCTCAACTCTCAGCCAAAACTCAATAGACACAGTGACGGACGTCTGGTCAAAATTTCAGACCAAAACACCCAAGGAGTAAGGCGTAGTAAGTCCCAGACCGAGAGTGAACAAAACTGGTTTTCCGAAAACAAAACGTCCTGGATTTTCTTCCCCGTACCTCCTTTTTGTGATTGTTTTATGGACGTGCCTCCTTACCTGGGTGCAAACAACACATGGAAGTACTTGTGTGAACCTTTTCAGCGCAGTACGGACCCAGAATAAAAATTGCAGAAAGTAGGGCGAAATTTCACAAGTTTTGGTAGAGGATAGCCTTCGTTTGCACAAAATTTCCGAAAAATTCTCCCGAAATAGTTTTTTTCTGAAATTCCACGTAAGAGTCTCCACTGAATTTGGGACGAAACGCGACAAATTTCAGGTCAAACGGATGAGTATTCGCCCACGAAAAAAATCAAACAGTTTCGCACACAAACGAACCTCCCTTCCGGCCCTGGCGGTGATCAATAAAAAATTTATTGCCAATATTGTGGTACGAATCTAGGCCTCAACTCTCAGGAAAAACGTAATGGACACAGTGACGGACGTCTGGTAAAAATTTCAGACCAAAACACCCAAGGAGTAAGGCGTAGTATGTCTCAGACCGAGAGTGAACAAAACTGGTTTTCCGAAAACAAAACGTTCTGGATTTTCTTCCCCGTACCTCCTTTTTGTGATTGTTTTATGGACGTGCCTCCTTACCTGGGTGCAAACAACACATGGAAGTACTTGTGTGAACCTTTTCAGCGCAGTACGGACCCAGAATAAAAATTGCAGAAAGTAGGGCGAAATTTCACAAGTTTTGGTATAGGATAGCCTTGGTTTGCACAAAATTTCCGAAAAATTCTCCCGAAATAGTTTTTTCCTGAAATTCCACGTAAGAGTCTCCACTGAATTTGGGACGAAACGCGACAAATTTCAGGTCAAACGGATGAGTATTCGCCCACGAAAAAAATCAAACAGTTTCGCACACAAACAAACCTCCCTTCCGGCCCTGGCGGTGATCAATAAAAAATTTATTGCCAATATTGTGGTACGAATCTAGGCCTCAACTCTCAGGAAAAACGTAATGGACACAGTGACGGACGTCTGGTAAAAATTTCAGACCAAAACACCCAAGGAGTAAGGCGTAGTAAGTCTCAGACCGAGAGTGAACAAAACTGGTTTTCCGAAAACAAAACGTTCTGGATTTTCTTCCCCGTACCTCCTTTTTGTGATTGTTTTATGGACGTGCCTCCTTACCTGGGTGCAAACAACACATGGAAGTACTTGTGTGAACCTTTTCAGCGCAGTACGGACCCAGAATAAAAATTGCAGAAAGTAGGGCGAAATTTCACAAGTTTTGGTATAGGATAGCCTTGGTTTGCACAAAATTTCCGAAAAATTCTCCCGAAATAGTTTTTTCCTGAAATTCCACGTAAGAGTCTCCACTGAATTTGGGACGAAACGCGACAAATTTCAGGTCAAACGGATGAGTATTCACCCACGAAAAAAATCAAACAGTTTCGCACACAAACGAACCTCCCTTCCGGCCCTGGCGATGATCAATAAAAAATTTATTCCCAATCTTGTGGGACGAATCTGGGCCTCAACTCTTAGCCAAAACTCAATAGACACAGTGACGGACGTCTGGTAAATATTTCAGACCAAAACACCCAAGGAGTAAGGCGTAGTAAGTCCCAGACCGAGGGTGAACAAAACTGGTTTTCCGAAAACAAAACGTCCTGGATTTTCTTCCCCGTACCTCCTTTTTGTGATTGTTTTATGGACGTGCCTCCTTACCTGGGTGCAAACAACACATGGAAGTACTTGTGTGAACCTTTTCAGCGCAGTACGGACCCAGAATAAAAAATGCAGAAAGTAGGGCGAAATTTCACAAGTTTTGGTATAGGATAGCCTTGGTTTGCACAAAATTTCCGAAAAATTCTCCCGAAATAGTTTTTTCCTGAAATTCCACGTAAGAGTCTCCACTGAATTTGGGACGGAACGCGACAAATTTCAGGTCAAACGGATGAGTATTCGCCCATGAAAAAAATCAAACAGTTTCCCACAAAAACGAACCTCCCTTCCGGTCCTGGCAGTGATCAATAAAAAATTTATTGCCAATCTTGTGGGACGAATCCGGGCCTCAACTCTCAGCCAAAACTCAATAGACACAGTGACGGACGCCTAGTAAAAATTTCAGACCAAAACACCCAAGGAAAAAGGCGTAGTAAGTCCGAGACCGAGAGCGAACAAAACTGGTTTTCCGAAAACAAAACCTCCTGGATTTTCTTCCCCGTACCTCCTTTTTGTGATTGTTTTATGGACGTGCCTCCTTACCTGGGTGCAAAAAACACATGGAAGTACTTGTGTGAACCTTTTCAGCGCAGTACGGACCCAGAATAAAAATTGCAGAAAGTAGGGCGAAATTTCACAAGTTTTGGTAGAGGATAGCCTTCGTTTGCACAAAATTTCCGAAAAATTCTCCCGAAATAGTTTTTTTCTGAAATTTCACGTAAGAGTCTCCACTGAATTTGGGACGAAACGCGACAAATTTCAGGTCAAACGGATGAGTATTCGCCCACGAAAAATATCAAACAGTTTCGCACACAAACGAACCTCCCTTCCGACCCTGGCGGTGATAAAAAAAAAAATTTATTGCCAATCTTGTGGTACAAATCTGGGCCTCAACTCTCAGCCAAAACTTAATAGACAAAGTGACGGACGTCTGGTAAAAATTTCAGACCAAAACACCCAAGGAGTAAGGCGTAGTAAGTCCCAGACCGAGAGTGAACAAAACTGGTTTTCCGAAAACAAAACGTCCTGGATTTTCTTCCCCGTACCTCCTTTTTGTGATTGTTTTATGGACGTGCCTCCTTACCTTGCTGAAAACAACACATGGAAGTACTTGTGTGAACCTTTTCAGCGCAGTACGGACCCAGAATAAAAATTGCAGAAAGTAGGGCGAAATTTCACAAGTTCTGGTTTTCCGAAAACAAAACGTTCTGGATTTTCTTCCCCGTACCTCCTTTTTGTGATTGTTTTATGGACGTGCCTCCTTACCTGGGTGCAAACAACACATGGAAGTACTTGTGTGAACCTTTTCAGCGCAGTACGGACCCAGAATAAAAATTGCAGAAAGTAGGGCGAAATTTCACAAGTTTTGGTATAGGATAGCCTTGGTTTGCACAAAATTTCCGAAAAATTCTCCCGAAATAGTTTTTTCCTGAAATTCCACGTAAGAGTCTCCACTGAATTTGGGACGAAACGCGACAAATTTCAGCAAACGGATGAGTATTCGCCCACGAATAAAATCAAACAGTTTCACACACAAACGTACCTCCCTTCCGGCCCTGGCGGTGATCAATAAAAAAATTTATTTCCAATCTTGTGGTACGAATCGGGGCCTCAACTCTCAGCCAAAACTCAATAGACACAGTGACGGACGTCTGGTAAAAATTTCAGACCAAAACACCCAAGGAGTAAGGCGTAGTAAGTCCCAGACCGAGAGTGAACAAAACTGGTTTTCCGAAAACAAAACGTCCTGGATTTTCTTCCCCGTACCTCCTTTTTGTGATTGTTTTATGGACGTGCCTCCTTACCTTGCTGCAAACAACAAATGGAAGTACTTGTGTGAACCTTTTCAGCGCAGTACGGACCCAGAATAAAAATTGCAGAAAGTAGGGCGAAATTTCACAAGTTTTGGTAGAGGATAGCCTTCGTTTGCACAAAATTTCCGAAAAATTCTCCCGAAATAGTTTTTTTCTGAAATTCCACGTAAGAGTCTTCACTGAATTTGGGACGAAACGCGACAAATTTCAGGTCAAACGGATGAGTATTCGCCCACGAAAAAAATCAAACAGTTTCGCACACAAACAAACCTCCCTTCCGGCCCTGGCGGTGATCAATAAAAAATTTATTGCCAATATTGTGGTACGAATCTAGGCCTCAACTCTCAGGAAAAACGTAATGGACACAGTGACGGACGTCTGGTAAAAATTTCAGACCAAAACACCCAAGGAGTAAGGCGTAGTAAGTCTCAGACCGAGAGTGAACAAAACTGGTTTTCCGAAAACAAAACGTTCTGGATTTTCTTCCCCGTACCTCCTTTTTGTGATTGTTTTATGGACGTGCCTCCTTACCTGGGTGCAAACAACACATGGAAGTACTTGTGTGAACCTTTTCAGCGCAGTACGGACCCAGAATAAAAATTGCAGAAAGTAGGGCGAAATTTCACAAGTTTTGGTATAGGATAGCCTTGGTTTGCACAAAATTTCCGAAAAATTCTCCCGAAATAGTTTTTTCCTGAAATTCCACGTAAGAGTCTCCACTGAATTTGGGACGAAACGCGACAAATTTCAGCAAACGGATGAGTATTCGCCCACGAATAAAATCAAACAGTTTCACACACAAACGTACCTCCCTTCCGGCCCTGGCGGTGATCAATAAAAAAATTTATTTCCAATCTTGTGGTACGAATCGGGGCCTCAACTCTCAGCCAAAACTCAATAGACACAGTGACGGACGTCTGGTAAAAATTTCAGACCAAAACACCCAAGGAGTAAGGCGTAGTAAGTCCCAGACCGAGAGTGAACAAAACTGGTTTTCCGAAAACAAAACGTCCTGGATTTTCTTCCCCGTACCTCCTTTTTGTGATTGTTTTATGGACGTGCCTCCTTACCTTGCTGCAAACAACAAATGGAAGTACTTGTGTGAACCTTTTCAGCGCAGTACGGACCCAGAATAAAAATTGCAGAAAGTAGGGCGAAATTTCACAAGTTTTGGTAGAGGATAGCCTTCGTTTGCACAAAATTTCCGAAAAATTCTCCCGAAATAGTTTTTTTCTGAAATTCCACGTAAGAGTCTTCACTGAATTTGGGACGAAACGCGACAAATTTCAGGTCAAACGGATGAGTATTCGCCCACGAAAAAAATCAAACAGTTTCGCACACAAACAAACCTCCCTTCCGGCCCTGGCGGTGATCAATAAAAAATTTATTGCCAATATTGTGGTACGAATCTAGGCCTCAACTCTCAGGAAAAACGTAATGGACACAGTGACGGACGTCTGGTAAAAATTTCAGACCAAAACACCCAAGGAGTAAGGCGTAGTAAGTCTCAGACCGAGAGTGAACAAAACTGGTTTTCCGAAAACAAAACGTTCTGGATTTTCTTCCCCGTACCTCCTTTTTGTGATTGTTTTATGGACGTGCCTCCTTACCTGGGTGCAAACAACACATGGAAGTACTTGTGTGAACCTTTTCAGCGCAGTACGGACCCAGAATAAAAATTGCAGAAAGTAGGGCGAAATTTCACAAGTTTTGGTATAGGATAGCCTTGGTTTGGACAAAATTTCCGAAAAATTCTCCCGAAATAGTTTTTTCCTGAAATTCCACGTACGAGTCTCCACTGAATTTGGGACGAAACGCGACAAATTTCAGCAAACGGATGAGTATTCGCCCACGAAAAAAATCAAACAGTTTCACACACAAACGTACCTCCCTTCCGGCCCTGGCGGTGATCAATAAAAAAATTTATTTCCAATCTTGTGGTACGAATCGGGGCCTCAACTCTCAGCCAAAACTCAATAGACACAGTGACGGACGTCTGGTAAAAATTTCAGACCAAAACACCCAAGGAGTAAGGCGTAGTAAGTCCCAGACCGAGAGTGAACAAAACTGGTTTTCCGAAAACAAAACGTCCTGGATTTTCTTCCCCGTACCTCCTTTTTGTGATTGTTTTATGGACGTGCCTCCTTACCTTGCTGCAAACAACAAATGGAAGTACTTGTGTGAACCTTTTCAGCGCAGTACGGACCCAGAATAAAAATTGCAGAAAGTACGGCAAATTTCACAAGTTTTGGTAGAGGATAGCTTTGGTTTGCACAAAATTTCCGAAAAATTCTCCCGAAATAGTTTTTTCCTGAAATTCCACGTAAGAGTCTCCACTGAATTTGGGACGAAACGCGACAAATTTCAGGTCAAACAGATGAGTATTCGCCCACGAAAAAAATCAAACAGTTTCGCTCACAAACGAACCTCCCTTCCGGCCCTGGCGGTGATCAATAAAAAATTTATTTCCAATCTTGTGGTACGAATCTGGGCCTCAACTCTCAGCCAAAACTCAATAGACACAGTGACGGACGTCTGGTAAAAATTTCAGACCAAAACACCCAAGGAGTAAGGCGTAGTAAGTCCGAGACCGAGAGTGAACAAAACTGGTTTTCCGAAAACAAAACGTCCTGGATTTTCTTCCCCGTACCTCCTTTTTGTGATTGTTTTATGGACGTGCCTCCTTACCTTGCTGCAAACAACAAATGGAAGTACTTGTGTGAACCTTTTCAGCGCAGTACGGACCCAGAATAAAAATTGCAGAAAGTACGGCAAATTTCACAAGTTTTGGTAGAGGATAGCCTTGGTTTGCACAAAATTTCCGAAAAATTCTCCCGATGTAATTTTTTCCTGAAATTCCACGTAAGAGTCTCCACTGAATTTGGGACGAAACGCGATAAATTTCAGGTCAAACGGATGAGTATTCGCCCACGAAAAAAATCAAACAGTTTCGCACACAAACGAACCTCCCTTCCGGCCCTGGCGGTGATCAATAAAAAATTTATTGCCAATCTTGTGGGACGAATCTGGGCCTCAACTCTCAGCCAAAACTCAATAGACACAGTGACGGACGCCTGGTAAAAATTTCAGACCAAAACACCCAAGGAAAAAGGCGTAGTAAGTCCGAGACCGAGAGCGAACAAAACTGGTTTTCCGAAAACAAAACCTCCTGGATTTTCTTCCCCGTACCTCCTTTTTGTGATTGTTTTATGGACGTGCCTCCTTACCTGGGTGCAAAAAACACATGGAAGTACTTGTGTGAACCTTTTCAGCGCAGTACGGACCCAGAATAAAAATTGCAGAAAGTAGGGCGAAATTTCACAAGTTTTTGTAGAGGATAGCCTTCGTTTGCACAAAATTTCCGAAAAATTCTCCCGAAATAGTTTTTTTCTGAAATTCCACGTAAGAGTCTCCACTGAATTTGGGACGAAACGCGACAAATTTCAGGTCAAACGGATGAGTATTCGCCCACGAAAAAAATCAAACAGTTTCGCACACAAACAAACCTCCCTTCCGGCCCTGGCGGTGATCAATAAAAAATTTATTGCCAATATTGTGGTACGAATCTAGGCCTCAACTCTCAGGAAAAACGTAATGGACACAGTGACGGACGTCTGGTAAAAATTTCAGACCAAAACACCCAAGGAGTAAGGCGTAGTAAGTCTCAGACCGAGAGTGAACAAAACTGGTTTTCCGAAAAACAAACGTTCTGGATTTTCTTCCCCGTACCTCCTTTTTGTGATTGTTTTATGGACGTGCCTCCTTACCTGGGTGCAAACAACACATGGAAGTACTTGTGTGAACCTTTTCAGCGCAGTACGGACCCAGAATAAAAATTGCAGAAAGTAGGGCGAAATTTCACAAGTTTTGGTAGAGGATAGCCGTGGTTTGCACAAAATTTCCGAAAAATTCTCCCGAAATTGTTTTTTTCTGAAATTCCACGTAAGAGTCTCCACTGAATTTGGGACGAAACACGACAAATTTCAGGTCAAACGGATGAGTATTCGCCCACGAAAAAAATCAAACAGTTTCGCACACAAACAAACCTCCCTTCCGGCCCTGGCGGTGATCAATAAAAAATTTATTGCCAATATTGTGGTACGAATCTAGGCCTCAACTCTCAGGAAAAACGTAATGGACACAGTGACGGACGTCTGGTAAAAATTTCAGACCAAAACACCCAAGGAGTAAGGCGTAGTAAGTCTCAGACCGAGAGTGAACAAAACTGGTTTTCCGAAAACAAAACGTTCTGGATTTTCTTCCCCGTACCTCCTTTTTGTGATTGTTTTATGGACGTGCCTCCTTACCTGGGTGCAAACAACACATGGAAGTACTTGTGTGAACCTTTTCAGCGCAGTACGGACCCAGAATAAAAATTGCAGAAAGTAGGGCGAAATTTCACAAGTTTTGGTATAGGATAGCCTTGGTTTGCACAAAATTTCCGAAAAATTCTCCCGAAATAGTTTTTTCCTGAAATTCCACGTAAGAGTCTCCACTGAATTTGGGACGAAACGCGACAAATTTCAGGTCAAACGGATGAGTATTCACCCACGAAAAAAATCAAACAGTTTCGCACACAAACGAACCTCCCTTCCGGCCCTGGCGGTGATCAATAAAAAATTTATTCCCAATCTTGTGGGACGAATCTGGGCCTCAACTCTTAGCCAAAACTCAATAGACACAGTGACGGACGTCTGGTAAATATTTCAGACCAAAACACCCAAGGAGTAAGGCGTAGTAAGTCCCAGACCGAGGGTGAACAAAACTGGTTTTCCGAAAACAAAACGTCCTGGATTTTCTTCCCCGTACCTCCTTTTTGTGATTGTTTTATGGACGTGCCTCCTTACCTGGGTGCAAACAACACATGGAAGTACTTGTGTGAACCTTTTCAGCGCAGTACGGACCCAGAATAAAAAATGCAGAAAGTAGGGCGAAATTTCAAAAGTTTTGGTATAGGATAGCCTTAGTTTGCACAAAATTTCCGAAAAATTCTCCCGAAATAGTTTTTTCCTGAAATTCCACGTAAGAGTCTCCACTGAATTTGGGACGGAACGCGACAAATTTCAGGTCAAACGGATGAGTATTCGCCCATGAAAAAAATCAAACAGTTTCCCACAAAAACGAACCTCCCTTCCGGTCCTGGCAGTGATCAATAAAAAATTTATTGCCAATCTTGTGGGACGAATCCGGGCCTCAACTCTCAGCCAAAACTCAATAGACACAGTGACGGACGCCTGGTAAAAATTTCAGACCAAAACACCCAAGGAGTAAGGCGTAGTAAGTCCGAGACCGAGAGCGAACAAAACTGGTTTTCCGAAAACAAAACCTCCTGGATTTTCTTCCCCGTACCTCCTTTTTGTGATTGTTTTATGGACGTGCCTCCTTACCTGGGTGCAAAAAACACATGGAAGTACTTGTGTGAACCTTTTCAGCGCAGTACGGACCCAGAATAAAAATTGCAGAAAGTACGGCAAATTTCACAAGTTTTGGTAGAGTCGCCCTGGTTTGCACAAAATTTCCGAAAAATTCTCCCAAAATAGTTTTTTCCTGAAATTCCACGTAAGAGTCTCCACTGAATTTGGGACGAAACGCGACAAATTTCAGGTCAAACGGATGAGTATTCGCCCACGAAAAAAATCAAACAGTTTCGCACACAAACGAACCTCCCTTCCGGCTCTGGCGGTGATCAATAAAAAATTTATTGCCAATATTGTGGTACGAATCTGGGCCTCAACTCTCAGCCAAAACTCAATAGACACAGTGACGGACGTCTGGTAAAAATTTCATACCAAAACACCCAAGGAGTATGGCGTAGTAAGTCCCATACCGAGAGTGAACAAAACTGGTTTTCCGAAAACAAAACGTCCTGGATTTTCTTCCCCGTACCTCCTTTTTGTGATTGTTTTATGGACGTGCCTCCTTACCTGGGTGCAAACAACACATGGAAGTACTTGTGTGAACCTTTTCAGCGCAGTACGGACCCAGAATAAAAATTGCAGAATGTAGGGCGAAATTTCACAAGTTTTGGTAGAGGATAGCCTTGGTTTGCACAAAATTTCCGAAAAATTCTCCCGAAATAGTTTTTTCCTGAAATTCCACGTAAGAGTCTCCACTGAATTTGGGACGAAACGCAACAAATTTCAGGTCAAACGGATGAGTATTCACCCACGAAAAAAATCAAACAGTTTCGCACATAAACGAACCTCCCTTCCGGCCCTGGCGGTGATCAATAAAAAATTTATTGCCAATCTTGTGGGACGAATCTGGGCCTCAACTCTCAGCCAAAACTCAATAGACACAGTGACGGACGTCTGGTAAAAATTTCAGACCAAAACACCCAAGGAGTAAGGCGTAGTAAGTCCCAGACCGAGAGTGAACAAAACTGGTTTTCCGAAAACAAAACGTCCTGGATTTTCTTCCCCGTACCTCCTTTTTGTGACTGTTTTATGGACGTGCCTCCTTACCTGGGTGCAAACAACACATTGAAGTACTTGTGTGAACCTTTTCAGCGCAGTACGGACCCAGAATTAAAACTGCAGAAAGTACGGCGAAATTTCACAAGTTTTGGTAGAGGATAGCCTTGGTTTGCACAAAATTTCCAAAAAATTCTCCTGAAATAGTTTTTTCCTGAATTCCACGTAAGAGTCTCCACTGAATTTGGGACGAAACGCGACAAATTTCAGGTCAAACGGATGAGTATTCGCCCACGAAAAAAATCAAACAGTTTCGCACACAAACGAACCTCCCTTCCGGCCCTGGCGGTGGTGAATAAAAAATTTATTGCCAATCTTGTGGGACGAATCTTGGCCTCAACTCTCAGCCAAAACTCAATAGACACAGTGACGGACGTCTGGTAAAAATTTCAGACCAAAACACCCAAGGAGTAAGGCGTAGTAAGTCCCAGACCGAGAGTGAACAAAACTGGTTTTCCGAAAACAAAACGTCCTGGATTTTCTTCCCCGTACCTCCTTTTTGTGACTGTTTTATGGACGTGCCTCCTTACCTGGGTGCAAACAACACATTGAAGTACTTGTGTGAACCTTTTCAGCGCAGTACGGACCCAGAATAAAAATTCCAGAAAAGAAGGCGAAATTTCACAAGTTTTGGTAGAGGATTGCCTTGGTTTGCACAAAATTTCCGAAAAATTCTCCCGAAATAGTTTTTTCCTGAAATTCCACGTAAGAGTCTCCACTGAATTTGGGACGAAACGCGACAAATTTCAGGTCAAACGGATGAGTATTCGCCCACGAAAAAAATCAAACAGTTTCGCACACAAACGAACCTTCCTTCCAACCCTGGAGGTGATCAATAAAAAATTTATTGCCAATCTTGTGGGACGAATCTGGGCCTCAACTATCAACCAAAACTCAATAGACCTAGTGACGGACGTCTGGTAAAAATTTCAGACCAAAACACCCAAGGAAAAAGGCGTAGTAAGTTCCAGACCGAGAGTGAACAAAACTGGTTTTCCGAAAACAAAACGTCCTGGATTTTCTTCCCCGTACCTCCTTTTTGTGATTGTTTTATGGACGTGCCTCCTTACCTGGGTGCAAACAACACATGGAAGTACTTGTGTGAACCTTTTCAGCGCAGTACGGACCCAGAATAAAAACTGCAGAAAGTACGGCGAAATTTCACAAGTTTTGGTAGAGGATAGCCTTGGTTTGCACAAAATTTCCAAAAAATTCTCCCGAAATAGTTTTTTCCTGAATTCCACGTAAGAGTCTCCACTGAATTTGGGACGAAACGCGACAAATTTCAGGTCAAACGGATGAGTATTCGCCCACGAAAAAAATCAAACAGTTTCGCACACAAACGAACCTCCCTTCCGGCCCTGGCGGTGGTCAATAAAAAATTTATTGCCAATCTTGTGGGACGAATCTTGGCCTCAACTCTCAGCCAAAACTCAATAGACACAGTGACGGACGTCTGGTAAAAATTTCAGACCAAAACACCCAAGGAGTAAGGCGTAGTAAGTCCCAGACCGAGAGTGAACAAAACTGGTTTTTCGAAAACAAAACGTCCTGGATTTTCCTCCCCGTACCTCCTTTCACTACAAAAAAACGTGTATAATGCGGCGGTTATTTTCGTAAAAACTGGCGGTTTTAACCACCGCATTATACGTATGTGGCGGTACCGCGTACCGCCAGAATTCTTCCCGCCACAAAGTTTAATGTGGCGGTCAATTGAGAACCGTTGTAGCAGACGCCATATTATGCATTGTATAAAGCGGCAGTTTTAAGCATGTAATTGGCGTTAGTTATAAATGTCGTAATTTTAAAACTGGGTAAACCAATTCTAACGTAAATAATGACATTTTTAATCGCCGCCACTTGATACAGTATGACATTTATAATACATTTTATAACTGTCATAATTCGAATATTAAATATTTAATTTTATTTTTAATATTTATAATAATTTATTTAATTCTATTTTATAATTTGATTTCATAATATTATTTAATTTCATATTATAATTAAACTTTAATTTTATTTTTAACATTTATAATAATTTATTTAATTCTATTTTATAATTTGATTTTATAATATTAATTATTTTGATATTATAATTAAATTCCAATACACAATTATGTTTCATAATATAATGAAGTTATAACATAAACTAATTTCATAATATAATTAAAATTGATAAATATAATAATCAAAAGATAAGTTCATTCATTCATTGAAAAAACAAAGTTGATAATGTCAAACTAATCCAAACAACAAGTAAATTAAATTGTCAAAATATAAATAGTTTCACTTTCTAAACATATTACAAGTAAATTCTCAATCCTAATTTGTCTTACTCCCTCCACTTGATCTTATATTCTGGATTGGTGATGGAGCACCACTAGCAACATCCGGTGCCTGAAAGTTGTCATCATAGCTGACAACCACATGTATTCCAACGGGCCAATTATAAGCATCCTAACCTTGAGCTTCATTTTCTGAGTACACAAGCTGAGACATTGTGGTCCACATTTAATGGGACTACACAAGCTGATTTTTTCTGTAAATTAGTACATTAATATTATAGATGATATAGTTAAACTAAAGTCAATTTGACAAAGGTTGGTCATAAAAAATACAAGAACCAAGACATTGAAGTTTAAGACCAAAAAAGTATACATTCATTTCTACAATCAAGGGAAGTTAAGAAAAGAAGGGAAAGATTAGAGTTATCCACAAATCATGAATGAAAATAAATCATCACCTCTATATAGTAACTGAAAGCTAACTTTGTAATTATGAGGAGAACCCAGAACATTGTGTACCTTACATTATAAACAATGATACATTATGATTAGATCCAAGGAAAATAATACTATTCACAATTGAGAGGAACTTCTAAAACTAGATTCTTACTTGAAAAGGGAAAATGTGCTCTCATGCATTCCCCTAGTAGAGTCGAGGCTGCCAATTACAAAGAATCAAAATAGCTATTTTAAATTCAGTATATCTCAGGTGCAGAGGCAAAAAATGATTGTTCCTATGTGTACCAGCCGAAAAGTATGCATAGGAAAAAGGGTAGCCATATCACCTACCTGTGACCACCACATCATAAGCATCACAATCCTATAGTTTGACCTCTCAAGAAAACGGCGAATGAGTGGGAACAAAAACAACATGGCAGCTAGCATATTTGGTGACAGGTATACAACAACGACCATAATAAAGAATGAAGGCGAATTTTGAATTGCTTCCAAACCAACTTTGTATCGTTTGAGCAAACCCAGGAGGATTTTCCCAAGTATAAGCATAACTAACTGATAGAACAATCACCCATGCTGCAGCTGAAACAACTTTTAGAATGTATCTCAACTTAACATGCATAGACATGCTCCATTGTGATTTCCAACTGAGGATCACATCCAGAATAGCTGCCTATATAAACATAAAGTAAAAATTATTACCATAAGCAACTTACACTTTCATAATGCCAAGATTGTTTAAAACAATGTGGGTACACAAAAATGGCCTTTAAATAGCAAGTAAAAAAAAATCACTAAATAAATCTTCCTCTGATGTCTATCAGCAGTTGCATGTTAAACAAACAAGCATTAAAATAGAAGAACAAAGGGCTCTTGAATAGAAGCCAGAGTAGCAATATAGCCTAAAATTTTGTACAAAAATATGAATATGGCAATTGAGAAATATCCACAAGCAATATATGTGCTGGTAATATTTGCTATTACCTACCTTGTCCAAGCTTCAAGATAGCAGCAATTATAAACACACTAAGCACCTTCTTGAAAACATTCACATCAATGATTGCACTTGGATCCCCAGTTCCATTCCAAGCAACAATAATCATAGCCTAAGATAAATTAGCTCTTTCAGAAATGGATATATTTTGCTAAATATTGAATGAAGGGAAAAATCATACACATAGATTGCGAAGGACAACAGACAAATTATTACCTGTAAGCACAGAATAAAAAAACCCCACATGCGATCAAAACTTCTGAAAATATGCCAAAATGATCTTATCTCAACAAAATTGACTTTTCCAACCCATTTGTCCCTGTTAACTAGTTTGTTATTCTGTAGATTAAGTATATATCAAGGCTTAAAATCCAGTGGCAGGAATATGTTTTAGGTTTTCAGTCGTAGCTATCCAAATGTACTTCATTTACAGCAATGGGAATTTTAAAAAGCACCCATTTAACATTTCAAATCAGGATCATAATCAAATGGAGAGTATTTTCTTCCCATTTTCAGAAAAAAAATCCAAGCAGTCATTGATTATCATAATGATTCTTTACAGAAAAAAGCATTTCATAACCAATATAATCAACCAAATATATTATGCATGTCATCTATAAATCAATTTTCAACTTCGAAACAACTTTTTCTTCTAAGAACTAAATTTATAAAACTACAAAAGCAAAAACACGAGGCCATACCTTTTCTTATATGGTTACAGAGTCCACGTGTGCATGAGTGAACTTCCGTATGCATATTTTGCCATATTGAAACAGTTGTATAGTCAGCAGCAGAATAAATAGCAATAAATTAATAAGTAGAATTTAATCGGTGAATTGATCACAAAAGATTGTACAATGCATATTCTAGCAAATATTTTTTTGGAACAAAGACACATAAAAGAATTAGAGAGAAGCTAAATAAGTGAGAAAAGCAGACAGGATAAATGTAAAGAAACAAAATTGCAAGCTGATAGCAAACACTGATACTCGAATTTTATTATGTAAAGATAAAAAATACAAAAAAGAATACCAAATTTCTACATACATAAAACTATTTAGTACTCATAGCAGCACACCATTAAGAGTCTTGAAGAGCTTATTTTACAGTTTTGGATTTGATTGAGTCACTTGTGGAGTTGCAGGAACAATAGGATTAGGATGAAATATTTCAGGAATATAGGTAGAAACCAAAGAGGAATTAATGTGGAAGTGGTTGAAAAAAGATGTGGATATCGAAACTATGCTCATTAAAAATGTCATCTTTAGAAATAAAGATTCTGCCAGTTGAAGATAAACACATATATCCTTTATGACTGGCAGAATACCCCAAACCAAACTGATCTTGAAGACAATGCTTTGCTAAATTTTCAAAATAAATAAAAAATAGGATAATTTAATGAGAACAAAATTCATGAATAAAAAGAGTAACTATTGTAAAACTGCATGAGTATAGTTTTGTAAAAAGTTATGAAATAATCTAATATTAACTTAACACTTGTTCCCGTATGCCAATACAGTTCCACATCGTTCAGGAATCGAGGCCAAGGGCAGTTTATATACTCCCTCCTCCCTTCACCCTTCGAGGCGCCTTTTAAGGACAAAACCGTGACGGAGCACCGACCTCCAAAGCGGACAATACCTCGAATGCGGTGATTGACCCTAGCGATGCTGTCCAACGACTTGAGGTCGGAACATTGGCGCCCACCGTGGGGCCGAAGAGGCTCCTTCGCCCCTCAGCTAGGGGAACAAACTCCCCTTAGACCTCGACTGGGGGGCTTGTTCCCGTATGCCAATACAGTTCCACATCGTTCAGGAATCGAGGCCAAGGGCAGTTTATATACTCCCTCCTCCCTTCACCCTTCGAGGCGCCTTTTAAGGACAAAACCGTGACGGAGAACCGACCTCCAAAGCGGACAATACCTCGAATGCGGTGATTGACCCTAGCGATGCTGTCCAACGAAGAGTTAAGCTCTAAGAGGAAGGTGGCGGATGAGGGGCAGCAGTTCAGTCGTTCAAATCCATGGACACGACCTTCCCGTCGACTACGTGGTGTGTGGGGTCGCAGTTCGAGAGGTTGATGCCAGGGTTCTCACAGGACGCCTGGGACAGGGCCTCTTGGAACCCCTCCTCGAAGGTGCCCGCCATCTCCTGGATAAGGGACTTTTTCTCCTTCTCCAGTTCCTCAATGGCGGCGTCTCCAGAGGCCACCTGCTTCTCCAGAGCCTCTTTCTCCACGCGAAGCCGGCTAACCTCGACCTGCAGTTTGTCGTAGTCAACTCGGAGAAGGTCCATAGCTTTGGCCTGCGTGGCCATTTCCTCCTCCATCCGCTCCACCTTGGCAGCCTGTTCACAGCAACGGTCCTTCAGGTCCTTGTGAGTTTCTGCATCCGCTTTGACCACTTCCTGAAGACCCGCCACCTGCACTTGGAGAGAAACTTCACGAGCGTAAAAGTCAGCCTGGAGCTCCAAGGCCTCTGCCAGTTTCCTCTCAGTTTCTGCCCTGGACTCTTGTACTTGCTTCAGGGAGGAACAATAAGCCTCGTTCTGACGTCCCAGGATCCTCATCTCCTCCTCCAGGGTAGATGCCTTCGTCTCCAAGGCCTGGAGAGTTTGAGCTTGCATGACAGCGTTTCTGGCCTGGGAGCGCCATTCAAGAGCCACCGCCAAGAAGGCCCCCAGATAGAAAGGCATACCTTCCCTCCTATCGGTACCTTCTGGCATAGTCCCGCCACTGAAACCCCTCATCAGATGCATGATTGGAGGAGGGATGGCGATGAAGTCGGGGGCAGCAGCGTCGGGAGTCGGGGAAGCAGTGGTTTCTGGCGGCGGCAGAGGCGGCGCAGATTCAGCACCTTCGCCCCTTTCCTCTTGGAGAATCATAGGAGGGAGTGAGGTTGCGCTTGGAGGATTGTCCATAAAGGGGTTCCCTCCCTGTGGCGATGCCTCTACCGGAAGAGGAACCCGCGCAGATTTTCTCCTTCTGAAGGGAGCCACACCCTCCGATTCCTCATCGTCTGACAGAATCTCCAAAACCCTTTTCCCTTTGTCAAGGGGGGGTGGAGCCGGTGACGAGGCCGCAGCTAGGGGAACAGCGGCGATAGGCGAAGGAGAGTTGGGGGTTGGAAGCAAGTCGGAGCCAGATGGAGACGTCGGAGATGGGCTAGAAGCAGCTTCAGCAGTGACTGGAGGCGGCGGTGTCGGAGCCGGTGGAAGAATCGGATTGGCAACAAGGCTGGAGGAGACGCCTGCCTTGGCGGCACGAGCCTCCTTCAGTGCTTTCGCCAACATTATTCTTTTGGAAGCGCCCATCACCGATCCTACATCAAGACAGGCCAAATAACAAGGATTAGTACTAGAGCAGTTATGTGGATTCACAATACAGGAAGAGATGCGAAATGCAAGTAACATTGTACAGTGAAAAATGGTAATGCAGATAACCATAACAACTAATGTATCATGAATCGCCAAGAGCAGATACCGAAATATGTAGAAAGCCCATGGGCATTGAATTCGTTCGCGATGAGCTTGGCGGTATCGAAGACTATCCCCAGTCCCGCCAAGGCTTTGCATATATCCCGGTCAGGCGGGGCAAGTTCGTCCAAAGCCAAGGGCTTCATAGTTATGGGTTTGTCTGTCCAGTACAGGGGAAAGCCCTCAAGAATGGTAGGATCGCGCTTGGTCGCGCGTACCTTGAAAAATTTCCCCTTCCAGCCTTTGAACGAATTCTGGAAGAGCGTAAGGATGATGCGCCCAGCGATCCCAGAAAAACTCATCCAGAGGCTTTTCCCTTGCTTCTTTACCTCGAAGAAGTGGAGAAAAACGTCCACAGAGGAGGGAATGCCTAGATAGCCGCAAAGAATTTGGAACCCCCTCACGAAAGCCCAACTGTTGGGATGGAGTTGGGCGGGAGCAGTGTTTATCTCTGTCAGTAGCTCTTTTTCGAAGGGAGTGAGGGGTAGACGCAGGCCCACCCTTTTGAGCACCATCTGATAGAGGAAGAAGAAAGCGCATCCCCCAGTATCCCGTGAGTACACGCAAACGGGCATCCCAGGTCGCACTCGGCTTACCCGGACTTGGGAGTCATGACTTTTGTGGAAAGCATTGAAGTTATAGAGAGCAGGGTCCCCCCTGTGGGCCTCCACGTCCTCGACGGAATTCAGGAGGGAACATTCGTCCAGAAGTTCGTCGGGGGCCCAGTCATATTCGCCCCTATAATGAGACTTGGGGAGCGGGGGAGGCGCGGTGGTCTTGGTTTTTGCCATCAACGCCAATGCTGAAGATCAAAAGAGAGAGAAAGGGTTCAGAGAAAAGGGGTTTGGAGAGAAGAAAAGGGGAAAATGGAAGAACCCTAGGAGCGCCCTACCCACAAGAGAACGAAGGGAAGCGAAAGGAACAACGAAGCATACAAACAATATCCAGAGAAATACGAGAATAACAACAGTCCCAGGCAGTTTCCTATAATGCGACGACAGTGAAGAGTTGAGAGTGCTCGAAACCATACCTTTGCTGTTGAAGTGGAGGCGGTATGAGAGCGCAGGAAGGAGAGAATCGCAATTGCAGAGGGGAGAGGTTTTGGAGGCGATGAACAGGGCAAAGTAGTAGAGTGAATGAATGCAACAGTAGGGTGAGCGCGGGGTTTGGAGTAACTTGAACGTTACATTTCGCGACTCAAGAAGCACTAACTAAGGGCCGTAGGATCGGGCCACGCGTCAGAGGGTTGATTGCCCAGGGGAAGCGCAAGGGTCTCTAAAGGAGGGCCACGCGATGGGCCACGTGGCGCGCGATCAAAGGCAGCCCAAAAGGTGTAATCATCCCCATTTCAGGAAATGTCCAATCGCTCATTAAGAATACCCCTGTGGTTCAGAAAATGTCGCGTCAGTAATTCGAAAATTTGCTGAGTCAGCAGAGAATGACACGTTATCAGGAAGGCACGTGGATGGCGGGGGCAAGGCTTTAGTCTTTGCGCTGAAGACAAGTCTTCGGCTTAAGACTGGGGGGCTTGTGTACCGTCCCGTATCAGGGCGTTGATTAATTCAAGGTCAAAGTCAACGACTGGAGAGTCAAAGTCAACTCAAGGTGTCGCCCAGGTGTAGAGACGCCAAGAGGACAAGGCGTCGCCAAGGCAAGGCGTCGCCCGGGTAGAGGCGTCGCCAAGGCAAGGCGTCGCCCGGGTAGAGGCGTCGCCCAACCAGGGCGTCGCCAGATCAAACAGTGTAAAAGCAAGGCAATCACGGTGTGGTTCCCCGATACCCATGGGTAGGAAAGACCATGGAGGGAGCGACGTCGTGGGAAAGCCTCAGGTCCCGATATCTCGGGAAAGTGATAAAGAGAAGGAAAAGGTGGCTTCAAGGCCATAGTGATAGTACCAGTGAAGGGCAGCCTGACTCACGAAGTACCCCTGCTGCCCCAGAGACGCCTGCGGGACAGATACGACCCAAGAGGAAGGTCACGCCCAGGATAACCGGGTGCAGGGTGTGAGAGGAAGGCAGATACGCTCTCAGAGTAAGTGGCTAGATACTTGGGGGCATGAGTTGGCACCCAAAAAGCCACCCCTAGCGCAGTAGCACTCCCAGGCAGGAGGACCCACACATAGAAACGTCCCCAAATGGGCAGAAACGCCCCCAGATGGGGTCATGGCGTCGTGAGGCCCTCCACGTGTACAACAGCCATGCCAGAATGGAAACACCCTCTAGTCAGGTGCCAGGTAATTAAAGATATTCAATACAGTTTCCCTTTCGAGCATTCTGGTACTATTAGGGCTCCCAAGCGTTTCAACGTCTTAAATGCACTACGTTTCGTAATTAAGCGCTTTAAAGAGTGCGTTGCGATAGAGATTAAAAGCGCTTTAAGGCGCTTTAAATGCTGGGCAGTTTAAATAGCGCTGAGAATGTCGGGAAAAAGGGGAACTTTTGGCAAACTTACGAGAAACTCTTTGGTTGCTTGCCCGTGCTTTAGGGCTACGTACAAGTGACTGGAGAATATTTTTGCCTCAAGGAGACAATACACACACAGATACACAGTTCTTTGACCACCTTCAGAGTGCCATACGCGGTGCTCAGATACGTGGGTGGACAGTTTTTTTTTTGGTGTTTCTTGCTGGCTGACTTGAGTGTCGGAGTGCAAACGGCCGCTAGGGCGCCTCTTTGACCTCTTTTTTGCAGGAATTCACAGGCAAAGAGTGGGAAGGAGTCCTTAGCTGACGGTTGAGGTCGCGCACGAAGACGTCCCGGTCAACCGGACGGAACATTTGGCGCCCAAAGTGGGGCCGAAGAGGCTCCTTCGCCCCTCAGCTAGGGGGACAAACTCCCCTTAGACCTCGACTGGGGGGCTTGTTCCCGTATGCCAATACAGTCCCACATCGTTCAGGAATCGAGGCCAAGGGCAGTTTATATACTCCCTCCTCCCTTCACCCTTCGAGGCGCCTTTTAAGGACAAAACCGTGACGGAGAACCGACCTCCAAAGCGGACAATACCTCGAATGCGGTGATTGACCCTAGCGATGCTGTCCAACGACTTGAGGTCGGAACATTGGCGCCCACCGTGGGGCCGAAGAGGCTCCTTCGCCCCTCAGCTAAGGGGACAAACTCCCCTTAGACCTCGACTGGGGGGCTTGTTCCCGTATGCCAATACAGTCCCACATCGTTCAGGAATCGAGGCCAAGGGCAGTTTATATACTCCCTCCTCCCTTCACCCTTCGAGGCGCCTTTTAAGGACAAAACCGTGACGGAGCACCGACCTCCAAAGCGAACAATACCTCGAATGCGGTGATTGACCCTAGCGATGCTGTCCAACGACTTGAGGTCGGAACATTGGCGCCCACCGTGGGGCCGAAGAGGCTCCTTCGCCCCTCAGCTAGGGGGACAAACTCCCCTTAGACCTCGACTGGGTGCAAACAACACATGGAAGTACTTGTGTGAACCTTTTCAGCGCAGTACGGACCCATAATAAAAACTGCAGAAAGTAGGGCGAAATTTCACAAGTTTTGGTAGAGGATAGCCTTGGTTTGAACAAAATTTCTGAAAAATTCTCCCGAAATAGTTTTTTCCTGAAATTCCACGTAAGAGTCTCCACTGAATTTGGGACGAAACGCAACAAATTTCAGGTCAAACGGATGAGTATTCGCCCACGAAAAAAATCAAACAGTTTCGCACACAAACGAACCTCCCTTCCAGCCCTGGCAGTGATCAATAAAAAATTTATTGCCAATCTTGTGGGACGAATCTGGGACTCAACTCTCAGCCAAAACTCAATAGACACAGTGACGGACGTCTGGTAAAAATTTCAGACCAAAACACCCAAGGAGTAAGGCGTAGTAAGTCCCAGACCGAGAGTGAACAAAACTGGTTTCCGAAAACAAAACGTCCTGGATTTTCTTCCCCGTACCTCCTTTTTGTGATTGTTTTATGGACGTGCCTCGTTACCTGGGTGCAAACAACACATGGAAGTACTTGTGTGACCCTTTTCAGCGCAGTACGGACCCAGAATAAAAACTGCAGAAAGTACGGCGAAATTTCACAAGTTTTGGTAGAGGATAGCCTTGGTTTGCACAAAATTTCCGAAAAATTCTCCCAAAATAGTTTTTTCCCGAAATTCCACGTAAGAATGTCCACTGAATTTGGGACGAAACGCGACAAATTTCAGGTCAAACGGATGAGTATTCGCCCACGAAAAAAATCAAACAGTTTCGCACACAAACGAACTTCCCTTCCGGCCATGGCAGTGATCAATAAAAAATTTATTGCCAATCTTGTGGGACGAATCTGGGCCTCAACTCTCAGCCAAAACTCAATAGACACAGTGACGGACGTCTGGTAAAAATTTCAGACCAAAACACCCAAGGAGTAAGGCGTAGTAAGTCCCAGACCGAGACTGAACAAAACTTGTTTTCCGAAAACAAAGCGTCCTGGATTTTCTTCCCCGTACCTCCTTTTTGTGATTGTTTTATGGACGTCCCTCCTTACCTGGGTGCAAACAACATATGGAAGTACTTGTGCGAACCTTTTCAGCGCAGTACGGACCCAGAATAAAAATTGCAGAAAGTAGGGCGAAATTTCACAAGTTTTGGTAGAGGATAGCCTTGGTTTGCACAAAATTTCCGAAAAATTCTCCCGAAATAGTTTTTTCCTGAAATTCCACATAAGAATCTCCACTGAATCGGGGACGAAACGTGAAAAATTTCAGGTCAAACGGATGAGTATTCGCCCACGAAAAAAATCAAACAGTTTCACACACAAACGAACCTCCCTTCCGGCCCTGGCAGTTGTCAATAAAAAATTTATTGCCAATCTTCTGGGACGAATCTGGGACTCAACTCTCAGCCAAAACTCAATAGACACAGTGACGGACGTCTGGTAAAAATTTCAGACCAAAACACCCAAGGAGTAAGGCGTAGTAAGTCCCACACCGAGAGTGAACAAAACAGGTTTTCCGAAAACAAAGCGTCCTGCATTTTCTTCCCCGTACCTCCTTTTTGTGATTGTTTTATGGACGTGCCTCCTTAACTGGGTGCAAACAACATATGGATGTACTTGTGCGAACCTTTTCAGCGCAGTACGGACCCAGAATAAAAATTGCAGAATGTAGGGCGAAATTTCACAAGTTTTGGTAGAGGATAGCCTTGGTTTGCACAAAATTTCCGAAAAATTCTCCCGAAATAGTTTTTTCCTGAAATTCCACGTAAGAATCTCCACTGAATCTGGGACGACACCCGAAAAATTTCAGGTCAAACGGATGAGTATTCGCCCACGAAAAAAATCATACAGTTTCACACACAAACGAACCTCCCTTCCGGCCCTGGCAGTGATCAATAAAAAATTTATTGCCAATCTTGTGGGACGAATCTGGGACTCAACTCTCAGCCAAAACTCAATAGACACAGTGACGGACTTCTGGTAAAAATTTCAGACGAAAACACCCAAGGAATAAGGAGTAGTAAGTCCCACACCGAGAGTGAACAAAACTGGTTTTCCGAAAACAAAGCGTCATGCAATTTCTTCCTCGTACCTCCTTTTTGTGATTGTTTTATGGACGTGCCTCCTTACCTGGGTGCAAACAACATATGGAAGTACTTGTGCGAACCTTTTCAGCGCAGTACGGACCCAGAATAAAAAATGCAGAAAGTAGGGCGAAATTTCACAAGTTTTGGTAGAGGATAGCCTTGGTTTGCACAAAATTTCCGAAAAATTCTCCCGAAATAGTTTTTTCCTGAAATTCCACGTAAGAATCTCCACTGAATTTGAGACGAAACGCGACAAATTTCAGGTAAAACAGATTAGTATTCGCCCACGAAAAAAATCAAACAGTTTCACACACAAACGAACCTCCCTTCTGGCCCTGGCAGTTATCAATAAAAAATTTATTGCCAATCTTGTGGGACGAATCTGGGACTCAACTCTCAGCCAAAACTCAATAGACACAGTGACGGACGTCTGGTAAAAATTTCAGACCAAAACACCCAAGGAGTAAGTCGTAGTAAGTCCCAGACCGAGAGTGAACAAAACTGGTTTTCCGAAAACAAAACGTCCTGGATTTTCTTCCCCGTACCTCCTTTTTGTGATTGTTTTATGGACGACCCTCCTTACCTGGGTGCAAACTACATATGGAAGTACTTGTGCGAACCTTTTCAGCGCAGTACGGACGCAGAATAAAAATTGCAGAAAGTAGAGCGAAATTTCACAAGTTTTGGTAGAGGATAGCCTTGGTTTGCACAAAATTTCCGAAAAATTCTCCCGAAATAGTTTTTTCCTGAAATTCCACGAAAGAGTCTCCACTGAATCTGGGACAAAACGCGACAAATTTCAGGTCAAACGGATGAGTATTCGCCCACGAAAAAAATCAAACATTTTCACACACAAACGAACCTCCCTTCCGGCCCTGGCAGTGATCAATAAAAAATTTATTGCCAATCTTGTGGGACGAATCTGGGCCTCAACTCTCAGCAAAAACTCAATAAACACAGTGACGGATGTCTGGTAAAAATTTCAGACCAAAACACCCAAGGAATAAGGCGTAGTAAGTCCCAGACCGAGAGTGAACAAAACTGGTTTTCCGAAAACAAAACGTCCTGGATTTTCTTCCCCGTACCTCCTTTTTGTGATTGTTTTATGGACGTGCCTCCTTACCTGGGTGCAAACTACATATGGAAGTACTTGTGCGAACCTTTTCAGCGCAGTACGGACGCAGAATAAAAATTGCAGAAAGTAGAGCGAAATTTCACAAGTATTGGTAGAGGATAGCCTTGGTTTGCACAAAATTTCCGAAAAATTCTCCCGAAATAGTTTTTTCCTGAAATTCCACGTAAGAATCTCCACTGAATCTGGGACGAAACGCGAAAAATTTCAGGTCAAACGGATGAGTATTCGCCCACGAAAAAAATCAAACAGCTTCACACACAAACGAACCTCCCTTCCGGCCCTGGCAGTGGTCAATAAAAAATTTAATGCCAATCTTGTGGGACGAATCTGGGCCTCAACTCTCAGCAAAAACTCAATAGACACAGTGACGGACGTCTGGTAAAAATTTCAGACCAAAACACCCAAGGAGTAAGGCGTAGTAAGTCCCAGACCGAGAGTGAACAAAACTGGTTTTCCGAAAACAAAACGTTCTGGATTTTCTTTCCCGTACCTCCTTTTTGTGATTGTTTTATGGACGTCCCTCCTTACCTGGGCGCAAACAACATATGGAAGTACTTGGGCAAACCTTTTCAGCGCAGTACGGACCCAGAATAAAAATTGCAGAAAGTAGGGCGAAATTTCACAAGTTTTGGTAGAGGATAGCCTTGGTTTGCACAAAATTTCCGAAAAATTCTCCCGAAATATTTTTTTCCTGAAATTCCACGAAAGAATCTCCACTGAATCTGGGACGAAACGCGAAAAGTTTCAGGTCAAACGGATGAGTATTCGCCCACGAAAAAAATCAAACAGTTTCACACACAAACGAACCTCCCTTCCGGCCTTGGCAGTGATCAATAAAAAATTTATTGCCAATCTTGTGGGACGAATCTGGGCCTCAACTCTTAGCCAAAACTCAATAGACACAGTGACGGACGTCTGGTAAATATTTCAGACCAAAACACCCAAGGAGTAAGGCGTAGTAAGTCCCAGACCGAGAGTGAACAAAACTGGTTTTCCGAAAACAAAACGTCCTGGATTTTCTTCCCCGTACCGCCTTTTTGTAATTGTTTTATGGACGTCCTTCCTTACCTGGGTGCAAACAACATATGGAAGTACTTGTGCGAACCTTTTCAGCGCACTACGGACCCAGAATAAAAATTGCAGAAAGTAGGGCGAAATTTCACAAGTTTTGGTAGAGGATAGCCTTGGTTTGCACAAAATTTCCGAAAAATTCTCCCGAAATAGTTTTTTCCTGAAATTCCACATAAGAATCTCCACTGAATCATGAACGAAACGCGAAAAATTTCAGGTCAAACGGATGAGTATTCGCCCACGAAAAAAATCAAACAGTTTCACACACAAACGAACCTGCCTTCCGGCCCTGGCAGTGGTGAATAAAAAATTTATTGCCAATCTTCTGGGACGAATCTGGGACTCAACTGTTAGCCAAAACTCAATAGACACAGTGACGGACGTCTGGTAAAAATTTCAGACCAAAACACCGAAGGAGTAAGGCGTAGTAAGTCCCACACCGAGAGTGAACAAAACTGGTTTTCCGAAAACAAAGCGTCCTGCATTTTCTTCCCCGTACCTCCTTTTTGTGATTGTTTTATGGACGTGCCTCCTTAACTGGGTGCAAACAACATATGGAAGTACTTGTGCGAACCTTTTCAGCGCAGTACGGACCCAGAATAAAAATTGCAGAAAGTTGGGCGAAATTTCACAAGTTTTGGTAGAGGGGATAGCCTTGGTTTGCACAAAATTTCCGAAAAATTCTCCCGAAATAGTTTTTTCCTGAAATTCCACGTAAGAATCTCCACTGAATCTGGGACGAAACCCGAAAAATTTCAGGTCAAACGGATGAGTATTCGCCCACGAAAAAAATCAAACAGTTTCACACACAAACGAACCTCCCTTCCGGCCCTGGCAGTGATCAATAAAAAATTTATTGCCAATCTTGTGGGACGAATCTGGGACTCAACTCTCAGCCAAAACTCAATAGACACAGTGACGGACGTCTGGTAAAAATTTCAGACCAAAACACCCAAGGAGTAAGGCGTAGTAAGTCCCAGACCGAGAGTGAACAAAACTGGTTTTCCGAAAACAAAGCGTGCTGGATTTTCTTCCCCGTACGTCCTTTTTGTGATTGTTTTATGGACGTGCCTCCTTACCTGGGTGCAAACAACATATGGAAGTACTTGTGCAAACCTTTTCAGCGCAGTACGGACCCAGAATAAAAATTCCAGAAAGTAGGGCGAAATTTCACAAGTTTTGGTAGAGGATAGCCTTGGTTTCCACAAAATTTCCGAAAAATTCTCCCGAAATTGTTTTTTCCTGAAATTCCACGTAAGAATCTCCACTGAATTTGGGACGAAACGCGACAAATTTCAGGTCAAACGGATGAGAATTCGCCCACGAAAAAAATCAAAACAGTTTCACACACAAACGAACCTCTCTTCCGGCCCTGGCAGTGATCAATAAAAAATTTATTGCCAATCTTGTGGGACGAATCTGGGACTCAACTCTCAGCCAAAACTCAATAGACACAATGACGGACGTCTGGTAAAAATTTCAGACCAAAAAACCCAAGGAGTAAAGCGTAGTAAGTCCCAGACCAAGAGTGAACAAAACTGGTTTTCCGAAAACAAAGCGTGCTGGATTTTCTTCCCCGTACCTCCTTTTTGTGATTGTTTTATGGACGTGCCTCCTTACCTGGGTGCAAACAACATATGAAAGTACTTGTGCAAACCTTTTCAGCACAGTACGGACCCAGAATAAAAATTGCAGAAAGTAGGGCAAAATTTCACAAGTTTTGGTAGAGGAAAGCCTTGGTTTGCACAAAATTTCCGAAAAATTCTCCCGAAATAGTTTTTTCTTGAAATTCGACGTAAGAATCTCCACTTAGTTTGGGACGAAACGCGACAAATTTCAGGTCAAACAGATGAGTATTCGCCCACGAAAAAAATCAAACAGTTTCACACACAAACGAACCTCCCTTCCGGCCCTGGCAGTGATCAATAAAAAATTTATTGCCAATCTTGTGGGACGAATCTGGGACTCAACTCTCAGCCAAAACTCAATAGACACAGTGACGGACGTCTGGTAAAAATTTCAGACCAAAACACCCAAGGAGTAAGGCGTAGTAAGTCCCAGACCGAGAGTGAACAAAACTGGTTTTCCGAAAACAAAGCGTGCTGGATTTTCTTCCCCGTACGTCCTTTTTGTGATTGTTTTATGGACGTGCCTCCTTACCTGGGTGCAAACAACATATGGAAGTACTTGTGCAAACCTTTTCAGCGCAGTACGGACCCAGAATAAAAATTCCATAAAGTAGGGCGAAATTTCACAAGTTTTGGTAGAGGATAGCCTTGGTTTCCACAAAATTTCCGAAAAATTCTCCCGAAATTGTTTTTTCCTGAAATTCCACGTAAGAATCTCCACTGAATTTGGGACGAAACGCGACAAATTTCAGGTCAAACGGATGAGAATTCGCCCACGAAAAAAATCAAAACAGTTTCACACACAAACGAACCTCTCTTCCGGCCCTGGCAGTGATCAATAAAAAATTTATTGCCAATCTTATGGGACGAATCTGGGACTCAACTCTCAGCCAAAACTCAATAGACACAATGACGGACGTCTGGTAAAAATTTCAGACCAAAAAACCCAAGGAGTAAAGCGTAGTAAGTCCCAGACCAAGAGTGAACAAAACTGGTTTTCCGAAAACAAAGCGTGCTAGATTTTCTTCCCCGTACCTCCTTTTTGTGATTGTTTTATGGACGTGCCTCCTTACCTGGGTGCAAACAACATATGGAAGTACTTGTGCGAACCTTTTCAGCGCAGTACGGACCCCGAATAAAAAATGCAGAAAGTAGGGCGAAATTTCACATGTTTTGGTAGGGGATAGCCTTGGTTTGCACAAAATTTCCGAAAAATTCTCCCGAAATAGTTTTTTCCTGAAATTCCACGTAAGAATCTCCACTGAATTTGGGACGAAACGCGACAAATTTCAGGTCAAACGGATTAGTATTCGCCCACGAAAAAAATCAAACAGTTTCACACACAAACGAACCTCCATTCCAGCCCTGGCAGTGATCAATAAAAATTTTATTGCCAATCTTGTGGGACGAATCTGGGACCCAACTCTCAGCCAAAACTCAATAGACACAGTGACGGACGTCTGGTAAAAATTTCAGACCAAAACACCCAAGGAGTAAGGCGTAGTAAGTCCCAGACCGAGAGTGAACAAAACTGGTTTTCCGAAAACAAAGCGTGCTGCATTTTCTTCCCCGTACCTCCTTTTTGTGATTGTTTTATGGACGTGCCTCCTTACCTGGGTGCAAACAACATATGGAAGTACTTGTGCGAACCTTTTCAGCGCAGTATGGACCCAGAATAAAAAATGCAGAAAGTAGGGCGATATTTCACAAGTTTTGGTAGAGGATAGCCTTGGTTTGCACAAAATTTCCGAAAAATTCTCCCGAAATAGTTATTTCCTGAAATTCCACGTAAGAATCTCCACTGAATTTGGGACGAAACGCGACAAATTTCAGGTCAAACGGATTAGTATTCGCCCACGAAAAAAATCAAACAGTTTCACACACAAACGAACCTCCCTTCCGGCCCTGGCAGTGCTCAATAAAAAATTTATTGCCAATCTTGTGGGACGAATCTGGGACTCAACTCTCAGCCAAAACTCAATAGACACAGTGACGGACGTCTGGTAAAAATTTCAGACCAAAACACCCAAGGAGTAAGGCGTAGTAAGTCCCAGACCCAGAGTGAACAAAACTGGTTTTCCGAAAACAAAGCGTCCTGCATTTTCTTCCCCGTACCTCCTTTTTGTGATTGTTTTATGGACGTGCCTCCTTACCTGGGTGCAAACAACATATGGAAGTACTTGTCCCGAAATAGTTTTTTCCTGAAATTCCACGTAAAACTCTCTACTGAATTTGGGACGAAACGCGACAAATTTCAGGTCAAACGGATGAGTATTCGCCCACGAAAAAATCAAACAGTTTCACACACAAACGAACCTCCCTTCCGGCCCTGGCAGTGATCAATAAAAAATTTATTGCCAATCTTGTGGGACGAATCTGGGCATCAACTCTCAGCCAAAACTCAATAGACACAGTTACGGACGTCTGGTAAAAATTTCAGACCAAAACACCCAAGGAATAAGGCGTAGTAAGTCCTAGACCGAGAGTGAACAATACTGGTTTTCCGAAAACAAAAGGTCTTAGATTTTCTTCCCCGTATCTCCTTTTTGTGATTATTTTATGGACGTGCCTCCTTACCTGGGTGCCACCAACATATGGAAGTACTTGTGTGAACCTTTTCAGCGCAATACGGACCCAGAATACAAATTGCAGAAAGTAGGGCGAAATTTCACAAGTTTTGGTAGAGGATAGTCTTGGTTTGCACAAAATTTCCGAAAAATTCTCCCGAAATAGTTTTTACTTGAAATTCCACGTAAGAATCTCCACTGAATTTGGGACGAAACGCGACAAATTTCAGGTCAAACGAATGAGTATTCGCCCACGAAAAAAATCAAACGAACCTCCCTTCCGGACCTGACAGTGATCAATAAAAAATTTATTGTCATCTTATGGGACGAATCTGGGCCTCAACTCTCAGCCAAAGCTCAATAGACACAGTGACGGACGTCTGGTAAAAATTTCAGACACAAACACCCAAGGAGTAAGGCGTAGTAAGTCCCAGACCGAGAGTGAACAAAACTGGTTTTCCGAAAACAAATTGTCCTGGATTTTCTTCCCCGTACATCCTTTTTGTGATTGTTTTATGGACGTACCTCCTTACCTAGGTGCAAACAACATATGGAAGTACTTGTGTATACTTTTTCAGCGCAATACGGACCCTGAATAAAAATTGCCGAAAGTAGGGCGAAATTTCACACGTTTCGGTAGAGGATATATCCTTGGTTTGCACAAAATTTCTGAAAAATTCTCCCGAAATAGTTTTTTCCTGAAATTCCATGTAAGAATCTCCACTGAATTTGGGACAAAACGCGAAAAATTTCAGGTGAATCGGATGAGTATTCGCCCACGAAAAAAATGAAACAGTTTCACACACAAACGAACCTTCCTTTTAGCCCTGGCACTGATCAATAAAAAAATTTATTGCCATTCTTGTGGGACGAATCTGGGCCTCAAATATCAGCCAAAACTCCATAGACAGAGTGACGAACGTCTCGTAAAAATTTCAGACCGAAACACCCAAGGATTAAGGCGTAGTAAGTCCCAGACCGAGAGTGAACAAAACTGGTTTTCCGAAAACGAAACGTCCTGGATTTTCTTCCCCGTATCTCCTTTTTGTGATTGGTTTATTGACATGCCTCCTTACCTTGGTGCAAACAACATATGGAAGTACTTGTGTGAACTTTTTCAGCGCAATACGGACCCAGAATAAAATTTGCCGAAAGTTGGGCGAAATTTCACATGTTTCGGTAGAGAATATAGCCTTGGTTTGCCCAAAATTTCCGAAAAATTCTCCCGGAATAATATTTTCCTAAAATTCCACCTAAGAGTCTCCACTGAATTTGGGACGAAACGCAACAACTTTCAGGTCAAACGGATGAATACTCGCCCACGAAAAAAATCAAACAGTTTCACACAAAAACGAACCTCCCTTCCAGCCCTGGCAGTGATCAATAAAAAATTTATTGCCAATCTTGTGGGAGGAATCTGGGCCTCAACTCTCAGTCAAAACTCAATAGAAACAGTGACAGACGTCTGGCAAAAATTTCAGACCAAAAAACCCAAGGAGTAAGGCGTAGTAAGTCCCAGACTGAGAGTGAACAAAACTGGTTTTCCGAAAACAAAACGTCCTGGATTTTCTTCCCCGTACCTCCTTTTTGTGATTCTTTTATGGACGTGCCTCCTTACCTGGGGGCAAACAACACATGGAAGTACTTGTGTGAACCTTTTCAGCGCAGTACGGACCCAGAATAATAATTGCAGAAAGTAGGGCAAAATTTCACAAGTTTTGGGAGAGGATAGCATTGGTTTGCACAAAATTTCCGAAAAATTCTCCCGAAATAGTTTTTTCCCGAAATTCCACGTAAAAATCTCCACTTAATTTGGGACGAAACGCGACAAATTTCAGGTCAAACGCATAAGTATTCGCCCACGAAAAAAATCAAACAGTTTCACACACAAACGAACCTCCCTTCCGGCCCTGGCAGTGATCAATAAAAAATTTATTGCCAATCTTGTGGGACGAATCTGGGCCTCAACTCTCAGCCAAAACTCAATAGACACAGTGACGGACGTCTGGTTAAAAATTTCATACCAAAACACACAAGGAATGAGGCGCAGTAAGTCCCGGACAGAGAGTGAACAAAACTGGTTTTCCGAAAACAAAACGTCCTGGATTTTCTTCCCCGTACCTCCTTTTTGTGATTGTTTTATGGACGTACCTCCTTCCCTGGGTGCAAACAACAGATGGAAGTACTTGTGTGAACCTTTTTAGCGCAGTACGGACCCAGAATAAAAATTGCAGAAAGTAGGGCGAAATTTCACAAGTTTTGGTAGAGGATAACCTTGGTTTGCACAAAATTTCTGAAAAATTCTCCCGAAATAGTTTTTTCCTGAAATTCCACGTAATAATCTTCACTGTATTTGAGACGAAACGCGACAAATTTCAGGTCAAACGGATGAGTATTCGCCCACGAAAAAAATCAAACACTTTCACACACAAACGAACCTCCCTTCCGGCACTAGCAGTGATCAATAAAAAATTTATTGCCAATCTTGTGGGACGAATCGGGGCCTCAACACTCAGCCAAAACTCAATAGACACAGTGACGAACTTCTGGTAAAAATTTCAGACGGAAACACCCAAGGAGTAAGGCGTAGTAAGTCCCAGACCGAGAGTGAACAAAACTGGTTTTCCAAAAACAAAACATCCTGGATTTTCTTCCCCGTATCTCCTTTTTTTGATTGTTTTACGGACGTGCCTCCTTACCTGGGTGCAAACAACATATGGAAGTACTTGTGTGAACATTTTCAGCGCAATACGGACCCATTATAAAATTGCCGAAAGTAGGGCAAAATTTCACAAATTTTGGTAGATGATAGCCTTGGTTTGCACAAAATTTCCGAAAAATTCTCCCGAAATAGTTTTTTCCTGAAATTCCACGTAAGAATCTTCACTGTATTTGAGACGAAACGCAACAAATTTCAGGTCAAACTAATGAGTATTCGCCCACGAGAAAAATCAAACAGTTTCACACACAAACGAAGCTTCCTTCCGACTCTGGTAGTGATCAATAAAAAATTTATTGCCAATCCTGTGGGACGAATCTGGGCGTCAACTCTCAGCCAAAACACAATAGACACAGTGATGGACGTCTAGTAAAAATTTCAGACCAAAACACCCAAGGAGTAAGGCGTAGTAAGTCCCAGACCGAGAGTGAACAAAACTGGTTTTCCGAAAACAAAACGTCCTGGATTTTCTTCCCCGTATCTTTTTTCTGTGATTGTTTTACGAATGTGCTTCCTTACCTGGGTGCAAACAACATATGGAAGTACTTGTGTGAACCTTTTCAGCGCAATACGGATCCATTATAAAATTGCCGAAAGTAGGGCGAAATTTCACAAGTAGATGATAGCCTTGTTTTGCACAAAATTTCCGAAAAATTCTCCCGAAATAGTTTTTTCCTGAAATTCCACGTAAGAATCTCCACTGAATCTGGGACAAAACGCGACAAATTTCAGGTCAGACGGATGCGTATTCGCGCTCGAAAAAAATCAAACAGTTTCACACACAAACGAACCTTCCTTCCGGTCCTCGCAGTGATCAATAACAAATTTATTGCCAATCTGGGCATCAACTCTCAGCCAAAACTCAATAGACACAGTTATGGACGTCTGGTAAAAATTTCAGACCAAAACACCCAAGGAATAAGGCGTAGTAAGTCCTAGACCGAGAGTGAACAATACTGGTTTTCAGAAAACAAAAGGTCTTAGATTTTCTTCCCCGTATCTCCTTTTTGTGATTATTTTATGGACGTGCCTCCTTACCTGGGTGCCACCAACATATGGAAGTACTTGTGTGAACCTTTTCAGCGCAATACGGACCCAGAATACAAATTGCAGAAAGTAGGGCGAAATTTCACAAGTTTTGGTAGAGGATAGCCTTGGTTTGCACAAAATTTCCGAAAAATTCTCCCGAAATAGTTTTTACTTGAAATTCCACGTAAGAATCTCCACTGAATTTGGGACGAAACGCGACAAATTTCAGGTCAAACGAATGAGTATTCGCCCACGAAAAAAATCAAACGAACCTCCCTTCCGGACCTGACAGTGATCAATAAAAAATTTATTGTCATCTTATGGGACGAATCTGGGCCTCAACTCTCAGCCAAAGCTCAATAGACACAGTGACGGACGTCTGGTAAAAATTTCAGACACAAACACCCAAGGAGTAAGGCGTAGTAAGTCCCAGACCGAGAGTGAACAAAACTGGTTTTCCGAAAACGAAACGTCCTGGATTTTCTTCCCCGTATCTCCTTTTTGTGATTGGTTTATTGACATGCCTCCTTACCTTGGTGCAAACAACATATGGAAGTACTTGTGTGAACTTTTTCAGCGCAATACGGACCCAGAATAAAATTTGCCGAAAGTTGGGCGAAATTTCACATGTTTCGGTAGAGAATATAGCCTTGGTTTGCCCAAAATTTCCGAAAAATTCTCCCGGAATAATATTTTCCTGAAATTCCACCTAAGAGTCTCCACTGAATTTGGGACGAAACGCAACAACTTTCAGGTCAAACGGATGAATACTCGCCCACGAAAAAAATCAAACAGTTTCACACAAAAACGAACCTCCCTTCCAGCCCTGGCAGTGATCAATAAAAAATTTATTGCCAATCTTGTGGGACGAATCTGGGCCTCAACTCTCAGTCAAAACTCAATAGAAACAGTGACAGACGTCTGGCAAAAATTTCAGACCAAAAAACCCAAGGAGTAAGGCGTAGTAAGTCCCAGACTGAGAGTGAACAAAACTGGTTTTCCGAAAACAAAACGTCCTGGATTTTCTTCCCCGTACCTCCTTTTTGTGATTCTTTTATGGACGTGCCTCCTTACTTGGGGGCAAACAACACATGGAAGTACTTGTGTGAACCTTTTCAGCGCAGTACGGACCCAGAATAATAATTGCAGAAAGTAGGGCAAAATTTCACAAGTTTTGGGAGAGGATAGCATTGGTTTGCACAAAATTTCCGAAAAATTCTCCCGAAATAGTTTTTTCCCGAAATTCCACGTAAAAATCTCCACTTAATTTGGGACGAAACGCGACAAATTTCAGGTCAAACGCATAAGTATTCGCCCACGAAAAAAATCAAACAGTTTCACACACAAACGAACCTCCCTTCCGGCCCTGGCAGTGATCAATAAAAAATTTATTGCCAATCTTGTGGGACGAATCTGGGCCTCAACTCTCAGCCAAAACTCAATAGACACAGTGACGGACGTCTGGTTAAAAATTTCATACCAAAACACACAAGGAATGAGGCGCAGTAAGTCCCGGACAGAGAGTGAACAAAACTGGTTTTCCGAAAACAAAACGTCCTGGATTTTCTTCCCCGTACCTCCTTTTTGTGATTGTTTTATGGACGTACCTCCTTCCCTGGGTGCAAACAACAGATGGAAGTACTTGTGTGAACCTTTTTAGCGCAGTACGGACCCAGAATAAAAATTGCAGAAAGTAGGGCGAAATTTCACAAGTTTTGGTAGAGGATAACCTTGGTTTGCACAAAATTTCTGAAAAATTCTCCCGAAATAGTTTTTTCCTGAAATTCCACGTAATAATCTTCACTGTATTTGAGACGAAACGCGACAAATTTCAGGTCAAACGGATGAGTATTCGCCCACGAAAAAAATTAAACACTTTCACACACAAACGAACCTCCCTTCCGGCACTAGCAGTGATCAATAAAAAATTTATTGCCAATCTTGTGGGACGAATCGGGGCCTCAACACTCAGCCAAAACTCAATAGACACAGTGACGAACTTCTGGTAAAAATTTCAGACGGAAACACCCAAGGAGTAAGGCGTAGTAAGTCCCAGACCGAGAGTGAACAAAACTGGTTTTCCAAAAACAAAACATCCTGGATTTTCTTCCCCGTATCTCCTTTTTTTGATTGTTTTACGGACGTGCCTCCTTACCTGGGTGCAAACAACATATGGAAGTACTTGTGTGAACATTTTCAGCGCAATACGGACCCATTATAAAATTGCCGAAAGTAGGGCAAAATTTCACAAATTTTGGTAGATGATAGCCTTGGTTTGCACAAAATTTCCGAAAAATTCTCCCGAAATAGTTTTTTCCTGAAATTCCACGTAAGAATCTTCACTGTATTTGAGACGAAACGCAACAAATTTCAGGTCAAACTAATGAGTATTCGCCCACGAGAAAAATCAAACAGTTTCACACACAAACGAAGCTTCCTTCCGACTCTGGTAGTGATCAATAAAAAATTTATTGCCAATCCTGTGGGACGAATCTGGGCGTCAACTCTCAGCCAAAACACAATAGACACAGTGATGGACGTCTAGTAAAAATTTCAGACCAAAACACCCAAGGAGTAAGGCGTAGTAAGTCCCAGACCGAGAGTGAACAAAACTGGTTTTCCGAAAACAAAACGTCCTGGATTTTCTTCCCCGTATCTTTTTTCTGTGATTGTTTTACGAATGTGCTTCCTTACCTGGGTGCAAACAACATATGGAAGTACTTGTGTGAACCTTTTCAGCGCAATACGGATCCATTATAAAATTGCCGAAAGTAGGGCGAAATTTCACAAGTAGATGATAGCCTTGTTTTGCACAAAATTTCCGAAAAATTCTCCCGAAATAGTTTTTTCCTGAAATTCCACGTAAGAATCTCCACTGAATCTGGGACAAAACGCGACAAATTTCAGGTCAGACGGATGCGTATTCGCGCTCGAAAAAAATCAAACAGTTTCACACACAAACGAACCTTCCTTCCGGTCCTCGCAGTGATCAATAACAAATTTATTGCCAATCTGGGCATCAACTCTCAGCCAAAACTCAATAGACACAGTTATGGACGTCTGGTAAAAATTTCAGACCAAAACACCCAAGGAATAAGGCGTAGTAAGTCCTAGACCGAGAGTGAACAATACTGGTTTTCAGAAAACAAAAGGTCTTAGATTTTCTTCCCCGTATCTCCTTTTTGTGATTATTTTATGGACGTGCCTCCTTACCTGGGTGCCACCAACATATGGAAGTACTTGTGTGAACCTTTTCAGCGCAATACGGACCCAGAATACAAATTGCAGAAAGTAGGGCGAAATTTCACAAGTTTTGGTAGAGGATAGCCTTGGTTTGCACAAAATTTCCGAAAAATTCTCCCGAAATAGTTTTTACTTGAAATTCCACGTAAGAATCTCCACTGAATTTGGGACGAAACGCGACAAATTTCAGGTCAAACGAATGAGTATTCGCCCACGAAAAAAATCAAACGAACCTCCCTTCCGGACCTGACAGTGATCAATAAAAAATTTATTGTCATCTTATGGGACGAATCTGGGCCTCAACTCTCAGCCAAAGCTCAATAGACACAGTGACGGACGTCTGGTAAAAATTTCAGACACAAACACCCAAGGAGTAAGGCGTAGTAAGTCCCAGACCGAGAGTGAACAAAACTGGTTTTCCGAAAACGAAACGTCCTGGATTTTCTTCCCCGTATCTCCTTTTTGTGATTGGTTTATTGACATGCCTCCTTACCTTGGTGCAAACAACATATGGAAGTACTTGTGTGAACTTTTTCAGCGCAATACGGACCCAGAATAAAATTTGCCGAAAGTTGGGCGAAATTTCACATGTTTCGGTAGAGAATATAGCCTTGGTTTGCCCAAAATTTCCGAAAAATTCTCCCGGAATAATATTTTCCTGAAATTCCACCTAAGAGTCTCCACTGAATTTGGGACGAAACGCAACAACTTTCAGGTCAAACGGATGAATACTCGCCCACGAAAAAAATCAAACAGTTTCACACAAAAACGAACCTCCCTTCCGGCCCTGGCAGTGATCAATAAAAAATTTATTGCCAATCTTGTGGGACGAATCTGGGCCTCAACTCTCAGTCAAAACTCAATAGAAACAGTGACAGACGTCTGGTAAAAATTTCAGACCAAAAAACCCAAGGAGTAAGGCGTAGTAAGTCCCAAACCTAGAGTGAACAAAACTTGTTTTCCAAAAACAAAACGTCCTGGATTTTCTTCCCCGTATCTCCTTTTTGTGATTGGTTTATGGACATGCAAACAACACATGGAAGTACTTGTGTGAACTTTTTCAGCGCAATACAATCCCAGAACAAAAATTGCCGAAAGTAGGGCGAAATTTCACATGTTTCTGTAGAGGATATAGTCTTGGTTTTGCACAACATTTCTAAAAATTCTCCCGGAATAGTATTTTCCTAAAATTCCACCTAAGAATCTCCACTGAATTTGGGACAAAACGCGACAAATTTCAGGTCAAACGGATGAGTACTCTCCCACGAAAAAAATTAAACAGTTTCACACACAAACGAACATTCCTTTCAGCCTTGGCAGTGATCAATAAAAAAAATTATTGCCAATATTGTGTGACGAATCTGGGCCTCAAATATCAGCCAAACCTCAATAGACACAGTGACCAACGTCTGGTAAAAGGTTTAGACCGAAACACCCAAGGAGTAAGGCGAAGTAAGTCCCAGACCGAGAGTGCAAAAAACTGGTTTTCCGAAAACAAAACGTCCTGGAGTTTCTTCCCCGTATCTCCTTTTTGTGATTCTTTTATGGACGTGCCTCCTTACCTGGCTGCAAACAACATATGGAAGTACCTGTGTGAACTTTTTCAGCGCAATACGGACCCAGAATAAAAATTGCCGAAAGTAGGACGAAATTTCACATGTTTCGGTAGAGAATATAACCTTGGTTTGCACAAAATTTCCGAAAAATTCTCCCGAAATAGTATTTTCCTGAAATTCCACCTAAGAATCTCCACTGAATTTGGGACAAAACGCGACAACTTTCAGGTCTAATGGATGAGTACTCGCCCACGAAAAAAATCAAACAGTTTCACACACAAACGAACATTCCTTTCAACCCTAGCTGTGATCAATAAAAAAATTTATTGCCAATCTTGTGGGACGAATCTGGGCCTCAAATCTCAGTCAAACCTCAATAGACACAGTGACGAACGGCTGATAAAAATTTCAAACCGAAACACCCAAGGATTAAAGCGTAGTAGGTCCCAGACCGAGAGTGAACAAAACTGGTTTTCCGAAAACAAAACGCCCTAGATTTTCTTCCCCGTATCTCCTTTTTGTGATTGTTTTTTGGACGTGCCTCCTTACCTGGGTGCAAACAACATATGGAAATACTTGAGTAAGCTTTTTCAGCGCAATAAGGACCCAAAATAAAAATTGGCGAAAGTAGGGCGAAATTTCATAAGTTTCAGTAGTCGCCTTGGTTTGCACAAAATTTCTGAAAAATTCTTCCGAAATAGTTTTTTCCTGAAATTTCACGTAAGAATTTCCACTGAATTTGGGACAAAACGCGACAAATTTCAGGTCAAACAGATGAGTATTCGCCCACGAAAAAAATCAAACAGTTTCACACACAAACGAACCTTCCTTTCTGCCCTACCAATGATCAATTAAAAAATTTATTGCCAATCATGTGGAACGAATTTGGGCCTCAAATCTCAGCCAAACCTCAATACACACTGGGACGAACGTCTGGTAAAAATTTCAGACCGAAACACCCAAGCAGTGAGGCGTAGTAAGTCCTAGACTGAGAGTGCACAAAACTGGTTTTCCGAAAACAAAACGTCCTGGATTTTCTTTCCCGTATCTGCTTTTTGTTATTATTTTATGGACGTGCCTCCTTACCTGGGTGCAAACAACATATGGAAGTACTTGTGTGAACTTTTTCAGCGCAAAACGGACCAAGAATAAAAATTGCCGAACGAAGGGCGAAATTTCACAAGTTTCGGTAGAGGATATAGCCTTGGTTTGCACAAAATTTCCGAAAAATTCTCCCGAAATAGTTTTTTCCTGAAATTCCAAGTAAGAATCTCCACTGAATTTGGGACAAAACGCGACAAATTTCAGGTCAAACGGATGAGTATTCGCCCACGAAAAAAAATCCAACAGTTTCACACACAAATGAACCTTTCTTTCAGCTCTGGCAGTGATCAGTAAAAAAAATTTTTGCTAATCCTGTGGGATGAAGCTGGGCCTCAAATCTCAGCTAAACCTCAATAGACACAGTGACAAATGTCTGGTAAAAATTTCAGATCGAAACACGCAAGGAATAAGGCGTTGTAAGTCCCAGACCGAGAGTGAACAAAACTGGTTTTCCGGAAACAAAACGTCCTGGATTTTCCTCCTTGTATCTCCTTTTTGTGATTCTTTTATGGACGTGCCTCCTTACCTGAGTGCAAACAACATATGGAAGTACTTGTGTGAGCTTTTTCAGCGCAATACGGACCCAGAATAAAAAATGCAGAAAGTAGGGCGAAATTTCAAGAGTTTCGGTAGATGATAGCCTTGGTTTGAACAAAATTTCCAAAACATTCTCTCGAAATAGTTTTTTCCTGAAATTCCACGTAAGAATCTCCACTGAATTTGGGACAAAACGCGACAAATTTCAAGTCAAACGGATAAGTATTCTCCCACGAAAAAAATCAAACAGTTCCACACACAAACGAACCTTCCTTTCAGCCCTGGCAGTGATCAATAAAAAAATTTATTGGCATTCTTGTGGGACGAATCACGGCCTCAAATCTCAGCCAAACCTCAATAGACACAGTGACGAACGTTTGGTAAAAATTTCAGACCGAAACACCCAAGAAGTAAGGTGTAGTAAGTCCCAGACCGAGAGTAAACAAAACTGGTTTTCAGAAAACAAAACGTCCTGGATTTTCTTCCCCGTATCTCCTTTTTTTGATTCTTTTATGTACGTGCCTTCTTACCTGGGTGCAAACAACAAATGGAAGTACTTGTGTGACCTTTTTCAGCGCAATACGGACCCAGAATAAAAATTGCCGAAAGTAGGGTGATGTTTCACAAGTTTCGGTAGAGGATAGCCTTGGTTTGCAAAAAATTTCAAACAAATTCTCCCGAAATAATTTTTTCCTGAAATTCCAGGTAAGAATCTCCACTGAATTTGGGACAAAACGCGCCAAATTTCAGGTCAAACGGATGAGTATTCGCCCACAAAAAAATCAAACTGTTTCACACACAAACGAACCTTCCTTCCATCCCTGCCAATTATCAATAAAAAAATTTATTGCCAATCCTGTGGGACGAATCTGGGCCTCAAATCTCAGCCAAAACTCAATAGACACAGTGACGAACGTTTGGTAAATATTTCAAAACGAAATACTCAAGGAGTAAGGCGTAGTAAGTCCCAGACCGAGAGTGAACATAACAGGTTTTCCGAAAACAAAACGTCCTGGATTTTCTTCCCCATATCTCCTTTTTCTGATTCTTTTATGGACGTGCCTCCTTACCTGGGTGCAAACAACATATGGAAGTACTTGTGTGACCTTTTTCAGCGCAATACAGACCCAGAATAAAAATTGCCGAAAGTATGGTGAAGTTTCACAAATTTTGGTAGAGGATAGCCTTGGTTTGCACTAAATTTCCGAAAAATTCTCCCGAAATAGTTTTTTCCTAAAATTGCACGTAAGAATCTCCACTGAATTTGGGACAAAACGCGCCAAATTTCAGGTCAAACGGATGAGTATTCGCCCACAAAAAAAATCAAACTGTACCACACACTAACGAACCTTCCTTCCATCCCTACCAATGATCAATAAAAAAATTTATTGCCAATCTTGTGGGACAAATCTAGGCCTCAAATATCAGCCAAAACACAATAGACATAGGGACGAACGTATGGTAAAAATTTCAGACCGAAACACCCAAGGATTAAGGTGTAGTAAGTCCCATACCGAGAGTGAACAAAACTGGTTTTCCGAAAACAAAACGTCCTGGATTTTCTTCCCCATATCTCCTTTTTGTGATTCTTTTTGGACGTGCCTCCTTACCTTGGTGCAAACAACAGATGGAAGTACTTGTGTGAACTTTTTCAGCGCAATGCGGACCCTGAAGAAAAATTGCCGAAAGTAGGGCGAAATTTCACATGTTTCTGTAGAGGATAGCCTTGGTTTGCACAAAATTTCCGAAAAATTCTCCCAAAATAGTTTTTTCCTGAAATTCCACGTAAGAATCTCCACTGAATTTGGGAAAAAACGCGACAAATTTCAGGTCAAACGGATGGGTATTCGCCCACGACAAAAAACCAATAGTTTCACACACAAACGAACCTTTCGTCCAGCCCTGGCAGTAATCAATAAAAAAATTTATTACCAATCTTGTGGGATGAAGCATGGCCTCAAATCTCAGCAAAACCTCAATAGACATAGTGACAAACGTCTGGTAAAAATTTCAGACCGAAACACCCAAGGAGTAAGGCGTAGTATGTCCCAGACCAAGAGTGAACAAAATTGGTAGGGTTTAGGGTTTAGGGTTTAGGGTTTAGGGTTTTCCGAAAACAAAACGTCCTGGATTTTCTTCCCTATATCTCCGTTTTCTGATTCTTTTATGGACGTGCCTCCTTACCTGGGTGCAAACAACATATGGAAGTACTTGTGTGACCTTTTTCAGCGCAATACGGACCCAGAATAGAAATTGCCGAAAGTAGGGTGAAGTTTCACAAGTTTTGGTAGAGGATAGCCTGGGTTTGCACAAAATTTCCGAAAAATTCTCCAGAAATAGTTTTTTCCTGAAATTCCACGTAAGAATCTCCACTGAATTTGGGAAGAAACGCGACAAATTTCAGGTCAAACGGATGAGTATTCGCCCATGAAAAAAATCAAACAGTTTCACACACAAACGAACCTCCCTTCCCGCCCTGACAGTGATCAATAAAAAATTTCAAGAATAGTTTTTTCCTGAAATTCAACGTAAGAATCTCGACTGAATTTGGGTAAAACGAGACAAATTTCAGCTCAAACGGATGAATATTCACCTAGGAAAAAATTCAGACAATTTCAGACACAAACGAACCTTCCTTTCGGTTCTGACAGTGATGGATAAAAATTTTATTCGAAATCCTGTGGGACAAATTTGGGGCTCAAATCTCTGCCAAAACTCAGTAGACACAATGACGAATATCTGGTTCAAATTTCAGACCAAAATACCCAAGGAGTAAGGCGTAGGAAGTCCCGGACCAAGAGTGAACAAAACTGGTTTTCCGAAAAAAAAAACGTCCTTGCTTTTCTTCCCCGCATCATCTTTTTGTGATTTGTTTATGGACGTGCCTTCTTAACTAGGTGCAAACAACATATGAAAGTACTTCTATGAATTTTTTCAACACAGTACGGACCCAAAATAAAATTGCAGAAAGTAGGGCGAAATTTCACAAGTTTTGGTTCAGGATAGCCTTAGTTTTCAACAAAATTTCTGAAAAATTCTCTCGGAATAGTTTTTTCCTGAAATTCCACGTAAGAATCCCGATTGAATTTGGGACAGAACACGACAAATTTCAGTTCAAACGGATGAGTATTCACATAGGAAGAAAATCAAACAGTTTCAGACACAAACGAACCTTCTTTTCGGGCCTGGCAGTTTTGGATAAAAAATTTATTGCAAGTCCTTTGGGACGAATTTGGGGATCAAATGTCAGCCAAAACTCAGTAGACACAATGACGAATGTCTGGTAAAAATTTCCGACCAAAATACCCAAGCAGTAAGGCGTTGTATGTCCTAGACCGAGAGTGAATAAAACTAGTTTTCTGAAAACAAAACGTCCTGCCTTTTCTTCCCCGAATCTTATTTTTGTGATTTGTTTATGGACATGCCTCCCTAACTGGGTGCAAAACACATATGAAAGTACTTCTCTGAATTTTCACAAGTTTCAAAAGAGGATAGCCTTGGTTTTCAATAAAATTTTTGAAAAATTCTCCCGGAAAGTTTTTTCCATAAATTTCACGTAAGAGTCTCGATTGAATTTGAGTAAAAACGCGAGATGAGTATTCACCTAGGAAAAAAATCAAACAGTTTCAGACACATATGAACCTTCCTTTTGGTCCTCACAGTGATGGATAAAAAATTTATTGCAAATCCTGTGGGAAAAATTTGGGGCTCAAATCTCAGCCAAAACTCAGTAGACATAATGACGATGTTTGGTAAAAATTCCATACCAAAATACCAAAGGAGTAAGGCGTAATAAGTCCCGGAACGAGACTGAACAAAATTGGTTTTCCGAAAACAAAACGTCCTAGCTTTTCTTCGCTGCATCTTCTTTTTATGATTTGGTTATGGACGTGCCTCCTTAATTGGGTGCAAACAACATATGAAAGTACTTCTGTGATTTTTCACAATTTTGGAAAGAGGATGATGATAGCCTTGGTTTTCAATAAAATTTCTGAAATATTATCCTAGAATAGTTTTTTCCTGAAATTCCATGTAAGAATCTCGACTGAATTTGGGACAAAACGTGGCAAATTTCAGGTCAAACGGATGAGTATTCACCTAGGGAAAAAATCAAACAATTTGAGACACAAACGAACCTTCCTTTCGACCCTAGCAGTGATGGATAAAAAATTTATTGCAAATCCCGTGCGACGAATTTGGGGCTCAAATCCCAGCCAAAATTCAGTAGACACAATGACGAATGTCTGGTAAAAATTTCATACCAAAATACCCAAGGAGTAAGACGTAGTACGTTCCAGACCAAGAGTGAACAAAACTGGTTTTCCGAAAACAAAACCTCCTGGCTTTTCTTCCCCGCATCTTCTTTTTGTGATTTGTTTATGGACGTGCCTCCTCAAATAAGTGCAAACAACATATGAAAGTACATCTGTGCATTTTTTTTTAACGCAATACGAACCCAGAATAAAATTGAAGAAAGTAGCGCGAAATTTCACAAGTTTCGGTAGAGGATAGCCTTAGTTTTCAAAAAAAATTCTGAAAAACTCTCCTAAAATAGTTTTTTCCTGAAATTCCACGTAAAGATCTTGACTGAATTTGGGTAAAAATGCGAAAAATTAACGTCAAACGAATGAGTATTCACCTAGGAAAAAAATCAAACCGTTTCAGACACAAACCAACCTTCTTTTCGGTCCAGGCAGTGATGGATAAAAAATTTATTGGAAATCCTGTGGGACGAATTTAGGGCTCAAATCTCAGCCAACACTCAGTAGACACAATGACGAATGTCTGGTAAAAAATTCAGACCAAAATACCCAAAAATTAAGGCGTAGTAAGTCTCGGATCGAGAGTGAACAAAATTGGTTTTTCGAACACTAAACGTCCTAGCTTTTCTTCCCCGCATCTTCTTTTTGTGATTTGTTTATGGACGTGCGTCTTTAACTGGATGCAAACAACATATGAAAGTACTTCTGTGAATTTTCACAAGTTTCGAAAGAGGATGATAGCCTTGGTTTTCAATAAAAATTTTGAAAAATTCTCCCGAAATGGTTTTTACCTGAAATTCTACGTAAAAGTCTCGACTGAATTTGGGACAAAACGCGACAACTTTCAAGTCAACCGGATGAGTATTCACCTAGGACAAAAATCAAACAGTTTCAGACACAAACGAACCTTCCTTTCGGGCCTGGCAGTGATGGATAAAAAATTTATTGGAAATTTTAAGGGACAAATTTGGGGCTCAAATCTATGCCAAAACTCAGTATACACAATGACGAATGTCTTGAAAAAATTTCATACCAAAATACCCAAGGAGTAAGGCGTAGTAAGTCCCGGACCGAGAGTGAACAAAACTGGTTTTCCGAAAACAAATCGTCCTTGTTTTTCTTCCCCGCATCTTTTTTTTTGTGATTTGTTTATGGACGTGCCTCCTTAACTGGGTGCAAACAACATATGAAAGTACTTCTGTTAATTTTTTCAACGCAATACGCACCCAAAATAAAATTACAGAAAGTAAGGCGAAATTTCACAAGTTTCTGTAGAGGATAGCCTTGGTTTTCAATAAAATTTCTGTAAAACTCTCTCTGAATATTTTTTTCCTGAAATTCTACGTAACAATCTCGACTGAATATGGGACAAAACACGACAAATTTCAGGTCAAACAGATGAGTATTCACGTAGGAAAAAAATCAAAAAGTTTCAGAAACAAACGAACCTTCTTTTCGAGCCTGACAGTGATGAATAAAAAATTTATTGCAAGTTTTGTAGGACGAATTTCGGGTTCAAATCTCTGCCAAAACTCAGTATACACAATGACGAATGTCTGGTTAAAATTTCATACCGAAATACCCAAGGAGTAAGGTGTAGTAAGTCTCAGACCGAGAGTGAACAAAACTGGTTTTCCAAAAACAAAACGTCCTGGCTTTTCTTCCCCGCATCTTCTTTTTGTGATTTGTTTATGGACGTGCCTCCTTAAATGGTTGCAAAAGACATATGAAAGTACTTATGTGAATTTTTTCAACTCAATACGGACCCAGAGTAAAATTGTAGAAAGTAGAGCAAAATTTCACATGTTTTGGTAGAAGATAGCCTTGGTTTGCACAAAATTTCTGAAAAATTCTCCCAAAATATTTTTTTCCAAAAATTCCACGTAAGGATCCTGACTGAATTTGGGACACAACGCGACAGATTTCAGGTCAAAGGCATGATTATTCACCTAGAAAAAAAAACAAACAATTTCACACACAAACGAACCTTCATTTCTGCCCTGGCAGTGATAAATAAAAAATTTATTGCAAATCTTGTCGGATGAATTTCTGGCTTAAATCTCAACTAAAAAAAAAAAACAATGTCGAATGTCTGGTAAAAATTTCAGACCAAAATACCCAAGGAGTAAGGCATTGTAAATCCTAGACCGAGAGTGGACGAAACTAGTTTTCCGAAAAGAAAATGTCTTGGCTTTGCTTCCCCATATTTTCTTTTTGTGATTTGTTTATGAACGTGCCTCCTTACCTGGGTTCAAATAACATATGAAAGTACTTGTGTGAATTTTTCAACGCAATACAGAACCAAAATAAAATTGCAGAAAGTAGGGCAAAATTTCACCACTTTTTGTAGAGGATAGTCTTAGTTTGGACAAACTTTCTGAAAAATTCTCCCGAAATAGTTTTTTCCTGAAATTGCTTGTAAGAATCCCGACTTAATTTGGGACAAAACGCGACAAATTTCAGGTCAAACGGATTAGTATTCACCTAGGAAAAAACAAACAGTTTCACACACAAACGAACCTTCCTTTCAGCCATAGGAGTGATGAATAAAAAATATATTGCAAAAATTGTGGGACGAATTCGGTGCTAAAGTCTTAGCCAAAACTCAATAGACACAATGACGAATGTCTGGTATAAAATTCATACCAAAATACCCAAGGAGTAAGGCGGAGTAAGTCCCAGACTGAGAGTGAACAAATTTGGTTTTCCTTAAACAAAACATCCTGGTTTTTCTTCCCCATATCTTCTTTTTGTTATTTTTTATGGACGTGCCTCCTTACATGGGTGCAAACAACATAGAAAAAGAACTTGTGTGAATTTTTTCAACGCAATATGAACCCAGAATAAAACTGCAGAAAGTAAGGAAAAATTTCACAAGTTTTGGTAGAGGATAGCCTTGGTTTGCACAAAATTTCAGAAGAATTCTCCCGAAATAGTTTTTTCCTGAAATTCCACGTAAGAATCCTGACTTAAGTTGGGAAAAAACGCAACAGATTTCATGTCAAACGGATGAGTATTCACCTAGGAAAAAAACATTGTCACACACAAACGAACCTTCTTTAAAGCCCTGGCAAGGATAAATAAAAAATTTATTGCAAAATTTGTGCGACGAATTTGGGGCTCAAATCTGAGTCAAAACTCAATACACACAATGACGAATGTCTGGTAAAAAATTCATCCCAAAATACCCAAGGAGTAAGGCGTACTAAGTACCAGACCGAGAGTTAATGAAACTGGTTTTCCAAACACAAAACGTCCTGGCTTTTCTTCCCCCTATCTTCTTTTTATTTTTTGTTTATGGACATGCCTCCGCACCTGGGTGTAAACAACATATGAAAGTACTTGTGTGAATTTTTTCAACGCAGTACGAACCCATAATAAAATTGCAGAAAGTAGGGCGAAATTTCACAAGTTTTCATAGATGCCTTGGTTTGCACAAAATTTCTGAAAAATTCTCCCGAAATAATTTTGTCCTGAAATTCCACGTAAGAATATCAACTGAATTTGGGATTAAATGCAACAAATTTCAGGTCAAACGGATGAGTATTCATCTACAAAAAAAATCAAACAATTTCATACACAAACGAACCTTCCATTCAGCCCTGGTAGTGAGTGATGAATAAAAAATTCATTGCAAAACTTGTGGACGAATTTGGGGCTCAAAGGTCAACCAAAACTCAATAGACACCATGACGAATGTCAGGTAAAATTTTCAGACTAAAATACCCTAGGAGTAAGGCGTAGCAAGTCCCATACCGAGAGTGAAAGAAACTGGATTTCCTAAAACAAAACGTCCCGGCTTTTCTTTCCCGTATTTTCTTTTTTTGATTTTTTGAGGACATGCCTCATTACATATGGGTGAGAGCAACATATGAAAGTACTTGTGTGAATTTTTTCAATGCAATATGGACCTAGAATAAATTTTGTCGAAAGTAGTGTGAAATTTCACAAGGTTTGGTAGAGGATAGCCTTGGTGTGCAAAAAAAATCTCAAAAATTCTCCCGAAATAGTTTTTTTCTGAAATTCCACATAAGAATCTTGATGTGCTTCCACTAGCACAATTAGAATGATTCTTGACATTCTTAGGAATCATCTTGAGTTGGTTATGAGAAAGGCATTTTATCATAGAATTGGATCAAGGTTCTATGAACAAGAACTCACCAAAACTAGTGTCAAAACACAAACTCATATGGAAGTTCCACATATTGTCAAATTGAACCGATTGAAATGAAAGAAAAGGCAAAGGCACCGATTGAACAACACAAAAACTAGTTTGCACCGAACAAAAGATAAGAAAACTGAATTAGAAGTGCTGGAAATTAAAAGGCACCGAACCAAAAACAAAGAAGAAGAAGAACAACTGCTGGAAAATGAAAGTGCCGAACCAAAAACACAAGAACACAAGCTTAAGACATGAATATCAAAAGAGAAGGAAAGAAGGAGAAGAGAAAGCTCATGAAGATGGATGTATGGTTGGATGATCACGCCACTAGGAGGATGGAGACTCCAAGATAAGTGTGCAAGCCGCCACTTGAGGTAACCATTGAACCATCAAGATAAGACTAGTGAAGAAGGCACAAAGCTCTCCAGTGCTCTCTCAAAAATTGAGTATAGTTTCTTTAGTCTCAATTCAAATCTGAAATGTACAAGGGCAGCACCTATATTTATAGCCTAGAGGTGCTGAAAATAAAGCTAAGAGAATTCAAAATTCCCTCCTAAAAACAAAAGGAACCGGCGCCTAAAACAATTCATGAGGAAGGTGTGATCTCTTCTCTCACTTTGGCACCTCCTTTTTTATTCCTACATCTATCTACTAACGCACCCCCCCTCCTAAGACTCCTAACTAAAGACTAAAAGATGTTTTAACAATAGAGGTTTCTAATGTTTCCCTCTAAGCACCTTCAACCAAAGAAATTACAAAAAGAGAAAATAAATGTCCCCTAGCTCCTAAAGCTTTGAACATGCTTCTTGTAAGCCTTTGAGGTGGGCTTTGACCTCCATGGACGTCCTCCATTTGAGCCTCAACCTCTTCTTGCTCTTGATGATTGGCCTCCATGTCCACTTGAGCTTGATCTCCATCAAATCTCGACTTAATTTGGGACAAAAAGCGATAGATTTCAGGTCAAACGAATGAGTATTCACCTAGGAAAAAGAACAAACAATGTCACACACATAGGAACCTTCCTTAAAGCCCTGGCAGTGATGAATAAAAAATTTATTGAAAAATTTATGGGACGAATTTGGGGCTCAAATCTCAGCCACAACTCAATAGATACAATGAAGAATCTCTGGTAAAAATTTCATACCAAAATACCCAAGGAGTAAGGCGTACTAGGTCCCAAATCGAGAGTGAACGAAATTGGTTTTCTGAAAACAAAACTACCTGGCTTTTCTTCCCCGTATCTTCTTTTTGTGATTTTTTTTATGGACGTGCCTCCTTACCTGGGTGCAAACAACATATGAAGGTACTTGTGTTAATTTTTTAAACGCACTATGGACCAGAATAAAATTGTAGAAAGTAGGGCGAAATTTCACAAGTTTTGATAGATGAGCCTTGGTTTGGACAAAATTTCTGAAAAATTCTCCCGAAATAGTTTTTTCCTTAAATTCCACGTAATTTTGACTGAATTTGGGACATAACACAACAGATTTCAGGTCAATCGGATGAGTATTCACCTAGGAAAAACAGTGTCACACATAAACGAACTTTCCTTAGAGCCCTAGCAGTGATGAATAAAAAATTTATTGCAAAAGTTGTGGGACGAATTTGGGGCTCAAATCCCAGTCAAAAATCAATATACACACTAACAAATGTCTGGTAAAATTTTCAGACAAAAATACCCAAGGAGTAAGGTGTAGTAAGTCCCAGACCGAGAGTGAACGAAAGTAAATTTCCGAAAACAAAACGTCTTGACTTTTCTTCCCCGTATCTTCTTTTTGTGATTTTTTATGGACGTGCCTCATTACCTGGGTGAGAGCAACATATGAAAGTACTTGTGTGAATATTTTTAATGCAATACGGACCCAGAATAAAATTGTAGAAAGTACGGCGAAATTTCACAAGTTTTGGTAGAGGATAGCCTTGGTTTGCACAAAATTTCTGAAAAATTCTCCCGAAATAGTTTTCTCCTGAAATTCCACGTAAGAATCTCGACTAAATTTGGGACAAAACGCGACAGATTTCAGTTCAAACGGATGAGTATTCACCTAGAAAAAAAATCAAACAGTTTCACAAACAAACAAACATTTCTTTCAGCCCTGGGAATGATGAATAAAAATTTTATTGCAAATCTTGTGGGACGAATTTGGGACTCAAATCTCAACCAAAACTCAATAGATACAATGACGAATGTCTGGTAAAAATTTCATTCCAAAATACCCAAGGAGTAAGTCGTAGTAAGTCCCAGACCGAGAGTGAACAAAACTGGTTTTCCGAAAACAAAACGTCCTGGCTTTTCTTCCCCGTATCTTCTTTTTGTGTTTATTTATGAACATGCCCCCTCACCTAGGTTAAACAACATATGGAAGTACTTGTGTTAATTTTTTCAATGCAATACAAACCCAGAATAAAATTGTCGAAAGTAGGGCGAAATTTCAAAAGTTTTGGCAGAGGATTGCCTTGGTTTGCACAAAATTTCTGAAAAATTCTCTCGAAATAGTTTTTTCGTGAAATTCCACGTAAAAATATTGACTGAATTTGGGACAAAAAGTTATATATTTCAGGTCAAGCGGATGAGTATTCACCTAGGAGTCACACAAACAGTTTCACACACAAACGAACCTTCCTTAAAGTCTTGGCAGTGATGAATAAAAACTTTATTGTAAAACTTGTGGGACGAGTTTAGGGTTGAAGTCTTAGCAAAAATTCAATAGACACAATGACGAATGTCTGGTCAAAATTTCAGACAAAAATACCAAAGGAATAAGGTGTAGTAAGTCCCAGACCGAGAATGAAGAAACAGTATTTTTCTAAAACAAAACGTCCTGGCTTTTCTTCCCTATATGTCCCTTTTATGATTTTTTTATGGACGTGTCTCCTTAGATGGGTGCATTTTGTGTGAATTTTTTTGAAATTTTTCAATGCAAGATGGACCCAGAATAAAATTGCAGAAAGTAAGGTGTAATTTCACAAATTTTTTAGAGGATAGCCTTGGTTTGCACAAAATATTTGAAAAATTCTCCCAAAATAATTTTTTGTTGGAATTCCATGGAAGAATCAATACTGAATTTGGAACAAAACACAACAATTTTTAGGGAAAACAGATGACTATTCACCTAGGAAAATATCAAAACAGTTTCACAAACAAACGAACCTTCCTTTCAGTCCTGGCAGTGATGAATAGAAAATTTTTATTGAAAATCTTGTAGGACGAATTTGGGGCTCAAATCTTAGCCAAAACTCAATACACACAATGACGAATGTTTGGTAATAATTTCAGACCAAAAGAACAAGGAATAAGGCGTAGTAAGTCCCAGATCGAGAATAAACAAACAAAAAAATTTAAAACAAAATGTCCTTGCTTTTCTTCCGTATAAGGAAGAAAAACTAGGACGTTTTGTTTTCAAAAAATCAAGTTTTCCAATTTTTTTGCTCTCGTTCTGGGACTTATTACGCCTTATTCCTTAGGGGTTTTGATCTGATAATTTTACCAAACATTTCTTATTTTGTGTACTAAGTTCTAGCAGAGATTTGAGCCTCGAGATTTTTCCACAAGATTTGCAATAATTTTTTTATTCATTGATGTCAGTAGTGAAAGGAAGTTTTGTTTTTATGTGAAGTTGATTGATTCTTCTCAAATTGAATACCCATTCGTTTGAGTTAAAATTTGTCGCATCTTTTCCCAAATTCTGTTGGGATTCTTACGTAGAATTTCAACAAAAAATCCTTTCGAGTAAATTTTTCAGAAATTTCTTGCACTCCAAGGTTTTCCTCTTTAAAGATTTGTGAAATTTTTCCCTAGTTTCTGCAATTTTAATCTCAACTCATATTGCGTTGAAATATTTCGAAAAACTTACACAAGTACTTTCATATGTTGTTTGTGTCCAGTCAAAGAGGCACGTCCAAAAACAAAACACAAAAGAAGATATAAGGAAGAAAAGTCAGGACGTTTTGTTTTTAAAAAAAAAAACAAGTTTTCTTGGTTTGTTTTGCTCTCGTTCTGGGATTTATCACGCCTTATTCCTTTGTTGTTTTGATCTGATAATTTTACCAAAAATTCTTTATTGTGTGTATTGAGTTGTGGTTGAGATTTGAGTCTCAAATTCTTTCCACAAGATTTGCAATAAATTTTTTATTCGTTGATGTCAGGGTTGAAAGGAATGTTTGTTTCTATGTGAAGTTGTTTGATTCTTTTCTAACCTAATACCCATTCATTTGAGCTGAAATTTGTCACATTTTGTCCCAAATTATGTTGGGATTGTTACATAGAATTTCAACAAGAAATTCTTGAGAAAAATTTTCATAAATTTCTTGCACTCCAAGGCTTTCCTCTTTCCAAATTTGTGTTTTTCCCTAGTTTCAGCAGTTTTAATCTTAGCTCATATTGCGTTGAAAAACTCCAAAAAAAAATACTTAAGTACTTTCATATGTTGTTTATGTCCATTCAAGGAGGTGCGTTCAAAAACAAAACACAAAAGAAGATATAAGGAAGAAAAGTCATGACGTTTTGTTTTCGAGGAAACAAGTTTTCTAGTTTTTTTTGCTCTCGTTCTAGGACTTTTTATGCCTTATTCCTTAGGTGTTTTGATCTGATATTTTTACCAGACACTCCTTATTGTGTGTACTGAGTTGTGGTTGAAATTTGAGCCTCAAGTTCTTTCCACAAGATTTGCAATAAATTTTTTATTCATCGATGTCAGGACTGAAAGGAAGGTTCGTTTCTATGTGAAGTTGTTTGATTCTTTTCTAACCTAATACCCATCCATTAATTTTTCGTGTTTTGTCCCAAATTCTGTTCGGATTGTTACATAGAATTTCAACAAGAAATTCTTTCAGGAAATGTTTTCAGAAATTTCATGCACTCCAAGGCTTTCCTCTTAACATATTTGTGTTTTTCCTTAGTTTCTGTTGTTTTAATCTTAGCTCATATTGTGTTGAAAAGTTCTGAAAAAATTTACACAAGTACTTTCATATGTTGTTTGTCTCCAGTCAAGGAGGCACTTCTAAAAATAAAACACCAAAGAAGATATAAGGAAAAAAAGCCAGGACGTTTTGTTTTCGAAAAAACAAGTTTTCCAGTTTTTTTGTTCTCGTTCTGGGACTTATTACGCCTTATTCCTTGGTTGTTTTGATCTGATATTTTTACCATACATTTCTTATTGTGTGTACTGAGTTGTGGTTGAGATTTGAGCCTCAAATTCTTTCCACAAGATTTGCAATAATGTTTTTTTATTCATTGTTGTCTGGGCTGAAAGGAAGGTATGTTTCTATGTGAAACTGCTTGATTCTTTTCTAACTGAATACCCATTCGTTTGAGTTTAAATTTGTCACGTTTTGTCCCAAATTTTGTTGGGATTCTTACGCAGAATTTCAACAAGAAATCCTTTCGAGTAAATTTTTCAGAAGTTTCTTGCACTCCAAGGTTCCTCTTTAAAGATTTGTGAAAGTTTTCCCTAGTTTATGCAATTTTAATCTCAGCTCATATTGTGTTGAAATATTCCCAAAAATTTACACAAGTACTTTCATATGTTGTTTGTGTCCATTCAAGGAGGCACGTTCAAAAACATAACACAAAAGAAGATATAAGGAAGAAAAGGCAAGACGTTTTGTTTTCGAAAAAACAAGTTTTCTAGTTGTTTTGCTCTCGTTCTGAGACTTATTACGCCTTATTCCTTGGGTGTTTTGATCTGATATTTTTACCAGACGTTCCTTATTTTGTGTACTAAGTTGTGGCTGAGATTTGAGCCTCAAGTTCTTTCCACAATATTTTCAATAAATTTTCTATTCATCGATGTCAGGGCTGAAGGGAAAGTCCATTTCGATGTGAAGCTGTTTTATTCTTTTATAACTGAATACCCATCCGTTTGAGCTGAAATTTTTTGCGTTTTATCCCAAATTTTGTTCGGATTGTTACATAGAATTTCAACAAGAAATTCTTTTGAGAAAAAATTTCAAAAACTTTTTGCACTCGAAGGCTTTCCTCTTTCCAAATTTGTGTTTTTCCCTAGATTCTGCAGTTTTAATCTGAGCTCATATTACATAAAATAATTTTTTTTACTGAAACAGTGTTATCCTTTTCTCAAAAAATTAAAATATTTTTAAAAAAATAATAGTTTTTTTTCATTTTCCAAGTGTTGAATGAAGATTAAGACCTAACAATTATATTATTTTAATCACAATTTTTTTAATGATCAAAATTTATTAAAAATACAAAATGAGAGAATCTTACACCCACTAAATTTAGTAGAAATATTCAATGGATAATCCTAAAATAGGAAATATAAAATCTTACCATTTTTAAAATAGTAAAATTAATTGAGTCTATAGCACAATAGTAGAATTAATAGTATATAACATTATAAAAAAGTGTAGTTTTAAACCTTAAAATTATTAAACTACAATTAGTTTATGTTCATGTTGATATTTTAAAATTTTAATTAATTGAGCCTAGCTGATTAACACAATAATTTGTGTTATAATAAAAAACGAGTTGCATATGTCTAGCATCAAAGTTTTTATTTTAAAAAAATTATAATAAATAATGGTTAATAACACATTTCTTTCCATAATTTTTTATACTTGTTACAAGTAACTGAAATAAGTTAATTATGCATTAATGTAAAATAAGTTAATTATAAATTTGGACATTCAACTATTATTTTATTTTGTAAATTTAATATGATTTTTTATGTTACATTATAATAGATTTGATGTATTTTATAGACATATTAACTATAAATATTTATCGAAAGAATTATTTGAAAACATTTTGTACACTAGATTTAAAGTGAAAGTCACGTATATATACTCAACTCAACTAGCTGAAAAATCACATTTTTCATAAAAGGTTATTAAATTTATACTACAAGAGTTAAATTATCAAATCTTAAATTAGTAACAAACAAGGTGTTAATTTCTAATGTTCGAAAACAACTTATCAAATTCCAGTCTATTTTTTTTATAATGTGAATATTAAATAAATATTTACTGAAATTATTATATATCATTTGTGTTATATATTTAATTAAAATATTAACTTGCTTTCTATTTAATTATATTTTGATATATAAACATATAATTATTTTAAAAATTGAAGTCAAGAAAGTAAGTAGGTTTCTTAAAACCAACAAATAATATGAGAACGATTTTTTTTTTTTCTTACTTAAATTTATACAAAAAATTTGAATATATACAAACAATACACTTATTATAGGTCTAACTAGAAAAACAGAAAATAAAATAAAGGATTAATAAAAATTAGAATAAAAAAAGACAAAATAAAAGTTAAACATATGTAAAAAAAACAATTAAGAATTGAAAAAGACAAATAACAATGTTTACTTAAAATATTGTTATGATGAGTGTCATGCCTATTTCTATTTTGAAATTTTATGATAATTTTGTTTTAGGAATTTTGGTGGATTGAGAAAAAGTATTTATAAATTAAATTTTGTCTTACATTCTAAATTTGTGACATTTGTGATTAAAACAAAAGTAGAATAATGAAGAAGAAACATATCCAGCTTTGGCGTTATGGGGAATCTATGGATTTTGTGCACCCAATGAGACAGCACATGCAAATAATGTTATTTTGATATCTGTGGGTTAATTTGTCCTTTAGTATGTTTCTTGTAAAACCTAAATCCATGTTCTGAAGCCGCAGTTTCAAGTGTTTATGTCTTATTTTTCATATCATAATTGATTATCACTTTGTTATAATTAATTATATGGGTTTTTTTAAAGAATAATCGGTTATTTTTATGTCATAAGGTTCATTAATCATAAAACTTATTAAGACTCTCTGCCAACAAAGTGAAACTAGATCAAAGGGACCTCAACTTAAAAAAGGAAAATAGATTATAAGATTAAATAACAATTCTAGAAATAAATATAAAAGGTTTATGTTCATATGTGTATAGTGAAGATATCCGAGAGGAATGTGGAAAGAGATAGGAGTTGCCATGACAATTCTAAATGTATATGTTCATGTGTTTATATGAAGAAAAAAAGGAGAATGTGGGAGAAAATAATAGAAATCAAAAGTGAAGCTCTAAACAAAGTTTGGTATGTAATAAAGGACTTCAATATTATAAGAAATGTGGAAAAGGGAAAATGAATAAAGCTCTAGTGGTAGTAATAAAAAGAAAATACAAGATGCAAGTTCTCTTTGAAAAGTTAAAGTTGGTGAGTTTTAAACAAAGAGTCTTTGGAGAAACAAAAGTTATGTGCATTGAGACTCAAACTAAAGGTTCTTTTATTCCATTATTAACTGAAAAAGGGACAAGAATAGGTTAAAAGGTTTGAGTATTAAATGGTGCTTGGTGTAAGGATCAACAAAAATAAAGAGGAAGTGAGAGCCTTCTTCAAAGGTATGATGAGAGTAAAGCTTTAAGTTTCAAGTTAGTCAAGATTTTCTATTTTGTTTACTTTTAGAAGATAATAATATACTTATAACAACATTTATAGAGGAAGAAGTAAAAGAAGTCGTGTGGGATTATAAGAGAGACAAAAGTATTAGACCTAATGCGTCTGACTTTGGGTTTATAAAGAAGTTTTTAGATACTTTTAAAGGAAGGGTGGTGGATGAATAAATAGTTTTCATTAAAATGGATGATGGTCGTAGAGCATTAATGTCTTCTTTATTACTTTAATACCAAAGAGTGAAAGTCCATAATGGTTAGATAAGTGTATATCTATATTATTGATGAGAAACTTGTATAAGATTACTTTTTAAAAGTATTATAAAAAAGGCATGAAAACAATTATTTATATATTTTACTCAACTTTTATTAAAGGTAGAAGCCTCTAGATAGTGTTTTACTGACAAATGAGATTGTAGAAGAGGTAAGGAGAAATAAAAGGTCAAGTATCATTATGAAAAATAAGAAAATCACAAAAATTAAGAGTTGAATTATGATTTAAATAAATTTAATTTTTTTTCGCATAAATCATTTAGTTTATGGTACTTAAGTGGGTGATTTGGTTTGTAACACAATGAAATCATAAAATATTTTATCTATTGTATTATATCAAACGTACTTGAGTAACTCAAGTGAATCATTTATCTATGTTACTTTCTTATTTATCAAAACTAAAAAATAAACTATTTCTTCTAACCTATAATATCTAGTTCATATTTAACCTATACGAGATATGTTACGAAAACAGGATTTAAGACGAAAACTTCTAAATATACATCTTAACATGTTTTGTTTAATAAAAATTAAACATTTTTCTATAGAAAAATTCATAATATATATGATTAGACATATATATTGAAAGGCTTATTTTATATTTATCTCTTATAGTTTAACGAGAACTCGTCAAATAACAATGAATGCAATATAAAAATAGATAAGAGAAAGATAAGCTATACACATTAATTTATATTGATTTATCTATCGTATTAGACTATATTTCATTTTTGACTAATCAGTTAAATTCGACTAAATAGAGTAATATTATGAAGTACACATCGAGTAATTTTTTGACTCATAATCATTCCTAGCTAATCTCGAATATTCTTGACACACGTCACTCTTGGCTTAATTATGTATTTTTTTTGTTTTTGTTTAAGACATTACTGGTTAACAATGAGTATTCTTTACTCCCACACATTTCTACTCAACCGAATATTCTTTCTGGTTGCAACCACTCCTAGTTAATCCTATTACGAAGTATTCCTTACTCAAGTCATTCCCTACTAATCTTGAGTATTATTTGCTAAATATTCATTTTTTATTAAGATTTGGAGGTTTAATGTTTAATAATCTATTAATCATTGATTCCAATAGCTAGGGAAGATTACATCTGATGATAAATATTATGTTTAGACTTTCTCTCCTAATTCGGATTATCTTACTAAGCTCAACCTCGAGTCTAGTTCGGATGGATTGTTAAATTTGTTGACTAAGCTCAACCTTGATGCTAATTCATCTAGATTGATAAATTTATTGACTATGCTCAGCTTCGACTTGGTTATATTATTAAATTTGTTGACTAAGCTCAACCTCGACTCAACTTGGTTAAATTGATAAAAGAAAATTACTAAGCTTAACCTCGACCCTAACTTGATTGGATTGATAAATTTTCTAACAAAGTTCAATCTTAACCCCAACTCGGCTGAATTGTTAAAATTGTTGATTGTGATAAGCCTCGACTCCAGTTTGATTGGATTGTTAAAATTGATAATTATGATTAGCCCCAGCCACAACTTAATTAGATTGATAAATTTATTAAGTTTAACCTTAATCCTAGCTCATTGTTAAAATTTCTGATTGTGATGAGTCTAACCCCAACTCGATTGGATTGTTAAAATTCTAACTATGTTTAATCTTGACCCTAACTTGTTGAATTATTAAAATTGCTAATTATGATCAATCTCAACCTCAACTTTACTGAATTTTTAAAAATGCTAATTATGATGAGTCATAAAACATTAAAAAATGGATATTATCAAGTAGTATATACAAAAATAGATGTTACTAGAGTATTTATAAAAAAAATTCCTTATCAGACGATATTCACATAAATTATGAGGTCAATCTTGTCAAGTGCTATATACAAAGGTAGTACCAACCTAACTCTAACATTTGCTTAAAATTTAACACTATGTAACATAAATAAGTTCGAAACTTAGGCAATTGTCAAACCTTAGTTTATATGGTAATTTGAATATAAGCGATAAAAAAATATCAAGAACAAACACAAAATCATAAATCGATTAAGCAATTTATATCATATTGAACAAGTTAATAAGTTAATATTTTAATATATGATCAAAAGCTAATTAAAGAAAACTTACATTGTAATTTATTTTCAATTTTTTTCCTAAATAAACCTTTTTATTTACTTAATTGGGAATAAAGAACTATATCCCAATAGCTAATCTAATAATTTATCTAAAATTAATTATATAAACTATTAATCATTAGTATAGATATCTATCAAAAAAATTAACTAAGAATAAAAAATATTTACTTATTATATTTGAAATTAATTAATAAAAATAACTTTAAAGATTAGATAATACTAATTAAAATTTAAAAAATAACAAACAATTAAGATCTATAAAATAGATTTCTCGTTAATCAAAATGCATATTAACAATTGTAGATACTTACATACATTATTTACATAAGAAAGTATTATTATACATCCACTTATTTTATATTAAAAATTGTAGATACTTACATACATCATTTACATAAAAAAATATTATTATACTTCCACTTATTTTTTTAGAAACTATAATAAGTATCAACTTACTAATATAACCATTCAAAAAAGAGTGGACACATATTAAAAAAAAGTGATAAAATATTTAATATTCTTTATTTTTTTTAAAAAAAACTTAAAGGATATTATTGTAAACAAATTAATATTTTTAAAAGATCATCTTTACACATACCAAGAACAATAGATCCAAAATTGTCATAGGAAGGACATTCCCTGAAACATTTTTTATTTGTTTTTTTCTCTAAAGAGATAAACCCTAAATTAAACCCACATCTCTATGGAGAGATAAAGACAATTTTAGGTTGTTTGTTTTGGTAAACTTGACCAACATCTTGTGGTATTTCTACAAGTGTGAAAGTGATTTTGGAAGAAATTCAATGAAGATGAAAGAATGCAAAGAATTAAAAAAAAAATATTACTGTTTAGTAAATCCAAATATGTATAAAAATTCTATACCATTTTATTTAATAGCACTTGAAATAAAAACTTACGTTAAAAATTATATATTTTATAATGATAAAATTACAAGTATAATTAAAAAAAATAAAAATATAATATTCTTTCTCATAGAAAGTCTATTTCAGATATAAAATAGCAGTAACATCTAAAAACAAAATTGTTTCTTATATTATTCATATTTATTTCTCTTTTACGTTACCCAACAGTGCTTTAAACTCCATCACTGAAAAATGGGTTTCTCCTTCATTTTTTCTTAGGTATTTCTCTTAAATCTATTATTATTAATTATTATTTTATCTATATCTTTAACGATTCCCATATTCAAAAAGTAATAACGTTAAAACGGGAATAAAAAATAACAAAATAATAATTCAAACAGTATTTTCCTTCTCTCAAAAACATTAAAATATTTAAAAATAATAATAATAATATTGCCATTTTCCACCGGCATTTAATACTTCGCCAAGTGGCAACACCTTTGTGGTTCAGATCTTGAAAGAAGATTAGAACCAAATCAATGAAATCACATTAAAAAAAACATATCATTCATAGAAAATGATAACCTGACAATTATATTATTTTCATCACAATTTTTTTAATGAACAAAATTTATTAAAAATACAAAATGAGAGAATCTGACACCCACTTAATTTAGTTGAAATATTCAATGGATAACATATTTTGGCTTAAAAAAATGTGATTTCATGTTTGGTAAATGTATTTATGTATTTTTTTAAAATAAAAGCAGTTCTGAATCATGCCATGAACACAGAAAATTTCATTATTCTTTCTATGCAAGGTTACACAGTGTGATCATTCTGAACAGAAATCACATCAAATGAACAAAAAACAACTCACAAATTACATCAATAATCCGTGGCAAAGTCAAAAGTGCTGAAGAACAAACTCGAAGCACAGTACAAGATTTATTGCAGATTGGGAATCTATGTTAAACAAAACAAAAAAGCAATCAAGAACCACATAAAGGGTCCATGAAAAAGAAAGAAAAAAGGGGAAAATTATATCTACAACAACATGTGTGTGTGTTCTTTCAATTCATGAAATTTGACAAATCTACCTTATGTTGTTGTTGCAGAGCATGAAATCCAACATCCTTGACCAAGCTACTTGTAGGCGAGGATAAACCCTGTTCCTGTAACTTCTTGATTCTCTGACAACAAATTCCATTGTTTCCACAAACAGATTTAAGCTTCTGATTGGTGGCACATAAAGGGTCAGAGGAACTGTAGAGAAAGCCACTGTGAAGAACAGCTGCAACATTTCTTCTAATTTTTTTATGACCCACTTTGAGAAAGGGTGTAAAGGTGGAAGCTTTGGATTCAGGAGGAAAAAGGGTCTTTGGATTTGGGTTTTGTTTGAGTTTCTGAACTTTGGGAATGAGATTGGAGAAGAAGAAGAAAGAGGGTCTTTGACTAATAAAAGATAAGAGAGAGAAAGAGAGTTCTGGAAACTCAGATGTAGGTTGAAGCAACTCAAACTCCAAAATCTATATATATTATGGTAAGTTTTTTTTTTTTTTTTTTTAAACTACATAGCATAGTGAGTGAATTAAGTAATTGTAGAAGGACCATGATAAAGGTAAAAATGGGAAAAATAGAAAGATGTCGGCTATTGGATTTTAGGATATTTTCAGATTTGATTGGATTGTTCTTGATAAGAAAATTATTATATTTAATATTAATAGAGATGGATGTTTAATTCGTGATTATGATTAAATTAGAACTTGTGTAAGATGTTCTAACATGTGTATTATTTGCAGTTGGATATTTAATTTGAGATCATAGTTGGATTAGAACATGTGTCAGTTGATCACGTGTTTGATGATAACAAAATTCTTAATTATGTAATTTTTTATTTATTTCTATTTGTGTTATCATTAACATAATTAATAATAGTTTGGTTTTTTAAATTTATATGATTAAATATGAATTGACACAAGTTTTTAATTATATATATTAAAATGGATAAATGTATATATATATATGTGTGTGTGATAATTCAATTTAAAATATTTACTATTTTAATGACATGTAGTTGAAATTCTTATAAAATATAATCATTTTTATTTTAATCCCTTGTTGATTATTTCATTTGTAATCCTTTATAGATTCAAAACAAGAAAAAGAATACAAATTATACAAAAATATGTGTCTTGTTAAATTGTGACAATAAATAACCAGAATTTTTTATTCTTGAAAGTTAATGTATTTTTTGTTTGCTGAGATCGTCTTTTAATATTAATTATATTAGGTGTTTATATTTAGGACAATATGTTTTTATTAATAAGATTATAAATTTTTAAATGAACTAATTATATATATCAAAAGGATATGATATGATATGATATGATATTAATGAGTATATATTTTTAATGTTATTTAATTTTGCTCTTAATGACACCTTTAAGTTTGTGTTAGATTTTCCTTTTTCTCACGAAAAGAAAATTAATGAATAAAATGAAAAAGAAAGATAGAATTTTTTTTAAAGGTACCAAAATTTACTTTTGTTTTAATGATTTCGTTCATTTTCTTATTTCTTAAAAGATTTGTACAAGGCGTTATGGAAAAACATCACCTAACCAACAAGAAAAAAAATAATGTGCCCTGTGTCCTACCAAATAAAAGAGAGAACAAGAGATATGTGTGAGAAGTGTTCTATTAGAGAAAATATACAACAAATCATACTATAATATTTTTTCAACAAATTGTATTACAACATTTTTTCTTTAAGTGGAATTTTGAATGTTAACTTTGCCATATATAATGTGAAGATTTTAGGAGAGAGTGTTGATAAACTTATTAGTTAATTAAATATAAAAGAAAATAAATGATAGGTGAACATTTTATTTCAATATATTTAATATATTCAAGAAGGATAAGATGGATTGTGAATAGAGTATTATAAAGTTTGATTTATTATCAAAAGTACTCTCATAACTACTTGATGGTGAGGAACCAAGAGAGAAGAGACAAAGTGACTTAATTGCACAACAAAAATCAAATGCAATATTTTGATAGTTAGGTATATTAATTTAAAAGGTCTACAATAAGTTTGAGAATTAGAGAAAGCAGATCTTGATGTAGTAGTTAATTCAGTCGGTCGATGGACTGAATGCATGTTTGGTATCAAACATGTCACTTTCTTCTAGTAATTCTAGATAGTATTTTCTCTTATTAGTTTGAATGTCATAAGACGATATGAAAATCTAAATATCAAAGAAATAATGAAGATAACCAATATTTTTAATGTTAAATTCTCTATCTATATGTGTCTTAACATGTTGAATCACATCAAAAACATAGTCTGGAAGGATAATGTCAATAACACGTACAAGTGGAGTAATAAAAGAGGACCTAAGACCTGATAAAAAAATAGAACGATTTAAAGTAGACAATTCAAATTCAAAGTCGAGAGTTAATAAGCTTTGCATAGGACCCTATCAATTTACACATCTCATTAGGATAAGAGTAAGTCAATCCAGAAAGCACAGTCATATTGGCTTCTTCATGTAAAAAAACATTAGTTACATTTAATTTAGGCATACGTTTGGCAACAATCAAGATAAGAAGAATTCTCATAATAGTAAGTTTTGTCACATGAGAGAATGTATTATCGTAGTCAAACTCCTTCAAGTTGTATGTAGCGCTTAACAACAAATCTAACTTTATGTATTTCTATGTTATTATAAACACAAATTTTATTTTGTAAACTCATTTGCAGTCAATGGGAATCTTACCGAGAAGAAGATCAACTATTTGCTATATATGATTCTGTTCTAGAGCCTCAATCTCAGTATTCATAACCTATCATTTTCTTGAAATCTTTTATGACCAACTATTTAATTAAAAAGTAGAAAAAAAATTAAACTAAATGCAATCTTATCTCTTATTACAAAGAGAAAAGGAAAGAAATAAAAATCTCTTCATTGAGATAAGGGAAGAGATAAAAATCTCCTCATTATGATTACATATAGAAAAATCAATAAACCAACTTTATCATTAATTTATATATATATATATATATATATATAAATTATTTATTTATTTATTTTAATATTCATTATTTTTTGGTGAAAAATAAATATTTTTTTCTTCTCATAGTTTTTCTTAATTTTTTATATTTTCATATAAAAGGATAATTATTAAATAAAAAAATTCCAATAAATATTCAAGATTTAATGAGGCTGGAGTTGGATGTTTGACCTTGAAGATTCAAATGAGTATATATTACTCAAGATGAAATAATCTTGTATTATTATGTTAACTATGATAAAAACTCATTTATTGAGACTACTAACTACAAAATTAATTCAAATCTTTTTAATATGAAATAAAATAGAATAGATCCATTAAATCGTAAAAGTGGTTTGTATATATGTTTTTTGCTTTAATATTATATTATTTTACATTAAATTTCTTCTCATTTCCTTATTTTTGTCTTTTGTAAATAATGAAAATGAAAATATCAATTTAAATATGTGGAAGTACCAAAATTTCTAAATTCATCCTCAATAGTTATTTTAATATATTTTTTTTCCATACACCAATTGAAATACAAACATAGAAGTCCGCAACATTTTTTTGAAGGAGGAATAGTGGTCATTTTTTATCTATCACCCATCATCCACAACAACCATTTTATCTTATATCTTAATCTTGTTAATAAAATGTGTAAAAATAATTTTGTATGACAAGAAATAATATAAAATATTATTTTTTTAAAATAGAATTAAATTAACAATCACAATATATTGGAAAAAAGTTATAAGATGCACACACATAAGTCTATGGTTCAATTAAAGTGGAGAAAAAAAAATTCTATAATTTCGTGAACATTTATGTGAAGAAAGGAGAACATGAGCAAGACATGGAAGATGTCTTGCCTAAAGATATATTAGCATAACTAGTAGTAAATAAACAACAATTGATAAGTATTTTGGTAGGGCCTTTTGTCTTAGTGATTGTTTAGTGTCTTCGAGGATTAATTGATGAATGTGTATTTAAATTTTCTTTGACTTCAACTTCTAAACATGTGAGTCTATAATGGGTGTACCAGAATAAGCGTCCAGAGATCTAAGGAGAATGAGAGTTCGTCTTTGGAACAACATTTTCATCTCAACACAACGCCGATGTTCCAACTTCAAGTTCGTTGGGATAACATCGTTAGTATCAATCGAAACATCAAAGTTATTGTTTGCTTTGGAACTTTGAGCTTCATCACAATTTTGTTCTTAAAAGACGCCTCAAAAGATTAAGGGAGAAATGTGTATTTAAATATCTCTTAGCTTTAACTACTAAGTAATGTGAGATTATTGAACGTACCGAAAACAAATATCATAAATTACATGGTTAGACTTGGTGTAAAGGAGTCAATAGATATTGTAGTTAGCAGGTTGATAAGATTAGGATTGTCACTTGTGAGTGAAAAATCATCGATGTATTTTTTTTATATGATGTATTTTTTTTATAAGAGAACAATGATTATATCAAATTTTATCTTAATTTTTTTTAAAGAAGTTATTCTCACAAATAATGACATTTTTAGAAACATGAGTATGTCTAGATTGAATATCACATGTTATAACCTTTACTACTTCATTGTATAATGAAAATAGATTTTCTAGTCTTAGAAATAGTTTGTTTCTCCTTTATTCCAAAGTGGTGAAATATGCTAAACAACAAAAACATTTGGTAAGGTAATTAATATAGGTAGGTGAAACTTAAGAAAATAGGAGAACATTATTGATTAGGAATGTATGCATTAAGGATCCATTAATTATAGGGTTTAAATAGTGTTAAGGAATTATGTGTGCAAAGTTGGAAAGTATTCTTATATTGCTTGAAATCAATATCAAGAAAAAGTGCTTATAAAAATAAAATTATCAAAAAGCATTTTTAGTTATCTATTATTTTAATTTTTTTTTAAATTTATACTATAAAGCATAATAAAATACCCATCATATGTTGTTTTATTAAAAAAAATAACACTGCGATTACTTAAAAAATTCTACAAGTTTGATCAATTATTGTTTTATGTACTGACCCCAAAGCATGGCAACGTGTGCCCGTATTGCTTGTGTTGTATTATTCATATATTCCTTAATCAGTTTGAAAATCACTTTTTTGTTTGTCTATTATGCTTTGTTTGTTACAAGTGACAATGAATTCAGATTAATATGATAACTTAATCCAAACCAATCTAAAATAAAAATAAAAATAAATTGGTTTTGATGGCAATTTTGGTCGAATTGAAAAAAACAAATCATATATAATCCATTCAATTCAGATCTTGAATTCTTATTTTAGGAATCTGAGTTAATTTAATCGATTGAATTACATGATACACACTACAAAATTATTAAAAAAACCAATTTTAAAAAAATAATTAAATATTATATTGACTAAATTAAATATATTCAGTATATAAAATAATTTTTATTATTAATAAAATTTATAAATTAAATTCTAGATATATCTAATTAACTACTAAAATTTTAATTATTAATTAATTTATATGTTAAAGTTAATAGTTAAGATGATAGTAACTAATTAGATATCAATTTATATAAATTAGTTTATAAATTTTATTAACAATAGAAATTATTTTAGATATTAATAACTTTTATAGTTTATAAAATAATATCTAATTTAATCAATATAATTATTAATTATTTTTTATCTTTAAAATTAATTTTTATTTAATATTTTTTAGTGTAAATTTAATATTTTTATTGATCTTTACTCTGATTCAATTAATTTCATGTTTTTCTATCTTTCGGAATTACAAGTTTAGTTCATAATTTATTTTGAATTTTATAACTTATTTTCACTTTTGTGTTATTTTAATGATAAATCTAATCATTCTATCCAAACTAATTTAATTATAATCGAATTTATTCGTTGAAATAAAATAAAACTAGAAGACATTTCATCAATTTGATCTATATATTTACTCCTAACACACATTACTATTTTTTTATTGGTAAATGTTAAATTTTTTATTGACAATGTACTAATAAATAATGTTCCAAATGAAAACTTCACAAGATCATGTAAGAAAAAATGCAAAATGAAAACAAAGTTAACCAAACAAAGTTAGGTTGATTAAGGTAATTTAAATTTAATTATATGCATATTATATACAATTATTTTATTTTCTTTTTATATAATACAATGATTTTAGGGTACTAGAACATGTTATTTAGTATAAAATTATAAATTCAAACTTGGCTGTCACTGTTTTTAAAAGAAAAAATGTTATTGTCCTTATCAGAAGTCACTAAACTTTTTTAAAGGGTTATTGTGTTAACGAAACGTGTATTAACATTTGTCACAAATAGTGAACACGTCGACAACTAAAAAGGTTCTTTTAGTGATGGGTGGTTGCCCTAAATTAGGTGTTTCATGTGAAAGATGTACCTCGTACATTCGAGGAACAAATTTTTAAAAATGTTAAATTTTCAAGAAATAATAAATATTTAAAATGACAAAAATTAAATTTATAGACTTCATGTAATCACCAAGTTATGAATTGATTATTTACAAAATTCTATCTAACATGAATTTAATTATTTTGAGATCTGAAAGTAAATTTAGGTTTTGCAACTAAATTTAAAAATATAAGATCATATATTTCACTTTGATTAATAATAAAAATATTTTCTAGTATAAGTGAGGTAAGTCACAAGTTTAATTTCTTTTATTTTTTAAATATTTTTTAATTTTTAATATAGGAAGTTTCCAGAATCAATAATATATCCACCACACATAAAAAAAAAGTGAATAAAAAGTTGCTATCAAATTTGTGGCTGAGACTGTGGAAAGCCTTCATGTGCAAAACAAAGAAATGGTGACGTGTCATAGGTAACACGAATGAGAGCTTCATAGCCACACACTAGTATGATTCAAGTTTTCGAGGGTTTATTATTTCACCAATATAAATAAATAATACTAATAATAATAATACATTAATTTAAGGTGGAAAGCTATGAAACTCAGTGATTTCTCTTAAATGGCGTGTCGGTGTCGGTACTCATATCGAACACTGATACTTGTATGACAATTGTAAGACATGTACTCGTGAAGTGTTCAATTCAAAAAATATTTGTTGGATTTCTGATCATTCTAATATGGTTCTAACATAATTTTAAAAAGGAAAAATACATTAATTTTCTAAAAACTCAAATTTATTGTATAAATTTTTATTATGATTATAAATAAGAAACAAATCATTTTGAACCAGTCATGAAAAAACATTTTTCTGCTCCAAAAAATAATCTGGAACATACTTGTGCACATAAATCTTTATTGTCAATTTATATAATTCATAATTGTATAATATATAGATTCGTGTCCCCGTATCCTACATTTTAGATATTATACGTATTTTCGTGTCCATATCTATATCATATCAATGTTCGTGTCAGTGTTTGTGCTACATAGGTGGAGAATCTATAGGTGGAGAATCTACAAGAAGATTTTCTACTATATTACTTTATCGTAAAAAAATTGATTTCACCTACAACTAATATTCATAGCTAAATCAGCATTATTCATAAACAATTCATAGATAAACGGAGTGTAAGTAATTCATCTATGAATAATGAATCAATCTAAGTAATACTAACCAATTTCGTATAATTGTTATAAAAAGTGAATAGGTTATCTTTAGTGAATTTTTCATAATATTAGTTGTGATTGGTTGGAGGTGTGGTAAGAAAAGTGTTAGGGGTGTAGAAAGAGAAACACGCCATAGTATAAACCCAAATTCATGCCTCTATGGGCTCTTTCAACATTATTAGGGCCACTACGCTACACTCCTATAATTTTAATTTGCACCTCTATACATTTAAAAATTCTATATTTACTCTTTTAGAATTAGATTTCTTAAGCTGGGCATTCATTGTGTTGGTGTTGCCTTTGGAGTATTTGTACACATTCTGAAGATTGTGGTGTGCTTGATGGTGGTTTCTAGATTGGGATAAGCCTCACATTGCTATTTTCTCTACTTTATGATTTTTAATTTAAGTTCTCCATTATGAAATTCGAAATCCTTCTCGATAGAACGTTGAACAAAAAACTTTGAGTTTTAGATTAGCCAATTTTGAAAATGAAAATATTATTTGTGATTACAAAATCCAAAATATAAATTACGACTTTCAGATTATACAATATGAAATACAAATTTTGTTTCTGCTAAGGAGATGAGACCTAGAGAACTATTGAAGTCTTCATCTTTCTCCTTCCTTCGGACAGGTTGCTAGGGTTTCGCTGGGATCCTTCTCGTCTTCGGCTGCTCCTTCGACTCTCAGTCTCGGATGAATGCCAAATGGGGGAGGTACCTGTAGAAGGCACTCCGACGCTCAAGTCCGTAAAGGGTGTTCGGCACTCAGATAGGTGTACAGTAATAATGATGTACCTTGTTCCTTGGAATGGTGTGCTATTTATATTATTTTAATGGGCTTACCTCATTGGACCTGATTAGTGGAATAGATCACACTTATGGTTGTATTACCTAATTCTTAATGATAGTTTAACTTCACTGACCTTGGTTTGAGCATTAATGGTTGAATGTGTCGGTCGATCTGGTCGTCCGTGGTGTCTTGATCAGTTAGGTTAGAGTGACCAAGACACGTCAGCATGTCGATCGGCCTTGCCAGTACAAATTTAATTTTTGGATTGTATTATAGATTGCACAATCTAAAAGTTAAATTTGTGTCACATTGCACAATTGGAATGTCATAATTTGATTTGTAAATTATGTTAACGAGAATACAAACATGAGATTTTTTTGAATTCATAATTGGATTCATATTTTGGATTCATATTTTTTTGAAATTATTTTAAGATTTTGTTTATATTTTATTAAGTCAATGCTTGTTTAACGTTGAAACAAAGAATCCGATGAAGTGGATAACATTGATGAGTATGATAGTGTGAAGTTTATGACAACGAGAGATGAATTAGTTGGAGGAGTCTGGTGCCCTTTATAATAGACTAAATAAGTAGAATTTCATATTATTTGTGTAAAAGATATGAAACATGATATATATTTATTTTGTAATGTATTTATGCATGTATTTGATACTGAGATGACTTACTTGAATGAGTGTATAGGATAACTTATTTATATTATATTATTCGAAAAATATAAATATGTAATAATATTATAACTTAAATCATCAGTATTTATAAATTAAAACTTTAATTATTAATTATAATAAAATAATTTGATATATAAAAGTAATCATCATTTTAATTTATATTAAATAAAATAAATAAAAAACTCTAACAGAGCCACTAAAATTTCAAGTCCACTTTACAGCACTCAGCACATACTATTTATTTTAGAGGTTGTCCTTTCGAAAATGTTGCAACAAAATCCATCAAACAGGTGGTTCTGTTCATCCTGAATAGCATCATTTTTTATTTTTCTTTTCAAAAGCTCCAGTGTAATGTGTTTGATTCTTGGTATAGTTTTTTTAATAGAAAGGAGATTGGAATTTAACATGTTTGGAATTTGGATGGCTGAAATTCAGTGATGAACTTCTTTATGCACACTTGATTCTCATGTCCCCTTTGTGATGATTGAATCCATAAACTCACAGACAAAAGCTGAAATAGACAGAGTATGAAAAAAAGAACAAACAGATTCTGTACCTAGACATTTTCCTATGTTAAAATTGGTAACTCTCAACCTTCTATGCTCATGTGTCTTCAATTTTGAGCACTTTCACCTTTTAGATGATGATTTGTGTTAAAGTACTACCACTTTTCAGGCCTGTGCATTTTGGAACATATATATATGCATTTATATATTATATTGTTCGAGTTCCTGCGTCGACTAGAGATGAAAATATTTTATTGTATATAAGTGAGTGCAAACCTCACCCCATGAGCCGATTTTATGGGGTTGAGTTAGGCTTAAAGTCCACTTTGTAATATGGTATCAGAGTTTTTTAAAGTCTATCCTAGCGAATGTTTGTTGGGTTTATCGTGTCACTCGCTATTGGGTCGTTATCGGACCATCTATATTATGTTGTCACACGAGTATAAGTGGGTGCAATATATACAATAAATTTGAATTTTTAAAAAATTAATGTATTTTTTTTAAAAAAATTGTATTAGAATTGTGCTAGAATTATTATAAATTCAACAAATATTTTTTAAATTAGACATTTTATCGATACGTATCTTAAAAGTGTTGTATAGTATCAATGTCCGATACGTGTGTCCAATACAAACACGTCATTTAAGAGTAGTATCTGAGCCTCATTTAATAAAATACTCATATGAGTTGTTTTTTCTTGTCTTTGTAACAAAGTAGAATGTTGCTTGGCACCTCCTCATAAGCATGAGCACTTTCTTTTCAGTTCTGGTTTTGTTTCTAACGTGGCCCTCTTGATTCCATTACAGCTGTTGATGCAGAAAACGATGCCTTTGAACCATTTGAGTAGCTTCAGAGATTTATGCTTCACTTTTTCTCAGAAAATTGTGGGAGTCAGTGTCACAACAGAGACTGAAGCGTGTGAATAACAGTATTGCCCTTGGAACTAACAGAATTCTAATGTGTGTTTCTATTTGGGTTTGGATTGGACAATGACTGAGATTGATGAGCAGGGTTTTTTTTATGATTCATGAAACTTTTCTGTGGAAAATGTTAGGTAAAGGAAAGGGAATCACCCCTCAGAGATAAACCTTGACAGCTAGGAAGAAAGTGATGGATGTGTTCATCATTCCATGCCATGAAGAATTAGTTTCTGACTCTTGAAATGCTTGAGGAAAAAAAATTATGAAGGAAATTACAGTCCTATAATAGTGACTAAAAGTCCTTGCTAAAGGTTTTCAACACAAGTTAATCAACCAGATTTTAACCCTATAATTACGTTATCTTTAAGTTTGAAAGGATAGTGGTTTGAATGTGATTTTGCCTTGATTTGTATTGTGTTTATAGCTAGAACTATGATTATGTGAATGTTTCGTAATCGATAAAATACTTGTCTTAATTATTATAGGAAAATTAGGTTTATGGTTACTCATATTTTTCGTGAAGAAGATGAGTGCGCTGATAAGTTGACTAATTTAGAATTTATTCATAGAGAATCATTTCATTAATATAATAGATTTCCATCTAGTTTGTTCTTAGAATTCTTTATTAATAGATATAGTGTATCTATGTATCATTTTTGTTAACATATGAAGTTTTAGTATAGTTCCCATAGTTTTATTGTATTTTCTTTTTTCTTTTTTTAATATCTTTTTCTGATGACAAATTATTATTGTTAAGTAAGATGTCGGCATAACTGAGATATTAAGTTGTATATTGCCTAAGATGGAAAGTTTATAAAAAAAAAGTTTTAAAGTAGTTTGATTGGTGTAATTAACTACTCAGTTATGGTACATTCATCTCATCACTTCTGCAACAACCAACTTTTGATTAGGAATTATTCATTCATTGACTTTAAAGCAGCTTAATAAACATCCTTAATCAGATTGTTAAACTAAATTGTACACATTGCAAGTGATAGTTTTTGTACTTAAGGTCCCAAAAGCCATTCAAATCTCATGTTAAGTCATTGATGGAGCCGTAATATCCAATTTATGGCAGTGGTAAATTATGCCAAAGAAGATAAAAAAAAAATGGTGTTGCTTGGTTGGAGGTGCACATAATTTGCTTAAGAAATATGCCAATACAGTGGTTAGCCCTTTTGAAATTCATCCACAGAATGTAAGCTACACACAATCATAAAAGAACATGAAAATTAACAAACAAATGTCAAGCGTGCAACATTATGGTATTAAATTAAATCCCAAAAGTAGCATAGTCATCATCTCCATCTGGTCTCAACACACGTGAATTTGAAGTTTAAAACCAAGAGAGAGAGAGAGAGTATTATGTGAAGTGGAAGCAAAATTTTTTGAGCTTCATAAGAATAGAAGATGATGATTACCTTGAGAGTGAAGTAAAACATATGGAAACAAAAAAACAGGAATTGAGTCAAAGACAAGAAGACCAACTATCTCTTTCTTTTGTCTTTTTCTTTTTTATATAAAAACTTTCTCATTACACATCATTATGCAAGTTAATATTTCAGTTGGACTAACACTTCAAATAACAACAATCATCTGTCATCACATGAAAAAAGTATTATTAAAAAAATACAAAAAAAAATATAAAGAACTAGACCAAAATCCATATGTTAACAAAAACGATACATAGATAGATGATATTTATCACTTTTGTCTTCTTTGATGACTCTTCTATGGAGGTCCCCCTCCAATCCGTTTTCCACTCTACCCATCAACCAACAAACACAATCCCTCTTCTCTCTCTCATGCATATTCATATTTTAAGCAAACTCCACAACCATCACTCTCATCATCACCATTTCCCACCCTATGAAGCCTTTTATCTGTCCCTCATAACTATAATTCACCTATATAGACCTCTATCATATCACACTCAAACCAAGAAAAAACACATAGCTTTGGGATCATTCCACAAGCATTATTGAGTGAGTAGGCAAATGAGGAAACCTGATCTGATGGCCAACAAGGACAAAAAGAGTGACATTAAGAGCAAGTTGAGAAAAGGGTTGTGGTCACCTGATGAAGATGAGAAGCTCTTAAGGTACATGCTCACAAATGGACAAGGGTGTTGGAGTGACATTGCAAGGAATGCTGGTCTCCAAAGGTGTGGCAAAAGTTGCCGTCTTCGTTGGATTAACTACTTGAGACCTGACCTCAAGCGTGGTGCATTCTCACCCCAAGAGCAAGACCTCATCTTTCACTTGCATTCTATTCTTGGTAACAGGTACTCTCTTCCTTTTCAAGTTCTTACCAGTATCAAGTTTAACATGTCTATATATGATCTGCTATTATGAATAAAACTGCAATGTATTTCTATCAATAAGAAACGAATAGATGCAGTGTAAGTGAAGATCTATTCACTAGTATGCAAAAATATCATAGATAGAATAGATATAGAGATCATGAAAGAATGAACTGTACTGGTTTGAGTGGTTTATGAGGCTAATGATTGTAGGGAGGAAAACACAATACAAATTTATTGGTGCAGACTTTAAGTCTAATACAATCTTATAAAATCGGCTTAAGGTTTGCACTCACTTATATACTATGCAATGTTCTAATCTCTAGTTGAGAGAGACAACATATCATGGGTGGTCCGATAACGGCCCGATAGCGGATGACATGATAAACTCAATAAACTCTCGTTAGGATAGGCTTGAAAATGACTCTGACACCATATTATAAAGTCGACTTTAAACTTGACTCAACTTCACAAAACTGGCTTATAAGATGAGGTTTACTCTCATTTATATACTATGAAATGCTCAAATGTCTAGTCGATGTGAGATCTTTAACAAAAGTTTTATATATAGTGATGAAACATGTATTTAATTCTCTCCTGAAACAAAATCTTAATAAGAATATAGATTGTAGGGAGGAAATGAAAACCAAGATAAAGTACTTAAACATCAATATTTGTTTCTTGGATTATTACACAGTGATAATTTTGAGTTTTTGAAATGTGTAAACAGACTAGTTTGGCACATTGAGTCAAGAAATTGTACTCATTGGGCATGTCAACTTTGCATAGGTTGATGCCAAATGGGTTACCTGGTATCATGTCACAGTTTTCACCTAGCTAGCTAGGTTTTGCTTTCTCTTAAATTAAGAATGGCCTATAATATTTTAACTGTTCTCTGGTTTAAAAAAAACTGTTAAGCCATGAACATTTAAATATCAGAACTCTATGTTGGATATGTAGTATATATGAACACATTGGTGTCATTTGCTTCTTTTCTCTTCTCTTTAATCTCTTAAATTCTGTAAATTTCAGGTGGTCTCAGATTGCAGCACGTCTACCTGGTCGCACAGACAATGAAATAAAGAATTTCTGGAACTCTACACTGAAGAAAAGGATGAAAACTAACACTTCTACTGGCTCACTGAATAACAGCACTGACTCATCAGAGTCTAAAGATGTTGTGAGTGGGATCATGCCCTTGAATGAACATGACATCATGAACATGTGCATGGATTCCTCTTCATGCATATCATCCATGCAAGGAATGGTTTTGCCTGACCAATTTGACCCTTTTGCCATGTTGGTAAATAATCAGTGTGACATGACTAATAATGTTTCAGAAGATTTTCTCAACATCTCATGCATGACACAAATTGGCATGGTAGAAGGGCACCAAGGGAATTATGGGACATTGGAGCCAAATAACAAAATGGGGTTAGGAAGAGACTTCTCCCTTCCTTCACTAGAAAGTAGAAGCATTGAAATTGATGTGAAAAGCCATAACAACAACCACTTCAATTATGGTTGCTTCAACAACACTGATAAGATCAAAGGCTCCAAGGTAGAGGACTTAATTGGGTTTGGAAATCATGGCCAAGGGGAATTTTATTTGGAGAATTTGATGCAAGACATAACCTCTTTCCCTTTACTTGAATTTTAAGTTCATTAAGTGCCCTTCTTTTCCTCCATTGGATCTCTCTCTTCTTCTCCTTCTGTCACTTTCCCTCTCACATGTCCACCACATACTTTCATTCCATCTCTTCCTCAAGACCCAGAAACTAATAATCTCTCCAAATATGAAGATCCATTCAAGACTCAAAAACTAATCCCTGGAAATACTGAGATCATTCAAGGACTCAACCAAAGATTTTTCATGCACAAAGAGCAAAAAAAGCTCACCTTATTAGGAAACTTTAGGCATCCATAATTTTTCCCTATTCAATCCTTTCATATACTTTTGTCTCTTGCATCTTGTTTCTTTTACAAATGTTAATTTGTTTTCATCCATCTGCAAATAATGCACACTCCAAATATCTATACAAGGGTCGTAGGCATAGTTGTGTAATGAAAGTTGTAGTATATGTGTAAAGATTTTAGGAGTTAGTTGTGTTGTTTGTGGCTCCTATGGTTTGCTTGTGAAGTACTTTGTGTCAATTTGCGGGAATAGGTTGGTGAAATAATCCAAAGTACCCTTTCATGAAGAGAAATAGGGATGATTTACAAAGTCAACAGAGAAATAAAGATTAGTTGAGTTGTATGGAATAATGTGTATTAAGAACCAAATAATGTGGAGGTTGTGTAAGTTGTTAGTTAGTTTCATATGTAAAGTGATTTACACAATGATGTAAATACATCAGCGCTTTGAAATTAGTTAAATTCTTTTATGTTTCTTACCTCTCACTTTTCTTTTCTTTTATAAATAAACTATTATTAAAAAATAAATATAATATTGAAAAACAATATCGATTTTATTGTGTTAAGAATTGGGGCGAGTCATGTGGGCCAGCTCGTGGCCCACAGTGAAAAACGCGAGGTGGGTTGACATTTTTCAACTCGTTGACCCGCATTAGCCCGTCTCACATAACTTGCGGTCCACACGAGCCAGCAGCGGGACGGGGCGAGCTGGCCCGCTAGTCCGCAAAAAACAGAAAATAAAATTAATTGACTTGGCATCAATGGTCGAGTGGAGGAGTGACAACTTTGAATGAAAGAAAATTAGGTTTTTACTCAAAACACAACGCAACTATACTGTTCCAAAAAACGCACATAACACACTCTCATTTGCAGCGCCGCCGCTCGCTTAGCCTGTGACTCCGCGTTGCTTCGCCTACAACTGTCGCGTTGATGCCGCTCCATTGCATACTGTTGTTGCCTACATTCCTCCTCCACGTTCCAAAAAATAAATAAATGTGGGCTAGTTCGCAAGCCTGTGGGCCAACCCGCATGCGAGACGGGTCATGAAAACCAACCTGCATTTTGCGGACCTAAGCGGGGCAGGCCGACCCACTTTCTCATCCCTAATTAAGAATAGATTTTGAAGGTAGATAAAAAAATATAATGTAACTTTTGAAAAATGTAAGAACATTGGTGATATATAGAGTTTAAAGTTAAAATTAAATATATTATACTTGATTGTTTTAAAATTTTGAATAAAAGATAAGTAACATGACACAAATAATATAACACTATAATTTAGAAATCGTCATTAAAAGCAAATTTGGAAAACGAAGATTGGTTTTGTGGCACATAACCAACTTATTCCTCTAATTGTTCACTTGGAAGAACACATTTTTTTCTTAATGTAAGTTTATTAAACCTCATTATCCTAAATAAATATATAACTATTTGAAATTGGATCTTCCATGTTTCTTTATATACATCATTCTATGTTTTCTTATGCGTGCATATGACAATTTTCCACACACTTTTTTCTACTATTTCGTTGTTGAAACTCTTTAGTCACTCTACAGTGTGCAATGTTCTTCATCTTTTTGTAAGTGTTTGATTTGTTTAATAATTGTGACTCATAAGAGTCAATGTTTTTCCTGTGGAAATGGGTGATTATTTAATATTTATCGTAATGAATTGATGCAAGTTTCTTCAGATATGATTTTTTTTTATGAAAACTTTAGGTTTAACTGAGGAAAATATATGGGACTTAATTCAATGGGTCGAATGCTTGGAACTTTCGTAATGAAATTGATGTAAGTTTGTCCTCACACTCTTTTAACATATATTACTTCTCGAATAAAAAATTATAGAAATAAGAAAATATGTGTTTTGAAATCAAATATTCTAAAACACTAAAATAAATTTTATAATTTCTTAACATTAGAAATCATAATAAATGAATTATATATTAACCAAAACTCCAATTTAGACATTCAAGAACCTTCAAATTAGATAATAAAATTAAACCCAACAATCAAAAGCAATTCATGTTATTAGAAGCACTCACGTTAGGTGTTCATAACTCTTTAATTCCTTATTACGTATTTATTTTGAGACTTAGGGTACCCCTTAAAACACATGTAACATAATTCTAGTGAGACTTAAAAATTATTTCTCTATCTACAATTTTTTTAAATTATTCATACTTGAAACATTCTTGGCTTCTCTCTCACCTTGAATGATGATACACAACACTTCATAAATACTAATTAAAAAATTATTCTCCAAACTCTCTTATATGTGGTATGTGTCAGGATAAAAAAATTGTTCAACCGGCCATTCCAAAATTTTTCATGGTCATAGATCAAACTCATAATGACCATCAAATTTTAAGATGATTGGTTGAACAAATTTTTCTGACCCAGACATCCTTTTTCCTTCTGTTTATTCATTAACATTGTAATGAATTAAATTATGTAAATAATATTTTATATAAAATATTGACAATCACCAATCTTGATTCAAAAGTATAATATCCCTGTCAAAAGTACCTTAAATAAAGATGAACAGACTCAAAAGTTGACATACAAATTGATAGGTTAAACATGTTAGACAAATATGAACTAACGAGTTCAACCTAAATGATGATGGATCCATTTACTTTGTTAGTTATACACTATAAGAAAATGATGAAATAAAAACCAATTTTTAGAGATCAAAATAATTAGTTGCAATAGTAATTAAACTAGAGACCATCTTACAAACTAAAAAGAAATTTGGTTTCTAAATTAGTTTCTATTATTTTTTATTATTGTTAAATAGTTTTTAAATTGGTATGTAATTAGCAACCAAGGTTTTTGCTACTAAATTTAGAAACTAAATGATTGGTAGTTAAAACCTTAGTTGCTAATTAGATACCAATTTAGAAACTATTTAACAATAATAGAAACTAATTTAGAAACCAATTTTTTTTGTTAGTTTCTAAAATGGTCTCTATTTTAGTTCCTATTGTAACTAATTATTTTGGTCTCTAAAAATTAGTTTCTATTTCATGATTTTCTTGTAGTGTATAGTTTATTTGTGTTATTATGATTTCACAACAAAAATTGGAAGAAGTTTAGAAGATAGAATATTAATTTATTTAAATAAAATTGAAACTACATATTAGAATACTCTAATACTCTCATTTATTTAATTATACATTAAAAATATCTAAATACAAAGATTAATAAAATATATTTTATACTTATGGTATGGTGGTATCAGGGGTTTTGTTTACTGAGGAGGGTTTATTTCATATGCTGTCAAGAATCAATCAGTTACTTGGATACCATATGCTTGGAAGCATCCTTAACGTGCTTTCATAAATACCAATATTTTTCTATGTAAATTGCATTTATATTCGCGCCATTTATTCTTCCAACAAAGGAAAAACGTGTTTTTCTTCTCTTCTTTTCTTAACATTATGTTTTAAATTATTTATCATACATCTTATAAGTTTGAATCATGTTTGTTCAAGAAAACATATGAATGTACAAAAAAAATTAATTAAAAAAATAATGTTTAACGTACAATCATCGTAATTTATTTCATATTTTACACTTTTATTCCTCATAATGCTTCTTATATTTATATTTTAAATTTTAAAACGCTATATTAAATCAAGATAAGATAAATTTTAAGATTATTGTGATTTAATCAAACTAATGTAATTTAATTTTAAATTTTGACCAGTTATTTTTAATAAAGGGAATTTGATAGTTTTGTTCGTAATTTTCTCCTTGAACTTTTAAATTTTCTCTCTATGGTTTATTCCTATATAAATAGAATGTTTACTATTAATATAAAAAATATTTATCCTGTTCTATTTAATTACCTTATATTTATTTAGAAATTTATTTAAATTTAAAAGCCCTTGCAATAAAAAAAAACTACGATAAATTAATAATTTTTAAAATTTGGAAATTTATATAGTAAAAATACGATAAAGTGTGAAGTATTAATTGGATATGTAATATTACGATATGAAGAGAGTAAAATTTGATACATTAATTTATATCTTAGACGAAAGTAAAATTTTAGTTAGTGAGTTTTATTGAAATATTGTATAAAGCAATTTAAAAATATAATAATTTATAATTTTTGAAGAATTGAATTTGTTCAAAAAAAAAAAATACTTATAAAAATGTTTATTAAATAATAAATTGGCCTCTCCTAATACTTTTTAGTTTTTTTTTCTATCATGAATATTATCAAAGATTAATTTATTTCTAGTACAATGATAATAAAAATCAAACACATTTTTTTATTAAATAAATCATTCCCACCAAATATAAACTCATGATACTTAGCCATTAATTAATCTCCCAAGATTACATCATGTTTATTATATAATATGAGAATTATAAATAACATTTCAATCTTTATTGTCCTTTAGAATTGAATGAAAAGGCCAAAAAGGTTTACCTAACCATGACTTATTCCTAAACGTACTTTTGTGAGTACTTTCTTTTTTCCATATAACGTTGTACTTCCTCACAACACTTGTCAAAATTCTATTGAAAACCTAATTAATTTATTTGGCATGCTCATTGAATCTAGGGTTGGAAACTTTCTTAGCCACGAATTTTTCTGACCTAATTGCATAACTGAGGAAGGTTCAACTATACTATCAAGATTGAAAAATGTGTGAGAAAAGGAAATGCTACCATCACTTTGCACCCATCTTCATAAAAATTGTCAAAATAGATATATTAATTTGACTCTTCATAGTCAGAAAAACCAATTAAGTTAAAAAAAAAAAATTAACTATTATATGTATTAAAATATTTTTTTTTAAATTAAAAAATATTAATATTTAAAGTAATTTTGTTATTAATGAAAATTTATAAGTAGTTTTCTAGATTTATATATTTTAATTGGTAATTATTTTAAATTTTAAGTTAATTTTTAATTAAATTAATAATTATTTAGAATCTAATGTAGTTAATAACTAAAATCTTAATAGTTAATGTGATATACCAATTTAGAAACTAGTTTAGATATCAATTTAAAAATTAGTTATATATCAATTTAAAAACTAATTTAAATATCAATTTTTAATAATAATAATAATAATAATAATAATAATAATAATTAGTTTAGATACCAATATTTTTTTAGTTTATAAATAGTATCTAACTTAACGAATATAATGATTAATTATTTTTTGTCTTTAAATTAACGATAATTTATTCATATTAATTAACATGCTTAAAAACCATGTCTCGTATAAATATCTTTGATTTCTACCTGAAAAGAAAGTAAGAAAATCTTAGTGCAATACCTGGTGAAGCTGGATGGGGTTGATATTAAGCAAATTACACAATAAGAAAATTAAGAACTGATAGTTGAATTTACAAAAAATGAGGTGAAAGAAGTTGTGTGGATTTGCAAGAGTGACAAAAGTCCAAGATGACTTTAACTTCACTTTTATAAAAAGAAACGAATGGTGTAGTATTAAGGATGATTTGAAATCCCAAAAGGGTGCAACACATCATTCCTAACTCTAATTCCAAAGGTAGACAATCCACAAGGTCTCCATGTTTAGCCACTCCATGTTTAGCCACTCGAATTTTCGATATTTCTTTTTATTTCTCATCAAACGAATGGCATCTTCTTCTGGAAATCCTAGCTATTCTTAGCATGATATTGGAGAATCTGATTGCTATTACCCAAACAAGCATGAAATGTATGTTTGTGTATTCGTCCATAGGTCAAATCGGATATCCATGAGTTTAGACCTATATCTCTCATATGATATTTCTATAAGGTTCTATCCAAAGTTTTAGCCACTAGGCTAGAAAATGTACTAAGGATCAATCACAATCTGCTTTTTTTGGAAGGTTGAAGGATCTTAGACAATGTGCTAATTATAAATGAGACGATAGGTTAGATCAAACAAAAAAAAATAAGCAATGTGTCATACTTAAAATGGACTTTGAAAAGCATATGATTTAGTCAGGTGGGATTACCTGGAATACATGATCCAGAGGCTTGGGTTTTGTAGTTTATGAATTAAATGGATTATGAATTGTTTAAGCTCGACAATCATATATATCTTAGTAAATGGGAGCCCCACGAAAGAATTCACCCACTTAAAGGCTTAAGATTAGGAGACCCGTTAACTCCATTTTTATTTGTAATAGCAGCACAGGCATTGGTTACGGTAGTTAGAAAAACAAAATCTAAGTCTATGTTGAATGGGATTAAGGTGGGTAGAAATGGAATTATGGTGAAAATTCTTACAATTTACAGTTGACACTATTTTCATATGTGAGGTTGAGTCTAGCAACATTATAACTATAAGAAGCATCCTAAAATGCTTTGAATTAGCATCAGAATTAATGTTAAAGTTTAATTTTTACAAGTCAATGGGAGGAGTAGGCTATGGGTAGAAGAAAACCACAAACATAATAGTTTTTAGGAGTCAGTGATCACTAAACTTACAAAAATCTAGCAGCAATGGTTGAAAAAAAAATTAAGGATACAATTGAACTTCTTATAGGAAAAGTGAGAATAAGAAAATATCATGAATAAAATTAGTAGATGTATGTAGTTATAGTAGTTATTAATCCATATTTCATGAGAAGACTCCACATTACAATCAATATTTTATGAAGAAAAAAACTCCACTTATAGAATCGTAATGTCGAAAAGATTCAATTGAATAATTAAAATTTGAAAGATCAAAATTATAAATTAGTTTAAATATATTTTTTATTTTTATAAAAATAGTAAGTTTTGATATTGATCACATACAATTTCTTTTTTTATATTATTAAAAAAATTAATTGTTATTTTTAATTCTTATAAAATAAAATAAAAGTTTAATGTTTATTTTTTTATCAGTAAAAAATATATTAAATGAATTAATAAGAGAAAAAATAATATCTAAAATTAAGTACCAAAATTTTAACTATTAATTATTTTATATTTTAAATTAGTTTTTAATGTATTAAATGATTTTATGTAATGAACACAATTAAATACTAAATTTAGATAAGCATATACTTGGAGGTCTCAATTAATACAATAATAATCTCTAAACCTAGAATAATTTAAACTTAAAAAACTAAAATAAAATAATTTCAAAATCAAAACTAAAATTATACAATAATTATATATATATATATATATATATATATATATATATGTGTGTGTGTGTATGAATGTATGTATATTGAGAGATTCAACTGAGGACGGTGTTTGCTGCTGCAGAATATCACGTTCTTCATTAAGCTAATTAACCCATCTTTGCACATTTAGTATCCCATTTTTATGTTCTTAATTAGTTTTCTAAAGTTTTTTTTTTTTATCAATTCACACTGCTGAAATTTCCATAGCATCTCAAATGTGCTCATTCCTCTACTAATGTGATCACTGATTAGTAAGAATTTATTTTAGTAATAACTAGGTTTTTTTCAAACACACATTTTTTTATTAGTTAAAATTGATTAAAAAACAAAAAAAATTAGGGAAAAAATTATGAAATCGACCAAGTTAAACATTAGATAATAGGAAAATATATATGTTTAAAAATATATAATTTTTCTTATAATTAGTAGATGAAATGTAGTTGCATAGTTTAGCTGAGGAAGGTTCCAACTTTGAACAAGACAAAAGCTTTATGCTTATAAATGCTTCATTATTTCACTCTTGGAATCCCAAATCACTCCTATAAAAACCATCACTTCTCTAGTCATCTTTCAACTCCAAAAAGGTATCACATTACTATCTTCTTCCTTTGATATGTTGGTTTTTTCTTGACTGTTGTAAAAAGTCAGACTTCTTTTTTGATTGATTTTCGGATAAGAAATAACTGATAATTTTTGTTGGGAGCTTGGAATAAATTGGGATGTGAGGAGATATTATTTTATATCTTTTTTTAATTTTTGTATAATGGTTGGGTCATCCTTACAATAATTCATATTTATTGATAGTTTCTTGCTTATGAAAAAAAAAACATTATTATCTTCTTTATCTTCATTCTATTATCCAAAACCTTCATTACTTACTTGCATATCATATTTTTCTTCTGTGTTCTGATTAATGTCAACATTGAACATTATTGAATGATCTCAAACTCAAATTATGATATTAGGTTTTCAGATTATTGAAGGATTTTCTTCTTTTGATCAATTTCTTCAAGCACTTCAGAGTAGTTTTTTTCTCTTCTGCTCAGATTCATCAAAAACCAATGGAAGACAATGGCAGTTCCAATGAACCCAACAACAACTTCAAGTGGCCTCTCTTCATTTTCTTCAAAGATGCAAGGTATAATATTATATTCAGTATATTCATTTTTCTTGTAAGAGAACATTTTGCTATCTAAAATATTGAAAAAAAAGTGATGAAAACAAACTTTTCAATACACTCATTAGACACATTAGACACTGTTTTTTGTTGATCGAAATTTATTAGAAATCGTCAAAAAAAAAATGTTGTGTTCTACATATTTAACATTTTTCTCTTATTTGTGTAATTTTTGAATAAATTTTAACCATATAAAGTGAGTGTTTTGTGAAAAAAAATAAAATAAAAGAGTGTTTCTAGTATGTTCAACAAATAAAATAATATAATATCCCAATTAAAAAATCTGGATGGAATTTTATCCTGATCTCATTGTTTGCTGGTAAAGAGTTAAAACATCTCTTAAATATTTGATGTTATTTATATAATTTTTTTCAGATAAAAAATAATTAAGTAAAAATATCTTATATATACATGTAGAATAAAATTTATATGGGGAAAATTGTTTGACCTAGTTACATTATTGCATTTACATGTGAAAGGTGTTATTTGATAAGCATTAATGTAGTTTTATAAATGAAATTAATAAAATATATATACTCTTGATTCTGATAATTAATTTATTTAAATATAGGCATGTTTTGAAGCTGGATGCAGTTTCAAGAGAGTTATTAGGGATTGCTTTCCCTTCAGCACTAGCTGTTGCAGCTGATCCAATTGCTTCTCTAATTGACACAGCTTTCATAGGCCACTTAGGTATTTCTATTTTTATATATATAATTCAACTGTTCATGGTTATGGGTAGCCAAATATATGAAAAATATTCTGATTATAATATTTTTTTTGAATTTGATTCCTCAAAATTTTAATATTTATTATACAAATGATTCCTGCTGATAGATACCTTGTGGTAACTTAATTAATTGAGCATGTGTTTATTAGAGGTTCTTATCCTAAAAAGGTAAAATTTAGCTTATTAATTATTAAAATAAATAAAATTTAAAAAATTATCAAAATGGGTAAGTCGTGTGTATGAAAAAAATCGAACTAATGTCATGATTTCGATGTATTTGAGAATTGAATTTGTAAGGTGACACGATTTTATTATAATCAAATTTCAACTAAAATGGTACTATCTTGACACAACTTCTCTATTTTAATAATTTTTTAAAGTTTTATTCATTTCGATAATTATTTGATTTGTCTTAATTATTGTGAGAAAAGCAGGTTTAGGGTTACTCATATTTTTCATGAAGGAAATGTGTGTGCTGATAAGTTGGTTAATTTAGGATTTATTCATAGAGAATCATTTCATTAGTATAATAGGTTTTCATCCAATCTATTCTTAAAATTCTTTATAAATAAATATAGTTTATCTATCGTTTTTATTAACATATGGGTTTTGGTTTAGTCCTTCCATATTTTTTTCTTTTTTATTTTTTTTAATAATATTTTTTTTATGTGATAGCAAATGATTTTCGTTACTTGAGGTATTAGGTTAGCTGAGATGTCAAATTGCAAAGTGATGCCTAACATGAAAACTTTTATAAAAGAAAATGTCTCCTATGAAATGAATTTTATGGTTTGAATAAAATTTATTAGAAGTTCTTTTACTAAAAGGTAAAATTTAACTTATTAATTATTAAAATAAATAAAATTTAAAAAATTATCAAAATGAATAAAGCGTGTCTATGATAAAAATCGAATTAATGTCATGATTTCACTATATTTGAATTGAATGTGTAAAGTGATACGATTTTATTATAATCAAATTTCAACTAAAATCGTACTATTTCGACACAACTTTTCCGTTTTAATAATTTTTAAAAAATTTATTTATTTCGATAATTATTTTATTTGTTTTAATTAGTGTTAGAAAATCAGGTTTATGGTTACTCTTATTTTTTGTGAAGGGGATGTGTGTACTAATAAGTTAGCTAATTTAGGATTTATTCATAGATAATCATTTCATTGGTATAATAGGCTTTCATCCAGTCTGTTCTTAAAATTCTTTATAAATAGGTATAGTCTCCCTATGTATTGTTGTTGTTTTGTTAATATATGAGTTTTGGTCTAATCCTTCCATATTTTTTTATTTTCTTTCTTATTTTTTTTTAATAATACTTTTTTTCATGTGCTGACAGATGATTGTTGTTACTTGAGATGTCAGTCTAACTGATATTTCAAGTTGCAAAGTGATGTATAACATGAAAGCTTTTAAAAATAAAATGTCTCATATGAAATGAATTTTATGATGTGAAGCATTTCACAAATTTTTGTCTCTTGAAGCTAAGTTTTTGTGTTGATATGTTAAGGGCCAGTGGAACTTGCAGCTGCTGGAGTTTCCATTGCTTTGTTCAACCAAGCTTCAAGAATCACCATTTTCCCTCTGGTGAGCATCACCACTTCATTTGTGGCTGAGGAAGATACTCTTGAAAAGCTCAATAACAAATCCAAGTTCAAAGAAGTGGTTGTGCCAGAGGATCATATGCTTCAAGACTTACAAAAAGAAAAACCTATGGTTGAAAAATGTGAATCAAAGGATCTTCAAGCTTTGGAAAATTATAATGCTACAAGGGACAATGACCCAGAAATTGGAGATAGTAATTTTTCTCTTCTAATCACTTTTTCTTACCATGTCCCTAATATTTTTTTATAAAGTGACAAGTAAATCTTATAATTTTTCTTTTATAACATACTTTTGAATTTATTGAGATCAATTTTTATAATATTTTCTTATAATATAATATAAAAGTCACAGTTTTTAAAATTTAGACTGGGTGGAAATAATGGTTTAACTGTCGTTAAACTGATAATAATAAAATTTTATTTTAAATATTACATTTTCATTTAAAGTAATAATATGAAATTATAAAAATCTGGATTTAAAGATTATAATTAAATTGATATAAATGATTACGTTATATGTTTCACGAGTAAATATATTTGATGAAATAATTGATACAATTATTTGAAATGTTTAATCTTTTACTTTATTTATTTATATTTTTAGTCTTTGAATTTTAATTCTCATTTTTATATATTTTAGTCATTTAAACAATAAAATAGAGAGATTAAAATTATTTCTTTTATTTTATCTTATTAAAACATTGTTTGTTAAATTAAAAAAAACAAAAAAAAGACTGGTAGAATGTAGTTATTATATATGTTCCTACATATTTTTACTGAATGACAAATTATTTACATATTTTTTTTATTACTTTTCAGAAGGCAATAAAAAAATATGCAAGTGTTCAAAGAGTATGGAGAAAGATGAAAAGAAGAAGAGACGTATTGCTTCAGCATCAACAGCTCTACTTTTTGGCACCATTCTTGGCCTCATTCAAGCTTCTGTTCTTATTTTTGCAGCAAAACCTCTCTTACGTGTTATGGGTGTCAAACCAGTAAGTTAGTTAAAATGAGATTAAATAATTCTACTTTACAAATATATCATTTAATAAAAATTAATTAAAATAATTATTTACTATATTAACTAAATTATTAACTATTTTATATCTTAAATTAGGTAAACACTACAAGAAAATCATGAAATAGAAACCAATTTTTAGAGACCAAAATAATAAGTTGCAATAGTAACTAATTAAAGACCATTTTATAAACTAAAAAAAAATTGATTTTTAAATTAGTTTCTATTATTGTTAAATAGTTTCTAATTTGGTATCTAATTAGCAACCAATGTTTTAACTACCAATTATTTAGTTTCTAAATTTGGTCTCTAAAACCTTGGTTGCTAATTAGATATCAATTTAGAAACTATTTAACAATAATATAAACTAATTTAGAAATCAATTTTTTTTAGTTTCTAAAATGGTCTCTAATTTAGTTACTATTGTAACTAATTATTTTAGTCTCTAAAAATTGGTTTCTATAGTAGTGTTATATCTTAAATTAGGTATTATGTTTGTTGGGCTACATAATGTGTTTGATGGTAGTGAATTGTAAATTTTTGGAAATTTTTTTTTGTATATGGATTTATGTAGCTCTCAAATACTTCAGTTTATTTATTTTATTTTATTTCTTTTGTTGATAATAAAAAGTTAGAATTGATTTGTTACTTTTCTTAGGATTCCCCAATGCTAAATCAAGCAGAAAAGTACTTAAAATTGAGATCCATTGGGGCACCTGCAGTGCTTCTCTCCTTGGCCATGCAAGGAATCTTTAGAGGGTTTAAGGATACAAAAACTCCATTATATGTCATTGGTAGGTTCAAATTATACACATTTTTGTTGATGATCATCATATATATTTTGAGAGATAAAGTGTAATTATACACTCTCTTTTTGCTGGTTTTGTTTAGTTTCAGGATACACACTTAATGTGATCTTGGATCCAATTCTTATTTTCACATTGAAACTGGGCCTCAAAGGTGCAGCCATTTCACATGTTCTTTCCCAGTAAGTCTATTACTTTGTTGTATTTTGAATTTCAATACTAATTGTTCATCATGTTTTGGTGTTCTTACAAAACTGCAACACTTGCAGGTACATGATGGCAATCACTCTCTTATTGATACTAATGAAAAAAGTTCATCTCCTACCTCCAAGCATAAAGGATTTGCAGATTTTCAGATTTCTTAAAAATGGTAAGGTGGTTAAAGATATTGTTCTTACAATTTGAGACCAAATATCCCCTACAGATTTTTTTTGTCTTCTCTCCTGCAAGTTGTCATCCAATATGTCCGAGAGTTGGGATATCTGTAAAGACACTTCAACGTTGAAGTCAGTTTAGATATAGGAGTGTTTTGTGCCTTTAGAACTAGAAAAGTCATCATCTTTTACCATGAGAGTCCGGTCTTATTTGTAACTTTCTATTGGACCTTTTTTTTTATCGGTAATAAAAAATAAATAAATGGGAATCACTTCAGGGATAGTTCAACCCTTATCCATAAAAAACAAAACACCTTACCATACTCCTACCAAGAAACACCTACCTAATTATCTAAGGAACAGTCAAACTAATCACAGAAAAACAATAAACAACTCATTGGGTCTTCTTGATTTAATCACGACCCATGTCCAATAACTCCTAATAATATTTAGTTATTTGCTAAATCTAAATTAATCTAATTAACTAGCTAGACAGTTACCTTTACATTTGGTCGAGAGATGTATGGTTGTTTATCTTGTTGGCTACACGGGTTTCCGTAAGCAGATGTGACACATACCATTTGTATATTTTTTCAGTTCTAGAATTATAAATAGACTTCAATTTTTTTTTACTATTTCACTTTTTTTTTCATATATAACTGTTTGGGAATCGATAAGAAAATCATGAAATAGAAACCAATTTCTAGAAATCAAAATAATTAGTTGCAATAGTAACTAAATTAGAGACCATTTTAGAAACTAAAAAAATCAATTTGTTTTTATTATTTTCTATTATTGTTAAATAATTGCTAATTAGATACCAATAAACTATTTAACAATAATATAAAATAATAGAAACTAATTTAGAAACCAATTTTTTTTTAGTTTTTAAAATGGTCTCTATTTTAGTTTCTATTGTATCTAATTATTTTGGTTTCTAAAAATTGGTTTCTATTTGATGATTTTCTTGTAATGCGAGGTTAAAAACAGTTTATATACTCTTTTCTCTTTCAATCCATCAAAATATTTTTAAGTAGAAAATCACGACGAAACTCAAAAACTTAAAAATAAGACAATAACCTTGGATAGTTTTTATATTCTTCTTCCTTCAATTCATCGAGACGTCTTTTAAAGACAAAACTGTCACGGAACTCAAAAACTCTAAAACAAACAATATTTCTCAGATAATTTATATGTTTTGATTTTGTTTTGAATTTGTATGTTGCAGGAGGTTTGTTGATGATAAGGGTAATAGCAGTGACATTTTGTGTGACCTTGGCAGCATCATTGGCAGCAAGGTTAGGTTCAGTTCCCATGGCTGCATTTCAAACATGCCTACAAGTCTGGTTAACATCATCTCTTCTTGCAGATGGTTTAGCTGTTGCTGTTCAGGTAACACTATATATATAACATTTGTTATACAGTTTGAGAGCATTTCATCTTTATACTTTTGGTTTTTGTTTATGTTTACAAAAATGTTATATTATTTTAACTCTATAAATCTTTGCAAGTATTCATATGGGAAATGTAGAAATTCAATTTCTCTTTTCAATAATAACAAGATGTCAAGTAAGTAGTTTAAATAAATCAATACTGATATGAAGAATAAAACTAACAAATGGTGAAAAAAAGCTACAACAATTAGTAATTTTTGGTGAAAATTTGAAAAAAAAAATTAGTGAGTCAAAGAAAATGTTTAATAAAATTTGATTAGTTTTTATTTTAAAAATTAAATTCATTTTTTTAAAATTTTTGTATGTACTTTATATGTCAATACGTATAAAATTATATTCTATTTTAATTTTTAATTAAAATATTGTTATTTAATATTTGTAGATATCATTTTATGATTATCATTACATTTTTACTTTTTTGGGAAAAAGATATAATTTATCTTGATAATTACTAGAATGGAAAAAAATTACTATAAGATTGTATAAGCCACGTATTGTAACACGATTTTCTGTAAAAAAGAAATTATAATCAACGAAAAATATCGTAATAAATTTTTTTTTGTCAATTATCATTATTACCAAGTCAAATTGCACCTTTTATTAATTATCTTAAAATATTAAATAATAAAACAATATTGGCTAAGTAGCTAGTTTAGTTTAAAAAATATTGATTGCATTATTATTTTTTGTTTTTAAATGAAATATATAATATACATCCATTAATATAAACTATAACATTGAATAAAGTTGACATGTCAAAATCCATCAAACACTTACAATTTTCTCTTAATATATTACCATGTTTGTACAAATTTTAAAACATGAGACAAAATAAAAACAATTTGACATTTTTTAGTGGACAAAAAGATATTTTCTTAATTTCTCAAAACTTCAATGTGTGCAATAAATTAAATTAAAATAAATAACACTAATGAGTTTCCCTTCTTCACAGGCAATTCTAGCTTGTTCTTTTGCTGAAAAAGACCATAAGAAAGCAACAACTGCTGCAACAAAAACACTGCAAATGAGTTTTGTTTTAGGAATGGGACTCTCTCTTGCTGTTGGACTAGGATTATACTTTGGAGCTGGAATATTCTCCAAAAATGTTCATGTTCTGCACTTCATTAAAATAAGCATTCCGGTAATAAACATTATTTAACAATAAATCAAAAATCAAAACCATGTTTTAATTATAATTATCTAATTTTCTTTACATAATCCCTCAGTTTGTGGCTGCTACTCAACCAATTAATTCATTAGCCTTTGTATTTGATGGAGTGAACTATGGAGCTTCTGATTTTGCATATTCAGCATACTCTCTGGCAAGTACAAACATACCCTTTTTCTCATCTTTTTATGATATTTTGCATCTTTGATTATTTGAATAAAAAATGTTACTTTGACAACTGTGCATTGAAAATTTTGAAAAAGACAACAGTTTACCAACGTGATTTGGTTAATGTAATTTTAAAATTATTCTATTTTAACAAAAAAGTTATTTCTCTTTCCACTTGTAAACTGGTGCATCCACTACAAGAAAATAACTAAATAGAAACTAATTTTAGAAATAAAAAACAATTAGTCACTATATTAACTAATTAGATATTATTTTAGAGACTAAAAATTATTGGTATCTAAAGTTTTTATTATTCATAAAATTGATAAATTAATTTTTAAATTGATATTTAATTAGCTATTAAGATTTTAGCTACTAATTACTTTAGAGTCGAAAGTTTGTTGCTAAAAATTCGTTCTACTTTGTTTTCCTTTTCTAATTGGTGTTTGGAACCTATAGTATGTATGAGGATGGTGTCTTGAAGTTTGCTTTTCAGGTTTTAGTATGGGCAAGGTTTTTTAGTTAGTCGGTGGTAATCGTATGAAGTTGGTCTTTTTGTGTACCATGTATAAGGATTGAACCATCCCTGAATTGGTTCTCATTTATTCATATTTTATTGTTGATAAAAAAAATCTCAATATTTAATTAGATACCAATTTAAAAATTAATTTATCATTTAAAACTAATTATTATTTTTATTTAAAACTAATTTTTATTTTAATAATTTTTGTGTGTAATGATAGTTGTCAAAGTATCATCATTTTATCTAAATTTTTTATTTTTGGGTACTTTCTTTGCAGGTGGTGGTGTCCCTAGTAAGTGTAGCCATAGAGTTTGTTCTCTACAGGGCCAAACATTTCATTGGGATTTGGATTGCTCTAACCATATATATGACTCTTCGCATGTTGGCTGGTGTGTGGAGGTAATTCAACTTTGCATCTTATTTTTTTTTTTATCAGCAATGAATAAATAAAATTAAAGGAGATACTTCAGGGGTATCCCAACCCATATACAGAAACCACAAAAGGACTACCTATCTCTCTTTTATGGTTGGAACAAAACAACCTTAAAGTGAGAAAAACATACCCAAAAAATACCCAATCAAGATAAACCCTGCTCTCGGGGAGGATCCACTCGGGAAATCCCCATCTCATTGCTCTTATAAAGTTAACAGATATCTTTATCGAACCAGCACAAACCCGGCGATGTGTCTACCTCGATAATTTTCAGTACCTGATCTTCCGTTCTTCGAATACGGCAATGATACACAACTTCACCGACCACTTCATGGAGATCGCCGCTTCATCGACCGGTGATCATGTTTACCTTTGCCTTCGACGACCACCGACTAGCACATGGAGATCGCCATTTCAATTTTCGACGACCACCAAGTCAACTTTGCATCTTATCACTACTTCTACTCTTCTTCATACTCGTTTAATTTTCATAATATCATCACTTTTCTTGCACTAAACATAAGTAAAAAAAATAGGAACTTAATAACTTTTTTTTGTAATATACAAGAGTTTTCCTAACCACTATAAAAAAAATCAATAAATAATAACTAAATTTAAAGACGAAAAATAATTAGTCATTATATTAACTAAACTAAATATTAATTTAGAGATTAAAAAATTATTCATATTTAAAATGGTTCTATTATTAACAAAAAAATTATAAAATAATTTTTAAATTTGTATTTAAATTAATTACCTAAGTTTTAGCAACTAATATTTTAAATTCTAAATTAGTCTTTAAAAGATTAATAAAAAATAATTTAAAATATAAAATAGCTAGTAAGTAGTTAAAATTTTGGTATGTAATGGTTAGATACTATATTTTATAAATTTTTATTAATAATAGAAACTACTTTAAATATCAATAGCTTTTTAATTTATAAGATAATCTCTAATTTAATGAAATAGTAACTAATTATTTTGATCTCTAAAATTAATTTATATTTAATAATTTTGTTGTAATAAACATTAATCTTAAATATATATATACAATTAATCTTAAATGTATATAGAAGAACCTATTTGGTTGGATCATGGTTGATAATATTGCACATGCAGGATGGGAACTGGGACAGGACCTTGGCACTATCTCAGAGGTTGCTCATTGTCTTAGAACACACTATCAAATAATCAAAGAAATTTTGTTGTTGAATATTACTTGTTTTCTATCAATCACATTCTCACTTTTCCCATATACATAGGAACTTTCTTATATATTTTTGTAATACAGCTAGGTTTCCTTCATTCACACTTATTATTTTACTTTTTGTGATACATCACATTGCTTCATTTACACATTATATATGTCATGTTGTGGTTTTCAGAATATTCTAGTTATATACGGTGTGTTTTCATTGCAAAAAAATTTAGAATGACCTTTTACTTCATTTTCTTCAAGAGACTCTATTGACATTCTCTCATAATACAATAATAGTATTACATAATTAAACCCAAAATTACATTCATTGTCTCGATAACGAACATGTTAAGAAGTGGACTTTAAGTATAACTCAACCGTATAAAACTGACTTATAAGATAAGATTTGCATCCATTTATATACTATGAAATATTTTTATTTATAGTCGATGTGGGATCTCCAACATAACAATTACATATAAAAACAAATAAATCTATAACTGTTTATGCAATTGTCATATTGATTTCTATCATATCCACTACAAGAAAATCATGAAATAGAAACTAATTTTAGAGACCAAAAATAATTAGTTGTTATAGTAACTAAATTAGAAACCATTTTAGAGACTAACAAAATTTTTGGTTTCTAAATTAGTTTCTATTATTATTAAATGGTTTCTAAATTTGTATCTAATTAGCAACCAAGGTTTTAACTACTGTACTATGGGACGAGACCGAGCTGACCAAGATGACCGAGACCCTCACGGACAGTCTGGCCGACCGACACACTTAACCATTAACGCTCAAACCAAGGTCAGTGAAGCTAAATTACCATTAAGAATTAGGTAATGCAACCATAAGTGTGATCCATTCCACTAATCAGGCCCAATAAGGTAAGTCCATTAAAATAATATAAATAGCGCACATTTCAAGAAGAAAGGTATGTCACTGTACACACCCGAGTGTCGAACACCTTCTTTACTAACTTGAGCGTCGGAGTGAGTCGAAGGAGTAGCGTGAAGACCGGAAGGATTATAGTGAAACCCTAGCAACCTGCCCGAAGGAAGGAAGAAGACGAAATCTTCAACAGTTCTCTAGGTCTCATCTCCCTAACAGGAACAACTACCAATTATTTAGATTCTAAATTTGGTAGCAAAAACATTGGTTGCTAATTAGATACTAATTTAGAAACCATTTAACAATAATAGAAACTAATTTAGAACCAAAAAAATTTGTAGTTTCTAAAATAGTTTCTTATTTAATCACTATAACAACTAATTTTTTTTTCACTAAAATTGATTTTTATTTTATGATTTTCTTGTATTGAAATTCATCAATATCGTATACCACTCGCTGAAGATTGATATTGTTTCAGTGTCCTTGTTCATTACTATTAGCCATTCGGTTGACTTGTTATTGTCTATTGCATCATGATACATATTGCACCATTTGTTGTAGCAAAAGAAAATGCTAAAAGATCTGTATCTGACTAGTTAAGTGCACAAGTGACATAATTCAAATATCTTTGAGGTCAATTGCACAAGTAGCAATACTTTAAGGTTCTTGTCTCTTTTTTCACTAGGATCCTATTATCAAATTCATCATATTTTTCTACTTCAGGTTGATTTGTCTATTCTTCATAAAATTCTGTTTCTTATTTATCAGTCTCCTTATCAAACTTAACATCTCTACAAATTTAAATGAAGAAGATGTATTCGTATAACAGTTTATAGCCCTTCAACATTTCTTTTTTCATCTCCATACATTTCTTTTACACCCTCATAAACATACAAATCTTCATTCCATTGTTTCTAGATTGTAGAATCTGAAAGTTAAAAGTGTCATCTAAATTATGTAATTTGAAAAAAAAATGAATTTATTTAATTTGGAAAACCTTCTGAATTGCTCCATTTATTTGTCATTTTTAACTTTTAAATTATACAATTTAAAAATCATTTTTTTATTTTTGGATTCACTACAAGAAAATCATGAAATAGAAACCAATTTGTAGAAACCAAAATAATTAGTTACAATAGTAATTAAATTAGAGACCATTTTAGAAACTAAAAAGAAATTTGGTTTCTAAATTAGTTTCTATTATTGTTAAATAGTTTCTAAATTGGTATCTAATTAGCGACCAAGGTTTTTGCTACCTAATTTATAAACTAAATAATTGGTAGTTAAAACCTTAGTTGCTAATTAGATACCAATTTAGAAACTATTTAACAATAATATAAACTAATTTAGAAACTATTTTTTATTTAATTTCTAAAATGGTCTTTATTTTAGTTCCTATTGTAATTAATTATTTTGGTATCTAAAAATTGGTTTTTATTTCATGATTGTCTTATAGTGATTACTTCCTAGGAGTTATTTTTCTTAAAAAAATTCTAAATTATATAATCTAACAATTAATTTTAATTTCTGAATTATAAAATGATATAATCTGAAAGTTAAAAATAACTTTTAATTTTTTCAATTAGAAGGACTGAAAGTCAAAAATAAATTTTAATTATATCAACTAGAGGATAATAATGACTTTTGAATTCAACTATGTAAAAAACAATGAAAACTTGTATATTTATATGAATGAAGAAGAAATGTACGGTGGAGAAAATGTAGAATGAAGCATGCTCGATGTACTATTTCACAAACGTACACGATATGAATTCTATTATTTCAAATTATATATAGTTTTTATTTACATTTAACTTTTACATCTTAAAATAATATACACTTTTACACTTTTTAATTTTAAAAGAAATAAATACATGAAAGTTACAAAAATAATGAATAAAGCTTACGCAATATACTTTATTTCCCCATTTAGGGCATTTATAAAACCGTTTTTTATCATTTATAATAGTAATAACAAAATTTATTATTTAAATATGTTTAAACTCATTATTTGATGTCCAATTTTTTAAGTAGTTAATTAGAATCTTAGTTGTAAAGATTGTTTATTATTTGTTAAAATTATTATGCTAATTTTCTCTTTCTCGTTAAAGTTAATAAGTTGAACTGAATCATCATCATATACGAAAAAGTACGTTGATGCCATAGTACGAAAAACTATACCTTATATGCATGACGTGAACGCAAGTATATGTGAAATATAAAAATACAATTTTGAAAATATTATTTTTAACACACGTTTCAAAAATAATTAAGAAAAAATTTTAATTATAAAATCTCATAAAAAAAAACTTTACAAAAGGAAGATAATATATGAAATATGAGTAAAGTACTTTTTTTTCTTTGCAAAAATAATATATTAATAAATGAGTAGTGGAACTATAAAAAATTATTAAATAAAAAAATTATACACTAGAATAATTAATTATTATTTAACTAAAATAAAAACTATTTTATAAATTTAAAAAAAAAATTGGTATTTAAAGTATTTTTTATTATTAATAAAAATTTATAAAATAGTTTTAACCATTAGCTATCAATGTTTTAGTTACTCTCATATTCTAAATTAGTCTCTATTAATATTTTATAGATTAATTTAGAAATTAAAATGTTAGTAGCCAAAACTTTAGTACTAGATATTAGTACTAATAGAAACTTTAGTATTTTTTTTATTCAATTTATTTATTGTTGATTGAAAAAAAAAAACAAAAAATCATAGGTTTGGTGAAATATTTAACTAAGAGTAACCCTGCAAATTTGTTCTTCTCTTCTATCATGGTTCTCCAAATTTGCATTTACTTGTCCATTATTGTTGTTGATTATTTTATAGTAATATGAATCACGCAGTAGTGTCAATTATTTACGTGTTCTAGGGCTTCTGCATGCTTCCCTATTGTATTCTCTTTTTTATTTGGTAAGAAAATGACATCTTTAATTGCATATAATATTATATAAACTCTGCTGAGCAAAAAAAATAATATTATAAACTCTGCTGAGCAAAAAAATAATATTATAAACTCGTAAAGAGTACTATAAATACATCACTTCTTATTGTGATCTTTCAAAGCAAAATTTCAAGGTTAACTTTATTACTTTCCTTTTATTTGTTAGAGAATAAAATGAAACTATTACTTCAATTTTTGAAAGCATGTTTGTAACATAATTTAGTGTGTGTGTTTGAAACTTTTCAGATTGAAAGCACAGGAATTGTCATTGTTTGAGAGGTAGAAGATTATGGAGAACAACAATGGCACTTCCCATAACAACAACAAAAGAATTCCATTCTTGGTTTTCTTCAAAGATGCAAGGTATTGTAACTATGATGTTTTCTTTTGTTGTTCAAACTTAGAATGATTTTGAGCTCCTAAATTTAGTTTTTCACATTATGTTATATATCATAGTTTGATTACAATGTAACATACAACAATTTCATTAAAAAATAATATACATGATATCCTAAGCTTTTTTAGAACAAATATATTAACTAGTTTCCTTTTATGGTTTAAAAAAAAGTAATTGTATTTAAGTAAGCAAATACTTAGCTTATAGGTAAATAACATGCTTAATTAAATTTTAAGTTATTCATTTGAATATTTTAATTGAATTTCTATTAAAAAATATTTTATTCTAAAAAAAAATTAATTGAGTTTCTCGCATATAATATATTTTTTTGAAGTGGGTGTTATGATTGTTATATTTGTGATATTATTTTAATTGTTTTTGTGTGTTAAAAGATGTGAGATTTTTTTCGGATAATATAAAAAGATAATTGTCATTAATGGAAAATGATAATTATCATTGTCTACAATATTGTTTTTATTAACCATAAAATCTTAGTGAAGAAAATTGTAACCAAAATGAGACGACAGTTAACATTTAGCTCAATTGAAAAAAATAAAAATGTTTGAATACTCAATTAACCAAAAAAATAATAGAGAATTCATTAAAGTTATTTAAATTTATGAAAGATTTATATATATATATATAATAAAAATATAAAATCAAGTGTTAACTAGTAATGAAAATGACTGTTATTTTTTATAACACAAGAGATGGTATGTTATTTTAATTAACTTTTGTCCTTTTCATTACTCTATGTGAGAAGTTATTGCATTTTATATGAAGTTACTAAGCAAAATCAGATGAATTAATGTAGTTTTGTGAAGAACTAACACTGAAATCTTGTAATATGTAGACTTATCTTCAAGCTGGATGCACTTTCTAGAGAGATACTGGGAATTGCATTCCCTGCTGCACTTGCTGTTGTTGCTGATCCCATTGCTTCTTTGATAGACACAACTTTCATTGGCCACTTGGGTACTCATTCCTTAATCTTCCATAAATATTCATCATACACCATAATTAATATAGGTATCACAGGAATAAGATATTTTTAAAGTTGGTCTGGTGGATCATTCAGATATTTTTTTTTTAATTCAATTGAAGGTTTGATATTGGATTACTTCTAAATTTTCATCTGCCAGCTTTTCTTATCCTGATTGGTGTTTGACCCTTTCGTTTGTCCGTTTCTCTTATCCTGATTGGTGTCTTGACTCTTTGGTTTGTCTATTCTCGATTTAGCTTGTTTGTGTCCGTTTTAGTTTGGTAGGGTTTGGCCTGTAGTAGTTTGGAAGGTTTTATGTTGTCTGGCAAATTTGATCTTTTATAAGGATTGGATCACTCCTACTCTTTCTTGCTAATAAAAAAAACACCGATTTTGAATCTTCATTTTTCCTTTTTTTTTTCATTTTCATGTTTATAGGACCAGTAGAACTTGCTGCTGCTGGAGTTGCCATTGCTTTGTTCAACCAAGCTTCAAGAATCACCATTTTTCCTCTTGTTAGTATTACAACATCCTTTGTGGCTGAGGAAGATACCATTCAAAACATAAACACCAAAAAAACTGAAAATGATGACACCAAGCTCAAGCAAGCAACTGTGTCTAAGGATCATATGGTTCCAGATATAGAAAATGATGCAGCCAACCAAAATGTTGAAGCTCTTAAACAAGTAACAGATGAATCAAACAATGTTGTAACAAAGATTGTTACAGGGAGCATGGACACAAATAATGAAAATGGTAAGTTTTCTTTATATATACATGTAAACCTAGTTTCATAAATCTTCTTCAAACATGCAGAAAACAAGAAAAAGATAAAGAAAAAATCATAATAAAATTAGTTTGTGGTGAGGTTTAAGAAAAATTTAGATGATACTGCTTTTATTGGTTGATTTATGGAAAAGATCAAATATAAATATTTATTAAAAAATTATTTAAAGAAATTGTGTGTTTGTCCACATGTGAATTTGTCTATAACACATTATTAGCACAGTGCTTAACATAGCACATGTGTTGTGATCAGCCACTTTTTGCTATTGGGTTTTTCTTACTACACCCCCGTCAAATTAGGACCTACACCACCATAATTTTCAAAAAAAAATGTTTTATTCTTTTTTAAACGATGGATTATCCTTTTTAGAAGTTTTTTCCAGAATACACTTTCCGAAATTCATGAAATATATTTTAAAAAATATTTTCTCGAACAGAATTTTTGGAAAACATTGTCCAAAAAATATCTACAAAATAAACTTTCTAATATATATATATATATATATATATATATATATATATATATATATATATATATATATATATATATATATATATATATATATAATTTATTCTGAAATTGAATGAATTCTTTAGAATAAGTTTTTTTCTGAACATGTGAAATATGTTTTGGAAAGGATTTTTCATAATTAAATTTTTTTTTCTTCTTCTTTATAAAAGAAATATTTTAAAAGAGGATTTTATGCATATATGTTTGAAAAACTGAAATTTTGTAAAAGAAAATAAGTTATTCTTATGTATAGGAAACATTATGATCTATAATAACTTTTTTTCTCTTTCACCTTCCTAGGTGCTATTTTTTATGTAAAAAATAATTTTTAAAACAAAACTAATTATCTTAAAAGTCACTTTTTAGTTAACTTATTCAAACAAATTCGATTATTGAGATAATTTACTTTTGACCCTTATTTCAAGCACACCTTTAATTGTTTTTCTGGATTATATTATAATCATTTTAAATTCCATAAAATCTTCTTCAGTTTCATTGTTTTGTAACTGGTGTATGAATAATGTAAAGTATTAATTTGAAACTCTTTCTACTAGTTTGCATATAAATAGTTGAGATATATATTATAACACTACAAGAAAATCATGAAATAGAAACCAATTGGTAGAGACCAAAATAATTAATTACAATAATAACTAAATTAGAGATATTTTGGAAACTAAAACAAAAATAGGTTTCTAAATTAGTTTATATTATTTTCTATTAATGTTAAATAGTTTCTAAATTGGTCTCTAATTAGCGACCAAGGTTTTAGAGACTAAATTTAGAAACTAAATAATTGGTAGATAAAACCTGTGTTGCTAATTAGATACCAATTTAAAAACTATTTGACCATAATAGAAAATAATATAAACTAATTTAAAAATCAATTTTTGTTTTAGTTTCTAAAATGGTCTCTAATTTAGTTACTATTGCAACTAATTATTTTGGTTTCTAAAAATTGGTTTCTATTTGATGATTTTCTTGTAGTGTAATGAATTTTGATTTTTTGGTATAATTTTCAGAAAAAGTTATGACTAAGAGGAAGCAAAAAGTTGGGAAGAAGATGATTGTTTCTGCATCAACAGCCTTACTTTTTGGAACAATCCTTGGCCTCCTTCAAACTGCAATCCTTTCATTTGCTGCAAAACCTCTTCTATATGCAATGGGTCTAAAACATGTAACTTCATTTTTTCATCATCAACAACTCATATAATTCTATTGCTAATCTTCATTTTAAAGATAATAATCTATGCATGTTAAGTTTTATTTTTCTTATATATTAAAAAATAAATTTTAAGTCTAACTCAACATTACTAAACTGACTTATAAGACGATGTTTAGATTCACTTATATATTACACTACAGAAAAATTATTAAATAGTAATTAAATTTAGAGACAAAAATAATTAGCCATTATATTAATTAAATTAAATATTAATTTAGAGACTAAAAAATTATTCATATTTAAAGTGGTTTCTATTATTAATAAAAATTTATAAAATATTATCTAAATTAACTACCTAAGTTTTAACTGCTAATATTTTAGATTCTAAATTAGTCTCTAAAAGACTGATAGAGACTAATCTAAAATATAAAGTAGTAAGTAGTTAAACTAATGGTTAGATACCAATTTATAAACAATTTTATTAATAATAGAAACTATACCAATAGTTTTTTTAGTTTATAAAATGGTATTTAATTTAATCAAATAGTAACTAATTATTTTAGTCTCTAAAATTAGTTTCTATTTAAAGTGTAGGAAGTGAAATTTAGGTTAAACTCACTTTTATAAAACCGACTAATATTATGAGGTTTGTACCCACTTATATATTATAAATATTCTTATTTGTATATAAAACCAACTAATATTATGAGGTTTGTACCACTTATATATTATAAATATTCTTATTTTTAAATGTTAAGTTTTGTTTTTATTTTTAATTTAATTAGTTTTTTTATATACACTTTAGTTATAGACTAATTTCTTCATATTTTGTTGTATTTAGGATTCTCCAATGCTAGATCCAGCAGAGAAGTACCTAAGATTAAGATCAATTGGGTCTCCAGCTGTTCTTCTTTCCTTGGCCATGCAAGGAATCTTTAGAGGTTTCAAAGACACAACAACTCCTTTATATGTCATTGGTAAGTTCAAATTATTTTTTTATATGTGTGAATTGTGAATTCAATGTATTTACTCACACACTTTTTTCATCTAATCAAACTAATTATGTGAATACATAATTTTAAAAATAAGGAATAAATCTTACACCATATTGTACAAAGTCTTAATAATGAAAGATAGAAAAAAAATGTGTTTTTGATATTTATTATACTTTCAATCAAATTTTGATTTTATTCCTTAAAGTATTGAATTGATAAATTTTTATTTTCCCAATATATATTTAACCCTTTTTATTAAATTACAGTAAAGAAGTGTCATTAAATTTTGTATTGTATATTTAAATGTTTTTCCTAATTAGGGTTTCTTTTTATTTTGACTTAGTTTCGGGATATGCTTTCAATGTTCTGTTGGACCCAATACTTATCTTTTATATGAAATTGGGCCTGAAAGGTGCAGCCATGGCCCATATCATCTCCCAGTAAGTCTTATTACTTTGTATATTTCATAACAAGCAATTGCTTCTTGCACCCAGTTATTTTAGACAGGCACCCAATCAACTCTGAAAAATTTAAAAATTTTAAAAATTGTAGTTTATTTTTGGAATTAAAAAACTGAAATTAAAGAATATATTTCAAAGAAAAAATCCGGAATAGATTTTTGTATTCCATAATAGAATTAGAAACCAAAATACCATTCTAGAAAAAATAATTGTGTAATAAAAAAAATACAGAGAAAGAAATTAAATGAATTTTAGAAGTCACAAAGGATATTTTGATATTTTTCATCAGTGATTGAATGAAGGTCTAAATTTGATGGATGCAGAAAGAAATTTCCTTCATAACAATAGGTATTTATGTGTTGTTCATATAAATAACTGTGTTTAACAAAATGGGTATCCTTATAGGTATTTGATGGCAACCACCCTCCTTTTATTGTTAATGAGAAGAGTGCATCTCCTACCTCCAAGCATGAAGGATTTGCAGATTTTCAGATTTCTTAAAAATGGTAAATGCTTATAATTTCAAATAGTCAGAAAATCTTAGGAATTAAACCAATTATTATGCCTTTCATTGGTATAATAGATTTCTATTTCGTCTTTTTTTTAAGAATTCTTTATGAGTAGATTTAGTTTATCTATCACTACAACAAAATCATGAAGTAGAAACCAAAATAATTAGTTACAATAGTAACTAAATTAGAGACCATTTTAGAAACTAAAAAAAAAATTGGTTTCTAAATTAGTTTATGTTATTGTTAAATAGTTTCTAAATGAGTATCTAATTAGCAACTAAGATTTTTGCTACCAAATTTAGAAACTAAATAATTGGTAACCAATTTAAAAACTATTTAACAATAATAGAAAATAATATAAACTAATTTAGAAACTAATTTTTATTTTAGTTTTTAAAATGGTCTCTATTTTAGTTTCTATTGTAACTAATTATTTTAGTTTCTAAAAATTAGTTTCTATTTCATGATTTTCTTGCCGTGTATGTATCGTTTTTGTTAACATATGGGTTTTGGTATATTCTTCTCTTTTTCTGTATTTTTTTTAATATTTTTTTTATGTGATCACATATAATTGTTGTTACTTGAGCTGTCTATATAGCTAAGATATCAAGTTGTATAATGTTATTTGAGAAGAAAACTTTTATATATAAAAAAACAAATATTATGCTAACTTTCATATATTTTGAACAGGAGGTCTACTTTTGATAAGGGTAGTTTCAGTGACATTTTGTATGACCTTAGCAGCATCATTGGCAGCAAGGTTAGGTCCAATTCCCATGGCTGCATTTCAACCAGGCCTGCAAATCTGGTTGGCTTCATCCCTTCTTGCTGATGGTTTAGCTGTGGCCGTTCAGGTTTACCCTTTTCCTACCCTTAATTTGGTTCCATAAACTTAATTAGGTTGAAGCAAATTATGCATCCTTTGAAATGTTCTTTATCTCTAGTTGATGAACACTCACCGTTATAAGATTCTGATACCATATCTTTATCTTTAGTCGGTGTGAGATCTTCAATAATTTAATATTTGAAAGGATGATTTAAGTGTTTGAGATTCACGTATATGTGTATAACTAGTGATTTTCTCTGGCTCACAGACAATTCTTGCATCTTCATTTGCTGAGAAAGACTATAAGAAGGCTACTGCTGCTGCAACAAGAACCCTGCAAATGACATTTGTTTTGGGAATTGGACTCTCTTTTGCAGTTGCTGTTGGATTATACTTTGGAGCAGGAATATTTTCCAAAAATGTTACTGTTGTGCAACTCATCAAAATAAGCATGCCGGTATACACCCTTTAAACACCAAATCAACAATGAAAAGCTTCTAAAAATCATGAGTTTTAGACTCTTTTCTAATGCTTAATTTGTATACTATAATTTTGAAGTAACCAAATAGAGAAAAATTATTGCATGATGTGGTTTCCATCAATGTCAAACTCATTTAAAAATGAGACTCACATCTATACTCTAAACCTATTGGTATTTCTTCTTGCAACTCCATACCTTCTTTCCTACACCTCCACAGAAGAAGCAAAATAATAATTTTTTTCCTTTTCTTCGTCTTCTCTAATGAACACCCCTCTTTTCCTTCTTAGTCATAGTAATCTTCACCTTCAACTTCCACCGTCGTAGTAGCTCCCACCATACCATCACAATACCCCCACGTCTAGTGTCACTCTTGTAGTCTCTCACCTTTCCCGTCTAAGCAGAAAAATTGTATTTTGAACAATCCATTATATAAATTAATGGATTTATTGTATTTCATATTCTAAAATTCATAATACAAAATTTGTATTTCAGATTCTAGAATTCATTAGATTCTGGATTCTAGAATTCGAAATTGTATTACGAATTGTAAAATCTAAAATACAAACAAAAATTTATATTCTGAATGATAGAATTCAAAATAGAAATTATATTCTATATTATACAATTCATAATACAAATTTTTTACTCTAAATTTTATAACCGATAATGAAAAAATTTGTAATCTAAATTATATAATTTAGAATACAAAATTTAAATTTCAAACTTCAAAACAAACAATTTCGATATTTTTGAAATTATAGAAGTTTAGAAAGAATTTCTCTAAACCTATTCAAATGTTATTGTGGTTGAAGTAACTATTATTTTTTTATTTATTTTATGTTTTGAGATGATGAATTTTTTTAAGACATGAATCACCACCATTAGTGATCTAAACATACACTAATCAAAACTTACATAAATTTCAGCAATATATTAAAGTGTGAAAGAAAGGGTAGTTTTCTAATATCATTTATTTCACCAGTTTGTTGCAGCCACTCAACCAATCAATGCATTGGCCTTTGTATTTGATGGAGTCAATTATGGAGCTAATGATTTTGCTTATTCTGCATATTCTTTGGCAAGTTTACATGCTTCTTTTTCTTCCCTTTTCATAATATGTTATCTTATAGCCAAATTGATTAACTTTTTTGCTACTCTTTTTGTTTAGGTTTTGGTGTCACTAATAAGCATTCCCATAGAAATCTTTCTCTTTGGGAGCAAACAATTCATAGGAATATGGATTGCATTAACCATATACATGATTCTTCGTATGTTTGTTGGTATTTGGAGGTAAAGGAACCATGCAATCTTCTAACTACTTTCATACAATCTTTCTCAGTTCTTCCCAAAATCAAAACAACATCAAATGCATGATATACCAAACAAGAAGGGTTGATAAATTGAGTTTCCAATTATAGGTTTGTTTTAAGAATATATTTTTTAATAAATTATCATTTATATATACTATTTTCACATATTTTGAATAACTTAATTAAAAAAACACAAGCAGAACAAAATCATTAAACTATTATTTGTCTACTAATAATTTTTTTGAGCACAAACATGTAAGATCTATTCTATGAAATATCTGTAATTGAAAATCTAAAAATCTCTTCTATTTTATGATTTATATATCCACATACTACTAGAAAATTATTAAATAAAAATTAATTTTAGAGACAAAAAATAATTATTTATTTTATTAATTAAATTATATATTATTTTAGTGGTTAAAAAATTATTAATATCTAAAATAGTTTTTATTATTAATAAATATTTTTTAAATTAATATTCAATTAGTTATTAAATTTAATTACGAACTTTAGAATTTAAACAATTAATAGGTTTAGGGTAACTCATATTTTTCGTGAAGGGAATGCGTGTGCTGATAAGTTGGCTAATTTAGGATTTATTCATAGAGAATCTTTTCATTGGTATAATAGACTCCCAACTAGTCTGTTCTTAGAATTCTTTATGAATAGGTATAATCTATCTATGTATCGTTTGGGTTAACATATGGGTTTTGGTCTAGTCCTCCCATATTTTTGTATTTTCTTTCTTTTTTCTTTTTTTTTAATAATATTTTTTTTTTCATGTGATGGCAGATGATTGTTGTTTCTTGAGGTGTCAGCTTAGCTGAGATGTCAAGTTGCATAGTGATGCCTAACACGAAAACTTTATAAAAAAAAATAAAAAATTAAAAAATTAAACAATTAATAACTAGTTAAATATGTATTTAAAAACTATTTATCAATAATAGAAACTATTTTAAATACTAATATATTTAACTTTTTAATATAATATATAACTTAATCAGTATAATAATTAATTATTTTAAAAAAATTATTATTTAATAATTTTCTTATAATAATATAAATCACTTTTAAAATTCATTCAGTCATTACTATTTATATGGTTTTTAGGATAACTATTATAAAAAAGTTACCAAACTTATAATACATAATGGTTTAGTAAAAAAATTATTACTCATACTCTTTAAGATAATTCAACAGATTTATAATATATAATGTGTGAAATTGTTTACATTTTTTATTTTAAAAATTGTACTAGATAAACTATAATTAATATTTTTTTTATTTTATAATGCATGTAGTGTACTTTTTTTAGAGACAATATTGATTTAATTTTTGTAAATTTTATATGCAGGATGGGAACTGGGACAGGACCATGGTACTATCTTAGAAAAGGACTATGATGTTATAAGAGATGTTATGAAGGAGTAGCACTTTTTTTTTATCAATTTTCTACACATAGGATCTCTCTCTCTATATATATATATATAGTGTTCTCTATTTTAATATTTTCCATTATAACTTTGGTTATAACTAGGAATGAACCTTATCTTGAACTGCTCCACACATGTTATGTTATGCATTGTATTCTGTTTCATCACTTTCAGGAATTAGAAATGTGTAATGTTTATTAAATCTTCATTATTATGTGATTTTTAGAAGATTGTGTTTCCCATTACCAATATCTAAACTTTGAGGTTTACATCTTTTTTATTTACAGTTTTTGACACTCAAATAGCTGAGTTTTTATGTTTTTTTAATAATAATATGGTTATTGAGAAAAGTTTTGTTTCTATAATTACCATTATAGTTATTATTAAATAGAAACTAATTTTACAGGTCAAAATAATTAGATATCAATTTAAAAACTAATTTATGATTTTTATTAACTATAAAAAATAATTTAAATAATCAATAATTTTTTTAGTATATAAAATAGTATTTAATTTAATTAATATAATAATAAATTGTTTTTTATATCTAAAATTGGTTTATATTAGGAATGTATAAAAAAAATACACAATAAAATTTATCAAAGTTTGTATGAATTTACTGAAAGTATTTAATATTATTATTCATTTACTTACATTATTAGCCTTTAAATCTATAAACACGTGAAGCTAACATTTTGTTTGTTGTAAAATAATATTTAATTTAATTAATATAGTTATTAACTATTTTTTATTTTTAAAATTAATTATATTTAATATTTTTTTATAGAATTTGAAATAATTTTATATTGGTTAATGAATATTTGGATATGGTTTAGTTCAACAAATTTGTATATGTGATCACACCTTAGTGTATTTTCTTGGTCCTTTTAATAATTTTTGCTTAAAAAATAAATAAAGCAGATAGTTATTTAGTGAGACCAAATCATTCCTGCTCCATGCTTATAACCCTACCACAAATATTTTCCATTATTATCAACCAATGTTCACACCATGCAATATTTTCTTATTTATTTATTATTACTATTATTTTTATCAAAAAAATTGAAGTAAAAAATTTATGATTTATCTCTAAGTCAAGTTCTTTCCATATTGATCACATAAAAAGATAATGAAAATTTACAGAAAATATAAAAATAATTTCTTTTATTTGTTCTGTTGAGATTAAAACATATAACCACAATATATAAATATATAAGTATCACATCTAAAAGAGAGAAAATAAAAAATTAATAAAGACTAGATTCAGAAAAAGTAAATCGATATTATAAATCTCTAAAAAAATAACTAAAAATTAATATTATATTTTTCTAAAATTCTTTTATCCATATCTTTTGATAGAGAAAAAAAAATAACTTTTTTTGTTTTGGGTGTGAAAAGTCAGAAGCATGAGATTTGGTTGGATAAAGTTGCAGAATGCACATGATATGAGCCACCATGAAATGAAAATAAAACCACGTGTCACCAAAAGTCCACATGTTGCATTTTCTTTTCATACACTTTCTTAAACTTGGTCAAGGGTTTTTCATTTTAAGAGAAAAATAAATATTAAAAATATCTTCACTAATTAATAGGAAAATATATGTATATATAAACATTCTTTAACTTTTCCGTAATAATTTTTTTATTATTAAGTGTTTATTATTAAATCTTAGTAAGTAATTTATACTCATTTCAATTTTAAAAAACAATTTTTAAGGTAAAGTTTACATTGTTTATGTATTATAATATGAATTACGATATAACTATGTAGTATTTTCTTAGTATGATAAGTATATTTACAAAAAAAAAAATCAAATTAACAGTAATTACATAAATTTATTACCGTAACATCCCATTAAAAGTATTTCAAAAAAAATCATGTCGCCCTCACTCATCATCCAATTTTCCTTCTCTCCAAAATTTGAGTGCATTACAAAATTTAAACACAAATTCTAATAGTAATGCAACACAAAGCATTTAAAACCTATTTAACATAAATTCTATTTAACATAAATTCTAATACTACACGAACACTAATACGACACGAATATTACGAACATTGATATGACACGAATAATAATACAACATGGAGAACATGGAGATAATCAATGCAATGCATTTAATATCTTTGTAGCATAAACATTAATATGGACACTAATATAACACGAAACTAATACGACACAAATATACGTATAATTTTTAAAATATAAAAAATAAGAATACAAATATATATATATATATTATATAATTATAAATCATATAAATTATAATAAAATGTATATATATCAGTATCTTTTAATTCTTTTTCATTTTTCAATTCTTTTTTAACAAAAAGATGTTTTTCTATTGTTGATTAAAAAAATTTGTTTTTTATTTCTATAATTATAATAAAATTTTATATAATAAATTTAAGTTTTTAAAAAATTAATATATATTTTTTTTTAAATTATATTAAAACCATGCAAGAATTATTATTAATCCAATTTATGACTAGTTTGTATGACTATTGGTATCTAATACGTGTCCCCTAAATTTTTCGAGTCTATAGTTTAAGAGAGTTGTTTTAGACTCCAAATTATGGAAGACCTAAAAAACGTTAATATTTTCTAAAACATTTTTCATAAATTTCCATTATAATATAGTATGCATTATTGTCTTTTTATGAAGTGACACAGCAACCTTAAAATGATGGATTGGTAACTGAAATGGAGTTGTTAGTTCAGTTACGGTGAGTGATGATAGGCTAGCATACCACAATTTCTGCATCATATGTGGGAGTGGCTTAATGGAGAGATGCAAGATTCAGTGTTTTTATTCAACTATTTGGTATATGCACTTTGCTAAACTACAAATATGCATATATTTGTCACCAAGTAGGTGCAACCATAAACACCAACTATCAGTTAGGGCACAGAAGAATCCCCCAATAAAAAAATCCCAACTACCATTTTCATCACACTAAAGTCCACTTTCTGCAGTGTTGCCCAGCAACATAATTAACACCAACCCCAGATCTTGAATTTTATCATTCAAAGCAACAACAAAAGCCAAAAAGATATATTCCTTCAATGATTTCACAGTTAAAAAAATGATCTCAAGCTTTCAGAGCAGGACCACAAAATCATTCCAAGCAACCACGTAGCTATTCATTCAAAACAATTTGCAGAGAAGAGGATGAAATCAGAGCACAGGTAGTTGCGCAAATTTAATGAAAGTGGGTACACAATGATAAGGGATAAGATAGAGGAAATATTGCATTTGAATTTAAAATAAAATGATAAACAGTACAATTCCAGGTAAATATTCAACAGTGCAGATCATCTCTAATTATTCCCTTACAGACCAACGACTTGTTCTTTGGCGACAGCAAGCTTAACTTGGTGAACTTTCAGAAAAAACTTGTAAACAATGGCATGATAGTGGTTTTTGTTGCATTATAAACCATCTAGCTTGCAAGATAGTGAACTCAGAATCCTGTGACAATGGCCGTTTTGGAAGAAAAATAGATAACCTCGACAGGATTTCTCTCCTATGGAATATGAGCCCCAAGAAAGAGTTTCTTCAGCTCTCCCCTGAAGCTCTGTAGTAAAATAATGAATGACAATTATGAAAGAAAAAAGAGAAAAAATAGAATATCGTTCAGGTAACTTTGCAGCCAACCACCTCCTTTACTACAATTCCTCCTCTCCTTGTTGTCTTCCCAAAAAAATTTCACCAAAAGAATATGCACCTTGGGAAAATTAAATACCTATCTCAACAAGATAATGTAAAGGGTCAATTTTACTAGACTACCAGCTGATCCAGTTGCATTTGCTCAAGCCAGGCTCCTAAAACGGAATGATCAATGGATTCCATTTGGGAGTTAGAATTTGGTCCATCCGCTGATGGTGCTGTAGGCAGAGGAGAACCAAACTTCTCCTTGATCATCTCAGGTGGGGATTCCTTAACCAGAGACTGGACCCATGACAGATCAGGCTCTTCACCGTTGTGCTTAAGCTCAAATGAGGATGATCTTCGCATCTGACCACCAAGCTCGTCTCCATTTACTGACCAATCAACTTTTCCGTTGGGAGATCCCCATTTGGACCAAGCGTTTACAGGGGATCCAACAATGGAGACAGGACTGTTGGCACCAAGGTCCCTTGAACTGACACTTCGCAGCTGTAGCTGCTGCTGCTGTCTCTCGCGCTGAGCAAACGCCGATAGGCGTGTGCTCATCGGAGAGATTGGTTCCAAACTTCTTGGTGACATCCTTCCAGAAGGAGAGACACCAAAGGAGGCCTGTAAAAGAGGGTGGTCAACACTCTTGGGAGAAAGCAAATTAGTATTAATCGGTGATAACATGCTCTGTATCTGTTGAAACTGGTTGAGAACAGCTGATTTGTGGGTTGGGGAAAACACAGACGCCGCTGCTGGATCCGAATACCGGGGAGAAGATGAAATCTCAGCAGAAAAGAGGTCTTCCAGATTTGCCGGAGTTAGGGTCTTGGACCTGCCGGAACGACTCACACAACCAGAACCGGGGCGAGGCTGTAAGTAACAGCTCAAGTCATTCAAAGGGTGCTGGTGCTGGTGACCATCAAGATCAAGCATCCCATTGAAGTCTTCGGGTGGAATGTCTCGTGCACTAAGGGAAGATCTCAATCGGCTGGATTGAAGATTGCTTCCTGGTAAATGAAGAGCTGGCACGTTTGGCTGTGCCCAAGCACCAGAGGAAAGTGACATGCCATTTGCAGATGGGGACATGGGTTGCCCAAAGTGGGATGGCGACATGGAAGAGACCGACGACGGCGAGCCCGGCAAAAGGCTCATCGCAGCAGCCATGTCCATGACATTAGGACCGGAGGCCGATGATCGTGGCGAAGGAACGGCAGATCCAGTGGAGGCGTAGAGTGGACGCAGCTCCTCTGCAGTGTGAGCAAAAAAACACACCCTTCGATTACAACTGGTACCATCTTTGCAAAGGCGTGTCCGATACTGAGCTGGGTGAAGCCAACATTCAAACACCCCATGAGCATATTCACACATGTCTCCACGCCTGCAAGCCCCTTTCCTAAAATCAGGGCACGGCACACAGCTGTAATGGAACTTCCTAGGGTCTCTCCTCCTTGCATTTTCTCCAGGGTGAACAAATGGGCACTCCGTCCAATCATGGGAGTAGGCACGGGAACATGGCCTCACCTTGAAGGAAAACATCCGAAACTCGTCGGTGGCGTATATGCTGTTCTTTATATCAGGCAGAGATGGATCAATGGGGTACTCCTTCTTCTCTGAGAAAGAGCCAATAGCTGCTTCAGTAAACTTTGCCACCACTGGAGATGGTGGCGACTCTGACGGAGAGTATGGCAACCCATTCGGGGAACCAGGGCTGGATGAATTAACAGACACAGGAACAGAGAATTCACCAATTGACCCACCAATAAACCCATCGGAAGCACTATCCGATAGAAGCTCCTCAAGAACAGGTTTCATTTCTTGCAGCTTAGGAGGAACCACAGTCACATCTACAGGGCGATTACCAAAGGCATCCATGCAACTCGCATCAGCACCTGCGGATAAAAGCAGCTTCACAGTTTCAACAGCATTGGCAGATCCACCAGAAGCAGCACAGTGAAGGGCGGTGGTTTTATTCGCACCACAAGCAAAATTCACGTCCGCCTCAGGGCACATCAGAATAAGCTTGAGAACATCATTGCTGCCGTAGGTAGCAGCAACCATCAAAGGGGTTCGATGCTCAAGAACAATTTGCTTCGATCCGTTTTGACGCCCATACCAGAACCCAACCTCGTTGATTGCAGCAGGATCCTTCTCTAAAAGAACCTTGAAAGCTTCAATATCATTGTTAGAGGCAAGCTCTAGCAAGCTGGAAAAAGAATCTTCGGTGTTAACTGTTAGCGTTTTCATTTCTCTGACGTTAGTTGTATGTCTTTTACACTGAGAAGAAGAAGTTGGTGCAGATTTTGATTTCTCTGGACCACTTTCACATGCCTTCAATTAACTGGACAAAACATTCACATACAAAAATCAATAAACCAAAAAACTTTTCAAAAAAATCAAATTTAGCATATAAGAAAAAAATTGACACACAAGCTTTTCAACGACTCTAACAACGGATTATGCAGACAACATTCTTAGTCAAAAGATATACAAAATGGATGAAATTACTTGAACAAATCACAAAAATAGCTTAACTACTGAAATCTTCTCAAAGCAAGCAAGTTGCTGAAAACAACAATAACATATAAAAATGTAAAATTTAAATGTAAACGAAGCACCCACAACGCAGATCTGATGCAAACAAAAAAACCTAACATCAACACAACTGCAAAATGAAAAAGGAAAAAGAAAAAATGAAGAAAAATCATTACAACTGCGATTAAAAAAATCGATTCACTAATCATTCTATGATCGTGCAAATTCATGAGCTGACAAACGAAAGTGAGGACATGAACAGATTAAGAAAGGATTAAAATGGCGAGAAAAATAAAAGGAAAAAATCATGAGGTAAGAGAGAGAGTAATTCACCGTGAGGATGAAGTTTAGAAAGCGAAAGAATGAGGAAATGCGAAGCGAGAATGAGCGAAGAATGAAGAAATGGCGAGATCTGAGAGAGTGGAGAAGAGTTTAGGCTTCACTCTCCATCGATGAAACTGAGGGAACATGAGAGAGCAAAGAAGAAAGAGAGAGAGAAAGTGTGTATGAAGGTGTGAAGTTAGAGAGAGAAAGAGAGAAGGTAACGTATAGTGAAGAAAAAGAACAGAAGAGAGAAATTGAAATGGAAATGAAATTCGGGGAAATTAAGGGTGAATTTATCTGAGAGGGGAGTGAAATGGTGGTGAAATGCACGCCAAATGCAAGTCCAAATGAAGTCTCTGGAGAGGGGATTCGGGGAACCGGGATGGTGGGTGGGAGGGAAAGCGAGGGTGGGAGAGAGTGGGACGGAGAGAGGGAAGGGCTAAACCGGTTACAGGTAAGGTTGGACTTGATTCGGACATTGAAGAAGAATGAAATTGGGTTTGGAATCCGCCAATCACAGAGTGACACGTGCGCCAATGATGGCAGAGTGAGGACAGTGGTCAATTGTGTTAATTGTGGAGTCAAATCGAAGCACTTCAAAAAAAATCTTCCTTCTTTTATTCTAAAAAAACTCTCAGAAATAATAAATACTAAATTACACATCTTCAAAAAATTAATATATTATCCACAAAATATTATAATAAATGAAAAATAACTTCTTTATTAAAAATTAATATTTTTATTAAATATTATGTACAATTAAAATTTTAAATATATATATATATATTAAATATCTTGTACGTAGTTTATAAGATAATGTAAAAAATAATCATTACATTATGTACATACAGCAAACAACTAAATCATATTAAAATATGATATACAAAATAGAAATGATATTTTTAGTTTTAATATATGTGTAATTACGATTTAGTATATATAATTTGGAGCCAACTATTATATTTATAATCAAATTATAATTTTAAACAATGTAGAAAAAAAACAAATATTTTTAGTTTATTGTTTTCTCACCAATAAATCTTCCATGTTTAAGTTAAAATTTCATACATAAGCCGTTTTGTGTAATAAATCAATATCAATAATATAAAAATAATAGTTTAAATAATATAATTCATCATTTAAAATATATATATACGTATATTTAAAAATCTCCTTACCATGTCATTTAAATAAGAATTAATATTTGTTTCATAACAAATTTTTTTTCAAATATTTTAAGCATGTTAACTTTAAAATATAATACGTGAATGCATATGTAAAATTTGACCAAATATAAAATTTTGATTATATCTAACTAAGAAAAATAGCATTGTAGTTTAGTGTATATATTGTAAATAGATAAAATTAAAATTAGAATAACTTATATATTAAATAAATATTTTCTAACGTGTGCAATAATTATTTGAAGTTACTTTTAATTAATCAATTATATAGTAAATATTAACTCTTCAATGTTTAATTAAATAGGTAAACATAGTTAATAAATATATATATATATATATTTAGTATTTTTCTTAATTTTACTCTAATAATGACTCTTTAGTAGTTATCCTTTGATATATTAAGAAATTATCATAATACCTTAAAGGGGAAGATAAAATTTATTCTGTAATATTACTTATTACTTAATTATATATATATATATACCAAATCCATTATATATTATTATAAAACAAAAAGTTACTTAAAAACACAACGAAGAGAAACGTGTATTGGATAAAAAATTATTTCTAAATTTTTGAATAAATTTTTTCGTAAATTGTTAATGATAAGAGAAATTAAGTATAACAAAATTAAGATAATGAGAGAAAGGTGATACAAAACATCAGACATAAAAATTTGTGTTGGTTTGATTCTTCCTAAATCCACGTCAATCTGAAATTTTCACTAAAAATCTTGAATTATTTAATTACAAAAAATATTTGTCTAACTAAAATAAAAAATACAAATCACTCTATAAAACATGATTTTAAAAAAATATTATCAATGAAAATTTTAAAAGAAAATAAAAAAATATCACCTAAAACATTATAGGTTTACAGTGAAAAACCCATAGCATAATCACATTTTTTTATGAATCTTTAACACTTATTTTTCAATCAATCAAGATGTAAGATTCTATTCTTATAGAGTATGAAATGATTTATCAATGAATGAGAGAGTTTCCTTTTTAAGAGTTTTATTATTATTGAGTGATATATATAATTAATTATAATTAAATATAATTTATGATCATATTATTCATGTAACCCACCAAATATTCTAAATCAGAATAATCGATTATTTATTATTCATAGTTAATTATCTGCATAACAAACATTTACATTTAGATTTAACTAATATATTAGATTAATTCATTGTTCATAATCAATTATTTGTAAAAATAAACATTTATATTTATCGATATCTATAATCGTGAAATAATTTATCCTATAAATAATTTAGTATTTCAAATTTTATAACTATGATATGGGGGGATGAATATTTGTTTGTTTGAAGGAGAAAACTTTAATGATGATACTATATGCTAGAAATAGTTCAATTAAATCATAATTTTAACTCAAATTATATTCACAATTAAAATCAGGATTCAAAAATATTTAAATATATTAAATAGGAGTCAAAAACTATAGAAAAGAAAGTATATATTTCCACATGATTTTAACAACACTGCTTAAAAAATATTTTTACATATTCTTGTTTTTTCATTTAATATACTCAGCGTAAACCACTTGGAAATATTAGACAACATTAAATATGAAAAGCTTTCACTAAAAAACATTATTTTCTTCACTAACAATCTTATACCTAAATACTTCAAAAAAAACACTAACACTCACACTAAATCTTAAATCACTTTAAGTACTTAATCACATCAACTTTTTATGCATTAATTAGAAACATAAATAACATATCTTTATAAAAACTAAGGTTTAGGATTTAATATTTAAAAAAAAAAATCTCTTAAATGGATATATTCAAATTCTCACATCACATTATATAATTATCCATAGACAAACATTATCACCTAACATCATAGTATCATGTAGACGAAATTTAAGTGAAGAATAAATTATGTAGACAACATTCTCACTTCACATCATACACTAAAAAAATTGTGAAATATAAGCTAATTTTAAATACCAAAATAATTAGTTATTATATTGACTAAATTAAAAATCATCTTATAAACTAAAGAAATTATTGGTATCTAAAGTAGTTTCTATTATTAATAAAAATTTATAAAGTAGTTTCTAAATTGATATCTAACTACTAAAGTTTTATCTACTAATTACTTATATTATAAACCAGTCTCTATTAGTCTATCAGAAACTAATTTAGAATCTAAAATATTAGTAGTTAAAAACAATCAGCTACTAAAGTTTTATCTACTAATTACTTATATTATAAACCAGTCTCTATTAGTCTATCAGAAACTAATTTAGAATCTAAAATATTAGTAGTTAAAAGTTTAATAGCTAATTTAGATACCAATTTATAAACTATTTTATTTATTAATAACAGAAACCACTTTAGATGCAAATATTTTTGTAGTCTATAAAATAATATCCAATTTAGTTAATATAGTGACTAATTATTTTATCTCTAAATTTAGGTACCTCTTCATCTAATATCAGACGATTCTATTAATTTCTTCTCGGTGTAAAACAAAGGGGTCTATCCCTAGGACTCTTTCTCGTGAACTAGGGTAAAGTTACTATTTAATAATTTTTCTACAAACACAATAGTATCATGTATATAAAATTTAAGTAAAGAATAAATTATGGTATTTTTGAAAATTTTGAGAATTGAAATGAGAAGTGTTATAGTTTGTTTGGATGAAATAAGTGATTTTGTGTGTGTTGGAGATCCCACATCGACTAGAGATTAGAGCCTTTCATTATATATAAGTAAGTGCAAACCTCAACCCTATGAGCCGGTTTTATAGGGTTGAGTTAGGCTTAAAGTCTACTTTCTTAATATGGTATCAGAGCCATTTTGAGTCTATCATAGTGAGTATTTGTTGGGCCTATCGTGCCACCCGCTATTGGGCCGCTATCGGACCACCCATAATATATAGTCCCACGCACGAGTTGGCAGTCTCGGCTTGAGGGGGGGAGTGTTGGAGATCTCACATCGACTAGAGATTAGAACATTTCATTGTATATAAGTGGGTAAGTGGGTGCAAACCTCAACCCTATGAGCCGATTTTATGGAGTTGAGTTAGGCTTAAAGTCTACTTTCTTAATAGTGTGAAAAAGAATGAAAATGTATTGATGAGTACAAAGGGCACTAGAGGCCAAAAGAGAAAGGAAATATCCTAGTTGGTGTTAGGCATGGATGAGGTTCCCCACCTAAAGAAGCTTATATAAATGAAGGCGGGAAAATCGCTTCTGCGTTTGGGGTTTGGTTAGGTTAATGCTTCATAAATAGACAATACCTAACCAAACACGGTCCCATCAAAATGAAACCTTCTTTCTATTCAATGTCAATGCAAAACCATGTCTTTTCTTTTGGACTCTTTCAAACTTTCTATTCAGCTCCCCCCAAGGGCTACCATTCCCTTAATGGACCCCACACTACCATTTTCCCTTCTATTCTTATCCTTAAGAAACTCCTACAAAAGTCCTTTTCACAACACATTTTCACAAATTAAATAACTTCATTCTTCATCACTAAATTCATTTTTCAAAAATATTAGTAGGGTTTTATGCCAATTCATTATTATTCCTCTAAAGTAACCATCCCACATGCCTATTTCTCATCATTCATGCATTTAATTAAAGTGCATATCATGATGTTAACCAAGTAAAACTTTAGGATAATTATTCCTTTGTTTATTGTGTCTTTTTTCAGACAACTTCAATTTGTTCTTCTTGCTTCACTACTTTTATCCAAATTTTTAAAAAGTAGCAATATTTGCCAGGTCCATCACCTATCACTATAAAAAAAATTATTAAATAAAAATTAATTTTAAAAATAAAAATTAATTAATTACTATATTGATAAAATAAAGACTATAAAACCCTTTATAATTATTTAATAATTTTTTAGAAGTGAATAAACTCTTTTTACATTTATAATTTTGTTTCTTTCTATGAACTTGTTTGTTATTAATAAAATTGAAAATTTAAGATTTTTTCTTTATTATAAGATAAAGTGGATATTATGCAGCATTGAAAAACATGATTTGACTTTGTTTAGAGAGGAATAACTTTGCTTTAAAGCAGTGTACGTTGAGGAGAAACATAAACACAAGTTTGAAAAAGAGAATAGTATCCTAGTAGTCTAGTAGAAAATTAAAGCACCCTACTTATTATTATAATTATTAATTATGTAATGAAGAATGAAGGCATCCTAGTATAAGGTCCAAAAGATTCATGTTCATCTTAGTACCACCGTCTCAAACAAAAAATATGTACCCACTATACTTTCTAAGGGACTTGCTTTGGACACTTGCTTCGAATAATAATAAAATAATAAATAATAAATAAATAAAAGACACCGTCAATATTATTATATATAAGAAATAACGGGTAAATGAAAAATTACCTATAGATCCAAATTCGTGGGAAAACTATTTTTTTTTAGTAAGGGTTGTAATATTGAGTAGAAGAATTCATCAAGAAAAAACCAAATTTCTTTGTGTTTACTAGTGATGGTCTAAATTATGTGAATTAAGATATATAGTAGTAATATTGAGTAGAAGAATTCATCAAGAAAAAACCAAATTTCTTTGTGTTTACTAGTGATGGTCTAAATTATGTGAATTAAGATATATAGTAGTGAGAAATAAATATGAGTTCTTATATTATTATGATAGTAGTTTTTGTGCAAAAGAATCATTTAACGTCGGGAAACTGAGGATTGTAAATCAAAAGGGTTTGGAATGAGTCGTGTTGATTTCTAGTGGGACATGCTCAACATGAATATTTCATAAAGCCCATGAGGTATTGAGTGTGATAAATTAATCTATATCATTGAGATATAACTCAAGATTCATATTGTCTTTGATGGTGATTCTAGTGTATTTTGTTGTAATAATCTTAGAGTAAAAATACAATGTGATACGAGAGTATTATTGTTGGATCAAATGTTTACCACTAGGTCAAAAGTATGTTTACCATTAAGTCAAAAGTTTTAGCTAATAGTTAAGGTGAAACTTTTTTCTACGGCCATCAACCTTCGTCACAGGACAATTGATATACTCTGCAACAATTTTCTCTTAATAATTGTTTCATTAGGAATCAAACCCCTTTATTGTAATTCGACACACAATAAACATAGCAACCCAACCGTCATGATTAAAATATGACTTCATCTGATTGACCTCCACTAAAAAAAATGTATTTGACACAAATTGAATGTTGAAGTTAAAAAGGCTAAGTATTTTTTTCTATCTATGTATTTTTTATGCATATATTTTTAAAAAATAGGATAATTGCACACAAAATGTGTGGAAAAGTTGTTATTTTAGTTTCATTATAATTGTGGAATTGAAGTTTTGGAAATAATATTATTAAACAAATGAAAAAACATATTTATTATCATAATAGTTTTTTCTCTTGGTTAAGCGAGATAGTTTCTCATAATAGATATTTTGAACAGGTGTTAAGAAAGAAAAAAACTCACCTTTTTTTTATATTATAGTGGTGTGACTTTATTCTTTTTTATATTTTAGTTACACCAATTGAGTTTACAACAATTTTTAAAAGAATTCAAAACTATTTTGTACTATTAAATTTGAGATCGAATTTCATCTGTTTGTAATTATACTGATTAAAATACGAGAATCTAAAATGGTAGAATTTGAAAAGTGAATATAAAAATTGTAATTCAGAAAGAAAGAAAAAGAAAGAGAAAGGAAAAGATTATATTTGAATAAAATAATTGGAGTATCGATTATTTGTGCATTATTGATGGATGTCTTAATCATCGTACACTTGGCGGGTTCAGGGTGACATCAGAAGGTGTGTGTTGTGGGGAACCACATTAAGGTGCGGGACGAAAATGAACCGACACGATTCTCTTTCTCTTCTTCTTCTGGATGAAGGAACCTCATTCATTCATACATTCACTATCTAACATAAATATTCACACGAACTCCACAGATATAGATATAAAAATAAGTATAATATTTAAAATATTGAATAATAAGATAAGATATGAATATATATATATATATATATATATATTATATAATTATAAATTATATAAATTTATAATAAATATTTGTGTGTAAATATGTTTTAATTTTTTTTAAAAATATTTTTTGTTGTTGGTTCAAAAGAATTTATTTTTTATTTTTAAAATAAAATAATAATTTATATAACAAATTTGAATTTTTAGAAGAATAATGTATTTTTTTTATCAGTAATAAAAAATGAATAAATGTGAACTATTTCAGATTTAAATTCTTATACAAAATAATAGACTTAAGCCACTTCCACCTAAAAAAAACTTCACCAAACACTTATAATTAAAAACAAGTGTCTGATCCTATGAAGCTCAGACACTTTTCTTAAATCGGTGTCGGATACTCATATCGGACACCGACACTCGTATGACAATTGTAAAACACGTATCCGTGAAATGTCAAATTCAAAAAGTATTTGTTGGATTTCTGACAATTCTAGTACGGTTTTAACACAATTTTAAAAAGGAAAAATACATTAATTTTCTAAAAACTCAAACTTATTGTATAATTTTTTATTATGATTATAAAAATAAAAAAAACATATCCTCTTGAACCAGTCATGAAAAATATTTTTTTCTCCAAAAAATAATATAAAACATACTTGTGCACATAAATCTTCATTGTCAATTTATATAATTCATAATTATATAATATATAGATATGTGTCCTTGTATCTTACATTTTATATATTATACGTATCTTTGTATCCGTGTTAGTGTCCGTGTCGTATCAGTATCTGTGCTACATCTGACCTCAATAATATATTAAGAAAGAAAAATACTCAGAGAAACTTCGACGTAATCCAAAACCAAACATTTACTTAAACTAAGACAATTACCTTTAAACGATCGACTACTCCTCCTTTTAATGATTACGTTGTTTCTATGCTTCCATAACTCGCTTACTACTGCAGTCCAAATTACTCGTCACACCACATTTACCGAAACAGTCACATTATTCAACCTTAACTGAACAGAATTTAGTGTTTAAAATTATAAAAAATTTAACAAATTTTTTTGAATTAAACATTTTAACAATTTTGGTATAAGTATCGGTATAAATACACATACGATCCAATTTAAAAGACAACCTCATAACATACACTCGTACATGCTGTCATATCATACATGTCATGTCATATCATCCATTCAAAAACAAAAACAAAAACACAATGTGCTGTGGCTAAGGGACGGTGCTCAATGGTGGGTCCTACTGTTTTAAATTTTCTACACAATCTTTTTGTACAGTGAGTCCATTGCACGGGCCAACCAACGTGAACCGTTGATTTGAAATTGCAAAATTGATTACGCAAGTGCAAGTATAATATATATGGTGAGTCATTGTTGTAGCATCGAGATGATGCAATTGAGGTGGGACCCACCATTCCCTTTGACACGTGTGCGGATTTGCATGAGTGCGAGATTAAGAGCATCTCCTACAATACTCTATTTCTCTTTTTGCTTCTCATCTTATTCTTTTTATATTCTTATATTTAAAATCATTATTATACGAGTTTGAAAGGAGACTCATATTATCTTTATTTTCTATAGTGTTATAAGAATAATATCTTCATATTAATAACTCTAGTGAAATAATACTCGTAGGATTAATCATAATATTAATATTATAGGGATTATTTAATTTGGAACTTCAAGTTTCATTATTATTTTATCCATTTTGAAGAGTTAAAAAAAAATTAATTATTATTAATCTCGACTCTTAAATAATGTGAAATTATTGGAATGAAAAGGATACTACTAAAGGGTTTGTTATAGTAAATTCAATAGTCTCATATTATTTAACAATTAGGATAAAAATAATTTAAATAATTTTTTTATTTAACCCGATAAATTGATTTTTAAAGACAAAAACATGATAAAACTTTAAACTCCAAAAAAATAATACCTCATATGTAATAATTAATAAGTATATTATCTCAAATAACTTGAATTCAGAACAACAAATTTTACATAATATCTTTTAATTAAAAATTGTTTTCACATAATAACTTCATAAACAACAAAATAAAGGAGGTGAAGATTTTTTACTCGTTTAGTATATTTTTATTAGTTTAATGGTATGAATTACCATTTTTGAATTTGTTATTTTATATTGGCCATTTTATATGATTTAACAATTTGGTGTAAGGAAGCAAGTTTTCCGTAAACTTATTTTTAATTAAAAATTTAAATAAAAATTTAAAACTTATTTGAAAAATATAAATATGTATAATGTAATTCAAATCATTAATATTTATAGATTAAGTGTTAAATATTAATTAAAATGAAATAATTTAATATATCAAAGTAATACTTCTCTTAATTTACTTAGCTACACACATTAATTAAATAACTAAAGACATATAAAGTATTTATATTATTGAGTGTGCTTTTTAAATTATATTGGTAGATCAAATTTTAACCCACTTCTTAGTTTGGTTTTGATTATGTGTTTAAATAATAAAATAAAAAACTTAATTTTAAAAATATTAAGTTTTGTCCATGCAAGTGTCTTAATTAGCATAAAAAATGCAAGTGTATTGTTCTATTTGTTTGGATAATTTTGCTTAAATAGATGCAAGTGTGTATATCATACAAATAATATATATATATATATATATATATATATATATATATAATATGTAAATTTTTAATATTTCATAATACACGTCAAATTTATAACTGTTTATTTTATGTTCGTAAAGAATGTTCGATATAACAAGTTAACCTATCTTATTTTTTTAATCAATAATAAGACAAATTAAAACAAGATCGACTCATTATTTTTTATAATTCTTCTTATTATAATAGTTTTAATTTTAAAAGTGAAATAAATATTGAAAAAATGAAATTATAGCTTAATCAATTCTTATTAATATACATTTAAAATTTTGAAAAATTAACTAGAGTTTATAAAAAATAATAAGAACAATCAACTTTTGTTTTTTTACCCTTATTTTACTCTCGTTAACAATTGATTAAAATTCATGATAAATATATTAATAATTATAAATAAAATTACTAACAACAAAATTCTAATCAAGCATTAAATATATACAAATTAATATAAACACCAAATATTCAACCTCGTCAACCAATATTAAAGTAAATAATAAAAAGCAATTCGTCCAAACAAAACACTAATAATAACTATAAGTTTAAACCCATTAATAACATGAAAGTTGATATATGTCACCTTTTGTATAACTTAGGATATATGGTTGAACATTTATTAATTGGTAATTTATATACACCAACTGAATTCATGCATATGCATCTTAATTATATCATACTCAAACCTAAGACTAAGAGTTTTTATACTATTTTTTATTATATAACTTTAATTTCAATTAGTTTGATGAAACCCTACAAGAAAATCGATAAATACAATCAAATTTAAAGACAAAAAATAATTAGTCATCATATTAACTAAATTAGATACTAATCTAGAGACTAAAAAATTATTGGTATCTACAGTGATTTATATTATTTATAAAAAAATATAAAATAATTTTTAAATTGGTATCTAAATTAGCTACCTAAGTTTTAGTTACTAATATTTTAGATTCTAAATTGGTCTTTAAAAGACTAATAGAGACTAATTTGAAATATAAAGTAGTAAATAGCTAAATATTATATACCAATTTAGATACTATTTAAAAAAATTTGTTAATAATAAAAACTAATTTAGATACCAATATTTTTTTTTAGTTTATAAAATAGTCTATAATTTTATTTTTTATTTTTAAATAAAAGCTTTCATGTTAGGCATCATTATGTCACTTAAGATCTCAGTTAGGCTGATACCTCAAGTAACAACAATCATTTACCATCACATGAAAAAAATATTATTAAACAAAAGAAAAAAGAAAGAAAATACAAAAATACGGGGGACTAGACCAAAACCCATATGTTAACAAAAACGATACATAGGTAGACTATACCTATTCATAAAGAATTCTAAAAACAAACAAGGTGGAAGCCTATTATACCAAAGAAAAGATTCTCTATGAAAAAAGTTATAAATTAGTCAACATATCAGCACACACATTTCCTTCACGAAAAATATGAGTAACCGTAAACCCAATTTTTCCACCGTAATTAAGACAAACATTCCATCGATTACGAAGCATCCAAGGAAAATAGTCTATAATTTACTCAAACAATAACTAATTATTTTGATCTAAAATTTGGTTTAATAATTTTCTTTTACTATAAACCTAATATTATCTACAAACCCTAATATTATCCATTGGTTATTTGTGTGGATGGAAATTTGTGTTCCCCATTTGTTGTAATAGAATCTCATTTGGCATTAAATATGGTGTGTGGATGAATATGGTTGGTGGGATACAAAATTGAATTTGAGAAAAAGGAAAAGAGAAATGAATGAAGGTTTGAAGATGGTGATAACTCCTGAAAAGGGGACAAAAGAAAAGGGTTGTGTTTGACTTTAGGGCAAAGACTGACTCCAACCAATGTACCAAAATAAAGAAGATGGCATTGCCCTCACTTCTACCAATATTTCAACCAAAAGGATAATGTTCAACACTTTTTGGTGAGTGCTCATAACCAAATCTATTAATTACCTTTTCAAATCTTCTAAACTACATTTTTATCCATAAATTTCTTGTGAGTGTAAAAATTAAGTCATTCAAGTGTAAAATGTTGAAGTATAAATTATTACATTTTTAACTATAAAAGTCCATTTTAATTATAAAGTATATTTTTTAGTTTAGTAAGAAGTGTTTGATTAATAATTAGCATAAGGGGTTCATGAGTATTATAATTTGAATCTCAATAAAATAATTATTGAAAAATATATTATTAGGTGTAACATGTTGTCGATATTGTCAAATATAATTATAAGTAATGTCAATGATCACAAAATTTAAGTCAAAATCAATTATCATCATACAAAATTATTAAATAACAATAAAATTTAAAATAAAAATAATTATTTATTATATTGATTAATTAAATAATATTTTAAAGATTAAAATATTATTGATATTTAAAGTCGTCTTTATTATTGATAAAAAAATATAGAATAGTTTTTAAATTAGTATCTAAATTAACTAACTAAAATTTATTGTTTTTATTAGAAGATCGTGATTGGATCCACATATGTTTGGTAAAAAGAAAGAAAAAAATCTTATTCTTTTAGAATAATAAAAAGGAAAGTGTTCAATTGGAACATGAAAACGTGACTGAATTAGTCATAATTACTCTTTGAAACGAAATAGAAGAAGGGGAGAGATTCTCAAATCAAACTAGGAAACATATCTAATGACTTAAAAAAAAATTGAACGAGGAGGCATGTGAAGTAAAAATCTCATGTACGGATTCTGTAGAGTGACATGAAGGGTGAATTATCTGTCAACTTTTTCACTATTACACTCAAAAAAATCAAACTCTGATATTTTAAATTTTAAATTACTTTTTAAAAGATTAACTTATATTCTAGAATATAAAGTAGTTAGTAACTAAAATTTTGACATGATTAAATACCAATTAAAAAACTACTTTATAATTTTGTTATTAATAATAAAAGTTACTTTAGATATAATTTTTTTTTCATTTATAAATTAGTTTGTAATTTAATCAATATAATAATTAATTATTTTAATATGTAAAATTAATTTTTATTTTAATGATTTTTTTTATGTTTTTTAAATATAAATTATAACTTTTGGTTTTTATTTTAGAAAAAATCTACTTTTTATTTTTTATTTTAGTTTTTTTTTTTTTTATATTTACAAACTGTTGTATTTCATCCTAATACTTAAAATCTTTTATCAATAAACCGACACTAGTATTGGATTCTGTTATTGTTTTTTCTTCATACTCTTAAATCTTTTTTTCTTGTCTCTATTGTCTAAAAGTTAATTTTGATTTTTTTTTCACTAAAATAATTTTTAAAAATGTAAAATAAAAGCACAATTGAACGATTGAAGTGAAATATTAACATGAAATCTCCTACAATTTTTAACGGCCATGATTGAGTATTTATGGTTGAAATTATTATATGATTTTTTTTGAAAGAATAATAAAGGGAAACAAAATTATAGAAATTTTCTGAGTTAGACTTCTATCAATAATTACTACAAAACAAGATGTTAATGACAAAATATATGTATTGTCGTTTTTATGTAAATTTATTAGTTTATTCCAATTATTTCAGACTCAAAAATAAATTTAAGTATTTTATTTCTGAAATAGAATTGTATTTTATTTTTTAGCTTTAAAACTTTTGATCATTGTAAAAAAGTGATATATATTTTTTTTTTATTTTTAAGTACTTTCAACCTATCTATTCTTGTTTTGTTTTAGTTCTTATAATATTTTGTCCGTTTTAAATAAATATCTTTAAAAGGTTTGGAAGTGACTATAAGTAAGTGATGTCACAACAAATACATTAGAATAATTAAAATTAATAAGAAATAACACATTAAATATTATAAAAAAATCATTAAATAGATATCGATAAAAAAAAATCAGTTAATATATTAACTAAATTACATATTATTTTAGATAATAAAAAATTATTGATATATAAAATATTTTTTATTATTAATAAATAGTTTATAAATTAGTATCTGGTAGTTAATTAGATATTAATTTAGAAATTATTTAGATACCAATAATTTTTTTAGTTTGTAAAATAATATCAAATTTATTGATATCTAAAATAGTTTTTCTTATTAATATAAATTTATAAAATAATTTTTAAATTATATTAATCATTAGTTACTATCTACTTTATATTTTAAATTAATCTTTATTATTCTTTTATAATTTAATTTATAATTTAAATTATTAATAACTAAAATATTGACAACTAATTTAATACTAATTTATAAATTATTTTATAAATTTTTATTAATAATAGAAATCGCTTTAAATATAAATAATTTTTTAGTCTCTAGTATCTAATTTAGTCAATATAATGACTAATTATATTTTATTTCTAAATTTAATTATTATTTAATAATAATAACTAATTATTTTTTATCTAAATTTAATTGTTATTTAATAATTTTCTTGTAGTGAATATCATTCAAGAAAAAAAATTAAACCTAATTTTAAAGTTTTTCTTTTAGTTTCTAAGGTTTAAACCTAAACCTAAATATATTATATATATACACACATAGGAGTGAATTTAACCACACATTTCTCCATCACAAAATCAACTCATTCACTCACTTACACACATATGAACTTTATTAGGGCACCCTTTTACACATTCAAATAAAAAATGCAATTTTTATTTGATTGGAATGTGTGGCTTGAATCTCTCCACAATAGAACACCACTAATATAGCAATAGCTAGTTATGGGATTTATCTTTTATGGATTCTTGGTTTGTGTCACGGTTTGGCCAAGAAAAAGAAAAGAAAACCAATTACATGCATTAGGGTAACATAATAATTTTGAAAAACACCATTTGTTGAACCAAGTAAAGTAAGAAAAATCACAAGACATAGTTAGACAGCTGTTAAGGCTTGTTTGGCTTCAACTTGATTAATGATAGATTTTATAGGTGTAAAGAAAACCATGCACTTAATTTATTTTTTCCTTAAAAGATAAAGAAAAGACAAGTAGAAGGTATCATTCACTAAAATTGGGTCTTGGTGGCATCAACATGTACATGCACTACCATTATAAGCATAAACATTTGCTTTTGCATGAAAACTTATCTACACACTTTGCTCATTAAAAATGGTATTTGAGAAAACATAGATATCCACAACACACAAGTAGATTAGATTATAAGCTTTGTTCCATAGATTTTGTCTACTATTCCATTAGTTTTTAATTCTAACAAGAAAGATTCTTCTTTTGAAAAGTCAACTTCATTGGTATTTTTTAAAGAAATTACAACTTTTTCTAATAATCAATAACCGAACAATGTCCTAAATTACTTCCTGCACCCCCCACTTTTGAACTTGAACTTCCATAATTAGGTGAAATGACTGAGTTGCCCCGTCTACTTCTCCCTCACTTCGTCCCTACCACCATTTTCGTGTTTCTGCAGAAAAAGAGAAGAAGAGTGCTGGAAAAAATATTTTTCTGAAAAGATTTTCCAGAACATATTTTATGTGTTACAGAAAACTTGTTCTAGAAAGTTCATTTTTGAAAAAAGTATTTTGAAAAATATTATATGAATTCTGAAAAAATCGTTCTAGAATTTCTGTTAATGAAAAACTTATTTCAGAATATATTTAATGTGTTCCAGAAATACTATGTTATCTTATGATTATATTTTAGAAAAATGTTTCACAACAGATAATTCGAAGATTACTTTAAAAAGGAAAAATAGTAATTTCAAAAATTTGGGAATGTATGTTAAATCGAGGGGTGCAGGAAGCAATATGCCCCAAGTGAAAGTGGGTTGTTGATGCCTAAATAAAAGTAAATTCTTTATACACCCAATTTTTTGAACCTACATTTTACGTAGTTTCAAAATTCCGAAAATACCCTTATTATGGAAATAAAATCCAGAATTAAAAGTAATATGGAAAAGTAGATCCAGAGATTATTATGTCCTGAAATTAAAAATTTGTAAAAAAATCAAAATTTCATTTCAGATAAAAAATCCGCAATATAAAAAGTTCATTCTAAAAAAAAAATCTAAAAAAATCTGGAAACATATTTAAGGGTACTTTCGTAATCTGGAAACATAATTTAAGGGTAATTTAGTCTTTTCATATTTAAATAGGTGCATTGATAGGGTGCAGAAAGTAATTACACCAAGTAAAAACCATTCAATAAGCCCACAAATTCAGAGAAGCTTTGACTCCTTTTCCAAGTTTCTGCAAGCAATTTTACTTTGCAAACTATAAACAAGACAAATTATAATATTTAGTTTTATGAAATATATTTCTTAAAAAACTTATTAAAATTATTTAATTAATATTAATGAAATTGAATAATATTAACTTACCTTCTTAAAAAAGTGCAATATTAATTATTTTTGTTTATATATTATTGTCCTCTTATAAATATTTTTCCTAGACAAAAAGAAAAGAAAATGTCCCATCTTCTTCTCATTCTCGAACCCAAATAAACAAATAAATAAATAAATAAATTCTACCTTGACTTTAAGCAACTTAATTAAGAAAGACAAAAAAGATAAGATTCTTCAACCTTTTATGAAGAGATTTTTCAAATTTGTGGAACACGAGACATTATAATTCTTCAAATAATAATTACACACTCTAAATCCTATTTCTCTCTGTAAAGTTAATGATTAATGATTAAAGAAAACAATAATATTTCACATTGATGTTATAACTTTTTTATACACACAATTATTAATGTTAACATGTTAATTTTTTAGTAAGAAATTAAACTTGCAGAATGATAACTTAATAAAATCTCAGACCCTTTTATTTAATTTTGTTTGAAATATTAAAATTTTGAAAATACAGAGAATAAAATGGAAAGTAGTAGTAGAAAAATGAAAACTAGCTTGAATTGTGCATTTCAAAAAAAGACAATAAATGTACATCAAAACTTCAAAAAAAAGGACTAAATATACATCAAAATTGAAAAAAGTTGGCACAAATACTTATAATAAATTAATTTAAACATTGGCACACATACTTATAATAAATTAATTTATGGTTCTTTGATGTTATTATGTGTTGTTCTTCTTGCTCTCACACACTTCTTCACAAGCTCTTTAAAACTTTTCTTTGAGCCATTATTCATTTTATTGCTCTTTGCTAACAAATCTTCCTCCACCTGCAAAAAAACCTTGCAAACCCTATTAGGTTAGAATAATAATAATAATAATTTGCTATTGATCACACCCCAAATCAGACGGTGGAGATACCTTCAGCAATCGATCCTCCGCCTGATTCAGCCTCTCTATCACCGTTCCTTTTGCTTCCGTCTCCATCATCAGGCTCTCCATCGGACGGCAATGCTTCTCCAAACTCCTTGGGGAGAAATCGATGGACGACACGCGTCCATCGCTTCCGCTTGTTGGCGTGGATGCACACGAGCTCTTTGGTGATCGATTGCACCCTCTAATTTCCTCCAATTGTCTCAACTAAAGTGTTTTTATTTTTAAAACATAAAAAGTTAACTTATTTAAAATATTTTTAAAAAATTTACTCTAATACAACAATCTTATAGAAATTTTCTTTTAAAGGGACACTTTATTTTTGTAAAAGTTTTCTCTCAAAGGGTTCAGTTTAAGGTACTATGAAGCATATTCTTAAATTTTATTTTGTCTTCTAATATTGACATAATTTTAATTTTAAGGATATTTCTTCTTGCACCCCTATATTCTTTAAAATACAGAATTATTCTTGATAAATTTAGGTAATTTCAGAATAAAAAATTCATAAGAAAAATACCAGAATTATTATTTGATAATTTTAGGGGATTCCAAAATAGGAATTTCATGCTAAGTGTGTTTCCAAAATATTTCCAAAACACATTTATTTATTTATTTATTGAATAATAAATTCGGAATTTATAAAATTTGTTCCAGAAAATATTCTAAAAAAAAGAATGAAAATAGTTTTAAAGAGATAAAATAGTATTTTCAAAAAATCATGGGTGCATAAGCCAGTTGTTGGGGGTGCAAATGGTAACACCCTAATTTTAAACCTACTTTAATATTTGTCAAGTGAACATATTTCTTTAATAAATAACTTTTTGTAAAATTTAGATTCTAATTTTTTTATGCTAGCATGATATAAACCTTTGTAGTAATCTTTTCTTCAAAATTGTTGATTTAAAACCATGATTACCACTCTAATAATCCAAAATCATGTTTAAAATGGTAGAAAAATGTAATTGATACAATTAAAAATATGAAGAAATAAAATTAAAAAAAATTATATTGCTAATATTTTTGAAAGAAGAATTGCATAACATAATTAACTAACTAAATTATTAAGCTAATTAAGCAAAATAAATTGATTAGAAAGAAACATACCAAATTATCCAAACGATCAATTCTAGAGAGAATTGGTTCCTGAGTTGCAGAAGCCATTTTTCTGTCACTTTCCTCAAAAACAAACACAAAATTTCTTGTTTTTCCCTTCAAATATATGAATGTCTTCTTCAAGTTACAACACTTTTTTTTCAGTTTGGATTTTCATGCTACCTTCTTTATATACATGATTCCATGGTGCCACGCGTTCAACTCTTACTGTGGGGCTGCTACCTCCTATTCGCATCTTCTGCCACGTGTAAAGACGACGTGTTACCGTTTGAGAGGGTTTTCATTGTCAGTTATTGCGCTGTGTCATTGGCTTAACATCACGCACTCCAAGGACACGTGGAAGGCGCGCATGCCGTGCATGAGATTGCCAAGGACACGTGTCTTTCACGTGATATCACACATTCTCTGCCCTATGATCGATGCTTCTCGAAGATCGCAGATATCTATCTCTTCCATATGGAGATTATTTTCTTTGTTCTATTACGAAGAAAAAGACAACTATTTCATTATATGTGAAAAAAATAATTTTATCCATTGTTAAATTTAATAGCTTTTAGGTTTATTTTCTACTATATTATATATACATATATGTGTATATTAATGTACTACATGATGTGGAATATAGTGGGCTATTTAGCAACTCAAACCTGTTATGTTAAAATGGGACAAAAATAGGTAATTTCTTCCTGCACCATATCATGTAAGATATGCAACCAAAACAAAATTTCAAATTTAACATTATATTTGTTTTCATTTTTTCTCATGTATACAGAAATCCGGAATTCATTGTTATATACTCCAAATTTCAATATCGGAAATGTCATTTAAGCTTTCGGATAATCATATTTAGAAGTGAGTTATGAGTTCCAGATTTCCATATCTTGTATTGTAAATGGTGTCGAGCACCGATATCCATAACTCATTTATGTTTGTTTACGGATCTTGGTATCCAGAAGATTATTTATATTATTCAAGTAAACTCTCGGATGACGAAATTCAAAAGTGAGATATTAGTTTTAAATTTGTATATTTGAAATGAAACTTTGTGATTTGACTTACAGATATAAATATTTAAAATCATTTTCTTTAAAAATTATTTAAGGATAAAATGGATATTTCACGTTAATATGTTGGGTGTGAAATTGAATTAACACGGTGCTGGGAGAAATTGCCTAAAAAATATAAAGCCTGCCATGGCGTTTTGCATATGTTGGGCTTTTACTTCCTGCATTATATCATTTATGAGCTGCACTGTATCATTTTTTAAAATTTCATAATTACCCTTGCACTTTTTATTTGAAAGTAGGGAGTTCAAGTATGCAATGCATGGAGGTGTTGCATTAGACTGTTTCTTTCTACACCTCCATTTCTTCTTCTACCACCTCCATACACAATATGAAAATACATTTTTATCCTTTTTTGTCATTCTCATAAACTAGTTTTTGAATTATGTAATCCGGAACACATTTGAAAAAAGACTTTCGGATTACATAATCCAGAAGCTGAATAAGACTTCTGGATTATGTAATCCAGAAAGTAATAATGCATCTGAAAAAAGACTTCCAGATTACATAATCCATAAGCTAATTATAAATTTGAAAAATGACTTACACAATCCAAAATATTATAGAGGAACATTTTTGGAAATTCAAAAATATATGGAGGTGAGAAAAGAAGGTATGGAAGTGTAGAAACAGTCATTGCATTAATATGTAAATACTGATTTAGATAGAATTCAAAACTTGTTCCAGAGAGAACCACTTCATGATTTTTCCATGTATTTATATTAATACTTTGAAATTTGAACTGATTTTTCTAACACATTGATTCATTCAACAGGAGTCACAACTCTTGATCCAAGTATTTTTAGCAGATCAGCATAGTGATTATGGTTTCAGAATTATCAGTGTAAAAAAACAGTGTTTATGAATGTAAGTAGAGGGTTTTCAATCACAAGAAACAGAGAAAGATGTGTATACATACAAAACTGCAAGGCCCGTTCCGTATTACAAACAAAACAAAGCCACAAAGTTCAGATCTACTACTACTATATTCTTCAGTATCTTCTATGAACTGCACATAACATAAAGTCATGACAAATATTAACTGCTACTACAAACAATGACCATAATTACAACCCAAAACACAATACACACTAAACTACAAGAAAATATGAAATAGAAACTTATTTTAAAAACAAAAAAATAATTAGTTGTTATATTGATTAAATTAGAGACCATTTTAGAGATTGAAAAAATTATTAGTTTCGAAATTAATTATAGTTTCTAAAATGGTATCTAATTAGCTAGCAAGATTTTAACTACCAATTATTTAGATTCTAAATTTGGTAGTAAAAACCTTGGTAACTAATTAAGAAACTAATTTAGAAACCAATAATTTTCTTAGTCTCTAAAATAGTATATAATTTAGTTGATATAACAATTGATTATTTTTTGTTTCTAAAATTTATTACCAATTTAATGATTTTCTTGTAGTGACACTAGCAGTTGATACCACACTCTTCAACATCAGGGCCAGTGACCCTAGTGGTGAAAGGGTCAATTCTGACCCACAACAGAGAGAAAATGGATGCAAGGAGAATGGACCACACCACCACAATGGTTGGTGTTCTGTTCTGGCGCCCCATGAGACCTTTGAGGAAAGGGTAGAGATGGACGATGACCCAAAATGCAAAGAAAAGCTTGCCAAAGAGGGGTCCCCATGATTGGTAGCCACTGTTGATGGCATAGGAGATGCCAGCAACAACTCCTACCATGTTTATTATGAGAAGTGTTGTGGGGGGGATGAGAAGGGTGGTCCATTTGAACATGTAGAGCTCAGCAAAATCTCCATCTTCGTCTGAGGCCTTGGAGGTGACAGTGAAGTTGGTGTCAATTCCAGCAAGCACTTTGAGAAGGCCCTGGAAAACGGCAAAGAGATGGGCTGAGACACCGCCGATGACCCAAAACTGTTCGTTCCTCCACCACTCGTCGATTCCTACGCCGCTCCACCTCATCTCCAGGATTCCGGTAGCAAAGATGGAGAGAAAGAGAGAGATGAACCATATGCTTGCAAGGTTACTGATCTGCAAGAATAGCAAAAAATTGAGTTAGATACTGATTGTAGTTGGCATTGGTTATGATTATGAAAGTAATTTCTGGGAGGAACATGATAAAATTACAATTCAGGAGATCCTACCAAATGCATTTCCCATTTTAGATGAATTAACCAAAATGATAACAAATTATGAGGCTCAAACACTCCTCTTAAATGGCGCGTCCATGTCAGACACACGTATCGGACACCGACACTCATACGACACTCGTGTGACATGTATCGGTGAAGTGTCAAATTCAAAAATATCAGTTGGATTTCTAACAATTCTAGTACAATTCTAACACAATTTTAAAAAAGGAGAAATACATTAATTTTCTAAAAATTCAAACTTATTGTATAAATTTTTAGTATGATTATAAAAATAAGGAACAAATCTTTTTGAACCAATCATGAAAAACATCTTTCTGCAAACAAAAAAACTTAAACATACTTTGCACATAAATCTTTATTGTCAATTTATATAATTCATAATTATATAATATATAAATTTGTGTCTTCGTGTCCTACATTTTAGAAATTATACGTGTCCGTATCGTATAAGTGTTCCTGCTACATATACGACAAATCAAGAGTCATATGTTAAACCCTTTATGGCTGTTCTTCATCATTAACTTGGCTAATAATCCCAAAATCCTAAATTGTATTGTCATCCTTCCATGAACAACACCCCACCCCAAATCCTAAATCCTATATCATGAATTTTTCATCCATTGATTCTATCTGGTGATTTCTTACACATGACAAATGAATAATTCAAATCTAAGTTGTATGAAGAAATCACAAACCTGCGGAATGATGAACTTGTTGGTGAGCAGACAGACAGCAGGCAAGATACAATAAATGAGAAGGGGAATGGCCGTGAGTGGATAGATTGTGGTGTTCACATAAGCGAACCTTTCAAGCCACTTTAGCCTTCCACCATAACCATACCAGATGGGACAATGTCTGCTAAAAAGAATCTCCACAGAACCTAAAGCCCACCGAAGCACTTGGTTTAGACGGTCTGAAAGATTGATGGGAGCCGAACCTTTAAACGCCGGCCGCTTCGGCATGCAGTATATAGACCGCCAACCGCGGGCATGCATCTTAAATCCGGTAAGAATATCTTCTGTGACGGAACCATAAATCCATCCTATCTGTGGCAAAGAAGACAAACAGTGAATTATCTTTCAAGATAATTATATTTTTGAACAGCTGACTCAAATCATTCAAAAGGGTCCTCCACTTGATATCTTCAGCAAAACAAGCATTGAGAGAAGTTTATGCGAAGTTCATAGTTCAATTTGTTGGACTTGTAATGGATTCATTTGTAATGAACAAAAACAAAACTTGAAATCAAATAACATTAAGCATAAGACGACACCACACCTCGGATCCCCATTCTGATTTATCCTCATAACCACAGCTGATAACATGAATAGCCTCCTTAAGAAGAGTTTCTGGAGTAGCAGACTGAGGAACACCACCATTCTCCATAAGGGTGGAGGCTACAAAAACTGCAGACTGACCAAACCTTTTCTCAAGGCTCATTTGTGACATAAGAAGTGATTTCTCATCATCAAATCCAGTACCTGAAAACATAAGTTAGAAGTAAAGGTCTGATTAATTGGAAGAGACTAAAATAAAGTTCTAAACAGACTTCCTCAAAGGGTTGTGTTAAAAAGCATGAAAATTGTTCGCATTTCATGAAGTAAACACAATTTCAAGAGGTCTACCTTCTACTCCTTCTTCTATATCCTCTAGACTGAAGATAGGTACAGTTGGGTCAGCATGCTTGCTAGATTTTTTCTTGTCTGATCCTTTCTTGCTAGATTTTGAACTCTTCCGATTTCCACCACAGAGCGACGACAAAAACCCGGGCTTTTTATGCTTGGGTTTAAGAGGAGGTTCATAACCATATAAAGCTGTCCTATTGAAGACACATCCAGTACCAACATAAACAGGACCCTGAATGCCATCCAAGCCTCTCAAGTTTATCTGTTCCGCAAGTGTCACAAGCAAAAAAAGTATCACAAAGAGGTTAAATCTCATACAGTCCACAAGAATAAAAAAGTGTAGCAGAAATCAACAAAAAAATTAGATGAACATGGCATGAGATACTTACATCAAAGAACACTGTATTACGATTGGCATAACGATCATTTCTATCAATACCATCAAACCTCTGTGGAAACTGGACATAGCAAACATGTTTACCAAGGTTGGGATCCATCATAAAGCACATAGCTTCCCTCAAGGCCTTGCTGTTGTTTATGTAGTGATCACAATCAAGATTCAATAAGAAAGGTCCATTAGTAAGAACAGCAGATACTCTTACCTGCAATTTATATAAATCACCACCAGTGAGATGACAATGTTTGGAATACCTATGGAGAAAAGTTTACTTTCACATTTTATATTGTAAAATGGTACTCACAAGTGCATTCATGGCACCAGCTTTCTTGTGATGTTGGAAACCTGGGCGCTTTTCACGAGACACATAAACTAGACGGGGAAGTTCATTGCCCTCAGTGTCAAGTCCTCCACTTTGGCCCAAGAAAACCTGCAGATAAAAAAAAATGTAATATTGACATGCTAGCAATTATGCAACATTCCAACCAAATTTAACATCTTCACAGTGTAAGACTTGCTCAAATGTAATTAGTAATAGAAAGTTAGAAAATTGCATAAGTATAGTCCATAAGGGTAGTAATATGTATTAAGTAAAACTTTGAGAAATGTCTCGAATGTTAATAGATGAACAACAAATTCTAAAATGTCAAAATCATCAAAAGTATTCAACCAACCTGGATCATTCCTGGATGGTCTCTGATGTTATTTCCAGGCCATGGTGTACCATCTTGCATCACCCATCCTTCTTCGGGAATTTTCTGCGCCTTTGCAACAAGTCCATTGATTCGAACTTTAAATTCCTCATATTCTCTCTGTGAAACATAAATGAAAGGTAATATTAAAAGATACCCCTATGACAAACAAAACTCATGCAAATAGTGCAAAGGCATGTTGTAAGCCAATATCTTACCTTCATTGCTCTACGATCCTTGACAAATGATGGATGAACCTTATCTTTCAAGTAGTCAATCTTTTGTGCAAAGTACCACTCGGGTGCACGGGGTTCAATGCTATACTTCTTGGAAAAGGGAACCCATTTCCTTGCAAATTCTGATGTCTCGGCAAGGGCTTCGAATGTCAACATAGCAGCACCATCATCAGAAACATAGCAGGAGACCTTATCCACTGGGTAGTCAACTGCCAGAATAGACAATACAGTATTGGCAGTCACAAGAGGGGGCTCCTTTAATGGGTCAACAGTACTCACAAAAATGTCAACAGCAGCTAGCTGTGACTGTTCTCCTTCCCGATCATACCTGCAACTCACATGAATTTGGCATTAACAGAATACAAGATTGAAAAAGAAAAACAGCATGCCATATGCCACAATTTCTAGTACAGAAGAACGATAAGGTTCGAGAGTTACCTCAATGCAAGCCTGTCAAGATATGTTTCTCGGTTGACAGGAAGCCACTTGGGGAATTGATCCAATATCCAAGAGATGGCAAACCAAATCTCACATATAACTGATACCAACCACAATGGATAAGCATTGGGCACTGGATTCGTTATCCGATAATGCAAGAAAACGCAAAGAATAACCAGCCGCAACATAATGACCATACGATATGGATTTATCCTGGATGATGAAATAGAAACCTTCCTAGAAAGAGGCTGTCGAGCTTCATCATTCCTACATATAAAGAAGAATGCACTCACATACGATACTTATTCAAAAGATTTTGCATCTTCAACAAACAAAAAAATACTTAGTAGTATTTTACAACAATGTTACCAAACCTTCTCATGCTATCAACCAAGATATATTACCATATCATATTGTTAACTACTGAACAATAGAATAACAGTAAATATACATACAAGTAAAGAAGCTTACAACACAAATAGAATGGCAATGACTCATACAAAATAGATAACTTAATTACTCACAACAAGGAATCATCCACAAGCACGTCTGTAGCAGCATCAATATCTCCAGCTCCTCTCTCAGAAGCAGCTTGCCCGGTACTCATTGGAACAACATTCTTTTCTTGCTTCATCTTCCAGCCATCAACTCTTTCTTTCCATGCAACATTACCCAAACCTGGATCCCCAGCCCTGATATTAGCTGCACAAGAATACATTCAAGTACTTCAAATCACAATCAGTTAGCTAGATAAAGAAATGTAGCAAATACAAATCACAAATGAGAAGGTCAAGTTGCATACTGATGCCTATCATGAAAACTTCTATAAAAAAAAAAAATCATAGATGAGAATGTGCATAGTGAGAGGGGGTAAGATAGATACGAGATTGATTGATATCAGATGAATATGGAATATTATGGACACGTTTTCCTCCACCAACTGCAGGAGATGCCATTGAGAGCCTCTCAGGAGAGGCTGCAGACAACTCTCCAGATACCTGCAATAAAAAATACACTGATTTTCATTCAGACTCCTGAAATTGAAGGTGAAAGGTGGAGAAAACTACAATATCAAAAGCTAACTGAATGACCTCTTGTCCACTGGTCAGCAGAGGAATGTGGTTGTGAGAAACTTCCTTATCATAATTTGGAGCACCAACCTCCTCGCCTCGTGCATAAGTCAATTGCCAGCTTAACATGCGGTCTGAAATCTTCTGCTTTTGGTTTTGATTGTCTGAATCGTAATTAAAGTCGCTGGCAATATCAGTAGCAGCACCATCCTCTTCCGTGTCTCCAAGAATTGCCGGACTTCCTGGAATCATTTAAACAAGTAGTATGATCACTACATACATACAACCAGAAAATATAAGTTCTTCAAATATGGCTGAAGATTAAAGATCAAAACTGAAGGTGTAAAAGCATAAAAAAAACAAGTAGTATGCAAGAATAATATATATCTTGCAACTACAAAATCCTAATGACAAGAACGAAGGGAAAACAAAGTTCTCTATCTAGGCATCACAAACAAAGATAATCAAAGCCAATTATTGAGTACTCTCAACATATGGAAAAGTTGACAACCTATAAATGCAATCTTTGACATATTGTCTATCCACTCAGAAGATTTGGCTTGAAGAAAATGGAAATTGCCCCCATGACTAGTAAATGATGACAGTATGAGTACCTCACTTTTACACTCCTAGAATGTGCTAAAGTTACATGCTTAGTTTAGTCTAATTTAGCCAAAAAGAAATTCTACAAAAACTTTCATGTTAGGCATTACTATGCAACCTGACATCTCAGATAGACTGAGACCTCAAGTAACGACAATCATCTGCCATCACATGAAAAAAGTATTATCAAAAAAAGAAAAAAGAAAGAAAATACAAAAAAATATGGGGACTAGACCAAAACCCATATGTTAACAAAAACGATAAATAGATAAATAGGTAGACTATAGCCAATTTTCTTATAGCTATAGTTATAAAAGTTCTAATTCAGAAGTTCATTGAATAAATGTTCTTGAAGTAAAAGGTTATATCTCTCACTGGTTATCTGGAAAGTGGTCAATTAGCTTCATTTACCTTTGTGCCTCTTGTACCGGGTTTTGCACTGGGGGCAAGACTGATTCCCATCCTTCCTTTCATACTCATAACAAGGTCTGCATACAGGGAAAGCACAAACATCGCACGCAATGAAAGGTTCACCATCCACATTCTTCCCAACGCCATCACCACATATCTGGCACACTTGGGTACTCAATGCTGTCACTGGCTTTGCCTGAACATTTGAAATGTCACAAAAAAAAACTTCTTCAAGCTTCAACCAGCAACCATTTCACCGCAACAGCATCACAAAATATTGGAGGAAATCAAACAGAAACTTAGTATATACACTCACCCCAGCTTCGCCTTCAGACTCCATAGTTCCCCTCTACACAACACTTCTCAAATGAAAATAAGGGACCAAAGGGTAGTATTTCAGGCCACACTCATTAATTTCAACACTTTCTGATACCTGAGAAGATCGATTTGGAAGAGTCCCCTCTCCTGAAACAACCTATAATCACAAAAATAAATTCTAGTTTTTAACAAGCATTCTCATCGGTTTGCAAAGTTGGAAAAAAACTTCAGAACTTCTATCACAAATTGAAATTATAATCATAAAAAACAAAGCCTAGCTTATAGCAAGCATTATCAACAGTTGGAAAATGAAAATAAAAAGACTTTTGATCACAAATTGATATTATAATCACAAAACCAAATCTAGTTTTTATCAAGCATTCTAAGCAGTTTGCAACGAGGGGGCAAAAAAACCTGTAACATCAAATTTTGTTTGGTGGATGGGAAAGGCTGGGTGAAAGATGAAAAAGGAAGGGTCAGATTCTAAACAATGAAATCTCCTTTATGTACATGGCTGAGAAAACAAAGCACTTTCCTCATCACAGACAACAAAAAAGAACAAAAAAAAAGTCATTTTTCCTTGAGATTCTCGCATGATCAACAGTGAACAACATATATCCACTATCCATTTCCGAAAGGAAAAAAAAAAACATGTACTAAAAACCGCACATCCACACCAAACTCACCTTAAAAAAACAATATTTTGCACCAGTTTCCACTGAAAACAAACGGATCAAAGAGAATCCGAATACCCCAGATGAATTTTCAGGCAATGAAGCCAAATCACCCAAAATCTCCCAACTTTGTAGCTTCCAAGTGACAAAAGCAAACACCCCAGTTGAGCAAATCCCCAACAAAATGATAAAAAGAGAAAAACTCAGATCGAGAATTGAGTGGGAGCAAAGAAAAGGTGATGAAAACAATGGATAACTCCCTCTCCCTTTCTCTCTCCCAAGCGTTTGTTTTAGTCAATTGAGTTGCAATGGCTCTATGTATCAATGAATATCTGTTAGCTGTAAATGAGTAGAGAGAAAACGAAAGGCTTAAACAGAGGAAAAAGACAACCACACTACAACTAGTACACTATCACCGACACCTGTATCCTTAAACCATAGACACACAAACATTTATCCCAACATCCATTCTCAACAAATCTAATATTTGTAATTTGTACTTTCATCAAATAAAATATAGCACATGGTGTTAAGGAATAATGAGATAAACAGTAACAATTATATATAATAATAATAATAATAATAATAATAATGTAACAAAGAATCTATAAATGGGTTGTAGAGTGCAGATGGGAACTGACACAGAAGGTTTTTTTGTCAGAAAATGTTCTTCTTATGTTAAAAATGTTCTTTTTAATGTTAAAAAATGTTTTTTTTAATGTTAACAAAGGTGACAAAGAAAAGAAAATAGAAAAGGAAAATATGTTATTGTATTTATTTTTATTTGGTTAGAAATTAAAAACGCATTAAGAATTTACTCCTCAAAGTTACATTTTTTATTTTATGTTAAAACTTATTTATTTTTCTTCTCATGTACAAAGCAATGCAATGATGTGAAATCTGAAAGAGAAAGAAAACTTATGTTGTTATTTAATAAAATTATTATGCATAATAAATTTACTACTTTTGCAAAAACATCTTAAACTTTAAACTAAATTGAAATTTTAGTTTCCTTTTAACTATTTACTACTACTCTTTGTTTTTTTTATTAAAAAAATCAATAAATACAAATTAATTTTAAAAATTAAAATAATTAATTATTATTAAATTAAATTAAGATTATTTTATAAATTAAGCAAATTATTGATACTTAAATTTTTATTATTATTAATAAAAAATTATAAAATATTTTTTAAATTAATCTAAAGTTATCAAGATTTTATAAAATAATAAGTAACTGAAATCTTCGTAAGTAATAGTTAAATAAAAAATTTAAAAATTATTTTATAAATTTTTATTAATAATAAAATTATTTTAAATATAAATAATTGTTTAGTTTTAAAATTAATATCTAATTTAGTTAATATAGTAATTAATTAATTTTGATGTCCGGTTATTATTTAATAATTTTTTATAATATATTTTTATTCTAAATTTTTAAACTTTTAAATTTTGCTTTAATTTTTTAATCTACCTTAAATAAAAAAATATAGAAATTTAGTTGAAGTGACAGATTTTTTTAAATGTGAACATTTAAATTATTTTTTTTATCCAAAGTGAAAGTGTAAGTTTCTTGTAAGAAGAAAAAGTATACTTTGGTTTTTGACTATGTTACGTTATGTGTACGTTAGACTTTATCACGAAGGAATTAAAACTTTATTTTAAAAAATTATATTTTAATTAAATAAGATAAAGTGGATGGGTTAGGTAAGACAAAGGAAAACTCCACAATTTCATCTATTGAATTCGTATTTTTCAACTTAGAGTGCCTTATCCTTAGAATTTGAAGAATGTAAGTATAATACTATTCTAACTTAATGGAATAACTTAATAATTAGTTTAATGTATTTAATTAAAGATATTAATAAATTAATTAAAAATTTAACAAATAATTAAATATATTTTTTAAATAAAATATTATTAGATTAAAGTTGTATATTAATGTTCGTTTTTCTTTTTAGTAATATATATATATATATATATATATATATATATATATATTCTTAAAATCAAACACACAACACGTATTCAATTACAAAAATTATTTAATTTCTGTGGGACAATCAGGTTTAGGGGAATGCATGTGTTCATAAGTTGGCTAATTTAGGATTCATTCATAGATAATATTTCATTGGTATAATAGACTTCCATCTAGTCTGGTCTTATAATTTTTTATGAATAGGTATAGTCTACATATGTATCGTTTTTGTTAACATGTAAGTTTTTGTATAGTCCCCATATTTTTGTATTTTTTTTTCTTAATAATATTTTTTTCATGTGATGACAGATGATTGTTGTTACTTGAAGTGTCAGCCTAACTCACATGTCAAGTTACATAGTGATGCCTAACATGAAAACTTTTATAAATAAAAAATAAAAAATTACATAAATTATTAATGGAGTTTAAATAAAACTAAGTAATTATAATTTTTATATTAAATTATTTTTCCTATTTTATTGTACTACAAATGAAGTATATGAATGTTTTGTGTAAAATATGATGTGTTATGCTTGATAGACGTAACAAATCTATTTGCTTAATTTTATTGAGTTTTATTGATTTTCACTTTATCCACACATCACAGTTTGCACAATTCATCAAAAATGCATATGCATCCATAACAACTCCTCAAACTATTGTGAGCACCCAATATATTAGTTAAAAAAAATTAAAAATTGAATAAAAGATCATTAATTTTAGATATTTTTTATTTTTAAAAATAATATAAATTAAAAAATACAAATAGAATTAACATAAGAAAAAGAGGGAGATAAAATTAGAAAAATATAAATCTTTGGGTGGAAATATTTCCTTACAAAAAATAATAAAATAATATGCTAGTTTAATTTTAATAAAAATTCAAAATATTTTAACAATATACAAATATACAGTTAGGTTTTTTATTATCTATTTTTTTATTCTTTTTTTTAAATAAAATATATATAATACCAGGGTCCAACTGATTTGTTTACCCTAGTTTTCACCTAAAATAAAAGAAAACTGAAGTAGAAAAGAAAAAGGAACAAACAAGAGAAAAAGGGAGAAGGAGTAGTAAAAAAGAAGAAAAATAGAAGGTTGATAGATTTTTCTCCTATTAATTTCATTGAAATAATTTTCGTTTTATTTTTCTGCTATTTGTTTTTTTTTATTTATGAAATTTTGGTTTTAATAGAACACAACAAACAAAAATTAGTGGTAGTTATAAAGTTTTAGCATGTGAATGAAAAAAAAATGGTTGGTTAGTGAAATGTGGTTTATTTGAAATACATTGAATGAAAAACATGCAATGTTCTTTTATTTCCAACTACATTTTTTAAATCACCTTTACTTTACACTTTCTAATTTTACTTATTCTCTTTTCTTCATTTATTTATTACTCACATGGAAGACTAAATTATATAAATATGTCAACAAGGAACATAATTATATTAATATTTTTTTCTATAATCATAATTTACAATACCTTTCTATGTTAAAGAGTTATTTAGAAGAAAAAAAAGTTGTTTTATCATATATTAGGAAGATAATGAAATATTTGAATACACATACCTATTATTTATATATAATTAAATTTGAAAAATAAACTCCATATAATTACTTACTTCATAAGTTATATGTTATGTTTTCCTATCAACAATTACATCAAATTATTATTTTATTTCTATCATATACATTATATACCTCTTATCAACTTGTTATGACCTAAGATAATAAGCTTATAAGTTTAGTTTTACTTCACCCGTAAGAAACGAAAGAAGACTTTCATCTCTAAATTTGATTCAGACATAACTCGTTTTTTTTTTTTGTGTGAAGCAGTGTCAAACTATCCAACAAGCATGAGCTTTCCTGAAAAGGAAGTGATTCAACCACACCTTCTAGTACGATTACATACATTGTTATATGACTTCACTCGAGTCACTAACCCTGCCTTCGACATCCCCCTCTGTGCGGTTAAGTGTAACAACTTCGGACATGACCAACTCCCAAAATGTGACGGTGGTGTGCAGAAGACCCCGAAACAAATTCACTATTGTATGACTGATCGTCAATTACTAACGATTCCGACCTCATACGAACAAGTTACAACCTACAATCCGAACTAAGGACGAGTTTATTATTATACTTTTTAGATACCTCCATATCAAAGATATAATAATTTTAATCTATATACATCCATATCAAAAATATAAAAATTTCAATATGTTTAGATATATGTATAGTTATGACATTTTATATCTAGTGTTTATTAATTACATATATATATATATATTAATAGATTAAAAAGAAGGTTAGAGTTAAGGGCTAAAGAAGTGACGAACCCAGTTTCAGGGTTGTTTTGTGTTCGTTTTGCTTTGCTTCGTTTTGCTTGTTGTCACAACCATGGCATCCTTTGGGTCTCTCAAATCCACCATTTTCGACAAAGAAGAGAGAAAACAGTGAGCACTGTTTTTTTTTTCCAAATATTTTCTTCAATTTCAATCGAATTCTATTTTGATAAACCCGACGTTAACCTAATCGGAATCGCAGGCAGTATCAGTGGCACATTCGAGGCCTCAATGCATACGATCGTCACAAAAAATTCATCAACGACTACGGTAATGTTTCTGCAGCAAAATCTTCAATAATTTTATTATTATTACCAGTATTTTTTTTTTTACTAAATGAAGTTCGTTTGAAAAATTTCCTGTTTCGTGATAAATGCTCCTTTGGTGTTGTATAACAAATGTAGTTTTGTTTAGGGTTGATGGACAACAAGGATCTGAACAAATTTATGGCTGTTGATGTGTCTGGTTCCTTATAATAATGTCCTATAGCAAATGGGTGATGAACAGTTTCCTCCACTGAGATGAAAGGAGGCTACAGTCATCCTTACATATGTTCAATTATGTTATAAAAGCTATAGTAATTTATTATTTAGTACTTATATTACATCTCTCTTAAAAATAAAATTGAAGTTCTTTCGAAGAATTTTCTGTGTCGTGATTACAATGGTTTTGTCTAGGGTTGATGGACTGTAAGGAACTGAACAAATTTATAGTTGTTTATTTGGTTGGTTCATTATAATATGTCCTACAGCGAATGGATGATGAACAGTTTCCTCCACCGAGTTGGAAGGAGGCTACAATCATCCTCACACTTGTATTTGAATATGGATCTCACTTCTCTAAAGTGAAATGTGAGCAAATTAATCTTGATTGTTGATGAGAAAATCGTCTGTTGATATACTTGTTACGACACACATGCATAAGAAATCATGAATGTGCTAATATATTAACAATATGCACCTTGCAACAATACCTTGGTCAATTCACAGGATCTGTATCTTTAAAACTACCCATCTTTACTGTTACCACTGATTTTTCTTTTATTACTAGCAAGTTTTGCTAATTCAGAGCAAAAAGAGAAGCGGTGTAGAGTCTATATACAAGTTTTTTTGTATTCTTCCTTTTTGTTCCTTGTGTTGGTAATAATCAGAATGTGTTAGCAGCTTTCTTTTGTTTGTGTTTCCTGTGACCTGTTGGAAGTTTGATGGAGCGATAAGTGACCAATAAAAGGATACCTTCATCCGAATGGCCTTTTGGGTAATTTAATTTTCTAGAAAACTACAATGACATTGTTTAATTGGTGTAGCTAACCCCAAACTAGTGAGATTAGGGCTTATTTTATTGCTGTTGCTGTTGCTGTTGCCATTGTTGCCCTGATGGATGTTATTATTTGCAGTAGTTTACTGAAGTTATTTTCTATTTATCTGCTTGTAGTTATTTACCATCTAGGTTATACTTCAGTTTTCAGTGAAATTTCAGCTTAGTATTTTTTCTTTGGTTTAACTGTATTCTTTCCTATCCAGAATTTCTTCTTAGATTTTCTCTTTTTGTGACTACAGTTAATTTTTATGGAAAAGAACGACCTTCAAACTTAAAGTTGCCTATTAAAACAGATCAAGATACACTAAGAGAAGGATACAGGTAAGCTTGTTATATTGCCTTATCTAAGCTAAAGCTGGTGGGAATTTCTTTTCTTTTTTTATATTCCTTGAAACTATTGCCTTGCTATAGTTTTTCTTTTCTTGTTCTAACATAACAATTGAGCCTTCCCTCCTTATTTTTTTCCCTGTTAAATTTCAATTATTTTCCTTACTCTCCTTTTTCACATTTAGTGGCTATCCCCCTTATTCACAAGTTTTTTTATGATAGGATCTACCACATTTCCATGTGTTTTTCTAAAACTTGTGGTTTGACCTAGCTATGTGATAATGTGAGTGAAATCATGATCAGTGGAGTACTGGAGGCCTTACTTATGTTTGACACTCGTATGAAATCAGCCTTTTCCTAGCAATGGCACAATGGGTTTCTGTCATTTCAGGCGTGTTCAACTCCATTGAAACTATTGTGAATACGAATTTTTTCCCCTACATAAGATACTTTTGAAGTTTTCCTTGTGAAAATGAATTTCTTTTTTATTATTTGGAACAAATTTTAGCTTCCTGCATTATCATCTCTTCTCTCAATTTGTTTATTTCTGTGTCAGAATTTTAATGTTGCTAATCCAAATATTGCAAGATTCATCCGGTCAGAGGAAGATGATATGAATCCATCGTGGGAACAAAGGCTAGTCAAGCGTTATTATGACAAGCTTTTTAAGGAGTATCCTTTTCAAACATGTTCATTATTTTAGTAGTACTATTTATACAGTATGAGTGATGGTTTCTTTTATTTATTTATGTAATATTAGCATTTGGTTTAGATTTTAAGTTTAATTAAATTAGTTGGTTTTTGAATGCGGACAATGCAGAAGTAAGAGAACAAAGCACATGTAAGATATTTAGAGATTTCTATAGATTAGATTTTGCATCCAATTTACCCAACCTGGTTCTTTTCCATAAAGCATTTTATATAAAATAGCTTATATAGAAGGAATAGGAAGTTATGATTGAAATTGCTTCTGACACATACTGATATGAGAATGATAGTTGTGTAGTGGAGCCTAAGTACTTACCTGCATTTTGTCTGTATAATTAAATCTCGATATTTTCATTCTCTTGAGTAAATTTCTTTCCTTTTCGTTTTTTCCCCTAAATAATTGAACTAAATCTGCAATCTCTTTCTGATGGCACCATGGCAAACAAGACTAAGAAAATACCATCATTAATTACATATATGATCTGTCCTTCCATAACTACAAAACATTGCCTTTTGGAATGTGAACTTATTAGGGCCACTCTATAGAGCACTCCATCCTTTTGTTTCTCAATGATTTATCTCTCTATTGCCTTATCAACTTGGATCTTTTTTACTTGGTACCTCATATACCAGGCATTTGTGAATCTGTATTTGATAAATCTTTGCTGACTTAATTTCTCATATTTACCTAAAAGTAGTTTTGCCCTGGAGTTTGTTGATGGGAAAATATTGTTTATTTTTTTTTTCATGGTTTGCAACTTTGCATTAATCAACTAATTTTACTGCTATTGAATTTTTTTATACTTGTTTGCTTGTACCTTAATCCTTTCAAGATACTGCCTAGCTGACATGTCACAGTACAAGAGCGGTAAGGTAAATTATTCATTACTTTTAGAATATATCTTTGTGGATTGCTAAATTTTGCAATCTTTTGTGCTTATTCTTATGACTGAAACTCTAGTTTGGTCTTCAAGAGATATGGTCAGTATCAATTGAGCCCCCTGACAATTTTTTGGCACCAGTTTACTTCCTGAAATTTAATATTGCCATTCTGCATTTTTCCAGATGTAGCAAAGTGTACAGAAGGATTCAATCTATTGAGGGCTTGAATGATGCTGACCCTTTCTCTTTGGACATTCAAAATAATGGTTTAATCATATTAATTTAGTTTTGGTAAATCACCCTGGTACCTATGTGCACGGATTTTTGACCTATTTCTCAACCTTTTTGCCTAAACACGTTGGCGAGCTGCCACTAGTCAGTAGTCATCATTATGCCTTATATCTTATCTTACTGTCTCAACTATATTCTTAGATTCCTATTAAAAAATATTGTAATCCTTTTTTTTTAAATATCAAAAGTTATTTTGCATTATTATTTTGTAAAGTAAAACTGCTTAAAGTTTTGAGGCAAAGAAGAGGTGTTTTCTTCATATCTTTTTGGTGGGATGTTGGTGATGGAGGGGTTTTATGAAGTCTAGAAACACATTTTAAGTAGAGTGCATCATTAATTTTGTGCTGATAAATTGCATTTTTCTTATTAGATTGGTCTCAGGTGGAGGACAGAGAAGGAAGTCATGTCTGGCAAAGGTATTAAAAATTCTTTCACTGGCTAGTATTAATACCAATTTCATAAGTACCCAAACACTAGCGGAACTCACCTCCAAAAGCTAGTTATTAAGGGGGAATAACCAAACACTTAAATACTTCATCAAACATCCCATACTACTTATTGTATAAGTTTTTCTACAGTGATTTTCTAAAAACTAGATTTGCAACTAGATTTGATTTTAGGTAAAGTGAAACTAGATTAAACTTAAATCAATTAGACATTAATTTTTAATCGACGAGTTTCTCTTGCCAGCAATTTGATAGGAACTTGGGTATTATGGGGTGTCCAAGTCTTTGAAGCTCGGACACACATCTTAAATGGTATTTTATAGAGGAACAGAACATCACAAAGGAGTTACAATTTGATTTTAAAAATAGACCAAGTGCAAGATAAAAAGTTACCCAAGTCAAGGGGCAATGTTTTTTACTAAACCAGGTTTCAAACTTTGTCCGCTATAGAGTGAGAAAAAAGTAGTTTTTTATCATTTGTTCTGTTTGGAATCCTTCTCTATCTTTAAATTGATTAGTTATGCAACTTTGCAGGCCAGTTCATATGTGGTAACAAGCATTGCAATGAGAAAGATGGTTTAGCAAGCTATGAGGTAAGCATTTTATTCTGATAACTAATTCTGATAACTAAACAATTGGCTTTGGGTACTCTAATTGCATCAATTGATCCTACCTACTAGTAGGTAAAGGATTTGTTATTTTATTTTTGTCTTCTTTTTGGAAAGTGTTATGTTTAATATATTTAGTTTCAGTATAAGTGTTTCGGTTCATTTTATAATGGTAATATATAATTAGAAAGAGAAACACTAATAGCACAATCTCAAATAAACTCTTTATTATTGATTGAAATTTATGTGGGTTCTGTTCCCAATTTCTAAATTTCAACTTACAATTGTGATTCTAATAAATTTCAACCAATGATAGCGTGAAAGAAATATGTTCTTAACACTCTTCTAATTATGAATAATATATGTTTGCTTTATTATATGAATATTAATGTTGAATCCATTGGTATAGTCGAAACATGCATTTTTCAACGTCATGGCTAGTTCAGTGTATCATGTTAATATAATAACTTGAAAGAGAAACACTAATACACACTTTCCAATACATTATTTTATTGGTTGAAATTAACTGGAAATAATTAAATTATGTGGGTCCTGCTCCCAATTTCATTAGTTCCACTTATAATTTTGTGATTCTTAATAAATTTCAACGAATAATAGTGTGTTATTAATGCGGCTCTAATTATGAATATTATATGTTTGATTTATTGCATACATTCTATAAGTATAAATGTTGAATCCATTGGTATTGTTGAGACATGTGTTTTTCTGCGTATGCTTATATTTTCTCTCTCTCAACACACTTCTTTGTTGGTTATTCTATTATCGGCAGCTTTGTTTGTGTTTGAGGGCCAAGGAGATTAATTTGTGAATATCTCATTACGTGTTCCCACTCCTTTATTCTATTTGCTTCATATTACAGGTGAACTTTTGTTACTTTGAAGCTGGAGAAGACAAACAAGCCCTAGTTAAATTGGTAACATGTGAGCGGTGAGTCAGTATGTGCCAATGCTGGTTTTGTGTATATGCCATTGTTTTTCTTCGATACTGAATGTTAGTACTTGTGCTATTAAGGGCTTTGTGTGACTTTTTTCTCATTGAAGGTTGTGGAAAAATCAACTGTTTTTCATTTTTTTCTTGGTTATTTTTAATAGATGTGCATGCAAACTCAACTACAAGAGGCAGAAAGAAAAGGAGCACTCAGAAAAAATACAACAAGATCAAGATAGACGAAAGAGGTAAGAACAATGCTCTTAATCATCTTATTTTTCCCACTTTTTTGGCTAGAAGACATGAAGATTAAGTCCTTTAATTTATAGGAACCGTTCAAAGAGTGATGATGATGTAGATGACTACCAAGAAAGCAAAGAGAGAAGGAGAAAAGGTTTGAAGTTGAACTGCCTTTATAAGCTTATTGTCAGTTTTACATAATCGCATGAAAATCTTTGTATTTTCAATGTTATCATTTATTAATGGTGAAGAATCGACCTGGATAATTTATCATTTGTATGAGAAAGATTAAAGAGTTTTCCCCCAAGTATCCCAGAGTTCAGTTCCTTCAGGGTGTAAAGCACCTGTGCTCATCTTTCAACCAAAAGAGAAAGAATATAATGCCAAGCCTCTTTCCTTCTCTTGCCACTACCTTGTTATACTCATTAAATGTGATAGGTTCTCTCAGCCCATAGATTTCCTTCCCACCCCTTCTTCAATATACTTGCCAAATCTTATGCCCCTGATTTGGTTGCACCTGTAAATGCCCCCGTCTCAATTGGGTCTTTGCATCTGTGGCCCTAACACATTCCATTCCCGTCGATTCATTCTGAATGTGTGATGCACCAATTGTTATGCTTGATGCTCTAATTCATTTAACGAAGTGGGACAATGCATTTCATATCTTAGTAGGATTGTTTGGTTTTGTAATGATTCATTTTCCATCCTATTTTCTTAAAATGCGATTGAATTGTACTTGAAAGGGACACTGTATGATGTTGAGGGGATTTGCAAAGCTTTCAAAATGTATGGGGATCTGAGGTTATTGTATTGTAGCTTCTACTCTTACAAGAATATCTGCCTAATCTTTGGTCATCGTATTAGCCTCTTTTTCAAAGTTTGTTCAACTTGTTATACCTAATCTTGTTGTAAATTAAGACATGTCTAATGAGCAGCTTGATTATAAAACTGTTTAAAAGCCTTTTTCTGGAAATGAAAAACATTGGGACTAGTTACTGATCACTACAATATGACATGACACGTTGTTGTAACAGGATAAAAAGATGACTCGAAATAATGGGTCAAATTAAAACATACATATCTCTGATTTGAATGGCGATTCTAGGGAAATTTGGTTCTATCTGTGTTTAAGCATGATGAATGAAAACTCACTGACTGCTTGACTTGCTTCTCTATTGCTCCATCTAAATGTTTGCAAATCCTTTATATGTTTCAGAAATCTTGTCCTTAAATTTAGTTGTATGTTACAAACTTAAACTTTCTTGACCATGTATTACAGGGAAAAAGGCTCTGACTTCGTCTAGTAATCATAATATTGATGATGATGATGATAACTTAGATGAGTTTCTTGAGGGCATGTTTCCTTGATTTTGGCTGATTGACTGTCACTCCTAAGTGCTTCTGTGAACCAAAGCTGGGCAAACAGAAAAATAACAGGCAGCGATGGAGGCAAGTGGATGATCTGGTAGTAGATTTCTGTCTGAAATATAGGAACAAGGTGATCTTGAATGCTTTCAACGAAATTGTTCATCCTCTTGTACCCTGAAAAATGATTTCCATTTATGCAGACTATAGTTATTTGACATACTTGGCGAGTCTGTATTCTGTACAGGTTGTATGTGTATAGTGTTGTGTCTGAATAATGAAAATTGCATAGTACCACCCCCCCATAAATTTTTGTATTCCAAAAATGTCCTTATGTAATATTCTTGATTATGTAATCCAGAAATTTTTTTCCAGATTCATAATTAACTTTTGATTATGTAATCCGGTAGCCTTTTTTCAGATGCATGATTAGTTTCTGGATTACATAATCGAATAGTTTTTCCTATATAAGATTAGTTTATGGATTACGTAATTTGGAAGCCTTTTTCCGATGTGTGATTAGTTTTTAGATTATATAATCTGAAAGTCTTTTTTAGTGTGAGATTAGCTTATGGATTACGTAATCCGGAAGCTATTTCCAGATTATGTAATCTGGAATAACACTTTTAGTTTTTGGATTATGTAATCCAAAATATATATAATTTTTTAAAATTGCTTCTGGATTTTATAAATCTTCGATAGTGATACAAGAAGAATAAAAAGGTATGATAGTGATACAAGAAGAATAAAAAGGTATTTTTCATATTTTGTACGAGGGTGGCACAAAAACGTATAGAACTGCTCGAAGAAGCTGTTAGCAGAATGATCTGTCATGACCCTGAACTCGTTTTACCAAATATAATGGACAACTTGGAAACGCATGCACCATTGCACCTGTTGTGTTTTTCATTGTTATAGCTATTTTTTCAGTGAAAAGCAAACACCTAAAGAATGTTTTCTTCATTTCCCTCTTCAGCACTGTTTATCACATAAATATATAATAAGTTTATAAAAGAGTTTAAAAGATTATATCCAATACCAAGGAAATGAAGGATTAGTTAGTTTGTTGTATGACTGTATAAATTTTTACTAAACTTTGTCACAAACTTATACAAATCTAAAAAAAAAAACATACAAATCTAAAAAAAAGGGTCCATGAGTTTCAATCATAAAATAAAACAATAAACATTAGCATCTATAGCTGACTGGTAATAAGTTTAACATGTATTACACTATTAAATTTAATTAGACTTATAAAGTCTAATCCCAAATTATTATAAAGTCTAATCAGAATGGTCAATCTTAGATTAGAGAGTGAAACATTGTAAAATGTCGATAAAATATTAAATGATCTCAATAAAATATTAGATAATCAAGGAAACACTATATGTAGATCTAAATACTATAGAGTATAGTTGCAAAATATTGGATGATTTATTCAAGTATGTGAAGTATGTGAAGAAGTAAAAATGACTTATTCTTTAAAAATAAGAGATAAACTTAAAAAATGAAAATATCTCCATTCATTTAATTATTTTGATAATATAAAATTAAATTGACTTCTATTTCTCATAATTTCATCATGACATCTCAGTTTTCAATTGTGTCACACCTTTCACTAAAACTAGTTATTAATCTAATTGAATTTCAAACTAAATTATTAAAAAAAACATAAATAATGATTAGAACATATCCTATAAATAGAGAACATTTGTTGCACCTTTAATAAAAAAAAGTTGTGTAATAAGAAAGAAAGAAAAAACTAAAAACATGAAAAGAGAAAGAGAATATATATATAAGTTAGTTTGAGTTTGGATCATATTTAATTAAATAATAAATAAAATATAATCCAATAAACACCCCTAAATTATTAAGCCTCACCTAACCAAACAAATTCACATTAAAAAAAGTTTAATTGAATAAAAAGAAAGAAAATTTATATAATGTAGCGTGTGCCATTTTGTCGCATATTGCGTTATATTAAGAGTGTCGTATGTTCTAACATTTTCTGCTCTTGAGGATAAGGACAAAACAAGTTACCTTAAAAAATAACAATTATAGTATTTTAAATTTTGGCATTTTAATTATAAAATACATCACTATTTTACATCCTTTCTAGTCAATAAAAATAGTATCACTAATCTAAGTCGTGGTTATTTACTCACGTATAAAACTTTTCTGCATTCCTCAAATTTAAATTTAAATTTTATATTATATCACTACTTTCAAACAATTTTATTATGATTTAAGTGTTTTATTTTACTTTACATACCAAAAATAATATTCCACATTATAAAGAAGTATTATTTTTTATCATATTAGTTTCTATTATATTTTTAAAAAGCCAGCGAAAGAGTGACAGGAAAGATTATATAATAATTACGATATTAGATAATTTTATTAAATAAAAAATTTAGACAAATTTTACAGTGGATATTTCACAAATGAAGAGCAAATAAAGTTTAAAGATTTTGATGTGTTATTAAAAATTTCAAAATACGTGTATATAAAAATATAATATAAAAAGAAGTACGCGGCCTTTTAAAAATTAATTTCAATTTATTTCATATCAGTTATTCATAATTTTAAAAATCAAAATATTAGTTCATCTTAAATTAATTAATTTTTCCATTTAAATTAGTAACAAATTATTTATAAAAGTATATTTTTAACTGTATTAATAAAAATTCATGAATTGCATGTGGTTCTCAATAAATATATACTCTAGATTAAACTAAATTTAAATTTTATTTTTTGAAATAATATTAAATTTTATCAACAAAATATCTCATCAATTAAAAATATAATTAAATAATAATATATAAGTGGATTTTACTTTTAATATGTATGCTGTCGCAAAACAGTAAGAATAATAGTTTAGCAAGAGAAAATGGTATTTGAAAGTTTTATTTAATAATTTTTTAATTTCTCTTTTTCTTTATTTATCTCTCTGTTATGTTAATCACACTATTTTTGCTATTTTCTATTTCCACCATTATATTTTGTAATATTTTTTTGTATTTTGTTTATTTAGAAAGGATAACCTTTTTTTCATCAATGGTTTTTTTTTTTATATACAGATTGAGATGTTCCTAAACTATTTTATTTATTTATTTTATTTCTTGTTAATAAAACAAAAACTCTTTGTTTTGAAGAGGACCCAAACCAAGCTCACACATTTCTTTTTATAAGAAACAAAATATAGATGCTAATTTCAGCAACATTTTACTTTAATATAAACAGATTCTTTGGTCTTTATTTTAGATCAATTATGTACAATGTAAAGATAATCTTAAAAAATAATGAAAAAGTGTAGTGTCATAAAGGTTTTTAATATAAAAAATATAGAATTTTAGGTTTTGTGAGTGAGTGAGCTAAGAGTGTTTGAGATGGTGCCACGTTTCCTTTGTCATTTTGCCACAAAACAGAACAAAATTCTTAATCACAGATTCCATCTTGCAAACTCTGTCATGCCAACTGCAGTTAGTTCCCATTAACATGGCTCACTCTTCATACAACCTGTTCAGATAATCATGCTATTTTTAATTTCTCTATGCTTCACGTGATGCATGAAATTTCATCATTTATACAATAATTTTATTTCGGTACGTTTAATATACTCTCACATTACTCAGAAGTTGACTCAGAAGTTGACTCAGAAGTTGAGGTGAATTACAGTTTAAATATATATTTCTCTCTTAACTCACTTAGGTGTCTTTTAAGAACAGAATCGTGACGAAGTACCGGTTTTTTATAAAAAAAAAATTCATGTTAGGCATCACTATGCAACTTGACACCTCAAGTAACAACAATCATTTGTCATCACATGAAAAAAAAAATTATTAAAAAAAAGAAAAAAAAATAAAAATATGGGAAGACTAGACCAAAACCCATATGTTAACAAAAACGATACATAGGTAGATTATACCTATTCATAAAGAATTCTAAGAACATACTAGCTGGGAGTCTATTATACTAATGAAATGATTCTCTATGAATAAATCTTAAATTAGCCAACTTATCAGCACACGCATTCCCTTCACGAAAAATATGAGTAATCCTAAACCTGATTGTCTTACAAAAATTAAGAAAGTATTTCATCGATTCCGAAACATCCACGGAACATTAGTCCTAGCAATACCAGTTTTTAAAGTGGATAATATTTCAAATACGATGATTGACTATAATGATGTTGTCTCCTGAACTTCAAATCGAAACAAATTTAGTTATATTTTTAAATAACATAAAATTTTGTGATATCATCTTAAAAAACTTAATTATTTAAATTTTATTGTAATCTTCTTCTAGTCATCTTACTACTAAGAACACACGTTAATATTATGTTACACATTTCACATAAATTGATAAAATGTGTATAAGATATGTAAGAAAAAAATTTAACTAGTAAAGTTCATTAATGGTACTAGTTTAATGATAAAATATGGAATTAAATTATATAATGATTTTTTTTTCTAAAGTGATATAATTTATAATGTTTTTATCAATATAGAAAAATGCTCTTAAAAGATTATTTATTGAAATGAATAAAGTTAGATAATCTTAATATATTTTATTCATATAAAAATATAACTATAACATTGTAATATGATTTTAATAAAAAGTGGACTTTAAGTCTAACTTAATTTTTTAAGAAGCGAATATCCAACACACTCTGTCACGCTTAGAATATTAACTCGTGTGTGAAACTATATATTATGAGTTATCCGATTCGATATGATAAATTCAACCAACACTCACTAAAATAGACTCTAAATTATAAAATCAAAATTTACAAAATTAAATTTATATCAATTTATATATTATAAAATATTATAATTTCATAAAATATTATAATTTCTAATCCAACGTGAAATTTTCAACATTATAACACGATTTATTAACGTATGACACAACTATTTTACAATAAAACCGTGACGATAACTCTATATACTAATCTTAATAATATTTTAGAAATTTGTCCATTTCCATAATAAGTGAGTGTACAAAATTATACTCTTTTTGAGAGAAAAAAATCCCAAATAATGACAATGACCTAATATTAATTGAATTTAGTATGTAGAAGGAGACACGTGGATGGGTCTTCGTGGTGGGGGCATGCACGTTGTGGAATATATACAGGTGTCACAGTTAGGTCAGACTTTAATTATTATATATTTTAATATTACTTCATAACTTTTCTTTTCATCAATTTTTTATTTTATTATTTTATCCCCAAAGTAAACGAAAAACTTGCTCCTAACCAAAGTATAAACAATGTTATTTCTCATATTGATTTTTTTTAATTGTTTTTATATAGGATTTCTATTAGCTAAGAATGTAAAACTTTTTTTACATATATATATAATCATTTTATTTTATTGATATAATATAGTTTGCTTTTAAATTTTTTATTAGCATAGTTAAGAGTTCAAATTACATTATAACACCTAACATATGAAAACTTTATAAAAAAAATGTAAAACTTTTTATACTTGTATAATGCTTAGGTGTTTTGAACTAAAAGTAAAACATGAAAATTGAAAATATTATTCCATATTGAGCTAGGTAACATGAAGATGAAGCTAGATATACTTTTCAACAATGTTTCTTCTTAAGTCTCATTCTATAATTGATAAAAGGTGCCATTTTTGTCAACACATCATTGTTCTTACATTGCACTCAAGTAATTAGGTGAAGCAGGTTTCACATTTCATTACATTTTCTCTTGTTTTCTTCCAAAGGGGAGACATCAGACACTGACAAAGACCTTTGCGTGAAGTAGAAATTAAATATATTTCTTACATTTTCATCTTAGACAACAACAAAACATTATTTATTTATTTCCTAAAAGTTAATTCTTATTTTCATCACTGCATCATGTTCTGTTGTCTCTCATGAGGTTGCAGACTAGATGCAATTGGGATTCTGAAAACCAAAGCTTTTCATAGTAAGTTCCTCTGAAGTTCCTGCCTTTATCTCTTAAATCACAGCATCTCTGGTTTTTTGTTCCAATTTGACTTTAACTTTCTTAAGGGTATTTATTTCTCTGCTTTGTTTGTTTCTTTGTTTGTTTTCTTTTTCTTCATGATAATTGTTTGGAAAATTTTGTTTTCAGCATGTGAGTTAGGTTGGGAAGAAAACATGGGAAAAGAAATTTTGAGTTTTCAATGAAAGAGGGTAGTGAATAGCATTACTTTTGTTTTTTTTACAGTATAGGATTCCATGCTAGCAACAATCCCTACTGAAGAACAACAACAGAACCTGATAAAGCTCAAGTCTTTCTGGGATTTTGAGTGAAGGGTAAATCTTGAAAATTGTTTTATTTCTGTTATAGATTCATTCTCACAGCATGCAATTTAGTCTCAGCATCATTAACCTTTTCCAGCTTTGTAATGGAGTTAACAGATTGAGATTTATCTGATCCTGAGCATCTTTCCATCTTTTATAGCAAGCTTTTTCAATTTGATTATGTTCTTGTGCTTCCATGGTTTTTGAGTTTGGTTGTATCTCTGTGTGGTTCCAGGAAAAAGTTGTTCTAAGATGCCAGGAAAACCTGACACTGATGATTGGCATGAGCAGATTCAGTTTCATCCTTGGTGGCGCGCAGTTGGGGAAAATGCCTCCAAATCATCTTCAGCTGATCAGTTAAATGGTTCTTCTTCAGTCCCTGGAACTGATAAGACAGGTGCCATTATTTTGGCTGTCATCTTATAAGACTTGTGCTTGATAATAATGTTACCTTGTTACTTCTTGTTGGAGATCCCACCACATCTACTAGAATGAGGCCAATCTATAGTATATGAGTGGGTGTAAACTTCACATTACAAACCGATTTTGTAAAGTTGAATTAGGCTTAAAGTGTACTTCTTAATATGTTATCAGAGTTATTCAAAATCTATCTTAACGAAAGTTTGCCAGACTCATAAATATCTAATCTCGTGCACTAGTTGACAGTCTTGGCATAAGGGGATGTGTTAGGTCCCACATACACCTATTTTGGAGTAACCAATGCTAGTGTTAATTTTCCACCATCTATGAGGTAATTGAGTGATCCAAGGGATGAAAGAGGTTTTTTAACCAAATTGGCATTGGGATTCAATTGATTGAGATCCCCTTTCTTGCTTTGGATAGCACTTTAACTTCTTTTGTTGTTGTTAGCAAATGACTTTCATGTCTTTGAAATCAGGGGTTAGTTCTAATAACTTTAAGGGAAGAGAAACTTCCATGCACACAACAATTACTCTTTTAAGGGAAATTCACTGACAAAATTCTAATTGTGTTAAAAAAATGAGGAAATTGTGTTTCAAATAATGACTTCTAATTGGTAAATTAAGAGTTCACCTTAATCCTTCTCTCCACATGCATCTGCATTATACATGAATATAATCTATACTGATAAGTTCTTTGTTGGCTCAGGTGGATGTGCTGCTAAAGAGTACCAAAACATCAAACATGACATGTCTTCAATTCCATTTACCATGGACAAACACCTTGCTCCCAATCCCCACACGGAATTTGTTGGTCACTCAGTTGTAAGACCTTTTTTCTATATAATGCTTTCATGTTTGACAAAAAATGGACTTTAAACCTAACTCAACCTTATAAATCGGCTTACTCAGTTGGAAGGCCTTTAAAATTACTTTTTGTAAGATATTTAGGCAGAGAACTTCTGTCACACACTGCATGAACCTTTAATTTATGGTTATAGCTCCCTAATCTCTCCCATATGTAATTTTTGTTAGGGATGTAAAAGTTAAGATTATAAGCTTTCTCAATATGTGATGCAGGTTTTAACATCTCCTTATTTAGATGCACAGTATGGTCAGATGTTGACTACTTACGGCCAACAAGTTATGGTATAATAACTTTGCAATTTTCTGTACAGTATTTATGAAAATCTCATCCATCTGAAAGTCTCTTAAATCTGTTTTTAATAGGCTTCCTTCTAGTCTGTTTTTAGAATTATTTATGAATATGTATAGTCTACTTATGTGCCGTTTTTATTAACATATGGGTTTTGGTCTAGTCCCCTCATTTTTTTATATATTTTTCTTTAATAATACATTTCGTGTGATAGCAAATGATTGTTGTTACGTGAGGTGTCAGCATAGCTAAGATGTCAAATAACATAGTGATGCCGAACATGAAAGCTTTAAAAAAAAAGTCTCTTAAATCTGCAGAGCAGAATGGACCCTCCTTTGCTCCAGTGGAAGGAGAATTTGTTTATACATTTTGTTGGTGTCTAGGGGGTGGATATTTTTGTGCACTTATATCTGTGTATAACCAGCTTATTTATATAAATAAAACATCATAGGTTGATGCAAATAAGTATTAGTTTTGCCCTTGCAAGGACAAGTAATATGCTTATTTATTATTTTAGTGAAAGAAATATTTTTTTGGACTTTTTGTGATTGTGTGTCTCTAGTTCTTTTCTTTTCTTTTCTTCTGAATATGGTTTATAGATATTTAAGTAATGATATATTACTTTAGTTTTATAATTTGAGCATGCAAATTAATATAATTCATTTTCACTTTGGTATGAACTTCTTATAAAAAACTTATTTGCACATCTTTTCATGATTATGTGCCATTAGTTCTGTTCTTTGTGAAGATTACTTCTTCATCTAAATTTAAATTCAACCACCCTTTCCTTTCACTCTTTTTCCGGAGACTTTTTATGAGTTCTAATATTCTTGTTGAACCAAGTTAATGCAATACAACTTTATTGCTAGTTCTAACAGCTATTGGTATGATGCTAGATAAACCCTCCATTGTATGGAATGCATCAAGCTAGAATGGCTTTGCCACTTGAAATGGAAGAGGAGCCTGTTTATGTCAATGCAAAGCAGTATCATGGTATTTTGAGGCGAAGACAATCACGTGCTAAGGCTGAACTTGAAAAGAAAGTAATTAGAAATAGAAAGGTATGATTCATATCCAACTTTTTTTTTTACCAGCAAAGAATAAATAAACTAAAATGAGGCGCTTCAGGAATGTTCCAACCCTTATACAGATAATCCCTACACAAGCTTTTTATCACCCACCAGCTGGGGATCCAATAGACATTACAACACATTAGTCATATTAACATACCATACGATTCATATTCAACTTATTTAGGACAGCTAAGGGGAAAATCTTCATGTTGGATAGGTTTTTATGCATTCAGTGTTCATGTTGGATAGGAAAAGCTTACCCTGAATTGGTTCAATATTTTCTTGGTAGGAGGGTTTATTTATCTTTTCTATTACTTTTTGCACTTCATTCTTGTGAGTGATCATCTCTTTACCTTAGTAGCAATATAAATTTAGGAAATTTTGTTTAGCTTGTCTTGGATTGTATGTTGACTTGCTGATGTTGTTCTATGATTTTTGTTCTATTCTCAGGATTTCTTTGGTTGTTTTGCTTATGTCTGATTGTTGTGGCTATCTGATTAAGAAACAATGGAATATTAATTCCATTTCCTGCTGTGTTTCTATATGATGCAACAAGCATTAGGGTTCAAATCCAAGCAGTCTAGTTGAGTGCTCTGTTTGTGTGTCTATCACTGATCTCTAGTTGTATGTGAATTTCTCCTTCTAGAGAATAAGAATCCAAATGATCTGATTTTTGTATCAGTTTCACATCATGTCACCCTGCACTACAAGAAAATCATTAAATAGAAGTTAATTTTAGAGACAAAAAATAATTAGTTGTTATATTGACTAAATTAAAAACCATTTTAGAGACTAAAAAAATTATTGGTTTCTAAATTAGTTTTTATTATTGACAAATAGTTTCTAATTGGTATCTAGTTAGCTACCAAAGTTTTTACTACCAAATTTAGAATCTAAATAATTTATAGTTATTTAATGATTTTCTTGTAGTGCTGGTTACTGATAAGGTTTTTGTGAAGGTTTTGTATTCATATAGTTTTATCTCACTTCATGCCATTGTTGTAGAATTGGTCATTGTCATGGCCTCATAGGTGTTTGATTCATTTCTTACAGCCATACCTCCACGAATCCCGGCACCTACACGCCATCAGAAGGGCAAGAGGCAATGGTGGTCGCTTTCTGAACACAAAGAAGCTTGAAAATAACAGTTCTGACATCACTTCTGACAAAGGCAACAATGGTGGTGCAAACCCCTCAACAAACTCATTTCACACTCTACATGTGCTCTCCAACAATGAGAATCTAGGCTCATCAAAAACAGTTCAGGACATGCACAGAGTGCAGAGTTTCAACAATGGCTACCATAATGAAAATGGTCTTACAGCACTATACCTTCCACAAGTCAATGGAAAGAAGGAGAGAGACCCTCTTGGGGCTTTCAAATAGCACTTCCCTCTGCCATACAGCAACAGTTAGGTACCAGAAAAAAAAATTATATACTAAACTAAGGTTTATATATATACTAAACTAAGGTTTAATGCTTACTTGAGGTCTCAGCTGAGATGTAAGTTGCATAATGATAACTAAAAGCTTTTGTGGAAAAAAAACTAAGATTTAATTGAAACTTTGATCTTTAACCAAGTTGAATATCTGTACATTAGTTTCTGCATGCTAATTTTAGCTTATGGAGAAACTCATTTCATTTTTTTTTTTCACTCCCAGAAGTGCTTATAGAAAAAATGTGTTTGTTGTTGTACACAAAGCTTTTGTTGAATTTCTCTGATGTCTGATGTGAGGTTTCATATTTTGCAGGTGAAGAAGTGCTTAATCTCATCCAACTTATGATGCTGTATTGAAGGCAAATCATTCTTGGCTCAGTTCAGTGGTGAGAGAGCAGTGGCATGGTGTACTCTATTCCTTGTTTGGTCTCTCCCCTTGCTTTTGCTTCTCTTTGCAAGTCCATTTGTGAATTGGATGACAAAGAAAAGAAAAAAAAGCACTTTGGTTTCAGAACTTTTTTATGCTTTAAACTATGTGACAGTTGATTAAACTGTGAACTCACTTGTGACATGTGTTCCACAAAACCTTAAAATCTTTCTCTATTTCGTCCTATATTGTCTTGCAGATTATTATGCTTAAAGTTTGCATGCATCATTTTGGATGAGAAAAGTTTTGTTCATACTATGAACAATAAATAATAACATACATTTGACATTTGACATTGTTTATAATAATATATTTAAAGTAAAAAATAAAATAAAAATATTAATTTATTAAGATGTGAAGTTTATGTTTTTACAGGTAAGTGTTAATATATTATCACCCTTTTTGGATCTTGTTGGCAAGTGCTGAATAGGAATAAAGTTTTAGCAGAAAACCATGGCTTGCTGAATCAGATTACTAATGATATTTATTCGGTCAAATTTGAGTTTAATTTATATTGCTTTCTTGCCAGATGTGTAATTCAAGATTTTTATGTATAAATTAAGAATAATGATAAATATGTTTTTTTATGAATTTATTTTATTGAAATACTTTCATATTTTTTATAAATATATTATATTTATTTCACTTATTAATTATTTATTGAAGTAGTTTATGTGAGGCAAAAAAATGAATGTAATTTATGTGAAAAAAAATTAATATTACAATGTAAATTGTGAACATTAATTATTTTTTTATGTAAATTATAAATGGCAGTCCTTCTAATCCTTTATAACCGTGTTTAAGGCTCTTAACACAAATTAAGTACTTAATTTTTTATTTTTAGTCCAATTTAAAGTGAGCTATGTATTACTTTTCTGTGGTATTACTTGTTTTTTTAAAAGAAAAAAAAATCCTTTTTATTCGTCATCTTTAAAATTGTAAGAAAATGTTTTTTTTTTTAATTTGACTATTATTTTCATTTTTATTGTATAATTGAATAGGGAAAAATGAAAGCATTATAATAGGTAATTTATTAAAAATGAAGGCTTTAATATTTTCCTTTGAATGAAAGAAGCTTAAAATATTATTATTATATAGAAATAGAGAAAGTATAATTTTGTGTAGTTTTCCCATTTCAGTGTATATGCCAATATATTTTTATTTTATGTTACCATAACTTATTTTCTCTATTCATGTTAATTAAATCAAAGGTATAATTGAAAAAAGAATGTAGTATCTTGAAATGCAAGAAATAACAGATAAAAACAAATATTTCTTTGTTAAAAAACTGATAATTAAACAGAATAAAGGAAATAAAATTGCAGATGCATTAATTTCTATATATATATATATATATATATATATATATATATATATATCTTCCATTAAAATTTACCTTATTGTTACATATTCATGAATGATTTGACCAATTCGTGAGATGTATTAATATGTATCTATATTAAATTTTCTCAATTTCACTTTTCATTTTCTCTTATTTTAGTGGATTTTAGTGACTTTATTAAGCAATTACTTGTAAAGGTTAAGGAAATGAAAAATAAAAATGTGGGTTTAATTAATGTTATTTTTTTTAGGCAGAAACCCTGTTATAAAAAATATCAATAATTATGAAAATGAATTTTTCATATGAATATTTCTTATTAAAGTTGTGTTCTTGTGAATACCAAGTATGAATATTCCATTATCTTTTAACATTGCTTAATATATTATTATCTTAAAATTAAAATAATATTTTATTATTATCTAATAAAGTATTAGATCACTCAACCTTCAAAATTAGTGTCTTCATGGACTCATGATTTGATTTTGTAAACATTGGTTTACTGTGATACTCGATAATATGAAGTACATTCCATTATTTGTAGAAAGATGTATACAAAGTTTGAGGCAGAACAACACAGTGAAGCTGCCAACATTATCACAGTTTTGCTTGTTCTTGCAATTGTTCCTGCTCAAAGAGAAACAATAACAGTAACTAGTAGCATTCTCTAAAAATTGGAACAAAAAATAAGGGTAATATTTTGTAGTATAAACATTTTCAACAGAAGAAAGGTAAGCAATGAATGAGCAACAACTCAATACTTTAAAAAAAAAAACTATCAAAAGGCATTTATGCAACTTAACATCTTAGCTAGTTGACACCTTAAGTAACAACAATCATCACATGAAAAAAATATTACTAAAAAAGAAAAAAGAAAGAAAATATAAAAAAATTGTAGAACTAGACCAAAACACATATGTTAACGAAACGATGTATAAGTAAACTATACTCATTCATAAAGAATTCTAAAAACAGATTAGAACAGACAGATTAGATGGAAACTTTTTATACCAATGAAATATTCTTTTTTAAAAAGTGGTTTTTATCAGCTCATTCAGCAGCTAACCCTGATGCTTGTCCATGGAAATAGTGATTTTGGCTGAATGAAGAAAAGGGTACAATTTTTTTTACTTTATTTCCTGCATATTTCCATTCATCTCTATCTTTTTTGTTTATTTCTTTACTGATTTTCTTCAGCCAAACACTCTTAATTTTCACTTATTTCACTCACATTTTAGATTCCCAGAAGAAAATGGTTACTTGATAAACATTCTGAGTAATGTGGAGGAAAGAAAGAGAAGAGGAAATGCAATGTAGAAATACATGAAGCAACACAAACCTCAGTCACAAAGAAGGCATGGAAACCATATGGAACTCTATTGGGCAATTCCACAACCGCAACAGGATCTGCTGACATTGTTTTTGCATCAATGACATGCACAAATGATTTTCTGCAGTTTTGTAATTTGAATTCTGTTAGTAAGTAATTATTAAACAATTTTAAGAGGATTTCACTGTCTTCTTAATACTATAGAAGGCACTTTCAATTTGTTTAAACTTAAAAATAAGTTCCGAGAAGTCACTGCTTAAGTCACTTCTTCTTCTTCTTCAAGTGTGTAGAGAAATGTTGCATAGTAATGCCTAACATGAAAACTTTTATAAAGAAAAAAATTATAGAAAAAGGTGATACCCGGCATTTTCATCATGTACAAACAACACCAAGTATCCATCATCTTCTTCAGACTCAATTCCGGGGACACGAGGAATATAAACAGCTTCAGAGCCAAATTTTCCTGGTCCTAAGTCATAGAGACCCTGAACATTTCCTCCAACTTCAAGTTTCTCTTTTTCATGATCTGGTTCAGCATGCAAATCAAATTTAATAATACCAGTAACTTTTGCAATGCTGTCTAATGTGGTCCCATACACATATCGCTGCTTCCTGGTGAAATGAAAGACTAATGTGTGACCATGAAGATTACAATTATCAAATGATAGAGAGATGGACTTGTTCATAAGTTATTGAGTAATTTGACTTCACTAAATTAAATTTTCTCAACTTGGAGAGAATGAGCTTACCTGCCAGTGTAGTTTTCATTCACCCTGGGAAAATCTACAGTAGATGCTGATAGTTTCTTTTGAGAAGCTTCACCAGTTTTCATGTTGAATCTCATTTCATACCTGGAAAGAGTTCAATTATCATAAATAAAGAACAATTATGCAGTAAACTCTTTTTTTATCAAAAAAATATATGTAAGAATGAGTCCTTTACAGCTCATTTGAGAAATTTTCAAGCTTTTCCTGGACAGTCCCACCAACATTGTCCAACTTTGGATTCTGAAGGCGGCATGTGATCAGAACAACTTCATCTTCCTCCTCCCATGCATTGGCTGAAAAAAATGGCATGAAATTTTACAACTGAGAAATCTGTAGAAATAAAGAGTTCAAAGCACAAATTGAACCTGCTTTAGAACTCAAACATTTTAAGCATATAACAATGGACAACTTTATGCAATGTTACTGCAGGAACTGTTAAAAACTTTGACATTATATGATATACAGCCTGAACACATTGTCATCCTGTGGCAGGAAAAATATACCAGATTGCCTAATCTTTATTCTTTTGAAGGACAAACACCACATCTAGCACATTTTGATAAATAAAAGGAGACCCTTTTCGAGGGACCAAGAACAAACATGGCACTTCAATTCTGGACTGTTGAATTTGTACAAAAATATACCATCGCATAATATTAACATATCATTGTGGAATCTCGATGAACGTATTATATTAAGGAGAGACGAAATAAACAATCATACCATTGTGGAATATGAAGCAGTTTGGTAGCTCAAACCATCTAATATGCTGTTCATCCTTAGCATACCGAGGTAGCACACCGAAACGAGCTTTCTTGGTTGAATCAAATGAGAATATCAATGTCTTATTCTTCACCATTTCCTGAAAAAGGTTTCAGTGCACAATGAAATTCATTAATTGCCACCAATTGATGTGCAAAATCAATAGACTCTATATTATCGAACCATCCTTGACACAACCCTCCCCCTGTCCCACACACACAAAAGAAGCTCGCATCCTTTAATATAAGTTTTTTCCAGAATATAAGAACAGAGACACCTGCAATACCTTTGGCCTAAAAATCAGAGGAAGATCCATGAATACTGCATAATTCTCTGTGATGGCAAAGTCATGCATCATGATGGGATCTGAAATTGTTATGGGTACAGGATCATGCATATAACCATCCTTTGAAATTACTCTGTATGTGATATATGGTGGTGTATGTGCATAGCCAAATGAAAACATCTCCCCTGCATACATAAAATTTATTTGTTGGAACAAATATTCCACTAAACCAGACAATTTAATCACTCATTTAAAGGGCTTCACCAGTAAAAGGGTCAACTTTGGGATGAGCAGTGAAGGAGTGACCCAATCTTTTATCATAATCTAGCATTCCAAGTGTCTGCAAATCACCATCTTCAAAAACTTTAATAGCATCTGCAAAATTCAAAATGAAATTATTTCAGTCCTGGACTAGAAGAGGTAAAAACAAGTATAACTAGCAAGTCTTTAATTGGACTGCAGTTACTTCCTCCATGAGAAAGGAAAGAACTCTGGCCGCTTAAGATCAGAACTTGATGAATCTTTTGATTCCCTCTGTTCTATACAGTCCATGGCATTTCAGATATAATCAACAAGTTTATATCATTCATAAAAAAAAGGTGGACACAAATGGTACTTACAGGGTTTATCTGCTTCTGAGAGAGCTAGAAGCTTCCCATGATGATATACGAGAGCAGTATTGGCTGGTAGAAATTGGAGTATGAACACAAGTTAGTTTAAGCACTTCCAGTGTTACACAAGAACTTAATATTCCCAGTCAAAAACCACCAAGAGAATTTCACCAAAACATGTATATCAGTAATCAGCAAAGCAAAGAACCACGTAATGCATTCTCCAGTCATTTAGTAATGAAAAGTGTGCGAGTGTGAGAGTGTACGTGCATGTAATTTATATGAGCATCCGTGCAATGGAACGATAACTTAGACATCATGCTTGTCATATATTTTGTGAAGTATCAATACCTATAAAATGCCACGACAGTTGAATCTTCAAATGGTACTGAATAAAATACTATTTCAATAGTACTGAACAAAATTGCAGAATGTAAGAAAGTCCTGGGACCTTAAATTTGAAAACAACCATAAAGCAAAATTACCTGTTCCACCTCCATAAGAAAGATCCAACACTTTCAATTTAGTTCTCAGCATATGAATGTTAACCATTAAAAGTCCAAATAGACCCTTGAGATCTCCAATCTGAAAATGACACAACAAGCTATGTTTGTCTAGGGAATCTAAAACAAATTATTTTTAAATTCTAAGACTACTAAAATTTTCACTGAGCTTCTAGGCTTTCACTTTCATTTTACCTTCATAAATTTGGACCGTCCAAAGTATTCTTCTTGTTTAAGACGAGAAGTTTCCACAAAACGTGAAACATATGTAGCTTTTCCATCTTTGATGCGCAAACCATGAATCATTCTGCAATTCATTGTTACATAGATCAATACCGGAGGAACAGACACCAGAACTATGAATTTTGTGCTGTATAAACTGACTGCCCAAAACTAAAGAAAGTCAAAAACAGTGAAATTGCCATTTTGGTGAGCTGCAGAACGTCAGAAAATGTATAATTGGAACTGAACTGGTGTTTGATTCACAATTGAACTGAAATGTGTATGAGAATTGATTTGTTATCTACAATATTATGTTAGGCTTAGTTAAGATTGTGGACCCTATACTTTTACTCTATGTTTAATTTAGTATCTATTTGCTACTTCTCACATGATCCTCATAATGCCCCAATATACTTAACAATCATTCAATATAACAAGCTCTATCATACTTCAAAAGAATACATCATAAGTAAATTAAATTTCAAATTAACTGTGTCATAACCATGTTGCATTAAATCAAAGTGGGAACAGTAGCCACAATCAGCTTTATCATTTGAAACGTTGTATACTCACAGTATGTTAAAGGATACAGTTATCTGAACTTTGATGGCCAAACATAAAAAAATATAGCAAATGCTTTGAAAATAAGTTAATACAAACAAACACATGAGTGCCTTGTATGCAATTGTCATGAACGAACTTCCCAAAAGTTTGAGTTGTTGACAGTTTGTGAACAGTATGTATCAATCACAATGAAGCAAGAAAAAGAATAGGCATACATGCCAGATTTCAACATAAAATCAATTGGCCTTAATGGAAGTTATCCAACATATATACAAGTCGCACTCCAAGAATTGAGACAGGCAGCGCTGTGGGACAAAAAGAATGCAAATATGCATATCCTAGGGAATGTAGCCGTGTAGCTCTAAGAGAACTGGGACCAATACAAATTAAATTGTAATCACTGATCCAAAATGCAAAAAAGGGATTCTGCAAAAAAAGTGTGGAGATTGATGCTAAACAATATCCCCAAGCATTTCCAAATTCCAATGAGATCCAGAAAATATGGCAGTCTATTCACACAAAAACTCATTTAGAACAAACTTGGAAGAAATATATGTCTGCATATATGAAGAGAAGCACACACCCATCTCCATCAAACCTGCAAAAACAGTGAGAGAAAGCATAGTATAAGCCTCAAATTCCACTTTAAGAACACATTTTTTAATACAGACTAACTTAAAAAGTTCCATCTTAACACCAAACCTTTTGCATAATAAGTAAATATGGGAAAAAGAAAATCAATATACTTGTAAGCTACATGGATCACCAAAAAAGGCATCTTTTTGCCAGGATTTGTGCAATATCTCATAATATAGAGTTCAAAATATACAAATAAATAAAACTGCACCAGTGATATCCAGCAACAGGAGCAAACTTTGGATTAGGTCCAACTCTGACAAACTCCCCGTTCAAGCAATCCTGAAAGACACTTCAAACGGTATAGAATGAGTGGCTCTAGACTATAGAGCTTGAGTGACAGAGTGTATTACATTAAAACGCTTCAATTATATATCAGTGAATAGCATGGCAACATTTTTCAAGAACAGTAATCAGAAAGCCAAAGATACACCACACATTTTTCATGAACAGTAGCACAACAAGGTGTTGCATTCAAACAGAAGCATAAAGCAGCATTATACAAGTGAAGTTATAAAAATCAAAGAACTGCCAGAAAGATGGACATGGACTACTTCCACGGTGATAAAAAAATTACAAAAATCTAGACACTGTAATTCTTAAAATAACGAGATCTTGGTCAATAAAACAACTAACATTCAACTTTGAAAATGATGTATAAATCATGGCATGATTTGATGTTTGATTAAAGAACTTCACAGCATGTTAGAGAATCAAAATCATTTTTTTTTCTTTTCTCTCTTCCCACTTCATCTATATTCTTTTCTTTCCCTGTCCAAGCATTCAACTTTAAATTCAGAAGGACTTAAAATTGTCTATCAACTTGTCAGAAATTATCCTGAGTAGGATTTTTCAGATAACTATAACAAAAAACAACAGTTTTTCCCTGCATGACAAAATCTATGATTAGATAACACTAAACACTGTCAAACAATCTATACAGCATTAGTACACTTCAATTGAGTTGAATAAAGCAAAAAATTCAACAAAGAGGCAAAAGTACTAACAGGGAGGTGCCCTTTGACAGGAAGATCCTTGGTGGGAGGGGTCTCAGTAACAGGACCAAAATTACCAGTGAGGTAGTGGTGGGGCAGTGAAGAATCATACAAAAACTTCACCAGCAGCTTCTCCAACAAATCAATGACTTTTGAGGTGAAGCCATTGGTTGGTTTTGGGTCCACCTTCACCAACCCCCCCTCTGCACCGTTCTTCTTTCCATCATCCCCCATTTGTCAGAATGATGAAACTGCCACAAAGCTTAGAGCTTTACGCAAAAGGGTGTGGAAATTGGTGAATGGGTGTCACTATTTGAACAATTGTTTTGGCATGATGTGGCTGATCTTCCAATGGTTCATTTTTGTTAATGCCTTGTTTGGCACAGCAATTGCCACGTTTTGTCACAATCACATTCTCCAGTATTCTGAACTGTGTGGGGATACAAATCCTCATCTTACAATTTTAGTTTATCCTCATTTAATTTTTAAACTCTTCATATTTAATTTAATATTATTACAAAATGTGTTTTTCTATCGATAAGATAAATCATCATATTTAATATATTATATATATTATTCTTTTCAAAATTAATAAAGAAACATCAATCATCATATTTAATGTTTTTTTTCAATTTAAAATTCCGTCACAATTTTATTTTTAAAAAACGTTTTTATGAATTTTAAAAAAAATACTAGACCCATAAACAATGTAAAATTATTGAAAAAAAAAACAAAATATTTCAACATTTAATATTATTAATAAATGGTATATTTAGTTTAAAATGCCCTTATATAATATCTGTAATATTAATTATTATTCAACCCCATGATACAAAAAATATGACAATTTGAGACTTGAAAATTGTAAATCACACAAAATTTAGAAACAAAATTAAAAATTAATATATAAAAAATACAATAAGAATAAAACATTAATGTGTGTCCACATTTTTATTATGTGATTTTATTTTCTTTTATTAGCATGAATTTTTTTAACAATTTAAATCTACTTTTTAAGAATTATTTTTTAATTTTTTTAATTTTTGTATAGTTTTATTTAAATTTGATATATCATTTGATAAATATAAATTTAAGATTAAAAAATTTAAAGTCATTAGTTAGTGAGAAAAAATGTGGAAAAGTTCAAAACTTCAAAAAATATTGAAAAAACAAATCAAACTTGCCTGTAAAAGATAATCAATTTTATTTAATAGAAGATAAAGCGTAATAAATAAATAAAACAATGTTACATAATAAAAACTATAGTATATTTAAGTATAGTTATAAATATATACACTCGAGAGAATAACATCGTATATAAAGTTTATTGTTTTAAAAGTAATTCTACACATGGTTTTGTATTAAATATTTTCATAATGTAATTATTAAATAATTAATGTATTATTAAATGTATGCATTTAATTTTTTTATTAAATGTAATAGGAATTTTTAATTAATGTAACTATTAACATAAATAGGGTAATTTAGTATATTTATTGCATAACTTTTTTATTAATGTAGCTATTAAGTGTGTTTATGATTTTTTATACTTTAATAAAAGTACATAATTATATCAATTATGATAATTATGTGTAGTATACATATTTTACTGAATCTCTTTGTTATAATATAATAACTTACGAACCAAGCTAAACGATAATTATTTTAGTTTGATGCTTAATTGAAATAAATGCATTAGTTTGGTCATATTTATTATTAAGGTTCCTTTCACAAAGTTTTAATTTATTTTTCATGGATTACATATTACATTATTTTAAAGGTATTTTTATATAAATTTTCAACATCTTTAAATTTTATATGATATCAAGGAAGTCTTTTGTAAAACCTAGGTTGCAACTTTATAACTTTTTTTTTTTTTTTTACTTTTTGCAATGAAAATGATTTTGTTTAGAGTGTAGAATTTAAGAAATTAAATTATATTATTTTTTTTATCAAATATTATGTTATTTGTTGTTTTTATATTGAAGTGTATTTTTTACTATTGTGAATCTTTATAAGATAATTAAAATACGATTAAAATATTTATATAAATTTGTTTTAACTCTTGCTTAGTCAAACTTGTTACGATTTTGGTCTAGTCTAACACGGTTTAACTTCAACATGATTCATCTTGACCTAACTTGGACTCGATTCCTTTTTTCAATCTTTCATTTCTATGTAAGAGTCAAAAGGGAACAAAGCATTACTATTCCAATTCATAAGGAATTTCTTTCTCATATATTCTCTTGATCATATTCGAAGTAAAACAAGTTTATTACTTTTTCATTTAAAAGAGTAGTCTTTTAAAAAAAAAGTGACAATATCCTTCTCTTTTTTTATTTGACTTTCATCTTTGACTCTCTAACGAATATCCACAAATAAAACTAAATTTGACATACGAGTCTAATATCAATAAACTTGAGTTAACTTGAAATAAATCCAACTTGACTTTATTATACATAAACATATTCTCACGTGTATAAAGATTTTTTTTCAAGTAGTTATTTTGTTATTTTCATTTTTAAAAAATATTTTTTACTTAAAAAAAGTTGACCCATGGTTTGCCTTGACTCATGGGGCTTTTGATGGCATCTTGGTTTTGTGAATTTTTTTATTTAGCCTTTCTGCTGTGATCAATTTGGAGTAGGGTCAAGCATCGTGGACTAGACAAAATTGACAGATCTACTAATATAAAGTATGTAGAGATAATATTATTGGGATGCTTGTGATTTTATCTTTAAAAATGTCTTGATCGTGAAATGATTGACATTGCACCATCCACTAAAACCTCCATTATGGTGTTCAACAAGTTTAATTTTCAATTCTGAGGGAAATGTTTATTCTATAAAATCTTCACTCTAACAAAATGATCATGTAACCATTATTATCACTTTCTCTTTTTTTGGTACAATTTTAAGTAAATATTATTTCTACCGGAGTTCAAATATAAAATATCACCCTTTTTAGGGTTTTTAATATAATATTTGTTAATTAGCTGAGAATAATATACTAAAATTTCTATAATTTTATGATAATTTGTGACATACAAAGGTATCCCACGTTGACTAGCGATAAGATCAATTTCATAGTATATAGAAGTGTGTACAAACTTTATTTTACAAATTTTATAAAATTTAGGTAAATTTAAAGTTTATTTATTATTAAAATGATATTAAAACAATTCACATGTGTGGAAATATTCCACGTCAATTACGACAAGACACACTTATAATATATAAATAAATATTAAACTCATTTTACAAATCCATAAAGTTATACTTAAAATTTTCGTTTATTTTTTTTCTTTTCTATCAAAAAATTTGTATAAAGTTCATTATAGTAGCAATACAATTATTGTTTTATGGAATTTAATTTAAAAGTTATAATTATTGTTAAAATTGGTACTATATATTATAATTAATATCAATAATTGAAAATAAAAATTAAATAACAAATATTTATATACTCTCCTATGAACACTTGGGATGAAAATAATGATAATTTCGATGAATGACATTTTTTTTTCTAAGATAATATACGCACAAACTTATAACTTTTTTTTATGAGAAAATAAATGCTTTAATAATTTTCTCTTATTTACAATTCTTTATGTATTTACTGTTTATAAAATTTGTTTACGAAACTAATATTAAAACAATATTGGATTTTATTTATTTATTTTGACCACTTTAATCCATTTATTAACAATAGTTTTAAGTTCTTTTAATTTTTAGAAAATATAATAATATAATTCAAGTTTTAAGTTATTGAAAACCAATTTCAATGCATTTTCAACAAGTTTCAAATATTTAAGTTGAATATCACCGATGTTATTTTTTACAATTATATCAATCAAACAAATTTTTACCATATAAAACAAATTAAATAATAATATAATAAAATGACTTTTAAAATATGCATATGTTTTAATTGTTAAAAGATAAAATTACTTTTAATTTTTTAATTTATAATTTTGAATCACATAGAATTTCGGATAATGTTTTTTAAAAATGTTGTATTACTTGAAAGTGAACCTCTATTAAAAGTTTCATGCACTCCAATCACTAAGCCAAAATAAATGTTAATAAAATAACCCATCAACTTAAATGTATCCACAAACTTTTTTGTAAGCACTTTTTGCAACAAATAAATGATTTTTTTACCATAATTTAGGATTATTAATTAATAAATAAATAATTACATTTATCTCATTATCACCATCTTACAATAGAATAAACCTAGAATAGCTAAATCCAACCTAATTTTGAAAATTTTCCCATATTTCTTAATAATAAATTGTTATTGTTTGAGGTATATTTTATTTATATTTTTTTAATAATTTTTTTTTCATATAATAATGATGAGTACTATTTGAAATGTGAGTTATAAGTAAGATGTTAAATTGTATAATAATGCTAATATAAAAATTTTTGTAAAAAAAATTAAACCTCATTTTGAATTTCTCCTCATATTTTTTTTATGGTAAAAAAGTTAATACTAATATTTTTTTTATATAAAATGATTATTATTAATTAAAATGTACGAGATGTCAAATTAAATAATAATACTAGTACTAAGAAAAAAATAACCTAATTTTGAATTTCCCTAAATTTTCCCGCCTTTGATTTGCTCTTCACTTCCTCAGCTTGAAGGCCCCACCAGAGAAAGCATAGCAAAACCCCCAAAAAATCTCATTTTTATTATTCAAATTCAAATTCTTCGTTCTCTTCACTCTCTCTTCCTCCTTCAACCAAACGCCGCCGTTTCCCGTTCCGATCTGCGAACCTTTTCGCCATGCACATCAAGGAGGTTTGCTTGGAAGGGTTCAAGTCCTACGCCACGCGCACCGTCGTTCCGGGCTTCGACCCTTTCTTCAACGCCATCACCGGCTTGAACGGTTCAGGCAAATCCAACATTCTCGATTCCATCTGCTTCGTTCTCGGCATCACCAATTTGCAGCAGGTTAGGGCTTCCAACCTCCAGGAACTCGTCTACAAGCAGGGCCAGGCCGGAATCACCAAAGCCACCGTCTCCATCCTCTTCGACAACTCCGACCGGTCGCGAAGCCCTCTCGGCTACGAAGGCCATTCCGAGATCACCGTCACAAGACAGGTTCCCACCTTTTCCTTTTCTTTTCTTTCTTTCTAATTTTTGTGTCAATTTCACTGTTCTCAGTTAAAAAACACAACTTTTTTTTTTCTGCTTAAAAACATGACATTATGAATCAAAACGAGTCATTGAAAATAGAAGTTTTGTCTCTACATTTCGGGTTTATTTATTTCTTAGTTTTATGCTTAATTTCATGTTTAGAGACCTTGTTTGGTTGAGAGAAAGAAAAGTAAGGGGAGAGAGGGAATTTTGATATTTGAAATGGTGCGAAAATGGAATGAAAGTAAATAATTGAATTTTTATTGCTAAGTTTATCTCCTTTTTTATTAATTTTCTCTTCAACTAAATAAATAAAAATGAGAATGTATAAATATCTGCGTTTTCTTTTTGTTTCTTATTCAAACATGCCATTAGTTTATTTTAGCGAGAGAGAATTATGGGTTCAGTTTAATAGTTGTTTGATTTTTTTTTTTAAATAATTGTGGGTTAAGTTATGTGCTACCAACTTAGCAATTTTTTTTGTTGAAATAGTATTTAACTTATTTTTAATTTTTAATAATTAACATTAAAAAGCTTAAATTATAATTTGAAATGGAAAATTAATCTTTTTTTGGTTTTAAGTTTAGAAGCTGCTGGGATTGATTCACTGCGTTCACCTTTGAAGTTTCAAGTTGTTTTGTTTTGTTCTTGGGTTGAGTCACAGTTCCATTTTAAAAGTAAATTTTAACCATCAATGATTAACTGTGTGCATTATCGTTTTGTTTATTATGTTATGTGTTGGGGTACAATGCAGATTATTGTTGGGGGAAGGAACAAATATTTGATCAATGGGAAGCTTGCACAGCCTAGTCAAGTTCAGAACCTTTTTCATTCAGTACAGCTAAATGTTAATAATCCACATTTCCTTATAATGCAAGGGCGTATCACTAAGGTTTTGAATATGAAACCGCCAGAGATATTGTCTATGCTTGAGGAAGCTGCAGGGACAAGAATGTACGAGACAAAGAAAGAGGCTGCTCTAAAAACACTCGAGAAGAAGCAGAGCAAGGTTGACGAGATTAACAAGCTTCTTGACCAGGAAATACTGCCTGCTTTGGAGAAGTTAAGGAAAGAAAAGACACAGTACATGCAATGGGCTAATGGCAATGCTGACTTAGATAGGCTGAGAAGGTTCTGTGTTGCTTATGAATATGTTCAAGCGGAGAGGATTAAAGACAATGCTGCTTTGGAGGTGGAAGAAGTGAAAGCCAAGATAGCTGAGATTGATGATGTTGCTAAGACAAATCAGGTGGAAATAAAGGAAATGGAGGTCAAAATAGCTCAGTTGACTGTTGAAAAGGAAGCTAGCATGGGTGGAGAAATGAAATCTCTCTCTGAGAAGGTAGATGCGCTTTCCCAGAATCTTGTGAGGGAAACGTCTGTATTAAATAACAAAGAAGACACTTTGAGGAGTGAAGAAGCCAACAAAACAAATGTATGTTAGTGTTGTTCTCAATTCATTGATTGCTCAATTTGAAGATTATGTAGTTAATTCTTTGCTACAAGTTTTTTGAGATATTTCTGTTTCGTGAAGCTAATATTTGTTTTTTGAACCTTTGTGTTTTAAGATTGTTAAAAACATTGAAGAGTTGAAGCAATCTGTGGAAGAGAAGGCGTCTTCTGTTAAAAAGGCTGAAGAGGGGGCATCAGATCTGAAAAACACAGTTGGCGAGCTTACAAAGAGTCTAGAGGAGCATGAAAAAGAATACCAGGTAAACAGGTTTAAAGTTGTCTGACTCTATGATGTCTATCAGTGGGATTTCTCTTAGTGTTTATTTTATCCTGTTGCTCAAATTTTGACAGGGTATTTTAGCTGGGAAGAGCAGTGGCAACGAGGAGAAGTGCTTAGAGGATCAACTAAGGGATGCAAAGGTAGCAGTTGGGAGTGCTGAGACAGAATTGAAACAACTGAAAGCCAAGATTAGCCACTGTGAAAAGGAACTGAAAGAAAAATCAAGTCAATTAAGTTCAAAACGTGAAGAAGCTAGTGCTGTCGTAAGAGAGCTGAACTCTAGACAAAAAGATGTGGAGAATATTAGAACGGAGTTGGAGTCTCTTTCATATAAAGAGGGTGAGATGGAGGATTTACAGAAGGTTAGATTGGTTTATCTTCTGCTAGTTTTTTTACCAATTTAATTTTTTTTTATATAAGACTTGTTTAAATAAATTCTCTTGTTAAATAACTCATAGGAGCGTATGACTGAGATGGACTGTGTGCAAAAGTGGAAGGATGAAATACGCAATCTTTCAGCTTACCTGGCAAATGTTGAATTTACATATCGGGATCCTGTCAATAACTTTGATAGGTCAAAGGTGAAAGGTGTTGTTGCAAAACTAATCAAAGTAAAGGATAGGTCCACAATGACTGCCCTAGAGGTTGGATATCATGATAACTTGTACCTAAATTATAAATGAAAATTCTTAGGTTAAGCCCTGAATTATTGCCCTTTTCAGGTTACAGCTGCTGGAAAGTTGTATAATGTTGTTGTTGACACAGAAAATACTGGAAAGCAACTACTACAAAATGGAAATCTTAGAAGAAGAGTGACAATTATACCTCTGAACAAAATACAATCCCATCCCGTTCCCTCAAGAGTTCAACAAGCTGCTGTTAGATTGGTTGGTCCCTGCAATTTTTTTACTTTTTAAACTACTTATCTACTTATTTTTTCATCACTAGAAGCTGAAGATTTTGTCACTTCCATTTAAGGTGGGGAAAGGGAATGCGGAAGTAGCCCTTTCTTTGGTTGGTTATGAGGAAGAATTAAAGGTTTGTTCCTTGAATTGCAATTTTTTTTTATAATAATGTAGTGGTACCTGCTACATTGCTACTGAGCATTTTCCATACCAATTGAAGGTTCTAATAATCTTCTCTGGTTTCATTTTTTTGCATTTTATCTTGTTGGCTTTCTTGATCAATGATCTGGAAATTTTGGTGCTCAGATTTTATGTTTCGTTCTTTGTTAAACTACACATTTTCTAACTTAATTTTATAATTTTTGCTAGACTGCAATGGAATATGTATTTGGTTCAACCTTTGTTTGCAAAACCATTGATGCTGCAAAGGAGGTAACGACTGATGAACCTTTTCTAATGTTGAGTTACAATTAGCATTAGATCAAGATGTGGTAAAATCCTTTATTGATATTGTGCCTTCAACATTTTGCAATGTAAATCTGCATCCATATGCATTTCCTTACTGATAATGTATGACTTGAGCCTTGATGGTCATTTCTTTGAGGTATTTCGCTATTGTTTACTCAGCTCTTAATGTTTTTTTGTGATAACCATAATTTTCTTATTGTATATATATTTATCTAATGTGAAATACAAATTATTTTAAAATTTGGCATACAATCTCTCTGTTTAGTTAGGCGAGTTCTGTTTGTTTCCATTATATGATACTTCATCTGGTTATTATTGCCCTTTTACAATCATACTCTTCTAATCTGTCACATGATCATCTCGCTCTTATTCTGTTGCATTTTTTTTTTGGATGTATAATAGGTGGCGTTTAATAGGGATATTCACACAACAAGTGTCACTCTTGAAGGAGATATATTTCAGCCAAGGGGTCTTCTGACTGGTGGAAGCAGAAAGTATGGTGCTATATGAGAATGTGCATATTGTTTTCTGTCCAATACACTGATCAGTAAAGCATAATAGAATAGAGTTTTTCACAACCTTATAGAATTTCTATACTTCTCTGTTTCTTGTAATTGATGCTGCCACTTAGTTATTCAATGTTGTGACTGGTATGTTGTAACAGGGGAAGTGGTGATCTTTTGGGACGACTTCATGCTTTGGCTGAAGCTGAGTCTAAACTTTCAGTGCATCAAACAAGGTTGTCAGAGATCGAGGCAAAGGTAGACTCTGAAGACCCCTTTTTCCAGAATTATATGGAAACTTTGAAAACATAGTAATATACATTTTACATTGTCAGAAAAATTGTATATTGATATTTCGTTTTATTTTTCTGCTAATGCATTTACGAGTTTAAATATAGGATGATTAGCCTAATTAATTTGGGTTGGGGTCAATTGCTAGTTCGTTTGACATTGTTTCGGCTTAGCATCTGTTAGAAATGGGATTGGTCCAAATAACCCCAAAAGTTCATCTTGGGAGGACGGTTGCCCAAGCCTTGTTAGGAGTATTTTGACCGTGTTTTACAGATTAGACGAAAAAAAATGATGCATATATGAATGGATCTGACCAAATTATGATTTTCTTTTGACTTGGTAGTTTTTAGTTTGCATTTATTTTGATATTTATTACTTTTGACAACCTTGAAGCTTAGTCATTTTTCTAGGCCCATTTTTTGTATACAAGATCATTTTTTTTTAGATTTTCCACATAATTTTAATCTTATAAATCTTTGTTTTTTCTCTGTATCTTGATATCCAGATCTCAAAGCTTCTTCCACTTCAGAAAAAATTTATAGATCTCAAAGCACAATTGGAACTGAAGTTGTATGACCTTTCACTGTTTCAGAGCAGAGCTGAGCAAAATGAGCATCATAAGGTTTTGATTTCTTTTTCTTTCTCTAAATTTGATCCATGAACAAACATTGCAGTTCCATGTAATTTGTAGTTATATTTTTCTCCGTGTTATTCATCCCTTTTGTCTGCTCTCTTTCACCGCAATCACCATCTCATTTTTCTTTGTAGCTTGGAGAATTAGTGAAGAAGATTGAGCAAGAGCTAAATGAAGCAAAATTGACAGTCAAGGACAAACAATTTTTGTATGAGGAGTGCGTCAAAACTGTTTCATCTCTTGAGAAATTAATAAAGGACCATGACAATAGCAGAGAAAGTAGACTAAAAGGATTGGAGAAAAAGATAAAATCTATAAAATCTCAAATGCAATCATCTTTAAAAGATCTGAAGGTATGTTTGAAATATTATTATTTAAATCATATAATGATTCATTTAACTGATTTATTACAACTGGATAAATACCAACCCTAGGATGATGGTCAAGATAGTTAGTTGTACATGTAAAACTCAAGTTGTTAGAATGAGTCAAAATCATGTTAGGACAAAAGGTTGGATTTTCTTTGATGGTCTGCTGGACATTTTCATTATGTTCGAGATGTAATGGAGCTTTTCATGAGCCAATATTTAACATTTATTGAAAGTAGTTTTCGTTCTTATTCTGTTCTCTTGAGAATACTTTCGATTGGCAAGTTCCTCTTATTTGACAATGCTGCCTTCAATTGTTGAAAGTACATTGCATAAATGAGTCTGTAGAACTTCTATACGTTTTTGGCCAGATCTGTCTGTTCATCTGCCTGAGACAAATTTTGAATGAATAAACTAGTATCTTTGGCAATATTGATATAGATTGTGGATTCAGCTAGTAGCAAGAATGAAAATAAAATCATGTGCCCGATCTTAAGTTTGAAGTGGGGAATGCGGGTTTGTAGTTTGTTGAAGAAAAAACACGGATACAATTTCAAAAAATTCAGCACTCAAAATTAATGATAACATACATAAATAGTGTAACCAACTAATATTGGTATAGAAGATAAAAATATAGATGATAGAAATAAAAAAGATGAGTAGAAATAGATGAAAAATAAAGTGAAAGTTAAATGTGTTTAGTGTAAGAGAAAGGGAAATGAGATACGGGGAGAGGGAGATAAATAAATGGAGCTAGGTGAGAAACAGTACAACTAATCCTACTATTTTTAAAATTATTTACACCATATTTCTCCCCTTCCAAACACTTCAACTAATTTCCGTGTCCTCTCCCTCTAATTCTCTCCTACCAAACACACCATAAATAATCATTATAGTTTAAAAGTTAATTGGTTGCTTGCCGGTTTTCAGGGGCATGATAGTGAAAAGGAGAGACTTGTAATGGAAATGGAAGCTGTTATCCAGGAGCAAGCATCGTTGGAGAATCAGTTAGCATCATTGGGAACACTGATTAGCAATCTTGCCTCAGAAGTAGAAGAACAAAAATCCACAGTAAGTATTTGTATTTATTTTGATCAAATCTTTTTTTGTAGTGCAAGATTGTTTTCTCAACCCTATGAGCGATAGATTGTTGCAGTACGGAATAATCTTGATCAAGTTCAGTCAGAGTTGAAATCAGTTCGCCTGAAAATGAAAGAATGTGATAAGGAAATCAGTGCCATTGTTAAAGAGCAACAAAAGCTTGAACATAAAACTACTGAGAATAATCTAGAAAGGAAGAGGATGGAAAATGAGGTAATATTTTAACAGCTCTTGCCTGTAACACTTGGAATTGTGTGCTTAAGAACCATCTCTTCATTCTATTATTCCAGGTAAAACGAATGGAGATGGAACAGAAAGACTGCTCTGTTAGAGTAGATAAATTAATTGAGAAGCATGCTTGGATTGCTTCTGAAAAACAATTGTTTGGTCGAAGTGGGACTGATTATGATTTTTCTTCCTGTGATCCAAGTAAATCAAGGGAAGAACTTGAGAAGCTTCAGGCTGAGCAATCTGGGTCTGATGCTTTGAAACTCTACTATTATTGACTAACGTGCTTACTAAAATTATGTTCCTAATTTACTGACACTCTTGCTTTTATTGTTTTGCACCCTTAAGGCTTGAGAAAAGGGTGAACAAGAAAGTGATGGCAATGTTTGAGAAGGCAGAGGACGAGTACAATGATTTGATGTCCAAAAAAAACATAATTGAGGTGAACTTTAAGCTCTTTCCACAGTTTCTTTAACTTTCTAGTATAAGTGCTTAATCTTTTCTTTTCTGGCCTAGAATGACAAGTCCAAAATCAAGAAAGTGATTGAAGAGCTAGATGAGAAGAAGAAGGAGACACTAAATGTTACCTGGATCAAAGTGAATACGTGAGTTATTAATTGTTTAATATAATTGATCCACTTTATTTATGTTTGTTGTATATATTATAAGTTCAGATTTTTTGATAGTTGAGTTGGTTAACATGATATCAGATCCGTTGTGATCAAATAGTCAAGAGGTCGATTCATTATAGAATTTTTTGGAAAGTGGTATTTTCGTTCCTCTCATGAAAAATAGGATCACAGGATGGAGAATAAAGGAAGCTGTACACAAACTTGGGTGCCATAAAAAAGAAAGTCATATCCCTATCAAAGAAAATAAATCTAATCTATACTCTAATCCATTAAAACAGAATGGGTTTTGTAAAAAAATGATCCATTTAATACACTGGTTGAGTATCACGTTTTTTATTTGTTCATCCAGTGACTTTGGGTCCATCTTTTCTACACTATTACCGGGAACAATGGCTAAGCTAGAACCTCCAGAAGGATGCAGCTTCCTTGACGGTCTTGAGGTTCGTGTGGCATTTGGAAGTGTGTGGAAGCAGTCGTTGTCTGAATTGAGTGGAGGTCAGCGATCACTGCTTGCACTTTCTCTGATTCTGGCACTGCTTCTGTTCAAACCTGCTCCACTTTACATCCTTGATGAGGTATGTTTTTGTTTGTAATTTTTTTGTAGAATCCCAGTTATGTTATTGTTACAGTAATTACAAGAGATTGCATTGAATTCATACAGCGAAATACTGAAATCATATAAGTTCGCCTCTATATACACTGGTGAGATCCTAAAAAAACCTTAGGATCTGAGTTGTAGATGTAGGGCACATAACTTATCCCGAACAAACTTTTTTTTATTTTTTTTATTTTCCCTTTATGCATTTTGTGTATGCCTATATTTAACTACAAAAGATTTTTGTTTAAATGTTTGTATTTTGCTGTAAAATTCAGTTCTATTGATCCTTCTCCGTGTTAAACTACAAAAGATGTTTTATTGGAACTTAGAGTGATATGTCAACCTGAGAGGTGCCATCCTAGAGCACTAACCTTTATGTTTACTAATCATAATCCTAATTAATTAGGGGAATATATCGTGATCAGAATCAGAAAACATGGGAACTGATGTCAAGAGAAAATGTCGAAATAGAAAAGCTAATTTTAAAAAAAATATGAAGATATGATTGGACAATTTTGTATATTATCGAATTATCATATATTCTAACACTCCTCTCAAACTAAACCTTACTGTAAGCTTGTTACAGATAAACCCGTTATAGAAAAATGTATAATTGATTTGAGACCATAGAGTGGAGAGAACGGGATGATTATCTGTGACTATTACCTTCAATTTAAGGATTGATGGTTTATACTGGATGGTCTTATGCTCTATACATTAAAAAGCATTGTCTTATTTCTCTACCATTTACACTGGGAACCGTCTTTTTTATGCATTTCAAGCAATGATTGTTGTTGGGCCAAATGTTTATTGTTTAATTCTTGCAGGTTGATGCAGCTCTTGATTTGAGCCACACACAAAACATAGGGAGAATGATAAAGGCTCACTTTCCGCACTCTCAGGTAGAGTATAATTGTTGATATTGCCGTGTGATTTCTTGCAATTCTGTCTTTCTAAATCTACAAATATAATTGGCAAGAATCTCTTATTTCAAGTTATAAAAAATATACATACGTGTCTTGTCATTTTCACATATTTGATCATGTGAATTTTGATTGTTAACTTGTTATAGTTTGCTTCTTGGTTTGTCAATATACATGATAAATGATTAACATTAGTGTCTTTTTGAATCCATGTAGTTGAACCTACCAAGTGGGGGGGTGGGGGTGACCTTGTTTGTTGTATAATTTTCTTTTGTTTTCCTACTGTTAGTGTGTGTTTGAGACCACTTCAAAGATGAAATTATTTTAATATTCGATTATATGTATAATTAGTTATTGTTACAAAATATTATAATCTGAATTAATTTATTTTAGGTTACTGAAAAATAATTTTAAGATAATTAATTCCGTCTGAATGTAACAAAAAGATTTCAGCTGTTACAAACATTTTTGAAATTCACTTTCTCTTGAGGCTATTTTTAAAGCTCCAGCTATTACCTCATTCCTTTGGTTATTTTTACTTGCAGTTTATTGTGGTTTCCTTGAAGGAAGGCATGTTCAATAACGCAAATGTTCTTTTCCGTACAAAATTTGTGGATGGTGTTTCAACTGTTCAGCGAACAGTTGCCTCTAAACAAAGCAAATGATGAATTTGCTTCATCTGTTACAAGTCTTGTACTTAAGTTCATCTTCAGGGATAGCGTAATGTAGGTAATACCTGTAATTTAAGTGCTTATGTAATTTGAACATCAGTGTAAGCAAATGATGTATTTGCTTCATCTGTTATAACAAGTCTTGTACTCATGTTCATCTTCAGGGAAAGCAGAAATGTAGGTTATACCTGTAATTTAAATTCTTGTGTAATTTGAACATTAGTTTAGTAGGGTCTCTACATGCTCCTGATGTAATTAACTATTTAACACTAATGATTGGGGTAACATGAATGTGTTTGAATCTGGATGATCTGATTTTGTACAAGAGAGGAAGTTTATAGAAACTAATGAGCAGAGACCATGGAGGAATTGAAGATAAGAGTTGAGTTTTAGCATGAAGATCACTTCTGCATGTGTACATTTCTTTTCTAATTATAAATCTGTCTTTGTTTTCTGATTTTTCCTGTTAAAGAATATGACCAAAAATAGAAAAATGATTATACACTATTTATAATTCTTTAAATGTTAGATCCGATTATATACTATGTATTTAGTTTTTGGATTGGAATTATGAAGTTTAACATAACATGCATAAGAAAAATTAACATGAAATAACAATCAATACTGAGTATAATATTTTGCTTGTTATTCTTTGATAGCATATATATAGTTTTTGACCAAATTGAACCAAACATTAATGACCAAAACAGCATTGTGATCCCTTTTTCAAATATATCTTCAAGAAAATTCAATGATATTGGTTACTGAAATTTTATTGATCATAATACTAATGGATAATATTTTTTTAAATTGTTAATTTAAATATATATATATATATATATATATATATATATCATTTTCTTAGACGTGGTGGGACCATGAAGAAAAAGGAAGTTTATAATTAAGAAAAGGACAATTTTATTGTTGTAATTTTTTAATAAAATTATATTAAATTGTTGACTCTCTTGTCGAAATATTTTCCTCTTTTAAATTTACGAAGCTCAGACACTCCTCTTAAATGGTGTGTCTGTATCAGACACACGTATCAGACATTGACATTCGTACCAGACGTCCGTCACTGTGTCTATTGAGTTTTGGCTGAGATTTGAGGCCCAATAAAAATTGCAAAAAGTAGGGCGGAATTTCACTAGTTTTGGTAGATGATAGCCTTGGTTTGCACAAAATTTCCGAAAAATTCTCCCGAAATAATTTTTTCCTGAAATACCACGTAAGAATCTCCACTGAATTTGGCACAAAACGCAACAAATTTCAGGTCCAACGAATGAGTATTCGCCCACGAAAAAAATCAAACGGTTTTACACACAAACGAACCCTCCTTTCACCACTGGCAGTGATCAATAAAAAATGCATTGCCAATCTCAGCCAAAACTAAATAGACACAGTAACGAACGTCTGGTAAAAATTTCAGACCAAAATACCCAAAAAGTAAGGCGTAGTAAGTCCCAGATCGAGAGTGAACAAAATTGGTTTTCCGAAAACAAAACGTCCTGGATTTTCTTCCCCGTATCTCCTTTTTGTGATTTTTTTATGGACGTGCCTCCTTACCTGGTTGCAAACTACATATGGAAGTACTTGTGTGAACTTTTTTAGCGCAATACGGATCCAGAATAAAAATTGCAGAAAGTAGGGCGAAATTTCACAAGTTTTGGTAGAGGATAGCCTTGGTTTGCACAAAATTTCCAAAAAATTCTCCCGAAATAGTTTATTCCTGAAATTCAACGTAAGAATCTCCACTGAATTTGGGACAAAACGCGACAAATTTCAGGTCAAACGGATGAGTATTCGCCAACGAAAAAAATCAAACGGTTTCACACACAAACGAACCTTCCTTTCGGCTCTGGAAGTGATCAATAAAAACTTTATTGCCAATCGTGTGGGACGAATTTGGGCATCAAATCTCAGCCAAAACCCAATAGACACAGTGACGAACATCTGGTAAAAATTTCAGACCAAAACACCCAAGGAGTTAAGCGTAGCAAGTCCCAAACCGAGAGTGAAAAAACTGGTTTTCCGAAAACAAAACATCCTGGATTTTCTAACCCGTATCTCATTTTTGTGATTATTTTATGGAGGTGCCTCCTTACCTCGGTGCAAACAACATATGGAAGTACTTGTGTGAACTTTTTGCAGTGCAATACGGACCCAGAATCAAAATTGCAGAAAGTAGGGCGAAATTTCACAAGTTTTGGTAGAAGATAGCCTTGGTTTGCACAAAATTTCTGAAAAATTCTCCCGAAATAGTTTATTAGTAATATTCCACGTAAGAATCTCCACTGAATTTGGGACAAAACGCAACAAATTTCAGGTCAAACGGATAAGTATTCGCCCACGAAAAAAATCAAACGGTTTCACACACAACCGAACCTTTCTTTCAGCCCTGGAAGTGATCAATAAAAATTTTATTGCCAATCGTGTGGGACGAATCTGGGCATCAAATCTCAGCCAAAACTCAATAGACACAGTGACGAACGTCTGGTAAAAATTTCAGACCAAAATACCCAAGGAGTAAGGCGTAGTAAGTCCCAGACCGAGAGTGAACAAACCTGGTTTTCTGAAAACAAAACGTCCTGGATTTTCTTCCCCGTATCTCCTTTTTGTGATTATTTTATGGACATGCCTCCTTACCTAGGTGCAAAAAACATATGGAAGTACTTGTGTGCACTTTTTAAGCGCAATACGGACCCAGAATAAAAATTGCAGAAAGTAGTGCGAAATTTCACAAGTTTTGGTAGTGGATAGCCTTGGTTTGCACAAAATTTCAGAAAAATGCTCCCGAAATAGTTTTCAGACAAAAACACCCAAGGAGTAAGGCGTAGTAAGTCTCAGACCGAGAGTGAACAAAACTGGTTTTCCAAAGACAGAACGTCCTGGATTTTCTTCCCCGTATCTCCTTTTTTTGATTCTTTTATGGACGTGCCTCCTTACCTGGGTGAAAACAACATATGGAAGTACTTGTGTGAACTTTTTCAGCACAATACGGGCCCTGAATAAAAATTGCAGAAGGTAGGGCGAAATTTAACAAGTTTTGGTAGAGGATACCCTTGGTTTGCACAAAATTTCCGAAAAATTCTCCCGAAATAGTCTTTTCCTGAAATTCCATGTAAGAATCTCCAATGAATTCGGGAAATAACACGACAAATTTCAGTTCAAATGGATGAGTATTCGCCCACGAAAAAAAATCAAACGGTTTCACACTCAAAGAAACCTTCTTTCCGGCCCTGGCAGTGATCTATAAAAAATTTATTGCCAATCTTTTGGGACGAATCTGGGCCTCAAATCTCAGACAAAACTCAATAGAAACAGTGACGGACGTCTCGCAAATATTTCAGACCAAAACACCCAAGGAGTAAGGCGTAGTAAGTCCCAGACCGAGAGTGAACTAAACTGGTTTTCCGAAAACAGAATGTTCTGGATTTTCTTCCCGGTATCTCCTTTTTGTGATTTTTTTACGGACGTGCCTCCTTACCTGGGTGCAAACAACATATGGAAGTACTTGTGTGAACTTTTTCAGCGTAATACGGACACAAAATAAAAATTGCAGAAAGTAAGGCGAAATTTCACAAGTTTTGGTAGAGGACATAGCCTTGGTTGGCACAAAATTTTCGAAAAATTCTCCTGAAATAGTTTTTTCCTGAAATTCCACGTAAGAATCTCCACTTAATTTGAGACAAAACGTGACAAATTTCAGGTCACACGGATGACTATTCGCCCACGAAAAAAATCAAACAGTTTCACACACAAAGGAACCTTCTTTCTGAATCCACCCTTTGATTAAATCTAAAGCATTAACATTCTCAATCTTTATGAAAATAAAATGTTTTTCAAACTAAGTTAAAACAACCGATTGTTTTGTCGAAACAACCGATTGTTTATACTTAGGTGTTTTGAGAAAAAGATTGAAAACTGTTTTGAATGGTTGAACTGTTAAAGTACCAAAATAACCGATTGATTCGAGGAAACAACCGATTGTTTGTTTTGGGACCATAACAGAAAAACTGTTTTCTGTTTGACTGAGCTTTAAATGTTGTAACTGATTACGCTCCAGTCATTAAATGCTTTGACCAATCTCTTAATGCAATTTATGAGTTTGTTAAGATTTGATAACAAACTACATCTTTGAAGAAATTTAGAAAAATAGATTTTAGAATTAAGAATCTTTTGACAAAGTTTTTCTAAAGAGTTTTTTTCAAAGTGCTGAGATTGCTAAGGTGTTGTGATTGATCAAGGTGTTGGAATAGGATTCTGCTTGTATTGGTTTCAGATTATCTTCTGTAACAAGTGTAATCCTTGTACTCTGTTGAACAATTCGTTTTCTGTGTTTGCTGAGATTGGCTGTGTGTTCTTGAGGTGTTCAAGATCAGCAATCTTAGTGTTGGCCAAGGAGAGTGTGTTTCTTGAGGTGTTTAAGATCATTCTCTTGGTTGTGGTGTAAGTGATCAAGTGGTGATTGCTTAGTGGATTTCCTCAGGGTTTCTGAGAAGACTGGATGTAGATCTGGTTTGGAGTGAAGCAGTATAGACAACTGTGTACAATCTCTCTATCTCTAACTCTTTAAATTCAGTTTATTTGTTGTTTGCTGGTATAAACAACCGATTGTTTCTACGAAACAACCAATTGTTTTTCTGGTACTATAGCTTTTGCTTGCTGTTTTGGCTAACTGAATTGCTGAATTAATTGGTTCCTGAGATAAATTCGTTCTAGTTTTGAAAAATTGTGAGAAAACCCTCTTTAAACAATTCACCCCCCTCTAGTTTAAAGCCATCTTTTCTAACAATTGGCATCAAGAGCTTGGTTCTTGAAAGTTATTGAAGTTGATCCTAAAAATATTTTTAAAATGGCTGATAGACTACCGTTTGGGGAAGGTGCCTCAATTAACAGACCACCCTTGTTTTGTGGTTTGAACTACCAGTTTTGGAAAGTAGGAATGAAAATATTTATGGAATCTCTTGACAAAGGAATTTGGGATGCAATTGAAAATGGTCCTTTTATCCCAAAGTTTGAAAAGGATGGATCTGTCATTGAGAAGCCATGGTCTCAATGGACTGATGCAGAAAGCAAAAAGGCCAAATTCGATTGCATTGCCAAAAATATTATAACATCTGCTTTAAATTTTGATGAGTTTTTCAGGGTCTCTCAATGCAAATCATCAAAAGAGATGTGGGACACTTTGGAAGTCACTCATGAAGGAACAAATGAGGTGAAAAGAGCTAGAAAGCATGCTCTCATCCAAGAGTATGAGATGTTTAGAATGCTTAAAGGAGAAACTATTGCTTAGGTGCATAAAAGGTTTACGCACATCATCAATCACCTTATGAGCCTAGACAAGACCTTTGATAAAGAAGAGCTGAACATCAAGATCTTGAAATGTCTTGATAGAGCATGTTAACCAAAGGTAACTGCTATTTTCGAATCTAAAGATCTAACATCATTAAGTGTTGCTTCTTTGTTTGGAAAGCTTAGGGAACATGAGCTATAGATGAATAGACTCAATGTTCAAGAGAGTGAAGATAAGCACACAAGGAGCATAGCCTTGAAAGCATCCAAACACAAGGGAAAGCAAGATTCTAGTGATGATAGTGATGAGGAAAACCTTAGCTTGCTGTCAAGGAAATTCAGCAAATTCCTAAAGAGAAACCGCAACAAAGACAACAACAAGGATAGGTATGGAAACAAGAAATCCAATGAATTCAATTCAAAATAACTACACTTGTTTTGGTTGTGGTGAGCAAGGTCATATAAAGGCAGATTGTCCTAACAAGAGCAAAGAGAAAAAGACTAGTTACAAAGAGAAGAAAGGCAAGACAAAAAGAGTCTACATAGCTTGGGATGAAAATGAGGTGTCATCATCAAGTTCTTCATCAAGTGAAGATGAAAAAGCAAACATATGTTTGGTAGCTGAAAATGATGATGAATCTTGCAGCTCAAGTGAGGTAAGTTCATGTGCTTCCCTAAATGAACAAAATTATAGTGAATTGCTTGAAGCTTTTCAAGAAACACATGATGAAGCTAATAGATTGGTTCTTTCAAACAACTGATTGAAAGATCTTAACAGTAGGCTTGAAAAGAAAGTTAAATCACTTGAAGAGGATCTGAAAAAAGCAAAAAGTGATTTTGAAAAATTGGAAAATCAATTCAAAAATGCCTCTTGCAAGTGTGATACTCTCATTTGCAAAAATGGTGAAAATCTTGAGAACAAGGGTCACTATCTTGTTGAAACTGTGGACAAACTTTCAAAGGGGAAATCAAACTTTGAGAATGTCTTGGCATCTCAAAGCTGTGTTTTTGGAAAGGCTGGTTTAGGCTTCAATCCACAGAACAAGCAAGATAGGTTTTCAAAAAGTTTTTTAAGAAAATCAGAAAAACAACCGATTGTTAAGATGAAACAATCGGTTGTTACATGCTTTTACTGCATGAAGAAAGGCCACTCTGTTAGATTCTGTAAAATTAGAAAATATTCTGTTCCAAGATGTTTTATGAAATGGATTCCTAAGGGATGTGATGTTTCTAACTGCAAAGAAAAGTCAAATGGACCCAAATTTGTTAGGGGACCAAATCTTGCTACTTGAAATTGTTTATACAGGAAAAATAAAGAGAAGAAGAAGAACTGAGCCATCTGATCAAGCTGTTGAAGAAAAAGGCAGTCATTGAAGCTGAATCAATGCTATGCAAAAGATCTCAACAGTGAAAAGAAGCTTCTTGATCAAATAACACTTGGCTCATTGAAGAATCAACATAAGGATAAGACTTTCCTTTATTTGTTCTCAATTTCTGTTTCAAAGTTCTTTCTTGTGTTTAATTTTTTTTTTAAACAATGTCATCTATTTTAAACTGCTTCTGCTTATGGTTAAAATTCAAAACCAAGTTTTTAACTGCTGCAGAAAAACAACCGATTGTTTTGAGTCTGACAACACTATGAAGAAATAGTTTTAATTGCTATTTTTGAATTTCTATCTGTTGCAGATCGATTTAAAAGAGAGAATCTTGATCAAAGGATCTATGTTGAAAGCTGATTATGTTCAGAAAGAAGTTACAACAGTTATAAAGGAATATATTCCAAAATCTTGGAAATTCAAGAGCCTTTATGACTAGTCAAAGATCACATGTGAAGACCATGTGATTTTCAGTTTTTTCTGACATTTTCTGTGCAGAGCAGAGTCAAGTCCTCACACTCTGAAAACCAGGTACCCATTAATGAAATTAAATTCAAATTGATTCTCTTACTGCTATAAAATCTGGTGCAGATTTCTTCCACAAGAACAACCAATTGCAACATCTCTTGCAATATCTCTTGCAACATCTCTTGCAAAAATCTGTGAAGTGTGCTCTCCTCTGTTTTCGTCTCTGCTGTCATGGAATCAACTCCTCCCACTTCAAAAAGAGTCAAAACCAGGGCTGTAAGGTCTGGAGGAAGGCTAGAAGGCTGGTTTTCTGGAGACAATGATCTCATTGAGAAGTGTAGGTATGAAACAAGTATCAAGAAGATAAACAACCCCAAGGTTGTATGCTTTGATTGGCTGAAAAGTCAAAAGCTTGATAATGTGAGAAGGCTGCTCAAGGATCAATCTCTCAGAAAGTTCCTAGAGATGAAGGGAAACATTTATCCAGATTTGGTAAGGGTGTTCTACACAAACTTGAAGTTTGAGGGAAACAATCTAGTTTCTCATGTGAAAGGTGTAGAAATGGAGATAACTCATGAAGTTTGGACTGCTGTTGCTGGACTTAAGTTTTCTGGTCTGAGAATCAACAAGGGAAACCTTGGTGTGGTGGAGGATTTTAACAAAATCCAATTCTACAAAAGTTGCTTGAAGAACAATCATGCTCAAGTTAGTACATGCTCGGTTGGAGGTTTGAAACTTGATGAGAGGTTGCTTGCTCTCATTGTAACTTGGATTCTAACTCCAAGGGGGAGTAATCACTTTGTGCTAACTGAAGAAGATCTGGTTTATATCTTCTGCATCACCAAGAAAATCAAGATCAATTGGATTCATATAATCAAAGAACACATGCAAAAAGCCATGAGGTTAGGTGATTATCATTATCCATATGCTGTTTTGATATCTAAATTTCTACTCTATTTTGAAGTTAATCTTGAAGATGAAACTTCTGAGCTGGTCAAGTCAACTCAAGAGTTGAACAATGGATCACTCAGCAAGATGGGTTTTACAAAAGTAGGTGGAAAATGGATAAGCAAGGATGGTGATCATGGTGCCTCATCTAGTGGGATGCTAATCTTGAACAAGATGAACCTGCTGATATGGATGTTCAACATGAAGATCTACATGAAGATTTTCAAGATGCAGGACCTAGTGCTGATGATGGACATCAAGGAGAAAGAATGCAAACCATGTCGCCTTTTGAAAGACTCATGGTGAATAGGTTTGATAGCTTTGCTGAAAATCAAAGGAGCCTCCATGATCTCTGTGTTAGTAATTTCCAAAGGATTGACACCAGGTTTGAAAACATGGATGCAAGGTTTATGACTCTGGATAAACAGATTGAAGCTGTCCAGAATCAAATCTTTGATCTTCAGTTTGCTGATGAAGAAGAATGAAGGAAAAACAACCGATTGGTTATTGAAACAATCGATTGTTTTTGGCTGATATCTCTGGTTTTTAATTTCTTTCCTTCTGCTGTTGCTGCTTTATTCTGATGTAATCAAAACAATATCTTGTTTTATCTCTTATCTTTGTCTATTTGTGAAGACAAATAGGGGGAGATATATGCTGTGTGTTTTAGTTTGTTTTAAGTTTTTGTTTTAAGTTGATAAAACAGTTTGGGTTATATAATATGATTATGATATTAGATGTTTTAAGCTTTAAACTGTTTATCTGCATGCTAACAAAATATCAGAAGTTCAATGTATTGCTCAAAGTTCTATTGCAGGAACTACCTCAGATTTAATCAGGTACAACACAAGCATCATGGATTTGTCTTCATCAAATAGGGGGAGATTGTTGAACCTTGTGATGTTCAAGTTTTGAAGAATCCAAATCCTTTGAAGGATGTTGAAGCCTCTGCTTTGCTTGATGTTGCTGTGCTGGTTTAAGCTTTGTTCTGGGGTAGTTTATATGTTGTAATCCACCCTTTGATTAAATCTAAAGCATTAGCATTCTCAATCTTTATGAAAATAAAATGTTTTTCAAACTAAGTTAAAACAACTGATTGTTTTGTCGAAACAACCGATTGTTTATACTTAGGTGTTTTGAGAAAAAGATTGAAAACTGTTTTCAATGGTTGAACTGTTAAAGTACAAAAACAACTGATTGATTCGAGGAAACAACCGATTGTTTGTTTTGGGACCATAACAGAAAAAGTGTTTTCTGTTTGACTGAGCTTAAAATGTTTTAACTGATTACGCTCCAGTCATTAAATGCTTTGACCAATCTCTTAATGCAATTTAAGAGTTTGTTAAGATTTGATAACAAACTACATCTTTGAATAAATTCAGAAAAACAGATTTGAGAATTAAGAATCTTTTGACAAAGTTTTTCTAAAGAGTTTTTTTCAAAGTGATGATATTGCTAAGTGGTTGTGATTGATCAAGGTGTTGGAATAGGATTCTGCTTGTATTGATTTCAGATTATCTTCTGTAACAAGTGTAATCCTTGTACTCTGTTGAACAATTCGTTTTCTGTGTTTGCTGAGATTGGCTGTGTGTTCTTGAGGTGTTCAAGATCAACAATCTTAGTGTTGGCCAAAGAGAGTGTGTTTCTTGAGGTGTTTAAGATCATTCTCTTGGTTGTGGTGTAAGTGATCAAGTGGTGATTGCTTAGTGGATTTCCTCAGGGTTTCTGAGAAGACTGGATCTAGCTCTGGTTTGGAGTGAACCAGTATAAACAACTGTGTACAATCTCTCTATCTCTAACACTTTAAATTCAATTTATTTGTTGTTTGCTGGTATAAACAACCGATTGTTTCTACGAAACAACCGATTGTTTTTCTGGTACTATAGCTTTTGCTTGCTAATTTGGCTAACTGAATTGCTGAATCAATTGGTTCCTGAGATAAATTCATTCTAGTTTTAAAAAATTGTGAGAAAACCCTCTTTAAACAATTCACCCCCCCTCTAGTTTAAAGCCATCTTTTTTAACAATAGTTTTTTCCTGAAATTCCACGTAAGAATCTCCACTGAATTTGGGACAAAACGCGACAAATTTCAGGTCAAACGAATGAGTATTCGCCCACGAAAAAAATCAAACAGTTTCACACACAAAGGAACCTTCCATCCGACCCTGGCACTGATCAATAAAAAATTTATTGCCAATCTTGTTGGACGAATCTGGGCCTCAAACTTCAGCAAAAACTCAATAGACACAGTGGCGGACGTCTCGTAAAAATTTCAGACCAAAACACCCAAGGAGTAAGGCGTAGTAAGTCCCGGACCGAGAGTTAACAAAACTTGGTTTTCCGAAAACAGAACGTCCTGGATTTTCTTCCCCGTATCTCCTTTTTGTGATTCTTTTATGGACGTGCCTCCTTACCTGGGTGCAAACAACATATGGAAGTACTTGTGTGAACTTTTTCAGCGCAATACAGACCCATAATAAAAATTGCTGAAGGTAGGGCGAAAATTCACAAGTTTTCTTAGAGATAGCCTTGGTTTGCACAAAATTTCTGAAAAATTCTTCCGAAATAGTTTTTTCCTGAAATTCCACGTAAGAATCTCCACAAAATTTGGGACAAAACGCGACAAATTTCAGGTCAAACGGATGAGTATTCGCCTACGAAAAAAATAAAACAGTTTCATACACAAAGGAACCTTCCTTCCGGCCCTGACAGTGATCAATAAAAAATTTATTACCAATCTTGTGGGATGAATCTGGGCATCAAATTTCAGCCAAAACTCAATAGACACAATGACAGACGTCTGGTAAAAATTTCAGACCAAAACAACCAAGGAGTAAGGCGTAGTACATCCCGGACCGAGAGTAAACAAAACTGGTTTTCCGAAAACAGAACGTCCTGGATTTTCTTCCCCGTATCTCCTTTTTGTGATTCTTTTTGGATGTGCCTCCTTACCTGGGTGCAAAAATCATATGGAAGTACTTGTGTGAACTTTTTCAGCGCAATACAGACCTAGAATAAAAATTGCAGAAAGTAGGGCGAAATTTCACAAGTTTTGGTAGAGGATAGCATTGGTTTGCACAAAATTTCCGAAAAATTCTCCCGAAATAGTTTTCTCCTGAAATTCCACGTAAGAATCTCCACTGACTTTGGGACAAAACACGACAAATTTCAGTTCAAACGGATGAGTATTCGCCCACGAAAAAATATCAAACGGTTTCACACACAAAGCAACCTTCCTTCCGGCCCTGGCAGTGATAATTAAAAAATTTATTGCCAATCTTGTGGGACAAATCTGGGCCTCAAATCTCAGCCAAAACTCAATAGACACAGTGACAGACGTCTGGTAAAAATTTCAGACTAAAACTCCCAAGAAGTAAGGCGTAGTAAGTCCCGGACCGAGAGTGAACAAAATTGGTTTTCCGAAAACGGAACGTCATGGATTTTCTTCCCCGTATCTCCTAATTGTGATTCTTCTATGGAAGTGCCTCCTTACCTGGGTGTAAACAACATATGGAAGTACTTGTGTGAACCTTTTCAGCGCAATACGGACCCAGAATAAAAATTGTAGAAAGTAGGGCGAAATTTCACAAGTTATGGTAGAGGATAGCCTTGGTTTGCAAAAAATTTCCGAAAAATTCTCCCGAAATACTCTGTTCCTGAAATTCCACGTAAGAATCTCCGTTGAATTTAGGACAAAACGCGACAAATTTCATGTCAAACGGATCAGTATTCGCCAACGAAAAAAATCAAACAGTTTCGCACACAAAGGAACCTTCCTTCCGGCCCTGGCAGTGATCAATAAAAAATTTATTCCCAATCTTGTGGGACGAATCTGGGCCTCAAATCTAAGCGAAAACTCAATAGACACAGTGGTGGACGTCTGGTAAAAATTTCACACCAAAACACCCAAGGAGTAAGGCGTAGTAAGTCCCAGACCGAGAGTGAACAAAACTGGTTTTTCAAAAACAGAACGTCATGGATTTTTTTCCCCGTATCTCCTTTTTGTGATTTTTTTATGGACGTGCCTCCTTACCTGGTTGCAAACTACATATGGAAGTACTTGAGTGAACTTTTTTAGCGCAATACGGATCCAGAATAAAAATTCCAGAAAGTAGGGCGAAATTTCACAAGTTTTGGTAGAGGATAGACTTGGTTTGCACAAAAATTCCGAAAAATTCTCCTGAAATAGTATTTTTTCCTGAAATTCAACGTAAGAATCTCCACTGAATTTGGGACAAAACGCGACAAATTTCAGGTCAAACGGATGATTATTCGCCCCCGAAAAAAATCAAACAGTTTCACACACAAAGGAACCTTTGTTCTGGCCCTGGCAGTGATCAATAAAAACTTTATTGCCAATCTTGTGGGATGAATCTGGGCCTCAAATCGCAGCCAAAACTCAATAGACACAGTGACGGACGTCTGGTAAAAATTTCAATCCAGAACACCCAAGGAGTAAGGCGTAGTAAGTCCCGGACCGAGAGTGAACAAAACATGGTTTTCTGAAAACAGAAAGTCATGGATTTTCTTCCCCGTATCTCCTTTTTGTGATTCTTCTATGGACCTGCCTGCTTACCTGGGTGCAAACAACATATGGAAGTACTTGTGTGAACTTTTTCAGCGCATTACGGACCCAGAATAAAAATTGCAGAAAGTAGGGTGAAATTTGACAAGGTTTGGTACAGGATAGCCTTGGTTTGCACAAAATTTCCGAAAAATTCTCCCGAAATAGTGTTTTCCTGAAATTCCACGTAACAATCTCCACTGAATTTGGTACAAAACGCGAAAAATTTCAGGTCAAACGGATGAGTATTCGCCCAGGAAAAAAATAAAATAGTTTCACACACAAAGGATCCTTCCTTCCAGCCCGGGCAGTGATCAATAAAAAATTTATTGTCAATCTTGTGGGACGAATCTGGCCCTCTAATCTCAGCCAAAACTCAATAGACACAGTGACGGACGTCTGGTAAAAATTTCAGTCCACAACACCCAAGGAGTAAAGCGTAGTAAGTCCCGGACCGAGAGTGAACAAAACTGGTTTTTCGAAAACAGAACGTCATGGATTTTCTCCCCCGTATCTCTTTTTTGTGATTCTTTTATGGACGTGCCACCTTACTTGCGTGCAAAGTACAAATGGAAGTACTTGTGTGAACTTTTTCAGCGCTATAGGGACCCAGAATAAAAATTGCAGAAAGTAGGGCGAAATTTCACAAGTATTGGTAGAGAATAGCGTTGGTTTGCACAAAATTTCTGAAAAATTCTTCCGAAATACTTTTTTCCTGAAATTCCACGTAAGAATCTCCACTAATTTGGGACAAAAAGTGACAAATTTCAGGTCAAACGGATGAGTATTCGCCCAGGAACCTTCCATCCGACCCTGGCACTGATCAATAAAAAATTTATTGCCAATCTTGTGGGACGAATCTGGGCCTCAAATCTCAGCTAATACTCAATAGACACAGTGACAAACGTCTGGTTAAAATTTCAGACTAGAACACCCAAGGAGTAAGGCGTAGTAAGTCCCGGACCAAGAGTGATCAAAAGTAGTTTTTCGAAAACAGAACGTCATGGATTTTCTTCCCCGTATCTCCTTTTTGTGATTGTTTTAAGTACGTGCCTCCTTACCTTGGTGCAAACGACATATGGAAGTACTTGTGTGAACTTTTTAAACGCAATACGGACCCATAGTAAAAATTGCAGAAAGTAGGGCGAAATTTCACAAGTTTTGGTAGAGGATAGCCTTGGTTTGGACAAAATTCCTGAAAAATTCTCCCGAAATAGTTTTTTCTGAAATTCCACATAAGAATCTTCACTGAATTTGGGACAAAACTCGACAAATTTCAGGTCAAACGGATGAGTATTCGCACAGGAAAAAAATCAAACAGTTTCACACAGAAAGGAACCTTCCTTCCGGCTATGGCAGTGATCAATAAAAAATTTATTGCCAATCTTGTGGGACGAATATGGGCCTCAAATCTCAGCCAAAACTCAATAGGCACAGTGGCAGACGTCTGGTAAAAAATTCAGTCCAAAACACCCAAGGAGTAAGGCGTAGTAAGTCCCGGACCGAGAGTGAACAAAACTGGTTTTCTAAAAATAGAACGTCATGAATTTTCTTCCCCGTATCTCCTTTTTATGATTCTTTTATGCACATGTCTCCTTACCTGGGTGCAAACAACATGTGGAAGTACTTGTGTGAACTTTTTCAGCGTAATATGGACCCAGAATAAAAATTGCAGAAAGTAGGGCGAAATTTCACAAGGTTTGGTAGAGGATAGCCTTGGTTTGCACAAAATTTCCGTAAAATTCTCCCAAAATAGTCTTTTCCTGAAATTCCACGTAAGAATCTCCACTTAGTTTGGGATAAAACGCGACAATTTTCAGGTCAAACGGATGAGTATTCGCCGACGAAAAAAAATAAAACAGTTTCATACACAAAGGAACCTTCCTTCCGGCCCTGGCAGTGATCAATAAAAAATTTATTGCCAATCTTGTGGGACGAATCTGGGCCTTAAATCTCATCAAAAACTCAATAGACACAGTGGAGGACGTCTGGTAAAAATTTCAGACCAAAACACCCAAGGGGTAAGGCGTAGTAAGTCCCGGACCGAGAGTGAACAAAACTTGGTTTTCCGAAAACAGAACGTCCTGGATTTTCTTCCCCGTATCTCCTTTTTGTGATTCTTTTATGGACGTTCCTCCTTACCTGGGTGCAGACAACAAATGGAAGTACTTGTGTGAACTTTTTCAGCGCAATACGGATCCAGAATAATAATTGCAGAAAGTAGTGTCAAATTTGACATGTTTTGGTAGAGGATAGCCTTGGTTTGCACAAAATTTCCGAAAAATTCTCCAGAAATAGTCTTTTCCTGAAATTCCACGTAAGAATCTCCACTGAATTTGGGACAAAACGCGACAAATTTCAGGTCAAACGGATGAGTATTCGCCTGCGAAAAAAATCAAACAGTTTTACACACAAACGAACCTTCCTCCTGGCCCTGGCATTGATCAACAAAAAATTTATTGCCAATCTTGTGGGCCGAATCTGGGCCTCAAATCTCAGCCAAAACTCAATAGACACAGTGGCGGACGTCTGGTAAAAATTTCAGACCAAAACACCCAAGGAGTAAGGCGTAGTAAGTCCCAGACCGAGAGTTAACAAAACTTGGTTTTCCGAAAACAGAACGTCCTGGATTTTCTTCCCCGTATCTTATTTTTGTGATTCTTTTATGTATGTGCCTCCTTACCTGGGTGCAAACAACATATGGAAGTACTTGTGTGAACCCTTTCAGCGCAATACGGACCCAGAATAAATATTGCAGAAAGTAGAGTCAAATTTGACATGTTTTGGTAGAGGATAGCCTTGGTTTGCACAAAATTTCCGAAAAATTCTCCCGAAATAGTCTTTTCCTGAAATTCCACGTAAGAATCTCCACTGAATTTGGGACAAAACGCGACAAATTTCAGGTCAAACGGATGAGTATTCGCCTGCGAAAAAAATCAAACAGTTTTACACACAATCGAACCTTCCTCCCGGCCCTGGTAGTGATAACCTAAAAATTTATTGCCAATCTTGTGGGCCGAATCTGGGCCTCAAATCTCAGCCAAAACTCAATAGACACAGTGGCGGACGTCTGGTAAAAATTTCAGACCAAAACACCCAAGGAGTAAGGCGTAATAAGTCCCAGACCGAGAGTTAACAAAACTTGGTTTTCCGAAAACAGAACGTCCTGGATTTTCTTCCCCGTATCTTATTTTTGTGATTCTTTTATGTATGTGCCTCCTTACCTGGGTGCAAACAACATATGGAAGTACTTGTGTGAACCCTTTCAGCGCAATACGGACCCAGAATAAATATTGCAGAAAGTAGGGTCAAATTTGACATGTTTTGGTAGAGGATAGCCTTGGTTTGCACAAAATTTCCGAAAAATTCTCCCGAAATAGTCTTTTCCTGAAATTCCACGTAAGAATCTCCACTGAATTTGGGACAAAACGCGACAAATTTCAGGTCAAACGGATGAGTATTCGCCTGCGAAAAAAATCAAACAGTTTTACACACAAACGAACCTTCCTCCCGGCCCTGGCAGTGATCAACTAAAAATTTATTGCCAATCTTGTGGGCGGAATCTGGGCCTCAAATCTCAGCCAAAACTCAATAGACACAGTGGCGGACGTCTGGTAAAAATTTCAGACCAAAACACCCAAGGAGTAAGGCGTAGTAAGTCCCAGACCGAGAGTTAACAAAACTTTGTTTTCCGAAAACAGAACGTCCTGGATTTTCTTCCCCGTATCTTATTTTTGTGATTCTTTTATGTATGTGCCTCCTTACCTGGGTGCAAACAACATATGGAAGTACTTGTGTGAACCTTTTCAGCGCAATACGGACCCAGAATAAAAATTGCAGAAAGTAGGGTCAAATTTGACATGTTTTGGTAGAGGATAGCCTTGGTTTGCACAAAATTTCTGAAAAATTCTCCCGAAATAGTTTTTTCCTGAAATTCCATGTAAGAATCTCCACTGAATTTGGGACAAAACGCGACAAATTTCAGGTCAAACGGATGAGTATTCGCCTGCGAAAAAAATCAAACAGTTTTACACACAAACGAACCTTCCTCCCGGCCCTGGCAGTGATCAACTAAAAATTTATTGCCAATCTTGTGGGCCGAATCTGGGCCTCAAATCTCAGCCAAAACTCAATAGACACAGTGGCGGACGTCTGGTAAAAATTTCAGACCAAAACACCCAAGGAGTAAGGCGTAGTAAGTCCCAGACCGAGAGTTAACCAAACTTTGTTTTCCGAAAACAGAACGTCCTGGATTTTCTTCCCCGTATCTTATTTTTGTGATTCTTTTATGTATGTGCCTCCTTACCTGGGTGCAAACAACGTATGGAAGTACTTGTGTGAACCTTTTCAGCGCAATACGGACCCAGAATAAAAATTGCATAAAGTAGGGTCAAATTTGACATGTTTTGGTAGAGGATAGCCTTGGTTTGCACAAAATTTCCGAAAAATTCTCCCGAAATAGTCTTTTCCTGAAATTCCACGTAAGAATCTCCACTGAATTTGGGACAAAACGCGACAAATATCAGGTCAAACGGATGAGTATTCGCCTGCGAAAAAAATCAAACAGTTTTACACACAAACGAACCTTCCTCCCGGCCCTGGCAGTGATCAACTAAGAATTTATTGCCAATATTGTGGGGCGAATCTGGGCCTCAAATCTCATCCAAAACTCAATAGACACAGTGGCGGACGTCTGGTAAAAATTTCAGACCAAAACACCGAAGGAGTAAGGCGTAGTAAGTCCCGGACCGAGAGTGAACAAAACTTGGTTTTCCGAAAACAGAACGTCCTGGAATTTCTCCCCCGTATCTCCTTTTTGTGATTCTTTTATGGACGTTCCTCCTTACCTGGGTGCAGACAACAAATGGAAGTACTTGTGTGAACTTTTTCAGCGCAATACGGACCCAGAATAATAATTGCAGAAAGTAGGGTCAAATTTGACATGTTTTGGTAGAGGATAGCCTTGGTTTGCACAAAATTTCCGAAAAATTCTCCCGAAATAGTCTTTTCCTGAAATTCCACGTAAGAATCTCCACTGAATTTGGGACAAAACGCGATAAATTTCAGGTCAATCGGATGAGTATTCGCCCACGAAAAAAATCAAACAGTTTCACACACAAAGGAACCTTCCTTCCGGCCCTGGCAGTGATCAATAAAAAATTTATTGTCAATATTGTGGGACGAATATGGGCCTCAAATCTGAGCGAAAACTCAATAGACACAGTGGCGGACGTCTGGTAAAAATTTCAGACCAAAACACCCAAGGAGTAAATAGTAGTAAGTCCTGGACCGAGAGTGAACAAAACATGGTTTTCTGAAAACAAAACGTCCTGGATTATCATCCCCGTATCTCCTTTTTGTGATCCTTTTATGGACGTGCCTCCTTACCTGGGTGCAAACAACATATGGATGTACTTGTGTGAACTTTTTCAGCGCAAAAGGTACCCAGAATAAAAATTGCAGAAAGTAGGGCGAAATTTCACAAGTTTTGGTAGAGGATAGCCTTGGTCTGCACAAAATTTCCGAAAATTCACCCGAAATAGTCTTTTCCTGAAATTCCACGTAAGAATCTCCGCTGAATTTGGGACAAAACGCGACAAATTTTAGGTCAATCGGATGAGTATTCGCCCACGAAAAAAATCAAACAGTTTCACACACAAAGGAACCTTCCTTCCAGCCCTGACAGTGATCAATAAAAAATTTATTGCCAATATTGTGGGACGAATCTGGGCCTCAAATCTCAGCCAAAACTCAATAGACACAGTGGAAAACGTCTGGTAAAAATTTCAGACCAAAACACCCAAGGAGTAAGGCGTAGTAAGTCCCGGACCGAGAGTGAACAAAACTTGGTTTTCCGAAAACAGAACGTCCTGGATTTTCACCCCCGTATCTCCTTTTTGTGATTCTTTTATGAACGTTCCTCCTTACCTGGGTGCAGACAACAAATGGAAGTACTTGTGTGAACTTTTTCAGCGCAATAGGGACCCGGAATAAAAATTGCAGAAAGTAGGGCGAAATTTCACAAGTTTTTGTAGAGGATAGCCTTGGTCTGCACAAAATTTCCGAAAATTCTCCCGAAATAGTATTTTCCTGAAATTCCACGTAAGAATCTCCACTGAATTTGGGAGAAAACAGGACAAAAAAATTAAGGTCAAACGGATGAGTATACGCCCACGAAAAAAATCAAACAGTTTAACACACAAAGGAACCTTCCTTCCGGCCTTGGCAGTGATCAATAAAAAATTTATTGCCAATCTTGTGGGACGAATCTGGGCCTCAAATCTCATCCAAAACTCAATTCAAACAGTGGAGGACGTCTGGTAAAAATTTCAGACCAAAACACCCAAGGAGTAAGGCGTAGTAAGTCCCGGACCGAGAGTGAACAAAACTTGCTTTTCCGAAAACAGAACGTCCTGGATTTTCTCACCCGTATCTCCTTTTTTTGATTCTTTTATGGACCTTCCTCCTTACTTGGGTGCAAACAACAAATGGAAGTACTTGTGTGAACTTTTTCAGCGTAATAGGGACCCAGAATAAAAATTGCAGAAAGTAGGGCGAAATTTCACAAGTTTTGGTACAGGATAGCCTTGGTTTGCACAAAATTTCCGAAAAATTCTCCCGAAATAGTTTTTTCCTGAAATTCCACGTAAGAATCTCCACTGAATTTGGGACAAAACGCGACAAAAATTTAAGGTCAAACGGATGAGTATTCGCCCACGAAAAAAATCAAACAGTTTCACACACAAAGGAACCTTCCTTCCGGCCCTAGCAGTGATCAATAAAAAATTTATTGTCAATCTTGTGGGACGAATCTGGGCGTCAAATCTCATCCAAAACTCAATAGACACAGTGGAGGACGTCTGGTAAAAATTTCAGACCAAAACACCCAAGGAGTAAGGCGTAGTAAGTCCCGGACCGAGAGTGAACAAAACTTGGTTTTCCGAAAACAGAACGTCCTTGATTTTCTCCCCCGTATCTCCTTTTTTTGATTCTTTTATGGACGTTCCTCCTTACTTGGGTGCAAACAACAAATGGAAGTACTTGTGTGAACTTTTTCAGCGTAATAGGGACCCAGAATAAAAATTGCAGAAAGTAGGGCGAAATTTCACAAGTTTTGGTAGAGGATAGCCTTGGTTTGCACAAAATTTCCGAAAATTCTCCCGAAATAGTCTTTTCCTGAAATTGCACGTAAGAATCGCCACAAAATTTGGGACAAAACGCGACAAATTTCAGGTCAAACGGATGAGTATTCGCCCACGAAAAAAAATCAAACAGTTTCACACACAAAGGAACCTTCCTTCCGGCCCTGGCAGTGATCAATAAAAAATTTATTGCCAATCTTGTGGGACGAATCTGGGCCTCAAATCTCATCCAAAACTCAATAGACACAGTGGAGGACGTCTGGTAAAAATTTCAGAGCAAAACACCCAAGGAGTAAGGCGTAGTAAGTCCCGGACCGAGAGTGAACAACACTTGGTTTTCCGAAAACAGAACGTCCTGGATTTTCTTCCCCGTATCTCCTTTTTGTGATTCTTTTATGCACGTGCCTCCTTACATGGGTGCAAACAACATATGGAAGTACTTGTGTGAACATTTTCAGCGCAATACGGACCAAGAATAAAATATGCAAAAAGTAGAGCGAAATTTGACATGTTTTGGTAGAGGATAGCCTTGGTTGGCACAAAATTTCCAAAAATTCTCCCGAAATAGTCTTTTCCTAAAATTTCACGTAAGAATCTCCACAAAATTTGGAACAAAACGCGACAAATTTCAGGTCAAACAGATGAGTATTCGCCCACGAAAAAAAATCAAACAGTTTCACACACAAAGGAACCTTCCTTCCGGCCCTGGCAGTGATCAATAAAAAATTTATTGCCAATCTTGTGGGACGAATCTGGGCCTCAAATCTCATCCAAAACTCAATTGACACAGTGGAGGACGTCTGGTAAAAATATCAGACCAAGACACCCAAGGAGTAAGACGTAGTAAGTCCCGAACCGAGAGTGAACAAAACATGGTTTTCCGAAAACAAAACGTCCTGCATTTTCTCCCCCGTATTTCTATTTTTTGATTCTTTTATGGACGTTCCTCCTTACTTGGGTGCAAACAAAAAATGGAATTACTTGTGTGAACTTTTTCAGCGTAATAGGGATCCAGAATAAAAATTGCAGAAAGTAGGGCGAAATTTCACAAGTTTTGGTAAACGATAGCCTTGGTTTGCACAAAATTTCCGAAAATTCTCCCGAAATAGTCTTTTCCTGAAGTTCCACGTAAGAATCTCCACAAAATTTGGGACAAAACGGGACAAATTTCAGGTCAAACAGATGAGTATTCGCCCACTAAAAAAAATCAAACAGTTTCACACACAAAGGAACCTTCCTTTCGGCCCTGGTAGTGATCAATAAAATTTTTTTTGCCAATGTTGTGGGACGAATCTGGGCCTCAAATCTCATCCAAAACTCAATAGACACGGTGGAGGACGTCTGGTAAAAATTTCAGACCAAAACACCCAAGGAGTAAGGCGTAGTAAGTCCCGGACCGAGAGTGAACAACACTTGGTTTTCCGAAAACAGAACGTCCTGCATTTTCTTCCCCGTATCTCCTTTTTGTGATTCTTTTATGGACGTGCCTCCTTACCTGGGTGCAAACAACATATGGAAGTACTTGTGTGAACTTTTTCAGCGCAATACGGACCAAGAATAAAAATTGCAAAAAGTAGGGCGAAATTTGACAGGTTTTGGTAGAGGATAGCCTTGGTTTGCACAAAATTTCCGAAGAATTCTCCCGAAATAGTCTTTTCCTGAAATTCCACGTAAGAATCTCCAATGAATTTGGGACAAAACGCGACAAAAATTTAAGGTCAAACGGATGAGTATTCGCCCACGAAAAAAAATCAAACAGTTTCACACACAAAGGAACCTTCCTTCCGGCCCTGGCAGTGATCAATAAAAAATTTATTGCCAATCTTGTGGGACGAATCTGGGCCTCAAATCTCATCCAAAACTCAATAGACACAGTGGAGGACGTCTGGTAAAAATTTCAGACCAAAACACCCAAGGAGTAAGGCGTAGTAAGTCCCGGAACGAGAGTGAACAACACTTGGTTTTCCGAAAACAGAACGTCCTGGATTTTCTTCCCCGTATCTCCTTTTTGCGATTCTTTTATGGACGTGCCTCCTTACCTGGGTGCAAACAACATATGGAAGTACTTGTGTGAACATTTTCAGCGCAATACGGACCAAGAATAAAATATGCAAAAAGTAGAGCGAAATTTGACATGTTTTGGTAGAGGATAGCCTTGGTTTGCACAAAATTTCCGAAGAATTCTCCCGAAATAGTGTTTTCCTGAAATTCCAAGTAAGAATCTCCACTGAATTTGGGACAAAACGCGACAAAAATTTAAGGTCAAACAGATGAGTATTCGCCCACGAAAAAAAATCAAACAGTTTCACACACAAAGGAACCTTCCTTCCAGCCGTGGCAGTGATCAATAAAAAACTTATTGCCAGTCTTGTGGGACGAATCTGGGCCTCAAATCTCATCCAAAACTCAATAGACACAGTAGAGGACGTCTGGTAAAAATTTCAGACCAAAACACCCAAGGAGTAAGGCGTAGTAAGTCCCGGACCGAGAGTGAACAACACTTGGTTTTCCGAAAACAGAACGTCCTGCATTTTCTTCCCCGTATCTCCTTTTTGTGATTCTTTTATGGACGTGCCTCCTTACCTGGGTGCAAACAACATATGAAAGTAGTTGTGTGAACTTTTTCAGCGCAATATGGACCAAGAATAAAATTTGCAAAAAGTAGAGCGAAATTTGACATGTTTTGTTAGAGGATAGCCTTGGTTTGCACAAAATTTCCGAAGAATTCTCCCGAAATAGTGTTTTCCTGAAATTCCACGTAAGAATCTCCACTGAATTTGGGACAAAACGCGACAAAAATTTAAGGTCAAACGGATGAGTATTCGCCCACGAAAAAAAATCAAACAGTTTCACACACAGAGGAACCTTCCTTCCGGCCCTGGCAGTGATCAAGAAAAAATTTATTGCCAATCTTGTGGGACGAATCTGGGCCTCAAATCTCATCCAAAACTCAATAGACACAGTGGAGGACGTCTGGTAAAAATTTCAGACCAAAACACCCAAGGAGTAAGGCGTAGTAAGTCCCGGACCGAGAGTGAACAAAACTTGGTTTTCCGAAAACAGAACGTCCTGGATTTTCTCCCTCGTATCTCCTTTTCGTGATTCTTTTATGGACGTTCCTCCTTACCTGGGTGTAAACAACAAATGGAAGTACTTGTGTGAACTTTTTCAGCGTAATAAGGACGCAGAATAAAAATTGCAGAAAATTGGGCGAAATTTCACAAGTTTTGGTAGAGGATAGCCTTGGTTTGCACAAAATATCCGAAAAATTCTCTCGAAATAGTCTTTTCCTGAAATTCCACGTAAGAATCTCCACAAAATGTGGGACAAAACGCGACAAATTTAAGGTCAAACGGATGAGTATTCGCCCACGAAAAAAACCAAACAGTTTCACACACAAAGGAACCTTCCTTCCGGCCCTGGCAGTGATCAATAAAAAATTTATTTCCAATCTTGTGGGACGAATCTGGGCGTCAAATCTCATCCAAAACTCAATAGACACAGTGGAGGACGTCTGGTAAAAATTTCAGACCAAAACACCCAAGGAGTAAGGCGTAGTAAGTCCCGGACCGAGAGTGAACAACACTTGGTTTTCCGAAAACAGAACGTCCTAGATTTGACAATACGGACCAACAATAAAAATTGCGAAAAGAAGAGCGAAATTTGACAAGTTTTGGTAGAGGATAGCCTTGGTTTGCACAAAAAATTACCGAAGAATTCTCCCGAAATAGTCTTTTCCTGAAATTCCACGTAACAATCTCCACTGAATTTGGTAGAAAACGCGACAAAAATTTAAGGTCAAACGGATGAGTATTCGCCCACGAAAAAAATCAAACAGTTTCACACACAAAGGAACCTTCCTTCCGGCCCTGGCAGTGATTAATAAAAAACTTATTGCCAATCTTATGGGACGAATCTGGGCCTCAAATCTTATCCAAAACTCAATAGACACAGTGGAGGACGTCTGGTAAAAATTTCAGGCCAAAACACCCAAGGAGTAAGGCGTAGTAAGTCCTGGACCGAGAGTGAACAAAACTTGGTGTTCCGAAAACAAAACGTCCTGGATTTTCTCCCCCGTATCTCCTTTTTGTGATTCTTTTATGGACGTTCCTCCTTACCTGGGTGAAAACAACAAATGGAAGTACTTGTGTGAACTTTTTCAGCGTAATAGGGACCCAGAATAAAAATTGCAGAAAGTAGGGAGAAATTTCACAAGTTTTGGTAGAGGATAGCCTTGGTTTGCACAAAATTTCCGAAAAATTCTCCCTAAATAGTCTTTTCCTGATATTCCACGTAAGAATCTCCACAAAATGTGGGACAAAATGCGACAAATTTAAGGTCAAACGGATGAGTATTCGCCCACGAAAAAAATCAAACAGTTTCACACACAAAGGAACCTTCCTTCCGACCCTGGTAGTGATCAATAAAAAATTTATTGCCAATCTTGTGGGACGAATCTGGGCCTCAAATCTCATCCAAAACTCAATAGACACAGTGGAGGACGTCTGGTAAAAATTTCAGACCAAAACACCCAAGGAGTAAGGCGTAGTAAGTCCCGGACCGAGAGTGAACAACACTTGGTTTTCCGAAAACAGAACGTCCTGGATTTTCTTCCCCGTATATCCTTTTTGTGATTCTTTTATGGACGTGCCTCCTTACCTGGGTGCAAATAACATATGGAAGTACTTGTGTGAACTTTTTCACCGCAATACGGACAAAGAATAAAAATTGCAAAAAGTAGAGCGAAATTTGACATGTTTTGGTAGAGGATAGCCTTGGTTTGCACAAAATTTCCGCAGAATTCTCCCGAAATACTCTTTTCCTGAAATTCCACGTAAGAATCTCCACTGAATTTGGGAGAAAACGCGACAAAAATTTAAGGTCAAACGGATGAGTATTCGCCCACGAAAAAAATCAAACAGTTTCACACACAAAGGAACGTTCCTTCCGGCCCTGGCAGTGATCAATAAAATATTTATTGCCAATCTTGTGGGACGAATCTGGGCCTCAAATCTAATCCAAAACTCAATAGACACAGTGGAGGACGTCTGGTAAAAATTTCAGACCAAAACACCCAAGGAGTAAGGCGTAGTAAGTCCCGGACCGAGAGTGAACAACACTTGGTTTTCCGAAAACAGAACGTCCTGGATTTTCTTCCCCGTATATCCTTTTTGTGATTCTTTTATGGACGTGCCTCCTTACCTGGGTGCAAACAACATATGGAAGTACTTGTGTGAACTTTTTCAGCGCAATACGGACAAAGAATAAAATTGCAAAAAGTAGAGCGAAATTTGACAAGTTTTGGTAGAGGATAGCCTTGGTTTGCACAAAATTTCCGAAGAATTCTCCCGAAATAGTCTTTTCCTGAAATTCCACGTAAGAATCTCCAATGAATTTGGGACAAAACGCGACAAAAATTTAAGGTCAAACGGATGAGTATTCGCCCACGAAAAAAATCAAACAGTTTCACACACAAAGGAACCTTCCTTCCGGCCCTGGCAGTGATCAATGAAAAATTTATTGTCAATCTTGTGGGACGAATCTGGGCCTCAAATCTCATCCAAAACTCAATAGACACAGTGGAGGACGTCTGGTAAAAATTTCAGACCAAAACACCCAAGGAGTAAGGCGTAGTAAGTCCCGGACCGAGAGTGAACAACACTTGGTTTTCCGAAAACAGAACGTCCTGGATTTTCTTCCCCGTATCTCCTTTTTGTGATTCTTTTATGGACGTGCCTCCTTACCTGGGTGCAAACAACATATGGAAGTACTTGTGTGAACTTTTTCAGCGCAATACGGACCTAGAATAAAAATTGCAGAAAGTAGGGCGAAATTTGACAAGTTTTGGTAGGGGATAGCCTTGGTTTGCACAAAATTTCCGAAAAATTCTCCCGATATAGTGATGGAGATCAAGCTCAAGTGGACATGGAGGCCAATCATCTAGAGCAAGAAGAGGTTGAGGCTCAAATGGAGGACGTTCATGGAGTTCAAAGCCCACCTCAAAGGCTTACAAGGAGCATGTTCAAAGCTTTAGGAGCAAATGGATGTTTATTTTCTCTTTTTGTAATTTCCTTGATTGAAGGTGCTTAGAGGGAAACATAAGAAACCTCTTTTGTCAAAGCATCTTTAGGTCTTTAGTTAGGAGTCTTAGGGGGTGTGCGTTTAGTAGAGAGGTGTAGGAGTAACAGGGAGGTGCCAAAGTGAGAGAGGAAGTCACACCTTCCTCATGCTTGGCGCCACTTTCTTGAATTTGGGGGGAATTTTGAATTTAATTTGCCTTGCATTTCAGCACCTCTAGGCTATAAATAAAGGTGCTTAGCTTGTACAATTCAGATTTGAATTTTGAATTAGAGAAACTCTACTCAATTTGAGAGAGAATTGGAGAGCTTTGTGCCTTCCTCACTTAGTCTTATCTTGAGTGTTTATGGTTACCTCAAGTGGCGGCATAGCACACTCATCTTGGAGTCTCCATCCTCTAAGTGGCGTGTTCATCCAACCATTCCTCCATCTTCATGAGCTTTCTCTTCTCCTTTCTTTCGTCTCCTTTTTATGTTCATGTCTTAGCTTGTGTTCTTTGCTTTTTCAGTTTCGGTATTCAAGTTCCTTTGTGTTTTGCTTCGGTTCCTTTTGTTTTTGTTGTTCATCTTTGCTTCTTCTTCAATTCTAGTTGATGTTTTGATTCAATTGACAATACATGGATCTTCCATGTGAGTTTGGCTTTTGGTACTAGTCTTGGTGAGTTCTTGAACATAGAACCTTGATCCAATTCTATCAAAAAGTGTCTATCTCATATCCAACTCAAGTTGATTCCTAAGAATGTAAAGAATCATTCATATTGTGCTATTGGAATCATATCATGTGGTATCTAGAGTTTAGGTGTGTTCTTGTTTAATTTTTGAGTTGTGTTGCACTTTATTTCAAGAGCTCTTTAATTCTTGCAATTTACTTTTCTGTTTTAGGCTTATTTGAGTTTTATTGCTGTTTTCTTAATTTGCCTATCATATGTTTGAGTATTTTCCTTTTTGAATCCATACAAGTTTTGTCTTAGTCTTGTTTTTCCATAATTGTCATCACTTCTTGTAGTACTTTTATTGAATTTTTTTGTTTCTTGCTTTGGTGTCATATAATTTTTCTGATTTTTATATTTGATCCTTTGTGCATTTTCTGTTTTAGAATTGACTTCATACTTGTATTCTAGACCTATACAAGTTCATATACATCATTTTCCATTATGTCTTTGCTAGTTCATAATTCTGTTTTCATTCCTATTAGGATTCCTCTTTTTTTTTTTTTGAAAACGTGCTTACTGTTTTTCCTTATTGTAATTGATTTACTCACTGGAAAATTCTGAAATTCTGGATTTGTGTTCTTCAAAGTGTTAGAAACGAATAGAAAAAATAAGTACTCAAAAATTCAAAGTACACAAAAAATGATAAATAAAATACAAAAAGTGTACAATTCTGCCAAAAAAAATACGGTAATCTGGCAGCGATTTTGAAAAATTTATCTCAATTAATTGGATTACTGTTTTTGCGTAATTCCAGTGCCATTTTTGAGCTAAGATCTTGAAGTTTCTTTGGTTAAAATTTCATAATCCAGTTCGCTTTATATCGTTCCAGTTAAATCAGTGAACATCAAGCACAGTTTGCATAAAAAATATTTTCCAGTAGCTTGTTTTTTGTTTTCTTCATCTACTCTAGTGCTTTTCTTTAAGTATTCTTTTGTGTGCCTACTTTTTCATTGAGTTCCTTATTTTCTTGCTTGTCTTTTGTTCATTAATCTTTGAGTTTGTCATACATCTAGTATTCCTTTTGTTATAGCCTTTCATTGCATATACCTTTTCTTGTTTGTCTTTATTGCTTCATTGGTTTTGTTGTGGTTGGCTTTGAGATTGGTGTGCCTTGCTTTGACATCTTTCATTTGAGGATTCCTAGACCTCAAGATCAGCTTGGTGCAGGGACATTATTTCTTGAGAGTGACTTCTTTTTCTGACCAAATTCACTTCGGCAATTTGGTTGCCAAATTCATTTTTTTTTTGCTAACTTTGTTTCTTGACTTGTTTGTTGTTTTTGTGTGTTTGCTGTTTTTTCATTTGCAAATGGCTGGCTATTCAAGTGGTGCATCTTACAAGCAGCACTCTCCTTCCAAAGCTTCAGTCCTTGGTGAATTGCATGAAGCTCAACGCACCATTAGACGTTTGGAAGAGAAATTGCAAAAGATGGAGGTGCAACAAGCTAGGTCATCTCACTCTATCCATGATGGGCATCATTCACATAGACCTTCTTCAAGAGGTTCTTCAAATGATTTAGGCCGTGAAGAGGACCATAGGAGAAGGCGAACTCCACCCCAATACCATGGACATAGACATCACAATCAAGGGGAGAGACATCACCATGGAAATGGCTACTACCAAGATGCAAAGGCTAGGCTACCTTCGGTCAAGCTTCCTTGTTTCAATGGCTCTAGTGATCCTAATGTGTATTTAGATTGGGAGGCTAAGTGTGAACAAATATTTGAGATCCATGAGATCCAAGATGAGCACAAGTTTAAGCTAGCCACCTTAGAGTTTAGTGATTATGCCATGAAATGGTGGCATGGTGTTGTAAAGGACATTATCTATCACAAGGGTCCTCCCGTGGACTCTTGGAACTCTTTAAAGGATCAAATGCGCGCTAGGTTTGTGCCCCCACATTTTAGGAAAGACCTCATGTTGAGACTCCAACGGTTTCAACAAGGCACGCTAAATGTGGATGAATATTACAAAGAGTTAGAAACGCTTGTGCTTAAAATTGAATTAGAGGAAATTGAGGAAGCTATGATTGCTAGGTTTGTGAGTGGTCTAAGGAAGGATATTCAAGATATTGTTGAGTTACAAGAGTATTCATCATTGGGTTCTTTAGTTCATCTTGCAATGAAGGTGGAAGCCCAACTTGCTAAGAAAAATTCTTTCAAACATACTCCCAATGATGGTTACTACAACAATTCTTGGAAGAACAAAAAGTCTTTTTCAAAATTTCCTTCTAAAGATTCTTCTTTCAAACCCAAGGAACCTAAGCGATCTACTTCTAGGCCTAAATCACCCACTAGAACGTCTAATACCAAATGCTTTAAGTGTATGGGTTATGGTCACATTGCGGCTAATTGTCCTTCTAAAAGGAATATGTTTGTGCATAAGGGCATTGTTATGAGTGAGCATGATTCGGATTCTCCTAAGCATTCTTCGCATTCTAGTGCATCTAGTGGGGATGAGAGTGAGTGTCCACTTGAAGGGGATTTGTTAATTGTGAGAAGACTTCTTGGCCAAGTTTCACAACCTTTTGATGAAAGTCAAAGGGAAAATATTTTTCATACAAGATGTCTTATTCAAAACAACATTCGCTCTTTGATAGTGGATGGGGGTAGTTGTGCTAATGTGGCTAGTACAAGAGTAGTAGATAAGCTTGGATTGCCTACTATCTCTCATACAAAGCCCTACAAATTGCAATGGCTTAGTGAAGTAGGAGAAATTGTTGTGAATAAACAAGTCCTCATCCATTTCTCTATTGGAAAATACAAAGATGAGGTATTATGTGATGTTGTGCCCATGGAAGCTACACATGTTCTTTTGGGAAGGCCTTGGAAATTTGATAGAAAAGTTTTTCATGATGGCTTTACCAACAAACTTTCTTTTGATTTCCATGGCCACAAGGTTACTTTAAAATCTCTCTCTCCTAGAGAAGTCCATGAGGACCAAATCATAATGAAGAAAAAGAAGGAGAGTGAAAAAGATAAAAAAGATAAGAGTTCTAAGCCTACACTCCTTGTGTCTAGGCATGAGATTCAAAGGGAAATAGTGGCTCATCATCCTCTTTTCTTAGCCATCCCTAGAACTCTTAAGTTAGAACCACTTGTTGATAGTCCTCATTGTTTGGAAAAGTTGGTAGAAGAGTTTCAAGATGTGTTTCAAGATCCTCCAAAAGGACTTCCACCTTTGAGAGGGATTGAGCACCAAATTGATTTGATACCGGGCTCTTCCTTACCAAATCGTCCAGCCTATAGGACCAATCCAAGTGAAACCAAGGAAATTCGCCAACAAGTTGAGGCTTTGATTGAGAAAGGGTGGGTTCAAGATAGCATGAGTCCTTGTGCTATGCCTATCATCTTAGTGCCTAAAAAGGATGGCACATGGCGAATGTGTTCGGATTGTAGGGCCATCAATAACATTACAATTAAGTATAGGCATCCCATACCTAGGCTTGATGATTTGTTGGATGAATTGCATGGTTCAAAAAATCTTTTCAAAGATTGATCTTAAAAGCGGCTACAATCAAATTCGTATCAAACCGGGTGATGAATGGAAGACGGCTTTTAAGACCAACTTTGGTTTGTATGAGTGGTTAGTTATGCCCTTTGGTTTAACTAATGCACCAAGTACCTTCATGCGCCTCATGCATCATGTTCTTAGACCTTTCATTGGTAAGTTAGTTGTTGTTTACTTTGATGATATTCTCATTTATAGCTTATCTTTGAATGACCATAGGTTGCATGTTAGGCAAGTTTTAGAAACCCTTAGGAAGGAACATTTGTATGCTAACCTTGCTAAATGTATGTTTGCACTTGATCATATAGAATTCCTAGGGTTTGTTGTGAGTAGCAAAGGGGTCCATGTGGACAAAACAAAGGTGATGGCCATTCAAAATTGGCCTACACCGAAGTCCTTGAATGAAGTCCGAAGTTTCCATGGACTTGCTTCTTTCTATAGAAGATTTGTACCAAACTTTGGTACCATTGCTGCACCTCTCAATGATATAGTGAAAAAGGATGTGGTTTTTCAATGGGGAGAAGCACAACAAAAAGCTTTTGAGACTTTAAAAGAAAAATTGACTAATGCTCCCATCTTAGCCCTTCCTAATTTCACTAAAACATTTGAGATTGAGTGTGATGCTTCAAGCATAGGCATTGGGGTTGTTCTCCTTCAAGAGGGCCACCCCATAGCTTATTTTAGTGAGAAATTGAAGGGGAGTCATCTCAATTATTCCACTTATGATAAAGAATTATATGCACTTGTTAGGGCTTTGTTTACTTGGCAACACTATCTTTTTCCTAAAGAGTTTGTGATACATAGTGATCATGAATCTCTTAAGTATTTGAAAAGCCAAAACAAGCTTAACAAGAGGCATGCTAAGTGGGTGGAATTCATTGAGCAATTTCCTTATGTGATCAAACATAAGCAAGGCAAAGTAAATATTGTGGCGGATGCACTTTCTAGAAGATACACTTTGCTAAATCTTTTAAGTTCTCAATATCTTGGCTTTGATCACGTTAAAGAACTTTATCATGATGACCTTGATTTTTCTCTCATCTATCAAGAGTGTCTTAAGGGAGGACACAAAGATTTTTTTATACAAGATGACTTTCTTTTTAAAGGAAAACGTCTTTGTGTCCCTCAAAGCTCTATTAGATTATCTTTTGTTAGAGAAGCTCATGAGGGGGGTTTAATGGGTCACTTTGGGGTTGCTAAAACTTTGGATGTGTTGCATGAACATTTCTTTTGGCCTCATATGCATAAACATGTTCATAGTTTGTGTGATAAATGCATAGCTTGTCGCAAAGCTAAATCTAAGATGCATCCCAATGGTTTATATACTCCTCTTCCTATCCCTTCAATGCCTTGGGTTGACATATCTATGGATTTCATCTTAGGATTACCCAAGACATCAAAGGGAAAGGACTCCATTTTTGTGGTGGTGGATCGTTTTTCAAAGATGGCTCACTTTATTCCTTGCCACAAAGTGGATGATGCATGTCATATTACAAATCTCTTCTTTCAAGAAGTGGTTCGTTTGCATGGGATCCCTAGATCTATAGTGTCCGATAGAGATCCCAAGTTCTTAAGTCACTTTTGGAAGACCTTGTGGGGCAAGCTTGGAACTAAACTTTTATTTTCTACCACTTGCCACCCACAAACTGATGGTCAAACCGAGGTGGTGAATAGAACTTTGGGACAACTATTGAGATGTTTCATTTTGGGGAATCCTAGAGTGTGGGAGAATTTACTACCCCATGTTGAGTTTGCATATAACCGTGTAGTAAATTCTACCACCTCACATTCTCCTTTTGAGGTTGTCTATGGGTTTAACCCCTTAACACCTCTTGATCTTCTTCCTATTCCCATTCTTGGAGATGTCTTGTGCAAAGATGGGGATGAAAAGGCTTCTTTTGTGCAAACTTTGCATAAAGACATCAAGAAGAGAATTGAGAAGAAGGTTGGCAAGTATGCTGAACTTGCCAATAAAAGGAGAAAAGCATTGTTGTTTGAGGAGGGTGATTGGGTTTGGCTTCATTTGAGGAAGGATCGTTTTTCTACTCAAAGGAAGTCCAAACTAATGCCTCGTGGAGATGGACCTTTCCAAGTCCTAAAGAGGATTAATGACAATGCTTATGAGTTAGGAAGTCATACTTTTAATATCAGTGATCTAACTCCTTTTTCTGTAGGTCTCCAGAATTCGTGGTCGCATTCTCTCCAACTCGGCGAGTATGATGGAGATCAAGCTCAAGTGGACATGGAGGCCAATCATCAAGAGCAAGATGAGGTTGAGGCTCAAATGGAGGACGTTCATGGAGTTCAAAGCCCACCTCAAAGGCTTACAAGGAGCATGTTCAAAGCTTTAGGAGCAAATGGATGTTTATTTTCTCTTTTTGTAATTTCCTTATTTGAAGGTGCTTAGAGGGAAACATAAGAAACCTCTTTTGTCAAAGCATCTTTAGGTCTTTAGTTAGGAGTCTTAGGGGGTGTGCGTTTAGTAGAGAGGTGTAGGAGTAATAAGGAGGTGCCAAAGTGAGAGAGGAAGTCACACCTTCCTCATGCTTGGCGCCACTTTCTTGAATTTGGGAGGAATTTTGAATTTAATTTGCCTTGCATTTCAGCACCTCTAGGCTATAAATAAAGGTGCTTAGCTTGTACAATTCAGATTTGAATTTTGAATTAGAGAAACTCTACTCAATTTGAGAGAGAATTGGAGAGCTTTGTGCCTTCCTCACTTAGTCTTATCTTGAGTGTTCATGGTTACCTCAAGTGGCGGCATAGCACACTCATCTTGGAGTCTCCATCCTCTAAGTGGCGTGTTCATCCAACCATTCCTCCATTTTCATGAGCTTTCTCTTCTCCTTCCTTCCTTCTACTTTTATGTTCATGTCTTAGCTTGTGTTCTTTGCTTATTCAGTTTCGGTATTCAAGTTCCTTTGTCTTTTGCTTCGGTTCCTTTTGTTTTTGCTGTTCATCTTTGCTTCTTCTTCAATTCTAGTTGTTGTTTTGATTCAATTGACAATACATGGATCTTCCATTAGAGTTTGGATACTGGTACTAGTCTTGGTGAGTTCTTGAACATAGAACCTTGATCCAATTCTATCAAAAAGTGTCTATCTCATATCCAACTCAAGTTGATTCCTAAGAATGTCAAGAATCATTCATATTGTACTATTGGAATCATATCAAATAGTCTTTTCCTGAAATTCAACGTAAGAATCTCCACTGAATTTGGGACAAAACGCGACAAATTTCATGTCAAACGGATGAGTATTCGCACACGAAAAAAATCAAACAGTTTCACACACAAAGGAACCTTCCTTCCGGCCCTGGCAGTGATCAATAAAAAATTTATTGCCAATCTTGTGGGACGAATTTGGGCCTCAAAACTCAGCCAAAACTCAATAGACACAGTGGCGGACGTCTAGTAAAAATTCCAGACCAAAACATCCAAGGAGTAAGGCGTAGTAAGTCCCGGACCGAGAGTGAACAAAACTTGGTTCCCCGAAAAAAGAACGTCCTGGATTTTCTTCCCAGTATCTCCTTTTTGTGATTCTTTTATGGACGTGCCTCCTTACCTGGGTGCAAACAACATATGGAAGTACTTGTGTGAACTTTTTCAGCGCAATACGGACCCAGAATAAAAATTGCAAAAAGTAGGGCGAAATTTCACAAGTTTTGGTAGAGGATTGGTTTGCACAAAATTTTCGAAAAATTCTCCACGAAATAGTCTTTTCCTGAAATTCCACGTAAGAATCTCCACTGAATTTGGGACAAAACACGACAAATTTCAGGTCAAACAAATGAGTATTCGCCCATAAAAAAAATCAAACAGTTTCACACACAAAGGAACCTTTCTTCCGGCCCTGGCAGTGTTCAATAAAAAATTTATTGCCAATCTTGTGGGATGAATATCGCCCTCAAATATCAGCCAAAACTCAATAGACACAGTGGCGGACGTCTAGTAAAAATTCCAGACCAAAACACCCAAGGAGTAAGGCGTAGTAAGTCCCGGACTGAGAGTGAATAAAACTTGGTTTTCCAAAACAGAACGTCCTGGATTTTCTTCCCCGTATCTCATTTTTGTGATTCTTTTATAGACATGCCTCCTTACCTGGGTGCAAACAACATATGGAAGTACTTGTGTGAACTTTTTCAGCGCAATACGAACCCAGAATAAAAATTGCAGAAAGTAGGGCGAAATTTCACAAGTTTTGGTAGAGGATAGCCTTGGTTTGAACAAAATTTCCGAAAAATTCTCCCGAAATAGTCTTTTCCTGAAATTTCACGTAAGAATCTCCACTGAAATTTGGACAAAACGCGACAAATTTCAGGTCAAACGTATGAGTATTCGCCCAGGAAAAAAATCAAACAGTTTCACACACAAAGGAACCTTCCTTTCGGCCCTGGCAGTGATCAATAAAAATTTATTTCCAATCTTGTGGGACGAATCTGGGGCTCAAATCTTAGCCAAAACTCAATAGACACAGTGGCGAACGTCTGGTAAAAATTCCAGACCAAAACACCCAAGGAGTAAGGCGTACTAAGTCCCGGGCCGAGAGTGAACAAAACATGGTTTTTCGAAAACAGAACGTCCTCGATTTTCTTCCCCGTATCTCCTTTTTGTGATTCTTTTAAGGACGTGCCTCCTTACCTGGGTGCAAACAACATATGGAAGTACTTGTGTGACCTTTTTTAGCGCAATACGGACCCAGAATAAAAATTGCAGAAAGTAGGGCGAAATTTCACAAGTTTTGGTAGAGGATAGCCTTGGATTGCACAAAATTTCCGAAAAATTCTCTCGAAATAGTCTTTTCTTGAAATTCCACGTAAGAATCTCCACTGAATTTGGGACAAAACTCGACAAATTTCAGGTCAAACGGATGAGTATTCGCCCACGAAAAAAATCAAACAGTTTCACACACAAAGGAACCTTCCTTTCGGCCCTGGCAGTGATCAATAAAAATTTATTTCCAATCTTGCGGGACGAATCTGGGCTTCAAATCTCAGCCAAAAATTAGTAGACACAGTGGCGGACGTCTGGTAAAAATTCCAGACCAAAACACCCAAGGAGTAAGGCGTAGTAAGTCCCGGACCGAGAGTGAACAAAACATGGTTTTCCGAAAACAGAACGTCCTCGATTTTCTTCCCCGTATCTCCTTTTTGTGATTCTTTTATAGACGTGCCTCCTTACCTGGGTGCAAACAACATATGGAAGTACTTGTGTGAACTTTTTCAGCGCAATACGGACCCAGAATAAAAATTGCAGAAAGTAGGGCGAAATTTGACAAGTTTTGGTAGAGGATAGCCTTGGATTGCACAAAATTTCCGAAAAATTCTCCCGAAATAGTTTTTTCTTGAAATTCCACGTAAGAATCTCCACTGAATTTGGGACAAAACGCGACAAATTTCAGGTCAAACGGATGAGTATTCGCCCACGAAAAATATCAAACAGTTTCACACAAAAAGGAACCTTCCTTTCGGCCCTGGCAGTGATCAATAAAAAATTCATTTCCAATCTTGTGGGACGAATCTGGGCCTCAAATCTCAGCCAAAACTCTGTAGACACAGTGGCGGACCTCTGGTTAAAATTCCAGACCAAAACACCCAAGGAGGAAGGCGTAGTAAGTCCCGGACCGAGAGTGAACAAAACATGGTTTTCCGAAAACAAAACGTCCTCTATTTTCTTCCCCGTATCTCCTTTTTGTGATTCTTTTATGGACGTGACTCCTTACCTTGGTGCAAACAACATATGGAAGTACTTGTGTGAACTTTTTCAGCGCAATACGGACCCAGAATAAAAATTGCAGAAAGTAGGGCGAAATTTGACAAGTTTTTGTAGAGGATAGCCTTGGATTGCACAAAATTTCCAAAAACTTCTCCCAAATAGTCTTTTCCTGAATTTCCATGTAAGAATCTCCACTGAATTTTGGACAAAACGCCACAAATTTCAGGTCAAACGGATGAGTATTCGCACACGAAAAAAATCAAACAGTTTCACACACAAAGGAACCTTCCTTCCGGTCGTGGCAGTGATCAATAAAAATTTATTGCCAATCTTGTGGGACGAATCTGGGCCTCAAATCTCGGCCAAAACTCAATAAACACAGTGGCGGACGTCTGGTAAAAACTTCAGACCAAAACACCCAAGGAGTAAGGCGTAGTAAGTCCCGGACCGAGAGTGAACAAAATTTGGTTTTCCGAAAACAGAACGTCCTGGATTTTCTTCCCCGTATCTCTTTACCTGGGTGCAAATAACATATGGAAGTACTTGTGTGAACTTTTTTAGCGCAATACGAACCCAGAATAAAAATTGCAGAAAGTAGGGCGAAATTTTATAAAGTTTTGGTAGAGGATAGCCTTGGTTTGCACAAAATTTCCGAAAAATTCTCCCGAAATAGTCTTTTCCTTAAATTCCACATAAGAATCTCCACTGAATTTGGGACAAAATGCGACAAATTCCAGGTCAAACGGATGAGTATTCGCCCACGAAAAAAATCAAACAGTTTCACACACAAAGGAACTTTCCATTCGGCCCTGGCAGTGATCAATAAAAAATTTATTGCCAATCTTGTGGGAGGAATTTGGGCCTCAAATCTTAGCCAAAACTCAATAGACACAGTGGCGGACGTCTAGTAAAAAGTCAAGACCAAAACACCCAAGGAGTAAGGCGTAGTAAGTCCCGGACCGAGAGTGACCAAATCTTGCTTTTCCGAAAACAGAACGTCCTGGATTTTCTTCCCCGTATCTCCTTTTTGTTATTCTTTTATGGACGTGCCTCCTTACCTGGTGCAAACAACATATGGAAGTACTTGTGTGAACTTTTTCAGCGCAATACGGATCCAGAATAAAAATTGCAGAAAGTAGGGCGAAATTTCACATGGTTTGGTAGAGGATAGTCTTGGTTTGCACAAAATTTCCGAAAAATTCTCCCGAAATAGTCTTTTCCTGAAATTCCACGTAAGAATCTCCACTGAATTTGGGACAAAACGTGACAAATTTCAGGTCAAACGGATGAGTATTCGCCCACGAAAAAAATCAAACAGTTTCACACACAAAGGAACCTTCTTTCCGACCCTGGCAGTGATCAATAAAAAATTTATTGCCAATCTTGTGGGACGAATCTGGGCCTCAAATCTCAGCCAAAACTCAATAGACACAGTTGCGGACGTCTGGTAAAAATTCCAGACCAAAACACCCAAGGAGTAAGGCGTAGTATGTCCCGGACCGAGAGTGAACAAAACTTGGTTTTCCGAAAACAAAACGTCCTGCAAACAACATATGGAAGTACTTGTGTGAACTTTTTCAGCGCAATAAGTGATGGATATCCACTAGGAGAGGATTTTATTAATGAAGGAAGAGGATTTTCACCTACACATTTGAAGTTCTTCCTTCTAGTCTTCTCACAAATTAAAAGAAGTCAAAGAGAAGATCAAGCCTAAAGATAAAGAAGTCTACAAACTCGTAAATAATAGGCTTCGTATTAAATATCTCTCTTTATAGTTTCTTTTAAATTGTAAATAATATAGAATAATGTTTAGAAAGGTGCTTAGAGGGAAACATGAGACACCTCTTTTGTAAAAGCATCTTTAGGCTTTAGTTTAGCAAATTCTAGAAGTTTGGGGTGTGAGCTTAGTAAGGGGGGTGTGATCTTAGGAGCTTTTTGGGTAGCTTAGGGAATAAGCTATGTAAATGACCAGCCCTTACTCCTATAAAAGGAGGGCTTAGGTCCTTCACAATTCATATTGGAATTTTATAGTAGAGAGACTATACTCAAATTTAGAGAGAAATTGTGAGTCTTGAGTCTTCTTCTTCTTTGCCTTATCTTGTGAGCAATGGTGAGCTTCAAGTGGCGGCACTCCATCACTTATCTTGGATCAAGGTTCCAAGTGGCGTGAATGGCTTCTCCAAGTCTCAAAATCCAGCAAACATCTTCCTATAAGTGTTCTTCTTCCTTTTTCTTCAATTTCCATTCGGTAGTTTTGATTCCTAGAGTTTTCTTTCATTTTCTACCGTTTAATCTTTGTGTTTTCAGCTTTGCTTCTTTGATTTGGTTCGGTTCGGTAGTTTAGTATTTCAATTCTGTCCAGTTTTCAATTTGTGTTCTTCATCTTTGTTGTTTGATTCCATTTGACAATATATGGACTTCCATATGAGTCTTGGTTGGTGCTAAGTTTTGGTGAGTTCTTGAATTAGAACATTGATCCAATTCTAAAGTAAAGTGTCTTTCAAATCCAGCTCAAGTTGCTCCTAAGAATGTCAAAGAATCATGTGTTTTTGTAGTCACATTCACATCATGTGGTATCTAGAGTCTAGGCTTGTTTCTTGCTTAAATTTTGAGTTGTATTGCACTTTACTTTCAAGAGCTCTTTAATTCAAGTTGTTTACCATTCTGTTTTAGGATTTATTTTGAGTTTTCTTGCTGTTTTCTTTTGTTACACCATGTGTTTGTGAAAAGGATTCTAGCACTCATTGTTCATATGAGTATGGCTGCTCTTTTGGAATGGCATTCTCCTTCCTATAGCTGACCTTAAGCTTCCTTTCACTTGTGGTTATATCTTGTTATATGTCTTTTAATTTTGTAATCATGTCAAGTTTTGTCTTAGTCATGTTATTCCATAATTGTCATTACTTCTAGTAGTACTTTTATTGCTTTAATTGTTTCTTGCTTTGGTTTACTTTCTGTTTTTTTTGAGTTTATTGCTTGATCCTTTGTGCATTTTCATTTTTTGATTTGAGTTCATGCTTGTATCTTCATTCTATACAAGTTCCTTTACACCAATTCCATTATGTCTTTGCTAGTTCATCATACTGTTTTTCATTCCTAAATAGGATAATCTGTTTTCTTACAAACGTGCTACTGTTTTCAATTTACTGCAATTAATTGGCTCATGGGAAATTTGTGAAAATTTGGATTTACATTCTTCAAAGTGTTACAAAACCATAGCAAAAAGAAGTACTCAAAAATTCCAAGTACACAAAAAATGATAAATAAAATACGGAAAGTGTACAATTCTGCCGAAAAAAATACGGTAATCTGGCAGCAATTTTGAAAAATTTATTTCTCTCAATTGGCTTACTATTTTTACCTCATTCCAGTGCCATTATTGAGTTAAGACATTGAAGTTTCTGTGGTTAAATTTTCACTTTCCAGTTCGCTTTCAATCAGTACATTTAAATCTGTAAACATAGCACAGTTTGCTTTAAAAAAAAAATTTCCAGTAACTGTTTTCTGTTTTCTTTAATCTACTCTAGCACTTTTCTTTAGGACTCTTTTTGTGTGCCTTCTTTATTCATTGAGTTCCTTCTTTTTCTTGATTGTCTTTCATTCATATTCTTTCTAGTTTGTCATACATTGCTCTCTGTTTTTGGTTTAGCTTTTATTGTTTCTACCTTTTCTTGCTTGTCTTTTTTTTGTTCTTCTTAAAGTTGTGTGGAGACTTGTTCTTAAGTAAGTTGGTTTGCTGTGACATATTTCACTTGAAGCTACTCCATTCCACAAGAAAGGCTTGGTAGAGGACAAAATATTTTCTTGGAGTGGTTTGAGTGCTTTCTTGGGCATTTTCCAGCAACCTATATCTCACTGTTTTTTTGTCTAACAAGTTTCTTTCACTGTTTTGTTTTCTGTTTTTGTGTATTTTCTGCTCATGGCTCATTTTTCTAGTGGAGAGTCCTCCAAACCGTGTTCACCACAAAAGGCAGCCCTTTATGAAGACTTAAAGAATGCCAAGCAATCCAATGCTCACTATCTTGAGGTGATAAGGAAAATGGAGGCACGACTCCAAAGTTTGGAGTTAACCCGAGAAGAAATGCATCAAAACCATGAGAGAAGAACTCCTCCTATTCGGCATTCTTCAAGGCACTCCCATTCTTCTCATGGTTATTATGAAGACAATCCAAGGCCAAGACATCATCATCATGAAGAGAGGCGCCAACATGTGGCTGGCCCTTGTTCTCCTAATGTAAAACTTCCTAGTTTTAGTGGTGACAGTGATCCCAATGTATACTTAGGATGGGAGGCTAAGGTTGACCAAATTTTTTATGTAAATGGGATTAGGGATGAGCATAGAGTTAGGTTAGCTTCTTTAGAATTTTTGGACTATGCCATGCAATGGTGGCATCAATACCTCATGGACATTGACCTACACAAGAGGCCGCCCGTGGTCTCTTGGAATGATTTGAAAGCATGTTTACGCGCTAGATTCGTACCCCCACACTTTAGGAAAGACCTTATGTTGAAACTCCAACGGTTTCATCAAGGCACGCTAAGTGTGGATGATTACTTTAAACAATTAGACACGCTTTTAATTCGAGTTAATATGGATGAGAGTGAGGAAGCTAAGATAGCTAGGTTTGTGAGTGGCCTTCGAAGGGACATACAAGACGTGGTAGAGTTACAAGAATATTCTTCTTTGGAAAATGTGGTTCACCTTGCTAGTAAAATTGAAAATCAACTTGCAAGGAAAAATGCTTTCAAAAATTCTTCTAAGGATAACTACTACCACTCTTCTTGGAAAACTAAAAATAGTTCTTTTTCAAATATCCCTCCTAAGGACTCTACTTTCAAACCTAGAGATTCTAAGCCTTCCACTTCCACTTCTAGGCCCAAATCACCATCTAAATCGTCTAGTAAGAAGTGTTTTAAATGCTTAAGCTATGGACATATTGCTTCTAATTGCCCTTCTAAGCGAACTATGTATATGCATGATGGGGTAGATGGTAATGAGCATGAGTCTGAATCTTCTAGACATTCGTCACCTTCTAGATCCCCAAGTGAGAGTGAGAGTGAGAGCCCACATGAGGGTGACCTATTAGTAATAAGACGCATGCTAGGACAAGTTTTAAAACCTTTTGATGAAACTCAAAGAGAAAATATTTTTCATTCAAGGTGTCTTATTAATGATAGGGTATGCTCTTTGATTTTGGATGGAGGGAGTTGTGCTAATGTGGCAAGCACAAGAGTGGTAGACAAACTTGGATTACCTACCATCTCTCATGCCAAGCCCTACAAATTACAATGGTTAAGTGAGGTAGGTGAGATTGTTGTTAACAAGCAAGTCCTCATTACATTTTCTATTGGTAAATATAAAGATGAGGTCTTGTGTGATGCTGTCCCAATGGAAGCCACACATATTCTTTTAGGTAGGCCATGGCAATTTGATAGAAAAGTTTTTCATGATGGCTTTACCAACAAAATTTCTTTTCACTTCCATGGGCACAAAGTCACTCTTAAGTCTCTCTTTCCAAAGGAAGTACATGAGGACCAAGTTAAAATGAGAGAAAAAAGAGAGAAAGAAAATGATATAAAAAGTTCCAAGAGAAGCCTTCTCATGTCCACACAACAAGTTAAAAGGGTAATAGTTACTCAAAAGCCTATTTTTTTAGCTATTCCTAGGACTATTGACTGTGAGTCGGCTAAGGATAGTCCCACATGTTTGGACAATTTGGTAAAGGACTATGAAGATGTGATTCAAGATCCTCCTAAAGGCTTACCACCTCTAAGAGGGATTGAACACCAAATAGACTTAATGCCCAGGGTTTCTTTACCACATCGTCTAGCATATAGGACCAATCCCAAAGAAACTCAAAAGAAAATGAAAAGGAAATTGAAGTACATGATAAACCGAGTCTTAATACCTTCTCAACTAAATCACTTTTGTTGACTCGTGCTACGCCTACAAGGTCTTCTTCTTCTTTGTCATTTTCATTACCTAAGGTTCCTACTTCCACACCATATTGGATAAAGAATGTTAAGGATGATTTTTTCATATCTCCTATTTTACCAAATAATATCATTCCTAAACAATCTTTTCCAACATGGTCTGTGTATAGACCATCTTTTTCTGAACTCCCAACATTTCAAAGTGATAAGTCATGTTTGCCCATTTCTTCTTGTCTTCTCTTATATAATAGCAAACTGACTTTATTTTATGCAGGAGTACTGAATTCGTGGACGAATTCTCTCCAACTCGGGGAGTATGATGGATATCCACTAGGAGAGGATTTTATTAATGAAGGAAGAGGATTTTCACCTACACATTTGAAGTTCTTCCTTCTAGTCTTCTCACAAATTAAAAGAAGTCAAAGAGAAGATCAAGCCTAAAGATAAAGAAGTCTACAAACTCTCAAATAATAGGCTTCGTATTAAATATCTCTCTTTATAGTTTCTTTTAAATTGTAAATAATATAGAATAATGTTTAGAAAGGTGCTTAGAGGGAAACATGAGACACCTCTTTTGTAAAAGCATCTTTAGGCTTTAGTTTAGCAAATTCTAGAAGTTTGGGGTGTGAGCTTAGTAAGGGGGTGTGATCTTAGGAGCTTTTTGGGTAGCTTAGGGAATAAGCTATGTAAATGACCAGCCCTTACTCCTATAAAAGGAGGGCTTAGGTCCTTCACAATTCATATTGGAATTTTATAGTAGAGAGACTATACTCAAATTTAGAGAGAAATTGTGAGTCTTGAGTCTTCTTCTTCTTTGCCTTATCTTGTGAGCAATGGTGAGCTTCAAGTGGCGGCACTCCATCACTTATCTTGGATCAAGGTTCCAAGTGGCATGAATGGCTTCTCCAAGTCTCAAAATCCAGCAAACATCTTCCTATAAGTGTTCTTCTTCCTTTTTCTTCAATTTCCATTCGGTAGTTTTGATTCCTAGAGTTTTCTTTCATTTTCTACCGTTTAATCTTTGTGTTTTCAGCTTTGCTTCTTTGATTTGGTTCGGTTCGGTAGTTTAGTATTTCAATTCTGTCCAGTTTTCAATTTGTGTTCTTCATCTTTGTTGTTTGATTCCATTTGACAATATATGGACTTCCATATGAGTCTTGGTTGGTGCTAAGTTTTGGTGAGTTCTTGAATTAGAACATTGATCCAATTCTAAAGTAAAGTGCCTTTCAAATCCAGCTCAAGTTGCTCCTAAGAATGTCAAAGAATCATATGTTCTTGTAGTCACATTCACATCAATAAGGACCCAGAATAAAAATTGCAGAAAGTAGGGCGAAATTTGACAAGTTTTGGTAGAAGATAGCCTTGGTTTGCACAAAATTTCCGAAAAATTCTCCCGAAATAGTCTTTTCCTGAAATTCCACGTAAGAATCACCACTGAATTTGGGACAAAACGTGACAAATTTCAGGTCAAACGGATGAGTATTCGCCCACGAAAAAAATCAAACAGTTTCACACACAAAGGAACCTTCCTTCCGGCCCTGGCAGTTATCAATAAAAAATTTATTTCCAATCTTGTGGGACGAATCTGGGCCTCAAATCAAAGCCAAAACTCAATAGACACAGTTGCGGACGTCTGGTAAAAATTTCAGACCAAAACACCCAAGGAGTAAGGCGTAGTATGTCCCGAACCGAGAGTGAACAAAATTTGGTTTTCCGAAAACAGAACGTCCTTGATTTTCTTCCCCGTATCTCCTTTTTGTGATTCTTTTATGAATATGCCTCCTTACCTGGGTGCAAACAACATATGGAAGTACTTGTGTGAACTTTTTCAGCGCAATACGGACCCAGAATAAAAATTGCAGAAAGTAGGGCGAAATTTGACAAGTTTTGGTAGAGGATAGCCTTGGTTTGCAAAAAATTTCCAAAAAATTCTCCCAAAATAGTCTTCTCCTGAAATTCCACGTAAGAATCTCCACTGAATTTGGGAAAAAACTCGACAAATGTCAGGTCAAACGGATGAGTATTCGCCCACGAAAAAAATCAAACAATTTCACACACAGAGGAACCTTCCTTCCGATCCTGGCAGTGATCGATAAAAAATTTATTACCAATCTTGTGGGACGAATCTAGGCCTGAAATCTCCGCCAAAACTCAATAGACACAGTGGCCGACGTCTAGTAAATATTCCAGACCATAACACCCAAGGAGTAAGGCGTAGTAAGTCCCGGACCGAGAGTGAACAAAACTTGGTTTTTCGAAAACAGAACGTCTTGGATTTTCTTCCCCGGATCTCCTTTTTGTGATTCTTTTATGGACGTGCCTCCTTACCTGGGTGCAAACAACATATGGAAGTACTTGTGTGAACTTTTTCAGCGCAATAAGGACCCAGAATAAAAATTGCAGAAAGTTGGGGAAATTTGACAAGTTTTGGTAGAGGATAACCTTGGTTTGCACAAAATTGCCGAAAAATTCTCCCGAAATAGTCTTTTCCTGAAATTCCACGTAAGAATCTCCACTGAATTTGGGACAAAACGCGACAAATTTCAGGTCAAACGGATGAGTATTCGCCCACGAAAAAAATCAAACAATTTCACACACAAAGGAACCTTCCTTCCGGCCCTGGCAGTGATCAATAAAAAATTTATTGCCAATCTTGTGGGATGAATCTGGGCCTCAAATCTCAGTCAAAGCTCAATAGACACAGTGATGGACGTCTGGTAAAAATTTCAGACCAAAACACCCAAGGAGTAAGGCGTAGTAACTCCCGGACCGAGAGTGAACAAAACTGGTTTTCCAAAAACAGAATGTCCTGGATTTTCTTCCCCGTATCTCCTTTTTGTAATTCTTTTATGGACGTGCCTCCTTACCTAGGTGCAAACAACATATGGAAGTACTTGTGTGAACTTTTTCATTGCAATACGGACCCAGAATAAAAATTGTAGAAAGTAGGGCGAAATTTGACAAGTTTTGGTAGAGTGGTTTGCACAATATTTTCGAAAAATTCTCCCGAAATAGTCTTTTCCTGAAATTCCACATAAGAATCTCCACTGAATTTGGGACAAAACGCGACAAATATCAGGTCAAACGGATGAGTATTCGCCCACGAAAAAAATCAAACAGTTTCACACACAAAGGAACCTTCCTTCCGGCCCGGGCAGTGATCAATAAAATATTTATTGCTAATCTTGTGGGACGAATCTGGGCCTCAATTCTCAGGCAAAACTCAATAGACATAGTGGCGGACGTCTGGTAAAAATTTCAGACCAAAACACCCAAGGAGTAAGGCGTAGTAAGTCCAGACCGAGAGTGAACAAAACTGGTTTTCCGAAAACAGAACGTTCTGGATTTTCTTCCCCGTATCTCTTTTTTGTGATTCTTTTATGGACGTGCCTCCTTACCTGGGTGCAAAAAACATATGGAAGTACTTGTGTGAACTTTTTCAGCGCAATACGGACCCAGAATAAAAATTGCAGAAAGTAGGGTGAAATTTCACAAGTTTTGGTAGAGGATAGCCATGGTTTGCACAAAATTTCCTAAAAATTCTCCCGAAATAGTTTTTTCCTGAAATTCCACGTAAGAATCTCCGCTGAATTTTGGACAAAACGCGACAAATTTTTGGTCAAACGGATGAGTATTCGCCCAGGAAAAAAATCAAACAGTTTCACACACAAAGGAACCTTCCTTCCGGCCCTGGCAGTGATCAATAAAATATTTATTGCTAATCTTATGGGATGAATCTGGGCCTCAAATCTCAGCCAAAACTCAATAGACACGGTGACGGACGTCTGGTAAAAATTTCAGACCAAAACACCCAAGGAGTAAGGCGTAGTAAGTCCCGGACCGAGAGTGAACAAAACTGGTTTTCCGAAAACATAACGTCCTAGATTTTCTTCCCCCTATCTCCTTTTTGTGATTCTTTTAAGGACGTGCCTCCTTACCTGGGTGCAAAAAACATATGGAAGTACCTGTGTGAACTTTTTCAGCGCAATACGGACCCAGAATAAAAATTGCAGAAAGTAGGGCGAAATTTCACAAGTTTTGGTAGAGGATAGCCTTGGTTTGCACAAAATTTTCGAAAAATTCTCCCGAAATAGTCTTTTCCTGAAATTCCACGTAAGAATCTCCACTGAATTTGGGACAAAACGCGACAAATTTCAGGTCAAACGGATGAGTATTCGCCCACGAAAAAAATCAAACAGTTTCACACACAAAGGAACCTTCCTTCCAGCTCTGGCAGAGATCAATAAAAAATTTATTGTCAATCTTGTGGGACGAATTTGGGCCTCAAATCTCAGCAAAACTCAATAGACACGGTGACGGACGTCTAGTAAAAATTTCATACCAAAACACCCAAGGAGTAAGGCGTAGTAAGTCCCAGACCGAGAGTGAACAAAACTGGTTTTCCGAAAACAGAACGTCCTGGATTTTCTTCCCCGTATTTGCTTTTTGTGATTCTTTTATGGTTTGTTTATGGACGTGTTTCCTTAGCTGGGTGCAAACAACATGTGAAAGTACTTGTGTGAATTTTTTTTCGGAATTTTTCAACGCAATATGAACCTGGAATATAATTGCAGAAAGTAGGACAAAATTTCACAAATTTTGAGTAAATGATAGCCTTAGTTTGCACAAAATTTCTGAAAAATTCGTCCAAAAAGTTTTTTTTTGTTAAAATTTCATATAAGAACCTCTACTGAACCACAAAATTTATATGTACTAAAATTTACAATAGTCAATTAAGTATAATTTTTCTTTTACTAAATTATTGTTTGCAAGTATGGTTTCTACTATCGTCAATTTTTAATTAATGAGTATAAAAATATTGAAATTGCAACTAAGGTGAAATATCTCAAAAAAAACCATAAAAAAACACATTTTTTATTGCTAAAATTTCAGGAATTTTATTATTGTTTAATACATATAATTTCAAATTTTATTTTTCATTGCATATGCAATATATTTTAATTATTCAATGACGATTATTCTAAGATAGTATTTCTTTGAATAACTACAGATATACCTGTTAAAATCAAGTAAAATTATAATTTCTTTTAGTTTCTATAAATATATTACTTTTTTATTTTCAATAATTTGTTGACTTGACATTTTTTTATGACAACATGAATTAACAATTTTTATGTATAATGAAGATATTATAATAACATGATAATGACCTGATTATTGATGGATTTAAAAGAAAAAACTATAAATAAGGAAAACCACAAACAAAAAAGTGGAACTAAAACCAAAAGAAAAAGAACCAAACATCAATGACCAAAACAGCATTGTGGTCCCTTTTTCAAATATATCTTCAAGAAAATTCAATGATATTGGTCACGCCATCCAAAGTCCTTAGGCTTCACAAAATAGTATTTGCAATGTATTTTTATTTTCTAATTTATTAATCAACGAAATAGAAAGAAAAAAAACTAAACCATTGACCCTTTAATGTACAATTGTTTGTATATGTGTGTTTTGTAAAAATAAAATAATATTGGTTACTGATATTTTATTGATCATAATACTAATGGACAATATTTTTTTAAAATTGTTAATTTATATATATATATATAAATATATATATATATATATATTATAGCATTTTCTTAGACAAAATGTCGGGTGTGGCGGGACCATGAAGAAAAAGGAAGTTTATAATTATGAAAAGGACAATTTTATTGTTATAATTTTTTAATAAAATTATATTAAATTGTTGACTTTCTTGCTGGTATATTTCTCTTTTTTTATAAAGTTCAGACACGCCTATTGAATGGTGTGTATGTATCGGACACACGTATGATACTCGTAAGATACATATTGGTGAAATGTCAATTTAAAAAATATTTTTTGGATGACAATTCTAGTACGGTTCTAACACAATTTTAAAAATGAGAAATACATTAATTTTCTAAAATCTCAAACTTATCGTATGAATTTTTATTATGATTATAAAAATAAGGAACAAATCCTATGAGAAACATCTTTCAACTAAAAAAAATTGAAATATACTTATGCACGTAAATTTTTATTGTTAATTTATATAATTCATAATTATACATTTTAGAGATTATGCGTATCTCTATATCTGATGTCATATGTCAGTGCTACATGGTTTTTAATACTAAATTATATAATTTTGTAATTTTGGCGGAAATGTTTGTAACACTTTCTAGGAAATTCAATTGTTGTTTCCACAAACTAGCCACTCCAAGCATTGTTTTGAAGTAATTAAGAGTCCTTCCTAGAATCTTCATGTTCAAGTGTATAATCATGAGTCTATAAGTAAACTCTTCTTCCACTAGTGTTTCCAAAAATGAATTTCCCAAAAATGAGTTATGTTCAAGAAAATGATACACTGAATTCTCTTTATGAGGTTTCACTGAGAGGTAGTGTATTTGAGTTAGAAACTCTTATTGGAAGAGACCCTCTTATCCTTCACAAGCTTTCCTTAACAACCTTCACTGAAACTCCCTTACACATATCATCTTTACTTGGCCACCTTGATTTCACAAAGTCCCTTCTAACTCACAAACCTCAACTTGCTCTTGAGATGGACCACTGCAAACGCACCCCTCTTCATCTGGCTTCTGCAGAAGGCCATGCAGAGATTGTTCATGTGTTGCTGCAAACATGTGAAGATGCATGCTTGGTGAGTGACCAAGATGGAAGAATCCCTCTTCATTATGCAACTATGAGAGGAAGAACAGAGGTTGCAAGAAAGTTGATTGGTGCAGCAAAGTCAGAATCAGTTATGGTGTTTGATGGATCAGGAAAAACTATGTTTCACCTTTGTGTTGAGCACAATCACTTGGATACCTTGAAGACATTGGTGCAAGTTGGAGATGTTAGGGAGGATTTTCTTAACTCTGGAGACTTACATCATGGAAATACCATTCTCCATCTGGCTGTTATGTTCAAGCAAATTGAGGTATGTTATTTCCTTTTTCTTTCACAAGCTAAATTATTATACTTCAGAGCTAAATTATTATACTTCAGATATTTTATCTGAGCTTTATAATTCATCAGGGTTTCTTATTTTCCAAAAAATCTTCTTTGATCCTTTATCTTTTAAATCTGCATCATTTGGTCCTTTCAATATAGCATTTGTTTTCAATTTTTGGAACACAATTTTAAATTATCATTTGAATGATTGAAAGAGTGAAACTTTGTCTCACTATATTCACTACAAGGAAATTATAGAATTGAACTGATGTTTAAATAAAGATAACACAACACATGGTTTCTATTTATATGGCTTACGAAGATTAATTTGGTGATTTGTAGAAACTAAAGTATGTTCGTAAGTCAGGTGTTGAACAGATTGATTTTTGACTACTTTTTGTATAAGAGTTAGGACATCCTTGAAGTGTCAGATTGATTTTTGACTACTTTTTGTATAAGAGTTGGGGATATCCTTGAAGTGTCTGCATAAGGATTGAAACACTTTTAAAATGTCTCATTTTATTTTATTTTATTTATTCTTTGCTAATAAAAAAAAGATTTGTGTGAAAAATAATTCTGTAAGCAATAATGAAATAGTTGACTTGACTTGACTTTTTCATCACTGCTTAATCTTAGTTAATAAACTTAATTAATGTATCTATGGTGTATGTTTCTAGACTGTAAGGTACTTGCTATCAATATCCAAAATAAGAGAAGAAGCAAATATTGAGAACAAGATGGGTTATACTGCTTTGGACATTATAGAGCAGGTTCCAAAAGACACCAGAAGTCTTCAAATAAAACTCATGTTGATGGATGCTGGATTCAAAAACAATGGAAAGAGCCAAGTACATCATCCACCATCTGCATCAATCATAGATGTTACTCCATCAAGAACACTGAATCCAAATGAAAAGTCTTGGAGAAAGTCTTTGAAGCGTGTGAACAAGCTCTTGCTACAAAAGAGTGATAGGTTGGAAGAAATGAGAGGGATGTTGAGTTTGGTGGCTACAATGATCTCAACCGTGACCTTTGGTGTTGTGATGAACCCACCAGGTGATAATTTAACTCCAATGTTACAATTTCAATTTCGAGAAATGTTCACAAGTTTGTTAACCATGAACACCATCTCTTTCATTTCATCACTTGGTGTCACTCTCTTACTTATAAGTGGAGTTCCCTTAAAGAATGAAGTCACAATGGGGTTCTTATCAGTAGGCACAAGTGTCTCTCTCACATTCCTTGTGCTTACTTACATACATGCTGTGCCTTTGAGCCGATTTATGTATTTTGGAGAAACATTTTCTGTGTTGTTTTCTTGGCTTGGAATTTTTGGGGCAATAGCTGTGTTTATCATAATTCGTGTAGTTTCTAGGATAGTGAAAGTTTTGTAACATGGAGCAAAAGGGGATTGGAACCTTTTCAAGAATGTCTTGGTGACTGACACGCCACTTAAATGGTATGTCCGTCGAGTTGTAATATACTCGTATGACATATATGAATATATGAATGAAGTGTTTAATTAAAAAAAGTATTTGTTATATTTTTAAAAATTCTAACATGATTTTAATATAATTTAAAAAAATACAATAATTTTCTAAAAACTCAAATTTATTATATAAATTTTTATTATGATTACAAGAATAAGAAATAAATTCTTTTAAACCAATTATGATAAACATTTTTCTATTAAAAAAATTAAAATATATTTGTTATACATTATTGTCAATTTATATAATATATAGATCCATAATAATATGTCCTACATTTTAAAAATTATATGTATTTTCGTATTTATATCCTTATTCATGTCATATTAAATATTTAATCTATTCATTTAAGTTTGCTGGAAAAAGTTTGTTCAAACAAACCAAATTAAAAAGATATGCAAAAGTTGAGATATTCAAATTCCACAAACAAATGTATCCATAAACCTTCATTCCATAATTGCACAAAATATGATGATAACTTGTATTTTTCAATAAGAAATTTGGATATTCATAGTGAAGCAGAATAACTTATGTTTAGATTACATCATATCAAAGATCATATCAAAGGCTAAATGTAAATTACAATCTTAGATGTCACACATGGATATTCTCATATCAATATAACATTAACATATTTTGGAGATATGATAGTGATTAGAATAAAACTAAATTAGAATGGATGCAAACTTTCTATTACAAATTAGTTTCTGTAAAATTAAAATAGATATAAAATCATTTATTAATATTAAGAAAGTTTCCTTTAAATTTTCATAAAATTATTTTTAAGATGAAGTTTGCATATGTTATGAAATGTCTTAAGGGATCTCTACAACATTCTCGTTCATTATATTTATGAACAACATTTTTTATAAATAAAAATTCAGAAATTATTTTATTGTTTAATAAATATAATTTCAAATCTTATTCTTTACTGTATATATATTAATTATTCAATGACGATTATTCCAAGATACTTTCTTTAAATAACTACAGATATACCTTTTAAAATAAAATCAAATAAAATAATAATTTCTTTTAGTTTCTATAAATATATTACTTTTATTTTAATCTTCAATAATTTGGTGACTTGACATTTTTTTATGACAACACCCATTAAGGAAAATATATATAAGGAAAACCACAAACAAAAAAGAGGAACTAAAACCAAAAGAAAATATATTTTTGAAGATTAAAAATCTAATTAAAAATGAAATATTACAAATATTATAAACAGTTTCACATATTTCCCGAATTAATAATAAAAATGGATACTTACGGTAATTCTAAATTAAGAAAATGTAATATTAATTATATTATAAAATTCTATTAAATTAAAATGAAATGGTTATTAACAGCATGATTAAACACACGGTTAATAACAATACTAAATAAATAATTAAACAATATCAACAATAAAAATAAATATTGATAAAATAAACTAAATGCTAATAATGAAATTAATATTAATATTAATAAATTGTAATAATAAAATATTTATTTACTTCTATTTTAAATAAATAATTTCAAAAGTAAAATTATTTTTCTCCGTTTCACTCTAATAAATGTTTATGTTTATTCTGTTCTTATTAAGAATTTTTTTTGGCTTAAATATAAATCATTTTTTAATTTACTTATTATCAAAATAACTTTATAAGTAGTATTTCTCTACTTGTTTTTACATATTGTTTTATATATTTAGAATACATTCATACTTTTTTTTTCTATTTCAATTAAAATATGACAAAAAAACTCTCAAGTATGCGAATATAAATATTATCTAATTTTTTAAATAACTTATAAGTTTTAATGATATTTTACTTAACTAAGTTATGATATAATATTAATTTGTATTTTAATAATTAATTATTTTTTGAAAACAACATTCATCAAGTTTTGGAATAACACCATTATTTTCATTTGATTAAAAACATCCAATGTAGAATTATTGTGCGGTATAGAATAAATCTGGAAGAAATTTTAAAATAATTTTCAGTTAGTAATAATTAAATAAGGGTAAATGAAATATTTTAAACTTGAATAATTAGAAAACCAAACATGTAATTAAAAATTTATAAGAATACAAATTTTACATCTTTAATAAAATAAGGGTTTTTCTTCTTCAACAAAACCCTGGTTACAGCGCAAACTGCAACCCCTAACACAGACCCAACTCAACTCCCTCTGCCTCAGGTGGCGGCAACGTAATTTTTTTTTAATTTTTCCATTTGGGTTTTCGAATGAACGAGTAATCGTGTATAATGCTGAATCAAAATTCCTCCTTTACAGATACAAGGATTTTTGGTTGAGAAACGAAGAAGAAGAAGAGGGTGTGAAGAGAGATGGGAAAGAAGAACAAAGTGAAGGATAATGGAGGCAAAGAGCATTGCTCCTCCACACTTTTTGTCTCGAACTTGCCCTATTCCTTTTCCAATTCTCAGGTATTCGTTATTTCCTCTGTTCTTCTCCATTCATTTGTTGGTTTGTTTGTTACTTGGTTAAATATTTTTTTTCCTGATAATATATTTTCTAATTTTTTGCAAAAAAATGTAAAATCAGTTGGAGGAGACGTTCAGTGAGATTGGACCTGTGAGGCGTTGCTTCATGGTCACACAGAAAGGTAAAAGTTTAGTTTTTTTTTTTCATGAGCTTAGTAATTGATGTATATTAGATTATGCATATAGATTATGTATGTGGGTCAAGAGGGTTGAGCTTAGTTGGGTGAAAAGGGTGAGAAAATTGTTCTAAACTCCATGATATGTGTTCAACTCTACTGGTAAAAGAAAATTATGTATATAGAGACGTCAGGCATAACTGAGGTGTATAATATATTTTGCTCTTTATACTCTAACATCTTTTTCTTTGGTTAATAATCCACAGGATCAGCACAGCATCGTGGTTTCGGTTATGTCCAATTGTGAGTTTATATTTAGCTTCCAAAAGTTTAATTTGTTGTCATCACATTCTTTGGTTGTCTTATCACTAGCAGTTGTCAGCGTACTCTGGATTTGTTTGGAGAAATTTCTCCATAAGAACTTCTAGGAGAGAAACACAAGAAGAAAAAAATGAGATGGACTTCTTAAAAAATGAGACGGACTTCTCTCGCAGAAGTTCTTGTGGAAAAGTTTGTCCAAATAATAAGCTCTCTATGTCATGACTGGATATTAATTTTGATATGGTTTCTTGCTCATGTTTTGACTAAAAACTCATTCAGTTCAACTGAAGCTGTCAATAAATTTGAATACTCAGTTGTCAGTACCCAAGTGAAAGTTTTCCCTTTTTGGAAAATGTCCTCAAATATGGACTGGAATATTCTCTTCTTGCTATTGTATCTCAGTAAACCTCCATGATCCTGTCACTAAGTTGCTAAGAAAACTTAAAGCACCATGATTTATGAAAATCACTCAAGATATCAATAGACAAAGTTTATTGTGGATATTCAAGTTGCATAGTGTAGTGCTTCAATAATATGAAACCTGTCTTCTGTTGATGGTGACTGTGCTGTATAACAGTGTTGTGGTTATTGGTAAATTAATCCATAATCATAATGTTCGTTGTCTCTATTTTTGTTTGAAATGTATGGTTCTTCTCTCTCAACTTTATCAGAATTAGAATCTGTGACTTAGCTTTTTTTTAGTTTGTAATTAATTGTTTCCATCTTCAGTGCTGTTGAGGAAGACGCCAACCGTGCTATTGAGCTGAAGAATGGTGTATCTGTTGAAGGCCGTAAAATTGGAGTGAAGAATGCAATGCCTCGTCCTCCCCGTGAGGAACGAAAGTCGAAACCAAATAAAGGTTGATGCTGACTTAATTATGGCTCAGCACACTGTGATATTTTCATATTCCATGTTTGAAAAGTTATGGAAATTATTTTAACCTTGTTGATACTTTTATTCCTTTGTTTTCTCTTCCCCCTCTTTCTTTCGTAATGTAGTAGCTAATGTAGTAGCGGGAACACCAGATGATCTTGTAAAACCAAAAGATGATGATGTGAAAGACAGCATATCATCTGGAACAGAGAAGCATGTTTCAGTTTTGAAGGAAGGTTGTGAATTTGTTTATACGATTATTTTATATTTTTTACATTTGTAATTTTCCCCTTATTTTATGTTTTTTTTTCTAGAAGTACAAGTCAAAAGTAAACAGAAAAGCTCTAAGAAGCCCCTGGAAACGAAAAAATCAGCTCTTTGTAAAGATGTAGCAGATGATGGTGGTTGCTCAGAAAAACAGAGGTATTTACTTATCTGTTCTCTGCAATTGTACTTAATCCAACCTTTCTAAATCAGTTAGTTTCCAAAGAGATAAAAGATGAATCCAGGAAGTATGATTAAGTGGAAATGACTAATGAGATGACCTGATTCCAACTTACGGATGTATCTTATGTTTGAATTATGTATTGTTCCTAAAATGCTGTTTCTTATTGTATTTTTTTTTTTGGACAGGGTTGCTAGAACTGTTATTTTTGGTGGCCTTATCGATTCTGATATGGCTGAAGAAGTTCACAACCAAGCCAGAGAGATTGGCACTGTGTGTTCTGTTAACTACCCTCTTTCAAGGAAAGATCTTCAGCAACATGGTAACTGTGGATTTTGATCTTTTCAGCTAGTGATATATAATGCAGATGAAGTAGGTTTTTGTGTTTATCTAGTACCGTAACTTGTCAGTTATATTTAGAAGTGATATAAAAAGATCTACACTCTTTTCTTTTTATTAAATAAAACAGGCTGCATTAGTGTTCTTTGTAAGATTTGACCTGTTTTATACTTGGTGTAAAGTCATTTGTAATTTCTGTGTGAAGCTGATTCTAATTAGATTTGCCATGTAATCATATTGAGTGATGATATGGATGTTGAAGTTTGTTCTTCCACTGAAATTGTCAAAGAGGTGGCTTTCCAGCTAGAACGTCGAACAAGATTTAATACATTACATCATTTATTCAAAGATTCTTTAAATTTCTTGGGATTTTATAATTCATTATGGAAATTTTCCAGGTCTCATGCAAGATGGCTGTACCATGGATGCTACGTCTGTACTTTATACAAGTGTTAAATCAGCCCGAGCTTCTGTTGCAAAGTTGCATAAAAAAGTGATAAGAGGGGAAACAGTTTGGGCCCGCCAACTGGGTGGAGAGGTAAAGTACTTGTCGTAGAACTCAACAGAGTCAGTACAATATCATCAGCTCCAGCAAAACATAATTTGTATATGAATAACTGCCAGCTGAGAGAAGCTGTATCATTTCGTTTTGTATTCATAATTTGCTTGATGTCTTAAAATTTGTTTTGCATGGTACTAATTAATTATATTGAATGTTATTCATTTTCTAAAAACTGAGTAGGTCAAAACCCTGTTCTCTAAATTTCTTTTTTATGCAAAATTCATTACTCATTATTACTAGTAGTGAGTTTTTATGTGTTGCTTCTAAAGGTTTAATAGGATTTTTATTTGGGTTTGGTTTTAGCCTCTGTTTCCTATGCATGTGCAGAAACTGGTTGGAATGCATTTAGTAACTATAAACTGTACTTTGTCAGATTCATCTAATAATCTATTAGGTGGTGGAATATAGACTCATATTGTTTATGCTTTATTGTTGTTTTTTTGTATGATTTTTAATTGTTTGTAGGTGAAGTTAACTTCCCTGTTTACTGTTTATGATCTTGAATGAGATATTTGTTTCTTAACAATTTTCTGCTGTATGTGGATCAGGGCTCCAAGACTCAGAAATGGAAGCTTATTATCAGAAACCTTCCTTTCAAGGTTCAATGCATAGAATTAAAAAAACTTGAATCAAATATTTTTGGATACCTTGACTTCTGACTAGTTGACTAAACATGGATGCAGGCGAAAGATACTGAAATAAGAGATATGTTTTCATCTGCTGGATATGTGTGGGACGTATTTATTCCACAAAAGTCAGACACAGGGTCAGTTCTTTCTACTTTTCCTTGACTAAGATTTTCAATATGCTATCATACATAATGGTTTCTTAAAATGTTTTTCTTTTTTCCTCTTCTCCTTTGTGCAGTCTGTCTAAGGGCTTTGCATTTGTAAAGTTCACCTGCAAACAAGATGCAGAAAATGTATGAACTGTTACCATTGTTTTATTTTATTTACCTACTACTGTTTGTGTTCTGCATATAAACTTCATTTTTTCTTTTTCAGGCCATTCAAAAGCTGAATGGATCAAAGTTTGCTAAACGAGTCATAGCTGTTGATTGGGCTGTTCCAAAGAAAATATTTAGTAGTGAAATGAATGATCCTCGTGCATCAGAGAAAGGTAATTTTTATCTTCAGTGAAAATGGTACTTTCATCAGCCATTCTTATTGTCTATATTTGAAATTGAATGAAGTTATGTAATTATTATACGTTGTCTAGATCTTATTCTTAATTTAAAAATATAATTTTGCTTGCCCTGCATTGCTCAATACATGAGGTGGATTGCTTAATCAGTTGAAGTTCCTTTTGGCGTTTCAATGCAGAAATGTATACTTATTTGAAGTGCTCTCCTTTATTACCAATTATTTAATAGTACTACTTTATGAGGTATAAATATTTTTATTTGGAAAACTTCTTGCCAGCAATATTTTAATGGAGTACATTACGTTAAAACATGGTGCTTGTAAGTGTTCTACTGTTGAATTAGAAATTGGGACTAGTCTATCACTGTTCACATGTTTGGGTTTTAACCTCAATTTCTCCATTACGTTAGTCAGCTGTTTGGTAGATTTGTGGAGTAAAAGGCCAGCTTCTTGTTATGTGGCTCAATCTTTATTACACTTAACTGAATACATGTTTCGTATAGTGTTCCTCTAATTTCTATGTTGTTCTAAACTTAAATAAATTCTTCAGTGGTTAATAAATTGGAGCCATGCTGCTGAGTTGTTACAAACTTAATTATTGTCGTTGACTTTGTTGGAAATCATACGTTTTTTTTCTTCTGGAATTTCAAAATTTAAGTTCAATAGATTTCTATTTGGTACTATCTCTATGTTGAGGTAAAAGTTTATTGATTCTTTTTGTAACCTTTGTGATTTCCCTGGTAGATTGTGTATTCATTTAGTGCTTTAGTTTGGTGCACCATTAATCATAATGTATTCCTATAGAAAAGTTTGAGCTTGTTTCTTCATGAACTGCTAACATAACATTTGAAGTATTGAGTCAGTTCTAGTATTCAAATATACTATCTATCGGAGCTTTACATAAGTCTCACTCTTCATCTTTGCCCTGTTTATTTTAGTATGCCAAAAAACTTTATTTAGAATATAAACTATTTAAATAATACGTCCTTTGCAATTTCTTCAGGACAACAAAACTTGAGTGATGAAGATAGTGATGAGGAAGATGTCGAGCTTGTTGATAAAATATCTGGTCAAGGAGATGATAATGATATGAACAGCCCTAGTGCCATGGAGGAAGAGGGAGCTCCTCCTGAAGATAATTTTGACGAGGAAGCAGACCTTGCAAGAAAGGTTCTTAACAACTTGCTTGGATCCTCAAGCAAAGGAACATCTGAAAACAATGATTCTATGTTGTCCAGAGAAAAGAAAGAGTCAAGATCGGATGAAGATTTTAAGGATGCAGATGGAAAAGTATCCGATGATTCTGAAAAGGTTTCAGGTGCTTCTAATCCTGAAATTTCCAGCAAAAACAACTTATCAAATCCTAACGGAACCGAAGAAGATTTGCAGAGAACAGTTTTTATAACTAATCTTCCCTTTGAATGTGATAACGAAGAAGTAAAACAACGATTTTCTGGGTTTGGGGAAGTAGAATACTTTGCTCCTGTTCTCCACCAAGTTACCAAGTATGTCCTTGTGTTATTTTTCTGTCTCTATTTCACTGGGCATTATTCATAGTCCCCTTTTACTCAATGCAGGCGACCAAGAGGAACTGGTTTTCTAAAGTTTAAAACTGTAGAAGCAGCTAATACCGCAATTTCAACTGCTATTGCTGCTTCTGGGACAGGTATTTTACTTCAGGGTAGACCATTGAAAGTTTTAAAGGCTTTGGATAAGAAATCGGCACATGACAAGGAACTGGAGAAAGCAAAAAATGAGGTTCATGACCACCGAAATCTTTATTTGGCAAAGGTTTGTCTTCTCCTTTGTAACTCTTGTGGAGTACGTTGTTGAAGCTGATAGATATTCATAAGATTAACATTTTGCATTCTACTAAATTGTAACAGGAGGGACTTATTCTTGAGGGATCTACAGCCGCCGAAGGGGTTTCAGCCAGTGATATGTTAAAACGCCAAGAGTGAGTATGGTCTTGAGTGCTGGTGGTTTTATTATTTAAACTCACATCTACGATGTTGGTTTTAGTTATTATGGGATGCACAACTTTTTCAATCTCAAACTGTCAAATTGTTATAATAGACCACTGATTCTCCATTGAGGGACTGACCAGTTGGTTCATGTTATGTGACAAATATGTGCTGTTCTTACCCTATGTGAACATAAGGAGAAAAAAAAAGTTGTATTGTGTTCTTCTCTTTGTTTTCCTTTTTCTTTTCATGCTTAGTTTTTGTTGGGAAAAATCACAAGAGGGCTGGAAAGAAGGCCTCTTGATAAGTTTAGATATATTTTCTAGCTCACAATAATTCTTGGCACAATCCATTTTGTGTATAGGTCAACAAACGAACTAATATCATTAGTGGTACTATTCTGATTTCTGTATGTTATGTTGCATCTGATCTTGCAAATGTAGTGGTTTAAAATTCTATCTTCTTTCTCAAGTGTAATTCTTCAGCTGGTGTTAGTGCTCAACATATAGTTATTGAAATTTCGTATAGGTTGGAGAGGAAAAAGAAGACAAAGCTTCAATCTCCGAATTTTCATGTTTCGAGAACTCGACTCGTGGTCTACAACTTACCCAAGTCAATGCATGAGAAAGAACTCAAGAAGCTTTGCATCGATGCAGTCATCTCTAGAGCTACCAAGCAAAAACCTGTAATTCGGCAGGTTGGTTAAGTAGATCATGACTTTAAGTTGTCAATTATTGTTTCTCTAAAGCTTTAAGGGTGTCAAATTTATAACAAAATATATGCCAATCTGCAGATAAAGTTTTTGAAAAATGATAAGAACGGAAAGGTAGCTCAAGAACGCTATTCTAGGGGAGTTGCCTTTATTGAATTTTCTGAGCATCAGCATGCTCTTGTGGCTCTGAGAGTTCTCAACAATAATCCTGGTACAACCATTTCTCATCATCTCTGGGGATCACACTATTTTGTACTCCTATTTCTGTTTAATTTGAAGTTTGCTTTCATTGACAACAGAAACATTCGGTCCTGAACATCGACCGATTGTGGAGTTCGCGCTTGATAATGTTCAAACACTTAAACTTCGGAAGGCGAAGCTACAACAATTTCAACAGCAGGCTCCTCAAGAAGACAACAATGCCATGCAAAATGACAAACCTGGCAACAATGAAGTTCACACGCCGGACAGAAAACGAAAGGCTAGGGAGCATGGTGAACCGGCTAAGGAAACAGTACTGAATACAAATGGTGAATCAGAGGCAAATGGAAAATCCCCTCAAGGACAAAAGTTCAAAAGACAGAAAGGCAACAATAAGACCAAAAGGGCACTGAAAGAAAATCCAGAAGCCTTGTCCATGAAGCCAAAGAATAACCAAAATGGCCAGAAAAGTGGTGGTACAGCAGTTGAAGATCAAAACACTGCCACTGCCACTGCCACTAACAGAAGAAAACCAGGAAACAAAGGTGATGATACTGGGTTTAGAAAAAGAAAGATGCAGACTCAAGAACAAGAAGCAGGCCATAAGGTGGTTTCTAAGAAACGGCCTAAGAAGAATAAAGGTTCAGTAGGGAAGGACGTAGTAGACAAGCTTGACATGCTTATAGAACAATATAGATCCAAATTCTCACACAAGGGTTCCCAAGAGAATGCAGAGAAAAAACCTTCAAAACAGCTTAGGAAATGGTTCCAATCATAGTCTACTTTTTCTTTGCTTCATATGAATTTTGTTACTTGTATTATTCTCTTACTGCCTTTGAAAAAGTTTAAGCAATCTAACATTAGTTGCACCATATCTTATGTTGTTTTGCCTTTTTTTGTCCCTAACAAGATTTCAAATATTGATGATTTTTCTGGTATTTTTTGCTGTGTTTGTGTTTGAGGAATGTGTGTGCAAAATATCTAATTGATTAAACCAACTAGTATTATTTAGTAAAATCATTTACTATTAATTTTTATACTTTGTTAGTTAAAACCATATTATACCATTGATTGATTAGAACATTGAAGAAAACATTCATACATGGCCTTTAACACTGTAGTTATTATTCAATGCATTTAATAAAATATAAATTAGCAAAGGAAAATTCTAAGAGAATATTAATACAGCATCATAGGTGCATGCAAGTTTGTCCTAGAAATTATTGTTGGTAGTTTCTAAAATAATTATAATAAGAGTAAATGCACTTACATTAAACAATGGAATGTGATTAGATTATAATGACATTTTTACAATGATTGTGAGTGTACTATTTCAAAACAACAAGATATTTTAAAACTCAAGCTTTAATAAAAAAGAAAAATTCATAATTCAAACTAGATCAAATATACAAAAAAATATTTTATACTATAAAATTGAATACGAATCTCATTTTATCAGTTTAAATTAGATTTAAAATTTTTCTATAAAAAAACTAACTTCAAATATTCTTTGAAAAACTTCTTTAAATGTTGGAAAAGTGCTTACAAAGGACTAAACAAGTTTTTTTTTTTCAAATTAAACTTAAGATTAATGTCATTTTGGATGAATACAAAAATCCTTAAAAAGAGACAAAATCACTTAATGATATTCCTTTTAAATAGCTCATTTTGCTTTATCTATCTTAAGTAACACACTTGTTTTCTTCTTAACAATTGTCACTTTACTAAAGATGTAACAATTATCTTTTCCTCCTATATAGTAAGTTTTTTTATGCATTTTGATTTTGATAAGTTTTAAACTTCAAAGTTTGAACTCCAAATTAAAAGCTGAGAAGCAAACAAATCTAGCTTTTAAACATCAGAAAAAGGGATTTTTTAAATATTATTACATATCATAAATTTATCAATTTTTTTATAACAGTTTTAAAAAAATCATTATTTGAGATAAAACTAATATTGTCCCAAATAAATAACATGTTAAAATTAAACTCAAATATTAATTAACATCTAAGCCCCTCTTAGTGATTTGAAAAAAAAAAATCAATTCAACTATTGAAGCATTAATTCTTCTCTTCCTAATTTTTCATCAAATTAATTACTATTCCCACATGAGTTAAAATTATGCATTTATGACACGCTTTCTAATAAAGTAGTTGTGCAGTTTCTATATATATTTAATCATTAAAATACTTTCTAAAATAACACATTTTAATTTTTGTTTTATCCTAATAGGATACTGTGTCAAATAAATTTAGGATGATAAATTTGGGATGATTGACTTACATTTGTAAGGAATTGAATCCTAGGTTTTATTTTTTTTTAATTTAAAAATAAAAGAAAATTAATTTTAAAATAAAAAAATTGTAGAAGAACACATATTTAAAAAAAAATATGTTGAGGGATAATATTCTAGAAACATAAATATATTAAAAAGTACTAATTTAAAAAATAATTATATATCAAAATAAATTCTATATTAAAATATATTTTGAGTCCACTTTCAATTTTTTTATTTATATTTTTTTAAAATAAATACATTTTAAAAATCTAATATTATAAATTCTTTCATCTCTTTTTAAATAATAAAAAAACAAAAACATAAAACCCAATTCTGTTTTTTTACACCAAATCATGTTTAAAATTTGATTTTCTGAAATTGAACTATTAACTATTAGAGTAAATGATGCTAGTTGGGTAATTATTCAACGTACTATCCTATTTAAGTAAAAAAAGAAGCATCAAATTTTGCTATTTTTGTAAATTTTCTTAATCAGTTTGTTTTTCCATTTAACACACTAAACATATATGCATTTATTCTTGTCCTAAAATTCCCTTTTCAAAATATAAGATAATGTTAATTAATTTTTATTAATCATACCATTAATCAAACTTAAAATCTCTATTTGATTAGATTTTTTTTTATAAAACTTTTATATTAAATATTTCTATGCAACTTTACACTTGACGTCTCAGTAACAATAATTATCTGTTATCATAAAAAAAAATATTATTAAAAAAAATAATATTAAAAAAAATACAGTAAAATTATAAAAAATTAGAAAAAAAAACCTATATGTTAAAAAAATTAAAATAAATAGATTATAAATATTTATAAAAAAAATAATTTTATGTATTAAAAAAATAAAAATGTTTTTTAACTGTAATCAATTAACTGCGTCTATTCACCAATCACGCATGCATCATGATTGGATAGTGCTTTTTGACCAACACCAATGAAACAGTTAAAAAGTTTGTTACCACGTGAATCTAACGGTTCAAATTTCTTGATCCCTTTTCTTGTAATACACTCGCCGTTAATTTTGCATTCACACTGCATGAATGCTGCAGCTTTGACACAGAGGATCATGGAAACTCAAGCGTCGTAAACTCACTAGTTACTCTATAAAATGTTCAGTGCTTTCACTCTCTCTGGATTTCTCACACTCATTTTCTCTCTTCATCACTTCATCTTCTTCGTAACCCTCGTTCTCTTCTTTTTCTGCAATCGCTGTTAGAAAATGGATAAACTCAACACTTGTTTTTTATTTTTCTGTTTCTGTTTGTAATCGTTTTATTTGTTTTTGCTTCGATTTTCAGTTTCTTCATTTCGTTGAAAGTTACCGATGGAATCCTCTGATGATGTGTCATCAGCTAAACGCTACTGTTCAACCGGTATATTCCTCATTTTCTTGTTTTTTTTTTTCTCTTTTATTTTTTTTTCTTTTACTTTGACATAATAAAATGTTGATAACCACTTACAGTGTCTGCATTTTCAATATCATTTTCCTTTTTTTAAAAAAAATTATCTATTTTTCTGTAGATTCTTTCAAATTTTTTTATTTATTTTAGGATTTAATGAGGATATTTTCTTTAATATTTTCGCGTGCAGTGTGGTAAGAAACTTAAATGTTGAGTCTGAACATTCTCATTTTTTGGTAGATTATTTCAATTTTTTTTATTTATTTTAGGATTTGATGAGGATATTTTCCTTAATATTTTTGTGTGCGGTGTGGTAAGAAACTTAGGACGAAACTTAGATAGTGTTTTTAATCAGAATTGGAATTTTAGCTATGTAATATGCTTAATAAAACTTAAGAAAGGTTTGTATTATTTATGTGAATTATCAAGGTGGTACCTTTTTTACTCTAATCATGGTGATACTTGAATTTTAATTAGAGAATATAAAAATAAAATAAATAACATGTAAGGTGCTATTTTAAAGTTTTTTGCTTTGATTATATTTTATGATTTTCTTTTGTTTTGATTTGATTAGTTGGTGGTTGGAGTTGAAACTGTGTTGGGGTGTGTGTACAGTATGTAAGCATTGAGAATATTTGGTTGTGCTTCATGATGGAATATATCTGGAGCTGTTCTTAGTATAGTTTGATTTTGTGAAACCAGGATTTTCCCCTGGCCCTCACAAAGACAAAAGACAGAAGTTATCAGATGTCGATGACCATACGAATCCATTTGCAATTTCGGATGTTGTGGTTCGTATAGAGCATGGGAAATTTGGAAGTGTCACAAAAGAGATAGAGGCTCTTGTAGCCCGAAAAATGCAGATACTTGGACCTTACTTTGCAAAGTATCCCGGACTTGTTGATCAATTGATCAATGTGGTAACTGACCACGATGAAGACACTGCTATGTTCGAAGATCAACTAGACAATGGTTTGACATTTCATAATGTCATAGATTCGGAGGGGAAGGATGTTAGTGCAGCTCCAATTCCTGTTATCCACATTGATTCAGATGTGGAAGATGATGGAGATGAAAGATCTATTGTTCCATTTCCTGAAGCTTCAGAGGAGGAAGATGATAGACATAATAAATCTATTGTTCCTTTTCATGAAGCTTCAAAAGAGGAAGATGATAGACATAATATATCTATTGTTCCTTTTCTTGAAGCTTCAAAACAGGAAGATGACAGACAAAAAAAATCTGTTGTTCCATTTCATGAAGCTTCAGAAGAGGAAGATGATAGACAAAAAAAATCTGTTGCTTCGTTTTATGAAATTGTGTTGCCGAGACAAGTTGCACCATCCCCTGTTGTGATGAAGACAACTGTAAGTTTTTCCTTAGTTTTTTAATAATTTAAATATATGAGTTACCAATATTGAAATAATGGTTACTAATATGCATACCTTTTAATTTGGAATATAATAGTAACACGCTCCAAGGAGAAACAGAAAATAATTATGGATTGAGATATCTCCTTACAAATATGGAATAGTCATCAAGCAAGTAAAACCAATCAGATAATGAGAAAAGTCAGCGTGTACTCAAAATCACCACCCAAAATCTCAGAATAATTCCTCCTTCATTTGGCTACCCTCCTTTTGTATATACAAACATGACTTATAGGCCTAACAGATGATTTAACAAAATTGTAGCACTTTTTAATTTTTGTGTTGTGGCTGAAGTTTCCTTTAAAACATTGACTTTTTCTTGTATTATTTTTTTTTTCTGATTTGAAGCTTGAAACAAAAATCGTGAAAAATTCTCAATTCCTTACTTTCTTGACACTGCGTAGTTCTCTTAAAAAGAAGTTCTAAATTTCTAGGTACTTTGGCTGAGTTTGACTTTTTTTCTAGTTCTGAAATCTTTGTATTGGATGTATCGCTAAACTTGAATGTTTTGACGAAGTATGATTTTTACTTTCGATCCTTTATATTATGCTTGGTGATTGGGCATTTGATGGGGTTTAAAATGGAAATAGTGGATGTGTCTGGATTTATATTTTATCTAGATGTCGTGCTATTTTTACATATTCTTTTTCTTTGCTCCTTTTAATCACATATCAATGTAGAAAAGGGAACAGTGAATGATATATGAGTTTAACCATTTGCTTTTTTTGAACATATTGTGTGAACTTTTTTCATTTGAATCACTTAACATTTGCATTTAGGTAACTTCTTAAGTTTCTGTGTATTTAGATTTAAATTTGTAGCTACTCTTCATGAGAAGATGCAAGCTCTTTCTTCTTTCTCTTCATTTCAATGTAAGTTGTTTCACTAACATGCTTTACTGTTCTGTGTCGAACAATGCATTTTAGAGGCCGCGTACTCCCATGCGTAACCATGGCAAAAGTAAAGATCTGAAAATTGAGACAAGTATGGCGGATAAAGGTACCACTAGAGATAAAGGTGTTTATATCGGTGTAGAGGAGCAAGAGGATCTTCAGGTTGACACCGCAGATAATGAGGGCCTAGAAGATATTTGGAAGGAGATGTCAATGGCAATGGAGTGTTCCAAAGTATAATACTTCAAATATTTTTTCAATAGTAATTTTTGTCTTATGTAGACAAATGTAAATAATTTTCTATGCATGTTACCTGTTGTATGTATGTATAAAACATGTAAGGCTTCAAAAATTACATTTAAATATTACTTGCTAGTTTGTTTTTTGCTACGTAAAACTATTTGTATACACGTCGTAATTTAAATTTGAAGTACATCATTTATTACGTTGAAGTCTACCTGCAAATTGCAGTTTCAGGGTTCCTTTGTCATTGATGTAGTTTAACTGTCCCTCTACTAGGTTGTTTCCGGGAATCCTCTGCCAGATGAAGAAGTAGGAAGAGACCATGAAGAAGAAGAAAGAGATGAGGACTGCGATCATTCTTTGATTTTAAAAGATGATATTGGTTATGTTTGTCGGGTTTGTGGCATTATTGACCGAAGAATTGAAACCATATTTGAGTTTCAGTACAAGGTTAGACTATTGTTTTTGCATCAATGTTTTTTTTTGTTAAACATAAAATATGCTTTTAGTCTTATGATCGCTTTTAATTATGGGGCTTGAAATTAGATGCACAACACATTAATTTTTGGGGAGACATACAAAATGACAAGTGAAACAGATCGCAACATGTGTTAAATAACCTCTTCTGATAATTTGCCAACCTCTACTGAGAAACTGTTTATTTTATTTATTCCACTAAATTTTCTTTGAGGACTGAGAAACCGCTTTATTAAACCAAAATTTTATTGCAGGTAGATCATTCATATCATGTGGACTTAACTGCTTCATAATACCTTGTTTTCATGCTCACGGTGTTGAGTATATTCTAGACTAAGATTACTTCTGGCTGGGACAGGAAGTGTTAAAGTTTGACTTATTATTTTTATTATTACTATCATTAATTTTATATTTTATTGAAGGTTAAACGGAGCACAAGGACTTATGCCTCTGACTCCTGTAAGACCAAAGCAAAAGCAGATGTATTTGGAATTAACGTTATTGGAGATGACCTCATGGTTACTGAAATCCCAGCGCACCCTAGACACATGAAACAGATGAAACCCCATCAAGTTGAAGGATTCAATTTTCTTGGTAGAAATCTTGCAGGTGACCATCCTGGTGGCTGCATCTTAGCCCATGCTCCAGGATCTGGGAAAACATTCATGATAATCAGTTTCATGCAAAGTTTTCTAGGCAAGTATCCAAATGCAAGACCCTTAGTGGTGCTTCCTAAGGGAATATTGTCAACATGGAAAAAGGAGTTTCAAATATGGCAGGTGGAGGACATACCTCTGTATGACTTCTACACAGTGAAGGCAGACACCAGAAGTCAACAACTGGAAGTGCTGAAGCAATGGATGGAGAAGAAGAGTGTTCTTTTCCTAGGATACAAACAGTTCTCCTCTATTGTCTGTGATAATGGGACCAATAGTACATCATTATCTTGCCAAGATATGTTGCTCAAGGTTCCTTCAATTCTTATTTTAGACGAGGGACACAATCCTAGGAATGAAAACACAGATATGGTGCAGTCCCTTGCAAAAGTTCAAACGCCAAGAAAAGTTGTACTGTCAGGAACCCTTTATCAAAATCATGTCAGGGAGGTGTTTAACATTTTAAATCTTGTTCGGCCAAAATTTTTGAAGATGGAAACATCTAAGCCTATTGTGAGACGCATTGAAAGTAGAGTTCATATACCAGGAATGAGAACCTTTTATGATCTCGTTGAAAACACTTTGAAGGGCACAGATTTTAAAGGGAAAGTGGCTGTCATACGAGATTTGCGCGAGATGACAAGCAATGTCCTTCATTATTATAAAGGGGATTTTCTTAAAGAGCTTCCCGGTCTCTTTGATTTTACTGTGGTTCTCAATCTTAGCCCTAAACAAAAGCTTGACCTTGAAAGATTAAAGAAGTCATCTGGAAAGTTCAAGATATCTTCTGTAGGCAGTGCTCTCTATTTGCACCCCAAACTGAAATCTTTAGCTGAAAAATGTGGAGAAAATAATATATCTGATGATATACTCGATGCTCTGATAGAAAAATCAGATCCCAGAGATGGTGTGAAGTCCAAATTCTTCTGGAACATGCTAAATTTGTGTGAATCAGCCGGAGAGAAACTTCTAGTATTCAGTCAATATTTGCTTCCTTTGAAATATCTAGAAAGGTTAACCGTGCAAACTAAAGGGTGGAGTCTAGGCAGGGAAATATTTGTAATCTCAGGAGAATCAAGCTATGAGCAGAGAGAATGGTCCATGGAAAAATTTAACAGTTCTCCAAATGCCAAAGTCTTCTTTGGCTCCATTAAGGCATGTGGAGAGGGCATATCATTGGTCGGGGCATCACGCATAGTTATTTTGGACGTTCATCTTAATCCTTCAGTTACTCGCCAAGCTATTGGTCGAGCATTCAGACCGGGCCAGCAGAAGAAAGTCTTTGTGTATCGATTGGTGTCTGCAGATTCTCCAGAAGAGGAGGATAACAACACTTGTTTGAAGAAGGAATTAATTTCAAAAATGTGGTTTGAATGGAACGAGTATTGTGGTGATCGAGCATTTGAAGTTGAGCAAGTTCTTCTCAAAGACTGTAACGATCTTTTTCTTGAGAGTCCATTGCTAGGAGAAGATGTAAAAGCTCTGTACAAAAGGTCAGTCACCATTTCCCCCATTTTTTTTGTATATTCATAAGCTGCCAATCACACACTTTTTTTTTTTCTGATATTTGTTTATTTTTCTATGTCAGGTAGGATGGGTAGGCAATTATTTTTCAGTTTCATTTGAGTGTGAGTAAAATTTTCTGAACTTGTTTGAGTTGCTGTAACCCTGTTTGCTTACTATTTGCCAATCATACACCTGTGTTTTAATATTTGTTTTATTTGTACGTACCTGCTAGAATTTGGCTTTCGATGAAAAAAGAATGAGTAGACAATATTTTTTGTGATTATCTGATTGTATCTTAGTTCAGAACAATCTTGGGTTACCGAGAATTGAATGAGTTGTCCTTTAGTCTTTATTTTTGTGAAGTTTCATGTCACTGTTCAATTTTGTGACGTGTTCTTAGTAGTTTGTAGCAAATAGCAATTCTACTATCTAGTTACGTTGAATCAACTGATTATAAAATGTTCAAAGCCTTATATATATATAGAGAGAGATTTATTATTTTATGAATAATTAATTAAAATATATTATATTTAAGTATATATAACTTTATATAAATATTAGCCAATTAAAAGTTGATACCATTATTCTCTGTAATATGAGCGGAAACACGTGTATTCACAATTTTTAAGAGGACTTCAAATAAATTATTTAAAAAATATTGTAAATGATAATTTTAAGAGAAAGATAACTTAATGAAATATATTATTTATGATAAAAGTAATTTATATTTTTATATTATATATTTATATTATATATTTATATTTTTATATTATATATTTATATTTTTATTTTATATATTTATATATTTATATTATATATTTATATATTTATATTATATATTTATATTTTAAATATTTTAATATAAGAATACCTTATTTACCATTTGGTATAAAATTGAAATAACTGTGCATAGTATATCTACTTACAAATAATATAGATATGAACCAGGAAATTCTTTCTACTCAACGGAGGTTTCGACATTATATATCTGTTAATTATTTTAGTTAGAAAAGTAATTTATGTGAATAATTATATTCAGTATTATATTTTCTATTTTTAATCAAATATTATATTTTTTACTTTTTAAATAAAATATCTGTCATCTTTTTTCTTTTATAATATGAAACTACTATTTGAAAAGTTATAAATAGTTTTTATTTGAAATTAAACAACGTTATTAGTATTTTTTAATATCAACTTCTAAATTAAATATCAGTTATTAAAATTTGTTGGCAATAGTAATATATATTGTTTTAATTTAGTAGAGTTCCTGATTATTAATCAATAGGAAATTTCGTAACAATGTGGCTATATATACACAAATTCTAATTATAATTTTCTAAAGTTTGATTTTGTTACATAAATTTGATAACTATTACATGTAATGCTAAGTCTTTAAAAAAAATGTTTAGCTTATCTTGTATACAAATATTTATAATATATTTTTGTATTATTTTAGAAAATTGAGTATTTTGAATTAATTATCCTGAGATGAGATTTATCACTCAATGTGTCTGGATAATGCATCCAAACAGAAGCATCCAAGAAAAAGGAGAGAGAGATATGTAAATGTGAGAAAGAAGTGATTTATTGTTTGTATAAAATTACATATGGCGAAGAATGTCCAGAAAACATATTCGCCATAATTTGCATACAAAATCCCTAATCATGTCTAAGAATACAATTTCTTTCTTCCACACAAACTTAATATAATATCTTTGGTTTCCTAATCATGTGAGGCTGTGGGTCATTGATTCATGGATACAAAGTACATTGCATTAAGAATTGAAAAAATAAAAAAAATAATAGCACAAAAATACAGAAGAGAATGGTGAGGTGAAGGAGAACTTATTGGCTTTCTTTAAACTTCTATTGTTGTGTATATTTGTTTTGATTTGTTCTTTCTCTCTTCCACACAATTACTACGCCATAAAAATCAGATGAAGCCAATAAATTTTCTCCATGGTTCCAGGCAATACCCATCACAGGAAATCGATGACCCTGCAGCATTACAATCATTTTATGCATTTTCACCTTTATTAACATCAATCATATTATTTTAACAAAACCACACTCAATCCCCTTAAAAAAACATGATTGGAAGACAAAACTCAACAAAAGATGACTATAATCAGGTTCTCTATCGGAGACAGTCATCAGTTTTTAGAAAAAATCAAAATACCTTGGATGAAAGAAAAGACTAACCTGTAGCTTGTTCACACATGTATTTTTGGGCCGAGTTAAATCATAAAAGTAGACATTTGAGTCCTCACTTCCAGCAACTTCACATGGCAAAACAGTGTAAGATAATGTAAGAAAGACAACCACAGTAATGTTGCTTAAGTAAAAGGTATTTAAGAAAAACTTGCAGCATATCAGTCTCCGTTTCCATTGAAGTCTCAATTGTAGGCATTATTTAAATCTCGTTTGGTAAACATTCTTGCTAGTTAAAATAAATTATTAGAATAACAAAGATATAGAAAAGGAAGATCTTATTATGAAAGTATACAGAGTGAAAGAGGAGAGATAAACAGAAAACAGTTTAGCAACTAACTGTTTAATAACTAACTGTCTAATATAAATCAAATTTCTCCTGTGAGTTAAATCACAAGTTAATTGATTTTAACTGGTGAGAAACTTCTTTTCTTTTCTTTTCTTACAAATACTTATGGAGAAGTTGACAAATTCAAGCAGTACATAATCCTCGACTTATTTTATAGTTTTACACAGGCAGAGTTTGGGTTATTAAAACCAGATTATTATTTAAAAGTCCTTCAAGAGACGGAAGAGGGAGGAAATGGAGAAGAGAAAGAAGTTTGCAAGAATGATATCAACATACCTATGAATTCTCCTTTTTCAAGGGAAAGGAGAGGACAGAAAGAAGCTTGAATTTTGTGTATACGTGGAGCTAATTTTAGAGAGCATCGAAGAGTTAAATAGCCATTTATCTCCAAAGCCACACTACAATACACCAATATTAGTGCTCCAAAGGAAAATGAGAGTTAAAAAAAGAGAACTTAAAAGAAAACTTTTTTTGAACCTGAAGAAAGACAGGTTTCCATCCTGGGTACATGTCAACAACACAGGTCCACGAGCGAGCAGAGAGAAACTCCTATACTGCACTGTGGTAACAGGAGATTTTTGCTTGCTACTACTTCGATAACGATGCGAGCGAGATAATACACCGGTGTGAGAGTTCATATTTACTGAGTATATACATCCCTGCACATACAATCCAGTACCTAAAGAAAATGAGATCAACCTAACAATTAGGATATACAAAACAAAATACATGTGCAGTGCATATATAGAGCAGCTCACCTGTCCATCTCCACAAAATATGAGAAGTCCTGTATGGTCATGGTCCAAAGAGGTAACTTCACTGTCAAATAGTGATTTATTAATTACCCTTCCGGTACTAAAATTGAACACCTGATACATCATATCACTTTTAAGAAAAATAATAAATTACTGTAAAGGAAATGTAAGTAAAAAATTACAACATCATAGGGGAGGATTTTATGTGGTGGAAAGTAGTAAAAAATACACATAGTAACTAAGCCACAGATATTTAATAGTGGGAGCATTTGATGAATTGAAGTGACTGTCACTGCCTTTCTCTTATTCCAGTGTCTGAATAACAAACAACCATTCAATGACTCAATCAAATGATCTATGAGTCTGCTTGAATATGGGGAGTGGAAAGGAAATGATGGGAAAGGAATAATTCTCCTTATTTAGGAGGTTGAAATTTTGTGGAAGGGAAAGTGTGTAGAACCATTCCCATTCAAACTATCTGAGCCGTTCCCTCCTAACTATCTGAGGGTTACTTTTATTTTTTTTAAACTTTACATTTACTACTTTACCTTCATAAATTGAGTAACTTAATAAAAAGGTTATACTTAATTTCACAGCGCACCACTTATAAACCACAAGACCTTCCTATTTCTTCCCTCATTAATATCCAAACACAGAAAGGTAACTCTATTCCCTATTACTCCATTTTCTGTGAAACGTCTGAGCATAATAATAGCACCAAACCACACAAAACAAACAGTTCTCGATACTTTACAAACAAATAACACAATGCTACTTCAATAACATTTAAGGTCTGAGCAACCCCACCACATCAAAGACATTTCAGGTTTACCAAGCAAGAACAGAAACAACCAAATATATTCCAACAGAAAAGCTTCAGCAAAAGTGTCAAACATGTTACTTCCTTCTCTAAAATAACAAAATGGAAACAATTAATATATTTACGTTGATTTCTTTGTTTGCATTTCCAACTGAAAGGAAGTTATTATTTACCTGCACCAAATACAGAAAAAATACAGGCTTCAGTAGCAACCAAGGATGGAATCAAAAGAAAAAAATTATTTACCAATATAAAATATCCAAATCCACATGCATAATGATATAGGAAACCATATCTTTGGAAAAATTGGACAAGTTGCAAATAATATTTAAGTTTCAGTAGATGAGAGGAAATCTGAAGCAAATTGTTGTCATTTACCCATTCTTTCCTAACTAAAAAACTCCCCTCCTCCCATGCTCACCCTCTATCATAGAGAAAAACATTCAGTTTCACTAGATGTGACAAAGATGAAAAATTCTATATGCTAAATTCACAGCCTCCTCCCCTCACTATTTTATGCTTCAAAGCATATTTGTATTTGTTGCAGCCTCAAGCACAACCAATTCAAAATAAAACCAATGTGTATGGAGGAAGTCTTAAATTCTTTAACATGGACCACAGAGAAAAGTACTGGTCCACCTCATCATTTTCTCTTTTTGAAAAAAGGTTTGATCAACAAAAAAAAGAAAAGACGAGAGAGGAAAAAAACTACAAATAAATCCAAGTTCAAGATCACAATGAATGTCTGAGACCTTCTGCAAACTGAGATTCAATTCCACCCATAAAAATCTAGCCATGTTCAATATACGAAAGTCAATTTTATCACTTCCCTTAGTGTAAAAAGTGGCTATTAGAACTTCTAGAAAAATATTTAGACATAAGAGTGACAGTCTAGTAAATTGAATACACACAAAGCAAGAGATAAAAGTCACAGGTTACTTTTCATACAAACATGAAATTTACCATAAAATTTCCAGAATATCTAAAGTTTTCAAATCTAAGACGACGGTGTTTTGTCCAACTATTAAAGAAGGCAACGGTATCCTCTAAAGAGATGGGAAGGCTAGCATTCTTAATAAAAAAGAAGACACCTTTATGCATAAACACACCCCCAATTATACTTACAGGGTGAAAACGGATACACAATTGTGGAGATACTCCATATATCACCCGTATGCAAATACCTTTCGCTATCTCCCATACTCTCACAGTTTTATCCAATGAAGACGATGCAATGTATTGATTATTTGATGTAAAATCAAAATCTGAAAATAAACAAGCATATGAGGTCATGTAATAAATTAGGGAGCATTACAATTTAGGAAATTTTGGAAAATCATAATTCCACATTAGGAATAAGTGACAAATTCAGCAAGAATAATTAGTCAATGGCTGCAGTATTTTTCTGAAATCTGGCTAATTTGATCTCCAATTGGAAAAAATGCAGACCAAGATTTATTGATCCATAATGTCCCAATTAAAAATAATACATTAGGTGATATTTCCTTAGCGCACTTGGTCATATATGTCATGCAGCATTAAATATAGATCAAATAAACAAAGACAGTTTATCCAACCAACCTGTTACATCTTTGGAATGCCCATCCAGTTGTTTGATGACTGAAGGATTCTCTGATACACTGCAGACAGTTAAGGTTCCATCAGATGCCCCATAAGCAAGTAGATCAGAACTCATGTGCCCAAACTTCAACACGGTAACTACACATAAAGATTTTCAGGATTATTCCACCAGAAAGTAAAACAGAGACTGGTATTAGTGTAACAAAAGACAAATTTAGATCAGACTTACCAGAGGCTTTGCACTTGTCAAAGATACAATGCATTCCAACAAAAGAATAAGCAGACTCAGCCCCACGGTGTCTAGGATGATCAGAATCACTTACACTTGAGCCAAAACTCAATCTATGATTATGTACTGGATTTGCATTTTGCAGATCCTACAATTTTGATAAATGACGAAAAAAAGTAAACGATCATGAAATTTAAACTAATACTCACAGCATATGAGCTAAACAGTACTGATCTCCTTCAATTTAAAAACAATTAGACAAAGCTCCAATTATCATGGCCTAACATAACCCACATATCCCTTAACAGTACAAACGCCCAAAGTATACTTGTAACATCTTGTTAAATAATGGTTAGTCTATCTATTTCATTAGTGTAGTCTTATGTAATATCTAAACCAATAAGTCAGTTTATGTAAATTTCCCCCAATCCAGGAAACTTAGGTGTATTTACTCAGACTGACTAACAGCAACTTCTATAATTGTAGTTTCAGCAAGAAGCATTGAGCAAAACTTACTAATATCAAGAAAGTGACAGTCAAATCTACCCAACAAAGTATAGGGTTGGTTTCGAGCCAATAATCAGTAAAGAATATAGTGTATCATCTATGGGCAATGTTAACTGCTTTATGACTAATAAAAAGTTATCTTGCCTTTTTCTAATGTATCTAATTTAGTTTCTGAATGCTTTGTTTAGCTCTTCTACAAACTTTTTCTTCCTAAAAGAACGGAAAAAAAAAAAACTGAATAACCGTAAGAATCCCACTTGACCGGGTGCCACACCAAAGCACAATCAGCACTTCCTGGACAATAGCACTACCAGTTCAAATGACTGGCTGGTTATCCTATCAGTTATTATGGTACACTCTGATATACTTAAATTAAAAGGTATAAATCCCATTAACAGAATATGTCTATCTGGTCATAATTTTAATGTATATGGCATTTTTCTACCCAATTAAGAGTTAAAGATAAAAGGTATGTGCAATACAAGTATATTGCAACAAAATCTACATCACACAACTTACCCTCCCAGAACTCAAGCTATCCACCTCAGACCAACGGGAGTGTGGAGTTGGAGATGGAAAAAATCGGCCACTGATGCATCAACCAGTAAATTATCCTGATGTCAGAATTGTACGGAAACATAAATTTAAACTAGTACCGTGAATGAGAAAGCTGCATTGACATAAAATGTGGTTATAATTACAAACAGAAACTCAAATTGAAGAATTAACCACAACGATGTACATCGAATCGAATTCACATTAAAATAAGAAAGGCAATTGATGGGAAAAAATGTACAGAAATTAAGATAATTTTGATATAAGAGACAAAGTACAAGTGTTGGAAAATATGATGTCATCCTAAATTAACCTAAAACATAACCGAGAAAAGACCAGTCAAGAACATTAGATAAGCTAAAACCAGCTTGCTACACAACCAGACATAAATCACAATCATCTTGTCAATATGTTTTAGATTACATATGTGAAGAAAGAAAGTAGATTTGAATGAATAACAACATCTGTCTTCCAAAATTTTCCATACAGATCAAAGTTTAATTTACTGTCCAACAGCACATCCAGATCACTTAGAAGCTCCGTATCCAATCATGGGCATCTTTAATTCCTTATTTTATCTTCTTTCAGCAACCATATCATCAAATTATGTGATACAAAATTAAGCAAATATGTACTCATTAGTTCCAGTAAAAAAAGAAAAAACAGCAACCTGTTTCCTGGAGTACTCTGCAGACTAGGGGCTCGCGAACTATCCCTTTCCCAGTTTTTAGACCTACTCATGTAATTCCGGTATGCCACATAAGTTTTCTCATTGCATCTCCAATCCTTCAACACAATCACATGTCCATAAGTCAAATAGTAACAACAACACAGCCCCAGAAGATAACACTATCACAAGTAATAATAAGAAGAAGAAAGACCGAACTTTTTATACTATTCTCTTATCAGAATTGAAGTTTCACCTCGGCAATCTTTGTAATATAAGGTGGTTAGCACTAAATGAAACATGGATTACCTATGTAAAACTCCAATTCTGATTAACTGCACTTGAAACTGTATATAAATACTGTCCTAATAATAATAATAATAAACTCAGCACTAAACGTACTTAAACATCGTTTATGATAATTGAGAACATTGTAGGAACACGCAAGTCAACAAGCTTATAATCAAAAAGTCAAAATGTAACAATATACAGAAACACTAAAACCAAATCATCACCATAAATAATGCAAATCTGTCACGATTGATCTGCATAAAGAAACAGAATTATATGCATATAAGAGAACGAGATCGGTGATTATAAAGAGAATTAAGCTACAAGCACTTATAACAATCTCAATTTTCAGATTGTGATGATAAAATTATCAGAAACATTAGATTTAGATAAGAGTGCGTGTTCTACACGGAGCGTACTCTGCGGCGGATAATTCCAGCCTCCGCCTTCCGAAGAAGGAGGAGGCGGCGAACGCCAATGTACTCGGGATCGGCGTCGGCGGTGACTGGCTGAAGCAAACAGCAGAACAACTCTGGATCTGAACTCTTCTCGTCATTGTCTACCTCGTTGTTGTCGGTGTGGTTGTTGAGGAGGTGGTGTTCGTTTTGTTGCGGTTCTGTTTCGCCGTTGTTGACGGCGGCGCTGCCTTGCTCCGCCATGATGATTTATGGAGCGTTCATCGGAGAGCGGTGGCCGAACCCGATTCTCCGGCGAACTTTGCCACGGTTAATGTGTGAAGTTGGATTCTAATGAGAGAAATGCAGAGAGACACAGAGAGAGATCGAAATTAACTGGAGACCTTACCAACCGGTGACCGGTAGAAAATTCAGCGGAAAATAAACATAGATATTAATTAAAAATTGATTAAAAAACAGCTATTGCGCTTAATTTAGATCAATGAAATTACACATGTAATTTTTATTAAATGTTTAACACAATTACCATTATTTAAAAAAATGAGAAAATTTAATGAGTTAAATTATAATTTTCTATATTACTTTTTATTTATATCAAATTTATGAAAAATAAATAATAATATAAAAATAGTTAAATGATTAATATTTTAGTATATTTCAAAATATAAAAGAGCACTAATATTTTAACACTCTAAACAATAATTACACTTACCTCACAATTTAATAAATTAATATTTTAATTATATTATTTTATTTTAATTTAAATACTAATATATATTAGTATAATGAGTTGTCAGATAAATATTTTTACTTTTTAGATATCAAAGTATTTTTTTGAAAATATAATATCAAACTAGTTGAAAATATATGGTATGTGTGTTTGTTTTATTATGATAACAAAAAATAAACAATATTTTTAAAATTATTAAAATAAAAAATATATTCAATTGAGTTTATGTAAGAAATAGAATTGTATTTTAATATACTTACTTTACTTATGAAAGACAACTTTTTCATAAAGTTTGATGGTAGAATTGTAGTCACAAAACATTATAACACTTTTTTTTTATGTAAAGTTTTCAGTATTTCACAACTTGATATATTAACATTTTAAATAACAACAATTATTTATTATCATATAAAAAAAATGTATTATTAAAAAAATATGAAGGAATTAGACCAAAATTAATATGTAATACCTCTTCATTTAATCTAATTAAGTTTGTTAAGAATTTGTCTTACCTGGATACCTTAAGTCACACAAAAAACTATTTTATATATTTGGCTTTGTGGTTGAGAATGTGATCACCACTTCATAATGATTTTTGTTGATGAACATGCAAAAAAAACTTTGAAGTACATCAATTGTAAGCTTGTCAATTTCTTCTTCGATAAAGCACAGAATGTAGTCAAAATTCTCAAAGAATGTTTGTATTATCTTCTCAACGATCTTAGCATCTACCATGTCATTTCCATAATTTCTCAAGTCAATGCCACCACCATGACTCATGCAACATAGTAGGTGATCGTCTCTCCTACCTTCATCTCTAATAGCTCAAAGGTTCTTCAAAGTCTCTGAAGTTGAGCATTCTTGGAAGTCTTTCTGAGTGATGACTTTCATAATAGACTTCTCAATAGCTTGGAAAAGATAGTTCGTGACCTTTAAATCCTTTAACTTCAACTCATAATGTTTTCCTTGGCGTTGCTGACATGTTATCAATGGTAAATAACAAACTGAATTGACTAATAAGAAACCTTGACACTTAGATTTTCCATTGATAAAACTCTTTGATTGGTCAAGATTTGATCTTGTAGACATGATCAAAATTTGGATTCATAATATAAGGATCATAACCATATAGAATTTACTCAACCTCTTCTCAATCTCTTCCAATGAATCAACTTCTGAAAACATATTAACCTCCTTAGCAGCTAATTGAGCTTCATCAGTAAAGAACTAATGTCATGATTTGTTTGTTTAAGAAATCTCAATTTATGGATAGAATGACAAACACGATGGATATCATTTGCGGATTCCACATGTTGTAACAATAAAGAAAAAACTGAAAATTCAACTTCTTCCATGTGATTGAGGAAACTTTGGTAAGAGACCAAATCTCAAACACATGCAAACCAAGAGAGATCATTTTTGCCATTAAGCTTTTTCAAGTAATTGTGGAAGCCCCAGTGAAAGAGTTGACAAGTTCTGAAGACATTATTAAGGTAAAGGAAGGTGAAAAAAAATAGGAACCAAGAGAGGGAAAGGGCTGCATCCTATGGGTTGAGCTAATCAATGGTGGAAAAGAGGCAAGGATGACAGTGAACAATGAAAATATAAGCAAGAATGCTAAGAGATTAACTCATCTCTTAGCTTATTCATGTGTTTAATCTATACGACCATTCATTGTGCTATTTCATAGACTTTGCAAAGCACAAGCATCTTGGGTGAACATGTCATATTTAAGAGCAGTATAGTATATAATACATAGTGTAACTAAAAAAATAATGGCTATGGAGTAAACCATTAAACATGATACATATGAAATTAGGTATAGGACATAAAAAAGGAGAGGATTCCAAGCTTGCACAAGTCAAATTCTCTTGTTCTGTTTATACGGATAACCAGGCTCTGATTCACTTGACCACCTGCACACACACCAAAACTGCATGAATACTACTAAAACTAAACCAGAATCACAAATTTCTCAGAGCAACAAGTGAAGAAACCAGATGGAAATACAAAACAAATTTTAAACACACAACACAGAACAACATGTAAAATTAAGTTCTCCAGATTGTTCTAAATATTGAAAGCCAGATCAGATATTCTAACATAATCAATGACCAATATTTATTGTAAAAAGATAGGCTTCTATAAAAATATTTCTTTCTTGTCTGTAGATCCTGATTAATGCAGGAAAACTTTCAGATATGAGTTATGATAGAAACGTAAAAAGACAGGCATATGATATGAAAAAGGGGAAAGAATGGTCATTAACCTTTTATATAAAGCTTTTACATCCTCCCCTAACAGTGGACTTTCAAGAAATTCATCACCACACTCTTTCACCTCAACTGCCTCAACTTCAAAAGCTCGATCACCGCAATACTCATTCCATTCAAACCACATTTTTGAAATTAATTCTTTCTTGAAACAAACATGGTGGTCTTCCTCTTCCGGAGAATCAGCGGATACTAAACGATACACAAAAACCTTCTTCGTCTGGCCGGGTCTGAATGCACGACCTATAGCTTGACGCGTAACCGATGGATTGAGATGAACGTCCAAGATAATTATGCGAGAGGCACCAACCAGTGATATACCCTCTCCACATGCCTTGATTGAGCCAAAGAAGACTTTGGCTTCACGAGAATTGTTAAATTTTTCCATGGACCATTCACGGTGCTCAGAGCTTGATTCTCCTGAGATTACAAAAATTTCTCTTCCAAGACTCCAGCCTTTCCACTTCATAGTCAACCTTTCTAAATATTTCAAAGGTAACAGATACTGACTGAAAACTAGAAGCTTCTCCCCTGCTGATTCACACAGATTTAGCAAGTTGTAATAAAATTTTGACTTCACACCATCTCTAATATCCAGTTTATCTACCAAATCATCCATTACACGATCAGATATAGAATTTTCACCACACTTTTCTGCTAGTGGTTTCAGTTTAGGATGCAAATAGACAGCACTTCCTATAGAAGATATCCTGAACTTTCTGCTAGATAGTTTTTTTATTTTCCCTACTTCAGGCTTCTGTCTAGGGCTAAGAGTGAGCACCACGGTAAAATCAACAAGACCAGGAAGCTCATCAAGAAAATCTCCTTTATAATAGTGAAGTACCTTGCTCGTCATCTCACGTAAATCTTGTATAACAGCTATTTTCCTTTTAAAATCAGGGTCCTTCTGCAAAGTGTTTTCAACTAAATCATAGAAGGTTCTCATTCCTGGTATATGAACTCTACTTTCAATGCGTCTCACAATAGGCTTTGATGTTTCCATCTTCAAAAATTTTGGCCGAACAAGATTTAAAATGTTAAACACCTCCCTGACATGATTTTGATAAAGGGTTCCTGACAGTACAACTTTTCTAGGCGTTTGAACTTTTGCAAGGGACTGCACCATATCTGTGTTTTCATTCCTAGGATTGTGTCCCTCGTCTAAAATAAGAATTGAAGGAACCTTGAGCAAAATATCTTGGCAAGATAATGATGTACTATTGGTCCCATTATCACAGACAATAGAGGAGAACTGTTTGTATCCTAGGAAAAGAATACTCTTCTGCTCCATCCATTGCTTCAGCACTTCCAGTTGTTGACTTCTGGTGTCTGCCTTCACTGTGTAGAAGTCATACAGAGGTATGTCCTCCACCTGCCATATTTGAAACTCCTTTTTCCATGTTGACAATATTCCCTTAGGAAGCACCACTAAGGGTCTTGCATTCGGATACTTGCCTAGAAAACTTTGCATGAAACTGATTATCATGAATGTTTTCCCAGATCCTGGAGCATGGGCTAAGATGCAGCCACCAGGATGGTCACCTGCAAGATTTCTACCAAGAAAATTGAATCCTTCAATTTGATGGGGTTTCATCTGTTTCATGTGTCTAGGGTGCGCTGGGATTTCAGTAACTATGAGGTCATCTTTAACAACATTAATTCCAAATACATCTGTTTTCTTGGTATTCCATGAATCAGACGCATAAGTTCTTGTGCTTCGTTTAACCTTCAATAAAATTAATATGATAATTAAAAGTCGTTTTTATAAAGCAACCAATACCACATGATTTGAATAATGATCTACCTGCTATTGTATTGTCTTGGTTTAATAAAGGGGTTGATAAGTCCTTAAAGAGAACTCAGATGGATTAAACAAAATAAACATTTTCCAGCAGGTGTGGGAAACAGTAAATTATCACAAGAATTTCCTTAACACAAGATTTATAGAGAAATTTAACAATTCACTTGTCATATTGTTATGTCCTGCTCTGCCCAGACTTTCAACCAGTACATCTAATTTCAAGCCCCATACTTAAAAACACAATTTTCACACATTTAATAATTTTTTAGTCATGATTTATAAACAAAAAAGCATGAATGCAGGAACTTGAGTTTAACCTTGTACTGAAACTCAAATATGGTTTCAATTCCTCGTTCAATAACCCCACAAACACGACAAACATAGCCAAGGTCGTCTTTTAAGAAAAAAGAATGATCACAATCATCATCATCTTCATCATCTTCTTCTTCTGCTTCTTCATCTGGGTGAGGATCAACCGAAACATCCTAGTGGAGATACATTTAAACCAGATCAATGCCAAAGGACCTCTTAAAAATGCCATTTATGGGTAAAATTTAAAGTAAGAAATAATGTACATAAAGCTTAATTACTATGACTTGTGTGCAAGTAAATTCTCCGGGCAGAAAAGAAAAGCATGCGATATCTACATGTTACATGCAATGCAAACAAGTATAACATAGAAAGGTTAAGTGAGAGAGCAAAATAATCAAGGCTAATAAGGACAATCATATGTCTTAACGCACTAAACATAATATTACATTCAATATGCCTTTAGTGAAGTACTGTAGATATAGAATATGCAATACACAAACAACTTATCTAAGATCAGATGACAGAAATGTTAAGAATATTTTCAGTGTACATCAGAAAATAATAATAATAATAACCTACATGTAAAAAAATACTACAATTGTCTACATAAATCAATAAATAATGTAGTTAACAAGTAACAAACCCACCCAACCATGTAACTACGCTATAAGAAAAATGTGATGCCTTCTCAACCCTCAAAACTAACATTATATAACCAAAGCATTACAAATTAAATTACATGAAAAGATCATCCAAATGAATAAATGAAAAACTAATTGGCAGAGACAACTATTATTATTGAAAAATATAACAAATTTAAGTATGATACTTTGGAACATTCTATAGCCATTGACATCTCCTTCCAAATATCTTCTAGACCATCATCTTCAATATCAATGTCATCTTCTTCCTCTTCCTGTACACCAACATAAACGCCTTTATTGTTCTGAGTGTTGTTAGGTTTATCCTCCATACTTGTCTCAATTTTTAGATCTCTTTCTCCCGGGTAAGGAATGGGAGGTTGATACCCCTAAAATCCATTGTTACAGGTAGATTAGTAAGGTATGTCAGTGAAACAACTTGCATTAAAATGAAGAACAAGAAAAGAAGAAATACCCAGCAACTTCTCATGTAAACAAACAAACAACCAAACCTTATCCCACTTAGTGAGAATCATCTTTTAAAAATACACATCTAAATCCAACTACAAAAAATCTTACCAAGGAAGGTAATTAAAAGAAAATGTGGTGATTCAACTTAAAACAATTTACACAATATGCTCTGAGAAATAAATGGAAAAGCTCAAATATCAATACACCCTATTCATCTTTCAACACTAGTGCATGCATAGCAAGAGTAAAGAAACAAAATATAAAAGACACACAATTTAGAAACAATATAAATCTATATATATCCAATATTTTCATTTTTTTCATTTTCAACCTTTTTCCCTACTACCAAGAATACATTAAAATACAAACGTAAAGGAAATTTCATATTACATAAGAATATTCAAGTTTAGCAACACATCCAATGATTACAAAACTGATCTTCCGTTTGGTAGAGAGGAAAGGAATAGAGGGAATGAAAGAGAAAAGAAAAGAAGAAATGAGTAGAAAAGGGGGTTGCTTGGTTGGAATGAAATGAGTGGAAAAGAAACACTGTTTTCTTTATTATTCATAATTATGTTATTATTAATATTATTATTTTTAATTACTCATTATTATTGTAACTATTAAAATAAATAAATAAAATGGTCTCTTGATCAAATATGGAAATGTTTTTAACCATAAAAAACACTAAAAAGCCAACTTAAAATGCCAAAAAGCAAAATGACAGGCCAACTCAACATGTCCAAAAGTTAAAACATATGGAATGGATCATATAAGGATGATGGATATGTAAAATGTACAAGTGACTTAAGGCAATATATTTTTTAAGGAACCAAAATTCAAGAAACTAATTCAAGAGTTGATGATAATTTTACAAGAATCAATGTTCCAATAGATGCTACAATTATGTCAAATCATTCCAAATAAAAGCTCATGCACATTAGCATTCATAATTTCAATGCTCATGTATTTACATAATTACCAAAACAAGGAAAGAGCAAAATCTTACAAGTATCTTCAATGCAGGAGACGGTGCAACTAGTTTCGGCAACACAACTTCATGAAATGGGACCATAGATTTTTCATCTCTGTCATCTTCCTCATCTGAATCAATAATCACAACATGATTTTGTGTTGCAGGGACATCCTTTCTGGTGTGTTCCCCCTCCAGATCTATGACATTTTGATGCGTCCAAACAGTAACTAGTTGATTTTCCAACTTAGGAGTTTCTTCATCAAGTTTCATTACCGCTTTCTCCCATTGATCCACTAGAATGGGATATTTAACAAAGTAAGGGCCCAATATTTGCATTTTTTGGGCTATAAGGTCCTCTATGTCCTTTGTGACACTTCCAAATTTTCCACTCTCTAAACTATCCAGAACATCAGATATTGCAAATGGATTGCTGTAATCAACAACATATGAAGTCTTATCATGCGTTGAGTATGGCAGGCTATAACTTGAAACTTTCAGTCTTTTGTCTCCACCCGGTTCAGAAGAAAATCCTGGTTTTAAAAAATGGAACTATATTCAATGAAACAAACTACAAATGTTCCTTCAAGTGTTATTATACATTGAATATTCTGCATAACCACACAATCCAATAAGTGCATGCATTATGGGGATTTGGGAAACATAATACCAGACAAGAACCGTGCAGTTTCAACACAGCCAACAACTAATCAAATCAAACCAAGCAAATTCAAAAAATGAAATGAAATATTTGGATTGGAGTTACCATTTTACATGTTTTTAACAGGAAAGCTATGTGGACCATTAGATAATTGTATGGCCCAAGCCAAATGGTGTCCACCAACCAATCACCATTTCATATCACACAATTCTCAACCCCCGTTCCCATCCAGTTTAGAACAGAACGGATTCTGGGTTGCCATTTTTTTTTTAACTTCACTTCTCAACCTACACCAACACCCTCAGGTTTCACAAAGACTGACTCAAACATCATCACATTGTTTCTGCAAGCTAACATCACTACTTCCAAGCCAACCCATGAATGAATGTCCATGACCAACTGACACATAACTCTCTGGCATCACCAGGAACAGACAGAAAGGGTTGCAAATGCAACACTTCACCATCTAAAAAGGGCTAAAAATACAACACCCAGAGCTAAAAATACATCATCTACACAATCGCAGAGCTCAAATGGCTTCACTGGTCCTTATAAACTACACTTAAAGCAACACACACCCAAAACCAAACACGTTAAATCTAGAATTAAAGAAAACAGATTGAATATTATGAATCAAACGTAAAAGACAAAACTTTTCGCATGTAACATGCACATAATCCACTAGAGACAACCATTAACTAAAGAGGGGAAAAGAAAATGATTCTGAAAATGCAAAATAGTGTACCCCAGATGAACATTAGTGTCAAATTTAAAATTAAAATGAAAGATTGAGAAGGAAATGATGAATATACCCATTTGTCGAGGGCGTTTTGCGCTTGACACAACATCAACAGAGGGCTCCATCACCCAGTTGAAAAAACTGAAAATTGAAGTGAGATTAAAACTAAAACAGATTATGGGTAGCAAATGAAATGATAAATAAATAAATAAAATCAGTTTTGTGATGAAAAGGGTTGAAAATAAGAGAATGAAATGTGCGAGGGATTGAAGAGAGGAAATGGGATTGAGAAATTTACAGAGTGAGTGAAGAATTTGATGAGGCTCTAAGTTTATTCAGTATACTGACACTGTGGAAAAGAATAAAGACACTTTTTCAAGTATAAAAAGGTAAACACTTCTACAATAAAATAAAAAATTTAACATAAAATTAGTTTTTCTATATCTTGGTCTTGTGCATTTTTTCTCACCATATATACTTCCTGACATTTAAAAAAATATTTAGATTTTTTTTTCAGATTATACATATTATTACTTAATTTAATAGGTTTATTTGGATTTTTATATATTAATTGTTTTCTTTTCAAAAATATTATAAAAAGTTATTAAATATAAATTAATTTTAGAGATAAAAATATTAAATATAATATTTTTTAAAATTTTAAAATAATATTTAATTTAATTAATAAAGTAATTAATTATTTTTGTTTTTATAGTTAATTTTTATTTAATTATTTTTTAAAGTGACATTTGTTTCTCTTTGAAAAAAAAATGAAGAGAGAGGCATGGGTTTCATCAAATTTCTTTCACCCCCTCTCTCTTTCTTCTGTGTGCCTTAAATATTAATGTTTGCACCATTCAAAATTCGTCAGCTATAAATTAGCTATTTTGGATTACCTTTTCCTTTTCATTGCTTACCACGTGTTCTTATTCTATATTTCCACTATTTTTTGTAATTTTTTTATTATAACTATGTTTATTACTAGTGGTGCGGGTTGGTTCGTCCCACATTGGCCCGTCCCGCATAAGTCTGTAAAATGTTGATCAGGTTAGTCCACGGACTTGCGGGTTGGTCCGCATAACTTTTACAAATGAAAAAACCTTAAAATTGTTGCTCCACAGATCTGGAGAAGAAGATAATGGAAAAAAAAATCTCATGAGTAAAAGTGGTAATCGTAGTCGCAGATGGTGGTGTTGGCGGTGGAGGCGGTTGCAGATGGTGGTGTTGGCGGTGGAGGACGATGGTGGCAGAGATGGTGGTGTTCACGGTGGAGGGAAGGATCGGGAGATGGTGGTCTTGGCGGTGGAGGCGGTCGCATACGATGGTGTTGGCGGTGGAGGACGGTGGAAACATACGGTGGTGTTCGTGGAGGAAGAATCGCAGCGACGACAGATGTCGCTCGCGGTCGTGGATGTTGCTTGTTTTTTGTAGGGTTTCAAAATGATTGTGAATTTGTGAGAAAAAAAAAGGGCACCAACACTTGCACATCACGATTCACATTCAGCAGTGAGTTGACGGGCCAGCTCGTCCTGCCTTGTCGTAAGCCCGCACAGGCCACGGGTTATGCGGGACGGGCTTAAGTGGGTTAGCGGGTCAGAAAAGAGAACCCTCCCGCGTTTTTTGTTGCGGGCTGCGGGTCGGCCCGCGCGACCCGCCCCGTTTTGCCACCCCTATTTGTTACATTATCCTCTTCTTTAAAAGAAACCTTGTCCTCAATGTTGAATTTTGCAAAAAGCTTGCCTCGAAGTTATAGTGTCCTCCCATTTTGCTTGGTGGTCTTCCAAGTCTTCCCACTTTATTAAGTGTTGTTGAATGGTTGTTGATTCCTTCTAATGATTTTGTTTTGTAGTATGACTTATGGTTGCATCACAAAACCTATGTTTTAATTTGTAATGGGTAATGGGACATATGTCTTAACATGATCACTTTTACACAATTTCAATTGAGTACAGTGAAAGACGTGATGATTTTTTTGCAAAAAGGAAAAAAAGGAGTTTATAAGCTACTTCCCCAATCTTCTTAATTATAGGAAAGGATTTGAAATATCAAAGGCTAAACTTTTGATTCTTTCTTAGCAATACATAATGTTGTCTAAAGGGTTGAAGTTTAACCAATATCATGTCATCAATTTCTAATTGTAGTGGATTTCATCTTCTATCCACCACTTTCTTCATGTGATGTTGTCTTTTTATTTTGAGTTTGTTGATTGTTGCATCTCTATATGAGTTGATTTTGAACATTAGGGATCCTGGCTACTAATGGTATATTTAATTATTTGTGGGGGGTCTCTCCCATAAACAACTTTGAAGGGTGTTATGTCGGTACTATAATGGAAGGAAGAGTTGTACCAATATTATGCCCATGGTAACAGTTTAGACCATTCCTTAGAATTTTTATATGTAAAGCATCGTAGATACATTTCAATGCATTTTTTCAATGTCTCCTATTGACCATCCATTTGCGAGTGGTATGCAATCCTTAATTTCAAAGCGGTACCACTCGACTTAAACAAATGATGCCAAAATTGGCTCATGAACACCTTATCTCAATCAGAAATTCTGGTTTTAGGAAAACCATGTAACTTTACTATGTTTTCACAAACAACTTAGCCACTTGCTTACTATTGAAGTCACCTTTTAAACCAACCAAGTGTGCATATTTTGAAAACCTGTAAATGACCACCATAATAATAGTGCGTCCATTGGAAAAGGGAAGGTTGGTGATAAAATCCATGGCCACATCCTCCATATTTGCTTCGAAATCGGCAAGGGTTGTAGTAACCCGGATGGAAGAATTATATAATGTTTTGTTTGTTAAAGATTAAACAATAATGCACATACTCCTTTACATCAACATACATACATTGTCAATAGAATTATACTATAATTCTCTTCAAGGTTCTTGTGAATCCTGAATGTCCACCCAAGAATATACTGTGGAATTCCTTGAGGATTTTTCTCATCAATTCATGTCCTTTAGGTAAAATCAATATGTATTTCCAATACAACAACTGATCACAAACTGCATAATGAGAATTGAGATGCTTGTTCTGCATACAAAACAACATTATTGCACTTAACTAATTATCTTGTGCGATAACTTCCCTTAAGTCTGGAAGTAGTTGTAGTTTCGGTTGAGATATTATCATCATAAAAGATCGTGAAAGAGAAACAACAACCACATTCTCCTTTCCAGGTTTATACTCAATAGTGAAATCATAGCCTATTAACTTGTGCAACCAATTTTAAGGTTTATATCTTATTTTATTCATATTGATAAATGTGAGCATATTATAAATCTTATTTATCAACTTAAGTCAATGGTCTAAAATAATAATCAAGTAAACAATTTTTTTACTTATCACATGGCATAACATGATTTTTTTTTATTCTGTCTTGTATTTTTCATTAATATAAAGAAACTCACTACATTTATAATGTACTATTCAATGTAATGGTTACCTCTCAAGCAAAATATTTAGTTCAACCCTTACAAAAGACAAGTTAAACCACATGTAATATGAACAATAACAATTTCTATACATTTTTTCTAATATCACAATATTAAGTAGATTCTTTTTTACATTGCCTTTATATGTTTAGTCAAAAGCTATAATAAGAATTGATTATGTTTCTGTGATGTTTTATATTATTTAGGAATAATCAATGGAACTTGTCTTTTGACTGAAGATTCCAAGATTTTCATTTTCACATAAAAACAAATTATACAATTGTAATTTGCACTTAAAGTTTGCGTAAGTAAATGCCCACTTAAATATGAGTGACAAAATATTTTTAATTTTTATTCATCTCCATATTAACATGAATTCAAATACTTCTATAGACCAACATAATAAGTTTACAATAAAATTAATTGATTGAAAAAAAATATTTATTTTGATTAACATAAAATTCAACAAAAACAAATTTAACAGAATTAAACAAATTGTAAATTATATAATTATTTCTAACTTGTTTTCATTTCACCATCTTATTAAAACAACTACAAGAATTAATGATATTAGATAAGGTGTAAAAGAAAAAAATTAATAACAAATTAATTTCAACTGTTTTATGTTTTATTTTGTTGAGGATTCGAAATATAGTTCGTTTTAAAAGTTAATATTCTATCATGATTTTATTTTTAAAAAATATTATAATAAATTAAAGAAAAATAATATATTTAAATGTGAATTATATATTAAGCATATAGTTTCATATTTTGAATATAGTTTTCAAAAGCTAACAATAAAGGTAAAATAAAAGTTTGAACTTGACCAAAAAACAAAACACACTTGTGTCGGTGTTATGGTATTCTTGTTTCCACAATAGAGTGTGTTTTACGTATAATGTTTTAGTTTGCAGAAGTTGGCTTCATCTTGGGGTTTGGCGCTTTTTCCCTGACGACCCTTTTAGATTCTGCCACTTCCCTCACGTCAACGGTTCGATTCCCTGCACCACTTTCCCCTTTTCAATTTTTAAAACCTCGTTGCATTTTTTTCTCTTCTTCTCTCTCATGTGATTTTTCAACGATTCTTCTTCTTTTTCTTCTACTTCTTCTTCTTCCACAGTCTCACTTTCCAATGGCTTCTCCTCCTTTTTCTTACGCCGTTGTAAAGGTACATCCTTTCTCTCTGTCGTTTCCACTGGGAGTGTCTCGTCGATTGTATACAGTCTTATGTCGTTTTGGGTTTTTTTCAGGATGCAAAAGTGCTTATGGTTGGTGCTGGTGGAATTGGCTGCGAGCTTCTCAAGACTCTCGCTCTCTCCGGCTTTCCTGACATTCACATCGTTAGTTTTCTTCTCTATCTGGGTTTTTGAGGTTGTTTTGAGAAAAGGGTTTTTCAGTTAGAAAAGGGTTCTCGAGTTATTTTTTGGGATTTGAGTTTTTTGGGTGTTTTGTTTAGGGTTTTGTGCTGTTGGGGTTTTGTTAAAGTTTCGAGCTTCGTGCGTTTCGTGAGATGGGTGTTTCAAATGTTTCGCGCCTTGGTTTTATTAAGGAGGTGTCTATGAGCGCGAGGGGTTAGTGTTGTTTGTGCTGCCATAACTGTATTGAGGTCTTGGGGTGGGGCAATATGGTGCTGAAAATTGATTTGTTAGGTTTTGGTTTCGGGAGGGTTGACTGGTAGTTTGATTTCTTCTCCTTTCGTGTAGTTGGTGGCTGATTGGTTCTCGTTCCGAATTTCAATGTTTTGTTGAAGGAGGAAGAGTTTTTGAGTTTTGAGCAGGTTTTTATGCTTTTGGGTATGAACTGTATTCAGTGGAGAATGGGGTGTTTCTTGTTGGAACTGCTGTGTTGGAGCTTGCCCTTTGTTGACTTGAATTGCTATTTTGCTATTTGATGTTGAGGATGATGGATTTATGGTGTTAGTTAGTCGGGTGGTTGTGGATCTTTGTATTTATTTGGGAATCTTGAGTTTTAGTAATTACAGTTATGGCTAATAAGATCTTCGAGAATTGAATGTTAATTAAAATGAGTTTTGGTAGAGATGGTGTAGCTACTCAGTGCTGAGGGTGATAGGTTAATGATAATTGTGGATCTGCTGAATGGAATCATGAGTGTGTTGTGACCTTGTGCCATACATGTTTTCATCAAGGATCTTCTCATATGTTTATAATTGTATCTATACATGTGTATATATCTATTATCATAGTAGTTTACGATGGGATTCAAATAGCAAAGTAATTTTCAATAACCAGCCATTGCAGCCGCAGTAATGGCTTTTCAGATGTTATAATGGCATAACAATGCTATAGGCTCCAAAAAGCCATTTTTAGTATTTCGTTATGTTCTTTTTTCTATTAACTTCATCATCCTTCATTTTTTGACTTTATTATATGTTCTTACTTCGTGTTGCTAAATAGCCACTATAGTGGAACTTTAGCACTATTATGTTGAGGAATTTCTCTGATTCCCAATCGTGACTTCAGCCACTGTTGTGGATGCTAGGGTGTTGTGGTTGCAGCATGTGTCTTGCGTCGGTATACAACTGATTTTTTTGTACTAAATAATTGGTATATCCTATGTCAACTGCTAATTGGTATATCCTTTGTCAACTGCTAATTGGTATAATTGATATTTCTCTATCTTAAAATGAATATTAGGGATTAAAAATAGTAATTTGAAATTTTAGAGGGATGAAAATTAGAGAAAAATTATTTCATAAGGACTAAAATCAAGATTCATACATTTTACAAGGGCTAATAATAACTATTTCAAATTTATAAGGATGAAAAACAGAGAAATTTTTTTGTAGAACCAAAAGCAAAACTTACTAATTTTATAGGGACTAAAAATATTAAAGTGTAGTAAATAATAATTATTAGATAATAATAATATTTAAAGTAGCGGCCTTCCCACTTCTTGTTATCCTATTATAGCATTTTCAGAGTTTGTCACTGTGTGTTGCTGCTATCTAGATTGATGACTTTATTATTTATTATTGCAAGTTAGATTCTCACTTGTTGTAATCAATGCATCATTAAGTGTAGCCAAATTTTGTCATGTCACTTTAGTTTTACAATTATTTTTCATTGACAACTTCGATTTATAGTTTTGGAGGCTGCAGAGCTGTTTGAAGGGAAACATACTGGGTTGAAAACTATCTTGAATATAGCTCAAGTGTGTTACTTTTCACCATCCTTGTTTCTTGAAAAATCTATCCTACAATTGTCTCATGCTGATTTTGTACAATGCCACTCTTTCTACTAAATTGAGTTCCTGGATAAAGGCTTGAGCATTACAATTGATTTGGCAGTCTTACTGTCAGCAATCAGTCAACCCCTCATGGATTCTTGCTCTATGTATGAGGAGTTGATATTGTGTGTGTGCACATGCTCACTACTACTAGTCATTTTTTTAAATTTTCTATTGATCTAACTGTATTGTTTTAAGCTATGAATGTACTTTATCAAATTTTCTTAATTTATTTCTAACGTGCAGATTGACATGGATACTATAGAAGTCAGTAACCTGAATAGACAATTTTTATTTCGACAATCTCATGTTGGGCAATCTAAAGCTAAAGTAAGTTTGAACCGTTATGGTTATTATTGTTAATGGTATAGGTTTCAGTTGTGCATCCATCTGACGAAGTGTTCAACCAGGTTGCTAGGGATGCTGTGTTAAAATTTAGGCCCCACATAGACATTACACCATACCATGCAAATGTCAAAGATCCTGAATTCAATGTGGACTTCTTTAAGCAATTTAATGTTGTTCTAAATGGACTTGACAATCTAGATGCACGCCGGCATGTGAATCGCTTGTGCCTGGCAGCTAATGTTCCTTTGGTTGAAAGTGGAACTACTGGGTTCCTTGGACAGGTAATTTAATTGTATTTATTGGTTCGGAGTAAGTGATATCCAATTTAAGTTTGACTTTTTTTATCATTTTTGGTAGATTCTGAGTGGTAATTTTTGTTTTTGATGGTTATGTTTATATAAGTGTGTCTATATTTTTTTGAATTATTGATTATCTGGCTGTCCATATATATCTAGTTAAGAAAATTGTTTATTGTTAGTGACTGGCAACAGTGTTCCTAGGTAGGCAAATTTCTTATTGGAAAAGCAATGTGTTTATGTGGCATGCTTTTATGCTTTAACATGTGGATATCAGCTAAATTTTAAATTCTGTCCTCAGATTATCCACTAAAACGTTCATCCTCTATTTCAGTTTTGTTCATGTTCCCTGATTAAATTGATTTGAACTTTTCAATTCTTAAAATTTGTATTTTATAATTATGTGACATTTGAGGTTTGATATTTAATACTTGATGTTTCTTTTGCTAATTTTGTTACCCCATCTGCCCATGGATTTTCTGCTTATGGATTTTCATGGCAAATGTGTGTTACAGTCTTTATTGTCAACTTCTTCATAATGTCAATTTAATGCGATTTGTTGTTAATTACTGCAATATATGAAGTTGCTATTTCTCAATCAAATTTATGATTTAGTTGAAATTGAAAGTAGGTAACTGTACATGTCAAGGGAAGAACAGAGTGCTATGAGTGTCAGCCTAAACCAGCACCCAAGACATATCCTGTCTGTACTATCACTAGTACCCCATCAAAGGTATGATTATTGTCATTTTCATTTGTGTGTAGTAAATGCAAGTGTTTGTTAGAAACATAGAACACTAGTGAGATTATCCGCAAAAGTTATATTGAATTATAGGCCTCCGAACATGTAGTCTATGACTGTTTAATTTTTTTTTTATCTGATATTACTGGTTATACATTGATTGTGTTTGGTTAGTCATATCTTTTGCTAGGTATCTAACAGTTTGTATCTTGGGACAGAGAAAATGAAACTATAGGAGCTGTGGTAGTTCATAGAAATTTTTGGTTGTTCATGATTTGGATTTTCAATGAATGGGATATCTATGTTGCATTGTTGAATCTTGAAGGATGCTACTAGATAAATACCTTTTTACATTATTTAAGGCTGTCATATTAGTTATATTTTATGAAAATAGATAAAATTTGCTTCAAAATAAGTAGGAATTTTGACATTTGCCTCAAACTTCTGTTTAATGAGTTCTAAACTTTTATCTCCCATTGTTTACGGCAGTTTGTTCACTGTGTTGTGTGGGCAAAGGACCTACTTTTTGCCAAGTTATTTGGGGATAAGAATCAGGATAATGACTTGAATGTTCGATCAAGTGATGGTGCTAGTTCCTCAGAAAATGTAGATGATGTATTTGAACGCAGGAAAGATGAAGACATTGATCAATATGGAAGGAAAATTTTCGATCATGTATTTGGGTATAATATCGAATTGGCCTTGTCTAATGAAGAGACATGGAAAAATCGTAATAGACCAAAGCCTATATACAGCAAGGATGTTCTGTCTGATGAACTGGCTCAACAAAATGGAAATTTGGAGAAAAATTGTGCCTGTAATGATGAATTATCAGTATCTGCCATGACATCTTTGGGTATGAAGAATCCACAGGATATTTGGAGTCTCAGAGAAAATTCTAAAATATTTCTTGAAGCATTGCGAATATTTTTTACAAAAAGGGAAAAGGTCTTTTGCGATACTTATTTAGATCTATCATATTTTAATATTATCTTCATATCCGGATACAACATTGTGTTTTTATTTTTAAATTCATCTTTGAGCAGGAGATTGGCAATCTAGGATTTGATAAAGATGATCAGTTGGCTGTTGAATTTGTTACTGCATCTGCTAACATACGGGCTGCTTCCTTTGGCATCCCTCTGCACAGCCTTTTTGAAGCTAAAGGTATTGCTGGTAATATTGTGCATGCTGTTGCGACTACAAATGCTGTTATTGCTGGGTTGATTGTCATTGAAGCAATCAAAGTGCTGCAAAATGACATTGAAAGTTGTAGGTATGATGTGATTCCAATTCCTGTGTATTCTTTTTTGGATTATTTGTAGTGATGGGAAAGTGGCTTTGTTACCTTAATGTTTGGGTTTGAGGAAACATTGTGAAATGTTATTTTAACCAAAAAATACCTTGGAAGAAAATGCTACCTACTGGCTATTGACAATTCTTTTACCGGGCAAAACGTAATTTGTAGGATAATCATGTTGGTGGGGCTAGATTGTAGAACTACACCCAAATTTCACTTTGAATGCTTGATAATTATAATTTTTGTTTGTTAAATATTAAATCAGTGTAGTTTATCGCCACTGAATAAAATTATGATTTTAGAAGATTGCCTGGGGCTTGTTTGTTGTTTAATGGTTAAAAGAAAGTTAACTTTGTTTTTGTTTGAGAAAAGTGCAACTTGTCAACCATTGCTTTTAGTTGAAAAAACATTTTTCTTAAAAAAAAAAGCTTAAAAAATGCCCTTAATCATGACTTAAAAGAGGGTACAGACACTGTAGTTTACAATCAACTTTACTATTTTTAATGTTTTTTCTAATCTTTTCTGGACATCTCAGAATGACATATTGTCTGGAACATCCATCAAGAAACATGCTGCTTATGCCTGTGGAGCCATTTGAACCTAACAAGTCTTGTTATGTTTGTTCTGAGGTTTGGCAAATCTCCCTTTGTTATATTTGTTGCCTGAAGTCATTGTTAAAAACATGCTCACACTCAATATATTCGTTTATGTGCTAAACAGACACCTTTATCCCTTGAAATAAACACCAACCGTTCAAAGTTGAAAGACTTAGTCGAAAAAATTGTTAAGGCAAAACTAGGGATGAACATTCCTCTAATTATGTGTGCTTCAAACCTCCTTTATGAAGCTGGTGATGTTGAGGACGACATGATTGCCATTTATGAGTCCAACCTTGAAAAGGTATATTTCTTGTCTTTTGTTTGGAATATATATGATCGTGAATTAGTAGCTAAAATCTCAGTAGCTAATTAGATACCAATTTAGAAACTAATTTATAAATTTTATGAATAATAGAAATTATTTTAGATACCAATAATTTTTTTTGTTTCTAAAATAATATTAAATTTAGTTAATATAGTGACTAATTATTTTTGGTCTTTAAAATTAATTTCTATTTAGTGATTTTCTTGTAGTGTTATAGTATTGCTTCAAAGCTTCAGAGCCTGTTTCCTATCTCTTTCAGGTCCTAGCTGAGCTTCCTTCACCAGTAACTGGTGGAACAATGCTTACAGTGGAGGATATGCAACAGGAATTTGTTTGCAATATTAACATCAAACACAGGTTTTTACTCGACTCTAGTTTTTTGTTCTGCTAGAATTGTTTTTGTTCCCATCTCCACGAATCCTTATCTCTTTTCTGCTTGTTTTAAAGTATTTTCTTTCTGGGTAATTTTCAGAGAGGAGTTTGATGAAGAGAAAGAACCTGATGAGATGGTTCTCTCAGGATGGATTCAACCAGTGTCAGCAGCAGAAAACAAAGACAAATCTGTTGGCAATGGTGGAAGCACCTCAGATGCAGCAGTAACAGCTGTGGAATCTGAGAAGGATGATGAGATAACTATAGTTTCAACCTTGAAGAAGCGAAAGCTTCCCGATGAAACCGACATTTCAAGTGCCACCACCACGACCGCCGATGCCGACACAAAGCATCAAAAGCAGTTGGAAGTAATCGACGACGAAGACGATCTTGTGATGCTTGATGGGGATTTAGACAGCTTTAAAAAGAGAAGATTGTCATAGTCAGTTCATGAACTAAAATCAGCATGAATTCTTGCATCCTAATTTTGTATTGATAGGGAGGTTTGGCGATTCTTTTGGCCATAGTAGTTGTTAGGAATGTTGCTAATAGTCTTTTGCTTGACATAGATACTGTTCTTCTCCTTTGTGCTTTCTCAGTAGCTGCAGCATGTATTATTCTCGCTGACGCCTGACAGAGAGGATCATTGACCTCATGAATTAACTTTCTCACACATGGCATTACTGATGATCAACAGTTTTGCAAACTGATTACCTATTCAATTATTGTCATGTATACTATATTCTAGATTTGAAATGTGATTTATCTTTTATCTGCTGAATCTGTCATCATTTCGAAAGGCCTAAGACAGCTTTTGTTCAAGGCATGGCCATCTATAGTGGCTTAATGATACCATGTGCTTAAGATTCATTACAATTCTCTCATACAGATAACACAGTTGGAAATTATGTAACACTCACATGACACGGACACAAAGATCTATATATTATATAATTATAAATTATATAAATTAACAATAAAAATTTGTATACAAATATGTTAGTTTTTTTAGTTGAAAGAAATTTTTTCATCAATGTTTCAAAAAAATTTGTTCTTTATTTCAAAAAGATTTGTTTTAGGATTTGTTTTTCTTTTCATAGTTTATAATGATCTAATATTAAATTTGAATTTTTAGAAAATTAATGTGTTTTTTTTTAAATAATGTTAAAATTGTATTGAAATTGTCAAAAATCTAGTAATTTTTTTACTTAGTGTTTTAAAAGTGTTGTACGATTTTCAATGTCTAATATCACATTATTTAAGAAGAGGGTTCAAATTTTAGTAATGATATATCAATACATCTAGATGTTGGACCCATCATATTAAATATTGAAGTTTTATAAATGATATATTAAACATTTAAGAAGAGTGTTGAATAAAAAGGTAGCATTTACATAATATAGTGTGAAGAAGAGTACATTATGTTGACGTCAGGATGTGACTAATATGATGGTGGTTCACTCCAAACAATCCAATGGTGTTTCATTTTTTTTATTGCGGAATGCAATGAAAGTTTGAAACAGCATGAAAGTGTAATGCTTGACCAAAATGTTTTCTTCAAAATATCAATAATTTTTTTAATTTATAAAATAATTTTTAATTTAATTAAATAATAACTAATTAGTTTAATATTTAAAATTAATTTTTATTTAATGATTTTTTAATAATAGGAATGTACAAAAAAAAGTGATGGAAGATTTATGGAATAATTGTTGGTTCTACTATTTAATTTAGAAGCGAGACTAGATAAAATAATTGTCATTTCTTCTTAGACATGGCACCATAATTTTGACAATAACAATAAATTTACACAATAATGGTTGTCTTATGCTAGTGGATCAACTAAGTAAAGAACATAATCCTGCAAATTTACTTATGTACTAATCCATTTTAATTAAGATAAACCTTTTAAAATCTACTTTTAAAATAAGGTATGTATACATATGAAATATCTTTATTTTTACTTTTATTTTTACTTGATGTCGAATTTAAATTTAATATTAGAATATTCTGTGGACAGAAGATATCTATATCTCCATTTGGATCATTACAAGGTAGGAAAAGGAGATTGTTCTACTTTTATCACCAGATTCAGCTATGTTGTCTTTGTCCTATTTATTTACGTGTTTCACTTTTTGACAGCAAAAAGTTTAAGAGAAGACACTGTTTTTATCAGTACCTGTGTAAAACAAGAGTTGAAGCTCTCGTTTGATATTTATGTGTCATTACATCTTCTATCTCAGTTAAGATAACTATTTTTTTTCTCTCCACATCAATTTGATTAATAATATAACTAAAAAAATGCGTTGTTTCGAAATTAAAAAAAATGAGAAATAGAATGAAAGAGACATTTAAAAAAGAACAAACACATAGTAGAAAATCTCATATGGCCAAATGAGAAAAATAGGAGATTTTTGTAGAAGGACTCGAAAACTCTGCTAGAATATTGGTCCATTACATAAAAATTGAAGTCAAAACTTCACTACCTGAAGTAGCCAGTTTCTCTGAACATGCTTCTACAATTATCTCCCTACAAGTTACATAACAATATACAACAATTCATTTATGTAATACCATACATCATTAATGGTACTGTGTTCTCACAAGCCAATAAGTTAATCACATTGCATATTTGATACACTCTTTTACTATCATGCAGAACAATACCCCACACACAATACAAAAGTACAAGAGAACCTACTCCAGAAACAACACCAATATCACACCATTACACAGGATATTTTTGGTCCAAGCCTTCACAAAGTTATAACATCTCCTAGAGATGATCAAAGTTGTGGCAGTTCAGTTGGGGGTGCCATTTATGAAAAAACTGAATCCGTTTTTTTTTATAAAAACTTTCATGTTAGGGATCACTAAACTGAATTGGTCTTTCACCTGCCATTCAGATTGCTGAACTGAGCAAACATTGCAGTTCCAGAATGGTCATCAATAGAGTTCATTTCTGGTGTAGCATTGTTCACTTCAGCACGTGGCGGCACCACTGCAGCGGCAGGTGGTGGAGCAGCCGGAGATGCCGCCAGAGCTGCCGCTGGAGCCGGAGGGTCATCAGAAGGAGTGGAAGGTGTTGGTGGAACATGTGGTGAAGTAGGAGCAGCTGCAGATGACTTTGTCTCATCTTCAGCTTTTCCTTGTGTGAAGGCCTCTTGAAGCTGCAAAGCATACTCCAAGTTCCACAAAACATCTCCCATTGAAGGCCTATCCACTCCATGATCAGCCAAACACTTCTCAGCAGCCTCAGCAAACTTCTTCATGGATTCAGGATTGATGGATCCAATGAGGAGAGGGTCTATGATCTTGTCAAGCAAGCCCTTTCTCTTCCACTGCATAGCCCAATCAGCCAAGTTTACTTGCTCACGGGGCAACTGAGGGTTGATGGCTGGCCTTGCACAGAGTGCCTCAAGCAGAACCACCCCAAATGAGTATACATCAGATTTTTCTGTGAGTTGCTGCCTCCTGAAGTACTCAGGGTCAAGATATCCAAAGCTACCCTTCACTGCAGTACTGACATGACCCTGCCCCATTGGTGCATCCTTGGAAAGTCCAAAATCAGAAACCTTGGCAGTCAAATTCTCATCAAGCAAGATGTTGGTGGTCTTGACATCACGGTGGATGATGCCTTGAGCTGTGCCTGTGTGAAGGTAGTGAAGACCACGAGCTGAACCAATGCAGATCTCTAGCCTTTGCTTCCATGAGAGAGGAGGCATGTTCTTTCCATAAAGATGGTCTCTGAAGTGTCCACTAGGCATGTACTCATAAACCAGGATCATCTCATCATTCTCATCACAGTATCCAATCAAGGACACCAAGTGCCTGTGTCTGAGCTTGGACAACATTTGGATTTCAGTCTGGAATTCATTGATGCCTTGCTCTGATTGAGGGTTCCCTCTCTTGACTGCCACTTGAGTCCCCTCATCTATCACACCCAAATACACATTGCCAAATCCACCAACACCAATGATGTTCTTTGAGTCAAAGTTCTTGGTTGCCTCCTGAAGTTCAGACAAGGAGAAGTACCTGCCTAGTCCCATTGATGAGGAGAAGAAGTTGCTCTTTCCCATTGAGTTCTTGCTGCTCATGAAGCTTGTGTCACCAGCATGCAGAGGCAGCAGCCATGAAGAGAAGCTGTTCCTCTTCTGCCAGTCTTGAGGCCTCTTGTGCCACTTGACCACCATGGCTCCCAGCCCAACAAAGGCTCCAAACATCATGGCAAATCCAACTGCTGCCACTGTTCCTCTGTTTGAACCACTAATACTTCTTCCATCAACTCCAAATTCTCCATCCAAACTATTCACAGAGTTGCTCATCTTCATCACCTCTATACCATTCACAATGGCATTGGCACTTCCACCAACACCAGTGGCTGGACCAACCTGAATTGATAGCCCCTCCTCCCCTATCAGTGTTGCATTCACCACAATGTCTTTGAAATAGGGGGTTGACAAGGCACCTGTGACTGCTGATAAATCAAAGTTGGAGATTGCTGTTTTCCCATTAACATACACATTGAAGTAGAGTTGATTCAGCCCTTTGCTAACAATGTCACAGAAGTGCAGCCTAACAAGGTAGCAGAAAGAATTGTCCACATCAAATTTCCATGAGACATTGAAATTTGGCTGATTAACACCAGCATCAGCCATCTCAGTGACAGAGGCATACACAGTTTGTGGAGCAGTGAGAGGGGAGATTGCAGGGTTGTGTTGAGGGAATTTAACAGCAGTGGTTGCCACCGAGGCCTTCTTGGCCAAATTCTTGTTTGTGAGAAAAGGTTCATCAGAATCCCAAGTCCTCCCAAGGGTGTCATTTGATGAGGTGATGAGAGGGCCTCCATTGTTGACCCTGAAAACAGGCTGCAAGCCATAGGCAGTGATGCCTGAGAACTCGCCAACAGGGAAAAGATCAGTGGCAGTGTCAGAGATGAGTTCATCAGGAGCTGAAACAACCTCAATGGCATTGATGAATGCAGCAGAGTTCTTCAGGGGAATGAAGGAAAGGGTGAATTGAGGCTCAGTTGCATTGATGAGGTACTCCTTGAGGATTGGCTTGTCAGTGTTGTTGACATTGAAACTGTGGAGGAGCACATAGGCATCTGTGAAGATGGAGAAAGTGGCCTTTTGGAGATCAAAGATGTTGTTCTTGATGGGGTAGAAATGAAGCCGAACCCAGTGAAAACCTGGCTGAACCAGATGGAAGGAGTATCTTGCTTCCTGGATGAAGATCCTTGCACTCTTGTACACAGGGTAGGATAATTTGCTATCTTGTGCATTGATTTTGAACTCATCATTGGCATTCAAGAAAGAACTTGCTTGAGGGTCTGTTTTGAATTGTCTTCCATCAGGGAGGGTGGATTGAACATCTGCACCACAATCAATGAGGAAATTGTCTCTTGGTTGGAAGGATTCTGAGGGAGGAAGGGCTAATGAAGGAGAGGAGAAGGAGAAGAGAATGGTGATGACCAGGAGGATAGCCATCAAAGATGATGAGCTGAAGGGTGATAGAAAAGGTTGTGTCATTGCCTTCATTTTTTTTTCTATCTTCCCCATACCTCCTGGGGTTGATGAGGATGAGGATTTTTCAATTTAGAATGAAAGAGCAATAATAACAACAAAGAAGTCTCAAATGTGGTGTTCTAGTATCCCTATAAGGGATTTTCTCTCTCTAACTGCTTCAATCTTTGGAGAGAAAAATGAAGGGATCACAACCTTGTGCTCCCAATAATTAGCCAATGATTCCTCAATTCTGGTTCATTGCATCTTTGTGTTTCCTATATTTAGCATTTCCCAAAACCAACCAAACCAAACGGTTCCTTTCTTTCTTTGAACAGGTCAAACTCACCATTCCCTTCCCTTTAGCCACCTTTTGCACTGATTTTTTGAGCATTCTCTGATTCTCTCAATGCAATAGATTCTCACAAATATAACTAAACTTCTCTCTTCTTACTTCCTACACCATTCTGTAATACTGACACGGACACTAGTACGACATAGACACGGACACTTCGATACAAATAATAATCTTTTTTATTGTGTCAGATATCATGGTTAGTTCAAAAGATTTGTTCTTTATTTTCATAATCAAAATAAAAATTTATACATCTTTTCTAAAATTATGTTAAAATCGTCAGATATCCAATTTTTTTTGAATTTTTTTGAATTAGATACATGTCATATAAATATCGTATGAATATGTGTGTCCGATACGGACACAATTTAAGAGGTGTGTCCGAGCTAAGCTAACTAAATTAAATCAACATGTTTTTACTATTTCAGTTATGATCATCATAGCTGCATTATATAATACAAGTTTGATGATGATCAGTGGATGGAGTAAAATTCTTTACAGTGATTATATATAAAAAGTTCACTGATCATAAGTTGATGATCATAATGGTTATTTTTTAACAAGTTGATTTACATTTATACCTTCACACTCACTGATATAGTTTCATACATATATGTATATCTGCATAGTGAGAGTCATTTTATCAATTTCTTTTTTTGATTTCTTAAATTTAGATAAAGTCTTCTTAATTTAGAAATAAGACACTCTTGATTCTTATAAAAAACAGTTCTTAAGGATAAAAAATGACTTATATTTACCAATTACAAGACTATATATAGAGATAGTTTTTTTTAATATGAAAAATAAAAAAACAAAGTTGACCTAAATTTGATAGAAAATGTTATTTAAGTCATATAAAAATTCAACTGTTGGATTAGTTTGTTTCATAGTCTATTGTAAGCACAGAAGTTTGACAAAAATGAAAAAAATAAATTTAAATAATTAAGATTAAAAAATTGGTAGATAATTTTTAAAAGTAAATTATACTATTTAATCATAATTAGTCATCTATAATTTATTTGATTAATATTTAATACATATATTTTTAATGAATAAACCACATGCACATTATGTGACTGCACGTAGAGAACTTGTCAAGCATGAATGTAAATGAATTGGGTTACTAAGCATAGAATAACAAAGTCAACTTGTGTGAGATTTTTTAAATTTTTTTGATCTTTTTTCAAAATTTAAAACACTAAAATAAGCATTTTTACAAAAGACGACAACAATTAATATTCTGAAGAGAGCTCCCTCAATTTAAAAAGTTTGAGACCAATCATTACAATGTATAACTCTTATATAAAAAGATGGTTAAGTTATTTTTATATTTATTTTAAAATCACATCTAAAACTAGTTTTAGCTCAATGATTAAAAATAATTTTTAAAATATAAGACTGGAAGACACAAATATATAATTATAAATCTATAATTATATAAATTGATAAAAATTACATATAATAGTAGGATTCATATATTATATAATCTATAATCTATATATAATATGAATTATAAATTATAATTATATAAATTGATAAAAATTACATATAATAGTAGGATTCATATATTATATAATGCATTCATAACTATGAATTATATAAATTAATAATAAAAGATTATATATATAAATATGTTTTAATTTTTTATATAAATTAATAATAAAAAATTATACATATAAATATGTTTTAATTTTAAAAGAATTTTTTTATAATGGTTTAAAATAATTTATTTTTAATTTTATAATCATAATAAAATTTATGTGTCCTATTTGAATTATCAAGTATCGTAATAGACTGCACCCCAAATCAATATAAAATACTTATCTTTTATATAAGTTATGACTAAAACTATCTAATATGTTAGTATACAAAATGAAAAATAATTATTGGAAAAGTAGGAAGTTATTACCTTCCAAAGACAACAGTTTTGGATGTTTTTAGTTACTGATTTTTTTTTCTTGTTTACATTGATAATACATATTATTATCTTTTAAAATAACTAAAAATAGTGTATAAAATTATTTTTCATTAATACATTAAAAATTAAACACATTTTACTATCACATCATTCATGTTACTTCATATTTCTCCTTCTTTTACTCTCTTTTATTGTAAAAGATGTTTGTGAGAAATAACACATTTCTCTTATTAAAATATATGTGCTTATTAAAATATATGTGCTTATCTGAAGCAAAACTCAGAAACATACATAACATAAAAAGCTTAACAAGTTGATGAATATATTGATTGTGAAATTTACTTCTTTGGGGATATGGTGAAACTTTAGTGGTTGCCCTGACCTGGCAATCTTTCTTTGATCATCTCTATTATCCCTTTTCTTGTGGTGATGGTGGTGGTGCTTGTGTGGTGGTCACCACCACCACTAATGGTGCAAGTTTTGGTGTGTGAATGCTCCTTCTTCTTCTCCTCTTCTTCTTCTTTTTCTTTTTCTTCTTCTATTGGATCTTTTGGTGATGTTTTGCTGTGTGAATGTTCCTTCATCTCTTCTTCACTTTTTTCTGTTGGAGACTTCTCTTTTATTCTATCCTTCTTCTTCTTCTTCTTCCTCCTTACATGCCCTTTATCCACAAACCCTTTATCATCAAACCCTTTATCCACAAACCCTTCATCATCAAACTACATTTGAAGAACAATTAAAGCAAAATCAAGTAAAATATGTGTATATATAAATATACATGATAAAATTTGTTTCTAATTAATCATCATAAATTAAAGTATTCTATCAATTATAAATATTTTAATGAAACTTTAAATGAAGTTTTAAAGTAATCTGGTAAAAATGAATGAGTTCATGATTTGATTAAATGAAAGTGGAGTATATATCTTTTAGAGTCAATGCATAAGTTTTTTCCTCTCCTCATTGTAGTGTTTATAATGGACAAGTTTTCAATTATATAAAATCTTATGCAAATTTATCATTCACACTTTCACAAAAAGTTAGAGTTCTTTACAATGAGGGAAGGTATATTATAATCAAATTGTAAATTAGTTATAATGATTATGTCTTTTATATAAGAAAATGAAGAAACACAACTTTGATACTAAAAAGTTTCCATTGATAAATATTTTTTAGAAAAAGAATCAAATTTGGGCAATGGAAGATTATATAATCTTTATTAATTTCAAAATAATTATTTTTAATGGTGTATTAAAATATTTTAATATAGTATCATAAAAAATATAAAGAAAAAAAAGAGAATAAAAAAACTATATTGGAAAAATGCAAAACTATAAGCATTTAAGGGGTTTTATGCCTTGGAGAAATATATATATTTTTTAAAATTCAATTCAATTAATTTATAAGTGAAGTATATAACTAAATAGGTAATTTATTTTATATTAAAAATTAACAATATAAAAATTAAGGCATTGATTACTATCTTTAAAGCATATAGTATTTATCTATCTAAAATATTTTAAAGATTTATTAGAAATAAAATAAATGAGTTACATTAAAAAGTTAGAAATCGTCTTAATTATATACATGATGAAATTAACTAATTTTCACAACTATATATATATATGTGAAAAAACAAAACTAATTTAAAAAAGCTAGAGAAATTAAAACTAAAATGGGTCATATCTAAAATTTTTGTTTAAAATTTTCAAATTAGCAAAAATCTATAGTCAACATAGGGAAGAAGTAAAACTTAAAAAAATGCATGAATAAGTGTGAAATTGTTCTAGTTCAATCATTAATTTCAAATTCAAAAACTCTAATGCAATTACTTCAAATTTGAGAAAGAAAATTTTCAGATCTCTCATCTACTTTTATATATATATAGATGAAATAAACATAAGAAATATATACATAACATAGTTTTTTTTTATCAAAAAAAAAAAAACACCCAATCAAATTTCTTAATACCCAAGCTGATTGAAAATCCAAAAAGACATTATAACACTGAAAATCCAACAGATATTACAACACTAAATTAATATGTAACAGATCAAAGAACAATAACACAACAAAATAGGATTACATGACATAGTTGATGTGTATATATATATACACTTACAGAAAGTGAGGTTGAAGTAGGGTTGGAATGAAGAGGAGCATGGTGTGGAGTTTGGAGAGTGTGATGATCTGCAATGGTTGCCACACCAGTGAGGTGCACAGGGTTTCCTTTCTCATCTGTTAGCCAAACAGGGTTTCCATATGCATCTGTCAGTTCAACAGGGTTTCCATGTTCATCTCGCAGCTCCACTTGTTGTGCCATCTTCAAACTTTTCTATGCACACCAAATTCCATGTTATCTGTCACAGAAACAAAGCTATATATATATGTATATGTATATATGCATGGATAAGGGTTTGTTTGGCGGTGTTGGAGATTTGCATGCAGCAACACGTGGTTTATTGAGAACATGCAGAAAGATAGTTATTCACACGTGTAAGCGTGTGAGAGAATACTTGAAGCCATGTGTCAAGGGTTAATAATAATAATAATAATAATATGTTTCTGAAACTTATCTTTCAAAATGGTCTTCAATTATAAACACTCATCTGTTGGACAAACCGATAGAAGAGAATAAAGATCTTTTGTAATATATTATTTTTTTTAGTATTATATTAAATTAATGATAAAAATGTTTGTGATATTTAATGATGATAGTTCCAATTTAATTATTATCATATAGTTGTACCGAACTAATTTACTGTTAATAATAACTTTTAATAATACTTTACTTATTCTTTTGAAATAGTTTTTTTTAAACAGTCGACTGAATTTGAAAAAAAATACGATAAATTTCAAGTCAAACGGATGAGTATTCATTTAGAAAAAAATCAAATAGTTTCATACATAATAAAAAATTTATTGCAAATCTTGTTGGATGAATTTAGGGCTTAAATCTCATCCAAAACTCAAAAGAGACAATGACGAATGTCTATAAAAATATCAGAACAAAATACCCAAGGAGTAGGGCGTGGTAAGTCCCAGACCGAGAGTGAACAAAACTGGTTTTTCAAAAACAAAACGTCCTAACCTTTATTCCCCGTATCTTCTTTTTGTGATTTCTTTATGGACCTGCCTCCTTAACTAGGTGCAAAAAATATATGAAAGTACTTGTGTGAATTTTTTCAACGCAATACGGACCCAAAATAAAATTGTAGAAAGTAGGGAAAAATTTCGCAAGTTTTTGTAGAGGATAGGCTTGGTTTGCACAAAATTTCTGAAAAATTCTCCCGAAATAGTTTTTTCCTAAAATTCCATGTAAGAATCTCCACTGAATTTGGGACAAAAAGTGACAAATTTAAGGTCAAACGGATGAGTGTTCACCCACAAAAAAAATCAAACAGTTTCACATACAAACGAACCTTCCTTTCAGCTTGGCAGTGATGAGAACAAATTTATTGCCAATCTTGTGAGACGAATTTGGGGCTCAAATATCAACTAAAATTCAATAGACATAGTGACGAACGTCTGGTAAAAATTTCAGACCAAAATACCCTAGGAATAAGGCGTAGTAAGTCCCAGACCGAGAGTGAACATGATGTGAGTTGGTATATGAAAAGACACTTTCAAGAATTGGATCAAGATTCTAAAACATTCAAGAACTCATCAAGAACACAAAAAAACACAAAATTTGAAAAAAGAACACAACAAGAATTAAAACTACCGATTGGAACACAACAAAGAATAAAACCCATCAATTGAAACTCAAGAATTCAATATAGAACTGGGTTTCTATGGAAAACGAAACAAGAACAGTAAGAACAATGGAAAATAATCGAACAAAGTGAAGAACAAATACAACAAATTAAAGGAAACAATTGAATCGATTGAAATTGAAAAACTACAAGAAAACAACAAATGGGTAATTATGGAAGATGAAGGGAGATGGACTTATGTGGTTGATGATCCTTGGAGTGTTTCACGCCACTTGAAGGGTGGAAAAACTTCAAGATGAGTGGATGCCGCCACTTCAGAGTCCCAAGAACCTCCCAAGATAAGACTAGGAAGAAGAGTAGAGAACAAGTCTCACATAACTCTCTCACCAATTTGGTATACTTTCTTTACTAAAAAATTTCATTTCAACTTATGATACAAGGCACCATGTACCTCTATTTATACAAGAAAAGGGAGTTGGAAGAGTCACCTTTCTAGTTCCTTCTCTAATCTAGCGCCTAAGAGAGAAAGGAGTAGGAAGAGACACTTCTTCTAGCCTTTTCCTATAACTAGCGCCTAAGATGCCTTATATGAGATGTGTCTTTTGGTTTTCCACTTTTGGTATTCTCCTAACGGCTACTCCTATATTATTTACAAATTTACATAAGGGTTATTACAAAAAGAGAAAGCATTTGATGCTCTTTACCCAAAACTTTAGCCTTGCTCCTTGTAATCCTTCCATGAGGTTCTTGAGCTTGGGCCTCACTTTCCTCTTCTACTTGATGTCCATATGAACAAAACTGGTTTTTCGAAAACAAAACGTTTTGGCTTTTCTTCTCGTATCTTCTTTTGTGATTTGTATATGCACATGCCTCCTTACCTGGGTGCAAACAACATAAGAAAGTACTTGTGCGATTTTTTTCAGCGCAATACGGACCCAAAATAAAATTGCAGAAAGTAGGGCGAAATTTCACAAGTTTTGCTAGAGATGATAGCCTGGGTTTGCGAAAAAATTCTGAAAAATTCTCCTGAAATATTTTTTTTCCTAAAATTCTACGTAAGAATCTCCACTGGATTTGGGGCAAAACGCGACAAATTTAAAGTCAAACGAATGAGTGTTCACCCACGAAAAAATCAAACAGTTTCACACACAAACAAACCTTCCTTTCAGCCCTAGCAGTGATGAATTTTTTTTTATTGCCAATCCTGTGAGACGAATCTGGGGCTCAAATCTTAGCCAAAACGCAATAGACACAGTGATGACCGTTTGGTAAAAATTTCAGACCAAAATACCCAAGGAGTAAGGCGCAGTAAGTCACAGACCGAGAGTGAACAAAACTTGTTTTCCGAAAAAAAAACGTCTTGGCTTTTCTTCCCTGTATCTTCATTTTGTGATTTGTTTATGGACATGCCTCCTTACCTGGGTGCAAACAACATATGAAAGTACTTGTTCGAACTTTTTTAGTGCAATACAGACCCAAAATAAAATTGTAGAAAGTAGGGCAAAATTTCACAAGTTTTGCTATAGCCTTGATTTGCACAAAATTTCTGAAAAATTCTCCCGAAATATTTTATTCCTGAAATTCCACGTAAGTATCTTCACTGAATTTGGGACAAAATGCGCCAAATTTCAGGTCAAACGGATGAGTGTTCACCCACGAAAAAATCAAACAGTTTCACACACAAACGAACCTTCCTTTCAGCTCTGGCAGTGACGAAAAAAATATTTATTGCCAATCTTTTGGGATGAATCTAGGGCTCAAATCTCATCCAAAACTCAACAGACACAGTGATGAACGTCTGGTAAAAATTTCAGACCAATATAGTCAAGGAGTAAGGCATAGTGAGTCTTAGACCGAGAGTGAACAAAACTGGTTTTCGGAAAACAAAACGTCTTGGCTTTTCTTCCCCGTATCTTCTTTTTGTGATTTGTTTATGGACGTGCCTCCTTACCTTGGTGCAAACAACATATGAAAGTACTTGTATGGATTTTTTCAGGGCAATACGGACCCAGAATAAAATTGCAGAAAGTAAGGCGAAATTTCACAAGTTTTGGTATAGGATAGCCTTGTTTTGTGCCAAATTTCTGAAAAATTCTCTCGAAATATTTTTTTTCCTGAAATTCCTCGTAACAATATCCACTGAATTTGGAACAAAACTCGACAAATTTTAGGTCAAACGGATGAGTATTCACCCACGAAAAAATAAAACAGTTTCACACACAAACGAGCCTTCCTTTCCGCCTTGGTAGTGATGAATAAAAAATTTATTGCCAATCTTGTAGGATGAATCTGGGGCTCAAATCTCAGCGAATAGTCAACAAACACAGTGAATACCGTTTGGTAAAAATTTCAGACCAAAATACCCAAGGAGTAAGGAGTAGTAAGTCCCAAACCGAGTGTGAACAAAACTGGTTTTCCGAAAACAAAATGTCTTGGCTTTTCTTCCCCGTATCTTCTTTTTATGATTTCTTTATGGACATGACTCCATACCTGGGTCCAAAAAACATAAGAAAGTACTTGTGTGAATTTTTTCAGCGCATTACGGACTCAGAATAAAATTGCAGAAAGTAGGGCGAAATTTCACAAGTTTTGGTAGAAGATAGCCTTGGTTTGTGCCAAATTTCTGAAAAATTCTCCCGAAATAGTTTTTTCCTGAAATTTTACGTAAGACCTTCCACTGAATTTGGGATAAAACGCGACAAATTTCAGGTCAAACGGATGAGTACTCACCCACGAAAAAAATTAATCAGTTTCACACAGAAACGAACCTTTTTTTCAGCCTTGGCAGTGATGAATAAAAAATTTATTGCCAATCTTGTAGGACGAATCTGGGGCTCAAATCTCAACGAAAACTCAACAGACACATTGAAGACCGTATGGTAAAAAATTCAGACAAAAATACCCAAGGAGTAAGGAGTAGTAAGTCCCAGACTGAGTGTGAACAAAACTGGTTTTCCGAAAACAAAACGTCCTGGCTTTTCTTCCCCGTATCTTCTTTTTGTGATTTGTTTATAGACATGCCTCCTTATCTAGATGGAAACAACATATGAAAGTACTTGATCGAATTTTTTCAGCGCAATACGGACCCAGAATAAAATTGCAGAAAGTAGGGCGAAATTTCACAAGTTTTGGTAGAGGATAACCTTGGTTTGCGCCAAATTGCAGAAAAATTATCCCGAAATAGTTTTTTCCTGAAATTCAACACAAGAATCTCCACTAAGATTGGGACAAAACGAGAAAACTTTTATGTCAAATGGATGACTATTAAAACACAAAAAAATTAACAGTTTCACAGACAAACGAACCTTCCTTTCAACTTGGCAGTGATGAATAAAAAATTTATTGCTAATCTTGTGGGACGAATCTGGGGCTCAAATCTCAGCCAAAACACAAAAGACACAGTGACTACCGTCTGGTAAAAATTTCAGACTCTAATACTGATAGAGATCAAGTAAGAGAGGATTTTACTAATGGAGGAAGAGGCCATCCACCCAAACATTTAAAGTTCTTCCTTTTAGTCTTCTAAAAAATTAAGAAGAATTAAAATAAAGAGAGGACCAAGCCTAAAGCCAAAAGAAGACTACAAGCATTTAAGAATGGGCTCCAATTAATATCTCTCTTTATAGTTTCTTTTGTATAAATTTGTAGATAATATAGAATAGTGTTTAGGAAGGTGATAAAGAGGGAAACCTAAGACACCTCTTTTGATGGCATTGAGCTCTTCTCTTTTGTGTTTTTGGGGTGGTTTACGGAAGCTTAGTGGTTTGTTGATGGATCAAGGCCCTCCTAAGAGGTGTGGCTGCCTTGTAGGTGCAGAAAGAGTAGGGAATTTAGGGAGGTTCGGCCAGCCCGTTTGGAAGGTGAAAGTATTGAAGATTAAGACCTAAATTCTAGGCAAGGGAGTAATGTATGGCTCAAGTTTGGCAGCATAACAATACTCAATTTAATCTTACAAAATGAGAGCCAAGCACTTCAATTTATAGTGTTTAGAAGGCTGGAAATTCAAAAGATAGTGGAAGGAAATTCAAATGAATTCCCTCCCAAAAGTGGAGCCTAAATGAGCACATGGGGAGGGGTGTGTCTAGTTTGTATGCTCACCCCCTCCATGGGCTTTCTAGACCGGCCTTGGTAAATTTAGAGGTTTTTTTAGAAACTCTAAGTTTACCTAGGTTGGTGTTTTAGGTGCCAAAATTAATTCTAAGAAAAATTACAAATAAAGTTCCTATGCTAATTTTGACAAAAAATTAAAGTCTACTCTACACTAGAGTTTATGACATTTGAACATGTAAAAGAACGTCTTCTTGGATCCTCTTGGCCATAACTCTAGGGTTGGCCCAAATCTACCCTTTGGTGGGCTTGCATGTGGGCTTGTGCTTGGGCCTCTTCCATCATCTTTGGTATAACACCTATAGGCATTAGTTTTAGGAAAAGTCTAGAAGGTGTCTCTTCACTCTCCATTTAGGCGCTAGAATTGGAAGAGTTTAAAAGGCTACCTTAGAAAGCTTCTTTTGTAAGCTTCTTTTGTAATAGGTGACCGGTCCTTCTCCCTATAAAAAGGAGGGCTTGGGTCTTTGAAATGATAGAATTGATTTTTGAGTAAAGAACCTCTCCCAAATTGGTGAGTTAATTGAGAGAGACTTGTGTCTTCTTCTCTTCTAGTCTTATCTTGAGTGCATTCTTGGACTCTCAAGTGGCAGCAACTACACTCATCTTGAAGCCTTTCATCCTTCAAGTGGCGTGCACATCTCCAAGAGCTACAACCACATAAGTTTCCGAGTTCTTTTCATCTTATTCATCCATTTCCATTCTAAAACAAACTCTAAAACATGTCTTTGATGTTTCTAATCATTTCAATCGGTAGAACTTGCTTATTTTGTGTTTTTGTTCAGTAGTTTCTTCTAGCTTGCTGTTCTTGTGGTTTTGGTTGAGTTTCCTTGTGTTTTAATCGGTTCATTTGTGTTTCCTTGTGTTTTAATTGGTTCATTTGTATTCTATCTTGTTTTAATCGGTTCATATGCCATATTATGGGTTTCTATATGAGTTTGGCTTGGTTACTTGTGTTTTGGTGAGTTCTTGAATGTTAAGAACATTGATCCAATTCTTAGAAAGTGCCTAATCATATTCCAACTCTTGTTGAATCCATAACATGTCCTTATCATATCTCTATCATGTTATTGGAATCATATAATGTGGTATTACGAGTCTTAGGTTTGTTCTTATGTGTGTTTGAGTTGTTTTGGCACTTTTAATTCAAGAACCTTACATTCTTGTTGTTACATTTCTGTTTTAGGTTTATTTTTGAATTTTCTTGCTGTTTTCTTGTTCTTATTACATTGTGTTTGTGTCATTTTGATTTTTGAATCTCTATTAGTTTTGTCAAAGTCATGTTTCTCCAAAAAATGTTATCAATTCTATGTAGTCCTTTTGTTGATAATTTTGGTTTCTTGATTTTGTGTTGAGTACAGTTTTATGTGTTTGTTTTCTTGATCCTTTGGTGCTTTTTCTTTTTAGTTTTGAGTTCATACTTGTGTAATAGACCTATACAAGTTCTTACACATCACTTCTATTATGTCTTTTGAAGTTCTTAATTCTGTTTTTCATTCCAGTTAGGTTTCCTCTGTTTTCTTGAAAACGTGCTGACTGTTTCGATTTATTGCAATTTCTTTGCTTACTGGAAATTTATGAAATTCTGGATTTGAGTTCTTAAAAGTTTTATAAAAAAGTAGAAAAAAGAAGTACATCAAAATTCCAAGTACAAAAAAAATGATAAATGTAATACGTCCAAAGTGTAATTCTGGCACAAAAAATACGGTAATCTGGCAGTGATTTTGAAAAATTTATCACAATGAATTGGCTTACTCTTTTTGTGTAATTCTAGTGCCATTGTTGAGATAAGATCTTGAAATTTATGTGGTTTATATTTCATAATCCAGTTTGTATTATACAGTTCCAGATAAATCTGTAAAGTCACATTAACAGTTTATATATAAAAAAAAAATTCCAGTAGTTCTGTTTTTTGTTTTCTTCATCTATTCTAGTGCTTTTCTTTAAGTTTTTTGTGTGCCATCCTTTAATTGAGTACCTTATTTTTCTTGCTTGTCTTTTATTCACTATTCTTTGAGTTTGTCAATATCTTGTATTCCTTTTGATATAGCCTTTCTTATTTACACCTTTTCTTGCTTGTCTTTTATTGTTCTTTAAGTTTGTGGTCTATTGGCTTTGAGAAAGAGTGCTTTTACTTTGACATATTTCATTTGAGAGTTACAAGACCTCAAGAGCAGATTGGTTGAGATTGGTTGAGGGAAGTATTCTTTCTTGGAGTGACTTCAGTGACTTTTAATTTTCAGTACATCCCTATAATTGTTCCATTTGCTAACCTTGTTTTTCTTGCTGTTTTCTTTGTCCAATGGATACATATTCAAGTGCTGAATCTTCCAAACCACATTCTACTAATAAAGCTTATGTTCTTAATGAGTTAAAAGAAGCAAAACAAGCCCTTGCTCTCAAAGATGAAGCTATGCAAAAGTTGGAAGATAGATTAGCAATCAAAGATGATGATGTAATGCTAAAATTGGAAGAAAGATTAGAAAAACTTGAATTGAAGCACGAAAGATCCTCACATTCCATCCATGGAAGACATCATTCTCCTATACATTTTTCAAAGAGTTCTTCCAATGCTCACTGCCATGGAGAAGAACATAGGAGAAGGAGGCATCACCATCATTCTCATGGAGAGAGCTATCACCGTGACCAAAGACATCACCAAGAAGCAAAACCTCAACTTCCTTTTGTAAAAGTACATAGATTTAGTGGTGATAGTGATCCTAATGTGTATTTAGATTGGGAGGCTAAATGTGAACAAATTTTTAAAGCCTATGAGGTCCATGAAGACCATAAGGTGAAAATAGCCTCTTTAGAATTCATAGATTATGCCATGAAATGGTGGCATAACATTGTAATGGACATTGGATATAACAAGAGACCTCCCGTGGTTTCTTGGAACGATTTGAAAGAGTGTATGCGCCTTAGATTCGTGCCACCACACTTTAGGAAAGACCTATTGTTGAAGCTCCAACGGTTTCTACAAGGCAAGCTAAGTGTGGATGCTTATTTTAAGGAGTTAGAAACACTTTTACTTAAAATAGACATGGATGAGAGTAAGGAAGCTAAGATAGCTAGGTTCGTGAGTGGTCTAAGAAGGGATATTCAATATGTTGTTGAACTTCAAGAGTATTCATCTTTGGGTTCTTTGGTTCACCTTGCAATGAAGGTTGAATCCCAACTTGCAAAGAAAAATGTTTTCAAAAACTCTCCCAATGATGGCTACTACAACAACTCTTGGAAAAATAAAAAATATTTTTCAAATCTTCCTTCTAAAGATTCTTCTTTCAACCATAAAGAGTCTAAGCCTTCTACTTCTACTCATATATCACCAATCAAATCATCTAGTAAAAAATGTTTTAAATGCTTAGGATATGGTCACATAGCTTCTAATTGCCCTTCTAAAAGGAATATGTTTGTGCATAATGGGGTAGTAGTTAGTGAGCATGATTCCGATTCATCTTGGGATTCTTTACCTTCTAAGCCATCAAGTGAGATTGAGAGCGAAAGTCCTTGTGAATGTGACTTATTGATGATAAGGCGAATGTTGGGAACAATTTCAAAATCTTTGGATGATACCCAAAGAGAAAATATTTTTCTCACCTGCTGTCTTATCACCAACAAGTTATGTTCCTTGATTATTGATAGGGGTAGTTGCACTAATGTGGCTAGTACAAGAGTGGTGGAGAAGTTAGCCTTACCCACTATCTCTCACACCAAGCCTTATAAATTGCAATGGCTTAGTACCGAAGGTGAAATCATGGTTAATAAACAAGTCCTCATTAACTTTGCAATAGGAAAGTATAAAGATGAGGTTTTATGTGATGTTGTGCCCATGGAAGCAACTCATATTCTTTTAGGAAGGCCTTGGCAATATGATAGACATGTTTTACATGATGGCCTATCCAATACAATGTCTTTTTCCTTCAAAGGGCGCAAGGTTATCTTAAAACCTCTCTCTCCCAAAGAGGTTCATCAGGACCAAATAAAAATGAAAACTAAAAGAGAAAATGAGAAAGCAAAAGAAGTAAGTACTAAACCGAGTCACACCACTTTATCCACAAAATCAATCATGTTGACTCGTGCTATGCCTCAAGTTGAACCTCAAAGGTATTCTTCTTCTTTATCTTTTTCATTACCCAAGGTTCCTATTTCAACACCAACTTGGTTAAAGAATGTTAGGGATGATTTTTTCATACCTCCTAATGGTTTTCACCATTTAAGAGGATTTTTTCCAAAAATATCATCATTCCCAAACAATTTTTTCCAACTTGGTCTGTTTATAGGACCTCCTTTTCTGAACTCCCATTGCTTACAAATTCTAAGTCATGTTTGCCTTTTTCTTATTCAACTGTTAATTTTAAAAGTAAACTGACTTTGTTATATGCAGGGATTCATAATTCGTGGTCGAATTCTCTCCAACTTGGGGAGCATGATAGAGATCAAGTAAGAGAGGATTTTACAAATGGAGGAAGAGGCCATCCACCCAAACATTTAAAATTCTTCCTTCTAGTTTTCTAAAAAATTAAAGAAGAATTAAAATAAAGAGAGGACCAAACCCAAAGCCAAAAGAAGACTACAAGCATTCAAGAATGGGCTCCAATTAATATCTCTCTTTATAGTTTCTTTTGTATAAATTTGTAAATAATATAGAATAGTGTTTAGGAAGGTGATAAAGAGGGAAACCTAAGACACCTCTTTGGTATAGCACCTATAGGCATTAGTTTTAGGAAAACTCTAGAAGGTGTCTCTTCACTCTCCATTTAGGCGCTAGAATTGGAAGAGTTTAGAAGGCTACCTTAGAAAGCTTCTTCTGTAAGCTTCTTTTGTAATAGGTGACCGATCCTCTCCCTATAAAAGGGAGGGCTTGGGTCTTTGAAATGATAGAATTGATTTTTGAGTAAAGAACCTCTCCCAAATTGGTGAGTGAATTGAGAGAGACTTGTGTCTTCTTCTCTTCTAGTCTTATCTTGAGTGCATTCTTGGACTCTCAAGTGGCGGCAACTACACTCATCTTGAAGCCTTTCATCCTTCAAGTGGCGTGCACATCTCCAAGAGCTACAACCACATAAGTTTCCGAGTTCTTTTCATATTCTTCATCCATTTCCATTCCTAAACAAACTCTAAAACATGTTCTAGTAATTTCAATCGGTAGAACTTGCTTATTTTGTGTTTTTGTTCGGTAGTTTCTTCTAGCTTGCTGTTCTTGTGGTTTTGGTTGAGTTTCCTTGTGTTTTAATCGATTCATTTGTGTTTCCTTGTGTTTTAATCGGTTCATTTGTATTCTATCTTGTTTTAATCGGTTCATATGCCATATTATGGGTTTCAATATGAGTTTGGCTTGGTTACTTGTGTTTTGGTGAGTTCTTGAATGTTAAGAACATTGATCCAATTCTTAGAAAGTGCCTAATCATATTCCAACCCTTGTTGAATTCATAACATGTCCTTATCATATCTCTATCATGTTATTGGAATCACATCAAATACCCTAGGAGTAAGACGTAGTAAGTCCCAGATCGAGAGTGAAAAAAACTTGTTTTTCGAAAACAAAATGTCCTAGCTTTTCTTCCCCGTATCTTTTTTTGGTGATTTTTTTATGGACGTGCCTCCTTACCTGGGTCTAAACAACATATGAAATTACTTGTTTGAATTTTTTCAGCGCATTACGGACCTAGAAAAAAATTGCAGAAAGTAGGGCGAAATTTCACAAGTTTTGGTAGAAGATAGCCTTGGTTTGTGCCAGATTTCTGAAAAATTCTTCTGAAATAGTTTTTTTCCTGAAATTTCACGTAAGAATTTCCACTGATTTTGGGATCAAACGCCACAAATTTCAAGTTAAACGGATGAGTACTCACCCACGAAAAAAATCAAACAGTTTCACATACAAACGAACCTTCCTTTCGGCATTGGCAGTTATGAATAAAAAATTTATTGCCAATCTTGTAGGACGAATCTGGGGCTCAAATCTCAGCGAAAACTCAATAGACACAGTGAAGAATGTCTGGTAAAAATTTCAGACTAAAATACCCAAGAAGTAAGGAGTAGTAAGTCCGAGACCGAGTGTGAACAAATTTGGTTCTCCGTAAACAAAAAGTCTTGGCTTTTCTTCCCCGTATCTTCTTTTTGTGATTGATTTGACATGCCTCCTTACCTGGGTGCAAACAACATATGCAAGTACTTTTGCGAATTTTTTCAGCGCAATACAGACCTAGAATAAAATTGCAGAAAGTAGGGCGAAATTTTAAACATTTTGCTAGAGGATGATAACCTTGGTTTGCATAAAACTTCTGAAAAATTCTCCCGAAATATTTTTTACCTAAAATTCCACGTAAGAATATCCACTAAATTTGGGATAAAACGCGACAAATTTCAGGTCAAATGGATGAAGGTTCACCCACGAAAAAATCAAACTACTTCACACCCAAACGAACCTTCCTTTCAGCCTTGGTAGTGATGAAAAAAAATTATTGTCAATCTTGTGGGACGAATCTGGGGCCCAAATCTTAGCCAAAACTCAACATACACAAGGACAAACGTCTGGTAAAAATTTCAGACCAAAATACCCAAGGAGTAAGGCGTAGTAAGTCCAGAGTTAAAAAAACTAGTTTTCCAAAAACGAAACGTTCTAGCTTTTCTTCCCCGTATCTTCTTTTTGTGATTTGTTTATGGACATGCCTCTTTACCTGGGTGCAAACAACATATGAAAATACTTGTGTGAATTTTTTCAGTGCAATACGGACCCAGAATAAAATTGCAGAAAGTAGGGCAAAATTTCACAAGTTTTGGTAGAGGAAAGCCTTGGTTTGCACCAAATTTTTGAAATTTTTTTCCAAATAGTTTTTTCCTGAAATTCCATGTAAGAATCTCTACTGAATTTGGGACAAAATGCGACAAATTTCAGGTCAAACAGACGAGTATTCTACCAGGAAAAATATCAAACAGTTTCACACACAAACGAACCTTCCTTTCAGCCCTGATAGTTATTTATAAAAAATTTATTGCCAATATTGTGGGACGAATCTGGGGCTCATATCTTAGCCTCAAGGAGTAAGGCGTAGTAAGTCCCAGACCGAGAGTGAACAAAACTGGATTTTCGAAAACAAAACGTCCTGGATTTTCTTCCCCGTATCTCCTTTTTGTGATTCTTTTGTGGACGTGCCTCCTTACCTGGGTGCAAACAACATATGGAAGTACTTGTGTGAAATTTTTCAGCGCAATACGGACCCAGAATAAAAATTGCAGAAAGTAGGGCGAAATTTCACAAGTTTTGGTAGATGATAACCTTGGTTTGCACAAAATTTCCGAAAAATTCTCCCGAAATAGTTTTTTCCTGAAATTCCATGTAAGAATCTCCACTGAATTTGGGACGAAACGCGACAAATTTCAGGTCAAACGGACGAGTATTCGCCCACGAAAAAAATCAAACAGTTTCACACACAAACGAACCTTCCTTTCAGCCCTGACAGTTATTTATAAAAAATTTATTGCCAATATTGTGGGACGAATCTGGGGCTCATATCTCAACCAAAACGCAGTAGGCACAATGACGTATGTTTGGTAAAAATTTCAGACCAAATTACCCAAGGATTACGGCGTAGTAACTCCCAGACCGAGAGTGAAAAAAATTGGTTTTCTGAAAACAAAACGACTTGGCTTTTCTTCCCCATATCTTCTTTTGGTCATTTGTTTATGGACGTGCCTGCTTACCTGGGTGCAAACAACATACGAAAGTACTTGTGTGAATTTTTTCAGTGTATTACTGATGTGATTCTAATAGCATGATAGAGATATGATATGAACATGCTATGGATTCAATAAGAGTTGGAATATGATTAGGCACTTTTTTAGAATTGGATCAATGTTCTTAATCATTCAAGAACTCACCAAAACACAAGTAACCAAGCCAAACTCACATAGAAACCCATTTTTGGACATTTGAACCGTTTGAAACAAGGAAGAACACAAAAGCACCGATTGAAACTCCAAGAAATACATTTAAAACCACAAGAACAACAAACTAAAGCAAACTACCGAATATAAACACAAACTAAACAAGTTCTACCGATTGAATCAACAAGAAACAAAAAAGACATGTTTTAGAGTTTGTTTTGGAATGGAAATGGAAGAAGAAGATGATAAAGACAAGGAAACTTATGTGGTTGGAGCTCTTGGAAATGTGCACGCCACTTGAAGGGTGGTTGACTTCAAGATGAGTGTTGTTCCCGCCACTTGAGAGAGCAAGAATTCACTCAAGATAAGACTAGAAGAGAAGAAGACACAAGTCTCTCTCAATCACTCACCAATTTGGTAGAGGTTCAATACTCACAAAATCAATCTTATTATTTCAAAGACCTAAGCCTCCCTTTTATAATGAGGAAGACCGATCACAAAGAGAAGCTTACAAGGGAAGCTTTTGAAAGGTCACCTTCTAACTCCTTCTTAAACATTCTAGCGCCTAAAGGAGTGTGAAGAGGCCCCATTCTAGTTTCTTCCTAAAACTAGCCTAAGGTGCTACACAATGGAGGTGTCTTTAAGGTTTTACTCTTTAGCACATCCTAAAGCTATTATATATTATTTACAAATTTATACAAAAGAAACTATAAAGAGAGATATTAATTGGAGCCCATTCTTGAATGCTTGTAGTCTTATTTTAGGCTTGGTTCTCTCTTTATTTAATTTCTTTTTTATTTTGAGAAGACTAGAAGGAAGAACGTAAAATGCTTGGGTGGATGGCCTCTTCCTCCATTAGTGAAATCCTTTTTTTTTATTCCATCATGCTCCCCGAGTTGAAGAGAATTCGTCCATGAATTCTGAATCCCTACATATAACAAAGTCAGTTTACTATAAAAATTAACAGTTGCATAAGAGAAAGGCAAACATGACTTAGAATTTGTAAGCAGTGGGAGTTCAGAAAAGGAGGTCCTGTAGACATACCAAGTTGGAAAAAATTGTTTGGGAATGATGATATTTTTTTGGAAAAAGTCCTCCTAAATGGTGAAAACCATTAGGAGGTATAAAAAATCATTCCTAACATTCTTTAACCAAGTTGGTGTTAAAACAGGAACCTTTGGTAATGAAAAAGATAAGGAAGAAAACACCTTGGACAAAACGCGACAAATTTCAGGTCAAACGGATAAGTATTCAGTAACGAAAAAAATCTAACAGTTTCACACACAAACGAACCTTCCTTTCGGACCTGGCAGTGATCAATAAAAATTGAATGCCAATCTTGTGGGACGAATCCTGGCCTCAAATCTCAGCAAAAACTCAATAGACACAGTGCCGAATGTCTGGTAAAAATTTCAGACCGAAACACCAAAGGAGTAAGGCGTAGTAAGTCCAAGACCGAGAGTGAACAAAACTGGTTTTCCGAAAACAAAATGTCCTGGATTTTCTTCCCCGTATCTCCTTTTTGTGATTCTTTTCTGGACGTGCCTCCTTACTTGGGTGCAAAAACCATATGGAAGTACTTGTGTGAACTTTTTCCGCGCAATACGGACCCAGAATAAAATTTGCAGAAAGTAGGGCGAAATTTCACAAGTTTTGGTAGAGGATAGCCTTGGCTAGCACAAAATTTCCGAAAAATTCTCCCGGTATAGTTTTTTCCTGAAATTCCACGTAAGAATCTCCACTGAATTTGAGACAAAACGCGACAAATTTCAGGTCAAACGGACGAGTATTCGCCCACGAAAAAAATCAAATAGTTTCACACACAAACGAACCTTCCTTTCGGCCCTGGCAGTTATAAATAAAAAATTTATTGCCAATCTTGTGGGACGAATCTGGGCCTCAAATCTCAGCCAAAACTCAATAGACACAGTGGCGAACGTCTGGTAAAAATTTCAGACCGAAAAACCCAAGGGGTAAGGCGTAGTAAGTCCCAGACCGAGAGGGAACAAAACTGGTTTTCCGAAAACAAAACGTCCTGGATTTTCTTCCCCGTATCTCCTTTTTGTGATTCTTTCATGGACGTGCCTCCTTACCTAGGTGCAAACAACATATGGAAGTACTTGTATGAACTTTTTCAGCACAATACGGACCCAGAATATAAATTGCAGAAAGTAAGGCGAAATTTCACAAGTTTTGGTAGAGGATAGCCTTGGTTTGCACAAAATTTCCAAAAAAATCTCCCTAAATAGTTTTTTCCTGAAATTCCACGTAAGCATCTCCACTGAATTTGGAACAAAACACGACAAATTTCAGGTCAAACGGACGAGTTTTTGCCCACGAAAAAAATCAAACAGTTTCACACACAAACGAACCTTCCTTCCGGCCCTGGCAGTGATCAATAAAAAATTTATTGCCAATCTTGTGGAACGAATCTGGGACTCAAATCTCAACCAAAACTCAATAGACACAATAGCGAACGTCTGGTAAAAATTTCAGACCGAAACACCCAAGGAGTAAGGCGTAGTAAGTCCCAGACCGAGAGTGAACAAAACTGGTTTTCAGAAAACAAAACGTCCTGGATTTTCTTCCCCGTATCTCCTTTTTATGATTCTTTTGTGGACGTGCCTCCTTACCTGGGTGCAAACAACATATGGAAGTACTTGTTTGAAAATTTTCAACGCAGTACGGACCCAGAATAAAAATTGCGGAGAGTAGGGCGAAATTTCACAAGTATTGGTAGAGGATAGCCTTGGTTTGCACAAAATTTCGGAAAAATTCTCCTGAAATAGGTTTTTCCTGAAATTCCACGTAAGTATCTCCGCTGAATTTGGGACGAAACGCGACAAATTTCGGGTCAAACGGACGAGTATTCGCCCACGAAAAAAATCAAACAGTTTCACACACAAACGAACCTTCCTTTCGGCCCTGGCAGTGATCAATAAAAAATTTATTGCCAATCTTGTGGGACGAATCTGGGCCTCAAATCTCAGCCAAAACTCAATAGACACAGTGGCGTACGTCTGGTAAAAATTTCAGACCGAAACACCCAAGGAATAAGGCGTAGTTTTTCCCAGACCGAGAGTGAAAAAAACTGGTTTTACGGAAACAAAACGTCCTGGATTTTCTTCCCCGTATCTCCTTTTTGTGATTCTTTTGTGGACGTGCCTCCTTCGCTGGGTTTAAACAACATATGGAAGTACTTGTGTGAAATTTTTCAGCGCAGTACGGACCTAGAATAAAAATTGCAGAAAGTAGGACGAAATTTCACAAGTTTTTATAGAGGACAGCGTTGGTTTGAACAAAATTTCCGAAAAATTCTCCCGAAATGGTTTTTTCCTAACATTCCACGTAGGAATCTCCACTGAATTTGGGACAAAACGCGACAAATTTCTGGTCAAACGGACGAGTATTCGCCCACGAAAAAAATCAAACAGTTTCACACACAAACGAACCTTCCTTTCGGCCGTGGCAGTGATTAATAAAAAATTTATTGCGAATCTTGTGGGACGAATCTGGGCCTCCAATCTCAGCCAAAACTCAATAGACACTGTGGCGAACGTCTGGTAAAAATTTCAGACCGTAACACCCAAGGAGTAAGGCGTAGTAAGTCCCAGACCGAGAGGTAACAAAACTAGTTTTCCGAAAACAAAACGTCCTGGATTTTCTTACCCGTATCACCATTTTGTGGACATGCCTCCTTACCTGGGTGCAAACAACATATGGAAGTAATTGTGTGAAATTTTTCAGCGCAGTACGGACCCAAAATAAAAATTGCAGAAAGTAGGGCGAAATTTCACAAGTTTTGATAGAGGATAGCCTTAGTATGCACAAAATTTTCGAAAAATCTCCCAAAATAGTTTTTTCCTTCAATTCCACGTAAAAATATTCACTGAATTTGGGACAAAATGCGACAAATTTCAGGTCAAACGGACGAGTATTCGCCCACGAAAAAAATCAAACAGTTTCACACACAAACGAACCTTCCTTTCGGCCGTGGCAGTGATCAATAAAAAATTTATTGCGAATCTTGTGGTACGAATCTGGGCCTCAAATCTCAGCCAAAACTCAATAGACACAGTGGCGAACGTCTGGTAAAAATTTCAGACCGAAACACCCAAGGAGTAAGGCGTAGTAAGTCCCAGACCGAGAGTGAACAAAACTAGTTTTCCGGAAACAAAACGTCCTGGATTTTCTTCCCCGTATCTCCTTTTTGTGATTCTTTTGTGGACGTGCCTCCTTTCCTGGGTGCAAACAACATATGGAAGTACTTGTGTAAAATTTTTAAGCGCAGTACGGACCCAGAATAAAAATTGCAGATAGTATGACGAAATTTCACAAGTTTTGGTAGAGGACAGCCTTGGTTTGCACAAAATTTCCGAAAAATTCTCCCAAAATGGTTTATTCCTGAAATTCCACGTAAGAATCTCCACTGAATTTCGGACTAAACGCGACAAATTTCTGGACAAACGGACGAGTATTCGCCCACGAAAAAAATCAAACAGTTTCACACACAAACGAACCTTCCTTTCGGCCCTGGCATTGATCAATAAAAAATTTATTGCCAATCTTGTGGGACGAATCTGGGCCTCAAATCTCAGCCAAAACTCAGCAGACACAGTGGCGAACGTCTGGTAAAAATTTCAGACCGAAACACCCAAGGAGTAAGGCGTAGTAAGTCCCAGACCGAGAGTGAACAAAACTAGTTTTCCGAAAACAAAACGTCCTGGATTTTCTTCCCCGTATCTCCTTTTTGTGATTCTTTTGTGGACGTGCCTCCTTACCTGGGTGCAAACAACATATGGAAGTACTTGTGTGAAATTTTTCAGCGCAGTACGGACCCACAATAAAAATTGCAGAAAGTAGGACGAAATTTCACAACTTTTAGTAGAGGATGGTTTGCACAAAATTTTCGAAAATTCTCCCAATATAGCTTTTTCCTGAAATTCCACGCAAGAATCTCCACTGAATTTGGGACAAAACGCGAAAAATTTCAGGTCAAACGGACGAGTATTCGCCCACGAAAAAAATCAAACAGTTTCACACACAAACGAACCTTCCTTTCGGCCCTGGCAGTGATCAATAAAAAATTTATTGTCAATCTTGTGGGACGAATCTGGGCCTCAAATCTCAGCCAAAACTCAATAGACACAGTGGTGAACGTCTGGTAAAAATTTCAGACCGAAACACCCAAGGTGTAAGGCGTAGTAAGTCCCAGACCGAGAGTGAACAAAACTGGTTTTACAGAAACAAAACGTCCTGGATTTTCTTCCCCGTATCTCCTTTTTGTGATTCTTTTGTGGACGTGCCTCCTTACCTGGGTGCAAACAACATATGGAAGTACTTGTGTGAAATTTTTCAGCGCAGTACGGAGCCAGAATAAAAATTGCGGAAAGTACGGCGAAATTTCACAAGTTTTGGTAGAGGACAGCCTTGGTTTGCACAAAATTTCTGAAAAATTCTCCCGAAATGGTTTTTTCCTGAAATTCCACGTAAGAAACTCCACTGCATTTGGGACAAAACGCGACAAATTTCGGGTCAAACGGACGAGTATTCGCCCACGAAAAAAATCAAACAGTTTCACACACAAACGAACCTTCCTTTCGGCCTTGGCAATGATCAATAAAAAATTTATTGCCAATCTTGTGGGACGAATCTGGGCCTCAAATCTCAGCCAAAACTCAATAGACACAGTGGTGAACGTCTGGTAAAAATTTCAGACCGAAACACCCAAGGTGTAAGGCGTAGTAAGTCCCAGACCGAGAGTGAACAAAACTGGTTTTACAGAAACAAAACGTCCTGGATTTTCTTCCCCGTATCTCCTTTTTGTGATTCTTTTGTGGACGTGCCTCCTTACCTGGGTGCAAACAACATATGGAAGTACTTGTGTGAAATTTTTCAGCGCAGTACGGAGCCAGAATAAAAATTGCGGAAAGTACGGCGAAATTTCACAAGTTTTGGTAGAGGACAGCCTTGGTTTGCACAAAATTTCTGAAAAATTCTCCCGAAATGGTTTTTTCCTGAAATTCCACGTAAGAAACTCCACTGCATTTGGGACAAAACGCGACAAATTTCGGGTCAAACGGACGAGTATTCGCCCACGAAAAAAATCAAACAGTTTCACACACAAACGAACCTTCCTTTCGGCCTTGGCAATGATCAATAAAAAATTTATTGCCAATCTTGTGGGACGAATCTGGGCCTCAAATCTCAGCCAAAACTCAATAGACACAGTGGCGAACGCTTGGTAAAAATTTCAGACCGAAACACCCAAGGAGTAAGGCGTAGTAAGTCCCAAACCGAGAGTGAACAAAACTGGTTTTCCTAAAACAAAACGTCCTGGATTTTCTTCCCCGTATCTCCTTTTTGTGATTCTTTTGTGGACGTGCCTCCTTACCTGGGTTTAAACAACATATGGAAGTACTTGTGTGAAATTTTTCAGCGCAGTACGGACCTAGAATAAAAATTGCAGAAAGTAGGGCGAAATTTCACAAGTTTTGGTAGAGGATGGTTTGCACAAAATTTCCGAAAATTCTCCCAATATAGCTTGTTCTTGAAATTCCACGTAAGAATATCCACTGAATTTGGGACAAAACGCGACAAATTTCAGTTCAAACGGACGAGTATTCGCCCACGAAAAAAATCAAACAATTTCACACACAAACGAACCTTCCTTTCGGCCCTGGCATTGATCAATAAAAAATTTATTGCCAATCTTGTGGGACGAATCTGGGCCTCAAATCTCAGCCAAAACTCAATAGACACAGTGGCGAACGTCTGGTAAAAATTTCAGACCGAAACACCCAAGGAGTAAGGCGTAGTGCGTCTCAAACCGAGAGTGAAGAAAACTGATTTTCCGAAAACAAAACGTCCTGGATTTTCTTTCCCATATCTCCTTTTTGTGATTCTTTTACGGTCACGCCTCCTTTCCTGGTTGCAAACAACATATAGAAGTACTTGTGTGAAAATTTTCAGCGCAATACGAACCCAGAATAAAAATTGCAAAAAGTAGGGCGAAATTTCAGAAGTTTTGGTCGAGGATAGCCTTGGTTTGCACAAAATATCCGAAAAATTCTTCCGAAATAGTTTTTTCATGAAATTCCACGTAAGAATCTCCACTGAATTTGGGACAAAACGCGACAAATTTCAGGTCAAACGGATGAGTATTCGCCCACGAAAAAAATCAAACAGTTTCACACACAAACGAACCTTCCTTTCGGCCCTGGCAATGATCAATAAAAAATTTATTGCCAATCTAGTGGGACGAATCTGGGCCTCAAATCTCAGCCAAAACTCAATAGACACAGTGGCAAACGTCTGGTAAAAATTTCAGACCGAAACGCCCAAGGAGTAAGGCGTAGTAAGTCCCAGACCGAGAGTGAACAAAACTGATTTTCCGAAAAAAAAAACGTCCTGGATTTTCTTTCCCGTATCTACTTCTTGTGATTCTTTTATGGACGTGCCTCCTTTCCTAGTTGCAAACAACATATGGAAGTACTTGTGTGAACATTTTCAACGCAATACGGACCCAGAATAAAAATTGCAGAATGTAGGGCGAAATTTTACAAGTTTTCGTAGAGGATAGCCTTGGTTTGCACAAAATTTCCGAAAAATTCTCCCGAAAAAGGTTTTTCCTAAAATTCCACATAAAATTCTCCACCGAATTTGGGACAAAACGTGACAAATTTCAGGTCAAATGGACGAGTATTCGCCCACGAAAAAAATCAAACAGTTTCACACACAAACGAATCTTCCTTTCGGCCCTGGCAGTGATCAATAAAAAATTTATTGCCAATCTTGTGGGACGAATCTGGGCCTCAAATCTCAGCCAAAACTCAATAGACACAGTGGCAAACGTCTGGTAAAAATTTCAGACCGAAACACCCAAGGAGTAAGGCGTAGTAAGTACCAGACCGAGAGTGAACAAAACTGGTTTTCCGAAAACAAAACGTCTGGATTTTCTTCCCCTTATCCCCATGTTGTCATTCTTTTATGGACGTGCTTGCTTACCTGGGTGCAAACAACATATGGAAGTACTTGTGTGAACTTTTCAGTGCAATAAGGACCCAGAATAAAAATTGCAGAAAGTACGGCGAAATTTCACAAGGTTTGGTAGAGTATAACCTTGGTTTGCACAAAATTTCCGAAAAATTCTCCCGAAATAGTTTTTCCCTGAAATTCCACGTAAGAATCTCCACTAAATTTGGGACAAAACGCGACCAATTTCAGGTCAAACGGACGAGTATTCGCCCACGAAAAAAATCAAAACACTTTCACAAACAAACGAACCTTCCTTTCGGCCCTGGCAGTGATCAATAAAAAATTTATTGTCAATCTTGTGGGACGAATCTGGGCCTCAAATCTCAGCCAAAACTCAATAGACACAGTGGCGAACGTCTGGTAATAATTTCATACCGAAACACCGAATGAGTAAGGCCTTGTAAGTCCCAAACCGAGAGTGAACAAAACTGGTTTTCCGAAAACAAAACATCGTGGATTTTCTTCCCCGTATCCCGTTTTTGTGATTCTTTTCTGGACGTGCCTCCTTACCTGGGTGAAAACAACATGTGAAAGTAATTGTGTGATCCTTTTCAGTGCAATACGGACCCAGAATAAAAATTGCAGAGAGTAGGGCGAAATTTCACAAGTTTTGGTAGAGGATAGCCTTGGTTTGCACAAAATTTCCGAAAAATTCTCCCGAAATAGTTTTTTCCTGAAATCCCACGTAAGAATCTCCACTGAATTTGTGACAAAACGCGACAAATTTCAGGTCAAACGGATGAGTATTCGCCCACGAAAAAAATCAAACAGTTTCCCACACAAACGAACCATCCTTTCAGCCCTGGCAGTGATCAATAAAAATTTTATTGCTAATCGTGTGCGACGAATTTGGGCCTCATATCTAACCCAAAACTCAATAGACACAGTGGCGAACGTCTGGTAAAAATTTCAGACCAAAACACCAAAGGAGTAAGGCGTAGTAAGTCCTAGACTGAGAGTGAACAAAACTGGTTTTCCAAAAACAAAACGTCCTGGATTTTCTTCCCCGTATCTCCTTTTTGTGATTCTTTTATGGACATGCCTCCTTACCTGGGTGAAAACAACGTATGGAAGTACTTGTGTGAACTTTTTCAGTGCAATACGAACCCAGAATAAAAATTGCAGAAAGTAAAGCGAAATTTCACAAGTTTTGGTAGAGGATAGCCTTGGTTTGCACAAAATTTCCAAAAAATTCTCCCGAAATAGTTTTTTCCTGAAATTTCACGTAAGAATCTTCACTGAATTTGGGACAAAACGCGACAAATTTCAGGTCAAACGGATGAGTATTCGCCCACGAAAAAAATCAAACAGTTTCACACACAAACGAAACTTCCCTTCGGCCCTGGCAATGATCAATAAAAAATTTATTGTCAATCTTCTGGGACGAATCTGGGCCTCAAATCTCAGCCAAAACTCAATAGACACAGTGGCAAACATCTGGTAAAATTTTCAGACCGAAACACGGAAGGAGTAAGGAGTAGTAAGTCCCAGACCGAGAGTGAACAAAACTGGTTTTCCGAAAACAAAACGTCTTGGAATTTTTTCCCCATATCTCCTTTTTGTGATTCTTTTATGGACGTGCCTCCTTACCTGGGGGCAAACAGCATATGGAAGTACTTGTGTTAACTTTTTCAGCGCAATACGGACCCAGAAAAAAAATTGCAGAAAGTAGGGCGAAATTTCACAAGTTTTGGTAGAGGATAACCTTGGTTTGCACAAAATTTCCAAAAAATTCTCCGCAAAAAGTTTTTTCCTAATATTCCACTTAAGAATTTCCACTGAATTTGAGATAAAACGCGACAAATTTCAGGTCAAATGGACAAGTATTCGCCCAAGAAAAAAATCAAACATTTTCACACACAAACGAACCTTCCTTTCGGCTTTGGCAGTGATCAATAAAATATTTATTCCCAATCTTGTGGGACGAATCTGGGCCTCAAAATCTCAGTCAAAACTCAATAGACACAGTGGCGATTGTCTGGTCAAAATTTCAGACCGAAACACCCAAGGAGGAAGGCGTAAGTCCCAGACCGAGAGTGAACAAAACTGATTTTCCGAAGAAAAAAAACGTCCTGGATTTTTTTTCCCGTATCTCCTTCTTTTGATTCTTTTATGGACGTGCCTCCTTACCTAGTTGCAAACAACATATGGAAGTACTTGTGTGAACATTTTCAGCGCAATACGGACCCAGAATAAAAATTGCAGAAAGTAGGGCGAAATTTCACAAGTTTTGGTAGAGGATAGCCTTGGTTTGCACAAAATTTCCGAAAAATTCTCCAGAAATAGTATTTTCCTGAAATTGCGCGTAAGAATCTCCACTGAATTTGGGACAAAACGCGACAAATTTCAGGTCAAATGGACGAGTATTCGCTCACGAAAAAATTCAAACAGTTTCACACACAAACGAACCTTCCTTTCGGCCCTGGCAGTGATCAATAAAAAATTTATTGCCAATCTTGTGGGACGAATCTGGGCCTCAAATCTCAGCCAAAACTCAATAGACACAGTGGCAAACGTCTGGTAAAAATTTCAGACCGAAACACCTAAGGAGTAAGGCGTAGTAAGTACCAGATCGATTGTGAACAAAACTGGTTTTCCGAAAACAAAACGTCCTGGATTTTCTTCCCCTTATCTCCATGTTGTGATTCTTTTATGGACGTGCTTGCTTACCTAGGTGCAAACAACATATGGAAGTACTTGTGTGAACTTTTCAGTGCAATAAGGACCCAGAATAAAAATTGCAGAAAGTACAGCGAAATTTCACAATGTTTGGTGTTGCACAAAATTTCCGAAAAATTCTCCCGAAATAGTTTTTTCCTGGAATTCCACCTAAGAATCTCCACTGGATTTGGGACAAAACGCGACCAATTTCAGGTCAAACGGACGAGTATTCGCCCACGAAAAAAATCAAACAGTTTCATACACAAACGAACCTTCCTTTCGGCCCTGGCAGTGATCAAGAAAAAATTTATTGTCAATCTTGTTGGACGAATCTGGGCCTCAAATCTCAGCCAAAACTCAATAGACACAGTGGCGAACGTATGGTAATAATTTCAGACCGAAACACCGAAGGAGTAAGGCGTAGTAAGTCCCAGACCAAGAGTGAACAAAAATGGTTTTCTGAAAACAAAACGTCCTGGCTAAATTGCAGAAAGTAGGGCGAAATTTCACAAGTTTTGGTAGATGATAGGCTTGGTTTGGGCTAAATTTATGAAAAAATATCCCGAAATAGTTTTTTTTTTAAAATCCCCGTAAGAATCTCCACTGAATTTGGGACAAAATGGAATAAATTTCAGGTCAAACAAATGAGTATTCACCCACGAAAAAATAAAATAGTTGCACATTCAAACGAACCTTCCTTTCAGCTCTGGCAATGATGAATAAAAAATTTATTGCCAATCTAGTGGGACTTATCTGGGGCTCAAATCTCAGCCAAAACTCAATAGACACAATGACGACCGTCAGGTAAAATTTTTAGACGAAAATACCTAAGGAGTTAGGCATAGTAAGTCTGTGACCTAGAGTGAAAAAATCTTGTTTTTCGAAAACAAAACTTCCTGGATTTTCTTCCCGTATCTTCTTTTTGTGATTTGTTTATGGACATGCCTCCTTACCTGCGTGCAAACAACATATGAAAGTACTTGTGTGAATTTTTTAATCGCATTACGGACCCAGAATAAAATTGCAGAAAGTAAGGCAAACTTTCACAAGTTTTGGTAGAGGATAGCCTTGGTTAGCGCCAAATTACTGAAAAATTTCCCAAAATAGTTTTTTCCTGAAATTCTATGTAAGAATCTCCACTGAATATGGGACAACACGCAACAAATTTCAGGTCAAAAGGATGAGTATTCACCCACGAAAAAATAAAACAGTTTCACACAAATGAACCTTCCTTAAGCTCTGGCAGTTATGAATAAAAAAATGTATTGCCAATCTTGTGGGACGAATATGGGGCCCAAATATAAGCCAAAACTCAATAGACACAATGACGATTGTCTAGTAAATGTTTCAGACCAAAATATTCATGGAGTAAGGTGTAGTAAGTCCCAAATGGAGAGTGACTGGATTTCCGAAAACAAAACGTCTTGGTTTTTCTTCCCCATATCTTCTTTTTGTGATTTGCTTATGGATGTGCCTCCTTACATGCGTCCAAACAAAATATGAAAGTACTTGTGTATATTTTTTCATTGCTTTACGGACCCAGAATATAATTGTAGAAAGTATGGCGAAATTTCACAAGTTTTGGTAGAGGATAGCCTTGGTTTGCGCCAAATTTCTGAAAAATTCTCCCGAAATAGTTTTTTCCTGTAGTTTCACATAAGAATCTCCACTGAATTTGGGACAAAACGCGACAAATTTCAGGTCAAACGGAAGAGGATTCACCCCCGAAAAAATAATATAGTTTTACACACAAACGAACCTTCCATTCTACTCTGGCGGTGATGAATAAAATATTTATTGCCAATCTTGTCGGATGAATCTGGGGCTCAAATCTCAGCCAAAACTCAATAGACACAGTGATGACCGTCTGGTAAAAATTTCAGACCAAAATACCTAAGGAGTAAGGCGTAGTAAGTCCTAGACCGAGAGTGAAAAAAATTGGTTTTCCAAAAACAAAACGTCCTGACTTTTCTTCCCCGTATCTTCTTTTTTTGATTTGTTTATGGACATGCCTCCTTACCTGCGTGCAAAAAACATATGAAATTACTTGTGTGAACTTTTTCAACGCAATACGGACCCTGAATAAAATTGCAGAAAGTATGATGATTTTTCACAAGTTTTGGTAGATGATAGCCTTGGTTTGCGCCATATTTCTTAAAAATTCTCCCAAAGTAGTTTTTTCCTGAAATTCCACTTAAGAATCTCCACTGAATTTGGGACAAAACGCGAAAAATTTCAGGTCAAACGGATGAGTATTCTCCCACGAAAAAATAAAATATTTCCACACACAAACGAACCTTCCTTTCAGCTCTGGCAGTGATGAATAATAAAATTATTGTCAATCTTGTGAGACGAATCTGGGGCTCAAATATGAGCCAAAACTCAATAGACACAGTGACGACCGGCTGGTAAAATTTTCAGAACAAAATTCCAAAGGAGTTAGGCGTAGTAAGTCCCAGACCGAAAGTGAAAAAAACTGGTTTTCCGAAAACAGAACGTCCTGGTTTTCTTCCCCGTATCTTCTTTTTGTGATTTGTTTATGGACGTGCCTCCTTACCTGCGAGCAAACAACATGTGAAAGTACTTGTGTGAATTTTTTTCAGCACATTACGGACCCAAAATAAAATTGTTGGAAGTGGGGCGAAATTTCACAAGTTTTGGTAGAGGATAGCCTTGGTTTGCGCCAAATTTCTGAAAAATTCTCCTGAAATATTTTTTTCCTGAAATTTCACTTAAGAATTTGCACTGAATTTGGTACAAAATGTGAAAAATTTCAGGTCAAACGGATGAGTATTCACCCACGAAAAAATAAAGCATTTTGACACACAAACGAACCTTCCTTTCAGCTCTGGCAGTGATGAATAAAAAATTTATTGTCAATCTTTTGAGACGAATCTGGGGCTCAAATCTGAGCCAAAACTCAATAAACACAGTGACGACCGTCTGGTAAAAGTTTCATACCAAAATACCCAAGGAGTTAGGCGTAGTATGTCCCAGACCGAGAGTGAAAAAAACTGGTTTTTCAAAAACAAAACGTTCTAGCTTTTCTTCCCCGTATCTTCTTTTTGTGATTTTTATTTTCATGTTTTATGGTATTATGAGAGCACCGTAAAGAGAATATCTTATGTTATTCGTGGATTATTAATGTGATATGATTCCAATAACAAGATAAAGATGTTTCATAGACATGTTATGGAGTCAACTTGAGTTGGAATATGATTAGGCACTTTTTAAGAATTGGATCAATGTTCTTAACATTCAAGAACTCACCAAAACACAAGTAACCAAGCCAAACTCACATAGAAACCCATTTTGAACAACAACCCATGGATAGAAACTCAAGAACATAACATATAGGAATTATACCCATGGAGGACGTGACAAAAACAGCAAGAACAACCAATTTGCACCGATTAAAATTGAATATAAGTGCAGAAAATGAAAGAGGACATCATAAGGAAGAGATTGCACCGATTGAAAGTGAAAACAAACAAGTAGAACAAAAAATTGGTAATTTAGAATAAAGGGAAAATGGATGAAGAAGATGAAATGAAATAGGGAACTTATGTGGTTGGAGTTCTTGGAGATGACAATAACAATAATTTCATATGTAACGTCACTTTACATAAGGATTCAAATTTGTATGTAATGTTCACTTTATGTAATAATCGATATTTAAATAGCAAATTTCTTGTAGTGAATATTTGGTCACTAAATGAGTTTTTATGTATTTTGGTTACTAAATTGGTTTCAATGAAATTGGTTGTTAATTTGGTTTCTATATAATTGGTCACTAAATTAGTTTCTATATATTTGGTCACTAAATTTGTTTTTATTTAATGGTAACTAAATTGGTTTCTAAATTAGAATATAAATTAGTATCTAAAATTAGCGACCATAATTTTAGCCACTTAAAATTATTAGTTTCTAATTAAGTTAGTGACTAATTTTATCATTTTAGAAACCGAAAATTTAGTTTCTAAAAACATTTTTTCTTGTAGAGATAAATTTTTAATTTTAATATTAAATACGCATTAAAGATAGCTTAAAAGTACATATCAATAACATTAATTGTTTTTTAAAATTATATTAATTAAAAAATACATCTAAACTAGTTTATTCAATATTCATAATCGTTTAATGGTAGAATTCCTCTTTTAATATAATTTATTTTATATTTTCTTACCCTAATTTTTTATCATACAAGTTACTATCTCTTGTAACCACTAAAGTTTATTATTAAGTTAATTATCTTATAATACGAAAGAGAAATATATTAAAAGTGAAGAGTTTGAATAATTTACATGTAGTTTTAGTTTTTAATTTCTTTTAAAAATATTTGTTGTTATCTCCAAAGTCACGTAACTATACAATTTAATTAATGAGTCTTATTAAAGACTTAAAAGAATTTATACGTAAAAGATACCACGTATCACCTTGGTGTGATTAAAGATAAGACTTTTTTGTGACCCAATAATTAGTATTAGAGATGATTAATTAAGAAATATCTTCTTAAAGTGATGTGTAGTTAGGATTAGTGAGGGGTTGTTAGTGGAAGTTAATCAAGATTAGTAAGAAAAGCAAGCACTAATTGAAACGTGCACGCAAGTAGCATCAAAGTAAGTGTATTTTTGGATTTTTGAATAGTTTTTGGTGATGTGATTTGATTCAACATGGAGTCAACAAGCAACATGAAACCTAGTTCGTGCAACCCATGTTTGTAAAAGGTTAATTATAAATTAATCTTGCTTCCAACATCACAAGAATGGCAAAAGCATGAACCATTTCAACAACAAATCCATTGATTTGAACTAGGGTTCTTAACACCCATTTTTTTCACTAAGAAAAATGCATATTATTAAATTTGCATTTTGTAACATGATTTTAAATAAATAAATAAAAAAACAAGATGATCCTTAAACAATTTTTTTCTTTTGAGGAATCATTTTTTTAAACATAACTTTTTATTTGTTAATTAGTCATCTTGATTTCGTTTGATAATAAGAAATCAAAATAGGAAAGTGAGAAATGATAGAAAATTAAGTAGAAAATTTGTGTATGATAGAAAACTAAGTAGAATTTGTTACACATATCAATTGTCATTTGATAGAAACTAGGTATATCTTAGACTCTAAATGAGTTACATCCTAACTAACTATTATTTATAGTTTTAACCAAATGATAAAGGTTAGATCCAAATTCATATTAAAACTTCAACAATTAATATGAGAGAGAAAATCACAAATTCAATTTTCAATAAAATAATTATTCAGAAAAAGATTATTGAAGGTTACATAATTATTAATCATTATTAATGTGAGGTAGGTGTAGGTGAGATAAGACAATTACTAAGGATGGGAGATATTGTTATAGGTAGCCACCTCCATAAATTATAATATCAAACTAAACTGCCAATTTGGTTTAAAAAATGAAAAGGAGAAGATATTTAATGCACATAACTCATAAGTAATTTTGTTTATTTTTTTAAATAATATTTTTTTTTCATGTGAAAATAAATAATTGTTGTTATTTGAAATCTCAGCCTAATTGAGATCTTAATTGAGATCTTAAGTTTCATGTGATAAACATAATTGTTATTATTTAAAGTAAAGTGTGAATCTAATTTGAAATATCAAGTTTTATTAATATTTAACCTGAGAGATTTATAAAAAAATGACCATATAAAGCAATGAAAATATGAATTCCTGATCCTAAATGAAAGAAAAAGATTAATTTACTTATCACAAACCATTTCTTTTTTACAAGACCTCATGACAATTGATGGGTACTTTTGCCACTTAATTTCTCAGTCATCATTTTACCTCTATTTCTTCCATTATTTATGTGGAAAAAAAAAAGAGTAAAACCTGATCCACTTAATTTTCAATTTTCCAGCAACCAAACAGAACATTAGAGAGATAAAAGGGAGAACAGGAAAGTATATCTATAATAGATAATACAATAAGGTAAATAAAATGTTTGAAGTGATTAAGTGTTCTTCACATATCACAATTTAACAACAAATTTGTGTCATTCCAACTAAATGTTATTGCCAAACAATCTTTGGAGACCATAGCACAACACCAGAAACTTCTAATGGCCTATGGCATTTACACTGCATTACATAACAGTAGAACAAGGTAGAACAAGGGGCAACAGAACATCTTTCAAGAATGAATTATATCCATATGCAATAAACTAATCAATCTGTACAAAATAACAAAACCATTGATTTCTAAACACTATCTTTGTCTTCCTATATGTATCTTTTCAGTTTCATATTTCTTCTTTACAGAGAAAGTCCAGCTTCTAAACCTTTAGAAATCATGTATTAGTGTATACAGATCATAAATCAAAGCTTGATGAATGTCATCTTCCCATTTCCTCGGTCATTTTATCTTAGGTTGTGTAGAAGTTCAACAACGGAACCTGCTTTAAGGAGAAATAAAGAAAAATTAAGTTGCAAAATAATTGCTGAGGAGTTCTGGAGCTCAATTTTTCAAAATATTTAACTTGGAAGTCAAATTCTGGTGCATGGTACCAAGGAATCAAACCCAGAGAAATCTGAATATAAGCCAGACAATGTTTTCAAAAATTAAACAGATAATATAACAAGAGAGATTTTAAAGATTTTATGTTTTAACTAGGTTGAACCTGGGTTGTCATAGACATGTAAAAAGAAAACCAGGAAAATTTTACAAATATTTTCATATAAATAAATAAAACCACAGACAATAATATTTAAAATTTGTTCTAACATAACCAAAATGATTTAGCACGTAAAAGAAATGAAAAATATACTGTATTGGAGTCTAAGCTATGCCAGTGGCACATCAAATAACTAAAAAGAAAGAGGTAAAATTTCTCATCCTATGCAAACGCACAAAAAATATAAAGGGTAAAAGGGAAAAGCTTCTAGATATAAATTGGAGTTAAACCGTTCATTGCATCACACACTATCATTTTCCCTCCATTGGACAAATTAATAGAGAAAGTCTGAGTTTTAAACATGTTTAAATTAAACCAAAACAATTTTAAAAGCTCTAATGGAGGGTAAAAAGGTGAAGTACTTCAACCGTGTAATCAGTTTAAATGGTTCAGCTGGTTCACCATAGACACATTTGTTTTTCACTAGTTTATGAACATGCAGGTCAGAAATAACCTGCCAACTACGACAGGGAAAAGTAGAATATTCTTATTGTCATAAATTGGAAAGCAAAACAATAAAGAAAATGGAACTTACCTTTCAACAACCCCATAGCAGCTTATTCTCTACTAGATTTTGCCCAAAAGAAGCCTTTCTTCGGGGTTGACTGATTATCTAGCATGGATTTGGAACTCCTTGTGCCAAATGAGAAATGTCTCTTAAGAAAAGGTTTCCCATTAGAGCTTCTCCCACTAGAACTAGAATCAATTCCAAGACCTTTACTAGCTTGACGCCATTTTTCTCTAAAATGTTCGTGCGCAACAGAATTATCGTCAATATCACTGTCCACAATTTGGTTCCTTGATTTCTTATTTTTAGCCTTCAAATCCATTTCAGCTTTCAGAGCTTTTTCAGACAACTTAAGAGTATATTTCTCACCAAAAGTGCAAACTGGACAAAGTGGATCGTACTTGTTGACTTCAGGTGTCAAACTCTCCAAGCATTCAGCATGATAAACATGCCCACAAATAAGGACAGAAACTACAGAAAGGTCATTACTAGCAATTATCTTTTGGGACCCCCAAGAAGATTTCTCAGTTAAAAGTTTTGAGCAAACACCACATGCTTGGAAATCAACTGGAGAATTTGAAAACTGACTACTGTATCTAACCAGCCTTTCACAATTGAAACCAAATGACTCACTATCAAATGACCATCTTTCTTTGAGGGAACTGCCTGTCAGCTCAGAAAAGCCAGACCTAGACCAATTACCTGAAGACCCACCATGGGAGTGCATACCAGATTCATTGCTCCACGAAGGAAACACTGGCCTCTCTTCAGATACATAAGAGTTGCTAGGCGTCTTATATCCAAAGATTTGGCTATCAGAAACTTGACAAGATAGTTGCTCTCCTGTGGAATGGCAAGCCCACCTTGAAGTGGTTGAGCTGGATGGAAATGGGTGACTATCGTATGGCTGAGGTGATACTGATGAAGTAGAAGGCAATGAATGTAGGGGTTTTGTGGGATACGGGCATGATATTGTTGATGATTCAGCCAACCTCTTCGCCTGCATAGTAATGCAGATGTACGAAGTGTATCCAAAAAATCAGATAGAAACTACTGATAGAAACATAAAATAACAGCAGATTCCTTTATAATTACAACCTCACCTGTTCCACGCTCTCATTTGTCAAGACATTCCTTGAAATAGTTTGATCTGAGATAAACATAAAAAAACATGTCAGATCTATAAATCAACCAGGTGAGAACATAATAAATTACCAATGGAATAATTAAAACAGGATAGAAAAAATATTTTTTAGAGAAGGAGCAATCTTAAAAGTACATAATTATAGCCCAGTCTCATGAAGAGACATAAGTCCACAACTTTTATTTTATTATGATTTCAAAAAAGGCCCTGTGGTGAACTGGAGAGAGATTTATTAACTTAATCATGTGTACACAATTGACACAAACATATATGCCAGATTATCAAACATCAATCAAGCAAAATAAACCAATAATCTATTTCAATGAAGAGATAAGTATATGCTTTTCTTCCTTGGTCATATCATATGCAACGCCTCCTTTTGGCCAACAAGAAAGACTATTCCACATGGAATGTCTAAGAAAATCTGACAACTTAATTGCAAGAGACATGAAACTAAATTGCTCTCATTTATATTTCAGTTTATGCTGTTCTTCTAACTATCACCTGCAACACCTTTCTCCGGAAAAAGAAAAAGGATAATCTAACTTACAACACAGACTCTCAGAAGCTGGTATCTTACACCAAACTACTAATCTAAATTACTCAAAACCCTGTTTCAGCATATGTTTCTTCTACTAACTGAGAAATTGTCAAATTGTCACATGCCAACACCCGATGTCTAACCCAAAAATAATTCCTACATTTCTAGATAATTGAATGGTGTTTTCCAGCTCACCATCTTCATTTTCCATTATTTTGGTTTGTGAATAGTAATTGTAGTGTAAGTTAACAAACATTAATTTATGCCATGCAGCATTTTACTCCAAAATGTTAATTTTTTAGGGCTCCATTGTGTCAGAAATGGTTAATCTAAGTCCTACAGACTTGCTACTGTGTGAGCGTGGTATAAAAAGCTAAATCTGTTCTGTTTGTTGAATTAAAATTTTAACCATGTTTTCTGCTAATTTCAATATTTTCTTGTGTCTGATAGCTTGAGAAAGAAACATACGTGAGAATACATCGCCATGTTTACACTCTATTTAATAGCTTTTGCATTTACCTCGTTAAATAAGAAATGAAGAGAAAATGAAACGACTGATAAAACTCCAATCCTAAACATTCGAACCCGAGTTGGTGTACGAATTATGATTAAAACCAGGGAGTTGATTTGATTAAAGTTACCTGAAGATGAATTTATCAGGTTCCTAGCAGTTCCTTCTGAGACTGGGGATTTTTGGGATCTACTCCTTTGATAATTCTGCAACGGGCTTCCATCCTCGGATACATAAGAGGGTTCATTTTTATTCTCCAATCCATCATTCCTGCTAATACCATTAGAAAACCAAGTTACAGCAGTATCTTCACCAGCTACACGCCCTCGATGATCCCACCTAAAGTTCCACGTCGGAGAATATCGAATATTCCGATGCATGATTTCACTGGGTGATGCACTTTGTAAAGTTTTGTCTTTGGCAGCAACACAACAAACGGCACCCATTCTGAAATAGACAGCAGTATACAGTTTCTTACATCAACAAAATCACCAATTGCACCCTCATCACCCTGGTGAACACAGCTCTATCCCTATAACAGAGAATCATTACTCAACCAGTATTCTTGCTTCAGTTAAACATATTCTTCCAAATTGAAATACCAGACCAAAAATTAAATCAGAACAGAAGATAAAGATTAATAGTAAATATTCATTTAATGATAAAAAAACCTCATAAATCCTTTTTCTTTCTGAAATAGATTAGTTTTCCAGTGTAAACTCCGGCTCAAACCCGCCAAACTTTATCATATAAAACTGTAAACAGAAACTCATCCCAAAACTTTCATCCAAATTTTAAGCCAAATCCCCCTCTAACCTGTAAAACAACCACAAAAGGAATCAAAAAATCAAACCGTGAAATGAACACCATTCAAAAGAGTTCATTCAGCATAGCCATATCATAGAAGTGTCTATGTACCAACCACACTTCATCAACAAACTCCATAAAACACAAGCATTCCATTCTCACCTTACTATTGGTGTTACCAACTTCATATCACTTGAAAAAGAAAACTCTCGGAAGAAAACAAAACAGCATGATGAACCAAAAAGAAACAACTAAACACAATTTCAAGAATTCCTTATATGATCTAATCAAACACCCCAAAAATAGAAAAAAAAACAACTCAACACTCACTCTCACACACTCAAAAAGTCAGAACGATCCGAAATCAATGCAGAAAACCCGGAATTCACAATCAAAACTCAAAACACACCAAATTCCCACAACACTAACAACCAATATTGCATTAACTTAAGTAATTAAAATTAAAATAAATAATACAAGTTTTACCATATATTATAGAAACAAAAATACACTCAAAACTCAAAAAACACCAAATTCCCATGACACTAGCAGTAATTAATACATTAATTAAAAATAAATTATTACAAATTAACACCTCATTATATTTTATGATAATGAATGTTTTCTAATAGAGAGAGAATATGAGAGAAAGTTACCTTTAAGGGAAACAAGGGTCAGAGAGAAGCATCTCTTTGAAATGAAATTTTCAGTTTCTAGAGAGAGAGAGAGAGTTTGTAGAGAGAGAAAGTGAGTTTCTGAAAGAGAGAGAGAGAAGAGAAAGAGAAGAAGAATAGGAAGGGAGCGGCGCCGTCTATTTTGACGACGTTAGAATGGCTGCGTCAGCGTAATTTTAGGGTTGCCGTCGTATGTGACGGCGTTAGGTGATTCCGTGGTTTACTCTCTTTATTTTAAAATAATAATAATAATTATTAGTAGTAGTATTATTATTGTAATAATATATTATATAGTATATAGCATAATTATAAAACTATAATAATTATATAATCATATACAATTATAATAATTATATATAATTATAGTATTATTTTAACATGCCATTGCCATACGTAATAATTATAGATTCTTTTCTCTTCTTTGAAAAAGTTATTTTTATTTTTTCACTCAAAATTTGTTTTTTTTTTAATATAAAAGTGAGTTTTGATTCTTAATTCCACCAACCCATGAATATTTTCAATTCTTCAATAGTGGTTTTATATTTTCTTTTAAACTGAATTTTGTTTTTTAATATATAAGTGGATTTTTAATTCTTAATTTCTAACCCCCGTGAATTTTTTTAAAGAGCCTACTTTAGTATTCTTTAAAAATAGAAGTTAATTTTTATGGATTTTTAATTTATATTTTAATTAATTATACATTATTATAATGGTTTTTACTAGAAATTATTATAAATATGAACTTGTAAGTAATTATCATAAAAACAATAACTTTATTATTTATGATTAGATGTGAATGTTAAAAAAAATTATACCGTCAGTGTATTTAAATTAAATTAAATTAAAATATTGAACTTTTAAATTGTAAGCTAAAACTAAAATTTTGAAAAGTGTTTTTTTTTTCATTTAACTTGAGACTTTTGTTTGTTCATTTTATATTTTTTTTCTAAGAAGTATAATATATTCTCTTTCTCAATAGAAATATTCAAGCGAGGTCTTATAATTTAACTATGAAATAATAACAATAATAAATTTAATTAATTAGAAATTAAGTTGTACAGAATAAAAAATTATTTTATGATAGAAAATAAGTAGGAGAATACAAATCTTATCGTAAAACAATCTAAAATTATGTGTTGATGGAGGTTTAAAATTGAACTAATGTAAAAAGTAATTGAAAATTAAGTTAAAAAACTAAAAAGAATATTAAAATTAAATTTTTAGAATTTTGTGTGCTCTATTCTTAAAGGAATTGTTTGATTTGAATTTTGGATTAAAAATAAAAAATTAAATTAAATTGCTTATTTTATTTAAATAGTGTGTTACATATAATTTTATAATAATATGTAATTCCTATATTATATTTAATTATATTTTTCAAATCTTTTACCTCAAAATCATTATTGTATTACTATACAACAATAAAAATAAATAAAAACATAATGGAGAAAAAACTACTCCACTTAAAATAATCATATACATCACCACTGCAAAATACTATTACCTTATTTATATTTGTCCTCTTTCATAATTTGTAATCTATATAGTTTATACAACATTTTTTCCTTCAAATTATAGATTACACATTAGCCATAGAAAATAATAATACACATATTTTTATTTAAATAAATAGAAATTAAAATTTAACTTGTTAAAATAAAATACCAAGATAAAAGAAATGCAATCAAACTAATATTTATTAAAATATGAGAGTATCTATTGTATACAACTAACTTAAAATGATTTTTTTATAAATATTTTGCCAGAGTACCAATCGTCATCAATGTGTGAAAGTTTTATGTGGTATTGTAAGTAATATAAAAACATTATAAAGATAAAGAATGTGATTCAATCACCTCATTATATTATAAGATAAAGTATGTCAGTGTAAAAAAGCTTCAACACAAAAATGTTTTAAGCACACAACCTAAAAAAGTCCTTTTTGGACACTCATGTAAGGAAACACTTCCATGCAAAAAGATAAAAGAAGGTTATGAAATAAAATCAACGTAAAAAAAATGTTATGAGATATAACTAGTAATCTACATGTGCATGTGAAAAGTGTAAAAAGCCTTCAACTCTTAGTGTTGTAACTCTTCTTCTAGATAACATTAAATATAGAGAGAGATTATTGTTGTGATAGTGTTCTCTAAAGACAATAAATATATATTTTATATTCACTTCTGTGAGTGTAAACTTTGTAATATAATATTTTATTATTGTATAATTTAGAGAGATTTTGTATAATCGAGCTTAAACTCCGTAAAAATTAGTGTAGAGCTTGAAGATGTCTAAATAGACGTTTTGTAATTGAATAGCTACCACTGACTTTATGTAATCATTGTAAGCTAAAAGTAATAGTGATAATATTTATTTTATATGATGAAACCCACATCTCATTTCTCTTTTCCCTCTTTCTCTTCCTCAAAATCCCTAAATTCTAACTCTCATCTCACCCACTGCATTACACCTGAACATTTCCCCCATCGCACATAGACTTTACCAAATGTTGGAAGTAAGTTGCTTTTGCTTTGCTGTATCACCGAGCGACTCTCCTCATTCGTACAAGGTGCGTTATGCGTTATGCATTATGCAAGGATTGATTTGATCTTGTGCTTATTTTTATTGTTTTCATGCATGAGTTTTTGTTTTCATTGTACTTAATTAATTAATAAATTTGTAATTATTTGTGGCTGATTTCAAACTCAATCACTACATCTTAGTTAGAAATGCCCTAATCACAAATGTAAAAACTAGGCTTCATAAAATACTTATCTTCAAGTATCCTTTTTTGTCACCACGAATGCAAGGCACTTGCAGGATTAGGAAAAAAGCAGGAATGAGCTCAAGATTAGAGAGAAAAACAAACAAACAAAAAACTTGTACATTATCGTTTTTGTTAATATATGAGTTTTGAGCTATTTTTTTATATATATATATTTTAGAATCAAATTAGCGCCAACTTAACGGACTCAAGTTTTCTTATTTTATTTAGTGTCCTTTAGCTTGATTTACTCTAGTAGCATTCCCTATAATGAAGTGATTGGTCATGTAGCACAACTTACCTTTAAAATATATTTAATATATTATTTTATGCTACAAGAATAAAAAAAATACAAAGACTAGTGTATTGCCGACTAGCCGAGTAGGCCGACATGACCAAATGTTCTTTTACAAAGATTCTACGTGACACTTAAATCGCTTCACTCAAGCCTGGGGACAAGTGTGCCGATTAGCTGAGTAGGCCGATATGGTCCAATGACCAAGAAGACAGTCCATAAATACACAGTTAACGGTAATTAAGTCAGTTTAGTGGTAAAACATGATTAAGAGATGATTGGGCCCTCTTTTAAACTCACGAGCACTCTCATGATAGTTAAGTCTCATCCAAAAAGTATAAATACAATAGGAGAACGTTAAATGTATTTTTTCACTCTCCACTCACCTGCATATTGTACTCAGACTAACTTTATCGTTGGAGTGCCTTTGCAAGTTTCCCCACTCATCTCGGTGAAAGGAAGAATCAATCGAAGACCACCACGCCTACCATGAAGACTAAAAGACGAAGACCGAATAAGTCACTATAGGAAGAACTCGACCTTATAAGAACCATAAATAAATATTTACAAAATTTAATATAATATTTTTTAACTCATTGATAGGTATCCTAAGAGCATAAATTAAGAAGAATTTTAATTAGGTCATTTTGTTTAAACTTAAACTAACTAGTTTTTATTAATATTTTAGAAATCACTCATTTAAAAAGAGATAGAATTTATTTATAAAAAAATATAAAATTACTTTTTGTTTTCAAAATAAAACATTAAAATATTTTAAAAATAAATATAAACTAACCTATTCTTCATCCTTGAATAAAATAACTAACCTAAGTTCTATTTTTGTGAACAAGAAAAACGTTAAAATGTTAACCTTATAATGAAGCGATAGAATAGAAAATTTGTGACCCATTGAAGTCATGAAAGACACCTTTTTCTTCAAATGAAGTTGTTGTTTTTGTCGAGTTGTGTGCGTGTAAGGTAGAAAGCAAATAGAGATACACAAGTTAAGAGATGATTGGTAGTGATTGAAAAAGAAGTTTGAATTGTGCACGCAAGATCATTAACAAAAACTACGTGTGCCTTCATAATTCATATTATGTGTTCTTCTGCTTCAACTTCTCCATTTTCAAGTCAAATGGATAACCCTTTTCTTTCTACGTCAAACGAAATTAATAATGTGTTTTGTATGGGATGGTATCTAATGAATCTTGAATATAGGTCTTTGATAAGAATAAAAATATTTGTAAACATTCTTTCGAAGTTCAAATCAGTATTTCGATACTTTGAAAATAATAAATACATATTCAAAATATCATCTAATGTCTAAACAGGTCGATCCCTAAACAGGTCGATCCGTAACTCGTTAAAAAAACGCAGAACTCGTTAAAAAAACGCAGAACAGACTCATTATTTTGGTTCATTAATTCACTTATATTCGTCCTACAAGCTATCATTATTTTGGTTCGTTAATTCACTTATATTCGTCTTACAACCTGTATAGCTTGGGTGCAGGGAGGGCAGGTCAGCCCGTGTAATAATAGAAAGGGTTTTTTTTTTACACTTCATCAAATTTCTTCTTGCACCCCATCAATTCAAGAAATCAAATTCCAAAAGGCAAAATAATCGTTCCAGATTTCAAAAGGTAAAGTAGTTGTTTCATAAATGTTTTTCTGAAATGTTTTTTTTTTCTCTTCTAAATTTTTATTTATGGAATTCACTTTTATATTATGGAAATTAAATTCTGAAATTGATGAGGTGCAAGAAGAAACATCCTAATAAAAAAAATATAAAATTTTCTTATGCGAACCAGGACTTATGCGAGACAGGTCAATAAATTCAACCCGTGTTACTTTTGTGAGATAGGTCCACTTGATCTACATTTTCCGGACCAAATATGTACAACTTGTATTGTCACCCCTAATCATTATCATGTTTTTAATAAAGAATTTTATAGATGACTCTTTGTTGTGTTTATTGGAGATGAAATTAAGTAAAGTTTCACTAAGAATTCTCTTAATAAAAAATCAAATGTTTTTTTTATAGTTATATATCATACGAAAAGAAAAAAAAATCAAAATATTTTATATAGATTTAATTATACTTTTACTTTCTTACATTAAATTCAGAGGAGTCAAAACTGCAAAAGAGAAAAAAAAACTCCTAAAATCCATGCCTGTGAGCCCATATTTCCATATATAGGCTACATACAGGAAATTACTTCCTACATTCAACAAATTTGAATTGCACCCAATACCTTATTTGAATGACAAAATTACCCTTTTTCAGCTTTTAAATAAGAGAAGGGTATAGATCAAAATGCATTTCAGATTTGGTATTCTGGAAACATATTTCAGACAAGGATTCCATAACACTTTTCTAAATTCAAGAATAAATTTTCTGTATTTTGTTTTTCTCTCTCTTTCATGAAGATTTATAATTTATATTACTCGTTAAATACTATTTTCTTAATATTATTTTTTAAAATTATAAATACTCATATTAAATGTATAAAATAATAATATAAATATTATATTTAAATAAATTTATTAAATTTATAAATTAATATAAATATTATATTTAAATTATTAAAAAATATTTTAATATAAAAATTGTGCATACATAGAAAATAATACATATGTTTTTTATAATTTATATCATATAAATATTTAAATAGATTACATCTTTAGTGAAATGGTATTTCTTTTTTGTTTTGAAAACGAAAATAAGAAATACTAATTATTCTTATAAGGACGAATATCTTCTATTAGGTTCCTTGAGTCTCTTTTTTCTTTACTTTTTTAGTTGTCTTTTCGATATGTCTCTAAGGGTGTCTATTTTCAAAAACACTTCAATGTTCAACTGAAGTATTTATTTAATTCACAAGTTTAGAATTAAAATAGTAAATATCTTTTTTATGAAGGTCCTTTCTTATTCATACTTTTTCATTAAACTTTAAGTTGTGTAAAGATTAGTATAGATTCAATTCTTTTAATCATAATTAATTTTATTTAATATGCAAATTAGTGTGAGATTGAATTTGAACAAAATGTTGTGTTGCCCCATAAGGGTGTTGACAATATATAGTATTTAAAATATTTGGTGGTTTATAGTCTTTCAAATTAAATAGGTAGACCAAGTCAATTATTTTTTTGAAGAAATTCAAAGAGAAATATAGCAATATAGGAGGAGAGATAAAGAAGGAAATAGAAAGAATGTTGTGTGTGGTATGACTATGAGGGTGACTTGTCCATCAACACTTAGTTCTATCCATGGAGGCTTATCATTGGTATGCATTTGCTCATAAAAAAAAATAAAAAAGAAAAAAATCATTGGTATTCATTGCATCTCACTAACTACTTAGTGAGTAGTTGACTATGATGTCATATCACCCCTAAAGTGTCACATCATCACTTGTTATTATATGCTTCTTTTCTTCATATTAGATATGCAAGTGGGAAGCTTTTGTAGTAGGGTTACTATTTGCATTGTTACATTTCAATAGATTTTTAATTGCTAAAAAGTAATGAATGAGTTGAAGAGACTAGGTTTAGATGAAATGTGCAACTCATTACTTTTATTTAGGTTTTATCTATCCATATTTATAAGAGAAAAAACCAAAATTTTCATTAGTTAAATTAATTTTTATATATAAGTTAAAAATAAAAAATCAAATAAATTATATGAAAAAAATTGTAAAGCAAACACTACAAGAAAATTATTAATTAATAACAAAATTTAGAGACAAAAAATAATTAATCAATATATTGACTAAATTTAGATACTATTTTAGAGACTAAAAATTATTGATATCTAAATTGGTTTTTATTATTAATAAAAATTTATAAAATAATTTTTAAATTGATATTTAAATTAGCTATCAAAGTTTGAGCTACTAATATTTTAGATTCTAAATTAGTTTTTAAAAGCCTAATAGAGACTAATTTAAAATATAAAGTAGTTACTAACTAAAACCTTGGTAGTTAAAGGTTAGATACTAATTTAGGAACTATTTTATAATTTTTTATTAATAATAAAAACTACTTTAGATATCAATAAATTTTTAATTTATAAAATGGTCTATAATTTAATCCATATAGTAAATAATTATTTTGGTTTGTGTTCCAGTACGCTTAATTTAGTCTCACATCGCTTAGGATTCGAAGCCAATGATAATTTATATACTTCTTTCTCCCTTAACCCACTGTGATGTCTTTTAAGGACAAAACTGTGACGAAACTCCAAGTTCCAAAGTGGACAATACCTCGGATGCGGTGATTAACCCTAATGATGTTATCTCAATGAATTTGAAGTTGGAACATTGATTCCTTAACCCTTCAACTAGGAAGAATCCTCTCCTTAGACCTCGAATGGTATACCAAAGCAAATTATACAATTTTAACTACTTATTACTTTAGATTTTAAAGTTGGTAGCTAAAATAGAAGAGTTCTCGTATTGACTAAGTACGGGTATGAACATAAATAATGTATATTTTTTAAATTGGATATGAAGATATTGATGAGTATGTGTGTATATATCTCTCTCTTACCCGTCCCCATATTCGTCCCAATACTCATCCTCATTTTCATACTTACTTTTTAAATTACTAAAACACCTTTCATTTATTAGGTAATCTAAGAAACTTTCCTTGATTCTTAATTTCGTAATTTATTTTTGTCTTATATTTGATAACTTTTTCTCTTCTATAATTATTTGACCTCTCATTTAATATATAATTATAATTTATTTCTTCATATTTGATATTGGAGAAAATTTCTTTATATTTGATATTGGAGAAAAAAATATGTATTCTCTTAACATTGAATGCTTTGTAATATGATATTTCATTTGATGTGATTCTTATTTTTTTTATAAAAAAACTATTTAATTAATACATGGAACAATAAGTAGATAAATACAAACGAAAGTACAAGATACGAGATAATTTTTATTTTTTTCTCAACAAAAAGTGAAATGAATTAATTGGAATATCTAAGGATGTCATGATCCGTTTAAAAAAACCAAAAACATGTTCACATGTTAACTAATGCTTATGAACATAATTTGTAACCAAAATTTAGTTGTTATTTTCTTAACTAATAGTTTTCTCTCTTATATTTAGAAAATGAATCATTAGAAAGAAGACAAATAATATATATATATATATATATATATATATATTAATTACTTTTATTCATATAAGTACACATTTACGATGATATCTAAGTAAAGTATATATGTATTTTATATATATGGACTCATCATACAACAAAACTTGAACTATGTAAAACACACATCTTCTAATAGATCTATTATATAATTATGCTACTAAGTTACTAGGGTTTTCTTTTTGTATATGACTTACTATATCTTACATGATTAAGATAAGAGCACATTATTTATGATACTTGTGCCAATACACCAACTTCCAAGATTCACATAATAGTGAGATTGAAGTTAAGTTAATTGGGTATGAGCTTGAAAGGAGGCTTTGAAAGAGATGGTGATGGATCATATCGTCCATAGTCTTTTGTGTTAGCCCTAAGAACCCTCTCATGGATGCTGCTTACTTCTTCCTTATTCAGTGCCTTCCTTGATGTTCCCTAACAAATTAAAAAAAAAAAACATTATTCATTTTGATTCTATACGTAGAAAACAGATAAACAGTACAAGAAAATCATTAAATAAAAATCAATTTTGGATAAAAAACAGATAAACAGTACAAGAAAATCATTAAATAGAAACTAATTTTAGAGACAATAAATAATTAATTGTTTTATTCACTATTTTAGAGACAACAAAAATTATCGGTATCTAAATTAATTTCTATTATTGATAAATAGTTTTTAAATTGACATCTAATTAACTATCAATGTTTTAACTACTAATTATCTAGATTCTAAAGTTAATAGTTAAAATCTTGGTAGCTAATTAGATACTAGTTTTAAAACTATTTATTAATAATATAAACTAACTTAGATACCAGTAATTTTGTTAGTTTGTATAGTATCTAATTTAGTCAATACAACAACTAAGTATTCTTTGTTTCTAAAATTAATTTCTATTTAATGATTTTTTTTAGTGAAATAAAAAAAAATATCATATAAATAGTACACATGATGATTTATTATTAGACGATAATATAAAGTAGAAAAGGGTTAACACACTTTTTCTATCAAATATTTTATGATTGATTACAATTATTGAATGTTACAAAAGAGTGAATCATTGAATGTGTAGTGGAACCATCAAAATCCATAATTTTCTATAAAATTCAACTAGTAAAATAGAGTGTGTTAAAAAAATGTTACTAATATTTTCTGTAGAAAAATATATTATATTATTAGTATGTTCTGTTTATTCTTTGTAGCTATATATATGCATGTTTAATTACTCTCATTTCCCATGTTCTCAGTCATCTAATACACTCACACACACAAATACACATAAGAAAAATAACAAAGATTGAATAAATAAGAATAAAAAAAAAAAAATTAGCAAAAATGAACTCTTTCAAATAGGAAGGTAATATTGGGATTGCGTTTTATATGAACAAACACCTTCTAGACCTAGTTTTATTTTCTTTTTTATTATTTTTTTGTTTTGTCTTCGAATAGAAGTCTAAATTTTTTTTTATTGATTTCTTTGTAATTTTTCCATTGAATTATCAAGTTTTAAAAGTTTTTTTTTTAATAAAAACAAAATAGGAAGGTAATAGATGGGTAGTTCATGAGTTCTGCACCATTTTGTTAGTTACAACCACAAGGTTTCAAAGAGAGAGAAGAGGGATAACCCACAGTGTTAGCAACATATGATGTTCAAGAAGATACCCAACTATTCAATATTTCTCAGAAATTAACATACATGGTTTTGAAGAGAGGTGAAGAATATCAGAAAGGTAACACTTTGTTCTTGAAAACTGATTCATACACACATGTGAATAACCTTATATATATTGAAGAAAAGCTTAATGAAAGTGTATATATGAAGCTAAAACAAACAGATTAAGATCAAAACTTGGTCATGCATGCATACCTCTTCAATTGCATTCACATCTTTGGTGAAGTTCCTCATAACCTTCGATCGTCTAGCTGCATATGCATTAAGGTAAACTTTCGTTAATGCCATCAAACACTTTATTAAGACTTTATAGTTTCACATTATATGAATCTGTATATGCATAATAATATCTATGAATACACTATATATGCATAATATATAACAGTAAAAAAATAAAGTTATGTCAAAGTTAATCACATGCCATGTTCAGATATCAGATATCAGATATCAGTTGAAATATCAGATATCAGTTGTGTGAAGTTGCATAGTGTCTAAAAAAATTTTATACATAAAAAAAATTAATCACATGCCATGCACTTAATCTCATAGGCATATGAAGTAAAAGATAATCAAAACCCCATACTCTGATAGATACACATTATATATATATATATATATATATATTAGTTTCTTCTACCTATCAAAGCTAACCTGAAGGCAACAATATCACTGCTTTTGATGGTATATATTTGGTTCAGATATGTTAAGATACACATGTTAGAAGTGTTTTGTTTTGGCAAAAAGAGAACTTATCAAAATAATGACTTGTAACTTTGTATCCAAACAAACTCTTAGATATTTGTGTTGATATACCAAGACCTAAAAAGACCCACCTGCAAAAGATGTTGATGGAAGTGATGCAGAGAGTAGGAGAAAGAGGAGGGTGAAGTTCTTGAGAAGCATGAGAGTACCCATTTGAGAAAAGTTTATGTCTTTGTAGGTTTGAAGTTATAGGGTGTTTCCTATGTATATTGCAAGGAAGAAGAAATTCCCCACAGAGGAAGAAGCCTTTTGAAGAAAAAACTGAAGTTGACACTTTAATTTTGAAAGCAAGTGTTGGCACTCTTTAGCATATAAATATTCAAAGAGAAAAGGTGTGTGTATCACTTTGCTTTTGTTGGGGCACTAAGTCTTAGAAGTTAGTGGAGTGACATATATTAATTAGGATAATAGTTGAAATTAGACCTTAGTGGAAATAATTATATACCCTATAAACAATTAAATTTTCTACCCTACCAAACTTTTATTTCTCACCATATTTTGAACTTAAAATATTTTCAAACCAACATGGAAACTTCAATTTTTATATGATTGAAAATTGTTTTTTTATTGTGCCCAAAAGCTTTACAGCAAATCCATCTTTCTATAGCATATTCATGGCTATATGTTTTTGCTACCCTTCCTTTCTTCTAAAAGTTTATTCTGGTATTGAATAAAACTTTTTTCATTATCATCATTCATTCAAAATCACTGAAAAAAGAGACTTTCAAATAACTACCTTACAGATTGTAGTAATAATAATTTTTTTTATCGTATAACTTAAGTAAAATTACTTATAAAAAATAACTAACTTTTAATTAAAAAAAACAAATTAAAACAGTCACAACCTAAAAACATTTCTAAAATGCTCCATTTAATTTAATTATTTTTTCTGATAAAAAAAATAAAACGTCAAATTTATTAATTTATTCTTAATAGGTTTACGATGGAACAAACTAAAACAAGTCACATTAATCTATTTTGATATCCTTAAATAAAACAACCAAATCGTCAATATTTTTTATAATTTAAAATTTAAAATTATTATTCTAATTTTTAAAATGACTTGTTTCTCAACAAAATTAAATATTAAAATGATGCACACATACATACCTTTCATGGTTAAGAAATGGTATTTTAAGAAATTTGTAATTATAATTTTCTATCCTACTATAATTAAATAATCAATTATCATTTTATATCATTTAATATTTATCAACTAATTTATTAATTTAAATTTTTTAACTTCCAATTATTTTATAACATATGTTTCCAAACGAACATACATATAAAAAATCAACAAAGAAAATTCAGAAGAAAACATTAATTAAACCTTGCACCTCATCTTGATATAAAACATCTATACCATATTCAACCACTTCCATAAAATTCTCTGCATCACTTCCTAAACCATACCACAGTTATTGCTTTCTATGTAAACTTCTAATGAGTTTATGACATAATTTTTCTAATAAACAATAATCAAGCAAATAACACCTCTATTTAATAACAATAATAAACATTAATTAACATTGATTTAACCTCAATCAAGCAAATAACTTTATCTACTTACAAAATCTCATTAGTTCTGTCTTAGAATTCTCCCATGACGACTGTATGAAAAAAAAAACATATTATTAGCAGTGAATATGATTGGCAAGTTCCAAATTAATCACAACCTTGATCATAGTAGTTATTATAATGATAATAAAAGAAAATGTATTGGGCATTATGAAGAATTTGATCTGATCCAGTGGCAGGGAAATTCTTATAATAAGCTAAAATTTCAAAAGGGGTTGAAATGGAAAGTTAGAAAAAGCATGCGCAGAAGGGTCTAAAAGAACATGAATCCAAAGTTTGTGTACACAAAAAGTGATATTAGGTTAACATAAAATAGTATTCTAAATTGTAGTGCTTCCAATTATCCTTAACGACAAGGACAAAGCACCAAAGAAGAAGGACATTGGTGGAGAATAAAGATGATAGCACTGTTATGTTTTAAAAACACTTATCTTTTTCTACCTCTTTTCTTAAAGTGGTTTTAGGACGTTCATGAGCTCCCCTAATTAGGTCAAGCATTATCTTCTCTCAAGATTCTTCTCCACCTCTTTACCATATTAACAATTGGTCAACTCACAAAGACTAATTGGCACAACACATTACATAAACTTGGACAATAAGTAAGTGTATCATAGAACAGTCCTAAATATATTGGATAAAAAAATGAACTAGATATACAATAAATATATAGGATAAAAAGAATGAACTAGGTATATAAGAAGCAGTCTGCGTTGGAATTTGATGTATTGGTATACTTTGACTGTTGTCAAAGGTAAGTTCTTGTGTAAGTGATTTTTTTGGAATTTATGTCAGTCGACAACTTTTGTTGGGAGATTGATTTAGATTATGATGTAAAGTTCCATCTTATTTTTCCTCTTTATTTATGTATAAAGGTTGAGTCACCCATGAAGTTATGCATAATATTTCTTATTGATAAAAAAAGGTATACCAACTTAACTTAAAACATTATATTACCTTAATTTTTCTATCAACTAAGAATAAATGAATTAATAGAAGCATTTAAGAGATGTTTCAACCCTATTTACAAAAAAGATTAAGTTGAAACTATCTCACAACTATAAAACGTTACTGAAACACATAAATGTCAAACACGTTATATTATTATATATGACTTCCAAAAGAGATCGCATAACAAAACATGACAAACACAACATTTCAATAAATAAAAAGTTTATCGATAATAAAAAATCAACAAATGAGAGTATTTTTAAGGGATACTCGAAGGGAACATCGTGTCTCACGTAAGCAGTTATGTTTGTGGGGACATACTTAGAGGAGGTCTGGGTAAAGTATCCAAGAACCATGGAGGGCAAGACACAATTCTGATGCTTTTCACTTTGTCATATTGATTTTAAATAGGTTCAAGTTAGGTCATCTGTATTGGTTCTATCTGGAAGGTTTTCTGTATCAATCTTAGTTGTTATATTATGCTTTTGTTGATTGTTTTGGTATGTAAGATTGATTCTCTTTTATATAAGGGTTTAAACACCTCTTGGATACTCCCTTTTAATTCAATTCATTCATTATTGGTAAAAAAAAATAATACTCCAAACTTTGTTAAAAAAAACTACACAAAGTAACCCAACAAAAAGAGTTCTCCCAACATATAATCCTAAAATAATTCATACGATCCAAAAATAACAAATAGCTAAATGTGTAACTAAATGAAAAAAAAAAAACTCCATCCAAAAACAAAAAATTTCAATAATAATCCATGTAGACAAAATTGAACAAAGTTCATGTCTCATCCTATCTTAATTACAATTTGATTCATTATTGCACTCCTAATGATAAAATAATAAAATATAAATGCTTAAATAAGTTATGTTAATATGATAAATATACTTAACCAAATCAATAAATCAAAACATGTCATTTCAATTAATATATAATCAATATATATGGTGTGTCAAAATTTAAAATTTAAATTATAATATAGTTTGTCGTTTTTGTAAGCTAAAAGGTTTTATCTATGAAAATTATAATCTTAAATACAAGTGGTGTTAAGGATTAGAGATACAAATCAACAATAAAAAAAAACATGTTTTCACCACTTGTGAAGATTAGGGACCCAACACGTGGACCCTTACAAGAACAATAGCCTCGTAATTCCAAGCCACTTGCCATTATAGTCACCTTATATGAATCGACCAATATTTTTATAAGGATATAGTTTATCTAAAAAGACGTGTTCAATTTAATTAAAAATTAAAAATTTAATTAGAATTAGTTAAATTACATAATAATATTTTGTATTTATAATAAAAGTGAATTTAAACTTTATGTGCCTTCACTATAAAGATTTTCATATTACCAACCGATAAGAAATCATTCCAAACATATAAATTTTGAAATAATTAATAAAATCATTATACTTTTTATCGTATCAATGCATTCTAATTGACTTTTTTGTTATTTTATTATTTTTATTAAAAACAAAAATCTTTTTTCCTTTTCTCTCACATACTTTATTAGCTGTCCTGATTATGTTTTTTTTAAGCAAACTGGTCTAATAATCTTTTTGCATGCATGCTTTGTTTAATTGATTAGGTTTAATTAGGATAATACGTGGATTGCTTTGCCATTTGAATACTCATCATTATAAACATCCATTCACAATAGTAAAAGCTTTGTGTTATAAATCAAATCCTCATCATCAAGTGCATCATATTCTACACCATCTAATGGCAAATTAAATTTCGACATTCATCTCATTCAATAAAGTTTTAGATATAGTTAGAAGTGCACTTTGCCATCACTAAATATATATATATATATATATATATATATTACATTACTCTTGAAATTAAAATTAGGATTGATGTATACTATACGAAAATCATCGAATACAAATTAATTTTAGAAAAAAATAATAATTACTAATTGACTAAATTAGATACTATTTTAAAGACAGGTAAAAATAAAATTATTGATATATAAAGTATTTTTTATTATTACTTGATGATTTGTCAAGTTTCACAAGTGATGTCTAACTTAGGAGCTTTTATAAAAAAAATATCACTTTAATTAGATACCAATTTAAAAATAATTTATTAATAGTAGAAATTATATATTATTAATTTTTTTAGTCTATATCTAATTTGATCAATATAGTGATTAATTATTTTTTGTTTTTAAAATTGATTTTTATTTAATGATTTTTTTTAGTGTAAGGATTCAGTTTGTAAAATAAAATATTTTATTTATTTATATATGGATATTATTTATTTTAAAACATATTATAAGTAATCTTAATAGTTTTAGGATAACTTTTGATATTATTCTATAATTAATTTCTTTAGCATAGCGTTGACAATTTTTTATGATAAAAAATAATAATTAACTTTGTCGGATACATTGAATATATATGATGTAGATTTTTTTTAGTAACATTTATTCTATATTTAAAATAGCATTACCATGATTTCAAATTTGATCAAACAATATAAATCACTATCATTATATATAGAAATGTCAAAATGGGTGGTCATTTCAATTCGGCATCATCTTACTAGCTAAGTTAAAAAAATTGAAAACCTAATCTCACTTATATTTTAAAATAAGTCATAAATTTTAATTTAACATAGTCATATGTTAGGCCCATGAGCTAATGGGTAATTATATAACTTTGTATTATAAATTTATTGGAAAATATTTTATATGGCTAAATGTATTGAAAAATATTGTATTATATATAAATTTGAGATCTCATAATAAGTTTTATCTAAATATTAATTGAAGGAGTGTTATATGTTCTCCATATTTATAACATATAATTAACACAATTAAATATTCAAAAAAGTTTATTTCACTATGAAATTTTTGAAGGTTTTTTTTTCGTGTTTTGGGTTTTTGTTACGTGTTAGTTTTTTTCTAAGTTTGAGTTTTTTTTTACGTGTTTTGTTTTGTTCGTCGGCTGATTCTCCTGTACCCAATTGTTCATGCGAAAAGACTAAAGTGTCCTTAATGAAATGAAAATTAGGTTAAATTAAATGTGCACCCAATCATCACCCAATACACTAGCGTCTACCTTCAATCAGCACCCAATACAGCAACAACCACCTTCGTTTTCGAAATTCGGCACTTCTCCCTTCATTGAGGCAGCGCCGCTTCACCTTCAACGAACACCCCCGGAGCGACGTAGGTTGTTGTGGTGACTGAGGTGGATGAAGGAATCCAGAAGGCGAAAACCAGTGTAAATGTGTTCTTACCTCACAAGAATGTCAACCAAACCTAAGAGTGACGTAGGTTCCTACCACCATCACCACACTAAAAGTGCCTCATCTGCACCTCCAACGAACACTAAAGAACACCAACTTTCTCTGCACCTCAGTCTACACTGTTTTTTCATAAGAAAAAAGACAAGGTCATAATGGAATTTTAAAACTTTCGTCGGGTGCCATTCAAAATTGATTAGGTGTAGGAAGCAATTACCTTGTTCGTCTCTTGTAATCTATATAAGATTAGTTCACTTATAAAATATTATTTATTTATTTTTTCTTGTTGATAAAAAAACTATGAAATTGATAATCTTATTAAATACACATTATATTTAAACTCTATCACATTTTATATTCTCTATTTTCCAACTATATAATCTCTAATCGATTGCAAATTTGAAATTTTTTCCAACTTTATCATCTTTTTGAGTTATCCTTTTTTATTGGTATGGATAATTTTATCCAATGGATTAGTAACCAAGTAAGTGGAGTGATTCCATTACCATTCATCAATGATGACTCAACTTGTTTATTTTTTTTATACATATATCTTGTGGTGTGGTGTTGTTCATCATTTTTAACAGTGAACGTTTAATTGCCCTAAAAAAATATGGTACTAAGAGAAATTCAATGGTGACAAAAAAAAGTATTTTTGCACTTTGGATCAATAGAATATGTATAACGATTGATTGGTTTAGCATTTTTAAATGTTTTTTTTATAATTATTTTGTTGTTTGTTTGGTAATCCAAATCCACTTTACCACTTTGTGTTATAGACTTTATCACTTGGGGACATTGAAATTTGTTTTACTATTTTTTATTATCCAAATCCATTTCATTTTAAGTGTAAGATTCTTGAAATAAATGTTTTTATTTATTGATTTTTAAAGTTTAGGATAATATTAATTATATTCTTATTTTTAAAATAATTTACATATTTACCGTGTAAATAAAAGAAGTAATAAAATAGAAATTTCATAAGTATTTTACCAAGATAGAAAAAAAATACTGTTTTTTTTTAAATTTTTATACAAAAAATTAAAAGCCAAATAAAAAGTAATAAATGTTTGGATAATTGAAATAAGGATAATGATATTTTTACACCTTGCTCCACTTTACACCTACAACAAAATATTAATATTTATAATATAAAAAAATTTAAAAATAAAAAAATGTCTTTAATGAAAATATAGGCAAAATACAAAATGTTAAAATAATTTTAAAATTAAAAAAATTAAAAATAATTAAAATATTCATATTTAGTGGGGTGTAAAGTGAAGCAATGAGTGTGAAATAATATTTTCCTTAAAATAATAAGAAGATTTAGATCTTACAAATGACTCAATCCACCAACATGTCTCAATTATTAATGCAGCAAATTGACATGTCGATCAACTCATAAAAAAATTAAGTTCACTATGTAACTTTTTTAAGTTTTTAATATTCGTAAAAAATTGTAAATATATATTTATGGTTATTCTTAGTTTATTTTATAAACTCAATCATTCAAATACTAAGTGAAAATTTATATTCAAATAAATTTAGATTGAATTATAATATATTTTAGATAATTTAATTAAATTTGTCAATTTGAGTTAATTTTATTAAAAAAAATTGATGTTTTTTTTTTCTTTTTCTCATTTTTCTATGAGCCCAACTAATCTATTTCATCACTTTTAATAATAATTAAAATGAGAACTTTCGGGGCAATTTTCTTTATATCATCATAATTAATTTTAGCATCATTTTCAACTTTCATAATAATTTATTTATCCATTTTATTATGATTGATGTTTAAAGTTTTCTTACTCAACAATGTCAATATAATATATTTATTAGGGACTAAATTTACTAAAACATCTTTACTCCTTTTCTTATTTTTACACTGCACTATTGAGTATTTAAAACAACAAATAATTATTAAATAAAAAAAATTAAAATTTTAATATTTCATTAAAAATTGAAAATGTCAATATATATTTAAAAACAAAACTTAAATACAACATAGATACTATTTGTTCTATTATTAATAATAGAATCCAAAGTTTCATCTCTATAAAACAAAATTTAACAAAAAAATTGATTAACACATTATATTATTAAAGTGAAACTCCAAAGAATCTAATTATAGAATCATTAAAGATGTAAGTTGTTTTTTTTTAATGTAAACCAACAATTAATATGATACAGAGACAATTGTTTAGGATTTCCACATACAACTTTAGAGAAAATAGTGATCATAAAGGAGGCAGTAAAATAAATTGATAGTTCAAAACTTGAGAAAAAAATAAGTTGATTTAATGTTAACTCAAAGTAACATTCTAAAAAAATGAACCAGTGTGTAGATATGGTAATAAGAATGGACTGAAATCAATTATCACTAGATGATAATTATTAAATACAAGTGTGTAATTATGGCAGTTTAGTCCAATCCATGAGTTCAGTGATATTACATACCATGTCTATCAACACCATTGGAGCACTGTATCAAACAATGTTGAAAATCCAGAGAGCCAGAAGGCCATAAGAATAGTAGAAAATACTACTAAGTACATAACCATATCAAACAAACTGAACAAGATCACGATGATGAAGAAGGACCATCTACTGGTTTGCCACTTTCTTTCCGTAGGCTGTTTTCTCTGCTATAAGGAGCCTTAGCACCCCGAGAACCAAAATGAAACATTATTCTTAATTACATATAAACAAAATGGTAAAACATGTTTTGGTCCCTTAAAATATCTTGAAATTGGGGTTTTGGTTTCTATAAAAATTTTAGTATGCTTATAGTTCCTCCATTTACCAAAAGTGTAGTGGTTTTAGCTTCTCATTACAACAACACAAGCCTTATCCCACTTTGGTGTACATGGATCACATGACATCATTAAAAACCAAAGTCATTTTTGTAATCTCCTTCAATGATTTCCTCCTCCAACTTCTTTCTTGGTCTCCTCATTTGTTCATATAACCATAAATCATGCAATCTACTCTTCTAACAGGTCCTCTTATGGTCTTTGTACCAGTTTTCTGTCATCTATTCCTCAAGAATGTCACACCAATCTTTTTCTCAGATAGTCATTCCATATTATGTACTTTCTTATATGACAATATACATCCATCTTAACATTATCATTTCTGCTATATGCTCATATTGTCTCTTCAAATCCCACCCAACATTCACTATCACCTATGTACTAGTATGTAAAATAGACACTGAAACAGACACTGATACGATACGACGACACAGGGACACGAAAATACGTATAATTTCTAAAATGTAAGACACGGGGACACAGATCTATATATTATATAATTATGAATTATATAAATTGACAAAAAAAAATTATGTGCATAAGTATGTTTTAGTTTCTTTTTGTAGCAGAAAGATGTTTCTCATGACTGGTTCAAAAGGATTTGTTCCTTATTTTTATAATCATAAATAAAGATTTATACAATAAGTTTGAGTTTTTAGAAAATTAATGTATTTCTCCTTTTTAAAATTGCGTTAGAACCGTGTTAGAATTGTCAGAAATCCAACAAATATTTTTTTAATTAAACACTTTAACGATACGTGTCCTACAAGTGCCGTACGAGTGTCGGTGTCCAATACGTGTGTCCGACACGGACACACCATTTAAGAGGCGTGTCCGAGCCTCATTGACTACCACATAGTGCAGGTGGATGTATAATACACAATAAAAGATGCCTTTGAGTTTGATAGGTACCTTGCAATCACAAATAACCCCTGATGCCTTTACCCTTTCAGCATTTAGTCATCCCGCTTGTTTCCTGTATGTGACATCTCAATAATTTCTCCATCAGTTTAGCTCCTTATTAAATTTATTAGATTTTTAAAAGGAACAAAACTAAATTTCAAGATATTTTGAGGGACCAAACAAAATGTACAGCTGGATGTTGAAATCTTGTTAATTCCATGCTAACATATGACACAACTATGCAGTCATATTAGTTGTTGATGAACTAAAATCAGAAATCAAGCACTTACTTGAAAGATGGTTCCTAACTTTTTCAATGCTTTGGCCCGAGCCTTCAGAACATCTCTGGAGGCACTAGAATCTTTAAGAACCTGAGAAAAATAACAACTATTTTCTTAACATTTGTCATTAATTGGCATTTCAATATATATGATATGCTTATTCAACATTTCATAGCATGCATTTCAGTTCAATATGTAAGTAAATACGTTAGAAGAGGTCTTAATTCATGTTGGTGATTTCACATCAATTAAAGATAAAGACATTTCATGTATATTAGTATGTGCAAATTTCATCTTATAAGTCGATTTATAAGGTTGAGTTAGGTTTAAAGTTCACTTCTTAATAGTCCACCACTGTTTTCCAGGTAAAAGTTAGGCTTAATTATATTTTTGACCCTTTATTGATATGCAATTTTTGTCCCTCGATAACTTTTTACTCAAACTTATAAGGCAAAATGTACAACAGAACCTTATAAGATATTAGCACTGTGATCCCAGTTGTTTCTAGAATGGAAGATTAAAAAAATTAATAAATAACATTAGCCAAAAAGCGAAATTTCTTCCAACCAGGCCAAAAACTGCACACTAACAAACAAATGTCATGCACAGCAGGTACATAGGGGGAAAGACTATTATCTGTATGTTATCAACCAAGATGTTATTTTCAAACTATAGAAAGTATATACTGCAACTCACTGCTTGGCAAACATGTGACAGAGTTGATTCAATATCAATCACATTGATCTGCCATAGAGAATTAACCATGGCATCCTTCTTATCTTCAATAGCTTTGATTATGTTTTCTTCCTTATTTTCTCCTTGGTTTAGCTTCTTGAGCTCTTCTTGTATTTGAATTAGGGACACAGCTCCTACAGAAACAGTTGAGTTTCATTAAAACCTTCCAAATGCCCATATCCTTTCAACTGATACACTAGAACTTCCCAAAGGCCAAAAACCCTTTTGGTCCCATCTTATTTTTTTAATTTTGTTCTCAAAGTTTAAAAAGATTGAATTGAGTCCTTACATAAATTTATCACACTAATTTGGTCATAAGCGCTTACCACATCAGCCAAAACATCAGCTTAAGTCAATACTTTAGAGTGATTAATTGATGGAAGGACCAATTTAATCAAACAGAGAAATTTAAGGAGCTAAATAAAACTTTTTAAACTTATGAGACTAAACTAAAACTAAAAAAATGGGAGATGAGCTAAAAGGGCCTTTCATCCCTACCCAGATATAAAAACAAATAGTCCACTACCTGAGGCTGCTGTTACTTGTGACTTAATACGGTGTCCTTTATCTCGGACCCACTCTGCCAAAAAGGGAACATTCATGTACCGTAAATCCTTTCCAATTTCTCTTGCAGCTTTTCGTGTGTAGATGTAACCAATTGTGTGTAGCATGGCCTCTCCAAAAGCTAAAAATAATGCCAGAAATGAGTTAAGAAATTGCAAGGGAAGAACAGAACCAGGAGAGATCAATCATATCATTCTGGTCCTACATGAATTTTACAACCCTGTCATCCTTTTAATGTGCAGCATGCTGGCATTTTCATCATTTGACCCAAAGGTTCCTATTAGATTAAAACTCATAAGATGAAACAATAATATATGATAAAATTCATGTGTTTGAAGTAAATAGCAGAGGAGCTACAACATACAGAAATGGATGCTCTCATCTGGAATTTTCAAGTGTCACGAGAAAAATGTTTCAGCAGAGTTATTACAGACTAAACTCCTCTTCTACTCCTGTGTTTTACTCAAGTTAGTATAATAGTACCAAGCTGAACAATTTATAGTGATGGTAAGTCAGGAAAAAGTTAAATCCCATTTCATGGATATGGAATCATCTATGGAAAGAGAAACTGTAATAAGGTACTCCATAAGTAACACTCGAACACTTACGATTCAATCTAAATTTTATAATAATTTCAAAGTTAATCCAATGACATGCAAGGTTATGTAGTCCACAAATTAAGGCTTTTAGTGGATTGAGTTCGGTGGTCTAATAGTATATAAGCATCTTGCCTCAATGGGATTTCACACTCCGTTTAAGATTCTGTAAAATGAGGCCTAGATTATACATCTTTTTTGTACAACAAGCATAGAACCACTCATTCAATGGTACAATCATGGGATAGATTCATCATTCAAATACCTGAAATTGTACTTAAGCTCAAGAAGAAATGAGGCACAACAACTAGTACAAGCTTGGCACAACTTAATAACATTGTAGCATAGTAAGAATCCTAATAATTCAACAACAGAAATCCAGGACAACAACAGACCTGATTTGCTAGCATGATAGGCTTACAGATTAGACATTATTTGGACATCTCCTTTCGCTAAAAAACTAATGTAAGTTCTATAGCATGTTGAAGCATTCTTGAAGATTCTAAACTACAGCAGAATGAATATGTGTTTTAATTTCTTTCAAGAATGCAAATTATATTTCAAAACTGAAAAAAAACACTTAATATTTGTACCTCTAAAACAAATTTCTGTGAAATAAAACTGAAAACTTCTATTACATCCATAAATCATTATAATTTATTTCAGTCCCTTGTATATTACAACCTCAAATAGTGCTAAAGATAGGTCCCAATTGAAAGAGAAGTGTAGAATGCACGTGGCATAGACAATAAATTGACACTCTTGAAAATGAAAATGTTTCGGTTATTGAAACTTTTGAGCTGTGGACTATTGTTGAATAATACATTATTAAAATTACATCATAAACAGAGGAATTTACCAGCTTTAGAGAGGCTACGAGCTTCTGACTTTGCCCATGCAGTGAATTCTTCTTCTTGACCAACAACAGATAATTGAAGCCGGTCTTTCAGAATTACTGAAAGCTTCTGCTCCCTTTCCTTCTGCCATGCCTACGGTTACAACAAGGAAACAGTTTCAGCTACTAAAATATGAGGGACAGCAGTACAAAGGATTTGGGAAAACCTTCATAAAGAACTAGAACAAAAAAAATACCTTCATCTTTTCTTGAATTTTTTGCCTCTGAACTTCAGGATCCTGTATGTCTTCATCAATCTCTATAGATGCTAAAGAAGCCAGTGCAAGTTGTCCAATATATTCTTCAAAAACTTCACTTCCGAAAATCATTCCAAATACAGCTGTAGGGTCCATCATTGAATCTCTGAAAAAATATCAGTGTATTTAGCAGGTTTCTCAATCCATGAAAACATTCTGTTACATTAGATTCCTCTTGAAACATCTAAAATAGTTATTTTAGTGGATTCCGCATAAATAAACAAGCCTTAATTGGTTGGTATAGATTAATACTAATTTTGGGAGTTACGTTATATACTAATTTTAGGACTTTATTTTACTGTTTTGTATTATTGCAAATTAGCTAGAATTGTTTGTGTTTCCTTTTAGATAATATAGAATCGATCTGGATTTTATGGTATCACATTTCAGTCTTGAAATCGTGAGATGGAGATACTGTACTCTTAAATAATTGTCATTCTAGTGCAATACAAAACAGAGAAATTCATTCTCTCATCCCTCAAATAAAACGATATTAGGTCTCCTCTATAATTTTGATACCTCAACATAGTGGAAAATACTCACAGAACTAGCACACTTGATCAAATTATAGATTTTCTATAAACAACACTCGATTAATTGAGAAGATTTTTTCAAAATCTTTCTCAGTAACATTTGACTATATGGTATTTTGAGCAAATACAACAAAATATCTTCAATGAGTTTCACTATGTTTGGTTAGACTTGCTTTCTAACTTTCAACAAAAAGAAACATAGCCTATGAGGTTGTCAACAATGGCAAATACTAATAGTAACATAACAAACACCATGTTAGGCACCTTTCTATGCTCGATCATGCGGGAATGAGATATCAGAGGACACAAATGGTAGGTCTGTAAATATCGGAGAGTGAACTTCTGATAAACTGAGTACAAGGGAGAAGGAGGGGAGGTAAAAGGGGTGCAAAAAGATTGATGTGGTTTTCAGCAGTGAGGAAGCAAGCCCCTTTAAGTGCCTATTGTATCTCTATCTTTTTCGCTTGTTGTTTCTTTTACTTCATTTTACAGTAACTCTAAATCATTGTCTAGACTTGAATCACATTAATATTTAAAGAGATTCAGCAACACACACGCAGAGTATAGTCAGTTACATATGTTTGGTTCTGGTTTAAATCTGACAACAACTGGATATAGTAACAAGAAAAGGAAAATTCAATGAGAGATTAGACCATTATACCAGAAACTTCTTTTTGACAATAACCTTCACGAGTTATCTTTGAATTGCAAAATCAACATTTCACTATTTGATGGAGCATTAATTAATTGCTAGCAATTATTAGCTAATTACTGTTCAGTAATGGAAGATAATTTAGACTTACTGCGGTAATCCCTCCTTTCCATGTTTATCATATGCTTCACGCTTCCCGGGGTCACTTAAAACCTGGTAAGCCTCACCAAGTTTCTGGTAAATATACAAAGATAGCAGACTTAGAAAAGTATATTGAGAAAAATAAACCAAACTGAATAGAGGGAGAGATTCAAAATGTATAAATACTTCTATATTTTATACTGTAAAACGTCTAACAGTAAGAACTAAGAAGGATGTAATAACTTTGTTAATGATGACATCTATTAAATATATCTTCGTTTGAGAATCCAACAAAACACGGGTTCTTAGTGCTTACCTGAAAATTTTCTGCAGCCTTAGGATCCCCAGGATTTTTATCAGGGTGAACAATTCTTGCCTGAAAAGGGAAAAGAGAGAGATTAACAGCTATTAAATTAACAAAAAGGAGGAACTGTCAAGTTTAAGATTCAGTCAGAAAACATATAAAAAGGTAAAACACAAGCATGAATGAAGTTTTCTAAATATTTAATGTAAAAGTAACTATAAGAGAGCCATCATTTCTTCTACTCTCTCCCAAAATCCACCCTATATTTTTTCTGTCACCAACTAAGTGTTGTCTGGTGAGCACATTTGAAATTCACAGCTATTGAAGGCAGAACAAGATCAATAAACAGCTTCAACCTATAGGCTTATTCAACTCCAACTTTCACACACATTTCAAAACAGAAAATGGATAAAAAATTAAGAAAAGGCAGTCGAGTTATATGAAGCGTGTAGCACTAGTCTTAGAATGGATAAAAAATTAAAATTAAACCATCAATTTAGTTCATGAAGCGTCACCCTCTCTGCTAAACTGTCCTTAAACTAATGAAAGCATACATGTAATCACTAAAGTATTACAAATCATGCTACATAGTCCCTCATGTGTTGAAAAATTCTTCAAACCAGTTCCTCAATTTCTGTAAAATATATTCAATACTCTCTATGGATATTCAATACTCTCTATGGAGACAACTTCTATAATTTCATTAGTTTAAGGACCATTTAGATGAGGGGGTGATACTTCAAATACGAAATTGATGGTTTATTCAAATTTAAACAACAAAAAAACCGAAGCCATATTTATATAACCACCTAGTCATTCCATAGCACAAACACATAGTATAATCAAATTCAACATTCCATCAGATTAGGTAACAATACAAGAACATTCTCGAATCTAAGTTTCTGGTTGTACAAATCAGAGAAAGTGAAGGACATTCATTTCATTATTTATTACCTTGACATAATAAGCCTTCTTAATATCTGCAGCAGATGCATCAAAATTGACACCTAACACGTCATAGTAGGCAGTGTCCTTCACCATTGCTTGTGACTTTTAACAATTAACGCCTCTAAAAAAATTAAGCAATTTGAGAATTTCCCAAAAGAAGGCAAAAGGAAAACTAGTTAGCTGCATGATGTAATTAGAAAAAACACATGAATAATACGAAAGAGAAGAAAAAAAAATCGTGAAAGAGTTTTCTGACACAGATTTTGGAACCTACCCAGAAAGCAAAAATGGAAAAAGTTTCGAGCTTGATATTGAGAGAGAAGAAGAGGTAACAATCAGAAGGAACCTCAGATTTCAGGTGGATCTCTAGCAGAGGAAACAGTGTCGTTTTGAAGGGACCACGTATTTTAAAATGTTTTATTTTATTTTCTCCCTTTTTTTTAAAGGATGAAGCATGTGGATTTTTAATTCTAAATTATAATAATAGAAGTTTTAAATATATATATATATATATATTAAATATATTAAATATATATATATATGAATATTAAGTTAATAAACAAGTGTTTTAAATAAAAAGTCTTTATTAAATAGTAAACTAGTTAATACATATAAAACGATGTAAAAAAAATACGTGTATAAGTTGCATTATTTAAATACAAATTTTGTTATCTATACAAAAATATTATTATAATTTAAAAAAAAAATTAAAATAATTAATTTATTATTAAAAAATTTAATATTTTTTTTTAAATGTATATATTCTTATTTAAACAAATTATTTTATTTAAAGGAGTTCACTTAATGAATACTAATGAAATGTATTTTTTATTTATTTTTTAAAAATTAAAGTTTTTTTATTTCTCAATTTAAATTACTCTTATATTAAATTTCTTTTATACAAATTCTATTGTTTAGCTTTTATATAAAATCATGTAATAAACTATTAGTTATTTCAATTTATAATATTAAATTTTTAATTTGAACTACATAAAAAATAAAAAATAACTCAATCAATATTTAAAATAGTATAATTATTAATTATTTATATAATATTAAAATAAATAATAATATATAAAAAGAAACCAAAAAGACAATAAATAATATATTAAAATGTAATAAAACAAAAAAAAATAATTGAGTAAAAAATTATGTAAAGTAACTTATATATAAATTAAAGTTCTTAAAATAATATACTTTTAGGTGTCAAATACTTTTATAATAATCAAGCTATTTAATAATTTGGTCAAATAAACTATGAATTAATTATATTATTAATTTTGGTGCATACACTAATATATATCTCTACTAGAAAATCAATAATTAGAAGCGAAATTTTAAATAAAAAAAATTTATTAATTTCTATATTAATTAAATTAGATATTATTTTAAAAATTAAAAATAAAATTTATTATTGATAAATATTTTTTAAATTGGTATTAATTATCTAAATATTAGCTATCAATTATTTAAATTCTATAAGTTGGTATCTAAAGGTATCTAAAAATTTAAATTTGATAATAAAAAATTTATTTAGATACTAATAATTTTTTAGTTTCTAAAATATTATTTAATTTGGTCAATATAGGAATTAATTATTTTATTTTAGTGTATATAAGTAAATTCTTTAAAACTTCATCCATTATTTTTAGATTCTATTCATGTTTGGGAAAGTTGGATTCGATTCCTTATTGCTTTTATAATAATTTAAAACAAGTTTGAAATTAAATTTTAAAAAACAAACAAACATAAGAAGCCCCCGACATATTAATGAATCTGTCTATGCAGGTCTCTATCTATCATCTACAATTTTATTATTTTTCATGCAAGAAATAATTAACTATGATCTGACAATTTTTTATAAAAGAAAAAAAAGTGAAAATTATTTAAATTTATTTTAGCTACAAATTTTAAAAAAATAAATTAAATAATTTATATAAACGATTTTTTTTTAATTTTTTCTCTCTTTTTTAGAAGGTTTACTAGATAAGTTTATCAAAACAAATATAGATAAAAAAAAACAGTTTGGAGAAAAAAAATTATATATATACCATTCAACAAAATTATTATAACATAAACTATTTTTTGAAATATATGTATAAATTTAATTTTAAAAAAATATTAATATCTAAAATAATTTTTATTATTAATAAATAATTTTTTATCTTAGATGAAAAGATGTTATGATTGAGGAAAAAACCTCAAAACCCAAGAACAAGGTTGCAAGAGAAAGAACTATGATAGAATAGAATTTGATCAAATTGTAAAAATAGAAAAAGAGATTCCTAATTTTATCAAATAAGAAATTTTTTAAATAAACTCTAGGATCAAAGATCTATAGCGTGATCCATCATTTATAAGGAAATATATTAACTAATTTATTAAAAATGTCATTTAGATTAAGTGGAACATGATTATTTATTAAATGTCTTAAATATATTTTGATATAGTCGAATTGAATTAGGTAAAACATGATTATTTATTAAATGCCTTAATTATATTATACATTCGAATTGGTCACCAAAAACTAAAATTGAATAACTGACTCGTCCAGTATAGAACCATGCAAAATTCAATTTTTTAAAATGCTTAGGTTAATATATACAATTTACTTTTGTAATACAAGTTTATGAGTTGAAATTATTGAAGAATGATTGAAATGAAAGAGGGTGATATTAGAAAGTTGCTTGTGCATATTCATTCCATGATTCTCAATGTGTTGCTATCCAATTTAATGTCTTTTAAGGGTGGGTTGCAAAATTTCAATGATAAAGCATAGACCCCCACAATGATAAGGTTTTTGCAATATTTATGAAAGAGATGTAATAAAAAAATTTGTAATTTATTAAAATAGGTAAATTTTTTTAAAAAAATAAGTATTTGCAATGATTTTTTTCGGAGTTTTTCTAATATTATTTTTCATTTATATTATTTTCTATTACTAATAAAAAAATTATTTAAAAAACCTAGTTTATCTTGTTTTATGAATTACTAATTAAGAAATTATAGAAATTATTCACATAATTAGTTAGCCCGTGTATAACAATTAATATCCAAGGTAATGTAATTAATGGGCAAAGAACAGAATGCATGAACACGAATTCACTAAGATAAATATAAATATAAGAAGAAATCTCAAAAGATAAATGTAAAAATAATGTCATTTAAGTTGTTAATGTTGTTTTTGTTAAAAAGTCTACTCAGATTATAAGGTTTTCTAATAGTTTTAAAAAATTTAATTACCTTATTCGTTTCTACATTTTGCAAAATTGAATATTGACCATAAATGTAGAGACAAATAAGAATAAGGTAATTAAATTTTTTAAAACTGAGCTTTTCGAACATCTTAAACTTGAAAAAATTCTATTAACAAGTAGTAATGTAAGATATGTTTGATTATGAATTTAGACTTCTAAAATCCAAAATTTAGTATTACAAATTTTGTTGGGATCCCTCGTTGATTACATATTAGGACATTTAATGATATATAAGTATGTGCAAATCTCATATTTGAAGTCAGTTTTACGAGATTGAGTTATGTTTAAAGTTCATTTCTTAATATGGTATCAGAGTCATTTTGAGTCTATATATTCCAGCGATAGTTTATTAGGCTTATCAGACCGTTTGTTATCGGGTCATTATCGGATTACCCATAATATATAATCCGGTGTATGCAAACCTCACCTTATAAGTTGTTTTTATAAATTTATCACTTCTTAATAAAAATAAAACAAAGAAAAAAAAAATGGGAAAGTCACTAAACTAAAAATTGTATATTTTTAAAATTAAACACAATAATATTAGTCATGTGTTAACAAATTTTCTAACAAAGTCATTCAGAATAAATTACTTTGAAAGATTGATTTTTTTTTTTAAATTTTAGAGACTTAAAAAAATCACTTTTTATTTTAAAGGACTAAAATAATTTTATGATCTTCAATTTCTAAATTCGTCTTTGGTCATCAATAAAAGTATCATTTTTCAATCTTAATTTTTATTTTTGATTTAATTAAGTGTTTATTAAAATTTATTATTTGAAGAAATGTTTCTTAATTAATTTTTATTTCTGTTTTACTATATCAGAATAAAAATACCACTAAATCATTAAATCAAATACACTTTTATGTCATATCAAAATTAGTATTATTCTTATTCTTATTATTTTATTTTATTATAATTATTATTACTTTATTTTTATTTTTTTTATTATAATTATTATTACTTTATTTTATTCTTATTTCTTATTGCTTTATTTTATTATAACTATTATTACTTATGTTATTCTTATTATTGTTTTATTTTACTCTTATTATTATTTCATTTTATTCTTATTCTTATTGTCATTTCATTTTATTCTTCTTATTATTAATTTAATATTCTTATTATTTTTATTTTATTCTTACTATTATTCTTCTTCTTATTATAATTATAATAAAATAATAATGAAAACAAAAAAATAAAACTAATCATACTATAATATAAAAATATATTTGGTTATGGTGCGTTAGAGTTTGATTTTACATGTTAAACAGTTGGTTAAGTATTAAGTATATATTGACACATATATATTTTTTATATAAAAATAAAAATCGATTTTTAGATACCAAAATAATAAGTTATAATAGTAACTAAGTATATTTTAGAAACTAAAAATAATTTTGGTTTTTAAATTAGTTTCTATTATTATTTTTAATTAGCAATCGAGACTAAATTTAGAAATTAATTATTTTGATCTCTAAAACTTGATTTTTATTTCATGATTTTGTTGTAGTGTAATTTTTGCATAATTTGATGTTACATTAATTTTTCATTTTTTATTTCTTATTTTGTAGTAAACTTGTTTTTATAATTGAACAACGTTATATTTATCAATTTAACATCATTATTACGACATATTTCATTTATATTGATATTTTTCTTTTGAATATTAGTAATAAAATATAACCATGTTTTTATTTTAAAATTTAGTATTATAAAATTATAAAATTATGATATTATTATTTTTATTTAAATAATATTTTATATTTTATTATTTATTATAAGCAGTTGAATCATAATTCAACAGGAAAGATTGAATCATTAGATCGGTTTCATTTTATAATTATAGAAAAAAATTACTTTTTAAAATATTTTTTTAATATCAAGAAATATCTTAAATTTCCTAAACAAATATTCTCAGTTAAAAAGAACTAAATCTGGAAATGCATTAAATGCATAGAATCTTTAAAATAAAAATAATTTATACATTAACATGTATTTTTAATTAATATTTAATTATTCTATTAATATATTAATTAGGAAATTTTTAATTAAGATATTATCGTTAATTCCTTTTGATAAAAAATTAACATGTTAATACTATAAACTATCAGATCTCAAAACAACTATTTACAAAAATAAATGTATTTTATTAATTTTTTTTATTAAAGGTGAATCTTGAAGAAATATTTTACAGAAATGGAGAGTTTGAAATCCAAATCACTACTTTGGAAACCTTATTTAAAAGATTAAGAACAAATTTCTTTACATATATAACCAAAAAATAATTTCACCACATGTATGGAATAATTAAATAGGTATAAAAAAATTAATAATACAAGCCTGAAAACAAAATTTATTGAGAATAATCATAATTAAATGAAGAAATAATGAAAAAAAATCACAACATTAAGGAAAATTCTTTCCCTCCTATTATAATTTCACAGTCACTGTTGATCTTATAAAAGGCCACTAACACTGTTCTTCACTTCATTCATCTTTTTTCTTCACTTTCTCTCTGCATGTTAACAATGGCAACAATGGTGCCAAATTATTCATCTCTTGTTCTTGTTCTGCTGTTTCTCTGCAACATTTCTCTCTCAAAAGCTCTTAAGGGCTTCAGTGTTGAAATGATTCACCGTGATTCAGAAAAATCACCATTCTATATTCCCTCAGAAACTCATTCTCAAAGAGTTGCCAAAGCAATTCAACGTTCCATTGCACGTGCCAATCATCTCACAAAACCTTTTCTTGCCCTAGACACAGTTGAATCACCAGTTATACCAAATTCAGGTGAATACCTAATGACCTATTCAGTTGGAACCCCACCATTCAAAATTTTTAGCATAGTTGACACTGGTAGCAACATTGTTTGGTTTCAATGCCAACCTTGCATAAACTGTTACAAAGAAACACACCCTATTTTTGATTCTTCACAATCCAACACCTACAAAACCCTACCTTGCTCTTCTAGGGCATGCACATCTTTGTCCACTGCTTCTTGCTCAGAAGATGGAAACAAATGCACATACACTATTCAATATGGTGATGGATCACATTCCTCAGGAGATCTCAGTGTGGAGACCCTAACCCTTCCTTCCACTGAAGGTTCTTCTGTGAGTTTCCCTAATATGGTTATAGGGTGTGGAAATGACAACAGTGGGACTTTTCAAGCCAATGGTTCTGGCATTGTTGGTCTTTCTGCTGGATCAACCTCTCTCATATCTCAGTTGAGCTCAACAATTGAAGGAAAGTTTTCATATTGTTTGTCAGGTAGGTAGAGTCTATTCAAGTATTGTGCAGGTTTATTTTTGTCACTTTGAGTATAATCAACGAGACATTCCTGAAATATCTGTATAAAGGTGGAAACAAGTGTTTTATTCTATTTTATTTATTCTGATAAAAAAAATATTGTTTGTCAGGAACTTCACCTAGCAAACTCAGTTTTGGAGATGCTGCTGTGGTTTCTGGGAGTGGAACTGTTTCAACCCCTATAATCCAACAACAGAATCAGATATTCTACTTCCTAACCTTGGATTCACTGAATGTTGGAGACAGTGTAGTACCTTTTGGAGCTGCTTCTTCTTCTTCTTCTTCCTCTGAGACTGGTGCAGAGGGAAACATCATAATCGACTCAGGGACAACACTCACCCTTTTGCCAGATAATGTTTACCAAAAGTTGGAATCAACAGTTGCAGAACAAGTGAAGTTGAATCCTGCTAAGGACCCGCAAGGGTTTCTGGGTCTATGCTATGAATCTTCATCATCTGATACAGATGGTAATGATACATTAACGACTCATATTTTTCTGACTTCACATTACAACTTCCAATACTATTATTTTAATATTTTTTATATCATTTAATTTTAAATTTAACTTTTATTATATATATTTATAATTAAATCAACCACACGAAGAATTAGATAGAATTCTGATAATGAATGTATCATTTCTCTTTTTGCAGTTTTTTCAGGTATACCAGTGATTACAGCACATTTCAGAGGTGGTGCAGATCTGAGGTTGAATCCTGTCAACACTTTTCTTCAGGTTGCAGATGGGATAATATGTTTGGCTTTTCATTCGGGTGAAACAGCCATCTTTGGAAACGTGGCACAGCAGAACTTCTTGGTTGGATACGATCTTCAGAAGCAAACTGTCTCTTTTAAGCCTACAAATTGTAATGGAATGTAATTTTTTTATTGTTCTTTTTTAGTTTGATTGAATAAAACCAAAGAAAATATGTTATTATTGTTCATTTGTATTTCATTAATATATATATATATATATGCATTGTTTTTTTTTCTCTCTTACAAATCTATTCTACTTGTCTGATTACTTTCAAACATATAACTATACTAATTACTTAACTTTTATTCCTTATTGATAAAAACAACTTATTACATAAAATTTAAGATCCGATGAAACTCATATGATCAATTAAAAAAATAATAATAAAAAAAATAAAAAAAATAAAAAAATATATATATATATACCATTTCATAGTAATTATTTTTTGATTAATAAAAAATAAAATGAATAAAAAGAAACATTTCAAGATATCCCAACTATATCATAATTTGTATAATATATATATATATATATATATATATATATATATTATACAAATTAAAACATCATTAATTTAATCTTTTGTCCAATTTACATCTTACTTTTTGCATAATTTTATATCATATTAATATGCCATTTTATTTTTTTATTTTATATGAAAACTTTTTATTATAATTGAAAAATATTATATATATTTATTAATTTAACATAATTATTATATATTTATTTTATTTTGAATATTAATAATTAAATACTACGATGTTTTCATTTCAAAATTTATTATTATAAAATTATGATGCTATTTTTTATTATATATATATTATTTATTTATTAAATATAACATTCTACATGGAACCTTTTCTCATTAGACCGGTTCCATTTTAAAAACATTGAAAAAATAAGTTTTTTTTTTTGAAATATCAAGAAATATCTTAATTTCCTAAAAGAATATCCTTGGTTAAAAACTATATCTAATATTTAAATGCATTAAATCCATATAAAAAATTAACCTCTTAAGTAAATATCTTTGTGAAAAAAAAAAATGTGAAACCAATTTTGCTGTCTTTGTCTTGATAAAGAGGGTAACAGTACATAGAAAAGTTGGTGGGTATTAGGGGTGGCAAAGCGGGCCAGCCCGTCCCGCGCTTGGCCCGTAATGCGGGCTAGAATTTTTGACCCGCTCCGCATAAGAGCTGGCTCGCGGGTTTGCGGGCCAGTCCGCGTTCTTTTTTTTTTTTTTACATTTTGTTATTAAAAAATTGTCAAATTAAACCTATATATTTGTTATTATCAAACCTAAATTTTTTTTTCTTCCTTTTCAAACATAGTCAAACATCAAAACATTATCAAATAGCACTATTCTTCCACTTCCAAAACATTAAAAATACCTAATTCCAAAACATTAAAAATAAACATAAACATTAATTCAAAAACATTAAAGATAAACATTATTGACATTCTTCAATTTCAATAACATTGGATGCCGCCTTAGAAAAACTTTCATCCATTTTTTTTTCTTGCGGGTTAGCGGGCCAACCCACCCCGTCCCGCTGCTAGCCCGCGCGGGCTGCGGGCTAATGCGGGGCAGGCTAATGCGGGTTAGTGGGTATATGTGAGTTGATGCTAGCCCGCACAACCCGCCCCGCTTTGCCATTCCTAGTGGGTATATGTTAGTTGATGCATATGGAAACATAGAAATATGTCAATTTTTAATCGAGCAAAGCTTATACAGAGAAAATCACCCTCACATATGTACAATCTTGACCTTAGATGAAACATATTATTTTGATTAAGTTCAGTTTCCCTAATGGTAACTAAATAAGTCTATTTGTAGAATATGTATTATCTGACTATTATTAATTCTATAGTTGTTTAATGACACACCTTTAAAACTTAAAAAAACTATTCTAATGAAAAGATTGTTCTACCCAAGAAAAATTAGAATCTCGAACTAAAACATTTAGTTTAGTTATGAACGTATCTTTAGTTACTCCCAAATCTTTCTTGCTCTTTTTCCGATTTTGTGTATCTCCTTTTATTCCTTCTATATTTGGTCATGCCTTTAGTCCTTACTCACTATTCATTGTCAATTTTACCTTTATAACAATTTAACCTTACATTAAAACTATCTTGAATGTAAAAAAGATATTAACAAAATTTATCTATTAAATGATTAATCTTTGATCAAATCTTGTTTTGAGATTGATTTCTATCCTATAAAAAATTTTCTTAAATGAGTCGACTCTACCTATGACACCACATAACTCCTCAGTCTTGGACCCAGTCCTAGAGGCTTACAATCACCCTTAACATATGACTTCACAAATTGGTAGGATTTGTCAAGTGTAAGAATAGTAATGTCTATTCCGACAAAATTACAATTAAATGTCACCTCTTCAATATGTCAAATAGAAATAGTAATTAAAAACAAAAATAAAGAATTACATTAACATTTCTTATTTTAACATAACTTCATTAAGGAAAAACATGTAGTACATATATATTTGGATATTTGGAATTCAGTACACAAGAGGGGTACCAAAGGATTATCCAAACTATGATTGAGGTTGAATTAAATATGGTGCCTCTTACATAAAGGCATTACAAATGGAAGGGATATCCTTATACTTTTCAAGATGTAGAGTCTCATCATTTTAAGGAGTTGGGATTGGCTTGTGAATTGGCAATGGTGCTACAAATGGTTTCTTGAATTGGTGATGAAATGGTATTTTAGGAATATACTTTTTGAACAAGGGCTTTGGTTTCAAAAGTTCTTCAGATTCAACTGCAGGGACTGGCTTTTTCACAGTAAATGGTTTTGGAATAGGTTTAAGAATTGGAATTGGCTTAACAATGGGAACTAGCTTAGGTTTAAGAATAGGAATTGGCTTAACAATGGGAACTATCTTTGGTAGAGGCTTAACAACTGGAATATAAATAGGCTTAACAACTGGAATTACCTTTGGTATTGCCTTAATTTTGGGAATAGGTTTTGGGAAAAGACCTTTGAATTTTACTTCTTCACTGGGAATTGGCTTTATGTCTGGAATTGGTTTTGGTGTGGGCTTAATGGAAATTGATTTTGGTACAGGCTTATTAAAAACTGGAATAGGAATAGGTTTAATAACAGGAACTGGCTTTGGAATAGGTTTGATAACAGGAATTGGTTTTAGAATAGGTTTGATAACAGGAATTGGTTTTAGAATAGGTTTGATAACAGGAATTGGTTTTAGAATAGGTTTAATAACAGGAATTGGCTTTAGAATAGGTTTAATAACAGGAACTGGCTTTGGAATAGGTTTAATAACAGGAACTGGCTTTAGAATAGGTTTAACAAATGGAATTGGTTTAGTAAACAATCCTTTGAATTTTGATTCTTCATCATGGCCTTCTGCATTATTCCCATACTTGTTCACTTCATTGCCTACATAAGAAATGCAATAAATGTATAAGTTAATAACTGATGTTCTTACATTATGTCAATTTCTCAAATTAGCCCATCATACAACAATTACATTCTAATAGTGTTTCCTTCATAAATGTAGTTATTCAAATAAATAACTCTTTCATTTATAAATAACAGAAACCAACACAAACCTGAAATTTGAGTTGTGGCAAAAACAGAAGCTAAGTTGGAAAGGAGCAACAAGGGAAACCAGAAGCAGAAGAGTGCACAGTACATTCTCATTGTTAAAACACTAATGGAAGCTAAAAGGAGAAATGTCTGAATGTTTGAGTCAGAAGTTGCTGCATAATCACATTATTTATAATGCCTACCTTAGGATTTTTGTTTTTATCAGCACCTAGAAACTTGGCATTGATTTGTGATTAGTCATTACACCATAATGTGGGTGGTTGATGTTTGTTTAGAGAGGTCAAAAGTGTTTAACACCTCTGTTCTTGGTGTGTTAATGATGGATTCTCTCTTCAATAAATGAGTCTGGAAAACATGTTTCATTTTCCTTTGGGTGTTCAAAACTACATCAAACATAGGTAGGTAGGTTCAAATACAAAGGGTCAAAGCAAGAATCAATTTTTTTTAATTATAACACTATTTTAAGAACTTTTGCCTCCCTTATTTTGTAGTTTCTCAAATTCAGCTATATCATACTTTAACCATCTTAAAACAATAACAAAAATAACTTTATCTCACTAATGAGTTCAACTGCATACATTGTATTATCCCTTCATCCCAAATTCAAGGAACCACTTCTACCACCATTGCCAATTCACAAGCTAATTCCAAACTCTTTAAAGTGATAACTCTCTGTTCCTCAAACTTTAAAAGTTTTCCTTTTCATTTTTAATACCTATATATATAGCACTTTTTATAAAAACTCTAGTGAACAGAGTTATATATCTTTCTCATGCTCTACTATGGTATACTCATTTCCAACCAAAATTTCCTTGTATCACTGTACCTTTATTTTTAGATCTTCATGCTACTTGCATAAAATGATATGAACTTCCTCCACGCTGTGTTTACACTAAAATGCATACAACATGTTTGTTTTAAAGAATAACCCTTCCCACTTAGCTTCTACTTTCATTGTTGCAACTGCACAAAAACAGATTCTTACTTAGTATTTTTCTAGCTATATACCTTTTTTCCCAATCAGCATTTCTCTTCTCCAAAACACTCAAAGAAAAGAAGCACCTAATTTGGGAGGCTCATTCAATGGAGGGAGAATCCATGCATTATCACAGCAACAGCAACAACGGTGTTAAACACTATTGACCTCTCTAAACATAAGTCAAATTTGGAACCACCCACATAATAATCCCTGAACCAAATCTAAAATTTCGGAGTATACTTTAAAACATGTAATGAGGATATTGACCAATGTTAGTCCCAATTGAAGGTAGGTATTATAAATAATGAGAATATGAGAAAGGAGTTACTCAAGCCTTCAGATATTTCCTTTTCAGCTTTCATTACTTGTGTTCTAAATGACAAAAGGTTTCACTCTGCAATGTGCACTTCTGTTCTTCTTCCTTGCCACCTTCTCTTATGCTTCTTCTGTTTTGGCCACAACTCAAATTACAGGTCTATGGCTCATGCTATTACTAACACAGACATTGTAATAATTTTGTTATAGGATCATAGTTTAGGAAATATCATCATATGTTTTTGTGTTAGTCCTTCTTACATTTATTAAAACAGTATGATTGTTAGAAGGTAGCAGAAAATATTTATGAGTGTTTGACTTGCATATATTTATTCATTTCTGATGTAGGGAATGAGGTGAACACAGATGGGAAGGTTTCAAATGAAGAGTTTGCAAAAGCAAGTATTGAAGGAGATGATGAAGAAGCAAAATTCAAAGGATTTTTTCCAAAACCAATCCATATTCTTAAACCTATTCCAAAGCCAATTCCAATAGTTAAACCTACTGTTAAACCCTTTCCTTTTCCAGTTTATAAGCCTACATCAAAACCAATTCCCATAGTTAAGCCTATTCTAAAGCCAATTCCCAACGAAGAAGCAAAATTCAAAGGTTTTTTCCCAACCAAGCAAATTCCAATAGTTAAGCCAATCCCAAAAATAATTCCTGTTGTGAAGCCAGTCCCTGTCAAAGTATATAAGCCTGTACCAAAACTAGTTCCCATTGTTAAGCCAATTCCTATTCTTAAACCAATTCCAAAGCCAATTCCTTTTGTTAAGGAAATTCCAAAACCCTTTACAGTGAAAAAGCCCATCCCTACTGTTGAGTCAGAGGAGTTTTTAAAACCAAATAATTTCTTCAAAAAGCCTATTCCTAAGCTACCCCTTGATCCCAAATTCAAGAAGCCACTTCTACCACCATTGCCAATTCTGAAGCCAATTCCTACTCCATGAAATCATAACTATATTGTACTACATTTATATAGAGAGATAGGGCACATTCCAACCTCAATAATGATTGCATAATCCTTTTGTACCCTTCTTGTGTACTACATTGGAATACATGTAATCAACATTTCTCCTTAATGAGCTTCTTAATGTTACCTTCCGTAAGATTGATAACATATTAAAGTAACATTAATTTATTTCATTCATTGCTGATAAAAAACAAAAATTAAAGTAACAAACAGTACTGAACTTTGTTTTTGTTAAGTATTTTTTTAATTGGCATTTGCCTTTTACATTAAGAATACATGATAATTAATTAAGGGTGTTCACAAGTTATAATTTTTTTATATCAGCAAAACAATATTATATTAGCAGGCACAAGTCTTGCCAATCGTAGAAGAGTTAATAGAACAGGTGGAAGAGCAAACATACTCAAATGTATCTAATGTCATTACTGCATACATCTTTCCATGGTTTGTGTTGGAAATCTCACATCGACTAAAGATTAGGACATTTCATTGTATATAAATAAATGCAAACCTCAACCTTATGAACCGGTTTTATAGGGTTGAGTTAGGCTTAAAGTTCACTTTTTAATAGTTTGCTTTATAGATAGCACATTATGCTGCTATACAACTTACAAACCTCCCTCTTCCTTATATCACTCAGCAGACAATTGGTCTCCAAACCTGGTAACCTACAAATTAGATAACTTGCATGGGGCAAAAAGTTCCTTGTAAGCTAGCAAAATAGCAGCATAGGACCAGTTTTTGCAATCTTTTTCTATGGTTTATTTATTACCCAATATGAATTGTTTCAGACTACAACTGATAAAAGTTGAAGGAGAAATAATCTCTGAAAAATGTTACTTTTGACGACTATATAACGAAAGATATCAGTTCACAACTCTAATTTGCTCTAATGTTACTTTCGAGTTAAAATTCAATACAAAGTTGTTAACATATCAGCACTCATAATATTTTACTAAAACTTGAGTTGATTTATAGTTGTTAAAGTAATATTTTTCAAAGATTATTTGTATCACATCATACTTGGTAACTGTCCTTCTGAGCTGCTACAGAGCTTGCATCCACCCTGATTAAAAGTGCAGATTTATTTGTCAGCTGATATTCATACGATTTAAAACTATCATAATAGGAGCAGAATTTCTGGCAAACCATCCTAATACATTTCCTTATTGCTCTCATGACAATAAGCTCATAATACGCATTGGACACAAAACCTACCAATTCTACTTATTACCACTTCTGCATGTTCCTGCCCAAAATTACCTACTATCTCTCAGACTTTAGACAAAACAAATGGATCAAATAAGCCCAAAACACTCCCCACGAATCAACACCAACTTCATAGATGCATCTGCATAATATACCAGATGGTTCATTAGAATTGCAGTCCTTGTAGCCTGAACCACCACTAGCTCTAAAAGTATCACACCTGCCCTTTACCTCACCTCTCACTACTACAAGAAAATCATAAAATAGAAACTAATTTTAGAAACAAAAAATAATTAGTTGCTATAGTGACTAAATTAAAGACCATTTTAAAGACTAAATTTTTTTTTTATTTCTAAATTAGTTTCTATTATTGTTAAATAGTTTCTAAATTGGTATCTAATTAACTACCAAGTTTTAACTACCAACTATTTAGTTTCTAAATTTGGTAGCAAAAACTTTGGTAGCTAATTAGATACCAATTTAGTAAACCATTTAACAATAATAGAAACTAATTTAGAAACCAATTTTTTTTATTTTCTAAAATAGTCTCTAATTTAGTCACTATAACAATTAATTATTTTTTGTCTCTAAAATTGGTTTCTATTTGATGATTTTTCTTGTAGTGTCTCCCACTATAAGGTTCTATTTGATTCTCAATGAGCACTTTTCATCCAACGAAAAGTATGTTATTCCTATGGTTCCATATGGTCCATACAATTTCTATCCACACTCCTTTCCAAACTCTATTATGTTTTTCAGATAATTCCATGATATAAAAAGGTTGAAAATGTTGGATTAATTGTTCATGATGCACTGATTTTACACCTACCCAATTATCACACATTATCCAAATACATATATAAAATTACTTCTTAATTATTAATAATTGGAAGTTAATTAGTACGTATTAATAATTTAAGGTATATTTATTTTATATATTTAAGTCATTTCAATAATATAATACAAATCATTAATATTTTAAATTATTTTTTATTTTAATTTTTAATTAAAAAAATACACTAATGAGTTATTCCTCTGATCCACTTCATAATTCTTTCAAAACATAAGCTCCATTTGATTTCTATCCCAAGGCGTTATTTTGTTGTTGTTAAAAGCCTCTATCACCAAAATAGAGTCACTTTAAAATTATAGAGTTTAACCATCTTTCAGGGATAAGTGGTGAAACCATGACCATTTGAGAGTCAATGTGAATGTTAGTTATTTTATCAACACACTTGTTTCAGTCTTTGAATGTGTTTTTAATACATAAATTGGATGTTTCTAGTTCTTTTAAGGTAACATTTCCATCTATTTCACATATCTCAAGGCACTATTTTGTGGTTGTTAAAAGCATGTATGACAAAAGTAGAGTCACTTTAAAGCCAGAGATTTGACCATCTATTAGGGGTAAACAATGAAACAATAAGAATAATTTACTTAAGAATCAATGTTAAGGTTAGTCATTTTATCACTCTCTAAATTCTAAAATGTGTGATGTGTATACATAAAATGTATGTTTCTAGATTTCTATCTGTTTTGTATATCCCAAAGCACAATTTTGTGATTGTTAAAAGTTTATATTTGATAGTATCTAATTTAATCAATACAATAATTTTTAGTATTTAAAATTAATTTATATTTAATGATTTTCGATCGTACAATGAATTATTATAATTATTTTTTCAGTTTACATTTTCGAAATACACCTTAATTTCATTACATTGATCAACACGTGCATGATAACAGATTTCATTATGCGTTACTTGACCTAGATTACTTTTTTTCCACCTTCACAAATAAAGCATTTAATTACTCTACATTTTGGAAACGATTAGAGTGAAGTTATAAATTAACCCAACCCTAAAAGTTAGCATAATTTATCTAGTTAGTTTAACTTAAAAGTAATGGAGTAGCCATGCTCTGAAAAGGGAGTCACAAAAAATATCAAAAGGAAAAATACAAATATTATTAAAGCCAAAAATAGAGAAATATTATTTCTATTCTTGGAATGATACACAAACTGATATACAACATTATTGAGAGAAATGCATATATTCTAACACAATGCAAAGGATAGGGTTTTTACAGAAACGCCATTGATTTTTTTAGAGCAGGCGTGACCATAATGAAAATAGAATGGATAAACATTTTCTAACCATGATAGTTTTAAAGAAATTGGAATTGGAATTGGCAAATATGGGGTGTGGCTTCTCAAATGGGGTGAAGTGCAAACTTATAAGGATTAGGGTTTTTGAAGAAAGGCTTTGGCATAAAAGAATTATCACTATGGTTTCAAGGCAACGGTTTTGGAATAGGTTTGAAAATAGGAATAGGTTTAACAAAAGGAACTGGTTTTGGAATAGGCTTGATAATAGGAAATGGTTTTGGAACCGGCTTAAAAACAGGAATTGGCTTATAAAATGGTACTGGTTTTGGTATAGGCTTGATAATAGGAAATGGGGTTGGAACTGGCTTAAAAACAGGAATTGGCTTATAAAAGGGTACTGGTTTTGGTATAGGCTTAAACACTGGAATTGGAACAGGCTTGTATACTGGAACCGGTTTTGGAATAGGCTTATAAATAGGAACCGGTTTTGGAATAGGCTTATAAATAGGAACTGGTTTTGGAATAGGCTTATAAATTGGAACTAGCTTATAAACTGGAACTGGCTTTGGAATTGGCTTATAAACTGGAACTGGCTTTGGAATTGGCTTATAAACTGGAACTGGTTTTGGAATTGGCTTATAAATAGGAACCGGTTTTGGAATTGGCTTATAAATTGGAACTGGCTTATAAACTGGAACTGGTTTTGGAATTGGCTTATAAACTGGAACCGGTTTTGGAATTGGCTTATAAATAGGAACTGGCTTTGGAACTGGCTTATAAATTGGAACAGGCTTATAAACTGGAACTGGCTTTGGAATTGGCTTATAAATCGGAACTGGCTTATAAACTGGAATTGGCTTATAAACCGGAACTGGAACTGGTTTGGGATAAGGCTTATAAATGGGAATTGGTTTTACAAATGGAATTGGTTTTGGAACAGGTTTAATAAATGGAATTGGTTTCTTGAAGAGAGGTTTATGATGATGAAAAAACTTTTCCTCTTCATAGTGCTTTGTTTTTGTCAGCTCTTCACTTGCAATCCCATTTGTGTTCACTTCATTCCCTGATAATAAATATGTAAGAGAACATGAGATATATAAACAAGTATAATATCTATAAAATAATCAATTTAAACTTTATATCAGTGAAGGAAAATAGATACTACAACAAAATCATCAAATTATAACTAATTTTAGAAACACAAAAATTAGTTATTATTGAGTTAAATTAAAAACTATTTTAAAACTAAAAAAATTATTGGTATCTAAAGTAATTTCTATTATTAATAGAAATTTATAAAGTAGTTTTTAAATTGGTATTTAACCATTAGCTACCAAGATTTTAACTACTAATACTTTAAATTTTAAATTAGTCTTTAAAAGATTAATTGAAACAAATTTAGAATCTAAAATATTAGTAGTTAAAACCTTTGTAGTTAATTTAGATACCAATTTATAAACCATTTTATAAATTTTTATTAATAATAGAAACTACTTTATATACAAATAATTTTTTAGTCTATAAAATAGTAAATAAATTTGTTGTAATTAGAATATATAAACTAGGGTTTTTGTTATAAGGTAAAGTTGAGTAGTAGCATTTTGTGTGTGTACAATAAATAAATGAAATTGAATAGTAAATGTTTAATTGTTAATTATGAAAAATATAGATTTCGTTCATTTGACATAATGCATCAACTTCGAATGATTAAATTTATAATACAAAGTAAAAAAGATTACTAGAAAAATAATATATCGAGTATGATAAAGAGAGAGAAAAAAATTGAATCTGTAAATTGTTATAAAAGAAATTGTATACGTAGGACCAGTTTTTCTCTATGATCACATGCATGCCGGTGCAAAATTAAATTGAACGGTTCATGACAATAATTAATATAATATAAGTCAAAGACAATTGAGTAATTTTAATTTTCATTGACTGAAGAATGCAGATTATATATATATATATATAATGTCTACCATATAAATTATATTGACAAACATACATTTCAAAAAAATCATTCAATAAAATCAATTTTTAAAAATAAAAAATAATTAGTTTCTATATTAAAAAATTATATACTATTTAAAAGACTAAAAAAATTATTAGTATCTAAATTAGTTTTTATTATTGATAAATAATTTCTAAATTGGTATCTAATTAGATATCAACTTTAGAATATAAATAATTGGTTGCTGAAACTTAGGTAGCTAATTAGATACAAATTTAGAAACTATTTATCAATAATAGAAACTAATTTAGATACTAACATTTTTTTTAATATGAATCATTTTTTAGTCACTAAAATAATATCTAATTTAGTCAATATAGAAACTAATAATATTTTGTCTCTAAAATTAAAACTAATTTCTATTTAATGATTTTTTTTATCAGTGATAATAAACTAATAATATAACTCTTTTTAATAATAAAAAAAAAACTTTTTATTTTAATTTATTTAACCAGTAAATATTAATTAATAAATTTGAAGTATCTCTTAAATATTAATTAATAAGTTTGAAGCATCTCTTAAATGTTGTATGTTTATTCGTTTTTTTACTGATAAAACAAATACTGATTAACAATTGCCATAGAAAGAAAGTAGAAGGATTATCAGAAAATTTAAAACTATTCATTAAAAACTAAGAATTGATATTAGTAATATACAATGAATTACAAAATTGTTACAATGTTAACTATTATTGTTCTTATGCTTAGTGATGAAGTATAGATGAATATTACTACTAAAAATTATGTCCTTAATGGTTTCTGTTATTCAATCATTTTTCTGATAAAAAACTACTGAAAATTATGAATCACAAACCTGAAACTTGAGTTGTTGCTGCAGAAGTAACAGCATAGCAGAAGGTGATAACAAGCAACAAAGGAACAAAGCGCAAAACTGCGCTTTGCAGAGTGGAATGCATTCTCATTGAGCCACACAACAATGCTGAAAAAGGAAAAAATGTTTGTGTGAAGGCTTGAGTTACACTTGCTGCATACCTGCATTATTTATAATACCTAGTTTGGTTTCACACTCTGCATTAAATGATCATCATTTTTTCACTGCTTTTTTTCTTATCTGTGATTAACATGATGCAGTCACAACACTGCATAATGCTGTTGGTTTGACTTTAATTATCTCTTTGGACAAGATCATGAAAAAATGTGGTTGAGGAAGAAACCCTACTAAAAAGATGACTAATTAATTAGGGTTTCAACAAAGACTAATCATCAACATGGTGCATTGATTGAACTGCATTTTGGTGTGTGAAAATAAACTGTGCTGCTATGAGATTTTTGATTTAGTTAGTGAGCATTATTTGGTGGTTGAGAGTGTGTTGAAAGATTAGAGTTTAACACCGTTTTTGTAGCTGAGAATGTATGATCAGTGTTCACTCTAATAAATGAGCCTCATAAATTAGGTTGCTTTTTCATATTTTTGGGGTTTTAGAAGAATATTTTTGCATCAAGGAGAAGGATTGTGACATGCCAAATATCCTAACAATAATGTAATTTCTTTGCATGAAAAGAAAACATTGATATACCTCTTTTCTTGGTAATGAAAGACAATTCTTTGTGATGAATTAATGTGCCTTAAATAGTAATGTTAATATGACTATAAGTTGAAAAAAGCATTTACTTTCTTCACAAAAAGTAAATTTAATTAAAAAATGACAAAAAGGTATATTTAAAACTATAAGATCCTCTATTAATTAATAAAAAATTTATCCCTTTTATAAGTTTTTTTAATTATTTGGTGTATTAATAATTTTTAATAAAATATAATAAATACTGAAAATTAGATAGTATTTTAAAATCATTAAATAATAATCAAATTTAGAGACAAAAATAATTAATTATTATATTAATTAAATTAGACACTAATTTGGAGATTAAAATTTATTAGTGGTTTTTATTATTAATAAAAATTTATAAAATAGTTTTTAAATTGGTATTTAAATTAACAACTAAGGGTTTAATTACTAATATTTTACTAATAAAAGCTAATTTAGATATATATAAAAATTTATTAAATCAATTATAATGTTTTCACTTTTTTTTTCTTTTTTTCACTTTTGTACAATTCAAATAAAGCCTTGAAAAGACACATGGGAGTCACCAAAGGGATAATACCTTTCCCAAAAGAATATCATAAATGAATTTGAATATACATGGAGAGAGATTAATCTTAGCCTTGGAGCATGATTTGAAATTGTGGTCCCAAACTTTTGTACTAAAAACAAAAAGATTTAGATTTCATAATATTATATTTTTAACTTCTAACTATATGAATTAGTGTGTGTCGGTTTGTTAAATTGTATAAAAAAGTGTGTAGCATTAATTAAAAAAAATGAATTCTTTGAAGGTGTGAATCACAATCACAAATTCCAACTTAGAATCATGTTTCTAACATCTATAGGATAGCCCTATAGAACAATACATAAGAAGAAGAATACATAAGAAAAAGAAGAAAAAGTTTTACAAGTTTTGACTGAGGTGATATAATAACTTGTTTCACCTATAAATGTAACATGGTCTTTTCCACAAAGATAACTTCACCATGAATGTGTTGAAGATGGAGAAGTTGTTGGATTGGAGAAAAAGTGGGAAGAAAGTGATGAACATAAATGAAGTAAAAAAAGTACATAGATTTGAGAGTGAGTAGCTAAAAAGGAAGAAAGTTTGAAGCATGTGGGATTGTGATAATTCCAGGCTGGGAAGGAAGTGATGTATCATCTGCCTCTCTTCAATCACTTTTATTCAACAAAAAACTGTATGGGAGGTGCATTTCTCATCCATTATTAATTAATACCAACTCACTTTTTCATTTCCAACAATAACTAATTTCTTTTGCCGATCAAAAAAAAAAAACTAATTTCTTTTGCTTTTCTTTATGATTCATTTCACATTTTCTGAACCATTGATTGAATATTTTATATTTTTTTATCTGAATGAATTAAATTAGCTAGATATTCCAATTTTTTAAAAAGACTAGAAAAAATAAATATTTTTCCCTAAATAAGGAATACATGATTTTATATAACCAAATTCATAGAGATTTGTTAAGGTTAAGAATGTGGTGGAGTTGAAAAAACAATTGGATGAAATCGACATAGGAATAAAAAGATCTACTTTAATCCTCCCAAATATTGTAGAAAGGGTTTTTAGCTACAAAAAAATTGTAGAAAGGAATATATGAGTCAAATGAGTGAATCAAAAGTGTGTAGAATTAGAACTAACCATGTTTATGCCTTTATTGTATATGTTTTGATATAAATAAATTTATTTAAAAGGAGTTAATGGCTCTGCATGATGTTTTGGTTGTGAAGGGTTCAAAGAGTTTTAAGTTTTTGTGGAAGCTAGTTGCACTAATACAAGGAAATGTTGAGTTGTGATAGTTTGATCATCTGCATATTTCCATAATATCTTAAAAAACTTATTTTAATTATGGTGTAAATCACTTATCTATTTAGTACATCCAAAATTCTATAAATATAATTTTAGAAAATACTCATTTCAATAAAATACTTATGTATTTACTTATCATTTATATATATCTTAGTTCTTAGTAATTTAGTGTCGAATAATATTTTATAATTAGATCACCATTTGATTTTCGTTATCAAAATTTGATAATCTTTTAAAGAAAAAGTCAATCTTATACAGTTTGAATATTCTCCTCAAACGATTCTAGCTCTTTATAATAAAAAAAAACTAAACTCAAATAACTACTTACCTTCACATTTAATGATCTTCACTTCAACTCAAATAGTGTATCAAAATCTAATTCTTAACACCTCCACCCCCACCTCAGCAATACCAACAATGATGTGCCTACTTCATTGCTATATAATAGAAGAAAGGTAATTTGGGTATTCTTGAATTTATGGGCATGCGAATAGAAGTTATGGGTGCAAAAAGAAAACTCTTTATCCAAAATATGCTATTTATAGGCTTGCTTTACCCATTGGGCCGTAGACTTTTAGATTTGGGTGTTTCTTCCTGCACCTCTACATTTTTCTTCCTGCATCTTACATTCTTCTAAATACCCAAATTATCCTTGACAGTTTTGGATCATGCCGAGATAGGGATTTTCTGTAAGCAAAATTGTTTCAGGAATAGAAAATCTAGAGTAAAAACAACCATTCCAAAATATATTTTCCGAAACATATTTTTTTGACTTCCAAAATGATAAATTCGAAATTCATAAAATGTGTCCTGAAAAGTATGTTTCAGAAACATTCCAGAAAAAATAATTTGTAAGTCATTTTTAAAAAAAGTAAAATAGTTTTTTCCAAAAGTAATAGGGTGCAGGGAGAAAATTGTTGGGGTGCAAGAAGAAACACCTTCGGATTTTCGCACTTGTGGCTAGTAGATTCCTTAGCTACAGACTCAGCCATGGGCCTTTCTTCTTCGGCCCTCAAAGCAACCCATTGTGCATCACTGTTGTAATTAATTTTATATATCAATATTAAATAATTAAAACTTTAAGTAATTAATAAATGTATCTAACTTGTATTTGTCACTAATTTTATATATAACTCTTGAGGGCAAGACGGTAATATAACCGCAAAATGGGTTACTCTTTGTTATAGTAGAATAAGAGAAACTTGTGTCAGGGGAAAACTATAACTTTATGTATTTAATTTATATTTTACATACATTTAATGATTTAATTACAATGTCAAAGTTCAAGTATTGTGAAGCTTTGATAAAGCCATTACTTTTGGTGACTGCATTTTAAGACTTATTCAAGATTTGTATCAATTGTAATTTGATCTGTTTTTTTATCTCTTCACTAGATATTTCTGTGCTCGTTTATCATGATGAGTTAAATCAATGTAAAAGCTTATTAGATTGAAAAAGTGAAGAAAGCCCACAATTTTTTATTTTTTAATATCACTATGAAATTTGATATGTGAATTAGGTTAAGAGTTCAAGTTTCAACCATCATCTACCACTACATGCAAAAAGTATTACTAAAAAAAAAATACAAGCAAATATAAGAGATTAGGCCAAAACTCATATAATAAAATCTAAGAAAAATGATACTTAGTTAATCTATACTTATTAATAAAGAATTATAAGAATATACTAGTTAGAAACCTATTATACCAATAAAATTGTTTCCTATAAATAAAACTTAAGTTAGCAAACTTAGCACAAACATTGTCTTCAAAAAAAATGTGAAAAATTCTAAATCTGATTTTCCACAATAATTAAAGCATTTGTTCCACCTATTAAGAGAAATCTAAAGAAGAACATTAGTATGAATAGAATGTTTGTTTGTTATTTGTATGTTTAATTTATAACTAAAAGTAACAATGTTAAGGATGTGTTAATTGAAATAGTTGTTCCTCGTGTGTTAAGTTTTTTCTAGTCTTTAATGGATTGAATTTTTTTATTGGAATGAAAAGTCCAATTTTGCTTAGAGAAAATGATTTATTAACTATGAGACTTAAACAATTTTTACACTTTAAAATACTTATATATGAACAATGATTGTCAATGCTAGGAGTAAGGATTCTAGCAGAAAGAAATATGTCTAACCATTACCTCAACTCATGGGGTTACATGCACAAAATGATGTTATAAATATGACTGCAACAAAGATAACAACTGCTATCTTATTCACTATACATCAAGTTCTTTCAGTTTTCTTGTAAGACATCAAACTACAATTAATATACACATAATCAACTCAGAATAACCAATAAATTGTTTTTAGTTCCAAGCTTGAATTCTGATCCTTTGGAAACAAAAGATCAACAAAGAGTACAGAGTCTAGACCATAAAATGCAGATTACAAGCAATCCTAGAATACCATGAGAGAGGTGCTTGTTGGTGGTTATAATGTATCACTCTCCTTCTGGACCTCTGCCTAACAAAGTCATCAAAAAATCTTTGTAGTCCCCTGAGGTATCCCCTATAACATCATCATCAAGATTGGACTTGAACATGTTAGGATATTCGAATCTGACTTTCAACAGGTCAACCTCGGCTCGAGTTACGATAGCTCTGTTGAGTGAATCTTCATCGGTTCCAAAACCAACAATAGAATCTCTTATAACCTTTTAGGTGCATAAAAACCAAAAACAAATACATTAGAATCAATTGCTGCTTTTCAGTATTCTCAAAATGAATATAGTTATAGAATAAAGTCTTGATGCAGCTGGAAAATAATTGTCTAACAATATCAGAAGTCACTGAATATCTATGCAGCAAGCATTGTTCAGATTACAGATAAACATGAACTTGGCTTTGAAAATTAAACACTGCCAATGGAAAGTGGCTCAGCAAAAAATATAGGTAGTATCTGTTTGGTGGCATTGTTCTGATTTTTTTAAGTACATCATGACAAGAAGGTACTTGATCAGTAGATTCTAATGAATTGACACCCTTTTGTGGTAAAGCTTTAGCATTTGAAGTTTACAGATAATAATGTACTAATATTAAAGGATATAAATACAAGAGTTATAGAAGGATGTTAATATTAAGTGTCATTTCTAATTCTTAATTGTTTCTATGTAGAGTTGAATAACTTTTTCTTTGTCTTGGTCTATTATGATTCTAGTATTTATTGATTGATTTTTTCTCTCTTTAATGAGTGTACTGCTTGTATATATTCAGACTATTTGTCTTGATTTCAGTGGAATAATAGAAGGGATATTCATCATCATATCTTTTGCCTTCCTTTTACTCTTTTGTTCATCTCTATTCTATTTTATAATAAGGTATCAGAGCAATTGTATGAGGTTGAGTTAGGCTTAAAGTTCACTTCTTAATAACTAATTTAACAAGTCACTGCTTCAGAAGAAGAAATTAGCATTTACCTTTGCAAAATGTTTCTCAGGGCAGTCTATACACAATATTACCAGCTGTAAGAGAGTTTCCAAATCACCATTACCACAACTTTTTATACCCTGTCAAGAAAATATCCAAACTCCTTATGGATGCATAAAATAATCATGTGAGTGGAAATCTGATCCATGATATTGTCAAGTCATTGTAGTAACTAATGCTTTTCACTTAAGGTGAAAAAATTACTTGTTTCAACAATGAAAAAGATAAATCAGTTGCAATGTTAGTGGATCAAAATTAAAATCTTATACAAGAACCTAAAATTTTAAAGCAAAACCTGTTCCAATGTAGTTCCGTAGAGGTTGTGGTAGCATGCAAAAGTTTCCCGGAGCTGGAAAATATTCCTGGTGCTAACTGTCCACACAATATGATCATCATCTAAATTTTTGCTGTTGATGGCTTCATGCAGTTTTGATGCCTCTGACTTTGCAACCTCCAAATTTACAGCAACTTTATCATATCTATATGAGCTTACCAGGCTCACTAAAAGCTGTAAAACATTATCATGCAGATCACTTTCCAGAGGAAACAAACCATAGAACAAATTGGAAATTAAATGTGATAATGAGTCATTAATGCAACATTACATTCTGACTCTAGCAGCTTTTTGAAAGAGTTCATATTCTTAAGAAAATGGAATTCTGATTATTACACTGACAATTCAAACCTTAGCTTTCAGATTTGAACCATGTTCAGACAGCATGGAACCCACAAAGAAAACTGCATAAAAACTAGAGTTTGAAACTTCATTCATATTTTTGCTTCTTCCTCACATCATAACTCAATATAAGAAACATCCCTTAAAAATGAGTTGACCAAGTTCTTCTGTCATATATCTTTTTCACTCTTGTTTTATTTTCTGTTATTATAAAAAAACCTTTCCCTTTTTCATAATCATCTACTTAGATGAGGTTAAACACAAGAAACCTTGAGCCTTAAATCACTTGTCTAAGAATTACAGAACATTTTTTGCACATTTACCTGACAAGTAGCTACTTCTTTCTAGAGGCACACTTGAGCCTGAGAAGACAAACTCAGGTAAATGTTTTTGTTCTGTATGTCTACAAAACTTCCATGTTCTTACCTTTTTGAGAGGTGGAGCAACACTGGCAACAATGTCCTCCTCGAGTGAAGAATCAAAGAGAGAGCAATAAGCCTGCCTCACAGCCACCAAATGGTTAGGAGTTGATGCACATGTTATTTCAACCAGAACCTGAAGGTGTTTAGTCCCCTTTTTATTAGTTTTCAGTGCATCTTTTGCTAGTCTTGCGTGCCTTTCTGGAGGATCATAGGTCCAGAGAATAATAGCATTCTGTCATGTCATGCATCACAAGAGTGAGTCATAGATCACATGATTGCTTAAAAAATGGCATGATTTGGGAACATGATTGAAGTTCAACAATGCAGTGAACTTTATCCATGGACAAATGGAAAAATGTGCCAAAAGCCCTATAACATTTTTAGTGCAAATATCATTATCATGTCTAAATTATTGTAAGATTGAATCATATATTGCATCTTCTCTCTTCAGAACATCTATGACAGCATACAAAAAGCTTATGTGAACTTAAGCTCATTTACAACAGAAAAATCTGAAGCAATGAAAAGGCATTCATTCAGGTAATCAAGAAATCTACAAAGTAAAAAATGCAATCCAATATTTTCAGCCATCCAAACAGACCCAATATTTCAGCTGAATTCTATCACATATGCCAAAAAAACATTATGATGAAGAACTATTTTCTTAAAAGCAAAAGAAAACAGAAAGCCAACAAAGTGCAGCAACCATGACATACTCTAAAATCACCAGACAATTCTGAATTGAGACGATCAAACAGAGATTCATTGTAAAGCTGCTTATAAGTTTCTGCAATTTCCTTCCTTTGTTGAGCATTCCTGTGTCCCAATACCAGTATCAGTTCTCTCTCATCTGTCCCAAATCCTGCATCAAATTTTCCATTATCATCATAACCCGTCTAATGCCATAAAATAACTCACACAAATTTACCATAAACCAAGAAAAAAATAGGACTAAATAACATGCAAAAGCATAGAAATGTCCCATCAACCAAATTCCCACCAATACTAAGAAAGCATAAAACTTTGTCATAAACTCAAACATTCCACTCCATTGGGACGATAAAAAACCAAAGAACCTACACAATTGCAGACAGAATCATGTCTGTGGAAAACCCATCAGCCCAGAAATTAAGAACTACAAAAATTCAGGTTTTTTAACACAATTCTGCTTCCTAAATTCTGGCATCACCTAGATCATGACAGGATTCAGTTTTGTCAAATTTCTTCACCTTTAAGACATGTTTTTTTTTATGTATTGAGACAAAGATAGAGAGGAACCTTGGAAAGCCTTTCTCAGTCTTTCACTGTCTTGGGTGGGAGAAGGAACAACCTCTGGCAGTTTCAATGAAGCCATTATTTCCCTACAGCAGTGAATGTGAGTTTTTTTCAGTGCTAACAAATACAAATCCACGTTAAAAGAAACAGTTCACACGTGTTTTTGAATGTTTCAGATGTTGTTCCCTCCTCAGAGCTCGCTAAAATTAAGATTTCGACAAGCCTTCTGATTTACCATTTTGCCCCTGCCATTGCTCAGTTTTTCAACTTGGGGAATTCCATTTAAAGTCCTTTGTGTTTATGAAATTGCATTGCGCACCTTCATTCTCTTGAATTGCTGAATAGTACACTATAATTTTCACTTATTTATTTTTTGGACCCGAGAAACTGAACAATTTGTTTTAATTACGACATATGTTACTTACTTTCTAAGTGGCGTTTTATGATGTTTCATTATTAAGAATTCGCTTTCGACAAATGTTATAATAAAACATGCTACTATTAAATATATTAAAAATCATGTTTTATTAATTTATTTTTTTATAAAATATTTTTTCAATTTTAAAGTAAATAAAAAAGGAAAATATAAATTATATGGATTAAAATAAATAAACCTACAAGTTGACATATGAAGTTGACATAAAAATATAACTTTTTTTTATTTCCATTATTTTGAAAATGACAGAAGTTTATACAAAAAAATGTCTTTTTTTAAATATTTCATATTTTGATCGGTTTTTAATTATAAAATTAATAATTAAATTTTAATATGATATGAAATAAGGTTTTTTTTTTCTAACTTATCTTTGAAATGTTTATTCTAACTTATCTTTGAAATATTCATTCTAGTAGTTGTTTAGTCTATCTCTTAGATAATTTTTCAGTGTTATTATATGAAATTGGTTTTCGTTTTTTATCTAAACTCTAGACTATTTAAGTACTTGTAATATGAAAATGATTAGAATGAATATTTCTGAATGTAAAATGATTGTTAGTTTTTTCAAATATTGTTATTTTTTTCAAAGATTGTTAGTTTTTTTAAAAAAAATTTATTGTAGAATAAGTCTTTCTGTAAGTGAAATTGGTTCAACTCGAGGTTTCACTTTGATCCAATGGAAGTAGTTACAGTGGTATTAATGTCTATAATCAAAAGAACAACGAAATTCAGAAGAAGAAAAAACTAACCATCATTTTACATACAAAAAGACTCATTCTAATTATTTTCATACTACAAGTACTTGGATGATCTAAAGTTTAAACCAGAGATAAAAATCAATTTCATATTACAATATAAGAACGAAAAACATATTTAACTTTTTCTTTCGTGCTGAAATTTTTTTAGAAAATATTTAAAAATTTAATCGAGCATGCTTGATGATAGATTTTGATGGGTTTCGACTTCTAGCTATGATAGCAATTTACTTTAGTATGAATTGATGTGATTTTAAATCTATAAACATGAATCACACATTTCATAATCATAGGCACCTACCATCTACTAAAACTTGTGGTACACATTTCTCACCATTCAAAAAAAATCTCAACAACCAAATATGAAAATAATTAGGATATAATTAAAGATAATATAATCATTAAATCCAATACCTAGTAGTCTTTGTTAAAATAAAATAGTATTTTTTTTATCTTTGAAAATGGATCTTGTATTCCACTTATTAATAAATCAATTTATATTGTTTGAACATTTATTTAATAAATATTCAAAACATAATCATGTCATAAACAATTGGTTCCTTGAATTAAAATAAAATTAATTTAGTTTTTTCAAATCAAATCTTAAGGATAAAAATAAATTTATATATAACTTTCACAACAATTTTTACTCATATATTAACTAAAAAAATTATATATAAACCAAATGTTAATTTACTGAAAGTATAAATTGTGTACAATGGCTGCAAGTACTCTATGTGGAAAACTCTAATTATTAATCTTTTGAAAACCTTCCACCATCATAACTACTGAAAACACAATCTATCTATGTGGAAAACTCTAATTATTAATCTTTTGAAAACCTTCCACCATCATAACTACTGAAAACACAATCTATTTTAAAGAATGAAATATACAAGTTAACAACTTAAATTATTTAAATTATAATTCTTCAATGTTAAGTCGAAATTAAAATAATTTATATATTTTTTCTTCTTCAACTTGTTGAAGTGTCTTTTTAAACATAAAGTCATCACGAAACACTGACTTTCAAAACGGATAATATTTTAAATACGAATCTGGAACAAGTGCATCATTTCAGTGTCTAAAATAATATAAATTTTGGAAAAAAAATCTCATTACATTACATTTATTCGTTAATATATGATCAGCAAAAAAAATCTTATTAATTTAAGACTTTTTCTTTTATAATTTAAAACAAAAAGAAGTAAAAGAGAATTGGAATGATCTTAGCAATTGTTGACCAACTTGATGCCAGAACATAGTTATCTCAGCATTAACTTTGGATTATCTTACACTTGTTGACTAAGTTAAAATATTGAATGAAATTCATATGAACACCTTCAGTTACTTGTGCAAATAAATATGAGGTTCATTTATGGTGACAGTGAGGTGCATGAATAATTTATAAGTTGAATTTCTGACCATGTTTTTCTTAATATAATTATAAAATACACAGTGCCATGTTTAACACTAAAAAAACTATAAACATATGTTACGTGTAACCAAAATATTAGAAGAAAAAAAGTAAACATGTGTTACATAATCATCTTTTAAGATTTGATTCCTTGGCTGTGTTTATATGGATTCACAAGTTAAACATGTTTCAGAATGAAAAAATAACTTGAAACTATACATGTGAATAAATTCTATAAAAAATATTAAATAAATATTTTTATAATTTTGTCCTAAGTCTTAGAGCTAGTGCTTGTGATAAAATATTGGGCATTTTACTTTTCTGGTTTTTTTTTTATAAAATATTTAGTTGAAAAAATCTAAAGTTCAGCAACTAAATATTTTATTTTATTTTGTAAAACAGAATCTGTTTTATATAAGAGTTGAAACATTCATAAAATATTTCGTTTTATTTATTTAAGTCTTTTATTGATAATTATTTTTATAAATAATAGATATTTTATTTAATATTTGTTTGTTAATAAGATGAGTAGAGTATTGTAATAAATAATATATAATCTGCTAATATTTGTTAATTATTGTTAATAAATTTTTTTTAATTTGTTTTAAAAAATTAAGCGATTAATAAAAAAACATCATTTTAGAACTTAATTTTATATATTTATATTTTTTTTATTCAAATATTTGAAGTTAGTTTTAAAAGATTATTTTTTAAAACGTATACTTTATGGTACAATTGATTTAGATTTATTTTTATAAAATAATTAATACTTTATTGAATTTTTTTATTTAAATTATAATTTAAAATTAACGTTTCTTTTTTAACATGAAATAAAAATCAATTTTTAAAAATCAAAATAATTAATTCCAATAGTAATTAAATTAAAAATCATTTTAAAAACTAAAAAATAATAATTTCTAAATTAATTTTTATTATTATTAAATATTTTTTAAATTGATATCTAATTAGTAACCAAAATTTATCTCTCAAATTTACAAACTATAAATAGCATAAATATTTAAAGTAGGTGGTAAACACCGTAAACATTGCCACCGACACATTGTAATGTTTAAATGTGTATCTTAAGATGATTTTGAATTTAAATATTGCATATAAGAAATATAATTGAGTAATCAATATTCAATTTTTTTTATTAATTATCAGTAAAATTAATAAATATTTGGTATCAATAAGAGAAAAGGTGCAATGAAAGAGAGTGTTTATTTTTAACTCTAAATCTTAAATTGCATACAAATGTTATAGTAAAATTACAAAAGTAAAAACTATTAATTGGTGAAATTAAATAGTGTACTGGTAATAAATAAATTAATAAAAATTGTCAGTGAAAATTGTGCCAAGAGTGGAAATGATTGACATGGTTAAGCTTTTCCAAATAGGAAAGAAAGTAACAAGAAAACAAAATTAAATAAAGGGTGTATTGAATTGAGGTTTTTTATTTATAAAATAAATAGTCACACTCAATGAATATTTTTGAACATTAAAATAAACTATAGTATTGAATCAAGAATATCAATATAATTTTAAGAGGATTGAAGTTTTAAAAGACTAAAAAGGAATAATTATTAAGATTAACATAAATGATTTTTTTTTTTAAATTGAATATATTTATTTTATTTATTCAAAATTAAAATTAAAAAAATATTTCTACCATCCAAAGAACTCATATCTAACTAAACCAATAAATTAAATGATGAAATATAAAAAAAAATATTAAACTTGAATTGTGCTGGATTGATATCTGACCCATTAAGGCTTTATTTCTGGACATGTCCCATCTGGTGTTCAGAGTTCATATGAAAACAAGAAACAATTGTGTCCATTCATGTTTGGAAATTGAAAGCCATGTTTCTCACATGGATTATTTTATGTATCATTTCCTTTCCCTACCTACTAAGTTTCATTTTCTTTAATTTGAAAATGCCATCTAATAAAGATTGTCCTTATCCTACACTATTCATCATTAATAATAGAATATCAGTGGAATAATGTAACTTTTTCTTTATGTTTCAACTTTAGATTTTACAATTGTTAGTGAAAAAATATATATTAAACAATTAAAAAAAATTATAATATATAAATGGTATAAATCTCTTCTGATTTATTTAATAAAGTTGAATTAAACTTAAAATCTAATACAATATCAAATTCATTTCGATTTTATTATAGCAGATGACACCAATGTTCTAAACTCAAATCCAAACATCGTTAGGGTCAATTACCGCATCCGAGGTATTGTCCACTTTGAAAATCGATTTTTTATCACGGTTTTGTTTTCAAAAGACGTCTTAACGGGTTGAGGAAGAAATGAATATATGAACCGTCTTTGGCCTTGACTCGTGAGCAATGTGAGCCGAGACTATATTAGCGATACCAGAACAATGAGAATTTGTTGGTCTTATCAAGTCATCCGCTGCCAAACTAGCCATAAATATATAATTTTACACACGAGTTGACAATCTTAAAATAATGGGATGTGTTAGATACAAATGAATGCAAACCTCACTTTACATTATAAAAATTAAGTTATAAATAAAGTTATACTTAAAATACACTTTCTAATATCTTTATTATAAATAAAGTTATATATCTATTTTATTAAATATATTTTTAACTAAAGAACACATGGTTTAAATATTATATATATAAATTAGTTTTCTTCGAATATACTTTACTGGGTGTGATCTGTAATGGTTAAATTTATTATAAGGATCTTATCATATCAAGTTCTAGGTTGCCCTTCTCCAAGGTCAAAACTAAATTAAATATTTGATCGTGAAACTTTTGTATATGTTGAAAATATTATTTATTATATATGTCACATTACTGCAAAAAACTGTTGTTGGAGTGATAAGAAAGCTACTATTCATGCATGCTTGAAACTTGCTCAAAATTTTGGATTATATATTTTTAACATGTGAAAGTAAAATTGTGAATCTTGTAACTAAAAGTTATCAACTTATTTCTAGATTTTTTTTTTCATTTCAATTATAATTGTTTTAAATATAAAATCAATTATTACAATTCCTTCACATTATTTTTTGTAAGATTACTGCAAAATGTGATTTTTTCGATTAATCCAACACACAAATTCTTTAAAAATAAATCTTTTTTTTAATAAGATCAGAATGAAAGATAAAGGAATAAACTTTAATTTTTAAAAGTAAGTCTGATCAATGGTTCCCTTATATAAAAATCACTTTAATTATTCCATTGACATTAATTAATGATTGCATTATATTTAAATACTAGCATTTTAAGTGGCCATATTACAAATTGAAACATTCCAAGGGCTTAGTTGCATACACCACAAAATGAAGGGCATGTCTGCAACTGCAATCACATCAAATAATAACTTACAAAAAAAATTAATAGTTTTTCTCTCTCCCTCTCTATCTCTATATCTAACTTTATATCTTGAACTGGTTTTATCTGTAACTGAAGTCTAAATTTACACTATTAATCTTGAGTTATGAATTTTACCAATATTTACTGTTATCACAATTCACAATAACATTTCAAACTCATTAAAATCATTACAGTTTCAGAATAAGCTCCATTAGCATAATTTCAACTGCATTAAAAAATAACTCTTATTTACTAATTCCACTACTGTTCAGAAACATCATATATATATATATATATATGTCAAGGACAAATGAGTCTTTTCAAGTCCTCTGCTAGGTACACACATGTAACTCTCATATTTAACATTTCACATGTTCATAATACATTGGTCAAAGGTGGTAAGAACACAAGAAGTTTCACTTGATATTTTGTGAATTGCACCTTAAATGACGAAAATAGCCTTGGAGGGTCCTATAAAGTGACCATACCCTTTACTGTCCATCACTTGTCACAACTCTATCATCTTCAAAGTTCACACACAGAACAGTCACAATGGCTTTCAATCAAGAGTTAGAAGCAATAACCCAAGCTTTTTCAGGTTCTCTCATTCTCTTCAATCACTCCTAACCTTGTACCATGTTCCTTCATTTTTAATATTAAACATGAGTGTCATTTATCAAACAAGCTGAATTAATCAAAAGGGTTTATCAAAGTTTAGTTTTTTTTTTGGTTAAAATGATTGTATATACTGTATTTTTGCTGTGAGTGCCAATGTTGAATCAGAATTAATCTTATGTACAGATAAGTTTATATAATGTATTGGTTTTGTATGACAGAAATTAATATTGTTTTTTTAACAAAGATTGTTTCTGAAAGACATTTTTTGGGAAAACCAAGAAGAAGCATGTGGTTGATGATTAGAGTTGGATGGTGATTTCAGGGCATGGAGTGGATGAGAAATCATTGGTAACAACTCTGGGAAAATGGGATCCTCTGGAGAGAGAGTCTTTCAGGAAGAAGACACCACATTTGTTCACTGAGGATCATGAACGCCATTTTCAGAGGTGGGATGATCACTATGTTCATCTTCTCAAGCATGAATTCGTGCGTTTTAAGGTACATTTTTCCTTTTATTAGGTTAATTTGTTCTGTGTACATAATATTATGTTTATGGTTACTCTGTTCTGCAATGTCAGAAGTGAGTTCCTTGTTGAATATCCTTGGAAACTGTGAAACAAGCTTTCATGGCCAGATGTTGATATTACTTTTCTTTAATTTATTTGATGATAAAGTGAAAGCTGAATTGTTCTTATAAGGGCATATAAAAAATGTTAATTTGGGATCATTAATTGTTTATGTTTCAATTTGATTATATACTAAAGGAGTGTGTTTAAACTTTTATATATGTATACATATATTGAAAATAACATTACAGGTTTTATGAAAAAGTAAAATTTGGTTTTTGATAACTCTTATTATTATTATCATTAAATTCTCTTTTCAATATTAAAGAAAAGCAATGAAAATTTCTGGCAGATATGACTTGGCTTTATTCATATCTAATACTTTCAAAAGCAAGATCCAAATATTAAAATACATAGAACAAAAGTTGGAACTATTGATCTGATATGTGGTCCCTGATGTGACTGGTTTAATCAGAATGCTGTGGTGTTGTGGTCCATGCACCCTTGGGAAAGAGATGCCCGTTTTGTAAAAGAGGCCCTGAAGAAGGGCCAAAATGCATATGGAGTTTTGATTGAGGTTGCATGCACTAGATCCTCAGAAGAGCTATTGGGAGCTAGAAAGGCCTATCATTCCCTCTTTGACCACTCCATTGAAGAAGATGTTGCCTCACACATCCATGGAATTGAAAGAAAGGTGAGGTACACTTGCACCATCTTGTCAGAGAAATTGCTGTATGAATCTTGATTCACCAGTTCATTATGCATCTATAGTTTATAGTCTCAGTCAATCTTTGTGTGACATGTATTAGAAGATAGTTATTGGTTCTTAACCATGATGGTTGTCATATAAAGCACATTGTGTCAATGTCCAACCAAAGCATAGAAAAGAGATGCAACTTGCAAGATAGTGTTTGATAAAATAAGTAGATGTTAGATTAGAAATGATGTTTAGGTGAATTTGTTGTATATGATGTGTTCTTTGAGGTATATAGCACAATATCTAAGTCAAATTAACACCTATTACTTGTGTGAACAGCTATTGATTGCTCTACTAAGTGCCTATAGATATGAAGGAAAGAAGGTTAAAGATGACACTGCAAAATCAGAGGCCAAAGTCCTCTCCAATGCCATCAAGAATGCTCACAAGAAGCCTATTAATGAGGATGATGAAGTGATAAGGATATTGGCAACAAGAAGCAAGCTACATCTTCAAGCAGTTTACAAGCACTACAAAGAGATTTCTGGCAAGAACCTTGATGAGGTATTAAATAGTACCAGAGCAAATTATAGTGACAATAGTTAAAATTTTCTCAGATTACACACAACATCTTTCATTTTTTCTATCTCTAAGTTCTCTATTTACATTCTTATGCATTGATTACACCATATATCTCAATACAAGAGGCTATTGTTGTAAATGTTACAAAAACCATGAGATTATGTGTAGTCTTAATTTTTTTCAAGAAATATCAGTATGAGTTAGTCTTAACACTACTGATGCACCATTACATTTGAGCTCTGATCATGGTATCTTCATATAATTCCATAGTTTTGAGGTTCTGTTGTAAACTTCAAATATGATGAGATTCTACTCCTGATTAAACCTTCTCTGATTGTGGCTAGGATCTTGATGATTTAAGATTTAAAGAGACTGTGCAATGCCTTTGTACTCCACAAATATACTTCAGCAAGGTTAGATGAAGTTCTTGCAATTGTTTTTACTTTGTTCCATTATGACAAATATGAAATTTCTTATAACTTGCATTCTTTATTTGTGTGCAGGTTTTGAATGAGGCATTGAGAATTGATGTGGATAAGAATACTAAGAAATCTCTTACTCGTGTCATTGTTACTAGAGCTGACATTGATATGAAGGAAATCAAAGCACAGTACCATAACCTATATGGAGTTTCTTTGTCCCAGAAAGTTGAAGAGGTTGCTAGAGGAAACTACAAGGATTTCTTGCTAAACTTGATTGTTAGAGGAGGCTGATTGAAGAAGTTAAAAACAGAAGAAAACCTTGGAAGATGAAATTGGTTTTTAATTTCCATACCTTGTATTGTTTATCCTCCCAATTTTCCTTTGGGTTGTTGTTGCTGCTGCTCATTTTCATTGCATGATGCTTCTTCATCTTGTATTATTATTGTCACAAAAGCAAAAAGTGTAATCAAATAAAATTGTTCTGGTATTTCTTCCAAGACAAACATCCTTTTCTATCATGTTACAACTTTTGTTATGCTAAGGTAAAATGGAGCTTTGTTTTTCCTTTCACTATGTTGAATCCCTAAAAACATGAATTAAAGCAAACAAAAAGTGTATGTCACAGAAGATCCTAAACCATATATACTATCAACTGAGTAGATGAATTGTTGCAAAAAATTTCAGTTTAACCAAAGGTGTTCAAGTTTTTTTTTAGAAATCAAAAGGGAAGAATGAAGTTAATACTATAATCATTATCAATTATGAGCAACATTCTTAATGCAAGGATCTCAAATGTTTAGGATCACACTTATTTCTACTAAAGTCAGAAATAATGAGTAAATTCTCAAACCATAAACAACTAAATTATCAGCACAGTAATTTCTTTCCTTAATACACTCCACAACATTATTCCATATATTCCTTAACTTCCTTAGAATAAGGGAACTATCAGAAAAAGCTTTCAGCATAAGCAAAGAATTTGTCTCCACCCACTGATGTAATCATTCTTTTTGAATAATGATATCAATAACCTGAATAACACTCAGGAGTTCAACTTCAAAAGTTGATTCTGCTTATAGAAATTTTGCAAAACAATCCATATGTTCTCCACTCTTGAGCTTCTCAAAATGATCAATGTAAGTTTCATTTGTATATATTTCAAATTTCATAATCTCTAGTTGATGTGATATCTCAAAAATTAATCTCTCCAACACATTTTATTACGTCAAGGTTGTCAACTCGTACGTGAGATTATATATTTATAGGTGGACCGATAGCGGGTGGTCTGATAAGACCAACAAATTCTCGTTAAGATACACTCTGATACTATATTAAGAAATGTATTTTAAATCTAATTCAACCTTACAAAATTTGTTTAGAAGTTAAGGTTTGCTCACTTGGATATGTTACCGAAAGGTAATGCAATTTTTTCCTGCACCATATCAATTCTTACTTGCACCCTATTATTTTTTTAATTTCCAAAATTACCCTTGTTCTGGATTTAAAAATCCAGAATAGAAAATATAATTGAAAAAAAATACATTCTGGACGAAGAAATCCGGAACAAAAAATTAAAAATGTATTTCGGATAAAAATTTCCAGAATTCAAAAATGTGTTTTGGATATTCAAATCCAGAATGTTCTGGATAATAAATTTTGGAAGTCATTTTTATTTACACCCATTTTTGTCATTTTGGAGAGAAAGGTTGGGTGTATGTTGGAATTGATATGGTGCAGAGAAAAATTACCTAAAGGTTTAAGACATTTCAAACCTTTGACAAGTAGTTGTTGGAGGGTTCTGAATTGTGGATTTGATTCAAGCTTTGGAATTGGGCAAGATGGAATCTCAGTTTTGGAGTTTTGTGTGGAGTTGGTAAAAGATGTGTTCATGGTGGTCCTATTTTTAATTAATGCTAATTGGATTTAATTTTCTATTAATATTAACCTAAGTTTGGATTATATAATTTCTTTATTGAAATATTTTATAAAAATAATAAAAAATTAAATTTAATAAATTTAGATTATTTATACAAACAAAACTTTGAAATAAACAATTTTAAAATAAAAATAAATTAACATCATTGTCACTTGATCAGATTCAATCGATTTTATTGTTGTAAATTACAAACCCAAATGGATTGAAATTAAACTAAAATTCATATTTTTTATAATGAAAACTTGATGTTTATAAATATGTTTGATACCATTTTAAATTTGATATTTTTTTCAGTATAAATTTTAAAGCTGATTATTTAATATCCATTTTAAATTCAAAATCATTTATATAATAAATAAATATTTAATATATTACACATCAAATATATGAAAACACAAAGAAAAAATCCAACGTACTCCGAACTCTATTTAACATAATAATAAGGAAAATTATATGATAAAAAATAAAAAATATTAATATTTAATGCGAAATATCTTTATATGAAACTCACTAAATACTATTTGTTTAAATAAATTTTAATTAAAAATATACAAAATATAATTTGATACAATATACCTCCCATTCATACTTTATATAATTCAATTTTATAATTATTAGCAACTAAAGATAAAAAATATCAATTATACATATATATAACTTCCTTTTCACATAATGTGAAACTGTTGTATGATTTTGATTTAATGTAAAAACAAGAAAAACATAAAATAAAATATTTATATTTTTTCAACTCTTAATAAATATATAACATAATTTTTATAAGCAAAATCTACACATAAATTGATAAACCAACCCTACTGAATATATATTAATGTTTATCAAATATATATATATATATATATATATTGATTTTATATTTATTTATACACTTTTTACTAAAATATAGTAATTGATATATTTTAATCTCACGTTTCAACACTAAAATTTAAAGTAATATACTATTTTCTTTTATTAAGAAGTTGTATGCATTTACATTGGGGACGTATACCTACATCTACATAAACATGTATCAAATATCAAATACTAATTTATTTTATAGATTATTAATTAATAATACACTTTTATGAAATATGAAAGATTTAACATGTTTTCATTCTAAAATATTCTTGGAAAATATATATTAGTTTTAAATTTAAAATTGATTTTCAAAATATCAACTTTAAAATAGGTATTAAACCAATTTATAAGTATTTAAACTATATTGTTTTAAAAAATATAGAGTTAGATTTAAAATCAAATCCAATTATTTCATTCCGCCCTAATTCGTTGATCCTTAATTAAACTTAAAAAAAAATTAATAAAAAAATGTATTAATGTTTTAAATGATTAAAAATATAGTAATATTATAATTTAAATCATCCACATTTATTAATTAAGTTTTAATTATTAATTATAATGGAATAACTTAATATATAAAATAGTAATTTTATCAATTTATTTAATTAGAGATTTTAGTTAAAAAAAATTAAAAAATTTATATGATTAATCATGTTTGAAGAGAAACAAAAGTGATTAGTTTTTTTTTAATTCTTTTCAATATTTATGGTAATTGAGCCATGGCTCTTAAATTGTAATTTTCAATTTCTAGATTTGTCATCTTAAGTTATCTTAAGAACCAATCTTCACACAACCAAATTTTCAGTTTCATGCCATTTTTTTCCTTTTCCTTTTTCTCTGCCCACCATTCTTCTCAACCAAATACTACATGAGAAATAGATTGGTAGGTGAGGAATTGAAAAGAAAGAGAAAAAACTTGATGGGTTGGTTGTAATGAAAAAAAATTCTTATTACTTTTGATGGATTGGAATTCTTCTGTTTGTCCTAAAGAAGAAAGAAAGAAAGAAATGTAACAGAACTAAGTTGATAAGTGAAAACAGATGAGAGATAAATTTTTTTGAAAGTGTTTGATTGAATCACAGAGTGTTTTGAAATTGTACTTTATGGTTAAATTTGTTTGATGCATGATTGTTGATGCATGATTGTTTATTTCATTTGTAGTTTTATGTTGAGACCTTCCTTGTTTGGCTTCTTATAGTAGTTTTCTTTGCTGGCATATTCTACTGCATAATCGTGGTAGGTGACTCTGAAACTCTCAAGTACAAAAACCATTCTACCTATTTCTTTATTGATTCATGCTCAAAGCATATCTAGTATCAAATTGGCCAAAACTTGGATTCAAATGTGTGTTAGACTATCACTGATTCATGCTCAGAACATATCTTGCATCAAATTGGCCAAAATTTGGATCCAAATGTAACTCCTTGTACCTATCCTGAGAAATGTTTGCACATGTAATATCATATTCTTACTTAGATTTAGGATTCCTAGATTAAATACCATGTGAAGTTTTTTTGTTCTTTGTTCAGCTTAGCTTTTGAAAAGTTAATCAGTGATTAAGGTTAAGAATGACAAATAATGAGTGATTAAATATGAGTTTGATCAACTTTTGAAAAGTTAATCAGTGATTAAGGTAAGAATGATCAAATCTCACCTTATATAAATGGTGCAAATAACTCAATTCTTAATATGACTACATATAATTTTGAGTTAACGAAAGTAGTGTTTTTCAGAAATTGAGTTGCAAATTTGAGGGTTGCAAATTCATATAGTGCAGAAGGCAAAAGCCCCATCAATTTGATAGTTCAAAATCAATTTTAACAAAAATCAAATGGGCATTCTCAATGATCTCTTATTTCTTTTTAGTCTGTTCATAATTTATAGCCACCAAAACAGCTATCACACTACCACTCATAAGAGAAATCTATATTCTCATGCAGAAATATAATTAAGGGAAGAGCAAGGGAAAAAACAGACTAAAGGAAAACCAACACTGAAGCACCAAACAACACAAGTATGAGTTGGTGAGTTCTGAACTCATGATCACAAATGCCCTCAGAAAAAACTTAGTCCTCTTTCCCCAACAGAGTGAGAAGGAACTTCTTGTAATCCCCTGAAATTTCCTTGGCAATGGCATGCTCAAGAAGAACACTGTTTCTCTTGTAGTAAACCTCTGAGACTGTTTTCAGATCCTTCTCAGCCCTGCTCACAACCACACGGGTGAGTGCATCCTCATCAGTTCCAACCTTCTTGATAGCATTTCTCACCACCTAAAAAAAATCAAGGTGAATCATGGTAGATATTGTCATGAGTTGGTTGGTTTTCAACATCATGTTAACAGTTTCGAAAGTGAGTTTATTTTCATGACATCAACAAATTCAAATATGTTATAGGAGAACATATAAAGGGTCAACTCTGTGAAATGCATAGGACTGTTATCTTGATGCAACAACCCAAATTTTAATGATGAAAATACCATGAGATTGGATAGGACAATGAGAAAAAATGTGAGTTCAAACATCAAACCTTTTCATAGTACTTGAAATGATCATTGATGGAACGGATGGTGGTGTGCAATGCCTTCTCAAAATCATCAGATCCTTCATCCACCAGTTTCTACAATCATAAGAAATATCAAATACAAGTTCATAAAGTAAAGCATCTAAACTTTTATTTACTTCTCTTTTGAATGGCATACATTGAAAATTATTATCATAACTTTGGTGATTTGCCAAAAGGACATAAAAGGATTTGGTATCTCCTTACCTTAGAGATGGAACCTCCATGGATCTCTCTGTAACGGTTGAAAGTTGCAACCAGTTGAGTCTTGCTCCTTGTAGTCAAGACCCTGATGGCCTCTTCATAGGAACTCTTCTTCTCTTTCACAGCATCATGAAGAATTTCAGCCTCATTTTGTGCCAATTTTGGATTTATCTCATCACCAACATACCTGAATGAGGTCACCAACCCCACTAGAAGCTGTTCAATATCAACCACAAAAACTCAGATCATAAGCACCATAACATTCCATTTACTCACAAAGTCAGAAACTTGTACTTACAAATTACAATGGATCAAAATCAAACCTGTGTTGCCGCATGTCTAATTGAAAATCCCAAAAAACCACAAAGCAGAATTTACATCTAATCTTATATTTGATTACAACAGAAATATTGAAAAGAATTGGTCAAATAAAATTTTCCAAGATAAAGTGAAGCAAAAGTTCAGATCACATGCACCATAACATTCCCTTCACTCAAAATTCAGAAACCTTACCTAACTACATTGGATCAAACCTTTGTTTCCACATGTCCAACAAAAAACCCCAACATACTACTGAAGCAAAGTTGTCATCTATTTGGCTACTTACCCTTCACTCTTAAATGTAACTAGATTGTAAACACTGAACAAAAAGTGATCTTTAAGAAATTGGTCAAAAAAAGACTCTTGCTTTTTCAAGACAGAGTGGATCAAACATGTATTCAATGCACAAGAACTTGCCTGGCGTAGAGGGCCAGTGGTATGTGCTGCAAGATCTTCTTCCAAAGAGTGCTTGTAGCGGTGGAGATAAGCACGTCTGACAGCCAAAAGCTCTTCTGGGGAGTTTATAGTGGCAATTTCCACAATGACATTGTAGTTTTTGCCACTCTTGATGGCAACATTGGCCAAAATAGCATCACGATCTGCAGGTTCCAGTATCCATCGGTACACAGCTTTCTGTTCAGTACAATTAACACAGTACAGAGTTCAGAGTTAAATTAGCACACACGAATTTCAAAAGGCACATGGAACACTAACAAGAACATTTCACACTGAAGGTACCTCAAAGTCTCCTTTGATCTCAGACTCCAAGCGCTTCACAAGATCCTCCTGGTAAATTTCCTCATAAGCTCTTCTGATTTGTTGCCTCTGATGAACAGTTCTATGACCCAAAATTGCTATTATAGTGTTCTCATCAGTACCCCATCCTACAAAATTGAAATCAATCGATCACACTCATTCCAAACACCTATTTCAAAGACACACACAAGTTCATCGGGTTCATCACTCCAACAGATTACCCTCCAATAAAAAGGAAAAACACTTCTAATTCAACACTGAAATTACATGGTCAATCAATATTAGATCACAGTTTTCTCATCCTACAAAACTGAAAATCACTTTAACTCACTCACTTCAAACACCCTTTGCAAAGATTTATAGAAGTACATCAGATTCAACACTAGATTACCCCGAGACACACAAAAAATGCACTTTTTAGTTTAATCAAGTTAGAAAAATTGTCATAGATCTTCATTAGATGAAATATTCAAAATCAACAAGATCATGAACGAGTATGATCCAAACAACAAAGGGGATCTTGATGATGATAATGATGGTTATAAGCCACCTTCAAAAGACTTTCTGAGAGCTTCAGCATCTTCTTGGGGAGAGTGGTTGCTGGGGGCAATAAGGGTAGCCATAGATGAAAGTGTGAGTTCTCTAAAGTGCTTACTATGATGGTGTGATGAAGAAAGCTATGCTCACATACTTTCTATTTATAATAAGGTATGTGTACACAATAGCTTATACATGTATAATTTTTGCTGTAATTTTTCTATTGGGATGAGTAATATCTATCTAGTACCAATCCAAGCCTTGAAATCCGATAAGGTTTGTGGCTTTTTTCAGACAATAATTTATTACATTGATTTTCTTTCCTTTTCTCTCATTCACACTGTGTTCAAACTCCAAGGCCATTTTGGCATTATGTCATCATCTGCAGAAATAGTTTATTTACTGATGAAATTTTCTTTTGCCGACCCATCTGTGATCAGATCAATGCCACATGGAAGGTTGATTTGATTCAAAGCATAAATTATAATTGTAATCATGATAATGATGTGGCACATCTAGAATTTTCTGTGCTGTAATCAAAGTTCTTAATTTGCTGTTACTGTTAGGGAGATAAAATAAACACCATACATAATTCATAATTGCTTGCCACCTTTTCTTAATCCTTAATTATCCTTGATTTGCAACAATTAACAAAAGAGATCACTGAAAGGTTCAAAAATAAAAATATAAAATTATTGAATAATATTTAGTTAAAAATTGACTTATTGAAAAGTGCAGTGTATCTGGTCAAAATGATGTTTAGATTCATAGAGAATTTTCATTATCTCACATGCAAAACGAGTTTCTGCAGATTGCTTTTATTTAATATATATATATATAATATTCTAGGAGTCCCATTTCATAAACTACTTAATATTTAAAATTTAATTTAAATTTTTTGTTATAAAAAAAGTCAATATGTTTTTAGATAACTTTTTTCGTACATAGAAAGTTAGGTACGAAAAGATGAAAAAAATGACCTAAATATAGGAAAAAATTGCTAGATTGTACCAAATTATTTTTTAAAAAATGATGTTGGAAGCCACGAGTTTTTGTTTCATCTTTAATTTCTTAACTTATTTAACTTATTCACAATTAAAAAAACTTAAAATTCTTACAAATTCCTAAGTAAATTGTTTTGTACCATGAACATTTTTACTTCTTCAGTTTTCCCCTTCCTCTCCCAAAACTTAATAAATTCTCAGTAAAGAAAACTTCATAGATTCTAAAATTAAAGGCTAATTTTATTAGTTGAATATATCATTTTACAAATTTTATTACCTTATTTTTTTATATGTTTTATTATCATATTTCTGTTTTTTACCTTCTAGGAATCGTCAAATATCTAAAGTCGTAGTAGTGTCTGAATTTTTATTTATTTTTTAAATAAAGCAACTGCTAAAATCCTTGATGATGATAACATACAACTCAGAACCTAATCTGGCATGACGTGTCCATAAAAAAAGGTAATATATATATATATATATATATATATATATATATATATATTCTAAGTTAAGATTACAAAGAATTTATGTTTTATTTGGATTTGAAAGTAGATTTAATAGAATGGAAAATTAAAAGAAAAAGAAACTGATTAAGAGTAAGAGAGTAAAGAGAGAGAAAAATAAAAATGAAATATATAAAAATTTGTTAGTGACTTAATAGATGTAATAATTTTTAAAATTATAAAATAATATGTTTATAAAATGATTAAATTGTTCTTGTTATTATAATTTTTTTAATTAATTATTAAATTATAATTTTATTACTAATATTGATAATAATATTATAATTATTTTTAATTATTTATTATTATAAGTTCTTAATCTTTTTTAATATTTCATTTATATATTATTATTAATTACTTTTACTTATTATTTCATTACTTTTAATTTTTATTTTATTTTTTAATTACTTTTATTTTTTATTATCGTTATTTTATTAATATTTTATTATATTATTTATGTTATCGATTACATATTATATTATACATAAGCAATTATTTTATGTTCTATCATTCCTAGAAAAACATAAAATAAAAACCAAATTTTAGATACTAAAATAATTAGTTGCAATAGTAAATAAATTAAAGATCATTTTAGAAATTAAAAAAAAAATTGTTTCTAAATTAGTTTCTATTATTGTTAAATAGTTTCTAAATTGGTATCTAATTACCAACCAAACTTTTAACTACCAATTATTTAGTTTTTAAATTTGGTCTCTAAAATTTTGATTGCTAATTAGATACCAATTTAGAAACTATTTAACAATAATAAAAACTAATATATAAACTAATTTTTTTTTTTAGTTTCTAAAGTGGTCTCTAATTTAGTTACTATTGCAACTAATGATTTTGGTCTCTAAAAATTTGTTTTTATTTCATGATTTTCTTGTAGTATATATATAACATTATTTCATCAATTATTGTTATGTATAATGTAATTAATTATGACATAATTATTTGATTATTTAAATTTTAATATATTGTGATGTAAAAAAAATAGTAATTTCATGAATGTTATATGTATTTTCCTTTTTCATATCTATATATTGAAATAATTTTCGTTTTCCTATCATAGTAAACTATATATCTTTAGAAGCAATAATTAATCTTATTGTTTCAACATAAAAAGAAAAACAGTTAATGGATTGTAAAACTTGTCACATGGTAGGTACACACTAATTAAGAATGTTTTTGTTTGTTCAACTAATCTTGTTCGAATTTTCAAGAACCTAAGTAGTTTATTCATACACATCACCTTTTCATTTTCTATTTCAACATCTTTTTACTTTTTTTTTGTTTGATTAATTGTTTTTCTCACACTTGTTTAAATCGAAAATAAATGTATAAGAAAAAGAATGTAAAATGAACTTGATTCGAAACTTTATATATATTTTACAAGAGAAAAAAAAATCAACTTTTCATAATTCATAAAACATGGAATCTTGAGCTTTTCATTTTTCTTTTTACTTTTTTTCTAACTATTTTATGTTGGGGCCTCCTCGATATTCAATAAGACACTGTCTGAACAAATTAAGTAGCTTAATTGATTGATTAAGAACACACTTGAATTGAATAATCACATATAAAAAATTTAATTGTTTAATGTGGGATGAAATTATATAAATTACAATACAACCACCATTCATAGTTATATGAAAAGTGTTAGGAGTCCCACAAAGTTACATACTTATATTTATAAGGTTTTAAGTTATAAGTGGTGGTTTAACATTCTTTAGTATCGAGGTTTTCAACTTATGTATGAAATTATATAGTTACGGGTGATTTGATAACAGTTCGATAACGAATGATTAATAAGACTAGTAAATTCTTGTTAGAATAGATTCTAAATAAATCTGATATCATATTAAAAGATGAATTTGAATTATAATTCAACCTTATAAAACCAACTTATAGGGTAAGATTTGAACATACTTGTATTTTTTTATTAGTAAAGAATAATTAAATTAAAAAGGACACTCTAGGGATGTCTTGCACCTACTTATATATTATGAAATGTTATTATCTATAGTCAATATGAAATCTGCAATACGTTGGTGTCGAATCATTCGATATTTTCAAATAAAAAACATGACAAAAAAGTGATAAAGCAAACTCTACACATACAAAATTGAAAAAAAAGTATGAATCATTTATGAATAATACTTAGAAAATTAAAGAAAAATATGAATCATTTATGAATAATATCTTGGAAGGACTTGTGAAGAGCCAGATCATCTTCACTAGTTGAAGTTAAGAATGAAACATCAAGAGTAGCCATTGTAGATAACTAGATTTGGTTGTGTTTGTGGTTAATTTAAAGTTAAGGAAAATGTGTTGATGGATTGTTAACTATGGTTATGGTGATGTTATGATTTATAGGTATATAGTTGTTTCAGAATTAATAGCTACATGCTTTTTGAAATTTGGGTGTTACTTATTTTATGTGTAAATTAATTATTGCATACGTTAAAGAACCCTAAAAAACTGATGAAGAACAAATGAAAACGCGTGATGGAGGATTCTCACCACTTCTACAAGGATTGAGGGCAAAACGTGAAAGGTTTAAGTAATTGGATTAAAGTGGATGGAAAAAAATCTCCATTTTAACATTAAATCATAATTAATCTACTTGCTTTTTTTAATTTTGGAAATTTCAAATCAATGATAGAATTAAAATTATTATATATTTGTAAAATTGAGTTATCATAAAATTTATAAACTAACCAAATATTAAAGTTATTTAAAGTTTATTTTAATCAAGTTAATTGGGACTACTCATTCCTATTGAACTCCTTTTTATAAGAATGAATTAGTTATAAAGTTCATTTAGTGAGATTTAGTTTATTTTAAATGATTTATCATATTAAATACATTTTCTAATATTTAAATGGAAGATTTTTCAAAATTATCAAGATTAGTACTCCTTATATAATTACTAACGTAAATGTAAAGTATTTAAAACTATTTACAAAAGTATTTAAAATTAAAATTGTATTTAAAATTAAAATTGTACGTAGGTTCTAATGTTGTCATCTAAGAGATCTATAAATACATACTCTTCAGAAAGTACAATATATATAATTCTATGCTCTTAACTTTCATATTGTTAAGCATTTATCCTCATATTTGTGGTGTTCCTACTGACGGACCTTCATTCTCTCCTTGATCGGTTAACATTACCAAGCTTGGTTCATAATGTAGTCATCTTTTCTCCACCTCGGAACTCTCTTAATCCATTTTTGGTAGGAATATTTGGCGTTCACCGTGGGACCTGGGTAAAACTTTTTCTAGACCACAAGATTTATGGTTTTGATGAGAAATCAATCTATCGCATCTTTGTGCTCCTACTGACTTAAACATTGAAGAGTCTTTTGCAGGTGGACCTCCTTTATCTCATTGCGCTCGGTCAACACTACAAGACTTCGTCAATAGAGAAGTCATCTTTTCTCCACCTCGAAACTCTCTTAATCCATTTTTGGTAGGAATAGAAACATATAATAATTTTATTACTATAATATCAGTTCTTTAAATTAATTATTTTGAATATTTTAATTTGTTGATGGACTTATATGCACATCAAATATATAGAAAGGGGGAGTTTCAATATCATTTACATATGATACTACATTGTTTCTTCATACAACAAATGTAATGCCTCTTTTCTAGATCTACAATACAACCTATGTAATTATGGAGTCTAGTATTTTGTCACTGTGTTAATTTTCACCATTACTTGCATTAGGTTTCCTTATGAACAATGATAATGTGTTGTAATCTCATCTTTCATCTTTGGATAATGCACTATCAACTAGACATGTTTTTTTTTTCTTGTACTCCATGTTTATTAGACATATCTTCTTAGTTTTTGAATGTTGAAAACAAACAGGTAAATAGAAATAAAAGTTTTAAAAACTGAATATTTATTTAAAAATTAGAAAATATGCATGAGTGTGTTGAAAAATAACTTAGTATAATTTTCTCAAACTTTATTATAGTGCTCAAACATCGCAAGTAGTAATGTTAAACAGAAGTACACATTAAAGACAATAGACACATGACTGATAAAAGCACACTCAGAATTGGAAAATTAACCAAATCATAGGCCAAGAAACCAACAACATAAACAGATACAAAATATGTTTCAATGTCCTTGGCTAGAACAATCACTTCAAACATCCTTCCCCAACAAAGTGAGGATGAATTTCTTGTAGTCCCCTGAGATTTCCTTGGCCACTGCATCCTCAAGATGAACACTGTTTCTCTTGTAATAGATCTCTGCAATGTTCCTCAAGTCCTTCTCTGCTCTTGAAACCACCACACGAGTGAGTGCATCCTCATCAGTTCCAACCTTTTTCATTGCATTGCGCAGAACCTATACATCATAGTATATTATAAATAAAGAACTGAGATAAAACAAAGGAGAAAAAGGAAGATAAAGAATATGTGATCAGAGTATAATAAATGCTTCAGAAAACATCATAACTGTTGGACACAAAATCTAATTTTGAGTTGGTTTTCATGCAAAATTTAGATACATTACTATAAGTAGTGTTGGTGTTGTTTTTCTATCAGAATTGAAGTTTCACTTCAGTTTTTATTGGTGAACAAACACTTGTGTCATCTAAGCTTGTTATTTAAATTCAAATATTTACATAAATGAAGTTGGTTATTCATGAAAATCCTGACATGAAGCACAAATGTAAAACATTTGGAAACATGGATCATAACAAAAAAGGTAGAGTGTAGCACATACCCAAATGAAGTTTATGATTGCTAAAATTCAAGATTTCAACTAAAACATTGTAAAGTTGCAAGCAAGCAAATAACATGATTCTTTTTAAAATGGTGACTGATATACTTAATGCAGAAATATAGTGGGAATCTGACCTTTTCATAGTACTTTTTGTGGTCATTGGTACATCTAATAGCAGTGTGCAATGCCTTCCTGAAATCATCAGATGCATCGTCCAACAATTTCTGCAACAAGTAAATATATACACACATGTCAATTATTTATCTAGTGTTTTTTTTTTTATCAAAGATCTACTAGAAAACTTTGTATGTTGTACCTTAGTTATGGAAGTGCCATGATCATCTCTGTAGCGGTTGAAAGTTGCCAGAAGTTGAGTCTTGCTCCTTGTGGTAAGGATCCTAATGGCTTCTTCATGGTTGCCTTTTTTCTCCTTGATAGATGAATGAAGAATATCAGCTTCAGTCTTTGCCAATCTTGCATTAATCTCATCACCACCATACCTATATGAGGTCACCAACCCAACCAACAGCTGCATAAAGCCAACCAACCACAAACTCATTAGTCAAAACCGTTAGCATGCACCTAACATTTCATCAAGCATGCACTTTTGACCAAAGTTTTAAAAATGGTTCTAAAGATTTTTTATTAAGAAGTGAACTTTAAGTCTGACTCAATCTTACAAAACTGACTTATAAGATGAGGTTTTCATGTGGATGTAAGATCTCCAACAGTTTTTGCTATTGTATCCATTGTCAATATAATTGTGATCTCATGAGTCATTTGATTGCAATCAGAGTTCTAAAATACTTTTATCAGCTGTAATTTCAGTCACAATAACTTAGAAAGAGAAGAATGTTTCATACTATCCTTCAATCAGTATTATGATGACACACAGATGAATGACTTGCTATATGAGGTGACAAAACCAGAGAACATATATAAGTTATTCAAACTATATGAATCATGAAAGGAACAAAAACATGTTATGAATTGGGATGGTGAATTGACATGGTGTAAAAAGATTATTCACCTGGCGAAGATCACCAGAGGTATGAGTAGCTACATCTTCTTCCAAAGATCGTTTGTAACGGTTGTGATAGGCACGCCTAGCTGCCAAAAGCTCCTCAGATGAAAGCACACAAGCAATTTCCACAATCACATGATAGCCCTTGCTACCACTCTTGATTGCCACATTGGCCAAAACAGCATCACGATCTGCAGGTTCCAGCATCCAACGGTACACTGATCTCTGTTTTGTTGTTTTGTTCACACCCCATGTTTCAAAATCATTAGGCTATATGTCACAAAATCATGTGATGTTCTAAATTGTGTTCTAGAATTAGTTTTAGCTTTGATCTCAATATGTTCAGAGCCATGATTTCAGTCATCCAATTTTATCTTGCAAAGCCATGATTCAAACTCGATTTTAGTTCTTAAACTTGCACAACTCCACACTAATTGATCTACACACTCTGAGTACAAAGACTAAGATCAATTGTAAGAGAAATCAAGGGACTCAAAACACATTTTATCTTGATTATTTTTACAATGGTTACCTCAAAGTCACCAGTTAGTTCAGATTCTAGGCGTTTGAGGAGTTCTTCTTGGTAAATTTCTTCATAAATCTTTCTGATTTGTTGCCTCTGATAAACATTTCTGTGACCCAATATTGCAATAACAGTTTTCTCATCAGTTCCCCATCCTGCAAAGTTCAAAACCATAGATATCAAATATTGTATTTGCCAAAAGTTACATCATATTGATGATCAACTATTTCTTCTTAAGTAGACACCAAAATTTACATTGAATTTTGTAGAAATGGTGGAAGGAAGGACTGAGGCACAAATGTTTCCATCACAGAATCAGAATTCTTCATGGATTTTCACCATGGCAAGAAAACCATAATAACAAATTGGTAAATAAATAAAAAATTCCTTTTTTTTTTAATTTAAGGAGAATGGGAAGAGAAATTAACCTTTAAAAGCTTTGTGAAGATCTTCTGCATCTGCACCAGGTGAAAAAGTGATGGGAGCAATGAGGGTAGCCATTGTTGATTATTGTTTCCTCAGAAAGGTGTTGGGTATGTTAGAGTTTGGTTTCCAACTCCTATATTTATAGTATAATTAATACACTACTATGCTTTTTTACAGTGTCCAATTTTATCTTGTTTTATTTTCAATAACAGTATCATTAATTCCAATTATTAATCTCCCAGAAAAGTTTACCTATTTTTCTTAAAAAAAATTTAAAGTTTACCCAGAAAAGTTTGGTTAGAACAATGCCAAGAGGGTGTCACTGTCTATATGAACCTTCTTATGTACTATGAACAGCCTATAGCTACACAGCTATGTACTATGCTTTAACTGAGTCCAATTTGTTAAGAGCAGTGCCATAATCTTTAATTGTGCTGTCTTTTTTGACCTTAGAGCACTGGGAAATTGAAGAATCATGCTGCAACATTAATCCGATTTATTGGTATTAAGTATCACACCAATGTGTTGAAATGGGATGGATAAAAAAGTAAATAAAAAATAAAAAATAGCACTTTTAAAATTTTATTAAAAAGGTCAAGGAAAGAAAAAGAACACTCATCGTTACATTATATTTTATTCACTTCAATTATATTTATAACTTTTATTATAAATGTTTTCTTAACAATATATCCTAAAATTATTCTTTTTTAACCATCATATTTGTAAAAACTCTTAAATATAATTTACTCGTCATAATATTATGAAATTCATAATTATTTTATAATGTTACACCAATAAACATGTCATCTAATATCTCTATCATTCTTTATACACACATCTAAAATTACACGTCTAAATTCAAAGAATACAACTTTTTTTTTCATTTTAATGTAAGCAAAACATTTTTCTTAGAATATGAGAAATTACACCTTTTAACAGTCTAATGTAGAACTTTTTTTAAAATTCACATCGATTAGAAATAAAAACATTTTATAATATATAAGTGAGTGCAAATATCACATTATGAATCAATTATATGAGATTGAGTTAGATTTAAAGTCTACTTCATAGTATGATATCAGAGTCATTCAGAACCTATCCTAATAAAATTGTGTTGGTCTTATCAAACTCTAACTATCGGACTACCACCTATAAATATATAGTCTCACACCTCATAGTATATAATTAGGTATTGTTCCGATTTCAAGTCCGAGAGATAGTATCGCTAGGGTCAATCACTGCATTTAAGATATTGTCCGCTTTGGAGGTCGATATTCCGTCACGATTTTATCCTTAAAAGACGCCTCAATGAGTTGGAAGAGGGAAGAATATATAAACTTTCCTGACCTCACTTTGTAAATCAATTTTATATGATTAAATTATACTTAAAATCAACTTCTTAATAAAATGTCTTAAGTGATTATGTGTGATTTGAAAAAAAATAATTATAGCCATATAAGCACTCAAAATTGAGCTCTTAATTTCTGTCTCAAGAGCCTGAAAGTGACAAAGAAATATTGAACTATATGTGATATTGGAGATTGGTTTCTTCATAGTCCCAAATGAATTAATATTTATATTACTATTGATTCCTAGTTGTTATCGCCTTAACATGATCATCAAATCTCAACGTTACTTTTCATGAGATGATTATTTATTTTCTAAGTGCATCAAATGTTAACTAATAAATACCATTCTTTGTCATTAAGAAATACATTTTAAACTTTAGAAATTGCGATTAAACGTTGCAAAGAAACCTAAAGTAGAATTTGATTCTTTGCTATAACTGGCATGACTTCCAACGCATCAAAAGACAATGAAACATGTTATGAAGAAAAAATAAAACATGTTATAAAAAAATATTAAAGTGATTCATTAAATAACATATAGATTTGTAATTATAATTATATGTTATTTATAGTTATATGTTACGAATAGGAATATTTAATTATATTCTGTACATAATTTATATTACACAAGAATAAAATATTAAAACAATTTAAACGGTGACTAACACGAACATTAAATTACGATTAAGAAATAAATTTTAAGTTTAACTCAAATTTACAAAATTGGTTTTTAAGGTAAAATTTGTAATCACGTATGTACTATCAAATGTCATTGTCTTTAATCTTTTCAACACACCCCATTACGTTAAAACCTGTCAACTCGTGTGTGAGACTATATATTTATGAATGGTCTGATAGGAACCGATAGCGGGTGACACAATAGGTTGAACAAACTTTTGCTAAGATAAACTCTTAATGACTCTAATATTATCTTAAGAATTCGACTTTAAATCTAATTAAACCTTACAAAACCAACTTATATAGGATTGAAATTTACACCCAGTTATAACCTTATTTATTATTTATAATTAATGTGAAATTTTCAATAAGTTTTAGTAACTTGGATAGATATTTATGGATTTTGAACATTGTAATTGATTTTGGTCATCAACAAGCAATCAAATTTCAAAAATAATTTTTAACTTTTTTTGAGTTCTCAACCAACAATCAACAATTCTCCACCTTTTGTTGAGAAAGTTGCGTGTAGTGTGCATCATGTTACGTTACAAAGTAAAAGTCCATTTTGATGAATACTTTATTCATATTTTGCAGTTTTCATATGAACACGAGGCATACACATGAAGCGAGGGAACACGAGCATCTTCACATTCTTAACTTATATTATCTTAGGGAAACACATGTAGGTTTTGCATTCTTTTATGTTGAAAAACATAGATAAATTGTGGAGTTGTGTTGTTATTTTTTATTTGAAGAGTTATGTTGTTGCTTTTTATTGACGAGACTTCACGGTTATATATTTTATCAAATAATAAAATGATTTTAATTTAAGAAAAAAAAATATCTAGTTAAAAATATACTAAAAACAGGTATGCAAAATGTAAGGACTTTGTGTGTTTTTTAATAAAAAAATATGAAATAGTTATAATTAAATTTAATTTATGTTTAAGTTTTTAATTCTTTAATTTTGTAATTGAGTTATGTGTTGATTTGTGTTTAAGTAGAGTATAGTATGCAAAAATAAACTTGGACTTTAATATTAATGTTGTTTAGTACACTTCGAAATATCATAAACAAAGTTGAAAACCTTTCGGACATCTGGATTGAATACCACTCTAATTCTCTGACTGAGTATACTTAGATAGGTTAGATTTAAGATGACTTAAGCATAAAGTTAACGATGAATTTGTATCTCATGTCAGACTAATACAAGGATGAATTCTTATTCGAGATAATCTAGACCTACTACCACGAGGGTTCAACTCATATATGTGAATAGTTGATCGATATCAAGTCAAAGTATGCATATAATAACATTTATTATCCCTAACTAATGAATACCAAATACTTGATCGTGTCGAAGAACTTTTTGCAAGTACTTCATATATCGACGACCGAGAACATAAAAATGTTAGACACCAACACCAAAAAATCTAAAGAGTATGAGTGATTTGGAGAAAAGAACAAAAGAAAATGGAAATTGTTGAAGTTAGAAATTGTGGAAGTGGTTGCACAATCCTTTATTTCTCTTTTCTTTATATAACAAAAGCTACTCCTTCTTTCTCTTTTCTTCCTCCATGCATCCTAAAATCAATTGTCCTCTTTCTTCTTCTTGGTGACCTAAGTATGCAAGCTAGTTGGGAAGAAGAATATAATCTCTTGTTTCAATTATTGACATTAGTATTCATATAAATAACTATATGTTAATATGCAAGATATATATTGTTACGCTAAATTACAAGTGATCAATATTAAATTATTTTGAACAATTTTATGTACAAGACTTTTGATGTGGATAATCTCTTATTTCTCTATAAATAGGTTAGGTTCCGAAATTATAATTGTTAAAGAAAATTAATTAAATCCCTGCCACCATAATTGGCCGTTCATCTGTCTAGTGAATAATGTAAGGTACAAACTTTAGATTATAATAATCTAATATTATAAATGTTTTAGATTTTAGAAGCAAAGAGTGACTCCATGGCCCAATGGATAAGGCGCTGGTCTACGGAACCAGAGATTCTGGGTTCGATCCCCAGTGGAGTCGTTTATCTTTTGTTTTCAAATTTTCTGCTCAAGTTATTAACTACTTTTTTTTATGTTATTTATTATTGAAGTATTTTAATAATTAATTTTAAATAATTTTTTATAATTTTATCATTTAAGTAATTGATTTTCTAAATTCAAATAACTACTCACAATAAAAAAAACTACATAATACAAAAATTTACCAACAATAAAAAATGGACGATATTTACATTATTTATACTTTAATAAATGAAAAACATATTACATTTATTAGAAATATTTATTTTTATAATTATTTTAAATAAAAATATTTTATAATTTTATAACATACTTTTATTTCAATGATTATTATGTATAACTATTAATAAAGAAGAATACTTGTAACTTATTCTCGAACGGGTTGGAATCAAGAGAGTGATTTCCTTCTTTCTTGGTCGGTCGGTCTACTCTTTCTTCTCCCCTCTCGAATGAGCTTTTTGTACTCCTCTCCATTCTCTACTCCTTGTTTTCGTGGGTTTCGGGGGCTCGGATAGTACCTGCAAAAGGTACTCCGACACTCGAGTGAGATTTTGGTGTTCGACACTTGGTGTTATTAGTACAGAATAATGACATTCTTGATTCTTGAAATCTGTGCTTACTTATATGATTATCATGAGCCATTTGTTATTGGGTCATATTAATGATTTTGGTCGTAATTAAGAATATATTACCTAGTGATTGATCATTGATTAGTCTCATTAATCCCCTCTGAGTGCGATGGTTTCAGTCATATAGGTCGACCTTGACTGAGTGCTGAGTCTTTTAGTCAGTCGTACGAACTCGATCGGTACATAACTATTTTTAGTATACATATTTGTTTACCAATTATATCATTATCAATATGATTTATCTTATTATCTTAGGCAACAAATAGAACGTTTAAGCATCACCACTTCAGAAAAAAGAGAATCAACACTAATTTTTGTCGTTTGAGTATTCAATATGATGCTTGAGCAACAAAACTCCCTAGTAAGAGAGAATTCATATGACTTCTCTTTCGCTTAACTTGAATGTAAGCATTATCGCTTGAGTAACACTTAAATGCTTAAACAATAATGCTTTATCTTAACAAAAAATATCATCGTTTGAACATCTTTAGTGACCAATCAAATACTCATAAGAATAACATATCTTTAATTCTTTTCCAAACAAATTTAAATATATATTTATTATTTTATTATGTACATCCTTGGTGTATATAACTTTCTCATTTTTGGTTTCGCAACTCAAAAGACATTCTCACCAACACAAATAATAATACAAACTTACACAATATAAAAATATAATCACACAATTTTGAGTTAATCAATAACTTCAAATCTCAAATATGGTACCTAGAGTTTCATTTCCAAAAAATATCTCAGGGTAGTTTGTATTATTGAGAGGTGACTTATATATAATAAAACTCAAAACTAGAATCTCCAACCTCCCCATATCACACATAAATACTTCAACAAAACTTAATAACACAATCTAAAAATCAAAACATTACTACTAGTTTAATAGAAAAAAAAAATATCTTTGTCTTCAATTGATAAATGTAGAAGGACTACAAAACTCCCACATGTGAAAGGAAAAGAGAAATTCAAATGTAGTTAAACTAGAAACACATCCAAATCAAAATTCTAATTAATATATGATCATCTATATACAACTACCTTATACATTGTGGAGTTTAATCATGAAAGTAATAAATGACGAGGTCAACAATTTTAATTATTTTTAAAGAATTTAGAGTTTCATAATAAATTAATAACATAACTTTTTTAAATCTAATTATAACACTTTTTTTTACAATGCTATTTTATTCTCCATAACTTTATTTTCTTAAATCTAAATAATTTAGTTCACACAAAATAAAAATTGAAAAATAAATATTTTTCTATGCAAGAAAAATTAAAACATAGAAATTGTACTGTCTTAAACTAGATCAAGGATGTGGTATAATGACACTTTGTGATACTGATATGAAAACAAAAGTATAAGTATCAAGTGAAGTCATGTCACCTGTACTTGCCCCTTAGGCATCATGATTTTTTGGACAGAGGATTCTTTGGATGATCATTGTGTGTCGGTCTCTGGGGGTTGCCATGATCAAACCTAACAACATTAACGAGAATAATAATTCTATTACCAAGATTTTTAGGAGTCATTGAACCCTTATATCCAGGAACTTATTTTTTCGAGTACCTTGAACTTTCTGGTCTCTCAAATTATTTTTCTAAATACGATAAATATGATACAAATAGGATTGCAAAGACACTTGAATTCACTGGATTAAAGTCAACTAATTTTGAACAAGAACAAAATGACTTTCATCGTGGTACTAGGTAAAACTTCTCCTACCTCCACAAGATAACACATAGGAAATACTTTTTTACAAAATAATAGTTTTTCCTATCCACAAAGAATAAATAAAACAAAATGACACACTTCAGGGGTGTCTCAACCCTTATACAGAAAATGACCAAGGCCAATATGCTCAACACCTGACCCCCACACAACCACCTGACTCTACAAACCACCAAACATAATCCTCAAAGGAATGGTAGACCACATCAAAATAATTCAACATCTATCCTAACAGAGTCCTTATAGCCAATCTTCAATCAAAATACTACAAAATACAATACAAACAAAACATCCCCTAAAAAAAACCTACTCAAAAGTGTTTCCACTTTCTTCAAACCTAGAAAACTTTAGTGTGACATCATGAGAAACCAAAGACAAACAACTCAAACGAAGGAAGATGACTATGCTCAAACCTTGTAGCAAATCCTAGATACCATATATGAGTTATAACGCGAGAACACAAAAACTAAAAAATGAGCAAAAAAGACTTAGGTAGACCAAAAAAATAAATGAAAATAAAAGTATAAATATATATTAATGAGACTCATTTTATTTTTACTTTAGTTCAATCTCCTATATTTCTACTCTTCTTCCTCTATTTTCATTTTGTCAAATAAAGATTAAATGAAAATATCCACATTCATTTAACCAACACAAAGATTAAATAAGAAACAAAATAAACAAAATAGGCTTAAGTGAGCAAAATATATATACTTGGTTTCTAGAGTCAAACAATTTAGTTATGGTCTAAATACAAAATTGTAAGGGTGGGAAAATATATAATTTGGTCAAATTGCTCAATTTTTGCATTCCTCTATTCTATTAAAAATTTATTTATTTAAATCTATTTTTTTACTTTGATCCATATTTTATAATATTTTTAGATCAAATTTCCATTTTGTTTATGTAAATTTTAAAAATTGAAAAATCCAAATTTATAATCTAAATTTTTGGAAGCACTCTCTCTCCAACACCTATACCAAAACCACATGTTTATAAAGTCTCTTCAATTTTATTTGTGACTCTCTCTCTATGATGATGATAATAAGTTGCGTCTGAGGTGCATGTTCGAGTTGTAAGAGTGAGTCAACTTCATCTTTAAAAGATTGTCAAATTTTATGGTTGAGAATTGAGTATGAGTCCATTTGCAGAAGACTTTTCCACACTCAAGTTATATGATAATCAAGTATAAGTGAATAAGAAAGTAATTAGATAGACATAATACTCTTTAAGATAGTATTTAAAGGCTTTGTATAATGTCTAGGTAACTCATTTGGTTATCAGATACAAAATCAAGTTCTACATAAACATAATGATTAACTTTCAATTATTAGGGTGATACAATAATATAACAAATAGTTACTAAATGCTCTTTGTTTTTTGGTATAGGGTAGTACATTACCCTCCTTTTTGTTTGGTAATGAAAAAGAGGAAAAGAGTGGGAGTGAATTTTGTTTGCTTGGTAGAAAGAGAAAAAAGAAAAGATTTACAGAAACAATACAATTAAGTGTAGTGTTTTACATATATTTTTATTAATACTTTTTTTTTTTTACATTTTATCAAATCGTTGAAATTACATAACTTGTTTTTTTTCTTTACTCCTGTCATGCCAGATAATTGAAAATTATTTTATTTTTCATATGTTTTTATTAAATTAATTTTTTCTTTTTCTCAACTAAAGTAAAAAAAAATCTAATCTGAAATTGAGTTTTGTAATTTCTGTTTTTGATCATAGAATCACACCAAGAGCCACTTGATAAACAAAACGGTGGGCCCCACGAAAACAACCTCTGATGCTACCTGAGCCACTACATAGGCCTTTCACTGGGCCCACTGGGCCCACACCCAAACCAAAACAAAAAAGTAACAACCAATGAGGATTCGGCATTTGATAGACTCTCTCAGAGCCACTACTTTAGATACGCACGCTCACACGTGTCAACTCGCGCCTCACCTCACGCGCTCTCTCTCTCTCACATATCTCCGTCGCCGTTACTCTCAAAACACACACACACTTTCTCTGAAGCCTTCAAACTGTTCTCTCTAATTTCTCTCTTTCCCACTCTCTTCGCGCGGCGCGTCATGTGAAGCACGAGCTAGTCCTCCGCAACGACGTCGTTTCGTTTCATGGTGGCGTTGCTGTTGTTCTGCTGACTCTCTCTCTGTGTGAAAATCTTCTTAGTTTTTTTTTTTCTCGGCGATGAGTAGAGTAATTCATTCTCTGGCGTTCGATTCCGTGTCTCGCTTGTACAATTTCTGTGTCTCGCATGTAAGAAATGTTTGATTGGAACGACGAAGAGGTTAGTCATGTTTTCAATTTCTTTTCCTCAACTTTTTGTTATTATTGCTATTGTTAGATCGTAGTTTGTTAGATGTTTGTTTTTAATATTTTTTTTAACTAAACGAGCTTAGGTTATTGTTGTGTATAACATTTTTTGTTTGAAATAAATTGGGGTGTATTTTGGTGGTTGAGATTTGAGTCTGGAATGATTATCAGAAATTGAGATTGAGGTGAGGATGTTGTATTTTGTCCTTGCTTCAGTTTGAGAATTGATATCAAAGTATTTCAATACGGAATTTAGGAGAAGTGGATTATGATCCATTAAGCAGTGTTTTGGAAAAAAATGAGTGGACCGCAGAGGGAGCTTGTAGCTGCATTCTGGTTGAATTCTTAGAGATCTTATCATAATGGTCCTGGACCTTAATATATTGTTTGGTTCAAAGGAGGGGAAAGATGTTATTGGAGGTGGGGGGAGAGAAGGGAGGGGAGGGATTTTGATTAGACATCTTTGTTTGGGTAAGAAGAGCAGGGGAATAGAAATAACTTTGTTCTTGTTTGGTTCACAAGGGAGGGATATGCTAAAAGTAATTTTCTTTTTTGAAATTTTATATTTCAAAACATAAGTAGGATAGTTTAGTCAACACAGAAATGCTTTAAATTCCCCCCCTCCCCTTTAAATAACCCTAATATTGGTAGGGATTCTGCTCCCTCCATTCCCCTCTCCTCCCCTCCTAAAAATCGAACCAAAGAACAAATCATTATCAGAATCCCTCATCCCCATCCATTTCCCCAACTAAACAATGGTTAAGAGTACAGTTACTGCCAGATACCTTAAAATGAAGTTTGGCATCAAGGAGGAGTAATGGAGGTGGAAGGTTGTCATGATTTGTAATTTGTAGTGTCTGTCTCCTAGAAAGGTAAGAAAAATCAACCTATGTTTATTGATACATTTTGGTAAAGAGTGGTTGCTGCACTTGGATTTATGGTTTTTTATATAAGGAGGCTTGGGAAAGAGTGGAATCAATAATAATATTGTTTCAAGGGAAATGTGAAGATGATATGGTTTCTTCCTATGGTATATTGTGTTAGAATGTATGGCTTTAAACTAGAGGGGGTGAATGGTTTAAAGAGGGTTTTTGCAAACTTTTAAGCCTAGAATGAAATTACTTCGAGAAACACTTGAATCAGAATATATTTTGCCAAAACACAAAGCAAATAAGCACATCACAAGAAAAACAATCGGTTGTTTCGCAGAAACAATCGGTTGTTTATACTAGTTCACAAATATAAAAACTAAATTTAAAGAGATTAAGGATAAAGAGAATGCACACAAAGATTTATACTGGTTCACTCTTAACCCAGAGCTACATCCAGTCTTCCCAGAAACCACTGGGGAATCCACTAAGCAATCAACCCTAGATTACTCACAACACAACCAAAGAAGTGTCCTTGATCCCCTCAAGACACACACTTCCTTTGGCTTAGCACAACACCGCTAAGAATGCTGATCTTGATCCCCTCAAGAACACACAACACTTCTCAGCTATACACACAAAGTTTCTTTCAAAGTACAAAGGATTACACTTGTTACAGAGAAGATCTGAAATCAATACAAGATGAAAATTCTATCTCACACTCTTTGGTCAAAATGCAATCTCTAAGCAATTCTCAACTTTTCAAAAGCTCAATCTATGAAAAACTCAAATATGTTTTTCTGTATTAAAACAAAGTTGTTGTTTGTTACTTAATCTTAACAAACTATTTATTGCATTTAAAGATTGGTCAAAGCATTAAAAACTGGAGCGTAAACAGTTAGAAAATCATTTAATGCTCAGTCAAAGCACAAAACAGTTTTCTGTTATGGTCCTAAAACAAACAATCGGTTGTTTCCACGAAACAATCGGTTGTTTCCACGAATCAATCGGTTGTTTTGGTTTGACAGCAAGTCAACCATCAAAAACAGTTTTCAACCTTTCTAAAAACACTTAAGTATAAAACAATCAGTTGTTTCGACAAAACAATAGGTTGTTTTTCAGTTAGTTTGAAAAACACTTTTCAATTAAAAAGTTTGAGAATGCTTATGCTTTGGATTCAATCAAGAGTGGATATATACAATTAATCTACCCCAGATCCTATCTAAAGACAGCTCAACAACAACAAGCACATCCAGCCTTTCATCAACCTTCAAAGGGTTTGGATTCTTCAAAGCTTGAACACACTTGGTTCAACATATTGTTGGTTCCTGTTCATAAATTATGAGAGGGGGGAACTGAAAAAGTTAGATATGATAATTCTCTGACATACACATTGTTAGAATCTTTTTGGTTGCACTGATGATTGCAATCTTGCATTCAGGGTTGCTTGAGTTTCCCATATTGTATAGACATTAAACTCAAGATGATAACATTTAAATATTTACTTAATTTGTTTATTGTAGTGCACAGGGAAATAATAGGAATTGAACGTCAAACATGTATCGGGGTAAAAAAATAGCAAGAACTTATAGTTTTAAGTTCTAGTTCCTAATGTGATTTCTGTGTTCTGTAACATTTTACGCTCCTTGTTGTGTTCATGATGCATTGCTTTTGAAGACCATAAGTACCATAGTCCAATCTGTGACTGCATATTCTCTATAAATTGTACTTTGATAAGACAGAAATTATACTTTATTAAGGGCAAATAAATGTTTGATGCATGGTGGCATACTTTTAATTATTTACGTTGTAATTGTTGTCTCTAGAGAAGGTAGAAAATTTATGGGTGCTAAGATGGAAATAAGTATATTGAAGATAGGAAATTATGATAATTAAATGTATTAGTGTTGTACACATTCTGTTTTTTAACCGAATGTTGGGAGTTAGTGGTACTGTTTTCTGTTATGGTTGTGTAACCACTTTTGAGTCTATATATAGACTTTGCTTATGTACTCTTTACACACAAGTGAAATATAGTCTATATATAGTCTATTAAGTTCAGCTTTTGTTAAAGCTTTTTCTCTGTTTTCTTCATATCCAAATCTGATAAATGAAATGAATGGAGGACAACGCAGGTCTATAGCAGACGTTTGTTCTAATCAAGGTGTAACAGAATATAAAAAATTGTTTAACTTGAAAAGTGTTATAGGATTAAGTTGTTGCTTATTATATTAGGTTGAAGTGTGTTAGCAATGTTATCAGTTCTAGATGTATGGTCCATGTTGAAAAGCCACAAATTTGTCATACTATATTGCAAATGATGGTTACGAGGAAATAGCACAAACATATATGAATTTATATATATATATATATATATATATATATGTAATAAAATAAACCAAAACATAGGCTAAATAGACATGATAAAAACTAATAACATATATGAAAATAACAAAATTAGAAGTATTTTCTATGAACAAACAGTTACCACTCTCGTAACATAAGCATAAAATCTCAAAACAACACCAACAAGAAAAGATAACGAATAGAAAACTAAAAATATCCTTGAAGTGAGAAGGAGATGATGAAGGGGAAAAATAGACAAATCAAGAAAATGAGAAAAACAGAAAGGAGAATAAAAGATAGAGAAGGAAACGAAAGGAGAAAAAAGATGGCAGCAAAAACTGAAATAAAAAAATAGAGGTAAAATCAAGAAATATAGAGAAGAGACAAAGAAGAGATTGTGAAGAAAAAAAAGCAAATGAAGAAGATTTAAGAAAAAAAATAGAAGAGATAAAAAAACTGAAGAGGTTTTGCTAGAGTTAGAATCACTGTTTTGGTGGTGCAGGTGAGAATATGAGTGGTAATTGTCCCAACAAATAGTGGGAGAAAAAAACAGAAGATTGGATGAAGGTTTTGAAAAGCAATTTAAAGGATAAAAAGAGGGTCCATGTCAATCATGATTGCTATAATTTGCCATGGCACAATGGCCATGACATCCGCAAATTGTAAAATGACGGAAAGCACTCTTATAGTGTTGCCAACTTGCCACAGTATTTCCTTTGTCTATGAATTTCTCTACAGCTAGCATCTGAAGTATTTTATTTTTCTTGTTGAGTTTTGCCTCATTGATATTTATTAATTATTTTTAAATGGATTGTTTTCAGCTTGCTAACATAGTATGGGGAGAGGCGGGCGAGAGTGATGATCATATTGTGCCTTATCAAGAGGCAAGTGAGGATCTTCATGATGAGAAAAAATGGAATCAGGAAGCTTCTCCCAGTAAACTGATTGAGCAGAAGAGGACCGAGACTAAAACTGACTTTCATAAAGAAAAGCTGGGAAGTAGTTCCAAATTTGATACTATTCAGGGACAGTCTGCCTCAGAATCTGGCACAAACTCATGGCCTGACTTGTCTTTATCCAGTGCTGCTAAAACTGATCAGGGTTCCTGGGGTGCTGAAGTATTGAAAAATTTAGGTGAAATTAGCAAATTTATTTCAGCAAAGAGGTGGTAAAATTACTTATGATTGGAATTACGAGTAGACTAGGTAGCATGTCTGTCAGTGTATTTGTTTGTGTGCAGTTGTATCTCTTCATGTTCCACCATCATTACGTGAAAAACAGTAAAGTATGTAGTTATACTTTATCATTTCTAATTATATGTATTTATAGGTTTGACAGAAGAGACTACGCAGTTAGAAAAGGACGTAGAAAAGCAAGGTGAATTTGCCAACTTTGCCTGGGACAACATAGGAAGCTTTGACGACCTTGATCAAATTTTCAGGTAAAGTATATTATCTGTACTATTCTTATAAGGTACAAATATTGAGGTAATTATTAATTTGATTTTAGTTAGATGTTTTCTGAACTTCTTCAGTAATCATAATGGATAAACTTCACTTTACTCTCTTTTTGAAAACTTGTTTTGCAAATTAAATTACACAACTACTTTCTCATGGATCAGTTCGAGTATAATTGCCCTTAAACTTGTTTCTATCAAATTTAGATGGAGGCATGTATATGCCTAATTGTAACAGCAATAACTGTATATAGATAATATTCAAAATGAAAGGAGGAATTCTAGTAATAGTAAATTGGGAGTAAGGTGCACTAAATAGGCACTAGGACCCACATATTTTGTAAGTCCTGGATGAAATTTACCCAACAATGAAGAGTGTTAGAATTCATTAGAGAGCATGTGTTGCTAACATTTCTAAAATGCACAAAGTGATGATATTATGATGTCAAACTTATATAAATCTCCTGTTATTCACTTTTTAAACTCACAACTTAGACCTTATGCTGTCAACTTTTAATGTTGTCCATAGTATTTTACAATTCCTGGGATTAATTATATTGTAATCATGATGAATAACATTAAGTGCGAAGATTCCAGTTTAGCATTTAATGTTATTGAAGTACATCAGATCTGTTTTGTGCGTCTGTTTAGTACTCAGTTTTTTGAGCTTTTGTTGCTTATAATAGTGTACGTCTGACTTAGTATTCTCGCAAGTGATGATTTTGCAGCAATGATGACCCTATATTTGGCCATGTAAGTCTAGAGAATTCTGCCGAGTTGTGGTCTTCCAAAGACACGAGTAACTGTTCAGTACCCATACACTTGGAAGCACCAAACCAAGCAAGTGCTTCAAGGAACAGCTCCGAGCCTTTGGAAATTAAGACAGAATATGTTCAACAGAACGGTCAATCATTTTCCCCTTCATTTAAAAGGATTGGCGATCCTTCATCTCATGACATTCAAAATGCTCCCGGAAACGCATTCAATGAAGGATATTCTGGAGATAGAGTTACTCCTGCTGAAAAGGAGCAACAGGTATGTCAAGTTATATTGAGAATGACTAGTGATGTAAAATGGAAGCAAAGAGCCAAAAGAAATCTTAATGAAAAATATATCTTGGTATCAATATTAAGCTGATGTCCATAAGATAAATAACACGTCTTTTAAAGTTCAGAAAGTGAGGCAACCCAAACTTAAGCCTCAAGGAATCCTTGTCCTAATCCTAATCTAAGAGAAAACTATAATTACTTGGGATAAGATTTCTCAAGCAAGTCCCAAACATTACCCAAAATTCTAAATTTTTAATAATCCTTAAATCCCCAATTACATAACGTAGACAAGACAAATGCCCCACTAGCTTAGCTAGACAAATTAGCCATTAGTAACCTTTCCTTCACCAACATTACAGCTTCTTAGGCAATGCAACATCCTTTTGCTAAATTTAATTATCCAAACAAGGAATTTTACAAATATTTATTTTTTGTGATAACTTGAACTGTACTACCTCCAATTTTTAGTTTCAAGCTCACAGTCAAAACATTTTAGAGGTTTATAGGTAGCACAAGACTCTATTATCCAATCTATTTTGTGCTCAATGAGGCCAGAGATTCATGTGGGATGTTAATTTTCTTTCATTGCTAAAGTTACTTGCAAATTTGGCATAAATTCGTTGGCAATTTTTTGGAAGAAATTGTTTTTACTTGGAGAATGTGTTTCCTGGTTTGAACTGCTTATTTTCTTTGCTCATTTTTATAGAACTACACTGTTTTTTATGTATATCAAAATTTTGAAGGGTTTGTCACCTATTCTTAGCATAACTATGTGCTGCCTTGGAAGTCTCCTTTTTCTTCTCAAATGTCAACTAACCGATTGATCTTTCCATTGTTGTTATTCAGGATTTTGGGCTAAAGAATCAGTTGAAAACTCGGAAAAAATCACAAGGTAAAAAGGATGGAAAAACATTGCAGGAGTTTTATGGTAGCTGGTCTCCTTCATCGACCACATCTGGAAAATTTCAGAATCAGCTGGGGTCTTCAGTCATGCAGTCTTCCCCCGCTTCCATTCTTGGGCAACAGAACCAGCTTCAAGGACCTGAGACATTATACCTGGACATCACAAACACATATATATCACCCCCTGCATACGGGAACCTGACAAATACATATTCTTCTATTTCAGTGCAACCACCGGCTCAGTCAGGTGGTCTTATGCAACAGCCTGCCCTTTCTGGGTATGAAGCATGTCTTGGTGTAATGAATCCTGTGAACAAGTCTGTGGGCTCAGTGAAGCCTCTCACTATGACTCCCCAGGAAAAAATTGAAAAATTAAGGAGGCGACAGCAAATGCAGGCATTGCTCGCTATTCAGAAACAACAGAAAGAATTTGGCCATCAAGTTCCTGACACTAATAAATCAATTAATAAAAGATGTGCCATAGAAATGCATAATCAACATTTTGATGGAGCTGATCCTGAGATAGAAGATTTAAGAAATCTTCCAACTAAGCAAGATGATTCTAGTACAATCTCTTCCGCAATTGATGATCATTTTGTTGAAGACACAATTCTGTACATGCTTCAGGATGTGATATCAAAGGTGAACTTGAGTTTTATATTGGTTTAAGCTGTGTTGTATAATTTTTTCCTTCTATACAATAAGGCAAAGACAGACAAATCTACAATCCTGAGGCAAACATTTTTTACAGTTAGATGTCAAAACAAGACTCTGCATTAGAGATAGCTTGTTCCGGTTGGCACAAAGTGCAATGCTAAGGAATTGTGCTAGTGATACAAGCAGTACAAACAATAGTAGCAGAGAAGAAATTTTATCTGCTGCCAGAGAAGAAAGCAGTAGCCAAAACAGGTTTGGAAAACACTTAGATGCCTAGCTACTTTAATTTCATGATGTCTAGTTTATTTACATTCATCCATCAGGCACTTGTTATAAGCAAGGTTATAAAATTGGCCCTACTGTGCCACTGATCAATTGGCTTTTGGTTATTGAATATATGATTTGCCTTTTGAGGCTCTTAACATATTTTCCCTGTATAAATCGTTTCTCAGATATGCCGGGACTACTGATGTTGAAGCGAAGACAAATCCCATTGATCGAACTGTGGCGCATTTGCTCTTTCATAGGCCTTTGGAGTTAACTGAGAATTATTCTGATAAATTGGAGTCTCCTATTTCTGCTAAGATACAATTTGAAAGCAAAAAAGCTAACCTGGAGAACTTTCCAATGGAATGCTTGCCAGATGAAGACTTGAAAGGTAATCAACAATTTTCTCACCAAGGGCTTGAGCATCTGCCGGAGGACCCATTTGAAAACAGTCATTGCATAGACACTTCAGTGAATGCTTGTGACAATGAAGTAGTTGATGCCAGAGATCAGGTGCTTGAAGCCTCTCAATGAAGAAAAGGGTTCCCCATAAATTGGAAGGTAATTCCTTCCTTTATTATTTCCCTATTTATTGCTATGCTTTCCTTATTTGATTATATATGCATTTACTGGTAATACAAAAACTTCTCTGTTATTGTCAGTTGTACCGATCATAATCAAGGAAACCGAGGAAGTCTATAATCACAGAATCCTGAAGACCTGTTTCGCACGTCCAAGTTATGAATAATATCTGTTTCATCTGTCAAAACTATGACAGTATGTATCTCAACATATGAACTTACTCAGCTCGGTGAGTGAGTGCTGGCTTATGTTAATAATGACTGTGTCAGATTACGTATTAGTAAGGTAACTCATGACAAAGACTAAAAGACCAAGTCATATTTGTGTACCTAGTAGAAATGCCACTCATGCCAAAAAGTCAAGTCTTGGCCAGACTGGTTTGGACCAAGCTTAAAGTTTGTGCTATTTTTCTCTGTAGTTAAACTTCTTATAGCTGCCCCACGTCATGTTGAGATAGAGTCTTAATATCAGCTTGTGGTTGTTTATTAGGATTGTTCATGTTTCTGGTTTAGCTAAAACGCATCTGCAATCAGTAGTGAGAAAAAGATAATCTTAGATAACTAGAAGAAAGACGCCTCAAACACTTTTTGACCCATGTTAAAGTTGTAGTGAGGAACACAAATTGTGTAGCCTATATGCATATAGGTTTTTCTTTTGATGCTTTCACAGAACTTGGAAAAATTGTGTATGCCCACATCAGAACTTGTTTTGTATCTCTTCCAATACTGTGATCGTTCATATCTTACAGAATTGTTTCCAGGGTTAAACTATATATTTACAAGTCAAAACAGAGAAATGAAGTAAGAGTCAGTACCGTGATCTGTAACCTTAGTGACCCGGGATGAGCATCTAAAGAAAAATTGCTTTATCTTTAGTTAGATGTTCATCATTTTCCCACTCATTCGACAAAAAGAAAAACCAATCGGAGACTACTACATCTGGAGACTATGAAGACCGGAAGTAGAAGATAAAAGGAGTCAGTTTAGGAATCCGACCTTGTTTAGGAATTCGACCTTGTTTAGGAATTCGACCTTGTAAGAACAGTTAACTCTAATATTTTAGGGATACATATTAAGAAGGGCAAAAACCTAAGTGTTGATATGAATATCTAGATTAACATTTCAACTTTCTCATTTCGACATAATTTCAAGACATGAATTGGCTTCTTTGCTTTACTCAATTAGATCAGCGGTTACCTAGTCTCCAACTTTTAACGTTTTTTAAAACCTCAAGTTACAAGCCATTTATTTGGGTGTTTCTTCTTGTACCCTCCAAATTTCTTCTTGCACCTCATCTAACTTCTTCCTACACCCCATCAAATAGGTAAAATGACTAAATGTCTCATCTAATTCACCCTTATTCTGGAAAGCTCTTTTCGAAACATTCTGAAAATAAATTTCAAAACGTTATGATTTGGAAAGTTTATTTCATAAATTCTCTAGGAAATATTTTTTCACTACGTAAAGCTTATGTACAAGAGAATCCAAAAGTCTTTAAAAAAAAAGATAAAATAGTCTTTTTCAAAATTGATGGGTGCAGACAGAATTTTGATAGGGTGTAGGAAAAAAATACCCCATTTATTATCTATCAAACCGTTTGAGGAAACTAAAAGAAGGCTGTTTCTTTCTGCACCCTAACACATTTCTTCTTGCACCCCCTCATTTTTTAAAAAGACTATTTTACCCCTTTTAAAAATGACTTCTGGATTACTTTTTTGGAATATTAATATATTTTCTTTAATTCTGGATTTACCAATCCAAAAATAAAAAAAATGTGTTCCAAAAAAGATATTTCGAAATAATTTTTTGTCTTATGAATTTCCTATTCATGATACATCCTTTGCTTACAGAACTCCTATTCCAAAAATATTTTTGTTTATGAAACCCTTATTCTAGAATCGTCCAAAACTGTGAAAAAATATTTTTGGTCATTCAATAAATGTAGAGTACAAGAAGAAAAATGTAGGGGTGCAGAAAGAAACTCGCCTAGAAGAATCTTCACCACATAAAAAAGTGCTTTGGAAAATAAGTTTAAGGCCTCTGTTAAGAATCTCAGTTTTTGTTTGCTTTGGCAATTCCATTATTCTTTCAATTCTTTTTCCTTTTCACACCCTCTTACATTTGTCAACTAATTTCCTCCATATATTTAACTAGAAACACAAGGAAAAAAAATTAATTACTAAAATATAAAATATAAAACAAAAAATATTTAAAAAAATTAAGAGAAAGAGAATAAAAAGAAAACTAAACTTTTTTTCTTCCTCAATCTTTCACTCTTGTACCCATCTCTTTATATAATAGAAAAAATATATTTTGACACATTGTTTTATTTACAACTACTTAATAACCTTATTATAATAAAATAACATTTAAAAAGGTATATTTTTTTAATTCAAACATATTATAACAAGTTACCAAACAGTTGTATCCAAAATAATTTCACACACCACTTTCACACCCATCACAAATATTGTAGAAAGAACAATTTAAAAGGGACGGTTACTTCCTTTTTTTATAATAATTCATCAAGATTCTTTATCGAAGAAGAATATTATCTTTTATTTGTTATTTTTAATGTAATTTTGAGTGAGTTAATGTAACACTATAAAAATATACAATTTTTTTAGAAAATAAAAGAAAATAATGTTTTCACTCTTTTTTTTCAATATCCCTCCTATACGTGTACATATATCTATTTGTTTACATAGTATAATTATTGCACTTCATATACAATTAAATACATTAAATACATGTAAGGGTAAGTTATCTAATACAAAAGTATAAGTAAAAAAATTTAATTAGAGTAATAATTTATGTATAATTTAATTTCTTTATTTTATCAATCATAATCATATAATACTTAATATCAATAATCACAATACAACTTCATTCTAATACTAATATGTAGCAATCATATAAACCTTACGTAGATCTATGCATAAAAGATATTCAATAAGCAAATATCCACTTATACCTTCCAGAATACTCGTATTATGTAGGCTATACTAAAAATTAACATCTGATCCAATATCCAAGACTCAGATTCACAAGCACATCTAATAGAAAGGATCAAAGAAACTTCAAACATCTAATACCGTGTGACTACAAACGATCATAGTGTGTATGAACTTCCTCATCAACCACTCACAAACTGATGTTAGTGAAACTAGGTAATCTCTATTAAAACATAAGTGTCAATACTTAATACACAAATCAAACAAGAATTCATACATTATCCCAAATGTATGACCTTAATTTCATACAAATTCACCATTCTCAATATAGTACATATCAAACCCTTATACATTATTTAAGATTTCTCAAATCAATTATACATATATCTTAATTTCATACACCTTCCATTATTCAAACAAATTCATATCATTTAGAAATTGCACAATCTAGTTTAACATACAAATTAATGTCCAATTTGCATTAAAAAATATCACTCCAGAATGTAAGGACTGGAAGCATGTTATCCAAACATAACCGAAATTTCGGTATGTGGTAAAACAAGTTGAGACCAACACTTTTCTCAACTAGTTTCTCAAAGATTAATGACCAAATTATAAAAAAAAGTAAAAAATAAAAATCTTTAGAATAAAAATAAATAAAAAAATCTAATTCACTAAAAATATATCATAACCTGTCAGCTACTACAAATTTGGTTATATTTGTGAATAGATAAGAATTAAGAAGAAAAAGTAAGAAAAAAAAGAGAGAAGAGATGTAGAGAGAAGGAGAAAGACATTTGTTAATGGGATTACAAGTTTGGTATTATTTTTAATCATTTTCCTTATTTCAGTAATTATATTTTCTATCTTATCATAGTTACTTTTTTTTCCACATCAATTAAATTAAGGCTATAAGTGGAAAAATGTTATGTTGAAATTTAAAGAATGACGGATAAGATCACAATTTGTTATTAAAAAACCAATAATTAGAAAAGACTAAAAGTAGTATGACAACTAAAATAATAATTTATCAACATAAACATAAAGTAAAAATGAATTATATCCTTACTTTGAGCGGAAAATTATCAACAAGTGTTCTTTATTCCTAAAAATTAATAAATTTGATTTTATAACTATTTTATATAGAATTATTTTTTACTCTTTAGCATTTATTTAATTTTCAATAATACTATGCATATTTTATTCTTCAAACTACTAGAAAAAGTCTCATCCAACAAAATTATATAACTGTACTTAATTTTTTTTTTAAAGTAATATCACTCTTCCTCTATTTAAACTACAACTTATAGAGTTTTGTTCAAACTCAATCGACATAGATTCAATATTATTATTAGTTTTAATATTTCACCCATGATTTTTACGGCAATTTACTTATTATTTACTATTTTATAAATATTAATTTTCTTATATATATAGTTAAATAAAAAGAGGTATAGTTTAAAGTAAGTATGTATTATTTCCTAAGATATATATAAGAAAAATGTGAGACAGAGAAGCAAAACGTGTGTGGATTTTATAAATAAAGTTCATTACTTTTTACTATAAATTGAGTAAAAAAATTTAAAAATTAAATGAAAGTTTAAATAAGAAAATATATGCCCCAATTAATTACAATAATACGTAAATATATAAAATAAAATATACAAATACTTAATTTTAACATAAAAAATGTGAGAAAGAGTTTTTATTATTTGATATATATATATATATATATATATATAAAGATAATAATTACATTAACTAATAATAGAATTATAAAAATCTCTTATTCACTATAATTCGATTCGATTTATTCTTTTGTCCATAAAAAAAAATCATTATCATTAATAGTTATTAGGTCATTTATCATCTACCTTCACTAAAATAAAGTCCATCCCATCATAGATTTGCTGGTTAACCGGGTTAATTTACTTAATTATAAAAATTGTAGTTTTCTAGTTTTATAACTTTTTCAATCTATTGTTTTAATATGAAAATTGGAACTAAATTCTAAATTACTACAATAATGATGATAAAAAATATATTATATTAATATATAATAATAATAATACCTATAAGTGATAATTCAAAACATTATATTAATATTATACGCATATTAAATACACATTAAATATTTTATCTTATTTTTTTTTATTATGGCTCCATTAGTTTAATTTTTGTAAATTAGGTTTTTAGTGGACCTTGATTTTATCCTCTATTAAATTTATATATTTTTTTAATACAATTTGACTTTTTTTTCCAATAAAAAATAAAACTAAATTAAAAGATACATTTTAAGAGTGTATCAACCCTTATACAAGATATACATATAAAAAAAATTAATAAAAACAGAACATCAACGACAAACTTAAACATAAAAAGGTTTGCCATGAAATATGGTGGATAACTATGAAGCCTTAACCTATTATTTGTTCTGATAAAGAAAAAAGCCTTAACCTACTTTTGATAGCTCCAATTAATGAAGCAACACTATATTTTTAATAAAAAATAAATGATTTTTAAATTAAAATGCATATAATTAATGATAAAAATAGTTAAAAAAAACCAATTATTTATATTTAAAGTTGTGCAAACCCTAAAACCATCTACAATATAATGATTTTTCAATTTTTTTCTTATGATGTATTTTTTTAAATGGATCTCAACACTTTTTATAGCTTAAAATATAATTTATTATAATTAAATATTAATTTAGTGCAAGCTTTAATCATATTCATGAACATGCTTTAAATAGTTTTTTTAGATAAAAATATTAACTTTAAGATCGTATACCTTTCAAAAGTCTTAATTATATACATAGAAAGAAGTTAAAACAATATTTTCTGTGAAGGTATACATTAAAGTTAGCCAAATACTTTAGTAATAAACACTTAATAAATGAATTAAAATATCAATTTGGCAGAATTTTTATTGCTTTTACAACTGTGGCATAATTTTAACTGATAAGAGATAAGACGTTATTTATTTGACCTAGTAACTCATCTCAAATATTAATATTTTAAGAGTAATGATATTTTGATATCTTCTTTACCCACAACAAAATATTAATATTTATTTTTAAACAATAAAAAAATATTCTTAATGAAAATATAGGCAAGATGTAAAATATTAAAATAATTTTTAAAATTAAAATAATTAAAATATTAATATTTAATGAGATATAGGGCAAAAGTATCAAATAATTATAATATTTTAATGACAGGAGACAAAATTTCAAACCTTAAACATTGCAAACTATTTTTTCTGAGTCACATGCACTCAAAAACCTTATAAAAAGCCAATAGAAACTTGTTGCATTCACTGTGTTCTTAAACATGACCAAAATGTCATGTTTTTTCTCTCTCTTTGTTTTACTCTGTTTTTTCAACATCTCCCTCTCAGAAGCTGGTGGATTCAGTGTGGAGATTTTCCACCGTGATTCACCAGAATCACCGTTCTATAGCTCCTCAGAAACAAAATTCCAAAGGGTATCCAATGCTCTGCGCCGTTCCTTCAACCGTGCCAATCCTTTCAACCAATCCTTAGGGCTTCCAAGCACAGTAAGAGCCATTGTAATACCAGATTTTGGTGAATACGTGATGAGGTATGCAGTTGGAACGCCACCCCTTAAGGTGTTTGGACTTCTTGACACAGGCAGTGACATCATTTGGATGCAATGCATTCCGTGCACAAAGTGTTACCACCAAGCCACTCCTCTGTTCGATCCTTCAAAATCCACAACATACAGAACCCTCCCCTGCAGTTCCAGGATATGCCACACTGTTCTTGATACCTTCTGCAGCAGAAAACATTGCAAATATGATATTACCTATGCAGATGGAACATTCTCCCATGGAGATCTGAGTCAGGAGACCCTTTATTTGAGCTCCACCAATGGAAGACCAGTGCAGCTTCCAGGAATTGCAATAGGGTGTGGTCTTAACAATGGCATGTCCTTCAAAGGTGCAAATTTTGGCATAGTTGGCCTTGGAAGTGGCCCTGCATCCCTTATAAACCAATTGGGTCCTTCAGTTGGTTGGAAGTTTTCTTACTGTTTGGTCCCAGAAACTCTCCATTCCAATGAAACTAGCAGACTCAATTTTGGAGATGCTGCTATTGTTAGTGGAGTTGGAACTGTCTCAACCCCATTGGTTGTTAAACCTAAAGAAGTGTTCTACTTCCTAACCCTAGAGGGATTCAGTGTGGGAGGCAAAAGAGAAGTGTTTGGAGGGTCTTTAGCTGGGCCTGGAAGAGATGGAAATGTGGTGATTGACTCAGGTACAACACTCACTCTTTTGCCTGCTGATGTTTACACATGGTTGCAAAAAGCAGTGGCAGAGGAAGTTAAACTGAAGGCTATTAAGGATCCAAATAACGTGTTGGGACTCTGCTACCCAGGCACATTGAAAAAACTGGTTTTGCCAGTGATCACAGCACACTTCAGAGGTGCAGCAGATGTGGTTTTATATCCCTTGAACACCTTTGTTGAAGTGGCTGATGGAGTTGTGTGCTTGGCTTTTCAGCCATCTCAAACTGGTGCTGTCTTTGGAAACTTGGCTCAGCAAAACCTTTTGGTTGGCTATGATCTGCAAAAGCACACAGTGTCCTTTAAGCAAACAGATTGCACCAAGATGAGATGATTCTTGTTTATTTACTTAGTCTAAGTCAGTGGATTGAATAAAATACTATGGATGTTATTTTATTTTGTGTTGCATTATAGAGAGTTCATATGATAGACAAAGAGTAATGATAATTTTTTTTTATAAAAAGTTTTGATATTAGATGTTAGTATGCAACTGAGACACCTCAAGTAACAACAATCATCTGTCATCACATGAAAAATAAATATTATTAAAAAAAGGAAAAAAGAAAGAAAATACAAAAATATGGGAGACTAGATCAAAATCCATATGTTAAAAAAACGATACATAGGTAGACAATACATATTCATAAACACACTAGATGGAAGTCTATTATACCAATAAAATGATTCTATATGAATAAATCCTAAATTAGCCAACTTATCAGCACACGCATTCTCTTCACGAAAAATATGAGTAACCCTAACCCCCTATTTGCTTCTATGGATGTACTGTTCACGAGCAAAGAAGTGAGGGGATATCAGCTATTTGGATCTATGGTTGTGTGAGGAAGAGAGGGAGAGGATATACCTGTGAACAGTAAATATCCTCTCCTCTCAAAATGAAGAAATGTAGAGGGAAATTCATGTTAGCATCCCTTATTTCCAAATTTATCCTCATTTAAATGTGTCATAATGCTTCATTTGAATGTATTAGTATTTTAAAAAAATTATTGTACAATGTGATTTATTTTCTAATTTTATAGTATATGTTTAATATTTAAAAAAATTATTTGAAATTATGTTTTTATTTAATTTTTTGTTGTGTTTATATTAATATATTTCTATGTATAATTATTATGTTTATGAGTTATAATTTATTTATTATAATTTATTATAATTTTTTTTCTATTCTTAATTACGTTATATTTTTTTTTAGTATTTTTTATTTTCCATTATTACAGGATTTTTAATATTAAAAAATATTTTTTTATTTATATAAGATTTGATTTATTTTTCAATTTTATAGCACATGTTTAATATTTTAAAGAAATTACTTGAAGTTCTGTTTTTATTTAATTTGTTGAATACATATTTTTTTCTAATTATAATTTTTATATTATGTATATTTACATTTAACATATATTTTTTTCTATTTATAATTTTTAAATCTACGAAATATGTGAAATTTGTTCATTTTTAAACAAAAACAACTCATTTTATTATTAATTTTTTTAATAGGCAAGGGTAAATCTGTAAAGTAACATTTCACACCTTTAAAAAAAATTAAAATTCTCTCACAACCATCACATCACTCACAAACTCCCATGAACTTTCCTCACACATCCACCCTAACATACCCCAATCCAAACACCCTCACTTTCTTTACACTTTCCTCACACATCTAACTCCCTCAAATCCCTACACATCCTCTCCCTAATCCAAACAGAGCCTAAACCTGATTTTCCACATAAATTAAGACAAGTATTCCATGATTACGAAGCATCCACGAAATATTAGTCCTACCAGTAAACGCAACACAAATTTATAATCTACAAATTTTATATAAAACATTACAATCCTTAATATTATTATTTTAATATTTTTTTATATCAATTAATTATTAATTTATTTTTTATTATATGTATTTATTTTTAAATCTATATAGAGTGATAATTTTTTTTTGGCAAAGAATTAAAGAATTAAAATAAATGGAACACTTTAGGGGTGTCCCAACCCTTATACAATATAATATTAAGGTATTGAATTATGATTGTTTTAAAAATTTGTATGCTAATTATTTATGGAATTTGAAACGTTATGATTTATCTTTAATGCAAAAGTTAGAGAAATTAAAATTTGGAATAAACATAAATTGTAACTATTAGCATTTGATAACAATTATTAATTACTCATTAATACAATAATAAATGAAAAATGAGATATTTTAACTATCTTTAATCCATAATGTGGAAAATGATAAAAATAATAATAATTTAAAAATGGAGTGAGGTTCTATTGAGATGTTTTTTTTATAAATAATTAAACAGAAATTAATTTTAGAGATAAAAAATAAATATTAATTAAATTAAATACTATTTTTATATTAAAAATTTATTAATATTTAATTTTTTTTATTATTAATAAAAATTTATAATTGACGCTTAGTTATTGAGAGATTTATAGAGAGATTTTAGAATTATTGACTCTTAGTTATTTCATAAACTTTTTAGTTAGGAGTTCCTTCATAAATTTTTCATTATTTTCTACTTCTTTTTATTGATCTATTTTCAACTTCTTTTTCTTTTTGTTTTTCACTCTTACTCTTTCTATTTCTTTCTTCCACGTTCTTTTCTCCACTCTCACATTCTTATTTTATCTTAGAGAAATTTGCACATTTGACATCAATAGTTTGGTGATGGAGGTTAGGTAAGTCAAGTTACAATCGAATTGTGACACTTGGATTGTTATTCTTTTAAGTATAAAGAGTTGTGTTCTAACTATCAACTATAACTTTTAGTCTACTGATAAGTGTTAGATAATAAAGCTAAGAGCACGAATTCGATTTCCAGTCATGAGAGAATTGTTTAGAGGAAGACTATTGCAGGTTACACAATTATCTTGTCATATAAGTCAGGTGAGCCGAGTCAAAATTGAAGAGTTTCATTAATCCTAGTGGGATAATTATTGAGGAAGAGATTGTTGTAGATGAAATCAATTGTTCCATGCTAAAAATCAGGTGGGTCAAGTCACAATCGAATCGTAATGTTTATAATGTTACACTCATTGGTATAAAGAGTTGTGTCTTAACTATCAATTATAACTTTAAACTTAGTGATAAATGCTCAATCCAATAAGAATAAGTATTATTATTAAAATTTCATTGTCTTCCCTAATGGTTCATGTAACTTATCTCGTCCTCTTGATAATAACAACACATTTTACAAAGACCATCTGAATGTCAATAATTAGGTGGATGTAACTGCTAGAGATTGGGGCTTGAGCTAGCTAGAAACTAAAATGAAGACGAAAGTGGGAGAGTGCATATGGGGTTGATGGAGTGACACATATTTGCACAAAAATTATGCAGTATATAAATGGTGAACACTGTCCATATATATCTACCCAAAGACAACTATAATAGAAAACACTTTAGATAATAATAACTTTTTTTAGTTTCTAAAATAACATCTAATTTAGTTAATATAGATTAATTATTTATGATTTTTAAATTTAATTGTTATTTAATAATTGTCTTGTAATATATATTATTAATGTGTCCAATTACATGACATTAATTTGTTTATGTAGTTTTTAAAAACCAAAAAAATATAGATGATGTTCTAAAAAGAATTAAGAAGACTCCTTAAAAGATAAACTATGTATTCTAGTGAAATGATATAAATTTACTCAACTGTTATTATAATTTAATAAATAAATTTATCGAGATAAGATTTACTTCTTGTGAATTACATGAGAGCTCACATAGATCTGAATACTAATTTTTGTTTTGTATCGCACGTAAGGAAACATCTATGGTTAGAAAATCATGAAGCTACTAGAAATTAGTGCTTTTATATTTTAGAAGAATATATATTAAAATTTGTAATGACTTTTTTAAATTTACCACATATATTAATTTAGTAAAATTATAATTATTATAAACATATATTGTAATATCTATTCCAAAGAAAACACAACAAAGATATTTACAAAATGCTAATGCACAAGTCTAAAAGAACATCTATATTTCCGCTAGTATTAATACTAATAATAATATTAAATATTAACAATAATAATTCAAATACATAAATAATAATATTATTAATAGTAATAATAACAATAAGAATTTTAATAACATTGACAATGTTAATTAATAATAATAGTATTTATAACAATAGTAATACTAATAACAATATTAATGATATTAATGAGAATATTAATAATCATATTAACATTAATAACAATATTAAGGATAATTATAATAATATTAATAATATTAATAGTAATATTAATGATAATAATATTAATAATAAATATTATTATCTTTTTGTTTTTGGCAAAGAATAATTTAAATTTTTTTAGTATTACCTTTGACAAATTCTGAAAATTATTCATGTGATACTCGAGCAATCAATATCACATGTAAACATAAACAAGGTGTAACACCCCAAAATACTTACAATTTATTATGCTCTGAACACAATAGAGTGTTTATATGCAAGGTATATAGTTTTTTTTTTAAATATTACTTATACACATAAAATTTATATAAATACAAGATATATGTACAAGATAAAACCTAATGTTTTCCATATGCTCTTGTACCTGCATGTATATATGCTCGTGTATGTAGTCTAGTCATCACGATTCACAAAATAAACAAGACATGTAAGGGTAAGCTAATGAAATAAAGTTCTAACATACGAAAGTATAAATAAAAAGAAAATAATTAGATTTGAGATTCATATACAAACATAGACATACAAAATCCATGTAACAGCTACAAGAATTCAATTTCTTTCCGATACTAGTATACAACATTCATATAAACCACATATAGATCTATACATTAAAGATATTCAACAAGCGAAATATCAACTGACGCCTTCTGGAATACTCTATTAAGTAGGCTCTACCAGAGCCTAACATCTGATCCAATACTCAAGCATAGATTTACAAACGAATCTAAGAGAAAGGATCATGGTAGTTCAAACATCCAATATCATGTGTCAACAGGGGTAACGATGTGTATGAACTCCCTCATCAACTTTTCACCACTTGATATCTTAGTGTATATGACTTGATTATCAGTGAAGTTAGAGTATCTATGTTAAAACATAAGTGCAAAAACTTAATACACAAATCAAACAATAGTCCATACATTATTCCAAATGTATGACATCAATTTCTTACAAATCCATCATTCTGAATAAATACAAAATTTTACAACCTTTATATGATCAAGATGTCTATGATTTTGAAGTGCTCAATTATATAACTTGTATTCTCATAGAAATCACAATTCAACAAGATATTCCAAGAATTTTAACATTCAACTCACATTCAAACTAAAACAATCACTTTATCAACTCCTTTCCAAATTGATAAGCTTCAAACAATTTTCATTAATTAACATCTATTTCACACAACAAACAACCCTGCAAGAAAAATTTAGGACTTGTGACCATACCATCTTCACATCCAGATCTTCTAACCTAGAGTTACGTTGAAAGTTAAAATTAGTTTTTCTTACATGAAAAACTTATCTTCAAAGCACCCTCCAAAATTGAAGTAAGAAATGTTACACATTTGGAGACCTAGTGCAAGTTATCCAAACATAGCTAAAGTGAGAGAAATTGTGTTGGGATTGGATTAACTATTATAGTTGGCAATAATATTATTTTTTTATCAGAAAATTATTTTAAAATTATTTTAATTAAAAAATAATTTAAAAATAATAATAAATTAACTTGAACTTAACTAACATAGTTAAAGTCAGCTTTCAAATTGACTCTAAAATAATTAGTATCCTTTATTTTATAACTGAAATATGACGTTGATTAGTTAAGATAGACTTTTACTCATTATTGATGTTTGACCAATGTTAAATGTGTGTATTTTCTTGTTGTGATACTAGTCTATAAATCTGGGCTATGAACGAATTTAGATTGAAAAAATAATTAAAATTTGCTTTTAGCACACTTTAGTATAATAACATAAAAAATAATGAATTATATAATTAAAGGATGTAATATATTTTAGAATTAATATGTAAAAAATGTAAATACAAAAATTAATAGGGTAAAGGAAAAAAAAAAATCTAGCACTATTGAAATTGTTTTTATACATAAAAGTAAAATATAATAACAGTAAAGACGGAATGAGTAAAAAAATAAATTATTATATCAATGAATTAAAAACTATTATAAATAATAAAAGAAAGTACACCTGAATGAAAAAAAAATGAAGAAATACATGAAATACTTTTGTTATTGTTTTATAAGTAATTAAATCTAAATTAGGTAAAATTGTATTACATAAAAATTTCTTTATATTGTTTATACTTGGTGTTGAAAAATTAACTTTGATTAGTTTTATATATTTCATTTAGAAAAAAAACAATAAATAAAAGGGATTTTTTTTCTTCAAAAGGACTATATTAATTCTATAATAGTTACACAGTTGACTGGTCACTTAAACAAATTAAAAACAAAAGTAAGTTACAATTTATAATATTTATATAAGATCAAAATTTAATAATTTTAATGTGACTTTCATTTTTATACATAAATTTTGTTTAGAGATGACTTTTGAAAATTCAAAAGCAACCCTTTAATGATAATGCAAGAAAATCTTTATACTATATCACGATGTTCTAATTAAATTGTTTTAATTTATTTTATTAGCAAACACAGATTACTCCGAAACATTACTTTTCAATCAATATCCATTCATTTGAATGGTTGTAATTTTTGTTCTCACAACGTTAATTGTATCACTATAATGTTATAAATTCTCAGGTAGTAGTTAAAAACCTGAATACTGAAACATTGTTTAACAAAAATGTCACATTCATCAACCCTAGTTCTTATTTTACTGTCTCTTTGCAGCATCACTTTCTCAGAGGCTCTGAAAGGAGGGTTCAGTGTGGAAATCATCCACCGTGATTCATCAAAATCACCGTTGCATCGTCCCACAGAAACCCAATTCCAGCGAGTTGCCAATGCAGTGCGTCGTTCCATGAATCGTCCCCATCATTTCAACAGAAGTTCATCACCTAAGCTCAACGTAACACAAAACGATGGTGAATACCTCATCAGCTATTCAGTTGGAACCCCACCCTTCAAAGTTTATGGCATTGCTGACACAGGAAGTGACATGATTTGGTTGCAGTGTAAGCCTTGTGAAATCTGCTACAACCAAACCACTCCAATATTTGATCCTTCAAAATCCAAAACCTACAAAACCCTTCGTTCCTCCTCTTCTGCATGTAAATCAGTGCAAGATGCCTCCAAGGAAGGTGAAAAGTGTGAATATACAATTCACTATGGAGATGGGTCACAATCACATGGAGATCTCAGTGTGGAGACTCTCACTTTGGACTCCACCAATGGCTCTTCAATTCGGTATCCAAGAACTGTGATAGGATGTGGAAGAAAAAATAGTGTGTCCTTTGAAGGGAAGGGATCTGGGGTAGTTGGCCTTGGAAGAGGACCTGTGTCCTTTATATCTCAATTGGGTTCTTCAATAGGTGGAAAATTTTCCTATTGTTTTGCTCCAATGGCTAATACTTCTAGCAAACTCAATTTTGGAGATGCTGCTGTGGTTTCTGGGAAAGGGAGTGTTTCAACTCCTATAGTGTCGCTTGAGCCAATGGTGTTTTACTACTTAACATTGGAAGCATTCAGTGTTGGGAAAACCAGAATAAAGTTCAGAAACTTTTCATCTGGGTCTAATGGAGAGGGAAACATCATAATTGACTCAGGTACAACACTCACTCTTTTGCCAGGTGATGTTTACAAAAAGCTGGAATCAGCAGTGGCAAGGGAAATTGAATTGGATCGTGTTGAGGATCCATTTAAGCAGTTGAGCCTTTGCTACAAAGGTAAATTTGATGAAGTGCATGCACCAGTGATAACAGCACATTTTAGAGGTGATGCAGATGTGAAGTTGAATGCTGTGAACACCTTTGTTGAGGTGGATGAAGGGGTGGTGTGTTTGGCTTTCATGGCAAGTGAAATTGGTTCCATCTTTGGGAACTTGGCTCAGATAAACTTCTTGGTTGGCTATGACTTGGAAAAGAAAAGAGTCTCCTTCAAACCCACAGACTGTACTAACCACTGATTGTTGCTTGTTTTGCTTAGTATCTGTCAGTGGATTAAGAATAAAAATATATATATTTTAACTATTTTTTTTTTTAAGTATCTTAACTTAAAAATTAGAGTATTTTATAATATATAAATAGATGTAAATTTTATTTTATAAATAATTTTTTAAAATTTTGAAATGTAAAAATCATGAAGATTTTTTATTATTATTTTAGTATTGGCATTTATTACTAGTATTTATGTTGATATTTATTATTATAATTATTACACTTTAAAGACAATTACTTCATAAAAATCAATTTTAGATAGAACAATAATCAGTGATTTCATACAAAGTGGTAGGAGTGAGAATGCGGGCTGGTCCGTCCCGTATTTGGTATGCAAAAACTGAATCGGGTTGACCCACATAAGAAATATTTATTAAAAGAAAAAAATTTAAATAAAAATTTTGAATTTTTTTTATTTAGATGCATTAGGTAAATGATTTCATAATAATTTTTTTATGAAACATGCGTTGTAAGATGTTATTAAAAATTTCAGAATGTAAAATATGAGACTACATTGAAGAAAATATGGGGGTGTAAAAAAAAAAATTATACACTTTAAAGTTATGCGGGCCAACCTGCGCTGCCTCGCACTTAGCCTGCGCGGGCTGCGGGTTATGCTGGATGGGCCTAAGTGGGCCAACGGGTTGAAATAAGCAACCCGCCCCGCATTTTTTTCAGCGGGCCGCGGGCCGTGCACCGGCCCACCCTACTTTGCCACCCTTAATACAAAGTAATTCTAGATAAAAAAATAATAAATAATTAATATTTAAAATAGTTTTTAAATTTTTAAACAAATTTCTAAATTGATATTAATTAACTAATTGATATCTAATTAATTAATTTTAGACTTTAAATAATTAGTTGGTAAAATCTTAGTAGCTAATTAGATAATTTAAAAACTCTATTAGATACCAATAATTTTGTAGTCTCTAAACTATCATCTAATTTGGTGACTAGTTCCTTTTAATCTTTAAAATTAATCTTTATTTAGTGATTTTTTAATAATATTATTATTAATTAATGATTTTATTAATAAACTGACAGGTACACTGAATTCAGATCGATAAAAAAAAAATCTTTATCCATTATAACTCACAAATTTATGATCAAATTAGGATTATTATTTATTCTTAAGAAGAGTATTAATAATATTAATAATAATATTAATAGTACTAGTAAAGTTATTACTAATATTAATAATTTTTTTAATAATATAATTAATATTATCAATAAAAAATACTAATAACATTGATAATAAATGTAGTATTAATAACAATATTAATAATATTAATTATAATATTAGTTATAATAAAAAATATTAATAATATTATTAATGTTGTAATTAATATTATTAATAAATTAACAATAATATTACTTATAATTTTAATAATATTAATATTTATTATTATTAATAAATTAATAATAGTATTAATAATAATAATATTAATATGATAGATGAAACTTGAGGTGTGAATCAAATTGGAATTTTTTTTTTACTATGATGAGGTTATTTTATTTTGTTTTTTACTAAAATGCGGTTCATTTAAAAAAAATTACAAATTTAGGCAAGTCGTGCCAATTCGACACAATTTCATATGTACAAATCATTCCAATTTGACACGACTTATGCCTTGTCGAAGTCGTGCCAACTTGGCATGACTTTTGCCACGTCATATATATATATTTAAAATTTTATTGTTTATATATTGGGTAGTAAGTTATGTAATGTTAAAAATTAATTTAATACATAATTTTCTAAGAGTGTTAGTTTTAAGGAACAAAAAATTGGATAATCATGTATGCATCATGTCCGGCACCATTAAATATCAAAATATCAAAAAATTTGCATACATGAGACATTAAATATCAAAATATACTTTTTGGCTAGTGGAAAACCATGTCCGGCGGCAATGTCCTCAGGAGTTTATGGCTCAAAGTTTGAATAAGCTGATTATCCAAACATGATCCATACATTTCTAGGTATATTTTTTTGATGAAAAATTTCAAAAAAGAATGTGATTAAGTAACACTCTTAGAAAATTATGTATAAAATTAATTTTTAACATTACATAACTTAGTACCCAATATATAAACAATTAATTTAAAAAAAAATTAAAATATGACGTGGCAGAAGTCGTGCCAACTTGGCACGACTTCAGTATGACATGGCAGAAGTCGTGACAAGTTGGCACGACTTCAGTATGACACGACATTGGCACGACTTCAATATGACGTGATAGAGTCGTGTCTAATTGAGACGATTTGTGCATATTAAGTCGTGCCGAATTGACAGGACTTGCCTAAATTTGTAACTTTTTTTAAACGGACTCCGTTTTGATAAAAAGAAAAAAAATAACCCCATTATGGTCAAAATTCCCAAATTGGCATTTCATGTCTTCACATGACAAAATAGAGAAAATTATGTAATCTTGTTTCCATTAATTTTATAACATACCCATTCTGAGTTCCAATGAATAATGTGCTTCCACATTGTTACTCAAGGAATATTTTTCAGGTAGGAATATATATATACATATATATATACATATATATATATATATATATATATATATATATATAAAATAAACCATAAAAAAATGAACAAGTATATTGTGCTGGACTGAAAATATTTATTGACCCATATATTAGAAAAAAAACAGAGAAGAATGAATCACTGCAGAGTGCAATCTGTTTTTCTAAAGGACACTGTGTTCTTCTGAAGATCATAACCAACCAAAATGTTTTGCTGAGCCAAGTTCCCCAAAACAGGACCATTTTGACTTGGCACGAAAGCCAAACACACAACGTTGTAACCAACCTGAACAAAGGTGTTGACAGCATCTAAAGGAACATCTGCACCAGAAAAGTGTGCTGTGATCACTGGTGTATCTAGTTTATCAACTAAACCTTCGTAACAGAGGTTCAAAACTTTATTTGGATCCCGCGAACGTACCATTCTAACTGACTTTGCAACAGCTGCTTCCAACTTCGAGTAAACATCATTCGGCAACACACTTAGGATTGTTCCCGAGTCAATCGCCATGTTTCCACTTCCACCCACAGCGCTTCCATACTGTATTCTCTTGCCTCCCACACTCAATGCTTCTAGACGTAGGTAGTACAATGGATCTCCATTTCTTGAAAACAGAGGTGTTGAAACAGTTCCTGCCCCAGAAACCACCGCAGCATCTCCAAAATTGAGTTTGCTAGTTGAGTTAGACTTTGAAAGTGCTGGCACCAAACAATAAGAAAACTTTCCTCCTATTGAAGGACCCAATTGGTTGATAAGGGAACCAGGTCCACGTGCCAGGCCAACTATGCCAGAATTTGCCCTTAAGGAACCAATGGTGTTGTAACGACCACACCCTATTAGAGTTCCAGGGAATTTGATTTCATTGCCATTGGTGGAGCTTAAAGAGAGAGTTTCCTCACTCAGTTCTCCCTGTGAGAGTGTGCCATCCATGTAGTTTATGTAATACTCACAGTGCTTGTCAGGGACATGGGAGCAAAAGGTACCTGACACAGATTTGCATGTGTTGGAGGCGCAGGGGAAGGTTCTGTAGGTGGTGGATTTTGAGGAATCGAAGAGAGGAGTGGGTTGTGGGAAACATTTTTTGCATGGTTGGCATTGCAGCCAAATGAGGTTAGTGCCAGTGGAAAGAAATCCGTAGGCATTGAATGGTGGGGTTCCGACTGAATACTTCACAAGATATTCACCCTGATCTGGTACTACAGTGGTTTTTGGTGTGTTTGGAGGGACACGAGATTGGTTGAAATGGTTGACACAGTTTAGGGAACGACGCATGGCATTGGCGACCCTTTGGAATGGAGTTTCTGTGGAGCTATAGAATGGTGATTTTGATGAGTCACGGTGGATTATCTCCACACTGAACCCACCATTGAGAGCTTCTGAAAAAGACAGAGTGCAAAGACAGAGTAAAACGAAAACCAGAGACATTGTTTTCATGACTAAGATGAATAAACAATGTCTCAAAGTATTCAAATATGCAACACGAGCACATTCGTAAAACCTTTTATAGGATTATGGAGATGCATCACTGAGAGTGTTTTGAACTGTGTTTGAGGTCAAACATTAAAATATTAAAATTTTAGGTGGTGGGGTTCTTCTTTAAATTTTAAGTGGTTCTGAGAGGATAAGAAGATGAAATTTTTGTTATTTTTGCTTTGTAAGAGGTTCGAACATATCTTAAAGTGAACATATTTATTATATATTTTATTGTTGATAAAAAGAAAATTAAAATTTTAGGTAAAAAACCAAATTTGCTTCAAATTTTCCATTTTTCATGATGCACAATTCACTAAAATATATGAATGCAATAAATAAATATACTGTTTGAGTTAATGTACTAATCAAAATTGACCTGTACTCCTAAAATATATGAATGGAATAAATGAGTATACTAATTGAGTTAATGTTCTAATGAAATTTGACTTGTAATCCTATATATATATATTTCTAAATAAGAAAGTATCAATTACTTGAGTTAATGTTTTACAAGTGTCTCTCCATTCTCCGAAAATAATAAATATAAAAATAATGTAAAAGTTATTCTACACAAATAAAGAGTTTGAGTTAAGTTTTATTTATGATTAACTCAAATCCAACTCAACACTCAACACTATAAGAAAATCATGAAATAAAAATAATTTTAAAGACAAAAAATAATTAGTTGTTATAATGACTAAATTAAAGATAATTTTAAAGACTAAAATAAATTTTGATTTATAAATTAGTTTCTATTATTGTTAAATAGTCTCTAAATTGATATCTAATTAACAACTAAGTATCAAGGTTTTAACTACCAAGTATTTAGATTATAAATTTGGTAGCAAAAACCTTGATAGCTAATTATATATCAATTTAGAAACCATTTTAACTCTAATAGAAACTAATTTAGAAAACAAAAGTTTTTTTTAGTTTCTAAAATGGTTTCTAATTTAATCACTACCATAACTAATTATTTTTTATCTCTAAAATTGATTTCTATTTCATGATTTTCTTGTAGGGAAACTCAATCCAAACTAATTCACTGTTATATAAATAAGTATATAAGTGAATTTTAGTATGAGTGACGAAGACCAATTCTTACACATGAACAAATTATAAATTATGATATACTTTTTTTAGGTCTTGAAATAGTTTGGAATTTTTTTTTATGACTTGTCTTATAACTTCGAGGCTTGAATTCATTTTTATAAAGGATTGTGTTATTTTTTAATTAGTTTTTTTTTTCAAGCAAAGAATGAATGGATATTAAAATGAGCACTTGATAGGTGTTCCAAATTTTGCCTAGATGCCTAGCATGTGCACTAGAAGATTGTCAATCATATCTGGTTCTCTTATTATTACTTCTTTCCCTTCCAATATTTGCAGTTTTTTAATTAGGTTCTTGAAAATTATAATCCTACTTCCACATAGAGTTTACCGTAAAAAAATATTAGATCTTATTCAACCTAATCCACAAGCACTCCAAGTGGAAGGAAGGAATGAGAAAGAACAAGAAAGTGATAATGGTTTGGTTGAAAAGAGAAGAGAATAATGTGCTAGACAAAAGTTTGTATTCATTGAAAGACTTATTAAAACAAACAACAATAATCAATCATTGTTTTGTGCAATGCAATCCACAAGCTTAAAGGACACTGTTTTCTTCTCAAGATCATAGCCAACCAAAACGTTTTGCTGAGCCAAGTTCCCAAAGATAGGAGTACTTAGAGTTGGCACAAATGCCAAGCACACAACACCATCAGCCACTTTCATAAAGGTGCTGGAACCATGCAAAAGCACATCTGCACCAGTAAAATGTGCTGTCATCACTGGCACATCTAGTTTATCAGATTTAGCAGCTTTGTAACAAAGGCTCAACACGTGGTTTGGATCCTTAGCAGGCTGCAACTTCACTTCCTTTGCAACAGCTGATTCCAACTTTGAGTAAGCATCATTTGGTAGAAAAGTGACTGTTGTACCTGAGTCAATCACAATATTTCCCTTTCCACCAGCTCTAGCTGAAGTGCTTCCAACCTCTATTCTCTTGCTTCCCACACTAATTGCTTCTAAGTACAGGTAGTAAAATTCCTCAGGCTCTCGTGAATAAAACGGGGTTGAGACGGTTCCACTTCCAGAAACCACAGCAGCATTTCCAAAGTTGAGTTTGCTAGAGATACTAGGTGGTGAGAGTATTGGCACCAAGCAATAAGAAAACTTTCCACCTATTGATGGACCCATTTGATTTGCTAGAGACACTGGTGAATTTCCCAGTGCAACTATGCCAGAACCTCCTAGTTCAAAGGCAAGATGATTGTTCTGAGCACATCCTATTACAGTACTAGGAATTTTGAAAGGAGAGCCATTTGTGGAGTTTAAGGTAATGGTCTCTAAACTAAGATCTCCCTCTGAGTATGACCCATCACCATAGCTGATAGAATATTGACAACTGCTGGTGGTGGGTTTAGGGCAGGTACCTTGTACAAAACGGCATGGCTTAGCATTGCAACTGATGTTTTTGTATGTTTTGGATTTTGAAGGATCAAAGATAGGAGTGGTTTGCTTGAAACATGTTTGACATGGTTCGCATTGCAGCCAAGTAATGTCACTACCAGTATCAACAATTCCATAGACTTGGATTGGTGGGGTTCCAATTTCATAACTCATTAGATATTCTCCTTTAGCTGAGGTTACTGGTGCCTGAGGTGTGTTTGCAGACACTGAAGATTTGTTGAAATGGTTCGCACGGATAATGGAACGACTTAGGGCATTGGAAATTCTTTGGAACTGAGTTTCTGTGGAGTTATAGAATGGTGATTTTGGTGAGTCACGGTGGATCATCTCCACACTGAATCCACCATTCAGAGCTTCTAAAGAATAGAGTCTGCAAAAACACAGTAAAAGGAGAACAAGAGATGAATAGTGACATTATGTTCATCACTGACATGAATCAAATTGAATAAGTAATGTCTCAATCTTTTATCATACATTCCTAATGATTTTTTATAAGACTCTGGAGATGTATGAAAGGGATGAATGGGGTTCGATTTTAAGTTAGAAAATTTAAATTTAAGGAAAGTTTAGGATAAAACATCGAATTGGAACTTTTGAATCAATTAGAAGTTTAATTTCAATTAATTATGTTAGAAATACTATTTAGGGCAAACTAATGATGGGAATTACACATTTCTCAGTTTTAAATTAAATTTATTGATTTTTTCCCTATCAACCTAACAGCTTAGTTTTGTTCAGTGATCATAGTTTAACTTAAAAGATAAAAGAGTAAACTGAAATAAAACATATTGTTTGACTTTTGGCTGTAATTAATGATTTATTAGGTATTTATTAATTTTGATCCATATTTATTTTAGTTTTTTATTAATGTAATTGATTAATAGTAATGATATTCTATTGTCAATTAATATTTTAATTTTTTAGATATATTGAAAAAAAGTTGACTAATGAAGTGTTTTTAATGTGCTTCTCACATTATAGGAAAATAAATATTTAATGTAGACTGAAAATTAACGTTAAGTAATTAATAACATTAAATTTGTGGTGGATATTCTTATACATTCAAAATATGGACCCTAGTAGTCTTACTTTTGGAGGTGATTACATGTAAGGTCAACTGTTTCTGTATATGGGTTGGGATACCCCTGAAAGTATCCCTTTTATTTTATTTATTCATTGTGATAAAAAAAAAAAATATAAGGTTAACTAAATAATTTTATATATACATATACATTATAAAAGAATTATTAAATAAAATTAAAGTCAGAAATAAAAAATAATTAATATATATTAATTAAATTAGATACATTGTTAATACTATAATTAATATAATTAGTTATTACTATTCCTATTAATAATATTATTAATATTATAATTTTTATTATTAGTATTATTAATATAAATAATATTAATGTTATATGATTAATATTACCATTATTATTAATAATATATCAATAATGACAGTAATAATAATATTATTATTATTATTAATATTGTTAATATTACTGTTAATATAATTAATACTATTAATTATTACTATTAATATTATTAAAATTACTAATAAAGATAGTAATGTTATTACTGTTATAGTTATTATTAATACTATAAATATTATTGTTAGTATTATTAATATTATTATCAATATTATTAATATTAATAATATCATTATCAATAATGATATTATTATTAATATTAATATTAATAATATAAGATTATTAATTATTATTATTAAAATTTTATTAATATTATAGTATTATTATTAATAATATTATTTTCCTAATAATAATAACAATTATCGTAATAAAAATAATCTTTATAAGGTTAAATTAATAATAATTTGATAAAAAAAATTGTGTAATGGTTAAAGGGTTATACATGTACTCCAGCAACAAAATGATAATAGTAATAATTAGATTAAGATTAAGAATAAGAATAATAAAATATTAATATCTGTAGGTATCTTTATTTACGTCCAATTTACCCCCCACAGTGTTATCAGTATGTAATCTGTTGGTAACATTATTTTACCCACAAATTTTCTCTATTATCTCCATATTTTACTGTAGTAATTGCAAATTTGTCATAATAGTGAGGAAAGTGTTGAACACTTATTTTTGAACTATAAAATTGTTATTAATTTCAGGACCTGTTGTAGGGTATTTTTAATTGTAGTATTTAATTCCAATCTTTAGCAATATTAAGGAAGATTGCAATTCACAGGTTTTAGAAGATGAGGGAAGTAGTTGTACTGAATGTCATATATGTTATATGGAAGATGAACACTTGTAAGCATGGTAACCAAATTAACTTCAATTATATTTCCACAATGATTATTAATTAGCAGTTGTGGCTTAGCAGTTTTGGAATATATCGTCTTCATAGAGAAAAAATAAAGAAAAATATTGTGTTATGTGCTTTCACATTGTTAATAAAGAAATATTTTAAGGTTTAGGGGTTGGGATTTGACTCAAATAGGCCAAACGACCATCTTTGATCTGCTGAAGAAACAAGGCTCAACAAAATGAAACACAGCATTGCAAGTAAAAACAACACTCTATTGAGTGATTTTATATCTTTAGTCAAACATAGATAAGCAACTTTTTGCTATGCCTTCTTTAACCTGCAAAAGACAACAAGACTCCACATGAACATGAGAGTATCATTAGTAGCACCAACCCCATATTGTAACCAAACAAACAAGACTAATACAAAAAAACGTGCAACAAGAGGTGAATACATACCCTGGTTTGACTACCACACCCTATACCTCCCAACCCAGGTGAAATCTTATCTTTCTTCCCAATGTAATTCACTAACAATTCTATTAGGGGTCCTATTCAAACCATCAGCTTCCCAAATTATCTTTTCTTTATGATGGATTTCATGCATTCCATAGGCTCCATGCACCACTGGACATAAGAAAATTCGACTAAGCTTTCTTTACTACATAGTCATGACCACGCCTTAATTGAACCAAAGAAAAGCCAAAGAAAAGATTCGAGAGCTATCCACTCTGCAATTCGTTTGTGTTGCCCAGTCTAGTTTAAACTGCAAAAAAAAAAGGACTTTAGCATCCCAATGATACATTGTTTTCTCACCTACCCATTTACAACACAAACACCATACCCTCTAAGCTACTTTGCATTTGAAGAAAACATGACTCCTTGGTTCATCTTCTTTCCCACACATAACACACAAGATGCTATCCAAAACTATCCCTCTTTTTCTCCAAATTAACTCTTGTTGGAAGTCCTAAAACTCTCCATACAGTTGCATAAGGTAAAACTTTGATGTTCCAAAGAACTTGTACATTGACCTAAAATCCCTTTTCATCTATCCTTAAACACCTATATGCCGAACTAACCGTACAAGATTTTTTGTCCACCTTCCATACTCAGTAATCCTCATCATCTTTTAACAAATCCATAAATTCATAAAGCGAAACATTGTGGTTATGACTCAGATGAATAAAAGTGAGTAAATATATAATCTCTCAAATTATTAAAATATATTCGTACTAATCAAATTTGACTTATATTCGTGATAATGGTATAATTTGGTTGAAAAGAAAAGGGAATATTGTGCTAGACAAAAGTTTAACTAAGATTTATTCATTGAAAGACCTAGTAATAAAATATACAACAAATCAATCACTGCTTTGTGCAATCCGCAGGCTTAAAGGACACTGTGTTCTTCTGAAGATCATAACCAACCAACATGTTTTGCTGAGCCAAGTTCCCAAAGACAGCTCTACCATGAGATTTCAGGAATCCCAAGCAGATTATACGATCCGCCACTTCAATAAAGGTGTTGGAATCATATAAAACGACATCTCCACCAGTAAAATGTGCTGTGATCACTGGCACATATGGTCTATCAAATACTCTGTAACAAAGGCTCAACGTTTCAGTTGGATCCTTAGCAGGTGTCATCTTAACATCGTTTGCAATCATTGCTTCCAACTTTGAGTAAGTAGCAGGTAGCAGAGAAATGAGCGTTGTGCCTGAGTCAATTATGATATTTCCCTTTCCACCTCTTGGTGGATACCCTCCAAGCTCTATTCTAGTGCTTCCCACACTAATTGCTTCTAGGTTTAGGTAGTAAAATGGTTCTCCAGCTCGTGAATATATGGGGGTTGAAACAGTGCCACGCCCAGAAACCACAGCAGCATTTCCAAAGTTGAGTTTGCTAGATACACTTGGTGGTGAACGTATTGGCACCAAACAGTAAGAAAACTTTCCACCTATTGATGGACCCAATTGATTCACAAAGGACATTGGTGCACGTGCTAGCCCAACTATGCTACAACCTCCATGTTGAAAGTAAAGATAATTCCTACGACCACATCCTATTCCAAAACTAGGAATTGTGACAGGTGAGCCACTGGTGGAGGCTAGGGTAAGTGTCTCAAAACTAAGATCTCCTTGTGAGTATGAGCCATCACCATATCTAATAGTATATAGACAATTGCTGGTGCGTGTAGGGCAAGAGGTACCTATTACAGAACGACATGTATCAGTGAAGCAACCGATGGTTTTGTAGGTTTTGGATTTTGAAGGATCAAAGATGGGAGAGATTTGCTTGAAACATGTTTGACATGGTTGGCATTGCATCCAAGTGAGGTCACTACCAGTATCAATGATTCCAAAGAGTTGGAGTGGTGGGGTTCCTACAGAATAACTGATTAGGTATTCTCCTTGAGCTGAGGTTACTGGTGCCTGAGGTGTGTTTGCAGACACAAAAGATTTGTTGAAATGGTTCGCACGGATAATGGAACGACTTAGGGCATTGGCAATTCTTTGGAACTGGGTTTCTGTGGAGTTATAGAATGGTGATTTTGGTGAGTCACGGTGGATCATCTCCACACTGAATCCACCATTGAGAGCTTCTGAAGAATAGAGATTGCAAAGACACAGTAAAACAAAAACAAGAGATGAATAGTGTGACATTGTTGTCATCACTGACATGAATCAAAGTGAATAAGTAATGTCTCAATCTTTATGATTCCTAATGACGTTTTTACAAGACTCTTGGAGATGCATGAATGTGAGTTTTTCTCACACAATTATTAAATAAAAATTAATATTAGAGATTAAAAATAATTAGTTGATATATTGAATATTATTTTAGATACTAAGAAAATTATTGACTTCTAAATTAGTTTTTATTATTAATAAATAGTTTTTAAATTGATATCTAATTAGCTAACAAAGTTTTAACTACCAATTATTTAGATTCTAAATTTGGTAACAAAAACTTTGATAGCTAATTAGATATCAATTTAGAAACTATTTATTAATAATAAAAACTAATTTAAAAATTAATATTTTTTTTAGTTTCTAATTTAGTTACTATAACAACTATTTATTTTTTTTTCTTATTTATTTATTTTTCTCTAAAATAAATTTTTATTTAATGATTTTCTTGTAGTGTGAGTACCGGGTTTGATTTTTTAAGTTAGGAAATTAAAGGTCAATTAAATTTAAGGAAAGTTAAGGATAAAACATATAATTGGAACTTTTAAATCAATTAGAAGTTTAATTTCAATTAATTATGAAAAAACATCTCAAATATGTTAGAAATTAAACATTTTCAGTTTTAAATTAAATTTATTGAAATTTTTCCCTATCAACCTGAGAGCAGTTTTTTTCAGTGATCATAGTTTAACTTAAAAGATAAAAGAGTAACCTAAAATAAAACATATTGTTTGACTTTTGACTATAATTAATGATTTATTAGTGTATTTATTAATTTTGATCCATATTTATTTTCAGATTTTTATTATCTAATCAATTAATAGTAATGATATTCTATTGTCAATTAATATTTTAAATTTTAGATATATTGAAAAAAGGTTGACTAATGAAGTATTTTAACGTTCTCACATTATAGGAAAATAGATATTTAATGTTGACTGAAAATTAACGTTAATTAATTAATAATATTAAATTTGTGGTGGATTTTGCTATTTATTCACACCAATTCTTTGTGTTCCCTTTTGATGGCTGATTCTATGTAACGTCAACTAAATTAATTTTATATCTATACTTATATATAAATTATATATAAAGAAATTTTTTTTATTGTAATTGTTTTTGTGTATACAAATTTATTCCTATTTTATTTTATTATTTTATTTTGAATATTCTATTTTTAAGTATTTAAATAATTAATTATTTTTATAATTAATTGAGAATTGTTTTTATTTATTTATTTTATTTTTAATACTAATGTACTGTCATTTTGTAAAAAAAAGTTATCAATTTTAAATTTTAAACGTGAGTAATTTGTCAAATGTGTGGAAGGAAGCAGTTTATTAAACTAGAACGAAACAATTGATTAGATGTAGAATATTTCTTAACGTGAAACATTTTATTTTTTCATATCTTCATCTCTCATAAAAAAAATTATAGTTTTTATCTCTTTTTATCATTTGGTTTAGTTGTTATTTCTTCTTATCATTTGATTTTTATTTTTTCTTTAAAAAAAATATGAATATGAATATGATAATGATAAAAATAAAAAATATTATTATTGTTATTCATATTAGTAATACTATAATTATTATTATAATTATTGATATTATTAAAACTATTGTTAATATAAATATAAATATAAATATTATTAATGTTATATTATTAATATTATTGTTATGATTAAAAATATACCAATAATAACAATATTATTAATAATATTATTAATATTGATAATATTACTGTTAATATAATTAGTTATTATTATTAATATTAACAATATTATTATGGTTATGAATATTATTAATACGATAATTATTATTATTAGTATTATTAATATAAATATCATTAATGTTATATGATTAATATTTCTGCAGTGGAAGATGGGTGAATCAGGAGCTGTTGGTGTGGGATAGCAAATAAGAAGAACTAAGTTGGTTTGTAGATGTTAGAATGAGTGGTTGTGTTTTGTTTATCCATCAGACACGTTTTTTAAATGACGTGTCCGTGTCAGACACATGTATTATACACAGTCGCTCATAGGACATGTATTCATAATGTGTCTAATTCAAAAACTATTTTTTGAATTTCTGACAATTCTAACACAGTTTTAACACAATTTTAAAACTAAAAAATACATTAATTTTCTAAAAACTCAAACTTATTATATAAATTTTTATTATGATTATAAAAATAAGAAACAAATCATTTTGAAATAGTCATGAGAAACATTTTTCTGCTACAAAAAATACTGAAACTCAATATATATAATTCATAATTATATAATATATAGATCTATGTCCCCGTGTCCTACATTTTAGAAATTATACGTATCTTTATGTCTGTGTCCGTGTCGTATCAGTATCCATATCAGTGTTGTCTGTGCTACATAGTAAAGAAGAGATACCATTACCATCTTGGCAACAATGAAGAAGAGAATGGTGGATAGTTAGCGGACTAAGGGTGTGTTTGGATCCAGGGGTGGTACTGTTGTCGACGACGGAAGTCACAACAGCACCCCATTTGGTTCTATGGTTTGTTGCGGGTGAGAGTGCAGCGAAAGAGAAAGTTGAGGGAATTTGGTTTCTTCTGAAAGGTGAAGAGAAAGTGTCACTGTGCAGTGGAAGTGCCAAATCATCACCACCCATTTCCAATCTTGCCCTCACTTTTTTGCTTTTTTTTTGCTGGATTCAAGAAGCACATGCCTCTGCATGCATGCCAAGTGAACAGCAAGATGCGAAGTGAACAGCAAGAGATTCCTGACTTGGTTCAGGAATCTATTGACCATCTTAAAGTTTGAGACCTCATGAATGAAGTGGGTGAGAGGTAGGTGTGTGAGGTTCCTGGTTTTTCTTTATAAACATTGCTTCTGAGTGAAACAATTCACAGATAAGCGAAGAGCAGAGCGAAGCATAGAGTGTGTAGTTGGAGAGATTCGTAAGTGATAGTGTGTGTTAGGGGCTTCATTAACGTAGAGGTTATTCATCTGAAAGTGGTGTGTTCATCTCTGGGTTCATCTGTGCCTTCATCTGGTTCATCTGTGGGTTCATCTGAGGTGAGTTCATATGTTTCATTCAACGGTTAATCGATTATGGGTCAAATATCACAGGCAAAATAATCGATTATGGTGGAATCTGCAAATTTTTCGAGGGATAATCGATTATGTATAGTGTGTAAAATGGGTGATAATCGATTATCTGTTTGGGATAATCGATTATGGTCTTTTTTAGCCTATCAGCATAATCGATTATGCTTTGATAATCGATTATGTGATGTGTGTGAAACGGGACATAATCGATTATGTGTTTGGGATAATCGATTATGGTCTTTTTTAGCCTATCAGCATAATCGATTATGCATTGATAATCGATTATCCTCTCTGTGTAGGTGATGCCATAATCGATTATGTTCTTGAATTTTTGAAATAAAATTGTTTGTTAATTTATTTGTTTTCTGGTATTTTCAGGTGTGTTGATCTTCCTATAAGGCATCCTATTGCTGTTGTTGCTGTTGTTGAGTGCTTATCTTCAGGTTTTAATTTTTTTTTTATGTAAAATTATTTTATTTAATTTGTGTTTTATATTTATGATTATGGTTTTGTAATATAATTTGTTTAGAATTTATTTTAGTTTATTATGTTAAGGCTGTTGTTGTAATATAATTTTTTTAGAGTTTAGTTTAGTTAATTATGTTAAGTTGTTACTAGATAGTTAATTAAATATGTTAAGGAGTTTAGTTAATTAAATTAATTTTTTCAGTTGATTTATTGTTTTAATTTTCGTAGATAGTTATTAATTTTTTAACATTTAAGAAAAAAATTTATTTCTATGAAATGAATTATTTAGAGAATGTATACAGAAATTTGTAAATTTTATGTTTTTATTATATTAAACATAAATTATTAATGTTATAATTAAATCAAACAAAAAAATGTTGTTGTCATTAAAGAAAAGTGAAAAATTTAAGATAAATATTGTTAATAAGAGAATAGATATTGTATAATAATAAATATACAAAGTTAATAAATATTGTATAAGAAAACTGAAATATTGTATAATAATAAATATACAAAGTTAATTTTATTTAACATTTAATTTAATTGTTTATAAGAGAATAGATAATTTTTTTAAATGTATATTTGTATTCTGTATGGTTAATTTTTTTTTAATTGGACATAAATTATTAATGTTATTAGTTGAAAAGATTAAAAAAAATGTTTTTGTAATTTTTGTTATAAGATTTAATTGTTATAAGAAAAAAATAAATGTATTTAAAATGAATATTTTTACAAGTGGAATAATGTCAAATGTGTAATTTGTAGGTTTCTTAAAAAGTAGTTAATAATCTGTAGTTAATATTATTTTAGATTGTACATAAATTATTAGAAAGATAAAAATAAATGTATTTAAAATGAATATTTGTACAAGTGGAAATAGAAATTTTTAATTTGTAGGTTTTTTAAAAAGTAATTGATATTTTAGAAGTGCTATTTTTAATTGATATTTTAATTATAAATGTAGAAAATAATTATTTATTCCAAAATGAATTGTTTATGAAACAGATTTAATTTTTTTTTTTTTTTACTGAATGGAATTAAAATTTCAAAAATATTTTGATAGGGTTTTTATTTTTGTAGATTAAACATAATTTATTAATGTTATAATAGAAAACATTATAAAAATGTTGTATTAATTAAAAAAACAGTAAAAATTTAAAGTAGAAATATCATTTTGAGGTTTTTTTTTTTATTTGTATTTGACATAAATTATTGGTGTTAGAATTAAATGTTAAAAAAAAATGTTATACTAATTTAAAAAGTAAAAAAAAGTTTATTTTAGATTGATAATAAATTATTGCAAAGAAAATTAGAAGTAGAATAGAAATTTTAGGTTTTTATTTTATTTTATTTGTTTATATTTATTTGTTGTTTGATTAAATAATGTTATTGAATGATATAGTAATTTTGATTAATTTTTTTATTAAAATTAATTAAAAGTACGTTTTAGGGTAACTGTATTGGTGTACTTTTACACCGATACGGTAACCGCGTTCGGTATGAATTCGGAAAGAAATTATGACGAGGCAGAGATGGTACACTTTGAGGAAACAGTTGCAATTTATGACGATCTTGTTGCGGCGAACATGAACTTAATTTCACAAATCGAAGAACAAATAAAAAAAAATAATGAAGGTGCATCAGTCATGATTCTTTGTATGATTGCCTTTGGATTGAAATTGTTACGCACAATGCCTACTACAAGCAACTGTATCAGTGAGTCCCAACCACAAAAAGAGCGTCGCAGACAAGAATTGATGGAGTACTTGGTTCACACTGAACAGTCTCGTCACATTATTCGCATGGGACCAGAAGCTTTCATTAAATTATGTGAACGAATACGGGGAACTGGACTTGTTAAAGATGCATATCGATCAACCGTGGAAGAACAAGTAGCGAAATTTCTTCACATTATTGGGCATAATGTGAAGAATCGAAGTGTGTCATTCTTTTTCCATCGGTCTGGAGAAACAGTTTCCCGTCACTTTCATAATGTTTTGAGTGCCATTTTAAGGTTGGAGGGGGAATTTTTAATTCAACCAAATGGAACGGTTGTAGAACCACACATCCTTAACAACAGTCGATTTTTCCCCTACTTTAAGGTTTGTTGATAAAAACATTACTTCAAATTATGTGTAATGTCTTCTTTAGGTTGTGGTTAATTAAAGTTATGAATTTTTGTTTACATTAGGATTGTTTAGGGGCCATAGATGGGAGTCATGTACGTGCTAAGGTTGCACGTGCTGATGCGCCTCGTTTTCGAGGGAGAAAAGATTGGCCAACCCAAAACATATTTGCAGCCTGTGACTTTGACATGAAGTTCACATATGTCTTAGCCGGTTGGGAAGGAACTGCCTCCGATTCAAGGATATTGAAAGATGCTTTGGTACGAGGCGATCCTTTGGTTATTCCAGAAGGTTAGTTATAGGGGATTGGGTGTGCAGAAAAATTAAAAGGTTTTAGTAATATATACTAACCCAGTTTTCCACAATCTTTGTAGGAAAATACTATCTTGGTGATGCAGGTTTTATGTTAAAACGAAATGTAATAACACCTTATCGCGGGGTGAGATACCATTTGAAAGAATATTCGCGAAGAGGACCACAAAATGCAAAAGAGTTGTTTAATCATCGACATTCATCACTTAGGAACGTAATTGAGAGAACCTTTGGGGTGCTTAAAAAACGTTTTCCAATTATAGCCAGTGGGACTGAGCCACATTATGATGTGGATACCATGACAAAAATTGTTTTAGCTTGTTGTATTCTGCATAACTTTCTACGCGGGGTCGACAATGATCAGTCTCTGCTTGAAGAAGTAGATAATGAATTGTTAGAACAAGATGTCCAACCAAACACCACCCATGCTCGTGAACATGATTACAGGATAGGGTGTGATATTAGGGATGATATAGCAAACGAAATGTGGCAAGATTATGTAAACAATTAATTTAATGAAATAATTTATTTTCTACCATTTTTCAATTGCTTGGCTTTATGACTAGGCATTGATTTCATATCTCTGCGTGGGGTTACCTTTAATTATTATTAATCTAATATTTGACTGTCTTTGTTAGTAGCTGGACATGTAATATTTGACTCTCTTTCTTACTTATTGGGTATGTAATATTTGACTGTCTGTATTAGTTATTGGACATCTAATATTTTGTTTTGTGAACTCCTACTTTCATTTGCAATGTAATATTTTGGTTTTTGTCATTGTTATATTATTGCTTTATGATATTATGTTAACTTCTGTTTAGTTATTTATTGTAGTAATTGCATTATAGATGGCATCATCATCCCACAAACGTAACAGAACCCGTAAGGGTAAATCTCCAGCAGAAGATGTTGACGTTCCTCCTCCACCAACGAGGATTCCAGAAGTTCTTGATTATTCAAGATACTTCAGTACCAGGCGTCAAATGGTGGTTTTTGAAAAGAACTTTCACGCAAGATGCCTCTCCCATATGCAAATTTGATAACGAGGATCTTGCAGGTGTATGGCTTTGACTTGTCCAATGAACAAGCAACAATGCTAGGCTGAAATCATTACTTTGGCAAAAAAAGTATGACAAAATTAAATATATTCCAGGTCAATGGCATATGGCAACTTGGTAGACCACAACATGCAAACGAAGAAGATGATGAAGAGGATGAATTGCCACCACAAGATGATGAAGGTGGTCAACCTGAGGAGGAAAACCCCACTCAAAGGGAATTGTTAAATCAGATTTTGAAGATCTCCACAAGAAGGATTCAAATGTTATTACTAGGAATGTCTTTTCTTTTTCTAATTAACATTATTATGTTCTTCATGTAATGACTTTACATTATATATTTTGACACCTACTTAATTTTCATGTTATATTCCAAATTTCTATTTTTTTTAAAATATATTTATTTTGCTATTCATAATAATGAAAATTATTATTAAAATTAATTTTATATATATTTGTATATATATAACATAACATAATTTATAAAATCATTTATAATATTAAAATTATGTAAACAAATTAACTTAAATAAAAAATAATTCTTAATTAATAAAATGTTAAATAATATAATTATACTTTAATTTTAAATTATAATTAACTAAAATATGAAATAGGATTAATCATTATTTTTTTTATATACAAGGGTAAAATTGTAATCTCACAAACTTTACTATTCAAAATAATTTATAATATTCTTACAACTATCACATCACTCACAATTTCCAATAAACTTTCCTCACACATCCACTTTAACATACCCCAATCCAAACAACCTCAACTTCACACTTCACACTTCCACTCCCACTCACCCTCAACTTTCCACTCCCCCACACCCCCTAATCCAAACACACCCTAAAAGAGTTTTCTTTTGGGTTAATGGTTTTGAAGGAGCAAATTTTCCCTGCATATTTTGCTGAAATTATGTAGCAAAAATACAAACCTTTTTCTGTTTTAGTTTTACGCAGTTTGTATAAGGGTTGAGATACCCATGAAGTGTTATTTTATTTTAATTTTATTATTTACTGATAAAAAAAATATTAATATTACTACTGATAAAAAATATTAATATTATTATTAATAATATACCAACAATGACAATAATAATAATATTATTAATATTGTTAATATAAGTATTAATATAATTAATATTATTAATTATTAATATTAATATTAATATTATTAAAATTATTATTAATATTACTAATAAAAATATTAATATTATTAATGTTATTGTTATTATTACTACTAGTGGAAACACTGACGCTGTCGTGCCTGTGTATCCGCATTTTTATTTTTTCATTTATATATTTATGTTTAATATTAAAACTCGAATAAACAATGTTATAGTTAATACACTTATATTAACAATATAAATTTATAGTATATGTATTATAAATAAAAAATGTATATTCACATTTTTTATTTTCATCATAATCATGTGTATTCATATTTATTGAAATGAAACATAAACTTATGTGTATTCATATTTTTTAAACTTTAATTTGTCTATATACATATGTTCTAAAAAGGAGAAAACACTTATTTGAAATGTTATGATTTTATAATAATGAATTTTTCTCGAGAGACCAAATAAAAATTAATATTTCAGATGTCTTTCACCTTTCCTAACATTAAAAATAAAATAAAATTATTCTTAATAAATATTTTTATTAATTAAATTATAACAATAATTAAGTAAATTTATATTACTGAAGAAGAAAACATAATTTACCTTTAAATGATCCTTTGAAATTCTGTCATTCATAATTTTTTAAGTTTATAAAAATTATAAATTTTATTTATTATTTTCTTACATGCATATTCTTATCAAAATTTTTAAAAATGAACTTATTATCATTGCTAAGTATTATAATGTTTTTTTAAACTAAATTTAGGCTGAATAAATTATGACACAGAATGCTTGAGAAACCTAACTGAACCACTGATTGGATCAAGTTGAGGAAACTATTGAGTAAATATTTGTAAGCCAAAATTATAGCTTCACTAATTGAAAGGTTGCGTTGTGACTGGAATTTACACAATTTCAAATCAACACAAATTTGGCGAAGTCTTATTCTCATATATAAAACTTCTTCTCAACAATGCCTTTATTTTCTCTTTCTCCCTATCACACAACTCTGGTTCTTCCATAGAAAACTCAACATAACAAATCTAAACAGTTTTAGATGGTAGACACACCAATGCCATTCTTTTGTTCTTGACAAAGTAATTGCTTTCGTCAAAACCTACAAAATAATCCAGGAAAAACGCAACCTTACACAAAAATATAAGACAAAACATATAATAAGAATAATTATTAATCATCGTTAAAATTAATGTCACATCTTTTGTTCTTCGTAAAGCAATTGCTTCCATCAGAACCTACAAAATAAACTAGGAAAGACGTAACCTTACACAAAATATAGGACATAAACATACCATAAAAATAATTATTAATCATCGTTAAAATTAAACACAACAAATTCAACTTCATTTCAACATAACACCATAGCATATAAACTAAGTAAAAACTAAACTAATGTTACACTACAGTTTATGCCCACTTCCAATGGCAACCCCCAATCATATTGTGAAGAAAAAGAACTAACCATACATCGTGTTACTTGCAATCTTGTGAGCCTTTTTCTAAGCCCTGATTAAGAAAATGAAACCCAAAGATTTCACGTCATTCATCGATAATTGCAAAACCGGCCTTGAAGAGTCTGGAACCGGGGTTGACCACTGCGACATCCATAGCTTTGCACTAAAACGAACTACAACATAAGAAAAACTTCGCATTTTCAATTTCAGGAGAAAGTTCCACCTCTCCCACTTTACCTTTAGCCCCTAAGGACACAACATCTTCTGTCGTCAACGAAAACATCCATACCGATGGCGACGACTTTCTCGAGCCTCTGTTGTCTAGATCAGGTTTTGGATTAGGAAAGACGCAGACATTGTCTTCGGTGAGGCAAGAGGGAGCGAAGGAGGGGCCAATAAGGAGAGACATCGCCAACCAGAACAACGATTTGAAGAAATTAGCGGAAGAAGAGAGGTAGAGTGAGGGAGATGGAAGAGAGAATAACAATGATAAAAAAAAAACAAATTGAGAAACAACCGTCCCCGTCCCCGTCCCGTGAAAACTGAAGAAGTGAAAATATATTTCATAAAACTAAATTTAAATGACACTTAAAACATAAAGTAACGTATCTCTCCACTCTCTTGTCAGTTACATGAAAACAAGTAAATAAAATTTTAAAATTAAAAAACTGCTTTATTAACTTATGAAATTATAAAATGTCCAAATAACCAAAATAAATTAATCAAATAAAATATGAAGTAAGGATAAAATTGGAAAAGAATTTAGTGAATATCTTGACTTTTTTTATTTAATAGAAAAGGAGATCACTTTAAAACAAAAATTTAAGGTACCAATCTCTCCACTCTACTGAATGATAACAAATAAAATAAAATTTTAGATAGCCTTGGTTTGCACAAAATTTATGAAAAATTCTCCTGAAAATGTTTTTTTTCCTGAAAATGTTTTTTTTTCCTGAAACTCCACGTAATAATCTCGACTGAATTTGGGACAAATGAGACAAATTCACCTAGGAAAAAAATCAAACAGTTTCACACACAAACGAGCCTTCCCTTCACTGTTGGCAGTGATGAATAAAAAATTTATAACGAATCTTGTGGGACGAATTTGAGGCTCAAATCTCTGCCAAACATCAATAGACACAATGATGAATATCTGGTAAAAAATTCAGACCAAGATACCCAAGGAGTAAGGCATAGTAAGTCCAAGACTGAGAGTGAACAAAGCTAGTTTTCCGAAAACAAAACATCCTGGCTTTTCTTACCCGTATCTTCTTTTTGTGATTTGTTTATGGATGTGCATCCTTACTTGGGTGCAAACAACATATAAAAGTACTTGTGTGAATTTTTTCAACGCAGTACGGACCCAGAATAAAATTGTAGAAAATAGGGCAAAATTTCACAAGTTTTGGTAGAGGATAGCCTTAGTTTGTACAAAATTTATGAAAAATTATCCTGAAATAGTTTTTTTTTTCCTGAAAATCCATGAAAGAATCTCGACTGAATTTGGGACAAAACGCGACAAATTTCAAGTCAAACAGATAAGTATTCACCTAGGAAAAAAATCAAACTGTTTCACACTGAAACGAGCCTTCCTTTCACTGCTGGCAAACAGAATATGAAAACACTTGTGTGAATTTTTTCAGCACAATATGGACGCAGAACAAAAATTGCAGAAAGTAGGGCGAAATTTCACAAGTTTTGGTAGAGGATAGCCTTGGTTTGAGCGAAAATTTCTGAAAAATTCTCCTGAAATTGTTTTTTCCTGAAATTCCACGTAAGAATCTCCACTGAATTTGGGACACAACGCGAAAAATTTCAGGTCAAACGGATGACTATTCACCCACGAAAAAAATCAAACAGTTTCACAAAGAAACGAACCTTCCTTTCAGCCCCGGCAGTGATCAATAAAAAATTTATTGCCAATCTTGTGGGACGAATCTGAGGATGAAATCTCAATTAAAACTCAATAGACACAGTGAAGAACGTCTGGTAAAAATTTTAGACCAAAACTGATATGATTCCACTAACAAGATGTAAATGATTCTTTGACATTTTATGGAATCAACTTGAGTTGGAGAATGAATAGGCACTTTTAATAGAATTGGATCAATGTTCTATGTTTCAAGAACTCACCAAAACTTGCACCAAACACCAAACTCACATGGAAGACCCATTTCTTGCCAATTGAACCGATTAAATTGAACAAGAAAGCAAATGCACCGATTAAAAAGCTTAAGAACTGAAATGCACTGAACAAATTAAGAAGAAATGAAGAAGAAACACTTGAATCCAGCAAAAGAGCATAAGAACCAAACACTACATGAATTTAAATTCAAAACACCGAATAGAAAGATCCTAGACATGTTTTTGAATCCGAATGAAATTGGAAATGAAATGTAAAGATGGAGAAGAAAGGAACTTATGAGAATGGAGAGCTTGGTTGATGATCACGCCACTTGAAGTGTGAAGGCTCCAAGATAAGTGAGCAAATGCCGCCACTTGAGAGAACCAAGGCACTCAAGATAAGACAAGGTAGAGGAGAAGACAATGTTTTCACACAATTCTCTCTCAATTTGAGTAGAGTTTCTCTATATCCAATTTCCAATCTGAATTTTACAAGAGCCCACACCTCTATTTATAGTGTGAGGGTGCTGAAAAATAGGTGGGAAAATTCAAATGAAACTCATTTGAAATTCCCACCAAAAACAAGTCACATGGGAGGTGTGACCTTTTTCTACTATGACACCTCCTAAAAACTACACCTACACCTACTCTCCTAAAGTCACATGGATAATGTGACTTTATTTTACAAATTCATACTCCTTTATTTAATATCCACACCTCCTACAACTATACAAGAGTAATTCAAATGATGCTCTTTTATTTAATGCTTGGCCTTGCCCCTCATGGGATGGACTTGGGCTTTTAAGGCTTTGGCCTTCTTGGGCTTGGGCTTTGGGCTTTGGGCTTAGGCCTTATCTTTTGAAAAGACTAATAAGAAGAACTTTAAATGATTTGGCCCTTGTCCATTCTTCCTATTAACAACATCTTTTTGATTCTCATCAAAAACACTCAAGGAGTAAGGCGTAGTTAGTCCCAGACCTAGAGTGAACAAAACTGGTTCTCCAAAAATAAAACGTGGCTTTTCTTCCCTGTATCTTCTTTTTTTGATTTGTTTATGGACGTGCCTCCTTACCTGGGTGCAAGCAACATATGAAAGTACTTGTGTGAATTTTATCAGCGCAATACGGGCGCAAAACAAAAATAGAAGAAAGTAGGGCGAAATTTAACAAGTTTTTGTAGAGGATAGCCTTGGTTTGCGCGAAAATTTCTAAAAAATTATCCTGAAATAGTTTTTCTTGAAATTCCACGTAAGAATCTCCACTAAATTTGGGACAAAACGCGACAAATTTCAGGTCAAACGGAAGACTATTCACCTAAAAACAAAATCAAACAGTTTCACACACAAACAAACCTTCCTTTCAGTCTTGACAGTGATCAATAAAAAAATTATTTCCAATCTTGTGGGACGAATCTGGTAAAAAATAGATAGAGTGACGATCGTCTGGTAAAAAATTCAAACCAAAACACACAAGGAGTAAAGCGTAGTGAGTCCCAGACCGAGAGTGAACAAAACTTGTTTTTAGAAAACAAAACGTCCTGACTTTTCTTCCCCGCATCTTCTTTTTGTGATTTGTTTATGGACGTGTCTCCTTACCTGGGTCCAAACAACATATGAAAGTACTTTTGTGATTTTTTTCGACGCAGTACGGACGCAGAACAAAAATTGCAGAGAGTAAGGCGAAATTTCACAAGTTTTGGTAGAGGGCCTTGGTTTGCACAAAATTTCCTAAAAATTCTCCCGAAATTTTTTTTCCTGAATATCCACCTAAGAATCTCCAATGAATTTGGGACAAAACGCGACAAATTTCAGGTCAAACGAATGAATATTCAACCACGAAAAAAATCAAACAGTTTTACACACAAACAAACCTTCCCTTCAGCCCTGGCAGTGATCAATAAAAAATTTATTGCCAATCTTGTGGGATGAATCTGGGCCTCAAATCTCATCCAAAACTCAATAGACACAGTGACAAACGTCTGGTAAAACTTTTAGACCAAAACACCCAAGGAGTAAGGCGTAGTAAGTCCCAGACCGAGAGTGAACAAAAGTGGTTTTCCGAAAACAGAACGTTCTGGCTTTTCTTCCCCTTATCTTCTTTTTGTGATTTGTTTATGGACGTGCCTCCTTACCTGGGTGCAAACAACATACGAAGGTACTTGTGTGAATTTTTTCAGCGCAATACGGACACAAAATAAAATTGCAGAAAGTAGGGCGAAATTTCACAAGCTTCGGTAGAGGATAGCCTTGGTTTTCAACAAAATTTCTGAAAACTTCTCCCGGAATAGTTTTTTCGTGAAATTCCACGTAAGAATCTCGACTGAATTTGGGACAAAACGCGACAAATTTCAGGTCAAACGGACGAGTATTCACCTAGGAAAAAGATCAAACAATTTCAGACACAACCAAACCTTCCTTCCGGGCCTGGCAGTGATGGATAAAAAATTTATTGCAAATTCTGTGGGACGAATTTGGGTCTCAAATCTCAGCCAAAAGTCAGTAGACACAATGACCAATGTTTGGTAAAATTTTTAGACCAAAATACCCAAGGAGTAAGGCGTAGTAAGTCCCGGACCGAGAGTGAACAAAACTGGTTTTCCGAAAACAGAACGTCCTGGCTTTTCTTCCCTGCATTTTCTTTTTGTGATTTGTTTATGGACGTGCCTCCTTACCTGGGTGCAAACAACATACGAAGGTACTTGTGTGAATTTTTTCTGCGCAATACGGACACAAAATAAAATTGCAGAAAGTAGGGCGAAATTTCACAAGCTTCGGTAGAGGATAGCCTTGGTTTTCAACAAAATTTCTGAAAACTTCTCCCGGAATAGTTTTTTCGTGAAATTCCACGTAAGAATCTCGACTGAATTTGGGACAAAACGCGACAAATTTCAGGTCAAACGGACGAGTATTCACCTAGGAAAAAGATCAAACAGTTTCAGACACAAACGAACCTTCCTTTCGGGCCTGGCAGTGATGGATAAAAAATTTATTGCAAATCCTGTGGGACGAATTTGGGTCTCAAATCTCAGCCAAAACTCAGTAGACACAATGACCAATGTTTGGTAAAATTTTTAGACCAAAATACCCAAGGAGTAAGGCGTAGTAAGTCCCGGACCGAGAGTGAACAAAATTGGTTTTCCGAAAACAGAACGTCCTGGCTTTTCTTCCCTGCATCTTCTTTTTGTGATTTGTTTATGGACGTGCCTCCTTAGCTGGGTGGAAACAACATATGAAAGTACTTCTGTGAATTTTTTCAACGCAATACGGACCCAGAATAAAATTGCAGAAAGTAGGGCGAAATTTCACAAGCTTCGGTAGAGGATAGCCTTGGTTTTCAACAAAATTTCTGAAAACTTCTCCCGGAATAGTTTTTTCGTGAAATTCCACGTAAGAATCTCGACTGAATTTGGGACAAAACGCGACAAATTTCAGGTCAAACGGACGAGTATTCACCTAGGAAAAAGATCAAACAGTTTCAGACACAAACGAACCTTCCTTTCGGGCCTGGCAGTGATGGATAAAAAATTTATTGCAAATCCTGTGGGACGAATTTGGGTCTCAAATCTCAGCCAAAACTCAGTAGACACAATGACCAATGTTTGGTAAAAATTTCAGACCAAAATACTCAAGGAGTAAGGCGTAGTAAGTCCCGAACCGAGAGTGAACAAAACTAGTTTTCTGAAAACAGAACCTCCTGGCTTTTCTTCCCTGCATCTTCTTTTTGTGATTTGTTTATGGACGTGCCTCCTTAGCTGGGTGCAAACAACATATGAAAGTACTTCTGTGAATTTTTTCAACGCAATACGGACCCAGAATAAAATTGCAGAAAGTAGGGCGAAATTTCACAAGTTTCGTAGAAGATAGCCTTGGTTTTCAACAAAATTTCTGAAAAATTCTCCCGGAATAGTTTTTTTCTGAAATTCCACGTAAGAATCTCGACTGAATTTGGGAAAAAACGCGACAAATTTCAGGTCAAACGGACGAGTATTCACCTAGGAAAAAGATCAAACAGTTTCAGACACAAACGAACCTTCCTTTCGGGCCTGGCAGTGAGGGATAAAAAATTTATTGCAAATCCTGTGGGACGAATTTGGGTCTCAAATCTCAGCCAAAAGTCAGTAGACACAATAACCAATGTCTGGTAAAAATTTCAGACCAAAATACCCAAGGAGTAAGGCGTAGTAAGTCCCGGACCGAGAGTGAACAAAACTGGTTTTCCGAAAACAGAACGTCCTGGCTTTTCTTCCCCGCAACTTCTTTTTGTGATTAGTTTATGGACATGCCTGCTTAGCTGGGTGCAAACAATATATGAAAGTACTTTTGGGAATTTTTTGAACGCAATACGGACCCAGAATAAAATCGCAGAAGGTAGGGCGAAATTTCACAAGTTTCGTAGAGGATAGCGTTGGTTTTGAACAAAATTTCTGAAAAATTCTCCCGGAATAGTTTTTTCGTGAAATTCCACGTAAGAATCTCGACTGAATTTGGGACAAAACGCGACAAATTTCAGGTCAAACGGACGAGTATTCACCTAGGAAAAATATCAAACAGTTTCAGACACAAACGAACCTTCTTTTCGAGCTTGGCAGTGATGGATAAAAAATTTATTGCAAATCCTATGGGACAAATTTGGGTCTCAAATCTCAGCCAAAAGTCAGTAGACACAATGAACAATGTTTGGTAAAAATTTTAGACCAAAATACCCAAGGACTATGGTGTAGTAAGTCCCGGACCGAGAGTGAACAAAACTGGTTTTCCGAAAATAGAACGTCCTGGCTTTTCTTCCATGCATCTTCTTTTTGTGATTTGTTTATGGACGTGCCTCCTTAGCTGGGTGCAAACAACATATGAAAGTACTTCTGTGAATTTTTTCAACGCAATACAGACCCAAAATAAAATTGCAGAAAGTAGGGCGAAATTTCACAAGTTTCGTAGAGGATAGCGTTGGTTTTCAACAAAATTTCTGAAAAATTCTACAGGAATAGTTTTTTCCTGAAATTCCACGTAAGAATCTCGACTGAATTTGGGACAAAACGCGACAAATTTCAGGTCAAACGGACGAGTATTCACCTAGGAAAAAGATCAAACAGTTTCAGACACAAAGGAACTTTCCTTTCGGGCCTGGCAGTGATGGATAAAAAATTAATTGCAAATCCTGTGGAACGAATTTGGGTCTCAAATCTCAGCCAAAATTCAGTAGACATAATGACCAATGCTTGGTAAAAATTTTAGACCAAAATACCCAAGGAGTAAGGCGTAGTAAGTCCCTGACCGAGAGTGAGCAAAACTGGTTTTCCGAAAACAGAACGTCCTGGCTTTTCTTCCCCGCATCTGCTTTTTGTGATTTGTTTATGGGCGTGCCTCCTTAGCTGGGTGGAAACAACATATGAAAGTACTTCTGTGAATTTTTTCAACGCAATACGGACCCAGAATAAAATTGCAGATAGTAGGGCGAAATTTCACATGTTTCGGTAGAGGATAGCCTTGGTTTTCAACAAAATTTCTGAAAAATTCTCCCGGAATAGTTTTTTCCTGAAATTGCATGTAAGAATCTTGACTGAATTTGGGACAAAAAGCGACAAATTTCAGGTCAAACGGACGAGTATTCACCTAGGAAAAAGATCACACAGTTTCAGACACAAACGAACCTTCCTTTCGGGCCTAGCAGTGATGGATAAAAAATTTATTGCAAATCCTGTGGGACGAATTTGTGTCTCAAATCCCAGCCAAAACACAGTAGACACAATGAACAATGTCTGGTAAAAATTTCAGACCAAAATACCCAAGGAGTAAGGCGTAATAAGTCCCGGACCGAGAGTGTTAGTTTTCCGAAAACAGAACGTCCTGGCTTTTCTTCCCTGCATCTTCTTTTTGTGATTTGTTTATGGACGTGCCTTCTTAGCTGGGTGCAAACAACATATGAAAGTACTTCTGTGAATTTTTTCAATGCAATACAGACCCAGAAAAAAATTGCTGAAAGTAGGACGAAATTTCACAAGTTTCGTAGAGGATAACGTTGGTTTGCAACAAAATTTCTGAAAAATTTCCCGGAATAGTTTTTTCCTGAAATTCCACATAAGAATCTTGACTGAATTTGGGACAAAACGCAATAAATTTAAGGGCAAACGGACGAGTATTCACCTAGGAAAAAGATCAAACAGTTTCAGCCACAAACGAACCTTCCTTTCGGGCCTGGCAGTGATGGATAAATTTTTTTTTGTAAATCCTGTGGGACGAATTTGGGTCTCAAATCTCAGCCAAAACTCAGTAGACACAATGACCAATGTCTGGTAAAAAGTTCAGACCAAAATACCCAAGGAGTAAGGCGTAGTAAGTCTCGGACCGAGAGTGAACAAAACTGGTTTTCCGAAAACAGAACGTCCTAGCTTTTCTTCCCTGCATCTTCTTTTTGTGATTTTGTATATGGACGTGCCTCCTTAGCTGGGTGCAAACAACATATGAAAGTACTTCTGTGAATTTTTTCAACGCAATACAGACCCAGAATAAAATTGCAGAAAGTAGGGCGAAATTTCACAAGTTTCGTAGAGGATAACGTTGGTTTGCAACAAAATTTCTGAAAAATTCTCCTGGAATAGTTTTTTCCTGAAATTCCACATAAGTATCTTGACTGAATTTGGGACAAAACGCAATAAATTTAAGGGCAAACGGATGAGTATTCACCTAGGAAAAAGATCAAACAGTTTCAGCCACAAACGAACCTTCCTTTCGGGCCTGGCAGTGATGGATAAAAAATTTATTGCAAACCCTGTGGGACGAATTTGGGTCTCAAATCTCAGCCAAAAGTCAGTAGACACAATAACCAATGTCTGGTAAAAATTTCAGACCAAAATACCCAAGGAGTAAGGCGTAATAAGTCCCAAACCGAGAGTGAACAAAACTGGTTTTCCGAAAACAGAACGTCCTGGCTTTTCTTCCCCGCATCTTCTTTTTGTGATTTGTTTATGGACGTGCCTCCTTAGCTGGGTGCAAACAATATATGAAAGTACTTTTGTGAATTTTTTCAACGCAATACGGACCCAGAATAAAATCGGAAAAGGTAGGGCGAAATTTCACAAGTTTCGTAGAGGATAGCATTGGTTTTCAACAAAATTTCTGAAAAATTCTCCCGGAATAGATTTTCGTGAAATTCCACGAAAGAATCTCGACTGAATTTGGGACAAAACGCGACAAATTTCAGGTCAAACGGACGAGTATTCACCTAGGAAAAAGATCAAACAGTTTCAGACACAAACGAACCTTCCTTTCGGGCCTGGCAGTGATGGATAAAAAATTTATTGCAAATCCTGTGGGACGAATTTGGGTCTCAACTCTCAGCCAAAAGTCAGTAGACACAATGACCAATGTTTGGTAAAAATTTTACACCAAAATACCCAAGGACTAAAGCGTAGTAAGTCCCGGACCGAGAGTGAACAAAACTGGTTTTCCGAAAACAAAACGTCCTGGCTTTTCTTCCCCGCATCTTCTTTTTGTGATTTGTTTATGGACTTGCCTCCTTAGCTGGGTGCAAACAACATATGAAAGTACTTCTGTGAATTTTTTGAACGCAATACGGACCCAAAATAAAATTGCAGAAAGTAGGGCGAAATTTCACAAGTTTCGTAGAGTATAGCGTTGGTTTTCAACAAAATTTCTGAAAAATTCTCCCGGAATAGTTTTTTCCTGAAATTCCACGTAAGAATCTTGACTGAATTTGGTACAAATCGCGACAAATTTCAGGTCAAAAGGACGAGTATTCACCTAGGAAAAAGATCAAACAGTTTCAGAAACAAACAAACTTTCCTTTCGGGCCTGACAGTGATGGATAAAATTTTTTTTGCAAATATTGTGGGACGAATTTGGGTGTCAAATCTCAGCCAAAACTCAGTAGACACAATGACCAATGTCTGGTAAATATTTCAGACCAAAATACCCAAGGAGTAAGGCGTAGTAAGTCCCGGACCGAGAGTGAACAAAACTGGTTTTCCGAAAACAGAACGTCCTAGCTTTTCTTCCCCGCGTCTTCTTTTTGTGATTTTTTTATGGACGTGCCTCCTTAGCTGGGTGCAAACAACATATGAAAGTACTTCTGTGAATTTTTTCAACGCAATACGGACCCAGAATAAAATTGCAGAAAGTAGGGCGAAATATCACAATTTTCGGTAGAGGATAGCCTTGGTTTTCAACAAAATTTCTGAAAAATTCTCCCGGAATAGTTTTTTCCTGAAATTCCACGTAAGAATCTTGACTGAATTTGGGACAAAACGCAATAAATTTAAGGGCAAACGGACGAGTATTCACCTAGGAAAAAGATCAAACAGTTTCAGAAACAAACAAACTTTCCTTTCGGGCCTGACAGTGATGGATAAAATTTTTTTTGCAAATATTGTGGGACGAATTTGGGTGTCAAATCTCAGCCAAAACTCAGTAGACACAATGACCAATGTCTGGTAAATATTTCAGACCAAAATACCCAAGGAGTAAGGCGTAGTAAGTCCCGGACCGAGAGTGAACAAAACTGGTTTTCCGAAAACAGAACGTCCTAGCTTTTCTTCCCCGCGTCTTCTTTTTGTGATTTTTTTATGGACGTGCCTCCTTAGCTGGGTGCAAACAACATATGAAAGTACTTCTGTGAATTTTTTCAACGCAATACGGACCCAGAATAAAATTGCAGAAAGTACGGCGAAATATCACAATTTTCGGTAGAGGATAGCCTTGGTTTTCAACAAAATTTCTGAAAAATTCTCCCGGAATAGTTTTTTCCTGAAATTCCACGTAAGAATCTTGACTGAATTTGGGACAAAACGCAATAAATTTAAGGGCAAACGGACGAGTATTCACCTAGGAAAAAGATCAAACAGTTTCAGACACAAACGAACCTTCCTTTCGGGCCTGGCACTGATCGATAAAAAATTAATTGCAAATTCTGTGGGACGAATTTGGGTGTAAAATCTCAGCCAAAACTCAGTAGACACAATGACCAATGCTTGGTAAAAATTTCAGACCAAAATACCCAAGGAGTAAGGCGTAGTAAGTCCCGGACCGAGAGTGAGCAAAACTGGTTTTCCGAAAACAAAACGTCCTGGCTTTTCTTCCCCGCATCTTCTTTTTGTGATTTGTCTATGGACGTGCCTCCTTAGCTGGGTGCAAACAACATATGAAAGTACTTCTGTGAATTTTTTCAACGCAATACAGACCCAGCATAAAATTGCAGAAAGTAGGGCGAAATTTCACAAGTTTCGTAGAGGATAGCGTTGGTTTTCAACAGAATTTTTGTAAAATTCTCCCGGAATAGTTTTTTCCTGAAATTCCACGTAAGAATCTCGACTGAATTTGGGACAAAACGCGACAAATTTCAGGTCAAACGGACGAGTATTCACCTAGGAAAAAGATCAAACAATTTCAGACACAAATGAACCTTCCTTTCGGGCCTGGGAGTGAGGGATAAAAAATTTATTCAAATCCTGTGGGACGAATTTGGGTCTCAAATCTCAGCCAAAAGTCAGTAGACTCAATAACCAATGTCTGGTAAAATTTTTAGACCAAAATACCCAAGGAGTAAGGCGTAGTAAGTCCCGGACTGAGAGTGACTAAAACTGGTTTTCCGAAAACAGAACGTCTTGGCTTTTCTTCCCTGCATCTTCTTTTTGTGATTTGTTTATGGACGTGCCTCCTTAGCTGGGTGGAAACAACATATGAAAGAACTTCTGTGAATTTTTTCAACGCAATACGGACCCAGAATAAAATTACAGAAAGTGGGGCGAAATTTCACAAGTTTCGGTAGAGGATAGCCTTCGTTTTCAACAAAATTTCTGAAAATTCTCCCGGAATAGTTTTTTCCTGAAATTGCACGTAAGAATCTTGACTAAATTTAGGACAAAAAGCGACAAATTTCAGGTCAAACGGACGAGTATTCACCTAGGAAAAAGATCAAACAGTTTCAGACACAAACGAACCTTCCTTTCGGGCCTGGCAGTGATGGATAAAAAATTTATTGCAAATTTTGTGGGACAAATTTGGGTCTCAAATCTCAGCCAAAACTCAGTAGACACAATTACCAATGTCTGGTAAAAATTTCAGACCAAAATACCCAAGGAGTAAGGCGTAGTAAGTCCTGGACCGAGAGTGTTGGTTTTCCGAAAACAGAACGTCCTGGCTTTTCTTCCCTGCATCTTCTTTTTGTGATTTGTTTATGGACCTGCCTCCTTAGCTGGGTGCAAACACCGTATGAAAGTACTTATGTGAATTTTTTCAACGCAATACAAACCCAGAATAAAAGTGCAGAAAGTAGGGCGAAATTTCACAAGTTTCGGTAGAGGATAGCCTTGGTTTTCAACAAAATTTCTGAAAAATTCTCCCGGAATAGTTTTTTCCTGAAATTCCACGTAAGAATCTCGACTGAATTTGGGACAAAACGCGACAAATTTCAGGTCAAACGGACGAGTATTCACCTAGGAAAAAGATCAAACAGTTTCAGACACAAATGAACCTTCCTTTCGGGCCTAGTAGTGATGGATTAAAAATTTATTGCAAATCCTGTGGGACGAATTTGGGTCTCAAACCTCAGCCAAAACTCAGTAGACACAATGACCAATGTCTGGTAAAAATTTCAGACCCAAATACCCAAGGAGTAAGTGATGAGAGTCAAGTAAAGGAGGTTTTTATTAATGAAGGAAGAGTCAATTCACCATCACCCTTGAAGTTCTTCCTTCTAGTCTTCTCAAAATTAAAAGAAGACATAAAATAAAGAGAGGCCCAAGCCCAAAGCCCAAGCCCAAACCCAAGTATTAAATAATAAAGAATATTGTTGAAGGTGCTTAGAGGGAAACATTAGAAACCTCTATTGTTAAAGCATCTTTTAGTCTTTAGTTAGGAGTCTTAGGGGGGGGGGGGTGTTAGTAGATAGGTGTAGGAGTAGAAAAGGAGGTGCCAAAGTGAAGGAAGAGGTCACACCTTCCTCATGCTTTGTTTTAGGCGCAAATTCTAGAAGCTTTTTGGGAGGGAGTTTTTTAATTTGTGTAGCTTATATTTCAGCACCTTAGGCTATAAATAGAGGTGCTCTCTTTGTATTTTTCAGATTTGAATTTATCTAAAGAAACTATACTCAAAATTGGAGAGCTTTTGAGCCTTCTTCTCTAGTTTTATCTTGAACGATCATGGTTTCCTCAAGTGGCGGCTTGCACACTCATCTAGGAGCATCCACACTTCTAGTGGCGTGATCATCCAACCATTCTTCCATCTTCATGAGCATTCTCTTCTCCTTCCTTTCTTCTCTTGTTAATTTCCTTGTCTTAGCTTGTTTCCTAGTTGTTTTGGTTCGGCAATTTCAGCTTGTTAATGTGTAGCTATGGTTCATTTGTGTTCTTGGCTGTTCTTCATCTTTTCTTCTTCAATTCCAGCATTTTGATTCGGTACCTTACTGTTTTTGTTTTGTTAATTAGTGTTTTTGCCTTTCCTCCATCTCTTTTGGTTCAATTTGACAATATGTGGAACATCCAAATGAGTTTGGGATTTGGTACTAGTTTTTGGTGAGTTCTTGTCTTAGAACATTGATCCAACTCTAAGAAAAGAGCCTAAATAATGTCCAGCTCAAGGTGATTCCTAAGAATGTCAAGAATCATTGTAATTGTGATAGTTGAATCACATCAGTAAGGCGTAGTAAGTCCCGGACCGAGAGTGAACAAAACTGGTTTTCCGAAAACAAAACGTCCTGGCTTTTCTTCCCGCATCTTCTTTTTGTGATTTGTTTATGGACGTGCCTCCTTAGCTGGGTGCAAACAACATATGAAAGTACTTCTGTGAATTTTTTCAACGCAATACAGACCCAGAATAAAATTGCAGAAACTAGGGCGAAATTTCACAAGTTTCGGTAGAGGATAGCCTTGGTTTTCAATAAAAATACTAAAAAATTCCCCCGGAATAATTTTTTCTTGAAATTCCACGTAAGAATCCCAACTGAATTTGGGAAAAAACGCAACAAATTTCAGGACAAACGGACGAGTATTCACCTAGGAAAAAGATCAAACAGTTTCAGACACAAACGAACCTTCCTTTCGGGCCTGGTAGTGATGGATAAAAAATTTATTGCAAATCCTGTAGGACGAATTTGGGTCCCAACTCTCAGTCAAAACTCAGTAGACACAATGACCAATGTCTCGTAAAAATATCAGACCAAAATACCCAAGGAGTAAGGCGTAGTAAGTCCCGGACCGAGAGTGAACAAAACTGGTTTTCCGAAAACAGAACGTCCTGGCTTTTCTTCCCCGCATCTTCTTTTTGTGATTTGTTTATGGACGTGCCTCCTTAGCTGGGTGCAAACAACATATGAAAGTACTTCTGTGAATTTTTTCAACGCAATACGGACCCAGAATAAAATTGTAGAAAGTAGGGCGAAATTTCACATGTTTCGGTAGAGGATAACCTTGGTTTTCAACAAAATTTCTGAAAAATTCTCCAAGAATAGTTTTTTCCTGAAATTCCACTTAAGAACCTCGACTGAATTTGGGACAAAACGCGACAAATTTCTGGTCAAACGGACAAGTATTGACCTAGGAAAAAGATCAAACAGTTTCAGGCACAAACGAACCTTCCTTTTGGGCCTGGCAGTGATGGATAAAAAATTTATTGCAAATCCTGTGCGACGAATTTGGGTCTCAAATATCATCCAAAAGTCAGTAGACACAATGACCAATGTCTGGTAAAAATTTCAGACCAAAATACCCAAGGAGTAAGGCGTAGTAAGTCTCGGACCGAGAGTGAACAAAACTGGTTTTCCGAAAACAGAACGTCCTGGCTTTTCTTCCCCGCATCTTCTTGTTGTGATTTGTTTAAGGACGTGCCTCCTTAACTGGGTGCAAACAACATATGAAAGTACTTCTGTGAACTTTTTCAACGCAATACGGACCCATAATAAAATTGCAGAAAGTAGGGCGAAATTTCACAAGTTTCGGTTGAGGATAGCCTAGGTTTTCAACAAAATTTCTGAAAAATTCTCCCAGAATAGTTTTTTCCTGAAATTCCACGTAAGAATTTCGACTGAATTTGGGACAAAACGCGACAAATTTCAGGTCAAACGGACGAGTATTCACCTAGGAAAAAGATCAAACAGTTTCAGACACAAACGAACCTTCCTTTCGGGCCTGGCAGTGATGGATAAAAAATTTATTGCAAATTCTGTGGGACGAATTTGGGTCTCAAATCTAAGCCAAAACTCAGTAGACACAATGACCAATGTCTGGTAAAAATTTCAGACCAAAATACCCAAGGAGTAAGGCGTAGTAAGTCCCGGACCGAGAGCGAACAAAACTGGTTTTCCGAAAACAGAACGTCCTGGGTTTTCTTCCCCGCATCTTCTTTTTGTGATTTGTTTATGGACGTGCCTCCTTAACTGCGTGCAATCAACATATGAAAGTAGTCCTGTGAATTTTTTCAACGCAATCCGGACCCAGAATAAAATTGCAGAAAGTAGGGCGAAATTTCACAAGTTTGCCTTGGTTTTCAACAAAATTTCTGAAAAATTCTCCCGGAATAGTTTTTTCCTGAAATTCCACGTAAGAATTTCGACTGAATTTGGGACAAAACGCGACAAATTTCAGGTCAAACGGACGAGTATTCACCTAGGAAAAAGATCAAACAGTTTCAGACACAAACGAACCTTCCTTTCGGGCCTGGCAGTGATGGATAAAAAATTTATTGCAAATCCTGTGGGACGAATTTGGGTCTCAAATCTAAGCCAAAACTCAGTAGACACAATGACCAATGTCTGGTAAAAATTTCAGACCAAAATACCCAAGGAGTAAGGCGTAGTAAGTCTCGGACCGAGAGCGAACAAAACTGGTTTTCCGAAAACAGAATGTCCTGGCTTTTCTTCCCCGCATCTTCTTTTTGTGATTTGTTTATGGACGTGCCTCCTTAACTGCGTGCAAACAACATATGAAAGTAGTCCTGTGAATTTTTTCAACGCAATCCGGACCCAGAATAAAATTGCAGAAAGTAGGGCGAAATTTCACAAGTTTGTCTTGGTTTTCAACAAAATTTCTGAAAAATTCTCCCGGAATAGTTTTTTCCTGAAATTCCACGTAAGAATCTCCTCTGAATTTGGGACAAAATGCGACAAATTTCAGGTCAAACGGACGAGTCTTCACCTAGGAAAAAGATCAAACAGTTTTAGACACAAACGAACCTTCCTTTCGGGCCTGGCAGTGATGGATAAAAAATTTATTGCAAATCCTGTGGGACGAATTTGGGTCTCAACTCTCAGCAAAAACACAGTAGACACAATGACCAATGTCTGGTAAAAATTTCAGACCAAAATACCCAAGGACTAAGGCGTAGTAAGTCCCGGACCGAGAGTGAATAAAATTGGTTTTCCGAAAACCGAACGTCCTGGCTTTTCATCCCCGCATCTTCTTTTTGTGATTTGTTTATGGACGTGCCTCCTTAGCTGGGTGGAAAAAATATATGAAAGTACTTCTGTGAATTTTTTGAACGCAATACGGACCAAGAATAAAATTGCATAAAGTAGGGCAAAATTTCACAAGTTTCGGTAGAGAATGATAGGCTTGGTTTTCAAAAAAATTTCTGAAAAATTCTCCCGTAATAGTTTTTTCCTGAAATTCCACGTAAGAATCCCAACTGAATTTGGAACAAAACGCGACAAATTTCAGGGCAAACGGACGAGTATTCACCTTGGAAAAAGATCAAACAGTTTCCGACACAAATAAACCTTCCTTTCGGGCCTGGCAGTGATGGATAAAAAATTTATTGCAAATCTTATGGGACGAATTTGGGTCTCAAATCTCAGCCAAAACTCAGTACACACAATGACCAATGTCTGGTAAAAATTTCAGACCAAAATACCCAAGAAGTAAGTCGTAGTAAGTCCTGGACCGAGAGTGAACGAAACTGGTTTTTCGAAAACAGAACGTCCTGGGTTTTCTTCCCTGCATCTTCTTTTCGTGATTTGTTTATGAACGTGCCTCCTTAACTTGGTGCAAACAACATATGAAAGTACTTATGTGAACTTTTTTAACGCAATACGGACCCAGAATAAAATTGCAGAAAGTAGGGCGAAATTTCACAAGTTTCGGTAGAGGATAGCCTTGGTTTTCAACAAAATTTCTAAAAAATTCTCCCGGAATAGTTTTTTCCTGAAATTCCACGTAAGAATCCCAACTGAATTTGGGACAAAACGCGACAAATTTCAGGTCCAACAGATGAGTATTCACCTAGGAAAAAGATCAAACAGTTTCAGACAGAAACGAACCTTCCTTTCGGGTCTGGCAGTGATGGATAAAAAATTAATTGCAAATCCTGTGGGACGAATTTGGGTCTCAAATCTCAGCCAAAACTCAGTAGACACAATGACCAATGTCTGGTGAAAATTTCAGACCAAAATACCCAAGGAGTAAGGCGTAGTAAGTCCCAGACCGAGAGTGAACAAAACTGGTTTTCCAAAAACAGAACGTCCTGGCTTTTCTTCCCCGTATCATCTTTTTGTGATTTGTTTATGGACGTGCCTCCTTAACTGGGTGCAAACAACATATGAAAGTACTTCTGTGAATTTTTTCAACGCAATACAGACCCAAAATAAAATTGTAGAAAGTAGGGCGAAATTTCACATGTTTCGGTAGAGGATAACCTTGGTTTTCAACAAAATTTCTGAAAAATTCTCGAAGAATAGTTTTTTCCTGAAATTCCACTTAAGAATCCCAACTGAATTTGGGACAAAACGCGACGAGTATTGACCTAGTTAAAAGATCAAACAGTTTCAGGCACAAACGAACCTTCCTTTCAGGCCTGACAGTGATGGATAAAAAATTTATTGCAAATCCTGTCGGACGAATTTGGGTCTCAAATCTCAGCCAAAACTCAGTAGACACAATGACCAATGTTTGGTAAAAATTTCAGACCAAAATACCCAAGGAGTAAGGCGTACTAAGTCCCGGACCGAGAGTGAACAAAACTGGTTTTCCGAAAACAGAACGTCCTGACTTTTCTTCCCCGCATCTTCTTTTTGTGATTTGTTTATGGACGTGCCTCCTTAGCTGGGTGCAAACAACATATGAAAGTACTTTTGTGAATTTTTTCAACGCAATACGGACCCAGAATAAAATTGCAGGAAGTAGGGCGAAATTTCACAAGTTTCGGTAGAGGATAGCCTTGGTTTTGAACAAAATTTTCGAAAAAATCTCCCGGAATAGTTTTTTCATGAAATTCCACGTAAGAATCTCGACTGAATTTGGGACAAAACGTGACAAATTTCAGGTCAAACGGACGAGTATTCACCTAGGAAAAAGATCAAACAGTTTCAGACACAAACGAACCTTCCTTTCGGGCCTGGCAGTGATGGATAAAAAATTTATTGCAAATCCTGTGGAACGAATTTGGGTCTGAAATCTCAGCCAAAACTCAGTAGACACAATGACCAATGTCTGGTAAAAATTTCAGACCAAAATACCCAAGGAGTAAGGCGTAGTAATTCTCGGACCGAGAGCGAACAAAACTGGTTTTCCGAAAATAGAACGTCCGGGCTTTTCTTCCCTGCATCTTCTTTTTATGATTTGTTTATGGACGTGCCTCCTTAACTGCGTGCAAACAACATATGAAATTAGTTCTGTGAATTTTTTCAGCGCAATACGGACCCAGAATAAAATTGCAAAAAGTAGGGCGAAATTTCAAAAGTTTGTCTTGGTTTTCAACAAAATTTCTGAAAAATTCTACTGGAATAGTTTTTTCTTGAAATTCCACGTTAGAATCTCGACTGAATTTGGGACAAAACGCGACAAATTTCAGGTCAAACGAACGAGTATTCACCTAGGAAAAAGATCAAACAGTTTCAGACACAAACGAACCTTCCTTTCGGGCCTCGCAGTGATGGGTAAAAAATTTATTGCAAATCCTGTGGGACGAATTTGGGTCTCAAATCTCAGCCAAAACTCAGTAGACACAATGACCAATGTCTGGTAAAAATTTCAGACCAAAATACCCAAGGAGTAAGGAGTAGTAAGTTCCGGACCGAGAGTGAACAAAACTGATTTTCCGAAAACAGAACGTCCTGGCTTTTCTTCCCTGCATCTTCTTTTTTAGATTTGTTTATGGACGTGCCTCCTTAACTGCGTCCAAACAACATATGAAAGTAGTTCTGTGAATTTTTTCAACGCAATACAGACCCAGAATAAAATTGCAGAAAGTAGGGCGAAATTTCACAAGTTTGCCTTGGTTTTCAACAAAATTTCTGAAAAATTCTCCCGGAATAGTTTTTTCTTGAAATTCCACGTAAGAATATCGACTGAATTTGGGACAAAATGCGACAAATTTCAGGTCAAACGGACGAGTATTCACCTAGGAAAAAGATCAAACAGTTTCAGACACAAACGAACCTTCCTTTCGGGCCTGGCAGTGATGGATAAAAAATTTATTGCAAATCCTGTGGGACGAATTTCGGTCTCAAATCTCAGCCAAAACTCAGTAGACACAATGACCAATGTCTGGTAAAAATTTCAGACCAAAATACCCAAGGAGTAAGGCGTAGTAAGTCCCGGACCGAGAGTGAACAAAACTGGTTTTCCAAAAACAGAACGTCCTGGCTTTTCATCCCCGCATCTTCTTTTTGTCATTTGTTTATGGACGTGTCTCCTTAACTGCGTGCAAACAACATATGAAAGTAGTTCTGTGAATTTTTTCAACGCAAAACGGACCCAGAATAAAATTGCAGAAAGTAGGGCGAAATTTCACAAGTTTGCCTTGGTTTTCAACAAAATTTCTGAAAAATTCTCCCGGAATAGTTTTTTCTTGAAATTTCACGTAAGAATCTCGACTGAATTTGGGATAAAACGTGACAAATTTCAGGTCAAACGGACGAGTATTCACCTAGGAAAAAGATCAAACAGTTTCATACACAAACGAACCTTCCTTTCGGGCCTGGCAGTGATGGATAAAATATTTATTGCAATTCCTGTGTGACGAATTTAGGTCTCAAATCTCAGCCAAAACTCAGTAGACACAATGACCAATGTCTGGTGAAAATTTCTGACCAATATACCCAAGGAGTAAGGCGTAGTAAGTCCCGAACCGAGAGTGAACAAAACTGGTTTTCCGAAAACAGAACGTCCTGGCTTTTCTTCCCCGCATCTTTTTTTTGTGATTTGTTTATGGACGTGGCTCCTTAACTGGGTGCAAACAACATATGAAAGTACTTCTGTGAACTTTTTCAACGCAATACGGACCCAGAATAAAATTGCAGAAAGTAGGGCGAAATTTCACAAGTTTCGGTAGAGGATAGCCTTGATTTTGAACAAAATTTTCGAAAAATTGTCCCGGAATAGTGTTTTCCTGAAATTCCACGTAAGAATCTCGACTGAATTTGGGACAAAACGCGACAGAAACCAACGAACCTTCCTTTCGGGCCTGGCAGTGATGGATAAAAAATTTATTTCAAATCCTGTGGGACGAATTTGGGTCTCAAATCTCAGCCAAAACTCAGTAGACACAATGACCAATGTCAGGTAAAAATTTCAGACCAAAATACCCAAGGAGTAAGGCGTAGTAAGTCCCGGACCGAGAGCGAACAAAACTGGTTTTCCGAAAACAGAACGTCCTGGCTTTTCTTCCCCGCATCTTCTTTTTGTGATTTGTTTATGGACGTGCCTCCTTAACTGCGTGCAAACAACATATGAAAGTACTTCTGTGAATTTTTTCAACGCAATACGGACCTAGAATAAAATTGCAGAAAGTAGGGCGAAATTTCACAAGTTTGCCTTGGTTTTCAACAAAATTTCTGAAAAATTCTCCCGAAATAGTTTTTTCCTGAAATTACACGTAAGAATCCCGACTGAATTTTGGACAAAACGCGACAAATTTCAGGTCAAGAGGACGAATATTCACCTAGGAAAAAGATCAAACAGTTTCAGACACAAACGAACCTTTCTTTCGGGCCTGACAGTGATGGATAAAAAATTTATTCCAAATCCTGTGGGACGAATTTGGGTCTCAAATCTCAGCCAAAACTCAGTAGCAACAATGACCAATGTCTGGTAAAAATTTCAGACCAAAATACCCAAGGACTAAGCCGTAGTAAGTCCCGGACCGAGAGTGAACAAAACTGGTTTTCCGAAAACAGAACGTCCTGGCTTTTCTTCCCCGCATCTTCTTTTTGTGATTTGTTTATGGACGTGTCTCCTTAACTGCGTGCAAACAACATCTGAAAGTAGTTCTGTGAATTTTTTCAACGCAATACGGACCCAGAGTAAAATTGCAGAAAGTAGGGCGAAATTTCACAAGTTTGCCTTGGTTTTCAACAAAATTTCTGAAAAATTTTCCCGGAATAGTTTTTTTCTGAAATTCCACGTAAGAATCTCGACTGAATTTGGGACAAAACGTGACAAATTTCAGGTCAAACGGACGAGTATTCACCTAGGAAAAAGATCAAACAGTTTCAGACACAAACGAACCTTCCTTTCGGGCCTGACAGTGATGGATAAAAAATTTATTGCAAATCCTGTGGGACGAATTTGGGATTCAAATCTTAGCCAAAACTGAGTAGAGACAATGACAAATGTTTGGTAAAAATTTCAGACCAAAATACCCAAGGTGTAAGGCGTAGTAAGTCCCGGACCGAGAGTGAACAAAACTGGTTTTCCGAAAATAGAACGTCCTGGCTTTTCTTCCCCGCATCTTCTTTTTGTGATTTGTTTATGGACGTGCCTCCTTAGCTGGGTGCAAACAACATATGAAAGTACTTCTGTGAATTTTTTCAACGCAATACGGACCCAGAATAAAATTGCAGAAAGTAGGGCGAAATTTCACAAGTTTCGGTGGAGGATAGCCTTGGTTTTCAAGAAAATTTCTAAAAAATTCTCCCAGAATAGTTTTTCCTGAAATTCCACGTAAGAATCCCGACTGAATTTTGGACAAAACGCGACAAATTTCAGGTCAAGAGGACGAGTATTCACCTAGGAAAAAGATCAAACAGTTTCAGCCTCAAACGACCTTCCTTTCGGGCCTGGCAATGATGGATAAAAAATTTATTGCAAATCCTGTGGGACGAATTGGGGTCTCAAATCTCAGCCAAAATCAGTAGAAACAATGACCAATGTCTGGTAGAAATTTCCGACCAAAATACCCCAGGAGTAAGGCGTAGTAAGTCCCGGACCGAGAGTGAACAAAACTGGTTTTCCAAAAACAGAACGTCCTGCCTTTTCTTCCCCGCATCTTCTTTTTGTGATTTGTTTATGGACGTGTCTCCTTAACTGCGTGCAAACAACATCTGAAAGTAGTTCTGTGAATTTTTTCAACGCAATACGGACCCAGAGTAAAATTGCAGAAAGTAGGGCGAAATTTCACAAGTTTGCCTTGGTTTTCAACAAAATTTCTGAAAAATTTTCCCGGAATAGTTTTTTTCTGAAATTCCACGTAAGAATCTCGACTGAATTTGGGACAAAACGTGACAAATTTCAGGTCAAACGGACGAGTATTCACCTAGGAAAAAGATCAAACAGTTTCAGACACAAACGAACCTTCCTTTCGGGCCTGACAGTGATGGATAAAAAATTTATTGCAAATCCTGTGGGACGAATTTGGGTCTCAAATCTTAGCCAAAACTGAGTAGAGACAATGACAAATGTTTGGTAAAAATTTCAGACCAAAATACCCAAGGTGTAAGGCGTAGTAAGTCCCGGACCGAGAGGGAACAAAATTGGTTTTCCGAAACAGAACGTCCTGGCTTTTCTTCCCCGCATCTTCTTTTTGTGATTTGTTTATGGACGTGCCTCCTTCGCTGGGTGCAAACAACATATGAAAGTACTTCTGTGAATTTTTTCAACACAATACGGACCCAGAATAAAATTGCAGAAAGTAGGGCGAAATTTCACAAGTTTCGGTAGAGGATAGCCTTGGTTTTCAACAAAATTTCTAAAAAATTCTCCCGGAATAGTTTTTCCTGAAATTCCACGTAAGAATCCCGATTGAATTTTGGACAAAACGCGAAAAATTTCAGGGCTAACGGAGGAGTATTCACCTAGGAAAAAGATGAAACAGTTTCAGACACAAACGAACCTTCCTTTCGGGCCTGACAGTGATGGATAAAAAATTTATTGCAAATCCTGTGGGACGAATTTGGGATTCAAATCTTAGCCAAAACTGAGTAGAGACAATGACAAATGTTTGGTAAAAATTTCAGACCAAAATACCCAAGGTGTAAGGCGTAGTAAGTCCCGGACCGAGAGTGAACAAAACTGGTTTTCCGAAAATAGAACGTCCTGGCTTTTCTTCCCCGCATCTTCTTTTTGTGATTTGTTTATGGACGTGCCTCCTTAGCTGGGTGCAAACAACATATGAAAGTACTTCTGTGAATTTTTTAAACGCAATACGGTCCCAGAATAAAATTGCAGAAAGTAGGGTGAAATTTCACAAGTTTCGGTGGAGGATAGCCTTGGTTTTCCAGAAAATTTCTAAAAAATTCTCCCAGAATAGTTTTTCCTGAAATTCCACGTAAGAATCCCGACTGAATTTTGGACAAAACGCGACAAATTTCAGGTCAAGAGGACGAGTATTCACCTAGGAAAAAGATCAAACAGTTTCAGCCTCAAACGACCTTCCTTTCGGGCCTGGCAATGATGGATAAAAAATTTATTGCAAATCCTGTGGGACGAATTGGGGTCTCAAATCTCAGCCAAAATCAGTAGAAACAATGACCAATGTCTGGTAGAAATTTCCGACCAAAATACCCCAGGAGTAAGGCGTAGTAAGTCCCGGACCGAGAGTGAACAAAACTGGTTTTCCAAAAACAGAACGTCCTGGCTTTTCTTCCCCGCATCTTCTTTTTGTGATTTGTTTATGGACGTGTCTCCTTAACTGCGTGCAAACAACATCTGAAAGTAGTTCTGTGAATTTTTTCAACGCAATACGGACCCAGAGTAAAATTGCAGAAAGTAGGGCGAAATTTCACAAGTTTGCCTTGGTTTTCAACAAAATTTCTGAAAAATTTTCCCGGAATAGTTTTTTTCTGAAATTCCACGTAAGAATCTCGACTGAATTTGGGACAAAACGTGACAAATTTCAGGTCAAACGGACGAGTATTCACCTAGGAAAAAGATCAAACAGTTTCAGACACAAACGAACCTTCCTTTCGGGCCTGACAGTGATGGATAAAAAATTTATTGCAAATCCTGTGGGACGAATTTGGGTCTCAAATCTTAGCCAAAACTGAGTAGAGACAATGACAAATGTTTGGTAAAAATTTCAGACCAAAATACCCAAGGTGTAAGGCGTAGTAAGTCCCGGACCGAGAGGGAACAAAACTGGTTTTCCGAAACAGAACGTCCTGGCTTTTCTTCCCCGCATCTTCTTTTTGTGATTTGTTTATGGACGTGCCTCCTTCGCTGGGTGCAAACAACATATGAAAGTACTTCTGTGAATTTTTTCAACACAATACGGACCCAGAATAAAATTGCAGAAAGTAGGGCGAAATTTCACAAGTTTCGGTAGAGGATAGCCTTGGTTTTCAACAAAATTTCTAAAAAATTCTCCCGGAATAGTTTTTCCTGAAATTCCACGTAAGAATCCCGATTGAATTTTGGACAAAACGCGAAAAATTTCAGGGCTAACGGAGGAGTATTCACCTAGGAAAAAGATGAAACAGTTTCAGACACAAATGAACCTTCCTTTCAGGCCTGACAGTGATGGATAAAAAATTTATTGCAAATCCTGTCGGACGAATTTGGGTCTCAAATCTCAGCCAAAACTCAGTAGACACAATGACCAATGTCTGGTAAAAATTTCAGACCAAAATACCCAAGGAGTAAGGCGTAGTAAGTCCCAGACCGAGAGTGAACAAAACTGGTTTTCCGAAAACAGAACGTCCTGGCTTTTCTTAACCGCATCTTCTTTTTGTGATTTGTTTATGGACGTGCCTCCTTAGCTGGGTGCAAACAACATATGAAAGTACTTCTGTGAATTTTTTGAACGCAATACGGACCAAGAATAAAATTGCAGAAAGTAGGGCAAAATTTCACAAGTTTCGGTGGAGGATAGCCTTGGTTTTCAAAAAAATTTCTGAAAAATTCTCCCGGAATAGTTTTTTCCTGAAATTCCACGTAAGAATCCCAACTGAATTTGGAACAAAACGCGACAAATTTCAGGGCAAACGGACGAGTATTCACCTTGAAAAAGATCAAACAGTTTCCGACACAAACGAACCTTCTTTTCGGGCCTGACTGTGATGGATAAAAAATTGATTGCAAATCATGTGGGACGAATTTAGGTCTCAAATCTCAGCCAAAACTCAGTAGACACAATGACCAATGTTTGGTAAAAATTTCAGACCAAAATACCCAAGGAGTAAGGCGTAGTAAGTCCCGGACCGAGAGTGAACAAAACTGGATTTCCGAAAACAGAACGTCCTGGCTTTTCTTCCCCGCATCTTCTTTTTGTGATTTGTTTATGGATGTGCCTCCTTAGATGGGTACAAACAACATATGAAAGTACTTCTGTGAATTTTTTCAACGCAATACGGACCCAGAATAAAATTGCAGAAAGTAGGGCGAAATTTCACAAGTTTCGGTGGAGGATAGCCTTGGTTTTCAACAAAATTTCTAAAAAATTATCCCGGAATAGTTTTTCCAGAAATTCCACGTAAGAATCCAGACTGAATTTTGGACAAAACGCGACAAATTTCAGGGCTAACGGACGAGTATTCACCTAGGAAAAAGATCAAACAGTTTCAGACACAAACGAACCTTTCTTTCGGGCCTGACAGTGATGGATAAAAAATTTATTCCAAATCCTGTGGGACGAATTTGGGTCTCAAATCTCAGCCAAAACTCAGTAGACACAATGACCAATGTTTGGTAAAAATTTCAGACCAAAATACCCAAGGCGTAAGGCGTAGTAAGTCCCGGACCGAGAGTGAACAAAACTGGTTTTCCGAAAACAGAACGTCCTGGCTTTTCTTCCCCGCATCTTCTTTTTGTGATTTGTTTATGGACGTGCCTCCTTAGCTGGGTGCAAACAACATATGAAAGTACTTCTGTGAATTTTTTCAACACAATACGGACCCAGAATAAAATTGCAGAAAGTAGGGCGAAATTTCACAAGTTTCGGTAGAGGATAGCCTTGGTTTTCAACAAAATTTATGAAAAATTCTCCAGAAATAGTTTTTTCCTAAATTTCCAAGTAAGAATCGCGACTAAATTTGGGACAAAACACGACAAATTTCAGGTCAAACGGACGAGTATTCACCTAGGAAAAAGATCAAACAGTTTCAGACACAAACGAACCTTGCTTTCCGGGCTGGCAGTGATGGATAAAAAATTTATTGCGAATCCTGTGGGACGAATTTGTGTCTCAAATCTCAGCCAAAACTCAGTAGACACTATGACCAATGTCTGGTAAAAATTTCAGACTAAAATACCCAAGGAGTAAGGCGTAGTAAGTCCCGGACCGAGAGTGAACAAAACTGGTTTTCCGAAAACAGAACGTCCTGGCTTTTCTTCCCCGCATCTTCTTTTTGTGATTTGTTTATGGACGTGCCTCTTTAGCTGGGTGCAAACAACATATGAAAGTACTTCTGTGAATTTTTCCAACACAATACGGACCCAAAATAAAATTGCAGAAAGTAGGGCGAAATTTCACAAGTTTCGGTAGAGGATAGCCTTGGTTTTCAACAAAATTTCTAAAAAATTATCCCGGAATAGTTTTTCCTGAAATTCCACGTAAGAATCCCGACTGAATTTTGGACAAAATGCGACAAATTTCAGGGCTAACGGACGAGTATTCACCTAGGAAAAAGATCAAACAGTTTCAGACACAAACGAACCTTTCTTTCGGGCCTGACAGTGATGGATAAAAAATTTATTCCAAATCCTGTGGGACGAATTTGGGTCTCAAATCTCAGCCAAAACTCAGTAGCAACAATGACCAATGTCTGGTAAAAATTTCAGACCAAAATACCCAAGGACTAAGCCGTAGTAAGTCCCGGACCGAGAGTGAACAAAACTGGTTTTCCGAAAACAGAACGTCCTGGCTTTTCTTCCCCGCATCTTCTTTTTGTGATTTGTTTATGGACGTGCCTCCTTAGCTGGGTGCAAACAACATATGAAAGTACTTCTGTGAATTTTTTCAATGCAATACGGACCCAGAATAAAATTGCAGAAAGTAGGGCGAAATTTCACAAGTTTCGGTAGAGGATAGCCTTGTTTTTCAATAGAATTTCTAAAAAATTCTCCCGGAATAGATTTTCCTGAAATTCAAGAATCCCGACTGAATTTTGGACAAAACGCGACAAATTTCAGGGCTAACGGAAGAGTATTCACCTAGGAAAAAGATCAAACAGTTTCAGACACAAACGAACCTTCCTTTCGGGCCTGACAGTGATGGATAAAAAATTTATTGCAAATCCTGTGGGACGAATTTGGGATTCAAATCTCAGCCAAAACTCAGTAGGCACAATGACCAATGTTTGGTAAAAATTTCAGACCAAAATACCCAAGGAGTAAGGCGTAGTAAGTCCCAGACCGAGAGTGAACAAAACTGGTTTTCCGAAAATAGAACGTCCTGGCTTTTCTTCCCCGCATCTTCTTTTTGTGATTTGTTTATGGACGTGCCTCCTTAGCTGGGTGCAAACAACATATGAAAGTACTTCTGTGAATTTTTTCAACGCAATACGGACCCAGAATAAAATTGCAGAAAGTAGGGCGAAATTTCACAAGTTTCGGTGGAGGATAGCCTTGGTTTTCAAGAAAATTTCTAAAAAATTCTCCCAGAATAGTTTTTCCTGAAATTCCACGTAAGAATCCCGACTGAATTTTGGACAAAACGTGACAAATTTCAGGGCTAACGGAGGAGTATTCACCTTGGAAAAAGATCAAACAGTTTCAGACACAAACGAACCTTCTTTTCGGGCCTGACTGTGATGGATAAAAAATTGATTGCAAATCATGTGGGACGAATTTAGGTCTCAAATCTCAGCCAAAACTCAGTAGACACAATGACCAATGTTTGGTAAAAATTTCAGACCAAAATACCCAAGGAGTAAGGCGTAGTAAGTCCCGGACCGAGAGTGAACAAAACTGGATTTCCGAAAACAGAACGTCCTGGCTTTTCTTCCCCGCATCTTCTTTTTGTGATTTGTTTATGGATGTGCCTCCTTAGATGGGTACAAACAACATATGAAAGTACTTCTGTGAATTTTTTCAACGCAATACGGACCCAGAATAAAATTGCAGAAAGTAGGGCAAAATTTCACAAGTTTCGGTGGAGGATAGCCTTGGTTTTCAACAAAATTTCTAAAAAATTCTCCCGGAATAGTTTTTCCAGAAATTCCACGTAAGAATCCAGACTGAATTTTGGACAAAACGCGACAAATTTCAGGGCTAACGGACGAGTATTCACCTAGGAAAAAGATCAAACAGTTTCAGACACAAACGAACCTTTCTTTCGGGCCTGACAGTGATGGATAAAAAATTTATTCCAAATCCTGTGGGACGAATTTGGGTCTCAAATCTCAGCCAAAACTCAGTAGACACAATGACCAATGTTTGGTAAAAATTTCAGACCAAAATACCCAAGGAGTAAGGCGTAGTAAGTCCCGGACCGAGAGTGAACAAAACTGGTTTTCCGAAAACAGAACGTCCTGGCTTTTCTTCCCCGCATCTTCTTTTTGTGATTTGTTTATGGACGTGCCTCCTTAGCTGGGTGCAAACAACATATGAAAGTACTTCTGTGAATTTTTTCAACACAATACGGACCCAGAATAAAATTGCAGAAAGTAGGGCGAAATTTCACAAGTTTCGGTAGAGGATAGCCTTGGTTTTCAACAAAATTTATGAAAAATTCTCCAGAAATAGTTTTTTCCTAAATTTCCAAGTAAGAATCGCGACTAAATTTGGGACAAAACACGACAAATTTCAGGTCAAACGGACGAGTATTCACCTAGGAAAAAGATCAAACAGTTTCAGACACAAACGAACCTTGCTTTCCGGGCTGGCAGTGATGGATAAAAAATTTATTGCGAATCCTGTGGGACGAATTTGTGTCTCAAATCTCAGCCAAAACTCAGTAGACACTATGACCAATGTCTGGTAAAAATTTCAGACTAAAATACCCAAGGAGTAAGGCGTAGTAAGTCCCGGACCGAGAGTGAACAAAACTGGTTTTCCGAAAACAGAACGTCCTGGCTTTTCTTCCCCGCATCTTCTTTTTGTGATTTGTTTATGGATGTGCCTCCTTAGCTGGGTGCAAACAACATATGAAAGTACTTCTGTGAATTTTTTCAACACAATACGGACCCAGAATAAAATTGCAGAAAGTAGGGCGAAATTTCACAAGTTTCGGTAGAGGATAGCCTTGGTTTTCAACAAAATTTATGAAAAATTCTCCAGAAATAGTTTTTTCCTAAATTTCCAAGTAAGAATCGCGACTAAATTTGGGACAAAACACGACAAATTTCAGGTCAAACGGACGAGTATTCACCTAGGAAAAAGATCAAACAGTTTCAGACACAAACGAACCTTGCTTTCCGGGCTGGCAGTGATGGATAAAAAATTTATTGCGAATCCTGTGGGACGAATTTGTGTCTCAAATCTCAGCCAAAACTCAGTAGACACTATGACCAATGTCTGGTAAAAATTTCAGACGAAAATACCCAAGGAGTAAGGCGTAGTAAGTCCCGGACCGAGAGTGAACAAAACTGGTTTTCCGAAAACAGAACGTCCTGGCTTTTCTTCCCCGCATCTTCTTTTTGTGATTTGTTTATGGACGTGCCTCTTTAGCTGGGTACAAACAACATATGAAAGTACTTCTGTGAATTTTTCCAACACAATACGGACCCAAAATAAAATTGCAGAAAGTAGGGCGAAATTTCACAAGTTTCGGTAGAGGATAGCCTTGGTTTTCAACAAAATTTCTAAAAAATTATCCCGGAATAGTTTTTCCTGAAATTCCACGTAAGAATCCCGACTGAATTTTGGACAAAACGCGACAAATTTCAGGGCTAACGGACGAGTATTCACCTAGGAAAAAGATCAAACAGTTTCAGACACAAACGAACCTTTCTTTCGGGCCTGACAGTGATGGATAAAAAATTTATTCCAAATCCTGTGGGACGAATTTGGGTCTCAAATCTCAGCCAAAACTCAGTAGCAACAATGACCAATGTCTGGTAAAAATTTCAGACCAAAATACCCAAGGACTAAGCCGTAGTAAGTCCCGGACCGAGAGTGAACAAAACTGGTTTTCCGAAAACAGAACGTCCTGGCTTTTCTTCCCCGCATCTTCTTTTTGTGATTTGTTTATGGACGTGCCTCCTTAGCTGGGTGCAAACAACATATGAAAGTACTTCTGTGAATTTTTTCAATGCAATACGGACCCAGAATAAAATTGCAGAAAGTAGGGCGAAATTTCACAAGTTTCGGTAGAGGATAGCCTTGTTTTTCAATAGAATTTCTAAAAAATTCTCCCGAAATAGATTTTCCTGAAATTCAAGAATCCCGACTGAATTTTGGACAAAACGCGACAAATTTCAGGGCTAACGGAAGAGTATTCACCTAGGAAAAAGATCAAACAGTTTCAGACACAAACGAACCTTCCTTTCGGGCCTGACAGTGATGGATAAAAAATTTATTGCAAATCCTGTGGGACGAATTTGGGATTCAAATCTCAGCCAAAACTCAGTAGGCACAATGACCAATGTTTGGTAAAAATTTCAGACCAAAATACCCAAGGAGTAAGGCGTAGTAAGTCCCAGACCGAGAGTGAACAAAACTGGTTTTCCGAAAATAGAACGTCCTGGCTTTTCTTCCCCGCATCTTCTTTTTGTGATTTGTTTATGGACGTGCCTCCTTAGCTGGGTGCAAACAACATATGAAAGTACTTCTGTGAATTTTTTCAACGCAATACGGACCCAGAATAAAATTGCAGAAAGTAGGGCGAAATTTCACAAGTTTCGGTGGAGGATAGCCTTGGTTTTCAAGAAAATTTCTAAAAAATTCTCCCAGAATAGTTTTTCCTGAAATTCCACGTAAGAATCCCGACTGAATTTTGGACAAAACGTGACAAATTTCAGGGCTAACGGAGGAGTATTCACCTTGGAAAAAGATCAAACAGTTTCAGACACAAACGAACCTTCTTTTCGGGCCTGACTGTGATGGATAAAAAATTGATTGCAAATCCTGTGGGACGAATTTAGGTCTCAAATCTCAGCCAAAACTCAGTAGACACAATGACCAATGTTTGGTAAAAATTTCAGACCAAAATACCCAAGGAGTAAGGCGTAGTAAGTCCCGGACCGAGAGTGAACAAAACTGGATTTCCGAAAACAGAACGTCCTGGCTTTTCTTCCCCGCATCTTCTTTTTGTGATTTGTTTATGGATGTGCCTCCTTAGATGGGTACAAACAACATATGAAAGTACTTCTGTGAATTTTTTCAACGCAATACGGACCCAGAATAAAATTGCAGAAAGTAGGGCAAAATTTCACAAGTTTCGGTGGAGGATAGCCTTGGTTTTCAACAAAATTTCTAAAAAATTCTCCCGGAATAGTTTTTCCTGAAATTCCACATAAGAATCCCGACTGAATTTTGGACAAAACGCGACAAATTTCAGGGCTAACGGACGAGTATTCACCTAGGAAAAAGATTAAACAGTTTCAGACACAAACGAACCATCCTTTCGGGCCTGACAGTGATGGATAAAAAATTTATTGCAAATCTTGTGGGACTAATTTGGGTCTCAATTCTCAGCCAAAACTCAGTAGACACAGTGACCAATGTTTGGTAAAAATTTCAGACCAAAATACCCAAGGAGTAAGGCGTAGTAAGTCCCGGACCGAGAGTGAACAAAACTGGTTTTCCGAAAACAGAACGTCCTGGCTTTTCTTCCCCGCATCTTCTTTTTGTGATTTGTTTATGAACGTGCCTCCTTAACTGGGTGCAAAAAACATATGAAAGTACTTCTGTGAACTTTTTCAATGCAATACGGACCCAGAATAAAATTGCAGAATGTAGGGCGAAATTTCACAAGTTTCGGTAGAGGATAGCCTTGGTTTTCAACAAAATTTCTGAATAATTCTCCCGAAATAGTACTTTCCTGAAATTCCACGTAAGAATTGCGACTGAATTTTGGATAAAACGCGACAAATTTAAGGCCAACAGACGAGTATTCACCTAGGAAAAAGATCAAAAAGTTTCAGACACAAACGAACCTTCCTTCAGGGCCTGGCAATGATGGATAAATAATTTATTGCAAATCCTGTGGGACGATTTAGGGTCTCAAATCTCAGCCAAAACTCAGTAGACACAATGACAAATGTTTGGTAAAAATTTCATACCAAAATACCCAAGGAGTAAGGCGTAGTAAGTCCCGGACCGAGAATGAACAAAACTGGTTTTCCGAAAACAGAACGTCATGGCTTTTCTTCCCCGCATCTTCTTTTTGTGATTTATTTATAGACGTGCCTCCTTGACTGGGTGCAAACAACATATGAAAGTATTTCTGTGAACTTTTTCAACGCAATACGGACCCAGAATAAAATTGCAGAAAGTAGGGCGAAATTTCACAAGTTTCGGTAGAGGATAGCCGTGGTTTTCAACAAAATTTCTGAAAAATTCTCCCGGAATAGTACTTTCCTGAAATTCCACGTAAGAATCCCGATTGAATTTTAGACAAAACGCGACAAATTTCAGGGCTAACAGAGGAGTATTCACCTAGGAAAAAAGATCAAACAGTTTCAGACACAAACGAACCTTCCTTTCGGGCCTGACAGTGATGGATAAAAAATTTATTGCAAATCCTGTGGGACGAATTTGGGTCTCAAATCTCAGCCAAAACTCAGTAGACACAATGACCAATGTTTGGTAAAAATTTCAGACCAAAATACCCAAGGAGTAAGGCGTAGTAAGTCCCGGACCGAGAGTGAACAAAACTGGTTTTCCGAAAACAGAACGTCCTGGCTTTTCTTCCTCGCATCTTCTTTTTGTGATTTGTTTATGGACGTGCCTTCTTAGCTGGGTGCAAACAACATATGAAAGTACTTCTGTGAATTTTTTCAACGCAATACGAACCCAGAATATAATTGCAGAAAGTAGGGCGAAATTTCACACATTTCGGTAGAGGATAGCCTTGGTTTTCAACAAAATTTCTAAAAAATTCTCCCGGAATAGTTTTTTCCTGAAATTCCACATAAGAATCCCAACTGAATTTGGGACAAAACGCGAGAAATTTCAGGGCAAACGGACGAGTAATCACCTAGGAAAAAGATCAAACAGTTTCAGACACAAACGAACCTTCCTTTCCGGGCTGGCAGTGATGGATAAAAAATTTATTGCAAAACTTGTGGGACGAATTTGTGTCTCAAATCTCAGCCAAAACTCAGTAGACACAATGACCAATGTCTGGTAAAATTTCAGACCAAAATACCCAAGGAGTAAGGCGTAGTAAGTCCCAGACCGAGAGTGAACAAAACTGGTTTTCCGAAAACAGAACGTCCTGGCTTTTCTTCCCCGCATCTTCTTTTTGTGATTTGTTTATGGACGTGCCTCCTTAGCTGGGTGAAAACAACATATGAAAGTACTTCTGTGAATTTTTTCAACGCAATACGGACCCAGAATAAAATTGCAGAAAGTAGGGCGAAATTTCACAAGTTTCGGTAGACGATAGCCTTGGTTTTCAACAAAATTTATAAAAAATTCTCCCAGAATAGATTTTCCTGAAATTCCAGAATCCCGACTGAATTTTGGACAAAACGCGACAAATTTCAGGGCTAACGGAAGAGTATTCACCTAGGAAAAAGATCAAACAGTTTCAGACACAAACGAACCTTCCTTTCGGGCCTGACAGTGATGGATAAAAAATTTATTGCAAATCCTGTGGGACGAATTTGGGATTCAAATCTCAGCCAAAACTCAGTAGGCACAATGACCAATGTTTGGTAAAAATTTCAGACCAAAATACCCAAGGAGTAAGGCGTAGTAAGTCCCAGACCGAGAGTGAACAAAACTGGTTTTCCGAAAACAGAACGTCCTGGCTTTTCTTCCCCGCATCTTCTTTTTGTGATTTGTTTATGGACGTGCCTCCTTAGCTGGGTGCAAACAACATATGAAAGTACTTCTGTGAATTTTTTCAACGCAATACGGACCCAGAATAAAATTGCAGAAAGTAGGGCGAAATTTCACAAGTTTCGGTGGAGGATAGCCTTGGTTTTCAAGAAAATTTCTAAAAAATTCTCCCGGAATAGTTTTTCCTGAAATTCCACGTAAGAATCCCGACTGAATTTTGGACAAAACGTGACAAATTTCAGGGCTAACGGATGAGTATTCACCTAGGAAAAAGATCAAACAGTTTCAGACACAAACGAACCTTCTTTTCGGGCCTGACTGTGATGGATAAAAAATTGATTGCAAATCCTGTGGGACGAATTTGGGTCTCAAATCTCAGCCAAAACTCAGTAGACACAATGACCAATGTTTGGTAAAAATTTCAGACCAAAATACCCAAGGAGTAAGGCGTAGTAAGTCCCGGACCGAGAGTGAACAAAACTGGATTTCCGAAAACAGAACGTGCTGGCTTTTCTTCCCCGCATCTTCTTTTTGTGATTTGTTTATGGATGTGCCTCCTTAGATGGGTACAAACAACATATGAAAGTACTTCTGTGAATTTTTTCAACGCAATACGGACCCAGAATAAAATTGCAGAAAGTAGGGCGAAATTTCACAAGTTTCGGTGGAGGATAGCCTTGGTTTTCAACAAAATTTCTAAAAAATGCTCCCGGAATAGTTTTTCCTGAAATTCCACATAATAATCCCGACTGAATTTTGGACAAAACGCGACAAATTTCAGGGCTAACGGACGAGTATTCACCTAGGAAAAAGATCAAACAGTTTCAGACACAAACGAACCATCCTTTCGGGCCTGACAGTGATGGATAAAAAATTTATTGCAAATCTTGTGGGACTAATTTGGGTCTCAATTCTCAGCCAAAACTCAGTAGACACAGTGACCAATGTTTGGTAAAAATATCAGACCAAAATACCCAAGGAGTAAGGCGTAGTAAGTCCCGGACCGAGAGTGAACAAAACTGGTTTTCCGAAAAAAGAACGTCCTGGCTTTTCTTCCCCGCATCTTCTTTTTGTGATTTGTTTATGAACGTGCCTCCTTAACTGGGTGCAAAAAACATATGAAAGTACTTCTGTGAACTTTTTCAATGCAATACGGACCTAGAATAAAATTGCAGAATGTAGGGCGAAATTTCACAAGTTTCGGTAGAGGATAGCCTTGGTTTTCAACAAAATTTCTGAATAATTCTCCCGAAATAGTACTTTCCTGAAATTCCACGTAAGAATCGCGACTGAATTTTGGATAAAACGCGACAAATTTCAGGCCAAACAGACGAGTATTCACCTAGGAAAAAGATCAAAAAGTTTCAGACACAAACGAACCTTCCTTTCGGGCCTGACAGTGTGATGGATAAAAAATTTATTGCAAATCCTGTGGGACGAATTTGGGTCTCAAATCTCACCCAAAACTCAGTAGACACAACGACCAATGTCTGGTAAAAATTTCAGACCAAAATACCCAAGAAGTAAGGCATAATGAGTCTCGGACCGAGAGTGAACAAAACTGGTTTACCGAAAACAGAACGTCCTGGCTTTTCTTCCCCGCATCTTCTTTTTGTGATTTGTTTATGGACGTGCCTCCTTAACTGGGTTCAAAAAACATATGAAAGTACTTCTGCGAACTTTTTCAACGCAATACGGACCCAGAATAAAATTGCAGAATGTAGGGCGAAATTTCACAAGTTTCGGTAGAGGATAGCCTTGGTTTTCAACAAAATTTCTGAATAATTCTCCCGGAATAGTACTTTCCTGAAATTCCACGTAAGAATCTCGACTGAATTTTGGATAAAACGCGACAAATTTCAGGTCAAACGGACGAGTATTCAACTAGGAAAAAGATCAAACAGTTTCAGACACAAACGAACCTTCCTTTCGGGCCTGGCAATGATGGATAAAAAATTTATTGCAAATCCTGTGGGACGATTTTGGGTCTCATATCTCAGCCAAAACTCAATAGACACAATGACAAATGTCTGGTAAAAATTTCATACCAAAATACCCAAGGAGTAAGGCGTAGTAAGTCCCGGACCGAGAGTGAACAAAACTGGTTTTCCGAAAACAGAACGTCATGGCTTTTCTTCCCCGCATCTTCTTTTTGTGATTTGTTTATAGACGTGCCTCCTTAACTCGGTGCAAACAACATATGAAAGTACTTTTGTGAACTTTTTCAACGCAATACGGACCCAGAATAAAATTGCAGAAAGTAGGGCGAAATTTCACAAGTTTCGGTGGAGGATAGCCTTGGTTTTCAACAAAATTTCTAAAAAATTCTCCCGGAATAGTTTTTCCTGAAATTCCACATAAGAATCCCGACTGAATTTTGGACAAAACGCGACAAATTTCAGGGCTAACGGACGAGTATTCACCTAGGAAAAAGATCAAACAGTTTCAGACACAAACGAACCATCCTTTCGGGCCTGACAGTGATGGATAAAAAATTTATTGCAAATCTTGTGGGACTAATTTGGGTCTCAATTCTCAGCCAAAACTCAGTAGACACAGTGACCAATGTTTGGTATAAATTTCATACCAAAATACCCAAGGAGTAAGGCGTAGTAAGTCCCGGACCGAGAGTGAACAAAACTGGTTTTCCGAAAAAAGAACGTCCTGGCTTTTCTTCCCCGCATCTTCTTTTTGTGATTTGTTTATGAACGTGCCTCCTTAACTGGGTGCAAAAAACATATGAAAGTACTTCTGTGAACTTTTTCAATGCAATACGGACCCAGAATAAAATTGCAGAATGTAGGGCAAAATTTCACAAGTTTCGGTAGAGGATAGCCTTGGTTTTCAACAAAATTTCTGAATAATTCTCCCGAAATAGTACTTTCCTGAAATTCCACGTAAGAATCGCGACTGAATTTTGGATAAAACGCGACAAATTTCAGGCCAAACAGACGAGTATTCACCTAGGAAAAAGATCAAAAAGTTTCAGACACAAACGAACCTTCCTTTCGGGCCTGACAGTGATGGATAAAAAATTTATTGCAAATCCTGTGGGACGAATTTGGGTCTCAAATCTCACCCAAAACTCAGTAGACACAACGACCAATGTCTGGTAAAAATTTCAGACCAAAATACCCAAGAAGTAAGGCATAATGAGTCTCGGACCGAGAGTGAACAAAACTGGTTTACCGAAAACAGAACGTCCTGGCTTTTCTTCCCCGCATCTTCTTTTTGTGATTTGTTTATGGACGTGCCTCCTTAACTGGGTTCAAAAAACATATGAAAGTACTTCTGCGAACTTTTTCAACGCAATACGGACCCAGAATAAAATTGCAGAATGTAGGGCGAAATTTCACAAGTTTCGGTAGAGGATAGCCTTGGTTTTCAACAAAATTTCTGAATAATTCTCCCGGAATAGTACTTTCCCGAAATTCCACGTAAGAATCTCGACTGAATTTTGGATAAAACGCGACAAATTTCAGGTCAAACGGACGAGTATTCAACTAGGAAAAAGATCAAACAGTTTCAGACACAAACGAACCTTCCTTTCGGGCCTGGCAATGATGGATAAAAAATTTATTGCAAATCCTGTGGGACGATTTTGGGTCTCATATCTCAGCCAAAACTCAATAGACACAATGACAAATGTCTGGTAAAAATTTCATACCAAAATACCCAAGGAGTAAGGCGTAGTAAGTCCCGGACCGAGAGTGAACAAAACTGGTTTTCCGAAAACAGAACGTCATGGCTTTTCTTCCCCGCATCTTCTTTTTGTGATTTGTTTATGGACGTGCCTCCTTAACTCGGTGCAAACAACATATGAAAGTACTTCTGTGAACTTTTTCAACGCAATACGGACCCAGAATAAAATTGCAGAAAGTAGGGCGAAATTTCACAAGTTTCGGTGGAGGATAGCCTTGGTTTTCAACAAAATTTCTAAAAAATTCTCCCGGAATAGTTTTTCCTGAAATTCCACATAAGAATCCCGACTGAATTTTGGACAAAACGCGACAAATTTCAGGGCTAACGGACGAGTATTCACCTAGGAAAAAGATCAAACAGTTTCAGACACAAACGAACCATCCTTTCGGGCCTGACAGTGATGGATAAAAAATTTATTGCAAATCTTGTGGGACTAATTTGGGTCTCAATTCTCAGCCAAAACTCAGTAGACACAGTGACCAATGTTTGGTAAAAATTTCATACCAAAATACCCAAGGAGTAAGGCGTAGTAAGTCCCGGACCGAGAGTGAACAAAACTGGTTTTCCGAAAAAAGAACGTCCTGGCTTTTCTTCCCCGCATCTTCTTTTTGTGATTTGTTTATGAACGTGCCTCCTTAACTGGGTGCAAAAAACATATGAAAGTACTTCTGTGAACTTTTTCAATGCAATACGGACCCAGAATAAAATTGCAGAATGTAGGGCAAAATTTCACAAGTTTCGGAAGAGGATAGCCTTGGTTTTCAACAAAATTTCTGAATAATTCTCCCGAAATAGTACTTTCCTGAAATTCCACGTAAGAATCGCGACTGAATTTTGGATAAAACGCGACAAATTTCAGGCCAAACAGACGAGTATTCACCTAGGAAAAAGATCAAAAAGTTTCAGACACAAACGAACCTTCCTTTCGGGCCTGACAGTGATGGATAAAAAATTTATTGCAAATCCTGTGGGACGAATTTGGGTCTCAAATCTCACCCAAAACTCAGTAGACACAACGACCAATGTCTGGTAAAAATTTCAGACCAAAATACCCAAGAAGTAAGGCATAATGAGTCTCGGACCGAGAGTGAACAAAACTGGTTTACCGAAAACAGAACGTCCTGGCTTTTCTTCCCCGCATCTTCTTTTTGTGATTTGTTTATGGACGTGCCTCCTTAACTGGGTTCAAAAAACATATGAAAGTACTTCTGCGAACTTTTTCAACGCAATACGGACCCAGAATAAAATTGCAGAATGTAGGGCGAAATTTCACAAGTTTCGGTAGAGGATAGCCTTGGTTTTCAACAAAATTTCTGAATAATTCTCCCGGAATAGTACTTTCCTGAAATTCCACGTAAGAATCTCGACTGAATTTTGGATAAAACGCGACAAATTTCAGGTCAAACGGACGAGTATTCAACTAGGAAAAAGATCAAACAGTTTCAGACACAAACGAACCTTCCTTTCGGGCCTGGCAATGATGGATAAAAAATTTATTGCAAATCCTGTGGGACGATTTTGGGTCTCATATCTCAGCCAAAACTCAATAGACACAATGACAAATGTCTGGTAAAAATTTCAGACCAAAATACCCAAGGAGTAAGGCGTAGTAAGTCCCGGACCGAGAGTGAACAAAACTGGTTTTCCGAAAACAGAACGTCCTGGCTTTTCTTCCCCGCATCTTCTTTTTGTGATTTGTTTATGAACGTGCCTCCTTAACTGGGTGCAAAAAACATATGAAAGTACTTCTGTGAACTTTTTCAATGCAATACGGACCCAGAATAAAATTGCAGAATGTAGGGCGAAATTTCACAAGTTTCGGTAGAGGATAGCCTTGGTTTTCAACAAAATTTCTGAATAATTCTCCCGAAATAGTACTTTCCTGAAATTCCACGTAAGAATTGCGACTGAATTTTGGATAAAACGCGACAAATTTAAGGCCAACAGACGAGTATTCACCTAGGAAAAAGATCAAAAAGTTTCAGACACAAACGAACCTTCCTTCAGGGCCTGGCAATGATGGATAAATAATTTATTGCAAATCCTGTGGGACGATTTAGGGTCTCAAATCTCAGCCAAAACTCAGTAGACACAATGACAAATGTTTGGTAAAAATTTCATACCAAAATACCCAAGGAGTAAGGCGTAGTAAGTCCCGGACCGAGAATGAACAAAACTGGTTTTCCGAAAACAGAACGTCATGGCTTTTCTTCCCCGCATCTTCTTTTTGTGATTTATTTATAGACGTGCCTCCTTGACTGGGTGCAAACAACATATGAAAGTATTTCTGTGAACTTTTTCAACGCAATACGGACCCAGAATAAAATTGCAGAAAGTAGGGCGAAATTTCACAAGTTTCGGTAGAGGATAGCCGTGGTTTTCAACAAAATTTCTGAAAAATTCTCCCGGAATAGTACTTTCCTGAAATTCCACGTAAGAATCCCGATTGAATTTTAGACAAAACGCGACAAATTTCAGGGCTAACAGAGGAGTATTCACCTAGGAAAAAAGATCAAACAGTTTCAGACACAAACGAACCTTCCTTTCGGGCCTGACAGTGATGGATAAAAAATTTATTGCAAATCCTGTGGGACGAATTTGGGTCTCAAATCTCAGCCAAAACTCAGTAGACACAATGACCAATGTTTGGTAAAAATTTCAGACCAAAATACCCAAGGAGTAAGGCGTAGTAAGTCCCGGACCGAGAGTGAACAAAACTGGTTTTCCGAAAACAGAACGTCCTGGCTTTTCTTCCTCGCATCTTCTTTTTGTGATTTGTTTATGGACGTGCCTTCTTAGCTGGGTGCAAACAACATATGAAAGTACTTCTGTGAATTTTTTCAACGCAATACGAACCCAGAATATAATTGCAGAAAGTAGGGCGAAATTTCACACATTTCGGTAGAGGATAGCCTTGGTTTTCAACAAAATTTCTAAAAAATTCTCCCGGAATAGTTTTTTCCTGAAATTCCACATAAGAATCCCAACTGAATTTGGGACAAAACGCGAGAAATTTCAGGGCAAACGGACGAGTAATCACCTAGGAAAAAGATCAAACAGTTTCAGACACAAACGAACCTTCCTTTCCGGGCTGGCAGTGATGGATAAAAAATTTATTGCAAAACTTGTGGGACGAATTTGTGTCTCAAATCTCAGCCAAAACTCAGTAGACACAATGACCAATGTCTGGTAAAATTTCAGACCAAAATACCCAAGGAGTAAGGCGTAGTAAGTCCCAGACCGAGAGTGAACAAAACTGGTTTTCCGAAAACAGAACGTCCTGGCTTTTCTTCCCCGCATCTTCTTTTTGTGATTTGTTTATGGACGTGCCTCCTTAGCTGGGTGAAAACAACATATGAAAGTACTTCTGTGAATTTTTTCAACGCAATACGGACCCAGAATAAAATTGCAGAAAGTAGGGCGAAATTTCACAAGTTTCGGTAGACGATAGCCTTGGTTTTCAACAAAATTTATAAAAAATTCTCCCAGAATAGATTTTCCTGAAATTCCAGAATCCCGACTGAATTTTGGACAAAACGCGACAAATTTCAGGGCTAACGGAAGAGTATTCACCTAGGAAAAAGATCAAACAGTTTCAGACACAAACGAACCTTCCTTTCGGGCCTGACAGTGATGGATAAAAAATTTATTGCAAATCCTGTGGGACGAATTTGGGATTCAAATCTCAGCCAAAACTCAGTAGGCACAATGACCAATGTTTGGTAAAAATTTCAGACCAAAATACCCAAGGAGTAAGGCGTAGTAAGTCCCAGACCGAGAGTGAACAAAACTGGTTTTCCGAAAACAGAACGTCCTGGCTTTTCTTCCCCGCATCTTCTTTTTGTGATTTGTTTATGGACGTGCCTCCTTAGCTGGGTGCAAACAACATATGAAAGTACTTCTGTGAATTTTTTCAACGCAATACGGACCCAGAATAAAATTGCAGAAAGTAGGGCGAAATTTCACAAGTTTCGGTGGAGGATAGCCTTGGTTTTCAAGAAAATTTCTAAAAAATTCTCCCGGAATAGTTTTTCCTGAAATTCCACGTAAGAATCCCGACTGAATTTTGGACAAAACGTGACAAATTTCAGGGCTAACGGATGAGTATTCACCTAGGAAAAAGATCAAACAGTTTCAGACACAAACGAACCTTCTTTTCGGGCCTGACTGTGATGGATAAAAAATTGATTGCAAATCCTGTGGGACGAATTTGGGTCTCAAATCTCAGCCAAAACTCAGTAGACACAATGACCAATGTTTGGTAAAAATTTCAGACCAAAATACCCAAGGAGTAAGGCGTAGTAAGTCCCGGACCGAGAGTGAACAAAACTGGATTTCCGAAAACAGAACGTGCTGGCTTTTCTTCCCCGCATCTTCTTTTTGTGATTTGTTTATGGATGTGCCTCCTTAGATGGGTACAAACAACATATGAAAGTACTTCTGTGAATTTTTTCAACGCAATACGGACCCAGAATAAAATTGCAGAAAGTAGGGCGAAATTTCACAAGTTTCGGTGGAGGATAGCCTTGGTTTTCAACAAAATTTCTAAAAAATGCTCCCGGAATAGTTTTTCCTGAAATTCCACATAATAATCCCGACTGAATTTTGGACAAAACGCGACAAATTTCAGGGCTAACGGACGAGTATTCACCTAGGAAAAAGATCAAACAGTTTCAGACACAAACGAACCATCCTTTCGGGCCTGACAGTGATGGATAAAAAATTTATTGCAAATCTTGTGGGACTAATTTGGGTCTCAATTCTCAGCCAAAACTCAGTAGACACAGTGACCAATGTTTGGTAAAAATATCAGACCAAAATACCCAAGGAGTAAGGCGTAGTAAGTCCCGGACCGAGAGTGAACAAAACTGGTTTTCCGAAAAAAGAACGTCCTGGCTTTTCTTCCCCGCATCTTCTTTTTGTGATTTGTTTATGAACGTGCCTCCTTAACTGGGTGCAAAAAACATATGAAAGTACTTCTGTGAACTTTTTCAATGCAATACGGACCTAGAATAAAATTGCAGAATGTAGGGCGAAATTTCACAAGTTTCGGTAGAGGATAGCCTTGGTTTTCAACAAAATTTCTGAATAATTCTCCCGAAATAGTACTTTCCTGAAATTCCACGTAAGAATCGCGACTGAATTTTGGATAAAACGCGACAAATTTCAGGCCAAACAGACGAGTATTCACCTAGGAAAAAGATCAAAAAGTTTCAGACACAAACGAACCTTCCTTTCGGGCCTGACAGTGTGATGGATAAAAAATTTATTGCAAATCCTGTGGGACGAATTTGGGTCTCAAATCTCACCCAAAACTCAGTAGACACAACGACCAATGTCTGGTAAAAATTTCAGACCAAAATACCCAAGAAGTAAGGCATAATGAGTCTCGGACCGAGAGTGAACAAAACTGGTTTACCGAAAACAGAACGTCCTGGCTTTTCTTCCCCGCATCTTCTTTTTGTGATTTGTTTATGGACGTGCCTCCTTAACTGGGTTCAAAAAACATATGAAAGTACTTCTGCGAACTTTTTCAACGCAATACGGACCCAGAATAAAATTGCAGAATGTAGGGCGAAATTTCACAAGTTTCGGTAGAGGATAGCCTTGGTTTTCAACAAAATTCCTGAATAATTCTCCCGGAATAGTACTTTCCTGAAATTCCACGTAAGAATCTCGACTGAATTTTGGATAAAACGCGACAAATTTCAGGTCAAACGGACGAGTATTCAACTAGGAAAAAGATCAAACAGTTTCAGACACAAACGAACCTTCCTTTCGGGCCTGGCAATGATGGATAAAAAATTTATTGCAAATCCTGTGGGACGATTTTGGGTCTCATATCTCAGCCAAAACTCAATAGACACAATGACAAATGTCTGGTAAAAATTTCATACCAAAATACCCAAGGAGTAAGGCGTAGTAAGTCCCGGACCGAGAGTGAACAAAACTGGTTTTCCGAAAACAGAACGTCATGGCTTTTCTTCCCCGCATCTTCTTTTTGTGATTTGTTTATAGACGTGCCTCCTTAACTCGGTGCAAACAACATATGAAAGTACTTTTGTGAACTTTTTCAACGCAATACGGACCCAGAATAAAATTGCAGAAAGTAGGGCGAAATTTCACAAGTTTCGGTGGAGGATAGCCTTGGTTTTCAACAAAATTTCTAAAAAATTCTCCCGGAATAGTTTTTCCTGAAATTCCACATAAGAATCCCGACTGAATTTTGGACAAAACGCGACAAATTTCAGGGCTAACGGACGAGTATTCACCTAGGAAAAAGATCAAACAGTTTCAGACACAAACGAACCATCCTTTCGGGCCTGACAGTGATGGATAAAAAATTTATTGCAAATCTTGTGGGACTAATTTGGGTCTCAATTCTCAGCCAAAACTCAGTAGACACAGTGACCAATGTTTGGTATAAATTTCATACCAAAATACCCAAGGAGTAAGGCGTAGTAAGTCCCGGACCGAGAGTGAACAAAACTGGTTTTCCGAAAAAAGAACGTCCTGGCTTTTCTTCCCCGCATCTTCTTTTTGTGATTTGTTTATGAACGTGCCTCCTTAACTGGGTGCAAAAAACATATGAAAGTACTTCTGTGAACTTTTTCAATGCAATACGGACCCAGAATAAAATTGCAGAATGTAGGGCAAAATTTCACAAGTTTCGGTAGAGGATAGCCTTGGTTTTCAACAAAATTTCTGAATAATTCTCCCGAAATAGTACTTTCCTGAAATTCCACGTAAGAATCGCGACTGAATTTTGGATAAAACGCGACAAATTTCAGGCCAAACAGACGAGTATTCACCTAGGAAAAAGATCAAAAAGTTTCAGACACAAACGAACCTTCCTTTCGGGCCTGACAGTGATGCATAAAAAATTTATTGCAAATCCTGTGGGACGAATTTGGGTCTCAAATCTCACCCAAAACTCAGTAGACACAACGACCAATGTCTGGTAAAAATTTCAGACCAAAATACCCAAGAAGTAAGGCATAATGAGTCTCGGACCGAGAGTGAACAAAACTGGTTTACCGAAAACAGAACGTCCTGGCTTTTCTTCCCCGCATCTTCTTTTTGTGATTTGTTTATGGACGTGCCTCCTTAACTGGGTTCAAAAAACATATGAAAGTACTTCTGCGAACTTTTTCAACGCAATACGGACCCAGAATAAAATTGCAGAATGTAGGGCGAAATTTCACAAGTTTCGGTAGAGGATAGCCTTGGTTTTCAACAAAATTTCTGAATAATTCTCCCGGAATAGTACTTTCCCGAAATTCCACGTAAGAATCTCGACTGAATTTTGGATAAAACGCGACAAATTTCAGGTCAAACGGACGAGTATTCAACTAGGAAAAAGATCAAACAGTTTCAGACACAAACGAACCTTCCTTTCGGGCCTGGCAATGATGGATAAAAAATTTATTGCAAATCCTGTGGGACGATTTTGGGTCTCATATCTCAGCCAAAACTCAATAGACACAATGACAAATGTCTGGTAAAAATTTCATACCAAAATACCCAAGGAGTAAGGCGTAGTAAGTCCCGGACCGAGAGTGAACAAAACTGGTTTTCCGAAAACAGAACGTCATGGCTTTTCTTCCCCGCATCTTCTTTTTGTGATTTGTTTATGGACGTGCCTCCTTAACTCGGTGCAAACAACATATGAAAGTACTTCTGTGAACTTTTTCAACGCAATACGGACCCAGAATAAAATTGCAGAAAGTAGGGCGAAATTTCACAAGTTTCGGTGGAGGATAGCCTTGGTTTTCAACAAAATTTCTAAAAAATTCTCCCGGAATAGTTTTTCCTGAAATTCCACATAAGAATCCCGACTGAATTTTGGACAAAACGCGACAAATTTCAGGGCTAACGGACGAGTATTCACCTAGGAAAAAGATCAAACAGTTTCAGACACAAACGAACCATCCTTTCGGGCCTGACAGTGATGGATAAAAAATTTATTGCAAATCTTGTGGGACTAATTTGGGTCTCAATTCTCAGCCAAAACTCAGTAGACACAGTGACCAATGTTTGGTAAAAATTTCATACCAAAATACCCAAGGAGTAAGGCGTAGTAAGTCCCGGACCGAGAGTGAACAAAACTGGTTTTCCGAAAAAAGAACGTCCTGGCTTTTCTTCCCCGCATCTTCTTTTTGTGATTTGTTTATGAACGTGCCTCCTTAACTGGGTGCAAAAAACATATGAAAGTACTTCTGTGAACTTTTTCAATGCAATACGGACCCAGAATAAAATTGCAGAATGTAGGGCAAAATTTCACAAGTTTCGGAAGAGGATAGCCTTGGTTTTCAACAAAATTTCTGAATAATTCTCCCGAAATAGTACTTTCCTGAAATTCCACGTAAGAATCGCGACTGAATTTTGGATAAAACGCGACAAATTTCAGGCCAAACAGACGAGTATTCACCTAGGAAAAAGATCAAAAAGTTTCAGACACAAACGAACCTTCCTTTCGGGCCTGACAGTGATGGATAAAAAATTTATTGCAAATCCTGTGGGACGAATTTGGGTCTCAAATCTCACCCAAAACTCAGTAGACACAACGACCAATGTCTGGTAAAAATTTCAGACCAAAATACCCAAGAAGTAAGGCATAATGAGTCTCGGACCGAGAGTGAACAAAACTGGTTTACCGAAAACAGAACGTCCTGGCTTTTCTTCCCCGCATCTTCTTTTTGTGATTTGTTTATGGACGTGCCTCCTTAACTGGGTTCAAAAAACATATGAAAGTACTTCTGCGAACTTTTTCAACGCAATACGGACCCAGAATAAAATTGCAGAATGTAGGGCGAAATTTCACAAGTTTCGGTAGAGGATAGCCTTGGTTTTCAACAAAATTTCTGAATAATTCTCCCGGAATAGTACTTTCCTGAAATTCCACGTAAGAATCTCGACTGAATTTTGGATAAAACGCGACAAATTTCAGGTCAAACGGACGAGTATTCAACTAGGAAAAAGATCAAACAGTTTCAGACACAAACGAACCTTCCTTTCGGGCCTGGCAATGATGGATAAAAAATTTATTGCAAATCCTGTGGGACGATTTTGGGTCTCATATCTCAGCCAAAACTCAATAGACACAATGACAAATGTCTGGTAAAAATTTCATACCAAAATACCCAAGGAGTAAGGCGTAGTAAGTCCCGGACCGAGAGTGAACAAAACTGGTTTTCCGAAAACAGAACGTCATGGCTTTTCTTCCCCGCATCTTCTTTTTGTGATTTGTTTATGGACGTGCCTCCTTAACTCGGTGCAAACAACATATGAAAGTACTTCTGTGAACTTTTTCAACGCAATACGGACCCAGAATAAAATTGCAGAAAGTAGGGCGAAATTTCACAAGTTTCGGTGGAGGATAGCCTTGGTTTTCAACAAAATTTCTAAAAAATTCTCCCGGAATAGTTTTTCCTGAAATTCCACATAAGAATCCCGACTGAATTTTGGACAAAACGCGACAAATTTCAGGGCTAACGGACGAGTATTCACCTAGGAAAAAGATCAAACAGTTTCAGACACAAACGAACCATCCTTTCGGGCCTGACAGTGATGGATAAAAAATTTATTGCAAATCTTGTGGGACTAATTTGGGTCTCAATTCTCAGCCAAAACTCAGTAGACACAGTGACCAATGTTTGGTAAAAATTTCATACCAAAATACCCAAGGAGTAAGGCGTAGTAAGTCCCGGACCGAGAGTGAACAAAACTGGTTTTCCGAAAAAAGAACGTCCTGGCTTTTCTTCCCCGCATCTTCTTTTTGTGATTTGTTTATGAACGTGCCTCCTTAACTGGGTGCAAAAAACATATGAAAGTACTTCTGTGAACTTTTTCAATGCAATACGGACCCAGAATAAAATTGCAGAATGTAGGGCAAAATTTCACAAGTTTCGGTAGAGGATAGCCTTGGTTTTCAACAAAATTTCTGAATAATTCTCCCGAAATAGTACTTTCCTGAAATTCCACGTAAGAATCGCGACTGAATTTTGGATAAAACGCGACAAATTTCAGGCCAAACAGACGAGTATTCACCTAGGAAAAAGATCAAAAAGTTTCAGACACAAACGAACCTTCCTTTCGGGCCTGACAGTGATGGATAAAAAATTTATTGCAAATCCTGTGGGACGAATTTGGGTCTCAAATCTCACCCAAAACTCAGTAGACACAACGACCAATGTCTGGTAAAAATTTCAGACCAAAATACCCAAGAAGTAAGGCATAATGAGTCTCGGACCGAGAGTGAACAAAACTGGTTTACCGAAAACAGAACGTCCTGGCTTTTCTTCCCCGCATCTTCTTTTTGTGATTTGTTTATGGACGTGCCTCCTTAACTGGGTTCAAAAAACATATGAAAGTACTTCTGCGAACTTTTTCAACGCAATACGGACCCAGAATAAAATTGCAGAATGTAGGGCGAAATTTCACAAGTTTCGGTAGAGGATAGCCTTGGTTTTCAACAAAATTTCTGAATAATTCTCCCGGAATAGTACTTTCCTGAAATTCCACGTAAGAATCTCGACTGAATTTTGGATAAAACGCGACAAATTTCAGGTCAAACGGACGAGTATTCAACTAGGAAAAAGATCAAACAGTTTCAGACACAAACGAACCTTCCTTTCGGGCCTGGCAATGATGGATAAAAAATTTATTGCAAATCCTGTGGGACGATTTTGGGTCTCATATCTCAGCCAAAACTCAATAGACACAATGACAAATGTCTGGTAAAAATTTCATACTAAAATACCCAAGGAGTAAGGCGTAGTAAGTCCCGGACCGAGAGTGAACAAAACTGGTTTTCCGAAAACAGAACGTCATGGCTTTTCTTCCCCGCATCTTCTTTTTGTGATTTGTTTATGGACGTGCCTCCTTAACTCGGTGCAAACAACATATGAAAGTACTTCTGTGAACTTTTTCAACGCAATACGGACCCAGAATAAAATTGCAGAAAGTAGGGCGAAATTTCACAAGTTTCGGTGGAGGATAGCCTTGGTTTTCAACAAAATTTCTAAAAAATTCTCCCGGAATAGTTTTTCCTGAAATTCCACATAAGAATCCCGACTGAATTTTGGACAAAACGCGACAAATTTCAGGGCTAACGGACGAGTATTCACCTAGGAAAAAGATCAAACAGTTTCAGACACAAACGAACCATCCTTTCGGGCCTGACAGTGATGGATAAAAAATTTATTGCAAATCTTGTGGGACTAATTTGGGTCTCAATTCTCAGCCAAAACTCAGTAGACACAGTGACCAATGTTTGGTAAAAATTTCATACCAAAATACCCAAGGAGTAAGGCGTAGTAAGTCCCGGACCGAGAGTGAACAAAACTGGTTTTCCGAAAAAAGAACGTCCTGGCTTTTCTTCCCCGCATCTTCTTTTTGTGATTTGTTTATGAACGTGCCTCCTTAACTGGGTGCAAAAAACATATGAAAGTACTTCTGTGAACTTTTTCAATGCAATACGGACCCAGAATAAAATTGCAGAATGTAGGGCAAAATTTCACAAGTTTCGGAAGAGGATAGCCTTGGTTTTCAACAAAATTTCTGAATAATTCTCCCGAAATAGTACTTTCCTGAAATTCCACGTAAGAATCGCGACTGAATTTTGGATAAAACGCGACAAATTTCAGGCCAAACAGACGAGTATTCACCTAGGAAAAAGATCAAAAAGTTTCAGACACAAACGAACCTTCCTTTCGGGCCTGGCAATGATGGATAAAAAATTTATTGCAAATTTTGTGGGATGATTTTGGGTCTCAAATCTCACCCAAAACTCAGTAGACACAATGAAAAATGTCTGGTAAAAATGTCATACCAAAATACCCAAGGAGTAAGGCGTAGTAAGTCCCGGACCGAGAGTGAACAAAACTGGTTTTCCGAAAACAGAACGTCGTGGCTTTTCTTCCCCGCATCTTCTTTTTGTGATTTGTTTATAGACGTGCCTCCTTAACTGGGTGCAAACAAAATATGAAAGTACTTATGTGAACTTTTTCAATGCAATACGGACCCAGACTAAAATTGCAGAAAGTAGGACGAAATTTCACAAGTTTCGGTAGAGGATAGCCTTGGTTTTCAACAAAATTTCTGATAAATTCTCCCGGAATAGTTTTTTCTTAAAATTCCACGTAAGAATCTCGACTGAATTTGGGACAAAACACGACAAATTTCAGGGCTAACGGACGAGTATTCACCTAGGAAAAAGATCAAACAGTTTCTGACACAAACAAACCTTCCTTTCGGGCCTGGCAGTGATGGATAAAAAATTTATTGCCGATCCTGTGGGACGAATTTGGGTCTCAAATCTCAGCCAAAACTCAGTAGACACAATGACCAATGTCTGGTGAAAATGTCAGACCAAAATACCCAAGGAGTAAGGCGTAGTAAGTCCCGGACGGAGAGTGAACAAAACTGGTTTTCCGAAAACAGAACGTTCTGGCTTTTCTTCCCCGCATCTTCTTTTTATGATTTGTTTATGGACGTGCCTCCTTAACTGGGTGCAAACAACATATGAAAGTACTTGTGTGAACTTTTTCAATGCAATACGGACCCAGAATAAAATTGCAGAAAGTAGGGCGAAATTTCACAAGTTTCGGTAGAGGATAGCCTTGGTTTTCAACAAAATTTCTGATAAATTCTCCCGGAATAGTTTTTTCTTAAAATTCCACGTAAGAATCTCGACTGAATTTGGGACAAAACACGACAAATTTCAGGTCAAACGGACGAGTATTCACCTAGGAAAAAGATCAAACAGTTTCAGACATAAACGAACCTTCCTTTCGGGCCTGACAGTGATGGATTAAAAATTTATTGCAAATCCTATGGGACGAATTTGGGTCTCAAATCTCATCCAAAACTCAGTAGACACAGTGACCAATCTTTGGTAAAAATTTCAGACCAAAATTCCCAAGGAGTAAGGCGTAGTAAGTCCCGTACCGAGAGTGAACAAAACTGCTTATCGGAAAACAGAACGTCCTGGCTTTTCTTCCCCGCATCTTCTTTTTGTGATTTGTTTATGGACGTGCCTCCTTAGCTGGGTGCAAACAACATATGAAAGTACTTCTGTGAATTTTTTCAACGCAATACGGACCCAGAATAAAATTTCAGAAAGTAGGGCGAAATTTCACAAGGTTCGGTGGAGGATAGCCTTGTTTTTCAACAAAATTTCTAAAAAATTCTCCCGGAATAGTTTTTCCTGAAATTCCACGTAAGAATCCCGACTGAATTATGGACAAAACGCGACAAATTTCAGGGCTAACGGACGAGTATTCACCTAGGAAAAAGATCAAACAGTTTCAGACACAAACGAACCTTCCTTTCGGGCTTGACAGTGATGGATAAAAAATTTATTGCAAATCATGTGGGACGAATTTGGGTCTCAAATCTCATCCAAAACTCAGTAGACACAGTGACCAATGTTTTTTAAAAATTTCAGACCAAAATTCCCAAGGAGTAAGGCGTAGTAAGTCCCGGACCGAGAGTGAACAAAACTGGTTTTCGGAAAACAGAACGTCCTGGCTTTTCTTCCCCGCATCTTCTTTTTGTGATTTGTTTATGGACGTGCCTCCTTAGTTGGGTGCAAACAACATATGAAAGTACTTCTGTGAATTTTTTCAACGCAATACGGACCCAGAATAAAATTGCAGAAAGTAGGGCGAAATTTCACAAGGTTCGGTGGAGGATAGCCTTGTTTTTCAACAAAATTTCTAAAAAATTCTCCCGGAATAGTTTTTCCTGAAATTCCACGTAAGAATCCCGACTGAATTATGGAGAAAACGCGACAAATTTCAGGGCTAACGGACGAGTATTCACCTAGGAAAAAGATCAAACAGTTTCAGACACAAACGAATCTTCCTTTCGGGCCTGACAGTGATGGATAAAAAATTTATTGCAAATCATGTGGGACGAATTTGGGTCTCAAATCTCAGCCAAAACTCAGTAGACAGAATGACTAGTGTCTGGTGAAAATTTCAGACCAAAATACTCAAGGAGTAAGGCGTAGTAAGTCCCGGACCGAGAGTGAACAAAACTGGTTTTCCGAAAACAGAACGTCCTGGCTTTTCTTCCCCGCATCTTCTTTTTGTGATTTGTTTATGGACGTGCCTCCTTAACTGCGTGCAATCAACATATGAAAGTAGTCCTGTGAATTTTTTCAACGCAATCCGGACCCAGAATAAAATTGCAGAAAGTAGGGCGAAATTTCACAAGTTTGCCTTGGTTTTCAACAAAATTTCTGAAAAATTCTCCCGGAATAGTTTTTTCCTGAAATTCCACGTAAGAATTTCGACTGAATTTGGGACAAAACGCGACAAATTTCAGGTCAAACGGACGAGTATTCACCTAGGAAAAAGATCAAACAGTTTCAGACACAAACGAACCTTCCTTTCGGGCCTGGCAGTGATGGATAAAAAATTTATTGCAAATCCTGTGGGACGAATTTGGGTCTCAAATCTAAGCCAAAACTCAGTAGACACAATGACCAATGTCTGGTAAAAATTTCAGACCAAAATACCCAAGGAGTAAGGCGTAGTAAGTCTCGGACCGAGAGCGAACAAAACTGGTTTTCCGAAAACAGAATGTCCTGGCTTTTCTTCCCCGCATCTTCTTTTTGTGATTTGTTTATGGACGTGCCTCCTTAACTGCGTGCAAACAACATATGAAAGTAGTCCTGTGAATTTTTTCAACGCAATCCGGACCCAGAATAAAATTGCAGAAAGTAGGGCGAAATTTCACAAGTTTGTCTTGGTTTTCAACAAAATTTCTGAAAAATTCTCCCGGAATAGTTTTTTCCTGAAATTCCACGTAAGAATCTCCTCTGAATTTGGCACAAAATGCGACATATTTCAGGTCAAACGGACGAGTCTTCACCTAGGAAAAAGATCAAACAGTTTTAGACACAAACGAACCTTCCTTTCGGGCCTGGCAGTGATGGATAAAAAATTTATTGCAAATCATGTGGGACGAATTTGGGTCTCAAATCTCAGCCAAAACTCAGTAGACAGAATGACTAGTGTCTGGTGAAAATTTCAGACCAAAATACTCAAGGAGTAAGGCGTAGTAAGTCCCGGACCGAGAGTGAACAAAACTGGTTTTCCGAAAACAGAACGTCCTGGCTTTTCTTCCCCGCATCTTCTTTTTGTGATTTGTTTATGGACGTGCCTCCTTAGCTGGGTGCAAACAACATATGAAAGTACTTCTGTGAATTTTTTCAAAGCAATACGGACCCAGAATAAAATTCCAGAAAGTAGAGCGAAATTTCACAAGTTTCGGTGGAGGATAGCCTTGGTTTTCAACAAAATTTCTAAAAAATTCTCCCGGAATAGTTTTTCCTGAAATTCAACGTAAGAATCCCGACTGAATTTTGGATAAAACGCGACAAATTTCAGGGCTAACGGACGAATATTCACCTAGGAAAAAGATCAAACAGTTTCAGACACAAACGAACCTTCCTTTCGGGCCTGACAGTGATGGATAAAAAATTTATTGCAAATCCTGTGGGACGAATTTGGGTCTCAAATCTCAGCCAAAACTTAGTAGACACAATGACCAATGTTTGGTAAAAATTTCAAACCAAAATACCCAAGGATTAAGTCGTAGTAAGTCCCGGACCGAGAGTGAACAAAACTGGTTTTCCAAAAACAGAACGTCCTAGCTTTTCTTCCCCGCATCTTCTTTTTGTGATTTGTTTATGGACGTGCCTCCTTAGCTGGGTGCAAACAAAATATGAAAGTACTTCTGTGAACTTTTTCAACGCAATACGGACCCAGAATAAAATTGCAGAATGTTGGGCGAAATTTCACAAGTTTCAGTAGAGGATAGCCTTGGTTTACAACAAAATTTCTGAATAATTCTCCCGAAATAGTACTTTCCTGAAATTCCACGTAAGAATCGCGACTGAATTTTGGATAAAACGCGACAAATTTCAGGCCAAACGGACGAGTATTCACCTAGGAAAAAGATCAAAAATTTTCAGACACAAACGAACCTTCCTTCCGGGCCTGGCAATGATGGATAAAAAATTTATTGCAAATCCTGTGGGACGATTTTGGGTCTCAAATCTCAGCCAAAATTTCAGTAGATACAATGACAAATGTCTGGTAAAAATTTCATACCAAAATTCTCAAGGAGTAAGGCGTAGTAAGTCCCGGACCGAGAGTGAACAAAACTGGTTTTCTGAAAACAGAACGTCATGGCTTTTCTTCCCCGCATCTTCTTTTTGTGATTTGTTTATAGACGTGCCTCCTTGACTGGGTGTAAACAACATATGAAAGTATTTCTGTGAACTTTTTCAACGCAATACGGACCCAGAATAAAATTGCAGAAAGTAGGGCGAAATTTCACAAGTTTCGGTAGAGGATAGCCTTGGTTTTATACAAAATTTCTAAAAAATTCTCCGGGAATAGTTTTTCCTGAAATTTCACGGAAGAATCCCGACTGAATTTGGGACAAAACGCGACAAATTTCAGGGCTAACGGACGAGTATTCACCTAGGAAAAAGTTCAAACAGTTTCAGACACAAACGAACCTTCTTTTCGGGCCTGGCAGTGATGGATACAAAATTTATTGCAAATCCTGTGGGATGAATTTGGGTCTCAAATCTCATCCAAAACTTAGTAGACACAATGACCAATGTCTGGTGAAAATTTCAGACCAAAATACCCAAGGAGTAAGGCGTAGTAAGTCTCAGACCGAGAGTGAACAAAACTGGTTTTCCGAAAACAAAACGTCCTCCCTTTTCTTCCCCGCATCTTCTTCTTGTGATTTTATTATGGTCGGGCCTCCTTAACTTGGTGCAAAGAACATATGAAAGTACTTCTGTGAACTTTTTGAACGCAATACGGACCCAGAATAAAATTGCAGAAAGTAGGGCGAAATTTCACAAGTTTCGGGTCGCCTTGGTTTTCAACAAAATTTCTGAAAAATTCTCCCGGAATAGATTTTTCCTGAAATTCCACGTAAGAATCTCGACTGAATTTGGGACAAAACGCGACAAATTTAAGGTCAAACGGACGAGTATTCACCTAGGAAAAAGATCAAACAGTTTCAGACACAAACGAACCTTCCTTTCGGGCCTGGCAGTGATGGATAAAAAATTTATTGCAAATCCTGTGGAACGAATTTGGGTCTCAAATCTCAGCCAAAACTCAGTAGACACAATGACAAATGTCTGGTGAAAATTTCAGACCAAAATACCCAAGGAGTAAGGCGTAGTAAGTCTCGGACCGAGAGTGAACAAAACTGGTTTTCGGAAAACAGAACGTCCTGGCTTTTCTTCCCCGCATCTTCTTTTTGTGATTTGTTTATGGACGTGCCTCCTTAACTGGGTGCAAACAACATAAGAAATTACTTCTGTGAACTTTTTGAACGCAATACGGACCCAGAATAAAATTGCAGAAAGTAGGGCGAAATTTCACAAGTTTCGGTAGAGGATAGCCTTGGTTTTCAACAAAATTTCTGAAATATTCTCCTGGAATAGTTTTTTCCTGAAATTCCACGTAAGAATCTCAATTGAATTTGGGACAAAACGCGACAAATTTAAGGTCAAACGGACGAGTATTCACCTAGGAAAAAGATCAAACAGTTTCAGCCTCAAACGAACCTTCCTTTCGGGCCTGGCAATGATGGATAAAAAATTTATTGCAAATCCTGTGGGACGAATTTGGGTCTCAAATCTCAGCCAAAATCAGTAGAAACAATGACCAATGTCTGGTACAAATTTCCGACCAAAATACCCAAGGAGTAAGGCGTAGTAAGTCCCAGACCGAGAGTGAACAAAACTGGTTTTTCTTAACCGCATCTTCTTTTTGTGATTTGTTTATGGACGTGCCTCCTTAGCTGGGTGCAAACAACATATGAAAGTACTTCTGTGAATTTTTTCAACGCAATACGGACCCAGAATAAAATTGCAGAAAGTAGGGCGAAATTTCACAAGTTTCGGGTCGCCTTGGTTTTCAACAAAATTTCTGAAAAATTCTCCCGAAATAGTTTTTTCCTGAAATTCCACGTAAGAATCTCGACTGAATTTGGGACAAAACGCGACAAATTTCAGGTCAAACGGACGTGTGTTCACCTAGGAAAAAGATCAAACAGTTTCAGACACAAACAAACCTTCCTTTCGGGCCTAGCAGTGATGAATAAAAAATTAATTGCAAATTCTGTGGGACGAATTTGGGTCTCAAATCTCAGCCAAAACTCAGTAGACAGAATGACCAGTGTCTGGTGAAAATTTCAGACCAAAATAACCAAGGAGTAAGGCGTAGAAAGTCCCGGACCGAGAGTGAACAAAACTGGTTTTCCGAAAACAGAACGTCCTGTCTTTTCTTCCCCGCATCTTCTTTTTATGATTTGTTTATGGACGTGCCTCCTTAACTGGGTGCAAACAACATAAGAAATTACTTCTGTGAACTTTTTGAACGCAATACGGACCCAGAATAAAATTGCAGAAAGTAAGGCGAAATTTCACAAGTTTCGGTAGAGGATAGCCTTGGCTTTCAACAAAATTTCTGAAATATTCTCCTGGAATAGTTTTTTCCTGAAATTCCACGTAAGAATCTCAACTGAATTTGAGACAAAACGCGACAAATTTAAGGTCAAACGGACGAGTATTCACCTAGGAAAAAGATCAAACAGTTTCAGACACAAACGAACCTTCCTTTCGGGCCTGGCAGTGATGGATAAAAAATTTATTGCAAATCATTTGGGACGAATTTGGGTCTCAAATCTCAGCCAAAACTCGGTAGACACAATGACAAATGTCTGGTGAAAATCTCAGACCAAAATACCCAAGGAGTAAGGCGTAGTAAGTCTCGGACCGAGAGTGAACAAAACTGGTTTTCCGAAAACAGAACGTCCTGGCTTTTCTTCCCCGCATTTTCTTTTTGTGATTTGTTTATGGACGTGTCTCCTTAACTGGGTGCAAAGAACATATGAAAGTACTTCTGTGAACTTTTTCAACGCAATACGGACCCAAAATAAAATTGCAGAAAGTAGGGCCAAATTTCACAAGTTTCGGGTCGCCTTGGTTTTCAACAAAATTTCTGAAAAATTCTCCCGGAATAGTTTTTTCCTGAAATTCCACGTAAGAATCTCGACTGAATTTGGGACAAAACGCGACAAATTTCAGGTCAAACGGACGAGTATTCACCTAGGAAAAACATCAAACAGTTTCAGACACAAACGAACCTTCCTTACGGGCCTGGCAGTGATGGATAAAAATTTTATTGCAAATCCTGTGGGACGAATTTCGGTGTCAAATCTCAGCAAAAACTCAGTAGACACAATGACCAATGTGTGGTGAAAATTTCACACCAAAATACCCAAGGAGTAAGGCGTAGTAAGTCCCGGACCGAGAGTGAACAAAACTGGTTTTCCAAAAACAGAACGTCCTGGCTTTTCTTCCCCGCATCTTCTTTTTGTGATTTGTTTATGGACGTGCCTCCTTAACTGGGTGCAAACAACATAAGAAATTACTTCTGTGAACTTTTTGAACGCAATACGGACCCAGAATAAAATTGCAGAAAGTAGGGCGAAATTTCACAAGTTTCGGGTCGCCTTGGTTTTCAACAAAATTTCTGAAAAATTCTCCCGGAATAGTTTTTTCCTGAAATTCCACGTAAGAATCTCGACTGAATTTGGGACAAAACGCGACAAATTTCAGGTCAAACGGACGAGTATTCACCTAGGAAAAACATCAAACAGTTTCAGACACAAACGAACCTTCCTTACGGGCCTGGCAGTGATGGATAAAAATTTTATTGCAAATCCTGTGGGACGAATTTCGGTGTCAAATCTCAGCAAAAACTCAGTAGACACAATGACCAATGTGTGGTGAAAATTTCACACCAAAATACCCAAGGAGTAAGGCGTAGTAAGTCCCGGACCGAGAGTGAACAAAACTGGTTTTCCAAAAACAGAACGTCCTGGCTTTTCTTCCCCGCATCTTCTTTTTGTGATTTGTTTATGGACGTGCCTCCTTAACTGGGTGCAAACAACATATGAAAGTACTTCTGTGAACTTTTTCAACGCAATACGGATCCAGAATAAAATTGCAGAAAGTAGGGCGAAATTTCACAAGTTTCGGTAGAGGATAGCCTTGGTTTTCAACAAAATTTCTGAAAAATTCTCCCAGAATAGTTTTTTCCTGAAATTCCACGTAAGAATCTCGATTGAATTTGGGACAAAGCGCGACAAATTTCAGGTCAAACGGACGAGTATTCACCTAGGAAAAACATCAAACAGTTTCAGACACAAACGAACCTTCTTTTCGGGTCTGGCAGTGATGGATATAAAATTTATTGCAAATCCTGTGGGACGAATTTGGGTCTCAAATCTCAGCCAAAACTCAGTAGACACCATGACCAATGTCTGGTGAAAATTTCACACCAAATTACCCAAGGAGTAAGGCGTAGTAAGTCCCGGACCGAGAGTGAACAAAACTGGTTTTCCGAAAACAGAACGTCCTGGCTTTTCTTCACCGCATCTTCTTCTCGTGATTTGTTTATGGACGTGCCTCCTTAACTGGGTGCAAACAACATATGAAAGTACTTCTGTGAAATTTTTGAACGCAATACGGACCCAGAATAAAATTGCAGAAAGTACGGCGAAATTTCACAAGTTTCGGTAGAGGATAGCCTTGATTTTCAACAAAATTTCTGAAAAATTCTCCCGGAATAGTTTTTTCCTGAAATTCCACGTAAGAATCTCAACTGAATTTGGGAAAAAACGCGACAAATTTCAAGACAAACGGACGATTATTCACCTAGGAAAAACCTCAAACAGTTTCAGACACACACGAGCCTTCTTTTCCGGTCTGGCAGTGATGGATAAAAAATTTATTGCAAATCCTGTGGGACGAATTTGGGTCTCAAATCTCAGCCAAAACTCAGTAGACACAATGACCAATGTCTGGTGAAAATTTCAGACCGAAATACCCAAGGAGTAAGGCGTAGTAAGTCCCGGACCGAGAGTGAACAAAACTGGTTTTCCGAAAACAGAACGTCCTGGCTTTTCTTCCCCGCATCTTCTTTTTGTGATTTGTTTATGGACGTGCCTCCTTAACTGGGTGCAAACAACATATGAAAGTACTTCTGTGAACTTTTTCAACGCAATACGGACCCAGAATAAAATTGCAGAAAGTAGGGCGAAATTTCACAACTTTCGGTAGAGTATTGGTTTTCAACAAAATTTCTGAAAAATTCTCCCGGAATAGTTTTTTCCTTAAATTCCACGTAAGAATCTCGACTGAATTTGGGACAAAACGCGACAAATTTCAGGTCAAACGGACAAGTATTCACCTAGGAAAAACATCAAACAGTTTCAGACACAAACGAACCTTCCTTTCGTTTCTGGCAGTGATGGATAAAAAATTTATTAAAAATCGTGTGGGACGAATTTGGGTCTCAAATCTCAGCCAAAACTCAGTAGACACCATGACCAATGTCTGGTGAAAATTTCAGACCAAAATACCCATGGAGTAAGGCGAAGTAAGTCCCGGACCGAGAGCGAATAAACTGGTTTTCCGAAAACAGAACGTCCTGTCTTTTCTTCCCCGCATCTTCTTTTTGTGATTTGTTTATGGACGTGCCTCCTTAACTTGGTGCAAACAACATATGAAAGTACTTCTGTGAACTTTTTCAACGCAATACGGACCCAGAATAAAATTCCAGAAAGTAGGACGAAATTTCACAAGTTTCGGTAGAGGATAGCCTTGGTTTTCAACAAAATTTCTGAAAAATTCTCCCGGAATAGTTTTTTCCTGAAATTCCACGTAAGAATCTCGATTGAATTTGGGACAAAGCGCGACAAATTTCAGGTCAAACGGACGAGTATTCACCTAGGAAAAACATCAAACAGTTTCAGACACAAACGAACCTTCCTTTCGGTTCTGGCAGTGATGGATAAAAAATTTATTGCAAATCCTGTGGGAAGAATTTGGGTCTCAAATCTCAGCCAAAACTCAGTAGACACCATGACCAATGTCTGGTGAAAATTTCACACCAAATTACCCAAGTTGTAAGGCGTAGTAAGTCCTGGACCGAGAGTGAACAAAACTTGTTTTCCGAAAACAGAACGTCCTGGCTTTTCTTCACCGCATCTTCTTCTCGTGAGTTGTTTATGGACGTGCCTCCTTAACTGGGTGCAAACAACATATGAAAGTACTTCTGTGAAATTTTTGAACGCAATACGGACCCAGAATAAAATTGCAGAAAGTACGGCGAAATTTCACAAGTTTCGGTAGAGGATAGCCTTGATTTTCAACAAAATTTCTGAAAAATTCTCCCGGAATAGTTTTTTCCTGAAATTCCACGTAAGAATCTCAACTGAATTTGGGAAAAAACGCGACAAATTTCAGGACAAACGGACGATTTTTCACCTAGGAAAAACCTCAAACAGTTTCAGACACAAACGAGCCTTCTTTTCGGGTCTGGCAGTGATGGATAAAAAATTTATTGCAAATCCTGTGGGACGAATTTGGGTCTCAAATCTCAGCCAAAACTCAGTAGACACAATGAGCAATGTCTGGTGAAAATTTCAGACCGAAATACCCAATGAGTAAGGCGTAGTAAGTCCCGGACCGAGAGTGAACAAAACTGGTTTTCCGAAAACAGAACGTCCTGGCTTTTCTTCCCCGCATCTTCTTTTCGTGATTTGTTTATGGACGTGCCTCCTTAACTGGGTGCAAACAACATATGAAAGTACTTCTGTGAACTTTTTCAACGCAATACGGTCCCAGAATAAAATTGCAGAAAGTACGGCGATATTTCACAAGTTTCGGTAGAGGATAGCCTTGGTTTTCAACAAAATTTCTGAAAAATTCTCCAGGAATAGTTTTTTCCTGCAATTCCACGTAAGAATCTCGACTGAATTTGGGACAAAACGCGAAAAATTTCAGGTCAAACGGACGAGTATTCACCTAGGAAAAAGATCAAATCGTTTCAGACACAAACGAACCTTCCTTTCGGGCTTGGCAGTGATGGATAAAAAATTTATTGCAAATCCTGTGGGAAGAATTTGGGTCTCGAATCACAGCCAAAACACAGTAGACACAATGACCAATGTCTGGTGAAAATTCAGACCAAAATGCCCAAGGAGTAAGGCGTACTAAGTCCCGGACCGAGAGTGAACAAAACTGGTTTTCCGAAAACAAAACGTCCTGGCTTTTCTTCCCCGCATCTTCTTTTTGTGATTTGTTTATGGACGTGCGTCCTTAACTGGGTGCAAACAACATATGAAAGTACTTCTGTGAACTTTTTCAACGCAATACGGACCCAGAATAAAATTGCAGAAAGGAGGGCGAAATTTCACAAGTTTCGGTAGAGGATAGCCTTGGTTTTCAACAAAATTTCTGAAAAATTCTCCCGGAATAGTTTTTTCCTGAAATTCCACGTAAGAATCTCGACTGAATTTGGGACAAAACGCGACAAATTTCAGGTCAAACGGACGAGTATTCACCTAGGAAAAAGATCAAACAGTTTCAGACACAAACGAACCTTCCTTTCGGGCCTGGCATTGATGGATAAAAAAATTTTTGCAAATCTTGTGGGACGAATTTGGGTCTCAAATCTCAGCCAAATCTCAGTAGACACCATGACCAATGTCTGGTGAAAATTTCAGACCAAAATACCCAAGAAGTAAGGCGTAGTAAGTCCCGGACCGAGACTGAACAACACTGGTTTTCCGAAAACAGAACGTCCTGGCTTTTCTTCCCCGCATCTTCTTTTCGTGATTTGTTTATGGACGTGCCTCCATGACTGGGTGCAAACAACATATGAAAGTACTTTTGTGAACTTTTTCAACGCAATACGGACCCAAAATAAAATTGCCGAAAGTACGGCGAAATTTCACATGTTTCGGTAGAGGATAGCCTTGGTTTTCAACAAAATTTCTGAAAAATTCTCCCGGAATAGTTTTTTCCTGAAATTCCACCTAAGAATCTCGACTGAATTTGGGACAAAACGCGACAAATTTTAGGTCAGACGGACGAGTATTCATATAGGAAAATGATCAAACGGTTTCAGACACAAACGAACCTTCCTTTCGGGCCTGGCAGTGATGGATAAAAAATTTATTGCAAAATCCTGTGGGACGAATTTGGGTCTCGAATCTCAGCCAAAAATCAGTAGACACAATGACCAATGTCTGGTGAAAATTCAGACCAAAATGCCCAAGGAGTAAGGCGTACGAAGTCCCGGACCGAGAGTGAACAAAACTTGTTTTCCGAAAACAAAACGTCCTGGCTTTTCTTCCCCGCATCTTCTTTTTCTGATTTGTTTATGGACGTGCCTCCTTAACTGGGTGCAAACAACATATGAAAGTACTTCTGTGAACTTTTTCAACGCAATACTGACCCTGAATAAAATTGCAGAAAGGAGGGCGAAATTTCACAAGTTTCGGTAGAGGATAGCCTTGGTTTTCAACAAAATTTCTGAAAAATTCTCCTGGAATACTTTTTTCCTGAAATTCCACGTAAGAATCTCGACTGAATTTGGGACAAAACGCGACAAATATCAGGTCAAACGGATGACTATTCACCTAGGAAAAAGATCAAACAATTTCAGACACAAACGAACCTTCCTTTCAGGCCTGGCAGTGATGGATTAAATTTTTTTTGCAAATCTTGTGGGACGAATTTGGGTCTCAAATCTCAGCCAAAACTCAGTAGACACAATCACCAATGTCTGGTGAAAATTTCAGGACAAAATATCCAAGGAGTAAGGCGTAGTAAGTCCCGGACCGAGAGTGAACAAAACTGGTTTTCCAAAAACAGAACGTCCTGGCTTTTCTTCCCCGCATCTTCTTTTTGTGATTTGTTTATGGACGTGCCTCCTTAACTGGGTGCAAACAACATATGAAAGTACTTCTGTGAACTTTTTCAACGCAATACGGACCCAGAATAAAATTGCAAAACGTACGGCGAAATTTCACAAGTTTCGGTAGAGGATAAGCCTTGGTTTACAACAATATTTCTGAAAAATTCTCCCAGAATAGTGTTTTCCTGAAATTCCACGTAAGAATCTCGACTGAATTTGGGACAAAACGCGACAAATTTCAGGTCAGACGGACGAGTATTCATCTAGGAAAAAGATCAAACAGTTTCAGACACAAACGAACCTTCCTTACGGGCCTGACAGTGATGGATAAAAAATTTATTAAAAATCTTGTGGGACGAATTTGGATCTCAAATCTCATCCAAAACTGAGTAGACACCATGACCAATGTCTGGTGAAAATTTCAGACCAAAATACCCAAGGAGTAAGGCGTAGTAAGTCCCGGACCGAGAGTGAACAAAACTGGTTTTCTGAAAACATAACGTCCTGGCTTTTCTTCACCGCATCTTCTTCTCGTGATTTGTTTAGGGACGTGCCTCCTTAACTGGGTGCAAACAACATATGAAAGTACTTCTGTGAACTTTTTCAACGCAATACGGACCCAGAATAAAATTGCAGAAAGTACGGCGAAATTTCACAAGTTTCGGTAGAGGATAGCCTTGGTTTTCAACAAAATTTCTGAAAAATTCTCCCAGAACAGTTTTTTCCTGAAATTCCACGTAAGAATCTCGACTGAATTTGGGACAAAACGCGACAAATTTCAGGTCAAACAGACGAGTATTCACCTAGGAAAAACATCAAACAGTTTCAGACACAAACGAACCTTCCTTTCGGGCCTTGCAGTGATGGATAAAAAATTTATTGCAAATCTTATGGGACGAATTTGGGTCTCAAATCTCAGCCAAAACTCAGTAGACACCATGACCAATGTCTGGTGAAAATTTCAGACCAAAATTCCCAAGGAGTAAGGCGTAGTAAGTCCCGGACCGAGAGTGAACAAAACTGGTTTTCCGAAAACAGAACGTCTTGGCTTTTCTTCCCCGCATCTTCTTTTCGTGATTTGTTTATGGACGTGCCTCCATAAATGGGTGCAAACAACATATGAAAGTACTTCTGTGAACTTTTTCAACGCAATACGGACCCAGAATAAAATTGCAGAAAGTACGGCGAAATTTCACTAGTTTTCAACAAAATTTCTGAAAAATTCTCCCGAAATAGTTTTTTCCTGAAATTCCACGTAAGAATCTCGACTGAAATTTGGACAAAACGCGACGAATTTCAAGTCAAACGGATGAGTATTCATCTAGGAAAAAAATCAAACAGTTTCAGACACAAACGTACCTTCCTTTCAGCCCTGGCAGTGATCAATAAAAAATTTATTGCCAATTTTGTGGGACTTATCTGAGGCTCAAATCTCAGGCAAAACTCAAAAGACAAAGTGAAGAACGTCTGGTAAAAATTTCAGACAAAAACACTCAAGGAGTATGGCGTAGTGAGTCCCAGACCTAGAGTGAACAAAACTGGTTTTCCAAAAACAAAACGTCCTGGCTTTTCTTCCCCGTGTCTTCTTTTTGTGATTCGTTTATGGACGTGCCTCCTTACCTGGCTGCAAACAACATTGAAAGTACTTGTGTGAATTTTTCTGCGCAATACGAACATAGAACAAAAATTGCAGAATGTAGGGCGAAATTTCACAAGTTTTGGTAGAGGATAGCCTTGGTTTGCGAGTAAATTTCTGAAAAATTCTGTCAAAATAGTTTTTTCTTGAAATTCCACGTAAGAATCTCCACTGAATATGGGACAAAACGCGAAAAATTTCAAGACAAACGGATGACTATTGACCCACGCAAAAAAATTAAACAGTTCACACACAAACGAACCTTTATTGCGAATCTTATGGAACAAATTTCAAGTCACCTAGGAAAAAAATCTAACAGTTTCACATACAAACGAGCCTTTCATTTCACCGCTGGTAGTGATGAATAAAAAATTTATTGTGACATTTGTGGGACAAATTTGGGGCTCCAATCTCTACTAAAACTCAATAGACAAAATGACGAATGCTGGTAAAAATTTCAGACCAAGATACCCAAGGAGTAAGGCTTAGTAAGTCCCAAACCGAGAGTGAACATAACTGTTTTTCCGAAAACAAAATGTCCTTGCTTTTCTTCCTCGTATCTCCCTTTTGTGATTTTTTTATGGACGTGCCTCCTTACCTGGGTGCAAACAACATATGAAAGTACCTGTGTGAATTTTTTCAATGCAGTATGGACCCATAATAAAATTTCAGAATGTAGGGCGAAATTTCACAAGTTTTGGTAAAGGATAGCATTGGTTTGCACAAAAATTTCTGAAAAATTCTCCCGAAATAGTTTTTTCCTGAAATTTCACGTAAAAATCTCGACTAAATTTGGGACAAAACGCGACAAATTTCAAGTCCAATGGACGAGTATTCACCTAGGAAAAAAAATCAAACCATTTCACACACAAACGAGCCTTCCTTTAACCTCTGACAGTGATGAATAAAAAATTTATTGCGAATTCTTTGGGATGAATCTCGGGCAAAAGTCTCACCCAAAACTCAATAGACACAGTGGGAAATGTCTGGTTTAAAATTCAGACCAAAATACCCAAGGAGTAAGGCGTAGTAAGTCTCAGACCAAGAGTGAACAAAACTGGTTTTCCGAAAACCAAACGTCCTGGCTTTTCTACCCCCAATCTCATTTTTTATTTGTTTATGGACGTGTCTCCTTACTTGGGTGCAAACAACATATGAAAGTACTTGAGCGAATTTTTTAAGCATATTATGGACCCAGAAAAAAATTGCAGAAAGTATGGCAGAATTTCACAAGTTTCGGTATAAGATAGCCTCGGTTTGTACAAATTTTCTGAAAAATTCTCCTAACATAGTTTTTTCCTGAAATTCAACATAAGATTCTGAAAACAAAATGTCCTTGCTTTTCTTTCCCATATCTTCCTTTTGTGATCTGTTTATGAACGTGTCTCCTTACCTGGGTGCAAACAACAAATGAAAGTACTTGTGTGAATTTTTTGTCAACGCAATACGGACCCAAAATAAAATTGCAGAAAGTAGGGTCAAATTTCACAAATTTTGGTAAAGGATAGCCTTGGTTTGCACAAAATTTATAAAAAATTCTCCTGAAATAGTTTTTCCTAAAATTCCACGTAAGATTCTCAACTGAATTTGGTACAAAACGTGATAAATTTCTGATCAAACGGATGAGTATTCACCTAGGAAAAATTCAAACAGTCTCGCACACAAAAGAACCTTCCTTTCATCCCTGACAGTGATGAATAAAAAATTTATTTCAAATCTTGTGGGATGAATTTGGGGCACAAATCTCTGCCAAAACTCAATACACACAATGAGGAATGTTTGGTAAAAATTTTAGACCAAAAGACCCAAGGAATAAGGCGTAGTAAGTCTCAATCTGAGTGTGAACAAAACTGGTTTTTCAAAAATAAAACGTCTTGACTTTTCTTCCCTATATCTCCTTTTTGTGATTTGTTTATGGGCGTACCTCCTCTGCTGGCTGCAAGCAACATGTGTGTTTTTTTTTTACTTGTGAGAATTTTTTCGGGAATATTTCAACGCAATATAGACCCATAATAAAATTGTAGAAAGTATGGCGAAATTTCACAAATTTTTGTAGAGTTAAAAACTTTTTTATTAACTTCTGAACTTATACAATGTTCAAATAACCAAAAAAAATAATAAAATAAAATTTGAAGTAAGGATAAAATAGGAAAAAAAATTAGAGAATATCTTGATTTCTTTATTTAATAGAAAAGGAGATCCCTTAAAACAAAAAAGTGACGTATTAATCTCTCCACTCTCCTGCTAGTTAAATGACATTATATATAATCAAATTTTAAAATTAAAAAACTGCTTTATTAACTTCTGAAATTATAAAATGTCCAAATAACCAAAATAAATTAATAAAATAAAATATGAAGTAAGGATAAAATAGGATAAGAATTTAGATAATATCTTGAATTTTTTATTTAATAGAAAAGAATATCATTTTAAAACAGAGAAGTAACTTACCAATCTGTCCACTCTCTTGCAAGTTAAATGACAACAAATAAATTAAAAATTAAGAACTGCTTTATTAACTTATGAAATTATAAATTATCCAAATAAAAAAAATAATAAAATAAAATATGAAGTAAAGATAAAATAGGAAAAGAATTTAGTGAATATCTTGAATTTTTTATTTAATAAAAAAGGAGATCACTTTAAAATAGAAAAGTAACGTACCAATCTCTCCACACTTCCCTAATAAAATTTTAAAATTAAAATACTGTTTATTTAATAAATAAAAATATAAGTTTAAAACAGAAAAGTAATCAATCTCTCCACTTTAGGCTTTAGGTAACAAAATAAAATGAACGTACCAATCTATCCATTATCCTGTTAAGTGAGAAAAAAAAATTAAAAAATTGTTTTATTAATTTCTAAAATTATAAAATGTCAAATAACCAAAATAAATTAATGAAGCAAAATATTAATCAAGAATAAAATAGGAAAACAATTTAGAGCAGTTCAAGTGGGGAATCCCCTTTATATGTAGGTATAGATAAATATTATTGTTAGTATTATTAACATTATTATCAATATTATTAATAGTTTTATTAATATTAATAAAGTTATTAATATTAATATCATTATCAATAATGATATTATTATTATTGATATTACTATTATAAGATTATTAATTATTATTATTAATTTTTTTATTAATATTATAATATTATTATTTATTATTATTAATATTATTTTTCCTAATAATAATCTTTATAAGGTTAAAAATAATAATAATATGTAAAAAAAAAAAAATTGTGTAATGGTTAAAGGTTATACATGTACTCCAGCAACAAAAATGATAATAATAATAAATAAGAATAACAAAATATTAATATCTGTAGGTATCTTTATTTATATCCAATTTATCCACGCAGTGTTATCAGTATGTAATCCGTTGTACTGAACGTCATATATGTTATATGGGAGATGAACACTTGTAAGCATGGCAACCAAATGAACTTCAATTCTACTTTCACAATGGTTATTAGCACTTCTGGCTTAGTTGATAACATTACCAAAGTTGTCAAAAGGGAATATTGTGCTACACAAAAGTTTTACTAAGATTTATTCATTGAAAGACCTATACATCAATCACTGTTTCGTGCAATCCGTAAGCTTAAAGGACACTGTGTTCTTCTGAAGATCATAGCCAACGAACATGTTTTGCTGAGCCAAGTTCCCAAAGATAGCACTAGTACTTGGCAGAAATGCCAAGCACACAACATTATCACCCACTTTCATAAAGGTGTTGGAATCATATAAAATGACATTTGCACCAGTAAAATGTGCTGTGATCACTGGTACATATGGTCTATCAAATACTTTGTAACAAAGGCTCAGCAAATGAGTTGGATCCTTAGCAGGTGTCATCTTAACAACGTTTGCAACAGCTGATTCCAACTTTGAGTAAACATCATTTGGTAGAAAAGTGAGTGTTGTGCCTGAGTCAATTATGATATTTCCCTTTCCACCACCTCTAGGTAATGAAGAGCTTTCAAACTCTATTCTATTGCTTCCCACACTGATTGCTTCTAAGTTTAGGTAGTAAAATAGTTGTCCATTTCGTGAATATAAGGGGGTTGAAACAGTGCCATGCCCAGAAACCACAGCAGCATTTCCAAAGTTGAGTTTGCTAGATATACTTGGTGGTGAACGTATTGGCACCAAACAATAAGAAAACTTTCCACCAATTGATTTACAAAGGACATTGGTGCACTTCCTAGGCCAACTATGCCACAACCTCCTCGTTTAAAGGAAAGAAAATTGCTATGACCACATCCTATTCCAAATCTAGGAATTTTGACTGGTGAGCCATTGGTGGAGGCTAAGGTAAGTGTCTCAAAACTAAGATCTCCTTGTGAGTATGACAAATCAGCATAGCTAATATAATATTTACAATTGCTGGTGGGTGAAGGGCAAGAGGAACCTTTCACAGAACGACATGTATTAGTAGTGCAACTGATGGTTTGGTAGGTTTTTGATTTTGAAGGATCAAAGATTGGAGTGATTTGCTTGAAACAGGTTTGCATTGGTTGGCATTGCAGCCAAGTGAGGTCACTACCAGTATCAAGAACTCCATAGACTTGGACTGGTGGGGTTCCCACAGAATATCTCATTAGATATTCTCCATGAGCTGAGGTTACAGGTATCTGGGGTGTGTTTGCAGACACAAAAGATTTGTTGAAATGGCTCACACGGATAATGGAACGACTTAGGGCATTGGAAATTCTTTGGAATTGAGTTTCTGTCGAGTTATAGAATGGTGATTTTGGTGAGTCACGGTGGATTATCTCCACACTGAATCCACCATTTTGAGCTTCTGAAGAATAGAGATTGCAAAGACACAGTAAAACAAAAACAAGATATGAATAGTGTGACATTATTGTCACCACTGACATGAATAAAAATGAATAAGTAATGTCTCAATCTTTTGGTATTTAACTGCTACTACATTCCTAATGACTTTTTATAAGACTCTGAAGATGCATGGGTGGTAATCTGTATGGAAAATACTGCTCGTTGCGTGGCACAAAATATTATAGGTTTCAAAATTAGAGATAAAGCATCTAATTTAAGCTTTTAAATCACTTTAGAGTTTAAAGTGAAGTTTAGTCTCAATTAACTTAATTATGTTAGAAATACTATTTAGTGAAAAAATAATTATTGAAATCAGACATTTTAGGACAACCTTAAATTTATGATCTTAATTAATTTACTTTTTACTATAATTAATGATTTATTAGGGTATTTAATAATTTTGATATATATTTATTTTCATATTTTTAATAATACGAAATAATCAATTAATAATAATGATATTTTGTGGTCAATTTAATGTTTTAATTTTTTAGACATTAAAAAAAGTTGACTGATAAAGTTTTTGAATGTGCTCTTCAAAAAAAAAAATAGATATTTAATTTTGACTAAGAACTCTAATTAATTAATAGCATCAAGTGGTGGACATGCGACAAATATATTTTTATTAATAGCATCACATTTGTGGGGGCATCTACGTGCAACACATACTAAAAGTATAGAAATTAACTGTTAGTTTTCTGTTTTAAGGGTTGAATATGTATAGGCTCAACAAAAATGATTTTATCAGTTAAGTCGACTTTATGTGGCAATGGCATTGGTTATTCCGTCTCTACGTTTCAATTTAATTTAATTTTTAAGATTATCATTGCATAATCTTATATTTTAAAGATCTAATAAACTAGGATTAACTAGTTTATAAGTCGTGATCTAAATATATTTCATATTATCTTGTAGTTCATGTTTAATATTTTGTGTTCAAAATTCTTTCCTCAAGATTGAAAAGGTATTAGATAAAGTCATTGATTTTAGATAATCTGTCTTTCTTGAAGGAAGAGGGTTGTTGGACAGCATGTTGATAGCTAATGAGACCCTTGAGGAAGTGAAGAGGAAAAAGAAAGAATATGTGATTTTTAAGGTAGACTATGAGAAGAATGGGGTTTCGTGATATGTTAAGAAGTGTGGGGTTTTGTGAGAAGTGGGTTGTGTGGATAAAGAATTGTCTTGCATCTTCTTCAATCTTTGTATTGGTAAATGCCCAACTTCTGAATTTAAACCAAAAAATGGATTAAGACAAGGGGATCTCTTAGCACATTTTCTCTCTTATTGCAGTTGAGGGGCTTGTAGGGGTGGTTAGACAGACGAAAGAGAATATGGTTTTGAAAGGCGTTGAGATTGGGGTAAGGCAGACAAATGTGAGTATACTGCAATATGCGGATGACACTCTTTTCTTTTGTAAAGTTGACACCCCCAAAGTGTTTTGACTTAAAAACGATATTGAAATGTTTCGAACTCGCCTATGGGCTTAAAGTCAATTACTCTAAGAGTAAGGTTGGTGGAGTGGGTGTGAGTGCAAATCAAATTATGGGGTTTGCAACAATTCTTAATTGTGGTACTATGACAACACTTTTTACTTATCTGGGGGGTGCGGTAGGAGGAAATCATAAGAGACGTGCTTTCTGATAAGGGGTGCTTGGTAAGTTCCGGAGTAGATTAGGGTTATGGAAAGATAAATCTCTCTCCTTGGCTGGTAGATCATGTCTTATAAAATTTGTCCTTACTTCCTTACCGTTATTCTACATGTCAGTCTTTCGTATGCCAACAATTGTGATGAATGAAGTGGAAAGGATACAAAAGAACTTTTTATGGGGTTGGGACTCAGAGGGTAGGAAAATTGTTTAGTTATGTGGAATAAGGTGTATGAGCAAAAAGAAAAAGGAGGTTTAAGGGTTATAGACATAAGAATTTTTAATTATGCTCTTTTTTTGGGAAGTGGATTTGGAGACTTATGTCGTAAGAGAATGAATTTGGAAGGAGATTTTAATTTCAAAGTATGGCGGTTGGAGGAATTTAAGATCACAGGCTTGTATCAATAAGGATTCTATATGATTAAGGGACCTTAGGAAAGTTTAGAATCTAGAGGAGTGGAGTAATGTTTTCGAATACAAAGGAAGGTGGGTAGTAGGAGATGGGAAAGAAATTAAGCTCTGGGAGGATAAGTGGGTGGATAATGAATCTCTAATGCAAAAATTTCCTAGGTTTGTTCTCAGTCTCTATCGATGCTAGATGCATTTTATCACATGTTAATGTATGGAACAATAATTGTTGGTCGTGGAATTTGGCATGGAGAAAGACTCTCTTTTATGTGGGAATTTAGTCAAGCAGAACAAGTCTTGCAGTTTTTGGGTAATAAGAGATTAGTGTAAGAGAGTAAAGGTATGGCTGATATGTGGATTTGGAGGGATACAGAGTCTACGGTTTATACGGTGAAGACAACTTGTAATCATCTGAAGAGGGTTGAGCTTTGCCCCATACTTTGATATGCTTCTCCCCGCCGATCAAGCAGTGACGCTGCTCGTGATAGGCTTAGCTTTAAACCGCTATCGTTCAAGGTGGTAATGGGGATTTTCTTATGGGGTTTTGGAAGGTAAAGACTCTTCCTTCGGCGCAAGTTACAACATTGGAGGGTGTTGACTAATACAATTGCTACTAAGGACAATCTTATGCGACGTGGCATAGTTATGGTAAGTAATCTTTGTCCCTTATGTAGTGAGGAAGGGGAGATTGTAAATCATCTTTTCTTTGGGTGTAAGATTTCTTAGAGGGGTTTTTTTTTGGAGTGACTTGGGTTCTACTTGGTGTATCATTCAGATACAAAAATGCATTTCATGTTGTTTAAGTTTGTAGGAATAAAGGAAATTTACATCAGATGTTCGGGTGGATTTGGGTAGCAGTTGTAGGTGAAATGTGCAATCATAGGAATAAATATATATTTAAGACTGGGAGAGTACATTTTTTGGAAGTTTTCACTGTGGCTCAAAAGAAATCTTGGTATTGGGTTACAGGTAAGGAAAGTTTGGCGAACTTCTCATACTTAGACTGGTGCTTGGATCCCATGTGTTGTATGAAGTATTTGAAAAAAATTATGTTGTGCAGAATGTTAATTTCTATATGTCCAAGACGGTTGGATTTTGGAGACAACAAGCCTAGCAAAAAGGAAAAGTGGTGCAGGTTCTTGTGGTAAATAGTTGTTGAGGATATGAAGTAGGCAGGTAAGGTTTTTAGGTTGAAGAAAGCGAATTCAAGTGTGAGTGGGTTTTTGTGGGACTTGTTTGCCTCTTCAACCTTCTAGTGTCACTTGTCTTGATGCCAATGGAGAGTTTCTTAAAGTCTTGGTTTACCACATGGCAGCCCACAAATGGAAAGGATTGTTAGGTGCCACATGTAATGCTATGAATGGAGAGATTTTAGAAATTTTCAATAGTCAACTTAGGAGCCTTCTTAGCATATAAATAAGAGACTTAACTCTTGTAATTCTTTAGACAAGAATGATATTGGATTTGTATTTCTGATATTCTCAACACATTTCTTTCAAAGTCTCTCTTCTAAGATGTTCTCTTAAATTCTAGAAACTTAAGGAAGGTGGCCTAACCTCTTCCTAGACCCTTGCACCTAGAAACCTCACACCAATCACCTTCTCTTCCATGGACATTCATTGCTTCCTCCATTAAATCTTCAAGTCTTCCACTGTCTAAATCCTTCAAAACTCAAGATATATGGTATGTTATCTAATGATTTTCTTGTATTGGATGGAGAGTAGCAATGTTAATTGGGTCTAGTTACTTGATCCAATCTAACCTATTTGGTTTAGGTTAAGTTTTATTTACGATTGAGTCAAACCTTATCCAACAAAACTAATTCAGTGTTAACTCTTATATATGAGTGGCACAAAATCCAATCTAAATCATCTCTTACACTTATCATAAACTAATATATTATATTTTTTAACTTTTTAAAACAATTTCAAAAAACTTGTTATTACTTAACTTATACTTAGTTTTGAATTAAAATTTGTAAAAATTATATTATTTTATAACTAGATTGGTACTTGAAAGAATTACAACTTTTAATTAAAAGCAAAATTTTACAAAAATCTTCACTTACTCTCCCAACCCAATCCAACTCAGTTACTAGTTGATTGGATTGAATTTATTTTACATAAAAAAAAATGTAAAAATCTAATCCAATCCAAATTGATATTTACATTTTTTTTCTAGTGAGTTAAATAATGAGTTTTGTTCAAATCCGTGAAGGGAGAAGGAATGAGGAAGTGGTAATGCTTTGACTAAGAGAAGAGAATAATGTGCTAGACAAAGTTTTACTAAAAGATGTATTCATTGAAAGACTTATTAAAACAAACAACAACAATCAATCATTGTTTTGTGCAATCCACAAGCTTAAAGGACACTGTGTTCTTCTGAAGATCATAGCCAACCAAAATGTTTTGCTGAGCCAAGTTCCCAAAGGTAGGAGTAGATTGACTTGGCTGGAATGCCAAACACACAACACCATCAGACACTCTAGTAAAGGTGTTAAGACCAAATAAAAGCACATTTGCACCACTAAAATGTGCTGTGATCACTGGTACATCAAATTTATCAGATGTAGCTTTGTAGCAAAGGCTCAACACTTGATTTGGATCCTTAGCAGGCTGCAACTTAACCTCCTTTGCAACAGCTGATTCAAACTTTGAGTAAACATCATTTGGTAGAAAAGTGAGTGTTGTGCCTGAATCAATAATCATGTTTCCCTTTCCACCAGCCCTAGGTAAAGAGCTTCCAACCTCTATTCTATTCCTTCCCACACTAATTGCTTCAAGGTTTAGGTAGTAAAATACTTCTCTATTTCGTGAATATAAAGGGGTTGAGACAGTGCCACGCCCAGAAACCACAGCAGCATTTCCAAAATTGAGTTTGCTAGATACACTAGGTGGTGAAAGTGCTGGTACCAAGCAATAAGAAAACTTTCCACCTATTGATGGACCCAATTGATTCACAAGGGACACTGGTGCACGTCCCAGGCCAACTATGCCAGAATTTCCTCGTTCAGAGGAAACAAAATTGTTGTGACCACATCCTATTTCAAATCTAGGAATTTTGACAGGAGGGCCATTGGTGGAGGCTAAGGTAAGTGTCTCAAAACTAAGATCTCCTTGTGAGTTTGTCCCATCAGCATAGCTAAGAGAATATTTACAACTACTGGTGGATGAAGGGCAAGAGGTACCTTGTACAGAACGGCATGTATTAGTAGTGCAACCGATGGTGTTGAAGGTTTTGGATTTTGAAGGATCAAAGATGGGAGTGATTTGCTTGAAACACCTTTTACATGGTTGGCATTGCAGCCAAGTGATGTCACTACCAGTATCAAGAATTCCAAAGGCTTGGATTGGTGGGGTTCCAATTGCATAACTCACTAGATATTCTCCTAGAGCTGAGGTTACTGGTGCTTGGGGTGTGTTTGCAGACACAAAAGATTTGTTGAAATGGTTCACACGGATAATGGAACGACTTAGGGCATTGGAAATTCTTTGGAACTGAGTTTCTGTGGAGTTATAGAATGGTGATTTTGGTGAGTCACGGTGGATCATCTCCACACTGAATCCACCATTGAGAGCTTCTGAAGAATAGAGATTGCAAAGACACAGTAAAACAAAAACAAGAGATGAATAGTGTGACATTGTTGTCATCACTGACATGGATCAAAGTGAATAAGTAATGTCTCAATCTTTTATTCTGTAGCTGCTACTGCATTCCTGAGTTTTTATAAGACTCTTGAGATGCATGAATGTGAGTCTTTGTGAAAAATACTGTCTGAGAGGTATGAACTGGGTTGGATTTTAAATTAGGAAATTGAAATTGAATTAAATTTAAGAAAAGTTAAAGATAAAATGTTTAATTTGACCCTAAATGTCATGTTTTAATTAAATTAATTGTTTGTTGATAAAAAAAGTACATCTAATTTTAAATTTTAAATCAATTAGAGTTTAAGGAGAAGTTAGTTTCAATTAATTATGAAAAACATCTTAAATCTATGTTACAAATACTATTTTGTGAAAAACTAATGATTGAAATTGAAACACATTCTCAGTTTTATATTAAATTTATTGAAAGAAATTCCTGTCAACCTTAACATCTCAGTTTTTTTCAATTCTCATATTTTAACTTAAAAGATAAAAAAGTAAAATAAAATAAAATAAGATATACTATTTGACTTTTGACTATAATTAATGATTTATTAGGGTATTTAATAATTTTGATTTTTATATTTATTTTCAGATTTTTTTCTATAATAAGCGTGATTACATTTTTATGTGAAATCAATTAATAATAATGATATTCTATTTTGAATTATAATTTAATATTTTAGATATTGAAAAAAAAAAGTTAAAAGAGAAGTGTTTTAATATGCACTTAACATTATAATAAAATATACATTGTCCATGCGAATTAATTAATAATATAAAATTTGTGATAAATATCAACAAACAATAAAGATGAATTAAAGGATATTTCAGAGTATCCATACCCATATAAAAAACCCTAAACTCTAAATTCTAAAAATTATAATAAAGTTATCCTAAAACCTCTCCGAAAAATCAACTTTTACATTACAACTTCCTTAAACGACAAAGAAAAGACCAAACCCTAGATTCTACTATGGACCAAGCTTAGGGAATAAAAAAAAGACAAAGAACACTTAAGATCAATTGCCTCTAAAAGACAAGAAGCCACTGCACCCACAACAGATTTGTGCATTCTTTGTGATCCAAAATCTTATTTCCAACACCAGCGGGAAAAGGAGTAGAAAGTGATCCGGCCCTTAAAAAACCAAAACTAGCAGCATTTGCATCCTACGACATCAACATCTTAGCAAAGGATATTGAAGTGAAACATGAATTTGTAATAGGTATTTGTACAAACTTGGGACAAAACCACCAAGAAATCCATTGCCCTTCTCAGCCAAAGAAGACCATTGATGCAACTATATGGGAATTAGTTGCAGGCTCCAAAAGAATAAACCTCATTAGCAAAGCTGCCCTTCATAAACAGCCACAGAAACAAAATCTATGCAAGGTATGTTGAAAAAACCATACCAGCAGTTGCTATGTTCTGCCTTCACTCTGATATCCATAGAACCATCATAACCTTTCCACTCTTTAAGACAAAATCTGAAACAATTGCCGAGAGACACTACCATTCCAGACAACAATGGAACAAAGCCAGTTTGCGGAAACCACTCATGCCCTTCAAAATCCAAGTAGTTGTTGAGAAGGAGACCAAGATTACAACACCAAAACATCCTTAACAACCCTCAGATGACCTGCCACTCTCTGTTTAAAAAAGACAAAGCACTTTAGTTGAGGGAGAACAGACAATTTAGGGGATAGAGAACCCAGTCGGAGTAAGAGAAAGTGAAACTAGTTATTTTCCTCTTCAACCAAGACCAAGCTTGAAGTTGTGCAAGGCTAACGATTTCATCAACGTCCACCTTTCCCCCTTTAAAGACGAACCCATTCCTTTGATTCCAAATACTCCATAAAACTGCCACCCACACGCCTTTCCATACTTTATTGCTTTTAGAGCTGAATTGGAACAGGTAGAATTGTAGTAGATGATTTTCGTTGTGGAAAACAGTCTTGATCCCCACCCACCTAGAAATTTGCGACCATGCCTGAAAAACTATCTCACATTCCACAAAAAGATGTTGGATCGTTTCTTCGGCCTGGTTACAAAGGGGCACAACAAAGAAGGAAGAATGACGCCTCTTCTAGAGAGGTTCATACTTGTGGGTAGTTTTCCTCTAAGAATTCTCCAAACTAAGAATAAAGCATTAGGTAAGACTTTGATATCCCATAAAGATTCCATGGCTAAGTAGGGCTCAAGGGGAGAAGAGGATTTTAGAGCTTCATAAGAGCATCTAACAGAGAACAAACCATCCTCCTGAGCTAACCATACAATCTTATCTTGAGAATATTTTTGAGGCATAAAGATTGTTGAGGTCAATTAAGAGATGTGATTGCTCTTCTAACTCTCATACAATAAGACTCCTTCACCAAACCAAGTTCCAAGACCAACCCAATTCTAACCAGTTACCCATCTGTTGTGATGGATGTGTGTTGTACATTCAACTAACACTAAAATTTTGGATATTTCTTTTTTATTTGTGTTGGTTTTTGAAGATCGACTATGTAGAAATGATAAAATTTACTTTCTATAATGTCAATTAAGCAAATTTTGTGTAGTATTGACTATTTCAACGTTAAATTTTAAATTGATTATTAATTTTTAAGATTGTCATTATATAATCTCATGTTAAATATCTCATAAACTTGGATTAACTAGTTCATAAGTTATTTTAAGTGTTCTAAATATATTTTAGATTGGAGTTGGTGCAGTTTGACTAAAAATTATGAGATGATAAATCTAGTTAGGCAAGGTGTAGATGTGGATTGAAGGATCTAATTAGTTTGTAGATTTCGTTAAGTCACGGACCTGAAAATAAGGATTACAAACTAACAAATTGAGGTAATTAGGTAGCCACAAAATGGAGTTTATTTGTTGAATTATATTCTCATCACTACAAGAAAATCAATAAATAACTGACAAATATTTGCGTAACAAAAATGCATACACATTTTCTGTCGATCAAATCCACGAAAAATCGAATTTTCCTTAAACTTTGATAAATATGTTATATATATATATATATATATATATATATATATATATATATATATATATTAGTCGTTGGTTTGTGATGCATTAGACATGCTTGTCTGAGACGGTAATATCAAGAAGTTCATTAAGGAGAAATGTTGATTACATATATTCCAATCAGTACACAAGAAGTGTACAAAAGGATTATACAATCATTATTGAGGTTGAAATGTGCCCTATCTCTCTATATAAATGTAGTACAATATAGTTATGATTTCATGGAGTAGGAATTGGCTTCAGAATTGGCAATGGTGGTAGAAGTGGCTTCTTGAATTTGGGATCAAGGGGTAGCTTAGGAATAGGCTTTTTGAAGAAATTATTTGGTTTTAAAAACTCCTCTGACTCAACAGTAGGGATGGGCTTTTTCACTGTAAAGGGTTTTGGAATTGGTTTAAGAATAGGAATTTGCTTTGGAATTGGTTTAAGAATAGGAATTGGCTTAACAATGGGAACTAGTTTTGGTACAGGCTTATATACTTTGACAGGGACTGGCTTCACAACAGGAATTATTTTTGGGATTGGCTTAACTACTGGAATTTGCTTGGTTGGGAAAAAACCTTTGAACTTTGCTTCTTGGTTGGGAATTGGCTTTAGAATAGGCTTAACTATGGGAATTGGTTTTGATGTAGGCTTATAAACTGGAAAAGGAAAGGGTTTAACAGTAGGTTTAACTATGGGAATTGGCTTTGGAATAGGTTTAAGAATATGGATTGGTTTTGGAAAAAATCCTTTGAATTTTGCTTCTTCATCATCTCCTTCAATACTTGCTTTTGCAAACTCTTCATTTGAAACCTTCCCATCTGTGTTCACCTCATTCCCTACATCAGAAATGAATAAATATATGCAAGTCAAACACTCATAAATATTTTCTGCTACCTTCTAACAATCATACTGTTTTAATAAATGTAAGAAAGACTAACACAAAAACATATGATGATATTTCCTAAACTATGATCCTAACAAAATTATTATAATGTATGTGTAAGTAATAGCATGAGCCAGAGACCTGTAATTTGAGTTGTGGCCAAAACAGAAGGAGCATAAGAGAAGGTGGCAAGGAAGAAGAACAGAAGTGCACATTGCAGAGTGAAACCTTTTGTCATTTAGAACACAAGTAATGAAAGCTGAAAAGGATATATCTGAAGGCTTGAGCAACTCCTTTCTCATATTCTCATTATTTATAATACCTACCTTCAATTGGGACTAACATTGGTCAATATCCTCATTACATGTTTTAAAGTATACTCCGAAATTTTAGAATTTGTTAAGGGATTACTATGTGGGTGATTCCAAATTTGTCATATGTTTAGAGAGGTCAATAGTGTTTAACACCGTTGTTGCTGCTGCTGTGATAATGCATGGATGCTGTCTCCATTAAATGAGCCTCCCAAATTAGGTGCTTCTTTTCTTTGAGAGTTTTGGAGAAGAGAAATGCTGATTGGGAAAAAGGGTGATAGAAAGAAAAATACTAACGTAAGAATCTGTGTGCTTCTGCAGTTGCAACAATGAAAGTAGAAGCTAAGTGGGAAGGGTTATTCTTTAAAACAAACATGTTGTATGCATTTTAGTGTAAACACAACGTGGAGGAAGTTCATATCATTTTATGCAAGTAGCATGAAGATTCTAAAAATAAAGGTACAGTGATCCAAGGAAATTTTGGTTGGAAATGAGTATACCATAGTAGAGATTTTTTTTTTTTTATCAGCAAAGAAACCATAGTAGAGCATGATAAAGATATATAACTGTACCGTCCCGTATCAGGGCGTTGACTAAGTCAAGGTCAAAGTCAACGACTGGAAAGTCAAAGTCAGCTCGAGGTGTCGCCCAGATGTAGAGACGCCAAGAGGAGGCGTCGCCTAGGCGAAGGCGTCGCCTAGGTAAAGGCGTCGCCCAGGTGAGGGCGTCGCCAGATTAAACAGTGTAAAAGCAAGGCAATCACGGTGTGGTTCCCCGATACCCATGGGTAGGAAAGACCATGGAGGGAGCGACGTCGTGGGAAAGCCTCAGGTCCCGATATCTCGGGAAAGTGATAAAGAGAAGAAAAAGGTGGCTCCAAGGCCATAGTGATAGTACCAGTAAAGGGCAGCCTGACTCGCGAAGTACCCCTGCCGCCCCCGAGACGCCTTCGGGACAGATACGACCCAAGAGGAAGGTCACGCCCAGGATAACCGGGTGCAGGGTGTGAGAGGAAGGCAGATACGCTCTCAGAGTAAGTGGCTAGATACTTGGGGGCATGAGTTGGCACCCAAAAAGCCACCCCTAGCGCAGTAGCACTCCCAAGCAGGAGGACCCACACGCAGAAACGTCCCCAGATGGGCAGAAACGCCCCCAGATGGGGTCAAGGCGTCGTGAGGCCCTCCACGTGTATGACAGCAATGCCGGAATAGAAACACCCTCAAGTCAGGTGCCAGGTAATTAAAGATATTCAATACAGTTTCCGTTTTTAGCATTCAGGTACTATTATGGCTCCCAAGCGTTTCAACGTCTTAAATGCGTTACGTTGTGTAAAAGCGCTTTAAGGCGCTTTAAATGCTGGGGCAGTTTAAATAGCGCTGAGAATGTCGGAAAAAGGGTTGGAACCTGGGGCAAATTGACGAGAAACTCTTTGGTTGCTTGCCCGTGCTTTAAGGTTACGTACAAGTGACCGGAGTAGATTTTTGCCTAAAGGAGACAGCACACACACATATACACAGTTTCTTTTACCACCCCCAGAGTGCCATACGCGGTGCTCAGATACGTGGGTGGACAGTTTTTTGGTGTTTCTTGCTGGCTGACTTGAGCGTCGGAGTGCAAACGGCCGCTAGGGCGCCTCTTTGTCCTCTTTTTTGCAGGAATTCGCAGGCAATCAGTGGGAAGGAGTCCTTAGCTGACGGTTGAAGCCACGCACGAAGACGTCCCGGTCAACCGGACGGAACAATAACTCTGTTCACTAGAGTTTTTATAAAAAGTGCTATATATATAGGTATTAAAAATGAAAAGGAAAACTTTTAAAGTTTGAGGAACAGAATTATCACTTTAAAGAGTTTGGAATTGGCTTGTGAATTGGCAATGGTGGTAGAAGTGGTTCCTTGAATTGGGGAGGAAGAGATAATACTATCTATGCAGTTCAACTCATTAGTGAGATAAAGTTATTTTGTTATTGCTTGAAGATGGTTGAAGTGAATGATAAAGGTGAATTTGAGAAACTAAAAAATAAGGGAGGCAAAAGTTCTTAAAATAGTATTACAATTAAAAAAAAATTGATATTTACTTTGACCCTTTGTATTTGAACTTATCTATGCTTGATGTAGTTTTGAACACCCAAATGAAAAAGAAACATCTCTCCCAGAATCATTTATTGAAGAGAGAATCCATCATTAACACACCAAGAACAGAGGTGTTAAAACACTTTTGACCTCTCTAAACAAACATCAACCACCCTCATTATGATGTAATGACTAATGACAAATCAATGCCATGTTTCTAGGTGCTGATAAAAAGAAATCATAAGATAGGCATTATAAATAATGTGATTTGCAACAACTTGTGACTCAAGCCTTCATACATTTCTCCTTTTAGCTTCCATTAGTTGTTTTAACAATGAGAATGTACTGTGCACTCTTCTGCTTCTGGTTTCCCTTGTTGCTCCTTTCCAACTTAGCTTCTGTTTTTGCCACAACTCAAATTTCAGGTTTCTATTCATTTCTGTTATTTATCAATGAAAGAGTTATTTATTTGAATAACTACATTTATGAAGGAAACACTTTTAGAATGTAATTGTTGTATGATGGGCTAATTTGAGGAATGGACATAATGTAAGAATTTCAGTTATTAACTTATACATTTATTGCATTTCTTATGTAGGCAATGAAGTGAACAAGTATGGGAATAATGCAGAAGGCCATGATGAAGAATCAAAATTCAAAGGATTGTTTACTAAACCAATTCCATTTGTTAAACCTATTCTAAAGCCAATTCCTGTTATTAAACCTATTCCAAAGCCAGTTCCTGTTGTTAAACCTATTCTAAAGCCAATTCCTGTTATTAAACCTATTCTAAAACCAATTCCTGTTATCAAACCTATTCCAAAGCCAATTCCTGTTATTAAACCTATTCTAAAGCCAATTCCTGTTATTAAACCTATTCTAAAACCAATTCCTGTTATCAAACCTATTCCAAAGCCAGTTCCTGTTATTAAACCTATTCCTATTCCAGTTTTTAATAAGCCTGTACCAAAATCAATTTCCATTAAGCCCACACCAAAACCAATTCCAGACATAAAGCCAATTCCCAGTGAAGAAGTAAAATTCAAAGGTCTTTTCCCAAAACCTATTCCCAAAATTAAGGCAATACCAAAGGTAATTCCAGTTGTTAAGCCTATTTATATTCCAGTTGTTAAGCCTCTACCAAAGATAGTTCCCATTGTTAAGCCAATTCCTATTCTTAAACCTAAGCTAGTTCCCATTGTTAAGCCAATTCCAATTCTTAAACCTATTCCAAAACCATTTACTGTGAAAAAGCCAGTCCCTGCAGTTGAATCTGAAGAACTTTTGAAACCAAAGCCCTTGTTCAAAAAGTATATTCCTAAAATACCATTTCATCACCAATTCAAGAAACCATTTGTAGCACCATTGCCAATTCACAAGCCAATCCCAACTCCTTAAAATGATGAGACTCTACATCTTGAAAAGTATAAGGATATCCCTTCCATTTGTAATGCCTTTATGTAAGAGGCACCATATTTAATTCAACCTCAATCATAGTTTGGATAATCCTTTGGTACCCCTCTTGTGTACTGAATTCCAAATATCCAAATATATATGTACTACATGTTTTTCCTTAATGAAGTTCTCAATATTATGTTAAAATAAGAAATGTTACTATAATTTTTTATTTTTTTGTTTAATTACTATTTCCATTTGATATATGGAAGAGATGATATAATATATATATATATATATATGTATATATATTTCTGATTTTTTTTTACATCGAATATAAAAAGTTTTAAAATAATAATTTAACGTACATGTATAATAAAATTATTTATAATGTTAGATTTATTATCGTATAGACAGCTTTATATATACTATTCATATATTTTTACATACAATACTAATTTTAATACATTTAGGATAAATTACTTTTAGTAAATAAAATAAATTTATTTAAAAATCCTAATTAAACAAATTATTAAATTAGTCTTTTTTTCACCATTACAACTAATATATTATTTTAAGATTTGAACGAGTTTTAATACATAAATTATGTAATATAAAAAATTTCATGTTAACTATCATTATGAAAGTAGTATTATTAAAAAAAATGAGAACTAGATTAAAACCTATACGTTAAAAAAAAATAAAAAAAAATAAAATATATATATATATATATATATATATATATATACTTAATTTAACCACTAAAAAAAGTTAACATTTAATGGTTTTAATGTGAGTTTAATGTTTACACATACTTTTTTTTTAAAAGTCAGTTATTTATCCAATAAATACATTATTATTAAAAAAATCATTAAATATTATTTTAAAGATTAAAAAATTATTAATATTTAAATTAATTTCTATTATTGATAAATAATTTTTAAATTGAGAGTTAAAAAACATTTTATTAATAATAAAAATTAATTTTAATATCAATATCAATAACTTTTTTTAGTTTCTAACCTAACACCTTATTTCTTTAATATAGTCATTAATTATTTTTATCTTTAAAATTGATTTTTTTTAAATAATTTTCTTGTAATTAATGCATTTGTAATAATTTAATGAAATGTTATTAAAATTTAATGCTATCAGAATATTATAATTAAATTCTTTTAATCAAGGAATAACACTTCACAAACACATTTCAATCATTGCAAATCTTTTTTCTGAAACACAACTCCACAAACACTCATGCATCAACTATAAATTGTCACAGGGAATCATTTGGGATATTATTGTTGCAACACTTCTTAAAGATCTTAGTGATGACAACAATGTCACATTCCTCTCTGACTATTCTTTTACTGTGTCTTTGTTACGTCTCTTTCTCAGAGGCTCTCAATGGTGGTTTCACTGTGGAGATCATCCACCGTGACTCACCAAAATCACCACTCTATCGTCCCACACAAACTCAATTCCAACGATTTTCCAATGCTGTTCGAAGCTCCATTCATCGTGCTAACCGTTTCAACCAAAGTTTTCTCTCTTCAAACACAGTTGGATCCACTCTAGCAGCAGACCTAGGTAACTACATCATGAGCTATTCAGTTGGAACCCCAGAATTCAAACTTTTTGGCATTGTTGACACAGGCAGTGACATAATTTGGCTACAGTGTCTACCTTGTAAAATTTGTTACAACCAAACCACTCCAATTTTCAATCCTTCAAAATCCAAGACCTACAAAACCCTTCCTTGTTCTTCTACTTCATGTAAATCAGTGACATACAACACTTGTTCTTCTCCTCAAGGGAAAAGTTGTGAATATAGTATTAGCTATGAGGATGGCACATACTCAGAAGGAGATCTTAGTTTGGAGACACTCAGTTTAGGCTCCACTAATGGCTCTTCTGTGCATTTTCCTGCAACTGTGATAGGATGTGGAAGGAACAATAGTTTTGTCTCTGAAGAGTTAAGTTCTGGCATAGTTGGTTTGGGAAGTGGACCTGTGTCTCTGATATCTCAATTGAGTTCTTCAATAGATGCAAAGTTTTCTTATTGTTTTGCAGCAAAAGATGACAAACCTAGCAAACTCAGTTTTGGAGATGCTGCTGTGGTTCTGGGAGTGGCACTGTTTCCACCCCAATAGGTTTTCATGATCAAGAGACACATTACTACCTAACACTGGAAGCAATGAGTGTTGGAAACAACAGAATAGAGTTTAGAAACTCTTCATCTGGGTCTACTGGAGAGGGAAATATCATGATTGACTCAGGTACAACACTCAGTCTTGTGCCAGGTTATGTTTACTCAAAGTTGGAATCAGCAGTGGCAGCTGAAGTTAAGTTGAAACGAGCTAAGGATCCATTGAAACAGTTGAGCCTTTGCTATGAAGGTAAATTTGATGAAGTACATGCACCAGTGATAACAGCACATTTTAGAGGTGATGCAGATGTGAAGTTGAGTGTTGAGAACTCCTTTATTGATGCTGGTGATGGGATAGTTTGCTTTGCTTTCTTGGCAAGTGAAACTTTATCCATCTTTGGAAACATTTCTCAGAAAAACCTCTTGGTTGGCTATGATCTGCATAAGAAAACAGTCTCATTTAAGCCCACAGATTGTAGTAAACAGTGATTTGTTTGTTTGTGTTTGGTCTAATGCTTGCAATAAAACCAAGTAATCAACATTCCTTGAAAATGTTTTTCAAACTTAATACAAAATTATAATTTATGCTTGCATAATGATTTAGGTGAGTAATCAGTGACCATTTGAAAAATAGGGCTAAGACAGGGGTGACATTTATGTTTTTTTTTCAACAAAAAATAAATAAAATTAAAAAATATTTTAAGATGTCATATACAATTGTCAAAATCACATTTTTTTTATTAGTAATAAAAAATAAATAAACCACTTCAGCTGGTTCCAGCAAAATAAATAAAAGCTAAAATTCAGAAGGACACTATATTACAGATTAATTATGCTGCAAAATCTGCATAGTTTAGAACACCCATAACCTTACAATTCCTTATATAATTTAGGATAGTCCAACAGTTTTTTTTTTTATCAGCAAAGTCCAGCACCTTTGCTGTAAAAAAAAATAAAAATGTGTATTGTGTGCAGAAGAGAGTATATATTTTTCCCCAAGTCACCAACAAATTCAGATTAATAATTGGTAACATAGGTATTCTTAATTTGAGTTTATTTTATTTTATATTATTTTAGATTAATGATTTAGATTATTTCCTTTTTCACCAAAATGCTTTTTTTTTTCTTTTCTCTCTTTCAAAATTCTTAATCTCAATTTCCATATATGGCTCCACTTTCTTTATTCACACTCAATCCCAAACAGTCTTTTTAACAACTGGTATAAAGTGAGATTCTTTTTAACAGGCTGGTCAAGATTTACTAGCATATTTTTGTTGTTGCATAAAGCAGGTTTTTTTTATGGAGAAAAAATAAATCAATAAATAGAGGTATTTTAGGGATATCTCAATCCTAATACAAATCAACCTCGACCTAAATCATATGACAAAACTCCTTGTTCAAACCAAACAAGATAAGCAAAGAAGACAGATATAAACATGAAGAGTTTCAAATAGAGAAAAACTATCTAAACTTTTCTAACAGATCTCATACAAACCAAAAACTCAAGACATCAATCAGAGTACAAAAATCTTATCCTGTAGACTTTGAAGTTTACTCATAACCAGACTTTCACTTGCAACATAGTAAAAATTTCATAATGATCTACTCTACTACTGTTGAAGATCATTTTATTCCTATGTTTAGGTTAAAAGAAGTCTTTTTGAATTTCAAAAAGAAAGTTATGTTATTAAAGAATGAAATCCTCGTGAAATGGAACAAGATTTGTAGGCAATCATGCCAATTGAATTGGTGTCTTTTTTTATTTGAAAAACAACCGGGAAAGAGTAATTAGTAGTCTTCTATATACTTTTATCCTATTGTTCACAACTATATTATTCTTATTGGAATACTTTGATAGTACCCTTTATTTTTGTGTAAAGGTTACAACATGCTGGTAATTTTATTCATTGTTTTTTTATAAGAAAATTATTATATTAAAAGGAATATGATGAAGGGGACTTAGATGTCCTCTTAACCGCTTGTACACTTAGGACCTTCATAGATGAGTTCTTGTATGGAGAAATCCTATAGATAGTGTGTTTGTTGCTAATGAGGTAATGGATGACATTAAAAGAAAAATGAAAAGTTGCTTAATAATGAAATGGATTTGGAATATCCATCAACTCGAATATTTTGATAAATTCGTTAAACTGAGCAATTTATCTACTATAATCAGATATCGAGACCACACTTTTTCTCTTCTCTTTCCGTCTGATAGAATTGAAGTTCCTAACAACGCACCACACCCTATTCTGTTGACTCTTCTTGATTTCACATATCTCATCCCAAACCTCATTTCTATCTTTCAACGGACCAAAACTATACACGTTCACTATCGTAACTTTTACCCCTACTCCTACCTTCCAAACACCTTGATAATCGAAAAAAATCTCCCCTAAGAGCTAGTCAAATTGAAACTATTTCTTCTCCATATAGTGATAGGTCCTCCTGCAATATTAACAGCTCCGATTTCGATCCAGTCGATTTCGTTAAAACCCCAAAAATGGTAGTAACTCTCCTTATCAAACTCAAAGACTTTGTCTCTTGTAAGCAAATCATTCCAACCTTCTCACTTGAGATCAAATCACTTAAATATTTTCTTTTAGTGCTTCCTTCTAACCTCTTTATATTCATACTAATTAGACTTGTCATCAGAAACACAAATCTCCACCTATCTATTCCTGTTGTTTGGGTCCTACAAAGAAAGAAGCCTATTTAAAACGACTTCTTCTTCCCCTAACAGAGTGAAACTCATCTCCTTACCAATATTCAATATTTTCTTGGCTTCTCCGTAATCATTTTTCATATAAACCAATTTATTATCGTTTCTAATGGCATTGTCAGAGAAGAAGATCTTTGACCTTAACTCAAGCCGACTTAGATGCCCTCTCAACCACTGGTACACTTCCATCTCTCAATGGGTACGTAATTTCCTCCTTCCACCAATGTTGGCAAACATCCTTCCTATTGGACAACTGGCAAAGAGGGATTCCAACCCGGTGACCTTGGTCCTGGGAGAAGGAAAAACTACAATAGACTCGTCCAAAACTACCTTTTCACCTTTCCGTATGGACCCTAAGATGCTCATCTTCTTTACAATGGTTGTTGTCTCACTTTCAACCCCACGCATACCTTGCCCAGAACTTACAGCCACGGCCCAACTCACCGCATCGTCCTCTTCTACGTCACCCATCACCTCCACTACGAACGTGCCGTCGACGGAGCCGCTCCTTCCAAATCCCACAATTAAAAAGAATCTCACTTTATACCAGTTTGTTACAAAGACTATGTTTCAGATTGAGTGTGAATGAAGAAAGTGGAGCCATATGGAGATTGAGATTAAGAATTTTAAAAGAGAGAGAAAAGAAAAAAAAATAAAAAAAGGCATTTTGGTGAAAACAAAATAATCTAAATCATTAATCTAAAATAAAATAAACTCAGATTAAGAATACCTATGTTACCAATTATTAATCTGAATTTGTTGGTGACTTGGGTTACATAAAATCCACCCAAGTCTTAGCCCTATTTTCCAAATGGTCACTGATTACTCACCTGAATCATTATGCACACATAAATTATAATTTTGTATTAAGTGTGAAAAACATTTTCAAGAATGTTGATTAATTAGTTTTATTGCAAGCATCAATCATATACCAAACGCAAACAAACAAATCACTGTTTAGTACAATCTGTGGGCTTAAAGGAGACTGTTTTCTTCTGCAGGTCATACCCAACCAAGAGGTTTCTCTGAGCCATGTTTCCTAAGATGGAAAAACTCTCACTTGCCACGAAAGCAAAGCAAACTACCCCATCACCCCCATCAATAAAGGAGTTCTCAACATTCAACTTCACATCTGCATCACCTCTAAAATGTGCTGTTATCACTGGTGCATGTACTTCATCTAATTTACCTTTATAGCAAAGGCTCAACTGATTAAATGCATCCTCAACACGATCTAATTTAATTTCCTTTGCCACTGCTGATGCCAACTTTGTGTAAACATAACCTGGCAAAAGAGTGAGTGTTGTACCTGAGTCAATTATGATATTTCCCTCTCCATTAGACCCAGATGAAAAGTTTCTAAACTCTATTCTGTTGTTTCCAACACTCAGTGCTTCCAATGTTAGGTAATAATGTGTCTCTTGATCATGATAACCTATTGGGGTGGAAACAGTGCCACTCCCAGAAACCACAGCAGCATCTCCAAAACTGAGTTTGCTAGGTTTGTCATTTATCATTGGAAAACAATAGGAAAACCTTCCACCTATTGAAGAACTCAATTGAGATATTAGAGACACAGGTCCACTTCCCAAACCAACTATGCCAGAACTTTTTTCAGAGGAAAAACTATTATTACGTCCACACCCTATCACAGTTGCAGGAAATTGCACAGAAGAGCCATTAGTGGAGCCTAAAGTGAGTGTCTCCAAACTAAGATCTCCTTCTGAGTGTGTACCATCCTCATACCTAATACTATATTCACAAGTTTTCTCTTGAGGAGAAGAACAAGTGTTAAACACTGATTTGCATGAACTAGAAGAACAAGGTAGGGTTTTGTAGGTCTTGGAGTTTGAAGAATTGAAAACTGGAGTGGTTTGGTCGTAACAAATTTTACAAGGTTGACACTGTAGCCAAATTATGTCACTGCCTGTGTCAACAATGCCAAAAACTTGGAACTCTGGGGTTCCAACTGAATAGCTCATGGTATAGTCACCTATGTCTAGGGTTACATTGGACTCAACTGTGTTTGGAGAGACAGAAGTTTTGTTGAAACGGTTAGCACGATGAATGGAGCTTCGAACAGCATTGGAAAACCGTTGGAATTGAGTTTGTGTGGGACGATAGAGTGGTGATTTTGGTGAGTCACGGTGGATGATCTCCACAGTGAAACCACCATTGAGAGCCTCTGAGAAAGAGACGTAACAAAGACACAGTAAAAGAATGGTCAGAGAGGAATTTGACATTGTTGTCATCACTGAGATCTTTAAGAAGTGATGAAACAATAATATCCCAAGTAATTCCCATTGCCTGTGACAATTTATAATTGATGCATGAGTGTTTTGGAATTGTGTTTAGAGAAAAGATTTGCAATGATTGGAATGTAATTTGTGAAGTGTTTTCTTGATTAAAAGAATTTAATTAGAATATTCTGATTGCATTAAGTTTTAATAATATTTTCATTAAATTATTCCAATTTATTAGAAGAAATTTATTGGACAGAAATTAATTTTAAAAGACAAAAATAATTAATTATTATATTAAATAAATTAGATTAATAAATTATTAATATTTAAATTAGTTTTTAAAATGTTGTTTAAGATGCTAATTTAGAAATTATTTATCAATAATAAAAACTAGTTTAAATATTAATAATTTTTTAACTTTTAAAATAATATTTGATTTAATTAATATAATAATTAATTATTTTTGTTTTTAAAATTAATTTCTATTTAATAAATTTCTAATAGTGATGTAAATAATTGACTTTTCAAAGAAGCATGCATAAACATTAAACTCATATTAAAACCTTAAATGATAACTTATTCTGTGGTTAAGATAAGTATGTGTAAAAAAAATAAATAAAATATTATTATTTGAGGTTAGAACATTTATTCTCACTCATTTTAATTTGAGGTCCTAATCAATTTTGTTACAAACTTCTCATATAAATATTAACAACTTTAAGGCAATAAGTTTAAATCATTAGGTTGAACAGTGTTTGTAAATTATTGTAAACACGGCTTCAATTTCTTCTAATAAAAAACATTATAGATATGCATAGTCCTCTTCTGTAAACGCGTTAAAGAACAGATTTTCTCTTCTGTAAATGCAAAATATGCATGATGTGAAAGCAATATAGAAAATAGAGAAAATGAATAACAAAAACTAAGGCATGAGAAATCTTCTCAACGAGTAAGGAAAAATCATGGCAGTTAGTTCAATAAAAAATCTCAATTATAAAATTAGGGTTACAAGAAGTTTTTATTTCTGAAAATTATTATTCAAAATAATTTAGGGTTACAAGAAGTTTTTATTTCTGAAGATTATTATTTAAAATATTTTAAGGTTACAAGAAGGTTTTATTTCTCAAGATTATTATTCAAAATAATTTATTAACAAAATGTATGAGTTAATTCCTCAAGCTAAAAAAATATTCATATTGTCGGAATAGGAAAATTTTCCGTATAGATAATAACATGTTTACTAGTCTACTATCTTTTTCTGTCTTTACATAATTTAACACTGGCTTTACATAACTTAACATGTTTAATTATTTTTTTCTTAATTTTTTAATTTTTTTTACTCATCAAATATCATACATGAACTCCTTCCTCTTACATTTTAGCACTCACAATAATTTCAAACGCGTCTTTTATATGTCTAATTCTTAAATTCGACAATCTACAACAGTTGTATATTTTAGACCTATTTCGCTGGTGGAATATCTTTTTAAGATTATTTCTAAGATTTTGTCTATCAAGTTGAACAAGGTGATAAATAAAATCATTGATTTCAGGCAATCAGTTTTCCTCGAAGGAAGAGGTTTATTGGACATCGTTTTAGTGGCCAATGAAGTTCTATAAGAGGTGAAGAGGAAGAAGAAAAGTTGTGTGTTTTTTAAGATGGATTATGAGAAGGCTCTCGGTGCATTGGGATTATATCTATTACATGCTAGGCAGGCTTGGGTTTTGTGAGAAGAGGATCTCCTTGATTAAATCCTGTTTGGAATATGCATCGATGTTTGTTTTAGTAAATGGGAGCCCGACTAAGGAGTTTATCCCGAATAAGGGTTTGAGGTAAGGAGATCCTTTAGTAGCATTCTTGTTTCTTATCGTGGCTGAAGGTTAAGTTGAGGTTTCAAAGAAAGTTGTTGAGAAGAATTTGTTTGAAAGTTTGGAGGTTGGACGCAGGAAGGTTAAGGTCAATATGCTTCAGTTTGCAAACGACACTTTGTTCTTTTGCGAAGCTAACATCAAAAGTATGTTTAACTTGAAGGTTATTTTGTATTGCTTTGAGTTAGCTTCTGGTCTTAAGGTGAACTTCTCGAAGTGCAGATTAGGAGGAGTCGAGGTTGATCAAACTATTATTCTTCAGTTTGCGACTATTCTCAATTGCAAAGTGATGAAAACTCTGTTCATTTACTTGGGGTTGCCAGTTGGAGGGTGTCACAAGAAGAGCGTGTTTTGGGATGGTGTAGTGGGCAAAATTAAGAATAGATTGAGCAAATGGAAGGGTAGATTCATCTCGATGGCTAGGAGGATTTGTTTGATCAAGTGTGTTCTTTCGTTTATACTGATGTTTTACTTATCTTTGTTCAATATACCATCTAAGTGTTGAAGAAGATCGTATCTTTACAGAGGAACTTTTTGTGGGATTGGGGCTTTGAAGGGAGGAAAATTGTTTGGACGTCTTAGGATGAGGTGTGCGAGCCTTGGGAAGTTGGCGGTCTAGGCATACTTAATATTAGGCTCTTTAATTTGGCCTTGGTGGTAAGGGTGGACAAAAAATCCAAATTACAAAATCCAATCCATAATTATCCATATCCATATTAGTTTTAATCCATTTAAATGGATTTATTTCAAATCCAAATCCATATTTTTGGATTTTAAATCCAATCCATTTAATTGGATATGGATTAGATATAGATTGGATACATTTTTGGATTATCCAAATTGCATTTTGGGATAGATTGTGACTTGGCCCGATCCAAGTTAAGTCAAGACAATCCAGTCGATGTCGAGCCGACCGGGTCTGGGCCGATTTCGAGCTGAGCGCGCCCGGGCTGTTGTCGAGCCGAGCATTCCCGAGTCGATGTTGAACCAAGCTGGCCTTGGCCGATGTCAAGCCGAGCTGGCCAAGGTCGATATCGAGCCAAGCAACCCAGGCTGATGTCGAGTCGCCGGGCCTGCACCGATGTCGAGCCGAACGACCCAGGCCAATGTCAAGCTGAGCAAGCCCGGGCCGATGTCAAGCCGAACGGGCCCGGGCCGATGTCAAGCTGATCGGGCCCAGGCTGATGTCGAGCTGATCGGGCCCGAGTCAATGTCAAGTCTCCCAGGCTTGGGACAATGTCGAGTTGATTGGGCCCAGGCCAACGTTGATCTGACAATGTCGAGTCTCCAGGGCTCGGGCCGATGGCATGCCGAACGGGCCTGGGTCGATGTTGAGTGGAACAGGCCCTAGTAGATTGGGCCCTGACACATGTCGAGTCAAACGGGCCCGAACCAATGTCGAGTGTCTCGGGTCCGGGCCTATGTCGAGTCTCCCCGGTCGGGCCAATGTCGAGTCGTTGGGCCCAGGGCAATGTCAAGTCATCCGGGTTCTGATCGATGTCGAGTCATCCGGGCCCAGACCGATGTCGAGTCGTCTGGGCTTGGATCGATGTCGAGTCGTTAAGGTTCGGACCGATGTCGAGTCGTCCAGGCTTGAGCCGATGTCAAGTGGAGCGGGTTTGGGTCGATGTCGAGTCGATTGGGCCCTAACTAATGTCGAGTCGAACAGGCCCGGGCCGATGTCGAATCATCCAGGCCCAGGCCAATGTCGAGTCGTTCGGGCCAATGTCGAGTCGTCTGGGTCGGGGCCCATGTTAAATCGTCCGGGTCGGAAACCATGTCAAGTCGATTTGGGTCAGGCCAATGTCGAGCCGAGCAAGGGTGAGCCAATGTCGAGTCTCCCGGGCCCGAGCCGATGTCGAGCTGAACGGGCCCGGGCTGATGTCAAGTGGAGCGGGCTTGAGTCTATTTTGAGTCGATTGGGCCTTGTCCAATGTCAATCCAAGCGGGCCCGGGCTGATGTCAAGTTGAGCGAGCCCAAGCCGATGTCAAGTGGTCCGGGCCCATGCCATTGTCGAGTCGTCCGGACCTGGACCAATGTCGAGTCATTTGGGCCTGGACCGATGTCATGTTGTTCGGTCCCGAATTGATGTCGAGTCGTCCGGGTTTGGGCCGATGTCGAGTTGTTCGGGCTCAAGCCGATGTCGAGTGGAGTGGGACCGGGTCGATGTCGAGTCGATTAGGCCCTAGCTAATGTCAAGTCGAGCGGGCCCGGTCCGATTGAGTCGAACGGACACAGGCTAATGTTGAATCATCCAGGCCCGGGCCATTGTCGAGTCGTCTGGGCCCGGGCCAATGTCGAGTCGTCCGGGTCCGGGACGATGTTGAGTCGTCCGGGCCCGGGTCGATGTCAAACTGAGTTGGTCCGCATTCACGTTGAGTCGGCTTAGGTCCAGTTTGAGCCAAGTTAGTCTGTGTCAATATCAAAATGGATTAAATGTAATTGATAAAGTGGATTTAATCTAATTAACAAAATGGATTTTTTTTTTTTGATCAGCAAAGAATTAATTTAAATTAAGGGGATACAAAAGGGGTATCCCAACCCTTTACAAAACCCAAACCCTGTTTTCTATGCACGCTCAGAGATCACCGCTTCATTTCTAAGACGACGATGATGCACAATTTCAGCGACCACCGACTACACACGCACGGAGACCGCCGCTTCATCGACCGGCGATCATGTTGGTCACGGTGATGATGCATACCTTCGGCGACCACCGACTACACACGCATGGAGGCCGCCGCTTTATCGACAGGCGATCATATTGGCCTTCCACGTGTCCTCATCCACATCGCCCCTCACTTCCAATGACCTTCTATTCTTCAAGGACGACGATGATGCACAACTTCGGCGACCACCGACTACGTACGCACGGAGATCGCCGCTTCATTTGGCGACAACCGACTATGCTCGCATGGAAAACGCCTCTTTTATCGCGGCGATCATGTTGGCCTTCTTAAAAAACGGCGATGATGTATACCTTCGGCGACCACCGACTACGCACGCATGGAGAGTGCCGCTTTATCGACCGGCGATCATATTGGCCTTCCACGTGTCCTCATCCACATTACCCCTCAGTTCCAATATCTGGCCTTCTGTTCTTCAAGGACGGCGATGATGCACAACTTCGACGACCACCGACTACGCACGCATGGAGAGCGCCGCTTTATCGACCGGCGATCATATTGGCCTTCCACGTGTCCTCATCCACATTACCCCTCTCTTCCAATATCTTGCCTTCTGTTCTTCTAAGACAGTGGTGATACACAACTTCAGCGACCATCGACTACTCGCGTACGGAGATCGCCGTTTCATCGACCGGCGATCATGTTGGTCTTCCAAAAACTCGCCACAGAGATCACTCTGGTTTTCTGCCATCACTTGGTACATAACCTTCCATTCAGCCCTCCACACTTCCTTTATCAAAACAATTACACCACTCTACCATCCTCACTCCACTCCTAACTAGCGCAACAACCTTGTACCTGCCAACCACACCTTCTCAGCAACATCTCCCATATCATTAGACGTGTAGGCAAAGGCCTGGATTGAGCATCCAATCCGAGAAAGAACAGCTAGTGGAACCCACCCCATACTTCAAACAGAGCCATGTGGACAGTTGTGCTAAATGGAAAGTTTCTTCAGCATCGGGTATCCCTTGTTTAAACACAATCAAGTTCCTCTGATCCCATATGCTCCGAATAATAGCAATCCATAAACCTTTCCATACTTGATTTTGCTTGATACTGAGATGAGTTAAATGAAAGTTGTCAAAGTGATTTAAGATTTCCTTATGTTGCACAAATAGAATACCAATCCACCTGAAACAAAGAGACCAAACCCGTTGTGCAAAAATACAATTTATAAAAATATGTTGGATTGATTCTTCAGCTGCTTTACATAGCACGCACAAGGAAGAGTTAACAACCAGCCCTCTCCTAATGAGGTTGATAGCTGTCGTTTTGCTGTCAAATTAATATGATTCTAGCGTAGACTTGTCTAACACTAGAGAGATAATAGTATAATTGTGGACAAATGTCCCCAAGTCGTCTCTCAACGAATCCAATAGTAAAATCAGTTGATCAGGGTTTAAAATCTATCTGCAAGCAATAAAAGTTAGCAATAACAATAAAGATGAAAAGGGGGTTTGAGATAGTTGTGCAAAAAATATAAAAGAAATTAAAATAGCAAATAAAAAGCGGTTGATCCCAAGTTCTTCCACCATTGAATTCTTCACAGGTTCTCTAAAGATTAATCTTTTCTCAATCCTCCAACAGAGCTAAACCAGATTGAACATGCGCCAATCTGATTCAACTGAAACTCACTAGTAAAGCATACGTCTACTAGTTTAATCAATACCCACTTTGTTCCATGCGTATACTCCATGGGAATGCTTACCTCCTCTCCCTTGAATCATGCGCCTAAGAAATTAATTAGAACAATGCGAACTAACTAAGAAACCAAAGTTTAAGATAAGGAAGACTCTCAATCATGCGTTCAAGTACAACCTCTCACAAAAACCAGTTTTCCAGGAGATTAGACAATAAAAACAACTGCTATAGAGAATTAAAAATCGAAACTTTTATTGGAACAAAACCTCAGAACTCAATGGGGAATTACAAAAGAATCAACCAAAAAGGTTTAGCCTTCCATGCGGAGGCAAAACAAAAGAATTACTAAGAAGAAAATAAACTAAGAAAACCCTATGAAGCTCCCTTTTCTCCTTGATGCTTGTGTCCTTTTATAGGCTTTTCTGCTCCAAGGATCTTGAGAGAATATTGTGGTTTATATTTTGTTAACCGTTTCCAAGTTTCTATCTTTCCAGAATTCTTGTATTTTGCAGAAGATTTGCTTCCAATTCTGTTTTTGAGATATTGTAAATTTTATTTTCTCTTTCTTCTCCTAAGAATTTGTTTTCTGTTTTGGTTCAAGAAGCAACTTGGACTTTTCCATATTTGGCCCATTCACAAAGGTAGATGCTTCCTCCGGATAATTTACTCTAAAAACACAAAATTAACAATAATAATAGTTAAGGCCCAAATAAACCCAATCATAAGAATATTAATTAAAACAATGGATTTATTTATTATTATACTCCAATAATCTATGAATAAGACTAATGAGTGTGAATAAATATATGTTGAGGTCATCATATGTTGGTAGTCTACCAAGAAGAGCCCTCCATGCCGTGCACACTTCTTTTCTCTTCGCTTTAGCTTGCCACAGCAGCGAGTACACATTATGCAAAACACCATTAGGAGAGTTACACAAAGTCAAATATGCAGATTTCACAGAAAAAATTCCTTCGGTATCCCCACTCCACACAATAGAGTCCTCGGACTCTTTATTCGCAATTTTCCATGTGATGAGATTCATCAAATCTGCCTCCATAGATTTTTCCCACTCGAATCTAGTCCTTCTCCACCTTAACCGCCAAGACCACCCTAATTCCTCCCAACGGCCTAACTCACCCACCAACTTTCCTTTATCTAGAGATATGGAATACAACCTAGGAAACTGAAATTTAAGCTTGTTGTTGTCCACCCAGGCATCATCCCAAAACCTAATTTTGTTCCCATTTCCAACTTTCCAAGCAACATGATTATGGAACCAACCCTCACCTTCTCCTTCATCGCATGCCTTACCAAGATCACTCCACCACCAAGAATTTAACAAAATGGATTGAATCTAGATTTAATGCACTTTAAATGTATTTAAAAAACATCCATTTAAATTTGATCTAGTTAAAATGAATGTGGATTTTAAATCCAATCCATTTATTTGGATTTGGATTGGATCTAGATTGGATTTTGAAAAATCCAATCCATGACCACCCCTACTTGCTGGGGAAGTGGATCTGGTGTCTGAACCATACTATAAGGGAGGGCTTTGGAAGGAAATTCTATAGTCTAAATATGGTGGTTGGAGAAGTTTAAAAGAGCAAAGGCTATGTAACTCTGTTTCTCTCTGGTGGAGAGATCTAAAGGAGATTTGAAAGATGGAGATTTGGGAAAGGTCTTTCAAAGACCACTTAAGGTGGGTTGTCGATTATGGGAAAGATATATTTTTTCTGGGATGATAATTGGTTGGGCTCTGACACTTTGAAAAATAGATTCCTCACTGTCAGAAACCAAGAATGCTAAGTTTTTTGTTGTTGTGGAGATTGGGTTAATAGTGTATGGACGTGGATATTTTCTTGGAGAATGAGACTTTTCGATTGAGAAAATGACCAGGTTAATCAGCATCTTGAGGTAGTGCATGTTTCGAGTCTATCTCTTGAAAATGAAGATAAATGGGTGTGGAAGGATGACGATTGCATTGAGTATTCAGTTAATTCAACTATGGCTTTTTAAGGGGCAAGGTTGATGGGGATAATTTGAGTTTGTATAGTTCTTTTTGGAATATTAAGGTTTTGTCCTCAACCCATGTCACTACTTTGAGGGTTTTGGAAAACAATATTGCTACCACGGTCAATTTGGCAAAACGTGGGGTCGTGGTTGATAGCATTTTGTGTGGCCTTTGTGGGGTGAAAGAGGAGACAACAAGTCATTTATTCTTTGAATGCAAAATTGTTTGGCTTGTCTGGAATCTTTACTATGCTTGGTTATGACTGAAATCGGTTGATCATATTGCTTTAGTCTTACATTTCATGCACTTTAAGTTGATTGGTGCTCCTACATCTGTTAATTTAGGTTTTGAAAATGTATGGATTACTTTGGTAAATGAGAATTGACGACATCGAAATAAGCACATTTTTAAGGGAGGAGTGGTCGATCATTCTAAAATCTTTTCATTGACTCAATTGAAGGACTTGGTATTGGGTTACTCCAAAGTTCCTTCAGCCTATTTTTTTCTTTTTAGATTGGTGTTTAGACTCCTTGGCATGTATCTTTTTTTAGTAAAAACAAGTGATTTGTTTTAGCTTCATCATGCGTTTATTTTGCTGAGAGAATGTGTCATTTTTGTTTTATTGAATTGATTGTTAAGTGTTTAATATGTATAAGGAGTTAGACCATCCTGAAGTGACCCATATTTATTTATTTTTTCTTATCGATAAATAAAAAAAACACTCACAATGATTCAATTCAATTCAATATTAATAAAAATATTATATATATTGAAATTTGCGTGCAAGAAAAATGAATTTATTGATTAACACGAAAAAAAATATAATGAGTCAAAGTTGTCCACACTTCCATAACTTTAGTATACACTCACTAATTAAACAAAGATTTTGTCAGCAAAATATATATATATATATATATATATATATATATATATATAAAGAAATATAATAAGTTTTATTAAAGTTTTAAATATTGATTAAAGTATTATAATATTTATAAGAGTTGCTGTAATTAATGTTATCTCTTCATCTAGATTTTAAAATTTCAAAAGTTAAAACAAACTAAAAAAAGTAATATTTATAATGTGAGTTTTAAATTGTGAAGTTATATTTCACAATAAATACTCACTGTCAAATATTAAGATATAACATATGTCATTTTTAATATATATATATATATATATATATATATATATAAAATGTTACTTATACAATTTAATAAATAATGGTTTAAGAATATATTTAATTAACGTAGGTTATAGTTTAACAATTAAAGTTACTTTAATAAATTGTAACAAAATTACTCCAAATTTCCTAAATATTTTTATTGTAATAAATTTTATTTTTAAGTAATTAATTAAATGAGAATATTAGTTTTAAAAAAGAATTGACGTGGCTATAAGTGACGTGGTCTTCTCTCCCTTCTCTTCCTTTCTCTGTTGAATCTCTTTTTTGTTTTTGAAACTCATTTTTTATTGATTTTTTCTTCATTTCAGCAAGATGGATTCAGTTTGTTTTTCTTTATGAATATTTCTGTTTATGATTGTTTTATTTTATGGTTTGGTTTGATTTGGTTTAGGATATTTTGCGGGAATTTATGTGAGTTATGTGTGAGTGAAGTTTGATTTGAAGAATTAAGCTTATGAATTAGCTTCTGAATACATATTTTGTAGTGTATCTAGGGTGGTGCAAATAGAAAAAATTATGGGCTAAATGGGCTCAAATTGATGGGTGTATAAAGACTGTTTCTTACTGCACCCCATATCTTTTTCTGTCACCTCTATACACAACATGAATACATTTTTATCCTTCTTGTGTCACCCCATAGATTAGTTTGCGGATTATGTATTTCGGAAAATCATTTGAAAAAAGACTTATGGATTACATAATCTGGAAGTTAAATAAGACTTCCGGATTATGTAATCTGGAAAGTAATCATGTATCTAAAAAAAGGCTTCCAGATTATGTAATCCGGAAACTAATTACAAATTTGAAAAATGACTTCCAGATTGGCATTTTTGGAAATTCAAAAGTTTATGGAGGTGAAAAAAGAAGGTATGGAGGTACAAGAAGAAACAGTCGTGTATAAAATAAATAGGGGCTACATGGTCCCAAGTTGACAAAATATGGTTGGTAATTGCTTCCTGCACCATATCACTGCACCCGATCTTAGCGGAAAAGGCGAAACTGTCCTTAAAAAAAATTTCCGAAATATGTGTTCCGGATATTTTTTTCCGGAACGAAATTTTATATTACGGATTTTTTTATCCGGAATTGATTTTTTATTTTTGTTTCCAGATTTTTATTTCCGAAACACAATTATTTTTTTTCCAGATTTTTTTTTTTCGTAATGTATTATTTTTCAATTCCGGATTTTTTTGTCCGAAATAGAATTTTAATTTTGGTTTCCGGATTTTTATTTTCGAAACTCAATAATGACTTCCAGATTTATTTTTCCGGAATATATTATTTTCAATTCCAGATTTTTATTTCCGGAATTAAGGGCATTTTTGGAAATTAAAAAAATATGTTGGGTGCAGGTTAAAAATGATTGGGTGCAGGAAGCATTTGCCAATATGGTTTAGCTTGACAAAATATGGTGCTGAATGGGCCCAAGTTGATGGGTGTATAAAATGAACAGGGACTGCATAGAGCAAAACCCATGAGCAACGGAATGGTTCAAGTTGGTGGGTGTATAAAATAAATAAGAGCTACATAGAGCAAAATTCATGGGTAACGGAATGGGCTCAAGCTGGCTTTTATTTTTTCTCCAATTTTGAGTCGGGTATGCCGACGGAAATTTCTATATAATTTGTTATACACTTTTGTGTCTGTTTGGTTGACGATATTTCGTCTCCTTTTATATCAGTCAAGTCGACGATATTTGCATCTATTTCACGTCAACTTAGCCACTCAATTTGCATTGCTCTTATTGACTGATACAAATTAACTTGGCTTCCACTCTTTTCTTGTCGTTTTCTTGACCAACGCATAATCAACATGATTTTGTTGATTTTCTTTCATTCGTGTTCCATTTTGGTCGATAAAAAATCATGTTTCTCTTGTAGTGATAGTAAGAGTTCAGACTAGATGACTTTAACTTTAATTTTAATTTAACAAGGAGTAACTCAAATACTCTTAAGAGAGATAGGATGAGAATGGTACATAACTTCATAGTTGTGAAAGTTAGCCTAAATGTAGTAACACATGTCTAGTTCCTAGAGAGAGAAAGAGATTTAATTAATAATATTATTAATCATAATAATATTAATACAACAAATATATTACAAATATAATAATAAAAATAATAACGTTGAAATTTAATATGCGACTGGTTTATTGATTATTGTTAATTAAATTATTAATATTGATGAATAAAGATTGCAACTTATTAGACTCTTTCAATTAAATTAAACGTCTCATGAGTACTTAATTTACCATTACAGAATTTTATTCCTTTCAATTGAATGGTCCCACAGTTGTTGTTTTGAAAATATATAGAATAGTACGAGGTTAAGGAAATATGTACTCTCCCACTAATCTCTTTAATAATTAGGTTTTCACATCTTATTATATAAATACAAAATTTCAATATGTTCTTTATTGATAAATGAAAATACAGATAAACAATTAATATATATGGTTAGCAAAATCAGATTTTCACCTTTGAAACATCATTGTCCAAGACAGAGAACAGAGAAAAGTAACGTGTGGTGTAAAAGAAACGGTAAACTTTCTTCAAATATGTTTCATATATAAGCTTCGTGGATGCAAATGAAAATAAATGATTTCTGAATTTTGATTGGTACAACGTTGAATGTGTGTACAAGTGGCGGACATGCATATGCTGTTTTTTTTTACTATATAGATGCTGGTTTTCTGTTCCAGTTTTGATGTGGTTTTGCTGGTTTTATATAAATACTGGTTTTCTGCTGCAGTTTTGGTATTGACTTTTTGTTGGTTTTATGTTGTATAAATGCTGGTTTTATGTCACAATTTTGGTTTTGGTTTGGTGTTATTTTGATGCTGGTTTTGCTACAGTTAAAGTGTTTTTTGATGTTCTTTTTAGAATCTAAGTACTGTTATTTTCAGATTTAGTAGCAGAGTGTTAAACATAGTTTGTTTGAGTGTGTATTTTTATTTTTTGGGAATGTCTGTAGTCATCTGTTATGTAGATGATCTCTTTAGTTTTAGACTATTTCTTGTTACAATAAAACAAGAGTCAAAGGAACTTAAATCTTTATGTTTATTGTTTTGTAAACTTTCTTTGTATCAGGGTTGGGACACCCTTGAAGTGTTTCCTTTTATTTCATTTGTCAGTTGTTGATAAAAAAAAATTCATAGTCAGATTCAAATTCACCATGCCTATGCGTCGGAACTTCTTAGGTTTTCTTCGTAACTGCCAAATTTGATTGTCAGATTGAAAGGTGCATGCGTGTATCTTAGCTCAGCATGAAAAATTCACCTTTTACAAGAAACCATTGAAATGTGTGACACTGATCCAATGAATTTAATAACTTTAGTGAGATGAAGTTAACATTGATTTAGCATTGAGATGCTGAATTAGGTTACAGAGACAAGAACTGCAACATAGTAGCAGCTGCTGTTTACTGGGTTTTCTGGTTTACTGCTGTAAAAGGAAGGAAATGCTTTCGAAGAAAATTAGTAATTTTAGTGTTTGTGTTGACGTTAACTTCATCTCACTATCAAGTTTTATAGTTATTAAATTCATTGGATGAATGTTACACATTTCAATGTTTTCTTGTAAAAGAAATTATGGGTGAATTTTTCATGGTGAGCTAAGATACATGCATCTTTCAGTCTGACAGTTATGAAAAAAACCTAAGAAGTTCCTAGCAAGAGTAATTAGTGATTAGATATATAACTGAATAATTGTGTGAATTAAATTAAAAGAGATAATTAAATTTAATTTATGATTAATTTAATGAATTTTGTATTTAAGAAACGTATAACAGTTGTGGTTTAATTTTGGTTCATTAAAGGTTTTTTTTTTTTATCAGCAAGGTATTGCTAAAAATAAAAAAATGAGGAGGGAGGATTTCAAGGAAAATTAAAACAAAGTTAATTTTGACTTCAATTTTAAATTAACTTATACGCAAATGAGTGAATTTACTTTGTAGAGACGAACTTACTTATAATGGTTGGAATTAAAAGGTTATATTATTGTTTTTGAAGAGCAATTTGAAAAAAATTGTTGAATAATTTAGGTATGAAGAATTCTGTTTTCAATTTGGAGAAACATAAATATACTGAAAAACAATTATTAATATTTATAAGTGTTTAATAATGGATATATAAATATAGTGAGACATTGTATTGTGTTTTAGTTTGTTGTGTGAATTGTGTATTATAGTGTATGTGATGTTTGTTAGAAGTATAAGTATATGTTAAGTTAAGGGTATAATAAATAAATATTTAAATTATTATTAATTTCAGTCCAAAAATTAAAAAAAAATACATCTCAGATTCATATATTGTGGACTTCTAAATAATTTTATTAATGAATCAACACTTTAAAGAAATACCAAACACCTTTCTTCTGTGTTTATTACACACTATACAATAACAGCTCTTCAGTTTTTACTTAAACTTTCATGGAAATAATACATGATCTGATATATATATATATATATATATATATATATATATATAATTAATAAAGAAATTAAAATGGAAACATTAATGTAGCATTGAGATAGTGAAGTAGGTTATTAGGTCAAGACTTCTACAAAACAATAAGTGCAGATTAATGTAGCATTTTCTTTGGAACTACACAGCCAAATACTTCATACCAAAAGGGTTCCTTGGAAAATCTGCCACCACACAGAAGAGCAAGTAGAAGAAGTGGAAGCATTAATGTATCATAGAGATGCTGAACTAGGTTATTAATCCAACACTGCTGCAACTCAATAAGCTACATATGTCAAACATGCAGAGACCTAAGATTCAAATTCATCATCAACTTTCAAAATTGTGGAAGCCATAGTCTGCATTGTTTCAGATTGAAACAGCATCATCGGTGGATTCCTTATACTATGCCAGATCAAACACATGCAGTGGTTTTCATTAAACCACATCAAACTTTAATCCAAACAATTCATGTGACAGCCATGCATGGGAGCCATAGTCTGCATGGTTAGGGTTGGTGGCAGAAACATACTGCAAATTACAGCTGCCTTTTACTGCACCCTGCTATTTTAGCAGTTCAGTATTTCATTGGCTTGGCTTTATCTTTATTTTGCAGGCATTAATATTAAAGTTTTGTTTTCTTCATATTTGGACTCACCAAGAAATAGTCTTTGCCAGATTATCTTAGCTTATTCGTAAGAATCTATATTTTGCACTAAATAATCACTTTTCATAGAGGAAAACAATGCAATATATGAATTAACGTTTACTTGCTAACTTCTTGATCTTAGGCAAAAGACTTGAAAATTCAATTTAAGAAAAAATAAATGCTATCATAACAAAAAGTTATTATTTCCAAGCAAAATATTATCATCATGATGAACTGTTTTTCTCTATAAAGTGATTATTTATAAAATATGGATGAAAGTTTGATGTGATTTAATGAAAACCAATGTATTTGATCTGACAGTGTATAAGGAATCCAGCGATGATAGCTTCCATGCATGGGCTGTTCAATCTGAAACATTTTTGAAAGTTGATAATCAATTTGAATCTTACCTCTGCATGTTTCACAGACAGCTTCAACGTTGGACCAATCAAACTCCATGCATCACTGCAAAATGATGAGCATCTCTATGCATCACTGCAAATGGATGAGTTTCACCAGTTTTGGGCTAATAACTAATTGAGCATCTCTATGCTACATTAATGCACCCATCTTAATTTCTTTATTAATATATCAGATTATATATAATCTGTAATCTGTATGAGAATTTAATGAGAAAATTTTGATAATGTTCCAGTTCTTGTACTTGGTGTTCTGTGTGGTGGTGGAGGGAGATTTTCCAAGAAAGGGTTTTGTTATGTAGTATTAGCGTGTGTAGTTCCCAAGAAACACTTATTGTTTTGGCCTAATAACCTACTTCATCATCCCAATGCTACATTAATACTTCCATCTTAATTTCTTTATTCATTAATATTTATCAGATCATATATTATTTCCATCAAAACTTAAGAAAAAATTGAAGACTGGTGTTGTATCGTGTGCAATAAACATTCATTAACAAAATTAATATATGAATGAAGATGTCATTTGAATTGAAATGAAGCTTTCCTTTGAATCAAGTAAGACTACAAGGCATTTTCATTGGGAAATAAAACTTTTAACACTCTTCAAGATTTATATCAGACTAAAACCAAACAATGATTAACCATGCTGCAATGTTGATTTCCAGTCAGTTGTGCAAGATAAGATTTCACTCATGCACACATTCTTTTTATAATAAACATACATTAATAAAATTACAAAGAATAGCTAAAAATGTACTTACCAGACACGAAGTAAATGATTCCATTTGCAATAGTGATGTAGCAAAGAAATCAGCACCCGAAACAAAGAAAGGCTTTTTGAGAGGAAGAAAAACTGTGAAAAACAGTTCTCACACAAGAAGGAACAAATGGTAAAACACTAGAACGTGTATGGTGTAGCTCTTTCTGGTTTCTATTGTATATGCTTTTTGGGGAAAACCAGTGTGGTTTATTCTTGTACAAACTTTTCGTTTCCTGCTTTTATTGTTTGGAGATGTTGGTTAAGATATATATAGAGACTGTTGTATGCTGTATAGCACCTTTTCAGTAGACACGAGTTTTTTTTTTTATAAGAGTTCAGATATTCATTAAATACTCATTTGGTTGAAAAATAAAAAGAAATTATATCAGCAATGTCATTCATCAATCTAGCTTGTTTATGTTTATTGTAGTCTATAACAGATTTTAGCATGAAGTGAATGGTAACATACAAATGTATATAACTTGAACCATTGTTTGTCACTCATATTGCACTTAATTATGCTACATTTATGTGCCATCTGATTATATGCTGATTTATTGGTTACATGCATGTCTTTTGTTCGTAACATAACATTTATTTATTAATAATAATGTTATGGATATGATTTAGGTTCATATAAGAAATAACCATCACTGAAATTTTGTAAATTGAATAATTAAACTTTAAACTTTAATCTGATATATAGAAAGGGGTCAATACGTAAACTTTGATCAAATTTTTGAACATAGATATGTAAATATCAAGGTTTTGGGTGCATTGTTATATATCCTTATTACAGCAAGCTAAAGCATGAAGTACAATCAATATTAAAAAGGGATACTATAAGAATATTTTAACCCTTATATAAGTGCCAAGAAGAATCACAAACCAAGCTTGTAATCTAGGAAATCAGAGACGTTACATAACAACAAAAACATAAACAAACCTAAACTACTTTAGCTTGATTCAACATTTGTCACAAATGCATAGAATCTTTTTTCTCCAGCACCACACGACTTTCTGCCTATACCAAAACTACATATTTTCACATGTGTTAGGCTAAGTACTACCCAACATACTTGTTAAGAGAATTTCAACCACTTTGCACCAAGCCAATTGCTTCACCTAATTTGAAGATGCCTTCCTTCCAAAAATTCCAACAATTGGAAACAAAGTATGTTAGTTTCAAGTGAGAGTATAGTAACAAATTCTAACATTTTGTTTAATTGGAAATAAAGATGCAAGTGAGAGTATGATTAACCTTGTGTAAATGATATTCTCTTTTTCTACTCTATGATAGAAGCTTTCTTTGTTTTGTCTTGAGGAATTGTTTGGTGCATCACAGTTGGAAGCAGAAAATGCATCTCGAACAACAATGCTTTGGTACATTTGCATGCCTTTTGTTATGTAAAGAAGATCGAAAATAGTGTTACTCATTAAAAGATGAATACATTAAAACATTGTAGCAAATGATATTGTAGATGTTTGAGTTGTCTTAATGAAAATCTAAATCACAAATTATGTAAGATCAAATTGGACTCACCTACAACCTGCAAGCTCACCACCTTTTATCATCATCATTGCATCACAATACCTAACAACACAATACATGAATCAATGTCCAGAAAAAATGTTAAATTAATTAAAATGGGTGTCAAATCCACCAAGACTTGTAGCCATAACTTAGAATAGAATAGGTGCTGATAAAAAAAAAACTTAGAATAGGCTGAAACAATAAGACATGTGAAATAAATAAAAAGTCCACTTTCAAATTAAAAACAGATTAATCTAACATAAAAGTACTAATTACACAAAAACAATTTTCACACTAACAATATGATATGAGTTTGTAATATAAGAGTAGATGTTAGAAAATAATTTTAGTGAATAATATTCTGATAATGTCACTAATGTGCTTATCTCTTCCACAATGGTGCTTCTCTTTTTACCTGTCTGCAAAAATTGCATGGTTTAGGGGATGAAAAAAATAAAGTCTTGTATTAATGTAGGTAAGTATATAATCATGAAGGAAATGGTTAAAAATTGGTGACAAAAATATCATTCCCCAGAAACAGATATAAAAAAAAAATTAATTAGAAGAATATAATTATGTAAATTTTGTTGACAGAATTAATTTAAGCATGAAAGATGAGAATACCTGTGGTATGAGTGTCACAGCAGCAGCTTTCCTTCAGCAAGCAAATATGAGAAAGACGAAAGGAGGCGTCGTGTGAGTTTAGCCTTTTAGGTTAAACTTATATAGCCAAATACGAGGACCCACATTGCAAATAAAATCTATCATTATTTAATTATTTTTATTAAATAATAATACTAAGTTAAATTATTGGAAGGTGCACATAGACAAATTATGATGTGTAATATTGTTTTAAAATATGTATAAATATACAAACAATTTTTAACTAGTATAAAATATGTATACATTTATGGACAACTTTTTAAGATTATTAGTATAAAATAAATAAAAAATTTCTAAACAAATTATCAATTTAGTCAAATAAATTTTTTATATTAAATTGAATGATAATGCATTTTTGGAAAGAATATATTCAATTATTTAAACCATTATTTAAACCATTTGATGGAGAATATTAATATACACATTTGAGTTCTCTTAATCAAAGTCCTAATATTTTAAAAATTAAAATTTAAACAACTAGAAAATATGAGGTGAAAATCTTTTTAAATTATGAGGTGAAATTCTTACAATAATAAATTATGAAATAATATTTTTAAAATTTGTATAAGCATTTATCATCTTTAAAATAAGAATAAAATAAACAATTATATTCAATAAAAGATTATCTCCGTCGTTAAATAAAAGTTTCATTTTAAAAATTTTGTAGTTGACTTAATTTGTTTTTTTATTAAAATAATTAATAAATAAAGTTATATATTGGTATAAATAGATCAATTTTTTTTCAAAGCTTTCAATATTTATGTTGTTCTTAATATGTTGAGACGGTCTGGTTATTTTTTTGTCTTTTTTAGTTTTATCTTAGTCTCTTCTTAGTTCATGGTACCTGTGAATATATTTCGATGTTCAAGTTAACTTTGATTCAAGTAGAAACTCAGAGAAAAATTAAACCTATGTTAATAATCGCATAAATTCTATCTACTTGGGGGTATTCTTTTATTTATATTACTCTATATGAGTTTATATATGTACTTTGATAAGTATTTTGTATATCGGGAGTTTGATGGACTGTTTCGAGGTTGTACACAAATTATATTACGAAAACTATAAATGAGACTCAAAACATCTTGGATATAATATGAAACATCGGTATCGAAGTCTTCTTGACATTCTGAAGGCTTCTCGATTCCATACATTACCACCCCATACTCGAATTTGCTTTGTGGTCAGTCTTTAAAGAAAAGTTTAATTTTCTTTACCAAGATCCTTTCAGTACCGTGTAATATACTTGCTGATAAAAAAAACAAAAAAAAAGTATTGTGTAGTATATTGGACCCCTAGACTGGAGTATGCATAAGTGTACAAATAGTTTATAAAGGTTTGTATAGTCCTTGAGAGCCACACTTGTTAGAGATTATCAAGCTTCATGAGATCGTAGCCATTGAATGTGAAAGGATCTGATGGTTGAGGTGTCGCAATTGTACACTTTCGCTTGCTACATGTGTTAGAGATGTGAGAGGTTGTGAGAAGTTCTTATCAAGAAGGAGAGTCGGTCCTACTTCTATAACAACGATGCTTTTAGGTTTTTTCTATACTTGACTAAGGACCTCGTAAGATATCGCGTATGGTTGAGATTTTAATAACTAGTGAGAACTTGGAGATTTTGTTTGTGTTTTGGGTCAACTCCCTCCTAAAATTTCAGTTTGAAAACTCCTCAACACATACTTATCGCCTTCTCGTGATATTGACAATATATTCATTGTTTTTAAGAAACGTTTGTGATTTTCACTCGGCTAATTCCTTTTTAATGATGCATATATATATATATATATATAAAAAATAACTTTTGTCATTCTTCAGGATAGTAAAATATATTTCAAGGAGTTTTGTCTCAATAGACAAGGTGAAATTTCTGAGAAGGGAAAAGTCACCCTGACCCCTAACGAGGGTTATTAGCCGACTCTAAGATTAATTTTTCTTGTAGTGAATTACAATATTAAAAGTAGTTGTGACTTGGGAATTTGCTTCTTGGATGCACTTAGAAACATTTTCTTTTGTACAATGTTTGACTCCTTCCTAAATGATGTGAAATTATTAGATGCACAAGAACAAATTCCTTAACAGACAGTTAATGGAAGGAGTATTCGTTTTTAGAACCAATTTTTTTCATTTTCATAAACAACGTCAATGTGTCAGAAACAGTAAATCATCTTTTCTTTACATGCAAAGTAGCTTCTAAAGTGTGGTGTATGACTGATGTGTGGGTTGGTAGAGCTTTTGTACATTGTGATAATGCTACTCAACATTTTGAACAGTTTGGCTTTATGGACCTAAGTTATGTGGATAATTGTGTTTGGAAATGTATGTGGATATCCATTATTTGGGGAATCTGGAATCATAGAAATAAGATTATTTTTAATAGTGGAGTGGTAGATCCTATTGAAATTTTTGCTATGACACAAGTAAAAGGGTGGGCATGGGTAACTTATAAATTCCCAAAATCAAACTTCTCTTATTCTGATTGGTGTTTTGATGTATATGAATGTTTGAAATCACTACATTGATGGTTAACAATCTCCCTTCTCTTTTATGGTGGGTTCTATTTTGGATGAGAGCACATGTTGCTGAGTATGAATCAACATCAGATGCTGGTGAGGAGGAGCAAGGAATCAACATACCTTTGTGGAGATGTCATGCCTTATATCATTGACATGGGTTATGTTGTTGCTTTATTTTTTGTATTGTTGTTTATGTACAAACTTTGGTTAAGAACTAGACTTTTGTATATGGGTTGGAGTATCCCAAGTATTCCCATTTATATTATTCTTTATCGCTGATTAAAAAAAAAACAACGTCAATATTCTAAACTCTTGACATAATATACCACATTTAAGATATTTTGACTTTTTTTTTATGTGAATAGTATGGAAATTGAAACAAACTCCCCAACTAACTATTTAATTTTTCCCCTTTCTTCATCCCCGACTCACTCTACCTACAATGCAAAAAAAAATGAAAACCTTCTCTCCAATTTTTTATGCACTAATTTTTTTAATTTTTTTTTAATGTTCCACTCTCATCCAATATGAAACAAAAAAGGTTCCTACAAGTTGCTTCCAAAATCGAATTTCGGGAGTTTGTAGCCAGAAATGCAAAAGATATGTGATAATTTGGTTCCTAAAGACCAAATTCCCATCACTCACAAAAAAACCCTACATCTTTTCTGCTTTATCACCAGAAATAAAATCGAATTTGAGGAGGATTTTCGTGTTGGAAACAAAAAATTAGGTGAGAATTCAACTTTCTAAAAACCAAATTCTCACATGTAAACAGTACATAATTTTATATTGAGAAATAAAACAGTAGTGGTTCAGTTATTTCCGTATTATTTATGAAAAAAGTTAAATATTTTTTTTTTCTTTTACAATTTTATTCTTAAAAAACACTCTAAAAAATCAAACATAAAAATGTATTTAGGTTACCATTCTAAACAAAGAGTATGATACTGTTAAGCATAAGAAAAGAATAACTAATAACTTCATTCATATATTGTGGACTTCTAAATAATTTTGTTAATGAATCCATCACTATAAAAGAAATACCAACATGTAACACCCTTCTTCTGTGTTTATTACACACGATACAACACCAGTATTCAATTTTTTCTTAATTTTTCATGGAAACAGTATATGATCTGATATATCAATGAATAAAAAATTAAGATGGAAGCATTATATAGAATTGAGATGGTGAAGAGGTTATTGAGATGCCCAAGAGTGCTGCAAGGCAATAACTGGTGAACTGCTGCATCCACATCCATTTGCGCATAGAGATGCTCATCCTTCAATGAAAACTGTGCCCAGTGATTTTTCTCTTCCTTCTTTTATTTTCAGAAAATTTCTCTCATTTCTGAACTAATTTGGTTGAGCCAGCTATCTTACAAACTTACACATTCAATTATGCAGAAAAGCTAAGAAGTTGCAACACATGGTCGAAAATTTGAATGTAAACAAGCATGTGTGGCAGTTGTGGTGCAGCCTCATCCATTTGCAGTGATGCATAGAGATGGTGATCCATTTCCAGTGAAACACCCCATGCATGTAAGCCATAGTCTGCATGCTCAGGTTTGCTGCCACCAAAATATTTATTATTATGTGACACAACCATCATCTCTGGATTCCTTATAAGTGAGAAATTTTCTGAAAATAAAAGAAAGAAGGCACACTTTTCGTTGAAAGTTGGTGTGGTTTGCAATAATACTTCTGTGACAGATGTTTGGATTAAAGTGTGATGGTTGAACAGCAATGCATGTGTTTGAGCTCACAGTATAATAAATATTTTGGTGCCACCAACCCTCACCATGCATGACCGCTAAGAGGAGGACCACCTTCAAAAAAGCTCTGACTATGGCTTACATGCATGGGCTGTTCAATCTGAAACACTTTTGAAAGTTGATCAACAATTTCAATCTTTCTTCTGCATGTTTCACATATGTAGACAGCTTCAACGTTGTACCAATCAAACTCCATGCATCACTGCAAAATGATGAGCATCTCTATGCACCACTGCTAAAGGATGAGTGTGCAGCAGTTCACCAGTTATTGCCTTGCTGCAGTTTTGGGCATCTCAATAACCCATTTTCACATCTCAATGCTACATTAATGTTTTGATGTTCAATTATTAATTAATATATCAGACTATATATGTATTATCTGTACGAGAATTTAAAGAAAAATTTGATGAGATAGATCTGATGAAGATCATGTATAATGTTTGGCATTTGTGTTGTCTACAACGTTAACCTTGCATGTCTGACATATGGCAAGTGTCTGAGACACATTTACTTTCAATGTTATGATATGTGGTCTATTTAAATCAAAATATGAACCTAACTATAAAATAGATTAGTGGGACACATTTTCTTAACCTAGTACTATACATTTAATTGGAATGAAAGGACCAATGATTAAGGTATATCATAAGACTAATCGAATTTTTAATAGATGTAGTGACAAGATTATAAACCAAGATTCCATATTATTGCTACCTATTGTTTAAAGGTAGTTTATTTTGTAGGATTTTCCAAGCCACTAGGCTCCTTGTTGGTAGAATAGTTATAGACTAGATCAATTTTGTGGTGTAAAATATAGATTTTACGAATAAGCTAAGATCATCTGGCTACTGGTTTAATTTATTCAGCATCTCAAGGCTTTGACGTTAACTTCATCTAAGTAAAGTTATTGAATTCATTGGATCAATGCTACATATTTCAATGTTTTCTTATAAGACAAATTTTGATGAATTTTTCATGCACACTTGAATCTCACAGTCAAATTTCACATTTATGCACAAAACCTAAAAAGTTGCAACGCATGGTCGAAAATTTGAATCTAACCATGCATGTCTGACACTTGTAATGTTGTACCAATCAAACTCACAAATTATTTATTTTCATCTGCATTAAACATAAGTATTAGACACAGTAATTATCGAAATTATGATTTTTATTACCTTTTCTTTCTCCAACCACACACATTAATTCTCTCTGTCCAATAAATTGCAATCTTTATTTATTATTAATATTTAATTAGCAATAGTCAATAAACCTTTGCCATATTAAATTTCAATATTATTATTTTTAGTGTTATATAATATAGTTGTCGTGTTAGTATTATTATGAGTAATAATATTATTAATTAAATATATATAAATCCCGGAGTAGCAATATTATTAATCAATTCTATTATTTTCTTAGGTATATTTCTATTATAGTTAATAATTTATAATATTTAAAATACAAATCAATATTATACATTATTTACAAAAAAAATTGGGATAAAATATTATATTTATTAATAATCACCACACAAAAATTATTAAATAAAAAATAATTTTAAAGACAAAAAATAATTAATTGTTATAATTATTAAATTAGAAAACATTTTAAAAATTAAAAAAATTATTAATTTTTATTATAAATAAATAAATACTGAAGTGTAACCTTTTTTTCTGTGTTTATTATTACACACGATACAACACTATCTCTTCAATTTTTACTTAAAATTTCATGGAAATAATATATGCTGAAGTAGGTTATTGAGATGCCCTAGACTGGTGCAAGGCTAATTAGTGGTGTACTGCTGCATCCTCATCCTTTTGCAGTGATGCATGAAGTTCGATTGGTACAACGTTGAAGCTCTCTACATATGTAAAACATGCTTCATCACTGGATTCCTTTTACTATGAGATCAAACACATGCATTGCTATTCATTAAACGACATCACAGTCACAGTCACTGCTCTTTCTCTGCTTTCTGAAGAAAGTTACAGATTCACATTCTCTCTCTCTTTTCATTTTACTGATTAAATTAGCAGGGATATAGAGTTGAAAGAAGGGTAAGTTTTTTAATAAAGCCACGTATCACTTTTTAAAGCTTTTTCTTGGCAAGGTCACTATTATCACACATTTTGTATATGTTTAATTTCCCTCTATTCATTAATTAGATCTTTGTATATGGCTTCCCAAATACTTTATTTATATACTTTTTATTGCTAGTAAAAAAGACATACTAAAAGTTAGGGTTACAACTTGTCTATATTTAGAATGAATAAATAAATTGTTTTTCTATATTATCAAATAAAATTATAATAATTTTAAAAACATAGATGATTATCAATTTTTTCACACAATAAGTGGTAGAATTCCATATGGCAATTGCATATCCATTAACTAAAATTATCCCACACCATTTATCCATTTTTTAAACTTAATTAAACTTATTTTAAGCATTATAAATTCATTTCAACCTAAGTCTATTTTCTTTAACATGATGACGATGAATATGAATTATAAAAAAAAAATCAAATAAAAAAGAGCACTTGAGAGTGTTCAATCCTTAGTTAGCTTAACATAATTTTTCCAACACCAACCGAAAAACAGGTTACATCCAAAGATTGAAAACCAAAAGAGACACTAGTTGGAAGATGGAATTTCGTTTGAATACCATTATGGAGTTCTATTCTTCATTTACCATATACGTTAAAGAAAATTATGATGTTGAATTGGTAATGGAAGGGATTAGAATAGTTTGATTCTTCATTTTCCATTTTATGATATTAATCATCACGAAAATCGTGTGTCTGTTTAACTCAATATAAATAATAAATTAGTAAAAATATATTATTAACTTAGTAATATTTTTTTATCAACAAAGATTAAATTAATTAAATGAGACTATGTCTCAACCTTTATATAAATACAATAAACATCTATTAGATTTTTTAAGAGAAGAATTTGTAAAAACCAAAACAGTACCTACATGACAAACATATCTTAACTTAGTACATAACAAACATATCTTGGAATTAAAAGAGTACAACAAAACATATCTTGAACTTAGTACATAACAAACATATCTTGAAATTAAACAGAAAACATTGTACAAATTTAAGAAAAGAAGACATATGATAGAGTCACTCTATATCTAATGAATCATTTAGTTGTTTTTCCAAGCACTTCCAAATGATATCACTTGTATGATTTGCCATTGAGTGAAGTGAACCCAATTTAAAATAATGTTATACAGTTGTTTACTTCTAGATATTTACTAACTTCACTGATGATATGGCCAGTGCACCAAAGCCACTGAAAAGCAATTTTCTGACAATGAAAAATATCAAAAATTAATTACATATTTAATGCATAAGTAATTGGTGAAAATTTATATTAATTAAACTTAAAAAAACAAGTCTCGACAGAAAGCTTTAATCAGAAAATTGATTATTATTTTTAGGTTGTATCATTTTATTTTTCTTCCAAAATTCTTTCTCAATACATAAACTTTGATAAAATTTGTAAACAAGAACATACCTGTAAATATCAAGGTTTTGGGTGCATTGTTATAGAAAAATTCTTAGTTTTCTCTTGAGGAATTTCTTTGTTGCATCACAGTTGAAAGCAGAAAATGCATCTCCAACTGCAACCCTTTGCTACTTTGTAAGCTTTTTGTTAAGGTGAAACTAGAATCACCTGCAAACTCCCCACTTTCAGCCACCATCGTTGCATCAGATCTTATGTTCAATAGGATGTCCTGTTTAAGTCAAAATAGTATAAACTTTAATAAAGTATAAATTGAATTAATTGTATTGTGTTCTTACTTTAATAAAGTATAATATATGAATTGAATTAATTATAGTGTATTATCAGTACTGGTTAAACCATAAAATTTAACCACTGGTGCAGCTGAGAATACATATGCAATACTTACTTAATGTCTAACAACACAATACATTAGTCAATATTCAGAAAAATTGTTAATTAATTAAAATGGGTATCAAATCCAAATAATTTAGAATAGATTGCAACAACAAGACATATGAAATAAAGATAAAAATACACTTTCAAATTAAAGCTGATAAAAAAATTACTTTTAAACTAAAAAGACATCAAAATACTAATTATACAAAAACAATTTTCACATGAACAAGTCATGAGTTTGTCTTATAAGACTGTTAGAAAATAACTTTGGTGTGAATAATATACTGATAATGCCACTAATGTGGCTATCTATGAAAAGAAGCTTTAAGTATCTATAATATATAAAATAATTTTTTATAATACACAATACAGCTACATGAACAAGATCGATTCAAGTTAAAGAAGTTTTTCAGCTACAATGATATAAATATCATTTACTGATTTGACTGGAACACAAAAAATTATAAGAAATAGATAACATTTAGATGAAGAATTTGAAATATATAAGTATCTAAACTTTTTACACAATAATTTAACATGAAATTGAAGATGAAAACCTCTTCCATCAAAACTCACATATTCTTAGCCTCGGCACAGCAGCAACGATGAGAGTGAAAGAAGAAGAAAAGAGGCGCCGAGTGAAGTTAAACAAATGAAATGAAAACGGTGAGTGAAAAATGAGAACCTTTTTTTAATGATAATTACGTTTGCAGAGAGTGTGAGAACCGAGGAAGACTTATTAATACTTTTGTAAGTCTTTTGTAGTTTTTTTGGATTTTTTTGGGTTTGAATCTGAACTTTGATTTTAGGTATAAGGTTGAGTTATCTTTTTATCAATTTATTTTATATTTTTATAAAAATGAAATTATTTTTTATTTTTTATTAAATATTAAATTGTGAAATAATATATTTTAAATGTATAGAAATGTTTACCGCTTTTTTAAATTAGAATAAAACAAAGAAAATTTTATTCAATAAAAAAGTTATATCCTTAATTATTAGTTAAATGGAAGTGTTATTTTGAAATCTTTATTACTTAGTTTTTTTTATTAAAAAAATAATAAATAAAGTTATATATATAATATATAAATAGATTATTTTTTAAAGTTTTGAATATTTATGTTGATTCTTATTAGATTGTAACTTTTTTTTAAGATCATGTATTCTTTTATTATTCGGTCTGTGCAAATCTAGGCAGTCTTCTTCATTAAATATAGTCTTAGATATGTTTTTGGCCCACTAGTGTAACCTGTAATTATAAGTGTAGATGAAAAAAAACTAAATTTTTAATGTACAAATTTTAGCTACATAAATGATATTAGGGTAGGTCTGACTTTATTAGTAATAATCTTAAAATTTAGAGTTAACTAATAGAAGGTTAATAATTTCTAAAAAAAATAAATTATTATAAAAATATATATAAATAATAATGGTAAGTATCAATTTAGATGCAATTGGAATGATGCTGGGTCGATGCAAATGGAAGTTAAATGAATTATATCTAAAATAATACATAAAAATAAATAATTCATAAAATGAGGTATACAAGGCCTAGTCAACGTTATTGGTCAACACAAATAAAATTAAATGAATTATATTTAAAAAAAAATACAAAAAAGTGAGGTAACAAGGACCAAGCTCACACTATGAGTGACATGGATTTACAAGGGCTTGGCCAATGCTACATGTTAAATGGGGATGTGTGGGCTAGTTCACTAAACAAACGTGAGCCCCTTTTCCCCCTTTTCTCTTTGAAAGCAAATTCCTAACTCATGAGAAATTCAAATTATGCCTTATATTCCTTTGTTGTTATGGTTAGTGTAGTAGAGAGAAGTTAGAAAGTGGGTAGTTGTTTGCATTGGTGAATAAGGTGAGAAACCAAAATCGATTCTAGTCTTACAAATTGGATTTTGTCTTGGTTGAGCAATCGAGTTCCAAACATATTCCAGTGGGTAGGAGACTGATGACTATTTTAAGGAAGTGTCCTGGGTTAGAAGTAATAAAATGTCCCTAAGGACGGATATCGAACCTAAAAGGAATAATTATGAAATCTCATGTATAATATTCACTAAATATGAAGATGTGTCAAAGTTTGTTTGAAAGGTTTGTATAAGGAATTTGTAAGAACTTAAATAAAAGAAGAGTAAATGATTTGGATGAGTCAATTGGGAAAAATGGAATTGGGATTCATCATTCTCACTTGCTTGTATTATCAATGAATAAAAACATATGACATTTCATCTTAATTGACATGATGCACATATATAAAAATCATTCATATTGATTCCTCGCAAACAAATGTCTCCTAAATATCAATTCCTCAAATATTTATAAAAATTTCTTATCATTACGAACAAATGTTATAAAGAAGTTAACATTTAAAATTTATTCTTAGCATTCAAATATGACCTAATTGGGTTTGGGTTAAGTGACATCTTTCTCAAGCGAACTATTGCTTGCTTAATCGAGTTTGAGGAGAAAAAACTCAACTTCACTAGAGTGAACTCGCTTGAGCCAATCTTGGGTGAATTCCTCTGTAGTGATCTTGCTTGGATGAGTTTTCAATGTTTCAACTTTGTCTTTTTATATTCTCTTCAAACTTGTTCATTCTTCTTTAACCCTTTTATCTCCATTTTCCCCTAGTTCTGAATTATGACACTTATCAGAGGCCGAACAAGTTGGGGTTATAGTGGATGCTAGTTTTGATTTAAAATGCAAGTTCATTATTTGTTTTGATGAGTTCTTTCTTGGTTACTATACATGTTAAGATTGGATTGCATTTCTAATTTTCAATGCTTGTATGCCTTTGGATTCAATTGGTGCAGAGGTTGTGTAAAGATTCTGACAAAAAGCTAAACAGAGTTGAAATCGCGACCGTCATAAAGGTAGCATGTAAATAATATATGATCTAATATATTAATTAATAAAGAAATTAAAATGGAAGCATTAATAGCATTGAGATTATAAGGTAGGTTAGAAAACAATAAGTGGAGTATTAATCCGTTTCTTGAAAAATCTCCCACCACCACCACACAGAACAGCAAGTAGAAGAAGTAGAACATTATCAAAATTTTCTCATTAAATTCTCGTACAGATGTAGCATTGAGATGCTCAACTAGGTTAGTAATCCTAGACTGCTGCAAGACAATAAGTGGTGAACTGCTGCATCCTCATCCTTTTGCAGTGATGATGCTCATCCTTTTGCAGTCATGCATGGAATTTGATTGGTACAACGTTTTAAGCTGTCTACACATGTAAAAGATGCAAAAGTAAGATTGAAATTGATGTTCAACTTTCAAAAATGTTTCAGATTGAAGAGCCATTCATGGAAGCAATAGTCTGCATGGTGAAGATTGGTGCATCGCTGGATTCCTTATACACTGTGAGATCAAGGCATGCATTGGTATTACATCACACTTTAATCCAAACATCACAGTCACATTCTCTCTCTCTTTTCATTCAACGGAATTCAATTTACTCATTAAATTATACAATAAAAAATGAAGAAAAGAATATGAACTTTAATGTTGTGGGGGTGCAGCAGAGATATAAAAGCAATGAAATTGTGAAGTTGGTAAAGTAGCAGCGTAAACAGCATTTCAATGTTATTCAGCATCTCAAGGCTAACTTATTCAATTCATTGGATCAATGCTACACATTTCAATGTTTTCTTATAAGACAAATTATCATCAATTTTTCATGCACACTTGAATCTGACAGTCAAATTTCACATTTATGCAGAGAACCTAAGAAGTTGCAACGCATGGTGGAAAATTTGAATCTAAGCATGCATGTGTGGCAGTTGTGGTGCAGCCTCATCCATTTGCAGTGATGCATAGAGATGGTGATCCATTTCCAGTGAAACACCCCATGCATGTAAGCCATACTCTGCATGCTCAGGGTTGCTGCCACCAAAACATTTATTATTATGTGACACAACCATCATCACTGGATTCCTTATATGTGAGATCAAACATGGTTTTCATTAAACGACATCAAACGTTAATCCAAACATCAGTCACAGAAGTATTATTGCAAACCACATCAAACTTTCAATGAAAAGTGTGCCCAGTGCTCATTCTCTTATTTCTGAACAAATTTGATTGAGCCAGCTATCTTACAAACTTACACATTCATATTCTCTCTCTCTTCTTTTTACTGGTTAAATTATGCAGAGAATCAAATTCAAAGAAAAATTCAAAATTTAGCTTATTCTAATTTTGCATCAAGTATTTACTATCAAAATTAACTCTAAGATGCAATTATTCTTCTAAGGAGGATTTCAAGAAAAAATTGAAGCAAGAAAGTCAAATTTTTCTCTTAAATTCAATTAGAAAGGAGGGTAAGTTTTTTAGTGAATTCAAGTATAAGTCTCTTTAGTTTATTGTTTTAGCGATATGAGTATGCTATGACACATTTTGCATGTTTAGTTTCCCTTCATACATAAATTAGATATTTTGTATCTGGATTGAAATAAACTTCATTTATGTATTTTATTATTGTTATTTTTTTATTAGAAAATAATAAGATTAAATTAAGAGAGACTCCAAAAATGTATAAACCCTCATAAAAAAAACCATTAACTACGTGTAGTATTAACCACAAATCAAGGTAACCAAACAGTTTCTTTAATAATAATTTTAAAAAAGTTAGGAATAATAATTTTTTTAATTATGATGGTTATGTAATTAAAGGTTACTTTTTTTTTTATGTTTCTATGTTACATTAATATTTGTCATTTTTTCATATCCATGTAGTATGTTATATAAATATGATATTAGTCATCATCAAGTTGTGTTTGTTTAACTCAATCATGATAAGCAATAAATTTGTAAAATAAAATTAAAACATCATTAATTTATTATAACAAACATATCTTGAAATTGAAAAAAAAAATATAGTACAAATTTAAGAAAAATATACATAAAAGTGGCAGAGTTACCCTATATTTAGGGAATCATTTAGTTGTTGTTCTAAGTACTCCCAAGCGATATTACTTGTTGTCTTACATTCGCGAATGAATGCCATGAGCTCAAACTGGATGAGAGGTTCGTAATTTTTTGCATACGCTACCACATATTGTAGATCATCGTCATCTTGAATGGTCAAGCAACGATACGAAGTCCATAGTCCATTCATTGTTATTGGACAGCGATAAAACAAATCGATCGTGTATGATTTGCCGTTGAAAGGGATGAACAAATTTAAAATAATTTGTTTTAGAGTTGTCAGTGTCATACAGTTATTTACTTCTAGATAGCTAGTAACTTCACTCATGAATTGTGATGACATGAGTTCATCAGTCATAATTTGACCGTTGTAGTAAACCAAAGCCATCATAGATTGAAAAGTCATTATCTGAAAATGAAACATATAAAAAATTAATTACATATTTATTGCATAAGTAATTGTTCAAAACATATATTATATTAATTAGACATGAAAAACAACCAGAATAACCTACACATTAATACTATGCATATTCATGTTAATTGGGCAAGCTAAGATTCCTTCAAAACTAATTTCACTCACGAATACAATTTTTTTTTATACAAAAAGCATATATTAATAATAAAATTACAAAGAATACTTAATAGCAGTTACAAACAAACAAAAAATGTACTTATTAGGAACCGAAGTAAATAATTGAATTTGCAATGATTCAGAAAGTTTTTTCCTTGTCAAGTTTATCGATGTAAGATCCAGTAATTTAGATGAAGACAAGAACTCTCATAGCTGTGATACTTTAGATATACAGGTCAAACATTTTTTAAGTGTTTATTTAATTCTTTTATTGATAAAAAAATCTAAAACAAAGAAAAGAAAGGTTTTTAGGGAAGAAGCCACTGTCATCATCAATATAGCATATTGTAATCGATCACAGATTTTGCAACCAACATATATATCAGATCAAATGAAAGAAACATATGCTTTTTTTTATCAACAATTAAAAAATAAAATAAAATAATATTTTTTAAAGACGTTGCAAACCCTTATACATAATCACCAACCTCATCTTCAAACATGAAAGCAGCAGCACAGAAAGTATTTTTGAAAATAAAAGGAAGAACATTTACAAAAGCATACCTCTCAAAGGAATGAACTGAAGAAAATGAGAAGAAAATGAATATCTGCAAATATTTTTGCTTCTGAGAAAATATTGATTTGCTAAGTAAAGGTTTCATCTATTTATAATGCAGCAAGCAAGGTTTCATTGGGGCTATCAGATAAGCTTCTCTTCCTTCTTGTTATTTGGGATATATAATTACATTAAAATAGTTAAATAGTAAAACAAAATAAATAAAGAAAATGGATGACAGTGTAAAACAAGAAATAATATTGGTAAAAATCTGAAGTTAATTTCCATTTTACTAAACTTGAAACATTTTACTTTCGTTTTTGAAAAAAAAAAATTGCTAAAACTAAAAAAGGACCATTTTTCTGAATTATTTGAAGAAGCATGCAGAAAACGTCTATGGAAGAACAATGCATTTATATTTGTTGCATCTTCCAAAACTGAAGAATACATGAATCGAGTAAATTAATCTACTTGGATTTCCTATGATATATTAATGCTTCTAGATGTCAAATTTGTTAAAAATAATAACTATTTCAATTAATTCAAATATTCATCACTTTAATCATTTAAATTAAAAAAGCACTTAAATATCCTAACCCTAATATAAAAAATCTAACATAATCTCTACTATAAAACGATTATTTTAAATACAATTTTTTTTATATAAGAGTTGAAACCTTCTTCAAATACTTTCTCTAATTTAATTATTTTTTTATAAAATAAATTATTAGATTTTAGGTTCAAAGATTAATTTTGAAAGAGAATGTTTAAGAAAATTGATGTGAAAAATTTACATTCCAACATTATCACCTATTTCAACGTGCACTTACTTAACACTTTTTTTAATGTCTTCTTCTGACAACAAAATTTGCATACAAAGTACATTGCTGTCAAAGATCATTTTCCCTTCTTACTTTAAAAAAAAATTGCTTTGCAAATTATTTTCTGCCTTTTTCTGTCTTACTACTTTAAAAAAAATTGTTTTGCAAATTATTTCAATTCCAACTGTGATGCACTCAAATATTCCTCAAGGCAAAACAAAGAAAACTTATACAAGAAGAAAAGAAATCTGTTATTTAAACTTTTTTAAAATAATAAATAAAATAATTAATTTTTTCTTAGAATAGTAGAAAACTATAGTAACAATCTGTAATTATTATTGTTATTGATTTATACTCTTCGAAAGAAAAATTATTTATTTTATTTAGTATTTTCAAATAACAGAAAAAATATAAAGTGATTAACTCTCACCTATATTCTTTTCTTTTCTTTTCTATTGGAAGCTTTCTTTGTTCTGTTTTGAAGAATTTTTAAATGCATCAAAGTTAGAACTGGAATTCTCTGCAAAACAATAATTCTTTAAAACCAGAAAAAAAAATCTTTGTAATTATTTTTATAGACAGGGAGAAAATACATCTCTGACAATAATACTTTGATACTTTGCATGTTATGTCAGATCAGAAGAAAAAAAAACAATGTTAAATATAGTGCAGATTGAAATATTTTTTTATAAAAAAAATAAATATAATTAAATAAGATATTTAAAGAGTGTCCAAACCCTTCTTACAAATAACAAACAAAGAGAAAAGATTTCAAGATTTTCTTTAAACTAAAAAAACAAAATCTTAAACCTTAAATCCTAAATAATCATTTAAAAATATTGATATATGCAACATAGTAGATTGAAATATAACAATATTCCCTCTACATGAACAATTAAAAATTTCTTAATTTAATATCTTTGATTATTAGTTTACTTCATTTAACATATTTTTTTATATTTATTAATATATGTATTGTGAACCTATTATGATTCATAGGTACATATGTATAAAATAAATGTATGATTAATTAAATCTAAACATGTAATATTTTATAACCAATTGAATCTAACCATGTGACTAATTAGTTGTAGTTAGAATTTTATAAACCATATTGAAAGGATTAACTTTTAAATCTCTTTATTCTTATTTTTTTTTTAGTAAATAGTCATAATAATTAGAATACACCGTAGGGTCTATCTATGTTTTAGACATGCATGCAAATTTATGAGTGAGTTTTCCACACTTCTAACGTTGTATAGGTAAATGTAAAATTGGATATGTGAGATATAAAACAAATGCATGCATTCGTGTAACTTATCTAAATGCATAAAAATATGAGTATTTAATCTTTCACACCAAAAAAAAGTCACATAGTATAAAAAATCTCATTAGATTAGCATCCAAAACTAATGCAACATAATAAACATGGTTTATTATTATGTTTAACTTTTTAATATTTCTCATAAAAATAATGTTATTATTATGTTGCATATAGTTTTGGGATGCTAACCTAATAACATTCCTTATATTATGTAATATTTTTCACTGATTTTTTATGCATTGAGATAAGATAAATGCATCATGCATTTATATCTTACATTTACCTATTAAACTTTAGAAAAGTTTAGAAGTGTGAAGCATAATAATGAATTTGAATCTGAACCTTACATGAGTGCCATTTGTATTGAAGTTGTTGCATGACTCAGTTTGCAGAAAAAGCCTATGGAAGAGCAATGCATTTATGGTTTGTTGCATGCCATTTTGTCATCTTCCAAAGCTATATGTCAGAACAAGACATGAAACGTGTAAAACACAAGAAACAATAATTTTTCTTGATGTGTCTTCATGGAAAATGTTGTGTGAGGTATTTTTGATTCATGACGACATGCACAATCACATATATTAGATAGAGATTAAATCTAATCAAATAAAATTTTATAATTATTTCGTTCAAAACATGTGACTAATGGCTTATATTGAGTAAGATGTAGTTCAAAAATTTGTAAGTTTCAAGTGAGTATGTAGTCAAACTTACCTGTGAAGAAAGGATAACTTTTGTCTTTGTTTTGTCTTGAGGAATTTCTTTGATGCATCACAGTTGGAAGCTGAAAATGCACCTCCAACCACCATGCTTTGAATTTTTGCATGCCTTTTATTACGTGAGATTAGAAAGAAGATATAAAACAATGTTAAGTTATAACTTAAATAATATAAAATAAACATGAAAAAAAGTATAAGTTGCAAAGTTACAAATATTATACTTTTACTCATTGTATATGTTTGAGTTCTCTTAATGAAAATCTAAAATACATAACTATGTAAGGTAGTGGAGTAACCTGCAAGCTCACCACCATTCCTCCTGCCACCATCATTGCATCAGATCTTATAGAGTAAGATGTCCTGTTTAAGTCAAAGATTAGTATTTTATTTTTTATCAGCAATAGACAAATGAATTAAAGGAGAACACTTTAGGAATGTTTCAACCCTTATACAAAAAAGACTTACAAAACAACAAGCATAAAGATTTAGTTCCTTTTGCTCTAGTTTTAAGATAACAAGAAAGAACCTAAAACTTATAATCAAATGTGACTAATAACTTATAATTATAATTTTATAAATCATATTATGAAAGAATTAATCTTTAACTTATTATAATAGATTTCATGCTTTTATCATATGATTTTCAAAATGATAAATCATATTGTCTCGCAACATAATACATGAATTAATATAAAAAAAACTATTAAATTAATTAAATGGATATCAAATTTCTCAATACTTAATAACCATAACATAGAATAGATTGCAATAACTAGACATACATGAAATAAAGATAATAAAGATAAAAGTACACTTTCAAATTAAAACACATGAATCTAACTTAAAGTACTAATTAAACAAAGCAATTTTCATCTGAACAACATGAGTTTGTAATATAAAAAGTAGATGTTAGAAAATAATTTTGGTAAATAATATGCTGATATAATGCCACTAATGGGCTATCTCTTGCACAATAGTGATTTTCTTTTTACCTCTTTGCAAAAATGGCATGGTTTAGGAGATGAATAAACAAAGTATTGCATTAATGTAGATAAGTATATATCTTGAAGGAAATGGTTTAAAATAAACATAATGCTTAATATTAAATGAAAAGAAGCTTGAATATAAAATAAATTTTCATAATATACAATACAGGTACATAAACAAACCAGACCCATGACACATTCAATCTAAAAAAGTTTTTCAACTCCACAATTATATAAATATCATTTGACTGATTTGACTATAACAGAAATAAACCAAATTAGAACAAATCAAGATTGGATGAAGAATTTGTAATATATATAATTATCTAAAAAATTTACACAATAAATGGAAGATGAGAAGCTATATTATACAAAAACTTACAGCTTTTCAGCAGCCTCTGCATAGAAAAGTATGAGAGAATGTGAAAGTAAAGAAGAAGAAAAGAGGGCGCCGAGTGAGATTTAGGTTTTAGGTTAACGTTTATATACACGAATATGAAGGCCCACTTGTCATTATTTTATTAAATAATATTAGTAAGTCAATTTTTTGAGATGTGCAAATAAATTATGGCATAGTATTTTTTAAAAATATGAATAAATATACAAACAGTTTCTAATATTAGTATAGAATATGTATAAATATATGAACACCTTTTTAAGATTATTAGTACAAAATAAATAAAAATTTATTCAACAAGAAATTATCAATTTAGTCAAGTAATTATTCTATATTAAATTAAATGATAATGTGATTGTGAAAAGAATATATTCAAAATTAGTACAACACACCCCCCTCACGCCGAGACTGCCAACTCGTGCGTGAGACTATATATTATGGGTGGTCCGATAGCGGCCCGATAGCGGGTGGCACGATAGGCCCAATACAAACACTCGCTAGGATAGGCTTGAAATGGCTCTGATACCATAATACGAAGTGGACTTTAAGCCTAACTCAACCCCATAAAACCGGCTCATAAGGTTGAGGTTTGCACCCACTTATATACAATGAAAGGCTCTAATCTCTAGTCGATGTGGGATCTCCAACACACCCCCCTCACGCCGAGACTGCCAACTCGTGCGTGAGACTATATATTATGGGTGGTCCGATAGCGGCCCGATAGCGGGTGGCATGATAAACCCAACAAATACTCGCTAGGATAGGCTTTAAATGGCTCTGATACCATATTACGAAGTGGACTTTAAGCCTAACTAAACCCCATTGTCAGTACGAATCGTTTTGATATTAGTTTTGAAATGATTTTGAACGAAAACAGTGAAGTTAATGATGTGCTGACGCACTTCAGATTTGTTATGCAGCAGAATAACCCAAGTATAACGCGAGTAATCATCAACAATAGTCAAGAAATAACGAAAACCTTGCATAGAAATTATGGAACATGGTCCCCAAATATCAAAGTGTACAAGATCAAAAATAGCAGAGGTAACAGTATTACTTAAAGTGAAAGGAAGTTTTCTCTGTTTTGCACGACTACAAGTGTCACATACATGATGAGTATCAACAGTAATAAAAGAGTATTGTTTGCTTAAGACATGTAATCTTTCATGTGAAGGGTGTCCTAGTCTATAATGTCATAGTGTTTTGTCTGTGATATTACAATTAATAAAAGGAGCAAAACAATGCGGTTTAGAATGACTAGAAGCAGGCAAGCTAGTGACAAGGTACAAGCCAGCGGTGGCTTTAACTGTACCAATCCTCTCTTGAGTGAGATTGTCTTGTATAATGCAGTGGGTTGAAGTGAAAGTTAAAGTGCATTTAAGTTGGTGTGTGAGTTTAGACACATATATTAAGTTTAATTGAAAATGAGGCACGTATAACACATCAGACAAATAAAATTTACACAATAAATGGAAGATGAGAAGCTATATTATACAAAAACTTACAGCTTTTCAGCAGCCTCTGCATAGAAAAGTATGAGAGAATGTGAAAGTAAAGAAGAAGAAAAGAGGGCGCCGAGTGAGATTTAGGTTTTAGGTTAACGTTTATATACACGAATATGAAGGCCCACTTGTCATTATTTTATTATTATATTATTTTATTTAATAATATTAGTAAGTCAATTTTTTGAGATGTGCAAATAAATTATGGCATAGTATTTTTTAAAAATATGAATAAATATACAAACAGTTTCTAATATTAGTATAGAATATGTATAAATATATGAACACCTTTTTAAGATTATTAGTACAAAATAAATAAAAATTTATTCAACAAGAAATTATCAATTTAGTCAAGTAATTATTCTATATTAAATTAAATGATAATGTGATTGTGAAAAGAATATATTCAAAATTATTTGCAATATTTCAGAAAGTAAAACTTAAACAAATGAAAATATGGGATGAAAACATTGAGGGTGAGATTTTAGGCGTTTAGGTTAAAAGGATTATAAGAATCTAGGGAAGCGTGGAGAATGGAATACATTTTAGGTTAAACTTGTATATGTAAATGGGATGATGTATAATTATTAAATAATTATTTCTACTAAATAATAAATTATAAAATAATATTTTTAAATACAAATAAATATTTACCACTTTTTTAAAATTACAATAAAGAAAAAAATATTCAATGAAAAAATTATCTCCTTAATTAAATAGAAGTTTCATTTTGAATTTTTTTTATGTAGTTTACTTAACTTTTGTCATTAAAAAAATAATAAATATAAATATATATATATATATATATATATTATCAGTAAAGAATAAATAAATTAAATTAAAATGGGACACTTTAGGAGTGTTTCAACCCTTATACAAAATTTTCACCATGTCAAAATTCTCACCGAGTGTGTGTCTAAGTGATGAGGGGTACATGGGAAGATATTCTAACACTCAAGTTAGTATTGGTACAAGTAGGAACTCAGAGAAAATCCAACTATACTTTATAATAGTATAAATTCTATTTGTCCTTACCTGGGGGGTGTCCTCTTATTTATATTACTATAGATGTGTAACACTTGCCAATTATGTTTTGGTTAATCATCATGAGATAATTCATTTTGTTTATCGGAGTTTGATATACGTGTTTCGAGACATAATTTTTATTATCGAGACTCTCTCAGTGACCCGAAAAATCTTGGATTTAATATGAAATATCGGTGTTATGGTCTTCTCGACATTTTGGGGGCTTCTCGATTCTGACAGTACACTGAAAAAAAATGACTTCTCTTTATCGGGATCCTTTCGGTAGCATGTGGTATACTACTTCCAAACTCGAGTATGTGAATGTGTACAAAGAGTCTATAAGGGTTTGTATAGTCCTTGCCAGAGATTATGAAGTGTCATGACATCGTAGCTGCTAAATGTGAAACATTACTATCAAAGATCGAGAAAAGTAATGTGTGGATGAAAAAATGCTAAACTTTTTAATGCATAGAATATTACGAAGTAGACTTTAAGCCTAACTCAACCCCATAAAACCGGCTCATGGATCTCCAACACACCCGGGATAACATATTATGGGTGGTGGCCTGATAAACCCAAGATAAACCCAACAAACACTCGCTAGGATAGACTCGAAAATGGCTATGATACCATATTGCAAAGTGGACTTTAAGCCTAACTCAACCCCATAAAACCGGCTCATAGGGTTGACGTTTGCACCCAATTATATACAATGAAATGTCCTTATCTTTAGTCGATGTGGGATCTCCAACATAGAATTTAGCTATTTAAAAATAGCGTCTGTCAAAGTAAATACGAGTGAGTTAAACAATTTTTACTGCAACACAATTGTAAAATTTAGAGTCAAGAGAAGATTACATCGACACTAACAATTTTTAGAACAAAAAAATTTATTATTAAAAATATATAAAATAATAATGGCAACATTGGTTTAACCGATGTAATGGGAATAAAATAATTATATTTTAAAAAATATAGAACAGGAGGTAGTTAGGGTCTAATCGACGCTATTGGCCGATGCAATTGAAACCTAATGAATTATATCTAAAATAATACATAAAATGAGGTAGTCAGGGCCTAACTGATGTTACTAGCTAACATAACTGAAATTAAATGAGTTATATTTTATAAAAATACAAAAAAAGAGGTAGCGATGACCTAGCCAACAACATAATGGGTGACGTGAATTTGCAAGGGCTTGGCCAATGCTGCACGTTAGATGGGGTGTGTGGGCTATTAGTGAACCCGAATTCACTATGGTTAAAATGTGAGTTCATTATTCATTTTGGTGAGTTCTTTCTTGGTTACTATACATGCTATGATTGGATTGCGTTTTTAATTTTTATACTTGTCTATGTTTGGATTCAATTGGTGAATGTGTTGTGTAAAGATTTTGACAATGAGCTGAAATGGAGTTGAAATCGTAACTACCATAAAAGTAAGTTTGAAGAATTCATTTTACCCTATTAAGAGTCAACTTATATATGCTTGAAAAATTCAAAAGCAAACTTGACAACTATATAATAAATTGACATGTATGCTCACATCATGGTTGAACCCATGCTATTAGCATCCTTTTCTAGTGATGACTAAACTAACTTTATTAGTGTTTTTTAAGCTATGATTGAATCCACTTTATTAGTGTCTCTTTAGCGAGAGAAAAATGTCAGTTTAACATAGTCGAGTCCACTTTATTAACATCATTCCTACCGACGTAATTGTTTAAACTTTCACATATATAGTGTCTTTTTTTTTCCACACATAATACCAACACAAATACCTATTTAATACCTATTTAGTGTGAGTTTTTTAACATTTGAAACTTTTATTAGCTAACTATAAGATCAAAGTTTTCTTATAGTAAATTATAATATTGAAAGTGTGAATTAGGCATTTAATTCGTGATGCATAGGAAAGTAAGTTTTTTTAATAATATTGAAAATGTCTTCATATACCACAAATAAAGGTTATACTTTCCTAAATCTAAGATTGTATACATTTTTTATATGGATAAAGAATGAATTAAATAATATTTAAAAAATATCAAAATCCTATTAGAAAACACAAAAGACTAAGTATGTCAATTTAGTTAAAAAAACCTTTGGAACAAAATTCTGTTAGAGTATGGTTTTCAATGTAAAGTTGTATACATAAATGACAAAACAATCCAATTTGATGATAATATTTGTTTATTTTAGTTGGTAATATAATCATTTCTATCATCTTAATATTAATAGTAATTTTGGTGGTTGGATTGATTCCTCTATAGAATACTTTACTTTACAGTACTCTTAATTTAGTTTTAGAACTTTCTTTTCCAATGAAAAATGCCCTGTAGTCTTACTTGACTCAAATGAAAGTTTCATTTTAGTTGAAGTGATTTAAAATTTGTATAAACAATAAACTATAATCACACATACAATAAATAATATTTTTAATCTCCATTTTTAAGTAATATTTAACTGTTAGATGTATTTTTTTTTTCAATCAGCAATAAAGAATAATATAAATGGGAATACTTGGGTATTCCAACCCATGTAAAAAAGCCTAGTTCTTAGCCAAAGTTTGTACATAAACAACAATACAAAAAATAAAGCAACAACATAACTCATGTCAATGATATAAGGCATGACATCTCCACAAAGGTATGTTGGTTTCTTGCTCCTCTCCACCAACATCTGAGGTTGAATCACACTCTGTTAGATGTATTAAAACAAACAATATGTATTTTTAAAAATAATTTCAATATTCTAATCTGTATTGGTTGAGATAACATCTCCAAGTTAATCATCATATATAAAATATTTTCTACTTTCATAAAAAACATTTTAAAAAATTAATACTGACGTGTAATCTTGTTAATGATCAACACTACAGAAATACCAACGTGTAATCTTTCTTCTGTGTTTATTTGACACAATCCAGCACCAGGCCTTCAACTTTTACTTAAATTTGCATGTAAATAATATATGATATAATATATTAATTAATACAGAAATTAAAATGGAAGCATTAATAGCATTGAGATTATAAGCCAGCTAGGTTAGAAAACAATAAGTGGAGTATTATCAAAATCTCCCACCACCACCACACAGAACAGCAAGTACAAGAACTATAACATTATCAAAATTTTCTCATTAAATTCTCGTACAGATGCAGCATTGAGATGCTCAACTAGGTTATTAATGAAGCATTGAGATGCTCAACTAGGTTAATAATCCAACACTGCATCCTCATCCTTTTGCAGTCATGCATAGAGATCCTCATCTTTTGCAGTCATGCGTGGAATTTGATTGGTACAACATTGAAGTAGGTTATTGAGATGCCCGAGACTCCTGCAAGGTAATAACTGGTGAACTGCTGCACCCTCATCCATTTGCAGTTATGCATAGAGATTCTCATTCTTTTGCAGTCATGCATGGAATTTGATTGGTACAATGTTTTAAGCTGTCTACATATGTAAAACATATCCAAAAGTAAGATTGAAATTGATGATCAACTTTCAAAAATGTATCAGATTGAAGAGCCATGCATGGAAGCCATATAGTCTGCACTCATCATCGGTGGATTCCTTTTGCACTGTCAGATCAAAGGCATCCATTCATATTCATTAAACGACATCACACTCACAGATTTCCAACGCAAACGATATAAAAGTTTCAATGAAAAGTGTGCCCAGTACTTTTTCTCTTCCTTCTTTTATTTTCAGAAAATTTCTCTGCTTTGTGAAGAAATTTGGTTTAGCCAGCTATCTTAGCAAGTTACAGATTCACATTCTCTCTCTCTTTTCATTCAACGGAATTCAATTTACTCATTAAATTATACAGATAAAAAATAAAATCCGAAGACATTACATTGCATTTATCATCTCAAGGTGTCTTCTTCGATATATACTCATAAAAAATAATTAAATTAAATTTTTAAGAAAATAATTTGGAAAAAAAGTAAAATCTATATTTTTTACAAAGATTAAATCTGACAAAAAAAAGACAAAGATTAAATGAATTAAAAGAGATATTTTAAAGATTATTACTTTTTTTCGAAAGAATTTATTTTTACAATTTTAATCTAATTATTTCTTGGAAGAAAACAAGAAGTTTAATGTTGTGGGGTGCAGTACAGATATAAAAGCAATGAAATTGTGAGGGTGCAGTAAACAGCAGCTGCTACTGTTTTGCAGAATAGCTTCTCTTTCTAACCTAATTCACCATCTAATGCCAGTAAACTTATTCAATTCATTGGATGAGTGGTGCACATCATCTAGCTTTTGTTTTCATGCACAGTTCAATCTCAGTCAAATTTTACATTTATGCACAAAACTTAAGAAGTTGCCACGTATGGTTGTAAATTTGAATCTAACTATGCATGTCTGCCACTTGTAATGTTGTACCAATCAAACTCACAAATTATTTTTTTTATTAATAATAAATAAATTAAATAAAAAATATAATTATATATATATAAAATCCCCGGAGTAGAAATATTATTAATCAATTTTATTACTTTCTTAGGTATATTTCTATTATAGTTAATAATTTGTAGTATTTATAAGACAAAACAATATTATACATTATTTACAATAAATCGGGATAAAATATTATATTTATTAATAACTAAATGTGTATACGAGCACCTATTTGTACTTTCTATTTTTGTATTTTGATAAAAAAAAAAAAACTAAATCATCCGGAAATGTTTTAAATGTTGTTTCAAATGTTAAGTTTTATTTAAATGAATTGAGTTAGTTGGCTTGGAAAAAAACATTATAATTCATTATAAATTGTATAGTAAATATCATTCAATGTAATTAATTTAATTCTTTTATAAATGTTAGATGTGATTAAATCAAAGAGATAACTATTGTAAAAGTACATTCTGAATGATAGGTAAGTTAAAGAAAACTATAAGGTTTAAATAAGTTTAAGTTCTCTATATTTATCTGATTTTTATTTTAAACACTTTATAAATAATTTTTTTTTCATTTTAGATACCTAATAAAATACCTTATCATAGTTTGGAAATGTATTAATGATAAAAAAATAGAAGTTGAAAAAAATCAAAAATTATTTCAAAGATAATTAAAATAATTAACATAATACTAAAGAACAAATATAAAATAAATATTTCTTATAAACTTAAACCAAAATTTATAATTTATTAGATACCTAATTTTTAAAAAAAATATTAGACATTAAAAACAAATTCTGAATGTATACAAAATGAAATTCTATATTAAGAAGCTAAATCTTATTTAACACTTCTAAAGAAATTTTTACAATGTTTAAAATCAACTTGATATAAAAGGAAATAAATAATTTGTTAAAAATACAACTAGTTATCCTTAAAAATATTTATAAAATATAAAGTATTAATATAAAATATAGTAATTCTTTTATGATATCAACTCCCTTTAAAATTTTGTCTTCATTTATGAAGAAATTTACTATTTTAATTAAGATTCATCTAATTAGATTTATTTTGGTCGTAATTTTTATTTTTATTATTTTTGTGTTTTGAATCGCATGAAAATTTCAGAGCAAACAGTCTGACTAACCGATTTGATAAAAACGTATAACTATATGGCCTTAATGAAGTGTCCATGCTGAATCATGCATAAGTTCAAGTTATTTCTCTAAATCAAAACCGGAAAACCAATCTGAGTTAAAGAATTAGAGGATTAAATTTGCAATATCTTGTAAATAGATTAGGATGCAACTTTTCTGTAGAGATATTCTCTCAAATTTTTAAAATTAAAAATCCCTTATTAAATGTACCAGAGCAAATTTGAATCGAGTTTGAAAACGTAATATTTAGAAGATAAGGAAGAACGAGATCTTAGACTGATCAGAAAAGAAGATATCCACTTAATAATTCAAAACAAATGCGATAGATTCTGAAATCAATTATAAGGAAGATCATGTCATCACGTTTTCCTCATTTTCTTTCTATTTATTCATGATTTCAACATGAATTTTTTAACATTTTTTTTAATCAATAGGAATAGATTATTCCCATTTCTAACAACTAAACTATTTTAACTCTAAACAACTAAAACTAACCATTACCTTTTTTATACTGCAACTATGTTCTCATTCCTTAAACATGTCAATGGGTAGAAAAATATATCATTAAAGACTTATGGTGCAATAATATCAAAAATTCTTTGCTCAAAAAGGGTTATAAACAATGAATTTTATTTACCTAAAGGTTGACTATTTGTCCCTAATTTTCTAATTAACACAATTTCCTCAATCATCGTGTTAGGCTCATGAGGAATATGTCCAACATTTATTTCTAGGATGTAAAATAGCAGGATGTACTATATGGAATAAATGTTCGAACTGGCTAGGTTAACATCCGTAATGATAATCTTAAATGCCATTTTGAACAACGTCATATATCTCATGTTAATCACAAACAAAATCTAGTATGGAAGAGGTTATGGGTAACAATAATTCGGGATATCTAGGATCATAGGAATAAAGTCATTTTTAAACAAGGGAATATGGATGGGGAGAGACTTTTTAATTCGACCCAGCTAAAACTTGGACTTAGTTGTAAGTAGGGGCTTTGTGATGGCAAAGACTAGGTTTTGATTATACAGGGGTTGATGTATATAGATTTTGACGGTTTTTAGATTTTTTGGGATTATGCATATACATAACCTATTCATTTGATTCTTTTTTTGTTGATAAAAAAAATATTTATGTTTGTGTCAAATTTGCGTAATAGTGTCCAATTAATGTTAGACACTAGAGAGTTAATTTAGTCAACTCTAAAGTGACACTAACTATTTTTAATAAGTTAAAATTTTATGTTAGTATCGGACTAGCGTCAACAAAATTGACAGTAACTAAAATAAGGTTAATAGCAACGTAGTTTTTTATTTTATTTTTTTATCGACAAACGACCTAGTTTATATTAATCTTATTTGCTTATAGTATTTATATTTATTTAACACTAATTAAACTGACACAGATTTTATTTATCTTATTATTTATTTAAGTTGGTGTCAATTACATCAATACTGATATAATGTATCCTTAATGTTTATCTGAATTTAAGTCAGTTTAAATAACATTAATTTATATGTTATGAATTTACACGTTTTTTGATAATAAATATGAATCATGTATTATTTTTAATTCAAAAACCAAAATTTAAAGATAATAATTTTTTCTCCAGTTTTTATATAAATCTATTAAGCGCCTACTACTAACCGATATTAAATATCTACTTTTAAAATATAATTTAAGAAATGTTAATTAATATTTATGTATATCATAAAAATATATTATTTAATAATTTATACTTCCTATTTTTAGGAAGGCGTTAATATCCATGCGTGTTTAAAAAATCATTATTTTATAATTTATTGTTTTCTTAAAGATTGATTGACATATATTTTTATAAAAATAATTAATTAATATATACAAAAAATTTTCAACCACGGCCGGTTCCATATTTGTGTATATATGTTTAACTTAGATTGCTACAACTTCATACTTGCATAGACATTTCCTTTTGTTTCCATTTCTTTCATAATATTTTCTCTACCGAGAGGCTGCAAATGTAAAATTTCTTTTAGAGTAAGTAACCCTTTTTCACATTCTCTCAAATTTATATGATTTGTACCAAAATCTTCTCCAAATTTTTGATCTAATATTGTTTATTTGTTTCAATTTCAATTTTTTAATAAGCAAATATTCTTTCTTATTTATTGTTAATATAGGATTAATATATATATATATATATATCATTTTGTTCAATCTAATAAATGTATGAAACACAAGAAAACCTTAATTTATATTTATGTGTTATAGTTAAATGATATTTATGTTTTGTTCCGCATTATTTCACAAATTATATTCTTTATTATTCTATCTTCTAAATCATGCCATTTTTGCAAACAGGTAAGAAGAGAAACATCATTGTGAAGGAGAAAACATTGCATTATCAGCATATTAATTCACCAAAATTATTTTCTAACATTGACTGATAAATCATTTTGTTCATTATTGTGAATTGAATAAATTGCTTTGTCGAATTAGTACTTTAAGTTACATGCATGTCATAACTAGTTTGAGAGTGTAATTTATTTTATTTTATGTTTTTGTTGTTCTTGAACCAATCCTTCATGACTACATGGTAAGATTTGATAACCATTTTAATTAATTTAATTATTTTTTCTTGAATTTAGTCTTATGAATTGTGTTATTAGATATATTTTGACTCATGGCTATATGTATTATCACATATATTGATTAGATTTTATTATTAATTAAATTTGGTCATGGAGGATTTAATAATTAATTGATTCTAATAATGTAACTATTGGACTGTGCTTCTTGTGGTTTTTAAAATATCCTATTGTGAGAGTATGAAAATCTATTAATGAGGCACCTACACTAAAACAAATAACCATTTTCATTCATTTACACCATGTTTTTTGAAATTTCACTAGAATGATCCTTCATTGTGTAATTTCACTTCTTGTTATAACATGGTTTAAAGTAATACCTTCATTGTGATTAAATAATACAATCATATATCAAATTAAATCCTTAAAATTGTTGATTTGAATATTTAATTTGTAAACATATTATACTAAAATATTACATCGTTTATAAAGTTTTTAAGTAAAAAATGTGTAAACATCATATAAATATATGTCATAAAATCATATCAAATTCGTTTATGAAAAGAATCAATGTAGGTAGAGGTAGACTAAGAATTTAATATTAGACAATTGTTTTGTTATATCTGAAACATTTCATTTGAGTTTTAAACTATGTTAATATATTTTTTTCAAAGGGTTGGAGAACCCTAAATTCGTTATATTATTTTTTTATTGTTGATAACATAAAAAATAAACAAGTTGGTAAAAGAACTTGACATATACCATGTTAGCAAGTTTTTTTTTACATTTGTTTTCTTGTTTTAAATGTGAGTAATTCCATCCTAAAGTGTATTCATCTAATTTTATATATTTCATATCACATTATATTTTAATTTAGCCATTTCAGTTAAAGCGTAGAGTAATTACAAAATATAATATCTTTTATGTTATTGTGACAAATACTTTCAACTAAATAAATTAGTTGTGAAAATTTTGATTAATACATTTTTAAACTTTATTTATTCTTTTGTTTCAAAATAGGATAAATAATATTTCTCTTTCATTGTGTACTTGTAGCTAATGAAGAAATAGATGAGCTAAGTCCAAAGAAGAAGAGTGCAGTAGTTATAAATGTACAGTTTGAGAATGCGTATGACTCGATTAGGTGAAACTTTATAAAATATATGTTAAAAATACTTGAGTTTTGTACATAGGGGATAAATTGTACAACTTGTCGAGTGACTTGTGGCTCCCGCTCTTAGGAGCACAAAGGGTTATTGTGCAACTCCTACAACATCAGGGAATGACATTGGTCAAATAAGCCAATCTCAGTTACTTGTAGAGGACAATTTCACTCCTCGAATGGTGGTCATAGGAAAAGTCTTTGAAGGGGTCACTATCTTACATATTACTTGATTGTAGTAGCTTATTAAAAAAAGTTGAAATAAATGTATTAATTAGATAAAAAAAATTGCATAAGATTTTGGTATAGTTTAAACTTTTTATACACAATATTGAGAGTTTGAAACAAATGAACAATGTTGAAAATGTGAACAAAGTTTACTTAAACAATATTCTTTCATTTGCAGCATCCGAACTCAACAAGACTGTGAAAGAAAAGAAGACCGAAAGAAAGATGAAAGAAGGTGCCGAAGAGAGTGTGAAGTTTTAGACGATTAGGTTAAACTTATATACACAAAATATGAGACCCACCATCTGATTTATGTGGTTGAAAATATTTATGGTTAATTGATTATTTATATTAAAAGAAATACGTGTAAATTAATATTTGAAAGAAATAAATAAATTATAAAATAATAATTTTTAAATTAAGAATAAATGTATTAACATCTTTCTTAAATTTAGTATAAATTATGAAGTAATATTTTTTAAATATGAACAAATATATTAAAACTCTTTTAAAATTGGTATAAAGTAAATAACATTTTATTCAATAAAAAATTATCAAGCCAGTCAAATAAAATTTTCATATTAAATTTGATATTATTAGTATATTTAAGTGTGTACATTACAATTACAAAAAGATAAGAGATGAATAATGATGAGAACATTCAATTAAATTAAAATAATATGATAAGTGTTAATAATAAGTTATTAATAAATTAATAATCTAAAATTAACAATTACTAAACGAATTTTTTGTGTGTTTATAATATTTTTTGGAAAATAAATAATTGGTTTAAAAAACTATTAATAAAAGATTTTTTATAATTCTTGTTATTTAAAGAAATAAAGTTCAATAATATATGTTTATTCATTTTAAATAGGGATAAATCTATTATATATATATATATTTATTGATCATTATTAAAAACTAAAATATTAATAAATAATGTTATACTATATTTTTGTTTAGTATAAATTAAAGATTTGACTTTGTTATAACATGGTTTAAAATAATACCTTCATTGTGATTAAATATGGTAAATACAATCATATCAAAGTAAATCCTTAAAACTTTAAATAATTGAAAACATTGATATTGTTTTTTGATTGAATTAATTTTATATATTATGATTAACTACCTATGCTTTGTGAATCATAGTAATTTAATTTCAAATATTAAAATATGAAAGTTTATTTTATTTTTTCGATGATAAAGATGTGTTGATTTGAATATTTAATTGGTAAACATATTATACTAAAATATTACATGGTTTATAAAGTTTATAAGTAAAAATGTGTAAACATCATATAAATATATGTTATAAAATTATATCATCCGTTTATGAAAAGAATCAACAAGATAGAGGTAGATTAAAAATTTAATATTACACAATTGTTTTGTTATATTTCAGACATGTGATTGAGTTGTAAACTATGTTAATATATATATATATATATATATATATATATATATTTTAAAGGGTTGGAGAACTCTAAATTTGCTATATTATTTTTTTCTTGTTGATAACATAAAAAATAAACAAGCAGGTAAAAGAACTTGACAGGTAAGTCAATACAATGTTAGCAAGTTTGTCTGTACATTTGTTTTCTTGTTTCAAATGTGAGTAATTTTATCCTAAAGTGTATTTATCTAATTCTATATATTTCATATCACATTATATTTTAATTTTGCCCTTTTAGTTAAAACGTAGAGAAATTACAAAAAAAATAATATCTTTATGTTATTGTGACAAATACTTTAAAAAGTTTTAACTGAATAAATTAGTTGTGAAAATTTTGATTAATACATTTTCAAACTTAATTTATTCCTTTGTTTCAAAATTGGATAAATAATATTCCTCTTTCATTTTGTCTTTATTTCAGGAAGGAACTTACTAGATAGTGTACTCCTAGCTAATGAAACAATAGATGAGCTAAGTCGAAAGAAGAGTGCAGTAGTTATAAATGTAGATTTTGAGAATGCGTATGACTCAATTAGGTGAAACTTTATAAAATACATGTTAAAAATACTTGGATTATGTAATGAGGGGATAAAGTGTACAACTTGTCAAGTGACTTGTGGGTCCCGCACTTAGGAGCACAAAGGGTTCTTGTGCAACTCCTACAACATCAAGAATGACATTGGTCAAATAAGCCAATGAGTTACTTGTAGAGGACAAATTCACTCCTCGGATGGTGGTTATAGGAAAAGTCTTTGAAGGAGTCACTACCTTATATATTATTTGACTGTAGTGACTTATTAAAATAAGAAAAAAATTGAAACAAATGTATTAATTAAATAAAAAAATTGCAGAAGATTTTGGTACAGTTTAAACTTTTTATACACAATATTGAGAGTTTGAAACAAATGAACAATGTTGAGAATGTGAACAGAGTTTACTTACTCAGACAATATTCTTTTATTTGCAGTATCCGAAAGACTGTGAAAGAAAAGAAGACCGAAAGAAAAAGAAAGGAGGCGTTGAAGAGAGTGTGAAGTTTTGACCGATGAGGTTAAACTTATATACACAAAATATGAGACTCACCATCTGATTTATGTGGTTGACAAAATTTGTAGTTAATTAATTATTTATATTAAAAGAAATACGTGTAAATTAATATTTGAAAGAAACAAATAAATTATAAAATAATAATTTTTAAATTATGCATAAATGTATTTTGAATGTGTAAATGTATTTTAAATGCATAAATGTACAATCAAATTTATCAATGTTTTTCCACACTTCTAATCTTCTATATGTAAATTTCAAATTGGATATGTGAGATATAAAATAAATGCCTGCATTGGTGTATCTTATCTCAAATGTATAAAAATATGAGTATTTGATCTTTCACCCTAAAAAAGTGACATAGTATAAAAAATCTCATTAGATTAACATCCAAAAGTTAATGCAACATAATAAACATGATTTATTATTATGTTTAACTTTTTAATATTTCTCACAAAAACAACATTTATATATATTTTTTTACTTCTTATAGTATTATGTGCATACATTTTAAGATGCACTATGACTTCCATATATGGGTTGTTTCACATATGTTGATGCCTTCAACGTTGTACCAATCAAAGTCTTATATATATGATCTCTATGCATCACTGCAAAAGATGAGATTGCAGCAATACACCACTTATTGCCTTGCACCAGTCTTGGATTAATAACGTACTTCGGCATCTCAATACTACATTAATATTTCTTACAAAAACAATGTTTATATATTTCTTTTACTTCTTATATTATTATGTTGCATATAGTTTTGGGATGCTAACCTAATAACATGATTTATCCATTCATTCGTATTTTTCGAGGAGTATGCAAGTTTATATAGGAGAATCTCTATGATATTCTAACTTAGCCTAAAGGATTTTATAGTAGGAACCTCTTGTATATGAGTGAGATGAGGAGCAATCATGATTAATTTTATGTTTTCCCAATTAGAGTTTGATATATTTTGTTCTATTTGAGAATGAATTATGAGGGTCTTCTTTTAGTATGATTTTATTCATGTTCTCATATAGTGTACTTCATATGTTTGTGTTTTATGTTATTATACTACACACATTTAGAGATAAAAATACTAGTAAATACTAATACATTAGAATATTTGAGTCAATTGAGAGAGTTTGTGTTAAATCATACGAGACGCTATAATTAAGTGTGACATAAAGATATATCTTCATTCATTTTTCTATGTTTGTTTTTCTCTAGCCAATATATGTGTTGACGTTACTATAAGTAGAGAATAAAGACGATGAATACGTGATAGTTGTCATTTAGCAGTTAAATTAAAATAATTCCAGCACAGATAGTCTAACACAGTGATAAATAGTCTAATGTTAGAGAGATGATAATATAATTGTGGTCAAATGACTCCAAATTATCTCCCAACGAATCCAATAGTGAATCCATTGAAATCAGTATTCAAACTTATCTAAAATTAATGAAAGTTAGCAATTAAGTAAAGTAAATGAGAATTTGTGCTTGTTTAGTATATTTTTTTAAATAATGTATAATATTGTTTTGTATTATAAATACTACAAATTATTAACTATAATAGAAATATACCTAAGAAAATAATAGAGTTGATTGATAATATTGCTACTCCGGGGATTTATATATATTTAATTAATAATATTATTACTCATAATAATACTAATACGACAACTATATTATATAACACTAAAAATAATAACATTGAAATTTAATATGCCAAAGGTTTTGGTACAAATAAAAACAGTTGCTTATTAAAAAAAAATTGAAATGAATAGAAAATATTAGACCAACATCAATTTGCAGAAGATTTTGGTACAAATAATTTAAATTTGAGAAGATTTTGGTACAAATAATCTAAATTTGAGAGAATGTGAAAAAGGTTTACTTACTCTAAAAAAAATTCTACATTTGCAGCCTCTCGGCAGAGAAAATATTATGAAAGAAATGGAAAGCAAAGGAGGCGCCGACCCGAGTGTGAGGTTCTAACAATCTAGGTTAAACTTATATATACACAAATATGGGACCCACCATCTTATTTATGTAAGAAGTCTATAGTCCATCCATTATTGGACAATGATAAAACAAATCAATTGTGTATGACTTGCCATTGAAAGGGATGAACAAATTTAAAATAATTTTTTGTAGAGTTGTCAGTGTCATACAGTTGTTTACTTTTAGATATCTAGTGACTTCACTGATGAATTGTGATGACATGAATTCGTCAGTGATGATATGACCGTTGTAGTGAACCAAAGCCATCATAGATTGAAAAGTCATTATCTAAAAATGAAACATATAAAAAATTAATTACATATTTAATATATAAGTAATTATTCAAAACCTATATTAATTAGACTTAAAAAACAACAACTACCAATCTACACATTATTACTATGTATCCATGAATTTAATAACATTACTACTATTTTATTTCTCAATATAAAATTATTTACTGTTTACAGGTGAGAATTTGGTTATTAGAAAGTTGAATTCTCACCTAATTTTTCGTTTCCAACACGAAAATCCTTTGATTTTATTTCTTGTGCTAAAGCATAAAAGATGTAGGATTTTTGTGAGTGATGGGAATTTGGTGTTTAGGAACCAAATTATCACATATCTTTTGCATTTCTGGCTACAAACTCCCGAAATTCGATTTTGGAAGCAACTTGTAGGAACCATTTTAATATTATTTTCGATGTTGGAGGGGAGTTAGTGTATGAATGTGGAACATATAAGTGATCATATTTTCAACATCTATTTTCTAATTTTGACATCTAAAATTTCACTCATAGTGGATGAGAGTGGAACATTAAAAAAAATTAAAAAATTTCTACGTAAAAAATTGGAGAGAAGGTTTTCATTTTTTTTTGCATTATAGGTAGTGAGTCGGGGATGAAGAAAGGGGAAAAATTAAAGTAAGTTTTAAAATAGGTAAAAAGGATGTTGTGAAAAATTTGATTAAAAATAAATAGAATTTATTTTAAATTATTTATGAAAGGAAAGATTATTAAATTATGTACAATTGTATAGTGATATTTAACATGAATTTTTTTTATAATATATATATATATATATAATTTGGTTAAATTTTTGTGAATTATTTTGTTATTGGTAAATTAAATTTGTTGATATGATTTTAAAAAAATGTAGGTTGAAATGTTAAATAAAAATATATAGGCAGTGTAATTTATTAATTTTAAAATAGGAAAATTAAAAGTAAAAAATAAAAATTCAAAATTGCACCAAAACTTCGGTATTTCGGGAACTTAATCCCAAGAGGGTATTTCGAGAACTTAATCCCAAGAGGATTTTCTTAGCGGAAACAAAAATATAAGTGAGAACTTGACTGCTCAAAAATCGAATAAAAATCGAATTCTCACGAGTGTGAACAATAAACAGTTATATGGAAATAAAATGAACTAGTTAGTTGAGGAATTTCTTTCAATTTTCATATTATTCATATAAAAAGTCAAAATATCTCAAATGTGGTATTTGAATATGATGATATTATCTCAATGAATTTGACGTTAGAATATTGACGTTGTCTATGAAAATGAAAAAAAAAATTGGTTCCAAAGACAAATACTCTTTCCATTAACTCTCAACTAAGGAACTTGTTCTTATACATCCAATAATCTCACATCGTTTAGAAAGGAATCAAACATTGTATAAGAGAAAATATTTCCAAGAAAATACTTTTAATATTATAATTCAATACAAGAAAATTTAATCTTAGAGTCAGTTAATAACCCTCGTTAGGGGGTCGAGGTAACTTTTCCCTTATCAAAAACTTCATCTTGTCTACTGAGACAAAACTCCTTGAAATGTATTTTGCTACCCTGAACAATGACAAAAGTTATTATATATGCATCATTAAAAAAAATTGGCTGAGTGAAAATCACAAACATTTTTTTAAAAAGAATGAACATATTGTCAATATCATGAGAAGACGATAAATATGTGCCAAGGAGTTTTCAAATAGAAATTTTAGGAGGGAGTTGATCCAAAACATAGACAAAATCTCCAAGTCCTCACTAGTTATTAAAGACCTCAACCATACACGATATAACACAAGGTCCTTAGTCAAGTATAGAAAAAACCTAAGATCATTGTTGTCATAGAAGTAGGACCGACTCTCCTTCTTTATAAGAACTTCTCACAACCTCTCACATCTCTAACACATGTGATCCTAGCAACAAAGGTGTACAGTTGCGACCCCTCAACCATCAGATCCTTTCACATTTAATGGCTACGATCTCATGAAGCTTGACAATCTCTAACAAGTGTGACTCTCAAGGACTATACAAACCTTTACAGATTATTTGTACACTTACGCATACTCCAGTCTAGGGGTCCAGTATACTACACGATACTTTTTTTGTTTTGTTTTTTGATCATCAAGTATACTACATGGTACTGAAAGGATCTTGGTAAAGAAAACTCAACTTTTCTTTCAAGACTGTCCATAAAGCAAATTCGAGTATGGGGTGCCAATGTATCATTGGAATCGAGAAGCCTCCCGAATGTCAAGAAGACCTCAATACCGATATTTCATATTATATCCAAGATGTTTTGAGTCGCATTTATAGTTTTCGTAGTATAAATTGTGTACAACTTCGAAACAGGTCCATCAAACTCCCGATATACAAAATACGTTATCCCAAAATGATTAACCAAAAAACAATTAGCAATACATCTAAAATAGTGCCAAAAAAATATAATTAGAAGATATTTGAGGTAGAATTTATGCGATTATTAACATATATTTAATTTTTCTATGAGTTTCTACTTGAATCAAAGTTAACTTGAATGTCGAAATATATTTGCAAGTACCATGACCCTGCTGTCCAAGAATTAAGAAAAGACTAAGATAAAACTGAAAAAGACAAGAAGATAACAAGACTGTCTCAACCTATTAAGAACAACGTAAACATTGAAAGCTTTGAAAAAAAAATCTATTTATACCATATATATAATTTTATCTATTAATTTTTCAATAAAAAACAAATTAAGTCAACTATATAAAGATTTTAAAATGAAACTTTTATTTAGTGAAGGAGATAATTTTTTATTGAATAAAATTGTTTGTTTTATTCTTATTTTCAAAGATGATAAATATTTGTATAAATTTTACACAATTTTAACCTAAAGACATAAAAGTTTACATTCTCCACACCTCCCTCAATTCTCACACTATTATAGCACTTTTAACCTAAAGACTTAAAATTTCACACTCTTCTTCGGTACTCACATATTTCACACTGTTATTTATTTATTGAATGCAAATGTAAGAATTTCATTCAAAAGATTTTCATCTTGTGTAAAGGACGTTGATTAAGAGAACTCAAATGTGTATATTAATATTCTCCATCAAATGGTTTAAATAATTGAATATATTCTTTTCAAAATCACATTATCATTCAATTTAATAAGAAACATTTATTTGACTAAATTGATAAATTTTTTTGAAATTTTTTATTTATTTTATACTAATAATCTTGAAAAGTTGTTCATAGATGTATACATATTTATTCTAATGTTAGACATTGTTTATATATTTATACCTATTTTAAAACAATATTACGTCATAATTTATCTGCACCTTCCAATAATTTAACTTAGTATTATTATTTAATAAAAATAATTAAATAATGACAGATTTTATTTGCAATGTGGTCCTCGTATTTAGCTATATAAGTTTAACCTAAAAGGCTAAACTCACACGGCGCCTCCTTTCGTCTTTCTCATATTTGCTTGCTGAAGGAAAGCTGCTGCTGTGAGACTCATACCACATGTATTCTCATGCTTAAATTAATTCTGTCAACAAAATTTACATAATTATATTCTTCTAATTAATGTTTTTTGTTATATTTATTTCTGTCAAATGATATTTTTGTCACAGATTTTTATATATATCATTTTGTTCAATCTAATAAATTTATGAAACACAAAAAAATTCTTAATTTATATTTATGTGTTATAGTCGAATCATATTTATGTTTTGTTCCCTATTATTCACAAATGATATTCTCTATTATTCTATCTTCTAAACCATGCCATTTTTGCAGACAGGTAAGAAGAGAAACACCATTGTGAAGGAGAAAACATTACATTATCATCATATTAATTCACCAAAATTATTTTCTAACATTGACTGGTATAGGGGAAGTTATTTTGTTCATTATTGTGCATTGAATAAATTGCTTTGTGAGATTATTACTTTAAGTTACATGCATGTCATAATTAATTTGTGAGTGTAATTTATCTTATTTTATTTTATGTTTTGTTGTTCTTGAACCAATCCTTTGTGGCAACTTGGTAAGATTTGATAACCATTTTAATTAATTTAATAATTTTTTCTTGATTTTAATCTCATGCATTGTGTTATTATATTTTGAGTCATGGTTATATTGATTAGATTTTATTATTAATTAAATTTGGTCATGGAGGATTTAATAATTAATTGATTCCAATCATTTAAGAGGATGAAATATATATCCTATTGTGGTTTTTGAAATATGAGAGGATGAAAATCTATTATAAAGAAAAAAACTTCAAAATGACAAGGTTTGAATTCAAATTTATTATTATGCTTTCTAAATTTTAACTTTTCTAAAGTTTTATAGGTAAATGTAAGATATAAATGCATGATGCATTCATCCATCTCAATGCATAAAAAATCAGTGAAAAATATTACATAGTATAAGGAATGTTATTAGGTTAGCATCCCAAAACTATACGCAACATAATAAATAAGAAGTAAAATAAATACATTATTTTTGTGAGAAATATTAAAAAGTTAAACATAATAAGAAACTTGTTTATTATGTTGCATTAGCTTTTGGATGCTAATCTAATGAGATTATTTATGCTATGTAACTTTTTCGTGTGAAAGATCAAATACTAATATTTTTTATACATTGAGATAATATCCAAATGCATGCATTTATTTTATATCTCACATATCCAATTTGACATTTACCTATACAATGTTAAAAGTGTGGAAAACTCAGTGATAAATTTGAATCTTAAATTTGCATGCATGTCTAATTATTATGGCTATTTATTAAAAAAAAATTGAAGAATAAAGAGATTTAAAAGTTAATCCTTTTACAATTAATATGATTTATAAAATTGTAACTACAATTGTAACTACAAGTAATTAGTCACATCAGATTCAATTGGTTATAAAATATTGCATGTTTAGTTTAATTAATCATGACATTTATTTTATACCTATGTACCTATGAATCATAATAGTTTCACAATACATATATTAATAAATATAAAAAAAAATATGTTAAATGAAGTAAAATAATAATCAAAGATATCAAATTAACAAATTTCTAATTCCTCATGTTTAGGATTTAAGGTTTACTGTTTTTTTTTTCTTAAAGAAAATCTTGAAATCTTTCTCTTTGTTTCTTAGATAAGAATTTGACACTGAAGTCCACTTTGAATTGGCTTTCTTTGTAAAATGGGTTTGTACACTCTTTAAATATCTTGCTTAATTATATTTTTTTTTTCTGATAAAAAAATATTTCAATCTGCACTATATTTAACATTGTCTTTTCTTTTCTTCTAATATGAGATAACATGCAAATGCAAAGTATCAAAGTATTATTGTCAGAGATGTATTTCCCTACCTATGAAAATAATTAAAAGAATTTTTTTTTCTAGTTTTAAAGAATTTTTGTTTTGCAGGAAATTTCAGTTCTAACTGTGATGCATTTAAAAATTCCTCAAAACAGAACAAAGAAAGCTTCCAATAGAAAGAAAAAGAAAAGAATATAGGTGAGAGTTTATCACTTTTTATTTTTTCTGTTATTTGAAAATACTAAATAAAATAAATAATTTTTCTTTAGAAGAGTATAAATCAATAACAATAATAATTACATAATGTTACTATAGTTTCTACTCTTCTAAAAAAAAATTAATTATTTTATTTATTATTTTAAATAACAGATTTCTTTTCTTCTTCTTTAGTATAAGTTTTCTTTGTCTTGTTTTGAGGAATATTTTAATGCATCACGGTTGGAATTGAAGTAATTTGCAAAGCAATTTTTTTTAAAGTAGTAAGACAAATTTTCTTATAATTATTTTCAGAAGAAGGCAAATGCATCTTTGACAGCAATGTACTTTGTATGCCAATTTTGTTTTGTCAGAAGAAGACATTAAAAAAACAGTGTTAAGTAAGTGCATGTTGAAATAGGTGATAATGTAAAGCTAATGTTGGAATGTGAATTTTTCACATCAATTTTCTTAAACATTCTCCTTCAAAATTAAATCTTTGTATCTAAAAATAATAATAATAAAATTAAAGGAAATATTTCAACTCTTATATAATTTTTTTTTATTTAAAATAATCTTTAGAGATTATCAATTTTTTTATATTAGGGTTGAGATATCGTGAAGTATTTTTTCAATTTAATTATTTTTTTTATAAAAAAAATCACATTTTCTTATCTCTTTGTCTTTTTTTAATGGACAAAAGTATTTATATATATTTATTGACTATATATATTGACTTTTGTTTGCAACACCACGAAAATTCGTATATTTGATTAATTTATTAATAACAATACATAGATATGATTTAAGTTGCTGAAAAAAAAATAGATATGATTTAAGTAATAACCTAAGTATAAAACTGTAAATTAAATGATTAAAGTGATGAATATTTGAATTAATTGAAATAGTTATTATTTTTAACAAATTTGACATGTAGAAGCATTAATATAACATAGGGAATCCAAGTAGATTAATTGTTGTATTGCAACCATGCACTCTAATTTTTACACGTTTCTTGTTTTCTTCTGATATACAGCTTTGGATATGCAACAAAACATAAATGCATTGTTCTTCCATAGGTCTTTTCTGCATGCTTCTTGAAATAATTTAAAAAAATGATCATTTTCTAGCTTGAACCAATTTTTTCTTTTCAAAAACCAAAGCAAAATATCCCATTTTTACATGATATATTGCAAAAATGAAATCATTTTTATTTGCTTTTTGTAAAAAGGAGAATTGATTGAAACTAAGAAAAAAAACCATTTTTCTTGAAGCGTCTTTGACTGTTCATATTGCATTGGATTTGCCAGGAACCACATATGTTAAATCGAGCTTTTCTTCTTTTTCTTCTTCTCTTGTCATGAAAAAAAATAAACAAATTTATACTAGGTATTTTTTTGTTTTTCTTTAAAACTTAGAAATATAAATATTTTGGTACTGAAAAATGTTTGGATGTGCAATGTATGACAGACATGGAAGGTTGAAGTTATGCAATAATGACAGAAAGTGAATACAAATGGAAGCCAAATTAGCATCCCAATGCACTCAACAGATGTATCACACATCTCAACCATTAACAGATCTTTTATCAATGCAGAAATAGAGAAAGTTCAGTGGAAGAATTTAATTAAGCTTAGAATCTTAAATTAAGTTAATTTCGAATGTTTATGCTTACAGATAAAGGTTGTTCTATCTAGCATTGTTCAGAAATTTCATGTGAAAAAATTAGTCAAGGAATCATTGTAAGTGATGCAGGTGTTTCAAGTTTATGCAAAATGGAAATTAACTTCAGATTTTTACCAATATTATTTCTTGTTTTACACTGTCATCCATTTTTATTTATTTATTTTGTTTTATTTTTTTAACTATTTTAATGTAATTATCCCAAATAACAAGAAGGAAGAGAAGCTTATCTGATAGCCCCAATGAAACTTTGCTGCATTATAAATAGATGGAACCTTTACTTAGCAAATCAATATCTTCTCTGAAGCAAAAATATTTGCAGTTATTCATTTTCTTCTCATTTTCTTCAGTTCAATCCTTTGAGAGGTATGCTTCTGTAAATGCTCTTCCTTTTATTTTCAAAAATACTTGCTGTGCTGCTGCTTGCATGTTTGAAGTTGAGATTGGTGAATTTGGATAAGGGTTTAGAAAAAAAATTATTTTATTTTATTTATTTATTGTTGATAAAAAAAAATATATGTTTGTTTCATTTGATCTGATATATGTTGATTGCAGAATCTATGATCGATTACAATATGCATAAACTAGCTATATTGATGATGACAGTGGCTTCTTCTGTAAAAAGCTTTCTTTTCTTTGTTTTGGATTTTTTTTACCAATAAAAGAATTAAATAAATAAATTTTAAAAAAAAACACTTAAAAAATGTTTCATTTTTATATCTAAAGTATCACAGCTATGAGAGTTCTTGTCTTCATCTAAATTACTGGATAAATATAAAATTATCATTTTATATTTGATAAACTTGACAAGGAAAAAACTTTCTGAATCATACCGCTTGCAAAAATTGAATCATTTACTTCGGTTCCTAATAAGTACTTTTTTTTTTTGTTTCTAAACTGCTATTAAGTATTGTTTGTAATTTTATTATTAATATATGTTTTTTGTATAAAAAAAATTGTATGCGTGAGTGAAATTAGTTTTGGCGGAATCTTAGCTTGCACAATTCACAGGAATATGCATAGTAATAATGTGTAGGTTAGTTGTTTGTTGCTTTTTTAGTCTGATTAATATAGGTTTTCAACAATTACTTATGCATTAAATATGTAATTAATTTTTTATATGATTTATTTTCAGATAATGACTTTTCAGTCTATGATGACTTTGGTTCACTGCAACGGTCAAATTATGACTGACGAACTCATGTCATTACAATTTATCAGTGAAGTTACGATATATCTAGAAGTAAACAATTGTATGACACTGACAACTTTAAAACAAATTATTTTAAATTTGTTCATCCCTTTTAACGGCAAATCATACACGATTGATTTGTTTTATCGTTGTCCAATAGCAATGAATGGACTATGGACATCTTATCGTTGCTTGACCATTCAAGATGACAATGATCTACAATATGTGGTTGCGTATGCCAAAAAGTACGAATCTCTCATACAGTTTGAGATCATGGCATTCATCCACGAATACAAGACAACAAATGATATCGCTTGGAAATTCTTAGAAAAACAACTAAATGATTCTTTAGATATAGTGTAACTATGCCACTTTTATGTATTTTTTTCTTAAATTTGTACTATGTTTTCTATTGAATTTCAAGATATGTTTGTTATAATAAGTTAATGATATTTTATTTTTATTTTATAAATTTATTGCTTATCATGGGTGAGTTAAACAAACACAACTTTGAAGATGACTAATATCATATGCATATAACATACTACACGCTTATGGAAAAATGACAAATATTAATGGAACATAGAAACATAAAACAAAAGTAACCTTTACGTAACCATCATAATTAAAAAAATTATTATTCCTAACTTATAATTAATCCATTCTATTAGCATGTTGAGGTGGACAGAAAAACATCATAATTTCTTTTAACATATCTTTTAAGTGAAGTATACAATTTCATATTTTTTATCAATAAATAATAAATTGAATAAATGGCGTATCTAAAACGTAATCTAACCCTTAGAAAAATGCAGTCATCTTGTGCAAGTATTGTGTCTCTAACTTTCATATTCGTTACAGCAACATTCTTCCTGTAGCAGCTTGCAAGACACTATTAGTTAGTTAAAACCATTTCATTTTTATTTGATGATAGCAAAACAATTTATTAATTCATTCTAAAATATAAAATGAAACTTGCAACCCTAACTTTTATTATGTCTTCCTCATAACAACCTTGATTTACATGTGGTTAATAGTTACATGTAATTGATTATTTTTTTATAAGGTACCTTAAAGTGTCCTTCTTAATTTAATTTTATTATTTGTTAATAAAAAAAAAACAAGAATAAAATACATAAATAAAGTTTACTTCAACCCATATGTAAAATATCTAACTTATGAATGAACGGAAACTAAAGAGACTTATATTTGACTGCACTAAAAAACTTACCCTCCTTTCTAATTGCATCTTAGAATTAAGTTTGATAGTAAATACTTGATGCATCATTAGAATAAGCTAAATTTTGAATTTTACTTTTGAATTTTATTCTCTGCATAGATTAACCAGTAAAAAGAAATGAGAGAGAGAATATGAATGTGTAAGTTTCTAAGATAGCTGGCTCAACCAAATTTCTTCAGAAATCAGAGAAATTTTCTGAAAATAAAAGAAGGAAGAGAAAAAGCACTGGGCACACTTTTCATTGAAACTTTGATGTCGTTTGTGATAATACTTCTGTCATTGATGTTTGGATTAACGTTTGATCTCACAGTGATGATGGTTGTCTCTCACATAATAATACATGTTTTGGTGGCAGCAACCCTGAGCATGCAGACTATGGCTTACATGCATGGGCTGTTTCACTGCAAATGGATCACCATCTCTATGCATCACTGCAAATGGATGAGGCTGCACCACAAGTGGCAGACATGCATTCTTAGATTCAAATTTTCGTCCATGCGTTGCAACTTCTTAGGTTTTCTGCATAATTGAATGTGTAAGTTTGTAAGATAGCTGGCTCAACCAAAATTGTTCAGAAATGAGAAAGAATGAAGAGAAAGAGGATTGGGCACAGTTTTCATTGAAGGATGAGCATCTCTGCAAATGGATGTGGATGCAGCAGTTCACCACTTATTGCCTTGCACCATTCTTGAGCATCTCAATAACCTCTTCAGCATCTCAATGCTATATAATGCTTAAAACGTTGTACCAATCAAATTCCATGCATGACTGCAAAAGATGAGGATCTCTATGCATGACTGCAAAAGAATGAGGATGCAGTGTTGGATTATTAACCTAGTGGAGCATCTCAATGCTTCATTAATAACCTAGTTGAGCATCTCAATGCTGCATCTGTACGAGAATTTAATGAGAAAATTTTGATAATGTTATAGTTCTTGTACTTGCTGTTCTGTGTGGTGGTGGTGGGAGATTTTTCAAGAAACGGATTAATACTCCACTTATTCTTTTCTAACCTAGTTTATAATCTCAATGCTATTAATGCTTCCATTTTAATTTCTGTATTAATTAATATATTACATCATATATTATTTACATGCAAATTTAAGTAAAAGTTGAAGGGCTGGTGCTGGATTGTGTCAAATAAACACAGAAGAAAGACTACACGTCAGTATTAATTTTTTTTTAAATGCTTTTTATGAATAAAATTGTTACAAAGTAGAAAATATTTTATATATGATGATTAACTTGAAGATGTTATCTCAACCAATACAAGATTAGAATATTGACATTATTTTTAAAAATGCATATTGTTTGTTTTAATACATCTAACAGTTAAATATTACTTAAGAATTGAGATTAAAAATATTATTTTTTAGGTTTTTAAAACAACTTTTAAAGAAAAAAATATTTATTGTATGTGTGATTATTGTTTATTGTTTATACAATTTTAAATCACTTGAATTGAAATGAAACTTTCATTTGAGTCAAGTAAGACTACAGGGCATTTTTCATTGGAAAAGAAAGTTCTAAAACTAAATTAAGAAAGGTAAAGTATTCTATAGAGAAATCAATCCAACCACCAAAATTACTATTAATATTAAGATGATAGAAATGATTATAACAAGGTCACATTACTAATAACAAATATTATCATCAATTTGAATCTCACAATCCAATTTGTCATTTATGTAACCACACTCTAAGGGAATTTTGGTCCAAATGGATATAGAGGTTTTTTTAACTAAATTGACCTACTTAGTCTTTTGTGTTTTTTAATAGGATTTAGATATTCTTTAAATATCCAAGTTATTTAATTCATTCTTTATCCATAAAAAAATGTATTCAATCTTAGATGTTTGGAAAGTATAACCTTGCTATTTGTGGAAATTTTCAACATTATAAAAAAAACTTACTTTCCTTATATGCATCCACTAATTAAGTGACTAATTCACACTTTTAATATTATAATTCACTATAACAAAACTTCAATCTTAAAGTTGGCTAATAAAAGTTTCAAATGTTAAAAAAATGACATGTTAATAAAAGTTTCAAATACTAAAAAAATACACTAAATATGTATTTGTGTTGGGATTATGTGTGCAAAAAATTGACACTATATACGTGAAAATTTAAACAATTACGTGGACACTTTTTTCTCAGTAAATAGACACTAATAAAGTGGACTCAATCATAGCTAAAAAACGCTAATAAAGTCAGCTTAGTCATCGCTAGAAGGGATGCTAATAGCGTGGGTTCAGCCATGATGTGAACATACATGTCAATTTATTATATAGTTGTCGAGTTTGCTTTTGAATTTTTCAAGCATTTACAATTGTGTTGCAGTAAAAATTGTTTAACTCACTTGTCTTTGCTTTGACCGACGTTATTTTTAGATAGCTAAATTCTATGCATTAAAAAGTTTAGCATTTTTCTATCCACACATTACTTTTCCCGGTCTTTGATAGTAATGTTTCACATTTAGCAACTACGATGTCATGACGCTTTGGCAAGTGCGACTCGCAAGGATTATACAAACCCTTATAGACTCTTCGTACACTTTCACATACTCGAGTTTAGGACTAGTATATCACATGCTACGACAAGATCTAAGTAAAGAGAATAAATTTTTTTAAGACAGTTCATAAAGCCAATTTAATATGGGTCAGTGTACTATCAGAATCAAAAAGTCCCAAAAATGTCGAGAAGACCAGAACACCGATATTCCATATTAAATCCAAGATGTTTCATGTCACTGAGGGAGTCTCAGTAATAAAAATTATGTACAATCTCGAAACACGCATATCAAACTCCAAATAAAAAAAAATACATTATCTCATGATGATTAACGAAAACATAATTAGCAAGTGTTACACATCTATAATAATATAAATAAGAGGACACCCAAGGTAAGGACAAATAGAATTTATGCGATTATAAAGTATAGTTGGATTTTCTCTGAATTCCTACTTGTACCAATACTAATTGAGTGTTAGAATATCTTCCCTGGTACCCCTCATCACTCAGACACACACCCGGTGAGAATTTTGACATGGTGAAAATTTTGTATTAAGGGTTGAAACACTCGTAAAGTGTCCCCTTTTAATTTAATTTATTTATTCTTTACTGATAATATATATATATATATATGTATAATTTTTTTTTTATTTTTTTAATGACAAAAGTTAAGTAAACTACATAAAAAAATTCAAAATAAAAACTTCTATTTAATTAAGGAGATAATTTTTTCATTGAATATTTTTTTATTGTAATTTTAAAAAAGTGGTAAATATTTATTTGTATTTAAAAATATTATTTTATAATTTATTATTTAGTAGAAGTAATTATTTAATAATTACACATCATCTCATTTACATATACAAGTTTAACCTAAAAAGTCTTCCATTCTCCACGCCTCCCTCGATTCTTATAATCCTTTTAACCTAAACGCCTAAAATCTCACCCTCAATATTTTCATCCCATATTTTCATTTGTTTAAGTTTTACTTTCTGAAATATGATATTAAGAGAATTCAAATATGTCTATATTAATATTCTCTATCAAATGATTTAATCTATTGCAAATAATTTTGAATATATTCTTTTCACAATCACATTATCATTTAATTTAATATAGAATAATTACTTGACTAAATTGATAATTTCTTGTTGAATAAATTTTTATTTATTTTGTACTAATAATCTTAAAAAGGTGTTCATATATTTATACATATTCTATACTAATATTAGAAACTGTTTGTATATTTATTCATATTTTTAAAAAATACTATGCCATAATTTATTTGCACATCTCAAAAAATTGACTTACTAATATTATTTAATAAAATAATGACAAGTGGGCCTTCATATTCGTGTATATAAACGTTAACCTAAAACCTAAATCTCACTCGGCGCCCTCTTTTCTTCTTCTTTACTTTCACATTCTCTCATACTTTTCTATGCAGAGGCTGCTGAAAAGATGTAAGTTTTTGTATAATATAGCTTCTCATCTTCCATTTATTGTGTAAATTTTTTAGATAATTATATATATTACAAATTCTTCATCCAATCTTGATTTGTTCTAATTTGGTTTATTTCTGTTATAGTCAAATCAGTCAAATGATATTTATATAATTGTGGAGTTGAAAAACTTTTTTAGATTGAATGGGTCATGGGTCTGGTTTGTTTATGTACCTGTATTGTATATTATGAAAATTTATTTTATATTCAAGCTTCTTTTCATTTAATATTAAGCATTATGTTTATTTTAAACCATTTCCTTCAAGATATATACTTATCTACATTAATGCAATACTTTGTTTATTCATCTCCTAAACCATGCCATTTTTGCAGAGAGGTAAAAAGAAAATCACTATTGTGCAAGAGATAGCCCATTAGTGGCATTATATCAGCATATTATTTACCAAAATTATTTTCTAACATCTACTTTTTATATTACAAACTCATGTTGTTCATATGAAAATTGCTTTGTTTAATTAGTACTTTAAGTTAGATTCATGTGTTTTAATTTGAAAGTGTACTTTTATCTTTATTATCTTTATTTCATGTATGTCTAGTTATTGCAATCTATTCTATGTTATGGTTATTAAGTATTGAGAAATTTGATATCCATTTAATTAATTTAATAGTTTTTTTAATATTAATTCATGTATTATGTTGCGAGACAATATGATTTATCATTTTGAAAATCATATGATAAAAGCATGAAATCTATTATAATAAGTTAAAGATTAATCCTTTCATAATATGATTTATAAAATTATAATTATAAGTTATTAGTCACATTTGATTATAAGTTTTAGGTTCTTTCTTGTTATCTTAAAACTAGAGCAAAAGGAACTAAATCTTTATGCTTGTTGTTTTGTAAGTTTTTTTTGTATAAGGGTTGAAACATTCCTAAAGTGTTCTCCTTTAATTCATTTGTCTATTGCTGATAAAAAATAAAATACTAATCTTTGACTTAAACAGGACATCTTACTCTATAAGATCTGATGCAACGATGGTGGCAGGAGGAAGTGGTGAGCTTGCAGTTTACTCCACTACCTTACATAGTTATGTATTTTAGATTTTCATTAAGAGAACTCAAACATATACAATGAGTAAAAGTATAATATTTGTAACTTTGCAACTTATACTTTTTTTCATGTTTATTTTATATTATTTAAGTTATAACTTAACATTGTTTTATATCTTCTTTCTAATCTCACGTAATAAAAGGAATGCAAAAATTCAAATCATGGTGGTTGGAGGTGCATTTTCAGCTTCCAACTGTGATGCATCAAAGAAATTCCTCAAGACAAAACAAAGACAAAAGTTATCATTTCTTCACAGGTAAGTTTGACTACATACTCACTTGAAACTTACAAATTTTTGAACTACATCTTACTCAATATAAGCCATTAGTCACATGTTTTGAACGAAATAATTATAAAATTTTATTTGATTAGATTTAATCTCTATCTAATATATGTGATTGTGCATGTCGTCATGAATCAAAAATACCTCACACAACATTTTCCATGAAGACACATCAAGAAAAATTATTGTTTCTTGTGTTTTACACGTTTCATGTCTTGTTCTGACATATAGCTTTGGAAGATGACAAAATGGCATGCAACAAACCATAAATGCATTGCTCTTCCATAGGCTTTTTCTGCAAACTGAGTCATGCAACAACTTCAATACAAATGGCACTCATGCAAGGTTCAGATTCAAATTCATTATTATGCTTTCCACACTTCTAAACTTTTCTAAAGTTTAATAGGTAAATGTAAGATATAAATGCATGATGCATTTATCTTATCTCAATGCATAAAAAATCAGTGAAAAATATTACATAGTATAAGGAATGTTATTAGGTTAGCATCCCAAAACTATATGCAACATAATAATAACATTATTTTTATGAGAAATATTAAAAAGTTAAACATAATAATAAACCATGTTTATTATGTTGCATTAGTTTTGGATGCTAATCTAATGAGATTTTTTATACTATGTGACTTTTTTTTGGTGTGAAAGATTAAATACTCATATTTTTATGCATTTAGATAAGTTACACGAATGCATGCATTTGTTTTATATCTCACATATTCAATTTTACATTTACCTATACAACGTAGAAGTGTGGAAAACTCACTCATAAATTTGCATGCATGTCTAAAACATAGATAGACCCTACGGTGTATTCTAATTATTATGACTATTTACTAAAAAAAAAATAAGAATAAAGAGATTTAAAAGTTAATCCTTTCAATATGGTTTATAAAATTCTAACTACAACTAATTAGTCACATGGTTAGATTCAATTGGTTATAAAATATTACATGTTTAGATTTAATTAATCATACATTTATTTTATACATACGTACCTATGAATCATAATAGGTTCACAATACATATATTAATAAATATAAAAAAATATGTTAAATGAAGTAAACTAATAATCAAAGATATTAAATTAAGAAATTTTTAATTGTTCATGTAGAGGGAATATTGTTATATTTCAATCTACTATGTTGCATATATCAATATTTTTAAATGATTATTTAGGATTTAAGGTTTAAGATTTTGTTTTTTAAGTTTAAAGAAAATCTTGAAATCTTTTCTCTTTGTTTCTTATTTGTAAGAAGGGTTTGGACACTCTTTAAATATCTTATTTAATTATATTTATTTTTTTTATAAAAAAATATTTCAATATGCACTATATTTAACATTGTTTTTTTTTTCTTCTGATCTGACATAACATGCAAAATATCAAAGTATTACTGTCAGAGATGTATTTTCTCCCTGTCTATAAAAATAATTACAAAGATTTTTTTTTCTGGTTTTAAAGAATTATTGTTTTGCAGAGAATTCCAGTTCTAACTTTGATGCATTTAAAAATTCTTCAAAACAGAACAAAGAAAGCTTCCAATAGAAAAGAAAAGAAAAGAATATAGGTGAGAGTTAATCACTTTATATTTTTTCTGTTATTTGAAAATACTAAATAAAATAAATAATTTTTCTTTCGAAGAGTATAAATCAATAACAATAATAATTACAGATTGTTACTGTAGTTTTCTACTCTTCTAAGAAAAAATTAATTATTTTATTTATTATTTTAAAAAATTTAAATAACAGATTTCTTTTCTTCTTGTATAAGTTTTCTTTGTTTTGCCTTGAGGAATATTTGAGTGCATCACAGTTGGAATTGAAATAATTTGCAAAACAATTTTTTTTTTAAAGTAGTAAGACAGAAGAAGGCAGAACATAATTTGCAAAGCAATTTTTTTTTAAAGTAAGAAGGGAAAATGATCTTTGACAGCAATGTACTTTGTATGCAAATTTTGTTGTCAGAAGAAGACATTAAAAAAAGTGTTAAGTAAGTGCATGTTGAAATAGGTGATAATGTTGGAATGTAAATTTTTCACATCAATTTACTTAAACATTCTCTTTCAAAATTAATCTTTGAACCTAAAATCTAATAATTTATTTTATAAAAAAATAATTAAACTAGAGAAAGTATTTGAAGAAGGTTTCAACTCTTATATAAAAAAAATTGTATTTAAAATAATCGTTTTATAGTAGAGATTATGTTAGATTTTTTATATTAGGGTTAGGATATTTAAGTGCTTTTTTAATTTAAATGATTAAAGTGATGAATATTTGAATTAATTGAAATAGTTATTATTTTTAACAAATTTGACATCTAGAAGCATTAATATATCATAGGAAATCCAAGTAGATTAATTTACTCGATTCATGTATTCTTCAGTTTTGGAAGATGCAACAAATATAAATGCATTGTTCTTCCATAGACGTTTTCTGCATGCTTCTTCAAATAATTCAGAAAAATGGTCCTTTTTTTAGTTTTAGCAATTTTTTTTTTTCAAAAACGAAAGTAAAATGTTTCAAGTTTAGTAAAATGGAAATTAACTTCAGATTTTTACCAATATTATTTCTTGTTTTACACTGTCATCCATTTTCTTTATTTATTTTGTTTTACTATTTAACTATTTTAATGTAATTATATATCCCAAATAACAAGAAGGAAGAGAAGCTTATCTGATAGCCCCAATGAAACCTTGCTTGCTGCATTATAAATAGATGAAACCTTTACTTAGCAAATCAATATTTTCTCAGAAGCAAAAATATTTGCAGATATTCATTTTCTTCTCATTTTCTTCAGTTCATTCCTTTGAGAGGTATGCTTTTGTAAATGTTCTTCCTTTTATTTTCAAAAATACTTTCTGTGCTGCTGCTTTCATGTTTGAAGATGAGGTTGGTGATTTTGTATAAGGGTTTGCAACGTCTTTAAAAAATATTATTTTATTTTATTTTTTAATTGTTGATAAAACAACCATATGTTTCTTTCATTTGATCTGATATATATGTTGGTTGCAAAATCTGTGATCGATTACAATATGCTATATTGATGATGACAGTGGCTTCTTCTCTAAAAACCTTTCTTTTCTTTGTTTTAGATTTTTTTATCAATAAAATAATTAAATAAATTAATTAAAAAAATACTTAAAAAATGTTTGACCTGTATATCTAAAGTATCACAGCTATGAGAGTTCTTGTCTTCATCTAAATTACTGGATCTTACATCGATAAACTTGACAAGGAAAAAACTTTCTGAATCATTGCAAATTCAATTATTTACTTGGATTCCTAATAAGTACATTTTTTTGTTTGTTTGTAACTGCTATTAAGTATTCTTTGTAATTTTATTATTAATATATGCTTTTTTTATAAAAAAAAATTGCAAATTCAATTATTAATATTATTTAATAAAATAATAAAATAATGACAAGTGGGCCTTCATATTTGTGTATACAAACGTTAACCTAAAACCTAAATCTCACTCGGTGTCCTCTTTTCTTCTTCTTTACTTTCACATTCTTCTCATACTTTTCTATGCAGAGGCTGCTGAAAAGCACTGTAAGTTTTTGTAGAATATAGGTTCTCATCTTCTATTTATTGTGTAAAAAGTTTAGATAATTATATATATTACAAATTTTTCATTCAATCTTAACTATTTGTTCTAATTTCGTTTGTTTCTGTTCCAGTCAAATCAGTCAGATGATATTTATATTATTGTAGAGTTGAAAAACTTTTTTAGATTGAATGGGTCTGGTTTGTTTATGTACCTGTATTGTATATTATGAAAAATTATTTTATATTCAAGTTTCTTTTCATTTAATATTAAATATTATGTTTATTTTAAACCATTTCCTTCAAGATATATACTTATCTACATTAATGCAATACTTTGTTTATTCATCTCCTAAACCATGCCATTTTTGCAGAGAGGGAAAAAGAAAATCACTATTGTGCAAGAGATAGCCCATTAGTGGCATTATATCAGCATATTATTTACCAAAATTATTTTCTAACATCTACTTTTTATATTACAAACTCATGTTGTTCATATGAAAATTGTTTTGTTTAATTAGTACTTTAAGTTAGATTCATGTGTTTTTAATTTGAAAGTGTACTTTTATCTTTATTATCTTTATTTCATGCATGCCTAGTTATTGCAATCTATTCTATGTTATGGTTATTAAGTATTGAGAAATTTGATATCTAATTAAATAGTTTTTTTTTGGATATTAATTCATGTATTATTTTGTGAGACAATATGATTTATCATTTTGAAAATCATATGATAAAAGGATGAAATCTATTATAATAAGTTAAAGATTAATCCTTTCATAATATGATTTATAAAATTATAATTATAAGTTATTAGTCACATTTGATTATAAGTTTTAGGTTCTTTCTTGTTATCTTAAAACTAGAGCAAAAGGAACTAGATCTTTATGCTTGTTGTTTTGTAAGTTTTTTTGTATAAGGGTTGAAACATTCTTGAAGTGTTCTCCTTTAATTCATTTGTCTATTGTTGATAAAAAAAAAATACTAATCTTTGACTTAAACATGACATCTTACTTAATATAAGATCTGATGCAACGATGGTGGCAGGAGGAAGTGGTGAGCTTGCAGTTTACTCCACTACCTTACATAGTTATGTATTTTAGATTTTCATTAAGAGAACTCAAACATATACAATGAGTAAAAGTATAATATTTGTAACTTTGCAACTTATACTTTTTTTCATGTTTATTTTATATTATTTAAGTTATAAATTAACATTGTTTTATATCTTCTTTCTAATCTCACGTAATAAAAGGCATGCAAAAATTCAAAGCATGGTGGTTGGAGGTGCATTTTCAGCTTCCAACTTTGATGCATCAAAGAAATTCCTCAAGACAAAACAAAGACAAAAGTTATCCTTTCTTCACAGGTAAGTTTGACTACATACTCACTTGAAACTTACAAATTTTTGAACTACATCTTACTCAATATAAGCCATTAGTCACATGTTTTGAACGAAATAATTATAAAATTTTATATGATTAGATTTAATCTCTACCTAATATATGTGATTGTGCATGTCGTCATGAATCAAAAATACCTCACACAACATTTTCCATGAAGACACATCAAGAAAAATTATTGTTTCTTGTGTTTTACACGTTTCATGTCTTGTTCTGACATATAGCTTTGAAAGATGACAAAATGGCATGCAACAAACCATAAATGCATTGCTCTTCCATAGGCTTTTCTGCAAACTGAGTCATGCAACAACTTCAATACAAATGACACTCATGCAAGGTTCAGATTCAAATTCATTATTATGCTTTCCACACTTCTAAACTTTTCTAAAGTTTAATAGGTAAATGTAAGATATAAATGCATGATGCATTTATCTTATCTCAATGCATAAAAAATCAGTGAAAAACATTACATAATATAAGGAATGTTATTAGTTTAGCATCCCAAAACTATATGCAACATAATAAACCATGTTTATTATGTTGCATTAGTTTTGGATGTAATCTAATGAGATTTTTTTATACTATGTTACCTTTTTTTGGTGTGAAAGATTAAATACTCATATTTTTATGCATTTAGATAAGTTACACGAATGCATACATTTATTTTATATCTCACATATCCAATTTTACATTTACCTATACAACGTTAGAAGTGTGGAAAACTCACTCATAAATTTGCATGCTTGTCTAAAACATAGATAGACCCTATGGTGTATTCTAATTATTATGACTATTTATTAAAAAAAATAAGAATAAAGAGATTTAAAAGTTAATCCTTTCAATATGGTTTATAAAATTCTAACTACAACTAATTAGTCACATGGTTAGATTCAATTGGTTATAAAATATTACATGTTTAAATTTAATTAATCATGACATTTATTTTATACATATTTACCTATGAATCATAATAGGTCCACAATACATATATTAATAAATATAAAAAAAATATGTTAAATGAAGTAAACTAATAATCAAAGATATCAAATTAACAGATTTTTAATTGTTCATGTAATGGGAATATTGTTATATTTCAATCTATCCATATATCAATATTTTTAAATGATTATTTAGAATTTAGGATTTAATGTGTAAGATTTTATTTTTTTAGTTTAAAGAAAATCTTGAAATCTTTTCTCTTTGTTTGTTATTTGTAAGAAGGGTTTGGACACTCTTTAAATATCTTATTTAATTATATTTATTTTTTTTATAAAAAAATATTTCAATCTACAATATATTTAACATTGTTTTTTTTTTTCTGATCTGACATAACATGCAAAGTATCAAAGTATTATTTGTCAGAGATGTATTTTCTCCCTGTCTATGAAAATAATTACAAAGATTTTTTTTTCTAGTTTTAAAGAATTATTGTTTTGCAGAGAATTCCAGTTCTAACTGTGATGCATTTAAAAATTCTTCAAAACAGAACAAAGAAAGCTTCCAATAGAAAAGAAAAGAATATAGATGAGAGTTAATCACTTTATATTTAATAATTACAAAGATTTTTTTTCTGGTTTTAAAGAATTATTGTTTTGCAGAGAATTCCAGTTCTAACTTTGATGCATTTAAAAATTATTCAAAACAGAACAAAGAAAGCTTTCAATAGAAAAGAAAAGAATATAGATGAGAGTTAATCACTTTATATTTTTTCTGTTATTTGAAAATACTAAATAAAATAAATAATTTTTCTTTCGAAGAGTATAAATCAATAACAATAATAATTACAGATTGTTACTATAGTTTTCTACTCTTCTAAGAAAAAATTAATTATTTTATTTATTATTTTAAAAAAGTTTAAATAACAGATTTCTTTTCTTCTTGTATAAGTTTTCTTTGTTTTGTTTTGAGGAATATTTGAGTGCATCACAGTTGGAATTGAAATAATTTGCAAAACAATTTTTTTTAAAGTAGTAAGAGATAAGAAGGCAGAAAATTATTTTTGACAGCAATGTACTTTGTATGCAAATTTTGTTATGTCAGAAGAAGACATTAAGAAAAAGTGTTAAGTAAGTGCATGTTGAAATAGGTGATGGAATGTAAATTTTTCACATCAATTTTCTTAAACATTCTCCTTCAAAATTAATCTTTGTACCTAAAATCTAATAATTTATTTTATAAAAAAATAATTAAATTAGAGAAAGTATTTAGAAGGATGTTTCAACTCTTATATAAAAAAAATCTATTTGAAATAATCTTTATAGTAGAGAATATTTAGATTTTTTATATTAGGATTAGGATATCTTAAGTGCTTTTTTAATTTAAATGATTAAAGTGATGAATATTTGAATTAATTGAAATAGTTATTATTTTTAACAAATTTGACATGTAGAAGCATTAATATATCATAGGAAATCCAAGTAGATTAATTTACACGATTCATGTCTTCTTCTGAGTGTTGGAAAATGACAAAATCATAAATGCATTGTTCTTCCATAGACGTTTTCTGCATGCTTCTTCAAATAATTCAGAAAAATGGTCCTTTTTTAGTTTTAGCAATTTTTTTTTTCAAAAACGAAAGTAAAATGTTTCAAGTTTAGTAAAATGGAAATTAACTTCGGATTTTTACCAATATTATTTCTTGTTTTACACTGTCATCCATTTTCTTTATTTATTTTGTTTTACTATTTAACTATTTTAATGTAATTATCCCAAATAACAAGAAGGAAGAGAAGCTTATCTGATAGCCCCAATCAATATTTTCTCTGAAGCAAAAATATTTGCAGATATTCATTTTCTTCTCATTTTCTTCAGTTCATTCCTTTGAGAGGTATGCTTTTGTAAATGTTCTTCCTTTTATTTTCAAAAATACTTTCTGTGCTGCTGCTTTCATGTTTGAAGATGAGGTTGGTGATTTTGTATAAGGGTTTGCAACGTCTTTAAAAAATATTATTTTATTTTATTTTTTAATTGTTGATAAAAAAACCATATGTTTCTTTCATTTGATCTGATATATATGTTGGTTGCAAAATCTGTGATCGATTACAATATACATAAACTAGCTATATTGATGATGACAGTGGCTTCTTCTCTAAAAAGTTTTCTTTTCTTTGTTTTGGACTTTTTTACCAATAAAAGAATTAAAAAAATAAATTAAAAAAAAACTTCAAAAATGTCTCACCTTTATTTCTAAAGTATCACAGCTATGAGAGTTCTTGTCTTCATCTAAATCACTGGATAAATATAAAATTATCATCTTACATTGATAAGGAAAAAACTTTCAGAATCATTGCAAATTGAATCATTTACTTCGGTTCCTAATAAGTACATTTTTTGTTTGTTTGTAACTGCTATTAAGTATTATTAATATATGCTTTTTGTATAAAAAAAATTGTATAGGTGAGTGAAATTAGTTCTGTAATTAATATTTTATATGTTTCATTTTCAGATAATGGCTTTTCAATCTATGATGACTTTGGTTCACTACAACGGTCAAATTATGTCTGACGAACTCATGTCATCACAATTCATGAGTGAAGTTACTAGATATCTAGAAGTAAACAACTGTATGACACTGACAACTCTAAAACAAATTATTTTAAATTTGTTTATCCCTTTCAACGGCAAATCATATACGATTGATTTGTTTTATCGCTGTCCAATAATAATGAACGGACTATGGACTTCGTATCGTTGCTTGACCATTCAAGATGACAATGATCTACAATATGTGGTAGCGTATGCAAAAAATTACGAACCTCTCATACAGTTTGAGCTCATGGCCTTCATTCGCGAATACAAGACAACAAGTGATTTCTCTTGGGAATACTTAGAAAAACAACTAAATGATTCCTTAGATATAGAGTAACTATGACACTTTTATGTATTTTTTTTCTTAAATTTATACTATGTTTTCTATTGAATTTCAAGATATGTTTGTTATAATAAGTTAATGATATTTTATTTTTATTTTACAAATTTATTGCTTATAAGGTTTGAAGATGACTAATATCATATGCATATAACATAGAAACATAATTGCATAGAAACATAATAACAAACATAAAACAAAAGTAACCTTTAATTACGTAACCATCATAATTAAAAAAGTTATTATTCCTAACCTATAACAAAACTATTTTAATCCATTCTATTAGCATGTTGAGGTGGACACAGAAACATCATAATTTCTTTTAACATATCTTTTAAGTGAAGTATACAATTTCATATTTTTATATCAACAAATAATAAATGAAATAAATGAGCGTATCTAAGACAAAATCCAACCCTTATAAAAATTTAACATGTCTTTTAAGTGAATTATACAATTTTATATTTTTTTATCAACAAATAATAAATTGAATAAATGACGTATGAAAGACCGAATCTAACCCTTATAAAAATGCAGTCATCTTGTGGAAGTGTTTGTTCTTAACATTGTGTCTCTAACTGTCATATTCGTTACAGCAACATTCTTCCTGTAGCAGCTTGCAAGACACTATTAGGTAGTTAAAACCATTTCAATTTTATTTGATGATAGGAAAACAGTTTATTAATTCATTCTAAAAAGAAAATGAAACTTGCAACCCTAACTTTTATTATGTCTTCCTCATCAACAACAACAAAAAAACTGTTTGGTTACCTTGATTTGTGTTTAATAGCTACACGTAGTGGATGGTTTTTCTTTGAATTTGATTCTCTGCATAATTTAACCAGTAAAAAGAAAAGAGAGAGAATATGAATGTGTAAGTTTCTAAGATAGCTGGCTCAACCAAATATGTTCAGAAGAGAATGAGCACTGGGCACACTTTTCTTTGAAAGTTTAATGTGGTTTGCAATAATACTTCTGTGACTGATGTTTGGATTAACGTTTGATGTCGTTTAATGAAAACCATGTTTGATCTCACATATAAGGAATCCAGTGATGATGGTTGTGTCACATAATAATAAATATTTTGGTGGCAGCAACCCTGAGCATGCAGAGTATGGCTTACATGCATGGGGTGTTTCACTGCAAATGGATCACCATCTCTATGCATCACTGGAAATGGATGAGGCTGCACCACAAGTGGCATACATGCATGCGTAGATTCAGATTTTCATTGAATGTGCAAGTTTGTCAGATAGCTGGCTCAACCAAAATTGTTGAGAAATGAGAAAGAAGGAAGAGAAAGAGGAATGGGCACAGTTTTCATTGAAGGATGAGCATCTCTGCAAATGGATATGTGGATGCAGCAGTTCACCAGTTATTGCCTTGCAGCAGTCTTGGGCATCTCAATAACCTCTTCAGCATCTCAATGCATTAATGCTTTTTAATTTGTTTATTAATTATATATATCAGATAATGTGTGGACAGAGAAAAGTAATGTGTGGTGGAAAAAGAAAAGATAAACTTTCTTAAAAATCATAATTTCGATAATTACTGTGTCTCATACTTATGTTTGGTGATGCAGATGAAAATAAATAATTTGTGAGTTTGATTGGTACAACAATACAAGTGGCAGACATGCATGGTTAGATTCAAATTTACGATCATGTGTTGGAACTTCTTAGGTTTTGTGCATAAATGTAAAATTTGACTGTCAGATTCAACTGTGCATGAAAAATTCATCATAGTTTGTCTTATAAAATGTGTAGCATTGATAGATGAAGTTGACGTGCTTTGAGATGCTGAATTAGGTTAGAAACAGAAGCTATTCTGCAAAACAATAGCAGCTGCTGTTTACTTACTGCACCCTCAGAATTTCATTGCTTTTATATCTGTACTGCACCCCACAACATTAAACTTCTTGTTTTCTTCCAAGAAATAATTAGATTAAAATTGTAAAAAGAAATTCTTTAAAAAAAAAAGTAATAATCTTTAAAATATTTTTTTTGTCAGATTTAATCTTTGTATAAAATATAGATTTTACTTTTCTTCCAAATATTTTCTTAAAAATTTAATTTAATTATTTTTTTATGAGTGTATATCGAAGAAGACACCTTGACGGCTGGCAGAACAGAGAGATGATAAATGCAATGTAATGTCTTCGGATTTTATTTTTTATTTGTATAATTTAATCAGTAAATTGAATTCCGTTGAATTAAAAGAGAGAGAGAATGTGAATATGTAACTTTCTATGATAGCTGGCTCAACCAAATTTCTTCAGAAATCAGAGAAAAAGCACTGGGCACACTTTTCATTGAAAGTTTGATGTCGTTTGCGTTGGAAATCTGTGACTGTGATGTCGTTTAATGAATATGAATGCATGCCTTTGATCTGACAGTGCAAAAGGAATCCACCGATGATGGTATTTCTGGCACCAACCCTCACCATGCAGACTATGGCTTCCATTCATGGCTCTTCAATCTGAAACATTTTTTAAAGTTGATCATCAATTTCAATCTTACTTTTGTATATGTTTTACATATGTAGACAGCTTCAACGTTGTACCAATCAAACTCCATGCATCACTGCAAAAGATGAGGATCTCTATGCATCACTGCAAAAGGATGAGGATGCAGCAGTTCACCACTTATTGTCTTGCAGCAATCTAGGATTAATAACCTAGTTGAGCATCTCAATGTTGCATTAATAACCTAGTTGAGCATCTCAATGCTACATCTGTACGAGAATTTAATGAAATTTTTTTGATAATGTTCTACTTCTTCTACTTGCTGTTCTGTGTGGTGGTGGTGGGAGATTTTTCAGAAAACGGATTAATACTCCACTTATTGTTTTCTAACCTAGCTTATAATAATGCTTCCATTTTAATTTCTGCATTAATTAATATATTAGATCATATGTTATTTACATGCAAATTTAAGTAAAAGTTGAAGGGCTGGTGCTGTATCGTGTCAAATAAACACAGAAGAAAGATTACACGTTGGTATTTCTGTAGTGTTCATCATTAACAAGATTACACGTCAGTATTAATTTTTTAAAATGTTTTTTATGAAAGTAGAAAATATTTTATATATGATGATTAACTTGAAGATCTTATCTCAACTAATACAAGATTAGAATATTGACATTATTTTTAAAAATACATATTGTTTGTTTTAATACATCTAATAGTTAAATATTGCTTAAGAATATTGAGATTAAAAATATTATTTTTTAGGTTTTTAAAACAACTTTTAAGGAAAAAAAATATTTATTTATGTGTGATTATAGTTTATTGTTTATACAATTTTAAATCCACTTGAATTGAAATGAAACTTTCATTTGAGTCAAGTAAGACTACAGGGCATTTTTCATTGGGAAAGAAAGTTCTAAAACTAAATTCAGAGTACTGTAAAGTAAAGTATTCTATAGAGGAATCAATCCAACCACCAAAATTACTATTAATATTAAGATGACAGAAATGATTATATTACCAACGGTCACATTACTAATAACAAATATTATCATCAAGATTGTTTTGTCATTTATGTATACAATTTTACATTGGAAACCACACTCTAAAAGAATTTTGGTCCAAAGGTTTTTTTAACTAAATTAACATACTTAATCTTTTGTGTTTTTTAATAGGATTTGGATATTCTTTAAATATTATTTAATTTATTCTTTATCCATATAAAAAATTATACAATTTTAGATTTAGGAAAGTATAACCTTGCTATTTATGGTATATGAAGACATTTTCAACATTATTAAAAAAACTTACTTTCCTATGCATCACGAATTAAATGCCTAATTCACACTTTCAATATTATAATTTACTATAAGAAAACTTCGTTCTTATAGTTAGCTAATAAAAGTTTCAAATGTTAAAAACTGACACTAAATATGTATTTGTGTTGGTATTATGTGTGAAAAAAAGACACTATATACGTGAAAGTTTAAACAATTACGTCGATAGGAATGATGTTAATAAAGTGGACTCAGCTTTGCTAAACTGACACTTTTCTCTCGTTAAAGAGACACTAATAAAGTGGATTCAATCATAGCTTAAAAAAAGCTAATAAAGTTAGCTTAGTCATGACTAGAAGGGATGCTAATAGCGTGGGTTCAGCCATGATGTGAACATACATGTCAATTTATTATATAGTTGCCAAGTTTGCTTTTGAATTTTTGAAGCATATATAAGTTGACCCTTTCTCTTAATATGGTAAAATGAATTCTTCAAACTTACCCTTATGGTAGTTGCGATTTCAACTCCATTTCAGCTCATTGTCAAAATCTTTACACAACATATTCACCAATTGAATCCAAACGTAGACAAGTATAAAAATTAAAAACGAAATCCAATCATAGGATGTATAGTAACCAATAAAGAACTCATCGAAATGAATAATGAACTCACATTTTAAATCAATGATACAAGTTCAACTCCAAACTAGCATCCACCGTAATCCTAAGTTTTTCGGCCTCCTACCCACTAGAATCAATTTGGAACTTGATTTGCTCAACAAAGAGAGAACCCGATTGATTTGGAACATTGGAATCAATTTTGGTTTCTCACCTTACTCACCAATGTAAACAACTACCCACTTTCTAACTTCTCCGTACTACACTAACCATAACAACAAATAAATGGAGGCACGATTTGGGTTTCTCACGTGCTAGAGATTTTCTTTCAGAGAGAAAAGGGGGGAAAGGGCTTACGTTCGTAAAGTGAATTCGAGTTCACTAATAGCCCACGCACCCCATCTAACGTGCACCATTGGTCAAACCCTCGCAAATGCACGTCACCCATTTTGTTGGCTAGGTCATCGGTACCTCTTTTTTTGTATTTTTATAAAATATAATTCATTTAATTTCAGTTATGTTAGCTAGTAACATCAGTTAGGCCCGGACTACCTCATTTTATGTATTATTTTAGATATAATTCATTAGGTTTCAATTGCATCGGCCAATAGCGTCGATTAGACCCTAACTACCTCCTGTTCTATATTTTTTAAAATATAATTATTTTATTCTCATTACATCGGTTAAACCGATGATACCATTATTATTTTATATATTTTTAATAATAATTTTTTTTTCTAAAAATTGTCAGTGTCGATGTAATCTTCTCTTGACTCTAAATTTTACAATTGTGTTGCACTAAAAATTGTTTAACCCACTCATATTTGCTTTGACAGACACTATTTTTAGATAGCTAAATTCTATGCATTAAAAAGTTTAGCATTTTTTCATCCACACATTACTTTTCCCGATCTTTGATAGTAATGTTTCACATTTAGCAGCTACGATGTCATGACACTTCATAATCTCTGGCAAGTGTGACTCGCAAGGACTATACAAACCCTTATAGACTCTTCGTACACTTTCACATACTCGAGTTTGGAAGTACTATACCACATGCTACCGAAAGGATCCCGGTAAAGAGAAGTCATTTCTTTTTTCAATGTACTGTCAGAATCGAGAAGCCCTCAAAATGTCGAGAAGACCACAACACCAATATTTCATATTAAATCCAAGATTTTTCGGGTCACTGAGAGAGTCTCGGTAATAAAAATTATGTACAATCTCGAAACACGTATATCAAACTCCAATAAACAAAATGCATTATCTCATGATGATTAACCAAAACATAATAGGCAAGTGTTACACATCTATAGTAACACTAGTGCAAAAAGAAGAAAAGGATACGCTTTATTTAGTGCGGTTTTTGCGCTACCCGCTTTCGTAAAAAACGCGGTGGCATTTTTGAAATTATTTTGATTTACGAATGCGGTTTTACCTTTAACCGCATTCGTAAATCCTTTTTCACCATAAATTTTGAAACGCGCCACACACAATTTCAAACTTTATTTCTCGTCTTTGCCTTCGTTTCGCGTTCGCACTCTGAGTTCGTCTCCTTCTGCTGCATCTGCATTCCATTTGTGCAATGTAAGTTTCTTGAACTCTCTTTCTTCCTCTTCATCTTCACAAATATATGCATAAATGTTTTTTGTTTTTCTTATATATGTTTTTTTCCTTGCATTGGTGGTCTCGAAGCACTGTTTCGTTGACTGACATTCGTTTTTCTTACATTGTTTGATTTCTCGCATTGCTCAGTACTCTTTCATTGTCTTCGTGGTTTCTTGTGGATTTTTTGGTTTGCTCCGTTGCTGCTTTCCTGTCCGCCGTCGCTTCTGCTGCCGCCACCGTTGTTCGCTCCCGTGACTCTTCATCAACGTTGGCTCTTCACACAAGATTGACGATGTTTTAAAATTTTTAATTTTTTTTTAATGATTTGGCATATACAAGTGCGGTTAAAGCAAATAACCGCACTTGTAAATGGTATTTATAAATGCGGCTATATAACGGCATTTATATGTCTTGATTTACAAGTGCGTGTTGATCAAATGCGGTTATAAAGTCGCATTTATAAATTCGAAATAGCCGCATTTGTTTTATGTTTTTGCACTAGTGTAATATAAATAAGAGGGGGACAAATAGAATTTATACTATTATAAAGTATAGTTGGATTTTCTCTGAGTTCCTACTTGTACCAATACTAACTTGTGTTAGAATATCTTTGCAGGTACCCCCACTACTCAGACACACACCCGGTGAGAATTTTGACATGGTGAAAATTTTGTATAAGAGTTGGAACACACCTAAAGTGTCCCCTTTTAATTTAATTTATTTATTCTTTACTGATAATATATATATATATATACTTTTATTTATTATTTTTTTAATGACAAAAGTTAAGTAAACTACATAAAAAAGATTCAAAATGAAATTTCTATTTAATTAAGGAGATAATTTTTCTATTGAATATTTTTTCTTTATTCTAATTTTAAAAAAGTAGTAAATATTTATTTGTATTTAACAATTATTATTTTATAATTTATTATTTAGTAGAAATAATTATTTAATAATTATACATCATCCCATTTACATATACAAGTTTAACCTAAAAAGTCTTCCATTCTCCACGCCTCCCTCGATTATTATAATCCTTTAAACCTAAACCCCTAAAATCTCACCCTCACTGTTTTCATCCCATATTTTCATTTGTTTAAGTTTTACTTTCTGAAATATGATATTAAGAGAATTTAAATATGTCTATATTAATATTCTCTATCAAATAATTTAATTTAATGTATTGTAAATAATTTGAATATATTCTTTTCACAATCACATTATCATTTTTTTTAAAAATAATTATCACATTATCATTTAATTTAATATGAAATATTTATTTGACTAAATTGATAATTTCTTGTTGGATAAATTTTTATTTATTTTATACTAATAATTTTAAAAAGGTGTTCACATATTTATAAATATTTTATACTAATATTAGAAATTGTTTGTATATTTATACATATTTTTAAAAAATACTATGCCATAATTTATTTGCACATCTAAAAAATTGTCTTACTAATATTATTTAATAAAATAATTAAATAATGACAAGTGGGCCTTCTTATTCGTCTATATAAACGTTAACCTAAAACCTAAATCTCACTCGGCGCACTCTTTTCTTCTTCTTTACTTTCACATTCTCATACTTTTCTATGCAGAGGCTGCTGAAAAGCTGTAAGTTTTTGTAGAATATAGCTTCTCATTTTCCATGTATTGTAAAATGTTTTGATAATTATATATTACAAATTCTTCATCCAAAATCTTAACTATTTCTTCTAATTTCGTTTATTTCTGTTCAAATGATATTTATATATTATTGTAGAGTTGAAAAAAATATTTAGATTGAATGGATCTTGTTTATGTACATATTATGAAAAATTATTTTAAATGTTCAAGCTTCTTTTCATTTAATATTAAGCATTATGTTTATTTTAAACCATTTCATTCAAGATATATACTTACCTACAATAATACAATACTTTATTTTATTCCTCTCCTAAACCATACCATTTTTGCAGAGAGGTAAAAAGAGAAGCACTATTTGTGCAAGAGATAACCAATTATTGGTATTATATTAGCATATTATTTACCAAAATTATTTTCTAACATCTACTTTTTATACTACAAACTCATTTTGTTCATATGAAAATTGTTTTGTTTAATTAGTACTTTAAGTTAGATTCATGTGTTTTTAATTTGAAAGTGTACTTTTATCTTTATTATCTTTATTTCAGGTTTGTTTAGTTGTTGCAATCTATTCTAAGTTATGGCTACTAAGTATTGAGGAATTTGATATCTATTTTAATTAATTTAACATTTTTTCTGATATTAATTCATATATTATATTGTTACACATTATGATTTATCATTATATGTACTTTCATACTAATTTGACTTAAACAGGACATTTTACTCTATAAGTTTTTGATGCAACCATGACAGAAGGTGTTGAGCTTCCAGGTTACTCCACTTTGACCTTATAGTTAAAATTTTCATTAAGAAAATTCAAACATATAATATTTGTAACTTCTACTTGCAACTTATAATTTTTTTTATGTTTTTTTATATTATTTAAGTTATAACTTAACACTGTTTTTTGTCTCTTTTATTTATGTGACATAACAAAAGACATGCAAAGTATCAAAGCATGGTGGTTCCAGATACATTTTTGGCTTCCAACGATGCACCAAATAAATTCCTCAAAACAAAACAAAGACAAAAATAGTCTATTCTTCACAGGTAAATTTGACTACATACTCACTTGAAACTTACAAAATTTTGTTTCCAAATAAACAAAATATTTAGATATTAGATATTGATATTGTTTCATGCTTTAGTTTGCTGCAATATGGATATATACCAATGCATCCAAATCCTTGATATTTACAGGTATGTTTTTGTTCACAAATTTAATCAAAGTTTATGTATTGAGAAAGAATTTTGGAAGAAAAAGAATATGCACACTAAAAAGAATGCCAATTGCAGAAGAAAACCAATTGTATTAATGTAATTTTTGTAAGTAAAGGAAAATGAGTCCAATTGGACTTTTTTTCCTCTATACAAAATACAAACTATATTAAATTTATTTTTTAGCAATTGTATAGTTTATTCATTATAAATAATAATCAATTAAACCCATTATATATCATACTCAAACATAAAGGCTTGTAATAATAAAATAAAGACAAAGTGACAGATAAGAAACCAGTTAATAGTCTAAATTTAATAATAAACCCATATCAGTTTCAATCAGATATAGATAAAGAAAATTAAATTCAAATTTTTACTAACATTATTTCTTGTTTTACATTTTCTCTGTGGAAGGACATCCCAAAAGTCAAGAAGGCAGAAAACCTTATCTGACAGCCTCAATGAAAGCTTTCTCTCAAGACATGTTAGTTCCTTGCTGCATTATAAATACATGGAACATTTACATAGCAAAATCAAAGACTTTAATATTTTCTCTTTGCAGATATACATTTTCTTCAGTTCAATCCTTTGAGAGGTATGCTTCTGTAAATGCCTCTTCCTTTTATTTTCAAAATTACTTTCTGTGCTGCTGCTTGCATGTGATTCCCTTCCCTACATTCATGCCTTTATATATATATATATATATATATATATATATATATATATATATATATATATATATATATATATTGAGTTTCTGTCATTGCTGCTTTATAATTTTTAAATAAAAACAAAACGAAAGGTCGAATGACTCGGTGCTATAAATTTGTTTATTTTGTTATTCACAAGTTGAATGTTGTTCATCTTCTATTTCAATTGAGTCTATCAGCTATTCCTAGCAACTCAAATTGTTCAATACTTGGAAACATGACTCTCATAAATTAACCCCACAGATTGCACTAATTAAGCAGTAATGGATTGCTTTTTTTTCAATATAAAAAATAAAATTAATGATGATAATAGAGAAAAATAGAATAATATATAAATATTTATTGAAATAAAAGTAAACCTGAAAAATTAATGATGAAATAGACTAGTTAAAGTCACTAAAATGTTTCGTTACCCATTAATGGATCAAGTTCACTTCCTTTTGTTGGTTGTTATTTCTAATTCCAACTTTCGTATGAATTGACTAAGAAGGAGAGACATGGTAAATCTGTAATGGAAATTGATAAATTGGATTAAGGATTAATAAAACCAAAAAAGCCTATATAGGAAACAAAATTAAGATAGAGAATATGAATGTGTAACTTTCTAAGATAGCTGGTTTAACCAAATTTCTTCAGAAATCAGAGAAATTTTCTGAAAATAAAAGAAACCCTGAGCATGCAGAGTATGGCTTACATGCATGGGGTGTTTCACTGCAAATGGATCACCATCTCTATGCATCACTGCAAATGGATGAGGCTGCACCACAAGTGGCATACATGCATGCGTAGATTCAGATTTTCCACCATGCGTTGCAACTTCTTAGGTTCTGTGCATAAATATGAAATTTGACTATCAGAGATTCAAGTGTGCATGAAAAATTGATGATAATTTGTACCATTGATCCAATGAATTGAATAAGTTAGCCTTGAGATGCTGAATAACATTGAAATGCTGTTTACTGCACCCTCTGCTACTTTACCACTTCACAATTTCATTGCTTTTATATCTCTGCTGCACCCCACAACATTAAACCTCTTCTTGTCTTCATTTGTGGACTTACCAAGAAATAAATAGATTAAAATTGTAAAAAAATGCTTTCCGAAGAAAAGTAGTAATCTTAGTGTTTGCCAGATGATCTTAGCTTATTCGTAAAATCTATATTTTACACCACAAAATTGATCTAGTCTATAACTATTCTACCAACAAGGAGCCTAGTGGCTTGGAAAATCCTACAAAATAAACTACCTTTAAACAATAGGTAGCAATAATATGGAATCTTGGTTTATAATCTTGTCACTACATCTATTAAAAATTCGATTAGTCTTATGATATACCTTAATCATTGGTCCTTTCATTCCAATTAAATGTATAGTACTAGGTTAAGAAAATGTGTCCCACTAATCTATTTTATAGTTAGGTTCATATTTTGATTTAAATAGACCACATATCATAACATTGAAAGTAAATGTGTCTCAGACACTTGCCATATGTCAGACATGCAAGGTTAACGTTGTAGACAACACAAATGCCAAACATTATACATGATCTTCATCAGATCTATCTCATCAAATTTTTCTTTAAATTCTCGTACAGATAATACATATATAGTCTGATATATTAATTAATAATTGAACATCAAAACATTAATGTAGCATTGAGATGTGAAAATGGGTTATTGAGATGCCCAAAACTGCAGCAAGGCAATAACTGGTGAACAGCTGCACACTCATCCTTTAGCAGTGGTGCATAGAGATGCTCATCATTTTACAGTGATGCATGGAGTTTGATTGGTACAACGTTGAAGCTGTCTACATATGTGAAACATGCAGAAGTAAGATTGAAATTGTTGATCAACTTTCAAAAGTGTTTCAGATTGAACAGCCCATGCATGTAAGCCATAGTCAGAGCTTTTTTGAAGGTGGTCCTCCTCTTAGCGGTCATGCATGGTGAGGGTTGGTGGCACCAAAATATTTATTATACTGTGAGCTCAAACACATGCATTGGTGTTCAACCATCACACTTTAATCCAAACATCAGAGTCACAGAAGTATTATTGCAAACGACACCAACTTTCAACGAAAAGTGTGCCTTCTTTCTTTTATTTTCAGAAAATTTCTCTGATTTCTGAACAAATTTGGTTGACCCCCCAGCTATCTTAGAAAGTTACAGATTCATATTCTCTCTCTCATTTCATTTTACTGATTAAATTATATATGCAAAGAATAAAATTCAAAAGAAAATGAAAACCCTAATCAAGGCTATGATTAAGGCTCTTTAAATTGATTGAAGACCAATTAATTAGAGTAAAATAACTTTGCATTTTCGTATTTATTGACAATCAAGGCTCAAACCTTAATCTGTGCTAAACACCTAAGTGTTGCAACCAAAACTGTAATCAATAAATATACATATCTGAAGAACATATTCACCTCAACAGAAACGGATCTTAATTGGTTAACCAAGGTGGAAGTTATAATGCAGAGCAGTGCCAGTTTTGAGCAACAGCACTGCTTAATTAGTGCAATCTGTGAGGTTAATTTATGAGAGTCATGTTTCCAAATATTCAACAGTTTGAGTTGCTAGGGATAGCTGATAGACTCAATTGAAACAGAAGATGAACAACATTGAACTTGTGAATAACAAAATATACAAATTTATAGCACCGAGTCATTGCACCTTCTTTTTGTTTTTCTTTATAAATTATGAATATAAATCTTTTGTTATTCAAAATGCTTTGATATTAGATATTCATTGTGGCTCCAACAGATCAACTTCTGCAGCAACGACAGAAACTCATTCAAGCTGCTTCAATGAAATATTATTAACTTAGAACACAACAAACATATATCTTGGAATAGAACAGAAAAAAATAGTAGAATTTTAACAAAAGAACACATAAAAGTAATATACTCAATCTTTTATTTTTATCATTAATAAGCAATATATACAAATGAATCACTTTAGGATGATTCAACTCATTAGGATGATTCAACTCATTTACAAAGAAATTAGAACAACCTAACAATACAACACATTTTAAACAACTACTCAAAATACTAATCCTGTCAAAAACAAACTCCATCACCAAAGACTCAATCTGTATCTGACAAATCGTTTAATTGTTTTTCCAAACACTCAAAAATCATATCACATGTTATCTCCTCGTATTCACGGATAATCGCCATGAGCTCAAACTTTACATTAGGTTCGTATTTTGTTGCGTAACCAACCACGCATTTTATATCATCATCCTCTTCAATCTTCACAGAACGATAAAAAGTTCTTCGATCTTTCATTGTTACTGGACAACGGTAGCGCAATTCAACCGTGTATGATTTGTCATTAGCAACAATGAACAAATTTAAAATGGCTTGTTTGAGAGCTGATACTGTCATAGTATTCTTCACTTGAAGGTATCTACTAATTCTACCCGCAAATACTGATGACATCAGCTCGTCATTGAATATACTACCATTGCAGTACACAAAAGCCATTACAGATGAAGAAGAACTCATTTTCTGCAATGAAACAGAAGCAAAAATTAACTGTAAGTTTCGGCCATAACTACTTCTTCAAGACTAAAAACAAATAGCAGTTACAAACAAAAAATGTACTTACGAGAAACGAAGTAAATGATTCAATTTGAAAGAGTGAAGCAGCAAAGGAATGAAGAGCCAAAAGAAAGAAAGGGTTTTAGAGAGGAAGAAAGAAGAGAAAGTGATGTAGCTATATATCAGATGAAGTGAATGGTAACCTTCAAACATATATATAACTTGAAGCATTGTGGGTCCCTCATATTGCACTATTATGCTACATTTTTGTGCCATCAGATTTTATACATGTTTAATGGTTACATGCAAGTTTAATGGTAACTTAAGCTTTATTTAGTAATAATAATGTTATGGATATGATTTAGGTTGTTCTAAGTAATAACCATCACTGAAATTTTATAAATTGAATAATTAACTTTAATCAACACATAAACTTTGATGAAATTTACGGATAAGAAAAAAAAAGCTTTGATGAAACTTGTGAACAACAACATATAAGGTTTTAGATGCATTGGTATATATTCATATCACAACAATGTAAAGCATGAAGCACAATCAATCAATATCTAATATTCAAACATTTTATTTATTTGAAAACAAAATATGTTACTTCCAAGTGAGACTATGTAGTCAAATTAACCTTTGAAGAAACTGTTATTTTTTTCTTTGTTTTGGCTTGAGGAATTTCTTTGATGCATCACAGTTGGAAGTTGAAAATGCATCTCGATCAGTAATCCTTTAGTAGTTTGTATGTCTTTTGTTATATCAGATCAGAAAAAAGACAGAAAACATTGTCAAGTTATAACTTAAATAATATATAAAAAATATACAAAAATTAAATAGAAGTCGAATATATTATACTTTTACTCGATGTTTGAGTTGTCTTAATGAAAATATAAACCACATAATTATGTAAGGTCATATTGGACTCACCTGGAGGGTCACCACCTTCTGTCACCATCATTGCATCAGATCTTATCTACAAGATAAATCTTCAATAATGGAATACTCTTTAAGTAAAATTAGTATGAAAATTACATTCTAACATTAACTTATATAAACTTATTAAATATAAATAGAATTAATTATAGTGTGTTATTAGTTTAATAAATTATATTATTGTATTGTTCAATTTAAAATTATATTATTATTTCAATTCTTATTATCTTTGAAACCTATTCTATTTATGGCTGCATGAGATTGGATATCCATTTCAGTCCATTTAACCGTTTTTCTTTGGTAAATTTACAGGTAGATGTATAGTCAGATATATAAAATAAATGTCATGATTAATTAAATCTAATCATACAATATTTTATAATCAATTGGTTCCAAACATGTGACAAATAACTTATAATTACAATTTTATAAATCCTATTATGAAAGGATTAATCTTTAACTTATTATAATAGATTTCCTCCTTTTTATCATATGATTTTCAAAACTCCAACTACAATTCATTACTCACATACCTGGATTCAATTGGTTATTAAATTTTGTAGAGTTAAACCATTAAATTTAAGAATGCATTTGAAAATACATATAATGATAAATCATAATATCTAACTACACAACACAGTGAATCAATATCCAGAAAAGTGTTAAATTAATTAAAATGGGTATCAAATCCAACCATATTTAGTAGCCATAACTTTGAATAGGTTGCAACAACAAGCAATATGAAATAAAGATAAAGTACACTTTCAAACTAAAAACACATGAATCTAATTTAAAGTACTAATTACACAAAACAATTTTCACATCAACAACATGAATTTGTCTTATAAGATTGGTAGAAAATATTTTGGTAAATAATACGCTGATAATGACACTAATGTGGCTATCTCCTCCACACAATGGTGTTTCTCTTTTTACCTGTCTACAGGAACAGAATCAGACATGGTTTGGGAGATGAATAAATAAAGTGTTAATAAGTATATACCCAGAAGAAAATGGTTTAAAATAAACACAGTGCTTGATTAAATGAAAAAAAAAAGCTTCAAGTTGCTATAATTTATAAAATAATTTTTCATAATATACAATACACATCCATTCAAGTTAAAAAAGTTTTTCAGCTACAAATGGCATAAATATCATTTGACTGGAACACAAAACAAATTAGAACTAATCGATAAAATTAGAGGAAGAATTTGCAATATATAAAATTATTTAAACTTTATACAAATACTTTAACATGGAAGATGAGAATCTGTTCTATCAAAAACTTACACAGTTTCTCAGTCTTCGTTGCAGCAAGTATAAGAATGTGAAAGAAATGAAGAAGAAGAAAAGAGGGACGAGTGAAAGAAGAAAAAAGGGGGCCGAATGAGCTTTTAGTCTTTAGGTTAAAACACTTATATAGACGGAGGACCCACCTGAAAAAAAAATCTGCCATTATTTAATTATTTTGTTAAATAATATTAATAAGTCAATTTATTGGAATGTGAAAAAAAAAATTACATAATATTTTTTAAAGATATGTATAAATATACAAACAATTTTTAGTATTAGTATAAAATATGCATAAATTTTTAAGATTATTAATATAAAATAAATAAAAAATTATCAATTTAGTCAAATAAATATTTCATATTAAATTAAATGATAATGTAAATTTCAAAAGAATATATTCAAATTATTTGCAGCACATAAAATCATTTGATACAGAATATTAATATAGACATTTGCATTTTTTTTTTATCAGCAATAAAAAGTTAAATAAATGGGAACACTTAGAGAGGTGGTCTAACACTTTAATATAGACATTTGCATTCTCTTAATTAACAGTTTGCATCATATTTACTTGAACAAATAAAAACATGGATGAAAACAGCGAATGAGAAGTGAGAACCTTTTGAATGATAATTACATTTGCATAGAGCGTGATATTTTGGGTAAAAACATTATAATCTGTGAGAATAGAGGGAAGAGTGATTAGGTTAAACATGTATGTGCAAATGGGATGAGCCGTGATTATTAATTAATTATTTTTATTAAATAATAAAGTATGAAATAATATTTTTTAAATATATATATATATATATATATATATATATTTACTAGTTTTTTAAAATTAGACTAAAACAAACAAAGTTTTATTCAATAAAAAAATTATATACTTAGTTAAATAGAAGTTTCATTTTGAAATCTTTATTACTTAATTTGTTTGTCATTAAAAAAATAATAAATAAAGTTATATATATATATATAATATAAATAGACTAATTTGTTTGTTTAAATTTTTGAATATTTATGTTGAGTCTATTAGGTTGAGATTGTCTCTTTAATATTAGGTGTTCTATTATGATATGTATGTTTTTAGACACATTATTAGTGTTTTTGTGCTCAAATAAAATAAATATGGAATATGGGTGTTCCAAGTGTTATACAATTTGTTTAAGACTAAAAAATAGGTTAATAATGGAACAGAAACTTCATCCAAATAATATTTTTCTAACTTCAAACACTACGATACCAATTTAGCTAACAGAACAAATACTTTAATGATAACAAGTTATACAATGAAATTTATACAATATAAAAAAGTCAATCCTTCAAAGTAATATATGCCTTACGATTCCAAACATACACAAATATCTATATAACCTGAGACATTACTTTACCTAAAATTTGCTTTGCCAAAAAGATTAATTATTCACTTAGTTGTAGCTTTTTGGGAAGGATTTACTTGAGTGAAAACTTCCTTTAGTCGAGATGACTCTTCTTTTAACAAGTGTTACTTCTCGAAAAGGATCCACTTAGGTGAAAACTTCTTTGGTGAAAAGGGATTTTGTTACTTCTCTAGAGGGATTCACTTAAGTGAAAACTTCCTTGACCAAGAATGATCAATTTTAATGAAATTTCAAAAAACATGGTGTAAATGAATGAAAATAGTTCTTTGTATTCATGCAGGTGCCTCATTAAAACCTTCAAAGTCAAAACCTCCTCAAGGAAAAATACTGGTGGTAGAAAAGAGTACACCTTATTTATAGTGCTTCAACTGAAATAAAACTTTAGATGACCAAGTTTCTCAATATTCCTTCCCCGCTTAGGTGTTATAGTTGGTATGCTCTATTGTTTAGGCTTTCATGAATGCGAAACGATCCTTCCCAATTTGACGCAAATTTGTCATATGCTAGATCTTTTCTTGATTTTGTTTGCATCCTCCATGCATTGTATCTCTTAGGTAGCCATTAACTTGGATGCTTATTCTCATTTCTTAGTTTTATCTCATAGTTATTAGAGCAAGTCAAACTCGATCTTAAGACACTCATTGTTTTAACTTAAGATCCAACATGTTTCGGCGTAGCATCGACTTCCAAGTTCTACTAGTATCATAACATTCGTAACATATATAAGGTTTTATGAAAAAATTGCTTTTCATACTAGTCCAAGCCCTCACCTGTCATGTGGAAAATTTCTTCTATGTCAACCTTACTTTATTTAAAGACCACCTAATTTCTATGTTCCCAAGTATTCCAAATACATGCAATACACACACCCTAAACCCAAATCAATTCCAGTGTTTCAAGTTGGGTTCTCTCTTGATTGAGCAAATCGATTCCAGTGGATAGGAGGCCAAACAAGTTGGGGTTACGGTGGATGCTAGTTTAGAGATGAACCTGTATTATTGATTTAAAAGGTGAATTCGTTATTCGTTTCGATGAGTTCTTTCTTGGTTACTAAACATGCTAACATTGGATTGCGTTTTTTTATTTTTATGTTTGTTTGTGTTTGGATTCAATTGGTACAGAGGTTGTGTAAAGATTTTGACAAAGAACTGAAAAGGAGTTAAAATTGCGACTGACATTTTTTTATCAACAAAATAATAAATAAATGTGGATTATTTATGGATGCTCCAACCATATACACTCAGATTATGTTGTCAACATAGTCTCCCAAAAAAAATTCAAAGTATTAGAAATAACCCAAACATCTTTAGGCCTTTGCAAAAATTTGCCTCTACCTCTTGACATGAGGTGGATAACCAATTATCAATAGTTCTAACTAAATATCAACCAAAAACGAAACTAACAATGTATTTAAAGAGCATCCAACAGCTAATTCGAACAACAACTCAAAAATCCAACATCATTTCCTAGTTAATTGGAAGTGACTATCATAAAGGTAAGTTTTAAGAGTTCATTAATTGGAATTCATAAACATCAATTTATAATTCTCCCTGTGTTTTACCCTATTAAGAGGAAAGGTCAACAAGTATATCCTTGAAAATTTTCAAAAACAAACTTGTCAACTATATAAAAAATTGACATGTATATTCACATCATGGTTGAACCCACGATATTAGTGTCCAGTCTAGCGAGGACTAAGCTTACTATTAGTGTACCTTTAGCGAGGATTAAGTGTCCATTTAGCAATATGTTTATGAATTCCAATTAATTGATGTTAAGTGTCAATTAATGAACTCTTAAAGCTTACTAATAGTCCAATTGGAATTTATTAATATTGAAATTCATAAACATCAATGAATATGTTAAACGTCCATCATAAACATATGAATGAATATGTTAAATGTCCATTAATTGAAATTCATAAACATCACTTATTTAACATCATTTCTAGCAATGCAATTGTCTTAGCTTTAATGTAAATAACACCTTATTTTTTTCACACAACACCAACACAAATATATACGTGGATTTTTTAGACTTTATTTGTCAACTCTAAAATCAACTTCTGACTAGTAATTTTTTTTATAAATATTGAAAGTACCTTCATGTACCACACAAATGTAAAGTTATACTTTCCAAACATTTAAGATGGTATATTTTTTTTTTATGAACAAAAAATAAATTAAATAACTTGATATTTTGGTCATTTACATAACACAGAAGATAAGTCTGCCAATACATATAAAAAAAAAAACTCCATGTGCATATGGATTAAAATTCTCCTATGTAGGTTTCCAATGTTGTATACATAAATGTCAAATTGGATTGTGAGATTCAAATTGAGGATAATATTTATGTTATTAATAATGTGACCGTTGTTGGCTAATTTTGGTATTAATAGTTATTTTAGTGGAAGGGTGATATTTTACTTTTACAGTACTCTTAGTGTTAAAAGTTTTATATTTTCAATGAAAATGCCTTGTAGTCTTACTTGATTCAAATGAATGTTTCATTTGAATTAACTGAGAGTAGTTACAGTTACCGAAACAATGGCAAACATATTCATTAATACATTGTGTACTTCTAAATAATTTTGTTAATGAATCCAACACTAGTCTTCAATTTTGACTTAAATTTAAATGCAAATAATACATAATCTGATAAATATTAATTAATAAACAAATTAAATGGAAGCATTAATGCATTGAGATGCCCAAGACTGCTGCAAAGCAATAAGTGGTGAACTGCTGCATCCACATCCATTTGCAGTGATGCATAGAGATGGTAACCTTTTGCAGCCATGCATGAAATTTGATTGGGACAACGTTTTAAGCTGTCTACATATGATAAACATGCTTCTGAACAAATTTGGTTGAGCCAGCTATATCTTAGAAAGCTACACATTCATATTCATACCACCCTTTAATGGACCAAAATTAAACCATAAATGTTTTACGTACCTTAAATACAAAATTCATTAAATTAATCATAAATTAAATTTAATTATCTCTTTTAATTTAATTCACTCAACACTATTGGAGTAAAATTATTCAGCTACATGGAATGTAATATAACTTTGATTAAAAAAATTGTATTAGAGTAAAAATTATGACAAAGTCTCAAAATAATGATGTAGGAAATAGCAAAAATTGAATAAGATTTCATAATAATTAAAATGACCTTTAATTTCACAGCTCAGCTCGTCAGAATTACATTGGATTTATCTCTGTTTTGCCAGCCGTCAAGGTGTCTTCTTTGATATATACTCACCAAGAAATAGTTAAATTAAATTTTTAAGAAAATATTTTGGAAGAAAAGTAAAATCTATATTTTATACCAAGATTAAATGAATTAAAAGAGATATTTTAGAAATTATTACTTTCTTTCGAAAGAATATTTTTACAATTTTAATCTAATTATTTCTTGGTAAGTCCACAAATGAAGAAAAAAAGAACTGCAGCACAGATATAAAACCAATGAAATTGTGAACTGCTAAAGTAGCAGGGTGCAGTAAACAGCTTGTGTTTGTAACTTACTTCAGCATCTCAAGGTTTTGATGTTGACTTCATCTCAGTAAAGTTATTGAATTCATTGGATGAATGCTACACATTTCAATGTTTTTTTTATAAGAGAAATTATGATGAATTTTTCATGCACAGTTGAATCTAACATCAAATTTGACATTTATGCAGAAAACCTAAGAAGTTCCAACGCATGGTCGTAAATTTGAATCTAACCATGCATGTCTGCCACTTGTAATGTTGTACCAATCAAACTCACAAATTTTTTATTTTCATATGTATCAAAGATAAGTATGAGACACAGTAATTATCGGAATTATGATTTTTATTACCTTTTCTTTCTCCAACCACACACATTACTTTTCTCTCTGTCCAAGAAGTTGCAATCTTTATTTCTTATCACTATTAATAATTTAATTAGCAATAATCAATAAACCTTTGGCTACTTAATAGGAAAGCATTTATATATAGAAAATTTTTAATGTTATTATTTTTAGTCTTATATATTATACTTGTCTTATTAGTAAACCATGTTTGCATTAGCTTTCGGTCATCTAATGAGATTTTTTATACTATGTCACTTTTTTTTTATGTATTGAGATAAGATACACCAATATATGCATTTGTTTTATATCTTATATATCTAATTTGAAAATGTTAGAAATGTGGAAAACAGATGGATAAATTTGAATCTTAAATTTGCATGTCTATCATTTTCATGGTCTAACATAGATAGACCCTATGGTGTATTCTAATTATTATGGTCATTTATTAAAAAAGAGTGAAAAATAAAAAAGATTATAGTTATGATGGTTGTGAACAATTTTTTTATCAATAAAAAATAATTAGATCAAATAGAGATATTTTATGGGTGTTCCAACTCTTTTTCAAGAAAAAAAAAACCAAGCCTGCTGCCTAGTTTACAAACCAAGAACAATCACAAAACAGAACATATGCAAAACAGATCGTAAAAGCTTAGTCTTCCTAACTAAAAAAACATAGCAACGATCGTTGTGAACAATGATACATGTGTTGCCACTAATGTTGAATCCATGAATGATTTAGATGTTTGCAAACAATAAACTAACACAGTAAGAAAGAACCTTTGCTATTTTAAACACTTGAGACACTAAGAAGGAACCTTATGCGATGTAAAATCCTTGAGTTTTATGACAGAAAATGGCCAAAAAAAAGTCCATATATTAAACATATATATATATATATATTATTTTTTTCTATCTTAGACTTGTAGAACCTAATGAAATAGTGGTTCAAGCATTTCTCTCGTAATTCATTGTGGCCGAATTTAGTGGTTGAGTATCCATATAATAATGCAATGCAAAATAAGTTGAAATTAATGTTAAAGTACATATAGTTTATTATAAACAATAATTTAAATGTAATATTTAAATATGATTACATGTTCTTAACCTCTATTAATGTTAAGTCTTATAATGGTAGTCATCCATTGCATAACATAATAGCCACACTCATACATTTTTTATTGTTTATTACACTACAATTTAATATTAATTAAAAGTTAATATTGATATTTAGACAAACAATGAAGAGAGGAAGATAGAAAATTACAAACCTTTAGGATTAACCATGTCAACTTTTGACAATCTGCACTGTGTTGACATCTTAGTATGTTATATCCACTGTATGAGCTAATTAATAAAAAAAAACTTGTTAGTAGACATTTAAGTATTGTACACAGGTAAGTTGATAATGTCAACTTTTTACTTGAGATATGTGGGTTGCTTTTTGTGCAATGAAAAAAACCACAAAACAGTGCTATCATTTAGGGAATAACACAAGTAATTGTTAGTGATCCTTGCATCATCCATGAAAACAGTTAGTAAAACTTTAAAGGATGAAATACTAATAATTGACAACTTATAGTAATTGAACTTACTGATTAATATAGGAGGAACATATATTTATTTTCCTCCTATATGAAGACAGTTGGTGATGTGATTGAGTTTGAACTTTCTGAGTTCCCGCTGGATTCATTAATTGGGGATCCAAGAATCCATAAACATCATATTTCCCCTTATTAATAGAAACTTTAGACAAATACCTACAAGTAATTAATTAAAACATATTCAATAACTTAATATAATAAAGTAAAATGAGATATAGGTGGAAGAGACTTACATCATAAAAAAATTGAATGACAAATATATTCAGCTTCTGATTTTCAGCTACAAACTCTAACGCACCAGTCATGTATATGTATACAAAGATGTCACTATTTCTTCCAAAAATAGTGTCATCTCATGGAACCTCCATATGGTTTGTACTTATAGTTGAAGCAATCTTTAATAAAGAGGCTATAGGATTATCAAGGAAAATTGAATGCTTCTTTATTTGCAAACTTGGTTTCCGATGCAGTTGCTACAAAATAAATAACATTTGTATTAAATAAATATAATTAATACATAAATATAAATTAATAATTACAAATTATTTTTTTACGGAGGGTTCCAGAATGAGTTGAAAGAAGTGTCTAGGTTACGCTATGAATGTTTGACATGCCTTAACCATATAGTTACCTCTTCTGTAGGTAGAGGAACGAGAGCTTCAACAACTCGTACTTTATCCATCGTCACCTTCATCACATCAAGGGAGATAGCCATATTATGTAAGGTAGTGACCTCTTCAAAGACTTTTCCTATGATCACCATCTGAGAAGTGAAACTGTCTTCTACAAGTAACTCACATTGGTTTATTTGATCAATATCATTCCCTGATATTGTAGGAGTTGCCCAACAACCCTTTGTGCTCCTAAGAGCGAGAGCCACAAGTCACTCGACAAGTTGTACAATTTATCCCTTTTATACGAAACCCAAGTGTATTTTTAACATGTATTTTATAAAGTTCCACCTAATCGAGTCATACACATTCTCAAAATCTACCTTTATAACTACTACTACACTTTTGTTCTTTCGACTTAACTCATTTATTGTTTCATTAATACAAGTACGTTATTTAGTAAGTTCCTTCCTAAAATAAAGACAAAATGAAAGAGGAATGTTATTTATCCTATTTTGAAATAAAGGAATAAAGTTTAAAAATATATTAATCAAAATTTGTACAACTAATTTATTCAGTTGGATCATTTTAAAGTATTTGTCACAATAACATGAAGATATTTTTTGTAATTACTCTACGCTTTAACTGAAAGGGCTAAATTAAAATATAATGTGATATGAAATATATAGAATTAGATAAATACACTTTAGGATAGAATTACTCACATTTGAAACCAGAAAACAAATGTATAGACAAACTTGCTAACATGGTATTGACTTAAATGCCAAGTTCTTTTACCTGGTTGTTTATTTTTTATGTTATCAACACGATAAATATATATATATATATATATATATATATTAACATAGTTTACAACTCAATGACATGTCTAATATAACAAAACAATTGTCTAATATTAAATCCTTAGTCTACCTCTACCTTATACAGTTGATTCTTTTCATAAACGGATTTGATATAATTTTATGAGATATATTTATGATGTTTACACATTTTTACTTAAAAACTTTATAAACTATATGTAATATTTTAGTATAATATGTTTACCAATTAAATATTCAAATCAACAATAATATCTTTATCATCGAAAAATAAAATGAACTTTCATATTTTAATATTCGAAATTAAATTACTAGGATTCACAAAGCAAAGATAGTTAGTCATAATATATAAAATTAGTTCAATCCAAAAAATAATATCAATGTTTTCAATAATTAAAGTTTTAAGTATTTGATTTGATATATGATTGTATTTACCATATTTAATCACAATGAAGGTATTACTTTAAACCATGTTATAAGAAAGTCAAATCTTTAATTTACACTAAACAAAAATATAGTATAACATTACTTATTAATATTTTAGTTTAAATAATGATCAATAAATATATATAATAGATTTATCCCTATTTAAAATGAATAAACATATAATATTGAACTTTATTTCTTTAAATAACAAGAATTATATTAAATCTTTTATTACATAGTTTTTTAAACCAATTATTTATTTTCCAAAAACATTACAAACACACACAAAAATCGTTTAGTAATTGTTAAATTTTAGATTATTAATTTATTAATAACTTAATATTACAACTTATCATATTATTTTAATTTAATTGAATATTCTCATCATTACATCTCTTATCTCTTATCTTTGTAATTGTAATGTACACACTTAAATAAACTAGCACTACAAGAAAAAGAGGTTTTAATAGAGGTTATTTAGCGGAGGTTAATATAACCTTAGAAATTGATTTAATTAATGGAGGTTTTCTCTAAAACCTCAATAAAATAACGGAAGCTTGTTAACCTTAGTTAAATTCCAAAGGTTCATTCAAAAATCTCAGTAAAATAACGGAGGTTTTTTTAATCTTTGTTAATTTTCAAAGGTTTATTTTAAAACCTCCACAAAATAACGAAGGTTTTTTTTAACCTTAGTTAATTTCCAAAGGTTTATTTTAAAATCTCTGCAAAATAGCTGAGGTTTTTTTAACCTCCGTTAAGTTTCAAAGATTTATTATAAAATCTCATCAAAACAATAGTAAAAATTATCATAAATTAAATATTATAAATTATATTTTTAATACGTTTATAAAAATATTATATCCTATTTTTTTATTTAATAACTGTATATATATTGAAATAAATATTATATACAAAATTTTCACACCAATCATTATTAAAAAAATTTGATTTTGATAGGATTATTATAATTCAGCAATAATTTTTAATTTTATTAGAGATTAAAAAAATCCATTAACTTGCAAAGGTTTATTTTTAAACCTCCATTAACTTTCTAAGGTTTATTTTCAAACCCCAGGGAAATAATTTAAATTTACTTTAAAATTTATTTTATTTTCATTTTCTTAATATTTTATCAGTATCCTCTTCACTTTCCCCTGAACAATGGTTTCTGATTTCCCTCTTCCTGCCCCTCCCTTCGCTCCTACCACCTCCACGAGGTGAGTCTCTCCAATATAAGCTAATATTAGAATGTAAATTTTTCACATCAATTCTCTTAAACATTCTCCTTCAAAATGAATCTTTCTATCTAAAATCTCATACAATATTGTAATATCAAATTTAATATGAAACTTTTATTTGACTGGCTTGATAATTTTTTATTGAAAATAAAATGTTTTTACTTTATACCAATTTTAAAAGAGTGTTAATATATTTATTCATATTTAAAAAATATATTACTTCATAGTTTATATTAAATTTAAGAAAGATGTTAATACATTTATACATAATTTAAAAATCATTATTCTATACTTTATTTGTTACTTTCAAAGATTGATTTACACATATTTTTTTAATATAAATAATCAATTAATCATAATTTTTTTCAACCACATAAATTAGATGGTGGGTCCATATTTTGTGTATATAAGTTAACCTAACAAGCTAAAACTTCACACCTTCTTCGGCCCTCTTTCTTCTTTCATTCAGTCTTTTTTCTTTCACAGTTTGAGTTTGGATAGTTTGAGTTTGGATGCTGCAAAAATGAAAGAAGATTATTTCAGTAAGTAAATTTTTTTCACATTCTCAACATTTTTCATTTGTTTCAGACTGTGTATGAAAAGTTTAAACTATACCAAAATTTTCTGCAATTTTTTTTATTTAATTAATATATTTTTTCAATTTTTACTTTTTTAATAAATCACTATAGTCAATAATATTTATTTATGTCATGGTACCCATATCTTTATGAAAAACTTGCTTTAAAGTATATGGATCTGATTTATGTACTATATTATGGAAAATTATTTTACATATTGCTTGAAGTTCCTTTTCAATTAATATTAAGCATTATGTTTATTTATTTATTTTCAGCTTTTTTCAAGGTATATACTTAACTACTTCAACAAAATCATTTTATTTATTCTTCTCAGAAAAAGAAAGTAAAATAGCTAATTTATGTAAGAAATTTAATACTTACAAATTATTAGACATTGTAGTGAGAACATGTTTTTCTATACAACAAGAAAATTGTGGTATGTAGATCCTACTTACAGATTTTTTTTGCTCATTAAAGAAAGAAAAATAAAATCTTATTTACAAATGATATTTTCTTTTATTTCATCTTCTAAACCATGTCATTTTGCAGACAAATAAGAAGAGAAAACACCACTGTGGAGGAGATAGCAACAATTTTTACCAAATTTATTTTCTAACATTGACTCTTATATGGGGAACTTATTTTCTTCATTATAGTGAAATGAATAAATTACTGTGTAATTAGTACATTAAATCACATGCATGTGTTAATTAATTGAGAGTGGTATCTTTATTTTATGTTTTGTTATTCTTGAAACTCTTTGTGGCTACATGCATTAGTGAGATTTGATAACCCTTTTAATCAGTTTAATAATTTTATTTTAATTTAATCTCATGTGTTGTTAGATATATTGTGATTCATGATTACATGTATTATTAAGTATATGTTGGTTAGATTTCGTTGTTAATCAAATTCCTGGAGCATGATTACTGCTATAAACTCAAGCTTTGTTGTAAAGATTAGGCATGCAACATCTTTATTTTTATTTTTATTCTCCTGTTGTAATTGTTGTTTAGACTTGTTGTTGCTGGTTCTGTATAAGGGTTGGGACACCCTGAAGTGTCCCATTTAATTCTTTGCTGATAAAAAAAAATGTTAATCAAATTTAATCATGTAGGATTTAATAATTAATTGAATCCAATCATGTAACTAATGATTTGTATTTCTAAATTTGAAAATCTTGCAAAAGGATGAATTTTTTTATATAACTAATATAAAACTTTAAATTTGATCATCCTCTTATAATATGTTTTATAAAACTAGAAGCACAAATCATTATTCACATGTTTGGATTCAAATTATTATAAAATTATACATAGATTTAATTATTCATGATGTATATTTAATATATGTAATTGTGCATGTAATTATGAATAAACATAGGTCAAACAACATAATACATCAATGAACATAATGCATGTAGCCATAAAGAGAATAGGTTTCAAGAATAACAAAACTTGAAATAATGATATAATACACTCTCAAATTGATTAATATATGAATGTTCTTTAATGCACTAATATCACAGTCCAATTAATTCAATTTACACTTAAGAAGGTGAGTCTCTCCTATATAAGCTAATATTAGAATGTAAATTTTTCACATCAATTCTCTTAAACATTCTCCTTCAAAATGAATCTTTCTATCTAAAATCTCATACAATATATTTTTATAAAAAAATAATTAAATTAAATGAAGTATTTCAGAGATGTTTCAACTTTTATAAAAAAAAAATTCTGAAATAATCTTTTGTTGAATTATAAGTTTGGATAGAGATTATATTAAAATTTATTTTATTAGAGTTGGAATATATCTGAAACACTTCTTTTAATTTAATTAATTTTTTATAAGAAAATAAAAATCACATTCTCTTATTCCTTTATATATATATTATTGGTTAGATATATATATTTATTGATTTTTGTTTGCACACGAATATTTGTAATTTTGATTAATTTATTAATAACAATACATAGATATGACTTAAGTAATAACCTAAGTATAAAACTGTAAATTAAATGATTAAAGTGAATATTTGGTATTATATATTAATTGAAATAGTTATTATTTTTAAAAAGTTTTAGAGAAAAGTTTTATATATATTTATTTATATATTTGATTAATTTATTGATAAGAGTATTATGGATATGATTTAAGTAATAATCTAACTAGAAAACAATAAATTAAATTATTGAAGAAATATTTGATATTATATATTAATTAACCAATTAGAAAAATTGTCCTTTTCTAGTTTCAAACAATTCTTATTTCTTCCAAATAATCAACACAACCAAATATATATGTTCAATCTAGTTTTTCTTCTTCTCTTGATTTGGATTTGAGGACTGTTATATTACATATTGAGCACTCATTATTTTGCTTTCCACATTTCTAAACTTTTTTAAAGTTTTATATGTAAGATATACATGCATGATGCATTTATCTTATCTCAATGCATAAAATCGGTGAAAAACATTACATAGTATAAGGAATGTTATTAGGTTAGCATCCCAAAACTATATGGAACATAATAACATAAGAAATAAAATTATATAAACATTGTTTTTTGAGAAATATTAAAAAGTTAAACATAATAATAAATCATGTTTATTATGTTGCATTAGTTTTGGATGCTAATCTAATAAGATTTTTTATACTATGTGACTTTTTTTGGTGTGAAAGATTAAATACTAATTTTTTGTGTATTGAGATAAGTTACACGAATGCATGCATGCATTTGTTTTATATCTCACATATCCAATTTTAGTGTGGAAAACTCAATGATAAATTTGGATGCATGTGTAAAACATAGATAGACCCTATGGTGTATTCTAATTATTATGGCTATTTATTAAAAAAAAATAAGAATAAAGAGATTTAGAAGTTAATCCTTTCATGATTTATAAAATTCTAACTACAAGTAATTAGTCACATGGTTAGATTCAATTGATTATAAAATATTGCATGTTTAGATTTAATTAATCATGACATTTATTTTATACATGTACCTATGAATCATAATAGGTTCACAATACATATATTAATAAATATAAAATAAAATATGTTAAATGAAGTAATAATAATTAAAGATATCAAATTAACAAATTTTTAATTCTTTATGTAGAGGGAATATTGTTATATTTCAATCTACATACATTATACATTATGTTGCATATATCACTAGATTGTTTAGGATTTAAAGTTTACAGTTTTTTTTTTTTTAAGAAAATCTTGAAATCTTTCTCTTTTACTAAGAATTTGGCACTGCAGTTTGAATTGTTTTTTTTAAATGGATTTGGAAACTTTTTAAGTGTCTTATTTAATTATATTTATTTTTTATGATAAAAAAATATTTCAATCTGCACTGTATTTAACATTGTTTTCATTGTTTTTTCTTTTCTTCTAATCTGACATAACATGCAAAATATCACAGCATTATTGTCAAAGATGTATTTTCTCCCTACCTATAAAAATAATTAAAAAGAAAATTTGTTTTTTTTCTGGTTTTAAAGAATTATTGTTTTGCAGAGAATTCCAGTTCTAACTGTGATGCATTTAAAAATTTCTCAAAACAGAACAAAGAAAGCTTCCAAGAAAGGGTAAAAAAAAATATAGGTGAGAGTTTATCACTTTATATTTTTTCTGTTATTTGAAAATACTAAATAAAATAAATATTTTTTCTTTAGAAGAGTATAAATCAATAACAATAATAATTACAGAATGTTACTATAGTTTCTACTCTTCTAAGAAAAATTTAATTATTTTATTAATTATTTAAAAAAAATTAAATAACAGATTTCTTTTCTTCTTTTCTGGTATAAGTTTTCTTTGTTTTGTTTTGAGGAATATTTTAGTGCATCACAGTTGGAATTGAAATAATTTGCAAAGCAATTTTGTTTAAAGTAGTAAGACAAATTTTCTTTTAATTATTTTCATAAGCATGTAGAAAATGCATCTTTGACACCAATCTTCTTTTCATGCCAATTTTGTTATGTCAAAAGATTGTTGTCTTTTAAGCACTGTACTTTTTGCACGTTTCATGTGTTCTTCTGATATACAATTTGGAAGATGACAAAAATGGCATGCAACAAACCATAAATGCATTGCTCTTTCATAGGCCTTTTCTGCATACTTCTTCAAATAATTCAGAAAAATGGTCATTTTCTAGTTATGCAATAATGACAGAAAGTGAATACAAATGGCAGCCATGCATGGAAGGTTCAGATTTCTACCATTTCATTTCATACATAAAAGCCAAAGCCAAATTACCATCCCAATGCACTCAACACAGTAAATGCTACTCAGATGCATCACACAGCTCAACCATTAACAGATCTTTTATCTATGGAAGAATTTAATTAAGCTTTGAATCTTAAATTTAGTTAATTTCGAATGTTTAAGCTTTAGTTAAGTAGGAATGTTAGTTCCTTGCTGCATTGTAAATGCATGGAACATTTGCATAGCAAAATCAAAGACTGTAATATTTTCTCTGAAGCAAACACATTTGCAGATATATACATTTTCTTCATTTCAATCTTTGAGAGATATGCTTCTGTAAATGCCTCTTCCTTTTATGTTCAAAAATACTTGTTGTGCTGCTGCTTTCATGGATTCCCTTCTCTGCCTTTCTATATATCAGATTAGAGTTCAATTATTCAGTTTGCAAAACTTCACTAATGCTTATTCTTTTCTACATCACTATTAGAAATTGAATCATTTACTTCGTGTTCTAACTGCAGTTTTTGTTTGTTTGAAACTGCTATATATCAGGTTCTGTTTGTAATTTTAATAATATATGCTTTTGTTATAAAAAAAATTGTATGCGTGAGTGAAATTAGTCTTGGTTGAATCTTAGCTTTCACAATTCACTGGAATTCATGGTTGCATAGTAATAATGTGTAGATTTGTTGTTTTTTAAGTGTAATTAATACAGGTTTTCAATAATCAACAATTACTTATGCACCATGTAATTAATTTTTTATATGTTTTATTGTTGGATAATGAGTTTTCAAACCATAATGGCTTTGGTGCATTGCGATGAGTTTATGTCGAAGTTTCTAAATATATTGAAGTGAATAACTTTACGACATAGCCAACTCTCAAACAAATTATTTTAAATTCTTTCATTCTTTTCAATGACAAATCATACATGATTGATTTGTATTACCGTTGTCTACTAACAATGAATGGATTGTGGACTTTTATCGTTCCCTGACGATTGAGGACGATGATGATCTACAATATGTAGTTGCGTATGAAAAAAATATGAATCTCTCATTCAGTTTGAAGTTATGACATTTATTCATGAATATAAGACAACAAGTGATGTCATTTGGGAGTAGTTGGAAAAACAATTAAATGATTCACTAGATATAGAGTGAGTCTATCACTTTTATGTTTTCTTTTCTTAAATTTCTAGTGTGTTTGTTATGTAATAAGTTAATGATATTTTATTTTTATTTTACTAGTATATTGTCTATGATGGCTGAGTTAAATAAATACCTCTTTTATGATGATTAATATCATACGCATATAACATATGAAAAATTGACAAATAAAAAAAAACATAGAAAAATAAAGCAAAAACAACATTTAATTACATAAGTGTTATAGTGAAGATTTCTATTATTCATAACCTATACAATCAAACTAGTCTAATCCATTCCATTACCATTTTAACATCATAATTTCCTTTAACATATATGATAAATGAAAAATACAATTCCATCGTGTTATTCAAACGAAATTCTACCTTCTAACTAATTATCTCATGTTTTTTTTTTAATCAATGAAAAATTAATTAAATTGAAAAAAATATTTTAAGACTATTCTAACTTTTATAAAAAAAATCATAACAAAAACTTTCCAAAAAAGCCAATGAATCTGATCCATCTTTAAAAAAAAGAAAAAAAAAACACCCAAAGAAAAATCCAAGAATTTAGATAATTGTAAGTTGTTTACAATTTCACCATTGCAAGTACAAAAGGTTACAGTTTAGAGTCTCCCTAACCAACTAAAAACCATAGCAACTTCCGATATCTATTAATAATGAGTAGTATTAGTTTGCGATACGACAACCCTAAATCCAATGAACAATTTCTTGAACAAATTTAAACTTCAATTAGTGTACAACAATAATTAAGATTATGCACTAGTACAAAATAACAATACCACGACTCCATACAAAGACGGTTAAAATAAAACAATCGTTAAAAAAAAGCGGTGACAAACTTATAATTATACAGCATTTTGTATGACGGTTATGCTTGATACCGTCGTTAATAAGCAAAGACAAGCAATTAATGACGGTTATGCTTGATACCGTCGTTAATAAGCAAAGACAAGCAATTAATGTCAGTTATGCCTAGAATCGTCGTTAATTATGTGTTTTTAAAATCCCATCAGTTTTTTTTCGCCTTCACTTCTTCATTCTCGCTTCCCCTCACTCCAACTCACTCTTCACTCTCAATTTTGTTGCTTATCACTGCGTTCCATTGCGCTCCAACATCACTTTGCTGCGCTCCCGCCTCGCGCCCTTACACCCACAACCCCCTGCACCCACGAACCTGCACCTCTGTCGTTTTCCCCCGCACCGCTGATCCTTCTGTGCCATCGCTCCCGCCGCGCCCCTCCCTACCCCTTCGTGTGCCTTCCTTCTCCCCCGCAACACCCTGCAACCTGCTCCTCCCTTGTGCCTTAGAGCCCTACGTAGTTGCCCCACCTCACGACTCAAGTAGTCCTCTTTGTTGCCCTGCTTCCTGCTCCTCCTCTGCACAACCTCGCTACCCCATACCCATCAACGCCAACATTCCCACGCCCTTCGCATAATTTCTCGCCACTTTTGCTTCGCTCCACTTTTGAGGTTAGTTTTTTTTTTTTATTTAATAATATATTAAATTTGATTTTGTATATATTGAACGTGTTTATTCTCAGTCTAGGGTGTTCGACCTTTGATAATTTTGATTTAGTTTTTAATTATTAGATATTGTTTGTATATATTGAACGTACTGATGCTGAGTCTGGGGTGTCCGACCTTTGTCAATTTTGATTTAGTCCAATAATTATTATATATTGAAGACACTAATTTTGAGTTCAGGGGTGTCCGACCTTCGATAATTTTAATTTAGTTTCATAATGAATTAGATAATACATTTGACTATATGGAACAAGTTGATGCTGAGTCCTGGGGAGTCCGACCTTCGACAATTTTAATTTAGATTTTCTTAGTTTACTAGTTCTATGGATCGAAGTTGGATTAATACACCACGGATAAATGATGCTTACGAAAGAGGGGTGGAAGAATTCATACAGTTTGCAAAACATAATGTCGTTAGTAATCATAATGGAGTAAGAATAAGGTATCCTTGTGTCAATTGTTTGAATGGAAGGATATTGAGTATTTCTGAAATTAGAGAACATCTTTTGTGTGATGGATTTTTGAAAAATTATACAACATGGTCATGACATGGTGAATTGTTACACTTTTCAAGTGTGCGCGGAGCTTCAGAGGTTGTTGATTTCTCAATGGATGATAGATTAGAGAACATGATTCATGATGTGGGAGCAAAATCTTTTGTCGATGCAGTTTTTGAAAATATGTCTAATGATCCATAAACTCCTTTTTATCCTAGTTCAACTAACTTCAAATGATTATCAACACTTTTAAGGTTGATGAATTTGAAGGCAATGAATGGATGGACTAACAAAAGCTAATGATGTATGGGTGATTGATATGCATTGTATGAGAGTGATATGTGTTGTATGTGATTGATGAAAGCTTGCATGAACTTGATGCCATAAATTCGGGGTAATGTATGAGATGTTGTGTATTGGTACATTAAGTATGAAAAACCTACGAGCAGAGATCACCTGGCTTCACTAATGATCTAAGTCACATAGAATAAGGTATCAGTGGGTGCGAAGCTGATGAGCGAGTTCATACACATCGTGATCGCTTGTAGTCACACAGTATGGATGTTTGGACTTACCGTGATTTGATTGGAGAGGATTATATGTTAGGCTCTGGTAGAGGCATACTTAATGAGTCTTCTAGAAGAGAATAAATATATATGTCATCACTGATTGAAATGAAATGAAAAGGGTAATGGGGAGTGAAAGGAAATCAAGGTACCGTGAGGCAAATGGATTTATGTGGCCACAATATAATTAATGGGTTTTCTGGACGACGATACATCCATATGCAATCCATATGATTGGCATGAGATCAGAGGTAATGAGGGTTGAAAGGATACAAAGTTTGTTTTTGAAGTTTTGGTAGAGGATAGCCTTGGTTTGAAAAAATTTATGAAAAATTCTCCCGAAATAGTTTTTTCCTGAAATTCCACGTAAGAATCTCCATTGAATTTGGGACAAAACGCGACAAATTTCAGGTCAAATAGATGAGTATTCACCACGAAAAAGTCAAATAATTTCACACACAAACAAACCTTCCTTTCATCCCTGGCAGTGCCCAAATTTTTTTTTATTCACAATGTTGTGGGACGAATATGGGGCTCAAATCTCAGCCAAAACTCAATAGACACAGTGATGAACGTCTGGTAAAAAAATCATACCAAAACACCCAAGGAGTAACGCGTAATAAGTCCCAGACCGAGAGTGAACAAAACTGGTTTTTCGAAAACAAAACGTCCTGACTTTCCTTCCCCGTATCTTCTTTTTGTGATTAATTTTTGGACGTGTCTCCTAACTTGGGTGCAAATAACATATGAAAGTACTTCTGTGAATTTTTTCAGCACAATACGGACTCAGAATAAAATTGCAAAAAGTAGGGCGAAATTTCACAAGTTTTGGCAGAAGAAGGCCTTGATTTGCACATATTTTATGAAAAAATTCTCCCGAAATAGTTTTTTCCTGAAATTCCACGTAAGAATCTCCACTGAATTTGGGACAAAACGCGACAAATTTAAGGTCAAACGGATGAGTATTCACCCACGAAAAAATCAAACATTTTCACACACAAACAAATCTCCCTTTCAGCTCTGGCAGTGATCAATAAAAAATTTACTACCAATCTTGTGGGAGGAATTTGGGGTTCAAATCTTATCCAAAACTCAATAGACACAGTGATGAACGTCTGGTAAAAATTTCATACCAAAACACCCAAGGAGTAAGGCGTAGTAAGTCCCAGACCCAGACTGAACAAAACTGGTTTTCCGAAAACAGAACGTCCTGGCTTTTCTTCCGCGTATCTTCTTTTTGTGATTTGTTTATGGACGTGCCTCCTAACCTAGGTGCAAATAACATATGAAAGTACTTGTGTGAATATTTTCGGCGCAATACGAACTCAGAATAAAATTGCACAAAATAAGGCGAAATTTCACAAGTTTTGGTAGAGGATAGCCTTGGTTTGCATAAAATTTCTGAAAAATTCTCCCGAAATAGTTTTTCCCTGAAATTCCATGTAAGAATCTCCACTTAATTTGGGACAAAACAGGACAAATTTAAGGGCAAACGGAAGAGTATTCACCCACAAAATAATCAAACAGTTTCACACAGAAACAAACCTTCCTTTCATCCCTGGCAGTCACAAATAAAAATTTATTCTCAATCTTGTGAGACGAATCGGGGGCTCAAATCTCAACTAAAACTCAATCGACACAAAGACGAACATCTGGTAAAAATTTCATACCAAAACACCCAAGGAGTAAGGCGTAGTAAGTCCCAGACCAAGAATGAACAAAACTGGTTTTTCGAAAACAAAACGTCCTAGTTTTTCTGCCTCGTATCTTCTTTTTGTGATTAATTTTCAGACGTGCCTCCTTACCTGGGTCTGAACAACATATGAAAGTACTTGTGTGAATTTTTGTCAGCGTAATACGGATCCAAAATAAAATTGCATAAAGTAGGGCAAAATTTCACAACTTTTGGAGAATAGCCTTGGTTTGCACAAAAATTCTGAAAAATTCTCCCGAAATAGTTTTTTCCTGAAATTTCACATAAGAATCTCAATTGAATTTGGGACAAAACGCGTAAAATTTCAGATTAAACGGATGAGTATTCACCCACGCAGAAAATCAAACAGTTTCAAACACAAATAAATCTTCCTTTCAGCCCTCACAGTGATCATTAAAAAATTTATTCCCAATCTTGTAGGATGAATATGGAGCTCAAATCTCAGCCAAAACTCAATAGACATATTGACAAACGTCTGGTAAAAATTTCATACCAAAACACCCAAGGAGTAAGGCGTAGTAAGTCCTAGACCGAGATTGAACAAAATTGGTTTTCCGAAAACAAAACGTCCTGGGTTTTCTTCCCGTATCTTCTTTTTGTGATTTCTTTATTGACGTGCCTCCTTACCTGGGTGCAAACAACATATGAAAGTACTTGTGTGAATTTTTTCACCTCAAAACAGACCAAGAATAAAATTGCAAAAAGTAGGACGAAATTTCACAAGTTTTGCTAGATGATAGCCCTGATTTGCACAAAATTTCTGAAAAGTTCTCCTGAAACAGTTTTTCTTGAAATTCCACGTAAGAATCTCCACTGAATTTGGACAAAACGCGACAAATTTCAGATCAAACAGATTAGTATTCACCCACGAAAAAATCAAACAATTTCACACACAAACAAACATTCCTTTAAACCCCGACAATGATGAATAAAAAATTTATTCCCAATCTCGTCGGACGAATCTGAGGCTCAAATGTCAGCCAAAATTCAATAATTTCTTCCCCGTATCTTCTTTTTGTGATTAATTTTTGGACGTGTCTCCTAACTTGGGTGCAAATAACATATGAAAGTACTTGTGTGAATTTTTTTCAGCGCAATACGGACTCATAATAAAATTGCAAAAAGTAGGGCGAAATTTCACAAGTTTTGGCAGAAGGCCTTGATTTGCACATATTTTCTGAAAAAATTCTCCCGAAATAGTTTTTTCCTGAAATTCCACGTAAGAATCTCCACTGAATTTGGGAAAAAACGCCACAAAGTTCAGGTCAAACGGATGAGTATTCGCCCACGAAAAAAATCAAACAGTTTCACACACAAACGAACTTTCCTTTCGGCCCTGGCAGTAATCAATAAAAAATTTATTGCCAATCTTGTGGGATGAATCTGGGCCTCAAATCTCAGCCAAAACTCAACAGACACAGTGAAGAACGTCTGGTAAAAATTTCAGACCAAAACACCCGAGGAGTAAGGCGTAGTAAGTCCCACATCGAGTGTGAACAAAACTGGTTTTCCGAAAACAAAACGTCCTGGATTTTCTTCCGCGTATCTCCTTTTTGTGATTCTTTTGTGGACGTTCCTCCTTACCTGGGTGCAAACAACATATGGAAGTACTTGTGTGAATTCTTTCAGCGCAATACGGACCCAGAATAGAAGTTGCAGAAAGTAGGGCGAAATTTCACAAGTTTTGGTACAGCATAGCCTTGGTTTGCACAAAATTTCCGAAAATTTCTCCCGAAAAAGTTTTTTCCGGAAATTCCACGTAAGAATCTCCACTGAATTTGGAACAAAACGCGACAAATTTCAGGTCAAACGGATGAGTATTCGCCCACGAAAAAAATCTAACAGTTTCACACACAAACGAACCTTCCTTACGGATCTGGCAGTGATCAATAAAAAATTTATTGCCAATCTTGTGGGACGAATCTGGGCCTCAAATGTCAGCCAAAACTCAACAGACACAGTGACGAACGTCTGGTAAAAATTTCAGACCAAAACACCCGAGGAGTAAGGCGTAGTAAGTCCCAGACTGAGAGTGAACAAAACTGGTTTTCCGAAAATAAAACGTCCTGGATTTTCTTCCCCGTATCTCCTTTTTGTGGACGTGCCTCCTTACCTAGGTGCAAACAACATATTGAAGTACTTGTGTGAACTCTTTCAGCGCAATACGGACCCAGAATAGAAGTTGCAGAAAGTAGGGCGAAATTTCACAAGTTTTGGTAGAGGATAGCCTTGGTTTGCACAAAATTTCCGAAAAATTCTCCCGAAATAGTTTTTTCCCCAAATTCCACGTAAGAATCTCCACTGAATTTGGGACAAAACGCGACAAATTTCAGGTCAAACGGATGAGTATTCGCCCACGAAAAAAATCAAACAGTTTCACACACAAACGAACATTCCTTTCGGCCTTGGCAGGATCAATAAAAAATTTATTGCCAATCTTGTGGGACGAATCTGGGCCTCAAATCCCTGCGAAAACTCAACAGACACAGTGACGAACGTCTGGTAAAAATTTCAGACCAAAACACCCCAGGTGTAAGGCGTAGGAAGTCCTAGACCGAGAGTGAACAAAACAGGTTTTCCGAAAATAAAACGTCCTGGATTTTCTTCCCCGTATCTCCTTTTTGTGATTCTTTTGTGGACGTGCCTCCTTACCTGGGTGCAAACAACATATGGAAGTACTTGTGTGAACTCTTTCAGTGCAATACGGACCCAGAATAGAAGTCGGAGAAAGTAGGGCCAAAATTTCACAAGTTTTGGTAGAGGATAGCCTTGGTTTGCACAAAATTTCCAAAAAAATCTCCCGAAATAGTTTTTTCCTGAAATTCCACGTAAGAATCTCCACTGAATTTGGGACAAAACGCGACAAATTTCAGGTCAAACGGATGAGTATTCGCCCACGAAAAAAATCAAACAGTTTCACACATAAACGAACCTTCCTTTCAGCCCTGATAGTGATCAATAAAAAATTTATTGCCAATCTTGTGGGACGAATCTGGGCCTCAAATCTCAGCCAAAACTCAACAGACACAGTGACGAACGTCTGGTAAAAATTTCAGGCCAAAACACCCAAGGAGTAAGGCGTAGTAAGTCCAGACCGAGAGTGAACAAAACTGGTTTTCCGAAAACAAAACGTCCTGGATTTTCTTCCCCGTATCTCCTTTTTGTGATTCTTTTGTGGACGTGCCTCCTTACGTGGGTGCAAACAACATATGGAAGTACTTGTGTGAACTCTTTCAGCGCAATACGGACCCAGAATAGAAGTTGCATAAAGTAGGGCGAAATTTCACAAAGTTTTGGTAGAGGATAGCCTTGGTTTGCACAAAATTTCTAAAAAATTCTCCCGAAATAGTTTTTTCCAGAAATTCCACGTGAGTATCTCCACTGAATTTGGGACAAAACACGACAAATTTGAGGTCAAACGGATGAGTAATCGCCCACGAAAAAAATCAAACAGTTTCACACACAAACGAACCTTCCTTTCGGCACTGGCAGTGATCAATAAAAAATTTATTGCCAATCTCTTGGGACGAATCTAGGCCTCAAATCTCAGCAAAAATCAACAGACACAGTGACGAACGTCTGGTAAAAGTTTTAGACCAAAACACTCGAGGAGTAAGGCGTAGTAAGTCCCAGACTGAGAGTGAACAAAACTGGTTTTCCGAAAATAAAACGTCCTGGATTTTCTTCCCCGTATCTCCTTTTTGTGATTCTTTTGTGGACGTGCCTCCTTACCTGGGTGCAAACAACATATGGAAGTACTTGTGTGAACTCTTTCAGTGCAATACGGACCCAGAATAGAAGTTGCAAAACGTAGGGCCAAAATTTCACAAGTTTTGGTAGAGGATAGCCTTGGTTTGCACAAAATTTCCGAAAAAATCTCCCAAAATAGTTTTTTCCCGATATTCCTTTCGGCCCTGACAGTGATCAATAAAAAATTTATTGCCAATCTTGTGGGACGAATCTGGGCCTCAAATCTCAGCCAAAACTCAACAGACACAGTGACGAACGTCTGGTAAAAACTTCAGGCCAAACACCCAAGGAGTAAGGCGTAGTAAGATCTTGACCGAGAGTGAACAAAACTGGTTTTCCGAAAACAAAACGTCCTGGATTTTCTTCCCCGTATCTCCTTCTTGTGATTCTTTTCTGGACGTGCCTCCTTACCTGGGTGCAAACAACATATGAAAGGACTTGTGTGAACTCTTTCAACGCAATACAGACTCAGAATAGAAGTTGCAGAAACTAGGGCGAAATTTCACAAGTTTTGGTAGAGGACCTTAGTTTGCACAAAATTTCTAAAAAATTCTCCCGAAATAGTTTTTTCCCGAAATTCCACGTGAGAATCTCCACTGAATTTGGGAGAAAACGGGACCAATTTTAGGTCAAACGGATGAGTATTCCGCCCACGAAAAAAATAATACAGTTTCACACACAAACGAACCTTCCTTTCAGCCCTGGCAGTGATCAATAAAAAATTTATTGCCAATCTACTGGGACGAATCTGGGCCTCAAATCTCAGCCAAAACTCAACAGACACTGTGACGAACGTCTGGTAAAAATTTCAGACCAAAACACCCGAGGAGTAAGGCGTAGTAAGTCCTAGATCGAGAGTGAACAAAACTGGTTTTCCGAAAACAAAACGTCATGGATTTTCTTCCCTTTATCTCCTTTTTGTGATTCTTTTGTGGACGTGCCTCCTTACCTGGGTGCAAACAACATATGAAAGTACTTGTGTGAACTCTTTCAGCGCAATACGGACACAGAATAGAAGTTGCAGAAAGTAGGGCGAAATTTCACAAGTTTTGGTAGAGGATAGCCTTCGTTTGCACAAAATTTCCAAAAAATTCTCCCAAATAGTTTTTTCCCGAAATTCCACGTGAGAATATCCACTGAATTTGGGACAAAACGCGACAAATTTCAGGTCAAACGGATGAGTATTTGCCCACGAAAAAAATCAAACAGTTTCACACATAAACGAACCTTCCTTTCGGCCCTGGCAGTGATCAATAAAAATTTATTGCCAATCTTGGGGGACGAATCTGGGCCTCAAATCTCAGCCAAAACTCAATAGACACAGTGACGAACGTCTGGTAAAAATTTCAGGCCAAAACACCCGAGGAGTAAGGCGTAGTAAGTGACAGACCGAGAGTGAACAAAACTGGTTTTCCGAAAACAAAACGTCCTGGATTTTCTTCCCCGTATCTCCTTTTTGTGATTCTTTTGTGGAGGTGCCTCCTTACCTGGGTGCAAACAACATATGAAAGTACTTGTGTGAACTCTTTCAACGCAATACGGACCCAGAATAGAAGTTGCAGAAAGTAGGGCGAAATTTCACATGTTTTGGTAGAGGATAGCCTTGGTTTGCACAAAATTTCTAAAAAATTCTCCCGAAATAGTTTTTTCCTGAAATTCCACGTCAGAATCTCCACTGAATTTGGGACAAAACGCGACAAATTTTAGGTCAAACGGATGAGTATTCGCCCACGAAAAAAATCAAACAGTTTCACACACAAACGAACCTTCCTTTCGGCCCTGGCAGTGATCAATAAAAAATTTATATCCAATCTTGTGGGACGAATCTGGGCCTCAAATATCAGCCAAAACTCAACAAAAACAGTGACGAACGTCTGGTAAAAATTTCAGACCAAAACACCCGAGGAGTAAGGCGTAGTAAGTCCCAGACCGAGAGTGAACAAAACTGGTTTTCCGAAAACAAAACGTCCTGGATTTTCTTCCCCGTATCTCCTTTTTGTGATTCTTTTGTGGACTTGCCTCTTTACCTGGGTGCAAACGACATACGGAAGTACTTGTGTGAACTCTTTCAGCGCAATACGGACCCAGAATAGAAGTTGCCGAAAGTAGGGCGAAATTTCACAAGTTTTGGTAGAGGATAGCCTTGGTTTGCACAAAATTTCCGAAAAATTCTCCCAAAATAGTTTTTTCCTAAAATTCCACGTCAGAATCTCCACTGAATTTGGGACGAAAGGCAAAAAATTTCGGGTCAAACAGATGAGTATTCACCCACGAAAAAAATCAAACAGTTACACACACAAACAAACCTTCATTTTAGCCCTGGCAGTGATCAGTAAAAAATTTATTGCCAGTCTTGTGGGACGAATCTGGGGCTCAATTCTCAGCCAAAACTCAACAGACACAGCGACGAACGTCTGGTCAAATTTTCAGACCAAAACACCCAAGGAGTAAGGCGTAGAAAGTCCCAGACCGAGAGTGAACAAAACTGGTTTTCCGAAAACAAAACGTCCTGGATTTTCTTCCCCGTATCTCCTTTTTGTGATTCTTTTGTGGACGTGCCTCCTTACCTGGGTGCAAACAACATATGGAAGTACTTGTGTGAACTCTTTCAGCGCAATACGGACCTAGAATAGAAGTTGCAGAAAGTAGTGCGAAATTTCACAAGGTTTGGTAGAGGATAGCCTTGGTTTGCACAAAATTTCCGAAAAATTCTCCCGAAATAGGTTTTTCCTGAAATTCCACGTAAGAATGTCCACTGAATTTGGGACAAAACGAGACAAATTTCAGGTCAAACGGATGAGTATTCGGCCACGTAAAAAATCAAACAGTTTCACACACAAACGAACCTTCCTTTCGGCCCTGGCAGTGATCAATAAAAAATTTATTGGCAATCTTAGGGGACGAATCTGGGCCTCAAATTTTAGCCAAAACTCAACAGACACAGTGAAGAACGTCTGGTAAAAATTTCAGGCCAAAACACCCGAGGAGTAAGGCGTAGTAAGTCCCAGACCGAGATTGAAAGAAACTGGTTTTCCGAAAACAAAACGTCCTGGATTTTCTTCCCCGTATCTCCTTTTTGCGATTCTTTTGTGGACGTTCCTCCTTACCTGGGTGCAAACAACATATGGAAGTTGTAGAAAGTAGGGAGAAATTTTACAAGTTTTGGTAGAGGATAGCCTTGGTGTGCACAAAATTTCCGAAAAACATTCCGAAATAGTTTTTTCGCGAAATTCCAGGTAAGAATCTCCACTGAATTTAGGACAAAATGGGATAAATTTAAGGTCAAACAGATGAGTATTCGCCCACTAAAAAAATCAAACAGTTTCACACACAAACGAACCTTCCTTTCGGCCCTCACAGTGATCAATAAAAAGTTTATTGCCAATCTTGTGGGACGAATCTTGGGCTCAAATCTCAGCCAAAACTCAACAGACACAGTGACGAACGTTTGGTAAAAATTCCAGACCAACACACCCGAGGAGTAAGGCGTAGTAAGTCCCAGACCGAGAGTGAACAAATTTGGTTTTCCGAAAAAAAACGTCCTGGATTTTCTTCCCCGTATCTCCTTTTTGTGATTCTTTTGTGAACGTGCCTCCTTACCTGGGTGCAAACAACATATGGAAGTACTTGTGTGAACTCTTTCAGCGCAATACGGTCCCAGAATAGAAGTTGCAGAAAGTAGGGCGAAATTTCACAAGTTTTGGTAGAGGATAACCTTGGTTTGCACAAAATTTCCGAAAAATTCTCCCGAAATAGGTTTTTCCTGAAATTCCACATCAGAATCTCAACTGAATTTGGGACAAACCGCGACAATTTTCAGGTCAAACGGATGAGTATTCGCCGACGAAAAAAATCAAACAGTTTCACACACAAACGAACCTTCCTTTCGGCCCTGGCAGTGATCAATAAAAAATTTATTGCCAATTATGTGGGATGAATATGGTCCTCAAATCTCAGCCAAAACTCAACAGACACAGTGACGAACGTCTGGTAAAAATTTCAGACCAAAACACCCGAGGAGTAAGGCGTAGTAAGTCCCAGACCGAGAGTGAAATAAACTGGTTTTCCGAAAATAAAACGTCCTGGATTTTCTTCCCCGTATCTCCTTTTTGTGATTCTTTTGTGGACGTGCCTCCTTACCTGGGTGCAAACAACATATGAAAGTACTTGTGTGAACTCTTTCAGCGCAATACGGACCCAGAATAGAAGTTGCAGAAAGTAGGGCGAAATTTCACAAGTTTTGGTAGAGATAGCCTTGGTTTGCACAAAATTTCCAAAAAATTCTCCCGAAATAGGTTTTTCCTGAAATTCCACGTCAAAATCTCCACTGAATTTGGGACGAAACGCGACAAATTTCAGGTCAAACGGATGAGTATTCGCCTACGAAAAAAATCAAACAGTTTCACACACAAACGAACCTTCCTTTTGGCCCTGGCAGTGATCAATAAAAAATTTATTGCCAATCTTGGGGGACGAATCTGGGCCTCAAATATCTGCCAAAACTCAACAAAAACAGTGACGAACGTCTGGTAAAAATTTCAGACCAAAACACCCGAGGAGTAAGGCGTAGTATGTCCCAGACCGAGAGTGAACAAAACTGGTTTTCCGAAAACAAAACGTCCTGGATTTTCTTCCCCGTATCTCCTTTTTGTGATTCTTTTGTGGACTTGCCTCCTTACCTGGGTGCAAACAACATATGAAAGTACTTGTGTGAACTCTTTCAGCGCAATACGGACCCAGAATAGAAGTTAAAGAAAGTAGTGCGAAATTTCACAAGTTTTGGTAGAGGATAGCCTTGGTTTGCACAAAATTTCCGAAAAATTCTCCCGAAATAGGTTTTTCCTGAAATTCCACGTCAGAATCTCCACTGAATTTGGGACAAAACGCGACAAATTTTTAGGTCAAACGGATGAGTATTCGCCGACGAAAAAAATCAAACAGTTTCAGACACAAACGAACCTTCCTTTCGGCCCTGACGTGATCAATAAAAAATTTATTGCCAATCTTGGGGGACGAATCTGGGCCTCAAATATCAGCCAAAACTCAACAGACACAGTGACGAACGTCTGGTAAAAATTTCAGACCAAAACACCCGAGGAGTAAGGCGTAGTAAGTCCCAGACCGAGAGTGAACAAAACTGGTTTTCCGAAAACAAAACGTCCTGGATTTTCTTCCCCGTATCTCCTTATTCTGATTCTTTTGTGGACGCGCCTCCTTACCTGGGTGCAAACAACATATGAAAGTACTTCTGTGAACTCCTTCAGCGCAATACGGACCTAGAATAGAAGTTGCAGAAAGTAGGGCGAAATTTCATAAGTTTTGGTAGAGGATAGCCTTGGTTTGCACAAAATTTCCGAAAAATTCTCCCGAAATAGGTTTTTCCTGAAATTCCACGTCAGAATCTCCACTGAATTTGGGACAAAACGCGACAAATTTTTAGGTCAAACGGCTGAGTATTCGCCGACGAAAACAATCAAACAGTTTCAGACACAAACGAACCTTCCTTTCGGCCCTGGCGTGATCAATAAAAAATTTATTGCCAATCTTGGGGGACGAATCTAGGCCTCAAATATCAGCCAAAACTCAACAGACACAGTGACGAACGTCTGGTAAAAATTTCAGACCCAAACACCCGAGGAGTAAGGCGTAGTAAGTCCCAGACCGAGAGTGAACAAAACTGGTTTTCCGAAAACAAAACGTCCTGGATTTTCTTCCCCGTATCTCCTTTTTGTGATTCTTTTCTGGACGTTCCTCCTTACCTGGGTGCAAACAACATATGAAAGTACTTGTGTGAACTCTTTCAGCGCAATACGGACACAGAATAGAAGTTGCTGAAAGTAGGGCGAAATTTCACAAGTTTTGGTTGGTTTGCACAAAATTTCCGAAAAATTCTCCCGAAATAGGTTTTTCCTGAAATTCCACATCAGAATCTCAACTGAATTTGGGACAAACCGCGACAAATTTCAGGTCAAACGGATGAGTATTCGCCGACGAAAAAAATCAAACAGTTTCACACACAAACGAACCTTCCTTTCGGCCCTGGCAGAGTGATCAATAAAAAATTTATTGCCAATTATGTGGGATGAATATGGTCCTCAAATCTCAGCCAAAACTCAACAGACACAGTGACGAACGTCTGGTAAAAATTTCAGACCAAAACACCCGAGGAGTAAGGCGTAGTAAGTCCCAGACCGAGAGTGAAATAAACTGGTTTTCCAAAAACAAAACGTCCTGGATTTTCTTCCCCGTATCTCCTTTTTGTGATTCTTTTGTGGACGTGCCTCCTTACCTGGGTGCAAACAACATATGAAAGTACTTGTGTGAACTCTTTCAGCGCAATACGGACCTAGAATAGAAGTTGCAGAAAGTAGGGCGAAATTTCACAAGTTTTGGTAGAGATAGCCTTGGTTTGCACAAAATTTCCAAAAAATTCTCCCGAAATAGGTTTTTCCTGAAATTCCACGTCAAAATCTCCACTGAATTTGGGACGAAACGCGACAAATTTCAGGTCAAACGGATGAGTATTCGCCCACGAAAAAAATCAAACAGTTTCACACACAAACGAACCTTCCTTTTGGCCCTGGCAGTGATCCATAAAAAATTTATTGCCAATCTTGGGGGACGAATCTGGGCCTCAAATATCAGCCAAAACTCAACAAAAACAGTGACGAACGTCTGGTAAAAATTTCAGACCAAAACACCCGAGGAGTAAGGCGTAGTAAGTCCCAGACCGAGAGTGAACAAAACTGGTTTTCCGAAAACAAAACGTCCTGGATTTTCTTCCCCGTATCTCCTTTTTGTGATTCTTTTGTGGACGTGCCTCCTTGCCTGGGTGCAAACAACATATGGAAGTACTTGTGTGAACTCTTTCAGCGCAATACGGACCCAGAATAGAAGTTGCAGAAAGTAGGGCGAAATTTCACAAGTTTTGGTAGAGGATATAGCCTTGGTTTGCACAAAATTTCCAAAAAATTCTCCCGAAATTGTTTTTTCCTGAAATTCCACGTAAGAATCTCCACTGAATTTGGGACGAAAGGCAAAAAATTTCGGGTCAAACAGATGAGTATTCACCCACGAAAAAAATCAAACAGTTACACACACAAACAAACCTTCATTTTAGCCCTGGCAGTGATCAGTAAAAAATTTATTGCCAGTCTTGTGGGACGAATCTGGGGCTCAATTCTCAGCCAAAACTCAACAGACACAGCGACGAACGTCTGGTCAAATTTTCAGACCAAAACACCCAAGGAGTAAGGCGTAGAAAGTCCCAGACCGAGAGTGAACAAAACTGGTTTTCCGAAAACAAAACGTCCTGGATTTTCTTCCCCGTATCTCCTTTTTGTGATTCTTTTGTGGACGTGCCTCCTTACCTGGGTGCAAACAACATATGGAAGTACTTGTGTGAACTCTTTCAGCGCAATACGGACCTAGAATAGAAGTTGCAGAAAGTAGGGCGAAATTTCACAAGGTTTGGTAGAGGATAGCCTTGGTTTGCACAAAATTTCCGAAAAATTCTCCCGAAATAGGTTTTTCCTGAAATTCCACGTAAGAATCTCCACTGAATTTGGGACAAAACGAGACAAATTTCAGGTCAAACGGATGAGTATTCGGCCACGTAAAAAATCAAACAGTTTCACACACAAACGAACCTTCCTTTCGGCCCTGGCAGTGATCAATAAAAAATTTATTGCCAATCTTGTGGGACGAATCTGGGCCTCAAATCTCAGCCAAAACTCAACAGACACAGTGACGAACGTCTGGTAAAAATTTCACACCAAAACACCCGAGTAGTAAGGCGTAGTAAGTCCCAGACCGAGAGTGAACAAAACTGGTTTTCCGAAAACAAAACATCCTGGATTTTCTTCCCCGTATCTCCTTTTTGTGATTCTTTTGTGGACGTGCCTCCTTACCTGGGTGCAAACAACATACGGAAGTACTTGTGTGAACTCTTTCAGCGCAATACGGACCCATAATAGAAGTTGCAGAAAGTAGGGCGAAATTTCACAAGTTTTGGTAGAGGATAGCCTTGGTTTGCACAAAATTTCCGAAAAATTCTCCCAAAATAGTTTTTTCCTAAAATTCCACGTCAGAATCTCCACTGAATTTGGGACGAAAGGCAAAAAATTTCGGGTCAAACAGATGAGTATTCACCCACGCAAAAAATCAAACAGTTACACACACAAACAAACCTTCATTTTAGCCCTGGCAGTGATCAGTAAAAAATTTATTACCAGTCTTTGGGACGAATCTGGGCTCAATTCTCAGCCAAAACTCAACAGACACAGCGACGAACGTCTGGTCAAATTTTCAGACCAAAACACCCAAGGAGTAAGGCGTAGAAAGTCCCAGACCGAGAGTGAACAAAACTGGTTTTCCAAAAACAAAACGTCTTGGATTTTCTTCCCCGTATCTCCTTTTTGTGATTCTTTTGTGGACGTGCCTCCTTACCTGGGTGCAAACAACATACGGAAGTACTTGTGTGAACTCTTTCAGCGCAATACGGACCCAGAATAGAAGTTGCAGAAAGTAGGGCGAAATTTCACAAGGTTTGGTAGAGGATAGCCTTGGTTTGCACAAAATTTCCGAAAAATTCTCCCGAAAAAGGTTTTTCCTGAAATTCCATGTCAGAATCTCCACTGAATTTGGGACAAAACGCGACAAATTTCAGGTCAAACGGATGAGTATTCGCCCACGAAAAAAATCAAACAGTTTCACACACAAACGAACTTTCCTTTCGGCCCTTGCAGTGATCAATAAAAAATTTATTGCCAATCTTGTGGGACGAATCTGCGCCTCAAATCTCAGCCAAAACTCAACAGACACAGTGACGAACATCTGGTAAAAATTTCAGACCAAAACACCCGAGGAGTAAGGTGTAGTAAGTCTCAGACCGAGAGTGAACAAAACTGGTTTTCCGAAAACAAAACGTCCTGGATTTTCTTCCCCGTATCTCCTTTTTGTGATTCTTTTGTGGACGTTCCTCCTTACCTGGGTGCAAACAACATATGGAAATACTTGTGTGAACTCTTTCAGCGCAACACGAACCCAGAATAGAAGTTGCAGAAAGTAGGGCGAAATTTCATAACTTTTGGTAGAGGATAGCCTTGGTTTGCACAAAATTTCCAAAAAATTCTCCCAAAATAGTTTTTTCCTGAAACTCCACGTAAGAATCTCCACTGAATTTGGGACAAAACGCGACAAATTTCAGGTCAAACGGATGAGTATTCGCCCACTAAAAAAATCAAACAGTTTCACAGACAAACGAACCTTCCTTTCGGTTCTGGCAGTGATCAATAAAAAATTTATTGCCAATCTTGTGGGGCGAATCTGGGCCTCAAATCTTAGCAAAAACCCAACAGACACATTGACGAACGTCTGGTAAAAATTTCAGACCAAAACACCCGAGGAGTAAGGCATAGAAAGTCCCAGACCGAGAGTGAACAAAACTGGTTTTCCAAAAACAAAACGTCCTGGATTTTCTTCCCCGTATCTCCTTTTTGTGATTCTTTTGTGGACGTGCCTCCTTACCTGGGTGCAAACAACATATGGAAGTACTTGTGTGAATTCTTTCAGCGCAATACGGACCCAGAATAGAAGTTGCAGAAAGTAGGGCGAAATTTCACAAGGTTTGGTAGAGGATAGCCTTGGTTTGCACAAAATTTCCGAAAAATTCTCCCGAAATAGGTTTTTCCTGAAATTCCACGTAAGAATCTCCACTGAATTTGGGACAAAACGAGACAAATTTCAGGTCAAACGGATGAGTATTCGGCCACGTAAAAAATCAAACAGTTTCACACACAAACGAACCTTCCTTTCGGCCCTGGCAGTGATCAATAAAAAATTTATTGCCAATCTTGTGGGACGAATCTGGGCCTCAAATCTCAGCCAAAACTCAACAGACACAGTGACGAACGTCTGGTAAAAATTTCACACCAAAACACCCGAGTAGTAAGGCGTAGTAAGTCCCAGACCGAGAGTGAACAAAACTGGTTTTCCGAAAACAAAACATCCTGGATTTTCTTCCCCGTATCTCCTTTTTGTGATTCTTTTGTGGACGTGCCTCCTTACCTGGGTGCAAACAACATACGGAAGTACTTGTGTGAACTCTTTCAGCGCAATACGGACCCAGAATAGAAGTTGCAGAAAGTAGGGCGAAATTTCACAAGTTTTGGTAGAGGATAGCCTTGGTTTGCACAAAATTTCCGAAAAATTCTCCAAAAATAGTTTTTTCCTAAAATTCAACGTCAGAATCTCCACTGAATTTGGGACGAAAGGCAAAAAATTTCGGGTCAAACAGATGAGTATTCACCCACGAAAAAAATTAAACAATTACACACACAAACAAACCTTCATTTTAGCCCTGGCAGTGATCAGTAAAAAATTTATTGCCAGTCTTGTGGGACGAATCAAGGGCTCAATTCTCAGCCAAAACTCAACAGACACAGCGACGAACGTCTGGTCAAATTTTCAGACCAAAACACCCAAGGAGTAAGGCGTAGTAAGTCCCAGACCGAGAGTGAACAAAACTGGTTTTCCAAAAACAAAACGTCCTGGATTTTCTTCCCCGTATCTCCTTTTTGTGATTCTTTTGTGGACGTGCCTCCTTACCTGGGTGCAAACAACATATGGAAGTACTTGTGTGAACTCTTTCAGCGCAATACGGACCCAGAATAGAAGTTGCAGAAAGTAGGGCGAAATTTCACAAGGTTTGGTAGAGGATAGCCTTGGTTTGCACAAAATTTCCGAAAAATTCTCCCGAAATAGGTTTTCCTGAAATTCCATGTCAGAATCTCCACTGAAATTTGGGACAAAACGCGACAAATTTCAGGTCAAACGGATGAGTATTCGCTCAAGAAAAAAATCATACAGTTTCACACACAAACGAACCTTCCTTTCGGCATTGGCAGTGATCAATAAAAAATTTATTGCCAATCTTGTGGGACGAATCGAGGCCTCAAATCTCAGCCAAAACTCAACAGACACAGTGACGAACGTCTGGTAAAAATTTCAGACCCAAACACCCGAGGAGTAAGGCGTAGTAAGTCCCAGACCGAGAGTGAACAAAACTGGTTTTACGAAAACAAAACGTCCTGGATTTTCTTCCCCGTATCTCCTTACCTGGGTGCAAACAACATATGGAAGTACTTGTGTGAACTCTTTCAACGCAATACGGACCCAGAATAGAAGTTGCAGAAAGTAGGGCGAAATTTCACAAGGTTTGGTAGAGGATAGCCTTGGTTTGCAAAAAAATTCCTAAAAATTCTCCCGAAATAGTTTTTTCCTGAAATTCCACGTAAGAATCTCCACTGAATTTGGGACAAAACGCGACAAATTTCAGGTCAAACGGATGAGTATTCGCCCACGAAAAAAGTCAAACAGTTTCACACACAAACGAACCTTCCTTTCGGCCCTGGCAGTGATCAATAAAAAATTTATTGCCAATCTTGTGGGACGAATCGGGGCCTCAAATCTCAGCCAAAATTCAACAGACACAGTGACGAACGTCTGGCAAAAATTTCAGACCGAAACACCCGAGGAGTAAGGCGTAGTAAGTCCCAGACCGAGAGTGAACAAAACTGGTTTTCCGAAAACAAAACGTCCTGGATTTTCTTCCCCGTATCTCCTTTTTGTGATTCTTTTTTGGACGTGCCTCCTTGCCTGGGTGCAAACAACATATGGAAGTACTTGTGTGAACTCTTTCAGAGCAATACGGACCCAGAATATAAGTTGAAGAAAGTAGGGCGAAATTTCACAAGTTTTGGTAAAGGATAGCCTTGGTTTGCACAAAATTTCCGAAAAATTCTCCCGAAATAGTTTTTTCCTGAAATTCCACATAAGAATCTCCACTGAAATTTGGGACAAAACGCGACAAATTTCAGGTCAAACGGATGAGTATTCGCCCACGAAAAAAATCAAACAGTTTCACACACAAACGAACCTTCCTTTCGGCTCTGGCAGTGATCAATAGAAAATTTATTGCCAATCTTGTGGGACGAATCTGGGCCTCAAATCTCAGCCAAAACTCAACAGACACAGTGACGAACGTCTGGCAAAAATTTCAGACCGAAACACCCGAGGAGTAAGGCGTAGTAAGTCCCAGACCGAGAGTGAACAAAACTAGTTTTCCGAAAACAAAACGTCCTGGATTTTCTTCCCCGTATCTCCTTACCTGGGTGCAAACAACATATGGAAGTACTTGTGTGAACTCTTTCAGCGCAATACGGACCCAGAATAGAATTTGCAGAAAGTAGGTCGAAATTTCACAAGTTTTGGTAGAGGATAGCCTTGGTTTGCACAAAATTTCCGAAAAATTCTCCCGAAATAGTTTTTTCCTGAAATTCCACGTAAGAATCTCCACTGAAATTTGGGACAAAACGCGACAAATTTCAGGTCAAACGGATGAGTATTCGCCCACGAAAAAAATCAAACAGTTTCACACACAAACGAACCTTCCTTTCGGCCCTGGCAGAGATCAATAGAAAATTTATTGCCAAACTTGTGGGACGAATCTGGGCCTCAAATCTCAGCCAAAACTCAACAGACACAGTGACGAACGTCTGGCAAAAATTTCAGACCGAAACACCCGAGGAGTAAGGCGTAGTAAGTCCCAGACCGAGAGTGAACAAAACTGGTTTTCCGAAAACAAAACGTCCTGGATTTTCTTCCTCGTATCTCCTTTTTGTGATTCTTTTTTGGACGTGCCTCCTTGCCTGGGTGCAAACAACATATGGAAGTACTTGTGTGAACTCTTTCAGAGCAATACGGACCCAGAATAGAAGTTGAAGAAAGTAGGGCGAAATTTCACAAGTTTTGGTAGAGGATAGCCTAGGTTTGCACAAAATTTCCGAAAAATTCTCCCGAAATAGTTTTTTCCTGAAATTCCACGTAAGAATCTCCACTGAAATTTGGGACAAAACGCGACAAATTTCAGGACAAACGGATGAGTATTCGCCCTCGAAAAAAATCAAACAGTTTCACACACAAACGAACCTTCCATTCGGCCCTGGCAGTGATCAATAAAAAATTTATTGCCAATCTTGTGGGACGAATCTGGGCCTGAAATCTCAGCCTAAACTCAACAGACACAGTGACGAACGTCTGGTAAAAATTTCAGACCGAAACACCCGAGGAGTAAGGCGTAGTAAGTCCCAGACCGAGAGTGAACAAAACTGGTTTTCCGAAAACAAAACGTCCTGGATTTTCTTCACCGTATCACCTTTTGGTGGACGTGCCTCCATACCTGGGTGCAAACAACATATGGAAGTACTTGTGTGAACTCTTTCAGCGCAATACGGACCCAGAATAGAAGTTGCAGAAAGTAGGGCGAAATTTCACAAGTTTTGGTAGAGGATAGCCTTGGTTTGCACAAAATTTCCGAAAAATTCTCCCGAAATAGTTTTTTCCTGAAATTCCACGTAAGAATCTCCACTGAAATTTGGGACAAAACGCGACAAATTTCAGGTCAAACGGATGAGTATTCGCCCACGAAAAAAATCAAACAGTTTCACAAACAAACGAACCTTCCTTTCGGCACTGGCAGTGATCAATAAAAAATTTATTGCCAATCTTGTGGGACGAATCTGGGCCTCAAATCTCAGCCAAAACTCAACAGACACAGTGACGAACGTCTGGTAAAAATTTCAGACCGAAACACTCGAGGAGTAAGGCGTAGTAAGTCCCAGACCGAGAGTGAACAAAACTGGTTTTCCGAAAACAAAACGTCCTGGATTTTCTTCCCCGTATCTCCTTTCTGTGATTCATTCGTGGACGTGCCTCCTTGCCTGGGTGCAAACAACATATGGAAGTACTTGTGTGAACTCTTTCAGCGCAATACGGACCCAGAATAGAAGTTGCAGAAAGTAGGGCGAAATTTCACAAGTTTTGGTAGAGGATAGCCTTGGTTTGCACAAAATTTCCGAAAAATTCTCCCGAAATAGTTTTTTCCTGAAATTCCACGTAAGAATCTCCACTGATATTTTGGACAAAATGCGATAAATTTCAGGTCAAACGGATGAGTATTCGCCCACGAAAAAAATCAAACAGTTTCACACACAAACGAACCTTCCTTTCGGCCTTGGCAGTGATCAATAGAAAATTTATTGCCAATCTTGTGGGACGAATCTGGGCCTCAAATCTCAGCCAAAACTCAACAGAGACAGTGACGAACGTCTGGCAAAAATTTCAGACCGAAACACCCGAGGAGTAGGGCATAGTAAGTCCCAGACCGAGAGTGAACAAAACTGGTTTTCCGAAAACAAAACGTCCTGCATTTTCTTCCCCGTATCTCCTTTTTGTGGACGTGCCTCCTTACCTGTGTGCAAACAACATATGGAAGTACTTGTGTGAACTCTTCCAGCGCAATACGGACCCAGAATAGAAGTTGCAGAAAGTAGGGCGAAATTTCACAAGTTTTGGTAGAGGATAGCCTTGGTTTGCACAAAATTTCCGAAAAATTCTCCCGAAATAGTTTTTTCCTGAAATTCCACGTAAGAATCTCTACTGAATTTGGGACAAAACGCGACAAATTTGAGGTCAAACGGATGAGTATTCGCCCACGAAAAAAATCAAACAGTTTCACACACAAACGAACCTTCCTTTCGGCCCTGGCAGTGATCGATAAAAAATTTATTGCCAATCTTGTGGGACGAATCTAGGCTTCAAATCTCAGCCAAAACTCAACAGACACAGTGACGAACGTCTGGTAAAAATTTCAGACCGAAACACCCGAGGAGTAAGGCCTAGTAAGTCCCAGACCGAGAGCGAACAAAACTGGTTTTCCGAAAACAAAACGTCCTGGATTTTCTTCCCCGTATCACCTTTTGGTGGACGTGCCTCCTTACCTGGGTGCAAACAACATATGGAAGTACTTGTGTGAACTCTTTCAGCGCAATACGGACCCAGAATAGAAGTTGCAGAAAGTAGGGCGAAATTTCACAAGTTTTGGTAGAGGATAGCCTTGGTTTGCACAAAATTTCCGAAAAATTCTCCCGAAATAGTTTTTTCCTGAAATTCCACGTAAGAATCTCCACTGAATTTGGGACAAAACGCGACAACTTTCAGGTCAAACGGATGAGTATTCGCCCACGAAAAAAAATCAAACAGTTTCACGCACAAACGAACCTTCCTTTCGGCCCTGGCAGTGATCAATAAAAAATTTATTGCCAATCTTGTGGGACGAATCTGGGCCTCAAATCTCAACCAAAACTCAGCAGACACAGTGACGAACGTCTGGTAAAAATTTCAGACCGAAACACCCGAGGAGTAAGGCGTAGTAAGTCCCAGACCGAGAGTGAACAAAACTGGTTTTCCGAAAACAAAACGTCCTGGATTTTCTTCCCCGTATCTCCTTTTTGTGATTCTTTTGTGGACGTGCCTCCTTGCCTAGGTGCAAACAACATGTGGAAGTACTTGTGTGAACTCTTTCAGCGCAATACGGACCCAGAATAGAAGTTGCAGAAAGTAGGGCGAAATTTCACAAGTTTTGGTAGAGGATAGCCTTGGTTTGCACAAAATTTCCGAAAAATTCTCCCGAAATAGTTTTTTCCTGAAATTCCACGTAAGAATCTCCACTGAATTTGGGACAAAACGCGACAAATTTCAGGTCAAACGGATGAGTATTCGCCCACGAATAAAAATCAAACAGTTTCACACACAAACGAACCTTCCTTTCGGCCCTGGCAGTGATCGATAAAAAATTTATTGCCAATCTTGTGGGACGAATCTGGGCCTCAAATCTCAGCCAAAACTCAACAGACACAGTGACGAACGTCTGGTAAAAATTTCAGACCGAAACACCCGAGGAGTAAGGCGTAGTAAGTCCCAGACCGAGAGTGAACAAAACTGGTTTTCCGAAAACAAAACGTCCTGGATTTTCTTCCCCGTATCTCCTTTTTGTGATTCTTTTGTGGACGTGCCTCCTTGCCTGGGTGCAAACAACATGTGGAAGTACTTGTGTGAACTCTTTCAGCGCAATACGGACCCAGAATAGAAGTTGCAGAAAGTAGGGCGAAATTTCACAAGTTTTTGTAGAGGATAGCCTTGGTTTGCACAAAATTTCCGAAAAATTCTCCCGAAATAGTTTTTTCCTGAAATTCCACGTAAGAATCTCCACTGAATTTGGGACAAAACTCGACAAATTTCAGGTCAAAAGGATGAGTATTCGCCCACGAAAAAAAATCAAACAGTTTCACACACAAACGAACCTTCCTTTCGGCCCTGGCAGTGATCAATAAAAAATTTATTGCCAATCTTGTGGGACGAATCTGGGCCTCAAATCTCAGCCAAAACTCAACGGACACAGTGACGAACGTCTGGTAAAAATTTCAGACCGAAACACCCGAGGAGTAAGGCGTAGTAAGTCCCAGACCGAGAGTGAACAAAACTGGATTTCCGAAAACAAAACGTCCTGGATTTTCTTCCCCGTATCACCTTTTGGAGGACGTGCCTCCTTACCTGGTTGCAAACAACATATGGAAGTACTTGTGTGAACTCTTTCAGCGCAATACGGACCCAGAATAGAAGTTGCAGAAAGTAGGGCGAAATTTCACAAGTTTTGGTAGAGGATAGCCTTGGTTTGCACAAAATTTCCGAAAAATTCTCCCGAAATTGTTTTTTCCTGAAATTCCACGTAAGAATCTCCACTGAATTTGGGACAAAACGCGACAACTTTCAGGTCAAACGGATGAGTATTCGCCCACGAAAAAAAATCAAACAGTTTCACGCACAAACGAACCTTCCTTTCGGCCCTGGCAGTGATCAATAAAAAATTTATTGCCAATCTTGTGGGACGAATCTGGGCCTCAAATCTCAACCAAAACTCAGCAGACACAGTGACGAACGTCTGGTAAAAATTTCAGACCGAAACACCCGAGGAGTAAGGCGTAGTAAGTCCCAGACCGAGAGTGAACAAAACTGGTTTTCCGAAAACAAAACGTCCTGGATTTTCTTCCCCGTATCTCCTTTTTGTGATTCTTTTGTGGACGTGCCTCCTTTCCTGGGTGCAAACAACATATGGAAGTACTTGTGTGAACTCTTTCAGCGCAATACGGACCCAAAATAGAAGTTGCAGAAAGTAGGGCGAAATTTCACAAGTTTTGGTAGAGGATAGCCTTGGTTTGCACAAAATTTCCGAAAAATTCTCCCGAAATAGTTTTTTCCTGAAATTCCACGTAAGAATCTCCACTGAATTTGGGACAAAACGCGACTAATTTCAGGTCAAACGGATGAGTATTCGCCCACGAAAAAAATCAAACAGTTTCACACACAAACGAACCTTCCTTTCGGCCCTGGCAGTGATCAATAAAAAATTTATTGCCAATCTTGTGGGACGAATCTGGGCCTCAAATCTCAGCCAAAACTCAACAGACACAGTGACGAACGTCTGGTAAAAATTTCAGACTGAAACACCCGAGGAGTAAGGCGTAGTAAGTCCCAGACCGAGAGAGAACAAAACTGGTTTTCCGAAAACAAAACGTCCTGGATTTTCTTCCCCGTATCACCTTTTGGTGGACGTGCCTCCTTACCTGGGTGCAAACAACATATGGAAGTACTTGTGTGAACTCTTTCAGCGCAATACGGACCCAGAATAGAAGTTGCAGAAAGTAGGGCGAAATTTCACAAGTTTTGGTAGAGGATAGCCTTGGTTTGCACAAAATTCCCGAAAAATTCTCCCGAAATTGTTTTTTCCTGAAATTCCACGTAAGAATCTCCACTGAATTTGGGACAAAACGCGACAACTTTCAGGTCAAACGGATGAGTTTCGCCCACGAAAAAAAATCAAACAGTTTCACGCACAAACGAACCTTCCTTTCGGCCCTGGCAGTGATCAATAAAAAATTTATTGCCAATCTTGTGGGACGAATCTGGGCCTCAAATCTCAACCAAAACTCAGCAGACACAGTGACGAACGTCTGGTAAAAATTTCAGACCGAAACACCCGAGGAGTAAGGCGTAGTAAGTCCCAGACCGAGAGTGAACAAAACTGGTTTTCCGAAAACAAAACGTCCTGGATTTTCTTCCCCGTATCTCCTTTTTGTGATTCTTTTGTGGACGTGCCTCCTTGCCTGGGTGCAAACAACATATGGAAGTACTTGTGTGAACTCTTTCAGCGCAATACGGACCCAGAATAGAAGTTGCAGAATGTAGGGCGAAATTTCACAAGTTTTGGTAGAGGATAGCCTTGGTTTGCAAAAAATTTCCGAAAAATTCTCCCGAAATAGTTTTTTCCTGAAATTCCACGTAAGAATCTCCACTGAATTTGGGACAAAACGCGACAAATTTCAGGTCAAACGGATGAGTATTCGCCCACGAAAAAAATCAAACAGTTTCACACACAAACGAACCTTCCTTTCGGCCTTGGCTGTGATCGATAAAAAATTTATTGCCAATCTTGTGGGACGAATCTGGGCCTCAAATCTCAGCCAAAACTCAACAGACACAGTGACGAACGCCTGGTAAAAATTTCAGACCGAAACACCCGAGGAGTAAGGCGTAGTAAGTCCCAGACCGAGAGTGAACAAAACTGGTTTTCCGAAAACAAAACGTCCTGGATTTTCTTCCCCGTATCTCCTTTTTGTGATTCTTTTGTGGACGTGCCTCCTTGCCTGGGTGCAAACAACATATGGAAGTACTTGTGTGAACTCTTTCAGCGCAATACGGACCCAGAATAGAAGTTGCAGAAAGTAGGGCGAAATTTCACAAGTTTTGGTAGAGGATAGCCTTGGTTTGCACAAAATTTCCGAAAAATTCTCCCGAAATAGTTTTTTCCTGAAATTCCACGTAAGAATCTCCACTGAATTTGGGACAAAACGCGACAAATTTCAGGTCAAACGGATGAGTATTCGCCCACGAAAAAAATCAAACAGTTTCACACACAAACGAACCTTCCTTTCGGCCCTGGCAGTGATCAATAAAAAATTTATTGCCAATCTTGTGGGACGAATCTGGGCTTCAAATCTCAGCCAAAACTCAACAGACACAGTGACGAACGTCTGGTAAAAATTTCAGACCGAAACACCCGAGGAGTAAGGCGTAGTAAGTCCCAGACCGAGAGAGAACAAAACTGGTTTTCCGAAAACAAAACGTCCTGGATTTTCTTCCCCGTATCACCTTTTGGTGGACGTGCCTCCTTACCTGGGTGCAAACAACATATGGAAGTACTTGTGTGAACTCTTTCAGCGCAATACGGACCCAGAATAGAAGTTGCAGAAAGTAGGGCGAAATTTCACAAGTTTTGGTAGAGGATAGCCTTGGTTTGCACAAAATTCCCGAAAAATTCTCCCGAAATTGTTTTTTCCTGAAATTCCACGTAAGAATCTCCACTGAATTTGGGACAAAACGCGACAACTTTCAGGTCAAACGGATGAGTTTCGCCCACGAAAAAAAATCAAACAGTTTCACGCACAAACGAACCTTCCTTTCGGCCCTGGCAGTGATCAATAAAAAATTTATTGCCAATCTTGTGGGACGAATCTGGGCCTCAAATCTCAACCAAAACTCAGCAGACACAGTGACGAACGTCTGGTAAAAATTTCAGACCGAAACACCCGAGGAGTAAGGCGTAGTAAGTCCCAGACCGAGAGTGAACAAAACTGGTTTTCCGAAAACAAAACGTCCTGGATTTTCTTCCCCGTATCACCTTTTGGTGGACGTGCCTCCTTACCTGGGTGCAAACAACATATGGAAGTACTTGTGTGAACTCTTTCAGCGCAATACGGACCCAGAATAGAAGTTGCAGAAAGTAGGGCGAAATTTCACAAGTTTTGGTAGAGGATAGCCTTGGTTTGCACAAAATTCCCGAAAAATTCTCCCGAAATTGTTTTTTCCTGAAATTCCACGTAAGAATCTCCACTGAATTTGGGACAAAACGCGACAACTTTCAGGTCAAACGGATGAGTTTCGCCCACGAAAAAAAATCAAACAGTTTCACGCACAAACGAACCTTCCTTTCGGCCCTGGCAGTGATCAATAAAAAATTTATTGCCAATCTTGTGGGACGAATCTGGGCCTCAAATCTCAACCAAAACTCAGCAGACACAGTGACGAACGTCTGGTAAAAATTTCAGACCGAAACACCCGAGGAGTAAGGCGTAGTAAGTCCCAGACCGAGAGTGAACAAAACTGGTTTTCCGAAAACAAAACGTCCTGGATTTTCTTCCCCGTATCTCCTTTTTGTGATTCTTTTGTGGACGTGCCTCCTTGCCTGGGTGCAAACAACATATGGAAGTACTTGTGTGAACTCTTTCAGCGCAATACGGACCCAGAATAGAAGTTGCAGAAAGTAGGGCGAAATTTCACAAGTTTTGGTAGAGGATAGCCTTGGTTTGCACAAAATTTCCGAAAAATTCTCCCGAAATAGTTTTTTCCTGAAATTCCACGTAAGAATCTCCACTGAATTTGGGACAAAACGCGACAAATTTCAGGTCAAACGGAAGAGTATTCGCCCACGAAAAAAATCAAACAGTTTCACACACAAACGAACCTTCCTTTCGGCCCTGGCAGTGATCAATAAAAAATTTATTGCCAATCTTGTGGGACGAATCTTGGCCTCAAATCTCAGCCAAAACTCAACAGACACAGTGACGAACGTCTGGTAAAAATTTCAGACCGAAACACCCGAGGAGTAAGGCGTAGTAAGTCCCAGACCGAGAGTGAACAAAACTGGTTTTCCGAAAACAAAACGTCCTGGATTTTCTTCCCCGTATCTCCTTTTTGTGATTCTTTTGTGGACGTGCCTCCTTGCCTGGGTGCAAACAACATATGGAAGTACTTGTGTGAACTCTTTCAGCGCAATACGGACCCAGAATAGAAGTTGCAGAAAGTAGGGCGAAATTTCACAAGTTTTGGTAGAGGATAGCCTTGGTTTGCACAAAATTTCCGAAAAATTCTCCCGAAATTGTTTTTTCCTGAAATTCCACGTAAGAATCTCCGTTGAATTTGGGACAAAACGCGACAAATTTCAGGTCAAACGGATGAGTATTCGCCCACGAAAAAAAATCTAACAGTTTCACACACAAACGAACCTTCCTTTCGGCCCTGGCAGTGATCAATAAAAAATTTATTGCCAATCTTGTGGGACGAATCTGGGCCTCAAATCTCAGCCAAAACTCAACAGACACAGTGACGAACGTCTGGTAAAAATTTCAGACCGAAACACCCGAGGAGTAAGGCGTAGTAAGTCCCAGACCGAGAGTGAACAAAACTGGTTTTCCGAAAACAAAACGTCCTGGATTTTCTTCCCCGTATCACCTTTTGGTGGACGTGCCTCCTTACCTGGGTGCAAACAACATATGGAAGTACTTGTGTGAACTTATTCAGCGCAATACGGACCCAGAATAGAAGTTGCAGAAAGTAGGGCGAAATTTCACAAGTTTTGGTAGAGGATATGCCTTGGTTTGCACAAAATTTCCGAAAAATTCTCCCGAAATTGTTTTTTCCTGAAATTCCACGTAAGAATCTCCACTGAATTTGGGACAAAACGCGACAAATTTCAGGTCAAACGGATGAGTATTCGCCCACGAAAAAAAATCAAACAGTTTCACACACAAACGAACCTTCCTTTCGGCCCTGGTAGTGATCAATAAAAAATTTATTGCCAATCTTGTGGGACGAATCTGGGCCTCAAATCTCAGCCAAAACTCAACAGACACAGTGACGAACGTCTGGTAAAAATTTCAGACCGAAACACCCGAGGAGTAAGGCGTAGTAAGTCCCAGACCGAGAGTGAACAAAACTGGTTTTCCGAAAACAAAACGTCCTGGATTTTCTTCCCCGTATCACCTTTTGGTGGACGTGCCTCCTTACCTGGGTGCAAACAACATATGGAAGTACTTGTGTGAACTCTTTCAGCGCAATACTGACCCAGAATAGAAGTTGCAGAAAGTAGGGCGAAATTTCACAAGTTTTGGTAGAGGATAGCCTTGGTTTGCACAAAATTTCCGAAAAATTCTCCCGAAATTGTTTTTTCCTGAAATTCCACGTAAGAATCTCCACTGAATTTGGGACAAAACGCGACAAATTTCAGGTCAAACGGATGAGTATTCGCCCACGAAAAAAAATCAAACAGTTTCACGCACAAACGAACCTTCCTTTCGGCCCTGGCAGTGATCAATAAAAAATTTATTGCCAATCTTGTGGGACGAATCTGGGCCTCAAATCTCAGCCAAAACTCAACAGACACAGTGACGAACGTCTGGTAAAAATTTCAGACCGAAACACCCGAGGAGTAAGGCGTAGTAAGTCCCAGACCGAGAGTGAACAAAACTGGTTTTCCGAAAACAAAACGCCCTGGATTTTCTTCCCCGTATCACCTTTTGGTGGACGTGCCTCCTTACCTGGGTGCAAACAACATATGGAAGTACTTGTGTGAACTCTTTCAGCGCAATACGGACCCAGAATAGAAGTTGCAGAAAGTAGGGCGAAATTTCACAAGTTTTGGTAGAGGATAGCCTTGGTTTGCACAAAATTCCCGAAAAATTCTCCCGAAATTGTTTTTTCCTGAAATTCCACGTAAGAATCTCCACTGAATTTGGGACAAAACGCGACAACTTTCAGGTCAAACGGATGAGTATTCGCCCACGAAAAAAAATCAAACAGTTTCACGCACAACGAACCTTCCTTTCGGCCCTGGCAGTGATCAATAAAAAATTTATTGCCAATCTTGTGGGACGAATCTGGGCCTCAAATCTCAACCAAAACTCAGCAGACACAGTGACGAACGTCTGGTAAAAATTTCAGACCGAAACACCCGAGGAGTAAGGCGTAGTAAGTCCCAGACCGAGAGTGAACAAAACTGGTTTTCCGAAAACAAAACGTCCTGGATTTTCTTCCCCGTATCTCCTTTTTGTGATTCTTTTGTGGACGTGCCTCCTTGCCTGGGTGCAAACAACATATGGAAGTACTTGTGTGAACTCTTTCAGCGCAATACGGACCCAGAATAGAAGTTGCAGAAAGTAGGGCGAAATTTCACAAGTTTTGGTAGAGGATAGCCTTGGTTTGCACAAAATTTCCGAAAAATTCTCCCGAAATTGTTTTTTCCTGAAATTCCACGTAAGAATCTCCACTGAATTTGGGACAAAACGCGACAAATTTCAGGTCAAACGGATGAGTATTCGCCCACGAAAAAAAATCAAACAGTTTCACACACAAACGAACCTTCCTTTCGGCCCTGGTAGTGATCAATAAAAAATTTATTGCCAATCTTGTGGGACGAATCTGGGCCTCAAATCTCAGCCAAAACTCAACAGACACAGTGACGAACGTCTGGTAAAAATTTCAGACCGAAACACCCGAGGAGTAAGGCGTAGTAAGTCCCAGACCGAGAGTGAACAAAACTGGTTTTCCGAAAACAAAACGTCCTGGATTTTCTTCCCCGTATCACCTTTTGGTGGACGTGCCTCCTTACCTGGGTGCAAACAACATATGGAAGTACTTGTGTGAACTCTTTCAGCGCAATACGGACCCAGAATAGAAGTTGCAGAAAGTAGGGCGAAATTTCACAAGTTTTGGTAGAGGATAGCCTTGGTTTGCACAAAATTTCCGAAAAATTCTCCCGAAATTGTTTTTTCCTGAAATTCCACGTAAGAATCTCCATTGAATTTGGGACAAAACGCGACAAATTTCAGGTCAAACGGATGAGTATTCGCCCACGAAAAAAAATCAAACAGTTTCACACACAAACGAACCTTCCTTTCGGCCCTGGCAGTGATCAATAAAAAATTTATTGCCAATCTTGTGGGACGAATCTGGGCCTCAAATCTCAGCCAAAACTCAACAGACACAGTGACGAACGTCTGGTAAAAATTTCAGACCGAAACACCCGAGGAGTAAGGCGTAGTAAGTCCCAGACCGAGAGTGAACAAAACTGGTTTTCCGAAAACAAAACGTCCTGGATTTTCTTCCCCGTATCACCTTTTGGTGGACGTGCCTCCTTACCTGGGTGCAAACAACATATGGAAGTACTTGTGTGAACTCTTTCAGCGCAATACTGACCCAGAATAGAAGTTGCAGAAAGTAGGGCGAAATTTCACAAGTTTTGGTAGAGGATAGCCTTGGTTTGCACAAAATTTCCGAAAAATTCTCCCGAAATTGTTTTTTCCTGAAATTCCACGTAAGAATCTCCACTGAATTTGGGACAAAACGCGACAAATTTCAGGTCAAACGGATGAGTATTCGCCCACGAAAAAAAATCAAACAGTTTCACGCACAAACGAACCTTCCTTTCGGCCCTGGCAGTGATCAATAAAAAATTTATTGCCAATCTTGTGGGACGAATCTGGGCCTCAAATCTCAGCCAAAACTCAACAGACACAGTGACGAACGTCTGGTAAAAATTTCAGACCGAAACACCCGAGGAGTAAGGCGTAGTAAGTCCCAGACCGAGAGTGAACAAAACTGGTTTTCCGAAAACAAAACGCCCTGGATTTTCTTCCCCGTATCACCTTTTGGTGGACGTGCCTCCTTACCTGGGTGCAAACAACATATGGAAGTACTTGTGTGAACTCTTTCAGCGCAATACGGACCCAGAATAGAAGTTGCAGAAAGTAGGGCGAAATTTCACAAGTTTTGGTAGAGGATAGCCTTGGTTTGCACAAAATTCCCGAAAAATTCTCCCGAAATTGTTTTTTCCTGAAATTCCACGTAAGAATCTCCACTGAATTTGGGACAAAACGCGACAACTTTCAGGTCAAACGGATGAGTATTCGCCCACGAAAAAAAATCAAACAGTTTCACGCACAACGAACCTTCCTTTCGGCCCTGGCAGTGATCAATAAAAAATTTATTGCCAATCTTGTGGGACGAATCTGGGCCTCAAATCTCAACCAAAACTCAGCAGACACAGTGACGAACGTCTGGTAAAAATTTCAGACCGAAACACCCGAGGAGTAAGGCGTAGTAAGTCCCAGACCGAGAGTGAACAAAACTGGTTTTCCGAAAACAAAACGTCCTGGATTTTCTTCCCCGTATCTCCTTTTTGTGATTCTTTTGTGGACGTGCCTCCTTGCCTGGGTGCAAACAACATATGGAAGTACTTGTGTGAACTCTTTCAGCGCAATACGGACCCAGAATAGAAGTTGCAGAAAGTAGGGCGAAATTTCACAAGTTTTGGTAGAGGATATGCCTTGGTTTGCACAAAATTTCCGAAAAATTCTCCCGAAATAGTTTTTTCCTGAAATTCCACGTAAGAATCTCCACTGAATTTGGGACAAAACGCGACAAATTTCAGGTCAAACGGAAGAGTATTCGCCCACGAAAAAAATCAAACAGTTTCACACACAAACGAACCTTCCTTTCGGCCCTGGCAGTGATCAATAAAAAATTTATTGCCAATCTTGTGGGACGAATCTTGGCCTCAAATCTCAGCCAAAACTCAACAGACACAGTGACGAACGTCTGGTAAAAATTTCAGACCGAAACACCCGAGGAGTAAGGCGTAGTAAGTCCCAGACCGAGAGTGAACAAAACTGGTTTTCCGAAAACAAAACGTCCTGGATTTTCTTCCCCGTATCTCCTTTTTGTGATTCTTTTGTGGACGTGCCTCCTTGCCTGGGTGCAAACAACATATGGAAGTACTTGTGTGAACTCTTTCAGCGCAATACGGACCCAGAATAGAAGTTGCAGAAAGTAGGGCGAAATTTCACAAGTTTTGGTAGAGGATAGCCTTGGTTTGCACAAAATTTCCGAAAAATTCTCCCGAAATTGTTTTTTCCTGAAATTCCACGTAAGAATCTCCACTGAATTTGGGACAAAACGCGACAAATTTCAGGTCAAACGGATGAGTATTCGCCCACGAAAAAAAATCAAACAGTTTCACACACAAACGAACCTTCCTTTCGGCCCTGGTAGTGATCAATAAAAAATTTATTGCCAATCTTGTGGGACGAATCTGGGCCTCAAATCTCAGCCAAAACTCAACAGACACAGTGACGAACGTCTGGTAAAAATTTCAGACCGAAACACCCGAGGAGTAAGGCGTAGTAAGTCCCAGACCGAGAGTGAACAAAACTGGTTTTCCGAAAACAAAACGTCCTGGATTTTCTTCCCCGTATCACCTTTTGGTGGACGTGCCTCCTTACCTGGGTGCAAACAACATATGGAAGTACTTGTGTGAACTCTTTCAGCGCAATACGGACCCAGAATAGAAGTTGCAGAAAGTAGGGCGAAATTTCACAAGTTTTGGTAGAGGATAGCCTTGGTTTGCACAAAATTTCCGAAAAATTCTCCCGAAATTGTTTTTTCCTGAAATTCCACGTAAGAATCTCCATTGAATTTGGGACAAAACGCGACAAATTTCAGGTCAAACGGATGAGTATTCGCCCACGAAAAAAAATCAAACAGTTTCACACACAAACGAACCTTCCTTTCGGCCCTGGCAGTGATCAATAAAAAATTTATTGCCAATCTTGTGGGACGAATCTGGGCCTCAAATCTCAGCCAAAACTCAACAGACACAGTGACGAACGTCTGGTAAAAATTTCAGACCGAAACACCCGAGGAGTAAGGCGTAGTAAGTCCCAGACCGAGAGTGAACAAAACTGGTTTTCCGAAAACAAAACGTCCTGGATTTTCTTCCCCGTATCACCTTTTGGTGGACGTGCCTCCTTACCTGGGTGCAAACAACATATGGAAGTACTTGTGTGAACTCTTTCAGCGCAATACGGACCCAGAATAGAAGTTGCAGAAAGTAGGGCGAAATTTCACAAGTTTTGGTAGAGGATAGCCTTGGTTTGCACAAAATTCCCGAAAAATTCTCCCGAAATTGTTTTTTCCTGAAATTCCACGTAAGAATCTCCACTGAATTTGGGACAAAACGCGACAACTTTCAGGTCAAACGGATGAGTATTCGCCCACGAAAAAAAATCAAACAGTTTCACGCACAAACGAACCTTCCTTTCGGCCCTGGCAGTGATCAATAAAAAATTTATTGCCAATCTTGTGGGACGAATCTGGGCCTCAAATCTCAACCAAAACTCAGCAGACACAGTGACGAACGTCTGGTAAAAATTTCAGACCGAAACACCCGAGGAGTAAGGCGTAGTAAGTCCCAGACCGAGAGTGAACAAAACTGGTTTTCCGAAAACAAAACGTCCTGGATTTTCTTCCCCGTATCTCCTTTTTGTGATTCTTTTGTGGACGTGCCTCCTTGCCTGGGTGCAAACAACATATGGAAGTACTTGTGTGAACTCTTTCAGCGCAATACGGACCCAGAATAGAAGTTGCAGAAAGTAGGGCGAAATTTCACAAGTTTTTGTAGAGGATAGCCTTGGTTTGCACAAAATTTCCGAAAAATTCTCCCGAAATAGTTTTTTCCTGAAATTCCACGTAAGAATCTCCACTGAATTTGGGACAAAACGCGACAAATTTCAGGTCAAACGGATGAGTATTCGCCCACGAAAAAAAATCAAACAGTTTCACACACAAACGAACCTTCCTTTCGGCCCTGGCAGTGATCAATAAAAAATTTATTGCCAATCTTGTGGGACGAATCTGGGCCTCAAATCTCAGCCAAAACTCAGCAGACACAGTGACGAACGTCTGGTAAAAATTTCAGACCGAAACACCCGAGGAGTATGGCGTAGTAAGTCCCAGACCTAGAGTGAACAAAACTGGTTTTCCGAAAACAAAACGTCCTGGATTTTCTTCCCCGTATCTCCTTTTTGTGATTCTTTTGTGGACGTGCCTCCTTGCCTGGGTGCAAACAACATATGGAAGTACTTGTGTGAACTCTTTCAGCGCAATACGGACCCAGAATAGAAGTTGCAGAAAGTAGGGCGAAATTTCACAAGTTTTGGTAGAGGATAGCCTTGGTTTGCACAAAATTTCCGAAAAATTCTCCCGAAATAGTTTTTTCCTGAAATTCCACGTAAGAATCTCCACTGAATTTGGGACAAAACGCGACAAATTTCAGGTCAAACGGATGAGTATTCGCCCACGAAAAAAAATCAAACAGTTTCACACACAAACGAACCTTCCTTTCGGCCCTGGCAGTGATCAATAAAAAATTTATTGCCAATCTTGTGGGACGAATCTGGGCCTCAAATCTCAGCCAAAACTCAACAGACACAGTGACGAACGTCTGGTAAAAATTTCAGACCGAAACACCCGAGGAGTAAGGCGTAGTAAGTCCCAGACCGAGAGTGAACAAAACTGGTTTTCCGAAAACAAAACGTCCTGGATTTTCTTCCCCGTATCTCCTTTTTGTGATTCTTTTGTGGACGTGCCTCCTTGCCTGGGTGCAAACAACATATGGAAGTACTTGTGTGAACTCTTTCAGCGCAATACGGACCCAGAATAGAAGTTGCAGAAAGTAGGGCGAAATTTCACAAGTTTTGGTAGAGGATAGCCTTGGTTTGCACAAAATTTCCGAAAAATTCTCCCGAAATTGTTTTTTCCTGAAATTCCACGTAAGAATCTCCACTGAATTTGGGACAAAACGCGACAAATTTCAGGTCAAAAGGAAGAGTATTCGCCCACGAAAAAAATCAAACAGTTTCACACACAAACGAACCTTCCTTTCGGCCCTGGCAGTGATCAATAAAAAATTTATTGCCAATCTTGTGGGACGAATCTTGGCCTCAAATCTCAGCCAAAACTCAACAGACACAGTGACGAACGTCTGGTAAAAATTTCAGACCGAAACACCCGAGGAGTAAGGCGTAGTAAGTCCCAGACCGAGAGTGAACAAAACTGGTTTTCCGAAAACAAAACGTCCTGGATTTTCTTCCCCGTATCTCCTTTTTGTGATTCTTTTGTGGACGTGCCTCCTTGCCTGGGTGCAAACAACATATGGAAGTACTTGTGTGAACTCTTTCAGCGCAATACGGACCCAGAATAGATGTTGCAGAAAGTAGGGCGAAATTTCACAAGTTTTGGTAGAGGATAGCCTTGGTTTGCACAAAATTTCCGAAAAATTCTCCCGAAATAGTTTTTTCCTGAAATTCCACGTAAGAATCTCCACTGAATTTGGGACAAAACGCGACAAATTTCAGGTCAAACGGATGAGTATTCGCCCACGAAAAAAAATCAAACAGTTTCACACACAAACGAACCTTCCTTTCGGCCCTGGCAGTGATCAATAAAAAATTTATTGCCAATCTTGTGGGACGAATCTGGGCCTCAAATCTCAGCCAAAACTCAACAGACACAGTGACGAACGTCTGGTAAAAATTTCAGACCGAAACACCCGAGGAGTAAGGCGTAGTAAGTCCCAGACCGAGAGTGAACAAAACTGGTTTTCCGAAAACAAAACGTCCTGGATTTTCTTCCCCGTATCACCTTTTGGTGGACGTGCCTCCTTACCTGGGTGCAAACAACATATGGAAGTACTTGTGTGAACTCTTTCAGCGCAATACGGACCCAGAATAGAAGTTGCAGAAAGTAGGGCGAAATTTCACAAGTTTTGGTAGAGGATAGCCTTGGTTTGCACAAAATTTCCGAAAAATTCTCCCGAAATAGTTTTTTCCTGAAATTCCACGTAAGAATCTCCACTGAATTTGGGACAAAACGCGACAAATTTCAGGTCAAACGGATGAGTATTCGCCCACGAAAAAAAATCAAACATTTTCACGCACAAACGAACCTTCCTTTCGGCCTTGGCAGTGATCAATAAAAAATTTATTGCCAATCTTGTGGGACGAATCTGGGCCTCAAATCTCAGCCAAAACTCAACAGACACAGTGACGAACGTCTGGTAAAAATTTCAGACCGAAACACCCGAGGAGTAAGGCGTAGTAAGTCCCAGACCGAGAGTGAACAAAACTGGTTTTCCGAAAACAAAACGTCCTGGATTTTCTTCCCCGTATCTCCTTTTTGTGATTCTTTTGTGGACGTGCTTCCTTGCCTGGCTGCAAACAACATATGGAAGTACTTGTGTGAACTCTTTCAGCGCAATACGGACCCAGAATAGAAGTTGCAGAAAGTAGGGCGAAATTTCACAAGTTTTTGTAGAGGATAGCCTTGGTTTGCACAAAATTTCCGAAAAATTCTCCCGAAATAGTTTTTTCCTGAAATTCCACGTAAGAATCTCCACTGAATTTGGGACAAAACGCGACAAATTTCAGGTCAAACGGATGAGTATTCGCCCACGAAAAAAAATCAAACAGTTTCACACACAAACGAACCTTCCTTTCGGCCCTGGCAGTGATCAATAAAAAATTTATTGCCAATTTTGTGGGACGAATCTGGTCCTCAAATCCCAGCCAAAACTCAACAGACACAGTGACGAACGTCTGGTAAAAATTTCAGACCGAAACACCCGAGGAGTAAGGCGTAGTAAGTCCCAGACCGAGAGTGAACAAAACTGGTTTTCCAAAAACAAAACGTCCTGGATTTTCTTCCCCGTATCACCTTTTGGTGGACGTGCCTCCTTACCTGGGTGCAAACAACATATGGAAGTACTTGTGTGAACTCTTTCAGCGCAATACGGACCCAGAATAGAAGTTGCAAAAAGTAGGGCGAAATTTCACAAGTTTTGGTAGAGGATAACCTTGGTTTGCATAAAATTTCCGAAAAATTCTCCCAAAATAGTTTTTTCCTGAAATTCCACGTAAGAATCTCCACTGAATTTGGGACAAAACGCGACAAATTTCAGGTCAAACGGATGAGTATTCGCCCACGAAAAAAAATCAAACAGTTTCACACACAAACGAACCTTCCTTTCGGCCCTGGCAGTGATCAATAAAAATTTATTGCCAATCTTGTGGGACGAATCTGGGCCTCAAATCTCAGCCAAAACTCAACAGACACAGTGACGAACGTCTGGTAAAAATTTCAAACCGAAACACCCGAGGAGTAAGGCGTAGTAAGTCCCAGACCGAGAGTGAACAAAACTGGTTTTCCGAAAACAAAACGTCCTGGATTTTCTTCCCCGTATCTCCTTTTTGTGATTCTTTTGTGGACGTGCCTCCTTGCCTGGGTGCAAACAACATATGGAAGTACTTGTGTGAACTCTTTCAGCGCAATACGGACCCAGAATAGAAGTTGCAGAAAGTAGGGCGAAATTTCACAAGTTTTGGTAGAGGATAGCCTTGGTTTGCACAAAATTTCCAAAAAATTCTCCCAAAATACTTTTTTCCTGAAATTCCACGTAAGAATCTCCACTGAATTTGGGACAAAACGCGACAAATTTCAGGTCAAACGGATGAGTATTCGCCCACGAAAAAAAATCAAACAGTTTCACACACAAACGAACCTTCCTTTCGGCCCTGGCAGTGATCAATAAAAAATTTATTGCCAATTTTGTGGGACGAATCTGGTCCTCAAATCTCAGCCAAAACTCAACAGACACAGTGACGAACGTCTGGTAAAAATTTCAGACCGAAACACCCGAGGAGTAAGGCGTAGTAAGTCCCAGACCGAGAGTGAACAAAACTGGTTTTCCAAAAACAAAACGTCCTGGATTTTCTTCCCCGTATCACCTTTTGGTGGACGTGCCTCCTTACCTGGGTGCAAACAACATATGGAAGTACTTGTGTGAACTCTTTCAGCGCAATACGGACCCAGAATAGAAGTTGCAAAAAGTAGGGCGAAATTTCACAAGTTTTGGTAGAGGATAGCCTTGGTTTGCATAAAATTTCCGAAAAATTCTCCCAAAATAGTTTTTTCCTGAAATTCCACGTAAGAATCTCCACTGAATTTGGGACAAAACGCGACAAATTTCAGGTCAAACGGATGAGTATTCGCCCACGAAAAAAAATCAAACAGTTTCACACACAAACGAACCTTCCTTTCGGCCCTGGCAGTGATCAATAAAAATTTATTGCCAATCTTGTGGGACGAATCTGGGCCTCAAATCTCAGCCAAAACTCAACAGACACAGTGACGAACGTCTGGTAAAAATTTCAAACCGAAACACCCGAGGAGTAAGGCGTAGTAAGTCCCAGACCGAGAGTGAACAAAACTGGTTTTCCGAAAACAAAACGTCCTGGATTTTCTTCCCCGTATCTCCTTTTTGTGATTCTTTTGTGGACGTGCCTCCTTGCCTGGGTGCAAACAACATATGGAAGTACTTGTCTGAACTCTTTCAGCGCAATACGGACCCAGAATAGAAGTTGCAGAAAGTAGGGCGAAATTTCACAAGTTTTGGTAGAGGATAGCCTTGGTTTGCACAAAATTTCCGAAAAATTCTTCCGAAATAGTTTTTTCCTGAAATTCCACGTAAGAATCTCCACTGAATTTGGGACAAAACGCGACAAATTTCAGGTCAAACGGATGAGTATTCGCCGACGAAAAAAAATCAAACAGTTTCACACACAAACGAACCTTCCTTTCGTCCCTGGCAGTGATCAATAAAAAATTTATTGCCAATCTTGTGGGACGAATCTGGTCCTCAAATCTCAGCCAAAACTCAACAGACACAGTGACGAACGTCTGGTAAAAATTTCAGACCGAAACACCCGAGGAGTAAGGCGTAGTAAGTCCCAGACCGAGAGTGAACAAAACTGGTTTTCCAAAAACAAAACGTCCTGGATTTTCTTCCCCGTATCTCCTTTTTGTGATTCTTTTGTGGACGTGCCTCCTTGCCTGGGTGCAAACAACATATGGAAGTACTTGTGTGAACTCTTTCAGCGCAATACGGACCCAGAATAGAAGTTGCAGAAAGTAGGGCGAAATTTCACAAGTTTTGGTAGAGGATAGCCTTGGTTTGCACAAAATTTCCGAAAAATTCTCCCAAAATAGTTTTTTCCTGAAATTCCACTTAAGAATCTCCACTGAATTTGGGACAAAACGCGACAAATTTCAGGTCAAACGGATGAGTATTCGCCCACGAAAAAAATCAAACAGTTTCACACACAAACGAACCTTCCTTTCGGCCCTGGCAGTGATCAATAAAAAATTTATTGCCAATCTTGTGGGACGAATCTGGGCCTCAAATCTCAGCCAAAACTCAGCAGACACAGTAACGAACGTCTGGTAAAAATTTCAGACCGAAACACCCGAGGAGTAAGGCGTAGTAAGTCCCAGACCGAGAGTGAACAAAACTGGTTTTCCGAAAACAAAACGTCCTGGATTTTCTTCCCCGTATCTCCTTTTTGTGATTCTTTTGTGGACGTGCCTCCTTGCCTGGGTGCAAACAACATATGGAAGTACTTGTGTGAACTCTTTCAGCGCAATACGGACCCAGAATAGAAGTTGCAGAAAGTAGGGCGAAATTTCACAAGTTTTGGTAGAGGATAGCCTTGGTTTGCACAAAATTTCCGAAAAATTCTTCCGAAATAGTTTTTTCCTGAAATTCCACGTAAGAATCTCCACTGAATTTGGGACAAAACGCGACAAATTTCAGGTCAAACGGATGAGTATTCGCCGACGAAAAAAAATCAAACAGTTTCACACACAAACGAACCTTCCTTTCGGCCCTGGCAGTGATCAATAAAAAATTTATTGCCAATCTTGTGGGACGAATCTGGGCCTCAAATCTCAGCCAAAACTCAACAGACACAGTGACGAACGTCTGGTAAAAATTTCAGACCGAAACACCCGAGGAGTAAGGCGTAGTAAGTCCCAGACCGAGAGTGAACAAAACTGGTTTTCCGAAAACAAAACGTCCTGGATTTTCTTCCCCGTATCTCCTTTTTGTGATTCTTTGGTGGACGTGCCTCCTTGCCTGGGTGCAAACAACATATGGAAGTACTTGTGTGAACTCTTTCAGCGCAATACGGACCCAGAATAGAAGTTGCAGAAAGTAGGGCGAAATTTCACAAGTTTTTGTAGAGGATAGCCTTGGTTTGCACAAAATTTCGAAAAATTCTCCCGAAATAGTTTTTTCCTGAAATTCCACGTAAGAATCTCCACTGAATTTGGGACAAAACGCGACAAATTTCAGGTCAAACGGATGAGTATTCGCCCACGAAAAAAAATCAAACAGTTTCACACACAAACGAACCTTCCTTTCGGCCCTGGCAGTGATCAATAAAGAATTTATTGCCAATCTTGTGGGACGAATCTGGGCCTCAAATCTCAGCCAAAACTCAACAGACACAGTGACGAACGTCTGGTAAAAATTTCAGACCGAAACACCCGAGGAGTAAGGCGTAGTAAGTCCCACACCGATAGTGAACAAAACTGGTTTTCCGAAAACAAAACGTCCTGGATTTTCTTCCCCGTATCACCTTGTGGTGGACGTGCCTCCTTACCTGGGTGCAAACAACATATGGAAGTACTTGTGTGAACTCTTTCAGCGCAATACGGACCCAGAATAGAAGTTGCATAAAGTAGGGCGAAATTTCACAAGTTTTGGTAGAGGATAGCCTTGGTTTGCACAAAATTCCCGAAAAATTCTCCCAAAATTGTTTTTTCCTGAAATTCCACGTAAGAATCTCCACTAAATTTGGGACAAAACGCGACAACTTTCAGGTCAAACGGATGAGTATTCGCCCACGAAAAAAAATCAAACAGTTTCACACACAAACGAACCTTCCTTTCGGCCCTGGCAGTGATCAATAAAAAATTTATTGCCAATCTTGTGGGACGAATCTGGGCCTCAAATCTCAGCCAAAACTCAACAGTGACGAACGTCTGGTAAAAATTTCAGACCGAAACACCCGAGGAGTAAGGCGTAGTAAGTCCCAGACCGAGAGTGAACAAAACTGGTTTTCCGAAAACAAAACGTCCTGGATTTTCTTCCCCGTATCTCCTTTTTGTGATTCTTTTGTGGACGTGCCTCCTTGCCTGGGTGCAAACAACATATGGAAGTACTTGTGTGAACTCTTTCAGCGCAATACGGACCCAGAATAGAAGTTGCAGAAAGTAGGGCGAAATTTCACAAGTTTTGGTAGAGGATAGCCTTGGTTTGCACAAAATTTCCGAAAAATTCTCCCGAAATAGTTTTTTCCTGAAATTCCACGTAAGAATCTCCACTGAATTTGGGACAAAACGCGACAAATTTCAGGTCAAACGGATGAGTATTCGCCCACGAAAAAAAATCAAACAGTTTCACACACAAACGAACCTTCCTTTCGGCCCTGGCGGTGATCGATAAAGAATTTATTGCCAATCTTGTGGGACGAATCTGGGCCTCAAATCTCAGCCAAAACTCAACAGACACAGTGACGAACGTCTGGTAAAAATTTCAGACCGAAACACCCGAGGAGTAAGGCGTAGTAAGTCTCAGACCGAGAGTGAACAAAACTACTTTTCCGAAAACAAAACGTCCTGGATTTTCTTCCCCGTATCTCCTTTTTGTGATTCTTTTGTGGACGTGCCTCCTTGCCTGGGTGCAAACAACATATGGAAGTACTTGTGTGAACTCTTTCAGCGCAATACGGACCCAGAATAGAAGTTGCAGAAAGTAAGGCGAAATTTCACAAGTTTTTGTAGAGGATAGCCTTGGTTTGCACAAAATTTCCGAAAAATTCTCCCGAAATAGTTTTTTCCTGAAATTCCACGTAAGAATCTCCACTGAATTTGGGACAAAACGCGACAAATTTCAGGTCAAACGGATGAGTATTCGCCCACGAAAAAAAATCAAACAGTTTCACACACAAAAGAACCTTCCTTTCGGCCCTGGCAGTGATCAATAAAAAATTTATTGCCAATCTTGTGGGACGAATCTGGGCCTCAAATCTCAGCCAAAACTCAACAGACACAGTGACGAACGTCTGGTAAAAATTTCAGACCGAAACACCCGAGGAGTAAGGCGTAGTAAGTCCCAGACCGAGAGTGAACAAAACTGGTTTTCCGAAAACAAAACGTCCTGGATTTCCTTCCCCGTATCTCCTTTTTGTGATTCTTTTGTGGACGTGCCTCCTTGCCTGGGTGCAAACAACATATGGAAGTACTTGTGTGAACTCTTTCAGCGCAATACGGACCCAGAATAGAAGTTGCAGAAAGTAGGGCGAAATTTCACAAGTTTTTGTAGAGGATAGCCTTGGTTTGCACAAAATTTCCGAAAAATTCTCCCGAAATAGTTTTTTCCTGAAATTCCACGTAAGAATCTCCACTGAATTTGGGACAAAACGCGACAAATTTCAGGTCAAACGGATGAGTATTCGCCCACGAAAAAAAATCAAACAGTTTCACACACAAACGAACCTTCCTTTCGGCCCTGGCAGTGATCAATAAAGAATTTATTGCCAATCTTGTGGGACGAATCTGGGCCTCAAATCTCAGCCAAAACTCAACAGACACAGTGACGAACGTCTGGTAAAAATTTCAGACCGAAACACCCGAGGAGTAAGGCGTAGTAAGTCCCAGACCGAGAGTGAACAAAACTGGTTTTACGAAAACAAAACGTCCTGGATTTTCTTCCCCGTATCTCCTTTTTGTGATTCTTTTGTGGAAGTGCCTCCTTGCCTGGGTGCAAACAACATATGGAAGTACTTGTGTGAACTCTTTCAGCGCAATACGGACCCAGAATAGAAGTTGCAGAAAGTAAGGCGAAATTTCACAAGTTTTGGTAGAGGATAGCCTTGGTTTGCACAAAATTTCCAAAAAATTCTCCCGAAATAGTTTTTTCCTGAAATTCCACGTAAGAATCTCCAGTGAATTTGGGAGAAAACGCGACAAATTTCAGGTCAAACGGATGAGTATTCGCCCACGAAAAAAAATCAAACAGTTTCACACACAAACGAACCTTCCTTTCGGCCCTGGCAGTGATCAATAAAAAATTTATTGCCAATCTTGTGGGACGAATCTGGGCCTCAAATCTCAGCCAAAACTCAACAAACACAGTGACGAACGTCTGGTAAAAATTTCAGACCGAAACACCCGAGGAGTAAGGCGTAGTAAGTCCCAGACCGAGAGTGAACAAAACTGGTTTTCTGAAAACAAAACGTCCTGGATTTCCTTCCCCGTATCTCCTTTTTGTGATTCTTTTGTGGACGTGCCTCCTTGCCTGGGTGCAAACAACATATGGAAGTACTTGTGTGAACTCTTTCAGCGCAATACGGACCCAGAATAGAAGTTGCAGAAAGTAGGGCGAAATTTCACAAGTTTTTGTAGAGGATAGCCTTGGTTTGCACAAAATTTCCGAAAAATTCTCCCGAAATAGTTTTTTCCTGAAATTCCACGTAAGAATCTCCACTGAATTTGGGACAAAAGGCGACAAATTTCAGGTCAAACGGATGAGTATTCGCCCACGAAAAAAAATCAAACAGTTTCACACACAAACGAACCTTCCTTTCGGCCCTGGCAGTGATCAATAAAGAATTTATTGCCAATCTTGTGGGACGAATCTGGGCCTCAAATCTCAGCCAAAACTCAACAGACACAGTGACGAACGTCTGGTAAAAATTTCAGACCGAAACACCCGAGGAGTAAGGCGTAGTAAGTCCCAGACCGAGAGTGAACAAAACTGGTTTTCCGAAAACAAAACGTCCTGGATTTTCTTCCCCGTATCTCCTTTTTGTGATTCTTTTGTGGACGTGCCTCCTTGCCTGGGTGCAAACAACATATGGAAGTACTTGTGTGAACTCTTTCAGCGCAATACGGACCCAGAATAGAAGTTGCAGAAAGTAGGGCGAAATTTCACAAGTTTTGGTAGAGGATAGCCTTGGTTTGCACAAAATTTCCGAAAAATTCTCCCGAAATAGTTTTTTCCTGAAATTCCACGTAAGAATCTCCACTGAATTTGGGACAAAACGCGACAAATTTCAGGTCAAACGGATGAGTATTCGCCCACGAAAAAAAATCAAACAGTTTCACCCACAAACGAACCTTCCTTTCGGCCCTGGCAGTGATCAATAAAGAATTTATTGCCAATCTTGTGGGACGAATCTGGGCCTCAAATCTCAGCCAAAACTCAACAGACACAGTGACGAACGTCTGGTAAAAATTTCAGACCGAAACACCCGAGGAGTAAGGCGTAGTAAGTCCCAGACCGAGAGTGAACAAAACTGGTTTTCCGAAAACAAAACGTCCTGGATTTTCTTCCCCGTATCTCCTTTTTGTGATTCTTTTGTGGACGTGCCTCCTTGCCTGGGTGCAAACAACATATGGAAGTACTTGTGTGAACTCTTTCAGCGCAATACGGACCCAGAATAGAAGTTGCAGAAAGTAGGGCGAAATTTCACAAGTTTTGGTAGAGGATAGCCTTGGTTTGCACAAAATTTCCGAAAAATTCTCCCGAAATAGTTTTTTCCTGAAATTCCACGTAAGAATCTCCACTGAAGTTGGGACAAAACGCGACAAATTTCAGGTCAAACGGATGAGTATTCGCCCACGAAAAAAAATCAAACAGTTTCACACACAAACGAACCTTCCTTTCGGCCCTGGCAGTGATCAATAAAAAATTTATTGCCAATCTTGTGGGACGAATCTGGGCCTCAAATCTCAGCCAAAACTCAACAGTGACGAACGTCTGGTAAAAATTTCAGACCGAAAAACCCGAGGAGTAAGGCGTAGTAAGTCCCAGACCGATAGTGAACAAAACTGGTTTTCCGAAAACAAAACGTCCTGGATTTTCTTCCCCGTATCTCCTTTTTGTGATTCTTTTGTGGACGTGCCTCCTTGCCTGGGTGCAAACAACATATGGAAGTACTTGTGTGAACTCTTTCAGCGCAATACGGACCCAGAATAGAAGTTGCAGAAAGTAGGGCGAAATTTCACAAGTTTTGGTAGAGGATAGCCTTGGTTTGCACAAAATTTCCGAAAAATTCTCCCGAAATAGTTTTTTCCTGAAATTCCACGTAAGAATCTCCACTGAAGTTGGGACAAAACGCGACAAATTTCAGGTCAAACGGATGAGTATTCGCCCACGAAAAAAAATCAAACAGTTTCACACACAAACGAACCTTCCTTTCGGCCCTGGCAGTGATCAATAAAAAATTTATTGCCAATCTTGTGGGACGAATCTGGGCCTCAAATCTCAGCCAAAACTCAACAGTGACGAACGTCTGGTAAAAATTTCAGACCGAAAAACCCGAGGAGTAAGGCGTAGTAAGTCCCAGACCGATAGTGAACAAAACTGGTTTTCCGAAAACAAAACGTCCTGGATTTTCTTCCCCGTATCTCCTTTTTGTGATTCTTTTGTGGACGTGCCTCCTTGCCTGGGTGCAAACAACATATGGAAGTACTTGTGTGAACTCTTTCAGCGCAATACGGACCCAGAATAGAAGTTGCAGAAAGTAGGGCGAAATTTCACAAGTTTTGGTAGAGGATAGCCTTGGTTTGCACAAAATTTCCGAAAAATTCTCCCGAAATAGTTTTTTCCTGAAATTCCACGTAAGAATCTCCACTGAATTTGGGACAAAACGCGACAAATTTCAGGTCAAACGGATGAGTATTCGCCCACGAAAAAAAATCAAACAGTTTCACACACAAACGAACCTTCCTTTCGGCCCTTGCAGTGATCAATAAAAAATTTATTGCCAATCTTGTGGGACGAATCTGGGCCTCAAATCTCAGCCAAAACTCAACAGACACAGTGACGAACGTCTGGTAAAAATTTCAGACCGAAACACCCGAGGAGTAAGGCGTAGTAAGTCCCAGACCCAGAGTGAACAAAACTGGTTTTCCGAAAACAAAACGTCCTGGATTTTCTTCCCCGTATCTCCTTTTTGTGATTCTTTTGTGGACGTGCCTCCTTGCCTGGGTGCAAACAACATATGGAAGTACTTGTGTGAACTCTTTCAGCGCAATACGGACCCAGAATAGAAGTTGCAGAAAGTAGGGCGAAATTTCACAAGTTTTGGTAGAGGATAGCCTTGGTTTGCACAAAATTTCCGAAAAATTCTCCCGAAATAGTTTTTTCCTGAAATTCCACGTAAGAATCTCCACTGAAGTTGGGACAAAACGCGACAAATTTCAGGTCAAACGGATGAGTATTCGCCCACGAAAAAAAATCAAACAGTTTCACACACAAACGAACCTTCCTTTCGGCCCTGGCAGTGATCAATAAAAAATTTATTGCCAATCTTGTGGGACGAATCTGGGCCTCAAATCCCAGCCAAAACTCAACAGACACAGTGACGAACGTCTGGTAAAAATTTCAGACCGAAACACCCGAGGAGTAAGGCGTAGTAAGTCCCAGACCGAGAGTGAACAAAACTGGTTTTCCGAAAACAAAACGTCCTGGATTTTCTTCCCCGTATCTCCTTTTTGTGATTCTTTTGTGGACGTGCCTCCTTGCCTGGGTGCAAACAACATATGGAAGTACTTGTGTGAACTCTTTCAGCGCAATACGGACCCAGAATAGAAGTTGCAGAAAGTAGGGCGAAATTTCACAAGTTTTGGTAGAGGATAGCCTTGGTTTGCACAAAATTTCCGAAAAATTCTCCCGAAATAGTTTTTTCCTGAAATTCCACGTAAGAATCTCCACTGAATTTGGGACAAAACGCGACAAATTTCAGGTCAAACGGATGAGTATTCGCCCACGAAAAAAAATCAAACAGTTTCACCCACAAACGAACCTTCCTTTCGGCCCTGGCAGTGATCAATAAAGAATTTATTGCCAATCTTGTGGGACGAATCTGGGCCTCAAATCTCAGCCAAAACTCAACAGACACAGTGACGAACGTCTGGTAAAAATTTCAGACCGAAACACCCGAGGAGTAAGGCGTAGTAAGTCCCAGACCGAGAGTGAACAAAACTGGTTTTCCGAAAACAAAACGTCCTGGATTTTCTTCCCCGTATCTCCTTTTTGTGATTCTTTTGTGGACGTGCCTCCTTGCCTGGGTGCAAACAACATATGGAAGTACTTGTGTGAACTCTTTCAGCGCAATACGGACCCAGAATAGAAGTTGCAGAAAGTAGGGCGAAATTTCACAAGTTTTGGTAGAGGATAGCCTTGGTTTGCACAAAATTTCCGAAAAATTCTCCCGAAATAGTTTTTTCCTGAAATTCCACGTAAGAATCTCCACTGAAGTTGGGACAAAACGCGACAAATTTCAGGTCAAACGGATGAGTATTCGCCCACGAAAAAAAATCAAACAGTTTCACACACAAACGAACCTTCCTTTCGGCCCTGGCAGTGATCAATAAAAAATTTATTGCCAATCTTGTGGGACGAATCTGGGCCTCAAATCTCAGCCAAAACTCAACAGTGACGAACGTCTGGTAAAAATTTCAGACCGAAAAACCCGAGGAGTAAGGCGTAGTAAGTCCCAGACCGATAGTGAACAAAACTGGTTTTCCGAAAACAAAACGTCCTGGATTTTCTTCCCCGTATCTCCTTTTTGTGATTCTTTTGTGGACGTGCCTCCTTGCCTGGGTGCAAACAACATATGGAAGTACTTGTGTGAACTCTTTCAGCGCAATACGGACCCAGAATAGAAGTTGCAGAAAGTAGGGCGAAATTTCACAAGTTTTGGTAGAGGATAGCCTTGGTTTGCACAAAATTTCCGAAAAATTCTCCCGAAATAGTTTTTTCCTGAAATTCCACGTAAGAATCTCCACTGAAGTTGGGACAAAACGCGACAAATTTCAGGTCAAACGGATGAGTATTCGCCCACGAAAAAAAATCAAACAGTTTCACACACAAACGAACCTTCCTTTCGGCCCTGGCAGTGATCAATAAAAAATTTATTGCCAATCTTGTGGGACGAATCTGGGCCTCAAATCTCAGCCAAAACTCAACAGTGACGAACGTCTGGTAAAAATTTCAGACCGAAAAACCCGAGGAGTAAGGCGTAGTAAGTCCCAGACCGATAGTGAACAAAACTGGTTTTCCGAAAACAAAACGTCCTGGATTTTCTTCCCCGTATCTCCTTTTTGTGATTCTTTTGTGGACGTGCCTCCTTGCCTGGGTGCAAACAACATATGGAAGTACTTGTGTGAACTCTTTCAGCGCAATACGGACCCAGAATAGAAGTTGCAGAAAGTAGGGCGAAATTTCACAAGTTTTGGTAGAGGATAGCCTTGGTTTGCACAAAATTTCCGAAAAATTCTCCCGAAATAGTTTTTTCCTGAAATTCCACGTAAGAATCTCCACTGAGTTTGGGACAAAACGCGACAAATTTCAGGTCAAACGGATGAGTATTCGCCCACGAAAAAAAATCAAACAGTTTCACACACAAACGAACCTTCTTTCGGCCCTTGCAGTGATCAATAAAAAATTTATTGCCAATCTTGTGGGACGAATCTGGGCCTCAAATCTCAGCCAAAACTCAACAGACACAGTGACGAACGTCTGGTAAAAATTTCAGACCGAAACACCCGAGGAGTAAGGCGTAGTAAGTCCCAGACCGAGAGTGAACAAAACTGGTTTTCCGAAAACAAAACGTCCTGGATTTTCTTCCCCGTATCTCCTTTTTGTGATTCTTTTGTGGACGTGCCTCCTTGCCTGGGTGCAAACAACATATGGAAGTACTTGTGTGAACTCTTTCAGCGCAATACGGACCCAGAATAGAAGTTGCAGAAAGTAGGGCGAAATTTCACAAGTTTTGGTAGAGGATAGCCTTGGTTTGCACAAAATTTCCGAAAAATTCTCCCGAAATAGTTTTTTCCTGAAATTCCACGTAAGAATCTCCACTGAAGTTGGGACAAAACGCGACAAATTTCAGGTCAAACGGATGAGTATTCGCCCACGAAAAAAAATCAAACAGTTTCACACACAAACGAACCTTCCTTTCGGCCCTGGCAGTGATCAATAAAAAATTTATTGCCAATCTTGTGGGACGAATCTGGGCCTCAAATCTCAGCCAAAACTCAACAGTGACGAACGTCTGGTAAAAATTTCAGACCGAAAAACCCGAGGAGTAAGGCGTAGTAAGTCCCAGACCGATAGTGAACAAAACTGGTTTTCCGAAAACAAAACGTCCTGGATTTTCTTCCCCGTATCTCCTTTTTGTGATTCTTTTGTGGACGTGCCTCCTTGCCTGGGTGCAAACAACATATGGAAGTACTTGTGTGAACTCTTTCAGCGCAATACGGACCCAGAATAGAAGTTGCAGAAAGTAGGGCGAAATTTCACAAGTTTTGGTAGAGGATAGCCTTGGTTTGCACAAAATTTCCGAAAAATTCTCCCGAAATAGTTTTTTCCTGAAATTCCACGTAAGAATCTCCACTGAAGTTGGGACAAAACGCGACAAATTTCAGGTCAAACGGATGAGTATTCGCCCACGAAAAAAAATCAAACAGTTTCACACACAAACGAACCTTCCTTTCGGCCCTGGCAGTGATCAATAAAAAATTTATTGCCAATCTTGTGGGACGAATCTGGGCCTCAAATCTTAGCCAAAACTCAACAGACACAGTGACGAACGTCTGGTAAAAATTTCAGACCGAAACACCCGAGGAGTAAGGCGTAGTAAGTCCCAGACCGAGAGTGAACAAAACTGGTTTTCCGAAAACAAAACGTCCTGGATTTTCTTCCCCGTATCTCCTTTTTGTGATTCTTTTGTGGACGTGCCTCCTTGCCTGGGTGCAAACAACATATGGAAGTACTTGTGTGAACTCTTTCAGCGCAATACGGACCCAGAATAGAAGTTGCAGAAAGTAGGGCGAAATTTCACAAGTTTTGGTAGAGGATAGCCTTGGTTTGCACAAAATTTCCGAAAAATTCTCCCGAAATAGTTTTTTCCTGAAATTCCACGTAAGAATCTCCACTGAAGTTGGGACAAAACGCGACAAATTTCAGGTCAAACGGATGAGTATTCGCCCACGAAAAAAAATCAAACAGTTTCACACACAAACGAACCTTCCTTTCGGCCCTGGCAGTGATCAATAAAAAATTTATTGCCAATCTTGTGGGACGATTCTGGGCCTCAAATCTCAGCCAAAACTCTACAGACACAGTGACGAACGTCTGGTAAAAATTTCAGACCGAAACACCCGAGGAGTAAGGCGTAGTAAGTCCCAGACCGAGAGTGAACAAAACTGGTTTTCCGAAAACAAAACGTCCTGGATTTTCTTCCCCGTATCTCCTTTTTGTGATTCTTTTGTGGACGTGCCTCCTTGCCTGGGTGCAAACAACATATGGAAGTACTTGTGTGAACTCTTTCAGCGCAATACGGACCCAGAATAGAAGTTGCAGAAAGTAGGGCGAAATTTCACAAGTTTTGGTAGAGGATAGCCTTGGTTTGCACAAAATTTCCGAAAAATTCTCCCGAAATAGTTTTTTCCTGAAATTCCACGTAAGAATCTCCACTGAAGTTGGGACAAAACGCGACAAATTTCAGGTCAAACGGATGAGTATTCGCCCACGAAAAAAAATCAAACAGTTTCACACACAAACGAACCTTGCTTTCGGCCCTGGCAGTGATCAATAAAAAATTTATTGCCAATCTTGTGGGACGATTCTGGGCCTCAAATCTCAGCCAAAACTCTACAGACACAGTGACGAACGTCTGGTAAAAATTTCAGACCGAAACACCCCAGGAGTAAGGCGTAGTAAGTCCCAGACCGAGAGTGAACAAAACTGGTTTTCCGAAAACAAAACGTCCTGGATTTTCTTCCCCGTATCTCCTTTTTGTGATTCTTTTGTGGACGTGCCTCCTTGCCTGGGTGCAAACAACATATGGAAGTACTTGTGTGAACTCTTTCAGCGCAATACGGACTCAGAATAGAAGTTGCAGAAAGTAGGGCGAAATTTCACAAGTTTTGGTAGAGGATAGCCTTGGTTTGCACAAAATTTCCGAAAAATTCTCCCGAAATAGTTTTTTCCTGAAATTCCACGTAAGAATCTCCACTGAATTTGGGACAAAACGCGACAAATTTCAGGTCAAACGGATGAGTATTCGCCCACGAAAAAAAATCAAACAGTTTCACACACAAACGAACCTTCCTTTCGGCCCTGGCAGTGATCAATAAAAAATTTATTGCCAATCTTGTGGGACGAATCTGGGCCTCAAATCCCAGCCAAAACTCAACAGACACAGTGACGAACGTCTGGTAAAAATTTCAGACCGAAACACCCGAGGAGTAAGGCGTAGTAAGTCCCAGACCGAGAGTGAACAAAACTGGTTTTCCGAAAACAAAACGTCCTGGATTTTCATCCCCGTATCTCCTTTTTGTGATTCTTTTGTGGACGTGCCTCCTTGCCTGGGTGCAAACAACATATGGAAGTACTTGTGTGAACTCTTTCAGCGCAATACGCACCCAGAATAGAAGTTGCAGAAAGTAGGGCGAAATTTCACAAGTTTTGGTAGAGGATAGCCTTGGTTTGCACAAAATTTCCGAAAAATTCTCCCGAAATTGTTTTTTCCTGAAATTCCACGTAAGAATCTCCACTGAATTTGGGACAAAACGCAACAAATTTCAGGTCAAACGGATGAGTATTCGCCCACGAAAAAAAAATTCAAACAGTTTCACACACAAACGAACCTTCCTTTCGGCCCTGGCAGTGATCAATAAAAAATTTATTGCCAATCTTGTGGGACGAATCTGGGCCTCAAATTCCAGCCAAAACTCAACAGACACAGTGACGAACGTCTGGTAAAAATTTCAGACCGAAACACCCGAGGAGTAAGGCGTAGTAAGTCCCAGACCGAGAGTGAACAAAACTGGTTTTCCGAAAACAAAACGTCCTGGATTTTCTTCCCCGTATCTCCTTTTTGTGATTCTTTTGTGGACGTGCCTCCTTGCCTGGGTGCAAACAACATATGGAAGTACTTGTGTGAACTCTTTCAGCGCAATACGGACCCAGAATAGAAGTTGCAGAAAGTAGGGCGAAATTTCACAAGTTTTGGTAGAGGATAGCCTTGGTTTGCACAAAATTTCCGAAAAATTCTCCCGAAATAGTTTTTTCCTGAAATTCCACGTAAGAATCTCCACTGAAGTTGGGACAAAACGCGACAAATTTCAGGTCAAACGGATGAGTATTCGCCCACGAAAAAAAATCAAACAGTTTCACACACAAACGAACCTTCCTTTCGGCCCTGGCAGTGATCAATAAAAAATTTATTGCCAATCTTGTGGGACGAATCTGGGCCTCAAATCTCAGCCAAAACTCAACAGTGACGAACGTCTGGTAAAAATTTCAGACCGAAAAACCCGAGGAGTAAGGCGTAGTAAGTCCCAGACCGATAGTGAACAAAACTGGTTTTCCGAAAACAAAACGTCCTGGATTTTCTTCCCCGTATCTCCTTTTTGTGATTCTTTTGTGGACGTGCCTCCTTGCCTGGGTGCAAACAACATATGGAAGTACTTGTGTGAACTCTTTCAGCGCAATACGGACCCAGAATAGAAGTTGCAGAAAGTAGGGCGAAATTTCACAAGTTTTGGTAGAGGATAGCCTTGGTTTGCACAAAATTTCCGAAAAATTCTCCCGAAATAGTTTTTTCCTGAAATTCCACGTAAGAATCTCCACTGAAGTTGGGACAAAACGCGACAAATTTCAGGTCAAACGGATGAGTATTCGCCCACGAAAAAAAATCAAACAGTTTCACACACAAACGAACCTTCCTTTCGGCCCTGGCAGTGATCAATAAAAAATTTATTGCCAATCTTGTGGGACGAATCTGGGCCTCAAATCTCAGCCAAAACTCAACAGTGACGAACGTCTGGTAAAAATTTCAGACCGAAAAACCCGAGGAGTAAGGCGTAGTAAGTCCCAGACCGATAGTGAACAAAACTGGTTTTCCGAAAACAAAACGTCCTGGATTTTCTTCCCCGTATCTCCTTTTTGTGATTCTTTTGTGGACGTGCCTCCTTGCCTGGGTGCAAACAACATATGGAAGTACTTGTGTGAACTCTTTCAGCGCAATACGGACCCAGAATAGAAGTTGCAGAAAGTAGGGCGAAATTTCACAAGTTTTGGTAGAGGATAGCCTTGGTTTGCACAAAATTTCCGAAAAATTCTCCCGAAATTGTTTTTTCCTGAAATTCCACGTAAGAATCTCCACTGAATTTGGGACAAAACGCGACAAATTTCAGGTCAAACGGATGAGTATTCGCCCACGAAAAAAATCAAACAGTTTCACACACAAACGAACCTTCCTTTCGGCCCTGGCAGTGATCCATAAAAAATTTATTGCCAATCTTGTGGGACGAATCTGGGCCTCAAATCTCAGCCAAAACTCAACAGACACAGTGACGAACGTCTGGTAAAAATTTCATACCGAAACACCCGAGGAGTAAGGCGTAGTAAGTCCCAGACCGAGAGTGAACAAAACTGGTTTTCCGAAAACAAAACGTCCTGGATTTTCTTCCCCGTATCTCCTTTTTGTGATTCTTTTGTGGACGTGCCTCCTTGTCTGGGTGCAAACAACATATGGAAGTACTTGTGTGAACTCTTTCAGCGCAATACGGACCCAGAATAGAAGTTGCAGAAAGTAGGGCGAAATTTCACAAGTTTTGGTAGAGGATAGCCTTGGTTTGCACAAAATTTCCGAAAAATTCTCCCGAAATAGTTTTTTCCTGAAATTCCACGTAAGAATCTCCACTGAATTTGGGACAAAACGCGACAAATTTCAGGTCAAACGGATGAGTATTCGCCCACGAAAAAAAATCAAACAGTTTCACACACAAACGAACCTTCCTTTCGGCCCTGGCAGTGATCAATAAAAAATTTATTGCCAATCTTGTGGGACGAATCTGGGCCTCAAATCTCAGCCAAAACTCAACAGACACAGTGACGAACGTCTGGTAAAAATTTCAGACCGAAACACCCGAGGAGTAAGGCGTAGTAAGTCCCAGACCGAGAGTGAACAAAACTGGTTTTCCGAAAACAAAACGTCCTGGATTTTCTTCCCCGTATCTCCTTTTTGTGATTCTTTTGTGGACGTGCCTCCTTGCCTGGGTGCAAACAACATATGGAAGTACTTGTGTGAACTCTTTCAGCGCAATACGGACCCAGAATAGAAGTTGCAGAAAGTAGGGCGAAATTTCACAAGTTTTGGTAGAGGATAGCCTTGGTTTGCACAAAATTTCCGAAAAATTCTCCCGAAATAGTTTTTTCCTGAAATTCCACGTAAGAATCTCCACTGAAGTTGGGACAAAACGCGACAAATTTCAGGTCAAACGGATGAGTATTCGCCCACGAAAAAAAATCAAACAGTTTCACACACAAACGAACCTTCCTTTCGGCCCTGGCAGTGATCAATAAAAAATTTATTGCCAATCTTGTGGGACGAATCTGGGCCTCAAATCTCAGCCAAAACTCAACAGTGACGAACGTCTGGTAAAAATTTCAGACCGAAAAACCCGAGGAGTAAGGCGTAGTAAGTCCCAGACCAATAGTGAACAAAACTGGTTTTCCGAAAACAAAACGTCCTGGATTTTCTTCCCCGTATCTCCTTTTTGTGATTCTTTTGTGGACGTGCCTCCTTGCCTGGGTGCAAACAACATATGGAAGTACTTGTGTGAACTCTTTCAGCGCAATACGGACCCAGAATAGAAGTTGCAGAAAGTAGGGCGAAATTTCACAAGTTTTGGTAGAGGATAGCCTTGGTTTGCACAAAATTTCCGAAAAATTCTCCCGAAATAGTTTTTTCCTGAAATTCCACGTAAGAATCTCCACTGAAGTTGGGACAAAACGCGACAAATTTCAGGTCAAACGGATGAGTATTCGCCCACGAAAAAAAATCAAACAGTTTCACACACAAACGAACCTTCCTTTCGGCCCTGGCAGTGATCAATAAAAAATTTATTGCCAATCTTGTGGGACGATTCTGGGCCTCAAATCTCAGCCAAAACTCTACAGACACAGTGACGAACGTCTGGTAAAAATTTCAGACCGAAACACCCGAGGAGTAAGGCGTAGTAAGTCCCAGACCGAGAGTGAACAAAACTGGTTTTCCGAAAACAAAACGTCCTGGATTTTCTTCCCCGTATCTCCTTTTTGTGATTCTTTTGTGGACGTGCCTCCTTGCCTGGGTGCAAACAACATATGGAAGTACTTGTGTGAACTCTTTCAGCGCAATACGGACCCAGAATAGAAGTTGCAGAAAGTAGGGCGAAATTTCACAAGTTTTGGTAGAGGATAGCCTTGGTTTGCACAAAATTTCCGAAAAATTCTCCCGAAATAGTTTTTTCCTGAAATTCCACGTAAGAATCTCCACTGAATTTGGGACAAAACGCGACAAATTTCAGGTCAAACGGATGAGTATTCGCCCACGAAAAAAAATCAAACAGTTTCACACACAAACGAACCTTCCTTTCGGCCCTGGCAGTGATCAATAAAAAATTTATTGCCAGTCTTGTGGGACGATTCTGGGCCTCAAATCTCAGCCAAAACTCTACAGACACAGTGACGAACGTCTGGTAAAAATTTCAGACCGAAACACCCGAGGAGTAAGGCGTAGTAAGTCCCAGACCGAGAGTGAACAAAACTGGTTTTCCGAAAACAAAACGTCCTGGATTTTCTTCCCCGTATCTCCTTTTTGTGATTCTTTTGTGGACGTGCCTCCTTGCCTGGGTGCAAACAACATATGGAAGTACTTGTGTGAACTCTTTCAGCGCAATACGGACCCAGAATAGAAGTTGCAGAAAGTAGGGCGAAATTTCACAAGTTTTGGTAGAGGATAGCCTTGGTTTGCACAAAATTTCCGAAAAATTCTCCCGAAATAGTTTTTTCCTGAAATTCCACGTAAGAATCTCCACTGAATTTGGGACAAAACGCGACAAATTTCAGGTCAAACGGATGAGTATTCGCCCACGAAAAAAAATCAAACAGTTTCACACACAAACGAACCTTCCTTTCGGCCCTGGCAGTGATCAATAAAAAATTTATTGCCAATCTTGTGGGACGAATCTGGGCCTCAAATCCCAGCCAAAACTCAACAGACACAGTGACGAACGTCTCGTAAAAATTTCAGACCGAAACACCCGAGGAGTAAGGCGTAGTAAGTCCCAGACCGAGAGTGAACAAAACTGGTTTTCCGAAAACAAAACGTCCTGGATTTTCTTCCCCGTATCTCCTTTTTGTGATTCTTTTGTGGACGTGCCTCCTTGTCTGGGTGCAAACAACATATGGAAGTACTTGTGTGAACTCTTTCAGCGCAATACGGACCCAGAATAGAAGTTGCAGAAAGTAGGGCGAAATTTCACAAGTTTTGGTAGAGGATAGCCTTGGTTTGCACAAAATTTCCGAAAAATTCTCCCGAAATAGTTTTTTCCTGAAATTCCACGTAAGAATCTCCACTGAATTTGGGACAAAACGCGACAAATTTCAGGTCAAACGGATGAGTATTCGCCCACGAAAAAAAATCAAACAGTTTCACACACAAACGAACCTTCCTTTCGGCCCTGGCAGTGATCAATAAAAAATTTATTGCCATTCTTGTGGGACGAATCTGGGCCTCAAATCTCAGCCAAAACTCAACAGACACAGTGACGAACGTCTGGTAAAAATTTCAGACCGAAACACCCGAGGAGTAAGGCGTAGTAAGTCCCAGACCGAGAGTGAACAAAACTGGTTTTCCGAAAACAAAACGTCCTGGATTTTCTTCCCCGTATCTCCTTTTTGTGATTCTTTTGTGGACGTGCCTCCTTGCCTGGGTGCAAACAACATATGGAAGTACTTGTGTGAACTCTTTCAGCGCAATACGGACCCAGAATAGAAGTTGCAGAAAGTAGGGCGAAATTTCACAAGTTTTGGTAGAGGATAGCCTTGGTTTGCACAAAATTTCCGAAAAATTCTCCCGAAATAGTTTTTTCCTGAAATTCCACGTAAGAATCTCCACTGAATTTGGGACAAAACGCGACAAATTTCAGATTAGTATTCGCCCACGAAAAAAAATCAAACAGTTTCACACACAAACGAACCTTCCTTTCGGCCCTGGCAGTGATCAATAAAAAATTTATTGCCAATCTTGTGGGACGAATCTGGGCCTCAAATCCCAGCCAAAACTCAACAGACACAGTGACGAACGTCTCGTAAAAATTTCAGACCGAAACACCCGAGGAGTAAGGCGTAGTAAGTCCCAGACCGAGAGTGAACAAAACTGGTTTTCCGAAAACAAAACGTCCTGGATTTTCTTCCCCGTATCTCCTTTTTGTGATTCTTTTGTGGACGTGCCTCCTTGTCTGGGTGCAAACAACATATGGAAGTACTTGTGTGAACTCTTTCAGCGCAATACGGACCCAGAATAGAAGTTGCAGAAAGTAGGGCGAAATTTCACAAGTTTTGGTAGAGGATAGCCTTGGTTTGCACAAAATTTCCGAAAAATTCTCCCGAAATTGTTTTTTCCTGAAATTCCACGTAAGAATCTCCACTGAATTTGGGACAAAACGCGACAAATTTCAGGTCAAACGGATGAGTATTCGCCCACGAAAAAAAATCAAACAGTTTCACACACAAACGAACCTTCCTTTCGGCCCTGGCAGTGATCAATAAAAAATTTATTGCCATTCTTGTGGGACGAATCTGGGCCTCAAATCTCAGCCAAAACTCAACAGACACAGTGACGAACGTCTGGTAAAAATTTCAGACCGAAACACCCGAGGAGTAAGGCGTAGTAAGTCCCAGACCGAGAGTGAACAAAACTGGTTTTCCGAAAACAAAACGTCCTGGATTTTCTTCCCCGTATCTCCTTTTTGTGATTCTTTTGTGGACGTGCCTCCTTGCCTGGGTGCAAACAACATATGGAAGTACTTGTGTGAACTCTTTCAGCGCAATACGGACCCAGAATAGAAGTTGCAGAAAGTAGGGCGAAATTTCACAAGTTTTGGTAGAGGATAGCCTTGGTTTGCACAAAATTTCCGAAAAATTCTCCCGAAATTGTTTTTTCCTGAAATTCCACGTAAGAATCTCCACTGAATTTGGGACAAAACGCGACAAATTTCAGGTCAAACGGATGAGTATTCGCCCACGAAAAAAAATCAAACAGTTTCACACACAAACGAACCTTCCTTTCGGCCCTGGCAGTGATCAATAAAAAATTTATTGCCATTCTTGTGGGACGAATCTGGGCCTCAAATCTCAGCCAAAACTCAACAGACACAGTGACGAACGTCTGGTAAAAATTTCAGACCGAAACACCCGAGGAGTAAGGCGTAGTAAGTCCCAGACCGAGAGTGAACAAAACTGGTTTTCCGAAAACAAAACGTCCTGGATTTTCTTCCCCGTATCTCCTTTTTGTGATTCTTTTGTGGACGTGCCTCCTTGCCTGGGTGCAAACAACATATGGAAGTACTTGTGTGAACTCTTTCAGCGCAATACGGACCCAGAATAGAAGTTGCAGAAAGTAGGGCGAAATTTCACAAGTTTTGGTAGAGGATAGCCTTGGTTTGCACAAAATTTCCGAAAAATTCTCCCGAAATTGTTTTTTCCTGAAATTCCACGTAAGAATCTCCACTGAATTTGGGACAAAACGCGACAAATTTCAGGTCAAACGGATGAGTATTCGCCCACGAAAAAAATCAAACAGTTTCACACACAAACGAACCTTCCTTTCGGCCCTGGCAGTGATCCATAAAAAATTTATTGCCAATCTTGTGGGACGAATCTGGGCCTCAAATCTCAGCCAAAACTCAACAGACACAGTGACGAACGTCTGGTAAAAATTTCAGACCGAAACACCCGAGGAGTAAGGCGTAGTAAGTCCCAGACCGAGAGTGAACAAAACTGGTTTTCCGAAAACAAAACGTCCTGGATTTTCTTCCCCGTATCTCCTTTTTGTGATTCTTTTGTGGACGTGCCTCCTTGCCTGGGTGCAAACAACATATGGAAGTACTTGTGTGAACTCTTTCAGCGCAATACGGACCCAGAATAGAAGTTGCAGAAAGTAGGGCGAAATTTCACAAGTTTTGGTAGAGGATAGCCTTGGTTTGCACAAAATTTCCGAAAAATTCTCCCGAAATAGTTTTTTCCTGAAATTCCACGTAAGAATCTCCACTGAATTTGGGACAAAACGCGACAAATTTCAGGTCAAACGGATGAGTATTCGCCCACGAAAAAAAATCAAACAGTTTCACACACAAACGAACCTTCCTTTCGGCCCTGGCAGTGATCAATAAAAAATTTATTGCCATTCTTGTGGGACGAATCTGGGCCTCAAATCTCAGCCAAAACTCAACAGACACAGTGACGAACGTCTGGTAAAAATTTCAGACCGAAACACCCGAGGAGTAAGGCGTAGTAAGTCCCAGACCGAGAGTGAACAAAACTGGTTTTCCGAAAACAAAACGTCCTGGATTTTCTTCCCCGTATCTCCTTTTTGTGATTCTTTTGTGGACGTGCCTCCTTGCCTGGGTGCAAACAACATATGGAAGTACTTGTGTGAACTCTTTCAGCGCAATACGGACCCAGAATAGAAGTTGCAGAAAGTAGGGCGAAATTTCACAAGTTTTGGTAGAGGATAGCCTTGATTTGCACAAAATTTCCGAAAAATTCTCCCGAAATTGTTTTTTCCTGAAATTCCACGTAAGAATCTCCACTGAATTTGGGACAAAACGCGACAAATTTCAGGTCAAACGGATGAGTATTCGCCCACGAAAAAAATCAAACAGTTTCACACACAAACGAACCTTCCTTTCGGCCCTGGCAGTGATCCATAAAAAATTTATTGCCAATCTTGTGGGACGAATCTGGGCCTCAAATCTCAGCCAAAACTCAACAGACACAGTGACGAACGTCTGGTAAAAATTTCATACCGAAACACCCGAGGAGTAAGGCGTAGTAAGTCCCAGACCGAGAGTGAACAAAACTGGTTTTCCGAAAACAAAACGTCCTGGATTTTCTTCCCCGTATCTCCTTTTTGTGATTCTTTTGTGGACGTGCCTCCTTGCCTGGGTGCAAACAACATATGGAAGTACTTGTGTGAACTCTTTCAGCGCAATACGGACCCAGAATAGAAGTTGCAGAAAGTAGGGCGAAATTTCACAAGTTTTGGTAGAGGATAGCCTTGGTTTGCACAAAATTTCCGAAAAATTCTCCCGAAATAGTTTTTTCCTGAAATTCCACGTAAGAATCTCCACTGAATTTGGGACAAAACGCGACAAATTTCAGGTCAAACGGATGAGTATTCGCCCACGAAAAAAAATCAAACAGTTTCACACACAAACGAACCTTCCTTTCGGCCCTGGCAGTGATCAATAAAAAATTTATTGCCAATCTTGTGGGACGAATCTGGGCCTCAAATCTCAGCCAAAACTCAACAGACACAGTGACGAACGTCTGGTAAAAATTTCAGACCGAAACACCCGAGGAGTAAGGCGTAGTAAGTCCCAGACCGAGAGTGAACAAAACTGGTTTTCCGAAAACAAAACGTCCTGGATTTTCTTCCCCGTATCTCCTTTTTGTGATTCTTTTGTGGACGTGCCTCCTTGTCTGGGTGCAAACAACATATGGAAGTACTTGTGTGAACTCTTTCAGCGCAATACGGACCCAGAATAGAAGTTGCAGAAAGTAGGGCGAAATTTCACAAGTTTTGGTAGAGGATAGCCTTGGTTTGCACAAAATTTCCGAAAAATTCTCCCGAAATAGTTTTTTCCTGAAATTCCACGTAAGAATCTCCACTGAATTTGGGACAAAACGCGACAAATTTCAGGTCAAACGGATGAGTATTCGCCCACGAAAAAAAATCAAACAGTTTCACACACAAACGAACCTTCCTTTCGGCCCTGGCAGTGATCAATAAAAAATTTATTGCCAATCTTGTGGGACGAATCTGGGCCTCAAATCTCAGCCAAAACTCAACAGACACAGTGACGAACGTCAAGTAAAAATTTCAGACCGAAACACCCGAGGAGTAAGGCGTAGTAAGTCCCAGACCGAGAGTGAACAAAACTGGTTTTCCGAAAACAAAACGTCCTGAATTTTCTTCCCCGTATCTCCTTTTTGTGATTCTTTTGTGGACGTGCCTCCTTGCCTGGGTGCAAACAACATATGGAAGTACTTGTGTGAACTCTTTCAGCGCAATACGGACCCAGAATAGAAGTTGCAGAAAGTAGGGCGAAATTTCACAAGGTTTGGTAGAGGATAGCCTTGGTTTGCACAAAATTTCTGAAAAATTCTCCCGAAATAGTTTTTTCCTGAAATTCCACGTAAGAATCTCCACTGAATTTGGGACAAAACGCGACAAATTTCAGGTCAAACGGATGAGTATTCGCCCACGAAAAAAAATCAAACAGTTTCACACACAAACGAACCTTCCTTTCGGCCCTGGCAGTGATCAATAAAAAATTTATTGCCAATCTTGTGGGACGAATCTGGGCCTCAAATCTCAGCCAAAACTCAACAGACACAGTGACGAACGTCTGGTAAAAATTTCAGACCGAAACACCCGAGGAGTAAGGCGTAGTAAGTCCCAGACCGAGAGTGAACAAAACTGGTTTTCCGAAAACAAAACGTCCTGAATTTTCTTCCCCGTATCTCCTTTTTGTGATTCATTTGTGGACGTGCCTCCTTGCCTGGGTGCAAACAACATATGGAAGTACTTGTGTGAACTCTTTCAGCGCAATACGGACCCAGAATAGAAGTTGCAGAAAGTAGGGCGAAATTTCACAAGGTTTGGTAGAGGATAGCCTTGGTTTGAACAAAATTTCCGAAAAATTCTCCCGAAACAGTTTTTTCCTGAAATTCCACGTAAGAATCTCCACTGAATTTGGGACGAAACGCGACAAATTTCAGGTCAAACGGATGAGTATTCGCCCACGAAAAAAATCAAACAGTTTCACACACAAACGAACCTTCCTTTCGGCCCTGGCAGTGATCAATAAAAAATTTATTGCCAATCTTGTGGGACGAATCTGGGCCTCAAATCCCAGCCAAAACTCAACAGACACAGTGACGAACGTCTGGTAAAAATTTCAGACCGAAACACCCGAGGAGTAAGGCGTAGTAAGTCCCAGACCGAGAGTGAACAAAATTGGATTTCCGAAAACAAAACATCCTGGATTTTCTTCCCCGTATCTCCTTTTTGTGATTCTTTTGTGGACGTGCCTCCTTGCCTGGGTGCAAACAACATATGGAAGTACTTGTGTGAACTCTTTCAGCGCAATACGAACCCAGAACAGAAGTTGCAGAAAGTAGGGCGAAATTTCACAAGGTTTGGTAGAGGATAGCCTTGGTTTGAACAACATTTCCGAAAAATTCTTCCGAAACAGTTTTTTCCTGAAATTCCACGTAAGAATCTCCACTGAATTTGGGACGAAACGCGACAAATTTCAGGTCAAACGGATGAGTATTCGCCCACGAAAAAAATCAAACAGTTTCACACACGAACGAACCTTCCTTTCGGCCCTGGCAGTGATCAATAAAAAATTTATTGCCAATCTTGTGGGACGAATCTGGGCCTCAAATCTCAGCCAAAACTCAACAGACACAGTGACGAACGTCTGGAAAAAATTTCAAACCGAAACACCCGAGGAGTAAGGCGTAGTAAGTCCCAGACCGAGAGTGAACAAAACTGGTTTTCCGAAAACAAAACGTCCTGGATTTTCTTCCCCGTATCTCCTTTTTGTGATTCTTTTGTGGACGTGCCTCCTTGTCTGGGTGCAAACAACATATGGAAGTACTTGTGTGAACTCTTTCAGCGCAATACGGACCCAGAATAGAAGTTGGAGAAAGTAGGGCGAAATTTCACAAGGTTTGGTAGAGGATAGCCTTGGTTTGAACAAAATTTCCGAAAAATTCTCCCGAAACAGTTTTTTCCTGAAATTCCACGTAAGAATCTCCACTGAATTTGGGACGAAACGCGACAAATTTCAGGTCAAACGGATGAGTATTCGCCCACGAAAAAAAATCAAACAGTTTCACACACGAACGAATCTTCCTTTCGGCCCTGGCAGTGATCAATAAAAAATTTATTGCCAATCTTGTGGGACGAATCTGGGCCTCAAATCTCAGCCAAAACTCAACAGACACAGTGACGAACGTCAAGTAAAATTTTCAGACCGAAACACCCGAGGAGTAAGGCGTAGTAAGTCCCAGACCGAGAGTGAACAAAACTGGTTTTCCGAAAACAAAACGTCCTGAATTTTCTTCCCCGTATCTCCTTTTTGTGATTCTTTTGTGGACGTGCCTCCTTGCCTGGGTGCAAACAACATATGGAAGTACTTGTGTGAACTCTTTCAGCGCAATACGGACCCAGAATAGAAGTTGGAGAAAGTAGGGCGAAATTTCACAAGGTTTGGTAGAGGATAGCCTTGGTTTGAACAAAATTTCCGAAAAATTCTCCCGAAACAGTTTTTTCCTGAAATTCCACGTAAGAATCTCCACTGAATTTGGGACGAAACGCGACAAATTTCAGGTCAAACGGATGAGTATTCGCCCACGAAAAAAAATCAAACAGTTTCACACACGAACGAATCTTCCTTTCGGCCCTGGCAGTGATCAATAAAAAATTTATTGCCAATCTTGTGGGACGAATCTGGGCCTCAAATCTCAGCCAAAACTCAACAGACACAGTGACGAACGTCAAGTAAAATTTTCAGACCGAAACACCCGAGGAGTAAGGCGTAGTAAGTCCCAGACCGAGAGTGAACAAAACTGGTTTTCCGAAAACAAAACGTCCTGAATTTTCTTCCCCGTATCTCCTTTTTGTGATTCTTTTGTGGACGTGCCTCCTTGCCTGGGTGCAAACAACATATGGAAGTACTTGTGTGAACTCTTTCAGCGCAATACGGACCCAGAATAGAAGTTGCAGAAAGTAGGGCGAAATTTCACAAGGTTTGGTAGAGGATAGCCTTGGTTTGCACAAACTTTCTGAAAAATTCTCCCGAAATAGTTTTTTCCTGAAATTCCACGTAAGAATCTCCACTGAATTTGGGACAAAACGCGACAAATTTCAGGTCAAACGGATGAGTATTCGCCCACGAAAAAAAATCAAACAGTTTCACACACAAACGAACCTTCCTTTCGGCCCTGGCAGTGATCAATAAAAAATTTATTGCCAATCTTGTGGGACGAATCTGGGCCTCAAATCCCAGCCAAAACTCAACAGACACAGTGACGAACGTCTGGTAAAAATTTCAGACCGAAACACCCGAGGAGTAAGGCGTAGTAAGTCCCAGACCGAGAGTGAACAAAACTGGTTTTCCGAAAACAAAACATCCTGGATTTTCTTCCCCGTATCTCCTTTTTGTGATTCTTTTGTGGACGTGCCTCCTTGCCTGGGTGCAAACAACATATGGAAGTACTTGTGTGAACTCTTTCAGCACAATACGAACCCAGAACAGAAGTTGCAGAAAGTAGGGCGAAATTTCACAAGGTTTGGTAGAGGATAGCCTTGGTTTGAACAAAATTTCCGAAAAATTCTCCCGAAACAGTTTTTTCCTGAAATTCCACGTAAGAATCTCCACTGAATTTGGGACAAAACGCGACAAATTTCAGGTCAAACGGATGAGTATTCGCCCACGAAAAAAATCAAACAGTTTCACACACGAACGAACATTCCTTTCGGCCCTGGCAGTGATCAATAAAAAATTTATTGCCAATCTTGTGGGACGAATCTGGGCCTCAAATCTCAGCCAAAACTCAACAGACACAGTGACGAACGTCTGGAAAAAATTTCAGACCGAAACACCCGAGGAGTAAGGCGTAGTAAGTCCCAGACCGAGAGTGAACAAAACTGGTTTTCCGAAAACAAAACGTCCTGGATTTTCTTCCCCGTATCTCCTTTTTGTGATTCTTTTGTGGACGTGCCTCCTTGCCTGGGTGCAAACAACATATGGAAGTACTTGTGTGAACTCTTTCAGCGCAATACGAACCCAGAACAGAAGTTGCAGAAAGTAGGGCGAAATTTCACAAGGTTTGGTAGAGGATAGCCTTGGTTTGAACAAAATTTCCGAAAAATTCTCCCGAAACAGTTTTTTCCTGAAATTCCACGTAAGAATCTCCACTGAATTTGGGACGAAACGCGACAAATTTCAGGTCAAACAGATGAGTATTCGCCCACGAAAAAAAATCAAACAGTTTCACACACAAACGAACCTTCCTTTCGGCCCTGGCAGTGATCAATAAAAAATTTATTGCCAATCTTGTGGGACGAATCTGGGCCTCAAATCCCAGCCAAAACTCAACAGACACAGTGACGAACGTCTGGTAAAAATTTCAGACCGAAACACCCGAGGAGTAAGGCGTAGTAAGTCCCAGACCGAGAGTGAACAAAACTGGTTTTCCGAAAACAAAACGTCCTGGATTTTCTTCCCCGTATCTCCTTTTTGTGATTCTTTTGTGGACGTGCCTCCTTGTCTGGGTGCAAACAACATATGGAAGTACTTGTGTGAACTCTTTCAGCGCAATACGGACCCAGAATAGAAGTTGCAGAAAGTAGGGCGAAATTTCACAAGTTTTGGTAGAGGATAGCCTTGGTTTGCACAAAATTTCCGAAAAATTCTCCCGAAATAGTTTTTTCCTGAAATTCCACGTAAGAATCTCCACTGAATTTGGGACAAAACGCGACAAATTTCAGGTCAAACGGATGAGTATTCGCCCACGAAAAAAAATCAAACAGTTTCACACACAAACGAACCTTCCTTTCGGCCCTGGCAGTGATCAATAAAAAATTTATTGCCAATCTTGTGGGACGAATCTGGGCCTCAAATCTCAGCCAAAACTCAACAGACACAGTGACGAACGTCAAGTAAAAATTTCAGACCGAAACACCCGAGGAGTAAGGCGTAGTAAGTCCCAGACCGAGAGTGAACAAAACTGGTTTTCCGAAAACAAAACGTCCTGAATTTTCTTCCCCGTATCTCCTTTTTGTGATTCTTTTGTGGACGTGCCTCCTTGCCTGGGTGCAAACAACATATGGAAGTACTTGTGTGAACTCTTTCAGCGCAATACGGACCCAGAATAGAAGTTGCAGAAAGTAGGGCGAAATTTCACAAGGTTTGGTAGAGGATAGCCTTGGTTTGCACAAAATTTCTGAAAAATTCTCCCGAAATAGTTTTTTCCTGAAATTCCACGTAAGAATCTCCACTGAATTTGGGACAAAACGCGACAAATTTCAGGTCAAACGGATGAGTATTCGCCCACGAAAAAAAATCAAACAGTTTCACACACAAACGAACCTTCCTTTCGGCCCTGGCAGTGATCAATAAAAAATTTATTGCCAATCTTGTGGGACGAATCTGGGCCTCAAATCTCAGCCAAAACTCAACAGACACAGTGACGAACGTCTGGTAAAAATTTCAGACCGAAACACCCGAGGAGTAAGGCGTAGTAAGTCCCAGACCGAGAGTGAACAAAACTGGTTTTCCGAAAACAAAACGTCCTGGATTTTCTTCCCCGTATCTCCTTTTTGTGATTCATTTGTGGACGTGCCTCCTTGCCTGGGTGCAAACAACATATGGAAGTACTTGTGTGAACTCTTTCAGCGCAATACGGACCCAGAATAGAAGTTGCAGAAAGTAGGGCGAAATTTCACAAGGTTTGGTAGAGGATAGCCTTGGTTTGAACAAAATTTCCGAAAAATTCTCCCGAAACAGTTTTTTCCTGAAATTCCACGTAAGAATCTCCACTGAATTTGGGACGAAACGCGACAAATTTCAGGTCAAACGGATGAGTATTCGCCCACGAAAAAAATCAAACAGTTTCACACACAAACGAACCTTCCTTTCGGCCCTGGCAGTGATCAATAAAAAATTTATTGCCAATCTTGTGGGACGAATCTGGGCCTCAAATCCCAGCCAAAACTCAACAGACACAGTGACGAACGTCTGGTAAAAATTTCAGACCGAAACACCCGAGGAGTAAGGCGTAGTAAGTCCCAGACCGAGAGTGAACAAAATTGGATTTCCGAAAACAAAACATCCTGGATTTTCTTCCCCGTATCTCCTTTTTGTGATTCTTTTGTGGACGTGCCTCCTTGCCTGGGTGCAAACAACATATGGAAGTACTTGTGTGAACTCTTTCAGCGCAATACGAACCCAGAACAGAAGTTGCAGAAAGTAGGGCGAAATTTCACAAGGTTTGGTAGAGGATAGCCTTGGTTTGAACAACATTTCCGAAAAATTCTTCCGAAACAGTTTTTTCCTGAAATTCCACGTAAGAATCTCCACTGAATTTGGGACGAAACGCGACAAATTTCAGGTCAAACGGATGAGTATTCGCCCACGAAAAAAATCAAACAGTTTCACACACGAACGAACCTTCCTTTCGGCCCTGGCAGTGATCAATAAAAAATTTATTGCCAATCTTGTGGGACGAATCTGGGCCTCAAATCTCAGCCAAAACTCAACAGACACAGTGACGAACGTCTGGAAAAAATTTCAAACCGAAACACCCGAGGAGTAAGGCGTAGTAAGTCCCAGACCGAGAGTGAACAAAACTGGTTTTCCGAAAACAAAACGTCCTGGATTTTCTTCCCCGTATCTCCTTTTTGTGATTCTTTTGTGGACGTGCCTCCTTGTCTGGGTGCAAACAACATATGGAAGTACTTGTGTGAACTCTTTCAGCGCAATACGGACCCAGAATAGAAGTTGGAGAAAGTAGGGCGAAATTTCACAAGGTTTGGTAGAGGATAGCCTTGGTTTGAACAAAATTTCCGAAAAATTCTCCCGAAACAGTTTTTTCCTGAAATTCCACGTAAGAATCTCCACTGAATTTGGGACGAAACGCGACAAATTTCAGGTCAAACGGATGAGTATTCGCCCACGAAAAAAAATCAAACAGTTTCACACACGAACGAATCTTCCTTTCGGCCCTGGCAGTGATCAATAAAAAATTTATTGCCAATCTTGTGGGACGAATCTGGGCCTCAAATCTCAGCCAAAACTCAACAGACACAGTGACGAACGTCAAGTAAAATTTTCAGACCGAAACACCCGAGGAGTAAGGCGTAGTAAGTCCCAGACCGAGAGTGAACAAAACTGGTTTTCCGAAAACAAAACGTCCTGAATTTTCTTCCCCGTATCTCCTTTTTGTGATTCTTTTGTGGACGTGCCTCCTTGCCTGGGTGCAAACAACATATGGAAGTACTTGTGTGAACTCTTTCAGCGCAATACGGACCCAGAATAGAAGTTGCAGAAAGTAGGGCGAAATTTCACAAGGTTTGGTAGAGGATAGCCTTGGTTTGCACAAACTTTCTGAAAAATTCTCCCGAAATAGTTTTTTCCTGAAATTCCACGTAAGAATCTCCACTGAATTTGGGACAAAACGCGACAAATTTCAGGTCAAACGGATGAGTATTCGCCCACGAAAAAAAATCAAACAGTTTCACACACAAACGAACCTTCCTTTCGGCCCTGGCAGTGATCAATAAAAAATTTATTGCCAATCTTGTGGGACGAATCTGGGCCTCAAATCCCAGCCAAAACTCAACAGACACAGTGACGAACGTCTGGTAAAAATTTCAGACCGAAACACCCGAGGAGTAAGGCGTAGTAAGTCCCAGACCGAGAGTGAACAAAACTGGTTTTCCGAAAACAAAACATCCTGGATTTTCTTCCCCGTATCTCCTTTTTGTGATTCTTTTGTGGACGTGCCTCCTTGCCTGGGTGCAAACAACATATGGAAGTACTTGTGTGAACTCTTTCAGCGCAATACGAACCCAGAACAGAAGTTGCAGAAAGTAGGGCGAAATTTCACAAGGTTTGGTAGAGGATAGCCTTGGTTTGAACAAAATTTCCGAAAAATTCTCCCGAAACAGTTTTTTCCTGAAATTCCACGTAAGAATCTCCACTGAATTTGGGACAAAACGCGACAAATTTCAGGTCAAACGGATGAGTATTCGCCCACGAAAAAAATCAAACAGTTTCACACACGAACGAACATTCCTTTCGGCCCTGGCAGTGATCAATAAAAAATTTATTGCCAATCTTGTGGGACGAATCTGGGCCTCAAATCTCAGCCAAAACTCAACAGACACAGTGACGAACGTCTGGAAAAAATTTCAGACCGAAACACCCGAGGAGTAAGGCGTAGTAAGTCCCAGACCGAGAGTGAACAAAACTGGTTTTCCGAAAACAAAACGTCCTGGATTTTCTTCCCCGTATCTCCTTTTTGTGATTCTTTTGTGGACGTGCCTCCTTGCCTGGGTGCAAACAACATATGGAAGTACTTGTGTGAACTCTTTCAGCGCAATACGAACCCAGAACAGAAGTTGCAGAAAGTAGGGCGAAATTTCACAAGGTTTGGTAGAGGATAGCCTTGGTTTGAACAAAATTTCCGAAAAATTCTCCCGAAACAGTTTTTTCCTGAAATTCCACGTAAGAATCTCCACTGAATTTGGGACGAAACGCGACAAATTTCAGGTCAAACAGATGAGTATTCGCCCACGAAAAAAAATCAAACAGTTTCACACACAAACGAACCTTCCTTTCGGCCCTGGCAGTGATCAATAAAAAATTTATTGCCAATCTTGTGGGACGAATCTGGGCCTCAAATCCCAGCCAAAACTCAACAGACACAGTGACGAACGTCTGGTAAAAATTTCAGACCGAAACACCCGAGGAGTAAGGCGTAGTAAGTCCCAGACCGAGAGTGAACAAAACTGGTTTTCCGAAAACAAAACATCCTGGATTTTCTTCCCCGTATCTCCTTTTTGTGATTCTTTTGTGGACGTGCCTCCTTGCCTGGGTGCAAACAACATATGGAAGTACTTGTGTGAACTCTTTCAGCGCAATACGAACCCAGAACAGAAGTTGCAGAAAGTAGGGCGAAATTTCACAAGGTTTGGTAGAGGATAGCCTTGGTTTGAACAAAATTTCCGAAAAATTCTCCCGAAACAGTTTTTTCCTGAAATTCCACGTAAGAATCTCCACTGAATTTGGGACGAAACGCGACAAATTTCAGGTCAAACGGATGAGTATTCGCCCACGAAAAAAATCAAACAGTTTCACACACGAACGAACCTTCCTTTCGGCTCTGGCAGTGATCAATAAAAAATTTATTGCCAATCTTGTGGGACGAATCTGGGCCTCAAATCTTAGCCAAAACTCAACAGACACAGTGACGAACGTCTGGAAAAAATTTCAGACCGAAACACCCGAGGAGTAAGGCGTAGTAAGTCCCAGACCGAGAGTGAACAAAACTGGTTTTCCGAAAACAAAACGTCCTGGATTTTCTTCCCCGTATCTCCTTTTTGTGATTCTTTTGTGGACGTGCCTCCTTGCCTGGGTGCAAACAACATATGGAAGTACTTGTGTGAACTCTTTCAGCGCAATACGAACCCAGAACAGAAGTTGCAGAAAGTAGGGCGAAATTTCACAAGGTTTGGTAGAGGATAGCCTTGGTTTGAACAAAATTTCCGAAAAATTCTCCCGAAACAGTTTTTTCCTGAAATTCCACGTAAGAATCTCCACTGAATTTGGGACGAAACGCGACAAATTTCAGGTCAAACGGATGAGTATTCGCCCACGAAAAAAATCAAACAGTTTCACACACGAACGAACCTTCCTTTCGGCTCTGGCAGTGATCAATAAAAAATTTATTGCCAATCTTGTGGGACGAATCTGGGCCTCAAATCTTAGCCAAAACTCAACAGACACAGTGACGAACGTCTGGAAAAAATTTCAGACCGAAACACCCGAGGAGTAAGGCGTAGTAAGTCCCAGACCGAGAGTGAACAAAACTGGTTTTCCGAAAACAAAACGTCCTGGATTTTCTTCCCCGTATCTCCTTTTTGTGATTCTTTTGTGGACGTGCCTCCTTGCCTGGGTGCAAACAACATATGGAAGTACTTGTGTGAACTCTTTCAGCGCAATACGGACCCAGAATAGAAGTTGCAGAAAGTAGGGCGAAATTTCACAAGGTTTGGTAGAGGATAGCCTTGGTTTCAACAAAATTTCCGAAAAATTCTCCCGAAACAGTTTTTTCCTGAAATTCCACGTAAGAATCTCCACTGAATTTGGGACGAAACGCGACAAATTTCAGGTCAAACGGATGAGTATTCGCCCACGAAAAAAATCAAACAGTTTCACACACGAACGAACCTTCCTTTCGGCTCTGGCAGTGATCAATAAAAAATTTATTGCCAATCTTGTGGGACGAATCTGGGCCTCAAATCTCAGCCAAAACTCAACAGACACAGTGACGAACGTCTGGAAAAAATTTCAGACCGAAACACCCGAGGAGTAAGGCGTAGTAAGTCCCAGACCGAGAGTGAACAAAACTGGTTTTCCGAAAACAAAACGTCCTGGATTTTCTTCCCCGTATCTCCTTTTTGTGATTCTTTTGTGGACGTGCCTCCTTGCCTGGGTGCAAACAACATATGGAAGTACTTGTGTGAACTCTTTCAGCGCAATACGGACCCAGAATAGAAGTTGCAGAAAGTAGGGCGAAATTTCACAAGGTTTGGTAGAGGATAGCCTTGGTTTGAACAAAATTTCCGAAAAATTCTCCCGAAACAGTTTTTTCCTGAAATTCCACGTAAGAATCTCCACTGAATTTGGGACAAAACGCGACAAATTTCAGGTCAAACGGATGAGTATTCGCCCACGAAAAAAAATCAAACAGTTTCACACACGAACGAACCTTCCTTTCGGCCCTGGCAGTGATCAATAAAAAATTTATTGCCAATCTTGTGGGGCGAATCTGGGCCTCAAATCTCAGCCAAAACTCAACAGACACAGTGACGAACGTCTGGTAAAAATTTCAGACCGAAACACCCGAGGAGTAAGGCGTAGTAAGTCCCAGACCGAGAGTGAACAAAACTGGTTTTCCGAAAACAAAACGTCCTGGATTTTCTTCCCCGTATCTCCTTTTTGTGATTCTTTTGTGGACGTGCCTCCTTGCCTGGGTGCAAACAACATATGGAAGTACTTGTGTGAACTCTTTCAGCGCAATACGGACCCAGAACAGAAGTTGCAGAAAGAAGGGCGAAATTTCACAAGGTTTGGTAGAGGATAGCCTTGGTTTGAACAAAATTTCCGAAAAATTCTCCCGAAACAGTTTTTTCCTGAAATTCCACGTAAGAATCTCCACTGAATTTGGGACGAAACGCGACAAATTTCAGGTCAAACGGATGAGTATTCGCCCACGAAAAAAATCAAACAGTTTCACACACGAACGAACCTTCCTTTCGGCCCTGGCAGTGATCAATAAAAAATTTATTGCCAATCTTGTGGGACGAATCTGGGCCTCAAATCTCAGCCAAAACTCAACAGACACAGTGACGAACGTCTGGTAAAAATTTCAGACCGAAACACCCGAGGAGTAAGGCGTAGTAAGTCCCAGACCGAGAGTGAACAAAACTGGTTTTCCGAAAACAAAACGTCCTGGATTTTCTTCCCCGTATCTCCTTTTTGTGATTCTTTTGTGGACGTGCCTCCTTGCCTGGGTGCAAACAACATATGGAAGTACTTGTGTGAACTCTTTCAGCGCAATACGGACCCAGAACAGAAGTTGCAGAAAGTAGGGCGAAATTTCACAAGGTTTGGTAGAGGATAGCCTTGGTTTGAACAAAATTTCCGAAAAATTCTCCCGAAACAGTTTTTTCCTGAAATTCCACGTAAGAATCTCCACTGAATTTGGGACGAAACGCGACAAATTTCAGGTCAAACGGATGAGTATTCGCCCACGAAAAAAATCAAACAGTTTCACACACGAACGAACCTTCCTTTCGGCCCTGGCAGTGATCAATAAAAAATTTATTGCCAATCTTGTGGGACGAATCTGGGCCTCAAATCTCAGCCAAAACTCAACAGACACAGTGACGAACGTCTGGTAAAAATTTCAGACTGAAACACCCGAGGAGTAAGGCGTAGTAAGTCCCAGACCGAGAGTGAACAAAACTGGTTTTCCGAAAACAAAACTTCCTGGATTTTCTTCCCCGTATCTCCTTTTTGTGATTCTTTTGTGGACGTGCCTCCTTGCCTGGGTGCAAACAACATATGGAAGTACTTGTGTGAACTCTTTCAGCGCAATACGGACCCAGAATAGAAGTTGCAGAAAGTATGGCGAAATTTCATTAGTTTTGGTAGAGGATAGCCTTGGTTTGCACAAAATTTCTGAAAAATTCTCCCGAAACAGTTTTTTCCTGAAATTCCACGTAAGAATCTCCACTGAATTTGGGACAAAACGCGACAAATTTCAGGTCAAACGGATGAGTATTCGCCCACGAAAAAAAATCAAACAGTTTCACACACAAACGAACCTTCCTTTCGGCCCTGGCAGTGATGAATAAAAAATTTATTGCCAATCTTTTGGGACGAATCTGGGCCTCAAATCTCAGCCAAAACTCAACAGACACAGTGACGAACGTCTGGTAAAAATTTCAGACCGAAACACCCGAGGAGTAAGGCGTAGTAAGTCCCAGACCGAGAGTGAACAAAACTGGTTTTCCGAAAACAAAACGTCCTGGATTTTCTTCCCCGTATCTCCTTTTTGTGATTCTTTTGTGGACGTGCCTCCTTGCCTGGGTGCAAACAACATATGGAAGTACTTGTGTGAACTCTTTCAGCGCAATACGGACCCAGAATAGAAGTTGCAGAAAGTAGGGCGAAATTTCACAAGTTTTGGTAGAGGATAGCCTTGGTTTGCACAAAATTTCCGAAAAATTCTCCCGAAATAGTTTTTTCCTGAAATTCCACGTAAGAATCTCCACTGAATTTGGGACAAAACGCGACAAATTTCAGGTCAAACGGATGAGTATTCGCCCACGAAAAAAAATCAAACAGTTTCACACACAAACGAACCTTCCTTTCGGCCCTGGCAGTGATCAATAAAAAATTTATTGCCAATCTTGTGGGACGAATCTGGGCCTCAAATCTCAGCCAAAACTCAACAGACACAGTGACGAACGTCTCGTAAAAATTTCAGACCGAAACACCCGAGGAGTAAGGCGTAGTAAGTCCCAGACCGAGAGTGAACAAAACTGGTTTTCCGAAAACAAAACGTCCTGGATTTTCTTCCCCGTATCTCCTTTTTGTGATTCTTTTGTGGACGTGCCTCCTTGCCTTGGTGCAAACAACATATGGAAGTACTTGTGTGAACTCTTTCAGCGCAATACGGACCCAGAATAGAAGTTGCAGAAAGTAGGGCGAAATTTCACAAGTTTTGGTAGAGGATAGCCTTGGTTTGCACAAAATTTCCGAAAAATTCTCCCGAAATAGTTTTTTCCTGAAATTCCACGTAAGAATCTCCACTGAATTTGGGACAAAACGCGACAAATTTCAGGTCAAACGGATGAGTATTCGCCCACGAAAAAAAATCAAACAGTTTCACACACAAACGAACCTTCCTTTCGGCCCTGGCAGTGATCAATAAAGAATTTATTGCCAATCTTGTGGGACGAATCTGGGCCTCAAATCTCAGCCAAAACTCAACAGACACAGTGACGAACGTCTGGTAAAAATTTCAGACCGAAACACCCGAGGAGTAAGGCGTAGTAAGTCCCAGACCGAGAGTGAACAAAACTGGTTTTCCGAAAACAAAACGTCCTGGATTTTCTTCCCCGTATCTCCTTTTTGTGATTCTTTTGTGGACGTGTCTCCTTGCCTGGGTGCAAACAACATATGGAAGTACTTGTGTGAACTCTTTCAGCGCAATACGGACCCAGAATAGATGTTGCAGAAAGTATGGCGAAATTTCACAAGTTTTGGTAGAGGATAGCCTTGGTTTGCACAAAATTTCCGAAAAATTCTCCCGAAATAGTTTTTTCCTGAAATTCCACGTAAGAATCTCCACTGAATTTGGGACAAAACGCGACAAATTTCAGGTCAAACGGATGAGTATTCGCCCACGAAAAAAATCAAACAGTTTCACACACGAACGAACCTTCCTTTCGGCCCTGGCAGTGATCAATAAAAAATTTATTGCCAATCTAGTGGGACGAATCTGGGCCTCAAATCCCTTCCAAAACTCAACAGACACAGTGACGAACGTCTGGTAAAAATTTCAAACCGAAACACCCGAGGAGTAAGGCGTAGTAAGTCCCAGACCGAGAGTGAACAAAACTGGTTTTCCGAAAACAAAATGTCCTGGATTTTCTTCCCCGTATCTCCTTTTTGTGATTCTTTTGTGGACGTGCCTCCTTGCCTGGGTGCAAACAACATATGGAAGTACTTGTGTGAACTCTTTCAGCGCAATACGGACCCAGAATAGAAGTTGCAGAAAGTAGGGCGAAATTTCACAAGTTTTGGTAGAGGATAGCCTTGGTTTGCACAAAATTTCCGAAAAATTCTCCCGAAATAGTTTTTTCCTGAAATTCCACGTAAGAATCTCCACTGAATTTGGGACAAAACGCGACAAATTTCAGGTCAAACGGATGAGTATTCGCCCACGAAAAAAAATCAAACAGTTTCACACACAAACGAACCTTCCTTTCGGCCCTGGCAGTGATCAATAAAAAATTTATTGCCAATCTTGTGGGACGAATCTGGGCCTCAAATCTCAGCCAAAACTCAACAGACACAGTGACGAACGTCTGGTAAAAATTTCAGACCGAAACACCCGAGGAGTAAGGCGTAGTAAGTCCCAGACCGAGAGTGAACAAAACTGGTTTTCCGAAAACAAAACGTCCTGGATTTTCTTCCCCGTATCTCCTTTTTGTGATTCTTTTGTGGACGTGCCTCCTTGCCTGGGTGCAAACAACATATGGAAGTACTTGTGTGAACTCTTTCAGCGCAATACGGACCCAGAATAGAAGTTGCAGAAAGTATGGCGAAATTTCACAAGTTTTGGTAGAGGATAGCTTTGGTTTGAACAAAATTTCCAAAAAATTCTCCCGAAATAATTTTTTCCTGAAATTCCACGTAAGAATCTCCACTGAATTTGGGACAAAACGCGACAAATTTCAGGTCAAACGGATGAGTATTCGCCCACGAAAAAAATCAAACAGTTTCACACACAAACGAACCTTCCTTTCGGCCCTGGCAGTGATCAATAAAAAATTTATTCTCAATCTCTTGGGACGAATCTGGGCCTCAAATCCCATCCAAAACTCAACAGACACAGTGACAAACGTCTGGTAAAAATTTCAGACCGAAACACCCGAGGAGTAAGGCGTAGTAAGTCCCAGACCGAGAGTAAACAAAACTGGTTTTCCGAAAACAAAACGTCCTGGATTTTCTTCCCCGTATCTCCTTTTTGTGATTCTTTTATGGACGTGCCTCCTTGCCTAGGTGCAAACAACATATGGAAGTACTTGTGTGAACTCTTTCAACGCAATACGGACCCAGAATAGAAGTTGCAGATAGTAGGGCGAAATTTCACAAGGTTTGGTAGAGGATAGCCTTGGTTTGAAAAAAATTTCCGAAAAATTCTCCCGAAATAGTTTTTTCCTGAAATTCCACGTAAGAATCTCCACTGAATTTGGGACAAAACGCGACAAATTTCAGGTCAAACGGATGAGTATTCGCCCACGAAAAAAAATCAAACAGTTTCACACACAAACGAACCTTCCTTTCGGCCCTGGCAGTGATCAATAAAAAATTTATTGCCAATCTTGTGGGACGAATCTGGGCCTCAAATCTCAGCCAAAACTCAACAGACACAGTGACGAACGTCTGGTAAAAATTTCAGACCGAAACACCCGAGGAGTAAGGCGTAGTAAGTCCCAGACCGAGAGTGAACAAAACTGGTTTTCCGAAAACAAAACGTCCTGGATTTTCTTCCCCGTATCTCCTTTTTGTGATTCTTTTGTGGACGTGCCTCCTTGCCTGGGTGCAAACAACATATGGAAGTACTTGTGTGAACTCTTTCAGCGCAATACGGACCCAGAATAGAAGTTGCAGAAAGTAGGGCGAAATTTCACAAGTTTTGGTAGAGGATAGCCTTGGTTTGCACAAAATTTCCGAAAAATTCTCCCGAAATAGTTTTTTCCTGAAATTCCACGTAAGAATCTCCACTGAATTTGGGACAAAACGCGACAAATTTCAGGTCAAACGGATGAGTATTCGCCCACGAAAAAAAATCAAACAGTTTCACACACAAACGAACCTTCCTTTCGGCCCTGGCAGTGATCAATAAAAAATTTATTGCCAATCTTGTGGGACGAATCTGGGCCTCAAATCTCAGCCAAAACTCAACAGACACAGTGACGAACGTCTGGTAAAAATTTCAGACCGAAACACCCGAGGAGTAAGGCGTAGTAAGTCCCAGACCGAGAGTGAACAAAACTGGTTTTCCGAAAACAAAACGTCCTGGATTTTCTTCCCCGTATCTCCTTTTTGTGATTCTTTTGTGGACGTGCCTCCTTGCCTTGGTGCAAACAACATATGGAAGTACTTGTGTGAACTCTTTCAGCGCAATACGGACCCAGAATAGAAGTTGCAGAAAGTAGGGCGAAATTTCACAAGTTTTGGTAGAGGATAGCCTTGGTTTGCACAAAATTTCCGAAAAATTCTCCCGAAATAGTTTTTTCCTGAAATTCCACGTAAGAATCTCCACTGAATTTGGGACAAAACGCGACAAATTTCAGGTCAAACGGATGAGTATTCGCCCACGAAAAAAAATCAAACAGTTTCACACACAAACGAACCTTCCTTTCGGCCCTGGCAGTGATCAATAAAGAATTTATTGCCAATCTTGTGGGACGAATCTGGGCCTCAAATCTCAGCCAAAACTCAACAGACACAGTGACGAACGTCTGGTAAAAATTTCAGACCGAAACACCCGAGGAGTAAGGCGTAGTAAGTCCCAGACCGAGAGTGAACAAAACTGGTTTTCCGAAAACAAAACGTCCTGGATTTTCTTCCCCGTATCTCCTTTTTGTGATTCTTTTGTGGACGTGCCTCCTTGCCTGGGTGCAAACAACATATGGAAGTACTTGTGTGAACTCTTTCAGCGCAATACGGACCCAGAATAGAAGTTGCAGAAAGTATGGCGAAATTTCACAAGTTTTGGTAGAGGATAGCCTTGGTTTGCACAAAATTTCCGAAAAATTCTCCCGAAATAGTTTTTTCCTGAAATTCCACGTAAGAATCTCCACTGAATTTGGGACAAAACGCGACAAATTTCAGGTCAAACGGATGAGTATTCGCCCACGAAAAAAAATCAAACAGTTTCACACACAAACGAACCTTCCTTTCGGCCCTGGCAGTGATCAATAAAAAATTTATTCCCAATCTTGTGGGACGAATCTGGGCCTCAAATCTCAGCCAAAACTCAACAGACACAGTGACGAACGTCTGGTAAAAATTTCAGACCGAAACACCCGAGGAGTAAGGCGTAATAAGTCCCAGACCGAGAGTGAACAAAACTGGTTTTCTGAAAACAAAACGTCCTTGATTTTCTTCCCCGTATCTCCTTTTTGTGATTCTTTTGTGGACGTGCCTCCTTGCCTGGGTGCAAACAACATATGGAAGTACTTGTGTGAACTCTTTCAGCGCAATACGGACCCAGAATAGAAGTTGCAGAAAGTAGGGCGAAATTTCACAAGTTTTGGTAGAGGATAGCCTTGGTTTGCACAAAATTTCCGAAAAATTCTCCCGAAATAGTTTTTTCCTGAAATTCCACGTAAGAATCTCCACTGAATTTGGGACAAAACGCGACAAATTTCAGGTCAAACGGATGAGTATTCGCCCACGAAAAAAAATCAAACAGTTTCACACACAAACGAACCTTCCTTTCGGCCCTGGCAGTGATCAATAAAAAATTTATTGCCAATCTTGTGGGACGAATCTGGGCCTCAAATCTCAGCCAAAACTCAACAGACACAGTGACGAACGTCTGGTAAAAATTTCAGACCGAAACACCCGAGGAGTAAGGCGTAGTAAGTCCCAGACCGAGAGTGAACAAAACTGGTTTTCCGAAAACAAAACGTCCTGGATTTTCTTCCCCGTATCTCCTTTTTGTGATTCTTTTGTGGACGTGCCTCCTTGCCTGGGTGCAAACAACATATGGAAGTACTTGTGTGAACTCTTTCAGCGCAATACGGACCCAGAATAGAAGTTGCAGAAAGTAGGGCGAAATTTCACAAGTTTTGGTAGAGGATAGCCTTGGTTTGCACAAAATTTCCGAAAAATTCTCCCGAAATAGTTTTTTCCTGAAATTCCACGTAAGAATCTCCACTGAATTTGGGACAAAACGCGACAAATTTCAGGTCAAACGGATGAGTATTCGCCCACGAAAAAAAATCAAACAGTTTCACACACAAACGAACCTTCCTTTCGGCCCTGGCAGTGATCAATAAAAAATTTATTGCCAATCTTGTGGGACGAATCTGGGCCTCAAATCTCAGCCAAAACTCAACAGACACAGTGACGAACGTCTGGTAAAAATTTCAGACCGAAACACCCGAGGAGTAAGGCGTAGTAAGTCCCAGACCGAGAGTGAACAAAACTGGTTTTCCGAAAACAAAACGTCCTGGATTTTCTTCCCCGTATCTCCTTTTTGTGATTCTTTTGTGGACGTGCCTCCTTGCCTTGGTGCAAACAACATATGGAAGTACTTGTGTGAACTCTTTCAGCGCAATACGGACCCAGAATAGAAGTTGCAGAAAGTAGGGCGAAATTTCACAAGTTTTGGTAGAGGATAGCCTTGGTTTGCACAAAATTTCCGAAAAATTCTCCCGAAATAGTTTTTTCCTGAAATTCCACGTAAGAATCTCCACTGAATTTGGGACAAAACGCGACAAATTTCAGGTCAAACGGATGAGTATTCGCCCACGAAAAAAAATCAAACAGTTTCACACACAAACGAACCTTCCTTTCGGCCCTGGCAGTGATCAATAAAGAATTTATTGCCAATCTTGTGGGACGAATCTGGGCCTCAAATCTCAGCCAAAACTCAACAGACACAGTGACGAACGTCTGGTAAAAATTTCAGACCGAAACACCCGAGGAGTAAGGCGTAGTAAGTCCCAGACCGAGAGTGAACAAAACTGGTTTTCCGAAAACAAAACGTCCTGGATTTTCTTCCCCGTATCTCCTTTTTGTGATTCTTTTGTGGACGTGCCTCCTTGCCTGGGTGCAAACAACATATGGAAGTACTTGTGTGAACACTTTCAGCGCAATACGGACCCAGAATAGAAGTTGCAGAAAGTAGGGCGAAATTTCACAAGTTTTGGTAGAGGATAGCCTTGGTTTCCACAAAATTTCCGAAAAATTCTCCCGAAATAGTTTTTTCCTGAAATTCCACGTAAGAATCTCCACTGAATTTGGGACAAAACGCGACAAATTTCAGGTCAAACGGATGAGTATTCGCCCACGAAAAAAAATCAAACAGTTTCACACACAAACGAACCTTCCTTTCGGCCCTGGCAGTGATCAATAAAAAATTTATTGCCAATCTTGTGGGACGAATCTGGACCTCAAATCTCAGCCAAAACTCAACAGTGACGAACGTCTGGTAAAAATTTCAGACCGAAACACCCGAGGAGTAAGGCGTAGTAAGTCCCAGACCGAGAGTGAACAAAACTGGTTTTCCGAAAACAAAACGTCCTGGATTTTCTTCCCCGTATCTCCTTTTTGTGATTCTTTTGTGGACGTGCCTCCTTGCCTGGGTGCAAACAACATATGGAAGTACTTGTGTGAACTCTTTCAGCGCAATACGGACCCAGAATAGAAGTTGCAGAAAGTAGGGCGAAATTTCACAAGTTTTTGTAGAGGATAGCCTTGGTTTGCACAAAATTTCCGAAAAATTCTCCCGAAATAGTTTTTTCCTGAAATTCCACGTAAGAATCTCCACTGAATTTGGGACAAAACGCGACAAATTTCAGGTCAAACGGATGAGTATTCGCCCACGTAAAAAAATCAAACAGTTTCACACACAAACGAACCTTCCTTTCGGCCCTGGCAGTGATCAATAAAAAATTTATTGCCAATCTTGTGGGACGAATCTGGACCTCAAATCTCAGCCAAAACTCAACAGTGACGAACGTCTGGTAAAAATTTCAGACCGAAACACCCGAGGAGTAAGGCGTAGTAAGTCCCAGACCGAGAGTGAACAAAACTGGTTTTCCGAAAACAAAACGTCCTGGATTTTCTTCCCCGTATCTCCTTTTTGTGATTCTTTTGTGGACGTGCCTCCTTGCCTGGGTGCAAACAACATATGGAAGTACTTGTGTGAACTCTTTCAGCGCAATACGGACCCAGAATAGAAGTTGCAGAAAGTAGGGCGAAATTTCACAAGGTTTGGTAGAGGATAGCCTTGGTTTGCTCAAAATTTCCGAAAAATTCTCCCGAAATAGTTTTTTCCTGAAATTCCACGTCAGAATCTCCACTGAATTTGGGACAAAACGCGACAAATTTCAGGTCAAACGGATGAGTATTCGCCCACGAAAAAAATCAAACAGTTTCACACACAAACGAACCTTCCTGTCGGTTCTGGCAGTGATCAATAAAAAATTTATTGCCAATCTTGTGGGACGAATCTGGGCCTCAAATCTCAGCCAAAACTCAACAGACACAGTGACGAACGTCTGGTAAAAATTTCAGACCGAAATACCCGAGGAGTAAGGCGTAGTAAGTCCCAGACCGAGAGTGAACAAAACTGGTTTTCCGAAAACAAAACGTCCTGGATTTTCTTCCCCGTATCTCCTTTTTGTGATTCTTTTGTGGACGTGCCTCCTTACATGGATGCAAACAACATATGGAAGTACTTGTGTGAACTCTTTCAGCGCAATACGACCCAGAATAGAAGTTGCAGAAAGTGGGGCGAAATTTCACAAGTTTTGGTAGGTTTGCACAAAATTTCCGAAAAATTCTCCCGAAATAGGTTTTTCCTGAAATTCCACGTAAGAATGTCCACTGAATTTGGGACAAAACGCGACAAATTTCAGGTCAAACGGATGAGTATTCGCCCACGAAAAAAAATCAAACAGTTTCACACACAAACGAACATTCCATTCGGCCCTGGCAGTGATCAATAAAAAATTTATTGCCAATCTTGTGGGACGAATCTGGGCCTCAAATCTCCGCCAAAACACAACAGACACAGTGACGAACGTCTGGTAAAAATTTCAGACCGAAACACCCGAGGAGTAAGGCGTAGTAAGTCCCAGACCGAGAGTGAACAAAACTGGTTTTCCGAAAACAACACGTCCTGGATTTTCTTCCCCGTATCTCCTTTTTGTGATTGTTTTGTGGACGTGCCTCCTTACCTGGGTGCAAACAACATATGGAAGTACTTGTGTGAACTCTTTCAGCGCAATACGGACCCAGAATAGAAGTTGCAGAAAGTAGGGCGAAATTTCACAAGTTTTGGTAGGTTTGCACAAAATTTCCGAAAAATTCTCCCGAAATAGTTTTTTCCTGAAATTCCACGTAAGAATGTCCACTGAATTTGGGACAAAACGCGACAAATTTCAGGTCAAACGGATGAGTATTCGCCCACGAAAAAAAATCAAACAGTTTCACACACAAACGAACATTCCATTCGGCCCTGGCAGTGATCAATAAAAAATTTATTGCCAATCTTGTGGGACGAATCTGGGCCTCAAATAGCCGCCAAAACTGAACAGACACAGTGACGAACGTCTGGTAAAAATTTCAGACCGAAACACCCGAGGAGTAAGGCGTAGTAAGTCCCAGACCGAGAGTGAACAAAACTGGTTTTCCGAAAACAACACGTCCTGGATTTTCTTCCCCGTATCTCCTTTTTGTGATTGTTTTGTGGACGTGCCTCCTTACCTGGGTGCAAACAACATATGGAAGTACTTGTGTGAACTCTTTCAGCGCAATACGGACCCAGAATAGAAGTTGCAGAAAGTAGGGCGAAATTTCACAAGTTTTGGTAGGTTTGCACAAAATTTCCGAAAAATTCTCCCGAAATAGGTTTTTCCTGAAATTCCACGTAAGAATCTCCACTGAATTTGGGACAAAACGCGACAAATTTCAGGTCAAACGGATGAGTATTCGCCCACGAAAAAATCAAACAGTTTCACACACAAACGAACATTCCATTCGGCCCTGGCAGTGATCAATAAAAAATTTATTGCCAATCTTGTGGGACGAATCTGGGCCTCAAATCGCCGCCAAAACTCAACAGACACAGTGACGAACGTTTGGTAAAAATTTCAGACCGAAACACCCGAGGAGTAAGGCGTAGTAAGTCCCAGACCGAGAGTGAACAAAACTGGTTTTCCGAAAACAACACGTCCTGGATTTTCTTCCCCGTATCTCCTTTTTGTGATTGTTTTGTGGACGTGCCTCCTTACCTGGGTGCAAACAACATATGGAAGTACTTGTGTGAACTCTTTCAGCGCAATACGGACCCAGAATAGAAGTTGCAGAAAGTAGGGCGAAATTTCACAAGTTTTGGTAGGTTTGCACAAAATTTCCGAAAAATACTCCCGAAATAGTTTTTTCCTAAAATTCCACGTAAGAATCTCCACTGAATTTGGCACAAAACGCGACAAATTTCAGGTGAAACGGATGAGTATTCGCCCACGAAAAAAAATCAAACAGTTTCACACACAAACGAACATTCCATTCGGCCCTGGCAGTGATCAATAAAAAATTTATTGTCAATCTTGTGGGACGAATCTGGGCCTCAAATCTCCGCCAAAACTCAACAGACACAGTGACGAACGTCTGGTAAAAATTTCAGACCGAAACACCCGAGGAGTAAGGCGTAGTAAGTCCCAGACTGAGAGTGAACAAAACTGGTTTTCCGAAAACAACACGTCCTGGATTTTCTTCCCCGTATCTCCTTTTTGTGATTGTTTTGTGGACGTGCCTCCTTACCTGGGTGCAAACAACATATGGAAGTACTTGTGTGAACTCTTTCAGCGCAATACGGACCCAGAATAGAAGTTGCAGAAAGTAGGGCGACATTTCACAAGTTTTGGTAGGTTTGCACAAAATTTCCGAAAAATTCTCCCGAAATAGGTTTTTCCTGAAATTCCACGTAAGAATGTCCACTGAATTTGGGACAAAACGCGACAAATTTCAGGTCAAACGGATGAGTATTCGCCCACGAAAAAAAATCAAACAGTTTCACACACAAACGAACATTCCATTCGGCCCTGGCAGTGATCAATAAAAAATTTATTGCCAATCTTGTGGGACGAATCCGGGCCTCAAATATCAGCCAAAACTCAAATGACACAGTGACGAACGTCTGGTAAAAATTTCAGACCGAAACACCCGAGGAGTAAGGCGTAGTAAGTCCCAGACCGAGAATGAACAAAACTGGTTTTCCGAAAAAAAAACGTCCTGGATTTTCTTCCCCGTATCTCCTTTTTGTGATTCTTTTGTGGACGTGCCTCCTTGCCTGGGTGCAAACAACATATGGAAGTACTTGTGTGAACTCTTTCAGCGCAATACGGACCCAGAATAGAAGTTGCAGAAAGTAGGGCGAAATTTCACAAGGTTTGGTAGAGGATAGCCTTGGTTTGCTCAAAATTTCCGAAAAATTCTCCCGAAATAGTTTTTTCCTGAAATTCCACGTCAGAATCTACACTGAATTTGGGACAAAACGCGACAAATTTCAGGTCAAACGGATGAGTATTCGCCCACGAAAAAAATCAAACAGTTTCACACACAAACGAACCTTCCTGTCGGTTCTGGCAGTGATCAATAAAAAATTTATTGCCAATCTTGTGGGACGAATCTGGGCCTCAAATCTCAGCCAAAACTCAACAGACACAGTGACGAACGTCTGGTAAAAATTTCATACCGAAATACCCGAGGAGTAAGGCGTAGTAAGTCCCAGACCGAGAGTGAACAAAACTGGTTTTCCGAAAACAAAACGTCCTGGATTTTCTTCCCCGTATCTCCTTTTTGTGATTCTTTTGTGGACGTGCCTCCTTACCTGGATGCAAACAACATATGGAAGTACTTGTGTGAACTCTTTCAGCGCAATACGACACAGAATAGAAGTTGCAGAAAGTGGGGCGAAATTTCACAAGTTTTGGTAGGTTTGCACAAAATTTCCGAAAAATTCTCCCGAAATAGGTTTTTCCTGAAATTCCACGTAAGAATGTCCACTGAATTTGGGACAAAACGCGACAAATTTCAGGTCAAACGGATGAGTATTCGCCCACGAAAAAAAATCAAACAGTTTCACACACAAACGAACATTCCATTCGGCCCTGGCAGTGATCAATAAAAAATTTATTGCCAATCTTGTGGGACGAATCTGGGCCTCAAATCTCCGCCAAAACACAACAGACACAGTGACGAACGTCTGGTAAAAATTTCAGACCGAAACACCCGAGGAGTAAGGCGTAGTAAGTCCCAGACCGAGAGTGAACAAAACTGGTTTTCCGAAAACAACACGTCCTGGATTTTCTTCCCCGTATCTCCTTTTTGTGATTGTTTTGTGGACGTGCCTCCTTACCTGGGTGCAAACAACATATGGAAGTACTTGTGTGAACTCTTTCAGCGCAATACGGACCCAGAATAGAAGTTGCAGAAAGTAGGGCGAAATTTCACAAGTTTTGGTAGAGGATAGCCTTGGTTTGCACAAAATTTCCGAAAAATTCTCCCGAAATAGTTTTTTCCTGAAATTCCACGTAAGAATCTCCACTGAATTTGGGACAAAACGCGACAAATTTCAGGTCAAACGGATGAGTATTCGCCCACGAAAAAAAATCAAACAGTTTCACACACAAACGAACCTTCCTTTCGGCCCTGGCAGTGATCAATAAAGAATTTATTGCCAATCTTGTGGGACGAATCTGGGCCTCAAATCTCAGCCAAAACTCAACAGACACAGTGACGAACGTCTAGTAAAAATTTCAGACCGAAACACCCGAGGAGTAAGGCGTAGTAAGTCCCAGACCGAGAGTGAACAAAACTGGTTTTCCGAAAACAAAACGTCCTGGATTTTCTTCCCCGTATCTCCTTTTTGTGATTCTTTTGTGGACGTGCCTCCTTACCTGGGTGCAAACAACATATGGAAGTACTTGTGTGAACTCTTTCAGCGCAATACGGACCCAGAATAGAAGTTGCAGAAAGTAGGGCGAAATTTCACAAGTTTTGGTAGGTTTGCACAAAATTTCCGAAAAATTCTCCCGAAATAGGTTTTTCCTGAAATTCCACGTAAGAATCTCCACTGAATTTGGGACAAAACGCGACAAATTTCAGGTCAAACGGATGAGTATTCGCCCACGAAAAAATCAAACAGTTTCACACACAAACGAACATTCCATTCGGCCCTGGCAGTGATCAATAAAAAATTTATTGCCAATCTTGTGGGACGAATCTGGGCCTCAAATCTCCGCCAAAACTCAACAGACACAGTGACGAACGTCTGGTAAAAATTTCAGACCGAAACACCCGAGGAGTAAGGCGTAGTAAGTCCCAGACCGAGAGTGAACAAAACTGGTTTTCCGAAAACAACACGTCCTGGATTTTCTTCCCCGTATCTCCTTTTTGTGATTGTTTTGTGGACGTGCCTCCTTACCTGGGTGCAAACAACATATGGAAGTACTTGTGTGAACTCTTTCAGCGCAATACGGACCCAGAATAGAAGTTGCAGAAAGTAGGGCGAAATTTCACAAGTTTTGGTAGGTTTGCACAAAATTTCCGAAAAATACTCCCGAAATAGTTTTTTCCTAAAATTCCACGTAAGAATCTCCACTGAATTTGGCACAAAACGCGACAAATTTCAGGTGAAACGGATGAGTATTCGCCCACGAAAAAAAATCAAACAGTTTCACACACAAACGAACATTCCATTCGGCCCTGGCAGTGATCAATAAAAAATTTATTGTCAATCTTGTGGGACGAATCTGGGCCTCAAATCTCCGCCAAAACTCAACAGACACAGTGACGAACGTCTGGTAAAAATTTCAGACCGAAACACCCGAGGAGTAAGGCGTAGTAAGTCCCAGACCGAGAGTGAACAAAACTGGTTTTCCGAAAACAACACGTCCTGGATTTTCTTCCCCGTATCTCCTTTTTGTGATTGTTTTGTGGACGTGCCTCCTTACCTGGGTGCAAACAACATATGGAAGTACTTGTGTGAACTCTTTCAGCGCAATACGGACCCAGAATAGAAGTTGCAGAAAGTAGGGCGACATTTCACAAGTTTTGGTAGGTTTGCACAAAATTTCCGAAAAATTCTCCCGAAATAGGTTTTTCCTGAAATTCCACGTAAGAATGTCCACTGAATTTGGGACAAAACGCGACAAATTTCAGGTCAAACGGATGAGTATTCGCCCACGAAAAAAAATCAAACAGTTTCACACACAAACGAACATTCCATTCGGCCCTGGCAGTGATCAATAAAAAATTTATTGCCAATCTTGTGGGACGAATCCGGGCCTCAAATATCAGCCAAAACTCAAATGACACAGTGACGAACGTCTGGTAAAAATTTCAGACCGAAACACCCGAGGAGTAAGGCGTAGTAAGTCCCAGACCGAGAATGAACAAAACTGGTTTTCCGAAAAAAAAACGTCCTGGATTTTCTTCCCCGTATCTCCTTTTTGTGATTCTTTTGTGGACGTGCCTCCTTGCCTGGGTGCAAACAACATATGGAAGTACTTGTGTGAACTCTTTCAGCGCAATACGGACCCAGAATAGAAGTTGCAGAAAGTAGGGCGAAATTTCACAAGGTTTGGTAGAGGATAGCCTTGGTTTGCTCAAAATTTCCGAAAAATTCTCCCGAAATAGTTTTTTCCTGAAATTCCACGTCAGAATCTACACTGAATTTGGGACAAAACGCGACAAATTTCAGGTCAAACGGATGAGTATTCGCCCACGAAAAAAATCAAACAGTTTCACACACAAACGAACCTTCCTGTCGGTTCTGGCAGTGATCAATAAAAAATTTATTGCCAATCTTGTGGGACGAATCTGGGCCTCAAATCTCAGCCAAAACTCAACAGACACAGTGACGAACGTCTGGTAAAAATTTCAGACCGAAATACCCGAGGAGTAAGGCGTAGTAAGTCCCAGACCGAGAGTGAACAAAACTGGTTTTCCGAAAACAAAACGTCCTGGATTTTCTTCCCCGTATCTCCTTTTTGTGATTCTTTTGTGGACGTGCCTCCTTACCTGGATGCAAACAACATATGGAAGTACTTGTGTGAACTCTTTCAGCGCAATACGACACAGAATAGAAGTTGCAGAAAGTGGGGCGAAATTTCACAAGTTTTGGTAGGTTTGCACAAAATTTCCGAAAAATTCTCCCGAAATAGGTTTTTCCTGAAATTCCACGTAAGAATGTCCACTGAATTTGGGACAAAACGCGACAAATTTCAGGTCAAACGGATGAGTATTCGCCCACGAAAAAAAATCAAACAGTTTCACACACAAACGAACATTCCATTCGGCCCTGGCAGTGATCAATAAAAAATTTATTGCCAATCTTGTGGGACGAATCTGGGCCTCAAATCTCCGCCAAAACACAACAGACACAGTGACGAACGTCTGGTAAAAATTTCAGACCGAAACACCCGAGGAGTAAGGCGTAGTAAGTCCCAGACCGAGAGTGAACAAAACTGGTTTTCCGAAAACAACACGTCCTGGATTTTCTTCCCCGTATCTCCTTTTTGTGATTGTTTTGTGGACGTGCCTCCTTACCTGGGTGCAAACAACATATGGAAGTACTTGTGTGAACTCTTTCAGCGCAATACGGACCCAGAATAGAAGTTGCAAAAAGTAGGGCGAAATTTCACAAGTTTTGGTAGAGGATAGCCTTGGTTTGCACAAAATTTCCGAAAAATTCTCCCGAAATAGTTTTTTCCTGAAATTCCACGTAAGAATCTCCACTGAATTTGGGACAAAACGCGACAAATTTCAGGTCAAACGGATGAGTATTCGCCCACGAAAAAAAATCAAACAGTTTCACACACAAACGAACCTTCCTTTCGGCCCTGGCAGTGATCAATAAAGAATTTATTGCCAATCTTGTGGGACGAATCTGGGCCTCAAATCTCAGCCAAAACTCAACAGACACAGTGACGAACGTCTAGTAAAAATTTCAGACCGAAACACCCGAGGAGTAAGGCGTAGTAAGTCCCTGACCGAGAGTGAACAAAACTGGTTTTCCGAAAACAAAACGTCCTGGATTTTCTTCCCCGTATCTCCTTTTTGTGATTCTTTTGTGGACGTGCCTCCTTACCTGGGTGCAAACAACATATGGAAGTACTTGTGTGAACTCTTTCAGCGCAATACGGACCCAGAATAGAAGTTGCAGAAAGTAGGGCGAAATTTCACAAGTTTTGGTAGGTTTGCACAAAATTTCCGAATATTCTCCCGAAATAGGTTTTTCCTGAAATTCCACGTAAGAATCTCCACTGAATTTGGGACAAAACGCGACAAATTTCAGGTCAAACGGATGAGTATTCGCCCACGAAAAAATCAAACAGTTTCACACACAAACGAACATTCCATTCGGCCCTGGCAGTGATCAATAAAAAATTTATTGCCAATCTTGTGGGACGAATCTGGGCCTCAAATCTCCGCCAAAACTCAACAGACACAGTGACGAACGTCTGGTAAAAATTTCAGACCGAAACACCCGAGGAGTAAGGCGTAGTAAGTCCCAGACCGAGAGTGAACAAAACTGGTTTTCCGAAAACAACACGTCCTGGATTTTCTTCCCCGTATCTCCTTTTTGTGATTGTTTTGTGGACGTGCCTCCTTACCTGGGTGCAAACAACATATGGAAGTACTTGTGTGAACTCTTTCAGCGCAATACGGACCCAGAATAGAAGTTGCAGAAAGTAGGGCGAAATTTCACAAGTTTTGGTAGGTTTGCACAAAATTTCCGAAAAATTCTCCCGAAATAGTTTTTTCCTGAAATTCCACGTAAGAATCTCCACTAAATTTGGGACAAAACGCGACAAATTTCAGGTCAAAGGGATGAGTATTCGCCCACGGAAAAAATCAAACAGTTCCACACACAAACGAACCTTCCATTCGGCCCTGGCAGTGATCAATAAAAAATTTATTGCCAATCTTGTGGGACGAATCCGGGCCTCAAATATCAGCCAAAACTCAAATGACACAGTGACGAACGTCTGGTAAAAATTTCAGACCGAAACACCCGAGGAGTAAGGCGTAGTAAGTCCCAGACCGAGAGTGAACAAAACTGGTTTTCCGAAAACAAAACGTCCTGGATTTTCTTCCCCGTATCTCCTTTTTGTGATTCTTTTGTGGACGTGCCTCCTTCCCTGGGTGCAAACAACATATGGAAGTACTTGTGTGAACTCTTTCAGCGCAATACGGACCCAGAATAGAAGTTGCAGAAAGTAGGGCGAAATTTCACAAGTTTTGGTAGGTTTGCACAAAATTTCCGAAAAATTCTCCCGAAATAGTTTTTTCCTGAAATTCCACGTAAGAATCTCCACTAAATTTGGGACAAAACGCGACAAATTTCAGGTCAAAGGGATGAGTATTCGCCCACGGAAAAAATCAAACAGTTTCACACACAAACGAACCTTCCATTCGGCCCTGGCAGTGATCAATAAAAAATTTATTGCCAATCTTGTGGGACGAATCCGGGCCTCAAATATCAGCCAAAACTCAAATGACACAGTGACGAACGTCTGGTAAAAATTTCAGACCGAAACACCCGAGGAGTAAGGCGTAGTAAGTCCCAGACCGAGAGTGAACAAAACTGGTTTTCCGAAAACAAAACGTCCTGGATTTTCTTCCCCGTATCTCCTTTTTGTGATTCTTTTGTGGACGTGCCTCCTTGCCTGGGTGGAAACAACATATGGAAGTACTTGTGTGAACTCTTTCAGCGCAATACGACCCATAATAGAAGTTGCAGAAAGTAGGGCGAAATTTCACAAGTTTTAGTAGGTTTACACAAAATTTCCGAAAAATTCTCCCGAAATAATTTTTTCCTGAAATTCCACGTAAGAATCTCCACTGAATTTGGGACAAAACGCGACAAATTTCAGGTCAAACGGATGAGTATTCGCCCACGAAAAAAATCAAACAGTTTCACACAAAAACGAACCTTCCTGTCGGTTCTGGCAGTGATCAATAAAAAATTTATTGCCAATCTTGTGGGACGAATCCGGGCCTCAAATCTCAGCCAAAACTCAACAGACACAGTGACGAACGTCTGGTAAAAATTTCAGACCGAAATACACGAGGAGTAAGGCGTAGTAAGTCCCAGACCGAGAGTGAACAAAACTGGTTTTCCGAAAACAAAACGTCCTGGATTTTCTTCCCCGTATCTCCTTTTTGTGATTCTTTTGTGGACGTGCCTCCTTACCTGGGTGCAAACAACATATGGAAGTACTTGTGTGAACTCTTTCAACGCAATACGACCCAGAATAGAAGTTGCAGAAAGTAGGGCGAAATTTCACAAATTTTGGTAGGTTTGCACAAAATTTCCGAAAAATTCTCCCGAAATAGTTTTTTCCTGAAATTCCACGTAAGAATCTCCACTGAATTTGGGACAAAACGCGACAAATTTCAGGTCAAACGGATGAGTATTCGCCCACGAAAAAAATCAAACAGTTTCACACACAAACGAACCTTCCTGTCGGTTCTGGCAGTGATCAATAAAAAATGTATTGCCAATCTTGTGGGACGAATCTGGGCCTCAAATCTCAGCCAAAACTCAACAGACACAGTGACGAACGTCTGGTAAAAATTTCAGACCGAAATACTCGAGGAGTAAGGCGTAGTAAGTCCCAGACCGAGAGTGAACAAAACTGGTTTTCCGAAAACAAAACGTCCTGGATTTTCTTCCCAGTATCTCCTTTTTGTGATTCTTTTGTGGACGTGCCTCCTTACCTGGGTGCAAACAACATATGGAAGTACTTGTGTGAACTCTTTCAACGCAATACGACCCAGAATAGAAGTTGCAAAAAGTAGGGCGAAATTTCACAAATTTTGGTAGGTTTGCACAAAATTTCCGAAAAATTCTCCCGAAATAGTTTTTTCCTGAAATTCCACGTAAGAATCTCCACTGAATTTGGGACAAAACGCGACAAATTTCAGGTCAAACGGATGAGTATTCGCCCACGAAAAAAATCAAACAGTTTCACACACAAACGAACCTTCCTCTCGGCCCTGGCAGTGATCAATAAAAAATGTATTGCCAATCTTGTGGGACGAATCTGGGCCTCAAATCTCAGCCAAAACTCAACAGACACAGTGACGAACGTCTGGTAAAAATTTCAGACCGAAACACTCGAGGAGTAAGGCGTAGTAAGTCCCAGACCGAGAGTGAACAAAACTGGTTTTCCGAAAACAAAACGTCCTGGATTTTCTTCCCAGTATCTCCTTTTTGTGATTCTTTTGTGGACGTGCCTCCTTGCCTGGGTGCAAACAACATATAGAAGTACTTGTGTGAACTCTTTCAGCGCAATACGGACCCGGAATAGAAGTTGCAAAAAGTAGGGCGAAATTTCACAAGGTTTGGTAGAGGATAGCCTTGGTTTGCACAAAATTTCCGAAAAATTCTCCCGATATAGTTTTTTCCTGAAATTCCACGTAAGAATCTCCACTGAATTTGGGTTAAAACGCGACAAATTTCAGGTCAAACGGATGAGTATTCGCCCACAAAAAAAATCAAACAGTTTCACACACAAACGAACCTTCCTCTCGGCCCTGGCAGTGATCAATGAAAAATTTATTGCCAATCTTGTGGGACGAATCTGGGCCTCAAATCTCAGCCAAAACTCAACAGACACAGTGACGAACGTCTGGTAAAAATTTCAGACCGAAACACCTGAGGAGTAAGGCGTAGTAAGTCCCAGACCGAGAGTGAACAAAACTGGTTTTCCGAAAACAAAACGTCCTGGGTTTTCTTCCCCGTATCTCCTTTTTGTGATTCTTTTGTGGACGTGCCTCCTTACCTGGGTGCAAACAACATATGGAAGTACTTGTGTGAACTCTTTCAGCGCAATACGGACCCAGAATAGAAGTTGCAGAAAGTAGGGCGAAATTTCACAAGTTTTGGTAGAGGATAGCCTTGGTTTGCACAAAATTTCCGAAAAATTCTCCCGAAATAGTGACGAACGTCTGGTAAAAATTTCAGACCAAAACACCCGAGGAGTAAGGCATAGTATGCCCCAGACCGAGAGTGGACAAAACTGGTTTTCCGAAAACAAAACGTCCTGGCTTTTTCTTCCCCGTATCTCCTTTTTGTGATTCTTTTGTGGACGTGTCTCCTTACCTAGGTGCAAACAACATATGGAAGTACTTGTGTGAACTCTTTCAGCGCAATACATACCCAGAATAGAAGTTGCAGAAAGTAGGGCGAAATTTCACAAGTTTTGGTAGAGGATAACCTTGGTTTGCACAAAATTTCCGAAAAATTCTCCCGAAATAGTTTTTTCCTGAAATTCCACGTAAGAATATCCACTAAATTTGGGACAAAACGCGACAAATTTCAGGTCAAAAGGATGAGTATTCGCCCACGAAAAAAATCAAACAGTTTCACACACAAACGAACCCTCCTTTCGACCCTCGCAGTGATCAATAAAAAATTTATTGCCAATCTTGAGGGACGAATCTGGGCCTCAAATGTCAGCCAAAACTCAACAGACACAGTGACGAAAGTCTGGTAAAAATTTCAAACCAAAACATCCGAGGAGTAAGGCGTAGTAAGTCCCAGACCGAGATTGAACAAAACTGGTTTTCCGAAAACAAAACGTCCTGGATTTTCTTCCCCGTATCTCCTTTTTGTGATTCTTTTGTGGACGTGCCTCCTTACCTGGGTGCAAACAACATATGGAAGTACTTGTGTGAACTCTTTCAGCGCAATACGGACCCAGAATAGAAGTTGCAAAAAGTAGGGCGAAATTTCACAAGTTTTGGTAGAGGATAGCCTTGGTTTGCACAAAATTTCCGAAAAATTCTCCCGAAATAGTTTTTTCCTGAAATTCCACGTAAGAATCTCCACTGAATTTGGGACAAAACGCGACAAATTTCAGGTCAAACGGATGAGTATTCTCCCACGAAAAAAAATCAAACAGTTTCACACACAAACGAACCTTCCTTTTAACTCTGACAGTGATTAATAAAAATCTTAATTGCTAATTAGATACCAATTTAGAAACCTTTTAACAATAATAGAAACTAATTTAGAAACCAAAAATTTATTTTGTTCCTAAAATGGTTTCTAATTTAGTCACTATATCAACTAATTATTTTTTGTCTCTAAAATTGATTTCTATTTCATGATTTTCTTGTAGTGATATATAAATGCATGAGCGAGATTTGAAGAATAATATGGGAATAATATTTTTTTTATTTTCTTTTTTTGTAAATAAGTGTATTTATACTTATATTAAGTAAATTAATAAAGTTTATATCTAATGTTATTTTTTTTTGGATGTTACACAAACAATATAAAATCTATACTCACATATAAGGTGGGAGAAAACCTGTATAGCTCAACAAAGTCGTAATTTGTAGAAGTCTATTGAGAAGAATACCATACCAAAGGTTGCATCCATATTTTGACTTCTTTTTATTGGTTTGACTATTTTAGATCAACACGTTTTTTAGAAATAAAATATTTTTCTTTGTATATGGATAGAAACACTCCAAATATTCCTTTTTAATTTATTCTTTATCCTTAACCGATAAAAAGGAAAAATGAATTTATTAAAATAAGTTAATGCAATGGATGAAAATGAGTTAAGTAACCAATACTTTTATTTATTTGTATCATCCACTAAATTATCTAGAGTGGATTAATTCGTACTTTAAGATTGAACTTAAATAATTATTTTTTTTTTTTAAATTAACGATTCGAATAAATAACTTATCCCTTAGATTAAATTTTACATTTTCACTTTCACATGATAATGTGTGTTAGCTGGCAAAGAATATTAATGCCATCATGCACATTCTGCAATTCATAAGGATAGGACCAACCCAATTTATTGATCCTCGAAGTCCTTAATTATTTTTCAGTGAAGTTGAATAAAATAATAATAATAATTTAAGATTTAATTTTTTTCTGAAAATAAAAGTTTGATTATTTACTTCACACAATTAATGTTCAATCTCCTTAAAAGTTTTATGTTTGATTAATTATTTTACACAATGTTCAATCTCCTTAAACAATATTTTTTATATTTATAATTTATCTTCTTTCACCTTCATCACAAACCAAGTTTGTTTCAATCTAATTCTTGGATCAAAATTCTTCCAACGAGTCAAAATACATGCAATAATGATGTTCTTTACACGAGAATATTTTTTATTCATTAAATCTCATATACCCACAAAATAAAGGTCAATGTTATTAATAAATTAGTAATTATCTATCATTATCACTTCACTCAACCAACCATGTCTTTCTTGTGCCATTATTTATTCAAATATATAGTTTTCATTCTCAATTTGTATTTTGCATCATACACCTATCTATTTAATAATCACTCTACCCTATTCGATACATGAATTGCACTATTAAATACAAACTAATTTTAAAAACTAAAAGAATTAATTATTATTTAACTAAAATAAAAACTATTTTTTAAATTAAAAAAATTATTAATATCTAAAATAATTTTTATTATTAATAAAAATTTATAAATTAGTATTTAATCATTAGTTACCAAAATTTTAGTTAATAACTACTTTATATTATAAATTAATTTTTATTAATATTTTAAAGACTAATTTAAAATTTAAAATATTAATAGATAAAACTTTAGTAAGTAATAGTTAGATACCACTTAAAAATTATTTTATATTAGTAGATAAAACCTTCATAATTAATATTTTTAGTCTCTAAAATAGTATATAATTTAATTAATATAATGATTAATTATTTTTTATCTTTAAATTTAATTGTTATTTAATAATTTTCTTGTAGTTCGGATGATAGAATATTATACTTTATTTTATTGAATTTTTTTATGACGGCCATTTATTTGTGTTGTAAAATAAACGTATTTATAAGAATATATATTTTTAACATTATCAAACTGTATTTTTTTTCCAAAATAGGACATAAATCTCACAAAAAATAGAGAATGTTATCGGGGCACTACAAAATATTAGTAATTAGCGGTGAAAAATTGCCTTAGTAACCTATGTGTATGAATGAAATTGATGTTGATTTTTTATAAGTCTTACTAAAATTAACCTATTCGAAGTTATTTTTAATATTTATATTTACTTTAGTGTTAGTTAAGTCAATGTTAATTTTTTTTAATATTTATTAAATTTTATGTTATTTTAATTAATTTTAATTATATTTATATTTATTTAAGTTAATATAGATTAAACTGATATTAATATTATTTATATTTTATCAAAGTTAGTGTAATTTTAATATTTATTTAAATTAGTAGGTTTAATTAATTTTAATTTTTTTTAAATTTCATTTAAGTTAGCTTGACTTAGTTAATCATAAATTTTTTAATTTTATATTTGTATAAATTGACATCAATTTTTTTTATAAGTAAATAATGAATGAACTAATAGGAGAATTTGAGAGATGTTTCAACCATATTTAAAAAAAAAGACTAAGACGAGATTATCTCAGTAATACAAAACACCAATGAAATACACAAATGTCAAAGACATTACATTCCTATATATGACTATCAAAAGAGATCACATAACAAAACATGACACCAAGCACAACATTTTAGTGGTAACTCATTCATGGCAAAAAAAACTAGCAAACGATCATCTCCTTCATCATATCCTAATTATAGTTTGATATCAGTGTTGCACTCCTCTACACCTCTTACCGTTATGACAAAGGAGGGTTGATATTTTCCATAATGGCGTCCATTAGTCCAAAAACACTATCACCACATTGTAGTTATATTCACATATGCCAGTTGCTCGAAGTTGAGATGTTAGGTTCTGAAGCATTGTGACCCCAAATGAAGCATTTCCTGCCTCTTCACTGTCCCTATTGTCCATCAAATGCAGTGATGACAACTAAGTTAAACTATTGTATTTTCTGAATAACAAACTGCATGAAACTCAAAAATTGTTCCCATGAACCTAGCTTTCCAGATGCAATAATTCAACAAGTCTATAGTTGTTCATATGTATTCTTCATAGGCATCCATATGTGTTATCACTTTCCTATTTTACTTTTAGTGCGTGAAAATCAAATATACAAATTTGAAAATATCACATACACAAACGAAGGCTCTGTTGGAGATCCCACATCGACTAGAGATTAGAGCCTTTCATTGTATATAAGTGGGTGCAAACCTCAACCCTATGAGCCGGTTTTATGGGGTTGAGTGGTCATCCTTACCATTTTTATAGAAACCAATTGGAATACAAACGTTGTGAACAACTCAATTACCTTTTAGGATACAATATCCTCCACACTAGCTTTTATAGAAGATATGGATGCCCTGGTCATTCTAGAATGACTCATTGTTGTCACTTTCTATATGTCATCACCACTTCATATTAATCCTCTGATTAACATGTTTCTCCCGTCATTGTAGAATAATGTAGTAGTATATGAATGGAATGATTTATAAATAAATAAAACTCCTATTTTCTCTTTAAGAAACAATAAAATAAATATGTAAAATAGAAAAAAAATCCAATGTGACCCCTTCATGTTTTTTATTTTGTTTTTGTGTTTCTTTCCTTTTATGTTATAGTTCGCGTGGAAAAATGATTGTTGAACTTTGGGGTACCAAACTTGTTGGAATGCCAAATTTTCATCATAATGGTTTAGATGAACTTAAGAAAAGTTGATTGATCTAATACATTTTTAATGGTCCAAATTTAAAAATGACAAAATGTTGTGATACATATAAGCCTAATTTCCACCATTGAAGGCATGAGATTATTTTCTCTCACTCTTTTTTATATAAATGGTCTCACACCAAAAATTCCTAATTCACATTTCTTACTCTTTAAATTTCATTTATCTTTAACTTAAACTATTTTATTTTATCCGTTTGTTTATTTAGTTGTGTGTTAAAGACAAAAAAACAAAGGTGATTGTGAGACTAAAAGTATTGTTATTAGTCTCAGTTAGAAACTTAAATGAATATTAAATTAGTATTAGTTTAGTTGATATTAACTTAAGTAAATATTAAAATAAAACATATTAGTTGGATGTGATTTTTCTGAAGTATTAAGGTTAATATTATACCATTTTTTACTTTAAGCAATACTAAATTAGACCATACGTATATAATTGTTGACTAAATATAGAAAATACAACAATTTTATAAGTGTGGTTTAAAAACTAAATTTTTTTTTTTATAAAATCGTTAAATATTTTATACCATATTTTTTTAAGTGTTGCCTTTTAAAATGTGTAGATTAAATAATAAAACTGCGACCTAAGAATGACCACAAATATATAAATATAACCTAAAAGTGGAAAAACAACACTTTACACATGTAACTTACAAATCATTACAAATCAACCTTTCACCTTATGGATGCTTAAACCCATTCTTTTAAACTATGGATATTTTAAACCACATTTAATTAATCTATTAATAAAATTAAAAGAAATTATACTTTCCAATTTCAAATTTACAATACACTTTTGTTTTGTTTTTCATTCATGTTTCCAAATATAAATCACTAGCTTTCACTAGTTTATAAAACAAAGTGTTAATTTATAGTTACTAAAAAAATTATTTAATAATAACTAATTTAGAAAAAAAAATAACTAATCACAATCACTATAAATATAAAAATGACTAAGTTAAATATTATTTTTAAAATATAAATTAAAAAATATATAAAATTATTTAAAAGTATATAAAAATCGTAAGTCGTTTATAATTTAATTTGTCAATCAGTTTTTTTTTATATCAAAATAATATTTTCAAATCTCAATCTAATATACTTCTTTAGTTTAAAAAAAAAACAGCAAGAAAACTGATTTGCTATAAAATCCTTGATTAATTATTGAATAAATTTTTTATATTATAAATTAAATTACATTTTTATGTATATTAAGGTAAATTGAATTATGTAGTCATTCATTATTGGGTAAGAAAATAGGTTTGAAAGAGATGAAAGAGTGAAAGCTTCAACCACCGTTTTAGAATTCAAACATAAACACAACAGGAAAAAGGTAAGTGAGGAAATCGAGGAACTTGTGGGTCCTACTTTTTCTTAAACCTTTTCTTTCTTCCATTTTGTATTTTTCCCACAACTTTCTCTCTCTCTGTTCATTCTCACCTACGCTCTCTTCTCTCTTTAATTTGAAAATCTTTATCAACTTGTTGCAGACGCGCATTCTATGTGTTTTCATTTACCACTGTTTATTACAGAACCGACCAAAGCCAAAACCCTTAACTCTATGTCTCTCTGATTTCATTCATTTGCTTCTGGTGTAATGCCCTTTTGATCAATCCATCATTCCAGGTCTCTCCACAACTTCATTTTAGTTTTTCCACTTCTGGGGTTCTATTATTATTATATTTTTATTTGGGGGTGGGTTCAAGGTTTCTTTTTGGGAATTTTGTTGGTTGTAGATCTGTGGTGGGTTTGGTTTGAAATATTGTGAATTTGTTGGTTGAGGTTAGGGTTTTGATTGTGTTAATGGATGAAACAGTTTGTTCTGTTTAAGGTTTGTGTTTGATGTGCTTTTCGGATTGCCGAGGTTGTTACCTTCTTCAGCTTGCTCAAGTGGGTGTATTGGAATATGTGAAATTTTGAATCTTTCAAAATAAGTTAATCGGATTTTTTTGTGTTCATGCATGTGTTGTTGTTTGTCTTGCCTTTGCAACTGACCCTTTTTTTTATTCTTTAGTATGTTAGGTTTGATGTGCCTGTGTTGGTTTTCATGGGAAAACACCAGGACATTGTTGGAAGCTGAGTCTAGTTGTGTTATTTTTTGTGGAGTTATTCTAGTTTGTTTGCTAGTGGTTTGGTTCTGAATTCTCAGGATGGTCGAGTACTATTCCATGGCTGCAACACTGCATTTCTTGCTTCCTAATGCACTATGTTTCAGAGGGAAAATTCCTTCCTTCTACCAAAATGCTGAGTGCCACTTCAAAAACTAACAAGCTGTTACCTTTTTTGAATTTGGCTTGGGCTAAGCTCAAGGTTATCCAAAATGCTTTTTCGGATCAAACACAAGTTACTCATTGGTCGATCATGGGAGAAGTTAGCTTCTAGATGTTCTGTTACCTTCTTAAGCTGCAAAATAATGGAAAACCTGAGGGATGCACACAACTCTTGTCTTTGGCTGTTATTTGTATTTGAGTGCGATCATGAGGCTGCCATATAGACATTATCCGTGATTTATCATACCTCAAACATATAATAGAACTATCTTTCTTGAGAGATTGGACTCACTTGGAGGGTAATCATATTTTGGTTAGAATACAAACAGTTTGCAGTTTAGATTTTGTTTACTGAGTTTTGGGTTATTTAGACTGTAGATCACACTTCGATGCCAGGGAGGTAGGAACTTTTACAGGGTGCGCGTTTTTAGTATCTGAGATTGAGTATATTAGGATCTCTCCATGCGATTTCATTCATCAATGGACAAGAAGATAGATACAAAATTTGGATTGGTTTAGTAAATAAAATAAAAATTCATCTTAGAAAGCTAATGTTTAAGAAGGGGACAATTTTTAATAGGTTATTTGCTTTTTGTCATTTTATACTTGCCATTTTTTGACCATGAAACCAGTTCAACAACTCATGCCTACAAATTTCCACCTATGACCTGGTCTTGTTAATTAACTTTCTTTATGTTTTATTTTTCTGTTTTTTCACAGGCATAATTATTTGTGCCTAGTCATAGCTGATCTAACACAGCTATGCTTCAAATTCTCACTTTTAAATAAGTGCATAACTTCAAACTGTCATTTATTTTGATCAATTGATATTGAGCCCTGCAACATGTATGTAAGCCTTCTTTTAGATTGTCAATCATGCCAATATGATGTTCATTTTCCTGTAATTTCTCTTTGACAAATTTATGTGGTTCATCTTGTTCCTAGTCTTATGGGAAGAGGACAACCTAATATAGCTGTTTTACATGTTATAATTGTCTCTAATATTCATATAAATTGGACCTGAACGTGATTTGAAATCCTTTAATATATCTGTCATGTTAATCAGGATTTGTTATGCTTTCCATTTTCAATTTTTATTTCATCCATTCTTTCTCTCTAAATATTATAAACTTGTATATAATAATTGTGAACATGCAAAGATTTGTAAGATTTGTTGTTCTGTTCATTTGGAAGTGTAAATTTCATTTTATTATCAAATTATTTTTCTACTCATAAGGGATAGCCTGATAAATGGAGTCCGGAGATCAAACAAGACATTATGCAAAGCAATCAATACAAACCTCTATTTAAATTGCTTGCCAAAAATTTGGATGTTGAGAAAACACAATAGCCTTATTTTATCCATGTAGTTGACTCCAACATTTAGTGATGATATTTTTTACATGATCAGGGCAGCGTGAAAAAGAATCTGAATCCATAAATAATAACTTAAAGAATCTTTTGAAACTATTGTGTCAACTATTCAGCATTTGAAATGTTAATGAGTAACGATCTATGTCTGGTGGAATGCCAGTATTTGAAAATTGTTTATCTTTTGGGCAAACTGTTCATATTATGCTAGGGTAATTACATTTTACAGGATAAGAATTTCCCAATTGCTTAATATAAATGTGAATTTGAGAACTAATTAATTCTCTGAATGTATTTTCAATGACAAATGTATGTGTGCTTTTTTTTTTCTGGTCGATGTGTTCTGTTTGCTTTCATAAGCCATTGAGTTTGTAAATTTGTTTTAAAACTGTGTTTGATGAAGGCCATGATGCATCTTTGATCATATCAATGGAGCATCAGGGAGGGATGATAGCTTCACCCTAGAAAGATTCATGAAATTGTTGTTAGTGCTTTGTCTGTTGATGTTATTCAAAATAGAAGTTTATGTTGTTTGATTCACCTACAGTCAACATCAGGGGATAAAGTGGGTTTTGTCATTCCTTCTGTTGTTTGAATAAACTGGAGATGCGACTTAATAGTTTAACTATTTCTTTGTTAACTGTTTTGTGAAAATTTAAAGAAGGAAGTACTATGTAGAATTTAGTTATAGCCTTTGTGATTGATTATAATGATTATTTCCTGTTCACAGGGTAGCTGGTGATTGCTTTTGCTAGCATGGCATCAAGTACTTTATTCTTCGATGATATTCGAAGCAAAGTTGATGTTGATCCTCCTCAAAATGAAGAGTCAACAGATGTTGGTGAATTAGTAAATGATCCTGCACAAACTGCACTTAAACCTAATGGTACCGTTTCAAGCAGTGTGCGTGAGCTATTAGAGTGCCCTGTATGCTTGAATGCCATGTACCCTCCAATCCATCAGGTTGTTTATATATTGGTGGTTCATTGTTGCTTTGTTATTGGTTCTTGAGAGAAAGCATGCAATTGTAACTAAAAAATACTGGGATGTTCTAAGTGCAATTTGATAAATTATTCACATTGACAAAGCGTGATCATCCAGTACTGGGTTCATGGAATGGTATTGCTGCTTATTAACAGGATTGAACACAAATAAAAAAGGAATTCTCATTCTAATTGTAACTTAACTAAAATAATGGTTTTATTGGCGTGTCATGGAACAAAAAACTTTTAAGGGTGCTGATTTCCTCATTCAAAAGTAATTGTTCCCTTGCTCACCTAACTTATCTATTCCGAGAATGTTAGATGTTTTTACTAGCAGGAACTCAGTCAAATTATATAAATATAACTGTTTTTATATAATTATTGCCTTGTTGATGGTTTCAAAATATTTTTTTTTTTTAACTTAGTTGACTTGTTTTCCTCTGTCAATTTTGCAGTGTTCAAATGGTCACACAATATGCTCTGGTTGCAAACCCAGGGTCCATAACAGGTGCCCTACTTGTAGGCATGAGCTTGGCAATATCAGATGCCTTGCACTGGAGAAAGTGGCTGCATCTTTGGAACTTCCGTGTAAATATCAAGGATTCGGGTGCATTGGAATATATCCCTATTATAGCAAGCTAAAGCATGAATCACAATGTGCATATAGACCTTACAACTGTCCATATGCTGGTTCAGAATGCTCTATTATGGGTGATATACCCTACCTGGTGGCTCATCTGAAAGACGACCACAAAGTGGACATGCACAATGGTAGCACTTTCAACCATCGCTATGTCAAATCAAATCCACATGAAGTTGAAAATGCCACATGGATGTTAACGGTATTATTTTCTGAACTTTGTTCTACCTGCATTCGATTGATTCTGTAAATTCACTATAGTGCCTAACCATATGGTTGGTATGCAGCTGATAAAAAAAAAAAATGGTTTGTATGCAGAATGTGTAAATTTGGGGTGGGGTTGGATCTACTTGTGTCTGTCTTCATCAGTTCATGAGTAGAGTGATTTAGCAAACCTTGTAATTTCTTCATTTGCTTAAAAAAGAAAAATCCAATATTGCAAATACTAGAACACATTGAAGCTACGTGATTGTTATTTAGATTTGTATCCTCTAGGGACTCTTGATTTACCCTTTTGCATCTATGCCACCCTAGGTGTCTATGATAAACTTATATGCATTCACTTTCAATTTCTTTCTGGACTGAAGTTGGATTTTAGTTGACTATTGTGTTTCACATTGGTTTCTAGGTCTTCAGCTGCTTTGGTCAGTATTTTTGTCTACATTTTGAAGCTTTTCAGCTTGGAATGGCTCCTGTCTACATAGCCTTTTTGCGGTTTATGGGTGATGATAATGAAGCAAAAAATTATAGCTACAGTTTAGAGGTAGGTGGAAATGGGAGGAAGATGATTTGGCAGGGTGTGCCTAGAAGCATCCGGGACAGCCACCGGAAGGTTCGTGACAGTTTTGATGGTCTCATCATCCAGAGAAATATGGCCCTTTTCTTTTCCGGCGGCGACCGGAAGGAATTGAAGCTAAGGGTTACTGGTAGGATTTGGAAAGAACAATGAATGGATAGGAGATGATGTTCTTCAGCTAGTACTGATATTTAGCCTTATAGTTTGTAGTGCAAAGTCGTTTCTTGTAGTGATATGTACCTTCTGGTCATGTAATTTTTTGCAACTTTGGAGGCAAACTCTCTTTGCTTCTCCTCACATCAAGTACATGAACAGGAAGTTGTACATCGTATCATTATGATAATTACGCAATAGAGATGTAGAACCTTAAATTGCCCTATATATATTTATATTCTTTTTGTTCAATTAATGGCAATGATTGAGAGCACTTGAGAAAATGTTCATAGCTATGATTTGTTTTACTGCATGGCACAGAACCACGTAATGCGTTTTGTTTATTTGTAGTTGCCATTTTGTCAATTTGCTGCATATCCTAATTTGTTTTGATTATTGGAAAACGATATTTAGCATCTTTTTCTACTTAAGTCCAAGTGTATGTGCAATCTTTCTAGTTTCAGTAGTTGTCATTAATTGGTGTTTTAGTTATTTACAAAATGATTAATAATGGCACAATACTTTAATATGAAGACAAGATTAATAATCCAATCTCGCATTGGCTTGTTGCATCAAAATGAATAACTGTTGAGTCAGACTCAAGAGTGCAACAATTTGTACAACATTTTTTTGATTCACTCCTTTCTTCACATATCCCTTCTTAAATGTTATAATGATGGAGAAAATAAACAAAAGTGTTAAAAATTGTTGCATGTATATCACATCTCCTATCTTTTGTTCATCTTAACGCAATGAAACACCAGTGATTAAAGAAACACATACAGCCAAATCAGTCAATATTTAAGAAATTGCATCAGTAATCCATAAGATTACAATGAATGGTATGCATTAGTTTGGTCCCATTAAAAAAAAGATGTAAATCATTAATGTGAAATGCAGTATTCAACCTGTTACATGCTGAGGAAAATCATAAAATGAAGCACTTCATGCTAAGATCAGCTGAACTGCAAATATTTTTTCTAGCCAAAAATGGGGAGGGGAAAGAAAACAAAATTCCAGTGCTGCATTCAGCTTTAGATGTTACCTATATATACTATGGTGAAATGAAATACATCCTGTTAATAAGTAGGACTCTTCTTCCTAACTATGCACTTGGCATCATCCAATTTGCTGCATATCCTAACTTGTTTTGATTCAATCTTTTTTTCACATATCCCTCTTAAAAGTTTCAGCTGCACTTGGCCAAATACGCATTCCATCCTTGAAGACGATATTCACGAGCTGCATGAGACGGATTTTTGGCCTTGATGATGCCACGACCCACTATGATAATGTCACTACTCCTATCATAGACAACCTGGAAAAACCATTTTGTTATCAAGATAAGCTCAAATGAAAGAAGATTATGTAACTATGAAGTACTGACTCAAAAGATCTTCTTCACATTTAAGGAATGATTTCAAAGTACAATCTTTACAACACAAGGGAGCATGAAACAATATCAGATCCTCTAAAGTGGAAAAAAACTTGGACATGGTCAAATGTCATGATCTCACCATTTATTCTTTTGAACATCAAATTTAAATATTGTGTTAATAAAGTTTATTGAAGGTCTAAGATGTCATGTAGTAGAGTCACTGCAGATTGAGGCATTTTCAGCACATGAATATTAAGGGGTGGATGGTTGTTGTGCTGAAGCAGGAGAAACAAAACGAGCTTGCCAAGGGTAGCAAACCCATAATCCACTTTGTGTCATTTCATTTGTATTCAGTTTTAATGGAAATGTTTAGTTATCAACCCCCACAATATCCATAAATCTATGTCAGCTACAATTAAATATTCAAATAAAATCTGATGATGTCAAGCTACCAAGACAATATAGTAAAAACTCTGATATTGTTTTCTCAACAATAGTCAGAGACTATGCACCCTCCCTCTCCCGTTCCCTGTATACTTTTTTTCTCAACAAAATTCTTCTAACCCAAGGAAAGAATGAAAGATCAACCATGTTAAAAGTAAAATACTTTATGTATGTTATATAACACTGTTCATAAACCATTTATGATCTTTCACCTATCATGTCGTTAATTTATGCACATGACAGAAAGATACACACTGCATGCATAAACTTACAGAATGTGGTGTGTTATACTGCTGCCCTAAAGCATCACCACCAGTCACCATTTGAACTCCAGGGGTTGCATGAATGAAAGAAGGATTTACAGGTGCCCCAGACCATGATGCTGGATTGACTGAGATGAAGCCAATAACAAAGTCAGAATGATCCTCAGCGATTTTCACTGCAGCAGTGGTGTAATCTCCCTTGGCAAGGTTACCACTTGAACTCATTTCAGCAAGCAGCAAAAGACCCCTTCCACGAGGCAAACCCTGAGTATGATTTACAAGACATGTTAGGCTAGCATTTTGGTGTGGCTACAGTCAAGATAATGCTAAGACTAGAGCATAGACCTTCAACTTCAGTCCTTCCACAATTCCAGGACCAGATATAATGTGAGCATTTACTATGTCAGCCCATTCCAATATATGGAAGATCCCTCTGCAGATATCAGAGCATAAATAAGTCATATGAAATGCAGAAACAGAAGGAATAATACTAAGAAGTAATCCAAGATAGATCTTACCCTTCATACTGCATGGTCACTGTGTTACCAATGTCAGCAAACTTACGATCCTCAAATATTAAGAAGTTATGTTTTTCTGCAATCTTCAACAGAAAAAGAAGCATAAATAGAAACAACTAAACCAGAAATATACAAGATTCCTGAAAACTCACTAAATGTGATGCTCATACATATAATACTCTTATAATAGGTCAAATACATGACTTCGGACTCTAATTTCAATAAATATTGACAAATCTACTTCCATCTATAAATGTTGACAACAGGAAGATGAAAAAATTTGTTCTGCACTGCTTAAAAGCAAAAAGGGACTTCTTATAGCACTGTACCGAGCGAAGCTTAGAACCAAAATCAGGAGTAAAATCTGGAAAAATATCCACATGTGTCTTCAGCAAGCATATCTCAGGCCCAACCTGACAGGAAAGAACAGCCAAATTAGTTTAAGTAATTTATTTGTCAGAACTAAACTTCTAACCTTAAGTTTACTATCACACTGATGATCATAAATGAATAGGACTCTTGAAAGAGTTCTCGACCCTTTTTTTAAATTAAGAACCATCTTTAACAGTTTCAAATAAATGATCAAACAAAAATGCCAAGGACTAGTTTAAACATTTTCCCGTTTTGGACAATTGCCAAGTTCTTACCTTGTCAGCGATTTCAAGTAATTCAGCAGCAGTTGCAACATCTGCAGCCAAACACAAATTACTCTCCTTCTCAGCCATTATCTCAAACAACCTCTTTCCTGTTGGATTCTTTGACAATTTAGCCCTTTCCAAATATGGAAAGGCGTTGCACTTAGTTCTTGTTGCCATAGCAGCAATCTTCTGATTCTCTTCTAAGAGTCTCATAACAACCCCAAGCATCTGCTCATTAAGCTTCCCTTTTTCCCTCAAAATTTTCACCATCTCAGTCAATTTAAGAATTGCATGCAGCTTGATTCCATTATTCTCCAGATTCTCTCTCCCACCTTGCTCTCTATCAATCAAAACAACAGCATCACTGACCTTCAACCCTGCAGCACGCAGTGGCGCAGCAGTTTCCAAAACTGATGTCCCACTTGTAACTAGATCCTCAATTATCAAGCAACTTTGACCCTGCTTGAAATCACCTTCAATGGCTTTAGAAGTGCCATAATCTTTTATTTCCTTGCGGCGCATGACCATGGGGATATTCTGAGTAACAGAGACACAAGTGGCAATGGGAAGAGCAGTGTAAGGGACACCACAGACAAGGTCAAATGAAGTGGAAGAGACAGAGGAAATGAGGGTTTGAGAAACATTCCGGAGGACAGAAGGGTAAGATATAATAAGGCGGAGGTCTATGTAGATTGGTGAGGATATGCCAGATTTGAGCTTGAAATTGCCAAATTTCACAGCTGAAATCTCATGGAGTTGAAGAATTAGAGACTCCATTTTTTCCCTTTCTCAGTGTGCTTCAAGCTTTTTTTTAGATCTTAGGGATAACCTACGCAATTCAGTAATCAACATCTTAACTTAATTTTTCTAAAAGACACACACAAGTACATGATCAGAATCGTTTCTTAGCATAGATTTAATCATAATATTCCTTCACGCATCATAGATTATATCACAGAAGCAGACAATTCTCACAGAGCATATACAAAGCACAATAACTCAAGCACTAAGCTAATTAATCACTTAAAAAAATATTAGTGACCAACACAAGGAGAAATCAGATGAAACTTTCAGAACTAGTGCATGACAACCTTACACTGATGGTGACGAATCTGCATCCATGTCTTGTGCCTCTAGACACACAGAATCTAACCTACCTGATTCACATTCTGCTATGCCGATCAAAAAAAACAAATTAGGTTAGTTACGTTGAAAGACCAACTCCTTCTCCTAGACCCAATCCCTATTAGGTTTAACATAATCATAAGGAAGCATAATTCCATGAATTTAAAATCCCATCCCCCATAAAACAAACTCAATTCAAACATCTACACTGTTTGAGCAATAAAATCAATTCAATAAGCTAGAAATGCAGCAACCCAGATTCCACAAAACAAAAATTTCATGCAGAATCAATCAATAACAGTCAAAGGTTCAATGTCCTCTAACCCCTTAAAAACTCCTGAAACTTCAATGACCTTATCAACAATAATGATTCAACCAAACCCAGCAACTCAAAGAACATGTGATACAAATTGCAACATTTGAGACTGATCCTTCAAAAGATTCAGCTCACTGGAAGAGGAGAGAAATTGGTGTGTGATCTTACATTTGGTTTTGGGTGTTATCCACAACAATAGCGCCAAAAGAATTTACAGCTAAACAAAAAGTAACAAATCAAATGAGAGACAATAGTGTAACTATATTGAAAGAAAAAAAATTACAATACTTTTCTTTCTAAATTTAAGAAAAAAACAATAACATCCTTTCTTTGAGAATCTTAAAGGAGAAATTAATTTTCTCTTAGTTTTTCTCTCAAATATTAAAATAGGGGAAAAAAATTAATAGAAAAGATTTTAGTGTGTTTTATGTGCTTTTATTAGATGAAAAACAAGTATCAAATTTAATTTTTTTGGATATGGCTTCTCTTCTAACATTGAGTTGCACCACTTCCATTGGGTGGGTGAGTAGTATGACAAATTCTCCTGCTACTCCATAACTACTTCTTCTGCATCTTTATAATTTTTTTATAATTTCAACTAGATCTTCTTCTTCGTTATGAATGGTGGTGGTTGTTTATGGTGAATGTTATTTGTTGAGGTAAATTGTGATATTTTTAATGGTGGTGATTGCAGTTTCGTTGACTTATTTTTTTTCATTTTTCTAGAAAATACAAAACCAAAAAAAACAGTAAGGTTCAAATATCAAGTACAAAACTCACAAAAAAAAATTATCTTGATACCAGAGAACATCGAATTCAATTAATCTTTTCGTCAACCTTTATACACAAGGGAACCGGTATCTCAAACACTTATAATGAAAATTTAAGTGTACGAAATGTAGTTAAGTTATCTAAAAATATGAAGTTATATTTCATTTAGAGTTATTTAAGAAATTTAAAAAAGTTAAAACTGACTTTTTCACAATTAATATAAAAGTGTAAGAGAAAGGTATAGAGTTGGAAGGAAAATTTGACTAATAGTAATGTTCTTGAAGTTTATGCTTGCCATCAATGAAAAATAATTTTCAAATTTTTTTGCAGTTAATTGATTTATGAATATGTGTTACCATTTATTGGCCATAATTATGATATTTCGTTATCAAACAAAATCTCTATAATTGATATTTATGCATTTTAACAAATTAATTTATAAGTTTTTAATGATTACATAATAAGAAAACAAATTATAATTTCATTTGAGACACTTTGATATTAATATATATAAAAAATAGATTAATGTGATGGTTGATGTACATTTTTATAGTTTTTTTTATAGTTTCATTTACTTCATGAACTAATGTGATAATCTCTTCCAATTAAGAATAATTGTTCTAACTAGGTTTTATTAATGAAAATCTTCCAAGAAGAATATAGTTCAAGTTTAGATTAAACCAATATCAAAAGTGCTTTGGGTTTTCTTCTTTTCTTATTCTAGTGCTTTTGAATATTGGATAATCTTCATATATCTATACTTAAATGTTTGTGAAAAGCTTTTAAAACTTCAAATACCCTTATTCATTAAACAAAATTCAACTACCCTTAATCTTTAAAAAAAATCTTCCCTTATTGTGTGTACCTTGTTCTTTCACTTTAGTTTCCCCCTAGTTGTTTGATATTCTCAAGAATTGATATTTGGTATTAGTTCACCTTATCTATGCATATTTTTTTATCACTTGTATATGTATATGGTTAAGTTTCAATGTTTATTTTTTTTTTCCTTTTCTTATATGATGATAATGTATCATCTTTTTAATTTCCAAATAGGCTTATCCATTAGAAATTTAGTTGAATGTGAAATAAATGCTCCAAAACACTTTTTATTATAAAAACATTTATTATTAATATCACCAACATAAACATAACAATCACATATATTTGTATTTTCTAATTTTATCATTTATATATAATTATATTTAATATTAAAAATCAAATAAAGCACATCATCATTTTTTTTTGCATACTTTACATTACAAATCTAATTTATATTGACAATATATACTCAAAAAAAATTTAAAAGTAAAAGTATCATCCAACATAATTACTTTAAGGATTAATAGTGGAATATATATATATATATATATATATATATTAAGTAGATGAGTAATTTATATATTTTTTTTTAGTTTTTTGTAATTTTAAAATATAATTAAAGATAAAATAAAATATGAAATGTTTATATAAAACATGGAATGGTTATAAATTATTATTATTATTTATGGCATGAAAGTATTTTTTTTATTTTTTTATCTTGCAATATTACACATGTCAAGATACCCTGCTACATTCATGTTCTGTAGTTGGTGTGTGAAATAAAAGTTAATTATATGTTAATTCATAGAAAAGAATAAAAAAGAAGAAGCTTCATAGCCAAATATCTATGGCAAATTCCACGTTGACATGTTATGTCTAAAGAATTTACATATTTGCTAAGAATTATAAAGTTTGTTAGAAAAGAAAGATAATTCTGATCTGTTGCAACCCCAAAACCATCACATTTGGCTTGTCAATTCAGTTTTGAACTTTATTTCTTTTCCTGTTCAATACACATTTCTCAAAGTTTCAAGCTTTCACCTTCAATGGTCGTCAAAAACCAATTTTCTCAAAGACCCTTTTGAACATTTTCATAGGGAGGGTATGTTATTTCAATTATTCACAACCCCATCAATTCAATATGAGATATATGTTTGATTTAGCCTTTTGTTTTTGTAACCATTTTGGTTTGTTTCAATGCAGGAATTGCCAGTGCCTTCTTCTTAATGCTGAAAATTTGAGAGCAGAAAGATACATTCTGATATGTAAGAATTTATATTCAAAACTTTGTTTCTTTTTTGTTCCCTCAATGGCTATGTCATTGCAATTTGCAATCTCTTGGCCACCATTTGTGTCTATCCATTTTGGTTTGCACATGCCATGTTTGATTTAATGTCTGCAATGCCATGTATTTGCATGCAGAGTAGAAACTGCCATATGGCTGGTGACAGATTGTAACACCACATTTTCCTTTGGGTTTCAAAATATTGGAAGCCAGATATGTCTATGCAGCATGAAAATTCTGATACAAAAGAAGTAATATGTAAGAGTTTTTAATCCCTTTTTTCCTCCTCCCCCAGAAAAACACAATAATAGAATGATTGATTTTGTACACAAGAAGAATATGTTTATCAATACCATTGAATCATTTGGTTCAATTTTCTTTTTCCCATTGTTGGGAAAATTCTTTTACAATGAACCACTTGATGGGTGAGAAGGGATAATGCAAAGTCTTTCCTCAAAGGAATTTAAAAATGGTCATATTTAAGTAACTAGGCACACAATTTACAGAATTCTATTAAGTTATTTGTAGATTCTTTGAACGATTGTTTCTGTTGCTGGGAATTATTGGCAGAATCATATGTTTACTTAGTCTGATTTTCTGAGGATATGGTAGATACTTAAGATGTTGTGATTTGTACCATGTCATTACACACACCTACATGAAGCACACAGAGACAGGTCTTGTTTCAAAACATGTCTTCTTGCAACCAAACATAAGATACTAGGTGGTTTTGAAGACATCTTTTTGATGACTTGTAAAACATAGTTAGGCCTGGTTCGAAAAAATAGATGTTAAGTAGTCTTAGCACTCCTTGGTGATCAGATATAATAGAATACAAAGATTTAGAGAATGAAACTTAACCCCTTATGCCGCTTCCTTTTTTTATAAAAAAACTTTCATGTTAGGCATCACTATGTAACTTGACATCTCAGTTAGGCTGTCACCTTAAAGAACAATAATCATCTGGCATCTTTACGTGATTAGTTCAGCTTATATCTTATTCCTCTTTATTATAATTTACCAATTACTAGGTCCCCAGAGAAGGCTAACAAATCTGATGCATCATTCTGGGAACAAGTTCTGTGCTGATTGTGGAACTCCAGAGCCAAAATGGGTGTAAGTATTTCCCTGATTTTTCATAGGAATGTAGTCTTCTGGATTATTTTTTTAATCTCATTTTTATATCACATTATCATTGATCTTGAACTGAGTGTGGCTTCAGTGTCTTTCCAAAACAAAAAACTGTGCACCAATCAGAAATATGGTGAATTTACAGAATTATTTCAAATGAATTAACTCAAAAAGTTAGAATATATGTACCAAATGATTTGGAGCTTAGAAGCTTAGACAATTTGTGCACTAATTGATCAAGAATTTTTATAGATATGCAATGTTGTATTTAGACTCCAGTTGTTTTTTATCAGCAAAGAATTGAATAAATAAAATTGAGCATTTCAGGATGCTTCAACCCTGAACCCATTCCTACTTTACCAGATACATATCCCTGCTAAAGCTTTTCAGCTAGAAGTTGGTCACATCATAAAATTATTAGCTCATTACATTATTTGTATATGTTTTGTCTGATGAATTTGTTAAACATCAGATCTTCAAGTCTTGGAGTATTTATTTGCATCAAGTGTTCTGGCATACATAGAAGTCTAGGAGTCCACATATCAAAGGTATGTTTCTAACAAAGCTTTGAAAATAACTTCTTAGTAACAGTCATACATAGCATATTCATTTAACTTTGAGGTTGGGATTCATAATGAAGCATAGTGTAGATACACATCTGCAGAAAATATTTTGAAACCAGAGTTAACATAATGATGTTAAAATTGCATATTCACTATTTGCAGTTCTCTTAGAAACATGAGAGGGGGATTCCATTGTGCATGCATAACTGGCACACTACAAAATGAAATTCTAACATTGTTTGAAGCTATTATAGGTTCTATCATTGAAGTTAGATGAATGGACAGATGAACAAGTTGATGCATTGGCAAAATTAGGAGGAAATACATTATTAAACAAGAAGTATGAAGCTTGCCTCCCAAGTAACATGAGAAAACCAAAACCACATTCTTCCATTGAAGAACGCTCTGAATTTATTCGGTAACTGAAAGAGAGCTAAAAATTTATTTTTTCTATATTTTTTTTATAAAAGCTTTCATGTTAGTGCAACTTGACATCTCAGTATTTTTTTCTATATTTTGTTAAGAATTACACCATTCTTATTCAGAAATGTCCTATTTGATTTTCTTTTTCAGGAGAAAATATGAGATGCAACAGTTTATGGGGTGTGATGACCATATGGCAGGCACCATTGTCCAATCTCAAGGAAGAAGTATATCACTTGCTCAGTGCAGCTCTTCATACTATCATGCTTTTATGGACAAAAAACCATCTGAAAGATTTCCAAGCAAAACTCGAATTGGGAGTGCATTCCGAAATAGTTGGGGAAGAAAAGATTCTGAGCACAAGTCAAAGAAAAGTACCTCATTGGTAATCTTTCCTTTGAGTCATGCTAGTTCTATCAGCCATCTCTTATATGAACATAAAAACTACTTTTGGAGCTAGTTGATGCAACAAAGTGTGCTACATACTAAATTTTTATGTTGCTCCATGCTCCCCTGTTCTCTATTTCTAGTCAAAAATGTGGGAGGGATGACTTTCATGCTCTATATTCTAGACAATCACAATGAGAAAATCACTAAATAGAAACCAATTTTAAAGATAAAAAATAATTAGTCACTATATTAACTAAATTAGATACTATTTCAGAGACTAAAAAAATTATTGGTATATAACTTAGTTTCTATGGTTAATAATTTTTTTAAATTAGTTTTTATGGTTAATAAATTTTTTAAATTAGTTTCTAAAATTAGTATCTAATTAGATACTGAGATTTTAGCAACCAACATTAGAATCTAAAGTAATTAGTAACTAAAATATTATTAGCTAATTAGATATCAATTTAAAAACTAATTTATAAATTTTATGAATAATATAAACTACCTTAGATACCAATAACTTTTTTAGTCTCTAAAATAGTATCTAATTTAGTTAATATAGTGACTAATTATTTTTTATCTCTAAAATTAGTTTTTATTTTGTGATTTTCTTACAGTGAATATTTATAAATCCATCAGGGTCTTTGCCTTTTGGAAACTGCAACATTGGGTTTGAACACCTATTTACCTTGTGTGCTCTTAACTTCATAGCCATATCAAGAAGCAGATGAGAATCAAAGCATTATTAAAATATGAAGCATACTTTTCTGTGTCTTATTCTGAATAGAGAAAGGGAAAATGATAGTTACTGAAATGTTGGAACTTCTGTTTTTCTAAATACTTAATCTTGTTGCTTCCATTTACTGTTATAGGCAGGTATGGTTGAATTTGTTGGATTGATTAAGGTTAATGTGGTTAAAGGCACTCACCTAGCCGTTCGAGACGTAATGACTAGTGACCCTTATGTCATCCTTTCTTTGGGTCACCAAGTGAGCATCTTTATCTGTGAGCTAGTTTAAAATATGGATGGAAAGTAGAAAAAATGTGAAACACTTTTTATGTTTGTTGTTGCAGTCAGTAAAAACACGAGTCATCAAGAACAATTTGAATCCAGTCTGGAATGAAAGTCTAATGCTTTCAATTCCAGAGAACATTCCTCCTCTAAAAGTGGTAAGTTCATTTATTTTCTCAGTTTCTGCTAATCATAAATGGTTACCATGATCATACTTGTACTAGTGAAACAATATCAATCTCAAGAATGAAGAGTATATTTTGAGACTTCAGATCTATGAGGTTCGGACATGCCTCTTAAATGGCGTACCCGTGTTAGACACACGTATCGGACACCGATACTCGTAGGACACGTATCTGTGAAGTGTCCAATTCAAAAAATATTTGATGAATTTCTAATAATTCTAGCACAGTTCTAACACAATTTTAAAAGGGAAAATTACATAATTTTTTAAAAACTCAAACTTGTTGTATAAATTTTTATTATGATAATAAAAATAATGAACAAATCTTTTTGAATTAGTTATGAAAAACATCTTTGTACTACAACAAAAATAACTGAAACATAGTTGTACTCGTAGGACACGTATCTGTGAAGTGTCCAATTCAAAAAATATTTGATGGATTTCTAATAATTCTAGCACAGTTCTAACACAATTTTAAAAGGGAAAATTACATAATTTTTTAAAAACTCAAACTTGTTGTATAAATTTTTATTATGATAATAAAAATAATGAACAAATCTTTTTGAATTAGTTATGAAAAACATCTTTGTACTACAAAAAAATAACTGAAACATAGTTGTACTCGTAGGACACGTATCTGTGAAGTGTCCAATTCAAAAAATATTTGATGGATTTCTAATAATTCTAGCACAGTTCTAACACAATTTTAAAAGGGAAAATTACATAATTTTTTAAAAACTCAAACTTGTTGTATAAATTTTTATTATGATTATAAAAATAATGAACAAATCTTTTTGAATTAGTTATGAAAAACATCTTTGTACTACAAAAAAATAACTGAAACATAATTGTACACATAAATCTTTATTGTCAATTTATATAATTCATAATCATATAATATATATATTCGTGTCCTTGTGTCCTACATTTTATATATTATACGTTCCAACACAAGCTTCTTATTACTCAACTAACTGGGGATCCAAGTGACATTACAACATTTCAGCCACATTAACACACCATATCAAGATACAAAGCACATCAGTCATGTCATGTTACCTTCCATGCATTACATTTACATCATAAACCATTGTAGTTTTATTTCTACTTGTGACAATATTCCATGTTGGTGTGTTTTATGTGCAGCTTGTGTATGACAAGGATACATTTTCAACTGATGATTTTATGGGAGAGGCTGAAATAGACATTCAACCTCTAGTTATAGCAGCAAAGGCCTATGAGAAATCCACTATCAATGAATCCATGCAGCTTGGTAAATTTGTAGCAAGCAAGGACAACACCCTTGTTAGAGATGGCATCATATCCCTTGATGAAGGCAAGATCAAACAGGAGATCTCAGTGAGACTACAGAACATTGAGAGAGGTGAACTTGAGCTTGAGCTTGAGTGTGTTCCTCTCACTCAATAGCTGGATAAAAGTGTGTTCCTCTCACTCAACATCTGGATAAAAGTTAAGGATCACAACTCATCTTGAACCTGGTTTTGGAGCACAAATCATAGGATTTTGTATGTGTGTATATTCTACTGTCTCCTTCTGTGTTGTACATTATTACATGACATGATGGGATTACTTCACTGTCAAAGTTTCTATCTTTTTACAGAGTTCAATGTGTCTGATTCATCATCACCTTCTGAGATAATAAGACTTATTGTTGGTGTATCTTAAGAAGTTTCCTTAATATTCACAAATCTTCAGGATTTTTCTTTTTGTTATCAAACAACAACTTCTGATCCATGAAACCAAACTTTTTATGATAAAAAATATATCTGAAAATATGAAGTTAAAATTTTTAACTGATTTCATCTTATGGGATTTAACAACACTTATATTGTTGTTAGAAAACTAATTAAGGATATCAGTAAGTAAGTAGGAAAACGCAACTGCTATTATTCCGATAAAGCCAATATAGTCTCACGTCATTTAAGAATCAAGATCAAAGACAGTTTAAATACATTTTTTTCCCTTAATCTAACCAGGTGTTTTTAAGGATAAAATCGTGATAAAATTCAAAAACTCAACCGATATTATCTCAACGCACTCGAGGTCAAAACATAGCATTACCACAGTACAAAAATCATGAATAATCTACAATAATTTTCATTTTCTAAAGATAGTCTATCTTTCCACACTATTTTTCCATTATAGTATAATGACAAAAATAATCTTTCAAACAAAAATTTCTCTTTAAGGAAAATGTTATCTAGAATTTATTAAAATGTTTCTGGACTATACATTTTCGAAATTCAATGTATCATTTATAACTAATTTTTTACAATTATTTATTTATCCTTCTGGAATATTTCACAAATAAATTTATATTATCTTCATATAGAATCCTTTTGTTCAAAGAAAAAATCATCTTCCAAAAGTTGCAATATTACAAGGTGGTGATATTAAATTGTATTTTAAAATTAATTTTGATTAAATTGTAAACGGCTAAGTAAGCTTATTCCATAATGATATAAAATATCCTGAAATCATAAATTCAGAATAATTAAAAACTAATTTAAGAATATATTTGGAAATTATGTTTTAATTATACTTTTCTATAATATTTTTGGAATGTACAATTTAAAAGTATCTTAATACATTCTAAAAAATATGTTTTAGAAGTTTTAAAAACTCATTTTTGTAAATCATGTAAGGATAAAGATGTCATTAACAAAGGAATAATTAATATTTTCTTAATTTTAAATTGAAAAATAAAAACAAACAGAATTGTTTTCAAAAAGTGACAAATTAAAAATGAAACAAAAAGAAATTAAATAAATCGTGAACTGTGTTAATTACTTAATTATGAGAACATGAATCCATAAATTATGTCTAAAACATTACAGCTTAAAAATAACAATAACCACACAAGCACAAAACATGATAACTTAGTGTTTAAAAATTTGACATATTTGCCTATATTATTAGATCGTATACTTATAATTTTGTAATTTATAAACCCTAAATCTCATTCCACATTCTTAATGAAACATTTCATAAATTCATTCAACATATATTAGAATACTTAACTCTCAGCCTAATTGATACATCTCATGTTATGAATTATACACTTGATTTGATTTTTGAGAAAACATCTATGTTAAATTAGACTCAAAGAGTTGTATCGATCTATCATACTACTTTCACTAAGTTTACTAGATAGTTCTTTTTCACACTACAGATTAGGTTATATGAACTTCTTTTTACTCTCAAAACCTAATATTTTTTTATATGTGAATCCAATGTCAATAGAGTCAAAATATTTCATACAAAATTTCAAATTCATTACACAACCTAAACATCCAATATAGTATTTTCTTCCTAAAAATAAAAATGTTTACAACTCATATATATATATATATATATATATATATATATATAACCCTCATTTTCATTCATTTAAAGTAATAAATATTTTAAAACTCATGCTCTTAAACTAAAAGTGAATCATTTTTGCCTGAAAAATAACATTTGTCCTATCTCTAAGCATTCAACCATCTCCAACAAACCAACTCAAGAAAAAAAAAACAAGACAAACTTATTTAAAAATAATTTATGTTTGGGTTGAAATAGTTTACTTTCAACTAGAATTTCTAAGGTAAACTTTGATATTAAAAAAATTAACAAATTTTCCAAAATTCTAAAGAGAATGAAGAGAAAAAGAAGTATTTCAAAAAGATAATAGATTTTGAGCGTTTGAATAATTAATCTTTTATGTTTATAAAATTTTAACTTAAATAATAAAATATCCTTATTTCATCTAGAAACTTATTCTACTCTTAAACACATGCAATATTCCTTACACTCTTAAATATAAATATAAAACAGCCTATTAACGTGTTGGAAAAAGTGAAATAAAGAAATAAAATGACTTTTTTTTCTAATTATAATTTTAAAAACTAAAAATTAGCTTTTTTTTCCTAGAACTGTTTATAGTGAAACTTTCTAAACAAACTCTAATTTTGTCTTAAAATTCAAAAGATAGAAAAATTATATCTAAAATTGCCAATCAATTATTCTCGGTATTAAGAGTATTTATCCATTCATTGGAAATTTTAAATATGTACAAAATATTTAAAGAATGGGTTAACCATTTTATTTTATTTTTAAAAAAAAATTATGATGAGTTCGTTGAATTTAGGAGAAAAGAAACAAAAATATTATAAAAGAATTATAAGAAACAATGGGCCAACAGCCCAAATCTATATTTGGTGCACCATCACTGATTTATTATGAAAATTAATATGCATTGATGCTTGAAGTTCTTTAAATAACAAAAACAAGGGTCTTTTCCTTTCTCCATCACTTTGTCTTCAAGAATGGATAGTGTAACTTTTGTTTTCTTGTCTTGTACTAATACTACATACTTTTTTTCTCTTTGTTAAAGATGCAAGTTGTGAAGCCAAAAATAATGCAAACAAACACTAGAATCCATTCCCATGAATCTTTCTCTAGTTTCCTAGTTGCCCAAAGTTTACATCATATATTCAATAGGAGGGACTCTCATTGGAAACCAAAAGGGTGCCATGAAAAGAAGACAAAAGCCATCAAAATTGTGATGTGGGGAGGATCCCAATTCAATTGTTGAATATGAAGTATCACTTAATTGAATATTAACATTAGTTTATAGGTAGTATTTAAGATTTATCAATGGAAATTAAATCTAGTAAAAAGGACTAGTCTCTCACAACATACATGATAAAGTAAAGTGGGAATTTTTGTGAAGAGAAATACTCAAATTTTATGAAGAATTTTACCTCAAATTAGATTATTTTATCAAAAGGACATATTCATAAATATGTATTAAGTACTAATTAATTTTAAATATAAAATATCATTGTTTTATATGATATTTTGGCCTCTCAATCATATCAATCAATCTAATATTAAAAATCAACTTAGTCCTAAAAATCAACATTTGTATCCGAATTTGACCTCTCTGTCATAATACATTTGTCATTCCTTATCAAACTCGACCTCTCGGCCATAATAGACGTGCACATCCTCTAATCTTCATCTTCATCACAAAAATTAGAGATAAAAGTTACATTCAATAGTATTTATAACTCATTAATACTAAATACTTACTTAAACATCCAAGTGTTTTTATAAGTATACCCATTAACACGAAACTGAGAAGACAAAACAAAAGAGGACGAGCCCCACATAACCAGATATAAAAAACGAGCATTAAATATTCAAGCAAACCGTTGTATTTGGACTCAACTTAGTCTTTGTAAGAACAATTATATTTCAAAATAGTTAACAATTTAGTTTAATAAATTTAAATCAAATAATTTGATCAAGGAAAAAGTAAATCTAAAAAATAAATAAATAAAAATATTTTTGTTTTGAATGATTTACCATGATCCTCTAGATTGATTCCATATTGTTTCAATTTCCAACATCTTTTGGTATTACTAATTATTTTGGTCTTCAATCTACTTATGATCTTTGGAGTAGTTGCCACATCCTTCCTCTTGATAATGGAAATAGGAAAACAGCCTTGTACCAACTTCCAACATCAAACATGGAAAACAAAACAAAACCTTCTATGATACATGGAGAAACATCAAGAGGGTGCTCAATATATTCCATCATAATTGTTAATCTAAGGGGAAATGGATAAGGTTATATACCAAAGGCACCAATATTAATTACAATGACTTACCTGTTCTCAACTTCTTAAGGGTATGGAAAAGAATAATAAAGCAGAATGGTCACTTTGACTCTTGCTATTTCAAGTTAGTTCCTAAATTTATATAAATAACAACAGTTTTTAGAACAGTTTTCATTTTTCATTTCAAACACTTTCGGTCTAAACAAGTACTGAATTTTATTTTAATTATAACATGCAAACACTTGTATGAAATGAAGGAAGAATGTGGAAACTGAAATCATTATTAGAACTTTTTCTTTTTTAACTTGTTAAAATTCAGAAACTACCTTCAAATTATCATCCTCTTTTGGTCATTAATCAATTATGGTCTTTTGCCTTTCTGTCTTCAAACTGATTAGTGTGTAATTAGCCACTGAGAGCATCCACATTACTTGGTATGAAGATGTTGATACACATTCCAATCCAGAATTTTGTAAAGAAAATTAAGATTTTCTGAAAGAAAGAGAAATGTCCTCAGCTATAGGAACATTCTTTGTCCACATCCCATCAGTTTCATCACCAGATAAAGTTGCATATAGGAAAACAGCAGCAATTTCAAGGTAACAAGCAGGAACTGGCTTGTGTTAAAAAAGCAGCACAAACAGAGTCATTACCAAAGTAACACAGAAGATATTTAATATTATTAGCACATTTTCACATGGCATATGCCCCCAGACATGGAGATATGACAAAATCCAGGCACAAAGTCTGAGAACTAAAACAAGAATGACAATAACCAGAAATCATGATAAAATCAACGACCATTTTTTGTTAAACCTTGCTATCACATGAGTATATATTTCAATTGCCCCAAGAGAAACCCTGTCCCCACTCAAAAACACATCTCTCACAGTTGCATTCAAGAATTCAGAACTTATGTGCCATCAAAACATTGTCTTTTAACACAAGATATATGAGAAACCAAAAAGAAACAAAATGGAAAGTGTCAATACAGAAACAAATACAAATTGTAATGGTCAATATTTGCAAATCCCTTTGATATTACTTAATATTTACATTGTGTCGAGGAGAAACACTCCTCAGGACTGTGAATGAAGTACAACAGACACCATACAAACACATCTGGTATTTTTTTTCTGTGTGGAAGATAAAAATCACACTCTTGAACAAAATGCAGTTCAAGGAGCTGAACAGAGAAACCATCAGCTCATAACACATAACAAAAAAAACACCCATAGAAAAAAAATTCAAAGAGTGCTTTGAATCACCACATAACCTTACCCAAACACCTTCACCTTCTTCAAATCACAAACCCACGCCTAAACTTAAGCATCCTATATATGCAACGACAACTACCACAAAACCTAAACACAGTTCCTCAAATGCTCTAATGCCATCCTCCAATCAAAATCTGAGTTTGACATCCTTCATGCAACCCATTATTCCATGCATGAAACTTCAATTCTGATCAGATAACACCACCAAAAACACTTAAAATTGGAGTTTCACTATGACAATCTTTGTTCATCTAATAATCTTCAATGCAAACCTTCATCACTGACGTGAAACTCCAATTCTTGAGTGCCCAAAAACCTAAAATTGAAGCTTCACATGGACAAACCCCAAATGCAAACTTGTACTGTGGAAGTAAAACTACGATCCTGATTCGGTAACAACACCAAAAACACATGAAGAAGTGCTTCTAGGTTTCATGCCAACAACAACTACACACACCAAGTTTCAAATTTTTCTTCTTTTTTTGCAAACTTCAAGTAGAACAACAATTAGGACACCTTATCAACCCATTCTCATTGCACTCCAAACACCTCTTCAACACCCCTTCATCCTCATCAAACACCTTCCTACTCCCACTGCAATTCCCACAAGGTGCAAATCTCACATCCCCACAACTCTCACACACAAACCCACCCTTTGTCCTTGGCAACCCTTCCAGAAGCTTTCCTAGCTCACCCACCTCCCACATGTACTTGATGACGTCAGCACCCCCCACGTGCCGCCCCCTGATGAACACCTGAGGAAGCGCCACGTGCCCCTTGCTCTTCCCATTACCGTTCTCCCCCAACACATTCATCAACTCCTGTTTGTAATTCGCGTCCATCGAAATATCACGCTCGTCAACCCAAACCCTAAATCCCCGAAATATCATCCGCACCGCATAGCAGTCCTCGTAGGTCCTCCTAATTCCGCGTAAGCTAGTGAAATACAACACGATCCGATCCTCCGTCCCCGGCAACCGAATCTCCGGCGAGGAATCGATCGATTTCGCCGGAGAATCGAGGGAGGATTCGGATGCTTCGAGCGATTTCGAGGGTTTGAGCTTGTGGTGGCGGTGCTGCTGCTCCGAAGACGAAGGTTTCGCGGACTCGAAGAAGCTGCAGAGCCTCTTCACGACGCTCCCGCCGCCGCGGGGTGATTCGGTTAGCTTCGTCAGCGATCGGTCCAGCTGCGACGGCTTCTGCGGCGGCTTTTCCTTGCGAAGCGCCGTCATGGAGCGGTTGAATAAGGAGAATCTAGACGACGCCGTATCGCCGCCGTTTCCAAACTCTGCCATCGACCCTGTTCTTCTGCAACACCACCCAACGTAGAACGGTTCAGTTTTCAAGGTTCATCGGAATTCAAAACATCTAAATAATAATGAATAAATGAAAAGTTTTGTTTTTTTTTTTAATTTTGAATTGTGAATGATGAAGATACCTTGCGTGAAAGAGGGAAGATGAAGACGGTGGAGGACGGTGGTGGACGGTGGTTGTGTTGTTTTTTGCGGATTGTCGTTTTGAGGAGAGTGTTTGCGTTTTGGTGTTGGTTAGTCGTTTTGTGTGTTGCGTGTTGTCGTTTGAAGGTGTTTTTGTTTTCTCCGTTTTCGTTTTTCAGAGAAAGGTTTTTGTAGAGGAGAGAGAAGGTTTAGTTTTGAACTTTAGAGAGAGAAAAAGACCAATGAATGAAGCCAAGAATTTGTACTTTTTGTAGAAGGAATAAAGAAAAAATAAATAAATATTTTTTAATCTAGGCTGTGTTTGGATATACAGTGAAATAAGAAAAAAAGTGCTTATGGAGTAATGGTGAGATAGGTGCTAAAAGTTGGTTTGGTGCTTAATTTACCTTTTGGTGTTAGGTGTGGTGAGAGAGCTAACTAAAGAGACATTTAAGAGAATATTATTAATTTTAATGGCTAATGCTTAATTAATATTTTAATTGTTAAACCCAACAGTTACGGCAGTTTTAAGACTCTAATTTTCAATAAAATGTTCTTCATTTTTAATCAAATCATTTAATAATTTTTTTCCTATAAATCTCTAACTTTAATTCGTGTTTGACTAATGCTTAAATCTGCAGTTTTTTGGGTTGAAAAAGAACACATTTAGAAAAAATTAATGCATTAATAAAATTTATTGTGATTATTAGTTTTTCTGTGTGCCCATTATTATTCTTTGGAAACTTGATTAAATATTCTTACAAATTGTTTTTGACCAACCAAATAAAATTAATTATTATTTTCCTTTCTAACAAATTCCTTCTTATCCTTTTGACCAATCCAAAATTCAATACACCAAGTAAATTGATTGAAAATTTTACTGTAGTAAATTTCAAAGTTCAAATTATCTAAAAGTATGTTTTCTTTTTGTTTTAGGTTCACAAAATAATATTTTTTATTAGAATTTCAATATATATCTAAAATAAAATAATAAAAAAAACAAAAATTTCAGTTTCTCAATGTAAAGTTTTATCATCAACAACATTATCAGTTTTCACACAACACATCATTACAAATTTAAACAAACACAATAAAAATAACGGAATAAAATGTTTTACTTTAATAATAAAATATTTATGATGATTTTAATTATATATTTTTTTTTTAAAATTTGTCACAAAAGCTTGGCTTATGATGTGACCAATAATAAAGGAATTACTAATGAATAAATTCAAAAACATGAAAAAGGTGTTATGTGATTTGATTATTTTATAAATAAAAATATTTACAAAACATTAATTTATTTAATTTAAAATTAATTATTAAACTTCAATTACTATCTTAAAGTTGTTTTTTTAATTAATGAATGAATATACTTATCAGCCATCTTGATATTAAATTCAAAATACGTAATTGTATTAAATGTTAATAGAAAAAAAAAATTAATGCTCTTAATATTTTTATGTGTCTAATTAAGTAGATTACTTATGCTAGAATAATAATTTTATGGTTTAATATTACATGGAGTGGTAATTTTCTCATTTTAATTTTTTATCTAAAATACTATAATGTTATATATTGTAAAAGAAACAATGTATTTACCTTTGTATTTAATTCAACATTTTGACATTTTTAAGACAAATTATCTATATTTACATTTTCAATTAATTTTATATGACAATTTAAATATTTAGTTTCCTTTTCTTCAATTCACCTTCTTAATTTTCTTTCTCTGATTATACCACATTTATATTGCATTTAAATAAAGTTGAACAACACATGTTTGAATTCTAATGATATATATCAACACTTTAATAATAATAATAATAATAATAATAAAAAGATAAAGATAAATTACAATCCTCATCATTCCTATCTAATTCTTATCCACAATTTTAGTTTTTTATTATTTTTCTATGATCACAGTCCATATTTAATTAAATGTGAAATATCATTATAATTTTTAATCTTATATGTCAATTATTTACAATTATATTTTAATTAATTAATCTATATTTATTATACACTAGATAATCATGTTAGGTTTAAGATATTCAATTCCATAATATATATATATATATATATGTGTGTGAATATATAAATTAAAGATTAAATAATTTTTAGTTCTTAAGAAAATTTAATTGTGTGATTAGTTTTTTATTTTATAAATGAAGTAACTTTGGTACAATATTGATATATAATTATTAATACTAACTTATTTTTAATAACACAGACAGGGTTAGAAGTTACATAATATAAATGATAGTTACCTAACTTTAAAATTGAAAATATAATTAATTTTGTTATAAAAATAAATAAAAAACACACATTTAGAAAATAATTTAATCTGAAAAATGTAAAGTTAAAGAAGAAGAAAAGAAGATAGAGTGATAATCATAATAATAATAATAATAAATAAATAAATAAATAAAATATAAAATATGGCCAAAGGAAACATTGGAACCGACTTTGATTTATATGGAAAATCTGAAAATATTTAAATTGATTTGAAAGATGGGTTAATTTATAGGTTTTTGTTAAAAATATAAAACAATATTTAAAAAATATATCTATTTAGACATAAAAAAATTAATATATGTATATTATATATTAAATATTTATGAAGGGTTTTTATATAAAGAATAAATAAAATTTTCAAGGATCTATTTAATGAGACAGTTTAATTTACCTATTTATTTTTAGAGATCAAATTAAACATTTACCTAATATCTTTATTTTATCTTCAAAGTTATGATATTAGTTTTGTTATACTATTAATTTTTATTATTATTATTATTATTATTATTATTGGGAGACTTGTGAAGCCAAACCTCTTTTTTTTCAATAAAAGTAGGCTTTTAGGTTTCTTCTTTGTCATTATCATCACACAAGCCATTGCTTCCTAGAACCATCCTTACCCAATTTCTAAACAATGATGGAAAAAATTTCACATATTCATTTTTTTTTTAATTTTTGAAATGAATATTGTTTTTAAATTTTTATAAAATAACACTCATATTATTTATATTTAAATATATATATATATATATTATATACTAAACTCTAATCCTTAAATCTAAATCTAAAAATATTAAGATTTTTAAAATGAGTGTTAATTTTGTAAGTCTTAAAATTGATCTCATACATATATATATATATATATATATATATATATATTTTAAAACATTTTCTCCATTAATTTATCCCATTGAAAACAACTTTTTTTTTTCTTAAACAACATGTGTGATGATTTTATAAATTATTTTTTCAAATAACATTTTTTTAATTCTAAGCAACATTTATATTAGAAATGACCTTACTAGAAAAATTGAGCTTGTTTTTATAGGTTTATTTCACATTTATTATAACTTGAGAGTAATTGGCTAATAAATAATTTTAAAAAAGGAAGAAAAATATTTTTACAAATTAAATTAAGTTTTTACATGGCCAAGCTTTTCAACTTGTTGTAACATTAATATATATATATATATATATATATATATATATATATATTAATGAGTTTTCTGAGTTTACTTTTTGCACATCAAGTACCCAAATAATCATGATTATTTTAATCATTTTCATTTGGTGCATGCTCTTTAATCATGCTAAATGAGAAATTCTGAAAATGTTTTTATTTTATTATTTCATATGTGAAACTTTAAGGACAACGATTTTTTTTTAATACTTAATACAGGTGAGTTGGTCCACTTTGACTTGGAACACGTTTTTCTTTTATCTTAATAAACATAAACTAAGGTTGTGCATGTCACATGCACTGTTTTTTTTTTAATTAATAAAAAAAAAGTTCAAACTATTTCTCTCATGGAATTAGGTGAGAGATGAAGAACATTAGTCAAAAGAAAGAGATCCTCTTAGGGATTTTTTTTTACAACATAAATAGTAATCAATTATTCACAATTTAGTTTTTAACTTTTACTAATTATTACGTTGTGAATCTACAACAATTATTTTTATTTTTTCATTTATTTGCTACGTCAATTGGTTATGATAATTTTATCTGTGCTCTATAATTATATTCATTATTGTAATCAAATTATATCACTAATGAAGAATAAAATATTTTAAAAATTTATTTATATTTTTTTAAATCTATTCTTCGTCTATTATCTAAATTTTAAGAAATTGAATATATCAGGTTAATTGGTCATTTTGAATCACTTTAAAAATAATGTATTTTAAAATTTAATTAAATATGAATGAAATTAATTTTTTTTATTAAAATTAAATATATTACTAATATAAAAACAATATAAGTATTATTTAAAAATAAATGAGTCTAACCTTGCGTATAATTATAGTCACACACATATATATATATATATTATATAACAATTTTAAAATAGTTTAATTCTTTTTTATTATATTATTTGAAAAATATAAGTATGTAGCATGCTATATGTCGTAGTCATAATGCTGCTGAATTTTCAAACTTTATATATACTTTATTTTTAATTAAAAATATTGAATTGACTTTGTTAATGATGTATGTATTCAATTCAAATATGATTTCCTTCGGAGAAAGATACTTGAGATCTATAAAAAAAAATTACTTACGCTTTTCCAATTAAAAATGACAACGTTCATAATTATAATATGAAAATACATCTTAGTAAAATAAAATAATATATATAATATTTTGTACTCTAAACTATGATAACTATATAATATATTAATAAATATATTAAAAAATGGACACACTATGATGTGAGGTTCTCACCAGCCACACGTGTGAGTAGAGGACAGAAAAGTGAAAAGCATATGTTGTGTCAATGGTGGGATTTCATTTCATCTGGTGTGCTTTCATTTCACTTCACCTCATTCAAACAATGAATTGCCAGTTACAAAATCTAAATGCTAAAATTATGAAAAATAAAATAAAATACCAAGGTCAAAATCATAAATTAACAAGTACAATTTAGTCTAAGCTAAATATTATTAAATATCAAATTGCCAACATTCACATGAAAATTAAACAAATCCTGCTTCGTAATTTTAAAAAAATAAAAATAAAAATTAATTTAGGATTTATTCATAGAGAATCATTTCATTTGTATAATAGACTTTCATCTAGTCTATTCTTAGAATTCTTTATGAATAGGTATAATCTACCTATGTATCATTTTTGTTAATATATGAGTTTTGGTCTAATTCTCCCATATTTTTGTATTTTTTTAATAATACTTTTTCATGTGATGGCAGATGATTGTTGTTACTTGAGATGTCAGTCTAGTTGAGATATCAAGTTACAAAGTAATACCTAACCTGAAAATTTTTTATAAAAAAAAAATTAAGTCTATATTAGTTAATATTTGATTTTTTATAAAATATTAAGTATTAGTATGTAACTTGACATCTTGACACCTTAAACAACAATAATTATTTGTTGTTATATAAAAAATATTATTAAAACAAAATACAAATAAATATAAAAAACCTAAATAAAAAATCATATATTAATAAAAATATACATAGACTATATCAATCATTAAGGGAATTTTTGCTTTAGAAACATTATTGATAATATCACCTTTTTTATGTGCATATGAGGTTGGCTAAAGTTTCCCAAAGTTGATGCCAGTTGGGTACATTATTTGATGAAAATGGGTTTTGGTTGATGAAATTATGAAACCCCTTTTGTCAAAAAAGGAAAAGGGACCAAATTTCAGATCATAAATGGTAACTTATCACATGAATTTGTGGATACCATTTTGTAGGGTCATAATCATTCTTCTATCAGAAGCTTTAGACAGGTCAAAGATGCCACATTTTTGCTTATGTTCAAAGCAAAATCTGATACAAGAACAATTTTTTGCTTTATATTTGGCATAAGAGGGGAAGACAAAAGCACAAAACATATTATATATTTTATGCTTTTTTAACCATTAATAAGACAAATAGGTGTATACAATCAAAAACCAAATTATGTTGGTACATGAATGTGGATGAGAGAAAAAAATAATAGATTTAGAGAAGAATACAATAATATTAATTGTGTTTTTTTTTTATTGTGTGTTATTTTTTTTATTAACAAATAATTAATAAAATAAAAACGGAATATTTCAGTTATGTTTAAACTCTTATATAATAAGAAATAAGATTGGTAAAAAAGTTGAATATTTGAAGTTTTTAATGTGTGTTTATATTCATGTTAGGTTAGCCATAACCATCTTAAAAACATGATTTTGGGTCAATTTTTATATATTTAGTTTTGAATTTATGAACTTTGTACTTTTTATCATTCACTCAATCTATTACTTTAACTTTACTTAGATTCTATGTAACTAACACTTGTAATGAATTATGTGCATAATTATTCACATGTTTAACACATTTTCTTCAAAAATAAATCTATGTTGAATTGAACTTACTACTAATTCTACTATCCAATATAAGTTTAATTTTAATAAGTACATAACAAAAATTCAAATATCCTTATAAGGAACTATATTAACCAATTTTAATACATAAATTTCAATTCAAACCCTGTTCCAGAAGTCATGTTTCATAAATTTTATTCAGGAAATCATGTTACAAAAATTCCAGAAAACTTTTTCTAGAAAATTTCCAAAAGAGATAATCTCATAAATCACTTTTATGAAGGATAAAATGGTTATTTTAAAAACCACGAGGGTGCAATTAGAAATTAGGAGAGTGTAGGAAGAAAAAGCCCTTCTACTCTTGCTAATCTCACCCTTATTATCTCTTGGGAGTTTCTTCCTGCACCCCTACATTCTTTGAAATACCGAAATTCTCCTTTCACAGTTTTGGATGATAGGAGTTACGTATGCAAAAAATGTTTCCAGAACTGGAAAGGGTGTTTCCAGAAGACAAAAAATCATTCCAAAACACAATTTTTTGATTTTTGGATTGATAAATTTAGAATTAATAAAATATGTTCTGAAAAATATGTTCAAAAAATATCTCAAAAAGAACCATCCATAAGTCATTTTTAAAAGGGGTAAAACATTCTTCTTAAAAAATGACGGGGTGCAGGAAGAAATTTGTTAAGATGCAGGAAAAAAACAACCTTGTTAAGGTGCCTCAACCTTATCTCTTGTAACATTCTATTTATGCTTAGCCCACATGAAAGTCCACAACTTAGGGTTCGAAATCTATTTACTATGCATACCCTTCACTCAAAACATATACATTTCATTAAATAGATTAAAAGCTTAAATAAAAAATTTAACTTAATTATTCTTTCAATCTATTTCATACATCTTATATAAAAGCACAAAAAAATGTCCTACTACACCTTACTCCTTGGGTATTCTGCTCTGAATTTTTTCCCAGACATTCATCACTGCGTCTATTGAGTTTTGACTGAGATTTGAGCCCCAGATTCGTCCCACAAGATTCACAACAAATTTTTTATTTATCACTGCCATGGCTGAAAGGAAGGTTCGTTTGTGTGTGAAACTGTTTGATTTTTTTCCTAGGTGAATACTCATCCATTTGACTTGAAATTCAGTCGAGATTCTTACGTGAAATTTCAGAAAAAACTATTTCGGAAGAATTTTACAGAAATTTGTGCAAACCAAGGTTATCATCTACCAAAAATTGTGAAATTCCGCCCTACTTTCTGCAATTTTTTTCTTGGTCCGTATTGCTCTGAAAAAAATTTACATAAGTACTTTCATATATTGTTTGCACCCAGGTAAGGAGGCACGTCCATAAACAAATCACAAAAAGAAGATACGGGGTAGAAAAGTTGGAACATTTTGTTTTTGGAAAACCAATTTTGTTCACTCTCGGTCTGGGACTTAGCATGCCTTACTCCTTGGGTATTTTAGTCTGAAATTTTACTAGACATTCGTCATTGTGTCTATTGAGTTTTGGCTAAGATTTGAGCCCCAGATTCGTCCCACAAGATTCACAATAACTTTTTATTCATCATTGCCAGGGCTGAAAGGAAGATCCGTATGTGTGTGTGAAACTGTTTGATTTTTTTCCAAGGTGAATACTCATCCATTTGACCTGAAATTTGTTGCGTTTTGTTCCAAATTCAGTCGATATTCTTACGTCGAAATTCAGGAAAAAAACTATTTTGGGAGAATTTTTCAAAAATTTTGTGGAAACCAAGACTATCCTCTATTATTCTGGGTCCGTATTTCGCTGAAAAAATTCACACAAGTACTTTCATACGTTGTTTGCACCCAGGTAACGATGCACTTCCATAAACAAATCACCAAAACAAGATACGGGGTAGAAAAGCCAGGACGTTTTGTTCACTCTCGATATGGAACTTACTACGCCTTACTCCTTGGGTATTTTGGTCTTAAATTTTTACCAAACATTCGTCACTATGTCTATTGAGTTTTGGCTGAAATTTGAACCCCAGATTCGTCCCACAAGATTCACAATAAATTTTTTATTCGTCACTGCCAGGGCTGAAAGGAAGGTTCGTTTGTGTGTGAAACTGTTTGATATTTTTCCTAGGTGAATACTCACCCGTTTGACATGAAATTTGTTGTGTTTTGTCCCAAATCCAGTCGAGATTCTTATGTAGAAGTTCATGAAAAAACAATTTCGGGAGAATTTTTCAGAAATTTTGTGCAAACCAAGGCCCAAAACTTGTGAAATTCCGCCTTACTTTCTGTAATTTTTTTTGGGACCGTATTGTGCTGAAAAAATTCACACAAGTACTTTCATATGTTGTTTGAACCCAGGTAAGGAGGCATGTACATAAACAAATAATAAAAAGAAGATACAGGATAGAAAAACCAGAACGTTTTGTTTTTTGAAAACCAGTTTTGTTCACTCTCGGTCTAGGACTTACCATGCTTTACTCCTTGGGTATTTTGGTTTGAAATTTTTAACAGACATTCGTCACTGTGTCTATTGAGTTTTAGCTAAGATTTGAGCCTAAGATTCGTTCTAGAAGATTTGTAATAAATTTTTTATTCATCACCGCTAGGACCAAAAGGAAGGTTCGTTTGTGTGTGAAACTGTTTGATTTCTTTCCTAGGTGAATATTCATCCGTTTGACCTGAAATTTGTCGCATTTTGTGTCAAATTCAGTCGATATTCTTACGTGAAATTTCAGGAAAAAACTATTTCGGGAGAGTTTTTCAGAACGTTTGTGCAAACCAAGGCTATCCTCTACCAAAACTTGTAAAATTCCGCCCTACTTTCTGCAAATTTTCCCTGTGTCAGTATTGCGCTGAAAAAATTCACACAAGTACTTTCATATGTTGTTTGCACCCAGGTAAGAAGACACATCCATAAACAAATCACAAAAAGAGGATACGGGGTAGAAAAGCTAGGACGTTATTTTTTCGAAAAACCAGTTTTCTTCACTCTCGGTCTGGGACTTACTACGCCTTACTCCTTGGGTATTTTGGTCCAAAATTTTTACCAGACATTCGTCACTGTTTCTATTGAGTTTTGGATGAGATTTGAACCCAAATTCTTCCCCCAAGATTCGAATAAAATTTTTTATTCATCACTGCGAGGGCTGAAAGGAAGGTTCGTTTATGTGTGAAACTGTTTGATTTTTTCCTAGGTGAATACTCATTCGTTTGACCTGAAATTTGTCGTGTTTTGTCCCAAATTCATTTGGGATTCTTAAGTGGAATTTCAGGAAAAAAATTATTTCGGGAAAAGTTTTCAAATTTTTTTTGCAAACCAAGGCTATCCACTACCATAACTTGTGAAATTCTGCCTTACTTTTTGTAATTATTTTATGGATTCGTATTGCGCAGAGAAAATTCACACAAGTACTTTCATATGTTGTTTGCACCCAGGTAAGGAGACACGTCCATAAACAAATCACAAAAAGAAGATACGGGGTAGAAAAAGAAGGACATTTTATTTTCGAAAAACCAGTTTTGTTAATTATCGGTGTCAGACTTACTATGCCTTACTCCTTGGGTATTTTGGTGTGAAATTTTTACCAGACAATCGTCACTGTGTCTATTGAGTTTTGGCTAAGATTTGAGCCCAAGATTCGTCCCAGAAGATTCATAATAAAAATTTTATTCATTACTGCCAGGACCGAAAGGAAGGTTCGTTTATGTGCGAAACTGTTTGATTTTTTTCCTAGCCGAATACTCATCCGTTTGACCTGAAATTTGTCGAGTTTTGTCCCAAATCCAGTCGAGATTCTTACATGGAATTTCAGGAACAAACTATTTTGGGTGAATTTTTCAGAAATTTTATGCAAACCAAGGTTATCCTCTACCAAAACTTGTGAAATTCCGCCCTACTTTTTGCAATTTTTTTCTGGGTTCGTATTGCGCTGAAAAATTCACCCAAGTACTTTCATATGTTGTTTGCACCCAGGTAAGGAGGCACGTCCATAAAAAAAATCACAAAAAGAAGATATGGGGTAGAAAAGCCAAGACTTTTTGTTTCCATAAAACCAGTTTTGTTCACTCTTGGTCTAGGACTTACTACGCCTTACTCCTTGGGTATTTTGGTCTGAAATTTTTACCAGACATTCATCACCGTGTCTATTGAGTTTTGGCTGAGATTTGAGCCCCAGATTCGTAATAAATTTTTTATTCATCACTGCGAGGGCTGAAAGGAAGGTTCGTTTGTGTGTGAAACTGTTTGATTTTTTCCTAGGTGAATACTCATTCGTTTGACCTGAAATTTGTCGTGTTTTGTCCCAAATTCATTTGGGATTCTTATGTGGAATTTTAGGAAAAAAATTATTTCGGGAAAAGTTTTCAATTTTTTTTTGCAAACCAAGGCTATCCACTACCATAACTTGTGAAATTCTGCCTTACTTTTTGTAATTATTTTTTGGATTCGTATTGCGCAGAGAAAATTCACACAAGTACTTTCATATGTTGTTTGCACCCAGGTAAGTGTAAGAATGTATGGCTTTTAACTAGAGGGGGGGTGAATGGTTTAATGAGGGTTTTTGCAAACTTTTAAGTCTAGAAAGAATTTCTTTCGAGAAAACTTGATTCAGAATTCAGTTTGCCAAAAACACAAAGTAATTTAGCATAACACCAGAAAAACAATCGGTTGTTTCGAAGAAACAATCGGTTGTTTATACCAGTTCACAAATATAAACTGAATTTAAAGAATTCAAGGGATAGAGAGATTGAACACACATGTTTATACTGGTTCACTTACAACAAAGAGCTACATCTAGTCTTCCCAGAAACCACTGGGGAATCCACTAAACAATCAACCCTAGATTACTTACAACACCACCACATAAGTGACCTTGATCCCCTCAAGACACACACTTCCTTTGGCTCAGCATAAACACCACTAAGAATGCTGATCTTAACAACCTCAAGAACACACAACACTTCTCATCTTTACACACAAAGTTTCTTCAAAGTACAAAAGGATTACACTTGTTACAGAAAAATCTGAAATCAATACAAGATGAAAATCCTATTCCACACTCTCTTGATCCAAGCAATCTCAAAGCAAACTTCAACTCTTCAAAAGAAAAATCAGTGAAAAACTCAAATATGTTTTTCTTTGATTAAATCTCAGTTCTTGTTTGTTACATAAACATAACAAACTATTTATTGCTTTCAAAGACTGGTCAAAGCATTTAAAACTGGAGCGTAATCAGTTATAAAATCATTTAATGCTCAGTCAAAGTACAAAACAGTTTTCTGTTATGGTCCCAAAACAAACAATCGGTTGAATACACGAATCAATCGGTTGTTTGGTTTGACAGCAAGTCAACCATCTAAAATAGTTTTTAACCTTTCTAAAAACACCTAAGTATAAAACAATCGGTTGTTTCGACAAAACAACTGGTTGTTTTTCACTTAGTTTGAAAAACACTTTCAATTAAAAGGTTTAAGAATGCTTAATCTTTGGATTCAATCAAGAGTGGATTTACACAGAAAATCTACCCCAGATCCTATTATAAAACACATATGCAACAACAAGCACAACCAGCCTTCCATCAAACTTCAAAGGGTTTGGATTCTTCAAAGCTTGAACACACTTGATTCAACAATCTCCCCCTATTTGATGAAGAAAAATCCCTGGTTGCTTGTGTTGGATTTGATTGAATCTGAAGCAGTTCCTGCAAAAATAGCATATATACAATCCAATGCTTCCTACAGCAGCAGGTTAGATTTTCACATGTTGAAAACAATATTCCAGACAAACAAACGGTTGTTTACACGAAACAAACGGTTGTTTACACGACACAATCGGTTGTTTCTATCAGCAGAATCAGAAACAATTTTAATATAAGAGATTTCAGCAGTTTTAAATAATTCCAGAGAAAGATACACAAGAACCAATCAATTTTCCCCTTATTTGTCTTCACAAATTGACTGTAACAGGTATTAAAACAGATTTAGGAAAGATTTTGAAGGTCAAGGATACCTAACTCATTTCGCAAAAAGAAGAACCTCTATTTTGGTAAAGGTTTTGTGAAGATATTTGCTAGCTGCAGTTTTGTCTTGACAAACTTCACTTCATAGTCCCCATTGCTCACATGATCCCTGATGAAATGATGGCATATCTCAATATGCTTAGTTCTTGAGTGCTGAATCTGATTTTTGGTAAGATTGATAGCACTTGTATTGTCACACATCAAAGGGGCCTTGCTGATTTGTAATCCAAAGTCTGCAAGTTGCTGTTTGAGCCATAGAATCTGTGCACAACAACTTCCAGCAGCTATGTACTCAGCCTTAGCAGTAGAGAGAGCCACACATGCTTGCTTCTTGCCATGCCATGAGATGAGGCTTGAACCAAGAAGGTGGCAAGTGCCACTTGTGCTTTTCCTATCTTGCTTGCATCCTGCAAAATCCGAATCTGAATAGCCAATTAAATAAATGAGAGAGTGAGAAGGATACCATAACCCAACAGTTGATGTTCCTTTGAGATATTTCAGAATTCATTTTGTAGTTTTGAAGTGTGACTCCTTCAGATTTGCTTGATATCTTGCACAAAGACATACTGCAAACATAATGTCCGGTCTACTTGCTGTTAGATAGAGCAAAGAGCCAATCAAACCTCTGTATTTAGTTTGATCTACCCCTTTTCCAGCAACATCTGCATCCATGTAGCAGCTTGATGGCATAGGTGTGCTTGCTTCCTTGCAACTCTCCTTTTCAAATTTCTTGAGAATCTCTTTACAATACTTTGATTGGCATAGAAAGATTCCATCCTTTGTTTGCTTAACCTGCAATCCAAGAAAGAAAGACAATTCTCCCATCATAGACATTTCAAACTCACCTTTCATAGCAACCACAAATTCTTCGCACAAACTATCTTGTGTAGCACCAAAGATGATGTCATTAACATAGATTTGCACAAGGATAATTTCAGAATTTGACTTTTAATGAAGAGAGTCTTGTCAATCATTCCTCTTTCATAGCCATGAGACAACAAGAAGTTGCTAAGCCTTTCATACCACTGCCTTGGAGCTTGCTTCAGCCCATACAAAGCCTTTTTTAGCTTGAAGACATGATTGGGATATTGGTGATCTTCAAAGCCCAGTGGTTGATCCACATACACTTCCTCATTGATGTAGCCATTTAAAAAGGCACTTTTGACATTCATTTGAAAGAGTTTAAAACCACTCATACATGCAAAAGCCAGCAGCAACCTCACAACTTCCAATCTTGCAATAGGAGCAAAGGTTTCACCATAATCAATTCCCTCCTCTTGATTGTAGCCTTTGACAACTAACCTTGCTTTGTTCCTTGTGATCACACCATCCCACTACACCATTTTTTACCTTAGACAACACCTAAAAAGCGTTGCCTAAAGTAGGAAAAGCGTTGTCTTAACTTTAGGCAACGCTTTGACAACGCTTTTCCAATCGTGGAATATGCAGCCGTGGGCTTAGGTTTAGGCAACACTTTTTTGCAGCCGTTGCCTTATATTGGTAGAATAGGCAACGTTTTTTGGGATAACTTTTAGGCAACGTTTTTTCTCATAATGTTTAGGCAACACATTTTCAATGTTGCCTATTGTTTAGGCAACGTTTTGTAAAATGTTGTCATTCGTAAAGACAACACTTATTTAAATGTACTATATGTTTTTTGGAGAGAATATTTAGGCAACGTTTTTCTTGATAATGTTTAGACAACACTTTTTTAAATGTTGCAATTTTGTTTAAACAATATTTATTTGAATGAATATTTATTTGAATGGAACAATTGCGTTTAAATAATTATGGTAAAATTATTTAAAATATTTCTGAATAAACTGTGAATGCATTAAGTCACTAATGTATTTATTATTTTAAAGTAAAAATATAATAAGTCAAACTATTTATTTAATTTTTACAAAATAAATTAATTAATCTATTGAAGACAATTGATAACAAATAAAATTTATAATATTTAGAAATATGATTAAATATGCAACTAACATATAATGTATATCTGAAAACATAATTAAATAGATGAAAACATTAAAAAATATGATTTAACGTCGTCTAGTACACTTTTAAAATTAAAAGAAATTACAACTTATATCAAACAAAAGTGTTTGATTTATTTCTACATTTTGTGAATTCTCTTCTCCGTATGATCTTCAACTTCATCCTGAATAAAGAAACAAGAAAAAAATATCAAGTAGACAAAAAAACAAAATAATCACTACATTAAACTTATTAAACTACTGACCAAAGGCCTTTTTCTAAAATATGCCCAAGAAATTACAAGAAGCATTTGCTTTAAATTAAAAATAACTCAGTGGTCAAAGGAAGTGAAACAATGAAGAAGGGAATAAAAAAATGTAAAAAAAAATAGTACAAGTGGAAATCCACTATTGAATTGGTGTGACTACTGCTTATGCTCCATCTTTGCTTTAATTAAGAAAAAATAATCATCTTATATCTCCAATGTACACAATCATACTAAAATAAAAGTTAAAATAAAAAATGGTTTTCCATGCCAAAGATACGAATCAAAAGAAAAAAATGAAAAGAAAAAAAAGAGTAGAACACAGAAAAAGGTAACCCAAATATATATTCTAACTTTAATTATGATCAGCAGTTTCTTGTTTTCTACAAACAATATTATATTTGTCTACAAATGCCTATTATTAATTATAAATATGGTTCAGAAAACTATCCTCCAATTTAGTGGATGTAATAATTAGTTAAAAACCCCAGTTAAGTTTCAAGTTTATTGAGTTTGTTTACAGACAGTAACACGTTATTGGCTTCAGTGTGTTTTCTATATTTGAAAGTTGACGTTTTTCAATTTAGTCCCTAGTTAAATTTAATTAATGATTAGTCCTAAATTTAACAAAAAAGAGTGTGTCTTTAATTCCTCACTTGAGACAAAAAGGCATGTGGTTTTATAATTTTCAACGACTAAAAATGAATAAAAATCAAAAGGTATTAATTTAAAATATTGTCATGTTTACAGATAAAAATATATTAGGGGACACGAACAAATTAAGGGAAACTTACAAGACTAGGTAGGGTTATAAATTTTAACTGAAACACAACTAAAACAAGTGTTCCAGGTTGCTAAATGTTTCACTTTGTTGTATCCATTACCTTGCCCTCTGTAATAACTCCCAATGTAATGGTCCAGTTATCATGTTAAATGCCTTGGGATAGCAGAGTAAGTGAGCACCTGAAGTCAAAAGCTAACTGATACTGTAAGTTTGCCAAATCTTAGAACAAGAAAATAATAACAATAGTTTTGTTCATCTGTTATCAAATCAACACAACTTGACAATTAATCTCAATTGATCCTTGAAAGTGTATAAAAAAAAAGGAAAAATTGACAGATAACATAATAAAGGGAATGAAATTCCATACCAAGAACTATGGATTTGAAATTTCTTTTAGTATATCCTTGAAATAAGAAATACACCTGTAGTGTTGCCTAATGCATGTGAACCAATCTCTCCTATCCATCCCCAAAAATATCAAAATTGGTACTATATGATGCTAATAGCATGACACTTAGGAGGCATAGATAAAAACAATTTGGAGAAATCAAATCATAGGCAACCAATCAAAACTAGAGAGAGATTAATTGTTTCCAAATATATTAAATACGGAAAAGACAAACCTCTAGCAGCATATACCATTGCTAGTTCTGGAAACCGAATGTCATAACAGATGCCTATGCCAATGCGTCCAACCTCTACATGAATAAACTCACATAAATTTGTTTACTCAAACACAGAACTTTTTACTGCAAGAAAAAATATTAAATCACTCCTTGACATGATAGTCAAAATACGCGTTCTGTTCTATAAATAAGGATTGGATGGGAAGACTTTATAGGGTGCTTTCTTCTATCTTCAGTATCATTAGGCTAAAACTACACCACAAACATAACTAGTTAAAAGCACACCTACACATTATCCTCTCCTTCTGAAATAACCTCCAGAATTCTATATAACTGTTTCGTCTTTCACATCTACACATATACTCACATTCGAGAAACCAGAAATACGTAAAAACATTTAGTCTGAACAAGTGATATAATTCACAAAAATTCCTCCATAGAGACATACAATGGTTGATTGTGCATAAGATATGGTAGAGTAGCATGTAATTTATAAAATGACGCAATATGAAACATTTTCAAACTACTTTAAAATGTAATTTCATTGTATACCAAAATATTTCAAATGTGCAAGTTGTATTTTCCATGGTATACCAAAATAGTAGAAGTTGTAATCATTACAACTAATTAGAGTTAGGAAATCTCTCAAAATTACAGATATTTTCTTGTTATTAACATGCACACACTTTGAAATATTTGATGCACTTCCATCTGGTAATTTGGCAGCCTTAAAAACACCACAAAAGATAGATTTCTCATTAGCATTCATTGAAAAACAGGCTGCTGAAAATTGTACTCGGCCTTTATCAATCTCCCTTGGATGAAGATCCTTTCTTATTCCCATATTTTGCAAATCATAACGAGCATTAACATGATCTTTTGTCTTCCCTTGAATATCCAAAAGAGTGCCCAAAATACTATCACATATGTTTTTCTCAATATGCATGACGTCCAAATTGTGACGTAATTTATTTGTTGCCCAATAAGGCAACTCAAAAAAGATTGATCTCTTTTTCCATGGACCATCTATTGTCTTTTTTGCATTCTTTCCGAATTCATTGATGAAATCTTTTAACATTTCTACGATTTCTGGCCCTTCTAACATGTGTGGTGTAGATCCAAATTCTTTTTTTCCATTAAAAGACTTCTTATTAGATCTCCAAGGATGGCTCATTGGTAAAAAGACACGATGGTTCATATAGCACATTTTATGGCTATGTTTCAAGTAGGATGATTTAGTGTCATAATTACAATATGCACAAGCTAATCTTCCTTTGGTGCTCCAACCTGACAACATCGCATACCCAGGGTAGTCACTGATAGTCCATAGAAGAGCGGCACGCAATAAAAATGTTTCATTTTCTGAAGCATCATATGTTTCTACTCCAAACTCCCATAAATCTTTTAACTCCTGAATCAACGGTTGAAGGTACACATCAATATCATTTCCTGGTGATTGTGGTCCCGGAATCAACAATGATAACATTGTATATTCAGGTTTCATGCACAACCAAGGTGGAAAGTTGTACACCACCATCATCACAGGCCACGTGCTATGTGATATGCTCATGGTCCTAAATGGATTAAAGCCATCACTAGCCAGACCAAGTCTTACATTGCGCGAATCAGTAGAAAAATCTTCATGAAGACTATCAAAGTTCTTCCAAGCTTCACCATCAGCGGGGTGTCTCATTTTCCCATCCTTCGATCGTTCTTCTTCATGCCATCTCATGGACTCAGCAGTCTTTGAACACATAAATAGTCTTTGAAGTCTAGGAATCAATGGAAAGTGTCGCAATACTTTGGCAGGAACTTTATGCTCATATTTTGGTTGTTCAACCTCAGAATTGGCATTTGGAAATTCCTTCCATCGTGAAGATTTACATATACTGCAAACATCTAGACCCTCATTCTCTTGCCAAAATAACATACAATCTTTCGGACACGCATGAATCTTTTTATAATCAAGGCCTAGATCACCAATCATAGTCTTTGTTTTGTTAAAAGAATCAGGAATATTCAAACTAGGCATAACCTCTTTTAGTAATTGTAGGAGATCAGTGAATGAAGAATTGCTCCAACCATGAAGACATTTCAATAAATACAGTCGAATGATGAAAGATAAAGTGGAGAAGTTTTTACTCCCAGGGTAGAGTTCTTGATTTGCATCATTAATCAAATGGTAGAACTTTCTAGCTTCATCATTAGGACCCTCTTTGCCTCCTTTTGCTTCTACCACATTTCTATGTGTGTTATACAATAAGCCATAAATATCATCTTGTGAATCTTCATTATCTATCATGTCATCATCACTTTTTGTAGTCGAAGATATTTCTTCTCCATGGTGAATCCAAACCTTATATCCTTTTAGAAAGCCCGTGGCTATTAAATGATCATAAACCACATGTCTTCTTGCCCAAACACAGTTTCTACAATCAGCGCATGGACATAAAATCTCACGTCCTTGAGGTCTTCCTCTAGTGTAAGCAAAATCTAAAAATGACTCAAGACCATCTATATATTCTCTGCTAAACCTTGGAAATTTTGCCCACTCTTTCTCCATCACCTTTAATGTAAAATATAAACAAATTATATGCAAGGAATTCTTCTAATTAGTTGCCTAAGAATTAACTATTAATAATGTACACAAATTATATGCAAGAAATATTGTATAAATTGGGATTGTAATTACAAAATATGCAGCTGACACATAGGACACATAGGAGATAAATCTGCAATTTAAAATTATAATTCTTAATTCTCTTATATAAAACCTATTTTAATACTTTATATATATATATATATATATGTCTATTTCGTAACGTAAAAGTGATTTCCAATCATCTCATATTTTGAATCCTAATTAAAATGATACTTACTAAAAAATATTAAAATACAATAACTTAAACTTAAATATTGTTAAGTCCAACCAGACACTTTGAGCTAGAATATTGATAACAATAGACTATTCAACTATTTAAATGAGCCAAAGACAAAATATATACAAGTCAATCACATTTTCTTACTGAAACTTCCAACTTCAAGAATATGGACAAAGGACCTATTGTGCAAATTGTCACAACTATTTGCTATCAATAAAGTCCTATTAAAAAAGGAAACAAGGAAATAGTAACAATCAAGTAATTTACCTTGTAAGTGTCACTTTTTTCCAAAAATTCTTATATCATTCACCTATGAAATAAGGTTTGAAACTTCGGTGCTATCAAATAAATCTTCATACAACTTCAGTTCATCAGCCAAATTCACCTAAAAGGGAAGAAATAAAAAGGGATATTAAATATAGAAAATAAAATCCATCAGAATAAAAAGGGCATATTAAATATAGAAAATAAAAGATAAACCTGGAGGGTATTCTTCTTCCCTCTATCTTCCTTTTATAAAGGGAAGTGGTCCAGCCTTTCACACGTGTAAACTATAAATAAAATTTATTTTTATTAAAATAACATTAAAATAAATTTTATCCTTTTAGGAGTAGTACAATATTTTAGTACGTAGTTTATGGGATTAAAAATATACATATATATAATTATTGAAGTAAAAATTAAAAGTAATCTTACTAGACTTAAAAATTATAATCTATTGAAGTAAAAATAAAATAACAATAGCTACGATTGTTGAAGATAAGAGTAGACTTACTAAACTTAAAAATTATAATCTATAAAAAATAAAATGGGATGAATAGGAATTTATTAGACAGAATATATGGAACAACAATCACATAATAAACAATAAATTATTAATGGGATGGGAGAGATTATAGAAGAGTATAAGATATTATATGCAAAATGAAAGGCTGAAATTAGCATAGTAGAATGTGAATTGAGCTAGTTACATTAGTCTTTGATTTGGAGATTATGATGGGTGTTCAAAAATTTGATTCCAAATTAATGCCTTCCTAATGCTCATCAATCAATATAAAAAACTATTATTAGACTAATATATGCAAGAATCTTTCATTTATGTTGGAACTAATATATGTGTTGTCATTTACGTTGATAATTCCAATAATTAGATACAATAAATTCTCCTAATCAAAATTATAAAAAAAAAAACTATCATAATACTTAATTATGGTTCTTAATTCTCTTATAAAAAACTATTATAATACTTAATATATATGTCTACTTGTTAAGGAATTCAAAATTCAAAATTATTGGGTATCTGAGTTTTCACATTACAATATGATAACATTCAACAGACAAAAGTGCTAGGAATAGATGGATTTTTCATAAGCTGCAAAATGACTACTACCTTATTTATGGGCATGCTCATACAGTGCTCTTGTTTTTTCATTCTCTCTCATTTTTAATAACAAGAAAGTTGATACAGTTTCTCTGCTACTAAGAAATTACAACTTAGCTACAACACTGTATGATTATCAATTTTAGTGATCTTATTGTCTCTTTGCCTTTAAAAAACACAATACTTGATGCACATCATCCATAATTGTTTTGGTATGAAAAGCAGATACAATAGTAAGTATAGATTAATCTTTAAACAATTGATTGGGAAAAAAGGAAATTTCTACTAAGTCCACAGAATATAATGGGCATGTAAATTTTCCTCTTATGCATTTCTACTAAGTTTATACCTTTGCAGCACCAATTGCAAAATAACAAATACCAACCAACTGATTAAATTCTGATAAATTTGAATATTCACAATTGATTAGCTTATACTATTCACCTTGATTGAATGTGTTCAATTGAGGTCCAATTAACAAGTCCAAGCTACAATTATAATTAAAAAGAAATACACTCGAAAAAGTAAATAAATCCTAAAATCTGAGTCCATGAAATACTAAAGAAAGAAAACAAAGAATTATTTTGAGTGCAGAGGTTATTGTTTCTCATCATGTTTCTTGTAATTTTCCTAAAATCCATCTTGTTCCTTTTCTTGTTGATTTATGCACTAATCAAGTTGACTAGTCTCCATTTTAAAAACAGAGAAGCTGAGCTACTAGTTGGACTTTAACCAAACTGAATGATGTTACTGGGAAACTATTCTGCAATATTATAAGCCACTTAGGTTGTCTGTGTCCTTTTAGTTTGATACAAATGCTTTAGTAAGTCATAAACTAAAAGTTCTTTTCCTTAACTATAGTCCAAGAATCCTTCACTTAACTGTAACAATATAGGAATTTATGGAATTTTGAAACAAGGATTTTATTAGTCAAATTGTGAAATTGCCAAACTAAAGATTCAAGAAATGGTAAAAGAAGAAAGCAATGTGCTGAACCTAAAATTAAAACTAGGAAATCCAACAGAGAACCTAAAATGCAGAAAATGCAGAAAATTCAACAGAGAACCTAAATGCAGGAAATCCACCAGAGAACCTAAAAGCCAGGAAATCCAACAGAGAACCAACAATACAGAAAATATCCAACAGATAACCTAAAATGCAGGAAATCCAACAGAGAACCTAAAATGCAAGAAATTCAACAGAGAAGCAAAACAGAGCACAATGAAGAACGAACAGATGCGAAAATGGAAGGAAGAAAACTTAAACCTGTCTCTTCACATCATTTTGCCTCCGACAACGTCATTGTGGTTGAATTTGAAGAACGAACAGCTTACATTACTACTCGCACAATGCCACTCCTGCTTCGTAGCGAACAGCTTAGGGTTTCTGTTGGCACAAGGTTTCGGCTTCGACTTAGAGTCTTCGTTCGTGATGGCACAAGGTTCACTCACTCAATGCCAGCTCAATGACGACCACTCAATGCCAACTCAATAACAAGGTAAGTTCGTGACGAAGCTGAATCTTAATTATCACAATTTAAAAACTTAATTATCACAATTTAAAAACTTAATTAATCACAATTTAAAAACTTAATTATCACAATTTAAAAACTTAATTAATCACAATTTAATCATTACAATTTAAAAACTTAATTATCACAATTTAAAAACTAAGCCTATATGTTATTTAATTACTTTAAAAATGTTATCTAAAATATTAGTTAAACACCACATTTTAAAAAATGTTGCCTAAAATACTATTTAACATGTCTACAATTTTAAAAGCATTCTTTGAAGTACTCACAATCTGGTCCACATTTTATAAAATGTTGCTTAAAATAAATAGGCAACACTTTTTCTAAATACTTTGAGATAAAGGTAAATAAATCTTACTAAGTGGGCAACAATAAAAAAGTGTTGCTTATACTCACTTTAGGCAACACTTTTCTACCCGTTGATATGTCAGCGTTGCCTAAAGTAAAAAATGGTGTAGTGTCCTCATCCAGTTTGTTTTTGAACACCCACTTCAAACCAATGATGTTCATCTCAGCTGTTTTAGGGACAAGAAACCATACCTCATTCCTTGCAAACTGATTCAGCTCTTCATGCATAGCTTCAACCCACTTTTCATCCTTTATAGCTTCATCAATTGACTTTGGTTCAATTTGAGAGACAAAAGCAGTGTGCCTGCAGAAGTTTGAGATGGAGCTACGTGTTGAGACACCTTCCTTTATCTGCCCAATGATGTTCTCCACTGACAGATCTCTAGGAATCCTCCATTCTTTGGGCAACTCACTCTGCTGCAGAATTTCAATCGGTTGTTTTGAGGAATCAACCGGTTGTTTCGAGGAATCAACCGGTTGTTTTTCTGCACAAATGTCCAGCTTCTCCAAACTGATGTTCTGCTCATCCTCTTCAGCATTGTTCTTCGAGATTTGAATGCTTTTGTGATCCACTTCATCGAAGACAACATGAACAAACTCTTCTACAGTCATTAGCCTCTTGTTGTAGATTTTGTATGCATGACTAGTTAGAGAATAACCTATGAAGATACCATGATTAGCTTTTTCATCAAACTTCCCTAGGTTTTCCTTTCCATTGTTGAGAACAAAACAACTGCAATCGAAAACTCTGAGGTGATTGATGTTTGGCTTCCTTCCATTGAAGTGTTCATAAGGAGTATTCTTCAGAATTGGCCTAATTAGCACTCTATTCATCACATAACAAGAGGTGCTAACTGCATCAGCCCAAAAATACTTAGGAAGAGAAGATTCACTTAGCATTGTTCTAGCTAGTTCTTTAAGGGACTTGTTCTTCCTTTCCACCACACCATTCTGTTGTGGAGTTCTTGGAGCTAAAAAATTATGCAGAATTCCCATCTTTTCATAGAACTTGCTGAACTTTTCATTTTGGAATTCACCTCCATGATCACTTCTTATTGAGCCTATGTTGTTGTTCTTTGTATTTTGCAATCTTCTAGCAAGCTTCTTGAATGCAGAGAAGGCATCACTTTTTGATTCCAAGAAGAGAGTCCAAGTGGACTTAGAAAAATCACCCACAATAACAAGAGCCTAATAGTTTCCACTAAGGCTCATGGTTCTTGAAGGTCCAAAAAGATCCATGTGAAGTAGCTCAAGAGGTTTTAAAGAAGAAACAACATTTTTTATTTTAAAAGAGTTTTTCACTTGTTTCCCCTTTTGGCAAGCTTCACAAATATGGTCCTTCTCAAACTTGAGCTTTGGCACCCCAATCACAAGATCTTTAGAAATCAACTTGTTCAAGTGATTCATGTGAATGTGAGCAATTCTTCTATGCCAAAGCCAAGACTCATCATGCTTGGATAGAAGACAACCAATTGAACAAGTTGAAGAGATATCTAGAAGATAAACATTATTGCTTCTCTTACCAATCAACATTACCTCTTTTGTGTTGGGAAGACAAATTTCACAAGAGTTTGTTTTGAAGATAACCTGATATCCTTTGTCACACAATTGACTAATGCTTAGCAGATTGTGCTTTAATCCTTCTACATAGAGAACACCATTAATGACCAAGATATCTTTGTCTCCTATGGATCCTCTCCCAAGAATCCTCCCCTTGTTGTTGTCCCCATAGGTAACGTGCCCTTCTTGCTTAAAGGAGATGCTTAGAAACTTTGATTTGTCGCCAGTCATGTGCTTGGAGCACCCACTGTCTAGGTACCATTATTGCATGCTCTCCTCTAAGGTTTCCTACAAAGAAGATTTTCAAGTACAAAGATTTGGTCCCCTTATGAATGTGGGTCCATTTGGTTTACATTTATCATTTGAACCTTTACTACACTTGGGAATCCACTTCATAAAGCCCCTAGGAACAACATAATTTCTGATTTTACAGAATCTAACAGAATGGCCTCTTTTCATGCAGTAGAAGCATGTAACAAGCGGTTGTTTCGACAGATCAATCGGTTGTTTTTCTGGCAGTTTCGAAAATGATTTTGAAAATCTATCTTGCTTGTTCTGTGGGTTAAAACCCAATCTAGCTTTTCCAAAAACACAGTTTTGAGATGCCAAGACATTCTCAAAGTTGGATTGACCTTTAGAAAGCTTATCCACAGTTTTAACAAGATAATGAACTTTCTTTTCAAGATTTTCGCAATTTTCACAAATAAGAGTATCACACTTGCAAGAGGAGTTTTTGTAAACTATTTCATGGTTTTCAAAATCTGTTTTTGGATTTTCCAATTCCTCTTCCAGTGTTTTGACTCTGTTTTCAAGCCAGCTATTCATTCCCTTTAACCGGTTGTTCAAGAGGGCCAACCGGTTAGCTTCTTCATGTGTTTCTTGAAAAGCTTGAAGCAATTGACTGTAATTTACAGAGTTTGAGGAGTTAGAAGAACTTACACTACTTGAGTCATCTTCCTTTTTGGCCATGAAGCAGAGGTTGAGGCTTTTTCTGTTTTGCCTCCTTTTCCTTCGTGCTTGACTTCTTGACCTTACTTCCTTTGATTCATTGATGTTCCCATGAGTAGCTTTGAGTGTGTCCCACATCTCTTTAGCAGATTTGCATTTTGATATCCTGAAAAACTCATTAGTATCTAGTGCAGAAGCTATTATGTTTTAAGCAGTACAATCAAGCTTGGCCATCTTACATTCTTCATTGGTCCATTGGGACCAAGGTTTTGCAATAAAAGATCCATTCTTTTTAAGCTTTGGAATGAAAGGGTCATTTTCGATTGAATCCCAAATTCCTTGATCAATGGATTCAACAAAGATTTTCATTCTAGCCTCCCAATACTTATAATTCAAACCACAGAATAAAGGTGGTTTGTGGATTGAAGCACCTTCCTCAAAAGATAGTTTTCCAAACATAGAAAAGGATTTTCGGATAAAACTTGATTATCTTTCAAGTACCAAGCTCTTGATGCCAATTGTAAGAATGTATGGCTTTAAACTAGGGGGGTGAATGGTTTAAAGAGGGTTTTCGCAAACTTTTAAGTCTGGAATGAATTTCTTTCGAGAAAACTTGATTCAAAATTCAGTTTGCCAAAAACACAAAGCAATTTACACAACACCAGAAAAACAATCGGTTGTTTCAAAGAAACAATCGGTTGTTTAAACCAGTTCACAAATATAAACTAAATTTAAAGAGTTCAACGGATAGAGAGATTGAACACACAGGTTTATACTGGTTCACTCTTAACCAAGAGCTACATCCAGTCTTCCCAGAAACCACTAGGGAATCCACTAAGCAATCAACCCTAGATTACTTACAACACCACCACAAAAGTGACATTGATCCCCTCAAGACACACACTTCCTTTGGCTCAGCACAAACACCACTAAGAATGCTGATCTTGACAACCTCAAGAACACACAGCACTTCTCAGCTTTACACACAGAGTTTCTTCAATGTACAAAAGGATTACACTTGTTACAGAAAAATCTGAAATCAATACAAGATGAAAATCCTATTCCACACTCTCTTGATCCAAACAATCTCAAAGCAAACTTCAACTCTTCAAAAGCAAAATCAGTGAAAAACTCAAATATGTTTTTCTTTGATTAAATCTCAGTTCTTGTTTGTTACATAAACATAACAAACTATTTATTGCTTTCAAAGACTAGTCAAAGCATTTAAAACTGGAGCGTAATCAGTTATAAAATCATTTAATGCTCAGTCAAAGTACAAAACAGTTTTCTGTTATGGTCCCAAAACAAACAATCGGTTGAATACACGAATCAATCGGTTGTTTTGGTTTGACAACAAGTCAACCATGAAAAACAGTTTTCAACCTTTCTAAAAACTGTTGTTTCGACAAAACAACAGGTTGTTTTTCACTTAGTTTGAAAAACACTTTCAATTAAAAGGTTTAAGAATGCTTAATCTTTGGTTTCAATCAAGAGTGGATTTACATAGAAAATCTACCCCAGATCCCATTCTAAAACACCTCTGCAACAACAAGCACAACCAGCCTTCCATCAAACTTCAAAGGGTTTAGATTCTTCAAAGCTTGAACACACTTGATTCAACAGTAAGGAGGCACGTCCATAAACAAATCACAAAAAGAAGATACAGGGTAGAAAAGCCAGGACGTTTTGTTTTCGGAAAACCAATTTTGTTCATTCTCGGTCTCAGACTTACTTTGCCTTACTCCTAGGGTATTTTTGTGTGACATTTTTACCAGACATTTGTCACTGTGTCTATTGAGTTGTGGATAAGATTTGAGCCCAAGATTCGTTCCAGAAAATTCGTAATAAATTTTTTATTCATCATTGGCAGGACCGAAAGGAAGGTTCCTTTGTGTGTGAAACTGTTTGATTTATTTCCTAGGCGAATGCTCATCTGTTTGACCTGAACTTTGTCGAGTTTTGTCCCAAATCCAGTCGAAATACATACATTGAATTTTAGGAAAAAACAATTTTGGGAGAATTTTCCAGAAATTTTGTGCAAACCAAGGCAATCCTCTACCAAAACTTGTGAAATTCCGCCGTACTTTTTGCAATTTTTTCTAGGTCCGTATTGCGCTAAATAATTCAAACAAGTACTTTCATATGTTGTTTGCACCCAGGTAAGGAGGCACTTCCATACACAAATCACAAAAAGAAGATATGAGGTAGAACAACCAGGACGTTTTGTTTTCGGAAAACCAGTTTTGTTCACTCTCTGTCTAGGACTTACTACGCTTTACTCCATAGGTATTTTGGTTTGAAATTTGTACCAGACATTTGTCACTGTGTTTATTGAGTTTTGGCTAAGATTTGAGCCCCATATTCGTCCCAAAAGATTCGTAATAAGTTTTTTATTCATCACTGACAGGGTTGAAAGGAAGGTTCATTTGTGTGTGAAATTGTTTGATTTCTTTCATAGGTGAATACTCATTCGATTGACCTAAAATTTGTCGCGTTTTGTGCCAAATTCAGTCGATATTCTTATATGGGATTTTAGGAAAAAACTATTGTTGAACCTTGTGATGGTCAATGTTTTGAAGAATCCAAATCCTTTGAAGGATGTTGAAGCCTCTGCTTTGCTTGATGTTGTTGTGCTTGTTTAAGCTTTGTTCTGGGGTAGTTTATATGTTGTAATCCACCCTTGTATTAAATCTCAAGCAATTAGCATCTCAATCTTTATAAAAGTAAAATGTTTTTCAAACTAAGTTGAAACAACCGATTGTTTATACTTAGGTGTTTTGAGAAAGATTGAAAACTGTTTTCAAATAGTTGAAACTGTTAAGTACCAAAACAACCGATTGATTCGAGGAAACAACCGATTGTTTGTTTTGGGACCATAACAGAAAAACTGTTTTCTTTGACTGAGCTTTAAATTCTTAAACTGCATACGCTCCAGTCATTAAATGCTTTGACTAATCTTGTAATGCAATTTAAGAGTTTGTTAAGATTTGATAACAAACTATATCTTTGAATATATTCAGAAAAACAAAATTAAGAATTAAGAATCTTTTGACAAAGTTTTTCTAAGAGAGTTTTTCAAAGTGCTGAGATTGCTAAGTTTGTGTGATTGATCAAGGTGTTGGAATAGGATTCTACTTGTATTGATTTCAGATATTCATCTGTAACAAGTGTAATCTTTGTAATCTGTTGAACAATTCGTTTTCTGTGTTTGCTGAGATTGGTTGTGTGTTCTTGAGGTGTTCAAGATCAGCAATCTCAGTGTTGGCCAAGGAGAGTGTGTTTCTTGAGGTGTTCAAGGTCATTCTCTTGGTTGTGGTGTAAGTGATCAAGTGGTGATTGCTTAGTGGATATCCTCAGGGTTTCTGAGAAGACTGGATGTAGCTCTAGTTTGGAGTGAACCAGTATAAACAACTGTGTACAATCTCTCTATCTCTAACTCTTTAAATTCAGTTTTGATATTTTGAAACTGGTATAAACAACCAATTGTTTCGCTAAAACAACCAATTGTTTTTCTAGCTTTGTGCTTTTGCTGTTTTGATTTGAAAAACTGAATCCTTAATCAAGGTTCTTTTGAAGAGTTTTCATTCTAAGCTTAAAAATTTACTAAAATATTTCAAAAACAATTCACCCCCCCTCTTGTTTAAGACCATATATTCTAACAACTATTTCAGAAGAGTTTTTCAGAAAGTTTGTGCAAACCAAGACTATCCATTACCAAAACTTGTGAAATTCTGCCTTACTTTTTGTAATTTTTTTTCAGGATTCGTTTTGCGCTGAGAAAATTTACGCAGGTACTTTCATATGTTGTTTGCACCCAGGTAAGGAGGCACGTCCATAAACGAATAAGAAAAAGAAGATACGGGGAAGAAAAGCCAGAACATTTTGTTTTCGGAAAAACCATTTTTGTTCACTCTCGGTGTGAGACTTACTACACCTTACTCCTTAATGGTTTTAGTCTGAAATTTTCACCAGACATTCGTCAATGTGTCTATTGAGTTTTGGCTGAGATTTAAGCCCCAGATTCATCCCACAAGATTGGGAATAAATTTTTTATTGATCACTGCAATGGCTGAAAGGAAGGTTCGTTTGTGTGTGAATCTGTTTGATTTTTTTTCGTGGGTGAATACTAATCTGGTTGACTTGAAATTTGTCGCGCTTTGTCCCAAATTCAGTAGAGATTCTTTCGTGGAACTTAAGGAAAAAAGTACTTTGGGTGAATTTTTCATAAATTTTTGCGTAAATCAAGACTATTCTCTATCAAAACTTATGGAATTTGGCCCTACTTTTTGCAATTTTTACTCTGCGTCCATATTGCGCAGAAAAAATTACCACAAGTAGTTTCATATCTTGTTTGCACCCAGGTAAGGAGGCACTTCCATAAAAAAATCACAAAAAGAAGATACACGGAAGAAAAGCCAGGACGTTTTGTTTTCGGAAAGCCAGTTTTGTTCACTTTCGGTCTGGGACTTACTACGCCTTACTCCTCGGGTGCTTTGGTCTAAAATTTTTACCAGACGTTCGTCACTGTGTCTATTGAGTTTTGGCTCCGATTTGAGCAACACATTCGTCCCACAAGATTGGAAATAAATTTTTTATTGATCACTGCCAGGTCTGAAAGAAAGGTTCGTTTGTGTGTGAAACTGTTTGATTTATTTCGTGGGTGAATACTCATCCGTTTGACTTGAAATTTGTCGCGTTTTGTCCCGAATTCAGTGGAGATTCTTACGTGGAACTCTAGGAAAAAACTATTTTGGGGGAATTTTTCATAATTTTTTGCGCAAACCAAGGCTATCCTCTACAAAAACTTTTTGCAGTTTTTACTCTGCGTTTGTATTGTGCTGAAAATATTTACACAAGTACTCTCATATGTTGTCTGCACCCAGGTAAGGAGGCACATCCATAAACGAATCACAAAAAGAAGATACGGGGAAGAAAATTCAAGACGTTTTGTTTTCGGATAACCAGTTTTGTTCACTCTCGGTGTGGGACTTACTAAGTTATACTCCTCGGGTGTTTTGGTCTGAAACATTTACAAGACGTTCATCACTTCTATTGAGTTTTGACTGAGATTTGATCCCCAGATTCATCCCACAAGATTGGTAATAAATTTTTTATTGATCACTGCCACGACTTAAAGGAAGGTTCGTCTGTGTGTGAAACTGTTTGATTTTTTTCGTGGGTGAATACTCATCCGGTTGACCTGAAATTTGTCCCGTTTTGTACTGAATTCAGTGGAGATTCTTTTGTGGAACTTCAGGAAAAAACTATTTCAGGAGAATTTTTCATAAATTTTCGCGCAAACCAAGGCTATCCTCTACCAAAACTTGTGGAATTTAGCCCTAATTTCTGCAATTTTTACTCTGCGTTCGTATTGTGCTGAAAAAATTCACACAAGTACTTTCATATGTTGTTTTCACCCAGGTAAGGAGACACGTCCATAAACGAATCACAAAAAAGAAATACGGGGAAAAAAAGCCAGGACGTTTTGTTTTCGGAAAACCAGTTTTGTTCACTCTCGGTCTGGGACTTACTACACCTTACTCCTCGGGTGTGTTGGTCTGAAATTTTTACCAAACGTTCATCACCATGTCTATTGAGTTTCGGCTGATATTTGAGCCCCAGATTCATCCCATAAGATTGGAAATCATCTTTTTATTTATCACTGGGATGAAATGAAGGTTCGTTTGTGTGTGAATCTATTTAATTTTTTTGGTGGTGAATACTCATCCGTTTGACCTGAGAATTATTGTGTTTTGTCCAGAATTCAGTGGAGATTCTTTCGTGGAATTTTAGGAAAAACTATTTCGGGAAATTTTTTCATAAATTTTCGTGCAAACTAAGGTTATCCTCTACTAAAACTTGTGAAATGTCGCCCTACTTTCCGCAATTTTTACTCTGCGTCCGTATTGCGCTAAAAAAATCCACACAAGAACTTTCATATGTTGTTTGCACCCAGGTAAGGAGGCACTTCCATAAACGAATCACAAAAAGAAGATACGGGGAAGAAAAGTCAGGATGTTTTGTTTTAGGAAAACTAGTTTTCTTCACTCTCGATCTGGGACTTACCACGCCTTACTTCTCCGGGTTTTGGTCTGAAATTTTTACCAAACGTTCGTCACTGTGTCTATTGAGTTTCGGCTTAGATTTGAGCCCCAGCTTCGTCCCAGAAGTTCGGCAATAAATTTTTTAGTGATCACTACCAGGGCGAAAGTAAGGTTCGTTTGTTTGTGAAACTGTTTGATTTTTTTCATGGGTGAATACTCATCTGTTTAACCTGAAATTTGACACGTTTTGTCCCGAATTCAGTGGAGATTCTTACGTGGAATTTCAGGTAAAAACTATTTTGGGAGAATTTTTCAGAAATTTTCGCGCAAACCATCTCCAAAACTTCTGAAAATTCGCCCTACTTTCTGCAATTTTTATTCTAAGTACGTATTATGCTCAAAAAAGTTACACAAGTACTTTCATATGTTGTTTGCACCCAGGTAAGGAGGCACGTCCATAAACGAATCACAAAAAGAAGATACGGGGAAGAAAAGCAAGGAAGTTTTGTTTTAGGAAATCTAGTTTTGTTCACTCTTGGTCTGGGACTTACCACGCCTTACTCCTCGGGTGTTTTGGTATGGAATTTTTACCAGAAGTTCGTCACTGTGTCTATTGAGTCTTGGCTGAGATTTGATCCCAGGATTCGTCCCATAAGATTTCCAATAAATCTTTTATTTATCCTTGCCAGGGCCGAAAGGAAGGTTCGTTTGTGTGTGAAACAGTTTGAATTTTTTCGTGGGTGAATACTCATCTGTTTGACCTGAAATTTGTGTCGTTTTGTCCCGAATTCAGTGGAGATTCTTACGTGGAATTTCAAGAAAAAACTATTTCAGTAGAATTTTTCAGAAATTTTCGCGCAAACCAAGGCTATCCTCTACCAAAACTTGTGAAATTTTAGCCTACTTTCTGCAATTTTTATTCTGCGTCTGTATTTCGCTAGAAAAATTCACACCAGTACTTTCATATGTTGTTTGCACCTAGGTAAGGAGGCACGTCCACAAACGAATCACAAAATGAAGATACGGGGATGAAAAGCCAGGAAGTTTTGTTTTAGGAAAACCAGTTTTGTTCACTCTCGATCTGAGATTTACCACGACTTACTCCTCTGGTGTTTTGGTCCGAAATGTTTACTAGACATTCGTCATTGTGTGTATGGAGTTTTGGCTGATATTTAAGCCCCAAATTTGTCCCACAAGATTGGCAATAAATTTTTTATTTATCACTACCAGGGCCGAAAAGAAGGTTCGTTTGTGTGTGAAACTGTTTGATTTTTTTCGTGGGTGAATACTCATCCGTTTGACCTGAAATTTATTGCGTTTTGTCCCAAACAGTGGAGATTCTTACTTGCAATTTCAAGAAAAAATAATTTCGGGAGAATTTTTCAGAATTTTTTGCGCAAACCAAGGCTATCCTCTACCAAAACTTGTGAAATTTCGCCCTACTTTATGCAATTTTTATTTTGCGTCCATATTGCGCTGGAAAAATTCATACAGGTACTTTTATATATTTTTGCACCTAGGTAAGGAGGCAGGTCCATAAACGAATCATAAAATGAAGATACAGGGATGAAAAGCCAGGACGTTTTGTTTTTGGAAAAGCAGTTTTGTTCACGCTCGGTCTGGGAGTTACCACGCCTTACTCCTCGGGTCTTTGGGTCTGAAATTTTTTCCAGACATTCGTCACTGTGTCTATTGAATTTTGGCTGAGAATTGAGTCCCAAATTCGTCCCACAAGTTCGGGAATAAAATTTTATTGATAACTGCCAGGACGAAAGGAAGGTTCGTTTGTGTGTGAAACTGTTTGATTTTTTTCGTGGGTGAATACTCATCCGTTTGACCTGAAATTTGTCTCATTTTGTCCCGAATTCAGTGGAGATTCTTAGGTGGAATTTCAGGAAAACACTATTTCGAGAGAATTTTTCAGAAATTTTTGCGCAAACCAAGGCTATCCTCCACCAAAACTTGTGAAATTTTGTCCTACTTTCTGGAATTTTTATTTTGCGTCCGTATTGCGCTCAAAAAATTCACACAAGTACTTTCATATGTTGTTTGCACCAGGTAAGGAGGCACGTACATAAACGAATCATAAAAAGAAGATACGGGGAAGAAAAGCCAGGACGTTTTGTTTTCGGAAAACCAGTTTTGTTCACTCTCGATCTGGGACTTACCACGCCTTACTCCTCGAGTGTTTTGGTCTGAAATTTTTACCAGACGTTGGTCACTGTGTCTATTGAATTTTGGCTGAGATTTGAGCCCCAGATTCGTGCCACAAGATTGGCAATAAATTTTTTTTTAATCACTGCCATGGCCGAAAGGAAGGTTCGTTTTTGTGTGAAACTGTTTGATTTTTTCGTGGGTGAATACTCATCCGTTTGACCTGAAATTTGTAGTGTTTTGTCCAAAATTCAGTGAAGATATTTACGTGGAGTTTCAGGAAAAAACTATTTCGGGAGAAGTTTTCAGAAATTTTAGCGCAAACCAAGCCGAGCTCTACCAAAACTTGTGAAATTTCGCCCTACTTTCTGCCATTTTTATTCTGCATTCATATTGCGCTGAAAAAATTCACACAAGTATTTTCATATGTTGTTTGCACCAAGGTAAGGAGGCACGTGCTTAAACAAATCTCAAAAAGAAGATACGGGGAAGAAAAGCCAAGACGTTTTGTTTTTAGAAAACTAGTTTTCTTCACCCTCGGTCTAGGACTTACTACGCCTTACTCCTTGGGTGTTCTGGTCTAAAAATTTTTACTAGACGTTTGTCGCTGTGTTGATTTAGACGATATTTTTACATCGAATTTTAGGAAAAACTATTTCGGGAGAATTTTTCATAAATTATGTGCAAACCAAAACTATCCTCTACCAAAACTTGTTAAATTTCGCCTTACTTTATGCAAATTTTTTCTGGGTCTGTATTGCGCTAAAAAAATTCACACAAGCACTTTCATATGTTCTTTTCACCCTGGTAAGGAGGCACTTCCATAAAAAAAATCAAAAAAAGAAGATACGAGGTAGAAAAGCCAGGACCTTTTGTTTTCGGAAAACTAGTTTTGTTCAATCTCGGTTTGGGACTTACTACGCCTTAGTCCTTGGGTATTTTGGTTTGAAATTTTTACCAGACATTCGCCACTGTGTCTATTGAGTTTTGGCTTAGATTTGAGCCCCAGATTCATCCCACAAGATTCGCAATTAAAATTTTATTCATCACTGTCAGGGTTGAAATGAAGGTTCGTTTGTGTGTGAAACTGTTTGATTTTTTCCTGGGTGATTACTCATCCTTTTGACCTGAAATTTTTCGTCTTTTGTCACAAATTTAGTTGAGATTCTTATGTGGAATTTCATAAAAAAAACTATTTCGGGAGAATCTCACAAATTCTTATGTGGAATTTGTCGTCTTTTACCAAACCTTGGTCATTGTGTCTATTGAGTTTTGGCTGAAATCTGAGCCCCGGATTCTTCCCACAAGATTCGTAATATATTTTATATTTATCACTGCTAGGGCTGAAAGGAAGGTTCGTTTGTGTGTGAAACTGTTTGATTTTTTTCCTAGGGGAATACTCATCTGTTTGACTTGAAATTTGTCGCATTTTGTTTCAAAATTCAATCGATATTCTTACGTGGAATTTCAGGAAAAAACTATTTCGTGAGAAATTTTCATAAATATTGTGCAAACTAAGGTTATCCTCTACCAAAACTTGTGAAATTTCGCCCTACCTTCTGCAATTTTTTTCTAAGTCCGTATTGTTAAACCTAGTGGTGTTCAATGTTTTGAAGAATCCAAATCCTTTGAAGGATGATGAAGCCTCTGCTTTACTTAATGCTACTGTGCTGGTTTTAGCCTTGTTCTGGGGTAGTTCAATGTTGTAATCAACACTTAGATTAAATCTCAAAGCACTAAGCATCTCAATTTTAACAAAGCAAAATGTTTTACAAACTAAGTTGAAAGAACCGATTGTTTTGTCGAAACAACCGATTGTTTACACTTAGGTGTTTTTGAGAAAGTTTGAAAACTGTTTTTGAATGGTGTATTTTGTTAAGTAACAAAACAACCAATTGATTCGAGGAAACAATCGATTGTTTGTTTTAAAACCATAACAGAAAAACTGTTTTCTTTGACTGAGCTTTAAATGTTTTAACTGAATACGCTCCAGTCATTAAATGCTTTGACCAATCTATTTTAAATGCAATTAAGAGTTTGTTAAGATTTGATAACAAACTATATTCTGAAAAACAGTTTTTGATATATTAAGAATCTTGAAACAAAGTTATCATAAAAGAGTTTTTCAAAGTATTCTGAGATTGCAAAAGAGTTGAGAGATTGATCAAGGTGCTGAATAGGGATTCTACTTGTATTGATTTCAGATTTCCATCTGTAACAAGTGTAATCTTTGTAAACTGCTGAACAATTCGTTTATGTGTGTTGTTGAGATTGGCTGTGTGTTCTTAAGGTGTTCAAGATCAGCAATCTTAGTGTTGGCCAAGGAGAGTGTGTGTCTTGAGGTTTTCAAGGTCATTCTCTTGGTTGTGGTGTAAGTGATCAAGTGGTGATTGCTTAGTGGATATGCTCAGGGTTTCTGAGAAGATTGGATGTAGCTTTAGTTGGAGTGAACCAGTATAAACATCTGTGTACAATCTTTCTATCCCTAACTCTTTTATTTCAGTTTGTTTGTTGTTTGCTGGTATAAACAACCGATTGTTTCGAAGAAACAACCGATTGTTTTTCCTGATATTACAGTTTTGCTTGCTGTTTTGGCTAACTGAATTGCTGAATCAATTGGTTTCTGAAATAAGTTCATTCTAGCTTTGAAAAGTTTGCGAAAACCCCTTTAAACAATTCACCCCCCCTCTAGTTTAAAGCCATCTTTTCTAACACGTATTGCACTGAAAAAAAATCACACACGTACTTTCATATGTTTTTTGCACCCAGGTAAGGACGCACGTCCATAAACAAATCACAAAAAGAAGATACGGGGAAGAAAAGCCAGGACGTTTTGTTTTCAGAAAACTAGTTTTGTTAACTCTCGGTCTGGGACTTACTACGCCTTACTTCTTGGGTATTTGGGTCTTAATTTATTACCAGATATTGGTGATTATGTCTATTGAGTTTTGGTAAAGATTTGAGATTCATATTCATCCCGCAAGATTCGCAATAAATTTTCTATTCATCATTGCTAGGATTGAAAGGGAGGTTTGTTTGTGTGTGAAACTGTTTGAGTTTTTTCCTAGGTGAATACTCATTCGTTTGACCTGAAATTTGTCGTGTTTTGTCCCAAATTCAGTCGAGATTCTTACGTGGAATTTCATAAAAAAAACTATTTTGGGAGAATTTTTCATAAATTTTGTGCAAACCAAGGCTATCATCTACGAAAACTTGTGAAATTTCGCCATATTTTCTGCAAATATTTAATGGGTCTGTATTGCGCTGAGAAAATTCACACAAGTACTTTCATATGTTGTTTGTACCTAGGTAAGGAGGCACTTCCATAAACAAATCACAAAAAGAAGATACGGGGTAGAAAAGTCAGGACGTTTTGTTTTCGGAAAACCAGTTTTGTTCACTCTCCGTCTGGGACTTACTACGCCTTACTCCTTGGGTATTTTGGTCTAAAATTTTTACCAGACATTGGTCATTGTGTCTATTGAGTTTTGGCTAAGATTTGAGCCCCAGATTCGTCTCACAAGTTTCGTAATAAATTTTTTATTCATCATTGTTAGGGCTGAAAGGAAGGTTCGTTTGTGTGTGAAACTGTTTGGTTTTCTTCCTAGGTGAATACTCATCTGTTTTACCTGAAATTTGTCGCATTTTGTCCCAAATTCAGTCGAGATTCTTACGTGGAATTTCAGGAAAAAACTATTTCGAGTGAATTTTTTAGAAATTTTTGTGAAATTTCGCCCTACTTTCTGCAAAAAAAATTCCGAGTCTGTATTGCGCTGAAAAAATTCACACAAGTACTTTCATATGTTGTTTTCACCCAAGTAAGGAGGCACATCCAAAAACAAATCATAAAAAGAAGATACGAGGTAGAAAAGCCTGAACGTTTTGTTTTCAGAAAACCAGTTTTGTTCACTCTCGGTCTAGGACTTACTACTCCTTACTCCTTGGATATTTTGGTCTGAAATTTTTACCAGACATTGGTCATTGTGTTTATTGAGTTTTGGTTGACATCTGAGTCCCAGATTCGTCCCACAAGATTGGCAATAAATATTTTATTCAGTACTGCGAGGGTTGAAAGGAAGGTTCGTTTGTGTGTAAAACTGTTTGATTTTTTCCTAGTTGAATACTCATTCGTTTGACTTGAATTTGTCGCGTTTTGTCCCAAATTCAATCAAAATTAGATAGTTATAATATAATATATATCCATTATAAATATAATACTTCTAGAAATATATTAAAATATTTTTTCTTATAGCCTTTGACAAACAAATAAAGTATATTTATATTTTGTAAATGTAATATTATTAGATGGTGAGAGTCGATGGAGACTCCTATAATTTAGTCTATGGTATTAAAAATAACCAATATGTCAGGTTATATAGATTTACATGGTATGAGATGACTTAGTTCTTATTGATATAGTTGTGTAGAGAGACAATATAATGAAAGTAGTACGACAGGTGTAAACCTCTGAGTCTAATTCAACAAATATGTCTTCTAAAAGTAAAAAGTCAAGTCAAGTGTTTTATGATGTATGATTGTAATGTATATTTGTGAAAGATATTTGATTTCATGAATGATTTAAATGGGTGAGATTAATTTTAAAGTGTGTATCTTTAAGTGTTTAATAAATACTTATATTTATGAAAGACATTTAATTCAATGAATGACTTAAATGACTAAGATTGTATTTATAAGTGTTTAATAAATACTTAATTATATTCATTTTCTTTTGTACATGTGTGTCTGTGGGGTTCGAGTTGGAGTGTGGTGTGTGTGGTTGTTTCAAATAACCTTTCTTCTTTCTATTTAAATATTCTCGTTTTCAATATAGAAAGTTACTTTTTTATTTATTATTTTTTAATTTATAATTTATTTTTTCAATACACTTTTAATTTAATTACTATGAAGAGAGAATATTTAATCACAATAATAAAGAAAAAATGTAATGACACATAAATATAGAATAAAAGAAATTTAATATAATAAATATTAAATCACTTTTTTTTATCAGCAATAAAATATTAAATCACTTAAAATTGGATTAAAATTAAAAAAGAATTAAATAGTTCCCTTCATTTCGATGAGAAAACTTTAAACTTACCATGTGAGACTCACAAACAACCATAAATTGAATGGTGATAAATTATTAGTAACATGTTGAAGATTCTTCATATCAAAGTTTGAATCAACCTAATTAAAATATCATAAAAAAAAATCATTCATAAAGGTACAAAAAAAATTGAAGGAACTTTAAATATTTTTAAAATAAAATCTTAAACATTAAAAAGAATATATGATATCATCATAAAAAAGGATCTTCAATGTTAACAAAGGTAGATGATTAACCAATATTTATCTATCATAATATATTGTGATCTTAAAAAAATGTTTCCATTTCTTCCTTTGACCTTTGTAAAAAAAATAAAATTGGTTTGATATACGAAAATAAATATCATATATTACACATTCAATAAATGATGCAGAAAAGAAGCAAAAATTAATAATTCTAAAGAGTAAAACCCAGTGTTGTCCTATTTATATGGACAAAGAATATATTTTGTGAAGTAAATAGGCTTGCACTTGTGGCTGCTAGAATCATTTCTCCTAATCAATATGGATTTGTGCAGGGTAGACAGATTCAGGATTGCATTGGTATTGCTTCTGAAGCTATTAACCTGCTTTCTAAAAAGGTTAGAGGAGGTAATGTGGCTTACAAAGTTGATATTCATAAAGCTTTTGACACTCTAAGTTGGAAGTTCTTATTATTAGTTTTAAAACGCTTTGGTTTTCACCCCTCATTTGTCGGTTTGATTAGTACAATTTTCCGTTCAGCTATGCTTTCTATAAGAATAAGTGGTAGCTTGGTGGGTTTTTTTCCTTGCAGTCGAGGGGTAAGACAAGGTGATCCATTGTCTCCTTTACTTTTCTGTCTTGCAGAGGAAGTTCTTAGTAGAGGTCACTCTAAGCTTGTGAATGATAAGAAGATTTTAAATATGGCCAGTCCGCACGGTTATCTCACTCCCTCTCATATTTTGTATGCTGATGACATATTTATTTTTTGTAGGGGGGATATTAAGTCTCTTAGAAATTTGAGTTCTTTTCTGGTCAATATATTAATAACTCTAAAAGTAGTTTCTTCACCATGGATAATTCTCCAAGATTTGTCACCAAAATTCAAAATATTCTTTCCTGTAGTCATGGTTGTTTGCCTTTCCATTATTTAGGAGTGCCTATCTTTGTTGGTGCTCCAAAGTGTCGGTTTCTTCAACCTTTGGCTGATAAAGTTAAATTGAAGCTAGCATCTTGGAAAGGTAAATCTCTTAGCATGATGGGTCGAATTCAGCTGGTCAATACAGTGATTACTGGATCTCTAGCTTATAGTTTTAATATGTATAAGTGGCCTGTTTCACTTATTAAGCAAGTTGAGCAGTGGTGTCGAAATTTTATTTGGACTGGTGATATTCTGAAAAAAGGTATTGCTACCGTTAATTGGGGGAAAATTTGTTCACCTTTTGAGGATGGAGGCTTGAATATCATTAATCTTCATCATGAAAATAATGCATATCTTCTTAAGCTTGCTTGGAACTTTGCTTATAGCGACAAACCTTGGTCTTTACTCTTGAAAGCCAGGGTTCTTAAATCAAAATATGAATTTCGAACGGATTATAGATCTTCCTCTCTCTGGCCTGGAATTAAGCAATTTTATTCTACCATACTTGACCATACTTATTGGACTGTTGGTACAGGTTCTTTTATTAATTTCTGGAATGATAAATGGTGCTCTACTACTTCTTTAGCAAATATTGCAGGGTTATCTGATGGTGTTAGCATTCCGGATACAGTCTCTCAATTTTGGACAGGTTGTGATTGGAATATTCCCTTCTCTTTACAGCAAATGCCTCTTTTTTTTAATCATATCATGATTAGAGAGGAACAGGATATTCCTAATTGGATTCTAAATGAGTCTGGTCGTTTCACTCTTAAATCGGCTAGGACTTTTTTCTTGGAACCAGGAGTTCCAGGTGGTTGGGGTAAATTCATTTGGTCTTCATCTATTCCGCCTTCCAAAACTCTAGTACTCTGGAAAATTTTTCATGGGCGACTTCCTACAGATCAACATATTCAGAATAAGGGTTTGCATATATGTTCTATGTGTTCGCTTTGTGAAAAGCAAGAGGAATCTATTCAACATCTATTTTTTGAATGTTCTAACGCATTGCATATTTGAAGTTGGGTACGACAAATTTTTCTTACTTCTCATTTCTCTAATAAGGATGATCTACTTTCTTTTATTAAGAGTGATGGTAGTCCTTTGGTTAAATTGATTAAGCTTGCGGTGATAACCTTTTCTATATGGATGATATGGCGTATGAGGAATTATGCTAGATTTCAGGATAAGATTGAGGTTTCTAAGGTTATTTCGATAATTAAAGATTTAACTTGTCTAGTGGGAAATTCGTCTAAAGCTTCAATGAAGAATGATATGTTGGACTTTAATGTGATTAAGTTTTTCGGTATTAAGACTCGTAGTGGTAAAGCTCTTCGTCCTCTTCCTATTAGATGGGAATTTCCTTCACCAGGCTGGGTCAAAATTAATACTGATGGGGCTGCTAGGGGGTATCCTGGTCTTGCTACTTGTGGAGGTATTTTTCGTGGGAGTATGGGAGAATTTATTGGTGCTTTTTCAGCGTTTCTTGAAGTTCAAACTGCTTTGGTTGCTGAGTTTTATGGAGTTATACATGCTATGGAGGAAGCTCAAAAAATGGGACTTACTAATGTCTGGCTTGAATGTGATTCTGCCTTGGTTTGTGCTGCGTTTACTGCTAGGACTAATGTTCCGTGGATGCTTCAGAATCGATGAAATACTTGTCTTAATTTTTGTGGGACAATCAGGTTTAGGGTAACTCATATTTTTCGTGAAGGGAATGCGTGTGCTGATAAGTTGGCTAATTTAGAATTTATTCATAGAGAATCTTTTCATTGGTATAATAGACTCCCAGCTAGTCTGTTCTTATAATTATTTATGAATAGGTATAATCTACCTATGTATCGTTTGTGTTAACATATGAGTTTTGGTCTAGTCCCCCCATATTTTTGTATTTTTTTTCTAATAATATTTTTTTTCATGTGATGGCAGATGATTGTTGTTACTTGAGGTGTCAGCTTAGCTGAAATGTCAAGTTGCATAGTGATACCTAACACGAAAACTTTATAAAAAAAACAAAGCATTCATATCATAAACTATATGAATAACATGGTAATTAAAATTTGTGGGAAAATATGATGAAAATATAAATATTAAAACATTTTAAAAAAAACGGTATAGAAAACATATATATAATAGAAAAATTTAAAGCATTTGAAAACATAATGCTAAATTAGTAAAGCTTTTAATACAATTATTAATTTTCATTAATTATTTGTATTAATTTAGTAAAAACTCTCCTACTTAAAAGCTAATAATTTAATCAATTATACTACTACAAGAAAATAATTCAGTTAGTAAACTAACTGCAAAGACAAAAAATAATTAATTGTTATAAATTTGATATTATTTTAAAAACTAAAAAAATTATTAGTATATAAAATAACTTTTATTATTATCAATAAACTATCAATATCAATGTTTTAACAACCAATTTTATAATCTAAATAATTAATAATTAATTAAATACTAATTTATAAATTATTTATATTGATAATATAAACTACTTTAATTACCAATATTTTTTATTAATATTTAATATAGTATTTAATCTATATTAATTATTTTTTTGTGTGTAAATGATATCATAGATAGTAGTGTATGTTACTTGAAATTAAAACAGGGCAAATATCAATAAAAAATAATAATGTAGTCATAATGATTTTTTTCATGAACCATTGATCGATCTATAAAACCTAATTGACACTGAGCCAAAGTCTCATCCAAAACCACTTCAAAGTCATCATCATTCACATTGAAGCTACTCTCCAATGGCTTCAACAGACATGCAGAAAGAAAATGATGGTGAAAAGCTCACACTCTCCCTTCAGAAAGAGAAGTCCTGGGCACAACCCTACCCCCTCTACCTCTTCCAAGATTTCTGGTGCCCAGGAATTCACATTCAAGCAGTAGATCTTTTCCAACAACACTTCAGGGCAAAACAAAGTGATGTTGTTGTTGCTAGCTTCCCAAAATCAGGAACAATCTGGATAAAAGCCCTAGCTTTTGCCATTTCCAACCACCAAAGGTTCTCCTTGGAGAACCATCCATTGCTCACTTCCAACCCTCATGAACTTGTACCTTTTCTTGAATTCACCTTTGGGGGTGGTGACATTCAGGCTCAAATTCTTCACCTAGACAACTTGGCAGAGCCAAGAATTTTTGGCACTCACACTCCATTCCCTTCTCTACCCACATCAACCAAGGAGTCCAACTGCAAGATAATCTATATCTGCAGAGACCCTTTTGACAATTTTGTCTCTGCATGGACTTACTTCAACAAAGTTAAGCCCTTGTCTTTGACAGCAGTGACACAGGATGAAGCTTTTGAGATGTACTGCAATGGGGTTATAGACTATGGTCCATGGTGGAGTCACATGTTAGGGTATTGGAATGAGAGTGTGGCAAGACCAGACAAAGTCATGTTCTTGAAGTACGAGGATCTCAAGGAGAACACAAGTTTCCATGTCAAAAAAATTGGAGAGTTCTTAGGTTGTCCTTTCACCGAGGAAGAGGAGAAAAATGGTGTGATTGAGGGCATAATCAAGCTTTGCAGTTTTGAGAAGATGAAGGATTTGGAAGTGAACAAATCTGGAGTGATAGGGAGAGGAAGCATTGAGAAGAAGAACTTCTTTAGAAAAGGAGAGAAAGGAGATTGGGTGAACTACTTCACCCCACCAATGGTAGAAAAACTATCCAAGATTGTTGAAGAAAAACTGAGTGGTTCTGGTTTATCATTTAAGAAAAAGTTTTGAGATTGTTGACTGGTTAGGGTTTTACCTCCTACACAAAGGCAAAGCTTGTGGTTTTAATGTCTTCTATGAATCTTGTTGTAGCTTTTGCTTTTGCTGAATAAAGTTGAGGTTTCATATGAGTTATGGAAGCAAAAGGTTGATTAAAGGTTTTGTTGTTGATCAATTCTAAAGGGGTTAATCTTTTGCAAACTTATTTTCTTATTGAACTTTTGAATCTAAGTTATATGTTATGATTCTTTGTCTTTTGCTAAGAACATGTGATGTTGTTAGCTTTATGTTAAAGTGTATCATTAAAATGGATTTTATGTGGATTTATTGTCATTATGTGATGCAATAAAATTATGTTTTTGTTAATCAACAAGTTGAATTTTACTACCTACAAAAATAACATTTTTTTAAGTCATCATTTTTACTTTGTAATGGGTTTGTGAATTGATAATCCAAGTCCAATACATGATAAATTTAGAAATTTCAATTCAAATTCATAATTTTTATAAAAATAATTTCGATTTTTATAAATCCAATCCAAATATTTTTTATTTTAAATTCAAATTCATATTTTTATATATTTTTTTTATAAATTTACATGATATTAAAAAAATTATAAGTACAATGTAATTTGATTTTTTAAATTTTTTTTTGTAATAAAGGTTAATTATTAACTTTTTAATGTTAAGCTTATGTTTTTAATTATTCATTAATTTTATGTTTATGCATTTATTATTTATTTAATATACATTTAAATATTACAATAAATTCATCAAATAAAAACTAATTGTAAAAATAAAAAATAATTAATTATTATATTGACTAAATTAGATACTATTTTATAGACTAAAAAATTGTTAGTATCTAAATTAGTTTATATTATTGATAAATAATATCTAATTAATATTTAATTAAGTACCAATGTTTTAGTTATACCAACTTTATAATTTAAATAATTGGTAGCTAAAATCATAGATACCAATCTAAAAATTATTTATTTATAAAAACTAATGTTTATACCAATAATTTTTTTAATTTTTAAAATAGTATTTAATTTAGTTAATGTAGTAATTGATTATTTTTTTATTTTTAAGATTAATTTCTATTTAATGATTTATTAGGTAAAGTAAAATAAGTAAGTTTGATTTTGGGAATTTTTTTAATCCTGATTTCACTTATTTTATATCTATTCAGATAAAATATAAATTAAATTATTTTAATATTTTAATTTTAAATAAAATCTTATGACGTACATCTTAATTTTGATAAAATATTACTCCACTATTTTAATTAAGATAAAAACATTCTCTCATTTTCTATTTTTAATGTTGTAAGAATAATTTAATTTTTAAAATACTAAAATAAATTGTATAAAAAATACTATTTTTAAAAGTTTATTCTTCATAATTTTAAAATAAATATTTTTCATTTTCACGAGAAACAAAATTATTGAAAATTATCCCTGCCTCTATCATTATGAAACTTTTTAGTACACTTCACAGTAATGGGTTGAATTTAGATCAGATAATTGGATTTTTCAAATTTTAAGATGCATACAAACAATAGAAATTTGATTTAAATTTTTTATAAAATATAGATAAAATAAAAATCAAATTTAAATAAATGAATCAGAATGGTGTGATCAAATTATGAAATCAAATAAATGAAGTATGAAGAAAAGAAATTAGAGTAATGAGGGAATAAATGAGAGAGAGAAAAAAGGAAAGAAAGAAGAAAAAAAACGGGAGAGAGAAAATGGGGCAGGGGGTTACAATTAGAAGATTCCCTAACTTTAAAAGAAATATTAATTATTATCCACACATAAAAATGAATAGATAAATTTGATTTAATATTTTTTAAAATTTTATTATGTGGAATAAATAAATTAGATGGGCATTGAATAAATGAATTATTTTGGGAGCCTAGTTTCGTCATTTATTTTAAAAATTGTATTTGGAATTGGTAGAAGAAATGGTAAAGTTGAAAAAACCTAAATTAATATAAAACATAATTTGACATAAATAAATGAATAAATAAATAAATATACATATATGATACGATTTCTTCAATTCAGTCTTAATGAATTTTGATGACATTAATAACAAGTTTTTTATATAGGATATTTTTACATATTTTATTCTCAATATATTATTTAATTTATATACAATCACTTTATTTTTTCTATAATTAAATAATATATTAAATTTAAACAAAATAACATAAAATTAAATAAATTACGTAAATAATATGTATTTCATGATATATTAAATTTAAAATAAAATAAAATAATAAATAAAATTTATAAATATCGGCACTACACAAAAATAATTAAATAAAAACTAATTTTACAAAAAATAATTAATTATTATATTATTAAATTAAATATTATTTTATAAACTAAAATTTTTTAAAATAATTTTTATTATTAATAAAAAATTACAAACTAATTTCTAAACTAATATCTAATTAACTATAATTATTTTACATATCTAACTAATATGTAATTTATGTTCTCTCTTCAACACTAGTTTCACTCAAATTATAAACTACATAAAAATATAAAAAATAACAATACATATTTTTATTTGAATAAATAAATAAAATTAAAATTAATATAATATTAAATTTTAGTTCATTAAAATAATAATTTTACCCTAGGTGCTTTCTTGGAAAATAAGTAATACTTTCTCATATAAAAGTATTACTTACATTTGCAACTACTGTTTTGAACTTTTAATAAAATAACTTTATAAAAATAATATAAACATTAAATTTTAAATTAAAATAAAATAATAAAATAATAAAAAGTCTCACGCAATAGTATCTGTGACACTTTTATTTTTTTTCAAAATTATGGAAGTTTTTTCTTCTAAAACTATCCCAAAGTAATATTTTTTTTTCTATATAAAAGAATATTATTCAGATAGACTCTAGAACTTTTATTTAAATAACTTATTTTTTCTTTTACTATAGAAATAAGTTATCTCATTAAAATAAAAAAATAAATATTAAATAATAACTTATTTTGTTAGTGTAATATAATGGACTTCCAATTAAATAGAATTTTAAAACCTTATTTTATAAAATTAAAATAAAATTTTATTGAAGAAAATTATATCTGTTAGCATATATCAATCTCTTTGAAAGATTTAGAAGTTCACTGAAAAATCTTTAGATTTGAGTAAAACGCAGTCGTTCCTAGTTTCGTTCCTTTCTCTTTCCCGCGCCGCGCTAGGGGTTCTTTCTTTCCTAATCCCAACCAAAATTTGGGGTTTAGGGTTTTCCTCTCTTCTCTGCAATCCAATTTCTTGCATTGCTCCATCTCTGTTTCTCTTTCTCTCACAATCCAGTGACAATGATGTACAATGATCCGCAGCATCAGCAGCACCAGCAGCACCAGCAGCACCCGTACCAGCAGCAGCCGCCGCATTTCCACCACCAGCCGCCGGGTCAGGAGTTCCACCGCGGACCTCCGCCGTCATCGCAGCCGCCGCCGGTGATGCGGCAAGGCTCCGCTTCGTCGACGAACATCGCCCCCGAGTTTCACCACCCGGGCCCCGGAGGACCCCCACCTCCTCATTACGATGGTTCGGTTTTGCTTGCTCTTCCTCCAATTGCTACTTGTAATCATGGTTACGTGAACCTGAAAAATTGTTTGCTGTTTTTGTGATTTCATGTAAATGTGGTGCTATTAGGCATGCATCTGAGAGAGAGGCAGGCTTTTTAGAGAGAAAGATTGTTTAGAGAGAGAATCTTTAGAGAATTGTTTTGAGAGAAACAACTTGAGAGAAAATATTTTAGAAAAAGAGAGTTTTTAAATAGATTTTTTTAAAACTTAATCAAAGAAGAGTTTATTTGGCTAAGTAATGCATGTACTAGCTGGATCGAAGAGCTAGTGTTTTTTTTTTTTAAAATTTGACTTCTTCTGAGTGTTGTATAACTGTAATGAAGGAGTGAGTTGTGAGCTTGAGTTGTGGATAAAACCCTTTTTGGGATTAGGGTTTCTTTGGTTGACTAGAAGTATGTACGAATTAAAATGGAGTATGTGTGATGTGGGTTTGGTATGACTTGAGTTAGCAATGTTTTAGAGGTGGTTAAGGGAACGTAGTGCAAATGAGTCGAGGTGAATGAGTGTAATTGAAGAATGCTTAAGGTGAAATGTGTGATAATGCGTGTGCCAAACACAAACAAAAGTTGTTAAAGACAAATTACATGACTTCTATGCTTGATGGGGGGAGGGGAATGTTTGGCAGTGAATTTGTGACAAGAGAGTTCACAAGAGACTGATGAAAAATTGAGATTGCCAAGGTGGTTGATTCCCATTCAAGAATCCTTGGGAAGTTAAAATGCATAAAACAAACTCTGAAGACTGAGGACAAATGTGTTAGGGAGATAGTTGGGCCAGTGGCCTTTCTGAGGAGAAGATATAAATTTGTTTAAAGTCTTATGGTCATGCGAGGAGCTGAACAACTAAGACTTGAACTTTAACTTTAAAAGCTCATTAGAATCTTCTAAAGATGTGGCTTAAAATGTTTGCCATAATTTGATTTACTAGGTTTGATATGGAATTAAGAATTGTTCTTTGTGACCTTATTTTCTTTTGATGGAATGAATAATATTTTTCTCTGTGGATCTCATCTCTCCATATATTATTATACTTCAGTTTAGTGCTTGTGTGGATATATTGTTTTTTCCCATGAATAGTTTTTCCTTTATTGTTTCCTTTTGAATGAAAATTGCGTTCTCTATTGCACGTAGAAGAAAAGATGATTCTTGAGGTTTTTTGAAAAATGTCTATCCTCGTTTTATTTTAGTTCAAGGCGTTAAATTTTTAAATCCTCTAAGATTTAAATTCGTGGAAATTTTAGGGTGACTGTTCTGATTTAACAATGAATGGCTTTTGCAGTTCACGGTGATAGTCATGGTGCAAAAAGAATACGAAAACTTACTCAAAGGAAAGCAGTTGATTATACAAGCACAGTCGTGCGCTATATGCAGGTAATGATTACTGGTTAATAACTAATGGACTTGCCCATTATTCAGTAATACACACCCATAGCTGTATTGTTAAATATTTTTATTCTTTCATCTTCATCTGTGTCATTACAATTTGAAATTTATGGGTAATCTGTATCTGCCTTTAGATTCGTATGTGGCAGCGGGATTCAAGGGATAGGACAGTACTGCAACCTACCCCAGCAGCAGCAATTGATGTCAGTGAGCCTCGTTTTGGTTTTCTGCTTATTTTATCTGTTTTAAGTTTGTATGTTCTTTCCCCTATTCAATTAATATAGCTTGATAGGTTTTAAGATTTTTTTTTTAATTTTAGTGATCAATAATTCCTTTCACTAGACACTGACCATATACTATTTTTCATGCAGATGTTGCCAGCAGTTGGCTATCCAGACAACCCATCCACGAGCTTTGCTGCTAAATTTGTTCATACATCTCTAAATAAAAATCGTTGCCCCATTAATCGCGTTCTTGTAAGTTATATGAATGGCATGATATAATATCTTATGCAGATTATCAGTTACTTACTGATGTACCAGCTGTATGTTTTTATTCTTTCAAACATTTTTGGAAAGAAGCTGATTCTCATTTGAATTGATTTTGCTATTTTAGGGTGCTGGAGTAGTATGAGATATGCTTTTTCACTTGTGTATATCAATGCTAAATTTTGCTGTCATTTTTTTTCAAATGTTTACCATGTATTAAACAAAATAGGCATTCTGTTAATTTATTCTCAAAATTTGGATTGAATTAACAAATAATATTGTTTAATTGATGTCACTTATTTAGTAAAATAATAAGTCAATAACATGTTAAATATGGTTCCTGTTCAATTTTATAGTTGTTACTCACATGTTTCCTTTTGATTCTTTGATAAGCTTGCTATATAAAAATGGTTTACACCTTTACAATTGCATAATTTAGCTGTTATTACAAATTGCAGTCTGCCTGCTCCTTTTGACAATTTATTTGACTGCTGTATACACTATATAATCTGTGTGCCACATCATTGTGTTATTTTATTGGATTTTTATTGTGAGATTATTGTGCACAATGCTGTATTATATTGAGTTGCAGCTGGACACATTTGTTTCTATTAGGCCTTTCAATTAGTTTAGGAAGATGAAACTTGTGCATTTTTATTTTTTGATTGTGTCGCTGAATTGCATTTGACTTTGTTATGTGACATCACTGTTTGATTTTCAAAAATAGTGGACTCCAACAGGCCGCCGACTTATTACTGGCTCACAGACTGGGGAATTCACTCTTTGGAATGGACAATCTTTTAATTTTGAAATGATTCTTCAGGTACATAACTTGAATTATCATCTCTACATTATTATTGTAGTCATCAGTTGTTAAAACCATAAGTCAAATGTGGATTTTTAAACACATGCAGGCTCATGATCAAGCAATCAGGTCCATGGTCTGGAGTCACAATGACAACTGGATGGTCTCTGGTGACGATGGAGGCGCAATAAAGTATATACATATTTGAATATATTATGTTTTCAGCTTTATATCTCATATATTTATACCTAATTATATGTATTTGAATGTGTGGCGTATTTTTAGGTATTGGCAGAACAACATGAACAATGTTAAAGCCAACAAATCTGCTCATAAAGAATCAGTCCGTGACTTAAGGTGGATGTTTTATTTGAGAAAAAGTAATTGTAACATGCTGAAGGTGATGGCTTCTGTAACTTTTTTATAAACAGTTTCTGTAGGACAGATTTGAAGTTTTGTTCATGCTCCGACGATACCACAGTTAAGGTTTGGGATTTTGCACGTTGTCAGGAAGAGTGCTCATTAACTGGTAATGTGCTTTGGATGGACGATATCTGAAAATTAGTTACATGTCTCTTATCTGCTTGGTGTGCTTAAATATTTGTTGGGTTCTTACTACCAGTAATATTTTCTTAATCTCTGCTTTATTTTTTAGGCTTCTTAATTAGTAATTACAGATTGTGTTGCTTTGGGTACTTAAAATTGAATCTCTTTATGTTAAATAACTGTTTTTGTTTCTGGATGTTGAGTTGTTGGGTTGTCAATGGTAGAGGAATTGTAAGTTTTAAAATAGAGGAGGATCTGTTTAATTTTCAAGTAATTCATGGCATCGGTTGCCTCCTTCTGTTTGAGCTGGTGTGAGTCGAATTATTCTCATTATTACAGCTCATTCTCATCTTATTTGTTGTGTGCTGTGTGGATGACTATTTTCAATCCTGTTGGAGATCTCACATTGATCAGAGATATGATTATATTATATTTTATAAGTGAGTTGTGTGGTTGAGTTAGACTTAAAACTACTTTTTAAGATGATATCAGAGTTTATCTTAGTGTGGTTTGTTCAGCCTAGTGTGCCACTTGCAATCAAACCACCCACAAATATCTATTCTCACACTTGAGATGTCCAACCCTTTGTGAGAGGGTGTGTTGAAAATCCCACATAGACTAGAGATGCGGTCAAATTCTACTATGTAAGTGACTGCAAACTTCATCTCACAAACCAATTTTTTGATATTGAGTTAGGTTTAAACTCTACTTTCTAAGAAATGTCTAACAAAGGTTTGCATCTTTGAATTTTCCTGGACACTCAATTATTCTTCTAGAATGTTATATTTTTTGTTAGTTTTTCTCCAACCAATTTGATGTGATTACCCAATTAGTTCCTTGGTTTATATTTCAAAAGTCTTAATCTATGTTGTGTTTAGGGATGACAAATAAACCTGTACCTGCGGGTATTGTTTGAACCTATTTTAATGTTGATAGGGAAATACTTGAATTGATTGGGTATGAGTATGAGTAATTCCTGATAAGAATGAGGATGGGATACAAATTTCATACCTCTCGAGAATCAAGAACAAAGATGAATGAGTTTTTACTTTGGGGATGAGGACGGGTATTGTCAAACCCGCTCCTGCCCGACCTTGTTGCCATCCCTAGTTGTGTTCATACTTTATATTGTTTTGTTGTCTGTTTTGAAACCCTAACCTTAGATTTATCATTGTGGCATTTGAACTCAGCCAGGCCATGGTTGGGATGTGAAGAGTGTTGACTGGCATCCTACAAAATCCCTATTAGTATCAGGCAGGTGCTTTAAACATTTCTTTTATGAAATTTCTCAAGATTGTCAATTTCAATGAATTAATTACATGTCCCATTTGGTTTTCACAATGCAGGTGGTAAAGACAATCTTGTGAAACTTTGGGACGCCAAAACAGGGAAAGAGCTTTGCTCATTGTGAGTGTAAACATTAGTGCTGATTTCTATTGTTTCATGTGTTTGCTTGTGTTTATAGATTCATATTTCTGTCATGCAGTCATGGGCACAAAAATACTGTGCTATGTGTCAAATGGAATCAAAATGGCAACTGGGTGTTAACAGCTTCAAAGGATCAAATAATAAAGGTTAATGCGACCAATTATTGGATCCTTAATATGCATTTGTTTGTTTTTATTTTGAATTGTTATGTAAAACCTTTGAGGATTCTGAGTTATTTTCTATACTGATCAATCTTTCTTTCAATTTTTACTGTAGCAATGTGCTTTTGATTTATTTCTTTGTAACTTTCTCTTTATTGCTCCTTGCTCCCCATTTTTTTTTACTTGATCCTGCCCCCTTTTGGCTTATTATACAGTTAAGATAAAAATAAGAAGAGTGATTTTGAGGCAATATTTTGTAGCGCACCATATTCAATTAAATGATATATACACACAGATATTTAATACAGGATACAGTTTGCATGAAGAGTAAATAAACAGTTAAACTCTCTTAATTTTCCTAAATATAATGAACTAAAGCTAAAGAAAGTGAGATAGTAATTCGGTTGTTTATAACTCCATATGTATGCATTACCTATCCCTGAGTACCAGTATTCATATGTACTTTGTATTTACAGCTTTATGACATAAGAGCCATGAAGGAGCTTGAATCATTCCGTGGACATCGCAAGGATGTTACTGGTTAGTGACGTATCTTTCTCTTGGAATAAGAATGGAAGGATAGTTTAAGATATCTTGAAATAAATATCATGACTGCTTAGAAGGTATATGATGATAAAAACAGGATTGTCACCATAAATTCTTCAGCCAAAACAACCTAACGCTGACATTGAAACATTGGTTTGATGTCATTTTTTTACTTTGGATTTAGGAAAGTTCATTGTTACATATAGGCTCTTTCATAAATTTTTGAAAACCTATGTTAGGTTATAGTGTGCCACTCAATTATCACATTGAATGTTTATGAGATTGCAACTAATGCAACTTTGAAAGCTTTTGGCTTCCTAGGAAAGAAACTTACAGTTCCACATGTTATGCAGCATGCATGAACTAAGTTACTTAAATTGTTGCTTAATGTTTGATGTAGGGTAAATGATGCTTTCTCTAATACTTCTGCAACCGTGATAAAATGGAATATAATTTTTCTGACTTTTGACACTTGTTAGCTTTGGCGTGGCATCCATTCCATGAAGAGTACTTTGTGAGTGGGAGTTATGATGGTTCCATCTTCCATTGGCTTGTCGGGTAAATTTGTTTTCTCAGTTACTGTCTTCTCTCTCTGCAGTTCTTACATTATTTTGTACAATGTTTTGTTTTCCTCATCATCCCTGTTTTTATCAGTTTTATTTGGTTGTGATTTTTCTGTTATTTTTCAAGTTGATTGAATTCATGGTCTCTTTGAGAGTAGACAACTTATAGTTAAGCGCTTAATTAATAAGTACTTATCATGTAAACAATTGGATATGTTTTTATAATCATAGAGAAAATAACGTTAAAGTTTTTTTGTATAACTTGTAAGCTGTTTTCATAAGTTATTCTGCTGGACTAATTTGAAAATAGCTTACCAACATTTCAAAAGCTGCTTTAATTAGCTCTCCCAAACACTATGCAAGTGCTTATGTCATAAATATGTCCAAATAAGTTGTAAATCATCTATTCTAAAGTAACGGGTCTTCAAATTAGTTGTCACAACTTTTTAAATTAAATTTGGGGAAAACTATTGGTTACTGTCATAGCATTAAGGTATGTGTGTTTTGCTCCATTAGAAATGTCTGCTGAATTTGAGCTAATGTCACAGACTGAACTTGGGTGAAAAATATCAGCTATTTTTTTAGTTGTAGCTCTGGTAAGTTGGTTTATCACAATTTTTTTTATAGCTTCTTAAACAAAGGGCTGTTTCTGTCTTTTATCTTTCAGTTTATATGTATAGAAAGATAATGCTTAAGTAGGTAGGTCTAAAACAGTTCACCTTGGAAAAACAGATGTTTGTTAGTTCAGATTTTTTCCCAATATTCTGTAAACTTAATTCCTTGTATTTTATATATTGCGTATTGTCTTGATTTATGATTATTACATTTACAATGTATATACAGGCATGACACTCCCCAAATTGAAATTGCCAATGCTCATGATAATAACGTGTGGGATCTTGCATGGCATCCTATTGGATACCTTCTGTGCAGGTGAACTTTCCATTTCTCTCTGCAATAGCATCTTTAATTTAATACATAATAATACATAATGGAATTTATGCTGTCTCTTAGCTTTTCGGATTACCAATGTTCTAAAGCTTGTGATGCATTTATACTACCTGTCTTTCTTTTATACTAAATCAATAACCTTCTGTTTTTCAAATGTTTTCCAAATTCAAAAGTACTACATTCTAAAGGAATTTGGGAAGAACCTGACAGATATCATAACAGATATCATAATTTGTTTGAGGATCCTTTTGAAGGTTTTGGTTTTTGCGTTATTACAGTTTCTGTAATAATATCCAAAATAATGATACTGTAGTAGTTACAATTACAATAAGATTTTGCAGTTATATAAACTTTCCTGAAATTGTTTTTGGGCATTTGGTAATCCTTTTATTGATCTGTTGGTAAACGTAAAGAATGCAATTGCTGATAACTAAGTTACTGGACCATCGTATTTTCTTCTACAGTGGCAGCAGTGATCATACAACAAAGTTTTGGTGCAGAAATAGACCAGGAGACACTCTTCGTGATAGATTTAACCCTGGCATGCAAGGTTTGTTCAATCCTTTAGAGGCAAAACAACATATATTTCTATTTTCTTCAGAATCAAATCATTAAACCTTTCAGTATCAATTTTCATCTAAATATTGAACTGTATAGTTTGAAGGTTTTGGATTGTTTTACTCTTCAACATTTCATGGTAATGTAAATCCCTTATAAATGCACTCTATTAGTATAAACTTTTGCTTTAAACTTGAGGTAGAGATTGCAATATTTCAAGGCTTTTTGGTAGGATGGAGAGAACTATGGATGGTAGTTCTTTTAGTTAGGAACAGTGTATGTTTTGAGTGACAACTGATTTATGAAGTGTGACATTTGTTTGGATACCCGTCAGGATATGCTGACCCAAATCCTGTTGCTGGTCGGGTGGGTGGTAATTTTCCAATGGCTGAAGGCCCAACAACTCCAGGACCATTTGCCCCTGGGTTAACTCGAAATGATGGCACCATTCCAGGTGTTGGAGTTGCAATGCCCTTATCTATTCCTTCTCTTGACATGCCTCAAGGAGAGCAGAAGCAGCCCCATCCTGTTTCAATGGGCGCTCCTCCTCTTCCCCCAGGTCCTCATCCCTCTCTTCTTGGTCCCAACCAACAACAACCATACCAACAGAATCCTCAGCAGATGCCGCCACAACATCAACACCAGGGTCTACCACAGCAGATGGGTCCTTTGCCTATGCCTCCTAATATGCCACAATTACAGCACCCTTCCCATTCACCCATGGTCCCTCACCAGCATTTACCTCGCCCTCCTCCCCAAATGCCTATTGGCATGCCAGGATCTATACCAGGGATTTCATCAGTGCCTACATCACATCCGATGCCAATGCCTGGCCCTATGGTACGAGTTCCTTGTAACTTTTCTCGTATTCTGATTTTTCCTTTAAAATATTGTAAAGTTATCCTGGAGTGGTAGATTGTATTAGTGGTGGCTGTATTGGGCTGGATATTTGATGTTTTTTGTTGATCTTTCATAGGATTAGCATGATAAAAATGTATCTTTTCTTTATCTTGTGGAAGGGAGTTGGAAAATGTCTTTACAGTTTTAAGAAGGTACAAAATTTCCCCTTGTTTTGGTGTTTCTTAAGGCTTGTTTGGTTTGAGAAATGTTTTTTTGTTTTCATTTGTTTCAGAAATGATTACAAATGTGCTATCTCACATTTACTTTGTTTCTTTGAGGATTTGTATTGAAATTAACCCAGGCAGCCAAGATACATAAGTCAAAATACAACACGCCCAACATTGTTTCCAAACACATGCACAACATTAACGAAACATTCAAATTACTAATTACACATCCGTACATATACATAAAAATAGTCAATATATGATTGTAATTTTCAAAATATAGTTATGATTATGATCATAACAAGGATAGTTACACATCTTTCCCCCATCCATAGCTGTATCTTAGCTAAAATGGAGCTGTATTGTGTAATTTATTTTGAGAATATAAAAAATAATGGTTCTTTATTGGGTATGTATCAGGACGACACATATCCAGCAGTGTTGGATGTAGTTGGAAATGATGAATTCTGCTTTTTGGAGTAGGAAATAGAAACCATCTTCCTGTAGCTATGGTGTCATGATGCTTTCTGTGTGCACTACAATATATATATGTTTCCACATTCAGACCATAACAAAGTAACAGTTCAAGTTATTTGGTGGACTTTTCTGTGATAAGGAGATGATTTAATCAGTGGAGAATAATATTTGTTTGCTAGCCAGTAGAGGCATCATTTTTTGTGGGAGACTATAATAAGAAATCTAACCATTTAATTGTATGCTAATTTGATATGTCAGGGTGGATAAGATCTCTGTACTTAGGTTTGATGCACATTTAATAGAACCATTTATTTATTTATTTTTCACTTCAGGGGATGCAAATGCCACAAGGTCCTTATGTGGGCATGAATCAAATGCACTCAGGATCCTTGCCTACTAGTGGAGGGCCACCACTTGGTGGTTTTCCAGGCAACATGCCTAATATTCCAGGCCCATCAAATGCCAATTATTCTCAAGGTGCTTCATTTAACAGACCTCAAGGTGGCCAAATGCCTTTGATGCAAGGGTATAATCCTTATCAGGTAAGTTAGCATGTTGCTTTGTGAACTACTTGTTACTTCATGCTAAGTTTTTCAAAAGTTGAAACTTCTGTTGTTCTTTATCCTATTCCTTATGTTGTGTTTTGATAGAGTTATTATACATGTCAAAGTAAAAATATTTCTCTGTTGCATTAACCACTTCCATCTCCCCACTCAGCATTTCCATTTCTAACTTCTAACACTGCTGATCATTCATTTGGTGCTCTTAATGCTTTAAATTATGATAAATGCAAATAAAGCCATCTGCCTTCTGAGTTATGAGACGACTTGGAAGGACCCCTGTTCATTCTATCAGTAGATGTTCTCCTGATGTCGTGAAAGGAAGTGTAGTTCAGCTGGATCACATGTTTCAGATGTACACATTATTAGTAAGAAAACTGAAAGTTCTGAAAAATGAATCAAAATGCAAACAAAATCTGAAGACAGGGATTGAAACTTGGAAAAAGGTCCATTTACAAAGAAAAGGAGCACACTTCCAGCTTCTTGGAGTTACTCCAACTGACAATTTTCCTTTTTTTTTTCTCATTCTCTTGGTGTTTACTTGTTATGAAACTGTGATTTACTTTCACATGGATTCTCAACTGACATTACATTGCTCCAAATATAGTATATGCATTCCATTTTCTAATACAAGATTAGATGAATTTGTTGGTTGTTGATGCTAACTTTTACATGATGCATCATATTTCTGTTTCTCTTGATGATTAATTAATTCCTGTTTTATTTCTTGCAGTCTGGCAATCAATCTGGGATGCCTCCAAACGTACAACCCTAGAATAGGAAATTTCTTCCATCTTTCATAGCTGTAATTTTATCCACTGTGATTTCGGTTCTTTTCTGTGTAATTCATGTTTTGTTCTGCTTCTGAAGTTTCACAGAGAAATTGCGATCTCTTTTCTTACTGTTAATTATTTTTTACTTTTTCCTTTCGATGTGAATGCTTTCGTCTTTTAGTCAAGGTTTACAGTTAATTTATGAAGACGTAGTTTACATTCTCACATTATTAATCACATCTAATTTTTTATTTATGTAATTTCCTATGAATTTCACTTTTCTTTAATTTGATCATATATTCAACGTACAAAATAAAGATTTTATAATGAACAAACATTTGAGAGTGATATAACTTAATCTACTTCTAAGCAAAAGAGGACATGTTATTCTTAATTTTTTTATGTTTTAAATTGAGTTATATATAAGAATTAACCTTTACAAACTAAATCAACTTATTAAACCTTTAAATACATTTAAAAATAAATCATAAAATATATTAGTAACATTTTCTTTGCAAAAAATACTAAAAATGAAAGTGAACAATTTGTTTATTCTTCAAAACTTTATCTCCATGTCCAAGTTGGTGAAACCATTATTTTCTAAATCATTTAACCTAAGATCACTTTTGATGTCTACACTTTCATGGATATTTACTTTTAGTCCCGTAAAATTTTAATTATATGTTCGTTTTTACATAGTTCTAAAATTAAGTAATCTATGTTACATCATTATTAATAAATTACTTACTATTTATTCCTCAAAAACATGTTTAACAAACTTTAATGCTATTTTGCAAAACAAAAGGATTAGTTATGTACTAGATTTTTTATAAAAAAAAGTTCAAGATTCCGTTCACAAATTATATAAAAACTGTAGCCAAGTTTTGTTTAAACTTAGTTTTATAAAAGGGGTTCTTGTTTGTATTTTTAAACATTATTTTTATCATTTTGGCTAAAGTATCTTAAGAATCAAAATAAATAAATAAAACTTAATAAAATTTTAAAACCACAAATTTATTTAATTTTGTAATTAAAAATATAATAGCTAGAGATAAAATAATTTATTTTAAAAAAATAGCAGAGGTTGAAGCAGAATGCTGATGATGCAGATCAGAAGCTTAATGTGTGAAAATATGCATCATCTGCTGCTATGAAAAATGCTTTGATGGATCTTTGTTTGAGATTCACAATAAAGTTTCTGCATGCTAGCTAAAACTCAAATTCAATTAAGGTATGAACTTTCTTTCAGTTTCTGTTATGATAGCATCGATCAATCCCCACAATCTAATAGATGTATTTTTCGTTTTGTTTTGTAAGCTGTTGTTTTTAAAAAATATTTCATTTGATTGAAGGAGGAAAGAATATATAAACTGTCATTGACCTCGACTCTTAGACGATGTAAGAGTATATTCGTGGTACTTGAACAAATCACGATATAAACTGTCATTGATCTGTTTATGGACGTGCCTCCTTACCTGGGTGCAAACAACATATAAAAGTACTTGTGTGAATTTTTTCAACGCAATACGGACCTAGAATAAAATTGCCGAAAGTACGGCGAAATTTCACAAGTTTCGGTAGATGATAGCCTTGGTTTTCAATAAAATTTATGAAAAATTCTCCCGAAATAGTTTTTTCCTAAAATTCCACGTAAGAATCTCGACTGAATTTGGGACAAAACGAGACAAATTTCAGATCAAACGGATGAGTATACACGCACGAAAAAAATCAAAGAGTTTCACACACAAACGAACCTTCCTTTCGGCACTGGCAGTGATGAATAAAAAATTTATCGCAAATCCCGTTTTCGAATTTGGGGCTCAAATCTCAGCCAAAACTCAGTAGACACAATGAAGAATGACTGGTAAAAATTTCAGACCAAAATACACAAGGAGTAAGGCGTAGTAAGTCCCAGACTGAGAGTGAACAAAACTGGTCTTCCGAACACAAAACGTCATGACTTTTCTTCCTCGTATTTTTTTTTTGTGATCTGTTTATGGACGTGCCTCCTTACCTGGGTGCAAAAAACATATGAAAGTACTTTTGTGAATTTTTTCAACGCAATACGGATCCAGAATAAAATTGCTGAAAGTAGGGCGAAATTTCACAAGTTTCGGTAGATGATAGCCTTGGTTTTCAACAAAATTTATGAACAATTCTCCCGAAATAATTTTTTCCTGAAATTCCACGTTAGAATCTCGATTGAATTTGGGACAAAACACGACAAATTTCAGGACAAACGGATGAGTATTCACCCACGAAAAAAATCAAACAATTTCACACACAAACGAACCTTCGATTCGGCCATGGCAGTGATGAATAAAAACCTTATTCCATATTTTGTGGGACAAATTCGGGTCTCAAATCTCAGCCAAAATTCAGTAGGCACAATGGCGAATGACTGGTAAAAATGTCAGAAAAAATAACCCAAGGAATAAGGCGTACTAAGTCCCAGAGCGAGAGTGAACAAAACTGGTTTTCCGAAACCAAAACATCCTGGCTTTTCTTCCCCGTATCTTCTTTTTGTGATGTGTTTATGGACGTGCCTCCTTACCTGGGTGCAAACAACATATGAAAGTACTTGTATGAATTTTTCAACGCAGTACGAACCCAAAATAAAATTGCCGAAAGTAGGGCGAAATTTCACAAGTTTTGGTAGAGGATAGCCTTGGTTTGCACAAAATTTCTGAAAAATTCTCCTGAAATAGTTTTTTCCTGAAATTTGACGTAACAATCTCCACTGAATTGGGACGGAACGCGACAAATTTCAGGTCAAACGGATGAGTATTCGCCCACGAAAAAAATGAAACAGTTTCACACACAAACAAACCTTCCCTCCGGCCCTAGCCCTGGCAGTGATCGATAAAAACTTAATTGCCAATCCTGTGGGACGAATCTGGGCCTCAAATCTCAGCCAAAACTCAACAGACGCAGTGACGAACGTCTGGTAAGAGTTTCAGACCAAAACACCTAAGGAGTAAGGTGCAGTAAGTCCCAGACCGAGAGTGAACAAAACTGGTTTTCCGAAAACAAAACGTCCTGGATTTTCTTCCCCGTATCTCCTTTTTGTGATTCTTTTATGGACGTGCCTCCTTACCTGGGTGCAAACAACATATGGAAGTACTTGTGTGAACTTTTTCTGCGCAATACGGACCCAAAATAAAAATTGCAGAAAGTAGGGCGAAATTTCACAAGTTTTGGTAGAGGAGCCTTGGTTTGCACAAAATTTCCGAAATATTCTCCCGAAATAGTTTTTTCCTGAAATTCCACGTAAGAATCTCCACTGAATTTGGGATAGAACGCGACAAATTTCAGGTCAAATGGATGAGTATTTGCCCACGAAAAAATCAAACAGTTTCACACACAAACGAACCTTCCTTCCGGCCCTGGCCCTGGCGGTGATCGATAAAAAATTTATTGCCAATCGTGTGGGACGAATCTGGGCCTCAAATCTCAGCCAAAACCCAACAGACGCAGTGACGAACGTCTGGTAAGAGTTTCAGACCAAACACCCAAGGAGTAAGGCGCAGTAAGACCCAGACCGAGAGTGAAAAAAACTGGTTTTCCGAAAACAAAACGTCCTGGATTTTCTTCCCCGTATCTCCTTTTTGTGATTCTTTTATGGACGTGCCTCCTTACCTGGGTGCAAACAACATACGAAAGTACTTGTATGAACTTTTTCAGCACAATACGGACCCGGAATAAAAATTGCAGAAAGTAGGGAGAAATTTCACAAGTTTTGGTAGAGGATAGCCTTGGTTTGCAGAAAATTTCCGAAAAATTCTCCTGAAATAGTTTTTTTCCTGAAATTCCACGTAAGATTCTCCACTGAATTTGGGACAGAACGCGACAAATTTCAGGTCAAAGGGATGAGTATTCGCCCACGAGAAAAATCAAACAGTTTCACACACAAACGAACCTTCCTTCCGGCCCTGGCCCTGGCATCGATAAAAAATTTATTGCCAATCGTGTGGGAGGAATCTGGGCCTCAAATCTCATCCAAAACTCAAAAGACGCAGTGACGAACGTTTGGTAAGAGTTTCAGACCAAAACACCCAAGGAGTAAGGCGCAGTAAGTCCCAGACCGAGAGTGAACAAAACTTGTTTTCCGAAAACAAAACGTCCTGGATTTTCTTCCCCGTATCTCCTTTTTGTGATTCTTTAATGGATGTGCCTCCTTAGATGGGTGCAAACAACATATGGAAGTACTTGTGTGAACTTTTTCAGCGCAATACGGACCCAGAATAAAAATTGCAGAAAGTAGGGCGAAATTTCACAAATTTTGGTAGAGGATAGCATTGGTTTGCACAAAATTTCCGAAAAATTCTCCCCAAATAGTTTTTTCCTGAAATTCCACGTAAGAATCTCCACTGAATTAGGGACAGAATGCGACAAATTTCAGGTCTAACGGATGAGTATTCGCCCACGAAAAAAATCAAACAGTTTCACACACAAACGAACCTTCCTTCCGGCCCTGGCCCTGGCAGTGATCGATAAAAAATTTATTGCCAATCGTGTGAGACGAATCTGGGCCTCAAATCTCAGCCAATATCCAACAGACGCAGTGACGAACGTCTGGTAAGAGTTTCAGACCAAAACACCCAAGGAGTAAGGCGCTGTAAGTCCCAGACCGAGAGTGAACAAAACTTGTTTTCCGAAAACAAAACGTCCTGGATTTTCTTTACCGTATCTCCTCTTTGTGATTCTTTTATGGACGTGCCTCCTTACCTGGGTGCAAACAACATATGGAAGTACTTGTGTGAACTTTCTCAGCACAATACGGACCCAGAATAAAAACTGCAGAAAGTAGGGCGAAATTTCACAGGTTTTGGTAGAGGGCCTTGGTTTGCACAAAATTTTCGAAAAATTCTCCCGAAATAGTTTTTTCCTGAAATTCCACGTAAGAATCTCCACTGAATATGGGACAGAACGAGACAATTTTCAGGTCAAACAGATGAGTATTCGCCCACGAAAAAAATCAAACAGTTTCACACACAAATGATCCTTCCTTCCGGCCCCAGCCCTGGCAGTGATCGATAAAAAATTTATTATCAATCGTGTGTGAGGAATCTGGGCCTCAAATCTCAGCCAAAACCTAACAGACGCAGTGATGAACGTCTGGTCAGAGTTTCAGACCAAAACACCCAAGCAGTAAAGCACAGTAAGTACCAGACCGAGAGAGAACAAAACTGGTTTTCCGAAAACAAAACGTCCTGGATTTTTTTTCCCGTATCTTCTTTTTGTGATTCTTTTATGGACGTGCCTCCTTACCTGGGTGCGAACAACATATGGAAGTACTTGTGTGAACTTTTTCAGCGCAATACGGACCCAGAATAAAAATTGCAGTAAGTAGGGCGAAATTTCACAAGTTTTGGTAGATGATAGCCTTGGTTTGCACAAAATTTCCGAAAAATTCTCCCGAAATAGTTTTTTCCTGAAATTCCATGTAAGAATCTCCACTGAATGTGGGACAGAACGCAAAAAATTTCAGGTCAAACGGATGAGTATTCGCCCACGAAAAAAATGAAACAGTTTCACACACAAACGAACCTTCCCTCCGGCCCTGGCCCTGGCAGTGATCGATAAAAAATTTATTGCCAATCGTGTGGGAGGAATCTGGGCCACAAATCTCAGTCAAAACTCAAAATACGCAGTGACGAACGTCTGGTAAGAGTTTCAGACCAAAACACCGAAGGAGTAAGGCGCAGTAAGTCCCAGACCGAGAGTGAACAAAACTTGTTTTCCGAAAACAAAACGTCCTGGATTTTCTTTACCGTATCTCCTCTTTGTGATTCTTTTATGGACGTGCCTCCTTACCTGGGTGCAAACAACATATGGAAGTACTTGTGTGAACTTTCTCAGCACAATAGGACCCAGAATAAAAACTGCAGAAAGTAGGGCGAAATTTCACAGGTTTTGGTAGAGGATAGCCTTGGTTTGCACAAAATTTTCGAAAAATTCTCCAGAAATAGTTTTTTCCTGAAATTCCACGTAAGAATCTCCACTGAATTTGGGACAAAACGTGACAAATTTCAGGTCAAACGAATGAGTATTCGCTCACAAAAACTATCAAACAGTTTCGCTCACAAACGAACCTTCCTTTCAGCCCTGGCAGTGATCAATAATAAATTTATTGCCAATCTTGTGGGACGAATCTGGGCCTCAAACCTCAGCCAAAACTCAATAGACACAGTGACGAACGTCTGGTAAAAGTTTCAGACCAAAACACCGAAGGAGTAAGGCGCAGTAAGTCCCAGACCGAGAGTGAACAAAACTTGTTTTCCGAAAACAAAACGTCCTGGATTTTCTTCCCCGTATCTCCTTTTTGTGATTCTTTTATGGACGTGCCTCCTTACCTGGGTGCAAACAACATATGGAAGTACTTGTGTGAACATTTTCAGCGCAATACGGACCCAGAATAAAAATTGCCGAAAGTAGGGCGAAATTTCACAAGTTTCGGTAGAGGATAGCCTTGGTTTGCAAACAATTTCCGAAAAATTCTCCCGAAATAGTTTTTTCCTGAAATTCCACGTAAGAATCTCCACTGAATGTGGGACAGAACGCGAAAAATTTCAGGTCAAACGGATGAGTATTCGCCCACGAAAAAAATGAAACAGTTTCACTCACAAACGAACCTTCCTTCCGGCCCTGGCCCTAGCAGTGATCGATCAAAATTTTATTGCCAGTCTTGTGGAACGAATCTGGGCCTCAAATCTCAGCCAAAACTCAACAGACGCAGTGACGAACATCTGGTAAGAGTTTCAGACCAAAACACTCAAGGAGTAAGGCGCAGTAAGTCCCAGACCGAGAGTGAACAAAACTGGTTTTCCGAAAATAAAACGTCCTGGATTTTATTCCCCGTATCTCCTTTTTGTGATTCTTTTATGGACGTGCCTCCTTACCTGGGTGCAAACAACATATGGAAGTACTTGTGTGAACTTTTTCAGCGCAATACGGACCCCGAATAAAAAATTCCGAAAGTAGGGCGAAATTTCAAAAGTTTCGGTAGAGGATAGCCTTGGTTTGCACAAAATTTCCAAAAAATTCTCCCGAAATAGTTTTTTCCTGAAATTTCACGTAAGAATCTCCACTGAATTTGGGACAAAACGCGACAAATTTCAGGTCAAACGAATGAATATTCGCCCACAAAAACAATCAAACAGTTTCGCTCACAAACGAACCTTCCTTTCAGCCCTGGCAGTGATCAATAATAAATTTATTGCCAATCTTGTGGGACGAATCTGAACCTCAAACCTCAGCCAAAACTCAATAGACACAGTGACGAACGTCTGGTAAAAATTTCAGACCAAAACACCCAAGGAGTAAGGCGTAGTAAGTCCCAGACCGAGAGTGAACGAAATTGGTATTCCGAAAACACAACGTCCTGGATTTTCTTCCCCGTATATCCTTTTTGTGATTCTTTTATGGACGTGCCTCCTTAGCTGGGTGCAAACAACATATGGAAGTACTTGTGTGAACTTTTTCAATGCAATACGGACCTAGAATAAAAATTGCAGAAAATAGGGCGAAATTTAAAAAGTTTTGGTAGAGGATAGCCTTGGTTTGGACAAAATTTCTGAAAAATTCTCCCCAAATAGTTTTTTCCTGAAATTCCATGTAAGAATCTCCACTGAATGTGGGACAGAACGCGACAACTTTCAGGTCAAACGGATGAGTAATCGCCCACGAAAAAAATCAAACAGTTTCACTCACAAACGAACCTTCCTTCCGGCACTGGCCCTGGCAGTGATCAATAATAAATTTATTGCCAATCTTGGGGGACGAATTTGGGCCTCAAATCTCCGCCAAAACTCAACAGGCGCAGAGACGAACTTCTGGTAAAAGTTTCAGACCAAAACACCCAACGAGTAAGGCGCAATAAGTCCCAGACCGAGAGTGAAAAGAACTGGTTTTCCGAAAACAAAACGTCCTGGATTTTCTTCCCCGTATCTCCTTTTTGTGATTCTTTTATGGACGTGCCTCCTTACCTGGGTGCAAACAACATATAGAAGTACTTGTGTGAACATTTTCAGCGCAATACGGACCTAGAATAAAAATTGCCGAAAGTTGGGCGAAATTTCACAAGTTTCGGTAGAGGATAGCCTTGGTTTTGCACAAAATTTCCGGAAAATTCTCCCTAAATAGCTTTTTCCTGAAATTCCACGTAAGAATCACCACTGAATTTGGGACAGAACGCGACAAATTTCAGGTGAAACAGATGAGTATTTGCCCACGAAAAAAATCATACAGTTTCACACACAAACGAACCTTCCTTCCGGCCCTGGCCCTCGCAGTGATCGATAAAAAATTTATTGCCAATCGTGTGGGACAAATTTGGGTCTCAAATCTCAGCCAAAACTCAACAGACGTAGTGACGAATGTCTGGTAAGAGTTTCAGACCAAAACACCCAAGGAGTAAGGCGCAGTATGTCCCAGACCGAGAGTGAACAAAACTGGTTTTCCAAAAACAAAACGTCCTGGATTTTCTTCCCCGTATCTCCTTTTTGTGATTCTTTTATTGACGTGCCTCCTTACCTGGGTGCAAACAACATATGGAAGTACTTGTGTGAACCTTTTCAGCACAATACGGACCCAGAATAAAAATTTCCGAAACTAGGGCGATATTTCCCAAGTTTCGGTAGAGGATAGCCTTGGTTTGCACAAAATTTCTGAAAAATTCTCCCGAAATAGTTTTTTCCTGAAATTCCACGTAAGTATCTCCACTGAATTTGGGACAGAGCGCGAAAAATTTCAGGTGAAACGGATGAGTATTCGCCCACGAAAAAAATGAAACAGTTTCACACACAAACGAACCTTCCTTCCGGCCCTTGCCATCGCAGTGATCGATAAAAAATTTATTGCCAATCGTGTGGGAAAAATTTGGGTCTCATAACTCAGCCAAAACTAAACAGACGCAGTGACGAACGTCTGGTAAGAGTTTCAGACCAAAACACCCAAGGACTAAGGCGCAGTAAGTCCCAAACCGAGAGTGAACAAAACTGGTTTTCCGAAAACAAAACGTCCTGGATTTTCTTCCCCATATCTCCTTTTTGTGGTTCTTTTATGGACGTGCCTCTTAACCTGGGTGCAAACAACATATGGAAGTACTTGTGTGAACTTTTTCAGCACAATACGGACCCAGAATTAAAATTGCAGAAAGTAGGGCGAAATTTCACAAGTTTTGGTAGAGGATAGCCTTGGTTTGCACAAAATTTCTGAAAATTTCTCCCGAAATAGTTTATTCCTGAAAATCCACGTAAGAATCTCCACTGAATTTGGGACAGAACGCGACAAATTTCAGGTCAAACGGATGAGTATTCGCCCACGAAAAAAATCAAACAGTTTCACACACAAACGAACCTTCCTTCCGGCCCTGGCAGTGATCGATAAAAAATTTATTGCCAATCTTGTGGGACGAATCTGGGCCTTAAATCACAGCGAAAACTCAACAGACGCAGTGACGAACATGTGGTAAGAGTTTCAGACCAAAACACCCAAGGAGTAAGGCGCAATAAGTCCCAGACCGAGAGTGAACAAAACTGGTTTTCCGAAAACAAAATGTCCTGGATTTTCTTCCCCGTATCTCCTTTTTGTGGTTCTTTTATGGACGTGCCTCCTAACCTGGGCGCAAGCAACATATGGAAGTACATGTGTGAACTTTTTCCGCCCAATACGGACCCAGAATTAAAATTGCAGAAAGTAGGGCGAAATTTCACAAGTTTTGGTATAGGATAGCCTTGCTTTGCACAAAATTCCGAAAAATTCTCCCACAATAGTTTTTTCCTGAAATTCCACGTAAGAATCTCCACTGAATTTGGGACGGAACGTGACAAATTTCAGGTCAAACGGATGAGTATTCGCCCACGAAAAAAATCAAACAGTTTAACACACAAACGAACCTTCCTTCCGGCCCTGACCCTCGCAATGATCGATAAAAAATTTATTGCCAATCGTGTGGGAAAAATTTGGGTCTCAAATCTCAGCCAAAACTCAACAGACGCAGTGACGAACATCTGGTAAGAGTTTCAGACCAAAACACCCAAGGACTAAGGCGTAGTAAGTCCCAAACCGAGAGTGAACAAAACTGGTTTTCCCAAAACAAAACGTCCTGGATTTTCTTCCCCGTATCTCCTTTTTGTGGTTCTTTTATGGACGTGCCTCTTAACCTGGGTGCAAACAACATATGGAAGTACTTGTGTGAACTTTTTCAGCACAATACGGACCCAGAATTAAAATTGCAGAAAGTAGGGCGAAATTTAACAAGTTTTGCTAGAGGATAGCCTTGGTTTGCACAAATTTCCGAAAAATTCTCCTGAAATAGTTTTTTCCTGAAATTCCACGAAATAATCTCCACTGAATTTGGGACAAAACGCGACAAATTTCACGTCAAACGGATGCGTATTCGCCCACGAAAAAAATCAAACAGTTTCACACACAAACGAACCTTCCTTCCGGCTCTGGCCCTGGCAGTGATCAAGAAAAAATTTATTGCCAATCGTATGGCACGAATCTGGGACTTAAATCACAACCAAAACTCAACAGACGCAGTGACGAACATGTGGTAAGAGTTTCAGACCAAAACACCCAAGGAGTAAGGCGCAATAAGTCCCAGACCGAGAGTGAACAAAACTGGTTTTCCGAAAACAAAACGTCCTGGATTTTCTTCCCCGTATCTCCTTTTTGTGATTCTTTTATGGACGTGCCTCCTAACCTAGGTGCAAACAACATTTGGAAGTACATGTGTGAACTTTTTCAGCCCAATACGGACCCAGAATTAAAATTGCAGAAAGTAGGGCGAAATTTCACAAGTTTTGGTAGAGGATAGCCTTGATTTGCACAAAATTTCCGAAAAATTCTCCTAAAATAGTTTTTTCCTAAAATTCCACGTAAGAATCTCCACTGAATTTGGGACGCAACGCGACAAATTTCAGGTCAAACGGATGAGTATTCGCCCACGAAAAAAATCAAACAGTTTCACACACAAACGAACCTTCCTTCCGGCCCTGGCCCTCGCAATGATCGATACAAAATTTATTGCCAATCGTGTGGAAAAAATTTGGGTCTCAAATCTCAGCCAAAACTCAACAGACGCAGTGACGAACGTCTGGTAAGAGTTTCAGACCAAAACACCCAAGGACTAAGGCGCAGTAAGTCCCAAACCGAGAGTGAACAACACTGGTTTTCCGAAAACAAAACGTCCTGGATTTTCTTCCCCGTATCTCCTTTTTGTGGTTCTTTTATGGACGTGCCTCCTAACCTGGGCGCAAGCAACATATGGAAGTACATGTGTGAACTTTTTCCGCCCAATACGGACCCACAATTAAAATTGCAGAACATAGGGCGAAATTTCACAAGTTTTGGTAGAGGATAGCCTTGATTTGCACAAAATTTCTGAAAAATTCTCCCGAAATAGTTTTTTCCTGAAATTCCACGTAAGAATCTCCACTGAATTTGGGACAGAACGCGACAAATTTCAGGTCAAACGGATGAGTATTCGCCCACGAAAAAAATGAAACAGTTTCACACACAAACGAACCTTCCTTCCGGCCCTTGCCATCGCAGTGATCGATAAAAAATTTATTGCAATCGTGTGGGAAAAATTTGGGTCTCATAACTCAGCCAAAACTAAACACGCAGTGACGAACGTCTGGTAAGAGTTTCAGACCAAAACACCCAAGGACTAAGGCGCAGTAAGTCCCAAACCGAGAGTGAACAAAACTGGTTTTCCGAAAACAAAACGTCCTGGATTTTCTTCCCCATATCTCCTTTTTGTGGTTCTTTTATGGACGTGCCTCTTAACCTGGGTGCAAACAACATATGGAAGTACTTGTGTGAAATTTTTCAGCACAATACGGACCCAGAATTAAAATTGCAGAAAGTAGGGCGAAATTTCACAAGTTTTGGTAGAGGATAGCCTTGGTATGCACAAAATTTCTGAAAATTTCTCCCGAAATAGTTTATTCCTGAAAATCCACGTAAGAATCTCCACTGAATTTGGGACAGAACGCGACAAATTTCAGGTCAAACGGATGAGTATTCGCCCACGAAAAAAATCAAACAGTTTCACACACAAACGAACCTTCCTTCCGGCCCTGGCAGTGATCGATAAAAAATTTATTGCCAATCTTGTGGGACGAATCTGGGCCTCAAATCTCAGCCAAAACTCAACAGACGCAGTGACGAACATGTGGTAAGAGTTTCAGACTAAAACACCCAAGGAGTAAGGCGCAATAAGTCCCAGACCGAGAGTGAACAAAACTGGTTTTCTGAAAACAAAACGTCCTGGATTTTCTTCCCCGTATCTCCTTTTTGTGATTCTTTTATGGACGTGCCTCCTAACCTAGGTGCAAACAACATATGGAAGTACATGTGTGAACTTTTTCAGCCCAATACGGACCCAGAATTAAAATTACAGAAAGTAGGGCGAAATTTCACAAGTTTCGGTAGAGGATAGCCTTGGTTTGCACAAAATTTCCGAAAAATTCTCCCGAAATAGTTTTTTCCTGAAAATCGACGTAAGATTCTCCACTGAATTTCGGACAAAACGCGAAAAATTTCAGGTCAAACGGATGAGTATTCGCCCACGAAAAAAATGAAACAGTTTCACACACAAACGAACGTTCCTTCCGGCCCTGGCCCTGGCAGTGATAGATAAAAAATTTATTGCCAATCGTGTGGGACGAATCTGGGCCTCAAATCTCAGGCAAAACTCAACAGACGTAGTGACGAACGTATGGTAAGAGTTTCAGACCAAAAGACCCAAGGAGTAAGGCGCAGTAAGTCCCAGACCGAGAGTGAACAAAACTGGTTTTCCGAAAACAAAACGTCCTGGATTTTCATCCCCGTATCTCCTTTTTGTGGTTCTTTTATGGACGTGCCTCCTAACCTAGGTGCAAACAACATACGGAAGTACATCTGTGAACTTTTTCAGCCCAATACGAACCCAGAATTAAAATTACAGAAAGTAGGGCGAAATTTCACAAGTTTCGGTAGAGGATAGCCTTGGTTTGCACAAAATTTCCGAAAAATTCTCCCGAAATAGTTTTTTCCTGAAAATCGACGTAAGATTCTCCACTGAATTTGGGACAAAACGCGTAAAATTTCAGATCAAACGGATGAGTATTCGCCCACGAAAAAAATGAAACAGTTTCACACACAAACGAACGTTCCTTCCGGCCCTGGCCCTGGCAGTGATAGAAAAAAAATTTATTGCCAATCGTGTGGGACGAATCTGGGCCTCAAATCTCAGCCAAAACTCAACAGACGCAGTGACGAACGTCTGGTAAGAGTTTCAGACCAAAACACCCAAGGAGTAAGGCGCAGTATGTCCCAGACCGAGAGTGAACAAAACTGGTTTTCCGAAAACAAAACGTCCTGGATTTTCTTCCCCGTATCTCCTTTTTGTGATTCTTTTATTGACGTGCCTCCTTACCTGGGTGCAAACAACATATGGAAGTACTTGTTTGAACCTTTTCAGCACAATACGGACCCAGAATAAAAATTGCCGACACTAGGGCGATATTTTACAAGTTTCGGTAGAGGATAGCATTGGTTTGCACAAAATTTCCGAAAAATACTGTTTTTTCCTGAAATTCCACATAAGAATCTCCACTGAATGTGGGATAAAACGCGACAAATTTCAGGTCAAACAGATGAGTATTCGCCCACGAAAAAAATCAAACAGTTTCACACACAAACGAACCTTCCTTTCAGCCCTGGCAGTGATCAATAAAAAATTTATTGCCAATCTTGTGGGACGATTCTGGGCCTAAAACATCAGCCAAAACTCAATACACACAGTGACGAACGTCTGGTAAAAATTTCAGACCAAAACACCCAAGGAGTAAGGCGTAGTAAGTCCCAGACCGAGAGTGAACGAAATTGGTATTCCGAAAACACAACGTCCTGGATTTTCTTCCCCATATATCCTTTTTGTGATTCTTTTATGGACGTGCCTCCTTACCTGGGTGCAAACAACATATGGAAGTACTTGTGTGAACTTTTTCAATGCAATACGGACCTAGAATAAAAATTGCAGAAAATATGGCGAAATTTAACAAGTTTTGGTAGAGGATAGCCTTGGTTTGGACAAAATTTCTGAAAATTTTCCCCAAATAGTTTTTTTCTGAAATTCCATGTAAGAATCTCCACTGAATGTGGGACAGAACGCGACAACTTTCAGGTCAAACGGATGAGTATTCGCCCACGAAAAAAATCAAACAGTTTCACTCACAAACGAACCTTCCTTCCGGCACTGGCCCTCGCAGTGATCGATAAAAAATTTATTGCCAATCTTGTGGGACGAATCTGGGCCTCAAATCTCAGCCAAAACTCCACAGACGCAGTGACGAACATCTGGTAAGAGTTTCAGACCAAAACACCCAAGGAGTAAGGCGCAGTATGTCCCAGACCGAGAGTGACCAAAACTGGTTTTCCGAAAACAAAACGTCCTGGATGTTCTTCCCCGTATCTCCTTTTTGTGATTCTTTTATTGACGTGCCTCCTTACCTGGGTGCAAACAACATATGGAAGTACTTGTGTGAACCTTTTCAGCACAATACGGACCCAGAATAAAAATTTCCAAAACTAGGGCGATATTTCCCAAGTTTCGGTAGAGGATAACATTGGTTTGCACAAAATTTCCGAAAAATACTGTTTTTTCCTGAAATTCCACGTAAGAATCTCCACTGAATTTGGGATAAAACGCGACAAATTTCAGGTCAAACAGATGAATATTCGCCCACGAAAAAAATCAAACAGTTTCACACACAAAAGAACCTTCCTTTCAGCCCTGGCAGTGATCAATAAAAAATTTATTGCCAATCTTGTGGGACGATTCTGGGCCTAAAACATCAGCCAAAACTCAATAGACACAGTGACGAACGTCTGGTAAAAATTTCAGACCAAAACACCCAAGGAGTAAGGCGTAGTAAGTCCCAGACCGAGAGTGAACGAAACTGGTATTTTGAAAACAAAACGTCCTGGATTTTCTTCCCCGTATCTCCATTTTGTGATGCTTTTATGGACGTGCCTCCTTACCTGGGTGCAAACAACATATGGAAGTACTTGTGTAAACCTTTTCAGCGCAATACGGAACGAGAATAAAAATTGCCGAAAGTAGGGCGAAATTTCACAAGTTTCGGTAGAGGATAGCCTTCGTTTGCACAAAATTTTCGAAAAATTATCCCGAAATAGTTTTTTCCTGAAATTCGACGTAAGAATCTCTACTGAATTTGGTATAAAACGCGACAAATTTCAGGTCAAACGGATGAGTATTCGCCCACGAAAAAAATCAAACAGTTTCGCACACAAACGAACCTTCCTTTCAGCCCTGGCACTGATCAATAAAAAACTTATTGCCAATCTTGTGGGACGAATCTGGGCCTCAAACCTCAACCAAAACTCAATAGACACAGTGACGAACGTCTGGTAAAAATTTCATACCAAAACACCCAAGGAGTAAGGCGTAGTAAGTCCCAGATGGAGAGAGTGCACGAAACTGGTATTCCGAAAATAAAACGTCCTGGATTTTCTTCCCCGTATCTCCATTTTGTGATTCTTTTATGGACGTGCCTCCTTACCTGGGTGCAAACAACATATGGAAGTACTTGTGTGAACCTTTTCAGCGCAATACGGAACGAGAATAAAAATTGCCGAAAGTAGGGCGAAATTTCACAAGTTTCGGTAGAGGATAGCTTTGGTTTGCACAAAATTTCCGAAAAATTCTCCCAAAATAGTTTTTTCCTGAAATTCCACGTAAGAATCTCCACTGAATTTGGGACACAACGCGACAAATTTCAGGTCAAACAGATGAGTATTCGCCCACGAAAAAAATCAAACAGTTTCGCACACAAACAAAGCTTCCTTTCAGCTCTGGCAGTGATCAATAAAAAATTTATTGCCAATCTTGTGGGACGAATCTGGGCCTCAAACCTCAGCCAAAACTCAATAGACACAGTGACGAACATCTGGTAAAAATTTCAGACCAAAACACCCAAGGAGTAAGGCGTAGTAAGTCCCAGACCGAGAGTGCACGAAACTGGTATTCCGAAAACAAAACGTCCTGGATTTTCTTCCCCGTATATCCTTTTTGTGATTCTTTTATGGACGTGCCTCCTTACCTGGGTGCAAACAACATATGGAAGTACTTGTGTGAACCTTTTCAGCGCAATACGGAACGAGAATAAAAATTGCCAAAAGTAGGGCGAAATTTCACAAGTTTCGGTAGAGGATAGCCTTGGTTTCCACAAAATTTCCGAAAAATTCTCCCAAAATAGTTTTTTCTAAAATTCCACGTAAGAATCTCCACTGAATTTGGGACAAAAAGCCACAAATTTCAGGTCAAACGGATGTGTATTCGCCCACGAAAAAAATCAAACAGTTTCGCACACAAACGAACCTTCCTTTCAGCCCTGGCAGTCATCAATAACAAAATTTCTTGCCAATCTTGTGGGACGAATCTGGGCCTTAAACCTCATCAAAACTCAATTGACACAGTGACGAACGTCTGGTAAAATTTTCAGACCAAAACACCCAAGGAGTAAGGCGTAGTAAGTCCCAGACCGAGAGTGTACGAAACTGGTATTCCGAAAACAAAACGTCCTGGATTTTCTTCCCCGTATCTACTTTTTGTGATTCTTTTATGGACGTGCCTCCTTGCCTGGGTGCAAACAACATATGGAAGTACTTGTGTGAACCTTTTCAGCGCAATACGGAACGAGAATAAAAATTGCCGAAAGTAGGGCGAAATTTCACAAGTTTCGGTAGAGGATAGCCTTGGTTTCCACAAAATTTCCGAAAAATTCTCCCAAAATAGTTTTTTCTAAAATTCCACGTAAGAATCTCAACTGAATTTGGGTCAAAACGCGACAAATTTCAGGTCAAACAGATGAGTATTCGCCCACGAAAAAAATCAAACAGTTTCGCACACAAACAAAGCTTCCTTTCAGCCCTGGCAGTGATCAATAAAAAATTTATTGCCAATCTTGTGGGACGAATCTGGGCGTAAAACCTCATCCAAAACTCAATAGACACAGTGACGAACGTCTGGTAAAAATTTCAGACCAAAACACCCAAGGAGTAAGGCGTAGTAAGTCCCAGACCGAGAGTGAACGAAACTGGTATTCCGAAAACACAACGTCTTGGATTTTCTTCCCCGTATATCCATTTTGTGATTCTTTTATGGACGTGCCTCCTTACTTGGGTGCAAACAACATATGGAAGTACTTGTGTGAACCTTTTCAGCGCAATACGGACCTAGAATAAAAATTGCCGAAAGTAGGGCGATATATCACAAGTTTCGGTAGAGGATAGCCTTGGTTAGCACAAAATTTCCGAAAAATTCTCCCGAAATAGTTTTTTCCTTAAATTCCACGTAAGAATCTCCACTGAATTTGCGACAAAACGCGACAAATTTCAAGTCAAACAGATGAGTATTCGCCCACGAAAAAAATCAAACAGTTTCGCACACAAACGAAGCTTACTTTCAACTCTGGCAGTGACCAATAAAAAATTTATTGCCAATCATGTGGGACGAATCTGGGCCTCAAACCTCAGCCAAAACGCAATAGACACCGTGACGAACGTCTGGAAAAAATTTCAGACCAAAAGACCCAAAGAGTAAGGCGTAGTAAGTCCCAGACCGAGAGTGAACGAAACTGGTATTCCGAAAACAAAACGTCCTGGATTTTCTTCCCCGTATATCCATTTTGTGATTCTTTTATGGACGTGCCTCCTTACCTGGGTGCAAACAACATATGGAAGTACTTGTGTGAACCTTTTCAGCTCTATACGGAACGAGAATAAAAATTGCCGGGAGTAGGGCAAAATTTCACAAGTTTCGTTAGAGGATAGCCTTGGTTTGCACAAAATTTTCGAAAAATTCTCTCGAAAATTTTTTTTCCTGAAATTCGACGTAAGAATCTCCACTGAGTTTGGGACAAAACGCGACAAATTTCAGGTCAAACGGATGAGTATTCGCCCACGAAAAAAATCAAACAGTTTCGCACACAAACGAACCTTCCTTTCAGCCCTGGCAGTGATCAATAAAAAATTTATTGCCAATCTTGTGGGAGGAATCTGGGCCTCAAACCTCAGCCAAAACTCAATAGACACATTGACGAACGTCTGGTAAAAATTTCAGACCAAAACACCCAAGGAGTAAGGCGTAGTAAGTCCCAGACCGAGAGTGCACGAAACTGGTATTCCGAAAACAAAACGTCCTGGATTTTCTTCCCCGTATATCCTTTTTGTGATTCTTTTATGGACGTGCCTCCTTACCTGGGAGCAAACAACATATGGAAGTACTTGTGTGAACCTTTTCAGCGCAATACGGAACGAGAATAAAAATTGCCGAAAGTTTCGGTAGAGGATAGGCTTGGTTTGCACAAAATTTCCGAAAAATTCTCCCGAAATAGTTTTTTCCTTAAATTCCACGTAAGAATCTCCACCGAATTTGGGACAAAATGCAAAAAAGTTTAGGTCAAACGGATGAGTATTCGCCCTCGAAAAAAATCAAACAGTTTCGCACACAAACGAACCTTCCTTTCAGCCCTGGCAGTGATCAATAAAAAATTTATTGCCAATCTTGTGGGACGAATCTGGGCCTCAAACCTCAGCCAAAACTCAATAGACACAGTGACGAACGTCTGGTAAAAATTTCAGACCAAAACACCGAAGGAGGAAGGCGTAGTAAGTCCCAGACCGAGAGTGAACGAAACTGGTATTTTGAAAACAAAACGTCCTGGATTTTCTTCCCCGTATCTCCTTTTTGTGATGCTTTTATGGACGTGCCTCCTTACCTGGGTGCAAACAACTTATGGAAGTACATGTGTGAACTTTTTCAGCGCAATACGAACCCAGAATAAAAATTGCAGAAAGTAGGGCGAAATTTCACAAGTTTTGGTAGAGGATAGCCTTGGTTTGCACAAAATTTCCGAGAAATTCTCCCGAAATAGTTTTTTCTTGAAATTCCAAGTAAGAATCTCAACTGGATTTGGGACAAAATGCGAAAAATTTCAGGTCAAACGGATGAGTATTCGCCCACGAAAAAAATCAAACAGTTTCGCACACAAACAAACCTTCCTTCCGGGCCTGGCCCTCGCACTGAGCAATAAAAAATTTATTGCCAATCTTGTGGGACGAATCTGGGCCTCAAACCTCAGCCAAAACTCAATAGACACAGTGACGAACGTCTGGTAAAAATTTCAAACCAAAACACCTAAGGAGTAAGGGGTAGTAAGTCCCAATCCGAGAGTGAACGAAACTGGTATTCCGAAAACAAAACGTTCTGGATTTTCTTCCCCATATCTCCTTTTTGTGATTCTTTTATGGACGTGCCTCCTTACCTGGGAGCAAACAACATATGGAAGTACTTGTGTGAACCTTTTCAGCGCAATACGGAACGAGAATAAAAATTGCCGAAAGTTTCGGTAGAGGATAGGCTTGGTTTGCACAAAATTTCCGAAAAATTCTCCCGAAATAGTTTTTTCCTTAAATTCCACGTAAGAATCTCCACTGAATTTGGGACAAAACGCAAAAAAGTTTAGGTCAAACGGATGAGTATTCGCCCTCGAAAAAAATCAAACAGTTTCGCACACAAACGAACCTTCCTTTCAGCCCTGGCAGTGATCAATAAAAAATTTATTGCCAATCTTGTGGGACGTATCTGGGCCTCAAACCTCAGCCAAAACTCAATAGACACAGTGACGAACGTCTGGTAAAAATTTCAGACCAAAACACCGAAGGAGGAAGGCGTAGTAAGTCCCAGACCGAGAGTGAACGAAACTGGTATTTTGAAAACAAAACGTCCTGGATTTTCTTCCCCGTATCTCCTTTTTGTGATGCTTTTATGGACGTGCCTCCTTACCTGGGTGCAAACAACTTATGGAAGTACATGTGTGAACTTTTTCAGCGCAATACGGACCCAGAATAAAAATTGCAGAAAGTAGGGCGAAATTTCACAAGTTTTGGTAGAGGATAGCCTTGGTTTGCACAAAATTTCCGAGAAATTCTCCCGAAATAGTTTTTTCCTGAAATTCCAAGTAAGAATCTCAACTGGATTTGGGACAAAATGCGAAAAATTTCAGGTCAAACGGATGAGTATTCGCCCACGAAAAAAATCAAACAGTTTCGCACACAAACAAACCTTCCTTCCGGCCCTGACCCTCGCACTGAGCAATAAAAAATTTATTACCAATTTTGTGGGACGAATCTGGGCCTCAAACCTCAGCCAAAACTCAATAGACACAGTGACGAACGTCTGGTAAAAATTTCAAACCAAAACACCTAAGGAGTAAGGGGTAGTAAGTCCCAATTCGAGAGTGAACGAAACTGGTATTCCGAAAACAAAACGTCCTGGATTTTCTTCCCTATATCTCCTTTTTGTGATTCTTTTATGGACGTGCCTCCTTACCTGGGTGCAAACAACTTATGGAAGTACATGTGTGAACTTTTTCAGCGCAATACGGACCCAGAATAAAAATTGCAGAAAGTAGGGTGAAATTTCACAAGTTTTGGTAGAGGATAGCCTTGGTTTGCACAAAATTTCTGAAAATTTCTCTGGAAATAGTTTTTTCCTGAAATTCCACGTAAGAATCTCCACTGAATTTGGGACAGAACACGACAAATTTTAGGTCAAACAGATGAGTATTCGCCCACGAAAAAAATCAAACAGTTTCACACACAAACGAACCTTCCTTCCGGCCCTGGCCCTGGCAGTGATCTATAAAAAAGTTATTGCCAATCGTGTGGGACGAATTTGGGCCTCAAATCTCAGCCAAAACTCAACAGACGCAGTGACGAATGTCTGGTAAGAGTTTCAGACCAAAACACTCAAGGAGTAAGGCGCAGTAAGTCCCAGACCGAGAGTGAACAAAACTGGTTTTCCGAAAACAAAACGTCCTGGATTTTCTTCCCCGTATCTCCTTTTTGTGTTTCTTTTATGGACGTGCCTCCTTACCTGGATGCAAACAACATATGGAAGAACTTGTGTGAACTTTTTCAGTGCAATACGGACCCAGACTAAAAATTGCAGAAAGTAGGGTGAAATTTCACAAGTTTTGGTAGAGGATAGCCTTTGTTTGCACAAAATTTAAAAAAAATTCTCCTGAAATAGTTTTTTCCTGAAATTCCATGTAAGAATCTCCTCTGAATTTGGGACAGAACTCGACAAATTTCAGGTGAAACGGATGAGTATTCGCCCACGAAAAAAATTAAACACTTTCACACACAAACGAACCTTCCTTCTGACCCTGGCCCTCGCAGTGATCGATAAAAAATTTATTGCCAATCGTGTGGGACGAATCTGGGCCTCAAATCTCAGCCAAAATTCAACAGACGCAGTGACGAACGTCTGGTAAGAGTGTCAGACTAAAACACCCAAGGAGTAAGGCGCAGTAAGTCCCAGACCGAGAGTGAACAAAACTGGTTTTCCGAAAACAAAACGTCCTGGATTTTCTTCCCCGTATCTCCTTTTTGTGATTCTTTTATGGACGTGCCTCCTTACCTGGGTGCTAAAAACATATGGAAGTACATGTGTGAACTTTTTCAGCGCAATAGAAACCCAGAATAAAAATTGCAGAAAGTAGGGCGCAATTTAACAAGTTTTGGTAGAGGATAGCCCTGGTTTGCACAAAATTTCCGAAAATTCTCCCGAAATAGTTTTTTCCTGAAATTCTAGGTAAGAATCTCCACTGAATGTTGGACAGAACGGGACAAATTTCAGGTCAACTGGATGAGTATTCGCCCACGAAAAAAACGAAACAGTTTCACACACAAACGAACCTTCCTTCCGGCCCTGGCCCTGGCAGTGATCGATAAAAATTTTATTGCCAATCGTGTGGGACGAATTTGGGCCTCAAATCTCAGCCAAAACTCAACAGACGCAGTGACGAATGTCTGGTATGAGTTTCAAACCAAAACACTCAAGGAGTAAGGCGCAGTAAGTCCCAGACCGAGAGTGAACAAAACTGGTTTTCCGAAAAAAAAAACGTCCTAGATTTTCCTTCCCAAATCTCCTTTTTGTGATTCTTTTATGGACGTGGCTCCTTACCTGGGTGCAAACAACATATGGAAGTACTTGTGTGAACTTTTTCATCGCAATTCGGACCCAGACTAAAAATTGCAGAAAGTAGGGCGAAATTTCACAAGTTTTGGTAAAGGATAGCCTTGGTTTGCACAAAATTTCCAAAAAATTCTCCCGAAATAGTTTTTTCCTGAAATTCCACGTAAGAATCTGTACTGAATTTCGGACAGAACGCGACAAATTTCAAGTGAAACGGATGAGTATTCGCCCACGAAAAAAATCAAATAGTTTCACACACAAACGAACCTTCCTTTCGTCCCTGGCCCTGGCAGAGGCGATCAATAAAAAATCTATTGCCAATCTTGTGGAACGAATCTTGGCCTCAAATCTCAGCCAAAACTCAATAAACGCAGTGACGAACGTCTGGTAAGAGTTTCAGACCAAAACACCCAAGGAGTAAGTCGCAGTAAGTCCCAGACCGATAGTGAAAAAAACTGGTTTTCCGAAAACAAAACGTCCTGGATTTTCATCCCCGAATTTCCTTTTTGTGATTCTTTCATGGACGTGCCTCCTTAACTGGGTGCAAAAGACATATGGAACTACTTTTGTGAACTTTTTCAGCGCTATACGGACCCAGAATAAAAATTGCAGAAAGTAGGGCGAAATTTCACAAGTTTTGGTAGAGGATAGCCTTGGTTTTCACCAAATTTCCGAAAAATTCTCCCGAAATAGTTTTTTACTTAAATTCCACGTAAGTATCTCCACTGAATTTGTGACAAAACGCGACAAATTTCAAGTCAAACAGATGAGTATTCGCCCACGAAAAAAATCAAACAGTTTCGCACACAAACGAAGCTTGCTTTCAGCCCTGGCACTGACCAATAAAAAATTTATTGCCAATTTTGTGGGACGAATCTGGGCCTCAAACCTCAGCCAAAACTCAATAGACACAGTGACGAACGTCTGGTAAAAATTTCAAACCAAAACACCTAAGGAGTAAGGGGTAGTAAGTCCCAATTCGAGAGTGAACGAAACTGGTATTCCGAAAACAAAACGTCCTGGATTTTCTTCCCTATATCTCCTTTTTGTGATTCTTTTATGGACGTGCCTCCTTACCTGGGTGCAAACAACTTATGGAAGTACATGTGTGAACTTTTTCAGCGCAATACGGACCCAGAATAAAAATTGCAGAAAGTAGGGTGAAATTTCACAAGTTTTGGTAGAGGATAGCCTTGGTTTGCACAAAATTTCTGAAAATTTCTCTGGAAATAGTTTTTTCCTGAAATTCCACGTAAGAATCTCCACTGAATTTGGGACAGAACACGACAAATTTTAGGTCAAACAGATGAGTATTCGCCCACGAAAAAAATCAAACAGTTTCACACACAAACGAACCTTCCTTCCGGCCCTGGCCCTGGCAGTGATCTATAAAAAAGTTATTGCCAATCGTGTGGGACGAATTTGGGCCTCAAATCTCAGCCAAAACTCAACAGACGCAGTGACGAATGTCTGGTAAGAGTTTCAGACCAAAACACTCAAGGAGTAAGGCGCAGTAAGTCCCAGACCGAGAGTGAACAAAACTGGTTTTCCGAAAACAAAACGTCCTGGATTTTCTTCCCCGTATCTCCTTTTTGTGTTTCTTTTATGGACGTGCCTCCTTACCTGGATGCAAACAACATATGGAAGAACTTGTGTGAACTTTTTCAGTGCAATACGGACCCAGACTAAAAATTGCAGAAAGTAGGGTGAAATTTCACAAGTTTTGGTAGAGGATAGCCTTTGTTTGCACAAAATTTAAAAAAAATTCTCCTGAAATAGTTTTTTCCTGAAATTCCATGTAAGAATCTCCTCTGAATTTGGGACAGAACTCGACAAATTTCAGGTGAAACGGATGAGTATTCGCCCACGAAAAAAATTAAACACTTTCACACACAAACGAACCTTCCTTCTGACCCTGGCCCTCGCAGTGATCGATAAAAAATTTATTGCCAATCGTGTGGGACGAATCTGGGCCTCAAATCTCAGCCAAAATTCAACAGACGCAGTGACGAACGTCTGGTAAGAGTGTCAGACTAAAACACCCAAGGAGTAAGGCGCAGTAAGTCCCAGACCGAGAGTGAACAAAACTGGTTTTCCGAAAACAAAACGTCCTGGATTTTCTTCCCCGTATCTCCTTTTTGTGATTCTTTTATGGACGTGCCTCCTTACCTGGGTGCTAAAAACATATGGAAGTACATGTGTGAACTTTTTCAGCGCAATAGAAACCCAGAATAAAAATTGCAGAAAGTAGGGCGCAATTTAACAAGTTTTGGTAGAGGATAGCCCTGGTTTGCACAAAATTTCCGAAAATTCTCCCGAAATAGTTTTTTCCTGAAATTCTAGGTAAGAATCTCCACTGAATGTTGGACAGAACGGGACAAATTTCAGGTCAACTGGATGAGTATTCGCCCACGAAAAAAACGAAACAGTTTCACACACAAACGAACCTTCCTTCCGGCCCTGGCCCTGGCAGTGATCGATAAAAATTTTATTGCCAATCGTGTGGGACGAATTTGGGCCTCAAATCTCAGCCAAAACTCAACAGACGCAGTGACGAATGTCTGGTATGAGTTTCAAACCAAAACACTCAAGGAGTAAGGCGCAGTAAGTCCCAGACCGAGAGTGAACAAAACTGGTTTTCCGAAAAAAAAAACGTCCTAGATTTTCCTTCCCAAATCTCCTTTTTGTGATTCTTTTATGGACGTGGCTCCTTACCTGGGTGCAAACAACATATGGAAGTACTTGTGTGAACTTTTTCATCGCAATTCGGACCCAGACTAAAAATTGCAGAAAGTAGGGCGAAATTTCACAAGTTTTGGTAAAGGATAGCCTTGGTTTGCACAAAATTTCCAAAAAATTCTCCCGAAATAGTTTTTTCCTGAAATTCCACGTAAGAATCTGTACTGAATTTCGGACAGAACGCGACAAATTTCAAGTGAAACGGATGAGTATTCGCCCACGAAAAAAATCAAATAGTTTCACACACAAACGAACCTTCCTTTCGTCCCTGGCCCTGGCAGAGGCGATCAATAAAAAATCTATTGCCAATCTTGTGGAACGAATCTTGGCCTCAAATCTCAGCCAAAACTCAATAAACGCAGTGACGAACGTCTGGTAAGAGTTTCAGACCAAAACACCCAAGGAGTAAGTCGCAGTAAGTCCCAGACCGATAGTGAAAAAAACTGGTTTTCCGAAAACAAAACGTCCTGGATTTTCATCCCCGAATTTCCTTTTTGTGATTCTTTCATGGACGTGCCTCCTTAACTGGGTGCAAAAGACATATGGAACTACTTTTGTGAACTTTTTCAGCGCTATACGGACCCAGAATAAAAATTGCAGAAAGTAGGGCGAAATTTCACAAGTTTTGGTAGAGGATAGCCTTGGTTTTCACCAAATTTCCGAAAAATTCTCCCGAAATAGTTTTTTACTTAAATTCCACGTAAGTATCTCCACTGAATTTGTGACAAAACGCGACAAATTTCAAGTCAAACAGATGAGTATTCGCCCACGAAAAAAATCAAACAGTTTCGCACACAAACGAAGCTTGCTTTCAGCCCTGGCACTGACCAATAAAAAATTTATTGCCAATCATGTGGGACGAATCTGGGCCTCAAAATTCAGCCAAAACTCAATAGACACAGTGACGAACGTCTGGAAAAAATTTCAGACCAAAAGACTCAAAGAGTAAGGTGTAGTAAGTCCCAGACCGAGAGTGAACGAAACTGGTATTCTGAAAACAAAACGTCCTGGATTTTCTTCCCCGTATCTCCTTTTTGTGATTCTTTTATGGATGTGCCTCCTTACCTGGGTGCAAACAACATACGGAACTACTTGTGTGAACTTTTTCAGCACAATACGGACCCAGAATAAAAATTGCAGAAAGTAGGGCGAAATTTCACAAGTTTTGGTAGAGGATAGCCTTGGTTTGCAAGAAATTTCCGAAAAATTCTCCCGAAATAATTTTTTCCTAAAATTCCACGTAAGAATCTCCACTGAATTTGGGAAAGAACACGACAAATTTCAGGTCAAACGGATGAGTATTCGCCCACGAAAAAAATAAAACAGTTTCACACACAAACGAACCTTCCTTCCGGCTCTGGCTCTGGCAGTGAACCATAAAAAATTTATTGCCAATCTTGTGGCCCGAATCTTGGCCTCAAATCTCAGCCAAAACTCAACAGACGCAGTGACGAACGTCTGGTAAGAGTTTCACACCAAAACACCCAAGGAGTAAGTTGCAGTAAGTCCCAGACCGATAGTGAACAAAACAGGTTTTCCGAAAACAAAACGTCCTGGATTTTCTTCCCCGTATCTCCTTTTTGTGATTCTTTCATGGACGTGCCTCTTTACCTGCGTGAAAACAACATATGGAAGTACATGTGTGAACTTTTTCAGCACAATACAGACCCAGAATAAAAATTGCAGAAAGTAGGGCAAAATTTCACAAGTTTTGGTAGAGGATAGTCTTGGTTTGCACCAAATATCCGAAAAATTCTCCCGATATAGTATTTTCCTAAAATTCCACGTAAGAATCTCCACTGAATTTGGGACAGAACGCGACAAATTTCAGGTCAAACGGATGAGAATTCGCCCACGAAAAAAATCAAACAGTTTCACACACAAACGAACCTTCCTTCCGTCCCTGGCCCTGGCAGTGGTGATCAATAAAAAATCTATTGCCAATCTTGTGGAACGAATCTTGGCCTCAAATCTCAGCCAAAACTCAATAGACGCAGTGACGAACATCTGGTAAGAGTTTCAGACCAAAACACCCAAGGAGTAAGTCGCAGTAAGTCCCAGACCGAGAGTGAAAAAAACTTGATTTCCGAAAATAAAACGTCCTGGATTTTCGTCCCAGAATTTCCTTTTTGTGATTCTTTCATGGACGTGCCTCCTTAACTGGGTGCAAACATCATACGGAACTACTTGTGTGAACTTTTTCAGCGCAATACGGACCCAGAATAAAAATTGCAGAAAGTAGGGCGAAATTTCACAAGTTTTGGTAGAGGATAGCCTTCATTTGCACAAAATTTCCGAAAAATTCTCCCGAAATAGTTTTTTCCTAAAATTCCACGTAAGAATCTCCACTGATTTTGGGAAAGAACACGACAAATTTCAGGTCAAACGGATGAGTATTCGCCCACGAAAAAAATCAAACAGTTTCACACACAAACAAACCTTCCTTCTGTCCCTGGCCTTGGCAGTGGTGATCAATAAAAAATTTATTGCCAATCTTGTGGAAAGAATCTTGGCCTCAAATCTCAGCCACAACTCAATAGACGCAGTGACGAACATCAGGTAAGAGTTTCATACCTAAACACCCAAGGAGTAAGGCGCAGTAAGTCCCAGACCGAGAGTGAAAAAACTGGTTTTCCGTAAACAAAACGTCCTGGATTTTCATCCCCGAATCTCCTTTTTGTGATTCTTTCATGGACGTGCCTTCTTAACTAGGTGCAAACAACATGAAGTACTTGTGTGAACTTTTTCAGCGCAATACGGACCCAGAATAAAAATTGCAGAAAGTAGGGCGAAATTTCATAAGTTTTGATAGCCTTGGTTTGCACAAAATTTCCGAAAAATTCTCCCGAAATAGTTCTTTCCTAAAATTCCACGTAAGAATCTCCACTGAATTTGGGACACAATGCGACAAATTTCAGGTGAAATGGTTGAGTATTCGCCCACGAAAAAAATCAAACAGTTTCACACACAAACGAACATTCTTTTCGACCCTGGCCCTGGCAGTGATCAATAAAAAATTTATTGCCAATCGTGTGGGACGAATTGGGCCTCAAATCTAAGCCAAAACTGAACAAACGCAGTGACGAACGTCTGGTAAGAGTTTCAGGCCAAAACTCCCACGGAGTAAGGCGCAGTAAGTCCCAGACCGAGAGTGAACTAAACTGGTTTTCCGAAAACAAAACGTCCTGGATTTTCTTCCCTATATCTCTTTTTTGTGATTCTTTGAACGACGTGCCTCCTTAACTGGGTGCAAACAACATATGGAAGTACTTGTGTGAACTTTTTCAGCGCAATAAGGACCCAGAATAAAAATTGCAGAAAGTAGGGCGAAATTTCATAAGTTTTGGTAGAGGATAGCATTTGTTTGCACAAAATTTCCAAAAAATTCTCCCATAATAGTTTTTTCCTAAAATTCCACGTAAGAATCTCCACTGAATTTGGGACAGATCGCGACAAATTTCAGGTCAAACGGATGAGTATTCGCCCACGAAAAAAATCAAACAGTTTCACACACAAACGAACCTTCCTTCCGTCCCTGGCCCTGGCAGTGGTGACCAATAAAAAATTTATTTCCAATCTTGTGGAACGAATCTTGGCCTTAAATCTCAGCCAAAACTCAATAAACGCAGTGACGAACGTCTGGTAAGAGTTTCAGACCAAAACACCCAAGGAGTAAGTCGCAGTAAGTCCCAGACCAAGAGTGAAAAAAACTGGTTTTCCGAAAACAAAACGTCCTGGATTTTTATCCCCGAATTTCCTTTTTGTGATTCTTTCTTGCACGTGCCTCCTTAACTGGGTGCAAACAACATATGGAACTACTTGTGTGAACTTTTTCAGCGCAATACGGACCCAGAATAAAAATTGCAGAAAGTAGGGCGAAATTTCACAAGTTTTGGTAGAGGATAGCCTTGGTTTTCACGAAATTTCCGAAAAATTCTCCCGAAATAGTTTTTTCCTGAAATTCCACGTAAGAATCTGCACTGAATTTGGGACAGAACGCGACAAATTTCAGGTCAAACGGATGAGTATTCGCCCACGGAAAAAATCAAACAGTTTCACACACAAACGAACCTTCCTTCCGTTGCCCTGGCAGTGGTGATCAATAAAAAATTTATTGGAAATCTTGTGGAACGAATCTTGGCCTCAAATCTCAGCAACAACTCAATAGACGCAGTGACGAACGTCTGGTAAGAGTTTCAGAACAAAACACCCAAGGAGTAAGGCGCAGTAAGTCCCAGACCGGGAGTGAAAAAAACTGGTTTTTCGAAAACAAAACGTCCTGGATTTTCATCCCCGAATCTCCTTTTTGTGATTCTTTCATGGACGTGCCTCCTTACCTGGGTGCAAACAACATATGGAAGTACTTGTGTGAACTTTTACAGCGCAATACGGACCCAGAATAAAAATTGCAGAAAGTAGGGCGAAATTTCACAAGTTTTGGTAGAGGATAGCCTTGGTTTGCACAAAATTTCCGAAAAATTCTCCCGAAATAGTTTTTTCCTGAAATGCCACGTAAGAATCTCCACTGAATTTGGGACAGAACGCGACAAATTTCAGGTCAAACGGATGAGTATTCGCCCACGAAAAAAATCAAACAGTTTAAAACACAAACGAACATTCTTTCCGACCCTAGCCCTGGCAGTGGTGATCAATAAAAAATTTATTGCCAATCTTGTGGAAGGAATCTTGGCCTCAAATCTCAGCCACAACTCAATAGACGTAGTGACAAACATCTGGTAAGAGTTTCAGACCAAAACACCCAAGGAGTAAGGCGCACTAAGTCCCAGACCGAGAGTGAAAAAAACTGGTTTTCCGAAAACAAAACGTCATGGATTTTCATCCGCGAATCTCCTTTTAGTGATTCTTTCATGAACGTGCCTCCTTAACTAGGTGCAAAAAACATATGGAAGTACTTGTGTGAACTTTTTCAGCGCAATACGGACCCAAAATAAAAATTGCAGAAAGTAGGGCGAAATTTCACAAGTTTTGGTAGAGGATAGCCTTGGTTTGTAATAAATTTCCGAAAAATTCTCCAGAAATAGTTTTTTCCTGAAATTCCACGTAAAAATCTCCTCTGAATTTAGGACAGAACGCGACAAATTTCAGGTTAAACGGATGAATATTTGCCCACGAAAAAAATCAAACAGTTTCACACACACACGAACATTCTTTCCGACCCTGGCCCTGGCAGTGATCAATAAAGAATTTATTGCCAATCTTGCGGGACGAATTGGGCCTCAAATCTCAGCCAAAACTCAGCAGACGCAGTCACGAACGTCTGGTAAGAGTTTCAGACCAAAACACCCAAGGAGTAAGGTGCAGTAAGTCCCAGACTGAGAGTGAACAAAACTGATTTTCCGAAAACAAAACGTCCTGGATTTTCTTCCCCGTATCTCCATTTTGTGATTCTTTGACGGACGTGCCTCCTTAACTAGGTGCAAACAACATATGGAAGTACTTGTGTGAACTTTTTCAGCGCAATACGGACCCAGAATAAAAATTGCAGAAAGAAGGGCGAAATTTCACTAGTTTTGGTAGAGGATAGCCTTGGTTTGCACAAAATTTCCGAAAAATTCTCCCGAAATAGTTTTTTCCTAAAATTCCATGTAAGAATCTCCACTGAATTTGGGACAAAACGCGACAAATTTCAGGTCAAACGGATGAGTATTCGCCCACGAAAAAAAATCAAACAGTTTCACACACAAACGAACCTTCCTTTCGGCCCTGGCAGTGATCAATAAAAAATTTATTGCCAATCTTGTGGGACGAATCTGGGCCTCAAATCTCAGCCAAAACTCAACAGACACAGTGACGAACGTCTGGTAAAAATTTCAGACCGAAACACCCGAGGAGTAAGGCGTAGTAAGTCCCAGACCGAGAGTGAACAAAACTGGTTTTCCGAAAACAAAACGTCCTGGATTTTCTTCCCCGTATCTCCTTTTTGTGATTCTTTTGTGGACGTGCCTCCTTACCTGGGTGCATAAAATATATGGATGTACTTGTGTGAACTTTTTCAGCGTAATACGAACCCAGAATATAATTGTCGAAAGTAGGGCGAAATTTCACAAGTTTCGGTAGAGGGCCTTGGTGTCCAATAAAATTTATGAAAAATTCTCCCGAAATAGTTTTTCCTGAAATTTCATATAAGAATCTCGACTGAATTTGGGACAAAACGCGACAAAATTTTAGGTCAAACGGATGAGTATTCACCCACGAAAAAAATCAAACAGTTTCACACACAAACGTACCTTTCTTGCGACCCTGTCAGTGATGAATAAAAAATTTATTGCATAACCCGTGGGACGAATTTGGGGCTCAAATCTCAGCCAAAACTCAACAGACGCAGTGACGAATGTCTGGTAAGAATTCAGACCAAAACACCCGAGGAGTAAGGCGTAGAAAGTCCAAGACCGAGAGTGAACAAAATTGATTTTCCGAAAAAAAAAACGTCCTGGCTTTTATTCCCCGTATCTTCGTTTTTTGATCTGTTTATGGACGTGCCTCCTTACCTGGGTGCCAAAAACATATGAAAATGCTTGTGTGAATTTTTTCAACGCAATACGGACCCCGAATAAAATTGCCGAAAGTAAGGCGAAATTTCACAAGTTTCGGTAGAGGATAGCCTTGGTTTTCAATAAAATTTATGAAAAATTATCCCGAAATAGTTTTTTCCTGAAATTTCACGTAAGAATCTCGACTGAATTTGGGACAAAAACGCGACAAATTTCAGGTCAAACGGATGAATATTCACCAACGAAAAAAATCAAACAGTTTCACACACAAACGAACCTTTATTTCGGCCCTGGCAGTGCTAAATAAAAAATTTAATTCAAATTCCGTGGGACGAATTTGGGGCTCAAATCTCATCCAAAACTCAGTAGACACAATGACGAATGACTGGTAAAAATTTCAGACACAAATACCCAAGGAGTAAGGTGTAGTAAGTCTCAGACCGAGAGTGAACAAAACTGATTTTCCGGAATAAAAAACGTCCTGGCTTTTATTCGCTGTATCTTCGTTTTGTGATCTGTTTATGGACGTGCCTCCTTACCTGGGTGCAAAAAACATATGAAAGTACTTGTGTGAATTTTTTCAACGCAACACGGACTACGAATAAAATTTTCGAAAGTTGGGCGAATTTCACAAGTTTCGGTAGAGGATAGCCTTGGTTTTCAATAAATTTTATGAAAAATTCTCCCGAAATAGTTTTTTCCTATTATTCCACGTAAAAATCTTGATTGAATTTGGGACAAAACGCGACAAATTGCAGGTCAAACGATTGTGTATTCGCCCGCAAAAAAAATCAAACATTTTCACACACAAACGAACCTTCTTGTCGGCTCTGACAGTGATGAATAAAAAATTTATTGCAAATCCTGTGGGACGAATTTGGAGCTCAAATCTCAGCCAAAACTCAGTAGGCACAATGACCAATGACTGGTAAAAATTTCAGACAAAAATACCCAAGGAGTAAGGCGTAGTAAGTCCCAGACCGAGAGTGAACAAAACTGGTTTTCCAAAAACAAAATGTCCTGACTTTTCTTCCCTGTATCTTCGTTTTGTGATCTTTTTATGGACGTGCCTCCTTACCTGGGTGTAAACAACATATGAAAGTACTTGTGTGAATTTTTCAACGCAATACGAACCCAGAATAAAATTGCCGAAAGTAGAGTGAAATTTCACAAGGTTCGATAGAGGATAGCCTTGGTTTTCAAAAAAATTTATGAAAAATTCCTCCCGAAATAGTTCTTGAACTAAATGGTGTTCAAGTTTTGAAGAATCCAAATTCTTTTAAGGATGTTGAAGCCTTTGTTGTGCTTGATGTTGTTGTGCTAGTTTAGCTTAGTTCTAGGGTAGTTTGACCCTTTGATTAAATCTAAAGCATAAGCATCTCAATCTTTGTGAAAGTAAAATGTTTTCAAACTAAGTTAAAACAACTGATTGTTTTGTCGAAACAACCGATTGTGTATACTTAGGTGTTTTGAGAAAAAGATTGAAAACTGTTTTTAAAATGGTTGAACTGTTAAGAACCAAAACAACCGATTGTTTGTTTTGGGACCATAACAGAAAAACTGTTTTATCTTTGACTGAGCTTTAAATGTTTTAACTGCTTATGCTCCAGTCATTAAATGCTTTGACCAATCTTTTAATGCAATTTAAGAGTTTGTTAGGATTTGTTAACAAACTACATCTTTGAATAAATTCAGAAAAACATATTTTAACAATTAATCTTTGATAAGTTTTTCCTAAGAGTTTTGAGTTTTTCAAAGAGTTGATGATGGAGATCAAGCTCTAGTGAACATGGAGGCCAATCAACAAGATCAAGAAGAGGTAGAGGCAGAAATGGAGGACGCCCATGGAGGTCAAAGCCCACCTCAAAGGCTTACAAGAACCATGTTCAAAGCTTTAGGAGCTAAGGGACAATTATTTTCTCTTTTTGTAATTTCTTTGGTTGAAGGTGCTTAGAGGGAAACATTAGAAACCTCTTTTGTTATAGCATCTTTTAGTCTTTAGTTAGGAGCTTTAGGGGGGGTGTTAGTAGATAGGTGTAGAAGTAGAATAGGAGGTGCCAAAGTGAAGGAAGGAGTCACACCTTCCTCATGCTTGGGTTTTGGCGCCGATTCTAGTATTCTTTTAGGAGGGAGTTTTTGAATTTGTGTAGCTTGCATTTCAGCACCTTAGGCTATAAATAGAGGTGCTCTCTTTGTATTTTTCAGAATTGGATTTATACTAAAGAAACTATACTCAAATTTTGAGAGAGCATTGGAGAGCTTTGAGCCTTCTTCTCTAGTCTTATCTTGAAGGATCATGGTTTCCTCAAGTGGCGGCTTGCACACTCATCTAGGAGCATTCTTACTTCTAGTGGCGTGATCATCTGGTGAGAATCAAATAAAGGAGGCTTTTATTAATGGAGGAAGAGGACATCCACCCTCACATTTGAAGTTCTTCCTTCTAGTCTTCTCAAAATTAAAAGAAGACATAAAATAAAGATGAGGCCCAAGCCCAAAGCCCAAGCCCAAGCCCAAGAAGGCCAAAGCCCAAAGAGCCCAAGTCCATTCCATGAGGGGCAAGGCCAAGCTTTGAAATACTCTTGTATAGTTTTAGGAGGTGTGGTTATTAAATAAAGGAGTATGAAAATGTAAAATAAAGTCACATTACCCATGTGACTTAGGAGAGTGGTGTAGGTGTAGTTTTTGGGAGGTGTCATAGTAGAAAAAGGTCACACCTCCCATGTGACTTGTTTTTGGTGGGAATTTCAAATGAGTTTATTTGAAATTTCCCACCTATTTTTCAGCACCTTAGGCTATAAATAGAGGTGCTTCCTTTGTAAAATTCAGATTGGAATTAATCTAAGAAAACTCTACTCAAATTTTGAGTGAACTTTGGAGAGCTTTTGGAGCCTTCTTCTCTAGTCTTATCTTGATGGATCATTGGAGTCCTCAAGTGGCGGCATCACTCTCATCTAGGAGCATTCCACACTTCTAGTGGCGAGATCATCCAACATTCTTCCATCTTCATGAGCATTCTCTTCTCCTTCCTTTCTTCTCTTTCAATTGTTCATGTTGTCTTGTGTTCTTGAGTTGTTTGGTTCGGTTTTTCTGTTTTTCCAGCACCTATATTCTGTTCTTGTCTTTTAATTTCACTTTTGTTCGGTTCATATGTTTGCTTATTCAATTCTGTTCGGTCCTTTCAATTTTACCTCTCTTTGTTGATTCAATTTGACAATATGTGGAGCATCCAAATGAGTTTGGGATTTGGTACTAGTTTTTGGTGAGTTCTTGTCTTAGAACAATGATCCAACTCTAAGAAAAGTGCCTCTATAATGTCCAGCTCAAGGTGATTCCTAAGAATGTCAAGAATCATTCTCTATATGGCTAGTGGAATCACATCATCATCCAACCATTCTTCCATCTTCATGAGCATTCTTTTCTCCTTCCTTCCTACTCTTTCAATTGTTCATGTTGTCTTGTGTTCTTGAGTTTATGTTTCGGTTGTTCTTATTTTCCAGCAATCATTTTCAGTTCTTTGCCTTTTAATTTCATTTTGTTCGGTTCAGTTTGTTTCTTATTCAATTTTGTTCAGTGTTTTTAAGTTTTACCTCTTTCTTTTGGTTCAATTTGACAATATGTGGAACATCCAAATGAGTTTGGGATTTGGTACTAGTTTTTGGTGAGTTCTTGTCTTAGAACATTGATCCAACTCTAAGAAAAGTGCCTAAATAATGTCTAGCTCAAGGTGATTCCTAAGAATGTCAAGAATCATTCTCTATATGGCTAGTGGAATCACATCAGCTGAGATTGCTAAGAGTGTGTGATTGATCAAAGTTGTGGAATAGGATTCTGCTTGTATTGATTTCAGATTATCTTCTGTAACAAGTGTAATCCTTGTACTCTCTATAAAGACAAGTTTCGTTTCAATGTTTGCTAAGATTGGTTGTGTGTTCTTGAGGGGATCAAGATCAACAATCTTGGTGTAAGTGTGTTAACCAAGGAGAGTGTGTTTCTTGAGGTGTTCAAGGTCATTTTCTTGGTTGTTGTGTAAGTGATCAAGGTGTGGTTGCTTAGTGGATTTCCTCAGGGTTCTGAGAAGACTGGATGTAGCTCTGGGTTTGGAGTGAACCAGTATAAACAATTGTGTACAATCTCTCTATCTCTAACTCTTTAAATTCAGTTTTATTTTGTTGTTTGCTGGTATAAACAATCGATTGTTTCTGCGAAACAACCGATTGTTTTTCTGGTACTGCAGCTTTTGCTTGCTGTTTTTGGCAAACTGAATTTCTGAATCAATTGTTTCCTGAGATAAATTCATTCTTGTTCTAAAAGTTTACGAAAATTCTCTTTAAACAATTCACCCCCCCCCCCCCCCCCCCCCCCCCGTCTAGTTTAAAGCCATTTATTCTAACAATAGTTTTTTCCTGAAATTTCACATAAGAATCTCAACTGAATTTGGGACAAAACGCGACAAAATTTCAGGTCAAACGGATGAGTGTTCACCCACGAAAAAAATCAAACAGTTTCACACACAAACGTACCTTTCTTGCGGCCCTGGCAGTGATGAATAAAAAATTTATTGCAAATCCCGTGGGACGAATTTGGCGCTCAAATCTCAGCCAAAACTCAGTAGGCACAATGGCGAATGACTGGTAAAATTTTCAGACCGAAATACCCAAGGAGTAAGGCGTAGTAAGTCCCAGAACGAGAGTGAACAAAACTGGTTTTCCAAAAACAAAACATCCTAACTTTTCTTCCCTGTATCTTCGTCTTGTGATCTGTTTATGGGCGTGCCTCCTTACCTGAGTGCAAAAAACATATGAAAATGCTTGTGTGAATTTTTTCAATGCAATACGGACCCCGAATAAAATTGCCGAAAGTAAGGCGAAATTTCACAAGTTTCGGTAGAGAATAGCCTTGGTTTTCAATAAAATTTATGAAAAAATATCCCGAAATAGTTTTTTCCTGAAATTTCACGTAAGAATCTCGACTGAATTTGCGACAAAACGCGACAAATTTCAGGTCAAACGGATGAATATTCACCAACGAAAAAAATCAAACAGTTTCACACACAAACGAACCTTCATTTCGGCATTGGCAATGCTAAATAAAAAATTTAATTCAAATCCCATGGGACGAATTTCGGGCTCAAATCTCATCCAAAACTCAGTAGACACAATGACGAATGACTGGTAAAAATTTCAGACCAAAATACCCAAGGAGTAAGGCGTAGTAAGTCCCAGACCGAGAGTGAACAAAACTGGTTTTACAAAAACAAAACGTCTTGAGTTTTCTTCCCCGTATCTTCTTTTTGTGATCTGTTTATGCACGTGCCTCCTTACCTGGGTGCAAACAACATATAAAAGTACTTTTGTGAATTTTTTTCAACGCAATACGGACCCAGAATAAAATTGCCGAAAGTAGGGCGAAATTTCACAAGTTTCGGTAGAGGATAGCCTTGGTTTTCAATAAAATTTTTGACAAATTCTTTCGAAATAATTTTTTCCTGAAATTCCACGTAAGATTCTTGACTGAATTTGGGACAAAGCGCAACAAAATTTTAGGTCAAACGAATGAGTATTCACCCACAAAAAAATCAATCAGTTTAACACACAAACGAACCTTTCTTTCGGCCCTGGCAGTGATGAATAAAATATTTATTGCAAATCCCGTGGGACGAATTTGGGGCTCAAAGCTCAGCCAAAACTCAGTAGGCACAATGACTAATGACTGGTAAAAATTTCATACCAAAATACCCAAGGAGTAAGGCGTAGTAAGTCCCAGACCGAGAGTGAACAAAACTGGTTTTCCGAAAACAAAACGTCCTGGCTTTTCTTCCCCGTATCTTCTTTTTGTGATCTATTTATGAACGTGCCTCCTTACCTGGGTGCAAACAACATATGAAAGTACTTGTCTGAATCTTTTCAACACAATACTGACCCAGAATAAAATTGTCGAAAGTATAGCGAAATTTCACAACTCGGTAGAGGATAGTCTTGGTTTTCAATAAAATTTATGAAAATTTCTCCTAAAATAGTTTCTTCCTGAAATTCCACATAAGAATCTAGACTGAATTTGGGACAAAATGCGACAAATTTCAGGTCAAATGGATGAGTATTCACCCACGAAAAAGATCAAACAGTTTCACACACAAACGAACCTTCCTTTCGGCCCTGGAAGTGATGATTAAAAAATTTATTGCAAATCCCATGGGACGAATTTTGGTCTCAAATCTCAGCCAAAACTCAGTAGGCACAATGACGAATGACTGGTAAAAATTTCAGACGAAAATACCCAAGGAGTAAGGCGTAGTAAGTCCGAGACCGAGAGTGAACAAAACTGGTTTTCCGAAAACAAAACGTCATGGCTTTTCTTCCCCGTATCTTCTTTTTGTGATCTGTTTATGGAAGTGCCTCCTTACCTGTGTGCAAACAACATCTGAAAGTACTTGTCTGAATTTTTTCAACGCAATACGAAACCCAGAATAAAATTGCCCGAAATTTCACAAGTTTCTGTAAAGATAGCCCTGGTTTTCAATAATATTTATGAAAAATTCTCCCGAAATAGTTTTTTCCTGAAATTTCATGTAAGAATCTCGACTGAATTTGGGACAAAACGCGACAAAATTTCAGATCAAACGGATGACTATTCACCCACGAAAAAAATCAAACAGTTTCACACACAAGCGAACCATCCATTCGGCCCTGGAAGTGATGATTAAAAAATTTATTGCAAATCCCATGGGACGAATTTTGGTCTCAAATCTCAGCCAAAACTCAGTAGGCACAATGACGAATGACTGGTAAAAATTTCAGACGAAAATACCCAAGGAGTAAGGCGTAGTAAGTCCGAGACCGAGAGTGAACAAAACTGGTTTTCCGAAAACAAAACTTCCTGACTTTTCTTCCCTGTATCTTCGTTTTGTGATCTGTTTATGGACGTGCCTCCTTACCTGGGTGCTAACAACATATGAAAGTACTTGTGTGAATTTTTTCAACGCAATACGAACCCATAATAAAATTGCCGAAAGTACGGCGAAATTTCACAAGGTTCGGTAGAAGATAGCCTTTGTTTTCAATAAAATTTATGATAAATTCTCCCGAAATAGTTTTTTCCTGAAATTTCACGTAAGAATCTCGACTGAATTTGGGACAAAACGCGACAAAATTTCAGATCAAACGGATGACTATTCACCCACGAAAAAAATCAAACAGTTTCACACACAAACGAACCTTCCATTCAACCCTGGCAGTGATGAATAAAAAACTTATTGCAAATCCCATGGGACAAATTTGGGGCTCAAATCTCAGCCAAAACTCAGTAGACCCAATGATAAATGACTGGTAAAAATTTCAGACCAAAATACGAAGGAGTAAGGCGTAGTAAGTCCCAGATCGAGAGTGAACAAAACTTGTTTTTCGAAATAAAGCGTACTGGCTTTTCATCCCCGTATCTTTTTTTTGTAATCTGTTTATGGATGTTCCTCCATACCTTGGTACAAACAACATATGAAAGTACTTGTGTGAATTTTTTCAACGCAATACGAACCTTGAATAAAATTGACGAAAGTAGGGCGAAATTTCACAAGTGTCGGTAGAGATCGCCTTGGTTTTCAATAAAATTTATGAAAAATTCTCCCGAAATAATTTTTTCCTAAAATTCCGTGTAAGAATATTGACTGAATTTGGGACAAAATGCGACAAATTTCAGGTCAAAAGGATAAGTATTTACCCACGGAAAAAGTTATATAGTTTCACACACAAACGAACCTTCCTTTCGGCCCTGGCATTGATGAATAAAAATTTTATTGCAAATCCCGTGGGACGAATTTGGGGCTCAAATCTAATCCAAAACTCAGTACACACAATGAAGAATGACTGGTAAAAATTTCATACCAAAATACCCAAGGAGTAAGGCGTAGTAAGTCCCAGACCGAGAGTGAACAAAACTGGTTTTCCGAAAACAAAACGTCCTGGCTTTTCTTCCCCGTATCTTCTTTTTGTGATCTGTTTATGAACGTGCCTCCTTACCTGGGTGCAAACAACATATGAAAGTACTTGTCTGAATCTTTTCAACACAATACTGACCCAGAATAAAATTGTCGAAAGTAGGGCGAAATTTCACAACTCGGTAGAGGATAGTCTTGGTTTTCAATAAAATTTATGAAAATTTCTCCTAAAATAGTTTCTTCCTGAAATTCCACATAAGAATCTAGACTGAATTTGGGACAAAATGCGACAAATTTCAGGTCAAATGGATGAGTATTCACCCACGAAAAAGATCAAACAGTTTCACACACAAACGAACCTTCCTTTCGGCCCTGGAAGTGATGATTAAAAAATTTATTGCAAATCCCATGGGACGAATTTTGGTCTCAAATCTCAGCCAAAACTCAGTAGGCACAATGACGAATGACTGGTAAAAATTTCAGACGAAAATACCCAAGGAGTAAGGCGTAGTAAGTCCGAGACCGAGAGTGAACAAAACTGGTTTTCCGAAAACAAAACGTCATGGCTTTTCTTCCCCGTATCTTCTTTTTGTGATCTGTTTATGGAAGTGCCTCCTTACCTGTGTGCAAACAACATCTGAAAGTACTTGTCTGAATTTTTTCAACGCAATACGAAACCCAGAATAAAATTGCCCGAAATTTCACAAGTTTCTGTAAAGATAGCCCTGGTTTTCAATAATATTTATGAAAAATTCTCCCGAAATAGTTTTTTCCTGAAATTTCACGTAATAATCTCGACTGATTTTGGGACAAAACGCAAAAAATTTCAGGTGAAACGGATGAGTATTCACCCATGAAAAAAATCAAACAGTTTCACACAGAAATGAACCTTCATTGGCAATTTCTTCCTGTACTGCTACATTTTTCTTCCTGCACCCCCACATTTTTCTTCCTGCACCCCCATAATATTGTGCAAAGGCAATATTGTCCCTATATAAATTGTACATTTATTTTTTTTCTTATTCCGGATTATGAAATCTGGTAAATTTTCAGATTGGCACTTCCAGTAAATTTTTGGATTGGCGCTTCCGGTAAATCTTCGGATTGGCGCATCCAGTAATATCACGAATTGATGCTTCCGGTAGTACATGAATGATAGTGTTAAAACAAAATAAAAAAATGCAAAACATCCATAATTGAATAAACAATTCCGGATCCACCAATCTGTAATTCAAAATATGCATTCCGGATTCAGAAATCCATAATTGGAAAAACTCATTCCGGATCCACCAATCCGTAATAGAAATTATGCTTCCAGATTCAATAATCTGGAAATCAATAATTTATGCAAACTTTGTTTCCAGAACACCCCTCATCTAGAATGCAACATGATTCAGTTCTGGATTGATGAATCCGTAGCACACTCCTAGATCCCGAAATTGTGGGGGTCAGTTTCGGAATTTTCAAAATTGTGGAGGTGCAGGAAGAAAAATGTAGGGTTTCAGGAAGAAACTGCCTTTTCTGGATTATATACCCGACCCAGCCCAGTCCAATAAGGTTTCATTAAGGGGTTGGGACGACCCGGCCCGAACCCAAACAAAGCATTTCAAACTTCACCTACGTCGCACCCTCCGCCGTCGCCGCCGTCGCCGCCGCCACCAGCTGCGAAGGCTTTCCTCATCCCCTTACTGTGCTCGGTTCAACTACAACTCTGCCATTGTTCTGCTACACCTTACAACAGCAAAGTCCTTTTTTTTTATTTGTTGAGGTTTCTCTCTTTTCTGTCTCTCTGAATTCCAGTGCTCTTTATTTCTTTACCCATTTTTCAATTCAAATTGTTTCTGTACTTTGGATTGTTCAGCAAATGGGTATTGTTCAAATTTCGCTGTTTCAATTTTTTGCTTTGTTAGTAGCTAATTGGTCCATGGCTTGATGCACACCCTGTGTTTGGTTAATGCCCTGACTTAGATAAAGGAGATGAGGTTTGATGTGAAAGCTAACAATATGAAGCTGTGTTTACAAAGAACTATAAGCTTGATCTCAATTTAGAGACTTGTATAGATACATTTAAACTTCTAGTAATGTCTGAATTTATTATTAGAATATTTTACCAACATATTTAAAAGTTCAATTTATTATAAACATTCTCAGACTAGTTTAATTCTTTGTAGTTGGATAATATTTTAATGAGACATTCTACTTCACAGGGTTTTCAAGAAATGTGAAAAGCAACTCATAGCAAGAAAACAAATTGAAGCAAACTAGGCGTAGCAACAAAGTATGGTTGTGAAATGAAAATGATGGGGCGTATTGATCATATTGGCAGACATGGTTTTCATTGGGAGTCATAGGCAATTTATTGATAGTGTGTGCACAGTTGTGATCAAGGGTAACTGGGGCAATCTGTTGAAGGTTAAGAATGCCTCTGCTTTCACTTCTTCTACCATTCACCAGGTACTATTGCAGCTCTCACTCTATGATTCTGGAATTTTTCATTCCTTCCCATTCTTCAAATGGCTCGACTCCATCCCACATTATAGCCATTCCTTGCAATGTTCATGGGCCATGATTCACATCCTCACCGAACATAAGCATTTCAAAACTGCACAAAATATGCTTGAAAAAATTGCGAACAGGGATTTTCTTCCATCACCTTCAGTTTTGAGCACTTTGGTGAGGACTCATGACAACCCAGAAGTTAATTCTCAAGTTTTGAGCTGGCTTGTCATACATTATGCTAAGTCAAAGATGACACATGATGCAATTCAAGTTTTTGAGCAGATGATGTTACATGAAGTCAAACCTCATTTGCATGCTTGCACTGTACTTTTGAATTCGTTGTTGAAGGATGGGGTTACTCACATGGTGTGGAAAATTTACAGGAGAATGGTTAAAGTTGGGGTTGTTCCCAATATGTACATTTACAATTGTTTATTTCATGCCTGTTCAAAAGCAAGAGATGTGGAAAGGGCAGAACAGTTATTAAATGAGTTGGATTTAAAGGGTATGCTACCTGATATCTTCACATATAATACTTTGATATCATTATATTGCAAGAAGGGTATGCACTATGAGGCTTTGTCTATCCAGAGCAGAATGGAAAGAGAGGGGATAAACCTTGATATTGTTAGTTATAACTCTCTTATTTATGGATTTTGCAAAGAAGGCAGGTTGAGAGAAGCTATGAGGATGTTTAGCGAAATAAAAAATGCAACTCCCAATCAGGTGACATATACTACATTGATTGATGGTTACTGTAAAACAAATGAACTGGAGGAAGCTCTGAAAATTCAGGGACTGATGGAGTCTAAGGGATTGTACCCTGGAGTTGTTACTTATAATTCAATTTTGCGTAAGCTGTGTCAAGATGGCAGGATAAAGGATGCTAACAAACTCTTGAGTGAGATGAGTGAAAGGAAAGTTCAAGCTGACAATATCACTTGCAACACACTTATTAATGCATACTGCAAGATTGGAGATATGAAATCTGCTTTGAAATTTAAGAACAAGATGTTAGAATATGGACTAAAACCTGATCCATTTACATACAAGGCGCTGATTCATGGGTTCTGCAAGACAAATGAGTTGGAAAGTGCAAAGGAGGTATTGTTTAGCATGCTTGATGCTGGATTTACACTCAGTTATTGTACATACACATGGATTGTAGATTGCTACTGTAAGAAAGACAATATGGATGCAGTTTTAGCACTGCCAAATGAGTTTATGAGTAGAGGCCTTTGTCTTGATGTTTCAGTGTACAGGGCATTGATAAGAAGGTCATGCAAGTTAGAAAGGGTTGAATGTGCTGAAAAGTTATTCAATCAAATGGAAGGAAAGGGTATATCGGCTGACAGTGTTATCTACACCAGTCTTGCATATGCTTATTGGAAAGCAGGGAATGCAAGTGCTGCCTTGGGTGTTTTAGAAGAGATGACTAGGAGAAGGTTGATGATCACAGTCAAACTGTATAGATGCTTTAGTACTTCTGATGCTAGTGAAAACAAAGTGTCGCTGCTCTTCTGGAATCATGTGGTGGATAGGGGTCTGATGTCAAGAAATTCAATGAATAAAATACAGCAAATGCTGATATGAAGGAACCCTCACATCTAGAAGATTCTTCATAGACCTGTTTGCGATGCATTGCTTTTGGTTGTTAATGTCTCTCTTCATGTTTTCAATTTTCATTGGAATTTGGAAAACACTTAGATTTTTGAAAATATGGTGCAGGCCAACCTTGCATGCTAACCATCGTAAACTATCTTGTTTTAGAATCTAGTTATGCATCATGTTGTTCATAAAAGATACAAACTCTTTATGGACGGGGAACAACCACCACCGAACATCATTAAGTTCTCACTCCCTGCATTTTCAGCTTATTCGGAGGAAGCACATATCCTTCATATATATAGGATTAAGCCATCATGATTAAGCAGGAGCTTGAGCAGGTATTTTCATTTTTATTTGGATAATCACGGGACTAAAGTTTTTTCTTGCTATGATAATGCATGTTGAGTATATAATTTCGTTTTCTTTTAATGTTAGTTTATCTTATGAACTGCAATATTGATGGTTTCCTTCTCGGTTTTGTACTGTTGAAGTGGGGGTGGTGGAGGGGGAGGGAGGAGAAAAGGTACAAAGAAGTAGTGTAATTTAGCAAAAAGAAAAAGACATTAGCATAGCTTATTACTCTCTCAACATATCTAGTGAAAGGTCCAAGTTTAGATATTTCCTCTTTAAAGTCTTGAGTGCTCCACCCCAAACAAACAAACCAAAATCTTCACAGATATGATGCTGCCATCTAGATTTGCCATCCTAGATCACGCCTAAATAAATTTAAGGAAGAAAATAGTCCACGTTTTAAAGGCTATCCCAGGATTTGCCTAAATGTTAGAAATCCTACTCATCTTTTAATGGCTTAATGGTGTCATACAAATAAGTGTGCTGTTGTTTCTTAGTTGGAGAGCCACAGGACCCATATCAATAGAATATTTTATGACGCTATAAATCTGCAATAGTTCATTAGTATCAAGTCTCAATCATTGAAGAAAAATTTGGCAGGGACTTTTGATTTTCAAAAGAGTCTTTCAAGAAGGAATCTCTTTCCCTTTTGGATGTGGGGAATTCATTCAGCCAAGTGCAATATTGGGGGAACTGAAGAAGTCCAACATGTTGATAAAAATGGACAAGGGAAGTACCTCAGGACCATTTAAAGTGGAAGGATCGATGAACTTCTTTTGGACTCCTCTTAATGGTCTCACAAGGGGTATCGGAGTTCATGAGTTGAATTGATTGGAATTGGACAATTATTCGAGAAATGGTGGTTGATGAGCAGTGGTACACAACCTAGTGGTGACTGGTGAGCAATAAGATTTGACTTGGCTCTTGGGAAAAAAGATTAGCTACGGACATGGCCTGATCCAAGTGACAAATGGTAAAACACTAGCATAGTGGTCAAGATGTGGCTTAGTGTCTAGCAAAGAGTGTAAGCACATTGGTAAGATATGTGACAACATATGAAGAGAGATTGGTGTAGCAGGCGTTGAATATTTAGAAAAGGTTTGTACAAAAAGTTGTGGCTTAAGATGTGGCATTGGCCCACTTACATAATTTCTGTATAAGTAAATTAAAACAAATCTCCTTTAGTGATTGGACTAAAGCTGATAGCATAAACTCTAGGGGATGAATTATGAATACGAATTGAAAGAATGACTTGCTAGGAACTTTTCTTCATGTTTTCACTTCATATTGTTGCTTTGGTTTAAGTCCATTTATCATGGTTGGCTTCTCTATGTTACTAGTGGGGAAAAACAATTGAAAATTACATGCAAACTAAGAGTTAATGAGGCAATGCTAGATAGTAGATAACAACAGAAGAGCACACTCCCACTTTGTCTGTGATCTTGCAACATCACATGCTGTAATGACAACGACAAATGAAGTTAATGAAATGTTTGCTTGAATGTAATTGTGGCAAACATCAAGCACTTTGCTTTCAATGCACATAGACATTGTTTTCATATGTGGAAAACTTTTGTAGATTAGACATTTTTAGCTAGTTTACCAACCAGAGTTTCAACGAATTATGAAGGTTACAGGGTTGAGTATCATACAATTTTGGATCCTACAATGCTGTGTAACGTGCTTGATCCTCCAAAATCAAAGAGCATCCAGTGTGATATGGACTTCAGGGGTGAGACAAACACACGTTCAAAATCAACTCATTGTGCTTTTCAGAATTTCAATTTGAAAGAGTTTGCATCAACAGTATGCCACTTGTTCCCTCGTTCAATGTATCTCAGGGTGTTGCATTATCTACATGATTCTGATGTAACATATCATGATATAATTGTCAACATTATTTTGAAAAGTTTCTTTTGAATATTGTTGCTTATCAGATTCAATGATTACAATTGCAAGTTTGGTGTCATACTATGAATTTTAAAGGAAATATTGTTGACAAAAGCAAACAAATATTCCTTATTTTTAACTTTACTTTTGAAATGTTAGAAATCACCTCAGATCAAAGGGACACCTCTCTGGTTCCATAAAGCTGAATTAATAAACTAACATGGTGCATTTGTGTTGACAAGTAATTTTGTTCTTTGAGCATGTTGTCTGAAACTTCCAGTGTATATGAAAAAACTACTGACAGATATCAAGTTAATGCTAAAATCCAATTAAACTCTACTTTTATTGGATCAAACCATCATATTCACTCTCTTTTAACATTTTAAACGATTATTTGATTATTACTATTTTGGTATTATGCATAAGGTCACTACAAAAAAAATTATAATTATTAAATAGAAACTAATTTTAGATATTAAAATAATTAATTATTATTTGATTAAATTAAAGACTATTTTATAAATTAAAAAAACTATTGGTGTCTAAAGTAGTTTTTATTATTAATAAAAATTTATAAAATAGTTTCTAAATTAGTATTTAACCATTAACTATCACGATTTTAACTACTTATTACTTTATATTCTAAATTAGTCTTTATTAGTCTTTTAAAGATCAATTTAAAATCTAAAATATTAGTCGCTGAAAATTAGGTAGTTAATTTAGATACAAATTTAAAAATTATTTTATAAATTTTTATTAATAATAGAAACAACTTTAGATATAAATAATTTTTTAGTTTCTAAATTAGTATTTAATTTAATTAATATAATGACTAATTATTTTTTGTCTTTAAATTTTATTATTATTTAATTATTTTCTTGTAATGAGGTATGTTTGGTGAAAATAAATGATAAAAATCAATTCTCATTATTGAAAAATGAAAACTAACTTTTTTTTGTTCTTCAATAACTAGAGGAGTACTATTGTACATTTGTGTGGTTTAGTTTTACTTTCTTATATTAGCAAAAAAGAAATTAGGTTATTGAAAAAGAAAAGTTTAATTAGTTTATGTGATTAATTTATAATTTTTTACTTTTGTAGATAAAAACTATTTTTTCAATAATCATAGCTTAGTTTAAAATTCTTCTTATTGTTTTTTAAATATAAAATATCTAATAACATTAAACACTTATAATAAAATTAATTTCACAATATCAATTTATAAAATGAAATTTATACTTATTTATATAATATATTTTTACCATATATTTAATTAATGTAGATCTCTAATCATATTTTTTAAAGATAATTATTATAAAAAATTTGAAACTTATATTACACTTTACATTTATACTTTTAGTGGATAAACTATTTTTGTCAATTTAATTTGTAAAAGTTTATATACTAAATTTATATAAGCTATAATTTATGATAGTTTTAAGAAAAATATTGTAATAGTTTTTCTATTTGAGTAATAGTTGAATCTCATCACATTTTGCACTTACCTCAAACTATTTATTTTCACACTACCTTATTACTTTTCCTCCTATTTTTTAATATACAGAAGACATATATATTGTGAAATGTGTATTATCTTTTTATTTTATATATTATTAAGAATAATAATGTAAGAATAATGGTAAAAATAAATACAGTGTACATATTTTAAATATTTTTTATGGTATTCCTCGTTTCTCTTGCCATCAAAATTATTATTATTATTATTATTATTATTATTATTATTATTATTATTATTATTATTATTATTATTATTATTATTATATATATATATATATATATATATATATATATATAAATTACCTTACAAATCAAATTGGCCTTAGTTCCAAAAAAAATTTGAAAAACGATGATTTGCATTTAAAGCTTTTTACCATTTAGAACTTGTTTAGTAATTTTGATTGTAATAAATATTATAATTTCAATAAAGGAAAAGGATTTTTTAAGTATAAAAATATTTAGAATTTTTATTGAAATTTAATATATTACAAAAAAAGAATTCTCCAACAATTTCTTAATTTAATATAAAATAAACTCTTATTATTAATGATTTTATTTATCTTTCATAATCTTGCAATATAAAAGTAATTATTTTAAACAATCCAAATTAATTAAAATATCTTAGAATTATTTTATCTTATATATGTTTCCAAACATAAAACTTATTTCATACAATTATTTATAATAGTCTAATATACCTAATTAATATTACAATAATCCAATCCAAATTAGATTTCGTAATAAAACTACATTTTAATTTAAAAACCATGTAAAATTTTATAAAAAATTATAATTTTAAAATTAATCTTAAAAATTATAATTTATTTCGTTTAGACTTTTATATATATACTTTTAAAGTTCAGAACTTTAAGAGTTGATATTTTATTAGACTTGAGAATTATAAAAATAAAATAAAATATGGTTTTGATATTATATTATTTTACTATTACTATTTCAACCATAATTCAACTATATTTAAATTATTATACTATAAACTAATGTCTTGGTTAAATAATTATGACACTTTTAAAAGCATTGATAAATTAAAATTAATAAATTGACCAAATGATAGTTCTCATAAAATCTTGTATTCTAACTTTCTAATCTCATCATTTTAAACAAAATATGAAACTCATACACTTAGGAAGAAGATTAGAGGGTCCTCTTTGAGTGTAAAAAGTAATAGAAAATTCCAAAAAAAAAACTTAAAATAATCTATTTACATCAATGGTTTCTACTATATCTTTTTTTTTTTTTTTTGCATGGTTGTAATCTATTTTTCAAATTACCAAGCCAGCACTGAGACATAGAAATGAAAATTTTCTAAGTACTATGCTTTATTAATTAATCTGAGAAACCAATTCTAAGTGCTGCATCTTAATCTGGTTTTGTTTGGGGAATAAATTTCTTCCATGTCCTTTCTTTTGTTATTGATCAGTGGTTGTTCTTGCTCTTCTTTAGTTCTTGATTTCATCAAATGTGGCTTCAGTTTATTTACATCTGCTTGTTGAACTGGTTTCAGAAAGAATTCTTCTGCTCCTTCTTCCAAACATCTGATACAAACAAACAAAAAAGTCATGTTAGTCAATTTTGACATTCAGTCACATGAGTGCGTGTCAATTTGATTTTTTTTTTACATGAAATTTAGTCTTGTAAAAATTTGATGAACCCTTTTTTCATATGGTATTATTGTTATTTGAGACGTCAACCTAGTTGAGATGTCAGGTCTCATAATAATACCTAATATAAAAGTTTTTATAAAAAAAATGTAAAAATTTGATGAATCTTTTTTTTTTTCATATGATGGCAGATAATTATTGTTACTTCATACATCAGCCTACTTGAAATATCAAAATTTATAACTATGCCTAACATGAGAACTTTTATACAAAAAAAAAAAATATTGATGAACCCCTTTTTTCATATGGTGACAGATGATTGTTATTACTTGAGACATTAGCTTAACTGAGATGTCAGGTTTCATAATGATACCTAACATGAGAGCCTTTATAAAAAAAAATTAAAAAGAATTGATGAACCCAACATGTAAATTTCATTTTTGTTTTAAGTCATGTGTTTATGAAATTAACTATATATTGATTGAATTTGAGATTTTCAAAAGGGTTGGTGTTGGATTGAGGTTATAGGGTTCAAGTTCCTCACCTGTTGATCCTTGATGGCACATTCTCTGAGGACATAATCACAACTGGTATGTTCTTAAGTGATTTAGATTCCTGCAAATCAGTCAACTTAATGTTATTTTTTTCAAATCAAGCAATGGAATATACAGGCTGTTAAAGGAATGTTGTGATGGCCAAGATCAAATTTCATAAAAGATTTGTTTGAAAATTTGGGAAGTGTTCCAACTCAGATGTCAGAACAGATTCTTTACTAAAAAAAAAGTGTTTGAAAATTCACATAATTTGATTCTGAGAAATAAGATCATATCATTTTAAATAGCTTTCCTAAAAGGAAAAACCAAATTCAAATTGTTGTAGTGCATAGTTTCATTGATGCATTCATGTTTTGTAGCAGAACTCAGTGAAATTGAAATCAGATTAAACAAAAATGACATGAACTTAAGAAATTCTCAGAAAATATCCCAAGAATCCTACCTTGATTTTTCTCAGCAGATCATAACCAGTCATTCCTGGCATACAGTAATCTGTTATAATCAGGTTAACATCAACATCCTGCATTAACAATTGAATCAATGATCAATTCAAACTTATTCACATCATATATATTGATTAGTTAAAAAATTTATTAAAAAGTGAACTTTAGGTTTAATTCAATCTCATAAAATCGGTTTAAGACGATGTTTATCCCTTATATACTATGAAATGATATAACTTCTAGTATGTGTAACAGAATTTGTACCTGCTGATGAATTTCTGATGCAACAGAAGTTTCAAAAGTCTTCAACTCATCTTCAACCAAACCAAGAAACTTTAAGGCCTTGGTGGCAGAATCAACTGTAGTAACTGTGATTTCAACAAATTTCAAGAATCAAATATCAGTCATCAAATTCATTACCCCAAAACCCCAGATAAAAAAATGATAGCACAAACATGTATGTTCATGTCGCATGTTTCTCTAATCATATTATGAAAATCTGCATGTTATTATTTGTTGCAGCAGACCCTTTTGAAAACAACAAAAATGCAAATTAAAAGAATAGTGTACCATTGAAGGAAGAGGTTTTCAAGAGTCTCTCAATCAACATTCTGTCAATGAGACTGTCATCAACAGCCAAAACATGGAACTGAGTCTCTAAAGCCACCACAGCCATGATAACTGAGAAGAGAAAAGGATGAAGAAAAGAACAGAGAAGAGGAATAGAGATGAAGATTATTAAGATGTGGTGCATGAAGAACAAAGAGTGTGACATTTTAAATGGGAACCTATCATGATCAAGAAGATACATAATCCTCATAGGAAATCTGACTGTTTGGAAAGCGATATCCCACAGATTTCATTCAGAATCTCAAGGATCTTATTTTTGAATTTTTTTTTGAATTTTTGAATTCAACATCAAGCCAAAGAAGGTGGTGAAATTTTACCAAATTTAAAAATTGGATTTTTTTTTTTTTGGTTTGACCCTTTTGCCAATGATAAACACCTGTTGGAGTGAGTGAGTTTGTAATATTAATTAATAATATTAATACTTGTATTCTCATTCCATTTGGCTTTTCATGGTACCTAAAGACATTGTTCAGAGACACAAAAAATCTCACATATCCATGCATGTGCATGAACTGTTTAGTGCTTTTCCCTTAACCTCAATTGCTAGGGCTACCAAAAAGTATACAATTTTCTAATGACTTCTTTGTCCCTTCACAACTTTTAAAGGACAATTTGGTCTCTTGAAGTAAAACCATATACAATTTTTCAAGGGAAAAATAATCCTCCAAACATGCCTCTTATTTTACTTTTTTTTTTAAACTTTTTTAGTTGTTATCACAGTTGTTTTTGTAATACTTTCTTTATTTTTTTTATGAATAAAAAAATAATAAATAATGAAGATATTTTAGGATACTTAAACCCTTATAGAAAATAAAGACGATCTCTAATAAAAAATTGTCTAAATATCTTGAAAAATACTTTACAATGCAAAAATTAGGATGTATACTTTATACCTAATATTTTATTTATCTTGTTCTTTATGTGGTGGGTAGGTTACTCTCCACAATTTGAATAATTTTTATTATCTAAAATAACAGATATTTTAATAAGGTTAATTTTTTTTTGAATGATTTTTACACAGAAAATTGGACATGCAATTCAACATTCAAACTACAGTTGAATATTTTGAATGAGAAAATTTAAGCAAAGATTGTAACATTCAATTAAAATCAATATTTTATAAAGGATTTGCAAGCACAAATTCAATTGCAACTTTAATTTCTTGTGAATGTAATTACGGCTACATTAGTTGCATTTTATTTGTGATTTATTGTGATATCAAAGATTATAATAAAAAGTGATTTGTAATAGCAATTTAAAACTTTGATTAAAATAGTATGTATATCAATGTTAGCTATTCAAATCTTAGTGTTATTTAAGTTTTTCAGGTATTAATTACAAATGTGCAATATTATTTTTTCAAATTTCAATTGGGAACTTTAGATATCTCAAGGTTCTAATTTGTTACCTCCAGATATTCTAAGTTTATAATGTGATCATTTGTAGATCTTAGACATGGTATTTTAGTCTATTTAACATGTAAAAGTTGTTCTAAACTATAATTTTAAAATTAAACTTCCATTTCAAGATATTACTTTATGACTTCATAATTTAAACCACAATTAAACGATTTCAAAACTATATATATATATATATATATCATCTAAATATATCGTAATAATTATGTTAAATTAATAAAATACAATCTTTTCAATAAATATTAGCAAATTTACATACAAAATGAAAAATTAGGTTTAATTACCTTTTTGTCTCAAGATTTTTTTTAAAATTGTACAATTTGATCTCTTCTATTAAGTTTATAGAAACGACATTAAGTGTTGATGACATGACGCACGTAATGACATTAGTTTATATGAAATTTTTATTTTTTATATTTTAACTTAGGCTTAATGAAATCGGGGAAAGGAGATTAAAAAAGAAGGGAAACATGAGAATAACCATCGACGATGATGCACAACACCAGTCTCCCTCAATCCTCGATGTCTTTCTTTGTGAAGAGCGTGACACCTTCGAGAAAAATTTGGATACGAACAACGGTGATTGTGAGACCAACAACGAAGACCCATAAGGGAGCTTGCAATCTTTGCTTTTGGTTTTGCTTCATAATGATATTTTCCTTTTGGACCTTCAAGTAGACTTTTGAATTTAAGATGAACCTAAGATGACCTTCAAATTGTCTTTTGAATTCAATAATCCAAATCGGCAACAATGTACCACAATCACGAAAATGAAGAATACCTAAGCTTAGAAATCAAGAATCCAAATTGTCAATACTACACCACAATCAAGAATTCAAATTGACCAAATCCCAAATCACTGATTGTAATTAAACAAACCCTAATCAATTTTTCCCAATTTTATCATGTTTAATAATATTTCAAACCGCCCAATTGCCACGTCACAAAATCTCATTATAAATTTGTCTAATTTCCCAGTCCATGTGTGCTCTTTTGTGTGCCACATCATCAACACTTAACGTTGTTGATAAAAATTTAACAGAAGGGACCAACTTACATACATTTTTTAAAAACTTAGAACCAAATTAATTTTTTAAAAAAAATCACTGTAGTAAATTGAATATTGACCTCTAAATGTAAGGACTAAAAAGATAATTATACCAAAAAATTAATATAATATGAACTATATGAAAGTCTCATCTAAACAGTAAGCAATATTATAATTTTTTCTATAAACGAGTAAGGGGCTGCTGATAGCTGATTGGGCAATAGATACCTCTTTTACTAGATATTTATTTTTTTGGAATTATGCTTAAATCATAATTTTTGTTGTTGTGATAGGATTGGAACATCCTTAAAATGCTTCATATTTATTCATTCTTTTGTTGATAAAAAAAAAAACTATATGAAAGTGAGATATAAAAATATAAATTGATACAAATGACTAAATTAATTTTAAGTTTTAAAAAAAAATAATACTTCATAAATAATATCAATTTGTGAATCTTAATAAATATGATTTTTTTTTCTTTCTTTTCAATTATTTTATATTAAATATTAAATTATTTTCTTAGTATAGGTTCAATGGAACGATTTTTAACCTGAATTTACTAGTTCAATAAGTCCAACATTTGCTATAAGTGATAAACTAAAATCATACTATTACTATAGTTAGAAACCAAATTATAATGAAGTTGTTAAAATAAAAAGGCATTACTTTGGTCAAGATGTTGTTCTTTCCTTATAATGTCGTTGACTTTTCAACCCTTTCTCATTTTCTAATTTTTATTCTCTTCGTGGCCCAATATTAATATTCATATAAAAAATACATAATTTAAACAAGATCATTGTGGCACCATGTGACTTATTAATTAGGAGCAGATATTTGTCTCACTGAAATTTCCTTGCAAATCACTTTCGAAAACATTCTAATGATTTAAAAAAAAAAAGTACAATGTGAGTTGAATAGAAATGAACAAAATAAGTAATATAAAAAATATATAAATATACATTTTTTTAATATATCCCGAATTAAATGATAATATTTATATGAGTTTTGTTCATAACTTATTTAGTGTCGAATATTCTTAGTGTTTCTTTTAAGAAAAATCAACAAGTTTTACATCCAAAAGTCATATATTATTAAAAAATTATTACTAGAAAAAAATGTAATAAAAGTTTTGTAATTATCTATATCGTTGATCAAATGTGATTAAAAATCAAAATATTTCGACGATGACAACAGCATAATAGTAATTACAACTTTTTTTAGATGCAATAGTGGATGATCGCAGTGAAATTGCAAAGAATTTCGAAATAACATAATGAAAATTAACGATAAGAAAGTGGAAGAAAACTATTTTATAAAAAATTTAACATGATTTTTTGCGATAATTATCGTGGATTATCATCAAAAGTGGTGAAATGAGAATAATTATCTTAAAGTTATCGTTCAAAAAATGCTTGTAGATTTTTTTGTGAAAAGTTATTTGCAGGAAATAGTTGTGAACTTTTAAGAATTTTATTATATCCATGTTATTTATATAAATATTTTACGAATAAAAATTTACAGAAAAACACTTAGAAATTGTGAATTATTATTTCTTAGAAACTCCTAAAATGAATTATTAGGAAGAGGGAGTGTAAAAGTAATAAAGGTAAGTGTAAATAGAAACTCCCTAAAATGTAAATGTAACTTTGTGAAGCTGATGGGCCCAATTATTGTGTCTTGTTTCATTACTTCACCAACACATCTTCATGTTCCTTCCTCTCTCAATTTTATTCTTTGAAGCTTTGGTTTATTTTGTTCTAAGATTTTCATTCATAGTTTTTTCAATGGTTCAAATCTTAGAGCAAATGCTCCATTGATCATTGCCCTAAAATTTTAAGTGTTAATGAACTATCATTAAAAAAAATTATTAAATAAAAATTAATTTTAGATACAAAAATAATTAGTTACTATTTGATTAAATTAGAGACTATTTTATAAACTAAAAAAATTATTAGTATCTAAAGTAGTTTATATTAATAATAAAAAATTATAAAATGGTTTCTAAAATGGTATCTAATCATTAGCTACCAATGTTTTAACTACTTACTACTTTATATTCTAAATTAGTCTCTATTAGTATTTTTTTTAGATTAATTTAGAATCTGAAATATTAGTAACTAAAACTTAGGTAGCTAATTTAGATATCATTTTAATTTTTTTATTAATAATCTAACCTATATATTTAATGTAATCATATCAATATAGTGTTAATTATTTTTGTCTCTAAATTTAGTTATTATTTAATGATTTTTTTTAATTGGTTTTATCTAAGATCTCATAATATAGGTCATTCAAGTAGCTCTTCAATGTTCCTCCAAGTGGAACATTTTGATGTGAGGATTCTTCAAATAATAAGGTTATATAGATTAACTTTTAATTACTCAAGTTCATCTCTAAGCTTCATAAACTTAGTATGATTGTCCTCTTCAATAGTAGTTTTTTGAAATATTTATAGCTTATTGCACCATGTGATTTTGTTGTTGATGCTACCAAATAATGAGTTAAAATTTGTTATGATGGGGTCAACCAATTAGTTATTTTTCTATAAAAATGTTTATGTGCTAACAATGGGACAAAACAATAATAAATGTAAAAACCTCCCCTTTTTTTTGTACATATTACCATGTAAAAAGACAAAAACAACTTGTTAATTATAATTTAATTTCAAGTTTAAGTTTATAGTGATGATGCTTTCCTTTTCTTCTTATTTTTTTCTTCAAGAAAAAGGCTTCACTAGCTTAAAAAAAATAGTAATTCACTTCATCATGGGTTTGAGAATCATATGGTATTGGGTTTGGGCCCAATGGTAAATAAATGTATTAACTTGTGATGTGATGTAGGGTATGGTAACCTTTCATGGTGGATGGAACTATGCAAATAGAGATCACTTAATATCATATCATGAAATGAAAAACCAATTTCATAAATCTATACGAAAAATAATGGGTATACAATATCTTAATTTTTTTTATAACTCATGTTAGGATTTAGAGTTTACTGTTTAGATTAAATATGTAATAAGCTTGACGGACACATCGGACCTTAATCATCATTTATCATCACATGAAACAATTCATTAAATAGAGGAAGTAAACAAGCACGGCAAGACAATCATTAAATATAAATCAATTTTAGAGAAAAAAAATAATTAGTCTTTACATTAGTTAAATTAGATATTATTTTAGATACTAAAAAAATTATTGGTATCTAAATTAGTTTTTATTGTTGATAAATAGTTTCTAAATTGGTATCTAATTAACTACTTAGGTTATAGTTATCAATTATTTAAATTCTAAAGTTGATAGTTAAAATCTTGGTAGATAATTAGATACCAATTTAAAAAATATTTATCAATAATAAAAACTAATTTAGATATCAATATATTTTTACTTTCTAAAATATTATCTAATTTAGTTAATATAACAATTAAATATTTTTTATTTAATAATTTTTTTCAAACCCATAAAAAAATTCGAAACAACTCCATGTAACCTAAACAAAACTATATAAATCCCTTAGTTATCCATTATTATTGATAAATAATTTCTAAATTGATATCTAATTAACTAAGGTTATAGCTATCAATTATTTAAATTCTAAAATTGATAGTTAAAATCTTGATAGATAATTAGATATCAATTTAGAAACTATTTATCAATAATAAAAACTAATTTAGATACCAATAACTTTTTAATCTCTAAAATATTATCTAATTTGATTAATATAACAATTAAATATTTTTTATTTTTAAAATTAATTTTTATTTAATAATTTTCTTCAAACCCATAAAAAAAATTCAAAACAACTCCATGTAACCTAAACAAAACTATATAAATTCCTTAGTTATCCTTTATTGGTCTTTGCAACCACTAGTTTTCTTGAAGTTATATTTTCACCAATTTTCTCACCCCCTTTACAATTTTAACTTGTTTCTTAGATTAAAACTCCTCCTTTGTAGCACCATTTTAATTTCTTTAATCATTTGTGAGGAAAAGGGTTCTCATCACACCATGTTAATTTGATTTTTTTTTTTTAATTATAAGATTCATATTCTAAAAATAATAACCAATAGTCTCACAAACTTTGAAGCACACACATAAGATGAAATACATTTCTCTCTTAGCATTTGATTTTATATCACTAAGCAATGTAAAAATAACATCATTATATATAGATTCATGGTATTACAAGATTGAATCAAAGCTTACCAAACTAAGCAAGACAATTTGTATTGCATTGCAAAAGTTATAGTCCTTGTTTGGCTTGCATTAACTCGTGGATTTGATATTTTGACTTTCTAGGCACCAAAACCAGAGTAGAATAACATAAAGATAGAGATAAAATCTGCCACAAAATCAATGGAGGGATATCTCTGCAGATCTCTGAATACAGAAAATGAAAATGCATGAATATTAAATCACATCTTCAGTGACTCTGACACCTCCACTATTAAGATTTTAATATACTTTTTGCTCACAACTTTGATCTTTTTCTTGCAAGTTTTGAAGTAGATAGTGCAAAAATCTTGATGGTTTCCTTGAATGAATGAAGCATGAGTCAAATTCATCATTTGATAAAGTCTTACCAAAAGCATAGAGTTCAAAAAATAATAGAGAAGTATATTGATTCATATGTATGGTAAAAAATAATGAATTGATTATAAAATAGTGTTATGTACCTAACTAAAGTATATTATTCAATTATTTATCAAATTCCTAACATAAAAAAATTTATTAAATAAAAATTAGTTTTAGAGATTAAAATAATTAAAAAATATTTTATAAACTAAAAAATTATTAATATTTAAAATAGTTTTATTATTAATAAAAACTGGTATCGAGATTTTATTATAAATTAGTTTTTATTAGTCTTTTTTAAAAATTAATTTATAAATTTTTTATAATATTTTATTAATAATAAAAACCAGATATCAATAATTTTTTAATTTTTAAATTAATATTTAATTTAATTAATTCATGATTATTATTTTTTTCTATAAATTTAATTACTATTTAATAATTTTTGTGTAATATGTAATATTGAAATCAATGATGATCCATGTGATGCTCACTAATTCTCTTATTCAGATTTAATAGGAAAAAAAATTCTACAAACAATGAAAAATAAGAAAAAAAAATTAAAAGAATGTTTTTATAAATTAAAATTATCTCATATACAAATTAAAGGAATCAAAATTTAATTTAACTTAGAAAAAAAATCATTTCATTTTTTATATTAAAACATTTTTATGTAAATGATCACGTTTAATAATGTTTGAAACATATACAAAAATTTAAAATAAAAAATTAAAAGATCAATTGTTAATTTTAAAAATAAAAAGTACATTCATCCAAAATTAAGAGACTAGAACATTATTTAAATAATTAGAAACTTTAATTGTGAACAATACAAATAGGTTGATTTTGATCTTGATTGGGCAATGTAAGCCCAATTCACTATTCACTTTGACCCATAAATACAAGTCAACTAAAAAAGGGTCATAAAAGTAGTTGAGTGTTAGAAGGTGAATTAATTATATCTTAGAACACAAAATCATATCTTAATTAATAATAAAATCATAGAATAATACTCTTGGTAAAAAAAAAAAAAACTTTCTAATATAAATTTACCTTAATTCAAAAAAAATTTATCAACAATAATAAATATATATAAAAAAAAAACCCGTATACAAGAAAAAACAAAAACCAACCTTAATTCAAGTTGCTACTCTTAATTTTTTTTTAAGTTTTTCTCATGAGTTTTACTATTTGAAACATTAACTTAAATTTAATTAAAATATTTTTAAAACTGATTTAATTTCATAAATATCGAATTTTGTAATTTATGTTTACTTTTCATTTTATTTCTTTCAACTTTATGCATAGTGTGTGTTTAGGAAATTTTATTTTCTTGTTTTCAATTGTTTTAGACAAACTTCTCCTTGAACACTCATAAAGAAAATAAAAGAAAAATATGATGAGTTTTTCTTATCTAAAATTAATTTTTACATAAAATGAGTTGCAGGATCAGATCTCGCATATAATATTTTGAAAATTCATAAATGTTTAGCTTGTAAAAAAAAATTTATTTGATTACTTATTTTTCAAGTTCTTATAAATATATAGAGAAGATTGTCCCCAAAAAAATCCTTACTATAAAGTTTTAAATAAAGTATATAAGCTGGATGATGTTTGAGAAATTAACTTAAATTAAGTAAAATACTTTTTTTTAAACAAGTTATTTTTATGAAAATAAAAACTTGTAGTTTATGATAATTTTTCAAACATTTTTGTCCTTTTTATTTCATACACACTCTTATTCTTAAAGATATTTTTTTTATCCAAATGAAAATAATCATATTAAAGCTACTTTTCAGCAAAATTATATTGATAAGAATCTTATTCTAACCAAAATATACACATACTATTTTTCTATTGTGTAAAAGTTTATTACTTTTCATTTAAGTCAAATTAATCATATTCCAATATTTTTTATCAAACCATTATAAAAAAAAGTGATTTCTGATAATAACTGATTATAGTAATTAATTATGCATATAATTAATTATTGAAATTATCTAATTTTCACATGTATCTCTCATATACATCTCATTATTATGAAAAAAAAATAGTAAGTTGAATTAAAAAAACTTGAACCTCCTTTGAGATCAAGTTTAAAATTTCAATCCAATAACACACAATCTTAAATAAATTTATGAATTAGATTATATTGACCTACCAATTAAATAAATTATTTAAATAAAAATATGATCATACTATCATTGTATTAATAAATAAATTTTAAATTTAACTTAACTTTAAAAAATAATTATAATATAAAATATGTATTCACTAATATATTTAAAATATCTTTATTTTTAATTGATTTTTAAAAAAAAATTCACATCCTACTTCAGTGTTTATCCTCATAAACATGTCACTATGAGTTTATGACATTTTTTCCATCATTCAGCTCAAATATTCACTAAATGTTTCCCACCAATTTCTGTTCTTTCCTCAAAAGAAACACCATGAAAATATCTCTTAAACCTTGGTCTCACCACATCAAATATCTCCAACAAGTTTCACATTTCATGAGAAAGCAATACATTATTAGTTTAGATTTTTTTTTATGGACTTTTTATGTTTGTTTTTTAGTATTTCTTTAAAATATATCAATTTTAAAATTTTAATATTTTAAAATTTAAAATTTAGAGTTTAGGATTTAAAATATATATATTTTGATGGTATAACAGAGCACAGCACAGAAACCCAGAAAAAAAAATCTGAACTTTGTATGAAACTCCTCTTATTATTCTACATGTGAACAAAAAAACCTAATTAAGATATACATTTTCAATATTCTTGTTCCAAATTACACTAAGTTCATCTCTTAAATATCATACTATTTATATGAAAACAATCATACTATTTTTATTTTCAAATGTGAATAATTTTAACTATTTATTTAAATACTGTAAATTAAATTAATGTTTGACCTTGCAGTTAAGAAAAAAATAATTTTCAAAGAACATTAATAATTAAATGAAGATAAGTTATTTTGTTTATTTTAAAGTTGTTTTATTTTTTTTTATAGATAATATCAGAGGTAATACCCTTCACTCCAATGTAATATAATATAGTTAAATAATATTATGTTTATTTCTATAATATCATTAGAATTAATTTATATTTGAGATATTATTTATATTAGAACTTAAAATTTTATTTTAAAAAATGCCTCAAAAAATTAAAAAAGAAATATATTTGTAATTTTTTTTACCTGGACTCTTAAGTTATATTACTACTGAAAGAATCAACATAATATTACAATACAATTTTTAAAATATAGTTTAAGAATATTTTTTTATGTTTTTTCCTATATTTCTCTTAGATAACTATAACAACACTAAAATTTCTTGAAATTTTGTTATAAATATTTTATAGGACTTTATGCATAGAATTTTTTTTTTATAGATATCTTAAAAAATATTCTCCATGCATAAATTAATGTGTGGTGACATGTGGCCAACAAAGATGGTGACACTTTTGTCCATGTGCTTCTCAAAGGTCTCTCACTTTAGGAATATTATTATATTCATTTTTATTTTATTTTTTAATTCACAATATTATTATATTATTTTAAGTATTTGTTAAATGTGTTTTTTTTTATTGTGTTAAAGAAACTTTTCTCCTGAAAAACAAAAGAATGAAGAAAGTGTATGTGCATGGTGCATGTGCATGATGCATGGTGCATGTGCATGGTGCATGTGCATGATGCATGGTGCATGTGCATGATGCATGGAGGGGTTTATTTTATGTGCACGTGGCTAGTGATCTGACACGTAGATAATGATCTGACACGTGGATAAATGACCTGACACGTGGCAACAACACCCACGTGGGAGTCATTATAGTGAAGAGACTGCACTTTGCTTTTGGACAGACTTTATGGCAGAGAAATAGGTCAACGCAGTTCAATTTCTTTCTCAATTCATTGTATCATTCATTTTGAAAAAATAAAATAAAATAGGATCAAGAGTTTAATTTGTAGAATATAAAATATTGTTTAAATGTAATAATATATAATTAAATGATATTAACCTTATAATTGGAATAAAATAAGTCAATTTTACTTCTGAGTTTGAGATGAGTAATAATAAAAAAATATTTTAATTCATGAAGGTTATACTAAAATAGTTGTCATTTTAACTTTAAATGAAAAATGATAATTTTTAAATTTCAGGAATTGTTTTGGGAAAAAGTGAGCAAGCTCATTCCTCCTAGTTAATTCAAAATATATTTTGACCACATTTTTTGGTAAGCAGAAAAATAAAACAAATTCAAATTAATTCTTTTATAGGATAAATTAGTTTATAGATAAGTTAATTTATGAATTTTGTAATTTTTTTACTTTAGTTTTTGCATGTTAGCTTTAGTTTATAAAAAAGTATGTTATTTTTAAAAAAAATTACAAAAGAAAATCCATAAAAAAAATAAACTTCGTAATAGAGTTTTATTTTAAAGGTTATCATACCCAATGAATATATATAATGAAACTTTTATAAACGTATAGTGGTCTAAATTTATAAACTAGTTTTCGAATTGTATCTAATTTTATCCATATGCATGTCTTTCTTAAATTCAATAAACCACCCTTATCTTAAACTACTTAAGAGTTAAGAGTTAACTAAATGTTAAACTTATATAAACATACTCTAATTTTACAAAATTATACACATATGTATATAATCATATTTCAACACGTAAATTCATTCAACAAAAATACATTTTACCTCTCTAAATCTCTCTAAATCAATATCCTGATCTTGCTACTTGCGGAGGTATTTTTCGTGAGAGTATGGGGGAATTTATTGGAGCTTTTTCTGCGTTTCTTGAAGTTCAGACTGCTCTGGTTGCTGAGTTTTATGGGGTTATACATGCTATGGAGGAAGCTCAAAAGATGGGGCTTACTAATGTCTGGTTGGAATGTGATTCTGCTTTGGTTTGTGCTGCGTTTACTGCTAGGACAAATGTTCCTTGGATGCTTCGTAATCGATGGAATGTTTGTCTTAATTACTGTGGGAAAATTAGGTTTACAGTTACTCATATTTTTCGTGAAGGAAATGCGTGTGCTGATAAGTTGGCTAATTTAGGATTTTTTCATAGAGAACCTTTTCTTTGGTATAATAGGTTTCCACCTTGTCTGTTCTTAGAATTCTTTATGAATAGGTATAGTCTACCTATGTATCGTTTTTGTTAACATATGGGTTTTGGTCTAGTCCCCCCGTATTTTTGTATTTTTTTTTCTTTTCTTTTTTCTTTTGTTTAATAATATTTTTTTTCATGTGATGGTAAATGATTGTTGTTACTTGAGGTGTCAGCCTAACTGAGATCTTAAGTGGCATAGTGATACCTAACATGAAAGCTTTTATTTAAAAAAAATATCTATTTTAGATAAATACCATGATTAACTCCTGTTGGAAATCTCACATCGACTAGAGATTAGATCATTCCATAGTATGTAAGTGAGTGTAAATTTCACCTCATAAGCTGGTTTTATGAAGTTGAGTTAGGCTTAAAGTCCATTTATTAATATGACATCAGAATCATTTCGAGTTTATCCTAATTATTGTTTGTTAGGCTTATCAGATCACCCGCTATCGAATAATTATCGGATCATTCATAATATATAGTCTCATGCACGAGTTGGTAGTCTCAGCGCCACATCAACTAAACATTAAGACATCTCATAATATATTAGTGGATGTAAACCTTCTTATAAATTGTGAGATCAATAAAAGAAATAAAGGAGATTGATGTTATTAAATAATGACATTATTTTAAAAATACTGGTCATTTAATAACTTTAGATATTGAAATAATATTTTTTTATAGTTTTTGAAATTAAATTGATTAGTTATATTTATAATTTAAAAAGGCAATGTGATATGTATAACCTTTTTTTATATGCTTTTGGGAGCACATAGATAAAAAAGGTGTGGGAACAAGGTGTGTCTCTTTGCTCAATTATCTCTTACTTTGCCACTTAAAGGTATCCCTTAAAGATGCTCATGCTACCCTCACTTTAAATTTACCAATGTCAGATTTGATTCCTTTATATTTTTTAACATTTATCAATCAAAAAGTTAATACTTTAGATAGTGGTAAAATTTAGGTTAAATTTACCCTACTTTATTTTAAAATATACAACTATATTTTACTATATATCTTTTAACTTTCTCAATCAAAAAACATATATAAACAAAAACTTTTTTATATATATTCTACCTTTAAACTTGGTAGTGATAGTTTTGTCAAACCTTTTTAGAAATGAATATTTATCTTTCTTCTCAAAGAAGAAAAAATTCCTCCAAGGTTTAGTTTTTCGCTTTATCTACTGTCACGCATAGGTTAATTTCAGAATTTTTTTAATATGAAAGAAAAAAGTGTTTACTGTATAATAAAAAGTCATTAAATATAAACATAGATTACTGAAATACTTTATTTTTATTTGAGATAAATTTTAAATAAATAAAATTTTTAAAATCTATAAATAAAATTAAAAGGTTTATTTTATTTTTAAAAAAATATAAATCTATTTTATCTTAACACTTTTTTTTTATCTTAGAGATTAATAAACACTGGATTGAGCTGTTAGAGTATATATTCTTGTAAACGCAGGAGGATAGTGAATAATTTAATGTTTTTAAAGTTAAGTTTTGTAATTAAATTATTTTTTTATTTTTTTTATTCTCCTTTCTATGTTAGCTGTTAAAAGAAAATGTTGATAGTATAGAGATTGATTTTTTGAGAATATCAAGAAGGTTGCATTGAATTATGAAAATATTAGAATGTTAGAACACTACAATAAAATTATTAAATAAATATATTAAAATATTTAATTATTATTTGGTTAAATTAAAGATTATTTTATAAATTAAAAAAAATATTAGTATATAAATTTATTTTTATTATTAATAAAATTATTTTTAAATTAACATTTAAATATTATAAATTATTTTATTATTAATAATTTTAATAAATTAGTTACTTATTATTTTAATTTAAATTAGTCTATGTTAATTTTTAGAGACAGATTATATTATAAAATATTAGTAGTTAAAATTTTGATAATTAATTTATATACTAATTTAAAAATTATTTATAATTTTTTATTAATATTAAAAAATACTTATTGATAATTTTTAAGTCTTTTAAATTATATTTAATTTAATTGTTTTTCGTTTTTAAATTTAATTATTATTTAATGATTTTTTTATTAGTGGAAAGAAACTTTGCTAAATGATATTACATGATGAATACATTTTAGGTATAGTTTCAAACACACTAATTCTTTAATTATAACATATGATATTTTCTCATGAGTTCTTGAAGATGCAAGTCCAAAGATTATTTTTTGCAAATTAGGGTTTCACTTGACCAATCAGAAATGGCCCTTTTCAGAATTAAACTATATATTAACTCATGATTTTATACAGTGATTAACAAAGCCTTTAACCATATATTATATATATATAACTAGATTGAACTAAATTACCTTCTCTCACTCACTCTCTATATAGAACATGAGCACACACTAAACCCTCTCAGTGAAATTCAAGATGAACTACTATTTATTGGAACTAGAATGGTTACCTAGACTTAACATTTTTGTTCTATCACTCTCACACTCCTGCTCTATACTTATGGTCAGAACCCTGATGATCTGCTGTGTGATGATGATGATGACCCTCATCAACTTGTTTGTACACATAAAGCATAGAAATCCACACATAAAGGCCAAGGTTAACAGCACTTAACACTGCTAAAACCCAGTAAAAGTAATCAAGATGTGCCTTGTTGATGTTGTCACCAAGCCACTTTTCACCAGACCTTGATGTGATAGTCTCCACAACAACTATGACAATGTTGCCAAGAAAACTTCCAACCCCCACAATGCTTATGTATGCTGCAGCTCCTAAGCTTCTCAAAGAATGAGGCATTTGGTCATAGAAGAGCTCTTGCAGCCCCACAATTGTGAATGCATCAGACATTCCAGTGATCATGTACTGAGGAAGCAGCCACCAAATGGTGATTGGTAACACTGCTTTGGGGTCATCAATTAGGCCATGCTCCTTTGCAACACCAACCCTTTTGGCCTCCACAATTGCTGACACAACCATGTTGAGAACTGACAGAAAAAGTCCTACACCAATCCTCTGCAGCACTGTTATCCCAGAGGCTTTGCCTGTGAACTTTCTTGCTAGTGGCACAAAGACACGGTCGTAGAATGGCACAGCAAAGAGGATTGTGACTCCAACAAGGCCTTGGAGTGATGCTGGAGGGATTTGAAAATGTGGCCCTATGGAACGCACCATTGTGGCTCCTTGCTTGATGAAGAATGTGTGCACTTGAGATTGCACCACTGTGAACATCAAACAGCTTATCCATATTGGAATCAAGCGAAGGACAAGCTTCACTTCCTCAACTTGTGTCACTGAACAGAGCCTCCAAGGGTCTCTTGTCTTGCTTTTGGCATCAACTTCATCAATCATCGCTGCCTTGTCCAAAAACCTGTTTCAGTTTCATCCATTTTCGTCTCAGCAATGATGTGGTAATGGAAAGTGTGAACAAAAACACAGGGAAAAAGAAAAAGAGTGTCCTTCTTCCACAATGAGTTGTTGGTATCAACTCCAACCATGGATCAAACCCATGTGGCCCCCATCAGTTTTCATGTTTCAGAGTTGACTCCAATTGGATTTTCAGTGTGTGTGATGGGAATAATTCTTCCATCAGTGGTACAACTAATAAGATACTTGTAGAATGCATTAAATAATCCTAAAGTCTATGTTTTTTTCCTTTGGGTAGTGGCCAAGTCTATGTTAAAGTCTTGTGTTGAAACATGTGCAATGCTTAGTTTAATGCTTTTGATTTGTGATTATAAAATGTAGTGTTCACAGAAGTGCTTGTGTTAAGGATGCAAAGAAAAAAGAAGAGGGAAACAGAGACACCTACTTATTAACATTAGATATGAAAAATGTGGTGTGCATATAATATTTGCATTCACCATGTGTGTTTGACAAAGGATTCTACTTTTTCAAAATGAGAAAGGTGCACTTTTTCATTGTGTAACACATTTGATTTTCTAAAACAATGGTTGAAACTTTGATTTAGAGGGGCACCCCTTATTTTATTAACATTTATTTTAGTTTGAATGTGAGTCGTGAGGTGTCAATCTGACACCTAACTCAGATGTCAAGTTGCATAATAATATCTAACATCTAACACGAAAGTTTTTATTATAGATATCTTGATTATACTTATTTTTCTTATCTAACAAAAAAAGTTCAACTTAGTTGCTCAATGACTTGTGATCACACTAAAATGCATGTTCTATGAACTTAGTTTACTCTTCCCACCACAAATTCATCATCATTCCTTCCACTTCTACTTAATCATAAACCACATGGAGAAGCTAGTTAAGTGTTTTCAAATGGGCATGAGATAGTAAGGCATAGCTTTCATGGAAGAAAAAAAATGACTTTTAGTAAATCACAATTCTTATTGAAGAACCCTTTTGATCTAAAGGTGGATCTATAAAAAAAATGTTATTTCTTTCTAGTCACACACAAAAAATGTTAGCAAAAAGAAAGTATTATAGAATGATGGAAAAGAAAAATGTGGAGAGTTCTAGTAGTTAGAAGAGGTGGCACCCACCTATATTGAAGGGTATGGAGGAGAGTGTGGATTTTGGATTGAGCATGGAGATGATGGGGCTCATGATGCTCCTCCTCCTCATAACAATAATTGTTGAGGCCGTGCGTGGAGTGCACGCGCCACTTGCGTGAGGCGGCGACAAAGACTTGGGCCAGCCTGGTAAATGGGCTCCCTGATGGGCCTTCCTTTCTGTACCTTTTGATTCCCAACAAGAAGAGTGCTAATGCCAAACCCAACACTCCTGACAGCACTCCCAACCCCACTCCCCACCCAACATTGTCCTGTTTGTTCAATTAACATCATCATTTACAATCATATATCAAAACATGATCAAGGAACATAACATGACATAAACATATATTTGTGTTGATTGTGTAGGGTTATAGTGAACATAGAGTTGTGGGTTCATGGGATTTTTTTTTGTTTGCAATTTACATTTGGTGCACATGTTATTATAAAATTTGTTTTGTTGATCCATCAAAAACACTTTTTAAATGACTATGAGGGTAATTATGATTAAAACCTAAAAAACTCATTATTAATGTTACAAAAAAATTATAACACTTTAATGATGTTTTGTCAAATGACTAAAAATATTATTTACCATTATAAGGAGACTTTTAGTAGTGTAAACTCAATTTTTGTCTATATATGGCCAAACATTCTTTGTAAAATATAAAAGTGATGGAACACTCTTCTCACCTTTTACAATGAAAAATTCATTTCACTAATAACTTGTCCAAGGGTGGTGCATATAAATGGAAAAGACTTAGTGAAGAATATGTTCCCATGTTAGTGAAACTTGATATTCTAATAAAGAAATGCTTGTGATCCATAAATTCTCTTTTGGGTGTTTATCCTATAGTACTACTATACACATACAATAAATAAATCAATTTTATATTGCTTTTTTGCATTTTACTAGTCCCACCTATGACCCACCTTTCAAACCATTCTTTTATAAGAGAAAATTTGTTATTTAATGTCAACTAGAATATTATATTTTACATTGTTTCCATGCCCATCTTTTGATTAGTTAATCACTTTCTTAATCAAATGTTTTACAATAGTTTAATCTTCAATAGGGGTTTTCAATCATGGTTTTTTTCCCAAGAAACAAATGTAGAGATTCAACCCTAGACTTCGAAAAAATATTAAAGGGCTAAGAAAACAACTAAATAAATTAACTATATTTTTTGTGTGTTGTCAAAATCTAATAGTGCATGGAATGGACCTAAGTTAATAAGTTACGTCTTAAATATTGACTAAGTGTGTGAAATTGAAATACAACTTCACTAATGATGCTTGCGAATGAAACATGGAAGAGATTTGCTAAACGTGATTCTTATCAAATTCAAGTAAGAAATTCACTACAAAACAACAAATTAGCAATAGGGGAAATCCAACTTTTGTCATTCGACAGATTTTCTAAAGACTTTTTTAGCAACAATTTGATTCTCGAATGATTCTTTTCATTTACAAATATTTCATAACTTACCCGTGTTTTGGAATCAAATTAACGTCACGAGATAAAAAAAATTCGAACATGTTTTTACGAACAAAAATTCAAGATAATACTATAACATTATTATTATATTATCATTTTTTTCTAATAACCTTTTGATTTTTTTAGCCAATTTAGATATAGAAGAACTATTCTTAAAAAAAATCCATTTTAGTGTTACCAATATTTAGACAATCAAATTGATGCTAGCTTTTTTTTTATCATGAATGATGAAAAAACCAAACTAAAAGTGCAACACATCTAAATATTAATCTTTAAAATTAATAAAAAGTTTCATTTTAATCTCTAAATTTGTTAAAAACATGATCAAATAACATTCACTTTACCATATAAAATCATGAAAAAAAAAAAATATATATATATATATATATTCTACCCAATTAAAAAAACAAATGAATTTCATGAATTTACCTGAAGATATATGACAACAAAAACAGAAGCAGTGGAGCCAGCAACAATCCCTAGATACCACCAGTTGAAGAAGGAACTCTTGGTGTCCCTTTCTTCTGGCGTGTCCTCGTCGAATTGATCGGCGGCGAAGGTCTGAACACAGGGTTTGTGACCTCCGTCGCCGATGGCGAGGACATAAAGTGCCAGAAAAAAGAGAAACTTGTGCTTGAGAGCAGTTACTGAAAGAGTCAAGAAGATCATGCCCTGTAGCATAGAGATGTTCATGTGAGAGGATAACATATGATATTCTTCTTCCATCAAGAATGGCTAAAACTATGCATTAAACTAATTGACAGTGCATGCATGGCTGGCATGTATAATGTGGACAATCACAGGAAATATGCAAAATCTTGTACGGAATATTGGAATCACAATAGATGTGGTGAAGCATTTGAGTGTTCCATGGAAGTGGAAAAGTGTGTTAATGCCCCACACAATTGACATCTCAATAATTAAGTGCACAAAATTGAATCATGATCAAGAGTGTGTTTTGCAAGTTATGTCACCACCTTTGCATAATTTATTTGGCTAATGGGGTTTTTCATTATGTTATTATTGGCTTTGTTAATTGCTCAAACTTTTTTCAACATCACAGAAAAAGTTCATAAGTGGTGGTGGAAGGAACTTATAAGTGTTGGAAAAAGTTGGTTTTTGAATCCAAAATATTGAAACCTAACATGACTTAGTTGTGTTTATGTAAGATCAAGAATCAAGTATCTCCTATGTTTCAAATTTTAGTCTTTATTTAAATTCAATTGGGTTTTTATATTTAAAAAATAAATAAATCACTATAAGAAAAAAATTAAATAATAATCAAATTTAAAGAAAAAAATAATTAATTATTTATATTAATTTAAAGACAACAAAAATTATTAATGTCTAAAGTGATTTATATTATTAATGTAAATTTATAATAGTTTTTAAATTAATATTTAAATTAACTATCTTAGTTTTAATTATTAATATTTTAAATTAAGTAGTAAGTAGTTAAAATTTTGATAACATGATTAAATATTAAATTAAAAATTATTTTAATTTTTTTTATTAATAATAAAAGTTACTTTAAATACTAATAATTTTTTTAATTTATAAAATGATCTCTAATTTAATTAATTTTAAATCATAAAAAAAAACAAAACTATTTTAAAAATATAAATTAAATTATAACCTCATTGCAAGAAAATTTTTAAAAATGATGATAATTTAAAAATAATTATTTATTATTAGACTCATTTCCATTACAGGAGTAATTAAATGAAATATTAATTTAATATTTTATGGATTCACTCTAACACGCCACTCTTAAAACTTGGTGAAAATTTTAACTCATTTAATATTTTAATTAATGTTGTATTAAATTATCAATATTTTCAAAGCAGAAACAGTGACAACTGTAACACACAGTTCTTTAAAAAAACAATCATTTACAAAATTTCCTTTTCCAACATATTCCTTATAAAAATAACTTTATAAAAACAAATTAAATGTACTCGTTGTATAACATATAAATCCATTTAAATTAAAATACTTTGTCTTCTTTAAAAGAGCAAAATACTATTATACACAAATTTAAATGTACTCTTTGTATAACATATAAATCCTTTTAAATTAAAATACTTTGTCATTTTTAAAAGAGCAAAATACTATTATACACAAATTTCAGAAACACACCAAATCTTTGACCAAAAAATATCTTAATGTTGAAAGAATTGTAAATTCATTTAAAAGATTCGAGTGAGGTATATCAATAATAAACAAAAAGAGAAATAAAAGAATATAATTTTAAAAATATTAGTAATCAAGTGAAATAGTTTTCAACTATAATAAAAAAACATATAATTTATTTCATGGCACTTTATTAATTATTATTTGCATTTGCCGCTATAAAATATCGCGGCTACGAGATTCCGGTGAACGAGAAAAGCCATAGTGAAAATGTAATATTATATTTATATGTTTATTATGGTTACTGAACGATGTGGGACCATATACGTAACCGAGTGAAGTTGCAAAAAGACAAAGTTGTTGCATCAGAAGAGTAGCGAGCACAGAAACTAGATTCCACCCATTTGGCAAGAATCAAGCATGGAAGAAGAGAGACACGAGCATGTTTTACCCAAAGAAAAATTGAAGTTGTTGCAACAGTGAAAAGATTAAAAGAAGATGATGAAAAGGGGTGAAAATGAAAAAAAAAAAAATTGACTTACCAGAAGATAGATGAGCGAGGAGAAGAGTATGGTGTTGAAGCGACCCAGATAGGAATCAGCAATGAAACCACCAAGCAGAGGGAAGAGGGAAGAAGCTCCCACCCATGTGTTCACATCTTTTGCTGCTTGTGTGATGGGTTCATTCAGAACATTTGTCAGGTACTGGATAAGGTTACTTGCCAATCCTTGGTATGCAAATCTCTCAGCAAACTCCACAACTGCACAAAAACATCATTAAATCAAGATCAAACTTGTGGTGATGCAAGAGAAAAGAGAGTGAGATTTGATGGGTTAAGTTCAAGTTAATGTGTGTTTGTTTTGGATTGCCTTTCACATCATCACACTATGATGGAATTGGAACTCAATAGAACTCAATAAACATCATTATATGAAATAGTTCTGGTTCTGAGTGTCTCAAATCCTTATACAGAAAAGACCACAGAAAAGATCAAGATCAATCTCTTGCTGCATAGACATCCTTAACTTTTGGAAAAATTGAGGTTTGATGTGAGGTTTGTGCAAAGTGTTTGTTTATTCTAATGTGTGTGTGTTTGGAGAGAAAGGGAAAATGGGGGAATTGGACTCACAAATGATGAAGATGGCAGCATTCCAACCACCCTTTGGGTTTGTGGGGTGGTGGATGAGGGAATTGCTCTTGCTGCTGCTGCTGATTCTTCCATCAGCCATGGCTGAATTGAATGGTAAAGAGAAGAAGATTTTGAAGAGGGGTTTGGAGAAAATGGTGTTGGGGGTTGAGGTTTGGGGAGGCTCCATGAGGAGATTGGTGCTTATATAGGGTGAATTGTGGGTGAGTGAACACCACCACTCAAAAACTTTGGTTTAGGCTGCTTATTTATTGCTTCTCTTTGCAGCACCACTTCAACTTAAGGAATTATGTTTTCACCACTTTTTTTTTCCCTTAAAAAGATTTATCTTTCTGTATTTTTTTTCAAAATTTGTTTCATAAAATAACATATTTAAGTTTTTTTTGTTGTGGGTTTAAGTTAAGGTAGGTTTTTTGTTGTAGGAATAGCTTATTTTGAGCTTTTGTTTTGAGGAATATTATGTACTACAATAATTCAATTATTTATTCAGTTGTTTTGGTATAAGAATGAGAAGTATTCCTTAAATATATTTATTTATTTTATTTACCTTTTACTCATTATTGAAAGGTAATGTTTAATTTTTTGATATTTTTTGTCTAACTTCTTTTTTCAAAATAAAGAAATTTGTGTTGCTTTTAAACAAACAAAAAAACCTCTTGTGGGATTATTTTTAAAAACAGGTAAACTAATTATCATAAATGTGTCATTTCCCTTGCAACACCATTTTCAATCTCTTTCATGTTTTTCTAAGATAACTGATTGGTTTTAACTATTTTTTTAATTGAATTGTTAATAAACAACTAATTAATCAATTTTTTAATGTTTAACAACACAAAATTGTCACTGATAAAGTATAACTATTAATTGACATTTAAGAGAAGGAACATTTTATAATCTAAAAGTTATAATTGCAATGCTGTTTTATGTTTAAAAAATGAAAGAAGTTGGTTGAATATTTAAAAAATTAAACATATTATTAATTGAAGATTTGATTAGTTGGATAAATATGTAAATAAATAATATGAGAAAAAGAATTAAGCGAAAAAGGTTGTAATTTGACCTAAAAGTTAATTGTTTCTTTTGTGGAGGAAGCTGCACGTGCCGATCTGGTTCGTGACAACACCCACGTGGGAGTCATCATAGTGAAGGGACTGCACTTTGGTTTTGGGCAGACTTTTTGTAACAAAAATTTGTGAACCAAGTTGAGTTTGGTTTGGTATAGATTCACTCTCTCAATATTCATTCTATCTTTTATTTATTTTAAATATATATATATATATATATAGAAAATGAAAAAAAAAATGTTATTTTAATCTAAACACTAAAAATTTTATTAAATTATAAGTAATTTTAGAAAAAAAAAATTAGAAACTATTTTAAAAACTAAAAAATAATTAATTTTTATTACTAATAAAAAATTATTAAGTAATTTTTAAATTGATAGGTAATTTAGATATTAATTTAAAATTTATTTTATAAATTTTTATTAATAATGCTAATAAATTTTAGTGTTTAAAATAGTATTTAATTTAGTTAATGAAAAAAAATAGAAAATGAAAAAAAAATGTTATTTTAATTTAAACACTAAAAAATTTACTAAATTATAACTAATTTTAGAGAAAAAAATTAGTTACTATTGAATTAAATTAGGAACTATTTTAAAACTTAAAAAATAATTATTATCTAAAGTAATTTTTATTACTAATAAAAAATTATAAAATAATTTTTAAATTGGTAACTAATTTAGATACTAATTTAAAAATCATTTTATAAACTTTTATTAATAATGTTAATAAATTTTTTGAATTTAAAATAGTATTTAATTTAGTTAATATAATAATTAATTATTTTTTTCTCTTAGTTAATGAATTTTTTATAGTAAAAAAATTATTACTCTAATTACAAAGAAATTTCATGAGTCATGCATAGAAATAAATTTTAACTACTTTTATCCTATTTAATAATATTATCTTAAAAATTTATGACTGTTTTTTTATACATCTTATCTGTAAATGAGAAAAACAAACCCCATCAAATATATGTTTAATAATATTTGTTTATATGTAAATGAAAAATATGTTCAATAAATAGTAACACATACATAACTATTATTATTATGTTAAAGTATTTCAAAGAAGTTGTATACTACCTAAAATCATTTTAAACACAAGAGTGATCTACCATTAAAATTTAAATCTAACTTATGCTAATTATCACAAAACAATTGTAATGTACTCAATAATTGATTTTTTTAAAAGATCTTAATTTAAGTGAAATTTATTCACTTAAATTAATATTACCTTTATAAAAAGTACAATTGATCTAAATTGTTAAATTAATTAACTTTTTACAAATATTTAAAAGAAAATTAAAATTTACTACAAGTGCACTAAAAGAAGTAAAAAGAAACTAAAATTTAGTACAAATGTACTAGAAGAAGTAAAGACACACTTAAATATTTATATTGGTTTATCTCGATATTTAACTATGTCTAATTCTTTTTTATAAATTGGAAAAAAAAATTAATTTATTAATAAATTATCACAAGTATTTTTATTATTACTTTTTACTTAAACAAGTAACAAAATTATGTATGATTATCCTTTTTTTTTCTCCTTAATTAAATCACTTCTAACTTTTTCAAGTATTCTTTAAAAGTCATTCTTAACTTACAATAAAAGAATTATCATAATATTATAAGGAAAACTCTTTGAAAAGAGAATAGATAAAATAAAAATTTCTTCCAAAACAAAGACTTTACAAAGTAAAGTTTTTAACAAGAAAGAACACTTTATGATTTGTGTTGTAAAACGTTTCTATGATCTAGAGTCCTTGAAATTTTTTGACAAAGGCATATGCATGTTTTACAAAAAAAAATATTAGTTTTGCATGGAAAACATTTTATTTCTAATCATATTGAATAAAATTGTTGTAAGTAGTGTGTTGATTTTCTATTTCATATTAAAGTTGTGGCAAGTTTTAGTAGCCTTTTGCCTAACATGATCTCTGTTACACTCAACTTTTATTTGTTTACAGTATTTTTAGTTTTGAACATGTTTTTCTGGTACTAACAACACTATTGTAAGCATACAACAAAAATTTGGTCTATTGTGTTAAAACTTTTATGGAACATGTGACTCAACACTCTAAAGACTTCGCAAGACAATCTGATAAATTTGGATATTATCTTTGTCTTGTAATAATACTTTGTCTTATGTCTTATGTATTGTCTTATATATGATTTGGGAGAATCGTCTATAACTCATACAGATAAGACAATATAATGACATAAAATACTCTGACCTTTTTAGAGAGACAGTCTTGATAAATTTTCCTGATGAGTATGCTTTAAAGGTATGTATATAAGTTTACCAAAACTACACATTATTTGTTATTATCAAAATCAAGAGTAATTTATAATGTCTTTGTTCATAAAGACTATAAAGACTATATCGTTGTAGCATAAACGATTAGATATTATATTAGAAAGTAGTTTATAAATTTTTATTAATAATAAAAATAACTTTAGATATCAATATATTTTTCTCTATAAACAATATCTAATTCAGTTAATACACTAATTAATAGTTTTTTTAAATTAGTTTTTATTTAATGATTTTCTTGTAGTGTCTTATTTATACATAAAATATTTTATTTTATGTTGACATTGTTTTTATAAATTTCATTATATCCTTTATATTTTCATACAATTATGATATTTATATATATATATAACTTTTTTTTTATACAATATACCATTATCTTAAAGGAAGCTAACTTCTCATGGGCCAATAAAATTAGAGAATTTTCTTATCCATTTCACCAAAAACAAATGATAGAGGAGAACCATGTTCACTTCATTTTTCCTCCTTCCAATTTTACTCTTCTCATTTCATCACAAACAAACAAAATGTAATGTCACATTTAACGACAACCAACTAAGATTCTTGCTTTTAAATCACGTTATCTTATAAGGATATAGTTTTATAATTATACTTATATTAGCATATATTAATAGAATTTTACTAATCACTAATGTTTTCTTTTACAACATGTTATTAAATGGAATCAAAATACCACCATTGATTAATTAAATTACAAAAAATTCATTCTAACACGTGGGATAAGATTAATATGCTCTTTTTTTTTAAATTGAAAACTTTTTTAAATATAAAAATATTTTAATGTTTTTATTGTTGTAAATGTTCACCGTGCCAAAAGACAAAGTTTGGTATGATTGTAAATATATAATAATTATTACCATTTAAGATGAAAAAATACTAACCAATAATATTTCAAATATGGTAATTAGCTTTAACAATTTTATCTTAATAAATTTGAATAAATAACATATTATTAATAACATAAAAAATATTTGTCCGATATATTATTTATAATTATTTAACTAATGTTAGGGTTATATATATTTATATAAGTTGCAATTTAATTAAAGATTGGATGCTTTAAGTTTGATGAAGATCTATGATACTTTTAATTTAATCAGAATCTAGATCTTATGACTTTTGATAAGATCCCAAGTCATTGTACTATATGAGTAAATTAATGTATTAATCTCGAAGGAGATTGATCACATCAACTTAATTCTTCAACATTTATTTTCCTGAATTGATAAATTTAAGTTAAAAATGAAGAATTTATGATGAACAAAAACGATGTAACTTAAAAGGTGATTTTTTAAATTTTATTTTAGTTACATGTTTTGCTTAATGTAGTAAAATTAGAAGAATATGATACTGAATTAACGAATAAAAATATTTGAAAATAAAAATAAAAATAAGGGTACATTTGATTCGGTGAAATAGTTATAATTTGTCTGCATTATACAACAGTGGTGATTCTTTGTTTTGTTCTTTTAAAACATTGAATGACAATTCTATTTTATTTGGGTACCCAAAGACAAGCAAAAAACTGAAATGAATATTCCTTCTTTAAAATTAAAAAGTGAGAATTTGTCACTCTTTTTTCAAAAATAAATATACTAATAGTTTTAGTGCTTGTTTAGCTTTTCTTGCCTATTATTTTAATTATATTTAATTAGAAGTTTATCTTCTAAGTGTTTGTGTATCAAATGTAGATAACATGAGAATAGAATAAAATGGATTATGTGAATGAGCTAATCAAATGATGGAGCGTTTCATTCAATTCTCATCTTAATTTCTTAAAAATCAATTCTAAGTGTTCAATCACTATTAGCAAAGATAGTCTACCATCTCACACATAAGCACATTTTAAGAAAAAGCAATACAAAAAAGGGTTTTTTTGACCATGATGGTTTTTTTTTTTATCAAAATGGGGTCCGTTTTAAAAAAATTACAAATTTAGGCAAGTCGTGCCAATTTGGCACAAATTTATTTGCACAAATAGTTCCAATTTGACACGACTCTTTCATGTCATACTAAAGTTGTGTCAACTTGACACGACTTCTGTCCTATCGACTATCATATTGAAGTTGTGCCAACTTGGCACGACTTCTGCCACGTCATAATTTTTTTTTTAAATTTTATTGTTTATATATTGGGTAGTAAGTTATGCAATGTTAAAAATTAATTTGATACATAATTTTCTAAGAGTGTTAGTTTTAAGAAACAAAAAATTGGATATATAATTATTTTTAAATTATTTAATTATTTCAAAATAATTACAAATTATTTATATTATTTGACTTATTTTTAAATTATTTAATTATTTCAAAATAATTACAGTACTTATACCTTTTTATATTTTAATATAAATGACATTAAAAAAAATAAACAAGTTTAAAAAATGTATTATTTGAATTGTGATAAAAAAAATTATTACTTCAGAAACAAAATGAATAATTGTGATACACAATTATCCAATTTTTTGTTCCTTAAAACTAACACTCTTAGAAAATTATGTATCAAATTAATTTTTAACATTACATAACTTACTACCCAATATATAAACAATAAAATTTTTAAAAAATTATGACGTGACAGAAGTCTTGTCAAGTTGGCACGACTTCAGTATGACAGGACATAAGTCGTGTCAAGTTGACATGACTTCATTATGACATGACAGAGTCGTGTCAAATTGGGACGATTTTTTCATATGAAGTCGTGCCAAATTAACACGACTTGCCTAAATTTGGACTCCATTTTAGTAAAAACAAAAAAGAATAACACCATCATGATAAAAACCATAAAAAAAAAATGTGCGGTGATATTTTTATAAATAAATAAAACTATTTCATGTTGAAGGTTTTCGATATTTATGTTGAATTCGTATATTTATTCAACATAAATATAAAGTTTTACGTTAAATTTTAAAAATGTTTGACGTAATCTATTTACATTAGGGCATTGTGCTTCTTCTTTCTACTTCCACGATACTATTCTTCTTCTTTTTTATTTTGGATTTAAATTACACAAATTAACACCATGAAAAGGAACAACAAAAGAAAAACCCTTATGATTGATCTAAATTTACGTCTCTCGCATCTACATTAGACTCTTACCTAATGTAATTAGTCTTAGAAAAAAATCTTAATAAAAAGTCTTTTTTTTTTCACTAGCAAATGTCAAAAAAAATAGTCAAGAACAAAATTATCTTATTCTTTTCTATCATCTAACTTATAAAATAAAAATAAATAACATATGCATAATACAATATATATATATATATATATATATAATCTCCTACAATAGAAAATATTATACATAATAAATTAGTAATTTTTATAGTAGTTATCTTATAAATTATACTAATATTATTTTCTAATTAATCTATTTTTTTAAGATAAAGATAGCTTAAGTAATATAAACTTTCTATATAGATTTTTTTTATGTAAGTTAAAGAATTGGTATAGATATAAATGACATAGTAAATCATACTATCTAAATCAACATAGTTATATAACCAATTTATAAAGTTGATTTTTTTTAATATTTTGTTGACTTATTCATTTGTATTCAATTATATAGTTCAAAAAGCTAATGATCCTTAGGAAGACTTCAAGTATACAAAAATATATAAATATTGGAAAAATTCACACACACATATAGATAAAAAAAATGTAAAAAAAAAAATCTATCAAAATGTAGATCGTGTATAAAAACCCACAAGTTATCATAAATACCTAAAAAAACTATAAAAATATCTAGAAGCTACTATAGGTACAATTTATGAATAGTTACCTAGCTAGAACATAGGTGATGAATAAAAATCAGAGAACAAAGGGTCATAAAAGAAAAATTTAGAAGTTTAATTTGTGATATTATAATTTTTTTCTCATGTTAACATCCAAAAAATTATTTAGTGGTTACTAAAGAGTTAATAAATAAGAGAATTTCATATGCAAATTTTTTTTTCAACACCATCATTATATATAATAATTTAGAATCGATTTTCAATCACATTTGAAGTATTATCCACTTTAGAATTTTATTACAATTTATTTTTAAAAATATTTTGATAAATTAAGAAAAAAATGTATATATAAATTATCATTTACTTTAACTCTAACGATGTAAGACTATTGGGTGTATTCAAACATTGTTGTGTTAAAAAAAATTGGTTAACCACCTTTTTATAATGTAGGAAGGGATGCCTACATTTTATTTCTAAATATACAAAATATAACAAAATTTGATAGATATATAATAAAACATCATGCTTGAATTTTGTTGAGAATGAAAGAAGTTTTTTTAGTATTAACTTTATCTTTATATTAAATGATATTATTAAAAATAAGTTCTAAGAATTTTATTTTCTTTAATAAAACACATATTTACAAACTTTAGCATGTAATTGTTTTTTTTATAAAAGTTTTTATCTTAATCATCATTATACAACTTGACTTTTCTGAAGATTAAATTAAATTTATATATTAATAAAAATATACATAAATAAACTACATTTATTTATAAAGAATTTTAAAAACAACATTAATCTAAAAAAAATTAGAAGATGTTCACCATTCCTTAACAAAATTATTATACAAACTTATTATATTCTATAAATAATATATTTCAAAAGTTCTTGCACAAAAACTTATCTAAAAAGACTATAAATATTGATGATTATTTTTACAGTAATCATTTGGAGGTTTAACCAGTAAAATGTTGCCATTCACTCAGTCTCAGGTGACTTTATTCATAATTAATCATCATGTCATAATCTATGCAACTTTTTTGCCAAACCCTACTTTTTTTTACTTGTCTTTGTCAAACCAGTCTGAATCTTCTTCAATGCAGAAAATTCCTTGACAAAAAAATATACAGAAAGAGATTAATTGGTCAAAAACTGTATACACTTATCTTCATCATGTGCATATACTGACAAATATACAGTTTGGTATTTTACATTTTTCATACTGTATAAAGTTTCTGACCACCCAATATAAATTCTATTTATTTACAGTATCTTTTACCTTCTGATACTTTTCTGCCATTAATGGTGACAGATTTTCAGGGGTGAAAATTACTCATCTTAACTCTGCTAAATATAATTGACAACAGTTTTATTCCCAAAGAAACAAGCTCTTTATAATGTAAAAAAATGAAATATAAATATAATTATTTCAGAAATTTCATTTAATTTACTAAACTCAGAAAGATAACATCAATTTAGACTTGTAATTATGAAAATCGAAATAAAAAATATTGTTTGAGGCCATGATAGTTGTATTGGTGAATGAGTTCAAGTCTTTTATTGTGAAGGAAATAAAAAAATATTACTTAGAATACAAAATTTTAGTTTTTGAAAATTTACTTTTAAATTTAGTAAAAAAAATGATAGTCTCTCAAGAATTTAAAGTTAGAAAAGTGTATTTTTCATGTTTGGTTATTATTTTTTAAAGTATAACATTTTAGTCAGATTTTTCACAAAAACCTTTTTATTGGAGAAATGAAAAACTAACTTTTCCGAATCAAAATTACTTTTTTTTACTGAAAAAAAGTATCATATTACTTTTATTAAATCATTTAATATGGCAAGGAACTACTAGGTTCGATAAATATTTCTAGAAATATTTTTCATCAACCAAACAAAATTTAACCAAACCAAACAAAATTTAACCATTTCCTAATTATAATTACTTGTTCAAAATATTTTGCTTCTTTCAAATGTTACAGATAAAATACATGTTTATTAAATTTTTATTGTATAGTTAGTTATTAAAACTAATTATTAAGAAATTAATTTTATTTATCTTCTTTTCCTATCTTATTAGTTTTGTTGCAATTGCAAATCCATCATTAAAGCTATTATTAAGAAATCTATTTCATCTATTTTATTTTCCTATGATTAGTCTGGTTGTAATCTCAAGTCCATCATTAAAACTAGTTATTAAGAAATCAATTTAACTTGTCTCCGCATCAGAGGTATTGTTCGGTTTATTCTAAGTATTAAGGGATGAATATATATTTAAATTGTCACTGACTTCAATTCTCAAGTGATATGAGACTATTGTATGTAGTAGAATAAGTCTTTCAATCGAGGACTAAGTGAAGGAAGATTTGTCTTTAGAATCATCTTTCTATTTTCTCAAAAAGCATCAATATTGTTGAGATAACACTATTATTCATTTTAAAACTTAAAGTTCCATAATAATTTTATCTTTAAAAAATGTCTCAAATGTCTCAAATGATTAATCGAAGAAAATATATTTAAATTATTCTTGGTTACAACTTTCAAATAATGTAAAATTATTGCACATACATAACAAAGTTTTTTAGCTACTCTTATCTACCCATCCATCAATCACACAATCCATATCCCTCTTTTCACTCCTTTTTCAAAACTCCAACCCTCACTTTTTTGTAATCACACTTTCATCTCAAAAGTTCAACCTCCATTTTTTTCTTCCACTTTCTTGCAATCACACTTTCATCTAAAAATTTCAACCTCCATTTTATTCTTCCACTTTCTTCTGTCTCACTCCCACTTCGTTAATTTTCTTGAATATCCCATTTAGAAGACTAATTTAATGTCACATTTTTACTATGGAAATCAACATGACTTATAAATTTAGAAGATAACTATCATAATTTCTGAATATTTAGTTGAGATAGTTTTATCTTTATTTTTTTAGGAATCACATGTATCTTTATAGGAGTTAGAAAACAATAATACTCAATTATATGTTTTTTTCTCTCTAAATAATATTTAAGACAGCCCTATTGTTATAACTCAAATTCATTGACCATGCTGATATTTTGTATATTTTTTCTTTTGATTCCCATAAAGTAAATGAAAGTAAAGCAAGTGATTTCAGTCATTAATAAATAACTAAATAATGGTTGATATTTTAATATCTCCATGGTAAATTGAGCCTTATTTTTTCAATTATCAATAACTAAGATTACATACTTTATCTTGTATGCTACTCACTTTAAAGACAAACCTATTTTGTCACTTTTTTTTAAAGAGTAGAACATCGGATCCTAAAGTGAACATTACACTAAAAAAAGGGGTTAAAAAATTGCTACAATCAAAGAGATTAAAATGAGGAAAAATATGCATTTTTGAGAGAATATACATAAGTATAGGCCTTAAAAGTTAGGTTCATCTACACAATTTTCCTGAACCTTGGTACTAGACTACACCTCCAAGCACAATCGTCTACTAATTCAACAACTCACATTGAAGCAATTCATTGACTTGAAGAACATCACCATGCATGAGGGTGAGTGGTGGTGGAACTGTGGATTTCATGGGAGAGATAAAGGGAAAGAAGTTTTTGTGGGCATGGTGTGATGGGTGGTGTTTGGCAATGTAGAGAGGTACAATGAGTGGGGTTAAATTTTTGTTATTGATTACTTATCTCCAAGGGTACTACACATGCTTATAGAGTTCATAATGGGGAGCTCTCTTCTTCTACAAAGGCTATCAATCAAGTGGCTGATTATAGCTTGAATGATGGTTTATACTTTATAGAGGCTATGGATAATGTTGAGGTGCATATTGGTTTCACCTTATGGGGAAATTATTAGATACGGATTCTTAAGGATTGTAACATGTTATTAAACTTTATGAATTCAAAATTTAGTGCACATCACATAGAGATGGAGATGGATTAAGATGGCCAAAACTAGATTGGATGAGATTGTTTATAAGAACTTTTAGGAGAGAAAAAGTATGAAAAAAAATTAAATTATCTTCTTCATATAAAATTAGTTTATATATACAAGTTCTAAATATTCTCAATGGATTTAGTTTACTTCTTCTTTCTATTTATAAAAAAAAAAACTTCTTAAACCTACTTAGATAGTAAAAAAAAGTGGATTTTCGCAATCACAATTTTTTATTGTTAAAACTCAAAATAACGACTAAATATAGATGGTAGAGTAAAAATGTTAGTCTCAAGTGTATAACTTCTAAATAGTCTTGTAATTTTTTTTCTATTTTATGGATTATTGGAGTTTGACTTGTAGTAAAGTTAGCACTTATAGAAGTATTAAATCTTTTGCTCAAAGCACCAAGTTCGTACACATTTCCATTTTTATTTTCACCTCTAATAATATTAAAGTATATTTCGTTGTCATCATTGAGGCAACGAGAGAGTTTTATGAAGATGAATCTTCAAGTGTCTGATGTTGTTGGACTTCTTTTCGATGTTGCTTATATTTCTCTTAAAAATGAAGTCAAATTTGGTTCTTGTGAAGAAAATATATAACAAACATTAAATTATAATTTAAAGTTTAGACATGCCGCAAGCTCACGAGTCTTATCATTGACTTATCCTCAAGTCTTTAATTTATTTATGTTCTCTACAACTTGCCAAGCAATTAGTTATCGTTCAAGCTCCTTAGTATACATAAATTTAATCAGTAGATAAAATTGAATACCTAATTGTTGGAAGAACGAATGAAGGGGAGAGTTGGTATTGGGTGGAGATCTCTCACTAACACAAACACCTTGACAACCACCTCCACCTGTTGGTGTCATCTACAAGTGAATCAATCAAATTTTAATTAAACAAATAAACTAATCATGATAAAAAGACTCAAACTTAATCATGTTTGCTACAACCAAAATATATCAATTATCTTACCTTTCATTCATAACAATTATTGCAAATCACAATAAAATTAATGTAAAACATAATTTACACAAGGTATACAATCAATTTTAATGTATGAATTATTGAAGAGGTGTCTATGTCATCGAAATCACTATCAATGTTATCCTCACTTGAAATGTATTCATCCTCGTATTTTTTTCTATGTTTGTTTGATTTAGTCATTTTATATCTACTTCTTCTTCCCCACCATCAACATCAACAAGAGAATCATGAATGAAATTTGGATCAACATGTAGTACTACTTGAAGATGTAGAAGTTTATCATCTTGGTTTTGGGTGTCATGTTCAACCTAATTTACTGTATTATCAATGATTCTACTATAATCTTTTGTCTTAATAAGTCTCAACCAACCTTGGTGTCCCTCTAGATATTTGGTGCAATAAAGTTTCTTTACTTGTTGTGCAAATATGAATGGATCATATGCTTTATTATATCTTCGTGATTGCTTTACTTGAGCGATTCCATATTTATTAACTATTTTGGTTCCTATATTATGAATATTATCAAACCATTCACATTAAAATAGAACAAAATTCATTATTGTGAAGTCAATATACTCCAATTGAATAATATTACATATAAATCTGACTCTAATTGACCATTGGTTCCTCGTACATAAACACCATAATTAAAAGAATGCATTCCTTCACTCCAAAGAATAGTGTGAAATTTGTATCCATTGGTAACATAAATAAGCCATGATTCAACTTTTTTCTTTAAGACCCCATGCCAAATTAACCAATAAGGGATCTCTAATATTATTTTCTGGATTTAGAACCTAAATAAAAGATTATACATTATACAATGTCAATCTGAAAATAAAATTTGTATAACAAGAAAATTAAAATCTTACATATTGTTTGAACCATGTATAGTAAAATAGGATAAAATGTCTTTGTCAATTTGAGCTTCAAAAGTAGCCAGACTAATCTCTCTTAAATATTCAACATAAATACTGCAAAGAAGAATCTCATTGGCCCGCTTAGGCGCGCCCCACATAACCCAAAGCTTGTGTGGGCCAAGTGCGGGATGAGATGGGGCCCGCATAACCCGCATATTTTTAAAATCTAGAAATTTCTTTCTACCCCCTATAATTTCTTCATGTAACTTCATATTTTAAAAATTTCTAAAATTTTTCATTCCAAATTCTACAATCCAGAATATAAATTTTGTATTTTGGATTGTGCAATCTGGAATATTCTACAATCCAAAACACAAATTTTAACTTCCATATTCTATATCATGGGATGTCTCTGAATTCCACATTCCAAAATTAAGGAAAAATGTACAATGAAAAATATCAAAGGGTTATTTAAGTATTTTTTGAAGTATAGGATGCAAGAAGAAAGGCATGGAGGTGAAGAAAGAAACTCTCCTCATTCCCTGATTCATAATACCTTCACGAAATTCGATAATGCTTTTTTAATATCTAATAGTATTTTTTATCTTTCTAAAATGCTTAAATTATTTATGTTTCAATACTAATTCAATGCAATAGTCAGACTTTAGTCAATTTATTTGAAATTCAAAACATCTTAATGATTTTTTTACCCATATCCTATTAGGCATGTATCATGAGAGTAATAATGTGAGACAATTGACCTAAATCATCTAAATAAGAAAAAAAAATTAATAAAAAAAATTATTCAAAATTTATATCTGAAAACTTATTTTTCATTAATTTAAAAATATATATTTTTTATGTCGAACAACTCTTATGCGGAACAAACCAATAAAATTAACATTCATTTCTTATACGAGACATACAAGACAGACCAATATTACACTACAAAAAAAATCAGTATTATCTACGGATTTTTACCCACGGATCTGAGTCCGTAGGTAAATTCAGCATTACCTACGGATATTACCTACGGACATTACCTACAGATTCTGAATCCGTAGGTAAATTCAGCATTACCTACGAACTATTACCCACGAATTTTGAATCCGTAGGTAAATTCAACATTACCTACCAACTATTACCTACAGATCTTATTACCTACCAACTTTTACTTACGGATCTCTATTACCTACCAACTATTACTCACAAATCTCTATTACCTACGAACTATCACCCACTGATCTCTATTACCTGCCAACTATTATCATAATAATTATATACATAATATTAAAAACATTAATATAATATGAAAAATTATAAAAACATAATTCATATTCATAAATAATAATAACCATAACTAATTTATACCTATTATTAATATTAATATAATAATTTAAATAATATAAATAGTATTATATTAATAATATAAATAATATTAATATTAATAATATTAATAATATTTAATAATATTAATAATATTTAATAATATTTAATAATATTAATAATATTTAATAATATTTAATAATATTAATAATATTTAATAATATTAATAATATTTAATAATATTAATAATATTTAATAATATTAATAATTATTAATAATATTAATAATATTTAATAATATTTAATAATATTAATAATAATTAATAATATTTAATAATATTAATAATAATTAATAATATTTAATAATATTAATAATAATTAATAATATTAGTAATATTTAATAATATTAATAATATTAATAATATTTAATAATATTTAATAATAATTAATAATATTTAATAATATTAATAATAATTAATAATATTTAATAATATTAATAATATTAGTAATATTTAATAATATTAATAATAATTAATAATATTAGTAATATTTAATAATATTAATAATATTAATAATATTAATAATATTTAATAATATTAATAATATTAATAATATTAGTAATATTTAATAATATTAAACAATATTAATAATATTAATAATAATGATGATATTTAATATATGAAGAATTTTATTAATTTTTATTTTATTAATTATATTAATATTGATAATCATACTTATAAATATAATAATAATCACAACATGACAACAAAACTTGACTGGTGTAGTGGTTAAAGCTCCTATGGACATATCTCAAGGGACTTGGCTTCGAGTTCCACCGACTGCAGTTGGTGGGTAATGTTGTTTTCGTTACCCACGGACCTAATATCCGTAGGTAAATTACCGACGTCAATATTACATACGGATTTTTTTCCGTGGGTAATCCGTAGGTAATGTTGATTTACCTACGGATTTTGGCTGTTACCTACGAATTTTGTCCGTAGATAAATTGGATTTTTCTTGTAGTGTTAGAAAACGGGTCAATCCACATTACAACCCACATTACTATCCTAAGCTCATATACTTCTACTTTTCATCGGATAATAGATTATTCCATGCTTTAAGAAAAGCTACATCAATTTTCATGAAAAATAATTTTGTTTAAACCAAATAAAATGACCGTGTACAATAAAATTATTTTTTTAATATTTAATATATATTCAAGACTTAAACTTTAGATGAAAAGGTTAATTTTGCTTAACTTTTATATATTCTGTGTAAGTCATTTATATGCTGACCAAAAACAACATAACTAATTGTTATGTTTCATAATTCTCTTTTCGTGGCAATACTCACGTAATAGTGTTATTATTCTTCTAATGTATAACAATTTTATTTTAAACATTTTCTTTTCAATCTAATAACTTTATCTAACTATCCATTTTCTATATGAAAAAAAATAGATAGTTGCATAAACATATATATTCATTGTTAATAGAAATAAAATTGAACTGCGTGAAAAAATCATGGAAAGATTAGTTTGTTAATTTTGAAAAATAAAAGACTAAATTTAAAATTGACGTGTGTGATTTAAAACTTAATTAATAGAGTAAAATATTTTAAACCTTAATTTAAAGCTTCCCTAAAAAATTATTAACTTATGTTCAAACTTATAAAACTATAATAGGGTATAAATATAATAATTTAACCTAAATTTTGACAGAATTATTAAATAATACTGTCTTGTGGTACTTTTTAGGGCTTATAATAAACCCTAAATCACAAAGGGATATTTTGTTTTGAGTGGCAATCATATTTTATTGACCCTTTTGCTTATCATTGAATATGCTATCTTACTATAATCATGTAATAATGATCTTACTATAATCATATAATCAGCCAAATTATTAAAAAGAATAAAAAATTGTGAACTATTTAACCATCATTTGACATGCAACTCTTTATGGTGTGTTTTTAATCCAATTATTTAATATTTAATAAAAAAATAGTAATTTTATTAGCATTTTTAATCAGTATAATCATTAAAATTCGAACCTCAATTTGTTAGCATTACATGACGTTTTTATTTTCAAAAGTATGTCTTAATTAATGGTTGATAATTTGCATTTTTAAGCTTAAAAAATATAAGGGGGAAAATAATTTAGATAATATTTTATCCAATAAATATAATATTTATATATATATATATATTATTTTTCTGTAATTTATTTAGGATTTTATTTTTAATTTTTCAATTTTTTTTAAGAGTTGAAATACCTCTTAATTTTTTTTTTAATTTTATGAATTATTTGTGGATAAAAAATATTATTTGAGATTTTATTGGACCTATAAGTTTAAGATTGTTTCTAGCAAGTTCTTTAAATTAATTTGGGGTTGAATTTTTTTAAAGCTTAATATTAATATGTACGTCACTTATAATTTGCACCACACAATGTTTCTTATACCTAAAAGTAAAGAATCTTTGTCACCTGTTCACAATTCATGCTACAAATTAAAATTGTTAAGATTATTTTAAGATTATACTCGAATAACATATTTATAACTTCTTACTATAAAGTAATAGTTAAATTAAATTTTTTTATCATACTTAAAAATAGTAGTTAGGTCTACACATTCAAACCAACACTTTGTATAAATATTTTTTATGTATAAAAATAATATTTTTTATATATAAAAAATGATTTTTTATATATGAAAAATAAGAAGAAAAATACTAACTATAGAAACTATTAACTTGAAAGGAACATTTAACCTAAAAATATAAATGCTTTTTACTTTAACTTTAAAATTCTTATTCTAATTTTTAACCTTTTAAAATCCACTAATATTTTATGTTGAATATTTTTTACATTTTATATTAAGTAACACTTCTATATAAATAATTTTTGGCATTTATATTAAATTTATGTTGAATTCAAACCATGATAAAATTTTAAAAATTATATTAAAATTTACACTACAAAAAATTATTAAATAAAAATTAATTTTAAAGAAAAAAATATAAATTAAATACACCAAACTTATAATCTAAAATAATTGATAACTAATTATATATTAATTTAAAATTTAATTTATCAATTGTATTAATTAATAAATAATAAAAACTACTTTGTATATTAATAATTATTTTAATTTTTAAAATCATATTTAATTTAATTAATACAATAAATATTTTTTATCTCTAAAATTATTTTTTAGTGTCAACATGATATTTGTAAGTAGATAAATATGACATTAAGGAAGTGAAAACATTAAAATTTAATTCATCCATAGAATCTTTTGACATAAAATATCATCACACATTTTTTCACATAATGTAATTCAAGTTAGATGTGAAATCTTAACATAAATTGTCTTTTTCCACTAACATGAATTAAAGTTTAGAAAAATGAAATATAATTTAGCAATCTTCACACCATGTTGGGAAAATTTCTTTAAGCAATTATAATTGTTTGAGTGCACGTAGTTAAAATGGGTTTGTAAGTTTTTTCCAACTTCACCTCCTTCTTGGATCAACGTCTCCATCATTATCCATCACTAAGGTTTTACTTTTTAAAGTATAAATTTATTTTCTTATGAAAATTGGTCATTTTAATTGTTATTTATTAAAAGTATATTAGTACTTGAACATCAAAATTCAAATTATTCAAAATATATACAGACTAAAAAAATGAAAAAGAAAAGTAAATTGTCCATATAAAGAAATAAAATATCATTAAAAGCAAGGAATAAGTGTGATCACTAAAATCAAGTAGACTTTTTCATTTTGTTTTGTTTAGGTGTTTTGAGAAATGATGTATTCATAGATTATATATATATATATATATATACTTTTCAAATATTCCACGTTCTCTTATTTTATTTATTCTTCATTAATAATTTTTTTTCTTTTTTATCAAAAAAGATAAATTAAATAAATAAATTTATCTAAAAAATACACTAATATCCTTACTCTCCTTCTAAAGTTACTTTGAACTTATATGGTTATAAGGTTAGAAATCAGAAATAACTAATTAGTGAAAACAAGTTTCTCTCAAATTATAATTTTTGAATCATAATTTATATTAATTTTTTTAAGAAACAAAGCCTTTTTAATTTAACATTTTCTTTACAACTATTTTCATAATTATTTAATACTAGGTAATTAATTCCTACGAATACATTATAAATTGAGAAAATATACGAAAAAATAATTGTGAGAGTATCTAGTTGAAAGTTAGTTTAAATTGTTTTAGTCATTCTTTTTTGTTCAATATACAACTTTGATCATCTATTTGGTGACATTTGTTCTTTCTATTTCAAAAATCTTCAACTTTGATCTAATCTTCAATTTTGTTACATTTATTTATTTTTCCTTATATCTTAATTAATTAAATTATTTTTATGGTGTTAAAATTTAGGATTTTAATTGATCATAAATAAAGTATATTTAAAACATGTAGAGAACAAATATCTATTTTTTTTAAATGAGATTAAAATTGCAATGAAAAGACTAAAAATATATTTACAAGATCTATAGATTTTCATATCAATTTTCACCATAGTCATGAAGATTAAACATATATATATATATATAGAAAAATGTTATGATCTTAATAATGGTCCACCACCAAAAGCATAATCATGGATAATGAAGATAATAGTGACATACTTGTGCAAACACTAGGCATTATCTACTACCTACAATAAACTTTACAATTTCACAAATTGAGTAAAAGGGTAATCACTAACAATGCTTAAAACCACATGCTTTGTTCCTCATATTATGTTAATTATCATGTGTGAGAATAATATTAATTATTATTACTTTCATCTTTTACTAGTAATAATTATTTCAAATCAAACTTTTGAAATGTGTCCCTTTCATCATCACACTATGGTCTTCAAGAAATTATGAAAATCTTTACTTTTTTTCAAAATGGGACAACCACAGTCAATGCATGAAAGCTTTTCTCCCATTTGTTGCTGTGAAACTTTAGTGCTTTCATTTAGTTTTAAGAAAATTATTATTTTAATTATTATTTTTTTCTCCCTAATTCATGAATGTAACTTTCTCCATTTTACTTTCAAGGATTGGCCGACGAATATAATCTATATATTATTCCATAATAATAAACTTAATTAAGATTTCTTCACAAATTTTTCTACGTCAATTTAATGCAGATTGTGATAGTCGGCCAAACCTTTGAACATGAGATTAATTGCTACCACCAAAGTTAGGTACACTCAGTCATTTCATTTCATCACATATATATATGGTATATTTTTATTATTGTTAGAGATATCATGTCCATAAAAAAATATTGTCTATGGTTAGATATCCCTCATCGACTACATTTTATAGTATCTAAATGAGTACAAATTTTTTCTAACAAATCGATTTTATAAGATTGAGTTAAGTTTAAAATTCACTTCTTAATATGGTATTAGAGTCATCTAACATTTATCTTAAAGAGAGTTTGTTAGGCTTATCATCGGACTACCTACAATATATAGTCTCACGTACGAGTTGGTAGGTCTTGATGTGAAGGCGATGTTGAAAATCTCTTGTCAGTTAAAGATAAAAATATTTCATTATATATATAATGAATGTAAATGTCTTTCTTTTATCGGTATATTGATTTTATATTTTTTTAAATAAATAAATATTTTATCACTAAATTATTTTTATCATTCCATTTTTTTCATTTTATTACTATATTCTAAAACTGTGGGAGGATTTTTATTTTGTGATTTAGTTTTTAAGATTGAATTAGGTCAAGAATATCAAAATTATATATATATGATAAAATTGTATTTGAAATTTTTATTTTATTTTAATGAAACTTTGGATAAAAATGGCAATGGGGTCAATCTATTATATTTTGGCTTGTTTGATGGCTAACATGCCACATTACTGCAGGTTTAGTTTAAGGACTTGCCAACCAGCATCATATAAGACAAAAGTGAGAAAACAAATTAATCTCAATCTTATAAAGCAAATATCTAGAGTGTTTGAATCTCAATCTTATAAAAGAAAGATCTACTCATAGCAAAAGAAAAACTTATATATTAATAATCTATTATTTATTACACCTAAATAAGAATCTGTTATTTATAAATGAAGTTAAAAATAACAAAAGTGACTGCATTTAATTTTTCTTATAAGTAGAAAATGAATAAAATAAAATAAAAAAATATTTAAGGAATATTTCAATTCTTGTAAAAGATTGAAACAACATGAAGTTACCTCTCATTATGAACCCAAAAAATAAGAATACATGTAGAACAACCTCCAGATCCCCACCTTACACCAGAAACCATGAAAAACATAAAGTGTTACATCCTTCAAAAATCTATTCTAACTAATCAACATAAATAAGAGATAAATATGCAAAGAGGGATATTATACATATATTAGAGAATGAAAGGCCACATATTGTTTATTGTGCAAGCATCTTTATATAGTATTATTGTGTTAAAAATTGTGTCTCATAAGTTTTACTAGTTTTAGTCAATGCCTCATCTCTCTTTTGCAATTAGGATTGTTTTATAGTAAAAATGAGAAAGGATGTGACTCACTTCAGTTAATTGGAATTTTCTATGTTACATTATGGATAGGCTTAGTTTTGAGAATAAATGGATTAGATGGATTATGAATTGTTTTGAGTCATTAACTTTATTCATACTTGTCAATGGGTAATTTAAAATTGAAAAAGAGTTAAGACATGATCCATTAGCCTTTTTTATTTCTGAGTGTGGCAAAAGAGTTAGCCAGAGTGGATAGGCAAGCAAAGAGAAAGGGTTTGCTAGAAGGGATTAAGGTGGGCAAAAACGAAATCATTATCAACATGCTTCAGTTTGCGGATGACACTATTCATTTGTAAAACATAAACACAAAATATAGTGGTACTTAAAAGTATTCTTAAGTGTTTTGAACTAGTCTCATGTTTGAAAATAAACTTCCATAAATCTAATCTAGGAAGAATAGGAGTTCATTTATCCACTATAATCATATATTCACAAATTTTATATTTTGTTATCATGAACATTCTTTTTGAATATTTAGGAATTCATGTGGGGGCAAATCATAGTAAGAAAGAATTTTGGATAGGGATTAAAAGGTGTTTGTCTAAATGGAAAGGTAAGCATATCTTTTTTGCTGGAATAGTCACTTTAATAAAGTTTGTCCTTTCTGTTATGCCAATTTTTTACTTTTCATTGTTGAAATTGACACTGGTAGTATAGAAACAAATAGTAAGAATTCAAAGATACTTTTTGTGGGGTTTGAATCAAGAATAGAAAAAGATTGTGTGGGTAAGCTAGGAAAATATTTGAAAAACCAAACAAATGGAGGGTTTAGGGGTAAAAAATCTTAGACGCTTTAATATAGCCTTGCTAGTAAAATGGACTTGGAGATTGGAGAGTGAAGACAGAGACTTGTGGGCAGATATAGTAAAATCTAAGCATGGTATATGGAGATCACTAAATGAAGGTAAGGAGATAGGTATGAATCATTATGGTTGAGAGATATTAGGAAAAAATCAGTAATTTACAAGACGAGGGAAATTGGTTTATTGGAATGTTATATGGAAAATTAAGGATGGGAATAAGGTTTTGTTTTGGGAAGATATATGGGTAGGGGACAGAGCTTTGAAGGATAAATACTCGAAATTGTATGTCAATTAAAATCAAAAGGGTCTTAATATAGGTCAAGTTGGAACTTGATGTGAGAATGAATGGTCATGGAGACTCATATGAATGAGAGAGTGGTTTAAATGGGAAAAATCAATGGTGGAAGAAATGTCAAGACAAGTTGAGGAAGTTCATTTGCATAGATATGGGAGAGAAAAAATGAATAGATATGGAAGGGAGAAAATTATGGATACTATACAATAAAATCAGCATACTTGTCAAATAAAAACAACCAACTAGAGGTGGAGAAAGAGATATATGCTAAATTATGGAATGTTAAAGCTTTACCCTCAGCCACATTTTTTAGTTGGAGAGTGATTTAGAATAAAATTGATACACAAGACAATCTTCTACATAGAGACATTCAAGTTCAAAGGATTAATTGTGTCATGTATGATAGGGAGGTTGAAACGGTCACTTATTATTCACGTGTAGAGAGGCTAGTAAATATGGAGTATGGATGCTAATCAGTTAGGCATAGTGTCAATGCACCATTGTAGTCAATCAACACTTTTTTAGTTATGAGTTTGTGGGTTTTATTAGAAAACGTAATCAAATTTTGCAAATAGTGTGGAAAATGATTTAGGAGTTAGAGGAGTGGGGGAATACATTCGAAGATAACATTATTTGGGAGATGGTAAAAATATAAGATTTTGGGAAGACAAGTGGGTAGATAATGAGGAATTTAAAGTTAAATTCCTAGATTGTTTTCCTTAACAACTTCCAAAGATGCTAAGTTAAACCAAGTTGTGAATTAGAGAAATAATGTTGGAAGCTTAAGTGGAGGAGAATTTTGTTTTATTTGGAAATCTTAGTTGATGCAATAGTTGGAGGGTAATAGATTGATTAAGGAAGATGATAAATGGTCATGGGAGGAATGAGAGTTTTTTGCCTACATGGTTAAACTGGCATATACTATATTAAGGAATGTGCTAAGTGATGAACATAGGACAATGTATGATTTTTTTTTTTGGAAGGTCGAGGCTTTACCTTCAACATAGGTAGTAGCTTGGAGGGTGATACAAAATAAAGTAGCAACAAAAGATAACTTGCTTACGCGAGGGATGGTTATGAAAAGTACTTTATGTGTAATTAACGTGTGGTGAGGAAGAGAAGATAACTAGTTATTTGTGTTTTACCTGTAAAGTAACTTGGTTAGTATGGAGTATGTGTTATCTATGGATTGGTGAGGTTTGAGATAATCACTACTACTCAAAATCTCATACTTTTTGCACTTTAGATTGTCTAGGTTATCAATATCTACAAATAAAGTGTGGGGATGTATCTGGGTTGTTGTAATAGGGGAGATTTGGAAACAAATGAATAAGGTTACTTTAAAGAATGATAGAATAAACCACGTAGAGATTTATGTGATGACACAATTAAAGGTTTGGTTGTGGATTACATGTAAGAAGCATTTAGCAAATTTTACATATTCTGAATGGTGCATTGATCATGGCTTGTCTGCCTGGGGAATGGCTTCTCTGCCTGGGGATTACAACCTCAGTTTGGGTACATTGGAATGTTGGTTTCACAATTTATGTATATTGGTTTGGTCATTTAATAGTTCTTACACTTTTTTAATGTTGATGTGTAAGACACAGAGATTGATTTTGAGGATTTTGGAATATTTTTTTGGATTGTTGGGATCTGACTCTCTCTGTGTTTTATGGAAGTGTTGTTAGTGATAGCATAAATTATGAGATTTTTTCCATTCTAAATGTTTGTGATAACTTACTAAAAAGATTTATAAAAGTATCGACATCCCTTAATTATCTAAATTTATTTATTTTATTTTTTAATAATAAAAATATTAGATGTTTGACAACATTACCGATATGTTTAGATAAAAAAAAGCTTAACTAAATCTAAAAAAAACTAAAACAAGGTGGTTTTGTAAAAAAAATGACAAAATGACATTATTATTTTTTTAACTTTTCTTCCGTAACACATCCTGAAAAATATAAAAAAAAATCATAAAATTTATAAAATAATCACAATCGAGAGATATAAATTAATAATCTTAATTTCTTATATATATATATATATATCATTGAAAACATTTTTTTTAAAAGACTGTTGTTTATGAATTAGACCACTCACTATTATTATTATTATTATTATTATTATTATTATTATTATACGTTTCTAAGTATGCAATCAAGCTTTTTCTTTCATATCTATCTGAAATGACTTTTTTGCAAGACTTTCTGTCTTATATATATATATATATATATATATATATATATATATATTAAAAAAAATTATTAAATAAAAATTAATTTTAAAAATAAAAATTAATTAATTATTATATTGATTAAATTAGATATTATTTTGAAGACTAAAAAAAATTTAATTTCTAAATTAGTTTCTATTATTAATAAATAGTTTTTAAATTGATATTTAATTAGCTACCAAATTTTTTGCTACTAAATTTAGAATCTAGATAATTGGTAGTTAAAACCGTAATAGCTAATTAGATACCAATTTAGAACTATTTATCAATAATAGAAACTAATTTAGAAACCAAAAATCCGTTTAGTCTCCAAAATAATATCTAATTTAGTCAATGTAACAATTAATTATTTTTTATCTCTAAAATTAATTTTTATTTAATAATTTTCTTATAATGATATATATATATATGTGGTGGTGAGACTTACACACATGCACTTGAATGGCCACAAAAATGAAAAATTGAGTGGTATATATATACATGGTATTGTATTTGTTTTAGGGTTACCCTTTTGGAGTGCAGGCAGACAGCACCAGTTGCAGAACACTAGCAAAGAGAGAGTGTGAGTGGCCATAAGTCAGCACCTGAAGGGCAAGGCAAATCTGTATAGGGTCCATTTCTGCTTATAATGGGGTGTCCAAGTTCACTTGTGCAACAGTTTTTCTGATGCAAAGGTGAGAGAGAGTGTGTATGTGTTTGTGTGCTCTTTGACAAAAATGGAATCTCTCAGTGAAAGCAGACTAATAAGAAAGGGACTTTCTAGGCTTTGTGGCAAATATGTGCCCTAGATTCAATGACTCCAGGGTAGTGAATTTTAGTAGGATAGAGACACATTATTTTTTAACCCTTTAGTTTTATTCAATAAGTGTTGGTAGCTGATATGTTTCTAACCAGATTTAAAGAAATAGGAATAAATGTTTATTCAACGAAGAAGTGGGAACTATTCTGAAATCTTTTCCTTGACACATGTTAAGGTTTCATCTTGGATCTCGTCAAAGATATCATCAGCGAGTTTATCGTTTTCTGATTGGTCTCTTGAACATCTGGTATGTATGTCCTCAATTAATAATTGATGTTAGGGCGACGAAGTTGATCTTTGAAGTTTAAGTCGCTTTTAACAGCTAGTTTTGACAAGGTAGTCAGTTGAGGTTTTCTTGTGTTATATGTCTCTTGTTCTGTAAAAAGGTCGGATCACCCCCCAAGTTGACACACATTAATTCTATCTTTCCTTACCGATAAAAAAACGTTGACAATCCTGCACCAGATTACAACTGAAAAAAAAATATTTTTTTATTAAAATGGAACAATTTTAAAATTGTATCGACTAAAATCACAATTATAAATAACTCTATTTTCGTGTAAAAGTAACATTTTTCTTCATATATATATATATATATATATATATATATATATATCAGAAAAGAGCAAATAGTCTACGCACTCATATCATATGCACTGACAGAATAATCGTCCAAACACAGACCCTCTTCATCATGTATTACATATCAGATACTAAATTATGATAACTGTCTTAAAAACATGTTACATGAAATTTTCTCTGCACAGTTTTATGAAAATTAAACACAGATTTTGGATGGTTTACCAAAAGCATTAGTGTTTTCATAACAGATTAATACAGTGATAGATTGAGAAAAGTGTGTTCTTTATCTGCTGGTGGAGGCAACAGCTACAGTTCATATGATTCTCGAAAATTTTTGGGAGGATTTGCAGATGTGATATATCAGTGAAAGTAATACAAATAATTGTACCTCAAAGTGCACGTTTTTTTACTGTTCATAACCTATGCTTATAAATAATTAGGGTTAACCATTAATAGAGGATTTTTTTAATAGGGTTTTGATAAGGATTTTTATTAGTGTGAGGAAATTTAATTGCTTCAATAAAAAAAATATATATATTTGAATGAAGTAGTTCAATTCCTTTTGGGTTTTAAATTCTTTGTTTAAATAAGTTGTTTAATTTGTACCATATGCAAATTTCTTTTATATATATGTTATGAAATTGTTTCATTTTGCTTTAAAAAATGTCCATATACAAAAATTTCACCATTTTAAAAAAATAAAAATTCTTTAACTAAACTATAACCGTTTAAATATATTGTATTCTAAATTTACTTAAAATTGAATCCAAGTATAGCAAGAAAAAAAATTTGCTATTTTACAAGATTGATTGAGCAGTGTTCAATAAATAAGTTAGTTAATCTCAAGTTGAATAGTGATATATAAAAAAAAAGTTAGTTAAAAGTTAAATAATAATCAAATGCTTTCTAATAAAAACAATCAAACATATTTTATATATATCAACAAAAATTACATTTTGTATCAGTTATACCTTATCTCATTTAACACTAATAACTCAATTTTATTTCTTATTTTATATTCCAAACCTATCTGTTATGACATTCTTCTAACATTATTTTTTTGTTCAGAAAACAATTTTGCTTGGAGTTTGAACTCAGGTTTTAAAACATTTTTCTTACAATTTATTATTTAACAAAACTATTTCTAAAATACACCATTTCAATTTTTTAATTTAGATATCCAAATTATAGAAAAAAAATGTTTAGAATAATTTTTATTTTTTAAATATAATTATTTGTTGATCAAATTTACACTCTTTCTAACTTAATCATTGTGCAAACTATTTGGTGTGTCCTTTTGGAAGTTAATTAGACAATTTTTTAACATTATAAATAAGATCTTGTAATGAAGAGTTATCTTGAGAGTTCACTAGTGAGATAGAATTTGTGTTATAATCTTATATTTCTTAGTAATTTTTGACCATGAACGTAGATTAGGTTTCAATTGAGTCACGTAAATTTTTATGTGTGATTCTTCATTTATTTTTTCTATTTACTTTTTGTCTATTCTTGTGATTTCTTTTGTTATTGTCTAGCGTTTGTGAGTCGTAAATAATCTAGTGAATTTGTGTCTATTTTCGGACAAAGTATTATTTGTTCCCGTTGAATTCTTCTAGTGGACATATCAGAGAGAGACATTACATAATCGAGGAGATCTTGATTTAATGAATCGTGAACTAATCCATATAAAAAAAACTTGATGCCACCTTTAACTTAAAATGATCGATAAAAAAAACCTTCAACTTAAACATTAAGACAATGAATTTTTTTATTTTTTTTAAGTTTTCATGTTATGCATCACTATGTAACTTGACATCTCAGCTAGGCTGACACCTCAAACAACAACAATCATCTGTCATCACATAAAAAAAATATTATTAAAAAAATACAAAAATATGGGGGGACTAGACCAAAACTCATATGCTAATAAAAACGATACATAGGTAAACTATACATATTCATTAAGAATTCTAAAAATAGACTAGATTGAAGCTTATTATACTAATGAAATGATTCTCTATAAATAAATTCTAAATTAGTCAATTTATCAGCACATGCATTTCCTTCACGAAAAATATAAGTAACCCTAAACATCATTTTCCCACAGTAATTAAAACAAGTGTTCCATCAATTACGAAACATCAACGGAACATTAGTCCTAGCACTACACGCAACACAAACCAAGACAAAATCACATTAATAAGCTCCATTTTTTGAGCTTTCAACATTAAGGCAATGAATTTGTGAATCTTTCTCTTTATATATTGTTTATCTCCAATTAATATGAGACTTCCAACTACACACTTAAATTTGTCTCACACTTCCAATCTTTTGTGAGCATATATATCTCTTTACTAAAACATGATTTTTCTTTGTTTAAAAAAAAAAGGTGAAACAAGAAGGTGCATGATGAAAGGAAGAGAAAGATGATAACTGAATACAAATCGAAAAGCTTTGAAGGACTGTAAAAGGAAGATGGACCACACTACCTATATACTCCTTCCTTTTCAAATTTCTTCATGCATAGAGACCTATGAAACATGGTTTTGGTACGGTTTTTTCCTACTTCCTATGCATGCTTTTGATGCTAAAAGGAAATTCCACCTTATCATGACAAAAAGAAAGTGTGGTTCAATTTTAATAGGTTAGGTTGGTATGAGTTTGGAGGTTAAAAAAACATTCGATCTTATCTTCAAGCTAGTGTGGTTCAATTTGAATTATGATTTTTAAAATATTATATAGGGTAATTATTACAAGAAAATCATTAAATAGAAACTAAAAATAATTAGTTACTATATTGACTAAATTAGATATTATTTTAGAGATTAAAAAATTATTAATTTCTAAATTAGTTTCTATTATTGATAAATAATTTTTAAATTTGTATCTAATTAGTTACAAAGGTTTTTGTTACCAAATAGAAACTACTTAACAATAATAGAAACTAATTTAAACAACAATAATATGTTTAATGTCTAAAATGTCTCTAATTTAGTCAATATAGTAACTAATTATTTTTTTTAAAAAAATTTTCAAGTGGCATCAATATAACAACTAATTATTTTTTATCTTTAATGATTTTCTTGTAGTGTCACTCTTTCTATTTCTTTTAAACTTAGCTGTTTACTTTTTTATTATGTCTTTTGTTGTTGTAAAAGTTTATGTTACAATGATCATTTTGTTATGAATATTCAGAATTCTAGCAATGATTTAATGCGTAAGGTTGGATGTAGAATAATTTTATAAAATTTAATTGGAATAAACAAAGAAAAATAAATGTTTTTATAGCATCACCTGATTAATTTTGTTGGATTTTACAGTGACTACTTTGAAGAAAATATAGTTATGGTCGTTTATAGTTGGGTTTTTGGTAAGTTTTTTTCCTAAAATTTAGAAGAAGAAAAGGTAAAAAAAAAAATTGAAAAAAAAATGAGTGGTTGTGAGAATTTCAAAAAGTATTTAATGTGATACAATGCAAATTTTATTAGGAACATAAAAAATGTTTAGACCATGAATATCCTTGAGACAAATTTGTTCGAATAATAAAGTAAATTTACGATATGATGAAATGAGGTGTTCTGACAATGCATTTTCTGTCGTACATCTTCCAACATATTTAGTTATTGATTAAAAATAATAGAAAAATATAAATTCATTGGTGAAACTCATTAAATTAAAAGTAGGAAGCAAAATATTTTATAATTTTTAAAAAAATAGTTAATGAAAAAATATGTCAAAAAGGTAAGTTAAAATAATATTTTTACTGTAAAAAATTTCATCATACACCCGAACCAACCAGTGAAACATTTGAGTTGTAACAAAAAAATAATTTTATACATTTACTTCATGTAAAACTAAATATACAATAAACTTGTATACTTTTTTTTTAGTTAAGCATATATAAAAAAAAATATTTAAACAGGTTTATATTAACAATATACTGGATTAAATTATAAGTACATGTAGATTTGAAAAAAGAAATCATTGATATCCATCTAACAAGTACCCTACAAGTATAAGACATTTTTCTATTATGGAATGAGTGCTGATATTTATGAACCCGTTTGTTACCATTCTTAATACTTTGTCTTTTTTTATTGAATATCTTCACCTTCTACCTTTCATTTATAGTATATAAAGAAAAAAAAATATTTAGAAGGTTGATTCTCCTTGCCCCATATCAATTTAAATTGGCATCCAATATACTTACGTGAAATATCTGTTTGGTCTTTAATGATTTAAAAAAATGCGAAATATTTGTTTTTTCTTTAATGATTTAAAAAAATTTACCTTCCGGACATTCATATCCGTAAGTCAAATCACAAAATTTTAAATATACAAGTCCATAACTAATATGTCACTTCCAGATTTCATCATCTAGAAGCTTATCTAGACAACATAAATGATCTTGTGGATGCCAAAATTTGTAAGTGAGTTTTGAATCTTGATCCTCAGTACAATTTACAGCACATCATTCCAAATACAAAAATTTGAAACTCATAACTCACTTTCAGATATGGTTATCCAGAAACTTAATTGAAGTACGAAAATGACCTTCCAGATCTCAAAATTTAGAGTATATAACAATCATTTCCGGATTTCTACATCCGTAAACAAAAATGAAGTCAAGGATAATGTTGGATTTTAAATTTTATGTTGGGTGCATGTCTTAAATGATATGTCTTAAATGATATGGTAAAGGAAGAAATTGCCTATTTAAAGTTGGACCTTTAAGGAATCATTTCAAGCTTGTGATGATAATTTAACTCTATCACGAAACGAGCAAAATATCAGCCATAATACTGCAATCTTGAATTCACAGAAAAACTTGTCAATACCCGAAAAGTTAGAATGGTAACTTTTACTTCAGACAAAAAAAATGGTGTGAAATAACAGTAGAATAACAGAAAACTAGTGTGAATCTATAACATGTAATTTGTAGACAAAATTCTGTTAGTGTTATTCCTCAATCAAATTTGGATCTTAATTTTGATAAAAACACGATACATTTAACAAAATTATTTACTAAGCAGATTGTGAAATGAAACTCTAACTCTAACTGAAGATCAACACCAAGAAGTCAATAATCATAGTTCATAGTTTATCTACCATTCTTTTAGCAGGCCGAAAAGCACAACAATTTCTCAATCAGCTTTTAAAGTCTGTTTTCCAAGTACAATTTCTCAACTTAAACACTTGCAAACCTCAATCAAACTGAGTAAAAACATAGACATCTCATCTCAACACTCCGATATATTCAGAATAAGTAAGTGAACATATAACAATAATTACAAGATGAAGAAAAAATTATCAGCCACCAGAAAATAACCTCTCGCTGTCATATTTTCCTTGGTGAAAATTTCCTTGTGGCTGCAACTAAACTTTTGTGAATTATCAAATACATAATAAAAACAAAGCTACATTTTAATACATTCGTATTATTTATTTATTCACCAATAAAAAAATCACTAGCAAATATGCTTGCCAAACCAGACTTTACAAGCACACCAACCTATAGTTGCAGTTTGAATCCTTCAACATTACGAACAAATGCAACAGTGCCTATTATTCCCCAGGTTTTCTGTTGAGCACACTTGGCCCATTTTGAACTGGTAGCCTCTAAATGGTTACACTTGTGGACATTTGTTATGATAAACTCTGGCTAGAGGAGAAGCAGCACTTCTTCCGATTGCTCCTTCTGAATATAAAATATATACTGACAGTTATTTATATTACATTAGCATAAATGCAAATATGAATGAATAATCAAGAATTCTATAGACAGGTATGAAGCTTGGAGAACAGGAAAAATTTCACAACTTTCTGCTTCTTGAGTTGAGAAAGTAAAAAGAAACAAGTTATCACTTAGAAAACTGAATGTACAAATTCCATTCCATCAGTTTTGATTCAGTTATATTGGGTTTAAACATGCTTATAGAGATAATGAGTGTATGTTGTTAGAACACCACAGATGAAAAGAAGCACAAAGGATAGAAAAAAGCCACCAAGTATTATTAAACACGATGTCAAAAGGTGTGCTGTGTTATGCGGTGGATACACAGAGAAGTGACAAAATTGAACTAGGAAAAGAACTTATCAACACCAATAGATATCATCGCAGGACCAGGTCATTGCAAAGAGAGATAACCTCTCAGTCTTCTCAAAATTAACTACAGAAACAGAGTACCCTTTACTTTTCCTCACTGGCAACCAGCGTTAATAATATTGTATTGACAACTCCAAAAACTCTTCATGAAAACATTTCAGAAGTAAGACTGGTTGTTTTCTTTCAGAAAACATTTCAGCAGTCAAAAGAAAATACAGTACATACATATAAAGAATAAAAAAAATGAAAAAATATAATTGTAATGAAAAAATAATGAAAAACAACCATATAATTAACAATATTAGCAAGTTTAGAAATTCAAATAACAATAAAAAACCACTAAGTTCAAGTTCAAGACTGAAAATAACAAATGCCCTAAAGTTCTAATCATCTGACTTTTCTTCAACCCTATTAAAGGAAAAGAAAGAATAGGGTAAATCCTTTGTGTATATTGAACACATAGGGTTATGTTTATATAGGAAAAAGAAACATATGGGCTAAGCCCATTACATAAATATAAGATATCTAACAATATCTATAATATCTCATAATATCAAATAATATCTAATTATATCTAATAATATCTAACAAACCCAACCTAATTATCTTCAATGTTATCCAATAGGGCACATCCATCCTACCCCTCTTCCCCTTCAAAGCAAGTCTTGAGAAAGTTAATTAATTCTTCAAATTCCTTAAACTCAAAATCAGAGCTATCAAGATTCAATTCATGCTGATACTGAAGTTGCACCAGGATCTTTCTTGGAAGCATGGGAAGATCCAATAACAATACCACTACTTGATGGTTGTTTTCTTTTATTGCTTGCTTTTCTCTTGTATGAGGTGGAAGGGAAACAAGAGACCAAGTGTTATTATGTAGAGCAAAGATTTTGTCTTTCATAGCATAAAAGCATTATGGAACACAACGAGCTTGTTTTGTTGTAGTAGATTCTAAGTAGGCAAGAAGAAGGATTAGGATGAACACGAATTTGTAAAGTACCAACTTTGTATCTAGTCTGCATAAGATGAATGTTCAGAGGTCTTGATGATTGACTAGGTTCTGAATTAGATGTAGAGGGACAGATGGTTGAGGAAGGTGATGAGGATGGAACATATGAGATGTATACAGGTGTGGTGGTCAATGTAGGTGTTGAGGACGGAGCATACGAGATCTAAACAGGTACAATGGTAGGTATAGATATTTGGGATGGTGAGACTATGGGAATATTAGAGGAAGAAAGAGGGGAAGACAAATATTGTAGTAGATTGGGTAGAGAGAAAATTTTCAGTATAAGGAAACTTGTTTTCATTGAAAGCAATATCTGTAGATACATAAAATCTACTAGAAGGAGGTAAGAAATTGTATCCTTTGTTGGAAGTCGATAGCCAAGAAAGAGACATTCTTGAGAACAGAAAATCAAGTTTAGGTGAATTGTACGGTTTAAGAAAGGGAAAGCGAGCACATCCAAAAGGTCTGAGAAAACCATAGCCAAGTGCTATCTTGAAAAGTGTATACAGCACACTAAAATTTATAGAGCAGAGGGTATTTTGTTGATGAGATACATTCTTGTAAGAAAGGCATGGTCCCAATAGGTCATTGTAAGATAAGCTTGACTGAGAAGAGTAAGGTCCATGTCAACAATGTGACGTTTTCTTTCAATGGTGCCATTCTAATGACGTGTATGAGGAGATATAATTTTGTGTTAATACCATGAGAAGGGAGATAATCATGAGAAGGACAGAATTCACCACCGCAATCAGTTTGCACTGCCTTTAGTTTTGTATTACATTGCAATTCAATCATAGACTGCAATTGTTGGAAAATGAACAAAGCATCCGATTTGCGTTTTAAAAGAAACACCCAAGTAAATATCGAATAAGCATCCACACAAAAAATATAGTAAAAATAGTTATTAGTAGATGACACAAGTGAAGGACCCCACAAATCACTAAGAATTAATTCAAAATGAGAATTATAAATACGAGAGAATGATGAGAAGGAAGTCTGCGATTAGCCCACACAACAAGCTAAAAAAAAGGCAAACTACTTTTATTATTGAAAGGTACATTACAAGACTGAAAGATAAGACAAAGTACATTTAAATTGGGATGTCCTAACCAATGCCATTATGAGCATTATAATTACAAGTATTACTAGAAACAATTCTGTTTAAACTAGGAACAGGAAAAGTAGAAGGTTGTTGTGTATGAGAGGTAAGACACAAGCTTGGGAACTAATACTGGTCATCGGTCCAACTTGTCCATGAAGAAGAACTTATTAGATGCATGGCATTTGACAAAACAATGATCAGGATCAAAACTGAAAATAAACATTGTTGGCTGAAGACTTGCCAAAGATGACAAGAGGATCCAGGACACATGTCAACAACAACATGATAGCAGTTGCAATAGTGGATAGCAGTTGCAATAGTGGACAGAGTTGCAATTGAGGGCACAAGAAGTTCTGCTCTTCAATGGTCAGTTTTCTGCAGACTGGGGCATTTGAGCCTGAACCCACACATTCGGCCATTCCAATTTGCATGACCAGACAATATTGTGCACAAGCTCATGTTGAAGCACGCACAGCTGTGAAAAGATTATGCATGAATATGCAGAGTCTTGCATGTTACAACATGCACAGCCATCCATATTTAATGTACAGTTCAATAGAGACACCTGAAAGATGGAACAGAAAGAAATACATGCTGCGTCAAGAAGTTTCAGCCAATGCTACACCACTGATTCTGGCCTCAATTTGAAAAGGCCGAAAGTAATGAGCAGTCAACTTGGAATGGATCATTTTCTTGAACCAAATTGCTGGCTATAAAGCCTTAGCATCAAATAAACCCACTCTCCTCGAGCAAATGTGTCCTCAACCAAACAATCTCTAACAAATACCTCAGTCACCAACATGAATAGTGTGCTTCTAATTGCACTGTCTTTTGGTAAACAATTTTGCATAAAGACTCTGCCGAAAGTGAAGGATTTGCCACTGTTTCAACCAATCAATTGCAAAGCACCTCAGTTCAAGTACTCCAAACCCTTTTCAAGACCTTCATTTGTCCATCCATCACAAGTTGATATGCAGACCTCCTTTTCAGAGCTGTCACTGCAAGAAGATAGTTTTCTACAACAATTTGATAACTCATGTGGGATCCTGGACCCTGGTCACTTGCAATGGAACTTGGAACCCCCATCAAGTCTGACAATTTCTTTAGCAAATAACTCAGCTACTGTCTGCAGAGTAAATGGGTTCTGGAGGGACAAAATGTCCATTGCTCAAGTGCCTGTTGACAACCACCAAACCCCCAATGTCTAGGCAACCCCGCTATCAAATCCATCTCATCTCTAATTAGGGATGATAGAAACCATATAGAAAGGGAAACTGGACCAAATGTGTATGGAAATACTCAAAGGAAGAAGCCTCTTAAAGGATTTAAGCAGATACTACTACTAACACAATAGAATGAAGCTGAGCTGCTCACAAGATGGAAAATATACAATATGACCACGGAAATGGTGAGTTTGCAGGTGATTTGGAAGGTCACTAATCCTCAGTGGATGGTTTATAACAACTAAATTTCAATGCAAGTTAAGCATTTAATTAAAATATGGCAAACAAAAGCTCCAAACAGGCATGCATTATGTTAAATGTCACCGCCCACTTTCATTTAAACAATATTAGACTATATAATTATATATAATAATACACAAATCAGCAGCTTGCACATAAAATGGGTCCACTAATCAACCCAAAATCTACTTAAGTTTTCAGGTACAACATTGAGACTGACACAATTATTTCACTGGAAGTACATAGTGTGGGATAAAATGTCAACACTCACCTGAAGCATTCATTACGCACAAGAGCTATCGTCAACATTTCAGTTGGAGTCTGAATTTCAGAAAAATACTGTTTGACTTTTCAGTAGAAGTGGCTCTTTTTCCAGAACTTGAAACTTCATGATGTCTAAAGCCATAGGCAGAATGTCAAATTTAATACGGATGAGTACCCCTTTTACTTTCTAACCAGTCTTGATACAAGTTAAATGCTCTAACTGGTTCCTCCAATTTGCAGTACTTGTTAAATAGAATCTGCACTGGAATATGATCATTCAATAAACCAGATTTTAGTATTTTGGCATATAGCTCCTCTGCCTCTTTCATCCTACCTCTAATACAGAACACCCTAACAAGTTCAGTATAAGTTATTAAATCTGGGTCATACCCTCTCTGCACCATCTCATCATGTAATTGAAGAGCAAAATCAGGACGTCCTAAATTACAGGCAGCACCTATCAATAAATTATAGGTAACAACATCAGGAAAAATATCTCTTGAAAGCATCTCTTCCTTCAGGGAGCAAGCACCATAGAAATTATCACTCTTCACTTGTGCAAGAATTAAAGCATTGTACGTAAATACATTCGGGTGAACACCAAAAGCTAGCATTTGATCTCTTGTAAAAAGTGCATTGCTAAGATCATTACATCGTCCGTAGAAGTCAATCAGTAGGTTCCATATTAAAGGCTTGGGCACCATTAAATTGTTCAACATACACCAAAGCAAGTTTTTTGCTCTAGCAATCTCTCCATCAAAACAAAGGCCTCGAATCACAACCTGGTATGTAATTTGATCAGGCATAATTCCCATACTATACATGACTCCAAGGGTATAGCAAGCCTCACTTATTTTACCTTCTTTGCAAAGAGCACCAATAAGAATATTATAAGTAAAAACATCAGGAAGTAAACCTTTTTTAAACATCTCACATGCATATCCATATGCAAGGGTCATTTGTAGACTCTTGCAAAATCCATGGATAAGAACATTATAAGCTACAACATCAACTTTAGTACAATTTTGAAGCATCTGATCCCAAAGACTGAGAGCCTGAACAACTGCTCCTTTCTTGAAGTAGTTATCCATAAATATAGTAGAGGTCACTAAATCAGTTATATATTTCTCGTCATCATCCTCCAATATTTCTTTGAGCATCCTTTTAGCTCCCTTTAGAAGACCTTTCTCGCACAAAGCGCGCACCAGTATATTACAAGTAACCCTGTTTGGCAGAACCCCAGCATTAGACATGGTGGAGAACAGAAGCAAAGCCTTATCCATGTCATTAACAGTGCAATAGCCCTTAATCAAACTGTTATAAGTAGCACAATTGGGACGAGGACCAAATGCTAACATCTCTCTAACAACCCAATCCGCTTTCTCCAGAAAACCAATTTTGCACAGCCCATTTACAATATGGTTGTGGGTAAACACATCAGGAACAACACCTTTCAGAACCATTTTCCTCCAAAGCCAAAGAGCTGCTTCTAACTTACTGTCCAGGCACAAAGACCTAATAGTGGCTGTATGTTCAGCATACTTGAATTCACAAGCATATCCCATAGTTAGACCTATCTTTACCAAACATAGATTTTCCCTGCAACATAAAGTCAATCATATTGGAATCCCTTATATATTTATCCTAACATATAACACAAAAGAGATATACATATATGGGGATGTAGCTAACAAGAAAGCCATTTTAACATGATCAGAACAAATCTGGGCCAAACAACCATGCATGGATGTCAATATTATAATCTTTTTAAAATCACAGAATATAGGTCATTTCAAAAAGTCATGTGAACTCTTAAAAACTTGTATAACTTACGTGTTTTAGGGTTCATTTGGAAGAGCTTATTTACAAATTATTTAGACTTATCTAATGACATAAACATTTGCGTAAGTATTTAAAGATCTTGTGCAAATATCTTAAAAATATGGTAAGTCCGTAGTTGTCTCAGCTAAATTCAATAAGTTCTCTAGGATAACTTATGAAAATAGTTTAACCATGTTTCCAAATATATTTTAAAAACAATATAGGCCATGTTTAAAATACAATTTCAGTGTTTGGTTTTTGGATATAATATTATAACATTAAATGTTCTGGACGAGTAGTTGCTACTTTTCTATAGGATTATTGGTAGATAAATTTAGATATTAAAACTTATATGTAACTGATAAAATAGTCCTCACTTTAGTGCATAGTAATTTCAATGATCAGAAACATGTTCAGATGATGGTGGTTTAGCATTTTTGGATTAGGACTCCCACAGTGTTTGGTCTTGGTCTACCTTCTATGCTCCCCCCTCACTATGTCCTTTTGTGGAAGGAGTTCCAAACCTCCAACTAAAACCCTTGGTTCACCTTCCTCACTGCCACCAACATGACAATGCCGAAATCTAATATCAAAACCAAACCCTCAATCCTCTGCCTCTAAACCAGACTGACCCCTAAAGAACACTAAGAGGTCCCAACATCCTCGACGAAGACAGTCCTCATCCAAATAGATCCTACATCACTTTACCTTCTTAATCCCTTCTCCTATAAGTGTTCATCAAGAAATCCAAAAATAACCTTATATTATGCACTTACACAATAATCACTTTATTAGAGATAAGATTAGTTAAGTTAAGAATTTGTTAGTAGAGTAATAATTAGTTTATTATCTATACAAAGTCTCTTTGTAATCCTTTTGATTCAACTCTTTTATCGATCAATACACATTATTTTCAGTTAACTATTTTCTTTTTTCGTTTTTCACTTCTCTCAAGACTGAACCGTGTACTCCAATTTCAGCTAGTCGTTCATCCAATCACATACATAATCTTTCATTCGTGGTAAGATCTAAAACTCAACTGCATAACACTGTATCTATGTGTGTGTATATATATGCATAGCATGATACTATGATTCAATTCAACCTACAAATCACTTTCAACTATTATTCGAATTCCACGATAACCGAAACTAACCTCATCGTCTTCAGCCGCTCCAAACTATCCTTGAGCATAGTATCCAGCGCATTGAAAACGGCGTGCCGTCCATTCTCGTCGGCGCCGAAACTCCTGTCATTCGACGAGCAATCTCCCGAGTACACTTCGCACTGTTTCTCGATCGCCGCGTCCACGTCACAGCAAACCCTGCAACCAACCACGGAACGACGTCGTTGAGGTCAGAGGCTCGAAAGAAAGAGAGGCGAGGCAATACAATGGAGTGAGGGAGAGAAAATAGATGCCTGGCTTGTGCGACGGCGTCGTTTAGGGAGCGCAGAATGTGAGCGACGACGTTGCGTTTGACGTAGTGAAAGGTGCTGTTGAAGAATCGTAGCAGAGGAGGTTCTCCGGTGGCGGCGAAGAAAATTGCGGTTTCTGCCATCGGTTTTGGTTTCACTCGATTGAAGTTGAAGACATTTGAATCGAGAGAGTTGAAAAAAAAGAGGAATATTGAGAGATAGAGAAAGTGTTATATCTCTGTGTCTGTAGGGTGTAGCAGTGGCAATGAACAAACTCTTAAGAAAATAGCTTATTTGTGCAGAAAAATTATAATGTTTTCCTATAAAATAAAATAAAAATTATAATGTTTTCCTATAAAATAAAATAAAAATTATAAAGTTTGATTGAATTTTAAAATTACAAAATTTTCAAAAAAATTACATTGAATTTAATTTTTTTTTCAACTTAGTTTTCAAATATGTTATGGATGGTCCTTATATAACGATTTAAATAACTCTAATATTAGATTAAGAATGAATTTAAACTCAATTCAATTAAAAAAAATTATAATATAAGATTTATTTTTATAAAAATTAAATATTATAATCATTATTACATGTGGGATCTCAAACAAAGTGTTATGACTCATTAAGATTGAGATTTGGATGTTTTTTCATTGTTTTTTATAATTGTTATAGCAAATATTTATTTATTAATGTTATTGTATTTATTTTTTCACTAATATTATTATAATTATTTTATTGTTGATGTTAAGTTAGGATTTTATTTTATTTTTGTCATGTTATTGGATTTATGTCAAATAATATTTTAATAGTTTGAGTTTCTTTCCACTAATATTAATTAGATTTATGTCATGGATAACTTAAATTAAGATTATTTATTAATAAATGCTAGTTAGGAATTTTCCAACTAATGGTTGGAGAACTAATTTTCAATTGATGTTATCTAGGTTTTTCTATTCATGTTAATAATTAAAATTAATTTTCAATTTACATTGTTAAAATTTGTTTCTTGTTGTAAATCATTGTTATGTTGTTCTTGTTGATCATGGTTTTTTACCAAAGTTATATGAGAGATTTTTTTGACAATATCAATCAAAAGTAGGTAAAATAAATCTCACTCAACAATAATCTATAAATAATCGATATTAATATAAATAAGTGTGGTTTACATCAACAACAAAAGACAAATTCTACCAACATCAATTAAGAAAAAAAATTCTTAATGTTAATTTGAAAAAATCTTAAGAAACTTCCACTGAAAAAATAAATTAAACCAAAATCAACTAAAAATTCATCAGTATCAATATTTTCCAATTATTAATAGTTATTCAGTTTTTTTGCGTTTGATAATAATTGAAATATTTTATTCAAATGATAAAATTAGAATTCAATTAATTTGATGTTTTATAAAATCATATTTAAAGAATGAAACAATTTAATTGAATTTGAATTCATTTCATTTGAATGTCTTAAAAGGTGTGGAATTCTTTGTTGAAACCCAAAGACAATAAATGTAAACTTGGTGGGTGCATAAGTTGAAATAAGAGTTACATTCACAATTTTAAAGACATTCACAATGTTATGTGAAAATTAAGAAAAATGCAAGAAAAGGTGAGTTGAATTATTTTTTAATTTATTTTATAGTGTTTTGGCAAATATTATATGTTCTTAAATATTTGTTTAATGGTTTTAGTCCGAATAAGCTATTAATTAGTGAGTGTTGTGTCTAATGAACATACACAAGTTTAATGCTTATTATTTGATTTGTTAAAGTAAACTATTTTAAAGGTGTGTTCTCATAATGACTCATAAAACACATTATGTCTGGTGAAGTGCAATAAGCACAACTTTAACACTTAATAACTCTTCTAGTAAAAAAATGTTTTTAGAAACTTATTTTTAATGTGGCTCTCCTTCTCAAGTTACTATGAGAAATCATAACATGCAATGTAAAAGAGATGAAGGATAAGAGGAAATACGCAAAATAATTTTTATTGATTCATCTGTCACAACAATCTACACTCAGTTCTTAATCCAAAAATTGAGTTTCATTATGCAAACTAATGTAGCAAAGTACACTTCAAATATTATTTGGACACTTAGTCACTCTTGACTAATTTCTTAAGTATTATTTCCACAAGCCACTTATAGCTTAATTAGTATTATTTTGATTTGCAACTAGTACTAACTAACCCCATTAAGTGTTTTTTCCAAGTTACTCCTAACTTAACAAGTATTCTTTGGACTCCCAATCATTAACTATGATTATGTCATATTTATTTCCTCGTAGACTAGTTTAACAGAACCAACCATATCTATATGTGTAAGTTATAAGGGTCTTACAATAGAAACGTAGTTTTTGGGTTTAAAATGAGCTTTTAAATGCTCTCCCCTTTGGCGTGTTTCATAATGAATATTAGCTTTTCATGAAAGATTGGACAATGCTCTAACAAGGTTTTCATTTGAGAGCTTTAAAATATATTTTAGATTTAAATGCCATAAATTTTTGTTCCAAAGTCATATTTCATCTTCTTTGCAGAGCGGGCAAGTGACATTTTCCTTATTGAGATCTATCATATCAATCTCATATAAATTCTTCTTTTTGTCTAATAGAAAAAGATAGTTTGACCATTAGACAGTGAGATTATGCACTTGCCATTGCTAAAGGGAACTATATAACCACTATCACACAATTGATTTATGCTCAGTAAGTTATACTTGAGTCCTTCAACACATAAAACATGTTTAATAAACACAAGGGGATTGATTTTAATAAAATCAACATTTTTGTCGACTTTACTGGAGGCTACTTTGCCTTTGACATGGTTTAAGAAGTTTAGGAATGTAAATTTTGTGTTTGTCATGTGTCTTGAGTATCCACTATCCATGAACCTTGTCAGTCCCCAACCTCTTCCCGTAAAACATATTCAATAAAGATCATGAACTCTTTTGGTACCGAAATTTTCTTAAGTCATTTCCTAATATGCTTATTGTATCTACATCTCACACTTTTGTGACTATACTTTCGACAATGAAGACAAACACCCTTAACTTTTTACAAAATGTTTTTTTTCTCTTTCTTAACAATAAGATCATATCCTAATATGGTTTTGTCAGATGCATGTCTGAAAGTTGAAAATAAAACATTAAAATATTTAAAGCCTCTGAGTTTTCAAAAACCTTTTGAAAATCATGCTTGCAACATGTGTTACCTTTTCTTCCAAACATTTGATTTTCTTAGTGTCTGGCTTTTTAGTCTATTTTAGCATAAATATCTTTTCATAATATGATAATTGATATGTTTTCAACTTTTCATTTTTAAAAAGTATTTTTTTTTTTTAACTTTTGTTTTAGTTTGATACATTCTTAAGAGATCGAGTTACAACTCATAAGAAAATCTTTTTAAGAAATATAATTTTCATCTTCATCAAGCCAAGAACAAAATGAATCTAAAGTTGAATTGAAAGAAGAATTACAGTTAAAAGATACATCTTCCTCTATGTCTATCATTAGCATCTTCCTCTATGTCTATCATTAGACACAAATTGGCATGTTATGTGTTTGATCTAGTGTCCAAATCCTCCCAAGTGGTTATCTGATTCTTCTCCTTATATTGAGACTTTTTTCTTTAGCTTAAGACATTTGTTTCTCATATGCCCAACTTTTTATATTCATAGCAAGTCATTTCTTGAGAATCTTCATCCTTTTTGATAGATTCAAGTTCAACATATTATTTGTTTGATTTTGATGGTATCTTTAAACAAATAAGTATAATACATAATTTTATGTGTATAAGGTCATATCAAATACAACGTATCCCGTGTAATCCATAAAACACAAGTTGTATGGTTAGACAAATGCAAACATTGTTTAATATACGCTTCATCTAACAAATGCAAACTTGATTGTTTATTTGCTCTCTAACCTCTTTTGTAGTTCAAAATGACACCAAAAAGATCATCTCTTGTCGTTACCACCACCACCACTGTCACGAAGACCACACACCATGTTGATTTTTCTTGAAAATTAGTTTCTAATTGGATGTTTCATTAGTTTTTAAGAGATGAGACAAACTAGGTCGATCATGACAAAGTGTTTGAACTTGTTAATTGGATAATGTTATTGTCTTTGTAAATATTTTATTAAATTATTATTTTTTAATTTGTATGTATTTTTTTTTTAAAAAAAGAACAAAGGGAGAGGAAACATGTTTATGAATTTATGAGAAAATAAGTTGTGGATGCTGGTCCAAATTGCAGAAAAAAAAGGATACAGTGTTGTTGGCCATTCTTTAATGATCCAATTTACTAGAAATTATACTACCAACATTAATTTCAAACTATTATACAAAATTTATTTCATAATAATGATGATAAATCATTGTGAGATAGTTTGAAACAATTAGAATAATTAAAATTTAATTTAAAATTAATTATATACTGAAATTCTCCTTGTATTTTTCATAATATATTAATAAAGAGATATTTTTCAACTTCTTTGAATCTACACAAAAATTATTCCTTCCAAAAAAAAAATGATTAACACCTTTAAAAAATGTCATTATGTAATTCATTTTATCATTTTTGATGTTTAAAAGAGCTTTCAAGACTGAATTCTTTACTTATTTTTTTAAAATGATAAATGTTTTAAGTGATACTTTTATTAAGATATTAAATTCATTTCAAAATGGTATATTCAAAAGAGGTAAAATTATATTCATTATTATGGAATGAAATTTTGAAATTAAAATAAATTTGTTTTCAGAATGTTATTTTTAAAAAATGTTGAATTAATTTATAATGTATTTTGATAGAAAACTTTTAGAGAATAATTTACTTTTATAGAAAAGTTTTATAATGGTGTACACCATCTAAATTTTTTAGGTTAATTAGGATATTACTAGTTAAAGTTTGGAGAACTAATGTTGATGTTCATTAATTTTTTTATTAATGTTAATAGAAAGTATATTTTTTATTTATATTATTATAATTATTTATTGTTGCTGAAACCCTTGTTATTAGTGAGTGTTTTATTGACCACTATTCAGAGATTAATTTTTGAGAATACGAACTAGTTTTTTTTTTCCAATTAACATCTATTGCAGTAAATTTTTTTATAGATGTGTACAATTATTATTTATTTTATAAACAACACCAATGTTATTTTTTTTTCTAGTATTGATTTAGAAAACTTTTAGCCAATATTAACTATGATGGTTTGTTTGTCAATATTTATTGGGTTTTTGGCTATGATGAGATTATTTTTTTTCTTTTTACCGAAATGGGACCCGTTTAAGAAAAATTACAAATTTAGGTAAGTCGTGCCAATTCGGCACGACTTCATATGCACAAATCGTTCCAATTTGACACGACTCTGCCATGTCATACTGAAGTCGTGTCAACTTGGCACGACTTCTGCCTTGTCATACTGAAGTCATGCCAACTTGGCACGACTTCTGCCACGTCATATATATATATATATATATATATTAATTTTATTGTTTATATATTGGGTAGTAAATTATGTAATGTTAAAAATTAATTTGATAAATAACTTTCTAAGAGTGTTAGTTTTAAGAAACAAAAAATTGGATAATCGTGTATGGATCATGTTTGGCGCCATTAAATATCAAAATATCAAAAAATTTGCATACATGAGACATTAAATATCAAAATATACTTTTTGGCTAATGGGAAACCATGTCTGGCAACAATGTCCTCAAGAGTTAATGTGTAATTTTTTTTAACGGATCTCATTTTAGTAAAAAGCAAAAAAAAAAAACCCCATCATAGTCAAAATCCCATATTTGTTAGGTAAAATTTTTAATCAACATTAATCGAAGATTATTGTGGTGAAAAAAATCTCTAATAATAATGCTATAAATTGAGGTTAATCTTAATAATTATACTCAAACATTAAAAAAAAAATTTACTTGAAAAAATATTAAAATTATTTTGACAAAAAAATAACATAAATCAACATTAACTATAAAAATATAATCAATATTGATATTTTGAAAAACAATTTTAACTTGAAAAAAAATTAAAATAATTTCACAAAAATAGCATAAATCAACACTCACTACAAAAAAATTATCAATATTAATATTTTTAATTATTATTAATTTTTAATTATTTAAATAGTTATTTGCATGTTACTCAAATACTTTATTGGAGCAATCATTATTAATATTTATGTTGATGATATTATCTTTAGTGCTACTAGTGAATCTTTGTGCAAAGAATTCTTTAAGTTTAAAAAGGGAGAGTTCAAGATGAGTATGATGGGAAAACTCAAGTTCTTCCTTGGTCTTATTAGGCAAGGAGAGAAAAATCTACAAGAAAATCATTAAATAGAAATCAATTTTAGAAGAAAAAAAATTAGTTGTTATATTTACTAAATTATCAACCATTTTAGAAACTAAGAAAAATGGTTTATAAATTAGTTGATATTATTGTTAAATAGTTTCTAAATTGGTATTAATTAGGGACCATCTAAATAATTGGTAGTTAAAACCTTTGTAGCTAATTAGATACCAATTTAGAAACTATTTAACAATAATAGAAACTAATTTAGAAACCAATTTTTTTTAGTCTCTAAAATTGTCTATGGATATGTTTGTCTCTCTTTATAAGAATGTGAATGATAATAAAGTATATCATATAATCTACATGGGTATGATAAATTCCTTTCTTTATCTTACTTTAATTAAGTCTGATATAATGCACATAGTTTATGTTTGTGTTATAAGAAAAATGTGAAAAATGTTAGTTTCAAGATGAAAGACATTTACGATGCATAAATCATGTTATAGAAAAAGAAAAAAACAAGTGAATGATGTTAGTTCATAGGACTCTGTGTTTATCTCATGGTGAAACAAGATACATAACTCTATTGTTTTATTTATAACAAATTAGGAATATATGTTAGCTACAAGTTGGTGATAAGAGGTTCTATATGTAACATATAAGGTAGAAGATTACTATAATTTTAAGAACAAATTTTGATAATACTAGTGCAATCAATTTATCTAAAAACCTTATTCAACATTTTAAGGTTAAACATATATGAATAAGATATTACTTCATTTCTTATTATATTTAGAAAAATATATTTGAATAAATCATTAATGAGTTGATATATCTATTAAGACTTTATTTATCTGTAAAACCTTTTTATTTCATTAAATTAATTTGTTATTATATTTAGAAAAATATATTTGAATAAATCATTAATGAGTTGATATATCTATTAAGACTCTATCTGTAAAACGTTTTTATTTCATTAAATTAATTTTAAGTATTATTCATTATCCAAACACGCATTATTAATGAGACAATTATGAATAATTTGTGAAGTATTACCTTGTGTATTTGATTCACACATAATCAAGTTACGTTTTAAGTGTATTCATTAAAAAACAGTAAAACATTCAAATTATTTTATTTAAACAAGTGGATACAATAAACATTGATGATTTTTTTTTGTTTATATTTAAGTAATTGTTATATTATTAGTATAATTACCTTTTTGGTTCATACATAGGGGTCAATATTCAATTTAATACAGTGGTTTAAAAAAAATCAGTTTGGTCCTAAAGTTTTTTAAAAAAGTTCAATTTGGTCCCTTCAGTTAAGTTTTCACCAACGATGTCAACTATTAATGACGTGGTGCACACAATGACATTGGTTTGCACACGTGGACTAAATGAAAATTTAGGGTTTGGGCACAACGAAATTAGGAAAAGAAGATTGAGGAAGAGGGAGGCGGAGGCGGTGACAACGACGATGGTGGTGGTTGAGCCAAGGGAGAGGGCGATATCAAACCCTAATCCTTCTTCCTTCTTTGCCTCCGCCTCCGCTCCTTCTTCCTTCTTTGCCTCGCCTCCGCCTCCCTCTCCCTCAATTTTCTTTCTCCAATTTCGATTAACCCAAAACCTAAAATTTTGTTCAATCCACGTGTACGAATCAATGTCAGTGTGTGCACCACGTCATCAATAGTTAACACTTGGTGAAAACTTTGAGACCAAATTGATTTTTTAAAAACCATTGTATTAAATTGAATATTGATTCAAAATATAAAAATAAAAAAGTAATTATACCTACATTATTTTTACTTACTAATTTTATTTGGTATAAACATCATTATGTAATGTTATATATATATATATTATAATTCATAGAAAAAAAACCTATCAAATATTAAGAACAGTGTAATAATTAATTATCCTATAAAATTAAAATAAATAAAATTATGAATAAGATATCAATTCTTCATTAAATTAATTTTAAATATAATTGATTATCAAAACACGCGTTATTAATGAGACAATTATGAATAACTATTGTCTTTGATTGCACATAATCAAATTACACTTTAAGTGTATTTATGGAAAGACAATAAAGCATTAAAAATTGTATATATTTTTTATATTTAGAAAATTAATTTTATTCACACAAGTTGATATAATAAATATTGATGAAATCTATTTTTTTATATATTTAAGTTACTATTACATTATTTTTCTTACTAATTTTATTTGGTATAAACATCAATTGTAATTTTTTATATATATATATATTTTAAAAATCATAAAAATAACCTGTTAAATATCAAGAACAGTGTAGTAATTAATTATCCTATAAAATTGAAATAGATAAAGAATTAAGACCATAAAAGAATATATTACAATATACAAAATAAAATAAAACAAGATAGAAATGCTACGTGTTATTTTTATAATATATCTTATTAAAAATATTATTTTAATAATTATATATTAAAAAAATATCAATTAAAACTATAATGTAACACAGTATAATTATAAAATTACTCAGTTTTAATAAAAAAGTATTTCTCTATCAAATTTATCTAATTGTAATATAGTGTATGTTTATGAACATTTGGTCAAAATAGTGTTACTAACCATTTTAATTAACTCAGGTAAAATTTCTTTAACCACGGTTAATTTCATTCATTAAGGAAGTGACAGAGTTGCCGAAGCACAGCACGCGAATTTTGCGTGTGCCAGTTCACTTTAACCAACTGCAATGAAATCCCAATAATACCCCAATTCTACATTCAACTCAGAGCAGAAGGAACGAGTCAATATGGGTAAATTTGTCATTTTAAGTCAAAACCTCGCTCCTCAAAATCCAGTTTCCAACACTGTCTCTTCAGTAAAATAACACACTCCCTCTCTCTCTATGCACTTGCGCAAAACATAGTGAAATAAAATTAGTACTAAAATAAAATTAAACTATTTATTGAATACAAATGAAATTTAATAAACATAAAATAAATAAATTAAACTGAGAAAAATTAAAATTAGTTTCATGCTTATTTCATGTCACAGTCTCACTCTCACACTCACTCTCGCGGTTTTTCATTTCTCAGTTTTCTCTCTTCCTTTGTTCCTTATTTCTTTCTGCTTTGTGAAACCCTCTCTTCGTGAGAGATCGGTTTCACGAGACGAGGTACTTCGATTCCGTGTTTCCGCTGGTCTGCATTTTCGTTTCATGCAATGCGTTTCTTTCTCTTTGTTGTTTTCGGCTTCGATTGTGTTATTTGCTCGTGTTTTTAAGTTTGCAGTTTCCTGTGCATATTCTAGGGTTTAAGGTTTTGCGTTTAGCTGTGCGAAACGCTCGAATTGAACTGCTTTTGTTTTGTTTATGAGGTAAGAAACAGGTCGAAGAGGAAGGATCATGATTTTTGTTTATGTTTATGTTTTTTTGTTTGCTTTTATTTTGTATGTTTGTTTTTGTTGTGAGTGTGGTTGGGTTTTAGGTTGACATGCTCTGTTTCTTAGAAGGTCTTCATTTTTAGGGAGCATATTTTTTGTGTTTTATTTATTCATTGGTTTTGGTTCTCTTGGAATTTGAATCTGTTATCAACCACTTTTTTTCTTTTGTTAAAATTTTTAGTCTATCTTACATGTTGAAATGGAAGCTAGTTAGAGTTTTTTTTGGTGAAACAAGTTTTGTGTAAGTATATAAGAATGAAGCGGTGGCCGGTGGGAGCTTTTTTAACCCGTTCAAGGAGTTGTGTTAGATATTTTAATTTTTTGAGTTGGAATGATTTTGGTTGGGTTAGATGATTTTAAGCTTGCATGGATTAGAGGGATTCTAGATGACTGTTTTCTTTAGTGAAGTGGAAGTGCATTAGTGAATTTATATGTATGAAAGCTATTTAATGATATCACACTAATACGTACTTTTTGGGCCATACTAATTATAATTACTGCTGTAGTTGTGGTTGTAAATTCTGATTGTAACTTATATCGTGTAAGTATTTAACACTTCCTAGTATAGGTGGTAGACAGTTAGACACACGATTCAGCGTGATCTCTCTGTTTTATTTACTAGTGCCTTGATGGGAATTGGTTGAGGATTGACTTTGACATAATTGGTTGTTTTTACATGGGAGTACTTCAAGGTCATAGAACTTCCAAGTAAGAATGGAAGCATCACTTATTTGATAGGTTGATTGACAAGTTGATATTTATAAATATCTAATTTTGCCAAGCAAATTGTGATATCTAGTAATCCCTTAGGACATTCATGGTGGTCAGTTGTTATTGACATGCCTGATATTTTTAATTCTGTGCGGACTACACAGACCTGTTTTACATGCTAGATTCAGGAGAGCGTGTGTAAAGGGAACACATGCTATAGTGTTTCTTTGAAGTTATGTTGTGTTATCTTTCTATTAATTTTCTATTTTGTTGATTGTTTAATTACTTTTCCTCTATAATTCTATGGTTTATAAGTAATGACTGCAACTTCAAGGTTTCTGTCATCAGGCACTGTAATTGACTGCAAAAGTAATGGAAGAGAATCCTCCCTCAAGTGTTTTAGATGGGATGGTTGTTGGAGTCAAATTTGGTATGGCTACACGCCAGGAAATTGTAAGCTCAAAACACATTCAATTTCTCAGTTGAGGTCTTTGTAACAGTCAGTCATCATCTCTTTATTAATTAATTCATATGAGATAATCCTGTATTAAGTTTGGACAATTTTGTTATGATCAATGGCAATACCAAGGATGAATGATGGCTAGCTTGGGATTTGGGAAATTCTTGCTAGATTTCTCTAGTGTTCTGTGATGGGTTCCTTTAAGGACCTTGTTTGGACAATTATTTTTGTTATTGATATTTCTTGAAATTTATTCATGTTGTTACAGATGTATGGTCTGCTTTTATTTAAGTATAAGACGTTAGCTGACCTACATACACACACACACACACACATATATATATATATATACTGTTTTAAATAAATAGTTCTATTCGGAAAATTTAATCATTTTTTTTCAATATAAAAGTGTGTTATGGCCTATTTAGTATTTGATTAGCTTTGATCTCTTTGTTGGTAAATTGTCTTCTTTTGCCTTCTTTAGTGTACGGCATCGATTAGTGACTCTTCAATTAGTCATGCTAGTCAGCTGTCAAATCCCTTCCTTGGGCTACCCCTTGAATTTGGCAGATGTGAATCCTGTGGTACTTCTGAAGCAGGAAAATGTGAAGGTTTGTTCTTTTCTTGTACTTCCTTTTTTATTGGTAAAAGGATGAATTTCAAATAAGGAAATTTGATATTACTTTTCAGGTCACTTTGGATATATTGAGCTACCAGTTCCAATATATCATCCTAGTCATATCAGTGAGTTGAAACGGTTGCTGAGCCTCGTCTGTTTAAACTGCTTGAAAATGCGGAAAACCAAGGTATTGCCAAAGAGAATAAGAGTCGCATTCTTCATCTTTTGTATGTTTGTCTAGCTTGTATGAATTAACTAGTAATACAAGGTCTAGTAGCGATTTTAATGATATGATTGGGTTTTAACATTTTTTACCCATATGTTTGATTTAAAATAACTATAAATAGGTCATTTGCCTTTCAGAGTTTATTTTTTTTATTTTCCACCTCTCTTTATGACTTTAGAAAAATAGAAAGAGAGGAGAAAATATTTTGGAGAGCTTTTACTAGTCTCTCTTAGATTCTTATTTATATAGAAACTATAGATTAATATAAGATATAGTGAAAGAGAGAAAAAAGTAGAAAAAAGTAAATGCACCTCTAGGACCCTAGGTACAAATAAGTACAACTCAAAACAACTTTTTAATAAAACTTATTCTAAGTTTGTTTTTAGCCTATTCTAACACTCCTCTTCAAGTTGGAGCATACAAATTATATGTACCGAGCTTGGAATAAATAAATTAAATCTGAGGCGCCCTCAAGGATTTTGTTCACACATTTGCAAGTTGATATTTGGACCCAACAAACTTAGTACGCATTTCCTTGGGAAACTACTTTTCTTCAATAAAATGATAGTTAATTTCCATGCATTTGGTCCTCTCATTGAACACAAGATTAGAAACAATATGGAGAGTTGTTTGATTATCATAATACAACTTCATTTGCTGAATCTCATAGTTTTAGTTATTGGAGGAACTGTTTTACCCACACAAGTTCACAAGTGAGAGGTGCCATTGTCTTATGTTCAACTTTTGTAGTTGATTGGGCATTTTGTTTCTTGCTCTTAAGAAAGTGGTATTTAAGCTTAACTGAATCTAAGAAAACTAACTTAGGAAGGTGAGGTTTGCTCCAACGTATATAGATATTAATTTTTCCATATCTCATTGATGTGGGATCTCTAACAACCCTTCACGCTGATGACTAGACATGTTGAGCGTGACACTGGGGGGGAACCTGAAAGCCGATGGCATGATAAGCCCAACAAACTTGACTAGGATAGGTTTTGAAAGACTCAGATAACACTTGCTTTTCTAGGAAATAATATTTCCTCAAATGAAAACACAATATCATGTAGTTGAGTGTTGGTCCATATGAGATCCTACCTAATTAACAACATAATACTGAGATTTGTGTATTCTCTTTATCTTCATATGAAAGACTTTGTCCTTTGGAGTCTTTTTGAGGTATCTTAGAATACAAATGAATGACATAGATAGGACTTTGGACTAAATGAACATCCTGTGTAGAAATGGGAAGAAAGGAGTCTATTAAAAAAGGTGACAATGGCATACATGTAGGACCTCTAAGTATTAGGAGTGTATTATTCATATCCTTTTTGAAGGTGTGAATATCCCAAGAAGACGCATTTGATGGCTCTGGCTGAGAGCATAAACTTTGAGATATAATGAATGAAACAAACATGGGATGTACAAAAGTTAGGGAACCGTGGTATCGCGACGTCACTCTAGTGGCTAGAACACAGTGCAACATTCGGTGGTTGAAAGTTGACGCGTGGGTGACACATTTGAGATGCATGATAAAGGAGCAACAAACGCTTGAGACACGTGAGGTAGTTTCTACCTTTGGGACTGGTGGGGTTTGCTATCACTCGAAGAGACGCTCTAGATCTAGCTATCACCAGAGGAAACTGTGATGGGAAACTGTCGCTGACTTGGGCAGACAATGTTTTCTTCACAGAAAGTAAAACCAGTGCTAGTAGCACATTGCTTTCACCCATTGTTAGTAAGTCCTACAATGCCATTGCAATCTGTCTTCCTCTCCGATTGGAACTGGTGGGTTTTGTGCGTGGAAGCTTGATCTATATCTACTTTTCTGGTTGCAATGATCTATCTGTGCCTTTCTCTTAGTTGGAGTGATCGATTACTTCTCTCTCATCATCAACTAGCCGGAACTATTCTTGTTTGATGAGATTGAATCACTGTTCGTAGCTCAAGAAGTTCAGATCAAGAAATTTAAGCAATCCAGTTAAACTGTTTCAATCTGCTGCAACTCAGGCTGGCCCTAGTACTACTGCTTAATTTACTCAAATGCTGTCCAATTCTTCTCAGAACTAAACATGTAATAGGGGTAATTATTTTGCTTTTGGTATCCCAGATAAGTAAAGAGTTAAATTAGTTAAACATATTTGTTGTTTTTCTTATTCTTGTTCTTTTATTTTGAAGATAAGTGCTCCTGAGTGAGATTTGTTAATTTTATTGTCTTGATGTTTTTTGTAATCTAGACATCACACATTTTATTTGCTAGATTTAATACAAGGATACAAACTTTGTCTAATGCCATTTTGTGTGCTTGATCTTACTGGTTCACAATCTTTCAGCTTTCAGCGTCAGGCAGTGGTTTGGCACAGAGATTAGTATCTCCTTGTTGTGAGGTTAGTATGAACAAAGCACACAATTTCATTTCACAATAAGTATATGGATATACAGCTCTGAAATAGTTTCTAGTATTGTTTCTTATTGATTTTTTCATATATGTGTTTGTATATATATTATTCTAATTTTAACGTGTTTGTATATATTTTTTGTTGTTGGTAGAATTTTATGATTTTTGTCATGAACTCCTCCTGATACTTGTGGAACCTCACATGTTTTGCTAACTCTATGTTCTCATCTGAAGAACGTTTAAGGAGACTGGATTCTTTTTCTTTTTGATTTCTGATGTGCATTGTTTTGTTTTTCATTTTCCCCGCTCTTTTCCATGGTTTACATATATGTGCATTATGCTCTGATTTGGTTTGCTGTGTAATCATCTTAGCTCACAATTAATGCTTCAATTAGTTGTTTCTTATCCGATTTGGCTAATTTTGGTTTTACTATTGTTGCTAATTTGTTGTGGATTGGAATCTGCTGTCTTTGTAAAAATTCATTTCCAAGGTTCATGGTATTTATTTTTAACCTTTAGGAGATTAATGCTGCTCAAATTTCTATAAGGGAGGTTAAAACAAGTGACGGGGCTTGTTATCTGGCACTCAAGGTATCCAAATCCAAGATGCATCCTGATTTTTGGGGTTTTTTAGAAAAATATGGCTATCGCTATGAGGGTGATCACACTCGAGCCTTACTTCCTTGCGAGGTTGGTTTCTACTTTTGTTACTTTACTGTTCAAATGGCTTCTTTTACTTGTTTGCAGATATGTTGACACTTGTCAATCAATGATTTGTTTTTCAATGCACCTATTTTATGTACTTCCTCATTGTATGAGGCCTTTGTATGTTTTCTCTCAATGTTTTGGTACGTGATGATTTGTCTTTAAAATATCATGCAGCGGTATAGAAATAGTCATCCTCCAAAAGTGAGAAATTGTTGGATTTGGCATTATCCATTGCCTCAAAGATCATATTTTGATATTAAAGGATTTTCTTCTTTACACCACAAAATTTGGTATTTGCATATTCTAAATGTTTGAATTTGCCTCCAAAAATGTTTTTGATTTGCTTTTACAATGGTCTATAATTGAGGGTTCTGGGCTAATTGGTGTGTGCTATTTTTTCTTTAAATATTTTAATTCATTAGCTCTTTCTACTGAAATTGGTTATTTGCCTTTTGGTTAACATTTTGATTTTAAAATGTTTCAGGCAATGGAAATTATTAAGAGAATTCCAATAGAAACCAAAAAAAAGCTTGCTGGAAAAGGGTATTTTCCTCAAGATGGATATGTTTTCAAGCATCTTCCGGTGCCACCTAATTGCTTGTCTGTGCCAGAAGTTTCAGACGGCATCAGTGTCATGTCTTCGGTGAGAAAATGAACATATTTTTGTGTCAGTAGACGTCTCTCTAGTTATGTGATTTAGTATGCTCAATTCTATTTTCTGTAATAGTTAAATTTGTTATCATAATTTGCCAGAGCAGATAAACTGCCTTAGGATTTTAAACCACACTTGATAATTGCTCTACGCTAAAATTCTGAACCATGATTACATGTATAGTTACTAAAGTCCATTCAGAGTTTATTATGAATTAAATTGCACATATTTTTGGATCTTGCTTTGTTTTCTAACCTGAGTATTCATATCTTGGTTTTTGAGTTCGATTTTGTCTTTAGTATAGTGCATTTGTAAGTGATGCTTTTGTTGCTTTGTAGGATCCTTCCATGACAATTCTCAGAAAATTGCTCAGGAAGGTTGAAATCATTAAAAGTTCTAGATCTGGAGAACCAAATTTTGAGTCTCATCATGTGGAAGCAAATGATCTGCAGTCAGTGGTTGAGCAGTATTTTCAAATTAGGGGCACTTCTAAGGCAGCACGTGATACAGAAACACGTTTTGGGGTCAATAAAGAGCTTAATGCATCATCAACTAAAGCATGGCTAGAGAAAATGCGGACTTTATTTATAAGAAAAGGTTCAGGTTTTTCCTCCCGGAATGTGATAACCGGAGATTGTTATAAAAGAATAAATGAAGTAGGAATTCCGGTTGAAGTTGCCCAACGAATAACATTTGAGGAGAGAGTTAACATCCATAACATAAGTTATTTGCAGAAATTAGTTGATGAAAATCTGTGCCTGACCTACAAGGAAGGTGTATCAACTTTTTCGCTTAGAGAGGGTTCAAAGGGTCACATATATCTGAAGCCTGGTCAGATAGTGCATCGGAGGATTATGGATGGGGATATCGTCTTCATTAATAGACCCCCTACAACACACAAACACTCTTTACAGGCACTTTTTGTTTATATCCATGACGACCACACTGTGAAAATAAATCCTTTAATTTGTGGACCACTTGGAGCTGATTTTGATGGTGACTGTGTCCATCTGTTTTATCCACAGTCACTTGCTGCCAAAGCAGAAGTTGTGGAGCTATTTTCTGTGGAGAATCAACTGCTCAGTTCTCACAGTGGTAATTTGAATCTACAGTTAAGCACAGATTCGTTGTTGTCACTGAAGATGTTGGTGAAGAGATGTTTTTTTGATAGAGCGGCAGCTAATCAATTGGCGATGTTTCTTTTACCTTTGGGTCGACCTGGTTTGATCAAGGCCAGTTCTGGTGATTCTTATTGGACTTCCATCCAAATGTTACAGTGTGCTCTACCTTTGTGTTTTGATTGCTCTGGGGGACGGTATTTGATTAGGCAGAGTGAAATCTTAGAATTTGATTTCAATAGGGACGTTTTGCCTGCAACAATAAATGAAATAGCAGCCTCAATTTTCTTTAGTAAGGGTCCGAAGGAGGCACTAAAGTTCTTTGATGTATTGCAGCCTTTTTTGACGGAAAGTATATTTGCTGATGGGTTTAGTGTTAGCCTGCAAGATTTTTCAATATCTAGGGCAACCAAAAGAATTATAAGCAGAAGCATAGGAAAAGTGTCTTCTCTGTTGCATCAGCTGAGGTCCATTTACAACGAGCTGGTGGCGCAACAATTGGAGAAGCTTATTCGTGATATTGAGCATCCTGTTATTAATTTTGCTCTAAAGTCAACTAAACTAGGAGATTTAATTGATTCAAAGAGTAAATCTGCAATTGATAAGGTTGTTCAGCAGATTGGTTTCTTAGGGCAGCAACTATTTGACAGGGGAAGATTCTATTCAAAAGGATTGGTAGAAGATGTAGCATCTCATTTTCATGTGAAGTGTTGTTATGACGGGGATGGTTATCCCTCTGCTGAGTATGGATTGCTCAAAGGGTCTTTTTTTAATGGTTTGGATCCATATGAAGAGATGGTGCATTCAATTTCAACAAGGGAAGTAATGGTGCGTTCTTCAAGGGGATTATCTGAACCAGGAACACTCTTCAAGAATTTGATGGCCATTCTGCGAGATGTTGTTATCTGTTATGATGGAACTGTCAGAAATATTTGCAGTAATTCCATTATCCAGTTTGAATATGGATTAGAAAAAACTGAGCACCTATTCCCTGCTGGTGAGCCTGTAGGTGTCTTAGCTGCAACTGCTATGTCAAATCCTGCTTACAAGGCTGTCCTTGATGCTAGTCCCAATAGCAATTCCTCATGGGAGTTGATGAAGGTAAACATTTCCTTGTAGTGAATGAAGGAAATATGCTTTTAAGTTTTAATATCTCAATAAATGATTTTCCCTGAACTTTTTATTGACCCATTTTATCTGCAGGAAATATTACTATGCAAGGTCAATTTTAGGAATGAACCTGTTGATCGGCGTGTTATTTTGTACTTGAATGACTGTGATTGTGGAGGGAATTATTGCCGGGAAAATGCGGCATATAAAGTTAAAGATCAATTGAGAAAAGTCAATCTTAAGGATGCAGCAGTGGAGTTTGTTATTGAGTAAGTTTCTCTTTTAATACTGCACCTTTTAATCTTAGTCTACATATGCTTTGGTTAAATAGTATCAAGTATACAGTTTGTATTTATCTACTGTTAATCTTGTACTGATTTTGTTTGGGGTAAACCGTAGTCTTTGTGTTATTTGGCTAAGTTGTGATATTTTATAGGCTTAAATATATTGTTTTTCCTTCCAAAATGAGTGAGTTTTGATTTCGGTCCCTGTAAAAATTTTCTTTGTTTTTGGTCTCTCTAAAATTGAAAATCAATAGTTTTGATCCCTAGTATTTTATGACACTAGTTAATTGTGTTGAACAAAAGCTCATGTGACCTTCTGAGTGATGCATATATTATGATATGATATTGTTAGAATAGGTATTTAATATAGGTAGTAGGGAGTTGTATTGGAAAACTGCTATATGCTGTACCTATGAGCTGTATCTTGGTCTTTAGTTCTGACTCTTGATGTTTTGCTCTTCCCTCTACTCATTGTATCAGAATTCAATCATAAGGGAGGTGTTTTCAAGCCCTCAAAATATATTGTCTCTTTTATTTATCTTAAGTTGGTATTAGAACCTCTCAGTCTTCTTTGATTGAATTTATTTGTTCTAATCTTGGTACATATAATTTGTATGCTCCAGCTGGAGGGGGAGTGTAAAGTAGGTATTTAGTATAGGTTGTAAGTAGTTGTATAAGAAAACTGCTATATGTTGTACCTATGAGCTGAATCATTGTCTCTAGTTGATCTTTGCCCTTCCCTCTACTCATTGTATCAGAATTCTATAAATATGAGATCATAAGAGGTGTTTTCGAGCCTTAAAAGTATATTGTCACTTTTATTTATCTCAAGTAATGTGAGCATTTGGCATCTCAAAAAAACTCTTAAGATCCATAAAATAAATTATTTATCTAAAATGAATATTAAGTACTAATAATTGTGGTTTTAAATTTTTGAGGGATGAACATCAAAGAAAAGTATTTTACAGGAACTAAAGCCAAAATTCACACATTTGTATGGACTAATTCTTTCAAATTTTATATGGATGAAGAACAGAAATTTTTTTATAGGGACCAAAAGAAAAACTCACAATTTTACAGAGACTAAAAACTTATTTAAGCCTATTTTATATTATTGAAAAAATTATTTTAGTTTAACTTTTTGGGGTCTTGTTTCCTGTATGCAGATATCAAGAACAGCGAATTCAAAAGGGAAATTCTGAAACTGATGCTGGACTTGTTGGTCATATTTATCTGGACGAGGTTATTCTATTTCCTTTCCATTCAATTTGATTATAGTTACACATTACTACCTACTTTCATGACAAAAATGCCAAAAATGTTCCCTTTAACATATGAAACTTGTTAGAATATATGAAAATGTCCAATAAGTATTGATCATATCTTAGAGTGTCTTCGAACTCTCTAGAGTATCCAATTATATATATATATATATATATATATATATATTGTATCTTATAACACTTTTGTTCATCACAAATTATCTCTTAGAATTATCTGCTTACTTTCCATCCAAATATATGATTTATTCCTTGGTCAGGATTGTGATTAGTATATGCAATGCAAGGCTTGTGCTTTAGGGTTAATGAACACATCATCATTGTACTGTAACAAATCACATCATATTCTACTTTCTGTCTGTTCTTGACTCTATCCTCTCCCTATACCCTCCTGTAATTTTAACAAAACTTAATAAATAAATGTGATTGAACATTTTTTCATACCTCTGGAGTTTTAATCATACAAGAATACTTTGTAAGTTGAGTTAATCATATATTGGTAATGATAATTACTATTGTTGTTTTATTATGTTTTAAATAACTAACGATATCCTTTTGAACAGATGATGTTAGAGGAGCTGAAGATCAGCATGGCCCACGTTTTTCAGAAATGCTTGGAAAGACTAAAATCCTTTAGTCCAAGAAAGAAAGCTAATCAATTTTTGAAGAGGACTGAATTATCGTATAGGTTTATCCTCAGTTCTTTCCTTTTGCATTTGATATTCGGTCTTCCAATTTTAAATATTTATCCTTTCCAGAAGTAATCTGTTGCTTGCAATATGAGTGGTAGCTCGAGGTTCACTTTTATTTTCTTTCAAAAGAACAGAATTACATTCTCCTTTAAAATGTGGTATAAATGGTATCTTGAAAATATATTGATGTGAAATGCTGTGGTGCTTTTGTATTTTTTTAATATATTATTCTCATTTTAATAACCTGTTAGACCCAAAATTAATAAAGAGGGGTGGTATTAGAGAGGCCAAATTCTTGTCTAGTCTAGTTACCGAGGTTTGATGAGGAAATCAATATGGAGGATTTGATTTAAAATGGGTGTTATGGAGTGTTGTGGAGTGACAGGGCTTTTAAATTCCCTGAGGTTGTAGCAATCAATGTTTTTTTACAGTTAAGTACTATTTCCAAAAGAGGGAACAGTCAATAAATTTCTACCTTGATGGTATCTTGCATGTTTCTTCTTTTCTTATAGGTTTTTATTAAAGTCCATTTCGGAATGTTGAAAATTTCCTTAATTTTGAATATACATTCGATAGTGTTATATTTTTCTCATGCACATTTCAACAAGGTTGATGATCTAAATAAAGAACCGAAAAAAGGAAGATAGAAGCTTTTTTATGTCACTTCCTTTATACATCATTGCAATCAAGTACTCTGTTTTCTGACTGTTGAAGTTTATTTGTTAATCTATTTCGCTTTCTGATCTGTGTTCCATCTTGGCAGTGAGTCTTGCTCCTCTTCACATCCTGCTGCTCCGTGTTTAACATTCGTTTGGGTTGAGGATCGTAATAATGAATTTGATTACACTGTAAAGATCCTATCTGAAAAAATCTGTCCTGTTCTGTTAGAAACAATAATCCAAGGTATTTTCCTTACAATCATTTCTTTGATCATTAAATCTAGGGTTTTGTAGGGAGGGTGGAAAAGAAAAAAGGATACCTAGAAATAGGATAAAATGTGCCACAATTCGCTAACTTAATGGTCCTGTAGTCTTATTCTAGTTATTTGGTAAATTATTGATACAATACTAAATTCTGTACAATTCAAATCCACAACTTCATGAAGACTCCAAGGTTCAATACATTAATATTGTTGTTCATGAAACAGAATATCAAACACCAAAGTTTTATATCCATTGGCCCATTTCAAATAAGTAACTTATGCACTAGACAATTTCCTTGAATCATGAAACCATAGTGGTGTTCTTGGAAGATAGATTTTGTAAGTTCTTAACCATTATCTTCAAGCACTAAAATTACTACAGGCTAGTTTCTCTCATATCCCCATTGGCTTTTGCAGAAAGGACAAATTATTTTGTAGAGGACTTGCCCTGCATTCAAATTCATTGGCCATATCTATCCTTTCCACATGCTAATGTTTCACAATCTAAAGACTAAATTTTTTCAGATGTGATTTTCTCTCAAATGTTTATTTCTTGTTTAAATATGTTGGCCGTCAATTTTTATCTGTGGTCTGTCGTAAGTTGTGTTGCATTCATAATTTTGACTGCATATATTACTTGGATCACATATTTCTATCTTAGTAATGTTTCTGACTTACCTTTTACTAATAAATAGGAGACCCACGCATTAGCTCTGCAAGTATAATTTGGGTTACTCCGGATACAAACACATGGGTCCGAAACCCTTATAAATCTTCCACTGGTGAACTGGCACTGGATATTATTCTTGAGAAGGAAGTAGTCAAACAGAGTGGTGATGCTTGGAGGATTGTACTTGATTCCTGCCTTCCTGTTCTTCATTTGATTGATACCAGGCGTTCAATCCCTTATGCTATTAAGCAAACTCAAGAATTATTGGGGATATCATGCACTTTTGATCAAGCGATTCAGGTGAGTTGTATTGAATTATGTTTAATTATTTTCTCTATGATTGTCTTGAGGATATTTCCTCACTTTTTGTTACACTCTCTCTAGGTATTTTTGTGGGGCAGGGTGGGTGTTGTGTGATTCACAACGTTTGTAATTTCTTAGACTTTTGGCAGTGTTCCTTTTGCCACTATCTCTTTGGTGTCCAAATCTTGAGGTATTTTCTTTGGTCAGGTCAGATGTGAACACACTCAGAAGAGATATTTTTTTTAGTTTGAGAATTTGGTGCCTAGACATGTTGCTTTAGCACTGAAATCCTATATCAGATTCAGTAGAATTTTTCTTTAGTAACTAAAAGCCCATATCCAGAAAATAAAAGTTATAAATGATAAATTATTGTAATGAATGGGATCATCTACATATAGATGTCTGAGCTAGCTGACGGCATCAAATGGGCTGCACCTTAAACTAAAGACCCAATTCACAGAGCAAACTGAATTTATTTCTATCTTATTTAATTATAGTATTAGGAAAACAATCAGTTGGAAATCAAACTACATTGTTAGATTTTTTGGTGATATGCAATTTTTGCCCTTCTGTATGTATTGGAGTCTGATGTTCATATCTTTAGGGTGTTTTATTGTGAACTTGTTTGATGAAAGATTTTATCATTATCTAATGTTTAGTGGCCCCCATTAGTTAATCTTTTTTACCCATCTTATCAATCTATTCCTTCCTGCAGCGTGTTGCAGCATCTGTGAAAATGGTGGCAAAAGGTGTTCTTAGAGAGCATCTAATTTTGTTAGCTAGTAGTATGACATGTGGCGGGAACATGGTTGGGTTTAATACAGGTGGATATAAAGCCCTGTCTCGACAACTAAATATTCAAGTACCATTCACAGATGCGACACTCTTTGTAAGCTGCTACCTTGTTAATTGTTGTAATCAGGAGATATATCAGGTTATTATTATTCTTACTTGTGAATGTTACTATGCAGACACCTAAAAAGTGTTTTGAGCGAGCTGCTGAGAAATGTCATACTGACTCTCTGTCAAGCATTGTTGCATCCTGTTCCTGGGGTAAACCTGTGGCTGTTGGCACAGGATCAAAATTTGATATTGTTTGGGATGCAAATAAGGTATTCTGATCATACTCAGATTTAATATTTGTGAGTGTATAACTCCTTTTATCAATTAGTTGGTTAGTTAGTTACAACCATAATTATGTATTGCAGTCTCTTAGAGTTGTTTGTTTCAGCTGTCACTGTCAGGTTGTTATAACTGATCCAATAAAGTTAGATGAGCTTCTGTAATTTATATATAGTTGCTGTAAACAGAAGCTTATAACTTGTACAAATCTCAGAATAATAAATGCAAGTTTCTTTTCTCTTAAGTTTGTTTTTAATAATTGGAGTTCTGGACAAGCATTTTATGAATATTGACATTTGTTTTTTTGCAGATACGATCAAGTGAAATTGAAGGGATGGATGTTTACAGTTTTCTTCACATGGTTAAAGGCCGCACTGACAGGGAAGAAGAAACTGATGCTTGTTTGGGTGAAGATATTGATGATTTGCTGGAAGAAGAAAATTTGGATTTGGAAATGTCCCCACCACGTAACTCTGGTTTTGAAGCTGTCTTTGAAGAGAATCCTGAGGTACTAAATAATTCAACATCCAATGGTTGGGATGTAAATTCAAGTCAGACCGAATCAAAAACCAATGGTTGGTCTGGTTGGGTAAGTAACAAAGCTGAAACAAATGAAGGAAGATCCGACCGTGCCCAGGAGAGTTCTTGGGGGAAAACTGTCACACAAGAAGACTCTTCTAAGTCTAGTGCTTGGAATACAAATACAACTGGTCATACAAATACTAAATCTAATGAATGGTCTGCCTGGGGAAGTAAAAAGTCTGAAATTCAAGCTGGTGGATCTGAGAAGGTTGAAGGTTCATGGGGCTCGGGTAAAACCAAAGATGTTACCCAAAAAGATAATTTTGGGTCTGGTGCTTGGGGTGCAAACAAAACAGATCAGGCAAAAACAAAATCTAATGAATGGTCTAGCTGGGGAAACAATAATTCTGAAATATTAGCTGGTGGATCTGAAAATATGCAAGACTCTTGGGGCTCTGGTGGGAGGAAAGATGTTACCCAAGAAGGCAATGTGACATCTGGTGCTTGGGGTGCAAACGTAGATCAGACAAAAACACAATCTAATGAATGGTCTGGCTGGGGAAAGAATAAGTCTGAAATACCAGCTGGTGGATCTGAAAATGTGCAGGGTTCTTGGGGATCTGATAAGTGGAAAGATGGTGTTACCCAAGTAGACAACTCTGCATCTGGTTGGGGTGGAAATAGAAGAGATCAGACAAAAGCAAAATCTAATGAATGGTCTGGCCGGGGAAGCAATAAAGCCGAAATACCAGCTGGTGCATCTGAAAATGTGCAAGAAGATTCTTGGGGCTCAGGTAAATTGGGAGATGATGTTACTGAAAAAGACAATTCTGGGTCTGGTGCTTGGGGTGGAAACAGAAGAGATCAGACAAAGACAAAATCTAATGAATGGTCTGGCTGGGGAAGGAATAAATTGGAAATACCTGCTGGTGGTTCTGAAAATGTACAAGAAGATTCTTGGGGCTCAGGTAAATTGAAAGATGATGTTACCCAAAATGATAATTCTGGGTCTGATGCCTGGGGTGCAAACAGCACAGGTCAGACAAAATCAAAATCTAATGAATGGTCTGGCCGGGGGAAGAATAAGTCTGAAATACCAGCTGGTGGATCTGAAAATGTGCAGGATTCTTGGGGCTCTGGTACGAGGAAAGATGTTACCCAAGTAGACACCTCTGTGTCTGGTTCTTGGGGTGGAAGTAGAAAAGATCAAACTAACACAACATCTAATGAATGGGCTGGCTGGGGAAGGAATAAATCGGAAATACCAGCTGGTGGATGTGAAACTGTTCAGGAAGATTCTTGGGGCTCAGGTAAGTTGAAAGATGATGTTACCCAGAAAGACAATTCTGGGTCAGGTGCTTGGGGTGCAAACAAAACAGGTTTGACAAAAACTGAAGTAGATGAGTGGGCAAGAAATAAAGTTGAAACAGCAGACGGTGGGTCGGAAAAGCTCCAAGAGGATTCTTGGAACTCAGGTAATTTGAAATCTGAATCAAAAGTTGGCAATGCCTCTTGGGGAAAACCCAACTCCTCTGGAAGTCAATCATGGGATTCCCATAATCAGTCAAATCAAAATTCAAGTTCTCGGGGATGGGAATCACATATTGCTTCAGCTAATTCAGACAGTGAGAAAGGTTTTCAGTGGGGTAAGCAAGGCAGAGAATCTTTTAAGAAAAATCGCTTTGAAGGTTCACAAGGTCGGGGCTCAAATAGTGGTGACTGGAAAAATAGGAATCGCCCACCTAGAACACCCGGACAGAGATTGGACTTATACTCTTCTGAGGAACAGGATGTGCTGAAGGAGATCGAACCTATTATGCAGTCTATCAGACGAATCATGCAACAACAGGGGTAAGTTACTTGTTGCAGTAAATACTAACTCCCCAATATAATGACTTGGCGAGCTAGAACAAATCATGATATTATCTGCCTTTCCTGTAATAATACAACCCCTCCCTACACTGAATTGCAAGTTGCAATTTGAACCTTTGCATCTGCTCTACCGTTTTTATCCTTCCATCACAAATTTTCTGGTAGTTATTTTTGGTATGAACAAGACACCATTATTATTACTTTGTTTTTTGCTCCTTATTAAACTAGTGTTAGCTGTACTCTCTACCCTACCCTTGGGTGCTTTCCTGATGTTTTCCCTCCGTTATGGGTTTTGTATCATACGCTGGAGCATTGATTTTTATTAATAAATTCCTCTTGAAGGTACAACGATGGGGACCCACTGGCTGCTGATGATCAACTTTTCGTACTTGAGAATGTCTTCGAGCACCACCCAGATAAAGACACCAAAATGGGTGCTGGAATTGACTATGTCATGGTATCATCTAACTCTGTTTACATTGACTCTTTCATTCACGTTTATAAGATTATGATCAATATCAACTTAGATAAGTTAGTTACTTTCCAAAACTTCCTGGGTTCTGGTACTGAAAGATGGTAATTTGGTTTCTCTATTTCCTTGCGTATGTATCAGTTTTCATACATGCAATACGTGATCTATGTATCCATTCTTGGATTACTGGTTGCGATGGAAGTTGAAACTTCAAATTATTATTGTCTACCTTTATCTATTCTTGTGTCTAATGTGGGGAGTATTTCTTGCAACAGGTTAACAAACACAGCAGTTTTCAGGATAGCAGATGCTTCTATGTTGTTTTGAAAGATGGTCGAAGAGAAGATTTTTCCTACCGGAAATGCTTGGATAACTGGATAAGAAAGAAGTATCCAGAACTTGCCGAATCCTTCTTCGGCAAATATTTTCGGAAACCCCGTAATAGGGCGGAGCAAACTGCAACCCCAAGGGGGGACCAGACTGCAATGCCACCGCGAGACGAAGCGGCTACACCGGCTGACCAGACCTCAACACCCGGCCCTGTGGAAACCAATGAGTAGATTAGACTTTTTGTCCATAATATTGTACAGAAGCGGCGTAGTTAAGGCCACTGAATAGTTTCCCATAGGTGGCCAATTTTCCTGACGTTTTTGGTGGCAGTTAGATGGTAATTTTTTTAGCGCGTGAATCATGATAGCTCCCATCTTTGTGCAGATGTTAATATTTTGTTTTAATGATTACAGCACATGATGTGATGATTTTTTGAAACGTGGCTTTCTGCCATTGTCTGAAACACCGATATGAAAATGGCATGCTTGTTATAGTTTCATGATTCAAATTCTGGCTGGTGTACTCTTTTTAGCATTCCAGTTATTTGGTATCTGTTTTTAGAGGTCTTGCTAGAAGGTGGGAATTACTTTTTCACTGCTCATTCCTGTCAACCGCACTGTCATATTTTCTTGGAAATTTAATTATCTAAATATTCCACTTGCAATACACGTATGGATAATATCGATATTCGTAAGATACTTGCAATACATGTATCTGTAATTAAAAAAATATTGCAATACATGTATCTGTAATTAAAAAAATATTTGTTAGATTTATGATAATTTTTTATAATTCTAGTACGGTTCTAATATAATTTAAAAAAAATATATATTAATATTTTAAAAATTCAAAAATTTATTATATAAAATTTTATTATGATTATAAAAATAAGAAATAATTTTTTTAAACACGTTTTCTTATTAGTAAAAAATTAAAACATGTATATAAATTTTTATTATTAATTTATATAATTCAAAATTATATAATATATAGATTCATGTTACCGTATTTTAATTTTAAAAATTATACGGATTTTCATATTAATCGACAGCATTCTAATTCTAATTTTATATACATATTTTTATATTAGTATTTCTAATTTTAAAAATTATACGTCATATCAGTTTACACTATCGGTGGCCGTATCAATGTACATAGTTTGTTAGTTTAAGACAAAGCTCTTCCATTTTTTTTCTTACCCTGATGATGTGTACACCAGTATCGAGTCTCATGGCATCCCTTACAATTTTCACACATCTGAAAACAGTGAAAAACTTGTGTTCAATTTCTTTGTTCGCAAATGTTGCCCAAAATTGTCATTTGAAAGAACGAGTTTTTGGTTAGGAATTTGAATTTCAGAATAGTGTACAAAGGTTTCGGATTATGTTTCGGAAGTATTTTGATGTCATTTCGGGTTGCTTTATAACTTAAAAATTGCAAGCCACACTAACACACTCTTTCTGAGATTCCTTCTTATTAAGTGAAATTGATACAAGTCAAATTTGAGGCAGTGATGTTAGTATTTGTCTACGTAATTGCAGAAAAGGCATAGCCGTAAAAGCTGGACTGTGGTTTGGAATGATTTTCTTTCTTTTCTTCATTCTTCTTCAAAACAAAAAAAGCAAACAATTTCTGAATTGACGATGCCTCATCAAAGGGTCAACAATAATGTTCTGGTTCAATAAATTCTTTTCCTGTTATTTTTCACAAGTTTCCTCTCTAGATGAGTATGTTGGAAACACTTTTGAATATTAAATGTGATTATCATAGCAATGATTCAAGCCTTATTTCAGTATGCTTCTGAAGACTAGCTCCTATTACACTTTTTTTTTTTCTTTTAACATGATCCAATAAATTCCATCCACTAATATAACATCAAAATCCCCATGTGTACGGTAGAGTCTGCACGACTGAGATTCTGACTCGGTACCTGATTCAACTCCGGTCCGACCAACATCATGACAACGAAAGTGATTAATGACCAAACTCTTGTTAATCTTTTTTTATTAGGTCCATTAACGACAATGGACCCACAATAATTATATAAATAAACACGGATCCCAAAGGATCAAGAACACAATAATCTAATCCTAAATACTGAGTGTTGAGAATCAAAGTTTAACTTGAGCGTCGGAATACATTTTGTAGGTACCATCCGAATTCGGAACTAGCGAGAAGGAGAAGTGAGAGAGCGAGAGTAGTAGAAGTCTCTTAGAGAGAAATGAGTAAAGTGTAGACCGAGCGAGCGAGGAGTGTCCGAATATTTTTCTTAATTACAACCCCATTCGAAAACAAAATAAATGTACTAGATGAATCTTAAAAAAAAAGCACAATTTTGAAAACTAATCTCTAGTGCTTTAGAGTTTTAGATTGCTCTCCATGTCTTCATTCCTCCCTCATTTCCATCTCCATCTCAATGTACCAGCTGCCACCAATACCAAAACCTTGTATGGTGTGGTCAACCTGCAACAATCATGGTGCCTCCACTATCAACATGTGGGATCCATATCCACTTGTTTCCTCAATAAATCCACGTGCCATTTTTCCCTTCCAATTTTAATTCCTCAATTGTAAAGCTATTACTTCTCCTATTTTTATTTTTACATTTATTTGATTCTTAGAAATTTAATAAATTTAATGGTTATGAACAGACAATATTAAACACTTTTAATCGATTAACGAATAAAAAATCATTCTTGATGTAAAAGGCAATAAACTTGTCATACACTATGATTTGTCATGAGGTGTGAGCATAAAATTTACGTTGTCAAGACACCTATTTCCCCATTTTTGTTTATGGGTTTGCAAAGTTTTCACCAAAATATGTATTTATGAGTCATAATCATTCACGAGTCACTTAAAAAAGAGAATTTGCATTTAAAAAAATGATTAAATTTGCTTCTTGTCATCATATAAATATCTGAAACTATAGAAAACTTAAATAACTTTTGAAATTTTAATAGGAGTTTCGTTTAAGCTCCTAAAATCAACTTCTTTTAAGTCCCGAATTAAAGACTTAAGTGATAATAATAACCTACGCTACACCGTTATATATTATATTTATATTGTTAGTGCTATTTTCCTTACAAACAAAAAAGTTCAATTTTTAAACTTATCAATTAAATTAGTACAAAACTTAAAATCTATTTTTAAGTATATAATCTTTTTCCTATTTTTATTTAATGTGAATTATCATTTAACATGACATCATTATGTTATTGAATTTTGCAAAAAAAAAATGTCTTGAAGTTTATAATTATATCACTAGTCTTTTTTATTAACCAAAAATATAAGAAACTATTACATTATTGAAAGTGCATATATATTGAACATTTACAAATGTCTTTTTTTTGAAATAAATTCATGGAAATAATCCACACAAATTCCGAGTTTCCACTCCAATAAGAATCACTCCTCAGATCATCATCACTTGCCACCATAACTCCATTGGCTTTGGCCACAATAGTTCAAAGAAATTTGTGAATTGTGTTGATGGCTTCTTCTTCTTTGGTTGTTGTTGGACCTCTTAGCCTCACTCAACAAAATGGTTACAAAGTGTGGGAAGATCCTTCTTTCATCAAGTGGAGGAAAAGGGACCCTCATGTCACCTTGCACTGCCATGACTCTCTAGAAGGTCTCGCTCTCATCAACAAATTTTTTCCATTTCGTTTACTGGGATGGATTCTACGCGAAAATGGATTCATTTCATGTTTTGGGTTTGTTAGATAGATGGAAAAACATTGGTTGTATTCTGAAAGTTCGTATTTTTTAGTTGCCCTTTTGAAGATGTTATTCCATTCATGAGAGTTTTCTATTCTAATTTCCATTGGGGGGTTGATAAATGGCTGTAACGTTCAGCTGAATGAAATGATTTGGGAAAATGAGGCGAGGATTGTATATTCTAAAAGTTCATTTTTTAGGCTATTTGAGAGAAAATTGCCATTTTTTTTAATTTGTTCTATTATTGTGTTCATAAAGAGTTTATCTATTATATTTTTTATTGGATGAAATGTTTTAAGTAAATTATGTACGGGTATATAATGCTGGCTTCTCATATTAAGTGTTGTGATTTAATCAATAGTTCATTGCACACGAAAGAAGTTCAAATCAGTCACTGTAGTTTTTCAGTAGATGCTTACCGCCAAAAAATTGTAAAGGTTTTGTATGAGTTTACGTTGTTATGGATTTCCTTCTATTTTGGTTTTGTTATGGGAATCTGGAATTTTGTGATGTGTGTAGGATCTCTCAAATATTGGTATCAACGGAACAAAGTGGATTTTTTGGTTTCCCAGTCTGCTGTTTGGAATGATGATGCTGTTCAGGGGTCTCTTGATTGTGCTGCATTTTGGGTCAAAGATTTGCCTTTTGTTAAGTCCTTGTCTGGATATTGGAAATTCTTCATCGCTGACAGGCCCAGCAATGTCCCTACTAATTTTTATGAAACTGAGTTCCATGATTCAGAGTGGAAAAATTTGCCTGGTAAGTGCTTATGTTATTTGTGAAACGCCTTTGCATTCACTGTGTATTATTTCCTCACTATGTATGCTTAATTTCTTCACCATGTTCTCTAAATTTTGCTTTACAATAGAGTTTGTTGTAGTGGTGAATGCTGTTATTTTGCTTTGATGATGAATTGGTTTTTGTCATTTTCTGTTCTTAGTCAGTGCTGATATCTTAATCAATGTTTAATTATGTTTTGTCAAAATTGGACAGTTCCTTCGAATTGGCAGTTACACGGATTTGACATTCCTATATATACAAACGTGGTGTATCCATTTCCTGTAGATCCTCCTTTCATTCCAATGGAAAATCCTACTGGCTGTTACAGAACATACTTCCAAATTCCTAAAGAATGGGAGGGTATGACTTGCTGAATTTCCTTATGCTGTTTTTTCTTTTGTTTTGTGGATTGACATACACTATTGAGGAATTTGGTGTTGCCATTCCCTTGTTTTCATTCAGTTTATGTCGCTGCATTGTACTTCAAATGTAATTACGAAAGCATTATATAATACTGTTTTTGTGAAGTATATAGTGCTTTCCCATTGGTTTTAGATCTCCACCAGTACATGCTATTTTTTTTAGTTTAGAATGCTTATTTCTTTGGAACATTGATTGGTTTTTTTGTAGGTAGAAGAATTTTGTTGCATTTTGAAGCAGTTGATTCTGCCTTTTGTGCTTGGATAAATGGGCATCCTGTTGGATATAGGTATCTCTCTCTCTCTCTCTGATATTCGGATCATACACTCTTGAACATGATTACGTACTTGCTGGTTAGTATTTTTCTTTTGTATTTTTAACTCTAGCATATATGATGTGAGGAGGGAGAGGGGGTGGGGGTAAAAAGGTATAGATGATCAAATGTTCAAAGCAATGCAAGCCAGGAAGAAGGTATGCTATGAAATAGATAATACATTGGTAACCGTGGTCTTTGGCTATGAATAAAACACTTGTCATCTAATGATTAGATATTCATTTACTATCTTGTCTTTTCTATTGCAAATCCATAGCTGGACATCTGAAATTTAGTAGTGTGTTCATGCTAAAATGAAAAGGCTTAGGCCTGTTTTTTAATGGATATGGAGTGGAGTGTCTTATTACATAATATTTAAGAATACCAAAGGTAATATAAATGAAGCTTTGGCATTACTCAACTCTTGTTTCTATTTTGCAAGGACAGCCAAGACAGCAGACTACCTGCAGAGTTCGAAATCACTGATTTTTGTCATCCATGTGGTTCAGATCTTAAGAATGTTCTAGCTGTTCAAGTGTATAGATGGAGTGATGGCTCTTACCTTGAGGACCAGGACCAATGGCGGTTATCCGGCATCCACCGTGATGTTCTTCTTATGTCAAAGCCAGAGGTTTGTTTTCACTAAATTTCTCCTCACCTACTAGTGTTTGATATCATTTATGATGTGTTCTTATTATAATTAAGTTAGTGTATATAGGTTAAAAAGGAAGTCAGTAATGTTTATTTTTTACATATGATAGTCAAAGTGTGATGCTGTTAGGAAGGATACAAGGAAAAGAGAAATTAGTTAAGATAGTTAGAATGTTAATGAGTTATTTACTTGAGGTGTTAGTCATATATAAATAGGGGAAGAAGGATGTTAATTTTGTAGTTTGAGCAATTGCTCTTTGTGAAGGGGAAACCCTAGGAGGATAGAGTGCTCTCCTATTTCTTGTTCTTTTCATTCTATTGAATGAAAGTCATTCTTTTCTTTCTGTTTTCAGTTCTTGGTTCCTAACAGATGCTGTCATTTTTTATTAGCGTTAGGTTATATAATCTCTAGTAGAATAAATTAATAGTTAGATTATATCATAAATGCACCTAATTTATCATTTAAATAACCTAGAGAATTCAACTTTGAGAATTATATACATGTATATTTATATCTAGTTTTTTTATTGAATATAGCTTGTCCAAATTTTCAGCCATTTGACTATTTTTTTCATGCTTGATGCTAATGTCTTTCAAAATATTTTGTGTGTAGGTCTTTGTTACTGACTATTTTTTCAAATCAAATCTCGCTGAAGATTTTTCTTATGCAGATATACTGGTAAGTGTAAATACATTGTTAAATTATTGTTATTTTTCATGTCATAATTCTATTATGCATCCGTAACCGGTCTTGTGGAGGATTTTACCAAAATCTGATTATATTGAAGTCTCTATTATTTTGTTGTTGAGTTTGTAAAAGTGAAATGCAGTTTCTAAATTTATAAATGAATTGATGTTCTGTATTTCTTCACAGTAAATTTTACCATTGTTTTCTTTATTCTACCATCATTGCCCCATTGTATCACTGATATTACAACAGCACTTTTTATTTTATTTGTGTTATTGTTATTTGGGATATAATATCAACTTCATGCATAATCCAGGTTGAAGTAAAAATAGATAGATTAAAAGAGACATCCAAGGATAATGTTCTCACAGACTACTCTATAGAAGCTACATTGTTTGATTCTGGAAGCTGGTACACCTCTGAGGGCATTGCTGATCTCCTTTCATCTAATGTGGCAGACATAAAGCTCCAACCATCAAGTACACCATCACCGACATTAGGGTTTCATGGCTACGTGCTTACGGGGAAACTGCAATCACCAAAGCTTTGGTCTGCAGAGAAAGTAAGAAATTTCAATCATATTTTTTCATGTGTTTGGGTGGATTTTATTCATTGATTAGCAAACTAATGGTTACATAACATTACTATTGAAAAATAATGTTGAAGTAGTTATTAAGATTTTTTGTCAAGTGATTACCCACAACTGTAATACTGCAAATGCCTCCTGAGTTTCTTGTCTCGTTACCTTCTCTCATTCACTTTTTTATCTACGGCATATTTTTGTTTTCATAGCCATTGAGTGATAGACAGATAAAGTTTTTGAATGGAGTTTCTTAAACTCCTATGAAAAGGTTTTATGATGATTTATCAAGACAAGACCTGTCTTTGTGATTGAAAGCTTTTGACATATTTTGATTCTCTTAAAGCTTCAAATGATATTTTTTTGTTATTGATCTTCTACCTATGTCGTTTTCATGTATAATTTTTCTTTGCCTTTTCACAGCCATACCTCTATACTCTAGTTGTTGTCTTGAAAGACCAATCTGGTCGTGTTGTTGACTGTGAATCATGTCCAGTAGGATTTAGAAAAGTATCTAAAGCCCACAAACAACTGCTTGTTAATGGACATGCTGTTGTAATTAGAGGTGTGAACAGGCATGAGCATCATCCTCAAGTGGGGAAGGCAAACATAGAATCCTGCATGATCAAGGTACTGCTAATCTTTTTTTGCCCTTCAATAAAATTGTCAGTACCGTTCATTTATTTGACGGCCAAATGCCGTATTTTTTCAGACACTAATTAGTAATAATTGCTGTGCTTACAGGATTTGGTATTGATGAAGCAAAATAATATTAACGCTGTGAGGAACAGCCATTATCCCCAACATCCACGTTGGTATGAGCTATGTGATCTGTTTGGCATGTACATGATAGATGAAGCCAATATCGAGACGCATGGTTTTGACTATTCTAAACATCTCAAGCATCCTACTTTGGAACCAATGTGGGCATCTGCAATGCTGGATCGTGTGATTGGCATGGTTGAGAGAGATAAAAATCACACATGCATTATCTCGTGGTCATTAGGGAATGAATCTGGATTCGGAACAAATCATTTCGCTTTAGCTGGTATATAGTGCACTTGGGTTCACTTACAGTTAGCATATACATATTTGAAGTAACTTTTTTTTTATTCTGCTGTTACATTTTATTTGAAAGATTGCTGGCTAATTCTTTTTTCTTTTTGTCAATGCACCAGGTTGGATTCGTGGACGAGATTCATCGCGGGTATTACATTATGAAGGAGGTGGATCTAGGACTCCATGCACTGATATTGTGTGTCCTATGTATATGCGTGTTTGGGATATGGTGAAAATAGCCAATGATCCAACTGAAACACGTCCTCTGATACTATGCGAGTATGATTTCATATTTTTGCATCAACAACATAGTATGACTTTGTTTTCAGTTATAGATAATTATATCGATTTTTATTTGTTATGTCCAAAAGAAATGGCCTACTAGGTAGTAGGGTCTTTTTCTTGCACATAACTTTCTCACCCGGTTATGTAATATCTATATCTCTTAGTGATATAAATCTAAGATAACATTGGTGCATTTCCTCTCTGTATCTTTGTTACTGCTGGTACCATTTGTTTTTCACATATTTAAAATCTTCCTTTTGTTGCTGACCGAAAAAATGACAGATATTCACATGCAATGGGAAACAGTAATGGAAATCTTCATACATATTGGGAAGCAATTGACAACACATTTGGACTCCAAGGAGGCTTTATTTGGGATTGGGTTGATCAGGTGAGTGGTTCTTCAATATAGTAACCAAGTTGATGAAGGATCAACTTTATTTTACATGGTCTTAATTCTCTCAATTTTGTGCTTTGCTTTAGGCGCTGGTTAAAGTTTATGAAGATGGTACAAAACATTGGGCATATGGAGGTGAATTCGGGGATGTTCCCAATGATTTGAATTTCTGTTTGAATGGGCTCACATTTCCTGATCGAACTCCTCATCCGGTTTTACATGGTAAACTGACAGATTGTCTCATTATTGCACACACAACCTTGTAGGAGTAACAATTCGTTCTTCTGTTTACATCATTAGTCATGCTTCATGAATATGCCTTTTGTTTCAGAGGTTAAGTACTTGTACCAGCCAATCAAGGTGGCTTTAAATGAAGGGAAATTGGAGGTACTCATAGTTTATCTGTATTTTATGTTTCTCTAGTCAAATTTGTCTTGATAATTTTTGTTTTGTTTTTTATTTTGCAGATAAAAAATACTCATTTTTTTCAAACAACTGAAGGATTGGAGTCCAGCTGGTATATTTCTGCAAATGGATATAACCTTGGATCTGGTACTTTGGACCTTGCCCCTATAAAGCCCCAGAGTAGTTATGCTGTTGATTGGGAATCAGGTCCATGGTATTCTCTATGGGCTTCATCATCAGAAGAAGAACTATTCCTAACTTTAACGTTTAAACTTTTGGACTCCACACGTTGGGTTGAAGCTGGTCATATTGTTTCATCTGCTCAAGTTCAATTGCCAGCCAGGAGAAGCATTCTTCCGCATGTAATTTTATGACGTTTCGATTTATTTTAGAACCAAGTCATACCTCTTGTTAGGGCCAAGTAATGAGGTTTAGTAGTTATACTATATGTTGTTATTGCTTAAATTGAATCTTTCTCTTTCATGAATGGTTGTTGTATTCAGGCTATTGATATTAGTAGTGGCACTCTGGTTGCTGAAACACTAGGAGATACAATCATAGTCAAACAGCAAGATGTTTGGGATTTGACATTGAATACTAAAACAGGTTTAGTTGAAAGCTGGAAGGTAAATCTGAATTTTGAATTTATCATTGTTTCATTGAATGCCTGATTAAATTGGAACTTGTTTTGAAATGTTTGAAGAGTAAAACATGTCATAGTTTTTGGAACATTTATGATTTAAGTTTCCTAGTCAATAGAAGTTTTATGATGCCTCTTCAAATTTTTGTATGACTTTACAGCTATTATTATGATGATGATAATGCTAGGTCAAAGGAGTACATATTTTGAAAAAGGGCATCCTCCCATGTTTCTGGCGAGCTCCTATAGATAATGATAAAGGAGGAGAGGAAGCCAGTTATTTGACCAGGTGGAAAGCTGCCGGAATGGACTGCCTCCACTTTATTGCTGAGAGCTGTTCTGTGCAAAATATTACCGAAAACTCGGTTAGAATATTGGTGGTTTTTCTTGGTGTTACAAAGGGTGCAGAGGGTTCTCTCTCTAACCAAGACAAGTCAAAGGTTCTATATACTACAGAAGTGACATATACAATTTATGCTTCTGGGGATATTATTATAGAATGCCAAGTGAAGCCAAATCCTGATCTCCCTCCTTTACCACGCGTGGGAGTTGAGTTAAATTTGGAAAAATCATTGGATCTAGTCACTTGGTATGGAAGAGGACCATTTGAGTGTTATCCGGATCGAAAAGCTGCAGCCCAAGTTGCAGTCTATGAACATAATGTTGGTGAGTTGCATGTTCCTTATATTTTTCCTGGGGAATCTTCTGGCAGGGCAGATGTTAGGTGGGCAACATTCAGAAACAAAAATGGTTTTGGAATATATGCTTCTAGGTATGGTAGCTCTCCACCCATGCAAATGAGTGCAAGCTACTATAGCACCTCAGAACTTGCCCGTGCCACACACAATGAAGAGCTCATTGAAGGAGATAGCATTGAGGTATTTATATCTTGCATCAATATTTCTGTACATTTTTCTTCCACTGTTTTTGAAATGGTAAAATGCGCTTGAATCCATCAATATATGGTGATGACTGTTCAGGGAGCAAATTAGAATAAGGCTATAGTTTATGGTGTAAATGTGGTGTGTTAATGTTTAGATGTCAAGCAGAAAACTGGGGTTCAATGTTTTCCGAAATTTGTGTTAGTGGTGACACTTTTGCAACTATACGAAATGTAATATTTATTTGTGCTGCATGTGAGTGCATTGTGGTTGTGTCTGTTCTTTGTGACCTGAATTTCTTCATGTACAATTAGTTGTTTTGACTGTTACCGGCTATGGTGACATGTAGTATTCTACTGAGATGGAAATATGACCATTTTTTATATATTATCCCAACTTTCATAGAAACTATTATTAGGGTGAACACTTCTTAACATGGTATCAAAACCATTTTGAGTCTATCCTACCGATTGTTTGTTGAGCTTATTAGGTCATCTGCTATCGAGCCGTAATCGGACCAGCCATAATATATAGTCTCACGCACAAGTTGGTAGCCTCGGCGTGAGGGGTGTGTTGGAGATCCCACATCGACTATAGATTAAGACATTTTATAGTATATAAGTGGTACAAACCTCACCTTATAAGCCGGTTTTATCATGTTAAGTTAGGTTTAAAGTTCACTTATTAACCAGGGTAAAATGTTTTGTCGGTGAACATTTGGTAAAATTTATATTGGTCCTTAAATCTCTAAAATGTGGTGGATTCCTTCTCTGGTCCAGGCAAAATGACGTATAAGGCAATCTCTGAGATTTTGGCACATCTTGTGCACAGGTCTCTTTTTTCACAGTAACATATAAGTTTTCCTTTTTCAGAAAAAAAAAAGAAATAGAACCAAAACCACTGATTTTAAGCTGTAGGGACTAAAATAAACTTCCACCAAATCTTGAAGGACCTAAAACATTTGAATCGAGATACAAGTAGTGTATCAGAGAGCTGATATTCTGAAGTAGTGTATCAGAGAGCTGATATTCTGAATTGTGAATCGTTTCCTATCATAAATCGTAAGATTCATAAACGTTAAAAAATAACATATACTTAAATATATAAGATATGTATACATGCAAGATACAATAAATTATATATATTTTACCCTTGATATTACTATTGAATTTCTCATCTTGGATGTTTTATGGTATTTCAGGTTCATCTGGATCACAAGCATATGGGATTAGGTGGAGATGATAGTTGGTCGCCATGTGTCCACAATCATTATTTGATTCCTCCTGTGTCATATTCATTCTCTGTTAGATTGTGTCCTGTAACTCCAGACACTTCTGGGTATGACATCTACAAATCCCAGTTTCAAAACTCTTGAATTCTTGGATCACATGACTCTATTCTATCCAAGAATAAAATGTAGAATAAGACAGAAGACTGGTATGTTTACAAAGAACTACTCCAAAGAAACTTCAAAGCTGTTGATATAAAGAAACACTCTCATGCAATCATTTTAGTTGGAAGCTTGATTTAATAATGTGGAAGGTGAATATAATCTTGTATTACAAAATTGGTCCATCGGAACAAAGTGGTAAATTCCCAAAGTTGTTTAATTAATGTGCTGTAACTGATTTGTTGTTCTTATTTGATGATGAGTAACACTGAAATGAATGAAAATAATCTCCACACTCTGAATTTTATTTTTATGTATTTTTATGAGATCACAAGGGCCCGAGAGGAAAAAAAAATAATCTACAATTTTGTTTTGGGTTCCAAGTTTTCCTTTTAAAGAATTTGGGTAATTCGTCAAATCCTTTTTCGTTCATGAGATCGACCAAAGAAACGTTTTTTTAATGGATAAATCGTACAATCAAAATGAGACAAAAGTCCAAAGTAAAATTGTTAAAAATTATAATTTTAGCCCCATAATTTTTTTATCCATAATTTGGGTTCCTCTAATTTTAATTTCTCCAGCGCAATAAGAACCCAGAAAAAAATTACATAAAATAGGACGGAATTTTATAAGTTTTGGTAGAGGATAACTTAGTTTTTCACAAAATTTCTAAAAAATTCACCCAAAATAGTTTTTTTCTGATCTTCCACGTACGAAACTCGATTAAATTTGGGACAAAACGCGACAAATTTTAGGTCAAATGGAAGAGTATTAACCTAGGAAAAAAAATCAAAGAAGTTCACACACAAACGAACATTCCTTTCAGTCTTGATAGTGATAAATAAAAAATTGATTGCGAATATTGTGGGACGAATCTGGGGCTCAGATCTAAGCCAAAACTCAATAGATACAATGACCAATGTCTGGTAAAAATTTCAGACCAAAATACTCAAGGAGTAAGGTGTAGTAAGTCCCACACCGAGAGTGAACACAACTGGTCTTCCAAAACCAAAACGCCCTGACTTTCCTACCCCGTATTTTTTTGTGTGATTTGTTTATGGACGTGCCTCCTTACCTGGGTGCAAACAACATATGAAAGTACTTGTGAGAATTTTTCCAATACGGACCCAAATTTTTTTTTGCAGAAAGTAGGGCGAAATTTTACAAGTTTTCGTAGAGGATAGCCTTGCTTTGCATAAAATTTCTGAAAAAATTCTCTTGAAGTAGTTTTTTCCTGAAATTCCACGAAAGAATCTCTACTGAATTTGGGACAAAATGTGACAAATTTCATGTCAAACGAATAAGTATTCACCTAGAAAAAAAATAAAAAAGTTTCACACACAAACAAATCTTACTTTCAGCCCTGGTAGTGATAAATAAAAAACTTATTGCGAATCTTGTGGGATGAATTTGGGGCTCATATCTCAGCGAAAACTCAATAGACAGAATAACCAATGTCAGGTAAAAATTTCAGACCAAAATACCCAAGGAGTAAGGCTTAGTAAGTCCCACACCGAGAGTGAACAAAACTGGTTTTCCGAAAACAAAACATCCTGAATTTTCTATCCCGTATCTTTATTTTTTGTGATTTGTTAATGGACCTGCCTCCTTACCTGGGTGCATACAACATATGAAAGTACTTGTGTGAATTTTTCCAGCGCAATACGGACCCAGAAAAAAAATGAAAAAAGTAGGGCGAAATTTTACAAGTTTATCGCCTTTGTTTTCAATAATATTTATGAAAAATTCTCCCGAAATAGTTTTTTCCTGCAATTCCATGAAAGAATCTTGACTGAATTTGGGACAAAATGCGAGAAATTTTAGGTCAAACGGATGAGTATTCACCCACGAAAAAAAATCAAACAGTTTCACACACAAACTAACGTTCCTTTCGACCCTGGCAGTGATGAATAAAATATTTATTGCAAATCCTGTGGGATGAATTTGGGACTCCAAATCTCAGCAAAAACTCAGTAGACACAACGAAGAATGTCCGGTAAAGATTTCAGACCAAAATAGCCAAGGAGTAAGGTGTAGTAAGTCCCATACCGAGAGTGAACAAAACTGGTTTACCGAAAACAAAACGTCATGGTTTTTCTTTCCCGCATCTTCTTTTTGTGATCTTTTTATGGACGTGCCTCCTTACCTGGGTGCAAACAACATATGAAAGTACTTGTGTGAATTTTTTTCAACGCAATACGAACCCAAAATAAAATTGCCGAAAGTAGGGCGAATTTTACAAGTTTCGGTAGAGGATAGCCTTTGTTTTCAATAAAATTTAAGAAAAATTCTTTCGAAATAATTTTTTTCCTGAATTTCCACGTAAGAATCTCGACTAAATTTGGGACAAAACGCGACAAATTTCAGGTCAAACGGATGAGTATTCACCAAAGAAAAAAAATCAAACAGTTTCACACACAAACGAACCTTCCTTTCGACCCTGACAGTGATGAATAAAAAATTTATTGGAAATCTTGTGGGACGAATTTGGGGCTCAAATCTCAGAAAAAACTCAATAGACACAACGACGAATGTCCGGTAAAGATTTTAGACCAAAATACCCAAGGAGTAAGGCGTAGTAAGTTCTAGACCGAGAGTGAACAAAACTAGTTTTCCAAAAACAAAACGTTCTGGATTTTCTTCCCCGTATCTTCTTTTTGTGATTTGTTTATGGACGTGCCTCCTTACCTGGGTGCAAACAATATATGAAAGTACTTGGGTGGATTTTTTTCAATGCAATACGAATCCAGAATAAAATTGCCGAAAGTAGGGCGAAATTTCACAAGTTTCGGTAGAGGATAGCCTTGGTTTTCAATAAAATTGATGAAAATTATACGGAAATAGTTTTATGCTGAAATTTCACGTAAGAATCTCGATTGAATTTGGGACAATACGCGACAAATTTCAGGTCAAACGGATGAGTATTCACCCTCGAAAAATAATCGAACAGTTTCACACACAAACGAACCTTCTTTTCGACTCTGACAGTGATGAATAAAAAATTTATTGCAAATCTTGTGGGACGAATTTGGGGCTCAAATCTTAGCCAAAACTCAGTAGACACAACGACGAATGTCCGGTAAAGATTTCAGACCAAAATACCCAAGGAGTAAGGCGTAGTAAGTCTCAGACTGAGAGTGAACAAAACTGATTTTCCGAGAACAAAACGTCCTGGCTTTTCTTCCCCGTATCTTCTTTTTGTGATCTGTTTATGGACGTGCTTCCTTACCTGGGTGTAAACAATATATGAAAGTACTTGTTTGAATTTTTTTCAACGTCATACGGAACCAGATTAAAATTGCCGAAAGTAGGGCGAAATATCACAAGTTTTGGTAGAGGATAGCCTTATTTTCAATAAAATTTATGAAAAATTCACCCGAAATAGTTTTTTCCTGAGATTTCACGAAAGAATGTCGACTGAATTTGGGACAAAACGCGACAAATTTGATGTGAAACAGATGAGTATTTACCCACTAAAAATAATCAAACAAGTTCACACAAAAACGAAACTTCCTTTCGGCGCTGGCAGTGATGAATAAAAAATTTATTGCATATTTTATGGGACGAATTTGGGCCTCAAATCTCAGCCAAAACTCAGTATACACAACGATCAATTTCCGGTAAAGATTTCAGACCAAAACAGCCAAGGAGTAAGGCGTAGTAAGTCCCAGAACGAGAGTGAACAAAACTGGTGTTCCGAAAACAAAACGTCCTGGCTTTTCTTCCCCGGATCTTCTTTTTGTGATCTGTTTATGGACGTGCCTCCTTACCTGGGTGCAAACAACATATGAAAGTACTTGCGTGAATTTTTCTCAACGCAATACGGGCCCAGAATAAAATTGCCGAAAGTAGGGCGAAATTTCACAAGTTTCGGTAGCCTTGGTTTTCAATAAAATATATGAAAAATTCTCCTGAAATTGTTTTTTCCTTAAATTCCACGTAAGAATCTCGACTGAATTTGGGACAAAACGCGACAAATTTCAGTAAAAAACGGATGAGTATTCACTCACGAAAAAAATCAAACAGTTTCACACACAAACGAACCTTCCTTTCGGCCCTGGCAGTGGTGAATAAAAAATTTATTGTAAATCCCGTGGGACGAATTTGGTGCTCAAATCTCAACCAAAGCTCAGTAGACACAACGACGAATGTCCGGTAAAGATTTCAGACCAAAATACCCAAGGAGTAAGGCGTAGTAAGTCCCAGACTGAGAGTGAACAAAACTGGTTTTCCGAAAACAAAACGTCCTGGCTTTTCTTCCCCGTATCTTCTTTTTTAGATCTGTTTATGGACGTGCCTCCGTACCTGGGTGCAAACAACATATGAAAGTACTTGCGTGAATTTTTCTCAACGCAATACGGATCCAGAATAAAATTGCCGAAAGTATGGCAAAATTTCACAAGTTTCGGTAGAGGATAGCCTTGGTTTTCAATAAAATTTATGAAAAATTCTCCCGAAATAGTTTTTTCCTGAAATTTCACGTAAGAATCTCGACTAAATTCGGAACAAAACGCGACAAATTTCAGGTCAAACGGATGAGTATTCACAAATGAAAAATATCAAACAGTTTCACACACAAACGAACCTTCCTTTCGGCCCTGGCAGTGATGAATAAAAAATTTATAGCAAATTGTGGGACGAATTTGAGGCTCAAATCTCAGCCAAAGCTCAGTAGACACAACGAAGAATGTCCGGTAAAGATTTCAGACCAAAATACCCAAGGAGTAAGGCGTAGTAAGTCCCAGACCGAGAGTGAACAAAACTGGTTTTTCGAAAACAAAACGTCCTGGCTTTTCTTCCCCGTAACTTCTTTTTGTGATCTGTTTATGGACGTGCCTCATTACCTGGGTGCAAACCACATATGAAAGTACTTGCGTGAATTTTTCTCAACCTAACACGGAACCAGAATAAAATTGCCGAAAGTAGGGAGAAATTTCACAAGTTTCGGTAGAGGATAGCCTTGGTTTTCAATAAAATTTATGAAAAATTCTCTCGAAATAGTTTTTTCTTGAAATTCCACGTAAGAATCTCGACTGAATTTGGGACAAAACGCGACAAATTTCAGGTCAAACGGATGAGTATTCACCCACGAAAAAAATCAAACAGTTTCACACACAAACGAACCTTCCTTTCGGCCCTGGCAGTGTGATGAATAAAAAATTTATTGCAAATCTTGTGGGACGAATTTGGGGCTCAAATGTCAACCAAAACTCAGTAGACACAACGACGAATGTCCGGTAAAGATTTCAGACCAAAATACCCAAGGAGTAAGGTGTAGTAAGTCCCACACCGAGAGTGAACAAAACTGGTTTTCTGAAAACAGAACGTCCTGGCTTTTCTTCGCCGTATCTTCCTTTTGTGATCTGTTTATGGACATGCGTCCTTACCTGGGTGCAAACTACTTATGTTAGTACTTGTGTGAATTTTTTTCAATGCGATACGGACCCAGAATAAAATTTCCAAAATTAGGGCGAAATTTCACAAGTTTCAGTAGAGGATAGCCTTGGTTTGCACTAAATTTATGAAAAATTCTCCCGAAATAGTTTTTTCCTGAAATTCCACGTAAGAATCTCGACTGAATTTGGGACAAAACGCAACAAATTTCAGGTCAAACGGATGAGTATTCTCCGACGAAAAAAATCAAACAGTTTCACACACAAACGAACCTTCGTTTCAGTTCTGGCAGTGATAAATAAAAAATTTATTACGAATTTTTTGGTACGAATCTCGGGCTCAGATCTCATTCAAAACTCAATAGACACAATGACCAATGTCTGGTTGAAATATCAAACCAAAATATTCATGGAGTAAGGCGTCGTAAGTCCCACACCGAGAGTGAACAAAACTGGTTTTCTGAAAACAAAACGTCCTTGCTTTTCTACCTAGTATCTTTTTTTGTGATTTGTTTATGGACGTGCCTCCTTACCTGGGTGCAAACAACATATGAAAGTACTTGTGTGCTTTTTTCCAACGCAATACGGACTCAGAAAAAAATTGCAAAAAGTATGGTGGGATTTTACAAGTTTTGGTAGTAGATAGCCTTGGTTGGCACAAAATTTTTGAAAAATTCTCCCAACAATGTTTGGACAAAACACAACAAAATTCAGGTCAAACAGATGAGTATTCACCTAGGAAAAAAATAAAACAGTTTCACACACAAACGAACTTTCCTTTCCGCCCTGACAGTGATAATTAAAACAAATTTGGCAAATCTTGTGGGACGAATCAGAGGCTAAGATCTCAACCAAAACTCATTAGACACAATGACCACTGTCTGTTAAAAATTTTGAGACCAAAATACCCAAGGAGTAAAGGGTAGTAAGTCCCACGCCGAGAGTGTACAAAATTGGTTTTCCGAAAATAAAACGCCCTGACTTTTCTACCCCGTAACTTTTTTTTGTGATTTGTTTATGGACGTGCCTCCTTACCTGGGTGCAAACAACATATGAAAGTAATTTCGTGATTTTAATCCTCTTATTGTATAAGATTTGTAATTTTGATGTAATTACAACTTTTACATGTTTTTTATTGTTATTTCACCAATTTAACTCTAAATCTAATATATTCATTGATTATCAAGAAATTTACAGATTTCCAAAATATGAAGACAAAAATTGCAAGCAAATGGAGGGACCAAAATTGTGGATCAGAAATCTGAGTGAAATCAAAATTATAATTTAACCAAAAATGAAATTGCTATGAAAAATAATCAATGCAAGTTCAAAACGATCAACGTTAACTTTTCTTACAGCTTTAATCAACAGTATTCACTTCTTAAGGTATTATAATTTTTAATAGTATTTTACATTTGAAACAGAATGCGCAAAATATATTTAATTCTCCACATTTACTTTGAATTATTTTTAATACTACCTCTTGTATGGTTGAAATATTTTTTTTTCTTGGCTTACCTATCATTTTTTCTCTTCAGCATAATATTTTAACTTATCATTCAAATATGTTTTGGTTTCGTACCTAATTTAAATCATGTAATCAGTACAAACCTGACTATTGATGAAGGAAAGAATAAATGAAAAGTAAAAAAAGAGTTAAAAAAAATGGAAGAATTTTTAAGTTGGGTTGTTGTCTATGTAACATAGACACTAACTAACTGACATTAATACGACGCGGAGATACTAATACAACACTTACAGATATAATTTCTAAAATATAGAATACGAAAACACTTTTATATATTATATAATTATGAATTATATAAAGTTACAATAAATATAAAAATTTATATGTACAAATATATTTTAATTTTTTTAACAGAAAAATATTTCTTATGACTGGTTCAAAAGAATTTATTCTTTATTTTTAGAATTATAATAAATATTTATACAATAAATTTAATTAAATTAATGTATTTCTCTTTTATAAAATTGTGTTAGAACCGTACTAAAATTATCATAAATCCAATAAATATTTTTTGAATTAGACATCTCACCGATACATGTCCTATGGATATCGTATGAGTATGGATATAGTATGAGTGTCAGTATCCGACACGTATGTCTGAACCTCAGGTTGTTATAGTGTCCTCAATGAGCACACTGCTATATCATCCAAGTGCAGCATTCACACACAAAAGAGATAGCAGACACAATCTAGAAGAAATTGTCTGTATCAATAACCAAATAACCAAACTGCAGACATCACAACTAAAAAGGATTCCCATTCATGTACTAAAAACATAATCAGAGAGTTAAGATAAGCTACAAAATCAACATTTTGAGAAGCATAGAAGATCATCCATGATGCAGGGGCAATAACTATCCTCGCACCCCTCACCAAGTCCTGAATTTTTCTATTTGCTCAAATGCACCAATAAACCCACAACTGTAAGATAATTTCACTAATGGAAAGTTTACACTACATTCATAGACATGATTTGCCTAGCAAGACCAGGATCTTGCTGTAACAGTTCTCTCAAATTGCTTTCCACCTCTGTCATCTGCTTTTCCAAGTATTCTTTCGAGCTCTGTTCAAAGACATAAATAGAATAAGAACTGAATTTCATTCAAAGGTTATGGAAACTCGTATTTACAGCTTTAGAAATTTAGCTAAAATAGTTGTATTTATGAGATTTAACTTTAGAAAATTCAAAATAAAATAAGGATAAAAATTATGGAAGCCAATAAGTTTTTGTGCAAATGAATGAAGGACATCTACCTGTAGTGTAGTAATTGTAGCTTCACCATCTTTAAACTTTTTCTCCTGTTCATTCATTAATGTTGCCTTGGTCTCCAATACAAACCTGGTGATCATGTTAAGCGCATGTTAAAGTATGCCATTAATATTTTCTAAAGCAGCCCATAAAACAAGCTTGTGTACTCTATTTAGTAGCATGTTCAAAGAGGTAACCACAACTCACATTCTCCCTGCAAAACAAAATAACTGGACACATCATATGTCTGTAGAAAACCAGGGCATTACTAATTACCAATAGAGATACTTTCAAATTTGTAGGGTTGTTCTAAAGAACAGAAGCAGTAAGAGAAGCTCGTGATTTTCTTCACATACCAATAGATTTGTAAACATTAGTATCATCAGGAACTTGCTTTAGCTCCTCCATGGTCAAGAAAGCACGCTTTTTTTCAGCTTCTTTGGAACGCATCTGGTTTTGCACCTGCATGTGCCAAGGCATAATATGAACTACTAGAGTCTCAGGCAACCCTAACAATAACAATCATATCATTCCCATACGCAAAATACAAATGTCAAGGTTTTCATTTCTTTCATATCCCACTTCTAGCAACAATTTACACTAGGTGCGGTTGACCCTTTTCTTTTTATCCCACTTCTTAATAAATAAAATTATGTATTCTCTTTCAGAACTCAGATGTAAGTATTCTGAGTCAGAGTTGATAGTAGTGCAAAGCCTGCACATCCCAGCACACACACAACCCGTAACACTTAAAACAGGGTAATCTATTGGTCATAACAATATACAGTGCACAAAATCACAAATTGACATAGCAATAGTCTGCATCAAATCATTCTTCTTCAACATAACAGCTTCTTCACAGTCATTCTAAGGACATTAATACAATCCTACAAAACATTAAGAATACACCCAGGAAACACATGTCTGAAAAACACCATCAATTTAAGAAACTAAAGAGGACCCTCATTCCATTAGAATCCATTAAGTTTAAGAAAAAAAAAATCTCTACAGGAAACAACCCTACTTGAGCTGCGAAATACTTGTGAAAAAAAAATGTTATTTGAAATATTTCATATGGTTTCATACTCAAGGCCCAACCTTGAAATGACTGATAAAGCTGAAACAACTTCACACCAGTTGAGACATACACTCAGGAAATTAGAAACCAATACTTAGCTCCCTCCATGTGAATCTAAAGGAGTACAAAAACAACTTCATATTATCCAGTAATTGCTTAAGGTGTAGGTCTCTTTTAATAAAATTCAATTATTCAGCCAGGTTCAATCAAATTCAGACAAAAATAACTTGGAGAGTGTAGTTATAGAAGTTTAAGAAAGTTACAGGGACAAAAATGTGTATACCAAAAACCTTACATCCCCTTTATAGATAGTTAGAAACTATACATATACATAAAGGAGATATGAAGCTTGGTGTCCACATTTGTGTTGTACTTTGTGGCTATGACTTTCTTCACTAATCTCCATTCTATACTTTTTTTTCATTATAAAAACTCTTATGGTATCACTATGAAACAGCTACGCTGATACCTAATCTCCATTCTATCTTTATAACTGTACACTTTACATGATTCATATCTCTAACTAGACTGTGCAAATCACCCATTTCTATAATTTAATTTGCACTATTTTTTAAAAATAAAAAATGCACAAAAAGTCTCTTTTTCCACTAATAACAACAATAATAAGAGATTAAGATAGGTTATGACGAACCTGTTTTAATTTTCCAGTAGTTTCGATCATGCGACCTTGAATTTCAAGGAAAGCCTGCATTTTTGGATCGAAAAATGAAAAAAAAAATGGTTATAGCGATTAGAAGAAGAACACTACATTGAAATTTTGAATAAGGAGACAGAACGAAAGAGATAGAGTGTTATTACAGTTCTGTTAGCTTCGTCCGCCATTTCAATCGATCAATGACAAGAGACGATGCTACAAATTTGTAACTCTCAAAAACCCTAACGCAATTGGATCCGAGAACGGGAAGAAGAAGACGAAGTAGAGGTTCTAATAAACGCACCGTTTTATGTTTTTTTATTTATTTCAAATTTTGTGATCAAAATTGGCAGAGTTTATATATATATATATACACATATACATATATATACATACATATATATATACATATACATATATATACATACATATATATACATACATATATATATACATATACATATATATACATACATATATATATACATATACATATATATACATACATATATATATATATATATATATAGTTTTTCTAGGTTTTGTTTTTCATAATTTGATGAGCTGTGTAATTTTAGTTTTATAAAATTTGAATTTAATTATATATTTACTAGTGTAAAATATTTATGTATTTGCAAGTCATAATAAATGTTAAATCTTATTTTTAATCCTATTATTAATTATTAATTTTTAAGTACATAAATAACTGATACTATAATGCGTTATTAACTTTGGCTGATAATTAGATAATATTATTTTTAATTAAAACTGTTTGATTTTAAAAGTTGAAAATCTAAATGTTAAAAATTAAATTTACATAGGACAAAAAAATACATATTTAGGAAACAAATAAGAAGAAAAGTTGATTTAAACATTTTTGTATACATTTTAAAAATCTTCTTAATCTTTTTTCAAAATAAACTAAATTTATTTCCTCTTTCTTTATGGAACAAATTAATTTTGATTTTATTGAATTGTGATTCATTTTTTTTCTAAAACCAAATAATGACATAACTCTTTAAATTTTAAAAATATTGAGGAATTTTGTTCTTTTTTCTAATAATATTTTACTTCTCAATATTTCCTTTAATACACTTTAATACATGTAAACTCACTCACTCCTTACATTATATTTATTTTTCAATAACTTTTAAGTTCCCTGATTCCCTTTTTTTTCTCCAACTAATAATTTTAATTTTATTTGATCTTAAACTTAAAATGCTTAAATAATATCTTAAACTTTAAACAAAACATCAAAATAAAAATTATATAAATAAATACATATTAAATTTAAAATTAATATGCGCATTAATATATAAAGTCATAAAAACTAAATTTTAATTCAATAAAATGAAATAACATAATAAAAATAAGAACATACTGGCACATTAAATCCTATGTATTCGCTAGTATAAAAAAGTTTATTTATTAAATAAATTATTTAATCTAAATACATCATCAGTAATATTATAATAACATGTAAAATTTAAATGTTAAACATTAAATTTAAATCATTAACAAACAGACACTAATAAATTTGAATATATTAATAATAGTATATTTTAATCACTCTTTCTTTTATCTTTATTTATACACATAATTTATAATCACTTATTTTATTTTTTTTATTTCTAAATTAAGTTTTAATAATCTTAAAGAAATCAACAACATATAAAAATAAGATACTAACCTGAATGGATATAGAATAGCTCAAAGACACAAATATAGTAACCACCAAATCCAGCAAGGTCCATAGTAGAAAAAGTTCATTTGATTACAAACATAAAAGAAACTTAATTAAGCACCTTGCATGAATGCTTAAGGAACATTGCAAGATTGACTAAAAAATCTAGCATGGTCGAAAAACAACTAGGCCAATTGAAAAGACATGGGCTAATGTTGATGACCTAAACAAAGTCACTAGAAAGTATCAACTTGCTTCAGTTTCTACTTTCAAGTCAATATCTGTAGGACTTGTTGAGTTTGTTGAACTTTCTGATGCTTTTACTACATTCGGTAGGTACTTCCAACAGCGTTTGTGAACTCCACTAATTTTTTTTGGAGCATCTGCTATTGGCAAGCCTGCAATAAGTTCTTCCTTATCAAATCAAGCCAGAAAACAAGTACTAGAAAGGCTTAATGCTTCATACAATCTACACTTTAAAGTATTCACTGAGATCTTATCAAATAAAGCTGACAAGTTCTAACAAGCAACAAAAACTACACTGTCAAATAAGAAAAAAAATATGTGATTTATAACTGAGACCATAATTAATTTGATATGGAACATGAATGAAACAAAGAAAGTTAACACCAAGACAAGCAAATGTAATGGAGTGCCGCATGTGGCATCATTCATCTGAACTTATGCACACAAGTTCAATCCTCTCAAGCAAATTGCATTTTCAATAGAAGAGGAGATAACTGAATTTTGGCACAAGAAAGAAGAAACTGAATAAAAAACAACAAGTTGGTACTGTAACAGCAGCCCCCAAGTCTAGAAGTGGTGCCACAGAAGCAAGGTTCACAGGAACAAAGGAACAGGCTCAGTCTGCACATGAGGAGTCAGAGGAATGGAAGAGGAAGTACGATACTGTCACTAGAGAAGCAAAATCTCTTTAGAGAAAGTTGAAAAGATTGAGCATGATGAGAAGGGTATAAAAACTATGAACTTAAAGTTTAAGGCTACTGAGAGAAAGATAAGAAGTTATGATGCAAAAATGTTTTCACTAAGGATTGACATTAAAGAGTTGACTGAGAAGTTAAAAGTTGAAAAAGCAAAGACCCAATTATACCACAAGGGAAGCAATGATATTTTAATAGAAGACTGATCTTGAACAGAATATCACATTGTTGATGTCTTGGAATTTAAAATTAAGGTTAATTTTTTGAGAAAGAAGCTAGGAGTTTGCATCCTTCAAGGCAAGGAATGTTGGAAACATACCTTGGATTTAATTTGAATTTTGCATGAGTCAATTATTAAATTGACAAGAACATGTTATACTCTTTCTAGTTGTTAGTGGATTAGTTATTTTCAGATTTGATTATTTATTAGTAGTAACATCATCTAAAATTATGGAGCAAGATTTCTATTTAGTTATTTCAGTATACTAAGTTAGATTCAATAAAAGTTGCAAGCTTCTGCAATTTCAAAATGTTTTCTATTGTTTCCTTGCACAAAAACCAACACTTACTAAGAATTCAGAAAGACATTCTTAGCCTAGCTAACACTATCATTGAAGAATAGAAGTGCAGCATTATTATCAGCACCTTCAACAAGCAGACTCTGCTGCACATAGAATTGAAGAACAGAGTATCCAAAATTCAGAAGCACTTCTAATACAACTTATGACACTAACCATTTTTATAAGCAAGCCCCCATGCTTTTCCATGCCTTCCATCCTGCAAAATACATACATAAAATAAATTAATAGAGACTCATGAGAACTGAGAAAAGCAGAGGAATAAATCATGGTGAAATACAAATTTAAATAGTTGAAATCCAATAACAATAGAAGAACAAGAAAAAAAAAAGTTGAGAATTAAAAGAGAAGCACCTTGTAGAGATTGAGTTTAGTGATTTCATAAGAAACTTCATTCCAGTGACACTTGGCCATGTGGTAGCCAATTCCCCAATTAGGTAAGAACTGAGCCACCTCAAACAAATTCTTCTTTTTTCGCTTTGATTTTTTAGGTTTCTGAGCAGAAGAAACAGCAGAAGAAGTAGAAGAGGAAGAAGAGCAAAAAGGTCTCATGAAGTTGAGAGAAGACCTTAGTAAAAGAGAGTTTCGAACAGATTCAACTCTGCTACCAATTGCACTTGCCATTGTTTTTCTTTTAAAATCCCTATGGAGAAGCAAATCCAAAATGTCAAAAATCATGCACCTAATGATCCCAATGCCTTTAACATCACAGAAATAGTAGAGAAAAATTTCTCCAAACATACCCTAATTGACCTACATAAAACAAATTCCGCATTGCCACAAACATAAAATTTCCATATCATATGAAAACAGTAAGATAAACAACATTTGATGAAATTCAACAATGAACGTTAAAAACATAGACTCACTTGTTGGTTAACGCGGATTGCGATTTGCGATTAGTGATGTGTCACTAATAATATTAGGGTTCTTTCTCTTTATTTTTCTATACAATACTGAAAACACATCATGCCCAAGATGTGTCCTCTTTTTTTTTTATTATTATTATTATAATAACACAAAATAAAATATTTTTTTATATATAATTTTATAAAAATATGTTTGTAAAAAATAATTATAAATATACTTCTTTTAAATTTAAATGACTATTTATAATAAAAAATCATATACACAATAAAAAAATTTATTTAATCATAAAATTATTTATTTAAAAAAAATATCTATAATTCAATGATATATTTTTTCCAATAATTATTATAACAATAATATCCTTTTGTCAAAAGGAAAAAAATGGACACACTATCTCTAAATATGCATGTTTCCACTTGTATTTATAATTAATAACTCAATAGTAATGTATATAAATTAATATAAATATTGAGACCATAAATAAATAAATAAAATTTGACAGAAGAAACTCTTGATTTATGTGAAATTTGGAGGTTGGTAGTGAGGGCAGAGCAAAAGAGGAAGAGAAGGGTGAAAGGAGTGACAGAGAGAAACAGAGGAAGAGAAAGTGTGGTTTTTGTTTCCAATGAACTTTCTTCTCATCCACTTCTTTCTCTTTGTTCCAATCCTTTTCTTTTCTACTTTTCTGTCTCTACCTTTTCCCTTCCAAACCTGTAACTAACTATCTCTCCTTACTTCTACTTTTTCTCTTCTCTTTCACACACAACACAACACAACTGTGAGACAACCTCGTACACAAGTTGCACATTTTGAATTTTCATTCAATTTTTGCACCTTATTCTTCTTGTTTTTGTGTCAATACAGATAGACATGTTTCATAATTGTTACTCAGACCAACAACTGTCGATTTTTAGTACTTATGTTAATTTGTATTGTTAGTATTGTGTGTAGGATTATGATAACTGCATCACATACTTTGAAAAATGAGTAATTTAGTGTTAACCAGTTACAATTTGTAATGTATGGTGAAAGTTATAATTACATGATTTCTTATTGATTGATAGTGTAAAGATTTTGGTAGACATTCGCATTAGAAATTAAACCTTTATATTGTGTTGTTGTGTAGAGTTACATGGTTTTGTGAATGAAGTATGTGACATTTTTGTCATAATTTCTTTTACATTTTCAGATTTTTGGGCTTGGAAGTCACACTTGTCTCACCCGGTGGCTGATTTGGTTTTGAGGAATGGGGTGATATATACCAGTGATGATTCTCTCCCATTTGCAGAGTCCATGGCAGTGGCCAATGGAAGGGTTCTTCGTGTTGGCAACCATTCATTTGTCAAGGTTATAATCTTCTTCATGCTAACCTCACTTCCCCATTTACTGAAAAAAAGAAAGAAAGATCAATTTCATTGTAGTTTAATTTTTAGGCATGTCAGTGTGAATTTTTTTACATTATCAATCATCCTAGATATGGATTTGGAAGACATTATAAAATACTTTTTACAGTGTCAATACATTCTAATTTAATTCATTTTATTCAACCCTGTTGTTGTTGCTGCTACTCATATATGTGGCCTTCAATTGCAAACTGGGTCTGACCCAGATGTGTTTTTCAACATTTATGTAGGAGTTGGAGGGATATGGAACTCAAATTTTGGACCTTGGTGGGAAGGTTGTAGTTCCTGGGTTCATTGATTCCCATGTGCATTTCATTGCTGGTGGATTACAGGTTAAGTTCATGTCCCAGTTTTCTGAATGTTTCTTTTACCTCATTTCTTATGTACTTCGGTCTGTTTTTTTGTTTTTTATAAAACTCATGTTAGACATCACTATGAACTTTGTCATCTCAGTCAGGCTAACATTCCAAAGATCACCAATCATATGTAGTCACTTGAAACATATTATTAAAAAGGGAAAGATAAACAAAAACATGGGGTGCCACTTCAGTTTGCTTACCTAGTTTTTTGAAATGATCATATGTTACTGCCAAGACAATAAGATTCTTGTAATCTCTAACGTTTGATTCTTGAATACATTTTGAAAAACTTCTAGTCTATCAATCAAGTGCAGTTCAGAAGTGTAGTCATCAGAAAGTCGAATTGTTTAGGATGGATTCTGGTTGTCTCTAGGCTAGGATGCTTGAATCATTTGCATATCACCTAATTTTGATTTTTCTATCCGAGAGAAGTCCTTTATTTTTGTAAACCTACACTGTGTTCCCTGTTTTATAATTCCACCTGTAGTAACAGATGAAGCAGGTGGAGCTGAGAGGTGTTAGTAAAAAGGAAGAATTTATCAGAAGGATCAAAGATGCAGCACAAAGTAAGCCCTTGAGCTTTTGCATGCTTTTTCCTAGTTACGATGGAGGATAATTTAACACCTAACCAGTAGTTTCCTTGAAGATGATCATATATGTCAAACTGTCCATTCATATTTGTTTAAGTGCCTGCTCAAATGCGAGCTGTATGTATTTCAAACTTGATTTAGGTTCCATAGTTAAAATTATCTTCTAAATATTTGATTCCATCAGATATATTTGTCTCATTTTGCCTTTTCATCTGGCAGTAGATTCATTGGAGTTTTTAGTTTTACCTCTTGACTACATAATGAACTATTAGATAAGATTGGCATTCTTTATGAGTAAGCAGGAATAGAAGGACTAAAGGCTTGTGGTTAAATCTGCACCACTATGTTCATCAAATGGGAAATATCGCATAGAACAATTTTCAAACTGAATGCTTCTGAGTTCTGAATTATATTAGTTACGTTACGATGTTTACTCATTTTGTACACTTTTTGAATTTAGGCTCAAAACAAGGTTCCTGGATTTTGGGTGGTGGATGGAACAATGATCTATGGGAAGGAGGAGATCTGCCTGCTGCCTCTTGGATTGATGATATTACTCCTAATAATCCTGTGAGCCCTTTACATAAGTTCTTTCCTTTTTGGAAATCTTCATTCACTGCAAAACTAATCTTATTTAAAGTATATGAGCAGGTTTGGCTTTCAAGAGTAGATGGCCACATGGGCTTGGCTAACTCAGTGGCACTAAAGTTGGTTGGGATTACAAGTTTAACAGATGATCCAATGGGGGGGATTATAGTGAGAGCTGCTAATGGAGGTAATACTTTATTTTCTTTGTATGAAAAGGAATTTTGATTATCCCACAACATGGGATAGTCCTTTTTTGCGTATCCTACTCTTTAATCAACCATTTTTCTTTTGGAACTTGTGATTTCAAAATTCAATAACCTGAGCTTCAAAATTTTAGTGTCTGCATTTTTATGATGATTTTCTGGATGCTATAATGTGAGTTTTGTGTCTAAGATTTTAGGGTGAATAAGCATTGTTAGATATAAAGCCATCTATCAGTCTCATCCAATCCAACTGCTTAAGCTTTTTATAAGAGTTATGTTAGCAAATTCAATTCTTGCCATCCCCAATAATTTAAAGTAAGTTGAATTTCAACTATGGGTAAAATGGTCTTGTACATTGTTCATTCTTCAAACTCATAGGCTCTTGCATGAGGGAGCATGTTTGAGAGAGTGACGGTCTCTGCAGTATTAATTGTATACTTGAAGAAGAAAACACCATTACATCTTTTGATTCCATAAATCAATATAGCATAATAAAGTATCAAATATATGTGATATGATATGCTCTGAAACAGAAAATAGGGAACTGATGATGATGAAGGGAATTAAAAAAGATATTCAGCAATATTCAACAAAATAAAACCATTCGTGAGCCTCTACCTTATAACCTACACTTTTAGATGCGTCCTTAGCAAGCATATTAGGTGTCTTATTGTCATTCCATGTTCAACCTTTATTGAAATTTCCTGTAGCATTTCCCTCACCACTATCATGTTATACTACTCACATGTTTGTCGGTCTGCTTCATGTGTTTTCTAATGTGGATTACATGTTATAGTCTTTTCGTTGAATATAGCTTATTGAAGTTTATTAGACTTATCGTGTCACTCATCATCAGACCACCCATATGTATCTAATCTTATGTTCAGTTCTTGATGTGAGGGGGGATTTTAGATATCTTACATCAACTAGAGATATGATCAAATTACAATATATAAGTGAGTGAAAACTTCACCTTACAAATTAATTTTATAAGGTTGAGTTGGGTTTAAACTACTTAGTAAGATGGTCAATAACTGAATTTATTCCAATATTGGAAAATGATATTGCTAATTTCGTTTCAAGAATCTTTATTGTTCTGTAACTACTTGTTGTTAACATGCAGAACCTACTGGTGTACTAATTGATTCTGCTAGGGCACTTATCACCTCCCTGATTCCAGAGGATTCAGTAGATGATAGGAGGGAGGCGTTGCTTAGAGCAAGCAGTCTTGCCTTAACAAGGGGGGTGACCACGGTTGTTGATATGGGAAGATATTATCCTGGGTTTTCAGCTGAACTATCTTGGGATGATTTTTCAGGTTTTATCTAAACGTTTTAGTTGATTTATATTTAAGATTCTTTTTTTCTGTATTTTCTAACTGTGTTTCTGTTGGAGAACTCACACTAACTAGAGATTAGGACATTTCATAGTATATAAATGAGTGCAAACCTCACCTTATAAGCCAGTTTATGAGGTTGAGTTTGGCCTATAATCCACTTCTTAAATTTTTGTCATTTTGTTTCCTTTTATTTTGAATATCAACGCAATGGCAATGTAGTCATAAGGCAAAGATTTATAGCAAGCAGTTCCTGCTGTACTGAATGCTGAAACTATACTTAAAGAAAACCACTTGATCCATTCAAATGCAATATAAAGTAATGGATTTATAGCAATGAGACCATAGAAGACTTAGTTACCTTATTCCATTGCGTAGCTTCATCTGTGTAATATCTTGAATGATCTAGATTATATTTTTAATACTTAAATTAAATAAGGAAAAAAGGAGTAGGAAAACATAGATGATGTAAAATTGCTCTGACTGACATAATCCTTAAGCCAAGTTTGAAGGATAATGCCTTTTTGAAATTTGAAATATGATTGACTTTTCCTCTTATTTTATGTCATATGTAAAAAGCCTTATTGTTGAGCCTAACTGATTATTCATTTTATTGTTATTTTGAATTTCACAGAGGTTTATCAATGGGCAAATTCTATGTCAAAAATGAAAATTAGAGTATGTTTATTTTTTTCAATGGATACACGGTTTCGTTTAGTGGTATGATTCCTTCCTAACTTATGATTTATTGAAAGTTTAGTATATTCTTCACTGCCTTTTATAGAGCATATTTCTATGTTCCTTCTTTTCTATCTTTCTTCTTTTTGAAAGTTAAACCATTCACTTATCAAAGAAATTGAAAGTTTAGTATATTCTTCACTGCCTTTTATAGAGCATATTTTTATGTTCCTTCTTTTCTATCTTTCTTCTTTTTGAAAGTTAAACCATTCACTTATCAAAGAAATTTTTGAAGAGGAAAGTGTCTAGTTTGGAGTTGTAACTTGAGCTGTCAGCCTAACTGAGATGTCAAATTGCATAGTGATGTCTACCATGAAAGCTTTTATAAAAAAAGTGTCTAGTTTGGGATGAATTGATACATTATAATATTCATATCGTAAACATGTTCTCTTGCATTTCTTAATGTATTGGAATTTGTTCACTGGATTTTTTCTTCTAGTGAGAACGCTTAGATGTGGCCCTCACAATTAAGATAACTTCTGTTGGAGCTTGATAGAATGGAAGGGAAAGTTAGTTACTAGCAATTACAGTAGTTAATTAGTCAGTTAGAGGAATTAGGTAGATATAAATAGGGGGATTTAAGAGGAAATGATCCACTTTAATTTTGTATCATTTGAGAATTGATTTCTCTTTCTTAGAGGAGAGTTATCTCCCCTATTTTCTGCTGTAATCTGTTCAAATGCAGCATAAAGTACTGGATTTATAGCAATATGTTAGAGGAGTTATCTCTCCTATTTTATGTTCTTTCTTTTTTTCTAATTTGGGTTCTAGCAAATTCCTCCCCACTAATTAGCTTACAAGTTCTTCCCCATGAACACTTAGGATTTAGTCTAGTGAATGGTTGCTTAATTTCCTTCATTTGGAGCATTTGGATTGAGAGGAACTCTTGAGTTATAGTAATCAAAACACCAATATGGCTTTATCATGGAACAAGTTGTACATGTTTGGTTTTTGAGGAATCCTAACATATTCATTGAGACCAGGAAGGGTCACTAAAATAATTTCCCTGGTAATCTACTAATAATATGAGGAATGCTAACAACACTTCTCCTAACACTCTCTTTCAAAAACTCTCTATGGTTGAAATTGATTGAAAAGCACCAATTTTGATGGGTCTCACTTGTCATTTAATGACTCTCCTGATTTTACCAATGTAAGATCTTGCAGACATATTTTTAATTCCAGCAAACTGATAGCTAAAATGTCTTAACTTGTACTATTATATGTAATAGGTAAACTCTTTTTTTTTGTCTTTTTGAATCGGTTTAGCTTTTATTGCCTCTGGTAATTAAAAATTCAACTAGTGTTCTTATTGGAATTGAGAACAAATTAGACCTAACTAAAATATGGGATCTTATCAAATCTACTCACACCCAGATTGGACATTTGGGCTAAAGTTTGTAGGATTGCATATTTGTGGTTGTCTCAACATCAAGTTTGTGAAGGCTTTGATAATTGATACCATATTAAAATTGAGAGTGGACTAGCCTAAATCAACTTAAAAATCTAGTTCTAAGGGGGAGGATTTCCTAATTCATTACTAGGAGTAGTAGTTTCACCATACACCAACTCAATGTAGGGGATCTTAATAAGTGTCAGATTTCTCTGTGTATTGGTATTACACTAATAATTGTTGTAAACTATATTTTTATTTTGTGATGTCAATTTTAACTTTTGTCTCCTAAAGACACATTTTTCTCCTTAGGATTTGATTAGCAAAGTTGGCCACACCTTAAGCGAATGGATTTATATTGGTGGTGTAAAAGCTTTTGCTGATGGATCTTTGGGTTCCAATAGTGCATTGCTTTATGAGGTGAGGCCATTCACTTTTTTGGTATAAATTATCTGTTAATAAATTTTCGAAAAATCCATTTATTTGTCTGTTTTCTGTCATTTTTTTTATTTTTTTTTTTGAATGGATATGGGTTGGGAGTGACAAGGAGCACCTAAGTTTATAGGGACTGAAATTTAGCATAGTCCTAGGTTAACTATGCACATTCAAATTTTGTAGCCGTATGTTGATGAGCCAGACAACTATGGTCTACAAGTGTCTGAACCTGAAGCACTTCTCAACATGACCTTGGAATCTGATTTAAATGGTCTGCAGGTGATTATTCTTTTGTTGTTAGTTACCAAATTCGTGTGTGTATATGAGATTTCAGTTAACAAATTGTTGATTCATTACAGGTTGCTATTCATGCTATAGGGGACAAAGCAAATGACCTTATCTTGGACCTATATAGTACTGTAGCTTCTACAAATGGAATGAGAGATCGAAGATTCAGGGTAACATTTTTGCTTAAACATAGCAAGCTTTAATAGTTTTCTACTGATAATGGGGAAATTTTTCTTCGGTGATGTTTGTTCTAATATAATCATTGTGAGACAAGTTAACAATGAACATAAACACTACTTTCAGATTGAGCATGCCCAGCAATTGGCAGCCGGAACCCCTGGCCGATTTGGTAGACAAAGGGTTCTTGCTTCCATGCAGGTTTTTCATTATCATTATCTTGTGTTTTTTCATTACTATTAATATTATGTATATGCCTGAGACATATATAGAAAAGGGCTTGAAATGTTTTATTAATTGAGAACAGTACATTGCTGAATAAGTTCTACAATAAGCAATTCTCCCACAAAGGTTCACAATATTATTGTCCACAACAAAAAAAGTAGAAATTATCTTTTCCTCTCCCATACCAAATTCATATTCTACCCCTTCCTATTTCTCTTGCTATATGAACTAGTACTAGAACAATCACACTAGAATAACCGTAGTGTGTAATTAGAATGAGAGGGTTGAGTTGAGGACTAGACATCTTGAATGTGCTAGACATCTTGAATGTGGAATTATATTTATGCAGATGGTATGATAGTAATCCAATAGTGATTACACATAAACTCACTAAACTTGATTAGTGTTAGAGATCCCACATCAACTAGAGATTTAGAACATTACATAGTATATAAGTGGGTGCAAACCTCACCTTATAAGCAGGTTTTATGAGGTTAATTTAGGTTTAAAGTCCACTTCTTAATATGGTATCAGAGTCATTTAGAATTTATCCTAACGACTGTTTGGTAGTTTTGGCATTTATAAGTCGGTTTTATGAGATTGATTTAGGCTTAAAGTTCACTTCTTAATAATTAGGATAGATTTTATTTTAGTTATGTCTGTAGTCGATGTAAAATCTCCAATTCGCTTCCCTATTATATATGTTTTGACAGTATAAACAATGGCTCTTACAAGAATTGTAGTATTTTCTAAGTACCAATATTCAACAGCCAGATCAATTGTTGGATGATGCTGACTCTACTGGCAAAAAGCTTGGCAAGGATAGGGCAGACACAGAGTCATATTTGTTTCAATCACTCTTAAATAACAATGCATTAGTGGCATTTGGTTCTGACTGGCCAGTAAGTATGTTGTATTTATTAGTACTCATCACCTTGCACAGCTTCATATTCCTTAACACTAGTTAAGAAGTACTTTACATACACAACATCATGTCTCTCTTTCACAGGTGGTAGACATCAATCCCTTAAGTGGCATTAAGACAGCAATGAAGAGGACACCTCCCACTTGGGAAAGTGCATGGATTCCATCGGAATGCATTTCACTAGATGATGCAATAAAGGCGTAAGCAGCATTAGAGCTTTCATGTTATTCTGATGTTATGTGACTTGTTGATTTCTTGTCTGTTTGTGATGTGATGAGAACCACTTTATGTGGACTGGTAGTGAGTGAGTGGCAAATTTTTACATATAAAAACGATAACCTTTCGAAGCTCTTATTGGTTTGTCAACTCAGGAAATTGGTCAAAATATTATACAACATTAATATCATGTTGTAGTAGTGATGGCCTTCTCTATATGTTCATCTGTACAAAAGAAAAAATGGAACTGAGAGACACATGAGCAAAAGCTTTTGAGGAATATAACAATAACACAAGTTAGAATTTTGGGTTTGCAACAATACGTAACTGAACCTCACAAAACCAGTTTATAAGGTTATGATTGTCCCTTGTATTCTTCAAATTGATCCTATCATGTAAAATCTCTAACACACCCTATTCAAACATAAAATTAGTCATGTGTAACAAGTTACTAGGAAAAACTCTAGTATAATCTTAAAATCTAGATTAGAATCTAATTCAATGCAACAAAGTGGTTTGTAAACTAAGAGTTGTTCCTCACTTGTATAGTTTAGTTTAACCATATTCGTAATCAAGGTATGATTTCCAATTGGATCTATAGATATGATTTGTGGGATTACCTATTAACTCTATAATCATTTGCATCTCAGAGGACAAGTTACTTAGCACTCATGCCTATCTAAATTTGGTATGCTAGACAGTTATTGTGTATGGCTCTTAAATGGTGGAGACACCACTTCTTCAGTGCTTTGTACTTTACAGAAATTTTCACCACAATGCTGTGTTGTTCTTTTTGTTTTTTCTTCTGATAGTGATTACACAGTACATGCCCCACTTCTTCATAGTACATTTTTAGCAAGTTTAATCTTATAACTTCTTGAGTGGTGCACTAGTGCTCTTTCCTTATATGATCATATTTCATTTTCCAGTTCATCGTATACATGGTTTTCATTTACTATTCTTGCATGATACTGAAACTCTCTCTGACCTTCACAGTTACACCATTTCTGCTGCTCGTGCAAGCTTCCTTGACAAAGATCTTGGATCCTTATCTCCAGCAAAACTGGCAGATTTTGTCGTATTGTCCACTGATTCCTGGCAAGACTTTGCTGAAGAAGCATCTGCATCTATTGAGCAAACATATGTTTCTGGTGTGAGAGCATATCCTTGAAGCCTTTCCATTTCCATTCAGTTAGATGATAAATTTTTGGTTAAATTAAGAAAACCACTGTTAAATGTTCTTACAATCTGTGACCAAATATCCCCTGTCAATTGTTCTTCTGTCCAATCTTCCTCCGTTATCCGTCAATTGTGTTCGAGGGTGGGTACCTGCAAAGACATTCAAATGCTCAAGTCAGTAGTTGGATTGTTGAAATGTTTATAAGTTCAAAACTAGAAGAGTCTTTACCTTTTTTCTATGAGAATCCTGTTCTATTTATAACTTTCTATTGGGCCTTCTTTCTTAATGACGTTGACCCAGGTCCAATAACTCCCTAATTTCGTTTAGCTGCTTATTAATCTCAAATTAATCTAATTGACCAACCAGGTTGTTTAGAGGCCATGTGGCTGTTTACCTTGCCCTTGCCGGCTACTCGGTCATCTGAAACCAGATAGGACAACCACTATTTTCATTTCAGTCCTATATGAAAAAACTCTAAATTTTAGTTTATATGGTAAAAAATGCTGAATAACTAGTTTGTCATGAAAACAGTAAAATCTCTGCATTTTTTGGTTTATATCTGACCTGACACCACTTTTTGGTCTCAAAAATCTCAACACTCCTAATATTTTGATAAATTGTAGAGACTGATTTGGAGACTTTTTTTATTTCTAGGGAAAAAATAATGGTTTTTTAATTCTAAATACTCTTGCATAAAAGAAAGTTATAGTGGCAGTTTTCAGTGAGAATTAACTCAGTTACTATTCTCTGACCCTTATGATAACAATGTAATGGGGTGACACTCAAGTACAAAACATTTTGACATACTCAAGTTCATGTAATCAAAACACTTTTTTGCCTTTTGGTTAAAAATGGAATAGTTTTTACTTTTCTTAGGAAAGTGGTGTAGGTGATGCACTAAATCTTTTGTTTATCATATATATATATATATATATATATATATATATATATATATATTGTTTCAACCTTAAGTCCGTTGAGATAGCATCGCTAAATCAATCACCGCATCCAAAGTATTGTTGAGTTTTTGAGCTCCGTGACAATTTTGTCCTTAAAAAACACCTAGGTAGGTTAAGAGAGGGAGAAATGTGTATTTAAATTGTCATTAAAATCGACTCTTAGATGATGTGAAACTATATATTGATCGTATCGGAACACACGATGTTCAAAAGTTGAGACACAAACTTGTGATCATAGATTCGTCTTTTATTTTTTATTTTATTTGTATGATATTTGAGACACTTTATGTACAACATGGACCAATCTTTTGTACCTTACTGGAAAAAATTATTTTGCTTTAAAAAGAAGATACAATAGGAAAGAAATGAAGAAAAAAATGGAAGGGTTATTACCTTATATGGTATTATCCATTGAAAAAGAATAGTGGGAAACTTTCATTCTTTAATAATTTTGCTTTATAAAAAGGAACAATAATAGGTAGGAATCACTTGCTTTCTTCTCCCCTAACAGGCCTTTAAAAAGAAGATAAATTACACTGATAAAAAAGTTGAATTCAATTAGCCAATGACTTTATTTATTTATTTATTTATATATAAAGAGAGGAATTAGATTATTAAAAAAAGTTTTAGAATAGAAAAAAATTGCTTTCAATGAATGCTTAATAAAATGTTTTTGTTTTCTTTAAAAGGTAATAAATTTTATTCAAAAATAGTATTTTAGATAAATCTTTACAAAATAGATTATTAATATTTAAACTTTTGGTATTATATAATATATTATATAGTGATGAAAAAGAGATAACGGAATCCACAAATATTTATTAAATTTAAAATTTATCATGGGAAGGTAGTCATAAATTATTTTCATTTTTTCCCTCTGCATGTTACTTATTATTCAGCATGAACATTCACAAATTTTGATTAATTTAAAAACACAAAATTAACCCTAAACTAATTTGATGTTGTAAAATAGTGGTTGATTTAATTTTAAATATAACTTTAATCTGACTTCAATCCAATTTTTTTCAACTTATATAGTCCAAAATCTCATTTTCATTATACTACAAAATTATCAAATACAAAATAAAAGTAATTTGTCAAATATATTAATGTAGTTGAAATTTTCATTAAAAGTACACACAATCTTCAACTAATTAATAATCCTACAATATATCTCAAAATTGATGTGAAAGTATAATAAAAAATGCTCTTAAGTAAACATGGACACTAGTGAAATCTTTTAGATAAAATATTATTTGGAATAAATTTAAAAACTCAAAAATAAAGTAATTATTATTTTTTATTTTATCTTTAAATTTATTTTATTTCTTAACTTTTTTTTTTAATTTTGTGGTGTAAATTTAAATTTGTATCTATTTGAAACATTAAGACATTATGAGCAGAAAATGCCAAAGTTTGCTATATTGCAGAATCCTTGTAATTCAATTGATCTATAGTAGTCTAGGCTATGCCCTAGAGCTAGCCCTAGCTAAGGGCTAAGTTAGCCTAAAGATTTTAGTTTTTACCTACTTTTGTCAAGTACTTTCCTAGACTAGGGCTAATTAAGGCACACCACTACCCTACTTTTCTTTCTTATAAATAACCTAAAATTCTAAATTCTAATATCACTAATTTATTTAACCTTTTTTTAAAATATATAATTTTAATTATAGTTAAAATGTAGTAAAGTAACTAACTAGAGTAATTCTTTACTTAATTAACCTTTAGTTATGCTTCTTTTAATAAAATTAATCAATAATAAAGTGTTCTAGAAAAGGAATCATAGTTTGACCAACAGTAACTACCTTAAAAGAATAATGGTATATTTATTTTTAATATGTTGTGGGATTCCTTAATCTATTATATTTTATTTTATTTTGCTTTTTTATTATAATAATAATAAATAAAAATAATTTTACTTTTTACTTATTTTCATTTTCTTAATTCATTTAAACAATTTCAATTTCACCTTTTATTTCTTTATTTGTATAACCCTCAATAAAGTGTTACGACACTGACATGGATACGGAGATACGTAAAATCTATAAAATGTAGGACACGGGGACACGGATCTATATATTATATAATTATGAATTATATAAATTGACAATAAAGATTTATGTGTACAAGTATGTTCCAGATTATTTTTTGAAGTAGAAAAATGTTTTTCATGACTGATTCACAAGGATTTGTTTCTTATTTTTATAATCATAATAACAATTTATACAATAAAGTTTGAATTTTGAGAAAATTAAATTATTTTTTCTTTTTAAAATTGTGTTAGAACCGTATTAGAATTGTCAGAAATCTAACAAATACTTTTTGAATTGGACACTTCACGGATACGTGTCCTACAAGTGTCATACGAGTGTCGGTGTCTGATACCATATCATTTAAGAAGAATGTCCGAGTTTCATAGGTTAGAATACAAATAGAAAAAAAAAGCATAATTGGAACTTCACAAGATAGATGATGACAATTTTAAATTCATTTCAGTTTATGATAGACAAAAATAATTAAAATTTTGAATATCTTTATTTGAGAAATAAATGAATTTTTAATTTTAGGTCTCAGACAATTTTTTTATATATTACTTGTTTCAGATTTTGAATAGATAATATATAAAAAATTATGAAGAAACAATATGAAGGTCGAAAATGGTAAGGAAAAAAAATTAAAGTTTTACTGAAAAGTACTTTGAAACATAAAACTATCCTTTTAATTTAAATTATTTTTTAAAAATTGTTATCTTCTCAAAGTTTTAATCGCAACCAGAATGAAATCTGAAAAAAAAAAACTAATGAAACTATTATCACTCGTATCTTGGTTGATACTGTTATCATCATCAACAATATTACATAACTCTCTTATTAAGTAGGATCATATAAAAATGAACTAATATTTCAAATATTTATAATTTTAAAAACAATAATATAATATTTATTCAATTCAATTATAACTAATCAACACTCAAAATGAATCCAATCCAACATAAGGAAAGTAATTCTTATCAATACACACACTACAAATACCAAATTAAATTCCAAATTATTCTAACACAATTTCCAAATCATTTTAATCAAATTAATTGAGTAGATGTAGATTATTAGCTCTCCTAAAATTAGTTTTCCTTCCAAGAAAAGAAACTTCAATATCCAAAACTTCCAAATATGTTCTTAGAAATTCTAAAGCCTTAACTTATAACCAACATCTCCACTTATTCATATTATCACTTTTGCTTGGTTTATTAAAACAATTAGAGTATATAACTTCTACAATCACAAAGAAAAAAAATAAAAGGAATAAAATCAACTATAGCAAAAATAACAACTTACCATGGTTGATCTACTTTGATCTAGTCAGTCTTGACTTTTCAGTTATGTAATCTAAAAGAATAAATAATAAGCTCTTAGCGAAAAATTCAACAACTTATGCTTTGATTAAGTGTTGATAAACACAAAGTATAAAACATTATCATATTTTGTTTGCTGATCTAATTTTTTTTTATCAAACATCGTATCTAAGGCGAAATGTTTTTGTTCACAATAGATCATGTAAGTCGCAAGTGTTTCATCTATTAGACAATATAACACTCTTCAGTCTCTTTTACATTCGATAAACATTGTTGTGCTCACACTGTTTTAAGCTAATATTATATTTCTTAAAAAATTATTTGTGCTTATTCAATGCTTTAGAGAATTTTTGTTTCCTTTGTCTACCAAGAAGATTCATAAAAGCATATCTCACATAAAAGAATCTTGCAACATATAAAAAATTGTAGTGCTTCAACAACTCAGTGACGCTTGCTTTATCAACACTGGAATAGACTACCAAGTAAAGACACTTTGTACAGTCCTGCGCTTTACATAACTTCAAGTAAAGACACTCTGGCCAATAACTGATAAGTTCTTATAGTTATTGAGATGTTGCTTCAAGATGAAAAGAACATTTAATACATGCATGCAAAACATTTAATGCATCTTTTATGTTTAAGTTATTCAAACGCAAGTAAGACACTCTTACGACTTGAAGCTACTCAAAGACCAAAAAATGATGTGAAACGAATATTTTCTTTAACGTCTATATAAAGTTATATTTCAATAAGAAGAACAACCAATTTGATTTGCAAAAAGTATCAAAATGCTCTTAAAATATGATTGTGTCCTAAAAGCTTTGTAAAAAACACTTTTGTGTTCATTAACAAACTAGAAAAAAGAGTTTAAACCTTGCAAACATCAAAAGATGTTCCCCTATCTAGTGAATAAACTCCGTGATTTTTTTTATCACACTCTAGACAAATCTTGTCTAGGAGTGAGTGTTTGTTAAACAATACTCAAGTTTTTTTAGTTATAAGTGACTAAGTGTTTAAAAAATACTTGACATATTAACAAGGAATGACTACAAGTCGAAACAATACTCATAAAAAAAACACAATTTAAACTATTTCTTCTTGTGTTTTCTCAGTTTTTCACATCGATCATAAATCTTAAAAATAGTAGAATGTTTAGAAATGTCAAGAAATAAAATTTAAAACAAATAAGTAATAATCTTTCCCTTGAGGTATAATAGGCTAAAAAAATAAGTTTTACTAGTTTATGACTTGAATGTGATTCTGCATTGGTATCTGATGCATTTACTGTTAGGGTTAATGTTCCTTGTATTCTTCGTAGTGAAACACTTGAGAAAATCAAGTTTAGATGTTACTATAAACTTTTATTGGAATTAAGCTAAATTAGAGAAGTTGAAAGTAAGTTCCATCATGGAAAATACGTTTGGTTTCCTTCCATACATTTTAGAAAATAACCACATATAATTTTATAACATTTTTTAAAATAAGGATTTTAATTATTTTTAAAATTTTATAACGTTTATTACAGTGTTATGCATAGGGTGCAGCATAGGTAGTAGTAGCCATCACAGATTTGCACAACGTATGGTAGTAGAGTTTCACATGTGTCATATATATATGGATGTGTGTCATGTGCATATACGGACTTACCTAAACCTATATGCATGCTATATATATGTTACTGCCTAACCCTACAAATACTATGAGACTGTAAAAAAAAGTTAGATGCCTGAGATTTGGATCATAATGGCTACTAAGAAATTAAAAAAAAAAAAGAGAAATGGGACTCATGCAATTCAATTAAAATATATTCATATGGTAAAAAAAATTATGTTATCATCTAGTCATTAATTGCTGATTGATATAAGTAGAACTAACTCATGTATCGTCATGATATATATATGTATGATTTTGATTATTTTTAAAAGAACAAAATGTTATTAGGAAAAGGAGATTTGATAAAAAAAAATTATTGGTTAGATTCTTTTTACGGAAATTAGTCATAAGCACAACTTAAATAAGTAATTTATTTAATGAATTAACTAAATTTATATTTTTATGTGTTTCTTTTAAGATAAGCAATTTTCTATTTATTTTTGGAAGAAAAAATTATGTATTTCTTGAATAAGTTATTGATTGACAAAGTTTAAGCTTAACTCAATCTTACAATACTGATTCATAAGATAAGTTTTGCATTCACTTATATACTATGAATTAGCCTTACACTCTCTCACGTCAAGATCTAACAATTCGTACATATAAGACTATATATTTATGGGTGACCCGATAGCGGATGATCTAATAAATCAAACAACAAATTCTTGCTAGATATATGTTTTAAAGGACTCTGACACTATTGTAACAGTGGTACCTGCACGGAAGAAAAGATATGCACCCACCCTCTTGTATCTAGCAGAAAAATATGAAAATAACAAAAAGAATTTATACCCCGAGAAGGACGTATCTATTTCCTCAAAACAGAGCAACCGAAAAATATCCAGAACATGTAAGGTTCAGAAGATTGAACAAAAGGAGAAACAGTACAATCTTTCCCCATTTTCTCTCTCTCCATTATCTACCTTGGACCACTCAAAATTTGCCAGCTTAGAATTAGTTATTTTGGCCCGAGCACTCCACCTCTTTCTTTCGTTGCTTCCCACGTGTCCTTTTTTCTTATTTCCACTATTCTCCACAATTTCCTTTGTTGTAGCTATGTTTGTTACATTACCTTCCTCTTTAAAAGAAACCTTATCCTCAAGGTTGAATTCTGGAAAAGCTTGCTTCAAAGTCATGTTATCCTTCCACGTGAGTTGGCAGTCTTCCCACTTAAATAAGTGTTGTTTTTCACTTGTTGTTGATTCCATATGATGGGCTTCCAGTTGTAGCATTAAACATGTATGTGAATTTGAAATGGGTAACGGAACATATGGCTAAGCATGATCACCTTTACACAATTTTAGCTGAGAACAATGAAAGATAGGATGTATTTTTGCGAAAGGAGGCAAAAGGAGTTTATAAGCTACTTCCCCAATCTTCTTAATTATAGAAAATGGTCTGAAATATCGAAGGCTAAAATTTGTATTCTTTCTTAGCAATACAGAATGATGTCTATAGGGTTGAAGTTTGACATACCATATCACCAATTTCAAGTTGCATTGGTTTTCTTCTTTTATCTGCCTCTTTTTCATGTATAGTTGTGCCTTTTTGTAAATTTGTCTTGAGTTAGCTAAGTGTGGCATCCCTCTGAACGAGTAGGTCCTACACATTAGTGGGATCTTGGTTGTTGATGGTATATTTAATTAGTTGTGGAGGTTCTCTACCGTATACGGCTTTGAAGGGTGTTATGCTCGTGCTGTGATGGAAGGAAAAGTTGTACCAAAATTCTGTCAATGGTAACAGTTTAGACCATTTCTTAGGATTTTCATAGGTAAAGCACCTTAGATACATCTCAAAGCATTTGTTTAATGCCTTTAATTGACCATTTATTTATGGGTGGTATGCAATGCTTAATTTCAAAGTGATATCACTCAACTTAAACAAATGTTGCCAAAATTGACTCGTGAACACTTTATCACAATCAGAAATTATGGACTTTGGGAAACCATGTAACTTGACTATGTTTTTCACAAACAACTCAGACACTTGCTTGCTATCGAATTCAGTTTTCAAACTAGCCAAGTGTGCATATTTGGAAAGTCTATCAATGACCACCATAATAATCGTATGCCCGTTAGAAGAGGGAAGACTGGTAATAAAATCCATGGCCACATCCTCCCATATTTGCTTCGGAATTGGCAAGGGATGTAGTAACCCGGATGGAAGAGTTGTATCATGTTTTGTTTGTTGATAGATTAAACAATTTTGCACATACTCCTTTACATTAACATGCATACATTGGCAATAGGACTGTGCCGCAAGTCTCTTTAAGGTTCTTGTGAATCCTAAATGTCCACCCAACAATGTACTATGGAATTCTGGAGAATTTTTCTTATTAATTTGTGTCTTTTAGGTAAAACCAGTCTACCTTTCCAATATAGTAACTGATCTCGAACTAAATAATGAGGATTGGGAGGCGTTTTTGCAGACACAATTGTATAATTGCACTTAATTGTGGAATTAGTTGTAGTTTGGACTGATATATTACCATCATAAAAGAGTAAGAAAGAGAATCAATTGTCACGTTGTCTTTTCTAGGTTTATACTCAATAATAAAATCATAACTTTTCAACTTGGGTAACTATTTTTGCTATTTTGGTGTGTAGACAACTTGATTGGTGTGTCTTTATAATGAACTTGTGGCCAAGAAGATTAAACTCTAATAATAATAATAATGTGGTGGTTGATATTAACTAATCATAAGTTTAATTTTAGGTATGAAATTATTCATTTGTGAAAAGGATCCAATTAATTGGTTTATTCCATAGTTTTTCACTCTAATTAACCCAATTATATGTTGGTTCAATCATAGCATAACCAATCAAATAATTAAATTGGACAGATTTGAGTTTAGTTTTATAATTATTGATTTGGATTCATAATCATAAAGCAAGTATTTCCAAAAAAAAAAGCATCTCCCATATTGAAATTGAAAAAAGAGGATGATCGATAACATCTTTTATTGTTGATTAAAATTTATTTAAAATTATAAAATTTTGAGTGAAGTTCATTAAATAAAAAATGAGGTTGACATCATTTTAAAATTATTAAATTTTAACTATAATAGAAAGTATATTTAAAAGGTTATGTTAAGTAATATATTACTAATATTCCTCATTCAAATTACTAAATTTTTTAAACTTTGAATTTTCTTAGTATTCTTGTACGGATTGAATTGAAATTTTTTTTTTCGGTTGGTCGGTCACCTTCCTCTCTTTTTCACTTCACTAGCCTTCACTCATTCACAAATATTCGATCAGAATGGTACTTATAATTCTGATACTCAAATAAGATTTCAGTATTCATGTTTGATACTATTAATGTGTGGTGATAACGTATATCTTTTTCAGAACTTGTGACTATTTATATAACTATCATGAATCTATATTGTTGTTAGGTCGAATTAAGATTTAAATCATAACTAAAAACACATTACTTAATGTTTAGTCACTGTTTTTTCACTTAGTAACATTCTACTCGAGCTTAATAATTTTGACCGTATTCATCCATACAAATCGAATACTAACTTATCTAACACCGATAAGTAAATATAGTAAAAATAAATATAATTAGAATGTGAATTGCAAATAACTACCACCACTACTTTTTTGTTTTATTCATGAAATGAAAAAAAAAAAGTAATGTCGATTGACCCAGCCACTTACTTATATAAGACAAAACTGCATCAATATTTCCTAAATTTAATTATAATTTTATTTCAACAAAATTCACCTTTATTGGTCTATTCATAAGATGTTTAAGTAGTATTCACAATCCAGAAATTCTAAATTCATTGCCAATATTAAAAATATTCTTATTTATTATTATTAATATTTTTCATTGTCAATATTACTCACACAGATATTTCTTATCTCAATTTACATATAATAAAAATGTATTTAAATTATTATTTTTATAATCATAGTTTAAACTTTAAACCTGCTAAAATATTATTGTTGAAGTAATTAATTGCATCTTACTAGGACACATTAGTAGAGAGAAAAATATATATTAGTTATTCTTAAAGAATGATTTTAGATAGATTAAGAATATTGAATCCTAACTAAAATGAAATTTTTAGATAATCAATTATATTATTAATATAAAATAATATCTATCATAAAATGTAATTAGTTATTTTCAATCAAATTTCTTTTCTCAATCGCATCCTTCATGTACAAACTCAAGTTATAATTAAAAGTTGAGTTTAATATAATTTATATTTGATTTTGTTAAATTTCTTTTCTGAATCACATTTTTTTGCGCACAATCTCAAATTGCACATTTTATTTAAAAAAATAAGTTTAAAAATTTGTATTTGATTTAGTGAAAACAAACACAAACTAATAGAAAAAAAAAACTTAAACAAAATTTCTTATTTATATTTTTCTCATCTAAATGCAAGAATAATATTGATGAAAAATAATAAAAAATAAAAACTTTAAATCTAACTTAAATCTATAAAATTCATTTATAAAACATATTTTACATTTATTTATATATTATACACTACTAAAATATCACTAAATATAAATTATTTTAAAAACAAAAATAATTAATTACTACCTAACTAAATTAAATATTATTTTATATATTAAAAAATTATTAATATCTAAAATATATTTTAAATTTTAAATTAATATTTAATTAGTTAATCGTATCTAATTAACTCTCAATATTTTAGTTATCAATTTTATAATTCAAAATAGTTGGTATACAAAAGTTAATTAGATAACAATTTAAAAATTAATTTAAATTTTTATTAATAGTAAAAATTATTTTAAATATTAATAATTTTTTAATTTTAAAATAATATTTAATTTGGATAATATAATGATTAATTATTTTTATTTTTAAAATTAATTTTTATTTATTAATTTTTTAATGATAATAATAAATAATTAAAGATGGTTTCATTATCGTACATAATTATGACCCTAGTTGGGCAAACAAAGTGGCAAAGATGCATATGAAAGAGGTAAAGGGGGCCCCCCAAGTTTGATCCTGTAAAAGTGGGGTACCCTACACATGTAAGGTGGCTTATAGGTGATAGTGGATAGGGGCTATTGGTTTCCAATGAGGCCAATCTATAAGGGCACTTAGCTAGTGTTAGGCTATGACCATGACCTACATGGACAGACTCTTTAGGTCTATGACCCCATTATAGGTATAGGTGCTATACCCTTTGGGACCCCCCTTTCCCCTTTCCCTACCCTAATTTTTGTTCTTTCACTATTATCAATCATCTTACTTCTTTTCTTACACATCATGCTAAGCATGTCCCCAAATTTAATAACATGCAATTAAAACTCTTTCTTTCACTGTAGAATAGTTGAATTCTACATTTTTCAACATCCAATTTCTTAATCTTCATTAAGAGAATTTCTTAATTTTAATTTTAGTATAGATTTGTAGTTTTTTCTAAGTCTAATTTTACGAAGTATAATTTTATGAAGTAAACTTTAAGCTTAACTCAACTCCATAAAACTAACTCATGAGAATGAGGTTTGCACTCACTTATATACAATGAATTATCCGATGTGGGATCTCCAACAATTTATTTTTATAATATTTTTTTTTATAGCTTAGTCTATGTACTGTTTTTGATAATATATAAATTTTGATCTAATTTTTCATATATATATATATTAATAATACTTTTTTATGTGCTGTTAAATGATTGTTGTTACTTGAGGCGTCAGTGTAATTGAGATGTCAAGTTTTATAATTATTCCTAACATAAAATTTGTTATAAAAAAAACAATAAAAAAATTCACACACATTTGTTTCTCACCATTATAACTCGTCAAAAACAATTTTTATTATTATTAAAACTAATACTTATATTATCTCTTTCTATATATATATTAATGAAATGATAAATGTTAGCATTATTTATATTCTTATTACATTTTATTACTTATTCTTATTCAGAAATATCAAATTTATTTTTAGAAGTTTAATATTGAGTGTAAATAATAGTGATAAAACATATCATTATGAAATTTTTGTGTTTGAGGGCTTTTTATTGTCATTTTCTTCTTACTTTTATATCATTCTATTACAAAGATATTAAATTTTATTTAATAAATAAAAGAAGTTATTGGCGAGTTAATAAACTTAAATTTTATATTTTCTTGTAACATAAATTTAAGCTTTAAATTTAACCCATTTAAATAAATTGCTCATATTTTTTTTTCTTAGTTTCGAACTTAATTTATAGTTGACGATACTTTTCTCTCAAATTTCCCATAAATATTTGTAAAAAAATGAATTTTCTTCATATTCTTATGTGAATTTTGTAAACTCTCACAAAACAGCTATAAAAAATAACTACTAAATAATAATATAATGTTAATTAAATATTTGCTTTATTTTTTATTTTAATTCTCTCACTTTCTATTATATTTTTTAAGTGAGCCAAATTTGAGCATAAGTTTTCTTCACAGTTTTCAAATTAATTCCGTTTGGTTCAACAATTATCCATTAATAGTATTATAAATAATTTTCTATGTTTATTCGAAAAATTGATAATTACATATTCGGCTTTCTTTTAATTTTTAATATTGAAAACAAAGTTAATTTTACAATCTTTTAAGATTAAAATATCAAAATGAACATAGAAATCTCGTGAACAATTTTACTTTTATATTATTTAAGTTCAAATCCTGTCACTGTTACATATACATAAAAAATCATTTTTAATTTCTATTAAATCTTTAAAGTATCTTATTTTATAATTAAACATATTTTCATTACAGTTTTTATATATATACGGTTTCTTTCACTGATAAAAAAATATTATTTCTTTCATTTTCCTCCTTATTATTGTCATAATTTTGTCCCTATATATCTGTTTTTAAAAATGCTGAGCGTAGATTAATTCTTTTATATAATGATAATTAATTAATTTGACTTAAAAATAATGAAAGTTAAACTTGCTGTGAGTCATGACATTGTATAAATTAAATAAAAATATTATCATTGACTCAACTTCGGTATAATTTAAAAGATAGTGATTTTATTTATTGTTATATCTAAGTTTAATATTCAGATACAGGCACAAAGTTGATACAAAAATAATAATTAAATTTTCATATTTTTTTTAAAGTTTGAGGGTTAATTAATTAATTTTAAATTATAGATACTAAAACGAAAGTTAAAAAAAAATATAAAGATAACAAAAATATATTTAACCCTTACTCAAATAAATTGAGTCAAAATTTTAAAAAGTTGCATTAAAATTTTGTAAACAACTCGTTTATATATTTAATGAAGTAAATAACGGTGTACCGTCGATCCTTACGTCCAGTGTTTTGATTAAGATCAATCGAGACTATTATACTTAAGCAGAGAACTAATGATTAATTAAAGGTTAAATATTAAATAGTGTATTTTTAATTATAGATTAACTTAATCAGGTCCAATAATAAATTATTTATAATAATTATATAAATAAGCATAGATTGTTCGATATGAAGTCGGGACCAATTGGGTTGGACTGACTAGGCATGATGTTTAGTGAGTGAGCTTATGTCCCCTCTATAATCTCTATTTAAAGAGATCTGGTGTGCAACAGGATAGAATGAAAACCTAATAGTTGTCCGTGTGGATGTAGGTTGCAGTTGGCGACCGAACCACGTTAAATTTTGTGTTGTTTATTTTTCTGCAGTTGATTCGTGATTGTGTGTGTGGTTTCCGCGTGCATTTTTTTCCATCAGGATATGTATGTCATCTTCTAGTATTAAACACACTAAGTGTCGAGTGTCGAAGTCTTACTTGAGTTTCGAAGTGCCTTCTGCAGGTACTATCCAAGTCCGGAGTTCACGAAGACGAGAAGTGAAGGAGTAAGAGAGACAAAAGAAGTTAATTCGAGATAAAGGAAGAGCAAGTCAATCAACCGAGAAGGAGTTTAATAGTTCTCTTTATTTCAACCCCATTATGAGAAGGAATGATAAATTTGATTGTATACTTAAATAAAATAATAATAAAAATTCAATTTTCGATGAATTAAAATTAACTTTTGAATCTAAGAATGAATCTGTTAAGTGTAGTTTGAGTGCCAGAAGAAGAAAAGAAAAACACTGTAGCAATAATGTCTTTTAGTATCAAAACAAATAACTGATAATAAACTTTCTTTTTCTCAATCCTAAACAAACACAACACAACACAAACACCAAATCATCATCATCATCACTCACACACCACACCAGACCACAGTTTCCATCAAAGGGAATCTCAATCTCAATCTCATCCTCTCATGTGTCCCTAACATTCTCTTATAAAGCCTTCAAATCCAACATCAACACACAACACCACCACAAAACCATAAACATAAACATCATCAACACCTCCTAAAAACCCTCTAAAATCCAAACCTCAAAGACTGTTAAAACCTTGTTGTTGTTCCAATGAACATGTTAGGCCTTAGAGACTTAGTTTTCATAGCTCCAACTGCTTCTCAACTTCACCACCATCAACACCAACACCACCACCCCATTTCAGCAGAACACCATCCCAACCTTCCCCTGCCTTCTCCAGCATCTCTCAGTGTTGGCCTTGGCATTTTTCCTCTCCTAACAGTTCCACACACCAATGATGTTCATGATCAGGCTCAAGACTGTGCCAACAACACCACCACCAACCACAACACCAACTATTGGAACCTCAAGATGTGTGGTGTCTCAGAAGTGAATTCCACAAGAAAAGGTGTTGAAGATGAGGGGAGGAGTAACAAGCATGTGATGGAGACTGAGGAAAGTGGTGAGTTTAGGGTGTGTCAGGATTGTGGCAATAGGGCCAAGAGGGATTGCAGCTATAAAAGGTGCAGAACTTGTTGCAAAGGTCGTGGCTTTGATTGCAACACTCACGTGAAGAGCACATGGGTCCCAGCCTCTCTGAGACGCAGTGGTGGTAATAGTGGTAGTGATGCTAACGGTGATGGAGATGGAGATGGTGATGGTGGTGCTTCTAAGAGGCTAAGAACAATAGGGTCATCCAAGAATGCTGCAGCTACTTCTCTTAGTTCCACTTCCAATGCTACCCCATCAAAGAGCTTTAGCTTAGACACCAGCTCTTGTCAACAAGGTGATCTCATCATCTCTTTTCAAATATGTTTGATGCAATGTTATTGATAGATCAATCAAATACTTATTTAATCAAGATTTTAATTTTCAATAATAGTTATAGTTTCTTTGTGTACTTTTTGACAGTGTGAAAATTGTAGACAAACATGATCGTTTTATCTCATTTGTGGTCATCATTGTTCCAAAAAATCTTGATGTTACTACTGAAATTGCAGATACAGACTTTTTTTTAAAATCTTGATGTTGCTATGTTTTGTTGCAATTCTTGATATTTCCAGATATTCCAGACAGAAATCTCAGAAGCTTTGATATTATGGTCAATTTTTGCATGTGGTGTGAAGATTTTTTTATAAATTTGATTTAAAAAGTCTGATCGAACAAGTTAGGAAAGTGTTTTGATTAATTGCTCTAGTACTTGTTAAGACAAGTAAATAAAAGGTTACAGATTGTTTGTATCTTTGGAACAACTCAAATGTTGTAAAAAAATTTGGAATTTGGATGTGTAAGTGGTTCTCTTGGATTGCAGATGCTGGATTCAAGCAATCTTTGCCACGGCATGTGCGTGCACCTGCTGTGTTCAGGTGCCATAGAGTGTCTGCTATTGGGAGTGGTGAAGATGAGATTGCATACTTGGCCACAGTGCATATCAGTGGCCATGTGTTCAAGGGGTTTCTGTATGATCATGGTGCTGATGCCAGAAATGATGTGCCTAGTATCTCTGAACTGCAACTGGGAAACAATGGAAGTGGAAAGAGTAATAATAATAGGGAATGTTCTTCTGCAATTGGGGTTCCAACCACTGCTTACCCTGCTTCTGTTTGCTGAGATTTCTTCATGGTACAAACTTGCCCTTGCTTTACTTTAGTTAATATTCAACACCCTCTTTAGTATGCTGTTCAAATAATTGCTTCAATGTTTAAGCACCTTAAAAAGGAAAAATGGTCAAATCTGATTGAGTTTCTTAAGTTATGTTTTGTGATTTTAGTTTTTGACTTCAAGCCATGAGTTTGATCTTCCTAATCTGTTGTAACTTGATGGATTTGATCTCTCACTTTAAGTTTGATATAGATTCACAAAATATTAAGATTGCATGTGTGAGTTTGGTTTCATATAATATATAAGAAAAAATCCATATATCTATTTTTCTTTAAAATAGGAGTTGGAAGTGGTGTTTTGACTTTTTTATATGTGAATCCATGATGTTTCGGAATAACCTAACATGAAATCTACTAAGTTTTTATATATATATATATATATAAATCACTTCAGAATGATCTAACCTATATAAAAAAATTAAGACAATCATATAACACAACACCTTTCAGACAACTACTCAAATGAACCATGAGAAAAAACCAAAACCGCATACTAATCTACCACTAATTATAAATCTGGTAACTGGTTAAAAAGTTCAACCTGCTAGTTATTACTAATCAAAGCATAGAAAATTCTTGTGTCTCTTCACTTTAGTAAATTTGAGTTATTGGGAGAAGAGTAATCATGACAACTAGAAGAGAGATAGAGAAAGATGTGGAATTAGCAACTTGTCACTTGGTACTTTACACTGTAGTGAGAATCTTGGTTTTGTGTGAGAGTTCTTAAAATTGATCCAACATGATAGTTTAGTCTGGTTCATTACATGAGAGGTTAGTGAAATTCAAATTCAAATTCAAACTTGGTTTAGTCAAAGAAAAGTATGATGCATAAAAAATGCAAATCAAACTAAACCAGACTGTTTCTATCATTTGACATGTTAAAAGAAGAGTACCCTTTTGCATCTAAATTATGATGAGTGTTCACTTTGCATTGGATAATTTTGCTGTGTGTGGAAGGTAACATGTACCATGTAAGGTGGGGTTGAAGAGAAGTGGTGACTTTAAAAATGGCACTTTGAATAAAAGGACAAATAGACAAAGAATGAATGAACACTTTTTGATGTGCAATGAGAGTGTGTTGCATTTTCACTACAAAATTATCATCTTTGTCTGCATGCAATGCATATATTATATCTTAGATTTAGCAATCCACATCAACTTTTGTTTTAATGCAACTTTTCTTTTTGGTTTTTACTTTTGGTGTTAACCATGGGACATGAGAACTTCTCTTATCTCTACTCCTCCATTTTTTTCATGATGTAAAAGAATTAGTACATGTTATTATGTTTTTAAATTATTTTATTTGATAATTTTGATGTAGTAAATACTTTGTTTTAACAAAAAAAAAAATTACTTATGTTAAATGTTCTTGAACATAGAAAAAGAAATTTTAGAAATTTTTTTTAATAATATTTTTTTATGTGACAGATTATTGTTATTATTTAATGTTTGAACATAACTGAGATGTTAAATTGTATAATGATGTCTAACATGCAAACTTTTATAAAAAAAATATGTTTGTAATTATAACATCATCTAAAACCAAAGGGAAATCAAATTATATCTCTTATAATTGGAGTGAATTTTTTTTTTTTTCTGGTTCATTCATGAAAGTATGGCTATAATTATGCAAATGAATTTATTATTTTAAAACATCTTTACTATCTTACTAGATAAAGAAATTATTTTATATTTGTTTTTATTTTTTAAAATAGAAAGCTATTATTTTTATGTAATTCTTTATAAAGAATTAGTACGAGTATATTATAAAGAAATATGGCATTACTCTTATTTCTCTTTTATTCTTTGCACACCACTATTTTCAAAAGGAACAATGAAACATTTTCTAGAAAATGTCACATCTAATAAATATAATAATTTTCTTTTTGACCATTCATGGCTATAATCCAATAACTAGCAACATCACATTATATAATTGTTGTATTTTTCTTTCTTAGACTTTCTTCCATATGACATCTTACCAATGTTTGATTGGGTTGATTTCAATTTTAAATCATGGTGTAGGGAAGAAAATAAAGTCACCACATTGTATTTTGAGTGCCAAAGTTTTCATTTCACATGTCAAGTTTCAACTCACTTTCACTTTTCACTTTTTCAGTGTCCACAATGAATGAATTAAATTAAACAGAACATTTAAGGAATAGTTTTCACTTCACATGTTAAGTCTCAACTCACTTTCCTTCTATCATTTTTAGTGCTTTTCTTTTAATCAACAATAAATAAATTAAGTTAAACAAAACATTTGAGAAATGTTCTAAATCATATTAAAAAATTGAGATACTATGCTTCCAAAATCACTTTTATGTTGTCTATTGTTGGAGATCCCACATCGACTAGAGATTAGGACATTTCATTATATATAAGTGGGTGCAAACCTTATTCTCATGAGTTGATTTTATAGGGTTGAGTTAGGTTTAAAGTCCACTTTTGTAATATTTATTTAGTTTTTTTTTTCATGATTTTCCTTAGTTGTTAAATATTTTCATTTTTCATCTCAAATTATTGGAGGAGGACATTGTATTCTCATTTTGGTGTCTTGATTTAGCAACCAATCATGTCTTGACATCATTCTTGTCCATGTTTCCCATGAAATGCCTTGAAAAGAAAAGAGTCAACACTCAATAAAGTGAAAGAAAGGGAATCAAGGAATATGATAGGAGTATGAAAAAAAAGGCACAATAGTGATTTGTTGAAAATTTTGATTAATAATTTGTTCATATTGTTTTGTCACTTCATTGGTTGCTTTATTCTTCTTATTTTACTTTGTATATACTGTTTGCATGGTCCATCTTATTTCTTGACTAGGAGGGGTTAATAATATTTTAGATTATTATTAATATAGTTTGGTTAGATTCATAAATTACTATTTTTCTGACCCTTAAACATGTATTATTTAGGAAAAATAATCATTTAAATTTGTGTAAAAATTCAGGTTAAAAAAAAGTGATTTTTTTGTTTGTTTTAAAAAAGGTTGAAGTAAATCATATTGAGTCTTATGCAAGTTGTGAGCTAATATGTTGGTTCATGTTTTTTTATTTAATGATACTATAATACTGATTGTAAATATTATTGAATTATTTCATATTTTTAATTAAAAATTACTGTAAATATTATCTTTATTTTTATTTTATTGCCTCAACTCACATTTTTTTTTATAGACAACTATTTAAATTAGGCCTAAATATTTATAAAACTTTATTTGCAAAATGACAGGTCCATTCTGCTGTTTTTGCAGGGGAAAGAAACTGACAGTATATGTGTTCTTCTGTTATTGTTTTTCTGTAAATTTCTCTTCTACATAATGTTTATATATTCACATATATATATATATGTATGTATGTACATGTATATGTATGTATGTATGTACATGTATATGTATGGACCAGGTTTCAATTTCTTGCATCAGAATAGACAGTATTCATGTTGATGAATTTTATATTATATTCAGTGTTTAATCAAAGTTTTATTTGATCTCAATGTTCATAAGTAGGTGTTAGTTTCAACTTTCAAGTTATACTATTACTATGTTTTGGGAATTATATTGTAAATACTGTTTTTTTAATTACCTGTTGGTTTATATTTAGTGAATTTAGAAAAATAAAAAAGAAGTTGAACAAGAAATGTATAAAAATAAAGTGATGATAATTAATAATTATGGAAAATAATTTCTATTGGGCTTAGAATGTAATATATTTGTGATTATAAAAAACATTTGTTAGAAAATATTAACCATATTTCTATTTTTATTACTCACTACCCTTTTTGTCATTTTTCTTTTTAGTTTTTTGGTTTTCTCTTTTTCAACCAAAATTATATATATGCTAACAATATAAAATAATTTTGCACTGTTATTCAATTAGAACCCATTATATATTAGAAACAATCGATTTTTTACAATAATTATTTTAGAAGTTGTATATATAATTATGATTTGGAATTTTATTACATTGAAAATTGTTTAACACGGTTAGTGTTCATCATTAAACTCGTAAAATTAACCAACAAAATTCAGGATTTTCTACATGCATGGACCAAAAAGATATAAAAATATATCAAATTAATTTGATGATAAAAATAGAAGAATGATGAAATAAGGAGTTTGAATACTAGGCTAACAGAGCATTAATGTACAATTAATAGTATTTATTCAGAAAAAAATTGCATGACTAATTGAAAAAAGTACTACAATGTATAAAGTAATGAATTCATTAATTTGATGGTAATAATAGAAGAAGGATGAGAAAAACAGAGAATTTGAATCCTTTGATTAACACATATAATTAAATTAAAATATTTACTCGTTTCATATTTTGTGAGATTGAATTAAAATTAAATTGTATTTTTTTAACATGGTATGTGAATTATTTAGATATTTAAGATTAGTTGGACATATATCTCATCAATTATTGGGTTTTTCTGCTATATGTGATGTTGTATATTAAAGATCTTACATTAATTAAAAATATAATCGAATTATAATATATAAGTGTATGTAAATTTTACTTATTAAATCAATTTTATGAGATTAAATTAAATTTAAACTTCAATTTTGTGAGATTGAATTAAACTTAAATTTCATTACTTTAACACATAAAATATTTAAAATTATGAGCTTATTTATCATCTTAAAAAGTAAAAATCGCATTATATTTTAAATTTATTAAATAATGTGTAAATGCAATATAATTAAATTTTATTTCAATATAGTATATCAAAATAAAATATTAAATTAAAATATTTTACTTATGAGTTATGTAAGGATCTAGAAAATAAAATTATAGTAGAAGTGGTATAATTAAAATGACACCTAAATATTTATTATTAAAGTGAAAATTTAAAACAAATAGAAAATCTAACAATTAGATACATTCATTTGAAGACATAAATAATTTGTAAAAACTTCAAGTCATCGTGTACTTAACATGTAATTTAATTTTTAGTCGTAATTATCTTAGCCACTTCTTTTTTTACCATCAAAGATATAATTTCCCTAACAATTAGATACATTCATTTGAAGACATAAATATTTTTTTTTTCTAAGAAAACCTTTCCCACCTCTCATACACACACCGCCTAATAAAAAGGTCACTTTATTGGTGAAAAAAAAATAAATATAATTTTAAAAAATACGTATTATAATTTACTTAAAAAAAGACTTGATGTTTAAATACTTTTCTTAAACTTAAAAATAAAAAGTTTGATGTAATATGAATGACTCTTTTTGTATATTTTTATTTACCAAAATATAAACGAGTAAAAAATATTAACTTCAATCTCAATTCTATCAATCAACTTTTCATAATATTTACTCTCTGAATCAATTTACTGCACATATTTCAATATCTAAAAAATGCTACACATTAATATTTTAATAAAATTGTTCATTATAGATTCGATGTCTATCTTTTGATACAAATTATTACTTTTGACTCGAGACACTTACCAAATTAAGTAAGAGTTATGGTACTTGATATTTTTTTAAAATTGTACACATCAACTAGTGCCCCCATATTGACTTGTATAAACACATAAGAAACTAAAAGTGTAGTTTGCAGGAAATATGCATTCTTCTGTTGTTTGAAAAGAGGACAAAATTAATTTTTTTGATCAAATTATTGAAGCACAAACATCCAGAAAATGATTGTTTAAACCTTTCATTGATTCATTAAGGGTCACAGAAAAAAATATCCATAGTATGCAAAAGGGGAATCACTACACAAAATTAAGTGTTACTAATCACATCCCTTCCTAAGGTTGGTAAGGATGACCCTCACATTTCTGCACACAAATCTGAATGCCCTTCACTTCTTTTCTGTACATCTTTATTCTGAGCTGAAACCCCAGAGGCTCACCTGGGATGTTATAATATATGTAAACAAAAAAGAATAGTTTTCAATGTTGTTTGACCCTTTGTGTTGATTCATTTACAATTGGAAAAAATAGGCTTCTTGAGTAACTCTGAACAACATTGATCTACACTACAACATACATTAGCTGTGACTATAATTAATATAAGATTCACAAACTGTGAGGGGATGAAGAATGAGCAAATTTCAGAAACAATGTAACCCCTTCTGGCTATATTATCACAGAATACCCTCAACTAGTGTGTTGTAGGATATTTTGTGCATGGATATATCAATATGCTGGTTAGTGTTGTGACTGCAATCTGAATGTTTTAGTCCTCTACAAAAACTCTGAAGATGAAATCACGAAACCGTCTAGAGTACAGTCTTGGATCAACCGCAGAGATTGTTGTTGCATCATATTGGAATGATTTGTAAGCATGCTCAAGCTTTTTACTAATGTCATAGTCTTGTAAGATGTCAATGATGCCGAAAAAGATTATGATCTCGTATAACTCACCGGTTGGTTGTCCGACCAACTGGGGAGTGTCGCAACTCTTTCGCACCGTCGATTCAGCCCGCGCCGGCATGTTTATACCTAGCTGAATCCACCTGAAACATGAAGCAGAATGCAAATGTTTTCAGAACATTCAATGCAACCAGTAAAAATCTATGACAGTAAAAACTTGTGCAGCTGTGCAAGATTGTGCATGCTTGATGTTTCATTGCATCAGAGATAATCCAAGTCCACAGAAGCAAATAATTACTACCTTCTGCATCTTCTGACTTGTTTTTATGAGCTATAAAAGTGGTGAAGATAAGGTGAGGTGAAAACTTTTGTGGAAGTTCGAGGACCAAGAAAAAGTGATGTGAATGTATCCACAATGAACTTAAAAGCAATGAACTTAAAAATGATGTTACTTGAAGTGTCAGCCTAACTGAGATGTCAAGTTGTATAGTGATGTCTAACATAAAAGATTTTATAAAAACAAAAACTTAGAAGCAATGCATGATGATACAATGGAAAATAAACTGTGACATCTGAGTAAAATAATAGGACTGCTGCATGAATGTTTTTGCATCATCAAAAAAGTAAAAGCAAAAAAAATGCATGTTGCTTTGGTCAAAACTTTCAATCAGAACTCTTGAAAATTTGGAACTTCTGTCATGAAGTGTTGATGGACTATACCGACTAGGATCTACTACAAGACGATCCACATCCACTCCAGAAAGACGGGGCGCTCCATCATCCATGTTACCGTTGCCTGCGACGTATGTTCTTGTTATCAGAAAAGAGAAACTCATGGTGAAAATGAAAGTAAGAAAAATCCATATAAGACAAGATATAACCAGTTGGGGTTGTAGTGCCTGGACTGTATCCAGAAGGAGGAGTAACATTGTCACTACAAGACATTCCTCGAAAGTGAAGACCTACCAACATACTGTAATCCATGATCCTCTCCTGTTCCAGAAAGTCACAGTCCTTGTTCACTTGCCTGCAGAAAGGAATGTTTAAAAACATAGCCATGTTCTACTGATATAGCAGCACATCAAATAATGTTCTTTTTTTTATCAAAAAAAATAAAATAAAATAAAATGAGACACATCAGAAGTGTCTCAACCATTTTACAAATAATCTCAACACAAACTCCTTATCACCCAACCAGTTGGGAATCCAACACACATTACAACACATCAGCCACATTAACATATCATAACAAGATACAAGAGCATATCATCAAATAATGTCCTTGAACACTGCAGTTTCCTGCATGTTACACACAATGGATGAACCAAGTGATTAGGTACCTGGAAAATTCCTGAAACCAAGACTTCCGCAACCGAAATATATAATTCAAATCAAGGTCCTTAAGTGTTGTTGTAGGCTCTATTTCTGACTCGGGTTTGTCCGTTGTGCGACCGAATGTGGAACCTTTCAAGTCGAAGCGCCTATGGATGGCATATTGTGAGCAGAAAAGATTCCCCATGATGACAAATCGAACCTGAAATTATCAAGGATAGTCAATTATATACTTTTGTCAGACTACAAGTCTGCACAAACCTCAGGCATTACCTTCTTCTGTGCAGTTCCTGTTAGCTTAACACAGTGGAGACCAAAGAACTTGGTGACTAGAGTGTTCTCAAAAGCCCGAACATGTTTGTAGTAACCAGGAAGCATTCTCAAAAAAACCTGCAATCATTTTACATAGTCCTGAATGAAATATCTTTTAGCAGATAACAAAAATTAACCTTTGAAAATTGTAATGGAACAACAACTAAAAACTATCACATCAAAGAGACCTGTTGCAATGATAACCAAGACACTTTGAATCTTTTTTTAAAATAGTTCAAAAACAGATAGACTTGGTTTAGATAAACTTCTCAATAAACACTTACAAGAAAAAGAAATAAGAGATATAAAGAACTTTTCTCGTTGGTTAGAATCAGTTTATACACCTTAGTTTTTTAGAAGTTTTCTCATATAAATTCTGTACTAAAAGTGTATAACTTGATTATAACTGATTGGAAGAGTTCGGTTTATTTACCTCATTTCTTTTACAATTACTTGTGGAGAAGTTATTCAAACCCCACCATAGTGTGCAAAGTTTATGATCAATTTCTGAATATATCATAACTCTTGCTCTTTAGTAATGCACAATTTTGTTCCACTGCTGCTCTAAAAACTCAGGATCACTGGTGGAACTTTTTAATTATTGAAAAGCAAGGTAAGCAAAGTGTATGCATGGTTAGGAGAATTACAAAATTTCAAGGCTTATTTTCTATCTAGCCAGCCAAAAGGGAACTCACTTTTACTTCTGATTTCTTCATGGTCTTTATCATGTAGCGGTCATCATTGGTCAAATAAAAAAAACTTCCACTTTTTCCAGGAGATGAGAGCTCCCGAAGAGCATCATTTCCACATAATGATATCATGTAATCAGCAGGATCTACTTTGAACAATTTTCTAAGAGCCCTGCAAATATACATGAAAAAAACCCTCATCAACAACAAGGAATTAGGATAAGTAAGCAAAGCTCTAAAACAGCAGAGAGACTTATAAACTTACAAGAGCACAATAAACAGGTTAGCAGATTCAGGGTTCATCTAGTTCACAAGATTTTGATCAAAAGCTTACCTGAACACTACAGGGCAGTAGTCTTTCCATCTAAACTCACATGAGGGATGAGGTGGAGTGTGCTTGGATCCTTCAGGTGGAAATTTAGTCCATACTTTTTCTTTTGGATCAAATGCAGAAGACTTCAAGTCAAGAGATGTACTTGGAGCAGGTCTTCCAACAGCATGTCTGTGCTATGGCACAAGAAATTAATGACCGCGCAGTTAAAATTAGAATCATGGAAAGAAATTATTGTTTTTCAGAATGCCATAGTCATCATTGCACCACAACCTTAGGAGATGCAAGGTATCAGTCTACCAATGAAAAGGCTGAATGTTTAACTCATGAGAGAAAAAATGAGTAAATAGACATAATTCACCAGAAAACAACTATGAATATGATCAGTACCTGATACCAAGCTGCAGATTAAGCATGAGGTCATAGTTTTTATGACCTTTGGAAATAGTTTCTCCCTGTTTCTTTGGAGCCTTCAACCTCATATGTGGCACTCTTGGAACAGAATTATCACCATGAGAAGTCCTTGAACCGTCATGGGAGGAATAAGAACCATCTTCAGAACTGTAATTACTGACCCTTGCATCCCCTGACATCCACCTTGTCCTCCCATTCAGATCAGTTCCCTTCCTAGTCATCTTATCCCCCTCCAAAATGTTCAAAATCTTCTGTGAAGGGTAAATTGCCACCTTCTCACAAGCACAAACACTGCACTCTGCCAAGTCCACAGAGAACAGCTCCTGAGGATCCCACTCCAAATGGCCAACACAAGAGCCAGAAGGGTAATATGTTCCACTTTGCTCTTTTGGATCCCTACTCCAGACCCCAACATAGAAACTCCCATCACCCCACCTGAATGTGCCATTCCCCCTAGGCAACCCCTCCTCCCAACAACCATCATACCTATTCCCATTGCTCCACATCATGGTGCCATTCCCATAGAACAAACCATTCCTCCACTGTCCAATGTAATGGTTCCCATTCTTCCACTGGTACCTACCATGCCCATTCTGCAATCCCTTCCTCCACTCCCCATCATAGAAGTCCCCATTGGGGTAACTCTGAGTCCCCTGGCCATGTCTCAACTCCATCACCCAAATACCCTTATAGGTGTCCCCAGAAGACCCTATGTAAGTGCCCTTCCCATCCATATAACCATTCTTGAAATCACCCTCATAGGTGGCACCACTAGGCCAGCTGAACCTCCCTTTCCCCATGATTGCACCCTTCTGCCATTCCCCAAAATACATGCATCCATCTGTCCACAGATACTTTCCCTGGCCATGAGGACCACTCTCCAGCCACTGCCCTGTGTAGAAGTCACCATTGGGGAGAATCTTCTCAACCTGTGAAACAGAAAGATCACCAACATTCCTAGCATCATCATCATCATCAACATGGGCAACAGACATTGGTGTGAAGATGCTGTTTGCCCTCTTCTTTGGACCTGCTGATTTCCTAACTGCTGCTTCCCAAGCCTTCACAAAGCCAGTAAGCTCTTTGCTCATTCTTTTCCAAAAGGCTTCAGCTTTGCCTCTCCCACCCTCTCTCACTCATAACCCTACAACACCCCTTTGGCCTCTATTCACCCATCAATGATCATGTGAGGACAATAAATAAAAAAATACCTATTGTGTATTGTTGTCAATGCACAATGTTGTTATTCAGAGAAAGCATTTCTCTGGAGAAGAAGGAGAAAAATTAAACAGAGGGAATGAAAATTGAAAAGAAATCAAAATCCAAAACCCAATGCCAAGTTTGTTTCTTTTCCCCAGATTTTGGTTCCTTATTTGGGTCTGTGAAATGGGTTGTCTTCAGATTTTGAAAGAAACCAGTGCTGTTGGATTGACAGGGAAAGCAAAAGGGTTGGTTGGAACCAGTAACTGGCATTTCTCTTTTCTTTTCTTTTTTTTCTCTTTTTCCTTCCTTTGTCTTTGTTTTTTGTTTTTATGTAAATTTTTCTTTTTTTATTTAATCTCCACTTATTTTTTTTATTTTATTTGACTTTTGTTTTTTTTTAGTTTCTTTCTTTAGATGGGTGGGAGCAAAGAGATTGATCTCATCATTCTATTGATTCCTAATTTGGCTCCTAAAAGTAATAGCAGACTTGACAAATGGAAGAATGAGAGAAATGGTGGTGGAGAGCATGTCTGTCAATGCCATTTTTAGCAACTTACTCCTAATCTTAGCTTTCTCCTTCTTCTTCTTTTCTCACAAAATGTTCAGTTTTCTCTTTTAATCTTAACATTTTTTTATTTTTTTCTTTTGCTTTTCTCCTTAATCCTTTTCTATCTTCAACTATTTATGAAACACTGTTTTCTTACCCTTCAAACATTATTATCCAACTCCTTTTCTTACATTATCAATTCTACTCATTTTACTGTTTTTTTTTTCTACAAGAATGGACTAAATTAATTTATTGTTTTAAATTAGGAGAAAACACACATATTTCTTAAGGACTAAACCTACATTACTTCCAAATTTTACATTAACTAAAGATTACAGCATTTTATATAAGTGGGTTCAAATCTTAATTCATAAGTCAGTTTTATGAGGTTAAATTAGGTTTAAAGTTTATCTCTTAATATCAGAGTCATTTTGAAATTATCATACGATGGTTTGTTGGACTTATCAGGTCATCCGCTATCGGACCGTTATCGAATCACTCGTAATTTATAATTCCCTGTTATATTTTTAATGAAATATTATTTACATTCCTTTTAGTTTTTAAAAATACAGTCTGTTTGTTTTAATAAATACTACACACTCTTTCTATATTAAATAAAGTGATACTTACCTACTTTATTTTATTTTTAAAATTGGAATAAATATGATAATCGTTTCATGTTATCTTTAAGAGGATAATTTTCTAAAAGTTATTTATCTCATATTTCTAGTTTCTCCTTTATGAAAATATGTATCATGACTAGTCTTTGTTTTCATAAAAATTAAGATATGCTAATTTTGTGAAGAAGAATAACTGCATTTTTATAAATGAGGAATTTAAAGGAGATGATTTATTTTCTATAGTGTAAAAATAAATTCCTTGTAAAATGTTTAGCCATTGCAGAATTTTATGATTTGAAAAGAAATTTTTTATTTATATTTTTTGCTTCTATTTTTTATAGGAAATGGGGAAACGAATATTTTCACTATTTCTTATATAATATTTTGAAATAATAATAAAGAAAATAAGGTGTCGTACAACTGATATTTCAACATGTGCAATGCAAGATAAATATTTACATCTACAATTAATTGTGAATATAAAGGGTTCAAAAAAAAGTATAAAAACAGAAAGATTCCTTAGCTAAACAAACTCATATAAAGAAATTATTGTTTTTACTAAAATGATCATTGTCTTAGTCATTAAAAATATATTTAGTCTTTACGAAAATGTTTGATTTGGAAATAAATTTTCTATTGATATTTTTCACTTTATTTTAATTTTAAAAATCTATACGTGAAATAGTGGGAACAAAAAAATGAAAAATAAATTTTACTATTCCCAATATGATATTTTGAAAGCAAGAAATTTAATAAAGATGAGGTGTGATTGTTATAACTAGTATTAACACATGTGCAATGCACAAACATATTTTCTTTAAATAGTCTTGTTTTGTTTTCTTTAACTCATTTTATGTAACAAACAAAATGTCAATGGGCATTGGCATTTTTGAAGTGTTGCATTGAAGTGCCAATAATTTGATGCCTATTGTAGCCAAAACATTTATTAAAGATATGCAAGTTATAACCCACCTACATATACTTGTTGTTTGCTTAGACTTTTCAAAAGTGAATGGGTTGTCGACCTAGGAGTGTCAAATAAATTTTGTACCTACCTTTCATGAATCATAAAACTAAATAAGGTAAATGAGTTATTGCACAAAGTTATCTATATGATATTGATATTAAAGCTTAATATATATACATTAATATTATATTATTTTTAAAACATTAATTTTTTATAAAATATGGTACTTTCAAATTACAAAAACATCTGGTAACTATTGGTATCTAAGATATATTATATAAGGACCTAGAAAATGGTTTTAGAATATAAGTGGTATTTAAAATACATTTACTCTTTTGTTCTATTTTCGCTCAAGTGAAAGATTTTTTACTTAACCAAAAATAGACCTAAAATTTCAGAGTCTAGATTTTTTATCAAATGAAGAAACTTTTGTTTAAGCTTGATAATTTTTGTCCAGGCTAAAAAAAATCTTTTGTTTTGTCTCTTTAATTGATTGAATATGATCTTAAATATAAATGTAAATAAATATTTATTTATATATTTAATTGATTTGTGATTTTATTTAAGTGAATTAATGTTGTATGGAAAAAAAGGTTGTTGAATATGATAAGAGTTATATGAATATGATGTTGAAAATTTGGGATGATATGTGAATCCTTTTTTTATGTATTAAGTAAAACCACATATGTTATAATAGAGATCTTCTTATTTCACTGATGATTTAAGTCTCACAGATTAAGATATCGAGTAGTAAGAAGTTGAGGGAAAGTTCTTGCATATCATGACATGTGTAAATGTGTGGCTTGGGTTATAACGAACTTACCATCATCCATTATTCTTAGGTTTGCTTGTAAATCTAAGTCTTGGTTGGATCAAATGTTAATCTTTGATAGGACATACTTAATATGAGTCTTCTCGAAGGCGTCAATTGATGTTTCATTTGTTGAATAACCTTTTGTACATAGACCCCATATGTGGCTTATATTTGTGATATGTTTGTATTGATAGAAGGTTTTTACATTGAATTGGCTGGTGGATTTTCCAATTATAATTGTTTTTCTTTTATAAACATTTGATCAGACCAATTATACCTTGGTACTTGTTGTTTTTGTTATGATCTATTATAACTTTACGATGTACGTGAGAAAATATAGGTATAAAGTAAAAAATAGAATAAAGATATATTTTACACTACTTTTTTTTATAAAAAAAATTGTATATATATATGTTCAAGTTGTATTTTTGAAATACTTAATGATTTGTAAATGTCATATATTGGGTTATATTATATGAGTTATGTTTTATGAGAGTGTTATATTTTATTACATTTTATGAGAGTCTTACATCCAATAAGTGGTTGTCATTCAAGCGTTGATTGTAAATTTTAAAATGATCTACGTTGAAGCGATGAGGTGATTGTTAGGGCGAGGAGGACTAAGAGAGTGTTTGCTCGCATGTTTGCATTTCGCTCAAATGGTGAGAATATTGCTCAAATGGTTAATATCTTTGTTATGTTAAGAGGATCACTTAAAGTGAGAGAAGTTCACTCAAGGGATGCTAGAATGGTGAAGGCTTCGTGTAATGTTATATGTTTTTATGCATGATGTATGGATGCTATATTGTATAAGATACATGATTAATTGTATTTGCTCTGAAAAGGTATATGATTAATGATGAAATGCATGACATGATGTATGCATGATATATGCCTTTTTAGGTGACCCTTCATTGGTGGAGGATTTTAGATGTGGACCTGAATGGGTGGTTTACATGTCCCTTGGTGGGTGTTGTTTTGAGATGGTATTATGCCTTGAGTGGTGATAATAAACACTAAACTTATGTTTAATAGAAGTATCATGACTTTAATATTTTCATGTAAAGAGGATTTCAAGTTGAAAGAAGAAGCTTGTGTATTTGATTTGAAAGTAAATACTTTGTATCCCATTGAAAATGAGAATATACACTAGATTTTGGTAGATATTAGGTGTTAACCTATAATTAATTATGAGACTTATTTACTTTATAAAGTTTGAAAAATATTTTGTATTTAGTTATGATATATAGTTAAATAACTTATCTTTACTTATATATTACTATGATTATTATTATGAGAATAAATTTAGTTACAAATGATAATAGAAGAAAAAAGTAATTATATTTTAAAATAAAAGATATTCTTATATCTGGATAAAATTATTATAGATGAAAAGGTTTTCTTTTGAGCATTTAGTGGAAGGGAAAAAGGATTATGCATCAACAATATAAAATATTCTTACACTTTCATTCAATACCATATATAAACTTTTATAACAATTATCTTAAACTTTAGACCAGCAATAATAGGTGATTGGGTGACCAAATCAGTGCATGACCATTAAATTCTTAATAAAATTGTATACATAATATTTAAAGTCAAGACTATGCTTTAAACTGAAATAATGTCACTAACATATGAAATCATAGACACAATTTATATAGTTCTTTATTTAGGGTATACAAAATTATGCTTATCTTTGTATTACTAATCCTTTTTCTTCATTTTATATAAAAAAGTAACTTTTCTACATTATAATTAATATGTTTTATTATAAGTTTTCTTAAAACTTGTATAACAAATTTAGTATACTCTAATGGAATAGAACAAGCTAGTCCCTTAGAATTTGTGGTATACCCTAATCTTACAATACAATGACTTTCTTTAAAATATCTTCACTAATTAATCTTCCAAAACAAAAGCACACACACACACATGGCATAATGATAAGTACAATGAAGCTTAGTATTTTTCTTTACAAAATAAATGGGATTTTGTAGAAAATTTTACATGTTTAATTTTTTTATTAATATATTTTATGAATAAGCATATTGTTGATAAAAAATATCTATAAATTTTGTTGGTAATTATTTCTAATTGACTTTATATAATAAAAAAATCCCACTCATATTTTTTAATTAAAAAATTGACTAACATAATACTATTTCATATAAAGATTTTCTATATATATTATTGCTTGAATAATTGTAGCAATGGAAAATTGTCACAATAATTTATTTTGTTTGGAAGTAATGGAGGTAGCTCAACCATGATTACATACAGAAAAAAAAAAGGCAAGAATTAATTAGTATAAGGGAACATGAGTGCTGGTTGAGTAATTATTGTTGTTTTTCATTATAGCTAGTAATCATTAATTGATTTAATTTTTCTTACTAAAATTTTGTTTTCCCATGGAAAACAAAATTTAAATAAGTTTTTAATTTCTAAAATATTTGGAAATTTCACGTTTAGTCATTAGTATTTTTTTAAATATTTATAGATTGTCTATTTCTAAAACAATCATCTACTTGTATTTGTCTTTATTAATATATTTATTTATATATAATTTTTAAATTTTTCTTTTACTTTTGGATTTTTAATCAGAATAATTGATAAATTTTATATCATATAATATGAAAATATATGAATATAAATAATGTATTAGAAGGAATCACATACAAAATTAAAACAATCACTGATAAAAAAATTATTAAATATAAACTAATTTTAAAGACTAGAAATAATTAGTTGCTATATTGAATAAATTAGATATTATTTTAGAGACTAAATAATTATTGATTTCTAAATTAGTTTGTATTATTAATAAATAGTTTTTAAATTGATATCTAATTAGCTACGAAAGTTTTAACTACCAATTATTTAGATTCTAAATTTAGTAAAAAAATCTTGGTAAGTAACTAGATATTAATTTAGAAATATTTATCAACAATAAAAACCAAAAAAAAAAAGTCTCTAAAATAGTATCTAATTTAATTAATATAACAACTAATTATTTTTATCTCTAAAATTAATTTTTATTTAATAATTTTCTTATAGTGAATATTAAAAATTAAAATTTCAAATTTTAAATTTTTCACAAAAAAAACATATTTTTAAGCTACAAAATAACAAGTGTCGTTCTTTTAAGTCAGGAAACATATGAGCCATTAAGTGTTGGCACATACTATGTAACTTATGATTACATGTATGCATTAAATTGTATATTATATAGGTAAGAAATTAAAATTTTAGGCTTTTGATATTTAAAAAAAAATAAAGAATGAGGGTAGTGTTTATTTTGTAAGGAGTTGAGTAGTATTTTTTCTTAGAATTGAGCTAATATATATGAAATAACATTATAAAAAACTATTAAATAATAATTACTTTTAAAAATAAAAGATAATTAATTAAAAAATTGACTAACGTAATACTATTTTATAAATTAAAAAATTATTGATGTTTAAAATAATTTTTATCATTAATAAAAATTTATAAAATAATTTTAAATTGATATCTAACTTTAACTTTTAGTTACCAGGTTTTTAAACTACTATATATTTTAATTATAAAAAACTATAATAACTTCACTTCTAGAATAAATTGTCATGGTTTTTGGAAAATAACATATATAAGCTAAATGGAAGTTGGTGTTGAATTCCAAACTCAGATAAGTTCAAAAATTTTAAATGGAAAAATGATTGAGAGATGATTTTAAAAGTGCATGAAAGTTTCAATCTCATCATTAAAAAAAATATTAAAACCTTCATATCTAATAATATAAAATGCAATAATCTAAGATTTTTTTTTTATCTTATAACATGAAAAGAATGCACTCAAAAGAACACACGACATTTTTCTATATTATATTATTGAATAATAGATGCATTTAAGTTAGTAAACCAAAGTGGCCATTATATATTTTAATTATAAAATATGTTGTCTTATATATTACTTATTAATATATTAATATATAGTTATGAAAGATACATCATTCAATGGTGAAATTGAAGTGTTTCCTTATAGCCGACCCTAGTTTCTTTCACTTCTTTTGTGGTGTTTTTTTTGTTTCTTATGTTTGATTTTTTTTCTCTCTCTTTTCTTTTATTGAAGAAGAGTTTTTGGTTCTCTTTTATTGTGCATTTTGTCTTGTGGCCAATATCCTTTTGGTGACAAGTAATTAACAACCATCTAAATCCCTTTCTTAATTTAATGAGTCTTTTAGAGGACCTTGATTTTGGTTTTCAAAAGTAGTAAATTTGAAAGCCATGCTTTGGTTTTACTCAAATTGGTTATGTTTGACCTAATGGGACATTATATAACTTTAGGGTTTATTGAGAAAAAACTTGCCATTGGTAGGTAGAAAACCTTGTGTGAATATCAAGACACCTTATGCTCAATGAAAAAGGCCAATGTAAGTGATTTCTTTATTCATCTTTCACTAGTTTTATTTTTTAGAAAAGGGGTTCTAAACTTATAATATATTCTTGTGAGTGATTATTTTATGTTGATATAACATTGTAAGAAGATTTTTTTTTTCGCTTGCAAATAATATTTGGAATCCAAAATTTTATAGCAATAGAAATATAATTCAAAACAACCTTTGGAAGAGTTTTTAAAAAGAAAATCTCTTTTTTTTTTACTTTTTTTGGAATAATAATTACTTTTTTTTCTTACACGGATCGGGAATGAGTCATCTCATCAAACAATTGTTGTGGTTATGGTTCTCGATTTCGATCTTTGGTGGTCTCGATCTAAGGTGTATTACTAGTAAAAAAACATTTTGATGCTCAGGTCAAAATTCAATATTCGATAGTTGGAGTATTAATTATTGTAATAAATGTGTACATTTATTTTGGGTGAAGTGCATGTTTATAGCATCCTAGTAAATCTCCAATTTTGGATCTAAATTAGGACAAGTTATCAGGTTAATCTCAACATTAGATTAACATTATACCATGATTATATTAATTAGATTGTGTTCAAGGATACTTTTGTCAAGTCTTGAGAACCAGATCAACCGAATGGTTTGAGTGACTGACCCGTATTCGGTTTTTAATTTTTTTTAGAAGAATAGTTTAATTTTTATTACTTTATCATAATATTTTTTAAATAATTGTTTTGATTAAAAAAAAAAAAAAAAAAAAAAAAAAAAGCATGTGCGAGTAATCATAAACCTTCCCTCTCCTAACTATGCCAAACTTTATGTAAAAAATTTCCCTAAAATGTTTGGAGTATGGTAATCAGTTATATATATTTTAGAGGAAGCTCAAAAGTTGGGTTTTATTAATGTTTGACTAAAATGTGACTCAAAAGTTACATGTATTTTATAAATTATAATTTTTTGGTGGCTGATAGATAAACTGTTCAACTAAGAGAAATATACCAAATTAATTAAATTTAAAGTTTTAAAATTTATATACATTTTATCTTTATTTATTAAACTAAAAATCGAGTTATATATACAAAACTTAAGCAACAGAGACGCAACACAGGCAAGTGCTCGTAAATATAAGAAAAAAAAAGTACATATAACATTCATTTTTATCTGATATTTTTTTGTTAAGATATATATATTATTTTAATCTTCTCAAAGTTATATAATTACACACACAAAAATAAGAAAGAGTTATATTATATAAATGTATCGAGAAGGTATACACTTTTACGTTACTACATTCTATAAATTTTACAAAATATATTAGATAGGATTAAAACTAAGGGCTAAATATATTTTTTTTATTGTTGTAATATAATATGAAATTAGTTTTTGTTATTCGTTCAAATTTTAGGTTATTCAAATGTTTGTAGTATTGAAATGATTTTTTTTTATTGATAAGAAAAAATAAATAAATATGATACACTAAGAGGTGGTTCAACCCTTATACAGAACAAATGAGTATACACATCCCTCTTCAAGCACCGCAAACTGTTGGAAATCCCACATCAACTAGAGATTAGAATCTTTCATAATATATAAGTGGGTGCAAACCTCACCTCATTGAGCCTGTTTTATGGAGTTGAGTTAGACTTAAAGCTCACTTCTTAATACAAACTCCACAAATATACTATCAACTACCTACACAACAATACTAGCCAAAAACATCATACCTCTAAAAGCTACCACAAACCTAGCACCCCTCAAAAACACCAAAAATCATCCTACCTACCTAAAAACATTATAAGTTTTTAATCGAATGCATACATACTAAAGATTCTAGACACCAATTCGAGAAAGAAAAACTCACAAAAATACGATTTTGATGAGATCCAAAATCAAATCTTTTTTTTTTATAAAGTTTTCGTGTTAAGCATCACTATGCAACTTGACATCTCAAAATCAAATCTTTAATAATACCAATTTTTTTCTTCAAAATAATCATTCACTCCACTTAAGACCTCAATTATCTAAAAGTATAGATAAAAAATAAAAATCAATTTCGTTAACCCTTACAATAATAATAGATGAAATAAAGTTGATGTTAAATTTGAAGATATGTGAAGGTGAAGAAAATGGTAAATAGGTGTAGGAGTGTCCCTTTCATATCTTTTAATATTATGATTCATTTAATGTGATCTGATCTAGAGAAATTAAAGTGTGATGGTCCCAAACCATACGTGCAACACATAAAACTTTGGGTTTAGAAAAGGTCAAACCCTAAATATCCATTGCCCCACAAAACCTTCACTTTCATTGCATGTAAAGGTGACACTTGTCATTTCCTCTAACACAACAATATTCATTCATTGCTACATAATCACTATGCTTCACTACAATAAATGGAAAAGCATAGAAGTGCTAAATATGGTGCCCCTTTTTTTCTTTTCATTAAACAAGAATCATAGCAAAAAAAGTTAAATTCAAACTTTTGTGATTGTTGTCTCCCAATTTGAATCACTAATTAGATTTCAAGGAACATAAATGGTAGAAATAATTTGATTAAAAAAAACAAATTATAAAAATCTTGAGGGAGAAACAATTTGTTAGGTTGAAAAAATTGATTCAATAGGTATATAAAAAGAGTAACACTATATTAGGATTGGTTGTAATTAATTAATTGATACATTAATAAAAAAAATATTTTATTAGGTTGATGTAATGTATTTATAGTATTGGAAAAAAATTGGATAAGAAAATAGTTTTTTTTTTATCAAAATTAAATAAAATTAGACATTTAATGTATATCATAAATTCTCATTATAACCAGTCTCTGAACCCTATCCTTAAAAGAGTTAGAAAATAGTATAATATAATAATAATTTTTTATTTTTTTTCTTTATTAACATTTTATCGTGTTAGGAAGACCTTTTTATTATTATTCTTAATATTTTTATAATTATTATTAGTGTTATCACTATTATCATTATTACTATTACTCCTATTACTTACTTATATTATCATTACTTTCACTACTTACTTATTTTGTATGTCATCACAATTATCATTAAAAAAATTACTATAATTGATGCAATTATAAATTTTAGTGAATCTTTCCATATGATATTAAAATCATTAATGTGTCATATGAGACATTTTAATGAGATCTCAATTAAAATAAGAATCAAAATAGATAGTAATTTCATATTTATTCTCTTAACGTGTAAATAAGCATTAGAAGAATCACAAAGTATTTTTTAAACTCAACATAGTAGTCTCATTACAAGAAAATCCTGAATAGAAACTAATTTTAGAGATAAAAAAATAGTTTGCTGTTGTATTGAATAAATTAGATACCATTTTAAAGAATAAAAAAAATTATTGATATCTAAATTAGTTTCTATTATTAATAAATAGTTTCTAAATTGGTATCTTATTAGCTTCCAAAGTTTAGCTATCAACTTTAGAATCTAAATAATTGGTAGCTAAAACATTAATAGCTAATTAGATATATATATATATCAATTTAAAAATTCTTTATGAATAATAGAAACTAATTTAGATATTGATATTTTTTTAGTTTTTAAAACAGTATCTAATTTAATTAAGATAATAACTAATTATTTTTTATCTTTAAAATTAATTTCTATTTAAATATTTTTTTCAATAATGTCTTATAACAATAGGAAAGTAAATCTCAAAATTCAATGTCTTTTTACAACTATAATTACATTTGTGAAATCAACACTTTGTTTGAACTTGACTGTAACATTTTGCCTTATATTTAGCCAGTTCTTGGTATTTGTTTCTTTTACTAAAATTTCACATTTTACATTGAATTGCATTAACTTTTATAGTTGATTATTATGAATGGACTCCATTTTTTTTAATATCAATCACACACTTATCAAGATTCTCAAATTGATTAGCTTTAAATGTATTAAAATATCTTAACTACTATTTGATTCTTATCTCTACTACTAATATGTATTTCCTAGTACAATGTGATAAAAAGTATAATCATCACACTCATTGAATTAGACTGAGTTTGAAAAAAAAAAAGTGAAGTAGACACATGAAGAAAAATGTTGAATTGTATGTGCTTCAATACTTTAAAACATTTTTGGAAAATAACACTTGCTTCACAATATAGAAACTTAAACTTATAAACATCTTCTTTAAGATCTATCAATCAATACACTAATTTTTCTTTAAAATCTATCAATCAATACACTAATCTTTCAAGAACTATTTTATATTTTTTTAATTAATAATAAAAAATATATTAAAAAAAATATTATAAATACTTCAACCCTTTTACAAAATATCTAAATCATTACGTAAAACATAAAAAAGAAAATAATTTCCCTCAATGATGTAGTGATCAACATCTACCCAATCTTTATTAATCAGGGACCACTTTTAATATTTAACCAATGCAAAATGTAAGAAATTTGTAAATTGGATGTAGTTGTCATACATTTTTATGTAAAAAAAAAAAATCATGAGTCATTTTAAGCGATAAAAATAATATTAACAATTTTGTATTTTGATATAAGTGGGTCACATTATAAACCTTGGAGTTTGAAAATTTGACTTTACAAAATAAATAATAAAAGTAATCATGAATGTGTTTAATTTCCAAATTTTAAGAATGGCTCTTGGAAACATATTTTTTAAAAATTAATCAAAATATTCGTTTTATATGAAAACAATTTTTAACTTTGTGAAAGATTAGTTAGCATATGTAGTTATTACTTGGAGTATATTTATTAAGATATACAAATTTAAATGTAACTTTGTTTTACAAAATTGAATAAAATGAAGTTTATGATTTGACTTAACGCTAATATCATATTTTAAATATATTTTTCTCACACCAACTTTATGATTTGACGCTAATATCATATTTTAAATACATTTTTTCTCATACCAACTAATTAGTAACTCTGATATGATAATAAAACAGTAAAATTTAAACTTAAATCAATCTCAAAAAAATTAGTTCAAATTGGTAAGAGGATTGTATTTCATTTTATATTTTATAATTTAATTTTATCTTTAATTAATTTGAGATTTTTAATAATATTTGAGAATATATTTTTTATTAAGATAGAAGAAGAGTTTGGGCCATAGATTAGTTGTTGCACATACATGTTACGCACTCCTGAAATTCATATTGAAAAAAATATAAAGTTATCATGACAATTCTAATGACAAAGCTTTTCTATTCCGTTTCAAGTTTTTTCATTTCAAAACGAAAACGTCAACATGTACGACAAATGAGAGCATTCTTACAACCCTAGAATCTTCTCTCTTATTAGAAAATGAACTTTACAATAATTTCATTCTACATTAGTTGAGTTAAACTTTGTAATGAATCATTCTCTAAAAAAATCTATTAATATCTAAAATATTTTTTATCATTAATAAAAAATTATAAATTATTTTTTATTAGTCTTTTATAGATGAATTTAAAATTTAAAAATATTAGTAGTTAAAACATTAATAGTTAATTTACATATCAATTTATAATTTATTTATTAATAATAAAAATCACTTTAAATATCAATATTTTTTTTAGTTTCTAAAAATATTTAATTTATTTAATGTATTTTTTTTAAAATTTGATTGATATTTAATGATTTTTTAGTTAATGTATTTAACGGTTGATATCTCAATTTCATTTAATTTCTCACACAACTTTTTCACTCTTCTTTGAAAAATATTGTTAATCAATTGTGAGAGGAGGGTCACTCTTATTGGCACACCATGACATCTTTTCCACAATTTAGAAAGTAAGAGCCATATATGATAAGAAAGAAATATTAGTATAGTGACGAAGCATCATAATATATATATATATATGATAAGAATGAGGATTTAAATTTCATTAATGATGATATGTCATATCTTTATTGATAAACTGTGTTTTTTATAATATAACAAATATAACAAAAGATAATAAAGATTGAAAAAAGAGTAAAAGGAAGACAAATATATGATAATGAATATCTCTTCAATTGTATATTGAATTAGAACAAATAGTCTGAATATATACAAGTTGTACACTCATTCGAGGTCTAGCCACTCTGGTATCCATATCCTTTAATATTTATAAATATTTTTAAAACTTAAAACAACATGTTCTAATTCAACTTTTTTTCTTATTACGTATTGATTAAGTTAAATACTATAATCTTATTTACTCTACTGGGAATGTCTCTAACCACATCAATCTATTCTTATTTAAAACAAAAAAAAAGATTTTTATGAATATTTTTATATCAATAAATAATAAATAAAATAAAATGAGACACTTTAGGGTGTCTCAACCCTTGCAGAGACACTTTAGAGGTGTCTTCATCCTTATAAAGAAAGTGGTCAAGACCAACCTGCTCAACACCTGACTTACAAACATTCTTCAGATTCTACAGACCATCAAATCAATCTTCAATATTGAAAAGAATAATAAGACACATCAAAAGAAATCATCGTCTACCCTATTAGGATTTTTATAACCAATCTTTAATCAAAACAATACAAACAAACATCCCCTAATGAAACCAAAAGTTCACAATGTAAACACTTTTTGAATCCAATGAATATATTTTATGTTAAAGAGAAATAGTGGTGGCATGGCATGATGGCAACTAACCTAATACGTGTGTACATGAAAATCAGAAGTTCATAGGATAATGAAAACAATAGTTTAATCTTAGTATTAAAATGAAAACCAAGGACCCCATTTGAAAGGGCTAATTAAAAACGGTTCTATCATTGTCCCTTGTGATGTTAGGTCAAAGTGAGTAATTGGCCTCTAAACAAAGGTGTAGTGTCAAAGATAGTGGGGTTGATTTGTTTTGTGTTAGACACAAAAGGGTTATGTTGTGAATGAAAATGCAGGCAAATTGTTGGTTATTGGGATTGCAAAGAGCCCACAAGTTCTCTAAATTTATTGTGGTATTTCATTTTGATGTCAACTATGTTAGGGTTTTGTCCCCCATTGAGGTAGCTGATGTCAGAGACAAATAGCCTTTTGTCTAATTCTATATACCATTCAACACCAAAGGTTGCTTAGAGACAAGACCAATGCCTCATCTTAGGAGAAGTGGTCCCCCACTATGTTCCTATTTTTTTCTATACTTCTGGCCATGGACAACACTACATTAACAACTTCACTTGGTTTTAACACTTCCTAATATCAAGGGTTAATGTCAAAATCAAAGAGAACAAGTTTTATATACTTCTCTTATTCATCTATAATATTTAAGCAATTGTTGTTAACTTTTCTCAAGATTATAAAGTGTTAAATATGCATTATCGTAACAATAAAACAATAACAAAAAAAAAATAGTTATTATGTTGTCTATATTAAATACTATTTTAGAAATTTACAAAATTATTTATATTTAAATTAATTTTTATTATTAATAAATCATTTTTAAATTTGTATTTAATTAGATACTAAAATTTTAAATATCAATTTTAAAATTTAAATAATTGGTAGTTAAAATTTAGGTAGCTAATTAGATAGTAATTTAGAAATTATTTATCAATAATAGAAACTAATTTAGATACCAATAATTGTTTTAGTTTTTAAAATGGTATTTAATTTAGTCAATATAATAATTAATAATTTGTTATCTCTAAAATTGGTTTCTATTTAGTGATTTATTAGTAGCGTATATAAAGATAAATTAAATTAGTGATTGTGATTTTAAATTATTTAATAGTTTTTTCTTAATTAAAAATGTATTTTATATTATTTTTCTAATACATTTTATTATTGGTTAAATATTATTAAAATAAAAGATATACAATTTATCCTTTTTAATGAATCATAATTCATCTATAAAGTGTGTTAAAATTTTATTTTATTTTCTATTTTTCCTTCTAGAATGATGTTCTCAAGAAAAGATAAAGGATTCAAAAGGTGGGTTTAGCATATAATACATTTGAACTTGTTGCACCATGAGCTTAGGTTAGAGTGGTGATACTTTATATATCATTAACTTTAAACTTTTGTTTTATAATCATACAAGTGTCACATCATTTCAAAAACATAGGAAAAAATGTGAGTGCCACATGCCTTTTTAATATCTTAATGTGTAACATTTAATTAGGTATATACGTGTATCTTACTCACTAAGTGTGAAATATTAGAAGAACCATTATATCAAAATATGAAGAGAAAAACACAAACTCTATAATTTATCCTTTCAATGACAATGAATTTGTAAGAAGAATAATGACATCTATTTCACCACACTCGAAAATTATTAAATAAAAATTAATTTTTAAAATTTAAATAATTAATTACTATTTAATTAAATTAAAAACTATTTTATAAATTAAAAAAATTATTAATATTTAAAATAACTTATATTATTAATAAAAAATTATAAAATAGTTTCTAAATTGATATCTAATCCTTAGCTATCAAGATTTTAGTAACTTACTACTTTAGTCTCTATAAATTTTTTAGAAACCAATTTAAAATCTAAAATATTAGTAACTAAAATTTAGATAGCTAATTTAGATACCGATTTAAATATTATTTTATAAATTTTTATTAATAACATAAACTATTTTAAATATATCAATAATTTTTTAATCTCTAAATTAATATTTAATTTAGTTATATATATTAACTAATTATTTTTAATCTCTTCATTTAATTGCTATTTAATGATTTTATTATCAACTTGAATTTTTTTTTCTGTAATGATATAAAAAACCACACGATTCTTCATGTTTGAATGATAAATCATAAAGTTTTTAAGAAAATCTTTACTTCTTCCTAGATGGTGTATGATCCACTAGCTTAAAAAAAAAGTTTGATCCACCCAAGTTTGAATTATGCATTTTTTTTTTCTTTGAAACTGGTCCCAGTTTTGTTCTTAAACCTAGTAACTAGGTCTAACTTATCTTTATTTTGTTTTCACTCTTTCCAAGCACATTGAAGAAACCCTATTGCCAGATTCATTTTTTTATACATGCATGACATAAAGACAATATTCACATGCAAAGACTTATAACATTGCAATGTGAAGAAAATATTCCACCTCACATCACAAGCTGCCTAACAAATGAATTTCCTACAAATTTATTACTATTATGTTTGAACTTTTCACACAATTGCTCTCATACCAATGACTATGAGTAAAGTGTGGTTTTCTTTCTTTTGAGTTAACTTAAAATCTTCTCTCCATCTTTGGCTACAATAATTCACAAGTGTTGAAAAAAGTTGTTGAAAAATAACCATATAAATTACAATTTTCAAAATTCATAAAAAAAAATTATTTTTCATTATTTTTCGTACTAAATTTAAGCTAGTGTTATAAGAGCTTGTTTTTACACTTAAAATAAGTGTATGGAATAATTTGAAAATGATAAATAAATTTAAATTTTATGTCTCCAATGTATTATGAGATATTTAAAGTATGATTGATATTTGTGTTTAAGTTGAGAGGTTGGAATAGTATTTTGGATGAAGTAGTGATTAGATTTTGGGTTTTCTTTTGGATGGCATAGGTAGGGGTGAGTTTAGTAAGTACGCAGGGAGTTCAAATATAAATTTGAAAGAAATTTTCTTTCTTCTACTAAATTAACCATCACTTTTACTTTTCTTTCTTCATTGTTAGTGTATTCTTCTTCCTCTACTCAAAACACAAAGTCCTACTCTTTCTTTCTTTTAGTCTTGGTATATTTCAACTTACAAACTAGTCAAGAATTAATATTAAAAAATGTTTAACCATTTTTAAACACTTTTTAACTGAGGTAGAAAAAATAATTGATTATGTTAAATGATAATTGATTATCTTACAAATGCATAAAAATAATCATTCATAAATAATGGATTATTCTATATCATAATTAATTATTATAAATATGATAATAGATTATAATATGACAATAGAATATCTTAAGATATAATCAATATTCTATATTTTGATTGAAATACAAGTTATACTGATAAATGATTGTGTTGGAGATCCCACATCGACTAGATATTAGAGCCTTTTATTGTATATAAGTGGGTGCAAACCTCAACCCTATGAGCCGGTTTTATGGAGTTGAGTTAGGCTTAAAGTCCACTCTTTCGTAACAAATTGAGATTGGAAATAATCTATTAGATTACTTCTTGTGGTTTTCATATCTATTCTAAACAAAATAATCATTTATTACTAATAATCCTATATTAACTCTATTTTCATAGTATATAAATGATTTTTGTCTTAGTTTCAAAAGATGTAATTTTAAAGACTTCCAAAATATCTTTTTGCTTCAAAACATACTTTCTAAGATTGCTTAAAAATTCACGGTGATTGATTATTTGGTATGTTTTTCTTGGAGAAAAACTTGTGAATTAAAGATCTTAGTTGATGAACTTGCATAATCTTATTTATTTGCTCTTAGTACTTTTTGGATTCTAGTTACATCACATGTGATATATTTTTATTACTTTTCTTTTTTATGAATCTCTTGTGACACCTATGTTTTGTGTATTGTTGTGGAATAAGTTGTTACACTTGTGTGTTGTTCTTTCTGATAAGTTTTTAACAAATGTAAATTTTTTACTAATTTGTATACACTAGTATAAAAGAAACTTTTTATGTTAGATGTTTAGGACTAATTACATCAGGCAAGAGTCCAACGTGAATATGAGATACATAAGTTTACGTCAGACATCATATCTGATGTAAAAAGTGTGTATTTACACCAAATCATGAATTAACCAACATAATGGATATCAAATAAGGAAAAAAAAAGTCCAAATTTTATGTCGACCAATGCATGGTCCGATGTAAATTTTGAATGTTTTTTTTAATTGAATTGATTTTGACTTTAAAACTAAAACTTGAAATGCAAATACCAATCCACATATAGATACAATATAAGTCAGGCATTTTAACAAAAAGTTCTATAAAAAAAATATGTAATTTAACCTAAAAATTAGCTAAAACAATAAATTTAATTGTATTATCTATGTTGGAGAAGAAATGTTTCTCATTGTTCTTTTATTTGTTAGATGTCATCCTAGGACAATAGAGATTAATCATTGAAGACCTGAAACATTTGAGTCACATTATTATGCAATGGTCATAAAAATAAAATACATTTTATTAATATTGGAATGTATTACCTTTGTCCATGATTTAGTAATACATGTCCAAATGATGACTCTCATCTAGTACATGGTGTAGTAATCACATCCTAACGAATCAACTTGTCTATTATACTAAAAAGAGAAATAAATGAAAAATTATTTTCGTTCAACTCTTAAATAAAATAATTATTGTATGTATGAAAATTTGTCTAACCTTAAGTTACATAAATGGTAATGGACCTTGCTATAGCTTACACTTAAAATATTTGTGTCAATCACAACTCTTATTATAATAAAAACATATGTTACTCAGAATACAATTATACATATTCAATATAATGAAAAATGTTAAATTTTCTCTTGTAATAAGTTTTTCATCTTCTGGTTGGGTTTTCTTTGAAGCAAACAAAATTATACTATTATGTAATCCCTAGGTATAATTACAATTAACTGCCAATGAGACCTATAGTGAATGACAAATAATTAGTTATATAATCAGCATAAGTTAAAAAAAAACAAGTTAGAAAAGTAAACCTTAAATGTATGGAGTGAAGTAAATATGCCTTTGTGAGTCACTCATCCATGTTTGCAAGTATTGTAGGATCTGGATCTTTATGTTCTTGAGGTTCAACAAATCTATATATTTCTAATTTGCATTGCTTCACACTCAATTTGTCCATGTACTTAACATAATGAATTAATATGGTAAACATAGACAACACAATATGGCTTACATTGTCCATAGTTGTATCACCGAAATGTTTAACATGGAGGTTTCCTCACAACTTCCAATGCGTCTCGTAAAGAAATGTACAAAGTAGCAACAATAGTACCAACTCCAAATACTCTATTGTCCCACTTATCTGCAAGGGTTTTCTCCTCAACCTTAAGAGGGTAATTCATCTTTTTAGAGAATTTCAAAAGCTTTATGACAAAGTATATTGTTTGGATAATGCATTTAAAAGAATTGAAATTCTAGAATTTCATTACAGAAATTAGATTATTTAAAATTAGAGAATTTGAAATTCCACCTAAATGTAAGAATTTGAAATTATTTGTATTCTCAAATTTATGTTTTGATATAGGTAGTTTATCGTTTGATTTTTGTATTGATGTTAATGAAGTTATTTTGTGATTTAAGTTGTTAGAATTTTTGTTGTTGTAGACCAATTTATTTCTTAGTTAGATTTTTCTCAACCAATGTTAAGGATTTTTTTTTTTTCGGATAAGAATTATATTTTTCAACATAAGTCTATCAATGATTTTTTTATATTACAATGACTTTGTTAAATCATCAATATGTTATTTTTTTTGTCAATAGTTTGCTAGTATTTATTTTCTAATGTTAACTGGAATTTTTCAACCAACGTTAAATAGAATTTCTTTTTTTACAAATGTCAATTGAGAAAATTTCCCAGTCAACACTGATAAAAAGTTGACAAAAATTTCAACCATCAATATATATCATAAAAATAACCTTGATCAATGTCAACCTAAAATATTGTAATTGAATTGAAAACAATCTCGGTTTATCAATTAATTGAGAAAAAGTTATGCAAATATATTAGATAAAAATATCTTGATAACTTTGAGTAAAAAAATAACATTAATCAATATTAACTATATAAAAGATTATCAATAATGATATTTTTTAAATTTTTAATAATTATTTAATATTTAAATAATTTTTTTGAATTTGGTGGTAATTAAAACAGCTTATCAAAATAAATTCATTTGAATTTCATTATCAAAAGAAAGCATGTGAACAAATGAAATAATTTAAAATGAGATCAATTCAAATGTATTTGTAAAGTTTTTTAATATAAATAATTAAACATTTACAATTATATTCCCAGCATAACATAAAATGTTTACTGTATTTCTTTTTAAAACAAACATCTCTACTAAATTAAAATCAACCTCACACTAATTCACATCTAAATTATATTTTCCTCGCATGCAAAATTATCAAACTTTTAAGATCATTCGTTTACCATATCTAACCCTAATACTCTTAAAAGTACAAGATAGATCAAATAAATTAAAACAAATTCTTTAACTATCATTTTTTACTTTTTATTTTATTTCTGATAGTATGTTATTTTGAAAATACAATTTAATCTTTGTTAGAATCTTTAAATTCCACTTTAATGGTAATATAATCAATTTGAAAAAAAAATACAAAAATAAACTATTTTTAGAACCCTCTTTTCAAATTATTAACCTTAAAAAAAAAGTAATTTAAAATAAGAAGAAGAAATAAAATTAAAAGTAAAAGCACGATGAGAATGAACAAAACCTGGCAACAGCTAGCAATGCATCAGTTATTGGCAGCAGCTAGCATAGCAGGCCTACCACAATAATTATTAGGATCCACACCATATTTAGTTTAGCCCTACATAATAATAATAATAATAATAAATAATAATAATAATAATAATAATAATAATAATCACTTCTATTTTCTATTTGTATTATTTGTTTGAATGAATAAAATAAGGGAGAGAAATATAAACATAAATAAAAAATAAAATTGTTTTTCTCATCAAAGTAAAATTTTGATATTTTTTGTACATGATAAAAAAAACAGGGTGAGACTTATGGTATATTTTTACAGGAAAAGAAATAATAATACAATTTTTATTTTATTTTTGTTGTTGATAAGGATTAAAGAAAGGAAATAGAAGGGTGAAAGTGAAGAGAGTGAATAAAAAAGTTATTGTAATAAGGTAGGTGAGATTAATTAACACATAGAACTTAAAAAAAAAGGAGAAATATACAAAAAAAAAAAATACTAAAGGAGGGAAAATATTATTAAAATATGGATTGATTATAAATAGTTATGTGCCAATATTTCTGTTTTATTGTATAAAGCCACAGTGGTTTATGAGGGGTGTGTAATAATTATGTTAGCTTTTATTTTTTATAGTTTTATTTATAATATATAAACAAGCAAAGTATTATTCCAATTTCCATTTCTTTTATTTAATAAATTATCTCTATTTTCATTATTTTTTATTTCTATCCAATCAAATAGCCTTTCTCTTCATTTTTTTTCCTTTCAGTCTGGTTATTATTTTTTCTTTAGTGACAAAATCTCTGTAAAAAAAAACACTCTACTTATCTCAAATTACCTATTTATACTACTTGAACTTTTACTTTTTTGTACTTTATATTTTATTAAATTTATTCTTAATATTTTGAGCTTAACTTTTGATCTTTATATACTATTGAGACTAATTATTAATTTACATTTTTCTATTTTATAATTAGAGTCTTTTGATCTTCAATAATCACAGAATATTTGATAGACCAAGAGCTCTAGTAATTACGATCTTTCAATCTCTCAATCATATAATTTAATAGTTTGATTATTTTTACAAAACTATTTAATGAATAAATGATGGTAAATATATTTAGAATTATTCTTATTTTTAGCTATTTAAGTTCACGGCACAGAAGAGAATAGAAAAAATTGTGAAATCTAATGTGATAGCAGAATAAGAAGGTGGAGATAGTAAAGTGGTGCTATTTGCAGAAACCAAATCGCAACAAATTTAGAAAATTGTTCACTTCTTTACTTCACCATGCCTAATCTTTTAAACACTTTTTACCACTTTTCATCCAATTTCCAATTTTCATTCAATCTTCCAAATTTGTACATGCACACACAAGCGAAATTTGTCTCATTTGATCGAAATATCAAATCATAAAGTGTGGAGTTTTTAGGTGATTGGGAGTGTCGTTCGTGTCTCACAATGATCTTTTGTCAAACTTTGCTCAATTCAGGATGAACACGTGTTATGACTCGATTAAATGACTTGTGGAGTACAATTTGGGTTGAAGTGGTGGGGGAAATTTGGTTTCACAAAAACTCTATTATTTTCAATAGGGGTGTGGCCGACACGTCTAAAGTTTGTACCTTGATGCAAGTTAAGGTTTGGTTTTGGATCTTTATAAAACCCCGCTCTGCTTCAGTTTTCTTTTTCAGTTGGTGTTTGGAACCTTTGGAATGTATACGACCGATTGCTTAATGTATTTTTGGGTTTTTAGTAGGGGTAGTGCTTTTGCTTGTTGGTCCGGTAATATTGGAGTCTATATGTATAATGGTTTATTCACCCTAAAGTGGTTTACATTTATATATTTATTATTGCCGATAAAAAAATAAAAAAAATTAAGAATTGATCAATTTTTTTTTTTAAATGTGTTTATTTCAATATCTTTAAATTTCATGTAGGAAAGTAATCCAAAAATATTTGAAAAATGAAATATGGTATGAGAAAGTTTGGAGCAACTGAAGGAAGCAGCTGTGAATGGCAGAGTTGTAGGGTGGCGGAACAGTGAAGGACACTGACAAAGACAGTGTCCCTTACATAAGGTCACCATAATCAATCACTTTTGAAAGAAAAGAAAAACTGAGTGAGTGGAATCTAAGGTACGGCTCAATAAGGACATGGAGTTCATAATATATAACTATAATATAACATAACTAAATATTATCATTCATTTTTTTTTTCTTTGAGTCTGAATTTGCTTTAATATTGGTTATTTTAGGAGATCGTGGAGAAGTGTACATGTCATGGGAGACATTATTCAAAGAGACAAAAAAAAAGAATAGTACTTATTTATTTTTATAAGTAATTATAAAATAAAAAATAATTTTAAAAAAAATATTTGTTATATTATTAAATTATATATTAATTTAGAAGTTAAAAAAATAATTTTTATTATTAATAAAAATTTATAAACTAATTTTTAAATTATTTAATTAGTTATCAATTTTTTTGTTATTAATTAATTTAAATTCTAAAATTTGATAGTTAAAATTTTGGTAATTAATTAAATATTATTTGAAAAAATAGTTTATAAAATTTATTAATAATAAAAATTATTTTATGTATTAATAATGTTTTTAATCTTTAAAATAATATATAATTTAATTATATAATTATTAATTAATTTTTATTTTTAAAATTAATTTTTATTTATTGATTTTGGTGTAGTGAATAGTTAATCTTCACCTAGTACAAAATTAAGGTATAATAAATCAACATAAAATTTATTAACCTCAAACATGGATTACTAACTACTATGGATTACTAACTACTATGATTATGGTAGTAATGATGTTTGTAATAAATTATATATTTTTGTTGTTTTTATTCAATAATCCATCTATATTTTTAACAAAAATTAATTAAATAATTAACCTAATCTAAGCTAATTGTGATCCGCCTATAAATTTAACAAACTCAACTTAATAAAAGATTTTGGAAGTTTTATTCTAAAATGTTTATGTTCAACTTTCTTGTGAGCTAATGACATGTTTTATATAACTCAACATATATGTGAGTTGATTCAGGTTGAGTCAAGTTGGTTTGGATTTAGGTCGAGCTAAATCAACTTGAATCTAGGTTAAGTTGAATCAGTTTGAGTTTAGGTCAAGCTGAATCGGCTTGATACCAAGTCGAGCTGAATCGGCCAGATACCAAGTCAAGTTGAATCGCCCAGGTACCAAGTCAAGCTGAATCAACCCAGGTTAAACCGAATCGGTCAAGTACTAGGTTGAGTCAAGTCGGGTCGGGTCCAGGTTGAGTTGAGTCAGCCCGAGTCCCATGTGATGCCGAGTCCGAGTCGATCTAGTCAAGATCAAACCAAATCTGTCTGGATTTAAGTCGAGCCGAGTCAGTCTGGATTTAAGTCGAACTTAGCCAACTCAAGTCAAACGAAGCCAAGTCGTTACAGAAATATTGTTTAGAAATACTGTTGTAAAAGTTCTGTTTTGAAAAATTGAGAAAACTTGTTTAAGAAGATTTTCAAAATAAATAATCTAGAAATATTTTTTATGAAAGATAAAATGGACATTTTAAAAATTATAAATTGTAGATAAAAATTATAGAAATTATGGAGTGTAGAAGGAAATTGGCGAGATAAAGCAACAATTGATACAATTCTTGAAATTTTTTTATTGAGGCTAAAGCTACATGGACACGTAACATAGTTATGTGTTATGATCTATCAACGATTATTGCATAATAAGAATATATTAAGATAAATTAATATATTTCTCTTATTGTGATAGATTATAGAATTAATTATTTGTTTACTAATTATGAAATTAATTAGTTCTTCTATAAAAAAAATAATTTAATTATATTAATTGATAATTTAAATACTTTAATATCTGACGTAAATATTTATGGGAAAATAAGATTAAAATTTAAAATTAGTCTCAAATATGAGAGAGTAAAACGGTGGAAAAACTTGTTCTGAAAACACGTTCAGAAATGCATTTCATACATTTCGAAAATTCATGTTCTAGAAATAACGTATAATGAATAAAACTTCAATAAAATATAAAATAATTTTGATATTTTAAAAGATATGGGGTGTTAGAATAAACTATGGGAACTGCCGGAAGAAAACGCCTACATGATGCAGAATTTCTTTCTCCACCCCCTACGTTTTTTTTTTCTTGCATTCCCATAATTTCTAAAATTTTGAAATTAGTTTTGATCTTTTATTTGAAAAGGGTATAGTGGATGAGTATGAGTTGGTTTTATACTGTTCTTTTTTATTCGTTCATCTGAGACGCGGGACGCTTATAGAGACTTATTTTAGTTGTGGGACGTAGTCACCTTGTGAACCTCCTCTCCTAATCCTCACCATTTTTGTTCACTTATATCATTCAACTTAAACCAAATTACAAACAATGTAAACAATCTCATCCACCCTAAATCAATGACTAGTATCACAAATAAGCAGTCATGATCCACATATAAAACCAATGAATTGGAATACAAAGAATTGAACATAACATAGTGCATTCCAAATATATATACATTACGAATCCTCCACTTCAGATATATTACGATCCTCAAATTTGGATACACATTTATGATCCTTAAATTCGAAATATTTATGTACTCGCCAATCCAGGAGATTTCCAAATCACCTATTCCAGGATTTGTGCGGAATCAAGGTTCCAGAATTAAAAAAAACAAGGTGCGGATTCCTTGTTCCGTGAACCTTACGAAATGCAATATCTGAAATCACAACATATGTATTGCGAAAATGATAATCTAAAAAAAAAAAACCAGAACTATATACCCGAAAATAAAACAAAAATGACTTACCTTCTTCTCCGAACAGAGAATCGCGAAAAGAAACCATCAAACCACCACAAAGTCGCTGGAGATACCATCGAACCACCACTAAGAGAAACGTCTTCCTATGTTCGGAGATGGAGTCACCATTGTGCATAGAGACCATTGCATGTCTGTGTGCAAAGGAAGAAGAAATAGTAAAGTATGGATAATTGTGAGCGTTTTAGGATTTTTAGAAAATATTAGAGATAATTTTGTCTTTGCATAATATTGCAGGTGTAGAAAGAAAAATATAGAGCACATGAAAAAAATTTAAAAAACTCTCCAATAGATATGGCTAATGTATATATGATAAGAATAAACTTATAAAAACAACATCTCTAGAAATATTATTTGTTATTAATATAGTAATTTTTCGTTATTCTCATGTTTCTTTAGGAGGTGTTCATTATTTTCTCCTAAGAAATAGACGTAAGGATGAGTTTTATCCTCATCACTAATCCTTCCTGCAGTATATTTAACACAAATAAAAGATGCAATTAAGTGAAATAACATCATGTATTTAAGTATAATTATTATCAATGTAATAAAGTATTCAACATCATTCAAAATTAGATTACTTTAATATTATAATAGAGCTAAAAAATCACACTTTTATATCACAATAATTTCAATCTCATATCAATACGAATAATAACTTTCAACATTTTATTATTTAACATGAAGTTAGGAAAAATTCTACAATTTTTTTAAGTAAAACTCACCTATGGGAAGTGTAGTTTCTCTCTTTTGTTCTCTTTAGGTGTTGAGAATGAGAAGAGAAAGTGAGATAACAAAAACTTGATTTAATATCCAAAAGAAACTTGGCTTGTGAGACAAACCCCGAGAATAAAGAAATAAAAAATATATTACTGTGAAATTTGGAGAAAGAATGAGGCAAAATTTGTCTCCACAATTCTAGATTAATCCATGATCATAAAAGTCAAATTATGAATAGTAAATTCTCCTTACACCATATCAATTCAAAATCCGCATTCAACACATTGACGTGAAATGTTCATTTTGCTCTTAATTTAAAAAAAAAAAATTGTCTTATGCATATTCATATCCATAAGTCAAATCATAAGTTCCAAATATACAAATCCATAACTAATATGTCATTTCCAGATTTCACCATCCAGAAACTTACCTAGACAACATAAATAACCTTCCGGATGTCAAGATCCGTAAGCAAACATAAATGAGTTCCAGAATATGAAAATCTAAAACTCATAACTCACTTTTGGATATGGTTATCCGGAAGCTTAAATGAAGTATGAAAATGACCTTCTGGATATCGAAATCTGGAATATATAAAAATCACTTTTGGATTTTTGCATCCGTAAACAAAAATGAAATTAAGGGTAATGTTGGATTTTAAATTTTGTATTGGGTGCATGTCTTAAATGATATGGTGTAGGGAGAAATTTGCCATATAAATTTCGGTTTACTTCATACTTGTTTGGTCCAATTTGAGAACGGAAAATGGCCTTGGCCCATTTAACTTTCTAATTTTCTAACTCTATTTTTTCTTCCTGCACCACTATAATTCCTAACCCCACGTCATAATCTTTAAAATAACATTTTACCTTGACTTCAGGATTAGCTTTTTGGCAAATATGATTTCTAAAATAGAATTTCCAAAACAGAATCTTTACAAAAAAATACCTTTTGGATATGTTTCTTACAAAAACTTATGGAAATAATTTATAATGTATTTTTTTGTTAAAAAAATCTGAAATATATTTCTTAAAAAATATATATTCTGGGTTATAAAATTTAGGTATTTTCATATTTCAAAAATACTTTTCAGATTATATAATCTATATATTTTTAAAAAATTAAATTATAAAACCATTTCATTTAAACTCTATAATTCAGAATATGTTTCTTAAAAAAATTAATTTCATATTATACAATCCAAAGATATCTCTATATCCAAAATATATTTCCAAAGCAAAAATTACTTTTCAAATTTTATAATCTAAAATATATTTTTCAAGGGTTAAATGGTCTTTTTATAAATTATACTTGAAAAAATAACACCATATTAGTATATTATATAAAGATCCTTTTGATTGGACGTACATGACCTCCTAGTATAGGACTTTCTTTTTGGAATCTTACATAAGGACAACTAGGTCCTACACTTTATTCTCATGATATAATAAAATATATTTTTTTAATAGCATTTAATGATAAAATATAGATTCCTCATTATTTATTTTGAAAAACAATTATCCAAATATGACATAATTTATACCCATATATATTTTTATCTATGAATGTTAATTAGTCTTGACTCATGTATTTTATCTCTCTTCGACTTGAATAATATAACTTCTTTTTCTAATTAAATTTGAAATTTTTTTAGGTCTTATAATAAATAATTATTCCTTGAAATTTTATACAAATAAAGTTTAAAGTTATTATCACTGATTCATAGTATTTGCGTTAAAGTAATATAAAAATGCATTAATTGAACTGAAATATTCCAAACTGAATTAAACTTTAAAAGTGAGTGATAAAATTCAACTAATTGTATAATGATTTAAATAAACTTAATTGAATTGCATTATTTTTTTAGGGAATTGAACTATCATAAATTGTTTGAATGATTACCAATAACCATCTTGTTTTTTAATCACGTAAGTTATAGTCCAGTTTAGTTCAAATAGTTCTATTTTAAAACAATTTAATTTTTAAAAATTAAACTAATATATAATTGTAAAAGAAACTTCTTTTCTGGATGTATTTTTTATTTTGGATTTCATTTTCCATATCAAAATTTTGACATTTAAATTACATTTTTTTTTTAATTTCAGATTTTTAAATTCGAAATAAAGGATAATTTTAAAAAAATTGAAAAATATTAGAGTTCAAGTTGAAATTGATATAGTGTAGAAGAACTTGCCTAAAGAGATGGAACATAATAAGTGAGTGATGTGAAGCTTTTCTGAAGTTCCAATGAGTTTTGTGAAGAAATAGTGCAAACACTCCAACCCAATTAAAAGGGGCCCTGTGGATAGAAATGTGCCACGTGTAATTTGCAGAAGCAATTTTTTTAATAAAAATTACATGTATTTAAAAAAAAAAGAATTTTGGAGAAGGCTATTAGAATTTCAAAGATAAAAATTAAAAACATTCCAAAATATCATAGTTTTATCTAATCTATTCATGACCTTACTTATGCAACAAAAACAAAAATAAAAAAATCGAGATCTTAAAAAAAAGAAAAAATATATTAAAATTTTAATTAAGTATGATTAATCTAATCTCTAGCATCTTCTAATTGATGGTATTTAAAATGGAAAATATAACAAATAACCATTCAAAAAAATTAAAAAGAAAGTTAAAATTAATAGAATTTTGAGATATAATTTTTTACAATAAATAAACAATGAAATATTTTATTCTTTATAATTAACCTTATAAATTAAAATAATAAAATATTCATTATTCAATTTTCATTAAGTCTCTTTTATACTTACAAAAACTCATATGTTTAAAAAAGAATTCGAAATAAAAAAGAATCATTCTAATTTTTCTTGCATCACATGTTAATAATTTTCTTATTTATTGAATCTAAAAATTGTTAATTTCTTTAGGAAATAAAATTCATATATTTTATATAATATTGAAACATTACTAAAAGAAAAATATCACTAGAATCTTATAATTAATGTTTGACTTGGAGTACACCTAACTTTGTTTGACCTTTGAAGTTCTGGTATAACGTCACTAAATGTAGCAAATGACAAACAAGAACAACGAAGCATAGCTGAATTAATCAAATAAATAAATAACACGTTCAATTTTTTTATTTATTTTTTTTTTTTTATCGTGAACATGCTCAATTTTAACGTACATTGATCTAAAAATATTACTTAATTATGTATGGCATGTTATTTGATTCTCAGTTTGAATAAAAAATATTCTTATGTTGTAATAAAAAAAATCAAAAATATTCCATGACATTGCAAAATTCATTTACATATATTGCAATTAAAAGAATACGTATTTTTCATGTATGTATGTTAAGTTATTTCTTAATTTTCTGAATTATTTATAATTCTTATTAGGTTTTAATTTTTTTAATTAAGTATCTGAATTGGTATACAATTTTTAATTGAGTATTTTCCGTAAATACACTATTATGAAAAATTAACTACATGCATATAATAAAGAATGCAGTCAGAAGCACTTACAATTGAAAAACAAATACAAATTTAGACATTCAATTGGAAAAAATATTTAAAACTTAAAAATTGTCAATAAAGTTCAAAGATGTAATGTAAATAGAAACTACCACTCACAACAAGAAAATCATCAAATAAAAATCAATATTTAGATACTAAAATAATTAGTTGCAATAATGACTAAATTAGAAACCATTTTATAAACTAAAAAAAATGATTTCTATTTGTGTGAAATAATTTCTAAATTGGTATCTAATTAGCTATCAAGGTTTTAACTACCAATTATTTAGATTCTAAATTTGGTAGCAAAACTATTTGGTAGCAAAAATCTTAGTTGCTAATTAGATATCAATTTAGAAACCATTTAACCATAATAGAAACTAATTTAGAAACCAAAAAATTTATTTAGTCCCTAAAATAGTTTCTAATTTAGTCACTATAACAACTAATTATTTTTTGTCTCTAAAATTGGTTTTTATTTCATGATTTTCTTGTAGTGACTACTTTATTTTATAGAGTTAAGTTGATACAAATTTAATTACATTTTAATCCCCTGCTTATGGCATTAAATTTATTAGCAAAGTTAATTGATTTGTGGTTTAAATTAATAATTGATACAAATTTAATTACATTTTAGTCACTATAACAACTAATTGATTTGTGGTTTAAATTTATTAGCAAAGTTATTTTTGTAAATTATGACATTAAATTGTTTTTATTTAAAAATCTTAAATTATATTTTTAAAATTTTATAAATCAAATAACTTAAGATTTATTTTACTCCAAATTTAAATTGAAATCTTCAATTAAGTTCTTACCATTATTTATCTTGTAACAAGTATATACAAATTTATTAATATTGTTCAGGTTATAAAATTGTAAGTTATTCAACTTAGTTTGACCTATTATGAGTTAGTTACTTAGTGGGTCAATCCAATCTAATTATGTATTTAGAGTATATATGATGCAAACCGTAACAAAATATAGGCTACTTTTAGTTTAAAATAGTTGTAGACACAAATAATGGGGTGAACTTAGTCAGAATAAGATTTCAATTAGAAATTAAAATATTTTTTTTTTCTCTTTATTAATCAATCCTAACTTTCATTTCTTCAATCTTTCTTCTTTAACTTTTCCTACCAGTTCTCTCTAAATTTGAAAGTCAAGCTCTCCTCTTTCTTTCTCTTTTAGTGATTTTAAATAGTTAAAGAGAAAATAAGAGAGTTAAAGAAGTTTCTTTTTCCACCTATATTTTTCAATCTTTATCTCTTCCTCTATGTAAAACTCATGGTTAGCATTTTTAGGTTTCAACTTGATTTTGGAGTGAATAATAGGTAGGGCTATGATCTTTAAGGTGATTAAGAAGTTATTTTGGTATTCTAGATTTATACTCCTCTTAATCCTCTTAATCAAGAGAAACTAGTTTTTGTTCTAATTTTTAATTTATAAGTTACAATTTGATAGTGTGATGAATTGATATCCTTGCTAGTAAAAGATTTTTAGGTTAAAATGGTATTTGTTAAATTGTTTGATTTTGATGTGTAATTGATATTGACTTTAAGAACTAAGACTTAAAGTTATTCTTGTTGGATTTTTGGCTTTTGTATGGTTGATGAGTGATACATTAAAGATTTTCAATGATAAAATTAAAATGAATGTGTAAAAATAAAAAAAATATTGAAATTGTGGTTTTAGATTGCTACTTTAAATTAGGGATGGCAAAGCGGGGCGGGCTGGCCCGCAGCCCGCTGGTAAAAAACGTGGGGCGGACTGACTTTTTCAACCCGCTAATCCGCATTAGCCCGCAAGCGGGGCGGGACTGGCTGACCTGCTAACCCGCAAGAAAAAAAATTGGCACTTAGCAGCAGCAAGACAACATAATTAGGTTTTCACAAAATTTCAAAGAAAGAAACACAACACAATCGCGTCAATAATGTTTATGTTTAATGTTTTTGAATTAATGTTTATGTTTAATGTTTTGGAATTAGGTATTTTTAATGTTTTGGAAGTGGAAGAATAGTGATATTTGATATTTATCTTAATGTTTAATGTTTTGATGTTTGACTATGTTTGGAAAGGAAGAAAAAGAATTTAGGTTTGATAGTAACAAATATATAGGTTTAATTTGACAATTTTTTAAGAACAAAATGTAAAAAAAAAAAAAATTAAAAAAAAAGAAAAAAGAACGCGGGTTGGCCCGCAAACCCGCAGGCCAGCTCTTATGCGGGGCGGGTCGAGAATTCTAGCCTGCAATAACTTTGTGGGGCAGGCCAACCCGACCTGCATTTTTGCGGGCCAAGCGCGAGACGGGTCAATGCGGGGCGGACTGACCCGCTTTGCCACCCCTACTTTAAATTAAGGATATATTATATAGAAAATTTACCTTGAGATTGTTCTTACTAATTCAAGTATTTTTGACTTGATTTTAAATGAAAAATCTTACATTTTATGAACATTAGGAAATTCTTGTGAGTTGTTTCTTTTATCCTTAGAATGCTAAATGAAGTTTTATTTTAGTGGGGTGACTTGTGGTAGTCAAGATTTAGACATTTATATAGTCTTTGGTTAAATTAGAGTAATGTAACTAAAAACTTATATATAGTGTTGCTAGTTTTCTTAAATTTTGAAGTTCAAGATTTCTTATATATATCACTTAGATTAGGAGAACCAAACTTAAACAATGTGTGTTAAGAAAAATAGCTTTTACATTTGGAGTACATCCCTCATCTAAGGAAGTTTCGTTCAAGTAAGGAATCACGTAAGAGAAATTAGACTTTAGTTAAGGAATATTACTCAAACGATAAGTTTACTCATACAATATTTCTTTATTCTTAAAGGAATGTTTTATAATTATTTTGAATTAGTTTTAAAGATTAAGAGTGATATGTGATAATTTAATTAATTGTTTCGATTGTTATGACTAAGATTATAAGTGTGTGATTGTATAATCACTACAAGAAATTCATGAAATAAAAATCAATTTTAGAGATAAAAAATAATTAGTTGTTATAGTGACTAAATTAGAGACAATTCTAGAGATAAAAAAAAATGTTTGGTTTCTAAATTAGTTGTTATATGTAATTAATGAAGTGATGTTTTAAATGTTTGAGTTATGAAATTATAATTACAATACATATAGCTATGTTTACTTTTTCTTCTAAAAACTTAATGTTTTTAATATTGGTGTTATACTACATATTTATTCTCATCATAACCATTTAATCCATAGTACAATAAAACATTTTTTTATTAACTCGACAACACTTTAATTCTCTATAATAATCAATATTCAACAATTTCACTATTCAAACAAAAATTTCACAATAGCAACAAAATCAATAATTTAGTTTTTAAAATGCCTAATCTCATGCAAAGTCACAAGTCTTTTGTCCTAGAGTGATTCTAGGTTGACTTTTCCTATTTGACAACTTCATTCTTCAAGAAATTTTTATTATTTCATATTAAGAAAAAGTCATTAATAATATACAAAATTCTTCATTTATCAAATAAATGGGTTATAATATTCTATCAAATGCCTAGGAAAGGGTTATCAAAATTTAGACATTATGCTAAGAATCTAGAAAATAAATTTAGAATAGAAGTAGTATAATTAAAATAACATTTGAATATTTTATTATTAAAATGAATTTTGTATATAAATATAAAAATTGATTTATTTATGTTTCATTTTAATATAACCACCATCTTTTAGAAAAGTTTTTTTTCTTCTCTGCCTTCTCTCTAGATTTCTAGCCCCATCACTTATCATACTAACGATCGAAGACCACCTTTGGACTTCTAGCAGTGAGTAGAGTAAAATTGTCCAATCAAAATTTTGATTGGAGTAAGTTTAGTTCTCCTTCTTTTTTTTCTTTGAATTATTTTAAGTTTTCTTTGCATGTGATATATGAGACTTCTAGATGAGTCTTTGTTAGCTCAGAGTTCTAGTGATATGTTGGATAATTGATTATGACTATGTGGTGCAAGTTAGACTATTCCTATTTTTCTTTAGGAGTTGGAGCTTTTTGTGAGAAGTCTATTTATAATTAGGTAAGAGAAACTAGTTTTACTTTTCAATAGGACCTTTGTTAGAAGATCTGAAACTGAAGGTGATGTGGTCACAAGTTTCAAATTTTCTTGCAAGGTTTGTTGTTAAGTGTTTTGATTTAGATTGAATGCGAACGTATATAGATGATAATTTTTTTTTGATTTGGTAGATTACATGTTGATGATGATGCAAAGAAATGCTTGAAAGTGTTCGAATTGTAGTTTGAATCATTTGAAGTGTAAACATTGACGAATGCTGATTATTTGAATTTTAATGAGATGAATTTGACTTAGAAATCATGATTATATATATGTTGACACAGGAGTTCAGTGAGAGTACAAATCAAATTTTGAGTAAGGTAGTGTTATATCGAATCTCATATGTTTTGTAGGAATACAATTTTGAGTAATGAGTTTGAGTGAAAACAAAATTTTGGTTAAGTTAACAAGAAGAAAAGTACCTTGCTCTCAGGTCAGTTTTTGCTCAAGCGAGAGGATTCTCGTAGAAGCGAAAATGGAGTGAAAATTTGGATTGCTCTTGGGTCTATTTTCACTCAAGCGAATGGATTCTCGCTCAAACAAGGGGATTATCTCTAAAGCAAAAATAATACTGAAATTGAACTTTCTCTCGACCTCATTTTCGCTTAAGCAATGAAATTTTCGCTCAAATGAGGCCATTCTTCACTCAAGTTAAACAAAAATTCTTCTGATTTTGTTTGTTTAGTTATAATGTAATTTTTTTTTCTAATTAAATGAATGTTTATTTATATATTTATAAGTTAAATATTTGATTTTTTAATGGATGTATGAAGTGTGAAATGATTAATGAATCAAGTGAGAGTGTGATCAAGACATAGTATTTTCGGAAAAGAAAATATCGTGTTGAAATTGTTAGAAGAATGTATTGATTTGTGAAAATCTGTGAAAGGGACAATCCTGACTCTATTGGTATCTTGGAATCATATAAATGAAGAATATCAGGTGGTGAGAGTCAAAGGAGGTTCATATGACTAAATCTGAGGCTTTAAAGAACTTATCAGAGCAGATTATATGGATTGAGACGTGTCATATGAGGATAAATTTCCTAAAACTGAGACTATGTTTTGATGAGAATATGGTAATATGATAGGATTCCCAGAAGTAGATTCAAATGTCTGTATGTAGTTGTGAGTGAATTTTTTTGCATGAGTTATGTCGAAAATGTGGTAGTTGTAGACACTTATTGTGTATATTCACTAAATTGGATGAAGTGTTTTGTTTCATATGTTGTGATGTAAATTAAGAATTTTAAAAATACTTATCTTATTTTTTTGGATTTGTGTGTGGTTGTTTTTTTTAAACTTGTGATGATTGTGCTTTATATAGGAGCATAAACTATATGTAATGGATATTAGCATTGAGGAGCTGAAGAGTTAATATTATCTTTTTATATATATATATATATATTTAAAAATTCTTAGAGAATATTTTGTAGTACAATAATGTAAGTTATATTATATATTAAATAGTATGATGTGAATATTTAAAATATGGGGATGTTACAATTATAATACTATTTTTTTTAAAAAAATTTCTATTGAGTTTATAAAGTGGTAATATGAAAGAAAAAAAACGAACCAAATTTAATCAACTTTTTTTCTTTAATATGTTAAAACGAAACTAATGACTATATAATAATTACTTAAAGAAATGGTTAGATTATATGATGTTTATGTTCATATTTAATGTGAAAAAAATGTATATTTGTAGTGCATAACATTAAAGTCTTTAAATATACTTAACTAATAAATAGAATAATATATATTTGATTTCAATTAAACAAGGTTCACATTTATACTTTGCATATCTATAGAGAAAAAGTAGTAGTAACACACTGTAATATCAATTAAAATATACTAAAAAGAAAGAAAATATTAATGAAACCTAAAATCTATTAAAATTTGATGCAATAAAGAGTCTTTGACACCATTACTTAAAAAATACTTTTACTTTACAATTGTTTCTTTTAATAAAATAATAATTTATTTGATTGTAGAATGAATGTAGAAATCTAAAATAGTTTCAAAGTATCATCATTCAATTTAATGAAATTTATTTAAGGATTTTGATATATTAACACTATAAACAATATATATACTTCACATTCTAATAATTTAATATTTTATTATTTTTATTTTATTTTTTAATTTAAAATATTATTATATTATTATAAATAGTGTTAAATGTATATATATATTTTAAAAAAATCTCTTTATGTAATGAAAGAAAGTGTATTGGTAGTTTTCTTTTTGACAGACAGTGTGTGTAAGAAGTTCTGTTAACAACATTCCTCTAAAAGTTAGTCCTCCTAAATTAATAATAATCAAAGAGAATAATATTTTTAACATACTCTCTATTATTAATTAATATTTTTTTTCAAAACTATAAATCAAGAAAAAAAAAGAGAGTTAAATAACAAGTGAAACTACCATAAATTTGTAATGCTTAAAAAAAGAGTGTAAGAAAAATGTACATCATGATTGTTTCATTCCCTTTTAATTAATGATGTTTTTGTATTTTTTTTATTTATACGAAATTTTAAGGTTTTAAAACAATATTAACTACTCCAGTAATAATTATAATCTTATTTATTAATTAATTTTCATTTATACATTTATCATGAATAGAAATGAAAAGTGAAAAATACAAAATTCTAAACATTTTATCAAGCTTAAGAAAATTTATCATGCTTTTTAATTTCAGACAACCTTAAAAAAAGTTAAAATGATGAGATCGTGTCTTATATATATATATATATATATACACAATATTAAATTTCACACATAAATTTTGAAAGTTGACTTTTTTTTAATCATGTAGTTGAGTTTCAATAGTTTTAAATTGAAATTAAAGAAAATAATGAAGAAATAAATGACATAAGTGATGATTAATAGTTAATTAAAGGATATCGCCGCCGTGTTGCCTCCGTCGGGGGGTAAAGAACCACCAAACTACAACTCACTTTCTCTCTCTCTTTCTTTCTCTCTCTCTCTCCACTCTCACTTTCATTCTCTGATCTATAAATCATCATCTCACTCTAGAATCTCTCCAACAATCCAAAGGTGCGTTTTTTCTCTCTCTATGTGGTTCCACTATTGTGTCTCCTTAACTTTTGCAATTTTTCTGCACACCCATTTGATTTTCGGGGAGTGTGGCTCTCACTTCTTCAAATTTAGCAATGACCCATTTTCTAGTATCTTGTTTTTGATTCACCACTGCGTAGGGATTGGTGGTTCCCAGTGTAATTTGATCCAATTTCTTGGAAATCACCATGCACCCTTTATTGTTTTTGTTGTTATTTTTGGCAAAATAAAAAATAAAAAATTTTCAACCAATATTGATTCGGTGAATCCTCAACGGGAAATGGAAATCAAGATGGAATCTTGGTTGCTTCTGTTTCTGTTTTTCACTTTATGTCTGATTAAATGTGGCTCTTTACCCTTTTCTGCAGTGCTTCCTAAGTTTTGAATTTCTGTCCTGAATAGGTTGTTTTCTTCATTTTCAAGATTTTTTACATGGAGTGCCAAACTTCTATTCCTTGTATTAGATTTGTATAATTTCTGCTTATCCTATGAGTGTGGTGTGTTTCTTGTTTTCCGTTTTATTGTTTGAAAATGATTTTTCTTCTCTATATTGGCTTCTAAGAAAAGTTTATTTTTGAGAGGTAGTTATTGAAGTGGTTGTTGATTGGGACCACAATGTAATTATGTGGCAATTGGCTGTTGGTGTAAGTTAATTGATGGTTGAATTACAATCTGATCTGACTGTTTAAACTTAGATCCTTCTTATGTACAATTGCAATCTGATTTGTTCTTTAACTTGTCTAATTCTGGTGATTGCATGTGTTGAATGAAACTTAGTTAGTTCTTCTGCTGAAGAAGTGAGAAACATGTAATCTAATGAAGAGCTATTTGTTTATTCAGAGCATAGTTTGTTCTATGGAGAACTGAAGGAGGTTGAGGTCCATGATATTTTGAAATCTCTCTGGAATAGGAAGACCATGGGACGAGCTTCAACATTACTTATAATTTTTTTAGTTCTTGGTTCTTCCTTTGCCACCTATAATCTGGTAACAATGCTAAGGCACTATGGATCTTCGGAAGGTGTAACTGTTGCTGATGGTGGATTGTTTTTTGACCCCATTACTGAGATGCCTGATCATGTAAAGAATCGGAAGACATCTAAAGCACCCTTTCATGTGGCATTAACGGCAACAGATGCTCCATATAACAAATGGCAATGCCGTGTCATGTATTACTGGTATAAGCAACAAAAGAAGTTACCTGGGTCAGAGATGGGAGGATTCACTAGGATTCTACATTCTGGAAAGTCTGACAACTTGATGGATGAAATTCCTACTGTTGTGGTTGATCCTCTTGCGGAAGGCATGGACCGGGTGAGTTTACTGTCATTTTCCATTATATTTTCCTTTAAATTCAGCTGTTTGCCTTAATAATATTTCAGTTGCTGTTGATATACCATGATCACTAAATCTATGTGCATAGTCAAATCTTAGAAAATCATTTGGTGTCTGAAATAATTCAAAGAATGATATTGAAGGGAGGAAAGTTGATAGATTGTTTCTAAAATCCATTATGCAATATATTTTTGGTGGCATGCCTAAATTTCTAGTGGACCAAAGAAATGCAAACTTAGGGGGTCTTTTCCTTTTGTCTTTTCAAGATGAGTATGTTAGAAGCTTGATACTGGAGAGTTCATTCTTCAAATGTTTGCTGGGTCATAAGGTCCAACTGTTTAAGAAGTAGTTATGATTTAGAAGTTGATGTGCAAATAATGTCAACTGCTTGACACATATTTGAGTTTTTTTGTCTACATTTGTGTTCCTATTATAAGTTTTTGTTATTGATGTTTTGAACTTGTGGGAAATTGTCAATAACTGAATGTCTCACTCTGATGTTATTTATTTATTTTGCTTTTTCTTCAGTCAATTTACAAATTGGATGTTGTCTGATGCATTGCATAATCTTTTTGCAGGGATACATTGTTCTGAATAGGCCATGGGCCTTTGTTCAGTGGCTGGAAAAGGCTAAAATAGAGGAAGAGTTAGATCTCTTATACTATCAGAATTGTGATCATTGTTATTATTCACAATAATAAAATATGACCTAGTTGCTTTGCTTTGCTTTTGATGCAGATATGTATTAATGGCAGAGCCTGATCATATATTTTTACGCCCTCTGCCAAATCTGGCCTACCAAGGTCATCCAGCTGCATTTCCATTTTTTTACATCAAACCTGATCAGAATGAAAAAATCATAAGGAAGTTTTATCCGGAGGAATATGGACCAGTTACAAATGTTGACCCAATTGGCAATTCTCCTGTAATTATCAGAAAGGTAGAATCTCTCCCATAACTGTTCTCAATGGTCGAATCAAATAACTTTCCATGTCTTTCTCTTGTAAACAATGTTGTTGTTTTCTGCTTCTCTAGACTGTAGATTTCTTCATCAGTATCTAAAGATCTTAATGCCAATCCATCTCATATTGATGATAGACCTAGTTCTGAATCTTTGGAAAGAATGAGTTTTTGTTGATGGATCCTATATCTCAGATTGTGCCACTGTGGTAGCACCCTTAGAGTAGGGTTAGAAGATAAAAAAATGAATGATTTCCTAGGATATTTGAGAGACCAGGAATCTCCCCAGTCTCTAAGAGTAATCATTTCTCAAATGATGAGATGATTTTTCTCTCATCCTTCCCAAGCAACCTACCTAACTATGTTTTTCTCTGTTTTCTTTTCAGGATTTGATCGCAAAGATTGCTCCCACTTGGATGAATATTTCTTTGAAGATGAAAGAGGACCCAGAGACTGATAAGGCTTTTGGATGGGTGCTAGAAATGTATGTCTTACCACATAACTGATTAATGTTGCAGATATTTTTCTTGTAAATGAGGTGCTGAAACTGATAGTTTGATGCTTTATGTCAATGGTTTTCTTCTTATGGAACCAAGGTATGCTTATGCTGTTGCATCTGCTCTGCATGGCGTGAGGCACATTCTGCGAAAAGACTTCATGCTACAGGTTTGGCATAACACCATGCTTCTGGATGTGGTGTTTAATCTGTTGTGTGTTATCAGGTCAAGTGGGTATCAAATATGACAAGCATACCCAACTCTAGTTTTACTTTTCTTGTCTGTGACTTTTCAGCCCCCCTGGGATCTTGAAACTAACAAGAAATACATACTTCACTATACTTACGGGTGTGACTACAATATGAAGGTAAATCATTTCTTTGCCCTGAATTGCATAGTTGTGATCTTCAAACATTTGCCATAAATTTGCATTCAGTGAACTAATATCTGAACTTGTGAATCAAATCTGCTTTATTTCTTGCTATGCTGTGGAACTTTGCTTTTGCAGATATACTTTTATTGAAACATACTAGCTTTTTGTCATTTTTTGTGTATTTCTCCTGTTGTCTTACCAGTGTTTCATGATGCTCAGGGTGAATTGACTTATGGCAAAATTGGTGAGTGGAGATTTGACAAAAGGTCACATCTAAGAGGACCTCCACCAAAAAACTTGCCTTTGCCCCCACCAGGGGTTCCTGAAAGTGTGGTATGTCTATCACTGGCCTATTCATTTAAGCACTTCATCCTATCTTATTGGAATAATATGTGGCTAGAACAGCTTTCCTTGATGCATGGAACTTAACATAAAACTTACCTAAGATCCTTGTAATTTCATACTCATTTCCATTTTACTTACAGAAAGGTGAGAAGAAAATGACATTTTTTCCCATCAGCATGCATGTATAACTGTCTGAATGTGAATCAGAGATGAAAGCATCTACATCTTTGAAGTTTGTTCACTGATCCAGTCATTATACTGTTGTTTTATTTTTCATTCCCAATGAATGATTAATTCCTTGATCTGAAGTGTATTAGAATTGAGAAACACCTTATTTTATGCAGTAGGGGTCCATCATAGTGAATGGGACTATTTGCAAATAGTGAATGATAACTGTGAGACTTGATTACAGTTATATATACCACTAACTTTGCTTCTGTCCAATCTTTCTTCAAGTGCTGTTTACTTTTATCTGAAACAAAAACATGCTACAAACCATTATTCATGTGTTGTTTGCTTATGATAATGTCTGTTGCAGGTGACCCTTGTAAAGATGGTGAATGAAGCTAGTGCAAACATCCCAAACTGGAACACAACGTAAATATTTTCCTCCAAGAATAGAACACGAGTATAGACATTGAATCTTTTTTGTCCCGAATTTAGTGTTAGAATCATAGATTAATGTAAACTATACCCAATTTTATGACAGTTTAAATGCAGGATAAATCTTTCATATTTTTTTGTTCTTGGTGCTGATATTCTTGAATGGTATTTGTTCAATAAGTATTGGCTTTGAAATTGCTCATGTTTGCATGCATGCCTTAGACACCATTTCAATTGTTTCTCTTCATTTATGCAGCTTATGTGAAAATTGAAGCTTAAAATTTCTATTTATTGTTCCTGAGATTGCATGTTAACATAATGAATGAGAATATATTTCATTGGAACAAGACTTTTCATACAAATACAGTATGAGCACAAATATCACAACTTTTTAAAAATTACAGATACAAAAATTTGTAAAAAGAGTTAGTATACTCGTATTTAATTGGGATTTTTAATTTTTTTTGTAAAATAGTTTTGTGGTATTTAACCAAAGATTTTTAAACATTAAGTAGTCTTATGGTATTCAATTAAGATTTCATTAGTATTTTGTTTTGGAGGATAACGAAATATGATGATCAATTAGGATTTTGAAAGATTTAAAGAGAATGATCTTATGATCAAAATCATAAAAATATCTGGAAGGTTTTGGTGATTGAATTTCTATAATTTTTTTGACTTTTATATTTTTACGTATGAATATCATTGAAATATGAGACTTTTTTTTAATCTCATTTAAGGTTTTTTCAATCTTAATTGTGAGAGTTATACTTTTTTTTTTTTTTATATTCAAATTATTAAATTAGCTTTCTAATATTAGTATTGATCAAATTGTGACACTATTAGAGTAAGCTAGTTGATTCTAATGTGATACAAATTAATTTTATTTAACAAAGTTCAAAATCACAACTTTTTATTTATTTTTTATTAAACAAATATTTGTGTTAGTGTGATATTAATATTAGTTTAACTGACACTAATTTAGTTTGTTTATATTGGAGGCTAATAAAGTCGGTTAAGTTAACTTTAGTGTGATACAAAATATTTTATTTTTATTTTTGTTAGTGTTGGCTTAAGAGACATTATTAGAGTTTGTTTAATATTGAATACTACTAGTGATGGTGTGTGTTTTCATTCTGAATTGATTTCTTAAATTTTTTAGAGGATTGGTGGAAGCTTGATGGAGGGAATGGAACAAGAATGACTCAAATGGAACTATGAATTCCTTCAAGGTGCATGAAAAGTAGGGAGAGTGATTGGTTAGGCCATATCACTTGGAAAGGTGAAAGAGAAGACCAAATGTGTTTAACCTAGAGAGGTTTAGACAAGAGAATGCAAGAGTTAACAACTTGGCAACATAGTAGTCATAAAATTGATCTTATTAATTCATGAGCCAAACACCTCAATTTATAGGAGAGGGTCGAACATTTTTGGAGCCAAAATTTGAAAATTGAAAATAAAATTTCCAACGAGAAGGTGTCATGTAGAGTCATGCTTTCAATATTTAGCTCACACCTTCCATGTTAAATCCTCTCCATTTCTAGGCTGTCATGTGGACGTCTATGTGCTCTATGCCAAGGTAATTTTCGTCATCTAATATACCCTAAATGTTTTAGGGTTACATTGGACTCAAAGAAGCCTAATTGTTACCCTAACTAGTCATTTTTAACCCTAACTATACCTATTTTACTATGGTAGTTTCTTTCTGCACCCCTACATTTTTCTTCCTGCACCCCCACAAGATTGCGCAATGACAAAAGTCTCCCTATATAAATTTTACATTTTTTTTGTATTCTGGATTATGAAATCCGGTAAATTTTTGGATTGACGCATCCGGTAATCTCACGGATTGATGCTTCCGGTAGTACATGAATGATAGTGTTAATTCAAAATAAAAAAATGTAAAACATCCATAATTGAAAAAACCATTCCGGATCCACCAATCCGTAATTCAAAATATGCATTCCGGATTCAGAAATCCATAATTGAAAAAAATCATTCCGGATCCACCAATCCGTAATAGAAATTAGGCTTCTGAATTCAACAATCTGGAAATCAATAATTTATGCAAACTTTGCTTCCAGAACACCCCTCATCTGGAATGCAACATGATTCACTTCCGGATTGATGAATCCGTAGCACACTCCCAAATCCCAAAATTGTGGGGGTGCAGGAAGAAAAATGTAGAGGTGAGGGAAGAAACTGCCTTTTACTATTGGTCCAAATACAAACCCAAAAACCTATGCTACTTGACCCAAATATTTGGTCCAATTATTTTACGCTACTAGGCCCAATACGTAAACAACTTTATAAAATTTATTTAAGCTAAAGTTTGTCCCAAAATAATGTTGACTGGTCAGCCGAAACTCAGTTTTCTTGTGTTCTTCTGACCAAAGCTCTAGTTTATGTTTTCATGAGTTGGAGGTCTTCTTGGATATGTTTGTACATTCCTTTACCCTAGAGTTGTCCTCTTGATAGGACCTACAAAAATATATAAAGGCCCAATTAGACCTATATTTACAAATAAATTCATAAATAACCTATAGGTCTTCATCCTCCTTATTATTTGATTGTGTGTGGCTGGGAACTCTGCCATCAACCAGGGTCAATTTAGCCAACTCTATAGAGACACAAACTATTTTTAATAAGTAAAAGTATTTATGGTAGTGCCAGATTAATGTCATTTGATGTTAACTAAACTGATATTAAAATAAATAAAGGTAGTGTCGGTCTATTTCACTCAACAAAACAAATCATGTAAGAGAAATAAAAAATTTAAACAAGAAATAATATGTATTTTAAAAATGTAAATTATATTAATATATTAATATAAATTTAAATTTAAGTATAATTATTTATATATACATTATAATACATGTATAAAATAAATTTTAATGTTTTATTATAATAATATAATAATTTTATGACTTTTAAATATCATTATTATTTTATAAAATAGATTGAGTTGGTATAACTCTAATTACGTTATCGGATAAATTGACTGAACAAAAAATATCTAATTTAATTTAAATCACATTCTTTTCATTTTGTCCTTACTTATTTTCTAGATTTTTTTTGTTTAGCTTAACAAAAAGATATAATACATTTTCAAATGTGATTTAATTTATTCTTAATCAATTCATACCTATTTTTGTTTCAATAGAATAAATTTTAAAAACCTTCAATACAACTTATCATTTTATATATTTTTTTCTACTTACTCCTTTTGTTTTATGCTTGTATCATTCTCCTTCTCTTTCTTAGTGCAAAAAATATTGTTTAATTTTTATGTTTTAGTCAAATTTATTTTAAACAACTTTCATGTAAGCTCATTTTTCTATAATAAAAGGTTGCATGGAGCAATTGCTATTTTATTCAAGCACTTGAATAACATTTTTGATAGAGATGTTTTAATTCATTTTAAAAATATTTTTATATTGTTTCCTGGTACAAGAAGTTTATAAAAATTTACACTTTAATAACTTTTTTATTTTAAAATTAAAAAAATTTCTCTTATAATACAAATTTCATTAATATATTTTAATCATACCCATGACTTTGACATCTGATTAGACCAATAAATCACATCAGATTAATCAGGTGGTTCTTGAAGATTCATGAGCTCGAAGGCAAAAACTTACCGTTTTGATATCTATGAGAGCATTGGCAAAAACTCACAGATAAAGTAATGACGTCAGTATAACGTTATCGTACGGTTGTGAGGTGGCTAGCGCGTGCTTTCACTTGTGACTGTCGGCAGGAGAAAAATATTATTTAAATAAATAACAAATTAAAATAAGAAAAATATTAAATATTTTATAGTAAATTTAAACTAAGTTTAAACTTTTATTTTATTTGTTATTTAAACTACATCCAACTATTTATTTAATTTTATTAATCAATTTATCTTTGATAAATTAATATATATTTTAATTAAGCAGCTTATTTTAATATTTTATTATTATTTAAAATTGTAAAAAGGTTGTAAAAAGTAAAAGTGGGTTGTCAAAAGTAATTTGTTTCTTTTCATAAATATCATTTGTCCGAAATATCTTTAAATTTTGTAGATAACTAATTTTATTAAAAAAATTATTGATAATTCTTTTTAATAAAAGTTACTTTTCCTACCAATTTATTTTTATCTACAATCCAACACAAGTTGAAACAAGTACTTGTGAACAAAATTTTGGTACCTAAAAGAAAAAGTGTGTAAAAATTATTAAAAAATGGTGGTGAAGAGTGTGTAATTGTGCCGACAGCACAAAGTGACAAGTGTGATATTATTTTTTAATTGCATCTCTCACGAGCTCTACACCTTCCACCTCAAGTGCACTTACATATATATATATTAATGTTAAGAGTAACATAATATAATCGAATAAATTCTTGATTAAGAGAATTGTATATATGACAAATTATATATTATTTATATTTCAATAGAAATTTTAATGGTGTCTTGTAAGGTTTGAGGATAATTTGTTATAGTTAATGTTTTGAAAGATTTTTATTAAATATGTTTCACATATATTAATATTTTATTTATAAGAAATAATATTGGTAATTCGATCTTGATTTTTCCATCACAACAAAATTATCATATTTCATCAAATTCAGGGAATACAATCATAATCTTTCATTTACTAAACAATCAAGTGTTTACAATCTCACATAATTAACATCACTCATACTAGAAATTTACTAACATCAACACATAAACACTTGAGTTTATTTATGGAAGGTCCATATATTGAAATTAGACTCAGAGACTTACACCTGTCATACTACTTCCACTGTGAAATCCACACAACCACAATAAATCCATCCAACTAGTATGACACAGGTTAATTCATATGATTTGCTTTTATTAGTTTTTTTTTTTCAAACCTCCGGCTCAGTTATATGAACCTCCTCCGAATCTCATCACCTGATACTCTTCATCTATATGATTCCAATATATTAATAGAGTTAGGATCATCTCTTTCACAAACTCTCACAAATCAATACACTCTCCAAAGAATCTCAATATGGTATTTCATTTTATGAAAATATTACTATGTCTTGATCACATTCCACATGATTCACATTTCATCTCATTCATCAACATATCATTCCATCGTATGAATATTTATACTTTTAACACAATTAGAAAATATCAACAATAGTCACATAACATTAAATTTCACAAATCAATTGAATAAATTGATTTAAACACTTAAGTTGCATAAATTTAATCCAATATAGATCTTTAAAAATTATAATAACTTCCAATTTATAAATTTATATATAATCCTTTTTAAAGTTTTAATTGAATTTTGTGACTTATAAAAGATAAATAAAAGGTAATTAAGAAAAAATGACAAATATTGTCAAAATGGTTTGTGCCAATAAAGATAGGCTTAAGCCTAAGAAAATTCGCTCAACACATTGAATTTGGCTTGAGCGAATTTGAGACATAGAACACCCAGAAACTGCAACTCAAATACCTTGAGCGCATGAAATTTGGTTGAGTAGATTTGAGATCGAGAGAACCCCAAAACTACATCTTAAATTTGCTCAGTACAGGAGAATTTTCCTAGGCAAATTTTAAGATTAAGATCTCCCCTAACTTTGCATGTAAAATCTGCTTAAGTGCGAGGGAAAAACGTTGAGTAGATTTGGGGCCGAGAGTACACCAAACTTTGCATGTAAAATCTGCTTAAGTGCGAGGGAAAAACGTTGAGTAGATTTGGGGCCGAGAGTACACCAAACTTTGCATGTCCAAATTTGCTTAGCGTAGGGGAATTCTGTTGAGCACATGTGAATCCAAGAGTAAGTATACCTCATTTTAAAATCCAATTTGTGAAGTAAAAACCAAGATTTAATTTCATAATTCATACCACAATCAATTTAAATCATCAACCACTTTTTTAATTGTTTAAAACTTTCAATCCATTTCATAAATCAACATCTATTGAAAGAGAATACTAACTTCCCTTATATAAAATTCCTTATCTCCAAAGCAACTTTCCAAAATCTAAATCAGATATATTATACAAAAACTTAAGGACCTGAAACAAGTTATCCAAACAGGATCAAATCTCAGTATAAGATTAATCAGATTGAGAGGAACTTTTTTTTCAACTAACTCACTAATATTGATGACAAAATCATTGGAACAAACATAACAATGAATATTTTAGAATAAAAAGAAACTTACTATATTTGAGATTATCATCAAATAGGATTGATTCTTGGTTCCTAGCTATTATGAAGTAGATAAAGTTTGAAAAAAAATTAGAGAAAAAGAAGAGAAAATAAGAAAGAGAGATGGGGAATGAATGATAATTTTGGACAACACAATTACAAATCAAATTTGTAAATATAATTATTTATAACATTTAAAATAACAATAATGAATGATGAAATATAGTATGCAATTATGATACTTTTTCACTCAGAATATAATGATATTTCTAATATATACCATGAAAAGAGAAATACCAAAATATAAAAGGATATAATTGTTTTTATGATAAAAAGTAATTAAAAAGTTTATAAAAGTAAGAAAAACTTAAAAATACTTAAATATTATTATCTAATTTTAAAATAAAATAGTTACCTTTTTTCTTTTCATTAATTGTCTAATTTTGAAAAGCAAAAAATGTAGGGCACCATGAACCTCAAAGGAGAACGTGCCTTAGTCCTTCACTACAATACCCTTTTGCTGTTTTTATTTTCATTTTTTTTCTTGCTAATAAAATTCAACTTTCAGATCAAGATTTTCTTCCAATATTATATTAATGGAGTTTATAAAACAAAGAGATCAGATTAAGAAACAGATCACCCAATGGTTCAATCTTGTCATCTAAGTTGGTGTCTCATAGTGGGAACATGTGTAAGGTAGTAAATTCCTTAAGATCATGAGAGACACAATGAATAATTTTTATAATTAAGTTGAAATATTAATTAATTAACATTTGAAGATTTGATTGTTAAAATAGTTTTAAGTAATTTTAATGTTAAATTGAAAATTGTGTGCTACTTTTGTCTTTGAGTTTATTTTTTAAAATAAAAATATTCAAATATAAGTTATATTATTTTAAAATTCATTTAACTAAAATCAATTTAGCTTTTATAAATATTCATCCAAATATATACTTTTTTTATTTTATTTTTTACTGTACAAAATTTAAACCTATAATCTTGGAGAAAATATGAATAGTATACTGAAAAACTTAGAACTATAGTAACCAAAATCTTTACAAGTTTTTTTCTTTAGTCATCTTATACATAATGAAAAATAAAAAGTAAATGAAAAAAGGATTAATTAAGATAAATTATTTTTGAAAATGAAATAATTAGCAGACGATTTGAAAAAAAAAACAAAAATTAAGTTATATAATTGGGAGAAATTTATTTATAATTTATTATTCATATGCTCTTTATTGTAAAGTGGATTTTAAATCTAACTCAATAATCCATCGACTCATAGTGAGGTTTGCACTAACTTATATCTCTAGTCGACGTGCATCTTCAAGATCTATAATTGAATCTATATGTATTCATTGCACTGAGATTGAATCTATATGTATTCATTGCACTGAGATAAGTAAGTTTTGGAACAATTTCAGATTTGTGTGAATGATTAAGTCTTAATTTTTGGAGGGTCCTACATTGCAGATAATAGTGCTCTTTTGAATCTTATTAGCCCTTTTGAATAAAACTAAAGCTATGATAACTGAGATTCTTATTCACTTTCTGCAACCAACCTCTTTCTTTTTCTTTGGCATAACAATTTTGGCTCTTTAGGGTTTGAGATTTGATTTCATTTTTCCACCAATGGTGCACCACCCTAGGCATCACTTTATCCCCCTTTTTTTATGCAACTTTATTAAAATATTCCATGGTTTATGGTCTCACTAATACAGAGAATAGAATATATTCTCACACCTTCCACAGCAAATGTAGCTCACATTTTTACAAACCCACTCATCTAGGTTGATATCAACTTTAGTAATAATTTGTAGTTATATTCATCTATCAAATGTTTAGTGATGTGTCATAAAAATGAAAATGGTGTTATCTTATACAAAATTATTACAAAATGGTATTATGAAAAAAAATAGTAATAAAATTTGTAAAATAATTTTTTATTTGAGATGTCAATCTAACTGAGATGTCAAGTAGTATAGTAATGTCTAACATGAAAGTTTTTTTAAAAAAAAAATTTGTAAAATAATAATTGTGTTATAAGATGCATTAACATGTTCAACTTAGATTAATTCATAGTCTTAGATTAACAACTCAACACTAAATTTATTCAAAAAAAAATATGTACTGACAATCTGTTCCATACACAACTCTGATTGATGATATGAAAAAAATAATATTTTCATCATTTCATATAAAAATTGAAATTTTAGATAAAGAAATAAAATTGTATATTGGAGTAGATTGTGAATATATCATTTTTCTTAATTCATATTACTTCAGAAAAAAAAATTACTAAAATTTGTATCATGTGAGAAGATGAGGAATTTGTTTGAAATGTTGCAAACTTGATATGGAGTTAACAAAATAATGTTTTTTTTATATTAAAAAAGAATTTATATAAAATTAGTAAAAAAAGAAGTATAGTGCATCATGGTACATCCACAATCCCACATTTGCTCCATTTTTTCTGAGCACTTCATCATCAATACCATTCCACAAGACAACACCACTTTAACCCATAACATGACAACACTCAATGTGTATTTCTTTTTAGTTCTCGAAAGTGCAAATTCCAACAATATTATTTACCATTATTTGGTTGATTACTAGACATAGATACCCAATGTGAGTCCTCAAATGATTCTGCCATTGGAAAGCATATCATTGAGTTTGAGGCATGCATTCAACTATTCATACTTTAGCCACATACTTGCCCACAACTTCACCTTTTCTTTTCTCTTTAGTGCAAAACTCATGCATTATAGAATCATCTTTACCCAAATTACATGTCACTAAAACATGTAGTAGCCCACAACTACACTTTTTTTTTTATTCTTTAGCACAACCTCATGCAATATATATAATCTTATTTTATCCAAAATACCTTATATTATATGAGGGTTGCTCCAAGTTGAACCTTTTCTTACACACAAAAAAATGTTTAGCTCAACTCTAGACAAAACCAAATGGAATACAGTCTGTTATCACCCCACTACATTTGCACTTTCATATCCATAAAAAAAAAATCTTTTAACCCAAAAATCTTTGTTTAATTCAAGTTATTGGATTCATACACAATCTTCTTCCATTTCAATCTCAAAATTTAATTTTGATGTAAGGGAAAAGTATTGTTTTGATAATTAGATGATTTTAGAGACTTAAATATGAAAATGTTACTTTTGGTATAAAATTTCAACTAATTTTTCCATGGATTAAAAGATATATGACTAATCACTTTAATATAGAGTTTTACTTTTCAATAAAAATCGTTAAATAAAAACTAATTTTAAAAACTAAAATAATTAGTTACTATTTGATTAAATTAGAGACTATTTTATAAACTAAAAAAATTATTGATATCTAAAGTAATTTATATTATTAATAAAAATTTATAAAATAATTTTTAAACAGTTATCTAACCATTAACTACTAAGATTTTAACTAATTATTGCTTTATATTTTAAATTAGTTTTTATTAAACTTTTAGAAACTAATTTAAAATTTAAAATATTAGTCGTTAAAACTTAAATAGTAAATTTAGATACAAATTTAAAAATTATTTTATAAATTTTTATTAATGATAGAAACCAGTTTAGATATAAATAATTTTTTATCTCTAAATTAATATTTAATTTAGTTAATATAGTAATTAACTATTTTTTATCTTTAAATTTAATTATTATTTAATAATTTTTTTTTAGTGAATATAATTTTTTATTCACAATAAAGTATCTTTAAACAAGAAGAGACTTTGGTATCAAAATGAGGTAGTTTTTTTTTTTCATTTTTCATCCATTATTTATAACATTTACCTAACTTGGTTTCTTTTTAAAGTTTATATGTTTATCTTTCTCTTATTTCATCACACATGTCCAAAATGACATTATGCATTTAAAATTTTCCTTGGAATAAAAGTTCTCACAGGGTTTTTCACTATATATATACAAGACTGAGTCCACATTAAGAAGGCACCAACCACAGTCATGACCATGAAAACCTCACCTATACTTACTCCTTTGGTGCTCTTCCTCCTCTTCTCCCTAGCCAAAGGGCAGAACCCTAAATGTGATGTCCATGACCATGGCTCAACCCTTAAAGTGTTCCATGTGTTCAGCCCTTGCTCCCCTTTTAGGCCCTCACAGGGAATGTCATGGGAGGAGAGTGTCCTACAGCTACAGGCCAAGGATCAGGACAGGATGCAGTACCTGTCCAACTTGGTAGCTAGGAGGTCAATTGTCCCAATTGCCTCAGGCAGAGAAATCACACAGAGCCCTACCTACATTGTCAAGGCCAAGATTGGTACCCCAGCTCAGACCCTTCTCTTGGCCATGGACACCAGCAATGATGCTGCTTGGCTCCCTTGCACTTCCTGTCTTGGTTGCTCAACACTCAAACCCTTTGCCCCTGCCAAATCCACCACTTTCAAGACACTTCCATGCAGTGCTCCACAGTGCAAACAGGTGATGAGATCACACCATTATCATTTTTCAATTTCTCTTCGGCACTCGGTATTAAGAAGTATACTTTAAATCTAATTTAACTTTATAGAAGTGATTTATAAGATATGAAACATTTTAATCTCTTATCGAGTTGCGATCTCAAATTCTTATAACTACCAACTAATCCAAACACTCCTTTTTTATGAATTGCTTAGATCTCATAGTTTTTAGGTTGTTACAAGTTCATGAGTTTCTTTCTACCATCATGTTCAACTATGTATCAGTTTTGGAGTTCAAAACACAACATTTTTGGTTGCAACTATACGACATTTGATGTTTAAAATAAGGATCTTAACAAACATTAACTAAATGTTTGGAATGATCCAAAAGAATGTGTTTTTTCTTGAAAAGGTCACATGAGCTACCCCTAAACACTGCATAAGTTATAATAATGATTAGAGTCAATATCTTTTGTGGTGTTTTTTTATTTAATCAACTTTATATGGAGAATCAACACAATGGATTCAGCATTAATTTAACTCTATATTTAATTAAAAAGTACTTAAATTGTTATACAGAATTTATGTTCTTTGCTTTAGCACAATTATTATTCCATGGATTTTTCACGCGCCGCCTGGTGCGCGTGGGAATGGGAAAGTCTTGAATATTCCAAATGCATTAAAAGCTTTATCTACTATTGGGTGAATCGAATTACCTTGGGAGGCAAAAAAAAGTTCACGAGGGTAACCAAAATAAATTGTTGGGGTTTTCAACTTTCTATGGTCCACTTCACATAACTAAGTCTGTGAAATTTTCAGGTACCGAACCCCACTTGCGGTGGAAGCGCGTGTGCTTTCAACTTCACTTATGGCACTTCCTCTGTGGCAGCTACTCTTGTGAAGGACACAGTTACCCTAGCCACTGACCCAGTTCCGGGCTACACCTTTGGGTGCGTTCAAAAAGCAACAGGGAGCTCAATTCCAACACAGGGGCTATTGGGCCTGGGCCGAGGCCCATTGTCACTCTTGGCCCAAACCCAAAATCTCTACCGATCTACATTCTCCTACTGCTTGCCCAGCTTCAAAACACTCAACTTTAGTGGGTCACTGAGACTTGGGCCTGTGGCCCAGCCCAAGAGGATCAAGTTCACCCCTCTTCTCAAAAACCCTAGAAGGTCATCTCTGTATTATGTGAACTTGGTGGCCGTTAGAGTTGGCCGGAGAATTGTTGATATCCCGCCGGAGGCTTTAGCGTTCAACCCCACCACCGGTGCCGGCACCATTTTTGATTCCGGTAAGATTTTATTAGTATGAAAAATTTCAAACCATTAACTATTTTTTTTATGTAATCATAATAAAATTAATAAATTTGTCATATATAATAATTTTTAATCGGTCCAAAATTGTTAATTAGGAAAATGTACTGTGAGCTGTCATTCATTACTGTGGGGTTGTCTTGTTTCAATGTAACACTATTATTGACCAAAGATTTTTAAGAGTGTGTCCTAAATAATTGAATCCTTTTCTGTCCCAATTTTCAAGAGTGAACATAATTATATGATATTCATGGTCAATTTCAAGACAAAATTGGAGTCAAAATGCCATAAAAGTGATTGGACATGGTCACTTTCATACATGCTCCACGTCCTTTATGAATATACAATCAAATAATTTTAGTCACCCTACACCCCTTTTTCATAAAAAAAAATCAGTAAAAACATATATTAAAAAAATAATAATCATGTCAAAGATAATCTTTACAACATTTTTATTTTGTTTAATTTAATTTCAGACTCTCTTTTTGTTTTATCTATATAAAGTAGAAAGTATAGTAAAACTTCATTTTTCATAAAAGTAGTATTTTCTTTTCAAAAATTACAATTTTAGATAAAAAAAATATTTTTACGAAAATGGGTAAGTCATATATTATTATATTACGTCAGAGTAGAAGTCGTATTCTATAAATATAATTTTGTGACCATTTTCACTCTGAAATTGTATATATAAGATATAAGTTTTACTCTAATTTTTTTCAAAAATTAATTATTTTTACTCTGAAATCTATCTATAAACTTTATGGTCGTATTTATGGTGTATGACTTTTATTTTTGTAAAAGAATTTTTTTTTTACCTAAAATTTTGTAATTTTCAAACAAAAAATATATTACTTTAATTCAAAAACCGTAAAACTTTGTTAGATAAAAAAGTGTTACTCTTTCATTATATTATATACTACACAGCAATTAAAACTTTCACTAATGTTTTTTCGTTTGAAGGCACGGTGTTCACCCGGCTGGTTGAACCGGCCTACACCGCCGTCCGGAACGAGTTCCGGCGACGAGTCACCGTCGGCAAGAAACTCACCGTGACAAGGCTAGGAGGGTTCGACACGTGCTACACCGTCCCAATAGTTGCACCAACCATAACGTTTATGTTCTCCGGCATGAACGTAACCCTCCCACCGGACAACACCCTCATCCACAGCACCGCCGGCAGCGTCACGTGCTTGGCCATGGCGGCGGCGCCCGACAACGTGAACTCGGTGCTGAACGTGATCGCCAACATGCAACAACAAAACCACCGTGTCCTCTACGACGTCCCCAACTCAAGACTCGGCGTTGCTCGTGAACTTTGCACCTAAACATGCATGCATAATAATAGTAATAAGTGGTTTTAGGTCCAAAAAAAATTCATGCATTGTGGGATTAATAATAGCTATAATAGTGTTGAATTCAAATTGCAAGCTACTTCTATATGTGATGCTATGATGGGTAGGGTTTTGGCATTGTGAAGAGGTTATCACTTTATTGCTAACAATTTGTAGTGGAGAATTTGCATGTAGGTTTCCAAGTTTTAAGCTATATTTGTAGTGTGAAAGAGAAAAAAGAGTTATGTTTGAAGCTTTGTAATGTTATGTGTCACGGGTTCATGTGTATGTAGCAATCAATTTCTTGTGTCGTTTATTGAATTTATAATGACTTCATCTTTGGTACAAGTTCACGGGCTATGTTAGAAATATGTCTCACTCTTTTTTATGTCTTTTCTTTCATGCTAAATTGAGATTTTCTTTTTCTAATCAGAAAATAAATTTTAAGTTAATATTGTAAAAATAGTTTATAAGGTTAGGTTTGTCTTCATTTATATACTATTAAATGTTTTTCTCTTGACATGAGACTATATATTATATATGGGTGATCTGATTTTAGCCTGAATGTATGGGTGATCTGATTTTAGCCTGAATGTCTGATAAGCACAACAAACTGGCTAGGATATATTTTAAATTATTCTATATTTTTTTTATCCACTAGAAACCATCAATAAACATGGATCACCTTAAGGGTGATAAGATAATACTTCACGCCCCAACCTATTTCAAACTTTCAACAAAAAAACTATCAGTTATTTCTTACCCCAAAACCAATCAAATAAGTCAATCCTTGGAGGAAAAACCAACAAATCAAACACAAAAATGCATATAGATATACGGGTTAAAAAAATGAATTTATATCTAATTAAAAAATAAACTTTAAACTTAATTCATTCTCGTAAATCAGTTTATAAGGTGAGATTTTCACTCATTTATATACTATTAAATGTCCTTATCATGTGGAAACGTGAGATTTCCAACATTTTTCCTTTTAATTATTGATATATATTACTCATTATTTATTTTTTAGTTTATTTTTTAGAATTTAAAAGATGTACAATTTTTAGTTTTTTATACGTTTATTTCTTGCTTCTATTTTTTTTAATTAATTAAATTATTTTTTAATGATGCCTTGCATAAATATATTGTATTTATAATTCTATTGGAATAAAATAAAACGTAAACTATAAAGAAAAATTATGAGCTTTTTAAAATTTAAAGACTAAAATTTCAGAGAGAGAAAAGTTAAAAGAAAGCTAAAGTTCAGCCATTCTTTTGTTAAAGGTTCAACTCTAATTTTATATTTATAAAGTTGATTGAAGTTTTGTCGGATGAATGATGATTTGGTTTTCATGCACATATATATAACTTTTTTATTTTATTTTCCTTTTTTATAAAAACTCTCATATTATGCACATATTTCTTTTTTATTTTTTGTTTTTTATTGAAACTTGTGATAATAATCCCATTTTAAAAGTAAAACTTATAAAAATAAGTTTAAATCGTAAGGGTCTAAAATTTCCTTTAAACTTTTACAACAAAACTGATATACATAACTTTAGATATGTTTACTTTTTACAACGTTTTCGTAGTTTTTTCGTCTCTTTACTCAAACCTAGTCGAATTTATGAAACTTAGTTAAAGTACAAGATAAGGTCACGGGTTGTGATATTGTCATATCTAAAAAATCATAAAATTCACAGTTTTTTTAAGAATTAAATAAAATTCACACTTTATTTTTTTTATCAGCAAATGAATTAAACAAAACTGTGATGGAACACTTTCCTTGAAAAATTGTATAAATCATTAAATTAACCAACATAAAAACAATAAAACTTAACTGCAGTTAAATAAATTGTCATAAACGTGATAAAAATTGTGAAAAATGAGTCTAGCGAGAAAAAAAAGGAAATAATTTCATATCTATGAGGATGCAGAAGAAATTTATGATGGTGCAAAAAGAAATGCTCTAAGTTGGACCGACAATTTACTGGCCCAAATTGTATTCGGGCCATCTCTGAACCCATATTCCATGTCCTACTTAGTCATACACCTCTAAAAGTAAGTAAAAATGCACTCTCTTAATATAAAAATGATTAATATTTGTATTTTAAAAATGAAATTTTATCTTAGGAAAAGATTCAATCACTTTGTCAAAACAAAAAAATATAATATAAAATCCTTAAAATCGAAACCCCTCTCCTTATCTTGAACCATGCTCACGTAATTAGCAAAATATATTAATATGAAAACTACGTGCAACGTTGACCAATTATGAAAAGGAAAATGAAGATTAAAGAAGGTTCATAGCACCCACAATGAAAATATGAAAAGATAAAATTGAAAACTTATCGTGTCTCTTCACTTGCATAATACTATAAACAAATTTGAACATGTTGGTTCAATATAGAGTCTACCATTTCATTAAAATATGCATTTACATGTATTGTTGACTATTATGTATACAACTAACCAAATCTTCCACACCTTCATTAAACAATGCATTTATCCACTTTAATGTTTGTTAATGTTTGGGTGTTATTTAAGGGTCCTTTTGATGTGACACAAAAGTTCAATTAGATCCACTTAACCACATTTTATAATACATTATTTTAAAAGTAAAAGATTTATGTTAGAATAATCAAGTTTTAATAATGGTGGAGGAAAAATGGAACTTGATCTTTGAAAAATAAAAACTATGAATCTTTATCTAAGTATTATGAGAATGACTATTCTCCAAATGACTCCACCTACCTTTATCACATAGTGTATCCATGGAATATTTCTATTTTTTTTATCACTAAAATAAATATTACTAATTTACTTTTAAATGAATATATTGAAACAAATTATGATTTCAAATATTGAAGGTGTAAAGTCGTATAGGTTTATATACACTATAAATGTAATATATTAAAAAATAAAAGTCAATGCTACTATAATATTTTGTGTACATGTGTAATAAAAACATTATGTTTAAAGAGTCATTCGTTTTTATATTAAAACAATCACATACAAATCAAAATAAATCATGATAAAACTATTGTAAACCAATATATTAATATGATATTATAATTTTTTAACATAACTAATAATTATATTCACTCATTCATTTTATAAGATACTCATAAGACTTCATAAAATATTTATAACATGTGTTAAACACATTTATATATAACTTAATAACTGATTATTATCATTAAAGATTAATACCGGTCTCATCTATAATAAAGATGTTTGATTATGATGTTGTTACTCAATCTCAATCACACACACATAATTATATATAGGAAAATATTATCCTGAACTAGTAAAGGTATTCTACTCGAGGTTAACCGTTGTTGGAGATGTGCTAATTTCAAAGGCGAAGGACTTTGAGATTCTCATTGGTGAATATATTTGGTTAAACATGTTGGGTATGAAGTCGGGATCAATTGGGTTGGGCTGACTAGACACCATGTTTAGTGAGTGAGGTTAATCATTGTGTTTCTTTTATAATATCTATTTAAAAAGATCATTGTACTTGTAATTGGTGTGCAACAGGACATAATGAAAACCGAATAGTTGCCCGTGTGAATGTAGGTTGTAGTTGGCAACCGAACCAGTTGATTCGTGATTGTGTGTGTTGCTTCCACGTGCGTTTTTTCTCATCAAAACATTGATGGTTTCAAACCAAATGTGAGTCTATTTCATCTAGCTTAAAATAATCTAATAAAATATCTATTTATCTTAATTGCTTAAAGGATCTTAGTGCCTTTCAAGGCACCAATGTCATACACTTCAAAATTGAAGCATGGGAAATGGATGAAAAAAATTGAAGCATTGGAAATGGATGAAAGGCTTCTGACCTTTGTGATTGCATGGGTTTTGGCTCTTAGAGTGAGCAACCATGCTCAACTTTCTAAAGATGATATGATGTTGATTCATTATCTTTAAGAGTGGAATTTAATTGCATTTGTCATCTATCATTTTTGAATACATTGAAGGCAAAAAGGTTGTTTGTATACCATCTTCCCTTTATAGTCTTTCTTTCAAGTGTTTTTGTACATTTTGGAGTTGAAGTTGAAGGTGAAAGTTTTATTTCTATGCAGTGAAACAACTCTTCACAAGATGGGCTTGATAAAGACAATGTTAAGAATCAAAAGTAAGAGCCTCTTGAAGAACAACAAACCAATGCAAACTGAAGAAGTTCCTTCTCAATCCAATAATGAAAAACCTCTTATCTTCCTTTAAACTAAAAAGTTGGATACCATATACAATTATCAAAAGAAAAGAAAAGAGAAGAGAGTTATGATTATACTTGGAAAAGATTTATTCAAGCCTTCAAAGTATTAAGAGGAAGTTCAAAATAATGAATATGGAAAGTAGTGAGGAGTCTAGCGATGATTACAATATATCATACTAAAAATAAAATTTAAAATATATCTACGAATTTATAAATATTAGAATATCACTTTCGGTCGAGTGACATATACACAAAATTGTAATAATTTGTCTGCACTGGATTATTATTATCCATTTTATCCAATTTTATTTATTCAATATTACTCTCACCCAAATCAAACTCATCTTGTACATTCAATTTTTCCTTGGATTTATTGGTACGGGCATTGTTAATTAATCTACCTTTATGGAATATTAATGAACAAATGTAAGAATTGTAGAACAAATGTAAGAATTGTAGTTAATGAAATCATGACATGATTATAAATTGAAGGTACCTTTCCTAGGTGATAATTAATAAACTTGTGAAAATAGTATCCAATTGAATCTTTGGTATGATTAGTGAAGGGTGGATTAACAAAGAGATAATTTAATGTTGTACAAATATAATGTAGGTATTGAGTTACAAAATGCATGTGATATTTTGGTTTTCACTAGTAACTTAAATAATATAAATATAGATATTATCCAAATTTTACAAAAATTCTATGAATTTTTTTGTTATCTATAAGATGGAATGTAAAAAAAAAAAAACTTCATGAATGTAGTAAAAAATACTTTATCATATAGATTAAATTGAGATCAAATAATCAATTTATTTTCATATAAAAAAATTAATGGCCAAATATTATAGAGAAGATATGATGGAGATCCATCTAGACAAAGACAAGTCATCACAACTCAGGCTAAGAGCAAAGACACATACGAATATTTTTTTTTTCTCTTACACCTTGTATAAATTTGTAAATAGTAGAAAATGGAATTTCTTTCATGACCTTGTATTTTGGGTTAAAAGTAGAATATGATTAAAATATATCCTTAGGATTAAGAGGACGCATATAAGAGCCTATACAAACCCCTAACTTTCCATTCATGCTAGGGTTAGTATAAGACCTGGATAGTTACTCCATACACTAATCCTAACTTGTTATTCAAACTAGGGTTTCAGTAGCTTAAGGAACACGCCACTTGTTCACCTTTTTTCCTATAATAAGGTTTCCTTCCATGTAAAATTCAGACTTGATAAAAGTAAAGAAACTCTCTTGAATTGAGTCAAAGACTCTCTGAAAGTCTTACTCTAACTCTTGTTAGGGTTCAAACCCTAACCTAGAGAAGAAGAACTTATTCTTCAACTACCTTCCCTGAGGAGCACTTCCTTGGATAGCACTTCCTTGGATAGCACCGTGAACACTCCTTCTCCAATCATAAATACTTCCGCTACTTTCCATTCTTCATTTCAAATGGTGTAACATCTTCAGGCATGTATCAACATTCATCAAAATATAAGAGATATTATATTCATACGGTAATATATGTTTTGTTATATATTGTTTGTATCACTATCATTTTTTTAATATGTAATTCATGTGTATGAGTGGTATTTACTAAATCAAAGAGCTCTCTATATTTATTAGATATGAGATTATGTTACTTCTTTTCACTAGCTTATCCTATTCATTTATATTTGTTATATAACTATGATTATCATATTTTAACACCAAAGCATGTCAGAATACAAGAAATCAACATGCTAGTGATGAAAGGAGATGAGAGTCTCATTCTATCTATAATATAATTTATATAATAATTAATGATAATATGATCACTATATATAAATTTTTACCATAATATAATTTTATACAATAATTAATGATAATACGATCATTATATATAAATTTTTACCATAATATAAAATATTTAATATCTCATTATATAATTAAAATTGAACTAATATATGTTTTTTAAAATGTAATAAAACATAAGTTTTAATATAAATATCCTAAGTGATATAACATTAAAATTTAACCAATATATTAATAAAATTTAATTTTTATATAAAATTATTAGTAGTATAATAGTTAATCAAAATTATAGTAGTATTGTACCGTATTTAGTCTGATCTACTATGTAAGTTATCTAAACTCGAATATACAATCACGTACATTTAATAAAATTATTCATTACTTAAGTTGAAAAAAGGAAGTGATTATATACTTCAAATAAGTTGAAAGATTTACAATTGACTAATACTTATATATATACATCTCTCATACTCAACTTAATTGCTTCCATTTAGAGCCATTTAAATTTTGAACAATTATAATTTAATTAATAAATGGTAGATTTGGTTTATGATTAATTTAAATATTTTAGGTTGAAATAATTATTGTTGAGAATCAGATTTTGAAAAGCTAATTTCTTAACAAGGTCAAACATACTAATATTTAAATAAATAGTTTTTTTTTTATTGTTTTTATGATAAAAGGTCTTACATAAAGCACAAAGCTATTATGTATGAAAGGAATTTGCACAGAAAAAAAACGCTCTTAAAAGGTTGAAACCTTATTGTCAAAACAATAAACTAATAAAAAAAGTCAGTGTGAAAGGACTTTTAACAGAAAATAAAGTGAAAAAAGGATCTTAATATCAGATTAAAAAATATATGCTTGTTATCCCCATTTTGTTTTTACAAGTTTTGTTTTTTACATTATAAGTATTAATTTTAGCTAATATATACCGATAAACCCACATTTGGCATCTTTACATTTAATCTTTAAAATAAAATAAAATATTTTAAACTAAAAAAAGTGATTGTTTCCTAGGAATGTGGGTTTCCTCCCTCATTTTTTAAGAACAGTTTTCTTGCTTTCCTCTCACTTCTTTGCTACTTGTTTTCCTGAACTTCAAGCTCAGTTGATACATGCAAAAGGATTTCAAGCTCAGTTGATACATGCAAAAGGATTTCGTCACTCAAGTAAGATTTCGATATTTAATAATCGGTGCTATTAATACTGGATAATGAAGTATCTTATTATTAAAATTTGAGTCTATTTATATGATTATCATTAAGTCTTTTGTTATTAGATCGAATTAAAATTTTAGATTACGATTAAGAATATATTACCTAATGTTTAACTACTAATTAGTCTTATTAATTTTCTATTTAAACATAATAAATTAATTTAATTGTATCGATCGGTTCTGACTAGATACTAAACTTTCATAAATGATCAGAAATGCCTTGCTTACGTATCATTGAAAAATGCATTAACATAAATGCAGCAGTAAGAAGAGGTAATACAAAAGTAGAAGAGGTAATACAAAAGTAAGCAAACTATAAAAACGAGTTAAGATAGATTGACTCATATTGAAAAAACCCCAATATACATGGGCATTTATTTATTTTATTTTTTATAGCATAGTAATATTTATAAAGGGTGTTAAAATATTATTCACAAGTGACCTATACAAGTGTTTTTAAAATATTATATATAATTTGATTTAAATAAAAGGTGTGTGAAAGGAATTTATGGAGAAAAAAACCGTTCTCCAAACCGATCAACCCATAGATTAAAAAAATCCGTATGAAAGGAATCAAATCAAAATTCGTGTAAACCCAAAATAAAATTATCCACCTGTCCACGCCACCCTCGCAACCAGTCAACACCGTGCGAAACCGCCACGACTGAACCATCTCCTCCGAGTCCTACTCCCTCACGCCTCCAACCATCCAAACACGCCCTTACTCATATATTTCCCTAACCCCTCCCACGCGCTTTTCCCTCTCCCTTTCTTTTCTTCTTTCCTTATCCCCCGAACCTCCCTCCGAACCACCATGGATCAGCAGCGCCGCACCGTCCGCACCCTCGTGTCCAAGCTCAGCTCCGTCTCCGAAGCTGCTCGCGCCGACGCTCTCTGCCAGCTTCGGCTCATGTCCAAGCAGGACCCGGAAACCCGACCCGTAATCGCCGAAGCTGGCGCAATCCCTTATATAGCCGAAACCCTCTACTCTTCCTCTCACACTTCACAAGAGAACGCAGCGGCCACACTTCTCAACCTCTCCATCACGGAGAAGGAGCCTCTCATGATGACGCGTGGCGTCCTCGACGCGATCGCGCACGTGATCTCGCACCACGGCACCACCTCATCGCCAGCCGCCGTCCAGTCCGCCGCCGCCGCCATACACAGCCTCCTTTCCTCCGTCGACGCCTACCGTCCCGTCGTTGGCGCCAAGCGCGAGATCGTGTACTCGCTTGTCGATATACTCCGTTGCCACGTGTCCTCGCCGCCGCGCACGATCAAGGACGCGCTCAAGGCGCTCTTCGCCATCGCGCTCCACCCGCTCAACCGCGCCACGATGATTGGCCTCGGCGTGGTTCCCGCGCTTTTTTCGCTCGTTGTGAAGGACGGCAGGGTCGGCATCGTGGAGGACGCGACGGCGGTGGTTGCGCAGGTTGCGGGATGCGAGGAAGCCGTCGAGGCCTTCTGTAAAGGCTCCGGCGGCCTCGGCGTGCTCGTCGACCTCCTTGACCTTGCCACCGCCTCCAGCATGCGCTCCAAGGAGAATGCCGTCTCGGCGCTTCTCAATCTGGTGCGCTGCGGCGGGGAGAAGGTCGCCGCGGATGTGCGCGACGCGGTGGCGTTCGGAGCGCTGGACGGGATTAGGGACGTAAGGGACTGCGGCAGCGGCAAGGGGAGGACGAAGGCGGCGGAATTGTTGAAGGTCTTGCTTGGTGAGAGCAATGGCAATGGCAACGGCAATGTCAATGTGGTGTTGAGTAGTGATAACTGTTCTTCGTTTGGTTCCTCGAGGAATCATGATTCGGAATGAGTTTGGTAATTCTTGTGCTGATACAGTTTCATGATTCTTTTTGTTCTTTTTAGACCGGAAATGGATTCTCTGAATTTACACATTCTTCAGGCATTCATGAATTGGAACCAATGGATGAAGACAAGATGTTTCACTTTTGGATACATGTTTAGTATACAATTTAGATGCAGTTACTTATGTGATTTTTGGCGATGTTTTTCAATCAGAATTAGAGTTCACTTCGAAAACCTATGTTGACATGTAACTAGAATCTATATTATGCAAATTACCAAGGTAAATCTTCAATTCTGATATGAGAACATCGCCAATAATTGCATTTAAAGATTTTTGTATCTAAGTTTGTTGGTGTATTTACTGAGGGAAATATGAGTTGTGGGATATTCATTCAGCGGTTCTGATTAGCTGAATGCGTTAATGCAAGGATGTAGGATTTTCCTGATCAGAGAGAATCCCGGTCGATTTAGGGTTTAGACTGGCACATTTGGTGTACAAATTAGGTGATAAGTTTGTATTTTTTTATCATATTCTATTCATTACTATGTTATGATATGAACAGTATCATGATGTGTTGTACATTCTTACAGTGTTGATTAATGGGTAACAGTACTTTTGTTTTTTCATTGTTTTGACTTGGATTTGAGTTTTAGCTTTTAATGTGTTAAACTAATGATAAGTGAAGGTTGCATATGATGTGTAAGGACTGAGGACATCTCAAAGTACACCAGTCAACTACACTTGCTTGGAAAACTTGTTGGTAAATACAGCAACTTTGGTTCTATCTCTGATAATTTAGATGCATCTATTACCAGTCATGTGCATGCTGTAAGGTACTCTAAGGTGATTTATTTTGCAGCTGGGTGGGTGTGATCAATTGGTTGTTGATGAAACAGTGTAGCTTTGTTTCTAGTGGAAATAGAAGCCAAAAATGGAGGTTGGTCTGTACTGCAGCACTAGTTGTTGTTGTGATAGTCCTATTTATAGATTCATTTGCCATTTGCATCACATGTTATATATTTTTATTTCCACCCTTTATGTTTATCATGTTCCTCTTCACTGGAAGGCTTTTTTCCTGGCTTTGATGTTGTATGTTAAGTGCATTCTGTGATAGAAAAAGAAAATGGAATTGGGGCCTCAGAAACTATATATTGTTTGATTTTAGATTCTGTAAACTACTAAATATGCATCTCCATTCATGAAGTGGATGGAGTTTTTTTCTGTCATTGAAAATTAAAGGGAATATCCCTCTGAATATGGGAATACCATCTTCGTTGTTGTCTTCTATGACTTGAGTAAGAAATGTTTGATTGTGTTAGAAAATATAGTCAATATTTATGTTGGTTAGATTGAAATTTTGTTCAACAAGTTTATTTGAACTGAAGTCATGTAGGTGACATGACTCAACCATTTCGTTAATTCTACTCTAGTGGTTTTTTTTTTTCTTTTCTAATTTCCAAATTTTTAAGAGTCAAGAGGAAACTTAATCTAATTTGCAATCTGATTTATAATAGACACAAGCACATGTTTATAGTTCACATTTAGTTTGACATTTTTAAATTTTTTTTGTTGCTGGTGCTGCACCTGAATCATGTTGCTGATCCTATTAGCAGAATTCTATATTGTTTAAAGATATTTATACTTATTGATGGAGAAAGCTTAGCTAATACTGAATATAAAATTATTACTGGCGGCTTGCACAACATGCTAACCTTGATCTTATGAATCTTTCATGGTTTAAATATTTCTGTTGCACCTACCTCCTCACTCACTTCAATAACCTTTTCTTTCTGTACAAGTATTACATTTCAAGATTGATCAGTTTTACTTTGAGTGGCACATGTGAAGAAGAAACAACCATCTGAATTCAAACTTACGAATTTCTATAACATTGTTACCATTTTCATCTTTCCCATTTTTTTGGGTTAAATTTAACCATAGGAGTGGTTGTGTAATAGTTGCATTTTTTAAACTTTAGTAAACGCTCAAATTAATTTTCAAATATTGTTTTGTTGCAAGAAAAGATAATTATATTGCTTTACTTAGGCTTAAATGATTTTTGGTTCCTTGTAAATTTGAATATTTTGCATTTTTTTTCTCCTGTTTTGATCATTGATAAAATTATTACTTCTCAAATATATTGCCCTTTATTGAAATTTTGTGTTTTTCATTTGGTTCACAATACTCTTTTTGTCTTCCATTTGTTTTTGTTATAGCCTTTTTGTTGTTTATTGATTTTCTTTGGGAGTGAGTGATGGAAATCGTTTTTCTGACTGTTTCTTCCTGCACCTCCACACCTTCTTCTCCCACCTCCATAAATTTCCAAATTTCCAATAATATCCCTTTACAATATTCTGGATTACATAATCTGGAAATCATTTTTCAAATGTGTAATTAGCTTATGATTACATAATCCGGAAGCCATTTTTCAGATTCATAATTACTCTCTGGATTACATAATCTGGAAGTCTTATTTAACTTCCAGATTATGTAATCCAGAAGTCTTTTAAATGAGTTTTCGGATTACATAATCCGGAAACTAATCTATGGAGATGACACAAAAAGGATAAAAATGTATTTTCAAGTTGTGTATGGAGGTGGCAGAAGAAGATATGGAGGTGCAGGAAGAAACAGTCCGTTTTTCTTTTTCAGTTAAGACTTGTATTTTTTATTTGTTTGGACAATGTTGAAGAAAGGATACGAAACTTACTGTGTTTCTTCCTGTACCCCCAACAAATTTCTCCTTGCACCTTATTATTTTTGAAAAAAAAAACTGTTTTACTCTCTTTAAAAATGATTTAGGTAGAGATTATTGTGTTCTAAAAATAAAAATTCAGAAAAAAAAAATTCATAACACAAAGTTTGTTCCAGAAACATTCTGGAAAAGGGGTTCGACATGCATTTTTACATGTTATTCATTTTATTTAAAGGTATTTTTGTCTTTTCATACTGATACTGAAATTGGGTGTAACAGGAAGTAATTGCCTCAAGATAGTTCAAAGAGGGTATAAATGGGTTTATTAACGAATAAAAGATAAAATTATGTTTTATCTTAAGTATATAAGGTAGATTTTTTAACTAGTTAGTTATTTATTTCTAAATCTCACATTCTTTTAATTATTTTTCTCTAAAATTTTTCTAAATTTTTAAACTAATTCTCATCATTTTTTTTTTCAATTAGAATACACTAATGAGACAAGGATAGAGTAAGGAGAAATTTCAACCATTACAATTTTTTTTGATAGGGTAAGTTTAATTTTGTTATATATATATATTTTTTAGATTTTCTACGACTTTGTAGATGTTTTTTATTCTCACAGGTTTGAAGTGTTAATGTTGTTTCAAACTTGTTTAAGATGTTAGGAAGGGTAGAAAGGGTTTTGAGTAAATTTGGACGTTTTAAGGTTTCTACATAATTTCTTTCTCTAATATTTTGTTTATGTGAGATATTCGTCATCGAAACAAAACAAAAATAAGAAATAAACAAATTTTTATTCTCTAAAAGATTTTCGTTTAAAAAATGAGAGTTTGCTCAAGTTAAAAATTTTGTTGAAGTTATAAATCATGACATAAACTAATTTTCTTTTTTTTTTCTTGAATTTCGCTCTAAGTGAGATTGTGTCGCATTTAAGCAACTTTTATATGATGAAATTGATGTTTTTAAGTTAATACATATTTTTAGATGTTATTTGATTAAATTATGTAAGATATTAATGATATGTTGTGAATCACTAATATTAATGTGATATTTTGTATGTGTTTATAGTTATAAAAAATGTAGTATTGAGATCTGATGTAAGTATTAAGTTAGAAAATTAATTGAAGTATCTAGATTCTAATAATACAGTGAGCCAAATAGATGAAAATATAATGTGTAAAGAGACAATATAGGTTTCATACACTTAATTGAGTGGGAGAGTTAACATTACTAAACTAAAAATATATAAATCATCTCATAATTTAATGTTGTCAAAATAATCTATACTAGAATAAAGTAAAATATTGAGTTTCTATAATGTTTATGTCTAAACTTAATATTAATATTTCAAAAAAAAAATAATCGATCTTTATTTATATAATATAACTTGTAATAAATATTCATATATTTAATTATATTATATGCTAAATAAACATATTAACTCACTCTTTATTTTTATGTTTTTTCAAAAGTTTATGAAAATAAAAATATTTATTAATTTAAATTTAATATATATGCACATAAATATTTTATTAATTTAAGTTTAATATATATGTACATATAAATATTTTAATATTTAATTACGTATATAGAATAAATTTAGTTTATATATGTTTTTGGAAATATTTTAAAAAACTAGAGAGTGTAGATATTATTTAACCTAACTTCATAAGAAATAATTTCAATTTTCCTTTTATTTTTTTATCAAGTATCATATTCGTTTAACATTTTATTTATTTATCTGTCTTTAAAGTTAATTTAAAACAATACTACCAACTCTTTTATCCATTAACTTATCTAGTTTTCAATTAATTTACATGTATATCATACAAGTAAAATTTTTAAAAACTAATTCAAATGTATTTGAAGTAAAATTGAAAATAAAAATAAAAGACCTATTATTCTTTTATAAGAAAAAATATTGTATTTCCTTTTCCGTAAAAATCATAAAAACCAGTTGCATTATGAACTATACAAAACAATGCGGTGAAAGGTCATCAAGCTGGAATAGCTCAGTTGGTTAGAGCGTGTGGCTGTTAACCACAAGGTCGGAGGTTCAAGCCCTCCTTCTAGCGATGTGTTTTTCATTCGTTTACTATTTTGTCAAATATAAAGCCCCACCCTAGAATAAGTGTAATTAATTGTTTTAAAATGTATTTGTAAACAATAAAAGTATGTTATGAATTTAAAGTTTTATTATATTTCATGATATAATCAATCTATGTTATTAAAGTTTAATATTATTCTTCCTCATATTTTTTTTTATTTGTTTATGGATGTGCCTTCTTACCTGGGTGCAAACAACATATGAAAACACTTGTGTGGACCTTTTCAATGCAATATAGACTTAGAATAAAATTACAAAAAGTAGGGCGAAATTTCAAAAGTTTTGGTAGAGCATAACATTGGTTTGCACAAAATTTCTGAAAAATTCTCCCGAAATATTTTTTTCTTGAATATCCACGTAAGAATCTCGACTGAATTTGGGACACAATGAAACAAATTTCAGGTCAAACAGATGAGTATTTGCCTATGAAAAAAATCAAACAATTTCACACACAAACGAACCTTTCTTTCAGCCCTAGCAGTGATGAATAATAAAATTTATTGGAAAATATTGTGGGACGAATTTTGGGCTCAAATCTCAGCCAAAACTCAATAGACACAATGACGAATGTTTGGTAAAAATTTCAGACCAAAATACCCTAGGAGTAAGGTGTAGTAAGTCCCACACCGAGAGTGAACAAAATTGGTTTTCCGAAAACAAAACGTCCTGGCTTTTCTTCCCCGTATCTTCTTTTTGTAATTTGTTTACGGACGTTTCTCCTTACCTGGGTGCAAACAACATATGAAAGCATTTGTGTGAACCTTTTCAACGCAATACAGACTTAGAATAAAATTGCAGAAAGTAGGGCGAAATTTCACAAGTTTCGGTAAAGGATAACCTTGGTTTTAAAAAAAATTTCTGAAAAATTCTCCCGAAATAGTTTTTTCCTAAAATTCCACGTAAGAATCTCAATTGATCTTGGAACTAAACGCGACAAATTTCAGGTCAATCGGATGAGTATTCACACAAGAAACAAATGAAACAGTTTCATACACAAACAAACCTTCGTTACAACCCTGGCAGTGAGGAATAAAAAAGTTATTGCAAATCCTATGAGACGAATTTGTGGTTCAAATCTTAGCCAAAACTCAGTAGACACAGTGACGAGCGTCTGGTAAAAAGTTTAGACCAAAATACCCAAGGAGTAAGACGTAGTAAGTCCCAGACCAAGAGTGAACAAAACTGGTTTTTCGAAAACAAAAAGTCCTAGCTTTTCTTCCCCGTATCTTCTTTTTGTGATTTTTTTATGGACGTGCCTCCTTACCTGGGTGCAAACAACATATGAAAGTACTTGTGTGAATTTTTTCAGCACAAAATAAAATTGGAGAAAGTAGGGCGAAATTTCCCAAGTTTTGTTAGAGGATAGCCTTACTTTGCACAAAATTTCTGAAAAATACTCCCGAAATAGTTTTTTCATGAAATTCCACGTAAGAATCTCCACTGAATTTGAGACAAAACGAGACAAATTTCTGGTCAAATGGATGAGTATTCACCCACGAACAAAATCAAACAGTTTCACACACAAACGAACCTTCCTTACAGCTCTCGCAGTAATGAAAAAAAAATTTATTGGCATTCTTGTGGGACGAATCCGGGGCTCAAATCTCAGCCAAAACTCAACAGACACAGTGACGAATGTCTCGTAAAAATTATAGACAAATATACCCAAGGAGGAAGGCGTAGTAAGTCCCAGACCGAGAGTGAATAAAACTGGTTTTCTGAAAACCAAACGACCTGCCTTTTCTTCCCAGTATCTTATTTTTGTGATTTTTTTATGGACGTGCCTCCTTACCTGGGTGGAAACAACATATGAAAGTACATATGTGAATTTTTTCAGCGCAATACGGATATAGAATAAAATTTCAGAAAGTAGGGTAAAATTTCACAAGTTTTGGCAGAGGATAGCCTTGGTTTACACCAAATTTCTGAAAAATCCTCCCGAAATACTTTTTTCCTGGAATTCCACGTAAGAAGCTCCACTGAATTTGGGACGAAACGCGATAAATTTTAGGTCAAACTGATGAGTATTCACCTGCGAAAAAAATCAAACAGTTTCGCACACAAACGAACCTTCCTTTCAGCTATGGCAGTGATGAATAAAAAATTTATTGCCAATCTTGTGGGACGAATTTGGGGGTCAAATCTCAGCCAAAACTCAATAGACACAGTAGCGAACGTCTGGTAAAAATTTCAGACCAAAATACCCAAGGAGTAAGGCGTAGTAAGTCCCACACCGAGAGTGAACAAAAATGGTTTTCCGAAAACAAAACGTCGTGGCTTTTCATCCCTGTATCTTCTTTTTGTGATTTGTTTATGGACGTGCCTTCTTACCTGGGTGCAAACAACATATGAAAGTACTTGAGTGAATTTTTTCAGCGCAATACGCACTAAGAATAAAATTGCAGAAAGTAGGAAGAAATTTCACAAGTTTTGGTAGAGGATAGCCTTGGTTAGCACAAAATTTCTGAAAAATCCTTCCAAAACAGTTTTTTCCTGAAATTCCACGTAAGAATCTCCCCTGATTTGGACAAAACGCGACAAATTTCAGGTCAAACGGATGAGTATTCACCCACGAAAGAAATCAAACAGTTTCGCACACAAACGAACCTTCCTTTCAGCCTTGGCAGTGATTAATAGAACATTTATTTCCAATCTTGTGGGACGAATTTGGGGCTCAAATCTCAGCCAAAACTCAACAGACACAGTGACGAACGTCTGGTAAAAATTTCATACCAAAATACCCAAGGTGTAAGGTGTAGTAAGTCCCAGAATGAGAGTGAACAAAACTTGTTTTCGGAAAACAAAACGTCATGGCTTTTCTTCCCCGTATCTTCTTTTTGTGATTTGTTTATGGACGTGCCTCCTTACCTGGGTGCAAACAACATATGAAAGTACTTGTGCGAATTTTTTCAGCGCAATACAGACCCTGAATAAAATTACAGAAAGTACGGCGAAATTTCACAAGTTTTGGTAGAGGATAGCCTTGGTTTGCACAAAATTTCTGAAAAATTCTCTCGGAATAGTTTTCTACTGAAATTGCAAGTAAGAATCTCCACTGAATTTGGGACGAAACGCGACAAATTTCAGGTCAAACGGATGAGTATTCACCCACGAAAAAAATCAAACAGTTTCACACACAAACGAACCTTCCTTCCAGCTCTGGAAGTGATCAATAAAAAACTTATTGCCAGTCTTGTGGGAAGAATCTGCGGCTCAAATCTCATCCAAAACTCAAGAGACACAGTGACAACCGTGTGCTCAAAATTTCAGACCAAAACACCCATGGAGTAACGGGTATTAAGTCCCAGCCCGAGAGTGAAGAAAATTGGTTTTCCGAATACAAAACGTCCTGGCTTTTTTTTCCCGTATCATCTTTTTGTGGTTCGTTTATGGACGTGCCTCCTTACCTGGGTGCAAACAACATATGAAAGTACTTGTGTGAATTCTTTCAGCGCAGAATAAAAATTGCAGAAAGTAGGGTGAAATTTCACAAATTTTGGTAGAGGATAGCCTTGGTTTGCACGAAAATTTCTGAAAAATTCTTCGTGAATGGTTTTCTCCTGAAATTCCACGTAAGAATCTCCACTGAATTTGGGACGTAACGCGACAAATTTCGGGTCAAACGGATGAGTATTCACTCACGAAAAAAATCAAACAGTTTCACACACAAACGAACATTCCTTCCATTCCATGCAGTGATCAATAAAAAATTTATTGCCAGTCTCTTGGGACGAACCTAGGGCTCAAATCTCAGCCAAAACGCAATAGACACAGTGTCGACCGTCTGGTCAAAATTTCAGACCAAAACACCCAAGTAGTAAGGGGTACTAAGTCCCAGACCGACAGTGAACAAAACTGGTTTTCCGAAAACAAAACGTCCTGACTTTTTTTCCCCGTATCCTCTTTTTGTGGGTCGTTTATGGACGTGCCTCCTTAACTCGGTGCAAACAACATATGAAAGTACTTGTGTGAATTCTTTCAGCGCAGAATAAAAATTGCAGAAGTAGGGCGAAATTTCACAAGTTTTGGTAGAGGATAGCCTTGGTTTGCACGAAAATTTCTGAAAAATTCTCTCGGAATAGTTTTCTACTGAAATTCCACGTAAGAATCTCCACTGAATATGGGACGAAACGCGACAAATTTCGGGTCAAACGGATGAGTATTCACCCACGAAAAAAATCAAACAGTTTCACACACAAACGAACCTTCCTTTCAGCCCTGGCAGTGATCAATAAAAAATTTATTGCCAGTCTTGTGGGACCAATCTGGGGCTCAAATATCAGCCAAAACTCAATACACACGGTGACGACCGTCTGGTCAAAATTTCAGACCAAAACACCCAAGGAGTAAGGCGTACAAAGTCCCAGACCGAGAGTGAACAAAACTGGTTTTCCGAAAACAAAACGTCCTGGCTTTTTTTCCCCGTATCTTCTTTTTGTGGTTCGTTTATGGACGTGCCTCCTTACCTGGATGCAAACAACATAATGAAAGTACTTGTGTGATATTTTTCAGCGCAATAGGGACGCAGAATAAAAATTGAAGAAAGTAGGGCGAAATTTCACATATTATGGTAGATGATACACTTGGTTTGCAAGAAAATTTCTGAAAAATATTCCTAGAATAGTTTTCTCCTGAACTTCCACGTAAGAATAAACACTGAATTTGGGACGAAACGCGACAAATTTCGGGTCAAACAGATGAGTATTCACCCACGAAAAAAATCAAACAGTTTCATACACAAACGAACCTTCCTTTCAGCCCTGACAGTGATCAATAAAAAATTTATTGCTAGTCTTGTGGGACGATTCTGGGGCTCAAATCTCAGCAAAAACTCAACAGACACAGTGAAGATCGTCTGGTCAAAATTTCAGACCAAAACACCCAAGGAGTAAGGGGTACTAAGTCCCAGACCGAGAGTGAACAAAACTGGTTTTCCGAAAACAAAACGTCCTGGCTTTTTTTCCCCGTATCTTCTTTTTGTGGTTCGTTTATGGACGTGCCTCCTTACCTGGGTGTAAACAACATATGAAACGACTTGTGTGAATTTTTTCAGCGCAATACGGATGCAGAATAAAAATTGCAGAAAGTAGGGCGAAATTTCACAAGTTTTGGTAGATGATAGCCTTGGTTTGCACGAAAAATTCTGAAAAATTCTCCCGAAATAGTTTTCTCTTGAAATTCCACGTAAGAATCTCCACTGAATTTGGGACAAAACGCGACAAATTTCGGGTCAAACAGATGAGTATTCACCCACGAATAAAATCAAACAGTTTCTCACACAAACGAACCTTCCTTTTAGCCCTGGCAATGATCAATAAAAAATTTATTGCCAGTCCTAGGGGACGAATCTGGGACCCAAATCTCAGCCACAACTCAATAGACACAATGACGACCGTCAGGTCAAAATTTCAGACCAAAACACCGAAGGAGTAAGGGGTACTAAGTCCCAGACCGAGAGCGAACAAAACTGGTTTTCTGAAAACAAAACGTCCTGGCTTTTTTTCCCCGTATCTTCTTTTTGTGGTTCGTTTATGGACGTGCCTCCTTACCTGGGTGCAAACAACATATGAAACGACTTGTGTGAATTTTTTCAGCGCAATACGGACGCAGAATAAAAATTGCAGAAAGTAGGGCGAAATTTCACAAGTTTTGGTAGAGGATAGCCTTGGTTTGCACGAAAAATTCTGAAAAATTCTCCCGAAATAGTTTTCTCCTGAAATTCCACGTAAGAATCTCCACTGAATTTGGGACAAAACGCGACAAATTTCGGGTCAAACGGATGAGTATTCACCCACGAATAAAATCAAACAGTTTCACACACAAACGAACTTTCCTTTCAGCTCTGGCAATGATCAATAAAAAATTTATTGCCAGTCTTGTGGAACGAATAAGGGGCTCAAATCTCAGCCAAAACTCAATAGACACAGTGACGACCGTCTGGTCAAAATTTCAGACCAAAACACCGAAGGAGTAAGGGGTACTAAGTCCCAGACCGAGAGCGAACAAAACTGGTTTTCTGAAAACAAAACGTCCTGGCTTTTTTTCACCGTATCTTCTTTTTCTGGTTCGTTTATGGACTTGCCTCCTTACCTGGGTGCAAACAACATATGAAACGACTTGTGTGAATTTTTTCAGCGCAATACGGACACAGAATAAAAATTGCAGAAAGTAGGGCGAAATTTCACAAGTTTTGGTAGAGGATAGCCTTGGTTTGCACGAAAATTTCTGAAAAATTCTCCCGGAATAGTTTTCTCCTGAAATTCCGCGTAAGAATCTCCACTGAATTTGGGACAAAACGCGACAAATTTCGGGTCAAACGGATGAGTATTCACCCACGAATAAAATCAAACAATTTCACACACAAACGAACCTTCCTTTCAGCCCCGACAATGATCAATAAAAAATTTAATGCCAGTCTTGTGGGACGAATCTGGGACCCAAATCTCAGCCACAACTCAATAGACACAATGACGACTGTCTGGTCAAAATTTCAGACCAAAACACCCAAGGAGTAAGGGGTACTAAGTCCTAGACCAAGAGTGAACAAAACTGGTTTTCCGAAAACAAAACGTCGTGGCTTTTTTTTCACCGTATCTTCTTTTTGTGGTTCGTTTATGGACGTGCCTCCTTACCTGGGTGCAAAGAACATATGAAAGTACTTGTGTGAAGTCTTTCAGCACAATACGGACGCAGAATAAAAATGGCAGAAAGTAGGGCGAAATTTCACAAGTTTTGGTAGAGGATAGCCTTTGTTTGCACGAAAATTTCTGAAAAATTCTCCTGGAATAGTTTTCTCCTGAAATTCCACGTAACAATCTCCACCGAATTTGGGACGAAAAGCGACAAATTTCGGGTCAAACGGATGAGTATTTACCCACGAAAAAAATCAAACAGTTTCACACACAAACGAACCTTCCTTTCAACCCTGGCAGTGATCAATAAAAAATTTATTGTCAGTCTTGTGGGACGAATCTGGGGCTCAAATCTGAGCCACAACTCAATAGACACAGTGACGACCGTCTATTCAAAATTTAAGGCCAAAACACCCAAGGAGTAAGGGGTACTAAGTCGCAGACCGAGAGTGAACAAAACTGGTTTTCTGAAAACAAAACGTCCTGGCTTTTTTTCACCGTATCTTCTTTTTGTGGTTCGTTTATGGATGTGCCACCTTACCTGGGTGCAAACAACATATGAAAGTTCTTGTGTGAAGTCTTTCAGCTCAATACGGACGCAGAATAAAAATGGCCGAAAGTAGGGCAAAATTTCACATGTTTTGGTAGAGGATAGCCTTGGTTTGCACGAAAATTTCTGAAAAATTCTCCCGGAATAGTTTTCTCATGAAATTCCACGTAAGAATCTCCACTGAATTTGGGATAAAACGCGACAAATTTCGGGTCAAACGGATGAGTATTCACCCACGAATAAAATCAAACAGTTTCACACACAAACGAACCTTCCTTTCAGCTCTGGCAATGATCAATAAAAAATTTATTGCCAGTCTTGTGGGACGAATAAAGGGCTCAAATCTCAGCCAAAACTCAATAGACACAGTGACGACCGTCTGGTCAAAATTTCAAACCAAAACACCGAAGGAGTAAGGGGTACTAAGTCCCAGACCGAGAGTGAACAAAACTGGTTTTCCGAAAACAAAACGTCCTGACTTTTTTTACCCGTATCTTCTTTTTGTGGTTCCTTTATGGACGTGCCTCCTTACCTGGGTGCAAACAACATATGAAACGACTTGTGTGAATTTTTTCAGCGCAATACGGACGCTGAATAACAATTGCAGAAAGTAGGGCGAAATTTCACAAGTTTTGGTAGAGGATAATACCCTTGGTTTGCATGAAAATTTCTGAAAAATTCTCCCAAAATAGTTTTCTCCTGAAATTCCACGAAAGAATCTCCACTGAATTTGGGACAAAATGCGACAAATTTCGGGTCAAACGGATGAGTATTCACCCATGAATAAAATCAAACAGTTTCACACACAAACGAACCTTCCTTTCAGCCCTGGCAATGATCAATAAAAATTTTATTGCCAGTCTTGTGGGACGAATCTGGGACCCAAATCTCAGCCACAACTCAATAGACACAATGACGACTGTCTGGTCAAAATTTCAGACCAAAACACCCAAGGAGTAAGGGGTACTAAGTCCCAGACCGAGAGTGAACAAAACTGGTTTTCCGAAAACAAAACGTCCTGACTTTTTTTCCCCGTATCTTCTTTTTGTGGTTCCTTTATGGACGTGCCTCCTTACATGGGTGCAAACAACATATGAAACGACTTGTGTGAATTTTTTCAGCGCAATACGGACGCTGAATAAAAATTGCAGAAAGTAGGGCGAAATTTCACAAGTTTTGGTAGAGGATAGCCTTGGTTTGCACGAAAATTTTTGAAAAATTCTCCCGGAATAGTTTTCTCCTGAAATTCCACGTAAGAATCTCCACTGAATTTGGGACGAAACGCGAAAAATTTCGGGTCAAACGGATGAGTATTTACCCACCAAAAAAATCAAAGAGTTTCACACACAAATGAACCTTCCTTTCAGCCTTGTCAGTGATCAATAAAAAATTTATTGTCAGTCTTGTGGGACGAATCTGGGGCTCAAATCTCACCCAAAATTCAACAGACACAGTGACGACCGTCTGGTCAAAATTTTAGACCAAAACACCCAAGGAGTTAGGGGTACTAAGTCCCAGACCGAGAGTGAACAAAACTGGTTTTCCTAAAACAAAACGTCTTGGATTTTTTTCCCCGTATCTTCTTTTTGTGGTTCGTTTATGGACGTGCCTCTTTACCTGGGAGCAAAAAAACATATGAAAGTACTTGTGTGAAATCTTTCATCGCAATACCGACGCAGAATAAAAATGGCAGAAAGTAGGGCGAAATTTTACAAGTTTTGGTAGAGGATAGCCTTGGTTTGCACGAAAATTTCTGAAAAATTCTCCAGGAACAGTTTTCTCCTGAAATTCCACGTAAGACTCTCCACTGAATTTGGGACGAAACTCGAAAAATTTCGGGTCAAACGGATGAGTATTCACCCACGAATAAAATCAAACAGTTTCACACACAAACGAACCTTCCTTTCAGCCCTGCCAATGATCAATAAAAAATTTATTGCCAGTCTTGTGGGACGAATAAGGGGCTCAAATCTCAGCCAAAACTCAATAGACACAGTGACGACCGTCAGGTCAAAATTTCAGACCAAAACACCGAAGGAGTAAGGGGTACTAAGTCCCAGACCGAGAGCGAACAAAACTGGTTTTCTGAAAACAAAACGTCCTGGCTTTTTTTCACCGTATCTTCTTTTTGTGGTTCGTTTATGGACGTGCCTCCTTACCTGGGTGCAAACAACATATGAAACGACTTGTGTGAATTTTTTCAGCGCAATACGGACGCTGAAAAACTCAATAGACACAGTGACGACCGTCTGGTCAAAATTTCAGACCAAAACACCCAAGGAGTTAGGGGTACTAAGTCCCAAATCGAGAGTGAACAAAACTGGTTTTCCTAAAACAAAACGTCTTGGCTTTTTTTCCCCGTATCTTCTTTTTGTGGTTCGTTTATGGACGTGCCTCTTTACCTGGGTGCAAACGACATATGAAAGTAGTTGTGTGAATTTTTTCAGCGCAATACGAACGCAGAATAAAAATTGCATAAAGTAGGGCGAAATTTCACAAGTTTTGGTAGAGGATAGACTTGGTTTGCACGAAATTTTTTGAAAAATTCTCCCGGAATAGTTTTCTCCTGAAATTCCACGTAAGAATCTCCACTGAATTTGGGACGAAACTCGAAAAATTTCGGGTCAAACGGATGAGTATTTACCCACCAGAAAAATCAAACAGTTTCACACACAAATGAACCTTCCTTTAAGCCTTGACAGTGATCAATAAAAAATTTATTGCCAGTCTTGTGGGAAGAATCTAGGGCTCAAATCTCAGCCAAAACTCAACAGACACAGTGACGACCGTCTGGTCAAAATTTCAGACCAAAACACCCAAGGAGTAAGGGGTACAAAGTCCCAGACCGAGAGTGAACAAAACTGGTTTTCCGAAAACAAAATGTCCTTGCTTTTTTTTCCCCGTATCTTCTTTTTGTGGTTCGTTTATGGACGTGCCTCCTTACCTGGGTGCAAACAACATATGAAAGTACTTGTGTGAAGTCTTTCTGCGCAATACGGACGCAGAATAATAATTCCATAAAGTATGGGGAAATTTGACATGTTTTGGTAGAGGATAGCCTTCGTTTGCACGAAAATTTCTGAAAAATTCTCCCGGAATAGTTTTCTCCCGAAATTCTACGTCAGAATCTCCACTGAATTTGGGACGAAACGCGACAAATTTCGGGTCAAACGTATGAGTATTCACCCACGAAAAAAATCAAACAGTTTCACACACAAACGAACCTTCGTTTCAGCCCTGGCAGTATTCAAGAAAAAATTTATTGTCAGTCTTGTGGAAAGAATCTGGGGCTCAAATCTCAGCCAAAACTCAATAGACACAGTGACGACCGTCTGGTCAAAATTTCAGACCAAAACACCCAATGAGTAAGGGGTACTAAGTCCCAGACCGAGAGTGAACAAAACTGGTTTTCCGAAAACAAAACGTCGTGGCTTTTTTTTCACCGTATCTTCTTTTTGTGGTTCGTTTATGGACGTGCCTCCTTACCTGGGTGCAAACAACATATGAAAGTACTTGTGTGAAGTCTTTCAGCGCAATACGGACGCAGAATAAAAATGGCAGAAAGTAGGGCGAAATTTAAGAAGTTTTTGTAGAGGATAGCCTTGGTTTGCCCGAAAATTTCTGAAAAATTCTCCTGGAAAAGTTTTCTTCTGAAATTCAACGTAAAATTCTCCACTGAATTTGAGACGAAACGCGACAAATTTCGGGTCAAACGGATTAGTATTCACCCACGAAAAAAATCAAACAGTTTCACACACAAACGAACCTTCCTTACAGCCCTAACAGTGATCAATAAAAAATTTATTGTCAGGTTTGTGGGACGAATCTGGGGCTCAAATCTCAGCCAAAACTCAATAGACACAGTGACGACCGTCTGGTCAAAATTTCAGACCAAAACACCCAAGGAGTAAGGGGTACTAATTCCCAGACCGAGAGTGAACAAAACTGGTTTTCTGAAAACAAAACGTCCTGGCTTTTTTTCACCGTATCTTCTTTTTGTGGTTCGTTTATGGACGTGCCTCCTTCTCTGGGTGCAAACAACATATGAAAGCACTTGTGTGAAGTCTTTCAGCTCAATACGGACGCCGAATAAAAATGGCAGAAAGAAGGTCGAAATTTCATATGTTTTAGTAGAGGATAGCCTTGGTTTGCACGAAAATTTCTGAAAAATTCTCCCGGAATAGTTTTCTCCTAAAATTCCACGTAAGAATCTCCATTGAATTTGGGACGAAACGCAACAAATTTCGGGTCAAACGGATGAGTATTCACCCACGAAAAAAATCAAACAGTTTCACACACAAACGAACCTTCCTTTTAGCCCTGACAGTGATCAATAAAAAATTTATTGCCAGTCTTGTGGGATGAATCTGGGGATCAAATCTCAGCCAAACTCAATAGACACAGTGACGACCGTCTGGTCAAAATTTCAGACCAAAAAACCCAAGGAGTAAGGGGTACTAAGTCCCAGATCGAGACTGAACAAAACTGGTTTTCCGAAAACAAAACGTCCTGGCTTTTTTTCCACGTATCTTCTTTTTATGGTTCGTTTATGGACTTGCCACCTTAACGGGGTGCAAACAACATATGAAAGTACTTGTGTGAAGTCTTTCAGCTCAATACGGACGCCGAATAAAAATTCCATAAAGTATGGCGAAATTTGACAAGTTTTGTTAGAGGATAGCCACTTGCACGAAAATTTCTGAAAAATTCTCCCATAATAGTTTTCTCCTTAAATTCCACGTAAGAATCTACACTGAATTTGGGACGAAACGCGACAAATTTCGGGTCAAACGGATGAGTATTCACCCACGAAAAAAATCAAACAGTTTCACACACAAACGAACCTTCCTTTCAGCCCTGGCAGTGATCAATAAAAAATTTATTGTCAGTCTTGTGGGACGAATCTGGGGCTCAAATCTCAGCCAAAATTCAATAGACATAGTGACGACCGTCTGGTCAAAATTTCAGACCAAAACACCCAAGGAGTAAATGCTACTAAGTCCCAGACCGAGAGTGAACAAAACTGGTTTTCTGAAAACAAAACATCCTGGCTTTTTTTCACCGTATCTTCTTTTTGTGGTTCGTTTATGGACTTGCCACCTTAACGGGGTGCAAACAACATATGAAAGTACTTGTGTGAAGTCTTTCAGCTCAATACGGACGCAGAATAAAAATGGCAGAAAGTAGGGCGAAATTTCACAAGTTTTGGTAGAGGATTGCCTTGGTTTTTACGAAAATTTCTAAAAAATTCCCGCGGAATAGTTTTCTCCTGAAATTCCACGTAAGAATCTCCACTGAATTTGGGACAAAATGGGACAAATTTTGGGTCAAACGGATAAGTATTCACCCACGAATAAAATCAAACAGTTTCACACACAAACGAACCTTCCTTTTATCCCTGACAGTGATCAATAAAAAATTTATTGCCAGTCTTGTGGGACGAATCTGGGGTTCAAATCTCAGCCAAAACTCAATAGACACAGTGACGACCGTTTGGTCAAAATTTCAGACCAAAAACCTAAGGAGTAAGGGGTACTAAGTCCCAGACCGAGAGTGAACAAAACTGGTTTTCCGAAAAAAAAACGTCCTAGCTTTTTTTCCCCGTATCTTCTTTTTGTGGTTCGTTGATGGACGTGCCCTCTTACCTGGGTGCAAACAACATATAAAAGTACTTGTGTGAAGTCTTTCAGCGCAATACGGACGCAGAATAAAAATGGCAAAAAGTAGGGCGAAATTTCACAAGTTTTGGTTAAGGATAGCCTTGGTTTGCACGAAAATTTCTGAAAAATTCTCTTGGAATAGTTTTCTCCTGAAATTCCACGTAAGAATCTACATTGAATTTGGAACGAAACGCGACAAATTTTGGGTCAACCGAATGAGTATTCACCCATGAAAAAATCAAACAGTTTCACACACAAACGAACCTTCCTTTCATCCCTGGCAGTGATCAATAAAGAAATTATTGCCAGTCTTGTGGGACGAATCTGGGGCTCAAATCTCAGCCAAAACTCAATAGACACAGTGACGACCGTCTGGTCAAAATTTCAGACCAAAACACCCAAGGAGTAAGGGGTACTAAGTCCCAGACCGAGAGTGAACAAAAGTGGTTTTCCGAAAACAAAACGTCCTGGTTTTTTTCCCCATATCTTCTTTTTGTGGTTCGTTGATGGACGTGCCCTTTTACCTGGGTGCAAACAACATATTAAAGTACTTGTGTGAAGTCTTTCACCGCAATACGGACGCAGAATAAAAATGGCAGAAAGAAGGGCGAAATTTCACAAGTTGTGGTAGAGTATCCCTTTGTTTGCACGAAAATTTCTGAAAAATTCTCCCGGAATAGTTTTCTCCTGAAATTCCACGTAAGAATCTACAATGAATTTGGGATGAAACGCGACAAATTTTGGGTCAACTGAATGAGTATTCACCCACGAAAAAATCAAACAGTTTCACACACAAACGAACCTTCCTTTCAGTCCTGGCAGTGATCAATAAAAAATTTATTGCCAGTCTTGTGGGGACGAATCTGGGGCTCAAATCTCAGCCAAAACTCAATAGACACAGTGACGACCGTCTGGTCAAAATTTCAGACCAAAACACCCAAGGAGTAAGGCGTACTATGTCCCAGACCGAGACTGAACAAAACTTGTTTTCCGAAAATAAAAAGTCCTGGCTTCTTTTCCCCGTATCTTCTTTTTCTGGTTCGTTTATGGACGTGCCTCCTTACCTGGGTGCAAACAACATATGAAAGTTCTTGTGTGAAGTCTTTCAGCTCAATACGGACGCAGAATAAAAATGGCAGAAAGTAGGGCGAATTTTCACATGTTTTGGTGGTAGAGGATAGCCTTGGTTTGCACGAAAATTTCTGAAAAACTCTCCCGTAATAGTTTTCTCCTGAAATTCCACGTAAGAATCTCCACTGAATTTGGGACAAAACGCGACAAATTTCGGGTCAAACGGATGAGTATTCACCCACGAATAAAATCAAACAGTTTCACACACAAACGAACCTTCCTTTCAGCCCTGGCAGTGATCAATAAAAAATTTATTGTCAGTCTTGTGGGACGAATCTGGGGCTCAAATCTCAGCCACAACTCAATAGACATAGTGACGACCGTCTGGTCAAAATTTCAGGCCAAAACACCCAAGGAGTAAGGGGTACTAAGTCGCAGACCGAGAGTGAACAAAACTGGTTTTCTGAAAACAAAACGTCCTGGCTTTTTTTCACCGTATCTTCTTTTTGTGGTTCGTTTATGGACGTGCCACCTTACCTGGGTGCAAACAACATATGAAAGTTCTTGTGTGAAGTCTTTCAGCTCAATACGGACGCAGAATAAAAATGGCAGAAAGTAGGGCGAAATTTCACATGTTTTGGTAGAGGATATAGCCTTGGTTTGCACGAAAATTTCTGAAAAATTCTCCCGGAATAGTTTTCTCCCGAAATTCTACGTCAGAATCTCCACTGAATTTGGGACGAAACGCGACAAATTTCGGGTCAAACGGATGAGTATTCACCCACGAAAAAAATCAAACAGTTTCACACACAAACGAACCTTCGTTTCAACCCTGGCAGTGATCAATAAAAAATTTTTGGTCAGTCTTGTGGGAAGAATCTGGGGCTCAAATCTCAGCCAAAACTCAATAGAGACAGTGACGACCGTTTGGTCAAAATTTCAGACCAAAACACCCAAGGAGTAAGGGGTACTAAGTCCCAGACCGAGAGTGAACAAAACTGGTTTTCCGAAAACAAAACGTCCTGGCTTTTTTTCACCGTATCTTCTTTTTGTGGTTCGTTGATGGACATGCCCTCTTACCTGGGTGCAAACAACATATGAAAGTACTTGTGTGAAGTGTTTCAGCGCATTACGGACGCAGAATAAAAATGGGAAAAAGTAGGGCGAAATTTCACAAGTTTTGGTAAAGGATAGCCTTGGTTTGCACGAAAATTTCTGAAAAATTCTCTTGGAATAGTTTTCTCCTGAAATTCCACGTAAGAATCTACACTGAATTTGGAACGAAACGCGACAAATTTTGGGTCAACCGAATGAGTATTCACCCATGAAAAAATCAAACAGTTTCACACACAAACGAACCTTCCTTTCATCCCTGGCAGTGATCTATAAAAAATTTAGTGCCAGTCTTGTGGGGACGAATCTGGGGCTCAAATCTCAGCCAAAACTCAAGAGACACAGTGACGACCGTCTGATCAAAATTTCAGACCAAAACACCCAAGGAGTAAGGGGTACTAAGTCCCAGACCGAGAGTGAACAAAACTGGTTTTCCGAAAACAAAACGTCGTGGCTTTTTTTTCACCGTATCTTCTTTTTGTGGTTCGTTTATGGACGTGCCTCCTTACCTGGGTGCAAACAACATATGAAAGTTCTTGTGTGAAGTCTTTCAGCTCAATACGGACGCAGAATAAAAATGACAGAAAGTAGGGCGAAATTTCACATGTTTTGGTAGAGGAGAGCCTTGGTTTGCACGAAAATTTCTGAAAAATTCTCCCGGAATAGTTTTCTCCTGAAATTCCACGTAAGAATCTAAAATGAATTTGGGATGAAACGCGACAAATTTTGGGTCAACCGAATGAGTATTCACCCATGAAAAAATCAAACAGTTTCACACACAAACGAACCTTCCTTTCAGTCCTGGCAGTGATCAATAAAAAATTTATTGCCAGTCTTGTGGGACGAATCTGGGGCTCAAATCTCAGCCAAAACTCAATAGACACAGTGACGACCGTCCGGTCAAAATTTCAGACCAAAACACCCAAGTAGTAAGGGGTACTAAGTCCCAGACCGAGAGTGAACAAAACTGGTTTTCCGAAAACAAAACGTCTTGGCTTTTTTTCCCCGTATCTTCTTTTTGTGGTTCGTTTATGGACGTGCCTCCTTACCTGGGTGCAAACAACATATGAAAGTACTTGTGTGAAGTCTTTCAGCGCAATACGGTCGCAGAATAAAAATGGCATAAAGTAGGGCGAAATTTCACAAGTTTTGGTAGAGGATAGCCTTGGTTTGCACGAAAATTTCTGAAAAATTCTCCCAGAATAGTTTTCTCCTTAAATTCCACGAAAGAATCTCCACTGAATTTGGGAAGAAACGCGACAAATTTTATGTCAATCGGATGAGTATTCACCCACGAAAAAAATCAAACAGTTTCACACACAAACGAACCTTCCTTTCAGCCCTGGCAGTGATCAATAAAAAATTTATTGCCAGTCTTGTGGGACGAACCTAGGGCTCAAATCTCAGTCAAAACTCAATAGACACAGTGACGACGGTCTGGACAAAATTTCAGACCAAAACACCCAAGTAGTAAGGGGTACTATGTCCCAGACCGAGAGTGAACAAAAGTGGTTTTCCGAAAACAAAACGTCCTAGGTTTTTTTCCCCGTATATTCTTTTTGTGGTTTGTTGATGGACGTGCCCTTTTACCTGGGTGCAAACAACATATGAAAGTACTTGTGTGAAGTCTTTCATCGCAATACGGACGCAGAATAAAAATGGCAGAAAGAAGGGCGAAATTTCACAAGTTTTGGTAGAAGATAGCCTTGGTTTGCACGAAAATTTCTGAAAAATTCTACCGGAATAGTTTTATCCTGAAATTCCACGTAATATTCTCCACTGAATTTGGGACAAAATGCGACAAATTTCGGGTCAAACGGATGAGTATTCACCCACGAAAAGAATCAAACAGTTTCACACACAAACGAACCTTCCTTTCAACCCTGGCAGTGATCAATAAAATATTTATTGTCAGTCTTGTGGGAAGAATCTGGGGCTCAAATTCCAGCCAAAACTCAGTAGACACAGTGACGATCGTCTGGTCAAAATTTCAGACCAAAACACCCAAGGAGTAAGGGGTACTAAGTCCCAGACCGAGAGTGAACAAAACTGGTTTTCCGAAAACAAAACGTCTTGGCTTTTTTTCCCCGTATCTTCTTTTTGTGGTTCGTTTATGGACGTGCCTCCTTACCTGGGTGCAAACAACATATGAAAGTACTTGTGTGAAGTCTTTCAGCGCAATACGGTCGCAGAATAAAAATGGCATAAAGTAGGGCGAAATTTCACAAGTTTTGGTAGAGGATAGCCTTGGTTTGCACGAAAATTTTTGAAAAATTCTCCCAGAATAGTTTTCTCCTTAAATTCCACGAAAGAATCTCCACTGAATTTGGGAAGAAACGCGACAAATTTTATGTCAATCGGATGAGTATTCACCCACGAAAAAAATCAAACAGTTTCACACACAAACGAACCTTCCTTTCAGCCCTGGCAGTGATCAATAAAAAATTTATTGCCAGTCTTGTGGGACGAACCTAGGGCTCAAATCTCAGTCAAAACTCAATAGACACAGTGACGACGGTCTGGACAAAATTTCAGACCAAAACACCCAAGTAGTAAGGGGTACTATGTCCCAGACCGAGAGTGAACAAAAGTGGTTTTCCGAAAACAAAACGTCCTAGGTTTTTTTCCCCGTATATTCTTTTTGTGGTTTGTTGATGGACGTGCCCTTTTACCTGGGTGCAAACAACATATGAAAGTACTTGTGTGAAGTCTTTCATCGCAATACGGACGCAGAATAAAAATGGCAGAAAGAAGGGCGAAATTTCACAAGTTTTGGTAGAAGATAGCCTTGGTTTGCACGAAAATTTCTGAAAAATTCTACCGGAATAGTTTTATCCTGAAATTCCACGTAATATTCTCCACTGAATTTGGGACAAAATGCGACAAATTTCGGGTCAAACGGATGAGTATTCACCCACGAAAAGAATCAAACAGTTTCACACACAAACGAACCTTCCTTTCAACCCTGGCAGTGATCAATAAAATATTTATTGTCAGTCTTGTGGGAAGAATCTGGGGCTCAAATTCCAGCCAAAACTCAGTAGACACAGTGACGATCGTCTGGTCAAAATTTCAGACCAAAACACCCAAGGAGTAAGGGGTACTAAGTCCCAGACCGAGAGTGAACAAAACTGGTTTTCCGAAAACAAAACGTCTTGGCTTTTTTTCCCCGTATCTTCTTTTTGTGGTTCGTTTATGGACGTGCCTCCTTACCTGGGTGCAAACAACATATGAAAGTACTTGTGTGAAGTCTTTCAGCGCAATACGGTCGCAGAATAAAAATGGCATAAAGTAGGGCGAAATTTCACAAGTTTTGGTAGAGGATAGCCTTGGTTTGCACGAAAATTTTTGAAAAATTCTCCCAGAATAGTTTTCTCCTTAAATTCCACGACAGAATCTCCACTGAATTTGGGAAGAAACGCGACAAATTTTATGTCAATCGGATGAGTATTCACCCACGAAAAAATCAAACAGTTTCACACACAAACGAACCTTCCTTTCAGCCCTGGCAGTGATCAATAAAAAATTTATTGCCAGTCTTGTGGGACGAACCTAGGGCTCAAATCTCAGTCAAAACTCAATAGACACAGTGACGACGGTCTGGACAAAATTTCAGACCAAAACACCCAAGTAGTAAGGGGTACTATGTCCCAGACCGAGAGTGAACAAAAGTGGTTTTCCGAAAACAAAACGTCCTAGGTTTTTTTCCCCGTATATTCTTTTTGTGGTTCGTTGATGGACGTGCCCTTTTACCTGGGTGCAAACAACATATGAAAGTACTTGTGTGAAGTCTTTCATCGCAATACGGACGCAGAATAAAAATGGCAGAAAGAAGGGCGAAATTTCACAAGTTTTGGTAGAAGATAGCCTTGGTTTGCACGAAAATTTCTGAAAAATTCTACCGAAATAGTTTTATCTTGAAATTCCACGTAATATTCTCCACTGAATTTGGGACAAAATGCGACAAATTTCGGGTCAAACGGATGAGTATTCACCCACGAAAAAAATCAAACAGTTTCACACACAAACGAACCTTCCTTTCAACCCTGGCAGTGATCAATAAAAAATTTATTGTCAGTCTTGTGGGAAGAATCTGGGGCTCAAAACCCAGCCAAAACTCAGTAGACACAGTGACGATCGTCTGGTCAAAATTTCAGACCAAAACACCCAAGGAGTAAGGGGTACTATGTCCCAGACCGAGAGTGAACAAAAGTGGTTTTCCGAAAACAAAACGTCCTTGGTTTTTTTCCCCGTATTTCTTTTTGTGGTTCGTTGATGGACGTGCCCTTTTACCTGGGTGCAAACAACATATGAAAGTACTTGTGTGAAGTCTTTCATCGCAATACGGACGCAGAATAAAAATTGCAGAAAGAAGGGCGAAATTTCACAAGTTTTGGTAGAAGATAGCCTTGGTTTGCACGAAAATATCTGAAAAATTCTCCCAGAATAGTTTTCTCCTGAAATTCCAGGTACGAATCTCCACTGAATTTGGGACGTAACGCGACAAATTTTGGGTCAATCGGATGAGTATTCACCCACGAAAAAAATCAAACAGTTTCACACACAAACGAACCTTCCTTTCAACCCTGGCAGTGATCAATAAAAAATTTATTGTCAGTCTTGTGGGACGAATCTGGGGCTCAAATCCCAGCCAAAACTCAGTAGACACAGTGACGACCGTCTGGTCAAAATTTCAGACCAAAACACTTAAGGAGTAAGGGGTACTAAGTCCCAGACCGAGAGTGAACAAAACTGGTTTTCCGAAAACAAAACGTCCTTGCTTTTTTTCCACGTATCTTCTTTTCGTGGTTCGTTTATGGACGTGCCTCCTTACCTGGGTGAAAACAACATATGAAAGTACCAGTGTGAAGTCTTTCAGCGCAATACGGACGCAGAATCAAAATGGCATAAAGTAGGGCGAAATTTCACAAGTTTTGGTAGAGGATAGCCTTGGTTTGCACGAAAATTTCTGAAAAATTCTACCGGAATAGTTTTATCCTGAAATTCCACGTAAGAATCTCCACTGAATTTGGGACAAAATGCGACAAATTTCGGGTCAAACGGATGAGTATTCACCCACGAAAAAATCAAACAATTTCACACACAAACGAACCTTCCTTTCAACCCTGGCAGTGATCAATAAAAAATTTATTGTCAGTCTTGTGGGAAGAATCTGGGGCTCAAATCCCAGCCAAAACTCAGTAGACACAGTGACGATCGTCTGGTCAAAATTTCAGACCAAAACACCCAAGGAGTAAGGGGTACTATGTCCCAGACCGAGAGTGAACAAAAGTGGTTTTCCGAAAACAAAACGTCCTCGGTTTTTTTCCCCGTATTTCTTTTTGTGGTTCGTTGATGGACGTGCCCTTTTACCTGGGTGCAAACAACATATGAAAGTACTTGTGTGAAGTCTTTCATCGCAATACGGACGCAGAATAAAAATTGCAGAAAGAAGGGCGAAATTTCACAAGTTTTGGTAGAAGATAGCCTTGGTTTGCACGAAAATTTCTGAAAAATTCTCCCAGAATAGTTTTCTCCTGAAATTCCAGGTACTAATCTCCACTTAATTTGGGACGTAACGCGACAAATTTTGGGTCAATCGGATGAGTATTCACCCACGAAAAAAATCAAATAGTTTCACACACAAACGAACCTTCCTTTCAACCCTGGCAGTGATCAATAAAAAATTTATTGTCAGTCTTGTGGTACGAATCTGGGGCTCAAATCCCAGCCAAAACTCAGTAGACACAGTGACGACCGTCTGGTCAAAATTTCAGACCAAAACACCCAAGGAGTAAGGGGTACTAAGTCCCAGACCGAGAGTGAACAAAACTGGTTTTCCGAAAACAAAACGTCCTTGCTTTTTTTCCCCGTATCTTCTTTTCGTGGTTCGTTTATGGACGTGCCTCCTTACCTGGGTGCAAACAACATATGAAAGTACCAGTGTGAAGTCTTTCAGCGCAATACGGACGCAGAATCAAAATGGCATAAAGTAGGGCGAAATTTCACAAGTTTTGGTAGAGGATAGCCTTGGTTTGCACAAAAATTTCTGAAAAATTCTACCGGAATAGTTTTATCCTGAAATTCCACGTAATATTCTCCACTGAATTTGGGACAAAATGCGACAAATTTCGGGTCAAACGGATGAGTATTCACCCACGAAAAAATCAAACAGTTTCACACACAAACGAACCTTCCTTTCAACCCTGGCAGTGATCAATAAAAAATTTATTGTCAGTCTTGTGGGACGAATCTGGGGCTCAAATCCCAGCCAAAACTCAGTAGACACAGTGACGACCGTCTGGTCAAAATTTCAGACCAAAACACCCAAGGAGTAAGGGGTATTAAGTCCCAGACCGAGAGTGAACAAAACTGGTTTTCCGAAAACAAAACGTCCTTGCTTTTTTTCCACGTATCTTCTTTTCGTGGTTCGTTTATGGACGTGCCTCCTTACCTGGGTGCAAACAACATATGAAAGTACCAGTGTGAAGTCTTTCAGCGCAATACGGACGCAGAATCAAAATGGCATAAAGTAGGGCGAAATTTCACAAGTTTTGGTAGAGGATAGCCTTGGTTTGCACGAAAATTTCTGAAAAATTCTACCGGAATAGTTTTATCCTGAAATTCCACGTTATATTCTCCACTGAATTTGGGACAAAATGCGACAAATTTCGGGTCAAACGGATGAGTATTCACCCACGAAAAAATCAAACAGTTTCACACACAAACGAACCTTCCTTTCAACCCTGGCAGTGATCAATAAAAAATTTATTGTCAGTCTTGTGGGAAGAATTTGGGGCTCAAATCCCAGCGAAAACTCAGTAGACACAGTGACGACCTTCTGGTCAAAATTTCAGACCAAAACACCCAAGGAGTAAGGGGTACTAAGTCCCAGACCGAGAGTGAACAAAACTGGTTTTCCGAAAATAAAACGTCCTGGCTTTTTTTCCCCGTATCTTCTTTTTAGGGTTCGTTTGTGGACGTGCCCCCTTACCTGGGTGCAAAAAACATATGAATGTAGTTGTGTGAATTTTTTTCAACGCAATATGGACCCAGAATAAAATTGCATAAAGTAGGGCGAAATTTCATAAGTTTTGGTAGAGGATAACCTTTGTTTGCACAAAATTAACGAAAAATTATCCCGAAATAGTTTTTTCCTGAAATTCCACGTAAGAATCTCAACTGAATTTTGGATAAAACGCGATAAATTTTGGGTCAAACGGATGAGTCTTCACCCACTAAAAAAATCAAATAGTTTCGAACACAAACGAACCTTCCTTTCAGCCGTGGCAGTGATGAATAAAAAATGTATTGCCAATGTTGTGGGACGAATCTTGGTCTCAAATCTCAGCCAAAACTCAACAGACACAGTGACGAACGTCTGGTAAAAATTTTGAGACCAAAATACCCAAGGAGTAAAGCGTGGTAAGTCCCAGACCGAGAGTGAACAAAATTGGTTTTCCGAAAACAAAACGTCGTGGCTTTCCTTCCCCGTATCTTCTTTTTGTGATTTGTTTATGGACGTGCCTCCTTACTTGGGTGCACACAACATAGGAAAGTACTTGTGTGAATTTTTTCAGCGCAATACGGACCCGAATAAAATTGTTGATAGTAGGGCAAAATTTCACAAGTTTTGGTAGGGGATAGCCTTGGTTTGCACAAAATTTCTGAAAAATCCTCCTGAAATAGTTTTTTCCTAAAATTCCACGTAAGAAACTCCACTGAATTTGAGAAAAAGCGCAACAAATTTCAGGTCAAACGGATGAGTATTCACCCATGAAAAAAATCAAACAGTTTCGCACAAAAACGAACCATCCTTTCAGCCCCGGAAGTAATGAATAAAAAATTTATTGCCAATCGTGTGGGACGAAACTGGGGCTCAAATCTCAGCCAAAACTCAACACACACAGTGACGAACATCTGGTATAAATTTCAGCCCAAAATACCCAAGGAGTAAGCCGTAGTAAGTCCCAGACCGAGAGTGAACAAAATTGGTTTTCCGAAAACAAAACGTTCTGGATTTTCTTCCCCGTATCTCCTTTTTGTGATTCTTTTATGGACGTGCCTCCTTACCTGAGTGCAAACAACATATGAAAGTACTTGTGTGAATTTTTTCAACGCAATACGGACCCATAATAAAATTGCAGAAAGTAAGGCAAAATATCATATGTTTTTGTAGAGGATAGCCTTTGTTTGCACAAAATTTCTGAAAAATCCTCCCGAAATAGTTTTTTCTTGAAATTCCACGGAAGAATATCCACCGAATTTGGGACAAAACGCGACAAATTTCAGGTCAAACGGATGAGTATTCACACATGAAAAAAAATCATATAGTTTTGCACACAAACGAACCTTCCTTTCAGCCCTGGAAGTGATGAATAAAATATTTATTGCCAATCTTGTGGGACGAATCTGGGGCTCAAATCTCTGCCAAAACTCAACAGACACAGTGACGAATGTCTGGTAAATATTTCAGACCAAAATAACCAAGGAGTAAGGCGTAGTAAGTCCTAGACCGAGAGTGAACAGAACTGTTTATCCGAAAACAAAACATCGTGCCTTTTCTTCCCCGTATCTTCTTTTTATGATTTCTTTATGGACGTGCATCCTAACCTGGGTGCAAACAACATATGAAAGTACTTGTGTGAATTTTTTCAGCGGAATACGGACCTAGAATAAAATTGCAGAAAGTATGGAGAAATTTGACATAATTTTGTCGAGGATAGTCTTGGTTTGCACAAAACTTCTAAAAAATCCTCCCGAAACAAATTTTGCCTGAAATTCCACGTAAGAATCTCCACTAAATGAAGGGACAAAACGCGACAAATTTAAAGTCAAACGGATTGTAATCACCCACAAAAAAAATTAAACAGTTTCGCACACAAAGTTACCTTCATTTCAGTCGTGGCAGTGATGAATAAAAAATTTATTGTCAATCTTGCGGGACGTATCTGGGGCTGAAATCTCAGCAAAACACAACAGACACAATGACGAACGTCTGGTACAAATTTCAGACCAAAATACCCAAGGAGTAAGGCGTAGTAAGTCCCAGACCGAGAGTGAACAAAACTTGTTTTCCGAAAACAAAACGTCACGGATTTTCTTACCCGTATCTTCTTTTTGTGATTTTTTTATGTACGTGCCTCCTTACCTGGCTGCAAACAACATATGAAATTACTTTTGTGAATTTTTTCAGCGCAGTACAGACCCAGAATAAAATTGCAGAAAGTAGGGCAAAATTTCACAAGTTTTGGTAGAAGATAGCCTTGGTTTGCACAAAATTTCTGAAAAATACTCCCGAAACAGTTTTTTCCTGAAATTCCACATAAGAATCCCCACTGAATTGAGGGACAAAACGCGACAAATTTAAAGTCAAACAGATGAGTATTCACCCACGAAAAAAAATAAACAGTTTCGCAGACAAAGGAACCTTCCTTTCAGCCATGGCAGTGACGAATAAAAACTTTATTGCCAATCTTGTGGGACGAATCTAGGGTTGAAATCTGACCTAAAACTCAACAGACACAGTGAAGAACGTCTGGTAAAAATTTCAGACCAAAATACCCAAGGAGTAAGGCGTAGTAAGTCCCAGACCGAGAGTGAACAAAATAGGTTTTCCCAAAACAAAACGTCCTGACTTTTCTTCCCCGGATCTTCTTTTTTTTTATTTGTTTATCGACGTGCCTCCTTCCCTGGGTGCAAACAACATATGAAAGTACTTGTGTGAATTTTTTCAACGCAATACGGACCCAGAATAAAATTGCAGAAAGTAGGGCGAAATTTCACAAGTTTTGGTAGAGATAACCTTGGTTTGCACAACATTTCTAAAAAATACTCCCGAAAGAGTTTTTTTTCTTGAAATTCTACGTAAGAATCTACACTGAATTTGGGACATAACGCGACAAATTTCAGGTCAAACAGATGAGTATTCATCCACGAAAAATATCACACAGTTTCGCACACAAACGAACTTTCCTTTCAGCCCTGGCAGTGATGAATAAAAAATTTATTGTCAATGTTGTGGGATGAATCTAGAGCTCAAATCTCAGCAAAACTCAACAAACACGTGACGAACGTCTGATAAAAATTTCAGACGAAAAGACCCAAGGAGTAAGGCGTAGTAAGTCCAAGACCGAGAGTGAACAAAAGTGGTTTTTCGAAAACAAAACGTCGTGGCTTTTCTTCCCCGTATCTTCTTTTTGTGATTTTTTATAGATGTGCCTCCTTACCTGGGTGCAAACAACATATGAAAGTACTTGTGTGAATTTTTTAAGCGGAATACGGACCCAGAATAAAAGTACAGAGAGTAGGGCGAAATTTCACAAGTTTTGGTAGGGGATAGCCTTGGTTTGCACAAAATTTCTGAAAAATCATCCCGAAATATTTTTTTCCTGAAATTCCACGTAAGAATCTCCACTGAATTTGGGACAAAACGCGACGAATTTCAGGTCAAACGGATGAGTATTCACCAACGAGAAACATCAAACAGTTTCGAAAACAAACGAACCTTCCTTTCAATCCTGGCAGTGATGAATAAAAAATTTATGGCCAATGTTGTGAGATGAATATAGGGCTCAAATCTCAGCCCAAACTCCACAGACACAGTGATGAACGTCTTGTAAAAATTTCAGACCAAAATACCCAAGGAGTAAGGCATAGTAAGTCCCAAACCGAGAGTGAACAAAACTGGTTATCCGAAAACAAAACATCGTGGCTTTTGTTCCTCGTATCTTCTTTCTATGATTTGTATATGGACGTGCCTCCTTACCTGGGTGCAAACAACATATGAAAGTACTTGTGTGAATTTTTTCAGCGCAATACGGACCAAAATAAAATTGTTGACAGTAGGGCAAAATTTCACAAGTTTTGGTAGGGGATAGCCTTGGTTTGCACAAAATTTCTGAAAAATCCTCCCGAAATAGTTTTTTCCTAAAATTCCACATAAGAATCTCCACTGACTTTGGGAAAAAATGCAACAAATTTCAGGTCAAACGGATGAGTATTCACCCATGAAAAAAATCAAATAGTTTCGCACAGAAACGAATCTTCCTTTCAGCTCTGGAAGTAATGAATAAAAAATTTATTGCCAATCGTGTGGGACGAAACTGGGGCTCAAATCTCAGCCAAAACTCAACACACACAATGACGAACATCTGGTATAAATTTCAGCCCAAAATACCCAAGGAGTAAGGTGTAGTAAGTCCCAGACCGAGAGTGAACAAAACTGGTTTTCCGAAAACAAAACGTCCTGGATTTTCTTCCCCGTATCTCCTTTTTGTGATTCTTTTATGGACGTGCCTCCTTACCTGGGTGCAAACAACATATGGAAGTACTTGTGCGAACTTTTTCAGCGCAATACGAACGCAGAATAAAATTGCAGAAAGTAGGGCAAAATTTCACAAGTTTTGGTAGAGGATAGCCTTGGTTTGGAATAAATATCTTAAAAAGCCTCCCGAAATATTTTTTTCCTGAAATTCCAAGTAAGAATCTCCACAGAATTTGGGGCAAAACGGGACAAATTTCAAGTCAAACGGATGAGAATTCACCCACAAAAAAAATCAAAGAGTTTCGCAAACAAACGAACCTTCCTTTCAGCCCTAGCAGTGATGAATAAAAAATTTATTGTCAATTTTGTTGCACGAATCTGGGGCACAAATCTCACCAAAACTCAACAAACACAGTGACGAACGTCTGGTAAAAAGTTCAGACCAAAATAACTAAGGAGTAAGGCGTAGTAAATCTTGGACCAAGAGTGAATAAAACTGGTTTTCCAAAAACAAAACGTCCTGACTTTTCTAACATGTATCTTCTTTTTCTGATTTGTTTATGGACGTGCCTCCTTACCTGAATGCAAACAACATATGAAAGTACTTGTGTGAATTTTTTTAGCACAGTACGGACCCAGAACAAAATTGCAGAAAGTAGGGCGAAATTTCACAACTCTTGGCAGAGGATAGCCTTGGTTTGCAAATAAATTTCTTAAAAATCCTCCCGAAATAGTTTTTACCTGAAATTCCACGTAAGAATCTTCAATGAATTTGATACAAAACGCGACAAATTTCAGGTCAAACGGATGAGTATTCACCCACGAAAAAAATCAAACAGTTTCGCACACAAACGAACCTTCCTTTCAGCCCTGGCAATGATGAATAAAAAATTTATTGTCAATCTTGTGGGACGAATCTGGGGCTCAAATCTCAGCCAAAACTCAACAGACACAGTGACAAACGTCTGGTAAAAATTTCAGACCAAAATACCCAAGGAGTAAGGAGTTGTAAGTCCGAGACCGAGAGTGAACAAAATTGGTTTTCCGAAAACAAAATGTCGTGGCTTTCCTTCCCCGTATCTTCTTTTTGTGATTTGTTTATGGACGTGCCTCCTTACCTGGGTGCAAACAACATAGGAAAGTACTTGTGTGAATTTTTTCAGCGCAATACGGACCCGAATAAAATTGTTGATAGTAGGGCAAAATTTCACAAGTTTTGGTAGGGGATAGCCTTGGTTTGCACAAAATTTCTGAAAAATCCTCCCGAAAGAGTTTTTTCCTGAAATTCCACGTAAGAATCTCCACTGAATTTGGAACAAAACCCGACAAATTTCAGGTCAAACAAATGAGTATTCACCCACCAAAAAAATCAAACAGTTTCGCACACAAACGAACCTTCCTTTATGCCCTGGCAGTGATGAATAAACAAATTATTGCAGATCTTGTGGGACGAATCTGGGGCTCAAATCTAAGCCAAAACTCAATAGACACAGTGACGAACGTCTAGTAAAAATTTCAGACCAAAATACCCAAGGAGTAAGGCGTAGTAAGTCCCAGACCGAGAGTGAACAAAACTAGTTATCCGAAAACAAAAGGTTGTTGCTTTTCTTCCCCGTATCTTGCTTTTGTGATTTGTTAATGGACGTGCCTCCTTACCTGGATGCAAACAACATATGAAGTACTTGTGTGAATTTTTTCAGCGCAATACGGACCCAGAATAAAATTGTAGAAAGTAGGGCGAAATTTCACAAATTTTGATAGAGGATAGCCTTGATTTGGACAAAATTTCTGAAAAATCCTTCCGAAAGAGTTTTTTCCTGAAATTCCACGTAAGAATCTCCACTGAATTTGGAACAAAACCCGACAAATTTCAGGTCAAACGGTCCAGTATTCACCCACGATAAAAATCAAAACAATTTCGCAGACAAACGAACCTTCCGTTCAACCCTGGCAGTGATGAATTAAAAGTTTATTGCCAATCTTATGGGATGAATCTCGGGTTCAAATCTCAGCCAAAACTCAACAAACACAGTAACGAACGTCTGGTAAAAATTTCAGACCCAAATATCCAAGGAGTAAGGCGTAGTAAGTCCCAAACCGAGAGTGAACAAAAATGGTTTTCCGAAAACAAAACGTCGTGGCTTTTCTTCCCCGTATCTTCTTTTTGTGATTTGTTTATGGACGGGCCTCCTTACCTGGGTGCAAACAACATATGAAAGTACTTGTGTGAATTTTTTCAGCGCAATAAGCACCCAGAATAAAATTGCAGAAAGTAGGGCGAAATTTCCTAAGTTTTGGTAGAGGATAGCCTTGGTTTGCACAAAATTTCTGAAAAATTCTTCCGAAATAGTTTTTTGCTGAAATTCCACGTAAGAATCTTCACTTAATTTGGGACAAAACGCGACAAATTTCAGGTCAAACGGATGAGTATTCACCCACGAAAAAAATCAAACAGTTTCGCAGACAAACAAACCTTCCTTTCAGCCCTTGCAGTGATGAATAAAAAATTTATTGCCAATCTTGTTGCACGAATATTGGGCACAAATCTCAGCAAAACTCAACACACACAGTGACGAATGTCTGGTAAAAATTTCAGACCAAAATACCCAAGGAGTAAGGCGTAGTAAGTCCTAGACCGAGAGTGACCAAAACTGGTTTTCCAAAAACAAAACGTCCTGACTATTCTAACATGTATCTTCTTTTTTTTATTTGTTTACCCAGAATAAAATTGCAGAAAGTAGGGCGAAATTTCACAAGTTTTGGTAGAGGATAGCCTTGGTTTGCACAAAATTTCCGAAAATTTCTCCCAAAATAGTTCTTTCCTGAAATTCCACGTAAGAATCTCCACTGAATTTGGGACAGAACGCGACAAATTTCAGGTCAAACGGATGAGTATTCGCCCACGAAAAAAATCAAACAGTTTCACACACAAACGAACCTTCCTTTCAGCCCTGACAGTGATGAATAAAAAATTTATTGCCAATCTTGTGGGACGAATCTGGGGCTCAAATCTTAGCCTAAACTCAACAGACACAATGACGAACGTCTGGTAAAAATTTCATATCAAAATACCTAAGGAGTAAGGCGTAGTAAGTCTCAGACCGAGAGTGAACAAAATTGGTTATCCGAAAACAAAACGTCGTGACTTTTCTTCTCCGTATCTTCTTTTTGTAATTTGTTTATGGACGTGCCTCCTTACCTGGGTGCAAACAACATATGAAAAAGTTGTTGTGATAGGATTAAAAAAATCCAATTATTATTGACTTTGTTCCAATTTAGCACAGGAAATATAAATGTAATTTTTGTTTCACATTTTGGATTCTGACCCATTTAAAAAAAAAAACACTTTCATAAATTAATTTCAACTCAATATTACAAAAAATAATCTAAGTTTCTATTATTAGCTGGATCTATATCAATTCACACACTGACAAAGACTAATCATAATAACTAAGGCAAAAATATAATAGTGACTGATAAGAAAAATTGTGATAGGAAGGGAACATTATAAAACAAATGTGTTACTATTACTCTTTTAAAATAAATACCAATATCATGATGATAAATTTATAACCTATGAATTGTAAAGAATACTTTAGAAGAAAAAAAACACTAAGTTATTGTTGAGTAAAGTAAGTATAATTTTCCATCTTACAAATTACAAATTTAAACTCCCACTTAATTGGTAATTGGGATTAAATAAACATGTAAGAGTAATTGTTCTTTTGTAGAATATAAATTATACAAAGTTTGGTTAAATTTAAAATAAGTGTTCCTAAAATATTTTTTTTTAACTAGTCACTTATTTAAAAGAACAGATATAATTATTGAAATAAATAAATAAATGTTTACTTTTTAATAACCCGTTTATATAAATATAGAAAAATCTAAAATTGCCCTATTTTATCAAAAATATATTTCAAAATAAATACATGAAAAAAAAAATCATCCATTTTTTATTAATAAAAAATAAAATAAATTATTTGAACATTTAAAGGATGTCCAAACTCTTTTTTTTAAGGTAATTTGCCTCAACTTCATCGATTACCTTCATTCATTACGATTTTTTACCTATCAAAAAACCTAAAACCGATTATCAGGAACAATCCTTTTGCTGATAAAAATATATTATATCATCTTCTCTTTTCTTTTACCATGTATACACTCTTTCTATAACCAACATTATATGTTCATATTGTTGCATAATTTCTTTTACCATCTATTTTCTATTATAAAGAATTTCATAGTTATTGCAAAGTTGAAATGACTAACTCTGAAAGTTTGAGATCTTTTTCATTTTTTTCTCTAAAATTTGGTTAAAAAGGAGAATTTTTTAATTTTTTTTTTCTTTGAATGGCTAAAAAGCATAGAATATGAACCTATTCCAAACACCCCAAGTCAAAGTATTCGAGTGACGTATAATAAAAAGAAAAGTGATAATATCTTAGTTCTTTTGATGATGCAAAAGCTATAAATCTTTAACCCTAGAAAGAGCTACTATGATTCCTCACCACCATGGGCAACCAGAGTGGTTATTAGAAAGGCATTAGAGAGTAACTTTAGGTGTAGTGGGTGTGTGTGCATCACCAAAAGCCCTTTCAAAAGACACATTAAAGGAGCATAAAAGCATAAGCATAGGTGAGAGAGAGACAAAGAGAAGAAAGGACATTGAAGAAGAAAAGCTACTCATTTTTAGTGAAGCTTACACATTGGCCGGTGCTCATCATGGGATCAACACTTTCCAATATACTCTTTTATAGTACAAAAGTTATGAGTATATTATACTTTTCTTTTATCATTTATCTTGGTTTTTTATCACTTCAAAATTCTTTCATGCTTTATCTACTCAAATTGGATCAATGTAGTCTCTACATAATTCTAAATTATTTTTTACTAATTCAATACTAAAACTTCATCCAAAACCCAATTAGTTTGAATGAAAAAGAGACTATTAACATGATGAAATTGGTGTGAACAAAAGATCTCATATCAATGTATCATAAAAAAATCAATAAATAGCAACTAAATTTAGAAATTAAAAATAATTAGTTACTATATTAATTAAATTAGATACTAATTTAAAAATTAAAAAATTATTTGCAAAGTGATTTCTATTATTAATAAAAATTTATAAAATAGTTTCTAAATTGGTACTAAATTAGCTACTTAGGTTTTAGTTATTTAGATTCTAAATATGTCTCTAAAAGATTGATAGAGACTAATATAGAATATAAAGTAGTAAGTAGCTAAAACCTTGGTAGCAAAGAGTAAGACACCAATTTATTTTATAAATTTTTATTAATAGTAGAAACTAATTTAGATACCAATAAATTTTATAGTTTATAAAATAGTTTCTACTTTACTTAAATAGTAACTAATTACTCTGTTAAATAGTTTCTACTTTAATGATTTCTTGTAATGTATATAAACATATACAAACCTTATTTTATAAATCGATTGTATAAGGTTGAGTTAAACTTAAAGTACACTTCTTAATATTAATATGGTATAAAAACCATTTATAACCATTTAGAACCTATCATAACAAATTTCTACAAAGAGTTAGAAATTTTTAAAAAAATTGAATTCACTTTTCAAACTTTTCCTTTATCATGTTTATTACAATTTAAATGAGTTAATACATAAATAAGTTTAATAAGTTATGAATAATTTTTGTCCTACTTTTTGTAAAAAAGGACTGAACATATAAGTAAATAAGTTATGATGAATTGGGTAAAGAGGATCTAGTGAGAGAGGGTGACATAGCCACGTGAATGGCCCACCACCACCACCACTCTTGCAACAATCACTCATGTCTTGGTTGGCTTCATGTCAACGCTAACAGCCAAACAACTCAACTCAAGCAATAAAAACCCAACATTTTCCATTACCCACACACCACTACTTCACCCACAAACTAAGAAAACAAAATAAAGGCCAAAGAAAAAATAAAGGTTAAGAAGTTAACATCATTAACTATTTTGACAAAATCTACCCTTTTTCTCCCTTTGTCTATTCCCCCACTAACCCTCACTTCCTCCCACCATATTTCAACCACAATATTAAGGTTTGAATATTTCTAATTCCATCAATTTTTCTATATCATTCAAGATTTCTACTACTCATAAATCTAATTTCAACATATTGTCTAGTAAATAACTTCATTTCATTTCAACCCAACATCAAGGTTTTTAAAAGTCAAGTTAGGGTAATTTTTTTAATATCATATATTTGTCTACAATTTCTCATGATCATTCAAAACCACCCACTTTACAATTTAAATTTCCTTCCACCATATTTATATGAGTAATTTATAAGCCCCCTTTGCACTCTCTATCTTTTTGCCACATGGTAACACCATTTTGATCCTTTGATTCCAATGCTAGTGGTTTCCCTTACCCTTTTGCAAATAGGGTGATGATCATGTAGTGGGATAAAAATAAAAATAAAAAGTTGTAGACTTTTAGTACATGGGAGTGAAAGATCAAGAGATGGAGAAGGAGAAAGAAGAAACAACCAACCACAACAACAACCTAGACCAAACCAAAAACCAAAACCAAAACCTTAACCTAGACCAAAACAACCACCCTTCTAACTCTCTCCTCCTCCCAATCAAGGAAGAGAGTGGTGTGAGATCAAAGGGTTTTGGAGGTGGTGACAGAGTGAAGAGAGATGAATGGAGTGAAGGAGCAGTGTCAACCCTTCTAGAAGCCTATGAAGCCAAATGGGTGCTCAGAAACAGAGCCAAACTCAAGGGCCATGACTGGGAGGACGTGGCCCGGCGCGTGTCGTCACGCGCCACCAGCACCAAGTCCCCAAAAACCTCCACACAGTGCAAGAACAAGGTGGAGTCCATGAAGAAGAGGTACAGATCAGAATCTGCAACCGCAGAGCATCCCTCTTCATGGCCTCTGTATTCGCGCCTCGATCTTCTTCTCAGGGGAACTGGCCCGCTCCTCTCCTCCCCGCCGCCGCTGCTCACGGTGGCACCCTCGTCGGCAGAACCGCCGCAACCGTCGCCGCCGTCAGAGCCACTTGCGATCGCGCAGAACTCGCATGGATCCAATGGGGTTGATGATAAGCTTGTCAAGGTAAATTTTCAACTCAAATTTTTTTCTGACTTCTTTTATTTTATTTTAGGATTGATATATTAATATCTCTAAAAACATATACTTCACATCTAATAAATTAATGTTTCATTTATTTTAATTTTAATTTAAGAATAGTATTATATTATTATAAATAGTGTTAAATATATAATAATATTTTTAAATTAAAAATAAAATAAAAGTAAATAAAATATTAATTTATTAAGATGCGAAATATATGTTTTCAGGGTTAAGAAGTTAACATATAATTACTTTTTATTTTATTTTAAGGGATTGAACATCGATGAATAAGTTTATGATTGTAATAGAGAAACATAAAATGAATTTAGTTTAGTTTATATATTATTTAATTATATTTGGAACAATTTCTCATGAACCAATCCTACTACGAGTAAATAGAAATAAAAAATTGGTATGATTTAAGAGAGGATTCTATTCTATAATTATGACTTATTTAATTAAAGTGATGTTGTGGCATTAATGTATTAATGTGACTTGTTTTTTGGACAGAAGAAAACCAATGATAATATATTAATTAATAGGTATAATCATCTTTGATGAAAGTAGTACATCTGATGCATAAAATATGCACAATATAATAATTTATGAGCACGATTTCTATGTTTTATTAATACAAAAATTGTAATATCAGTTAATCATAAAATATGCTAGATATATTTTTAAAATCATATTTGTTACATAAATTGATAAATTTATTATAAACAATGATTTTTTTTATTAGACAGTATAACAATTTATTATCCATAAATCATTTTTCAAAATTCCTAGAAATAAGAAATAAATTAGAAAAAAGGAAAAGGAAAAATATGAGTGTCTTGATAAAAAAAATTGTGAATTGTGGAGACATATAGTCTGTAGCATAAAAAATGTATAACTTTATTACATAAATAAAATATCTTGGTTTTATTACCACTCTGTATCTTTCATTTTATAATTAAAAAAGAGAGAAAGAGTCAATTAAATATCTCTATAATAACTTTTTATGGTAAAAATATAATATGTGAGAATAGTGAAAAATACAGAGTGAAGAATAAAATATTACTGAAGAATAATACGTGGTAATTGCATAAAGTAGGATATCAAACATACATAGAAAACAAAACTTTGAATGCAGTTATAAGCAGCACTCAGCACTTCAAGTGTCTACTTTTATTATTTATCATCATTATAATTATATTTACTGATGATGGGTTAAATATTTTTATGTTGGCTATGATTGAGAAAAATAATTAAAAATGGTAAAAGTTAATTTAAAGATACAAAAAAAAAATTAGTCAGTGAATGGTTGAGATTTGAGTATTAAGTAATTAATTAATTTAATTATAAATATATACCTAACTAAACATTATGAATAAATATACACTCTTAAATAATAATCATATTTTTATTCTATTAATTAGTGTGATCATCAAAATTGCTTGGGTTATATAATATGTACAGAATATACAAAAATCAAAAGTTTAAACTTTGGTATTAAAATGCATTGAATCCTACTTATAATAACACTCTAAAAACAATGATAGTAATTGTGAATCATTTCAGAAATGGTCCAAAGGAATTAATGATGCATATACAATGATGTTTAACAGGAAGATGTGTTAGCAGCAAAGTCATTTGAGCATGTATCTAGCAAGAATCCATTGGACACAGATAGCAGCACCCCTGCACTTTACAGCAAGAAGGAAGAGATGAGATGTAACAAGAGGAAGAAGAAAGGGATTGAGAACACAGGGAGAAGAAGAAAAGAGTACATGGAGATAGCAGAAAGCTTGAGATGGCTTGCAGAAGCCATGATAAGGTCAGAAGAAGCAAGAATGGAGACAATGAAGGAGATAGAGAGGATGAGAGTTGAAGCTGAGGCCAAGAGAGGGGAAATGGACCTCAAGAGAACTGAAATCATTGCCAACACACAGTTAGAGATTGCTAGAATCTTTGCTAATGTCAACAAAGGTGTTGATTCATCTCTAAGAATTGGGAGAAGTTAAGATTAGGTTGTGGAAGTTAATTAGTTAATAAAATCTTATTGTTGTTGTAAGTGCATATAAACATAAGGAATAATGTTGCCAATATCATATCATAAAATTTAAGTAAAGATGTACTTAGTTGGTACATCTCAACTAATTAACCAAACACAAGGGAGGGGTTAAATTTATTAAATGATCTAACATTCATTTTCACATAATTAATTCCTTAATATTAGTTATTGTATATTTTTTTTAGGTACTATAATTTTGAAATGTTGTGAATGATCTTCTACCAAGTGGTTCGGTTTTGTAGGACTTCTAAGCAGAATTTTTTTTACAAGAAGTGGAGGTTTGGTACATTACTTGCGAAGAGAATTCAGGAAATGAAAATGTTATAGTCAATTTTTATATTACATTTAAATGATATTGAATTTTAGTATAAATTTTTTTAATGTTTTCTACTACTGTCTGATTTATATTAAAAATGTTTATAAGTAGATTATATTACCTAAAGAAAAATTATATTAAAAAAATTTATGTTTTTATGTTTGTTGTTACATTGGCCAAAAGTTTTTTTTTTTTTGTTAGTTGTTAGATTGGCCGATATAGAAACCCTATTTGAAAAATATATATCACACTTTTAATATTAGTTGAAGGAAGCGAATGTTGATATGATTTTTAATAATGATTTTAATATTATTTCACAATTTAGGTCAAAAATTAGTACTTACAACAGCTTCTCTTTATTATTTTACAAGAAGATTAATTTTATAACCTTTGTATCTGTTTTTTTTACGCTCCGTTATTAATTTATCATGTATTAATTTAAAAATTTGTTGTAAATTTATAGTATAATAATATTATATAAAATATATTTAAAAAATACGAATACGACTATGCCTATGTTTCTGATAGTATTTAATAAATTTGATATGTTGAATAACGTTAATGTAGCAGTTAACTTTCATCTAAATATATACATAACTCTAACTCTGTGTGTTCACATATATGCTCTTCAGTACAAATAAAAAAACACACTTGTTAGTTGCATTTACATTATGCAATAAGAAACAAAGTCTTGCTTGCTCTACACTTAGTTTTAATCATCCAAAAAGACAAATTTAACTAACACCTCTGCATGTAAATCCTGTGAACAACCTTCACCACCACTATATATAAATGATGATAATGACAATTAATATACAAAAACATAGTATAGTATCCTTCATACTTCGCAACACTTTAAATGAAAGATAATGAATTTGAGTAAACTCATAATATGAAACACATACAAATGATAAATAATAAATGAATATGAAAATAATATATGATGGATAAGTTCATATATTATGATGGAATAAAATAGGTATGAATAGCAATTAGTACTTATAATATCAATAGTAAGTTATAATAAAATTAATATTTATAAAGTGTGAACACAAATTGTTGAAATTTACCTTTATAATAAATGAATTAAAAATATATATATTAAAATGATCCAACACTGTATAATGCGGATTATACAACATGCACTCTCTATCATAATCAACATATTTCTCTATACAAAGTGAATTGATTTAATTAAATTGTCGACTAAAAAAACCATTTCGTATATAAGCAATGTGCTGGGCAATCATAAAGAACCTTCTTCAAAAAGACAAAGGTTTCAAATAGGATCAACAAACCAATGATTGACACTTATGAGTCACAGAATGCAAAATGTAGTAATTTGAATCTTTGGTGAGCAAAATGCACCAGTCCAAACTGATAGGGTTTTGCCTTTCAAAATTAAAGAGAGTGATGTTGCAAAAGATCGTAGCTTCCATGATTGAATGCTTTGCTTCAGATCATTTATTCCAGAAAGGTCCAAAATATTTAAATGGATATATCTACATTCCAAACATCAAAAGATTAAGGGAAAGTGTCAAAATTAAAAAAAAAAGGATGAAAAAGAAGTGGACTCACTGTATCATACAAAAGACTTACCCTCCAAAATAACCTCCCACGGATAAGGTCATAAGGAACGGGACCAAATTTTCTAGAATCACGGCTGTTAAACTTGTAATCTCCCTCTACCCAAACGCTACCCTTTGGAACCTGTAGCGGAAAGGCACACTTTGACAATGAAATCTCCAAAACACATTCAGCAATGGGAAAAATGGATTTATGTAAAAATTCTCTACACCATAAGCTACCAAATATCCAAACAGAATAAAACTTATCAGATATCAATCCCATTCTGAATGTGAAAAACCTGTCATGGTATTATTGAGAGAGTAAAGGAATAACCATTCTTATTTGACAAAAACTGATATGGCTTTGTATAGTCTACAAGAGAGAATAACAAATCGTAGTCCACATCCTAATTAGTCTACTACTGTCCAGAAGATAAACTAGGAAGCAAGCAACTATCTAGCACCTAAAAACGATGGATTTATTTTCAAATTATCAGTAACTAATAAATAAAACTAATTCTAACATTAACAAATCAACAGAAGCAAAGGCATCCCATAAAAAAAAAACTTCAAAATACTAGCAAAGCAGAACCCATAATCAGAATGATAAAATAAAAATGGGAATTTAATTTATAAGAAGAAATTGACCATACCACAATCGTCTCAGGCTTTAGGTTCTCAGGATAGGAAATGTGTGAAGAATTATCACCCACCAAGTCATTGGTCTCGGGATTGGAACTGTATGTTAAACTATCACTCTCCAATTCATGGGTCTTAGGCTTGGAAATGTAAGTAAAACCACCACCCTTCAATTTATTGGTTTCACTATTGTGCTTGTGTGTAATCCTATCACCCTCCAATCCAACCACACGTTTGGTCAGCATGAGTCTAGGATTTTGAGGGTCGCGCAAGATTACAATATCTCCACGATCAACTTTACCCCATCGGGTTGATATCTTCTCAGTTAAGAACCAACTTGCTGTCAAATCGATTGTAGGAAGCATACTAGGACCAATGGTCTGCAGCAATACAAATGGTTTACTCACAAAGCATAATTTAAGACAGGTAGATACAGAAATCAGGCTCACCGCAACAGGTTCGATCAGATAGGCATTGACAACATGTACATAACACATGCTCTTCATAATAGTCACAAAACTTCCCAACTTCATCACTGCGCTTTTTACTCTTCAGGTACAGATCCCAAATATTGTTACCTTTTGTGGAAAACGAGAGCTCTGTTCACCATTAGTAAACCAAATAAGTGTCAGATGTGTGTAGGGGAAATGCTGAAAGCATGATGTTGAAACAGCCAGAAGCAATAAGTTCTGCAAGTTGAAAATCATTTTCTTAGTAGAATGCTAATATGTTGACAACCATACTCCAGATTATAACTGGAAAGGGAAACAACATTTTGCTGAAATGGAACAATTTTGAATTTGTAATGGTCAAATCATAAAATCACAGTTGTAATGTTCCTTTTAATTTGCGGTTGTCAATAACATTTTTCTTAGCACTTTTCAATGTCTTGGATGAATAATAAATATCATGTGGTTGTTGGTTTCTACTTTCTAGTTTCTAACTTCTAACTTCTATATCAGGATAAATAACCCCCTTTTACCACTAAAAAAAAAAAACATGGTGCCTTTCTTTCACTATCCAAACAAATTCAAAATTTCAAAATGCTTTAAGGAGTTTGTTGGAATCATCTTTCTGAATCTTACAATTAACACGAATTATTCACAATCTAAATTGTAACAGCGACATTAGGACTATCCTCTTCCAACCCCATCGAACACAAAATATAGATCAAATTAATCACACAACAGAAGGGGAAGGAGTAACCTGGTGTGGGAATGACAAGGCTTGGGTTTCAATTTGAGAGCAGAGCAGGGAAGATTGGGGGAATTGAATGCGCAGTTGTCCGAATCTCCACGTTAGGGTTTCAATTTGGGGAGAATCAGGAAAGCAGCAGCTCCTTGCTTCAATTGGAGATGAAAAAGGGATAAATAAATAGAAGAGTGAATACGAGGGTAGTGATACGTTTACACTGCAACGTAATGACGAGACAAAATTTATTTATTTTTAATGAATTGGATGGATACACATCAGAGACACGATACGGACACAAATATTATACGAATATATATAATATATATTATATAATTATAAATTATATATAAATATTGATGTAGATAAGTATATTTTAGTTTTTTTTAGTAGAAAGATATTTTTGATTGGTAACATTTGTTTTATATATGTCTTTGCTTTCAATATTGTAAATTTTCTCTTTTTACACAATATACAACTCAGTTGTACAATTTCTTTTTCATTTCACGTGATTGCACCAATTAGAAATTAGAAATAGAAATTGATCACAAATGCAACTGATATATATTTAAATTATTGTTTCCTGCGGCAAGGAGTAGGTCTAATACATCACATCACAATCGCCTATGCTCATTTCTTTTCCTGACACCAATTTCGTTAGTAGGAATGAAGAAAATTTAGTAAAATGTCCTTTTTTAAATTCCTTTCTAAATGTATTCTAAGAAAAATGATCATGATTTCTAAAAATTGATTGTTTCTAATAAAAATCAGAGCTTCAGAAAAAATATTGAGAAGTTTTGCTAGAATTCCTCGTGATTCAACAACGAGTAGATTTTAGATGGATTACAAAATATAGAGAATGAACCTGAAAATATAGCGCTTAAAGAAAAGTGGCATAAACCTAGAGATTATACTCGTTGTTAGCAATATAAAGGGGAAAAAAGGCGAAGAAGCATCACAAGTAAGAACTAAAATCCAATTTTATGAATCTCTGAAATAATAAAAGAATCAGAGATCAATCCACATACCCGAAATTATAACTATGCAATTCTGATTTAGAGTTATCTGTCCTAAAGTAATGGTACCCCAAGAGAAAATGTTATCATCACAAAGATACAATCCCTTAAATGCAGTGTAAGCGAATTCATCTCATCTCATTCTTTCGTTCCATTCAACTTATCCTCGTGCCATTTACAGAAGCCTTCCAGGGCGTCCCTCATCCATGCATGCCGGAGGGTTTCGAGTGCCTCCGATACAGCTAGCCAACTCCGATTTCTGGTGCTTTGCTCCGGCCATAACTCCAGTTCCTCTTTCACACACAAGGCAAACATTGCTGCTCTACATAAACCTTCTGGACTAAACTCATCTTGATGGGTCTTACTCCTAAACTCATAATATCCAAGAAAATCCTGACATCCAATAAATATCGGCATCAACAATCGGTTTGCAACATACATCCAAATCACAAGATCACAGCATTGTTTTCGTTAAAATATTACAAACCAAGTACGAATATCAGGGGACAGCAATAGAAAATTATGGGATGCAGCACACCAAAACGAAATATATGAAACCAAAACCATGTAATACTTCTGCAAAATTCTAAAAAATGCAACCATAGAAAAAATTAAATGCTAATTTGATAAGAACCCTGGGAGTAACACCACAAAAAGCTAACTCCAGTGAGGGACTCATCATGTCTCCAACCTTGCAAATAGATCCTAACATCCACCACATTGTCTCTTTGACTAGTTCTGGGTGAACACAACAACAACGCCAATATCACTACCCACACCACTTTGATACGCGGTGGACAACTCTGAAAGCAATTGATAAGAACCTTGGGAGAAACACACCACAAAATTTAGCTATCGTAATTGGAGAGCCGAAGGCCTTATAAACCTCACATCAATCCCATACTTCCAATGTGGACTAAAGTACATGCATGACAATTGATCCAAACATATTTTAGAATCATTCGTCCAAATTTAAATGTTAATTGGGCCTCACATATTCTCCCTCAGATGCAAAGTCGCAATACATACGTAGAGAAAAACCTTCATTGCAAACCACCAGTGACCAAGACTCTAACTCATAGCAACATAATCGTCAAAAAATGACATGTTTTACACACAAGCTTCCTAGATTCCCCCATCATAAACAACAAAGAAGTCCTCATCCAACTATGTGAACCTATATTCCTACTATGTGAACCTAGAAACCATTAAAGCATTCAGACAAAACAATCTTTTTAAGATATTGTATAAGCCCAGTAACTGTACAGAAACTCAAAAATATAAATTCAACAGTAGAGAATATTTTCACCATCAGGTCTCCTCGAACTCCTGCTTCTTCTACAGCTTCCCTCGCAGCTGCCTCCTCAACAGTTTCGTCGTTCTCCCAACCTCCCTTTAATGGAAAAAGGATATCACAGTAATCAGAAACTACATTTCCATGAAGAATCCTTTAAGAAAACAATGCACTAATGATCTCAACCAGATTAAGTTGCACAACAATTCAATCATTTTAAACAAACGGCTCAGTTGCAGTCAATTTATTGTGAGGAAGCAAACATACATATTTATCATATAATGCAAATGCAATTTAATACAAGTTGTCCCATCAACATGTTCAGAATTTATAACACAATTTTACAATGAGGTCTAATTTACAGAGGGGACTAAAAAATAGCCGCCTTATCTGCAATAAATGGTACCTAACCCTTTTGTATTACTTAAATCCAGAGAAAAATAGCGAAACAATGTCATACACTAAGAAATGGCATTGAGAACGGAATCTTAGTGATTTTACCATCTCGTCCAAACAGATAAAACTTTATTTAAATTATTTTATTCAACAATGAACAATGTGCATAAAAATTGGAACAGAACCTGACCCACTGAGATAAAAAAGAAAAAGTCCCCGTTATATAATCTGCATAACAATCATGCACAATAACATTAAATTCAATTCAAATTATGGCTTTTTAATACATATGTTAAAAATATATTTTTTATAAACAAATCCTTTCAGAGCAAAGCTCCTAGAGTAATATGTTGGCCAAAAGATAATGCATTTTGTCAATAATTTGTAACTTTAACTTAAAGAATCTGGAGTCCCAAAATCCTTAATCTCCTACAATCAGTCAATTCCAGAAAGGAGATTAGTAGCAGACACTGCCTAATTGACTTGATCAGAATAACATACCTTTGGAAACAGTAGACCAGGTCCACTTGGTGAATTAATCAAAAGCACTTCAACAATCTTTTCGGAACTTGAATCACCATCAGAACTTTTATATCTAAATGGAACACACCTGCAACCCAATTAGCATCTCCAAATCAAATCTTTGAGTGATACATACAAATATATTTATATTTATATATATACATATATAAAACACGAGTACATTAAATAAAAACAAAAGCAATTCCTAGCCAAATTTCATTAGTTGCTGCAATCAAAGCTGCTCAATTAAAAGGCTAATTATTAGTCAGCAGATATCTTCAACCTTTTTTCCACATTAAACTTGCGATTGCGAAGACCAAATTCATATTGTTACTACTACATTATCAAATTGCATAAAAAAATATTAAATTATTTTAAATGAGTTATTTGGATTAATCAAGCTGATAGCGCATGATTCCAAACAAGTAGGAATCTCAAAACAGCGAAGATTCTTGTGAAAGAGACAAGATTAAAAGTTACAATTAAACAAAAAATAATTATTTTATGGCACGGCCGAAATTAAAAAAAAAAAAAAGATGCTAAGGAAAATATAAACATTTAATCTTAACAAAAAGTTAATGTTATTACATCCTATCAAACTTCAAGGACTCCATGCATCGCTAATGTTAAAAGTTCAGTAAGCATGAGGTTCATGATATATCATTATCCCTATACTCAACTTATCTTTCCAAGCAATCGCCAAAAATGCATAAGCTGAATTATTATATGCACAAAATACAACCAATAAAGACCAAAGTATGATTGTATCAAAAGAAAAGTGGAAAAGTATCTCAAAAGTCAAGCTACAAGTAGTACCTAACAATTTTGGCGTACTACGACAAGCACATGAAGTCAAAGCACCAAAATAAAACTTGTTCATTTCTAAATTAGTTTAGCATCCCCGGTTGCAAAACTTCCTCTATTAGAAAACTGGACTTCTCTCCTTAAATCCACGTGCTTCATAATCAATCCCTTCAAAATCAATGTATTTTGCTACAAAAACACGCTAATCCAGACCAAAACGGAATAAAAAGACCCATGTCTCAATCTATTAAAAGATCTTCCAAAATCCATTAGCTTAACACTACTACAGAAAACACCGTTGTTACAATACATTATTTATTTTTCTAATAAAACGTACTCTTTTTTTCTATTCTATCTCACATGAATGATCAATAAAAAAAAAACAAAGGTTTTAAAAACCGTCAAAAGGTTTATGAAAGCAATTGTGGCCACAGTGTGCAATTTCCTGCAATATGAAAAACTTCACAAAACCACGATCGTAATTGAAGTTCTTCGATCAAGATCAACTCATCATACAATGTTATAAACGTATAAAAACAAAACCTCGTATTCCCAAAAAATTGTCGCAATAACCACATGCACGAACATCAACATCAACATCAACATCAATAAAGAGAAATAATTATAAAAATCTATCCAAAGCAAAAATTAAATATAAACGAAACAGTGTTAACGAAAAAGAAATTAACATCAGAGCATCACGATCAACCAGTCACTATCGCAATTTCTCAACTAAATCAAACCAAAAAAAATAAAATTACGCGACCGTTCGAAAACGACATTTTTTTTTCATCCACAACTTTTTCAAAGAAACGAAACAAGAAAGGGGAAAAACATGGAACGACGTCGTTTTACCCAGCAACAAGACGATAACCGTTCTCGTAGCGCTGCTGATGCCGCCCCGTACGCGCCACCAATTCAGACATAATAGCGATTCCCCCAATCAATTCCCAAACAAATGCTTCGCCATTGCAATGAGAACGCACCGTTCCTTCTCTGATCGCGCCCGCACCAGATCACGATCTATTCACCAAGCATCGTTCTAGCGTCTTCTTCTAATCTTAGGGTTTAGTTTTCACAGAGAGAGAGTGTGAGAGAGAGAGAGAGAGAGAGAGAGAGAGAGAGAGAGAGAGAGAGAAACGCATGCGAAAACGAAAATGAAAACTGAAATGAAAACCAAACGCAAATGAATTGATCCAAAATGAAGCGAAGCGAAACGAAAAGCGCTTCGAACGGATCGATACAGAGGGTCAAAGTCACGTGGAGAGTGGTCAACATGTGGGGCCTATTTTTATAGCCAGTGTCAGCGTATCCCCTGCTGCGGGGACCACAGCTTCTTTCAATAATATCACGACACGTGGACATGTGTGGTTTGGAGGAAGCAGAAGGGAGGAACGTGATTGGGTGGGTGTTACGGTGGGGTGTGGTCCGCGAGGCATCAGATTGGAATGCAGTTGAAGAAGTCAGCGGATGGAGAAGGATGTTTGTTTTTGGCATTAGTGAGAGGATTTTGTAGGGTTCTCTCCTTTTGTCCTTTTTATTTATTTTTTAATTAAAAAAGAAAAAAATGAAAATCTTGGTGGTGGATCCATGGAATAATGTTTACATTGGGATTTTTTTTTTGAAGAAAATAATATTCTTAATTTAATTAAAATAATTGACAACTGAGTTTGTATAACACATATTGTCGGCGTATAAAATTAATAATTAATAAATTAGTAAAAGATTGAATAATTTTTTTAATCATATAGTTAGAAGTAATTGTTAATGATATCACCATAATCCAAATCATAGTTACACTTAATTAATAAATACACGTTGACATGATATTGATAGATATTATTTATGGTTTGAAGTAATAAATAACTAGTGATGTTTCTAAAATTCGAACCATGAAACATTATTTATTTGTGTCAACTAAATACCAAACCAACTAATATCTGTGGGAGTGTATAAAATATTAAACCATGTACTTTTTATCTCATATTTTATTTTTATTCTTTTAGTTATTCAACTTTTACATTATTTTGGGTACTTTTAATTTATATACAAAAAAATATATTAAAAAAATGGTGTGTTTACTATTTGTGTAAATATTTGAAAGCATATTAAACATAAGTGACAAAAAAATTATAACTAAAAGAAGGAAAAACAAGATAAAAGAAGAAATCAAAGTGCAAGAAAAGATATTAACTATTCTTCAATTGTTTGGAAATCTATGAAGAAAGAAAAAAGGAATAAATTCATATTTTAATATTTAATTTGTGAAATTTCGATAATAGTTTAAATTAGGAAAATGTTATTAAGTTGGAATTTGGCAATCGTGTTAATCCCACCTACGTTTTTTTTATCCTTAAATAATTACAATTAATGAGACCGATAATATAATGTCTCAAATTATATTTAAACATCTCAGTCTTAAAAAATTTCTTTTTGTAATGACAAATATTTTAAAAGTTTAGAATTGATTTAGTTACGTATAATAACCATCTATTATGTTATGGGAATTTTCAAAATACTCAATGTATGATAATAAGAGCTAAAGCGGGAATTTCCAAACTGTGTAGTTGTATTGCTAATACTGTTTCATATTTACCAAGTCCACCAAAGATGTTTTGAACAATCCTTTATTGTTCTCTATTATGAAGAGGAATATGATGCTTTAGAAGCTAATCAAACATGGATTTTCACTACTCTCACATTTAGATCATCCCATTGGTTGCAAATGAGTTTTCAAAATCAAATATAATGCACATGGTTCTTTCCAAAGGAACAAATCTCATCTAGTAGCCAAAGGATTTCATCAACAACCAGGTTTTGATTATTTTGAAACCTTCAGTCCAGTTATTAAACTTGTCCCTGTACATTTATAATACAATTGGATTGTTCATCAAAGTGATATAAATAATGCATTCTTATATAGAGACCTAGAGAAATTTGTTTATATGATTTAACCACCGGGTTTTGAGAATGGTAACACGAAGACATTTTTTAAACTAAACAAGTCTCTTTATGGTTTGAAGCAAACACCTAGGTCATGGTTTCATAAGCTAAGTACCACTCTCACTTCTTTTGGTTTTAGATCGACTAAAAATGATACATCCTTATTCATTAGTAATCATAACAATACATTTTTATTTGTTATAATATATGTTGATGATATTCTTATCATAGTAAGTTCTTCAACAACTATTACTACAAGAAAAAATGGTTTTAAAGGAGACTTAATTTTACATTATTCAAGGTTCAAATCTCTATTAAGTCATTTACTCAGGGTTGCAGTTTCCCCTGCTAAACCATCCTTGGGGAACGTGCTCCCCGAGTTTTTTTAAGCCTTAGAAAAAGTCTTTTAGAACTCCTGTTAAATATCATGGGTTTAAGAACCTCCGTAAAATACCATGGGTTTCAAAACATCGGTAAAATATCATGAGTTTCAAAACCTCCATAAAATACCATCACTTTTAAAATTTCCATAAAATGACTTGATGTCTGAAATAACCTTCAACCCCATTTTCCAATATCTCTAACGATTCTCCTGACTTCTCTCTTCCACCGTAGACACACTGCTCTCCAACACATGCTCAATAGCCGTCGACGGAAGTCCTAGCAAGGAATCACAATTCAACCACACTTATGTTGGTATTTTTCTTAGTTATTCTTCATCTAGCCATGCTTATAGGGTGTATAATAAAAGGCTCATGATTGTAGAAGAGTCTATTCATGTTGTATTTGATGAGACTAACCATGCAAAACAAGAATCTCTAAGGAATCATGTAGAGGAAGATGAGCAAAACATCATTCTTAAGAAACTGGAAACCTGCCTAGAAAAACAACTGATTGATTATGCAAAACAACCGGTTGAAATTCTGCAGCAGAATGAGTTACCTAAAGAATGGAGTATTCCTAGGGATCATTCTGTGGACAACATCATTGGGCAGATTCAGAAAGGAGTCTCTACTCGTAGAACTGTCTCAAATGTATGCAGGCACATGGCTTTTGTCTCTGAAACTGAGCCTAAGTCAATTGGTGAAGCTCTCAAAGATGAAAATTGGGTTGTTGCCATGCATGAAGAGTTGAATCGATTCACAAGAAATGATGTGTGATCCCTGGTTCCTAAAATAGATAAGATGAACATCATTGGAACCAAGTGGGTGTTCAAAAACAAGCTGGATGAATCAGGGGTGATTACAAGGAAGGCTAATTGCTAAAGGATACAATCAAGAGGAAGCCATAGACTATGATGAAACCTTTGCACCAGTAGCTAGATTGGAAGTTGTGAGATTACTTCTTGCTTTTGCATGCATGAGCGGCTTCAAACTATTCCAGATGGATGTGAAAAGTGCATTCCTTAATGATTTTATCAACGAAGAAGTCTATGTTTCACAACCACCCGATTTTGAAGATCATTAACATGCCAAGCATGTATAAAAGTTGAAAAAGGTCTTGTATGCGCTGAAACAAGCCCCAAGGCAGTGGTATGAGAGGCATAATAATTTCCTTTTGTCTCAAGGCTATGAGAGAGGGAAAATTGATAAGACTCTTTTCATTAAAGAGTCCAAATTTGCTATCATTTTGGTTCAAATTTATGTTGATGATATCATATTTGGCTCTACTAATGTTTGTCTTTGTGAAGAATTTGTGGCAGCTATGCAGGGGGGTTTGAAATGTATATTATGGGAGAGATTTCCTTCTTTCTTGGACTGTAGATCAAACAATCTAAAGATGGCATCTTCCTAAGTCAAATGAAGTATTGCAATGAGATTCTCAAAAGGTTTGAGTTGGAAAACTGCAAAGAGGCAATCACACCAATGTCCACAAGTTGTTATATGGATGCTGACTTGGCTGGAACAACAGTAGATCAAACTAAATTCAGAGGATTGATTAGTTCTTTGCTTTATCTCGTTGCTAGCATACCAGACATCATGTTTGCAGTTTGTCTTTGTGCTAGATTTCAGTCCAATCCAAAAGAATCTCATTTTAAAGCTGCCAAAAGGATTCTCAAATATCTAAAGGGTACAACATTTGTTGGTTTATGGTATCCTTCTCACTCTACTATACATTTAGTTGGATATTCTAATTCTAATTTTGCAGGGTGCAAGTTAAATAGCAAGAAGCAAGCTTGTGTGGCTCTTTCAACTGCGAAAGCTGAATACATTGTTGTTGTAAGCTGTTGTGCACAAATTCTTTGGATTAAACAATAGCTAAAATATTTTGGGTTGAAAGTCAGCAAGGTGCATTTGCTTTGTGACAACACAAGGGCTACAAATCTCACCAAAAATCAGATTCAGAACTCCATAACAAAGCACATTGAGATCCGTCATCATTTTATAAGGGATCATGTGAGCAATGGAGATTGTGAACTGCAGTTCATTGAAATAGAAAAGCAACTGGCTGATGTTTTCACTAAGCCTTTGCCAAAAAATAGGTTTTTCTTCTGAAGAAATAAGTTGGGTATTCTTGATTCTCAAACTATTTCTTAAATTATGTTTTTATTCTTTCTTCTACTTTATTTGTGAAGACAAATAGGGGGAGAATTAATCTGATTTGTATGCTTATACATAATTGTTTCTATCTGGTTTTAAATCTGAATTTATATGCTTTAAAGTGCTCTTGCAAACACTCTAATTCTGCACCTCTTTCACATTGGTTTTGATGGTTTTCTTTAAGGAAATCACACAGTGAAAACTGGTTCATTGCTGCTAGTGGAACCTGGGTATGATTGCTCTTTGGTACATGCACAATTTATATTTTGCAAGTGCTTTCAAATTCAAACAGATCAACACAAGCAAACTAGGGATTTTTCTTCATCAAATAGGAGGAGATTGTTGAACATTGACTTTGATATCTCTAACTCTATGTGGATTGCTTGAAGACTTTGATGATGGGTGTCTGGGTATGTTTTGGATAGTTCGAATTTGTTAAGTTTGTTACAACTATTTTGATTGATTTCAAACTGATTTGATTGATTTCAAACTAATTTGGCTCTTGTATTAAATGTTTTTAACAGCTAAATGAAACCTATATAATATGTTTTACGCTCCTAGTTGTTATACACTTAAGAGATTAACAAGATTCTTTCAAATCAAGGTTTTTCAAGATTACTTAAGGGTTTGGATTTTTTTTCTAAGAGTGGAATAGGATTTTTTTTTTCAATTCAATCTGTGATTGTATAAGGTGTGATCATTCCTTTTCTCTCTTTGATTTGTATTTATGTAAAGAATTAGTGTTGCACAAAGTCAGAGGGTGTTATGATCTGTGGTGTGATTGTTTGCCAAAGAAGGTGTGTGTTCTTGAAGGGTTCAAGATCACCTCTTTGGTGTGTGGTTTGTAATCAAGGGTTTGATTGCTTAGTGGAATATTCAAAGGTTTTCTAGGGACTAGATGTAGCTCCTGGATAAGAGTGAACCAATATAAATTGGCTGTGTAATCTTTCTATCCCTTAACTCCTTTAAATTTGTGTTTTGCTTTGTTTTTATAAACTACTGATAAAAACAACCGGTAGATTTTCTGGAAACACATTAAATCAAATTTGTTTTATTGTTAATCTGATTTCTTGTTCCTTATTCCTTGATTCTTAACTGGCTTCCATTCCACCTTCAATATTTGCGAAAAACTTTTAAAAAAAATTCACCCCCTCTTATTTAAGACCTACAGTTTTAACATTTTAAAATAAAGGCCTTAATTTAAAATATTTTAAAATTATGATAATTAAATATTAACAAATATAACTAAAACTAAAATTGCACATAAAATATATGTACATCAAAAGCTAAAACAAAATAAGTCAAATTTTGTTTAAGTATGAGCTCGTAGCATAAAATAATAGGAATTATATAAACCAACTACCATCAATCATAAGAAATATGCATATACTATTAAAATACTTATTATCCAAAATTAGTTGTTGAAATACTTATGATCCAAGATTATTTTGCTGAATTTTTAAAATAATTTTTTGAAACTTTAGAAAACTTATTTGTAATGTAAAGTTACACTTTCAAAATTTTAGAGAATTTAGTTATAAAATATATAAATATATTAAAATTATATATTTTTTAATTATTTATTTATAAATATATTTAATTATATTTATTTATTGAAGTTTGAAAATTTTGGATTGTTTAATGAAGGTTCTACAATAAATCTTTGGGATTTAACGAAAGTTAAAAAATCCTCCATTAATTTGTTGAGATTTTAAAATAAACTTTTGAAACTTAACAAAGGCTAAAAAATACTTCATTATTTTGTTGAGATTTTAGAATAAACCTTTGAAATTTAACGAAGATTAAAAAAACCTCTATTATTTTGCTGAGGTTTTAGAATAAACCTTTAAATTTTAACGAAGGTTAAAACACCTCCGTTATTTTGCTGAGATTTTGGAATAACAAAGGTTAAAAAAACCTAAACTAATTTAATAAATTGATAGAGTTATATTAACCTATGTTAAATAACCTCCATTAAAACCTTTTTTTCTTGTAGTATATATAGTCTTTTGTCTTGTATCTTAGCAAACACTTTATGGTATAAAGGATCTCGATTGACTTACTATGTGAAATATATTTTGAAATGACATACTAACTAAACAATTATGACTTAAAATTACTTACTGACTTAAAATTACTTACTAAGATGTTTTTAATTGAACCATCATGAAAAACTTGTAATTTATTACAAAATTGTCATTGCACAACTTATTATTATAATTAGTGAATTATAACTTTCATAATAAGTCCTCATAGAATCTACTTTTCCATTAGTATCTCTTGAGTATAAAATGCCTCTTCAATCACTTATATACATGAAGTAGTACACCATAGAATATACTTAATTAACATATAGAATATACTTAATTATTCAATTGGTGCCTAGTTCCGGTCAATTTAAATTACTGGTATAATTTAGAAGCTTCCATTTTGATCCTTTTAATTTTTTCAGAAACCTTACTCAAACCTTGTATCGGAATACTCTAAAAGATAGATTTAAAATGGAAGTCTTTTTGTTCTCTGTCTTATTATAGGTTTCTTCTAGTTCACTAAATCAAAAAGATTAATCTCCCTGTAATACTGTGTCTCTGCATGTTAGAACAATGACTTCTAGCACAGTGAAATGACGAAGGAAAAAGCTAAATAACTATGCTTAGATTACATTTTTAATTATTTATTCTTTGCAAAATGTTTAATAATCCTACTCTAGCATATAATTAGGATGTTACATATTAAAAATTAACTAAGCTTATACAAAAGAATGCTTGGTTACCAATTTTTATATTAGCTTAAAAAACGGATCCACCAATGTACCAATTTTTTTTCTTGATAGTAACTATTTGTCTCTTTTTTCTTATGTATTTCCGAGAAAAGAAAATATGAGAACCTTTTTGTTTATTAACTCATGTGCCAGGAGTTTACAGTAATCAACTATGAGTTGGATGGAGCACTAGTTTTATTCATAGCAGTAGATGCAAGTAGTAGTAGACGCATCATATCTGCATCACCACTCTTCACAGGCTTACACACATTACTTGGAGATTGCTCTAGGCATGGCCAAGAAACCTTTAAGTTCATCAGAACCAGAGTTAAAGCACCAACCATAATCCATATAGTCATTGGGATAACGAGCACAAAAGTTTCCACTTCCTTTCTTGGTGCATTCTTCATGAGTTTGACATATGTTGGGATGTTCATCTATCGTCTTTGCCACAGATGAAAGTCCACTTGGATAAGTGCAGGCACCAATAAATAGTCCATAAGGGATACAGCGACAATCACGTGTTGACCCGCATGGTGGCCTCTCAAACGGCGAACAAACACCTGAACATACTACTGCCTCTGTCTTCTTCATCGGAAACATTACTGAGAATCACATTTCAAACTCAGAACAAATGAACTTGTATATATATATAACAATTTTATGAAATATATAAACAGAAACGATAAAACATATATGAAGAAGAATGGAATGATACGTACTGGAAGTGGCAAGCAAGAAGAGAGCCAAAGGAGCAACCCTAACATTGGCCATTCTTTGATTTTGCAGATTTGTTTTTGTGAGTTTTGTGATGCGTTATAGTTTGTTCTTGCAGGTACGAATTTATAGGCATTAGTGTGTATTGTTGGAGAAGATTTATGATGATAAAAACAATGATTGTACGAGAAGAATTATGATGTGGAAGTTTTGTAATCACTCTTCACGTGATGTTCTTTAATTGTCTTTTCAGTTGTCGTGGATCATAGAGAATATGAATGCATGCATGCAGCAACAAAAAATGCATGCAGAAACAAAGACACGTATCATTTGATATTTTGCAGATTTGTTATTGAGTTTTGTGATGCTTTATAGTTTGTTCTTGCAGAAGAATTCATTCATAGGCATTAGTGTGTGTTGTTGGAGAAGATTTATGATGATAAAAACAATGATTGTACGAGACACGAGGTGCATTGTAGAAGTTTTGTCATCACTCTTCACGTGATGTTCTATAATTGTCTTTTCAGTTGTCGTGGATCATAGAGAATATGAACGCATGCATGCAGCAACAAAAAAATGCATGCAGCAACGATGACACGTACGTATGAGTTCATCAAAACTTCTTGCTAGGATCGTAACACCTGCCAAATGCTAGTTCGTTAAATTTAACCTTCCCCACACGCCTCCTACATATTACTATTACAAGCTAAAACACTTGTTTAATTTTTTTTCAACTTATTAAATTTAATAAAAATTAAAATAAAAGTATAACAGTTATTTTATTCCAAAATATCGATTTTATATTATAGATTATAGACATAAGTAATATTATATTTATCAAAATATATACTTCTTTTTTACTAAATTTTTATAAAAAATGGTGGACTTAAATATGAATATATTTAACATATTCTTACATTATATTATGATATTTCAAAATATTCTTCGCTCAACTAAAAACTAATTTTAATTATTTTATAATCATAAAAAATATTTAAAAATTAATTTAAATTAATATTATTTTTATTTTTATTGACTACGTATGGATCAAAGATGTTTAAAATAAAATAAAATAAACATGTTGATTTTCAAGTTCTTTCAACAATGAATTCATCATTGATTTTTTTAAAATTATTATCCTTTCAATTCTCTCATCGAATCAAACTTAAATAAATATTGACCTAATTCAAAGAATCTTTCAAACACTATTTTAAAAATATCAAAACTACAATTTTTATCTTTAATGTATTTATGACATTCCTTGGTTAAACACTAGTTAATTGAATTTACTATTGGATTCATTAAAATACGACTTAGAGTCATTTGATATTATCTATACTATAATCTCTTTGATGTTAGATGGTCTAACATTGCGTTTCATAGTCTTTATTCAAATTACTCTAATTTAACTACTAAACAACAACTATCACGTATATGTTAAAAAATATCTAATATATGTGTTATTTTATGTATTTATTTTAAAACTAAAGAAGGCAAACATTTTCCTTTTTTATTTATTTTAAAATAATTTTTAGTTAAAGAAAAAACTTATCATCAGCAAATTGAAGCATACAAGACTCTAACTCATACCTACCAACCTTCACACCTGTAAACAAATGGGCTTTTAAAGCTTGTCTTACTAACTCAACCAAGCCTTTGACAACAACAATTAATAGGAAAGGGGCTAGAGGGTCATCCTGCCTCAACCCTCTCGTTGGTTTGAATTTCGTCGTAGGACTACCATTAACCAACACAGAGACTGAGGCAAATTCCAAGCATCCTCTAACCCATTGAATCCATTTACTATGGAAGCCCAATTTTTGCAACATAACAAATAAGAATTCACATCTTCCTAAGGCGTACGCCTTTTCATAGTTCTCATTTAAGCATAAACCTCTCCTCTCATGCCTCTTGAGCTCCTCTATAACCTTATTAGCATCGAGGACACTATCCAACATCCCTTTATCCTTCAAGAATGTCGATTGACTTTCATCAGATAACACTTTAGAGATGATCTTATATAAGGAACCCACTAAGGAGATAGGTCTATATTGGTCAAGCTTTGTGGGGTCATGCACTTTAGGTACTAAGGCTATAAAAGATGCATTACAACCTTTCGGGATATTGTTCGTTTCATATAAGTGATGCACCGCTGCAACAACATCACATTTAAGAACATCTCAACTATTCTTAATGAAGTTAAAATTAAATTCATTTGAGTCAAGACTTTTTGAACCTTCACATTGTCACACCGCTTCCCGAGTTTCTTCCTTAGTAATATTGGAAAGGAGGCTTGAGCTACCCTCCAAAGATAGGGATTTAAACTCTACATCTCCAAGTCTAACCCCATAGTTATAAGTATCCATAAATTTGTCTTCAAACAACCTTTTTTATTCACCTCTGACGACTTCAGGTTCCTCACACCATTGACCCCCAACTTCCATACCTTTGACATCATTCCTTAGTCTTCTTCATCTTAAAATCGAGTGATAAATTGAGTTGGAATTCCCATACTTGAGCCAATTTACTCTAACCTTTTGCCTACTAAGAGAATCTTGTTTTTTGTTATTCACCCTTAATTGACATAGTAAATCCATTCTCTTCACTCTGGCACTTCACTTGAGCTCACCTTGATCATCTTGGGAGTCAAGAACTTCTATTTCCTTCAAAATATTCTTCTTGTTCGTGTCCATATACCCAAACACATTTCAGTTCCATACTTTAAGATGAACCTTCAGAGATTTAAACTTATCTTTGAATTTCATCATGTCATTACCTTGTACAAAGTAAGACAACCATTTTTCTTTCACCAGCTCCTTGAAACCACTTTCCATATACCAAGAATCAATAGTACTGAAAGGTCTAGGACCCCAATCTTTAACCAAAGATTTCACACTATAGCATGGTCTAAAACCTCTCTCGATTGTACATATTGTTTGCTCATTGACCATTTTTGTAGCCAATCATTAGATACCAACACTCTGTCTAACCTGCTCTTCGCTGGTACATTCGACTTATAACAAATAAATTTCTTGCCCATAATGGACAATTCCAACAAAAAGTTCCTTTCAATAAAGCTATTAAATCTTTTAATCTCACTAGATTGGGTTCCCCTGTCACTGGCACCTTTCCTTTTGTTTACACTTCTAACTATCTTAAAATCACCACAAAAGCACCATACCAAATCCTGAGGTGCAGATTTGATAGACGAAAGTTCTTCCAACAAAACTACCTTTTCACTTAAGTTGCATGCTGCATACACATTGACCACAACACACGAGTTATTAGATTTAAGGTGTTGGCCAAAAACAACAATGAAGTCCTTTCCCACCAGATGACTTTCAAAACAAAAGGCTTCTTTATGCTACATAGATAACAAACTCCCAGCTCCATCCGCTCCTTCATTATGAATCCAACCTAGCATCCCCCTCCACAAAGAAAAACACCTAGCATCCGAAAAAACACTTGCTTTTTTTTTTCTTGTAAACATATAATTTTTGCACCCTCACAGGCAATAATTCATGTTAGATATCTCGTTTTTGGTGCCCCCCTTAGACCTCTTATATTCAGATTTACAATAATCATAAAATCTCATTTTTGTTACCCTCATCATACCTCTTCATGACCTCAAGATTCCTCTCTTCCATACATTCAAATTCTTTGACAACCTCCTCCTCAAGTAATCCCTATTTGTTTACCCAACTCCCACAAATTTTTTGGTTCAACTCTATTATCAACATTCCGAAATCTAGAATTACAGTTAATAATGTCTCCATCAGGAATTGTTATTGAATTAGTGCCAACTCTGGATACGAAATTGTTCCCTAATTTGGGAGATCCCACTCCTGAATTTTCATTCCACCTTGGCTTCATACTTGATTCCCCCAATTCCAATAGTCCTCTTCGCCTTTGATGACGAGGAGGCATGTTATAAATGCACCCTATAGATTCACCGTTGATGCCTAGTAGGTGTGAGAGAGTCAACGTGACTGCATCTCCTCTTCCTCCTTCTTTTTCATTGACCCCATTGTTTTTTAGATTAGTTTGAGGTCCTTCCTTAAGAGATGACTCACCTAGAGGGTCATTTTGAGAGCTCCATGATCAATGAGTGTCACTTGGATCTCCGTCATCGCCGATAATGCCCCTTGTCCTTTCCCTCTCTCACCCTTCTTTGATCTCCAAGCCTGGGTACCACATGTAACATGGTCTTCACTCTCCCCACTTACGGACCCATGGCCTTCCATTGGCGACCCCTGGACTCCCTCGCCTAAGTGGGATGTATCACTCACCAGATGGTTCGAATCCAAAATGGGCTTCTTGTTGTACGTATTTTTAAAAGGGTTATGATATTTTGACACCCTACTCCACCTTATACTTACAACAAAATATTAATATTTGTAATAAAAATATTTTAGAAAAAAGAAACTTCTTAATGAAAACATAAGAAAAATGCAAAATGCAAAATGTAAAATGTAAAATGTTAAAATAATTTTTAAAATTAAAAAAATTATAAATTTCTGTAAATGAATAAATATTAATATTTATTGAGTTGTAGGTGGAGCGTGTAAAAAAAACATTTTTGTTTTTAAAAACCTCAACTGCTTCAACTAGGTTAGCTAAAGATACGTGAGTAGAACGACTGACGCATGTAGAGAGAGTATCATTGGAAGCAAAAGCACCCTCTTCATATGCTTTTTGCCCAATCTTTTCCTCATTTAAAGAAGTGTAGAAAGTGGTTTCTAGCTTTTAGTAAATGTTACATTTAAAGAAGAGATGATTTGTTGTTTTCTCTTATACCCCACACATAACGCATAATTTACTCTCCATAACCATTCCTCTACTTTCTAGGTTGGTTCTCGATGGTAATCTACCTATTAGAACTTGCCACACTACTAGTTGCATCGAAAGTAGTGCCTATATTCCCAACATATACCTCATTCCTTTAGATAATGTATATGCAAATTTGATCGAATACCCTAGCTTTTTGTCATCCTTCCACACCCAAGAATCCTCTCTTTCCTTCATTAAACATTTACCTTCTCGACTTAAGCTAATGATACCTATTTCAGTTATGAGATAATTGAATCTATCCGGTACAAGTTGTTTAGTAAACAAATACAGATAATTATTTTCTTTTCCAATGAATTTAATTTCACAATTACCATTTGAGATATGTTCACGAAGGAAATGATGTTTAATCTCAATATTATTTGTGTGGGAATGCATGATAGAATTTTTAATCAAGTTTATAGCACTAGTATTATCACAAAATAAAAGATTTTATTCAAGATTATCCCAAAATCACTTAACTGTTGTTTTAATCGTAAAACGTGTGTACATAAACTCCCTGCAGCTATTTACTCAACCTCTGTTGTTGACAAAGCCACACATGTTTGCTTCTTACAATGCCATGAGATTAAACTCGATCCAAGTATATGACACATTCCACTTGTAATTTTCCTGTCCATCTTACATCCTGCAAAGTCATAGTTAAAATAGTCAATTAAATTTAAAGAAACATGACAAGGATACCACAAACAACTTCATTAGTTCCTTGCAAGTACATCAAAATCCTCTTGACAGTATTGAAATGTGACTCCTTTGATGCAAATTAAAACATTGCTCACATGCATACAACAAAAATAATGTTTGGTCTACTTGTAGTAAGATACAAGAGTAAACCTCTCAATCATTTATACTTGGCTTGATCCACTGACTTTCCAAGCACATCTTGATCTAGATGACAACTTGTTGACAATAAGAGTGCTTACAAATTTGCATTTCTCTATTTAAGTATTACATATAAAGATGTCATTCTTTTTATTTCACATGAAGTTCTAATAAATAATTAAGGTCACCCATCCTAAAGATTTCAAATTCGTTTTTAATAGCCTTCACAAAAGCTTAACGATTCGTTGAACCAAAATATATGTACATATAATTATAACAAAATGATGTCATTTTTTTTTCTTGATAAAGAGTGTCTTGTACCAAAATCATTATCACAATTTTTTATATGATCCTTTATTAAGCTTCACCGATATAAAAATATTATTATTTAATTTTAAATGTTCATTTACATACTGCTTACTTCAACGCAAGTTACATTTTATTATTTTTTATTATATTCTCCCAATACTTGATTATAAGTAAAATTATCCCGAATGGTCAGAGAAAATATAAATAATATTAATTTTATTTATTTATTTTTTAAATATTCTTTATTATAAAATAATCAAAATTATTTTTTTAATTCAGAGAAGTGTACTTTGAAATGTCACAACATAATGTAAGAATAATTAAATTATATTTTTATTTAAGTGCAACATTTTTTTTATAATAATTTAGTAAAAAGAAGTATATATTTCGATAGATATAATTTTAGCCATGATTATAATCTATAGTATATATGAATATATAAAACTGATACTTTGGAATAAAATAACTGTAATACTTTTCAATTTTAATTTTCGTAAACAACTTTTTTCATGAACTGATACCTGCTATTAGAATCCTACAAAGAAGTTTTCATAAACCGATACGTGTCTTTGTTGCTGCATGTAGTTTTTGTTGCTGCATGCATGCTTTCATATTCTCTCTGAACCACGACAATTGAAAGGACAATTGAAGAGCATCACGTGAAGAATGATGACAAAACTTCGACATGCACCTCGTATCTCGTGCAATTATTGTTTTTATCATCATAAATCTTGTCGAAGAACACACTAATGCCTATAAATTCTTACCTGCAAGCACAAACTAAAACACATCACAAAACTCATAATAAGAAATCTGCAAAATCAAAGAATGGGTTATGTTAGGGTTGCTCCTTTGGCTCTCTTCTTGCTTGCCACTTCCAGTATGTACCATTCCATTCTTCTTCATATTCTTTTATTGTTTATGTTTATATATTTCAGAACTACAGAATATTATTATTATGCAGAAGTATTCATTTGTTCTAATTTTAAAATGTGATTCTTAGTAATGTTTCCGATGAAGAAGACAGAGGCAGTAGTATGTTCAGGTCTTTGTTCACCGTTTGAGGTGCCACCATGCGGGTCAGCACGTGACTGTCGTTGTATCCCTGTTGGACTAGTTGTTGGTTTCTGCACTAATCCAAGTGGACTTTCATCTGTGGCAAAGACGATAGATGAACATCCCAACATATGTCAAACTCACGAAGAATGCACGAAGAAAGGAAGTGGCAACTTTTGTGCTCGTTATCCCAATCACTATATGGATTATGGTTGGTGCTTTAACTCTGGTTCTGAAGAACTTAAGGGGTTCTTGGCCATGCCTAGAGCAATCTCCAAGTAATGTGTATGTCTGTGAAAAGTGGTGATGCATGATGCATATGATGCATCTACTCCTACTTCTATAAATTAAAGCTTGTGATGCATCTACTGCTATGAATAAAAAAGAGTGTTCCATGTAACTCATAGTTGGTTACTGTACACTCCTGCCACATGAGTTAATAAACAAAAAGGTTCTCATATTTTCTTTTCATGGAAATAGACAAGAAAAAAAAAAATAGTTACCATCGAGACAAAAAAATTGGTACAATGGTGTATGTGTTTTAAGCTAATATAAGAATTGGTTACTCTAAATAGCACCGAACCTTATAGCAGATGACCAAGAAATGCAACAAAGTCAAGTATTGCAGTCAAACACAGGATTTCAAACTGTGAAGATCAAGAACCTCAAAACATGACTTTTTGGTGATAGTGATAACAAAAAAATTATCCTTATTGAGTTAATTTCTTTTAAAAATCCAGTTTAATCTAATTCATAGATTATATGCATTAGGAAACAATATTGCCTCTATTAGCCGACTATTTTCTCTACAGGAGTTTGCCAAACCTTTTGTCGTTGTTACTCTAATCTTACATTGTTCTTGTCCTTCCATCGCTCTACACTTTTTCATCGTTCCATGCTATATCTCAATTTTCTGTTTTTCACCTTCATCCTAGTTGTTCGTCGCCCCAACTGCTCCTTCTCCGCCATTAATCCACCGCTGCTGGATGTTCACCGCCACCCTTCACTTTCCACTGTAAATTAACTCTCGCCTTACCCCTTTTCCTTTCACCACCGATCATTCATCATGCTATCTCTTCGTCATTCGCCAAACCCTTTTACAATGGATAGTGGACTTTGCCAAACCCCTACTTAATAATAGAAATTATGTAAATTAATTTCTTAATACGTATTTAGAAAATTATGTAAATTGATTTTATAATGTGACTCATGAAATACATTTTGGATTTAGAATGTGATTTAATATGATTTAATAAAATAAAATATTTATTGATTAATGTGAGAAGTTATATATATATATAAATAATGATACTTAATAAAAATCTAATTTGATAGAGATTGGAAAAGAATAGAAAATGATTGTCTCTGCAAAGGAAGATGTTAATGGTTAACCATCAAGAAAGAACGTGTAAATAAAGGAATTGCAAGAAATAGATTAAGAAAAGGAGATTAAAGAAATTGCTCACATAGGGACTCTCATGTATCAAGGTAAGTTTTTTTTTTTATCGGCAAGAAATAATAAATAAATAGGAATTACTTCAGGGGTGATTTAACCCTTATACATACCACAAGATACATACATGACCCATCCAAAAATCTCAACCCATAACTAAATAAACACCTAACAACAGACCCTGAATCCCATAGAAAGCCTTCAATCCAAAAAGCCCAAATTAACACCAAACGAAATGAAAACACCGAAAAAAATCAATATCTCACAGAAAAACCATCCAAAGAACAACCATACTGCCAAACAGAATCTACCCTGTCAACAACAACCCACCAAACAAAAAGTTAACCAACAAACTTAATCGAATACAGACATACCAAAGGATCAAGATATCAATCTGAAAACGAGAAACTGACTGATTGGACTTTGGATGTGACCCAACACCAAGTCTTCAACTGAGACAAAGAGAAGACTTTTGAGTGATCCACCATACCGCCTGTGAAAATGACCTTATTCCTATGGAACCAAATCTCCCTTACGACCGCAATCCACACACTCCCCAAAACTAAGAATCTAAGCTTTCTCTCTGTGGAGATTGAGTTAATAATATTTGGGTGTGGGACTTGGCTTGGAGAAGAGGTATTTTCGCTTGGGAAATGGAACAGGTTAGTCAACTTTTGGGTGTTGTGCAATTTTCAAGTTCCTCTCATGATATTAAGGATAAATGGGTTTGGAAGGATGGAGGTAACGCTATTCAGTTAACTGCGCGTGTGGTTTTTTAAAGGGTTCGGTAGAGGAGGACTCCTCGAGTTTGTATAACAAATTTTGTAAGATTAAGGTTTTGCCTTCTACTCACATAACTGCTTGGAGGGTTATGGAGAATAAGATTGCTACTAAGGTCAATCTGGCGAGACATGGGGTTGCAATGGACAATTTGCTTTGTTGTTTTTGCGGGGAGAAAGAAGAGACTAGCTACTAGCCATTTGTTCTTTGAATGCATAATAACTTGGCTTGTGTGGAGCCATTACTTTGGAAGGATATTCTAGACTCTAAGTATGGTGGGTGGAGGGGATTAAGGTCTCAAGGTCAGATTTGTAAGGAATCGCTTTGGTAGAGGGACCTTAGGAAGGTGTAGAAGTTAGAGGAGTGGGGTAATGATTTTGAAGACAGAGGTTTGTGGGAAATAGGGGACGAGAAAGAAATAAGGTTTTGGGAGGATAAATGGATGGACAACGTTCCTTTATTGCATAACTTTCCTAGGCTTTTTTCGATATCTTTAGATACTGGTCACACTCTTTCACAAGTTTGGGTTTGGAATAATAAGAATTGGTCATGGAAGTTGAGGTGGAGAAGGAATCTTTTTGTGTGAGAATCCAGTCTGGCTGTTCTTTTATTGCATATGTTGGATAACGAGAGGTTAACAAGAGAGGGTGGATTTAAGCCCGATAAATGGCTCTGGAGGGATGTTAATTCTACGGACTTCTCAGTGAAGGCAACCTATAATATTCTCATGGGGGAGGAGTCTGTAGTGGTTGATGAACTCTTCGTGGAATTCTGGACTTTAAAGACTTTACCTTTGACACAATTTACAGCTTGGAGGGTGCTATGTAATGTCATTCTCACTAAGGAAAATCTCTTGAGACATGGTATACCTTTGGTGAGTGATCGATGTCCCCTGTGTGGTGTGGAAGAAGAGTCGGTAAGACATTTATTTTTTGAATGTAGGATCTCTTGGAGAATTTGGGGTATGTGTCTCGAGTGGCTGGGGTCTTCTTCGATTCTACATTGTGATGCACAAATGCATTTTAGGATGCTTAAACCTATAGGCTTGACATTTGGGTAGGCATTGTAAGTAAAATTTGGAATCACAGGAATAGGGTTGTGTTTGAGAATGGGTGGGTAGATCTAGTGGATGTATTTACTGTGGTACAAAGGAAGACTTGGTCTTGGGTCACGGTAAAAGAAAGATTAGTTGTTTTCTCCTACTCAGACTGGTGTTTGGAACCTCATTGTTGTATGAGGTAAAAGATTGATTTTTTGGGGTTTTTTAACTAATGTTTATGTCTTGGAAGTAGTGGTGTGTTTTGTGCAGGCTTCATTGGATCCTCCTACCTGCCAGGGTTGGATTGATGTGTGTGCCCTTGGGTTGCGCTTGGAAGGTGTTTGTGTTGTGTGCATGCCTGTCTGACTTATGATTTCTTCTCGCAGTTTGGTTGTTGTTTTTTGGCAATTAGGTTTTGGTGTATGCCAGACTGCTGGCAAATACATGGTTTAAGTGTTGCTTTTTGTGTCTATCATGAGGGTGTGTTTCACGGGTGGGTTGATGTTATTGGGGATTTTGTATCTTGTTTTGGTTTTTAATTTTGGGTAATGTGGTGTAAGGTCTGTTGGATTCTTAGTTGGTTGGGTACAAGGAATCTGGTTTTGATTTTTGTATTTTTGTACAAGGGTTGGGGTACCCCTAAAGTGCTTTATTTTATTTATTCTTTGTTGATAAAAAAAAAGAGTTGAAGTCGACAAATCATCTTGAGCCTGCCTCACATTTTTTGCATTTTAACTTATTCGATGCTCCCACTGCCATTAATTTAACTTTTGGAAATATCTGGATTGCTTTGGTGAGTGAGATTTTGCGTCATCGAAATAAGCATATTTTTAAAAAAGGAGTGATTTATCATTTTGAAATTTTTTTCTTTGGCTCAATTGAAGGTTTGGTCTTCGGTTACTTACAAAGTTTCTTCTGTTTGTTTTCCTTTTTAGATTGGTGTCTTAATCCTTTGGTTTACATGTTTTCAATTAAAAACAAGTGATCTTTCTTTGGTTGAATAATTTTTTTTCAGCTGTTTGTGAGGGAAAGTAGTTTTTATTTAAAATATTGGAGACTTTTAGACCAATACGTATAAGAGTTGAATTATTCACATTTTTTTTTCTTACCAATAAACTAATTAAACTATATGAAACGGGACACTTAATAAGAATCTCAATCCTTTTACAACAACCATAACCAAATCCTATCATACCACAAGTTTAGACTTCCTTATATTAACTCAAAGCCTACACGAGAGTCTAAAGGGAAAATCAAAGAACCAACCTCTCACACAGTACCTCTGTAACTATCCTTATTTGCTTTAATCTATATTCACTTCTAAACAATCACAATAACAGTAATTCTTATTACTGTTATTGTAAAATTTATTTTATTTTTAAATATTATGATAAAATTTTATATACTGAATCAATATTACAACAAAGGGAAAAAGGATTATTCTGAAATACTTCATCAGATTCAATAATGCCCAGAGATTTTTCATCAGCAATTTGGAATAAAATAACTGAAATACTTTTCAATTTTAAATTTTTATAATCAACATTTCTACATACTAATATATGAAAATGTAATGATCTTTTTTAAATGTGAAACGGTTATGATTTTTAAATTCAGTATATTAATTTTTAACTATAATTATACAATTTATAATTCTCTATTGCATATAGTTTCTTCTAAATTTTAATCTATGTATATATATATATATACAATAAAAGAATTCATTAAAAATGTGAAATTAAATTTAACAAGTTGAAAAAATATTAAACAACTGTTTTAGCCTGTAATAGTAATATATAGGAGGTGTGAAGGTTAAATTTAACGAACTAGCAGGTGTTAGAATCCTAGTGAGAAGTTTTCATAAACTAATACGTGTCTTTGTTACTGCATGCATTTTTTGTTGCTGCATGCATGCATTCATATTCTCTATGATCCAGGACAACTGAGAAGACAAGTAAAGAACATCACGTGAAGAGTGATGACAAAACTTCCAGATGCACCTCGTGTGTCGTACAATCATTGTTTTTATCATCATAAATCTTATCGAAGAACACACACTAATGCCTACAAATTCTTACCTGCAAGCACAAACTAAAACACATCACAAAACTCAGAATAAGAAATCTGGAAAATCAAAGAATGGGTTATGTTAGGGTTGCTCCTTTGGCTCTCTTCTTGCTTGCCACTTCCAGTATGTACCATTCCATTCTTCTTATAGTTTTTCATCGTTTCTGTTTACATATTTCAGAACTACAGAAAATTATTATATATACGTGTTCATTTGTTCTAATTTTAAAATGTGATTCTCAGTAATGTTTTCGATGAAGAAGACAGAGGCAGTAGTATGTTCAGGTGTTTGTTCACCATTTGAGATGCCACCATGCGGGTCAAGTGATTGTCGCTGTATCCCTTATGGACTATTTATTGGTGCCTGCACTTATCCAAGGGGACTTTCATCTGTGGCAAAGACGATAGATGAACATCCCAACTTATGTCAATCTCATGGAGAATGCATGAAGAAAGGAAGTGGCAACTTTTGTGCTCGTTATCCTAATGATTATGTGGATTATGGTTGGTGCTTTAACTCTGATTCTGAAGAACTTAAAGGGTTCTTGGCCATGCCTAGAGAAATATCCAAGTAGTGTGAATGGCTGTGAAAAGTGGTGATGCATGATGCATGATGCATCCACTACTACTGCTATAAATTAAAGCTTATGATGCATCTACTGCTATGAATAAAAAGTGTTTCATGTAACTCACAGTTGGTTACTGTAGACTCCTGGCACATGAGTTAATAAACAAAAAGGTTCTCATATTTTCTTTTGTTTCACATATTCTCTACGGCCCCACACAATCCATAGCCAAAAAGTTGCTGTACGATTTAATGCTTGGAGGGAGAATTTCTTTAATAAAATAGGATCATGTTAATAAATATGCTTGAATGATTAGTTATGAAATTAAAAGACCTTTTTAACTAAACGTAATTTTAAAGTACATTAAAAGAAAAATATTACAAAACAATTACAAATTATAGCTTTCGAAATTTTGCATTGACCCAAAAATGGAAACTATTATTGTCGGTCAAACCCACATAAATAAATTTAAAAAATTTAACGTCCGTTCACAAAGAAGAAAAGAAAAAAAAAAAACATGTAGGCTTAACATACTAAAAGTGGGATAATAAATACATATTATTTTAATAATAAAACATTGTGAAGGTTAAACTTACGCAATTGATTTTATAAACTTTAAAATTAAATAAAAAATTATGTGAAAACTTTATAATAAAATATTTTTAAAATATCAAAGGTTTAACGGATGCCGCAATTGATTTTATAAACTTTAAAATTAAATAAAAAATTATGTGAAAACTTTATAATAAAATATTTTTAAAATATCAAAGGTTTAACGGATGCAAGATTGGCTAACATTTCTAATGATCCAGGTAGGCTAGGCCAACATATAAAAAGATTTTTTGTAATAAAAAAAAATATCAGATAACACTTAAGATTTACTATCCTTCTATATGTTTAAACCCTAATCTCTTTCCTTTTCTACTTAAATCATAGTCTACGATAAATTTCCCAAAACCAGCTCCTCAAAATCGTCATTGGTGAAGCTGCGGGGAAGGTCCATGAAGATGCACGCGGTTGCCTAGTGCCGTTGCTGAAGGTGAGCGGTGGTAGATGGTGGTGAAACGAGTTCCGTTGGTCATTTGAAACTTTGTCGCGCGAGATTTGGTGACAACGAACATGACAGTAGGGGTGCAACAACGATGAACGCGAAGACAACTGCTATTGCAAGTAGTGACGATATCTTTAACAACAAAATACTGAAGCGACGCCGTTGACGACGAGGAGAACAACAGGCACGCATGAAGGAGACACAAGCGACGAAGGCGTGAGCGGATGAGACACAATTTGAGGCTTATTTTAGGGTTCATGATTTCAATTGTTTTTTTGTTTCTAAACTTGTCCTGTGATCCATCCTCCATGGTAGATGGTATTGATCTTTTAAATTTGATTTCTTATTTAAATTAATTTTTGTTCAGATTTAATTTTACTTTAGAAATTTACAAACTTTATTATTGAAATTAAAGTTTAATTTTAATTTGCTAAGAAATTCATATGTAGAGATATAAATGTTATATTTATAGAGAATTTAAAATTCAATTTTAGTTTGAAATTGAGATCCATTTACATATGCATATTCATATTAGTTTGGTTTGGAATAAATCTATATGTAATCATGTTTGATTTTACATACGAATTGTTCGTATGTAATGTCTATTTACATATTGAATTAAATTTGTATGTAAATATCTATATGTAACGTTTATTTATATATGGATTCAGATCTGTATGTAATGTAAATAAATAATTTCTTGTAGTGTTATTTTTTTTTCCAAGATGCTTGAGGCGGTTCACAAAAGAATTAGGAAATCCAAATTAATATTTTGTGGGGATGGGGGCATGAAAAGAGGTTAATATTTTGTGGGGAAGGGGGCATGAAAAGAGGAAAATATCATGGCTGAAATGGAATGATATTTGCATAACTAAGGAGTATGGGGGTTAGGTGTAAAATGTCTAAAACTTTTCAATCTAGCTCTGTTAGGAAAAAGGATGTGGAGGTCGCCTATAAGACAAAAGGATTGTGTTTAGAGGTGTTACAATCCAAATATAGAGGTTGAAGAAGTCTAGGAGATAAAAATAATATTCTTTTTGGTTAGCAAGAAACAATTAAATTAAATCAGTCACTTAAAATGATTCAACCTCATAAAAAAAAAAGGACAAATATTACCTTTCTTCGCACAAAAATAATAATAAATAGTCTAGGTGGTGTAAGAGTATAAGAAATGGTGATCAATGAGATGGCTTAATGAGAATATTCAGTGGGTTTGTGGGTAATGGAGAAAAAATAAGCTTATGGAATGATACTTGCTTTCTGTGCAATCATCTTATGAGGCCCTTCATAATAGTTCTCAAAATAACAGTTGTTGTATCAAAATAATGTTATGGGTTGTGAGGGCTCCACCAAACCTCATGTTTTAACATGAAGGGTGCTTATGGATTTTTTTTAACAAAGAATAAAATGAATTAAAGTGACATTTAATGTACTTTAAAATTACGTTTAGTCTTTTAATTTCATAACTAATCTTCCAAACATATTTATGAACAAGATCCTAATCATACAGGGAACTTTTTGGTTATGGATTGTGTGGGATAGTAGAGAATATGTGAGCAAAGTGTTCTATTAATTGCTGCAAAGCCATGCATGTAAGCCCCGTACTAAATGAAAAGACAATTAAATAATCCTTTATATAAGTACTTTATATGTAATATAGTTTATGTACCAATTTTTTTTTCTTGATGGTGACTATTTGTCTCTTTTTTTCTTATCTATTTTCAACAAAAGAAAATATGAGAACTTTTTGTTTATTAACTCATGTGGCAGGAGTGTACAGTAACCAACTATGAGTTACATGGAACACTCTTTTTTATTCATAGCAATAGATGCATCATAAGCTTTAATTTCTAGAAGTAGGAGTAGATGCATCATATGCATCATGCATCACCACTTTTCACAGCCATTCACACTACTTGGATATTTCTCTAGGCATGGCCAAGAACCCTTTAAGTTCTTCAGAATCAGAGTTAAAGCACCAACCATAATCCACATAATCATTAGGATAACGAGCACAAAAGTTGCCACTTCCTTTCTTCATGCATTCTCCATGAGATTGACATAAGTTGGGATGTTCATCTATCGTCTTTGCCACAGATGAAAGTCCCCTTGGATAAGTGCAGGCACCAATAAATAGTCCATAAGGGATACAGCGACAATCACTTGACCCGCATGGTGGCATCTCAAATGGTGAACAAACACCTGAACATACTACTGCCTCTGTCTTCTTCATCGAAAACATTACTGAGAATCACATTTTAAAATTAGAACAAATGAACACGTATATATAATAATTTTCTGTAGTTCTGAAATATGTAAACAGAAACGATGAAAAAGTATAAGAAGAATGGAATGGTACATACTGGAAGTGGCAAGCAAGAAGAGAGCCAAAGGAGCAACCCTAACATAACCCATTCTTTGATTTTCCAGATTTCTTATTATGAGTTTTGTGATGTGTTTTAGTTTGTGCTTGCAGGTAAGAATTTATAGGCATTAGTGTGTGTTCTTCGACAAGATTTATGATGATAAAAACAATAATTGCACGAGATACGAGGTGCATGTCGAAGTTTTGTCATCATTCTTCACGTGATGCTCTTTAATTGTCCTTTCAATTGTCGTGGATCATAGAGAATATGAATGCATGCATGCATGCAGCAACAAAGACACGTATCGGTTTATGAAAACTTCTTTGTAGGATTCTAACACCTGCTAAATGCTAGCTCGTTAAATTTAACCTTCCCACGCCTCCTACATATTACTATTACACGCTAAAACACTTGGTTAATTTTTTCAACTTATTTTAAATTGAATTTCACATTTTTAATGAATTGTTTTATTGTATATATACATATATTAAAATTTAGAAGAAACTATATGTAATAGAGAATTATAAATTGTATAATTATAGTTAAAAATTATTATACTGAATTTAAAAATCATAACTGTTTCACATTTAAAAAAGATCACTTTACATTTTCATATATTAATATGTAAAAATGTTGCTTATAAAAATTTAAAATTGAAAAGTATTAGAATTATTTTATTCCAAAATTGCTTATGAAAATTCTCTGGATATTATTGAATCTGATGAAGTATTTCAGAATAATCCTTTTTTTCCTTCCTTCCTTTAATGTAATATTGATTCAGTATATAAAATTTTATCATAATATTTAAAAATAAAATATAAGAATTTTTATGTTACAATAGATCCAAATAAGAAGGTATTAGTTTGGGATCCTAATTATTTGGGAACCTAATTCATGTGCAATCTTGTAAAATATGTACTTGTGGTTAATGAATATAAGTTTCATAGAAAGTATGAAAGGATGGTAAAATAATCACTAATTATGGGTGCATGTAAAAGATGTCATTAAAAAAAAAAACTATTTTGACATTATCTACTATGTTAATGTCAATAAAAAATTTCCATTTTCTATTTTTAATACTAACACAAGAGTTTATTCACCATCACAATATAGTAATCTTTTACTTATTTATCTTCATTAAGTATTCACTACGTCAATTAATTACAACCAACGTTAAACATTTAAAATAATTTTTTGTGTGAGCCAGAGAAAGATAAGAATACATTATTTAATATTTTGTTTTTTTATTAATAAATAATGAATAAAATATAAACAGAGTATTTTAAGAATGTTTTAACCTTTTATATAAATAAAAAAAAAAATGGAAAACATTCCCTGAGATATGACCTAAAATCCCTGTTTAAGGATCAACCCTAAAAAACAATAAAGGAGAAAAATCCCATAAAAAAAACAGGACCAATATCTTTCTTCCATACTATAACTATATAAATTCTTAAAAAAAAAAACAATCAGACAATCAGACTAAACAACAACTACAAAAACATAGCACATATATAACTTTTGCAAAATGATTAGGTCTTGTCCTACATGAAATTCTTTTAATTATCAAGTTGGGATCTACTTTCACATGACTCCACTCATGGCATCCACATCCAAACAAACATTTGTTGCCTCCATCCAATCATCAGACAATTAAGCTGCAAGATAGAAAACCTTTCCAGCCTTATACTAAGGTAAGATCATGAGATGCAAAGGTATATAGAAAGATCTAACCCAAATGATAACAATATATGCATGCTGGTAAGATTGACAGATCCTATTCACTAAGAAATAACAAACTATGTTAGAGAATTATGAGACATCAACATATGAAATCATGACATATATCATGTTCCTTTAATTCTCAAGCTCTTAATTGTAAAATCATATTGTATAAGATCTTACAAACTATGATTCTCACATTCTATACATTCTTTATAATAGAGATAGACACTTACCTTGATCCATGAGAGTCCTTAAGTGAGCAGTTTCTTTAATCTCATTTTCTCAATCTATATCTTGGAATTCCTATTCTTGTCATACTCTTTCTTGATGGTCAACCAGTGAGACAACCTCATTTGCAGAGACAGAACCCATTTTTATTCTTTCTCAATCTCCATCAGATTAGGTTTTCATTAAATATCATAAGGTGTATACATATAATTTCTCCCATTAACCAATGGACCTTTTATTTTATTAAATCATATTTTGGTCCAAAGTCCAACATCTATTTCATATGGGCCACATTATAAAATTAATTTACATATTTTTCTAACACTAAGATCTCATACATCTACCAAAAGGCACTCCCCCGTTCCAGTCCACACCCTTTAACAAACCTTTCTTCTAACCTTATTCAACAATAAAGACCAAAACCCAAACAAAACCAAGAAAAACTGTGTAAACAGTAATAACATATACACTTCTCAATGAAGAAAACACCTACCTTCCAATCCAACATCTCATCATAAATACCTTTTAAGTCTCAATCTTTTAAATCTTAACCATCTACCGAAAGATCTACCCTTATTCCATCCCACTCCTTTTAACTTACTTACAACTTTCCTTTTCGTCAAGCTAAATCGAGGTACTACCCACCTAAACAAAACTAACCGTTTTAAAATCCATTCGCATACCCAACTTGCATTTTCTATATTTACTTCTTTCTAAAAACTTCAAGCATTTCTTAGGTTCAATACACCATTGTAAGTATGTAAAATCAATTAATTTTTCTTTATTTTTAATCCAATCCCACATCTTTAGTTGTGTTAAAGAAAATATCTCATCATTATCCACTCTACAGATCATTTTTAAAAATGATTTTTTCCTCTGTTTCCAAATTTCACCAATCATTGCAATCCACGTACATCAAGGGTTGGGATACCCCTTTTGTATCCCTCTTAATTAAATTTCATTCTTTGCTGATAAAAAAAAATCAAGGAAATTTTATATTTAAAGAATAGATGATTTGTTGTTTCCTATTTTGCCCCACATTTACTTTCCAAAACCATTCCTCTGCTTTCTAGGTTAGTTCTTGTTAGTAATCTATCTATTAGAACTCGCCACGCTACTAGCTGCACCGAAGGTAGCACATTAGTATCCCAAAATGATTTGTATACAGCCCTATATTCCCCACATGTCTCATTCCTTGAGATTTCGTATACAAATTTGACTAAATACCCTAGGTTTTCGTCATTTTTCCACACCCAAGAATCCTCTCTTTCCTTCATTAAACATTTACCTTCTCGACTTAAGCTAATGATACCTAATTTAGTTATGAGCTAATTGAATCTATCCTAATTTAGTTATGAGCTAATTGAATATATCTCGTGCAAGTTGTTTAGTAAACAAATAAACTAATTATTTTTTGTTCCAATGAATTTAATTTAGGGTTTACAATTACCATTTGAAATATGTTCACAAAGGAAATGATGTTTAATCTCAATATGCTTTGTGTTTGAATACATGATAGGATTTTTAATCAAGCTTATAACACTAATATTATCACAGAATAAAGGATTTTATTCAAGATTATCCCCAAATCACTTACCTGTTGTTTTAATCATAAAACTTGTGCACATCAACTCCCTGTAGCTATGTACTCAACTTCTATTGTTGACAAAGCCACACATACTTGCTTCTTACAATGCCATGAGATTAAACTTGATCCAAGTTTATAACACGTTCCACTTGTACTTTTCCTGCTCATCTTACATCCTACAAAGTCAGAGTCATAATAGGTAAATAAATTTAAAGAAACATGACAAGGATACCACAAACCAACTTCATTAGTTCCTTGCAAGTTACACAAACCAACTTCATTAGTACCACAACCTCAACATGAGCAATGAGATGAAGGGAACAGCTCGCCCGTCGACGAGGGGATTTCCCGAGTGGATCCTCGTCGAGAGCGGGGTTTCCTTAGGTCAGAGCATACATGGCGAGTAGCATTGGCGGCAGGCGATTTTGCAGAGATTGTGCTCCTCGTGGCACTTAGTGCTCACCAGAGTAAGCTACATGGCGAGTTATTCCCTACATGGGTAACTTGTCGCGTGGCGAGGTGAATGTAGGTGGCCTCGGTTTTGGGCGTTTCGGTAAAGTTGAATGTTGCTTTGAGGTAACTTGTTGGTTATATTTTTGGGTATGTTTTTCTCACTTTATGGTTGTTCTGCTCCAACCATAAAGGAGAGTTTCTTTTGTGGATGATATAGGAAGTCCACTCCTTTAATTTTATTTATTCATTGTTGATAAAAAAAATTAGTTCCTTGCAAGATTTAAAATGTGACCCCTTTGGTGCAAATTGAAACATTGCACACACTAGTACAAAACAACTAATTAACGACGGTTAAAAAGGTCATACAAAGACAATTCCCGAATCGTCGTTATAAAATCACTTTAACGACGGTTCTAGAACCGTCATTGTTCTACCAATTAACAATATTTTAAAATAAATACACTTATAACGACAGTTCTAATGGAGAACCGTCGTTATAAGTGTGCTTTTTTTAAGTTTTTATTATTATATATTTACTCTAATCTAATCCTACATAAAATATCAAATTTCCAGAACAATAATACATGTAATATCATAATTTAAATATAAAAAAGTGTACAAAAAGTTCTATAAATATATGAAAAAGTTTTGTGTAATTCTAAAGTGTTATACATGGTTACCTTAAGGTACATCCAAGTGAGTTTCTTTGCATTTACACTTGCATTTCTCCCCCCACTCAACATGTTATATCCAGAATAAGCACTGAAATAATAAGAGTTCATGTTAGAACACACATAAGATTATGTAATGTAATATATGAGTAATAAATAAATTTGTGAATGTAATGTAATCATAATGGTTTGATAAATCTCTAATTTATACTAGAAAACATCATGTAAAATTTCATAATTTTCTTATAAGTGTAAGTATGAGAACTAAAATCTCAAAATACCTAAAAAATACCTAAATAATACGAAAAAATAAAAAAAATAATGATAGTAAATGATGGATTTTTGGAATTTTGGTAGGTTTAAGGTTTAGGATTTATTGATAAAAACATAAAATGGTCCAATTTTTCTGACACATTCTCGCTCAAGCGAGATGTAGGTCGCTTGAGCGAGAAAGGCGTCGATTTTTAAAGACGTCTCTGAAGTATTCTCGCTCAAGCGAGAATGAGCTCGCTTGAGGGAGATTCTCTGTTGCTGATTTGGACTTTTTGGCGTTTTTATGCGTTCTGAGACCTTCCAGCTTTCTCTTTTTAGCTGCTATCATTCCTCTTTAGCCCAATATCTCCATTCTTCTATAGAAATCAAAATTAACACCAAATTTGGGAATAAAATACTCCTATTTAAATAAAGATCATAAAATATGTAAAAAAAAGGTATATAAATTCATAAATTAGGGATTATTTTATATGTAATTTAACAATTAATACTCATAGGTGCCTATATTTTAATATGAAATATTACTGAAATTATACACTTATCACTCTCCTCAACTTAGAATCTTGCTTGTCCTCAAACAAAGTAAATGAATATATTTGAATTTAAATATCAAACAGCTTAATTCACTAAACAACCGATCAAATTAGAAACTTATGATGCTTCCAAATTTAAATATAGAAAAATATAGACACAATCAACTTCCAAGATTAAATCAAAACAAATAAATGATAATTCATTAAGGAATTTATTTTCATATGCTCATAGGTAAGTGTTTCTCTCTATTTTCACTGAATCATAACAAATCACAGTTGTTTTTCATTTCATCTTCACATCACAAACATATTACAAACATGAATCTTGAGGTCTTTTCCAGGGTTGTAATCAGGCGGGGCTTCCAAAAAATATTGATTTTTCAGATAACAAAATGCACATATTAAAGAAGAACATACCTACAATCCAATTATAAAGAACATATATGTTATCTAATCACCATTTTCTTTTGAGTTCACATTTTTCCTCATTTTTCTTTCTACCTTTTTATGATTTTTAACATGATTTTTTTTTTCTCTTTTTATTTTTTTTTATAAGGCATAATCTACCAGCTAGAGAAAGGAATTTACCTTTCCATAAACCCAATCTACCCCATAACTTACCAAGCACTCCTTCCCAGAAAGCACGTCTCTTATAATTCCCTCCTACCGTCACTCCATATAAGTAAAAGGTGCCTTCATAATTCTGCAGTTAAGAATTGTTGCAAAACTCATAATTAATCTGATTTGCACTCACACCCACTCCACCAACCTTACTCTTAGAGTAGTTAACTTTAAGCCCAGAGACAAGTTCAAAACACTTCAAGAATGTTTTTAAAGTCATAACACTTTAGGTGTCAACTTTACAAAAAAAAATTATATCATTTGTGTACTGCAACATACTCACATTTATCCGCCTTACACCAACCTCAACACATTTCAAAAACTTCTTCTCTTGGTGACACCTTCCACAAAAATCAACACATCTAAACCCAACATTGTCAACACCCTCCCTCAAACAACACAAATGTAAAAAAATAATAACTTAGAGTTGGTGACATAAATTCTCCTTAGCGCTTTCAAATCAAAATTTTCTCACATCTCCTGTAACACCATCGCCACCAACCACCACCGAATTAATTCTCCTCCGCGTTTCCAATCCAAAATTTTCTCCTTAGACACCTTACAACACCGGCACCACTAACAACCACCTGATTCTCCCTCATGCTTCCAATCTTCCAATTCGCAACAACTTACACTTCAAGAAAATCATTAAATAGAAACCAATTTTAGAGACAAAAAATAATTAGTTGTTATAGTGACTAAAATAGAGACCATTTTAGAGACTAAATTTTTTTTTGGGTTTCTAAATTAGTTTCTATTATTGTTAAATGGTTTTTAAATTGGTATCTAATTAGCTACCAAGATTTTTGCTACCAAATTTAGAATCTAAATAATTGGTAGTTAAAACCTTGATAGCTAATTAAATACCAATTTAGAAACTATTTAACTATAATAGAAACTAATTTAGAAACCAAAAATTTTTTAGTCTCTAAAATGATCTCTAATTTAGTCACTATAGGAACTAATTATTTTTATCCTCTAAAATTTGTTTCTATTCCTTGATTTTCTTGTAGTGTTAGACCCCTTTCACATGTTCTCTCCCTCTTTGCTCCCAAACCCTAGGTTACTAGCTCCCAGTCTCTCTCCCAATCCCCACTTTCCTCAAACAACCTTCAAAATATTATACATCCCAATTTAAAAAAAAAATTGGATGACATTTACTAAACTATAATTTGTCACGTAAACATCACTTGTCACATAGGCCTTGCCACGTAAGCATCACTTCACTTGGATATTGGTGTCAAAATAATATTTCTCTTACTCTAAACATATGTTTGGGTTAAGGGGTGGCACTGTAGCACAAATGGATTTGAGGGTGTCACCCCCGTTTGATTCTGTGAGAGGGAGAGGGTGAGGGTGAGATTAAGTGGAAACATGGGTGGTTTTCGGTTCCTCTCAAATATGAAGAGAAAGGAGAGTGGCTAAAGAGGAAAGCCACGTAGGATGTAATGAAATACCATCCTGCCCTTACTTTTTTTCACGTTACACAGTTGCATACATTGTCATTACATAGCTTTGCAGCAGGGATCCTCGAACAGTAACACTCGATCACTTGTCGTGAAGATTTATTCACCGTCTTCGTCCTCACGTGCCCCATGTTTCTTCTTCTTCCTCTGCGGCTTCTCTTCTCTATATCTTTTCTCTCACACTGCTCCTTCAAATTTAGGTTTTGATATTAACTTGGGCTTCCTTTTTTTCACTATGGGCTTCAACTTTTCAAAAAAAAAATTACATTACTTTGTTTCTTCCTGTACCCCTTTATATTCTTATATCACCCTTATAAATTAAAAATAAATAGGTTTTATATTATATATTTTGACAACTACTTAATTCTAAATATCCATTTACTTTTTAAAATATATTAATTTTGTTAATAATAATAATGAAAAACATTATTAATTATAATTATATATATATAATATAATTTAAAGAATCATAAATAATATTAAAATTATTTAAATAAATTAACTTAAGTAACAAAATTAATTTAAATTAATAAAATGGAAAATAATAAAATTATACTTACATTTAAAATTATATTTAATTATTTCTTTGAATTTTATATTTTTTCTTTTATTTATAAATGAAACTTTAAATTATTTTAATTAACTAAAATATGCACAAAATTAATAATTATTTATTCTTTTCTTATATATATGGGTAAATTTGTAATTTTACAACTTACACTATTCAAAATAATTTAAAATACTCTTACAATCATCATATCACTCACGTATTTCAATAAATTTTCCTCACACATTCGATCTAAGATAACACAATCCAAACAACATCAACTTTCTTTCCACTTTCTTCTCAAATCTTCGCACTTTCACTCTTTCACACCCTCAACTTTCCACTCCACCACACCCTCTAATCGAAACAAAGCCTAAAATATTTTTAGGATTAAGATGTTGAAACTACTTTGTTTGGAATAAAAATGTTTATGCCTTTTGATCTTCACAGTAATGTGGTTAAGATTAAGGTGCTGACCCATCAAATTAAAAGCATTGACATCTCTAAATAATACTATTTTAAAAACATTGGTTTTATTTTTTAATTTGAAATTTTAATAAATATTATTATATTATTAATGTGGGTTGTGAAGTGTATGTATTTTTTTAGTTAGTATCAAAGAAACATTTGCTAAGATTAATGATTTAGTGCTATTTTAAGTCACCAATTCTTATTTTAGCTTAAAAAACTGATCCACCAATATACCAATTTTTTTGTTGAGGTAACTATTTGTCTCTTTTTTCTTATCTATTTCCAACAAAAGAAAATATCATAACCTTTTTGTTTATTAACTCATGTGCCAAGAGTCTACAGTAAGCAACTACGACTTGGATGGAACAGTCTTTTTATTCATAGCAGTAGATGCATTACAAGCTTAACTTTTATTTATAGAAGTAGTGGTAGACGCATCATATGTGCATCACCACTTTTCACAGCGATACACATTACTTGGAGATTGCTCTAGGCATTGCCAAGAAACCTTTAAGTTCTTCAGAACCAGAGTTAAAGCACCAACCATAATCGACATAATGATTGGGATAACGAGCACAAAAGTTTCCACTTCCTTTCTTCATGCATTCTCCATGAGATTGACATAAGTTGGGATGTTCATCTATCATCTTTGACACAGATGAAAGTCCAGTTGGATAAATGCAGAAACCAACAAATAGTGCAATAGGGATGCAGCGACAATCACGTGAGCCGCATGGTGGCACCTCAAACGGTGAACAAGCACCTGAACAGTCTACAGCTTCTATCTTCATTGGAAACATTACTAAGAATGACATTTCAAAGTCAGAACAAATGAACACGTATATATATGTAATAACTTTCCAAAATATATAAACAGAAACGATAGAAAACATATGAAGAAGAATGAAAAGGTACATACTGGAAGTGGCAAGCAAGAAGAGAGCCAAAGGAGCAACCCTAACATAAGCCATTCTTTGATTTTGCAGATTTGGTTTTCTGAGTTTTGTGATGCGTTATAGTTTCTTCTTGCAGATGAGAATTTATAGGCATTAGTGTTTTCTTGAACAAGATTTATGATGATAAAAAAATTGATTGTAAGAGACTCGAGCTGCATGCTGAAGTTTTGTAATCACTCATCACCACGTTAAGCTATTACTTAATGGTCTCTGTTTAGCTGTGGTCGATTATAGGGAATGGGAATAGGGAATATGAATGCATGCATGCAGGCCGCAACAAAGACACGTATCAGTTCATGAAAACTTCTGAGTAGGATTCTAACACCTAGTGTGCTAGATTGTTAAATTTAAAGTTCCCAAACTTCACATATAATATGTTTAATTTTTTTAATATATTGAACTTAATTTTACATTTTATAATGAATTATTTTATTGTATATTGACATATATATATATATATAGTTTTTAAGAGAGAAAAAAAGACAGAGAAATAAATGTATAATTATTATTAAAAATTAATATAATTTTTAAAAAAATAACCTTTCACTATAAGAAAATCATTAAATAAAAACCAATTTTAGAAAAATATTCTTGACTTAATTAAAAATTATTTTGAACAATAACTCCTAATATTGGTTTCTCTCTGACAATATACTTGGTTATGGAAGGAGAATAAGAATGACAGATTGGATGTTTAAATCACTGTGGAATTTAAAAACAACACCATCAACTCGTCACTCAGGTTGGAGAGTAATCCATAATAGGCTTACAAAGGTGAATCTTTTTAAAAGGAGTGTCTTAATGTTAGGTGTGTGTTCTGCAATGAAGAAGATGAGACAAAAGCCATTTGTCTAAACTGCAGAATTTCTACTACAGTCTAGAAGATGTGTGGTAGGTGGGTTAACTTGTTGAATTAAAGAGTCATGAACCCTGAAAATTGTTGAAGCAAGAAAATTTCATGGCTTCATGATTACTCAAAAGGGAATTGAAGTCAATTCGGATAAATGTGAAATTATTTTGAACATGCAATCCAACAATGAGGTTGAGTATGAAGTTTTAATAGCAAGATTAAAGTTGGCACACGAATTAGGAGTGAAGAAACCCAAGTACTACATTGATAGTGATTCCCAATTGGTGACAAGTCAAGTTAATCGAGAATATCAAGCCAAAAAAAACCCTACCACAAAAATATTATCACAATGTGAAGAATTTGAACAAGCATTTTGATAAGTTTAACACGTGTATCGGCACACTAACGACCGAGGAGATGTTTTATCAAACTCGCCAATATTGAGAAAGTAGGAATCAAACTTTTATTCAATAAATTCTCAACACAACAAGTAGAATCCTAATTAATTAAAAAAAAATATAATCGATTATCCACTTAAAACAACAACATAATCAATTATGGACAAGGTATAATCAATTATCACTATAAAAAAAAGTCATGATCTAATATTGGCGTTTCTGCAGTGATCAGATTATACACAGATGCATTCCTGACCAGGAGATTCCATCTGTGCTAAATTTTTGTCATGCTTCATCTGGTGGAGGACACTTGACTGCACAACGTACTGCAAGGAAGGTACTAGATTGTGGTTTCTTTTGGCCAACCATTTTTAGAGATGCATGGACCGTCTCATCCACATGTGAGAGGTGTCAAAGAGCAGGCACAACTATCTCCAAAAAAAGAACAGATGCCCCAGCAACCCATGCTATTTTGTGAAGTCTTTGATGCGCCAAAGTATATGTAAAGCATAATTGATTATAAACTCAACAAGTCACAAAATCAATTAGCTTTAAAGTATAACCTGTTATTTACTAAAAAAACTCACATAATCAATTTTTTGTGTTATGAATTCTAACTTCTTCATTTTCCATGCATGAATTGCATAAATGGAAAGGAATAAGAGAATAAAATTACATTTGTCACGTTGTCTTTCTCACCCTTTCTTAGCTAGACACCTATTTACGATGTTTCGTACTTTTTCACGCCTTCCTTTCCTTGCTCACGAATCCAAACACTAAACACACCTCCAAATTTATCTTGGTCTACAATTACTAAGAGGTAGGGAAATTTTTCACACTAAATTTGTATACAACTTTCAGACTTGTCAAAGCATCATTTCCCAAAATTTTAATAAAAATGAAAACTTCATTTACATATATTGGATGTTTCATATTTCATACGTATGATGATGAAGCCATTGAAACTACGATGAAAAGAAAACTAATTTTTCAACAAGAGTTTGAAAAAATTTAAGGTGGAAATTAACAATCCCATAATATATAGTGTCACTGTAGATGTATTAAAGATCTCACATCGATCGAGAATGTAAACCTCACCATATAAATCTCATATAAATTAGATATACAATTGAATAATCTCATATCGATTAGATATATAAGTGAATGTAAATCTTACTTTATATACCTTAATTTTATGAGATTGAAGATTAACTTAAACTTAAATTTCACTTCTGGATTTTTAATCTTCACAGTTTTCTTGGTCATTAAGTGCTATTTAAGCAAATGACATATCAACACTAAAGCAATCAATATAATATATGAAGGGATAATTTTCCTCTGTTGCAGCCCCAAACACCTCCTAGTGAATCTATGGCTGTGTGGAGAAGGGCGAGAGAGGAGGAGGAGATTCGGAGAAGACAGGCGGTGTGTCGTCATCATCAGCACTTGGCAAAGTCTTCTACAACTTTCTTCTTTTCAAACTTTCCAGAAAATCATGGTGAATATGAAATGTTCAGACTGTTTCAGAAATGGGCCAGGGTTAAAGAAGTTTTCATCTCTAAACGCTTGAACAGATGGGGCAGAAGGTTTGGTTTCGTAAGGTTTTTTGAGGTGGGTAATGCTCTAAGCTTGGAGAGGGAGTTAGATAACTGCTTCATCGGAAACATGAAACTTCACGTTAATGTACCAAGGTACAGGAGGGAAAGCTTCGAGAGTAAAGGTAGTGTTCATTCGCTGGAGGAGAAAAGTAGAAGTGGTGGGCCTCCCTTTTGAAACACACAGAGGAAGAATAAGGAGGTGTGGATGGAGAAAAGAGGGAAAGAAGTTATTGGGAATGAAGTAGGGAAGGATGTTATCGGAAACGGTCTAGGTAAGCAATCATACGCTGATGTAGTAAGAAGGCCATTTCGTGATGCTTGGAAAGGGCCTTCTTTTACGACTAAAGCGAGTATCTTACCGTGGATGAAGAACAGCATGGTTGGTCACATGAAGCCGAAGTGCGAACATGAGGCTCTGCAAGAAGAATGTTTTAAGGAAGGGTTGAGCATGCTTATAATACATTTTTTGGGAGACAATCTTGTTTTGTTGTCATCTAAGTCCGGTGAGAAAATAGAGGATATAGTGAAGTCTAATGCTGAATGGTTCAATTGTTTCTTTGAGGAACTTAAACCTTGGTCAGAATCTCTCGTGGTCAGTTACAAGCGGGTGTGGATTAGATGTTATGGGCTGCCTATTCACTTATGGAGCAAGGAGTGTTTCTCGAAAGTGATAGAGGATATGGCAACGCTGATGGAGGTGGATGAAGCCTCTTTGGATTGGACTCGGGTGGAGTATGCGCGGTTTCAATTAAGAATTTTGAGATCTCGTAAGGTAGATTTGTCCAAAGGCTTTCAGATTAATGGGTGTCTGTATAATATTACGCTGGAGGAGGAGATGAACTATTATGATGGAGTCAAGTTCGGGTGTAATTGTGAACATAGTCTTGAAGGATCATCGGATAGTGTATCTTCTTTTGAAACTTTTGTTGAAGATTCTCTTTTTTCGGCGAATCTGAGTAATGAAAAGGGGGGGAACGGAGAAGGAAGCAGGGGGTGGTCGGAGGAAAACAAAAGGGAAGGGAAGGGGTGGTCTACGAATAAGACAAAAACGGGGCTAGAAAAGGAAGGTGCAGAAGATCTTGTGTCAGGTCAGGGAAAGGTTGTTTCATCTTTCACAAAAGAGGAGGTGAGTTTGCAGGGAGGATCAGAGGAGGGGACAGCAGCTTCGGCCACTCAACAGGTCAATGTGGCGTGTGGGGATATACAAAGTTCCCTGGTCAACTTAGTAAAAGTGGGGGAGTCTACTAACTCCCTAAACGAAAGCCCAGTGTTATCTAAAACCCATTTGCAGTTTAGCGGACCAGAGGCCCATGTGGACATCGAAGCTAGGTGTGCACCAGTTTCAGAAAAATTTCTCAAAAGCGTCTGTGCATTGGGTCCTGATGATGTACAGTCACCAATGCCGGAGAGTCCGAGGGTGGAGCAACCATTGAAGCACTCTTTTATTGTTAATAGAGGGGGTGATTGTTCGTTGAGTAGGGTAAACAATTCTCTATCTGAATCGAGTAGCTGTCGGAAGCTTATGATCAGTAAAGGATGCGAGGGAGATTTGGGGAAGAAGATGTGTGGCGCTGATAGCGGCGAGGAGGACCATACAGAGGTGGATGACCATCAAACCCCTGACAGAGTACGCCATCTACGTGCGCTATGGGAGCAAGGGGGTCGAACGATCCAGAGACGGTGGCGTTCCAAAGGGGGCACGGGATCACTATATTCCGGGAATAGATACCCAACCAGGTCACGTTCTTTAACTTATGCGTTGTCAGATTCAGAAATTGTTGAATGTAATAACCGAATTAGGAAAGAAGCTGTTGAACCCGAATCAGTTAGGATATGGGAATTGGCAAAAAGGTTAGGAACGACATGCCCATAGGGAGATGTCATGATGTTACAAGAAGTGGAGGTGATGGAGGATAGGGATAGACAAGTCTTGAGTAAGATGAAGAAGGGTACGAAAACAGGTTGTTGATGATTATTATCAATTTAAATATCAGAGGGCTAGGAGGAGGGGTTAAAGCTAAATATCTTAAGCATATTATTTACAAGGAAGGTGCCGAGTTTGTGTGTTTGCAGGAGACAAAAGTTACGGATTTCTCTGATTCTAAATGCTTTGCCTTATGGGGGGATAATAAAATTGGTTGGGTACTTAATGAAGGAGAAAATGGGGCAGGAGGTATTCTCTCTATGTGGAACAAAGAAGCGTTTGAGTACAGGTCTCATGTTAAAGGAAGAGGCTTCATAGCTGTGTCTGGGACTCATGTCAAAATGAACTGCCTATGCGTAATTGTGAATGTGTATGCAACATGTTCGGTTAGTGATAAAGTTGTCATGTGGGATGCCCTGTCAATCATTAAAAGTGCTAATCATAATGAGGTGTGGTGCTGTTGCGGGGATTTTAATGTTGTTAGATCTATGGAGGAAAGGAAAGGTGTTAGAGGTTTTTCCAGTCAGAAGAAGGAGATTAGAGATTTCAATGAGTTCATTGATAGGAATGTGTTGGTGGAATTACCTCTCGTAGGTAAAAAGTTCACTTGGTTTAAGGCAGATGGGTCCGCCAAAAGAAGGCTAGACAGATTCTTAGTATCCTTGGAATGGTTACAAAGGTGGCCTACGAGCAAGCAGTATGTTTTGCAGAAGGAAGTTTCCGATCATTGTGCTATAATGGTCAAGTCTTGGGATAAAGATTGGGGACCTAGACCCTTCAAATCTATTGATGCTTGGCTTATGGAACCTGAATTTAAGGACTTGGTGAAAGGCAAGTGGAACAATTATGAGGTACAGGGGAACAGTATGTCCAGGCTCAAAGATAAATTGAAGTTATTGAAAAAAGACATCAAGGAGTGGAACAAGAGTGTTTTTGGAAATATTGAGGAGTGTAAGCGTGAAATCATGATGGAGATTGAGAACCTTGATGTCAAGGATGCTGAATGTGATCTTTTGGAAGGGGAGAAATTGAGAAGGTGGGAGTTACTTAGCCAAAAAAAGAGCTTAGATAAAAAGATGGAATCTTTAAATAGGCAGAAAGCTAGATCTACTTGGTATAAGCATGGGGATTCAAATTCCAAGTATTATCACTCTGTTATTAGATGGAGGAAGCTTAGGAACGAAGTCAAAGGCGTTGAAATAGATAATCAGTGGTGCGAAGAACCGGAAGCCGTGCGTAGGGAAGTGAAACGTGTGTTTGAACAGAGGTTCAAGGCCACTCCTGATCATGGTGTTAGACTTGGTCTTGTGGACTTCATGACTCTTCCAGAGGTGGTTAGCCTGAAAATGGTAGAGGATTTCTCTGAGGAGGAGGTCAGGGCTGCAGTGTGGATGTGTGACGGATCAAAAAGTCCGGGTCGAGATGGCTATAACTTTAACTTTATCAAGAGTAATTGGGAGACTCTAAAGGAGGATATTTTGGAAGCAGTGTACATGTTTCAAGAATCTGGGAGCTTTTCTAAGGGCTGCAATGTGTCGTTTATTGCTCTTATTCCTAAAATGAAGAATCCTGTTTTGATTGAGCAGTTCAGACCTATATCCTTAGTGGGAGCTCTTTATAAGATTATCACTAAGGTTTTATCGTGCCGTATCAAGGAAGTCATGCATTTGGTTATTGATGATGTGCAGTCAGCTTTCTTGGAAGATAGGGGTATGTTAGACAGTGTCATGATGGCAAATGAGGTAATTGAAGAGGTCCGAAGAAATCAAAAGAGTGGGGTGTGCCTGAAGGTAGACTTTGAAAAGGCCTATGATTCAGTTAGGTGGACTTTTCTGCTGGACATGTTACAGAGGATGAGGTTTCATAGCAAGTGGATTAAGTGGGTGAAAGGATGCTTGGAGACGGCTACGGTGTCAGTTCTGGTTAATGGTAGTCCAACAGAGGAGTTCAGACCTACGAGGGGGTTGAGGCAAGGAGATCCTCTGGCGCCGTTTTTGTTTCTCATTGTAGCTGAAGGGTTGGCGGGTTTAGTTCGTAAAGCTGTAAAGGAGGACCTGTTAAGAGGTATCAAGGTGGGGAGAGATGAGGTAGACTGCAGCTTGTTGCAATTTGCAGATGATACCGTATTCTTATGTGAAGACTCCTTTTCCAATGTCTTTACAATTAAGGCGATTCTTAGAGTCTTTGAGATGGCTTCTGGGCTCAAAGTTAATTTCTATAAATCAAAGATAGCAGGGTTAAAGGTAGATCGAAGCAATCTTGAGCTATATGCGAAAACTCTCAATTGTGATATCATGCAAATACCTTTTATTTATTTGGGAATGCAAATTGCTGGTAATCCAAGGAGGATTCAATTTTGGGATCCAGTGGTGGAGAAAGTTAAAGCCAGGCTTAGTGCGTTCTATAAAGCCAGGCTTATGTTTGATTAAGTCGGTTTTAACTTCTATACCTTTATTTTATTTGTCGTTCTATAAAGCACCAACTGCAGTCTGTGATAAGATTTCTAGTATACAGAGGAGGTTTCTTTGGGCATGGGGCAAAGATAGCAAATACATTGCCTGGGTTCGGTGGGAAAATGTGTGCAAATCAAAGGAGGAAGGGGGATTGGGGGTCAAGGATATTAAGAAGTTTAATCGGGCTTTGCTAGCAAAATGGAAGTGGAGGATGATGAGTGAAGAAGAAGGGAAATGGAAAGAGATCTTAGTATCTAAGTACTATAATGATACGGTTAATATTCAAGGTTGTGGTAAAAATCATTCCTGGTGGTGGAGTGACCTTGGAAAGGTATGCGAAGAAGGAGAAGGTGAGGGTTGGTTCCGTAACCATGTTTCATGGAAAGTGGGAAACGGGGACAAAATCAGGTTTTGGGAAGATACATGGTTGGGCAATGATAAGCTCAAATTTATGCTTCCTAGATTGTATACCATATCTCTAGAGCAAGGAAAATTGGTGGGTGAGGTAGGCACGTGGGGGGAGTTAGGATGGTCCTGGAGGTTAGGATGGAGAAAGACTAGATTTGAGTGGGAAACTAGTGTATAGGAAGAAATGATGAACCTTATTACAAGAACGACTCTGAACAGGGATTCTGAGGATATTATTGAATGGAGTGGGGATCCCAAAGGTGTGTTTTCTGTCCGATCTGCATATCTCACTCTGTGTAACTATCCCAATGACAGCTCGACTAATGTTTTTTCGCTGTTGTGGCAAGCTAAAGCGGTACCCAAGGATGTGTGTACAGCATGGAGGGTCCTAATTGGGAGGTTACCAACGAATGATAACCTCATAAGGAGAAGCCTGGCTATCAACTCCTCAGTGTGTGTTTTTTGTAAGGCTACTGAAGAATCAGCTCAACATATATTCTTGACGTGTTTGTGTGCACAAAAGATTTGGGTTCTTTGCCTGCGGTGGATGGGTATAGTATCTGTGCAGCACAAGGATCTCTCAGTGCATTTTGAGAGCTTTCATCTCCCTCACTTAACCAATCAGCAGAATCAAGTTTGCAAGGGCCTGTGGATCGCAATTATTAGGAGCATATGGGATCAGAGAAATCTGATTATGTTCAAACAAGGGATTCCGGATGCTGAAGAAATTTTCCACTCAGCTCAATTGGCCACGTGGTTATGTTTGAAGTTTGGTACGGCTCCATTTAATTTTTCTTTTTCAGATTGGATTCTTAGTCCAATCATTTGTATGCAGGGTTTTTGATATGAGGGTAGGCGATGAGATGATTCTGTACTGATGCGTCAACTTTAAGGTATCTGTGCTAGTTGGAAGGTCGGTAGGTGCGGTGGAAATGAGGTGAAAATTGTAGGACTTAAATTTAAGGAGAAACAGGGTGTTGCAGGGTGGAATATGTGTTGGTTTTGTGTTGATTCAGTAAAGGAAATATAACTCTTGATGGAGGTTATCTTTTTTTCCTACCTTTCTGCAGGTTTTTTGGTGAAGGTGTGGTAAGGAGTTAAGGTACTTCTTGGTTTAGAGAAGGAGCTGGTTCAAGAGCTGCCACAAGGATGTTTTGGGTGAGTGAGGTGGTTTGCACGAAATTCTGGTATCGTGGTCACTGCTAGAAGTCATGGGGAAGTATATGAGTTTGCTGGTGCTCCTGATTTTTACACTTTAAGGAGCTTAAAAGAAAGTTGTGTTGGGGGTAGCATATGAAGACACGTAACAGAAGAGGTTAGGTGGGCAAGACATGCTTGTATTGAAGATATGGTTAAATAGGTGGATGAGGGGTTGTGTATATGCTTTTTCTGTTTTTTAAAATGTTTACTTGCCTTTGTCTTGTGCTACTTGGTCTTTTGTATATGGGTTGGGGTACCCCTGAAGTACCCATTTTTATTCAATTGTATTTTTTGCTGATAAAAAAAAATGCTATTTAAGCTTGAGGTAGCTATTTGTCTTTATATATATATATATCCTACAACAGAAAACATTATCATATTTTAACTCAGGAGTCTAGAACCCAGTATGAGTAGGATGGAACACTGGTTTTATTTAAAGCACTAGATGCATCATGCATCACCATACTTTGGATATTGCTCCAGGCATGGCCAAGAAGCCTTTAAGTTCTTCAGAACCAGAGTTAAAGCACCAACCATAATCCATATAGTCATTGGGATAAGGAGCACAGAAGTTTCCACTTCCTTTCTTCATGCATTCTTCATCAGACTTACATAAGTTGGGATGTTCATCTATCATCTTTGCCACTGATGATGAAAGTCCAATTGGATGAAGGCAGAGACCAACAAATGGTACAAATGGGATACAAACACAGTCACGTGACCCGCATGGTGGCATCTCAAACGTTGAACAAACATCTGAACAGTATGCAGCTTCTATGTTCTTGGTCGAAAACATCACTGAAAATGAAATTTCAAAGTCAGAACAAACCAAGTATGTGTATAATAATTTTGTGTAGATCTCAAATATATAAACATAAATGATGAACAATGGGAAGTTACATACTGAAAGTGGCAAGCACAAAGAGCTCCAAAGGAGCAACCCTAACATAAACCATTCTTTGATTTTGCAGATGTGTTATTCTCAGTTTTGTGGCGTGTTATTCTCTTCTTGCATGTAACAATTTATAGCAATGTAATTAAATATAATTTATTATTATAATTTAAATAAATGTTTAGTTACTTTAAATAATTAATTAATTAACTTTTTAAATCACCAAAATAGAAGAAACATAAATTGAATTAATTTACGATGTAGCACATGTTTAAGCATGACCAGCTCTGACAAGGGTCCCCTCCACTCACATGCTCCATTTCCTTCAAATATATAAATATATATATTTTATTTTATTTTTTAATTATTTTTAATATAAAAATAAATTTATAAAATTACATCTTTTTAATACTTTTAAAAAATTCAAAATTATTTACATGTATTATATTATTCAGAAATTTTAATAAATTTTGCATATAAATTCACACTAAATATCTTAATTAATACAAAACTTATTTCATATTTTTGGAAAGAAAAAAACATTACCATTAGGATACTCTGTACATTCTGAAGCATCCCTTTTAATATATTTATTTATTATCGATAAAAAAAAATTGAAAAAATCATCTCTATTAATCAAACAGATCATAAAGCAACTCAACTCTTATGCAGCTTGACCTATTCTCATTCACTGATTCTTCTTTTTTCATGTAGGCAGCAATTATTTCAGAAGCAATCATGGAAAAATTATTGGTACAATTTTGTTTCGTTTTTTATAAATGGATAAATTTTAAAAAGAAATTATAAAGATGGATAAATTGTGGAAAGTAGTCGTTATTAAGCAGCACTTCTTTATTTTTTTTCGTTTTTCAATTTTGTTTTGTTTTCCATTTTTTTATTTTTAATATTTTTTCTGTTTTTTAATTTCAGTGAAATAACATAAATTTAATTTAATTTTTACGTTATTTATTTTTAGAATTATGTATTTAATTATTTTTAATTCAATATAATTTATATAATTTATTATTATAATTTAAATAAATATCTAGTTACTTTAAGTAATTAATAAATTAACTTTTTAAATCACCAAAATAGAAGAAATATAAAAAATATTTGTAAGTAATTAAATTTTATTAACATCTTTTCCGATTCAATTACTTTAGAAAACATATTACTTACGAGAGATATATAAAAAATTGGTACTAGTCATTTTTTCCTTTAGAAAAAACAATGTACCCTACCTCCTTATTCTAACTTTGCTAAAAAGAGGCTTTAAATTTATTTCCAACTTTCTCACAGTCACATCACAACTAAAATATTATTATTATTATTATTATTATTATTATTATTATTATTATTATTATAATTATAATAATAGCAAAAGTACAATGTATACTTATGTCTTAGGACTTCAAAATAATTTGTATACCTATTTATCTTTAAGACAATATCTCCATAGGACTTAGTCAAGCAGTTATGATGATAATTAATATTGTAAATAAATAAATAAAAAAGGATTACTTTATTGTATATTATATATATTTTTAATACATTTTAATGAGACTTAACATATTAATATTTATTCATATTATTTTGTATAAGTTTCTTTAAGTATTTTATTATTTGATAAATAAATACAGAATAATTAATATACATTAAATAATACGAATATCAACTACATGCTTTTATATTTTTGTTTAATTGAATAATAATCACCTCAAACATAATCATAACTATCTCAATATACGTGTAAAGATTGACATTATGATTAACATATGTATATAAGTCATACGCCTATAAATATAATCTTTGAATTCGGTGAATGTAATTGAAAGACAACATAGATATGAAGATATGTAATAATAAGCAACTTATAATCATTCATGATTGTAGTCCTCCATCATTCAATACTCATAATATTAGTAATTATAATAATTATTAAACCAAGAAATATAAAATATTATTAAAGTAGAATAATTACATTATTTTGGAGACATTACTTTTTTATCACCTCAGAAATCAAACATACATACATTTTTTTAGAAGAACTTTTAGCGTTTACCACAGAACTTGGGTAGAACTTTTTTCATATCTCATCTTCATCAAAATTTGAAATAAATTGTCATTCTTCAATATCATCTTCAAAACAAACATAAAATATTTCCAAAAATGAAGAAATAAATAATTAACATGTGCAACAACAAACACAAGAAAATCACAGGATTGAGGACTAACTGTGGGAGCAACTAGAGTCAAGCTTATGTGTGACCAAGATCAGACCAAGGTGCAAACTCTGCATAATAAACTCAATCCCCACAGTACTCCTATGGTGATAAAACCTACTAATGGTGTTGGGTGAAAATGTTGAATAACATGTTCTTACAAATTTCGAATGCAAAGTTTTATGGAGATTGAATGCGTATTGAAGGTCCATTCAAATGGAAACTTCATTTACCTCAGATTTCATACAAACAAACACAGTATGATGATGAAGCCATTGAAGCCACGGTGAAAAGAAAACAAAGTTTTCAACAAGAGTTTGAAGGAAATTTAAAGGTTAAAACTAACAACCCCATGTTGATTTTGAAGAAACATTTATTCCTATGAGAAGTTTGTTTGTTTGGTAGAAGCCAATGTTTTGATGCTCTTTTTTTCTTTATATATTTCCAACAACAGAAACGTTTTTTCTTTCAGTTTTTAACTTAACTTATAGAGTTTACAAGAACCAAACCAATTATGAGTAGGATGAAACATTCTCATTTTATTTATAGCAGTAGATTCATCATGCATACATGAACATGACTATGCATGACCACTTTTCAGCTGCATACACATTACTTGGAGATTGCCCTAGGCATGGCCAAGAAGCCTTTAAGTTCATCAGAATCAGAGTTGAAGCACCAACCATAATCCACATAGTGATTGGGATAACGAGCACAATAGTTTCCACTTCCTTTCTTGATGCATTCTTCATCAGACTGACATAAGTTGGAATGTTCATCGATAATCTTTGCCACAGATGATGAAAGTCCAGTTGGATGAATGCAGAAACCAGCAAATAGTCCAGCAGGGACACAGCGACAATCATATGACCTGCATGGTAGCGTCTCAAACGGTGAACAAGCACCTGAACAGTCTACAGCTTCTATCTTCTTCATCGAAAACATTACTAAAAATCAAATTTCAGAGTCAGAAGAAATGAAGTATGTATAATAATTTTGTGTACTTCTCAAATATATAAACATAAATGATAGAACAATGGAAAGTTACATACTGAAAGTGGCAAGCAAGAACAGAACCAAAGGAGCAAGCCTAAGATGAGCCATTCTTTGATTATGCAGATGTGTTATTCTGAGTTTTCTGGTGTGTTTTTCTCTTCTTGCATGTAACAATTTATAGCCATTAGTCCACTTTGTATTGCATCACTAAAAGAAAATAATAATAATAATAATAAAAGAAAATAAATTAATAATATAAATATAAAAATTATAAAATTCGTATTATTCAACTGAAAAAAGTATAAAAAATTTAATTAACTAAGATTTATAAAAAAAACTATTTATTATTTTATTTTTAATTATTTTTAGTGATAAAATAAATTTGTGAAAATTCACATTTTAAACATTTTAAACAAATTAAAATTTCTCTACACCCACCTCAACAACTTCAATAAATTTCTTTTCCAAATTTACTCTACATAATTTAATTAAAACAACTTAATTTCTCAAATCACTTTAAAACAAGTCTTGTAGTGTACAATTAGCCTATTCTGGAAAGATGGGTGAATAAATAGTGAAAAGAAGTCCAGGACCACTTCTATTATTTTTCGTTTTTCCATTTTTTTGTTTTTTAATTTTAGCGAAATAACATAAATTACATTTTTTGTCTTTTTGTTATTTATTTTTAAAATTGTGTATTTAATTATTTGTAAATGAATATAATTTATTATTAGTATTATTGAAATAAATATTAGTTACTTTAAGTAATTAAGTAATTAACTTTTTAAATCACCCAAATATGGAAGAAATATAAAAAAATATAGTTGTAAGTAATTAAACTTTATGAACCTTTTTTTTTCGATTCAATTTCTTTAGAATAATATATTAGTTATGAAAGATATATAAAAATTTTGTACTAGTCTTCAACAACCTCACACTTATTTTTTGTTTATTCCAAGTTTGCTATAAAAGAGGGTTTCAGTTTCAACTTTCTCACTGTTACATCCCAACCGAAATATAGTGCCATTTTGGTTGTGGAAAATTGTGATCACACGCAAACAAAAAAAATCAATGAATCAGAGAAAATGAGATTCAAACTATTCTACCAAAAGTACAAGGTATACTTTAAGTCTTAGAACTTCAAGCATTTCAAACATATCTGAGTGTAAAATGTGAGCTTTTTTTCTCAAAGTGATAGTAATTTTTGTTCGATTCTCATAAAATGAGTATTTTTTTTTAAAAAAAATAGATAAATTATAACACGAAATACGATTTTATCATAAAGAAATTAGAAAATTTTAGAAAAAAAAACAATAATCGTATAAACGATATATGATTTCATTTTGAAATCGTATTTCATATACACATTATGTAATATTATAATATATAATTGTATAAAATTAAAAAAAAAAAACCTAAATTCATATACTCTATATACGATTTTAATTAATAATATATTATACATTTATATTATTTTAATATATGTTTTCTAATATTTAAAATTAAAAATAATAAGAAGAAATTATATAATTTTAATTTATTATTTATAATTTTATAAAATGTTTTTTTAACTAAGTAGTTTCTTATAAAATATTTTTTTAATATATATAATTAAAAATTGGCTGAATTTTTATAAAATAATTTTTTATTATATGTAATTAAAAATTTAAATACGTTAAAATTATTTTGAATTCTTAATAAAATTAAGATTTAATTACCTTATTGGTCCTTATATTTAGGGCCAATATTCAATTTAGTACCGTGGTTTTTAAAAAAATCAATTTGGTTCCTATGTTTTTTAAAATGTATCCAAAATGGTCCTTTCCGTCAAGTCGCACGTAACGGCGTTAAGTGGTGCTTATGTGGCAGAGATAAGGTGTTGTGTGGACTGCCAAGTCATTGACATGTCGTTTTGGGTCATTAGAGTTTTGGGAATGAGATTGGATAGGGGGAGATTCATAAATTGTGGTCGTTAGGGTTTGCGTGTGTAAAATTTTCGGTTGCTGCCTTGTTCATAGAAACGAGTGAGTTTACATATAGGAGGGTCGCCGTTTGTGGTAGAGCCCGGTGTTTGAGGATTCGTTGGTTGGAGAGGATTAATCAACGTTTTTGATTCGTTCGTGGGTGTAGGTCCGTTTGTGGTGGAAATGTGTGCCTATAGGTCTGCATCTGTATCATCATGCAGCTATAATCGAATGGAAGTGCAGCAACAGCGATCTAATTCTAGCCATGGTGGTGGGAGTAGGACGACTTTTGTTGCTCCCATTTGCAATTATGGGGAATTTGCAGTTTTGAGAACAGCAACAACGGTCAAAAATGGTGGGAGGCAATTTTGAGGGTGTCCAAAGTACAAGGTGAGATGTATTAAAGTGTGGTTTATGAAAAAAATGCATTGGTATTGATTTTTTGGTTATCGTTTTGTCTAATACAGAGTAGGAGTGGTGTAAGCATGGGATGCAATTTCTTCAGATGGTGCATTGAAGACACTGGGGATGACAAAGATGGAACTATTGCTAGACAAAGAAACAAGATTTGTAGCTTGGAAAAATGTCTGAAAATGTCAAGAAAGTGGATTAAGATGTTATTAGTAGGGTTGTGTGTTGTTGTTGTAATAAACATTGTTATGTTGACTGTTTTCTTAAAATTCCCATAAGTGACGTCAATGTTTATTTTGGTTAGGATTATGATTAAATGAGTTAATGTAATATGTATTAGTGTGTTGAGTTTATTATGTCCCGTATGTAATATGTATCCTTAAATTTGTATCAATGCAAAATGAATTTTAATGAACGAAATATTTGATGTTCTGATAGACCCTGGATGCATCTTGAATAGTAGACATCATTTAGCAAGTAGTAGACATCAATATTAAAACACTAATTTAATAAAATAATTGAGTACAGATTTTAGTTTAAACAATTAAATATTTTTTATCCAAATGAAATAAGTTTATTATTAATTTGGTTAAGTTAAAATGTTTTTGAGAAACTATTTACACAGTTTATAGATGCACAACAAAGCAGTTTTGACAGCTAGCAAAAGTGATTATTAAATTTGACATTAGTTGAGCAGGAAGGAGAACAATACATGTTCAATCAGAATTTTCCCATCTCAGAGTAAACCAAGAGTCCACTATTCAGAGGCTAAGCTATAGCTAAAGTGTAACAAGCACACACAAAAGCTTAATTATCATAGATTTAGAATGACGCAAACTTAATTATCATAGAACCTGGTAACATTAATGTACTCCAAAAACTACCAAATACATTAAGTACATGATACATTAACAAATTACCAAATTATCATTCCAAAATACATTAGGAGAGCCTACAATAATTGTTTCTCAAAATACACAGGTATAGAATGAGTGAGTTCCAAAAGCATTCATGGCTTCCAAAAGCGGCCTCTAATGGACTGTAACTTAAGCCTCGTGTTGGGTCTTGAAAAGTTTGCACTTGATATTGTTGTCCTTCGAGTTGTCTGAGATGGTTTTGAAACTTTTGGTTGAGTAGGGAGAGATGGTGGAGGAGGTGCGGTTGGAACTGCCTGACTTGGAGCTTCCTGAGATGGTCTTGGTGCACTTGGAGCTGCCTGACTTGGACCTTGCTCAGATGGGCCTGGGTGAGATGGCCTTGGGTGAGATGGTCGTGGTGCACTTGAACCCTGTTCAGATGATTTTTCAATGCAGGACTTTCTATTGTGCCCAACCTTATGACATATCCCACATTTTTTCTTTAATCCAGTTTGGCCTAACTGAGTCTTGTTCTTCATTAGCTCCCATGTCTCCAACCTTCTCTTCTTTTTTGGTCTTCCAAGCATCTTCTTTGTGGGAGGTGGCACAGCATCTGGCATTTCAGTTTTTTCCCATACTTGTTCACCGTTCACTGGATAGATAATTGAGTTGTACACCTTTTCATATGTTTCCTTCTTGTACCAAAATGAAATGAAGTTGACGGGATCGACATTAACAAATTTCATTGCAGAAATTGCATGACAACATGGTATTCCAGTCAACATCCATTTTCGGCAACTGCATTCATGTATGTCCAAGTTAACCGCAAACTTTTCTCCAATGGTAGAGGTATGTCTCACTTCAAATAGGTGATCTGCAGAAGAGCTGTGATGATGGAATTGGTTAGACATATCTAACAAGTAACACAATAAGTTTTTAAAATAGTGTATCAATGTTGTCATCCAACCTTGGTATCCAATATCGAGTTTGATTTGCTTCCTTTTGTAACCTGCTTAAAATCTTTGGACATACTGATCCTTGAAATGAGGCAATTTTCAATCTATTCTTTTCCCATCTCTGCATTATATAAGTCCTGATATCTTCTAGCATGGTAATGATAGGTCTTGCACGTGCAGGTACAAGCACACTATTAAAGCCTTCAGAAATATTGTTCACAAGTGAGTCACATTTTGGAGTGAATGCGAAGAATCGACCTGTGCCCAGAGTTCTTTTAAGATAGCGAAGAATGCGCATTGCTGCCTGGTGATGCTCATTGGTTGGGTGTGAGACGAATCGACTGAGGTGATTTACTGAGAAAAAGATGTCTGGCCGGATGTTGGTAAGATAAATGAGACGTCCTATCAGTCGTCTGTAAGCAGTGGATTCTGCATCTCCAAGGGGTATGCCTTTTGTGGCTGAGAGTTTATTATTGTGGAGCATTGGTGTAGGAGCAGGAGCACATCCCAGCATTCCAACATCTTTAAGCAGATCCAGAATATACTTTCTTTGGCTTATGTGAATTCCAGTGGTATTACGAGCCACTTCAATACCAAGAAAATAAGTTAAATCACCAAGATTTTTAATATGAAAAAAATTGTGTAACAAACCAGTGATGGTATAAATCTCCTTAGGATTAGTTCCAGTGAGAATGATGTCATCCACATAGACCAGCAGTGTCGTGGTGTGTTTGCCATCATGTTTCAGAAATAAAGAGTGGTCAGCAGTGGAAATTTTGTAATTATGTGAAAGTAGAAAGCTTGAGAGTTTAGCATACCATTGCCTACCTGCTTGTTTGAGCCCGTAAAGAGACTTCTTGAGGCGACAAACAAGATTGGGAGAAGGGGTTGGAAAACCTGGAGGTAATTGCATGTAAACTTCTTCATCTAGATCTCCATGTAGAAAGGCATTGTTTACATCTAGTTGCTTGAGTGCCCAATTTTGAGCTGCTGCTAGAGCTAGGAGAAGTCGTAGAGTGGTCAGCTTTGCTATAGGAGCAAAGGTATCTAAGAAGTCCAGTCCTTCAATTTGGTTTTACCCTTTTGCTACTAAGCGGGCTTTGTAGCGTTCAATAGAGCCATCTGCATGATGCTTGACTTTATAAACCCATTTACACCCAATTGCTGTTTTTCCAGAAGGAAGGCTGGTTAAGGACCATGTGTCATTATTTTGGAGCGCCTCCAGTTCATCCTTCATGGCTTGGATCCAAGATGGGTATAGGACAGCTTCTTCATAATTCTGAGGTTCCTCAGCATAAGTAATTAACATTATTGTATTTTTGAAATGCTTGGATAAGGAATTGTAATTTAAAAAGGAATGAATGGAGTGTTTAGTACTTACAGTATTATTGTTGAGATTGGGTACATCAAAGTCTTGAAGGTAAGCAGGGGGCCTTCTGCTGCGGGTAGATCTTCTAGGGGAGACAGCTATAGTCTCACTTTGCTCAATATTAGTATCAATCTCAAGAGTATTATTAATGGGACTATTAGTATCATTAATATTTTCAGTGTGCATGTAAAAATCATCATGAGTCTGGGCATAGTTTTGAGGTATAGGTAAAGAAAAATTGTTTAAATCATCACTTTGAATGAGTTTTGAATGATAAGGAAAAGAATTATCATAAAAGATAACATTTCTTGACACATCTATTTTATGGTTATTAAGATTTAAAAACAGAAAACCCTTTGTGTTTGACTTAAAACCAAGCCAATTTTTTTCTATGAGCAAGGATAGTTGAAGAATAACACAAACATCCAAAAACACGAATGGAAGAGATATCACATAGCTTTTTATGCAGTTTTTCATAGGGAGTGACATTATTAAGCAGCGGAGTAGGCATACAATTAATGAGGAAAACAACATGTTGTACAGCAAAGCACCAAAAAATAGCAGGAAGTTTAGACTGAAAAAGGAGAGCCCGTGTTACATTTAAAATATGTTGGTGCTTTCTTTCAACAATGCCATTTTGCTCAGGTGTCTCAACACAAGTGGTTTGGTGGACAATCCCTTTAGAGGCAAAGTAATCATGCATAGAAAATTCAATACCATTATCGGTGCGAATGGTTTTGACTTTAATAGAAAACTGATTTTTAGCATATGCAACAAAACTAATAATACTAGCCCTGACTTCAGATTTGTTATGCATGGGAAAGAGCCAAGTATATCTAGTAAAATCATCAACTATGGTAAGAAAATATTTAAAACCAAGCATTGATACAATAGAACAGGGGCCCCAAATATCAATATGCAGCAATTCAAAAGCATGAGCAGTTTGAGTATTACTAGGAAAGAAAGGAATTTTTCTTTGTTTTGCTTGATGACATGCATCACAAATATAATTCTTGTCAATGCGAATGTTAGGATAATAGTTTTGCAGAATTTTTAACCTTTCTTCTGAAGGATGTCCCAATCTGAGGTGCCAAATATTATTCTGTCTTGCACTACAACTCAGAATGCTGCCATCAATCTTATTGAGAACACATAAACCATCAACAATATCAATTGTACCAATCTTGTCTTTGGTCATGGAGTTCTGTATCAAACACTCAGTAGGGGAAAAAATAAGTTCACATTTAAGAGATGCAGTCAAATGGGATATGGAGATAAGATTAAAAGTAAAATCTGGTACATATAAAACATTTTTAAGAATGAATTTTTCATTAAAGAAAACAGTGCCAGAACAAGAAGCAATAACACAATTCCCATTAGGAAGCTTAATAGTAATCGGTTTAATATGATTATATGATGTAAAGTTAGACAAAGAAAAGAAAACATGGTCTGTGGCTCCAGAATCTAGTATCCAAGTGTATTCATTAAAAATGGAGTTTTTGAATTTATGGATATTACCTGTGATGGGTGAAATCTGATCCTGATGATTAGCAGAGATGGAACCAACCTGGTTCACTTGCACTTGATTGTTGGAACTGCTGACATTTTTCAGAAGGTTTGAGAGAATCTTATATTGATGTTGAGTGATGCGAAAATCTCCTCCATTATTCAGTTTATCCTGATCTTGATTTTCAGAACTTTCTTCTTGTATGACAGTGGTGATGTTGTTTAATTGAGGAGCCTTACCATACTGGGATTTATATCCAGGAGGATACCCATGTTTCTTGTAGCAAATATCAATAGTATGACCAGTTCTATTGCAGTAAGTACAAAATCTTTTACCATAGCCAAATTTTGGTCCTTTGTTATCTTGGTTAGGAAAACCATTTTTCTTAAAGCAAACATTTTCGTTGTCACCCAGTTTACCACAGAACGAACAGGTAGTGTTATTGGTGTGAGTCATAGGGGAAGCATTTCTAATATTAGCAACAAGAACATTACTGTTAAACTGGCGTTCTTGTTGAACAACTAGAGAAAAAAATTTGGTAATCTCAGGGACAGGTTCCATGAGAAGGACATGAGCTTTTATATTGTTATATTGATCATTAAGGCCACATAAAAATTGCATTGCCTGATCCTCTCTTTTTCTTTGAGCAGTAATAAAAGGCACATTGCAGGAACATACAGGATCAGGCCTAAAATTATCTAATTCATCCCAAATTATCCTAAGTTTAGTGAAAAAGTCGGAAACAGAAAGATCACCTTGATTGAGAGAGGAGACGTTCATCTGAAGGTCAGAGATACGAGATAAATCCCCTTGTGAGAAACGAGCCTTGAGATCATTCCAAATGTCTAGTGCTTTATCCATCCATAGGATGCTCTGGTGCATATGAACAGAGACCGAATGCACAAGCCAGGATGCCACCATGTTGTTGCAACGCGTCCAGGATGAGAAAGAAGGATCGGTCTCAGGAGGCCGGGTAGTGGTACCATTGATGAACTCCACTTTGTTCTTTGCGCTTAATGCAGTGATGACTGAGCGACTCCAAGAATGATAATTGGTTGAATCAAGAAGCGGAGACACAAGAGGAGTCGCGGGATTCTCACTGGGATGTAGATACAGGAAACTGTGGGTAGGATTTTCTCCTTGAGCAACATTCTTGCTTTGATTAGAAATTGGAGTTTCGCTCCGATTAGGGTTTTCAGCAGCCATTGAAGCACGAAAACACAAACTGAGGAAAAAGGAAAAACTGTCAAAAACGAAAAACAGAAAAACGTAAAATAAAGAAAACGAAAGAGAACGAAAGAGAACAAATCTTGATAGAGTGAAGGGACGAATTCAGAGCGCGCAACAGAGCTCTTCATGGTGAAGAGCTCTGATACCATCTTAGAGAAATCAACAAGGTTCTGTAATATTTACAGAAGTAATAGAGTATGTTGAGTCTTTGGTGAAGAAGAGAATCGCAAGAGAAGAAAGGGAACGTGGGAGATGAGAGAACTCAAACAAAATTGTTATTCAGTAGTAATGTCACATTATGTATCAGAAAACCCTAAAAATAATCTTAAATACAAGGGTGCAAACAGCAGAAACTAAAAAGAAAAACTGGAAAGAGAAAAAGGCCCAGCAGAGGCCCAAAAAGCCCAAAGCCCAGTTTTGACAGAACATCCCAACTTATGTCAGTCAGATGAAGAATGCATGAAGAAAGGAAGTGGAAACTTATGTGCTCGTTATCCCAATCATTATGTGGATTATGGTTGGTGCTTTAACTCTAATTCTGATGAACTTAAAGGCTTCTTGGCCATGCCTACAGCAATCTCCAAGTAATGTGTATGTCTGTGAAAAGTGGTCATGCATAGTCATGCTCATGCATGCATGATTCATCTACTGCTATAAATAAAATGAGAATATTTCATCCTACTCCTATTTCTTTTTCACTAATTCATTCATCATTGCCAAAAATTTATCACACTTCATTCAAACTCCTATTTCTGAAACATCCGAATATGTAAATGAACTTTCAATTTTTATAACCCAAAAATCATAATTTTCTTTTTCAAATAAAGGAACTTTTATAAATTGGGTTGCTGAATGTGTGTTTTGAAGATATTTACGAATAACTATTTATTTCAAATTTTGATGAAGATGAGATGTGACAAAAATTCTATCCAAATTCTACGGTGAACGCTAAAAGTTCTTCTCAAGAAAGATCATATGTTGGATTTTTGAGGTGAAAAAAAAAAGTAATACCTCCAAAATAATCTAATTATTCTACTTTAATAATGATATTTTATCTTAAGTATATTATCAACAATTTGGGTGTGGGTGAATACACTGTATTAATGATGTTGAGAGTATGTTAACCAAAAAAACTCGTGTGTATTAAGTACATAAATTCGTAAATTTGTTGATTCTAGTGACAGTCATAACAAAAAAAACATCTATAGTTAGTTAGATTTCTTTATAAAAATTTAGTTTAATTTAAGTTCATAGTTTATCTACATTAGTAATTTATCTAAAAAACAGTGATAAAGACAACGTGACAAAAGTAATTTTATTCTCTTTCCCTTTAATTTATGCAAGTCATGCATGAAAAACAAAAAAAATAGAATTCTTGACAAAAAAATCAATTTTGAGAACCACATAATCGATAATCGATTATGTAAGTTTGTTTTAGTGGATAAATGATTATGCTTGGAAGCTAATCGATTTTGTGAATTTTTTGAGTTGATAATTAGTTATGCTTTACATATTCTTAGCACATAATTAATCATGACGTTTTTTACTAAAAATTGATTATACCTTGCCCACAGTTGTTTATGTTGTTGTTTTAAGTAGATAATTGATTATTACTTTCACAAAATTGTTTATGGTTCTATGCGGCTACTAGTTTCATTGTTTCATATCATACGTTGGATGAATCTTGTTATATAGTAAGTTTTGGATTGGGAAGATAGAAGTTGTAGATTGTTCAAGTGCTTGTTCACCGTTTGAGGTGCTACCATGTGGGTCACTTCAGTGTCGTTGTGTTCCTATTGCAATACTTGGTGGTTTCTGCATTCATTCAACTGGAGTTTCATCATCTGTTTTTTTTAAGCCAAAAAAATAAATGAATAAATGAGAAGTATTTCAAAGATAACACAACCCTTATATAAGTAAGAGAATCTAATTTTCTAATCTCTTAACAAAAATTTATCTCTTAGGAACTTTAACTGACCTCATACAAAACAAAGGCCAAATGAAAAACTTACACCGCGCACTTTAGACATAATGTAAGACCAAGTCTTCATTTGAGTCATAGTGAAAATTTCAATGTGATTTACACGGTCTCTTCTGAAAATTTAATTAATATTTAATTTTGTATATTATATATATATATATATATATATATAATTATATCACTAATTATAATAGTTATATTTATGAAATGACCAATATTATTTCATGCACTCTTGCAAAGTTATATTTTAAGGATATTAATGTGTAAAAGACTCATATTCTACTTGGACATCCTTCGCAATCCTTACGCATATGAAAACAAAGAAAAAAAATCATATTTCGTGTCTACACACCCTCATGATCCAAACAAGAGATTCTCTTACTCACTCATCCAAGCTCTTTCTTCATCAACAGATCCAAACATAGCATAAAGATTAAAGCAAAAACCTACCATTATCTAAACCCAATATGAGAATTTCACCATCAACCATCAACCATCAACCAACAAATAAACACACCTACACACTCCTAGAAGATAAAAATACATATTAAACAATATTTATACACTCAATTATCTAAAATCAACTAATAATTTAAATATTAGAATAACTTTTTCAGACACACGTGAACAAAGACCTAACCTGCTTCATTCTTTGGTTTTGTGGATTTGTTTTTCCGAATTTTGTTGTGTGTTATAGTCTCTTCTTTCATGTAACAATTTATAAGCATTAGTCCACTGTTGTTTTTCTCATCTTAGCAAATCGTGTCGTATACAGTTGGCCTATTCTAGTCCATTGATTCATCAGTTAAATAATAATAAGAATAATAATTTATTTATTTTGAATTAAATTGAAATAAATATTTAATAATAAAATTGAAATTAAAAAAATTAAAATGTTGAAACTGTGTATAATATTTACTTTGTTTGGTAGAAGCCAATGTTGAGGCTCTTAATCTTCACAGTTTTCTTAGTCATGTGTTAAGGTTAAGTAGGTATTTGTCTGCTTTTTTTCTTATATATTATTTCCAACAACACAAACGTTTTCATTTTATAACTCATGTTACACTACCAAGTATGAGTAAGATGGAACACTCTTTTTATTTAAAGCATAGATGCATCATGCATCACAATGCACGACCATACATGACCACCTTTCACAGGCATACACATTACTTGGAGATTGCCCTAGGCATGGCCAAGAAGCCTTTAAGTTCATCAGAAGCAGAGTTAAAGCACCAACCATAATCCATATAGTCATTGGGATAACGAGCACTGAAGTTTCCACTTCCTTTCTTCATGCATTCTTCATCAGATTCACATAAGTTCATCGAAAACATTACTAAAAATGAAATTTCAAAGTCAGAAAAATGAAGTATGTATAATAATTTTGTGTACTTCTCAAATATATAAACATAAACGAAAGATGGAGAAAGGAAAGATACATACTGGAAGTGGCAAGGAAGAAGAGAGCCAAAGGAGCAAGTCGAACAAAACCCATTCTTTGATTTTGCAGATTTCTTATTCTCAGTTTTGTGGTGTGTTGGTCTCTTGTTCAATGTAACAATTTTTAGGGATTAGCCTACTCTTGTTTTTCCCTATGTTACAAAGAAAATAAATTAATAATATAAAGGTAAAAAATTATAAAATTTTAATTATTCAATCAAAAATAATATTCAAAATTTTAATTAACTAAAATTTACAAAAAGAAATTATTTATTTTTAATTATTTTTAAATAAAAATAATTTTATAAAGTCATATTTTGAACATTTAAAAAAATTAAAAAATTTCTACACGTATTATATCTCTTACAAATTTAATCTAACTATCTTATCTTGTTCTAAAGAACCTAAATTTCTTCCCAGTTTTTTCTGTAAGATTATTTCAAATTCATTCCTCTTCAGACATCTTATCCATAATCCTAACACACTGTAAAACAACTCTGGTAGTATACATTGGCCTTTTCTGGTTTTGCTTGCCGTGTCACTAAAAGAAAATAACAAAAAATAATAATTATAAATGTAACAATTATAAAATTTCAATTATTCTAAACCAAAAAATAAATATAAAAATTTTAATTAACTAAAATTTATAAAACAATTATTTCATTTTCTAACTTTTTTTTTTTAAACAAATTGCCACTCTTGTCGTATACAGTTCGTCTATTCTAGGTCATTGATTCCTCTGATTCTGCTTGTACAGTGATTCTCCGTTTTTTCAGTCTTTCCAATTTTATTTTTTCTTCTCCTTTCATTGTTTGATTTGTCTGTCTGCTTTGTTACTTTCTCTTCTATAAATGTATATAAAAAAAACTATTTAATATGTATCTTGCTGCGAATTATTTTCGAAGCACGGGTACAATTTTTGTTTCTTTGTACATAAATGGATAATTTGGAAAGAAGTCGTGATTAAGCACCACTTATATTCTTTTCGATTTTCAATTTATTTTTGGTTTTCTATTGTTTTATGTTTTTCAAATTTTTTGTTTTTTAATTTTAGTAAAGTAACAAATTACATATAATTTGTTATGTTATTTATTTTTAAAATTGTGTATTTGATTGTTTGTAATTAAATATAATTTATTATCATAATTTAAATAAATATTTAATTACTTTAAATAATTAATTAATTAACTTTTAAATAACTAAAACAGAAGAAATATAAATTAAATTAATTTATGATGTAGTACACGTTTGGCAGAAGAGTGTTCTTACCACGACCAGTCCTCCCAAGGTCCTCCACTCACATGTTTCGCTTCCTTCAAATCAACGCTCCTCATTTTGATTTGCTTCCCAAACACATCTCAACCGTTTATCTCATACCAAAGGGTAGGTGAATGTGTCCCACTTTTGTACTCCAATTCAGGACACGTTCTTTTACCCTGTATGTTCGGAAACATATAGATAGAAGAAAGGTCAGCAAAGGTTGAAAAATAGGATTAAAAATAGCAAAAAAAAATCTCACTTTCCATTCACATTAGAAAAAAAGTTTTATTTTTAATAACTTATAAATTAATTTATTATCATTAAATAAGAGATAACAAGTATTACTTTTAGATAGTTTCTTTGATTTTTTAGAGTTTTTGGGATGTTACCCGAATTTGGTGGAACGTGTCCTGTATTTTACAAAGTTCTTACAATTGTCTTAACTACTATTTATTGTAGCTGGTTTAAATGTGCCTTTAATCGGTTGGTCACCGAAACCGAGTAACGAGACTCGTCTGGTGGAGACCGATACACTTGTCCCCTAACTTCGAGGAACATTTACTTCTGAAGAGATGTGACTGTTGCGTACCCCGATGTGAGAAGTGACATGGACGCATTAAATGCAATGTCAGAGACTTGACGTGCGCCTTGTCCACGCATCGTTCAATTGTTTACCGTGTGATCAAAGAACTAACATTGTGTCGTTTCGAATGTCAAGCATTGTGCACCCTTAGATCGATGGTGATCCGACGGTGTCACGGAGAGGACGTTTCATCCTTTCTTTTCTTCGTCTCTATAAATAGAGATGAATGTTGAATGTTATTACTTTTGAATTCACTTTTGTCATTGCTGAATTTGTCTAGAGTTATCTGAGTGTCGAGTGTATTTCAATTTCCTTTATTTTTTGCACTTTTGCATCAAGAGGTTTGTAATGACTTCCTCTTATGAGTCATTTAGTATTCATTATGTTCTTCTTTTTCTTCCTCTGGTCTCACACACTCGGCATCTAATAATGTGAGAGATGTGAGTTGCGCAAATCCGGCGGTCGATCTTGCTAGCCTACCGTCCAACTGTCCACATTATGAGTGGGGTGATCCGACGGTGACAGGGAGAGGATGTTTCGTCCTAAATATTAGATTTTTTATTTTTTATTTTCGTATTTTTATTGCTATACTAAATAAATAAATAAATAAATAATAGGAAGAAAACACAGGTTAAATATGCAGAAAATAAAATTAGGAAATAAAAATTATGCAGATAAAAAGAAAAACTGATAACCAAAATCAAATTGGATTCCCCGGCAATGGCGCCAAATTTGATAGCTGTCGTTTTGCTGTCAAATTAATATGATTCTAGCGTAGACTTGGCTAACACTAGAGAGATGATAGTATAATTGTGGACAAATGTCCCAAAGTCGTCTCCCAACGAATCCAATAGTAAAATTAGTTGATTAGGGTTTAAAATCTATCAGCAAGTAATGAAAAGTTAGTTATAAAAATAATAATAAAAAGGGGTTAAGATAGTTATGCAGAAAATATAAAAGAGATTGAAATAGAAAATAAAAAGCGGTTGATCCCAAGTTCTTCCACCATTGAATTCTTTACATATTCTCTAAAGATTAATCTTTTCTCAATCCTCCAACAGAGTTAAACCAGATTGAACATGCGCCAATCTAATTCAACTGAAACTCACCAGTAAAACATGCGTCTACTGGTTTAATCAATACCCACTTTGTTCCATGCGTATACTCCATGGGAATGCTTACCTCCTCTCCCTTGAATCATGCGCCTAAGAAATTAATTAGAACAATGCGAACTAACTAAGAAACCAAAGTTTAAGATAAGGAAGACTCTCAATCATGCGGTCAAGTACAACCTCTCACAAAAACCAGTTTTCCAGGAGATTAGACAATAAAAACAACTGCTATAGAAAATTAAAAATCGAAACTTTTATTTAACAAAACCTCATAACTCAATGGGAAATTACAAAGGAATCAGCCAAAAAGGTTAAGCTTTCCATGCGGAGGCAAAACAAAAGAATTACAAAAGAAGAAAATAAACTAAGAAAACCCTATGAAGCTCTCTCTCTTTCTACTTGATGCTTGTGTCCTTTTATAGGGCTTTTCTGCTCCAAGGATCTTGGGAAAATAAACAGTTTCCACTTTCCATAATTCTTTTTATTTTGCAGAAGATTTGCTTTCAATTCTGTTTCTGGAATGTTGTAGCTTTTATTTTCTCTTTCTTCTCCTCAGAATTTGTTTTTTGTTTTGATTCAAAGAAGCAACTTGGACTTTTGCATGTTTGGCCCATTCACAAAGGTAGATGCTTCAGATAATTTACCCTAAAAACACAAAATTACCAAAGATAATAGTTAAGACCCAAATAAACCCAATTATATGAATATTAATTAAAACAATGGATTTATTTATTATTATAGTCCAATAATCTATGATTAAGGCTATTGTGTGTGAATAAATATATGCTCATCAGCGGCTCTTTGGGCATTTAGGCTCATTTGTGATGTCTTTAGATTGATGTCGTTCCCTCGATCCTTTCTTTTTTTTATTATAACTCCCAATCGACTTACCGCATGGGTTGGTTATCTTTGAAGAGTCGTCTGAGTGACATTATTTTCGCTCCCTTCACCTCGTCCTTTAAAAATTCCAATAAGAGGTACTTTAAAATGTTAGTCGAACTGGATGGTAAGCCATTTTTCTATTACTCAGAGGAAAAATCAAAATTCCCCTTTCATCTTGGCCGAGGTCCTCCATATCTCCTCAAGATAAAACATTTTTTCATGTGTTTGATCAACTTCCAAATAGGTCCTACTCGAAAGATTTTAACTATATATGAGTCGTTCTAACGATGAGTCAATTTGATCATAATGTTACGTTTTAATATACTTGTATATTTATTCTATATATACTTGTATATTTATTCTACATGTTGACTGGGTGTTTAATTCATTTGTGTTTTTCACAAATTATATCTCACATGGTCCTCGAATCAGTGAATGTATTAAAACAATTGAAAAGGTAGGCGACAAAGAGATAGAAGGGTTCTCTTGAGTTGATAGGGGCAGGACCCTGCCATTGATTTAGTGCCTCCGATCAACACTGAGCAACCTACAAATCCAAAGAAGAGAGGATCGTCTTCTCATTCTCCCTTGATTTCTTTTTATCAGCAATGAATAAATAAAATTAAAGGGATACTTCAGGGGTATCCCAAAAGAAGAGAGGATCGTCTTCTCATTCTCCCTTCTCATTCTCATTCTTCCTTGGTGCTGGAGAATGCCTACAACTTGCCTTTTTTATTAAAAAAATATTTAATAATGAATTATGGTGTTTTTTTTTTCGTAAATTTAAGTTTTTTTTAATATATAATATTCATAATTATTTTTATTTTTGTAATAAAAACTAATTTTGTATTAAATTCAAATAAATTTATTAAATATATTAAAATTTGTGAAAATACAATATATCATTTTATTTTATATAATTATATATATTTTGTTGATATTATAATTTTATTTTATTATTTATAATTATATGTTGTTATTAATAGTATAATTAATTTTTTTTGAAATTATTAAATAAATTTATCTAATATTTAATTTTGTATATCGTATATATATAATTATATTAATAATTATAATAGTTATATTTATGAAATGACCAATATGAATTCATGCCTGTTACAAAGTTACATTTTAAGAGTATTAACATAAAATACTTCCATTCTACATGAAAATCCATCCTAAAATTTACATACGTGACAAGAAAGGAAAATTTATGTACGTGTTCCACTCTCTACACCCTCACCTCCAAACATGTTGATTCAACACAAAAAAACATCATTTCACTTGTCCATCCACGCTCCCCTCGTCCAACCACGCTCCCACTCTATCAATGGATCCAAACACACAGCATAAAAGGTTAAAACGAAAACATACCCTAATATCAAAGTCTCATCATAATCCTACAAATAAACACACCTACAACATAAAAATACATATTAAACAATATTTATTACGACCAAATATCTCAAAACAATTAATAATTTAAACATTAGAATAACTTTTTCAGATACATGAGCTGAAGAAAGACCTAACCTGCTTCATTCTTTGGTTTTGTGGATTTATTTTTCCGAATTCTCCAGTCTCTTCACAGTTGTTTTTTTTCATTCATTGATTTCTCCTCAGATTTGGTACTTGCTCCTCCATAAAGCTATATAAAACACTATTCTACAACTCTTATGAGATAAACGTTAAACCTATATGTGCTATAGCCAGAGAATCTGTGGATAAATGGTTTACAGTACCTAAGAACACGGTACTCTCTTCATAATAGTTTTAATAAAAATAAGAATAATTTATTTATTTTGAATTAAAAATTTTAAAATATTTAATAATAAAAATTGAAATTAAAAAAAATTAAAATGTTGAAACTGTGTATAATTTTGACTTTGTTTGGTAGAAGCCAATGTTTGAGGCTCTTAATCTTCACAGTTTTCTTAGTCATGTGTTAAGGTTAAGTAAGTCTGCTATTTTTTTCTTATTTCCAACGACACCAACGTTTTCATTTTTTAACCAAAAATATTTATTTCACACCATCCTTTATTTTACACATCAATAAATATTAATATTTTAATCATTTATAAAAAATTATAATATCTTTAATTTTAAAACATTATAAAATTTATTTATTTCGCTTATATTCTTATTAAAGAGATTTTTTCTTTTTTTCAAATTTTTTTATTATAAATATTAATATTTATTATAAGTGTACAATAGAACAATATATCAAAATATCATAACTTTTTTTAACTCATGTTACACGACCAGGATGGAACACTCTTTTTATTTAAAGCAGGAGATGCATCATGCATGACCATACATGACCACATTTCACATGCATACACATTAGTTGGAGTTTGCTCTGGGCATGGCAAAGAAGCTTTTAAGTTGTTCAGAATCAGAGTTAAAGCACCAACCATAATCCATATATTGATTGGGATAACGAGCACAAAAGTTTCCAGTTCCTTTCTTGATGCATTCTTCATCAGATTCACATAAGTTGGGATCTTCATCTATCATCTTTGCCACAGATGATGAAAGTGCAGTTGGATCAATGCAGACACCAAACATTGGGTTAACACGTTTACAGAGACAATCATTTGACCCGCACAGTGGATCATCGTACGCCGGGTAACAAATACCTGAACAGTGTGCAGCTTCTATGTTCTTCATCGAAAACATTACTAAAACTGAAATTTCAAAGTCAAAAGAAATGAAGTATGTATAATAATATTGTGTAGATCTCAAATATATAAACAGAAATGATGAACAATGGGAACTTACATACTGGAAGTAGCAAGCAAGAAGAGAGCCAAATGAGCAAGTCTAACAAAACCCATTCTTTGATTTTGCAGATTTCTTATTCTCAGTTTTGTGGTGTGTTGGTCTCTTGTTCAATGTATCAATTTATAGCCATTAGTCTACTGTTGTTTTTTCCTATGTTACAAACAAAATAATAATAAAAGAAAATAAATTAATAATATAAAGGTAAAAAATTATAAAATTTTAATTATTCAATCAAAAATAATATACAAAATTTTAATTAACTATTACTTAAAAAATAAATTATTTATTTTTTAATTATTTTTAAATAAAAATAAATTTATGAAGTCATATTTTTAACATTTAAAAAAAATTAAAAACTTTCTACACCTATATCTCTTACAAATTTTAATAAATTTTTATTACAAATTTAATCTAACTATCTTATCTTGTTCTAAAGAACCTAAGTTTCTTCCCATCTTTCTATGTAAGATTATTTCAAATTCATTGCTCTTCAGACATCTTATCCATAATCCTAACACACTGTAAAACAACTCTGGTTTTGCTTGCCGTGTCACTAAAAGAAAATAATAAAAAATAATAATTATAAATGTAAATTATAAAATTTCAATTATTCAAAACCAAAAAATAAATATAAAAAATTTCATTTTCTAACTTTTTTATATAAAAAACATGCCACTCTTGTCGTATACACAGTTTGTCTATTCTAGGTCATTGATTCCTCTGCTTCTGCTCGTACAATGATTCTATGCTTTTTCAGTCTTTCCAATTTTATTTTTTCTTCTCCTTTCATTCATTGATTTCTCTGTCTCCTTTGTTACTTGTTCCTCATAAATGTATATAAAAAATTATTTAATATGTATCTTCCTGTCTTCGTGCGAATTATTTTCGAAGCATTGGTACAATTTTGTTTCTTTGTACATAAATGGATAATTTGGAAAGAACTCTTGATTAAGCACCACTTATATTCTTTTCGATTTTCAATTTATTTTTGGTTTTCAATTGTTTTATGTTTTTCAAATTTTTTGTTTTTTAATTTTAGTAAAGTAACATAAACTACACTTAATTTTTTATGATATTTATTTTTAAAATTGTGTATTTGATTGTTTGTAATTAAATATAATTTATTATCATAATTTAAATAAATACTTAATTACTTTAAATAATTAATTAATTAACTTTTAAATAACTAAAATAGAACAAATATAAGTTAAATTAATTTATGATGTAGTACAACGATTTCTTCAGCTTCTTTTTTTATATAAAAAACAATCGATTAACAACTAAAAAAATCATAAAATTAATTAGTTTCCAAACATAATCCATTATCCCTTAAAAAAACTCACATAATGAATTATGTGGTTCTCCTAATTCTAACTTCTTTGTTTTCCATGACTTGAATAAATTAAAAGAAAGAAAATAAAATTAATTTTGTTACATTTTTATCATCGTTTTTTAGCGACACACCTATTTATGATGTTTCACGTCTTTTCATGGCTTTCTTTTCTTGCACACCAAACACGTCTTTAAATTTATCTTAATCTACAATTACTGAGTACGGAACCTTTTTCACTATTGATAGTGTGGAATAACAGATAATCAATGAAAAAATTATTTGCATTAAATACACTACTAAGAACACTATACTATATTCATAATAGTTTTAATAAAAAAAATTAATTAATAATTTTTTAATAAATTTAAATTAGTTTACTTAAGTTATTTAATATGTATCTTGCGTCCGACAATAAAAATAGAGCAATTATTTATAAAAGTTCCTTTATTTCAAAAAGAAAATTATGATTTTTGGGTTATAAAAATTGAAACTTCATTTACATTTTTGGATGTTTCAGATTTCATACAAACACAATATGATGAGCAAGCCATTGAAGCCACAGTGAAAAGAAAACAAAGAAAATCACTTATACTATAACTTTTGGGATGATTGAAATAGGAGTTCCATTAGTCATATTTCATTTCTAAGATCATCATCAAAAGAAAAACAGTTAAGGAAGCATAGGATACTTTTCAACAAGAATTTGAAGGAGATATAAAGGTGAAAAATAACAACCCATGTTGATTTTGATTTTGATTTTGATTTTGATTTTGAAGAGACATTTATTACAGCTACAAGTTTAGACACCATTAGAACCTTATAATTTCCCTTACTCTTCAAAATTATTCTAATAAAATATGAAGTCATTTTTGAATGGTGCATTGAAAGAGGTCTATGCTCGAGAACCTCAAGGTTTTGTGGTTGAACTTTCTTTATGGAATGACACAAGCTCTAAGAGCATGATATAGAAACAGTGACAACTTCTTCACAGTTTTCTTGTTCATGTGTTAAGTGCTACTACTTTAAGCTCGAGAGTACCTATTTCTCTCTATTTTTTCTTATATATTTCCTACAGCAGAAAATATCACTACGTTTTCATTTCTTCATTAAGTACGAGTATAGGATGAAACACTCTCATTTTATTTATAGCAGTAGATGCATCATGCATAACCATGCATGATTAGCATGACCACTTTTCAGCGGCATACACATTACTTAGAGATTGCTCTAGGCATGGCCAAAAACCCTTTAAGTTCTTCAGAACCAGAGTTAAAGCACCAACCATAATCCACATAGTGATTGGGATAACGAGCACAAAAATTTCCACTTCCTTTCTTGATGCATTCTTCATCAGACTGACATAAGTTGGAATGTTCATCAATCATCTTTGCCACAGATGATGAAAGTCCAGTTGGATGAATGCAGAAACCAGCAAATAGTCCAGCAGGGACACAGCGACAATCATATGACCTGCATGGTAGCGTCTCAAACGGTGAACAAGCACCTGAACAGTCTACAGCTTCTATCTTCTTCATCGAAAACATTACTAAAAATCAAATTTCAGAGTCAGAAGAAATGAAGTATGTATAATAATTTTGTGTACTTCTCAAATATATAAACATAAATGATGAACAATAGTTACATACTGAAAGTGGCAAGCAAGAACAGAACCAAAGGAGCAACCCTAAGATGAGCCATTCTTTGATTTTGCATATGTGTTATTCTCAGTTTTGTGGTGTGTTAGTCTCTTCCTGCATGTAACAATTTATAGGCATTAGTCCACCGTTGTTTTTCCTATGCAACTAACAGAAAATAATAATAAAAGAAAATAAATTATAACATAAGTATAAAATTGTAAAATTTGTATTATTCAACCGAAAATAATATAAAAAAATATTTTTTATTTTATTTTTAATTATTTTTTAAAGATAAAAAGAAATTTATATATTTACCTTTTTAACATTTAGAAAAAGTTAAAAATTCTTTCCCAATCATTCACGAACTTTAATAAATTTTTTTTCTACAAATTCATTTTATTTGCTATCATCCAAACAATATAACTATTTTCGTATTTTCCTCAGAAATGTTTATACATTCCTTTTCTGGAATCCTCAGTTCTCATCCATAATCTAATTGCCTATTTGGTTCATTGATTCCTCTGTTCTTCAGTCTTTTCAGTTCTTCTTTTTCATGCAAGTTATTTTATATGTACTGCAAAAAAAATAATCATTTTAGGCAGCAATTATTGCAGAACCAATCAAGGAAAATATATTGGTACAGTTTTGTTTCGTTTGTTCATAAATGGATAAATTTTTTAAAAAAATATTATAAACATGATTACAAGTCATAAATGCACCACTACTATTCTCTTTCGTTTTTCAATTTATTTTTGGTTTTTCCATTTTTTAATTTTTTAAATTTTAGTGAAATAACATTAATTACATTTATTATTTTATGTTATTTATTTTTAAAATTGTGTATTTAATTATTTTTATTTGGATATAATTTATTACTACAATTTAAATAAATACTTAGTTACTTTAAGTAATTAATTAACTTTTTAAATCACTAAAATAGAAGAAATATAAAAAAATAGTTCTATGTTATTAAATTTTATTAAACTTTTTGTTTTCGTTTCAATTGCTTTAGAAAATATATTAGTTATGAAAGATATATAAAATTTGGAACTAGTCTTTTTCTTTAGAAAAAAACAATGCACCCTCACACTTATTTTTTCTTCATTACAAGTTTGCTATAAAAGGGGGTTTCAGTTCCAACTTTCTCGCTGTTACATCTCAACTGAAATACTGCCACTTTGGTTGTGGGAGATTGTGATCACACACAAACAAATCAATCAATGAATCAGAAAAATTGATTCAACCTATTGTTTATAAGTTCTAGTTTTAATTCATGTTTATATTTTAGATAAGTCTTCATAAAAACTTCTAATAGAATTAAAGCTACAAAAACGAATATTTTTAAAGTTTTCATCAAAGAAATAATTAAATACATAACAGAAAAAGCAGTCTACACATTTAAAATATAAAAAATACGTTGCCATTAAATATATAAACATTTTAAAGAAAAAGATATCATGATATTAGAAAACTAGAGCTTATAAACCCCAACACAAAATCGCTTTCACATGTAACTGTTTACTAAAAGTTACATTATTATTATTATTATTATTATTATTATTATTATTATTATTATTATTATTATTATAGCAAAATGTATACTTAAGTCCTAGCACTTCAAGATGTGTAAAATGTGCTATGTTCCTTTTTTTTCAAGATAATATTTATATATATTTATCTTTAAAAAACAATATCTTCGTAGGACTTAGTCAAGTAATTATGATGATAATTAATGTTCTAAATAAAGAAAATAAGGATTACTTTATGTATGTTATATCTCTTTTATAATATTTTAATTTTAATAAAACTTAACATATTCATATTATTTTATACAAATTTTTTAAGTATTTTATTATCCGAACCAATAAATTTAGAGCAGTTAGTATGTGTTAAATAATATGAACATTAACTATATGCAGTTATCCTTATATTTTGCTGATATTGAATGGTAATCACCCGAACCTGATTATAACTATCTCAGTAGATGTAAAAATCAATATTATTATTAATTACTGAAACAGTTATGTATACATGTCATAAGTCTTTATATACAATTCCAATGAGTATTTCTACCCTTAATACTTTCATTTACTCATTATTCATGTATCTTTATACTTTTACTAATTTGAGCGTCGAAGAATCTTCTATAAGTGGACTTTTTTTCAGATTTTATCATCAAAGCTCGACAATTTGTCAAGATAAAGAGCAGACAATTTGATCAACTCGGATTCACCACCAAAGGCGACTAAATCTTAAGCCCAGTAAAAATAAATTGGTGACTTGAAATTTGGTTTGTATGCATTCAATTTAGTTTTGTTATGAGGATTGATCATTGTTATTCTTTGTTATTTTGATAGAGATGGGTTTAACTGTAGGAGATTTTGTTGGCTGATTTGCAGTTGGAAAGGTAATCTGTGAATATCATTTTACTGTATAAGGGTTGGATCACCCCTGAAATGGTCCCATTTAATTTCATTGCTATTTGCTGATTAAAAAAAAAATTTTGCGACCATTGCGGGACCCTAGTAATATTTTTCCAGAACCACATTATGATATTCACCATAAGGAAAACAACAATTAATACACCCTAATTTGGGATGCATTCTTTAATCTTAAAAGCCTTGAAAGCTTATATTGATTATGCTACACAAAAGAATGAAACTACAGTGCATAATGCTTTTAATTCTACAATAAATAAGGAGACCACAATACTAAATGTTATCATTAGGATACGCCAACAATTGGATAAAAACATGGGATTCTTAGTAGCCTAACTTTAGACTGAGATTCAGAAGCTTAGAGAGCAACAACGCGAAGAGATTCACGTTATTCGACATGAAATATAGTAGAATCGAATAGTGCTAAGATTCGAACACACTATAAGAAAATTTGGTATTATATACAACATTAATCCATATGTAAGAAATAAAATCTGTATATAAAGCATAGTTACATACAGATTACATACGGAAAAAAAACGTATGTAAAACTGTCATAGATAACTTTACAAACGGATTTAAAATCCATATGTAATTGCATACAAATTTATCCGTATGTAATTGTCTATTAGACTTACATACCGATATTTCCGTATATAATTTCACCAGAAAGTTACATATGAATATTTTTTGTATGTAATTACTTATGTATTACATACCGAAAAATCCGTATGTAACTGTAATTTTCTTTTCTTTTCAATACCTAAAGGTATTGAAAACTTTGTTTTTCTATACCTGAATATATTAAAAAGCATTCAAAGACATGTATTCATCAATATTCAAACCTGGACGTGTATTCAAAAGCATGATAAAATATTATTTTCAAATTTGAACTCAACTCATTTAAATAATCAAACATATTTAAATCTTGGGTGTATTTATATAACTTAATAGAAAAAAACTGGACAAGTATTTAACAAGCCTAGTTTGAATAGTTTACATCAATGATAACGTCCAGAAATTTTAATATTAAACCACAACAACATAGGGTGACAGGTCCAGGATGGTAAACCTTTGTCCTAATACCTAAATTTCACTAACATTTAGAAAGTACTAACAAAGGCACAAAACAATTATATACCAGTATAATTTTGATTTCCTCTTCTTAGTAGGTGGTTGAGGAGATTCCTCCTTTTTTTCCTTCTCGTCTTCATCCTCTTTTTTGCATAGGGTTTATAACTCGGTTTGTCGGTTCCAAAACCCATTGTCACCGATTTAGCATCATTCAAACACGTTTTTTCAAGGAGAAAATGACTCATAAAGGTAATACATGACTCACTTTGCTAAAACATCTTTGAACTTTCTTGATCTGCATCTGGTCGTGGCAATACATTCGATTAAGGTTGGACTTCAACCCGATCCTTTCTCATATACTTTGTATGTTGATCCCCCTCTTAACATAGATGACCTCCGAGCATTAGTTGCTTGATATATTAGCATAGAAGAAAAGGTAACAAGGAAGTCAACTTACAAAGATTTACCTCCCAATCCATAAAATTTAAAAAAGAAATGTGTTGGTATATTTGAAACTTATACACCCTTAAATGCTAGCAGAGTGATGTTCTCCGTGACACCTTTACATTAAAGCTTGTCTGACTTCTTCACCCCGCTCCTTCACTTACTTATGTTGATCCAACCAATAGATACAACTATCACCAAAATTCGAAGAATGTTACAAAGTATGTGACTCGATTTCGTTCAGTCACGTGCTTTAAATTGTTTTGTGCAAAAAAATAAATTTGACAGAGGATGAGGATGCGAGAGATGGTGAGGAAGAGGTTGAGGCTTCCGATGAGGTAATCAAGGAAGGGGAAGAGAAACATCACCCCACCTTAAACAATATCTCCTCCTCTCGCTCCTACACTACAACCTACACAAGAGCAAGAACAACCTCAAAATCTCGATCACGTACGAGGAACTGTTCTCACCATTGTTGGAGGCTTCGCAAGTGGAGGAAGTTCAAATGCAAGGCAAAAAAGGAACCTTAGGAGTATCACATCAATAAACTCCTTAACACCTCATTTGCTGCCTCCCATCACCTTCTCCAATGAAGATTTTTGTGTAAACAACCTCGTCCATGATGATCCAATATTTGTTACAGCTACCATAATCAACTAGCAAGTTTGTAAAGTCCTCATTCATTAGGGCAGCTAAATAGATGTCCTTTATTGGTCAACCGTTTTGAAATTGGATCTTCCTCATTCTATGATCAAGTCGTATTCGGACCCATTGTTAGGATTTGTTGGGAACGAGTACACACTAGGGGTATATAGACCTTCTTACTACTTTTGGTACTAGTGGATCATATCGTACTTTAACTGTGAGGTATATATTGGTTGAGGCCAATACTTCTTATAGTGTGCTCATTGGATGCCAAATTCTCAATCAACTCGGCATGCATTGTCGTATCGACACTACACATGACCATGAAGTTTCTAGTAGAAAATGACAATTATGATTGTAAAAAAAAAACAAAGACACTTTAGGAATGATACGCACATAGTTCATGACTAACACCTTATTTGATGAAGGCCTCAACTTCAAGTAGTACAACACAAATGAAGTCTATCATTATGGTCCCTGACCAACACGATGTTCCTCGACCAGTTTTCAACATAGAGGAAACACATCATGTAAAGGATGAACATGAAGAACAAATCGAGGAAGTTGACCTGGATCCCAAAAAGAAAATAAACCCAACCTTGATGAACTGATGATCAATGTATAACTCGGTTCTCTCCCCAATCAAATCACTCGAGTTGGGAAAACTATTCGCCGAGTACTATGGAATGAGATAAAACAAGTACACCTCAACAATGTTGATTTGTTCGCGTGAAGCCCATCTGACATGCCTGACATTGATCTAGATTTCATGTGCCACAAGCTTTCTATTTTACCTCAAGAAAATCCAATGGCTCAAAGAAAATGTAAATTCAATGAAGAAAGACGTCAATCAGTTGATCAAGAGGTCGAGAAACTATTGAAGGTCGACTTCATCAGAAAGATTGTTTACACCACATGGTTGTTGAATGTGGTGATGGTAAAGAAGTCCAATGGTAAGTGGAAGATATGTATATGCTATGCATATTTAGACAAAGTCTGCCCAAAAGACACATATCCTTTACCAAGTATTGATCGGCTGATTAATAACAGGTCGTAACATGAGCTCCTATGTTTTCACAACGCTTATTCTAAATACAACCAGATTAGAATGTATCTTCATAACAATGACAAAACAACATTTATGACTGAAGGCGCCAACTTTTATTACAAGGTCATTCCATTTGGCCTAAAAAAACGTTGGTGCCACTCGCCAGCGTTTAATGGATAAAGTTTTTGTGGATCTCATAGGTTCCACCATGAAATTTTATGTAGATGACATGGCGATCAAGTCAACATCCATAGAGAACCACCCACTCGATATAGAGAAGGTGTTCAACCAAATCTGAACACATAACATGCGCCTTAACCTTGAAGATTGCATTTTTGGTTGGAGGCAGAAAATTTCTTGTTTTCATGATTACACAAATAGCATATGAAGTCAATCCCGATAAATGTGAAGCCATTTTGAGCACAAGGAGTCAAAGTAATCTCAAGGAACTCCAATAGCCAAACGGAAAGCTTGTTTCCCTTTTCAGGTTTACTCCCAAGTTCGTCGAGAAGTCAAAACCATTATTCCCGTTATTAAAGGGAGTAACAAAATTCGAGTGGAACCAACAATCTGAAGAGATTCAAACTTAAGGGAGATATTGTTTCTTTGCAAACTTTGGTAAGCCCTCCTCCACATTCTACTCTTATTCTCTCTTTGGCAGTATCATACTCGGCAATACGTTTAGTTCTGGTCTATAAAGAAGGCAAGAAACATCTATATGTATATTTCACTAGCAAAACTCTACAATCGACTGAAGAAAGATATCAAGTCATTGATAAGCTCATCCTTGCCTTAGTTTTTTCGACCCTAAGACTCAGACATTATATCAAGAGCTTTAACATTACTATTCGCATCGACTACCCCATCAACAAGTTCTGCAAATGCCTGAGCTCATCGTTCTTCCTTTTCAGGCTTTCCAACTCCCTAGTGTTCTTCCTTTTCAGTCTTTGCAACTCCCTTTTCATCTTTAACACTATTGTCAGCGAGTTTATCCGGTGATCTTCCTCTACCACCTGTCTTTCGCTTTCCATCATGCTTCTAGTAGCTACCATGTGGTTTCTCAATAGATTTTTCTTCTAGCTCCACGGTGTGCGTCAAAAATGTTCTTACACGGTTCAACAAGATTAGATTTCCTCTATCAAAACTCCAGTCTCTCGGTGATAGGTACTTGTAAAGACACTCTGATGCTCAAGTCAACGGTGAATATGTCTAGATTATGAGTATTATAATCAGAAAAACATTACTTTTTTTCCTTTGGATCCTCATCTATTTATAGTTTACTATGAGCTTGAGGATTATCTCACATAAAAACCTAATACTCTTTTAATCCTGTTCAGGAGCTTATTTAGGAAGTGATTATTGTGATTAGTTACATTGTGTCCAAATGCCGAGTTATTTTTTTTAGTGTGGTTCATGTTTGAATCGACTGGAATACCAAAATATCATTTGGTTTTCGACATAACAGTGGAGTGCGTAATGGAATCATATAACTATAGAAATATAGAAATACGAATAAAGTAGTCTATTTAACTTAATATAATTCAATATCTACTCATTTGATATCAGAATGTTCTTACGTACATGAAACTTTCTCAAGATCTACTCATTTTGATATCAAAATCTTATACATGCAAGTTTTCAAATATTTATAAGCTAATATTTAAAACAACACTCAATTAGAAACAACAAACCAAGTTGATGAGAAGCAATGCACTTGCTGAGAATGAACTTTTTATGCTCTTGGATTTGATGGGTACACAGTCAGCAGAATCTTCTACACAACATTATTCTCTCCTGCAAAATATGAAAGTTATTACATTGTATATATAAAAAACATGAACCAACAAACACATTTTCAATTATTGAATCCAAACAAGGAAAGTAATGTATGAAATATCCATAAGTTATTACTCACATAATCATACAATCTACTATTTACTAAAACATAAACTAATTTAAACTTATAGATAAACCAATTTTTATTTTTATTTTATTTTAATTATTTTCTCCTAAATGGGAGAATCCCCTCAAAAATATTTTATTCTACCCAATGTATTTCAGTGACTAGCTCATGTGCGTAATTGATTTACCCTAAATAGGAGAATCTCTTTCACTGCTTGGTCTAATCATGGCCTGCACTGCTAATATTTTTTATAGTCTTGTCATTTTCTCTGTTCTAAAATTTTATGAGACTAATCGTAATTATGTGAAAAAAGTGGTGATTTGAGAATGAAAGAGTGATATAAGTCACCATCATTTTTCATTCTTATACTCTATCATGCACATGCACAGAAAGTTATGTGAAACGTGAAAATATATCAAATATGTTTACATGAAAAAGTGTACTATCTTCCTTATTATGATAAATAAATTATCTTTATTCCTGGCATAGTTATGATTATGTTTGAGGTAATTATCACCCAATATCAGTAAAAATATAAAAATAACTGCATATAGTTAATGTTTATATTATTTAATGAATATTAACTGTTTCGTATTTACTTGATAATAAAGTACTTAAAAAACTTATATAAATTTAGATCTCATTAAAATATTTTTAAAAAAATCATATAATATATGATAAAGTAATCCTTATTTTTTTTATTTAGAACATTAATTATTATCATAATTATTTGACTAAGCCTTATGGAGATATTGCTTAAAAGATAAATATAAATAAAAAAATTATTGAGAAAAAGGAATGTAACACGTTAAACACTGAGATATTTTTTAAGTGCTAAAAATTAAGCACACATTGTACTTTTGCTAGAATAATAATAAAAATAATAATATAACTTCTATACATTCAAACTAGAGCTAATATAATAATTGAAGTGTTCGAGTGAGATATAGTAAACATCACAATTTCCCATAGTAAATAATAATAATAATAAATTTTATTCATTACAAATAATAAAAAATTAAATGTAATTTATTTTATTTCACTAAAATTAAAAGCAAAAAAATTGAAAAACAGAAGAATGGAAACGGAAAAACCAAAAATAAATTGAAAAACGAAAACAAATAGAAGTGGTACTTAATCACGACTTTTATTCACACTAGTTACCATCTTTCTAATGTTTTTTGGAAATAATTGCTGTCAAACAGCTTGCATGAAAAAGGAAGAACTGAAAAGACTGAAGAAGCTTTGAATCATTACGAATCAATGAATCAGAAGGCCAACTGTATAGCACAAGACTTGCTTTGATTACAGATGAGATTAATGACTAATAGAAAGAGTGAATTTCAGAGGTAAATATGAAAAAAAAAGTTAACTTTGTATGGATTAATGTATATAAAGTAAATTAATGAGGAAATTTTATTCAAATTTATGAGTCTGATATGTGTAAAAAAAAAATTTAAATGTTAAAAATATAACTTTATCTTTATATTTAAAATAATTACAACATAAAATAAAATAATTTTTTAATAAAAATTTAAGTTAATTAAATTTTTTTATATTGTTTTCATTTGAATAATAAAAAATTTATAATTTTTACATTTATATTATTAATTTTTTTTCTTATATTTTATTTGGATTGTGAAATGGAAATGTGAGAGTGTGATAGAGTGAAAGTGTGTGAATTTGAGAAGAAAGTGTGAATAAAGTTTGGGACAACATCCCTATTTTTACCCATATTTGATAATATATTATACATGCAATATCTAATTAACATATAAACATATACTACTTTCTCATTTTTTGTATCTCAAAATATTTCCCTCTTCTTAAGAATTTTAATATATATACACAAAAGTTTTTTTTTTAAAAAAACATCCAAAATAAAGCATCTCATCCTCCTCTGATTGTTCACTGATGAGCTCTATTACCTGCAACATCATCTGCTCCCTATCATCACAGATTGATTAAAGAAAACAAACAAAAAAGAAAGCATAAGGTAAACTAGCTATTTTTAAAATTTTAAATATAAAAGATTAAATATCAACATAAATCACCAGTATTCACACATTTTCACAATTTCATCAAGTGTTTATCACGTTCATCATCCACATTACTTATGCCAGATTTCTACTGACTCACATACTCAGACACTTGACTCCACTTCCGAAAGACTTGTGTATTGAAATTAGAATCCTGAGACCTGCACCTGTCATACTACTAGCTGTGAATCCACATAGTCATGCGCATAAACATCTCAATAGTTCATCATCTCATCATCTCATATTACAGGGTAAGTTCATATTGTTGGGTCTATTAGTGTCTAAGTTCAAGAGGGGAGGGGTGAATTGAGCTTATAAAATTTTCGCAAGAACACACAATTTCCAGTATATCAGAGACAAAGAGAACATATTGTTTTTACACAAAACAGATGGATTCTTCAGAGCAGTCTAGCACAATTTGACTTTGTTCAAATTAGAATTGTAAACAACAGAGGGTTATAACAGAATCAGATTAGTTGGATTTTATGAGTATGAAGAATACAGCTATGCCAAGAAATCAATCAACTTCATTCAACACAAGGTTTTAATGAGAATAAACCTTTCTCAGGTTTTAATGAATAGACAATTTGTTTTCAGATCAATTAAAACAGCATATACAACTGCATTGATTGTGATTAGAGAGCTTTAACAAATCAGGAAGAACAGTTTTTATTAAACCTAGAATTAACAGATTCAATTTCAAAAGAACAGATTTAGTTCTTGACAGAAATAAGCAAAACCAGAAACGAGTGCAGGGATGAGAAGAAAGGCACACAAGTTTTTATACTGGTTCACTCATACAGAGCTACATCCAGTTTCACCTTACCCCAAGGTGGAATCCACTAAAACAAACAGTACCAATCACTTACAATCACAGCAGTTCTTGAACACTACAAGAACAATACAACCAATGCTGAAAAACCCTATTTCAGCACACCTTGCACTCCAAGAAACCCTATCAAAGAGTGACTAACACTTACACATTTACAAACCAGAATAAAGGAAAGATTACACCTGAAAAGAAGATGCAAGAACTCAAAACCAGTAGTTCAATTTGCTGCAGAACTGCACCAGCACCTTCACCAAGATCAAAGGTTTCCTAGAACAAGCACACTTGAAAATCTCTTTGGAAAACCTTTCAAAAATCTTTCAATCCTTCTTCTCACATGGAAAACGTTTGATCTCTGTCAAAAACGTAATTGCTCAGCACTTTTTCATGTGAGAGAGACTTTTCTTTATATAGAAAACAGTTTCTAACTTCTTTTCAAAAAACAGTTGAAAAGCAGTTATGAAAACAAAAAATTCATTTTTGAACTTAACAGATTTATTTTGTGAAAACCGCCAACTCAGCTACCTGAAATAACTGTCTGAGTTGTACCTTTGGTGCCCTAACTAACTTGTGAAAAACCTTTCAGCTGACCAAAGAATAAACCTGTTCTTTCACAGTGAAACATATTAAATGATAGCAAGTAGGCCAGCTCAGCTTTAACTGAAATAACTAACTAAGCTTTACCTGTGGTGTTTTATCAAAATTTTAGAAAAGCCTTCTAACAGAGAAGAAATAAACCGATTCTTTCTCCAAAAAACAGATTTATTTGTGTACTGATTTAAAACTTTTAAGAGCACTTTAAAAAGCTTTTCAAAAACCATTTAACCACATCATGTGCTTGATCTAGGCTTGGTTAGGCATCTAGGATGGATCATGTAGCAAAAGGCAACCTTACACAAATACAAGCCTACATACAAGATCATCTAAACCTATTACAAACATTACAACAAACTAGCTATTTTTCTACATCAAACACACACTAACACTAGGTAGAGAAGAGGCTTCATCCATCTTCAACACATATGACATGAAAGACCAGATTATATTTCAAACCGCAGACAAAGTCATATAAACCTCCATCGACTCTCATCAACTGAATAACTCCATCTATGTGAATCCATTATATTAGTAGAGTCAGGATGTCTCATTACGGGTCTGACAAATCAATACATCCTAACAAAATCTCAACACGGTATTTCCTTTTCTGAAAATACTATATCTTGATCACACTTTCACCTCATTACATACATCATTTAACACATTAATACTCCCACCATTCAATCACATCATATTTTTAACTTTTTAAACAATCCAAATATATATAAAAATTCACTTAAATACATAACTAAGTTCCAAATATATGCTCTCTAAATCATTCATCATCTAAAATCAAACAACCACTACTCAACAAACATCTCATTTTAGTAATTCAACAAAATATTCAAAAATAGTTCAACTCATTTATTTTATCTTTGAAACACTTTCAATTCTCAATCACAGACACTTTCAACACTTTATTCATCTTAAAATTAATATAAAATATTCAAAATCAATTACTTCAATATATTACTTTCAGTCAACTTCTTATGCATGTAGTATGTATATGGACAATGAAATTTTTTTCATATCACTAATAAAAGAATAAAATACTGAAGTATTTTAGGAGTATTTTAATTTTTATATAAATAATTTTAAGAATAAGTTTTTTATTCTCCAAAGAACAATGAAATAAAAGAACCCTAATTTAAGTGTTCGTCTCATCAGTAATACCGCTGAAACAAACACAGCATAATGGGAAGATGAACAAAAACAACAGAGGAGTAATGCCTGTAAATTATTTAAAAAGTTAATTAATTAAAGTAACTAAATATTTATTTAAATTATAATAAAAAATTATATGAAATTACAAATAATTAAATACACAATTTTAAAAATAACATAAAAATAAAAAAATAGTTGATGTTATTTCACTAAAATTAAAAAATTAAAAAAATGGAGAAAAAAAAATGGAAAATCGAAAAAATTATAAGTGGAGCTAAATCACGACTTCTTTCCACTAGTTACCAATTTTTATAATTTTTTTTTAAAATTTATTCATTTATGTAGAACGAAACAAAATTGTACCAATAAATTTCCGTGATTGCTTGAAATAATTGCTGTCGGAAATAATTCTTATTGCAGCAAGAAGACAGTAAGATACATATTAAATTATTTTTATATACATTTATGGAGGAGCAATTAGTAACAAATCTGACAGATAAATCAATCAATGAAGAGGAGAAATGAATATGGATCAGATGCTTTATGGTGTGTTAGGATTATGGATCAGATGTATGAATAGAGAAATGAATTTTAAGTAATTCGAGAAAAAAATAAGAAAAAAATTAAGTTAATGCAAAATTATTTGGATTAAGATATAGAATGAATTTGTAGAAAAATTTATAAAAAATTAAATAAAAAATCCGTCAGCAATCTAATAAATGTGAATGAATTTTTATTTTTTTTTAAAATATTAAAACTGTGAATTTATAAATTTATTTTTATTTTTAAAAATAATTAAAAAGTGAAATAATTTTTTTATATATTTAAGTTAATTAAAATTTTGTATATTATTTTCGGTTGATTAATTAAATTTTATAATTTGTTCATTTATATTATTAATTTATTCTCTTTTAGTGAGACAGCTAAGCAAAACCAGAATAGGCAAGTGTACCCTACCAGAATTGTTTTACAGTGTGTTAAGATTATGGATGAGATGACTGAAAGAGGTAATGAATATGAAATAGTTTTATAGAGAAAAATTGAAAGATAGTAAAAGTTAATTTGTAAGAAAAATCTATTAAAATTTATAAGTGATATAATAGATATTAGAAAATTTTAATATTTTTAAAATGATAAAAATCTTAAATTTTGTAAGAAAAATTTATTAAAATTTGTAGGGTATATAATAGATGTTAAAAAAAAATATTAATTTTTTAAAATGATAAAAATATGAATTCATAATTTTATCTTTATTTATAAAAAAAATAAGAAAATTAAATAACTTATTTATAAATTTTAGTTAATTAAAATTTTGCATATTATTTTCGGTTGAATAATTAAAATTTGATAGTTTTTACCTTTATATTATTGTTTTCTTTTAGTGATCTATAAATAGACAAAAAAAAACAGTGGACTAATGCCTATAAATAGTTACAAGAAGAGACTCCAACACACCACAAAACTCAAAACTGAGAATAAGAAATCTGCAAAATCAAAGAATGGGTTATGCTAGGGTTGCTCCTTTGGTTCTCTTCTTGCTTGCCACTTCCAGTATGAAAATTCCCATTCGTCATCGTTTATGTTTATATATGATCTACACAAAATTATTATGCATATTTGGTTTGTTCTGACTTTGAAATTTCATTTTCAGTGATGTTTTCGATGAAGAAGATAGAAGCTGTAGTTTGTTCAGGTGTTTGTTCACCGTTTGAGATGCCACCATGTGGATCAAGTGACTGTCGCTGTGTTCCTTATGGACTATTTATTGGTTCCTGCATTCATCCAACTGGACTTTCAGCTGCGGCAAAGATGATAGATGAACATCCCAACTTATGTCAGTTTCATGAAGAATGCATGAAGAAAGGAAGTGGAAACTTCTGTGCTCGTTATCCCAATCACTATATGGATTATGGTTGGTGCTTCAACTCTGATTCTGATGCACTTAAAGGCTTCTTGGCCATGCCTAGGGCAATCTCCAAGTAATGTGTATGCCTGTGAAAGGTGGTCATGTTGTATGGTCGTGCATTGTGATGCATGATGCATCTATGCTTTAAATAAAAACAGTGTTTCATCTTACTCATACTTGTTCCTCTACTCATAAAAACAGTGTTCTATCTTACTCTTAAAAATAATGATACACTAACCCTTTAAATCCAACATAATTATATACAACATTAAAATTTTAGCATTATTTCTCTTTTTTTGTTAACACTGATAAATGAAAATAAATGAAAATGGGGTGATTTGTCACTGTTTCTGTAACCACAAAAGCTTGATCTTTCATTGCTAATTATGAGTATTGATGATGCAGTACAATCATGAATGATTATAGTTGCTTATCCAATCAGCAATCAAGATTATTATTAACTAATTGGCTGCGGGTGAATACAATATACTTGATGTTGTTGAGGGTTGGTTAATAAAAACATTCTTATGTATTAAGTGCATAAATTCGTTGGTTATAGTGATGGTCATAACAAAAATAAAAATACGTGTATTGAGTTAGATTCCTTTATGAAAATTTAGTTTAATCGAAGTTCATAGTCTACCTATTAGTAAACAGTTTGAGGTGAAAACGATTTTGACTAGGGCTTTCGACCATTCATAATCACTCAAAGAATTTTAATTCATCTATTCTTTAAGGTTGTGCTTGTGCTTGGATTTTGGATTGGAGAATGAAAGTAAGAATTGTAGGAGTGAAATGTGTGAGAGAAAGGTGAAAAAGGAGAATGAAAGTAAGAATTGTAGGAGTGAAATGTGTGAGAGAAAGGTGAAAAATAGTGAGTGTATGTCTGAAATTTTTTTATAAAAGTTTATTATCTAGATTCAAATTACTATATTCAAATGTCTCAAATTAAGGTTGAATTATAATTTGATCGACACATAAATATTTAATTTTTTTTTTCATAAAATCTCCCTTAATTATGGCACTTACAAAGTACTTTAATATATTATTGTAGTTTAAAATTTTGACTAATCGTTTAAACTAAATACGGTATTAACAACTGCAAATGTAGCCCCATTAAATAGATTGAACAAGCAACTAAAATTAGAGATTTGATTTTGTATAATTAAGAAGAGAAAGGTAGAGAGATATACAATTAGTGAAATCAATAACATATATGTTAATCAGGTTAAGTAATAATTTTCATAGTTAGCATTGATTAAAATAGTTAGCATTGATTCATGAGTTAGACAATGCATTAATGAAGCTTATAATCTCTACAAAAGAATTACACTCAATTAGAAACAACTAACCAAGTTGATGACAAGCAATGCACTTGCTGAGAATGAACTTTCACATGAACTTTTTATGCTCTTGGATTTTAATGAGTACACAGTCAGCAGAATCTTCTACACAAGATTATTCTTTCCTTTAAAATATGAAAGTTGTCTTGGACTATGTTTATATTGTATATATAAAAAAAACCAACAACGCATTTTTGTAGAAACTAATAGAAGGAAATAACAAAAGGTAAAAAGTTGTAGAAATTAATTGAATGTAATTGCACGAATTTGCAAAACTGCTGAACTCATATATACATTTTGAATTACTTCAATAATATATATAATAAAATTATAAATACGGAAAGCTATAAAATAAGAATACTAATAGTTTATAAATTTACCACTAATGTAATAATAATAGTAAATAATTTAAGGGAAATAAAATCTGAATTAATAACCAACATCCTCACTTAATTCTGATTTGGAACAACCTTCATGCCCAATAGATCTCTTAACTTATGAATTGATTTTCATAAGTTGAGAATTGATTTTCAACTATGTGCATCACGTAACCTTTTTTGGCCAGTTGTCTCATACTCAACAAATTACTTTTCATATCAAGTACATAGAAAACATCATAGATGTACCTGTGATCACCATTCTTCAATGTGACAAGAATTCGCCCTTTTACAGTCACCGGAACGAACCTGCCATCACCGAATTTCACTTTTGTGCGAAATGAGTCATCCAAATATGCAAACAACTCCTTTTGACCAAACATATGATTCGTGCAACTTGTATCCAAATACCAAGTCTGATTGTATGGAGTTTCATATGATGTGGTTGCCATTAGTATTGCATTATCCTCTTCATCTTGTTCGTGATTACTATCTTCTTGAGCACAATTGGCAGCATGATTATCACCTTTTAATCTACACTCATTTGCATAATGGTCGCGTTTATGACAGTTATCACACTCCACTTTTGATTTACTGTACGTGCCTGCTCGTCCTCCGCGACATTCTTTTCACTCCATTCACCTCGTCCTATAAAAATTCCAAGGAGAGATACTTCAAAATATTAGTTGAGCCGGACGGTAAGCCATTTTTCTATGACTCGGAGGGAAAAACAAAATTCCCCTTTCATTGGACCCAGATGCCCACCCGTTATGCATCTTGACCAAGGTCCTCCATGACTCTCAAGATAAAGAATTTTTTCATGTGTTTGATCAACTTCCAAATAGGCTCCCTACTCATAAAGTTTTAACCGTATATGAGTTGTCCCAACGATGGGCCAATTTGACCGGTATATTACGTTTTCATATACTTGTATATTTATTTCATATGTTGAGTTTAATTCATTTGTGTTTTGCACAAATTATGCCTCACATCGTCCTCAAATCAATGAATGTATTAAAACAATTGAAAATATAGGCGATAAAGAGATAGAAGGCTTCTCTTGAGTTGATAGGAGCAGGAACATCTACCTCTATCATTTTTTTTTATCAGCAATAAATTAATAGAATAAAAATGAGACACTTAAGGGGTGTCTCAACCCTTATATATAATACCCTCATAGTTTAAACAAACAACAATACAAATCAGAGTTAATGGGGCACTTAACACTAAAGACCATAAAGTACAAAGGCTTCCCAAACCAGAAAAAATTGATCAGCACAGACACCAGCAGAAAACATACTGCTGCATATAGTAAAAGCAACTCCCTCCCATCCCTTTAACCCATGAAAAATCCATCTACCTCTTGTTTAAGACCAAAAACCCACGGTAATCCCAGTCATTACTATAAGCAAACCCCAGGTGTTCATATTTCAATACTACAGCATAGTGGTAATGATCTTCAGAAGCAAAATTGGCCATTTGGATTACATCTGTAGACCCTAAAGACACAGCCTTAAGCATCTGTAGACCCTCAATACACAGCCTTAAGCATGTGCAGCTTGAGGTTGTTTTGGCCAAAGCAGACACGATCCAGCAACACACATTCCTCCTTCATCCTAAGTCTATTCCCTGGACACCTCATCTTCAAATATGCCCTCCGAACAGCATGCCCAAACCCCAGATGGACTTAGGCTTCAACTTCCTTGAGTTGTCGCAACTACCATCAGATTCACTTGATGACCGTGGGGACTGCACGCATAGCACATCTTAACAGCACCCGTTAACAGGGTCACCCAAACCTGCAAAGCATACAACACATAGCCCCTAACAGAATCACCCAAACCAGCATAGCACATCCTACCAGCACCCATTAAAGCTGCGTGTCCTGACAGCAACCGTCCCCTTCATCCCCCAGACGTCAACCGCACCCCTGCTCATCCCCCCCACAGATGGTACCACTGGTATGACCAGCTGCATAAATCAAACTTGAGCTGCACCCGAACTCCAAACTGGTATGAAGTCTGTATACCTTCAACCAAAACCTGCACACCTTAAATATCAGTATACAGGCCCTTGCCGTCCAACTAGCAACTTTGCATGCACACACCTGGATTTAGAACCCAATCCGAAAAAGCATAGTTGAAGGAGTTTGTCCCAAACTTCAGCTTGAGCCACACTGACAGTTGGGCTATGTGAACAATCTATTCTACATCAGCTGTCCCCTGCTTGAACACCACCAAATTTCTTTGGTCCCACATACTTCTAACAATAGCAACCCAAACACCCTTCCAAATTTGATTATGTTTAACACTCAGATGGGGCAGATAGAAACTCTCGAAGTGTATTAAAATATCCTTATTCTGCACAAGTGTGATGCCAAACCATCTGAAACATAGGATCCATACCCTCTGCGCATAGGCACATTCTATAAAGAAGTGTTGTGTTGTTTCTTGCGTTTCCTTGCAGAACACACACAGTGAAGAGCATACAGCCAATCCTCTCTGGATCAAATTGTCATAGGTTGGAAGTCTCTCGATCAGGATTCTCCAAGCTGTATACAGCGCTTTAGGGACAGCTATAGCTTGCCAGAGTGAAGGAAAAGTGTCTTGCACTTCATTATTTGCTAGACTGCACAAAATAGAGTAGGCGGACTTCACAGAAAACTCACCATCTTGTTCTCCATTCCATATCAAAACATCCTTTCTATCTTTGCGCGGGGTCTTTCTCATAATAAGGCTAAGCAACTCTTCCTCCATCACACTTTCCCATGCGAACCTGGACCTTCTCCACCTTAGCCTCCAGCTCCACCCATTGTCCTCCCAAACACCCATTTCTCCCAGCACCTTACCTTGGTCCAGCGAAACCGAATGCAACCTAGGAAACAACACTTTGAGCTCGCTGTTCTCCAACCAAACATCTTCCCAGAACCTGACCTTATCCCCTGCTCCAACATTCCAACCTATCGACTTGTGGAACCATCCTGTCCCCTCCCCCTCACCAGTAACCCTAGATAGGTCTTTCCACCACCAGGAGTAGTAATTGTTAGACACTTCATGTCCTGCTCCCTCCTAGTCATACTTAGAGACTAGTATCTCCTTCCATTTCCCTTCTTCCTCAGTCAGCATCCTCCATTTCCATTTTGCTAGTAAGGCATAGTTAAACGTTCTAACATCCTTAACTCCTAAACCCCCTTCCTCCTTTGGCTTGCACACAATGCCCCAGCTGACCCACGAGATACGTTTATTTTCCGCCCCCTATGCCCATACAAACCTCCTTTGAATACTTGCAATCGTCTTACATACTGACACTGGCGCTTTAAATAAGGACAAGTAGAATAGAGGAACAAATGTTAGGACCGATTTAACCAAGCAAACTCTACCTGCTAGTGACAAGCATTTCCCTTTCCAAGTACTAAGTCTAGCTTTAACTTTTTCCACCACTGGCTTCCAAAATTGCGTTCTCCTAGGATTCCCACCTACTTTTAAACCCAAGTACTTGAAAGGAACCTGCATTAATCCACAATTGAGACTTCTTGCGTAGGTTTCTAGCGAGCTCCTACCAACCTTGATACCTGCCAACTTAGATTTATGGAAGTTTACCTTGAGTCCAGATGCCAGCTCAAACATCCTAAGAATTGCCTTAATGGTAAACACATTAGAGAAGGAGTCTTCACACATAAAGAGTGTGTCGTCCGCAAATTGCAGCATGCTACACTCTATCTCATTTCTCCCCACTTTCACTCCTCTTAAAAGGTTTTCCTTAGACGCAGAACGTACTAGGCCCGCCAAACCTTCCGCCACAACAAGAAACAGGAACGGAGCCATGGGATCCCCTTGCCTCAAACCCCTAGTCAGTCTAAACTCCTTTGTCGGACATCCATTGACCAGAATAGATACTGTTGCTGATTCTAAGCAGCCTTGCACCCACTTGATCCATCTCACATGAAACCCCAGCCTATTTAACATATCCAACAGGAAACTCCACTTGACCGAGTCATATGCCTTTTCGAAATCCACCTTCAAGAACACACCCCTCCTCCTCCTTCTTCGTACATCTTCAATCACCTCATTAGCCACCGGAACACTCTCTAGTAGCCCCCTTCCTTGCATGAAGGCTGATTGGTTTTCATCAATGACCATAGGTAGAACAATTTTGATCCGATTCGACATGACCTTGGACATAATCTTATACATAGCTCCCACAAGAGAGATAGGTCTGTACTGATCAATTGTAGTTGGATCCTTTACCTTTGGGACTAGAGCAATAAAGGACGCGTTACACCCCTTCGGCAAGATCCCTGTCTCTTGAAAACTATGTACTGCTCCCATAACATCTTCCTTTAGGGTCTCCCAATTAGCTTTAATAAAGTTGAAATTAAAACCATCTGGGCCCGGGCTCTTAGTCCCCTCGCAATTCCACACCGCCTCCCTGATTTCCTCCTCGGAGAACACCTCAATCATTCTCAGGCTTACCTCTTCAAGAAGAGATCTAAACCCTAAACCCTAGATTAGGGGTGGCCTTAAATCTCTCCTCAAACACTCGCTTTACTTCCCTTCATACTGCCTCCGGTTCCTCACACCATAGATTATTTAAGTCAACTCCTTTAACTTCATTCTTGATTCTTCTCCATCTGATAGTAGTGTGATAGAATTTAGAATTAGAGTCCCCATATTTGAACCAGTTGGACCTGGCTTTTTGCCTATAAAGGGATTCCATCTTTTTCTCTACCAATTTTTGCTGGCTTACAAGTTCCAATCTTCTCAACTTTTCACCCTCCACCAAGTCAGATACACCATCCTTGACATCAATATCCTCAATCTCCTTCAATATCCTGCGCTTTTCGTCCTCAAGATTCCCAAACACACTCCTATTCCACTCTTTAAGATCCAGCTTTAGAAGTTTGAGTTTCTCTTTAACTTTTGTTATATTGTCGCCCAGCACCTCATAAGATCCCCATTTACCCCTCACCAGATCCTTAAACCCGGGCTCCAATAGCCATGCATCAATAGACTTGAAAGGTTTTGGCCCCCAATCTTTACTCCATGATTTCACTACTATTGCACAATGATCTGAAACTTCCCTTGTTTGTATGTATTGCTTGCTCATAGGCCACACTTGTAGCCATTCTTCGGATACCAGAATTCTATCCAGCCTACTTTTTGCGGACCCATCTGCCTTAAACCAAGTGAACTTCTTACCTACTAAAGGCAAATCCTCCATAGAATTGCTTCCAATAAAATCATTAAAGTCCCTGATTTCCTTTTTGTTGCTTGTATTTCGTTTAATGCCTTTCCTTTCCGTAGCACACCTGACTGCATTAAAGTCACCACAACAACACCACACCTTATCCTGATGAATACTTCTGATAACAGACACATCCTCCCACAGAGCCACCTTCTCAGTCGGATTACAAGCAACATAGACGTTAATTATAATACAGGAACAGTTTGACTTAACATGGTGCCCCACAATAGCAATAAAACCTTTCCCTACCGTATGAGACACGTAGTGGAAGGCTTGCTTGTGCCACATAGATAATGTGCTTCCAGCCCCATTCACACCTTCATTATGCACCCATCCCACCTTATTATCTCCCCACAAAGAGAAACACCTGCTATCTGAAAACTCGGTTAATTTAGTTTCTTGCACACACACAAACTCCGCACCCTCCTTACCTATGATATTCCTAAGATACTTAGCCTTCACACCCCCCCAGCCCTCTAATATTCAGGCTGATAACTATCATGGGATACCTCCTCTGTCACCCTCCATAAAATTTCTCAAAACTTGGTTGTCCCTATCCTCCAAGGTTTCCATTTCCTTAATTAACATGCCTGCATCCTCAGAACAGGTTGTCCCCAGATGCTTTCCAACTTCCCAAATCTAAGTTTCTTCCGATTGGGTGGCTTCCCTTCTAAGACGATTGTTGCATTCCACAATTTCAGAATCTGACATAGCATAAGTTTTGGAACTTAACCTAGTTGAGTAACTGTTCCCTTGATGAAGAGACACCAAGCCCCCCTTCGATCTCCACCGTCGCTGAACAGTGAGGGTCCCCTTCTCCAATAGTGCTCTTAAGTGTCGCACTCTCTCTAGTGTGATACCATCTTCCACCATAGCTCCACCTTCCTTTCCGCGATGACAGCCTACCGCCTCGTTACCCATTCCGCCCTCTGCTTTCTCCACTTCAACCTCGTTGCAAATCGTAGCGACGCCGATTTGATTTTCTTCCTGACTACGTTGTGAGGGCGCATCTCCTCGAACGACCTCGCCCGTATTGGGTTCATCCTTCGTGCTCACCGCCGCTGACAACCGCCCAGCACCGCCCAACTCCTGCGTCTGAGTCAATACGCGATTTGCATTGTGGCTCTCAAAATTCTGATTGCACTTTCCGCTGGTTTGGGCTTCAATGCTAATGGGCCTGGGCCTAGCATTACTAACTGCCTCCACTACCTCTACTAAGCTCACCATCGACTGATGAAGAGCCACACACGCATCACTGACACGTCTTTGCGTGTCAGACACACAAGTCCTCTCCGCTAAGGCTCCCTGCGTGCACAGGTCTTTTCTAGTTGTAAATAGCCCACTTTTTTGCTGACAACTTTCGTGTCGTTCTGAACATTCCTTATCCATTGCTTTTGGTGCACACGTTGTTGACCTACCCTCTCCTCCCCCAGATACCTTTTCCGGCCACCCAAACCTTGCTTCACTACCGTCGTCGTCCTCGCTGAACTTCTCAGAGACCAGCGAGTCTGCCACAAAGGATTCTACTGAGGATGAGCTAATAGAGGACCCTTCGTTGTGAAATGCACACTTGCAACAGAAGTCTATTCTACCAGATTTTGTTGCCTCCTCAACAACAGTGACATTATATAATCTCCCATTAATACGGAACTCCTTGGATAAATCTGCTTTACATGACTTTAGCATCCTAACCTGGCACCAGGCATATTCCAAGCGGTCCCAAGATAGAGTAGCTTCATCTATCTCCACCACCGTAGCCACTTCCCCCACGACTTTTGATAGACACTCCTTGCTCCATAGATTGAGCGGCAACCCATAACATCTGACCCACACTCTTTTATACCTTACAACGTCATGCTCAGTCCAAGGTTTAATTTATGCGAAAACACTGTAGAACCACTCCTTATGCGATTTCACCAGGTCTTCCATTCTTCCTTCCGCCTTAGGTGACAGCAGAACTTGGTCGTCACCCAAAAACTTCGTATTGAACATAGACATCCCTCCCTTAAGGCACTCCTCTCGCATTGTTTCAAAGTTAAACTCATCCAACATACGACCAATCATACTCTTAGTCAACCAAGGAAGAGACAGCACCCTGGTTGTTATACTTGGGCCGCTCCACTGACCTTGTGCTGGTCTTTTTACTGCGTCCGCATACGACTTAACGTTATAGCTATTCGTAACCATTGCTTCCTTCCCACCTTTCTCCCTCCAAACCTCCTTGATCTTCCTCGTTATGTTGCTCTGTGCATCACCTCCTGATGGTTTCACTTCAGCATAGTAAGACGCGTTTCCTTTGTTTCCTAGCCCGTCTCTTCTATACCTTGGTATATTAACATAGAGCTTCATATTTCCAACGAAACAACTGTCCAGGTCCCTCTCCAAGCTCACAACATTTCTTACACCAAAAAATCTCACAAACCCGAATCTTCTTCCCCATCTATTCCTCCTCCTTGATATGAATACTTCCTTAACCCTAGCCCACTTCTAAAACACTTCCAATATATCGCGTTCCCCATGACTGTCTGGGAAGTTGGAGAAGAAGAAGGTTGTGAAAAAATTAGCATATGAATGATTCCCCCGCTCCGCGTACCCTCCGCTCCTCCGCTCCTCCGCTCCGCGTACCCAATGACTGAAACATCTACCTCTATCATTGATTTAGTGTCTTTGGTCAACACTAAACAACCCACAAATCCAAAGAAGAGAGGGCGTCTCACTCGGGCGCCTCAACGTCGTATTGAGACAGGGTTGTCTTCCATTCTCCCGGAGAATGCCTCTAACTTGCTTTATTATTAAAAAATATTTAATAACAGAAAAAGCAGTCTACACATTTATAATATAAAAAATACGTTGCCATTAGATATATAAACATTTAAAAAAAAATTATCATAATATTAGAAAACTAGAGCTTATAAACCCCAACACAAAATCGCTTTCACATGTAACTGTTTACTAAAAATTACATTATTATTATTATTCTAGCAAAATGTATACTTAAGTCTTAGCACTTCAAGATATTTTAGTGTAAAATGTGCTATATTCCTTTTTTTTCAAGATAATATTTATTTATATTTATCTTTAAAAAAATATCTTCGTAGGACGTATAGTCAAGTAATTATGATGATAATAAATATTCTAAATAAAGAAAATAAGGATTACTTTATGTATGTTATATCTCTTTTATAATATTTTAATTTTAATGAAACTTAACATATTCATATTATTTTGTACAATTTTTTTAAGTATTTTATTATCCGAACCAATAAATTTAGAGCAGTTAGTATCTGTTAAATAATATGAACATTAACTATATGCAGTTATCCTTATATTTTGCTGATATTTATTGAATGGTAATCACCTCGGACCTGATTATAACTATCTCAGTATAGATGTAAAAATCAATATTATTATTAATTACTAAAACATTTATATATACATGTCATAAAATTTACCTCCCAATCCATAAAATTTCAATATTATCAACTTACAAAGATTTACCTCCCAATCCATAAAATTTCAAAAAGAAATGTGTTGGTAGATTTGAAACTTATACACCCTTAAATGCTAGCATAGTCTCTTTCTCCGTGAGACCTTTACATTAGAGCTTGTCTGACTTCTTCACCCCGCTCCTTCACGTACTTATGTTGATCCAACCAATAGATACAACTATCACCAAAATCCGAAGAATGTTACAAAGTATGTGACCCGATTTCTTTAGTCACGTGCTTTAAATTGTTTTGTGCAAAACAATAAATCTCGCAGAGGATGAGGATGCAGGAGATGGTGAGGAAGAGGTTGAGGCTTCTGAGGAGGTAATCAAGGAAGGGGAAGAGAAACATCACCCCATCTGAAACAATATCTCCTCCTCTCGCTCCTACACTACAACCTACATAAGAGCAAGAACAACCTCAAAATCTCGATCACGTACGAGGAACTGTTCTCACCATTGTTGGAGGCTTCGCAAGTGGAGGAAGTTCAAATGCAAGACAAAAAAGGAAGCTTAGGAGTATCACTTCAATAAACTCCTTAACACCTCATTTGTTGTCTCTTATCACCTTCTCCAATGAAGATTTTTGTGTAAACAACCTCGTCCATGATCCAATGTTTGTTACAACTACCATAATCAACTAGCAAGTTTGTAAAGTCCTCATTGATTAGGGCAGCTAAATAGTTGTCCTTCCTCATTCTATGATCAAGTCCTTTCAATGATCAAGAAAGTATTAACCACTAGACCAGGCAAGTTCTTTAGTCATATTATCATTTTTATTATACTTATTATTATTAATATAATTTATACATATTAATAATAATAATAATAATAATATAAATTATATTCATATTACTAATATTATATTCATATTATTAATATTATATTCATATTATTAATATTATATTCATATTATTAATATTATATTCATATTGTTAATATTGTTAATATTATTAATAATAATAAGTATAATAAAAATCATAATGATACTAAAGAAATTGTTTGGGGGTAGTGGTTAAATTTAATTCCCGTTTCATGGTGCCAAAATTACATACGGATATAATTCGTATGTAATTACATACGGAAAAAATCCGTGTGTAATAATCCGTATATAATTCGCATTTTTCTTGTAGTGTAGGGGGTATGTAGACCTTCTTACTACTCTTGGTACTAGTGGAGCATATCGTACTTTAACTGTGAGGTATATATTGGTTAAGACCAATACTTCTTATGATGTGCTGATTGGACGCCAAACTATCAATCAACTTGACATTGTCATATCGACACTACACATGACCATGAAGTTTCTAGTAGAAAATGACAATTATGACTGTAAAAAAAAACAAAGACACCTTGGGAATGTTACGCACATAGTTCATGACTAACACCTTATTTGATGAAGGCCTCAACTTCAAGTAGTACAACACAAATGAAGTTTATCATTAAGGTCCCTCACCAACACGATGTTCCTCGACCAGATCTCAACATAGAGGAAATACATCCTATCAAGGATGAACATGAAGAACAAATTGAGGAAGTTGACCTGGATCCCAAGGCCGAATTTGAAGAAAATAAACCCAACCTTGATGAACTGATGATCAATGTATAACTCGGTTCTCTCCCCATTCAAATCACTCGAGTTGGGAAAACTATTCGCCGAGTACTACGGAATGAGATAGAACAAGTACACCTCAACAATGTTGATTTGTTCGCGTGAAGCCCATCTGACATGCCTGACATTGATCTAGATTTCATGTGCCACAAGCTTTCTATTTTACCTCAAGAAAATCCAATGGCTCAAAGAAAATGTAAATTAATGAAGAAAGACGTCAATCAGTTGATCAAGAGGCCGGGAAACTATTGAAGGTCGACTTCATTAGAGAGATTGTTTACCACCACATGGTTGTTGAATGTGGTGATGGTAAAGAAGTTCAATGGTAAGTGGAAGATATGTATAGACGATGCATATTTAGACAAAGTCTGCCCAAAAGTCACATATCCTTTACCAAGTATTGATCGACTGATTAATAATAGGTCGTAACATGAGCTCCTATGTTTTGACAACGCTTATTCTAAATACAACCATATTAGAATGTATCCTTATAACAAGGACAGAACAACGTTTATGACTGAAGGCGACAACTTTTATTACAAGGTCATTCCATTTGGCCTAAAAAAAGGTTAGTGCCACTTGCCAGCGTTTAATGGATAAAATTTTTATGTATCTCATAGGTTCCACCATGAAATTTTATGTAGATGACATGGTGATCAAGTCAACATCCATATAGAAGCACCCACTCTTTATAGAGAAGGTGTGCAACCAAATTTGAACACATAACATGCGCCTTAACCTTGAAAATTGCATTTTTGGTTGGAGGCAGAAAATTTCTTGTTTTCATGATTGCACAAATAGGATATGAGGTCAATCCCGATAAATGTGAAGCCATTTTGAGCACAAGGAGTCAAAGTAATCTCAAGGAACTCCAACAGCCAAACGGAAAGCTTGTTTCCCTTTTCAAGTTTACTCCCAAGCTCGTCGAGAAGTCAAAACCATTATTCCCGTTATTAAAGTTTTGTAACAAAATTCGAGTGGAACCAACAATCTGAAGAGATTCAAACTTAAGCGAGATATTGCTTCTTTGCAAACTTTGGTGAGCCTTCTTCCACATTCTACTCTTATTCTCTCTTTGGCAGTATCCTACTTGGCAATACGTTTAGTTTTGGTCTATAAAGAAGGCAAGAAACATCTATATGTATATTTCACTAGCAAAACTCTATAATCGACTGAAGAAAGATATTAAGTCATTGATAAGCTCATCCTTGCCTTAGTTTTTTCGACTCGAAGACTCAGACATTATATCAAGAGCTTTAACATTACCATTCACATCCACTACCCCATCAAACAAGTTCTGCAAAAGCCCGAACTCACTGGTAGAAAGACAACTTTATCATTGGAATTATAAGAGTTTGAGTTCACCTATGAAGGTCGAGAACTAATCAAGGAAAAACTATTGACCTATTTCATTGTCAAGCTACCTCAAATCAACGAAAAACAGGAAAGATGGACTCTTAACGTAGATGGATCTTCCAAAAAAAAAAGGTAGTGGAGTTTGAATGATACTTGAAGGTTCAGATGAAATCACACTTGAACAAGCATCCATCTCCTCAGTGTTTTTCCTTTTCAGGCTTTCCTACTCCCTAGTGTTCTTCCTTTTCAATCTTTCCAACTCCCTTTTCAACTCTAACACTACTGTCACCAAGTCTATCCGGTGATCTTCCTCTACCACCTGTCTTTCGCTTCCTATCATGCTTATAGTATCTACCATGTGGTTTCTCAATAGATTTTTCTTCTAACCCAACGGTGTGCGTCAAAAATGTTCTTACACAGTTCAACAAGATTAGATTTTCTCTATCGAGACTCCAGTCTCTCGGTGGTATGTACTTGTAAAGACACTCCGATGCTCAAGTCAACGGTGAATATATCTAGATTATGAGTATTATAATCAGAGAAACATTACCTTTTTTTCCTTTGGATCCTCGTCTATTTATAGTTTACTTATGACCTTGAGGATTATCTCATACACATAAAAACCTAATACTCTTTTAATCCTATTTAGGAGCTTATTTAGGAAGTGATTATTGTGATTAGTTACATTGTGTCCAAATCCCGAATTATTTTTTTTAGTGAGGTTCATGTTTGAATCGAATGAGTGATATACCAAAATATCATTCGGTATTCGACAAAACAGTGGAGTGGATAATGGAATCATATAACTATAAAAATACGAATAAAGTAGTCTAATTAACTTAATATAATTCAATATCTACTCATTTGATATCAGAATGTTCTTAGGTACATGAAACTCATTCAAGATCTACTCATTTGATATCAAAATCTTATACATGCAAGTTTTCAAATATTTATAAGCTAATATTTAAAACAACACTCAAATAGAAACAACTAACCAAGTTGATGAGAAGCAATGCAATTGCTGAGAATGAACTTGTGGGTTTATGACTCACCTTTACCGTTATCTTGGCATAAATGGGAGGTTAATTGCCACAATCAATTGCAATCAATGGGAGATTAATTGTCGCAATCACAATCAATTGCAATCAATGGGAGATTAATTGCAGCAATCAATTGCAATCAATGGGAGATTAATTGCGCAATCAATTGCAATCAATGGGAGGTTAATTACCATTAATTGTATTTATTATTGTTGTCTCCTAGAACCACTATATATAGTGGCTTCCTTCAAGCAATGTAACACACTACAAACAAGCAACACACACTTGCTTCCTCTCTCTTTTCATATACTCTCTATTTCTGTTCTTGGGTGTAAGTGTTTAACCCATATAGAGAGGATTTGTCTTTAGGGCTATTTATCTATTAGTCTGAGAGGAATTCATTGTACTCCCAATATCATTATAGTGAAAGTTTTGGCTCTCTCGCCGGTGGTTTTTTACCTCTATTTAAAGGGGTTTTCCACCTAAAAATTCTGGTATCATTCTCACTTTACTTGTTACTTTAATTTCTCATAATCTTTGGTTGAAATTATCACGCTTCCGCACACGATATCCCTACAAATTGGCATCAGAGCTTTTCGATAATTCAACTAGGATCTATTGTTCAATAATGTCAAAATTGGATATTGAGAAATTTGATGATAAAATCAGCTTTGCTATCTGGCGAGTCCAGATGCTAGCTGTTCTCACCCAGAATGGTTTAAAGAAAGTTCTGGCAGGTAAAATGATGAGACCAACCACTATGACGGAGGAGCAGTGGGATGAGATGGATGAAAAGGCATTGTCTGCAATCCAGTTATGCTTGTCCCGTGAGGTGTTGCGTGAGGTCATCAACGAGAAAAGTACAGCAGGCATATGGAGTAAATTGGAGTCTTTATACATGACCAAAAGTCTTGCAAACAAACTCCGGTTAAAGGAGCGACTCTTTACACTCCGAATGTCTGAAGGTACTCCCATCCAATCTCACCTTGATGAATTTAATTCCATCATAATTGATTTGGAAAATTTGGATGTTAAAATTGATGATGAGGATAAAGCTGTTCTACTTATTGTTTCTCTACCACCCTCGCATCGACAATTCAAAGAAATTATGTTATACGGTAATTATCTTACCTTAAGCTTTGATGATGTCAAGACTAATTTACTAGCCAAAGAAAAATTTGATACTCAAATTCATTCTGAAAGTTCTGGTGAAGGATTAGTAGTTAGAGGGAGAAACCAAGAGAAAGGTAAGAACAATAAGTATAAATCTAGGTCAAAATCTAGAGGCAAGAACTCCAAATATTGTCGTTATTGCAAGAAAAAGGGACACGAGATCTCTGACTGTTATAAATTGAAAAATAAGCAAGATAGAGAAGATAAGGGAAATGGTAAACAACCAGAAAAATTTGGCGAAGCTAGTATTGTTGAAACTGAATCTGATGGGGATTGTTTTGGAGCTTCCAACACTGAACAAAGGTCTAAAAATGAATGGATTCTTGATTCTGGTTGTACTTATCACATGTCTCACAATAGAGATTGGTTTGCCACATATGAACCAGTTTATAATGGTCTTGTTTTGATGGGAAACGATGCTCAATGCAAAGTTGTTGGTGAAGGAACAATCAAAATCAAGACACATGATGGAATTGTTAGAACTTTAACAGGTGTCAGATATGTCCCTGAGTTGAAACGGAATCTCATTTCCTTAGGCACCCTTGAATCTCATGGGTGTAGATACTCAGCTGAAGGTGGAGTTTTAAAAGTGTCTAAAGGAGCTCTTGTGTTACTAAAGGCAATTCGATGTGATAGTTTGCATGTGCTGCAGGGTTCAACTGTTACAGGTTCTGCGGCTGTTGCCTCACCCAACAAAGATAACACCAAGTTGTGGCATATGAGATTAGGCCACATGAGTGAGAAGGGAATTCTAATCCTCAAGAAGAAGGGTCACCTTGGTAACCACTGTACTGGAAAGGTTGATTTCTGTGAACATTGCATTTTTGGTAAGCAGAAAAAGGTTAGTTTTTCTAAAGCCATACACAGAACCAAAGGTACCTTGGATTACATTCACTCGGATCTTTGGGGTCCGTCAAAAGTTCCCTCCAAAGGTAAATGTCGTTATATGATGACAATTATTGATGACTTCTCACGAAAACTGTGGGTGTATTTCCTTAAACATAAGAATGAAGCATTTTCCACTTTTAAAGAGTGGAAATTATTGATTGAGAATCAGACTGGCAAGAAGATAAAGAGGTTAAGGACAGACAATGGCCTTGAGTTCTGTTCGAATGAATTCAATGATTTCTGCAAGAAGGAAGGCATTTCCAGACCCTTCACCATCCCAAGTATTCCACAACAGAGCGGGATTGCATAAAGAATGAATAGAACTATCCTGGAGAGAGTTCGTTGCATGTTCTCCCATTCTGGTTTGAGCAAATCTTTTTGGGCTGAAGCGGCTTCAACGACATGTTATCTGATAAACCGCTCTCCTAACAGATCAATTGATTGCAACATTCCAGAAGAAGTTTGGTCAGGTAACCTTGTTGATTATTCTAATCTTAAAATATTTGGTTGCCCTGCTTATTCTCATGTAAACGAGGGAAAATTAGAACCTCGTGCTAAGAAGTGCATTTTCTTGGGTTATGGCTCAGGGGTTAAAGGCTATCGTTTATATGACCCAGAATCTCATAAAATAATTCATAGTCGAAATGTGACCTTTAATGAAAACGTTATGCTCTCTTCTGCAAAAGATACTGTCATTTCCTCAATTGATACAGGTGACCAGGAAGATGCTCGAGAGAAGGTGGAGTTTGAGATTAAAACACCCGCTCATGAGGAAGATGTTCCCAATTCCTCCAGTACTCAAGATGATCAAGTCACTGCTATTGATGGTACAAATGAACATTTGAGTCCACGTGAGCAAGGTCCACCTAAACGACGAGGATTACCACAGCCGTGGTCTATGGCTCAAGAACTTCCACAACAGAGACCAAGAAAACCGACTCAAAGATTAATTGCAGAATCTGCCAACATCGCTTATGCTTTAACTATTGCACAAGAGATGGGTGAAGAAGGTGAACCCAAGAATTACTCTCAAGCTATCTCTGGTGACGACTCAACAAAGTGGATTGCTACTATGCAAGAAGAAGTTGAGAGTCTTCTCAAAAACGAAACATGGGAATTGGTGAAGTTACCAGAAGGAAAACGAGTCATTAGTTGCAAGTGGATCTTTAAGAGAAAAGAAGGGATCCCTGGTGTTGAGAGTACAAGGAATAAAGCAAGATTTTTTGTAAGAGGTTTTGATCAAGAGAAAGGTATTGACTTTAATGAAGTTTTTTCTCCTGTTGTTCGTCATACTTCAATACGTATATTACTTGCTTTAGTTGCCTTGTATGATTTGGAGTTGGAACAGTTAATTGTGAAAACTGCTTTTCTTCATGGTAATCTTGAGGAAGAGATTTACATCCAACAGCCTGAGGGCTTCGTTGTACCTGGAAAGGAGGACCATGTATGTCGTTTGAAAAAATCTCTTTACGGCTTGAAGCAATCACCAAGACAATGGTATAAGAGGTTTGATTCTTTCATGGTTGGACATGGATACTCCAGAAGTAGCTATGATAACTGTGTTTATTTTCAAAAGACATCTGATGGGTCATTTATATACTTGTTGTTATATGTTGATGACATGTTGATTGCTGCAAGAGATAAATCTTTAGTTAACAAGTTAAAGGCCCAACTTAGTAGTGAATTTGATATGAAGGACTTAGGTCCTGCCAAGAAAATTTTGGGAATGGAGATCAACAGAGATCGTTAAGCTGGAAAACTTTTTTTTATCACAAAAGAAGTATGTTCTTAAGATGCTTGACAAATTTGGAATGCGAGACTGCAAAGCTGTTAATACTCCAATTGCCGCCCACTTCAAGTTTTCTTCAGATCAGTGTCCAAAATCAGACGAGGACAAAAGACGCATGTCACATGTCCCGTATTCAAATGCAATTGGAAGTCTCATGTATGCTATGGTATGTACTAGACCTGATTTAGCTTATGCTGTTAGCATTGTTAGCAGGTTCATGCATAATCCAGGCAAGGCACACTGGGAAGCCATTAAATGGATACTTCGTTATCTGAAAGGTTCTCCGGATCTTGGTTTGGTATTTGATCAACAAAGATCCGATCCCGGAGGAGCAGTTGGCTATGTTGATGCTGACTATGGTGGTGATTTAGATCGGAGAAGGTCACTTTCAGCTTACATCTTTACCCTATGTGGGTCTGCTATCAGCTGGTATTCTTCACTTCAAGCCATTGCGGTTTTGTCCACCACTGAAGCAGAATATATTGCTGCTGTAGAAGGTATGAAAGAGGATATATGGCTTCGAGGCTTGGTAAGTGAACTTGGTCTTCAACAAGATGTTCTTGTTATATTTTGTGATAGTCAGAGTGTTGTCCACTTAACCAGGAATAGTAAGTATCACTCAAGGACCAAGCACATTGAAATTAAACACCATTTTATCCGAGACATTGTTGATACAGGAGATATAATTGTTGAAAAAATTCATACGACCGAAAATCCTGCAGACATGTTGACCAAGCCACTTCCATCGGCTAAGTTCGATCATTGCCTGAACTTAGCTGGTATTATCCATACTTAATCAAGACTTCATGGTGAGAGAGTGTTCCAATCAAAGGCAAGTCAAGGTGGAGATTTGTGGGTTTATGACTCACCTTTACCGTTATCTTGGCATAAATGGGAGGTTAATTGCCACAATCAATTGCAATCAATGGGAGATTAATTGTCGCAATCACAATCAATTGCAATCAATGGGAGATTAATTGCAGCAATCAATTGCAATCAATGGGAGATTAATTGCAGCAATCAATTGCAATCAATGGGAGATTAATTGCGCAATCAATTGCAATCAATGGGAGGTTAATTACCATTAATTGTATTTATTATTGTTGTCTCCTAGAACCACTATATATAGTGGCTTCCTTCAAGCAAAGCAATGTAACACACTACAAACAAGCAACACACACTTGCTTCCTCTCTCTTTTCATATACTCTCTATTTTCTGTTCTTGGGTGTAAGTGTTTAACCCATATAGAGAGGATTTGTTTTTAGGGCTATTTATCTATTAGTCTGAGAGGAATTCATTGTACTCCCAATATCATTATAGTGAAAGTTTTGGCTCTGTCGTCGGTAGTTTTTTACCTCTATTTAAAGGGGTTTTCCACCTAAAAATTCTGGTATCATTCTCACTTTACTTGTTACTTTAATTTCTCATAATCTTTGGTTGAAATTATCACGCTTCCGCACACGATATACCTACATAACTTTTTATGCTCTTGGATTTGATGGGTATACAGTCAGCAGAATCGTCTACACAAGATTATTCTGTTCTGCAAAGTTATTACATTGTATATATAAAAAACATGAACCAACAAACACATTTTCAATTATTGAATCCAAATAAGGAAAGTAATGTATGAAATATTCATAAGTTATTACTTACATAATCTACTATTTATTACTTCAAAATAAACTAATTTAAACTTATAGATAAACCAATTTTAATTTTTTTTAATTTTAATTATTTTCTCCTAAATGGGATAATCTCTTCAAAAATCTTTTATTCTACCCAATGTATTTCAGTGACTAGCTCATGTGTGTAATTGATTTACCCTAAATAGGAGAATCTACTTTCACTGCTTGGTCTAATCATGGCCTGCACTGCTAATATTTTTTATAGTCTTGTCATTTTCTCTGTTCTAAAATTTTATCAGACTAACCGTAATTATGTGAAAAAAGTGGTGATTTGAGAATGAATTGAATGAAATGTTATGTGAAACGTTAAACTTATATTTTTTTATCAGCACTTAAAAACTTATATAAATTTTAGAACTCATTAAAATATTTAAAAAATATAATATATGATAAAGTAATCCTTATTTTTTATTTATTTAGAACATTAATTATTATCATAATTATTTGACTAAGTCTTATGGAGATATTGCTTTAAAGATAAATATAAATAAATAAAAAATCTTGAGAAAAAGGAATGTAACACATTAAACACTGAGTTATTTTTTAAGTGCTAAAAATTAAGCACACATTGTACTTTTGCTAGAATAATAATACAAATAATAATATAACTTCTATACATTCAAACTAGAGCTAATATAATAATTGAAGTGTTCGAGTGAGATATAGTAAACATCACAATTTCCCACAACTAGTAAATAACATAAAAAATTAAATGTAATTTATTTTATATAAGTAAAATTAAAAGAAAAAAATTGAAAAAAAAATAATGGAAATGGATGTTGGAGATCCCACATCGACTAGAGATTAGAGCCTTTCATTGTATATAAGTGGGTGCAAACCTCAACTCTATGAGCCGATTTTATGGGGTTGAGTTAGGCTTAAAGTCCACTTCGTAATATGGTATTATCCCACATCGACTAGAGATTAGAGTCTTTCATTGTATATAAGTGGGTGCAAACCTCAACCCTATGAGCTAGTTTTATGGGGTTGAGTTAGGCTTAAAGTCCACTTTGTAATATGGTATCAGGCTGTTATCGGACCACCCATAATATATAGTCTCACGCACGAGTTGACAATCTCGACGTGAGGGGGTGTTGGAGATCCCACATCGACTAGAGATTAAAGCCTTTTATTGTATATAAGTGGGTTGAGTTAGACTTAAAGCCCACTTCATAATAATGGAAAAACCAAAAATAAATTGAAAAAGGAAAACAAATAGAAGGGGTGCTTAATCACGACTTTTATTCACACTAGTTACAATCTTTCTAATGTTTTTTGGAAATAATTGCTGTGAAACAACTTGCATGAAAAAGGAAGAACTGAAAAGACTGAAGAAGCTTTGAATCATTACGAATCAATGAATCAGAAGGCCAACTGTATAGCACAAGAGTTGCTTTATGATGTGTTTGATTACAGATGAGATGAATGACTAATAGAAAGAGTGAATTTCGGAGGTAAATATGAAAAAAAAGTTAACTTTGTATGGATTAATGTATATAAAGTAAATTAATAAGGAAATTTTATTCAAATTTATGAGTCTGATATGTGTAAAAAAAATTTAAATGTTAAAAATATAATTTTATCTTTATATTAAAAATAAATACAACATAAAATAAAATAATTTTTTAATATAAATTTAAGTTAATTAAATTTCTTTATATTGTTTTCATTTGAATAATAAAAAATTTATAATTTTTACATTTATATTATTAATTTTTTTTATGTTTTATTTGGATTGTGAAATGAAAATGTGAGAGTGTGATAGAGTGAAAGTGTGTGAATTTGAGAAGAAAGTGTGAATAAAGTTTGGGATAACATCTCTATTTTTATCCATATTTGATAATATATTATATATGCAATATCTAATTAACATATAAACATATAATACTTTCTCATTTTGTATCTCAAAATATTTCCCTCTTCTTAAGAATTTTAATATATATACACAAAAGTTTTTTTAAAAAAAAAACATCCAAAATAAAACATCTCATCCTCTTCTGATTGCTCACTGATGAGCTCTATTACCTGCAACATCATCTGTTCCCAATCATCACATATTGATTAAAGAAAACAAACACAAAAGAAAGCACAAGGTAAACTAGCTATTTTTAAAATTTCAAATATAAAAGATTAAATATCAACATAAATCACCAGTATTCAAACATTTTTACAATGTCTGATTTCTACTGACTCACATACTCAGACACTTGACTCCACTTCCGGAAGACTCATGTATTGAAATTAAAATCCTGAGACCTGCACCTGTCATACTACTAGCTGTGAATCCACATAGTCATGCGCATAAACATCTCAATAGTTCATCATCTCATCATCTCATATGATAGGGTAAGTTCATATGACATGAAATACCAGATTATATTTCAAACCACAGACAAAGTCATATGAACCTCCATCGACTCTCACCAACTGAATAACTTCATCTATGTAAATCGATTATATTAGTAGAGTCAGGATGTCTCATTACGGGCCTGACAAATCAATACACCCTAACAAAATCTCAACACGGTATTTCCTTTCCTAAAAATACTATGTCTTGATCACACTTTCACCTCATTACATACATCATTTAACACATTAATACTCTCACCATTCAATCACATCATATTTTTAACTTTTTAAACAATCCAAATATATATCAGAATTCACTTAAATACATAACTATGTTCCTCTAAATCATTCATCATCTAAAATCAAACAACCACTACTCATCAAACATTTCATTTTAGTAATTCAACAAAATATTCAAAAACAATTCAACTCATTTATATTATCTTTGAAACACTTTCAACACCTTATTCACCTTAAAATTAATACTCATTTATATTATCTTTGAAACACTTTCAATTCTCAATCACAAACACTTTCAACTCCTTATTCACTTTAAAATTAATATAAAATATTCAAAATCAAATACTTCGATATATTACTTTCAGTCAACTTCTTATGCATGTATGTGTATGTTATCATTAAAAAATAAATCAAATAAAATGAAATATTTTAGGAGTATTTTAATTCTTATATAAATATTTTAAGAATAAGTTTTTTATTCTCCCAAGAACAATGAAATAAAAGATCCCTAATTTAAGTGTTCATCTCTCATCAGTAATACCGAGGAGTAATGCCTGTAAATTATTTAAAAAGTTAATTAATTAAAGTAACTAAATATTTATTTAAATTATAATAATAAATTATATTAAATTACAAATAATTAAATACACAATTTTAAAAATAACTAACATAAAAATAAAAAAAATAGTTGATGTTATTTCACTAAAATTAAAAAATTAAAAAAAAATGGAGAAACAAAAAATAAATGGAAAATTGAAAAAATTACAAGTGGTGCTAAATCGCGACTTCTTTCCATTAGTTACCCATTTTTATAGTGTTTTTTTTTAAAAAATTTATTCATTTATGTAGAAAGAAACAAAATTGTACCAATAAATTTTCCATGATTGCTTGAAATAATTGCTGTCGAAAATAATTCTTATTGCAGCAAGAAGACAGTAAGATAAATAATTTTACCTTTATTATTTTCTTTTAGTGACATAGCTGAGCAAAAACTAACAGTGGACTAATGCCTATAAATAGTTACAAGAAGAGACTCCAACACACCACAAAACTCAGAATAACACATCTGCGAAATCAAAGAATGGGTTATGTTAGGGTTGCTCCTTTGGCTCTCTTCTTGCTTGCCACTTCCAGTATGTAACTTCCCATTCTTCATCGTTTATGTTTATATATTTCAGATCTACACAAAATTATTATGCATATTTAGTTTGTTCTGACTTTGAAGTTCATTTTCAGTGATGTTTTCGATGAAGAAGATAGAAGCTGTAGTTTGTTCAGGTTTTTGTTCACCGTTTGAGATGCCACCATGTGGATCAAGTGATTGTCGCTGTGTTCCTTAAGGACTATTTGTTGGTTCCTGCATTCATCCAACTGGACTTTCAGCTGCGGCAAAGATGATAGATGAACATCCCAACTTATGTCAGTTTCATGAAGAATGCATGAAGAAAGGAAGTGGAAACTTCTGTGCTCGTTATCCCAATCACTATATGGATTATGGTTGGTGCTTCAACTCTGATTCTGATGCACTTAAAGGCTTCTTGGCCATGCCTAGGGCAATCTCCAAGTAATATTGTGTATGCATGTGAAAGGTGGTCATGTATGGTCGTGCACTGTGATGCATGATGCATCTATGCTATAAATAAAAACAGTGTTCCATCTTACTCATACTTGTTCCTGTACTCCTGCTGGAAATACGTAAAAGACAAGAAGAGAGAAATAGGTACCTCATGCTTAAATAGTTCTTAACCTTAGAGACAAGAAGAAAACTGTGAAGATTAAGAGCCTCAAAATTATAAACTATTTCAATAAATTTAATAAAATAATGATACACTAACCCTTTAATATTTTTTTTATATCATTTAATTATAAATAAATCCATCATAATTATATACAACATTATTTCTTTTTTTGTTAACACTGATAAATGAAAATAAATGAAAATGGGGTGATTTGTCACTGTTTCTGTAACCACAAAAGCTTGATCTTTCATTGCTAATTATGAGTATTGATGATGCAGTACAATCATGAATGATTATAGTTGCTAATCCAATCAGCAATCAAGATTATTATTAACTAATTGGATGCGGAATAAGGAGGAGTCATCACAGCATCTATTCATTGAATGTGTGTTTACACAGCATGTATGGTCCCTTTGCCAAAAGTGGCTGGGAATCATGTTAGTACAAAATAATGAGATTAAATCTCATTTTGAGAGTTTGCTTTGTACTCAGGCCAGTGGAAAACAAATCTTGATTTAGAAAGGTATTTGGACAGCGGTTATAAGAGGTATTTGGGACCAGAGAAATTCCATTTTGTTTAAACAAGGAGTTGTGGATGTAGAGGAGATGATTTAGATGGCGCAGCTAAAATCGTGATCTTGGCTAAAACATAGAACCAAGTCTTTTAATTACTCTTTTTCAGATTGGACAATTAACCGGGTATAATTAAGAAAAGAAAGGTAGAGAGACATACAATTAGTGAAATCAATAGCATATTAATCAAGTACTAATTTTCATAGTTAGCATTGATTAAACATGAGTTAGAAAATGCATTAATGAAGCATATAATGTCTACACAAAATTGATTGAGATAATCAATGACAAATTGTTTGTGGCATTTTTTGCACCCACGTTTCTTATAAATCTCGGAATTGGAATATATGTGGAATAATAATAGGGAAAAAAAATTATGGTTTAAGACTAAATAGCAAAGGACTCACACTTATGCAATATCAAGTTACGAAAAATTTAATCTATCAACATTTTAAATCAATTATAAAACCAAGTGTATACAAAACATAAATCTTTACAGCTTCCAATTTTAGACTTAAATAAATTTTATTTAAAATAAATTATTTAAGAGATATTCATTAAATATTTAAGTTTTTAAAAACATAACCAGAAATTACTATTGTAAATATTTTTATAGAAATACAATTTTTTTCACACAAACTCCAGTAACATTCCAACTTTTTTTACCCATATCTAATAACTATAATCTGCTTGAAATATCAAAATAAATATATTAACATAATATAAATATGTCTACAATTTTTTTATATAGTGTTTCAAAATATATTCCTTCTCATAGGACTTTAAATATGTACATAAAATTAAGACAATTATTCAACAAAAAATAATAATTTTCATCATCTATCTTCTCACCAAGAAACTCTATCACCTGCAACTTCATCTGCTCCCATATAAATACACGATCATCACATGTAAAGAAACAAACACAAACAAATAACAGGATAAGCAAGCTATTTTAAAAAAAAATTATATAATTTCAATTTCAAATTAATAAACGTAAATCATCAAGTCTCATGCAATTTCTTAAATCATCAAGTGTCTATTAAAATTCAATATTCATCTTTCACATGTTAGACTTTCACTGACTCATAACACATAGACACTTGACTCTACTTCTGGAAGACTCGTGCGTTGACTCAGACTCAGAGATCTACACCTGTCATACTATCTCACTGTGAAATCCACACAACTATATGCATAAATAACTAAATATCATCTCTCCTAGTATGATAGGGTTAATTCATATAACAGGTTAAGTTAGTTATCTTTCAAACAACTTACCCATTCATATGAACCTCCTTCAACTCTCACCACCTGAATAACTTCATCTATATGATTCTATTATCTCAAGAGAGTCAGGATATCTGTTCTAGACAAATCCCTAGTCAATGCACATGATAACAATCTTAACACAGTATTTTCTTTTCTGAAAATACTATGTTTTGATTAAAATTCATATTCTAAATCTCACAATATCCAACATTAAACAATCAAGTCATACCAATGTTTAGGATTTCCAAAATACACAATAATTCATATACTAATTCTATAAATGTCTAATTAATGAGATTTTCAATTAAATATATGTTTAATAAAAGTTTACATAATTTATAAGTAAAACTATACAGAAATAAATAAACCAACCTTTTAAAAACAAAAAATATTATTATTATTATTATTATTTTAGAGTCTATCTTGAGTTAGAATTTGCTAGCTTGAGCTAGAATCAACCCGAAAAAACCCAAAATTTCATTTTTATTCTAGCTTGAGCGAGATATGCAGAAAAATTGTGCATAACCTGATATACTTGATAGATTTTAAATCAACATTTCATTCAATTTATAATTTTATAAAATCTACACATTACATAGACACTTTCTACTCAAAATTATACAAGCATTCTCATTTAGTCATTGAGCTATTATGTCAATCTATACATATATATGATTTCTAAATCAAAATTATTTAAAATCAACAACCAATTCTCATCAAACATTTCATTTAACTTGATTCTACAAAGTATTCAAATACATTCTACAACATATACTATATCTACCATTTCACATTTCAATTTTAATCAATTTCCAATCAACTCAAAACAAGAAACCCTGTAAAGAAAAGTTTTGAACTGGTGACCACGTTACCTTCACATCCAGATCTCCTAGTCTAAGGTTCTTTTGAAAATTTAAATTAGCTTACTGTTGGAGATCCCACATCGACTAGAGATTAGGATATTTCATTGTATATGAGTGGGTGCAAACTTCACCCCATGAGCCGGTTTTGTGGGGTTGAGGTAGGCTTAAAGTCTACTTTGTAATATAGTATCAGAGCCATTTAAAACCTATCCTAGCGAGTGTTTATTGGGTCTATCGTGTCACCCGCTATCAGGCCGTTATCAGACCACCCATAATATGTTATCCCACGCACAAGCTATCACTCTCGACGTGAGGGGGTGCGTTGGAGATTGATTGTATATAAGTCAGTGCAAACCTCAACCTCATAAGCCGGTTTTATGATCACTCTCGACGTGAGGGGGTGCGTTGGAGATTGATTGTATATAAGTCAGTGCAAACCTCAACCTCATAAGCCGGTTTTATGAGGTTGAGTTCCCTTACCTACAAGTTCAAAAGTTAACTCAAAGAGAAAAGTAAAATTGAACTTACTATGTGTGAGGTGTAACATCCCTAATTTTACTCATTTTTATTTTTATTTTTATATATTATGCATGCAATATCTAATTAACATATAAACATATATTGTTTTCTCATATTTGTATCTCAAAAAAATATATCCCTCTTCATAGGGATTTAATATATACATCAAAAAGTTTAAAAACAAAACAAAGCAAAACATTCAATTTAAATATATTTAATCCTCCTGCTGCTCACTGAGGAGCTTTATTACCTGCAACTTCATCTGCTCCCGTGTAATTTAACACGATCATCACAGATTAAAGAAAACAAACACAACACAAAGAATGGGGTAAGCTAGCTATTTTTAAGAATTCTAATATAAATTTAACTTTCAAGAACAAACATAATCCATCAAATTCTCATAATTTACACAAATTCATCAAATGTCTATCACAACTATCATCCACATTATTCATGTCAGATCTTTATTGACTCACATACTCAAACACTTGACTCTACTTCCGGAAGACTTGTATATTGAATTTAGAATCCTGAGACCTGCACCTGTCATACTACTCGATGTGAATCCACACAGCCATGCGCATAAACAAATCAATATCTCATCATCTAGTATGACAGGGTAAATTCATATGACTTGAAAGACCAAATTATATTTCAAACCATAAACAAAGTCATATGAACCTCCATCGACTCTCACCAACTGAATAACTTCATCTATTTGATTCCATTATATCAGTAGAGTCAAGATGTCTCATTACGGGCCTAACATATCAATATACCCTAACAACAATCTCAACACGGTATTTCCTTTCCTGAAAATACTATGTTTGATCTCACTTTCACAACATTCAATATCTCATGTAACACATCAATACACCATACAATCACAACATATAATTTAAACTTTCTAACAATCCAAATATATCCAAGAAGTTATTTAACAATAGTAATCCAACATAAACTATGCTAAAATAATAATGATAGTAATATCCAAAACAGAGAGCACCAAAATTTTTTTGGGTCGATCGAAAATATTTTAGGTTGATCTAAATGACACCAGAGAGCACCAGTAATTTTGGGTTGATCGAAAATATTTTAGGTTGATCGAAATGACACCAGAGAGCACCAGAAATTTTTGGGTTGATCGAAAATATTTTAGGTTGATTGAAATGACACCAGAGGAGCATCAGAAATTTTGGGGTCGATCGAAAATATTTTAGGTTGTTCTAAATGACACCAGAGAGCACCAGAAATTTTGGGTTGATCGAAATGACACCAGAGAGCATCAAAAAATTTTGGGTCGATCGAAAATATTTTAGGTTGATCGAAATGACACCAGAGAGCACCATAAATTTTTGAATTGATCGAAAATATTTTAGGTTGATCTAAATGACACCAGAGAGCACCAGAAATTTTTGGATCGATGGAAAACATTTTAGATTGATCGAAATGACACCAGATAGCACTAGGAATTTTGGGTTGATTGAAATGACACCATAGCAACAAATCTGGTGCTCTCTGGTGTCATTTACATTAAAATGATTTTGAGTTTAGTCATAATAAAAAATAAATCTATAGTTATTAGTTAGATTTCTTTGTAAAATTTTAGTTTAATTTAAGTTCATAGTTTAACTATATTAGTAAATACTTTCACATTAAAATGATTTTGAGTTGGGGTTTTTTTTTCCGATGCAACCATAATTGATCGAAAGAATTTTGCTTCAAAGAAAGTTAAATAATTGCTCTATTTTTATTGTCGGACGCAAGATACATATTAAATAACTTAGGTAAACTAATTTAAATTTATTAAAAAAATATTAACTAATTTCTTTTATTAAAACTATTATGAATATAGTGCAGTGTTCTTAGATAGTGTATTAACTATATTTTAAATATTTATTATGTTAAAATAAAAAGTAATAATTAGTACCTCTTATTTAATGATAATAAATTAATTTATAAGTTATTAAAAATAAGACTTTTTTTCTACTGTGAGAATGGAAAGTGTCTTTTTTTTTTTGCAATTTCTAATCTTATTTTTCCACCTTCCCTTGTCAGAAACATAGGGTAAAGGAACATGTCCCTGAATTGGAGTACAAAAGTAGGACACATTCACCTACCCTTTGGTATGAGATGGACGGTTGAGATGCGTTTGGGAGGCGAATCGAAACGAGGAGCGTTGATTTGAAGTAAACGAAACATGTGAGTGGAGGACCATTGCGAAGACTGGTCAAGGCGTGGTAAGATCACTCTCCTTTAACAGTGCTACATCATGAATTAATTTAATTTATATTTCTTCTATTTTGGTTATTGAAAAGTTAATTAATTAATTAATTATTTAAAGTAATTAAATATTTATTTATATTATAATAATAAATTATACAAATAATCAAATACACAATTTTCAAAATAAATAAAATAAAAAATTAAATGAAATTTATGTTATTTCACTAAAATTAAAAAACAATAGAAAACCAAAAATAAATTGAAAATAGAAAAAAAAAATATAAATGGTGCTTAATTACGACTTCTTTCAAGTTATCATTTTTTATAATTTATTTTTGAAATTTATCCATTTGGGTACAAAGAAACAAAATTGTACCAATGTTGCAGCACAGAGACAGAAAGATACATATTAAATAATTTTTTTATATACATTTATGGAGCAAGTAACAAATCTGACAGAAAAATCAATGACTGAAAGGAGAAGAAAAAATAAAATTGAAAAGACTGAAAAAGCAGAGAATCATTGTACTACGAAGCAGATGAATCAATGGCCTAGAATACTGTATACTACAAGAGTTGCTTTAAGATATATAAAATGAATTCGTAACAAGTTTTATAAAATTTGTTGAGTGGTGTACTAAATGTGAATGAATTTTTAATTTTTTTAAAATATTAAAAATGTGAGTGTAAAAATTTATTTTTATTTTTGAAAATAAAAAAAAAGTGAATTTATTTTATATATTTTAGTTAACTAAAATTTGTATATTATTTTCGGTTAAATAATGAAAATTTTATAATTTTTACTATTATATTATTATTTTCTTTTAGTGACACACCGAAGCAAAACCAGAATAGGCCAACTATATACTACCAGAGATGTTTTACAGTGTGGGAAGACTAAATGAATTTGAAATAATCTTACAGAGAAAAGTTGGAAGAAACTTAGTTTCTTTAGAATAAGATAAGTTTGTAAGAAATATTTATTAAAATTTGTAAGAGATATAATAGAAATTTTTTAATTTTTTAAAATGTTAAAAATATGACTTCATAAATTTATTTTTATTTTAAAAATAAATAATTTTTTTGTAAATTTTAGTTACTTAAAATTGTGTTATTATTTTTTATTGAATAATTAAAATTTTATAATTTTTTACCTTTATATTATTAATTTATTTTCTTTGTAACATAGGGAAAAACAAGAGGAGGCTAATCCCTATAAATTGTTACATTGAAGAAGAGACCAACACACCACAAAACTGAGAATAAGAAATCTGGAAAATCAAAGAATGGGTTTTGTTAGAGTTGCTCCTTTGGCTCTCTTCTTCCTTGCCACTTCCAGTATGTATCTTTCCTTTCTTCATCGTTCGTTTATGTTTATATATTTGAGAACTACACAAAGTTATTATACATACTTCATTTCTTCTAACTTTGAAATTTCAGTTTTAGTAATGTTTTCGATGAAGAACATAGAAGCTGTAGACTGTTCAGGTGCTTGTTCGCCGGCGTCGCATGAACCACCGTGCGGGTCAAGTGATTGTAGATGTTTCCCTGTAATTGCACCATTTGTTGGTACCTGCTATCATCCAACTGCACTTTCATCATCTGTGGCAAAGATGATAGATGAACATCCCAACTTATGTGAATCTGATGAAGAATGCATCAAGAAAGGAACTGGAAACTTTTGTGCTCGTTATCCCAATCATTATGTGGATTATGGTTGGTGCTTTAACTCTGGTTCTGATGAACTTAAAGGCTTTTTGGCCATGCCTACAGCAATCTCCAAGTAATGTGTATGTCTGTGAAAAGTGGTCATGCATGATGCATCTACTGCTATAAATAAAAACAGAGTTTCATCCTACTCATACTTTGTTCTGTAAACTAAGCCTTCACTTCTCCGTGTTCACTCACAAAGTCTTGTTGACTAAAAATAACTTAGAATTTTATAATAGTGTTTTAACCGTTGTTACACATATAAAATGCGCTTATTTTTGTTTTTGTTTTTAATGTATATCTGTATTTTATTATTATTATTATGGATTAAATATTTTTATTTTTTTTAATTTTATTTCGATTTTTTATTGTATTTTTTTTAATGAAATGATTATAAGGAAAATGAATTTTAGTTAATTAATAGTATAATTGATTATTAGAGAAAGATAAAAGAGATTAAGAAGTGTATATTTGAGGATTAATGTCCACTTTTAATAAAAAAATCATAAATTCACATGTGATATGATGGAATACCTATTTGAGTATATTTTACTTTTTATCAAATGCAACAACAATTTTATTCTATAAATAAAACTATTCAAATAAATCTTAATTAATGTGGTTTTTAAATTAATGTGGTTTTTATATTGGATGTTACTTGAAACTCTATAAATGAAGCCTATTCAAATAAATTTAAATTAATGTGGTTTTTATATTGGATGTTACTGGAAACGTTTTAGAATATTATTTTTTTAAACTTTGAATTTCAAAGTATTAATCTATTAAAATATTTTTATCACATATGTTTTTCATATTTTTATTGATTTTTTAATTTTATATTTTTTTTTTTACTTTTATACTGTAATATGTAAAAAAAATAAACAATATATTTATCTTAATTAATATTAGATAAATTACTTGAATAAATTTTGCAACTAAAAAATCATTTTAATTTAAATATTTTATTACTTTATTTATTTTAATTAGTATTTTAAACTAAAAAAAATTAGGTTTTAATTAATACAATTTTTTAGTGATTATAGTAATATTTAACTTTTTAAATCGAAAATATATAGACGATCATATATATTGATTTTGTTTTAATATAGATTGTGAAAATTATGTCAAATTTTTTTTTTAAATACATATTGATTGAAAATTATTAAAACTAATTAAATTTAGTAAATTATGTTTATTTTGGTTTATATAATAATTTTAAAAGATCTCTCATTAAATTATGTTCCACAGAATAAAAAAAATCAAATCTTCATAAAGAAAATTATAAACCAAAGTAAGATAATGAATAAAATAATAAATTAAAATATTTTAATTAAAGTGATGATGAAAAAACATTATTTTATGGTTGCTAGGTGGAATTAGTGTAAGAGAAGTTATCACTTTTTATTTTTTTTATAATTTAGTATAAAGCAAAGAGAAAAGTTAAAAAGGTTTGAATTATAATGCAATGTAATATTGACAAAATACAAGTTAGGTTCTATACTATCAAATTACAAAGACGATCACTAAAAGAGAGAAAATCCGATGAAAGAGGAGAAAATCCATTGAGAAGACTAAAAAAACAAAGAATTATGATGTGCAGAAGAAAATGACAACAAATATAAGTTTTAAAAACAAATAAGAAATATCAAAGGATCATAGAAACAATAACTAATATGTATTTAACTTTAATGCTTTATAATTAAGATATAAAAATTTGAGATATATGTATTAGATTTGTTGCACTTTTTTTATACCTATTAAAATTGAATTGTTTCACAACCAACTTTCTCTCAAAATTGTAAGAGTATCCTTATCTCCCAAAAGAGCTAAATGTAGTGTACATCCACATAGTGTAATATATATGCATATAATTCAAATTCATGGTAGATAATGAATAGTCCAAAGACATAGTCACAAGGACCCTTTGGTAAACTTCCAACAATTCAGGTTGTGTTCGACTTCTGATGTGGTTAATGACGTTTGGGGGGCGATTTGGGTTGGTGTTGTGAGTGGAATTTGGAGACATAGGAACTCGGTGACCTTCGACAAGGGCGTGGTAGATGCGCTCGAGGTATTTGCATTGATACAGGTAAATGTTTGGTCTTGGATTTTTGCAAAGTCCTGATGTAATTCCTTTACGTACCCCAACTGGGTTTTGAATCCAGTAGATTGTATGAGGCTAGTTGTTTAATGCTTTCTTGAGTAACTCTGGTTGTTCCTTATTTAAGTTGGAAGGTGTTTCTAGGTTGGAGGTTGGTAAGACGCTAGCTATTTATGTATTTTTATTGCTGATAAAAAAAATGAATAGTCCAAAGAAGAAGAAAAGGAAGAAAAACAAAAAGGGAACAACGAAAGAAGAAAGAACATTTGTAGAACTAGACTGTTAAAATCATATGTCATTGATTTGGACTTCACAGTGGTAGTTGAAAAAAAAGAGTCGGAAAATTATATTACAGATACGAAAAAAGGAACTGCAGATGATGTTAAACTAATAATCAGAAAACGAACTCAATCTCATTATGTTGCTCAAGAAGGTCTTCGAAAAATTCTTCTTCTTAAGAACTTACATCAATATCTTTTTCAGTCTTGAGTATAGGCTAGACCCCTCATTAGACAACAAAACCTTCATAATCATTAGACAACAAAACCTGCATAGTCATTAAAAAAACCAATATTCTGTCCCTTGGAAACAAATAAACCTTAGAGAGATGCTCCCAGAACATACCGAAAACACCATAGTTTATCGAGATTTTCCCAATCATTGATCCAAAGCCACCGCAAAAAAAAACCCAAAAACTCACAAACAATCAATGAAAAGTGCATGACTAATTTTCATCCAATAGAAGATAGAAACAGAAAACAGAAAAGAAACCCAAATGCCATCAAGATCTGACGGTTAAACAAATTTCTATGCTAAATGAATGAGAATTGGAAAAATCAAAAGAAAAAAGAGAGCAACATGAACATAGAGAAATGAGCAAAACGGGATAAAAAAGAGCATGTTTTCAATCCAAAGTTCAAACAAACCTCTAGTTTCTCAATTAGTTTTTTTCCAAATTTAAAATTAAGTAATATTTTTCAATTTTATCATTTCAAGACTGTTGTAACTGTTCAAGTAGTTACAAAATAATTAAATAAAATAATAAAAGAGAACCAACCAAAACAAAACTTATCGGATATTGATTTTAAAAAAAAAATAAAAAGAAATAAAAAACAGTTTTCAAAATCAAATCTCATAAAAATTGTAGTATATTTAGTAACCGCTAAGAAAAATAACAAAATGACTGAAATATCCAAAATAAAATAATAAAATAATTATTGAAATAAGGGTAAACTAGAGAAGTAATTTATGTAAAAAGAAAAGACCGTTAAGAGGGGAATCCTCTTTAAATATACCCTGAGTACTTTTATTTATTAAATTTTTGTTGCTGATTAAAAAAAATAAAAAATTTAGGTCATCTCACTTAGTTTTTGCGACTCGCAACAATTCTGGTCTTAATTTAAGTCAACGCAAATATACTCTTGATCTTTTTCACCAAACTGACACTTGTGGCCACTCCTATGACTCACACCTTCCGTCTCTCTCCTGACCAAGGCTCCCCTCTTGATGCTGATGCAACTTTTCAATATAGAAGACTCCTTGGACGTCTAATCTTCTTAGCCAACACGCGACCAGACATCGTCTTTGCTGTCCACAATTTAAGTCAATTCATATTTGCACCCACAACTCATCATCAACAAATTGTCTCACTTCTTTTGCGTTACCTCAAGGACACCCTTAGTGAAGGAATATATTTTTTCTGTTAACCAGAGGGATATATCCCCTCCTTAACCTTTGTATATAAAGTAGATTCTATACCTTTAATAAGATTGATTGAGTTACATTTTATATCTTCTCTCTCTAGCTCCTCTACCCTGTGCCTAATATGGTATCCAGAGCTATTAGCTTTTTCGCTTTTCTTTTCTTTTTTTGAGTACCCATGACTTCTGCAGCCTCTGGCCCCACCTCCTCCACCTCTTCCACCGCTTCCGCCTCTGTTTCTTTACACCATTTCCACACTCCGATTCTTCTCAAGCTTGATGAAGAAAACTTTCTTCTCTGGAAACAACAGGTGTTGGCCACGCTTGATGGTCTTATGCTCTCGCATTTTCTTGATGGTTCTTGCGTTCCTGAATCGCCTTCAACCTCCGCCGATGGCACTGTCCCAACATCTCCTGCTTATCGTCTGTACAAACAACAGGACAATCTGGTGGTGGCGTGGCTTTTGGCGTCAATGACGACACCATTGCTAACGCAAATGGTTGGTCTCCATTCTGCAACCCAGATCTGGACCACGCTGCACACGTATTTCTTGTCTCATACTCGATCTCAGGTCAAGAAACTTAAACTCACTCTCAAACAACTCAAGAAAGATAAATCTGTCTCACCGTATGTTCTCGGCATCAAAAGAACTGTGGATGCTCTTGCGTCAGTCGGTGCGCCCATATCCGTCGAAGATCATATCGAAGCCATCTTGGATGGTCTTTCGTCTGATTATGATCCATTTGTTGCCTCTGTTTTGTCACGAAGGGATCCCTATACTGTTGCTGAGATCGAAGCCCTTCTTCTGGTTCAAGAAGAGCGTCTTGAGCGGCACAATCAAGTCGATCCATTAACGTTTCCTGCCACTGCTGCATACACGTCCTGGCATCCTGCAAATCCATCTCAAGAAAAATACAAGAACAATTTTTCTGGTTCCCGTGGTACCCGTGGCTCTGGCAGAAACAACAATTTTAGTCGCGGTGCTCGTGTGGCTCGCTCTTCCAATCGTGGTGCTTGGAATAACTCCAAGATATTTTGTCAAGTGTGTGGCAAACCCGGTCACACTGCTCTTCATTGCTGGCGCTGGTATGATTATCAACCGCAACCTCCTCCACATGCCCATGTCTCTCATTTTTCAGATTCTGATCATGCATCGAATGAGGCATCTTTGTTGGGCGTTCAATCCACTATGGACGATCCTCTCTGGTACCCTGATAGTGGCGCCACTCATCACGTCACAAAGGACTCCACTGTCTATTCTTCAAAACAGCCTTACCATGGCACTGAAACTGTCAAAATGGGTAATGGATCAGGTTTGTCTATTGCCAATATTGGTTCCACATCTTTTTCTTCTCCTTCTACTCATAAAAGTTTAGTTTTAAAAAATCTTCTACATGTTCCTTTAATTACAAAAAATCTTCTCAGTGTGTCTTCCTTTGCTCGTGATAACAATGTCTTGTTTACTTTTACTGCTAACAGTTGTTATGTTGTTGATCAGGCTACGAAAAAGATTCTTCTTCAAGGCACCCTTAAAGATGGGTTATACAGTTTCCCAATGCTTCATAATCATCTTCCTTCATCCTCTGTTCACAATATTTCTTTTACTCGTAATACACTGACTGCTAATGTTTGGCATCAAAGGCTGGGTCATTGTAATATGGATATTCTCAAACAGATTTTTCACAATAATGATATCAGATGTTCCAATCATATTAGTTTTTGTTCTAGTTGTCTGCTTGGTAAACATATGCAATTGCCTTTTCATTCTTCTGCTACTGTTTACACAAAACCTTTAGAACTTGTGTTTGCTGATGTGTGGGGACCTTCTCCTATACCTGCTTCCAATGGTGCCCGTTATTACATTTCGTTTGTTGATGCTTTTAGTAAGTATACATGGATATATTTTCTTCATGCTAAGTCACAGGTTCCTGCTGCTTTTCACAAATTTAAATCTTTTGCTGAAAATCAAACGTGTTCTAAATTGCGTTCTTTACAAACCGACAATGCCCGTGAATTCCTTTGTCTTAAACAGGTTCTTGATCAGCATGGTATACAACATAGGCTCATTTGTCCTCACACTCATGAGCAAAATGGTGCTGTTGAGCGTAAGCATAGGCACATAGTTGACATGGGATTAACTTTCTTGGCCACTGCTTCTTTGCCTAGGCGTTTCTGGGCTGAAGCCTTTCTTACTTCAACTCATATTATCAATGTGCTTCCCACTCCTGTTTTGCACAACTCTAATCCTTATACTATGTTGTTTAACAAAAATCCTAATTACGCTATTTTCAAAGTTTTTGGTTGTGCCTGTTTTCCTTTATTACGTCCTTACAACAAAAATAAGTTTGATTTTCGTTCACAACAGTGCTTGTTTCTTGGGTATAGTGTTACCAACAAAGGTTATATATGTCTAACTCCCTCTGGTAAGACAATTGTTTCCAGACATGTGCACTTTAATGAAACTGAGTTTCCATATCATGAACAATTAAATTCTTTTCCTATTTCATCTGTTTCAGTGCCTTCCCCTGTGACTACAACTCCTCCACTTACTGTTATTCATTCTAATGCTAATACTAATATGCCTATTCATAGTTCTTCTGCTCTTGTCCCTCTAAATAACAGCACTGATATGCATCACAATACTGGCTCTGAGATTCAACCTATCAATTCTCATCCCATGGTTACTCGTGCCAAGGTAGGTATTTTCAAACCTCAGACATATAATGCCATAATTTCTATACCTACTGCTCCTACGTCTGTCAAGGAAGCAATTTCTTCACCTATGTGGTTTCAAGCAATGAATGACGAATATCATGCTCTCCTCTCCAACAAAACTTGGACTCTTACCACACTTCCACCGGGAGCCTCTCTTGTTGGCTGTAAGTGGGTTTTCAAAACCAAGCTACATGCAGATGGTACTTTTCAACGGTGTAAGGCCCGACTGGTTGCAAAGGGATTCAATCAAACTGAAGGTGTGGACTACACAGAGACTTTTAGCCCAGTGGTGAAACATAACACCATCCGCATTGTGCTCTCTCATGCTGTCACTCAACAATGGCCTGTGCGTCAAATTGATATCAATAACGCCTTCCTTCATGGTGACTTGATTGAGCATGTCTACATGCAACAACCTCCTGGGTTTGCATCTCGTGATTCAACTCTTGTCTGCAGATTACACAAGGCCATTTATGGTCTCAAACAAGCTCCCAGGTCCTGGTTTTCTAAACTTAGTCAAACTTTGATTCATCTTGGTTTTCAATCTACTGTCAGTGATTCCTCTGTTTTCACCAAATTCACTACTTCCTTCACTTTATTTGTGCTTGTTTATGTTGATGATATAATTATCACTGGCTCTTCATCTACTGCTGTCACTGATCTTATTTCCACTCTTAGTTCTTTCTTTGCTCTTAAAGATTTAGGCCCTCTCCATCATTTTCTTGGGATTCAGGTATCAACTACACAACATGGTAATATGCATTTATCTCAGGCTCAATATATCAAAGACTTGCTTCGTCGAACGAATATGCTTCATGCAAAGTCCCAACCTACCCCTATGACTTCATCAACTCGCCTGCAACAAGACTCCTCTGAACCTTTTCAAGATCCCTCTATGTACAGGTCAGTCGTTGGTGCTTTGCAATATATTCTTATAACGCGACCTGAGTTATCCTATTCAGTTAACCGTGTTTGTCATTTTATGCATGACCCTAAACTACACCACTGGCAAGCTGTGAAACGCATCTTACGCTATCTAGCTGGAACCATCAACTTTGGTCTTTTACTGAAACGTCAGTCTTCATCTTCCATCATTGGCTTCTCGGATGCAGATTGGGGAGCTGATGTTGATGACAGGAAATCAACAACTGCCTACTGCATCTATATTGGCTCCAATCTCGTATCATGGTCTACTCACAAGCAAAAATCTGTTTCCAGAAGCTCAACAGAAGCTGAATACCGTGCTGTTGCAGCTCTTCTTACTGAAGTTATATGGACTCAGTCTCTTTTATCAGAATTACGTATTCCCTTTCTCACACCGAAGTTGTACTCTGATAATCTTGGTGCTGTCCTTCTAAGTGCCAATCCTGTCATGCACTCAAAGACAAAACATTTTGAGTTGGACCTACATTTTGTTCGTGACCACATCTGCAAGGGCAACATTACTCTTCTTCATCTGCCTGCACGCTTCCAAGTCGCGGACCCTCTCACCAAACCAGTATCTGGAACTATGTTTCTTAATGTCAGGGATAAACTCATGGTGGTTCCTAATCCAGCCATGAGTTTAACGGGGGGTGTTAACCAGAGGGATATATCCCCTCCTTAACCTTTGTATATAAAGTAGATTCTATACCTTTAATAAGATTGATTGAGTTACATTTTATATCTTCTCTCTCTAGCTCCTCTACCCTGTGCCTAATATTCTCATACTAGTTCACTTCACCTCTGTGGTTTTAGTGACTCTGACTGGGCAACATGTCCTACCACACGCAAATCTATCACTCAAAGAAGTAACCAACTATCTCCCGCAGCTCCTCCGAAGCTGAGTATAGAGCCTTGCCACCACCACATGTGAGCTACAATGGTTGTCTTACCTCCTTCAGGATTTACATCTTCCTCTCCCCCAGCCTGCAACCATGTATTGTGACAACAAATCTTCCTTTAAATAGGGTCCAATCAAGTCTTTCATGAACACACTAAGCACATCGAGATTGATTGTCACCTAGTTCGTGAAAAAATTAACTCTGGTCTTCTCAAACTGTTGCCCATTACTTATGTCATGCAAGTTGCTGACATATTCACCAAGCCCTTTGCTTCCGTACAATTCTTTACTCTCAAATCCAAGCTGGGTCTGACGAATATCTACTCTCCAGCTCGAGGGGTTGTTAACATATTTAGTTTTTCCATTTTAAGTTATTGAGTTTTGTTTGTTTTGTCCAACTTTCTTTTTCTGTTTCAGCTCGGTCTTATTCTTTTTCTTATATATACACCATATATTTTACTCTCTAATACACAAGAAAATAAGAATTTTTTTTGTATTTTCTTTTTTCTGTTTTTCTCTCTTTTATGCTTAAGTCATTGTTTCTTTTTCATTTGCAATTAAGGTTCATCAGAACTTCCCTTTCTCCATTGCGATTACATGTGATTACGTGCACTTCATTTAATGCAACACATAAAAAAAATATTTATCTTCATAATATATATATATATATAAACATTAACCAACAAACACATTTTGAATCATTGAATCCAAAAGGAAATTTTGAATCATTGAATCCAAAAAAGGAAAGTAATGTATGAAATATCCATAAGTTATTACTTACATAATCATACAATCTACTATTTACTTCTAGATAAACTAATTTAAACTTATAGATAAACCAATTTTAATTTTTTTAAATTTTCATTATTTTCTCCTAAATGGGAGAATCTATCCAAAAAAAATTATTCTACCCAATGTATTTCAGTGGCTAGCTCATGTGGGTAATTGATTTACCCTAAATAGGAGAATCTACTTTCACTGCTTGGTCTAATCATGGCCTGCACTGCTATCATTTTTTATAGTCTTGTCATTTTCTCTGTTCTAAAATTTTACAGACTAATCGTAATTATGTGAAAAAAGTGGTGATCTGAAAATGAATTGAAACGTGAAAATTATCACCCAATATTAGTAAAAATATAAAAATAACTGTATATAATTACTGTTCATATTATTTAACGAATATTAACTGTTTCGTATATACTGACTGGATAATAAAATACTTAAAAAACTTATACAAATTTAGGTCTCAATAAATTATTGAAAACAATATATAATATATTGACTAAGTCCTATGGAGATATTGTTTTAAAGATAAATATAAATAAAAAGTTTCATGTTTATAATATAATTAATTTATAACTAATTATAATACAGAAAAATTAATTTATAACTAATTACAATACGGAAAAAAAGTATGGTTTAGGACTAACTAGCAAAGGGCTCACACTTATGCAATATCAAGTTACGAAAAAATTAATTTATCAACAAATTAAATCAATTATAAAACGAAGTGTATACAAAACATAAATCTTCACAGTTTCCAATTTTATTTTATTTAAAATAAATTATTTAAGATTTATTCATTAAATATTTAAGTTTTTTTAAAACATAACCAGAAATTACTATTGTAAATATTTTATAGAAATACAATTTTTTTTTCCACAACTCTCAAGAACAAAAAAGAAAATACACTAGAAACAAAACACATAAGAAAATATAAATCTGCAAAAATTTATTTGGCATGCAAACACCGCATTAATGCGAAGATGAACAAAAACAACAACAACAGTGCAGTAATGCCTATAAATTATTTTAAAAAGGTAGAGTAACTAAATATTTATTTAAATCATAAAATAAATTATATACAATTATTTTTGTAACATAAACACTGAAAGGAATATTAATATGACATGGACACAAACATCATAAAAAGTTGATGAGTAATGTAAGAAATAAGAATGAATTTTTAATTTTTAAAATATTAAAAATGTGAATTTATAAATTTGTTTTTTTTTAAAGTAATTAAAAGTGATATAATTTTTTTTAAAATATTTTCGGTGAATAACTAAATTTTATAATTTTTATATTTACATTATTAATTTATTTTCTTTTATTATTATTTTTTTTAGTGACACAGCGAAGCAAAATCAGAGTAGGCCAAACTAAAGAGGGAATGAATTTGAAATATTTTTATAGAGAAAAATTGGAAGAAAGTTACGTTCTTCAGATTAAGATAAGATACTGAGAAAAAAAATTTATTTTGTAAGTGATATAATAGGTGTTAGAATTTTTTTAAATGTTAAAAATATGAATTCATAAATTTATCTCTATTTTTAAAAAAGAAATAAAAAAAATGAAATATTTTTTAGTTAATTATCTTTATTATTTTCTTTTATGATACAGTGGAGATGAGCAAAAACAACAGTGGACTACATATCTGCAAAATCAAAGAATGGGTTATCTTAGGGTTGCTACTTTGGCTCTCTTCTTGCTTGCAACTTCCAGTTTTTTTTTATCAGCAAATAGCAATGAAATTAAAAGGGATCACTTCAGGGGTGATCCAACTCTTATACAGTAAAATACCTTTCTAACTACAAATCAGCCAACAAAACCTCCTACAGTCAAACCCATATCTATCAAAATAACAAAGAATAACAAAGATCAATCCTCATATCAAAACTAAATTGAATGCATATAAACCAAAGGTTCAAGACACCAATCAGAGAATGAGAAATTAGCTGACGGTACCTTTGAAGAGATCCAGGACCAAGCCTTAATTTGTGCCAAAGAGAACACCTCAATGTGGTCAACCACTCCACCTTTAAATAAACAGTTGTTCCTATGCCTCCAAATTTCACTAATCAATGCTATCCACACATTACCCATAATAAGATTAACTGAAGTGGGTGCATCCAGAATCTTGAAATGTTCAAAATGAGACCTAGGATCCATAAAATCGACAGATCTTACTCCTAACCAATCATAACAAAGATTCCAAATTAATCAAGCAACTCTGCATTCGCAAAACAAATGATTTGTTGACTCCTCGTACCTCTTACACAAGCAACACAAATTACTCTCAATCCCGATTCCTCTTCTCTCCAGATTAATCTTACAAGCAACCTTGTTTTCCATCACTCTCCAAGCTGTGACATGTGCTGAGGGAAGCGCCTTAATTTTCCAGAAAAAATTATATCTTCTTGAGACTTCCTCGCTTCCTTCTCCCCTTAAAAACCCATAAGCAGACTTAACTGAAAATTCTGTTGACCCACTATCTTTCCAAACCCATCTATCCACTGTTTCCATCTCAAGCATCTTATTAGAGATCAGCTCTAAGAGTTGACTTTCTTGCTCCTCTTCCCAAGCAAACAGACCTCTTCTCCACCTTAATTTCCACTCCCAGGACCCGTTCCCCCATATTCCACAATCACATAATCTTGCCTCCTTTTTAACAGACAATGAAAATAACCTTGGAAATCTACTTCTCAAGTCTTCTGAGTCTATCCAGTTGTCTGACCAAAACAATACCTCTCTCCCGTTACCGACCTCCAAAGACAAACGATCTTCAAACTTCCCTCCCCATTCCTCAGACCTCCAGACCTTCCTTAAATCTCTCCACCACAGAGAAACCTTACTATTAATATCTCGTTGCTCCTTCAAACCTCTCCAACCTCCGTACTTAGAATCTAATACATCCCTCCACAACCCCCCCGTTTCCGTTTTTAGACGCCAAATCCATTTTCCCAATAAAGCCAAATTAAATTGCCTGATATTGATAATACCAAGCCCTCCTGCATCCTTGGATTTACAAATCTTATCCCATGCCATCCATGCAACCTTCCTTCCATTTGACCCCCAACCCCACAAAAAATCCCTCTGCAGACACACAATCTTCTTTAACACATTAGACGGTATCTTGAACATAGACAAATAGAACAAAGGTATTGAAGACAAGACAGACTTAATTAAGCATATCCTCCCCGCCATCGAAATACATCTTCCTTTCCACCTGCCTAGCCTTTTCTTTACCCTGTTAACCACTTCATCCCAGAACTCACTCTTCTTATGACAACCCCCCACATGCATCCCCAAATATTTGAAAGGAGTTCTCATCACCTCACAATTTAAGATAGTCGCAAAGTGAATAATTTCCGTCTGCCTCACCCCAATCCCACCAATTCTACTCTTGGAGAAATTCACCTTCAAACCAGATGCCAACTCAAAACAATTCAACATAACCTTTATATTAAATACACTTTTGCTCTTTGCCTTACAAAAGAACAAAGTGTCATCAGCATACTGGAGCATATTCACTTTTACTGATTTATTCCCAATCTCCAAGCTCTCAATCAAGTCTTTCTCAACCGCAGTTCTAGATACTCCAGCTAACCCTTCAGCCACTATAAGAAACAAGAAAGGAGCTAACGGATCACCTTGTCTCAACCCCTTCTTCGGAAAAAATTCCTTAGTAGGACTCCCGTTTACGAGTATTGACATTGACGCTGATTCCAAACAAGCTTTAATCCAGGAGATCCATTTTTCACAAAAGCCAAGCCTTCCTAGCATATAATATATAAAATCCCACCTCACTGAGTCGTAAGCCTTCTTATAATCCACTTTGAAAAACACACAACTTTTCTTCTTCCTCTTCAACTCTTCTAAGGTTTCATTGGCTACCAAAATACTATCCAATAACCCCCTTCCTTCCAGAAAAGCAGATTGTCTAACGTCAATAACTTTACTGATTACTCTTTTCAACCTGATAGACAAAATCTTCGAAACAACTTCCAGTATGTAACTTCCCATTGTTCATCATTTCTGTTTATATATTTGAGATAATTTGGTTCTAGTTTAACTAAAGTACTCATAACAAATGTGCTTTCCAAATTTGCACTAGAACCTAGTTCATGCAAAATCTAAGTTCTAAAGAATTTCTCATATGTAATGTAGTAGTTAAAGTTCTTTAATCACTCAATGAACTTGATTTTGAATCCTATCCATTAGATTTTATTTTACTCTCCGTTTTATGGCGCCAAAACTATATACGGATTTTGATCTATATGATTCTATTATTTTAAGCGGTGTTTTCTTTTCTGAAAATACTATGTTTTGATTAAAATACATATTTTAAATCTCACAATTTCCAACATCAAACAATCAACTCATACCAATGTTTAGAATTTCCAAAATACACAATAATTCATTTAGTAATCATATAAAGGTCTAATTAAAGAGATTTTCAATTAAATATACATTTAATAAAAGTTTACATAATTTATAAGTAAAACTATACAGAAATAAATAAACCAATATTTTAAAAATAAATTATTATTATTTTAGAGTCTAGCTTGAGCTAGAATCAACTCGAGAACACCCAAAATTTCATTTTTATTCTAACTTGAGCTAGAATTATCAAGCCTGAGCGAGATATGCAGAAAAATTGTGCATAACCTAATATACTTGTTAGATTTTAAATCCACATTTCATTCAATTTATAATTTTATAAAATCTACACATTACATAGACACTTCCTACTCAGAATTATACAAACACCCTCATTGAGTCATTGAGCTTTTATGTCAATCTATACATATATATGATTTCTAAATCAAAATCATTTAAAATCAACAACCAATTCTCATCAAACATTTCATTTAACTTGATTCTACAAAGTATTCAAATACATTCTACAACATATACTATATCTACCATTTCACATTTCAATTTCAATCAATTTCCAATCAACTCAAAACAAGAAACCATGTAAACAAAAGTTTTGAACTGGTGACCATGTCACCTTCACATCCAGATCTTCTAGTTTAGAGTTCTTTTGAAAATTTAAACTAGCTTTCCTTACCTTTACCTTAGTAGATGCTCACGAAGAGCTTCAAACCTACCAAAAGCTTTAAGAGTAGCTTAACCTGCACCACAAATTCCTAATAAAAAATCTAACTATAACACTAGGACTTTGATCTAACAAAGACTAATCCTATAACTAAAAGAGGCACATTCATAAACTTAGATCGAGACAGACCTACAAGTTCAAAATTTAACTCAAAGATAAGAGTAAAATTGAACTTATTCTATCAGATATTCTGATCGGATAGTCTTGTAGATCTCGTTGCCAGAAGTCTAATGGCTGACTCCAATCGTCAAACTGATGTGTGAGGAGGTTAAAATCTTAGAGAGTAGAAAAATAAAAAAAATCTTTAGATAGATGGTAATTCTTTTAAAATGAAACCTGAATAATTAAATTTTTTATTTATATATTATTTTTATTTTAATAATAAATTATTTAGATATTATTCAAAATATATCACTTTTTATTCTAGAATAATTTTTAGATCTTTACAGCCCACAACAAAAAATACACAGAAACCAAACATATAAGAAAAGAACACAACAGCATATATAAATCTGCAAAATTGTATTTCACCTGCAAAAGGAAAAAATTGTATTTCACGTGCAAACACCGCATTAATGCGAAGATGAACAAAAACAACAGTGCAGTAATGCCCATTTTTATAATTTGTGTTTTGAAATTTATCCATTTATGTACAAAGAAACAAAATTGTACCAATAAATTTTCCGTGATTGCTTCTGGAATAATTGCTGCCGTAAATAATTCTTATTGAAGCACGAAGACAGAAAGATAGGTATTAAATAGTTTTTACATACATTTATGGAGGAGCAAGCAACAAATCTGACAGAGAAATCAATGAATGAAGAGGAGAAGAAATTTTGTTTTTGAAAGAGGTATGAGTGAACAAGAAAAGGCCAAGTGTATACGACAAGAGTTTCTTGATGGTGTGTTGGGATTATGCATTAGATGTATGGACTAATGTTTATAAATTGTTATGCAAGAACAGAATAACACACCACAAAACTCAGAATAGCACATCTGCAAAATCAAAGAATGGTTTATGTTAGGGTTGCTCCTTTGGCTCTCTTTTGCTTGCAACTTCCAGTATGTAACTTCCCATTCTTCATCATTTCTGTTTATATGTTTCAGATCTACACAAAATTATTATACATACTTCATTTCTTCTGACTCTGAAATGTCATTCTTAGTAATGTTTTCGATGAAGAAGATAGAAGCAGATGAATGTCCATTTCAGCTTTAGACAGCGTTTGTGCCATGCATGTAACCTAATTGTGTCTGTCTTTTGGGTATTTGCGCCTCTCAAAATAGAGTTTCAGCTGCGGCGAAGATGATAGATGAACATCCCAACTTATGTCAGTCTGATGAAGAATGCATCAAGAAAGGAAGTGGAAACTTCTGTGCTCCTTATCCCAATCACTATATGGATTATGGTTTGTGCTTTAACTCTGCTTCTGATCAACTTAAAGGCTTCTTGGCCATGCCTACAGCAATCTCCAAGTAATGTGTATGACTGTGAAATGTAGTCATGTATGGTCATGCATGATGCATCTACTGCTTTAAATAAAAACAGTGTTTCAATTCACGATTTGAAAATGGTGACTTCTTGTTCAATTAGAATAATTTTCAATAGTAAGGGAAACTAAAGTTCTAATGGTGTCTGAACTTATCACAGGAATGAATGTCTCTTCAAAATCAACATGGCTTGTTATTTTTCACCTTTGAATTCCTTCAAACTCGTGTTGAAAACTTAATTTTCTTTTCACCGTGGCTTCAGTGGCTTCATCATCATCCTACTGTGTTTGTATGAAATCTGAAACATCCAAATATGTGAATGAAGTTTCCTTTTTTACAAGCCAAAAGTCATAATTTTCTTCGAATAAAAGAACTTTTATAAATGGGTTGCTGAATGTTAAGAGTCTTCAGTTTTGTTTCTTTGTGTAGGAACCCAAAAATCATGATTTTCTTCTTCAAATAAAACAACTTTTGTAAATGGGTTGCTGAAGTTAGAGTCTTCACTTTGTTTCTTTGGGTAGGAATCGACAAGTTCTTGGAAGAATCTGCAACCCTAATACACATTTTTTTCTCTCAATTTTTTTTTATAGATTGGTTTTAAAATAAATAAATATAATAAAGATAAGTTTAAAATTAAATAATATAAAAATATATTAAAATAATAATATTGAGAGTTATATTATAATTATATAGAAAATGGGGTTTTCGATGTATCATTATTAATTTTTTCTTGACTTGAGATCCACCTATACCACATTTATTCAAACTATCTTATAGACTAAAAATAACTCTTAGAATTTTATATGTGTTTTAACCGTTGTTACACATATAAAGAGTCACATCATAATGGATCTTCAATACCCATGCAATCTCTATTAAACTTTGCATTGAATTTTGTAACATGTTATTCAACATTGTCAGCCAACACCTTTGGTAGGTTTTGCCATAGTAAAAGAGGAATAATAATAATAATAGTAAGTTAAAAAAACATTATACAAAATTAAATACAGTAAAAAGGTTATTCATGCAAAATCTCTTAAAACAGTTCTATTATTTTTAAATTTAAATATTGAAACAGACTTTAATAATTGAGAGAGAGTGAGATTTATTTTTTTATAACTCAGTAAATTATTTTTAGTTTCTAGTAACACCCAAATAAAGAAGTAATAATAATAATAATAATAATAATAATAATAATAATAATAATAATAATAATAATAATAATTAAATAAAATTAAATAAAACAAATAAGCAGTGTAAAAGTATTTGATTTCAAAGCTTTGTTGTTAACAACATAAAATTATGTTTACTATTTATAAAATAAGTCATCATATGATCAGTTAAAAAAAATTAAAAATAAAACCATTAACTATTAAAGTTATTAAAAGAACTTACATCTATAAATTATAGTGAACAACTTCTGAAAAGATTCAAAGATTAAAACTTTAGATGATTTTGTTATGTGGAAAGGCCTACATGACTGTAGGTTATGCGAGATAGGTTAGTAAAATGAGCTTGCACTTTTTGTGTGGGATTGACCAAACGTGAAAGGGTCTATGTGAGACAAGTTAGCTCATATTTGTCATCTTTAAAAATAAATCATTTAAAAATTTAACGAATATTAAAAAAAATATTTAAAATTTAATAAAGGTTGAAAAAATCTTTGTTATTTTGTTAGATGTTTTAGAATAAATCTTTTGAATTTAACGAAGTTTAAGTAGATCTCAACTATTTTACTTAGGTTTGAAAATAAACATTTGGAATTTAATATAGGTTAAAAAAACCTTCATAGTTTTGCTGAAATTTTAAAATAACATTTGGAACTTAACGAAGGTTAAAAAAACCTTCGTCAAAATGCAACAAATTTCAGGTCAAACGGATGAGTATTCACCCACGACAAAAATCAAACAGTTTCACACACAAACAAACTTTCCTTCCATCCTTTGTAGTGCTCAATAAAAAATTTATTGCCAATCTCGTGGGACGAATATGAGGCTCCAATCTCAGCCAAAACTTAATAGACACAATGTCGAACGTCTGGTAAAAATTTCAGACCAAAACACCAAAGGAGTAAGGCGTAGTAAGTCCCAGACCGAGAGTAAACAAAACAGGTTTTTCGAAAACAAAACGTACTGGCTTTTCTTCCCCGTATCTTCTTTTTGTGATTTGCTTATGGACGTGCCTCCTTACCTAGGTGCAAACAACATATGAAAGTACTTGTGTGAATATTTTCAGCGTGATACGGAACCAAAATAAAAATTGCAGAAAGTAGGGCGAAATATCACAAGTTTTGGCGGAGGATAGCCTTGGTTTGCACAAAATTTCTGAAAAATTCTTCTGAAATAGGTTTTTTCCTGAAATTCCATGTAAGAATCTCCACTGAATTTGGGACAAAATGCGACAAATTTCAGGTCAAACAGATGAGTATTCACCCACGAAAAAAATCAAACAGTTTCACACACAAACGAACCTTCCTTTCAGCCCTGAGAGTGCTCAACAAAAAAATTATTGCTAATATTATGGGACGAATCTGTGCTCAAATCTCAGCTAAAACTCAATAGACACAGTGTCGAACGTCTGGTAAAAATTTCAGACCAAAACACCCAAGGAGTAAGGCGTAGTAAGTGTCAGACCCAGAATGAACAAAACAGGTTTTTCGAAAGAAAAACGTCCTCGCTTTTCTTCCCCGTATCTTCTTTTTGTGATTTGTTGATGGACGTGCCTCCTTAACTGGGTGCAAAAAACATATGAAAGTACTTGTGTGATTTTTTCAAGCACGATACAAACCCAGAATAAATATTGCAGAAAGTACAGAGATATTTCACAAATTTTAGTGCAAGCCTTGGTTTGGACAAAATTTCTCAAAAATTCTCCCGAAATAGTTTTTTCCTGAAATTCCATGGAAGAATCTCCACTGAATTTGGGACAAAATGCGACAAATTTCAGGTCAAACAGATGAGTATTCACCCACGAAAAAAATCAAACAGTTTCACACACAAACGAACCTTCCTTTCAGCCCTGAGAGTGCTCAACAAAAAAATTATTGCTAATATTATGGGACGAATCTGTGCTCAAATCTCAGCTAAAACTCAATAGACACAGTGTCGAACGTCTGGTAAAAATTTCAGACCAAAACACCCAAGGAGTAAGGCGTAGTAAGTGTCAGACCCAGAATGAACAAAACAGGTTTTTCGAAAGAAAAACGTCCTCGCTTTTCTTCCCCGTATCTTCTTTTTGTGATTTGTTGATGGACGTGCCTCCTTAACTGGGTGCAAAAAACATATGAAAGTACTTGTGTGATTTTTTCAAGCACGATACAAACCCAGAATAAATATTGCAGAAAGTACAGAGATATTTCACAAATTTTAGTGCAAGCCTTGGTTTGGACAAAATTTCTCAAAAATTCTCCCGAAATAGTTTTTTCCTGAAATTCCATGGAAGAATCTCCACTGAATTTGGGACAAAACTCGACAAATTTCAGGTCAAACAGATGAGTATTCACCCACGAAAAAATCAAACAATTTCACACACAAACGAACATTCCTTTCAGCTCTGGCAGTGCTCAATAAAAAAATTTATTGCCAATCTTGTGGGACGAATCTGGGGCTCAAATCTCATCCAAAACCCAATAGACACAGTGTCGAACGTCTGGTAAAAATTTCAGACCAAAACACCCAAGGAGTAAGGCGTAGTCCCAGACTGAGAGTGAAAAAAACTGATTTTCCGAAAACAAAACGTCCTAACTTTTTTTTCCCGTATCTTCTTTTTGCAACTTGTTTATTGACGTGCCTTTTTACCTGGGTGCAAACAACATATGAAAGTACTTGTGTGAATTTTTTCAGCGCGATACGGACCCAGAATAAAAATTGCAGAAAGTAGGGCGAAATTTCATAAGTTTTGGTAGAGGATAACATTGGTTTGCACAAAATTTCTGAAAAATTCTCCCAAAATAGTTTTTTCCTGAAATTCCACGTAAGAATCTTCACTGAATTTGGGACAAAACGCGAAAATATTTAGGTCAAACGGATGAGTATTAACCCACGAAACTTATGAAATTTTGCCTTACTTTCTACAATATTTCTTTTGGGTCTGTATCGCGCTGAAAAAATTCACACAAGTACTTCCATATGTTGGTTGCATCCAAGTAAGGAGGCACGTCCATAAAAAAATCACAAAAGGAAGATACTGGGAAGAAAAGCCAGGACGTTTTGTTTTCGCAAAACCAGTTTTGTTCACTCTTGGTCTGGGACTTACTACGCCTTACACTTTGGGTGTTTTGGTATGAAATTTTTACTAGACGCTCGACACTGTGTCTATTAAATTTTGGCTAATATTTGAGCACCAGATTCGTCCCACAAGATTGAGAATAAATTTTATATTTAGCACCGCCAGAGCTGAAAGGAAGGTTCGTTTGTGTGTGAAACTTGTTGATTTTTTTCGTGGGTAAATACTCATCTGTTTGACCTTAAATTTGTCGCGTTTTGTCCCAAATTCCGTGGAGATTCTTACGTGGAATTTCTGAAAAAAAAAATATTTTGGAGAATTTTTCAGAAATTTTCGCGCAAACCAAGGCTATCCTCTACCAAAACTTGTGAAGTTTCGCCTTACTTTCTGCAGTTTTTATTCTGCGTCCGTATTGCGCTAAATAATTCACACAAGTACTTTCATATGTTGTTTGCACCCAGGTAAGGAGGCACGTCCATAAACAAATCACAAAAAGAAGATACGGGGAAGAAAAGTCAGTACGTTTTGTTTTCGGAAAACCAGTTTTGTTCAATCTCGGTCTAGGACTTACTACGCCTTACTCCTTCGGTGTTTTGGAATGAAATTTTTACCAGACGTTCGAAACTGTGTCTATTGAGTTTTTCTTGATATTTTAGACCCAGATTCGTCCCATAAGATTGACAATAAATTTTTTTATTGAGAACTAGCAAAGCAGAAAGGAAGGTTAGTTTGTGTTTGAAACTGTTTGATTTTTTTTTCGTGGGTTATTACTCATCCGTTTGACTTGAAATTTGTCGCGTTTTGTCCCAAATTCAGTGGAGATTACTACGTGGAATTTCAGAAAAAAACTATTTCGGAAGAATTTTTCAGAAATTTTGTGCAAACCAAGACTATCCTATACCAAAACTTGTGAAATTTCGTCCTAATTTATGCAATTTTTATTCTGGGTTCGTATCGTGCCGAAAAAATTCAAACAAGTACTTTCATATGTTGTTTGCACCTAGGTAAGGAGGCACGTCCATAAGCAAATCGCAAGAAGAATATATGGGGAAAAAAAGCAAGGACATTTTGTTTTCGGAAAATAAGTTTTGTTCACTCTCGGTTTCGAGACTTACTACGCCTTACTCCTTGGGTGTTTTGGTCTGCAAGCACAAACTAAAACACATCACAAAACTCAGAATAAGAAATCTGCAAAATCAAAGAATGGGTTATGTTAGGGTTGCTCCTTTGGCTCTCTTCTTGCTTGCAACTTCCAGTATGTAACTTTCCATTGTTCATCATTTATGTTTATATATTTCATATCTACACAAAATGATTATACATACTTCATTTCTTCTGACTCTGAAATTTCAGTTTTAGTAATGTTTTCGATGAAGAAGATAGAAGCTGTAGACTGTTCAGGTGAATGTTCACCGTTTGATATGCAACCACTATGCGGGTCAAGTGACTGCAGCTGTGTCCCTGCTGCTCTGTTTGCTGGTTTCTGCGCTTATCGAAGTGGACTTTCATCATCTGTGGCAAAGACGATAGATGAACATCCAAACTTATGTGAATCTGATGAAGAATGCATCAAGAAAGGAAGTGGAAACTTTTGTGCTCCTTATCCCAATCACTATGTCGATTATGGTTGGTGCTTTAACTCTGATTCTGATGAACTTAAAGGGTTCTTGGCCATGTCTAGAGCAATCTCCAAGTAATGTGCATGCCTGCGAAATGTGGTCATGTATGGTCGTGCGTTGTCATGCATGATGCATTTACTGGTATAAATAAAATGAGAGTATTTCATCCTACTCCGTGTTCACGATTTGAAAATGCTGACTTCATTTTCAATAGTAAGGGAAACTAAAGTTCTAATGGCGTTTAAACTTATCACAGGAATAAATGTCTCTTCAAAATCAACACGGTATTGTTAATTTTCACCTTTAAATTTCCTTCAAACTCGTGTTGAAAACTTAATTTTCTTTTCACAGTGGCTTCAATGGCTTCATCATCCTACTGTGTTTGTATGAAATCTGAAACATCCAAATATGTGAATGAAGTTTCCTTTTTTACAACCCAAAAATTATAATTTTCTTCAAATAAAAGAACTTTTATAAATGGGTTGCTGAATGTTAGAGTCCTCAGTTTTGTTTCTTTGTGTAGGAACCCAAAAATCATGATTTTCTCCTTCAAATAAAACAACTTTTGTAAATGGGTTGCTGAATGTTAGAGTCTTCACTTTTGTTTCTTTGGGTAGGAATCGACAAGCTCTTGGAAGAATCTGCAACCCTAATACACATTTTTTCTCTCAATTTTTTTTTTTATAGATTGGTTTTAAAATAAATATATATAATAAAAATAAGTTTGAAATTAAATAATATAAAAATATATTAAAGTAATAATATTGAGAGTTATATCGTAATTATATAAAAAATGGAAATCATTATTAATTTTTTCCTGACTTGAGATCCACCTATACCGCATTTATTCAAACTTATCTTATAGACTAAAAAGAACTCTTAGAATTTTATAACAGTGTTTTAACCGTTGTTACACATGTAAAGAGTCACCGAGTACTACTAAATGCTCATAATGGACCTTCAATACCCATTCAATCTCCATTAAACTTTAAACTTTGCATTGAATTTTGTAACATGTTATTCAACATTGTCAGCCAACACCTTTGGTAGGTTTTGCCATAGTAAAAGAGGAATTATAGTGAACACCGTAACTGAAAAGATTAAAACTTTAGATGATTTTGTTACGTGGAAAGGCCGGCAGGTTTGTAAGTTACTTTTTATGCGACACAGGTTAGTAAAATGAGTTCGCACTTTTTGTGTGGGATTGATCAAACACGAGCGGGTCTATGTGGGACGGATTAGTCGATATTGGCATCTCTAAAAACAAATCTTTTGAAATTTAATAAATGATAAAAAAATCTTTGAAATTTAACAAAGGTTTAAAAAACTTTGTTATTTTGTTAATGTTTTATAATAAACCTTTTGAATTTAACGAAGGTTAAGAAGACCTATGCTATTTTACTGAGGTTTTAAAATAAACATTTGGATTTTAATGTAAGTTATAAAAACCTTCGTTCTTTTGCTGAAATTTTAAAATAACCTTTGGAACTTAAGGAAGGTTAAAAAAATTCTGTCAATTAAATAAATTTATTAGAATTATGTCCTTCGTGTATCGTAATTAAGAAAATATATATAATTGGTCACAATCATCTTCTAGTATTTGATTTAGTTAAATAAAAGATTTGTCTTTTGATATGAAGTCAGTTAAACACAAATGAGTTCTCAAGTAAAGTAACTTCGTGGTAAAAATATCGATATAGTCAAAATGTTGCGAAATCTCACTTAAAAAAATAAAAGAGAAGATAAGTTAATCATATTCTAATATTTCTTGATAAGCAAATATCCGAGGAAATTTTTTTTTGTTGTTGGGGATAATTGTAAGACCTGTCAGACACCTTCCCCCACCCCTACCTCCTTTTTTTTTTTATGGTGCTTTCTCTTTCTCTAAAGTCCCTATCTCTCTTATCTATTCAATTTCTCTCCCATAACTCATATATTTCAAAATCTGATCACGCTATGTTGTAACCGGGGAGTCAGGGTACATTTTTATCCGATTAGATTTTCAAACAGAGTAAGTTATTTTTACCCTAAACATCCCTTATTCTATGTTTTTCTCTATGATTTGTTCATCAATCTTGATGAGAACAGTTGAGAAAAATGTTCCTCTCAACTTATTTTACCATATACTAAAGTTTGGTAATATTTGAATAACTTGTTATAGGTTCCTAAATTTTGGAGTGGTTCCCTGTTTGAGGTAGAATTTCCATTAGTGGAATTTCTGGTAAGGGAAACTAACTTTAATTTTTAATAGTACCTAGGCTAAAAGATCTAGATGTGGAGGGGACGTGGTCCCAATATTCAATTTATCTTGCAGGGATGTTGTTTGCTTATATATTGTGTTGTTTGTTTATATACTGTTTAAACTTAAAAATATTAGATTTTGATGGTTTAGTATTTAAGTGTTATTTTTTTATGTTAAATAAGATTTTAAATATTGTGGATTGCGTTTTGAATTATATTGTATGATGAAAATTGTATGAAATTGAATTCATACATTTGGGATAATGTATGGACTGATGTTTGTTTGTGTATTAAGTATTGATGTCTATGTGGTAATAGAGATCTCCGAGCTTCACTGATGATGTAAGTGACATAGATTAGACATCAGGTGGTGAGAAGCTGATGGGGGGAGTTCATGCACACTGTGACATATGAGATACACGACTTGTGTTTAATTGAGCTTGCCCTGATCCTTTCTGTTGGATTCGCTGGTAATCTTTGGATCATGTGTTAGTCTCTGGTAGAATTTACTTAATATGTGTCTTTCGGATGACGTAAGTTGTTATTCTGTTTGTTGAATATCTGGGATGTGTAGATACATGTGAGATCTATGTGATTTTTATGTTGGAATTTGAAGAAGATTGAATAATTAAGAAATTGATCCATGTAATTTGGTTTTCTCTTTTGGTTTAGTTGTGTATATTATAAAACTTTATTTTTAGTTTACCCTTGTTTTTCTTGTTGTGTTTGAACTGTGATGATTGTAGTATGTACACGAGCAGATGATCATACAGGTGCATGAGAGTCTGGAAGGCTTTAGAGTTTGTTTTGAACTATGAATTGTAAATATTTGTATTTCTATTAGCTCTAATCATGTATTAGGAATTTTTAAAAAAAACTCTAAGCCTTTATAGAAACCTATAAAACTTGTATTATAATAGTTATAGGTGTTTTTGGGATGTTACGTAGAGAATTGAAAACAAAAGGTCAATGAGAAAAAATAAAACAAAGGTTATACACTTCTATAAAGAGAAACAGGTAAGATTTACAAAAGACACACTTGATATTAGCTTCTTCTAAAAGTTTTGTTTCCATATCTTTAATAAACTTATATGATGATTAATAAAATTATGAAATTTAATAGTTCATTATATTTAAAAATACAATTTAAATTATTCATGAAAACTACATTAACATATTAAATACACATATCATTACATATTATATTACATAAGCATTAAAACTAATAATAATCTTAATGTTAGTGATACTGTAATATATTTAATAAATATATTAATTCAATTTTAATACAAAGACTACATTAATAATCCACTCATTACGAAACCAAGTGTGTAGTTTATTCTTCTGCTTATTCTTCTACTGCTATTTAATTATGAGTTATATTTTGCAATCATAAATCATATATGATATAGGCATATACCTCATTTTCTTATAATTAAATACCTGAAATTAACTAGTAAAAATGATAATTAATTTTTTTTTATGAACAAAGAATGAAATAAAATTAAAAAGAACACTTGAGAGTTTTGCACTTAATACATATAGCAATTATAATAATTATTAGACCAAGAAATATAAAATATTATTAAAGTAGAATAATAAAATTATTTTGGAGGTATTAGTTTTTCTCAAAAAACATAAAATATTTTCCAAAATACTTCCCTTTTAATTGAAAATTATTATAACTGATCAATATCAGGTCATTACTTTTTGAATGGTTTCCAATCAACTCAAAACAAGAAATCCTGTAAACAAAAGTTTTGAACTGGTGACCATGTCACCTTCACATCCAGATCTTCTAGTTTAGGGTTCTTTTGAAAATTTAAACTAGCTTTCCTTACCTTTACCTTAGTAGATGCTCACGAAGAGCTTTAAACCTACCAAAAGCTTTAAGAGTAGTTTAACCTGCACCACAGATTCCTAATAAAAAATTTAATTATAACACTAGGACTCTGATCTAACAAAGACTAATTTTATAACTAAAAGAGGCACATGCATAAACTTAGATTGAGACAGACCTACAAATTCAAAATTTAACTGAAAGAGAAGAGTAAAATTGAACTTACTCTATCAGATATTCTGATCGGATAGTCTTGTAGATCTCATTGCGAGAAGTCTTATGGCTGACTTCAATCATCAAACTGATGTGTGAGGAAGTTAGAATCTTACAGAGTAGGAAAAAAAATTTAGAAATTGATGATTCTTTTGAAATGAAACCTGAATAACTAAATTTTTTATTTATATATTATTTTTATTTTAATAATAAATTATTTAGATATCCAATTATATCACTTTTATTCTAAAATAATTTTTTAATCCTAACAAGCCAGAACAAAACAAAAAAAGAAAATACACAGGAAACAAAACATATAAGAAAAGAACACAATAGCATATATAAATCTGCAAAATTGTATTTCACGTGCAAAGAGGCAAAAATTGTATTTCACGTGAAAACACCGCATTAATGGGAAGATGAACAAAAACAACAGTGCAGTAATGCCCAATTTTATAATTAGTGTTTTGAAATTTATCCATTTATGTACAAAGAAACAAAATTGTACCAATAAATTTATTTAAATCATAATAATAGATTATATTCAATTACAAATAATTAAATACACAATTTTAAAAATAAATAACATAAAAATTAAATATAATATATGTTATTGCACTAAAATTAAAATATGAAAAAAATGGAAAATCAACAAATTATAAGTGGTGCTAAATCACCACTTCTTTCCTCTAGTTACCCATTTTTATAATTTGTTTTTTGAAATGTACCCTTTATGTATAAAGAAACAAAATTGTACGAATAAATTTTCCGTGATTGCTTCTGAAATAATTTCTGCCGAAAATAATTCTTATTGAAGCACGAAGACAGAAAGAAAAAAGACTGAAAAAAGCAGAGGAATCAGTGAACAAGAATAGGCCAAGTGTTTACGACAAAATGATGGTGTGTTGGGATTATGCATTATGAACAGAGAAATGAATTTTTATTAATTTGAGAAAAAAAAGTGAGAAGAAAATTAAGTTAATCCAAAATTATTTAGATTAAGATATGGAGAATGAATTTGTAGGAAATTTATAAAATGTGAATGAATTTTTAATTTTTTTAAAATATTAAAAATATGAGTTTATAAATTTATTTTTATTTTAAAAAGTATTTAAAAAGTGAAATAATTTTTTTATATTATTTTTGATGAAATAACTAGCATTTTATAATTTTTATATTTATATTATTAATTTATTTTCTTTTAGTGACACAGCGAAGCAAAACCAGAATAGGCCAACTCTACCCTACCGGAGTTTTTTTTTTTATCAGCAATGAATTAATAAAAATTAAAAGAGACACTTTAGGGGTGTCCCAACCCGTATACATCAGATCTTAAAGTCCAGACTGTACGCATAAACTAAATCGATTCTGCTAGACATAAAGAACCAACCTCAAATATGGTTTACCCATTTACCTCAACAGACAAAAACACCACAAAGACCCTCACTCACCACCTAAGACAGAACCAAACTTAACCCTTATAGGAGACCACGAAAACCTCGACAGCACACCATATCAACACTCTATTAAACCACCAGCTCCCTCCACGCCAGAAAAGGTACGCTAAGTTAACGGTGTTGAGTAACACACGTTCTCCACCGCAGGCTCTATACTCAACAGTCCCCTGTAACTACCGCACACCAACCACACAGCTACTCATCCAGGAACAGTGGATACGTATAGGGAACCTGCTTAACATCTTGTGCTTTGAATAAGACACAGCTCGAGACGCCCACTACCGATGCCCTCTACATTCACCTCACCACGCAACGGGTTACCCATTCACATTGCCTTCGGCGACCACCGACTACGTCCATAAAGAGCACGCCACTTCCTCGACCAGCGATTATCTTTGCATAACTTCGACGACCACCGACCAGCGATCACCGACCACCACCGACCGGCGATTATCGACCACCACCGACCGGCGATCATATGGAGCACGCCGTTTCAAGTAGCTACGGCGATTACCGACTACTCACATATGAGGAACGCCGCTTCCTCGATCGGTGATCATATTGACCATCGCCGTTTTTTATAACCGGCGATCATGTTGAGCGCTGCCATCTACGATCGCCGTCTGCACAGAAGTGGAAAGCGCCGCTTCATCAACCGGCGATCATGTTGAAATCGCCGTTTCAATTACCGGCGATCATGTTGAGCTTTGCACAATCAGCGATCACCGACTACATACAATGGGTCATGCCGCTTCACCGATCGGCAATCAAGGTAACCTATGTAAAGCACCACTTCACCGACCGACGATCATGTTGACTTGCATACCTTCGACGATCACCGACTGTAATATCATCCTTCCACATAACAGTCCTTCAGATGCTCCAGAGCCAGAACCCTTGCCTTCCGCTACTTACACTAACAATTGACACCACCCTTCCAAGGAGAACCCTAAGGTACTCCTTTGCTCAGGTTCGCCCACTGTAGTCAGCTGCATTGCAACCTTCCATAGGTGAATTAGAGGCACCATCCCCCGCAAGTATGGCTGTGACAACAGCTTCCAAACCAATGAGCATGACAGGGACGATTCACCACCGATATGTCTTTAGTCATCTACCCTACCAGAGTTATTTTACAGTCTGTTAAGATTATGGATGAGATGACCGAAGAGGGAATGAATATGAAATAGTTTTATATAGAAAAATTGAAAGATAGTAAAAGTAAATTTGTAAGAAAAATATATTAAAATTTGTAAGGAATATAATAGATATTAGAAAATTTTATTTTTTTTAAAATGATAAAATTTCTAGATTTTTATAAAAACAATTATTAAATTTTGTAAGTGATATAATAGATATTAATTTTTTTTAATATTTTTAAAATGATAAAAATATGAATTCATAAATTTATCTTTATTAACAAAAATAATTAAAAAATAAATAATTTTTAATAAATTTTAGTTAATTAAAATTTTGCATATTATTTTCGGTTGAATAATTAAAATTTTATAACTTTTACCTTTATATTATTATTATTATTTTCTTTTAGTGATATAGCTGAGCAAAAACAAAATGGCTATAAATAGTTAGATGCAAGAAGAGAATAACACACCACAAACTGAGAATAACACATCTGCAGAATCAAAGAATGGGTTTTGTTAGTGTTGCTTCTTTGGCTCTCTTCTTGCTTGCAACTTCCAGTATGTAACTTCCCATTGTTCATCATTTCTGTTTATATATTTGAGATCTACACAAAATTATTACACATACTTCATTTCTTCTGACTTTGAAATGTCATTTTTAGTAATGTTTTCGATGAAGAACATAGAAGTTGCAGCATGTTCAGGTGCTTGTTCAGTGTTTGACACGCGACCATGCGGGTCAAGTGAGTGTCAGTGTTTCCCTCATGGAATGATTACTGGTACCTGCATTAGTCGAAGTGGACTTTCATCATCTATGGCAAAGATGATAGATGAACATCCCAACTTATGTGAATCTGATGAAGAATGCATCAAGAAAGGAACTGGAAACTTCTGTGCTCCTTATCCCAATTACTATATGGATTATGGTTGGTGCTTTAACTCTGGTTCTGATGAACTTAAAGGCTTCTTGGCCATGCCTAGGGCAATCTCCAAGTAATGTGTATGTTTGTGAAAAGTGGCCATGTATGGTCGTGCATTGTGATGCATGATGCATCTATGCTTTAAATAAAAAGAGTGTTCCATCCTACTCAGATTAAGAGCCTCAAAACATTGGCTTCTACCAAACAAAGTCAAAACTATACACAGTTTCAACATTTTAATTTTTCTAATTTCAAAAATATTTATTTAAATTTAATTAATTAAATTAACTAAATCTCTGTTTAAATTATAATAATAAATCACATAAATTGTAACCAACTATAAATAATTAAATGCACAGTTTAAAACGTTAATTACTTTATTATTCAAAGTAACTAAATATTATTTATATAAAAACATTTTGATAAATGTCATAAAATAATTATCATTTCAAATTTATTTCTATTATTTAAATATATCAAACATTATTATTTAAGTGAAATCTTCACAAGTACTTTTCAGATAAATCCAACAATCAAAATCATGAAAAAAATTAGTTTTATGTAAAAATGACAATACCAATATGAAAAGAAACAAAATTCATATATAAATATTACCAATATATATTAGAATTTGAATAAATTATTCATAATCCTAAATGAATCTAATGTATTTTATATTCTTTCATAAAATCTAACTAAATTATGGTTGTTATAAAGTATTTTAGTATACTGGTTGTATTTAAAATTTTGACTAATTGTTTAAGCTGAATTTGGTATTAACAAGTTCAATTGTAGGCCCATAGGTTGAACAAGCAACTAACATCAAAGATTTGATTTTGTATAATTAAGAAAAGAAAGGTAGAGAGACATACAATTAGTAAAACCAATAGCATATTAATCAAGATAAGTACTAATTTTCATAATTAGCATTGATTAAACATGAGTTAGAAAATGAATTAATGAAGCATATAATCTCTACAAAAGAATTGATTGAGATAATCATTGACAGTGGTTCCCTTCTTTTTTTTTTAGGATCAAAATTACATGATTGATTACTATTTCCTATCTTATGCCTTCTTGTTATTACTGTTATTTTTATTTTCTATTTCTATAATGCATAACTTCATTATCAAAAGAAAAACTTTGGTAGTAGTATAAATGTTCCTTCGTCTTTTTTAAAAGATATAATATGTTTTCATTCCAAGCTTCTCTATTTATAAGCTAATATTTAAAACAACACTCAAATAGAAACAACAAACCAAGTTGATGAGAAGCAATGCACTTGGTGAGAATGAACTTTTTATGCTCTTGGATTTGATGGGTACACAGTCAGCAGAATCTTTTACACAACATTATTCTGTTCTGCAAAGTTATTACATTGTATATATAAAAAACATGAACCAACAAACACATTTTCAATTATTAAATCTAAATGGAAGAATCTACTTTGTAGTAGTTTTCACTGTTTGGTCTAATCATGGTCTGCCCTGCTATCATTATTTGTAGTCTTGTCATTTTCTCTGTTCTAAAATTTTATGAGACTAATCGTAAATATGTTAAAAAAGTGGTGATTTATAAATAACATAAAAATTAAATATAATTTATGTTATTTCACTAAAATTAAAAAATGGTAAAAATGGAAAATCAACAAATTATAAGTGGTGCTAAATCACGACTTCTTTCCTCTAGTTACCCATTTTTATAATTTGTTTTTTTTTTTGAAATGTATCCATTTATGTACAAAGAAACAAAATTGTACCAATTTTTTTTTCGTGATTGCTTCTTAAATAATTGCCGCCGAAAATAATTCTTATTGAAGCACAAAGACAGAAAGATAGGTATTAAATAGTTTTTTACATACATTTATGGAGGAGCAAGCAACAAATCTGACAGAGAAATCAATGAATGAAGAGGAGAAGAAATTTTGTTTTTGAAAAGACTGAAAAAGCAGAGGAATCTTTGTACGAGGAGAAGCAGAGGAATCAGTGAACAAGAATAGGCCAAGTGTATACAACAAGAGTTTCTTTATGGTGTGTTGGGATAATGCATTAGATGTGTGGACTAATGTTTATAAATTGTTATGCAAGAACAGAATAACACCACAAAACTCAGAATAAGAAATCTGGAAAATCAAAGAATGGGTTATGTTAGGGTTGCTCCTTTGGCTCTCTTCTTGCTTGCCACTTCCAGTATGTACCATTCCATTCTTCCCATTCTTTATCATTTATGTTTATATATTTGAGAACTACACAAAATTATTATACATATTTGGTTTGTTCTGACTTTGAAATAACTCTTAGAATTTTATAACAGTGTTTTAACCGTTGTTACACATATAGAGTCACAGAGTACTACTAAATGCTCATAATGGACCTTCAATACCCATTCAATCTCCATTAAACTTTAAACTTTGCATTGAATTTTGTAACATGTTATTCAACATTGTATGCCAACACCTTTGGTAGGTTTTCCCATAGTAAAAGAGGAATAATAATAATAATAAGTTAAAAAAACATTATACAATACAAAAATAAATACAGTAAAAAGGTAATTCATGCAAAATCTCTTAAAACAGTTCTATTGTTTTTAAATTTAAATATTGAAACAGACTTTAATAACTATTAACTATTAAAGTTATTAAAAGAACCTACATCTATAAATTATAGTGAACACCGTAACTAAAAAGAATTTAGATGACGTGGAATGGCTTGTAGGTCTGTAGATTACTTTTTATGGGACAGGTTAGTAAAATGAGTTTGCACTTTTTGTGTGGGATTGACCAAACACGAGCGGGTCTATGTGGGACGGGTTAGTCCATATTGGCATCTCTAAAAATAAATCTTTTGAAATTTAATGAATGTTAAAAAAACCTTTGAAATTTAACTAAGGTTTAAAAAACTTTGTTATTTTGTTGATGTTTTAAATAAACCTTTTGAATTTAGCGAAGGTTAAGAAGACCTCTGCTATTTTACTGAGGTTTTAAAATAAACATTTGGAATTTAATGTAAGTTAAAAAAACCTTTGTTCTTTTGCTGAGATTTTAAAATAACCTTTGGAACTTAACGAAGATTAAAAAATCCTCCGTCAATTAAATAAATTTCTCAGAATTATCTCCTTCGTGTATCGTAACTAAGAAAATATATATAGTTGGTCACAATCATCTTCTAGTATTTGATTTAGTTAAATAAAATATTTGTCTCTTGATATGAGGTCAGTTAAACACAAATGAGTTCTCAAGTAAAGTAACTTCATGATAAAAATATCGATATAGTCAAAATGTTGCGAAATCTGATATGATGTAATTCCACTTGAAAAATAAAAGAGAAGATAAGTTAATCATATTCTAATATTTCTTGATAAGCTAATTTTTGAGGACGAAATTTTATGTTGTGGGGTGCTTACCTCACCCCTACCTCCTCTTTTTCTTTTCTTACGGTGCTTTCTCTTTCTCTAAAGTCCATCTCTCTCTCTCTCTCTCTCTCTCTCTCTCTCTCTCTCTTATCTATTCAATTTCTCTCCCATAACTCATCTATTTCAAAATCTGATCACGCCATGTTGTAACTGGGGAGTCAGGGTACATTTTTATCCGATTAGATTTTCAAACAGAGTAAGTTATTTTTACCCTAAACATCCCTTATTCTATGTTTTTCTCTATGATTTGTTCATCAATCTTGATGAGAACAGTTGAGAAAAATGTTCCTCTCAACTTATTTTACCATATACTAAAGTTTTGTAATATTTGAATAACTTGTTATAGGTTCCTAAATTTTGGAGTGGTTCCCTATTTGAGGTAGAATTTCCATCAGTCGAATTTCTGGTAAGGGAAACTAACTTTAATTTTTAATAGTACCTAGGCTAGAAGATCTAGATATGCAGGGGACGTGGTCCCAATATTCAATTTATCTTGCAGGGATGTTGTTTGCTTATATATTGTATTGTTTGTTTATATACGGTTTAAACTTAAAAATATTAGATTTTGATGTAAGTGTTATTTTTTTATGTTAAATAAGATTTTAAATATTGTGGATTGCGTTTTGAATTATATTGTATGATGAAAATTGTATGGAATTGAATTCATACATTTGGGATAATGTATGGACTGATGTTTGTTTGTGTATTAAGTATTGATGCCTATGTGGTAATAGAGATCTCCAAGCTTCATTGATGATGTAAGTGAGATAGACTAGACATCAGGTGGTGAGAAGCTGATGGGGGGAGTTCATGCACACTGTGACATATGAGATACACGACTTGTGTTGTATTGAGCTTGCCTTGATCCTTTCTGTTGAATTTGCTAGTAATCTTTGGATCATGTGTTAGTCTCTGGTAGAATTTACTTAATACGTGTCTTTCGGATGACGTAAGTTGTTATTCTGTTTGTTGAATATCTGGGATGTGTAGATACGTGTGAGATCTATGTGATTTTTATGTTGGAATTTGAAGAAGATTGAATAATTAAGAAATCGATCCATGTAATTTGGTTTTCTCTTTTAGTTTAGTTGTGTATATTATAAAACTTTATTTTTAGTTTACCCTTATTTTTCTTGTTGTGTTTGAAATATGATGATTGTAGTTTGTACACGAGCAGATGATGATACAGGTGCATGAGAGTCTGAAAGGCTTTAGAGTTTGTTTTGAACTATGAATTGTAAATATTTGTATTTCTATTAGCTCTAATCATGTATTAAGAATTTAAAAAAAAAAAAAAACTCTTAAGCCTTTATAGAAATCTATAAAACTTGTATTATAATAGTTATAGGTGTTTTTGGGATATTACATAGAGAATTGAAAATAAAAGGTCAATCAATAAATACTAAAATGAGAAAAAACAAAAACAAATGTTACACAATTCTATAAGGAGAAACAAGTAAGATTTACAAAAGACACAATTGATATTAGCTTCCTTCTAAAAGTCTTGTATCCATATCTTTAATAAACTTATATGATGATTAATAAAATTATGAAATTTAATAGTTCATTATATTTAAAAATACAATTTAAATTATTCATGAAAACTACATTAACATATTAAATACTCATATCATTACATAAGCATTAAAACTAATAATAATCTTAATGTTAGTGATACTGTAATATATTTAATAAATATATTAATTCAGTTTTAATACAAAGACTACACTAATAATCCACTACAAGAAAATCATGAAATAGAAATCAATTTGTAGAAACCAAAATAATTAGTTGCAATAGTAACTAAATTAGAGACCATTTTAGAAACTAAAAAGAAATTTGGTTTCTAAATTTAGTTTCTATTATTGTTAAATAGTTTCTAAATTGATATCTAATTAGCAATCAAGGATTTAGAAACTAAATAATTGGTAGTTAAAACCTTAGTTGCTAATTAGATACCAATTTAGAAACTATTTAACAATAATAAAAAATAATAGAAACTAATTTAGAAATCATTTTTTTTTAAAGTTTCTAAAATGGTTTCTATTATAGTTTCTATTGTAACTAATTATTTTGGTATCTAAAAATTGGTTTCTATTACATAATTTTCTTTTAGTGATCCACTCGTTACGAAACCAAGTGTGTAGTTTATTCTTCTGCTTATTCTTCTACTGCTATTTAATTATGAGTTATATTTTGCAATCATAAATCATATATGATATAGGCATACCTCATTTTCTTATAATTAAATACCTGAAATTAACTAGTAAAAATGATAATTAATTTTTTTTATGAACTAAGAATGAAATAAAATTAAAAACAACACTTGAGAGGCTTGCACTTAATACATATAGCAATTATAATAATTATTAGACCAAGAAATATAAAATATTATTAAAGTAGAATAATATATAATTCATTAATCTTTCAAATTCACAGATCTCATACTAATCAAACACATGATAAAACAACACTCTTGTACTATCCAGTTGGCCTATTCTGATTCAATGATTCCTCTGCTTCTCTCCAGTCTTTTTCAGTTTTTCTTTTTTCATGCCACGGATAAATTTCAAAATAAAATAAAATATAGAGATATGAAAAGAAATCGTGATTAAGCACCACTTCTATAATTTTTTTTTTCATTTTTCAATTTATTTTTGTTTTTTCATATTTTTTAAATAACATAAATTACATTTAATATTTTATGTTATTTATTTTTAAAATTGTGTATTTAATTATTTGTATAATTGAATATAATTTATTATTATAATTTCAATAAATATTTAGTTACTCTAAGTAATTAATTAACTTTTTAAATCATCAAAATAGAAGAAATATAAAAAATAATTCTAAGTAATTAAACTTTATTAACTTTTTGTCCGATTCAATTACTTTAGAAAATATATTAGTTAGGAAAGATGTTCCGACCTCAACGACATTACTAGGATTAATCCTACCACATAAGGTATTGTCAACTTTGGAGTTTTCAGCTCCATCACGGTTTTGTCTTTAAAAGATATCTCTTTCCTTATTCTGCTTTTATCTCTAAGCTTGATGAACAGGTTTAGGCCGACCAATAAACTTTCATTATTGAGGTTTAAGTCGAGTGTTTGTCATCGTAGAGAGGGTTCTCTCTTACTTAAGCGAGATTGAATCTGAGAGCACTTAAAATTTCATCCCAAGTCTCGTCTAGACAAAATTTCTTCTCGTTTGGACGAAAACGAACTTGGAGCATCCCATTGTTCATTATATTCTCACTTGAGTGAGAATTATCTCATAAGAGAGAGAGATATAGAAAAAAAATTTGTATAATTCTTTCAAACAGTTTCACACCCAAACAAATCATCCTATAAGCTCTGGAAGTGCTCAATAAAAAATTTATTGCATATATTTTGAGACGAATCTGGAGCTCAAATCTTAGCTAAAACTCAATAGACACAGTGTCGAATGTCTGGTAAAACAACATATGAAAGTACCTCTGTGAATTTTTTGTGATTTGTTTATGGATGTGCTTCCTTACCTGGGTGCAAACAACATATGAAAGTACTTGTGTGAATATTTTCAGCGCGATATGAACCCAAAATAAAAATTATAGAAAGTAGGGTGAAATTTCACAACTTTTGGTAGATGATACCCTTGGTTTGCACAAAATTTCTGAAAAAATTCTCCCAAAATAGTTTTTTCCTGAAATTCCACCTAAGAATCTCTACTGAATTTGGGACAACACACGACAAATTTCAAGTGAAACGGATGAGTATTCACCAACGATAAAAATCAAACAGTTTCACACACAAACGAACCTTCCTTTCAGACCTGCCAGTGATGAATAAAAAATTTATTGCCAAACTTGTGGGACGAATCTGGAGCTCAAGACTCAGCCAAAACTCAATAGACATAGTGCCAAACGTCTGGTAAAAATTTCAGACCAAAACACCCAAGGAATAAGGCGTAGTAAGTCCTAGACCAAGAGTGATCAAAACTGGTTTTTCGAAAACAAAACGTCCTGGCTTCTCTTCCCCGTATCTTGTTTTTGTGATTTGTTTAAGGACGTGCCACCTTACCTGAGTGCAAACAACATAAGAAAGTACTTGTGGGAATTTTTTCAGCGGGATACGGACCCAGAAAAAAATTTGCAGAAAGTATGGAGAAATTTCACGAATTTTGGTAGAGGATAGGCTTGATTTACACAAAATTTTTGAAAAATTCTGCCTAAATAGTTTTTTCCTGAAATTGTAAGACAGAATCTCCACTGAATTTGGGACAAAACGCGACAAATTTCAGCTCAAACGGATGAGTATTCACCCACGAAAAAATTCAAACAGTTTCACACACAAACGAACCTTCCTTTCAGCCCTGGCAATGATCAATAAAAAATTTATTACCAATCTTGTGGCAAGAATCTGGGGCTCAAATCTCAGCCAAAACTCAATAGACACAGTGTCTAATGTCTGTTAGAAATATCGGACCAAAAAACCCAGGGAGTAAGGCGTAGTAAGTCCCAGACCGAGAGTGAACAAAACTGGTTTTTCGAAAACAAAACGTCCTGGCTTTTCCTCCATGTATCTTCTTTTTGTTATTTGTTTATGGACGTGCCTCCTTACGTGGGTGTAAACAACATATGAAAGTATTTGTGTGAATTTTTTTAGCGCGATACGAACCCAGAATAAAAATTGCAGAAAGTAGGGCGAAATTTCACAAGTTTTGATAGAGGATAGCCTTGGTTTGCACAAAATTTCTGAAAAATTCTCCCGAAATAGTTTTTTTTTCCTGAAATTCCACGTAAGAATCTCCATTGAATTTGGGACAAAACGCGACAAATTTCAGGTCAAACAGATGAGTATTCACCAACGATAAAATCCAAACAGTTTCACACACAAACAAACCTTCCTATAAGCCCTGGAAGTGCTCAATAAAAAATTTATTGCCAATCTTGTGGGACGAATCTAGAGCTCAAATCTCAGCTAAAACTCAGTATACACAGTGTCGAATGTCTGGTAAAAATATCAGACCAAGAAACCTAAAGAATAAGACGTAGTAAGTCCCAAACTGAGAGTGAACAAAACTGGTTTTCCGAAAACAAAACGTCCTGGCTTTTCTTCCATGCATCTTCTTTTTGTGATTTTTTTATGGACGTGCCTCCTTACCTAGGTGCAAACAACATATGAAAGTACTTGTGTGAATTTTTCCAGCGTGAGACGGACCTAGAAGAAAAATTGCAGAAAGTAGGGCGAAATTTCAAAAATTTTGGTAGAGGATAGATAACCTTGGTTTGCATAGAACCTCTGAAAAATTTTCCGAAATAGTTTTTTCCTGAAATTGCACGTAAGTATATCCACTAAATTTGGAACAAAACACGACAAATTTCAGGTCAAACGGATGAGTATTCACCCACACAAAAAATCAAACAGTTTCACAAACAAATGGACCTTCTTTTCAGCCCTGGTAGTGATCAATAAAAAATTTATTGGCAATCTTGTGGGACGAATCTGGAGCTCAAATCTCAGCCAAAACTCAGTAGACACAGTGTCGAACTTCTGGAAAAAATTTCAAACCAAGACACCCAAGGAGTGAACAAAACTGGTTTTCGAAAACAAAACGTCCTGGCTATTCTTCCCCATATCTTCTTTTTGTGATTTTTTTTTGGACATGTCTCCTTATCTGTATGCAAACAACATATGAAAGTACTTGTGTTAATTTTTGTAGTGCGATACTGACCCATAATTAAAATTGCAGAACAAAGGCCGATATTTCACAAGTTTTGATAGAGGATAGCCTTGGTTTGCACAAAATTTCTGAAAAATTCTCACGAAATATTTTTTCCTACAACTCAGTGTATGAAACTCCACTAAATTTGGGAAAAAACGTGACAAGTTTCGTGTCAAACGAATGAGTATTAACTAACAAAAAAAATCAAACAGTTTCACACACAAATAAACCTTCCTTTCAGCTCTGCAAGTGAGCAATAAAAATTTTATTTCCAACCTTGTGGGACGAATCTGGGTATCAAATATGATCCAAAACTCAATAGACACAGTCTCGAACGTCTTGTAAAAATTTCAGACCAAAACACCCAAGGAGTAAAGCGTAGAAAGTCCCAGACCGAGAGTGAACAAAACTGGTTTTTCAAAAACAAAACGTCCTGGCTTTTCTTCACCGTATCTTCTTTTTATGATTTGTTTATGGAAGTGCCTCTTTACCTTGGTGCAAACAACATATGAAAGTACTTGTGTGAATTTTTTCAGCGCGATACGAACCCAAAATAAAAATTGTAGAAAGTAGGGTGAAATTTCACATGTTTTGGTAGAGGACAGAAACCCTTGGTTTGCACAAAACCTTTGAAAAATTCTCCCGAAATAATTTTTTCCGGAAATTACACGTAAGAATCTCCACTGAATTTGAGACAAAAACGCGACAAACTTCAGGTCAAACGGATGAGTATTGACCCACGAAAATATTCAAACAGTTTCACAAACAAACAAACCTTCCTGTAAGGCCTGGAAGTGCTCAATAAAAAATTTATTGCCAATCTTGTGGGACGAATTTTGAGCTCAAATCTCAGCCAAAACTCAATAGACACAATGTCGAATTTATGATAAAGTTATCAGACTAAAAACCCAAAGAATAAGGCGTAGTAAGTCCGAGACCGAGAGTGAACAAAACTGGTTTTCCGAAAACAAAACGTCCTGGCTTTTCTTCCATGTATCTTCTTTTTATGATTTGTTTATGGATGTGCCTCCTTACCTGGGTGCAAACAACATATGAAAGTATGTGTGTCAATTTTTCAGCGCGATACGGACCCAGAATAAAAACTGCTGAAAGTAGGGCGAAATTTCACAAGTTTTGGTAGAAGATAGATAGCCATGGTTTGCACAAAATTTCCGAAAAATTCTCCCAAAACAGTTTTTTCCTGAATCTCCACGTAAGAATCTCCACTGAATTTTGGACAAAACGCGACAAATTTCAGGTCAAACGGATGAGTACTTGCCCACGAAAAATATCAAACAGTTTCACACACAAACGAACTTTCTTTTCGACCCTGACAATGATCAATAAAAAATTTATTGCCAATCTTGTGGGACGAATCTCGGCCTCAAATCTCAGCCAAAACTCAATAGACACAGTGACGAACGTCTGGTAAAAATTTCAGACCAAAACCCCCGAGGAGTAAGTTGTAGTAAGTCCCAGACTGAGAGTGAACAAAACTGGTTTTCCGAAAACAAAACTTCCTGATTTTCTTCCCCGTATCTTCTTTGTGTGATTCTTTTATGGACGTGCCTCCTTACCTGGGTGCAAACAACATATGGAAGTACTTGTGTGAACTTTTTTAGCGCAATACGGACGAAGACTAAAAATTACAGAAAATAGGGCTAAATTTCACATGTTTTGGTAGAGTTATAACCTTGGTTTGCACAAAATTTCCGAAAAATTCTCCCGAAATTGTTTTTTCCTGATATTCCACGTAAGATTCTGCGCTGAATTTGGGACAAAACGCAACAAATTTCAGGGCAAACGGATGAGTACTCGACGACGAAAAAAATCAAACAGTTTCACACACAAACGAACCTTCCTTTCGATCCTGGCAGTGATCAATAAAAAATTTATTGCCAATCTTGTGGAACGAATTTGGGCCTCAAATCTCAACCAAAACTCAATACACACAGTGATGAACGTCAGGAAAAAATTTCATACCAAAACCCCCGAGGAGTAAGTGGTAGTAAGTCCCAGACCGAGAGTGAACAAAACTGGTTTTCTGAAAACAAAACGTCCCTGATTTTATTCCCCGTATCTCCTTTTTGCGATTATTTTATGGACGTGCCTCCTCACCTGAATGCAAACAACATATGGAAGTACTTGTGTGAACTTTTTCAGCGCAATACGGATCCAGAATAAAAATTGCAGAAAGTAGGGCGAAATTGCACAAGTTTTGGTAGGTTTGCATAAAATTTCAGTAAAATTCTCCAGAAATAGTTTTTTCCTCAAATTCCACGTAAGAATCTCCACTGAATTTGGGGCAAAACGCGACAACTTTCAGGGCAAACAGATGAGTACTCGCCCACGAAAAAAATTAAACAGTTTCACACACAAACGAACCTTCCTTTTGGTCCTAGCAGTGATCAATAAAAATTTATTGTCAATCTTGTGGGACAAATCTGGGCCTCAAATTCCAGCCAAAACTCAATAGACACAGTGACGAACATCTGGTAAAAATTTCAGACCAAAACACCCGAGGAGTAAGGCGTAGTAAGTCCCAGACCGAGAGTGAACAAAACTGGTTTTCCGAAAACAAAACGTCCTGGATTATCTTCCCCGTATCTCCTTTTTGTGATTCTTTTATGGACGCGCCTCCTTACCTGGGTGCAAACAACATATGGAAGAACTTGTGTCAACTTTTTAAGCGCAATACGGAGACAAAATAAAAATTGCAGAAAGTAGGGCGAAATTTCTAGAGTTTTGGTAGTTGCCTTGGTTTGCACAAAACTTCTGAAAAATTCTCCCGAAATAGTTTTTTCCTGAAATTCCACATAAGAATCTCCACTAAATTTAGGATAAAACGCGACAAATTTCAGGTCAAACGGATGAGTACTCGCCCACGAAAAATATCAAACAGTTTCACACACAAACGAACTTTCTTTTCGACCCTGACAATGATCAATAAAAAAATTTATTGCCAATCTTGTGGGACGAATCTCGGCCTCAAATCTCAGCCAAAACTCAATGGACACAGTGACGAACGTCTGGTAAAAATTTCAGACCAAAACCCCCGAGGAGTAAGTTGTAGTAAGTCCCAGACTGAGAGTGAACAAAACTGGTTTTCCGAAAACAAAACTTCCTGATTTTCTTCCCCGTATCTTCTTTGTGTGATTCTTTTATGGACGTGCCTCCTTACCTGGGTGCAAACAACATATGGAAGTACTTGTGTGAACTTTTTTAGCGCAATACGGACGAAGACTAAAAATTACAGAAAATAGGGCTAAATTTCACATGTTTTGGTAGAGTTATAACCTTGGTTTGCACAAAATTTCCGAAAAATTCTCCCGAAATTGTTTTTTCCTGATATTCCACGTAAGATTCTCCGCTGAATTTGGGACAAAACGCAACAAATTTCAGGGCAAACGGATGAGTACTCGACGACGAAAAAAATCAAACAGTTTCACACACAAACGAACCTTCCTTTCGATCCTGGCAGTGATCAATAAAAAATTTATTGCCAATCTTGTGGGACGAATTTGGGCCTCAAATCTCAACCAAAACTCAATACACACAGTGATGAACGTCAGGAAAAAATTTCATACCAAAACCCCCGAGGAGTAAGTGGTAGTAAGTCCCAGACCGAGAGTGAACAAAACTGGTTTTCTGAAAACAAAACGTCCCTGATTTTCTTCCTCGTATCTCCTCTTTGCGATTATTTTATGGACGTGCCTCCTCACCTGAATGCAAACAACATATGGAAGTACTTGTGTGAACTTTTTCAGCGCAATACGGATCCAGAATAAAAATTGCAGAAAGTAGGGCGAAATTGCACAAGTTTTGGTAGGTTTGCATAAAATTTCAGTAAAATTCTCCAGAAATAGTTTTTTCCTCAAATTCCACGTAAGAATCTCCACTGAATTTGGGGCAAAACGCGACAACTTTCAGGGCAAACAGATGAGTACTCGCCCACGAAAAAAATTAAACAGTTTCACACACAAACGAACCTTCCTTTTGGTCCTAGCAGTGATCAATAAAAATTTATTGTCAATCTTGTGGGACAAATCTGGGCCTCAAATTCCAGCCAAAACTCAATAGACACAGTGACGAACATCTGGTAAAAATTTCAGACCAAAACACCCGAGGAGTAAGGCGTAGTAAGTCCCAGACCGAGAGTGAACAAAACTGGTTTTCCGAAAACAAAACGTCCTGGATTATCTTCCCCGTATCTCCTTTTTGTGATTCTTTTATGGACGCGCCTCCTTACCTGGGTGCAAACAACATATGGAAGAACTTGTGTCAACTTTTTAAGCGCAATACGGAGACAAAATAAAAATTGCAGAAAGTAGGGCGAAATTTCTAGAGTTTTGGTAGTTGCCTTGGTTTGCACAAAACTTCTGAAAAATTCTCCCGAAATAGTTTTTTCCTGAAATTCCACATAAGAATCTCCACTAAATTTAGGATAAAACGCGACAAATTTCAGGTCAAACGGATGAGTACTCGCCCACGAAAAATATCAAACAGTTTCACACACAAACGAACTTTCTTTTCGACCCTGACAATGATCAATAAAAAAATTTATTGCCAATCTTGTGGGACGAATCTCGGCCTCAAATCTCAGCCAAAACTCAATGGACACAGTGACGAACGTCTGGTAAAAATTTCAGACCAAAACCCCCGAGGAGTAAGTTGTAGTAAGTCCCAGACTGAGAGTGAACAAAACTGGTTTTCCGAAAACAAAACTTCCTGATTTTCTTCCCCGTATCTTCTTTGTGTGATTCTTTTATGGACGTGCCTCCTTACCTGGGTGCAAACAACATATGGAAGTACTTGTGTGAACTTTTTTAGCGCAATACGGACGAAGACTAAAAATTACAGAAAATAGGGCTAAATTTCACATGTTTTGGTAGAGTTATAACCTTGGTTTGCACAAAATTTCCGAAAAATTCTCCCGAAATTGTTTTTTCCTGATATTCCACGTAAGATTCTCCGCTGAATTTGGGACAAAACGCAACAAATTTCAGGGCAAACGGATGAGTACTCGACGACGAAAAAAATCAAACAGTTTCACACACAAACGAACCTTCCTTTCGATCCTGGCAGTGATCAATAAAAAATTTATTGCCAATCTTGTGGGACGAATTTGGGCCTCAAATCTCAACCAAAACTCAATACACACAGTGATGAACGTCAGGAAAAAATTTCATACCAAAACCCCCGAGGAGTAAGTGGTAGTAAGTCCCAGACCGAGAGTGAACAAAACTGGTTTTCTGAAAACAAAACGTCCCTGATTTTCTTCCTCGTATCTCCTCTTTGCGATTATTTTATGGACGTGCCTCCTCACCTGAATGCAAACAACATATGGAAGTACTTGTGTGAACTTTTTCAGCGCAATACGGATCCAGAATAAAAATTGCAGAAAGTAGGGCGAAATTGCACAAGTTTTGGTAGGTTTGCATAAAATTTCAGTAAAATTCTCCAGAAATAGTTTTTTCCTCAAATTCCACGTAAGAATCTCCACTGAATTTGGGGCAAAACGCGACAACTTTCAGGGCAAACAGATGAGTACTCGCCCACGAAAAAAATTAAACAGTTTCACACACAAACGAACCTTCCTTTTGGTCCTAGCAGTGATCAATAAAAATTTATTGTCAATCTTGTGGGACAAATCTGGGCCTCAAATTCCAGCCAAAACTCAATAGACACAGTGACGAACATCTGGTAAAAATTTCAGACCAAAACACCCGAGGAGTAAGGCGTAGTAAGTCCCAGACCGAGAGTGAACAAAACTGGTTTTCCGAAAACAAAACGTCCTGGATTATCTTCCCCGTATCTCCTTTTTGTGATTCTTTTATGGACGCGCCTCCTTACCTGGGTGCAAACAACATATGGAAGAACTTGTGTCAACTTTTTAAGCGCAATACGGAGACAAAATAAAAATTGCAGAAAGTAGGGCGAAATTTCTAGAGTTTTGGTAGTTGCCTTGGTTTGCACAAAACTTCTGAAAAATTCTCCCGAAATAGTTTTTTCCTGAAATTCCACATAAGAATCTCCACTAAATTTAGGATAAAACGCGACAAATTTCAGGTCAAACGGATGAGTACTCGCCCACGAAAAATATCAAACAGTTTCACACACAAACGAACTTTCTTTTCGACCCTGACAATGATCAATAAAAAAATTTATTGCCAATCTTGTGGGACGAATCTCGGCCTCAAATCTCAGCCAAAACTCAATGGACACAGTGACGAACGTCTGGTAAAAATTTCAGACCAAAACCCCCGAGGAGTAAGTTGTAGTAAGTCCCAGACTGAGAGTGAACAAAACTGGTTTTCCGAAAACAAAACTTCCTGATTTTCTTCCCCGTATCTTCTTTGTGTGATTCTTTTATGGACGTGCCTCCTTACCTGGGTGCAAACAACATATGGAAGTACTTGTGTGAACTTTTTTAGCGCAATACGGACGAAGACTAAAAATTACAGAAAATAGGGCTAAATTTCACATGTTTTGGTAGAGTTATAACCTTGGTTTGCACAAAATTTCCGAAAAATTCTCCCGAAATTGTTTTTTCCTGATATTCCACGTAAGATTCTCCGCTGAATTTGGGACAAAACGCAACAAATTTCAGGGCAAACGGATGAGTACTCGACGACGAAAAAAATCAAACAGTTTCACACACAAACGAACCTTCCTTTCGATCCTGGCAGTGATCAATAAAAAATTTATTGCCAATCTTGTGGGACGAATTTGGGCCTCAAATCTCAACCAAAACTCAATACACACAGTGATGAACGTCAGGAAAAAATTTCATACCAAAACCCCCGAGGAGTAAGTGGTAGTAAGTCCCAGACCGAGAGTGAACAAAACTGGTTTTCTGAAAACAAAACGTCCCTGATTTTCTTCCTCGTATCTCCTCTTTGCGATTATTTTATGGACGTGCCTCCTCACCTGAATGCAAACAACATATGGAAGTACTTGTGTGAACTTTTTCAGCGCAATACGGATCCAGAATAAAAATTGCAGAAAGTAGGGCGAAATTGCACAAGTTTTGGTAGGTTTGCATAAAATTTCAGTAAAATTCTCCAGAAATAGTTTTTTCCTCAAATTCCACGTAAGAATCTCCACTGAATTTGGGGCAAAACGCGACAACTTTCAGGGCAAACAGATGAGTACTCGCCCACGAAAAAAATTAAACAGTTTCACACACAAACGAACCTTCCTTTTGGTCCTAGCAGTGATCAATAAAAATTTATTGTCAATCTTGTGGGACAAATCTGGGCCTCAAATTCCAGCCAAAACTCAATAGACACAGTGACGAACATCTGGTAAAAATTTCAGACCAAAACACCCGAGGAGTAAGGCGTAGTAAGTCCCAGACCGAGAGTGAACAAAACTGGTTTTCCGAAAACAAAACGTCCTGGATTATCTTCCCCGTATCTCCTTTTTGTGATTCTTTTATGGACGCGCCTCCTTACCTGGGTGCAAACAACATATGGAAGAACTTGTGTCAACTTTTTAAGCGCAATACGGAGACAAAATAAAAATTGCAGAAAGTAGGGCGAAATTTCTAGAGTTTTGGTAGTTGCCTTGGTTTGCACAAAACTTCTGAAAAATTCTCCCGAAATAGTTTTTTCCTGAAATTCCACATAAGAATCTCCACTAAATTTAGGATAAAACGCGACAAATTTCAGGTCAAACGGATGAGTACTCGCCCACGAAAAATATCAAACAGTTTCACACACAAACGAACTTTCTTTTCGACCCTGACAATGATCAATAAAAAAATTTATTGTCAATCTTGTGGGACGAATCTCGGCCTCAAATCTCAGCCAAAACTCAATGGACACAGTGACGAACGTCTGGTAAAAATTTCAGACCAAAACCCCCGAGGAGTAAGTTGTAGTAAGTCCCAGACTGAGAGTGAACAAAACTGGTTTTCCGAAAACAAAACTTCCTGATTTTCTTCCCCGTATCTTCTTTGTGTGATTCTTTTATGGACGTGCCTCCTTACCTGGGTGCAAACAACATATGGAAGTACTTGTGTGAACTTTTTTAGCGCAATACGGACGAAGACTAAAAATTACAGAAAATAGGGCTAAATTTCACATGTTTTGGTAGAGTTATAACCTTGGTTTGCACAAAATTTCCGAAAAATTCTCCCGAAATTGTTTTTTCCTGATATTCCACGTAAGATTCTCCGCTGAATTTGGGACAAAACGCAACAAATTTCAGGGCAAACGGATGAGTACTCGACGACGAAAAAAATCAAACAGTTTCACACACAAACGAACCTTCCTTTCGATCCTGGCAGTGATCAATAAAAAATTTATTGCCAATCTTGTGGGACGAATTTGGGCCTCAAATCTCAACCAAAACTCAATACACACAGTGATGAACGTCAGGAAAAAATTTCATACCAAAACCCCCGAGGAGTAAGTGGTAGTAAGTCCCAGACCGAGAGTGAACAAAACTGGTTTTCTGAAAACAAAACGTCCCTGATTTTCTTCCTCGTATCTCCTCTTTGCGATTATTTTATGGACGTGCCTCCTCACCTGAATGCAAACAACATATGGAAGTACTTGTGTGAACTTTTTCAGCGCAATACGGATCCAGAATAAAAATTGCAGAAAGTAGGGCGAAATTGCACAAGTTTTGGTAGGTTTGCATAAAATTTCAGTAAAATTCTCCAGAAATAGTTTTTTCCTCAAATTCCACGTAAGAATCTCCACTGAATTTGGGGCAAAACGCGACAACTTTCAGGGCAAACAGATGAGTAATCGCCCACGAAAATAATCAAACAGTTTCACAAACAAACCAACCTTCCTTTCGGCACTGGAAGTGATCAATAAAAAATTTATTGCCAATCTTGTGGAACGAATCTGGGGCTCAAATCTGAGCCAAAACTTAATAGACACAGTGACGAACTTCTGGTAAAAATTTCAGACCAAAACACCCGAGGAGTAAGGCGTAGTAAGTCCCAGACCGAGAGTGAACAAAACTGGTTTTCCGAAAACAAAACGTCCTGGATTATCTTCCCCGTATCTCCTTTTTGTGATTCTTTTATGGACGCGCCTCCTTACCTGGGTGCAAACAACATATGGAAGAACTTGTGTCAACTTTTTAAGCGCAATACGGAGACAGAATAAAAATTGCAGAAAGTAGGGCGAAATTTCAAGAGTTTTGGTAGTTGCCTTGGTTTGCTCAAAACTTCTGAAAAATTCTCCCGAAATAGTTTTTTCCTGAAATTCCACATAAGAATCTCCACTAAATTTAGGATAAAACGCGACAAATTTCAGGGCAAACGGATGAGTACTCGCCCATGAAAAATATCAAACAGTTTCACACACAAACGAACTTTCTTTTCGACCCTGACAATGATCAATCAAAAATTTATTGCCAATCCAGTGGGAGGAATCTCGGCCTCAAATCTCAGCCAAAACTCAATGGACACAGTGACGAACGTCTGGTAAAAATTTCAGACCAAAACCCCCGAGGAGTAAGTTGTAGTAAGTCCCAGACTGAGAGTGAACAAAACTGGTTTTCCGAAAACAAAACTTCCTGATTTTCTTCCCCGTATCTTCTTTGTGTGATTCTTTTATGGACGTGCCTCCTTACCTGGGTGCAAACAACATATGGAAGTACTTGTGTGAACTTTTTTAGCGCAATACGGACGAAGACTAAAAATTACAGAAAATAGGGCTAAATTTCACATGTTTTGGTAGAGTTATAACCTTGGTTTGCACAAAATTTCCGAAAAATTCTCCCGAAATTGTTTTTTCCTGATATTCCACGTAAGATTCTCCGCTGAATTTGGGACAAAACGCAACAAATTTCAGGGCAAACGGATGAGTACTCGACGACGAAAAAAATCAAACAGTTTCACACACAAACGAACCTTCCTTTCGATCCTGGCAGTGATCAATAAAAAATTTATTGCCAATCTTGTGGGACGAATTTGGGCCTCAAATCTCAACCAAAACTCAATACACACAGTGATGAACGTCAGGAAAAAATTTCATACCAAAACCCCCGAGGAGTAAGTGGTAGTAAGTCCCAGACCGAGAGTGAACAAAACTGGTTTTCTGAAAACAAAACGTCCCTGATTTTCTTCCTCGTATCTCCTCTTTGCGATTATTTTATGGACGTGCCTCCTCACCTGAATGCAAACAACATATGGAAGTACTTGTGTGAACTTTTTCAGCGCAATACGGATCCAGAATAAAAATTGCAGAAAGTAGGGCGAAATTGCACAAGTTTTGGTAGGTTTGCATAAAATTTCAGTAAAATTCTCCAGAAATAGTTTTTTCCTCAAATTCCACGTAAGAATCTCCACTGAATTTGGGGCAAAACGCGACAACTTTCAGGGCAAACAGATGAGTACTCGCCCACGAAAAAAATTAAACAGTTTCACACACAAACGAACCTTCCTTTTGGTCCTAGCAGTGATCAATAAAAATTTATTGTCAATCTTGTGGGACAAATCTGGGCCTCAAATTCCAGCCAAAACTCAATAGACACAGTGACGAACATCTGGTAAAAATTTCAGACCAAAACACCCGAGGAGTAAGGCGTAGTAAGTCCCAGACCGAGAGTGAACAAAACTGGTTTTCCGAAAACAAAACGTCCTGGATTATCTTCCCCGTATCTCCTTTTTGTGATTCTTTTATGGACGCGCCTCCTTACCTGGGTGCAAACAACATATGGAAGAACTTGTGTCAACTTTTTAAGCGCAATACGGAGACAAAATAAAAATTGCAGAAAGTAGGGCGAAATTTCTAGAGTTTTGGTAGTTGCCTTGGTTTGCACAAAACTTCTGAAAAATTCTCCCGAAATAGTTTTTTCCTGAAATTCCACATAAGAATCTCCACTAAATTTAGGATAAAACGCGACAAATTTCAGGTCAAACGGATGAGTACTCGCCCACGAAAAATATCAAACAGTTTCACACACAAACGAACTTTCTTTTCGACCCTGACAATGATCAATAAAAAAATTTATTGCCAATCTTGTGGGACGAATCTCGGCCTCAAATCTCAGCCAAAACTCAATGGACACAGTGACGAACGTCTGGTAAAAATTTCAGACCAAAACCCCCGAGGAGTAAGTTGTAGTAAGTCCCAGACTGAGAGTGAACAAAACTGGTTTTCCGAAAACAAAACTTCCTGATTTTCTTCCCCGTATCTTCTTTGTGTGATTCTTTTATGGACGTGCCTCCTTACCTGGGTGCAAACAACATATGGAAGTACTTGTGTGAACTTTTTTAGCGCAATACGGACGAAGACTAAAAATTACAGAAAATAGGGCTAAATTTCACATGTTTTGGTAGAGTTATAACCTTGGTTTGCACAAAATTTCCGAAAAATTCTCCCGAAATTGTTTTTTCCTGATATTCCACGTAAGATTCTCCGCTGAATTTGGGACAAAACGCAACAAATTTCAGGGCAAACGGATGAGTACTCGACGACGAAAAAAATCAAACAGTTTCACACACAAACGAACCTTCCTTTCGATCCTGGCAGTGATCAATAAAAAATTTATTGCCAATCTTGTGGGACGAATTTGGGCCTCAAATCTCAACCAAAACTCAATACACACAGTGATGAACGTCAGGAAAAAATTTCATACCAAAACCCCCGAGGAGTAAGTGGTAGTAAGTCCCAGACCGAGAGTGAACAAAACTGGTTTTCTGAAAACAAAACGTCCCTGATTTTCTTCCTCGTATCTCCTCTTTGCGATTATTTTATGGACGTGCCTCCTCACCTGAATGCAAACAACATATGGAAGTACTTGTGTGAACTTTTTCAGCGCAATACGGATCCAGAATAAAAATTGCAGAAAGTAGGGCGAAATTGCACAAGTTTTGGTAGGTTTGCATAAAATTTCAGTAAAATTCTCCAGAAATAGTTTTTTCCTCAAATTCCACGTAAGAATCTCCACTGAATTTGGGGCAAAACGCGACAACTTTCAGGGCAAACAGATGAGTAATCGCCCACGAAAATAATCAAACAGTTTCACAAACAAACCAACCTTCCTTTCGGCACTGGAAGTGATCAATAAAAAATTTATTGCCAATCTTGTGGAACGAATCTGGGGCTCAAATCTGAGCCAAAACTTAATAGACACAGTGACGAACTTCTGGTAAAAATTTCAGACCAAAACACCCGAGGAGTAAGGCGTAGTAAGTCCCAGACCGAGAGTGAACAAAACTGGTTTTCCGAAAACAAAACGTCCTGGATTATCTTCCCCGTATCTCCTTTTTGTGATTCTTTTATGGACGCGCCTCCTTACCTGGGTGCAAACAACATATGGAAGAACTTGTGTCAACTTTTTAAGCGCAATACGGAGACAAAATAAAAATTGCAGAAAGTAGGGCGAAATTTCTAGAGTTTTGGTAGTTGCCTTGGTTTGCTCAAAACTTCTGAAAAATTCTCCCGAAATAGTTTTTTCCTGAAATTCCACATAAGAATCTCCACTAAATTTAGGATAAAACGCGACAAATTTCAGGGCAAACGGATGAGTACTCGCCCACGAAAAATATCAAACAGTTTCACACACAAACGAACTTTCTTTTCGACCCTGACAATGATCAATCAAAAATTTATTGCCAATCCAGTGGGAGGAATCTCGGCCTCAAATCTCAGCCAAAACTCAATGGACACAGTGACGAACGTCTGGTAAAAATTTCAGACCAAAACCCCCGAGGAGTAAGTTGTAGTAAGTCCCAGACTGAGAGTGAACAAAACTGGTTTTCCGAAAACAAAACTTCCTGATTTTCTTCCCCGTATCTTCTTTGTGTGATTCTTTTATGGACGTGCCTCCTTACCTGGGTGCAAACAACATATGGAAGTACTTGTGTGAACTTTTTTAGCGCAATACGGACGAAGACTAAAAATTACAGAAAATAGGGCTAAATTTCACATGTTTTGGTAGAGTTATAACCTTGGTTTGCACAAAATTTCCGAAAAATTCTCCCGAAATTGTTTTTTCCTGATATTCCACGTAAGATTCTCCGCTGAATTTGGGACAAAACGCAACAAATTTCAGGGCAAACGGATGAGTACTCGACGACGAAAAAAATCAAACAGTTTCACACACAAACGAACCTTCCTTTCGATCCTGGCAGTGATCAATAAAAAATTTATTGCCAATCTTGTGGGACGAATTTGGGCCTCAAATCTCAACCAAAACTCAATACACACAGTGATGAACGTCAGGAAAAAATTTCATACCAAAACCCCCGAGGAGTAAGTGGTAGTAAGTCCCAGACCGAGAGTGAACAAAACTGGTTTTCTGAAAACAAAACGTCCCTGATTTTCTTCCTCGTATCTCCTCTTTGCGATTATTTTATGGACGTGCCTCCTCACCTGAATGCAAACAACATATGGAAGTACTTGTGTGAACTTTTTCAGCGCAATACGGATCCAGAATAAAAATTGCAGAAAGTAGGGCGAAATTGCACAAGTTTTGGTAGGTTTGCATAAAATTTCAGTAAAATTCTCCAGAAATAGTTTTTTCCTCAAATTCCACGTAAGAATCTCCACTGAATTTGGGGCAAAACGCGACAACTTTCAGGGCAAACAGATGAGTACTCGCCCACGAAAATAATCAAACAGTTTCACAAACAAACCAACCTTCCTTTCGGCACTGGAAGTGATCAATAAAAAATTTATTGCCAATCTTGTGGAACGAATCTGGGGCTCAAATCTGAGCCAAAACTTAATAGACACAGTGACGAACTTCTGGTAAAAATTTCAGACCAAAACACCCGAGGAGTAAGGCGTAGTAAGTCCCAGACCGAGAGTGAACAAAACTGGTTTTCCGAAAACAAAACGTCCTGGATTATCTTCCCCGTATCTCCTTTTTGTGATTCTTTTATGGACGCGCCTCCTTACCTGGGTGCAAACAACATATGGAAGAACTTGTGTCAACTTTTTAAGCGCAATACGGAGACAAAATAAAAATTGCAGAAAGTAGGGCGAAATTTCTAGAGTTTTGGTAGTTGCCTTGGTTTGCTCAAAACTTCTGAAAAATTCTCCCGAAATAGTTTTTTCCTGAAATTCCACATAAGAATCTCCACTAAATTTAGGATAAAACGCGACAAATTTCAGGGCAAACGGATGAGTACTCGCCCACGAAAAATATCAAACAGTTTCACACACAAACGAACTTTCTTTTCGACCCTGACAATGATCAATCAAAAATTTATTGCCAATCCAGTGGGAGGAATCTCGGCCTCAAATCTCAGCCAAAACTCAATGGACACAGTGACGAACGTCTGGTAAAAATTTCAGACCAAAACCCCCGAGGAGTAAGTTGTAGTAAGTCCCAGACTGAGAGTGAACAAAACTGGTTTTCCGAAAACAAAACTTCCTGATTTTCTTCCCCGTATCTTCTTTGTGTGATTCTTTTATGGACGTGCCTCCTTACCTGGGTGCAAACAACATATGGAAGTACTTGTGTGAACTTTTTTAGCGCAATACGGACGAAGACTAAAAATTACAGAAAATAGGGCTAAATTTCACATGTTTTGGTAGAGTTATAACCTTGGTTTGCACAAAATTTCCGAAAAATTCTCCCGAAATTGTTTTTTCCTGATATTCCACGTAAGATTCTCCGCTGAATTTGGGACAAAACGCAACAAATTTCAGGGCAAACGGATGAGTACTCGACGACGAAAAAAATCAAACAGTTTCACACACAAACGAACCTTCCTTTCGATCCTGGCAGTGATCAATAAAAAATTTATTGCCAATCTTGTGGGACGAATTTGGGCCTCAAATCTCAACCAAAACTCAATACACACAGTGATGAACGTCAGGAAAAAATTTCATACCAAAACCCCCGAGGAGTAAGTGGTAGTAAGTCCCAGACCGAGAGTGAACAAAACTGGTTTTCTGAAAACAAAACGTCCCTGATTTTCTTCCTCGTATCTCCTCTTTGCGATTATTTTATGGACGTGCCTCCTCACCTGAATGCAAACAACATATGGAAGTACTTGTGTGAACTTTTTCAGCGCAATACGGATCCAGAATAAAAATTGCAGAAAGTAGGGCGAAATTGCACAAGTTTTGGTAGGTTTGCATAAAATTTCAGTAAAATTCTCCAGAAATAGTTTTTTCCTCAAATTCCACGTAAGAATCTCCACTGAATTTGGGGCAAAACGCGACAACTTTCAGGGCAAACAGATGAGTAATCGCCCACGAAAATAATCAAACAGTTTCACAAACAAACCAACCTTCCTTTCGGCACTGGAAGTGATCAATAAAAAATTTATTGCCAATCTTGTGGAACGAATCTGGGGCTCAAATCTGAGCCAAAACTTAATAGACACAGTGACGAACTTCTGGTAAAAATTTCAGACCAAAACACCCGAGGAGTAAGGCGTAGTAAGTCCCAGACCGAGAGTGAACAAAACTGGTTTTCCGAAAACAAAACGTCCTGGATTATCTTCCCCGTATCTCCTTTTTGTGATTCTTTTATGGACGCGCCTCCTTACCTGGGTGCAAACAACATATGGAAAAACTTGTGTCAACTTTTTAAGCGCAATACGGAGACAGAATAAAAATTGCAGAAAGTAGGGCGAAATTTCAAGAGTTTTGGTAGTTGCCTTGGTTTGCTCAAAACTTCTGAAAAATTCTCCCGAAATAGTTTTTTCCTGAAATTCCACATAAGAATCTCCACTAAATTTAGGATAAAACGCGACAAATTTCAGGGCAAACGGATGAGTACTCGCCCATGAAAAATATCAAACAGTTTCACACACAAACGAACTTTCTTTTCGACCCTGACAATGATCAATCAAAAATTTATTGCCAATCCAGTGGGAGGAATCTCGGCCTCAAATCTCAGCCAAAACTCAATGGACACAGTGACGAACGTCTGGTAAAAATTTCAGACCAAAACCCCCGAGGAGTAAGTTGTAGTAAGTCCCAGACTGAGAGTGAACAAAACTGGTTTTCCGAAAACAAAACTTCCTGATTTTCTTCCCCGTATCTTCTTTGTGTGATTCTTTTATGGACGTGCCTCCTTACCTGGGTGCAAACAACATATGGAAGTACTTGTGTGAACTTTTTTAGCGCAATACGGACGAAGAATAAAAATTACAGAAAATAGGGCTAAATTTCACATGTTTTGGTAGAGTTATAACCTTGGTTTGCACAAAATTTCCGAAAAATTCTCCCGAAATTGTTTTTTCCTGATATTCCACGTAAGATTCTCCGCTGAATTTGGGACAAAACGCAACAAATTTCAGGGCAAACGGATGAGTACTCGACGACGAAAAAAATCAAACAGTTTCACACACAAACGAACCTTCCTTTCGATCCTGGCAGTGATCAATAAAAAATTTATTGCCAATCTTGTGGGACGAATTTGGGCCTCAAATCTCAACCAAAACTCAATACACACAGTGATGAACGTCAGGAAAAAATTTCATACCAAAACCCCCGAGGAGTAAGTGGTAGTAAGTCCCAGACCGAGAGTGAACAAAACTGGTTTTCTGAAAACAAAACGTCCCTGATTTTCTTCCTCGTATCTCCTCTTTGCGATTATTTTATGGACGTGCCTCCTCACCTGAATGCAAACAACATATGGAAGTACTTGTGTGAACTTTTTCAGCGCAATACGGATCCAGAATAAAAATTGCAGAAAGTAGGGCGAAATTGCACAAGTTTTGGTAGGTTTGCATAAAATTTCAGTAAAATTCTCCAGAAATAGTTTTTTCCTCAAATTCCACGTAAGAATCTCCACTGAATTTGGGGCAAAACGCGACAACTTTCAGGGCAAACAGATGAGTACTCGCCCACAAAAAAAATTAAACAGTTTCACACACAAACGAACCTTCCTTTTGGCCCTAGCAGTGATCAATAAAAATTTATTGTCAATCTTGTGGGACAAATCTGGGCCTCAAATTTCAGCCAAAACTCAATAGACACAGTGACGAACGTCTGGTAAAAATTTCAGACGAAAACACCCGAGGAGTAAGGCGTAGTAAGTCCCAGACCGAGAGTGAACAAAACTGGTTTTCTGAAAACAAAACGTCCTGGATTTTTTTCCCCGTATCTCCTTTTTTTTATTCTTTTATAGAAAAAATTTCAGACCAAAACGCCCGAGGAATAAGTGGTTGTAAGTCCCGGACCGAGAGTGAATAAAACTAGTTTTCCAAAAACAAAACATCCCTGATTTTCTACCCCGTATCTCCGTTTTGTGATTCTTTTATGGACGTGCCTCCTCACCTAAATGCAAACAACATATGGAAGTACTTGTGTGAACTTTTTCAGCGTAATACGGACCCAGAATAAAAATTGCAGAAAGTAGGGGGAAATTTCACAAGTTTTTGTAGAGGATAACCCTAGTTTACACAAAATTTCCGAAAAATTCTCCCGAAATAGTTTTTTCCTGAAATTCCACGTAAGAATCTCCACTGAATTTGGGACAAAACGCAACAAATTTCAGGTCAAACGGAGGAGTACTAGCCCACGAAAAAAATCAAACACTTTCACACACAAACGAACCTTCCTTTTGGCCCTAGCAGTGATCAATAAAAATTTATTGTCAATCTTGTGGTACAAATCTGGGCCTCAAATTTCAGCCAAAACTCAATAGACACAGTGACGAACGTATGGTAAAAATTTCATACCAAAACACCCGAGGAGTAAGGCGTAGTAAGTCCCAGACCGAGAGTGAACAAAACTAGTTTTCCGAAAACAAAACGTCTTGGATTTTCTTCCCCGTATCACCTTTTTGTGATTCTTTTATGGACGTGCCTCCTTACCTGGGTGCAAACAACAATGGAAGTACTTGTGTGAACTTTTTTACCGCAATACGGACCCAGAATAAAAATTGCAGAAAGTAGGGCAAAATTTCACAAGTTTTGGTAGAGAATAGCCTTGGTTTGCACAAAATTTCCGAAAAATTCAGCTGAAATAGTTTTTTCCTGAAATTCCACGTAAGAATCTCCACTGAATTTGGGACAAAATGCGACAAATTTTAGGTGAAACAGATGAGTACTCGCCCACGAAAAAAGTCAAACAGTTTTACACACAAACGAACCTTCATTTCGGCCTTGGCAGTGATCATTAAAAATTTATTTCCAATCTTGTGGGATAAATCTGGGCCTCAAATCTCAGCCAAAAGTCAATAGACACAGTGACAAACGTCTGGTAAATATTTCAAACCAAAACACCCGAGGAGTAAGGCGTAGTAAGTCCCAGACCAAGAGTGAACAAAACTGGTTTTCCGAAAATAAAAGGCCCTGATTTTCTTCCCCCTATCTACTTTTTGTGATTCTTTTACGGACATGCCTCCTTACCTGGGTGCAAACAACATATGGAAGTACTTGTGTGAACATTTTCAGCGCAATACGGACCCAGAATAAAAATTGCAAAAAGTTGGTTGAAATTTCACAAGTTTCGGTAGAGGCCTTGATTTGCACAAAATTTCCGAAAAATTCTTTCGAAATAGTTTTTTCCTGAAATTCCACGAAAGAATCTCCATTGAATTTGGGACAAAACACGACAAATTTCAGGTCAAACGGATGAGTACTCGCCCACGAAAAACAATCAAACAGTTTCACACACAGACGAACCTTCCTTTCGACCCTAGCAGTGATCAATAAAAAATTTATTGCCAATCTTGTGGGACGAATCTGGGCCTCAAATCTCATCCAAAACTCAATAAACACAGTGACGAACGTCTGGTAAATATTTCAAACCAAAACACCCGAGGAGTAAGGCTTGGTAAGTCCCAGACCGAGAGTGAACAAATCTCGTTTTCCGAAAACAAAACGTCCTGGATTTTCTTCCCCTTATCTCCTCTTTGTGATTCTTTTATGGATGTGCCTCTTTACTTGGGTGCAAACAACATATGGAAGTACTTGTGTGAACTTTTTCAACGTAATACGGATCCAGAATAAAAATTGCAAAAAGTAGGGCGAAATTTCACAAGTTTTGGTAGATCGGCTTGGTTTGCACAGGATTTCCGAAAAATTCTCCCGAAATAGTTTTTTTCCTGAAATTCCATGTACGAATCTGCACTGAATTTGGGAGAAAACGCGACAAATTTCAGGTCAAACGGAGGAGTACTCGCCCACGAAAAAAATAAAACAGTTTCACACACAAACGAACCTTCATTTCGGCTCTGGCAGTGATCAATCAAAAATTTACTTCCAATCTTGTGGGACCAATCTGGGCCTCAAATCTCAGCCAAAACTCAATAGACACAGTGACGAACGTCTGGTAAAAATTTCAGACCAAAACACCAGAGAAGTAAGGCATAGTAAGTCCCAGACCGAGAGTGAACAAAACTGGTTTTCCAAAAATAAAACGTCCTGGATTTTCTTCCCCGTATCTCCTTTTTGTGATTCTTTTATGGACGTGCCTCCTTACCTGGGTGCAAACAACATATGGAAGTACTTGTGTGAACTTTTTCAGCGCAATACGGATCCAGAATAAAATTTGCAGAAAGTAGGGCGAAATTTCACAAGTTTTGAAAGCCTTGGTTTGCACAAAATTTCCAAAAAATTCTCCCGAAATAGTTTTTTCCTGAAATTCCACGTAAGAATCTCCACTCAATTTGGGACTAAATGCGACAAATTTCAGGCCAAACAGATGAGTACTTGCCCATGAAAAAAATCAAACAGTTTAACACACAAACGAACCTTCCTTTCGGCCCTGGCAGTGATCAATAAAAAATTTACTTCCAATCTTGTGGGATGAATCTGGGCCTCAAATCTTAGCCAAAACTCAACAGACACTGTGACGAACGTCTAGTCAAAATTCCAGACCAAAACACCCGAGGAGTTAGGCGTAATAAGTCCCACACCTAGAGTGAACAAAACTGGTTTTCCAAAAACAAAACGTCCTGGATTTTGGTCCCGTATCTCCTTTTTTTAATTATTTTATGGACGTGCCTCCTTACCTGGGTGCAAACAACATATGGAAGTACTTGTGTGAACTTTTTCAGCGCAATACGGACCCAGAATAAAAATTGCAGAAAGTAGGGTGAAATTTCAAAAATTTTGATAACCTTGGTTTGCACAGAATTTCCAAAAAATTCTCCCGAAATAATTTTATGCTGAAATTCCACATAAGAATCTCCACTGAATTTAGGACAAAACGCGACAAATTTCAGGTCAAACGGATGAGTACTAGCCCACGAAAAAAATCAAACAGTTTCACACACAATGGAACTTTCCTTTCGCCCCTGACACTGATAAATAAAAAATTTATTTCCAATCTTGTGGGATGAATCTGGGCCTCATATCTCAGCCAGAACTCAATAGACACAGTGACGAACGTCTGGTAAAAATTTCAGACCAAAACACCCAAGCATTAAGGCGTAGTAAGTCCCAGACCGAGAGTGAACAAAACTGGTTTTCCGAAAACAAAACGTCCTTGATTTTCTTCCGCATATCTCCGTTTTGTGACTCTTTTATGGACGTGCCTCCTTACCTGGGTGCAAACAACATATGGAAGTACTTTTGTGAACTTTTTCAGCGCAATAGATACCCAGAATAAAAATTGCAGAAAGTCGAGCGAAATTTCACAAGTTTTGGAAGAGGATAGCCTTGGTTTGCACAAAATTTCCCAAAAATTCTCCTGGAATAGTATTTTTCATGATATTCCACGTAAGAATCTCCACTGAATTTGGGACTAAACGCGACAAATTTCAGGTCAAACGGACGAGTACTCGCCCACGAAAAATATCAAACAGTTTCAAACACAAACGAACATTCCTTTCCGCCGTGGCAGTGATTAATAAAATTGTATTGCCAATCTTGTAGGACGAATCTGGGCCTCAAATCTTAGCTAAAAATCAATAGACACAGTGACGAACGTCTGGTAAAAATTTCAAACCAATACACATGAAGAGTAAGGCGTTGTAAGTCCCAGACCGAGAGTGAACTAAACTGGCTTTCCTAAAACAAAACGTACTGGATTTTTTTCCCTGTATCTCATTTTTGTGATTCTTTTATGGACGTGCCTCCTTAACTGGGTGCAAACAACATATGGAAGTACTTGTGTGAACTTTTTCAATGCAATACGGACCGAAAATAAATATTGCAGAAAGTAAGGCGAAATTTCACAAGTTTTGGTAGAGGATAGCCTTGGTTTGCACAAAATATGCGAAAAATTCTCCCGAAATAGTTTTTTTCCAGAAATTCCACCTAAGAATCTCCACTGAATTTGGAACAAAACGCGACAAATTTCAGGTCAAACGGATGAGTACTCGCCCACGAAAAAAATCAAACAATTTCACACAGAAACGAACCTTCCTTTCGGCCCTGGCAGTGATCAATAAAAAATTTATTGCCAATCTTATGGAACGAATCTGGGCCTCAAATCTCAGCCAAAACTCAATAGACACAGTGACGAACGTTTGGTAAAAATTTCAGACCAAAACACTCGAGGAGTAAGGCGTAGTAAGTCCCAGACCCAGAGTGAACAAAACTGGTTTTTCGAAAACAAAACATCCTGGATTTTCTGTCCCGTATCTCCTTTTTGTGATTCTTTTATGGACGTGCCTCCTTACCTGGGTGCAAACAACATATGGAAGTACTTGTGTGAACTTTTTCAGCGCAATACGCACCCAGAATAAAAATTGCAGAAAGTAGGGCGAAATTTCACAAGTTTTGAAAGCCTTGATTTGCACAAAATTTCCGAAAAATTCTCCCGAAATAGTTTTTTCCTGAAATTCCAAATATAAATATCCAATGAATTTGGGACAAAACGCGACAAAATTTTAGGTCAAATGGATGAGTACTTGCCCACGAAAAAAATCAAACAGTTTCACACACAAACGAACCTTCCTTTCGGCCCTGGCAGTGATCAATAAAAAATTTATTGCCAATCTTTTGGGACGAATCTGGGCCTCAAATCTCAGCCAAAACTCAATAGACACAATGACGAATGTCTGGTAAAAGTTTCAGACCAAAACACCCGAGGAGTAAGGCCCCATAAAACCGACTCATGGAGTGAGGTTTGCACCCACTTATATACAATGAAATGTCTTAATCTCTAGTCGATGTAGGATCTCCAACACACCCCCGTGCGTGGGATAACATATTATGGGTGGTCCGATAACGGCTCGATAGCGGGTGGCCTGATAAACCCAACAAACACTCGCTAGGATATGCTTGAAATGGCTCTGATACCATATTACGAAGTGGACTTTAAGCCTAACTCAACCCCATAAAACCGGCTCATGGAGTGAGGTTTGCACCCACTTATATACAATGAAATGTCTTAATCTCTAATCGATGTGGGATCTCCTTACAAAGTAGACTTTAAGCCTAACTCAACCCCATAAAACCGGCTCATTGAGTGAGGTTTGCACCCACTTATATACAATGAAATGTCATAATCTCTAGTCGATGTGGGATCTCCAACACATTTTAGAGACTACAAAAATTTAGTTTCTAAATTAATTTCTATTATTGTTAAATGATTTCTAAATTGGTATCTAATTAGCAACCAAAAATTTTTGCTACCAAATTTAGAATCTAAACTATTATAATTGAATATCACATCATTAATTTTTGAATGGTGAACAGAAAGAGGTGTGAGGTGTGTGCCCAAGAACCTAAAGGTTTTGTGGTTGAACATATGAACAACTAAAGAAAGTTGTTTATGGATTGAGACAAGGTCTAAGACAACGATATAGAAACAGTCACAACTATTTCTCATTTTATTTATAGCATCATGCATGCATGACTATGCATGACCACTTTTCACAGGCATACACATTACTTGGAGATTGCTCTAGGCATGGCCAAGAAGCCTTTAAGTTCTTCAGAACCAGAGTTAAAGCACCAACCATAATCCATATAGTGATTGGGATAACGAGCACAAAAGTTTCCACTTCCTTTCTTCATGCATTCTTCATCAGACTGACATAAGTTGGGATGTTCATCTATCATCTTTGCCACAGATGATAGTCCAGCGCAGAAACCAGTAAATGGATCATGTGGGACAATCATGTGTCCCGCATGGTGGCGTATCAAACGCTGAACAATCACCTGGACAGTTTACAGCTTCTATCTTCTTCATCGAAAACATTACTAAAAATGAAATTTCAGAGTCAGAAGAAATGAAGCATGTATAATAATATTGTGTAGATCTCAAATATATAAACAGAAATGATGAAGAATGGGAAGTTACATACTGGAAGTGGCAAGCAAGAAGAGAGCCAAAGGAGCAACCCTAACATAACCCATTCTTTGATTTTGCAGATGTGCTATTCTGAGTTTGTGGTGTGTTAGTGTGCCTTCTTCTAGGTAAGAATTTATATGCCACTGTTCATTTTGCTCATTTTGGTACCAATTTTGATAATTCATTACTCTTTCAAATTCACAGATCTCATTCTAATGAAACACATAATAAAACAACACTATTGTACTATACAGTTGGCCTATTCTGATTCAATGATTCCTCTGCTTCTCTCCAGTCTTTTTCAGTTTTTTCTTTTTTCATGCAATGGAAAATTTATTGGCACAATTTTGTTTCGTTTATTCATCAACGGATAAATTTCAAAAAAAAAAAATTATAGAGATGTGAAAAGAAATCGTGAGTAAGCACCACTTCTATTTTTTTTTCATTTTTCAATTTATTTTTTGTTTTTTCATTTTTTTTAATTTTAGTTAAATAGTATAAATTACATTTAATATTTTATGTTATTTATTTTTAAAATTGTGTATTTAATTGTTTGTAATTGAATATAATTTATTATTATAATTTCAAAACTCATAACCCATACGTGAAACGCTACTCATCTTAGTTTCTTTTTAATTAATTTCATTGTACAAAAATTTGTGAAAGAAGAACGATGTAATTTCTTTCCTTAGCTCCAATTTTATTTTTAAGGAGAATTTGATCGAATAAGGTTTTAACGAGAGAATTTCTTGAGTAAATAAAATTTATTTTGTTCATAAATACTATTGAATACTATCTTTATTACATTCATCTTTCGTTCATTTGACTCAAAATTAATCGAATAAAATTATTTTTCAATTGATTCAAAGTTAACCAATGACAATTTTACGTGGTTCAGATTTCACTGCAGAATTGATTCATACGGTACTTCTTAGTTACGGAATTAGTTACGAAAAAAGAAATTTTGCGTAAAAATTTGTCTCAGAATTAATTAATACAATTTTTTTTTTGTTGAACAAAGGGATAGCAAGAAAGTGTGGAGTTTTCTATTTTTTTTAAAAGCAAAAGAAATATTAAAATTAACTCAGAAGAATTGAAGATATACTTATTTCCTATATACATGAGAGATTGCACTTTCACATTTCATTAAGTTTATCATAAATAAGGAAGATAGTACATCTTGCACGCACACATATTTGATATATTTCTTTAGTTATGATGAGTGAGATGTTATGGTTAACTTCTTCTTTTTATCGACAAGAAAAAATAAATAAATATGAACTACTTAAGGGGTGATTCAACCCTTATATAAACCATAACACAATAAGTCCCCACACCCCTTCTAAACAATTTAACCCTCACAAATTTAGAACAACAAACAATCCAACTAAACGATCAAACCTTACAAAAGCTCACTTAATTGAAAACATACAAGTCATAGGATCAATGAACCGCTGAGAGTAAGAAAAACGAGCTGATATTATGGTGAACTTATTTGTGAAAAAGAATGTACTCACATGATGTTGTGTTTTCCATAATTGATTTTGTCTTTTTTTTTTGTGTACAATCAATGTTGTGTGTCAATAATAAATATTGACTTATTTTTTGTTAGATGATCAATGTTTGGTGCATTCAGTATCGATGATGGCCTATTTTTTTTTTATGGATAATTGATGTTTGGTGCACCCATAATCAATATTGGTCTATTTATTTAAGATTTTAGATAATTTAGAAATTTGATTTATTTTAGATTTTTTAAAATAGGACATTAAATAATTTATTATATTTGTATTTATTTAGGATTTTGAATAATTTAAAATTTTTATTTATTTTATATTTTTATTTAAATAGAACATTAAATAATTTAGGATTTGTTCTTGCCGATTGACCTCGGTTGGACTGGATAGTGAACTCAACTTTGACTTGTCTTCCCTGGATGTTCCGAGATGTTGTTGCTTGATGACAAAAAGGGAGCTCTACCTGCTGATCACACTTCAATGATCAAGTCAGCGAGAGCATTCAAACTATAAAATTTGTTTCAACTTAAAGTATTCAAAAAAGCGTACCTTTACTTTGGGTCTAAAACTTGAATGGTCATTGGTGTGAAGAATGATGTGGTTAAAGCTAAGGTAACATATTTTTTTCAATAACATAGGTTTTAACACTATTTCAAGTGCTGACAACGTAATGTTGGTAGGTGCCTTTTCAGAGGAGGAAGTTAAGAATGCAATTTCGAGTTGTGACTATTCGAAAAGTCCTGAGCGAGATGTTTTTTATTTTAGTTTTATTAAATTTTGTTGGGATTGTTGAAAGGATGGTATTCTTGCGGTTGTGTATGACTTCGCAATTAGTGGAAAATAGCCTAGGGGGTGAAACGCGTCTTTTATATGTCTGATTCCTAAATCCGATAATTCGTAACAGTTGTGTTATTTAAGACCTATTTCGTTGGTGGGGTGTTGTTTTAAGATTATATCTCAGATTCTGTCTAACAGATTGAAGAAGTTGATGAATAAAATCATTGATTTTAGGCAATCAACCTTCCTCGAAGGAAGGGGTATAATGGACAACGTTTTAGTGGCCAATGAAGTACTAGAGGATGTGAAGAGAAAGAAGAAAAACTGTGTGTTTTTTAAGGTGGATTATGAGAAGGCTTACGACTCAGTGCGATGGGATTTTATCTATTACATGTTAGGCATGCTTGGGTTTTATGAGAAGTGGATCTTCTGGATTAAATCCTGTTTGGAATCTGCTTCAGTGTTTGTTTTAGTAAATGGGAGCTCGACTAACGAGTTTATCCCGAAGAAGGGTTTGAGGCAAGGAGATCCTTTAGCATCGTTCTTGTTTCTTATCGTGGCAGAAGGTCTAGTCGGGGTTTAAAAGAAAGTTGTCGAGAAGAATTTGTTTGAGAGTCTGGAGGTTGGACACAGGAAGGTTAAGGTCAATATGTTTTAGTTTGTATACAACACTTTGTTCTTTTGAGAAGCTAACATCAAAAGCGTGTTTAACTTGAAGGTTATTTTGTATTGTTTTGAATTAGCTTCTGGTATTAAGGTGAATTTCTCGAAAATCATATTACGAGGGGTCAGGGTTAATCAAACTGTTGTTCTCGATTTGTGACTATTCTCAATTGCGGAGTGACGAAAACTCCGTTGATTTACCTAGGGTTGTCGGTTGGAGGGTGTCATAAGAAGAGTGTGTTTTGGGATGGTGCAGTTGACACAATTAGGAATAGATCGAGCAAATGGAAGCAGGTAGATTCATCTCGATGGTTGAGAGGATTTGTTTGATCAAATTTGCCCTTTTGTCTATACTGTTGTTTTATTTGTCTTTGTTCAAGATACCTTCTACTATGTTGAAGAAGAACATGTCTTTACAGAGGAAATTTTTGTGGATTGAAGTTCCGAATGGAGGAAAATTGCCTGAGTATCTAATATAAGGTGTGCGAGCCTAGAGATGCTCGTGGTCTAGGCATTCTTAATACTATGAAGAGGTTTCCTGTATAAAATTGAGGTAGTTGTTGTCTTTTTTTATATATATATTTCTAATAACAAAAAGTATCACAACGTTTTCATTTCTTCATTAAGTATGAGTAGGATGAAAGACTCTCATTTTATTTATAGAAATATATGCATCATGCATCATGAAGACTTTTCACATGCATACACATTACTTGGAGATTGCTCTAGCCATGGCCAAGAAGCCTTTAAGTTCATCAGAACCAAAGTTAAAGCACCAACCGTAATTCATATAGTGATTGGGATAAGGAGCACAGAAGTTTCCACTTCCTTTCTTCATGCATTCTTCATCAGACTTACATAAGTTGGGATGTTCATCTATCATCTTTGCCGCAGCTGAAAGTCCAAATGGAGAAATGCAGACACCAACAAATATTCCCATAGGGATGCAGAAACAATCCCGTGACCTGCATGGTGGTTTCTCAAACACTGAACAAGCACCTGAACAGTCTGCAGCTTCTATGTTCTTCACCGAAAACATTACTAAAAATGAAATTTCAAAGTCAGAAGAAATGAAGTATGCATAATAATATTGTGTAGATCTAAAATATATAAACAGAAATGATATGGGAAGTTACATACTGGAAGTTGCAAGCACGAAGAGAACCAAAGGAGCAAGCCTAACAGAAGCCATTCTTTGATTTTGTGGTACGTTACTGTGTCGCGAGTCAGTGGCAGTTTCAGTCATGACGAACGTGTTGAAACTCAGGGGAGTTTCAACGAAGTCTTCAAAATGATTAAGAAGGCTGGTGGCAACTAGTGGTGGAACATTGAGTTCCGTTGACAAATTACAAAAGAAGTACATGTACACAGTTGAAGCGCAGGTGAACATGGTTCCGTGACTTCAAGTGGGAGATTGTTGAGTGTGAAGCTAGGAACAATTGGGATGGACTTACTAGACTCTATGTTTTAGTGAGTGAGCTTAATCATTCTGTCCCCTTTATAATATCTATTTAAGAGATCTTTTGCTTGTAATAAAATTGTAATAAACAGAATGAAAACTTAATTAGTTGCCGGTGGACGTAGGTTGCAAATTGGCGACCGAACCACGTTAAATCTTGTGTCATTTATTTTCTACAGCTGATTCGCGATTGTGTGTGTTACTTCTGCGTGCGTTTTTTCCTTCACATTATACTACTATAGTTTTTCTTTCACAATGAAGTTATCCATTATAGAAATAAAAATAAAAATAACAGACTCACAAGAAGGCATACGATTGAGAAATAGTAACCAATCATGTAAATTTGATCCTTAACAAAATAAACGATAGGAACCACATAAATCCAAAAAGAATTTCCCAATCTGAAACTTACTATATAGCAAGATTCATACATTGTATCATATGAAACAATGAAACTAGTAGCCGCGTAGAACCATAAACAATCTCGTGAAAGTGATAATCGATTATTTACTTGAAACAACAACATAATTAACTATGAGTAAGGTATAATTAATTATAAGTAAAAAACGACATGATTATTATGTGTCAAGTATATAGAAAGCATAATCGATTATCAACTCAACAAATCACAAAATCAACTAGCTTCCAAGTATAATTCATTATCCACTCAAAAAAAAACTCACATAATCTTTATGTGGTTCTCATAATGGACTTTTTATTTAGTAGGAATTCTAACTTCTATTTTCATGCATGACTTACATAAATTGAAGGAAAATAGAATAAAATTAATTTTGTCACGTTATCTTTATCATCGCTTTTTAGGGAGACACCTACTTAAGGTGTTTCACACCTTTTCTCGTCATCCTTTCCTCCTTGCACACACGAATCCAAACACGAAACACACCTCTAAATTCATCTTAATCTACAATTACTAGGATTCAGGAGGCAATGGCGTGCTGGTTTTGAGGTCTTCACCACTGTTAATTCAACCTTCTGCTGTTGCTGCTCCTTATGCAACTCCATTATTATTTATGGGGGCTAAGCTTGTTCTTATGAATGTGAGCGTAGTGGGATCTCTTAATAGTTTAAGAATGTGAGTTATGTGTTACTTCACAAAATATGCTATGAACTGACAACAGAAAATATCACAACATTTTCATTTCTTAAGTAATGAGTAGGATGAAACACTCTCATTTTATTTATAGCAATAGATGCATCATGCATGCATGACTATGCATGACCTCTTTTCACAGGCATACACATTACTTGGAGATTGCTCTAGGCATGGTCAAGAAGCCTTTAAGTTGATCAGAATCAGAGTTAAAGCACCAACCATAATCCATATAGTGATTGGGATAACGAGCACAAAAGTTTCCACTTCCTTTCTTAATGCATTCTTCATGAGATTGACATAAGTTGGGATGTTCATCTATCACCTTTGCCACTGATGATGAAAGATGAACTGGATAAATGCAGAAACCAACAAATAGTCCAATAGGGACACAACGACAGTCACGTGACCCGCATGGTGGCATCTCAAACGGTGAACAAGCACCTGAACAGTCTACAGCTTCTATCTTCTTCATCGAAAACATTACTAAAAATCAAATTTAAAAGTCAGAAGAAAAGAAGTATGTATAATAATTTTGTGTAGATCTGAAATATATAAACAGAAATGAAATGATGAAGAATGGGAAGTTACATACTGGAAGTTGCAAGGAAGAAGAGAATCAAAGGAGCAAGCCTAAGAAAAGCCATTATTTGATTTTGCAGTTGTTATTATGAGTTTGTGGTGTGTTACTGTGCCTTCTTGCATGTAACAATTTATAGACATTAGGTCACTGTTCTTTTCTTCTCATGTTCGCTGAGTCACTAAAACAAAAATAAATCAATAACATAATATAAATGTAAAAAATGTAACATTTTTATTATTCAACCGAAAATAATATAAAAAAACTTTAATTAACTAAAATTTTTAAAAAAATATTTTTATTTTATAATTAATTAGTTCGAAAGATAATATATATATATATTTACCTATTTAACATTTAGAAAAAGTTAAAAATTCTTTTCTACATTACATCATTTATAAATTTTAATAAAAAAATTTCACAAAATCATTTTATTTGCTTTAATCCAGACAATATTAACTATTTTCATATTTTTCTCAGAAACGTTTCTGGAATTCTCAGTTCTCATCCCTAATCCAATTGCCTATTTGGTTCATTGATTCCTCTGCTTCTTCTCCACTCTTTTCGGTTCTTCTTTTTTCATGCAAGCGATTTAATATGTATCTTGCTGCAGTAAATTTTTTTTATTTGATACTATTTATAATAACATAATAATATTTTTAAATTAAAAATGAATAAAATATTAATTTACTTTTACATTTTCAGAGTTTTAATATATCAGCACACAAAAATTTATTTTAAGCAGCAATTATTATTATTCTAGCAAAAGTACAATGTATACTTTAAGTATCTAGCACTCTAAAATATTTTAAAGTAAACTTGTTCTTTGGACGAAACTCGTTCAACAAATTTGCAAATATTATATAAAAAAAGATATATTTTAAAATATCATATAAAAGAATTATAAATATATTTTTATTATGTTTATATATTTATTTTGATATTTGAAATAGATTATAAAAGAACTCTTAGTGCTAATACAGCTGGCCACTTTTGGTTTATTTTGATATATCTTGCATTCATTCATTATTGCTTTCTCTTGAGATTTGGTAGTTGCTCCTCCATAAAGTATATAAAAGACTATTCTACACTGTAAGCGATTATGATAACAAAAAGAGAGTTTCCAGTGACCAATAAAACAGTAATGAGCTACACATAAAACAAAAAACAGTACCTAAGAACATGGTACTCTATTCATAATTTTGGTTTTTCATTTTTTCGTTTTTCAATTTTTCTGTTTTTCAATTCTCATTCTTTGATTTCTCCTCAGATTTGGTAGTTGCTTCTCCAAAATTAGGGTTGAGTGCATTGCTTCTTCTGTCTGTTTGTGTACACGATAGAGTATAACAATGAGAATTGATGCTGGTCACGGGTTTAAGGACTCACTGTTGATTTATCAATTCTTATAAATGAAAATTAAAATTAAAATAGTACTAAATGTTTTTAATTTATAAAACAACTTATTTTTAATCTAATTTATTTTAAATACTTCATATATATTTTTAATATATCAAAACTTATTTAGGATAAGTTTTTTTTAGTCAAACAAATTTTTAGTTTTAATTCTTCAATTTTATATATGATTTTGTTTAAACAAAACAAAATTAAATTTTTGATATTATCTAAAAAGTACAAAATTTTACAACATTATTTTTCAGTAATTAAACAATTTTTATATTATTATATACATATTTTTATTTTTAAATGTATTATTCATGATTTTGAAAGGAAAGAAATATTTCAACCGAATTTAAGTTCAAATAGAGTTCTCAATACATTTGGCTAATTCCATTTAAAAATATTAATTAACAGATTAGTGGGTGTAATTAAAGTCGTATATATGGTCAATATAAATATTTAATAGAAAATTTTAATAATTTTATATGTGAGGAATCCATATGAATAATTTTTATATGTATATCAATATCAATCAGTTTAGAATATTGTTTGTTTTTGTTCATCCCAAATACAAACAAGTGAGAAGGATTAATATCATTCTCAATTTTCTCAATTAAGTCTTTTTTAAATTAAATTATTGTACATATTCTTATACTTAGTAAATGTTATAATTAAGATTTTAAATAACTGTTTCTTAAGGGTTCAACATCGCTCTCTTGAGACAAATTATTATTTTAAACTCCGTACACTTGTCGAAACAGGTCAACAAGTTTTTGGTGTAGTTTCCGAGAAACAATTTTATTTAAAATTTGAAAGTATAATTTTTTAAGTCTTGTGAATATTTTAAAGTTTTTTTTTTAGTTTAGTATATTTACTTTATTTAGTTTTAGTTTTTATTTTTTTATTTAGTTTTTTTAGTGTATTTATTTTATTTAGTTTTTAATTTTTATTTTTAGTTTAGGTAGTTTTATTTTCATTTTAGTTAGTTATTTATAATTATAAATTTATGTTTTAGTTTTATAGTTAGTTAGTTATTATTATAAGTTTCTGTTTTATTTTTTATTTATTTTTATTTTATTCTTAGTTTTTGTTTCAGATCCGTATGTAAAGTGAGCATTACATACGAATACGGATTTTTACATACGGATAACGTAAGCATTACATACGAATTTTTACTTACGGATCCAGATCCGTATGTAAAGTAAATGTTACATACGGATCTAGTCGTATGTAAAGTGAGCGTTACATATGAATTTTTACATATGGATTCGAATTCGTATAGTTTTTTATGGGAATTAAAAGCAATAAACAAACTAAAACAAAATGAAATTAAAAATGGAAATATAAAAGTAGGTTATAGGGAATTGAAATAATTTTAAGATTTATTACGTTGTGGGAATTAAATTAGAAAAGTAATTTAAGTTTAGTTAATTTTTATTTTAATTAAAGAAAATTTTATAATATATTAAAATTATAAAAGAAATTAAAAAATTAAAAAAAATATAAATATTAGTATCAATAATAATATTTCATATTAATTGCCTCCATCTAAGTCCAATTAGAATTATTAGAACTTTTTTTCTAATTGGGCCATGTGTTGCAGCCCATTAAAAAAGTAAAAATAAAATTAAGTGAGAAACCCTAAAAGTAAAATTGGGGGAGAAGAGGCATCATTTTTTTTATTTTTTTTTATCGGCAATAAAAAATAAATAAATAAGAACCACTTCAGGGGTGGTTCAACCCTTATACATGGTACCCAACTACCGATTCCTGCCTAAAGCCTCTCAAACTAACAAAAACTTACCTTGCCCAAGTTATATCTAACACACTTAAGTAATTAACCTCATGCACAACAAAGGTTCTAGACACCAATCGGAAAAGGAAAAACTTTCACCCAAGAGAAGAGGCATCATTGAACTCCTTCCTCTACCGTAGGTTCCTCTCTTCTCTCAATCTTGGTTGAATAATGTTTGACTTGCTCTTAAATTTGTGAAATAGAGAAGAAAATTTGGATGCTAATGGTTTATGTGTAATATTAGGAGCAACCACTCTTTATTCATTAGTATATTTCTTTATAGAAATATTCAAACATTAAATATTTTACCTTAACCTAAGATGTACATCTAGTAGTTGGGATCTTGTAAAGTGTTTGTTGGGTTATCAGGGGTACTGATGGAATGAGAAGAGATGCACCTGAAACAACAATCTCCAACATCTAAGTAATTTCATCAAGAAATGTTGGGACGTCTTAAAAATGGATCTTATGGAAGTTGTGAGATTTTTTCAGGCTACGGGGTCTTTTCCCAAGGGTTGTAATGCATCCTTCATTGCCCTTGTCCCTAAGGTAAGAGACCCATCGTCGCTTGAACATTTTAGACCCATATCTCTTGTTGGAGCCATATACAAGATTATTACAAAGGTCCTGTCAATTCGGATGAAGGAAGTAATGTCTACGGTCATTGATAATAGCCAATCTTCCTTCCTTAGCGACAGAGGTCTCTTGGATAGTGTGGTTATGGCTAATGAAGTTCTTGAGGAGTGTAGGAGGACCCGGAGGAGAGGTGTATGTTTTAAGGTGGATTTCGAAAAGGCGTATGATTCTGTCAGGTGGAGCTTCCTATTTGACATGTTACGAAGGCTGGGATTCCATGAAAAGTGGATTATGTGGGTTAAAGGGTGCCTGGTCTCGTCTTCAGTGTCTGTTTTGGTTAATGGAAGTCCTACAGAGGAGTTTAAACCATCTAGGGGTTTAAGACAGGGAGACCCTCTAGCCCCTTTTCTGTTTCTAGTGGTGGCGGAAGGGCTAGCTGGGATTGTGCGCAAAGCGTTGAGTACGAGGGAGCTCACGGGGATAAAGGTAGGAAGGAACAACACTGAGTGTTGTTTACTACAGTTTGCAGATGACACACTCTTTCTCTGCCAAGACTCCTTCAATAATATCTTCGCTATTAAGGCCATTCTCCGTTGCTTTGAAATTGCTTCAGGTTTGAAAGTCAACTTTCACAAATCAAAGCTGGTTGGAATAAGTATGGACAGCTATGTCCTGAACACCTATGCGAAAACGCTTAATTGTCATACTATGCAACTTCCTTTTCAATACTTGGGGGTAGAAGTTGGTGGTAATCCAAGGAAGAAACAGTTTTGGGAGCCGGTGGTGAAAAAACTAGAAGTTAGACTCAGTTCCTGGAAAGGCAGATCCTTATCTATGGCAGGCCGCATTTGCTTGCTGAAATCTGAATTCACCACCATCCCGCTCTTCTATCTATCCATTTATAAAGCGCCAGTAGTAGTTTGTAACAGAATTACAAGTATACAAAGAAGATTCCTCTGGGGCTGGGGGAGAGAGAATAAACCCATCTCTTGGGTAAGCTGGGACAACATCTGCAAGCCTCCTGTAGAAGGCGGGTTGGGGATCAAAGAAATTAGGAGGTTTAACTCAGCTTTATTGGCAAAATGGAAATGGTGACTTGTGAATCACGAGGAAGGAAAATGGAAAGACATCCTTAAGTCCAAATATGCTTTAGAACCAGGCGGTAGACAAGTTGGTCTGAAATATCAATCCTGGTGGAGGAGGGACTTAGCCAAAGTGTGTGGTGAAGGTGAGGAGGAAGGGTGGTTCCAGAAAGCTGTTCGATGGAAAGTAGGAGACGGGGGTAAAGCCAGATTCTGGGAAGATGTGTGGCTAAAGGATAGCAACCTTAAATCCCTATATCCAAGACTATACACTCTGTCGCTGGACTAAGGTAAGACGGTGGGGGAGCTAGGAGGATGATAGGTGGCGATGGAGGTTAAGTTGGAGGAGGGACAGATTTGAATGGGAAGGGAATATGGAGAAGGAGCTAATTTCATCGTTGTCTTTGGGAAGTTTATACCAGGATGCCCAAGATTATCTTTTCTGGAAGGAAGATCCAAAAGGAATGTTCTCGGTGAAATCAGCATACTCCCTTCTAGTTCAGCATCAAACTCATGAAGCTACGAATAATGTTTTTGGCCTCTTATGGCAGTCGAAGGCCACGCCAAAAATACTTGTTACTGCTTGGAGAATCCTTCTTAACAGACTACCTACCAATGATAACCTTATAAGGAGAGGGATACAGGTGAATTCGCCATTATGTGCTCTGTGTGGTTTGTCAGACGAATCATCTCAACATGTCTTCCTTGAGTGTGCACAGGCACAACGAGTATGGTCCTGTTGCTATCGTTGGATCGGCATTTTGGGGGCCAATAACAAGGACATAAGGAGTCACTTCGTAAACTTCTCTTTAGTCTACCTATCCAGTACACAAAACCAGGTATGGAGAGGATTATGGGCAGCAATTGTTAGAAGCATTTGGGAACAGCGTAATCAGGTAGTCTTTAGAGGAGGGATCCCCGACGCAGACGAAGTTTTTCAAAATGCTCAGCTATGGTCTTGGTTGTGGTTAAAACACAAGACAAATGGTTTCACATATGCGTTCTCAGATTGGCTCCTGAATCCCAATCACTGTCTCTCCACAGTTATCTGACAGTTGAATCCCTGTTCGTAGGTTTTGGTGATCGCCGGTTGATGAAACGACGATCTCCATGCATGCGTAGTCGGTGGTCGCCGAAGGTATGCAAAGGTCAACATGATCGCCGATCGATGAAACGGCGTTCCCTATATGTATGTAGTTGGTGGTCATCGAAGATATACAAGGTTAACATGATCGTCGGTCGATGGAACGACGATCTCCATGCGTGCGTAGTCGGTGGTCGTCGAATGTAAAGGTCAACATGATCGCCAGTTGATGAAGCGGCGATCTCCATGCGCGCGTAGTCGGTGGTCGCCGAAGGGATGCAAAGATCAACATGATCGACGGTTGATGAAGCGGCGTTCACCTTGGTTCAACGTGATCGCGATCGATGAAGCGGCGTTCTCCAGATGTGTGCGTAGTTGATGGTCGTCAAATGTAAAGGTCAACATGATCGCCGGTTGAAGAAGCGGCGATCTCCATGCGTGCGTAGTCGGTGGTCGCCGAAGGTACGCAAAGATCAACATGATCGGCGGTTGATGAAGCGGCGTTCACCTTGGTTCAACGTGATCGAGATCGATGAAGCGGCGTTCTCCAGATGCGTGCGTAGTCGGTGGTCGTCGAATGTAAAGGTCAACATGATCGCCGGTTGAAGAAGCGGCAATCTCCAAGCGCGCGTAGTCGGTGGTCGCCGAAGGTACGCAAAGATCAACATGATCGTCGGTTGATGAAGCAGTGTTCACCATGGTTCAACATGATCGTCGGTTGATGAAGCAGCGTTCACCATGGTTCAACATGATCGCGATCGATGAAGCGGCGTTCTCCAGATGTGTGTAGTCAGTGGTCGCCGAAGCAATGCAAAGGTCAATCAAGATCGCCGGTCGAGGTAGCGGCGTCCTCCATATGTGTGTAGTCGCGTGGCGAGGTGAATGTAGGTGGCCTCGGTCCTGGGAGTTCCGGTAAAGTTGGGTGTTGCTTAGAGGTAACCTGCTGGTTATAATTTTGGGTACGGTTTTCTCACTTTAAGGTTGTTTTGCTCCAACCATAAAGGAGAGCTTCTTTTGTGGATGATATAGGAAGTCCACTTCTGGTTACTGTATATGGGTTGGGATACCCCTGAAGTATCCCTTTAATTTTATTTATTCATTGCTGATAAAAAAAAAGTGTTGGTATTTGAGTGTACCAGAGTAGAACTAAAATTGTTTTTGCCTACAATATATTATGAGTCAGTTACAAATATGGTGACTAATAACTTTGGAGTACAAAATTGATGGATTTTACTTTTCAAAGCTTCTGCAATTTGTCAGCATAATGTTTTCACCAAGATAGTATTTTCCTACAAAGATTGTGGAAAGTTTCTTTAGTATATACTACTAAAACCTATTTATTGTTCTGCACACCCAATCCCCTAAAACTAACCTTCTTGAATTACCAAATGATCGTCTCGTTCCAAAGCATCTTTCAATATCCTTGAATCGGAGGCAGTTCCTTCCCACCCAGCCAGGACATATGTGAACTTCAAGTCAAAGTCACAACCTTCAAATATGTTTTGGGTTGGCCAATCTTTTCTCCCTCGAAAACGAGGCGCATGAGCACGTTCAACCTTAACACATACATGAGACTCATCTATGGCCCCCAAACTATCCTAATGTAAACCAAATTTCATAACTTTAATTAAACACAAATTAAATAAAATATTATATATAATTTAAAATAATGTGTTCATAAGCAAACCTTAAAGTAGGGATAAGGATGTGCAGTTCTACAACCATTCCATTTGGTTGAATTAAGAATTCCCCCTCCAACCTTAAAATTGCACTCAAAACATTATGAAAGTGACGAGAAACTATTTCTCCGGACCAATGGAAAAAGAATGACACACTTCGATTTCTTCATATTATGCCCAATAATGTGCAGAAATTTTGCAACTTGTTCTTTCACGATTGATCGATATGCGTCTTTAACAAGTCCAATTTCCCGTATTCGTTGACATAATTGAAGGAAAGCTTCTGGTCACATGCACATAATATCACAACATTGTTCAGTGTGAACCAAGTACTCCATCAATTCTTGTCTACGACGCTTTTTTGTGGTTTGAACTCACTCATATTGCTTCTAATACGCTCTGTGCGTAACAAATTCAATCTAAAAGCAATCATGCAAAGGATCATCACTAATGCACCTTTAGTATTATTTTTAATTTGTTATTGGACTTGTGAAATTAAATTCATGTTCGTCGCAACAAGATTGTCATAAATTGTAACTGTTTTTCCAAAATGTATCATCTCTGCCTCGTCATAATGCCTTCCCGAATTCATAATGTTATCCATGAAATCTTTAACTTTCATCCAAAACTATGATTACGGATAAGTGTCAATACAACATACCGAATGCGGTTAACGTTTCAGTGTAAAGTACATCAATAGTGACCCTAAAACCTAATTTTAATTAATTATAATAAAACTTTTATTATAAATCACTCTATCATTTTATTTATGTAATATAAAAATGACATAAATATATAAAAAATTCAATTTTTAAATATTATAATTTAATCAAACAACAAATAAATAGAAAAAAAATTAACAATTACATAAAATTAATAATTTATGTAAAACCTTTTTTATAATTAATAATTAATAATTTTTTATAATCTTTTTAATTATAACCTTAATAATTTATGTAAAATCAAAAAAAAAAACTAAGTATTAAAAATTTCTATTTCCAATTTGGAAAAATATTAATTTTAAATAAAATAATATCTTTCTTATAAACAGTTAAATGTTCAAAAAATAATAACTACTACACATATTAATAAAAATTGAATGTTCTTCTCTAAGCTTTTTTCTGTTTTTTTTAATTACTGCAACATTTTTTTTAATCTTCTTTATTATAACGTTAATAATTTATGTAAAATCTCAAAAAAAAAACCTCAACCATTAAATTTTTTTATTTCCATTATGTAAAAATATTATTTTTAAATAAAATAATATATTTCTTATAAACAGTTAAATGTTCAAAAAATAATAACTATCTGCACATATTAATAAAAATTCAAATTTCTTATATAAACTTTTTATTTTATGTTTTTTTAATTACTACAACATATTTTTTAATCTTTATTATAACATTAATAATTTATGTAAAATCTAAAAAAAAACCTCAACATTAAAAATTTCTATTTCCACTCTGTAAAAATATTATTTTAAAATAAAATAATATATTTCTTATAAACAGTTAAATGATAAAAAAATAATAACTATATACGCATAGTATTAAAAATTCAAATTTCTTCTCTAAATTTTTCTTTTTTTTTAATTACTATAACATTTTTTATAATCTTCTTTATTATAACATTAATAATTTATGTAAAATCTAAAAAAACTCAACATTAAACATTTCGATATCCATTATGTAAAAATATTATTTTTAAATAAAATAATTTATTTCTTATAAAGAGTTAAATGTTCAAAACATAATAACTATCTACACATATTATTAAACCTTCCAACAAAAATAAAACATACATTATAAAAACAAAAACACATACATAAAGAGAGCATAACAAAACGATAATTGAACTGCGAGAAAGAAGACCACCACAACACAATGCAACTGTAAGAAAAATCAAACTGTGCCTCAAACAAATTTCATTAAAAATAAAAACAAAAATCTGAAAATAAAAAATTTGAAAAAACATTTAACATAACCGACTTTGGTTGCAGTTATAAATTCAACATAATCGATTATGCTCCAGGATAATCGATTATGTTGAAATTTAGACAACCCCCATAATCGATTATGTTCAGCCAAAATTACAGATAATCGATTATGTCATCGGCATAATCGATTATCCACTAATTTTAACCACATAATCGATTATGGTGTGCATTGTTTTTCAATGATAATCGGTTAGGGACGAAACTAAAGTCACAGAAACCTAACCTGAGGTCACAGATGAACAACCAAACTCACTCTCCTATCACTATGCTTACTCACGAGCCTCTCCAAGCCCCCTAAACCAATGCTCAAGTCTGTAGGGTGATTTGAATTTGTTCTGTGGTTTCTTAGCTTCGCACAAGCATATTATATACGTGAATGAGGACGCATCTACTCTCTCACCAACTGAATTATGCATTGAATTCACATTCAACTCGGGTCAAATTCGCATTCAACTCTCTGGTCAAAGAGATTCCTGAACCAAAGTCAGGAATCTCATGTGCATCTGGTGCCATTGATGTGCCACTGTTCATGGTGTCGTGCATGTCATGTAAGGCTCTCGTGTGTAAGATAAAGTTCAGCAAAAGCAAGGATACCAACGTCTTTCACACTATCCTACGTGGCTTTCATCTTAATCTCCTCTCCTTTCTCTTCACTTATTAGAGAAATCTTAAACACCCCATCTTTCCCTTCACCCACACCCTCAGCCTCAACCTTGCATAGAGGCAAATAGGGATGGAACCTCTCATCCGTTTGCGGCTACCGTGCCACCCCCAAAAGAAAACATAAGCTTAGTGTCATAGCGAGAATGAGAAAAACATGGACTAATAACTAATCTTTAAAAAAAAAAAAAACAAGAAGAAGAAGAAGAAGAAAAAAAAGAAATATAAACAAAAACAAAAACTTACCTAAAACAAAAAAAAATTAAAACAAAATGAGAAAAATATTCAAAAAAATAAAAACTAAAAAGTACAAAACAAAAATAAAAACTTACTTAAAATAAAAACTAAGAATAAAAAATTAAAACAAAAATAACACAGAAACTTATAATTATAAATAACTAACTAAATTACAAATTAAAACTTAAAACCAAAATAAAATAAAATAAAACAAAAACTAAATAAAATAAAACACTAAATAGACGCTAAGAAAAAAGAAATAACAAAAATATTCAGAAAAAATAAGAAATATAAAAAAGCTAATTAAAATAAAAATTATGAAAAATAAAAATTACAAAATAAAAAAATAAAAACAAAAACTTACTTCAAATAAAAATTACAAAATAAAATAAAAAAAAAACTTACTTCAAATAAAAAATACTAAGAATAAAATAAAACTAAATAAAAAAATAAAACAGAAACTTATAATAATAACTAACTGACTATAAAACTAAAACAGAAATTTATAATTATAAATAAATAACTAAAATGAAAAAAACTAACTACCTAAACTAAAAACTAAAATAAAAAAACTAAACAAAATAAATACACTAAAAAAACTAAATAAAAAAATAAAAACAAAAACTAAATAAAACAAATAAAAAAACAAAAGCTAAATAAAATAATTATACTAATCAAAATAAATAAATAAAAACTTCAAAATATTCACAGAACTTAGTAAATTATATTTCAAATTTTAAATAAAACTGTTTCTTATAAATGATGTCAAAAACTCGTTGACTTCTTTCGACAAATGTACCGAGTTACAAATAATCATTTGTCTCAAGAGACAATGTTGAACCGTTAAAGAATAGTTATTTAAAATCTTAATTATAACATTCACTAAGTATAAAAATTTGTACATTAATTTAATTTAAAAGAGACTGATTAAGTTTGTATGAAAACAAAATAAATTATTAAGATAATTAAATTGAGAAAATTGAGAATAGGATTAATCCTTCTTACTTGTTTGTATTTGGAATTAACACAAACAAACAATATTCTAACTGAATATATATTGATATACATATAAAAAAAACTATTTACATCGATTCCTCACATATAAAATTATTAAAATTTTCTATTAAATATTTATATTAATAATATATATATATATATATATATATTCGATTTTAATTACACCCACAAATCTACTAATTAATTTATTTTCAAATGGAATTCGCCAAAATGTACTGAGAACGTATTTTATTTAAACTGAAATTAAGTTGAAATATTCAATTTTAAAAAAAATCATAAAAATAGACAGGAAGTTTTTAATTTGAGAAATTTTATTTTGATAAAAAAAATAAGAAGTCATTCTCCTAAAAATGGCTTTTAAATATTTTTTTAAATGACTTCTAACTTTTTTTCATTCTTTTTTTTTATTAAAACTATTATGAAGAGAGTAAAGTTTTCTTAGGTACTGTATTTAATGCCAACCATTTATCAACAGATTCTATGCTATACCACATATAGGTTTAACGTTATCTGATAAGAGTTGTAATACTTGCATGTGAAAAAATCCTTACAATGTAGAATAACTCTTGATCTTCTTTACCATATACATTGTAGAATAGTCTTTTATATACTTTATGGAGGAGCAACTATCAAATCTATAGAGAAAGCAATAATGAATGAAGGCAATATATATCAAAATAAACCAAAAGTGGTCAGCTGTATAGAACTAAGAGTTGTTTTACAAGTATATGAAATATCAAAATAAATATATAAACATAATATAAATATGTTTATAATTTTTTATATAATATTTTAAAATATATATTTTTTATATAATTTTAAATATTTGCAAATTTTCTGAAAAGTTTGATCAGAGAATAAGTTTACCTTAAAATATTTTAGAGTGCTAAAGACTTAAAGTATACATTGTACTTTTGCAATAATAATAATAATAATAATAATAATAATAATAATATAACTTATATATTAAAACTAGAGTTAATATCGTTGGAGATCCACGTCGACTAGAGATTATATATAAGTGGGTGCAAACATCAATCTCCTGAGTCGGTTTTATAGGACTGAGTTAGACTTAAAGTCCACTTCGTAATATGGTATCAGAGTCATTTTCAAACCTAACGAGTGTTTGTGTTGGGCCTATCATCCCACCCGCTATTTATCGGACCACCCATAATATATAATCTCACGTAATTTTGTGTTGGGTGTTTATAATTAAGCTCTAGTTTTCTAATATTATGATAAGTTTTTCATTAAAATGTTTATATATCGAATGGCAAATATCCTTTTTTTTTAGCTTTTGAATCTATTAAATGTGTTTATGAGCACCTGTCTAAAATATAAACCTGAATTAAAACTAGAGCTTATAAAAGAATAGTTTGAATCTATTTCTAGCAAAAGTTATCCTTTCAAATCTTAATTTTTTTAAAATTACTACCTCATCAGCAACTGATTCTTTGACACATCCATTTCTTTGATTATCAAAAAATTGATACTCTTATAACAAACGAAACAAAATTGTACCAATAAATTTTCCGTGATTGGTTCTGAAATAATTGCTGCTTAAAATAATTTTGTGTGTGCTGATATATTAAAACTCAGAAAAAGTAAAAATAAATTAATATTTTATTCATTTTTAATTTAAAAATATTATTATGTTATTATAAATAGTATCAAATATTTTTTTTTACTGCCAAGAACAGTGGCCTAATTTCTATAAATTGTTACATGCAAGAAGGCACAGTAACACACCACAAACTCAGAATAACAACTGCAAAATCAAATAATGGCTTTTCTTAGGCTTGCTCCTCTGGTTCTCTTCTTCCTTGCAACTTCCTGTATGTAACTTCCCATTCTTCATCATTTCATTTCTGTTTATATATTTGAGATCTACACAAAATTATTATACATACTTCATTTCTTCTGACTTTTAAAATTTCATTTTTAGTAATGTTTTCGATGAAGAACATAGAAGCTGCAGACTGTTCAGGTGCTTGTTCACCGTTTGAGATGCCACCATGCGGGTCACGTGACTGTCGTTGTGTCCCTGTTGCACTAGTTGCTGGTTTCTGCATTTATCCAGTTCATCTTTCATCATCAGTGGCAAAGATGATAGATGAACATCCCAACATATGTCAGTCAGATGAAGAATGCATGAAGAAAGGAAGTGGAAACTTCTGTGCTCCTTATCCCAATCACTATATGGATTATGGTTGGTGCTTTAACTCTGATTCTGATCAACTTAAAGGCTTCTTGGCCATGCCTAGAGCAATCTCCAAGTAATGTGTATGCCTGTGAAAAGTGGTCATGCATAGTCATGCATGCATGATGCATCTATTGCTATAAATAAAATGAAAGTGTTTCATCCTACTCATACTTACTTAAGAAATGAAAATGTTGTGATATTTTCTGTTGTCAGTTCATAGCATATTTTGTAAAGTAACACATAACTCACATTCTTAAACTAATAAAGAGATCCCAATACGCTTAGAAACCCAGAAAAATAATGGACCTGCATAACAAAAAGCTTAGCCCCATAAATAATAATGGAGTTGCTTAAGGAGCAGCAGCAGAAGGTTGAATTAACAGTGGTGAAGGCCTCAAAACCAGCACGCCATTGCCTCCTGCATCCTATGTAGCATTGCTCATCATACTGTGTTTGTATGAAATCTCAAACATCCAAATTGCACATGTTCACTACGTACTCTGCGTGAACAATTACTTCATTCTTTTGGAAGATATTGATATTTTATATGTCTTTTCAAGATATTGACGAATAACTATTTATTTCAAATTTTGATGAAAATGAGATGTGAAAACAGTTCTATCCAAATTCTAACGCCAAAAGTTCTTCTCAATAAATATCATAGTTTATCTACATTAGTAAATAGTTCCCCGTGAAAGTGATTTTGTGTTGGGGTTCCTTTTTGTCCCAATGCAATCATAATTGACCGAAATAATTTTGCTTCAAAGAAGCTAAATAATTGCTCTCTTTTTATTGCAAGGCCGCAAGATACATATTAAATAATTGATGTAAACTAATTTAAATTTATTAAAAACTTATTAATTAATTATTCTTATTTTTATTAAAACTATTATGAATATAGTACCGTGTTCTTAGGTACTGTATTTAATGCAAACAATTTCTTCATCGATTATCTGTTATTCTACACGATGCATTGTGAAAAAGGTTCCATACCCGTTAAATGTAGATTAAGATGAATTTGAAGGTGTGTTTCGTGTTTGGATTTGTGTGTATGAGAAGCACATAATCGATTATATGAGTTTTTTTAGTTTATAATGAATTATACTTGGAATTTAATTGATTTTGTGAATTTTTTGAATTGATAATCGATTATGATTCACATATACTTGGCACATAATCAATCATCACCTTTTTTACTGATAATTGATTATACTTTGTCCATAGTTCATTATGTTGTTGTTTTAAGTAAATAATGGATTATCATTTTTACGAAATTGTTTATGATTCTTATTACAGTAAATGAAGATGAATATTTCTTGTCTGATGTGATGCTTTAGTGTAGCGTACGTAATCGCACGTAATCGTAATGAAGAAAGAGGGGTTTTGATGAACCCTAATTGTAGAGAAAAATAAATATAAAAGAAACTTTTATTCACTTGTCTATTAGAGAGTAAAATACATGGTGTATATATAAGAAAAAGATTAAGATCTAGCTGAAACAGAAAAAGGAAAGTTGGGTCAAACAAACAAAGCCCAATAATAATAAAAAATAGAAAATTAAATATATTAACAGTTCTACACGGTTACTAGTTTCATTGTTTCATATGATACATTGGATGAATCTTGTTATATATAGTTTCGGATTGGGAAATTCTTTTTGGATTTATATGGTTCCCATCGGTTTTTTTTTGTTAAGGATCAAATTTATATGATTGGTTACTATTTCCAAATCGTATGCCTTCATTGTGAAAGAAAAACTATAGGAGTATAAATGTTCATTAGTTTTTTATAATGTCTAGTGGTGTTATGTTCATGTTGTTTCAAGAAAGATTGTTGTGTGTTTCTACATGATTTGATACTTTGGTTCTAATTTTTCCTTTTTTAATATATTTTTAGAGGATGTTTCATCCTCCTTATTTGTACCACTGTCTTATTGAATAAATTTATCGTATTATAGTTTTTTATCAAGAAAAAAAAAATAAAAATATTTAAAAAATGTCTTAACCCTTATAAAAAAAATTCACAGCGATAAATTTCTTTTATATCTTCTGCCACCAAAAAGCACAAAAGACCCGTGATAACCTATAGTGAATCAACAACCCTAATTAGTTAACATGATATTAAATGAAGTATTCATCTAGACGTTCTAATAGGAGATTAGTATTAAGTATTTAGGTATAAAGGTTGGACTACCCCTGAAATGATCTCTATTTATTTATTTATTTTTTATTATTGATAAAAAAATTTAAAATAATGTACTTTTCCCTTCAGGTTTCCCGTATAACAATCCTTACCATAGACTGTATGATTACGACATGGAAGGATCGGAGGGAGAGGGAAGTGAGGAGGGAAACTAAAGAATTAGAAATTAAGTGAAAGAGAAGAGGAAAGTGATAAAAAAAAGAAAAAAGAAAATTTAAAATAAATATAGATTATTTTAGTGAGATTTAAAATAAATCTTTAGAATTTAAAATCTCTAGTAATTAAACCCAATTATGGAGTTATACTAACCTTTGTTGAAAAACCTCCACTAAATATATATATATATATATATATATATATATATATATTTTGTTAGTGATCTTTGCATGTATTCTTTAAATGATATTAACACATAATAGATTATATATAGTATAAATTCGTACTCATCCTTTATTATGTGTTAAAACTTGTTAGACTAGGAACATTATAGTACAAAGATAACCTAAAAAACGTTATCACAATAAATATTTTTTTTCCTTATTTTATTAATAACATAAAAATTATACTTTTATTTTAATTTATATAAAAAAAAAGTAATTTTAGTATTAGTACAAGATTGATGCAAATAAAAAAAATAGTCAATGCTAGACATTGAGTTTGAGCACGAGTTGATTTTAAGAACAATTACCACTAATAGCATCGACTTAAGTGATATTATATATAAAAAAATTTAAATATTCATCAAATTTAAGGACTAAATAATCTTAAATAATATAAATTTAAATAATTATTAAGATATAGTGTTGATGGGATTGACACTAGTTAAATAAAATATTAATTAATACTATTTTAACTTCCACATTATAAATTGTAAAATAAATAATTAACTTTAAGTGGAAACATTGGTTATAGCCTCTAATTTAATTTTCAAATCAATTCCATTTTCAGTTTTAAATTAACTTTCAATATCAAATCTCCAATTTGATTATGCATGTAAAATAATGGAAACAATTAATTGAATACATCTAATGACTCCAATGACATATATAAAATGAGAAAACTTATGACAATTAATTGTAACCTTATAACATAATTATGATGTTAGGTATATGATATCCCCACTTAGATTGTGAAAATCAATGTATTAGAGATAGATATTTGTTTTTATTTTGTATGTACCACATGATTAAGGCAAAAGGGAATTTATCACCTAGTAAGGGTATATGTGAAATGAATATATACTTAGAATAAGAAACCAAAAACAATTTTGTACTCTAGATTTTGGTTGAGATTTGAGTACCAAATTCGTTCCAAAAGATTAATAATAATTTTTTTTATCGATCATTGCCAGGATTGAAAGCAAGGTTCGTTTGTTTGTGAAACTGTTTAATTTTTTTTCATGAGTGAATACTCGTCTGTTTGACCTGAAATTCGTCGCGTTTTGTCTCAAATTCAATGGAGATTCATACGTACAATTTCAGGAAAAAACTATTTCGGGAGAATTTTTCAGAAATTTGTGCAAACCACGGCTATCGTCTACCAAAACTTGTGAAATTCCGCCCAACTTTCTACAATTTTGTTTTGGGTCTGTATTGCGCTGAAAAAATTCACACAAGTACTTTCATATCAATTTTGCACTCAGGTAAGGAGGCACGTCCATAAATAAATCACAAAAAGAAATAGGGGGAAGAAAAACCACGACATTTTTGTTTTCGGAAAACCAGTTTTATTCACTCTCGGTCTTGGACTTACTATGCCTTACTCCTTGAGTATTTTTGTCGAAAATTTTTACCAGATGTTCGTCACTGTGTCTATTCTGCTTAGGCTGATATTTGAGCCCCAGATTCGTCCCAAGAGATTGGAAATGAATTTTTTATCGATCACTGCAGAGGGTTGAAATGAAGCTTCGTTTGTGTGTGAAACTGTTTGATTTTTTTCGTGGGTGAATACTCATCTGTTTGACGTGAAATTTGTTGCATTTTGTTCCAAATTCAGTGGAGATTCTTATGTGAAATTTCAGGAAAAAACTATTTCGGGAGAATTTTTCAGAAATTTTGTGCAAACCAAGGCTATCCTCTACCAAAACTTGTGAAATTCTACCCTACTTTCTCCAAATTTTTTCTGGGTCCGTATTGTGCTGAAAAAATTCACCCAAGTACTTTCATATGTTGTTTGCACCAAGGTAAGGAGGCACGCCCATAAACAAATCATAGAAAGAAGATACGAGGAAGAAAAGCCAGAATGTTTTGTTTTCGGAAAACCAATTTTTTCACTCTTGGTGACTTACTATGCCTTACTCCTTGAGTATTTTGGTCAAAAAAATTTACTAGGCGTTCGTCACTGTGTCTATTCTCTTTTGGCTGAGATTTGAACCCCAGATTTGTCCCAAGAGATTGAAAATAGATTTTTTATCGATCACTGCCAGGGTTGAAAGGAAGCTTTGTTTGTGTGTGAAACTGTGTGATTTTTTTCGAGGATGAATACTCATCCGTTTGACTTGAAATTTGTTGCGTTTTGTCCCAAATTTAGTGGAGATTCTTACGTGGAATTTCAGGAAAAACTATTTCGGGAGAATTTTTCAGAAATTTTGTGCAAACCAAGGCTATCCTCTACCAAAACTTGTGAAATTCCGCCCTACTTTCTACAATTTTGTTTTGGGTTCGTACTGCGCTGAAAAAATTCACACAAGTACTTTCATATGTTGTTTGCACCCAGATAAGGAGGCATGTCCATAAACAAATCACAAAAAGAAGATACGGGAAAGAAAAGCCAGGACATTTTGTTTTTGGAAAACTAGTTTTGTTCACTCTCGGTCTTGACCTTACTACGCCTTACTCCTTGGGTATTTTGGTCGGAAATTTTTACAAGGCGTTCGTCACTCTGTCTATCGAGTTTTGGCTGAGATTTAAACCCTAGATTCGTCCCACAAGATTGGCAATAAATTTTTTATCCATCACTGCCAGGGCTGAAAGGAAGGTTCGTTTGTGTGTGAAAGTGTTTGACTTTTTTCGTGGGTGAGTACTCATCCGTTTGACCTGAAATTCATCGCGTTTTGTCCCAAATTCAGTAGAGATTGTTAGGTGGAATTTTAGGAACAAACTACTGAAATATTTCAGGATAATTTTTCAGAAATTTCGTGCAAACCAAGGCTATCGTATACCAAAACTAGTGAAATTCCGCCCTACTTTCTACAATTTTGTTTTGGGTCCGTATTGCGCTAAAAAAATTCACACAAGTACTTTCATATGTTGTTTTCACCCAGGTAATGAGACACGTCCATAAATAAATCACAAAAAGAAGATAGGGGGAAGAAAAGCCAAGACATTTTGTTTTCCGAAAACCAATTTTTTTCACTCTCGGTCTTGGACTTACTATACCTTATTCCTTGAGTATTTTGGTCGGATATTTTTACCATATATTCTTCACTGTGTCTATTCTCTTTTGGCTGAGATTTGAGCCCCAGATTCGTTCCAAGAGAATGGAAATAAATTTTTTATCGATCACTGCCAGGGTTGAAAGGAAACTTCGTCTGTGTGTGAAACTGTTTCATTTTTTTCGTGGGTGAATACTCATCCGTTTGACCTGCAATTTATTGCGTTTTGTCCCAAATTCAGTGGAGATTCTTACGTGGAATTTCAGGAACAAACTATTTCGGGAGAATTTTTCAGAAATTTTGTGCAAACCAAGGCTATTGTATACCAAAACTTGTCAAATTCCGCCCTACTTTCTACAATTTTGTTCTGGGTCCGTATTGCGGTGAAAAAATTCACAATAATACTTTCATATGTTGTTTGCAATCAGGTAAGGAGGCACGTCCATAAAAAAATCACAAAAAGAAGATACGGGGAAGAAAAGCCAGGACGTTTTTGTTTTTGAAAAACCAATTTTGTTCACTCTCGGTCTTGAACATACTATACTTTAGTGCTTGAGTATTTTTGTCGGAAGTTTTTACCAGACGTTCGACACTGTGTCTAATGAGTTTTGGCTGAGATTTGAGCCCTAGATTTTTCCCAATAGATTGGCACTAAATTTTTTACCGATCACTGCTAGGTTTGAAAAGAACCTTCGTTTGTGTGTGAAATTGTTTGATTTTTTTCATGGGTGAATACTCACCCGTTTGACTTGTAATTTGTCTCGTTTTGTCCCAAATTCAGTGAAGATTCTTACGTTGAATTTCAGGAAAAAACTATTTCAAGAGAATTTTTCAGAAATTTTGTGTAAAGCAAGGCTATCCTTTACCAAAATATGTGAAAATTCGCCCTACTTTCTGCAATTTTATTCTGGGTCCGTATTGTGCTGAAAAAATTCACACAAGTACTTTCATATATTGTTTGCACCCAGGTAAGGAGGCACTTCCATAAACAAATGACAAAAACAAGATATGGGGAAAAAAAGCCAGGACGTTTTGTTTTCGGAAAACCAGTTTTGTTCACTCTCGATCTAGGACTCACTAAGCCTTACTCCTCGGGTATTTTGGTTAGAAATTTATACCAGACGTTCGTCACGGTGTCTATTAAGTTTTGGCTGAGATTTGAGCCCCAGATTAGTCCCACAAGATTCACAATTAATTTTTTATCGATCACTGCCATGGCTGAAAGTAAGATTCGTTTGTGTGTGAAAATGTTTGATTTTTTTTTCGTCGGTGAATACTCATTCGTTTGACCTGAAATTTTCGCATTTTTTCCCAAACTCAGTGGAGATTCTTATGTCGAATTTCAGGAAAAAACTATTTCCAGAGAATTTTTCAGAAATTTTGTGCAAACCAAGGCTATATCCTCTACCAAAACTTGTGAAATTTCGCCCTACTTTCTGAAATTTTATTCTGCGTCCCTATTGCGCTGAAAAAAGTCAACCAAGTACTTTCATATGTCGTTTGCACCCAGGTAAAGAGGCACGTCCATAAAAAAATCACAAAAAGAAGATACGGGGAAGAAAAGACGAGACCTTTTCTTTTCGGAAAACCAGTGTTGTTCACTCTCGGTCTGGGACTTACTGCGCCTCACTCATTGGGTATTTTGGTCTGAAAGTTTTACCAGACGTTCGTCAGTGTGTCTATTGAGTTTTGGCTGAGATTTGAGCCCCAGATTCGTCCCACAAGATTGGCAAATAAATTTTTTATTCATCACTGTCACGGCTGAAAAGAAGGTTCGTTTGTGTGCGAAACTGTTTCATTTTTTTTGTGGGTGAAAACTCATCCGTTTGACCTGAAATATGTGGCGTTTTGTCCGAAACTCAGTGGAGACTCTTACGTGGAATTTCAGAAAAAACTATTTCTGGAGAATTTTTCAGAAATTTTGTGCAAACCAAGGCTATCCTCTACCAAAACTTGTGAAATTTCGCCCTAGTTTCTGCAATTTTTTTCTGGGTCTGTATTGTGCTGAAAAATTTCAAACAAGTACTTTCATATGCTTTTTGAACCCAGGTAAGGACGCACGTCCATAAAAAAATAACAAAAAGAAGATACGGGGAATAAAAGTCGGGACCTTCTGTTTTCGGAGAACCTGTTTTGTTCATTCTCGGTCTGGGACTTACTACGCCTTACTCCTTTAGTATTTTGGTCTGAAATTTTTACCAGACGTTTGTCAGTGTGTCTGTTGAGTTTTGGCTGAGATTTGATCCCCAGATTCGAACCACAAGATCGGAAATAAATTTTTTATTCATCACTCCCAAGGCTGAAAGGAAGGTTCGTTTGTGTGCGATACTGTTTGATTGTTTTCGTGGATGAATACTCATCTGTTTGACCTAAAGTTTATGGCGTTTTGTCCCAAACTCAGTGGAGATTCATACGTGGAATTTCAGGAAAAAACTATTTCCAGAGAATTTTTTAGAAATTTTGTGCAAACCAAGGCTATCCTCAACCAAAACTTCTGAAATTTCGCCCTACTTTCTGCAATTTTATTCAGGGTCCGTATTGTGTTGAAAAATTTCACACAAGTACTTTCATATGTTGTTTGCACCCAGGTAAGGAGGCACGTTCGTAAATAACAAAGAGAGGATACAGGGAAGAAAACTCGGGACCTCCTTTTTTCGGAAAACTTGTTTTGTTCACTCTCGGTCTGGGACTTACTACGCCTTACTCCTTGGGTATTTATGTCTGAAATATAAACTAGACGTTCGTCAGTGTGTCTGTTGAGTTTTGGCTGAGATTTGATCCCCAAATTCGAACCACAAGATCGGCAATAAATTTTTTATTCATCACTGCTAGGGCTGAAAGGAAGGTTCGTTTGTGTGCGAAACTGTTTGATTTTTTTCGTGGATGAATACTCATCCGTTTGACATGAAATTTATGGCGTTTTGTCCCAACTCAGTGGAGATTCATATGTGGAATTTCAGGAAAAAAACTACTTCCTGAGAATTTTTCATAAATTTTGTGCAAACCAAGGCTATCACATACCAAAACTTGTGAAATTTCGGCCTACTTTCTGCAATTTTATTCAGGGTCCGTATTGCGCTGAAAAATTTCACACAAGTACTTTCATATCTTATTTGCACCCAGGTAAGGAGACACGTCCGTAAGCAAATAACAAAAAGAAGATACGGGGAAGAAAAGTCGGGACATTCTGTTTTCGGAAGACCTGTTTTGTTCACTCTCGGTCTGGGACTTACTACGCCTTACTCCTTGGGTATTTTGGTCTGAAATATTTACCAGACGTTCATCAGTGTGTCTGTTGAGTTTTGGCTGAGATTTGATCCCCAGATTCGAACCACAAGATTGGCAATAAATTTTTTATTCATCACTGCCAGTGTTGAAATGAAAGTTCATTTGTGTGAGAAACTGTTTGATTTTTTTCGTGGATGAATACACATCAGTTTGACCTTAAATTTATGGCGTTTTGTCCCAACTCAGTGGAGATTCATACGTGGAATTTCAGGAAAAAAACTACTTCCTGAGAATTTTTTATAAATTTTGTTGAAATCAAGGCTATCCTCTACCAAAACTTGTGAAATTACGCCTTACTTTCTGTAATTTTATTCAGGGTCCGTATTGCGCTGAAAAATTTCACACAAGTAGATTCATATCTTGTTTGCACCCAGGTAAGGAGGCACGTCCGTAAAAAAATAACAAAAAGAAGATACAGGGAAGAAAAGTCGGGACCTTCTGTTTTTGGAAAACCTGTTTTGTTCACTCTCGGTCTGGGACTTACTACGCCTTTCTCCTTCGGTATTTTGGTCTAAAATATTTACCAGACGTTCGTCCGTGTGTCTGTTGAGTTTTGGCTAATATCTGATCCCCAGATTCGAACCACAAGATTAACAATAAATTTTTTATTCATCACTGCCAGGGCTGAAATGAAGGTTCGTTTGTGTGCGAAATTGTTTGATTTTTTTCGTGGGTGAATACTCATCCGTTTGACCTGAAATTTGTGGCGTTTTGTCCCAAACTCATTGGAGATTCTTACGTGGAATTTCAGGAAAAAACTATTTTCGGAGAATTTTTCAGAAATTTTGTGCAAACCAAGGCTATCCTCCACCAAAACTTGCCAAATTTCACCCTACTTTCTGCAATTTTATTCTGGGTCAGTATTGCGCTGAAAAAATTCACACAAGTACTTTCATATGTTGTTTGCCCCCAGGTACGGAGGCACGTTCTTAAACAAATAACAAAAAAGAAGATACGGGGAAGAAAAGCCGAGACCTTCTGTTTTCGGAAAACCTGTTTTGTTCACTCTCGGTCTGGGACTTACTACGCCTTTCTCCTTCGGTATTTTGGTCTGAAATATTTACCAGACGTTCGTCAGTGTGTCTGTTGAGTTTTGGCTAAGATTTGATCCCCAGATTCGAACCACAAGATTGACAATAAATATTTTATTCATCACTGTCAGGGCTGAAAGAAAGGTTGGTTTGTGTGCGAAACTGTTTGATTTTTTCGTGGGTGAATACTCATCCGTTTGACATGAAATTTGTGGCGTTTTGTCCAAAACTCAGTGGAGATTCTTACCTGAAATTTTAGGAAAAAACTATTTGCAGAGAATTTTTCAGAAATTTTGTGCAAACCAAAGCTATCCTCTACCAAAACTTGTGAAATTTCGCCCTACTTTATGCAATTTTATTTTGAGTCCGTATTGCGCTGAAAAAATTCACACAAGTACTTTCATATGTTCTTTCCTCCCAGGTAAGGAGGCACGTCCGTAAACAAATCACAAAAAGAAGATACGGGGAAAAAAGTCGGGACCTTCTGTTTTCGGAAAACAAGTTTTGTTCACTCTCGGTCTTGGACTTACTACGCCTTACTCCTTGGGTATTTTGGTCTAAAATTTTTACGAGACGTTCATCAGTGTGCATGTTGAGTTTTGGCTGAGATTTGAGCCCCAGATTCGTCCCACAAGATTGACAATAATTTTTTTATTCATCACTGCCAGGGCTAAAGGGAAGTCTCGTTTGTGTGCGAAACTGTTTGATTTATTCGTGGATGAATACTCTTCCGTTTGACCTGAAATTTGTGGCGTTCTTTCCCAAACTCGGTGGAGATTCTTACGTGGAATTTCAGGAAAAAACTATTTCCGGAGAATTTTTCATTAATTTTCTGCAAACCAAGGCCATCCTCTACCAAAACTTGTGAAATTTCGCCTTACTTTCTGCAATTTTATTCAGGGTCCGTATTGCGGTGAAAACTTTCACACAAGTACTTTCATATGTTTTTTGCACCCAGGTAAGGAGGCACGTCCCTAAAGAAATAACAAAAAAGAAGATACGGGGAAGAAAAGCTGGGACCTTCTGTTTTCGGAAAACTAGTTTTGTTCATATCTGGTCTTGGACTTATTACGCCTTACTCCTTGGGTATTTTGGTGTAAAATTTTTACGAGACGTTCATTAGTGTGTATGTTGAGTTTTGGCTGAGATTTGAGCCCCAGATTCGTCCCACAAGATTGACAATAAATTTTTTATTCATAACTGCCAGGGCTGAAATGAAGGTTCGTTTGTGTGAGAAACTGTTTGATTTTTTTCGTGGATGAATACTCATCCGTTTGACCTGAAATTTATGGCGTTTTGAACCAAACTCAGTGGAGATTCATACGTGGAATTTCAGGAAAAAACTATTTTCGGAGAATTTTTCATAAATTTTGTGCAAACCAAGGCTATCCTATCAAAACTTGTGAAATTTCGCCTTACTTTCTGCAATTTTATTCTGGGTCCGTATTGCGCTGAAAAAATATACACAACTACTTTCATATGTTGTTTCCACCCACGTAAGGAGGCACGTCCGTAAACAAATCAGAAAAAGAAGATACGGGGAAGCAAATTCGAAACCTTTTGTTTTCGGAAAACCAGTTTTGTTCACTCTCGGTCTTGGACTTACTACGCCTTACTCCTTGGATATTTTAGTATAAATTTTTACGAGACGTTCATTAGTGTGTATGTTGAGTTTTGGCTAAGATTTGAGTCCAGGATTCATCCCACAAGATTGACAATAAATTTTTTATTCATCATTGCCAGGGCTGAAATGAAGGTTCGTTTGTGTGAGAAACTTTTTGATTTTTTTCGTGGATGAATACTCATCCGTTTGACCTGAAATTTATGGCGTTTTGTCCCAAACTCAGTGGAGATTCATACATGGAATTTCAGGAAAAAACTATTTCCGGAGAAATTTTTATAAATTTTGTGCAAACCAAGGGTATCCTCTACCAAAACTTGTGAAATTTCGCCCTACTTTCTGCAATTTTATTCAGGGTCCGTATTGCGCTGAAAAATTTCACACAAGTACTTTCATATTTTGTTTGCACCCACGTAAGGAGGGACGTCCGTAAACAAATAACAAAAAAAAGATACGAGGAAAAAAAGTCGGGACCTTCTGTTTTCGGAAAACCTGTTTTGTTCACTCTCGGTCTGAAACTTACTACGCTTTACTCCTTGGGTATTTTGCTCTGAAATATTTACCAGAAGTTTGTCAGTGTGCTTGTTGAGTTTTGGCTGAGATTTGATCCCCATATTCGAACCACTAGACTGGCAATAAAGTTTTTATTCATCACTGCCAGGGCTGAAAGGAAGGTTCGTTTGTTTGCGAAACTGTTTGATTTTTTTCGTGGGTGAATAATCATCCGTTTGACCTGAAATTTGAGCCGTTTTGTCCCAAACTCAGTGGAGATTCTTACGTGGAATTTCAGGAAAAAACTATTTCCAGAGAATTTTTCAGAAATATTGTGCAAACCAAGGCAAGGAGGCACGTCCGTAAACAAATAACAAAAAAGAGGATACGGGGAAGAAAAGCCGGGACCTGTTGTTTTCGGAAAACTAGTTTTGTTCATATCCGGTCTTGGAGTTACTACGCCTTACTCCTTGGGTATTTTGGTCTAAAATTTTTACGAGACGTTCATCAGTGTGTATGTTGAGTTTTGGCTGAGATTTGAGCCCCAGATTCGTCCCACAAGATTGACAATAAATTTTTTATTCATCACTGCCAGAGCTGAAATGAAGGTTCGTTTGTGTGAGAAACTGTTTGATTTTATGTGTGGATGAATACTTATCCAATGACCTGAAATTTATGGCGTTTTGTCCCAAACTCAGTGGAGATTCATACGTGGAATTTCAGGAAAAAACTATTTCCGGAGAATTTTTTAAAAATTTTGTGCAAACGAAAGCTATCTTTTACCAAAACTTGTGAAATTTCGCCCTACTTTCTGTAATTTTATTCAGGGTCCGTATTGCGCTGAAAAATTTCACACAAGTACCTTCATATCTTGATTGCACCAAGGTACGGAGGCACGTCCGTAAACAAATAACAAAAAGATGATACGCGGAAGAAAATTAGGGACATTCATTTTTCGGAAAACCTGTTTTGTTCACTCTCGGTCTAGGACTTACTACGCCTTACTCCTTGGGTATTTTGGTTTGAAATATTTACTAGACGTTCGTCAGTGTGTCTGTTGAGTTTTGGCTGAGATTTGATCCCCAGATTCGTCCCATAAGATCGGCAATAAATATTTTATTCATCACTGCCAGGCCTAAAAGGAAGGTTCGTTTGTGTGCGAAACTGTTTGATTTTTTTCGTGGGTGAATACTCATTCGTTTCACCTGAAATTCGTGGCGTTTTGTCTCAAACTCATTGGAGATTCATACGTGGAATTTCAAAAAAAAACTATTTCTGGAGAATTTTTCAGAAATGTGGAAACCAAAACTATCCTCTACCAAAACTTGTGAAATTTCTCCATACTTTCTGCAATTTTATTCAGAGTCCGTATTGCGCTGAAAAATTTCACACAAGTACTCTCATATGTTGTTTGCATCCAGGTAAGGAGGCACGTCCGTAAACAAATAGCTAAAAGAAGATACGAGGAAGAAAAGTCAAGACCTTCTGTTTTCGGAATACCTATTTTGTTCACTCTCGGTCTGGGACTTACTACGCCTTACTTCTTGAGTATTTTGATCTAAAATTTTTACCAGACGTTCATCACTGTTTCTTTTGAGTTTTGACTAAGATTTGATCCCCAGATTCGAACCACAAGATTAGCAATAAATTTTTTATTCATCACTGCCAGGGCTGAAAGGAAGGTTCGTTTGTGTGCGAAACTGTTTGATTTTGTTCGTGGGTGAATACTCATCCGTTTGACCTGAAATTTGTGGCGTTTTGTCCCAAACTCAGTGGAGATTCTTACGTGGAATTTCAGGAAAAAACAATTTTCGGAGAATTTTTCAGAAATTTTATGCAAACCAAGGCTATCTACCAAAACTTGTCAAATTTCACCCTACTTTTTGCAATTTTATTCTGGGTCCGTATTGCGCTGAAACACAAGTACTTTCATATATTGTTTGCACCCAGGTAAGGAGGCACGTCCATAAACAAATCACAAAAAGATGATACGGGGAAGAAAAACGGGACCTTTTGTTTTCGGAAAACCTCTTTTGTTCACTCTCGGACTAGGACTTACTACGCCTTACTCCTTGGGTATTTTGGTCTGAAATTTTTACCAGACGTTCGTCAATGTGTCTTTTGAGTTTTGGCTGCGATTTGAGCCCCAGATTCGTCCCACAAGATTGGAAATAAATTTTTTATTCATCATTGTCAGAGCTGAAAGGAAGTTTCGTTTGTAAAATAACTGTTTGATTTTTTCCGTGGGTGAATACCCATCCGTTTGACCTGAAATTTGTGGCGTTTTGTCCCAAACTCAGTGGAGATTCTTATGTGGAATTTAAGGAAAAAAGAATTTTCGCAGAATTTTTCAGAAATTTTTTGCCAACCCAGACTATCCTCTACCAAAACTTGTGAAATTTCGTCGTACTTTCTGGAATTTTATTCAAGGTCCGTATTGCGCTGAAAAATTTCACACAAGTATTTTCATATGTTGTTTGCACCTCGGTAAGGAGGCACGTCCATACACAAATCACAAAAAGAAGATACGGGGAAGAAAAGTTGGGACCTTCTGTTTTAAGAAATCCAGTTTTGTTCACTCTCGGTCTGGGACTTACTACTCCTTACTCCTTGGGTATTTTTGTCTGAAACTTTTACTAGACGTTCGTCAGTGTGTCTGTTGAGTTTTGGATGAGATTTGAGCCCCAGATTCATCCCACAAGATCCGCAATAAATTTTTTATTCATCATTGTCAGGACTGAAATGAAGGTTCGTTTGTGTGCGAAATTGTTTTATTTTTTTCGTGGGTGAATAGTCATTCGTTTGACCAGAAATTTGTGGCGTTTTGTCCCAAACTGAGTGGATATTCTTACCTGAAATTTCAGGAAAAATCTATTTCCGGAGAATTTTTCAGAAATGTTGTGCAAACCAAGGCTATCCTCAACCAAAACTTGTGAAATTTCGCCCTACTTCCTGCAATTTTATTCTGGGTCCGTATTGCGCTGAAAAATTTCACACAAGTTCTTTCATATGTTCTTTCCACCCAGGTAAGGTGGCACGTCCATAAAAAAATCACAAAAAGAAGATACGGGGAAAAAAGTCGAGACCTTCTGTTTTCGGAAAACAAGTTTTGTTCACTCTCGGTCTTGGAGTTACTACGCCTTACTCCTTGGGTATTTTGGTCTAAAATTTTTACCAGACGTTCACCAGTGTGTCTGTTGAGTTTTGGATGAGATTTGAGCCCCAGATTCGTCCCACAAGATTGACAATAAATTTTTTATTCATCACTGCCAGGGCTGAAAGGAAGGTTCGTTTGTGTGCGAAACTGTTTGCTTTTTTTTCGTGGGTGAATACTCATTCGTTTGACCTGAAATTTGTGGCGTTTTGTCCCAAACTCATTGTAGATTTTTACGTGGAATTTCAGGAAAAAACTATTTCCGGAGAATTTTTCAAAAATTTTGTGCGAACCAAGGTTATCGTCTACCAAAACTATGGAAATTTCGCCCAAGTTTCTGCAATTTTATTTTGGGTCCGTATTGCGCTGAAAAATTTCACACAAGTACTTTCATATGTTGTTTGCACCCAGGTAAGGAGGCACGTCCGTAAACAAATCACAAAAAGAAGATACGGGGAAGAAAAGTCGGGACCTTCTATTTTCGGAACACCAGTTTTGTTCACTCTCGGTCTGGGACTTACTACGCCTTACTCCTTGGGTATTTTGGTCTGAAATTTTTACCAAACGTTCGTCAGTGTGTCTATTGAGTTTTGGCTGAGTTTTGAGCCCCAGATTTGTCCCACAAGATTGACAATAAATTTTTTATTCATCACTGCCAGGGCTGAAAGGAAGGTTCGTTTGTGTGCGAAACTGTTTGATTTTTTTCGTGGGTGAATACTCATCCGTTTTGTTGAACCAAGTGGTGTTCAAGTTTTGAAGAATCCAAATCCTTTGAAGGATGTTGAAGCCTCTGCTATGCTTGATGTTGCTGTGCTGGTTTATTTTAGTTTTAGGGTAGTTTATATGTTGTAATCCAGCCTTTGGTTAAATCTAAAGCATTGGCATTCTCAATCTTTGTGAAAGTAAAATGTTTTCAAACTAAGTTAAAACAACCGATTGGTTTGTCAAAACAACCGAATGTTTGTGCTTAGGTGTTTTGAGAAATGGATTGAAAATTGTTTTTAAAATGTTTGAACTGTTAAGTACCAAAACAACCGATTGATTCGAGGAAACAACCGATTGTTTGTTTTGGGACCATAACAGAAAAACTGTTTTCTGTTTGACTGAGCTTTAAATGATTTAACTGCTTACGCTCCAGTCATTAAATGCTTTGACCAATCTTTTAATGCAATTTAAGAGTTTGTTAAGATTTGATAACAAACTACATCTTTGAATATATTCAGAAAAACATATTTGCAAAAAAGAATCTTTGACAAGTTTTTGCTAAGAGTTTTTGAGTTTTTCAAAGAGCTGAGATTGCTAAGAGTTTGTGATTGCTCAAAGTGTATGGAATAGGATTTTGCTTGTATTGATTTCAGATTATCTTCTGTAACAAGTGTAATCCTTGTACTCTGTTGAACAAGTATTTGTTTCTGTGTTTTGCTGAGATTGGCTGTGTGTTCTTGAGGGGATCAAGATCAGCAATCTTGGTGTAGGTGTGTTGACCAAGGAGAGTGTGTTTCTTGAGGTGTTCAAGGTCATTCTCTTGGTTATTGTGTAAGTGATCAAGGTGTGATTGCTTAGTGGATTTCCTCAGGGTTTCTGAGAAGACTGGATATAGCTCTGGGTTTGGAGTGAACCAGCATAAACAACTGTGTACAATCTCTTTATCCCTATCTCTTTAAATTCAGTTTTGTTATTTGATAACTGGTATAAACAACCGATTGTTTCGGTAAAACAACCGATTGTTTTTTCCAGTATTGTGCTTTTGCTTTATGTTTTGAAAAACTTATTTCTTAATCAAGGTTTTCTTGAAGTATTTTCATTCTAAGCTTAAAAGTTTCTGGAAATCTTTCTTAAACAATTCACACCCCCCCCTCTCGTTTAAGGCCATATATTCTAACAATTGGCATCAAGAGCTTGGTTATTGAAAGTTATTCAAGTTGATCTAAAAGTCTTTTTTCTATGGCTAGAAAACTATCTTTTGAGGAGGGTGCTTCAATCTACAAACCACATTTATTCTGTGGATTGAATTATAAGTTTTGGGAAGCAAGAATGAAAATCTTTATTGGATCTATTGATCAAAGAATTTGGGATTCAATTGAGAATGGTCCTTACATTCCAAAGTTCAAAAGGGATAATTCTTTCATTGCAAAACCTTTGTCTAAATGGACAAATGATGAATGTAAGATGACTCAGCTTGATCAGTCTTCTCAAAACATTATAGCTTCTGCACTAGATACTAATGAATTTTTCAAGATATCAAAGTGCAAAACTGCTAAGGATATGTGGGATACACTCAAGGCTGCTCATGAACCAAAGGAAGCAATGACAAAGAGTCAACAAAGAAGGAAAAGAAGGCAAAATAAGAAAAGCCTCAATCTTTGCTTCATGGCCAGAAGGGAGGATGACTGACGAACCAAGGCTATCCTCTACCAAAACTTGGGAAATTTCACCCTACTTTTAGCAATGTTATTCTGGGTCTGTATTACGCTGAAAAAATTCACACAAGTACTTTCATATGTTGATTGCACCCATGTAAGGAGGCACGTCCATAAACAAATCACAAAAAGAAGATACGGGGAAGAAAATTCGGGACCTTTTGTTTTCGGAAAACCAGTTTTGTTCACTCACGGTCTGGGACTTGCTACGCTTTACTCCTTGGGTATTTTGATCTGAAATTTTTACCAGACGTTCGTCAGTGTGTCTGTTGAGGTTTGGCTGAGATTTGAGCCCCAGATTCCTCCTACAAGATTGGGAAATAAATGATTTATTCATCACTCCCAAGGCTGAAAGGAAGGTTCGTTTGTGTCCGGAACTGTTTGATTTTTTTCGTTGGTGAATACTCATCCGTTTGACCTGAAATTTGTGGCCTTTGGTCCCAAACTCAGTGGAGATTCTTACGTGGAATTTCAGGAAAAACTATTTCCGGTGAATTTTTCAAAAATTTTGTACAAACCAAAGTTATCCTTTACCGAAACTTGGGAAATTTCGCTCTAGTGTTTGCAATTTTATTCTGGGTCCGTATTACGCTGAAACAATTCACTCAAGTACTTTCATATGTTGTTTGCACCCAGGTAAGGATGCACGACCCTAAACAAATCACAAAAAGAAGATACGGGGAAGAAAAGCTGGGACCTTTTGTTTTCGGAAAACCAGTTTTGTTCTCTCTCGGTCTGGGACTTACAACGCCTTACTCCTTGGGTAGTTTGGTCTGAAATTTTTACAAGACGTTCGTTAGTGTGTCTGTTGAGTTTCGGCTTAGATTTGAGCCCCAGATTTGTGCCACAAGATTGGCAAATAAATTTTTTATTCATCACTGTCAGGTCTGAAAGGAAGGTTTGTTTGTGTGCAAAACTGTTTGATTTTTTTCGTGGGTGAATACTCTTCCGTTTTACATGAAATTTGTGGCGTTTTGTCCCAAACTTAGTGGATATTCTTACGTGAAATTTCGGGAAAAAACTATTTGTAGAGAATTTTTTACAAATTTTGTGCAAACCAAGGTATCCTCTACCAAAACTTGAGAAATTTCACCCTACTTTCAGCAATTTTATTCTGGGTCCGTATTGCGGTGAAAAAATTCAGACAAGTACTTTCATATATTATTTGCACTCAGGTAAGGAGGCACGTCCGTAAACAAATCACAAGAAGAAGATACGGGGAAGAAAAGTCGGAAGCTTTTGTTTTCGGAAAACCAGTTTTGTTTACTCTCGGTCTGAGATTTACTACGCCTTATTCCTTGAATAGTTTGGTCTAAAATTTTTACCAGACGTTCGTCAGTGTGTCTGTTGAGTTTTGGCGGAAATTTGAGCCCCAGAGTCATCCCACAAGATTTGCAATAAATTTTTTATTCATCACTGCCAGGGTTGAAAGGAAGGTTCGTTTGTATGCGAAACTGTTTGATTTTTTTCGTGGGTGAATACTCATCCATTTGACCTAAAATTTTTTGCATTTTGTCCCAAACACAATGGAGATTCTTATGTGGAATTTCAGGAAAAAAACTATTTCCGAAGAATTTTTCATAAATTTTGTGCAAACCAAGGCCCTTTACCAAAACTTGTGAAATTTCGCCCTACTTTCTGCAATTTTATTCTGGGTCTGTATTGCGCTGAAAAAATTCGCACAAGTACTTTCATATGTTGCTTACACTAGGGTAAGGAGACACCTCCGTAAAAAAATGACAAAAAGAAGATACGGGGAAGAAAAGTCGGGACCTTTTGTTTTCGGAAAACCAGTTTTGTTTACTCTCGGTCTGGGACTTACTACGCCTTACTCCTTGGGTATTTTGGTCTGAAATTTTTACCAGACGTTCATCAGTTTGTCTGTTGAGTTTTGGCTGAGATTTGAGCCCCAGATTCATCCCACAAGATTTGCAATAAATTTTTTATTCATCACTGCCAGGGTTGAAAGGAAGGTTTGTTTGTGTGCGAAATTATTTGATTTTTTCGTGGGTGAATACTCATCTGTTTGACTTGAAATTTTTGGTGTTTTGTCCCAAACTAAGTGGAGTTCTTACGTGGAATTTCAGGAAAAAACTATTTCCGGAGAATTTTTCAGAAATTTTGTGCAAACCATGGCTATCCTCTACCAAAACTTGTGAAATTTCGCCCTACTCTCTGCAATTTTCATTCATGGTCCGTATTACGCTGAAAAAATTTCACACAAGTACTTTCATATGTTGTTTGCATCCAGGTAAGGAGGCACGTCCATAAACAAATCACAAAAAGAATATACGGGGATGAAAAGCCGGGACCTTCTGTTTTCGGAAAACCAGTTTTGTGTACTCTCGGTCTAGGACTTACTACACCTTACTCCTTGGGTAATTTGGTTTGAAATTTTTCCCATATGTTCGTCAGTTTTTCTGTTGAGTTTTGGCTAAGATTTGAGCCCCAGATTCATCCCACAAGATTTGCAATAAATTTTTTATTCATCACTGTCAGCGTTGAAAGGAAGGTTCGTTTATGTGCGAAACTGTTTGATTTTTTTCGTGGGTGAATACTCATCCGTTTGACCTGAAATTTGTGGCGTTTTATCCCAAACTCAGTGGTGATTCTTACGTGGAATTTCAAGAAAAAACTAATTCCGGAGAATTTTTCAGAAATTTTGTGCAAACCATGGCTATCCTCTACCAAAACTTGTGAAATTTCGCCCTACTTTCTGCAATTTTCATTCAGGGTCCGTATTGCGCTGAAAAATTTCACACAAGTACTTTCATATGTTGTTTGCATCCAGGTAAGGAGGCACGTCCATAAACAAATCACAAAAAGAAGATACGGGGATGAAAAGCCGGGACCTTTTATTTTCGGAAAACCTGTTTTGTTTACTCTCGGTCTGGGACTTACTACGCCTTACTCCTTGGGTATTTTGGTCTGAAATATTTACCAGACATTCGTCAGTGTGTCTGTTGAGTTTTGGCTTAGATTTGATCCCCAGATTTGAACCACAAGATTGGGAATAAATTTTTTATTCATCACTGCCAGGGCTGAAAGGAAGGTTCATTTGTGTGCGAAACTGTTTGATTTTTTTCGTGGGTGAATACTCATCCGTTTGACCTGAAATTTATGGTGTTTTGTCCCAAACTCAGTGGAGAATCTTACGTTCAATTTCAGTAAAAAACTATTTCCGGAGAATTTTTCAGAAATTTTGTGCAAACCAAGGCTATCCTTTACCAAAACTTGTGAAATTTCGCCCTACTTTCTGCAGTTTTATTCTGGGTCCGTATTGCGCTGAAAAAATTCACATAACTACTTTCATATCTTTTTTGCACCTAGGTAAGGATGCACGTCCGTAAACAAATCACAAAAAGAAGATACGAGTTAGAAAAGTCGGGACCTTTTATTTTCGGAAAACCAGTTTTATTCACTCTCGGTGTGAGACTTACTACGCCTTACTCCTTCGGTATTTTGGTCTGAAATTTTTACCAGACGTTGTGTCTATTGAGTTTTGTCTAAGATTTGAGCCCCAGATTCGTCCCACAAGATTGGAAATAAATTTTTTATTCATCACTGCTAGGACTGAAAGGAAAGTTCGTTTGTGTTGAAACTGTTTGATTTTTTTCCTAGGTGAATACTCATCCATTATGACCCAAATCCATAAAAAGATGACCATGGATGCCAACTTTGAAGGGTCATCTCAACAAGCAAAAGAAGCCATTAATAGGAGGAATGGTCCAGGACCAAAGCATTTGAAGTTCTTCCTATTAGACTTTTTAAAATTGAGGCCTAAGCTCAACAAGCCCAATCCCAATCTGAGGCCCAAGACCAACCCATGATCTCATCATCCATCATGCCTCAGAAGATTACTAAGAGCAAGGGCACAAGCATTAGTAGATGAGCTTCAATTGATGTCTCTTTTTGTAATTTCTTTAGAGTAGATTTAAATAGAACATAAAAGGGAGGTGTGGATAGGAGTTTAGGGCTTATGAGAAGAAGTAGCAAAGTCACACTTTCCATGTGAAGTCACACATTCCATGTAACTTGTATTAGGCGGCAATTTCAAATGAGTTTCATTTGAATTTCCCACTTATTTGCTTTGTTAAAACCGGACCTCTACTAGTATAAATGGGGGTGCTTGGTTCATGTAAAAATACATTGAATTTGAAGTAAAGTTACTATACACAATTTGTGTGAGAGTAGTGAGAATTGTTCTCCTAACCTAGTCTTATCTTGTGAGTACTTTGGGAGCTCTAAAGTGGCAGTAACATCACTTATCTTGAAGTCTATTCATCTTCCAAGTGGCGTGAACCTCTTCCCTTGCTTCAACCACATAAGTTTCCCTATCATTCATCTTCTAATTCCATTTCCATTCCATATCAATTTCTAAACATGTCTTGTTCATTTGTTCTTGTTTTCAATCGGTAGAATGATGTTGTTTCTTGATTCTAATCGGTTGAATTGTTTTGTATGAAGTTTTCAATCGGTTCATTGTCTTTAGATTGTGTTTCTATTCGGTTCATATTGATTGTATTGTGTTCTTGATTCTGCACCATTATTTGTCATTCATAATCACCTATACTTGTCTTTTTTCCTTTGATCTTTGGAAATGAACTTTCACATCTACTTAACACTTGTTAAGTTAATGTCCAGTGGGAATTTTCCTTAGATTTCTCACCTTAATTGCTTAAGAATTCAGATCCTAATTCTAAAAAGTGTCACCTAATGAATCAACCTAAAATCAACTCACATCATGTGGTATCATGAGCTATGGTTGTGTTCATCTTTTTGAGTTAATTTGGCACTTTTAATTCAAGCAATTTACATTCAAGTACCTTTACTTTCAAGTACCTTTACATTCTTGTTCTTTAAATTCAAGTACCTTTACTTTCTTGTCATTACATTCTTGTTTTTAATTTTCCAGCATAGTTCATTGCAGAATTTTTTTTAGCCTTGTTATATTCATTGCATTTTTCGTTTTGAATATGTTCTTTGTTGTGCCTTTTCTTTGATCTTGTTTTTTACTTTGTGTCATATGTTCTTAATGTTCTAGGTGTTTTTACTTTGATTCTTCTTCCTTAATTTTAATTGTGAACTTTACAATTCAATTAGAAACTTGTTTTAGTAAAAGTTGATGTTAAGTTCCAAACATATGATTGCAAGTGTTCAATTATCTTGAATCCACAAAAAAATTATGTGGAAAATTGAATGGTCTTGACACTTTGCATGATGCAAAATTAGGATAAAGAAAAACAACAAGATTTTGTATTAAAAAGAAGCAAAACAGTACCATTTTCTTTATAGAATTCCAAAACAGTAACGTTTTGTGCTAAGTGACATTAAAAAAACAGCAAAGCTTTTGTTTCTAAAGGCATCTTGCTTATCATTTGTTTTAGAAATTCTTTTTTTCACATTTATGGATTCAACTTGATTGACAAATTGTTTTCTACTTTGTGGAATTTTATATCCTTTTGCTTTAGCAATTTTTTAGTTCAAAAGTTTCATAGTTCAAAAGTTTCATAGTTAAAAGTTTAGTAAGGTTCTTTGAGTCTTCTTTTGTGCTTTTCTTTATTGTCTTCTATTCAAAGTTTTGTCATATCTCTTTTTTAACTTTGGTTTAGCCTCTCTTTTTTTAAACTTTTCTTGTTTGTCTTTTCTTCTTTCCTAAAGTTTTGTGGTGATATTACTTTGAGCAAGTGTGGTTTGCTTTGGCATCTTTCACTTAAGAGTTATCCAATCCACAAGTGAGACTTTGGTTAAGGAAAGAAAAAATTTCTTTAAGTGGTTAATTCATTGTCTTCATATTGTCGTGCGCACTTTTACTTCTACCTTGTTTTGTGTTTGTTTGTTGTTATGGATCATCTTTCAAGTGGTGAATCATCTAAACCTCATTCTCCTCAAAAAGCTTTTCTAATTGGAGAATTGAAGGAAGTTAAAATAACCATTGCAGAAAAAGAGGAAGAAATGAGAAAAATGGAGGAAAGACTCCAAAGATTGGAAATGCAACATGAAAGGCCTCAAAGACAAAGAAGACACCATCATAAATATGATTCAAGGAGTTACCACACTTATGGTGACTATGATGAAGAAGCCGAATGGAGGAGGCAACCTTATGAAGATAGGCGTCAACGTGTGGCAAAGCCTTATTTACCATTTGTAAAATTGCCTAGTTTTAGTGGGGATAGTGATCCTAATGTCTATTTAGTTTGGGAGGCAAAGGTAGAACAAATTTTTAATGTGCATGAGGTCCAAGATGAACAAAAGGTTAAATTAGCTCCCTAGAACTCTTAAAGTATGTCATGCAATGGTGGCATAAAATTGTAATGGACATTGGGCTAAACAAGAGACCAACCGTGGTTTCTTGGGATGATTTAAAACAATGCATGCGCGCTAGATTTGTACCTCCACACTATAAGAAAGAACTTTTGTTGAAGCTCCAAAGGTTTCATCAAGGTACACAAAGTGTGGATGCTTATTTTAAAGAACTTGAAACGATTTTAACTCAAATTAACATGCATGAAAGTGTGGAGTCCAAAATGGCTCGTTTTGTAAGTGGTCTAAAGATGGACATCCAAGATGTGATAGAATTATATGAATATTCTTCTTTAGAAAAGTTGGTTCACCTTGCCATCAAGGTAGAATCCCAAATTTCAAAGAAACACTCTTTTAAAAATTCTCATAATGATGCCTTTTATCAAACATCTTGGACAAACAAACATAAATCTACTTCAACTTTTCCCTCCAATTTTAAAAAGGAGTCCACTTACAAACCAAGGGATTCTAAACCCTGACCTTCAACTCCTAAATCACCTACCAAAACCTCAAGTAAAAAATGTTTTAAATGTTTAGGTTTTGGTCATATAGCGGTTGTTGTCCAACCAAAAGTACCATGATGGTAAATGGGGGTCAAGTAGTAAGTGAACATAGTGATAACTCTTTTAAGTCCAAGTTGGGGAAATTATTATCCGTTGCTTATTGCTCTTGTTGAGTTATTATTTTACTGTGTTGAATTTTCCATCAAAGTGGTATCAGAGCTCCTTGGTTGAAGCTATTTCACTGCTTGAATGATGGAGGCAAATACAAATAAGATGGTCTGTTTGAACGGTACTAACTATCACTTATGGAAGGGAAAAATGAAGGATTTGTTAGTTGTGAAGAAATTGCATCTTCCTGTGTTTGTTGTGTTTGCTACTGAAAAGCCAAAAGACAAGACTGATGAGGAATGGAAGTTTGAGCATCGACAGGTTTGTGGTTTTATTCGTCAGTATGTTGAATATAATGTTTATAATCACATTGCTAATGAGAAAAATGCAAAATCCTTGTGGAAGAAGATTGAGACTTTGTATGCTTCTAGTATAGGAAACAATAAATTATATTTGTTGAATTTCTTGATGAATTTGAGGTACAAGGAGGGGATTTCTATTTCAAATCACTTAAATGATTTCCAGGGGCTCCGAGATCAATTTTCAAAAATGGGAATCAAGTTTGATGATGAAGTGTTGGGATTATGGCTACTAAATACTCTACCAGATTCTTGGGAAATATTTCGGGTTTCAATTACAAACTCATCCCCTAATGGTGTTGTCTCCTTGGAAAATGTCAATAGTAGTGTTCTTAATAAGGAGATGCATTAATTTGCCCTAATATTGACTTGAGCGTCGAAGTGCAAACGGCCGCTAGGGCGCCCCTTTGTCTTTGCAGGTGAGAGGTTTCTTGATCAAGAAGACACGATTCTCAGGCAAGATCGAAGGGCCAAAGCAGCTGTTAGAGTCAACCGGCGAAGGGAGTCAACCGGCGAGAACATTAATTTATGGAATAATTTTATTGCATATCTTGATATTTATATTAAATTTATAATATTAGTTTTTATAAAAATTATGTGTTGTCTATTCTATCAATATGTAACATTGAAAATGTGTTGCCTAAAAGACAAACAACATGTAAATAAGTGTTGTCTAAAAAGACAGACAACGTGTAAATAAGTATTGCATTTACCAATGTCAACATTTAAAAAAATGTTGCCTAAACAATAGACAACACTGAAAATCCGTTGCCTAAACATCATGAGAAAAAACATGCCTAATTTTTTTTCCAAAAAACGTTGCCTATTCTACCAATATAAGGCAATGACTGCAAAAAAACGTTACCTAAACCTAAACCCACGACTACATATTCCCCGCCTGAAAAAGCGTTGTCAAAGTGTTGCCTAAAGTTAAGGCAACGCTTTTCCTACTTTATGTAACATTTTTTAGGTGGTGTCTAAGGTCAAAAATGGTGTAGTGCAGCTACCATAATCAACTAGCGATTTTGTAAAGTCCTCATTGATCAGTGCAGCTCAGTAGTTGTCCTTTATTGGTCAACCTTTTGAAATTGGATCTTCCTCATTCTATAATCAAGTCGTATCCGGACCCATTGTTAGGATTTGTTGGGGAACAAGTACACACTAGGAGATATATAGACCTCCTGAATACTTTTGGTACTAGTGCATCATACCGTACTTTAACTGTGAGGTATATATTGGTTAAGGCCAATACTTCTTATATTGTGCTTATTGAACGCCAAACTCTCAATCAACTCGGCATTTTCGTATCTACACCACACATGACTATGAAGTTTCCATAGAAAATGACACAGATATTACTATGAAAGCAAACCCAAATACAACTTGGGAATGTTACGCACATAGTTCGCAACTAACACCTTATTCGATGAAGGCCTCAACTTCAAGTAGTATAACACAAATGAAGCATATCATTAAGGTCACTGAGCAACAAGATGTTCGTCGACCAGTTCTCAGCATAGAGGAAATACATCCATCAAGGATGAACAAATCGACGAAGTTGACTTGGATCCCATGGCCAAATTTGAAGGAAATCAACCCAACCTTTATGAATCGATGATCAATGTACAACTCGATTCTCTCTCCATTCAAATCACTCGAGTTGGAAAAACTATTTGCTAAATACTATGGAATGAGATAGAACAAGTATTCCTCACCAATGTTGATTTGTTCACGTGAGCCCACCTAATATGCTTGACATTGATCTAGATTTAAACTTGCTATTTTACCTCAAGAAAATCCAGTGGCTCAAAGAAAAAGTAAGATCAATGAAGAAAGACGTCAATCAAGTGATCAAGAGGTCGGGAAACTATTGAAGGCTGACTTGATCAGAGATATCGTTTACACCACATGGTTGTTGAATGTGGTGATAGTAAAGAAGTCCAATGGTAAGTGGAAGATGTATATGAATTATATATATATATATACAAAATCTGCCCAAAAGACATATCCACATATCCTCTACCAAGTATTGATCGACTGATTAACAATAGATTGGGACACGAACTCGTCAGTTTTCAAGATTTTTATTCTAGATACAATCATATTAGAATGATCCTTCTCACGAGGACAAAACAACGTTTATGAAAGAAGGCGCCAAATTCTATTACTAGGCATTCCATTTGAAAAAAGAGGAGTGCCTGATAGTGAGTTAGAAGGTTCCTATGGCTCTTCAGGGAATTGTTGTTTACGTGAAGTACTACATATATGAACCCCATTCCAATAAATTATACCACTTATCAAATACTTTAGTGTACTGGTCGTAGTTTAAAAACCAAAAATAAATTGAAAAAAGAAAACAAATAGAAGTGGTGCTTAATCACGACTTCTGTTCACACTAGTTACCCATCTTTATTATGTTTTTTTTTTAATTTATCCATTTATTAATATTTTTTTATCGCAGCAAGTACATATTAATAGCTTGCATGAAAAAAATAACCTAAATCGTTGTACGAATCAATGAATCAGAAGGCCAACTCTATAGCACAAGAGTTGCTTTATAATGTTTTTCATTAGAGATGAGATGAATGATTAATTGAAAGAGTGAATATGAGAGATAAATACGAAAAAAAAAAGTTGCATACCATGAAAAGTTTTTATAAAAAAAAAATACGAAAAAAAAGTTAATTTTGTTTGGATTAAAAAATTAATTTATTAGAAAAATTTATGAGTGATATGTTGAGTGTGAAAGAATTTAAATTTATTTAAAATGTTAAAAATAATTATAAAATAAAATAAAAAATATTTTTTTATATAGATTTTAGTTAATTAAATTTTTTATATTTTTTTATTGAATAATAAAAAATTATAATTTTTACATTTATATTATTTATTTATTTATTTTTATGTTTTGTTTGGAGAATGGAAAATATATAAGTGATTTTTTTTAAAATATGTAGGTAGTTTTAAAATTTATTATATTATTTTTTAATAATAATTATACATTTACTTCTCTATCTTATATCTTTTCTCTCTTAAAATCTCATATTTGTCAATTTAAAATAAAATAATTCATTATGAAATGTAAAATTAAGTTCAATATATTAAAATAGTTAAACATAATATATATTAAGTCTGGGAACTTTAAATTTAATGATCTTGCATTTGCTGGAAAATTTACTAATATGGTGTAATTTGATAGTGGAAATACAAAAATAGGTAAATACAGGAATAAAATACGTAAACGGACAAATTATCAATAAAATACACAACTTTTGGTTTCAAGTGGCCAATCATATATACAAATTTATTTACACCTACTAATCTGCCAATTAATTTTTTAAAATAGAACTTTTCAAATATGTTAACAACTTTAATATATTTTATTTGAATTAAAATTGTCATAACAATTGACAATTTTGGTTAAAATATTTTTCCATTCAAAATCATAATTAATATTTTTTAAAATAAATAAATATATATATATAAATAATAATATAAAAGTTGTTTAAAATTTTTTGAAAAATTTTGTTTTTTAGATAATATCAAAAAATTAATTTAATTTAATTTTAGAAAATCATATATAAAGTTGAAGAATTAAAACTATAAATTTGTTTGACAAAAAAAAATAAACTTATCCTAAATCAAATATTAAAAATATATATGAAGTATTTTAAATAAATTGGACTAAAAATAAATTTGTCCATAAATTAAAATTATTTAGTATTATTTTAATTCTTAAACTTTATATATGATTTTTTTAAAATAAATTAAATTAAATTTTTTATATTAAAAAATTTATTTTCAATAATAAAGTGATTGATATTTTGAAATATAAAGGTTTAATTTTAGATTTTCTGAAAGGTGTCTTATTATTGTTGATAAAAAAAAAATCATTTCCTTAGTATATGTCACCGACAAGTCTTATTGTTATCCAGAGATTCTCTGCTATATATTAAAGATTGTAGCCTTAGGTCACTGGAAACTCTTTTTTCCGTTGTCATAAACGCTTACCATGTAGAATAGTGTTTTATATGGAGGAGCAAGTACCAAATCAATCAATGAAGACAACAAAAAATAAATGTATAACGAAAATCAACACGTGAAAAGACTGGAGATGAAGAGGAATCAAAATTGAAAATATATAGTTATTATTATTATCTAATAATTTCAAAACATATTATTAAATTTAAATGGTTGAATTTTTATTTTATCACAATTAAAATTTTTAAATATCTAATTTTTTTTCATAAAATCTTACTAAATTGTGATATTTATTACTTTTTTAGGATACAAGTTGTAGTTAAAAATTTTGACTAACTGTTTAAGCTGAAATATCCATAAGAATCGAAAACTGGAAAATTTGTGAGTAATACTTTTAGTGTGAAAGAATTTTAAATTTATTTTAAATCTTAAAAATAATTAAAAATAAAATAATTTTTTTATATACATTTTAGTTAATTAATTTTTTATATTACTTTTATTCATTTTATTAATTTAAAATAATTTTTTAGTTAAATTTATGTATTTAGATAATTTTAATATTATTTATGATTATTTCATGTTATATATTATTTATATAAGAATATTAATTTTAGTGATAATTTAATTTATTATTATAAAAAAGTTAATATATTTTAAAAGTAAATATGTATTTAAAATAAAATTTGATATTCATAATTATAAAAAAAATAGATGAAAAATTATCAATATATATAAAAATTTAAAATTATTCGATAGAAATAAATAATCACAATTTTATAAAATAATCAAAAATTAAAAACATTAATTAATTAATTAATTAAAGTAATTAAATATTTCTTTAAATTATAATAATAAATTATATAAATTATATTCAATTACAAATAATTAAATACACAATTTTAAAAATAAATAACATAAAAAAGTAAATATAAGTTATGTTATTAAAATTTATGATGATTTTTTAAGAAAAAAATTAAAATTTATGAGTGATTTAATATATGTAAAAAATATTAATATTGTGTTAGTGATTTGTCAGTGATCTGAATTTGTAGTATTTTTTAAAAATATTAAAAAGTAAGTTTTATAAATTTATTTTTATCTTTAAAATAATTTAAAAAAATAAAATAAAATTTATTTTATTTTATAGATTTTAGTTAAGTAATTTTTTTGTATTATTCTCGGTTGGATAATAAAAATGTTACATTTTTTACATTTATATTATATTATTGATCTATTTTCTTTTAGTGACACAAGACAACAGTGGACTAATGGCTATAAATTGTTACAAGAAGAGGCTATAACACACCACAAAACTCAGAATAACACATCTGCAAAATCAAAGAATGGGTTATGCTAGGGTTGCTCCTTTGGCTCTCTTTTTGCTTGCCACTTCCAGTATGTAACTTCTGATTCTTCATAATTTATGTTTATTATATTTGAGATCTACACAAAATTATTATACATACTTTATTTCTTCTGACTTTGAAATTTCATTTTTAGTAATGTTTTCGACCAAGAACATAGAAGCTGCACACTGTGTAGGTGCTTGTTCAATGCTGGATGAGGCACCATGCGGGTCAAGTGATTGTAGCTGTTACCCTACTGTTGGACCATTTCTTGGTTTATGCAAGGGTCTGTTTGTATAAGTGCAATGCATGAAGCGTAAGTAAGAGAGAGAAAGAAAGAGAAAGTATTCTATATTGTTGCGTAAAACGTTTGTTACAGAGGGTATATAAGGATATATATTTAAGAGCTATAACTGTAACAGTTATACAGTTACAATATGGTTAACAGCCCCCCGTAAACTTAGGGTTGGATTATCCAAAACCATAAGTTTATCTCTAAAGGTAGTGAAACTTGCACCCGAAATGGGTTTTGTGAGAATATCAGCAACTTGGAATCTAGCTGGAATATGGGTGAGGCATGCACGTTGGTGTTGAATGTGGTCACGAACAAAATGGAGATCTAACTCAAAATGTTTCGTTTTTGAGTGTAAAATGGGATTTGCTGAGAGTAGGACAGCTCCAAGATTATCAGAGTAAACGTTGGGAACAGAGGTGAAGATGCGAAGCTCAGAGAGTAGGGATTGAAGCCAAATGATATCAGTAAGGACCGCTGCTATCCCACGATATTCAGCCTCTGTACTGCTTCGAGAAACAACCTTTTGTTTGTGAGATGACCATGAGACAATATTGGAACCAAAATAGACACAGTAACCAGTGGTAGATTTTCGATCATCAATATCATTTCCCCAGTCTGAATCACAAAACCCCATGAGATCGGTGTTGGTGCTACATTTGATGAGGAGACCATGATGCAGCGTGCCTTTGAGATATCGGAGAATCCGTTTGACAGCTTTCCAATGATGTTCCTGAGGGCTATGCATGAACTGCGAAACTTTGTTGACTGAATAAGTGAGTTCAGGCCGAGTGAAGAGAGCATATTGAAGCGCACCAACAACAGAGCGGAACATGCTGGGATCAGGAACAGCGGCAGTGGCGTCCTTGGGAAGCTTTAAGGATGATATCATAGGTGTTGGTTGGGGGTTAGAGTCCAACATATTTGTGCGGTGGAGTAAGTTTTGTATGTAGCGTCGTTGAGACAGATGTAAGTGACCAGAGGGAAGAGTAGAGACTTCTATACCCAGGAAATGATGGAGGGGACCAAGGTCTTTGAGAGCAAAGTGAGAACTGAGAGTGGTGATGAGGGACGTGATGGTAGTTGAGGAGGATCCAGTGATAATTATGTCATCGACATATATCAAAACAAACAATGTAGAAGAGTTAGTGAAGCGAACGAATAAGGAAGGGTCACTGATTGTTGAACGAAAACCAATATTGTTGAGAGTGTGACTTAGCTTCTGAAACCAAGCACGAGGTGCTTGTTTTAGCCCATATATTGCCTTGTGAAGCTTGCATACAAGCTTTGGATTTGTAGCGAGAAAACCCGGAGGTTGCTGCATGTACACATGTTCATGTAGGTCACCATTGAGAAAAGCATTGTTAATGTCGATTTGATGAATGGGCCAGTGAGACGAAACAGCATGAGCAAGCACAACCCGTATGGTAGTAGGTTTAACTACTGGGCTGAAGGTTGCAGAGTAATCTAGACCCTCAGATTGGCTGTACCCCTTCGCCACCAACCGGGCTTTGTGTCTCTGAAAGGAACCATCAGCATTGAACTTGTGTTTAAAAATCCATTTGCAGCCAACAAGGTTTGCACCCGGAGGTAGTGAAGTCAAAGTCCATGTGCCATTTGTGATAAGAGCACGATATTCATCATTCATTGCCTGAGTCCACTGGGGGGATGCGAAGGCTGCAGCTACAGTAGTAGGTTCAGGAGAACCAGAGTCTATGTGAGCAGAAAAAATTTTGGGTTTAACAATACCTGCTTTTGCTCTGGTTTTCATTGGGTGAATATTGTGAGTGGGTGAGCTATTACGTGTGATGGGAGCAGTGGAACAAGAAGAAGATTGTTGAAGATGCAGGGAGGAGGTCGGCAGAGATGCAGAAGTAGCGATGGTGGAGTGAGTGGGTGAAGATAAAACTGTTAGAGTAGGATGTATAGGAGGAGAAATAGAAGGAGTTGACAGAGCAGGTAAAAAACCATATTGAGGGTTAGAATATGGAAAAACATCTTCATTAAAAACCACATGCCTGGAAATAAAAGTTTTGCCAGAGGAAGACAGACAGATGTAACCTTTGTTGTGTAAGCTATAGCCAAGAAATAAATAGCATGCAGAACGAAAATCCAGTTTATGTTTGTTGTAGGGACGCATAAGAGGGTAGCAAGCACATCCAAAAGATCTAAATTTGGTATAGTCAGGTTTAGTGTTAAGCAAAAGTTCATACGGAGTTTGACCCTTTAAAACAATGGAAGGGAGAACATTGATTATATGGGTGGCAGTAATAAAAGCTTCAGCCCAAAATTTCACAGGGAGAGAAGCAGCAGCAAGCATAGATAACCCCATGTCAGTAATATGCCTATGTTTTCTTTCTATAGCACCGTTTTGTTCATGAGTGTGAGGGCATATGAAACGATGTTGTATACCATGTTTGAGTAAAAAGGTGTTAAAAACAACAAATTCTTTTGCATTATCTGTTTGGATGGTTTTTATTTTAAAACCAGTTTGATTTTCAGAGAAGAGTTTGAAGCGTTCAAAAGCAGCAAGAGCTTGAGATTTAGTATGCAAGAGATAAATCCATGTGTATTTTGAGTATGCATCGAGAAACGAAATGTAGTATGAGGCACCATTGTTAGCACAAACAGCAGAAGGTCCCCAAATATCAATATAGATCAATTCTAAAGGATGATGATACACAGTTGTAGATAAAGAGAAAGGCAATTGATGGGCTTTGCCCTTAACACAAGCATCACAGAAAAACGGTTTTGCATTACACGAAATGTCACAATGTTTGAGAATAGTTTTGATCACAGAAAAACTACAATGCCCAAGCCGATTATGCCAAAGATGAAGAGGAGGCTTTGCAGATTTGAAAGAAGTGTAGTTAGCAGAAAAAACAGTGGAGCGTAGGTCAGGGAAGATATAGAGATCATCTTTAAGAGTGCCTTGTAGAAGAATCTGTTTGGTTACCTGGTGTTTAACATAGCAAGAATGAGGATGAAATTCAAAAAATACATTGTTATCCCGAGCAAACTTGGAAACACTGAGCAAATTTTTAGTAATGTTAGGAACATGTAGGAGATCATGTAAAGAGAAAGAAGTACATGAGGTAGATGATATACATGAAGCAGAACCTATATGAGCAATTTTCATACCTGCACCATTACCTAGTTTGACGTTTGCATGGCCTTGATAGGGTTGTTGATTAGTGAACAGAGTATGATCGTTTGTGATATGGTGAGAAGCACCGCTATCTGGATACCATAACGGATCATCCAAAGAGGATGGTGAACCAAGAAGAGAGGAAGAGGGTTCATCATGTTGAGGTGTAGAGAAAGAAGAGGTGTTTGCGGAGAAGGATGGTGGTGTTGAACGATTAGACCAGTGCCAACAATTAATTGCAGTATGACCAAGTTTGGAGCATATTTGACAGCGCACAGGGTTGCGTTTCCATGACGAGGGATTGGAGTTCCAAGAAGTGTATTGTGAAGGCCGAGGTTTTCCACGATGAAAACGATTAGAGTTGTATGTAGAAGGTGGGCCACGACCACCACCGAAAGAGTTGGGAAACGTGGGGCGAAACTTGGAATGATTTGGAGAAACAACAGAGGCAGTGTTAGCTTGAAGAAAAGACGAGTGAGAAGTTTTATACCGGGTAAATCGATCTTCTTGAGCAAACAACAGGGCTTCAATCTCAGTGATAGTGTAGGGGTCAGTGCGAGAGGTGACGGCAGTGATAAAAGCATTGTATTCTTCAGGCAAGCCTTCAAGAATGATGTCGATGTGATCTGCAATGGAAACAGGGGCACCAATCGCGGCAAGCATGTTGACAGCGTTCTTGATATCATGAAGATATGAGGAAATAGATCTGTCATTCTTGGGAGTCTTTAACTGAAGCTTGAGTTTCTGAACTTTGGCCCGAGTATGAGAGGAAAATTGAGTTTCAAGGCAGCGCCAAATATCTGCAGTTGTATCAAGACCCACTACGTTGGTAAGAATGGGTGTAGACATTGATGCAAGAAGCCAAGCGATGATAAGTTGGTCTTGTTGTTGATAGCGTAAAGAGTCATCAGAAGGGGAAGAACTGTCTGCAGCGGAAGAAGCAGTTGTGGACGGGACATTGGTACCGTCAAGAAAATGACTCAGTTTGAGTCCTCGAATGGAAGCAAGAACCTGGTGTTTCCAAAGAAGGTAGTTATCTTCATCTAGTTTAAGCGTGATCGGTGTTGTAAACTGATGAATGGAGGTCATGGCCAGAGGAAGAGAGCGATGAGAAGACGTAGAAGATGACTCAGGAGTGGACGGTGAAGTAGCCATGACGGGAAAAAAAAACTTAAGATTTGCTCATGATACCATGTTTGTATAAGTGCAATGCATGAAGCGTAAGTAAGAGAGAGAAAGAAAGAGAAAGTATTCTATATTGTTGCGTAAAACGTTTGTTACAGAGGGTATATAAGGATATATATTTAAGAGCTATAACTGTAACAGTTATACAGTTACAATATGGTTAACAGGGTCCAACTCAACTTTCATCATCAGTGGCAAAGATGATAGATGAACATCCCAACTTATGTCAATCTCATGAAGAATGCATGAAGAAAGGAAGTGGAAACTTTTGTGCTCCTTATCCCAAACACTATATGGATTATGGTTGGTGCGTCAACTCTGATTCTGAAGAACTTAAAAGCTTCTTGGCCATGCCTAGAGCAATCTCCAAGTAATGTGTATGACTGTGAAAAGTGGTCATGTATGGTGATGCATGATGCATATGCTATAAATAAAATGACTGGTCATGCATGATGCATCTACTCCTATAAATAAAATGAGTGTTTCATCCTACTTGATTTGGTTGCTGAAGACTTTCTATCGTTCAAGTCAGACTCTAGTATTCAGTTTTTTTTTTTTATCAGCAAATAGCAATGAAATTAAATGGGACCACTTCAGAAGTGGTCCAACCCTTATACAACAAAATGATGCTCACAAAGTACATCTTCATCTACATATCAGCCAAAAAGACCTCTTACTCAGTATTTGAAGACTCCGGCACTCAGTATTTAGTATTTGATGATTGCGTCAGTGGTGCAGAAATATTAAAATACGATGGCTATTTTATATTTAAAATGGAAGTTTTATTGCCGCATTTGTTGTACACGTAGTCGTAAATACAAGAGATAAGAAGGCGGCTATTTAGCCGCATTCTTAAATGTCATTTATAAATGTAGCTATGGTATATAGCCGCATTCTTATTTAATTTTTTTTTAAAATTATAACTCTAAATCCTAAACCCTAAGGCAGCAACAAAGGAGGCAGCAGTGGTGACCTTCGCCAATACAAGAAAACAAACAAATAAGAGAAACGAAACAATATATAAACCAATGGTGAAAAAGAAAGAGAGCTCAAAATGAACTTACAATCACTAGTACAAAATATTAATATCATGACACTATACAAAGACGGTTAAACCAAAACCATCGCTGCAGCCCTAAGTTGCCACCGCACCCCTCTACCTACGCCACTTGCCTCGCGCCCCTGCAGCCACCACGTCCTGCGCCCTTGCAAACCGCACTAACGCGTTGTTGCGCCCCACTCCCCCGCATCCACCACGACTCAAGACACTTCCACCACGGCGCACCGCGATCCTGCGTGGACAACCGTGTCACGCCTCAAACCCCACTAGTGCTGCTTCGGAGCCTTGTGCAAGTGAAATTGCATTTGTAAATCACATTTACGAATGCATCTTTGGTAATAGCCGCATTTGTAAACCCTAAACCCTATCACCTGATTCAGAAGCATATACAAATGCGCTACCTGAAATAGTCGGACTTATAAATAGTATTTACAAATGCGACTACATAGCCGCATTTGTATCTCTTTGATTTACGAATGCGTGCTGATCAACTGCAGCTCTATAGCCGCATTTGTAAATGTAAAATAGCCGCCCTTGTTTAGCATTTTTGCGCTAGTGTACCTACGAAATTTTTTAATAGATAAATTAAGTTTTCTTGTAGTGTTTAGCCACCATCAATGGTTATTTCACTTAAATATTTTCTATTATTCTATTTCAGACAGTTAAGTAGTTTAATTGGTTGGTCATGTTAGTTAGACTTAAATAGTACTTGTATTTTAATCCTGATATTAAAGAGTTTATACCAATGTAAAAAATAAAGATTCAGAAGTTTAAATCAAGAGATTGGTGTGAGAAGATTGAGAGTTTATTGCTATAACCAAATCACATTTCTTAAGTTCTGTTTGTTCCTTTTCTTTTCGGATTTAGTTGAAAGTTTTCCTCAATGGTAGTTGCCTATTTTGGCGTATGATGAATGCATTGGCTTGCGTTGCTCCCTTTTAATCCACTTTTTAATGATTTCTATTACTAAGCTATTGTTGTTGACATAACTAGATATTTGTTGGAATTTATCTTGGTTTATGCAGTGAGGCACAATGACTTTTGTGGTTATTTTTTTCAAAAGGAATGAAAAACGAGAAAATATGTAGTGTAAATTGCACGATTAGTAGAAGAGTGATCTTATTTTTACACCTTACTCCACTTTACACTTACAACAAAATATTAATATTTATAATAAAAAAAATTTAAAATTTAAAAATGTTCTTAATGAAAATATAGGCAAAATATAAAATATTAAAATAATTTTTAAAAATTAAAAAAATTAAAAATGATTAAAATATTAATATTTAGTAGGATGTAGGATGTAGCAATGGGTGTAAAAAAATCATTTTCCTTAGTAGAATGATGAATTTGGTTATCCTTGATTTTCGTTTTGAATTGGTGAGAGTGTGTGGTAAGAAAAAACTTTGTAGGTTAAGTAGTATGACCTTTAACTTTTGGGCCCACCACCAAACCAGGATAATCTTATCAGCCAGCTTCTTTCTGCACCTCCATGATTTCTTTCCACATCTCCATAAAGTTTTAAAATACTAAACTTGTCATTCAGTAAAAAGATAAAATTAAAAATGTTTACTTTATTATTGGTTGATTGATGTGTCTAAAATTTCTAATATATAGTATCGATTAAAAATTGTTTATAAAACCGTCGAACTAATTTTAAGTTTTATTATTGTCTAGCTCGTAACTTTCGAATAAGTAATTAAATATAATTTTACTGTTTTTGTTTTTACGTAAAAAAGAGCGTTTTGTCATTTTTACTTTATATAAAGGTTAGACTCGTGAATCATATTTATAATATTTATATAAAGGTTAGACTATATTTATATAAAGGTTAGACTCGTGAACTATGTAGCACATACACTTACATGAACACTGATATGATATGTTCATGAACACAAAAATACGTATAATTTTTAAAATGATGTAGGACACGGGAACACAGATCTATATATTATATAATTATGAATTATATAAATTGACAATAAAGATTTATGTTCACAAGTATGTTCCAGATTATTTTTTGGAGCAAGATGTTTTTCATGACTGGTTCAAAAGGATTTATTTCTTATTTTTATAATCATAATAAAAATTTATACAATAAGTTGAGTTTTTAAAAAATTAATGTATTTTTCTTTTTTAAAATTGTGTTAGAAACGTACTAGAATTGTGAGAAATTCAACAAATATTTTTTTAATTGGACACTTCACGAATACGTGTCTTACAAGTGTCATACGAGTGTCGATGTCCGATACAAGTATCCGATACCGACACATCATTTAAGAGGAATGTCCAAGTTTCATAGCATGTGAATCATGTTTATCATTTTTTTATTTTTTTTATGAAAAAAACGTGATTATAATAAGTAATGGACAGTGAACCCTTTCACCCGTGAAATATGCCACCGACAACTCCCATTTATTCTCTCTCATGTTATACTTCACCGTGATATATATATTTTTTTTTTGGGTTTTCAATTTTTTTTCATTCTTATTTTTATTAAAACTATTATGAATAGAGTACCCTGTTAGGTACTGTATTTAATAAAGACTGTAGAATAACTCTTTATTTTGGTTATCATAATCTCTTACAATGTATAATAGTCTTTTATATAGCTTTATGGAAGAGCAACTACCAGAATAGCATAGCAGAGTTGTTTTATGATAAATATGAAATATTAAAATAAATATGTTTATAATTTTTTTATATAATGTTTTAACTCAAAATATATTTCAACTTAAAATTGTCAAAATATGGCACTGTTTTTATTTTTATATAAAAAAAAGTATTTTGTCATTTTTACTTTATATAAAAGTTAGATTAGTGAAACATATATCATTATATAATGTTTAGAGTTTAAGGTGTATGTAATGTTTAGGATTTAGGGTTTAAGATTTAACTTATTGTTTAGAGTTGATAAAAAATATCGTTGTATAATGGAATATTTGACTATCATGGGACTTTTTTTTTGTTTTTTTATCGAAATGGGGTCCGTTTAAAAAAATTACAAATTTAGATAAGTCGTGTCAATTCGGCACGACTTCATATGCACAAATCGTCTCAATTAAACACGACTCTGCCATGTCATACTGAAGTCGTGTCAACTTGGCATGACTTCTGCCACGTCATAATTTTTTTTTTAATTTTTTGTTTATATTGGATAGTAAGCTATGTAATGTTAAAAATTAATTTAATACATAATTTTCTAAGAGTGTTAGTTTTAAGGAACAAAAAAATTGGATAATCGTGTATCGATCATGTTTGACAGTAATGTAATACAATAACTTGATTATTTGATTATTTAAAAAATGAAAAAAAAATTGTTATTGAATTTGGAAATAAATAGATAAATAAAAATTTATTGTATTTGGAAAATAAATAAATAAAATTTGTTGTGAATTAGCAAAATAAATAGTTTAAAAAGTAATGATTATAAGTGACGACATGGGTCAAGTCAGCTAATAATCATTACTTCTCAAGCTATTTATTTTGTTAATTCACAACAATAATTCTCTATTTATTTTCCAAATACAATAAATTTTCATTTATCTATTTATTTCCAAATTAATAACAATTTTCTTTATTTTTTAATTAATCAAATAATTAAGTTATTGTATTACATTACCGTCAAACATGATCCATACACGATTATCCAATTTTTTGTTCCTTAAAACTAATACTCTTAGAAAATTATGTATCAAATTAATTTTTAAAATTACATAACTTATTACCCAGTATATAAACAATAAAATTAAAAAAAAAATGACGTGGCAGAAGTCGTACCAAGTTGGCACGACTTCAGTATGACAAGGCAGAGTCGTGTCAAATTGGGACGATTTGTGCATATAAAGTCTGACACAACTTGCCTAAATTTGTAATTTTTTTTAAACAGACCCCGTTTTAGTAAAAAAAAAAAAAAATAACCCATCATAGTCAAATACCTTATATAATGTCGTATTATAATAAAATATGCCACCGACAACCCTCTTTCATGTTATACCTCACCGTGATATATTTTTTTCTGGGTTTTGAACTTCTTTTTATTCTTATTTCTATTAAAACTATTATGAATAGAGTACCTGTTGTTAGGTAGTGTATTTAATGCAAAGCATTTATCCAGAGATATAAGTTTAACGTTTATCTGATAAGAGTTTTAATACCTTGCATGTGGATACTCTTGTTAATCCCTTACAATGTACAATAGTCTTTTATAACAAATCTGACTAGAAATCAATGAATGAAGGCAAGAAAAATAATAACTGAAAAGACTGGAGATGAGAGGAATCAATCAATGAACCAGAAGAGGCTGTATAATATATCTCTCTTATATGATTTTAAATATTTACAAATTTGTTGAATGAGTTTGGTCCAGAAAGCAAGTTTGTTTCTGGAGTGATTTTGTTTGGACGAGATTGGCTCGCCTAGGCGAGTCCTTCAACACGTCTGAATGGTTTGGACGAGTTCTAAACGAGTTTTGGATGTCCTAGTCTTGACTTTTGTTCTTGTCTCTAACTTTTTTTATTCCTCCTCTAACTCTTTTCTAATAACTTCAAAATATATTATTAGATTCAAATTTCTCAAATTAAAGTTGAATTATAATTTTATCAACAATTAAAATCTATAAGTATCTAATTTTTTTTTCCATTTTCCATAAAATCTTACTAAATTATGATATTTATCGATTACTTTTAGTATATTAGTTGTAGTTTAAAATTTTGACTAATGGTTTAAGCTGAAATATCCATAACAATCGAAAACTGGAAAAACGAAAATAAATTGGAAAACGAAAATAAATAGAAGTGATGCTTAATCACGACTTCTATAGCACAAGAGTTGCTTTATGATGTGTTTCATTAGAGATGAGATGAATGATTAATTGAAAGAGTGAATTTGAGAGGTAAATACCAAAAAAATAAGGTAACTTTGTTTGGATTAAAAAATCTATTTAAGAAAAAATTATTAAAATTTGTGAGTGATACTTTTTAGTGTGAAAGAATTTTAAATTTATTTAAAAATTTAAAAATAATTAAAAAATAAAATAATTTTTTATATAGATTTTAGTTAATTAATTTTTTTATATTACTTTTATTTGAATACTTAAAGTTTTATAATTTTTACAGAAATCAAGACTCTCTGTAAAGAGTGTTTAGTGAAAAATGATTAAAGTTTAGATGTGTTTTGACACGGTCGGTCGGTCACGAGACCGACTGACTCGTCTAGTACCGATAGATTAACAATTTAAGAAATTATACAACTAATGTGTTAAAGTGAAAAGGAAAACATATAATCAGAATTCATGAAATTATAAAATAAATAATTAAAAGTACATTGGTCAACAAATTTTTTTATCTTTTCTTTTCAATTTAACACTCTCTTTTTATTTGATTATGTTCTTTTTTTTCTTCATACTTTATAAATGATATATACTTATACTATTTATTAAATTTATCTCTTTCTAAAAATAAATATAATTATAAAATGTAAATGATTAAGTACAAAGTTTGTTATTATGTATAAATGCATAAATATAGAGGATAAGAAATCAATCTCTATTTGTAGGTTTTTAGTTATAATTGGTTAAAATATTCAAAAATAAGTTTGAAACTTATAATTTAGTTAGTTATAACTAAATCAGGTATCATGTATTGTTCAAATTGTAGGTAATTATCTCCATATATGTTGAAAAAAGATATATCTCCAAATATCTCAAGGGAGTTAAGATACGAATAAGATGTTAGTATTTAGGCTTATTATGAGAAAAATGTAATTATTCTCTTTGAAATTAGGTTTATCAATGTTGTTTTACAAAAATATGCGGTGAAGTTTGTCATTAACATCATAATATATAATATAAAATTATTTAATTATAATTATTATTTTATTGTGGACCTTATAATATATTTAAATAAATAATAAAATATGAATATAGTTATATTTAAGTTAATATATAATCAACGCCTATTGTTAAATGAAATAAGATAACTAAGTACTACTTTATTAAAAAGATATAAAAATATAACCTAATTTATTGAAATAAAAAAATATAATTTTTTAAAAAAAATAAAAAAATATATAAATGTTATTAAAAGATTATGAAAATAAATATTTATTTTAAGAATATAAAAGTTTGAGTAACATTTAACATTATTTATAATAAAATAATTAGATTTTTTAAATTAAATTATAAAAAAAAGGTATGTTTTTTTTAAGTAAAACTGAAGAGAAACTTGTATTATTTTGGGCTTCTTAGACGGATCGATGACATATGTAACCCTAGGATTAAACTTCTCCTCAATATCACTCAAAGACTCATGTTTGTGAATATCTAGAAGTGAAACAGTTATTTTCGTGAGATATCTAATCTGAATAATAATAATGAAATTAATAATATGAATGATATTAAATATATGAATAATATTAATAATTTTTATATTATTAATTATATTAATATTGATAATCATACTAATAAGTATAATAAAAATCATAATATGACAACAAAACTTGATTGGTGTAATTGTTAAAGTTTCTTTGGTCATTCAAGGGACTTGGTTTTAAGTATCACCCGCTACCGGTCCGCCTAGTTTAAAAATCTAAATACTTAACTCAGCCCAAACAATAACTCATAAAATCTTAGAGATACTATACTCATATTTATATGCTTTCATTGACTTAATCGTCAGAGTTTTATCAACAGATGAAGCTCTTCTCACTGTGAACTTTAAAAAAAAGTTAGTCCATCTAGATTATTTGATGAGAACAATAATATAATCAATTTATAACTAATTCTAATATAGAAAAAAAAAATAGGATTTAGAGATAAATATCAAAGAACTCACACTTATGCAATATGAAGTTAAGAAAAAATTAATTTATCAAAAAATTAAATCAATTATAAAACCAAGTGTATACAAAAACATAAATCTTCACAGTTTCTAATTTTAGATTTAAATAAATTTTATTTAAAGTAAATTATTTAAGAGACCTTCATTAAATATTTAAGTTTTTTTAAAACATAATCAGAAATCACTATTGTAAATATTTTAGTAGAAATACAATTTTAAAAATGTAACCTTATTAAAATAAAAAAACAAGACCATATATAAACTGCAAAAATTGTATTTCACGTGCAAAAAATTCATGGGCATATAATAGCTAAGGACAATAAAGTAAAAGAACCCTAATCTACATGGCTTTATTCGCATGTTTTTTTGGTAAATCTTTGTTGTTGAAGGAAGATATATAATATATACATTTACCTATTTAACATTGACACTTACACGGACACTAATATAACATAGATACTAATATGATACGGACACAAACACAAAGATATGTACAATCTTTAAAATATAGAATACAAGAACACGGATTTATATAATATATAATTATGAATTATATAAATAGACAATAAAGATTTATGTGCACAAACATATTTCAACTTTTTTTAGTAGAAAAATATTTTTCATGACTGGTTCAAAAGGATTTATACTCAACCCCATAAAACCGGCTCAATAAGGTGAGGTTTGCACCCACTTATATACAATGAAAGGCTCTAATCTCTAGTCGATGCGGGATCTCCAACACTTATTTTTATAATCATAATAAAAATTTATATAATAAATTTTAATTTTTAAAATATTAATATATTTATCTTTTTTAAAATTATGTTAAAACTGTGCTAAAATTATTAGTAATTCAACAAATATTTTTTAAATTAGACACTTTATCGATATGTGTTTTACTAGTGTCATATGAGTGTCGTGTCTAATATATGTATCCGACATGAAGTAGTGTTTGAGCCTCATTATTGACACTTAGTCTCTTTTTGTCCTTCCGTACACTCTCACTCTTCTTCAGAAACACAAAACCAAACATGTGTTCCTTTGTCTCTAATATTACTGAAACAATTACAACAGTAGTGTGAGCGAAGAAAACATAATACTGGAGTAGTGCTTATAACTTATTTAAAAAGTTAATTAATTAATTAAATAAAGTAATTAAACATTTTTTAAATTATAATAATAATTATATAAATTATATTCAATTACAAATAATTAAATACACAATTTTAAAAATAAATAACATAAAAAAGTATATAATTTATGTTATTAAAATTTATGATGATTTTTTAAGAAAAAAATTAAAATCTATGAGTGATTTAATGTATGTAAAAAATATTAATATTGTGTTAGTGATTTGTGAGTGATCTGAATTTGTAGTATTTTTTAAAAAATATTAAAAAAGTAAGTTTTATAAATTTATATTTATCTTTAAAAAAATTAAAAAAATAAATAAAAATTATTTTATTTTATAGATTTTAGTTAAATAAATTTTTTTGTATTACTTTCGGTTGGATAATAAAAATGTTACATTTTTTACATTTATATTATATTATTAATCTATTTTCTTTTAATGACACAAGACAAAATGGCTATAAATTCTTACCTAGAAGAAGGCAAAGTAACACACCACAAACTCTCAGAATAACAACAGCAAAATCAAAGAATGGGTTATGTTAGGGTTGCTCCTTTGGCTCTCTTCTTGCTTGCCACTTCCAGTATGTAACTTCCCGTTCTTCATCATTTCTGTTTATATATTTCAGATCTACACAATATTATTATACATACTTCATTTCTTCTGACTCTGAAATTTCATTTTTAGTAATGTTTTCGATGAAGAACATAGAAGCAGGTGAATGTCCAAAGGCTTGTTCACCGAATACGAGGCAACCATGCGGGTCAAGTGGTTGCTACTGTATGCCTACTTTAGAAGGTGGTGTCTGCCTTCGTGGAATTTTACCACCAGTGGCAAAGATGATAGATGAACATCCCAACTTATGTAAATCTCATGATGAATGCATCAAGAAAGGAAGTGGAAACTTTTGTGCTCCTTATCCCAATCACTATATGGATTATGGTTGGTGCTTTACCTCTGATGCTGAAGAACTTAAAAGCTTCTTGGTCATGCCTAGAGAAATCTCCAAGTAATGTGTATGTTTGTGAAAAGTGGTGATGCATGGTGATGCTTGATGCATCTACTGCTATAAATAAAATGAGTGGTCATGCATGGTGATGCATGATATATCTACTGCTATAAATAAAATGAGTGTTTCATCCTAGTTATACTTGGTTTGGTTCCTGAAGACTCCTCTAACTTGAGTTAAAAACTGAAAAACGTTTCTGTTGTTGGAAATATATAAGAAGAAAAGAGCATCAAAGCATTGGCTTCTACAAAACAAACAAACTTCTCATAGGAATAAATGTCTCTTCAAATTCAACATGGGGTTGTTAGTTTTCACCTTTAATTTTCCTTCAAACTATTGTTCAAACCTTAATTTTCTTTTCACCGTGGCTTCAATGGCTTCACGCCTGGGATTTGTAGCATGAATTTGGTAAACTATTGAATAGTGTAGTAAAGGTTGCAACAGATACAAAAGTACAATATTTATAGCATGAATTTGTCAAAGAGACAATAGTGTAAAGTTCCGGAGTAGGAGAGAAATTTTGGAAAATTAGAAATTTGCACCATAAATTTGGCAAAACGTGGATTAAGGTTTTTGTGAGAAACAAATAATGGTCACTAAAAATAATCATAGACAAAAAATAATTAGTTATTATAGTGACTAAATTAGAGACTATTTTAAAAACTAAAAAAAAATGGTTTTTAAATTAGTTTTTATTATTGTTAAATAGTTTCTAAATTGGTATCTAATTAGCTACCAAAGTTTTAACTACCAATAAATTAGATTCTAAATTTGGTAGAAAAACTTTGGTTGCTAATTACATACCAATTTAAAAACCATTTAACAATAAGAGATCCGTCCTTTATTGCGCTCATCCCTAAAGTAAGAGATTCGTCCTCGCTCGATCAATTCAGACCAATATCTCTTGTTGGTGTAATATACAAGATTATTACTAAAGTCTTGTCAAGCCGTATGAAGAATATTATGCCGTTTATCATTGATGACTGTCAGTCAGCCTTTATTAGTGGAAGAGGTCTATTGGACAGCGTTGTTATGGCCAATGAGATCCTTGAGGATATAAAGAGAAATGGCAAAAGCGGGGTGTGCTTCAAGGTGGATTTTGAAAAGGCATACGACTCGGTGAGATGGAGTTTTTTGTTCGATATGCTACACAGGCTAGGCTTTCATGATAAGTGGATCTCGTGGGTTAAAGGATGCTTGGCGTCATCGTCAGTATCTGTGTTGGTTAATGGGAGTCCTACGGAGGAATTCAAACCTTCTAGGGGATTGAGACAGGGAGACCCAATGGCTCCATTCCTCTTCTTAGTGGTTGTTGAAGGTTTAGCAGGTTTGGTCAGACAAGCACTGAGAACGAATGTCCTTAGGGGGCTCAAGGTGGGAAGAAATAATGTCGAATGCTGTCTGCTACAGTTCGCAGATGACACACTCTTTTTGTGTGAGGATTCCTTTGATAGCATTTTTACAATTAAGGCTATCCTTCGGTGCTATGAGATTGCATCGGGTCTGAAAGTCAACTTTCATAAGTCCAAGTTATCCGGTATTAAAGTGGACGGTTTTGCCATGAGCACGTATGCTAAAACTCTGAATTGTAATACGATGAAGCTTCCGTTCCAATATCTGGGGGTTGAGGTGGGGGGTAACCCGAGGAAGATACAATTTTGGGATCCGGTAGTTAAAAAGGTCGAAGCCAAACTTAGTTCTTGGAAGGGGAGATTTCTTTCAATGGCAGGACGAATTTGTTTGTTGAAATCAGTGTTCACAGCCATTCCTCTGTTCTATCTCTCCATTTTCAAAGCCCCTGTAGCAGTGTACAATAAAATCAGTAGCATCCAGCGGAAGTTCCTATGGGCGTGGGGGAAGCAGACTAAGTCGATATCCTGGGTAAGCTGGGATAATGTGTGTAAGCCTCTAGAGCTAGGAGGCTTGGGGGTGAAGGATATGAAGAAATTTAATGTGGCCCTCCTGGCTAAATGGAGATGGAGGCTCATGAGTAGCGAAGGAGGTAAGTGGAAAGAGATTATATCATCTAAATACGGTACAGGAGCAGAAAATATGAACCTGAGGTCGAAGTACCAATCATGGTGGTGGAAGGATCTCACTAAAATCTGCGCTGAGGGTGTCGAAGACGGTTGGTTCCAAAAGGCCATTGGGTGGAAAGTAGGTAATGGAGCCAGAGTGAGATTCTGGGAGGACGTGTGGCTTGGGAACGAATGTCTTAGATCGGTTTACCCTAGACTCTTCTCCTTGTCTCTTGATCAAGGTAAAAGGGTGGGGGAGGTAGGAGCATGGGAAGAGACTACCTGGCAGTGGAATCTGAACTGGAGGAGGGGTAGGTTCCAATGGGAGACGGATATGGAGGAAGAATTCTTGTCCAGACTTAGTACGGGCGTTGTGTGGAAGGATTCCCTCGACCAGCTTATATGGAAGGGGGACCATAAGGGTATGTTCTCTATTAAGTCAGCGTACTCTATGTTGGATAATCACCAATGCTCAGCTGCAAGAGAAGGTGTGTTTAGTCTCTTATGGCAAGCTAAAGCCATGCCCAAGGTGCTTACGACAGCCTGGAGAATTCTCATCGATAAAATTCCTAATAGGGTTAATTTGTTGAGAAGAGGTGTGCAGGTGACATCAACTCGTTGTGTTCTTTGCAACCTGTCGGAGGAATCCTCTCAACACCTCTTTCTAAAATGCGGTTTTGCTCAACAAGTGTGGTCTCAGTGTTATAGGTGGATAGGTATTCTAGGTGTCCAAAATAAAGATCTCATGAATCACTTTATGAATTTCCAGCTAACCCATTTGTCCAGTCAACAGAATCAAGTATGGTTAGATTTTTGGGCGGCCGCTGTTAGCTGTATTTGGGAGCACAGGAACATAGTGGCTTTTAGACAAGGGGTGCCTGACTCCGATGAGATTTTCCAAAACGCGCAGCTACAGTCCTGGTTGTGGCTAAAGCACAAAACATCAGCTTTCTCGTACGCCTTCTCGGACTGGCTTTTGTATCCGAACCAGTGCCTCCTCTTGGTTCGCTGAGTGGTTCAAGCATGGGCTGGAACAGGTATGGCGTAGTAAGGAAGTGAGGGAGGTTTTTTAGAAGGTATAAGGTGTTCGCGCCTCATTGAGTTCTGCTCTACCAAGCAATTTTGATGGAATGTTGCAAAGGGAGTTCTTGGAGATCGTAGGTCATGCTGGGAGCCGATATGGATGGGCATTTCCTTGGGCTGTAATAGTATACGAAAAGGAGCTGATATATCTGGACACGAACACCATGTGTGTACTGTGGGGTTCAGCTGAGAGATTTGTGCGCTTCTAGAAGTTAATGCATGGATGAAGTGGGAGAGAGCAGAAGACAAGAATTGTTATGCAGCCTTTAAAGTAGCGGGCACCGATTATGCGTGCGTAGTCGGTGGTCGCCGAAGGTATGCAAAAGGCCAACATGATCACCGGTTGATAAAGCGGTGGTCTCCATAGGTCAACATGATCGTCGATCGATGAAGCGGCGCTCCCCATATGGGTGTAGCCGGTGGTCGCCGAAGTTATACAAGGTCACATGATCGCCGGTCGGTGAAACGGTGATCTTCATGCGTGCGTAGTCGGTGGTCGTCAAAGTTGTTATGCAAAGGTCAACATGATCGCCGGTCGATGTAACGGCGATCTTTATGCGCGCGTAGTCGGTGGTCGCCGAAGGTATGGAAAGGTTAACATGATCGTCGGTTGATAAAGCGGCGTTCTCCATAGGTTTACATGATCGCCGATCGATGAAGCGGCGCTCCCCATATGGGTGTAGTCGGTGGTCGCCGAAGTTATACAAGGTCACATGATCGCCAGTCAATGAAACGGTGATCATCATGCTGCGTAGTCGGTGGTCGTCAAAGTTATGCAAAGGTCAACATGATCGCCGGTCGATATAACGGCGATCTTTATGCGCGTAGCCGGTGGTCGCCGAAGGTATGGAAAGGTTAACATGATCGTCGGTTGATAAAGCGGCGTTCTCCATAGGTTTACATGATTGCCGGTCGACGAAACGGCGATTTCCATGTGTGCGTAGTCGGTGCTCGTCGAAGATATGCAAAGGTCAACAAGATCGCCGGTCGAGGAAGCGGCGTTCTCCATCTGTGTGGAGTTGGTGGTCGCCGAAATTATGAAACGTGTATGGGTAACTCGTCGCGTGGCGAGGAGAATGAGGAATGCCAACACTGGGAAGCCACTTTTGGCCACAATTCTATACTGGCGAGTCAATACAGATGAATAGCAAAAACAAGAGATTGGCTGGTGGACATTACTCAAAAAACACAAATCTCCGACTTATGCAGCTCTGGCCTATGTTTTTTGTTGCTAGGCTATGTAGTGTGAGAGGAGGAAGAAGGTGTTGTGGCATGTGGGGATGATTGTTGACGTTGTTGATTCTGTGTGTTCTTGCTTTCCTAGCGTTATTAGAGGTACGGTGTTGCTTTAGTGCTAGCGTTTGCAGCGTTTTATTGCAAACAGCTCAACCTCTTGTTTCTATGAGGGTGTTTTATGTAAAAGGGTTGAGATACCCCTTTGTATCTCCTCTAATTTTAATTCCATTCTTTGCTGATAAAAAAAAACAATAATAGAAACTAATATAAAAACCAACAATTTTTTTAATTTATTTAATTTATAAAATGATCTCTAATTTAGTTATTATAATAACTAATTATTTTTTATCTCTAAATTTAGTTTTTATTTCATGATTTTCTTGTAAGGATATTAAATGATTTTCTTGTAAGGGTATTAAAGTTTTGTGGATAAGAAGAGAATGGAGTTAAGCATAGTGGGTCTTCCTGTCACCCATCCTTGGTTGGTAAAGGGTGTCATTTGCTTACTTTGTACTAGGAAATTTTCTTCTTTTTGTATTTTTCTTATTTTTTGTTTCAATTTTTTTAAACAAATTTCTAGTTGCAACACGTGTACAAATATTTTTACTTTCATTTATATATATATATATATATGTTAAATTTAATTTTTTGATTAAAAATAATAATTTGAAAATCATTCAAAAATTCATCATAGTAGATAGAAAAATTCAACTATCCAGAAACTAAACTCTAAATTAAGAGAAGGTCAGACTCGATAAATACTCTAGCATTGATTGTAAATAGGTTTTTTTCTTGAAAAGCTTTCAGTTTTCTCCAACACTCACTTGTTTTCCAAATAGGGTAACCACATTGGGATTGGAATGTGTAGCTAAAGAAGAAGAAATGCACAGTGATGAAATTGAGAAAGCTGGGACATTGTGGTAAAGCAGCAGCCAATTACCTTTGTAATTTTCATGTGGCCAACATTTATTTGTTGTACCATGTTTTGGTAAGTCTGGTTTCTCTGTGTCTAACAATCTCAAAATCCATTTTATTGAGTAACCATTTCTGGTGCTGTAGTGCAGACCCATGATCCTAGCATGCTTCATACAATCGATTTGATAAGTATATTTTTTTTTATAAAAAATTTCATGTTAATTATACAATTTGACATAAAAAATTTCATGTTAATTTCACATCTCAATCAACAACAATCATATGTCAATTTCAATTTGACAAATATGTTCACAGTCCGAAACATCTAAGACTTATGTATTGGTGAGTGATGGTTTTGCACACATTTCATATCTTCAGAACAATGATAAATCTGAACTCATTGTGGTATGCTCAATTTCCAAATATAAATTAAATTACCATTTTTTGTGATCATTCGAATTTTGTCTTGCTGGTATTTTCAAGTTTGTTTTCCTGGGATTACTGCTAACTTTCATACTTGCTTCTTCACATTAAGAAGGGCTTCAAATTTCATGGCTTTAGGTGTGTAGAGAATTTTGACATTAATTCAATTTTTTCCATTACTGAATGTGTTTCAGAGATTATTTGGTTGTTTAAGTTTACCTTCCATCTATAGGTTCCAAAGGGTTGGGTAGAAGGAGATAACAAGTATGACAGTCTTGATTCAAGAGATTTTGGTCCGGTTCCTTATGGCCTTAGGTTGTTTCTCCCTGCATTTCAACAAATGACTTCTTGCACACTATCATTTTTGGAAAAGACCATTTTATCCCTTTTAAAAATGACTTTCAAATTACTCTTTCTGAAATATACTTTCTGGAACACGTTTTATGAATTATTATTCTTGAAATTAAAAAATTGTATTCTGGAAAGGATATTCCAGAATAATTTTTTTCCTTCCAGAATTCTTTATTCTGAAAACACATTTTGCTTCCAAAACCCTTATTCTGAAAATACTTTTTTCTTACAGAACTCTTATTCTAGAATCATATATTACATAGAATGTAGGGGTACAGAAGAAAAATGTAGGGCGCAGGAAGACCCATGCCTTATTAGAATGTAGGGGACAGGCCATTCTGGAAGGTAAGTTTTTTACCACACAAGCCTCCACTTCCTTTTCCCTCTTTTTTTTCTTCTGTCACCTAATCTTTTGATGTTCTGGATGTAGATATTACCTTCTAAACAGTTTGGACCTTTCTGGGATAAATGATCTGAAGCCAAGCATTTAATCATGGAAGCCACAATCTTCAGCATGACTCTGTTTAATTTTGTTGGACTCAGCAGTTTATTCCCTAGACTGGTGCATTTTGCTCACCAAATGATTCAAATTGCTACATTTTGCATTTTAGTAACTTATAAGGGTTGGTCCATCTGTTTTGATGCCAAGCTAAATTACTCCACAAGAATTGAATACAATCAATTGTTAATGAAACTTTAAAAAAAAGAACCTAAATGCAATTAATAATATTTCATCAAATTTGCCACCGATTTTTTGAACTCACGGTAACAAACATTATAACTGATCATCAAAGTAAAAGATTACAGAAAACATTCAAGCAATGGCAATGACAATATCAAGTCTACCAAACAGGTGAAAGTGAAACACTGAACTTGATGCCAACAAATGCTATCATTGACTAGTAATTGAGTGTCAGCTTCAATTACCTTATATCCCCCACTTAAATCTATACATAGTCTCCATGGTTAGAACAGAAAATTCACAAATTTGGACTAACAAAGGGAGTTACCATATAAGCACAAGATTTTGATCAACCATAATACATAAACTGCACCAAAGTGGCAACTCCTGGGGACTCATCTTTGATGCGTTAAAAAAATTGCCAGAACACTAGAAGAATAGTCCTCAATTCTAATGGATATAATATGACTGATGAATGACACTCAGCTAAGACCAGACAAATCTCATGCCCTAGCAAATTATAAGGAGAAATGAAGTAGTGAATTCTCTCCCAAAAAATAGCAACAATCTCAACCTTGAGTAACTTCCTTCTCTTTTGCCTTGCATACATCTTCCGCAGTCTTGATAAACTTTTTGGTCAAATCATCAACCTATAAGAAGGCAATATCAGAAACTAAACTACCAAAGCTATGGAACTTGGTAACCTTATAAGTTGCAATAAGCATATATAAGTTACCTCTTTCTCCAGTCTTTTTATGTCATCTTTGGGGAGACCTGAATACAACTTCTTTATCGCATCCATTGCCTGTAAAATTAAAAAAATATAATCAGTTTAAAGAAAGCTATGGCAAACTTTTAGAAAAATTTATGCAAAGGACCACCCTTTTTAATTAGAAAATATAGATAACCCAGAAAATTAGGACCAGGCCCTCCTGTCTTAGCATTTTTCTATGCGTTGGAATAAGTTATCTGCTCAAATAATAATAAAAAATCATGTAATTTAGATCAGGACATAAGCAATTTCTACTTTTGAAGAGGTGAACAGACAGTTAAGGAAAAGCACCAATTCCATATTTGAAAATTCATCAGAATGTTTGAGCACAAAAGGATGTTAAAGCACAAAAGGTAGTGTTAATCAATGCCTGACCAAAACAAATAAAGTTAAAAGAAAGCCAAAAATATATTTATCTTTTAGAACAAGAGAGAATTCAGTTTTTTCCACAACTACTCTGTTCTTAATCCCTATGGTAAACCTTCCATAAAATGTCAAGAACACGGAACCTTTTGCCGAGCTCTTCTAATACTTTGACGAGCATCTTCACATGATTTAGCAACCACCTTAGTCATAGCCTGAAACAAATGTAAACAGAAGGATATAGCAGCATAATATATGATGAGGTTTAAAGTGTAAACAATAACTAAATGGGGTTTAATGAGTTTACCTGCATATGCTCTTTGGTCAATCTGGTCATTTCATGGTGAAGTAAATTAGTTAATTGATATTGAGCTTGAAAGTCAAATTCTTTAATAGGTACTATTATCCAACCAAATTCACTCTGGCAGGCATGAGTAACTGAATGTCAATAGAATATGTGCTTACGGTGGAATAACAGCAATCAATCTTTCACCGTCTGATTTAGGATTTAAGCCCAATGGAGACGAAACAATGGCATTCTCTAATTGTTTAAGTGTCTGCAGAAGTTTGGCATATCATGTCAAAAGTAATACAAGTTAAGTTACTAAGCAATCTACAAAAAGTAACAACAAACTCCCACTCCTAAGGTAAAGTACCTCTGGATCATAAGGGTTAACAGACAAGGTTTTTGGATCTAGGACTGAAACAACAGCAAGCCGATTCAAAGGCATCTTCAAGCCACTAGTTTCAACAATAATATGATCAAGCATTCCTGTAGAGACATGCACGAAATTATCATGTTTGAGTATTATCTATCGAGGGAAACAGATGATCTGTAAGCAATTGTGACTCGCGTTAATATACCTGGAGATGCTCTTCCTGTTCGTAGCTTGCTTAGCTCTGCTGATAATGCAGCCATTGCAGCCTCCATCTGTGAGACAGCATTTGCCTTGATAGTAGGACCAACGTTTGGTGGAACGTCAATTGTACTAACACCCCCTTCATCCCCCCCTAAAGTGCATAAACCAATACCGATTAAAATCAAGTAACATCTCTAATGAATAATAATAGACATAAAAAAGTTATGCAAAGCATAATAATTCGACAAAGAAAACTGTTCAGGCAAGCTATTGAGTATCCACATGTTCCAAGAAAAAAATTCCACATGAACTTTAAAATCTAAAAGCTTGAGCCTTGGATTTAGCTTATTGCAATTTGATACCAGTAAATAGAATTGCATGCCTCATAGTGTTGTACTTACAAATTACAATCATGAAACTTTGCAAACCCTTATTACTTATGCATTTCATTTTCACAGGCCAAAACTCAACTCGAAAAGCAAAATACCACCAAACAACCACATTTGTTGGAGACCCCACATTAGCTAGAAAAATGACTGAATTAAATTTTGTAAGGTTAAGTTTAAAATCACTTTCTAAGATGGTCTTTAAGTCTATCTTAACACTAGATGATTCTTATGTTTTTAATGTTGAGACCAAACCTTGAGAGAAAAGAATGAGATTGAAAATGAGCAATGGACAAAAAAATCTTCAAGGCAGGTGGTGTCATCATCATTGAAATAGACACTTTAGTCAAGATTCATCTAAAGACTAATTATTAGAAGGTTTTAATTTATTCTTCTATAATCATAATAGAAACATACATAATAAATTTCTGAATTTTTAGAAAAACACTATGTCTGCCCTTATTAAGGTTGTGTCCGAGCAGTGTCAGTACTATGTCAAAGAACAAAAAACTGTATTTTTCAATTAGATACTTCACTAATACTTGTACCAACACACCATTAAAGAGAAAGTATCCGAGCTTCATATTTGGAGCTTCATTTTCGATTTTTGTACATGATTTTGAAACCTCTTTTAATTGATTCAAGATATAAGAATCATTGGATTCACTCACATAAAAGCTACAGAACACAACCGGTGTTCAAACCAAAAAATAGCTATAAACGAGGTGAAAAATTTAGTCTACTGAGCATCGGGAAAATTTAAAAATTTAATAAGATTATTTTCTAATTATTTGTAAAACTCATTTTCACAAATTTTGCATGTTTGTTATCCTTTTTGGTTCAGAAATCAATCGGATTTCACAGTTTTCATACAAGTGAACTTAAATGAGACAAGTCAGTCACTACTTCGGAAGGGTCAAATTAATCCCAAATTAAAATATAAAGGACCACGATGACAAATCTTAAAAATAAGATAAATAACCAAAAATATAATTTAATCGTTATTATAATACTTTTTTAAAGCAAATCATCATCATAAGACTTAGCTAAAACTGCAATTTCAAGTTAAAATCATCACCAAAATCACCTACCAAACTGCCTCTACATGTCCAAACTCCATTTCCCTCCTTCAAAAAAATCATCAAACTCGAAACCAAAAACAAAAGGGTATAAGAAAAAACATTACTTTCCCTTAGAGAAGCAAAGACGTACTTGACTTTCGCCCTTTGGCGTAGGCTCTGCGACTTTCCGCAACAAAATTAGGCGTGGTCGGAATGGAGAACACTCTGCTGCTATCACACATTTGAATGGTAGACACGTCACAAGCCCGAAGAACAACACGTGAGGCTCGAACGCACAACATATTTCGGTACGAGAATGCGCGCCTAACGTAACCAGACATCACCGTATTCACGAACGCCGCTTTGATTCTTGGTTAAATTCAGTGTCTGCCAGCAAATACTGTGAAATTAACGAAGGTAACAACACCATAAAGGAATCAATTTCTTACAAATATTGTGAAATTAAATTATGGAAAGTTGATATCTGTGTGAAGAGAGAGAAAAAAGCACTAACGTTGATGATCTGATTCCGATGATCGAAACGATGACTCTTCTCTGTAGCTTCTTCCTTTCGGGATTGGTTTTAGGGTTTATGGGGTTTTGGAGGGAGATGTTGAAATGGGCTGGCCGGCCGGCCGGCCACTGCCTCGGCCCAATATGTGGGCCCCGGCCCAAAATCTGCCACGAGTGATCAGGCCCTAATTTAAATTATAACAATAATAATAAAATAAAATAGTAATTGATTACATGAAGAAAACTAAATAATTGTGGAGACAATTAAAAAATTCAACAAGTAAAAAACGATGGAATTTATCATATAATGCATTGTCAGTATTTTAAAAATTGAAAAAATAATTTTAACCTTCATTTTTAGAGTCTATATATTTTTTAAATGAATTTTTTCCCTTTTTGTATATGACTTGTGGAATTAACTCAAATGACATTAAAAAAAATGCTAACAACTTCATTTTAATAAAACATATAGTAGTGAAAAGAAAGATAAAATAGTTTTCAAATTTATTTTAAAATATACATTTTTAATATCAACTTTCAAATGAGTAATTAACTTGATTTTTTTAATAGTTTTAATTAAAAACAGTTAAATTTAGTGAAAAAGAAGGGTAGTTAATTACCTTGTTTTGGTTGTTTGATGCTAATTTGCCTAAATTTTCTCCTCGTTTGGGCTCAAATTCAAAATATATCATTGTCAAAAAAAAACATACCAAATAAAAATAAAGGATTTTTCTTTCACCACCTCTATAATTTCTATATGTATATTTATTATTTTGCTTGCATTTAGGATTTGAACTGAGTACCAGTTAGAAAATATAATTTACTACTCATTTTAACATTTAAATTAATCAATATAATATATTTAATGCATATCATTACTTAATATAAATACATTCAATAGATATCATTAATTATATATATATATATATATATATATATTCATAAACAACTAAATATAAAACAAGTACCTATATAAAATGACATTTAATTATAGTGATAAAATAATAATCATATTTCTATTCACCCATACATATTGTATATTCATAATATATGTCATAACATATAACATATAAAGTGAAAGTAATTAATTCCAAAATATAAAGAAATTAATCACGGGATCTACATTTACATTCCATAATATATAACATCAAACTCATTATTAAATTAGCACTTCTTTCACTTTTTTTTTTCACTTAAAATCCAAGAGAATTGAAAGAAATCAATATTCCATATAACTTTTCAAAATAAGATAAGTATTGTACTGATAGGATGATAGGGTTCGCACAATCGAGACTCTGCCTTGGCACCCGGTTCAAACTGATCGATATGACCAACAACGAGATTGATTAATGAGATCCAGCGAGACGAATTAATGACCCAACGTATGTTAATCTCCTTTTATTAGGTTCATTAACGATAATGGGCCCACAATAATTATATAAATAAGCACGGATCCTGAAGGATCAGGTACGCAATCATCTAATGCTATATACTGAGTGTCGAGTGTTGAAGTTGACTTGAGAGTCGAAGTGTTTTTTGCAGATACCATTTGAGACCAAAGCTAGCAAGGAGGAGTGGGAGAGCAAGAGCGTAGGAGTCCAGCCAAGTGGAATGAGTGAGGTGTCGACCAACTGATCGAGGAGTGTTTGAATCGTTCTCTTGGTTATAACTCTGTTCGAGAACAAGTATTGAACACTTTCATTGAATAACACCTAAATAAGTCTCATAACTAATTAAGAGAAATCAAGATTGCCTAGTTAATCAAAATTACCTCTAAATTAAAATGAATTGAACTTGATGATGTTAATTCTGGAATGAAAATGTTAAGTTCTACATGTTAATTTTTGCATAATAATCCACTCAACGAATTAAAGATAGCAAACATTAGTATCTAATTGTGTAAATTTTACATAGTAAAATAGAGGTAGTATTATCAAATGACTTTAATTTCGTCCAACAAAATTATTTCCACCTAACGAAATTGAAATAGAAATTTTTCTTTGTCAGCAAAATTCTAGATATCCAAACTTTCCAATAGAAAGTTATATTTATTTATCTTAATAGGATTACACTTTTAAAAATATTTTTAAATTTTAATACAATTTAATAAAAGTGTCATAGTTGTTTAAGTTATTATATGCTTGCATGAAACAATAAAAAAGATAAGATTATATCAAATATCTAAGACAAATAATACGAAATAGTTATTATCAAATAAATTTCTTTTAACCAGCAATAAAATATAATAGAAATGAAAGTACTAGGGGTATTTTAACCTATGTACAAAAAATCTCATTATAAAAGAGGTGAAGTTGTCAGAACAAAAATTGGCCAAAACATGGTCATATTCTGCACATATAGAACTAATAAGTCTAAACTTCAATAAAAAAATATGCACATATACAACATACTACATCTACCAGAAAATAAGCCAACAACTAAGTCCAAAATATAAAACATGGCAGCTCCATAGAAAGTATGTGTTAGAATATATGATCTTAAATAAGAGGGGGTGAATTGTTTATAAAAGATTTTCGAAAACTTTTAAAGTAAAATGAAAGCCAATGAAGAATCACAGAGAAAGAAACTAAGGAAATCAACCGGTTGTTTTTATCAACAGTTAATAAAAACAACTTAAAACAAATATATGTGAGATCAGGGAAAAAGAGAATCTCACACAAACAAATTTATATTGGTTCACTCTTACACCAAGAGTTACATCCAGTCCTCAGAAACCACTGGGTATTCCACTATGCAATCAAAACCAGATTACAAACACCACACACCAAAGTAGTGACCTTGAACCCCTCAAGAAACACACTACCTTTGGCAAACCACACCAAGAGTATTGATCTTGAACACCTCAAGAACACACAACACTCCTTGGCAACACAACTACAGAAATACAGTAATCAAGGAAGAAGAGAATAGAATACACCTAGGTATTACAAAGCTTAAAGTTCAAAATTACAACTCAATCTTATTCCACACACTTAAGAATGATCCAAAGCTCTTTCAAATTTTGGAAAAACTGTTTTTGATAAACTCTTTTTCTTACTCCAAGATTAGGAGCTTAAAACCACCTTTATATAGACCAACCAAGTGGTCAAAAACATTTAATAAAGGAGCCAAGGTAGTTAGGATCATTTAAAACATATTAAAACCACTTAACATAATTTTGTTAAAGTTTTTAGAAAAACAATTGATTGTTTTGTCAAAATAATCAGTTGAATTGACTTGACAGCAAAGTCAAGCTTTTTCAAAACCTTTTTCAAAAACTAGTAAGGTAAAACAACCTATTATTTCGAAATTTCAACAACTTTTTATAAAACCCATCTTTTCAAGAGGTTAAAGATTCAAATGAATTTGGTTCATCTTAAGAAGTGAATTAACAAGTTTCAAACAACTAGACAATACACACACACCCAACAACAAGGTCTTCAATTTTTCCTCTTGGATTTGGAGACATCAAAGCATCTTGTTCAACAATATGTTGTTTCCTTGCTACCTACAACAACTTCACACGCAACAATAATGACTATAGTTATACCCAACAAAATGTCCTCTCATCCAAGTTAGAAACAAACCAAAGAGAAGAGGAAAATCATTAGCCATAAATGTAGTGATTTTAAGCATTTATATACATTAATATACCAATCATAATAAGAGAAGTTTGACTTTGAAAATTTATAGGTTATCCATGTCCACACCTTTAACTTGGGTCGTAGCAAAATGTTCAACCAGATCCACCACTGCATTATTAAAATTATCGTATTTCCATGATTCCAAATAATGGTTATCCACATACATCTCCAAACACTATTTTCCAAGTTGTTTATATCCATAAAGCCTATTTGTTTAAAATGTTGTGTAGCATTATCACAATGTATAAAAACTCTACCAGCCCAAACTCCAGACATATACCACACTTTAGAAGTCGCTTTAAATGTAGAAAAAAGATCATTTACGGTTTCTAGCTCAGACCCACACATGACACACATCTCCCTCTAGACTGGATTCATTTATGTATTAAATTTTCATAGTGTGAATAATGAGTTATGAAACCTATAAGGGAGATATCCAAACTTTTGTTGATAACCTTAATAATATTATATGATAATCAATAAAGACTTTTTGTCACCTATAATATTGTTTCTGACTGAAAAATTAAAATTTATTCCTTATTTTAATTCATTTAATTAAGATAAAAATATAAATAAATTCAAGTATGAGGATTGTTAGAAGGTTTGATTAAAAATAACTAAATTTTTATTTTGCATCTATTTTCCTTCTATATGTATGTAAATGTATCAAAGTACCTCATCAAAGTTTTGCTACAAAATATTTGAGTAAAGATGATTAATTTTTGAACGAGTATCTTATTGAAATATCTTTTTTATATTATTTTTTATTAACAAATTTTAAATATAAGATTTTACTTAAAACTAAATCCACTATCACTCTTAATATTAACTTTTTTAGATGATTAAAATAAAACATTCTGTTTTTAGTACAGTAAATTTAATTTAATTTAAAATAAAATAAAATAAATGTCACATTACAATAATGGTAAGTGAGGTATAATTTTTTTTTATATTGTCTAACTCATTTTGTCCCTCTATTGACCCATGCGGACTGCGAGTTATATGAGACAAGTTAAACGGGTCGGTGAACTAGATTAATGAGTTCGTCCTACACTTTTTGATATCTGACTACGAACTGATTCGTATGATTCGCTCTACATTCTCGTCCCTAATTACTATAATGGTTAATTATTTTTTATCACCAATTAATGTGATTAGTTGAATGTGAATATCTTTTGATAGTAGAACTTAGATGTCTCTATTTTGCTTTAGGTTCAACCGTGCTTAAAAAAATCACTTTTAGTCGTGGCCGCCAAGTTCTTTTGTTACATTGAATGGAAACCTCAAAAGCCAAAAAGCCAATTTAAGGTTGCAGTTGTGGGGTCACAGGATGTACATGTGTCTCAAAACCTTAACGTGAGTCTTCACCTAAACCTAATTTTCTTATTTTAAATCTTTTTTTTTCTTTCTTTTCATCTTATTATTGTTTTTTCCGTCAAACTTCCCTTTATGTTTTCAAATCCGATGACTTTCCATGTCATGCCTTTGACTTACACTAGCCCTCTTCAAGACATAGAGAAAAGAGAAATGTCATATTTTTCTTTTACGAATCTTCCTATAAAATATTTTTTGTGAAAATTAAATATAATATATTTACCATGTTGAAAAAATAAAAAGTTTATTCTTCTTATTCCACAAAGTTAAAAAAGTATAGAAGTGTTAAAAACATCTTTAGTATATAATAATATAAGTTGTTTATCTAACTTTCTAATGGAACTTTCATAAATTTGAGTTATTTAAAATCGAAAAAAATAAAAATATCTTTAAAATGTATTTGTTGACGTAAGAATATTGCTAGTAATGACAACTAATAGTTAATTTTTCTAGATATAAAATTAAAAGTTAACTCTTTTTCATGCTCATCTTAAGTTTAAAAAAATTGCTTTTGAAAAATAGTGATTGTTAATAAATTATTATTATTATTATTATTATGAAAGTATAAATTATTTATGTTTCTTCAAGGTGTAAGAGAGTACTAGAATTTTAAATTATGTGTACTTTAATGTACTTTCAGTTCAGAAAGTTGATTGTATTTGTTTAATTAATTAATTGCTTACTTAATTAAAAAGTAGGAAAGTATTTTTAATTACTTGTTTAAAACCATGCTAAATTGGCACTTGAATACGTTCTTGACTGAAACAATTCAAATTTATGTTTTTTCCCCTTCATATTATCACATCCTTTCTCATTAAATTATAAGGTTTTTACATGAGTTTCTTCAAAACTTCTTTAAAAAAAAGTACTTTAATTTTTTTCATAAACTAAAATTAGTTTATCAAAAACTATATAATTATTTTTAACTTCAAAAATTAGTTTCAATTTTTTATTCCTTTTTCTTAAAAGAAACTTTGTATAAAGAAGATAGTCTAAAGATTTATCATAAACTATATTATAAAATCTTGATGGTGCATCAACAAAACCACACTAACAACATTAATTTGCCATTACTTTTTTAGTAATTACTATCACTATTTTTAATTTATATGGAGTTAATCTTTCTATATATATAGAGTTATTTATTTGGTACGCAAGAAACGAAACACCAAATAAAATAAAGGTATATATTGCAAAAAAAAAATCATTATTTTATTAAATCAAATACTATATATGCAGTGTTCAGCATGTGACTAAACAACATTGAAGAAATGGTAGAAGTAATGTATTCAAATAAACTTTGTGTAACTTTTCATTTTCATGAGTCGATCTAGAACCTTTTAGGCTTTCTAGTCAACTTTGTTCTTCTCAAAATTTCAATGACCACATACATAATCAATCATATGATCGATGAGATGGTTATGACTTCAATAAATAAATAAATAAATTTAAATATTTTTCTTATACATTTAAATATAATTAATCATTTTTATTTAAAAAATAAAATTCAATAATATAATCTATTATATATATATATATAATATGATGATCATAGTTCTAACTAAGAACTAAGGTTACAAGTTTATATAATAGCATACAAGGAGAAAAAAAAGAAAGTTTTGAATTTATTTTTAGTATTTATATGTATATTTTTGTTTATTTTATTTTTTATTCATTTATGGACTTGAGTGTTAGAATGTGATTTATATATAGATGTTTGTTATGCTATGATTAATAACTTTGAGAGATTAAAGAATATCTTTCATATAGAACTCCACCAAAAAAATGTTTAATTTCTAAAAAGATTATTTGACATTTTGGTGAATCTTAATAAAAAATTTCTCCACCATACAAATAAAGAAAAATATTTATTCTTTTTTAAATCAATTAGGAAGATTTTACCTTTTCTTTATAATATGTAATTTTTAAAATATTATAATGAATTCAACACACAAAGACTAAATTTAATTTTTTACTTGGGAAATTTCATTAAATATTTAATGAAACTTGAATTACTTTCATTCAACTTTAAATTTTCTTTAATTTTTTTTTTTTACATCCTCAATTCCCTTACTTTATAATATACATCATTTACATACTTCACAATATTATATTACAAAATACTATTCATTTTATAAGGATTTTTAAACATATATACATCAAAAAAACAATAAAAGATTCTTCTAGTTTTCTCTACTAACTTCTCACTTGCTCAATGTTGAAATTTATTACTTATAATTTATGCTCCCATGTAGAGTACGATCATGGCAGATTTTTTTTTTAAAAAAAAAAGGAACAACCACAAACAAAAAAATAGAGTAAGCTAGTTTTTTAAAACTTTCCATAGAATTCTATAACTGATAATCATTCAAGAGTATTCTCATTCATTTACATCACAACACATGAATCATCACACTTTATCCAATTTAGTGAATACAATCATGAACTTATAAATCATAACATCTCATTCATATCCATGTACTAAACAACTAAGTGTCTATAAATATCTCATGTTCATTATCACTCATGTAAGAAATACACTGACACAAACACATAAACATTTGATTCTACTTTTGAAAGACCAATGAATTGAAATTAGACTTAGAGACCCAACTATCATATCACTATGTTGTCATCACAACAAAGTTTATCCTTTAGGAAATTCATCCTCATACGAAAAGGTTAATCCATATGATTTATTCTGATAAGTTATTTCTCAAATCTCAGACTATGTCATATGAATTTCCTTATACTCTCACCACCTGATAGTTTTCATCTATATGATTACAATATACCACTAAAGTTAGGATCTTCCCTTTTACAAAGTCCCACAAATCAGTACACTCTCCTAAACATCTCAACACAATATTTCCTTTCCTGAAAATACTATGTCTCGATCTCAAATTTCCACATATAATTCATCACTCATTTCACACCTCATACATTGATTATATATATATAAACATTCATCGTAAATCAACAAAGCTCATTACACAACAACTAAACAAACAAAATCAAAAGAAGTTTTTTTTAGCTTGAGAAAAAATGATCTTGTTTGAGCGAATATTTCTTCATTTGAGCGAAAATGGGGCTGAAAACAAGTTCAATTCCTTTCGCTTTAATGGAGACCAGAGAGTTTAAGCCAAATTTTGACTCCATTTTTGCTTGAGGGAAAATAAGTCAAGTTTTTTACAAGTGAAAATGGACTCAGGAGCAAGGTAATTTTTTTCCTGTTAACATAACTAAATTTTAAATTTTCACCCAAACTCAATACTTAAATTTGTTTTTTTATAAAATAAATAAGATCAATAAGATATCATCTTGCTCCTAATTTGATGTATACTCTCATTGAACTCATATATCAACGTATATATCTACATATTTAGAATTCAAACAACGAACACTCATTATTGTCTTCACTTTAAACAATTCATAACATAATTCAGTCACATTCAAGAACTCCTTCAACATTATAAACAACATGTAAATTGCCAAGTTATCAAAATGTATCTCTATGCTTTCACAATTAATCTTAATCAAATCATTCTAATTCACTCAACAACAAACCCTGCAAAAGCAAATTTGGACTTGTGACCATGTCACCTTCACATCAAGGTCCTATAGCCTACGGTTCTATTGAAAGGTAAAACTAGTTTCTTTACTTGATTAGAAGTAGACATACTCACAAAGAGTTTCAGCTCCTAAAGAGGTCATGGATAGTCTAACCTGGACCATAGGATCTTGATCAATGATCCAAATATATCACTAGGATTATGAACTAATATAGAATAATCCTGAATCCTTAGGTACCACATGCAAAGAACCTATATTCAAGTAAACAGAAAAAATCCAAAACTGCTTCAAAGAAAAAATAGTAGAATTGAACTTAGTATAATCAAAATTTTGATCGAACATTTTTGCTTTACTCACTATCAATAGTCCAAAGGTAGCCTCCGATTGTTAGTCCAATAAAGAGTAGAATCAGAAATTTAGAGAAAAAATAGATAAGTAAAAAAAATATTTTTTAAATAATCATATAAAACATGTGATAAATATATATTGAATTATGACTAATTTTATTTATTTATCTCTCTTGCAATGTTACAATATTTAAACCATTAGCATTCAAACCATTAGCACCTATGGAGGTATTCATCATCCTTCAAGATTGTTCATGGACCAGAGAGTTATTCTACTTTTCCTATTTATTATTTAAATAATCAATTATATATAATATAGTATAATATAATATTTTTTTATTGTGGTACTTTAAAATTAATTGTATCACCATTTACTCAATTCATTTATAAGTTTCATGATTTTTAAAGAATCTTGATAGATGTGTGAAATTATTAAAAATTGGAGAATTAAATCTCGTCATAAATATCTTGACATCGAAATATTTTCAGGATTACTTATCTTTTCAAACATGATATAAGTATTTTTTACACTAAACTTTTTTTCAATATTACTTTAATATTTTCAAACCTATTGAGTTTATAAATATCATAAACTTTATTATATTAAAGGTGACTTGTATAGAATAATTATGTTAGGTTTAAAGATTTAACATTGAAATAATGATGGGATCAATTCAAGTTTGAGGAAAAAACTTTGTTACTGATATATACTAGGATCATTATATAGTTGAAGTATCATTCAATTTTGAGTTGTTATTTCATGAAATCTGATCCATATGCATAATAATGACGAAAATGGAAGTAGCACTACTTAAAACATCTTTATCTTAACTCTTTTCATTAAACATCACTAACTCGACTTCACACTCATGTAGGAGAAACAACACCCTTAAAGGTAAACCTCTTATGCAATTTTTATACTATCGCATATGGACAAAATCACATTCATGTAACAAATCTTTAATGCATTTTTCTCTTAAAATGTACTTCTCACACCCTCAGGATAAATTTGTGATGTAATTTATATTTTGATTTCTTCCAAACCTGTGTGAGTATACACTACAAGAAAATCATGAATAGAAACCAATTTGTAGAAACCAAAATAATTAGTTGCAATAGTAACTAAATTAGAGACCATTTTAGAAACTAAAAAGAAATTTGGTTTCTAAATTAGTTTCTATTATTTTCTATTATTGTTAAATAGTTTCTAAATTGGTATCTAATTAACAACCAAAGTTTTTGCTACCAAATTTAGAAACTAAATAATTGGTAGTTAAAACCTTAGTTGCTAATTAGATACCAATTTAGAAACTATTTAACAATAATAGAAACTAATTTAGAAACCAATTTTTTTTTAGTTTCTAAAATGGTCTCTATTTTAGTTTCTATTGTAACTGTTGATTTTGGCTTAATCCCAAGTCCCACATCAGTGGGTTCATTGTTTGGGAAGGAGGTTTGAGGGTTATAAATTAAACTCTCTTCCTTCATTGTTATATATCCCAATTTGTAATATCTTCTCCCATAATAATAATAAAAGTGATCTATTTTTGCTGTGCTCGGAGATTAGGCTAAATTGGCTGAACTCCGTTAACAATTTTCTGGTGTGTTTTTCCTCTTTATCTCTTTTATTATTCCGCTCTGTTTATTCAATATTATTTGTCGGGTAGCTCTGTTAGGGTTCTGTTTTAGTGGGGAAATTACCCGTTTTTCCCAACAAGTGGTATCAGAGCCGAAGGTTCGCCTTGGGTTGTTTGAAATTATTTGTAATATTGAATATTATATTTTGAGTTTGTAATGGCAAATCAAGAAGAAGAAGCGAAGGATGTATCCAGAGTGTCGGGCTCCTCGTCATCATGGTCGAGGTTCCCAGTGTCCACTTTGAAATTGGCAGTGGAAATATTTGATGGCACTGGACATTTTGGCATGTGGCAATGAGAGGTCTTGGACTCTCTTTTTCAGCAGGGTCTTGATATTGCTATTGAAGGAGAGAAACCAAAAGAGGTAGAGGAGAAAGACTGTCCAAAACTGCAGAAGAAAGGGAAGGCTCCGCAAGATGCAAATGTTGCAGAATGCAAAAGTGATGTGGAATCAGATATCTCTTTAATTGTCTCGCTTTCAGCATCATCGTATCCAGATGAGTGGATATTGGATTCAGGTTGTACCTATCATATGTGTCCCATTCGGGAATGGTTCTTTGAATTTCAAGAACTCGATGGCGGGGTTGTTTACATGGGTAATGATAATCCATGTAAGACAGTTGGGATAGGTTCAATCAAGCTGTGGAATCATGATAGATCCACCAGAATTTTGCGGGATGTACGGTACGTGCCAAAGTTGAAGAAGAATCTCATCTCATTGGGGGCTTTAGAATCTAAAGGCCTAGTTGTGACGATGCGAATTCTTAAAGCAACTTCAGGAGCATTGGTGATGTTGAAAGGCGTGAGGAAGAACAATCTATATTACTATCAAGGTAGTGCAGTGGTGGGGACAGTAGCGGTAGCAACTTCTAGCACTAAGAAGGATGTCGAGGCAACGAAGTTGTGGCATATGAGGTTGGGACATGCTGGAGAGAAATCCTTGCAAATTCTTACCAAGCAGGGATTGTTGAAAGGTACGAAGGCTTGCAAACTTGAATTTTGTGAGCATTGTGTTCTGGGAAAACAACGAAGAGTGAAGTTTGGCACTGCAATACACAATACCAAGGGTATTCTGGATTATGTGCATTCAGATGTGTGGGGACCTGCCAAGACTCCGACAAACAGAGGTAGGAATTATTTTGTCACTTTTGTGGATGATTTTTCCAGGAGAGTTTGGGTGTTTACTATGAAGAACAAAAATGATGTGCTTGAAATTTTCCTTAAGTGGAAAGCTCAAGTTGAAAACCAGACATGAAGGAAGATTAAGGTTCTCCGAACAGACAATGGAGGAGAATACAAGAGTGATCCGTTCCTGAAGGTATGTCAAGATTGTGACATAGTTCGACACTTCACTGTTAGAAAAACACCACAACAGAATGGGGTGTCGGAGCGTATGAACAAGACACTTGTGGAGAAAGTTCGTTGTATGTTGTCTAATGCTGAGTTAGGCAGAGAGTTTTGCGCTGAGGCTGTGACATACGCTCAACATCTCGTCAATCGTTTGCCATCATCTACTATAGATGGCAAAACCCCGTTAGAGGTACGGTCTGGAAAACCTGCAAATGATTATGATTCTTTGCATGTTTTTGGTTCTATTTCATATTATCATGTGATTGAATCAAAGTTGGATCCACGGGCAAAGAAGGCTCTTTTCATGGGCTTTAGTTCTGGAGTGAAGGGATACCGTTTGTGGTGTCTAGAGGCAAAGAAGACGATTATCAGCAGGGATGTTACCTTTGATGAATCTTCGATGTTAAAGAAGGTAAATCCATAAGGAGTTGATAGTACTCCACAACAGGTGGAGTGTGCCTGGAAGCAGGTGGAGTTTGAGCCAACAGTGGTGATCCCAACACGAAATACCACAAGTGACTCTCCTATGGCAGAAGAAGAGTCAGATGAGGAAGAGGTTCCTACCCAAGAATCTCAACATCAATCAGTGCCAATTGCAGTTAGAAGACAGAGACGAGATATTCAGAAGCCTGCTCGTTTCATGGATATGGTTGCCTATGCACTTCCAGTTGTTGATGACATTCCATCCACTTACCCAGAAGCCATTCTAAGTTCAGAGAGTGGTAATTGGGCAGGTGCGATGGAAGAGGAGATGCAGTCTTTGAAGAAGAACAAGACGTGGAAGCTGGCACAATTACCAAAAGGTAAGAAGGCAATTGGGTGCAAATGGGTATTTGCAAAGAAAGAAGGATTTCCTAATAAAGAAGATGTTCGCTACAAGGCAAGGTTGGTTGCTAAAGGCTTTGCTCAGAGGGAGGGAATTGATTATAATGAGGTATTTTCTCCAGTTATTAAACATTCCTCCATTCGAATTTTGTTGGCCTTGGTAGCACAGTTGAATTTGGAGCTAGCTCAACTTAATGTAAAGACCGCGTTCCTACACGGTGATTTGAAGGAGGAAATCTATATGATTCAACCAGAAGGATACAAGGTTGATGGTAAAGAAGATTGGGTTTGTAAACTTAGCAAATCGTTGTACGGACTGAAACAATCTTCGAAACAGTGGTACAAACGATTTGATAAGTTCATGAAGGATCAGAAGTACAAGAGAAGCAAATATGATCACTGTGTGTATTTGCGCAGACTTGAAGATGGTTCCTACATTTACTTACTCTTATATGTTGATGATATGCTGATTGCAACAAAGAGCCAAGTTGAGATTGACAGGTTAAAGGCTCAGTTGAGTAAAGAGTTCGAGATGAAGGATTTGGGGGAAGCCAAGAAGATTCTCGGCATGGAGATAAACAGGGACAGGGAGAGGGGAAAACTTTGGCTGTCACAGAAACAGTATTTGCAGAAGGTACTACAACATTTTGGTATACACGAAGATACAAAACCTGTAAGTACCCCACTTGCTCCTCATTTGAAATTGAGTAGCCGTTTATCTCCGACGACTGATGAAGAACAAGAATACATGGCGAAAGTCCCATATGCAAATGCAGTTGGAAGCTTGATGTATGCAATGGTGTGTACGAGACCAGATATTTCACAGGCTGTGAGTGTTGTTAGCAGGTACATGCATGATCCGGGCAAGGGACATTGGCAAGCTGTGAGATGGATTCTACGGTACCTCCAAAATACCTTAGATGTTGGATTGACATTTGAGCAAGATGAATCACTTGGTCAATGCATAGTTGGATATTGTGATTCTGATTATGCAGGTGATTTGGATAAACGACGGTCTACAACTGGCTATTTGTTCACTTTAGCAAAAGCGCCAGTTAGTTGGAAGTCTACCTTGCAGTCTACGGTGGCTTTGTCTACGACAGAGATAGAGTATATGGCGATTATAGAGGCTGTGAAGGAAGCAATTTGGCTTCATGGGTTGCTTAAAGACTTGGGAGTTGGTCAGAAACAACTTGAGTTATATTCTGACAGTCAGAGTGCTATTCATTTAGCAAAGAATCAAGTCTTTCATGCACGGACGAAGCAGATTGATGTTCGTTATCACTTTGTGCGTGAGATTCTCGAAGAAGAGGAGATTGTTCTCCAGAAGATTCACACTACGGAGAATCCTGCAGATATGCTCACCAAGGTGGTTACAAGGACCAAGTTTGAACACTGTTTAAACTTGGTTAATATCTTGCACATTTGAAGTTGGCGCCCGGAGGCGCAAATTTGAAGCACTGTAAAGTTTGTTTTTGTTATGTTTTTTAGAAGATTTGTTTTAGGTGGGACTTGAAATTAAGCCAAGGTGGAGATTTGTTGATTTTGGCTTAATCCCAAGTCCCACATCGGTGGGTTCATTGTTTGGGAAGGAGGTTTGAGGGTTATAAATTAAACTCTTCTCCTTCAGTGTTATATATCCTAATTTGTAATATCTTCTCCCATAATAATAATAAAAGTGAGCTGTTTTTGCTGTGCTCGGAGATTAGGCTAAATTGGCTGAACTCCGTTAACAATTTTCTGGTGTGTTTTTCCTCTTTATCTCTTTTATTATTCTGCTCTGTTTATTCAATATTATTTGTCGGGTAGCTCTGTTAGGGTTCTGTTTTAGTGGAGAAATTACCCGTTTTTCCCAACAGTAACTAATTATTTTGGTCTCTAAAAATTGGTTTCTATTTCATGATTTTCTTGTAGTGATAGTCATACTTTTGTGAGTGAATTTCTTATACATTTTTCTTTTCTAAAAGATCTTCCACATAAATGTGGATGAATTTTTGATATAATTTATTCTCTTATGTATCTATCACGGATCACATCCGTGAGTATAACTCTAATTATGTGAACAAACTATGCAATTACTACACCAACACATCTTATATGCCCATGTGGAACAATCTTTGATGTAATTTTCTATACTTGTGCACATTGGTAAAATATGGCTAAGAAAATATAGTGAAATTATATTTTAAATTTCAAATGTTGATTAAACTTACTCAAATTAGAGGATGTTTTAAGATAACTCTTTAAAAAATGAAAGACAATGAACTTACCATTTTAAGATTCATGAAAGTCCCTCGTTCTAAAATATTAATGTTATTTTAAATAACGATTTATATAAATGTGAATATTATTAACAATAACTCAATCCAAAGCTTAACAATAATTATAACAAACGCTTTATCATCTTAACAAAGACAAAAGAACTAACATCACACTAATTGAGCTAAAACATCACATCCACCTAAAGACATTAAAGTCATTCAAAACTATCCTATCAATTAAAACAAAATATTCACCTACTTAATTCTTATTACATCATTCCTAAACATCATCACAACCCAGAAACAATTGCATAGGAATTTCCAAATCTAGGTACTTCTGCTCATTAAGAAAAAACAGATATTTTGGTCAAAGTTTATTGGTAAGACCAAAACTTTGTCACTATATAAAAATCCCTTTGACAAAAAATCGATCAACAAATACAAATCCGTCGATGATTACTTACCAACATAAATTTATAGATAAAATTCATTAATAGTAAAAGAGTTACCTACAATATAAATTGGTCAATAATATATAATTTTCTTATAATGTGCTTATTACCTAGCCTCCTATTTTTCTATATAATCAAAACTCACAGTGAGAGAGATAAAAGAAAATATATATTATTCTTCATAAAAAACTTAATAATTTTTTTTTTCAACTTCTGATAAAAACAAAAGATTTGATCATCAAATCATCTTTTTTTATAAAAATAGAGTACGAAAATCCTTTATACCCTTAATGAACAAACCTTTGAATTTCTTCAGGAGACTGGTGTACGTGTATAAAATATATGATGTTCTTTTCTTTTTACGAAAATAACTTATTATATATTTTTTTAATGACGATATGTAGTATTCATGTCTGGAGAAAATAAAAACTATAATAACCTGCTGCATCTAGCAAAATCAATTTACCAGAATTTTCTCGTTCTTCGAATGCAAGTAAGCATTAATTGATTAATATTTATACATTCTTCCAAAGTCTTCCTTTATCCAAACATGCTTCTAGATAGGAAAAGGAATCATTACTAATTTAGTTTAAGAATTAACTTAATATCAATTATATAAGAATTTTAAAAAGTGATATTTTGTTAAAATATTATATTCTAAAACAATAATCGATAACGTATTATAGATAAAAAAAACATTTAAGACTTAAAAAAAGTTAATTTTTAATTAAAAAAAACAAACAAAAAAACGATTGATTATAACAGATATGGGATTAAGTAATTTTTCTAAACTTCTCTTAATTTTCATACATAGTATGTATTAAAATTTATTAAAAACTACAAAAGTATAAATAAGGTTCCTTAAATTAAAAATTGAACTAAAAAAGTAATAATTTTAATGAATTGAAGTTTATAATATAAAGTGCATTACAAAAGTAGCTTAAAAGTAGGGTTTTTGACTATCATATGGGTTTTTTTTTTTTTTTTACTAAAATGGGGTCTGTTTAAAAAAAATTTACAAATTTAGGCAAGTCGTGTCAATTCGGCACGACTTCATATGCACAAATCGTCCCAATTAAACACGACTTTGTCATGTCATACTGAAGTCGTGCCAAGTTGCCACGACTTCTACCCTGTCATACTGAAGTCGTGCCAAGTTGGCACGACTTCTGCCACGTCATATTTTTTTTAATCTTTTTTTAATTTTATTGTTTATATATTGGGTAGTAAGTTATGTAATGTTAAAATTTAATTTGATACATAATTGTCTAAGAGTGTTAGTTTTAAAAAACAAAAAATTGGATAATCGTGTATGAATCATGTTTGAATTGAATGAATAAATACATAGATAAAGAAAATGAATGTTCTAAGAGTGTTATGAATGCATAAATACATAAATAAAGAAAATGAGGAAATTAATAATCAAACTTGAATTGAATTTTATTATTAAGCTTGTCGGTGCGGACAATTGCTTCTATTGTGACCTTCCGTTCTACAATATGAACATTTTTTTGGCTTATTTGGAATTGAATCATCCATTTCGTTACGAATGCGTTGAGTGCTAGGTCTTCCTGATTGATGTCGACGCATGATGGGGTCAGGTAAGAAATTTAGTCCCGTGTAAGTAGACCAATAATCCTGATTTCGAATTGGATTAAATTGGATCTCATAAGCCTTTATTAAAATATTGTGCAGACTGTATACTGAGGCCTTTTAAATAACGACATTTGTGACCCAATATATAAACAATAAAATTAAAAAAAAATAAAAATTTACGACGTGGCAGAAGTCGTGCCAAGTTGGCACGACTTCAATATGACAGAGTAGAAGTCGTGCCAACTTGGCACAACTTCAGTATGACAAGGCAGAAATCGTGCTAAGTTGACACGACTTCAGTATGACATGGCAGGATCGTATCTAATTAGGACGATTTGTGCATATGAAGTTGTGCTGAATTGGCACGACTTGCCCAAATTTATAATTTTTTTTAAATGGATCCATTTTTTAACAAGCAAAATAAATAACTTCATCATGATTAAAATTGTTACTGATATTTATGATATTTATAAACAAACATAGAATATGCCATAAATGAATCTCTAAAACTGAACTCTTTCATTCAAAGAAGGTTAGTGGAGAAAGTGACAAGGTTGATGATATTGATGTTTTGTTTTTGTTCTATTTTGGTAAATTCCATGGCAATTTAAAACCAGAGTTCTGTGTCATCGAATCTTATCTCAGCAAAAAGAAAATAAAAGAAGAAACGTCACTAATTTGCAGGGTTTCCATGCACCCAAGTTTATCTGAATCCCAGTCATACAAGGCTGCGCACGTGCGAGAATCATTCATTGAACAAGAACAATAATCATTAAACAAACGTTAACAACAAAGTGGTGTCACAAGTCTCAGCATACACACACCACTTACGGGTCACGTAAGCATCCCAAGATCTAGATCAATCAATGTCTACAAAAAAATTAATACCCAAATCATAATCATACCTTATAAAAATCCAATTTCAATCTTAATGTTATTAAGTTAAGAAAATATTAATAGACAAGCTATATATAATTAGTGTATTTGTAATGTTCTTTAACCCTAACTCACCGATTTTCTTTTACTAAATTAGGGTTTGTGTAATTAATTACATCCTAAATGTATTTAATTAATAACCCATTAGAAAATAAATAAAATTTACTATAAAAAAATAATTTATTAGTGTTTCTAAATTTTATTAATAATAAAAATTATTTTATATATTAATAATTTTTTAATTTATAAATAGTATATGTTAATTAATATTTAATAAAAAATGAATAATTAAATAGAAGTTATACGTTTATAAAATAAAAGGATAAAATATCTCTCTTTGTTAAAGGAAAGATAAGAGAGTGGGGATTGAGACAAAAGAAAGGATGAAATTTGCTTTAAACCATAAACTAAAAAAATGGTTGTCTTGCTATTTCCTCCATGATTTCAATAGTCAAAATCATCATCCAACTTTTTCAAACCTTACCCTCTTTCCTCGAAGCTCCCTCCTTGACCAAAACTTTCCATGACCCACCTCTATAAAAGGCTTCATCAACTTGTGCATTTTAAATTCAATGTTTTGAAGCATAGAGACACTATAAACACATCCCCACTTTTTGGTTCTGTTCTTGTTTGTGTTGTGTCTATTAGTAGCACATTGACAAAGCATGAAGAACAAAAGGGCAAGTAGAAGGGACAAAAAGGAGATCAAAGTCACATATATTTCGAGCCCCGTGAAGGTGAAGACCAGTGCCTCAAATTTTAGGGCACTTGTTCAAGAACTCACTGGCCAATACTCCAATGTTGCTGAAACCTCCATGCCCATGGAAGAGGAGAATGAGCACTTGGAGAGACTGGTTCACAAAACTCATGAAAGTGAAGCTCAACAATGGAGGGTGGATGTTGAGAGCACCAACTTGATGATGAGACCTGAGTATAGTGAGTTCATGTCGAGATCCTTGATGGAGCCATTCAACCAACAACCTCTTCAATATGATTTGATGAGTTTCAACATGTCATAGGTTTTGGTTATTGTTCCGTACGCATGAATATATATATAATATGAATCTCCATGTTTGATTTTGATCTTGGTTTATCAATCTATTGTTGAATTAATGATGATGTGAATAGAAGTTAAAGGGGGTTCGTGTATTTTTACGGATTCTTAGATTCTTAGATGTAGTTATTTAGATTGTGGAATGGAGGAGAAGAATGAATAAATAAATACACCCAATTTTTGAAAAATATATGTTTTTTTTCTTTCAATATACTGAGGACATAAACTTCTTCCGAACATGATTTGACTAAGTTTATAGGCAAATAATAAAAAAACCTAATATTTTAGTGACTTATTTTCTTAATTATATGTTTATCTACAACTCTATTGGAAATTATGTTTAAGGAATTCGAAATCGACGTCACTTAAATAATATAACTTAGTTCCTATGTTTCCTTACCGAAGAGGAAATCTGAATATCTTGCTAATATTTTTATATTTAAAAAATAAGAAAAATATAACAGGACAACACGTGTCTATTCAGGGTGCTGCTTTCACAATTTATCTTAGCCACGTGTGTAACTTTAATACATGTGTGAATATGGAAATAAAGGAGTAATCAAACAAATACACGAGTGTTATAGAAGAGAAAATATCTCAAAAAAATATCTCAAAAATATATTTTTTGAAATCATTGATTTCTTTTAGCTGAAAAAATAAATAATGAATTGTTACGAATTCGTAAGATAAAATTGAATGCCGACACTCATTTGATGTAGAAATAAGAGAAGTTATGCCCAACGACATGTGACTCATTTCCGTTCCATTGGTAATGTTTTTTATTTTTCTCTATGTTATTAAATATTGATAAGGACATTTTTTTTGTTAAATTAATATTTATTTCAGTGGCTTATGTGCAGACTGCTATAAGTGATCATAGTTTGATTGGTATGGATATGTGTGTTGAAACATAATTAAAATAATATTTTTATGCTAATATAAGTGTACCTGAGTGGAGAGATGGGGTCCAGGCACGGTCGGTTGACGTGGTGTAATTGCTGACGTGTTGATCTTCTTTTCCTCTGGTAGATTGTCCTTTCTTGCTGTCTCCTTTGATCGGTCGTCCCTTCGTGCTATCCACTTCGGTCGGGCGGGGGAGGGTACCTGCGAAGGCACTCCGACGCTCAAGTAAGTATGAGATTCTAAGCGCAGTTTCGTAAGTGAATGAAAACGTACCTTTCTCTGGCTTGAGCACAGTATTTATAGGATTGCCTAATGGGCTTTCTATTCCTTGGGCTCAGGGTGGTTATGGATATGTCTTGTCAGTCGTGCTCCGGAATACCCGGGGAACATATCTTCTCTAAACGCATATTCCTTATTCTTCGGAGGTGTATCTTAACCACCTTAGCTTGTCACATAAATGCCCTTACATTTATTGTGTATACGGCCGGTCGGAAAGTGCGTTCGTTTCCATTTATTGTGTATACGGCCGGTCGGCCACGTGCGTTCGTCCGGTGCCTACCAGTACACTTGCCCCCCAGGCTCGAGGTGAATAAAAGCCGAAGAGTCGTAATAATTGTTGTGCCTTTCGAGTTGTCAGACATTAAATTTAACGGAATGACGGGACGTTCGCATTAGCGAAGAATATTTTCGGTTAGGCATCGGACAAGCGGCCTGCCTGCATGGAGCACCCCTGGAGGACGACCAGTACGACAGAAAAAATAATAGTTGATGGAAAGCTGGTGCCGGTCAACCCCGATGATAATTTAAATGAGGAGGCCGAGGGGGAGACCCCTGGCCCACAGCCTGACGCCTCTTTTGAAGAGTTAATGAACAATGTGGCATAGAAAATTGCTGGACCCGACATGTGGGCAATGCACACTTGCATAAATAATTCTGATTACATTAAAGTAATAAGATAATTCTGATGCCGGACGAGGTATAAATAATTCGGATTACATTAAAGTAATAAGATAATTTTGATGCCGAACGAGGCATAAATAAGTGAATAATTCTGATGCCGAACGTGGCATAAAAAGGTCTGATTACGTTAAGGTAATAATTCAGATGCCGAACGAGGCATAAGATTGAGTAAATAATTCTGATGCCGAACGTGGCATAAATAATTCTGATTACGTTGAGGTAATAATTCAGATGCCGAACGAGGCATCAGATTGAGTAAATAATTCTGATGCCGAACATGGCATAAATAATTCTGATTACGTTAAGGTAATAATTCAGATGCCGAACGAGGCATATATAATTCTGACTACGTTAAAAGTAATAATTCTGATGCCGAGCGAGGCATATATAAATCCGATAAATTCTGATGCCGAACGAGGCATAAATAATTATTATTACGTTAAAGTAATAATTCTGATGCCGAACGAGGCATATATAATTCTGACTACGTTAAAAGTAATAATTCTGATGCCGAGCGAGGCATATATAAATCCGATAAATTCTGATTTCGTTAAATACCTATGAAACCGAACGAGATATGAATTGAGTAAAGGACTAGGAGATTTGGATTTTAATTTAGTGCCTCGTTAAAACCTTCCCGGTCGTAAACCCTCCTTAGGGAAAAACCGACCGAGCGAGGAAAGAGTGCACTTTTATTATTAAAGTTCAACTGTAATAAAATTTGAGATGTGTGGCATTCCACGTTCTCGGTATTTCCTTCCCAGATAAATATTCTAAATAATAGGCTCCACCGGCTGCCGTATCTGCTATGCGGAAAGGTCCTTCCCAATTGCTGGAGAACTTGCCTCCTTCCTTCCGTGCGCTGCTCCGCATTCGCCATACTAAGTCGCCTTTGTGGAACAATCTTGGTTTAACTTTGGAGTTGTATCGTCTGGCCGCCCGAATTTTGCATGCTTCTTCTCTAATTCTACACTTGTCCCGGAGTTCGTTGATGAGATCGAGACCGACCGAGAGGCTTTCCTTGTTTAGATCAAGATCAAGGGTTTGCCGGCGGAGAGAGGGTTCGCCAATCTCGACAGGGATCATAGCTTCGGTGCCATACGTTAGGCTGTACGACGTTTCTTGTGTAGTCGTCTGAGGAGTACAACGATATGCCCATAATACTTCTAAGAGTTCTTCAGTCCAGTTGCCCTTTGCTGGGCCGAGACGTTTCTTCAGTTCGTTCAAAATAACTTTGTTTCCAGCTTCTGCCTGTCCGTTTGTTTGCGGATGTTCGACTGAACTAGCGATGTGTTTGATGTGGAGCTTCTCGTAAAATTCAGCTAACGTTAGGTCGGTGAATTGCCGACCGTTATCGGTGATGATGATTTGTGGAAGCCCGAAGCGGCAAACGATATTTTTCCATACGAAATTTTGAACATTGCGGGCGGTGATTGCAGTCAGGGGCTCGGCTTCGATCCACTTGGTGAAGTAATCAATGCCGACTAGTAAGAATTTACACTGGCCTTTACCAGGGGCGAAATGACCAATGATGTCCATACCCCATTGGACGAACGGCCAAGGTGATAACATAAAATGGAGTTCCTCAGGCTTTTGATGGGACAAAGTGCCAAACTCTTGGCATTTAAGACATTTTTGTACGAAATTGGTGCAGTCACCCTGGACGGTCGGCCAGTAGTATCCGGCCCGGAATACTTTGGCAGCCATTGTCCGTGCGCCGGAGTGAGTTCCGCAAATTCCTTCGTGCAACTGTTGGATGACATAGGAAGCTTGGTCTGGTGTCAAACATTTAAGGAGTGGTTGGGTATAACCTCGGCGATAAAGGTCGTCGCCGATTAAGACAAAACGGGCGGCCTGCAGCTTCATGGTTTTTTCGCCGAGAGGACTACATGTGCCGTCGAGTAAATATTGCTTGATTGGGGTAATCCAAGTAGATTCCGTGTCGGTCGTCAGGCATTCCTGTAGGTCGATGCTTGGGCGTGCAAGCGTAACATGGATGACCGACCGATGCATTCCTTTACACTTCGTGGTTGCTAACCGGGACAAGGCGTCCGCGCGGGTATTGTGATCGCGTCGAACGTGCTGCATAGAAATTTCAGAAAAGGTGCTCATCGACTGTTTGACTAAGTGATAGTATCGCTGTAAAAAGCTTTCTCGGACTTCATATTCGTCGTTAAGCTGACCGATGACAAGCCGGGAATCACTTTTGCAAATTAACTTAGTGATTTCTAATTCTTGAGCGAGACGTAGACCGGCTAATATGGCTTCATATTCGGCCTGATTGTTTGAAGCTTTGAAGTCGAATTTGAGGGCTTGCTCGATGACAATCTCGCCGGGGCCTTCCAAAACAACTCCAGCGCCGCACGACCTCTCGTTGGAGGAGCCATCAACATATAAGATCCATGATGAATGTTCGGTCTCGGCTGAAGAAGTAGTGAGTTCAGTTGCGAAGTCGGCGAGAGCTTGCGACTTGATCGCTCCGCGTGGTTGGTACTGAATATGGAATTCGGATAGTTCGATCGTCCAACCGATCATTCGTCCGGCTAAATCTGGCTTAGTGAGGATCTTTACAATAGGGTAATTTGTCCGAACAATAATCCGATGATTCTGAAAATACATACGCATTCGTCGGGCGGTAATGATGAGGACCATGGCTACCTTTTCGATCGTCTTGGTATCGGATTTCGGCGCCATGAAGGGCGCGACTGACGAAGTAAACCGGCAGTTCTTCAAAATTAATTTCTTGCACTAAGACTGAGCTGACGGCTTCGTGTGAAACGGCGAGGTAGACTATGATGGGTTCTCGTGCGTCCGGTTTCTGGATGACCGGCGGGGTTGATAAAAAAGTTTTCAAATCGAGGAAAATTTCCTCACATTCGGTCGACCACTCGAAGCGGGATGCTTTTTTTAGTAGTCGGACGATGGGCCTCGTTCGTTCGGCGAGTTTAGGAACAAATCTGGATAGTGCGGTGAGTCGGCCGATAAGTCTCTGAATTTCCTGAATGGAGTTGGGACTTCGCATTTCGGAGATAGCTCTGCACTTCTCGGGGTTAGCTTCTATGCCTCTATGAGTTAGCATAAAACCTAAGAACTTCCCCCCCTCGACGTCGAACGCACACTTGTCCGGATTGAGTCGCATCTGGTGTTGGCGGAGGGCCTGAGAAACTTCTTTTAGGTCGGCAATATGTTGTTTGCATGAGTCGGACTTGACGACGATGTCATCGACATAGACTTCAACATTCCTACCAATCATGTCGTGGAATACGTGGTCCATTAGTCTTTGATAAGTGGCTCCGGCATTTTTGAGTCCGAAGGGCATCACTTCATAGTAGAAATTGCCGGAATCAGTCATGAAGGTCGTCTTCTTCCGGTCGGCCGGGTGCATTTGGATCTGATTATAGCCAGAGTAGGCATCAAGGAAGCTGAGGATGTGATGCCCGGCTGCACCGTCGACGAGACGATCAATGGTAGGCAGAGGATACGAGTCTTTTGGGCAAGCTTTATTGAGGTCTGTGTAGTCAACACACATACGCCATTTTCCGTTCGCTTTCTTCACCATAACCACGTTGGCTAGCCATGTGGTGTAATGGGCCTTCCGAATGAATCCAGCCTGTAACAATTTGTCGGCTTCCTCACGTGCGGCTTGACGTCGTTCCTCGCCTATATGTCTTTTCTTTTGAGCTATTGGCTTAGCTTCTCTATACAGTGATAATCGGTGAGTGATAACCTGTGGGTCTACGCCAGGCATATCAGCGGCCGTCCAGGCGAAAAGATCGGAATTTTTAACAAGTGTCGTCCCGATGGCTATTCGGTCGTCCGGTTTCAGCGAAGTACCGATGTGCGTAGTGTGGCGATCATCGCGAAGCGGGAATGGATGCAAGTCTTCTCCTGCTTCCATACGGGGATCGTCCATGCGAGGGTCGAGGTCAACAAGGGCTATCATTTGACGACGGGACATGTGTCGTCCGGAACGCCGTGTGGGGGAACGTCCTCGTTTTTGCGGGACTCGGTCGTCCGTATTGGTTGTATAGAGTCGTCGAGTTGGCTCACTTTTCAAACTTGCTACATAGCATTCCCTAGCGGTTTTTTGATCGACATGGATGGTTGCAATGTCGTTGTTAGCCGAGGGGAATTTCATGGCTAAGTGTGGAGTGGACACAATGGCTTTTAATCTGTTAATGGACGGACGACCGAGCAGGATGTTGTAGGAAGTGTGTGCGTTAACCAGGAGGTATCGTACGTTTATTGTTTTATGGAGGCCGTCTTCCTCACCAAAGGTTGTGTACAAGTCTATGTACCCCTTAGTATCGACCCGTTCACCTGAGAACCCTACAATTTGTTCGTTATAGGGCTAAATATGTGCTTCTGGGATGCGCATTTTCTTGAAAATGTCCCAATACAGTATGTCGACCGAGCTACCCTGATCTACCAAAGTCTTGGCAATTGCGAACTTGTCAATTTCTACAGTAATGACCATGGGGTCGTCCTGGGCTGGATCTATGGCTGTAAAGTCTTCGTCAGTGAAAGTAATCGGAGGTATATGTGGACGCCTCCTCGTGGTAGCATGAGCGGACTGGATGTCACGGAGATGTTTCTTTCGGGCGGAATTTGAGCACCCGCCACCGGCAAATCCTCCAGCTATATAATTTGTTTCGTGGTTCGGTTCGCCCAAGTTAACGGGTCCAGCAATCATGTTGATGACTTCGCGGACTCGTTGGCGAGGTCGGGCGTTTCGGTCTGGACTTGTGCTACGGGCGCGTGTACGCCGAACGGGGCTTTCGCTGCGTTTTCGCGAAGTCTGGCTACGGTCAGTGTGGCGTTTGTAATCGTTACGGTATGACCGGTCGACACCACGGGAAGGACGGTCAGTATTCCGTGGTGGGGATCTTGAACTCCTTGTCCTCTTGACGAACTGCCGTAAATGGCCAGCTTGGATGAGTTCTTCAATTTTATCCTTCAAAGCTTGACATCCTTCGGTCGTGTGACCGAAATTCTGATGGTATTGACAACGCTTAGCAGTATCTGCATTCGGTGGTGTTTGATACTGCTTCAATGTCGGGATTAGGTCCGTTTGTAGTGCTTCATCTAGGGCTCGTCCCCTCGGCACAGTTAAAGGGGTGTAACTGTTAAACCTGGGGATTCGGCCTCCCCTATTCCGGTCGGACCTCAGAGTGGTTCGGACGGTTCGTTCGGTTTCGACTTCTCTTTCTTTACTTTGAGTTTGGTCTTTAAGGGCTCCGAATCCGACAGCTTTGAACCGTTGATGGTAATCAATGTGTTCTTCGATTTGCATGAATTTGGTTGCTCGAGTTCGAAGGTCCTCCATGTCTTGAGGTGGTTTCTTGATGAGACTTTCAGTGAAACGGCTCGGTCGGATGGCCGAAACCAAATGGTGCAATGCAACCTCTTGTTTGAGCCCTTGGATGTTCATGCATGCTTTGTTGAACCTATCTAGAAAGGTTCTAAGAGATTCACCTTTTTCTTGTTGTACCGCTAGGAGAGACATGGAGGACATGTGATGCGGTCGGCTAGTGGCATATTGAGTGGAGAGTTTTGCGGCTAGGATGTCAAAATCGTTAATGGAGTTTGGAGGCAGCTCTGTGAACCAGGTAAGAGGTTCTCCCTGGAGCGACGTGGGAAATACTTTACACCACACATTGTTATCTGTGGTATACAAAGTCATTTGCGTCTTGTAGACATTTAAGTGTTCGTCCGGGTCGGTTGAGCCGTCATAGAGTTTAATGACGAGGCCTCTCCATTTGTCAGGAAGTGGAGTGGTGATAATTTTGTCTGTAAAAGGATGACCCCTTTTACTTGACTTTCTTTCGACTGTTTCAGCTTTGGAAGCAGGATTGGTATTGGCAGGTGTAGGTATGCGAGAGGCGGTTCGGTCGGCCATATGGGATTGGCCTTCTCGTTCGGGATTATCGACCTGTTGTTGGAGTCGTGCATTCTGCTCTCTTAATAAGGCGATTTCTTCTTCTTGGCGGCGTCTATCTTCTTCTTGGAGGCGTCTATCTTCTTCATATTGACGATGGTCTTCCATCCCCTTTTGTCGCAGTTCCTCCATCTGAGCTTGGAGGATTTGAATCATAGTCATCTGTTCTGCCATAGCGTCGTTGTTGTTTCTTGTCGCAACCATTATAGCTTCAAAAATTGAAGATTTGCCTCGGCCCCACGGTGGGCGCCAATTGTACCTGAGTGGAGAGATGGGGCCCAGGCACGGTCGGTTGACGTGGTGTAATTGCTGACGTGTTGATCTTCTTCTCCTCTGGTAGATTGTCCTTTCTTGCTGTCTCCTTTGATCGGTCGTCCCTTCGTGCTATCCACTTCGGTCGGGCGGGGGAGGGTACCTGCGAAGGCATTCCGACGCTCAAGTAAGTATGAGATTCTAAGCGCAGTTTCGTAAGTGAATGAAAACGTACCTTTCTCTGGCTTGAGCACAGTATTTATAGGATTGCCTAATGGGCTTTCTATTCCTTGGGCTCAGGGTGGTTATGGATATGTCTTGTCAGTCGTGCTCCGGAATACCCGGGGAACATATCTTCTCTAAACGCATATTCCTTATTCTTCGGAGGTGTATCTTAACCACCTTAGCTTGTCACATAAATGCCCTTACATTTATTGTGTATACGGCCGGTCGGAAAGTGCGTTCGTTTCCATTTATTGTGTATACGGCCGGTCGGCCACGTGCGTTCGTCCGGTGCCTACCAGTACAATAAGGTTATTAGTAAGGAGTGTCTCTTAATCTAGGGGTACATGTAGTACATGTGGTGGTTAAGTCACGTAAATATATTGTAACTTAAGTGTGTGTTTAGAACACGTAGTGGTTAAGTTGCATGCATAGTGAAAGATAACGTTGCACCATGAGTAAGAGTGCCCACGTAAGCATAATATTTTTCTGTAGTTAGCACCTGAAGATAAGTGGTGCCCCGTTTGCAGGTGGTTTTTTTGTTGTTATTTTAAGCGCTCATTAGAGATAAAATTATTTTCTGTTGTAACACCTTGAGTGAACGTGCCCATAAACAAAATGTTTTTCTATTACGTATGCTTTTGATTAAGATTAGATTCTCATGAGAGAAAGTTGTTATAAGAAATAAGCTATAAAAGGGGTTTGAGACCTTAGCTAAATGTATGTTGTTTCTGAGATTGAAACTGAATACTTCTTGAATTTTAGTAGGCTCTTACTGACTTGATCGTCGGAGTGTGATCAACAGGTAGGACCCCCTATGTTTCAGTGAAGTCACGTTCCAGTGCAACAAGACGTAGAACAGATTCCAAAATAGACGGACTGGAGTAGAGCTTGTCACCAGAGTCAACCGGCAAGAACATTAACACTGTAATAATTTCATCTAATTATTAGAATATAAGTTTTACATATTTCTATACAAACTTAGAGTTTTCCAAAACATTTTTAATACATTATTAGAGTTTGTAGAAATACAAATATTTACAATATAAGGTTTAAAATAGCATCCCAAAGCCCTCCAACACATGTATGATCGTGTGCTCGTGTACGTAGTACAGTCATCGCAATTCACAACACAACAAAGATAAGCTAATGAAAAGAAATTCCATAACATACTTAATCCATGCAGAAAGAACCAATCAAATTTATCATTTATAAACATTTATTTAAATGTTGTCATATAAACTTTCAATGTCAATTCCATCATTCTTATAGATCACACATGGATTTATTTTCAATCACAGTCATTGAATTTCATTTCAATCCATAACACTTTGATTTCATTTCAATCATACTAACTACACATGAATCCATTGTCTTCCGAAAGGCTCATTAAGTATGCTCCTACCAAAGACTAACCTCTAATCCATACATCAAAGATGAGGATAAATTCAAACCTTCAATACTGAGTGTATACAGCGGGACCCAGTGTGTATGAACTCCTAGTTAGTGAAGCCCGATGATCTCTGTTAAACAAAACTTTTACCCCTAAATATAACAATATTTCATAAAATGATTGATGTTATCAACCAACTTAATTCCACACGTTAAATTTAAGATGAAAAGGTAGGGTTATTTTGTCTTTGTTCATCAACGTGAGGAGAAATTCCATTATGAGCATCAAATAATGAAGAACTCTAGAAAATGTGCATTTAACAACCTATGAATCGGGTTTGCGTGCAAACAACGTACATATTTACATCAATGCTTCAATAGTTTTCCATTTATATGGTTAAGAAAAGGACACACCATAGAAAACTTGGCAATGAAGAAGATATACGATGCATCGTATATGTTCACATCTATGCTATAGGGTGATGTCTACCATTTTCTTTTAGTCGTGGTATTTACTTTTATACCTCCTAAATACCCTTTATTCCACTTCAACTTGTTAAAAAATTTAATCAACTCTCACATTGTTAGATATATATAATTAAATTATTACATGCAAAATATTATAAAATTCATTTTATAATTCAGTTTGGTAAAATTAAACAAAGTTTAAAATTATATTTTTAAGTTTAAAGCCATTCACTACATGTGGATTAGGAGGGCTATGCATCACCAAGTTCATTAATTCTAACTCAAAATCCAATCTTCCTTGTTTTTATTAATGCATTATTTAATACATTGAGTAAATTGTTGTTGTGCAAATGGACCTCAAAGAATATTAATTTATTTGTCAAAGAATATTCATGTATTTTTGCATGTGCACGTCCATGTATTTAATTTATGGGTTTGTATGTAGGCATGTGAATAATTCTAAAATTTAAGGCTCATTTAGTATAAGAGTTATACAAATGACTTTTTTTTAAGTGAGTTTATGTGGGTGTTTGACCATTTGCATATCCATTTCTACTTAGGAGGCTTAGCTAGTCTAAATTTGTGATGCAAAAATGAAGCAACTAAGGGGTAGAGAAGTGAACCTAGTAAAGATAATATGAAATGCAATTATAGGTAATGTTACTTTGGAGGCTGAGGAGAAGATGCACTTATGATATCCTTATCTTTTTCTGGTAAGTGGTTTTTTGAAGATCAAAATTTCTTAATGGGGAAATAATCTAATCACTTATTTTTATCTATCATTATAAGTGTGTGAGAGAAATTAAAAATTGAATTGTAAAAAAAGAAGAAGGGTATACACGAAAAAAAACACTACATTATCTATATACTCCTTACACAACATATGGCAAAAAGACTACACTTCACATCTTTGATGTTTAACAAAAGGAATTAACCCCATCAAAAAATGTACCCAACCTCACCTGCTATAAGGTATATCAAAAAACCTATATGAACAAAAAGATTCAACAAATGTGTTGTCCTATGGATGTTTAACATAAAAGGGAACCTTCACAAGATAAAACAATGTAACAACGGATTCCAGTCCTCTAACCATCGAACTTGTGACGTGTATATATATACCATTGTAAAAAAATATCATTGCTTTAGTTATCAACAAATCTAGATGTCCTACAAAATTGTTATATCTAAATTGATATTATTTTGACAAGAGCAATATCAATTTAATGGTTTAGAAGTTAGATATAATCTCAATAAGAAACTTAATCATTTATAGATGTATAGTTGCTTCTATATATTTGGAAAAATATTTTGTATGAAAAATAATAAAGCAATGTATATATATATATGCATGCTTCAAAATTAACTTAGCATTTAAAGAGGAAGAAGCTCCATCTTTAAATGCCTTAAATGGAAAGCTTTTATAAATACTTAGATTGAGGAATTTATGAGCCTCAATTGCATTCATTTTTACATATTAATTCTCATCTATCTCTTTTTTATTTATTAACTATCATATAACCTACCTTGTAAAATAAACTATTATGAATAGTCATGTTGATCTTCAGTGTGCCTTTCTTCTCTATCTAAATATGTATCTAGGGATATTAATTTAAGGTTTTATTCATTTAAGAAATGATTTTTTTTAAACAACATTCTAATTAAATACTTGTTCAAACTCATTTTAGAAAAATCTGTCTTTTATCTTGACAAAGTTTTTTTCTTAATTTATAATTGAAAGAAGAAAAATTCAATTCAACCTGTTTTTATTATATCACCTTTTCTTTTTCAGCAATAATAAAATGATGATAAACCCTAATTATCTAACTGGTAAATTATCACTAAGCAATGATGGTGTCATTGGTGTGTGTCTGAACATAAAGAAGAAATTAAAAATAGAAGTTGATCTTCATTATTTTCTTTCACTGACCACACGGATACACAATTGATGAACACTTTCTCTCAATTCAATTTTAATTGATTTCATAATTTCTCAATACAACTTTAATTGATTCGATAATTTTAACTAATTAATTAATGCAGAGCACATACTTTGATGAAATAACTACAAACAAAAATGGGTGTTTAGTTAGCAAAGGAACTCATATTAAGTAAAAATGTTACATTTTTCAGTTCATTTGAACCCGTAATTTTTATATTGGAAATATTTCCCAAAATATTACTGGAACATTAAATTATAGATTATTTAATCTATATATACTCTAAAGTTTTGAAATATATATATGGAGGACCAACACACTTAAACTTTTATTTTTAGAAGAAATACTACTAGAATTTATTTATTTTTATATATTTTGTGATGCTTTTCCTTCATATTTTGATAATTAAGAATTGAGCTTCTGTCCATTCGTAAAATTCCACGAAGTATTTATAAAAAAGTTCTACAAAATAGGTAAAAGTTTAATCATAAAATAAAATAACTATTTTAAATGAACTTTAGGATGATTATTTTTCGTTTTTATTTTATTTTTTTCCTAATGACGATAATAAATAACTCATATTTAATAGTACATGTTTAAGTATATTTTAACTCCTTTGTTATTTCTTTATTTTAATTACTGTATTTTTTCTTTATTCTTCTAAAATTAAAAATAAAAATCATTATTTTTATTTTTTAATGTTATAAATATTAATTAACCGTTTATCTGTTAAATAAAAATCAACTAATCATTCCAAATAACATATAAGAAAAACTCTTAAAATCCATAAAATAAATTTTATTTATATATTTTAAAACAAATATTAAAACTAAAATAATAATTTAAAAAGGGATAAAAATCAACATTACAAGAAATTTGAAAATTAGTATATACAAAAAGTTCATGTAAAATTATAAAATCGATATTAATTAGTCATATGACAACTCTGAAAACATGGACGTTATGATGTTAACGTAAGTTTGCAGTAGTTAGAAAAATTGATGCTAATAGAAACATTATAAATAAATTAACATAATATTAATTGAATCTGGTAACAGTTAAGTTGATTCTAATAATGTAAAATTAAAATAATTATTAAAATTTAGTATCGATGTAATTGATGCAAATTTAAGTTATTTTAAAATAATATAATTACAATGTCTCTTAAACCAACGTTAATAATTTTTAAAAACATATTTAAGAAATAATTTTGGCCTAGACCAACGCCAAATACAATAGTTTATTAATTATTTTGATTATGTGTTTTCGTTTTTGTTTGCGTAGTTAACGCTGCTAGAATTTATATTATAAAATTAAATTCTTTATCTGTTTTAATTATGCTTATAATGACTTTGGTTGGGAATACGTATAGTTGTTAACTTGAATACTTTTTTTATTTGTTGAAATAAAGAATAACAAGAAAATAAATTAAAACTGATAATTAAAAAAGTAAAAATAGGTAAGTATTTATGGAATGTTAATTATATCCACACTAGTGTAAAAATAGGAATACTTAGTATGATGATTGTAAATTACTTGTAATAAAAAATAGTATTGTAATATTATTGTAATAAATGTTAAATTTATTATGTCGGTTAAAACTAAAAATGCTAAGTAGTTAATATATCACTTCTTTTTAGAACCATCATAATACTTTAGTTATTATGTCTCTTTGAATTTTATGTTTTCATTTATGTTTTTAAAGTTCAAAGGTTTTTCTAAAATCTAAAGTCTCTTCTCTCTTCTCCAAGTACAAACTCTCTGCATGAATCCTAATCGTGCTTAGATTTTATGATTCTAAATTATCTTTTTCATTCTTGAATTGCAAACTCTTGTCTTTGTCGTGCACACACATTCTGTTATGGTCCTTTTTTAGTGTTGAAAGTTGTTGCTATTGAGAAACGCACAGAGAAGAAAGAAAGATGGTGTCAATGTGTCACTCACCGTCGAAATCGTGGATTTGTAGGCCAACTGGAAGAATGACGATCTAAAGTACTACGTCATTTTCTAGTTCCTTAGTGGCGTTTGACCATCAAATCCGATGATTTCGACAACAAAATGAGTGTTTCACCCTTCCTTTCCCTCTCCCCCTCCACGGTTCCTTCCTCACCCTTAGATCTTCCTCTTGAAACCCTCTAACACCTACAAATTACTTGTTTCCACCCTCCGCCTCCCTCTCAAGGACCTACATGACTCCACGCACCTCCACAAATTCCCCTTTTCCTGCCCCTTTGACTCCACACCAAGATCTAGCTCCACGACTTTGTTGTAGGAGCTCAATAGGCTTGCTCTCAAGAAAAGGCTTAAAGACAAGACAAAACTATGGAGAGGGTTGAGAATGATATAGCTGCTAATGTTGTGTGAGACGATTACAATGATTATCGAGTGGATTACAAAACCAAACAACGCCTACTGGCTTGTGTTATCATAAGGTTTGCAAATTGATAAGATATTTCCATTAGGACTCACTCTAATGTTGTTCCAATTTAGATTATATATATAATTATTATATTTATATATATATGATTTGACTTGATGTTGAATTGATGAATGCATCCATGTTGCTTTACTTGTTGTTTCTCATGATTTGGTATTGTTCTTGTGGATTTTTATAATTGAAGTGAAATAAACTTGGTTTCATCTTATTTTGTATTAATTACAAATTTAGCCTTGTCTGTAATGTAACGGATATGCTTGTCGTATTTGACTTAGAACAAATGATATATATACTTCTTTGTGACTTCTATTTCGCACCATACTTTTACAATTGGCCAAATATTTTAGAACTTATGGTTGACTTCCAATGTTGACAACCCTTACTACATCACTTTGAGAAACACAATCATTGAAAAGGTGGTAATAGAAAATAAACTTGAAAAAAAGTAAAAAATTCAAAAAATAAAAGAAAATACAAATGTTACATGCAATGGGATCAATGATCAATCTAGTAAGTCGATGGAAAATAGTAATGGAAACACAAGTACAACATAACATATAGGTCAATTATTAGTCTAATTTGAATCAATTAGCATTGGAAACATAAGTATATTAAAATATATAATTCGGTGGTTTAGGTTATAAAATGTTACAATTTGAGTTTTTTTAAGTAAATCCCAACATAACATATAAGTCAATTATCAATCCAATTGCACATTTACAAAGTTATCATGTATTTTGAAATATCATGTTAATATTGGAATCAAAATTGTGGTGAACGCTCATGGCAATAATCAATCAAATGACATTTTCAAATCAAAATTGTGGACATATCTGGTGATAATGATAAGTTTAATATTAGACAATGATCAATCCAATGAGATGTAATACTTAAGTCAAAATTGTGGACAATATTAGTGGTAATGATATGTCATATTTACATATTTAAATCAAAATTGTGAACAACATTCGTGGCATGATAAGTCGAATAATGATTCATCCAATAATATATAATAATTAAATGAAAGATGTGGACAACACTTATGGCATATTTGATAACACATACACTATTGTGCCCATTAGTGAATAAGTCGCAATTGTGGCATACATATCACATGATGATAGAAATCATTGTCAATCATCTTATGTTAAAGCATTACATAAAAACATATAGTAATTAATTTAACTTACAACGAAAGTGAACTTCAACTCAAAGGTTGGTCATCAAAGTCTTCAACATAATGAGAGTGCACCTGACTCGTACCTTTTTAAGTATCTATTTTGGTGAAAATCATTATTTTGGTGTAGTGTAGGAAGTTTTATTCCATATAAACGTTTACATTCCAAATTCTAAATTAGCAAGTGATCATAATGTGAGGCGTGAAGTTTGCATGAATGCAATTCATCCTATGTGATTAAGAAGTTAAACATTATAAGAAAAAAATTAGTTTCATTTCATATCCCCCAATTTGTAATCTTGTGTGATTTTGTTCTACTCCATATGTATTTATCAATTCAAACATAGATTTAGGAACAATAATTAAATTAAAATTTAAACTATATAGGATTACATACACACACATATATTCCTAAGTAATATAAATTTTATTGATGCCTAGGTGAAGAAAAATCTAATCACGAGGGACTTGCTTTTGTGTTTTAGAAAATTGAAAGAGTGATCACCGTGTTACATCAAGGTTGAACCATTGGCCATTAGTCTAGCAAAATATGTTAATGGACAAGTAGAGTTGTAACATTATCCATTGTAATACGAGAAATTAATACAACAACTATATATATATATATAATCTCACATTTTTCTAAATATTATCTTATTGAGGACAACTTTAACTTCCTTCGGTAGAGTTGGCATATATCCAATAACTACTACTTTTTTTATTACAATGGAATATAAAATAGGAAAATCTTCAAGGAAAGTTAATAGACCATATTTTATGAAAATATTCTCAACTTAGAGACCTTGAAAGCAAAGAAAAAGTGTTCATTTACTAAATCATATATCTTTGACTTTCAAAAAAATGGATGTCTACAAGGTTTTCCATTTGATCTTCATTAGAAAACTTGATCTTAAGTTTTATCCTTTTTGTTATGTTCGTTTCATATTTAAACTCCCTTTCTCCATGAGGTTTCTCAATATAGTGACCAACCAAAATCAAATGGTTTTGAAGATTCCTCTAAAGAGTTTGGGATAATCAGTTTAGAGATAAGGGTTTGTCCTAACAAAAAGGCGAAAATAGAACTACAAATGTGAGAAATGTGGGGGAGGGGGTGCCATTTTAGGATTTTGTCTCAACAAACGGGGAAAAAGGACAATGTAGCTCATGAGAGAAATACACATAAGTTTTACACATTTCTAAAATTATTTATTCTTTTATTTTTTTCTTTGCATCAATTTAATAAGTGTCCTTTAAGTTGATGCTAACTTATTATCAAACAAAGTGTTGGTTAAATTGACATAACGCTTAAAAATACAAAAAATAAAGGAGGGTGGACTGCCGACTAGCTTGTCTCACCTGTCACCCGATAGGTTAAGTAGATCAGACCAATATAGATTGACGGGTTCAAAAGGTTGACCCGCCTCACTTAATGGTGACGGATTACCGGACTAGTCGGACCTGACACACTTTGTCATCTATACTATTATCGCAACAAATGTAATTAAAATGTAATGACAACCATACGATTAACTTCAAAATATCCAAACTTTGTGACAAAGAGAAGATAATTTGTGTTAGTACATCTCCTAACTTTGATTCTCTAATAGTAATACTTTTCAAAAAAATAAAAAAGAGAATAAATAAATAAATAAATCACATATAGAAGTAAAATATAATTAAGACATTTTATTTTTTTTGAAGTTCTGTTAATAAAATATTATTTTTAATTTTATATAATTTGTTAACTCGTTAGTTTCTACTAGTTTTATCGACAAGAGTTAAAAAAAAAGACTATAAAAGGTTCCAATACTGTGTTATAATTAAAATAGCTTTTTAATATAAAAAATAAAATAGAATAAAACTAAAGAAATAATTAAAATTAAAATTTAGCAACACACACGGGAAATTTATAATTTCCAATTATATTGAAAAAAATAAACACAAATAATAAACTACAATAAATTATTCTGATTTAATTAAAAATACTTGTTCAAGTTCCCCATAAAGGATTGTAGTTAACAGTGATCATTCTCTTTTTTAAGTAAGATTGCTTTTTAGGTTTAGAAAGATAATTTTATTTATTATTAGAGTGATCTTATTTTATTCTTAATATGTGATTTTTTTCTATAATGGTAGCCTTTAAATTGGAAACATGTACAATTTTTTAATTTAATTTTACATATATGTTATTTCTTTTACTTTATCCAATTGAATCTTGAAATTGACATATTTACCAAAGATACTAGAAGAAATAGTTTGATTAACACAAATATAAAATATAAAGGTACCCAAAATTAAAATTAAACAAAATTATATAATTCTCAAAATTTAGAATGAAAATTAACAATAACCAAGCTGAGGAGTTTAAAATTAATAAATTAAAAATTAAAAGAAAAAAATATATTTTAAAAAAGAACTAACACCCAATTCTCTTGTCCAAAAAAACACAATTGCATTAAACAAAATTATCCAGCAGAATCTCTAGTAGGAAAAAAAATTGATCATCTATCTTTTTTTAAAACTATTGAAAAGATGCTTCCAACATAATATTGAAAATTGTTTCAACATAAAAATGTCAAAGAAAAATATTAATTAGCAGAAATAAAATACTGATAATAATACATGTTAAAGCACTAAAACTTTACCATAAAAATTTAATTAAGAAATCATTAGTTCTTGGAAAGTGGAAGATTTTAGCAGAAGAAGACATCCAGAGATTGGTAGCATCCCTGTTCCTCTCTCTCTCTCCTCTTTCTCTCTCCTCTTTCTCTCTCTTCCATCGGTTTCCTTCCTTACTTAAATCTTAAAATCCAATAACTACATACAAGGTTGAACAGTACCATCATCATCATCATCAGAATTACAAGGTGGGTTTGCTTCATCTTTTACTATAGTTTTATGTTGCATGAGTAAATACTGTGATGTTCATGGTGGATTTTAGTGCAACTGGGACCAGATGATTTTTTGAAATTTGATCTAGCTGAACTTAGATTTGGTGTTTTTTTTGTTTATTTATTTTAAATTATTATTATTTTTTATTTGGGACATCTGGGGTGGTGTCAAATTGGTCTTTTTCTTCTCAAAGTGTGTTGCTTTGACTTTGGAGCACTTGGTTTGGTGGGCTGTGTTCTCATTTTCGGTAAGTTGGGGGCGGCTTGTGGGTGCACACGGATGTGCTAAAGTTTGAACTTTTTTCACACACGAGTTTGTGATTTTTTGCTCAAGGGAGTTCATTCTGCAGCTTAAGGGTTTTTGGCGCTGCTATAGTTTGTGATTTTGTTTTTCTTTGTGTCTGGTATTCACCGTGTTCTTCTGATTGGCATTCACTTTATGGTTTCTGAGGATGTAATAGCAATTTCTGTTTTGGGGTGTTAGGATTGGTTTTGTTCTATGTTTGTTTCTGATTCTGTTTTGCTTTGTGCTACGTCTGAGAATTTCCTAGTAGTTGGTTTTAACTTTACTGAAGCAGCCATTTTGTTATTGAATTTGTTGTTTTATTTTGGGTTAGGGCTTTTAGGTTTTCCTGTTTTGTTGAGCTACTGGGGAATTGATGATGTGATGGTGAAAATAATGTATGGGGAGTAGAACTACCAGGGGTTTTGGTGTTGAAGATGACAAGGGAGCTGAAAGAGGAATGCCGAGCTTCAATTCTGAGTTACCCATTTCCAATTCTAGGTAAATTTCCTCTTTGCAATTGTTCTTGGTTTAGGAATTGCATTAGTGGAGAAATCTTCGTTGTTTCTTCAATAATTTTCTTTTCTTTCTGTTGAATTTTCGTTGTGAATCTTGGTTTTACTTATTAATTGAATTAGGTGTCATGCGATGTCTGCTTACACTAGTGATACATGAGAAGCTTCTTTCTGATTTGCATTGAGATGTTTATTTGTCCATTATTGATGTTGGGTTATACTTAGAATATCTATAGCATTGTGATATTTGTGGTTGCGTGGGTTTCTTTTGTTCTGAATAGGGAGTAAATAATACTGAAAGGCTCTGTTATATTATCAGTTTGCTAGAATAAATCTATACAAACTAGTGGTGCCCAAATGGACTCATGCCTTTGTAATTGGATATAAGCACCTCTCTTCTTGAATCCCCAATCCTTTGTGAAGGTGGCTTTCAGTTCAAGATATGCCTAGGGATCCACATAGCAACTGCACTCACAAATGCTACAGTTGCTCAAGGTTTCACACAAAACCTTCAGCAGTTGTTTATAGCACCATAGGTATACATATACTCCATGGACGCCATAAAGCACTTGTAAGTTTGCACTTGTGGGAAGATGGCTAATATTCTGCCATTTTGTAGATTTGAAATTAGAAAATATACGAGTGAAAGGATAACAAGTTAGTTGATAATGAGCATAGTTTATGTGAGAGATAACAATTTTTCATTTTCCTTTGGAATCTCATTGGGCCAGAGATGCTATCCTTGGCTGGGAGCAAGTATTGCTCTTACGTTTTTGTACTTCTCTATGTTCACAATTCATATAATTCTCCCTTTTTCATTAGAGAGGTGTGAGTACCTATCAATTGGTGCTTTTGTTGAGAGTTATTTGGGATTAATGGGGATTTTCGTTCTATGCAAACTTGCATGGCTTCACAATGCTTTGATGCCTTGGAGACTTGTGTGACAATGTTGAGACTTCTCTTCAAAGGCCAGGATGTGTTACAGCAGAGTCATGATTCAATGTTAAAGGATTACACAACTCAGCTGAAAGATCAACCTGCCAAGCTGGGATCCTTGCTGACCAGGTGAGGACATTACTAACACTCTTTCAGCTAGCCATATACCAGTCTGAGATCTGAAAGGGAGTCCAACACCTACAACAATAACCACATTCATCCTTCTCTAGATTTGGCACAAGGATAAGAAAAGGCCTATCTAGTGGCTTTTTTGGGATGACCGTGAGTGTTGCCTCAATTCTAAGCAAATTGAGCTTCCATCCTTCTAAGACGATTTCCCAGTCAGATGGGTTTCGCTTACTCAAATGCCATCATTCCCAATGATCAATATACAAACTTTTTGCTCCGACAATTGCGGGAGGACATCCTGTTAGTATCCAATCCAATTGCAAGGTATAAGACTTACGTCTCATATGGAGGATGTATGATTGTTCAAGGGGCTGTGGCATCTGTCCTATGACGAGCTTGTGTATATTGGATTGGAGAAACAAAGGGTTGTGTTCCAAGTCTGGGCAGCTTCACAGTCCGACTCATAGGTGACTCAATGTGCAGCCACAGTTGTCAAGATAGGAAGGAAGAAAACTAACTACTGATTTACTTTTGGCAGTAGAAGAAAAACAACTAATGGAGATTCAGAAATGGTATGGAACATAATGTATGTTCATGGAGCAAACCCACCCATTAGACAATGAAGATGGAAGGCTATCTTGAAGGATGCCCAATTCTATTCCTCATTGATAATGGAGCTCGTCATAATTTCATTAATGCTGAATTAGGGACCTTTTCAGGATTTTCTGTTAGTGAAACTCAGGAGTTTGAGGTCAGTATGACAGTAGTGTTTTTCCAAGGGAGGTTTAACAATGTCAATTCAGGTAGGCAAAAGAAGTACGTAGGTGAATGCATATATTCCTGAATTGAGAGGTGTTGGTCTTATCTTGGGAGTTGTAGCTGGAGATTTTTTGGGAAGCTAAGAATAATCGACAGAAAAGACCATGACTTCATGATTGTCATAATTTCACTCATACGATATTGGAAATTTACGTCACACAACAAATTATACAAGAAGCTGGACGAGGTAAGAGAAAGTAGTCTGCAAATTATTTCTGAGGACTAAGGATAATATGTAGACGAGGTAAGAGAAAGTAGTCTGCAAATTATTCCTGAGGACTAAGGATAATATGTAGTATGTGCATGGTTACTATTAATTAATGAGTATCTTTAGATAAGTTATTTCACACAGTGTTGGGAGTGGGAGGATAAAAATATGATATATTGGAGTAGTAAAAGTTTGGTATAGTTGGTTTGGCACAATACCGGATTTGCAGAGTGGATTGATCCTGGACTGTTATCAAATAGCAGAGCAGCGGAGTGGAACGGTCATTGACTGTAATGGAATTCAACTAGCAGAGTGGCTTTCAATAGCAGCCACCAGCGAATTTCTTTGTGCTATGGGGTCATTACCATGATATAGGCATATAGCCTTCAATAACCCATTCTGACCCTTTATTTCGTGTGTAAAATATTCCATAAAAAGTTACCTCTGTTTAACCTCTGTTCCTTTGCACTTATTGAGACTATTTTTTCACGTGTTCTGTTATTTCACGTCTCCTTGCTCATTTTGTTTCCCTTTCCATTTTCAGTAAAAGTGCTCTCAAGTTTCTCCTTTTACTGGAAATATGGCCTTTGTTTCAGTGAGAGTAGAATAAACATTTTAGAAAGAAAGTCATCGATTTGGATATAATTTGGAAACTTGATTCTGTGTTCTACTTATAGATGACCTCTATTATTCTATATGATTTTTTTCACTAAAATGAAACTTAAAGACTGCCATGTTTTAGCATAATTCTGACAACGCATGGTATTCAGCTATGCAGAGGGGAGCACAATTGATTCTTTTCGTGTTTCTGACTTTGGTGCATTTGATCAGCCATATCGCGTAGAGGATGCTGTCTGCCTTAGTGGAAGTAAGATTTCTGCAATACAACATAACAAAGTTTACATGTAACTGTCAATATGTTGTATCATCTCATGTTATGATAGCATCAAATTGTCTTTATAAGACCTTGTTATTTTTGTGTGTCTAGTTTTTGATTACCATTTCTAAAAAAAGGGAGTTGTGCATTTATGGAAGGTTGCTCTTTCTTTATCTTGAGGTTGTAAAGTGATATCTTTTTTGTAAGGAGTTCTGATCTGTCGCTTTGTAAGGATTACATGGTAATTGCAAGAGAGTCATATCACACAAGAGTAATAAGCAAAAAGCTGAGAAGTTATAAATCCATGAAACAAGTAGTGACTGTTTAAGGGTGATAAACATTTGACTTTTGAGAAGGGATTATTGGAGGAAGGTGTTTGGAACTCACAGGGTAGTTGTAACCTCATTTGTGATGATATGTTTAAGAAAGTTAGGAAGGTAATCTTGAGTAAAATAAAGGGTTTGGACCAATAGATAAGAAAACTGGCTGGTGGAATAAGAGTTTGAGAAAAGTAAGAAACGAAAGGAAGTGTTGTAAGGCCTTAAAAAGGTTGAAAATTGAGCAAGGTATTAAAAGGCTAGAAACAAGACAAGGAAAAATTGAGTTAGGCCTGATCCAAACTTTTGAGGAGTTTTATTGAGATCACACTGACAAAGTGTAAAATAAAATAGAAAGAGGCGTAGGCTGAATCCCTTGTGTGTATTGAGCACATTATAAATAAGAAAATACAAAGATATGGGCCAAGCCCGTTACATCTAACACAGAATGGAGAGTTAAAAGATGGATAAGATTGCCAAAAAATAGGAAAAGGAAATCAAGAGATATGAGGGTGGGATTGGGGTTTGAGGGGAGTGAGATGATGAAAGCAAAGAAGAGGATGAAGGTCAAAGAAAGAGTAGAGACATTAAATAAATTAGGGGAGAAAAGTCTCGTGAAAAAAAAAAACCGAACGCCAGTCAGAAACTGCCTCCAGTACAGTAGCCAGAAGTTTTTGGGATGGGGTGGGGATTGGTGTGGACAATCATATGATTATTAGATTAATCTGATGGTTATGGTCCGTTTGGGACCACTTATCAAGGTGGTCCATATCCTTGCTCCTCTTATTTTGAGCCTTTAACTATCAAGTAACTTTTAAGCGAAAACAAGTTGGGAGGCAAACATACTTGGCAAAGGTATCATTGACTAAAAGGAATAGTCTCATTCCAAGACCTGTAAAAGCATAGATACTACTGTTAGCTAAACACCTAGAAATGGATGTTTATAACTTAATTATTTTTTATTTATTTTATTTTTGCTACAAACATGGTTAATTTTATAGGCTTACCTTTGCTAATGATTTTTCCTAATCATTGATTCAGACCCAATTTACAACTCACTAAAAGTAAGTAGCCAAACAATTTCTCCGGGTTCTGTTCACATTAGTAGCCTTGGTCAGGTGAGTTTCTCTAGTTCTTTTCACCCAATGAACTTTCTGCTCTAGTAAGTAAGGTGAAGTTTTAGCTGGTTATTTTCAACTTTTCTGTATTTTCTCTTTGATGTAGTTGCCAACTTCACTTGATAAAAGTCCATTGACGAATCAAACAGAGCTGCATAGGTTGCGATTACAGAAGGTTCAATCGTCAAATCCTGACACTATTTTAGTTGGTAATACAGATAATCAGGAGGAGTCTGCCATGGCTGATGCCAGTCCCAGGACTGATATTTCTACAGATGTCGACACTGATGACAAAAATCAGCCGGTGATGTTTCTTTACCTTATGCTGTTTCCTCTTACTGTTCAACTGAAGCTATCTTAAGTTCCTAATCTCAATTTGGCAACCAGTTCAGAATGAACTTTTCAACAAGTGCCCATGTGCATGATTGAATTTAATCTGAAGTGTGTTCAAATAAAATGTTTAAGCCGTTTTAACTCTGTTCCTTAAATCAGCACAGAAACTGATATTCTTGATAATCTAACATTTGATGTGCCCTGTGTTTGCAGTTTGATAGAAATCAATCCCTTGCTGCTGTTTCTGATTCTAGTGACAGGTCGAAAGATAAATCGGATCAAAAGGTTTAATATTTTATAAATTTTATTATATAGGATGTATATAGAATTTCATATGGTATTTGTTACATGATGATATTTTTTTTTAAATATTATTGTAGACTCTTCGCAGGCTCGCCCAGAACCGTGAAGCTGCAAGAAAAAGCCGTTTGAGAAAGAAAGTATGCATTGTATTTACTTATGTTTTTTCGGTTAATATTTATTCATATAAATGTGTATATTTTCTTGTTTCCCCATATAAATATGGTTATTATGTCATATTGATTTTTTAGTTGTTCAAATAGGAAATAAATAGTGAATGGCCCTTTGTAACTCTCACTTTGCCATGTATTTTTGTGAATATGACCATATTTCTTAGAAAGTGGATTTGAGTTTAATTTTACTTTAAAAGACGGTTTATAAGGTGAAGATTGCCCTAATTTTTATATTATAGTTTGACTATATATCTATGTTGAAAATTAGTCATTTTAAGCATGAAATTTGATATTTGCATGTGGTCTGAATTCAACTACAATTGCTAGGATCAGAGTCGTGTCTATAAATTATGAGGCCTGAAATTTATATTCAAATTTTACTTTACTTTACTTTAATTTATTAATCTTTTTTAATTAATTACAATATTTTTTATCTGAGTTTTGTAATTAAATATTCTGAACGCTTCACTCATGATATATAAAATAACAAATTCATTTAATGTATTCATTAAAATAAGCATTATATACTATTTGAGTAATTTTAATTTAAATGCTTTTAAACAATACAAATAGTTACGCGGTCAATATTACTTTCAAGCAATGTGTGTTTTTGAAATACAATATAATCTTTTGATATATAAAATAATGTTTATAGTAGTCTGAATTCCTATTTTATATACTTCTGGCAATATCTTTATTGAAAAAAATTAAATTAATATAATTTTTTTTCATCTCCTTATCATCTAAATTTAAATTTTAAAAGTTCAAATAAAAAAATAAAAAGTGATTTCATGTTATTTAAACTTGCTTTTACTTAAATAGATGTCATTTAATGTAATATGCATATAAAATAATCTTTAGTTAAATGTGTACTTTTTTTATCAAAATATCTCTTTTACATATCAATATTAGATTCATTGATTAAACTTAAACATCATAACAATTCGAGTTATATTGTAAGAAGAGTAGGATAGGATGCTAGATACAACAAAGAACATGAAAATACTATACATTGCACCAGGATGTGGGATGCCTTGCTCTAGTGTAACAATATCTTCTAGTCCTTTGTGTATGTTGTTGGAGCTTACCAATGTGTCAAAAACTAATTTCCTTCATTATTGGTTTGCCTTTTTGTTTTGGAATCTGAAGAAGGTGCTTCATAGCAAAAAGGAATTGGAAATTGATATATTGCTGTCTTGTTCAGTATTTTGCTTCTAGAAAGTTTTTTTACTTGTGTTTTCTGTCAAGATAGTTTGTTTTATATAGTTGATTCAATGGTTTGTTTGTAATGTTTAAACCTTCTTGGCCTCTATGGCAGTTCTAAGAAATAATTATGTTTACATGCCCACTTTCTATTCAAATGCAAGGCAAAAGACCATGAGGCTTAAGCTCATTTTCCTCATACTTCTGTGGCTTCTTTACATAGGCCTATGTCCAACAGTTAGAAAGTAGTCGTTTGAAGCTGACCCAACTAGAGCAAGAGCTTCAGCGAGCTAGGCAGCAGGTGAGGTTTTAGTTAATCCTCAGCTAAATTGGGCCTAATTCTCTGCTCTTTCTTCCTGCTAATCATGTTTAATTTTAAACAAAATATCTTGTTTCTCCCTGTGTAGGGGATCTTCATATCAAGCTCGGGTGATCAAGCACATACATTGAGTGGAAATGGTATCTCACTTCTAAAATAAGTTACTTGTTGCTATTGTTTGAATTGAAAAATGTGTTTAAAACGTAGTATATAATATGTGTCTGTTGTGTTGTAATGAGTTATTTCAGTAAAATTGTTATCCATAGTTATGTTAGGTTATCCATACCATAACAATCATTCATTACATTATTTTCCAGGGGCAATGCAATTTGATGCAGAATATGCAAGGTGGCTGGAAGAGCAGAATCGGCAAATAAATGAGCTAAGAGCAGCTGTAAATTCTCATGCAAGTGACACCGAACTGCGCATGATTGTTGATGGTATATTGGCACATTATGATGAGATTTTTAGGATGAAAGGTGTTGCTGCAAAGGCTGATGTTTTCCATCTGTTGTCTGGTATGTGGAAAACACCTGCTGAGAGGTGTTTTTTGTGGCTTGGTGGTTTTCGGTCATCTGAACTCCTCAAGGTGAGGTTATGCTGATCGTTTTCTTTCCAGTTCTCATGGTTGCAAAATACAGAGTAAAATTCTCTTATGTGTTCTCGTGATGAGAATCTTTCCAGTTCTCATGTGTTTTATTAACCTCAAGTACAAGTTTCTTATAACTATGACAGCTTAGTTTTTTGTTTCTGACGTATCGAATCATTTTATTTACATTTCACATGAGTCTTACAAATTTGGTTGTGTTGCAGCTGCTGGCAAATCAATTGGAACCTCTTACAGAGCAGCAGCTGATGGGTATCACCAACTTGCAGCAGTCTTCCCAACAAGCAGAAGATGCATTGTCTCAGGGCATGGAAGCACTGCAACAGTCCCTTGCGGAGACACTGTCCACCGGAGCACCTGCCTCATCTGGTTCATCAGGGAATGTGGCAAATTACATGGGTCAAATGGCTATGGCCATGGGTAAGCTAGGGACACTTGAAGGGTTCATTCGACAGGTACATTCTTCTTGTGCTTGTATGCAAATAGCTTGGCACAGTGGTATGGTTTTGGTGATTGATTGAAAAATATGACTTATAATAAGGTTACAACAATATTATTCAAGATATAATTAATGAAAAAATGTCAAAAGAGAAACATGCCAAAAGGATAATAATGAGATTATTTCAAGATATGTGTAATTAACAAAAGATTTTTGGTTGGAAGGGGATGCAATGTTGTGCTTGCATAACTATTAGAACTGGTCTACACTAGAATTTTCATCTCCTGTGTGACTAGATTTGCATATTTAGTACTGATTTTTGCTTTTGTCTGAACTCATGGCAATTTAGCGTTGCCAACACTATTCATATTATATCTAGCTTATGACTCTTTCCATGGTGTTTATTGTAAGGCTGACAATCTTCGCCAGCAGACTCTACAACAAATGCACCGTATTCTGACAACTCGCCAATCGGCTCGTGCCCTCCTCGCTATTCATGACTATTTTTCACGACTGCGTGCTCTGAGTTCACTCTGGCTGGCTCGCCCAAGAGATTGATGGGCGTGGTAAATAGTGTTAAATTAAGTTTCATGGATCCATTATCAGCAATACTTGGTCACCAAAGGTTTTACTATGACAAGTTTGCTTGTGTTGTATTGCAGTCTTTGTATCACTGATGCTAGTGCTTCATTGAGTCACATAGTCTAGAAACGAAATTGGTGACACAAAGTATGCTTGTTGTCTGCTAATAATATTCACCATTGAAATTGTTGAATGGCCTTGCTTCTTCCATAGAAATATAGTTGGCTGTGAAATATTTTAAGAGTTGTTTCAGTTGCCATTGTTTTCTCATGAATCCATACAAATTGGTTAGATTTTACTCTTTTATTTAACTCCCTATGTAACATTTTTCTTTACACCAAGTCTCTGCTTATTCACTGTGTTACCCTTCACTACATGCAGGATTAAGAATGAAAATGATTGGGATTTAAGTACACTTCTCATAATACACTTTATACCAATATTTTCAAAAATAGGTGTACAATTATGGAAGATTGCAGTGATCATACTTTTCCTTTTAGGATACATTTATTCTTATACAAACTTAATGCAACGCGTGAATCGTTTAAAGTTATATTACCTCAGTTTCAAAATAATTACAGTTTTATTTGTATAGGAAAGTTTTAAAATGAGTAAGATTTCACCTAATAAAAATATTTTTTAATATATCTTTATAGCAATATATTTATGGAAAGAGCGAGATTAACCCTAAAATTTAGTGTAACATTGCACAAAACTTGGATATTCTATTAAATAATCGGTAACGTTTTTGCTTACAAATTCAATTCCTTAAAAAATGAACTTACCAATTCAATTGATTTTAGCAAACTACATAATATGAGCAAGAATAAGGATAACCATTCCACTTATGTGTTCCCACCATTTATGTTTTCACATAAACTTTTTCTGATTTTCTTTTGACAAAACTCTTATTTTTCCATTGTATAGAGCACACAACAATTATTCCCTCCATTTCCCTCCCATGAATGACTCATTACATGCCTCTACATCCACCATATCCAAAGGGGGAATGAAACCATATTACACATGAAACCAGCAACTTTAAGAATCCTTTCGAATTTAGTTAGGTTTTAGAGATTTTCAACCAATTGAGAGTTTTGTTCAAAAGAGTGGTAAATAATGCTGCCTTCCATTTCTCAGATAATAATAAGAAAGAGAATCTACTAATTTATTTAGTTGTTAATAAAGGCCAGATACTTGAAAAGAAAACAATTAACATCACTCTTGTTTCCAATACCAATTCACATAGAATACTCCTATAACGTTTGGAACAAGACTACTACAATTACACAGTAGGTTAACTTTTTCCTGTCTATAAACTAGTAAATATCCTAATTTCTCAGTTGTTGATTATCCATGACAACATTCACCTGAGCAAAATGTGTAAGTTGTCATGAACTCTGTATCACAGATCTTAAAAAAAAAAACTTCCTTACCCAACTATTTTTACACAACCAAATGCACATACTTTCTTATTTTTCATCTATTTCTTCTAGTCTCCTCTATTTCTGCAATACCAAACGAACAGTAAAAGACAATTAAAGGAAATGCAATGACAGGATGCTCCATAAAAAATCATTAGCACCTGCGTACTGTAGTGACCTAACATCATGGAATTATTACACAAAATACAATATTATTTCTCTAACATGCTACCCAGTGTATTAATCTGGAATGATGTAAAATGAAATGAGGTAAAATAGACTTATACGTCACAATATTTTCAGCAGTGTGCAAGCATGCACGACAATCAGAAAAACATCACTTTCTTAACTTAAGCCAGGAAGAATGAATGCAGTAGTTTGATCCAAAACCAAAAGCATTATCTCATCCAGTATGGACATACAAAAACATTTTAAGATAACTCTTTATTTGAGGAAACAGAACAGCTCATGACCAAGTTTCAAAAGTAATTGCTGCTGTAGAAATTCTTCAGAAAGGGAGAGATGGCCGGGTCTTTTGAGGCTGAATCCGGCACTTGCTCGTGCTGACCAACTACGTACTGACCAATGATATGATGCCTCTGCTTTGAATGGTCCACAACGTTTTTCAGCTCTTCCATCCCTTTGAAAAGCAGCATATCAATCACCTGAAGGTCCACAACGTTAGTGATATTCCTAAAAGCTTTCATAAACATAATTCTTGTTTTTACTGAAGCATTATTTCCAAAGTCTTCCATGCATTGAACTATAAGGTACTGGATTTGAATAAAAACTATATGTGCAAGTAGAATATATGTTTTTTGCATTGAAGACTGAGACCAAGTAAAGAAAAAATAACAAACTCATGCTTGAAAGCTTCATCTTGTCTAAGGATCAAAGGAAGAATCTGACATGTCTTTGGACAAATCCACAGATAAAAGATAGTGATTATCTACAAAAAGAAATAAATTCAATTTGCAGAAGCATAGCAAAATTAAGCATGGCATGAAATAAGAGATAACCAAGTTAATCATAAATTATAATTTTCTGACATCCACCTTAAAATTTGCAAGACATCAGATCAAAGAAATGCAGCCTCCTCTCTTTTATACCTTAAATTATAGAAATGTATCGCCTCGAATTAGAGGAGAAAATCCTATAAGTTTAGCTAACCATTACAAAACTCTCCCCATTCGTTATCCTAGCCTTTACTCAACCAATGTTGTGTCCACAACTTACAAAGTAAAACAATTTGTACAATTTGCTCTCGACAAGTTAATTCAATGTGGAAAATTAAGCCCCTTTTTCATCGGAGAAAATAGACGGGGAGATTGGAAATACTGTTCATTGTTTGATTGAATGGAAGAGTGGTGTCCACTAGTACTTTTCCATTCTATTTCTCAACTATTTTTCATTCATCTCTTTAACTCCCTCCTTATTTTCTCTCTATTTCTCTTCAACCAAGCACCTTTAATTTCCACCTTATTTCTCGATAAATTCCATTTACCTTTTCTCTTTTCATCCGCTTTATTTCTTTTTTCTTTACCAAACAGACCCTAAATGGCGAACACAAGAATTATCATACAGCATGTTTCAAAAGATATTCCATTAACAGAACAGGCAATTAAAATGTTGACCAGATTATACATTCAAAATACTTCACAAAAACCTTATCCCATAACAGCTTAGTTGCAAACATGACATCATTAAACTCGGTTAAAAAACAAAAATTGTCAGGGATGTTATTATAGACAATGGGAGATTATCGAATATCCGTTCTAATATTTTTTCTAATATTTCAATAAAAGTCTTACAGAATTCCTATACTTAAAACAAGCTACCTGCTCCACATGTAATTTGAAAGAAACAACCACACACCCTATTGAATCAATAATTGCAATGCTTCCACCACATACAACAAAAAATCACATCATTTCTACCTTACCAAGAAACAACACCAATAAGAGGGCATTTACTCTACTTTTTTTTTCCTGTTTTCGTATCAGATTTTTGCCATTAATTTTTGTAATTACTCAGCCCTAACTTCCTGCAATGCACTTACCGAACAAAATCAAATCTCTAACACTGAAGGTGAATTGGTGAATGAATAAGTAAATAATAATCTTCAACCACTACCTTAGACCGGAATTAATTGAAGCTCACAAGAAGATTAGAAAATGTTCCAAACCAAATTAAAAAAAAAATTAGAGAGAATAATGAAAAGAAATGAAAAATACTTTGGGATCGCTGACGTGGATGTTCTTGCGGATCTCGGAGGCTATGGTGGAACGGAGATGGGCGACAGAAGTAACGTCGTATATGTTGTAGATTTCCATGACGGAGGGTAGAGAACGGCACGCTTCTCTGAAGAAATTGAACACGCGCTGACGCGCCTCCTCCATACTCGCCGAGTTCGGAAGCACCTTCACGCTCCGAAACGCGCTCGCCATTTCTAACTTGTAACTCGGAACTCGCTGAGTGACAACTCGCTCGCTTTTGGGTTTCTTGCTTCTGTTCTTCCCTAGAAATTGCAACTGGTTTATTGCGATGAGAGAAATTGAAGAAAGGAAGTATGAGAGACTCGTGACGGGCACGCGCTCGACGGCATCGTTTCGAATTTGGGCTTTGTGCTTATGCCATGTACACCCCTTTGGGGGATTACTATGTACACCACTTTTTTTCAATTTACAATTATCTACATTTCTTGAATTTATCGTTTTTTTTTATTTTACCATCTTTTTTTTTTTTACATATTTTAATGATTTTAAAAAAATTTAGCAGAGTAATAAATAGTGTTACCATTTAAAAAATAAAATGTTTTGTTACCAATTTTTGTGAAACATAGTTTCGACATCTTTTTATTTTTAAACAATTTTCATGGTATATCATCGCTCTGTTAATATTTAACTTATCCATGTAATGAAAAATAATAATTATAAAATTTGTGACAAAAACTTAAATTATAAATTTTGCAAAATAATAATAATTGTGAGGAAAATCTGGAATTAAATCTATTCTAAAATATGCTAATACTTCTTCCCCTTATCCTATCGTTGTTGATTATTGCATAATCACAAACATTTCGAATTAAGTTTCTGAAAGTTCATTCATATATTTTGTAATTAAGCCTCTATAATTATATTTATATTCCGTAACTAAACTATTACAAATTTATTTGTATATTATGATTTTATAATTGTGGGAGTTTATTTGTTACACAATTAAAAAAAAAAATCAAACCATATAAATAGGCTGTTGGAGTTTTATATTAAAATGTCTAATAAATATACTTCTGAAATATTAATTAAAAACAAACTATTAAAAAGGTATTTTTGGGAGGATGTAAATGTTTCCTCTATACATGTTCTATATTGCACCTGCTTTTAGAAATTATGTGCCAGGAAGTAGCTCTAGAAGAACTTTTAACACAAACCATTAACTTGCATACGTGTTGGGCCAAAAAGATGCATCACAGAAAGACCATTCTATCATAATCGAGCAAAACCATTCAATTAGCTGTTCTACTCAACTGTATCCTAATATAATTATCCACTCTTACATTGAAAAATCCCATGACAAGAATTTTTAGTTTCAAGGAGGCACAATGTGCAGAAATTCCACATCTGTATAGTGATTGCAGTTGGTGTAGAGGATTCAATAAATTGTTTGTTAGCGAAGTTGCATTAAAATTTACATTTCACCACATTCTGCAATGACACAAGCTAGTTTTGGCCGGTTATTGGGTCCGGTTGCCACGTTCTCAATCTTCCTCACAACCAAAAGGCCATCTCCAAGCACTCTCTGCATAAAGGGAAGACAGATTGTAAATGCACAACACATCAAAAGTTTGGGAGAAGGAACATTTCAAATAAGGCACATAATAAGAGTGCATATGAATCTTTGAGGCAGGTTAAAATTCTTTTTACACAATAACTGAGAAATGAGCGGGGCATGTAGTTCCCCCCCCCCCCCAAAGGGGAACGTACCACATTTTCCCATAACATTTGGCATAATAAACAATTAGCAATGTACTAATGCCCAAAAAACCTTCACATTTTGACTTGCGTAGCTTAAATTTGAAAGTGGCTTTGGTTTGTTCGGCTCTCAGGCTTAAGGTAGAACTCTAAGTTTACAGATTTAATAAAATCTTGCAATCTTTGTTCCCAAATATCCGGCATCTTAATTTGAAGGAATGAAGACATAAAACTTGAGGAACAATTGAATTCAGATTCTTGCTTTTAGAAGAATAATTAATATATGCAACAGAAGATATTGAAGCATACCCCAAAAACGACATGCTTGTTGTCAAGCCAGTCGCATTTTGCGCATGTTATAAAAAACTGCAAACAAGGAAAACTTATGAGTAGAAAATACAGCATGACAAATTTAGCGTTACCACTGAAAAAAGGGAAAGGAAAAGGAAGTGACCATTGGAAAGTTACCTGACAACCATTGGTATTTGGTCCACTATTTGCCTGCAGATTAGACAAACTGGACTTAATCCTTTACATTATATTATAACAAGTAAATGCATAATTTAGCCACACATTTTGAATTAATTGATGTTGTAATTGGTTGAAGTTAGCAAAGAAAAATCAATATGATTCCAAAGTGTTCGGGAAGTAAAACAATTGTGTTAACCCGTTAAGGTAGATTCGCATATGTAAGTGCAGTCAATTAGTTCTCCAGTTAAGGCGCTATTTCACAAATTGATAACCATTGTATGATTCCAGTGTGTAGGATGTAAAACCTGTGCAGGTTAACCTGTTAGGAACTGTCTTGTACATTTGTGTATGTATGTACTGTCAATTAGTGCTCCAGTTAAGCTATTTATAAAAATTGCAACCATCACAGAAAATAATACCATACTGTACATATTTATCCTTGTGTGGTCACTCCATCGAGAGTCTCTATTTTTTCACTATAACTCAAAAGGACAGAAGGTAGAAACAAATACATACCATCGACAGAAGGCCGGGGCCAGTGTGTTTGGCAGTAAAGTTTTCATCATCAAGCTTAAGTCCATAGATTGAAACACATCCACTACCATCACCCTGCCAAGGAACAATTTATTTTAGTAAGGACTTTATATAAAACTAGGATTAATTCTATTGTTGCTACTGACAATATTTATCCAAGCCATACAAATCTTATAAATTAAAATGGAGGGCAGAACTGCATTCAGGTAAATTCAAAGATAGATCAATCAAAGCATATACATGAACAGCGGTACTAACTATTAATGAAAAACAGAAATACTAACTTACATTACACACAAATTAACTATTCACAAACAACATTTGAATTTAAACCCAAGCATGTCCAGAAGTGTTTGATCAGGTTTGGTAATTGGTATCTTGATAACTAAGCTTTTGGAGGTGGATACCATGAATTAGAGAAGGATCAATATAATCTGACTCTTCAAGAAATTGATCAGGTTTAAGAAAAAGCTAAGGAGCTATACAATACAGGCATTAAACTTTGGTGTGAGGAAATGTTGGAAAAAAGAATGGACAAGACCTTATCTTTAATGGTTGCATAGAAGACTATCATTATCATAGTGCTTACGCACCACAGGTTAGATTGGAAGCACTTTTGCAAGAAAAGGTTATGGGAGTAGTTGGTTAATTGCATTCCATAAGATAAAAAGAAATTCTTATAGGCAAGAATCTAAATGGACATATTGGTAGTGAGGGAAGGAAAACTGATAGTTGATGGTGGTTTCGGACAATTTCTTCTTGTGGTCACTTGTTTTAAGAAGTGGGTGGGAGTAATATCTAATCATCTATGAAAGAGGAACTTTGAGGTTGTAAATTGTGTTTTTCTAATAAAAGAGTTCGTGAGGATCACAAGAAAATTCTAGAAGCGGGCCTTACAACACAACATTAGCTCTTGAGGTTTGTTTCAAGAGCTGTAAAAACTCGACAGGTTATAATAACTCCTGCATAGCGCAACTCAGTTTTCATGCAAGTACTTTTTGTCTCACGTTCTTGCTTTGTTCTGCCTCTGTTCTGGAGAGTTGCTCACGCTTTAATTTATAATTTACAATTTACTCAAATTATTAATGTCTTAAATTTTGGATTATTTTTCCTTTTTGAGTATTTACGGGCAGTATAAATATTTTAAGGAATTGTATTTGAAATCTTCAAAAATAGCAGTCACCCCACTAACTGTCTACAACAGTTTTACAGTCAAAGTGAGATAAACCAGACCAGAAAAGTACCTTTACAAAATCGCCAGCCTGAATCATAAAATCCTTAATCACTCTATGAAATTGACAACCCTTGTAACCAACTGGAAGTCCAGCTTTTCTGCCAATAGAATCAAATCATAAAAAGTATTAGTTAACTAAACCCACCAACCAAAAATGCAAATAATCTGGTCCTTTTGAGGCTAAGAATCTTATATTGCAATTGAGCAGCCAAAGTATATTACGGGGATGACAATTATGTCAAAAAATGCACAGTAATAGATTGAAACCGTCATAACTCTCTTGAATCCAAAGTTATAAAAACAAAAACGAAAAGAGATGGAAAACCACAATAGATTGTTGGATAGACTGGAGAAGACTGTTTCACTACCTGTACTCCCCAGTGCAGAACTGCCTGCCAAACAACAAAAACCAAATTCATCAACTGATAGGAGACGATTGTCATTAAAGAAATCTGAATGCCAAACAAACACCCACAAAAAAAAGTCCAAAACATAATTTAAGAAGGAGTGAGAACAAAATGAAGTAGTTTCAGTCCCTTGTTAGGGTCTATATAAGCACGTGTAGTTACGGACTAAGCATCAAAACTCGCGATACTTTCTGGAACCAAAGACATACTTAAACTTTTTTGTTTTCTCCAATCCAATTCTTGGAAACTCGTTCACAAACTTGATTACAAGGTTAACTAACAACAAATGCTTAAAGCCAAGGCACAGACAAATAGTTATCAGCATAGCCCTCAGTGGTTGCAGCAGAAGATAAATAGTTATGAGCATAAATAGGGAGGAACTAAAAACCAACAAAAAATTTATAAGGAACAAAATCAAAACTAGAGATATTTTATGGCACATAAAACATATTGAAACTGTTTTTTTTTTCTAATTCGTGGAAGTTCATTCACAACTTGATAGCAGAAGCCAAGGTTCAAATGAACAAGTATCAGCATAACGCAGTGGTTGCATCACATATATTCTAAAGAGGAACAATAGAGGCTTTAAGAAACCGAACGGAGTAGCGAACCTGAAATTCTCGGCGGTTTTGGGCGCAATGTCGGCGAAGAGTTCCATCTTGATTCGACCAGCAGGTATGTTGCCGATGGTGACATCGAAGAAGACGATTGGGTTCTTAGGGTTTGGAGGACGCACGTGCCACTCCACACCCGCGCTCGTGTTCGTGGTCGCGTTCCCTACAACCGAAGCAGCCATTTTCACTTCACACAACTACTGCGAAACTATTCCAGGAACTTCACTCTCGCTGTTTTAAATTGAAGTGAAGAGAAAAAAGTGTGGAATAAAAAACCAAATGGAATCTAATAATAATATATTATATATTAATAATAATAATACTAATAAATTACAGTGTCTGTAAGAATTATTAAATATTAACGCTACAATTTTTCTGTTTATTTTTAAATAAATTTGTTTTTTTTTGTTAGTTCTTTTATAAAAAAATTTAAGAATAATAAAACTTTGGTTAAATTCCTGTTTTTGATCATTTTATTTATTTATAAAATTAAATTTCATTCCTCTATTTTTAAATGCTTAATTTCATATATATTTTTTTTAAATTCAATATTATTCTTTTTGTTTAAATCAAGTAAAACACCTTTAAAAAAAAATTGGGAGGATAAATTTTATTAAAGATGATCAGTTTGAGTGAGACTTGATAGGAATAAAGTGATTTGATATTTTGGACCAATAACTAAGTTAAAAAATTGACATAATTAGAATATAAACTGATGTTACACATAGTTTAATATATTGTTTAATTTAAAAAATAATAACAATTAAATAATTATTACTGTAATAAATATAAAGCTTAATAACACATTTTTTTTATCTTTACAATTTAATTAATTTTTTCATATAATAAAACTAACAATTTATTTTAAAAATTCAAAAAAACTAAGTTGTATATGCTGAGCAGAACTTCAAGTATATTTTTAATATAACTCGTGCACAATTTTTGTTAGATCTTTAAGGAAAGTACCGTGGTTGTACGAAATCAATGCGTTCTCAAAATCGTTTCTAGGGTAGATTTTCTTACAAAATATCATTGCAGGAAAGTTGTTTTCAGAGAAATAACTGGTGGAGGAGACAATACCTTCAATATTCTTGAGAAAGAGTCTCTTCGTTGATTATGGAAAAATGTGTTTATTCATCTAACATGAAATCTGCTCCTTGCATGTTAATGTAATCTAGAATGGATTCTATCTTCTCCATGCTTAGCAGTTCATATTGCCTTCTTAATGTATGCACCTTAACCTTAATCTTTTTTTTTTCTCTATCACCATATGTTTTCATTAGAATCTGCTAACTATGAGTGGCTATCCACATCTTGGAATGAATAACTACATGGAATGAAAACACAGTGGTGGGAAATAGAAGAGTGTGGGTAAGATGTTGGGGAATTCTGATATCACTGTTTCATACAGTATTTTAGAAGAGTATTTATATTTTGGCTGCTCATCAGATTCAATCATTGTTGTGATTGATGAGTTTGTTTTTCCATTTGGAAAGTGAGATTCATATATACACATACTAGTTGAATCAAACTTCCTGAATTAAGCAAGCATAACATTGCCTTAAACAAGTGTCATTATGCAGGCTGTTTACTGTTTACTATGCTTAGATATTACATGTAATACTTACCAAATGAACTTTGGAGAATGAATTAAAGTAGAAAGATTGGTACAATATGTTTGAAGGAAATATAGTGTTATTCTAAGTTACTTTGAAATGAATTTTGAGTTCCCTCTTTCTCTGTTTTGGAGGCAATTAGGTAAGGTTACGTCTGCTGTTGTCTCTGAATTTGAACAACACAGGATACTTAAGATTCAAAAAAGTTGAGTAATCATTTACTATAATTTATTAAGCATTTAAATGTGATAGGCTACTGTCATATATTAAGCATCTAATACTTTACTATTTATATTTATACAACATTCATTAGAAAAATTACATCCTAGAAGATGCATCACTGTTCAAAACAAACAACATCATTGCGATATATTCTGAATGTGTGCAATCTTTTCCCAATCTTCGCCTCTTCTTTTCCGGCAACGCGGTTCCAGCAGAGGACAACCACGAATATTAAGATTTGAAATTGATTTGGGAAGACCCTCCTCGGGTAAGCGATGGAGGTTGAGGCAATTTCTAAGATCCAAATTCTTAAGGGACGACAGTTGATGGAGACCCTTGTAGTTCAGTTTTTGTAGATTTGGACAATCAGAGATGGTTAGAGAAGTAAGAGAGAGGGGAAGCAAACCTTCATCAGGAAAACATTCTGCATCTAGTTTTGCAATCCACAAGGTTTCCAAAGAAGAACTGTCTGTGAAAGCTCCTTTCAATGAGCCAACAAGTCTAGAGCAATTAATGATTCTCAGCACCTTGAGATTTGATGGGAAACCTCCGTTAGGGAACGACTCAAGTACTGAACAACCTTGTATTGTCAGAGTGTGGAGATTTGATGGGAAACCTCTGTGAGGGAACGACTTAAGTCTTCGACAATCTTTTATTGTTAAAGTCTGGAGATTTGATGGGAAACCTTCGTCAGGCAATGACTCAAGTCTTGAACAGTCTTCTATTGTCAGCTTTTCTAGATTTGATGGCAAACCTCCTTCAGGAAACGACACTAGTCTTGGACAGTCTTTTATCCATAACCTCCTCAGAGATTCAAATTTAAGACAATACTTGAGTGTTACCTCTTCTACAATCCTAGGAGTAGAAGGCTCAAGTTGTTGGCAATCTTCAATTTCTTGTGTTTCCAAAGGAATAAGTTGCTCTGGCAGCTGTCTTTTAAGCTTTGGACAATTTGTTATAGAAAGATCTCGTAGACGTGGAAAAGCACCTGTCACAACTTGGCATTCCCACTTTTCCCATTGACTCATAAAGGAGAAGTCCAATGTTTCAAGGGATTTAAATGAAGAAGAATTGTTCCCATGAAAATCAGCATCTACACTCACTATTCCATCAAGTCTTGAAATCTTCAAGACCTTGAGAAATGGTAGAAGTCCAAGGGGAGGTAAACATTGGCAAGATTCGCATCCATCCAACATTAAGGACGCTATATTCGACAATGAATTTTCATGTAACCAATTTGGAAATCGTTTTCCACCATATCCAATGATTGACAACTTCTTTAAGTTTTTGGAAGGTTGTAGATTCTCAATTACGTCCTCTTCTTTTTTTGAATCAATAGAGTTCCGATTCCACCCCCATTCTAAGGTCAACGCCACAAGATGTGTTTTATTCTTCAAATCCACTTCTAATGCATCCAGGGAATTCGAAATATTCTTTAGGTCCCCAATTGATAGACTTCCCTCAAGGTTGAGCTCTCCTAGCTGTTGCACACCAAACTCCCTGCCATGGCCAACATTAAAGAAATTCATTACTACTTTTAGATTCTTCAGTTTTCCCAAATGCGGTGACACCTTTTTCACTTTAGTCTCTATAAGTTCAAGCCGGAACAAATTGGTGAGTAAATACAAATTTGAGGGCAACTCATCCAAATCTCTACAGTAATTCAACTTCAGTATCTGCAAGTGGGAGAGTGAACATATCTTTTCAGTTAGTCTTTTTATTCTAGTACTGGAGAGGTCTAAGGAACGGAGATGCTCAAGATTTCCAACAGAGTCAGGTAACTCTTGAAGGTCAGAACAATGAGACAAAGATAAGATACGTATGATCTTAAACTTGGACAACAATTCATGTATCGACATTTTGATACCATTTGAAATAAATGTACGTATCCTTTCTGTATTAGATAAAGTTCTAAACCCATCAAAACATCTGGGGTAACCGTGTTTAAATGAAAAATGACGAGTTACTTCTGGTATCTTTTCTGTTTGATTTTCGGACCTGAAGTATATGCCTCCACTGACATATTTTGCCAAATCATGTAGAAGGTCATGCATGACAAATACTTCTTTCTTTGATTGTTGGAAGAAGGACCTTGATAGTAGATCATTGAAGTATTGTTGGCAAACTTTTTCTGGAGTCCTACTAGGTTGACGATAGTGGACAAAATTTCTAGTCATCCACAAATGAATCAAATCCTCCTTTTTAAACTTATAATCCTTGGGGAATAGGGCACAATAAACAAAGCATACCTTGAGATGGGAAGGAAGGTGGATATAGCTCAATGCTAAAGCGGGAATAATATCACAACGCTCTTTTGAAAATTCCCATACTTCGCTTTGGAACACAGTTTTCCATTCTGAAACAGATGATTTGTTGTATAACATACTTCCCATTGTTTCCAAGGCAAGAGGCAGTCCTTTGCATTTTTTTACAATCTTCATGCCAATTTCCCTGCACTCTGGATTTGCTGGAGCATCATCATCTCGGAATGCATGTTTAGCAAACAAATTCCAGCAATCATCTTCTTGTAATTGCTTTAGGGAGTGTTCTTCTGACCGCATGGTAGAAGCAACTTCCTTACTACGTGTAGTCACAAGAATCCTACTCCCTTGGGCTCCAAAAACAAGTGGCTTTTGCACTTCTTCCCATTTAAATTGGTTTTCGTTCCACACATCATCCAAAATAAGAAGAAACTTTTTTCCTGTCAATTTTTCTTTCAATCTTCTGTGAACCATCTCTATATCTCTACTGTCATCAGTAGATGTAGTGACATGCTCAAGAATTGCTCTTGATACCTTAAAAACATCAAATTCATCTGAAACACAAACCCAAGCTTTGACATCAAATTTAGCCTCATCCATCCTTGGGTCATTGAATACATGTTGGGCAAGAGTGGTCTTACCCACCCCTCCCATTCCCACAATACAAAGTATAGATAGGTTGTTGTGAGTGTCGGATGTGAGCCAGTTACAGACAAATTGTTTGTCATCTTCTCTGCCATAGATATCACTTTCGTTCGGCAAATATGTTGTTGATATTTTACTACCGGATCTGACTCCAACATCATCAGCCCTTTTCAAACCTAGAACATGGCTGCGGGTTGCAAGATCTTCTAAGTCCTCAATGACTAGTTCCATCCTTGTTTCAATTTCATTTTCTTCAAAAAAACTGACAAAAGAAGATTTGAGGGAATTCAATACTTTTTTAGCAGCACTCTGAGACTGAGCTTCCACTTGGCTTTTGGAGAGTGCACAATCTATTTCATCCAAGAGATCCTCTGCATCAAACACCACGCCCTTGGCTGCGAGAAGCCAATCTCTCACGCGTGGATCTGTGAACTGTTTCTGCTCCGCATCATCAGCCACAACATCAACTTCTAGGAGCTTCACCTTCAAATTGCTTAGCTGCTTCTTGTTGGTTTTTTTTCCACGAAATATGTGCCCAAAACGAGAAGCCAAATTGTCAATAGTCCTCTCAACGAAGGTGGACACAAGAGCACCGGTAATCAATGCAGCAGGCATGGTAGAAAATGGAGTGGATGAAAGGAAATGTGTGATCTGAGTCAGTGAGTGCAGAGATATGAGTGATGATGAGATGAGTAGTAAAAGGTATTTTACTATGAATGATGGTTTAACTTGGATTGTAAATGCACTAATCACATGGCCAAACACAACATCTTTAGGAATATTGACGACTTTGTCAAAGTTAAAATTGATTGGTCATTGGTTTTCACATTTATTCTATTTACGTCTTTGCTTTGCGGGCTTTCAGATATATATTAAGGCCAGTTTAATGAATCTAGTCATATTTGGTGGCTAACTAATCAATAAACAAACCCAAATAACCATGAAAACAACAAATTAGACAACTCAATAGAGGACAACAAACTGCAATCAAACTAGTTAAATAGTTTTTTTTTTCTTTTCCATCCTTTTGATTACATATTTATACTGTTATGACAACTATTTTGTGTTTGTCTCCTTGTTTATTCGTTACTTATTTATATTCTGGCTGCTCCCACTTAGTCCATCAGATTCAATTATTGTTGTGATTGATGAGTTTGTTTTCCCATTTGGAAAGTGAGTTTCATATATATACATAATACTAGTTTGAATCATACTTCTTGAATTAAGCAAGCATTACATTTATATAAACAAGTGTCATTATGCGTTTACTGCTTACTGCAGCATTTGAATGCTTAGATATTACATGTAATACTTACCAATGAACTTTAGAGAATAATATTGTATTTTCTGGTTTGAATTTGTTGCCAATCTGCATAACCGTCCCTGTTGAAGCCAATAGCTAATGATATATGAGGCAAGGAGAAATAAACAAAAAGAAAACTGATTTTTATTATTTGTGCAAAATGCTATTCATTCATTTGAGTCCTTACTGTTACCAACTTCCACTTTGTGTAAATTGATTGCAACCAAAGAGGGCATGTAATTTAAGTATCTAAAGAATTAGCGATAGTGATTAAACCAGGAATAATAACTGCTGATTAAAACAACAAGTAATATGAAGCCAAAGCCATGTATTAACCTTTAATAAAAGACATTATCAAATATTTCATAACGTATAATGAATTAGAAGTAGAAAAAGGAAAAGGAGAATGAATTAAATTAGAAAGATTGCTACAATATGTTTGAAGGAAATCTACTGTTATTTGCAGGACTAGCACCTCCAAAAGAGGAAAGTAGTTTATACACATTCTAAACAAAAACAAATATTAGTAACCCACCAAATGCATCACTATTCAGTTTCATAATCACTGTCATAAACACGCTCGCTATATTCACTGTCATAAACATCCTCTATATACAGTTTTTCAATGTGTGCAATCTTTTCCCAGTCTTCGCCTCTTTCTCTTTGGCAACGCGGTTGCAGCAAAGGACAATCACAAATACGAAGACTTGAAATTGATTTGGGAAGAACCTCCTCCGGTAAGCGTTGGAGATTGTGGCAGTTCGTAAGATACAAAGTCTGAAGGGATGAGAGTTGATGGAGACCCTTGTAGTCCAGTTTTTCTAAATTTGGACAATGAGAGATGGTTAGAGAAGTAAGAGAGAGTGGAAGCAAACCTTCATCTGGAAAACATTTTGCATCCACTTCTTGAGTCCACAAGCTTTCCAAAGAAGAGCTGTCTGTGAAAGCTCCTTTCAGTGAGCCAACAAATCTAGAGAAATTATTGATTCTCAGATGCTTCAGATTTGATGGGAAACCTCCGTCAGGAAACGACTCAAGTCTTGGACAGTCTACTATTGTCAGCGCTTCTAGATTTGGTGGGAAATCTCCTTCAAGTCTTGGGCAGTCTTCTATCCATAAGCTCCTCAGGGATGGAAGCAGCATATGCATGCTTCCAGGTAATGATTCTAATTTAGGACAACACTTGAGTTCTAGAAATTCTAGATGATTATGGACTAGACTCTGTGAAATCATCTCTAGATTATCAAACCCACTGAGATGAAGCGTCTTGAGTGTTGGGAACAAATCCAGTGGAAAGCTTCGTAGGAAGACACAACCATCAAGGGGATAAATGTGCAAAATTTCAAGAGTGTCGGACGACCCAACAATTTCCAGCAATGATGTTTTCCACAGTGTGAGCCTTTTCATTGTACCACATGACTCTAACTGCAGCTTTCCACATTGACGTAGTTGTATATCTAGAGCCCTAGGAGCGGAAACCTCAAGTTCTTGGCAGTTTTCAATATATAGTGTTTCCAAAGGAATAAGTTGCTCTGGCAGCTGTCCTTTCAGCTTCGGACAATTTGTTATGGAAAACTTTCGTAGACTTGGAAAAGCACCCCTACAGCTTGGCAGTCCCACTTTTCCCATTGACTCATCAAGGAGATGTCCAATGTTTCAAGGGATTTAAATGAACAAGAGTTGTTTCCATGAAAATCAGCATCAATACTCACTATCCCATGAAGTTTTGTAATCACCAAGACCTTGAGAAATGGCAAAAGTCCAAGGGGAGGTAAACGTTCGCAAGATTCACATCCATCCAACTTTAAGTACACCATATTCCACAATGAATTTTCTAGTAACCAATTTGGAAATCGTTTCCCACCATACCTACATATTGACAACTTCTTTAAGTTTTTGGAAGGTTGCAAATTCTCAATTACGTCCTCTTCTTTTTTTAAATCAATAGAGTTGCAATCCCAACCCCATTCTAAGGTCAGTGCCACAAGGAGTGTTTTATTCTTCAAATTTGCTTCTAATGCATCCACAGAATTCGAAATATTATGTAGGTCCCGAATTGATAGTTGTCCCTCAAGGTTGAGCTCTCCTAGCTGTTGAACACCCAATTCCCTGCCATGGTCAACATCAAAGAAATTCATTACTACTTTTAGATTCTTCCCTTTTCCCAAATTCGGTGGAATCTTTCTCACTTTCGTCCTTATAAATTCAAGACGACACAAATTTGTGAGTAAATGCAAATTAGAGGGTAGCTCCGTCAAATATAAACAATAGTTCAACATCAGTATTTGCAAGTGGGAGAGTAAACATATCTTTTCATTTAGTCTTTCTATTTTAGTATAGGAGAGGTTTAAGGAACGGAGATACTCAAGATTTCCAATAGAGTCAGGTAACTCTCGAAGGTCAGAACAACAAGACAGAGATAAGTTACGTAAGAACTTAAACTTGAACAACAATTCATGTATCGACATTTTCATACTCAAACCCCCTAAACCATACCGCATAGGTTTTGGCATAAATGTACGTAACCTTTTTGTATTACATAAAGTTCCAAACCCATCAAAATATTCAAATCGACCAAGTTCAACTGATAAATGACGAGTTACTTTCTGTATCTTTTCTGTTTGATCAACTTTGCAGCTAAAGTATAGTCCTCCATCGACATATTTTGCCAAATCATGTAGAAGGTCATGCATGATAAATTCTTCATGCATGATAAATTCTTCTTTATATACTTCTCCATATACTTCTTCAACATATTCACCTGTTGGTTGAAAGAAGGACCTTGATAGTAGATCATTGAAGTATTGTTGGCAAACTTCTTCTGGAGTCCTACTATGTTGACGACAGTGGGCGAAATTTTCAGTCATCCACAACTGAATCAAATAATCCTTTTCAAATTTATAATCCTTGGGGAATAGGGCACAATACGCAAAGCATACCTTCAAATGTGAAGGAAGGTGGATATAACTCAATGCTAAAGCGGGAATAATATCACAACGCTCTTTTGAAAATTCCCATATTTCGCTTTGGAACACAATTTGCCATTCTGAAACAGATGATTTGTTGTATAACATACTTCCCATTGTTTTCAAGGCGAGAGGTAGTCCTTGACATTTTTTAACAATCTTCAGGCCAATGTCCTTGCACTCTGGATTTAGTTGAGTATCATCATCTCGAAATGCATGTTTAGCAAACAACTTCCAGCAATAATCTCCTTGTAATTGCTGTAGGGAGTATTCTTCTGACCACATGGTAGAAGAAACTTCCTTGCTACGTGTGGTGACAAGAATCTTACTCCCTTGGGCCCCTAAAACAAGGGGCTTCCGCACTTCCTCCCATTTAGGTTGGTTTTCGTTCCAAACGTCATCCAAAACAAGAAGAAATTTCTTCCCTGTCAATTCATCCTTCAATCTTGTGTGAACCATCTGCATATCTCTACTATCGTCAGTTGATTTAGTAACAGCCTCAAGAATTGCTCTTGATATCCTGAAAACATCAAACTCATCTGAAACACAAACCCAGGCTTTGACAACAAATTTAGCCTCATCCACCTTTGGGTCATTGAATACATGTTGAGCAAGAGTAGTCTTACCCACTCCACCCATTCCCACAACAGAAAGTATTGATGGTTGGTTACCATTGTTGATGTCAGAAGTCAGCCAGTCAATGATCAGTCTTTTATCATCATCTCTGCCATAGATATCAGTTCCAACAACCAACGATGTTGTTTGTGATTTCTGTGGCAGTTCATTACTCAACCCAGATCCAACACCGCTAGCTTTTTTCAATCCTAGATCACCCCTTTGGCTTGAGAGAAATTCTAAGTCGTCAAGGATTTGTTCCATCTTACATTCAATTTCCTTGTTAAGGGAATTAATAGTAATAGGAGAAGATTTGAAGAAATTGAGTACCTTGCAAGTACAGCCTGAACAGGTTTGAGATTCAGATTCAACATCTTGTCTTTTGGAGAGCATTTGTATATCATCCAAGAGATCCTCTGCATCAAGGACAGCATCTTTGACCTTAAGCAGCCAGTTTCTGACATGAAGATCCATGAACTGCTTTCGCTCTGCATGATCAGCCAGAGAATGGATGGAGTGCAGCTTGATTTCCAACTTGTTGAGCAGCTTCTGATCAAGCTCTCTTGCATAAAAGAAATCGAGAATTTGAGGAGAAGCAAGCTTCTGGAATGCAACCTGAAGGAAAGAAGAGAGAAGAGCACCACCAATAAGTTCTAATGCCATGGTAGGAGAAAGATGAGTGGATTCAACTGCTGCTAGCTTTTGCCAATGACTAAGATAATGAAGTCATGAAACGCGTAGTGATAAGATATTTGATCAACATTTTTCTTCTTCGATAGTTAGTCAAACTGCAACATCTGTATTGCATCTAAGAATGAGTGGCTATTAGGAATTGTTTAAATTAAGAGATATATTAAAAAGCATGTTAAAATCTATTATTTATTAGTTGATATATTAACTTCTAATGTGATTTTTTAAGCTCTGCAGGTTTTTTTTTCATGATATTAAAATAATGTTTATAGTAATCATATATCATTTAATCTTTCTATAATAATCTAACGTTATATGTATTTTCTTTGCAAAAAAATTATATATTTTGGTATATTTTACATATTTAAGATGACCGAGTGCATGTTTACTTGTAAAACCATAAAAACAACTTAGCCAACTCAGCAAGCTAGTTAAATAGCCTAAAGATAATTTTCTTTCACTCTTGTTTTTTATATATTAATTTTGATTAGCCAGATTAATTGCAAATTATGATGAAATGAATGGTAATAATCTATTTTAGGAGTGATGGTTTACTGTAACACGTACAAATAGCAATTATTGCATTTGGTAGCTCTTTCACAAGTCTATTGGATGATGGAAAACGCTCTCAATGAATGGATAAGGTTAGATATACTTACTCATTTTCACATAATGGCTGAGCAACCAATGATGAGTGATGTCGCTTCTTCCTCTGACTCTTCTTCTATAGCGTCTTGTAAAAAGTATAATGTTTTGCGAAAACTGAGTTCTAGATACCCAAATCAACTTAAGGGTGTCTTTGGATTAGGGAGAAGAAAGGAAAGAATTTAAGAGAGTAGATTTGAGAGGAAAGTGTAAAGAAAGTGAGGTTGTTTGGATTAGGGTGTATTAGAGTGGATTTGTGAGGAAAGTTTATTGAAGTTTGTGTGTGATAAGATAGTTGTAAGGAGATTTTTTTTTTAAAATGGTATAAAATGTAAGTTTACAAATTTACCCTTTTCTTAAAATAATATTTTTACAAATCAAAATTAAAATTAAAATTATATTTATATTTTTATAAATACATATAATAAAATATTTATATTTTTATATTGATAAATTTATTTTTTAGAATTGAAAATTTTGTAAATTTATTTATCTTTTTATTTTTTAAATTTAGTTATGTTTTAAAAATTAAAAAATAACTATGGACAAAATAGGAAAAATAGATGTTACGTGTCTTTCTCCTTTATTCTGTGAAGTTTCTTTGCTTATATGCAAAAGAATACATTTTAACGAAGGAAATAAACAAAAAGAATACTGATTTTTATTATTGGTAGAGAATGCTACTCTGTCATTTGAGTCCTTACTGTTATCAACTTTTACTTTGTGCTCCTGTTTGTAAATTGATTGCAACCAAAGAGAGGGCATGCAAGTTATATATCTAAAGAATTAGCAATAGTACTCAACAAGGAGTGTGGATGGCAGTTATATGGGTTTTATGGCTCATAGAAATTGTCATTTTCAGGAATGGATTAATAGATAGATAAGCAAAGAAAATTTTAGCTATTGATCATACTGGTGTCTAAGTCCTGTAACTTGCCTTAAGTTCATAGGATACCACTGATGCGGTTCTGTAATTGTACTTATAGAGTGCTTGCAACAAACAATTATATACCCAGTTTTGTGGAACACTTCATGGCTATTTTGTTATTTTTAGATCTGTTATGGCTAACTTCTATCCAAGAAAATACACATTTCTTGGCTTTTGTCTAAGGCTGCAGAGCTTACAGCAGCTTGCAAGCATATTCAAATGAGGGATAACATCTTTTTTTATATGGTATACAAAGGAAAACACGGGTTAAGTTTAAGTCCACAGATTTTTGTATTCTCATATTTGCTATGGTTGGGCATGAAGGAAATGGTAGAATGCAATTTTGGTTGTAGCAGGTCAGGCTCTAGTTTCACAGCTTTTTGTTTTCTTAGATTTGTTGTGGTTGGTGAGAAGGAAATGGAAGAATGAAAATTTTGTTGAAATATATAATAGGTGGTTCAAGGCATTAGAAGTTGTAATGCTGATTCTGAGGATTATGTCACATAGTCTAAAGTATTTTTTATATAAGGTTGCGGCATATCTCAAATGTTCTAATTTATTTCATTCTATTTTTGTTTGAAAAAAAAATTAAGATTAAACCATTGGAACAAAATCGCAAACCAAGATCAATAATCAATGGTATCTTATTTATTTCAAATGTCTTTTGAATATCTAGCATAAGAATATTAACTCAATTCTCATAGTTATTTATTTATAATTGTTTATATTCTTACTAACATGAACGTAACAGAATTTTCTACTTGTGGATCTCCCTCATCATTTTTGACAAATCCAATGATCATATTTGTTCCTACCAAAAATGAGTTCAGGAAATGCAACTCGGTGAGAACCATGTTCCTTAGATAACGAGCTTTCAATTTGTCGGAGATGGAAGTTATTAGTTAAATTATACTCGCATAATTATTCTCATAGTTATTTATATACTTATAATAGTCTATATTTTCACTGACAATAGAATTTTCTACTTGTGGATCTCTTCATCATTTTTTATAAACTCAATGATTATATATGTTCTTACAAAAAAATGAGTTTGAGGAGTGCAACTCGGTGAGAATTGTGTTCCTCGAAGAACAAGTATCCAGTTGGTCTCCGATGGGAGAGGGAGGTTATTAGCTAAATTATACTCCCCTTTGTGGGCCTTCCAAATCCTTCCAAATCCTTTGCGGGTATCTAGGCATCCTCCCCTTTGTGGATGTCTTCTTGCACTTCTTCGAGGTAAAGAAACAGGGGAAGAGCTTTTGGGTAAGCTTCTCTGGGATCGCAGGGAGGATCCTTCTTTATCTCTTTCAGAACTCATACAAAAGTTGGAAGGGAAAATTTTTCAAGATGTGCTGCGCCAAGCACGACCCCACAGCCTTGGACGGCTTCCCTCTGTATTGGACAGAGCACCCCAAGCTACTCAAGGCCAAGACCCTGGATGAGCTATCCCCTGTTGATAGGGAGGTATGCAAGGCCTTGGCTAGCCTGGGGATCATCTTTGACACGCTGAAGCTCATTGCGTGCGAGTACAATGCCCATTCCCTAACCACCTACTTTGGTAGGGTGACTCCTTTCTTATTGTCTTCTATTATCTGTATCTTACTGCATCATGCTTGCTCTCTTGGCCTCTTCCAACTGTTTTCCCTTGTGCTATGCATCATACTCATTCATCTGCGTGTTTGTGGATTTTGTAAGATAATCGAATCCCCCGCGTCCCTTCTCATTCATCTTGAATATCATATATACAATTATTGTGAATTATTGTCCAGCCTAATTACAAGGGACTAATTATAAGCAATAATGACAGCCTAATTACAAGGGACTAATTATAAGCAATAATGACAAAATATTCTATTCTTAATATTCTATTCTATCACACCCCCGCAGTCGAAGCGGGAGGTTCACGGACGCTGAGACTGGTCCGGAAATCATCGAAGAGAATACGAGGAAGTCCTTTGGTGAAGATATCTGCAATCTGATGTCGAGATGGAACATGAAGCACGCGTGCCTGACCACGAGCTACTTTTTCCCGTACAAAGTGAATGTCCATTTCAATGTGCTTGGTACGCTGATGTTGAACAGGATTACCAGAGAGATACATTGCACTGACATTGTCACAATACACCAAAGTGGCCTGAGGAATAGGAAAATGGAGCTCTAGTAAGAGATTGCGAAGCCAACATGACTCAGATACAACATTAGCAACACCTCTGTATTCTGCTTCTGCACTGGAACGGGAGAGAGTGGGCTGTCTTTTGGAAGACCAAGATATAAGGTTGTCACCCAGAAAAACACAGTACCCAGATGTGGAGCGTCTGGTGTCAGGACATCCACCCCAATCAGCGTCAGTGTAGGAGATGAGTTTTGTAATGGGGGATGGTGATAAATGTAGACCAAAGTGTATGGTGCCCTGGACATACCGAAGGATGCGTTTGAGAGCAAGCATGTGTTCTGTCGTGGGTGCATGCATGTGGAGACAGATTTGCTGAACCGCATATGAGATGTCAGGTCTAGTGAATGTGAGGTACTGTAAGGCTCCTGCAAGACTGCGATAGAGAGAGGGATCCTCATAAGGAGTGCCAGATGACGTGCTGAGTTTCTGTTTGGTATCGACAGGTGTGGCAGTCGGTTTGCAGGATGTCATGCCAGCACCTTCAAGGATTTTAGAAGCATAGGTGCTTTGACTGAGAAAAATGCCGCCAGGGTGGCGAGAGACAGCGATGCCCAGAAAGTAACTCAACGGACCAAGATCTTTCATTGCAAATTCAGTAGCCAATAATGACATAATTGATTTGCGAAGGACATGAGTAGAGGTAATAAGAATGATGTCGTCCACATAAAGAAGAATGTAGGCCATGTCAGAGTGTTGTCGATAGATGAAGAGAGAGTGGTCTGATGTGCTATGTCGAAACCCAATGGTAGTTACATAGTCTGCAAAGCGTTGGTACCATGCTCTAGGTGCTTGCTTGAGACCATAGAGTGATTTCTTCAGACGACAAACATAATCTGGATGATGAGAATCATGGAAACCTAATGGTTGATGCATATAAACAGTCTCATGAAGATCACCATGTAGAAAAGCGTTCTGGACATCCAGTTGATGAATGGGCCAGGATTTAGAGAGAGCAATGGTGAGTACTGTTCTAATAGTAGCCGGTTTGACCACCGGGCTGAAAGTCTCATCACAATCCACACCTGCAACCTGTGACCTGCCATCACAAACAAGGCGAGCCTTATAGCGCTCAAAGGAGCCATCAGAATTTTTCTTATGTTTGAAAATCCACATGCATCGAATGAGATTGGCATCACAAGGACGAGGAACTAAATCCCACGTCTTATTTCTAATAAGAGCATCAAATTCAGATTTCATTGCGGATTTCCAATTGGGGTCTGATAGGGCTATTTTGTGATTTTTGGGTAATGGAGAGATGGAGTGGTTTGAGTGAGAAATTGATAAGTTAAATAGTTTACGGGGTTTGGTAATGCCTTGCATACTACGGGTGGTGATAGTACGTGTAGGTGGTGGTTGAATTGGTGGGGGTGAGCTATTGGAGATTGTAGTGGGTGGGTTGATTGGAGGGGTAAGGGTCGATGATTGTAGGTTAGTTGATGGGGGTGGCTGGTCAGTGATGGTTGGTAATTGGTTATGTGTGGCTGGTGGTGGTATTTGATTTTGCCACTGATGGATGAGGTAGGGGTGTGGGGCATCGTTTAGAAAGTGATAAGAGGGGGGTGAGGGTGAGTGTATCTTGGTGAAGGGAAATTGAGTTTCATCAAAGATGACATGCCTCGAAATTATTAATTTTCTGTTTGACAAATCAAAGCATTTGTAACCTCTATGATTGGAAGGATAACCCAAAAAGACACACGGGGTAGAGCGAGGTTGTAGCTTGTGAATGGTAGATGACGGGAGTAACGGATAACATAGGCAACCAAAGACTCGTAAGTGTGTGTAGGTGGGATCACGATGGTATAGGAGTTGTGTAGGTGACGTATTTTGAAGTGTTTTGCAGGGAAGAATATTTAACAGGTAAGTTGCCATGTGAAGGGCATGATGCCAAAATGATTGGGGAACAGAAGAATGGGCTAGCATGGTGCGCATCATATTATTAATGGTTCTTATTTTTCGTTCGGCTTTCCCATTTTGTGAGGATGTGTGAGGACAAGAGAAGCGAAAAACAAGACCATGGTTGACGCAATATTGTTGGAATAGCTCATTATTATATTCACCGCCATTGTCACACTGAAAAGATTTTACACTTAGCGAAAATTGTGTTTGAATAAGATTAGTAAGTGACTGAAACATTTCAAAAACTTGAGATTTTCGACTAATAGGGAAGGTCCACAAGAAATTTGTAAAATCATCTAAGAAGAGAACATAATATTTATGACCAGCAGAACTTAAAATTGGAGAAGTCCACAAATCACTATGTAAAATATCAAAGGGCATCAAAGTTATTGTTTGAGAGTTAAGAAATGGCAATTTAACCTGCTTGCCTAAAACACAAGAGTCACAAATAACAGAAGAATTAAAAGGTTCACAACATATGAACTTATTATTGCGAAGGGAATTTAAAGCGTGGGCGCCAGGATGACCAAGGCGACCGTGCCAGAGACTAGACGTAAGACCAACAAAACTTGGGGAGGTGGTGACTGGATACAGATCGCCAAGGCTGTCACATCTCAAGAGAGGCATCCCTGTCTGAAAATCAGAGACAGTAAAACCAAAAGGGTCAAAGGAAACAGAGACATTGTTGTCAGTGGTGAGTCGCCTAACAGAAATTATATTTTTAATAATATTCGGGGCATGTAGGACATTGTTTAAGTGTAGAGGTTTGTAAGGGGTGGCTATTTGTGTGTGTCCGGTGCCGTGAATTGGAATACTATGGCCATTACAAACAATGACTTTCTGATTTGAATTACTTAAAGGAAGATAAGACGAGACATTACCTTGTGATGCTGATGTGTGAGTTGATGCGCCAGTATCCATGTTCCACGGAGCGTCAGGAGTCTGGAGAGACATGGTGTGCATAGCTGCCTCGATGTCTGTCGGTGTCGGAGATGTAGTAGCAATATATGCCTGAGGACGCTGTCCTAGGATGCCTGGCTTCGGAGGACCGATAGGGCGTGCCCACTGAGATGTGGGATATGGGCACGGAGGCATGGTCCATGGTGGTGGAGACCAACCCCATTGGTGCCAGGCTGGATACTGTTGCTGTTGCTGCCAAGGAGGAGAGGACCATGATGGAGGAGTATTGGAAGCGCCAGACCGAGATGCACTGCGGTTACCACGCCTACCTCCGCGACCTTGGTTGCCACGAGGGTGAGAGCGGTTGCCAGAGTGACGGGTGTTCTGCTGAGAGGTGTCGGTAGAGGGTTGCTGCTGAGTGGTGTGCAAGACAGTATGAGAGCCCGTGCTTGTCATTTTAGCCATACCTGCTTCTTCCAAAGTAAGCATAGAGCGAGCCTGATAGAAGGCTGGTAGAGGATTACTCTGTCGAATCCAGTTGCAACACTGCGGTAAGCTTCTGGAAGACCAGATATCAGTTGAAGGACCAGACGGTGGTTGTTGACAGGAGAGCCGACATTCCTCAACTGGTCCGAGAGCATCTTGAGGCGCTGACAGTAGGCAGATACATTGGCGAAATCCTCCATACGAGTGGTAGAGAATTCTTGCTCAAGAGTGACAGCACGAGCGTTCTGATTGTCCTGGAAAATGTCTGCCAAACGGTTCCAGGCTGCTGCTGCAGTGGAATCAGGTTCCAGAATGGTCGTCAGCAGATCAGTAGAGATGGTGGAATAGATCCACTGAAGAACGGTGGCATCAAGAGTGATCCATTGTTCATAGTCGGCGCTAGTAGGAGCCGGCGGTGGTGTTGTTGTGAATGGAACGATGTGATGCAAGACGCGATGGGATCGAGCATGGATGCGGAAAAGCTCGGCCCAGGTTCCGTATTGATCTTTTTCCATCTCAAGAATAATAGGAATGTTGTTCCTAATATTGGAGACAACAAGAGCGGGATGAAAATCAGATTTCTTCATGTTGGGTGGGGAAGTTTCGTTTGAAGGAGAAGAATCAGAGTCAGACATGAATGCGGAAAAGAACGAGACGAGGAGGAGAGGTGGGGCGGCGCGGAATGATCGCGGCGCGGTGAGGTCACCGGAAACGGGTTCAGACGATCGTAGGAGGAGGGACGATCAGAACGGCGCGGATGTGCAGGGACGGCGTTGGCTCGTTTGCTGCGCGTGTTGCGGTGTTTAGGGAAGGATCAGTTTCAAGTCTGATACCATGTAAGATAATCGAATCCCCCGCGTCCCTTCTCATTCATCTTGAATATCATATATACAATTATTGTGAATTATTGTCCAGCCTAATTACAAGGGACTAATTATAAGCAATGATGACAGCCTAATTACAAGGGACTAATTATAAGCAATAATGACAAAATATTCTATTCTTAATATTCTATTCTATCAGATTTGTATAACCGCTTTGGCCCTAACATCTGTTATTTGGTTTGCCTGGATGTAGGATCGGTGATGGATGCGTCTAAGAGGATGGTTCTGGTGAAAGCGATGAAGGCTGCCCGTGCCGCCAAGGCTGACGTCTCTTCCGCCCCCGCTGCTGACCCCATTCCCTCATTAACTTTGCCCTTACCACCACCAACCACTACTGAAACCCCCATAGGATCGTCTTCACCAGCTTCACATAACCCCCAACGTCTTCAAACACCCGGCTCTCCTCCGCCCATCGCCGCAATTTCCCTGGCTATGGCTTCGTCACCGGCTCCCGCCCCCCTTGACAAAGGGAAACGGGTTTTGGAGATCATATCCGATGATGAAGACTCAGGTGGCGTGACCCCCTTCAAGAGGAGGAAAGCTGCTAGGGTTCCCACCCTGCCAGTGGTGTCGCCCCAGGGAGGGGATTCCCTCAGGGACAACCCTCATAATGCTACCTCTCCCATTTCTACAACAGTCCAAGGAGAAAAAGACGACGGGACCGAACTTGCTCCCTCTCCGACGCCAGCAGAGGTCTCTGCCGCTCCTGCCTCCCCTGCCTCTCCTGCTACTGCTCCCGATCTCATCACCATTCCTCCCCCCATCATGCATTTTATGAAGGGCTTCAACGGGGAATCAATGCCAGAAAGCCCCGACAGGAGGGAGGGAATGCCCTTCTACCTGGGGGCCTTCTTGGCCGTGGCCCTTGACTGGCGTACTCAAGCCAGAAATGCTGCTTTGCAGGCACAAACCCTCTAGGCTTTGGAAACAAAAGTCGCTGTTCTGGAGGAAGAAAGGAAGGCCCTGGGATGCAAAAAAGAGGCCTACCAAGCCTATTTGAAGTTGGCGGAAGGGGCCAAGGAGGAGGCTAAGAAGCAGCTGGGCGAGGCGACAGAGCTACAAACCGACTTCTACGCTTGGGAAGTCACCCTTCAAGTTCAGATAACAGGCCTCCAAGGCATGGTCGAAGCTTACGAAGAAGTTCAAAAGGACCTGAAGAACCGATGTTGTGAGCAGGCTGACAAGCTGGAGCGGATGGAAGGGGAGATGGCCGCTCAGGCCAAGGTTTTGGGCCTTCTCCAGGTTGGCCACGACAAACTACAGATCGAGGTCAGCCGGCTCCGTGTGGAGAAGGAAGCTTTGGAGAAACAGGTGGCGTCCGAGGACGTCGCCATCGAGGAGTTGGAGAAGGACAAGAAAACCCTCATCAATGACATGGTGGGCACTTTCGAGGAGGGGTTCAAAGAGGCTTTGGCCCAGGCCGTCTGTGAGAATCCGGGGATCGACGTTTCCAACTGCGATTTCACTCATCACATCGTCGATGGGAAGGTCGTGCCCTTTGAACTGGATGACTAAACTGCCGCCCTCAACCGCCACCCTTAATCCTTTGCCTTTTATATTTGTTTTTGCTATTCCTTTGATGAACTTGTAACTTCTTTGAACCGGTGTCCCTTTTATCACAACTATGGATGACAATTTTTGCACCTTTGAGTTATCGAGTTCTGTCTGCATGATTTTACCTCCATTTTTCGCCTTCACATGCTTCGATTACTTCGCTCCCATCGTATTCCTCGGAAACCGTTGTGCCTTCGTATCGATGAGGCCTCCGCCTCGCGAAGGTGTCAGTAGTTTTACCATCTCTGCAACGCAAAAGTTGAGACCTACTCTGGGTCTTAATCACTTCGGATAAGGTCACTCGTCAATGCCCACGCCCACTGAGAGGCTTGCCTAACGACGCTGTATCGTCCGTGGGGTGTCTCAGACATCGAAGCGACCTGTGCCCTAATTCTCGGCGCTCGGCACCCACGCCTAAGGAGAGGCCTGCTATAGCAGCGTCGTATCGTCCTTAGGGTGTCTAGAAACGCCAAGCGCTGAGAAAGCTCGAAGCCCTCCAGGGGTCGTTCCCTCCACGGTCTTTCCTTCCCATGGGTATTGGGGAACCACCCCGCCAGCGATTCACTCAGCCTCTGGCAATCTCGCCTCCCTCCACAGTCTTCCCTACCTGTGGGTATCGGGGAGGCGACGCTGCTAGTGATTAGTTTTGACTTCTTTGATTTCATCTCCCTCCACAGTCTTTCCTACCTGTGGGTATCGGGGAGGTGACACTGCTGATACTTGTATTGACAACGCCTTCAATGTTTCACAATGGTAAAGCCTTCTGCACGTTCCACTGGTGACGCCTTGGGCGTCTCATGCCGACGACGCCCGGTGCGGTTAAGCCGTTGCCTTTACCTTGACGTTGGCTTTGACTTTGGCTCAGGTCGACGCCTGGGGTAGCGAAAAGCTCCAGGTCTCGCCCGTGCCATCCACGTGGCGCCTTTCGTATGGCTGATGGGACGTTCCCTCACTTGACTGGGTCCTGACATTTTCTGAGCCTCTGACCCATTCTTGACGGCGCATCGTACCCTCGGGCATTCTGTCGATACAACGTTTTTTGAGTGTTAACCAGTGGTGCCAGGGTCATCCTCTCATCTTCCGCCACGTGGCTTGATCGCATGGTGCACCTATTTGCGTCGTTTAGTGCTCTAACCGCAATATTTAGTTCTTCAAAATCTTGAAACTGCCTTCATCGTCTATGTGCTTTCGTAACCTACTTAGTTTGTGTAACTAACCCCAAACTAGTGATAATAAGGATTGTTATTGTTGATTTGACCATTGTTGCTTGATGGATGTTATTATGTACAGTATATTACTCAAGTTATTGTGCCATGTGGGAGTCATAAATTTCAGAATCCCTTTCTGTCACATCACTTGTTATGAAGCTAGAAAAAATGGGAAATGAATAGGGACTGAAGCTTGTTGTTTGCTAGAAAAAAGATGGGAAATGAATAGGGACGCGGCACTGGTGTTTGCTTATCACATGCTTCCGTAGCAGAGACGTTTCTTAACATTCAGATTCCTGTTTGTTTGTGTGGTGCATACTCTAAAACTCTACACAGCTTCAACATGTACCATAGGAGCCCACAGAAACACTGACCGTTGATCATTATTGTGCTATTCCTTGCAACTTTATTTTCACTTTATAGAAAAGCTTATATGATTTCAATTAACCTCAATCGCAAGATCATTAAATAAAATTATATAATACAGAATAAAATTATAGAATAATATTGAACAACAGACGTAATACTATATACTTCATAACATTAACAATATTTCAATGCTTAGATATTACATGTAATACTTACCAAATGAACTTTGGGGAATGAATTAAATTAGAAAGATTGCGAGAATATGTTTGAAGGAAATCTACTGTTATTCTAACTTACTTTGAAATGAATTTTCAGTACCCTCTTTCTCTGTTCTCGAGGCAATTAGGTAAGGTTACGTATGCTGTTGTCTCTGAATTTGAACAACACAGGATAATCAAGATTCAAAAAAGTTGAGTAATCAATTACTAGAAAATATCAACTACTGCAACAATCTGCTTGGATGGGAGGCTACATACACGAGAATTTTGATCTGATTACCACTTTTTTGCTGACTATATGGTGATTAAACCTCTATGATTTTGAAAGACTATCCAAATACTAGAGAAAAGGTAATCCTTGAAGTCCAATTTCATAGAATAATGGTATTTTGTATAGTGTTCAACAAGATTAGAATGTAGCAAATTGCCTTTCAAAATGGGAATGTACATATTCACTGCTAAAGAAACAAACAACTATTTGATTAGCACAAAAGAAGACCTTCATTTAACCAAGTACAATAGTTTCCATATCAGTTAGCCTTCAAATATAAATTAAATCTTTATTTTTTTCCTTTCCTTTATTAAAGAGAAAGACTGAGGGTTTGGATGAATGATAGGTGGGTATGGAGATTAGAATGGAGGAGAGATTGGAGTGCTGAATAATTTTATGCACAAATTAGATAAAAGCAAAGTTTTACAAAATGAGAGTGACTAATGAAGATGGAAAGGTGATCAACATGGGTGCTATACTGTTATATAAGCATTTAAGAGCACCAATCCAATAGGAACTTAGGGGTGAGATTGGTATAACTGGTAGATTCATAATTGTTTCTTTTTCGTTAGAGCGTTTCATTTTAGAGCACCAAAGGGAACTCAAGTTGTTGAATGCATAACTTTAGATATGTAAGCTCCACTCTTCCATATCATCTCTCCCTAAGCTTACAATCTTGGAATTGTGGCTGTACAGAGATTGAAAACCATCATTGGCCACTTGTTCTGTTTAGAAACTTTAGACTTAAGTGGAACTACTTGTGGAGAATTTGCCTGAAAGCATGAAAAAAGCTTTCAATGATGACACTATTGAAGTTAGATGATTGCAGGAAACTGTGTCTCTATCAAAGCTTCCACCATCCTTGAAAATGCTGACAGCCTATGACAGCCCTTCTTTGGAGCTCTGCTAACCCAAACAATATTATCCTAAGCAATTTGAGGGTGGATGTGTCGTTTTCCCGGGAGATAATATCATGAATCACTGTGGATTTCATCCTGGAGATAGTTCAAAACTATTCCTTACCTCTCACTACCTGAATTCTGTGGTTTCATTTGTTGTGTCATTGTTTCTGAGGGATCAATAGAGGGACGTTTTTTGTGTTCTATCTATCAAGATAGCAAACAAGTGGGAATGGACGAAGGCAGATTAGAATCCTTGGTTGAAGTATCTAATAACGAGTCACAGCTAACAGATATTGGAGTTGATGGATCAAATAATGAAAATGGAAATGAAAATGAGTGGAAAGAACTTCTTCATGTGATTACTTCATCGGTACTCAAAATTGTTTGGTGGTGAATTTTTCCTTCATTTAGAATAAAAAGGGAGAATGGTATGGGATTTATGCTCAAGAGTTTTATACATCATGATGTTGTAAAAGTTGAAATTTTGGCCTTTCATTTCTTTTATAGTAGTTATGTAAGCATGATGAAAATTTGGATTGTTAAAAGGTATGACAGGACTACCACCGAAATAGGATAATAGTTGATACACGTTCTAAACAAAACAAAATCAGTAACCCATCAAATGCATCACTATTCAAAACAAACAATATCACTACCATATACAAAGGGCTTCAATGTGCGCAACCTTTTCCCAATCTTCGCCTCCTTCATTCTGGAAACTCTGTTTCACCAAAGGAATATAGAATTTCAGTTAATAAATATGAAAGACTATGAAATTCTTAAAGACTACGATTTTAGAATTAAAGAATTAGTTACTCATGAGAATATACGGGAAAATCCACCTTATCTCACCTTATTCTTTACTATAGCAAAACTTTGATGCTTCAGAATATTCATTCCAATCTGAAAAGTTAAGTTCAGAGATAGATTTACTGTTGACAAGTTAGTGATTTTTGTCAAACATCTTAAGCCAATTATCCTGCATTGTCATGACAAATCCTTTATGCAGCAGGTGGCCTAAACTCAACAGGTTTGTCTTTGCCATCTTTGTCTCTAAAAAAAAACTCTGCCAATGCCTTTTGCGATGAGACTGCTAAATCTACAAGACCAACTCTTGTCTGTGATAAATCATTCAAACTAATGAACCATTCCTCTTTTCTTGTCATATGAGTAGAACAGCCAGGATCTAAGTAAAATGAAGTGTCATTTGAGGATTTAATGTTAGTGGTTGCCATGAGCATCACAACTTTAGAATCTGATTCTTCATCTTGAGCCAAATTCGCACGGTTGTGGGCTTGTTCTTGCAGGCCTTCGTAGCATTGATCCGTTCTTGAAGCATGTTAATGTAATCTAGAATGGATTCTTTCTTCTCCATGCTTAGCAGTTCATATTGCCTTCTTAATGTATGCACCTTAACCTTACTCTTTTTTTTTCTCTATCATCTTATGTTTTCATTAGAATCTGCTGTGGGTAGAGACCTTGGAAATCTTGTTGAATATTTGAATTGATACATTGGCAAATGAGCATGCATTGATATCAAGTTTTTGTTGTTGTTTGAACATTTATAATAATTTATTAATGTTTTAATATATAAAAACAATGAACAAAGCATCCACAACTTCGTTCTTCTTTTCTCATTTCCTATCTGGCTTCCGTCAATATAAAATGTGGAAAATCTTCCGAAGATGGAGAAGAGATATGACGTATTCATATCTCGCATGCTGAACATAACAGGATAAAAATTTGGGTTTGTAATGAACCCGAATCATTGGAGAAGCAACTTATTACAAAATAGAATAGAGATGAACAAAAGGGGACAGAGATGAACAAAAGAGTAAACTGAAGACAAAGGATATGAGAATGAATATCTCTTCTTTCTTATTATTCAAATAAAAACAAATGGTCTGAATATATAAAGTAGTACACTCATTTTAGGGTTTAACTAAAGAAGGAAATAATCAATATTAAATAGTAGAATCATAACACACAAAGATAAAATAAAGGTTATTCCCTTCTATAAAGAGAAACAATTGATAATTAGAAAGAACTCTCAATTAATATTAGGATCCTTTTGTAACTCTTGTATCCGTATCCTTTAATACCCCGCCACAAGGTGGAGAACAAATATTGATGAGACCCAGCTTGGAACAAATATTCTTAAAAGATTGAGGACTTAAAGCTTTGGTATAAATATCAGCCAGTTGCTCTGTGGTGGAAATGGGAAGCAAATGGATGAGACCTTTCTTTAATTTTTCTCTGACCACGTGACAATCTATTTCTATATGTTTTGTACGCTCGTGAAATACTGGATTTGCTGCAATGTATCTTGCTGAGTCATTGTCACAGTATAAAAGAGATGGTTGCTCAAAAGGAACTTTGAAATCTTGAAGAAGATAAGTTAGCCATTGAATTTCACATGTAACAGTGGTCATTGCCCTGTATTCAGCTTCACAAGAACTCTTTGATATTGTTCCTTGCTTCTTTGATTTTCAAGATATGAGTGAATTCCCAAGATACACACTAAAACCAGTCACTGATTGTCTTGAATCACTGCAGGTGCCCCAATCACTATCACAAAAGGCTTTGAGATGAACAGTAGTAGTGGAAGAGAAAAATAGACCAAGACTTGGAGCCTCTTTGATATATCTGAGAATTCTAATCGCTGCATTATAGTGAACAATTGTAGGCTTAGCAAGAAACTGAGAAAGTTGTTGCACAGAAAATGTTATGTTAGGTCGGGTATTAGTGAGATACATAAGTCTTCCAATCAATCTTCTGTAGGCTTGAATATCTGTGAAAGGAATACCTCTAGTAGAACAGATTTTCTCATGATTATCAATAGGAGTGAGTGCAGGTTTGCAGGCTAAAAGACCTGCATTGGTTAATAATTCCAATGCATATTTCCTTTGATTTACCATTATTCCTGTCTTACTTCTTGCTACTTCTAGACCAAGAAAGTATCTTAAATTCCCAAGATCTTTAATCTTGAATGTCTGATTCAAGGCTTGTTTGATTCGAACGATCTCTTCTTTATCATTTCCTGCCAATATTATATCATCCACATATACCAATAATGTTGTAAAAGATCCTTCAGAAGAATTAATGAACAAGGAATGATCATTCATAGATTGAGTATATCCCACAGAAAGCAAAAATGATGACAGTTTGGCAAACCATTCTCTGTTGGCTTGTTTAAGGCCATATAAAGCCTTTTTTAGTTTACAAACTTTTCCTGGTGAAATAGAAGTCAATCTAGGAGGAGCAACCATGTATACATCTTCTTTCAAATCTCCATGTAAAAAGGCATTGTTTATGTCTAATTGTTTCAATTCCCAATTATAAATAGAAGCTAAAGAAAGAAGCAACCTTATGGTGGTCATCTTTGCTACTGGAGAGAAAGTATCGAGGTAGTCAATGCCTTCTGTTTGTGTATATCCCTTTGCCACTAACCTTGCTTTATACCTTTCAATTGTTCCATCAGCCTTATATTTTATTTTGAATACCCATTTGCAACTTATGGCAAGTTTGTTCAGAGGCAGAAGAGCAGTCTCCCAAGTTTGATTTGACTCTAAAGCAGATATCTCACATTGTATAGCTTTTCTCCAACAGTCATGTTTCACAGCTTCAAAATAAGTGGTTGGCTCAACATGTGAAGAAATAGACATAACAAAAGATTTGTAAGAAGGTGATAAATTGCTATAAGACAAAACAGAATTCAAAGGATATTTAACACTTGAAGATGTACTGGAAACATTAAGATTACAATGATAATCCTTTAAATACTCAGGTGATTTTTTTATTCTTGTGCTCATTCGGACAGATGGATCTGATTCAGAACTTTGTTTTATATCATGATTTTCATTGAGGTTTTGGTCTATATGGGAACAATCTTCTTCTGAAACCTCAATTTGTGACTCACAATTATTATCACTGCTATTTTCAACATTATCACAAGGTGCGAGAATGGCTTGTGATGGCTGACTTAAGACAAATTGATCTTCAGCAAACAAAATTTGATCATTAACGTCGGGATTGTTAGTTTCATTGCTAGTATCTTGAACCCTTTGGTATGGAAAAACATGTTCATAAAAGACAACATCCCTAGACACAAAAATTTCTCTTGATTGAATATTCAACAAAATATATCCTTTTGTCCCCCGTTGAAAACCAATAAAAACACATTTTGATGCTCTTGGATCAAATTTTCTTCTATTTGTTGACAAGGTGCTAGCATAACATAAAGAACCAAACACCTTTAATCCATTAAAATTTGTATCAGTTTTGAAAAGCATTTCATGAGGAGAAGAATAGTTTAAAACAGGTGTGGGAAGCATGTTTATAATATGCGCAGCATGTATCACAGAATATGACCAATAAATTTTGGGTAAATGAGATTGTATCATAAGAGCTCTTGCTACATCTAATAAATGACCATGTTTCCTTTCAACTATACTATTTTGTTGTGTAGTATTGACACATGATGTTTGATGTATTATTCCTTTACTGACAAAAAAATTAGTCATGAAAAATTCAGTTCCATTATCACTTCTTATTATTTTTATTGTTGTCTCAAACTGTGTTTGAACAAAAATAACAAAATTTTCCAAAACCTTAACAACTTCAGATTTTTGTTTCAAAAGAAAAATCCATGTGTATCTCGAATAGTCATCAACTATGGTCAAAAAATATTTATGACCATGAATTGATGGTATTGAGTATAGTCCCTAAACATCTACATGAATCAAATCAAAACATTTTTTTGATTTAGATGTACTAATAGGAAAAGAAAGTCTTTTTTGCTTTGCAAAATGACAAACATCACAAACAAAAGATTTGTTATATTTAACAAAAGGAAATTTATTCTTGATAACATCAATACATTTATTTGAAATATGACCTAATCGAAAATGCCAAAGGGTTTCTAGATCACTAGCACTGACATTAACAGTATTGATGGTGTGTGTACATTCAAGGGGTTTAATTTGAAATTTCTGGTAAGATGGGATCCTGAGTATATAAAGTCTATCTTGCGTTTTAGCGATTCCAATCATCTTCATTGTTATTTTGTCATGAAAGTGACAACCATTAGAGTCAAAGGTAAGAACACAAGATAGTTTATCAATCAATTTTGCTACGGAAAGAAGATTAAAATTGAAGCAAGGAATGTACAAAACATTGTCTATGACATGATTTTGATTGAGAAAAACACTTCCAGAATAATTGGCAATGACTTGATTTCCATTTGATAATTTGACATAAATAGGATCAATTTGATGATATGAAGTGAAATAAGTTAAAGATGAACAAATGTGATCAGTAGCACCACTATCAATAATCCAAGAACTAAAAGAAGAAATAAAAGTATTACCTATTTGATTGGGGGGATTGGAGGGAATAATAGAGACTTGATTAGAAGCATTGTCACTGGATTTGGTCTGTTGTAAAAGAGCTAACAATGTTTGATACTGCTAAGGAGTAAAACCAATTTGTTGAGACTCCACTTCTGACTTTGAACCTTCAAGATTCTGATTTTTGAACTTGAAATGAGGTGGAAAGCCATGCTTTTTATAGCATGTATCAATGGTATGCCCTGTCCTTCCACAATGACTACAAATTTTGGAAGTATATCCTCTTCCATTACTTCCTCTTCCGTATCCAGCACCTCTGCCATAGGTTGTAGCATTGTTTTTATAACCTCCTTTGCTAGTAGCAATCATTGCCTTGGATTGATCACCAAATATTTGCCTCTCTTGTTGTGTAACAAGAGAGCAAACTTTATTCAAGGATGGCAAAGGGTCCATCAATAAAATTTGAGTTCTCACAGTCGAATAATTATCATTTAGCCCCCTTAGAAATTTGATAATCTGGTCTTGTGTTTTATATTTAGAAACATTCACAAGAGTATTGCATTTTGAGGCACATGAAGCAGCGGATAGCGGGCGAAAAAGATTTAGTTCATCCCAAAGAATTTTTAATTGAGTGAAATAGTTTGTAATAGTAAACTTACCTTGTTTAAAAGAAGAAATCATCTCCTGGATATCATAAATACGAATCATGTCTCCTTGTGAGAACCTTTCCTTTAAATCATTCCATATGTCAAAGGCATTGTCCATACAGATGATGCTCTGCGCGATGGATTGAGAAACAACCTTGAGAATCCACGAAACAACCAACATATTGGCTCTCTGCCATGTTGGAAACAATGATTTGGTACGATTGGGAGCTTCTATAGTTCCATCAATGAAACCTATTTTGTTCTTTGAAATTAGGCTAATTTGAAACGAACGAGACCAATGATGATAATTTGGTCCCTCAAGAATAATAGGGACAATAAGAAAGGAAGGATTATCTGATGAACTAACATGGTAAGGTGAACTAAGATCTTGCGAGGGGTCATCAACTTCACCCATGAATAAATGTAGCAAGCAGAGCTCTGATACCATATTACAAAATAGAACAGAGATGAACAAAAGGGAACAGAGATGAACAAAAGAGTAAACTGAAGACAAAGGATATGAGAATGAATATCTCTTCTTTCTTATTATTCAAATCAAAACAAATGGTCTGAATATATACAAGTAGTACACTCATACTAGGGTTTAACTAAAGAAGGAAATAATCAATATTGAATACTAGAATCATAACACACAGATAAAATAAAGGTTATTCCCTTCTATGAAGAGAAACAACTGATAATTAGAAAGAACTCCCAATTAATATTAGGATCCTTTTGTAACTCTTGTATCCGTATCCTTTAAGCAACTAGATAAATATAAGGATAGGGAAGAACGTACAAGAGAGAAGGAGGTATAACGAACATATGCAGAAATTCAAATGAAACATAGAGAGAAAATCTAAACGGAAGTTTCATGTTAAATGGTATCAGTTTTTTACAGCTGAGATATTTGGGTGATATTTTGTGATATCAAGTGAAGGAGAAGAAGATACCCAAAAGGCTATCAAAGAGAAGTATGAGTGGCTATTCACATCTTCGAATCAATAACTACATGGAATGAAAATATATCTATCTCATCAATGGATAACTAATAGGTTCTCTTGAAGCATATGAGGAAAAATTGAAAACACATAATGAGAACTCTGTCAAAAATATCTTTATATTATTATGATAATAATCTTTTCTATTTATCTCCTTTACTTGTTTATTCGTTAAGTATTTATATTTTGGTTGCTCATCAGATTCAATCATTGTTGTGATGGATGAGTTAGTTTTTGCATTAGGAAAGTGAGTTTCATATATATGCATAACATTGCTGTAAACAAGTGTCATTATGCAGGCTGTTTCCTGTTTACTGTTTACTGCAATATTTGAATGCTTAGATATTACATGTATTACTTACCAAATGAACATTGGAGAATTAATTAAATTAGAAAGATTGTACAATATGTTTGAAGGAAATATAGTGTTCTTCTAACTTACTTTGAAATGAATTTTGAGTTCCCTCTTTCTCTGTTTTCGAGACAATTAGGTAATGTTACGTCTGCTGTTGTCTCTGAATTTGAACAACATACGATACTTAAGATAATACTATTATGAATTGTTAAAAGGAAAAGCAATGAATTGTTAAAAGTATAGCAGGAATAGCAGGAATAGCAGTAAAAGAGGAAGAGGAAAGTAGTTGATACACAATCTAAACAAAATCAAAACAAGTAACCAACGAACAACATCACTGCCATATCTTCTGAATGTGCGCAATCTTTTCCCAGTCTTCACCTCTTTCTTTCTGGCAACGCCGTTGCAACAAAGGACAACCACGAATATCAAGTTTTGAAATTGATTTGGGAAGACCCTCCTCCGGTAAGTGTTGGAGGTTGAGGCAATTTATAAGAATCAAATTCTTAAGGGGTGATAGTTGATGGAAACCCTGGAGTTTTTTGAGATTTGGACAACCTAAGATATACAGAGAAGTAAGAGAGAGTGGAAACAAACCTTCATCTGGAATACATTCTGAATCTAGGTTTTCAATCCACAAGCTTTCCAAAGAAGAGTTGTCCTTTAAAACTCTTTTCAGTGAGCCAACAAGGCTAGAGCAATTACTGATTGCCAAAAGCTTGAGATTTGAGTGCCCAAGACTCAGTCTTGGACATTCTTCTATTGTCATCTTTTCCAGATTTGATGGCAAACCTCCTTCAGGAAACGACTGTAGTGTTGGGCAGTCTTTTATTATTAAAGTCTGGAGATTTGATGGAAAACCTCCTTCAGGGAATGACTCAAGTATTGAACAGCCTTCAAGTGTCATAGTTTGGAGATTTGATGGGAAACCTCCTTCACGAAATGACTCTAGTCTTGGGCAGTCTTGTATACATAACCTCTTGAGAGATGGAAGCAGCATATGCATGCTTCCAAGGAATGATTTTAATTTAGGACAATTCTTGAGTGTCAGCTCTTCTAGATGATCATGGATGAGACTCTGTGAAATCATCTCTAGATTACCAAACCCATTGAGACTAACCGTCTTGAGTGTTGGGAACAAATCCATTTGAAAGGTGAGTAGAGAGACACAGTCATCATTGATTGACTCTAGGGGTGAATCAATTTGCAAGTGTTCAAGAGTGTCGGACCTAACAATTTCCAGCAATGACGTTTCTTTCATTGTAAGCCTTTTCATTGTAGCCCACTCCAACTGCAGCTTTCCACAATCATCTAGTTCTAAATCTAAAGCCTTAGGAACGGAAGCCTCAAGTTCTTGGCAGCCTTTAATTTGTAGTGTTTCCAAAGGATTAAGTTGCTTTGGCAACTGTCCTTTCAACTTGCCACAGTATGCTATGGAAAGCCTTCGCAGATTTGGAAATGCACTTGTCACAGCTTGGCAGTCCCACTTTTCCCATCTACTCATAACGGAGAACTCCAATGTTTCAAGGGATTTAAATGAAAAAGAGTTGTTCCCATGAAAATCACCATCAATACTCACTATCCCATCAAGTTTAATAATATACAAGACCTTGAGAAATGGCAACAGTCCAAGGGGAGGTAAACGTTCGCAAGATTCACATCCCACCAACGCTAAGTGCACCATATTCCACAGTGAATTATCTAGTAACCAATTTGGAAATCGTTTCCCACCATACCTACAGATTGACAACTCCTTTAAGTTTTTGGAAGGTTGCAGATTCTCAATTACCTCCTCTTCTTTTTTTGAATCAATAGAGTTCTGATTCCACCCCCATTCTAAGGTCAGCGCCACAAGGTGTGATTTATTCTTCAAATCTGCTTCTAATGCATCCACAGAATTCCAAATAGTCCTTAGGTTCCAAATTAATAGACTTCCATCAAGGTTGAGCTCTCTTAGTTGTTGAATACCCAACTCCCTGCTATGGCCAACATCAAAGGAATTCATTACTACTTTAAGATTCTTCAATTTTCCCAAATGTGGTGGCACCTTTCTCACTTCAGTCTCAAGGCGACACAAATTGGTGAGTAAATGCAATTTTGAGGGCAACTCCTCCAAATCACTACAGTCGTTCAACTTCAATATTTGTAAGTGGGAGAGTGAACATATCTTTTCATTTAATCTTTTTATGTCAGTCCCGGAAAGGTCTAAGGAACGGAGATGCTCAAGATTGGCAATAGAGTCAGGTAACTCTTCAAGGTCAGAACAATCAAGCAAAGATAAGATTCTTATGAACTTAAACTTGGAGAACAGTTCATGTATCGACATTTTGATACCCCACTTCCAGGAATCATAGAGCGGGCTCCTCCTATGGTTTGGAATAAATGTACGTAACCTTTCTGTATTACATAAAGTTCCAAACCCATCAAAACATCTGGGGTAACCAAGTTCAAATGAAAAATGACGAGTTACTTTCTGTATTTTTTCTGTTTGATCAAGTTCACACCTGAAGTATAGGCCTTCACCGACATATTTTGCCAAATCAAGTAGAAGGTCATGCATGACAAATACTTCTTCATTTTCATCTGGTTGTTGGAAGAAGGACCTTGATAGTAAATCATTGAAATATTGTTGGCAAACTTCTTCTGGAGTCCTACCATGTTGATGACAGTGGGCAAAATTTTCAGTCATCCACAATTGAATCAAATCCTCCTTTTTAAACTCATAATCCTTGGGAAATAGGGCACAGTAAGCAAAGCATACCTTGAGATGTGAAGGAAGGTGGATATAGCTCAATGCTAAAGCGGGAATAATATCACAACGCTCTTTTGAAAATCTCCATATTTCACTTTCGAACACAGTTTCCCATTCTAAAATGGATGATTTGTTATATAACATACTTCCCATTGTTTTTAAGGCCAGAGGTAGTCCTTTACATTTTTTAACAATCTTCATGCCAATCTCACTGCACTTTGGATTTAGTGTAGTATCATCATCACGAAATGCATATTTAGCAAACAAATTCCAGCAATCATCTCCTTGTAATTGCTGTAAGGAGTATTTTTTTGACCACATGGTAGAAGCAACTTCCTCACTACGTGTGGTGACAAGAATCTTACTTCCTGGGGCTCCTGAAACAAGGGGCTTCCGCACTTCCTCCCATTTAGGTTGGTTTTCGTTCCAAACATCATCCAAAATTAGAAGAAACTTTTTTCCTGTCAATTTTTCTTTCAATCTTCTATGAACCATCTCAGTATCTCTACTGTCATCAGTAGATGTAGTAACCTGCTCAAGAATTGCTTTTGATACCTTGAAAACATCAAATTCATCTGAAACACAAACCCAAGCTTTGACATCAAATTTAGCCTCATCCATCCTCGGGTGATTGAATACATGTTGAGCAAGAGTGGTCTTACCCAACCCTCCCATTCCCACAATAGAAAGTATTGATGGCTGATTATGATCGTTGATGTCAGATGTCAGCCAGTTAACGATCAGTTCTTTATCATCATCTCTGCCATAAAAATCAGTTCCAACAACCAAAGATGTTGTTTGTGATGTCTGTGGTTCATTACTCGACCCAGATCCAACACCTGTACCTGTTTTCAATCCTAGATCACCCCTTTGGCTTGAGAGAAATTCTAAATCGTCAAGGATTTCTTCCATCTTACACTCAATTTCCTTGTTAAGGGAAGTAATAGTAATAGGAGAAGATTTGAAGAAATTGAGTACCTTGCAAGTACAGCCTGAGGTTTGAGATTCAGATTCATCATCTTGTCTTTTGGAGAGGTTTTGTATATCATCCAAGAGATCCTCTGCATTAAGGACAGCATCTTTGACCATAAGCAGCCAGTTTCTGACATGTGGATCAGTGAACTGCTTTCGCTCTGCATCATCAGCGAGAGACTGGATGGAGTGCAGCTTGATTTTCAACTTGTTGAGCAGCTTTTGATCAAGCTGTCTCGCATGAAAGAAATCGAGTATTTGAGGAGAAGCAAGCTTCTGGAATGCAACCTGAAGGAAAGCAGAGAGAACAGCACCACCAACAATTTCTAATGACATGGTAGGAGAAAGATGAGTGGATTCAACTGCTGCTAGCTTTTGCCAATGACTAAGAAAATGAAGTGATGAAACGCGCAATAAAAAGATAATTGATCAACATTTTTCCACCAATGACTAAGAAACTGCTACAGCTGTTTTGCATTTAAGAATGAGTAGCTATTATTAAGATGTACTTTCTTTGCAGAAATTTTATATACTACACACTTGAGATGACAGAGTGCATAAAGATAATTTTCTTTCACTCTTGTTTCTTATCTATTAATTTTGATTAGCCAGATTAAATGCAGGGTTAATATTATGATGAAATGAATGGTTTACTGTAACACTTACAATAGCAAGTACTGCGCTTGGTGTGAGCTCTTGCACAAGTCTATTGGATGAATAGTGAAAACTGCACATATCAGACAATCAGTGCAAACAGTGTATATCAATCGATCAGTACAGACTGTACATATCAAACGGTATCTTCAACTTGTTAGACTATTAGTGAATAATTTGGGGTGTGGAGTCAACTAGCATTTATGTCAATGATGGCAACAAATTGTGGTGTTTCTATGATCTGTTCTGTGCGATGCTTATAATGAAAATAAATGTCTTCATTTAGTTGTACATTAGCCTCCATGGGACCAGTTCAGATACTAATTTATATGAATTCATCTTCTAATTTGCAGCCTCAAAGTTGAATGGTCCTGCATGCACCCACATTTCACAATCACATGTATATAATCAACAAAACTAAAAATGATATAATAGTATTGATTCAAGGTGATGAGTAAAAAGGACCTGAACAAAAACATCCTAGATTTTCCACTTATATGCACGTATTGAAAAAGTTGAAGTGAGAAATTAATACAAAACGCGTTATATTTATTAAAACTTGGTCCCCAACTTGATAAAGAAACGGCAACATCCAACCAGAAAAAAAAAGAGACAAAGATGGAACATGATGAGGTTAATGAATTAATTAACGTAGACCCATTCCATACCGAAACAGTTGGAGATTAAATATGATGAGACATATGTCCTTCTCTGCACTTCTTTCTCAACTCACCAAGTAGTACAACAGCTTCTTCCCATTCTCATCATTTCCATCAATACTTATATACATGAATCCAATGACCCAAGAGGAGTTGAAGCCAGTGAGTTGTGTGACGAGAGAGTTGCGTAATCTTGAACATGGATCCAATGACCCAAGAGGAGGATGATGAAGAGTGATAAATTTTGATTTTACGAAAGGTAGTAGAACACAAAATTAATGCTATAAATAAGAAGCCACAGGGAAACCTCTTCATAAGAACTAAGAATGCATGCAAGAAAAATGCCACAGTGTTATTGACTGCAATTTAGTGAAAAGTTACAATATTTTTTTTTTATCAGCAATGAATGAATTAAATTAAGAGGGATACTTTAGGGATATCCCAACCCGTTTACAAACCACACACTGATTATACCGCTGAGCAGCCATAAAGAGGCTATACCTGCAGCAATAGATACAAGATAAACCCTGCAGAAAAGAAACATAGCAGCAGGATTGAGCTCACAAACCCACTAGACCCATCCTCCATGCAATCATGAGAAGGGTGCTCTTAGCTTATGATCTAACCTTTAAAAAAAAATCCTAAGGATACCTCATTAGCAGTAAAGAAAACAGCAAGTACCCCAAAAATTTAAAATCACAACTGCAGCAAAAACAGCAAACACCAAAGTGCTTGTATAAATTCTCATCTGCAGCAGACTCCAAAAAGTGATGTTTTCTTTTGCACTCCAACCCACCTCACCCATTTCTACCCCTGCATGTTCTTCCAAGACCACCCTTTCCCTCTATAAAAACCAAAAACCATCGTCCAAAACCAGCACCTACATACACCTACTGTTGTCCTTCCGTACTCCACCCTTCCATATCTTCCTCTGTTGTAGCCTTTTCCAACTTACCCATGCCAAGTAAAACCAAAAACCCGTAGATGTATGTACACGATGTGCAGCCTCCAAGCTCCAGCAAGCCTGTCCTGCACCACTAACCCAGTTCCAGCATTCTCACACCTATACCAGTGATGTTTACGCCAGCTCACATGTGGGTGAGAATAGATTGAGTGAAGGATAGTGCACTTCTCAAAGCAGTGCATACTCTCAAAGCCTATTACAGCACCAGAGCTATCTCAACTTCTCCCAAGATACCTATCCAATTAAAGCACAAAGACCATACCCGTTGAGCGTGTTTGCATTCCAAGAAGAGGTGTTGACATGACTCCTCCTCCAGCTGGCATAAAGGACACGACGTAGAGGTCATCAACACCCCTTTCCTGCTCAAGCCCACTCTTGTAGGTATTCTTCCCACAAGTACCCTCCAAGCTGTCGTGACTACGCTTGGAAATGCCTTTACCTTCCACAAGAGTTTAAACACTTCGGATTGAGGGTCTCTAATTTGCTTAGCTAGGCATTCGTATGCAGATTTCACAGAGAACAACCGTGATTTCTCCTTCCCCCACGTGTGATTGTCCTTGATGTTCTTCTTCAAAATGACCCTGGATAAGATCATGCTAAGGTCTGCTTCCATTGGAGTCTCCCACTCAAATCGAGCGCGCCTCCACTTCAAACTCCACCGCCACTCCGAGTTTATCCATTCACCAACCTCTCCCACTGCTTGACCCTGATTTAAGGACAGGGAATAAAGTCGTGGGAACATGGATTTCAGATCAGCACTTCCAACCCATACCTCCTCCCAGAATTTAATTTTATGACCACATCCTATTTCCCATCCTAGCTCTTCTTGAAACCAGCCTTTACCTCCTCCCTCCTTGCATATCTTTAACAGGTCTCTCCACCACCAAGACTGAACTTTGGTAGGTGTTTGGTTACCTTCTAACTCCAAGTTGTACTTTGAATCTAGCAGCTCCTTCCACCTTCCATTCTCATCAGCCAGACTGCGCCATCTCCATTTAGCTAGAAGAGCATAATTGAGCATACGTATATCCCGACAACCCAAACCTCCCTCCGCTTTAGATTTGCATACATCTTTCCAGCTAACCCAGAAGATTGGCTTATTGGCTTTCCCCCATCCCCACAGAAATCTCCTTTGTATGCTCATAATCCTCTTACAAACCGCCAGCGGTGCTTTGAAAAGGGATAAGTAATACAAAGGTACACCCGTTAAAACAGAGTTAATAAGACAAATTCTTCCTGCCATTGAAAGGAATCTTCCTTTCCATACGCTAAGTCTTCCTTTTAACTTATTAATGACCGGTTCCCAGAACTGCTTCGTCCTTGGGTTTCCTCCCACTTCCAGGCCAAGATATTTGAACGGAATCCCCATCTGCGAGCAATTTAGAGTCTTAGTGTAGCATGATACTGCACTACTTTGCACGTTTATACCTGCTAGCCTGGACTTATGGAAGTTAATCTTTAAGCCTGAGGCTAGCTCAAAACCCCTCAAAATGGCTTTCAAAGTTAACACGTTGCTGTAGGAGTCTTCACACAGAAATAAGGTGTCATCCGCAAATTGGAGAATACATATCTCTAACTCCTTGCTTCCAATCTTGAGACCCGATAGCAGATTGACCTTCAAAGCCTGTCTGACAATTCCAGCAAGACCTTCTGCTGCCACCAAGAAAAGGAAGGGGGCTAGAGGATCACCCTGTCTCAACCCTCTTGATGGCTTGAACTCCTCCGTAGGGCTCCCATTGACCAGCACAGAAATTGAAGCGGACTCCATACAACCTCGAATCCAAGTGATCCATAAGTTATGAAACCCCATCCTATGCAGCATATCATATAAAAATTCCCATCTAACCGAGTCATATGCCTTCTCGAAGTCCACCTTTAAGCAAAGCCCACTTCTCCCCTTTTTTCTTAGCTCCTCCACCACTTCATTAGCCATAAGCACGCTGTCTAGAATCCCTCTATTCTTTAGGAAGGCTAATTGGCTTTCATCTACGATTGCAGGCAACACCTTCTTCAACCTGCTAGCCAAAACCTTAGATATGATTTTGTATAGGGCTCCTACTAGTGAGATGGGTCTATACTGCTCAAGCTTAGATGGGTCCCTGACCTTGGGGATTAGACAAATGAACGAAGCGTTACAACCCTTCGGAATGGTTCCAGTCCTGTGAAACAAAGCCATTGCTGCAAATATGTCATGTTTTATAAATTCCCAGCTTTTCCTGATAAAACTGAAGTTAAAGCCATCTGGACCGGGACTCTTCGAACCTTCACACTGCCACACTGCGTCCCTTATCTCTTCCTCCGTGAACACTGCTACAAGTCTCTCGTTATCCGTTGGGTTAAGAGATTTAAACTCGACTTCATCCAACCTTACACCAAGATCTTTCGTGGCACTGAATCTAGCTTCAAACAACTTTTTTGCCTCCATGCGAACGGTACTAGGTTCCTCACACCATTGGTCCCCAACCTGGACGCCCTTCACTTCATTCCTAAGCCTTCTCCACCTCAAAGATGAGTGAAAGAACCTAGTACAGGAGTCCCCACTTTTAAACCAGCTTGCTCTAGCCTTTTGACAAAAAAGGCTTTCAATTTTCTTTTCAGTCTCAACCAGACGGCTTGTCAATTCCATTTTTTCCAACCTCTCACCTTCCCCTAAGCCCCCATTGCAGTCTTGGCAATCTAAAGCCTCGAGATCCTGAAGGATCCTCCTCTTAGTAGTATCAAGGTTACCAAACACATCTCTGTTCCATACTTTCAGATCTGTTTTGAGCATTTTCAGTTTTTCTTTAAAAACCGTTATACCATTCCCCTGTATCGAGTATGATTGCCATTTATCCTTCACCATCCTGTTAAAGCCCCTTTCCAAAAGCCAAGCGTCAATGAATCTGAAGGGCTTAGGTCCCCAGTCCTTCTCTACAGACTTAACCACCAGTGCACAATGGTCGGATACCTCCCTCCGTAAAACATACTGTTTACTCGTGGGCCATAGTTTAAGCCACTCTTCAGAAACCATCACTCTATCAATTTTGCTCTTAGCCGTTCCATCCGGTTTGAACCACGTAAAACTCTTGCCTACCCGAGGTAGGTCTAGCAGAAAATTGGCATCAATGAAACTATTAAAGCCCGTTATCTCACTTGACTGTTTACCCCATCCTCTAATGCCTGACCTTTCGTTTCTACTTCTCACAGCATTGAAGTCTCCACACAAGCACCAAGCTAGAACTTGAGAGGCCAGCTTAGCAGAAGAAAGGTCCTCCCATAATTTCTTCTTACCACTTAATGCACAAGGAGAGTACACATTAACCACCACACACCTAGAAGAGGATTTAATATGTTGACCGCACACTATAATAAACCCTTTGCCTAACAGGTGATATTCACAGCTAAAGGCTTCTTTATGCCATAGTGACAGTAAACTTCCATTCCCATCATCCCCTTTATTATGTAACCAGCCAATATTGTTATCTCCCCAAAGAGAGAAACATCTACCGTCCGAAATCTCCTTAAGTTTTGTTTCCTGCACACACACAAATTCTGCTCCCTCGCTTCCAATGATATGCCTCAAATACCTGGCTTTGGTACCTCCCCCCAGTCCTCTTATATTTAAATTGACAATTATCATTTAAACACATCCTTCTTACCCTCCGCTATACTCTCCATAAACTGCAGATCTCTTGCTTCCAAAGAAGAGTATTCATTGAGAACCTGTTGTTCGTCCCCTTGGCATGTGATCCCCACTCTTCTACTTATCTCCCACAGTTTGGCCGAGGCCACAGGCGAATCAGAATCACCCAAACGAGTGTTGCAATTATCAATATCACCATCAGAAAGAGAGACTGAGGTCAAACCGTGTCGGGAAAGAGAAGAATTGTTCACCTGTTTATATCTTGAGCTGATTCTCACTGAACGCCTCGGGTGGGACTTTGAATCTCCTAATTCCAATAGGCCTTTCATCTTACGTCGTCGTTGATAAGTTTTTGTTGACCTTCCCATCAACGTAAACTCCTCTCCTGAATCTGGCAAGTGAACTATTCCTTTGTGGACGACCTCTCGACCAGAAGCGTCTTCCTTATCTCCGACGTATAGGTTGTTAACGAGCTCTCCTTCCTGCTGCAAGCTCATCGTCTTCGAACCACTCTCCACAACGATATCGTCATCACCATTACCATTGGCGAGCACCATACCCGCTGGAACCTGCTCCCTCTGTGTTAAGTGCGCCTCCGAACCATTTAACATACCACCGTCTTCATCGGATCTTTTCTCCCGTTCTGGCCCGGGTTCGAAATGAGTTGACCCTGACCCGAAATCGCCAATTCCAAGTACCTCCTGGACCTCACCTTTTTGGGCCTCCAACATACTGTCTTGGCCCAGGTCCTTTTTGTCTTTCTCCTGGCTGCACATAATTTCTAAATCCACCACCATTCTTGCCAGCTCAGCATTTGTACAAGTTTTAAAAGTTGATGTCTCGCAGACTTGGGCAGAGTCCAGGGCTAGACTAGGTTCTGCAGAAGCCTTTTGTCCCAGTATTTCCGTATTCGTGAACCAAATTTCACCTTTTCTCTGACAAGCACTGTTGCTGGACGCAAATTCCGCAGAGAGGGCTCTTGGTTTCTGCGCCTCTCCTCCGTCGTCCTCCCCTCCTCCGATCTCCTTTTCCTTTGACCGTTGTTCCTCCCCAGCTCTACGGTTACACTCTTCCTCACCACTTCTGACGGAGAAAGTAGATTCATCTACATAGGTGTCCGTTGAAGAGATGATTTCCGATGAATCATATTTGCAAAGGTACCCTTTGCACTGACCTACCTTTGTCAGCGGGACTTCCTCTTCAAGATAAACACTTGCAACATGGTCGTTGATCCTTATCTTCTTCGCCACCCTCACGTATCTATTACATGCAATACGGACTTTCAAACGAGCGAACTCTAAGTTTTCCCATGACAGCGTAGCATCGTCGATAGAAATCAGATTGGCCATCTCTCCAAGCACACGTACAAAGCACTCTCTGCTCCAGAGGGATATCGGTAGTCCGAAGCACCTTACCCACACGACTTTGTGGCTCGCTACGCTTTCTGTTGACCAAGGCTTGATGCTGACAAAGATGCTATCAAACCATTCTTTGTTCAGCTGTACCAACTCCTTCATGCTTTCGCCTTCTCTAGGTGTTAAGAGAGCAAGGTTGTCACCCAACGATCTCACCTTCACCATATTCATACCCCCTCTTACAAATTCTTCACCCAGTTGTTCAAAGTCCAGCTCAGCACAGTATTGACCAACTACGCTATTCTCCATCCACGACAAGGATTGTTTTTGAATTTTGAGACCTGGTCCCTTCCATTCTCGTTGTGCTTGTCCCCTTACAACATCAGCAAAAGATTTTTTCCCCCTCTTTTCCACCCAGACCTCCTTCCTCTTATTGGATACATTTTCGTCATTTCCTTCCGGCTTCTTCCTCCCATACAAAGGCCTCACTATGGCCCTAGTTTCCTTTTCCACCCCCCTGGGATTCTCCTCTTGGTGACGCCGGTACTTTGGGATGTTGACGAAGAGTTTCCTATTCCCTATGTAAATCTGATCAAGCTCCTTTTCCAGCTTCACCACATTCTTCACATCAAATAACCTCACAAACCTGAATCTTCTGCCCCACTTATTAAGTCTATGAGAAATGTAAACTTCTTTCACCCTTGCCCATCTTTGAAAAATCTTGAACATATCCTTTTCTCCAAAGCCACTAGGGAAGTTTGAGAAGAAAAACGTAGTAAAACGATTGGACATGACTCCCTTCTCCTACTCCAAGACTCGTAACAAATCAAAGGAACAAAGTAAAAGTGAATTGTTTTGCTCTTGCAAAGTTACAATATTTTGTTATAATTTTTTGCAGTTTTCAATAAATTCAAGCTAACAATAGATAGTATGTCTGTGAAAAATAGAAAAAAATAATTATAAGATCACTACGATCCTACCAATCTCCACATGAAATGTAACTATATGTTAATAACTGAGTTGTAATTTGAAAATTTTGATTTAGTCATGAAAAGATGGTTGGGACAATAAACGTGTGGTGGGGCAGAAGCATGAAGTAATGCTACCACTGCTCAAGATGATAAAGCTCCTAATCCTGCATCAACAAATGTCATGTGACTCACCAAATCGCGGAACTTGAGGATATAGAACATCTTAACATATCATCGAGTTTCATGCCTCTCTAATTTGGAAACGTATTTCCAGAAACTGTAAACTCCGCCAAAGTCATGAGCCTTTCGGAATAAATCTTCTAATACTATTACACTTACACGACACACGAGCACACTTTTCTACCATAACAACTTTCATGGTAGTTTGCTTTAGAAGTCATTGGGTTTTGTACTACTATTGAGCATATTGATTCGACATTATGGACAATTATGTTTTAGTTTTGGTTAGACTTACAACACATCATTTACTTTTTATTCCCTATTTTGATATGGTAGGACTGAATCTAAACTCCTTATGGACATTGTTGGAGACATTTTGCCAAAACTGACTGCTAGATGTCCAAATCAACTTAAAGGGCTGGTTGGAATTGAAGAAAATTATGAACAAATTGAATGATTACTAAGAATTGGGTCAAGAGAAGTTAGAATGCTTGGAATATGGGGCATGGATGGCATAGGAAAGACCACCCTTGCTACTGCTTTGTATGCACAACTTTCTTCTGAGTTCGAAGGTGGTTGCTTCCTCACAAATGTAAGGGAAGAAAATTCAAATAGGTATGGTGGACTTGAAGCTTTACACAAAAAACTTTTTACTGAGTTGTTAGGCAATGAAAGTCATTACCTAACAAGAAATGGGTGGAGAAATTGTTGATCAAGAATCTATTAAAGAGACTGGAAGGCGAAGTCGATCGTGGAGACCGGAGGAAGTGTATGAAATATTGAAACATAACTTGGTATGACTGGTTGATTCATAATTGTTTCTTTTTCGTTAGAGCATTTTATTTTAGGATGTTGCTAGTATGATAATTTTACTATTCTAAATTTTGTTTCTGTTCTGCATCATCAGCCACAACATCAACGGCTAGGAGCTTCAGCTTCAAGATGCTTAGCTGCTTCTTATTGCCTTTTTTTCCACGAAATATGTCCCCAAAACACCGGTAATGAATTGAGCAGGCATGGTAGAAAATGGAGTGGATGAATGGAAATGAGTGAGTGCAGCATGCAGGAGAGTTGTTGAAAGTTCAATCTTAGTATTATATATTGTTGAAAGGACAATTTTCATCTCATTTCCTCTATCCTCTTTTATTCAACTTAAATTATTTCTCGTGAAGTCAAAGCTAAAGAAATCAATATTGCATTCCTCCAAACAGATTGCTACACGCCACCATAAATATCTCTTTCCTTTTCCTTTTAAACTCCATCCATTCTCACTTACCAATTAACATCAAAACTCATTTTTCTATTTTTCTAAAATACTAAAACTGCTACTAAACTTACGTTGGATGATCTAATAATAATACCCTACTATCTGTAAAAATTGTAACTATATTCATTCATAAAAAAAAGTTTTAATCCAAGACTACTGTTACTCATTCTTCACCTATTCCTGTATTTGGCTTGCCCCCAAAAAATTAAGATTTTTGGAGTGCTAAACTGAAGATATTCTTTTATTCTTAAGTTTCAGAGAAATTGTAGAAGATGACTTCATTGAACCCACATACATTTATGCATTAACAGTTGCTCCTGAGAAGTTTAAGGAAGGAGAATAGGTACAAAGCTTAAATGACATTATAGAATTTCAGTTAATGAATATGAAAGAATATGAAATTCTTAAAGACTACGATTTTAGAATTAAAGAATTAGTTACTCATGAGAATATACGGGAAAATCCACCTTATCTCACCTTATTCTTTACTATAGCAAAACTTTGATGCTTCAGAATATTCATTCCAATCTGAAAAGTTAAGTTCAGAGATAGATTTACTGTTGACAAGTTTGTGATTTTTGTCAAACATCTTAAGGCAATTATCCTGCATTGTCATGACAAATTCTTTATGCAGAAGGTGGCCTAAACTCAACAGGTTTGCCTTTGCCATCTTTGTCTCTGCCAATGCCTTTTGCGATGAGACTGCTAAATCTACAAGACCAACTTTTCTCTGTGATAAATCATTCAAACTAATGAACCATTCCTCTTTCCTTGTCGTATGAGTAGAACACCAGGATCTAAGTAAAAAGAAGTGTCATTTGAGGATTTAATATTAGTGGTTGCCATGAGCATCACAACTTTAGAATCTGATTCTTCATCTTGAGCCAAATTCGCACGGTTGATGGGCTTGTTCTTGGAACCTTCTCCTTTCCAATACTCTTTTGCCTAATGACCAAGTTTTTGACAGTTATGAGATCTCACTTTTCTCTTGTCAAATTTCTACTCCTTGCTACTGTTAGAGTTGTTGTCTTGCTTTTGTGATTGATAATTTTGTGATTGATAATTGTCAAATGATATTCTGTATAGTGTTCAACATGTGAAGATTAGAATGTAGCGTTGCCTTTCAAAATGGGATTGTACATATTCACTTACTAAAGAAACAAACAACTATTTGATTAGCACAAAAGAAGATCTTCATTCAACCAAGGACAATAATTTCCATATCAGTTAGCCTTCAAATATAAACTAAATCTTAATTTTTTCCCTTTCCTTTATTAAAGAGAAGGACTGTGGGTTTGGGTGAATGATAGGTGGTTATGGAGATTAGAATTGGTTCCAGTGGGAACTACAAGTGCTGAATAATTTTATGCAAGAATTAGATAAAAGGAAAGTTTTACAACATGAGAGTGACGAATGGAGATGGAAAGGTGATCAACATGGGTGCTATACTGTTAAATCAGCATATAAGAGCAACGATAGGAACTCAAGGGGGGAAAGTTCAGCTTTTTAAAAGTTATATGGAGTTTGAAAGTTATCCCACTGCTGTACATTTTGTGTGGAGATTGAGTCTTAACAGTGTGGCTACTAGGGATAATCTTAGGCACAGTTCTGTACCCATTCCTCTTTTTGCTGTGATGTGTGGCTTGGAAGATGAATCTGTTAGTCACCTTTTCTTTGAATGTAAAAGTGCAGAGGAAGTTTGGAACCTTTGCAATAAATGGACTGGAATCTCTAGTGTGGCTCACAACCAAGTTGAAAACAATTTTTACCATTTTGGGTTCTGGTGAGGTACTATTAGGTTCTCTAGGGATATAGTATTTGGCTCATGTTTTGGCTGTTTTTTGCTGGTTGATTCTGACTTACACTATGCTGTAGGTTTAAAATACTATTAAAATATAGGATATAGAATTAAAATATAACTAAAATACTCAGATATCTTAATTTGGTTTAAAGAAATCTATTAGAATAAATTATATAAAATAATTGTTTGGAATTATAGTGTCCTTCATATTTTGAGCCACATGGTTTTCTACTTGTCCAGTTAACCTTAAAGCACAAGCGAAATATCTGTTAGTAATTGGAAAATGAACAGTTAATGTTTATATGCATTGTACTTAAATACTTTGCAAGATAGCTACAGCAGATGTGGGTGCTGTAGGTGCTATTAGTGTGGGTCAGTATTGGGAAGGATTAGTTCGAAAGCACGGTTGTAGCTTATAAAAGGGCTGGAGTCTAGAAAAGGTTCCTCTACGAAGTTCTGGAATCTCGGCGAGCTCTCCTGGATCTCCACCGGAATCATGGCATCACACCCATAGACCAAGCTGAACGGGGTCTCATGGGTTCCTGACTGCTCGGTGGTGTGGTACGCCCAGACTATACGGGGCACCTCCTCAGCCCAACTTCCCTTGGCTTTCTCAAGCCTTCTCTTCAAACTTCTCAACAACACCCGATTAGCTGACTCCACCTGGCCATTTGTCTGAGGGTGCTTGACGGATGCAAACACTTGTTGAATTCCCACCCCTTCGCAAAGCTTCTTCAGCAGGTGGCTTGCAAACTGCGTCCCATTATCTGATACCAGGCGTTTAGGCACTCCAAACCGGCACACGATGTTCTTCCATACAAAACCTTCGATCTTGTGTGCGGTGATCTGGGCCACTGGTTCTGCTTCAATCCACTTGGTGAAATACTCAATCGCCACCACCAAGTACTTCATCTGCCTGATCGCCAGCGGGAAAGGTCCCAGGATGTCGATTCCCCAAGTATGAAACGGCCAAGGGCTATAGATCGACTTCAACTCCTCGGGAGGTGCCTTATGCCAATCGGCGTGCTGCTGGCATTGTTTACAACATTGGGCATATTTCTTGCAATCTTCTCTCATGGATGGCCAGTAGTAGCCTGCATGGAGAGTCCTCGCGGCCAGAGCTCGACCCCCGACGTGGCTTCCGCATATACCTTCGTGGAGCTCCGCCATGATTCTCGTGCACTTCTCGCCGTGTATACATTCCAGGAGCGGGTGAGTGAACCCAAACCTGTACAGATCGCCATCAATCAACGTGTACTTGCTGGAATTTTTCTTTACCTTCCTAGCTTCCGCCGGATCCAGCGGGAGGAGGCCATCTGCCAGGCACCGCTTGTACTGTGTTATCCAAGTGTCTGGCTCATGGGTGGCGCAGACCTGCATCACATTCACCTTCTCTCCTCGACATGCTCTAACTCTCGGCGATCTCAGAGTTTCTTGCGTCAAGGACTTATGGCTTCTCGCTGCTCTCTCCGTCGACTTGCTTATCTGAAGGACCAGGTGATCTGCTACAAATGCCCTTGGCGTCTTCAGAGTTTCTTGAATCACCGTCCTCTGCCTACCCCCCTTGCCTGAGCTGGCGAGCTTAGCAAGCAAGTCAGCTCGGGCATTCTGCTCTCTGGGCACATGTACTACTTCAAAAGAGGCAAAGGAACTCTTCAATTCCTGCACATACGCCAAGTAAGCCGCCATTTGTGGATCTTTAGCCTGGAACTCGCCTGTTACTTGCCCCGTGACCAGCAGCGAGTCACTCTTAGCCATCAGCACCCTAGCTCCCATCTCCTTGGCCAGCAGAATCCCGGCGATCAGCGCCTCGTACTCTGCTTGATTGTTGCTGGCTTTGAAGGCGAACCTCAGAGATTGTTCGATCAGCACGCCGTTGGGTCCTTCCAATATGACTCCAGCACCGCTGCCCTGCTGGTTCGACGATCCATCCACTGAAAGTACCCAACGAAAATCGTCTCCTTCAACCCGCGTCGCCTCTGATGAGAGCTCGACCACGAAATCTGCAAAGATTTGCCCCTTGATCGGGCCTCGAGGCTCATATTTGATATCGAACTCTGACAACTCCACTGCCCACTTCACCATCCTTCCCACAACGTCGGGTTTCTTCAAGACCTTCTGGATGGGCAGGTCAGTCATCACCAGTATTGTGAAACTATGGAAGTAGTGGCGCAACCTCCTCGCCGAAAACACCACAGCCAGCGCAGCCTTCTCCAGGGCCTGATATCTCGTTTCTGGGCCCTGCAACACCTTGCTCACAAAATAAATAGGCTTCTGAGCCTGATCTTGATCCTGGGCGAGCACCGCACTCACCGCCCTTACAGTCACAGCAAAATACAACCTGAGAGGGATTCCCGCCAGCGGTTTGCACAGAACCGGCGGGCTCGCTAGATACTCCTTCAGTTTGACGAAAGCTTCCTCGCACTCTTTCGTCCAAACGAACTTATTATTGCGCCGCAGACATTGAAAATAGGGATGCCCCTTTTCTCCGCTAGCTGACACGAAGCGAGATAGGGCTGCCATCCGACCTGTTAGCTGCTGGACTTCTTTCACCGTAGCTGGGCTCCTCATCGCCAAGATGGCGGCACACTTATCCGGGTTGGCTTCTATTCCTCTTTCAGTCAAGAGGAAACCCAAAAACTTTCCAGCCTCCACGCCGAAAATGCATTTCTCCGGATTGAGCTTTAACTTGAACTTGGCGATCGTCGTGAATAATTCTTCCAAGTCTGCCACGTGCTTGCTTTTTTCCTGCGAGGTAACGACCATGTCATCGACGTAAGCTTGCACGTTCCTTCCCAGCATTGGTGCAAGTACTCGATCCATCAGCCTCTGGTACGTGGCCCCCGCGTTCTTCAGCCCAAACGGCATCACCTTATAGCAGTAGCACGATCTCTCCGTCATGAAGGCTGTTTTCTCTTCATCCATGGGATGCATCTTGATCTGATTATATCCTGAGAAGGCATCCAGGAAACTCAGCAACTTACACCCTGCAGCACTATCAACCAGGGCATCTATGCTTGGTAAAGGATACGAATCCTTTGGGCAAGCTTTGTTCAGGTCGGTGAAATCGACGCACATGCGCCATTTCCCGTTACTCTTCTTCACCAGCACGACATTTGCCAACCATTCAGGGTACTGGACTTCCCTGATGTGGCCTGCAGCGAGGAGTTTATGTGTTTCGTTCCTGATCGCCTGCCTCCTCTCCTCGTTGAACTTTCTTCTCCTTTGTCGCACCGGTCTCACTAAATTGTCCATCGCCAGATGATGGCACAAGAAGTCGGGATCAATCCCGGGCATGTCCGAAGCGGACCATGCAAACGCGTCCAGATGCCGCTCAATCACCTTGGCGATCTGGTCCTGGAGATCGACCTCCAGAGATCTTCCTAGCTTGAAGATTTTTCCTCCGATCTCCTTTTCGAGCCACTGCTCGACAGGTTTAGGCCTGGATTCTCTGGCGATCACCGCCCTGGCGATTCCCTGTTCCCTTGCTTCCTCGGGGCGATTCCGCGCCTCTTCCTCCTCCAGGCCAGCATTCCTCTCCCCTAGCTCAGCGTCTACCATCTCTACATCTCTTCCGGCAGCCTCCTCTGTTGCCGTCGATCTGGGCTTCAAACCGGGAGGTGGGGTGGTTGTTACATAACTCACTGATCTTTTGTTTTTCAGGCTATTCTCATAGCACCTTTTCGCTTCTTTCTGATCAGACTTGATCGTGATCACCACCCCTTCCATGGACGTCAACTTTACTTTCATGTGCCGAGTCGACGGAATGGCGCCTATCCTGTTAAGCGTGGGCCTTCCCAACAGGATGTTATACGCTGAAGGGGCGTTTACGATGAGGTACTTGATTTTCTCCGTCCTCGACCCAGCCTCATCTGTAAACGTGGTTCTCAGCTCAATGTACCCCCTGACCTCCACCTGGTCGCCAGCGAACCCATATAGACACCCTCCATAGGGCCTTAGCTGGTCAAGGGGCAACTCCAGCTGCGTGAAAGTCGGCCAGAACATCACGTCTGCCGAGCTTCCTTGGTCCACCAGAACTCTGTGGACCTTCCTTCCCGCCGTAATCAACGAAATGACTATGGGATCGTTGTCATGAGGCACAACGTCCCGAAGATCCTGCTTGGTGAACGTAATGTCCACTTCCGGCGAGTGATCTTCAAACATATCCACTGTCATCACCGATCGCGCGTACTTCTTCCTCTGCGATGCGGTGCATCCACCACCCGAGAAACCTCCTGCAATGGTGTGGATCTCCCCGTGGATAGGCATCTCGTGTTGCTGGGCTTCTCCACCTGCTGGCTGGGAACTCGACGCTCCCCCCGTCCTTCTGTCCAGCAGATAGTCATTTAGGAACCCGCTCTTAACCAGATCGTCGAGCTGATATCCCAAAGACAAACACGAGTCCAAAGTGTGGCCGAAACACTGGTGGAACTCACACCAGGCGTCCGACTTTGACCCCAGCACCTTGTCGCCCACCTTCTCAGGCGCTTTCAACCTAGCAGATATGTTAGGAATGCCGATCAGGTCCGCTAGTCCCATGACAAATTTGTGCTTAGGCGGGCGATTGTATTCCCGGCGTGCTGGTTGCTGGCGTGCTTGGCTTCTTCCCTTGTTTCTCCTATCGTAAGGATGGCGAGTCCTTTGGTCTTTCCTGGCCGCCGCCACCGTTTCCAGCACCCTCTGCGGCTGGATCCTGGTCTGGGCACGTGGCCTGGCGGGAGCCACGCTGCCTCTTTTCTCGGCGACTTCACTCTCGTCGGCGATGTGAGCCACCGCAAGTCGCCTGACCTCAGCAAATGTCGCGGGGTGAGCCCTGATCAAGGCCTCGCAGAATGGTCCTGGCTGCACGCCTTTCTTGAATGCATAGACCAGCATTTCTTCATCCTTGGCCGGTGATCTGACCATCTGCGCCCCAAAGCGATTCAGGTAGTCTCTGAGGGACTCTCCCTGGTACTGCCTTATATCAAAAAGATCATAAGACACCCTGGGCGGTGCCTTATTCACGATGTACTGCTCAACGAAGATCTTCGAGAACTGTTGAAAATTGGTTATGTGGCCGTTAGGCAGGCTCACAAACCACTCCATCGCCGTTCCCTGGAGCGTACTCACGAACATCTTGCAGTAGACGGCGTCTGACCCTCCCGACAGCATCATCTGCGTATGGAACGTGGTCAGATGAGCCTCTGGATCCTCCACGCCGATAAAGACAGCCTTAACCGGAACCACGCTCGTGGGAATTGGCGTGTCGGTAATCGCCTGAACGAAAGGCATTGGGAAAACACGAGGTGGCGTCGACGGCGCCACCTCTTCAACAGAAGAACGTCCTTGCTGCTTCTGAAGAGCTCGACGCAGCTCCTCAGTCACCTTGCTGAGCTCCTCGTTTCTGGCGCGAGAGGCGACCAGGTCCTCATGTATTCTCGCCTGCTCTACGCGCGAGGCTTCCACAGTTGCCTGCAACGAGCGCATCATCTCTGCCATCTGCGCCATGGTCATGGCGGCGTCGCCTTCAGCAGCGACAGGCGCCACGGGACTGGAACGATTGCTTCTCATTTTTCTCATTAACTTCAGCGAATCACAGGAATGCAGCGAACAACACTTCAGCCACGATCGAATCAGCGATCAATCGGAGAAAATAGCGCGAAACTTGCGCAAGAAAACTCAAGAACACCGTAAGCCTCCAAAGAAAACCACAACTTCGCCAGAAACCACCGCTTCTCCGCGAACAACCAAACAAGCGAAAGAACTCGAACTTCCACCAAACAGATCACGTGCAAACAGCAGGAAACCTCACTCCACCGATCGAAAAGCCAAACGAACGGTACAAAACGCAAATTCACCGAACGGAACTCGAGCAAACAGCGAGCGATGGTTGCACCAGCACACAGCCACGCAGAAAACTTCGAAAACCTCCAAAAACTCACGCTGTGGATGGGAGCAAGTTTTACACGGCCCCACGGTGGGCGCCTGATGATCCTGCCTGTTGACCGGAACGCTGGAAACTGCCTCGTCAAAGGATCGACGTGCGCACCGCTTCTCACCTCCGTTCCTCTTCGAGATCTACCTCAAGAACCTGCAAAGAAACAGAACGGCGCCGCTGCGGCCGATCGCACTCCAACGCTCAAGTCAGTGACGGTATCACCAAATACTAAGAGAACAAGAACCGTGCAAATCCTCTCTCACAGTCAGCTCTATCACTCGCAAGCGTAAAGTGTATGAACTGAACGTGCGTACCTCAGAAAGTTTGTTAAGAACTCTTATATACCTGGTAGCTTTCTCTCTCCTGGCAGTTACAGACTTGGACACGTGGCTCGCATCCAACTGTACACGTGCCATCATCTGGAGGCTCCCTGACTTGGCGCTGCTTCTACTCTCATTTTGGCTAAGTTACTTATGCATGGTACTGCCCAGTGCATAGCTAACTTGGGAGTGCGATCTCTACTGGAACTGGCGAGTTAGGGGTCTTCATACACTTTCCCTGTGGTCTCGCCGGCCGCCTTCACAATCTGCTTCTCCTTCATCTTTGGCGATGTGCTCACTCTGGCGATCTCCTTCATCTTTAACCTGGTGATCGCCGATTCTGATATGCTGGAGGTCGGAACACGCCAACTTAACAACTGGCGACTACACGAGCCCCCCGACTTCCTTCCCTCTTGCCAACCTGGCGCCTTGCAAACACGCCTATACTGTAGCAGGGTGCCACGTCATCACACCCGACCACCAGGGTGGTACAATTAGGATTGGATCTAGATTGGATTTTGAAAAATCCAATCCATGACCAACCTGGTGTAAAGTATGGTTGAGGAAACATATTAATGGAATATATTTTGTACTTTGTTCAACACAAATTTAAATTTCAATTACTCTATGCCAAAAGAATGTTCTATAGTAGATAAATTCTACATGTTGGCTTACCTAGGAGTAGTTGCAATAAAAAGTTGAAAGCATTTTGTACTAGTAATTGTAATGTTAAAAGGAAAAGGAATGAATGTATTTGCAGGACTAGTAGCACCGAAAGAGGAAAGTAGTTGATAGACATTCTAAACAAAAACAAAATAAGAAACCTAACAAATACATCACTTTTAAAAAAAAAACATCATTACGATATATTCCTTTCTTGAATGTGCACAATCTTTTCCCAGTCTTCGTCTCCTTCTTTTTGGCAACGCGGTTCCAGCAAAGGACAATCACGAATTCTAAGTTTTGAAATTGATCCGGGAAGACCCTCCTCCGGTAAGCGTTGGAGGTTGAGGCAATTTATAAGATACAAATTCTGAAGGGATGAGAGTATGGATCCAGAATAACATTGCAGAAAGTATGGCGAAATTTCACAAGTTGTGGTAGAGGATAACTTTGATTTGTACAAAAATTCGGCAAAATTCATCTGAAATAGTTTTTTCCTGAAATTCTACGTAAGAATCTCGACTGAACTTGGGACAAAACGAGACAAATTTCACGTCAAACGGATGAGTATTCGCCTAGGAAAAAAATTAAACAGTTGAATACAAACGAACCTCCCTTTCAATCCTGACAGTGATGAATAAAAAAATTATTTCAAATCTTGTGAGACGAATTTGAGGCTCAAATCCCGGCAAAAACTAAATAGACACAATGAAGAATGTCTGGTAAAAATTACAGACCAAAATACCCAAGGAGTAACGCGTAGTAAGTCCTAGACCGAGAGTGAACAAAACTGGTTTTCTGAAAACAAAACGTCATGGCTTTTCTTCCCCGTATCCTCTTTTTGTGATTTGTTTATTGAAGTGTCTCCTTACCTGGGTGCAAACAACATATGAAAGCACTTGTGTGAACTTTTTCAACGCAATATGAATCCTAAATAAAATTGCAGAAAGTAGGGCGAAATTTGACAAGTTTTGGTAGAGCATACCCTTGGTTTGCACAAAATTTATGAAAAATTCTCCTGAAATAGTTTTTCCCTGAAATTCCACGTAAGAATTTTGCCTGAATTTGGGACAAATTGCAACAAATTTCAGCTCAAACGGATGAATATTCGCCTAGGAAAAAAACCAAACAGTTTCACACACAAACGAACCTTCCTTTCAGCCCTGGCAATGATAAATAAAAAGTTTATTGCAAATCTTGTGGGATGAATTTGGGGCTCAAATCTCAGCCAAAACTCAATAGGCACAATGACGAATGTCTGGTAAAAATGTCAGACCAAAATACCCAAAGAGTAAGGCGTAGTAAGTCCCGAGCCGAGAGTGAACAAAACTAGTTTTCTGAAAACAAAATGTCCTGGGTTTTCTTCCCCGTATCCTCTTTTTGTAATTTGTTTATGGACGTGCCTCCTTAACTGGGTGCAAGAAACATATGAAAACACTTGTGTGAACTTTTCAACGCAATACAGACCCAGAATAAAATTGTAGAAAGTAGGACGAAATTTGACAAGGTTTGGTAGAGGATAGCGTTGGTTTGCACAAAATTTCTGAAAAATTCTCCTGAAATTCCACGTAAGAATCTCGACTGAATTTGGGACAAAACGCAACAAATTTCAGGTCAAACGGATGATAATTCTCCTAGGAAAAAAATCAAACAGTTTCTCACAAAAACGAATCTTCCTTTCAGCCCTGGCAGTAATGATTAAAAGAATTTGCAAATCTTGTGGGACGAATTTGGGGCTCAAATCTCAGCCAAAACTCAATAGACACAATAGCGAATGTCTGGTAAAAATTTCAGAACAAAGTACCTAAGGAGTAAGGCATAGTAAGTCCCAGACCGAGAGTGAACAAAACTGGTTTTGCGAAAACAAAAGGTCTTGGGTTATCTTCCCCGTATCCAGTTTTTGTGATTTGTTTATGGACGTGGCTCCTTATCTGGGTGCAAAAAACATATGAAAGCACGTGTGTGAACTTTTTCAACACAATACGGACCCAGAATAAAAATGCAGAAAGTAGAAGAAATTTGACAAGTTTTGGTAAATGATAGCCTTGGTTTGCACAAAATTTATGAAAAATTCTTCCGAAATAGTTTTTTCCTGAAACTCCACTTAAGAATCTCGACTGAATTTGAGAGAAAACGAGACAAATTTCAGGTCAAAGAGATGAGTATTCGCCTAGGAAAAAAATCAAACAATTTCGCACACAAACGAACCTTCCTTTAACCCCTCGGAGTGATCAATAAAAAACTTATTGCCAATGTTATGGGATGCATCTGGTGCTCAAATCTTAGCCAAAATTCAATAGACACAGTTTTGAATGTCTGGTAAAAATTTGAGACCAAAACAGCAAGGAGTAAGGGGTACTAAGTCCCAGACCGAAAGTAAACAAAACTGGTTTTCCGAAAAAAAATGTCCTGGCTTTTCTTTCCTGTATCTTCTTTATGTAATTTTTTTTTGGACGTGCCTCCATACCTTGGTGCAAACAACATATGAAAGTACTTGTGCGATTTGTTTTAGCGCGATACGAACCCAGACTAAAAATTGCAGAAAGTAGGGCGATATTTCAAATGATTTGGCAGAGGATAGCCTTGGTTTGCACAAAATTTCTGAAAAATTCTCCGTAAATAGTTTTTCCTAAAATTCCACGTAGCAATCTCCATTTAATTTGGGATAAAACGCGACAAATTTGAGGTCAAACGGATGAGTATTCACCCACGAAAAAAATCAAACAGTTTCACAGACAAACGAACCTTCCTTTCAGCCCTGGCAGTGATCAATAAAAAAATTATTGCCAATCTTGTGGGACGAATCTTGGGCTCGAATCTCAGCCAAAACTCAATAGACACAGTGTCTTCTAGTAAAAATTTCAGACCTAAACATCCAAAGAGTAAAGCGTAATAAGTCCCATACCGAGAGTGAACAAAACTGATATTCCGAAAAGAAAACGTCATGGCTTTTCTTCCCTGTATCTTCTTTTTGTGATTTGTTTATGGATGTGCCTCCTTACCTGGGTTGAAACAACATATGAAAGAACTTGTGTGTATTTTTTCAGCGCTATATGGACCCAGAATAAAAATTGCAGAAAGTAGGGCGAAATTTCACAAGTTTTGGTGGTGAATAGCCTTGGTTTGCACAAAGTTTCTGAAAAATTCTCCCAAAATAGCTTTTTCTTGAAATTCCACGTAAGAATTGTTGGGTTCAATAGTGTCAAAGTTCAAGAGGGGGGTGAATTGACCTTTTAAAAGCTTCACGCAGAATCAGATTTTATCACAGTACACAGAAAATAAATCGATTTATTTGGCAATGAACATATTTATTTTGACACTATTTATGTTTGAAAACGTTTATATCAGCCAAGTTATTCTTGAGATTATACAGATTAATTTGCAAGCCACACACACTGATATTAGAGAGAAAATAGTGAACAGAGAAAAAAAAAACAGTAATCTTCAATTTTTAAGCAAGTGATTAAGGTTCCATTATTAGCTTGACAATCAATTGGGTAACCTATCACACTCAACCTGTTCCAGTTGTATTTAACAGATCATATATCTTCTTCACAGAACCAAACTGATTTTCTAGAAAATAAGAACTGTATGAACAAGCCCAGAAAGAACATATTTATTTTTAATTGAACAGATTCAATTTCTGGCAGATTAGCAGATAAGCAAGAATTTGAGTGCAGGGATGAAGAGAAATGAACACATAACAGTTATACCGGTTCACTCAAATGAGCTACATCCAGTCTCACCTAATCCAAGGTGAAATCCACTAAACAAAATGTACCAAACACACTTACACAGCCACTGTTCTTGAACCCTACAAGAAACTTGGCACACTTGCTGAAAAACACTATTTCAGCACACACACTCTTCAAGAAACCCTATCAAGAAGAGTTTACAATCACACTTTTACAAGAAAAGAAATATGAAACGAGTACACCTGATAGAGGATGCAGAAATCTCCCTTAAACCAGTAGAACAGATTGCTTAAACAGTAGCAACACCTCTAATCAAGCCTTAGAACCAAACAAGAATAAGCACACTTTTGATTTTTGAAATCTTTCAAGAACACATGTTAATTCTCTGTAAATCCTTAATTCTCTGATGTAAAACTTGCTTTCTCAAATGTATGATTCACCTTTAACCGCAAGAACAAGTTTTCTTTTTTATAGAAAAACAACCTATAACTGATTTTCAAAAAACAGTTAAAGCTGTTATAAAAAGAACAGATTTAAAATAAAAAGAACAAATTTATTTTCAAAAGGAGTTAGAGAATTTGTTATGTGAAGGAGACTCAGTCAACCAGTCTGGAGCAGGGACAAAACGAAAAAACCGTTTAAGATAAACATGGCACCAGACTTAAAAAGAATCTATTCATTTACAGATGAACAAATTTATTTTCAAAACGATAAAAGAAACTTCTTAAGAGGTAAAACACAGTCGTTTTGAAGGAATGAAGACTTAGTCAAAAAGCTTGATGCACAAACCATGATTTTCAAAAACACTTAATCAAAGCATCAACTTAAAGAAAGAATCTATTCATTTTGAAAAGAACAAATTAATTTTTTATGCAGTAAAGATATTTATGCAAAAACATGTGTAAAACAGTTTCAGAAACTTGTGCATGCTCTGTTCACATGGTCAAGGGATAAGAGGTGAGTTACCTAGCAAAAAGCCTACTCTTAAACAACCTCTAAACTATACCTAAGATATTCTTAAAGAAAAAGCAAATACAAATGAAATTTACACAAATGGCTTCATCAAACACATGTCTTGAAAGGGCAACAACCATCTTCAACAATCTCCCCCTGCCAATCTTGTGGACGAATTTGGGGCTCAAAACTCAATAGACACAGTTTCGAACATCTGGTAAAAATTTCAGACCAAAACACCCAAGGAGTAAGGCATAGTAAATCCTAGACCCAAAGTGAACAAAACTAGTTTTCTGAAAACAGAACGTCCTGGCTTTTTTTTCGCGTATCTTCTTTTTGTGATTTGTTTATGGACGTGCCTCCTTACCTGGGTGAAAACAACATATGAAAGTACTTGTGTGATTTTTTTAGCGCGATACGGATTCAGAATAAAAATTGCAGAAAGTAGGGCGAAATTTCACATGTTTTGGTAGAGGAAGCCGTGGTCTCCACAAAATTTCACAAAAATTCTCCCAGAATAGTTTTTTCCTGAAATCCCACGTAAGAATCTCCACTGAATTTGGGACAAAACGCGATAAATTTTAGGTCAAACGGATGAGTATTCACCCACGAAAAAAATCAACAGTTCCACACAAAAATGCACCTTCCCTTCAACCCTGACGGTGATCAATAAAAAATTTATTGCCAATCTTGTGGGAAGAATTTGGGGCTCATATCTCAGCCAAACACAATAGACACAGTTTGGAATGTCTCGTAAAAATTTCAGACCAAAACAGCAAGGAGTAAGGCGTAGTAAGTTCCAGACCCAAATTGAACAAAATTGGTTTTCTGAAAACAGAACGTCCTGGCTTTTTTTCCGCGTATCTTATTTTTGTGATTTGTTTATGGATGTGCCTCCTTACCTGGGTGCAAACAGCATATGAAAGTACTTGTGTGATTTTTTTCAGCGCCATACGGATCTAGAATAGAAATTGCAGAAAGTAGGGCGAAAATTTCACAAGTTTTGGTAGAGGATAGCCTTGGTCTGAACAAAATTTCTGAAAAATTCTCCCGGAATAGTTTTTTCCTGAAATTCCACGTAAGAATCTTCACTGAATTTGGGACAAAATGCGACAAATGTCAGGTCAAACGGATGAGTATTCACCCACGAAAAAAATCAAACAGTTTGACACACACACGAACCTTCCCTTAAACCCTGGCAGTGACCAATAAAAAATTTATTGCCAATCTTGTGGGACGAATCTGGGGCTCAAATCTCAGCCAAACTCAATACATAGTTTTGAATGTCTACTAAATATTTGATACCAAAACACCAAGGAGTAAGGCGTAGTAATATCCACACCCAGACTGAGCAAAACTGGTTTTACGAAAACAGAACATCCTGGCTTTTCTTCCGTGTATCTTCTTTTTTTTTTATTTGTTTATGGAGGTGCCTCCTTGCCTGGGTTCAAACAACATATGAAAGTAATTGTGTGAATTTTTTCAGTGTGATACATATCTAGTATAAAAATTGCATAAAGTAGGGTGAAATTTAACAAGTTTTGGTAGAGGATATATAACCTTGGTCTGCAAAAAATTTCTGAAAAATTCTCCCGAAATAGTTTTTTCCTGAAATTTCACATAAGAATTTCCACTGAAATTGGGACAAAACACGACAAATTTTAGGTCAAATGGATGAGTATGCACCCAGGAAAAAAATCAAATAGTTTCACACACAAACAAACCTTCCCTTCAACCTTGGAAGTGATCAATAAAAGATTTATTGCCAATCTTGTGGGACGAATTTGGGGCTCAAATCACAGCCAAACTTAATAGACACAGTTTGGAACATCTAGTAAAAATTTTAGACCAAAACACCAAGGAGTAAGGCATAGTAAGTTCCAGACCCAGACTGAACAAAACTGGTTTTCCGAAAACAGAACGTCTTGGCTTTTCTTCCGCGTATCTTCTTTTTGTGATTTGTTTATGTACGTGCCTCCTTACTTGGGAGAAAACAACATATGAAAGTACTTGTGTGAATTTTTTCAACGTGATACGAATTTAGTATAAAAATTGCAGAAAGTATGGCGAATTTTCACGAATTTTGGTTGTGGGGTTTGTCTGCACCAATTTTTGAAAAATTCTCTAGGAATAATTTTTCCCTGAAATTCCACGTAAGAATTTCCACTAAATTTGGAACAAAACGCAACAAATTTCAGGTCAAACTGATGAGTTTTCACCCACGAAAAAAATCAAACAGTTTCACACACAAACGAACCTTCCCTTCAATCCTCGCAGTGATCTATAAAAAATTCATTGCCAGCCTTGTGGGACGAATCTGGGGCTCAAATCTAAGCCAAAACTAAATAGACACATTTTCGAACGTCTGGTAAAAATTTCAAACCAAGACACCCAAGGAGTAAGGCTTAGTAAGTCTCAGACCCATACTGAACAAAACTTGTTTTCCGAAACATAACGTCCTTGCTTTTCTTTCGCGTATCTTCTTTTTGTGATTTGTATATTGACATGCCTCCTTACCTGGGTGCAAACAACTATGAAAGTACTTGTGTGAATTTTTTCAGCGCGATACAGATCCAGAATACAAATTGCAAAAAGTAGGGTGAAATTTCACAAGTTTTGGTACAGGATAGCCTTGGTATGCACAAAATTTATGAAAAATTCTCCCGGAATAGGTTTTTCCTCAAATTCCAGGTAAGAATCTCCACTGAATTTGGGACTAAACGCGACAAATTTCAAGTCAAACGGATGAGTATTCACCCACGAAAAAAATCAACAGTTTCACACATAAACGAACCTTCCCTTCAACCCTAGTAGTGATCAATAAAATATTTATTGTCAATCTTGTGGGACGAATCTGGGGCTCAAATCTCAGCCAAACTGTATAGACAATTTTGAACATCTAGTAAAAATTTCATAGCAAAACACCAAGGAGTAAGGCGTAGTAAGTCCCAGACCCAGACTGAACAAAACTAGTTTTCCAAAAATAGAACGTCCTGGCTTTTCTTTCGCGTATCTTCTTTTTGTGATTTGTTTACATATGTGCCTCCTTACCTGGGTGCAAACAACATATGAAACTACTTGTGTGAATTTTTTCAACGCGATACGGATCCAGAATAAAAATTGCAGAAAGTAGGGCGGAATTTAACAAGTTTTGGTAGAGGATAGCCTTGGTCTGCACAAAATTTCTGAAAAATTCTCTCGGACTAGTTTTTTCCTGAAATTCCACGTAAGAATCTCCACAAAATTTGGGACAAATTGCGACAAATGTCAGGTCAAACGGATGAGTATTCACCCACGAAAAAAATCAAACAGTTTCGCACATAAACGAACTTTCCCTTAAACCCTGATAGTGACCAATAAAAAATTTATTGCCAATCTTGTGGGACGAATCTGGGGCTCAAATCTCAGCAAAACTCAATACATAGTTTTGAACGTCTAGTAAATATTTGATACCAAAACACCAAGTTGTAAGGCGTAGTAAGTTCTGTTAGAATATATGGCTTTAAACTAGAAGGGGGGGTGAATTGTGTAAAGAGAGTTTTCACAATCTATTGAGCTTTGAATGAAAATACTTCACAAATGTCTTGATTAAAAAAACAATTTTTCAAAACACAAAGCCAAATGCACAGAACTGGGAAAACAATCGATTGTTTCGCAGAAACAATCGGTTGTTAATACCAGTAAACAAATATCAAAACTGAATTCTAAAGAGTTAGGGATAGAGAAAATGTACACAGATGTTTATATTGGTTCACTCCAAACCCAGAGCTACATCCAGTCTTCTCAGAAACCCTGAGGAAATCCACTAAGCAATCACAACTTGATCACTTACACCACAACCAAGAAAGTGACCTTGAACACCTCAAGATACACACTCTTCTTGGCCAACACACCAACACTAAGATTGTTGATCTTGATCACCTAAAGAACACACAACCAATCTCAGCAAACACAGAGACGAAACTTGTTTCACAGAGTACAAGGATTACACTTGTTACAGAAGATAATCTGAAATCAATACAAGCAGAATCCTATTCCACAAACTTTGATCAATCACAAACTCTTAGCAATCTCAGCTCCTTGAAAAACTCAAAAACTCTTAGCAAAAACTTGTCAAAGATTTTTCCTCAAATCTATTTTTCTGAATATATTCAAAGATGTAGTTAGTTATCAAATCTTAACAAACTCTTAAATTGCATTAAAAGATTGGTCAAAGCATTTAATGATTGGAGCGTAAGCAGTTAAATCATTTAAAGCTCAGTCAAAGATAAAATAGTTTTTCTGTTATGGTCTCAAAACAAACAATCGGTTGTTTCCTCGAATCAATCGGTTGTTTTGGTTTTAACAGCTCAACCATATGAAAAAAAGTTTTCAATCTTTTCTTAAAACATCTAAGTATAAACAATTGGTTGTTTTGACAAAACAATCGGTTGTTTTAACTTAGTTTGAAAACATTTTACTTTCACAAAGATTGAGAATGCCTATGCTTTAGATTCAATCAAAGGATGGATTACAACACTTAAACTACCCCAGAACTAGACTAAACCAACACAGCAACAACAAGTACAGCCAAGGCTTCAACATCCTTCAAAGGGTTTGGATTCTACAAAGCTTGAACACCACTTGGTTCAACAAAACTGGTTTTCCGAAAACAGAACGTCCTGGCTTTTGTTCCGCGTATCTTGTTTTTGCGATTTGTTTATGGACGTGCCTCCTTACTTGGGTGCAAACAACATATGAAAGTACTTGTGCGAATTTTTTCAGCGTGATACGGATCTAGTATAAAAATTGCAGAAAGTAGGGCGAAATTTCACCAGTTTTAGTAGTGGGCCTTTGTCTGCACTAAATTTTTGAAAAATTCTCCAGGAATAGTTTTTTCCTGAAAATCCACGTAAGAATTTCCACTGAATTTGGTACATAACGCAACAAATTTCAGGTCAAATGGATGAGTATTCACCCAAGAAAAAAATGAAACAGTTTCACACACAAACAAACCTTCCCTTCAACTCTGGCAGTGATCAATAAACAAATTATTGCCAATCTTGTGGGACGAATTTGGGGCTCAAATCCCAGCCAAACTCAATAGACACAGTTTGGAACATCTAGTAAAAATTTTAGACTAAAACACCAAGGAGTAAGGCATAGTAAGTTCCAGACCCAGACTGAACAAAACTGGTTTTCCGAAAACAGAACGTGTTGCTTTTCTTTCGCGTATCTTCTTTTTGTTTGTTTATGGACGTGCCTCCTTACCTGGGTGCAAAAAACATATGAAATTACTTGTGTGAATTTTTTCAACGCGATACGGATACAAAATAAAAATGGCAGAAAGTAGGGCGAAATTTCACAAGTTTTGGTAGAGGATAGCCTTAGTCTACACAAAATTTATTAAAAATTCTCCCGGAATAGTTTTTTCTAGAAATTCCAAGTAAGAATCTTCATTGAATTTTGGGCTAAACATGACAAATTTCAGGTCAAACAGATGAGTATTCACCCACGAAAAAAATCAAACAGTTTCACACACAAACGATCCTTCCCTTCAACTCTGGCAGTGATCAATAAAAAATTTATTGCCAATCTTGTGGGACGACTTTAGGGCTCAAATCTCAGTCAAAACTCAATAGATACAATTTGGAACGTCTGGTAAAATTTGGAGACAAAAACACACAAGGAGTTAGGCGTAGTAAGTCCAAGACCCAGACTGAAGAAAACTAGTTTTCCGAAAACAGAACGTCCTTCCTTTTCTTCCGCGTATCTACTTTTTGTGATTTGTTTATGGACGTGCCTCCTTACCTAGGTGCAAACAACATAAGAAAGTACTTGTGTGAATTTTTTCAGCGCGATACGGATCCAGAAAAAAAATTGTAGAAAGTAGGGCGAAATTTCACATGTTTTGGCAGAGCCTTGCTCTGCACAAAATTTCTGAAAAATTCTCCCGGAATACTTTTTTCCTGAAATTCTATGTAAGAATCTCTTCTGAATTTGGGATATAACGCGACAAATTATAGGTCCAACAGATGAGTATTCACCCACGAAAAAAATCAAACAGTTTCACACACAAATTAACCATCCCTTTCACCCTGGCAGTGCTCTATAAAAAATTCATTGCCAATCTTGTGGGACAAATCAGGGGCTCAAATCTAAGCCAAAACTCAATAGACACAGTTTCGAACGTCTGATAAAAAATTCAAATCAAAACACCCAAGGAGTAAGGCGTAGTAAGTCCCAGTCCCATACTGAACAAAACTGGTTTTCTAAAAACAGAACGTCCTTGCTTTTCTTCCGCATATCTCCTTTTGTGATTTGTTTATGGACATGCCTCCTTACCTGGGTGGAAACAACATATGAAAGTACATGTGTGAATTTTTTCAGCGCGATACGGATCCAGAATAATAATTGCAGAAAGTAGGGTGAAATTTACAAGTTTTTGTAGAGGATAGCTCTGGTCTGCATAAAATTTCTGAAAAATTCTCCTAGAATAGTTTTTCCTGAATTTCCACGTAAGAATATCTGTTGAATTTGGGACAAAAATCGATAAATTTTAAGTCTAACAGATAAGTATTCAGCCACGAGAAAAATCAAACAGTTTCACACACAAACGAACCTTCCCTTACACACTGGTAGTGATCTATACAAAATTTATTGCCAATCTTGTGGGACGAATCTGGGGCTCAAATCTCAGCCAAAACTCAATAGACACAGTTTCGAATGCCTGGTAAAAGTTTGAGACCATAACACCCAAGAAGTAAGGCGTAGTAATTCCAAGACCCATACTGAACAAAACTGGTTTTCTGAAAACAGAACGTCCTTGCTGTTCTTCCGCATATCTCCTTTTGTGATTTGTTTATGGACATGCCTCATTACCTGGGTGGAAACAACATATGAAAGTACTTGTGTGAATTTTTTCAGCGCGATACGGATCCAGAATAATAATTGCAGAAAGTAGGGTGAAATTTACAAGTTTTTGTAGAGGATAGCTCTGGTCTGCATAAAATTTCTGAAAAATTCTCCTAGAATAGTTTTTCCTGAATTTCCACGTAAGAATATCTACTGAATTTGGGACAAAAATCGATAAATTTCAAGTCTAACAGATAAGTATTCAGCCACGAGAAAAATCAAACAGTTTCACACACAAACGAACCTTCCCTTACACACTGGTAGTGATCTATACAAAATTTATTGTCAATCTTGTGGGACGAATCTGGGGCTCAAATCTCAACCAAAACTCAATAGACACAGTTTCGAATGCTTGGTAAAAGTTTGAGACCATAACACCCAAGAAGTAAGGCGTAGTAATTCCAAGACCCATACTGAACAAAACTGGTTTTCTGAAAACAGAACGTCCTTGTTGTTCTTCCGCATATCTCCTTTTGTGATTTGTTTATGGACATGCCTCCTTACCTGGGTGGAAACAACATATGAAAGTACTTGTGTGAATTTTTTCAGCGCGATACGGATCCAGAATAATAATTGCAGAAAGTAGGGTGAAATTTACACGTTTTTGTAGAGGATAGCTTTGGTCTGCATAAAATTTCTGAAAAATTCTCCTAGAATAGTTTTTCCTGAATTTCCACGTAAGAATATCTACTGAATTTGGGACAAAAATCGATAAATTTCAAGTCTAACATATAAGTATTCAGCCACGAAAAAAATCAAACAGTTTCACACACAAACGAACCTTCCCTTACACACTGGTAGTGATCTATACAAAATTTATTGCCAATCTTGTGGGACGAATCTGGGGCTCAAATCTCAGCCAAAACTCAATAAACACAGTTTCGAATGTCTGGTAAAAAGATTGAGACCATAACACCCAAGAAGTAAGGCGTACTAATTCCAAGACCCATACTGAACAAAATTGGTTTTCTGAAAATAGAACGTCCTTGCTTTTCTTCCGCATATCTCCTTTTGTGATTGGTTTATGGACATGCCTCCCTACCTGGGTGGAAACAACATATGAAAGTAGGGCGAAATTTCACAAGTTTTGGTAGAGGATAGCCTTGATCTGCACAAAATTTCTGAAAAATTCTCCCAGAATAGTTATTTCCTGACATTCCACGTACGAATCTCCACTGAATTTGGGGCAAAACTCGACAAATTTGAGGTCTAACGGATGAGTACTCACCTACGAAAAAAATCTATCAGTTTCACACACAAACGAACCTTCCCTTCAACCCGGCAGTGATCAATAAAAAATTTATTGTCAATCTTGTGGGACGAATTTGGGGCTAAAATCTCTGCCAAAACTCAATAGACAAAAGTTCGAACGTCTGATAAAAATTTCATACGAAAACACCCAAGGAATAAGGAGTAGTAAGTCCCAGACCCAGACAGAACAAAATTGGTTTTCTGAGAGCAGAACATCCTTGCTTTTCTTCCGCATATCGTCTTTTAGTAATTTCTTTATTAGGGTGCAAACAACATATGAAAGTACTTGTGTGAATTTTTTCAGCGCGATACAGAGCCAGAATAAAAATTGCAGAAAGTAGGGCGAAATTTCACAAGTTTTGGTAGATGATAGCCTTGGTCTGCACAAAATTTCTGAAAAATTCTCCCGGAATAGTTTTTTCCTGAAATTCCACGTATGAATCTCCACTGAATTTGGGACAAACGCTACAAATATCAGGTCAAACGGATGAGTATTCACCCACGAAAAAAATCAAACAGTTTCACACACAAACGAACCTTCCATTCAACCCTGGCAGTGATTAATAAAAAATTTAGTGCAAATCTTGTGGGACGAATTTGGGGCTAAAATCTGAGCCAAAATCAATAGACACAGTTTTGAACGTCTGGTAAAAATTTCATACCAAAACACACAAGGAGTAAGGTGTAGTAAGTTCCAGATCCAGACTGAACAAAATTGGTTTTCCGAAAACAGAACGTCTAGGCTTTTCTTTCGCGTATCTTCTTTTTGTGATTTGTTTACATATGTGCCTCCTTACCTGGGTGCAAACAACGTATGAAAGTACTTGTGTGAATTTTTCAGTGCGATACGGATCCAGAATAAAAATTACAGAAAGTAGGGCGAAATTTCACAAGTTTTGGTAGAGGATAGCCTTGGTCTGCAAAAATTTCTGAAAAATTCTCCCGGAATATTTTTTTTCTGAAGTTCCACGTAAGAATATCCACTAAATTAGGGACAAAACGCGACAAATTTCAGGTCAAACAGATGAGTATTCACCCACGAAAAAAATCAAACAGTTTCACACACAAACGAACCTTCCCTTCAACTCTAGCAGTGATCAATAAAAAATTTATTGCCAGTGTTGTGGGATGAATCTGAGGCTCAAATCTCAGCCAAAACTCAATAGACAAAGTTTTGAACGTCTGGTAAAAATTTCAGACTAAAACACCGAAGGAGTAAGGCGTAGTAAGTTCAAGACCCAGACTAAACTGGTTTTCTAGAAGCAGAACGTCCTGGCTTTTCTTCCGCGTATCTTCTTTTTGTAATTTATTTATGGACGTGCCTCCTTACCTAGGTGCAAACAACATATGAAAGTACTTGTGTGAATTTTTTCAGCGCGATACGGAGCCAGAATAAAAATTGTACAAAGTAGGGCCAAATTTCACAAGTTTTGGTAAAGGATAGCCTTGGTCTGCACAAAATTTCTGAAAAATTCTCCCGAATAGTTTTTTTCTGAAATTCCACGTATGAATCTCCACTGAATTTGGGACAAACGCTACAAATATCAGGTCAAACGGATGAGTATTCACCCACGAAAAAAATCAAACAGTTTCACACACAAACGAACCTTCCATTCAACCCTGGCAGTGATTAATAAAAAATTTAGTGCAAATCTTGTGGGACGAATTTGGGGCTAAAATCTGAGCCAAAATCAATAGACACAGTTTTGAACGTCTGGTAAAAATTTCATACCAAAACACACAAGGAGTAAGGTGTAGTAAGTTCCAGATCCAGACTGAACAAAATTGGTTTTCCGAAAACAGAACGTCTAGGCTTTTCTTTCGCGTATCTTCTTTTTGTGATTTGTTTACATATGTGCCTCCTTACCTGGGTGCAAACAACGTATGAAAGTACTTGTGTGAATTTTTCAGTGCGATACGGATCCAGAATAAAAATTACAGAAAGTAGGGCGAAATTTCACAAGTTTTGGTAGAGGATAGCCTTGGTCTGCAAAAATTTCTGAAAAATTCTCCCGGAATATTTTTTTTCTGAAGTTCCACGTAAGAATATCCACTAAATTAGGGACAAAACGCGACAAATTTCAGGTCAAACAGATGAGTATTCACCCACGAAAAAAATCAAACAGTTTCACACACAAACGAACCTTCCCTTCAACTCTAGCAGTGATCAATAAAAAATTTATTGCCAGTGTTGTGGGATGAATCTGAGGCTCAAATCTCAGCCAAAACTCAATAGACAAAGTTTTGAACGTCTGGTAAAAATTTCAGACTAAAACACCGAAGGAGTAAGGCGTAGTAAGTTCAAGACCCAGACTAAACTGGTTTTCTAGAAGCAGAACGTCCTGGCTTTTCTTCCGCGTATCTTCTTTTTGTAATTTATTTATGGACGTGCCTCCTTACCTAGGTGCAAACAACATATGAAAGTACTTGTGTGAATTTTTTCAGCGCGATACGGAGCCAGAATAAAAATTGTAGAAAGTAGGGCCAAATTTCACAAGTTTTGGTAAAGGATAGCCTTGGTCTGCACAAAATTTATGAAAAATTCTCCCGAATAGTTTTTTTCTGAAATTCCACGTATGAATCTCCACTGAATTTGGGACAAACGCTACAAATATCAGGTCAAACGGATGAGTATTCACCCACGAAAAAAATCAAACAGTTTCACACACAAACGAACCTTCCATTCAACCCTGGCAGTGATTAATAAAAAATTTAGTGCAAATCTTGTGGGACGAATTTGGGGCTAAAATCTGAGCCAAAATCAATAGACACAGTTTTGAACGTCTGGTAAAAATTTCATACCAAAACACACAAGGAGTAAGGTGTAGTAAGTTCCAGATCCAGACTGAACAAAATTGGTTTTCCGAAAACAGAACGTCTAGGCTTTTCTTTCGCGTATCTTCTTTTTGTGATTTGTTTACATATGTGCCTCCTTACCTGGGTGCAAACAACGTATGAAAGTACTTGTGTGAATTTTTCAGTGCGATACGGATCCAGAATAAAAATTACAGAAAGTAGGGCGAAATTTCACAAGTTTTGGTAGAGGATAGCCTTGGTCTGCAAAAATTTCTGAAAAATTCTCCCGGAATATTTTTTTTCTGAAGTTCCACGTAAGAATATCCACTAAATTAGGGACAAAACGCGACAAATTTCAGGTCAAACAGATGAGTATTCACCCACGAAAAAAATCAAACAGTTTCACACACAAACGAACCTTCCCTTCAACTCTAGCAGTGATCAATAAAAAATTTATTGCCAGTGTTGTGGGATGAATCTGAGGCTCAAATCTCAGCCAAAACTCAATAGACAAAGTTTTGAACGTCTGGTAAAAATTTCAGACTAAAACACCGAAGGAGTAAGGCGTAGTAAGTTCAAGACCCAGACTAAACTGGTTTTCTAGAAGCAGAACGTCCTGGCTTTTCTTCCGCGTATCTTCTTTTTGTAATTTATTTATGGACGTGCCTCCTTACCTAGGTGCAAACAACATATGAAAGTACTTGTGTGAATTTTTTCAGCGCGATACGGAGCCAGAATAAAAATTGTAGAAAGTAGGGCCAAATTTCACAAGTTTTGGTAAAGGATAGCCTTGGTCTGCACAAAATTTCTGAAAAATTCTCCCGAATAGTTTTTTTCTGAAATTCCACGTATGAATCTCCACTGAATTTGGGACAAACGCTACAAATATCAGGTCAAACGGATGAGTATTCACCCACGAAAAAAATCAAACAGTTTCACACACAAACGAACCTTCCATTCAACCCTGGCAGTGATTAATAAAAAATTTAGTGCAAATCTTGTTGGACGAATTTGGGGCTAAAATCTGAGCCAAAATCAATAGACACAGTTTTGAACGTCTGGTAAAAATTTCATACCAAAACACACAAGGAGTAAGGTGTAGTAAGTTCCAGATCCAGACTGAACAAAATTGGTTTTCCGAAAACAGAACGTCTAGGCTTTTCTTTCGCGTATCTTCTTTTTGTGATTTGTTTACATATGTGCCTCCTTACCTGGGTGCAAACAACGTATGAAAGTACTTGTGTGAATTTTTCAGTGCGATACGGATCCAGAATAAAAATTACAGAAAGTAGGGCGAAATTTCACAAGTTTTGGTAGAGGATAGCCTTGGTCTGCAAAAATTTCTGAAAAATTCTCCCGGAATATTTTTTTTCTGAAGTTCCACGTAAGAATATCCACTAAATTAGGGACAAAACGCGACAAATTTCAGGTCAAACAGATGAGTATTCACCCACGAAAAAAATCAAACAGTTTCACACACAAACGAACCTTCCCTTCAACTCTAGCAGTGATCAATAAAAAATTTATTGCCAGTGTTGTGGGATGAATCTGAGGCTCAAATCTCAGCCAAAACTCAATAGACAAAGTTTTGAACGTCTGGTAAAAATTTCAGACTAAAACACCGAAGGAGTAAGGCGTAGTAAGTTCAAGACCCAGACTAAACTGGTTTTCTAGAAGCAGAACGTCCTGGCTTTTCTTCCGCGTATCTTCTTTTTGTAATTTATTTATGGACGTGCCTCCTTACCTAGGTGCAAACAACATATGAAAGTACTTGTGTGAATTTTTTCAGCGCGATACGGAGCCAGAATAAAAATTGTAGAAAGTAGGGCCAAATTTCACAAGTTTTGGTAAAGGATAGCCTTGGTCTGCACAAAATTTATGAAAAATTCTCCCGAATAGTTTTTTTCTGAAATTCCACGTATGAATCTCCACTGAATTTGGGACAAACGCTACAAATATCAGGTCAAACGGATGAGTATTCACCCACGAAAAAAATCAAACAGTTTCACACACAAACGAACCTTCCATTCAACCCTGGCAGTGATTAATAAAAAATTTAGTGCAAATCTTGTGGGACGAATTTGGGGCTAAAATCTGAGCCAAAATCAATAGACACAGTTTTGAACGTCTGGTAAAAATTTCATACCAAAACACACAAGGAGTAAGGTGTAGTAAGTTCCAGATCCAGACTGAACAAAATTGGTTTTCCGAAAACAGAACGTCTAGGCTTTTCTTTCGCGTATCTTCTTTTTGTGATTTGTTTACATATGTGCCTCCTTACCTGGGTGCAAACAACGTATGAAAGTACTTGTGTGAATTTTTCAGTGCGATACGGATCCAGAATAAAAATTACAGAAAGTAGGGCGAAATTTCACAAGTTTTGGTAGAGGATAGCCTTGGTCTGCAAAAATTTCTGAAAAATTCTCCCGGAATATTTTTTTTCTGAAGTTCCACGTAAGAATATCCACTAAATTAGGGACAAAACGCGACAAATTTCAGGTCAAACAGATGAGTATTCACCCACGAAAAAAATCAAACAGTTTCACACACAAACGAACCTTCCCTTCAACTCTAGCAGTGATCAATAAAAAATTTATTGCCAGTGTTGTGGGATGAATCTGAGGCTCAAATCTCAGCCAAAACTCAATAGACAAAGTTTTGAACGTCTGGTAAAAATTTCAGACTAAAACACCGAAGGAGTAAGGCGTAGTAAGTTCAAGACCCAGACTAAACTGGTTTTCTAGAAGCAGAACGTCCTGGCTTTTCTTCCGCGTATCTTCTTTTTGTAATTTATTTATGGACGTGCCTCCTTACCTAGGTGCAAACAACATATGAAAGTACTTGTGTGAATTTTTTCAGCGCGATACGGAGCCAGAATAAAAATTGTAGAAAGTAGGGCCAAATTTCACAAGTTTTGGTAAAGGATAGCCTTGGTCTGCACAAAATTTCTGAAAAATTCTCCCGAATAGTTTTTTTCTGAAATTCCACGTATGAATCTCCACTGAATTTGGGACAAAACGCGACAAATTTCAGGTCAAACGCATGAGTATTCACCCACGTTAAAATTCAAACAGTTTCACACACAAAGGAACCTTCCCCTCAACCCTGGCAGTGATCAATAAAAAATTTAGTGCCAATCTTGTGGGACGAATTTGGGGCTAACATCTCATCCAAAACTCAATAGACACAGTTTCGAACGTCTGCTAAAAATTTCAGACCAAAACACCCAAGGAGTAAGGAGTAGTAAGTCCCAGACCCAGACTGAACAAAATTGGTTTTCCGAAAACAAAACGTCCTGACTTTTCTTCCGCATGTCTTCTTTTAGTGATTTCTTTATGGACGTGCCTCCTTACCTGGGTGCAAACAACATATGAAAGTACTTGTGTGAATTTTTTCAGCGCGATATGGAGCCAGAATAAAAATTGCAGAAAGTAGGGCGAAATTTTACAAGTTTTGGTAGAAGAGAGCCTTGGTCTGCACAAAATTTCTGAAAAATTCTCCTGGAATTGTTTTTTCCTGAAATTCCACGTAAGAATCTCCACTGAATTTGGGACAAAACGCGACAAATTTGAGGTCAAACGGATTAGTATTGACCCACGAAAAAAATCAAACAATTTCACACACAAACGAACCTTCCCTTCAACCTTGGCAGTGATCAATAAAAAATTTATTACCAATCTTTTGGGACAAATATGGGGCTCAAATCTCATCCAAAACTCAATAGACACAGTTCCGAACGTCTGGTAAAAATATCAGACCAAAACACCCAAAGAGTAAGGAGTAGTAATTCCAAGATCCAGACCGAACAAAATTGGTTTTCCGAAAGCAGAACGTCCTTGATTTTCTTCCGCGTATCTTCTTTTACTGATTTCTTTATGGACGTGCCTCCTTACGTGGGTGCAAACAAGATATGAAAGTACTTGTGTGAATTTTTTCAGTGCGATACGGATCCAGAATAAAAATTGCAGAAAGTGGGGCGAAGTTTCACAAGTTTTGGTAGAGAATAGCTTTGGTCTGCACAAAATTTCTGAAAAATTCTCCCAGAATAGTTTTTTTCCTGAAATTCCACGTAAGAATGTCCACTGAATTTGGTATAAAACGCGACAAATTTCAGGTCAAACAGATGAGTATTCACCCACGAAAAAAATGAAACAGTTTCACACACAAACGAACCTTCCCTTCAACTTTGGCAGTGATCAATAAAAAATTTATTGCCAATCTTGTGGGACGAATCTGAGGCTCAAATCTCAGCCAAAACTCAATAGACACAGTTTCGAATGTCTGGTAAAAATTTCAGACCAAAACACCCAAAGAGTAAGGCGTAGTAAGTCCAAGATCCAGACCGAACAAAACTGGTTTTCCGAAAACAGAACGTCATGGCTTTTCTTCCGCGTATCTTCTTTTTGTGATTTGTTTATGGACGTGCCTCCTTACCTGGTTGAAAACAACATATGAAAGTACTTGTGTGAATTTTTTCAGCGCGATACGGATCCAAAATAAAAATTGCAGAAAGTAGGTCGAAATTTCACAAGTTTTGGTAGAGGATAGCTTTGGCTTGCACAAAATTTCTGAAAAATTCTCCCAGAATATTTTTTTCCTGAATTTCCACGTAAGAATCTCCACTAAATTTGGGACAAAACGCGACAAATTTCAGGTCAAACGGATGAGTATTCACCCACGAAAAAAATGAAAAAGAGTCACACACAAACGAACCTTCCCTTCAACCCTGGGAATGATCAATAACAAATTTATTGCCAATCTTGTGGGATGAATCTGGGGCTCAAATTTTGGCCAAAACTCAATAGACATAGTTTCGAACGTCTGGTAAAAATGTCAGACCAAAACACCCAAGGAGTAGGGCGTAGTAAGTCCCAAACCCAGACTGAACAAAATTGGTTTTTCGAAAATAGAACGTCCTGGCTTTTCTTCTACGTATCCGCCTTTTGTTATTTGTTTATGGACGTGCCACCTTACCTGGGTACAAACAACATATGAAAGTAATTGTGTGAATTTTTTCAGCTCGATACGGATACAAAATAAAAATTGTAGAAAGTAGGGCGAAATTTCACAAGTTTTGGTAGAGGATACCTTTGGTCTGCAAAAAATTTCTGAAAAACTCTCCCGGAATAGTTTTTCCTGAAATTTCACGTAAAAATCTCCACTGAGTGTGGGACAAAACGCGACAAATTTCAGGTCAAACGGATGAGTATTCACCCACGAAAAAAATCAAACAGAGTCACACACAAACGAGCCTTCCCTTCATCCCTGGCAGTGATCAATAAAAATTTTATTGCCAATCTTGGGGAACGAATCCGGGGCTCAAATCTCGGCCAAAACTCAATAGACACAGTTTTGAACGTCTCGGAAAAATTTCAGACCAAAACACCCAAGGAGTAAGGCGTAGTAAGTCCCAGACTCAGACTGAACAAAACTGGTTTTCTGAAAACAGAACGTCCTTTCTTTTCTTCCGGTTATCTTCTTTTTGTGACTTGTTTATGGACGTGCCTCCTTACCTGGGTCCAAACAACTTATGAAAGTACTTTTGTGAATTTTTTCACCAAGATACGGATCTAGAAATAAAAATTGCAGAAGGCAGGGCGAAATTTTACAAGTTTTGGTAGAGGATGGCCTTGGTCTGCACAAAATTTCTGAAAAATTCTCCCGAAAAAGTTTTTCCTGAAATTCCACGTAAAAATCTCCACTGAATTTGGGGCAAAACGCGACAAATTTCAGGTCAAACGGATGAGTATTCACCCACGAAAAAAATCAAACAGAGTCACACACAAACGAACCTTCCCTTCATCCCTGGCACTCATCAATAAAAAATTCATTGCCAATGTTGTGGGACGAATCTGGGGCTCAAATCTCGGCAAAAACTCAATACACTGTTTCGAACGTGTCAATTAAAAATTCATACCAAAACACCCAAGGAGTAAGGCGTAGTAAGTCCCAGACCCAGACTGAACAAATTTGGTTTTCCGAAAACAGAACGTCCTTGCTTTTCTTCCGCGTATCTTCTTTTTCTGATTTGTTTATGGACGTTCCTCCTTACCTAGATGCAAACAACATATGAAAGTACTGGTGTGAATTTCTTCAGCGCGATACGGATGAAGAATAAAAATTTCAGAAAGTAGGGCGGTATTTCACAAGTTTTGGTACAGGATAGCCTTGGTCTGCACAAAATTTCTGAAAATTTCTCCTGGAATAGTTTTTTCATGAAATTTCACGTAAGAATCTCCACTGAATTTGGGACAAAATGCGACAAATTTCAGGTCAAACGAATGAGTATTCACCCACGAAAAAAATCAAACAGAGTCACACACAAACGAACCTTCCCTTCATCCCTGGCAGTGATCAATAAAAATTTTATTGCCAATCTTGTGGAACGAATCTGGGGCTCAAATCTCAGCCAAAACTCAATAGATACATTTTCGAACGTCTGGTAAATATTTCAGACCAAAACACCCAAGGAGTAAGGCGTCGTAACTCGCAGACCCAGACTGAACAAAACTGGTTTTCCGAAAACAGAACGTCCTGGCTTATCTTCCGCGTATCTTCTTTTTGTGATTTGTTTATGGACGTGCCTCCTTAACTAGGTGCAAACAACATATGAAAGTACTTGTGTGAATTTTTTCAGCACGATACGGATCCGAAATAAATATTGCAGAAAGTAGGGCGAAATTTCACAAGTTTTGGTAAAGGATAGCCTTGGTATGCACAAAATTTATGAAAAATAATCCCAGAATAGTTTTTTCCCGAAATTCCACGTAAGAATCTCCACTGAATTTGGGACAAAACGCGACAAATTTCAGGTCAAACGGATGAGTATTCACCCACGTAAAATATCAAACAGTTTCACACAATAACGATCCTTCCCTTCAACCCTGCTAGTGATCAATAAAACATTTATTGCTAATCTTATGGGACGAATATGAGGCTCGAATATCAGCCAAAATTCAATAGACACAGTTTCAAACGTCTTGTAAAAATTTCAGACCCAAAACACCTAAGGAGTAAGGAGTAGTAAGTCCCAGACCCAAACTGAACAAAACTGGTTTTCCGAAAACAGAACGTCCTGGCTTATCTTCCACGTATCTTATTTTTGTGATTTGTTTATGGACGTGCCTTCTTACCTGGGTGCAAACAACATATGAAAGTACTTGTGTGAATTTTTTCAGCGCGATACAGATCGAAAATAAAAATTGCAGAAAGTAGGGCGAAATTTCACAAGTTTTGGTATGTGATAACCTTGGTCTGCACAAAATTTCTGAAAAATTCTACCGGAATAGTTTTTTCCCGAAATTCCACGTAAGACCCTTTACTGAATTAGGGACAATGGATGAGTATTCACCGACGTAAAAAATCAAACAGTTTCACACACTAACGATCCTTCCGTTCAACCCTGGCAGTGATCAATAAAACAATTATTGCCGATCTTATGGGACGAATCTGAGGCTCAAATATCAGTGAAAATTCATTAGACACCATTTCAAACGTCTTGTAAAAATTTCAGACCAAAACACCTAAGGAGTAAGGCGTAGTATGTCTAAGACCCAGACTGAACAAAACTAGTTTTCCGAAAACAGAACGTCCTGACTTTTCTTCCGCGCATCTTCTTTTTGTGATTTGTTTGTGGACAAGCCTCCTTACCTGGGTTCAAACAACATATCAAAGTACTTGTGTGAATATTTCAGCACGATACGGATCCAGAATAAAAATTGTCGAAAGTAGGGTGAAATTTCACAAGTTTTGGTAGAGGATAGCCTTGGTCTGCACAAAATTTCTGAAAATTTCTCCCGGAATAGTTTTTTCCTAAAATTCCACGTAAGAATCTCCACTGAATTTGGGACAAAACGCGACAAATTTCAGGTCAAACGGATAAGTATTCACCACGTAAAAAGCAAATAGTTTCACACACAAACGAACTTTTGCTTCAACCCTGGCAGTGATTAATAAAAAATTTATTTCCAATCTTGTGGGACGAATTTGGGTCTCAAATCTCAGCCAAAACTCAATAGACACATTTTCGAACGTCTGGTAAAAATTTCAGACCAAAAGACCCAAGGAGTAAGGCGTAGTAACTCCCAGACTCAGACTGAATAAAACTGGTTTTCCGAAAACAGAACGTCCTGGCTTATCTTCCGTGTATCTTCTTTTTGTGATTTGTTTATGGACGTGCCTCCTTACCTGCGTGCAAACAACATATGAAAGTACTTGTGTGAGTTTTTTCAGCGCGATATGGATCCAAAATAAAAATTGTAGAAAGTAGGGCGAAATTTCACAAGTTTTGGTAAAAGATAGCCTTGGTATGCACAAAATTTCTGAAAAATTCTCCCGGAATAGTTTTTTCCTGAAATTCCACGTAAGAATTTCCACTGAATTTGGGACCAAACGCGACAAATTTCAGGTCCAACGGATGAGTATTCACCCACGTAAAAAATCAAACAGTTTCACACACAAACGAACCTTCCATTCAACCCTGGCAGTGATCAATAAAACAGTTATTGTCAATCTTGTGGGACGAATATGCTGCTCAAATCTCACCCAAAACTCAATAGACACAGTTTCGAACGTCTGGTAAAAATTTCAAACCAACACGCCCAAGGAGTAATGCGTAGTAAGTGATGAACCAAGTGGTGTTCAATGGTTTGAAGAATCCAAATCCTTTGAAGGATGTTGAAGCCTCTGCTTTGCTTGTTGTTGTTGTGCTAGTTTAAGCTTTCTTCTGGGGTAGTTTAATGTTGTAATCCACCCTTAGATTAAATCTCAAGGAATTAGCATCTCTATCTTTAAACAAAGTAAAGTGTTTTTCAAACTAAGTTCAAACAACCAATTGTTTTGTCGAAACAACCGATTGTTTACACTTAGGTGTTTTGAGAAAGTTTGAAAACTGTTTTTGAATGGTGAAATTTGTTAAGTAACAAAACAATCGATTGATTCATGGAAACAATCGATTGTTTGTTTTGAAAACATAACAAAAATTTTTTTTTCTTTGACTGAGCTTTAAATGCTTTAACTGAATACGCTCCAGTCATTAAATGCTTTGACCAATCAGTTTTAAATGCAATTAAGAGTTTGTTAAGATTTGATAACAAACTATATCTTTGACTACATTCAGAAAAACTGTTTTAAGTATCAAAGAATCTTGAGACAAAGTTTTTAACTAAGAGTTTTTCAAAGAGTTTTGAGATTGCTTAAGAGTTGTGATTGATCAAGGTGCTGGAATAGGATTCTACTTGTATTGATTTCAGATATTCATCTGTAACAAGTGTAATCTTTGTAAACTGCTGAACAATTCGTTTGTGTGTTTCTGCTGAGATTGGCTATGTGTTCTTGAGGTGTTCAAGATCAGCAATCTTAGTCTTGGCCAAGGAGAGTGTATTTCTTGAGGTTTTCAAGGTCATTCTCTTGGTTGTTGTGTAAGTGATCAAGGTGTGATTCCTTAGTGGATTTCCTCAGGGTTCTGAGAAGACTGGATGTAGCTCTGGATTTGGAGTGAACCAGTATAAGAACTGTGTACAATTTTTCTGTCTCTATCTCTTTAAATTCAGTTTTGTCATTTTAATACTGGTATAAACAACCGATTGTTTCGCTAAAACAACCGATTGTTTTTTCAGCTTTGTGCTTTTGCTGTTTGTTTTGAAAAACTGAATTCTTAATCAAGGTTTTCTCAAAGAATTTTCATTCTAAGCTTAAAAGATTTCTAAAATCCTTCTTAAACAATTCACCCCCCCCCCCCCCTCTCGTTTAAGGCCATACATTCTAACAATTGGCATCAAGAGCTTGGTTCTTGAAAGTTATTCAAGTTGATCTAAAATTTTCTTTATGGCTGAAAAACTATCTCTTGAAGAGGGTGCTTCAATCTACAAACCACCTTTTTTTTCTGTGGATTGAATTATAAGTTTTGGGAAGCAAGAATGAAAATCTTTATTGAATCCATTGATCAAAGAATTTGGGACTCAATTGAGAATGGTCCTTACATTCCAAAGTTCAAAAAGGAAAATGCTTTCTTTACAAAACCTTTGTACAAATGGATAGATGATGAATGTAAGATGGCTCAGCTTGATAAGTCTGCTCAAAACATTATAGCTTCTGCACTAGATACTAATGAATTTTTAAGGATATCAAAGTGCAAAACTGCTAAGGAAATGTGGGAGACACTCAAGGCTGCTCATGAACCAAAGGAAGCAATGACAAAAAGTCAAACAAGAAGAAAGAAAAGGCAAAATAAGAAAAGCCTCAATCTTTGCTTCATGGCCAGAAAAGAGGACGACTCAAGTAGTGTAAGTTCATCAAACTCTTCAAACTCTGAAAATTATGGCCAATTGCTTCAAGCCTTTCAAGAAACGCATGAAGAAGCCAAGCGATTGGCTCTCTTAAACAATCGGTTGAAAGAAAAGAATAGCTGGCTTGAAAACAGAGTAAAGGCACTGGAAGAGGATTTAGAAAATTCAAAAATGGATTTTGAAAATCTGGAAATCATTTACAAAAACTCCTCTTGCAAGTGTGATACTCTAGTTTGTGAAAATTGCGAAAATCTTGAATAGAAGGTCCACTATCTTGTTAAAACAGTGGATAAGCTTTCTAAAGGCCCATCAAACTTTGAGAGTGTGCTAGCATCTCAAAATTGTGTTTTTGGAAAATCTGGATTGGGTTTTAATCCACAAAACAAGCAAGATAGATTTTCAAAATCATTTTCGAAAATGCCAGAAAAACAGTCGATTGGACCATCGAAACAACCGATTGTTACATGCTTCTATTGCATGAAAAGAGGTCATTCTATGCGATTCTGTAAAATCAAAAAACATGTTGTTCCTAAAGGGCTTATGAAGTGGATTCCCAAGAAAAATAAAGCTTATATTGATGAGTATAAACCAGATGGACCCACATTCATAAGGGGACCAAACCTATGTACTTGAAAATCTTTTTTGTAGGAAATCTTGGAGGAAAGCAAGCAACTTTGGTACTTGGACAGTGGATGCTCCAAGCATATGACAGGGGACAAATCAAAGTTCCTGAGAATATCCTTCAAGCAAGAGGGTCATGTCACCTATGGAGACAACAACAAAGGAAGAATTCTAGGGAGAGGATCCATAGGAGATGAGAGCATCTTGGTGATTCATGATGTGTTCTTTGTTGAAGGCCTAAAACATAATCTTCTGAGCATTAGCCAACTATGTGACAAGGGGTATCAAGTGATGTTCAAGACAAACACATGTGAAATTTGTCTACCAAACACCAAATAGGTAATGTTGGTAGGTAAGAGAGTTAATAATGTGTATCTTCTAGATATCTCTTCACCATGTTCAATTGGATCTCTTCTATCCAAGCAAGATGAATCTTGGCTTTGGCATAGAAGAATTGTTCATATTCACATGAATCATTTAAACAAGCTAATATCAAAAGATCTTGTGATTGGACTGCCAAAACTCAAGTTTGAGAGGGATCACATTTGTGAAGCTTGCCAAAAAGGGAAACAAGTGAAAAGTTCTTTTAAAACCAAAAATGTTGTCTTTTCATTGAGACCTCTTGAACTCCTTCACATGGATCTTTTTGGACCCTCTAGAACTATGAGTCTTGGTGGAAATTATTATGCTTTTGTTATTGTTGATGATTTCTCTAGGTACACTTGTACCTTGTTCTTGGAATAAAAAAGTGATGCCTTTGCTGCATTCAAAAAGCTCACAAGAAGACTTCAAAACACAAAGAACAACAACATAGGTTCCATAAGAAGTGACCATGGAGGAGAATTTCAAAATGAGAAGTTTGTCAAGTTCTGTGAGAAGTTGGGGATTCTACACAATTTCTTTGCTCCAAGAACACCACAGCAAAATGGAGTTGTAGAAAGGAAGAACAGGTCTCTTGAAGAGCTTGCAAGGACAATGCTTAGTGAATCATCACTTCCTAAGTATTTTTGGGAAGATGCAGTGAGCTCCTCTTGTTATGTGATGAATAGGGTGCTTATAAGGCCCATTTTGAAGAAAACTCCATATGAACTCTTCAATGGAAGGAAGCCCAACATTTGTCACCTAAAAGTCTTTGGGTGCAGCTGTTTCATGCTCAACAATGGAAAGGAAAGCTTGGGAAAATTTGATGAGAAAGCTGACCTTGGTATTTTCATTGGTTATTCACTCACAAGCCATGCATATAGAGTCTACAACAAAAGGTTGATGACTGTAGAAGAATCAGTTCACGTTGTCTTTGATGAGGTAGATCGCAGAATCTGACAGAACCCAAAGATCAGTGCTGAGGAAGATGAACAGAGCATCAGTTTGGAGAAGCTGGATATCTGTGCAGAAAAACAACCGGTTGATTCGCAGAAACAACCGATTCAAATTCTGCAACAGAGTGAGCTGCCCAAAGAGTGGAGGATTCCTAGAGATCTGTCAGTGGATAACATCATAGGGCAGATAAAGGAAGGTGTCTCCACACGTAGCTCAATCTCAAACTACTGCAGGCACACAGCTTTTGTTTCTCAAATTGAACCAAAGTCGATTGAGGAAGCTCTCAAGGATGAGAAGTGGGTTGAAGCTATGCATGAAGAGCTAAATCAGTTTGAAAGAAATGAGGTATGGTTTCTTGTCCCTAAAACTAATGAAATGAATATTATTGGTTCAAAATGGGTTTTCAGGAAAAAGCTAGATGAGGATGGAGTGATCACTAGAAACAAAGCAAGGCTAGTTGCCAAAGGCTACAATCAAGAAGAGGGCATAGACTATGGTGAAACCTTTGCTCCTGTGGCTAGATTGGAGGCTGTGAGGCTGCTGCTGGCTTTTGCTTGTATGAGTGGTTTTAAACTCTTCCAAATGGATGTAAAGAGTGCCTTCTTGAATGGCTACATCAATGAGGAAGTCTATGTAGATCAACCACCGGGTTTTGAAGATCACAAGTATCCCAACCATGTCTTCAAGTTGAAGAAAGCTTTGTATGGACTGAAACAAGCTCCAAGGCAGTGGTATGAGGGACTTAGCAACTTTCTGCTATCACATGGTTATGAAAGAGGAATGGTAGACAAGACTCTCTTCATCAAGAAGTCAAATGCAGAAATAATTCTTGTGCAAATCTATGTTGATGACATCATCTTTGGTGCTACACAAGATAGGTTGTGTGAAGAATTTGTGGCTGCAATGAAAGGTGAGTTTGAAATGTCTATGATGGGAGAACTGTCCTTCTTTCTTGGATTGCAGGTTAAACAAACAAAGGATGGGATTTTCTTAAGTCAATCAAAGTATTGCAAGGGGATTCTCAAAAAGTTTGAAATGGAGAATTGCAAAGAGGCAAGCACTCCAATGCCATCAAGCTGCTAGATGGATGCGGATGCTGCTGGAAAGAGTATAGATCAAACAAAATACAGAGGTTTGATTGGATCATTGCTTTATCTAACAGCAAGTAGGTCGAACATCATGTTTGCGGTGTGTCTATGTGCAAGATATCAAGCAAATCCTAAAGAGTCACACTTCAAAGCTGCAAAAAGAATTCTGAAATATCTCAAAGGAACATCATCTGTAGGACTATGGTATCCTTCTCATTCTCCAATACATTTAATTGGTTATTCAGATTCTGACTTTGCAGGTTGCAAGCTAGATAGAAAGAGCACAAGTGGCACTTGTCACCTTCTTGGCTCAAGCCTAATCTCATGGCATAGCAAGAAGCAAGCATGTGTTGCTCTCTCTACTGCTGCGGTAGAGTATATAGCTGCTGGTAGCTGCTGTGCACAGATCCTATGGCTTAAACAACAACTTGCAGATTTTGGTTTACAAATCAGCAAAGTTCCTTTGATGTGTGATAACACAAGTGCAATTAATCTTACCAAAAATCAAATCCAGCACTCAAGGACCAAACATATTGAAATAAGACATCATTTCATCAGAGATCATGTGCAAAATGGGAACTGTGAAGTGAAGTTTGTGGAGACCAAACTGCAGCTAGCTGACATCTTCACAAAGCCTTTACCAAAAGAGAGGTTTTTCTTCTTAAGAAATGAGTTAGGTATTCTTGAACTTAATAATCTCTCTTAAATCTGTTTTTGATACATGTTCAAGTCTATTTGTGAAGACAAAAAGGGGGAGAATTATTGGTTCTTGTATGTCTTATATGCATAAAATGTTTAAATCTCTGATATAAAAGTATCTTCTGCTGCTGCTGATAGGAACAACCGATTGTTTCGTGTAAACAACCGATTGTTTATTATATTTTATACTTTGAATAAGTTGAAATCTAACTTGCTGCTGTAAGAAGCCTTGGATAGTACAAATGCTTTTTCTGCAGGAACTGCTTCAGATTTAATCAGTACAACACAAGCACCAGGGATTTGTCTTCATCAAATAGGGGGAGATTGATGAACCAATTGGTGTTCAATGTTTTGAAGAATCCAAATCCTTTGAAGAATGTTGAAGCCTCTGCTTTGCTTGTTGTTGTTGTGCTGGTTTAAGCTTTGTTCTGGGGTAGTTTAATGTTGTAATCCACCCTTAGATTAAATCTCAAGGAATTAGCATCTCAATCTTTAAACAAAGTAAAGTGTTTTTCAAACTAAGTTGAAACAACCGATTGTTTTGTCGAAACAACTGATTGTTTACACTTAGGTGTTTTGAGAAAGTTTGAAAACTGTTTTTGAATGGTGAAATCTGTTAAGTAACAAAACAACCAATTGATTCGTAGAAACAATCGATTTGTTTGTTTTGAAAACATAACAAAAAAACTGTTTTCTTTCACTGAGCTTTAAATGCTTTAACTGAATACACTCCAGACATTAAATGCTTTGACCAATCAGTTTTAAATGCAATTAAGAGTTTGTTAAGATTTGATAACAAACTATATCTTTGACTACATTCAGAAAAACTGTTTTAAGTATCAAAGAATCTTGAGACAAAGTTTTTAACTAAGAGTTTTTCAAAGAGTTTTGAGATTGCTTAAGAGTTGTGATTGATCAAGGTGCTGGAATAGGATTCTACTTGTATTGATTTCAGATATTCATCTGTAACAAGTGTAATCTTTGTAAATTGCTGAACAATTCGTTTGTGTGTTTCTGCTGAGATTGGCTGTGTGTTCTTGAGGTGTTCAAGATCAGCAATCTCAGTGTTGGCCAAGGAGAGTGTGTTTCTTGAGGTTTTCCAGGTCATTCTCTTGGTTGTTGTGTAAGTGATCAAGGTGTGATTACTTAGTGGATTTTCTCAGGGTTCTGAGAAAACTGGATGTAGCTATGGATTTGGAGTGAACCAGTATAAAAAAACTGTGTACAATTTTTCTGTCCCTATCTCTTTAAATTCAGTTTTGTCATTTTAAAACTGGTATAAACAACCGATTGTTTCGCTAAAACAACCGATTGTTTTTTCAGCTTTGTGCTTTTGCTGTTTGTTTTGAAAAACTGAATTCTTAATCAATGTTTTCTCAAAGAATTTTCATTCTAAGCTTAAAAGATTTCTAAAATCCTTCTTAAACAATTCACCCCCCTCTCGTTTAAGGCCATACATTCTAACAGTAAGTCCCAGACCCAGACTGAACAAAACTTGTTTTCCGAAAACAGGACGTCCTGGCTTTTCTTCCGCGCATCTTCTTTTTGTGATTTGTTTGTGGACGTGCCTCCTTAACTAGGTTCAAAAAACATTTCAAAGTACTTGTGTGAATATTTCAGCACGATACGGATCAAGAATAAAAATTGTCAAAAGTAGGGCGAAATTTCACAAGTTTTGGTAGAGGATAGCCTTGGTCTGCACAAAATTTCTGAAAAATTCTCTCGGAATAGTTTTTTCCTAAAATTCCATGTAAGAAACTCCACTGAATTTGGGACAAAATGCGACAAATTTCAGGTCAAACGGATAAGTATTCACCACGTAAAAAGTCAAACAGTTCCACACACAAACGAACCTTCGCTTCAACCCTAGCAGTGATGAATAAAAAATTTATTTCCAATATTGTGGGACGAATCTGGGTCTCAAATCTCAGCCAAAACTCAATAGACATATTTTCGAACGTCTGGTAAAAATTTCAGACCAAAACACCCAAGGAGTAAGGCGTAGTAACTCCCAGACCCAGACTGAACAAAACTGGTTTTTCGAAAATAGAACGTCCTGGCTTATCTTCCGCTTATCTTCTTTTTGTGATTTTTTATGGACGTGCCTCCTTACTTGCGTGGAAAAAACATATGAAAATACTTTTGTGAATGTTTTCTGCGCGATACGGATCTAGAATAAAAATTGCAGAAAGTAGGGTGAAATCTCACAAGTTTTGGTAGAGGATTTGGTCTGCACAAAATTTCTGAAAAAATTTCCCGGAATAGTTTTTTCCTGAAATTCCACGTAAGAATCTCTACTAAATTTGGAATAAAACGCGAAAATTTCAAGTCAAACGGATGAGTATTCACCCACGTAAAAAATCAAACAGTTTCACACACAAACAAACCTTCCCTTTAACCCTTGAAGTGATCAATAAAACATTTATTGCCAATCTTGTGGGACGAATCTGGGGCTCAAATCACACCCAAAACACAATAGACACAGTTTGGAACGTCTGGTAAAAATTTCAGACCAAAACACCCAAGGAGTAAGGCGTAGTAAGTCCCAGACCCAGACTGAACAAAACATGTTTTCTGAAAACAGAACGTCCTGGCTTTTCTTCCGCGTATCTTCTTATTGTGATTTTTTTGTGGACGTGGCTCCTTACCCGGGTGCAAACAACATATGAAAGTACTTGTGTGAATTTTTTCAGCGCGATACGAATTCAGAATAAAAATTGCCGAAAGTAGGGCGAAATTTCACAAGTTTTGGTAGAGGATAACCTTGGTCTGCACAAAATTTCTGAAAAATTCTCCCGGAATAGTTTTTTCATGAAATTCCACATAAGAATCTCCACTGAATTTAGGACCAAACGCGACAAATTTCAGGTCAAAAGGATGGGTATTCACCCACGAAAAAAATCAAACAGTTTCACACACAAACGAACCTTCCCTTCAACCCTTCCAGTGATCAATAAAAAATTTATTTCCAATCTTGTGGGACGAATCAGGGGCTCAAATCTTAGCCAAAACTCAATAGACACAGTTTCGAACGTCTGGTAAAAATTTTAGACCAAAAAACCTAAGGAGTAAGGCGTAGTAAGTCCCAGACCCAGACTAAACAAAACTGGTTTTCCGAAAACAGAACAACCTGACTTTTCTTCTGTGTATTTTCTTTTTATGATTTGTTTATGGACGTGCCTCCTTACCTGCGTGCAAAAAACATATGAAAATACTTGTGTGCATGTTTTTAGCGCGATACGGATCCAGAATAAAAATTGTAGAAAGTAGGACGAAATCTCACAAGTTTTGGTAGAGGATAGCCTTGGTCTGCACAAAATTTCTGAAAAAATTCTCCCGGAATAGTTTTTTCCTGAAATTCCACGTATCAATCTCCACTGAATTTGGGACAAAACGCAACAAATTTCAGGTCAAACGGATGAGTATTCACCCACGTAAAATATCAAACAATTTCACACACAAAGGAACCTTCCCTTCAACCCTTGCAGTGATCAATCAAACATTTATTTCCAATCTTGTGGGACGAATCTGGAGCTCAAATCTCAGCCAAAATTCAATAGACACAGTTTCAAACGTCTTGTAAAAATTTCAGACCAAAACACCTAAGGATTAAGGCGTAGTAACTCCCAGACCCAGACTCAACAAAACTTGTTTTCCGAAAACAGAACGTCCTGGCTTTTCTTCCGCGTATCTTCTTTTTTTGATTATTTTATGGACGTGCGTCCTTACCTGGTTGCAAACAACATATGAAAGTACTTGTGTGAATTTTTTCAGCGCGATACGGATCCAGAATAAAAATTGCAGAAAGTAGGGCGAAATTTCACAAGTTTTGGGATAGGATAACCTTGGTCTGCACAAAATTTCTGAAAACTTCTCCCGGAATAGTTTTTTCCTGAAATTCCACGTAAGAATCTCCACTAAATTTGGGACAAAACGCGACAAATTTCAGGTCAAACGGATGAGTATTCACCCACGAAAAAAATGAAAAAGAGTCACACACAAACGAACCTTCCCTTCAACCCTAGCAGTGATTAATAAAACATTTGTTGCCAATCTTGTGGGACGAATCTGGGGCTCAAATCTCAGTCAAAACTCAATAGACACAGATTTGAACGTCTGGTAAAAATTTCACACCAAAACACCCAAGGAGTAAGGCGTAGTAAGTCACAGACCTAGATTGAACAAAACAGTTTTTTCGAAAACAGAACGTCCTGGCTTTTCTTCTGCGTATCTAATTTTTGTCATTTGTTTATGGATGTGTCTCCTTACCTGGGTGCAAACAACATATGAAAGTACTTCTGTGAATTTTTTCAGCGCGATAGGTATCCCGAATAAAAAATGCAGAAAGTAGGGCGAAATTTCACAAGTTTTGGTAGAGGATAGCCTTGGTCTGCACAAAATTTCTGAAAAATTCTCCCGGAATAGGTTTTTCCCGAAATTCCACGTAAGAATCTCCACTGAATGTGGGACAAAACACGACTAATTTCAGGTCAAACGGATGAGCATTCACCCACACATTTGAAGTTCTTCCTTCTAGTCTTCTCAAAATTTAAAGAAGACATAAAATAAAGAGAGGACCAAGCCTAAAACCAAAGAAGTCTACAAGTTTTCAAGAATAGGCTTCAATTAATATCTCTCTTTATAGTTTCTTTTGTATAAATTTGTAAATAATATAGAATAGTGTTTAGGAAGGTGTTAAGAGGGAAACCTAAAGATACCTCTTTTGTAAAGCATCCTTAGGCATTAGTTTAGAATTTTCTAGAAGGTGACTCTTCATGACTCACTATAGGCGTTGGCTTAAGGGACTTTTGGTTAGCTTGTGGTGCAAGCTTTGTAAGCCTAATGACCAGCCCTTGCTCCTATAAAAGGAGGGCTTAGGTCCTTCAAATAATAGAATTGATTTTTGAAGTAATGAAACTCTCCCAAATTGGTGATTGAGTGAGTGAGAATTGCCTTCTCCTATTCCTAGTCTCATCTTAAGTGCCTTGGTTCCTCAAGTGGCGGCATTTCACACTTATCTTGGAGCATTCACACTTCAAGTGGCGTGTTCATCAACCAAGTTCTTCAACCACATAAGTCTTCTCTCTTTTCCATCTAATTCGTTCATCTCCATGTCCATATGAACTCCTAAAACATGTCTTGGGCCTTTTCTTGCAATTCTATTCGGTATTTTAGCTTCTTTTGCTATTTTGTTCGGTTCATCTTCTTTGTTACTAAGTTTAATCGGTTCATCTTCATTCTTACTTGCTTTTGTTCGGTACATTTCAATTGTCAAGCATTTTAATCGGTTCATTTACATTCTTAAGCAATTTAATCGGTTCAATTGGCAAGAAATGGACTTCCATGTGAGTTTTGGTGTAATTGTGCAAGTTTTGGTGAGTTCTTGAAACATAGAACATTGATCCATTTCTATAAAAGTGCCTATTCAATCTCCAACTCAAGTTGATTCCATAAAATGTCAAAGAATCATCTCTATCTTCTTATTGGAATCATATCAAATCTCCACTGAATTTAGGACAAAACGCGACAAATTTCAGGTCAAACGGATGAGTATTCACTCACGAAAAAAATCAAACAGTTTCACACACAACAACACCTTCCCATCAACCCTGGCAGTGATCAATAAAATATTTATTGTCAATCTTGTGGGACGAATATGGGGCTCAAATCTCACCCAAAACTCAATAGACACAGTTTCGAACGTCTGATAAAAATTTCAAACCAAAACACCCAAGGAGTAAGGCGTAGTAAGTCCCAGACCCAGACTAAACAAAACTTGTTTTCCGAAAACAGAACGTCCTGGCTTTTCTTCCGCGTATCTTCTTTTTGTGATTTTTTGTGGACGTGCCTCCTTACCTGGGTGCAAACAACATATGAAAGTACTTGTGTGAATTTTTTTCAGCGCGATACGGATCAAAAATAAAAATTGCCGAATGTAGGGCAAAATTTCACAAGTTTTGGTAGAGGATAGCCTTGGTCTGCACAAAATTTCTGAAACATTCTCCCGGAATAGTTTTTTCCTGAAATTCCACGTTAGAATCTCCACTGAATTTAGGACAAAACGCGACAAATTTCAAGTCAAACGGATGAGTATTCACCCACACAAAAAATCAAACTGTTTCACACACAAACGAACCTTCGCTTCAACCCTGGCAGTGATCAATAAAAATTTTATTTCCAATCTTGTGGGACGAATCTGGGGCTCAAATCTGTTCCAAAACTCAATAAACACAGTTTCGAACGTCTGGTAAAATTTCAGATCAAAGCACCTAAGGAGTAAGGCGTAGTAAGTCCCAGACCCAGACTGAACAAAACTGGTTTTCCGAAAACAGAACGACCTGACTTTTCTTCCGCGTATCTTCTTTTTGTGATTTGTTTATGGACGTGCCTCCTTACCTGCGTGCAAAAAACATATGAAAATACATGTGTGAATATTTTCAGCGCGATACGGATCCAAAATAAAAATTGCAGAAAGTAGGGCGAAATCTCACAAGTTTTGGTAAAGGATAGCCTTGGTATGCACAAAATTTCTAAAAAATTCTCCCGGAATAGTTTTTTCCTGAAATTCCACGTAAGAATCTCCACTGAATTTGAGACAAAACGCAACAAATTTCAGGTAAACGGATGAGTATTACCCCACGTAAAATTTCAAACAGTTTCACACTCAAACGAACCTTCCCTTCAACTCTTGCAGTGATCAATCAAACATTTATTGCCAATCTTGTGGGACGAATCAAGGGCTCAAATCTCAGACAAAACTCAATAGACACAGTTTTGAACGTCTGGTAAAAATTTCAGACCAAAACACCCAAGGAGTAAGGCGTAGTAAGTCCCAGATCTAGACTGAACAAAACTGGTTTTCCGAAAACAGAACGTCCTGACTTTTCTTCCGCATATCTTGTTTTTGTGATTTGTTTATGTATGTGCCTCCTTACCTGGGTGCAAACAACATATGAAAGTACTTGTGTGAATTTTTTCAGCGCGATACGGATCCAGAATAAAAATTGCAGAAAGTAGGGCGAAATTTCACAAGTTTTGGTAAAGGATAGCCTTGGTCTGCACAAAATTTCTGAAAAATTCTCCCGCAATAGTTTTTTCTTGAAATTCCACATAGGAATCTCCACTGAATTTTGGACAAAAAACGACAAATTTCAGGTCAAACGGATGAGTATTCACTCACGAAAAAAATCAAACAGTTTCACACACAAACGAATCTTCCCTTCAACCCTGGCAGTGATAAAAAAAAATTCTTGTCAATCTTGTGGGACGAATATGGGGCTCAAATCTCACCAAAAACTCAATACACACAATTTCGAACGTCTAGTAATAATTTCAAACCAAAACACCCAAGGACTATGGCGTAGTAAATACATGTGTGAATATTTTCAGCGCGATATGCATCTTAAATAAAAATTTCCGAAAGAAGGACGAAATTTCACAATTTTTTTTAGAGGATACCCTTGGTCTGCATAAAATTTCTGAAAAATTCTCCCAAAATAGATTTTTCCTGAAATTCCACGTAAGATTATCCACTGAATTTAGGACAAAACGCGACAAATTTCAGGTCAAACGGATGAGTATTCACCCACGAAAAAAATCAAACAGTTTCACCAACAAACGAACCTTCCCTTCACCCCTGGCAGTGACCAATAAAAAATTTATTTCCAATCTTGTGGAACGAATCTGGGGCTCAAATCTCAGCAAAAACTCAATAGACACATTTTCGAACGTCTATTAAAAATTTCAGACCAAAACACCTAAGGAGTAAGGTGTAGTAAGTCCCAGACCGAGTCTAAACAAAATTGGTATTTCGAAAAAAGAACGACCTGGCTTTTCTTCCGCGTATCTTCTTTTTGTGATTTGTTTATGGACGTGCCTCCTTACCTGCGTGCAAAAAACATATGAAAATACTTGTGTGAATGTTTTCAGCGCGATACGTATCCAGAATAAAAATTGCAGAAAGTAAGGCTAAATTTAACAAGTTTTGGTAGAGGATAGCCATGGTCTGCACAAAATTTCAGAAAACTTGTCTGAGAATAGTTTTTTCCTGAAATTCCACGTAAGAATATCAACTTAATTTGGGACAAAACGCGAAAAATTTCAAGTCAAACGAATGCGTATTCACTCACGAAAAAAATCAAACAGTTTCACACACAAACGAACCTTCCTGTCAACCCTGGCAATGATCAATAAAAACTTTATTGCCAATCTTGTGGAACGAATCAGGGGCTCAAATCTAAGCCAAAACTCAATAGACACAGTTTTGAACGTCTGGTAAAAATTTCAGACCAAAACACCTAAGGAGTAAGGTGTAGTAAGTCCAAGACCAAGTCTGAACAAAACTGGTTTTCCAAAAACAGAACGACCTGGCTTTTCCTCCGCGTATCTTCTCTTTGTGATTTGTTTATGGACGTGCCTCTTTACCTGCGTGCAAAAAACATATGAAAATACTTGTGTGAATGTTTTCAGCGCGATACGGTTCCAGAATAAAAATTGCAGAAAGTAGGGCAAAATTTCACAAGTTTTGGTATAACCTTGGTCTGCACTAAATTTCTGAAAATATCTCCCGGAATAGTTTTTTCCTGAAATTGCACGTAAGAATCCACTGAATTTGGGACAAAACGCAACAAATTTCAGGTCAAACGGATGAGTATTCACCCACGTAAAATATCAAACAGCTTCACACACAAACGAACCTTCCCTTCAACCCTGCCAGTGATTAATAAAAAATTTATTGCCAATCTTGTGGGTCGAATCTGGGACTCAAATCTCAGCCAAAACTAAATAGACACAGTTTCGAACGTCTGGTAAAAATGTCAGACCAAAACACTGAAGTAGTAGGGCGTAGTAAGTCCAAAACCTAGACTGAAAAAATTTGGTTTTCCGAAAACAGAACGTCGTGGCTTTTCTTCCGTGTATCTTCTTTTTGTGATTTGTTTATGGACGTGCTTCCTTACCTGGGTGCAAACAACATATGAAAGTACTTGTGTGAATTTTTTCAGCGCGATACGGATTCAGAATAAAAATTGCCGAAAGTAGAGCGAAATTTCACAAGTTTTGGTAGAGAATAGCCTTCGTCTTCACAAAATTTCTGAAAAATTCTCCACTTAATTTGGGACAAAACGTGAAAAATTTCAGGTCAAACGGATGAGTATTCACCCATTAAAAAAATCAAACAGTTTCACACACAAACAAACCTTCCCTTCAACCCTGCCAGTGATCAATAAAAAAAAATTTACAATCTTGTGGGACGAATCTGGGGCTCAAATCTCAGCCAAAACTCAATAGACATAGTTTCGCACGTCTAGTAAAAATTTCAGACCAAAACACCCAAGGAGTAAGGCGTAGTATGTCCCAAACCCAGACTGAACAAAACTGGTTTTCCGAAAACAGAACGTCCTGGCTTTTCTTCCGCTTATCTTCTTTTTGTGATTTGTTTATGGACGTGCCTCTTTACCTGGGTGCAAACAACATATGAAAGTACGGGTGTGGATTTTTTCAGCGCGATACGGATCCAGAATAAAAATTGCCGAAAGTAGGTCGAAATTTCACAAGTTTTTGTAGAGGATAGCCTTCGTCTGCACAATATTTCTGAAAAATTCTCCTGGAATAGTTTATTCCTGAAATTCCACATAAGAATCTCCACTGAATTTGGGACAAAACGCGACAAATTTCAGGTCAAACAGATGAGTATTCACCCACGAAAAAAATCAAACAGTTTCACACACAAACGAACCTTCCTTTCAACCCTAGCAGTGATCAATAAAAAATTTATTGCAAATCTTGTGGGACGAATTTGGGGCGCAAATCTCAGCCCAAACTCAATGGACACAGTTTCAAACGTCTGGTAAAAATTTCAGACCAAAACACCCAAGGAGCAAGGCGTAGTAAGTCCCAGACCCAGACTGAACAAAACTTGTTTTCCGAAAAACAGAACGTCCCGACTTTTCTTCCGCGTATCTTCTTTTTGTGATTTGTTTATGGACGTGTCTCCTTACCTGGGTGCAAACAACATATGAAAGTCCTTGTGTGAATTTTTTCAGCGCGATACGGATCCAGAATAAAAATTGCAGAAAGTAGGGCGAAATTTGACAAGTTTTGGTAGGGGATAGCCTTGGTCTGCACAAAATTTCTGAAAAATTATCCCGAAATAGTTTTTTCCTGAATCTCCACATAAGAATCTGCACTGAATTTGGGACAAAACGCAATAATTTTCAGGTCAAACGGATGAGTATTGAACCACAAAAAAAATCAAACAGTTTCACACACAAAAAAACCTTCCTTTCAACCCTGGCAGTGATGAATAAAAAATTTATTCCATATCTTGTGGGACGAATTTAGGGCTCAAATGTGAGCCATAACTCAGTAGACACAATGACGGATGTTTGGTATTTATTTCCGATCAGAATACCCAAGGAGTAAGGCGTAGTAGGTCCCAGACCGAGAGTGCACAAAATTGGTTTTCCGAAAATAAAACGTCTTTGCTTTTCTTCCCAAGTATCTTCCTTTTCTGATTTTTTTTTTATTGACGTGCCTCCTTACCTGGATGCAAACAACATATGGGGGTACTTGTTTGAATTTTTTCAGCGCAATACGGACCCATAATAAAATCGCAGAAAGTGTGGTGAAATTTCACAAGTTTTGGTAGAGTATAGCCTTAGTTTGCACAAAATTTCTGAAAAAATTTCCCGTACTAGTTTTTTTGTGAAATTCCACGTACGAATCTCAACTGAATTTCGGACAAAACACGATAGAATTTTGGACAAAACGCGAAAGAATTTGGGACAAAAAGCGACAGAATTTGGGACTAAACGCGACAGAATTCAGGGATAAACGGGTGAGTATTCACCTAGGAAAAAATCAAACAGTTTCACACACAAACGAATCTTCCTTTCAGTCATGTCAATGATTAATAAAAAAATTATTTCAAATCTTGTGGGACGAATTTGGGACTCAAATCTCAGTCAAAACTAGCCACAATGACGAAATTCTGGTAAAAATTTCATATCAAAATACCCAAGGATTAAGGCGTAGTAGGTCCCGGACCGAGAATGCACAAAACTGGTTTTCCGAAAACAAAACGTCCTGGTTGTTCTTCCCCGTATCTTCCTTTTGTGATTTTTTTTGTGGACGTGCCTCCTTACCTGGGTGAGAACAACATATGGGGGTACTTGTGTGAATTTTTTCAGCACAATACAGACCCAGAATAAAAATCGCAAAAAGTTGGCTGAAATTTCACAAGTTTTGGTAGAGGATAGCCTTGGTTTGCACAAAATTTCTGAAAAAAATTTCCCGAACTAGTTTTTTCGTGAAATTCCACGTAAGAATCTCGACTGAATTTTGCATAAAACGCAACGGATTTTAGGTCAAATGGGTGAGTATTCACCTACAAAAAAAATCAAACAGTTTCACACACAAACGAACCTTCTTTTCAGCCCTGGCAGTGATTAATAAATAATTTATTTCAAATCTTGCGGGACGAATTTGGGGCTCAAATCTCAGTGAAAACTCAGTAGGCACAATGACGAATGTCTGGTAAAAATTTCAGATCAAAATACCGAAGGAGTAAGGCGTAGTAGGTCCCAGACCGAGAGTGCACAAAACTGGTTTTCCAAAAACAAAACGTCCCCGCTTTTCTTCCCCGTATCTTCTTTTTGTGATTTGTTTATGGACCTGCCTCCTTTCCTGGGTGCAAACAACATATGGGGGTACTTGTGTTAATTTTTTCAGCCGAATACTGATCCAGAATAAAATCGCAGAAAGTATGGCGAAATTTCACAAGTTTTGGTAAAGGATAGACTTGGTTTGCCATGTTACCACCATACGTGGAGAGATTGTGGGGTTCTGTTGTGGGTTCGATGTACACAACCTTATCTTTGTGTGCACACGGGTACTGTTATTGGTAAAACTAATGACAATGACAGTAAATTTACTCTTTTTCCAAGGCTCACCATTTGCTTCAACTCTACTGAGAGAGAGAGAGAAAGAACAGGCTCAACCAAAAGCCTTGGATCTCTCTAACACTGGTTATACTGTTTATTCATTTGTTTTAGGACACTATTGGAAATGGTAAAGCAGGATGGGAAGAGTGTATTTATTGATAGGTGCAATCTTAACAGAGAACAGCGGTCAGAATTTACAAGCTTGATGGTGGACTCCAAATAGATGTCCATGCAGTTGTACTTGATCTTCCTGCTAAGCTTTGTATTTCTCGATCAGTCAAACAAACTGGGCATGAAGGAAATTTATAGGGTGGAAAAGCTGCTTCAGTTGTGAACAGAATGCTTCAACATAAACAACTTCCCAAATTAAGTGAAGGCTTTAACCGGATAACATTTTGTGAGAATGAGAATGATGTAAAAAATGCTATTAATACATACAGCTCACTTGGGCCGCTTTGGTCAGAAGAATACAGATTCCGAAATTCAAGTTGGTATAATGAAGTTCCTAAAAGAAGCAGACTAACACGAAATTCAAATAATGAAGTTCCTCTAGTTATTGTTGCACCAGTAGTAGACTAACATGGAATTTGTGGCTAGGATTATCTCATGCAGTGAAGCCTTTATTTATTACACAGCATGTATCATTTATGCTATCAATATCAGTTTTTCTGCCCATAGAAGAAAGTAATATCATTTTAAAACCTTTGATGAATTTTATACGTAATTATCTAAACAGGTTTTGAGGTAATGGTTAATTCAGTATTTGAAGTCTTTTGGTTTAGATTTGAGCTCAATTTTCCTTGGTTCGAAATCCTTCTTGTTGGAAAGAAACCAGGCTCTTTTGGCTCAACCAGTTCCATCTCACTCCCTAACATTTGAATAACCGAGCTCATGGTTGGCCTATCATCCGGGTATTGTTGCACGCACAAGAGACTAACATGGGTGCATCGCAGTACTTCTGAGACAACACACGAGTCTTTTATGCTTGAGTCAATCAACTGTGAGACTAATTTGGGGCTCAAATCTCACCCAAAACTTAGTAGGCACAATGGCGAATGTCTAGTAAATATTTCAGATCAAAATACCGAAGGAGTAAGGCGTTGTAGATCCCACACCGAGAGTGAACTAAACTGGTATTCCGAAAACAAAACGTCATGGCTTTTCTTCCCCGTATCTTCCTTTTGTGATTTGTTTATGGACGTGCCTCCTTACCTGAGTGCAAACAACATATGGGGGTACTTGTGTGAATTTTTTCAGCGCAATATGGACCCAAAATAAAATCGCAGAAAGTAGGGCAAAATTTCACATGTTTTCGTAGAGGATAGCCTTGGTTTCCACAAAATTTCTGAATAAATCTCTCAAAATATTTTTTCGTGAAATTCCATGTAACAATCTCGACTGAAATTGGGACAAAACACGATAGATTTCTGGTCAAACGGGAGAGTATTCACCTAGGAAATAAAATCAAAAAGTTTCACACACATACGAACCTTCCTTTTCAGCTCTGGCAGTGATTAATAAAATATTTATTGCAAATCTTGTGGGACGAATTTGGGGCTCAAATCTCATCCAAAACTCAGTAGGCACAATGATGAATGTCGGGTAAAAATTTCATATCAAAATACCCAAGGAGTAAGGCGTAGTAGGTTCCAGACTGAGAATGCACAAAACTGGTTTTCTGAAAACAAAATGTCCTGGCTGTTCTTCCCCGTATCTTCCTTTTGTGATTTTTTTGTGGACGTGCCTCCTTGCCTGGGTGAAAACAACATATGGGGGTACTTGTGTGAATTTTACGCACAATATGGACACAAAATAAAATCGCAGAAAGTAGGATGAAATTTCACAAGTTTTGGTAGAGGATAGCCTTGGTTTGCACAAAATTTCTAAAAAAATTTTCCGAACTAGTTTTTTCGTGAAATTCCACGTAAGAATCTCGACTGAATTTTGGACAAAACGCGACGGATTTCAGGTCAAATGGGTGAGTATTCACCTAGGAAAAAAATCAAATAGTTTCACACACAAACGAACCTTCCTTTCAGCTCTGGCAGTGATTAATAAAAAATTTATTTCAAATCTTGTGGGACGAATTTGGGGCTCAAATCTCAGTCAAAACTCAATAGGCACAATGACGAATGTCTGGTACAAATTTCATATCAAAATACCTAAGGAGTAAGGCGTAGTAGGTTCCAATCCGAGGGTGCACAAAACTGGTTTTCCAAAAACAAAACGTCCCCGTTTTTCTTCCCCGTATCTTCTTTTTGTGATTTTTTTATGGACGTACCTCCTTACCTGGGTGCAAACAACATATAGGGGTACTTGTGTTAATTTTTTCAGCCGAATACTGACCCATAATAAAATCAGAAAAAGAAGGGCAAAATTTGACAAGTTTTGGTAGAGGATAGTCTTGGTTTGCACAAAATTTCTGAAAAAATTTCCCGAACTAGTTTTTTCGTGAAATTCCATGTAAGAATCTCAACTGAATTTTGGACAAAATGCGACGGATTTCAGGTCAACTGGGTGAGTATTCACCTACGACAAAAATCAAACAGTTTCACATACAAACGAACCTTCCTTTCAGCCCTGGCAGTGATTAATAAAAAAATTATTTCAAATCTTGTGGGACGAATTTGGGGCTCAAATCTCAGTCATAACTCAGTAGGCACAATGACGAATGTTTGGTACAAATTTCAGATCAAAATACCTAAGGAGTAAGGCGTAGCAGGTTCCAGACCGAGAGTGCACAAAACTGGTTTTCCAAAAACAAAACGTCCCCGTTTTTCTTCCCCGTATCTTCTTTTTGTGATTTTTTTTATGGACGTGTCTCCTTACCTGGGTGCAAACAACATATAGGGGTACTTGTGTTAATTTTTTCAGCCGAATACTGACCCATAATAAAATCGCAGAAAGTATGGCAAAATTTCACAAGTTTTGGTAAAGGATAGTCTTAGTTTGCAATCTTACCACCATACGTGGAGAGATTGTGGGGTTCTGTTGTGGGTTCGATGTACACAACCTTATCTTTGTGTGCACAAGGATACTGTTATTGGTAAAACTAATGAGAATCAAGTCTGAAGACAGTAAATTTACTCTTTTGCCAAGGATCACCATTTGCTTCAACTCTACTGAGAGAGAGAAAGAACAGGCTCAACCAAAAGCCTTGGATCTTTCTAACACTGGTTATACTGTTTATTCATTTGTTTTAGGTCACTATTGGAAATGGTGAAGCAGGATGGGAAGAGTGTATTTATTGATAGGTGCAATCTTAACATAGAACAGCGGTCAGAATTTAAAAGCTTGATGGTGGACTCCAAATAGATGTCCTTGCAGTTGTACTTGATCTTCCTGCTAAGCTTTGTATTTCTGGATCAGTCAAACAAACTGGCCATGAAGGAAATTTATAGGGTGGAAAAGCTGCTTCAGTTGTGAATAGAATGCTTCAACATAAACAACTTCCCAAATTAAGTGAAGGCTTTAAGATAAGGAAACACTTTCCTCAATTTGGTATAATGAAGTTCCTCTAGTTATTGTTGCACCAGTAGTAGACTAACATGGAATTTATGCTATCAATATCAGTTTTTCTGCCCATAGAAGAAAGTAATATCATTTTAAAACCTTTGATGAATTTTATACGTAATTATCTAAACAGGTTTTGAAACAATAATCCTTTGGGAATGAAGGTACTTGCAAAGCAAATTGTGGGTCCATGCAATATGTTCAGCTGACTCCATAACTTTCACCGGCCATTTACTGAGGTAATGGTTAATTCAGTATTTGAAGTCTTTTGGTTTAGATTTGAGCTCAATTTTCCTTGGTTCGAAATCCTTCTTGTTGGAAAGAAACCAGGCTCTTTTGGCTCAACCAGTTCCATCTCACTCCCTAACATTTGAATAACCGAGCTCATGGTTGGCCTATCATCCGGGTATTGTTGCACGCACAAGAGACTAACATGGGTGCATCGCAGTACTTCTGAGACAACACACGAGTCTTTTATGCTTGAGTCAATCAACTGTGAAACATTTTGCTCTTTCCAAAGTGTCCATGCCTGAAACAATGAAAGAGAAAAAAGTTATTCATGTTCAAACTTACAATAACCAACAAGTTCTTGGTATCTGTGGTACTACACTTGCTTCTTTTAAATAAAGTCTCAAATTGTCTTGTGGAAGAAAGGGAAGAACTCACCTAAGATTATCAATCAATTTCTTAATGGAGATTAGTTATCGATGAAACGGGTTTCGTGACAAAAAATTCCACCATAGATAAATAATAAGTTTGAGTGCTTACATAACCAACAAGGTTCAGAGTTTGGTTTCCATGACAAAGAGCTCTATTTTTGTTGCCACATATAATCTCCAACAACAAAATACCAAAGCTGAAAACGTCTGATTTGATTGAATATAGTCCATCAACTGCATATTCTGGGGCCATGTATCCACTGCAGCAAAAATTTAGATTAAAAAAATCATACCTAAACAAGTGTGGTGTAGTGTAGTATAGTTAGACAAACACTCACTAAGTCCCAACAACTTTATTTGTGTTTCCTTCTATTTGGTCTCCTCCAAAAGCCTTGGCCATTCCAAAATCTGATATTTTTGGATTTAACTTTTGGTCAAGTAAAATATTACTTGCTTTGAGATCTCTATGAATAATCCTCAACTGGGAATCTTGATGTAGATACAAAAGGCCCCTGGCAATCCCAAATATTATGTGCAGACGTTGGGGCCATTCCAGCAATTTAGCTTTTATTTTATCTGTTTTTTTATTCCACAAACATATGTTGTTCAACATTAGATAGCTGCAAAAATATGACTGATGGGGCTGTTCAGTAAATTTATTTGTAACCACTTCTAGAAGAAGAAATTATGAAAAAAAAGGTATCTAAAACTAACTTATACAAGTTCAAATATAATTTTTGAGAAGTTAAATGAGAGAAATTCTATAAATTAGTTTTTACATGTAGTAATTTTAAAGTAGATTTTTTTTTTCTCTCCAAAAAGTGCTTGTGTGAAAGTTTACCTAAAAAGAATTCAATCCTAAGCATTCCTCATATTACATACCAAAAAGAAAGGTGTCTAGGCTGCCATTAACCATGTATTCATATACTAGTAACTTTTCTTGTCCTTGAAAGCAACAACCAAGGAGCTTTACAAGATTTCGGTGTTGAAGCTTTGCAATCACATTCACTTCTGTCATGAACTCAGTTATTCCTTGTCCTGAGCTACTTGAAAGTCTCTTGACAGCAATTTCTCGATCACCCACTAATTTTCCCTGCATAATTGCATTCATTTAATTTCAGAAGATGTTTTCATAACAATACATTTCTGGACTCTAGTTGTTTCTTTTCTGTTAAGTGCTTAAATATTGAATTACCTTATATACAGGTCCAAAACCACCTTGTCCGATCTTATTATTCAATGAGAAATTGTTAGTGGCGGTTGTGATTGATAAAAGATCAAACAAAGTCACATCCAGAACATGTAGCTGCCTTTCAATGTTCTCTTTTGTCTTTGACTTATCTGCAAAAGGAAGAAAAGAATAAACCATTCAATAATATTATGAAACATGGAGGGATTGGAACTGATTTAAATAGATAACTTTGTAATGTTCAATAAGGGAAGGGCACAAAATGTATTGTTGAACTCATTTTCTTTAATTTTTAGCAAGTTGAAAATCCCATCATAACAAGCTACAGGCCTCATTGCCAGTTATATATATATATATGAGAAGAGATATGTTAATATTAGTCACAAAGATATAGCAGCAATGTTTAGGACTATGTATATGTTAGGACACAAAATAAGGATAGGACTTGTAAGGAATAAAGGGTAAGATAGCGGTTAGTGATTTGTAAAGTAGTGGTTAGTGTGGTTAGTGGTCTTTAAATAAAAATCAACCGGTTTGGTGAAGGGGGTTATGTTTTGTGTATTCAGTTTGGTAGACAGGGAAATCCTGTGTAAAAGGAATAATATTTTTCTTTGTGGGTGTTCTGAATGTAAAGTGCAGAATCGATAATACAGAGAATTATTCAGTAGATTTTGGTGTTCTTGGCTTATCTTTGGTGTGTTTTTCTTGTTTCGTAACAGTATATGACAAAATGCAAAATAAAAAGTTTCCCAATAATCGCACCAACTGTGGTAGCTATTAGCTTTAGTTGTGTCTATGATGGGGCAGAGGTCTTCATGGTTAATTTTGATCAAACACATAAATAATCAGTGGCTGCAATAATTATTGACAAATCAAGTAATGAGGGATCTAGCTCATCCACATAACTGTCATAACTATTTTCTGCTTTTGACTTCTCTAAGAAAAGAAAACATGATAATTTTGTCATTGTTTTTATGTTCAATTCATTAAACTCTACTACCATGAAATTTGTCAAAGAGACACTGAATAGAACCCTGCTATAAGGTAAGTTAACCAAGATTTCAGAGAATGCTCAATAAGACCAATAACAGCACTTGTCAAGCGAATGGACAAATAGCAGAATTTCCATTAAGAATATAATATAGAACTATTCACTTATAATTTTTATAAATGTGAAGAGAAGAATAATTTTACCTGTAGTGTTCCTTCTGTAGACAAAATAAACAGAGAGCATCACTCCAATAGTTGCAGCAATGGAGATTACAAATACCATTGTAGAGTTCTTGTGCCTGATAGACTCTTCACGGTTGAATTGGATAAAATAAAACAACATTAGTTCAATTCCATATATATGAAGGACCAAGCTTAAACTCTCTATCACAAGATTGAAATTCGGAAGAGAGAAATAATAGAAAGATCAAACTGCAAAAGTATTTACCTAATTTTGAAGGATTCAACCTTATATATAGGCGCTGCCCCATTTCTGGATTTGAATACAGTTTGATGTCAAATAAATCACCAAACCACATGACACAGCCACTGCCTGCTCCACTTATATCTGAATTGGTATATGCCATGCATGAACAATTATTCAAGCACTTGGTTCTGCATTGTTTTAAATCAATAGTCTCATCCACAAACGTATATTCAGTATCCGGCACTTTCAAGCCATCCATGAAGAAAAAACCATCACCCAACTTGTCCTTGCAGCTAATTGGATGTTTGAGGACACATCCTTGGGACCATTCCATTGAGTTCCATTTCTCAGGAGACTTAGGCTTGAACCCTTTTAAGCAATCACACATTTCTAATGCAGAAGTGGTGCAATAAGTATTGGCTCCACAAACTCCATAATGATCACAGTAGTCTTTTGGGATTGTTGAATACAAAGTCCATGATTTCTCCGACCATATATAAAGTTGACGCTCTTGAGTAGTTTGGTTCAGTTCCACTTTTTTAACTAAACTAGTTTTCTTGAAGCTCCATCTGAAATAAACCTCTTCCTGGTTGGAGACAAACTCATAATGGTAAATGGTGTTAAGTGGCCTTCCACTGAAACGCAAACCATTCCATGGCCCATATCTATAGTGCTTTTTTGGTCCCTTCATCATATACATCTCAGGATAAGGATGCAGAACAATGCCCCAAGATAAGTCTCCGGGTTTCGGATCATCATATCTTTTCCAAGCTGTCAGAAAAATACTGAGATTTCTTTTGAGGTCCCATCCAAGCTTCATTCCAGGCAGCAATGTATTAGATGGATGATCAAAGCTTTGCCACAGATATGCCTCTGCCTTTGCTTCATTCTCATCTCTTATCACAAGATTTCCAGAGTCCAAGAGTTCTACCACTGGATTCTGTGCCTTTTCTTCAGAACCTGTGCACCAAACAACCGAGTTGTTTTGTGTGAGGACCAAATTGCCAGAACTGTTTAGTCTCAAGATGGCAGAAGAGTCCTTGGTTGGGATGGCACTGTTTGCAACCCATACTATGTTTTGTAGAGGGATATTCTTGTACCAGATTCCGAGGTAGATTTTGTTGGGATTCCCAAGGTTGAAGAAACCGAGTTCAAATATTCCACGTGGGGAAACTAAGGTCTGTCTGTAACTGAGGGACTGTGATTGTGCAAGGGATGAAGTCTCCGCTGCTGTGAAGACTGTTTCAGAAGGGAAAAACAGTATATGAACTATGCAACTCATTAGAAAAAGAATAAAGTCCATTGAGTACTAAGCTTGAGAGTTATAGAGCTTAAAACAGCCTTGTGGAGAACTAAGAAAACTGAAACCACTCAAAAATTTTAGAGGGGATAAACAATTTTGGTGCTATTCTCTGACTCTTCATAAAAACCATTATGGTATCATCAGTGCTGAGACTAGCACAATTTTCATTGAAGATGATGATTGTTTTATAACTGCGATTACAAGAAGCCAGAGGTTGGCACTCAGCATCAGAAGAAACGGTCAAGTTTCACAAAAATCTCTTTGTCCTTTGATAGTCTTTAATTGGACTATCATTTTCCCTTTTTAAGAGTATTTTTTTCTTTTAAAGTAAATGTGAATGTAAAGTTCCATCTAATACAAATGAAAGAAAAAAAAACTAAACTTAATACCTTTTTCAAGATTAAGAGTACTCATTTTCATATGATGGCAGATGATTGTTGTTGCTTGAAATGTCAACTAACTGAGATGTCAAGTTGCATAGTTATGCCAAATATGAAAGCTATAAAAAAAAAAAATTAAGTGTACTCATTCATATGAATAACTCAGTAATTCATTAATAATGATTTCTCAGACACTTAATTTTTTCCATGAAACCATTAGTTGTTCAAAATATCAAATTACTTTCTTTCCAAGAGCATTGGACACGTCCAAACTAGTCAACAAGTTATGTCAATTGAGTATAGACCAATAGAAATGATAGCTTTTGAGTGAAGAGGAAAAGTTATAGTGAAACAAAGATAAATTATTTTTTCTAATGGATTGTAATTTATGCTTTCCTTTTGTCAATAGACTAATAAATCTTAAAGGTCTTGGCTTGGACATGGGGGAAGATCTTTCAACACTTGTTAAACCTCATTTTCTTTTGAGTAACCAATGCGCCAAGCCTCTCTCTTTGACCTGTTGGGATTTTTGAAAGACTTGCCCATACATATCTATAGAGGACACATTTTACATTGCTCTTTAAGAGAATCTTACTATGATTTGTTTTATTCATAACTAAACCTGAAAATAAAATAAAATAAAATAAAAAGTATTAGGCAAATGCAATATATACATTATAATGCATGTGAACAAAGTTGGAATATGAACTCTCTAAGTACATTCTAAACACTTAAATCATCTATTATGAAGACCATATACTTAGATCTTGTAATTTATTTCACACATTGAATTTTTTTCAGCACAAATTGAGAAATTTATCTCTCACTCTAGTATTTAAAATATTTTTAATATATGTTCCTTTATCTATTGATTAATTGAAATTAGAGGCTGTTTCAAAATTCTTATTACTATTTTGTTTAGGGAGTGAGTCATGTCTTATGTGTTATGAGTACACATAGAACTTTTAACCAATATATCAAAGAAGAAGTTGTTGGTTTTTTATTTTACAATTCAATTACATCTTTAATATTCTTTATACTATATTTGTTTTTACATATTTATTGTTGACGAGGAATGAAAGATCCTAACATTGTGCATTTGTTTCTATCGATGGTTGCGGATACGCAAGGAAAGAAAGGTGTTAAGGGTAAGTATGTTGGCATCATATGGACGAGATGAAAAAAAGGAAAAGATAATTGGCTTTAGTTTAGGTGACCAAACCTAAAATGCCATTACAATCCACCTTATCACACCTTATTCTTTACTATAGCAAAACTTTGATGCTTCAGAATATTCATTCCAATCTGAAAGTTAAGTTCAGAGATTGATTTGCTTTTGACAAGTTTGTGATTTTTGTCAAACATCTTAAGGCAATTATCGTCCATTGTCATGACAAATCCTTTATGCAGCAGTTGGCCTAAACTCAACAGGTTTGTCTTTATGTCAGGCACATATACAACAAGCCCTTCAAGTATACAAGTACATTTAGGAGCTAAAATCCAAGCACGTACACGTAGAAGTTTCATGAAAATTCTTAAGAAACATCATCACTAATATATATTCAGATTTTCAATGTGAGCAATCTTTTCCCAGTCTTCCCCTCCTTTCTGATAACCCTTTGAGCAAAGGGCAGTTGCCCCGAATTGAAAAATGTGAAATTAATTTGGGAAGATCCTCCTCGAGTATGCCTTGCAGACCCTTGTAGTCCAGTTTTTTAAGATTTGGACAATCAGAGATGGCTAGAGAAGTAAGAGAGAGTGGAAGCAAACCTTCTTCAGGAAAATATTCTGCATCCACTTTCACAATCAATCATTTTTGTGTGATTGATGAGTTTGTTTTTCCATCTGGAAAGTGAGTTTGATATATATACATACTAGTTTGAATCACACTTCCTGAATTAAGCAAGCATAACATTGCCTTAAACAAGTGTCATTATGCAGGCTGTTTACTGTTTACTGCAACATTTGAATGCTTAGATATTACATGTACCAAATGAACTTTGGAGAATGAATTAAAGTAGAAAGATTGGTACAATATGTTTGAAGGAAATATAGTGTCATTCTAAGTTACTTTGAAATGAATTTTGAGTTCCCTCTTTCTCTGTTTTGGAGGCAATTAGGTAAGGTTGCGTCTACTCTGCTGTTGTCTCTAATTTAAACAACACAGGATACTTAAGATTCAAAAAAGTTGAGTAATCCATTACTTTATTAAGCATATAAATGTGATAGGCTAATGTCATATATTAAGCATCTAATACTTTACTGATACAGTGGCTGAATTTTACCTTTGATTAATTAATTATCATAAAACAAATAAATATTCGATAATTTAAAATTTAAATTTCATATAATAGTATTATGATAATTGCTATACAATCATAATATTCTTTTAATAGTATTCGATACCTGTGTTTTTTCTTTTAATATTCTTTTACCTCTTTCTATCCTTTGCATTCTTCTTTTCATTAATTTTTTTTAAATTTCCATACATTCTTAATCATGAAAAAAAAATGTTTTTATTATATAATTATGACAATTAATAAAAAAAAATTATTATTTTATGCATACTTTATAACTGTTTTTTACAACACATATATTTATTATCTTTGGCATCCTCATTTTTGTCTGAATTAAGTTTTTAGTTTTGATGATTTACAGGAAACTACCTAGGAGTAGTTGCAATAAAAAGTTGAAAGCATTTTGTACTAGTAATTGTAATGTTAAAAGGAAAAGGAATGAATTGTTAGAAGGTATTTGCAGGAGGAAAGTAGTTTATACACATTCTAAACAAAAACAAATATTACTAACCCACCAAATGCATCACTATTCATCACTATCGGAAACATCCTTGATACAATCATCGATAATCTTTTTTCAGTCTTCGCCTCCATCTTTTTGGCAACTCGTTTGCAGCAAAGGACAATCACTAATATCAAGTTCTGAAATTGATTTGGGAAGACCCTCTTCCGGTAAGCGTTGGAGATTGGGGCAGTTCTTAAGATACAAAATCTGAAGGGATGAGAGTTGATGGAGACCCTTGGAGTCCAGTTTTTCTAGATTTGGACAATCAGAGATGCTTAGATAAGTAAGAGAGAGTGGAAGCAAACCTTCATTAGGAAAACATTTTGCATCTACTTTTTTAATCCACAACCATTCCAAAGAAGAACTGTCTGTGAAAGCTCCTTTCAGTGAGCCAACAAGTCTAGAGCAATTACTGATTGTCAGATTCTTGAGATTTGATGGTAAACCTCCGCCAGGGAAGGACTTAAGTCTTGGACAATCTTTTATTTCTAAAGTTTGGAGATTTTGTGGGAAACCTTCGTCAGAGAACGACTCAAGTACTGAACAACCTTTTATTGTCAGAGTTTGGAGATTTAATGGGAGACTTCTGTGAGGGAACAACTTAAGTCTTGGACAATCTTTTATTGTTATAGTCTGGAGATTTGATGACAAACCTTCGCCAGGGAATGACTCAGGTACTAAACAACCTTCAATTTTCAAAGTCTGGAGATTTGATGGGAAATCTCTGTCAGGTAACGGCTTAAGTTTTGGACAATCTTCTATTACTAAAGTCTGGAGATTTGATGACCAACCTTCATCAGGAAATGACTCAAGTACTAAACAACCTTGTATTGTCAGAGTTTGGAGATTTGATGGGAGACCTCTGTCAGGGAACGACTTAAGTCTTGGACAATGTTCTATTACTAAAGTCTGGAGATTTGATGGCAAACCTTCATCAAGAAATGACTCAAGTACTAAACAACCTTGTATTTTCAGAGTTTGGAGATTTGATGAGAAACCTCTGTCAGAGAACGACTTAAGTTTTGGACAATCTTCTATTACTAAAGTCTGGAGATTTGATGGCCAACCTTCATTAGGAAATGACTCAAGTACTAAACAACCTTGTATTGTCAGATTTTGGAGATTTGATGGCAAACCTCCGTCAGGGAACGCCTGTAGTCCTGGACATTGTCTTATGGATAACTCCCTCAGAGATGGAAGCAGCAAATGCATGCTTCCAGGCAATGATTCAAATTTAGGACAAGAATTGAGTGTCAGCTCTTCTAGATGATTATGGATGAGACTTTGTGAAATCATCTCTAGATTACCAATCTTACTGAGATTAAGCATCTTGAGTGTTGGGCACAAATCCAGTGGAAAACTTCGTAGAGAGAGCCAATCATCATAGATAGAATCCACTGTGAGCCTTTTCATTGGACCCCACTCTAACTGCAGCTCTCCCTAGTGATATAGTTCTAAATCTAGAGCCCTAGGAGCAGAAGTCTGAAGTTGTGGGCAGTATATAATTCGTAGTGTTTCCAAAGGATTAAGTTGCTCTGGTAGCTGTCCTTTCAACTTCTTACAATATGCTATGTGCAGCCTTCGCAGACGTGGAAAAGCACCCACAGCTTGGCAGTCCCACTTTTCCCATCGACTCAGAAATAAGAAGTCCAATGTTTCAAGGGATTTAAATGAACAAGAGTTGCTACCATAAAAATCACCATCAATTGTCATTATCCCATCAAGGTTTCTAATCCTCAAGAACTTCAGAAATGGCAAAAGTCCAAGGGGAGGTAAACGTTCACAAGATTTACATTCTTCCAACACTACGGACGTCATATTCCACAGTGAATTTTCTAGTAACCAATTTGGAAATCGTTTCCCACCATACCTACAGATTGACAACTTCTTTAAGTTTTTGGAAGGTTGCAGATTCTCAATTACCTCTTCTTCCTTTTTGGAATCATTAGAGTTCCGATCATTTGAATCATTAGAATTCTGATCAGACTCCCATGCCAACTTCAGCGCCACAAGGTGTGTTTTATTCTGCAAATCTGCTTCTAATGCATCCAGGGAATTCTCAACATTCTGCAGCCCCTGAATTATTAGACTTCCCTCAAGGTTGAGCTCTCCTAGCCGTTGAATACCCAACTCCCTATCATGGCCAACATTAAAGGAACCCATTACTATTTTAAGATTCTTCAGTTTCCCCAAATACGGTGGCACCTTCGTCACTTTAGTTCCTTTAAACTCAAGGCGACACAAATTGGTGAGTAAATACAAATTTGAAGGCAACTGCTTCAAAACTTTACAATAGTTCAACTTCAGTATTTGCAAGTGGGAGAGTAAACATATCTTTTCATTTAGTCTTTTTATGTCAGTATTGGATAGGTCTAAGGAACGAAGATGCTCAAGATTGGCAACAGAGTCAGGTAACCATTGAAGGTCAGAACAATGAGACAGAGATAAGATTCGTATGAACTTAAACTTGGAGAACAATTCATGTATCGACATTTTGAAACCCCCAAAGAAACTATGTATCGACACAAATGTACGTAAGCTTTCTGCATTACATAAAGTTCCAAACCTATCAGAACCTCGGGAGTAACCAAATGAAAAATGACGAGTTACTTTCTACATCTTTTCTGTTTGATCAAGTTCGCACGTGAAGTATAGGCCTCCACCGACATATTTTGCCAAATCATGTAGAAGGTCATGCATGAAAAATACTTCTTTATATTCATGTGATTTTTCATGTGATTGTTGGAAAAAGGACCTTGATAGTAGATCATTGAAGTATTGTTGGCAAACTTCTTCTGGAGTCCTATGTTGACGACAATGATTTTCAGTCATCCACAACTGAATCAAATCTTCCTTTACAAACTCATAATCCTTGGGGAATAGGGCGCAGTAAGCAAAGCATACCTTGAGATGGGAAGGAAGGTGAATATAGCTCAATGCTAAAGCGGGAATAATATCACAACGCTCTTTTGAAAATTCCCATATTTCGCTTTGGAATACAGTTTGCCACTCTGAAACATACGATTTGTTATATAACATGCTTCCCATTGCTTTTAAGGCAAGAGGTAGTCCTTTACATTTTTTAACAATCTTCATGCCAATCTCCCTGCACTCTTGATTGGGTTGAGTATCATCATCTCGGAATGCGTGTTTAGCAAACAACTTCCAACAATCATCTTCTTGTAGTTGTTCTAGGGAGTGTTCCTCAGACCGCATGGTAGAAGCAACTTCCTTACTACGTGTAGTCACTAGAATCCTACTCCCTTGGGCTCCGAAAACAAGGGGCTTTCGCACTTCCTCCCATTTAGGTTGGTTTTCGTTCCAAATGTCATCCAAAACAAGAAAAAATTTCTTCCCCGTCAATTCTTTTTTTAATCTTCTGTGAACCATCTCCAGATCTCTAGTGTCATCATCAGTGGGTTTAGTAACATGCTCAAGAATTGTTTTTGATACCTTGAAAACATCAAATTCATCTGAAACACAAACCCAAGCTTTGACATCAAATTTATTAGTTTCATCCATCCTTGGGTCATTGAATACATGTTGAGCAAGAGTGGTCTTACCCACCCCTCCCATTCCCACAATAGAAAGTATTGATAGGTTGTTGTGAGTGTCGGATGTGAGCCAGTTAAAGACAAATTGTTTGTCATGTTCTCTGCCATAGATATCAGTTTCGTTTGGCAAAGATGTAGATGATAATCTACTACCGGATCTGACCCCAACATCATCAGTCTTTTTCAAGTCTAGAATTTTGCTGCGGTTTTCAAGATCTTCTAAGACCGCAATGATTTGTTCTATCCTTGTTTCAATTTCATTTTCTTTAAAGAAACTGACAAAAGAAAATTTGAGGGAATTGAATACCTTTTTAATAGCACCCTGAGACTGAGCTTCCACTTGGCTTTTGGAGAGTGCATTATCTATTTCATCCAAGAGATCCTCTGCATCAATCACGAAGCTCTTAGATGAGAGAAGCCATTCTCTGACACGTGGATCTGTGAATTGTTTCTGTTCTGCATCATCAGTCACAACATCAAGTGCTAGGAGCTTCAGCTTCAAGTTGGTTAGCTGCTCCTTGTATTTTTTTCCACGAAATATGTCTCCAAAACGAGAAGCCAAATTGTCAATGGTGGTCTCAACGAAGGTGGAGACAAGAGCATTGGTAATGAATTCAGCAGCCATGGTAGAAAATGTGAATGGAAAAGAGTTAGTGGAGAGATATGAGTGATGATGAGAAGAGTAGTAAGAAGATGTTTTGTTATGAATGATGGTTTAGTTTAAGGTCACCACTCAACACAAACCTTCACAGCTGTTGTCCATCAATGAATGAGTAGCCATCATTTTGTTTCCATCATATTCATTAAATTCTGTTGCAATTTTCTACTCCTCTAATTTTCCTTCTAAATTCCATCCATTCTCACCAACCACATCAAAACTCATTTTTCTGTTTTTCTAAAATACTAAAACACAGAAAAAATTCCAAAAATTCCAACTATGTCCAAAAATTCTAACTATATACAATACAGTTGCATTCCTTTCTTTGGCTAGATCATCAGCGTTTTGGTCCAAATCCCAGTCTGACTTTAGATCCAAATATTTATAACTAGTATAAGTTGTTCTAACATTGTTACATGTTTTAAAATTTTGAAATACAAGAGTATTTATTAAAAGGAAGAAGAAGAAATCTTAAAACATGCATAAGGAATATGATTCAGCATATGATCTATGACATAAGCTCCTATAAGGAGACAAATGCAGAATAAAAATGGTGTAACAATGATGAGAGCTAACACAAAATACCAGCACTACCAAAACAGAGATCAGTAGTTTCCCTGCATAAATGTTGACATTCAGCATGTTCATTCTACGCACCATCATGTCAATCCAAGTCTCCTATAATTTCCATTGTTTGCTACAATCTACATATTCAAATTATTCAAGTCGGGAAAAGCAAAACATTATGCATTCTTGAGAGTTTTAAGAATGAATAAATATATTAAAAACAGAACATTCAGTAGTGCTCTAACTCTTATACAAAATATGTTCCAAAGAGGTAGTTTCTCTGTCATAGAGAACAAATTGTCTAACTAAAAAACACATTTGACATAATGACGGATATTCCAAAATTGGTGTCTAAAATTTCTAACTCTTATACAAAAGATCCTTCGGAGAGGTAGTTTATCTGTAATAGAGCATAATGATTGGATATTCCAAAATTGGTGTCCAAAACAATCCATGTATATGCATAGTACAAGCATTATGATAATTGTTCCATAGGTAAATTGTACTCCAGCATCTTTGAATATGTTTTCCTAAGCATTATAGTTGGTTCTGCTAGTCTTGAAATCTTTAACCATTCTTGAGGGTTGATACATACAAACTAGAAAAAGTTGAACCTGAATTTCTTCCCCCATTGTTAATGAACCAAAGTCCATGACAAAACTTTAATAAGGATATCAGTAGTTGTATGTCAAAAGTAGTTCTTTTCAAGACAAAAATAAGTTTCTTCAAAATTGAAGTTAGTTTGTGCACAATCAAATTTGCATAAACTTCTTTTATTAGCTGATTTGAAATTTGACTTTTAACTAGCTAAGAGAAAATTTTAACTTTTGAAAATGCTTATTGCATTATTTTTTTCTGTATAATTTTTTGTCTTGCAATTATTTATGGAAAATTTTATGCAAATAAGCTTATATTGTTTGTTTTGTCAAGGCAAATCCAAAATAACCGACAATATATCTTCCTTAAACATTAATGAACAATTTGATGATGAGTCCAAAAGCATATCTATGCATGAACTCTGAGTTCTTCTTAATAGTGTATTTCATGTTGATAATCTCATATTTTGAAAAGGTTTCTGAAAATATATATGTTCAATTCCTTTTGAAAGTTTTTCTCCAAGGGATAAAATCTTACTGCGCGTATAATAAAGTTTAAAAATGTTGAAGAACAATTTTTATCATTTCATATTTTAGAGTACATGAGATTTGTAGCCTATTTAGGAAAAAGAGCCAACAGTAGTCCTAATGAAAAAGAACTTAGAAGGGCTAATGATAAATAATAAAACCAGCCAGAATGTAATACTTGTTACTTATATCAATTAAGAAAAGAGATTTGATCTTGGAATGAACTTATAAATAAGAATTCTACATTCTTTATTTAAAAAAAATTGAGATAAAGAATATAATTTAAAACAAACAATTTATAATTTTTATAGCTTTGACTTTATTATCTCTTGTTAATATAGATTTTCGTAATATAAATTGCTGAAACCTAGAGTGTCACCCTAATCTAAATAATAATAATAATAATAATAATAATAATAATAATGTTCTTTCCCATATAAATCCATAGAAGATTCCAACTCAAAATAGACACTAACAAAACCATACTTTTACATTATTGACACATAAATTGAAGAATAGAAGTATGATGATTTGATCCGTACAAATACATTGTTGAAATTAATTTTCTTAGCAGCAATTAATGGTCATATGTATCTATTTTGCCTTGTAGGAAATCTCTAAACCAAATGGCAGATAACTTTGGATATCTTTTGAGATTATGGTAATCTACAAAGATTGTTCCAAACCTTGTAATGGACCCTAAACTCCATCCGAAGTTGTCAGTTAAAGACCATGCAAAATATCCTTTCACATTCGCGCCATTCCTAATAAAATCAAAACAAAAAAGTAATACATTATCATAATATAATTAGGAAGCTTTTTTCTGGCATTAACACATTTTGAAGATGGTGTAAAGCACTTACTCGATTGCAATTTGAAGATAATAGAGATGATCATGAAAGTAATCAACTCTTGAAGTATCTGCTAAGGCTTCTTCAAGTGATAGAGTTTCATCAATGATTTCATCTATACCTATATACACAAGTGAATAAATTGTTTCAGTATGAGAAGGAAAAACACATTATATCAATTCTCTCTCTTACTTCAATGATTTAAACATTCATAAATGAAAATTTCATGATTAAACTCAACAGCTACATTACCATTTTCAGTGATGTAGAGCAAAGGGTTGTTGTACTTTGTTTTCATATACAGCAACAGATCATGAATTCCTTTTGGACAAACATAGAACCATTTTGAAGTACTCTGCAGAATACAACTTTCCTTTTCTTTATTGAAAAACTAATTGAAATGAAGCACTGATATGTAGTTGCAGTTTCAATAAAATGTAATCACAAACTTACCACTTTACCAATAGGTATTCCATTACGCTCACCTGTTAATATTCTACATCATTCTCTACTAATAACATAAATTAACAATATAAATACTTGATTTTGATACATCAGCTGCAATTTGTGTTTGACCTCAAACATATATATAACTAAATTAAATGATGGATTAGAATAACAATGATAGTTTGAATGGTATCATATAGTTATAATGTCATTTATCGGTTTTTGTAAGAAACTGAGGCAATCATTGCCCCTTATTACTAAAATGGGGTTGTTTTTTAAAATACTACAAGGTTGGAGAAGTCGTGCAAATATGGTATGATTTTATTGTGAAGAAAATTTGAAATTGTATAAGGTGACACGACTTTTATGTAATCATTTTGAATTGAAGTCGTGTCACCTTGACATGACATCACATTGACATAACAAAAGTCATAGTATTTTTCCTACGATTTCTTCATAATAAAGTCATGTCATGTTGGCATGAATTTTCCAACCTCGTAATATTTTAAATGACGACCCATTACAGAGGTAAAAATTGTATGAGTTTCGTACAAATTCGGTCATTTATCTTCTTTCATACGTTAAAGTCTATATATAGTCAATAATGAGATAGATATTAAGGAGCACTTACTTGTAAGAATAACAAGAGAATCTGTGAGGGCGCTAGGCCTTGCTTCACTTAACTCAGGTGTATCAGAAGCATAATAAGAAGTATAGTAGTTTATTCCAATAAAATCAAAGGACCCTCTTACAAGTTTGATCTCATCAGCAGAAAACTTTGGTAATCGACTCCCTACCAGAGATTGCATGGATTTAGGGTATTCTCCAATTGTCATTGGCTCCATAAACCTACAATACAGTATTTGAATAAATTAGTTATACATATTATTAGTTTAATCCTAGCATTATAGTTGAGTAGATAATCAGTATTAATTGTAGGATTTTTCATCTGAATAACCTGTAATGGATTGGACTACTCTTTTGGTGTTCTTCATAAGTTTAGTGTTCTTATCTGACCACTATATCAAGCTTTTGTCCCTTTAATTAAACTATTTATGTCTCTGACTAATCATAAAATGAAAGTAATTTTCTCAAAGTACACACACATTCTATTACATTCCAGAGTTAAATTGTTATGAGGAAAACATAATATATCATGAGGCCTCATTGTGTGACAATATTTCAATCTTTCTCCTACAATATATTGAATTAAAATGACAAAATAATTTAGAATCACTATCATACTATAGTTGAGCTCCACATAGAATTTAGGTTCATAAAGTAGTTACCATCCGATTAAAAAATCAAGGGCTCTTTCTGCAGCAAACTGATCCAACTCTGTATCATAGAGTGGTACTATCCAATGACATGCCAGCGATATCCCTATCACACCCTTTTGAGACACCTACATACATGAAGCAAAATTTTAGTTTAGGACTTGTTTATTATGACTCTTTTATTGAATAAGGAAATCAATACACTTATTCTGATCGCATTTCAAAATACAAAATATGTAATTAAACCTTACCTGATATTTTGTCTTATAGACATTGACAGCAGCTGCATGAGCAAGTAATTGATTGTGAGTCACTATGTAGGGTTCAGTGGCTGAATCACCAGCAGTACAAGATAAGTTTTGCCAGGTTGAACATCTTCCAGGTGGGAAAGCAGCCTCAGCATACCCATATGTACTAAAGGTCCATGGTTCATTTAATGTAGTCCAATGTTTTACCCTGTCTCCAAATTCTTTAAAACAAAGTTCTGCATAATCTTTAAAATCATCCCTAGATAATGATAAAAAAGTAGATATTAGTTAGAGAATGTTCTCACAAATAATATATTTTGATTATTAGATATAAGAAATGTGAGTTACACTATATTAGGACTTAAAAAACCATCATATTCGTCTTCTAAGGCTTGAGGAAGGTCCCAATGAAAAAGGGTCGCAAAGGGTTTAAGACCTGCATTATGGATGTCAGTAAATTGAGTTACTTGTTTCAATTTCAAAACTAAATTAGAGAAAATGAAATTTAAAAAATATAGTTATCTACATATTAACCTTTATCTAACAGTTCATTAATGAGGTTGTTGTAATAGTTGATTCCTTCCTTGTTCACACCTCCGCTAACCTTTCCTTCTGAAATTAGCCAAAGAATCTAAGATTTAAATAATAGCCATCAATTTATACAATACATATTTTTTATTGCTATGATTAAGGAGTACTAATGTACAAAATTATAAGAAAGAGAAGCTCATATATAGTTTCCTGTTTCTTACTTGGAAGTATTCTGGACCAAGAGATTGAAAATCTGAAAGCATCCATGTTCATTTCCTTAATGTTTTCAACATCTTCCTGTGTTATTAGTCATGAAAAGAATTTCAAGTATGCTTTATTTTATTGCTTCACCACATATTAAGTATTAAAGGGTCCTTATTATCATACCTTATAACGATGGTATTGATCAATGCTAACATCTCCATTACTTCCGTCCAGTATTTTATCTGTCATGTTTCAAACAAAATATGCTAGAATTTGTAACTACAGACATTTCTCTGGCAGATCAAGAACATAGTAATAATTAGAAAACTCTATCAAAACTACATTACATTTTAATACAATAATATAAACTCAATAAATTACCATACACAACAAGCTATAATTGAACACACTAAAAAAAATTACAGTGAACATGGATTGTACTATAAGCAAGGAAAAAAATAAAACCTGGGTGAGTATGAGTGAATGTATCCCATATGCTTGGTCCTCTGCCACCAACATTTGCTGCACCTTCACACTAGTTTATATGGCAATTAATTAATCTCTTTCAAACTTAAAGATTATTGCAAAATTTCGACGATTTGTGAAACTTTTCCTACATACTTTTTACAGAAATTTACAAGAAATACGCTCCCTGTGAAACTTTCTCTAAAGTTTACAATATTTCAGTAGATGTTTATAAAAAAAAGTTTCAAAATATAAAAAAAGTATCACTGTTTTGGAAGAACCTGATAAGAAGATGATCCTGCCCCAAATATAAAACCTTTTGGAAAACTGCTTCTGTTGAGAGATGTACTCCTAAAATCATCAGTGGAAAAAATTGAAACTGAACCTTCAATGCAGATTGGTACTGATAGCATAAGCAGCAAAACACCAGAGAGAAGATTCCAACTCAATACCATAGCTACAATCTTCATAGTTTTTTCACTCTCATTCCAGATGTGTGCACTAATATATATACGAATTTAACTAATGAAGTCTATTGCAAATATAATATATATTAAAACTAAATTTTATTTTTATACAAAATCCACCACCTGTATTTGCAAATAAATAATGGAGAAATCTGATTTGAAAATCAAGATAAAAGAAAGGAAAGATAACCATAATCATAATCATAATTATAAGGAAAGATTTGTTTTAATGGAAGAAGTTAAAGGAAACCAACTAAAATCTTAACATATTTTTAAATAAAATATAATAAAAGGGTAATTTTCTATTTTCAAACTACTACTTTATATATTAGTTTTAAACATAAAGGCACTACCTAACTATGCAGAGCTGTCGACATCACCTTATCTTCAATCTGTTCTTCTATTCCAATTAACACGTTTTACTTGTTTTGCATCAGACCTGTACAATCAAAGATAAAGCAAAAATGTATAAGTTTCTCTGTTTCTATAATATTGTACAATATAATATAGGGTGTTTCTTCCTACAACATTTGGCTTCCTCCATCATTACATTTGCTTCCTACACTCCATCAGAAAGGTTAATTGACCAAATTAATTTGGAGCCTATTCTAGCGAATATTTGTTGGGTTTAGCAGGTCATCCGCTATTGGACCGTAATCGGACCACCCATAACATATATCTCCGCGCACGAGTTGGTAGCCTCGACGTGAGGGGTGTGTTGGAGATCTCACATCGACTAGAGATTAGAGTCTTTCATAGTATATAAGTGGATACAAACCTCACCTCATTGAGCCAGTTTTATGAGGTTGAGTTAGGCTTAAAGTCCACTTCGTAAGATGGTATCAGAGTCATGGTTATCGGACCACCCATAACATATATTTCCACGCACGAGTTGGAGGGGTGTGTTGGAGATCCCACATCGACTAAAGATTAGAGTCTTTCATAGTACGTTAAAGCCCACTTCTTAACATCTTTGTCATTATTAAGATCACAGGTAAAAGATGGATACAGTAGGCATGACTTTCTAGGATATTGGATCAAACAATTGATAGCCCTTTGGTTTGCAACTTACTCTAACTGTTTGAGGTGAACATCACTTCTATCTGTTCTCAAACAAGTAATACATATACTAACTTCTTTTTCAACATGGGCATTGAAGCTTTTAAACCTAGACTTTTCATTTAAGAAGTAAATCAAATTTTACAGTAGAACTTCTTGTTACTGGTTGAAGCTGGTTTGATAGGTCTAAGTATGTTTTCCTACATAAGTTGAAGCTTGTGTAAATAAATCACTGCTGCTAAAGTGTTACAGCAGTGATGACCACACCTTTTGGTACATGACATGTGGCTTGGAGCAGCTGTAAGGGTTGATATGCAAGTGGGTAGATTCCCTTTTGATTTTGCAGCCTCAAAGGTGAGTAAAAAGGACCTTCCAGAGAACAAAAACATCCTAGATTTTTAACTTATATGCACGTATTCGAAAAGTTGAAGTGAGAAATTAATACAAAACGTGTTATATTTAATAAACTTGGTCCCCAACTTGATAAAGAAAGGCAACATCAAACCAGAAAAAAAAAGAGACAAAGATGGAACATGATGAGAATTCATTAACGTAGACCCCATCCATACCGAAACAGTTGGAGATTAAATATGAGGAGACATAGAAATAAAGTTTCCCAGGAATAATAAAGAAGGGTATACCAACAAGGAGTGTGGATGGCAGTTATATGGGTTTTATGGGCTAATAGAAACTCTGTCATTTTAAAAAATGGAGTAATAGATAGAGTTTAGCAGCAATTAATTGTCATATGTATCTATTTTGCCTTGTAGGAAATCTCTAAACCAAATGGCAGATAACTTTGGATATCTTTTGAGGTTATGGTAATCTACAAAGATTGTTCCAAACCTTGAAATGTACCCTAAATTCCATTCGAAGCTGTCAGTTAAAGACCATGCAAAATATCCTTTCACATTCACGCCATTCCTAATAAAATCAAACAAAAAAGTAATACATTATCATCATATAATTAGGAAGCTTTTTTCTGCCCTTAGCACATTTTGAACATGGTGTAAAGTACTTACTCGATTGCACTTTGAAGATAATAGAGGTGATCATAAAAGTAATCAATTCTTGAAGTATCTGCTAAGGCTTCTTCAAGTGATAGAGTGTGATCATTGAATTCATCTATACCTATATACACAAGTGAATAAATTGTTTCTTTAACATATATCAGTATGAGAAGGAAAAACACATTATATCAATTCTCTCTCTTACTTCAATGATTTAAACTTTGATAAATGAAAATTTCATGATTAAACTCAACTGCTACATTACCATTTTCAGTGATGTTGATCAAAGGGTTGTTATACTTTGTTTTGATATACAGCAACAGATCATGAATTCCTTTCGGACAAACATGCAACCATTTTGAAGTAGTCTGCAGAATACAACTTTCCTTTTCTTCATTGAAAAACTAATTGAAATGAAGCACTGATATGTAGTTGCACTTTCAATAAAATGTAATTACAAACTTACCATTTTACCAGTAGGTGTTCCATTACGCTCACCTGTCAATATTCTACATCATTCTCTACTAAAAACAAAAATTAACAATATAAATACTTGATTTTGATTCATCAGCTGCAATTTGTGTTGCACCTCAAACATATATATATAACTAAATTAAAATGATGGATTAGAATAACAAAGATAGTTTGAATGGTATCATATAGTTATAATCTCATTTATCGGTTTTTGTACGAAACTGAGGCAATCTCTTTTGCCCCTTATTACCAAAATGAGGTCGTTTTTTAAACCTACAATACAGTATTTGAATAAATTAGTTATTGGGATTATTAGTTTAATCATAGCATTATATATAGTTGAGTAGATAATATGTATTTATTGTAGGATTTTTCATCTGAATAACCTGTCATGGATTGGACTGCTCTTTGGGTGTTCTTCATGATAAGTTTTGTGTTCTTATCTGACCACTATATCAAGCTTTTGTCCCTTTAATTTTTATGTCTCTGACTAATCATAAAATGAAAGTAATTTTTTCTAAGTACACACACATTCTATTACATTCCAGTGTTAAATTGTTATGGAGGAAAACATATTATATCATGAGGCCTCATTGTGTGACAAGATTTGAATCTTTCTCCTACAATATATTGAATTAAAATGACAAAATAATATAGAATCACTATCATACTATACTTGAGCTCCACATTAGAATTTAGGTTCATAAAGTAGTTACCATCCAAATATAAAACCAAGGTGGTGATCGGACTCTGTATAATAGAGTGGTACTATCCAATGACATGACAGTGATATCCCTATCACACCCTTTTGAGACACGTACATACATGAAGCAAAATTTAAGTTTAGGACTAGTTTATTATGACTCTTTGATTGAATAAGGAAATCAATACACTTATTCTGATTGCATTTCAAAATACAAAAGTTGTAATTGAACCTGATATTTTGTCTTATAGACATTGACAGCAGCTGCATGAGCAAGTAATTGATTGTGACTCACTATGTAGGGTTCAGTGGCTGAATCACCATTAGCACAAGATAAAGTTTTGCCAGGTTGAACATCTTCCAGATGGTGAAATAACATCAGCATACCCATATTTACTAAAGGTCCATGGTTCATTTAATGTAATCCAATGTTTTACCCTGTCTCCAAATTCTTTAAAACAAAGTTCCGCATAATCTTGAAAATCCTTCCTAGATAATGGTAAAAAAAAAGTAGATATCAGTTAAAGTTTTTTTTTATCCACAAAGAATAAATTAAATTAAAAAGGGCACACTTAAACCCTTTTATAAAGACCCCATTTAGCTAGCATTTACACATGAAGATAAACTACTCAAACCAGATACATCCTCTTAAGGGACCCTGCATGTGTAGCTGCAGCTTAACATATAAAACTGATATAACAGATAAACCAGATACATGGTTCCCTCCTTACCCTCTATGATCCTAACATACCCCAGGGCACGAAACAACAATGATAAACTTAGGGAATGAACTGATGGTCATGGCACTACTACAATTGACACACATTCAAAAGAAAAATAAATTGTAGCCATGCATCAGTGTTCAAAACAAACATCACTACTCCATGTACACATCTTTAATGTGAGTAATCTTTTCCCAGTCTTCGCCTTCGTTTTGGCAACGCTGTTTCAGCCAATAACACTCACTTATATGAAGATTTGAAACTGATTTGGGAAGACCCTCATCTGGTAAGCATTGGACATTGGGGCAGTAAAAAAGAATCAATCTTTTGAGAGATGAGAGTTGATGGAGACCCTTGTAATCCAGTTTCTCTAGATTTGGACAATGATAGAGGGATAGAGAAGTAAGAGAGAGTGGAAGCAAACCTTCATCAGGAAAACATTCTGCATCCATTTGTTCAATACACAAGTTTTGCAAAGAAGAACTGTTTCCAAAAGCTCCTTTCAGTGAGCCAACAAGTCTATAACACTTAATGATTTTCAGCTCTTCTAGATTCGATGGCAAACCTCCATCGGGGAACGACTCTCAAGTCTTGAACAGTCTTCTATCCGTAGCCTCCTGAGGGATGGAAGTAGCGTATGCATGTTTCTAGGCAATGATTCAAATCTATGGCATCTTCTGATTTCCAGCTCTTCTAGATGATTACAAATGAGACCCTGTGATATCATTTGTAGATTAAGGAACTCATAGAGTTCAAGCGTCCTGAGTTTTGGGAAGAAATGTAGTGGAAAGGTACTTGGAGAGAGATAGTCATCACTCATTGCCTTTGGGAATGAATAAATGTCCAAGTGTTGAAGAGAAGTGTCGGACCCATCCATTCTGAGTCTTTTCATTGTACTCCACTCCAACTGCAGCTTTGGGCAAACCGTTATTGAAAGGTATTGTAGACGTGGAAAAGCGCCTGTCATAGCTTGGCATTCCCATTTTTCCCAATGTTCCATAAAGGAGAACGCCAATGTCTCTAGGGATTTAAATGAACAAGAGTTGTTCCCATGAAAATCATCATCAATTATCACTATCTTATAACACCTTGAAATCACCAGCTTCTTCAGAAATGGCAAAAGACCAAGGGGTGGAAAACGTTGGCAAGATTTACAATTGCGCAACACTAGAGACACCAGATTGGGTAATGAATTATTGAGTAACCAATTTGGAAATTGTTTACCAACATAGTTTCTTATTGACAACTTCTTCAAGTATTTTGAAGGTTGTAGATTCTCAATGACATCCCCATCTTTTGTTGAACCGATGCCCATATACTTCCATTCTAACTCTAATCTGCTTCTAATGCATAAGAGGGATTCTCAATATTCTGCAGCTCATGAATTCTTAGACTTCCATGAAGATTCAGTTCTCCTAATTGCTGAATACTGAATTCCTTACTTTTCTCAACGAAAAACGAACTCATCAATACTTGGAGATTCTTCAGCCTTCCCAAATGTGCTGGCACATTTTTCACTCCAGTATTTATAAATTCAAGGCATCGCAAATTGTCCAGTTGATGCAAACATGAGGGAAGCTCCTTCAGTCTTTGACAATAGTTCAGCTTCAGTATTTGTAACATGTAGAGTAAACTTATCGAGTCAGGTAGTTTCTCTATGTCAGTGTAAGAAAGATATAAGGAACGGAGATGTTTAAGATTTCCTACAGATTACGGAAACTCTGTAAGATTACTACAACGACACAAAGACAAGACGGGTATGAACTTAAATTTGGTGAACAAGTCATCTATCGACATCTCACAATACCAAGGGTGACAAAAAGCTTTATACATTCTCGATTCAGTTTGCATAAATGTATGCAACTTTTGAGGATCAATCAAGCTTCCAAACCCATCAAAATAATGAATATGAGTGGTTGGAAATGAAAGATGACGGTTTGTCTTGGATATACCTTTTGTTTCATCAACTCCTAACCTGATGCAAATGTCCTCACAGACGAATTTTGCCAAATCATTTAGAAGGTCATGCATCATAAAATGCTTTTCCTCTTCTTTTCTAGATTCTTGAAAGAAGGACCAAGATAACAGATCATTGAAATAATGTTCTCCAACTTCTTTAGGACTCCTCTTCTGTAGAGTGCTTTCTAGAAAATTTTCAGCCAACCACAGTTGAATTAAACACTCCTTGTCAAACTTATAACCTTTGGGAAATAAGGCACAAAAAGCAAAACATTTCTTCAGATGAGAAGGAAGGTGGAGATAACTCAATCTTAAAGCAGGGAGTATATCACTTTCATTTTCTGAAAAATCCCATATCTCACTTTTCATAATGATTTCCCATTCCCAGAAGGATGATTTATTGTGCAATAGACTTCCCATTGTTTTCAAGGCTAAAGGAAGCCCATTACATTTTTCAACTATCTTCTTACCAATCTCTATGAACTCTGGATCCGGTTGTTGACTAGCACTTTGAAATGCATGTTTTGCGAACAAGTCCCAGCCATAATCTTTTCTTAACACCTCCAGGAGGTGCTTTTCTGATTGCATGGTAGCAGCAACCTTCTCACTACGTGTAGTGACAAGAATCCTACTGCCTTGGCCTCCGAAAAGTAGGGGCTTCTATACATCTTCCCATTTAGATTGTCTTTTATTCCAAACGTCATCCAAAATAAGAAGAAATTTCTTCCCCGTCAATTTTTCTTTCAGTCTTTTCTGAACCACTTCCTGCTGTATACTATGATCATCTGAACCAGTAATTGTGTCAAGAATTGCTTTTGATACATTGAGAACATCAAATTCCTGTGGAACACTGATCCAAGCTTTAATATCAAATTTACCTTCAATCCTTGGGTCATTGAATACATGTTGAGCAAGTGAGGTCTTACCCAACCCACCCATGCCCACAATACAAAGTATAGATAGGTTGTTGTGAGTGTCACATGTGAGCCAGTTAAAGACAAAGTCTCTGTCTTCATCTCTGCCATACTTAACACTTTCATTTGGCAAAGATGTATATGTTAATTTACTACTCGATCCTGATCCAACCCCAACACCACTAACCTTTTTCAAACCTAGAAAATCGATTTGGGTTGCAAGATTTTCTAGGTCCTCAATTATATATTATAAACTCAACTTATTCAAGTCATTCAAAACTAATTATAAAACTGATCTTGTAATCTTATTTTAGAAAGTTTTATTGCTTATGTCACCCTATTCTCATATAACTTACAGAGGAAGATTCTTTGTTAATTCCATAATGACAATATGAAGGAGCTACTGCTACCTTTGTTTGAGTGAGACATTTTGTCAAATAGTTAGAAGACCAACATTTTCCAGGTTTCATTACTTTGTATGAACATCTCTATGGCCACTTTTAAATTGTTCTATTAGAAAAAGCAATTAAATTTTTCTCAAAAAACGATATTGTCTGAAATTAGATAGTTGATAATTTTTCAGGATTTTGAGGTTGGTTGGAAACAAAAACAATAAGACAGTATAAAACTTGGAACATGATTAATCTACGTTTTTATTACAGTTAATTAAACATTTGTGAAATTTCTGTTGGTTTGTTTAAAAATTCATGTTTCTTGGAAATAAGATCGTTTATTCAGTATATTACAACATGGTGTGTACAAGTTTGTAATTCACAGGAGATCAGCCTCGTTCCTTATGAAAATGAAAAAACCATGTAAGGGTCTTAATACAAAAACCATGTATGGGTTCTTATCCTGCACGGTATCTAGCACAATTGTCGCTTCCTTGTGAATGAAGAACCAAGTATGAATGCCATAAGACAAAAACTAGTTGAGAGTGGAGAAATAAAAGAAAACCGGGAATGATCTCGGTCTAAAGCAAGGTACGAGGACTGCATAAAGCATATCATTATTCATAAATTATCTGTGTAAGTCATTCCAATTCGAATTTGCTTAAACATAAAGCATATCTTAGTGTATGAAAATTACAGTATTTGTTCAGAAGATGAGCAGGATCATAAACATGTTTGTTAAATAAGAGAGGTGGGATCATGGAAGAGACTAGTGGAATATATATACGTAGAGGCAATTCATTAAGCAGTTGCTAAAGCAAAATATAAATATACTAGCTCATACATCCATACTTAAAGTGTTTCTAAGAGTTTTTCAAGTTAAGACAGTAAAGAACTGAAAGTCATTGATCAACACTTTTGAAGGGATCAAACGTGGACGTATCCAGATGAGGGTAAAGAACGTGAAATTGCTCAAGTGCTCCATTGAAACCTTCGACAAAGCACCGACCACTCTCATCTTTGACAGTTTCCAAGGCAGTATTCAGGGTCGATATCCTGTCTTGGAGCATGTTCTCTGTATACTCCCAAGCCCGATTTGCGGCGTGACGTTCATCTCGGTGCCGAGCATAATCTTCGACGGTCCTTTGAAGTTTGCCAAGGGCATCGTCCCTATCTTGAGCCATTTCAGAAAGCTTGGCTTCAAGCTGAGCGACCTTCAGATTGGCGTCTTCAAGCTCTTTCTTGGACTTTTGAATTTCCTCCACTTCGTGTTTCAACTGATTCTGAACCGTTCCATCAAAGGTAGAGAGGATTTCGGGCCACGAGGACTTCTGGCTTTGGAGAACAAGGGCATTGTCTCCTCTTTGACATGACGACGTGGAAGACGAGCCCTGATGGTTGGAAGAGTGCTCCTGGTGCAAGTCAGTATAGTAAGCAGAAGGGTGATTGGGAACAAGACGTTTTGTTATAAAATCAAATCCACACATGTGCTCAACTAAAGTTCCAGACTCAAGCGAAAATCAAGAATGGAAACTATTTAAAACTTTCGTCTCAAACTGGTTTTAAGAATTTTTTTTCTCCTATTATTGGAATAAATGATCCCATATAATGTCAACGATAGTCTCCTATAATGCAATAAAATTAATTTCATATAATGAAAAATGACGACTTGCCTTGAGTATTGGATCATCAACTCCTAACCTGAAGCAGATGTCCTCACAAACAAAGTTTGCCAAATCATTTAAAAGGTCATGCATTATAAAATGCTTTTCCTCTTCTTTTCCAGATTCTTGAAAGAAGGACCAAGATAAAATATCATTGAAATACTGTTCTCCAACTTCTTTAAGACTCCTTTTCTGTAAAGGGCTTTCTAGAAAATTCTCAGCCATCCACAGTAGAATTAAACACTCCTTGTCAAACTTATAACCTTTGGGAAACACCGCACAAAAAGCAAAACATTTCTTCAGATGAGAAGGAAGGTGGAGATAACTCAATCTTAAAGCAGGAAGCATTTCACTTTCATTTTCTGAAAAATCCCATATCTCACTTTTCATAATGCTTTCCCAATCCCAAAATGATGATTTACTGTGTAATAGACTTCCCATTGTTTTCAAGGCTAAAGGAAGCCCATTACATTTTTCAACTATCTTCTTACCAATCTCCGTGAACTCTGGATCCGGTTGAGGATTAACACTTTGGAATGCATGTTTTGCGAACAAGTCCCAGCTATAATCCTTCCTTAACACCTTCAGGAGGTGCTTTTCTGATCGCATGCTAACAGCAACATTCTCATTACGTGTAGTGACAATAATCTTACTGCCTTGACCTCCGAAAAGTAGGGGCTTCTGCACGTCTTTCCATTTCGATCGTCTTTCGTTCCAAACGTCATCCAAAATGAGAAGAAATTTCTTCCCTGTCAATTCTTCTTTCAGTCTTCTCTGAACCACTTCCTGCTCTATATTATGATCAGTTGAACCAGTAACTGTGTTAAGAATTTCTCTTGATACATTGAGAACATCAAATTCAAGTCGAACACTCACCCAAACTTTAATATCAAAGTCAATCCTTGGGTCATTGAATACATGTTGGGCAAGTACAGTCTTACCCAACCCACCCATGCCCACAATAGAAAGTATAGATAGGTTTTTGTGAGTGTCAGATGTGAGCCATTTATAGACAAATTCTCTGTCTTCATCTCTTCCATACATAACATCTTCATTTGGCAAAGATGGATATGTTAATTTACTACTCCATCCGGCTCCAGTCCCAACACCACTAACCTTTTTCAAACCTAGAAAATCGCTTTGGGTTGCAAGTTTTTCTAGGTCTTCAATGACTTGTTCCATCCTGGATTCAATTTCATTTTCAAAGAAAGTAACAAAAGATTTGAGAGAATTCCACACCTTGTTGGTAGCACTCTGAGACTCAGCTTCCACTTGGCTTTTGCAGAGTTCATACTCTATTTTCTTTAAGAGATCTTCTGCATCACACACAACATCTTTGGCCCTGAGAAGCCAATCTCTCACACGTGGATCTGTGAACTGCTTTTGCTCTGCATCAAAACCCACAACATCAATGGCTAGGAGCTTCGTCTTCAAGTCGCTGAGTTGCTTCTTTTTGTGTTTTCTTGCACGAAATATGTCGACAAAACGGGAAGCCAAAGTGTCAATAATCCTCTCGAGGAAAATAGAAACAAGAGCACTGGTAACAATTTCTTTCATGGTAAGAAGAGGAAAGGGTGGAAAATGAAACAGAGAAGAAGGAAGTGCAATGGAAATAATAGTAATAAGATAATTTTTTTGAATGATGCCTTTGAAGGCTAGTGAGCCAATAATGATGGTCAATTTCGGTGGCTAATTAAACAATAAATAAACCCAAATCATCTAACATTGCATTGCATGTATAAACTTGGAAATAACATTGTAAAGGACAAAAAGATGATGTTGCAGTAAAATATAATTTAACTGCAACTTTAAATCAAATATTGTTTTTTGGCACCTTCACCAGAATTTTCACAATTAGTCTAAAATCAAAAAACTTTTTCCGGATAATTTAATCTTATTAGCATCACTCAACAACAATTTATTTGAGTATTTTTTAATTGGTTATTGTTTTAATTGGTTATTAAGTACTCAAATAAAATTCAATTATATATTATAAACTAAAAACTTATTCAAGTCATTCAAAACTAATTATAAAACTGATCTTGTAATCTTATTTTAGAAAGATTTATTGCTTATGTCACCCTATTCTCATATAACTTACAGAGGAAGATTCTTTGTTAATTCCATAATGACAATACGAAGGAGCTACTGCTAACTTTGTTTGAGTGAGACATTTTGTCAAATAGTTAGAAGACCAACATTTTCCAGGTTTCATTACTTTGTATGAACATCTCTATGGCCACTTTTAAATTGTTCAATTAGAAAAAGCAAAAGAAAAACAAGAGATCAATTAGCTATATTTTGACTGTGTGCATCACTATGGTTTCATTAATTATGAGAATGATGTTGAGTAACTGCCATAGAAGTCAGCATCAATACTCTTTATTCCACCAAGCTTTGCAATCTCGAGGTCCTTCAGAACTGGCAAAATTCCAAGGGGAGGCAAACATGTGCAAGAATTACAGCTATTCAGCACCAAGAACACCACTTTTGATGATGAGTTATCAAATGACCAGCTTGGAAATCCTGTACCACCATAGTTCTTGATTGACAACAACTGTTTTGAAGGTGGCAGATTATCAAATACAGTTGCATTCCTTTCTTTGGCTAGATCATCAGCGTTTTGGTCCAAATCCCAGTCTGACTTTAGATCCAAATATTTATAACTAGTATAAGTTGTCCTAACATTGTTACATGTTTTAAAATTTTGAAATACAAGAGTATTTATTAAAAGGCAGAAGAAGAAATCTTAAAATATGCATAAGGAATGCCATGATTCAGCATATGATCTATGACATAAGCTCCTATAAGGAGACCAATGCAGAATAAAAATGGTGTAACAATGATGAGAGCTAACACAAAATACCAGCACTACCAAAACAGATCAGTAGTTTCCCTGCATAAATGTAGACATTCAGCATTTCATTCTACGCACCATCATGTCAATTGGTTTCCTATAATTTCCATTGTTTGCTACAATCTACATATTCAAATTATTCAAGTCGGAAAAAGCAAAACATTATGCATTCTTGAGAGTTTTTCTTTTGACAAAGAATGAATAAATATATTAAAAACAGAACACTCAGTAACTCTTATACAAAATTTGCTTTAGAGAGGTAGTTGTTGGGAAAAAACGGGTAATTTTTCCACTAAAACAAAACCCTAACAGAGCTACCCGACAAATAATATTGAATAAATAAAGCGGAATAATAAAAGAGATAAAGAGGAAAAACACACCCGAAAATTGTTAACGGAGTTCGGCCTGTTTAGCCTAATCTCCGAGCACAGCAAAAACAACTCCATTTTATTATTATGAGAGAAGATATTACAAATTGGGATATATAACAGTGAAGGAGAAGAGTTTAATTTATAACCCTCAAACCTCCTTCCCAAACAATGAACCCACAGAAGTGGGACTTGGGATTAAGCCAAAATCAACAAATCTCCACCTTGGCTTAATTTCAAGTCCCACCTAAAACAAATCTTCTCACAACATAACAAAAACAAACTTTACAGTGCTTCAAATTTGCGCCTCCGGGCGCCAACTTCAAATGTGCAAAATATTAACCAAGTCTAAACAATATTCAAACTTGGCCCTTGTAACCACCTTGCCTTGTAGCGAACATCTTCTTTATTAGAAAATTCTTCTTTCTTTGCAAATACCCATTTGCACCCAATTGCCTTCTTACCTTTTGGTAATTGTGCCAACTTCCACGTCTTGTTCTTCTTCAAAGACTGCATCTCCTCTTCCATCGCACCCGCCCAATTACCACTCTCTGAACTCATAATGGCTTCTGGGTAAGTGGATGAAATGTCATCAACAACTGGAAGTGCATAGGCAACCATATCCATGAAACGAGCAGGCTTCTGAATATCTCGTCTCTGTCTTCTAACTGCAATTGGCGCTGATTGTTGTTGAGATTCTTGGGTAGGAACCTCTTCCTCATCTGACTCTTCTTCTGCCATAGGAGAGTCACTTGTGGTATCTCGTGTTGGGATCACCACTGTCTGCTCAAACTCCACCTGCTTCCGAACACACTCCACCTGTTGCGGAGTACTATCAGCTCCTTCTGGATTTACCTTCTTTAACATGGCAGATTCATCAAAGGTAACATCCCTGCTGATAATCGTCTTCTTTGCCTCTAGACACCACAAACGGTATCCCTTCACTCCAGGACTAAAGCCCATGAAAAGAGCCTTCTTTGCCCGTGGATCCAACTTTGATTCAATCACATGATAATATGCAATAGAACCAAAAACATGCAAAGAATCATAATCAGTTGCAGGTTTTCCAGACCATACCTCTAACGGGGTTTTGCCATCTATAGCAGATGATGGCAAACGATTGACGAGATGTTGAGCGTATGTCACAGCCTCAGCCCAAAACTCTCTGCCTAACTCAGCATTAGACAACATACAACGAACTTTCTCCACAAGTATCTTGTTCATACGCTCCGACACCCCATTCTGCTGTGGTGTTTTTCTAACAGTGAAGTGCCGAACTATGCCACAATCTTGACATACCTTCAGGAACAGATCACTCTTGTATTTTCCTCCATTGTCTGTTCGGAGAACCTTAATCTTCCTTCCTGTCTGGTTTTCAACTTCAGCTTTCCACTTAAGGAAAATTTCAAGCACATCATTTTTGTTCTTCATAGTAAACACCCAAACTCTCCTAGAAAAATCATCCACAAAAGTGACAAAATAATGCCTACCTCCGATTGACGGAGTCTTGGCAGGTCCCCACACATCTGAATGCACATAATCCAGAATACCCTTGGTATTGTGAATTGCAGTGCCAAACTTCACTCTTCGTTGCTTTCCCAGAACACAATGCTCACAAAATTCAAGTTTGCAAGCCTTCGTACCTTTCAACAATCCTTGCTTGGTAAGAATTTGCAAGGATTTCTCTCCAGCATGTCCCAACCTCATATGCCACAACTTCGTTGCCTCAGCATCCTTCTTAGAGCTAGAAGTTGTTGTCGCTACTGTCCCCACCACTGTACTACCTTGATAGTAATACAAACTGTTCTTCATCACGCCTTTCAACATCACCAGTGCTCCTGAAGTTGCTTTAAGAATTCCATCTCGCATCGTCACAACTAGGCCTTTAGATTCTAAAGCCCCCAATGAGATGAGATTCTTCTTCAACTTTGGCACGTACCGTACATCCCGCAAAATTCTGGTGGATCCATCATGATTCCGCAGCTTGATTGAACCTATCCCGACTGTCTTACATGGATTATCATTACCCATGTAAACAACCCCGCCATCGAGTTCTTGAAAATCAAAGAACCATTCCCGAATGGGACACATATGATAAGTACAACCTGAATCCAATATCCACTCATATGGATACGATGATGCTGAAAGCGAGACAATTAAAGAGATATCTGATTCCACATCACGTTTGCATTCTGCAACATTTGCATCTTGCGGAACCTTCTCTTTCTTCTGCAGTTTTGGACAGTCTTTCTTCCAGTGTCCTTTCTCATGACAGAAAGCACACTCATCTTTGGCAACGGCTCGACCTTTAGATTTAGACATCCCTCTTCTCTCCTTTTTTTGGCTTTGCTGACGACCTCTTGCCACCAGTGCTTCTTCTGATGTCGTTGATTTGGTTTTCATCTTATCCTGCTTTCTCAATTCATGACTATATAAAGCAGAACAAACAGCATCTAACGACACATTCTCCTTCCCGTGAAGGAGCGTAGTCTCCAAATGTTCAAATTCATCAGGAAGAGATGATAACAACATCAAAGCCAAATCCTCATCCTCAAACTTCACATCTAAATTCAACAGGTCTGCTACTAATTGATTAAACATAGTGATGTGTGCATTCATAGTAGTACCTTGTTGGTAGTCAAATCGGAACAACCTTTTCTTCATCAGGAGCTTGTTCTGACCACTCTTCTTCAGAAACTTGTCCTCCAATGCCTTCCACAGTTTGTGTGCAGAAGTCTCGTTTTTTACAGCGTACTTCTGCTCTCTGGACAGGCAGGATCGAATAGTTCCGCATGCCAACCGGTTGATGATGCTCCAATCTTTCTCCTCTACCTCTTTTGGTTTCTCTCCTTCAATAGCAATATCAAGACCCTGCTGAAAAAGAGAGTCCAAGACCTCTCCTTGCCACATGCCAAAATGTCCAGTGCCATCAAATATTTCCACCGCCAATTTCAAAGTGGACACCGGGAACCTCGACCATGATGACGAGGAGCCCGACACTCTGGATACATTCTTCGCTTCTTCTTCTTGATTTGCCATTACAAACTCAAAATATAATATTCAATATTACAAATAATTTCAAACAACCCAAGGCGAACCTTCGGCTCTTGATACCACTTGTTGGGAAAAAACGGGTAATTTTCCCACTAAAACAAAACCCTAACAGAGCTACCCGACAAATAATATTGAATAAATAAAGCGGAATAATAAAAGAGATAAAGAGGAAAAACACACCCGAAAATTGTTAACGGAGTTCGGCCTGTTTAGCCTAATCTCCGAGCACAGCAAAAACAACTCCCTTTTATTATTATGAGAGAAGATATTACAAATTGGGATATATAACAGTGAAGGAGAAGAGTTTAATTTATAACCCTCAAACCTCCTTCCCAAACAATGAACCCACCGATGTGGGACTTGGGATTAAGCCAAAATCAACAGTAGTTTCTCTGTCATAGAGAACAAATTGTCTAACCAAAAAACACATTTGACAAAATGATGGATATTCCAGAATTTCTGTCCAAAATGATCCGACGGGTCGTGGAGGGCTCCGACGGGATCATGAAGGTTGAGCTTGAAGAATGTCAAGATTTGGATCTACACAACATCACAATCGAAGGTTGTTCAATCTGGACACATTGGAAGAATTAAGGAGCAAGGCAATAATACAAATAAGCAACTCATAAAATGAGAGTAGAGGCAAAATACTTAAGCAGGGTATGTCCAACAGAATTCAGAGAGATAGATTTGGTCTTAAGGAAAGCAGGAGAATCAAATATGGATAGCAAGTTAGCACCAACATGGATCAAACCTTATCAAATTCGAGAGGTGATCAGAAGAGGAACATATCGATTGGAAATGTTAGATGGTGGACTCATACCAAGAACTTGGAACATGACTAATCTACGTTTTTATTACAGTTAATTAAACATTTGTGAAATTTCTGTTGGTTTGTTTAAGTTGAATTTGATACAGTTTAGTTTGTTTAAAAATTCTTGTTTCTTGGAAATAAGATCGTTTATTCAGTATATTACAACATGGTGTGTACAAGTTCGTAATTCACAGGAGATCAGCCTCAGTCCTTTGAAAAACAAAAAAACCATGTAAGGGTCTTAATACAAAAACCATGTATGGTTCTTATCCTGCACGGTATCTAGCACAATTGTGGCTTCCTTGTGAATGAAGAACCAAGTATGAATACCATAAGACAAAAACTAGTTGAGAGTCGAGAAATAAAAGAAAACCGGGAATGATCTCGGTCTAAAGCAAGGTACGAGGACTGCATAAAGCATATCATTATTCATAAATTATCTGTGTAAGTCATTCCAATTCGAATTTGCTTAAACATAAAGCATATCTTAGTGTATGAAAATTACAGTATTTGTTCAGAAGATGAGCAGGATCATAAACATGTTTGTTAAATAAGAGAGGTGGGATCATGGAAGAGACTAGTGGAATATATATACGTAGAGGCAATTCATTAAGCAGTTGCTAAAGCAAAATATAAATATACTAGCTCATACATCCATACTTAAAGTGTTTCTAAGAGTTTTTCAAGTTAAGACAGTAAAGAACTGAAAGTCATTGATCAACACTTTTGAATGGATCAAACGTGGACGTATCCAGATGAGGGTAAAGAACGTGAAATTGCTCCTGGTGCAAGTCAGTATAGTAAGCAGAAGGGTGATTGGGAACAAGTCAGTATATCTAGTCTAGTAGTTATAAAATCAAATCCACACATGTGCTCAACTAAAGTTCCAGACTCAAGCGAAAATCAAGAATGGAAACTATTTAAAACTTTCGACTCAAACTAGTTTTAAGAATTTTTTTTCTCCTGTTATTGGAATAAATGATGCCAAATAATGTCAACGATAGTCTCTATAATGCAATAAAATTAATTTCATATAATTAAAAATGACGGCTTGCCTTGAGTATTGGATCATCAACTCCTAACCTGATGCAGATGTCCTCACAAACAAATTTTGCCAAATCATTTAAAAGGTCATGCATTATAAAATGCTTTTCCTCTTCTTTTCCAGATTCATGAAAAAAGGACCAAGATAACATATCATTGAAATACTGTTCTCCAACTTCTTTAGGACTCCTTTTCTGCAAAGGGGTTGCTAGAAAATTTTCAGTCATTCACAGTTGAATTAAACACTCCTTGTCAAACTCATAACCTTTGGGAAATAAGGCAAAAAAGCAAAACATTTCTTCAGATGAGAAGGAAGGTGGAAATAACTCAATCCTATGACTTGGGTGGGTTTGAGTGAAATTTCGCCCTACTTTCTGCAATTTTTATTCTGGATCCGTATGTTGTTTGTACCCAGGTAAGGAAGCACGTCCATAAACAAATCACAAAAGGAAGTTACGCGGAACAAAACCAGTTTTGTTTTCGGAAAACCAGTTTTGTTCTGCCTGGGTCTGGGACATACTACGCCTTACTCCTTGGGTGTTTTAGTCTAAAATTTTTACCAGACGTTCGAAACTGTGTCTATTGAGTTTTGGCTGAGATTTGAGCCTCAGATTCATCCCAAAAGATTGGCAATAAATTTTTTATTGATCACTGTCAGGGTTGAAGGAAAAGTTGGTTTGTGTGTGAAACTGTTTGATTTTTCTCGTGGGTGAATACTCATCCGTTTGACCTGAAATTTGTCGCGTTTTGTCCCCAATTCAGTGGAGATTCTTACGTCAAATTTCAGGAAAAAACTAATCCGGGAAATTTTTCAGAAAATACCAAGGCTATCATTCTTTAGCAAAACTTGTGAAATTTCGCCCTACTTTCTGCAATTTTTATTTTGGATCCGTATCGCACTGAAAAAATCCACACAAGTACTTTCATATGTTGTTTGCACCCAGGTAAGGAGGCACGTCCATAAAAAAATCACAAAAGGAAGATACGAGGAAGAAAAGTCAGGACGTTCTGTTTTTGGAAAACGAGTTTTGTTCAGTCTGGGTCTGGGACTTACAACGCCTTACTCCTTGGGTGTTTTGGTCTTAAATTTTTACCAGGCGTTCGAAACTATGTCTATTGAGTTTTGGCTGAGAGTTAAGCCTCAGATTTGTCCCAGAGGATTGGCAATAATTTTTTTCTTCATCACTGTCAGGGTTGAAGGGAAGGTTCGTTTGTGTGTGAAACTGTTTGATTTTTTTCGTGGGTGAATACTCATCCGTTTGACCTGAAATTTGTCGCGTTTTGTCCCATATTCAGTGGAGATTCTTACGTGGAACTTTGTGATAAAACTATTCCGGGAGAATTTTTCAGATTATACCAAGGCTATCCTCTACCAAAACTTATGAAATATCGCCCTACTTTCTGCAATTTTTATTCTGGATCCGTATCGCGCTGAAAAAAACCACACAAATACTTTCATATGTTGTTTGCACGCAGGTAAGAAGGCACGTCCATAAACAAATCACAAAAAGAAGATACGCGGAAGAAAAGCCAGGATGTTCGGTTTTCGAAAAACCAGTTTTGTTCAGTCTAGGTCTGGGAGTTACTACACCTTACTCCTTGGGTCTTTTGGTCTGAAATTTTTACCAGACTTTCGAAACTGTGTCTTTTGAGGTTTGGCTGAGATTTGAGCCCCAGATTCGTCCCACAAGATTGGCAATAAATTTTTTATTGATCACAGCCACGGTTGAAGGGAAGGTTCGTTTGTGTGTGAAACTGTTTGATTTTTTTGTGGGTGAATACTCATCCGTTTGACCTGAAATTTGTGGCGTTTTGTGCCAAATTCAGTGGAGATTTACGTGGAATTTCAGGAAAAAAATATTCCGGGAGAATTTTTCAGAAAATACCAAGGCTATATCCTCTACCAAAACTTGTGAAATTTCGCCCTACTTTCTGCAATTTTTATTCTGGATTCGTATCGCGTTGAAAAAATTCACACAAGTACTTTCATATGTTGTTTGCACCCAGGTAAGGAGGCACGTCCATAAAAGAATCACAAAAAGAAGATATTCGAAAGATAAGTCAGGACGTTCTGTTTTCGGAAATTTGTCGCGTTTTGTCCCAAATTCTGTGGAGATTCTTACATGGAATTTCAGGAAAAAACTATTCCGGAAGAATTTTTCAAAAAATACCAAGGCTAGGGGCTTGGGTTCGGGTCTTATGACTTGGGTTCGAGTCCAATCCAGTGCAGAATGCCTCCAGGATTAATAAAAAATATAAATAGGATAAAATAATAATTAATAATAATGAAAAAATTAAAAATAAATTTTTTTACATTACATACGGATTAAGAAAAGAGATTTGATCTTGGAGTGAACTTATATCAATTAAGAAAAGAGATTTGATCTTGGAATGAACTTATAAATAAGAATTCTACATTCTTTATTTAAAAAAAATTGAGGTAAAGAATATAATTTAAAACAAACAATTTATAGTTATTATAGCTTTGACTTGATTATCTCTTGTTAATATAGATTTTCGTAATATAAATTGCTGAAACCTAGAGTGTCAGCCTAATCTAAATAATAATAATAATAATAATAATGTTCTTTCCCATATAAATCCATAGAATATTCCAACTCAAAATAGACACTAACAAAACCATACTTTTACATTATTGACACATAAATTGAAGAATAGAAGTATGATGATTTGAATCGTACAATTACACTGTTGAAATTAATTTTCTTAGCAGCAACTAATTGTCATATGTATCTATTTTGCCTTGTAGGAAATCTCTAAACCAAATGGCAGATGACTTTGGATATCTTTTGAGGTTATGGTAATCTACAAAGATTGTTCCAAATCTTGAAATGTACCCTAAATTCCATTCGAAGCTGTCAGTTAAAGACCATGCAAAATATCCTTTCACATTCACGCCATTCCTAATAAAATCAAAACAAAAAAGTAATACATTATCATATAATTAGGAAGCTTTTTTCTGGCCTTAACACATTTTGAAGATGGTGTAAAGCACTTACTCGATTGCACTTTGAAGATAATAGAGATGATCATAAAAGTAATCAATTCTTGAAGTATCTGCTAAGGCTTCTTCAAGTGATAGAGTGTGATCATTGAATTCATCTATACCTATATACACAAGTGAATAAATTGTTTCTTTAACATATCACTATGAGAAGGAAAAACACATTATATCAATTCTCTCTCTTACTTCAATGATTTAAACTTTGATAAATGAAAATTTCATGATTAAACTGAACTGCTACATTACCATTTTCAGTGATATAGATCAAAGGGTTGTTGTACTTTGTTTTGATATACAGCAACAGATCATGAATTCCTTTCGGACAAACATACAACCATTTTGAAGTAGTCTGCAGAATACAACTTTCCTTCAATAAAAACTAATTGAAATGAAGCACTGATATGTAGTTGCACTTTCAATAAAATGTAATTACAAACTTACCATTTTACCAATAGGTATTCCATTACGCTCACCTGTCAATATTCTACATCATTCTCTAATAATAACAAAAATTACCAATATAAATACTTGATTCTGATTCATCAGCTGCAATTTGTGTTGCACCTCAAACATATATATAAATTAAATGATGGATTAGAATAACAATGATAGTTTGAGTGGTATCATATAGTTATAATGTCATTTATCGGTTTTTGTACAAAACTAAGGCAATCTTTGTCCCTTATTACTAAAATGGGGTCGTTGTTTAAAATATTACAAGGTTGCAGAAGTCGTGCAAACGTGGTATGATTTTATTGTGAAGAAAAATTGAAATTGTGTAAAGGTGAGACGACTTATATTTAATCATTTTGAATTGAAGTTGTGTCACATTAGCATGACTTCATTTTGATATAGCAAAAATCATGTCACCTTGGCACGATTACTTCACAATAAAGTTGTGTCACGTTGGCACCAATTCTCCAACCTTGTAATATTTTAAAAGACTACCCATTTCAGTAATAGGAGGGAAAAATTGATATTGAGGAGCACTTACTTGTAAGAATAACAAGAGAGTCTGTGAGGTAGCTAGGCCTTGCTTCACTTAACTCAGGTGTATCAGAAGCATAATAAGAAGTATAGTAGTTTATTCCAATAAAATCAAAGGACCCTCTTACAAGTTTGATCTCATCAGCAGAAAACTTTGGCAATCGACTCCCTACCAAAGATTGCATGGATTTAGGGTATTCTCCAATTGTCAATGGCTCCATAAACCTACAATGAAGTATTTGAATAAATTAGTTATAGAGATTATTAGTTTAATCCTAGCATTATAGTTGGGTAGATAATGAGTATTTATTGTAGGATTTTTCATCTCAATAACCTGTCATGGATTGGACTGCTCTTTTGGTGCTCTTCATGATAAGTTTTGTGTTCTTGTCTGACCACTATATTTTGTCCCTTTAATTAGACTATTTATGTCTCTGATTAATCATAAAGTAATTTTCTCTAAGTACACACACATTCTATTACATTCCAGAGTTAAATTGTTATGAGAAAAACATATTATATCATGAGACCTCATTGTGTGACAAGATTTAAACCTTTCTCCTACAATATATTGACTTAAAAGGACAAAATAATTTAGAATCACTATCATACTATAGTTGAGCTCCACATTAGAATTTAGGTTCATAAAGTAGTTACCATCCAAACATAAAATCAAGGGCTCTTTCTGCAGCAAACTGATCGGACTCAGTATCATAGAGTGGTACTATCCAATGACATGACAGTGATATCCCTATCACACCCTTTTGAGACACCTACATACATGAAGCAAATTTAAGTTTAGGACTAGTTTATTATGACTCTTTGATTGAATAAGGAAACCAATACACTTATTCTGATTGCATTTCAAAATACAAAATTTGTGATTGAACCTGATATTTTGTCTTGTAGACATTGACAGAAGCTGCATGAGCAAGTAATTGATTGTGACTCACTATGTAGGGTTCAGTGGCTGAATCACCAGTAGTACAAGATAAGTTTTGCCAGGCTGAACATCTTCCAGGTGGTGAAATAGCATCAGCATACCCATATTTACTAAAGGTCCATGGTTCATTTAATGTAATCCAATGTTTTACCCTGTCTCCAAATTCTTTAAAACAAAGTTCTGCATAATCTTGAAAATCATTCCTAGATAATGGTAAAAAAAGTAGATATCAGTTCAAGTATGTTCACACAAACAATATATTTTGATTATTATATATAAGAAATGTGAGTTACACTATATTAGGACTTAAAAAACCATCATATTCGTCTTCTAAGGCTTGAGGAAGGTCCCAATGAAAAATGGTCACAAAGGGTTTAAGACCTGCATTATGGATGTCAAAAAATTGAGTTAGTTGTTTCAATTTCAAAACTAAATTAGAGAAAATGATATTTAAAAATATACTTATCTACATATTAACCTTTAGCTAACAGTTCATTGATGAGGTTGTTGTAATAGTTGATTCCTTCCTTGTTCACACCTCCACTAACCTTTCCTTCTGAAATTAGCCAAAGAATCTAAGATTCAAATAATAGCCATCAATTTATACAAGATATATTTTTTATTGCTATGATTAAGGAGTGCTAATGTACAAAATTATAAGAAGGAGAAGCTCTTATATAGTTCCCTGTTTCTTACTTGGAAGTATTCTGGACCAAGAGATTGAGAATCTGTAAGCATCCATGTTCATTTCCTTGATGTTTTCAACATCTTCCTGTGTTATTAGTTATGAAAACAATTTCAATTATGCTTTATTTTATTGCTTCACTACATATTAAGTATTAAAGGGTCCTTATTATCATACCTTATAACGATGGTACTGATCAATGCTAACATCTCCATTACTTCTGTCCAGTATTTTATCTGTCATGTTTCAAACAAAATATGCTAGAATTTGTAACTACAGACATTTCTCTGGCAGATCAAGAACATAGTAATAATTTTAGCAAAATTAACTAAGAAAACTCTATCAAAACTACATTACATTTTAATACAATAATATAAACTCAATAAATTACCATACACAACAAGCTATAATTGAACACACTAAAAAAAATTACAGTGAACATGGATTGTACTATAAGCAAGGAAAAAAATAAAACCTGGGCGATTATGAGTGTATGTATCCCATATGCTTGGTCCTCTGCCACCCACATTTGCTGCACCTTCACACTAGTTTATATGGCAATTAATCTCTTTCAAACTTAAAGATTATTGCAAAAATAAAAATTCTTTGGAAAGAAAAGGATTATTGCAAAATTTGGACCATTTCTGAAACTTTTCCTACATAATTTTTACAAAAAGTTGACAAGAATATGTAATTTTCTCTAAAATTTATAATATTTCACTAGATATTTATAAAAGAAATCTCAAAATATAAAATTATCACTGTTTCGGAAGAACCTGATAAGCAGATGATGCTGCTCCAAATATAAAATCTTTGGGAAAACTGCTCCTGTTGAGAGATGTACTCCTAAAATCATCAGTGGAAAAAATTGAAATTGAACCTTCAATGCAGATTGGTACTGATATCATAAGCAGCAAAACACCAGAGAGAAGATGCAAATTGAATGCCATAGCTGCAATCTTCATACTCACTTTCATGGCAGATGTGTGCACTATTACGTATGAATTTAACTAATGAAGTCTTATTATTGCAAAGCAAATATAATATATATTAAAACTAAATTCTATTTTATACAGAAATCCACCTTAAGGTGACCTGTATTTTCAAATAAATAATGCAGAAATCTGATTTGCAAAAGATAAGCATAATGATACAGTAAACAACATGATTTGTTTTAATGGAAAGTTAAAGGAAACCAACTAAAATCTTAACATGTTTTTAAATAAAATATAATAAAAGGGTAATTTTCTATTTTTTTAAATTACTTTTCATAAAAAGTATATACAAAACAAACAAACCAATGTTAATTTCTAATCTTCTATTTAAAAATAACCATTCTTGAATGATTAATTGCTTTTTGCCATAATTGACCCACTTCAGCAATGTTTGAGTTTTTTAATGTTAGAGTAAACACCACGAGATGCACAAATCTACCAAAGGATAAAAAAACAGAATAAGATCTGTGGTGATTATAAAGAATTCACTTTCCCTTTTGATCTCTTCTCACATATATTATTTATTATTTGTGTTGCTTAAAATCAAAACGTGTAAAATACTTAAATCATTTAATAATATTGTGATTTAAAAATACTATAAATTTTGGAAATTACACACCCATCTCCAAGAACAAAACATTCTATTTATTTTCAACATAAAACACTACCTAATTATGCAGAGCTGTGAACAATAAAACCAATATACAAAAGGTTGACAATATATACTTATATTCAATCTTTTATTGCATTTGAATGGACATGAATAAAACCAATAAAGCAAAGGTCGACATCACCTTATCTTCAATCTTTTCTTCTATTCCAGGGAACATGTTTTACTTTTTTTGCATCAGACCTGTACAATCAAACATAAACCAAAAATGGATAAGTTCCACTGTTTCCATAATATTGTACAATACAATATAAGGTTGTTTCTTCATACACCCCTACATTTGGCTTCCTGCACCCATCAGAAATGTTAATTGACAAAAGTAATCCTAAGGTTTTAAGAACCCAAGCGCAACGTCTCCTTCTGGAATAAAGGCAAGATTTTTTCTTTTTTTCTTCTTTTGGAAATGATAATCCATAATATATGTGGAAGTGACAAATCCAAAATAAGATGGGAGAGTGTATGCATGTTACGTTCTGGAAAAGACAATCTTTAATCTATTTTCAGAAAGGACAATCCATAATCATCCTGAAATATATTTTTGAAATACATGAATTTTGTATTTACCATTTGGAAAGTAAAAAAATGTATTTTAGAAAGGATATTCCAAAATGATTTCTGTCTTTCAAAATTATTATTCCGTAATCTTTTACCTACAGAACACTCTCTAATCTGAAATCACCCAAAAAAACTGTCAGAGTAATTTGGTATTTTAAAATATGTAGGGGTGTAGAAAGAAAAATGTAAGAGGCCGGAAATAAAACATTAAGCCACCTTATGCTGCCAAAAAATAATATTTGTAGATTGATCGCTTTGCACCCGATCATTTTGAATTGGCACCCAATTGCATATAGAAAAAGACTAAACTACTCTTAATGAATTTGAAAATACCTTAAGTGTAATATGCACCCAACCTTATTCTTCTTCTTCTCCGTTTGTGCGTGAACCAGCAGCCGTAGGCACAGCCATCACGGTCAGCCACCTTCGTCTCCGTTCGTTTGCTTCACCGTCAGTGACCTTCATCATCGCAGGCAGAGCAGCAGCCGTCACGGTCAACTTCGAAAGTCGAAGAAGGAACGAAAAAGTCAAGGTACATTGACATGACTTCCGGATATTTTTATCCATAGTTGAGTATTGTCTTCCGGATATTTTTATCTGTAGTTCATTATTGGCTTCTGGATATTTTTATCCGTAGTTCATTATTGCCTTCCAGATATTTTTATCGGTAATGGACTTTTGACTTGTGGATATTTTTATCCGGAATTTGTTGTTCTGCGGATATTAATATCCATATTAGTGTTAGGTAGTTATGACACTTGGCTTCTATGAAATTTTTCATTTGTTCTTCTGCAGCTAAAAACAAAGCTTCACCACAACAGTGAACTTTCTCTACCTCACCATACACTATTTTTCAAAGTGAAGAAGAGAAGGGCACAATGAAAGTTTTAAAAGTTCGTCGGGTGAAAGTCATAATGCAGAAAGCAATTGTCTTGCTTGATAAGGTCATGATTACATTACATATGTTAAATATTATTGTTTACACAGTAGACGTCAAAGAGATAATAGTTAAATAATTATATATTATTTATATTCTTCCTTTGAATTTAAGGATTAATTGTAAGTTTTTTTATGACAAACTTTAGTTTAATTTGATAATCGTGTTATTTTTTTATTTATTTAAGTTTGTTTTTGTTTTCTTTATTTTCAATACGTATAAATGTATGTAGAACAATAAAAGATATATACCATCTTTGGTAATAATAACTCATTCCAAATAATATATAACAATTTTGTGATTTTTTGCGGTTTGATTCCATAATCATAATGCATTTTATCTGACCTACCTTTTTACCATGGAACGGATAACTCTCCTTTCCCACAATATCGAATAATCTTACTAAAGGACCATAGTCTTTCACTGCTCAGGACCACTGAGCTTTCTCAAATTCTGCAACTGAACACTTCAATAACGAAGAAATTTGATAACGTCTTTGCTTTTAAAAATCAAGAGCAGAATACATATTCATTTTTCTACGCAATGGATTCCGTACAGATAAAAGGTTACCAATTTGACCAGCCATGTCTTTTTCCTTAGTGACATTTTTATTGAACTTCACACTATATGTAATAGCTGTTTCACAATGAAATATTGCAATTAATTTTATCCTTAATAAATGCCGCAAACTATAACATTCCAGTACATTGAATTTTCACATAAAAAATGTACTCAAAAAGGCATACAACCAGGATGTTTCTATGGGTACATAGACTCAGTGACCAGGATAACCATCTGTTGTAGCAAAGAATTGATGGAGAGTTATAATTATATGATTCTTCCATGGCGAGCTTTTTTGTTGTGGCATAGAATCAATTTGTGACAAAAAAATCCTTGGAGGGAAGGGTAGAGCTCACACTAAACAAACTCACAATTGGGTGAAATCCATTTGAAAATGTTTGAACCAGAAACCCTGAGTTCTTCCATTATCGTGAGCCAATCAACATCTTCAGTCTTTCCATGCTACTGCAGTGTCCAAAACACGAGTAACTCAAAGTTAAAGAGACATAACTTTGGATTTTTACTATGCACTTTTATGCCCATGTAATCATCTAATATATTTGCCTTGAACACACGATGCAAATGAATAAAGCAAGTAAGAAGCTTTCAACTAAAAGGGTTATCTAGGAAAAGAAGCATGCACATTAAATACAACACTATTAAGTTATTTATCATATTTGAAGAATGTGCCAAATACCTATCTGGAAAGGAAGGAATCAACTCTTCAATTACTTGAACAAAATCCCTTGCATGTTTCCCTGATGATGACTTCTCTTCTATATCTGCATGTAATAGAACAGGCTAATCAATTTAGACTGCACAACAAAATGATACTAACAGAGTATTGGATTCAACTTATCAAATCTCTATATTCATAATTTACAAAATGTATGCCAAATCACAAGTTAGATGTTTATCACAAAAACCTATGCATAAGGCATAGTAGTAGTACAGTTTTTTGTTATTTTGCCATCATATAACTATTCTAGACCTCATTTCATATTCAGCTTAAAATATGAAAAAAAGACACAGGGCAAACATTAAGAATACAAAAAGCAAGTTGATGTCCAATTTTCATTGCTCAATGTCTCTCGCATTGTCTTACAGAAAAAGCATCTAACAGTTTCATCATCTCAAATTCTATAGTATCCAGGCATGCAATCAGTGGGATTTGAAATCAGACATATTTTAGTATGGAATCAACCATAATCCATGAACATATTATTTGCAATCATTTCATGGTAAAATGCTGGTTAGATAAAATGGGGACTTCGATGGAGTTGTAACTTTAGAGATAAGTAAGAATTTTGCAATGCAGAAATGCATATATGAGAATTTGGCCTCTAAATTTAAAAATAAGTTACAAATTCAGCACTCCTATAGCACACGTATCACAAAGTTATGGCTAAACTACTATGCATTCACAGCATGAAACAATCTTAGGTTTTACAGAAAATTACAGTTATCATTAGTTCGTACCATAAACTGAGCACATGCAGGACTCAAAAAGAAATAGTTTCCAGAAAAAAAGATACAGTTTCTGTGGGTGAGACAAAGGACATTTCGTGGTAAAATACTGGTAAGATAGGGGACTTTGATGGAGTTGTAACTTTCGAGATAAATAAGAATTTTGCAATGCAGAAACGCATATACGAGCATTTGACCTCTAACTTCAAAAATATGTTCCAAATTCGCACTCCTACAGCAGACATGACAAAGCTATGGCAAAACTACTATGCATTGAAAGAATGAAACAATCTCAGGTTTTACACAAAATAACGGTTACCATTAGTGTGTATCAAAAAGATACAGTTTTTGTGTGAGACAAATGACATTTCATTCAATAATAATTAAAGAAAGGTATACTGACATGTTTTACTTTGTTGAAGCTTAAGGAAGGGGCAAAAAAGACAAAATCGTGTCAGGGAATGAAAATTACTTTTAATATATATAGTAGCAATATGATCAAACAATATCTTTAAATTGGTAGAAATAGTATATGTTTCGGTTATTTAAGGGTGATATAGCATAAACATTAAATACCTTCAACATCTTCAATGGGAATATTACCGCTGAGGTATAAACTCTTGCTCAAGCTTAAATCTTGGCCTTCAGTTTTGACAAACTCTTCCAACATATGACCTACGAGACTATATGCAAGCATACTTGTCTTATCACAAGCGTCTTGGATAGCGAGGTATTGGTTTTTGCACGCACTGTACTTACTGGGCACGGGTTCTTTGTCCTCAGAAAACCAATTAGTTGTGTCCGTTGCAGCTATTATAGTACCAGATTCAAACAAATGGTTTCTCTTTACAACCTTTTCATCCAACTCTCTGTCAGGTGAAACAAATGAGGAATTATTGTTTTTGCCAGCCGTAAATGTACTAAAATGCTCTGTGCTTTCTGCTTGGCATTGGTCAGTTAACATGTTCCGTGGAGTATTGCGAAATTCAGATTCCAAATTTGCACTAAAACATTTATTAGATTGAATCTGTTCGGAACCACTATTCCACCTATCACTAACTGCAAGTGGAGAAGATGAAACATTTTCCTCAATTTTGATAGTACAAGAAAGGAGCTCAAATGGTACAAAATCTCCAATACTTTCTGCCTCATGGCATGAATCGATTGAATCAAATGATCCATTTCTGAATTGTATATCCTCCTGAAGTTGACTACCATCATCCTCATCACTGTCACTGTCGTCACTTTCTTCCAATTGCTCCATGTAAGCATCAGTGAAGTCTTTATCAAATTCATCATCAGGTAACAAATCCAAGACAATTTGCTTTGTCAAAGCACTGATGTTTAGTACGCCATCAACTTCTTCTTCAATATACTTCTTCTTGAATAATACATTGTGTAAGCCACCACTATTAGGACCTCTGTTAATAACATTTAGGGTCTGTGATAGAGACTTTGGAACACTATCCATATCACTGCACTCAAAAAGAAATTCAGTCAAAAAATTTACAAAAGCTGTCCGAATGCACCTGTTTGATATTATAGCCTTTGGTTCTATGAGAAGCTGTAAATTTCTTAGCTCTGGAACTGTCGTTACTTTCTTAACAGACCATATAGCATTCATAATATCACTTTGCAAGGACTTCACCTCAGGAGAGAATTGATAAAATTCTTTTGAAAATATGTTATGAGAACCAGTTGTCAGTTTCAGTGACAAGTCTGCTACTGCCATAGCATTGGCTAATGGCTCTTGCAACTCACTTTCTTTATCAAGTTTTGAAAGCATTTCCAGACCGATCTTCTTCACTAGCTTGATTAGATGGTCTCGTGCCCATCCATGCTTGCGGGGTTGTAACTGCGGTACTGGTGCTTTCACTCCTTTAAGTTTTCTACGCATTGCAATCAAGGTCTGAGATGACAAGTTTTGAAGCCTGTGCAATACGTTTTCCGCAGCAGCATGACAAGAGAGGGATCTCAATGCACCCAAAGGCTCACACCTGTCTCGGAAATTCTGTGGATTGTTGAGAAGTGAAAAAATCTGTTTACAAGTTTCAAGATGGTTATAGCTGCTTTTTCTGCCGAAAACACTTGAAAGGGAACCCTTGATAACCTTTTTCATTTTGCAACGAGTTATTTCAGAATTAAATGAGCTACCAGTAACTATCATAGCAAGAAGGTAGAGACCTTTGGTAGTCAAATTATCAAGCAACGGTGATATCAACCTTTTCACGTTCAGTGTTTGAATCAAATCCATATCTCCCTTAGGGATATCGCTCTCTTGTTCAAAGCGGTGTGCTCCAAGGGCATCTTCAACATGAGCTTTTACTGACTCATAAAACATCTGAGGATTACTAGATTGTCAATTTATCATTCAAATAGTAATGCAACTAACCATAGTTACAATAAATCAAAGGAAATAGTAATACTTACATCATCTTCCCTGATCAAAGACTCAGACAAATTCCTAATGACCAAAAGGAAAAATAAAATATATCATTAGAGTGAAAACCTAACACCAAATCATTGAACAAATAAGGCACTAACCTATTTTTGAAATATTTTTTCAACTTCTTCCTCTCAGATCTTGTGGGAGGAATGCTGAGTAACCATCTGCACCAATTTCAGATCAATATAATTAAAATCTAACACAGAAAAACAAAAACAAGGTTGAGATACAAGAATGAGTACCTTACCTACTCTTAAGTTTAATCTGTTTATCCTGGCGCTTAATTTGTGACAAAATTGACAGAGCATCTGTTCTATCAAACTTCATTGCTTAACTGTACAGATCAAACCAAAGAAAAATAGAATGAAATAAAGTGTGATGTTCTTAAGCAAAGGGCAAGCAAAACAAATTTGCTATGTTTCCTTTATCAAGAGCTTCTCCAGAAAAAAAATTAAGTTAGATTAGAATGCAACACAGTTACATGACCCCTTTTGGTATGAAGTGCACAGTAGGTTATGTAAAATGCAAAAAAAAAAACGTTAATAAAATCCTGGCCTTTCATTTCCTAAGTTGGATTTTAAAAATACCCAAATTACAAACAGTGTAGGTAGCACCAATGTCAATTATTTTAATTGAAATATTCATAGTAATTGTAGTAGTCAAATGAAATTCTTGAGCCATGTGGGTTTGTTGATCTTTCTATAGGAACCAGAAAATTGGCAGTCATTTACCAATAATTTATTTTCCATTGAAGCTTCTTGAATTTCCTTCTTAGGGTTAGGAAATTCAAGAAACGTTTGATGATAGAAAACTACACAATATGTTCTTAAAATAATAGAACATAAATTTTGAAAATTGAGAAGAGACATGGAAAGAAACCCAATCTACTTCAGAGGAAGCTGTGCAGTGATGAAGACTAAGTTCATAATGCTTAGTAAGAAAGATACTTTGCAAGAAATCTCAAATGATATATAGAGTTCTCTTCACTCAGTAGACTCCAAAACTTCTGCATATCACTACCTTCACTAATCACCAATTTCCTACACTGTCCTAAATACAAACTACACATTTCAGGAATTCTATTTCAACATTGGATATTGATAATAGAAATTCTTGCATGTAAAACAGATAACTTAAAGGCTGTAACGCATGGTTCCTATTAGCCTCTACAATATAGAACAATATATCATGTGTACCCAAAAACAAAGAGCGATCTTAATGATCATAAGGCAAGAACTTGATATTTTTAACACCTATATTTGCCTCCAAAAAAAATTAGTTTACCCCCACAAGTAACTTCATGAACATAATTAAACCCTGTATTGTTCATACAAAGGAATCTATGGAGTGTATGTGAACATCACCTATAATATAAATTCAGAAGCATTTTGAGACCCTTTACCACAAACTCAACAGCGGGCATCAAAGTTTGACTACTACTCCATGCCACAAAAAGCCAGACCAAGTCGAACCCAAATTAGAAGAATATAAAAACAGAACAAAATTGAAATATAAAGAACCATAGAAGAAAAATTGGGATAATATTCAGAAAGCATGACTATATAATCTAAAACAGTGGTGGAAAACGAAGTGGCTAAAGTAATCACAACAATTGAGATTTCAGAATCAGAAATAAGTTCCATATTTGTGATTTCACAACAACTACTTACCGTAATGAACACAACACGAAGCGCCAACCCTAACCCCGAACCTGGGTGTGAGGTCCAACCCTACTCCGACCCTGAGTGTGAGATCCAACCCTAACGGCGACAATGGCTGAAGCTAACGAAAGCGCAAAGCTTTACGTTGGAGGGGTTGCGGTGGTTCTGTGATTTGGGGTTTAGAAGCAAAATTAGATAAAGAATTTGTTGAAGACTCTGTTTTCACCATTGAAACAGAGCACCAACGTTCACATACAAATCGAAAAAGTGAAAAAATAAAAAATAAAAAAAATTACATATCTTATTAAAAAAAATTAATATGATATTTATTTTTTCAAATTAAATAATTTAGTTTTACTCTCTTATATTTCATGTGTCATTATCATATATTGTTATGATATATATTAAATTTCTTCTATTATCTATACTACGTAAACATGACAATAGAAAGTTATAAAACAAAAGAAAAATAAAAATATATTATAGGAATTAATCAAAAAATTAACATAAAAATAGAAATAAGATGCAAATAAAAAGATTATACACTTAAATCAGAATTTTAAAATTTTATGATTTATTAAGTACTCGAAACAAAACAATTTTCATACCTACTTAATAAATATGTTAATTATGTATTCAGATTTTATTACTTTTGAATTAACGAATTTAACTAAGATGATTATGTAATAATATTTATTGTGATACAGACGAAGAATTTTAAAAGATGTTAAAAACTTATTTAGCCCTTTATCTTAAGTAAATAATATATTTAAGTTTAAATATGTATTTTTTAGGCTGTTTTATCTTTATCTTTTAGTATTGTTTTTAAAGAAACTGATTTTCTAATTTAAATATATTTTTATCTAACTTTGATAATTTCACTTTTATCTCTCAAATGTTACTTTCTTTTTTTTCCTCTTTATATAAAGAACTTTACACTAGGGGTGGCAAAGCGAGTCAGTCCGCCCCGCATTGACCTGCCCATAAAAATGCGGGACGGGCCGCATAAGAGCTGACCCGTGGATTTGCGAGCCCGTCCGCGTTTTTTTTTAAATTAAATATTTTTTTTTTACATTTTGTTTTTAAAAAAATTATCAAATTAAACCTATATATTTGTTACTATCAAACCCAATTTTTTTTCTTCTTTTCAAACATAATCAAACATCAAAAAATTAAACATTAAGACAAATATCAAATATCACTATTCTTTCACTTCCAAAACATTAAACATAAACATTAATTCAAAAACATTAAACATAAACATTATTGACATTCTTTCATTTCAATAACATTGGATGCCGCCTTAGAAGAACTTTCATCCATTTTTTCATAATTATAATCTTCCCTCGTCATCTGCACACATTAAAACAATGTCATTTTTTTTCTTGCGAGTTAGCGGGCCAACCCGCCCCGCTACTGGCCCGCGCGAGTCGCGGGCTAATGCGGGTTAGCGGGTTGAAAAGGTTAGCCCGTCCCGCGTTTTTTACCTGTGGGCCGCGAGCCGGCCCGCATGGCCCGCCCCGCTTTGCAATCCCTACTTTACACCATAAATTTCAATTCATACTCTTTATCTATTACAATATTATTTATTTTATATCTAAAATTACATAATAATTTTATAATATATATATCGATAATAGTAATAATAACAAATATCTATAATCTATAATAATATATAAAGAAACTTGCACTATTTGATATACATATTTTATGTTTATGTTTATATTATACTCTTAACTATATTTCAAATTAAAAAAGTAAATATAACTTATCTAAAATATTAAAAATAACTTGATTTTGTTTCAATAATAAAACTCATATGTAAACCATACCAAAACTTATGAAATTTCGTCATACTTTCTGCAATTTTATTTTGGATTCGTAATGCATTGAAAAAATTCACACAAGTACTTTCATATGTTGTTTGCACCCAGGTAAGGAGTCACGTCCATAAATAAATCACAAAAAAAGATACGGGGAAGAAAAGACATAACGTTTGTTTTCGGAAAACCAACTTTATTCACTCTTAATCTGGGACTTACCACGCCTTACTCCTTGGGTATTTTGGTCTGAAATTTTTACCAGACATTCGTCATTGTGTCTATTGAAATTTGACTGATATTTGAGCCCCAAATTTGTCCCACAAGATTTGCAATAAATTTTTTATTCATCACTCTCAAGAGTGAAAGGAAGGTTCGTTTGTGTGTCAAACTTTTGATATTTTTCCTATGTAAATATTCATCCGTTTGACCTAAAATTTGTCGCGTTTTGTCCCAAATTCATTCGAGATTCTTACGTCGAATTTCAGGAAAAAAAACTATTTATGGAGAATTTTTGTGCAAACCAAGGTTATCCTCTACCAAAACTTGTGAAATTTCGCCTTACTTTCTGCCATTTTATTTTGGGCCCGTACTGCGTTGAAAAAATTTACACAAGTGTTTTTATATGTTGTTTGCACCCAGGTAAGAAGGCACATCCATAAACGAATCACAAAAAAATATACGAAAAAGAAAAGCCAGGACATTTTGTTTTCGAAAAACTAGTTTTATTCACTCTCGATCTGGGACTTACCACGCCTTACTCCTTGGGTATCAGACATTGGTTATTGTGTCTACTAAGTTTTGGCTGAGATTTGAGCCCCAAATTCATCCAAAAAGATTTGAAATAAATTTTTTATTCATCATTGTCACGGGTGAAAGAAAAGTTCGTTTATGTGTGAAACTGTTTCATTTTTTTCCTATGTAAATGTTCATCCGTTTGACTTGAATTTTGTCGCGTTTTGTCCCAAATTCAGTCGAGATTCTTACGTGAAATTTTAGAAAAAAAATTATTTCTGGAGAATTTTTCAAAATATTTGTGCAAACCAAGACTATCATCTACCAAAACTTGTCAAAATTTCGCCCTACTTTCTGCAATTTTATTTTGGGTCTGTACTGCATTGAAAAAAAATCACACAAGTATTTTCATATGTTTTTTGCAACAAGGTAAGGAGGCACGTCTATAAACAAATCACAAAAAGAAGATAAGGGGAAGAAAAGCCAGGACGTTTTGTTTTCGGAAAACCAATTTTGATCATTCTCGGTCTGGAACTTACTACGCCTTACTCCTTTGGGTATTTTGGTCTGAAATTTTTACCAAACATTAGTCGTTGTGTCTAATGAGTTTTGGCTGAGATTTGAGCCTCAAATTCGTCCAAAAAGATTTGAAATAATTTTTTTATTCATAACTGCCAGGGGTGAAATAAAAGTTCGTTTGTGTGTGAAACTTTTTAATTTTTTTCCTATGTGAATGCTCATCCGTTTGACCTTAATTTTGTCGCGTTTTGTCCCAAATTCAGTCGAGATTCTTACGTGAAATTTCAGAAAAAAAATTATTTTTGAAGAATTTTTCAAAAATTTTGTGCAAACCGAGGCTATCCTTTACCAAAACTTGTGAAATTTTCCCTGACTTTCTGCAATTTTATTTTAGGTCCGTACTGCATTGAAAAAATTCAAACAAATATTTTTATATGTTGTTTGCACCCAGGTAAGGAGGCACGTCCATAAACAAATCACAAAAAGAAGATGCGGGTAAGAAAAGTCAGGACGTTTTATTTTTGGAAAACTAGTTTTGGTTTAAAATTTTTACTAGACATTCTTCATTGTGTCTATTGAGTTTTGGCTGAGATTTGAGCCCCAAATTCGTCCCCCAAGATTTGAAATAAATTTTTTATTCATCACTGTCAGGGGTGAAATGAAGGTTCGTTTGTGTGAAACTGTTTGATTTTTTTCCTATGTGAATACTCATCCGTTTGACCTGAAATTTGTCATGTTTTGTCCCAAATTCAGTCGAGATTCTAACGTAGAAGTTCAGAATAAATTTTTTAAAAATGCTCCTGAAGTAGTTTTTTCCTGAAATTTCACGTAAGAATCTTGACTAAATTTGGAACAAAACGCGACAAATTTCAGATCGAACATATAAACGGATTTTAAAACAGAATACAGACAAACCATTCATTATTTTTATATAATCACCATTATTACTTATTATAGAGGGTGGTCCCTGCAATTAAACCATTCTCCCAAATCTTAAATCAAAGTTTATTTTTAATTCAGGTATAATTTTTCTTTAATTAATTAAAAAATATTTCATTTTTTATTTTCGGTTTCTTGTAAAGATATTAAATAAACGATTCATACTTGTAGAAATCCTAAGCATTCTCATCAATCTTGTAAAAAGAGGAATAATATCTATAGAAAATATATATTATAGACTTTTTTTAATAGTTGGAATATGCACTGTAAAATAAATTATTTCTAAATATATTTACAATTTTAAAAACCACATGTTTCAATTATAATTTATTCATAATAAAAAATAAATTTAAAGGGAATCATTATTATCATTCATGAACTTCGATTTTCTGAATTTATTTTTCTAAGGATTTTTGTAAATCCTCAATTTAGAGTAATATTCTTAGTCTTAGATAATTTGTTCGGAATGCGTTAAGGATACTTTTTTAACATGTATTCAACCCGTATACAAGTTAAACAAATAAATAAATTCAAATAGTAAAAAAGATTTTGACCAATTTTAATTTGTTATGAAATAGATGAAACTTAAAGGAATGATGAATCATTGTAATTTCTATATTTCAATAAATTAAAAAAACTAGAACACGTTTATTTATTTATTTTACTAAAAGAAATAGATTTAATCCTAAAAGATCTAAAGAGTTAGTTTTTATATATATAAAGGATAAAAACAAATATGAAAAATTAATATGATTGGCTCAAAATTGTTATAGGTCTTATACTACTTTTTGTTAAAATTGACATATGGCGGCTTTTTATTATGAGATATATTTTAATTATGTAATTTTAGGTTACATTACTACTATATTATGTTTATTTATGTTTAACAACTTGTAAAGTTCAATCATATTAACAATTAATTTTATTTTTTATATACATATACATATATATATATATTAAAAAAGTTATATTCAACTATATACAAAATTTCTTTGAAAATGTCACTTTTTGTACCCATTACGATGCTTTATAGACAAAGATGAGTGGAAAATAAAATAATTTAATTTAACAAGAGATAAAAACAAACAAAAATTTATTGGTATATATAATTAATTTAATTTAATTAATAAAGATTGATAAATTTTTAAATAAATTATTTATTATTAAATAACAATAATAAGTATTAAAAAATAATTATACAAATAAATATTCCTATTAAACATAAAATAACAATTTTCAATCAACCCCCATGAATTCTTGATTTTCTATTATCTTCCATTCGATTTCTCTCTCAAATTTTTTCAAGAAATCTCAAATCATCTAAACCACGCACAATCATCACAAACACAAACATATCAAATCATTCCTCATAGATAACAAAACACTCCAAGCAAAGAAAGTTTTAAGACAATTACATTCTACACTCCCTTAGATTCTTTCTAAATTCCAAAATGTAAAAATTTGATCCTAAAATTTGTTGGATATAGATAAGGCAATTGGGAAGGTAAAAAAAATCTTTGGTGTTGAAAGAATTGATTGAGTTGAGGGTGCACGAAGCATTGCCAAGTTTAAAACTATATAAGCTTTTGAGTCCATTAGGACCTAAGTTATTTTTTCTCTTTTTTTTCTTCAAACAGTAATACATACCAATTCATATATTTTTGGCTATATCTCTAATCTGTGTTTTGAGTTAAGCATTGATAGAACACATAATGGAAAAATCAACAAACAAGAGAGAAAACAACAAACTCTGCTAAATGATTAACTTCAATTGCTCTCTTTTGTTATCCTTTTGGTGGCAACCAATTATAAGCATTTTTCTGCCCCCACAACACACTAGAGAATTCCATAAGGGAAGTGGGTGGCAGTGCATGAAAGGTGAGAGTGAGAACGTAATAATGATGACTAGTGTGACATGCAGCAAAAGGGAGCACAGGAAACTATAGCATTCCCATTCAGAGCAAGGAAAGAAGCAGTCCTATTTCACGGATTATTTAAAAGATAACTTAGCATGCCTAGGCATGTAAAAGCATCAATCCTAACCACTACCCATTCTTCACATTCCCCAATGATTCTCCAGTCAACAAGTCAACTTTACAGGTTGAAGCTCCCTCTCTCTTTAAGTCAAGACAGACACAAAGACTACTTTGAAGTTTAGCAGTCACTATTAATAGCAATTGAGGCAACTAATTTTTCTCTACACCTCATCAAGAAGCACAAACCTTACCGCGCATTCAGGAATACATGCTTCCACTAGAGACAATACCACTCACTACTTTCATAACTCACTTTCTCTTTGATTTTTTTGCTTTTTTATTCTTTTTTTCCATTTCTTTTTTTACATAGAACATATTAGAAAACTTAGGATTTGATCACAGTAGATCAAAAGGTGCACTCAGTTTGAAGCCCATTCAAAGTAATGGCAGCGAGCACCTCTAGTTGCAGTCCAATTCCCACATCCAAAGAAAAGACTCCCTTGCTTGGGACCTGGTTTCCTCACCATGCCCCTGCTGCTTTTCACCCCACAGAAGCAGAAAGGGCTATACTGAACCATGGGAGTGGTGACATCCTTTGCTTTGTAGGGGCCGTGGGGGAAAATGATTGGCTGTTCAGGAGACTGTTTCCACACCAGTGATCGATCAGATGGCTGCCACATTATGGTATTGGTAATGGAAAATTTAAAACCCCGGTGCATGAGCAGTGCCAAGAGGCGAGCAGTATTTTTGGCATCATCAAGGCCGCAATGTGCACGGCCCTGCCAGGCCAGGCCCGCTATCTCAACAGCTTCCTTTAGATTGCACCTCACAGAACCAAATACCTCACGGAAAGGAATCCTTAAGTTGATCCAGCTAACAAGCAAATAAGCAAAAGTCAGATGAAATGAAATTCTGGTAAACATGTCATCATTTCTATGCTGCAGCATTTACCGGTTAAAATAAGGAGGCTTCCGTATTTTTTTAAATCGGCACTCAGATTCAAGCATCACCCTACAATCCCAGTTAGACCATGTAACCACAGCAAAGTTGGAATTCTTTATTCCCTTCTTCTCAAGCCATTTGTCATGCCTAAGGAGAGCCTCACTCAATGTAACACCCCTGTCCACCTGAACCAAATGGTAATAAATCCAATTAACAATCATTTGCAGCAATAGTGAATTGGTAAGTGCAATAGTAAAGGAGCAACAGAAATGTTACAAGGTATAGAACTTTATAAAGCAATGGAGTATTTCTACCATTCAAGTCAGTTTGGGACGCAACTTTTGTGTCTAGAAAGGTAACTTTAGGATATAAAAATCAAGTGAGCCCATCCCAAATAGAGCTGGGTCAACCTCAAAATGGATATTACTTATTGTCCAATCAGGTTGAATGAAGAAACACACATGCACACAGATGATGCTGAAAATGAATGGATGCAAAATTGTGTGAGAAGCCATTAAAGCACTGCACATCCATACTCAAACAAAACCTAGTGAATAAAAGGGAGGGGATCAAGAGCATCAAATAAAGATATCCTTCATAATTCTTTCCAACATCCTTGTTCTCAGTATCTTTTACTTTATATCATAATTGCAAAGCACATCATAATTTAGTTCTATAATGCATAGCACATATCGCCCCTACCATAGAGGAATTCAAATTGTTAATATTAAAAGCTATGTTTAAGCACATATAATCATTAACTCTTAGGTCATCTTAGATGGTTAGCTCTTACTAGGAAATGACTCCTGATGGAGCACTCTCTGAGGCAACACAAGACTTAGAAAATTTTAAGCTCTTATTAGGAAATGACCCCCAATGGAAGTACTCTCAGAGGCAATGGAAGACTTGGAAAATTTTAAACTTTCCCAAGTTCCTTAGAAAACTTGGAACTAGGTTTCGGAAGGTTCCTTGAAGAAGATCCTTAAGAGAATACTCCCTTTTTGAGACCCAAGAAGAACAAGAACACAAGCATTGTAGCATTCAAAGGGTGAGTTACAAGAGCGGGTAGGGCTTTATTTATAGATAGAGGAGCTCTTAACTCAATAATCTAGGTGGTGATGTGGCACTAACTGTGCAAAGTGCAGCTGCACTTGAAAATTTCGTCACCTTATGTATCTAAGTCCCACGTCTCTCAGTTCAAGACTTCTTCATGTGTTTATAAGCTCCAAAGCTCTCTTGAAACTTGCATGACCATGTGGGTGTGTGATGGTCCGTATTGCTCACTCCTTGGTCTTTCCAATTAGGGTTTTGACTTCTCTAATGAATAGGGTTGCATGTTGACTCCACAACTTAGGGATTTTACCCCAAATCAAACCCTAATTAGGCCCAAATTAAGCCCACATATGCTTCTATTTTTACATAAGAAAAACACTATTTTCTATACAAGAATTTCTACTTCTATTTTTATACAAGGCTACGTCCATACATTTTTATAAGACTAAGAAGAAGGAAAAGATTTTAATATTCTTCTTTCAAATGTTATTCTTCCTCCATGAGGCTTCCTCTTCTTCTATCCTCTTAGCCAATGGTTTTGAGGCTGGATGGTTTCCATCAAATCCTCTGGTAACTTATACAATACAGAATATTTACTTTAGAATTAAATTAAGCACGTGAACAAAGAGTAACATTACTATGTCACTAACTCTATGTAATACCTAATCAGTGATGATTAGCTCTAATCTAAATAATGATGCCTACTGCAATTAATACTGCACTGAACATTGAGATTGACTGCCATTTTCTCAGAAAAAGGTCCTTGGAAGCTTATATATTCACTAATCTCTTAAGATTGGAGCTCAAATTGACTTAATTTGTTGAACAGTTGGCCCATATGACATATATGTACCAGCTTAGAAGTAGAATGCTAAAATTAAGCATATGTATAAGTGTGAGCTTTGCTCACATTACTATTGGGTGATTATATTATTGTTGGTTAGCTCTAATTTAACAAACCATTCTTCCTGTAATTAATAATTAATATTGCACATTGTATAAACAGTTTCCTGTGTGGGTTGATTAAATGTAAGTTTAGCCTAAAGCGTTTCTCTAATTCAATACAAATAATGAATTAATTTCTACTCCATGAAATCTTGCTGTTTTGCTATCACTCTCCAGCAGATATTACTGGTTAACAAGAGTAGTATGGGCTGCTACATTGTGTCAAGGGAGTTACCATTTACAAATACTTTAGAAATCAAGACATTTGATATTCACAGAGAAATATAAATGTTAGTTCAATCATAACGACAAATGAAGAGGTAAAAATCACAGAAAAAATGCTTATAATGGTTGTCCTGCTATTTCTGCATCATTTCATTCTCATAAGTTGTTGTAAGATTTGCCTTAACACACCTGAATTTGCTGGATACCAGTCAGATCCTTGCAGAAGTCAGTCAGAAGGTGATTGCAGGTGGGCCTCACATATGTTTGAAAACAGGCTTCCAGCTGGCCAGTGATGCTACTCACTATAACAGATGGAAACTCAATTATTTCTTGAGGGTGGGGATTTTTCTCCTTGTCACATGTAGCCTCAAAGTCTATCACCACAAAATACTGAAATTCCTGATATTGCTCACGTGGATAACCCTGAGCAACCATGTTAATTGGAACATACTGAAGCTGGTTCTCAACAGGATAAGGATAAAAATGGCTCTCAAAACCATTCATTTGGCATTGCTGCACCTTGTGAGCATTAAAATGGCAGGGTGTCCAGGTGCTGTAGTTTTGATGATAACTAGGTTTGCTGTGAAATTCATTGGAAGGCTCAAGAAACTCACTGCCCAGATGGCAGTTAGGCTCAGTAACATCCCCAGCTGGGTGAGTACCAGGCTCATTTTTAAGCTCCGTAAAACCTTCCATAGAACTTCCATTACTCTGAAAATTGCAAGGAAATACCTTGCCCGGGAGGCATTTTAAAGATGCCTCACAGTTTATTTGCATATTTTCTGCACAAAAGAAAGAAAAAGGATCATGATAGGCCCAAGCAAGAATATGGGAAATCTTGAAAAAATCTTACATTTAAAAGATCAGAGACTAAAATATATCTATTTGCACTTAGAAGTTAGAACACACTAAGATATTCAGTTATCCTAAAAGGATTGGAAAATTGAAACCATGAATCTATTTCTAATGAATGATGACAACTGACATTTCAATTCATTTTCAACAAGCACTTAAAATGAACAGTCAACAATCAAAAGATCTCTCACCACAAAAAAAGAAAATCTTCTTCACACTCTGCTATCAGATGCACATTAACCAATATGGGTCTGCCGACCAAGTAGAGTCAAATAAATTGCTATCCAAAAGATTTATATTTTTTATCTAATGAACTAAGTTCCAAAATTCTGCTCCCCGTGTCAGAATTTCCACACTATTCACTCTGGCATACACGCCTTTAACACTAAAGTCCAAACTATTCACGCATCCATCCAACTCAAACCAACAGACACTCTCACACTAGATACCCACTTCCATCCTCACTCCCACATATCTAACAATCCAAATCTCAACACCTCAGTTGCATAACCGCAAAATCCACCTTTCCTGCAGTTCAACCAGCAAATTCAACCCCAAACAAGTAAAAACCGCCCAATCCAAACCCAATTCACACACACATTACTCCCAACCGCACCAAACCACCGAAAAAACCAAAATTGAACCACCACGAAGCAAGCAGCCAATGACACAGTACTCCCCACAGCAAAAAAAATCACAATCAACCACTAGACATGCAAAAGATGCGCACCCGCACCATAAAACCAAAAATTAAACCAACAGAGAAAAGTTACCTCAATTAAAAAAATCAAAACCCGAATTAAAACAAATTTTCAGAACAAAATTCAGCAATTGAAAGACGAACCTGAATTTTCAAGGGCCATCATGATCGTGAATAAAGTTGAGATCCACGAGCGAGTACATCAGATCCTCCTATAAACAAAACCACCGCTGCATCGAAAACACAAACGATCAAAATCCACAGCGAAACCACCAAACGCACACAAAACGTAAAAAAACGGGCGAGAAAACGTGAGAAAAGAAGGAACGGCAAGAAAATCAGAGAGAGAGTTTTAGAGAGAGAAGAGAACCTGATTGTAGAGAGAGAAAGAGAGAGAGAGGGGTTAGAGTGAAATTACCTATCGGATTTTATATACACAAAAACTCTCTCTTCTTTCTCTTCTCTTTCATGGGAGAGTGAGTTAAGCATTCCATGGAGAATAGTGGGACCCACCCAACAGTAAAATAATATTTTTATATCTATGTTCTAAATTAGATAATTTCAGTATATTATGGATATTATCAATTTATTAGATATAATTTTCAGTACTTTTTTCTTTTCTTGTAATTAATAAAAAAAATATCCATTATCTTATATTAACTTGTTTTGTTTTATTTAAATATTTGAATTTCTTAATTGTTTATTTTGTATATGCAAAATGAATTATAATCATTTCTTTTCAAAATATTATTCATTACCAAATAATTTCATCTATAAAATTAAACAATTTAGTGTACATTGTTAATAAATATATTATTTAATATCTTATTTAATAGAATTACTAATAATTTTGTATACAACATATGTAACATCCATAATTTGTAAAAATAATGATAGTTTGATATGTATAGTCGTTTGATATACATTGTCTGATCAATATGTGCCATAGTCGTTTTATACAACATATGATGTGTGTAGTTCGTCTAACCGTTGTAATAACGTTTACTTTGTATTTTATTTTGTTTGCGTTTCTTTAGTATAGTCTAGTTTATTTTTTCTTTTTTAAATGTTATCTTTAAAAACTCTTAGTTACATTAAGGTTAAGATAGGATATTTTGATGGTCTTCTATTGTGAATGTTTATATCATTCTATACGATTAAACATTAGCAAATCTTTACTCACCTTCTTGGTTGGAGGGTGATGATATGTTGATTACTCATTTATCCTGACAAGTCACTACAATTGAAATCTTTTGTGTCATTCCTAATATTGTTATTCCTAATGTTATTCTCAATGTTAAATCCAATGATACCCCAAACATTATTCTTAATTTATTCTTCCAAAAAACTTCTTTAAAATAATTGCATCATCTAATGAATTTGTCTCACTCATCGTCTCATGAACCTATTTCAAGTATTGTCTGGAGCATGTATTATTTACTACTTTAGATAAAAAAAAATTATTTTAACATATGTATATCTCACTTTCCAATTTTCTTATTGTTTACTTATAAATTATAACTAAAGAACTTGATGGATGCTCCTAACCTCCCTAACGCATGCACGATTGATATTTCAACTTACTTTCTGACACAAGGGTGGAGTATCAACGTGGTAGAAAATTCAATTGTTTTTAGAAATGTTGCTCACTCAACGTTAATCTTTACCTATAACCCATACTCTCATTAATACTAGATGGAAGTCGTAACTTTTCTATGCCACCAGAGTCAATTTGATATAGAAAAGCATGTATGAACTTGAATGAATATATGTTGAATCTAAGAATCACTCTGACTTATGTAGACGAAATTGAATTATTGTTTCATCTTCTATTCATCTTTCTTTTTCTAGTAGATAATCTTGTACTATGCCTAAAGCAGTTCATTAGAAGAATGTTGATGAATGTTAATAAGTTTGATTAATTAAGATAGTTAACTCATTGTTTCGTTGTTGTATTAATTAGTATATGCTCCTTTATTCTAATACATCCTATAAATTTCAAAATAATTCAAGAAGGTATTATACTTTAATTCTCCATCACTTTAGAGTGTTTTGAATCATGTCGAATTCTTATTGCTTTTCAGAGTAAAAAATAGTAAAATACTCGTTTACAACCATCATCTAATGTTTATTTCTAGAAAGATGAAACTATCGTATAATAATTTTTCTTAGACTAGAGAATTCTCCTACCTATCTTGATTTCATTCATATTTGGTTGATTCAAGAATGTCAACTTTTGCTCTCTTTTTTTTTTTTCATTTCCTTTTTCAAAAACTTATATTCTCTCATAAAAACATTCATTTATAAATAATTAAAGGGCATTATGATCCATCCAAAGAAAATCAGTACTAATTGTTCAATGATAAATAAAAAGAGACTTCATAATATATATATATATGGTATTCAAAACACATATGAGATAGATTTATTAACTTTTATTTTGCTACATTAAAGTCACATTAACTTAACTGACATTATAAAAGTTTTACATTCAAAATATAACAAATACTATTTTAAAAAGATAAATGTAAATAAACATGTTTATTTTATATAAATTGTAAAATTTATAATAAATAAATTTTATCCATTAAATTATAATTAGCCAAAATATATGCGTTATAATGTGGATTCACATTTTTATTAAATTAAAAATAATTATACATTTTAAAAAATATATAAAATTGTAAAATTAGTTTAAAAAATTATATAATTATTATTTTTTAAGTGAGAAATTTTTTAATTTTTTAATAAAGAAATTTAATTATTAAAGAATAAAATTTTCTAATTAAAATATGACACCAAAAATAATATCAAATAATATATATATATATATATATATATTTTACAGATATTTTTTTTCATTTTTAAGTTATTTATATAATTTTATTTATCTATATATTTCTACTAATAAAAAATATATTTTTATTTTTATATAATTTTATATATTAATTAAAATTAAAAATGATTAGAAATTCATATATATATATATATAATTTTATTAAAAAAGTAGTATTACAAAATTATGTAACTGTTTATGTAAAAAAATATAATTTATTTAATTATTTTGAGATAAATAAAAAAGTTATACAACTATTTATTTGATTAAATAAAAAATAAATTAATTTTAATTTATTAAAAATTAAAATTGTCCAGTTAAACCTAAGAAAATCAACACATAGTGTATCCTCTTTACATAATGGTATTAGATGAATTTTTTAATATATAAGTTATGTTTTATATTTATAAGAAATAATTTATATTATGTTATATAATTATTTTAGTGATTGATAAATTAAAATTAGAATACTAAAGTTAATTTGAAATAAAAATAGAGATTAAAAAGATAATAACTTAAAAAATATAAAAAATTATTAATTGAAGGAAAATAATAGTGTTCATTTAAAATTTATTATTAAATCTTTTTAATAATAAAAAAAAGTGTTTGAGTAGAAGGGGACAACTAGGAGTGAAGTGGTTGAAAGCGAAAGAGATAGCTTCAGTGAGATATTTTGTTTCGTTGTGTGACCGTTGCTTAACGGTTGTGGATGAATCTGCACCGTTGAATTTCATTACTTTTCTAGTTAAATAGATTTCGTCATGAACATCTCAGCATCTTGACCTTTGATTCGTGGATGGAGTATTTTGGATGGTCCATGATGAATTTCGTGTAAGTTAAACATTTTTTGGTTTTTTTTACTCAACACTGTGATTGAATGGTTGACGTACACGTGGAAGAGGGTTATACCACATTTTGAATGATCTATAATCAATATACAATGATATATTTCTTTATAAATTTTATTTTTTAATAAATAAAAATAAATTTATTTAATAAAATAAATAATGGAACAATTTCTCATTCTTATTAAAAAATAATTTTTCTAATTATAACTCTCATATACATTCTTTAATACCACTCTTACAAAATTATATATATTGTAAGTTATTATTTAAATGTTTAAAAAATAATTCTTACAAATTATATATACTAACAATATGAGCTGTCATGCATATATATATCCACATTTTTATGAATAATTAATGAAAAGATATATAATTTAATATATATAATTTTGTAAAATTAATATTAAAATATATAATTATTTTAAAATAAGAAAATATTTAATTATTCATTTTATTAAATAAATTATTTTTTATTTTTTTAAAAGTAAAATTTTTTAAAATGACTCCAAAGAAAATTATAAATGAGGTGTATAACGTAGAGATATAGTTTGAGAGTATATTAACAAAAATATATTATCTTTCTTAAAGTATTTTTTACATAAATTCTTATCAATCTATTTTTTTTTTTTACTTTTGTATCTGTTTCTTTTTACATATATTCTTATCAATATACTTTTTTTACTTTTGTATCTGTTTTTCTAACTTGATTAACTACCCCCAACTAAAAAAAAAAACTATGTACAATAAAATTTTAATAATTATTTATTTTTATAATTATTTTTGTCAATTTTTTTATAATTTAATGATATTCTTTATTTTAACAAATATTATAATACTTATCTTTTATCAAAAAAAAAAAAATAAACATGTGCTTAATACTAAATTATATTATATAAATAGTTTATAACCAGAATTCAAAATAATTTCATATTTTTAATTTGTAATTAGTTTGTAATGTCATGCTCTGGTGGAGATTGAATAATGATTAAAAAAATTCAAGTATTAATTTATTTGAGTTAAAATTTGTTACTTTAACATTTAACCATTTCGATATGCTTAAATCTTTAATTAGTTGAGTAATATCTTTTAAAATAAATTAGTAAATTATTAAATTACTTAATTATTGCTAATAATTAAAATTTAATATATAATATTAATTTTTAATTTACAATATTATTATATATTTATATTATACAAATAATATCATGCAAAAAAAAATAATCTTTTAAATTATTTGTACTATCTTTCAGTCAAATTAACAGACAAACCAGAGCATACTAAGAAAAGCTTTCATGCTCAATTATTGATTCAATCAACCCTTAAAATTTGAAAAAAAGCTTCTTCATACCAAATATGAGTATTCAATCTTACTCATTTTGTCCAATCATGTAAAATAGAAAGAAAATTGCTTTATGGGAAGTTAGGTTTTAAATTGCAAATTCAGTTGAAGCTTTCTCAACATAAAACAGGTACCCTTGTAAGAAGAATCACAGCTTCATTAACTAAATTCTTACAGTATTCACAAGGAGGAAATTTTACAAATGAAGATCAACAACATTTTAGAGAAGTTAAAACAAAAAAAGGTAAGAAATATCAGTTATGCCTCGTAATCATACACAAAATGAGTAACTTCAATAATTCCAGTTCCAACCAAAAATGGAACATTGGCAGCAATGAATATTCACAGAAAGCTAGCACCAAAATGAAAATTTTTCTGCTTCCCTTTTGTTGTACGCATTCCTCTATACAGAAGAACTGGGTATTTTGTATTGTTTCTTCAGAAATTGAGAGGCTTCTGAGTCAGTCCTGTGGCATAATATTCTCAATAGAGTTTTGGAATCAGTTCCCAGTTTGCTTTTGCCACCTTGCATTTCCATGCTACTAGCAGATTTCAAGTCATCAATCAACTCTCGGGTCTGCAGAATAACACAGATTATTGCACACTTTCTGATGAATGATTGTTGCAAGAAAGTATTTTCTATCAGTACTTAACTATATCTGTTTCAAGGCTTTATTAGGCCTTCAGCAGCCAATGTATAATTTGTTGATATAAGAACTTTGCCTAATAGTAATAATCGTAGGGTATGTCTACCAATGAACAACTAGTTAGAGACAATGTTCAAAAGGTTTAAATATGTTTGTTCCCTAACTATATTTGGATTTTTCTTCTAGTCTTAATAAATTTTTCATAACTTCAGAACCCTGAAAAAATAACAGTATTTCATCTGCGGAAAAATCTAAGTTTGATAAGTGGTCCCTCTAAAATTTTATCACATTTTTCATCTGATGATAATGTGTCTAGTGAACAAAGTCAATGTAAAGGCAAGGATGAAATACAACCTTTTTTCTGGGACCAAAAGGCAAGATAACATTTATTAGAGACCAAAAGAAAAACCAAAACATAGTTGAGTTGAGAGACCAAAAACATATTTAAACCATTTAAATATAACGATGAATTTGACAACAATAAGAACACAGTCACTAACACCAAACAAGCCCTTATGATACGGCTAAGGCTATTTGAAAACTAGCTAATCCAATACCAAGCATGGCCTCAAGACATGGGTGAACTAACCTCATAGCCATGCAATTTGATCACATGCCGAACACGTGCAACCTGATTTTCGACCACACCCCGAGGGAGGCCGTCCCCTCCGGATATAAAGAATTCCTACAAGAAGCACATCAGCATTCATTGATTTTGAAATGTTAACCTACTCACAACTCATTCTTATTCAAAAGAAAGTTAAAAAAATCTAACAAATGTATTTTGCAAATTGTAGATGGCATTGAATTGACTCGAGTCAGATAATCTACCTTTAAGATCTCCAGATCTTCCTCTAATAATTTTGCATCACTGGGAAAGAAAACTCTTGATGGACCCCCATCTAAGATAACACGGAGTAAGCCATCCTGGTTATGCAGGAAAATGTTAAAATCATAATTATAGTAACAAAATATTTATAGAAAGAAAGGCTAAGATATCAACCAATGATGCCTGAAGAAGACTTGTCACTATGCGATCCCTCAGAGGCTCCACAACAATATCACAAAGTTGGCTAAGTTCCTATAATGAGTCAAAAGTGAAAAGCAAAAGATCAATTAAATTGGTAATAGTTTAAGACTTTATCTGCATAAAATCTGGTAAGTAATGCTTGTTAACAGACATTTAAAAATCTTTTCAAGTGAATCCACAATTAATATTCCAACTGGTCTTTTAATTTCAACATCTATATATTCTGAAATTAAAAATTCAACACTTTACTTTTTATACTTTTGGCCTACACAAAAGTGAAGCCCATCAGCATATGCCTAATTGATTATGCAACCCTGTTTTTACTCTATTTTTATTTATCAAAATTCAAACACAAATAACAATAGTGTATATGCAATGCATATTACATTAACATTCATCGTCAACACAGCATGACTTACCCTATCATCAGGGGTAACACTAAACTACCCTATTATAACACCATAAATAGAAGTCGAAACTGGAACAAGGCGGATTTTAGTCAGTTAAGCGTGAAGAGTAGTTAAATGAAATTGATGCAGTTTAAGATTTTACCTTTTACAATATATATTATTCACACAATGTATTTGCAATTAAATGAGATCTAACAAGTATAATATAAAACAATGGCATTTTTCAAATGAGACAAACGTTACCATATCAAGAGGTTCTATAAGTGCATCCAACCTATAGCCAGAGACACTGGGTTTGTATAAATTGTCCATAAATTGAACTCTCAGATCACAAAAGACAATTTTGGTTCCTGCAGGTGGATAATTAACCCAACAAGGTGATTAGAGAAGTTTGATTTACAAGTTAAAAAGAGAAAAAGATCCATATTCTCACCTGTGTACTCACAAATGCGGTCCAGAGCAGCATTTATAATTTTTCTACTTCCCTCAAAAGTATCCTTTTGGGAAAAACTTTTGGACTTCTCGTCTAAGGATTTCTCTATTGACAAAAGGATTATAGGGTAAGAGTCAGAAATTATATCGGTTTCAGTACTCTTATCAATTATCATTGTTATCAATTTGAGAAAAAAAAAGACACAAAAACAGTATACAGATGTAATATTGTCATTTTCTCATGTACATGGTAACAATAAAAGAGATCAAAACCCGGGCATAATGATTGCGTCAATGTATTGTAGAAATGACATTTTTCATTGATAAATTGAATCATATCTAGCATTGCAATTTATTTGAACAGAACTTTCATTGAGGACAGAAAAAAAGTTCAAAAAGTACTTTATGACAAAGCTCCCTCCCAATCCAAATAGAGCCTGATGGCACTATTTAATCCAATGACAATTATTTTATTTAATTCAATAAAATTTTCGTTCATTAGATGAAACAACATAATTTTAATAGTAACCCTACAAAACAAAAATACAGATACAATACAATGACAACAGTTCAGCACATACTTATGAGTTTTTCATGGGACCTTTTACTTGTCCATCGCTCCCAGATGTTGTCTTCCAATTTATTCAGATGACTAATCGCATACTGTAAATGCAAACAAAACTTGCATTAATATCACAACATGAAAGAAGATTCGGCACAAGCACCACAAACTACTTTTCAAATCTATAATACAGTGAGGACAGTACCAAAAGTACATGTTAAATTTCTTATACAACTAAACAACTGTTTTATCATATGATTGAATATCTGACTATTTTAAAACAACAAAATTCAATTCTGCATCCTCTCTTTAACACCTAGCAATTTTAATATAATATTCCAGCAGCATCCATTAATTTTTCTATTGAACCACGTGAACTACAAAATTTCCATAAAATGTTGTTGAAGGAAAAAAAAAACTGCTAAAAATTAAAAGAAACCTTTAATAAAAAATGAAATATTTAATTTCTAAAAATAATATGACAAATTTAACCAGAATGGAACAGCAGCGCCTTAAAAAGGTTGCTTGAATGAAAAAGGAAAAAGAAATATGCTCATATCCACAGAAAAGAGATTGAAAATAATACAGGTATAATCAAGTTTGGTTGAACTCACGTATAATGTATTTAATTGAACACAAAGTGTTGGAGTTGTTAGAACACTAATTTGGCTGGGCCTTAACTCATCAGGCTCAGGCACACGAGTATCAAATAGTTCCTTCTTTACAAAAGCCTTTATTCCAGCTTCCTTTTTGTACCGTGTGAGAATAGGCACAGGTGGTATTAGATCCTCCTTGCTGGCTGTGTAATTAAAGGGACACCTTAAGATTCATAATTCATAACAATATAATGTATATAGAATATGAATAATCTTAACAGAGGATGAAAACTGGTATATAAAAAATCTTTTGGAAAACATTAGAAAAATATGCAGGATGCACCAATGACACCTTCTACTCAAGAACATATTATAGTTAAGAAATTGGTAATAGTAAGGATATAGGCAATAAACTACTCACATTCGGTAAAATATTGTAACCACCAAATTTTACTATGCACCAATCAAAAACTTCATCACATCAGCCTCATAATTATCAAGCAAACTAGACACTATATAATCAGGTAAACTTTAAAATCATGACAAGACAGAAAAATAATTGAAAGATGGTTAAATTTATTTATAAATAAGACTAAAATGAGAACGTCTAAACTTGCTACAATGGGGTGTTGGATACTCTTTTACCATTAGAGAGTTAACTTTGGAGACTAGGATGCAAAGCAAATTCTTAAAGACACCACTATTAACAGAGTTGATCCAGATCCTTATGATGAAAATAATTCAGTATTTCATGGACAACAGATTCCAAAACCATCATTAAAATATTTCTTATGAGAACAGTCAGCAAATAAAAAATATGCAGTATCTACTCACCCAAGTCATTAACAACATTATTTGCATACACTTGAAGAGCGTTGTCAATGCCACGAAACAAGCTATTCAATTCTGTAAACCTCATTGGAACTTTGAGACCGAAAAATTGATCAACTGTCTGCACCCAATAAGATATGAAATTAGTTAGAATTTTCGTTTTAGTTATATTTATATTATAACGACAATAAAACTAATAAGTGGCTCCATGACCAAAAAATAAAGAAATATTATTTTGGATCTGACTCCTCTAAGGTGAGTAGTAATTAAGGTGTTAAAGATATGATTATGCAAATCGGGAAATATTGAATAGCCTTAATTTTAGGGATTACATTTTTTTCCTTTTATTATATCAATACTATTACTATTCCTTAAAAATAGAGAATCATATGTTTCTTATAACACAATTCCTGTAAATCTTGGCCAGATCAAGGTTCTATTTTCCTCTATTTTAATGCAAGTGAACAACAGAAAATATGTAACATTTCTGCAATTTTGGATGCCATATGAGCAGGAAGGAAGCATCCTTTTGATAATGAATTTAACCAAGTTTCCAATCGCAGAATCAAGGTTCCAAATGATGTAAAATAACCTATAATATCCCTCTGCCATGGAGGAAGACCTCTTGATTAGTTGAACAATTTCAATTATCAATTAGACTATATTTTCTACCTTTTCTGAGGTAAAGGGAAATACAGTATTTTTTTCTTATTATGTGTAATACAAAAAAGGAAAATGATGTAGAAATGGCAAAACATAACTTACACAACATACACTGTAGTAAAGTCTACACAGGAAGATAATGAAAAATTATGTTGTTACACAACCTATAATAAAAATTCAATGAAGACAACTGCATACTTACCTCCTCAACAATCCTGTAAACTTCCACAATAGAACCAGCATGCCGCTGTTGAGGAGATATTGGATCCCAATGCTGTGAAAGTTTACTAATAAGTTAGTAAAGCCTTTTCAATGAGGAAGTTTAGTAGAACTATGGAAGAAGCATAGAAAATGAAGAAAAGTAGTAGTTGCACCATTGCAAAAGTAAAAGTATTACTTTAACAATAGATTCATATCTTGATTTTATTTTGTTAAACCTTGTTAACAAGTAAAATTATAAATTATTTTTTATTGTATATATATATATATATAGAGAGAGAGAGAGAGAGAGAGAGAGAGAATAAGGCTAAAATCAATCCAACACAAATGAACTTTTCATGGCAAATCCTAATCCTTTTTAGCATCAGAAGGATTCTGGAATTTAAAACCCATCTCACTCATTATCATTAAATCATTTCCTTTTTTTCTCACTTCAATCTTCAGTGCTGTGCTGCCTCTGCATTCTGATTAGGCTACTTGACTCTACTTAATTATTCATTAATCAAACTAATAGTGATTTATAGACTACTGGTTTTGATTATTAATGATGAATATATGTTTATTTATAGTTATTCATTTTTACTATTTTTGGGAAAATGTGTGCGCTATAAATTATATGCATCGAATCCTTTATTAGTCATTTCATTATCTGCTTCATTATACCAATTTTGGGGTCAGCCACTCCACACCACTATCCAGGATTAAGTACTCTGATGCTAATTTAAATATACAATAGATAATTACGAAAATAATCTTCTAAAATGAAACAATGAACTAGACCTTGAGAAAGGTCTCAGTAATAGACATAATCAAAACGGCAGGAATTTGACAGTATAGCACTATTGATAAAGGATTTACCTCTTGTTGAAAAACCCGCTCTACCCAACCTAAAATTCTTCCAAGCTGTGAGTTGATCCAACGTAACACCAAAGTTCCAGATTTTGTCTCAATCTATCGCAAGAAAAAAGGGCAAGGACCAAAGTTTAGGACAATATTGAATAGACGGATAGATAGATGACAAAAGACTACGGGTCTGTTTGGAGAAAATATCTCCATAAGCACTTTTAGGAGAGAAAAATAAAAAGGAAAATGAAATTAACTTCTCCAAAAGCTAAAATTAGCTTACATGTAAATTGAAAAACAGATTTTGGAGAAATTAATACAAAATAGTTTCTACAGATTAGCTTAAATCATTTAAGCTAATCTTAGGTTATGGATAAACTAATTTTACCTTTTTGTATTATTTGTCTCTCCTAGATATGCTTATGCAAAAGTTTCTCCAAACAGACCCTATATGATAAATTTGCCTAAGAGTGGACAAATGTAAGACTACTTGAAACACAAATGGGATGAAGCTAAAGAACAAAAGAAAATAATCCTAATTATACCCTCCAACTGTCAATCACAACATGGTGTTTGACCAAGAAATCATGATTTATCTAAACATACTTTTATCCCTATTGATATCTTCAAATGAGTACAAGCATGTGGCACATGTGAACAGGTTCTTGCATAAAATTTATAGAATGATATATCATCTCATTAAAACCAATTTTGCATGCTCTAAAAGCAATTTAATCACCTAACCTGGTAGAGATTCAATTTCTTCAACAAGATCTCAGCATTTTCTTCATGGCACACAGATGTAATAAGTGCCATTATGAACTGCTCTAGACTTTCAGCTGCAGGGAATACAGAAATGACATCCTCAGTTAAATGTTCTGCACCATCCGAAAAGGGTTTCTGAAAAAAAAAAAAAAAATTTCAGTGGTTTTGAAGATATATTCCATAATGTAATCAGAATATATATATATATATATATATATATATATATATATATTCACACATACATACATTCAACACAAACCATATATACACTCACCAGTCTGAGGCCATAAAGTTTGTGAACTAGTGATCCAGATACAACAGTTGCTTGAGGATGCCTCTGAGATAAAACAGGCAAGAAAGTTACTGATTCTCGTTTTAGGAGCTTCTTGAGTTCTTCTGCAAGCAATGCCAGGGGATGCTCGTTTGACATATCAACTCTTTCAACAACTTGCACTGTCTGCAGAAAGTAAACAGGTTCCTTAAATTTATAAAATTGGCACAAAATGGACTGCAAAAAAAGGACATGTTCTATCAAGTAGTTTGCAATTTAAAAAGATGGAAATAAAAAGCAGATGTTCTCACACACATTCAAATCACATAGCAGAATCAAGAAGACATAAAACAGTTCTAGGAACACAATAGATTCCAAATTCTAGAATATATATTTAAAGCTTAGGACAAATTCAATCAAAATATGAATATGTAATTAAGTCATGCTTAAAAGAAATTCACTTTAGAATGTATATAATCATTAACAATGAACACGAAGCTTTACGAGTTGTCTATCATTTCAGTCAAGTGTGTGGAATAATACGCAGTTACCAAATTTGGATTTCAATAAAGATAGAAATTAAAAGAACAATATGTATTCAAACATATTTGCAAATTACTACTCACCCTTGAAAATGCATTCTTAATTGATGATGATATATATATCTCTATCTGATCACGATCACTAATTGGCAGGGACTGTGAGGTCTGCAGGAAAATAGTAAAGAAACTTTAATAACTGAAATTTATAGCCTACCATAGTATTTTATACAAAACTATCAATCCAAATGTGAAAGATGTCAAAGAAAAAGATTACACACAGTTTCTGGTTCTTCCAGTAGAAGCCTCCTGGTAATCATTGCAGCTGCTACAATCTTTTCCATAGCAGCTGAACCCTGAAAAGTATGTGAGAAGTTTTGTAAAACAAAATTAAAGGTGCAACACGAGATATTATAATTATTTGATTAAAAATTAAAAACAAAGCTTTTGGAGAGAAAAGGAGAGGGGAAAAGACTTCAAAAATATGTTTTAAAAGGGAAAACACAGAAAAACATATCAAAGTGTCTGATCCAGTACTTCCAAACAACCTAATAAGTTGAACAAACCTCGTTGAAGTGCATATGGTAATCTCCAAGGTGCTTGTCCGTCCATCTCTGAATTGGTGTTAAGAAAGACTGTAAGAAAGATAGATCCCGTTCACCCTCAACCTTGGAACGCAAGCTTTTCAAGTGCAACCTCTCTTGTTGGCCTCGTTGTTCCATTAGTGGTATTTTATTTAATTGCTCAAGTGCATGCAATAAAATCCCATGCTCCCTTGTGATAACATACTGTAAACCCATAATAAAGTAAAGAAATTTAACAATTAATAATGATTGAAGAAAGGGTTGTGTCCCATTATTCAACAAATATTAATTAGTCAAATAGTACAGTAATGCAAAAGGAAATAAAGAAAACAGCCAAACAGCAATGGAAAATACACTGAATGCCGTATAATCAATATATATCCCAATGAGTGGAATTTTAACAATGCAACATTAATCTTGATACCATCAAACAAAAGACTTCTTTGTCTTGATTAAATAAAGTCAATGAAAGAGTCGTATGCATATTAAAAATTAAAGAGGTAAACATCCAAAAGAAAATAGGTTAATAGTATGTGCTAAATGTTTGGTTGAAATATAAAACAGCTTATAAACATTCTGGAGTTCACTATTTTCATGCTCATTTTAAATCTGTCGGGAAGAAATCAAATTTGATAATCATGTCAGTGTCAAGCATTTTAGTAATTAATTAGGATAAGGATACATGGATTCACCCATATGTCTTACTTTTCTCAGTATTCAACAAAACTTTTTGGCACCATCCATAGGGATTACTACCTCAGCCATTAGTCAAGAAGAATAAGAATTCATTCTCAATGTCCCTGATGGTGTTCATCTACCGGATTAGATTAGGGTCTAAAGCAAAAGTCAAACTTCAGAAGAGAAAATAGAGAAAGACAAATTAGGTGAAATGAAACATTTGTATATATATAGTGAAATGTGAAAGAAAAACACAGAAAAACAAGGCCACAAAGTGGTAGTAAAGATTAGTCCTACATGAGAAACACATGTGTGTTGTTCAAGGTTTTTTGTAAATACAAATAAGTTGAGGCAGTCCACTATAGTAGTCCAACTATAAATTGATTGTGATTGTTAAAAAACAACATTAAAAAAATGTGATGGCTATTACCTGACGAAACAAAACCCATGCATAGCAAGTGTGATGGATTGTCTCTGTGATTCCTAAAACTCTCCATGTTGACTTTAAAAGTTCAAGAATTTCCTCCACTTCCTAGAAATTAGACAGAACACGGATCACAATTTAGAATCCACAAAAGTGATACAGTCCAATTTCTACTCAAATAAGAGTTTCTTTACAATTGTTTCTTCTTAATAAAATAGAATTCAGTTTTAACGACAGATTTCAAGTAACTATGTCCACAAGAACCCTCTGATTCTTTTCACATCACATTTACAAAAGTTATACACATCACTTGCACAGCCCATGTACTCAGGAACCAAAGACCATATCACAATTCACTTGTTAAAGCCTTAATATTCAGCAAATAAACAAATAAAAACAGAATTAGCAATAACAATTTAAAGATGTAATGGCTCAATTTTCGCTATAATAGCCTTTGAAAGTAGAAGACACCAACCTCTGTCAGTTTTCCTTCATCTAGCATGTCAAACACACTTAAAAGTAACTTCTCATATAGTCTCACATTTAAGTGGTAACCGTCTGACCAATGACATATTTCACCAGTTAAGTCACCCCGAGCTGGACGCTCAGCCAAGGGAATGGCAATCTCTCTAAGGGATCTCAAGCATTCTGTCCTTTGAATTTCACCACTGGAAGAGGGGAGAAACTTCAAAAAATAAAATGAAAATCATATTAGTCACAGTCAATCAAGCATAACACAGGTAAGCCAATTCTTATGACTTAATTCCAACAGAGGATAGGTAAAATATGAACATCGAAATGGAGAATCACACACCTCTGCTTCTTCAATCTTGGCTAAGAGAATCCTCAACTCATTTGTCTTGCGTCCAGATTCACCAAATCCAACAGCAGGGTGATTAACAAGCCCCTCCTCCAAAACTTTTAACTGAACGACACAAATTTGGAAATGTTCAACAACGACAAAAAAAGCTATAGACTGGCATCCTCATCTCTCCATCAACATATTAACAAGCTAATAGAGTATATGAATGAAAGAGCGCAGAGAAAATTCTATAATGGATCTTACTACCTGCCGCTTTTGCCAACGTATAAAAGCCTTCTTATCAGAAAATTCTGAACGTGAAATACAGCAAAGCAACTCCAAAGGAACCAATAGAGTATCCATCCTTTTCCCTGCCTTTCCCACAAGAGCATTTAGCAAGCCTTGTCTTGTTCTAATATCCATTGACTCGGATATCTGCATCCAAATATTATCTATAAATATCAGTGCAGGATGCAGAAAATGTAAGCAAATACAAATTTAAGAATTTCTTGATTTTCAGGGTTTGCAAATATTAGCTGTGTCATTCAATAGATTAGCTGGAAGATAGCCCTAGTAGTAGGGCTAGAGATAGAGGGAGACCAAGAAAAACTATATGCAAAACTATTATGAAGGATTTAAAGCTCAACAATTTGTCCTAAGACTTCATTCAGAGAAGAACATTATGTATCCAATCCAACCATCCCTGGTAGGAAAAGGCTTGGTTAGTAACCAATGGTTACTATACAGTTTTGAATATAAATTCATAGGAAAGAGCCCATGCTTACGAGTATGAGTCCAAAATAAGAACTAGACAGAATCCACAATGCATATTGAACTGATCACGGATTCAAAACCCACCAAATTCAAAAGAGCCTTAGAGCAAAGAGCCCAAAGTCCCTTTAGCTACTAAAACAAATGTAGCAACACCAAAAACAATAAGCTCTTATTTATCACCCTATGATATTAATTTTTTATAACAACCGACAAGCTTCCAAAGTCCATCGCGGTACAAGCCAATACAACCTCTAAACCATCTCCCTTAGCAAAAAAAGGAAGCCACAATGTTATAAAGGTTTTAAAAAATTATCATATTCATTAGAAGAAAGCCCTTGCACACTATAAGAGTACACTTGAAATCTGTTGCAAAAGAAAACATTAATAAGAAACATAATGGCAGAAAAAAATCAATGGAAGGACCAAAGGATCAAAGCATAAGTAAATGGAACATATGCCCCTATATACCTCCATTTGAACACGCATCGTTTCCAGCAAGCCAACTAATCCAGGAGCACTCTGAGACTGGGAAACAACACTTCCACTTTTGCTGCGCCCAAGCTTCCTAATCAAGCTGGATTTTTTCTCTTTCTTTTTTTCTTTAGATGGGACAATCAGACCCCTGATGAACAAGAAACACATCAAAGAGTTCACATATATATAAATCTTTCACAAGAAAAAATCCCCTCAAATTAAACATATATTGGCAACAGACCCTGTGGCTCCAGCACAAGCCAAGAGAACCTCATACGCAGTTTCACGAAGATCATCATCTGATATACCTGGAATCGGTAAAAACAGAAATTAGGAAATTCATGATAGCTTTCATTTGAACCTTTCAATTTAAAATTTGAGGCATAAAACATCAATATATTATCTCTTACTTAGTATTTTCAACAAAAGAAGAAATTATTAGGATAGTATGAAGAATGAGAAGTACAAAGAATGGGGATAAAATGTCCTGCTAGAGCTACAAAATAAAATACACAAATCCATCATCCCAAAAGAGACCTCCACCATCTATGGATATCTATTATAGAAACACCCCCTAACCCTAAAACAACCATGGGCTGACACCAGATAGAAGTCAAGAAAACTATTCTGTGACAACAAAATCAGAAGGGAGAAATTTCCGGTTAACATGTTTTTGACCCATGTAGAAGCACAAGGGCAATGAGAGAAATGTCAGATTCCTTCTCTATACCGGTTTCCACCTTTGCAGTCACACAGCTTAGGAGTTGTGAGGATGAAAGAACATATCCAACAGATAAGATTTCTAGAGCAATCACCTGTGGAGAAGGAAGGCAATTTCACTGCAAGATCTGAAGCATCATTAAGAGTCCGTTTAGCCCTGAAGCCTTCAACGACTGAAACATCATCATCATCCTCAAAGTCTTCAATGTCATCCACAGTTAGCTCCTTTGTAGTGTCAAAAGACTCCGATCTCGATACATTAGATGCAATTGGGGATGGTGGAAAAACAGGAGGAGTGGAAACTGCAACATGAGACACTGCAGGAACAGGAACAGTTGGTGGCGGCCTTCTGGGAGGTGAACCTGAAGACTCAGGATCAGTGACCAAATAAAATTCACCGACTGAACCTGTATCACTCTGTTAAAGCCAGGAACATTTACAATCCAAACATGATCCTCAAACAATTAAGCAAAAGCTTTGAATGAAATGTGAGGAAATCAAAACTTATAAAGCATGTCATGACAGTAAAGAAAATAGCTCAGTTGTTTTAAAGATGCATCATATTCCTCCGCAAGTATTATATAAAAGAGTAGAGTTGGCAGACTAGTCATTGCGTGTTTAAAATGGCAAAATGCAGCAATGACAAATAAATATAGGAAGAAACTAAGAATGACTTTAGTATAAAATTGTCATTAAGAAGTGCACAAGCCATATCAGTACTTCACTTATAATATTAATACTTAAATGTATAAATGGCCCTAAATACACAATTTAAAAAATAAATAAAAACATCAAAAAGGCCATAACATAACATACCATTTGTGGTAACCCAGTATGATCATGATAATCTCTAATTGCTTCTGAAAGTTCAAGCATTGTACCTGCATTGAAGGAATTTAACATTAAGACAAGGAAAAAAAAAGAGAGGATGATAACTAATAAGCAAGAAAGACCGAATTCAACTAACTCTTTTTTGCACAGTTGAGGACATAATCAACACTGACTTGATCTAGATCCACATCATCCAGTGTAACTGCACCAGGTGGCATTACAACTTTCTTGATTAAGCTCCCTGAAAGTATAAAATCAAGAAGAACTCTTCTGTCCCTCCTGTATCTCTGGAGAAGCTCTATGGCATTCTCTCTGCAACTCATCAAATCACCACAAGTAAGGGTCCCATCACATGATAAATTAATGAAGGAACAAAGAGACACTTACTCTTCCATTGCTGATAAAGATACAACTATATTGAACTCCGACCAACTTCAACAATTGTGCTATCTCTCCAACACAGAGCTGAAAACAATTATAACACTGAATGTTACAAGATAATATGAAGCATACAAAATCAAAACACTGGAAAACTAAAATCCCACACTCCCACTATAAATCAAGACCATTCCAACAAAACAAGTTGCAGAAGAAAACTGATATTAAGCAAAATACGAGATCAGATTCGACCCAGTTCAGACTGCTCAAGCATTTTATAAAAAATAAAGTGAAAAGCAAGAACTTTCAACCAAAAAACAAAAACCCAAGTTGAATTTTCGTGTGGGGTGGTGAACCACGTGACAAAAACACGTTTTGATTTTGAAACAGTGGTTGCCCTTTCTTTCCAAGTGAAGCAAAGAGAGGGGTACCTGAATGGATCTTCAAAATGCGGATAATGGAGAAGAGAGAAAGCAGAAAAGTCAAATGGGTATGTGAATTGGAAGCAAAAATTGAAGTTTTCTTGTCGCTTGAGCTGAGCTAGAGGACTCTTGAGAGTGAGAGCAGAGCGAACTAACCTCAGCTCTCAAGAAATCGGAACAATTCTGTGTTTGAATTCCAAATTTCAGTATGGATCCAATCCAAGTTCTATTTTTTGTTTTCAGAAAAGCAAATTTTTTATTTCATATATACTTGTTATTTTTATTTTTATTATATTATTATATATTTTTAACCTCTTACAATAGTATTATTTGGTTTTGCATAAAGATTGTGTTTAATTTCTTACAATAGTATTATTTCGTTTTGCATAAAAATTGTTTGACACCGAAAAACACTTACTTATTATAATAATATTTTAAGTTAAAAATAAAATAAATATAAATTAAATATTAATTTATTAAGTTGTTAAATGATTATTTTATTATATAGGTGCCAAAAGTAGGATTAAGCTAGACCCCACCCCACATGCATGTTATTCTACAAATAAAAAAAAATCAACACTAACCTCTATACAGAGGCCCAATGTTGACTCTACTAATCTAAAACTCCTCCCTTTTCTTTTGGAACTTCAACTTGGATGACACTATTGGGATTCCTGAGGGTATACACATGGAAAATTTGGTACCATTGAATATTGAGTTAAGCTTATATTGGATATCACTTTCAATTCAATCCAAAATCTTGAGACAATTTTCTCCTTATATGTTGTTTAACTTTCTTATCTTTACTAAATATGGAGACTCAAACTCACACTTAGACTTGGACTTGGATTTGTTAAGTGTATATACAATCCAATACCCATAAGACGATCTCATTATATGAGTTTATATATTTTGATGATAACAAATATTATAAAGTGTGTTATGATATAACAAATCTCACTTATGTGCAGTATAAATTAAGACAAAAACAATAAAGCTGATGAGCAAGACTCACTAGACGAGCTAGACTCATTAATCGATACAACAACAAAAAAAGGTTGTTAGACAAACAATGACACATATTCACAACAAAAGATTCTAAGATGATTCAACATTCGTGTCTATTCTCTAAGTGACCAATATATTCAAAGAGAACATTGAAAATAAAGAAGTTATGCACATAAAAACATCATATGAAAAAACACACATTAGACGAAGTTCTGGGTAGACAAAGGACGTATCAAACAAAGCTCATAAAAAAACCTCATCGGATGGTGGATTAGACCATACAATTGAGAAAGATCACATCAGACGATCCAAGTGTTGAAAAACTTATTAGAATATTATGAGACAAAGCCCTTAGACAACACAAGGCAAACACACATTTTTACAAGCATTAGAGGCACATTGGAGATTGCATAGTCAAACGATACAAGCATCTTCAACATGACAAATGTCCATATTAACTTTCTTATTATTTGAATGATTGATGACAGTACCTATTCAATTGTAAATCTTATTTGATATTCTTAAATTATATTTTTCAAATAAGATTATTTTAGAAAGAATTTGAATAAATAGTATTTTACTATAAAGTCTTTGAAAAATAGAGCATGGATATTTTCTACATCAAAAAGTTTTTCTAAAAATGTTGTGGAATAATATTCAAGTTAAAAGTAATTATGGTACAATGTTGTCATCTAATACTAACACGGAAAGAAATTGAAAGAAGATAAAATATAATAAAGAAGAAAGTCTTAATAAATCACAAATATTCTAAGATATTGTTTGATATTTATTTTGTTCCGGATATTGTCAAAGTAATTAAAGATGTGTACAGAGATAATTACACTTTATACTTGTGACAATCATTCACACTTTATATTCTGTCTACATGAAGTATTAAAAATGTAAAATTACACTTAGTTTTGCAATTATAATAGATTACTCTAAAGTTTTACTCTAAAATCATTCACACTCGAAGTTTTACAATCAGATTACTCTATAGATTATAATAGATTTTTTCTTACTAAAACTTAATGAAATATACTGAAGTCATAAATTTTCATATAAATAAGAAAAATATTTTTATAATATTTACTTTAAAAGTTATAGTTAAAGTGTTTTTCAATTAAGTGACGGTATAAAAGAAATCTACATACTACGTATATGATTAAACTAAAAAGCTTGTATAAATTTACTTTTAATATGCAAAAATAACAATAATAAAAACTTGTATTCATCTTCAAGCAATAATTAAGACACCAGTATGGAATTTACAATATCATAAAATCAAAATCCAGCGTCTGAATCCGTTGAACAATTTTCACATAACAATTGACAACATGAATAACACTTCAATCCTTGCGCAACTATCTGGATATGTTAAAAGGGTCAGCAAAATTTTCAACTCCCCATGATGTGAGCAAGCATCTCTGAGCTCCATTGGATATTCATGTCGCAATCACAAGCTCAGCAAATCCAATCAGTTTAAGGATGTGCCATGAAGACAACTGAGACTATGCCATAGTCTAAACATATTAGGCTCCAACTTCAGCTCCATCATTGAGCTTGAGAGTCATTTTTATGTTCATTGCTGCTAACTCTGCAGCCAAGTATCTGAATACATAGGGCATGGCGACAGTCTCCATGCCTTTACTCGTTTGGCAAGCATGACAAGAAACCTTTTTTGCAGCTCTTCCAGGGGGTAGCCCTCCAATCTGGCGCACTGGTCTCTTTTGAGGCTGGATGAATGTTGTTGAAAGCATGCTTCCACAAAGAGAACATACATCAGCAATGTGATAATCAGAACAGGTGTGCAGCCTATCATGCAGAAGATATGCAGCTCCGTGTGCAAGCAGAGAGTCACGTTCCATTTCACCAAATCGAATTCCTCCACCGCGCTTCCGCCCTTTTATTGGCTGCCGGGTGACTTGGTCAATTGTGCCGGTAGATCGAACCTGTAATATGGAAAAAGCACTTGGCATTAAACAACATTTGTTGTTATTGTTTAGTTTGGGGCTGTGAACTTAACACTTTATTGAAACAAGCAATGTACTCGTCAGCAAGATTTTATAGGAAGTAAAAGCAGTGAATTTGTTCACCTGAAATTTGTCTGAAACCATGTGACGCAGCCGCTGATAATAAACAGGCCCAATAAATATTTCGCATGTTAGTTCTGTTCCATAAACACCACTGTATAGAACCTCCAAACCGTGATAATTAAATCCCTTTTCTTTTAGCAGGACACCAAGATCATCAACAAGTGAGCCTGATTTTGAATCAGACCCCTCACCGTCTTTCTTTGTTGAACTTCGAAATGGAGTTGCATCTACAAACTCTCCACGCAAGGAACCTCCCTGCAAGAAGAAATTATCATGAATCATGCATGCCTTCAGAAGTGAGACTGATACGGCACAATTAAGATACAAAACCAAAGAAATTGATATAATATTAACATAAAAATACAAATAGTAATTAGAATAAACATATCAAGTTTCTAAGTCATTATTAGTCATTGAACATACAATAGATACTGTAATATATATAAATATAGTACAATCCCACTTGTATAGGTACAAAATTTTAATAAATAATTTAAACTTGAAAGATGTTTCGTGAACACTACTAATACAGCAACCATTTTTGTTTGTACAAATATGGTGCTTCGTGTTACTAATATAATTTGCAAAAAGTAAAGACAAATCTAAACAACGATCCTCAAATAATTAAGGGAACCACGTATTTTTGTCTTCCACCAACCGTAGTGATGAATTTTGGTTTGTGGGTACAAGTATTTTTTGTATGTACAAGTATAGTGCTTCAAGTTACTAACATAATTGGTAAAAAGTGAGGACAAACCTAAACAACGATCCTCAGAAAAATAATCAAGGGAACCACATATCTTTGTCTTCCACCAGCCATAGTGATGAATTTTGGATAGTGGGTACTGGTCAACATCGAAATTGCTCTAGCTGGATAGCAGGGTGACTACTATTTTTTACATGTCATGATACAAACTAAACAGTACCTTTGTTCCTATATAATAATCGTTCAAGGTTCTTTCACCTAAACCAAGAAAAACATTTAATTCTTCTATTTTTAATGAAATGTTATACTCCTTTCAGTTTTCTCTTTCCAACAAATTTTCAAAGCATAATAAAAATAGAAATAAGGGTATCATTAGAAGAAGAAAAGTTGTTTTATCTAGAAATTGTAAATTTGCCATAAAAACAAACACCCTAAATTAAAGAAATTTATAATAAATAATTCAAGAACATAGTAACGAAGTCAGAAGAAAAAGAAAGATGGTGGTGATTTTAATAGAAAAGAAGCACAAGAAATTAGATAGCAACTAGAAGAATGTGAACAGGGAAGTCTGACAGAAGAAAGAACAAAAGCAGGTGAAAAAAGTCTTATAGGCTGTGAAATAACAGAGGTCAGAACATAACTACTGTGTTTCAGGGGTAAGAATTAATTAATGAACGCTACTATGGTCTGAGAAAAGCCACTATTTTGACCGCAAACAATGGCCGCTACTGAAAGCTACCCACAAATAGAGTCCAATAGCAGTCGAGGGGCACTCCACTTCGCTAGTGCACTACTGACTACTGTGACATCAACTACTTAAAATGGAAATTTTCACAAGTTATATGATAATCTTCATTGATAAGGCGGCTTTTGTAATATGATGTTTTTACACATTTTTTCATAGTAGTACCTTAGCAGCAACTGATTCCAAAAGCATAGCAATTGTCATCCTGGAAGGAAATGCATGAGGATTGATGATGAGATCTGGGCGCATGCCAGTATTTCCAGAAAATGGCATATCAACGTCTGGCCACAACTGAGAGCAAACACCTTTCTGTCCATGTCTACTGCTAAATTTGTCCCCAATAACAGGGTTCCGAGGATGTCGAAAGCGTATGTTAACCTGCTCCAATAATTACAAGCATATATTATATACATCAGCAGATGAAAGTGAATAATCCAACAAAGAACTACAAGATCAGTAAAAAAATACATAAACTGACTAATCAAATCAAACTATACTGAATATATGGTAATCTAGCTTGAGTTTATGTTTCCATTGCTAATAACATATCTCTTGTAACAACATTCAGGTTACAAATGCAGAATTATGCAGTCTAACAGAAAATATAAAAAAAAATAAAAATATCAGGGATGCATAAAAATTATAAACTTCAACTACAAATAAAATATTCTGTTGTCACATAAACATATCAAATTTAGGAATACAATTATCGTCTTATGAATTATAAAAAGATAAAAAAGAAACTACAATAGCATCCTTCAAGTATATAACAATAGGGTGGCAGCAAGTAAAAAAAGAGTAATCAGCACAATACACCTCTCAGTTCCTTGAACATCCAAAATAGAAAAGAACGAAACAAAAACCTGAATGGAGCATCATATACTGTTCTTTTTTAAATAGAAACACAAGTTCACTAAATAAAGAGCGAAAATTATAATGAGCTTTCTTGATTCACCTTCTGAATGTGCTTCTTGTTTTTGACATCCACAGCAACATAATCAACATAAACAGCTTCAGAACCCTTTCTTTTGTAGGTCTGTGTGGAACTTGTGACTTCATTATAAATGCTACAATAGGGTTCATCTGGTCGTATCATCTGAAAGTCATAAAATAAGTTTTAACATGACAAAATTGAAGTCAAGAGAAAAGAGACAGATCGGCAAAGGCATAATACCTGACCAACATGTGGAAGTCCATCTGAATCAATCGAGGGACAACCTAATTTCTCTACATTACTTTTTCTGAATATTCTCGAAGATCTGTCTGACTTCCCTCTTTGTTCAGTTAAGTCAATAGTTTCCGTCTGCCAAAAACAGTCATAAAAAGAAGTTTGGCATCTTGCAGAAACACAAATTAACAACAAAAGAAGCAAATATAAGCAGACCATGAGAACATCAGAAAAGAGTAAAAAGGATGTCAAATATAAAAACATTGTTGAATATGTAAATCTATTTCAGTTTGCTGTCCAGGTTCATTGTACATATGATATGATTAAGATTAAATGTATATCTATATATCAAATAGGAAAACTAGGCCCTGTAAATTCATCACTACGTTAATAGAGTGCATTATGAAACAAAGTCATAGTATTTCAATATGAAGTAACATACAAAATTAATTATGATTCATTATATCAAGAACATAATCAGATGCGGCAGTCTCTGACCTGATATATTTGTCCATGAAACATTCCACGTTCCACTGAAGATTTATTTAGAATCATGGCATCCTCCATATCATATCTGTAATTAGTTAACAAAGATATTGTTAATATCACAGGAAGATTGAAGCTACAGTTGGTTTGCATTAAAGCACTTACCCTGTATAAGCCAGAACTGCAACTATAGCATTTGTGCCTGTCGGAAATTCATCAATGTTGTATTTAGTATATGTACTTGTGCGTACTATGGGAGTCTGAGGAGTCTGGAAATACGCCAAAACATTTAAGTTTATAACAATCTAATGAGAATCAAGTACAAATAATAACATTATATTAAAAGCAGTGGATATAATTTGGAGACCGATAGTTATGATTAGGCAAAGATAAACTATATATCACACACATGCAAGCGATCTAATTACATATCACATACTTCGAGACCAATTACTTTGGTTCCCACATCACATACAAAGATTAAATTGTAACATAGCATAGCTGCAATTTCAACATGCTGATTTGAACAAACCTGAAGATGATACAACTTCTGATCTGCACGATGTTGAATAGTTTGTGAAGAGAATGCCATTGTTTGCTTTGCCATCTACATCATAACCCAGAGTAAAAAAATTTGTATCTTAGGTAGATTTAGATACCATGGCAAGTACAAAAGATTATAGAACCTGGCACTGGTACATATTTCGTGGACTCTGATTATGATCTGACCACGGGGTGAGATTTGCAACTACACTAAGCATTTCTGTGGGGTGGATTTCTTCATGAGTTGCAGGAAATGAACTTTTTCTTCCACCGTCTCCTCCATCAAGACATCTAATTTCCATAAAAACCTGTTAAAAAAATATACAGCATAATTAAAATTTGGAAAATCCTCAGTTCAAAGCACTAATCTGTGATGATGTTTTTTTAGAATAGCTCCAAATCATACAATATACTAAAGAAAAAAGTATAATGACCTGCTCAAATGGCCCAATGAGTTCGATGCTTTCACTTCCATTGGAAGGAATTGATATATTTTTTACTGGTCGGACAAATCTTGAAGGGGATGTGAACAGATATAAGCCAGGATAGGCTCCACCCATGCTCAAAGGAACATATCCCACTTCCATATCACCAGGAATCTGTGCCACGTTAGTTTTAAGTCAATACCAATAAATATTTAACTAATGAAGCAAGGACATTTTGACCGAAAACGAACCACTGAAGCAGATGAGACTTTTAATTCTCGTATGTAAGCCACAACTTTCTCCACTTCACTGGATGCTATACAACCAACTACACAACCATCTAAGAGAACAGTGAGAGCTTCAGGTGGACCAGGAAGAAATATCTTTGGCAATGATGATGTCATCCCAACCTCCATTAAAATATCTCGGATGGACTTTTGTATTTTAAAATAATCTTTAATGTTTCCTTGAGAATCAAAAAATGATGTTATCCCTGAAATACAGAAGTGGAAAAAAACAGTTAACTACAATGATTAGATTGTGGATTAATGAACAATTAATCTTCTTGCTAATGCAAAAATGCCACTAATGAAGGTTGTAAATAATATTAAATATTTTATCAGACACAAATTAATAGTAGTGTTCTAGTTTGATAGCTAGAAATAGTAAACATTTAGACCATGCTATATTAGATTGAGGATTTTATTTGCACCACTCTTCTGGCCAACTTAAACCAAAAGTTCCAACCAAGTCACTCCAACTGCGGACTACTTAGCCATAATTTTAATTTGGATCACCCATGCCAGTATCATGAGAAACGCAATACTATATTTGAGAAATATAATTGCTAATTGTCGTCCATTTTGTTGCTGCTCCTCCTCCATCTATTGTTCATTTAGTGCAATCCATTATATCATTCCAGAGGGTGATATCCATGTTATTTCGAAATGCAATTAAAAATTCTTTAAGTGTATGTTAAAGAAATCAGTATCCTCAAAAACAAATTCACATACCCTAATAGTTCATACCAAGTGCATGCTGGAAATGTATTTGTAGAATTGATTTGAATTAATGTGATTTACAGAATCGGTTATAAGTAAATTGAGAGTTTTGTTCGGAAACGAAATGTTTAAAAAAATTGATTGATACACAACGTCATTTGAAAACTTGCAATACAAATTGATTTTGCAAGTGCAATTACAAAATGGGTGTTGATGTCCATTCCATAAATATATTTTTATGTAGAAGTCTTTGTATTGTAATGAATTCATTACAGGCTTAAATATATTTTTAACCCCTATAAAATTTCCTTTGTTTTTAATCTCTCTAAAATAATGTCTAGTTGTATTGTGATATAAGTCAGCAAGTCTTTAATTTTTTATAAATATAAATGTTATTTATCCATCTAAAATGAATGTTAGGTATCAAAATTAGTCATTTCAAATTTCTGAAGGATGAAAAAGAAACCAAAATTCATGCATTTTATACGAAATAAAAAGAATAATTTTCAATTTTAGAGTACTAAACACAAAGTATAAAATTTACAAAGACCAAAATAAAAAACACGTTCATTTTATAGAGATCAAAAAATGCTAAGCCTTCATTATATTAATATTAATTAACTATTTAAACTTTAGCATCTAGAATTGCAATATTTTGTTAAATAAAATTAGATAGCTAGGTGTACAGAAAAAATCACAATTAACATATTTAGCAATATATTTCGAGGTCAACACTATTATATAGCTGCATTAAAGATGGTAACTGACATGACACTATTGAGCACAGGGACACAAAAGCCTTGTGATCAAAATCACGAAGCTGTTATTCACACTTCTGTTGAGATCAACTGTGATAGAAAACACATCGAAAAGGAAGAGTATACATGAGTTTAAATAAAATGAAATCATGCATCTATGTTCAAAATCAAGCCATGTGAAAGCACGAGAGTATACATGTAATATCAGTACATGATCGGGAAGTTACAATTACAAAACAGGAGTTTTTAATAACCAAGCCTTATTTTATATTTTTCCCTAAAATAAATTGAAAGCTAATAAGCATGTCTCTAAAAATGTAGTTTAGGGGACCCATTTCACTTTGTTTAAAGAGGCAACTACAGACTGAAAAAAGGCAATTTACAATCTCATCAAATTACTAATAAATAACAATCTCCCACGTGCAAGAATATCAAGGCAGTCAAAGAATGTCTAGTATTTAAGAGAGAAGAAAACAGAGGAAGATAACTGAATCAGAAAAAATAGGAAAATCAGAGTAGTAACTTACTACAAGTGCGAGTCATATGATTCAACAATCCACAAGGCTCTCCATCAGGTGTGTGAACAGGGCAAAGAAAGCCCCAAGATCTATTTATATAAATAAATAAACATAAAAAGTTACATAAAAACATATATATGGAAGTATATTATAAAATATCACAATCTGTTGATTATGTAAAAAGTACTAACTCAGGTAATAGCTTCCGAACAGTTGTTGTACGGAGTCCAGCAAATGAGGCCCCTCTATGAACAGCACGAAAATGTGACATAAATCGTAAAAAGTTTAGCCTTTCAGCCTGAACTGTATAACCTGCCCTCTGATTCAGCCAAAAATAGGCTATGAATAACTTGTAAGGGAACAAGCTAACAAAACAAGATATTTAAATCAAATAGGAAAGTAGTCTCGCCATAATTAGCATCATATTTCATTGATATAGTGTACTCAATCTCAATATATTTTGGCTCAATTGCAGGAAACACCTATTAACTATAGGCATTTTCAGAAATCTTCTGGTTCAAAACTCAATACCCAACTCATTTACCTAGACAACAGCATGTATTGACACCCAAAAAAAAACATCTTCCACCACCGTTGGCCACCATCTACCACCACCAGCAAGCACCAGATTTGAAAGCAAAACCTGATTGACCCAGAGGCTAATTCCTCCTCACACGCCGCAATTCACAACTTCTTTGTGCAGCTCACTCAAACGTAAATCATTCACCCGTCACCTTCCCGTTATTGGAACACTATCACACCACCTTTACCAAATTCGACGGCTTCTCTTGTCCCGATTTCAACCACTTTTTTCATCCTTCCACTACAGTTGGAGTACAAGTCATGCCCCTTTGACCTTATTTCTTTAAATCATTAAATTGTTCAATAACCTTTGATGCCAATTCATTTGTCACACAAAAAAATGGTCCATGTCAATTGATTAGGGGAAGATATGAATCCAGAAGACTATGCTATTTTAGAACCAAATTATCTATCTTGTCTTGCATTCCAATCTCCTAAACCTTTACATAATCACTTGGTTCATCCACACTTACGAAAATTAAAACAAAATGGTTCGTGAACTTAGGAAACTTCAACTCCTAGAGTGTGTTGTGTCAATTAAGTAATCAAATTAAATCCTCTTTTCTCAAACGAAATGAATCAAGATTAGTGTTCTTGATATCGGATAACCTAATTTTAAGTAAGTTTTGAACTCTAAATTAGGTTTAACAGCTCATGTAGCAGCAGCACATTCAAATTTTATTTGAATAATTAGGATTTTATTACTTAAAAGTTGAAATGGGCCAAAGGCCCAAACTTAATTTAAGTAGGTTTTGAACTTTTAATTAGGTTTAATAGCTGATGCACCTACAGCACATTCAAATTTTATTTGAATAATTAGGGTTTTAGGGTTTTATTAGTTTAAAGTTGCAATGGGCCAAAGGCTCAAACTTAACATAAGTAGGTTTTGAACTCTTAATTAGGTTTAATAGCTGATGCAAATGCAACAATTCAAATTTTATTTAATAATTAGGGTTTTAGGGTTTTATTAGTTAAAAGTTGGAATGGGCCAAAGGCCAAAACTTATTAGGGTTTTTCAAAATTAGGTTTAGGTGTTCTATCTTTTTCATGCGCCACTGGTCCCTTATTCTTCATTTTCCACCACCGTTGTTACAGTGTTTTTCTCTGCCTTTTTCGATATTTCCGTTTTTTGTTAGCATCCCAAGATGCCAAAAGCGGCTGCCATGGGAAAATCGCATGCCTTTTGTGGTACACACAATTCGTTGTACAAACAATATCTGTTCACTTTCCTAATGAGGTTGAAGTCAACGGTGGATGGACAATGGTGGCACAACCGTGTCAACTGACAGAAGCACAAATCACAGTAAGTGGTGCCCTACATCATAAGGACAAACTAGATGACAATGGACAACTCGACAGTGAATGCAATAGCACATGGAGGATAAGTCACCAACAGCAGACTAGGAGGTTGCAACATGAGGAAGTGAGGAACAAGAGAATGTTGGGTTTTTCAATTTTGTTTGGGTTTGGTTTGAATTGTGGGTTGGCCCAACCCTTTTTAAAAAAATAAAACAATTGAAGTGGGCCTGGCCAAGTAAGAAGACTTGAGCGTACAAAAGAAAGAAAAGATTAGGAATACTTAAGCCTTGACTAAGATCAGGTTGCGTGATGCAAAACTATTCTTCCTTCCTCAAGAAGACCAGGCAGCAACAGCATTTCTGCCATGACCGATTTGTAGCACCATACTGTGTTGATTTACCACAAAATGGATTAACCAATGTCCTGTTGTAGCAACCGAAGACAGAAGCATGACCACAATCTACCATGGCCAATATTTGATAACATTGATACTAAATTGGGTTGGTTTGTATAAGGACATTAAGTTTATTATTAAATAATAGGAAATAAAAAATTTGAGAGAAAACAAAAATAAGAAATTAACAATTGACAGGTGGCAAATGCAAAATTATAAACAATGGCATAATTTAACTAAGCACTGGAAAGTCAATACCTGTTGCAGATCTAGACCCGTTTGGGTCACCAATCTTCCAGTTTTCAACAAGTTTTCAACTGATGCACTGACTAGCTTTGCTGAATTTTTATCCATGATTTTCTTCACTTGAGCAACTGCAATACCGGAGAAGTAAACAATAAATTGACAAAAAGTTATATATGATTAAAAATCATCAACTTAAGTCATACTACTTTGCAGACTACAGAAAAAAGTTCCAAGATCATTCCGGACACAGTAAACTACTACAGCAACTAAGCATACTAACCAAAATGTAAAGCAGATGGAGCAAAACAGGAATACAAACAACAGCTAGAAATAATCAACAAATATCTACATACTGTCGCTGAAATCAAATTTATTGCTCTTTTTTTGGATCTCGTCCATAAGAAGCTTTTTCCCTTTTTGCAGCCAATCTTCCAGTTTTTCCTAAGATCAATAGTATGTAAATACAAGAAATCAACATTAAGTGATGGAAAGAAACGTGAACCAGAGCTTAGGATAAAGTAATGGAACTAAAAGCTGAAATGAGCGTGAACTTTCAAGATATATTAGAACAAGAGGGTCAACACGAGAATACAATTAATAAAGGTTTGATGTAATGTTGTTGGGGTTTTATAAGAATTTGACCAATTCAAAGAGGCACAACTGAACAGGAATTTCAGAAATTGACATCCATTCTATGCTAGAATTCAGAATCAATTTCCAAAAGCCAAATGGGACCAAATATAAACTGTAAGTGTATGCCATTAGGCCATTAAAATGGAAAAAATTTATACCTTGATATAAAGTGAAATCAGGTGGCCAGGGAGTAAAACCTCATGATTTTGCAAGGAATCAGGATTGTCTGGAACTGATGTCTGATCTATAAGCGAGAAAAGTTTCTGCAGCATGAAGCTAAAGCCAGAAGAAAGGAGCAACCAAATACCACACACAATGTGAGAAAACAATACATAAATCATTACTAAAAGTATTTCTTGTCCAAAAGAATTAATCTGACTAATTTAAAATCATAACATAAATTAGAAGAGCAAGTAGCTAACATGAGAAGATTGAATTTGTCGAAATCATTATCCAGATGAACTAATATGCAATCCTTCAAAACAGCATCAGCCACCTAGAAAAAAAAAACTTCAAAAAATTACTGGACCGATGTCTGGATTTTAATTTTTTAACCTGTTTATAAAAGTAAAAGATTTCTTTCAAGCAGAAGTGAGGGTGGGGTTCAAATACAAAGTGAAAATTTGGTATTTCTGGACTTTCTCCCTCTACCTTCATACAATGTGTTAGAATCCTTAAATTCACATGGCCTCCCTTGGGAGATAAAATGTATTATACCATATTAAATGTAAGTTGTATAAAACCTCATAGTAGTAGTGACCAGTTATGGCAACACCCTGGGAGATAAAATGTGTTATACAATATTAAATGTAAGTTGTATAAACATCGTAGTACTTTTGTTTAATGAACATAGATTTCCTTATGCTAATCTTTTTTCTATCGCACACAATTTTGTCAAAGATCTTAATTTGTATTTCAGTTTAAGTCTCACTCTTACACCACCTCAAAATTCTCCAACTTCTTCACCAACTATTACACTTGAATCTAGCATTACATCGTTTAACACCATCGTCTTTTGAGACTCTGTCTGTTCCTAAATATAGTTAACCCATCATCTTCTGAGTCTATTTCTGTTTATAATACAACTCCAATAGTGAATACTCATCCTATGCAGACTAGATCTGAATTTGATATTCTTCAGTCCACAATTCATCTAAAATTTCTCTAATGATGAACCTAAAAATGTTAAATAAGCACTTGAGGATGCTAATTGGTTGGCTACAATGCAGCAGGAATATAATCCAGTTATGCAGAAAAATACATGGGACTTAGTATCTCTACCTCCTCATAGACAAGTTGTTGGTTGTAAGTGGGTTTTTTTTTAGAGTCAAAGAAAATGCAGATGGCTCTATAAATAATTATAAATCAAGGATGGTTGCTAAGGAGTTTCATCAAGTACATGACATTGATTTTCATGAAATCTTCTCTCCAATGGTAAAGACAATTACAATTAGATTGTTCTTACTCTTGCTATCTCCTATGGATGGAAATTGTTTCAACTTGATATCAATAATGCCTTTTTGAATGGTTTCCTTGAAGAAACAGTTTATATGGCACAACATCCAGGATTTGAAGAGACGAACAAATCTCTAGTTTATAAATCAATAATGGACTAAAACAAGGACCAGGACAATGGTTTGACAGATTACAATCTACTCTGATTCAACGTATTACAACAACCAAACTTCATGTAGCTTTTTCTACTAAACAACTTGGTCATCAAGATTATTTTTCTTGGCCTTGAAAGTAAATGTTTACATATTAAGTCTATTCTTATGCCTCCAAGCAAATATATTTTAGACTTGCTTCACCAAACACATATGGCAAAAGCCCATTCCATTTCTTCCCCTGTGGTTTCTAATTGGAAGTTATCCAAGTTTTGGACTGATCTATTTATACCCTACCTTATATTGTTCAGTGGTAGGTGCTTCGCAATATGTCGCTCTTACAATACCATAAATCAGCTTCGTTGTGAACAAAGTCTGTCAATTTATGGCCAAACCATGGAATTCTTATTGGATTTTGATTAAACGCATACTACAGTCTCATTTTCCATCTGCATTTCTTGTCCAACCTTGTCACAGAAAGCCTTTGAGATCCTGATTGGGCATCTGATAATGATGATATGCGTGTCTACTTCAGAAGCAGCCATCTTTCTTGGTCTCAATTTAATATCTTGATGGTCCCACAATAGTGAGCTAGTGCTCACTGGATTGCAAGATCCATTTACTACACTTGTTCTTCTTTGTGTCAGTCCAAGTGTTGTGTCTATTCCTCACAATCTGGTGTTTCATAATTGCACTAAACACATAGAGATTGATGTTTTCTTTGTGGGGGAAAAGATTATGGAAACACAGCCCTTCATTATCATATTCTTGCATTTGATAATTGGCAGATGTGCTAACCAATCCTCTATGTTTAGCAAATTAAACAAATGAGCCTCGTTTTGATTTTCTTAGAGGCAAACTCAACGTGTAGAGTTTTTCTTTTGTTAGAGTGAACAATTGTTAACCTTTACCGTTACAGCTGTCAACTATTACTAAAAGTAGCTTTTGTTGTAAGTGATTGCTTGTAAATAACCTTGTGACCTTAGTTTAGTGTGTGAAAATAATAAACAGTTTAGTTTGTTTCTCTCCTTTTTCTGCATAATTTGGGATTTTTGGGCATTGGAAGATGAACTCCTACAAGTTTCATACGTAGGACACAGTATTTCAGGGAGGAATCCCTATTTCTTTTTAATAAGATATCAGGTTTCTATCAGGCTTGCCATGTCGAATTAGACTAAAGTGCAGAAGAGAAGTCAGTTAAATTTAAGCATTTTTCATGAGGGAAGTATAATTCACCATTAATATATAATGAAAACATAAAGATTTTTCTTGTCAAATTAGACTAAAGTGTAGCACAAGTTAATCTCTACAAGAAGGGGAATATAGTATTTCAAAATAAAGGCTGTTAAATTTTAACATGTTTCACAACGGAAGTATAATCTACCATTAATATATAATAATGAAATCATAAAGACTTACAATAGCATAACTGTCTTTCATAAGTTCAGGCATAATAGGTTGGAAGTGCTCTCCTGAATTTAAAATGAAGAATTAGTACAAAAATATACAAATTATTTGCCAAAGGGACCTTGAAGAGTGTCACGTTGACTACCAATATACTCTAGACATTGACCACGGGTGAATAGAGACAAATCCCGAAGTTCATCTAAGATTATTTTCGCCCTTTCACCAACAAGCTGGGTCCCAACAGCACCCTTTCCCTTTGCATACTTCTCATTATAGCAACTTGTCAAATTTACATAAATTTCACGGTCAGTTGTGTCAATGAGGGCCTGTTATAGATGTCCATTAGCACCATAAATAAATCTTCCAAAAAACAAAAACAAATAAGGGAGGAAATAAGATGAATAAAGGAAGCTATACTAAGACAACTTTATTGTAAAATAATAGAGTCAACAATCATTACCTTCAAAACAATGCCCACAGGAAGTAAGTACTCCCTTCCCCTTAACCTGAAAAATGATTATCACAATGAAATATGTCTACTTACATCTCAAATCACGGGAATTTTTTTAGGAGTGCAAAACAGGAGTACAAAATATAGCTTGGACTAGGTGTTCTAAATCAACATAAGGTTGTTTACCAGAAACCAAGTCTTGCGCTCCCATTACGAAGGTAATACAATCTTATTGACAACGAGGACTGATCAGCTCTTACACACCTAACAATTAAACATAAAACCTTAAAGAAATCATACTAAAATATTATGCAATGGGTTAAACACTAAAGAAATCAACGTATTTCGCTTTTGGATAAAATAAATGGCGTAATTGATAAGAAAAATGATAAACAGGATAGAATTCCATGAATGGAGAAAATTTAAATAGTAATGCATGCATTGGGCATCTATTCTGTGCAAACTAAATAAAAAGCATTAGATGTTAATATAATATAATTATAGAAGGCAATTTTTTTCTGAAGAAAACACAATTAGAATATCTGGCTGGACATATTCCCATTTAGGACTAGTTAACCAAAACTAAATGCCATTGTCCAATCAATTATAATCACTATCTTTGAAAGATGCTCACCTCTCTTAGCTTAATCATACTAAATTACAAATATGTCAACTAGCTTGTCCTAAATTGCAATTAGCCCAATTTTTATGAAAGAAAAGTAACCCATTGGAAGAAAGGAGATAGAACAAGGAAAAGAGTGAAAATCAAATATGATAGAATTAATTAAAGATTATCATCTTTTGACTTCTAAGTTTATAACAAATTTTGTTAAGGCATATATATTGTTAACTTTTAGTGTCATTAACACTGTTTTGGGTTGGGATACAAATTAATTGTTTATAAAACCCATAGAAAACTATTTATCACATAAATTGTATAGAACTACTTTTTATAAAGCCCATACAACCCTTTTCTCTTGATGCACATACAAGAAACAATATTTGAGTGACATGCAAGTTTTTCCAATTACAAACCTTATTACAACTGCTTTATCTGTATATCCTTCTCGCCGATCACAAAATGAACTCCGCACCATACTCATTGGCTACAACATTTAAGGAACCAGAAAATAAATTAATAAGCTATGACAAGGAATTGAGAAATCCATGATTAGGCATTATGCAGAAACTAGGTAGGCATACAACTTCTCGGGCTTACTCAATGCAACCTAAGCACATAACAAAAAAATATTGCTTACATAATTCCGTTTCGGCAAAATTAACAGTCGGATAACTCTCTCGAGGCCATTCAAGATGAAGTAACTGAAAAGAAAGGTGTTTGATAAACCAATTATCAGCAAATGATCTTGAAACAAATTAAGAAATGGAATGGCAAAAAAGCAAATCAAATAATGCTTACAAACAAAATATTTATTTAAAATCAAGCTTCATGACAGAAGAGCTGTGATGATTCAGTATTTATTCAGTAACTGTAATCTAAAGTAATATATAATTCATAGCTTATCATTAACAGCATTTTTCAAGTTTAAGTTTAAGTTGTGAATAACAAATATGTGTTTGCACAACTATTCAAATTTAATTAGCTTTTGCTCTCATAAGTCAGAAATTTAGAAATCCTAAGGTAAAAAGAGGAAACAAAGCAGACCATATCATCAACGTAATATTATAATAAAATGAACTTCTGAGTCATAGAAGCTCTTGTATTGTGCTACTACATGAAGAACCAAGTGTCCTAAATGCAGGCACATAATTTATATTTCAAAAGGAAACATTGAGTGTATAAGGGCTTCTACAACTAAAAGTACACCTTTATTGTAATATTATGTATTAAGTTTCACAGACAGGGATTAACCACTTACCCGCCCATTTCCGATGCTTCTTCCTTACAGGAAACAAGTTTTTTGGGATCAGCACCTCTCAAGTTACATAACTTTGACTGCACCAGTACAAAAAGAAAAACATTCAACACAACTGTGGAATTAGATAATTAAAAGCCAATTTTCTAGCACAACTAGTAAGGTTCGGAGCACAGTAGAACTCAAAAAAAAACAATACACACAAATGCACAAGAAAATATGCAAAACAAAATTTATGTAGAAACAGAGGGGGTTTATAAATAAGAAACAACTTGTTAGCTTGTAAAAGCATATGAATTAATAATGTAAAATTCAATTCAAACACTCACGTTTTTTAAAGGGTACAATGCTAATAAACAGGTTCACAAATTAAAATGGCAAATTCAAACTGCACATTTGAAAAGTAAGTTGTGAATCATTAAATGTAAATATTTCTTGCATCCACCCAGAACTATATCTGCTCTCCAACCATCAAACATGCAGAAATAAAATAAAAAATCACATTTCACACTCCTCTTTATATACAGACAAACAATAAAACCTATGAGAATGGATAATTCCACAAATCTTTATTTATTTACAATAACCCTTTCCTTAAAGAAAGAACACAAAAAAAATCAAATATATCATGTACTTGTTTGTCTCTGAAACTAGTTTAACCAGAACCACGTAAAAACGTCTCATTTCATACTTTAAGGGAAGCAAACAAACCTGCAACATTATGGGAAACTGCCCAAAATTAACATTTTCTCTAATAACAGGCCCGTCATTATATTGAAAGCAAACATCTATAGTTATCTTTCCTGCATAGGAAATCTTTGCCTGTCTACACTGCTCACAGAAAAAAATAAAAAACCATCACAAACTGAATCGATCAATGAATTAAAAATAAAAACAATAATAAAATTCTGCACAATATAAAGAATGAAATTTTGAGTTGAAACTTGCTTCAAACGGAAGTAAAGCCTCCCGCATCGTCTTCGAAATTCGCTCCTTCTGCGGTGGATACACCACCGGATTCTCCAACCAAAGTAAGAACAAAGTTAAGAGAACAAACACCAATCCCATCATCATCTATGTGGATCCAAGTAAACTAACATCCCTCAACCCAGTAAAATCCTATGTGAACTCTAATCATTTTCAAGAAAAAATGGGAAATCCCTTTTTTTGAAAAAAAAAGAAATAGAACTATTATTTTAACTAATGCAGTCAATCTTCATCGAAGCTCTCATATAATTCCTCTTCCAGAAACAGAGTACGTAAATTTTTATTTTAGCTATTTTAGCTTATAGAGAATCTTACTTCATTTTACCTCCTTATTTTTTTTCCTCTCTTGTGGATAAATCTGTCCAAACAGGGCATAAGAAAGTTCAACAACTTAGCAATAATCACCACTCCAACTTCACATAGCAACCCCATATTCCAAGAAAAAAAAAAACAGTTCCGAACACAAACAGTAAAAGCTAAACACGCATGTTGTGGCGCAAATTAATCGATGTTGTAAAGAAAAAGGATATTTCTAAGCTTTGTGGTCGTGAAATCGTCCAACACTTCGATGGGTTTGATGTGTAGCAGAGTGGTTTCCAATCCAGCTTTTACCATGTGATCGAAGGACTCTATGTGATGCTTAAACAGCTCTCTCAGCGCCTCGAAGTCCGGTACCGAACCTGGTTTAGCCACCATCTTCGCTGCTCTTGGAGTCGCGTTACGGTCTCGCCGGACACGCAGGTGCTTCGCGCCGCGGTAGCGTTGCGCGGAGGAGGTTGCGACCGAGGCGAATGCAGTTTATGGCGGCGGAGCGGCGGCGAATGGAGTTTTGCACGGTGGTTGAGAGGAAGAGGAGAAGGTGCGGCGGAAGCTTGAGACGGAAGAGGTTTTGAATACACAAAATACCTAATATCACTTTGGCGCCGTTGTACTTCAAGAAGGGTAATCTCAAATATTCGTATGTAAATAAAATAAAATATAAAAAATATCTAATTCTCATTATATTATTGTAATTAAAAATTATATTTTGATAAAAATAATAAATGGAAAAATTAAAATATTTTACTAAATACAAAATAACTACTATTATAAAACCATAAAAAGTAACTAAAACCATAAGAAAAAAATAGGATTGTTATTGTGACTGTTAGACCTTAATTCGATTCCCTTTAATACTAAATAGTTTATAAGTTTAATAATAATAATAAATTATTATAGTGATTAAAAAATAAAATTTAGCATAATTATAAATTATCTCATTAGTTATATACTGATATATGTTGAAGCTTTGTTACAAAGATAAGTAAATATTATTGAATCTGCAAATATTAATTCTATTATAAATTAGCGGAAACAGAACTTTATTTTTCTCTTTTTCATTATGTTAAAGTAATGTAATTTGAAAAAATAAATAAGAAAATAAAGTTGTTTAAATATAGTTTTGGAAACATTATAGAAAAAAATGAAAAGATTTGGTAATATAAATAAATTATATCAATCATTAATCTTTCAAGTAATTGTTTTTTTAGTAAAATACAGTTACTTTTAAATTGAGGAAATATCTGTTATCTGAGATTATTTTATTCTGTATATTATAGAAGCTAAAATATATCCCAAAAAAACTAATCTTTTGAGAGAAAAGTCAACTGCCTTTTAAAAATAAAATTTTGAAAAAAAACATATTTGACAATATATCGAAGACTTATTATTATTATTATTATTATTATTATTATATATATATATATATATATATTTATATTGAACCTCAAATGACCCATGTTGTACCATTACATGTTCACGTACCAAAACAATCATGATAAAAGAAAGGGATCACTAGAGAATAAGTATGTTATATAATATCAAAACATTTATGAAAAAATATTAAAAAAACTATTTAATGATTAAATAAAACACAGTTTTTTTATTTACTTCAGCAGAGATAAGATTTAATAATCAAAATATATATTGAGTTTAAACACTTAAAATTAACATATATCATATTTATTATAGTGTATTTACTTGTCAAGTTACATAGTTTCAATCATAATTTTATACATAATATCACACTTTCTCACAAATTTATAAAGTATTTGTAATTTTTCACTTGCAAATGTGTAATAAAAAATTTCACCAACTATTATTATCTTATATGTTTATCAATAAATTATTCTTAACTATAATTGAATATTTACGTTATATTTTTTAAAAAAATAAGTTATTTTTGTAGTAAATCATTTATTAAATATAAATTATATATATATATATATTTACTTTCATATCATTTCTCACTACAAAAGGAAAAATGATATTTAACAAAGTGAACATAATCAAAATCATCGATAAACCGTATGTGAGTTTTATCATATAAAGTCAAATCAAAGATAAGACATATAATAAACGTTACAAATTTTAGAAAGAAGAAAGTGAACATCTAATAAAGCAAATGAGACAAACAAACATATGTGATTAACTAATTAACTATTAAGGTAATTAAGCACATTCATACACTTAACTACTTTATCATGTGAAAGTTGTAACTTCTTCCTTCAGTGTATATGAGACAAGCATATCAAAGTAGAGGATAGAAAACATTATGACAATCTATAATGTGTTTTTTCAAAAAATTATTTCAAATTTTACCAATCTTGAAAACACTTTTAGACACATTCCATATTGCATAACTGGGAATGTAAATTTGCATTTATCAGATCCAATAACAAGTTTCAAATTGTCTAATTTAGAAGGTAAACACACGTTTCAATTAATTAAAGATGTTGTAATCCAAATAATCACCAGATTACACCCTCCAAAATATATTAAAAAAAGCACAACTCCATAACCAAACCGTCAACCATTTTAACTTTTTTACCAAAGAATAATTTTTAAATTATAAAAATTATGGGGGTGCTGAAAGAACCTAGGGAGGTGCAGAAAAAAATATCCTTTTTTTTCCTCCTAGATTTCAACTTCTTGTTCATTACTTTTCTATCTTGCACTCCCATGATCACTCCCTACACCCCATAATAAGAGCGAAAGGATTAAAATATCCTCCTTCACTGTTCATTGCCATTGCACTTTAAGGAGGAAGAAGAAGTAGATATAGAGAAAGAGTAAAACAGTGAGTTTGATGGTAAACATGTTCGGGAAGCTAGTTTGAAAGGTTTTGTATAAGTTTCAAAAATTTTGTTCAATTTAATTCTAAAAAGCATCTCATATATTCTAAACAAAATTTACCTAAAACCTCATCCCATATGTTCCAAAAATATATGCCATTGGTTTAGAGTAAAAAGTTTAGAGTAAAAAGTAAAAGCCCATGTTTTTTATTTTTTCAAAAAATATGTATAATTTTTAAAATATAAAAACACAATTTTATATAATATATAATTATGAATTATATAATATACAATACTAAAGGTTTATATGTTTCAATTATTTTTTTTTAAAAAAAATGTTTTTATATGACTAGTTCAAAAGAATTTGTTATTTATTCTTATTATCATAATAAAAATTTATACAATAAATTTAATTTGTTAAAAAATTAATATATTTATCTTTTTTAAAATTGTGTTAAAATCATATTAAAATTGTCAGAAATACAACAAATATTTTTTAAATTAGACACTTTATCAATACGTATCCTACAAGTGTCATACGAGTATCAGTATCTAATATATGTGTCCAATACGTATCCTACAAGGGTCATACGAGTATCAGTATCTAATATATGTGTCCAACACTGACACACCATTTAAGCTGCATGTACGAGTCTTATAGTTTAGAAACCAAAGCTATTAGGTTTAACCTAACCTGTTCAAATGTTTAACTTAACATTGTAGCCTAATAAAAGACCAAAACAGATTGTAGATGAGCTTGACCTATCCCTGAAGATTGGTAAAAGAAAGAGTATATGAACAATGAAGATTAAAACCAAGTTGAACTAGGAAAGGAAACTATTATTGATTAGATAATCAGAGACCTACATTCTGCATTTAATTCCTAACAACATACACAGAAGTACAAGAGGGCAGTGGCGGCATTCTACAATCTCACCGCTCATTCAATACCCCTTCTCATAAAGCAGCTAATAATATTATATGGACTCGAGAAAGGAGACAAGCAGAATATACACATCATTGAACTTTAAGAGTCAGGTTGCTCTGATTTCACTGGTGCACCTGATGATGATGCACAACTTCCATTCTGCAGATAGAGGCTGTTTGCAACCATAGAATCACTAACCAAGCCCACATCAACATCATCAAAATTCAGGGGTCCTCTCACCTTCCTGTTGCTAATACATAGAATCAAACACAAATAAATTAATACTCAAGAGTGGTTAAATTTTTGAAAAAATTATTTCTTTTTATCTGACATCTTCAAAATTCAAAATATAACATTAATTACCCTTCAGTCAATTATACTTTTGCTTTCGGAAAAAGTTGAGGTAAAACAGGTAATGTCATAAATATTTTATTAGGATCAAGAAAATTCATTGTATTTGTTTTTTTCTACATAAAAACCTTAATAGACAGATGAAAAGGAACAAAATGAGTAAATAATAAGGTTCAAAAGGTCAAGGGATGGAGAAAAGCATACCCATTCAAACGGTTATTGATAGCAGTCAGGTCTTTTGAAGGGCTCTGATAAGCATGAGTGCTCTCCCCAACACATGCATAATAGCTTTTTGAGCTGTGTGATATTAGAGCGTCCATCTGTGTAGATAACAGATGAACATAAGTGTTCCAAGATTTTGTTTTCCAATGAATGGTTTTGTAGAAACGAATTTATTGTGTGCACTAGAGATCTTATCAAATAGCAAATTAAAAAAATAGTCATCTTTGAAAATAGAACAGATTGAACACTACAGTGCTCACTTTGACATCATAATGTTAGATGGTTTGGTTTGTATGCACTAGTAATAATCAGAACCTTGGAGATCCGGTCCGAAAAAGAAATCCAAACAAATAAATTAGTACCTTGGACGATCGTAATGGAGAGACATAAACATTGTGTGTAGCAGATACTTTTTTTGGAGACATATCGGGAAGGGTAGGGAAAGATGATATTTTAGGAGATCCTGGACATTGAGCTAAATGGCCTGTAAAGAGAAAAAACACACAAGTCAATAAATAGATCACAAGATTGGCACAGTACCGGAAGTCAGGTAAGCCATTGAAAGTAAAATCACAAATAAGCAAGTACCATCATTTTTATTATTAACTTCAGGTATTCGGTCGCTTTTTGTAGTTGCTCCAGAAGGGTCAAGTTCAACCAGCAGTGGCTTTACAGAGGGAATAAATATTTCATTGTAAAAGGTGATGATGTCAACATGCTCCTGTCCTGTTCTCTGTTTTCATTAAGCTCAGTTATGAGGTCATGGTATCAGAAAAGTTTGCATAAGCATTGAATTTTAACCATCGGTTACATACCCCATTTCGGCGTGCTAATGACCAATCAACAAATACACTGCGGAAAACTTGTGGTTTGCAATGTGGCTGCTTTCTGTAGTTGTATACTATCTCTCTAAAGGTTAGGTTTAATTGTGAAATCTGCAAAAGAGAATAGAATGAGAAAAAGGTAATAATAGAAAACACGTTACACTCCAAATTTTCTAAATGTAAAAAGAAACCTTTGCAACTCCATAGAAACAACACAAGATGATTTGGTCTATATGATGGTTGAAAAAGAGAGATGTCCGTTGATTTAGAATCCGCTGGAAAAGACAGTATACATTCTCCCTTATCTGCTGAGATAATTGTAGTCTTTCAACCATGCCACTAATTCTGACTGCTCCCAACTTAATGATCTAGCAAACATAGGAAATGTACACAGGCTGAAATGCTTAAAATTGATTTAGTGGAGAAAAACAAACATTGCATCTTAAATAAACAGACGAATCAGAACTGCTCCCTCAGCATGAAATAATTCAAATTGAAGTGGTGTAATGTAACAGTTAATTTCAAAAGGCAAAGTAAATTCTCAATATAAAAAAACATCTACACCATGTTGTCCCTGGAAACACAATGGTCAAAACCTGGAGCTTTGAAGTAACAGATAGAGGTGTTGTCACATTGAATTGAATAAAGAGCTCATCGCAACACATATACAGACAGAGTCGCACACTAAGGTGGTTTCCTTAGAATTCACTAAGCTAAAAGGTAAAGATAGTTATCAAATGAAACCTAGTGAACATGGCAAATCAGTGTTATGATCAATACCTTGCCAAAAAAGATGTTGATCCCAGTTTCTGCACACGTTTCCCCTCCACCTGCTGGATTTGGCTTTGTTGGGCTGCATCGAATAAAAATTCAACACAAAGCACCAAAAGGGAATAGTAAATTGGCTAAAAATAAAAATTAATGAAAATTTACATGAATACCAAAGAACCTGTCATACCTGGAAAATGCAGACTGCAAAGGTGGTGGCGGTAGTTTTGACTTAAGGTTGCTGAAGGGAAGAAGCCGATCTTTCACAGGAGAAGTTAGAGAATTTCTTTCCATCAATACATTTCGCTTGGGTGATCTTATATCCCCATTCTGAGCTGAAATTGATTTACAGATGTTACTCAAGATGAACAGTATTTATTTTCACCGTGGGCCTTTCGAGTTAAACTTATGTAGTAAGCACAAAGAATTATATGAGAACTCAGAAAACATGACCCAAGGACTTCAAGTTAGAACTAGAAGGAGAGAAGAGAACTATTACTTGGTGAACTTTCAAGCTTAGGCAAGGTAGGCACTGGTGGCAGTCCTCCACAAGAGAAGTTAATTTGCATTGCAATTTCGTCCAATGATGGCATTGGTTCAGCTAACAGACCCAGGCGATTTATCTCAGCAGAAAGGGCAGGTCTGGCAACTGCCAAAGAATTATACATTGAAGAACCCTTTTCCCATACCATGCTCTCCAGAAGTCGTTCTTCCAATGAATTCAGATGTCGCCTCAATTCTCTTGGCAGAGATTCTTCATGTCTAATGAAACTTTCAATCACCTTGCTAAGATCAAAGGCTGTAATTCCAGTCCTCTCAAGTACTGCAGGGAACAACATTGTTACAGTCTTATGAGTTGCCAGGACTAATTCTGCAGAACATGCAAGCATACACCGATGGAACCTCTCATTGGTAAGAAGAGGGGTCAAATTAGTTGCATGAAAAACTTGAGCTTCAGCTCTGCACATTGCCTCCAATACCCTGTAGTATAACTTCAGTGCTTCCAATCTTCGTTGTTCTGCCCATATATTGTCCATGAGGTTTGCACTTTGCAGGCTTCCAGTTACACATAGTTCTCCAAGTGGACTACTAGGAAATGTAGCCTGCAATATAATCTGTGCTCTGCGCACTACATCACTTGTAACATCCCTATCACATGATGTCAGAAATCGTTCCAGCTCTGGAGAGGGCTTCGGTGCAAGTGGAGAAATGACAGTTCGAAGCCACTTTGCTGTAGTCATTGCTGTGCTTACAGGGGTGGCTGCCATCTTTGAGTTCGCGCTACCTGGGATGCCATTAGGATGTGACGAGGGAGAGCGGTGAGGTGATAGTGGACTTGTAATGGTCTTAACAGGTGATGCCAGTGAATCAAATTTCCTCTATAGAACACAACAAAAGATGATTTAGGTGTTATCTTATACATGATAGAAACAAAGTTTCCATTGAACATACCTTCACACCACCTGCTGAAATAGAACCTCCAGACAAGCTTCCTGAAGCTAACAGGCTATCATCCTCATTAATGAATAACCTCTCATCCAGTTCACTCTTGGTGCGAATCATGTAATCATAATCTTTTTCTAATAAATTTAAACTAGAAGGTAGAGAAGATTCTTCCATCAGGTCTTTAAAATAGGTCAAACCATCTATAAAGAAAAGGATAAAAAATATCAGTTAGACATCAGTTATTAATGAAAAATAAAGAATAATGACAAAAGGAAAATGAACCTTTATCGATATTTTCTAGGTTTTCAGTTTCGCATTCAGATGCCAAACAGGGCTTCTTCTTCAATATATCTGCTATTACATTATTGGCTTTCTCCATTGTTTTCCTCAACTCATCTTCAGTAGTGTTGCATATGTTGCAAAGGGAAGCAAGGAGGTCCACACCTTTATTATTTTTCTTAACTGAAAGAAGATACGAGGATATTACTGCTAATGTCCTATAGGCTATTGCAATTATTATTTATTTAGATGTTACAATTGTAAATAAAGAAATCAGTCTTTTAGGTCGTCATTACTATTTAATTAGACATTACAATTCTGTAATTACTAGTTAATTTAATAGTTACAATCTCTTCAAGAACTACTGTACATATCTTTAACAGCTAAAATTCTCTATTTTAAAGATCCCATTGCTATTTAATGAGAATGGCCCCAGAGGCACAGCTCGGTTTTTCCCAAGCAATATTCCTAATTGTTCCTTATGTGGTTCTTGTGATTTCTGACAAGATACAAGAGCCTCACCAGAAAATCATATGACATTGTAAGTTAAATTCACAATGCCTCATTTTTCTATCAATAAGAAAAAATTCACTTTTAAGGCCATCAACAAAAAAAACCTACAAGTAAATGGATGTTTGAGAACAGGAAAGATCATACATGCTGTATTTACTGCATGCATGTAAAAGTGAAGCCCCACAGGAAAGATAACAAATTTAAACCAAATGCAGGAAAGCGGTGAGAACAAAGAGGATTACCAAAGCGTGAGGAGTCATGAATGTTGAAATTCCGAAATCGAGTAGGAACATGAATAATTAAGATGGCCTGTAACAGATACAACCAGAAAATGAGAAACTATTTCCTTCATTTCCCTCACAAAAGCAACACTTAAGTTATTAGAACTCATAAAAAATACAAGTGTTCAAGGTTTCAATAATCAAACATATATTTCCTTAAAAAATTGAAGTGTTCAAAGTTTTAATAATTATCTCAACAGAAAGGAGTGCCATGAGAATCTAAGTTACCAAGATTGAAATTAGACCATTGGTGCAAGTCACCAAGTCTTTGAAGCGGCTGAAAGCATGTACACGGAGAGCCAAGAAAAGCAACCATCCAATTCGATGGTATTCAGATGCATGAACAATAACAGATGAGTTCCTTTCAGCATTTGAGTCAGTTGTCACAAAGAACTCTCCAAATACACGTTTATAGTACCTACACCATCGAACATAAGTTTTCATGTCATCTCAGCTCATGTAGGCATGTTGCACTGCACACATGATAATCAAAGCAAACGACTATATACACCTAAAATAGGAATGATCAGCATATATCATTGCAAAGTCTGAGAGATGACTAAATGATACAAACAAAAGAATCTGATTTATTGGATAGTTAAAAATAACAGTAGTATGAAATATTGGAACATAACATAATTATAGTTCCAGATAAGAGCATCTAGACTTTGATAGGTTAACTACAAATTTTCAGTTGCTTCCATATTTCATTAAGTACTATTACCCCTTCAGAATGCATGTACCCCCTTAAGTAGTCTGGCATCCTCTATTATAAACACATTTGTATTTTTTTTTTCTTCACAAAAATAGATTTCATTTATGACATATTGTCAACACATATTACATATTAACAAAATACAATAACAGTAAATAACACAATACATAAGGCAATGTAAACTTCACTACCAAAATGAGCAACTGCAACCTTATGAAAGGAACATGAGATGCACACACATGGATTACTAAATAACCATCCATGGAAAAATATGGTTCCTAGAATTGGCACATGTCAGGTTTGCTGAATTATTATACAAAAGGAAATAATACATGGGTAAAGAGTTTCACTAATACCATAAATTAACGAATAACAACGAGCACCTTAGATATCAATCAAAGAAATGTATGGAAAAGGTGGAGTACTCACTTGCTAAGAATCTTTAAGTGAATAGCATTGGCATGTATCTCCTTTGCCTGGTATAGACATACCAACATAAAAAATGGTTTAATAGAAATCTATTCTAAGGATTAATTAAAAAAGAAAATCACACAAGGGCTCAAACTTTGCGACCATTAGTCTCTACTTAGTCAATACCTCCAGCTTGTTTTCCCAATCTGTTCCATATAGATTACTCAAAGTTGGACCAGCCTTAACAACAAACTGTGGAAGTTCTTTGAAAAAATCTGCAATGCTGTTTAATAGAAAATAAATGACATAAGTAATATAAAAACCTACAAAGTACAAACTAACATGCTAGTCAAAAGGCCAGTAAAATACTTGAGCTTAGTTGCTCTCAATATACGACACAAGCTAAGTGCAGTGATCGCATTCTCTTCCTTCCCAGCCTCCTCATTATTGTGGATCAATTTCTTGACAGAGTATGAAATAAAAGCAAACCAATACCGCTCTGCTTCTTCAGCCTGGAAAAGAATTATACAGCATCATGAATTCAAATAAAATATCACACATCATTATTTCAAAGAAGGATATTAATAATATTCATAAATACCGTTCCATTCCCCATTGATGAAAAATTTGTCAGAAGAATATGTTTGGTTTCTCCTAGCAAATCGATTGCTTCTTTACAGCTTTTCTCTTCCAATGCTAACTCATTCTGTCACAGAAAAGACATCAGTGTAGAATTTAACAGGTAAGGGATCTCAATTTAAATGTTACTTAATGCATATGAAACCATATATGGACATTTCTTCTATTTTGACATTCACTTATTAACCCAATCTCAACTTGATATGGATTCAAGATCCTAACCAACACACACATGTTGGTAAACTATCCACATTTGTTGAGTATATCAGCCAACTCCAACAATGCAACAGCATTAATTTAGATTAAAAAAAATGCAAGTGTGGAAATGTTAAAGGTGATAGATATCCTTATGGCTACTCAATACTCCACAATTCTTAAGGATTTCCCAAAGAAAGGAGTGAGTGAGATGCACACAGGTGATACCCAGATGACTATTATATTCTCCACAACTCAGTTGCTACTAGTTGTGAATTCAGCTTCTATTCTGACTATTCAAGTCTAGAAATTACTTATGACTGCTAGCAGCTGCAATACTCCACTACAATGCTGCAGAGGACCTAAGTCTCACTATTGACTACTTCCACACTCACGGTCACTGACACATACAAACGCACATTCTCTAAAAATCAATCATGAATAGGCATTCAACATCACAAGCACATGGGGTCACTCAATGAATATTTAGTGAGAAACTCCATTTAATTTTTGCTTTCATTAGGACACCGTCATTCCACTTATCTCCTAAATGAAAAAGCATTATACATTTCACTGTCCTTTGTCTCAAACAGGAATGCACAAACATTAACAACTAATTTTCCACTGAACAATTAAACATTTTCGGCAGCATCTTCTTGTTCTCAACTAAAAAAAATACAAACTTAACTTAGAAAGGTACTTAACAAAAATAAAATAAAATAAAATATCAAATGTTTATACCCATTAACTAAAAAACTTAAAGATCTCGACTTTCTGCATACACACAGCTCCCTCTGAAACCCACATACGACTACAGTGTACAACACACACAACACTAATTTAGCCAAAAAAAAAAAAAAATCTCCAAAATTAACTTATAGAACGAGCAAAAAAAAAACAGAACCTTGAGGAACTCTACGAAGCGAGACACAACTTGGTCTGTGACATTTTCTGGCTTGCCATCTTCTCTCATGTTGGATTCAGCTGGAGGACTCATGCGGGAACCCTAATTGGCTCAGATCACACGCAGAGTGGCTGGATTCCTAGAGTTGGTATGGAGGAATTGCGAAAAAACCAAAGACGAATAGGAATTGAGAAACCCTAAAGGAGAATGGACAATATAGATATGGAGAGAGAGAAGTGTTTTTTTTCTTTTCTCTTCTTTTCTTTATGAAACGCAACTTTGTGTTGTTGTGTTGCTTTGTCTGTTTGGTTCTGTTGTTGTTGTGTGAGTTTTTGTTTTGTTTTTTGTTTTATTTTTTTAATAATAATAAATGGATATTGAAATGTTTTTCAATTAAAAATGAAAAAAGTTGTCGCGTTTTGGCGCCACTGGCTGTGCCCTACAGGAAATTTTCCCGCCAAAATGTTGTCTCAAGAGAGTTAGGGTCAATTTAGTAATTTCTCGTATGTATCATAAATAAGGTATTTATTTAATAATGAAATTTAATTTTCATTCTCTCTCTCTTTATCTTTCATTATTGTACCTGTTCCAAAGGAATTTATTTTTTTCTATGTTTTAAATATCTTTCTTTTCTTTTTCAATTGAGTCATCCACAATTGTAACTGTTATTATATAAAAAATATCTTTTACAACATTTATTTTCAATTAAAACATGAAAAAATAAAAAAATGGATATACACAAAAGTGCCTTTTTTTAGTATTTATAAATAACATTTTAAAAAAATAGTATAGTATAATGTAACCATTAATTTTTATAATGTATAATTTTATAATATATAGTATATTATATTATGATAAATATTAATTTTATAAATATATTAATGTATGTTTAAGTTTGTATTCCTAAAGTATGGATTGCATGCACTACAAGAAAATCATGAAATAAAAACCAATTTTTAGAGACCAAAATAATTAGTTGCAATAGTAACTAAATTAGAGACCATTTTAAAAACTAAAAGGAAATTTGGTTTCTAAATTAGTTTATATTATTTTTTATTATTGTTAAATAGTTTCTAAATTGGTATCTAATTAGCAACCAAGGTTTTAGAGACTAAATTTAGAAACTAAATAATTGGTATCTAAAACCTTAGTTGCTAATTAGATACCAATTTAAAAACTATTTAACAATAATAGAAAATAATAGAAACTAATTTAGAAACCAATTTTTTTGTTAGTTTCTAAAATAGTCTCTATTTTAGTTCCTATTGTAACTAATTATTTTGGTCTCTAAAAATTGGTTTCTATTTTATGATTTTCTTGTAGTGATGTATTCAAGTGAATACTTTCTTTATGGGTATTAGTAGTTTGAATCATATTGATCAAAGTTAAAAAAAATGGTGGAAAATATAAATTAAAAAGACAGAATTTATGTGATATCATAGTGTTTATTTTTTTTATATAAATTTGATAAGTTTTAAATTTTGCCTTAATTTGTTTTTTCAATGTGCTAATTCTTTCCAACTTAAATCTAATAAATGCTTGTAGTATTCATTCTGAAACTTAATAGCTTATTATTTCCAAATTAATATGATTTACTTCTGAATATTCTAACTTTAAATATAATATATGAATTCAATTTTAAAGTTTTAATTGTAATTGAATAGAAGTTATTTCTGTATTAAATTCTCATAAAGTTCAAACAACTATTTCAAAATACTGATTTTAATTATAAATTTCATGAACATTAATGAGAGAGAATTTAAGTCAATGTTTAACAACTTCACTATTAAATCTCCACCTACAAAGTGCATATCTTTCTGTGAACTCTTAAAATAAAACCATAAATAACTCATCTTTCACAAATTGTCCAGATATAATTCTGCAGGTAATTTTTCAATGGATAATAGTTTTCTTTAAATTTTATAAGTAATTTTACTTTAATTTTTCTATAAAAAATTCTAGAAATATTTTTCCTAAAAGAATATTAGTGCAACTTTAAAATTTGTAGAAAAATCAGATTTTTTTTAAAAAATTAATAATTTTATTATTAATAATATTTTTTTATTTAATTATGAAATATTAATTGTTATAAATTTATTATATCTAATACAAACATATTATATGAAAAAAGTTATTATTATATACACACACTCTAATATAATATATTTATATAATAAAATAACTTATGTTTAAATTGGTTTAGAGTTCTTATTTTTTTTTCTCAGTCTGAATTTAAATAAAAAAAAAACTCCATACAAGCAATTCTCCAATAATAGTCTAAAATGTTCAGAATGAAGATACAAACAAAACAACCTAATTACTAGAAAAGGTCCATAGTAGAAGACAATAGGAATAGCAATGTTATTTATATAAACAATATTTATACAAGAACAACTATATTTTATAATGCCTATCCATATTAAGATAGTATAAATTTGACTTTAGTTATTAGGAAGAAGAGGAGGAAGAGACTCTATCAAAAGAAGAAGTGAGACTGAATTGAATGTATTAAGTTTAAACATTTTCCGTAAGAGTGTTTAGAGAGAAAAAGGCAAATTTTGTGGAGGTAGAGGATAAAATTGACCATGATATTAATTAGAGATAAGATATTCATAATATATATATAAGTGGGTATAAACCTCAATTTTATAAAGTTGAGTTAAGCTTAAAATTAAATTTTTAACCTAATATCAGAGTTATTTTAAGCCTATCGTATCGGATTACCATAAATATATAGTCTCACCCACGAGTTGGCAACTTCGGCATGAAGGATGTGTGATAAAGATTTCACATTGACTATAAAATATGACATTTCATAATATATAAGTGGGTGCAAATCTTACATTATAAGTTAGTTTTATAAAATTGAATTAAAGTTTCACTTCTTAATAAAAAAGGAAGAAGAGAAAGTCTTCTAAACGGCTATGTAGTTATGAAGCAAGACAAAAAAAAAAGATAAATGGTTTCTTGATTGAGATGTTTTTTTAGAGATGGATGAAAACTTTAGACATTCTATAAAGCTTGACAATGATCCTAAAATGGTTGTGATGGGAAAAGGCAATGTTCCCTTGAATATTAATGAAATTACACATGCAATCTCAAATGTTTATTATAACAATCTATTATTAATAGGACAACTTCAAAGAAAAAAAAAACTAGCTATTTGAATGGAAATGTAAGTCTATCATTTTGGAAGAGGACTAATTATGGTGACAGAAATGTTGCGAAACAAAATGTTTTTCTTGTTAGCTACTGTGGCAACAAAATATCCTACTTGTTTTCAGATGTAGCTAGAGAATGAATCTCATCTTTAACCCAATAGTTTAATAACTTGAGGATACTTTCTGAAAGAGAAGGTAAATTGGTTGCCCTCCATCACCACACCCCCAAAGCATCTATGCACACACTGCTTAGTAGGAAAACAAGGTCAAAGTTCTATGTCAAAGAAAAAAGCTTGCAAAAAGCATCAAACAAGCTTCAACTTATATATGCAAACATACTTGGACCTATCAAACCAGCTTCAAACAGTAACAAGTAGTTCTACTGTAAAATTTGGATTTACTTCTTAAATGAAAAGTCTATGTTTAAAAGCTTCAAAGCCCATGTTGAAAAAGAAGTTGGTATATGTTACTTGTTTGATAACAGATAGAAGTGATGAATTCACTTCAAACAGATAGAGTAAGTTGCAAATCAAAGGGCTATCAATTGTTTGATCCAATATCCTAGAAAGTCATGCCTACTGTATCCATCTTTTACCTGTGATCTTAATAATTTTCATGCAGTCAGTGTTGCATTTCACCAAACACCTTTAAGACATTATCTTCAACCACTACATGGAGATTGCTGACAGCAGAGGTTATCACAAATAACTAAACCCTGACTGTTTGATTAAATGATATATGATTACTAAATATTATTTAATATCATGAAAAAAAACCATGCAGAGCTAAAAAAATCACATTAAAAGTTAATATATGAACTAATAAAATAATAGATTTTAACATGCTTTTTCATATACCTCTTAATTTAAGCAATTCACTTATTGAGTGAATAGTACAATAATAACTACTCATTCATAAATGCTGTTGCCGTTTGTGATGTAGGGAAGAATAAAAAGGATCGTTGACTAACTATTGAAGAAGAATTTTTTTGATCAAATATCTGATTATTGCCCTTTTCATGAACCACTGAGTCATTGGCAAAAGCTAGCAGAAGTTGAATCCCTTCATCTTTGTCCTACCATGGCCTTAGAATTTGTCGGTGGTGCTCTTCTCTCTGCTTTTCTTCAGGTTGCATTTCAGAAGCTAGCTTCTCCTCAAATTCTCGATTTCTTTCATGCAAGAAAGCTTGATCAAAATCTGCTTAACAACTTGGAAATCAAGCTGCACTCCATCCATTCTCTGGCTGATCATGCAGAGCGAAAGCAGTTCATGGATCCTCATGTCAGAAACTGGCTGCTTAAGGTCAAAGATGTTGTCCTTGATGCAGAGGATCTCTTGGATGATATACAAAAACTCTCCAAAAGACAACTAGATGCTGAATCTGAATCTCAAAGCTGTTCAGACTGTACTTGCAAGGTACTCAATTTCTTCAAATCTTCTCCTACTACTATTAGTTCCCTTAACAAGGAAATTGAGTGTAGGATGAAACAAATCCTTGACGACTTAGAATTTCTCTCAAGCCAAAGGGGTGATCTAGGATTGAAAACAGCTAGCGGTGTTGGATATGGGTTGAGTAATGAACTTCCACAAAAATCCCAAACAACATCTTTGGTTGTTGGAACTGATATTTATGGCAGAGATGATGATAAAGAACTGGTTTTTGACTGGATGACATCTAACAAAAACAATAGTAACCAGCCATCAATACTCTCTATCGTGGGCATGGGTGGAGTGGGTAAGACCACTCTTGCTCAACATGTATTCAATGACCCAAAGGTGGATGAGGCTAAATTTGTCGTCAAAGCCTGGGTATTTGTTTCAGATGAATTTGATGTTTTCAAGATATCAAGAGCAATTCTTGAGGCTGTTACTAAATCAACTGATGATAGTAGAGATCTAGAGATGGTTCACACAAGATTGAAGGAAGAATTGACAGGGAAGAAATTTCTTCTTGTTTTGGATGACGTTTGGAATGAAAACCAACCTAAATGGGAGGAAGTGCGGAAGCCCCTTGCTTTTGGGGCCCAAGGGAGTAGAATTCTTGTTACCACACGTAGTAAGAAAGTTGCTTCCACCATGCGGTCAGAAGATCACTCCCTAAAGCAATTACAGGAAGATGAGTGTTGGAAGTTGTTTGCTAAACATGCCTTCCGAGATGATGATACTCAACCCGATCCAGAGTGCAAGAAGATTGGCATGGAGATTGTTAAAAAATGTAAAGGACTACCTCTTGCCTTGAAAACAATGGGAAGTCTATTATACAACAAATCATCTATTTCAGAATGGAAAACTGTGTTCCAAAGCGAAATATGGGAATTTTCAAATGAGTGTTGCGGTATTATTCCTTCTTTAGCATTGAGCTATATCCACCTTCCATCCCATCTGAAGGTATGCTTTGCTTATTGTGCCCTATTTCCCAAGGATTATGAGTTTAAAAAGGAGAGTTTAATTCAGTTGTGGATGACTGAAAATTTCTCACATTGTCATCAACATATTAAGACTCCAGAAGAAGTTTGCCAACAATACTTCAATGATCTACTATCAAGGTCCTTCTTCCAACCATTAGATGAAAATAAAAAAGTATTTGACAAGCAACACTTCAATGATGTACTATCAAGGTCATTCTTCCAACAATTAGATAAAAATAAAGAAGTATTTGTCATGCATGACCTTCTAATTGATTTGGCAAAATATGTAGGTGGAGGCCTATACTTCAGGTGCGAACTTAATCAAACAGAAAATATACAGAAAGCAACTCGTCATTTTTCATTTGAACTTGGATACAATCGCTATTTTGATGGGTTTGGAACTTTATGTAATACAGAAAGCTTACGTACATTTATGTCAAAATCTATGAGCCTGAATTATTTTTGGAGTTGGAATATGAAAATGTCGATACATGAATTGTTATCCAAGTTTAAGTTCATACGTATCTTATCTCTGTCTTATTTTTCTGACCTTCAAGAGTTACCAAACTCTGTTGGCAATCTTGAGCATCTACGTTCCATAGACCTCTCCCGTACTGCAATAAAAAGAATAACTGAAAAAATATGTTTACTCTCTCACTTGCAAATACTGAAGTTGAATTACTGTAAAGATTTGGAGGTGTTGCCCTCAAATTTGCATTTACTCACCAATTTGTGTCGTCTTGAATTTAAAGAGACTAAAGTGAGAAAGATTCCGCCGCATTTGGGAAAACTGAAGAATCTTAAAGTAGTAATGAATTCTTTTAATGTTGGCTTTAGCAGGGAATTCAATTTTCAACAGCTAGGAGAGCTCAACCTCGATGAAAGTCTATCAATTGAGGAGCTACAAAATGTTGAGAACTCGCTAGATGTATTAGAAGCAGATTTGAAGAATAAAACACACCTTGTGACGCTGGAGTTGCGATGGATGGAGAATCGGAACTCTATTGATTCAAAGAAAGAAGAGGACATAATTGAGAATCTGAAACCTTCCAAAAACTTAAAGGAATTGTCAATCTTTGGCTATAGTGGGAAACAATTTCCAAAATGGTTACTAGAAAATTCATTGTGGAATATGACGTCTTTAGTGTTGGATGAATGTAAATCTTGTCAATGTTTACCTCCCCTTGGACTTTTGCCGTTTCTCAAGGCATTGGAGATTACAAAACTTGATGGGATAGTGAATATTGATGGTGATTTTTATGGGAACAACTCTTGTTCATTTAAATCCCTAGAAAGATTGGAGTTCTTCAATATGAGTCAATGGGAAAAGTGGGACTGCCAAGCTGTGACAGGTGCTTTTCCACGTCTACAAGAGCTTTCCATAACAAATTGTCCCAAACTGAAAGGACAGCTACCACAGCAACTTGTTCCTTTGGAAATACTACAAATTGAAGACTGTGAACAACTTGAGGCTTCAAGTCCCAGGGCTCTATATTTAAATCTACGTTACAGTGGAAAGCTGCAGTTGGAGTGGGCTACAATGAAATGGCTTGTAATGGGTGGCCACAACATGGAATCATCATTGCAGGAAATTGTTGGGTCTGACAGTCTTGAACACTTAATGATTTATTCACCTCTCGAGTCAATCAGTGATGACTGTGTCTCTCTGTGGAACTTTCCACTAGATATCTTCCCAACACTCAGCACGCTTCATCTCACTGGGTTTCCTAATTTACAGATGATTTCACAGGGTCTCATCCATAATCATCTGAAGGATCTGCATATCATTAGGTGCCATAAATTAGAATCATTGCCTACAAACATGCATATGCTGCTTCCATCTCTCAGGTATCTATCCATAGAAGACTGTCCAAGACTTGAGCCGTTTCCTTAAGGAGGTTTGCCATCAAATCTGGAAGAGCTGGAAATCAATAATTACTCTAGACTTATTGGCTCATAGAAAGGAGCTTTTGGTTCGGGGACAATTCTTCTCTGAAAAGCTTGTGCATTGCAAAATTGGATGCAAAATGTTCTCCAGATGAAGGTTTGCTTCCACTCTCTCTTACTTCTCTAACCATCTCTCGTGGTGGAAATCTAGAAAAACTGAACTACAAGGGTCTCTATCAACTCTCATCCCTTCAAACAATGGCTTTTTCTCACTGTCCAAGACTTGAGTCATTCCCTGACAGAGGTTTCCCATCAAATGTGGAAAAGCTGGCAACCAGTAATTGCTCTAAACTTGCTAGCTCACAGAAAGGAGCTTTCAGATACCGTTTTTCTTTGGAAAGCTTGTGATTTCAGAATTGGATGCAGAATGTTTTCCAGATGAAGGTTTGCTTCGACTCTCTCTTACTTCTCTAACCATTCGTCGCTGTCCAAATCTAAAAAACTGGACTACAATGGTCTTTATCAACTCTCATCCCTTAAAATGTTGGCTCTTAAGGACTGCCCCAATCTCCAACGGAGGAAGGTCTTCCAAAATCAGTTTCAAGTCTTCAAATACAGTGTCCTTTGGTGAAATAGCGTTGCCAGAAAGAAGGAGGCGAAGACTAGGAAAAGATTGCTCACATTCAAGAACTGTATATATTGTAGTGATGTTGTTTGTTTTGAATAGTGATGCATTTGGTGGGTTACTTATTTTTTTTTGTTTAGAATGTTTACTTGCCTCTTCCTCTTTCGGTGGTAGTCCTGCCATACCTTTTAACATTACTATTATTAGTGGAAAGTTTCGACAAAGTTTTGATATAATTGTTGTTATAATGAAATTATAATAATAAAGTTTCTCCTTTAAATTATTGTTATTATAATTTAAAGAGTTTACTTTTAAAAGATAATTGTTCGTTTCCATTGTAAAGGTATGATATTGTAGTTAGAACATGTGTTTAAATGTACTTATACTTGAAGAGCTTCATGTTTAGTAGATATGAATTTAATTTTTTAAATTCCTGGTTGCTATGATTGATAGAGGTTATCAGAGGAAGATATCCTTCTGAGACATTATTAGTGCCTGTGAAATAAGGCAGGTATTTTGTGATGTCCGAAAAGATATTTCTACTTCAGAGTTTGTTTTGTTTGATAACAGTCCAATTTAACTGAGCCAACTCTATAATTTCAGTCAATGTATTGTATTTCGTGGAGAAATAAAGTATAAGTATGTTTAAACAAGTTTAAATAGAGTTTCCATTTCTGCAGATTTTCCATTCAAGGCCTATAATTATGCTCTTCTGTAGCTACTTTTCCTTGCCAAAACTAGTTTCTTCATCTGCATCCAGTTCTTGAATGAAGATTGGACACCTTTGATTTATTTGCAACAATTGCACCCAGATAAAATCCTGTGTCCATGCACACAACTTTGGAGTCCTTAAAGTTCTATGCCTGACTTGTGTAAAAGTTTAATTTGCTGCATCTTAAGGTACATCACAAGATTTACCTTAAAGTTCTAATACACTCTAGTGGACATTGCTACCAATCCGTATAGGGATCTTATATTTCAACCAAGTTCAGACTTTCAATTGGGTCATCCAAAAAACTTCTCCAGCATCTACTTTTCCATCCTTAAAAATTACTATGTTTCTCTGTTCCCATAAACTCCAAACAATCATTGTCCAAAGACCCTTCCACAGCATATTTCCTTTTCGTCTAAGTTGAATAGGTAGATAGAACTGTTGGAAATGGCTCAAAGGATTATTGTGTTCCAACTTGTGTAAACTATCTTGCAGCTGAAAAACAGATGTTCAACAGAAATAGTTAATTTTGACAGTGACAACAGAAATAACTCAGCATTGTTGAAAGAACTTGATTTGCAATTTCATGTTTATTATCTATATTATCTGGAACATGATTTCTATTATTTCCTTATCTTACTTTTATATTTTACTTTTCTTTTTTCAATGAAACTTTTCTTTAAATTTGCATTATATTTATGAAGAATAGAAAGTAAAATTTTATTGAGAATTTTGATATTAAGAATATTTTTCCCGTATATTGTCATTCAACTAACTAATTCTTTAATTCTAAATTATTATTCTTTAATAATTTCATATTTATTAACTCAAACTTTATAATGCTATTTAATCTTTATTCTTCTTCAACTTCGGCTGAGCAAATGTTAATGCAGAAATGTATGTGATTCAGAAGTCATCTTCTACAGTTTATATGAAATCCTTAAGATTATGAGGTACTGTTTTTAGTAAAAAAAACAAATGAAACTGTTTAAAATTATGAGGTACTTAAAACTTAAATAAATTTAATTCCCTTACTTAGTTAATAGTTTAATAATACCCACTCATTCATGAGTGCAATACAGCTGTTGCAGGTTGTGATGTTGGGAAGAATAAAAAATTATAGTTTGACTAACTATTGAAGAACAAAAATGTTGATAAAATATCTTTCAGTGAACCACTGAGTCATTGGCAAAAGCTAGCAGCAGTTCATCTTTCTCCTACCATGGCCTTAGAACTTGTTGGTGGTGCTCTTCTCTCTGCTTTCCTTCAGGTTGTATTCGAGAAGCTAGCTTCTCCTCAAATTCTCGATTTCTTTCATGCAAGAGAGCTTGATCAAAAGCTGCTCAACAAGTTGGAAATCAAGCTGCACTCCATCCATTCTCTGGCTGATGATGCAGAGCGAAAGCAGTTCATGGATCTTCATATCAGAAATTGGCTGCTTAAGGTCAAAGATGCTATCCTTGATGCAGAGGATCTCTTGGATGATATACAAAAGCTCTCCAAAAGACAAGATGCTGAATCTGAATCTCAAAGCTCCGGCTGTACTTGCAAGGTACTCAATTTCTTCAAATCTTCTCCTATTACTATTAGTTCCCTTAACAAGGAAATTGAGTGTAAGATGGAACAAATCCTTGACGGCTTAGAATTTCTCTCAAGCCAAAGGGGTGATCTAGGATTGAAAACAGCTGGCAGTGTTGGATCTGGGTTGAGTAATGAACTGCCACAGAAATCACAAACAACATCGTTGGTTGTTGGAGCTGATATCTATGGCAGAGATGATGATAAAAGACTGATCATTGACTGGCTGACTTCTGACATCAACAATGGTAACCAACCATCAATACTTTCTGTTGTGGGAATGGGTGGAGTGGGCAAGACCACTCTTGCTCAACATGTATTCAATGACCCAAAGGTCGATGAGGCTAAATTTGTTGTAAAAGCCTGGGTTTGTGTTTCAGATGAGTTTGATGTTTTCAAGATATCAAAAGCAATTATTGAGGCTGTTACTAAATCAACTGATGATAGTAAAGATCTAGAGATGGTTCACACAAGATTGAAGGATGAATTGATGGGAAAGAAATTTCTTCTTGTTTTGGATGATGTTTGGAACGAAAACCAAAATAAGTGGGAGGAAGTACGGAAACCCCTTGTTTTAGGAGCTCAAGGGAGTAAGATTCTTGTGACCACACGTAGTAAGGAAGTTGCTTCTACCATGTGGTCAGAAGAATACTCCCTACAACAATTACAAGAAGATGATTGTTGGAAGTTGTTTGCTAAACATGCATTCCGAGATTATGATACTCAACTAAATCCAGAGTGCAGGGAGATTGGCATGAAGATTGTTAAAAAATGTAAAGGACTACCTCTCGCCTTAAAAACAATGGGAAGTATGTTATATAACAAATCATCTATTTTAGAATGGAAAGCTGTGTTCCAAAGTGAAATATGGGAATTTTCAAAAGGGCGTTGTGATATTATTCCCGCTTTAGCATTGAGCTATATCCACCTTCCTTCCCATCTCAAGATATGCTATGCTAATTGTGCCTTATTCCCCAAGGATTATGAGTTTAAAAAGGAGGATTTGATTTTGTTATGGATGACTGAAAATTTCACCCACTATGGTCAACATAGTAGGACTCCAGAAGAAGTTTGCCAACAATACTTCAATGATCTACTATCGTCATTTCTCAGTTGAATTTAAATACAAAAAATATTTTGATGGGTTTGGAACTTTATGTAATACAGAAAGGTTACGTACATTTGTGTCAATGCTAACAACCGACATTATTACCAGTGGAGTTGGGTTATGAAAATGTCTATACATGAATTGTTCTCCAAGTTTAAGTTCATACGTGTTTTATCTATGTCTCGTTATTCTAACCTTATAGAGTTAGAGTTACCTGACTCTATTGGCAATCTTGAGTATCTCCGTTCCTTAGACCTCTCCCATACTGCAATAAAAAGACTAAATGAAAAGATATGTTTACTCTCGCACTTGCTAATACTCAAGTTGAACTCTTGTAGATGTTTGGAGGAACTACCCTCAAATTTGCATTTACTCACCAATTTGTGTCGCCTTGAACTTATGTTGACGAAAGTGAGAAAGATGCCACCGTATTTGGGAAAAATGAAGAATCTTAAAGTAGTAATGAGTTCCTTTAATGTTGACGATGACATTCAACAACTAAGAGAGCTCAACCTTGAGGGAAGTCTATCAATTAAGGGGCTGCAGAATGTTGAGAATTCCCTGGATGCATTAGAAGCGGATTTGAAGAATAAAACACACCTTGTGGCGCTGACCTTACAATGGCAGAGGAATCAAAACTCTATAGATTCAAAAAAAGAAGAGGACGTAATTGAGAATTTGCAACCTTCTGGAAACTTAAAGGAGATGTCAATCTTTGGCTATGGTGGGAAACGATTTCCAAATTGGTTACTAGATAATTCACTATGGAATATGGTGTCCTTAAAGTTGACGGGATGTCAATATTGCCAACTTTTACCTCCCCTTGGACTGTTGCCATTTCTGAAGGTCTTGGAGATTAGAAAACTTGATGGGATAGTTAGTATTGATGGTGATTTTCATGGGAACAACTCTTCTTCATTTAAATCCCTTGAAACATTGGAGTTCTCCCATATGTGTCAATGGGAAGAGTGGGAGTGCCAAGCTGTGATAGGTGCTTTTCCATGTCTACGAAAGCTTTCCATAACAAATTGTCCAAAGCTGAAAGGACAGCTGCCAGAGAAAGTTGTTCCTTTGGAAACACTAGAAATTGAAGACTGCCAACAACTTGAGGCATCCGCTCCTAGGGCTCTAGAATTAAAACTACGTGACTGTGGAAAGTTGCAGTTAGAGTGGGGTACAATGAAAAGCCTCACAATGACAACATCATTGCTGGAAACGGTTAGGTCGTCCGACACTCTTGAATACTTGATGCTTATTTCATCCCTGGAGTCAATCAATGATGATTGTGTCACTCTACGAAATTTTTCACTGGATATGTTTCCAACACTCAGGACACTTTATCTCTGTGGGTTGGGTAATCTAGAGATGATTTCACACAATCAGATTCATAATCATCTAGAAGAGGTGACACTCAAGAATTGTCCTAAATTAGAATCATTGCCTGGAAGCATGCATATGTTGCTTCCATCTTTGAGGAAGTTATCCATAAGAGACTGTCCAGGACTAAAGACGTTCCCTGACAAAGGTTTCCCATCAGAACTCAAGGATCTGACAATCATAAATTGCTCTAGACTTGTTGGCTCACTGAAAGGAGCTTTCACAGACAGTCCTTCTTTGAAAACCTTGAGAATTCATGGAGTAGATGCAAAATGTTTTCCAGATGAAGGTTTGCTTCCACCCTCTCTTACTTCTCTAATCATCTATGATTGTCCAAATCTAGAAAAATTGGACTACAAGGGTCTCCATCAACTCTCATCCCTTCAGAAGTTGAATCTTAACAAGTGCCCCAATCTCCAATGCTTACCGGAGGAGGGTCTTCCCAAATCAATTTCAACTCTTCATATTGGTGGTTGTCCTTTACTGCTACCGCGTTGCGTGAGAGAAGAAGGCGAAGACTGGGAAAAGATTGTGCACATTACAAATTTGTATATATGGTAATGATGTTGTTTGTTTTGAACAATGATGCATTTGTTGGAGTACTTATTTTGTTTTTGTTAAGAATGTGTATCAACTACTTTCCTCTTCATCTTTTGCTGCTATTCCTGCTATACTTTTAACAATTCATTCCTTTTCCTTTTAACACTACAATAGTGCAAAGTTTCGCCCTCAGTGCAAATGCTTTCCTTTTAACACTACAATAAAGTACGCATAAAATAATTTTTTTTATTAATTGTCATAATTATATAATAAGAACATTTTTAATTTTTATTCATGATTAAGAGTGTATGGAAATTAAAAAATTGTTTAATCAAAAGAAGAATGCAAAGGGTAAAAGGAGGTAAAAGAATATCAAAAGAACTGCCACAGAAACCACAAACAACATCTTTGGTTGTTGGAACTGATATTTATGGCAGAGATGATGATAAAGAACTGGTCTTTGACTGGATGACATCTAACAAAAACAATAGTAACCAGCCATCAATACTCTCTGTCGTGGGAATGGGCGGAGTGGGTAAGACCACTCTTGCTCAACATGTATTCAATGACCCAAAGGTGGATGAGGCTAAATTTGTCGTCAAAGCCTGGGAATTTGTTTCAGATGAATTTGATGTTTTCAAGATATCAAGAGCAATTCTTGAGGCAGTTACTAAATCAACGGATGATAGTAGAGACATGGAGATGGTTCACAGAAGATTGGGAGAAAAATTGACGGGGAAGAAATTTCTTATTGTTTTGGATGATGTTTGGAATGAAAACAAAACTAAGTGGGAAGAAGTGCAGAAGCCCCTTGTTCTAGGAGTCCAAGGGAGTAGGATTCTTGTGACTACACGTAGTAAGGAAGTTGCTTCCACAATGCGGTCAAAAGACCACTCCCTAAAGCAATTACAGGAAGATGATTGTTGGAAGTTGTTTGCTAAACATGCATTCCAAGATGATGATACTCAACTAGATCCAAAGTGCAGGAAGATTGGCATGAAGATTGTTAAAAAATGTAAAGGACTACCTCTTGCCTTGAAAACAATGGGAAGTCTATTATACAACAAATCATCTATTTTAGAATGGAAAACTGTGTTCCAAAGCGAAATATGGGAATTTTCAAATGAGTGTTGCGGTATTATTCCTTCTTTAGCTTTGAGTTATATCCACCTTCCATCCCATCTGAAGGTATGCTTTGCTTATTGTGCCCTATTCCCCAAGGATTATGAGTTTAAAAAGGAGAGTTTAATTCAGTTGTGGATGACTGAAAATTTCACCCAGTGTCATCAACATAGTAGGACTCCAGAAGAAGTTTGCCAACAGTACTTCAATGATCTACTATCAAGGTCCTTCTTCCAACCATTAGATGAAAATAAAAAAGTATTTGACATGCAACACTTCAATGATGTACTATCAAGGTCTGTCTTCCAACAATCAGATAAAAATAAAGAAGTATTTGTCATGCATGATCTTCTACTTGATTTGGCAAATTATGTAGGTGGAGGCCTATACTTTAGGTGCGAACTTGATCAAACAGAAAATATTGAGAAAGTAACTCGTCATTTTTAATTTAAACTTGGATACAATCGCTATTCAAAGTAAACTTAGCAGAACAGTAGATTTCATTAATATATTTCCTTCAAACATACTGTAGCAATCTTTCTAATTTAATTCATTCTCGTTTTCCCTTTTGTACTTCTAATTCATTATGTTACGAGCTATCTATTAATATGTAACATTAAAATATATCAGTATTTAATTATTATCTGTTCAACTATGGTTGGTTGCATTAGTCAACTGTAAAATAGTTGTTCACCGATTGGTCTGATCTAAAACAAATTTTTGGTTGTTTAGATGCCAGATAAAATATGAGCATTTCTAGTTCAAATTGACTTCACCTGAAGAAAATAATGTTCTGCCTCATTAATTTCTCCCAAGGATTTTGGTTTGGTTTAGGTTTAGAGTCATGAATCACTATGTAAGAGAAGCTGCTGCTGATTTCACAGAGAAGGAGTATTATAATCACTCTGTTGCCAGCCTTACATTTTTTGTTTCTTTTAACCATTATCTATATGAAGAATCAAATGCCTCAACTTTGGGAGAATAAAAGTAGTAACTAAAGTTGGTGTTTTCTCTTTTCAATTTACAGTCTCCTACTTTGTATAAACAGAGAAACTCATACACCAACTTTTGGATTATTCAGGTATCTCTGCTTCTGAAACATGTTCATAGCATTCAAATGTTGCAGGAAGCAATAAACAGCCTGCATAATGGCACTTTATATATGAAACTAACTTTCCAAATGGAAAAATAAACTGATCAATCAGATCAATAATTGAATCTGATGCATTAAGTGGAAGCAACCAAAATATAAATAAGTAACCAATACACAAGGAGATAAACACAGAATAACTGTCATAACAATATAAATATGTAATCAAAAGGATGGAAAAGAAAAAAAAAGAACTATTTAACTAGTTTGATTGCAGTTTGTTATCCTCTATTGAGTTGTCTAATTTGTTGTTTTGAAGGTTGCTTGGGTTTATTTATTGATTAGTTAGCCACCAAATATGACTAGATTCATTAAACTTTAAATTTGTGTTGAACAAGGTACACATTAACCAAAAATCATAGGTACTTCATTTTATCTTTTTCTCTCAACCCTTGCATAATTGCCTCCAAAACAGAGAAAGAGGGTACTGAGAATTCATTTTACACTAACATAGAACAACAATATATTCCATAATATGTTTCCCTCACCATAATTTACACCAATCTTTCTAATTCAATTCATTATCCTTGATCAGAAGCTGTTTCGCTATCAACATGTGAGAGATCTTTTGGATGAAATACAAAATGAACTATCCAAAAGCGAAGTAAAAGCTGAATCTGAAAGTCAAACCTGACAATTCCATTCGACACTTGGAGATTCATTCATACAATTTGAGGGATTGTCCAATCAGTTTTGTTATATATTTGTTACTTCTGCAACATTGTTCAAGGACAACCCCTCTGCTTTTCTATCCTTTCTTCTGGAAACATAGCGGATATTTCTTTTCTTTAGTTAACAAATTCGAATGATGCAAATGGTAATCTTGTTCCTTGAGAACTCTAGGATGGCCAAGAAACGACACATCCTTCCATGCTCAATGAAGAATTGTACACGTGGACGACATTGTTATCACAGGTAGTGATAAGGAGTGGATTGTACAACTAAAACAATACCTTGATCAAAAGTTCTAAATAAAATATCTTGGATACTTGAAGTGTTTCCTAGGTATATAAGTGGCAGAATTCAATGTTGGTTTCATTCATATCTCAAAGAAAATATGTTCCTAACATTCAAGAAGACACATGGATGATGGATGATAAATGAAAAATGCTAAGCCTGTAGCATACCAATGGATTCAAACTTGTATCTAACCAAGGAAAAATTCATTATAATCTCACAAGATATAGAAGCTGCTGGGACTGCTGGGATGTCCTTAAATCTGATGTTATGGAAGCTGTAAACCTGTTCCAAGATACTGGGGTTATACCAAAAGGCTGTAATGCTTCCTTCATTGCTTTGGTACCTAAAGTGTGTGACCCTCTTTCACTGGATCAATTCAGGCCTATATCCCTTGTAGGTATGTTCTATAAGATCGTGACTAAGGTCTTAGATGGCCGTATGAAGGATGTTCTTCATTTGATTATCGACGAAAACCAATCTACCTTTCTGAGGAATAGAGGAATGCTAGACAACGTGCTCGTGGAAAATGAGGTGGTGGAGGAGGTTAGGAGGAATCGTAGGAGTGCTCTTTGCTTCAAGGTGGACTACGAGAAGGCTTACGATTCGGTAAGGTGAGACTTCTTATTTGATATGTTGCAGAGGCTAGGCTTTCATAGCAAATGGGTGAGGTGGGTTAGAGGATGCTTGGAATCGTCCTCCATCTCAGTGCTCGTTAATGGAAGCCCAACAGAGGAATTCAAATCGTCAAGAGGATTAAGGCAGGGTGATCCTATGGCGCCTTTCTTGTTTCTTGTGGTTGCTGAAGGTTTAGCTGGTTTAGTGAGACAAGCGTCTAAGCAAAATATGCTAACAGGTGTGAAGGTGGGAAGGAGGGAAATTGTATGTAGCATGTTTCAATTTGCAGATGACACTCTCTTCTTGTGTGAGGATTCTTTCCTTAATGTATTCATTATAAAGACGATTCTTAGATGCTTCGAACTAGTTTCTGGTTTGAAAATCAACTTCCACAAATCAAAATTGGCTGGGATAAATGTTGATAGGTTTACCTTGGAAACCTACGCCAAGACTCTTAATTACAACACACACTACAAGAAAATCATGAAATAGAAACCAATTTTTAGAGACCAAAATAATTAGTTACAATAGGAACTAAAATAAAGACCATTTTAGAAACTAACAAAAAAATTGGTTTCTAAATTAGTTTCTATTATTTTCTATTATTGTTAAATAGTTTCTAAATTGGTATCTAATTAGCAACCAAGGTTTTAGAGACTAAATTTAGAAACTAAATAATTGGTATCTAAAACCTTAGTTGCTAATTAGATACCAATTTAGAAACTATTTAACAATAATAGTAAATAATAGAAACTAATTTAGAAACCAAATTTCTTTTTAGTTTCTAAAATGGTCTCTAATTTAGTTATTATTGCAACTAATTATTTTGGTTTCTATAAATTGGTTTCTATTTCATGATTTTCTTGTAGTGACAATGAGGATGCCTTTCAAGTACTTGGGGTTAGAAGTAGGAGGTAACCCAAGGAAGGTACAATTCTGGGAACCAGTAGTCAAGGTCTTGGTTTTGAATTTTAGAAATGGTCAAACAACTTTTTGGGATAAGGCTGCATACTTATATTACAGGTGTAAAGAGAAAAAAAGCCTTTGACTATCTGCAGCCCAACATGGGCCTTATACAAACTGCAGCCCAATAAAAAGACTAAGAAAATTTCATCAGACCCCACATCACTCTTGTTGGTCATTTTGTTGGAAATTGAGGTATTTTGAGGCATCAAATGTCTCATTTTCTGAAGGCTCTAACAGATTATCAACTCTCATTTCTCTTGAGCTTTCTTGCAAAATAGCTAAGTACAATGCATATAAACATTATTAACTCTTCATTTTCCAATTTCTAACAGATATTTCTCTTGTGCTTTAAGGTTAATTGGACAAGTACAAAATAATGTGGCTCAAAATATGAAGGACACTATAATTCGAAGCAATTATTTTATATCATTTATTCTAATAGATGGCTTTAAACCAAATTATGATATGAGTATTTTGGTTATATTTTTTTATACTATATCCTATATTTTAATAGTATTTTAAACCTATAGTATTTTAATAGTTATATTTTGTTTTCATGGTTGTTTGCGATTGTTTATTGATTAGTTAGCCACCAAATATGACTATATTAATTAAATTGGCTTTAATATATATCTGAAAGCCGGCAAAGCAATGACGTAAATAGAATAAATGTGAAAACCATTCACCAATCAATTTTAACTTTGACAAAGTCATCAATATCCCTAAAGATATTGTTATGTTTGGTCATGTGATTAGTGCATCTACAATCCAAGTTAAACAATCATTCATAGAAAAACACTTCTTACTACTCATCTCATCATCACTCAGATCTCTCCACTCACTCTTTTCCATTCACATTTTCTACCATGGCTGCTGAATTCATTACCAATGCTCTTGTCTCCACCTTCCTTGAGACCACTATTGACAATTTGGCTTCTCGTTTTGGAGACATATTTCGTGGAAAAAAAGCCAACAAGAAGCAGCTAAGCATCTTGAAGGTGAAGCTCCTAGAAGTTGATGTTGTGGCAGATGATGCAGAACAAAAACAATTCACAGATCCACGTGTCAGAGATTGGATTCTCGCAGCCAAGGGTGTGGTGTTTGATGCAGAGGATCTCTTGGATGAAATAGATTTTGCACTTTCCAAAAGCCAAGTGGAAGCTCAGTCCCAGAGTACTGCTAAAAAGGTACTGAATTCCCTCAAATCTTCTTTTGTCAGTTTCTTTAAAGAAAATGAAATTGAAACAAGGATAGAACAAGTCATTGAAGACTTAGAAGATCTTGCAACCCACAGCCATGTTCTAGGTTTGAAAAAGGCTGATACTGTTGGGGTCAGATCCGGTAGTAAATTATCATCAACATATTTGCCAAACGATAGTGAGATCTATGGCAGAGAAGATGACAAACAATTTGTCTGTAACTGGCTCACATCTGACACTCACAACAACCTATCTATACTTTCTATTGTGGGAATGGGAGGGGTGGGTAAGACCACTCTTGCTCAAAATGTATTCAATGACCCAAGGACGGATGAGGCTAAATTTGATGTCAAAGCTTGGGTTTGTGTTTCAGATGAATTTGATGTTTTCAAGGTATCAAAAGCAATTCTTGAGGATGTTACTACATCTACTGATGACAGTAGAGATACAGAGATGGTTCACAGAAGATTGAAAGAAAAACTGTTAGGGAAAAAGTTTCTTCTTATTTTGGATGATGTTTGGAATGAAAACCAACCTAAATGGGAGGAAGTGCGGAAACCCCTTCTTTTAGGGGCCCAAGGGAGTAAGATTCTTGTCACCACGCGTAGTAAGGAAGTTGCTTCTACCATGTGGTCAGAAGAATACTCCCTACAACAATTACAAGAAGATGATTGTTGGAAGTTGTTTGCTAAACATGCATTCCGAGATGATGGTACTCAACCAAATCAAGAGTGTAGGGAGATTGGCATGAAGATTGTTAAAAAATGTAAAGGACTACCTCTCGCCTTAAAAACAATGGGTAGTCTATTGTACAACAAATCATCTTTTTCAGAATGGCAAACTGTGTTCCGAAGCGAAATATGGGAATTTTCAAAAGAGCGTTGTGATATTATTCCTGCTTTAGCATTGAGCTATATCCACCTTCCTTCCCATCTCAAGGTATGCTTTGCCTACTGTGCCCTATTCCCCAAAGATTATGAGTTTAAAAAGGAGGATTTGATTAAGTTGTGGATGACTGAAAATTTTGCCCAGTGTCGTTCACATAGTAAGACTTCAGAAGAAGTTTGCCAACAATACTTCAATGATTTACTATCAAGGTCCTTCTTTCAACCATCAAGTGAAAACGAAGAAGTATTTATCATGCATGACCTTCTACATGATTTGGCAAAATATGTCGCTGGAGGCCTATACTTCAGGTGCGAACTTGATCAAACAGAAAAGATACAAAAAATAACTCGTCATTTTTCATTTGAACTTGGATACAATAAATATTTTGATGTGTTTGGAACTTTATGTAATACAAAAAGGTTACGTACATTTATGCCAAAAGCTAGTAGCCTGAAGTTTTTATGGAGGTGGAAGATCAAAATGCCGATACATGAATTGTTTTCCAAGTTTAAGTTCATACGTATCTTATCTCTGTCTTATTGTTCTGACCTTCAAGACATACCTGACTCTGTTGCTAATCTTCAACATCTTCGTTCCTTAGACCTCACCCATACTGCAATAAAAAGACTAACTGAAAAAATATGTTTACTCTCCCACTTGCAAATACTGAAGTTGAACTACTGTACAAATTTGGAGGAGTTGCCCTCAAATTTGCATTTACTTACCAATTTGTGTCGGCTAGAATTTAAAGGGTTTAGAGTGACAAAGATGCCACCGCATTTGGGAAAACTGAAGAATCTTAAAGTAGTAATGGATTTCTTTTATGTTGGCCATGGCAGGGAGTTGGGTGTTCAACAGCTAAGAGAGTTGAACCTTGATGGAAGTCTATCAATTCTAAAGCTTCAGAATATTGAGAATTCCCTGGATGCATTAGAAGCAGATTTGAAGAATAAAACACACCTTGTTTCGCTGGAGTTGCTATGGGAGGGGAATCAAAAGTCTGTTGATTTAAAAAAAGAAGAGGACATAATTGAGAATCTACAACCTTCCAAAAACTTAAAGAAGTTGTTTATCAGTGGCTATGGTGGGAAACGATTTCCAAATTGGTTACTAGAAAATTCATTGTGGAATATGGTGTCCTTAGGGTTGGTGCAATGTGAATCTTGCCAACGTTTACCTCCTCTTGGACTTTTGCCATTTCTTAGGAAGTTGGTGATTAGAAAACTTGATGGGATAGTTAGTATTGATGGTGATTTTCATGGGAACAACTCATCTTCATTTAAATCCCTTGAAAAATTGGAGTTCTCCGATATGAGTCAATGGGAAAAGTGGGAGTGCCAAGCTGTGACAGGTGCTTTTCCATGTCTACGACAACTTTCCATAAGAAATTGTCCGAAGCTGAAAGGACAGCTGCCAGAGCAAGTTGTTCCTCTGGAAAGACTACAAATTGAAGACTGCCAACAACTTGAGGCTTCCGCTACCATGGCTACCATGGCTCTAGATTTACAACTATGTCACTGTGGAAAGTTGCAGCTGAAGTGGGCTACATTGAAAAGTCTCACAATGGAAACATCATTGTTGGAAATTGTTGGGTCCCACACTTTTGAACACTTAGAGATTTATTCACCCCTTAAGTCAATCAGTGATGATTGTGTCTCTCTATGTACCTTTCCATTGGATTTTTTCCCAACCCTTAGGACGCTTCATCTCGGGGGGTTTGGTAATCTACAAATGATTTCACAGAGTCCCATTCATAATCATCTAGAAGAGCTAACACTCAAGAATTGTCCTAAATTTGAATCATTGCCTAGAAACATGAATATGTTGCTTCCATCTCTCAAGAGGTTATGGATAGAAGACTGCCCAAGACTAGAGTTGTTTCCTGGAGGAGGTTTGCCATCAAATCTAGAAGTGCTGACAATAAAAGACTATCCAAAACTTGAGTCATTCCCTGATATATCTTTCCCATCAAATCTCCAAAGTCTGACAATAGAAGGTTGTTCAGTACTTGAGTCCTTCCCTAACGGAGGTTTCCCATCAAATCTACATACTTTGACAATAGGAGGTTGTTCAGTACTTGAGTCCTTCCCTCACGGAGGTTTCCCATCAAATCTCCGGAATTTCACAATAAAAGATTGTCCAAGACTTAAGTCGTTACCTGACAGAGGTTTCCCATCAAATCTCAAGCGTCTGAGAATCAGTAATTGCTCTAGACTTGTTGGCTCACTGAAAGGAGCTTTCACAGACAGTTCTTCTTTGGAAAGATTGTGGATTGAAAAAGTAGATGCAGAATGTTTTCCAGATGAAGGTTTGCTTCCACTCTCTCTTACTTCTCTAATCATCTCTGATTGTCCAAATCTAGAAAAACTGGACTACAAGGGTCTCCATCAACTCTCATCCCTTCTGAATTTGAATCTTATAAATTGCTTCAACCTCCAACGCTTACCGGAGGAGGGTCTTCCCAAATCAATTTCAAGTCTTGATATTCGTGATTGTCCTTTGCTGCAACCGCGTTGCCAAAGAGAAAGAGGCGAAGACTGGGAAAAGATTAAGCACATTCGAAGACTGTATATACCGCAATGATGTTGTTTGTTTTGAACAGTGATATATTTGTTTAGAATGTGTATTCCTGCTATATCTTTTAACAATTCATTCCTTTTCCTTTTAACACTACAATTACTACTGCAATGTTTCTTCGTTAGCACAAATGCTTTCAACTTTTTATTGCAATTGCTCAGGTAGTTTCCTCATGAAAGCTAAAAACTTAATTGAGAAAAAATGTGGATACCAAAGATAATAAATATGTGTTGCAAAGAACAGTATGCATAAAATAATAATTTTTTTATTAATTCTCATAATTATATAATAAAAACATTTTTAACTTTTATTCATGATTAAGAGTGCATGGAAATTAAAAAATTGTTTAACAAAAAAGGGTGAAAAGAGGTAAAAGAATATTAAAAGAAAAACACAGTTAGAAAATCAATCCTTATTAATGGTTATATATTAAATTGAATTAGTAAATAACATAAAGATGTTGACATTGAAATTTGTGATCCACTTTCCCTATCTCCTTATTTAAGTAATTTTCTAGGAAGTAATTTTTCCATTGAAATAAGGCAGGTATTTTGTGATGTCCGAAAAGATATTTCTACTTCAGAGTTTGTTTTGTTTGATAACAATCCAATTTAACTGAGCCAACTCTATAATTTCAGTCAATGTATTGTATTTTGTGGAGAAATAAAGTATAAGTATGTTTAAACAAGGTTAAATAGAGTTTCCATTTCTGCAGATTTTCCATTCAAGGCCTATAATTATGCTCTTCTGTAGCTACTTTTCCTTGCCAAAACTAGTTTCTTCATCTGCATCCAGTTCTTGAATGAAGATTGACCACCTTTGATTTATTTGCACACAACTAGAAGCACACATATATACTCCAATATCTCCAAATCATCCACTTACTTTTTCATAGTAGCTATACCTTACCTCTTCTAAGTGTTTCAATTGTCACCCTTTCAACTAATTATATTAATATAGGTTTTATCTATTCATATATCAGTAGAGAGGAGGAGATTTGGAGTCCTTAAAAAACTTCATTTACTTTACTTTTCCATCCTTAAAAATTACTCTGTTTCTTTGTTCCCATAAACTCTAAATAATTACTGTGCCCTATTCCCCAAGGATTATAAGTTTAAAAAGGAGTGTTTAATTGAGTGGATAACTGAAAAATTTAATTAAGGAAAGGGTAAAATATAAAGATTTAATTTATATTTGAAGGCTAACTGATATAGAAACAATTGTCCTTGGTTGAATGAAGGTCTTCTTTTGTGCTAATCAAATAGTTGCTTGTTTCTTTAGTCAGTGAATATGTACATTTCCATTTTGAAAGGCAAATTTTTACATGCTAATCTTCACACATGTTGAACACTATACAGAATATTATTATTCTATGGACTTTTAGGATTTTCCTTTCTCTAGTAGTTAGATAGTGTTTCAAAATCATAGAGGTTCAGTCACCATATATAGTCAGCAAAAAAGTGGTAACATATCAAAATTCTCATGTGTTTGTGGCCTCGCCTGCAACTTGAATGTTGCAGTAGTTGATATTTTCTAGTAATTGATTACTTAACTTTTTTGTATCTTAATATCACGTGTTGTTCAAATACAGAGAGATAACAGCAGACTTAACCTTACATAAGAGAATTCATTTCAAAGTAAACTTAGCAGAACAGTAGATTTCTTTAATATATTTCTTTCAAACATACTGTAGCAATCTTTCTAATTTAATTCATTCTCATTTCCCCTTTTGAACTTCTAATTCATTATGTTATGAAATATCTAATAATATGTCTTTCATTAAATCTTATTTTATATAACATTAAAATATATCAGTATTTAATTATTATCTGTTTAACTATGGTTGGTTGTTTGTTTTAAGCATTGTTATGAAGAATGAAATGGCTGAACTTTGGGAAAATAAAAGTAGTAACTAAAGTTGGTGTTTTCTCTTTTCAATTTACAGTCTCCTACTTTGTATAAACACAGAAACTCATACACCAACTTTTGGATTATTCAGGTATCTCTGCTTCTGAAACATGTTCATAGCATTCAAATGTTTCAGTAAGCAGTAAACAGCCTGCATAATCACACTTGTTTATAGCAATCTATTGAGTTGTCTAATTTGTTGTTTTAATGGTTGGTTTGGGTTTGTTTATTGATTAGTTAGCCACCAAATATGACTATATTCATTAAACTGCCTTTAATATATATCAGAAAGCAAAGACGTAAATAGAAGAAATGTGAAAACACTATTATGGACGAAGAATTCAGACACATGACACTTAAACAAAATAGAAATATTTTGGACGAAAATTTTGAATAAATACTCAAATGAAACTATCCAAAATTATGAGTTACTTAAAACCTAAATAAGTAATATATAAAAGTTATGTTAACCCTGCATTTAGTCTGGCCAATCAAAATTAAATATAAAAATTAAGAGTGAAAGAAAATTATCTTTAAGTTATTTAACTAGCTTGCTGAGTTGGCTAAGTTCTTTTAATGGTTTTAGAAGTAAACATGCACTGGCATCTTAAATGTGTAAATTATACCAAAATATATATGATTACTATAAATATTATTTTAAAATCATGAAAAAAAGAAACCCCTGCAGAGCTAAAAAAATCACATTAAAAGTTAATATATCAACTAATAAAATAATAGATTTTAACATGCTTTTTAATATATCTCTTAATTTAAACAATTCCCTTAGTTAGTTAATAGTTTAATAATACCCACTCATCCATAAGTGCAATACAGCTGTTGCAGTTTGTGATGTTGGGAAGAATAAAAAATTATAGTTTGACTAACTATTGAAGAACAAAAATGTTGATAAAATATGTTTTCACGAACCACTGAATCATTGGCAAAAGCTAGCAGCAGTTGAATCCATTCATCTTTCTCCTACAATGGCCTTAGAACTTGTTGGTGGTGCTCTTCTCTCTGCTTTCCTTCAGGTTGCATTCGAGAAGCTAGCTTCTACTCAAATTCTCGATTTCTTTCATTCAAGAGAGCTTGATCAAAAGCTGCTCAACAAGTTAGAAACCAAGATGCACTCCATCAATTCTCTGGCTGATGATGCAGAGCGAAAGCAGTTCACTGATCTACATGTCAGAAACTGGCTGCTTAAGGTCAAAGATGCTGTCCTTAATGTAGAGGATCTCTTGGATGATATACAAAAACTCTCCAAAAGACAAATAGATGCTGAATCTGAATCTCAAAGCTGTTCAGGCTGTACTTGCAAGGTACTCAACTTCTTCAAATCTTCTTCTATTAGTTCCCTTAACAAGGAAATTGAGTGTAGGATGGAACAAATCCTTGACGACTTAGAATTTCTCTCAAGCCAAAGGGGTGATCTAGGATTAAAAACAGCTAGCGGTGTTGGATATGGGTTGAGTAATGAATTGCCACAAAAATCACAAACAACATCTTTGGTTGTTGGAACTGATATTTATGGCAGAGATGATGATAAAGAACTGGTCTTTGACTGGATGACATCTAACAACAACAATAGTAACCACCCATCAATACTCTCTATCGTGGGAATGGGCGGAATGGGTAAGACCAGTCTTGCCCAACATGTATTCAATGACCCAAAGGTGGATGAGGCTAAATTTTTCGTCAAAGTATGGGTTTGTGTTTCAGATGTATTTGATGTTTTTAAGATATCAAGAGCAATTCTTGAGGCTGTTACTAAATCAACTGATGATAGTCGAGATTTGGAGATGGTTCACACAAGATTGAAGGAGGAATTGACGGGGAAGAAATTTCTTATTGTTTTGGATGACGTCTGGAACGAAAACCAATCTAAATGGGAGGAAGTGAGGAAGCCCCTTGTTTTAGGGGCCCAAGGGAGTAAGATTCTTGTGACTACACGTAGTAAGGAAGTTGCTTCTACCATGCGGTCAAAAGAACACTCCCTAAAGCAATTACAAGAAGATGACTGTTGGAAGTTGTTTACTAAACATGCATTCCGAGATGATGATACTCAACCAAATCCAGAGTGCATGGAGATTGGCATGAAGATTGTTAAAAAATGTAAAGGACTACCACTGGGCTTGAAAGCAATGGGAAGTTTGTTATACAACAAATCATCTGTTTCAGAATGGGAAACTGTGTTCCAAAGCGAAATATGGGAATTTTCAAAAGAGCGTTGTGATATTATTCCGGCTTTAGCATTGAGCTATATCCACCTTCCTTCCCATCTCAAGGTATGCTTTGCTTATTGTGCCCTATTCCCCAAGGATTATGAGTTTGAAAAGGAGTGTTTAATTCAGTTGTGGATGACTAATTTCCCACACTGTCATCAACATAGTAGGACTGTAGAAGAAATTTGCCAACAATACTTCAATGATCTACTATCAAGGTCCTTCTTTCAACAATCAAGTGAAAACAAAGAAGTATTTGTCATGCATGACGTTCTAAATGATTTGGCAAAATATGTCGGTGGAGGCATATACTTCAGATGCGAAGTTGATCAACGAGAAAAGATACAAAAGGTAACTCGTCATTTTTCAGTTCAACTTGGTATCTATCGATATTTTGATGGGTTTGGAACTTCATGCGATACAAAAAGGTTACGCACATTTATTACAAGTACGAGAGTGAATGATTTAAGCTATGGCTGGAAGTGCTATATGCCGATGCATGTATTGTTCTCTAAGTTTAAGTTCTTACGTATCTTATCTCTGTCTCAATATTCTGAACTTCAAGAGTTACCTGACTCGGTGGGAAATCTTGAGCATCTTCGTTTCTTAGACATCTCTCATACTGCAATAAAAAAACTAACTGAAAAGATATGTTCACTCTCCCACTTGCAAATACTCAAGTTGAACTACTGTAGACATTTGGAGGAGTTGCCCTCAAATTTGTATTTACTAACCAATTTGTGTCGCCTTGAATTTATGCTGACTAAAGTGAAGAAAGTGCCACCGCATTTGGGAAAACTGAAGAATCTTAAAGTAGTAATGAATTCCTTTAATGTTGGCCATGATAGGGAGTTGGGTATTCAACAGCTAGGAGAGCTCAACCTTGAGGGAAGTCTATCAATTGGGGAGCTGCAGAATATTGAGAATTCCGTAGATGCATTCGAAGCAAACTTGAAGAATAAAACACACCTTGTGTCACTGACATTGAGATGCGGGTGGAATCAAAACTCTATTGATTCAGAAAAACAAGAGAACGTTATTGAGAATCTGCAACCTTCTAAAACTTTAAAGGAGTTGGCAATCTTTGACTATGGTGGCAAACAATTTCCAAATTGGTTACTAAAAAATTCATTATGGAATTTGCTGTCCTTAAAGTTGGATCAATGTGAATCTTGCCAAAGTTTACCTCCGCTTGGTCTTTTGCCGTTTCTGAAGAAGCTGGAGATTTCAGGGTGTCCTGATATAGTGAGCATTGATGCTGATTTTCACGGGAACAACTCTTCTTCATTTAAATCCCTTGAAACATTGTATTTCTCCGATATGAGTCATTGGGAAAAGTGGGAAAGCCAAGCTGTGACAGGTGCTTTTCCACGTCTACGAAGGTTTTCCATAACATTTTGTCCCAAGTTGAAAGGACAACTGCCAAAGCAAGTTGTTCCTTTGGAAACACTGCACGTTAGAGACTGCCAACAACTTGAGGAATCCGCTCCCAAGGCTCTAAATTTAGAACTAGGTAACTGTGGAAAGCTACAGTGGAACTGGGGTACAATGAAAAGTCTCAGAATGGATAGCCACAACATGGAAGCATCATTGCTGGAAATTGTTGGGTCCGACACTCTTGAACGCTTGGAGATTTATTCACCCCTGAGTTCAATCAGTGATGACTGTGTCTCTCTATGGACCTTTCCACTGGATTTGTTCCCAACACTCAGGACGCTTCATCTCAGTGGGTGTGGTAATCTACAGACGATTTCACAGTGTCTCATCCATAATCATCTAAAAGAGCTGACACTCAAGAATTGTCCTAAATTTGAATCATTGTCTGGAAGCATGCATATGTTGCTTCCATCTCTCAGGAGTTTATGGATAAAAGATTGTCCTAGACTTGAGTCGTTCCGTGACGGAGGTTTGCCATCAAATCTTGAGACTCTGATAATCAATAAGTGTTCTAGACTTGTTGGCTCACTGAAAGGAGCTTTCAGAGATAGCCCTTCTATGGAAAGATTGCATATTGACGAAGTGGATGCTAAATGTTTTCCTGATGAAGGTTTGCTTCCACTCTCTCTTATTTCTCTAACCATCTCTGATTGTCCAAATCTAGAAAAACTGGACTACAAGGCTCTCCATCAACTCCCATCCCTTAAGAAATTGAATCTTAGAGATTGCCTCAACCTCCTACGCTTACCCGAGGAGGGTCTTCCCAAATCAATTTCATATCTTCAAATTCTTGGTTGTCCTTTGCTGGAACCGCGTTGCAAAGAAGGAGGCGAAGACTGGAAAAAAATTGCGCACATTCAAAAACTGGATATATATCGTAATGTTATCTACTCTGATTGATGCATTTGTTGGGTTAGTTATTTTGTTTTTGTTTAGAATGTGTATCAACTACTTTCCCCTTCCTCTTTTGCTGCTACGCCTCAGCACAAATGCTTTCAACTTGTATTAATAAACATTTTTTTATACTTTGTTGCGGTTAATGTATCAGCTTGACATGTTTTGTCTTCATTCATATTACAAAAATGGAAAATAAAAAATGTATGTTAAGTAACGATAAATGAAAGATATAATAATTTTAAAATTTACGAAGACAAAGCAATAAACTATGCGACTATAGTTTAGCTAATGACTTGTATAGAGTGAATAAAGTTTTGTTTCAGATAACATATAAGTATCCTGTGTTGTTCAAATTCAGAGACAACAGCAGACGTAACCTTACCTAATTGCCAACAAAACAAAGAAAGAGGGAACTCAAAATCCATTTCAAAGTAACTTAGAAGAACGGTATATTGTAGCCATCTTTCTAATTTAATTCATTCTCCAAAGTTCATTGGTAAGTATTACGTGTAATATCCGAGCATTCAAATATTGCAGTAATTCATCATAATTTGATCATATAGATGTTGCAACTGCGGAGCAAATCTATCTCTGAACTTAACTTTTCAGAATGAATATTCCGAAGCATCAAATATAGCAAAGAATAAGGTGAGCTAAGGTGGATTGTTATGGCATATTAGGTTTGGTCACCTCAACCTGTATCTATTCACAAACCACAAAATGGTTGAAGGATTGTGTCAGGTTGTAGTCCTTGAAGAGATATGCAAAGAGTGTATTTTAAAATTGTTGAATGAAAATTGGAATAATAATAATAAAGAGTGTATCATCTGAAGGATCTGCAAATCATTAGGTGCCATAAATTAGAATCATTGCCTACAAACATGCATATGCTGCTTCCATCTCTCAGGTATCTATCCATAGAAGACTGTCCAAGACTTGAGCCGTTTCCTTAAGGAGGTTTGCCATCAATAATTACTCTAGACTTATTGGCTCACAGAAAGGAGCTTTTGGTTCGGGGACAATTCTTCTCTGAAAAGCTTGTGCATTGCAAAATTGGATGCAAAATGTTTTCCAGATGAAGGTTTGCTTCTACGATCTCTTACTTCTCTAACCATCTCTCGTGGTGGAAATCTAGAAAAACTGAACTACAAGGGTCTCTATCAACTCTCATCCCTTCAAACATTGGCTCTCTATCAACTCTCATCCCTTCAAACATTGGCTCTTTCTCACTGTCCAAGACTTGAGTCATTCCCTGACAGAGGTTTCCCATCAAATGTGGAAAAGCTGGCAACCAGTAATTGCTCTAAACTTGCTAGCTCACAGAAAGGAGCTTTCAGAGACCGTTTTTCTTTGGAAAGCATGTGGATTTCAGAATTGGATGCAGAATGTTTTCCAGATGAAGGTTTGCTTCCACTCTCTCTTACTTCTCTAACCATTCGTCGCTGTCCAAATCTAAAAAACTGGACTACAATGGTCTTTATCAACTCTCATCCCTTAAAATGTTGGCTCTTAAGGACTGCCCCAATCTCCAAGGCTTACTGGAGGAAGGTCTTCCAAAATCAGTTTCAAGTCTTCAAATAGTACAGTGTCCTTTGGTGAAATAGCGTTGACAGAAAGAAGGAGACGAAGACTGTGAAAAGATTGCTCACATTCAAGAACTGTATATATTGTAGTGATGTTGTTTGTTTTGAATAGTGATGCATTTGGTGGGTTACTTATTTTGTTTTTGTTTAGAATGTATATTATCAACTACTTTCCTTTTCCTCTTTCGGTGGTAGTCCTGCCATACCTTTTAACATTACAATTACTAGTGGAAAGTTTCGACAAAGTTTTGATATAATTATTGTTATAATGAAATTATAATAATAAAGTTTCTCCTTTAAAAGAGTTTACTTTTAAAAGATAATTGTTCTTTTTTCCATTGTAAAGGTATGATATTGGAGTTAGAACATGTGTTTTACCTTCTAAATGAACTTATACTCAAAGAGCTTCATACTTAGTAAATATGAATTTAATTTTTTAAATTCCTGGTTGCTATGATTGATAGAGGTTATCAGAGGAAGATATCCTTCTGAGGCATTATCAGTGCCATGTGCTCCCCTTTGGTGAAATAAGGCAGGTATTTTCTGATATCCGGAAAGATATTTCTACTTCAGAGTTTGTTTTGTTTGATAGCAATCCAATTTAACTGAGCCAACTCTATAATTTCAGTCTTGTGGAGAAATAAAGTACAAGTATGTTTAAACAAGGTTAAATAGAGTTTCCATTTCTGCAGATTTTCCATTCAAGGCCTATAATTATGCTCTTCTGTAGCTACTTTTCCTTGCCAAAACTAATTTCTTCATCTGCATCCAGTTCTTGAATGAAAATTGGCCACCTTTGATTTATTTGCAACAACTGTACCCAGATAAAATCCTGTGTCCATGCACACAACTAGAAACACACTTACCTACTCCAATATCTCCAAATCATCCACTTAGTTTTTCATAGTAGCTATACCTTACCTGTTCTAAGTGTTTCAATTGTCACCCTTGCAATTAAGTACATCAATATAGGTTTTATCTATTCATATATCAGTACAGGGGGAGGAGATTTGGAGTCCTTAAAGTTCTAAGCCTGACTTGTGTACATATCTCATCTGATTACTTAGACTTTCAGAAAATTGAATAGCAGTTGGTATAACTTTAATTTCCTGCATCTTAAAGTACATCACAAGATTTACCTTAAAGTTCTAATACACTCTAGTGGACATAGGTACCAATCCGTATATGGATCTTATATTTCAACCAAGTTCAGACTTTCAATTGGGTCATGTAAAAAACTTCTTCAGCATCGACTTTTCCATCCATAAAAATTACTCTGTTTCTTTGTTCCCATGAACTCCAAATAATTACTGTACCCTATTCCCCAAGGATTATAAGTTTAAAAAGGAGTGCTTAATTGAGTTGTGGATGACTGAAAAATTTAATAAAGGAAAGGAGAAAAATAAAGATTTAATTTATTTTCTAGTTGATTGATTACTGCAAGTTGATTGTTGCAGTAGTTGATATTTTCTAGTAATTGATTACTCAACTTTTTTGTATCTTAATATCACGCGTTGATGAAATACAGAGACAACAGCAGACTTAACCTTACATAAGAGAATTCATTTCAAAGTAAACTTAGCAGGTTTCCCTAACAGAGGTTTCCCATCAAATCTCAAGAATCTCAGAATCCTTAATTGCTCTAGACTTGTTGGCTCACTTAAAGGAGCTTTCACGAACAATTCTTCTTTGGAAATCTTGTGGATTGGAGAAGTAGATGCAGAATATTTTCCAGAAGAAGGTTTGCTTCCACTCTCTCTTACTTCTCTAACCATCTCTGATTGTTCAATACTTCAATGATCTACTATCAAGGTCCTTCTTTCAACCAACAGGTGAATATGATGAAAAAGTATATGGAGAAGTATATAAAGAAGTATTTATCATGCATGACCTTCTACATGATTTGGCAAAATATGTCGGTGGAGGACTATACTTTGGGTGCGATGTTGATCAAACAGAAAAGATACCGAAAGTAACTCGTCATTTATCAATTGAACTAGATCGATTTGAATATATTGATGAGTTTGGAACTTTATGTAATACAAGAAGGTTACGTACATTTATGTCAAAACCTATGCGATATGGTTTAGGGGGTTTGAGTATCAAAATGTCGATACATGAATTGTTGTTCAAGTTTAAGTTCTTACGTAACTTTTCTCTTTCTTGTTGTTCTCACATTCGAGAGTTACCTGACTCTATTGGCAATCTTGAGTATCTCCGTTCCTTAAACCTCTCCTATACTGAAATAGAAAGACTAAATGAAAATATATGTTTACTCTCCCACTTGCAAATACTGATCTTGAACTATTGTTTATATTTGACGGAGCTACCCTCAAATTTGCATTTACTCACCAATTTGTGTCCTCTTGAATTTATAAGGACGAAAGTGAGAAAGATTCCACCGTATTTGGGAAAAGGGAAGAATCTAAAAGTAGTAATGAATTTCTTTGATGTTGACCACGGCAGGGAATTGGGTGTTCAACAGCTAGGAGAGCTCAACCTTGAGGGACATCTATCAATTCGGGACCTACATAATATTTCTAATTCTGTGGATGCATTAGAAGCAAATTTGAAGAATAAAACACTCCTTGTGGCACTTACTTTAGAATGGGGTTGGGATCGAAACTCTTTTGATTTAAAAAAAGAAGAGGACATAATTGAGAATTTGCAACCTTCCAAAAACTTAAAGAAGTTGTCAATCCGTAGGTATGGTGGGAAACGATTTCCAAATTGGTTACAAGAAAACTCATTGTGGAATATGGTATCCTTAAAGTTGGATGGATGTGAATCTTGCGAACGTTTACCTCCCCTTGGAGTTTTGCCATTTCTCAAGGTCTTGGAGATTACAAAACTTCATGGGATAGTGAGTATTGATGCTGATTTTCATGGGAACAACTCTTGTTCATTTAAATCCCTTGAAACATTGGAGTTCTCCAATATGAGTCAATGGGAAAAGTGGGTCTGCCAAGCTGTGAGGGGTGCTTTTCCAAGTCTACGAAAGTTTTCCATAACAAATTGTCCGAAGCTGAAAGGACAGTTGCCAGAGCAACTTATTCCTTTGGAAATACTATATATTGAAAACTGCCAAGAACTTGAGGTTTCCGCTCCTAGGGCTCTAGATTTACAACTATATCAATGTGGAAAGCTGCAGTTAGAGTCATGGGGTACAATGAAAAGGCTCACACTGTGGAAAACATCATTGCTGGAAATTGTTGGGTCATCCCACACTCTTGAAATTTTGCACATTTATCCCCTTGATGGTTGTGTCTCTCTACAAAGCTTTCCACTGGATTTGTTCCCAACACTCACGACCCTTCATCTCTGTGGGTTTGATAATCTAGAGATGATTTCACAGAGTCTAGTCCATAATCATCTAGAATTTCTAGAACTCAAGTATTGTCCTAAATTAGAATCATTGCCTGGAAGCATGCATATGCTGCTTCCATCCCTGAGGAGCTTATGGATAGAAGACTGTCCAAGACTTGAAGGAGATTTCCCATCAAATCTAGAAGCGCTGACAATAGTAGACTGTCCAAGACTTGAGTCGTTTCCTGACGAAGGTTTCCCATCAAATCTGAAGCATCTGAGAATCAGTAATTTCTTTAGATTTGTTGGCTCACTGAAAGGAGCTTTCACAGACAGCTCTTCTTTGGAAAGCTTGTGGATTGAAGAAGTGGATGCAGAATGTTTTCCCGATGAAGGTTTGCTTCCACTCTCTCTTACTTCTCTAACCATCTCTCTTTCTCCAAATTTAGAAAAACTGGACTACAAGGGTCTCCATCAACTCTCATCCCTTAAGAAATTGTTTCTTAAGAACTGCCCCAATCTCCAATGCTTACCGGAGGAGGGTCTTCCCAAATCAATTTCAACTCTTGATATTCGTGATTGTCCTTTGCTGCAAGCGCGTTGCGAGAGAGAAAGAGGCGAAAACTGGGAAAAGATTGCACACATTGAAAAACTGTATATAGAGCATGTTTATGATAGTGATTATACCACTGAATAGTGATTCATTTGGTGGGTTAGTAATATTTGTTTTTGTTTAGAATGTGTATATAAACTACTTTCCTCTTTCGGTGCTGCCAATACCTTCTAACAATTCATTCCTTTTCCTTTAAACACTACAATTACCACTGCAAAGTTTCGTGGTCAGCACAAATGCTTTCAACTTTTTATTGCAATTACTCCGAGGTAGTTTCCTGTAAATCATGAAAGCTAAAAACTTAATTCAGAAAAAACGTGGATACCAAAGATAATAAATATGTGTTGCAAAGAACAGTATGCATAAAATAATAATTTATATGCTTAATAAATTATAGTAATTGATTTAAGTATCCTGTGTTGTTCAAATTCAGAGACAACAGCAGACGTAACCTTACCCAATTGTCTCGAAAACAGAGAAGGAGGGAACTGAAAATTCATTTCAAAGTAACTTAGAAGAACAGTAGAGTTCCTTCAACATATTGTAGCAATCTTTCTAATTTAATTCATTCTCGTTTTCCTTTTTGTACTTCTAATTCATTACGTTATGAAATATTTGATAATATGTCTTTTATTAAAGGTTAATACATGGCTTTGGCTTCATACTACTTTTTGTTGTAATCACTATCGCTAAATCTTTAGATACTTAACTTTTTTTTTTATCAGCAATGAATAAATAAAATTAAAGGGATACTTCAGGGGTATCCCAACCCATATACAGTAATCAGAAGTGGACTTCCTATACCATCCACAAGCAAAACTCTCCTTTATGTTGGAGCAGAACAACCTTAAAGTGAGAAAACCCTACCCAAAAAAATAACCAACATCGGCGACCACCGATTACACATATGGTGAACGCCGCTTCATCGATCGGCGATCCTGTTGACCTATGGAGAACGCCGCTTCATCAACCGGCGATCATGTTGATCTTTGCATACCTACGGCGACCACCGACTACTCACATAAGGGGCAAGTAGCTACGGCGACTACCGACTACTCACATAAGGGGAACGCCGCTTCCTCGATCGGTGATCATATTGACCATCGCCGTTTTTATAACCGGCGATCATGTTGAGCGTTGCCATCTACGATCACCGTCTGCAAGAAATGGAGAGCGCCGCTTCATCAACCGGCGATCATGTTGAAATCGTCGTTTCAATTATCGGCGATCATGTTGAGCTTTGCACAATTGGCGATCACCGACTACATACAAATGGGTCATGCCGCTTCACCGATCGGCAACCAAGTTAACCTATGTAAAGCACCACTTCACCGACCAGCGATCATGTTGACTTGCATACCTTCGACGATCACCGACTGTGGTATCATCCTCTCCAGATTTGCTACTTCAGAGACCTTTGTACCCATTTCACTTCCTTTCTCTGACCATAGTGGCTATTACCCAATCCTTACCCTCCTTCTTTCCAACAGCACCACCATTATCCCGTCTAGCCTGCTATATGCCTCCCCTTGTTATTTGATACTGCAAATGCATGTCAGCGGGTTCATAACCCATTCTGCATAGGAGTAACAAAAATTATTTTCCTTGTGTTTCAACCATAACCACGATTTAAGTTGGGCATTGTGGAAAACTTCTTCTACATCTACAGCTCTTTGATTGAAGACAATGGAGTTTCTATGTTCCCATAGACATCGGACTACGGTTGCCCACACACCTTTCCATACCAGGTTTTGTTTATAGGAGTGTTGGGGGAGGGAAAAACCTTCAAAATTGGTCCTAAGATTGTTGTGTTGGGCAGACCATATACCGACCCATCTAAAGCATAAGTCCCACACCCGTACTGCATACTTGCATTCTATAAAGAGGTGCTGGCACATTTCCTCCTTGGTCTGGCAAAGGGCACATTCTGTGGTGTTCACCGTCACCCCTCTCTTGCTCAAACACTCCCTTGTTGGTAGTCTACCCAAGAGCACTCTCCACGCAGTGATCAGCACATTAGGAAACGCCTTTGTCTTCCATAGATAGCCAAACGACGATATTTGTGTTCCTCCGTCGGGCTCTTCAAGGCATTTGTACGCAGACTTCACTGTAAAGTTCCTTGATTCGTCCCTCCTCCATACTTGCTTATCCTGTTCATCCTTTTTCATAGTGACCCTGGAAATGAGCATACCAAGCTCGGTTTTGAGGGGGATCTCCCACTCAAATCTGTTGCGTCTCCACCTTAAATTCCACTGCCACTCTAACTCCTCCCACATTCCAACCTCTCCCACCGTCTGGCCCTGATGTAATGACAGGGAGAATAGTCTAGGAAACAGGGCCTTAAAGCTGGTATTCCCAGTCCATATATCCTCCCAGAATTTTGCTTGATCTCCTTTCCCTACTTCCAGCTAACCTCTTTTTTAAACCAACCCTCTCCCCCTCCCTGCCGGCATACCTTTACTACATCTCTCCACCACCAAGATTGATGTTTCAGTGGGGTATGGTTTCCATCTTGTTCCGTACCATACTTCGACTCCAAGCACTCTTTCCATTTCCCTTTCTCGTTCGATATACATCTCCACTTCCATTTAGCTAAAAGTGCTATATTAAACTTCCGGATATCACGAATACCTAACCCTCCTTCCTCCCGCGGTTTACAAATGTTTTTCCAACTTATCCAAGATATCGGTTTACTATCCTTCCCCTAGCCCCACAGGAACCTCCTTTGAGTGTTGATGATGCTTTTGTATACCGACTCCGGAGCTTTAAACAGAGAGAGGTAATAGAGTGGTACCGCAGAAATGACAGATTTCAGCAGACATACTCTGCCTGCCATAGATAGGAATCTCCCTTTCCATACTCTCAGTCTAGACTTCAACTTATTCATGACAGGCTCCCAGAACGTTTTCTTCCTTGGATTACCCCCCACCTCAATGCCCAAGTACTTGAACGGTGTTTTCATCATCGAGCAATTTAGAGTCTTGGTGTAGCATTAAATGTCTTTATCAAGGACATTAATACCTGTGAGCTTTGATTTGTGAAAATTGATTTTTAGCCCTGATGCTATCTCAAAATCCCTTAGAATAGCCTTCAGAGTCACCACATTGGTGAAGGAGTCTTCGCAGAAGAATAAGGTGTCATATGCAAACTGTAGGAGGCTCACAGAGGTCCCCTTTCTTCCTATCTTCAGGCCAGTTAGAAGGTCGGCCTTTACAGCTTCCCTTACTAACCCCGTAAGACCTTCTGCTACCACCAGAAAAAGAAAAGGTGCTAGCGGATCACCCTGACGCAACCCTCTAGATGGTATAAACTCTTCTGTTGGGCTTCCATTTACCAGAACTGATACCGATGCGCTCTCCATACACCCCTTAATCCAAAGGGTCCACCTATTGTGAAAGCCCATCCTTTGTAGCATATCATAGAGGAAGTCCCATCTAACTGAGTCATAAGCTTTCTCAAAGTCGACTTTAAAGCAGAGACCACTCCTTCCGTTTCTCCTCAAGTCCTCTACCACCTCATTAGCCATAAGAATGCTATCTAGGATTCCTCTTCCCTTGAGAAATGCCGATTGGCTTTCATCAATAACATAAGGGAGAGCGTTCTTAATCCTTTCCGCCAACACCTTTGCAATGATCTTATACAAGGCGCCCACCAGGGATATTGGTCTGTACTGCTCAAGCTTAGCAGGATCCCTGACTTTGGGTACTAGAGCAACAAATGAGGCGTTACAGCCCTTCGGAATACATCTAGTTTCGTGGAACAGAATCATGGCTGCCACAACTTCAACTTTCATAACTTCCCAATTTTTCTTTAGGAAGTTAAAATTGAACCCATCTGGCCCTGGACTCTTCGTGCCTTCACACTGCCACACAGCATCTCTTATTTCCTTTTCCGTGAAGTCAGCTATCATACTGAGACTGACCTCTGACGAGAGAGACTTAAACTCAACCCCATCAAGCCTTACTCCAAGATCTTTCATTGCCTTGAACCTAGCCTCAAACAACTTCTTAGCTTCTAGACGTACCGTACAAGGTTCCTCACACCATTGTCCCCCTACCTCCACTCCTTTAACTTCATTTCTAAGTCTTCTCCATCTCAGAGTGGAGTGGTAGAATCTGGTACTAGAATCACCATACTTGAGCCAGCTTACTCTGGCTTTTTGGCCCGCTAACGAGTCTAGCTTCTTATCAATTTCCCTTAGGCGAGTTACCAGCACACTCCTATTCAGCCGATCAGCCTCTGTAAGGATACCAGCACAGTCTTGACAGTCAAAAATCTCAATTTCCTGTAGAGTTCTCTTCTTACTTGTATTAATATCACCGAACACATCCTTATTCCATACCTTTAGGTCGCCCTTTAGACACTTCAGTTTTACTTTAAACTTCTCAAAGGCACTCCCCTGGGCTGGGTAGGAGTTCCATTTCTCTTTCACCATATCACAGAAGCCCCTCTCCGTAAACCATGCATCAATGGTACGGAAAGGCTTCGGACCCCAGTCTTTATCCACCGACTTCACCACTATAGCACAGTGGTCTGACACTTCTCTATTTTGAATATACTGTTTGCACATTGGCCATTTATCCATCCATTCCCCAGAGACTAGGATTCTGTCTAATCTACTCTTCGCCGAGCCATTCGCATTGAACCAAGTAAAATTTTTTCCCACTAAGGGAATGTCAATCAGAAGATTGTCATCAATAAAGGTATTGAACCCCTTGATCTCTCTTGAGTGATCGTTTGAGATGGTTCTCGTGCCCGCACTTCCTTTCCGTTCGCTACGACTTCTTATGGCATTAAAATCACCACATAAGCACCACACCTTAATTTGTGATGTTGCTTTGATATTAGATACCTCCGCCCAGAGAGACTGCTTTTTGGCCAGGTTGCAACTGGAGTAGACATTCACCACTGCACAATCAATATTAGATTTGATGTAGCATCCAAACACAACTATATACCCCTTTCCCATCAAGTGGCTAGAGTACCTAATCACTTCTTTAGACCACATCGACAGAAGGCTTCCTCTTCCATTGTCTCCTCCATAATGTAACCATCCAATGTTATTATCCCCCCATAGAGAGTAACATTTGGTATCTGACAACTCCTTTGCTTTCGTTTCTTGAATACATACAACATCCACTCCCTCCCTAGCTATGAGATGTCTCAAGTACCTAGCTTTGGTACTACCCCCCCTTCCTCTGATATTTAAGTTCACTATAATCATGGGTAACCATTCGCAATACCCTCCTTACATTGGTTCACAACCTCCACATCTCTTTCTTCCAGACTGCCATATTCTTTGATGACCCTATCTTCATCTTTTCTGCATAACAACCCGCATTTTTTACCGACTTCCCATAGATTGGGTGGTTCTTCTAGATCACACATATGATTCAGCCGAGAATTACAATTATTTATATCCTTATCAGAGATTGATACTACGGATATTTCATTCCTGTTACTAGCCGGAATGACTACCTGTGCATACCTACGACTCAGCCTTGCCGATCGCCTTGGGTGGGAGTAAGGTTCTCCCAAGTCTGCAAGGCCTTTCTTCTTCCTCCTACGTGGTGGAGAATTGGATTTACTTCTCTCCTTCATCCCCTCCTCTCCTACTGGAATACTTAAGATTGGCGTACCTGAGGGTCTCAGTCCGACTTCTCCATTGTCTGCGTCACTTGCAGTCTTGTGCTCCCCCCTGGCGATCTCTTATGGCCCTGATGACACCCCACGTTGCGATACCCAAACCCCTGAATTTCTGTCGTCATCGGTTGATATATGTGATGGTACTCGCTGACCTCCTTCGGAGCTTGCTCTCCGCGTGCAGGTGAAACCTTGAGCGTAGAACCGACCGAGCTCCTCATCGCCACCTTGAGCGTAGTACCGACCGAGCTCCTCATCGCCGGGCCTGCCCACAGACCCTTCTGCTTCTTCTCCTTGTTGGGCTGTAACACCGATCCCTCCCTCTGCTATTTGAGCCACCATCTTCCCATTGCGGCCCAAAGCCCCAAAATTTTTGTTGGAGTTATTTGTATGCTCCACATCCATGACCAATACTGCCACATCAGCTTGTACGAGTAGCCCCTCTAAACCTGCTCCGCAGCCTAATTCTGAGCCACCCACCAAGTCAACTCCTACACTTCCCTTCTGCCCCATACTTTCCTTATTCATAGTAGTTGCTTTTTCTTCTGACCTCTGCCCTACTTTGCTTTTTGTCAGCGAGCCCCCAAAAGGTGATTTTGTCTTATACGAGTACTTTTCATCTTCCACTACTTTCTCTTTCCCTTTCTCCTCCACCTTTGCACGGCGGCCGTCCTCCTCCCATAGTTTGGGCACCTCCTCTTCATATAAAATTGTCTCTTCTATATATGTTTCTGATGATGAAAAGCTATCCGCCGACTCAGATGAAGGATATAATTCCTCACATCTTCCTCTAGGATGCTCCGAGGGTTCTTCTTCAATAAGAATGTTGCACAACTGATCATTTACCCTCACACATTTCGCCATCTTCGCAGTCTCCAGCTTTAATATTCTTACTTGTATTCGAGCATAATCTAGTAGCTCCCATGAAGTAGTAGAATCTGCAACAGCCTTGAGAGTGGCCGACGGAGCCATAAGGCCTACTACTTTAGAGAAGCAATCCCTATTCCAGAAAACAAGGGGTAACCCATAACATCTCACCCACACTGTCTTGTGGCTCGGGTTGCTGTCAGCTGACCAAGGCTTGACACTCACAAACATAGTGTCAATCCAAACCTTATTAAGCTTGATAACATCCTCCATGTTCTCCCCTGCTCTTGGCGTAAGAAGCACGAGGTTATCTCCCAGGGACCTCACTTCAACCATGTTCATGCCCCCTTTCAATAACTCCTCCCCTAACTGGTCAACTCCCAAGTCATCTCTGAGCTTTCCCACAACGCTTCTTTCCATCCACGGTATGATACACCGTTCTGATTTAATGCTTTGGCCCTTCCACTGCTTTTGGAATTCACCTCTTACAGCATCGATATATGACCTGCTTCTGTTCCTCTCCACCCACTTCTCCTCCCTTAACTGTTGCGGCCTATACTTGTGTTTCAGGTTGTCTTCTTGCCCTGTGACATTCTTCCTCTCCCTGAACGGCTTCCTCCGAATCCTCCCCTCCACCCCAACTGGTTCAAGTTGTTGCCGACGGTATTTTGGTACATTCACAAAGAGCTTCTTATTCCTTAGATATATCTTATCCAGATCTCTCTCCAGATACCCTACATTCTCTACTTCGAGGAATCTTACAAACCCAAACCTCCTTCCCCATTTGTTTGGTTTTCGTGCGATGAACACCTCTTTCACTCTAGCCCATCTTTGAAACACCTTGAACATTTCAAGCTCACCATGATCATCTGGGAAGTTCGAGAAGAAAAAAAGTTGTAGATTCTTCATGCCGACCGGTGCTTCTTTCGTGTCGGTATTGTCATCCTCCGTCACCCGTCCTCCAACCTTCCTTCATGCCTTAAGAATTTCTTTCTTCAAGACCTACATAGTCTTGGAAAAGTTAATGTTCAAATCAATCATATGTCGTCCACACTCGTAATCATCTCGACCTGACATTAAAAATGTACAATGCGTGAGATGAGAGAAAGAAAGAAAAATATTTTAGATACTTAACTTACATGCCCTCTTTGGTTGCAATCAATTTACACCAAGTGGAAGTTGATAACAGTAAGGACTCAAATGAATGAATAACATTCTGCACAAATAATAAAAATCAGTTTTCTTTTTGTTTATTTCTCCTTGCCTCATATATCATCAGCTATTGGCTTCAACATTGATGGTTATGCAAATTCGCAACAAATTCAAACCAGAAATGGAAATACAATATTATTCTCCAAAGGTCGTTGGTAAGTATTTGATGGTTGTTTGGATTTGTTTATTGATTAGTTAGCCACTAAATATGACTATTTAGAAACTAAATAATTGGTAGTTAAAAGTTTGATTGCTAATTAGATACCAATTTAGAAACTATTTAACAATAATAGAAACTAATTTAGAAACCAATTTTTTTTTTAGCTTCTAAAATGGTCTCTAATTTAGTTATTATTGCAACTAATTATTTTAGTCTCTAAAAATTTGTTTCTATTTCATGTTTTTCTTGTAGTGAATCTAACCATGAGCAAAATTATTAGAAATCTACGATGTCCAAGATACACGGTTTTTCTTCATGTGTTTCAACTGCTCATATGATGTCTTCTCTTCATATATTGGACATGTTTAATGACCTTCACATTATAACCTGACAAGTTCCTATATGCAAGGAAGTCATTGATAGTATAAAATAATATTGCATGCAATCGGAAGAACTCATTCTTAAACGCGTCAAACACATCAATCCCTTCATTCCACAACAATTTCAAATCTTCAATCAATGGATTAAGATAAAAATCTGTCATTTTTAGGTTGTTTTGGACCAGAGATCATCATAGATAACATCATGTACTTGCACTACATACACAAAGCAGAAGATAAGTTGTAAATCACTAACAAAACAGACCATGAGTTATGATTACTACTTAAATTTCCAAAGGGATTCATTCCATCAGTTGTCAATCTAAGTGTTAAGTTTCTTGATTCTTTATCAATGTTCTTCCACTGCAAAGAATAAGCTAGATGACAAAGTAGTCCATCACATTTTCTATTATCTGCATGCCACCTAAGGTTTTGAGCGTCATTTGTATATGCAAACAAACGCTTAAGCCTTAGAATTATTGGAAGATAGCAAACAACCTTAGCAGGAGGACCTTCCTTTGTGAATTCATCAATTTCATCATTCTGAACAACTTTAACCTTATAACGTGGCAAACCACATTTGGGACATCTTCTTAAATCTTCATACTTATTTCTGTATAAATTACAATCATTAGGACATGAATATATTTTTTTATATTCCATACCCATCGGAAAAATAATTTTTTTTGCCTCATAATTTCAATTGGATAGTATTTCCTTCTGGAAGCATGTCCTTAAGAATTTGGAGCAATTATGTAAAGCTTTTGTCGGTCCATCCATTCATTGACTTCAAATTCATCAACCTTAACACTGTTGATAATCGTGTGAAGTTAGTTGAACCAGAATACAAATGAGTCTTTGCATCATTAGACATATTTTCAAAAATTGCATTAGCAAATGATTCTGCTCCCACATACGAATCATGTCTTCTAATCTACGTCCATTGAGAAATCAACTTTCTCTGAAGCTTCGCATAGACTTGGAAAGTCTAACAATTCACCATGCAACGTCCGTGTTGTATATACAATTTTTCAAAAATCCATCACACAAAAGATGTTCTCTAATTTCGGAAACACTCAATACCCTTCCATTCAAACAATTGACACAAGGACACCTTATTCTTACTCCATTATGATTACTAACAACATTATGTTGTGCAAACTGTAAGAATTCTTCGACCCTTTTTTCGTAAGCATCACTTATCTGTGGTGTATTAATCCAACTCCGATCCATAGAACTGGTAAACTAAGAAAATGTAAATCAAAATTGCCAAGGGTCAGACATTCCCGAACTTAGAATCAACGTGTTTAATATATACAAATTTTTTAATTAAATCAAAATTTTTGAGAGTCGTATACTCTGAGACTCGGAATCAACGTTTGAAATAAATAAAATACTATAACTAAATCAAATGTGTCGAGGGTCGGACACCCCCGGACTCAGAATCAAGGTGTTCAATAAATACAAATCCTATAACTAAATCAAATGCATCGAGGGTCGGACATCTCCAGACTCAGAATCAACGAGTTAAATACAAACATATACTAATCATTACTAATCAACACATACATACAAATATTTATTATAAAAATTAATTAAATAAATTAAAATACTAACTACTATAAATATAAATAATGCAAATATTTGTTATAAATTTAACTAAATAAATTAAAATACTAAATAATATAAATATACATGCAAAATAATTGTAAACATTAGAAAAACTTACTTAATCCATATTCACCCATACTCTTTCATTCAGGCTTCCCTCTACAAACGACATAGTACAAAGAAGTAGGTAATGAATTACGTAATGGAAAAACTGAGATGGGATCTTTGAATTCAATATCATCCTTGTTATTTCCTTCTTCATACACACCGATTAGGCTCCAACTTAGACTTCCTCTGGTGTAACCATGTCTACGATCTTTAAGCATAGGGAAGTCCAACTCAAATACAATCTCAGCTTTATTCCACACTTGCTCTGAAAACACTCCCTCCACTTTGCCTTCTAGATCACACCAAAGTATTGTGTTCCACCCTCTTTCTATGAAATTGCACACAGCACTGAACTGCATACTATCATTTATCAATACTCTCAACTTCAAATTCAATACCATGATACTTTTCATCACACGCCTTAATATAGAACAACATAACGCTATCTCTGGAAATTTGTTTCGAAACGAAAAATGAATCGATGATTCCCTGCGAAAGCCAAGCTGGTCCTCTTGCCTTCTAAGCTTTGGAAATAACAAACGGAAATCAGAATGCATAAGAGGATTAGGACTGCATACTTGGATGGCATTATTAGGACTTATGTATGCATAACACACATCAAGATATCGGCCATAACCACCAGTAATCATGGCCCTTGGAGACACCTCTGAGCTCAACTCTTGTTCAAAAGTTTGATATGCTCCATGCCCATAACCCACTAACACCTTAACTTTCCGCATTATGCTTATACTACCTGGTAGCTGATAAAGCCTTTCGCATCCCTTCAAGGACAACACTTCAAGCCCAACAAAATTTCCAATTGAAAATGGCAATTTCTCTATGTCTGTATTGTCTAAATGTACTCTCCTTATTTTCTCCATCTTTCCCAATACTTCTGGGAAACTCTCAAGACTGAAGCAACACCGAAGATTCAAAGTTTCTAGAGATGTCAACATGATGCTGGGTGCAAGAGTTTTCAACTTGGTGCACTCTTTAGCACTCAAGAAGCGAAGCTTATCAAGAAACCCAATTGATTCATCAATGTTAACCAAATTACAGCATTTATCGAGACGCAGAGTTGTTAAGAGTGGTGCTTCTTGTAGGCTCGGTAGATCGGTTAAGAACTTGCAATCTGCAAGGTTTATTACAGACAATGATTCCAACATCTGTAACATAGAAATCAAATGGGTCAAGTTATTATCTTTTAATTTAGAAACTCATGTTGAGAACTAAAACTTTTACAGATAAACATGCCTTTTTTGGTTTGAATATCTGAAGGCAACTTTCAGGCATAAGGAGTATCTCAAAACGTTTGGGATTGAAATCAGAAGGTAAAGATGGTGAAGGATAGCCACTCCAGTCTAGCACTCTCAAGCTATTTGGAAGATGCTCGGGGCCTGTAGAAAAGGTTGAATCTTCAATGATCAAAATTCTCAAGTTCTTCATTTTCTTGAAGGCTTTTCCATTCCATTGCACTTGTATGTTGTTGTACCCTTCAAGCTTTATGAATTCTATTTTATCAGATCCCTTATCCACAAAAACGTGCACTTAATTAGCATCCATGGATAAATATGTAATATTAAATCTAGCATGTATTCAATAAAATGGGTAAATTAATAAAGGGATGAAAGGAGAAAAAATAGCAGAAATGTTTATAATATCAACATACCGTATTTTCTTCCAAAACATGAACAATGTCCTCGTTAAACCATAATCTACTACGTCTGCCTGGCTCAAGTGTTGATTCCTGCCTTACAATTTCTTTACCTGTGTCTAGAATTAGGTCATGCATTCTCACAAAACCAGAAGAATCAATCTTTATGAGAGATCTGTCAACCAACACTCTCAAACCATCTTCTACATAAAAACCATGAGCTTCTAGAATTGGTGTGACATTGCCCAGTTCACCGGTATTGAAGAAACAAGCAATGTCCAGGAAAATTCCCTTCTCATTTTCTTCCAAACCATCATAGCTTACTTTAAGTATTTCATGAATCTTGTCATGAGGAATACTTTCATATTTATCTAATGCAGAACTGCACTGTTCTAAACTTTTTCCAAATAAGTGAGATCCTATAACTTCCAGAGCCAACGGAAGTCCACAAGCATAAGAAACTGCACGGTTGGAAATATTCATATAAGCTGGACCAACTTTTCCATTTTTGAAGGCATGCCAGTTAAACAATTCCAAAGCTTTTTCAACATTTAAAGGCTTAGCCTCATATAGGTTTACCACCCCATGAGCATCTAGCAAGTACTTGTCTCTTGTGGTGATGATGATTGCACTTCCAGAGCCAAACCAATCATGTCCCCCTGCAAGTACCTTTAACTGCTCTAATTTGTCAACATCATCAAGAACTAAAAGGACCTTCTTCTGTTGAAGTCTCCTTTTTATTATCTGTATTCCTCTATTCACATCTCTCACTTTAATAAATTCTTCGTTGAGTGTTTCAGAAAGTAGTATTTCTTGGAGTTGGACAATCCCATGCTTATTAATTGACTTTTCTCTAATGTCAGATAGAAAACACGAACCTTGAAAATGTCTAAAGAGAAAGTTATACACAGCACGAGCAATCGTGGTTTTACCTATACCCCCAATACCATAAATTCCTATCATGTTGACATCAGACCCATCTCCAAGGAGAGATTTCACTTCTTGCACTGCATACTCCAGCCCAATTGGATTATCAGCAACATGTAAAGGAATGTAATTTACCTTTTCAGATATCTCTTCAACAATCCTTTTGATAAACTCATATTCTGGTTGAGACCTATCCATTACAAGAAAACATGTCAACTAAAACTAAAGCATCATACTTTGTTTTTAGTTCATTCATTTCGATCAGAACTAATCACATAGAATTTTGCATCCATTTCTCAAATTTGATAGATCAGGATCCATACAATTTATTTGACTTTCCTTCCCTATCAGTATTAATACGAAAATTCTTAGCAAAAGGAAAGTTTATAAAATATATATATGTGTATTAAAAGAATAGTATGAAATACCCGTGATGGAAATGCCAGCCTGATAGATTAGCTGCTTCATGTAAAGCCTTCCTCCATTTTTGTGCCTTCTCATTGTCAGCGTCACTGTGGAACCTAGCTTCGTGTTTTGACAATGCTTCTGCATAAGTTCCAGTCTGATGTCGAACTTGTGATGGATCCACCTCATAAAATATTGGATAAATCGCTCGGCCTTCTTCCTTCGCGCATTCAAGTATCTTTACAAGTTCGTTTAAGCAATAGGTTGAAGATGCATAGTTTTTGGAGAAGACAAGGATGGAAATCATTGAATTTTGAATAGCGTGGAAAAGAGCAGGTGTAATATCTTCCCCTCTTTCAAGACCATCATCGTCTAAGAAAGTAACAATCCCCTTTTGGCACAACGAATGGTAGAGAGTATATGTAAACTGTGAACGAGTATCTTCACCTCTAAAATTTAGAAAGACATCATAAAGCCATGGATTCCTGGAGGAAGAGAAGGAAGGTGTGATTCTCTGTGCCATGATTTAAGAACTTCAAAAATAAGAAACTAGTAAAACAAGTTATTTTTGGAGTAAAACAAAGGTTGTTATGAGTGAGGAGCAATTAGCAAGTATTTGCTTTATATTGGACATGAAGTTCTGGAAAAACTTCTGACTATGATGTAGAAAAATCATCTCAAAACGCGTGAATGGATACGTTCAGGGATTCATTGACTTTGATGAAAGAACTCATACGACTGTGTATATATGACCATTATCAAACAATTTTGTGATACAAATACTTTCTGACTAATTTCATTATTAAAAAAATGGAGAGACCAATAATAATTAATTAATAAATAAACTTAAAAAATATCATTAATAAATAATAACCAGAGGTATTATATATTATTAATAACACTGAAGACGAAAACATTAATAAATAATCGTTGATACATCACCGTTAACATAAAACATAATTAAAATAAATATTTTATAACTTACCTAACATTATTCCTTTGAACTCTAAGGTGGTACTTTTACGCAAGGAGTATAACCAAATTGAAAATTTTTCCTTTAGACACAATATAATAAGTTACCAATGATTACTACAACGACAAATATTACAATCGGTGAATATGAAATTGTTTTGCCCTAAGTAACACTCCAACAACCAATTATTTAGTTTCTAAATTTGGTAGCAAAAACCTTGGTTGCTAATTAGATACTAATTTAGAAACTATTTAACAATAATAGAAAATAATAGAAACTAATTTAGAAACCAAATTTATTTTTAGTTTCTAAAATGGTCTCTATTTTAATTTTTATTATAATTAATTATTTTGGTATCTAAAAATTAGTTTCTATTTCATGATTTTCTTGCTGTGAACAGAGTACAGCCAGGGAGGCTTGTGCTACATCTCGCTTTGATTGTAGTATTCATGTAATGTAATATAATGTGGATTTAGTGATGTCTAGTAGCTGGAATACAGAGACACAAAGGTTATTTATGTTAAGATACACATGTTGACAATTCTAACCTTGAGAGTCTGGAGGTTAGAATCTGCTTGTTGAAGAACAAAACACACCTTGTGGAGCTGAGCTTGGGATGAGGGAGGAATGGGAACTCTATTGATTCAAAAAAAGAAGAGGACACAATTGAGAATCTGCAACCTTCCAAAAACTTAAGGAAGTTGTCAATTTTTAGGTATGGTGGGAAACAATTTCCAAATAGTTACTGGATAAGTCATTTTTGAATTTGGTTCATTAGTTTGAAAGATTTATCTCAGAAGAGTTCGACTTGTAGATGATAGCAGTCTCACTGCAAAAGGCATTGGCAGAGTTTTTTTTTTCAGAGACAAAGATGGCAAAGAAACAATCATTGATGAGGTTGTGTATGTGCCTGACATAAAGACAAACAAACCTGTTGAATTTAGGCCACCTGCTGCATAAAGGATTTGTTATGACAATGGAGAATAATAGCCTTAAGATGTTTGACAAAAATCACAAACTTGTCAAACAAGCAAATCTCTGAACTTAACTTTTCAGATTGGAATGAATATCATGAAGCATCAGAGTTTTGCTATAGTAAAGAATAAGGTGTGATAAGGTGAATTGTAATGGCATATTAGGTTTGGTCACCTCAACTTTAAGGACCTGTATCTATTCACAAACCACAAAATGGTTGAAGGATTGCTTCAGGTTGTAGTCCTGTATATTTCACATTTCCTTTCACAATTTGGCTTCGTTTCGGAGACATATTTAGTGGAAAAAAAGGCAACTAATGTATCAACTAATAAAATAGTAGATTAACATGTTTTTCAATATATCTCTTAATTTAAACAAGTCACTTAATTAGTTAATAGTATAATAATAGCTACTCATTCATAAATGCAATACAAGCTGTTGCAGTTTGTGATGAGGGAAAGACTAAAAAATTATTGATCGACAAACTAACGAAGAAGAAAAATGTTGATAAAATATCTTATTAATACGCGTTTCATGACTTCATTATCATTATTTAGTCATTGGCAAAAGCTAGCAGCAGTTGAATCCATTCATCTTTGTCCTACCATGGCATTAGAACTTGTTGGTGGTGCTCTTCTCTCTGCTTTCCTTCAGGTTGCATTCGACAAGCTTGCTTCTCCTCAAATTCTCGATTTCTGTCATGCAAGAGAGCTTGATCAAAAGCTGCTCAACAAGTTGGAAATCAAGTTGCACTCCATCCATTCTCTGGCTAATGATGCATAGCGAAAGCAGTTCACTGATCCACATGTCAGAAACTGGCTGCTTAAGGTCAAAGATGCTGTCCTTAATGCAGAGGATCTCTTGGATGATATACAAAAGCTATCCAAAAGACAAGATGTTGAATCTGAATCTCAAACCTCAGGCTGTACTTGCAAGGTACTCAATTTCTTTAAATCTTCTCCTATTACTATTAGTTCCCTTAACAAGGAAATTGAGTGTAAGATGGAACAAATCCTTGACAATTTAGAATTTCTCTCAAGCCAAAGGGGTGATCTAGGATTGAAAACAGCTACCGGTGTAGGATCTAGGTTGAGTAATGAACTGCCACAAAAATCACAAACATCTTTGGTTGTTGAAACTGATATCTATGGCAGAGATGATGATAAAGAACTGGTCTTTAACTGGATGACATCTAACAAAAACAATAGTAATCAACCATCAATACTCTCCATCGTGGGAATGGGCAGAGTGGGTAAGACCACTCTTGCTCAACACGTATTCAATGACCCGAGGGTGGATGAGGCTAAATTTGTGGTCAAAGCCTGGGTTTGTGTTTCAGATGAATTTGATGTTTTCAAGATATCAAGAGCAATTCTTGAGGCTTTTACTAGATTAACTGATGATAGTAGAGATCTGGAGATGGTTCACAGAAGATTGAAGGAAGAATTGACAGGGAAGAAATTTCTTCCTGTTTTGGATGATGTTTGGAACGAAAACCAACCTAAATGGAAGGAAGTGCGGAAGCCCCTTACTTTTTGGGGTCCAAGGGAGTACGATTCTTGTGACGACACGTAGTAAGGAAGTTGCTTGTACCATGCTGTCAGAAGAATACTCCCTAAAGCAATTACAGGAAGATGATTGTTGGAATTTGTTTGCTAAACATGCATTCCGAGATGATGATACTCCACTAATTCCAGAGTGCAGGGAGATTGGCATGAAGATTGTTAAAAAATGTAAAGGATTACCTCTCGCCTTGAAAACAATGGGAAGTATGTTATACAACAAATCATCTATTTCAAAATGGAAATCTGTGTTCCAAAGCGAAATATGGGAATTTTCAAAAGAGCGTTGTGATATTATTCCCGTTTTAGCATTGAGCTATATCCACCTTCCTTCCAATCTCAAGGTATGTTTTGCTTACTCTGCCTTATTCCCCAAGGATTATGAGTTTAAAAAGAATAATTTGATTCAGTTGTGGATGACTGAAAATTTCGCCCACTGTCATCAACATAGTAGGACTCCAAAAGAAGTTTGCCAACAATATTTCAATGATCTACTATCAAGGTCCTTTTTCCAACAACCAAATGGAAATAAAGAAGTATTTTTTATGGATGACCTTCTACATGATTTGGCAAAATATGTTGGTGGGGGCATTTACTTTAGGTGCGAACTTGATCAAGCAGAAAAGGTACAAAAAGTAACTCGTCATTTTTCAGTTGAACTTGGATACAATCAATATTTTGATGGGTTTGGAACTTTATGTAATACAGAAAGGTTACGTACATAATTGTCAAAACCTAAGAGCCAACATGATTTTCGGTGGAGTTGGGGTATGAAAATGTCCATACATGAATTGTTCTCCAAGTTTAAGTTCATACGTATTCACTACAAGAAAACAGCCAAATAGCTTCCAAATTTCTGCGTGGGCCATTTTCGGACGCTACTATCGTCGGCCAAAATGCGAGAAACCCAGGCAAAAATGGAAATTGACGCAAAGCGGACGCACTTATGGATTTAATGTTTTTTTTTAAAACAGTCCAGTTTGCGTCGGCATGCGTCGGCTGCGTCCCACGCATATGCGTCGGATTTGCGTCGGCCACGGCCCACGGATATGCGTCGGCCACGGCCCACGCATATGCGTCCGTCACAACCCACGCAAAGCCCACGCATGTTTATATTTTAGGATTTTAAAATTATTAATTTAAATTTATTTAATGTATAACAAATATTTTAATATTTAATTTTTTATTGTATTTATTTTAAAATTATTTCTTTAATATTATAATAAATTATTTCTTTATCAAATTTTAATATAAATTAGTTAAATTAAAATTATTAAATTAATTAAGTGTTTGATTTAAAATTAATTTAGTAAAAGAAAAGATCTATTCAAAATAATTTAAATGTTATATAAAATATTTTATTATTTTAAAAATTATTTATTTTAAATTTATTTTATTTATATATTGTCATAAATATTTTTTTTAAATTATGATATAAATTAGTTAAATTATATTTATTAAATTGAGGAAGTGTTTAATTTTGAAATTATTTAAATGAAGTTATCTCAAAAAGTTTATAATGATTTGAAAACATGTAGAAAAATAATAATTAATTAAAAAATAGTAAAAGAAAAGTAAAAAAAAATGCGTATTTAAATTTTGTAAATATTATATAAAATATACATAAATTTAAGAATATAAATTCAAGATGAAAATTTTGTAAATATTATATAAAATATACATAAATTTAAGAATATAAATTCAAGATGAAGTAATTAATTAGTGCAAATGGTAATGGATGTATTTAAAAATAGAGAATAAATTTTATCTAAAAATGTTTTATTTGGTTTAAGAAAAAAAAGGTAGATAAAACTTTTAATTAGTAACTTAAATACATTTAAATTAATATTATTTTAGTATTTCATTTTGTTTTATATCTCCCTTTTCTCTTAAATGGTAAAATCTCATAAGTCCATTTGACATGCCTTGTCACTAATTCACTGCAGGCTTCCTAAAATTTGGACATGTGCCAGATGGATCCACCAATGAGGTATTAATATATTTAAATATTTATTGGTGTCTTTTATTTTATAATTATAAGCAGACAAATTCATTAACTTAAAATTATTTATTTCAGGCGTTAGATTATGGAAGTGGTGCTCCATCACCTAATCAAGTAATAGGATCAAGTGCTAGAAGCAAAACTGATTAGGGATATATGTTTTAATTTTAAATTTGATTAGGGATGTATGAACTTTTGAACAATTATGTGTTGTAATTTTAAACTTGATTAGGGATGTATGAACTTTCTATGTACTTTAATTTTCAATTACATATAAACTTTTGAACATGATTATGTGTGTTTTAATTTTCAATGAAATGAATGGATGATTACAACTTTATACATTATTTTATTTTATTATGAAAAAGTGGTAGTTAAATTTTATAATTGTATAAAACATATTATAAAAAAGATTATAAAAAAATGGTGGTTAAATTTTATTTATTCAGAATTAAAATTACGTCAGTTAAAAATGCCATTACTTACGTATATTATGGCGCCAGAATCTTCTTCAATGAATGTAAATTGCGACAGTTATAACTGACACTACTTACGTATATTATGATGTCAGAATCTTCTTCAATGAATGTAAATTGCGATAGTTATAACTGACACTACTTACGTATACTATGGTGTCAGAATCTTCTTCAATGAATGTAAATTGCGACAGTTATAACTGACACTACTTACGTATATTATGGTGTCAGAATCTTCTTCAATGAATGTAAATTGCGATAGTTATAACTGACACTACTTACATATAAAAACCGCCACTATTTACACTATGTTTAAAGTGGCGGGTGTTGCGGCGGGTAGCGTAAAACCGTCACATTAAACTTTGTGGCGGCCAGTTCTATGGCGGTTTGACAAACCGCCACAAGCGTATATTGTGGCGGTTATAAACGCCAGTTTATACGAAAATAACCGCCACAATATACACTTTTTTTTGTAGTGATATGTGTGCAATGGCTGAATGAACTAGGATTTTTATTTTGATATCCATTATAATTTTAAAGATGTTATTCCTCATAAATGAAGCATAAGATCATCTTAAAGAATTAGCGAAAATGTATATGATACAAACATATTAAGACTAAGGGCGTGAGTAAGTAACTTATTCTTAATTCTTAAATTAATACAATATCCAAAGTGTTTCAAAGTTGACTACATGCTCTATAAATGTAATTGTTATAGTTATTGAGTATGATCTCTAAAAGAAATTAATGTTTTCCAACCGAAGCACATAATAATGTAGTAAGTTGTAAGTAACGAGATGACAGATATGCAATATTCTTTATAAGTGTGTTAATATAGTTTCCCAATGTTCGCCTGATAGCGAGAGCCGAGGGAGAAGCACGAAGACGAGAAGTACCCCAGTCAAGCACCCAACAACCTGCCCGACCGAGGGAAAAAGACGAAAACTTCAATAGTTCTCTAGGTTCCATCTCCCCAACAGGAACAAGTTAATAACCCTAGTCCATTGTCAAGGTAAGAGTTGAACTAAGAAGTGCATTGTAAAGGCTGAAAGAGAGTATCATAAGCAATTTGAGAAATATGAGTCATTTCGTGATAGTTATAGAATTAACTTAGAATCATGGAATATAGTTGATTATTAGATTTTGGATTATAAGTTAGAAGGGATTATAAGTTAGATTTAACCAATACACCAAGCAAATTCTTTAGTATTATTATGATTTTAATTATACTTATTATTATTAACAATATTAATAATATGAATATAATATTAATAATATGAATATAATATTAATAATATGAATATAATATTAATAATATGAATATAATATTAATAATATTAATATAATATTAATAATATTAATATAATATTAATAATATTAATAAAATATTAATAAAATATTAATAATAATAAGTATAATAAAAATGATAATATAGCCAAAGAACTTGTTTGGTCTAGTGGTTAATGTTTCCTTGATCACTGGAATATTAATTGGTTAATATGGAATATACAATACTTATGAGCTAACGTAAACATAATTATCCTTCTCGTTCTTAATGTAACAATTTTTTATGATTATTAATTAATCAAATTTAAAATTCAGCCATTGTATCACACTGTTATTGCAGTAGACTAGGCATGATTTTTTAGAAGCAAGAGTATTTCCAACTAAAAAATTCTATATTATTTGAAGTACTAGTTTCATTTAAGAAATAAAAATAAGAAAGCTAGATGAACGAGTGGGTGAAGTTTCATACCGATCAAGTAATCACATGAAGAAGTTCTTCCCTCTCATTTCCATTTTCATTATTTGATCCATCAACTTCAATCTAGCAGTTATACCAAGTTATATTTCAATACTCAGGAGAAAGTTGTGCATACAAATTTTTGAAATAATTAAATATACCAAATTCTAGTTAGATACTGTTTTACTAACTAAAACTTATTTGATTATAATGTGTTTAATATTATTTGTCTCTAATGTGTTTAACATATTCAATATAGTAAATAAGTATCTGTCATCTCTACATGTTTAATGAATTTCATTTTATACTCTAAAGAGTGTACTGAAAATTCATTTCAAAAGTAACTTAGAAGAACAGTACATTTCCTTCAAACATACTGTAGCCATCTTTCTAGTTTAATTCATTCTCGTTTTCCTTCAAACATATTATGAGGTCTTTGTTACAGGGTGTTATAATAACAACTGTATTTTCTTCAAGGATGTTGTTAGGGGTATTTGGATTCATTATGATGGGGTTGTTATGCAGTGTCTATTCTTTGTAATGGTTATTGTGCTGTTTGATATTATAGGAGGCTAATCAAGAACTTTTAATGCTGATGTGTATAATTTAACCTGTCAGGAATATCAAACATGGCTTACATTTTAAGAAATACTTTAACCTGAGAATTCTATTCGACACTTGGAGATTCATTCGCACAATTTGAGGGATTGTCCAATCAGTTATGTTATGCATTTGTTACTTCTGCAACATTGTTTAAGAACTGGTTTTCTGTCCTGCATTATCTGATGCTTCGTAAACACAGTGGATATTTCTTTTCTTTAGTTAACATATTTGAATGCAGAATATGCTTGGGTGGCACCACTATTTTGATCACAGGTAGTGATTGTACAACTAAAACAATACCTTAATCAAAAGTTCTAAATAAATGGCACAATTCGATGTTGGTTTGATATTCAAGAAAGAATAGAGATTTTAAAAATAAGAAAGAGCTCAAACCGAGAATGTAATACTAGCCATTTGCAAGTGTTATCAGTAAACATAAAATAGAATATCAACGTTGGTTTCATCGTAATGCTAACCCTGCACATGCTCTGCCCAGTCAAAATTGATGAGAAAGAGAAGAATCTTTCAGTTATTTAACTATTTCTTTACTTAGTTAAGTTGTTTCATGCACTCTGTCATCTTAAATATGTAAACTTTACCAGAATATATAAAATTCCAACAAAGAAAAAACATGTAGTGTTAGATTATTCTACAAAGATTAAAGGTTGGATTGTTCCTATAAAAATTATTTTAATATCATGAAAAGAATTATAAACTTCTGCATTGATGGACAACAGCTGTGAACGTTTGTGTTGACTGGTGAAGTAAAGCATCATTCATAACAAAACATCTTCTTACACTCTTCTCATCATCACTCAGATCTCTCCACTCACTCTTTTCCATTCACATTTTCTACCATGGCTGCTGAAATGATTAGCGGTGCTCTTGTGTCCACATTCGTTGAGAGGACCATTGACAATTTGGCTTCTCGTTTTGGAGACATATTTCGTGGAAAAAAAGCCAACAAGAAGCAGCTAAGCATTTTGAAGGTGAAGCTCCTAGAAGTTGATGTTGTGGCTGATGATGCAGAACAGAAACAGTTCACAGATCCACGTGTCAGAGATTGGCTTCTCGCAGCCAAGGGTGTGGTGTTTGATGCAGAGGATCTCTTGGATGAAATAGATTTTGCACTCTCCAAAAGCCAAGTGGAAGCTCAGTCCCAGAGTACTGCTAAAAAGGTACTGAATTCCCTCAAATCTTCTTTTGTCAGTTTCTTTAAAGAAAATGAAATTGAAACAAGGATAGAACAAGTCATTGAAGACTTAGAAGATCTTGCAACCCGCAGCCATGTTCTAGGTTTGAAAAAGGCTGATGCTGTTGGGGTCAGATCTGGTAGTAAATTATCATCAACATATTTGCCAAACGAAAGTGAGATTTATGGCAGAGAAGATGACAAACAATTTGTCTGTAACTGGGTCACATCTGACACTCAAAACAACCTATCTATACTTTGTATTGTGGGAATGGGAGGGGTGGGTAAGACCACTCTTGCCCAACATGTATTCAATGACCCAAGGATGGATGAGGCAAAATTTGATGTAAAAGCTTGGGTTTGTGTTTCAGATGAATTTGATGTTTTCAAGGTATCAAAAGTAATTCTTGAGCATGTTACTACATCTACTGATGACAGTAGAGATACAGAGATGGTTCACAAAAAATTGAAAGAAAAATTGACAGGAAAAAAGTTTCTTCTTATTTTGGATGATGTTTGGAACGAAAACCAATCTAAATGGGAAGAAGTGAAGAAGCCCCTTGTTTTCGGAGCTCAAGGGAGTAGGATTCTTGTGACTACACGTAGTAAGCAAGTTGCTTCTACCATGCGGTCAGAGGAACACTCCTTAGAACAATTAGAGGAAGATCATTGCTGGAAGTTGTTTGCTAAACACGCATTCCGAGATGATAATACTCAACCAAATCAAGAGTGCAGGGAGATTGGCATGAAGATTGTTAAAAAATGTAAAGGACTACCTCTTGCCTTGAAAACAATGGGAAGTTTGTTATACAACAAATCATGTTTTTCAGAATGGCTAACTGTGCTCCAAAGCGAAATATGGGAATTTTCAAAAGAGGGCTGTGATATTATTCCTGCTTTAGCATTGAGTTATATCCACCTTCCTTTCCATCTGAAGGTATGCTTTGCTTATTGTGCCCTATTCCCCAAGGATTATGAGTTTAAAAAGAAGGATCTGATTAAGTTGTGGATGATTGAAAATTTCTCCCACTGTTGTCAACATAGTAGGACTCCAGAAGAAGTTTGCCAACAATACTTCAATGATCTACTATCAAGGTCCTTCTTCCAAGAACTAGATGAAAATAGAGAAGAATTTGTCATGCATGACCTTCTACATGACTTGGCAAAATATGTCGGTGGAGGCCTATACTTCATTTGCGAACTTGATCAAAGAGAAAATGTACAGAAAGTAACTCGTCATTTTTCATTTGAACTTGGTTACGCAAGATGTTTTGATGGGTTTGGAACATTATGTAATACAGAAAGGTTACGTACATTTATTCCAAACGAGAGGAGGAAAGTGCACCATCTCAACCGGAGGTGGGGTATCAAAATGTCGATACATGAATTGTTGTCCAAGTTTAAGTTCTTACATATCTTATCTCTGTCTTATTGTTCTAACCTTGAAGAGTTACCTGACTCTGTCGGCAATCTTGAGCATCTACGTTCCATAGACCTTTCCGATACTGCAATAAAAAGAATAACTGAAAAAATATGTTTACTCTCCCAGTTGCAGATACTGAAGTTGAACAGCTGTACACATTTGGAGGAGTTGCCCTCAAATTTGCATTTACTCACCAATTTGTTACGGCTTGAATTTATACACACTAACGTGAGAAAGGTGCCACCGCATTTGGGAAAACTGAAGAATCTAAAAGTAGTAATGAATTCTTTTGATGTTGGCCATGGCAGGGAATTGGGTATTCAAAATATTGGAGAGCTTAACCTTGAGGGAAGTCTATCAATTGAGGACCTAAAGAATATTTCGAATTCCCTGGATGCATTACAAGCGGATTTGAAGAATAAATCACACCTTGTGGAGCTGACCTTAAATTGGGGGTGGAGTCGAAACTCAATTGATTCTAAAAAAGATGAGGACGTAATTGAGAATTTGCAACCTTCCAAAACTCTAAAGGAGTTGACAATCCGTAACTATGGTGGGAAACGATTTCCAAATTGGTTACTAGATAATTCACTGTGGAATATGGTGCACTTAGCGTTGGTGGGATGTGAATCTTGCGAACGTTTGCCTCCCCTTGGACTGTTGCCGTTTCTCAAGGTCTTGAATATTACAAATCTTAATGGGATAGTTAGTATTGATGGTGATTTTCATGGTAACAACTCTTGTTCATTTAAATCCCTTGAAACATTGGAGTTCTGCTATATGAGTCGATGGGAAAAGTGGGACTGCCAAGCTGTGACAGGTGCTTTTCCACGTCTGCGAAGGCTTTCCATAGCATATTGTTACGAGTTTAAAGGACAGCTGCCAAGGCAAGTTGTTTCTTTGGAAAGACTACAAATTGAATACTGCAGAGAACTTGAGGCTTCAGCTCCTAGGGCTCTACATTTAAATCTAGGTAAATGTGGAAAGCTGCAGTTGGAGTGGGCTACAATGAAAAGGCTCACAATGAAAGAATCACCATTGCTGGAAATTGGTAGGTCCGACACTCTTGAAGAGTTGCAAATTGATTCACCCGAGGAGTCAATCGATGATGACTCTTTCTCTCTACTCACCTTTCAAATGGATTTGTTCCCAACACTCAAGAAGCTTCATCTCAGCTGGTTTCGTAATCTAGAGATGATTTCACAGAGCTTCATCCATAATCATCTAGAAGAGTTGACACTCGAGAATTGTTCTAAATTTGAATCATTTCTTGGAAGTATGCATATGCTGCTTCCATCTCTCAAGAGGTTATGCATAAAAGGCTGTCCAAGAATTAAGTCATTCCCTGAGGGAGGTTTTCCACCAAATCTCGACACTCTGACAATAGAAGGCTGTTCAGTACTTGAGTCATTCCCTGACGGAGGTTTTCCATCAAATCTTAAGACTCTGACAATACAAGGTTGTTTAGTACTTGAGTCATTCCCTGACGAAGGTTTCCCATCAAATCTCCAGACTTTAAAAATAAAAGATTGTCCAAGACTTAAGTCGTTTCCTCACAAAGGTTTCCCATCAAATGTCCAGAGTCTGACAATAGAAGGCTGTTCAGTACTTGAGTTCTTCCCTGACCAAGGTTTCACATCAAATCTCAAGAACCTGACAATCGATAATTGCTCTAAACCTCCTGACTCACTGGAAGTTGTTTTCACACACAGTTATTCTTTGGAAAGCTTGTGGATTAAAAACCTAGATGCAGAATGTTTTCCAGTTGAAGGTTTGCTTCCACTCTCTCTTACTTCTCTAACCATCGCTGATTGTCCAAATCTAGAAAAACTGGACTACAAGGGTCTCCATCAACTCCCATCCCTTAAGGAATTGAATCTTAGATATTGCCTCAACCTCCGACGCTTACCGGAGGAGGGTCTTCCCAAATCAATTTCCTATCTTGAAATTCTTGCTTGTCCTTTGCTGGAACCGCGTTGCCAAGAAGGAGGCGAAGACTGGGAAAAGATTGCGCACATTCAAAGACTGGATATACATCGTAATGATATCTATTTTGATTGATGCATTTGTTGGGTTAGTTATTTTGTTTTTGTTTAGAATGTGTATCAACTACTTTCCCCTTCCTCTTTTGCTGCTATTCTGCATTACCTTTTAACAATTCATTCCTTTTCCTTTTAACACTATAATTTCTACTGCAAAGTTTCGCCTCAGCACAAATGCTTCCAACTTGTATCAATAAACATTTTTTTATACTTTGTTGCGGTTAATGTATCAGCTTGATATGTTTTGTCTTCATTCATATTACAAAAATGGAAAATAAAAAATGTATGTTAAGTAACGATAAATAAAAGATATAATAATTTTAAAATTTACGAAGACAAAGCAATAAACTATGCGACTATAGTTTAGCTAATGACTTGTATAGAGTGAATAAAGTTTTGTTTCAGATAACATATAAGTATCCTATGTTGTTCAAATTTATTTTTGTAATAGTTAGATTGTGCTCCAAAGTGCACCAAATCAAACAATAGAAGTCAGTGTTAGAGTTGCATGACTTGTAGACAAAATTTAGTGAAGAAGTCATGTATTACGAAAACAACTCTTCTATAATGATATTTTGTAAAGAAATCGTTATATTAAACTATGTCGAACAGAAAGTCCAGAAGTTAGCATCAGTTTATATTCTAACTATGTCAATATTTTAACTAAGTTATTGGTCCAAAATATGAACTCACTTTATTCATAACTAGTCTCACTCAAACAACATATTGATCATCTTTATTTTTTTTAAAGATGTCCACTTGATTTAAATTAAAAAAAGTAATATTGATTTTTTTTTTAAAAAAAGAGTATGAAATTAAGCAATAAAAAAAATAGAGGAATGAAATTGAATTAAAATAGTAATTTAACCAAATTTTATTATTGTTAAATATTTTTATAAAAGAACTGACAAAAAAACAAGTAAATATATACTTAAAAATAAATAGAAAAACTGTACCGTTAATACTTAATAATTCTTACAGACATTGTTATTTATTAGTATTAGTATTAGATTCCATTTGGTTTTTTATTCCACAGTTTTTCTCTTCACTTCAATTTAAACAGCGAGAGTGAAGTGAACATTTTTGTGGAAACTATCTTACTAGTGATGAATCCCTAATAGCTGTATGAAACTGCTGTAGTGAGTTAGTGGGAGATGACTGCTATTTTGAAGATTTCAAATACAATTCCTTAAAGTATTTATACTACACATAAAATGAAAAAATAATCCAAATTTAAGACATTAATAATTTGAGTAAATAAAGCGTGGGCAACTCTCCATAACAGAGGCAGAACAAAGCAAGAACTTTGTGATACAAAAAGTACTTTGTCAGAGTTTTTGACGTAAACTGTAGCAGAATATATAAAATTCCAACAAAGAAAATACATGTAGTGTTAGATTATTCTAGAAAGATTAAATGTTGGATTGTTTCTATAAATATTATTTTAATATCATGAAAAGAATTCCCACTGCAGAGCTAAAAAAATCACATTAAAATGATGTATAATTCTTAATTTAAACAATTTACTTATTTAGTGAATAGTATAATAATAGCCACTCATTCATAAATGCAATACAGCTGTTGCAGTTTGTGATGTGGGGAACAATAAGAAATGTTGATCAAATATCTTATTATTGCGCGTTTCATTATTATGTTGATCAGACATTACATTCTAATCTTCACATGTTGAACACTATACAGAGTATCATTATTCTATGAAATTGGACTTCAAGGATTATCTTGTCTTGTCTCTAGTAGTTGGATAGTGTTTCAAAATCATAGAGGTTTAGTCACCATATAGTCAGCAAAAAAGTGGTAATCAGATCAAAATTCTCTTCTGTATGTAGCCTCGCATGCAAGCTGATTGTTGCAGTAGATGATATTTTCTAGTAATTGATTAATTACTCTACTTTTTTGAATCTTAAGTATCCTGTGTTCTTCAAATTCAGAGACAAGAGCAGAGAAGACGTAACCTTACCTAATTGCCTCGAAAACAGATAGAGGGGACTCAAAATTCATTTCAAAGTAACTTAGAAGAACAGTATATTTCCTTCAAACATATTTTAGCAATTGGTCTAATTTAATTCATTCTCCAAAGTTCATTTGGTAAGTATTACATGTAATATCTAAGCATTGAAATATTGCAGTAAACAGTAAAGAGCCTGCATAAAGACACTTGTTTATAGTAATGTTATGCTTGATTAATTAGGAAGTTTGATTCAAACTAGTATGTGTATATATACAAGGAGATAAATACAAAACAGTTATCATCAAATTGATGGAAAAGAAAAAAAAAGCTATTTAACTAGTTTGATTGCAGTTTGTTGTTATCCTCTATTGAGTTGTCTAATTTGTTGTTTTCATGGTTGTTTGCGATTGTTTATTGATTAGTTAGCCACCAAATATGACTATATTAATTAAACTGGCTTTAATATATATCTGAAAGCCGGCAAAGCAATGACGTAAATAGAATAAATGTGAAAACCATTCACCAATCAATTTTAACTTTGACAAAGTCATCAATATCCCTAAAGATATTGTTATGTTTGGTCATGTGATTAGTGCATCTACAATCCAAGTTAAACAATCATTCATAGAAAAACACTTCTTACTACTCATCTCATCATCACTCAGATCTCTCCACTCACTCTTTTCCATTCACATTTTCTACCATGGCTGCTGAATTCATTACCAATGCTCTTGTCTCCACCTTCCTTGAGACCACTATTGACAATTTGGCTTCTCGTTTTGGAGACATATTTCGTGGAAAAAAAGCCAACAAGAAGCAGCTAAGCATCTTGAAGGTGAAGCTCCTAGAAGTTGATGTTGTGGCAGATGATGCAGAACAAAAACAATTCACAGATCCACGTGTCAGAGATTGGATTCTCGCAGCCAAGGGTGTGGTGTTTGATGCAGAGGATCTCTTGGATGAAATAGATTTTGCACTTTCCAAAAGCCAAGTGGAAGCTCAGTCCCAGAGTACTGCTAAAAAGGTACTGAATTCCCTCAAATCTTCTTTTGTCAGTTTCTTTAAAGAAAATGAAATTGAAACAAGGATAGAACAAGTCATTGAAGACTTAGAAGATCTTGCAACCCACAGCCATGTTCTAGGTTTGAAAAAGGCTGATACTGTTGGGGTCAGATCCGGTAGTAAATTATCATCAACATATTTGCCAAACGATAGTGAGATCTATGGCAGAGAAGATGACAAACAATTTGTCTGTAACTGGCTCACATCTGACACTCACAACAACCTATCTATACTTTCTATTGTGGGAATGGGAGGGGTGGGTAAGACCACTCTTGCTCAAAATGTATTCAATGACCCAAGGACGGATGAGGCTAAATTTGATGTCAAAGCCTGGGTTTGTGTTTCCGATGAATTTGATGTTTTCAAGATATCAAAAGCAATTCTTGAGGATGTTACTACATCTACTGATGACAGTAGAGATACAGAGATGGTTCACAGAAGATTGAAAGAAAAACTGTTAGGGAAAAAGTTTCTTCTTATTTTGGATGATGTTTGGAATGAAAACCAACCTAAATGGGAGGAAGTGCGGAAACCCCTTCTTTTAGGGGCCCAAGGGAGTAAGATTCTTGTCACCACGCGTAGTAAGGAAGTTGCTTCTACCATGTGGTCAGAAGAATACTCCCTACAACAATTACAAGAAGATGATTGTTGGAAGTTGTTTGCTAAACATGCATTCCGAGATGATGGTACTCAACCAAATCAAGAGTGTAGGGAGATTGGCATGAAGATTGTTAAAAAATGTAAAGGACTACCTCTCGCCTTAAAAACAATGGGTAGTCTATTGTACAACAAATCATCTTTTTCAGAATGGCAAACTGTGTTCCAAAGTGAAATATGGGAATTTTCAAAAGAGCGTTGTGATATTATTCCTGCTTTAGCATTGAGCTATATCCACCTTCCTTCCCATCTCAAGGTATGCTTTGCCTACTGTGCCCTATTCCCCAAAGATTATGAGTTTAAAAAGGAGGATTTGATTCAGTTGTGGATTACTGAAAATTTTGCCCAGTGTCGTCCACATAGTAAGACTTCTGAAGAAGTTTGCCAACAATACTTCAATGATCTACTATCAAGGTCCTTCTTTCTACCATCAGGTGAAAACGAAGAAGTATTTATCATGCATGACCTTCTACATGATTTGGCAAAATATGTCGCTGGAGGCTTATACATCAGGTGCGAACCTGATGTGAATGTAACTACAAGAACACATGATTCTTGACATTCTTAGGAACAACTTGAGCTGGATTTGAAAGGCACTTTACTTTAGAATTGGATCAATGTTCTAAATTCAAGAACTCACCAAAACTAAGCACCAACCAAGACTCATATGGAAGTCCATGTATTGTCAAATTGAATCAAAACAAAAGGAAAGAAGAACAAGAATTAAAACTGGACAGAATTTAAAAGCTAGCTACTGAACCAAAACAGAATTAAGAACACAATGCTGGAAACACAAAATTAAACGGTAGAAAAAGGAGTAAACTCTAGGAATCAAAACTACCGAATGGAAAATTGAAGAAAAGGGAAGAAGAACACTTATAGAAGAAGATGCTTGCTGGATTTTGAGAATTGGAAGAAGCCATTCACGCCACTTGGAACCTTGAACCAAGATAAGTGATGGAGTGCCACCACTTGAAGCTCACCATAGCTCACAAGATAAGGCAAAGAAGAGGAAGACTCAAAACTCACAAATTCTCTCCAAAATTGAGTATAGTCTCTCTACTATAAAATTCCAATCTGAATTGTGAAGGACCTAAGCCCTCCTTTTATAGGAGTAAGGGCTGGTCATTTACATAGCTTATTCCCTAAGCTACCCAAAAAACTCCTAAGATCACACCCCCCTTACTAAGCTCACTCCCCAAGCTTCTAGAATTTGCTAAGCTAAAGCCTAAAGATGCTTTTACAAAAGAGGTGTCTCATGTTTCCCTCTAAGCACCTTTCTAAACATTATTCTATATTATTTACAATTTAAAAGAAACTATAAAGAGAGATATTTAATATGAAGCCTATTATTTGAGAGTTTGTAGACTTCTTTATCTTTAGGCTTGATCTTCTCTTTGACTTCTTTTAATTTGTGAGAAGACTAGAAGGAAGAACTTCAAATGTGTAGGTGAAAATCCTCTTCCTTCATTAATAAAATCCTCTCCTAGTGGATATCCATCATACTCCCCGAGTTGGAGAGAATTCGTCCACGAATTCAGTACTCCTGCATAAAACAAAGTCAGTTTGCTATTATATAAGAGAAGACAAGAAGAAATGGGCAAACATGACTTATCACTTTGAAATGTTGGGAGTTCAGAAAAAGATGGTCTATACACAGACCATGTTGGAAAAGATTGTTTAGGAATGATATTATTTGGTAAAATAGGAAATATGAAAAAATCATCCTTAACATTCTTTATCCAATATGGTGTGGAAGTAGGAACCTTAGGTAATGAAAATGACAAAGAAGAAGAAGACCTTGTAGGCGTAGCACGAGTCAACAAAAGTGATTGAGTTGAGAAGGTATTAAGACTCGGTTTATCATGTACTTCAATTTCCTTTTCATTTTCTTTTTGAGTTTCTTTGGGATTGGTCCTATATGCTAAACGATGTGGTAAAGAAACCCTGGGCATTAAGTCTATTTGGTGTTCAATCCCTCTTAAAGGTGGTAAGCCTTTAGGAGGATCTTGAATCACATCTTCACAGTCCTTTACCAAATTGTCCAAACATGTGGGACTATCCTTAGCCGACTCACAGTCAATAGTCCTAGGAATAGCTAAAAAAATAGGCTTTTGAGTAACTATTACCCTTTTAACTTGTTGTGTGGACATGAGAAGGCTTCTCTTGGAATTTTTTATATCATTTTCTTTCTCTCTTTTTTCTCTCATTTTAACTTGGTCCTCATGTACTTCCTTTGGAGAGAGAGACTTAAGAGTGACTTTGTGTCCATGGAAGTGAAAAGACATTTTGTTGGTAAAGCCATCATGAAAAACTTTTCTATCAAATTGCCATGGCCTACCTAAAAGAATATGTGTGGCTTCCATTGGGACAACATCACACAAGACCTCATCTTTATATTTACCAATAGAAAATGTAATGAGGACTTGCTTGTTAACAACTATCTCACCCACCTCACTCAACCATTGTAACTTGTAGGGCTTGGCATGAGAGATGGTAGGCAATCCAAGTTTGTCTACCTGATGGAGATCAAGCCCAAGAGAACATGGAGGCCACTCATCAAGCTCAAGAAGAGGTGGAGGCACAAATGGAGGATGCCCATGGAGGTCAAAGTCCACCTCAAAGGATTACAAGAAGCATGTTCAAAGCCTTGGGAGCAAGAGGACATTTATTTTCTCTTTTTGTAGTGTCTTTAGTTGAAGGTGCTTAGAGGGAAACCTTAGAAACCTCTTTTGTTATAGCATCTTTTAGGTTTTAAATAGGACCTTTAGGGGGGTGTATTAGTAGATAGGTGTAGGTGTAGTTTTTGGGAGGTGTCATAGTAGAAAAAGGTCACACCTCCCATGTGACTTGTTTTTGGTGGGAATTTCAAATGAGTTTATTTGAAATTTCCCACCTATTTTTCAGCACCTTAGGCTATAAATAGAGGTGCTTCCTTTGTAAAATTCAGATTTGAATTTTATCTAAAGAAACTATACTCAAAATTGGAGTGAGCATTTGGAGAGCTTTGAGCTTCTTCTCTAGTCTTATCTTGAAGGACCATGGTTTCCTCAAGTGGCGGCTTCCACACTCATCTAGGAGCATCCATTCTTCTAGTGGCGTGATCATCCAACCATTCCTCCATCTTCATGAGCATTCTCTTCTCCTTCCTTTCTTCTTCTTCAATTTGTTCTTATTGCCTTGAGTTTTGAGTTGTTTTTGTTTCGGTTCCTTTAATTTTCCAGCACCTATTTTCTGTTTAGTTTTTAATTTCTGTTCGGTTCTTTTGTTTTGAAGTTCAATTCTGTTCGGTTTGTTCTTTTCCTTCTCCTTTGTTGATTCAATTTGACAATATTTGGTTCATCCAAATGAGTTTGGGATTTGGTACTTGTTTTGGTGAGTTCTTGATCTTAGAACTATGATCCAACTTCTAAGAAAGTGCCTCTACATTTTCCAGCTCAAGGTGATTCCTCAAAGTGTCAAGAATCTTGTTCTATGTGGCTATTGGAATCACATCATGTGGTATCATGAGTCTTAGGTTCATTCTTGTTTAATTGTTGAGTTGTGTGCACTTTATTTCAAGAGCTCTTTAATTTTTCTTGCAATTTAAGTTTCTGTTTTAGAATTTTAATTGAGTATTCTTGCTGTTTTTCTTTTGCTCCAAGTGTTTGTGGAAAGGTTTATGGCACTCATAATTCTTATGAGTATGGTTGCTCTTTTGGAATGGCATTATCCTTCCTAGAGTTTACCTTAAGCTTCCTTCCACTTGTTACAATTTGTGTTGTGTCTTTTAATTTTTGAATCTTGTTAAGTTTTGTCTTAGTCATGTTATTCCATATATGTCATTACTTCTAGTAGTACTTTTATTGTTTTGATTGTTTCTTGCTTTGGTGTCATATATTTTTTCTGAATTGATGTTGATCCTTTGAGCATTTTCTTTTTAGCATTGAGTTCATACTTGTATTCTAGACCTATACAAGTTCCAATACATCATTTTCTATTATGTTTTTGCTAGTTCATCATTCTGTTTTTTTATTCCTATTAGGATTCCTCTGTTTCTGAAAAAAGTGCTTACTGTTTTTCCTTATTGCAATTGATTTACGTACTGTAAAATTCTGAAATTCTGGATTTGAGATATTGAAAGTGTTAGAAAAGAATAGAAAAAAGAATCATTCAAAAATATGAAGTACACAAAAAATGATAAATAAAATAAAAAAAGTGTACATTCCTGCCGAAAAAAATACGGTAATCTGGCAGTGATTTTAAAAAATTTATTTCTCTCAATTGGCTTACTGTTTTTAATTGATTCCAGTGCCATTTTTGAGTTAACATCTTGAAGTTTCTGTGGTATAAATTTCATAATCCAGTTCGCTCTACAACGTTCCAGTTAAATCAGTGAATATCAAACACAGTTTGCATTAAAAAAAAATTTCCAGTAGCTAAATTTTTTTTGTTTTCTTCATCTACTCTAGTGCTTTTCCTTAGGTATTCTTTTGTGTGCCTACTTTTCTCATTGAGTTCTTTATTTTCTTGATTGTCTTTCATTCTTACTCTTTGAGTTTGTCTTACACATAGTTTTCCTTTTGCAATTACCTTTCCTTGCTTATACCTTTTCTTGTTTGTCTTTATTGTTTCATTGGTTTTGTGGTGGTTTGCTCTTAAGATTGGTGTGCTTGCTTTGACATATTTCATTTGAGGATTCCAAGGCCTCAAGATCAGATTGGTGCAAGAACATTATTTCTTTGAGAGTGATATCTTTTCAGCCTTAAATTCACTTCGGCAGTTTCAATTGGAAAGCTCACTGTTTTTGCTAATTTTTAACTTGTTTGCTGTTTTGTGTGTTTGCTGTTTTTTAATTACAAATGGCTGGATCTTCAAGTGATGCATCCTCTAAGCAGAATTCTCCTTCCAAAGCTTCAATTCTTGGTGAATTACATGAAGCTCAAAGAACAATTAGAAGGTTGGAAGAGAAATTGCAAAAGATGGAGGTCAAACAAACTAGACCATCTCTTTCTATCCATGATGGACATCATTCTCATAGACCATCTTCAAGAGCTTCTTCAAATGATGTTGGCCGTGAAGATGAGCATAGGAGAAGGAGACCTCCACCCCAAGTCCATGGACAAAGACATCATCACCAAGGGGAAAGAATTCACTACGGCAATGGCTTCTACCATGATGCAAAGTCCAAGCTTCCTTCGGTCAAACTACCTTGTTTTAATGGTTCTAGTGATCCAAATGTGTATTTAGATTGGGAGGCTAAGTGTGAACAAATTTTTGAGATCCATGAGATCCAAGATGAGCATAAGCTCAAGCTAGCCACCCTAGAGTTTAGTGATTATGCCATGAAATGGTGGCATGGGATTGTAAAGGACATTATCTATCACAAGGGTCCTCCCGTGGACTCTTGGAACTCTTTAAAGGATCATATGCGCGCTAGGTTTGTGCCCCCACATTTTAGGAAAGACCTCATGTTGAGACTCCAACGGTTTCAACAAGGCACGCTAAATGTGGATGAATATTATAAGGAGCTTGAGACGCTTGTGCTTAAAATTGAATTAGAAGAAAGTGAAGAAGCCATGGTTGCTAGGTTTGTGAGTGGTCTTAGGAAGGATATCCAAGACATTGTTGAGTTACAAGAGTATTCATCATTGGGCTCTTTAGTTCATCTTGCAATGAAGGTGGAAGCCCAACTTGCTAAGAAAAACTCTTTTAAAAATGCTTCCAATAATGGATACTACTCCAAGTCTTGGAGAAACAAAACTTCTTTTTCAAAACATCCTTCCAAAGATTCTTCTTTCAAACCCAAGGAATCTAAGCCATCAACATCTAGACCTAAGTCTCCCACTAGAACATCTAACACTAAATGCTTTAAATGTATGGGTTATGGTCATATTGCTGCAAATTGTCCTTCAAAACGAAGTATGTACATGCATGAGGGCATTGTAGTTAGTGAGCATGATTCGGATTCTTCAAAACATTCATTGCATTCTCATGCATCTAGTGAGGAAGAGAGTGAATGCCCACTTGAAGGGGACTTGTTAGTTGTGAGAAGACTTCTTGGACAAGTTTCACAACCTTTTGATGAAAGTCAAAGGGAAAATATTTTCCATACAAGATGTCTTATTCAAAACAACATTTGTTCCTTGATAGTGGATGGGGGTAGTTGTGCAAATGTGGCTAGTACAAGAGTAGTAGATAAGCTTGGATTGCCTACTATCTCTCATACAAAGCCCTACAAATTACAATGGCTTAGTGAAGTAGGAGAAATAATTGTTAATAAACAAGTCCTCATCCATTTCTCCATTGGAAAATACAAAGATGAGGTATTATGTGATGTTGTGCCCATGGAAGCCACTCATGTTCTTTTGGGAAGGCCTTGGCAATTTGATAGAAAAGTTTTACATGATGGCTTTACCAACAAATTATCTTTTGAATTCCATGGTCACAAGGTTACTTTAAAATCTCTCTCTCCAAGAGAAGTCCATGAGGACCAAGTTATCATGAAGAAAAAGAGGGAGAGTGAAAAAGATAAAAAAGATAAAAAAGATAAGAGTTCTAAGCCTACACTCCTTGTGTCTAGGCGTGACATTGAAAGGGAAATAGTGGCTCATCATCCTCTTTTTTTAGCCATCCCTAGAACTCTTAGCATAGAAACACTTGTTGATAGTCCTCATTGCTTGGAAAATTTGGTAGAAGAGTTCAAAGATGTGTTTCAAGATCCTCCAAATGGCCTTCCACCTTTGAGAGGGATTGAGCACCAAATTGATTTGATACCGGGCTCTTCTTTACCAAATCGTCCCGCATATAGGACCAATCCAAGTGAAACCAAGGAAATTCGCCAACAAGTTGAGGCTTTGATTGAAAAAGGGTGGGTGCAAGATAGCATGAGTCCTTGTGCTATGCCTATCATCTTAGTGCCAAAAAAGGATGGCACATGGCGAATGTGTTCGGATTGTAGGGCCATAAATAACATAACCATTAAGTATAGGCATCCCATACCTAGATTAGATGATTTGTTGGATGAATTACATGGTTCAAAAATCTTTTCAAAGATTGATCTTAAAAGCGGCTACAATCAAATCCGTATCAAACCGGGTGATGAATGGAAGACGGCTTTTAAGACCAACTTTGGTTTATATGAGTGGTTAGTTATGCCTTTTGGTTTAACTAATGCACCAAGTACCTTCATGCGCCTCATGCATCATGTTCTTAGACCTTTCATTGGTAAGTTTGTTGTGGTTTACTTTGATGACATTCTCATTTATAGCTTATCTTTGAATGACCATAGGTTGCATGTTAGGCAAGTTTTGGAAACCCTTAGGAAGGAACATTTGTATGCTAACCTTGCTAAATGTATGTTTGCTCTTGATCATATAGAATTCCTAGGGTTTGTTGTGAGTTGTAAAGGGGTCCATGTGGACAAAACCAAGGTGGTGGCCATTCAAAAGTGGCCTACACCGAAATCTTTGAATGAGGTCCGAAGTTTTCATGGGCTTGCTTCTTTCTATAGAAGATTTGTCCCAAACTTTGGTACCATTGCCGCACCACTCAATGACATAGTGAAAAAGGATGTGGTCTTTCATTGGGGAGAAGCACAACAAAATGCTTTTGATACTTTGAAAGAAAAATTGACTAATGCTCCCATCTTGGCCCTTCCTAATTTCACTAAGACATTTGAGATTGAGTGTGATGCTTCAAGCATAGGTATTGGGGCTGTTCTCCTTCAAGAGGGCCACCCCATAGCCTATTTTAGTGAGAAATTGAAGGGAAGTCATCTCAACTATTCCACCTATGATAAGGAATTATATGCACTTGTTAGGGCTTTGTTTACTTGGCAACACTATCTTTTTCCCAAAGAGTTTGTGATACATAGTGATCATGAATCTCTTAAATATTTGAAAAGCCAAAACAAACTTAACAAGAGGCATGCTAAGTGGGTGGAATTCATTGAGCAATTTCCTTATGTGATCAAACACAAGCAAGGCAAAATAAATATTGTGGCGGATGCTCTTTCTAGAAGATACACCTTGCTAAATCTTTTAACCTCTCAATATCTTGGTTTTGATCACATTAAGGAACTTTATCATGATGACCTTGATTTTTCTCTCCTCTATCAAGAGTGTCTTAAGGGAGGACACAAAGATTTTTTTATTCAAGATGGCTTTCTTTTTAAAGGAAAACGTCTTTGTGTTCCCCAATGCTCTATTAGATTATCTCTTGTTAGAGAAGCTCATGAGGGGGGCTTAATGGGACATTTTGGGGTTGCTAAAACTTTGGATGTGTTGCATGAACATTTCTTTTGGCCTCATATGCATAAACATGTTCATAGTTTGTGTGATAAATGCATAGCTTGCCGCAAAGCTAAATCTAAAATGCATCCCCATGGTCTTTATACTCCTCTTCCTATCCCTTCAATGCCTTGGGTAGATATATCTATGGATTTCATCTTAGGCTTACCCAAGACATCAAAGGGAAAGGACTCCATTTTTGTGGTAGTGGATCGTTTTTCAAAAATGGCTCACTTTATTCCTTGCCACAAAGTGGATGATGCATGCCACATTGCAAACCTCTTCTTCCAAGAAGTGGTTCGCTTGCATGGGATTCCTAGGTCTATAGTGTCCGATAGAGATCCTAAGTTCTTGAGTCACTTTTGGAAGACCTTGTGGGGCAAGCTTGGAACTAAGCTTTTATTTTCTACCACTTGCCACCCACAAACCGATGGTCAAACCGAGGTGGTAAATAGAACTTTGGGACAACTATTGAGATGCTTTATTTCGGGGAATCCTAGAGTGTGGGAGAATTTACTACCCCATGTTGAGTTTGCATATAACCGAGTAGTAAATTCTACCACCTCCCATTCTCCTTTTGAGGTGGTCTATGGGTTTAATCCCCTAACACCTCTTGATCTTCTTCCTATTCCCCTTCTTGACGATGTCTTGTGCAAAGATGGGGATGAAAAGGCTTCTTTTGTGAAAACTTTGCATAAAGACATCAAGAAGAGAATTGAGAAGAAGGTTGGCAAGTATGCTGAACTTGCCAATAAGAGGAGAAAAGCATTGTTGTTTGATGAGGGCGATTGGGTTTGGCTTCACTTGAGGAAGGATCGTTTTCCTACTCAAAGGAAGTCCAAACTAATGCCTCGAGGGGATGGACCTTTCCAAGTCCTCAAGAGGATTAATGACAATGCTTATGAGTTAGATATGCCTGATACATTCTTAGGTAGTCATACTTTTAATGTCAGCGATCTAACTCCTTTTTCTGTAGGTCTCCAGAATTCGTGGTCGAATTCTCTCCAACTCGGGGAGTATGATGGAGATCAAGCCCAAGAGAACATGGAGGCCACTCATCAAGCTCAAGAAGAGGTGGAGGCACAAATGGAGGATGCCCATGGAGGTCAAAGTCCACCTCAAAGGATTACAAGAAGCATGTTCAAAGCCTTGGGAGCAAGAGGACATTTATTTTCTCTTTTTGTAGTGTCTTTAGTTGAAGGTGCTTAGAGGGAAACCTTAGAAACCTCTTTTGTTATAGCATCTTTTAGGTTTTAAATAGGACCTTTAGGGGGGTGTATTAGTAGATAGGTGTAGGTGTAGTTTTTGGGAGGTGTCATAGTAGAAAAAGGTCACACCTCCCATGTGACTTGTTTTTGGTGGGAATTTCAAATGAGTTTATTTGAAATTTCCCACCTATTTTTCAGCACCTTAGGCTATAAATAGAGGTGCTTCCTTTGTAAAATTCAGATTTGAATTTTATCTAAAGAAACTATACTCAAAATTGGAGTGAGCATTTGGAGAGCTTTGAGCTTCTTCTCTAGTCTTATCTTGAAGGACCATGGTTTCCTCAAGTGGCGGCTTCCACACTCATCTAGGAGCATCCATTCTTCTAGTGGCGTGATCATCCAACCATTCCTCCATCTTCATGAGCATTCTCTTCTCCTTCCTTTCTTCTTCTTCAATTTGTTCTTATTGCCTTGAGTTTTGAGTTGTTTTTGTTTCGGTTCCTTTAATTTTCCAGCACCTATTTTCTGTTTAGTTTTTAATTTCTGTTCGGTTCTTTTGTTTTGAAGTTCAATTCTGTTCGGTTTGTTCTTTTCCTTCTCCTTTGTTGATTCAATTTGACAATATTTGGTTCATCCAAATGAGTTTGGGATTTGGTACTTGTTTTGGTGAGTTCTTGATCTTAGAACTATGATCCAACTTCTAAGAAAGTGCCTCTACATTTTCCAGCTCAAGGTGATTCCTCAAAGTGTCAAGAATCTTGTTCTATGTGGCTATTGGAATCACATCACTACCACTCTTGTGCTTGCCACATTCGCACAACTCCCCCCATCCACAATCAAAGAGCATACTCTATCACTAATAAGACACCTTGAATGAAAAATATTTTCTCTTTGAGTTTCATCAAAAGGTTTTAAAACTTGTCCAAGCATGCGTCTTATTACTAATAGGTCACCCTCATGTGGGCTTTCACTTTCACTCTCACTTGGGGATCTAGAAGGTGAGGAATGTCTAGAAGATTCAGACCCATGCTCACTACTATCTACCCCATCATGCATATACATAGCTCGTTTAGAAGGGCAATTAGAAGCAATATGTCCATAGCTTAAGCATTTAAAACACTTCTTACTAGACGATTTAGGTGGTGATTTAGGCCTAGAATTGGAAGTGGAAGGCTTAGACTCTCTAGGTTTGAAAGTAGAGTCCTTAGAAGGGATATTTGAAAAAGAGTTATTTTTATTTTTCCAAGAAGAGTGGTAGTAGTTATCCTTAGAAGAATTTTTGAAAGCATTTTTCCTTGCAAGTTGATTTTCAATTTTGCTAGCAAGGTGCACCACATTTTCCAAAGAAGAATATTCTTGTAACTCTACCACGTCTTGAATGTCCCTTCGAAGGCCACTCACAAACCTAGCTATCTTAGCTTCCTCACTCTCATCCATATTAAGTCGAATTAAAAGCGTGTCTAGTTGTTTAAAGTAATCATCCACACTTAGCGTGCCTTGATGAAACCGTTGGAGTTTCAACATTAGGTCTTTCCTAAAGTGTGGGGGTACGAATCTAGCGCGTAAACATGCTTTCAAATCGTTCCAAGAGACCACGGGCGGCCTCTTGTGTAGGTCAATGTCCATGAGGTATTGATGCCACCATTGCATGGCATAGTCCAAAAATTCTAAAGAAGCTAACTTAACCCTATGCTCATCCCTAACCCCATTTACATCAAAAATTTGGTCAACCTTAGCCTCCCATCCTAAGTATACATTGGGATCACTATCACCACTAAAACTAGGAAGTTTTACATTTGGAGAACAAGGGCCAGCCACATGTTGGCGCCTCTCTTCATGGTGATGATGTCTTGGCCTTGGATTATCTTCATAATAACCATGGGAGTGCCTTGAAGAATGCCGACTAGGAGGAGGAGTTCTTCTCTCACGGTTTTGATGCATTTCTTCTCGGTTTAACTCCAAACTTTGGAGCCGTGCTTCCATCTTCCTTATCACCTCAAGATAGTGAGCATTGGATTGCTTGGCATTCTTTAAGTCTTCATAAAGGGCTGCCTTTTGTGGTGAGCACGGTTTGGAGGACTCTCCACTAGAGAAATGAGCCATGAGCAGAAAATACACAAAAACAGCAAACAAAAACAGTGAAAGAAACTTGTTAAACAATTAAAAACAGTGAGATATAGGTTGCTGGAAAATGCCCAAGAAAGCACTCAAACCACTCCAAGAAAATATTTTGTCCTCAACCAAGCCTTGCTTGTGAAATGGAGTAGCTTCAAGTGAAATATGTTACAGCAAACCAACTTACTTAAGAACAAGTCTCCACACAACTTTAAGAAGAACAAAAAGACAAGCAAGAAAAAGGTGTAAACAATAAAAGCTAAACCAAAAACAGAGAGTAATGTATGACAAACTAGAAAGAATATGAATGAAAGACAATCAAGAAAAATAAGGAACTCAATGAATAAAGAAGGCACACAAAAAGAGTCCTAAAGAAAAGTGCTAGAGTAGATTAAAGAAAACAGAAAACAGCTACTGGAATTTTTTTTTTTTAAAAGCAAACTGTGCTATGTTTACAGATTTAACTGTACCGATTGAAAGCGAACTGGAATGTGAAAAATTAACCACAGAAACTTCAATGTCTTAACTCAAAAATGGCACTGGAATGAGGTAAAAACAGTAAGCCAATTGAGAGAAATAAATTTTTCAAAATTGCTGCCCAATTACCGTATTCTTTTCGGCAGTATTGTACACTTTTCGTATTTTATTTATCATTTTTTGTGTACTTGGAATTTTTGAGTGATTCTTTTTTCTATGCTTTTGTAACACTTTGAAGTATGTAAATCCAAATTTTCAGAAATTTCCTATGAGCCAATTAATTGCAGTAAATTGAAAACAGTAGCACGTTTGTAAGAAAACAGAGGAGCCTATTTAGGAATGAAAAACAGTATGATGAACTAGCAAAGACATAATGGAAATTGTGTAAAGGAACTTGTATAGAATGAAAATACAAGCATGAACTCAAATCTAAAAAGGAAAATGCACAAAGGATCAAGCAATAAACTCAAAAAACAGAAAGTAAACCAAAGCAAGAAACAATTAAAGCAATAAAAGTACTACTAGAAGTAATGACAATTATGGAATAACATGACTAAGACAAAACTTGACATGATTACAAAATTAAAAGACATATAACAAGATATAACCACAAGTGAAAGGAAGCTTAAGGTCAGCTCTAGGAAGGAGAATGCCATTCCAAAAGAGCAGCCATACTCATATGAACAATGAGTGCTAAAGTCCTTTTCACAAACACATGGTGTAACAAAAGAAAACAGCAAGAAAACTCAAAATAAATCCTAAAACAGAATGGTAAACAACTTGAATTAAAGAGCTCTTGAAAGTAAAGTGCAATACAACTCAAGAATTAAGCAAAAACAAGCCTAGACTCTAGATACCACATGATGTGAATGTAACTACAAGAACACATGATTCTTGACATTCTTAGGAACAACTTGAGCTGGATTTGAAAGGCACTTTACTTTAGAATTGGATCAATGTTCTAAATTCAAGAACTCACCAAAACTAAGCACCAACCAAGACTCATATGGAAGTCCATGTATTGTCAAATTGAATCAAAACAAAAGGAAAGAAGAACAAGAATTAAAACTGGACAGAATTTAAAAGCTAGCTACTGAACCAAAATAGAATTAAGAACACAATGCTGGAAACACAAAATTAAACGGTAGAAAAAGGAGTAAACTCTAGGAATCAAAACTACCGAATGGAAAATTGAAGAAAAGGGAAGAAGAACACTTATAGAAGAAGATGCTTGCTGGATTTTGAGAATTGGAAGAAGCCATTCACGCCACTTGGAACCTTGAACCAAGATAAGTGATGGAGTGCCACCACTTGAAGCTCACCATAGCTCACAAGATAAGGCAAAGAAGAGGAAGACTCAAAACTCACAAATTCTCTCCAAAATTGAGTATAGTCTCTCTACTATAAAATTCCAATCTGAATTGTGAAGGACCTAAGCCCTCCTTTTATAGGAGTAAGGGCTGGTCATTTACATAGCTTATTCCCTAAGCTACCCAAAAAAACTCGTCATTTTTCATTTGAACTTGGATACAATAAATATTTTGATGGGTTTGGAACTTTATGTAATACAAAAAGGTTACGTACATTTATGCCAAAAGCTAGTAGCCGGAATTATTTAAGGGGGTGGAATATCAAAATGTTGTTACATGAATTGTTTTCCAAGTTTAAGTTCATACGTATCTTATCTCTGTCTTATTGTTCTGACCTTCAAGACATACCTGACTCTGTTGCTAATCTTCAACATCTTCGTTCCTTAGACCTCACCTGTACTGCAATAAAAAGACTAACTGAAAAAATATGTTTACTCTCCCACTTGCAAATACTGAAGTTGAACTACTGTACAAATTTGGAGGAGTTGCCCTCAAATTTGTATTTACTTACCAATTTGTGTCGCCTAGAATTTAAAGGGTTTGAAGTCAGAAAGATGCCACCGCATTTGGGAAAACTGAAGAATCTTAAAGTAGTAATGAATTTCTTTTATGTTGGCCATGGCAGGGAGTTGGGTGTTCAACAGCTAAGAGAGTTGAACCTTGATGGAAGTCTATCAATTCAAAAGCTTCAAAATATTGAGAATTCCCTGGATGCATTAGAAGCAGATTTGAAGAATAAAACACACCTTGTTTCGCTGGAGTTGCTATGGGAGGGGAATCAAAAGTCTGTTGATTTAAAAAAAGAAGAGGACATAATTGAGAATCTACAACCTTCCAAAAACTTAAAGAAGTTGTTTATCCATGGCTATGGAGGGAAACGATTTCCAAATTGGTTACTAGAAAATTCATTGTGGAATATGGTGTCTTTAGAGTTGGGGGAATGTGAATCTTGCCAACGTTTACCTCCTCTTGGACTTTTGCCATTTCTTAGGAAGTTGGAGATTAGAAAACTTGATGGGATAGTTAGTATTGATGGTGATTTTCATGGGAACAACTCATCTTCATTTAAATCCCTTGAAAAATTGGAGTTCTCCGATATGAGTCAATGGGAAAAGTGGGAGTGCCAAGCTGTGACAGGTGCTTTTCCATGTCTACGACAACTTTCCATAAGAAATTGTCCGAAGCTGAAAGGACAGCTGCCAGAGCAAGTTGTTCCTCTGGAAAGACTACAAATTGAAGACTGCCAACAACTTGAGGCTTCCGCTACCATGGCTCTAGATTTACAACTATGTCACTGTGGAAAGTTGCGGCTGAAGTGGGCTACAATGAAAAGTCTCACAATGGAAGCATCATTGTTGGAAATTGTTGGGTCCCACACTTTTGAACACTTAGAGATTTATTCACCCCTTAAGTCAATCAGTGATGATTGTGTCTCTCTATGTACCTTTCCATTGGATTTTTTCCCAACCCTTAGGACGCTTCATCTCGGGGGGTTTGGTAATCTACAAATGATTTCACAGAGTCCCATTCATAATCATCTAGAAGAGCTAACACTCAAGAATTGTCCTAAATTTGAATCATTGCCTAGAAACATGAATATGTTGCTTCCATCTCTCAAGAGGTTATGGATAGAAGACTGCCCAAGACTAGAGTTGTTTCCTGGAGGAGGTTTGCCATCAAATCTAGAAGTGCTGACAATAAAAGACTATCCAAAACTTGAGTCATTCCCTGATATAGCTTTCCCATCAAATCTCCAAACTCTGACAATAGAAGGTTGTTCAGTACTTGAGTCCTTCCCTAACGGAGGTTTCCCATCAAATCTCCATACTCTGACAATAGAAGGTTGTTCAGTACTTGAGTCCTTCCCTAACGGAGGTTTCCCATCAAATCTCCATACTCTGACAATAAAAGATTGTCCAAGACTTAAGTCGTTACCTGACAGAGGTTTTCCATCAAATCTCAAGCATCTGGGAATCAGTAATTGCTCTAGACTTGTTGGCTCACTGAAAGGAGCTTTCACAGACAGTTCTTCTTTGGAAAGATTGTGGATTCAAAAAGTAGATGCAGAATGTTTTCCAGATGAAGGTTTGCTTCCACTCTCTCTTACTTCTCTAAGCATCTCTGATTGTCCAAATCTAGAAAAACTGGACTACAAGGGTCTCCATCAACTCTCATCCCTTCAGATTTTGTATCTTAAGAACTGTCCCAATCTCCAACGCTTACCGGAAGAGGGTCTTCCCAAATCAATTTTAAGACTTTTTATTCGTGATTGTCCTTTGCTGCAACCGCGTTGCCAAAGAGAAAGAGGCGAAGACTGGGAAAAGATTAAGCACATTCGAAGACTGTATATACCGCAATGATGTTGTTTGTTTTGAACAGTGATATATTTGTTTAGAATGTGTATTCCTGCTATATCTTTTAACAATTCATTCCTTTTCCTTTTAACACTACAATTACTACTGTAAAGTTTCGTCGTTAGCACAAATGCTTTCATCTTTTTATTGCAATTACTCAGGTAGTTTCCTCATGAAAGCTAAAAACTTAATTCAGAAAAAATGTGGATACCAAAGATAATAAATATGTGTTGCAAAGAACAGTATGCATAAAATAATAATTTTTTTATTAATTCTCATAATTATATAATAAAAACATTTTTAACTTTTATTCATGATTAAGAGTGTATGGAAATTAAAAAATTGTTTAATCAAAAAGGGTAAAAAGAGGTAAAAGAATATTAAAAGAAAAACACAGTTAGAAAATCAATCCTTATTAATGGTTATATATTAAATTGAATTAGTAAATAACATAAAGATGTTGACATTGAAATTTGTGATCCACTTTCCCTATCTCCTTATTTAAGTAATTTTCTAGGATGTAATTTTTCTATTGAATGTTGTATTAATATAAAATAATAAAGTAGGTTAAATAAATTTTAGATGCTTAATATATGACATTAGCCTATCACATTTATATACTTAATAAATTATAGTAATTGATTTAAGTATCCTGTGTTGTTCAAATTCAGAGACAGCAGCAGAGCAGACGTAACCTTACCTAATTGCCTACAAAACAGAGAAAGAGGGAACTCAAAATTCATTTCAAAGTAACTTAGAATAACACTATATTTCCTTCAAACATATTGTACCAATCTTTCTACTTTAATTCATTCTCCAAAGTTCATTTGGTAAGTATTACATGTAATATCTAAGCATTCAAATATTGCTGTAACCAGTAAACGGCCTGCATAATGACACTTGTTTTAGGCAATGTTATGCTTGCTTAATTCAGGAAGTGAGATTCAAACTAGTATGTATGTATATATATGAAACTCACTAGTATGTATATCTAACCTTCCCCACTCTTCTAAAATACTGTATGCAACACTGATATCAGAATTACCCAACATCTTACTCACACTCTTCTATTTCCCACCACTGTATTTTCATTCCATGTAGTTATTCATTCCAAGATGTGGATAGCCACTCATAGTTCTCTTTCGTAGCCTTCATTTGATATGATATGAGAACTTCATTATCACCCAAATATCTCAACTGTATAAAACTGATACCATTTAACATCAAACTTTCTTTTAGATTTTCTCCATACCTCTCCAAGTTTCATTTGAATTCTCTAACTTACTTCCTTCTTTCACAGCTTCTGCATATGTTCGTTATGCCTCCTTCTCTCTTGTATACGTTCTTTCTCTTCCTTGTATCTTCCAATTGGTTTTGTGTAGATAGTACCATAGCAGCTATATCTTGGTTTATTCACATAAAGCTTCATATTCCCTATCCTTATATTATCTAGTTGCTTCTCGATTCGAATTCATGACTCCTTGAAATCTTATAAACCCAAATCTTTACCCTCTTATGTTCAGCATGCGAGATATGAATACATCACATCTCTTCTCCATCTTTGGAAGTTTTCCACATTTTATATTGACAGAAACCAGATAGGAAATGAGAAAAGAAGAACGAAGTTATGTTTTGTTCATTGTTTTTATTTATTAAAACATCAATAAATGTTCAGACAACAACAAAAACTTGGTATCAATGCATGCTCATTTACCAATGTATCAATTCAAAGATATTCCAGAAGATTTCCAAGGTTCTACCTCAAAGAAAGCACAGCAGATTCTAACAACAACATAAGGTGATAGAGAAAAAAAAAAGAGTAAGGTTAAGGTGCATACATTAAGAAGGCATTATGAACTGCTAAGCATGGAGAAGAAAGAATCCATTGTAGATTACATTAACATGGTTCAAGAACGGATCAATGCTACGAGGGTCTGCAAGGAGCAGATTTGATATCAGCAAGTGCTATATTTATTGACGACTTTGCCATCATAATTTGATCATATAGATATTGCAACCGAGAAGTCAGAGGAGTTAAATGCTGTGGAGATTGAACAAACTGCAATACTCCATTGAGGAATATGATATCAGAACAGAATCAATGAGAGAATATCTACTCAAGAACTGAAACTTCAAGCACGATCAAATTACAAGGGAAAAGGCAAAGGATCCTGGGTAGGAAACAAATCAAGTTTTAACCAGAACAACAAGATCACACATCTAGTGAAACTAGTGATTCTTTTAAAGGAAATAAAAATTATCAATCACAAAAGCAAGACAACAACTCTAACAATAGTAAGGAGTATAAATTTGACAAGAGAAAAGTGAGCATAACTGTTAAAAACTTGGTCATTAGGAAAAAGAGTATCATATGGAGAAGGTGCCAAGAACAAGCCTATCAACCGTGCGAATTTGGCTCAAGATGAAGAATCAGATTCTAAAGTTGTGATGCTCATGGTAACCACTAACATTAAATCCTCAATTGACACTTCATTTTACTTAGGTCCTGGCTGTTCTACTTATATGACAAGAAAAGAGGAATGGTTCATTAGTTTGAATGATTTATCACAGAGAAGAGTTGGTCTTGTGATTATTAGAGCAGTCTCATCGCAAAAGGCATTGCAGAGTTATTTTTTAGAGGCAAAGATGGCAAAGACAAACCTGTTGAGTTTAGGCCACCTGCTGCATAAAGGATTTGTCATGACAATGGAGGATAATTGCCTTAAGATGTTTGACAAAAATCACAAACTTGTCAACAGGAAATCTATCTCTGAACTTAACTTTTCAAATTGGAATGAATATTCTGAAGCATCAAAGTTTTGCTATGGTAAAGAATAAGGTGAGATATGGTGGATTTTCCCGTATATTCTAATGAGTAACTAATTTTTTAATTCTAAAATCGTAGTCTTTAAGAATTTCATATTCATTCATATTTATTAACTGAAATTCTATAATGCCATTTAACCTTTATACTTATTCTCCTTCCTTAAACTTCTCAGGAGCAACTGTTAATGCATAAATGTATGTGGGTTCAATGAAGTCATCTTCTACAATTTCTCTGAAATCTTAAGAATAAAAGAATATCGTCAGTTTAGCACTCCAAAAATCATAATTTTTTTGGGGAAGCCAAATACAGGAATAGGTGAAGAAGGACAACAGTAGTCAGTTTTCTCAAAATGTCTCAAACAATGTCCATAAGGAGTTTAGATTCAGTCCTACCATATGAAAATGGGGAACAAAAAGTAAATGACGTGTTGCAAGTCTAACCAAAAACTAAACATTATTCTCCATAATGTCGAATCAATATGCTAGGAAATTCAATGACTTCTACAGCAAAGTACCATGAAAGTTGTTATGGAAGAAAAGTGTACTCGTGTTGCGTAAGTATAATAGTATTAGAAGTTAGCAAGTTTTCATACTGAACAACTAATGGATAGGATACAAATTCCAAAATGTATTAGATAAATCAAGGGATGAATCAAGGAGTAAGGAATGGGATACACATTTGAAATTGTAATTGCATTGAACAAGCACACAAAAAGAGGAAGTGGGTACAACAGATCTGTGCCTAAGATTTTCCCTATTAGCCACACTGTTAAGACTCAATCTCCACACAAAATGTGCAGCAGGAGTAACTTTCAGACTCCATATCATTTTAAAAAAGCTGAACTTGATATTTTCTACTTATTGATTACTCAACTCTTTGTTTGCAATCAATTTACAAGCAGAAGCACAAAGTGGAAGTTGATAGTAATAAGGACTCAAATGAATGAATAGCATTCTGTACAAATAATAAAAATCAGTATTTGTTTTTGTTTATTTCCCCTTGCCTCATATATCATTAGCTATTGGCTTCAACAGCGATGGTTATGCAAATTGGCAACAAATTCAAACCACAAATGGAAATACAATATTATTCATTGGTAAGTATTTGATGGTTGTTTGGGTTTGTTTATTGATTAGTTAGCCACCAAATTTGACTATATCCATTAAACTGCCTTTAATATACATCTGAAGGCCGGCAAAGCAAAGACGTAAATAGAAGAAATGTGAAAACACATTTTTTTTATTCTGCAAAATTATCAGAACCCACTCCACTTGATTATTGTCCATTTTCCTAATTTATTATTTTTATTAGATGATTATGTCACTTGGAACGTTGTCATATATCAGAGATGGTGTCCTTGATGCAGAGGATCTCTTGGATGATATACAAAAATTCTCCAAAAAGCCAACTGGATATATGATATATGTCTAATTGGTGTTTATATTGATGTTTTCTATGCATATTTGTTTAGATGTGTGAAAAAAAGTAAGAGTAAATAAAATGACATTTAGTAAAATGACTGAACACGACAAGTTAATTTCAACAATAGCGTAATTGTTTTAACCTAACGAGGAACAAACTATCTATGAGATCCTATGTCACACTGGAACCTTTGTTGTTGTCTCGAATGTCGTCTTTGTAGATCTTGTTGGATAAATGGATTAAGAGGCGACCAAGGTGGGTTATTGTCATCCCATTGTTTGTCCTTAGTTGGAATATCAGACCAGTATGAAGACATTGTGGGTCAATAAGAATGTATGGATGGAACCAGAAGAAATGGAGATGGTGGTATCATTGTTGAAGTACCAAACATGTCATTGATCCGAAAAAAGTATATTTGTCTAGGGTGGAAAAAAGGTGTGGAGAGATAGCACAATGAAGACAATATGACATGATGCATATCTCTGAGTTAAATTTAACCGTGAGTTTTCCGGAAGTAAAATCAAGTTTCTATGTATTGATGTTAGTAGATTTCTGGCATGAGTGGTATTGAATATGATTTATTATAGAAACTTGATTGTTTAATAGAATGTAATGGACAAAATATGATGATTAATATATTTGTGATTATATTTCTTGAATATACAGTTTATATTAAAAGTCTTAAAATCCTCTAGCTTAAAGTAGAGGATATTACAAATGATAGGATATCAGACACATGATACTTAAACAAAATTAATAGAAATATTTTGGACGAAAAGTTTGAAACAAACTCAAATGAAACTATCCAAAATTATGAGTTACTTAAAACCTAAATAAGTAATATATAAAAGTTATGTTAACCCTGCATTTAGTCTGGCCAATCAAAATTAAATATAAAAATTAAGAGTGAAAGAAAATTATCTTTTAAGTTATTTAACTAGCTTGCAGAGTTCGCTAAGTTGTTTTTATTATGGTTTTAGAAGTAAACATGCACTCTGTCATCTTAAATATGTGTAATATACCAAAATATAACTTTTTTTGCAAAGAAAATACATATAATGTTAGATTATTATAGAAAGATTAAATGATATATGATTACTATAAATATTATTTTAATATCATGAAAAAAAACCCTGCACAGCTAAAAAAAACACATTAAAAGTTAATATATCAACTAATAAACTAATAGATTTTAACATGCTTTTTAATAAAACAATTCATTCAAAATGCTGTTGCCGTTTGTGATGTGGGGAAGAATAATAAATAATTGGTTGACTAACTATTGATGAAGAATGTTTTTGATCAAATATCTGATTATTGCCCTTTTCATGAACCACTGAGTCATTGGCAAAAGCTAGCAGCAGTTGAATCCATTTATCTTTGTCTTACCATGGCGTTAGAACTTGTTGGTGGTGCTCTTCTCTCTGCTTTCCTTCAGGTTGCATTCCAGAAGCTTGCTTCTCCTCAAATTCTCCATTTCTTTCATGCAAGACAGCTTCATCAAAAGCTTCTCAACAAGTTGGAAATTGTACTGGGATGACCGACCGGTCTTCTGACCCGGTCAACCCATGTGTCAAGACCATATTTTAAGGTACGAGGTCGACCATGTGTCACACGTGGCCGACCGACACAAAGTGCTCAAGTCAAAGGTTGACCCAATTAACGAAGGTTAACTTATGGTTAGGAAACGACCTAATCCAACCCTAATAGCTAAGTAACCCCCTAATCCAGCCCAACAGCGAGGGCCCATCAAGGTAATATAAATATCACGCATTCCAAGGAACAAGGTACGTCATTATCTACAGTATTCCAGCCAGCCGAATACGATACCCCACTGACTTGAGCGTTGGAGTGCCATCTGCAGGTACCCCACCCGCCTGAGGAGTCATCCTACGAGAAGGACCGAAGGAGGAAGTGAAGTACGACCGACCGAGTGACATCCGAAGACAATAGTTCTCCCAGCCCCTAACCTAGTTCGAGAACAATTGGCGCCCATCGTGGGGCCGAGGAGAGCCAGCAACAACCACAACAGTAGATGGTATCTACCCGCAGCATGGCAAGCATGACCGAAGCAGACCAAACAACAATGATGATGGCCCTTCAGAAGGAGCTAGCAGAGATGAAGAAGGCGCACGAGGAAACTGCTAAGAAGAACGAGGAGGAGATCAAAAACCTCCAAGAAGAGAACAAGCGAATGAAGAGACTGGTCGAGGGGGTGCCGTCCCTCGCCATGACTAATCAGGCCGGCAGGTCCCACGCCACCGGGGCCGGCATCCAGGCCGAGAAAGACACCAAGAATGACTTCACTCTGGAAATGGATGGGGAGTCCCATCCCAGCAAGACAATCAACACCACCGCTCCAGCGGGTCCGGACCGACGCCATCCCTTCACCGACCGTGTCATGGAAACCCCCTTGCCAGACAAGTGGAAAGGCTTTAACAGGGATCGTTATGATGGAACGACCGACCCAGATGAACATGTGGACGCGTACACGACCCATATGAGCCTGTACACCACGGACGACGCAGTATTCTGCTGAGTCTTTCCAACCTCACTGAAGGGCAGCGCTCTGAGCTGGTTCACCAAGCTCCCAGCACACTCTATAGACTGTTTCGAAACCCTGGTAGCCAAGTTCGACGTCCAGTTCGCAACAAGCCGCCCCCACCATCTGACATCCATAGCCCTGGTCGGCATTCGTCAAGAGAAGGGAGAGTCCCTCCGAACGTTCATTGACCGGTTCAGCAAGACCGCTATGAGCATTCGCAACCTCAGCCCTGAGGTGGCGATGCATCACATGCTGACCGCCCTCAGACCCGGCCCATTCGCCGACAGCCTGTGCATGCAGCCTGCTACCAACCTGGATGACCTGAGACGCCGAGCGGCCAAATTCATGCAGCTGGAGGAACTTCGTGAATTCAGAAACAACGCCCGAGCCGAGGCAAACGGGGAAAAGAAAGAAGACAGAGAACGGCAAGGAAGGTCCCGAACCGGTCGGGACCAGAAAAGGGACAATCGCGGACCCTGCTTCTCCCGCTACACACCTTTGAACGCGGAGAGGAGCAAAATTTTGCAAGAGGCCCTGAACGCCGAGCTAATACCATCGCCCCGAATAGCCTTGAGCCCAGAAAATGCCGACCGCAACAAACGATGCCGGTACCATAAGAATACCGGCCACTCTACCGAAGAGTGCCAAGCCCTGAAGGACAAAATTGAGGAACTTATCCAAGCCGGGCACCTCAGACGCTTCGTGCGTGGGACCCGAGAAACGCGCCGCTCCCCATGCAAGGAGCAAACGGTTAGGAGAAGAGACCGAACCCCCCCAGGCCCGCGAGAGGGTGACAGGCGGGGAGACCGACGGGGACGAAGAGACGACCTCCCACAAACCGACACTCGCAGAGGCCGAGAGGTGATTAACACCATAGCTGGGGGGTTCGGCGGTGGAGGCAGTACCAACAGCGCACGCAAGAAACACCTTCGCGCCGTCCACCAGGTAAATCTCGTCTCCGCCCGACCAAGAATGCCACCAATCACGTTCACAGACGAAGATTTCAAGGGGATAAACCCAACCCAGGACGACCCCATGGTGATATCGGTCGATATCGATAACTTCACGATCAAAAAGACCCTCGTGGACCAAGGGAGCTCGGTCGACATATTGTACTGGAATACCTTCAAAGCCATGAGAATACCGGAGGAAGAAATGATACCCTACAACGACCACGTGGTCGGCTTCTCAGGGGAGCGCGTAGGGACGAGGGGCTACATAGAGCTGTACACAACGTTCGGCCTGGAAGGGGCCAGCAAAACCCTCAAGATCAGATACTTGGTCATAAACGCCAACACGTCCTACAACATCCTCCTCGGCAGGTCGTCCCTCAACAAACTTGGAGCGATCGTCTCCACACCCCATCTAGCAATGAAGTTCCCTTCCCTCTCGGGCGACATCCTGACCATACATGTAGATCAAAAGGTCGCCCGAGAATGTTACGCCGAAAGCCTGCGGGTCGAGCCCACACAACCGGGGCCCAGCGGCAGCCGCTCGCCCAGACGAAAGATCGCCGGCCGTGGAAGAAGCCCCCGCTGACACTCACCCCAGCCAAAGAAGGGCATCACCATGGCAGACCTGGATCCCAGGGAAGTTGAGCCAAGACTTGAAGCCAAGGACGAGCTGCGACAAGCCAAACTCGACGGGGAGGATCGGTATACAAGCATAGGCACGACAATGGCCGTCGCCGATGCGGACTTCGTTCACCAAACCCTCAAAAGAAACGTAGACCTCTTTGCCTGGACGACGGCCGATGTACCAGGAGTCCATCCGGACATCATCACCCATCGCCTCTCGGTATATAAAGAAGCCCGCCCGGTCGCGCAAAAGAAGAGGAACCATGGTGAGGACAAGCGGCTGGCCGCCAGGAGTGAGGCCGAGAAGCTCTTGAAAGCCGGCTTCATAGTCGAGGCACGATACTCCACTTGGCTGGCCAACGTCGTGATGGTCAAAAAGTCAAGCGGCAAATGGCGGATGTGTGTAGACTACAAAGACCTCAACAAGGCGTGCCCCAAGGACTCATATCCCCTTCCTAACATCGACCGGCTCGTAGACGGAGCGACCGGCCATAAGATATTGAGTTTCTTAGACGCCTACTCCGGCTACAACCAGATCAGCATGCACCATAGCGATAGAGGTAAAACGGCCTTCACGACGGACGGTGCAAACTACTTCTACTAGGTAATGCCGTTCGGCCTAAAGAACGCCGGGGCTACCTACCAGAGGCTCATGGACAAGATTTTCAAAGGAATGATTGGCCGAAGCGTAGAGGTGTATGTGGACGATATCGTGGTGAAGTCCGACTCGTGCGGCCAACACATCAAAGACCTACAAGAAGTCTTCGACGCCTTAAGAAGGGTCAACATGCGCCTTAACCCCGAGAAGTGCGCGTTCGGCGTTGAAGGCGGCAAGTTCCTCGGCTTTATGCTGACCCACAGAGGAATCGAAGCGAACCCCGACAAGTGCAAGGCCATAACGGAGATGAGAAGCCTGAAAAACTTGAAAGAAATTCAACAACTGCTTGGCCGGCTGACAGCACTTTCCAGATTCGTACCCTGCCTCGCCGAACGGATCAGGCCGATAGCCACAATGCTCCGCAAAACTTCGAAATTTAGCTGGAACGAGGAGTGCGAGCAAATCTTCGGCCAGCTCAAAGAATTCCTGTCCTCGTCGGCCGTCATCCAAAAGCCCCGCCTAGACCTACCCATTGTAGTCTACCTAGCGGTATCAGAGGAGGCGGTCAGTGCCGCCCTCGTCCAAGAGGTGGACCGCGAAGAACACCCGGTATACTTTGTCAGCCGGACTCTCCATGCAGCCGAGACCAGGTACCAAATGATAGAGAAGGTGGCACTGGCCCTGGTGCTGACAGCAAGGAGAATGCGCCCATACTTCCAGAACCACGAAATCAGGGTAAAGACCAACTATCCCATATATAAAATTTTGTCTAAACCCGATCTTGCAGGACGAATGATAGGGTGGTCGGTCGAGCTTTCAGAGTTCGACATCAAGTACGAACCGAGGGGTGCCATCAAATCCCAATGCCTAGCGGATTTCGCAGCCGAGCTCCCCAAGAACACAGAAACCTCAGCCAAATGGGTCCTCTACGTGGACGGCTCTTCCAATAAAACGGCCTGCGGAGCCGGGGTCGTCCTCGAAGGGCCTGGGGACTTGCTGATTGAGCAAGCCCTCCAGTTCTCCTTCAAAGCAACGAACAACCAGGCGGAATACGAGGCCATACTGGCCGGCCTCAACTTAGCAAATGACCTAGGCGCGCGGGAGGTTGAATGCAAGAGCGACTCCCAGTTGGTCGTCGGTCAAATCAAAGGAGAGTTCGAAGTCAAGGAGCCCCTCCTCCAACGATATTACCACACCGTCCAGAACGTCATGACCAAATTCGACACGGTAACGGTCCAACACATACCACGGGAGGAAAACGAACGTGCCGATGCACTCTCTCGCCTGGCATCTACGAAAAAACAAAGCCACCACCGATCGGTCGTCCAGGTGCGACTAGCACAGCCGAGCGTAGGCGACGCCGAGTGCATGACAATCACCGAGACCCACACATGGATGACCCCAATCACTCAGTACTTGGAGCACGGGACATGCCAACCGGGGGAAGAGAAGAACATCAGACGGCAGTGCGCCCGGTACACTATGATCGGTCAGGATCTATACCGAAGGGGGTACTCTACGCCACTCCTAAAGTGCCTCACCAAGGAACAATCCCAATACGTGCTGCAAGAGATCCACGAAGGGGCGTGCGGGAGCCACTCCGGAGCCCGAACGATGGCAGCCAAAATAATCCGCGCAGGGTATTATTGGCCGACCGTCCACGGGGACAGCGCTGACTACGTCAAGAAATGCCAAAAATGCCAAGAGTTTGGCCCCCTCCACCACCGAAAACCAGAAGAGCTGCACAGCATGACATCACCCTGGCCGTTCGCCATGTGGGGAATGGACATCATCGGCCCATTCTCACCAGGCAAAGGCCAGACAAAGCATCTGCTGGTCGCGGTAGATTACTTCACCAAGTGGATCGAGGCCGAACCACTGGCCATAATCACCGCCCGAAACGTCCAAAACTTCGTGTGGAAAAACGTAGTATGCCGGTTCGGCATACCACACTCGATAGTCTCCGATAACGGCCGGCAGTTCATCGATCAAGGCCTCATGACTTTCTACGACGACCTCGGCATCAAATCCCTCACAAGCTCCGTTGAGCACCCACAGACGAACGGACAAGCTGAAGCGGCCAACAAGGTTCTGTTGAACGAGCTAAGGAAGAGGCTCGGCACCGCCAAGGGAAGATGGACGGAGGAACTGCCCGAAGTCTTATGGGCATACCGCTGCACCCCACAATCCACCACACAAGAAACCCCTTACAGCCTCACGTACGGCACCGAGGCCATGATACCAGTAGAAGTCGGGGAGCCATCCATCCGACGCCAACTCTTTGACTTATCCCTCAACAAGGAAAGTCTGGCGGTCGGCCTCGACCTCTTGAACGAGCTTCGAGATAAGAGCAAGATACGAGAAGCGGCATGCAAGCTCCGAGCGGCAAGGAGATACAACTCAAAGGTCCAACCCAGAAGCTTCAACAAGGTGACCTCGTCTGGGGAATGCGCAGCAACGCTAGGAAGTCGGACGGCAAGTTCTCATCAAATTGGGAAGGATCATTCCGAATCCGAGAAGTGGGAGAAGGGGGAGCTTATCACTTAGAACACCTATCGGGAAAAATTGTACCTAGGACGTGGAATGCCACGCACCTAAAGTTTTATTTCAGCTAAAAACATGAATAAAATATACGCACTCTTTCCTCGCCCGGCCGGTCCATCGGTCGGAGAGGTTTTAACGAGGCGTTTCATACATAAGTGTATACAATGAACGACAAAAATGGTTCGGCCAGGATGTAGCCTTAATCGGCATACCCTCCCGTCACATGCACGGTTCGGCCAGGACGTAGCCTCAACCGGCATACCCTCCCGAACTCGTACCCACTCGGCCAGGATGTAGCCTTAACCGGCATACCCTCCCGAACCCACTCGGCCAGGATGTAGCCTTAATCGGCATACCCTCCCGAACCCACTCGGCCAGGATGTAGCCTTAATCGGCATACCCTCCCGAACCCACTCGGCCAGGATGTAGCCTTAATCGGCATACCCTCCCGAACCCACTCGGCCAGGACGTAGCCTTAACCGGCATACCCCCCCGAGGCCCAACCGGCATACACAACAATCGGCACCAGTCGCCTAAACAATCGAATTCGCTTAAGGACGGCCGACTTACCAAAGTCCGTTACAATCACTTAGTTGATTTTACTTATCGCAAGTTACTCAATTGATTTCATCTAACCGACCGGTCGCTCAGTTCTTTTTACTTTGTTAATTTCACCATGATTTAAGTTTAACCACTCCAGCCCATTCGGCTCGTAAAGGCTCGATCGTCCAGAAAATGCAGAAACAATTAAAGAAGGAAACTTATATTAAATTGAAGATAGGTGGGGGCCACACCCCGGCCCCAAGGGTCCAAAATTAAAGCTGACCGCCTAATCTACGATATTCAACACCTCATTAGAGGGATCAGCTTCAACTTCTTCAGCAGGAGGAGGACCGGCCGCTGCAGGGACCAAACGCCCATCCACAACTTCCATGTCTTGGTCAAATTGACCAGAAGGAGGTGGACCGCCATACAGCACCTCAGCCTGTCGAACGGCAAGATCGAAGCTCTGGCCGATGAGCACCATGGTGTCCTCCATGGTCTTCAGAACTTCAGCCTCCGCCACCCTCTTGGCCTCGCGTTCGGCCGCAACTTCCTCCTCCTTTAGGGTGGCCCGACGGTCGGCCGCTTCCAATGCCTTGCGAAGGAGAATAACCTCCGCAGCTTTATCGGCATCGGCCTTCTCCAGCTCGGCCACTCTATTCTGGCGCAGCTCCAGCTCGGCCGCTTGTGCACACAACTTCTTTTCGTAAGTTGTGTTGGCCTCCACGGCCTGCTTTAGGTTTTGGCCGACCTCCTGGAGATCGTGCTCGAGGCGCGATATGTCCTCGACCCGGCTTCTCCGAGCGTCTGCGCCCCGGCGGGCCAAAAATAAACCCCGGCAGATCATCTCGATGCCGCTGTCAAGGAGGTCGTCGTCAGGGACCGACCGGATCTCACCCTCGATGTTGGAGGGCAGTTTGAAGCTCACGGCCCTGGAGAAGGACCGGTCGTCCCCGAGCGCGAGCATTGATCCGCCCGCTGTGGCCAAAGGCACCGCCACCCCCGTCGGAATAGGGCAGTTAAAGTCGTCAGTAGGGGGGCAGTCGGCCTAGAGGACCGCGCTGGAGGAGGGGTGGTCATCTGACCCGCTGCCCGAACGGTTCGGGCAATATTGCCGCCCTCGCGGCCACGCTTCTTGGAGGGGCCAGCCTCCTCCGCCCGGGGCCTAGCACTGGTGGCTCCCCTCTTCTCGTTCAGTTTGTTCTTGAACGAGTGCAACATCCCAACGACTTGGGGGATTTCTCTTTTGGCGATTTCTACAAACCAAACAAAGAACGGTCAGTCAGAACAAAGCGCAGAAAATAACAAGACTAAGTGCATGAAAAAGAACATACCCTCGAAAGCCTCCGCGCGATCGGTCGCATTGTACAGCGACATGAGCGGTCGTGCGGGGAGCTTCCTGGGGAGACTATCAAATAAAGAAAAAACGAGCCGCTCATGCTCGCTCGAATGCGCCGGCCTCGGCCAATCCGTTATCTTCGTCGGACTCCTCGACCAAAAAAGAGGGAAACGAGACCGGCCAACCTCGTCAAAAAAATAACGTGTCCCGGCCGGCTCCACGTACACTTTAAAGAACTTCTCCTTGAAGTTCTTATAAGAGGCCGTGAAGGGCTTGAACAACACCCTACCCGCCCGGCTGACCAGCGATTGCCAACTGGCAAGCTTGGCCGGGTATGACGAATAGAAATGAAGAAAGCAGGAGGGAAGAGGGCGCAACCCAAACGTCCGGCAAACAATGCGAAACGCTTGCATCGACGCCCACGAGTTGGGGTGAAGCTGAGTCGGAGCCACGTTCAGCTCCTTCAGAACCCCGACCGTAAAGGCATCAAAGGGCAGAGACACATGTAAGTCTGAAAAAAGACAAGCATACATGAAGAAAAAAGGAGGCTCGGTAGATGACCGCTCCCGGTACACACGGTCCTCCAAAGAGCAAGGACCGAACGCCAACAAGGATTCCTCGGCCGAAGCCTTCAAGACAGGAACCTCATCCAAAAATTCGGCAACAGAAGTGTCGGTAAGAAAAGAGGACGACACCTCACATACCCGGGGATCTACCCAGGCCGGCCCCACATGGGGTCGCGGCCCCTCAAAAGGGGCCGAGCGGTCCGACGCATTACCAGCGTCTTCCCTCACCAAGCCTGGAGAAGGAACCCTCTGCACGTCCCCGACCGGGGAAGCCTGGCCAGAAGAAGAAGAAGAAGAAGAAGAAGAGGAAGAAGACGAAGAAGAAGACGAGCAAGCCGGGGGAGACTCGGCAAGAGCAGACATAACTAACCTTGAAAACGAACGAGGAAAGCAACTAAGAGCGGTCGGTTTGATTCGAGGTGTCGGAGCTCAAGCAAAGATAACGCGTGGAACGCTACTATTCCCAGCCCCTATTTATAGCCCGGGAGGGCCTCGGAATCCCAAACGTCACAAGAACCCCAACCGTTGGATTCGTTTGATCCAACGGTTCGCATCGCTTCGCGCCCAGAAAAACCCCTCATTAATGCGCGTCACGTCAATCACTCAGACGCCCCCAAACATCACTTCACTCATCATTACACCGTCCGCCCGGGACCCATTCTTCAGACTCTTCGGCTGTACCATCTCTAGAGCCTGGGAGGCAACTGTACTGGGATGACCGACCGGTCTTCTGACCCGGTCAACCCATGTGTCAAGACCATACTTGAAGGTACGAGGTCGACCATGTGTCACACGTGGTCGACCGACACAAAGTGCTCAAGTCAAAGGTTGACCCAATTAACGAAGGTTAACCTATGGTTAGGAAACGACCTAATCCAACCCTAATCGCTAAGTAACCCCCTAATCCGGCCCAACAGCGAGGGCCCATCAAGGTAATATAAATATCACGCATTCCAAGGAACAAGGTACGTCATTATCTACAGTATTCCAGCCAGCCGAATACGATACCCCACTGACTTGAGCGTTGGAGTGCCATCTACAGGTACCCCACCCGCCTGAGGAGTCATCCTACGAGAAGGACCGAAGGAGGAAGTGAAGTACGACCGACCGAGTGACATCCGAAGACAATAGTTCTCCCAGCCCCCAACCTAGTTCGAGAACAGAAATCAAGTTGCACTCCATCCATTCTCTGGCGGATGATGCAGAGCGAAAGCAGTTCACGGATCCACATGTCAGAAACTGGCTGCTTAAGGTCAAAGATGTTGTCCTTGATGCAGAGGATCTCTTGGATGATATACAAAATCTCTCCAAAAGACAAGATGCTGAATCTGAATCTCAAACCTCAGGATGTATTTGCAAGGTACTCAATTTCTTCAAATATTCTCCTATTAGTTCCCTTAACAAGGAAATTGAATGTAAGATGGAACAAATCCTTGAAGATTTAGAATTTCTCTCAAGCCAAAGGGGTCATCTAGGACTGAAAACAGCTACCGGTGTTGGATATGGGTTGAGTAATGAACTGCCACAGCAATCACAAACAACATCTTTGGTTGTTGGAACTGATATTTATGGCAGAGATGATGATAAAGAACTGATCTTTAAGTGGCTGACATCTGACATCAACGATCGTAACCAGCCATCAATACTTTCTATTGTGGGAATGGGAGGGATGGGTAAGACCACTCTTGCCCAACATGTATTCAATGACCCAAGGATGAATGAGGATAAATTTGATGTCAAAGCTTGGGTTTGTGTTTCAGATGAATTTGATGTTTTCAAGGTATCAAAAGCAATTCTTGAGCATGTTACTTCATCTACGGATGACAGTAGAGATACAGAGATGGTTCACATAAGATTGAAAGAAAATTTGACAGGGAAAAGGTTTCTTCTTATTTTGGATGATGTTTGGAACGAAACCCAACCTAAATGGGAGGAAGTGAGGAAGCCCCTTCTTTTAAGGGCCAAAGGGAGTAAGATTCTTGTCACCACACGTAGTAAGGAAGTTGCTTCTACCATGTGGTCAGAAGAATACTCCCTACAACAATTACAAGAAGATCATTGCTGGAAGTTGTTTGCTAAACATGCATTCCGAGATGATGATACTCAACTAAATCCAGAGTGTAGGGAGATTGGCATGAAGATTGTTAAAAAATGTAAAGGACTACCTCTAGCCTTAAAAACAATGGGAAGTATGTTATATAACAAATCATCTTTTTCAGAATGGAAAACTGTATTCCAAAGTGAAATATGGGAATTTTCAAAAGAGCGTTGTGATATTATTCCTGCTTTAGCATTGAGCTATATCCACCTTCCTTCCCATCTCAAGGTATGCTTTGCTTATTGTGCCTTATTCCCCAAGGATTATGAGTTTAAAAAGAAGGATTTGATTCAACTGTGGATGATTGAAAATTTCGCCCAGTGTCATCAACATAGTAAGACTCGAGAAGAAGTTTGCCAACAATACTTCAATGATCTACTATCAAGGTCCTTTTTCCAACAACCAGATGAAAATAAAGAAGAATTTGTAATGCATGACCTTCTATATGATTTGGAAAAATATGTCGGTGGGGGCCTATACTTCAGGTGCGAACTTGATCAAACAGAAAAGGTACAAAAAGTAACTCGTCATTTTTCAGTCGAAGTTAAATACAGACAATATTTCGATGGGTTTGGAACTTTATGTAATATAGAAAGGTTACGTACATTTATGGCAAAAGATGGGAGCCTAAGTTATTTCAAAATGTCGATCCATGAATTGTTGTCCAAGTTTAAGTTCTTACGTGTCTTATCTTTGTCTGATTGTTCTGACCTTGAAGAGTTACCTGACTCTGTTGCCAATCTTGAGCATCTTCGTTCCTTCGACCTCTCGGGTACTGCAATGAAAAAATTAAGCGAAAAGATATGTTCACTCTCCCACTTGCAAATACTGATGTTGAACCACTGTACATATTTGGTGGAGCTACCCTCAAATTTGCATTTACTCACCAATTTGTGTCACCTTGAACTTAGACTGACAAATGTGACAAAGATGCCACCGTATTTGGGAAAATTGAAGAATCTTAAAGTAGTAATGAGTTCCTTTAATGTTGGCCATGGCTTTCAACAGTTAGGAGAGCTCAACCTTGAGGGAAGTCTATCAATTGAGGAGCTGCAGAATGTTGAGAATTCCTTGGATACATTAAAAGCAGATTTGAAGAATAAAACAGACCTTGTGGCGCTAACCTTAAATTGGGGGTGGAATCAGAACTCTATTGATTCAAAAAAAGAAGAGGACGTAATTGAGAATCTGCATCCTTCTAAAAACATAAAGGAGTTGTCAATCTATGGATATGGTGGAAAACGATTTCCAAATTGGTTACTAGAAAATTCATTGTGGAATATGGTGTCGTTATTGTTGAATCAATGTGAATCTTGCCAACGTTTACCTCCCCTTGGACTTTTGCCATTTCTCAAGGTCTTGAGTATTATAAAACTTGATGGGATAGTGAGTATTGATGGTGATTTTCATGGGAACAACTCTTCTTCATTTAAATCCCTTGAAACATTGGAGTTTTCATCTCTGAGTCGATGGGAAAAGTGGGATTGCCAAGCAGTGACAAATGCTTTTCCACGTCTACGACATCTTTCCATAAGAAAATGTCCAAAGCTGAAAGGGCAGCTTCCAGAGCAACTTATTCCTTTGGAAATGCTACAAATTAAATACTGCCAACAACTTGAGACTTTCGCTCCTAGGGCTCTGGATTTACAACTAAGTGATTGTGGAAAGCTGCAATTAGAGTGGGGTACAATGAAAAGCCTCACAGTGGAAACATCATTGCTGGAAATTGTTGGATCGTCTGACACTCTTGAGAACTTGCAGATTGATTCTCTCTATGATGATGGTGTCTCTTTACAAAGCTTTCCACTAGATTTATTCCCAAAGCTCAGGAAGCTTGATCTCAGCGGGTTTGATAATCTAGAGATGATTTCACAGAGTCTCATCCATATTCATCTAGAACACCTAACACTCAAGTATTGTCATAAATTAGAATCATTGCCTGGAAGCATGCATATGTTGCTTCCATCTCTGAGGACGTTATGGATACAAGGTTGTTCAGTACTGAAGTCATTCCCTGACGGAGGTTTCCCATCAAATCTTGAGAGTCTGGTAATAGAAGACTGTTCAGAACTTGAGTCATTCCCTCGCGAAGGTTTCCCATCAATTCTCAAGCGTTTATTAATAAAATATTGTCCAAGACTTAAGTCGTTCCCTCACAGAGGTTTCCCATCAAATCTCCATACTCTGAGAATAGAAGGTTGTTCAGTACTTGAGTTGTTCCCTGGCGGAGGTTTCCCATCAAATCTCAAGGATCTAAGAATCATTAATTGCTCTAGATTTGTTAGCTCACTGAAAGGAGCTTTCACAGACAATTCTTCTTTGAAAAGCTTGTGGATTGAAGATGTAGATGCAAAATGTTTTCCAGATGAAGGTTTGGTTCCACTCTCTCTTACTTCTCTAGCCATCTCTGATTGTCCAAATCTAGAAAAACTGAACTACAAGGGTCTCCATCAACTCTCATCCCTTCAGTATTTGAATCTTAAAAACTGCCCCAATCTCCAACGCTTACCCGAGGAGGGTCTTCCCAAATCAATTTCAATTCTTAGTATTCGTGATTGTTCTTTGCTGGTACCGCGTTGCAGGAAAGAAAGAGGCGAAGACTGGGAAAAGATTGCGCACATTAAAAGTTTGTATATATGGTAATGATGTTGTTTGTTTTGAAGAGTGATGCACTTGTGGGTTACTTATTTTGTTTTTGTTTAGAATGTGTATCAACTACTTTCCTCTTCCTATTTTGGTGGTATTCCTGCTATACCTTTTATTCATTCCTTTTCCTTTTAACATTAGAATTACAACAATTACTACTGCACAGTTTCGCATTCAGCACAAATGCTTTCAACTTTTTGTTGCAACTATTCCTAGGTATATATGCTAAGGATGTTGTTTGTTTTGAGGGAATTGAAAATTCATTTCAAAGTAACGTGGAAGAACAGTATATTTCCTTCAAACATATTGTAGCAGTCTTTCTAATTTAATTCATTCTCCAAAGTTCATTTGATAAGTATTGCATGTAATATATAAGCATTGAAATATTGCAGTAAAAAGTAAACAGCCTGCATAATTACACTTGTTTACAGTAATGTTAAGCTTGCTTAATTCTGGAAGTGTGATTCAAACTAGAATGCATATATATGAAACTTGTTTATAGCAATGTTATACTTGCTTAATTCAGGAAGTGTGATTCAAACTAGTATTATGTATATATATGAAACTCACTTTCCAAATGGAAAAACAAACTCATCAATCACAACAATGATTGAATCTGATGAGCAGCCAAAATATAAATACGACAAGAAAGGGGGAATGGTTCATTAGTTTGAATGATTTATCGCAGAGAAGAGTTGGTCTTGCAGATGATAGCAGTCTCACTACAAAAGGCATTGGCAGAGTTTTTTTTAGAGACAAAGATGGCAAAGAAACAATCATTGATGAGGTTGTATATGTGCCTGCCTGGCATGAAGACAAACAAACCTGTTGAGTTTAGGCCACCTGCTGCATAAAGGATTTGTCATGACAATGGAGGATAATTTCCTTAAGATGTTTGACAAAAATCACAAACTTGTCAAACATGCAAATCTATCTCTGAACCTAACTTTTCAGATTGGAATGAATATCATGAATCATCTGAGTTTTGCTTTAGTAAAGAATAAGGTGTGATAAGGTGGATTGTTATGGCATATTAGGTTTGGTCACCTCAACTTTAAGGATCTGTATATATATATTCACTAACCACAAAATGGTTGAAGGATTGCCTCAGGTTGTAGTCCCTGAAGAGATATGCAAAGAGTGTATTTTAAAATTGTTGAATTAAAATTGGAATAATGATTCATGTTCCTTATCAATATGATGTGGATTAATTCTAAAAACTACATATTTTTATGCTACAAATTTGTTTGATGCGCTTAAATGACATAGGGTTGATCATTGGTCTATGAATATTAAGAGAATACCTGCATATGTCATAAAGGACTACCATGTCCAATAGAACAACACATCACTAAGTTCAAGTAATGGATGGTTGTGGAGATACTCTTGTAAGACTCAACAACAAAGGTTGAAACTCAACAACAAATGTTGAAACTCAACAACAAATGTTGAAACTTAAAACAAATGTTGAAACTCAACAACAAATGTTGAAACTTAAAACAAATGTTGAAACTTAAAGAGATTAATATACAATGAAATCTCTTATGTATGTCTCGCCTCGCCTGCAAGTTGATGGTTCAGCTAAGTAGTTGATATTTTTTAGCAATTGATTACTCAACTTTTTGGCATCTTAAGTATCATGTGTTGTTCAAATTCAGAGCTAATAGCAGACTTAACCTTATATGCTTTACTTACTGTGCCATATTACCCAAGGATTATAAGTTTAAAAAAGAGAGTTTAACTCAGTTGTGGATGTTCGAAAATTTCCCCCACTTTCGTCAACATAGTATGACTTGAGAAGAAGTTTGCCAACAATTCTTCAATGTTCTACTATCAAGGTCCTTCTTTCAACCATCAGGTAAAAAAGGAGACGTATTTGTTATGCATGACCTTCTAAATGATTTGGCAAAATATGTTGGTGGGGACATGATTACCAGATGCGCAATTGATTAACGAGAAAAGATACAAAAGGTAACTCGTCATTTTTCACTTGAACTTGGTCACACTAAATATTTTGATGGGTTTGGAACTCTATGTAATACAAAAAAGGTTACGTACATTTATGCCAAAAGCTGTAGCTTGAATTATATTTGGAGTTGGAATATCAAAATGTCCATACATGAATTGTTCTCCAAGTTTATGTTCGTGTATACGTATCTTATATCTGTTTCATTGTTCTGACCCTCAAGACTTACCTGACTCTGTTGCCAATCTTGAACATCTCCGTTCCTTAGACGTCTCCCATACTGCAATAGAAAAAAGAATAATCGAAAAAATATGTTCAGTCTTGTTGGTGTTGAGGGAAAAAAACAGAGCAAGATATTTGTGAACAGAAAATATATATTTTATTTCACTGTTATTTTTCAAATAAGAATACAATCTCTCTAAATAGTCTTACAATAGACTTCTCAAATTCTACCTTCTCTCTCATAAAACCTATACTATAATTTACATTTAAATCATAGTATAAATGACTTTCAAAACTAGAATTAAAGATAATAATTATTGTCTATTCAGATGCTAAAATAAAACTGATGACAGCTGAAGGCTTTGAGTTTAATGCTAACAAGTCTCCCACTTGCAAATACTTAAGTTGAACTACTGTAGAGATTTGAAGGAGTTGTCCCCTAATTTGCATTTACTCACCAATTTGGGCCGTCTTGAACTTATACAGACTTAAGTGAAGGTGTCACTGCATTTGGGAAAACCGAAGATTCTAAAAGTAATAATGAATTCTTTTAATGTTGACTTTAGCAGGGACTTGGGTGTTCAACAGCTACGAGAGCTCAACCTTGATGGAAGTCTATCAATTCAGGAGCTGCAGAATGTTGAGAATTACCTGGATGCATTAGAAGCATATTTGAAAAATAAAACACTCCTTCTGAAGCTAAATTTAAGATGGAGAAGGAATGGGAACTCTATTGATTCAAAAAAAAGAAGAGAACCTAATTGAGAATCTGCAACCTTCCAACAACTCAAGCGAGTTGGCAATCTTTGACTATGGTGGCAATCAATTTCCGAAATGGTTACTAGAGAATTCATTATGGAATATGGTGTCCTTAGTGTTAGAGGAATGTGGATCTTGCCAACGTTCACCTCCCCTTGGATTTTTGTCATTTCTCAAGGTTTTGAACATTACAAAACTTGATGGGATAATGAATATTGATGCTGATTTTCATGGAAACAACTCTTCTTCATTTAAATCCCTTGAAGCATTGTATTTATCCAATATGATTCAATGAGGTAATCTAGAAATGATTTCACAGTGTCTCATCCATAATAATCTAAGATTTCCGGAGATCATTAGGTGCTATAAATTAGAATCATTACCTGGAATCATGAATATGCTGCTTTCATATATGAGAACGTTAAGGATAAAAAACTCATGCTGATTGGTATAGCTTGTGAATCACAGAGCTGAGGGAAGACTCAACACTTATTGGTTGTTCACAGACCTTAACTCAAACCCATCATTCAAAAATTAGTTTATTACTATTATTTCCATTGCACTTCCTTTTCAGTTTTATTCATCAACTCCCTTTCCTATTCTAACCATGGCAGTACTCTAAATTGTTACCGGTGCTCTTGTTTCTACTTCTGTTGGAGAGGACTATTGACACTTTGGCTTCCCGTTTTGTCAACATTTCGTGGAAGAAAACACAAAAAGAAGCAATTCAGCGACTTGAAGATGAATCTCCTAGCCATTGATGTTGTGGCTTTTGATGAAGAACAAAAGCACTTGACAGATCCACGTGTGAGAGATTGGCTTCTCAAGGCCAAAGATGTTGTGTTTGATGCAGAACATCTCTTGGAGGAAATAGATTATGAAGCCAAGTGGAGCTGATAAAAAAATGAATCCAAGTGGAAGCTGAGTCTAAGAGTGCTACTAAGAAGGTGTGGAATTCCCTCAAATCTTCTTTTTTCAGATTATTTGAAAATGAAATTGAATCAAAGATGGAACAAGTCATGGAGGACCTAGAAGCTCCATACTTTTCATTTTAAACCCAGTAAGCATCATTGCATTTAAATTCTATTCGACACTTGGAGATTCATTGATACAATTTGAGGGATTGTCCAATCAGTTATGTTATGTATTTGTTACTTCTGCAACATTGTTTAAGGCCAACACCTCTGCTTTTCTGTCCTGCCTTCAGGAAACATAGCGGAGATTTTTTTTCTGTAGTTAACAATTTTGAATGTAGAATATGATTGAGTGGCACAACTATTTTGATCTTAGTTTTCCTTTTATATCTTGAAACACTTACCTTTCCGGTTAATGTAGTTAACAAATTTGTTTATGATGATTTAAAAATAAGAGAGCTCCAACCGAGAATGTAATACTAGCCATTTGCAAGTGTTATCAGTAAACATAAAATAGAATACCAACGTTGGTTTCATCGTAATGCTAACTCTGCACATGCTCTGCCCAGTCAAAATTGATGTGAAAGAGAAGAATCTTTCAGTAATTTAACTATTTGTTGACTTAGTTAAGTTGATTCATGCACTCTGTCATCTTAAATATGTAAACCATACCAGAATATATAAAATTCCAACAAACAAAATACATGTAGTGTTACATTATTCTAGAAAGATTAAATGATGGATTGTTACTGTAAATATTATTTTAATTCATGAAAAGAATTCCCACTGCAGAGCTACAAAAATCACATTAAAATAATAGACTTTAACATGCTTTTTAATATATCTCTTAATTTAAACAATTCCCTTACTTAGTTAATAGTTTAATAATTCCCACTCATTCATAAGTGCAATACAGCTGTTGTAGTTTGTGATGTTGGGAAGAATAAAAAATTATAGGTTCACTAACTTTTGAAGAACAAAAATGTTGATCAAATATCTTTTTATGAACCACTGAGTCATTGGCAAAAGCTAGCAGCAGTTGAATCCACTCATCTTTCTCCTACCATGGCCTTAGAACTTGTTGGTGGTGCTCTTCTCTCTGCTTTCCTTCAGGTTGCATTCGACAAGTTAGCTTCTCCTCAAATTCTCGATTTCTTTCATGCAAGAGAGCTTGATCAAAAGCTGCTCAACAAGTTGGAAACCAAGATGCACTCCATCCATTCTCTGGCTGATGATGCAGAGCGAAAGCAGTTCACGGATCCACATGTCAGAAACTGGCTGCTTAAGGTCAAAGATGCTGTCCTTAATGCCGAGGATCTCTTGGATGATATACAAAAGATCTCCAAAAGACAAGATGCTGAATCTGAATCTCAAACCTCAGGCTGTACTTGCAAGGTACTCAATTTCTTCAAATCTTCTCCTATTACTATTAGTTCCCTTAACAAGGAAATTGAGTGTAGGATGGAACAAATCCTTGATGATTTAGAATTTCTCTCAACCCAAAGGGGTGATCTAGGATTGAAAATCGCTGGCGGTGTTGGATCTGGGTTGAGTAATGATCTGTCACAAAAATCACAAACAACATCGTTGGTTGTTGGAACTGATATCTATGGCAGAGATGATGATAAAAGACTGATCATTGATTGGCTGACTTCTGACATCAATTGTGGTAACCAACCATCAATAATTTCTATTGTGGGAATGGGTGGAGTGGGTAAGACCACTCTCGCTCAACATGTATTCAATGACCTGAGGGTGGATGAGGCTAAATTTGATGTTAAAGTTTGGGTTTGTGTTTCAGATGAATTTGATGTTTTCAAGATATCTAGAGCAATTCTTGAGGCAGTTACTAAATCAACCGATGATAGTAGAGATCTGGAGATGGTCCATAGAAGAATGAAAGAAGAATTGACGGGAAAGAAATTTCTTCTTGTTTTGGATGACGTTTGGAACGAAAACCAACCTAAATGGGAGGAAGTGCAGAAGCCCCTTGTTTTAGGAGTCCAAGGGAGTAAGATTCTTGTGACCACACGTAGTAAGGAAGTTGCTTCTACCATGCGTTCAGAAGAATACTCCCTACAACAATTACAAGAAGATGATTGTTGGAAGTTGTTTGCTAAACATGCATTTCGAGGTGATTGTACTCAACTAAACCCAGAGTGCAAGAAGATTGGAATGAAGATTGTTAAGAAATGTAAAGGATTACCTCTCGCCTTGAAAACAATGGGAAGTATGTTATACAACAAATCATCTGTTTCAGAGTGGAAAACTGTGCTCCAAAGCGAAATATGGGAATTTTCAAAAGAGCGTTGTGATATTATTCCCGCTTTAGCATTGAGCTATATCCACCTTCCTTCTCATCTCAAGGTATGCTTTGCTTACTGTGCCTTATTCCCCAAGGATTATGAGTTAGAAAAGAAGGAGTTGATTCAGTTGTGGATGACTGAAAATTTTGCACATTGTCATCAACATAGTAGGACTCCAGAAGAAGTTTGCCAACAATACTTCAATGATCTACTATCAAGGTCCTTCTTCCAACAACCAAATGAAAATAAAGAAGTATTTATCATGCATGACCTTCTACATGATTTGGCAAAATATGTCGGTGGAGGCCTATACTTTAGGTGTGAACTTGATCAAACAGAAAAGATACAGGAAGTAGCTCGTCATATTTCATTTGAATTTCAACACAAACAATATTTTGATGGGTTTGGAACTTTATGTAATACAAAAAGGTTACGTACATTTATGCCAAATGCTAGTAGCCTAAATTATTTGTGGAGTTGGGATATCAAAATGTCGATAGATGAATTGTTCTCGAAGTTTAAGTTCATACGTATCTTATCTCTATCTCATTGCTCTGACCTTCAAGAGTTACCTGATTCTTTTGGTAATCTTGAGTATCTCCGTTCCTTAGACCTTTCCCATACTATGATAAAAATATTGACTGAAAAGATATGTTCACTCTCCCACTTGCAAATACTGAATTTGAACTACTGTATACATTTGGAAGAGTTGCCCTCAAATTTGCATTTATTAAGCAATTTGTGTCGCCTTGAATTAAAAGAGACGAAAGTGAGAAAGGTGCCACCGCATTTGGGAAAACTGAAGAATCTTAAAGTAGTAATGAATTCCTTTAATGTTGGCCTTAGCAAAGAGTTAGGTATTCAACAGCTAAGAGAGATCAACCTTGATGGAAGCATATCAATTGGGGAGCTGCAGAACATTGAGGATTCCACGGAAGCATTAGAAGCAGATTTGAAGAATAAAACACACCTTGTGGAGCTGAGCTTGGGATGGGGGAGGAATGGGAACTCTATTGATTCAAAAAAAGAAGAGGACACAATTGAGAATCTGCAACCTTCCAAAAACTTAAGGAAGTTGTCAATTTTTAAGTATGGCGGGAAACAATTTCCAAATTGGTTACTGGATAAGTCATTTTTGAATTTGGTGTTCTTAGAGTTAGATAAATGTGAATCTTGCCAACGTTTACCTCCGCTTGGTCTTTTGCCTTATCTGAAGAGGCTGAAGATTTCAGGGTTTGATAAAATAGTGAGTGTTGATGGTGATTTTCATGGGAACAACTCTTGTTCATTTAAATCCCTAGAAATATTGGACTTCTCCCATATGAGTCAATGGGAAAAGTGGGACTGCCAAGTTGTGATAGGTGCCTTTCCACGTCTAATAAGGCTTTTCATATCAAATTGTCCCAAGCTGAAAGGACAACTACCAAAGCAACTTGTTCCTTTGGAAATACTAGACATTATATTCTGCCAACAACTTGATGCATCCGCTCCGAGGGCTCTAGATTTGGAACTTCGTGACTGTGGAAAGTTGCAGTTGGAGTGGGCTACAATGAAAAGGCTTACAATGGGTGGGCACAACATGGAAGCTTCATGGTTGGAAATTGTTGGGTCCGACAGTCTTGAATACTTACAAATTTTTGCACCCCCAGAGTCAATCACTGATGACTGTGTTTCTCTATGGACCTTTCCACTGGATTTCTTCCCAAAACTCTCGACCCTTAATCTTATAGGGCTTGTTAATTTTCAAATGATTTCACAGTGTCTCATCCATAATCATCTAGAGTGTCTGGAAATCATTAGGTGCCATAAATTTGAATCATTTCCTGGAAACATGCATATGCACCTTCCATCTCTCAGGAAGTTATTCATACAAGACTGTCCAAGACTTGAGTTGTTCTTTGACAGAGGTTTCCCATCAAATCTAGAAGAGCTGACAATCATTAGCTGCCATAAATTTAAATCATTGCCTGAAAACATGCATATGCTACTTCCATCTCTCAGAAAGTTATACATAGCAGACTGTCCAAAACTTGAGTCATTCCCATATGGAGGTTTCCCATCAAATCTAGAAAATCTGGTAATAGTTGGCATTCCTAGGCTTGAGTCATTCCCTGACGTAGGTCTACCATCAAATTTGAAGTATCTGTGTATAGACCGATGTCCTTTGTTGAAGCAGTGTTGCCAAAAAGAAGGAGGCAAAGACTGGGAAAAGATTGCTCACATTCAAACACTATATATATTGTAGTCATGTCGTTTGTTCTGAATGGTGATCCATTTGGTGGGTTCCTAATTTTGTTTTTGTTCAGAATATTTTAGTAGTTCTGCCATAGCTTTTAACAATTCATTCCTTTTCCTTTTAAGATTACAATTACTACAATTACTAGTGGAAGTTTCGCCTTCAATTTTTTACTGCAACTAAGTTTTCTTTCAGATAACATAAAGATGTTGAAATTGAAATTTGTGATCCACTCTACCTATCTCCTTATTTAAGTAATCTTCTGGGATATAACTTTTCTATTCAATGTTGTATAAATATAAAATAATAATAAAATTGAAACATAAGAATGTTGGATAAGCGTTTAAGAGTGTCAAACAAGGTCTCCTAAAGGATTCGAATCATTGACCATAAAATTTAAAGTAGAGTAAGATCCCAAACAGTTATAAGAAGTATATAAAGAAAGGAGGTACAGAAAATTAACATAGTAGAATTTATCTACTATAGAACATTCTTCTGGCATAGAGTAATTGAACTTTAAATTTGTGTTGAACAAGGTACACATTAACCAAAAATCATAGGTACTTCATTTTATCTTTTTCTCTCAACCCTTGCATAATTGCCTCGAAAACAGAGAAAGAGGGTACTGAGAATTCATTTTACAGTAACTTAGAACAACAATATATTCCATTAATATGTTTCCCTCAACCATACTTTACACTAATCTTTCTAATTCAATTCATTATCCTTCCATGCTCAAGGAAGAATTGTACACGTGGACGACATTGTTATCACATGTAGTGATAAGGAGTGGATTGTACAAATAAAACAATACCTTGATCAAAAGTTCTAAATAAAATATCTTGGACACTTGAAGTGTTTCCTTGGTATATAAGTGGCACAATTCAATGTTGGTTTGATCATATTTCAAAGAAAATATTCTCTTAACATTCAAGAAGACACATGGATGATGGATGATAAATGAAACATGCTAAGCCTGTAGCATACCAATGGATTCAAACTTGTATCTAACCAAGGAAAAATTTATTTTAATCTCACAAGATATAGAAGGTAGTTGGTAAGCATGGTAAGTCAATGTTTTATCAAGACCATTAGGTGCACTCGTACGGATCTAAAGTGGAGTTAAATGTCTATTTTCATTTCAAATTTTGAATTTGTTTATGATGATTTAATTGATTTTGTTTCTCATAACAAGAAAGAATAGAGATTTTAAAAATAAGAAACAGCTCAAACCGAGAATGTAATACTAGGCTACTAGCCATTTGAAAGTGCTATCAGTAAACATAAAATAGAATATCAACGTTGGTTTCATCGTAATGCTAACCCTGCCATATTGTCTGGCCAGTCAAAATTGACGTGAAAGAGAAGAATCTTTTAGTTATTTAACTATTTGCTGACTTAGTTAAGTTGTTTCATGCACTCTGTCATCTTAAATATGTAAACTATAGCAGAATATATAAAATTCCAACAAAGAAAATACATGTAGTGTTACATTATTCTACAAAGATTAAATGTTGAGGACGTTCTGCAACCTTCCAAGAAATTAAAGGAGTTGGCAATCTTTGACTGTGTTGACAAACAATTTCCAAATTGGTTACTAGAAAATTCATTATCGAATTTGGTGTCCTTAAAGTTGAATGAATGTGAATCTAGCCAACATTTACCTTCGTTTGATCTCATATTACCTTCTCCTTTTAACATTACAATCATTAGCGGAAAGTTTTGCCAAAGTTTTGATATAATCAGCCAGGTTAAACTACATTTGATTCCAGCACTCAATCATTACTTTTTCTCAGTTGCATAGTGCAAATGTTGTGCTTTACTCAAGTGACTCACTATTGTAATATGAATAACATTACAATTTCTATTGTTGCCAGAAACAATGCATCAAATCTCGTGCTTTACTCAAGTGGAAGACTGTTGTCACATGAAAAAATTCCCACTGCAGAGCTAAACAATCACATTAAAACTTAATATATCAACTAATAAAGTAATAAATGTTAACACGCTTTTTAATACATCTCTTAATTTAAACAATTCCCTTACTTAGTTAATACTTTAACAATACCCACTCATTCATAAGTGAAATACAGCTGTTGCAGTTTGTAATGTTGGGAAGAATAAAAAATTATAGATTTACTAACTATTGAAGAACAAAAATGTTGATCAAATATCTTTTTATGAACAATTGAGTCATTGGCAAAAGCTAGCAGCAGTTGAATCCATTCATCTTTCTCCTACCATGGCATTCAAACTTGTTGGTGGTGCTCTTCTCTCGGCTTTCCTTCAGGTTGCATTCCAGAAGCTAGCTTCTCCTCAAATTCTCGATTTTTTTCATGCAAGAGAGCTTGATCAAAAGCTGCTCAACCAGTTGGAAACCAAGATGCATTCCATCCATTCTCTGGCTGATGATACAGAGCGAAAGCAGTTCGCGGATCCACATGTCAGAAACTGGCTGCTTAAGGTCAAAGATATTGTCCTTGAGGCAGAGGATCTCTTAGATGATATACAAAAGCTCTCCAAAAGACAACTAGATGCTGAATCTGAATCTCAAACCTCAGACTCTACTTGCAAGGTACTCAATTTCTTCAAATCTTCTCCTATTACTATTAGTTCCCTTAACAAGGAAATTCAGTGTAAGATGGAACAAATCCTTGACGATTTAGAATTTCTCTCAAGCCAAAGGGGTGATCTAGGATTGAAAACTGCTGGCGGTGTTGAATCTGGGTTGAGTAATGAACTGCCACATAAATCACAAACATCTTTGGTTGTTGGAAGTGATATCTATGGCAGAGATGATGATAAAAGACTGATCATTGACTGACTGACTTCTGACATCAACACTGGTAACCAACCATCAATACTTTGTATTGTGGGAATGGGTGGAGTGGGTAAGACCACTCTCACTCAACATGTATTCAATGACCCGAGGGTGGATGAGGCTAAATTTGATGTCAAAGTTTGGGTTTGTGTTTCACATGAATTTGATGTTTTCAAGATATCAAGAGCAATTCTTGAGGCAATTACTAAATCAACTGATGACAGTAGAGATACAGAGATGGTTCACACAAGTTTGAAGGAAGAATTGACAGGGAAAAAGTTTCTTCTTATTTTGGATGATGTTGGGAACGAAAACCAATTTAAATGGGAAGAAGTGCAAAAGCCCCTTCTTTTCGGAGCCCAAGGAAGTAGAATTCTTATGACTACGCGTAGCAAGGAAGTTTGTTCTACCATGCGATCAGATGAACACTCCCTACAACAATTACAAGAAGATGATTGTTGGAAGTTGTTTTCTAAACATGCCTTCCGAGATGATGATACTCAATCAGATCCAGAGTGCAGGAAGATTGGCATGGAGATTGTTAGAAAATGTAAAGGACTACCTCTGGCCTTGAAAACAATGGGAAGTCTGTTATACAACAAATCATCTATTTCAGATTGGAAAACCGTGTTCCAAAGCGAAATATGGGAATTTTTGAATGAGTGTTGCAACATTATTCCTTCTTTAGCATTGAGTTATATCCACCTTCCATCTCAACTCAAGGTATGCTTTGCTTACTGTGCCCTGTTCCCTAAGGATTATGAGTTTAAAAAGGAGTGTTTAATTCATTTGTGGATGACTGAAAACCTCCCACACTGTCGTCAACATAGTAAGACTCCAGAAGAAGTTTGCCAACAATACTTCAATGATCTAGTATCAAGATCTTTCTTACAAAAATTAGATGAAAATAAAGAAGTATTTGTTATGCATGACCTTCTACATGATTTGGCAAAATATGTTTGTGGAGGCCTATACTTCAGGTGCGAACTTGATCAAACAGAAAAGATACCAAAAGTAACTCGTCATTTTTCAGTTGAACTTGGTCACAATCAACATTTTGATGAGTTTGGAACTTTATGTAATTCAAAAAGGTTACGTACATTTATGCCAAAAGCTAGGAACACATATCAACTTTACTATCATTGGCATTGCAACATTTCGATACATGAATTGTTCACCAAGTTTAAGTTCTTGCGTATCTTATCACTCTCTCATTGTTCTGACCTTAAAGAGTTACCTGACTATGTGAGCAATCTTGAGCATCTTCGTTCGATAAACCTTTCCCATACTGCTATAGAAAAACTATCCGAAAGGATATGTGTACTTCCCTACTTGCAAATACTGAAGTTGAATTATTGTAGAGATTTGGAGGAGTTACCCTCAAATTTGCATTTACTCACCAATTTGTGTCGCCTTGAAATTAAAGTGACGAATGTGAGAAAGATGCCACCGTATTTGGGAAAACTGACGAATCTTAAAGTAGTAATGAGTTCCTTTAATGTTGGCCATGGCATTCAACAGCTAGGAGAGCTCAACCTTGAGGGAAGTATATCAATTGAGGAGCTGCAGAATGTTGAGAATTCCCTGGATGCATTAGAAGCAGATTTGAAGAATAAAACACACCTTGTGACGCTGAAGTTGCGATGGGATTGGGATCGGGACTCTATTGACTCAAAAAGCGAAGAGGATGTAATTGTGAATCTGCAACCTTCCAAAAACTTAAAGGAGTTGTCAATCGTTAACTATGGTGGGAAACGATTTCCAAATTGGTTACTAGATAATTCATTGTGGAATATAGTGTCCTTAGTGTTGGATGAATGTGAATTTTGTGAACGTTTACCTCCCCTTGGACTTTTGCCATTTCTGAAGGTCTTGAAGATTATAAAACTTGATGGCGTAGTGAGTATTGTTGATGGTGATTTTCATGGGAACAACATTTCTTCATTTAAATCCCTTGAAACATTGCACTTCTCCTATATGCGTCAATGGGAAAAATGGGATTGTCAAGCAGATGCTTTTCCACGTCTACGAGATCTTTCCATAAGAAAATGTCCAAAGCTGAAAGGACAGTTGCCAAAGCAACTTATTCCTCTGGAAAAACTACAAATTAAAGACTGCCAACAACTTGAGGCTTTCGCTCCTAGGGCTCTAGATTTACAACTACGTAATTGTGGAAAACTGCAGTTAGAGTGTGGTACAATGAAAAGGCTCACAATGGAAACATCATTGTTTGAAATTGTTGGGTTGTACGACACTCTTGAAGACTTGTACATTGATTCACCCTTGGAGTCAATCAATGATGGTTGTATCTCTCTACGAAGCTTTCCACTGGATTTGTTCCCAAAACTCAAGACGCTTGCTCTCAGTGGGTTTGATAATCTAGAGATGATTTCACAGAGTTTCGTCCATAATCATCTAGAACACCTAAAACTCGAGTATTGTCTTAAATTTGAATCATTGCCTGGAAGCATGCATATGCTGCTTCCATCTCTCAGGAGTTTATCGATAAGAGACTGTCCAAGACTTGAGTCGTTCCCTGACGGAGGCTTGCCATCAAATCTAGAAGAGCTGGAAATCAGTAAGTGCTCTAGACTTGTTGGGTCACTGAAAGGAGCTTTCAGAGATAGTCCTTCTTTGAAAATATTAGAGATTGATGAAGTGGATGCAAAATGTTTTCCAGATAAGGGTTTGCTTCCACTCTCTCTTACTTTTCTAATTATCTCTCATTGTCCAAATTTAGAAAAACTGGACTACAAGGGTCTCCATCTTGGACTGTTTGAGTAGTGTTTGATGTGAACGTAGTGAATTATGCATAAAGTTTCTGCATAATTGAGTTAAAATTTGTGCATAAAGTTTCTGCATAATTGAGTTAAAATTGGTGCATAAAGTTTCTGCATAATTGAGGAAAAATTGGTGCATAAATTCTGATTAAGTGCTGCACAATTGAGGGAATGGTGTTTCAGTGTCCAGCACTTGATTACTCTTTTCAAGTGGCATTAATGTGCCGAGGAGGGAGCATTAAAGTTGGAATCCAGCAAGGTATAGCCTAATGTGAAGGGGGTTGCAGGCAAAGTGTAGACTCTGGTATCTTTCTATATAGGAGTTTGGGGGCAACCTTTTTCTCTCTATTCTATTGTCTATTTATATCAATACTACAATCCCTCTTGATAGATAGAACACGAAAATTTCCTTCTACTGATCCCTCAGAAACAATGACACAACAGATGAAACCACAGAATTCAGGTAGTGAGAGATAAGGAATAGTGATTGAACTATCTCCAATATGAAATCCGCAGTGATTCATGATATGGTCTCCAGGGAAAACGACACATCCACCCTCAAATTGCCTAGGATAATATATTGTTTAAATTACACGTATCTAAAGTTATGCATTCAACAACTTGAGTTTTCTGTGAAACAAAATTTAGAAATGATGAGAATGGGAAGAAGCTGTTTTACTACTTGGTGAGTTGAGAAAGAAGTGCAGAGAAGGACATGGTATGTTAATCATTGTTACTTGTATGTCTCATCATATTTAATATCCAACTGTTTCGGTATGGAAAGGGGTCTACGTTAATTAATTCATTAACCTCATCATGTTCCATCTACTCTAGGAACATTTCTAACTTTTTCTCTCTCTCTTTTTTTTTCTGGTTGGATGTTGCCGTTTCTTTATCAAGTTGGGGACCAAGTTTTAATAAATATAACGTGTTTTGTACTAATTTCCACTTCAACTTTTCGAATACGTGCATATAAGTGGAAAATGTTGGATTTTTTGTTCTCTGGAAGGTCCTTTTTACACACATTGAACAATCAATATTTTGTGTGACAATTTACTTGTAATTTAAATTTAGCATTAAAATTATCACCTAATGTTTCTCATTTTCATAAGTTTAGACTAAGTATGGATTGCATATGCTTATAGTAGTTTCAATCATGGTAGAATATTGATCAAAGTTTAAAAAAATGGTGGAAAATATAGATTAAAAAGACAGAATTTATGTGATGTCATAGCGTTTAAATATTTTTATAAATTTGATAAGTTTTAAATTTTGCCTTAATTTTTTTTTGCAATCTCATAATTCTTCCAACTTAAATCTAATAAATGCTGGTAGGATTCATTCTGAAACTTAACAGCTTATTATTTCCAAATTAATATGATTTACTTCTGAATAATCTAACTTTAAATATAATATATGAATTCATTTTTAAAGTTTTAATTATAATTTAATACAAATTATTTCTGTAATTCTCATAAAGTTCTAACAACTATTTCAAATATACTGATTTTAATTATAAAATTTCATGGACGAGATAATTTAAGTCAATGTTTAACAACTTCACAATTAAATCTTCATCTACTAAGTGCATTTCTTTTTGTGAACTCTTAAAATAAGATCAGAAATAACTCATCTTTCACAAATTGTTATGATATAATTCTGTAGGTAATTTTTTGATGGAAAATAATTTTCTGTAAATTTTATAAGTCAACCTAAATGTGATCTAAGCTGGATGGTAGTTGAAGGCATTTTATGCAGAGGAGAGGAGGGTAGTTGTTGTAGTAATGAGCTCTTGCTTTATTTTCTTGTTGATTAGTTGTTTAAAAGCAAGCCAGCATTAAAAAATCACATTAAAAGTTAATATATCAACTAATAAAATAATAGATTTTAACATGCTTTTTCATATACCTCTTAATTTCAACAATTCACTTATTGGGTGAATAGTATAATAATAGCTACTAATTCATAAATGATGTTGACTAACTATTGAAGAAGAATTTTTTGATCAAATATCTGATTATTCCCCTTTTCATGAACCACCGAGTCATTGGCAAAAGCTAGCAGAAGTTGAATCCATTCATCTTTCTCCTACCATGGCATTAGATCTTGTTGGTGGTGCTCTTCTTTCTGCTTTCCTTCAGGTTGCATTCCAGAAGCTAGCTTCTCCTCAAATTCTCGATTTCTTTCATGCAAGAAAGCTTGATCAAAATCTGCTCAACAAGTTGGAAATCAAGCTGCACTCCATCCATTCTTTGGCTGATGATGCAGAGCGAAAGCAGTTTACGGATCCTATTGTCAGAAACTGGCTGCTTAAGGTCAAAGATGCTGTCCTTAATGCAGAGGATCTCTTGGATGATATACAAATGCTCTCCAAAAGACAAGTAGATGCTGAATCTGAATCTCAAACCTCAGGCTGTACTTGTAAGGTACTCAATTTCTTCAAATCTTCTCCTATTACTATTAGTTCCCTTAACAAGGAAATTGAGTGTAAGATGAACCAAATCCTTAACTATTTAGAATTTCTCTCAAGCCTAAGGGGTGATCTAGGTTTGAAAACAGCAACCAGTTTTAGATCTAGGTCGAGTAATGAACTGCCACAGAAATCACAAACAACATCGTTGGTTGTTGGAACTGATATCTATGGCAGAGATCATGATAAAAGACTAATCATTGAATCACTGACATCTGACCTCAACGATCGTAACCAGCCATTAATACTTTCTATTGTGGGAATGGGAGGGGTGGGTAAGACCACTCTTGTTCAACATGTATTCAATGACTCATGGGCGGATGAAGCTAAATTTGATGTCAAAGCTTGGGTTTGTGTTTCAGAAGAATTTGATGTTTTCAAGATATCAAGAGCAATTCTTGAGGCAGTTACTAAATCAACTGATGATAGCAGAGATCTGGAGATGGTTCACAAAAAATTGGGAGAAAAATTGACGGGAAAGAAATTTCTTCTTGTTTTGGATGATGTTTGGAACGAAAACCAAACTAAGTGGGAGGAAGTGCGGAAGCCCCTTGTTTTAGGAGCCCAAGGGAGTAAGATTCTTGTTACCACACGCAGTAAGGAAGTTGCTTCTACCATGTGGTCAAAAGAATACTCCCTACAACAATTACAAGAAGATGATTGTTGGAAGTTGTTTGCTAAATATGCATTTCGAGGTGATGATACTCAACTAAATCCAGAGTGTAGGGATATTGGCATGAAGATTGTTAAAAAATGTAAAGGACTACCTCTCGCCTTGAAAACAATGGGAAGTATGTTATACAACAAATCATCTATTACAGAATGGAAAACTGTGTTCCAAAGTGAAATATGGGAATTTTCAAAAGAGCGTTGTGATATTATTCCTGCTTTAGCATTGAGCTATATCCACCTTCCTTCCCATCTGAAGGTGTGCTTTGCTTATTGTGCCTTATTCCCCAAGGATTATGAGTTTAAAAAGGAGGATTTGATTCAGTTATGGATGACTGAAAATTTCGCTCACTATCATCAACATAGTAGGACTCCAGAAGAAGTTTGCCAACAATACTTCAATGATCTACTATTAAGGTCCTTCTTCCAACAACCAGATGGAAATAAAGAAGTATTTCTCATGCATGACCTTCAACATGATTTGGCAACATATGTCGGTGGAGGCATATACTTCAGGTGCGAACTTGATCAAATAGAAAAGATACAAAAAGTAACTCGTCATTTTTCATTTGAACTTGGTTACCCCAAATGTTTTGATGGGTTTGGAACTTTATGTAATACAGAAAAGTTACGTACATTTGTGTCGATACATAGTTTCCTTTGGAGTATCAAAATGTCGATACATGAATTGTTCTCCAAGTTTAAGTTCATACGAATCTTATCTCTGTCTCATTGTTCTGACCTTCAAGAGTTACCTGACTCTGTTTCCAATCTTGAGCATCTCCGTTCCTTAGACCTCTCCCTTACTGCAATAAAAAAATTAACCGAAAAAATATGTTCACTCTCCCACTTGCAAATACTAAAGTTGAACTACTGTAGAGATTTGGAAGAGCTACCTTCAAATTTGCACTTACTCACCAATTTGTGTCGCCTTGAACTTATACAGACAAAAGTGAGAAAGATTCCACCGTGTTTGGGAAAATTGAAGAATCTTAAAGTAGTAATGAGTTCCTTTATTGTTGGCCATGGGAGGGAGTTTGGTGTTCAACTGATAGGAGAGCTCAACCTTGAGGGAATTCTATCAATTGAGGAGCTGCAGAATGTTGAGAATTCCGAGGACGCATTAACCGCGTATTTGAAGAATAAAACACACCTTGTGGCCCTGACCTTAGAATTGGGGTGGAATCGGAACTCTATTGATTCAAATAAAGAAGAGAAGGTAATTGAGAATCTGCAACCTTCCAAAAACTTAAAGGAGTTGTCAATCTTTAGGTATGGTGGAAAACAATTTCCAAATTGGTTACTAGGAAACTTATTGTGGAATATGGAGTCCTTAGTGTTGAATGAATGTGAATCTTGTGAATATTTACCTCCCCTTGGAATTTTGCCATTTCTCAAGTTCTTGAGAATTACAAAACTTGATGGGATAGTGAGTATTGATGGTGATTTTCATGGGAACAACTTTTGTTCATTTAAATCCCTTGAAACATTGGAGTTCTCCAATATGATTCGATGGGAAAAGTGGGACTGCGAAGCTGTGACAAATGCTTTTCCACGTCTACGACATCTTTCCATAAGAAAATGTCCGGAGCTGAAAGGACAACTTCCAAAGCAACTTATTCCTTTGGAAACACTAGAAATTGAAGACTGCCAAAAACTTGAGGCTTCCGTTCTAAGGGCTCACGATGAAAAGCTACAGTTAGAGTGCAGTACAATGAAAAGCCTCACAATGACAACATCATTACAGGAAATTGTTGGGTTATCCGACACTCTTGAAAACTTGCAGATTGATTCACCCTTGGAGTCAATCAAAGATGATTGTGTCTCTGTACAAAGCTTTCCACTGGATTTGTTCCCAACACTCAGGACGCTTACTCTTAGTAGGTTTGGTAATCTAGAGATGATTTCACAGAGTCTCGTCCATAATCATCTAGAGGAGTTAACACTCAACTATTGTCCTAAATTAGAATCATTGCCTGGAAGCATGCATATGTTGCTTCCATCTTTGAGGAAGTTATCCATAAGAGACTGTCCAGGACTAAAGACGTTCCCTGACAAAGGTTTCCCATCAGAACTCAAGGATCTGACAATCATAAATTGCTCTAGACTTGTTGGCTCACTGAAAGGAGCTTTCACAGACAGTTCTTCTTTAAAAAACTTGGAGATTGAAAAAGTAGATGCAGAATGTTTTCCAGATGAAGGTTTGCTTCCACTCTCTCTTACTTCTCTAATCATCTCTGATTGTCAAAATCTAGAAAAACTGGACTACAAGGGTCTCCATCAACTCTCATCTCTTCAGATTTTGTATCTTGAGAACTGCCCCAATCTCCAACACCTACCTGAGGAGGGTCTTCCCAAATCAATTTCATATCTTAATATTCGTGGTTGTCCTTTGCTAGAACCGCGTTGTCAGGAAGAAGGAGGTGAAGACTGGAAAAAGATTGCGCACATTAAAATTTTGTTTATACGACAATGATGTTGTTTGTTTTGAACAGTGATGCATTTGTTGGGTTACTTATTTTGCTTTTGTTTAGAATGTATATCAACTACTTTCCTGTTCCTCTCTTGCTGGTATTCCTGCGATACCTTTTAACAAATCAGTCCTTTTCCTTTTATGTTTAGAATATATTATGTTATACCAAATATATTTACTCTTTGTAGATTTAAAGTTTCAATTAAGTTACGGAATATAAAATACAATAATTATAAGCTTAGTTTTGTGTTTTCAATATTTTTTTTTTTCTTTCGTATTTAATAAATTATTTTCTTTCGATCAAATACTTAATAAATTACAAAAGTTTAGTTTACATTTTCTAAAAATATATTTATTCATATTTTTAATATTATATTATTTTTTAAACAATTTTTGAAATAATTTTAATATACCAATTTTTTTTGTTAAATATTATATATATATATATATATATATATTATAGATTTGAAACTATTTTACTAACTAAAATTCATTTGATTATAATGTGTTTAAAATCATCTTTACATGTTTAATGAATTTCATTTTATATATATATATATATATGTTACAATTTTCTTATTAGAGGAATATATTGTATAGCAATTATCATAATTACTATTATTTTAAATTTGAAATGAAATTTAAATTTTAAATCATTGAATATTTATATTTGTTCATTCATGTATATTTTTATGATAATTCATTAATCAAATGTAAAACTCAGCTACTGTTTTTTTTTATCAGTAAAGAATAAATATAATTAAAATTGAACATTTCAGGGATGTCCAAATCCGTATACATCATATAGGTGCTCCTAATTTAGATAAAATTTGGTTTCAACCTTCACATTCAGGGCACCCAAGAATGTACTGAAAAAAGCGTAAATTTAATCTAAAGAGCTACAATGAGCAAAAGTGCTTTCTCCACCACCATACTATTTAACTAAACTAGTGACCACAAAAGGTTGGAGGTACCGCAGGTCACCAATAGCAGTTAAATCAGCCCAAAGAAATTTCAATCTAACTGAAATCATAGCACCTCAACTTGCACCTGCACTTGCATAAAATTCAAAAACCCAGTACCTACAGTTAGCCTATCACCACAAGCACATTGCTGAGAGAAATGTGACCTTTAGTTCAGCCCTTGCTATATTGCAAATCTTTGGATCTGCTATGATCACCACACAGGAAACCTGATAGATAACCAAGCATTGGACCCTCCAACAACAGTTCGCACCACGTTTGACAAAAGCCTCAACATTGCAGATATCATCCAAATAGTTGATTTCACGATGACTTTTCAGGATTCCTCTTCTTACAGCTTGCTATCCCATCTCCCTCTAAACCAGCGGCGCACATTCAAACCTACAAGTTCTTCAATCAGCAGCCACCACTCATGCTTGTTTATTTGCTTATATCCTGTTCCAGCACCTCCCCTGAAGCACACCTTTGAGAGGTTCCATATGCGATTGTTTGTATTTGAATTACTGGTCCAGAAAAATAAACTCAGTACCACAGCCCTCAACTAACAACGTTTTGGGTGATCCTGACTAAGGATATTCTGAATAAGTGTTGTCACTGCTGACTAACCACACTTCAGCATTTACCAGCAAAAGCACCTGTCAGCGCCAAACAGAGAAATTCTCCACCTATCCCTCTGCCCTGCTTTGCCAGTCTTATTACTGCACCTCAGATTTTCCTCTGTCATTCGTTCTAGCTTATTTCAACCTCTCTATACAGATGCCGAGATTCAAAGTCCAGTCTACAAAAGAGTAGTTAAAAGATTTAGTCCCGTGTTTCAACCAAGACCACGATTTAAGTTGAGTCATCTGCAGTATCTCTTCTACATCAACAACTCCCTGTTTGAATAGAATTGTGTTCCTTTGGTCCCATATACACCTCACAACAGCTACCCAAATACCTTTCCAAACTTGATTCTGCTTAACACTTGCCTGACTGCAGTGAAAACTTTCAAAATGGTTCTTAATCTCATTATGTTGCACTAACGTAATTCCCAACCACCTTTGGCATAAGGACCATACACGTTGTGCATATACGCATTCTATGAATAAATGCTTAGAAGATTCCTCCTTACTCCGACACAGTCCGCATTCGGTAGTGGTGACCTGCACTCCTCTTCTATATAGGCCTTCCCTTGTTGGAATTCTATCCAAAAGAGCTCTCCAAGCTGTTGTCAGCACGCTTGGAAAAGCAGTAGCTTTCCAAAGAATTTCAAAAACCTCCTGCTGTGTCTCATTCGCTCTCCTTGCTAGACATTTGTATGCTGAGTTCACTGAATATTTCTCTAGTTCCTCCTCCCCCCACACTCGGACATCAGATATGTATCTCTTCACAGATGCCCTTGTAATACATTGGTGGAGATTTATCACCAATTCTGATTCCCACTCAAATCTATTCCTCCGCCACTGTAACCTCCACTGCCACTCGGAACCCTCCCACCCACCAACTTCTTCCACCTTTTGCTCCTGGTTAGCCGATAGAGAAAACAACCTCTGAAAGGATGTTTTTAGACTTGCATTACCAACCCACACATCCTCCCAGAATCTCACCTTGTCTCCTCTCCCTAGTTTCCACCGTAACTCTTTTTGGAACCACCCTTCTCCTTCCCCCTCCTTACAGACCTTTCCCATGTCCCTCCACCACCACGACTGGTACTTCACATGAATACTTGTATAACTTGAACCCTCTTGCTGGAGACCATATTTTGACAAAAGCACCTCCTTCCACTTCCCTTTCTCTTGCGAAATAAGTCTCCATCTCCATTTCACTAACATGGCACAGTTTAGCTTTCTGATGTCTTTGATTCCCAGTCCTCCCTCTTCTTTTGTTTTGCATACGTCTTCCCAGCTTACCCATGAGATCGGTCTATTCTCCTTACCCCACCCCCATAGGAATCTTCTTTGAATGTTGATAATGCTTTTGTAAACCGATTCCGGGGCTTTGAAAACAGATAGGTAGAAGAGGGGCATTGCTGTGAGCACAGATTTAATTACACAACTCCTACCTGCCAAAGATAGAAACCTCCCCTTCAAAAAAAACTCAGCCACTGTATCAATAAACATTTTTTATACTTTGTTGCGGTTATTAATTGTATCAGCTTGACATATTTTGTCTTCATTCATTACAAAATGGAAAATAAATAAATATATATATATATATATATTTATATATTAACTAACAATAAATAAAAATTATATATAATAATTAATTTTAAAATTTATGAAGGCAAAACAATAAATTATGCGAGTATAATTAACTAATAACTTGTATAGAGTGAATTCTTTCGGATAATATATATAAATGTGTTGACATGAAATTTGTGATCCACTTTTCCTATATCTCCCTATTTAAGTAATCTTCTAGGATGTGATTTTTTTGTTCAATGTTGTATAAATATAAAATAATAAAGTAGGTTAAATAAATTTTAGATGCTTAATTTATAATATTAGTCTATCACATTTATTTATCATCAACTTCAAAAAAATAAATAATTAAGCAACACGAGAAAACTCAAATAATTTATGACGAAGTAGTATTGTTCTAAAAAAGAGAGTATTGTTATACCAAGGTGGAAGAAGGTAGTTTGTTTTGGGAGTCAAGCTATTATTTAGAGATATGATCATTTAGAGATATGAATCATGATCATTGAGTTTGTCAAAGATGATGAGAGAGATTCACAAGTAGAAAATTCTATTACGTTCACCTTATTAAGAATGTAGAGAATTATAAATATATAAATAACTATGAGAATTGATTGAATACTACCTTTGAGATTAATATGTATTTCTGTCTTTTTTATGCTGAGGTATGCAAAAGACATTTGAAATAAGTAAGAGATACCACTGATTATTGATCAGTAGTATCCTATGGACTTAAAGGCAAATTATAGGACTTAAGCACAATAGCTAAAATTTTCTTCGCTTATCTTGCTATTAACCATCCTCGACTTCTAAGTTGTACTCCTGTAAAAACCTCAACTCTATTTATTACTCCATTCCTGAAAATGACAGAATTTCTATGAGCCCATAAAACCCATATAATTGCCATCCACACTCCTTGTTGAGTGCTATTGCTAATGTCTTTGGTTGCAATGAATTTACAAAGAGGAGCACAAAGTGGAAATTGATTGTAAGGACCCAAATGACAGAGTAGCATTCTCTACAAACAATAAAAATCAGTATTTCTTTTCGTTTATTTCTTCCTTGCCTCATATATCATAAGCCATTGATGAGATACATATATTTTTTTTATTTGTTGAATTGTAATAATGATTGCACAATACATAATTTTGTTTGGGGAAGCCAAATACAGGAATAGGTGAAGAAGGACTAACAGTAGTCTTGGGTTAAGTTGAATAGGAGAGGATAGTGGAAATGATATGAAAGATTGTCCTTGTTTGAGATAGTTACAGTAATGCAAGGTGTGTGGCCAATATATAATACTAAGATAAGATTCAACTTTCAACAACTCTCCAGCATGCTGCACTCACTCATTTCCCATGAATTTCTCCACAATTGTTTCAAAAGAAAACCTGCTAAAATTGAAGTATAAGACAGTGTTATTGCAATAGAAGCAAGAGTATTTCCAACCAAAAAATTCTATATTTGAAGTACTAGTTTCATTCAAGAAATAAAAATAAGGAAGCTAGATGAACGAGTGGGTGAAGTTTCATACCGATCAAGTAATCACATGAAGAAGTTCTTTCCACTCATTTTCATTATTTGATCCATCAACTTCAATCTAGCAGTTATACCAAGTTATGTTTCAATACTTGAATTTTCCCTTACATTTGTGAGGAAGCAACCACCTTCGAAATCAGGAGAAAGTTGTGCATACAAAGCAGTAGCAAGGGTAGTCTTTCCTATGCCACCCATGCCCCATATTCCAACCATTCTAACTTCTCTTCACCCAATTCTTAGCAATGATTCAATTTGTTCATAATTTTCTTCAATTGCAACCAGACCTTTAAGTTGATTTGGGTATCTAGCAGTCAGTTTTTGCAAAATGTCTCCAACAATGTCCATAAGGAGTTTAGATTCAGTCCTAGCATATGAAAATGAAAATGGGGAACAGAAAGTAAATGATGTGTTGTAAGTCTAACCAAAACTAAAACATAATTCTCCATAATGTCGAATCAATATAGAGAGGCGTGAAACTGGACGATATATTGAGATGTTCTATATTCTCAAGTTCCGCGATTTGGTGAGTCACATGACATTTGTTCATGAAGGATTAGGAGCTTTATCATCTTGAGCAGTGGTAGCATTACTTCATGCTTTTGCCCCACCACACGTTTATTGTCCCAACCATCTTTTCATCACTAAATCAAAATTTTCAAATTACAACTCAGTTATTAACATATAGTTACATTTCATGTGGAGATTGGTAGTATCACAGTGATCTTATAATAATTTTTTTCTATTTTTCACAGAGATACTATCTATGGCTGAATGGTGCTTCGATGGGTTCGTTTATGAGCATGCTATGTTAATCATTGTAGCCTTCTTTATTATTCCTGGGGAACTTTACTTGTATGTCTCATCATATTTAATCTCCAACTGTTTGGGTATGGAATGGGTCTACGTTAATTAATTCTCATCATGTTCCATCTTTGTCTCTTTTTATTTTCTGGTTGGATGTTGCCTTTCTTTATCAAGTTGGGGACCAAGTTTTAATAAATATAACGCGTTTTGTATTAATTTCTCACTTCAACTTTTCGAATACGTGCATATAAGTGGAAAATGTTGGATGTTTTTGTTCTCTGGAAGGTCCTTTTTACTCACCTTGAATCAATACTATTATATCATTTTTACTTTTGTTGATTATATACATCTGATTGTGAAATGTGGGTGCATGCAGGACCATTCAACTTTGAGGTTGCAAAATCAAAAGGGAATCTACCCACTTTGCATATCAACCGCTGCTCCTAAGGTTGGGTTAAGTCAATGTTTATATTAGTTTCCATCTAATTAAAACAGCAGTTATTTCTCAATTAATTGAGGTGATTAAACAGTTATTTCTCAAATAATTTATAATCTTTAGAGTAACTGTGTTTATCCATCTGAATTAATGTCAGGTTTCCAACATCATATATTTGGATTCTCCTGCTGGTGATGGACTCTCTTATTCCAAGAACACAAGCAAATATGTTACCGGGGACCTGCATACTGCGTCTAAGCTTAGAATGATTTATATATTCTCATTTTTCTTGTCCGAATTAAACAATTTTATTCTACTATACTTGATAATACTCTTTGTATTGTTGGTACATTTCAATTTTATTAATTTTTAGAATGATAGATGGTGTTGTACTGCTTCTTTAGCAAATATTGCAGCGTTATCTAATGGTGCTAACATTTCAGATACAGTCTCCTAGATTCAGACTAGTTGTGATTGGAATATTCCTTTGTCTTTACCGCAGATGCCTCATTTGTTTAATTATATCATAATTAGTGAGAAACAAGATATTCCTAATTGGATTCTAGATGAGTCTGGTCGTTTCACTCTTAAATCGGCAAAAACTTTTTTCTTGGAACCAAGAGTTCTCTGAGGTTGGGGTAAATTCATTTGGTCTTCATCTATTCCGCCTTCCAAAACTCTAGTACTCTGGAAAGTTTTTCATGGGTGACTTCCTACATATCACCATATTCAGTATAAAGGTTTGGATATATGTTCTATGTATCTGCTTTGTGGAAAGCACGGAGAATCTATTCAACATTTATTTTTTGAATGTTCTATTGCTTTGCGTATTTCACTACAAGAAAAACGCGAATTACATACAGATTTTATCTGTATGTAAAATCAACATTACATATGGATTAAATTCTGTATGTAAACAAGTATTACATACGGAAAAATCCGTATGTAATTATTGGCACCATAAATTAAAATTATGCAGTGAATGGGATTCGGAGCCAGGTTCCTTCAGCAACCTTTCAACAAACAAAGAAAATTTAACCACTACACCAAGCAAATTCCTTAGTTTTATTATACTTATTATTATTAATAATACTAACAATATTAATAACATTAATAATACTAACAATATTAATAACACTATTACATACGAATTTTTCCGTATGTAATTACATACGGTATTGGCACCATAAATTAAAATTATGCTGCAGTAAATGGGATTCGAAGCCAGGTTCCTTTAGCAACCAAAGAAAATTTAACCACTACACCAAGCAAATTCTTTAGTTTTATTATGATTTTTATTATACTTATTATTATTAATAATACTAATAATATTAATAATACTAACAATACTACATACGGAATCCGTATGTAATTTTCCAGCCAAAATCCGTATGTAAACCTGTTTACATACGGATTTTTCCGTATGTAAATATTAGCACCATAAAAGAAAATTATGCAGTGAATGGGATTCGAAGCCAGGTTCCTTCAGCAATCTTTCAGCAACTAAAGAAAATTTAACCACTACACAAAGCAAATTCTTTAGTTTTATTATGATTTTTATTATGATTTTTATTATACTTATTATTATTAATAATACTAACAATATTAATAATACTAACAATACTAATAATACTAACAATACTAATAATACTAACAATACTAATAATATTAACAATAATACTAACAATATTAATGATACTAACAACATTAACATATGAATCACATTTAATTTATCTATAATCTACTTGAATCTAAACATAATTTATTATATTATCTATTAGTATGAATCACATTTAATATATGTCATACTCATAGTCATCATATTACCTATTACATTAAAATCAATTATCATTTTAATTATTATTTTACGATCATATTGACTTAATTAAGTTCATTATAGGTACTTGTTACTAAATAACCCTTTCTATTAATATATATATATATATATATATATATATATAATATGAAAGTAAATTTAAATTTAACCACGAGTTTTAAAAAATTAATGATTAAATAAAAAAATATATTAATCAATATATATGTATTTATAGTATTAAAGTTATATTAATATTATAGTATCAAGTCAAATAAAACTACTATACACACAATAAATATCTCAATGTATATTTATATCAAAATTAATATTAATAATATGAATATAATATTGATAATATGAATATAATATTAATAATATGAATATAATATTAATAATATGAATATTAATACTAATAATATTAATAATAATATTAATATGTATAAGTATAAGAAAAATGATAATATGACCAAAGAACTTGTCTGGTTTAGTGGTCAATGCTTCCCCTGGTCGCTGGAGAGACTTGGGTTCGAGTCCTGACTGGCTGCAGTTTGCTTGTAATATTATTTGGGGCTTGGTTTCGAGTCTTATGGGCATGGGTTTGAGTCCTAGTCAGTGCAGAATGTCTCAAAGATTAATAAAAAAATAAAGATGGAGAATGTGATTCTGTCTTGGTTTGTGTTGCATTTACTAGTGTATGGTTTGTGCTTTGTAGTCTGTTTTTAGAATTTTTAAATAATTGGTAGTTAAAACCTTAGTTGCTAATTAGATACCAATTTAGAAACTATTTAACAATAATAGAATATAATATAAACTAATTTAAAAACCATTTTTTTTTTAATTTTTAAATCTATTTTAGTTCCTATTGTAACTAATTATTTTGGTCTCTAAAAATTGGTTTCTATTTCATGATTTTCTTAGTGTCTTCGTTACTCTGCATAATCAATAGCTCCTGCACACCCTCTTCAACCATTCTTCAAATTACTAACAGAAACATGTTCAAATTGTAACACAAATGCTTTCTTTCTCTTTGTTATCTGACAGCGTTATTTTCATGTGATTCATTTTCTATTCCTGTACGTAATAACTGACAAGTCTTGGAAAATATAAGAAAGGTTATGAGCTTGACTATATCATAACCACTCATTCATTCATGCCAATTCATTCTTCACAGAGTCGTGGAAAGACTCAACACCTATTGGTTGTTGACGAGCCATGATGGAAAAAATGTTCACCAACCTTAACTCAATTCCATCATTCAAAACTTAGCTTATTACTATTATTTCCCTTGCACTCCATTATCAGTTTCATTCAAAAATTAGCTTATTACTAACTATTATTTCCATTGCACTGCACCTCAATTTTTGATGGACAAACAGCAAATCAGACCAAAACAAGTCGTAATGACATGTTTTACCCATCCTATCAGAAACTAAAATTTTCTTGAGAATTTTCATATCAAAAATATTTTTCCCACTTGCTTTCATTCAGATAATTAGTTCTTTAATTCTGGAATAGTAGTCTTTAATATAGTTAGAATTTTTTGAGTAAATTGCAACACAATTTAATAAAAATAATGGAAACAAAATGATGGCCACTCATTCATTGATGGACAACACCTACTAAACCATCATTCATAACAAAACATCTTCTTATTATTCATCTCATCATCACTCATATCTCTCCACTCACTCTTTTCCATTCACATTTTCTACCATGGCTGCTGAAATGATTAGCGGTGCTCTTGTGTCTACCTTCGTTGAGAGGACCATTGACAATTTGGCTTCTCGTTTTGGAGACATATTTCGTGGAAGAAAAGTCAACAAGAAGCAGCTAAGCAACTTGAAGGTGAAGCTCCTAGCAATTGATGTTGTGGCTGATGATGCAGAACAGAAACAGTTCACAGATCCACGTGTCAGAGATTGGCTTCTTGCAGCCAAGGGCGTGGTGTTTGATGCAGAGGATCTCTTGGATGAAATAGATTGTGCACTCTCCAAAAGCCAAGTGGAAGCGCAGTCTCAGAGTGCTGCTAAAAAGGTACTGAATTCCCTCAAAACTTCTTTTGTCAGTTTCTTTAAGGAAAATGAAATTGAAACAAGGATGGAACAAGTCATTGACGACTTGGAAGATCTTGCAACCCGCAGCCATGTTCTAGGTTTGAAAAAGGCTGATGATGTTGGGATCAGATCCGGTAGTAGATTATCATCAACATATTTGCCAAACGAAAGTGATATCTATGGCAGAGAAGATGACAAACAATTTGTTTTTAACTGGTTCACATCTGACACTCACAACAACCTATCTATACTTTGTATTGTGGGAATGGGAGGGGTGGGTAAGACCACTCTTGCTCAAAATGTATTCAATGACCCAAGGATGGATGAAGCTAAATTTGATGTCAAAGCTTGGGTTTGTGTTTCAGATGAATTTGATGTTTTCAAGGTATTAAGAGCAATTCTTGAACATGTTACTAAACCTACTCATGATGACACTAGAGATTTGGAGATGGTTCACAGAAGATTGAAAAAAGAATTGACGGAGAAGAAATTTCTTCTTGTTTTGGATGACGTTTGGAACGAAAACCAACCTAAATGGGAGGGAGTACGAAAGCCCCTTGTTTTCGGAGCCCAAGGGAGTAGGATTCTTGTGACTACACGTAGTAAGAAAGTTGCTTCTACCATGCGGTCTGAGGAACACTCCCTAGAACAACTACAAGAAGATGATTGTTGGAAGGTTTTTGCTAAGCACGCATTCCGAGATGATGATACTCAACCAAATCAAGAGTGCAGGGAGATTGGCATGAAGATTGTTAAAAAATGTAAAGGACTACCTCTCGCCTTGAAAACAATGGGAAGTTTGTTATACAACAAATCATCTGTTTCGGAATGGGAAACTGTGTTCCAAAACGAAATATGGGAATTTTCAAAAGAGAATTGTGATATTATTCCCGCTTTAGCATTGAGCTATATCCACCTTCCTTCCCATCTGAAGGTATGTTTTGCTTACTGTGCCCTATTCTCCAAGGATTATGAGTTTAAAAAGAAAGATTTGATTCAGTTTTGGATGACTGAAAATTTCGCCCACGGTCATCAACAATATAAGACTCCAGATGAAGTTTGCCAGCAATACTTTAATGATCTACTATCAAGGTCTTTCTTCGAACAATCAAGTGAAAAGAAAGAACTATTTGTCATGCATGACCTTCTACATGATTTGGCAAAATATGTCGGTGAAGGCCTATACTTTATGTGTGAACCTGATCAAACAGAAAAGATACAGAAGAAAGTAACTCGTCATTTTTCATTTGATGTTGATAACCACAATTGGTCTAATGGGTTTGGAACTTGTAATACAAAAAGGTTACGTTCATTTGTGCCAAAAGGTAATGTTTGGTTCATGCCTCATATTTGGGTTATGAAAATGTCGATACATGAATTGTTGTCCAAGTTTAAGATCATACGTATCTTATCTCTGTCTTATTATTCTAACCTTGAAGAGTTACCTGACTCTATTGCCAATCTTGAGCATCTTCGTTCCTTAGACCTCTCTCATACTGCAATAAAGAGACTAACTGAAAAGATATGTTCACTCTTCCACTTGCAAATACTGAAGTTGAACTACTGTGAACATTTGGAGGAGTTGCCTTCAAATTTGCATTCACTCACCAATTTATGTCGCCTTGAATTTAAAGAGACTAAAGTGAGAAAGGTGCCACGCATTTGGGAAAACTGAAGAATCTAAAAGTAGTAATGAATTTATTTAAGGTTGGCCATGGCAGGGAGTTGGGTATTCAAAATATAGGAGAGCTCAACCTTGATGGAGATCTATCCATTACGAAGCTGCAGAATATTGAGAATTCCCAGGATGCATTAGAAGCAGATTTGAAGAGTAAAACATTCCTTATGGAGCTAGGGTTGAAATGGGGGAGGAACTCTAATGATTCAAAAAAGGACGAGGAGGTAATTGATAATTTGCAACCTTCCAAAAACTTAAAGAAGTTGTTTATCCTTGGCTATGGTGGGAAAAGATTTCCAAATTGGTTACTAGAAAATTCATTGTGGAATATGGTGTCCTTAGGGTTGGGGCATTGTGAATCTTGCCAACGTTTACCTCCTCTTGGACTTTTGCCATTTCTTAGGAAGTTGGAGATTAGAAAACTTGATGGGATAGTTAGTATTGATGGTGATTTTCATGGGAACAACTCTTGTTCATTTAAATCCCTTGAAAAATTGGAGTTCTCCGATATGAGTAGTTGGGAAGAGTGGGAGTGCCAAGCTGTGATAGGTGCTTTTCCATGTCTACGAAAGCTTTCCATAACAAATTGTCCAAAGCTGAAAGGACAGCTGCCAGAGAAAGTTGTCTCTTTGGAAACACTAGAAATTGAAGACTGCCAACAACTTGAGGCATCCGCTCCCAAGGCTCTAGATGTCGAACTACATAACTGTGGAAAGCTGCAGTTGGACTGGGGTACAATGGAAGGTCTCATAATGGGTGGCGACAACATGGAAGCATCATTGCATGAAATTGTTGGGTCCAACACTCTTGAAAGCTTGGAGATTTATTCTCATTCAATGAGTGATGATTGTGTCTCTCTGTGGACCTTTCCACTGGATTTGTTCCCAACACTCAGGACGCTTCATCTCAGAGGGTTTGGTAATCTACAGATGATTTCGCAGTGTCTCATCCATAATCATCTAGAAGAACTGACACTTGAGAATTGTCCTAAATTTGAATCATTGTCTGGAAGCATGCATATGTTGCTTCCATCTCTCAGGAGTTTATCGATAAGAGACTGTCCAAGACTTGAGTCGTTCCCTGACAGAGGTTTGCCATCAAATTTGAAGACTATGATAATCATTAAATGCTCTAAACTTGTTGGCTCATTGAAAAGAGCTTTTGGAGATAGTCCTTCTTTGAAAATATTAGAGATTGACAAAGTGGATGCAGAATGTTTTCTAGATGAAGGTTTCCTTCCACTCTCTCTTACTTCTCTAACCATCTCTAATTGTCCAAATCTAAAAACACTGGACTACATCCATCAACTCTCATCCCTTAAGAAGTTGATTCTTATAGAGTGCCTCAACCTCCAACGCTTACCGGAGGAGGGTCTTCCCAAATCAGTTTCACATCTATTTATTCGTGGTAGTCCTTTGCTTGAACCACGTTGCCAGAAAGAAGGAGGCGAAGACTGGGAAAAGATTGCGCACATTGAAAAACTGTATATAGAGCATGTTTATGACAGTGAATATAGGTAGCGTCTTTATGACAGTGAATATAGGGGAGCGAGTTTATCACCGTTGTTATGAAACTGAATAGTGATGCATTTGGTGGGTTAGTAATATTTGTTATTGTTTAGAATGTGTATAAACTACTTTCCTCTTTTGGTGCTGCTAGTCATGCAAATACCTTCTAACAATTCTTTCCTTTTTCCTTTTAACATTACAATTACTAGTACAAAATGCTTTCAACTTTTTATCGCAACTACTCCTAGGTAGTTTCCTGTAAATCATCAAAACTAAAAACTTAATTCAGAAAAAATAGGATACCAAACATTATAAATATGTGTTGCAAAAAACAGTTATCAAGTATGCATAAAATTCTATTTTTTTTTATTAATTCTCATAATTATATAATAAAAACATTTTTGACAACAAGTAAAGGAGATAAATAGAAAAGAGATAATTATCAGAATAATATAGAGATATTTTTGACAGAGTTTTCATTATATGTTTTCAATCTTTCCTCATATGCTTCAAGAGAACCTATTAGTTATCCATTGATGAGATAGATATATTTTTTATTCGTTCAATTGTAATAATGATTTAGGAGTGAAAAATAATTTAAGTTGAATAACAGAGGATAGTGGAAGTGATATGAAAGATTGTACTTGTATCATATAGTTACAGTAATGCAAGGTGTGTGGCCAATATATAATACTAAGATTGAACTTCCAACAACTCTCCTGCATGCTGCACTCACTCATTTCCCATGAATTTCTCCACAAGTGTTTCAAAAGAAAACCTGCTAAAATAGAAGTATAAGACAGTGTTATTGCAATAGACTAGGCATGATTTTTTAGAAGCAAGATTATTTCCAACTAAAAAATTCTATATTTGAAGTACTAGTTTCATTTAAGAAATAAAAATAAGGAAGCTAGATCAACAAGTGGGTGAAGTTTCTTACCGATCAAGTAATCACATGAAGAAGTTCTTCCCACTCATTTCCATTTTAATTAGTTGATCCATCAACTCCAATCTCTGTGAGCTGTGACTCGTTATTAGATACTTCAAGGAATCTAACTCCAACTCCAATTTCTTTGGATTGTGACTCATTGAAGGTTTCAGTAATAGATTCCAATTCAAAGAATTCAGTGCTACTGCTACCAAACAACTTCAACCCTGATTCTGAGGCATACACTGGGAAGACCCCACACTCTTTGATTCTAACTTTTTCAGTTTTCTGACCGTAATTAAATTCAAACTTAAAAGGTATTTCACTAAGATGGTCACATGTTTCAACAAACAAAAATGCCACGTGATCTGAGATTAAAGATGTGTGTCGTAAAACACGAAAAATGTCACTTGTTTGCTATCTTGATAGATAGAACACGAAAAATGTCCCTCTACTGATCCCTGTCAATCAGCATGTCTAAGATCTGCCATGATTCCATGAACCTCCTAACAATACTAACGACATACACTAGATCAGGCTCTTCACCAAACGATCATTATTTAGAGTTAATCATTACTTGAACCCCTAATGGTCCATTTCGGCAGGTCAGAAGCTAAGTAAACGATTTGATACAAAAAAAAAAAAAAAAAGAGAGCCTAATAACATGATGGATATTACACTATACAAAAAGAGAGCCTAAAGTCACAAAATTCAAACTTCAGATTCAGACAAAGCAAAAAACACAGCTTACTGTCAGACAAAAGCCACTGATAGAAAACTATGCAGTATATTCAAGACACGGCAGCTGTTAAATTGACAGATCTTTTAAAACACTGTGAACATCGAATACAAATTGATATGAGTAACTGGACATTGAAAGAAAATATTTTCATGGGAAAACAATAAAAAATTTAAATCAGCCATATTCCTTTAACCTGTATAATTTCTAACTCAAAATGGAGAGAAATACCTGAGCAGATATACAGTCGAACTTGTTGGAACAGAGAAGAATGAATAGACATGCAGATTCATCTCTTCAACGCGAGGGCCCGACATCCTCTAAGCAAACGCGTTTTATGTCTCTTAACTTTTTGAGCATGCAAAGCAAAGTGGTGAGTGGTATTATAATAAATACGAACAACACTCAGATTTTAATATTAATAAATAGCTGCATTGATGGACAACAGCTGTGAACGTTGTGTTGACTGGTGACTTTAAAGTAAAGCATCATTCATAACAAAACATCATCTTACTACTCATCTCAACGTCACTCAGATCTCTCCACTCACTCTTTTCCATTCACATTTTCTACCATGGCTGCTGAATTCATTACCAATGCTCTTGTCTCCACCTTCCTTGAGACCACTATTGACAATTTGGCCTCTCGTTTTGGAGACATATTTCGTGGAAGAAAAGCCAACAAGAAGCAACTAAGCATCTTGAAGGTGAAGCTCCTAGAAGTTGATGTCGTGGCTGATGATGCAGAACAGAAACAGTTCACAGATCCACGTGTCAGAGATTGGCTTCTCGCAGCCAAGGGCGTGGTGTTTGATGCAGAGGATCTCTTGGATGAAATAGATTCTGCACTCTCCAAAACCCAAGTGGAAGCTCAGTCTCAGAGTGCTGCTAAAAAGGTACTGAATTCCCTCAAATCTTCTTTTGTCAGTTTCTTTATAGAAAATGAAATTGAATCAAGGATGGAACAAGTCATTGAGGAATTAGAAGATCTTGTAACCCGCAGCCATGTTCTAGGTTTGAAAAAGGCTGGTGATGTTGGGGTGAGATCCGGTAGTAGATTATCATCAACATATTTGCCAAACGAAAGTGATATCTACGGCAGAGAAGATGACAAACAATTTGTTTTTAAGTGGCTCACATCTGACACTCATAAGAACCTATCTATACTTTCTATTGTGGGAATGGGAGGGGTGGGTAAGACCACTCTTGCCCAAAATGTATTCAATGACCCAAGGATGGATGAGGCTAAATTTGATGTCAAAGCTTGGGTTTGTGTTTCATATGAATTTGATGTTTTCAAGGTATCAAGAGCAATTCTTGAGCATGTTACTACATCTACTGATGACAGTAGAGATATAGAGATCGTTCACAGAAAATTGAAAGAAAATTTGACAGGGAAAAAGTTTCTTCTTATTTTGGACGATGTTTGGAACGAAAATCAATTTAAATGGGAAGAAGTGCAAAAGCCCCTTGTTTTTGGAGCCCAAGGGTGTAGGATTCTTGTGACTACGCGTAGTAAGAATGTTGCTTCTACCATGCGGTCAGATGAACACTCCCTAGAGCAATTACAGGAAGATCATTGCTGGAAGTTGTTTGCTAAACATGCATTCCGAGATGATGATACTCAACCAAATCAAGAGTGCAGGGAGATTGGCATGAAGATTGTTAAAAAATATAAAGGACTACCTCTCGCCTTGAAAACAATGGGAAGTATGTTATACAACAAATCATCTGTTTCAGAATGGAAAACCGTGTTCCAAAGCGAAATATGGGAATTTTCAAAAGAGCATTGTGATATTATTCCCGCTTTAGCATTGAGCTATATCCACCTTCCTTCCCATCTGAAGGTATGCTTTGTTTATTGTGCCCTATTCCCCAAGGATTATAGGTTTAAAAAGGAGGATTTGATTCAGTTGTGGATGACTGAAAATTTTGCCCACTTTTGTCAACATAGTAGGACTCCAGAAGAAGTTTGCGAACAATACTTCAATGATCTACTATCAAGGTCCTTCTTCCAAAACAAAAAAGTATTTGACATGCAACAATACATTAAAGATTTACATTACAGGTCCTTCTCCCAAAATTTACATAAAACTAAAGAAGTATTTGTCATGCATGACCTTCTACATGATTTGGCAAAATATGTCGGTGGAGGCCTATACTTCAGGTGTGAACTTGATCAAACAAAAAAGACACAGAAAGTAGCTCGTCATTTTTCATTTGATCTTGGTGACAACCAATATTTTGATGGGTTTGGAACTTTATGTAATACTGAAAGCTTACGTACATTTGTGCCAAAAACTAGGAGCCTAAATTTATGGAGGTGGAGTATCAAAATGTCGATACATGAATTGTTTTCCAAGTTTAAGTTCTTACGTATCTTATCTCTGTCTCATTGTTCTAACCTTCAAGAGTTACCTGACCCTATTGCCAATCTTGAGTATCTCCGTTCCTTAGACCTCTCCCATACGGTAATAAAAAGACTAAATGAAAATATATGTTTACTCTCCCACTTACAAATACTAAAGTTAAACTCTTGTCGACATTTGGAAGAATTGCCCTCAAATTTGCATTTACTCACCAATTTGTGTCGGCTTGAAATTATAGAGACTGAATTGAGAAAGGTGCCACCGCATTTGGGAAAACTGAAGAATCTTAAAGTAGTAGTGAATTCTTTTACTTTTAATGTTGGCCGTGGCAGGGAGTTGGGTATTCAACAGCTAGGAGAGCTCAACCTTGATGGAAGTCTATCAATTCGGGAGCTGCAGAATATTGAGAATTCCCTGGATCCATTAAAAGCAGATTTCAAGAATAAAACACATCTTGTGGCGTTGATGTTGGAATGGGGGTTCATTCGAAACTCTATTGATTCGAAAAAAGAAGAGGAGGTAATTGAGAATCTGCAACCTTCAAAAAACTTAAAGAAGTTGTCCATCGTTAACTATGGTGGGAAACGATTTCCGAATTGGTTACTGAAAAATTCATTGTGGAATATGGTGTCCTTAGTGTTGGACAATTGTAAATCTTGCCAAGGTTTACCTCCCCTTGGAATTTTGCCATTTCTCAAGGTGTTGAGGGTTAAAGCACTTGATGGGATAGTTAGTATTGATTCTGATTTTCATGGTAACAACTCTTCATTTAAATCCCTTGAAACATTGAACTTCTCCTTTATGATTCAATGGAAAAAATGGGAATGCCAAGCTGTGACAGGTGCTTTTCCACGTCTACAACATCTTTCCATAAAAAATTGTCCGAACCTGAAAGGACAACTGCCAAAACAACTTATTCCTTTGAAATTACTACAAATTGAATACTGCCAACAACTTGAGGCTTCCGCTCCTAGGGTATTAGATTTACAACTATGTCATTGTGGAAAGCTGCAGTTAGAGTGGGGTACAATGAAAAGGCTCACAATGAAAACATCATTGCTGGAAATTGTTGGGTCGTCCAACACTCTTAAAATCTTGCAGATTGATTCACCCTTGAAGTCAATCAATGATAATTGTGTCTCTCTACGAAGCTTTCCGCTGGATTTGTTCCCAACACTCAGGATGCTTGATCTCCGTGGGTTTGGTAATCTAAAGATGATTTCACAAAGTCTCGTCCATAATCATCTAGAAGGGCTAACACTCAACGATTGTCTTAAATTTGAATCATTTCCTGGAAGCATGCATATGCTGCTTCCATCTTTGAGGAGCTTATGTATACAAGGTTGCTCAAGACTTGAGTCATTCCCTGACGGAGGTCTCCCATCAAATCTAGAAAAACTGACAATAAAAGACTGTCGAAGAATTGAGTCATTGCCTAATGAAGGTTTCCCATCAAATCTCCATACTCTGAGAATACAAGGTTGTTCAGTACTTGAGTCATTCCCTAACAGAGATTTCCCATCAAATCTAGAAAGGCTGACAATACAAGACTGTCCAAGACTTGAGTCATTCCCTAATAGAGGTTTCCCATCAAATCTCCAAAATCTGACAATACAAGGTTGTTCAGTACTTAAGGAATTTCCTAATAGAGATTTTCCATCAAATCTCCAAAATCTGACAATACAAGGTTGTTCAGTACTTAAGGAATTCCCTAATAGAGATTTTCCATCAAATCTAGAAGGACTGACAATACAAGACTGTCCAAGACTTGAGTCATTCCCTAACAGAGGTTTCCCATCAAATCTCCAAAATCTGACAATACAAGGATGTTCAGTACTTGAGTCATTCCCTGAGGAAGGTTTCCCATCAAATCTAAAATATTTGGCAATACAAGACTGTCCAAGACTTGAGTCGTTCCCTGACAGAGGTTTCCCATCAAATCTCCAAAGTCTCACAATACAAGGTTGTTCAATACTTGAGTCATTCCCTGACGGAGGTTTCCCATCAAATCTAGAAGAGCTGACAATACAAGACTGTCCAAGACTTGAGTCGTTCCCAGACAGAGGTTTCCCATCAAATCTCCAAAATCTGACAATACAAGGCTGTTCAGTACTTGAGTCATTCCCTGATGGAGGTTTCCCATCAAATCTAGAAGAACTGACAATACAAAACTGTCCTAGACTTGAGTCCTTTCCTGACAAAGGTTTCCCATCAAATCTAGAAAAGTTGACAATAAAAGACTGTCCAAGAATTGAGTCATTCCCTGACAAAGAATTCCCATCAAATCTCCAAACTCTGAGAATACAAGGTTGTTCAGTACTTAAGTCGTTCCCTGACAGGTTTCCCATCAAATCTCAAGCTTCTACAAATCAGTAATTGCTCTAGACTTGTTGGCGCAGTGAAAGGAGCTTCCAAAGACAACTCTTTGAAAACCTTGTGGATTGGAGAAGTAGATGCAAAATGTTTTCCACATGAAGATTTGCTTCCACCCTCTCTTACTTCTCTAACCATCTCTGATTGTCCAAATCTAGAAAAACTGGACTACAAGGGTCTTCATCAACTCTCATCCCTTAAGATTTTGTGTATAATAAACTGCCCCAATCTCCAACGCTTACCGGAGGAGGGTCTTCCCAAATCAATTTCAGATCTTAAAATTCATGATTGTCCTTTGCTTCGACCGCGTTGCTGGCGTGAAAGAGGCGAAGACTGGGAGAAGATTGCGCACATTCAAACACTGTGTATATTGTAATGATGTTGTTTGTTTGAACAGTGATGCATTTGTTGGGTTACATCAGATTCAGACAAATAAAAAAACACAGCTCGCTGTCAGACAGAAGCCACTGATAGAAAACTATGCAGTATATTCAAGACATTGCAGTTGTTAAATTGACAGATCGTTTAAAACACTGTGAACATCGAATACAAATTGCTTTGAGTATTATAGTACTTTAATAATATTGACGATTGCTATGAGAAAACTCTGGAAATTGATAGCAAAATACTCTCATGGAAAACAATAAGAAATTTAAATCACCCATATTCCTTTAACTTGTATAATTTCTAACTTGTATAATTCCTTTAACTTGTATATTCCTTTAACGTGTTACTCATGACTGCTCCCTTTTGTGCTTCCTTCCAAAATTCCTCTGCTCCTTCACACGATCTTCCCATCGATTATAGATTCCACCCCTCATCCACATTAAAACCAGTTAATGAGATGCTCAAAGTAGATGTACAGTATTCCAGTAAAAACTGCACTATACCAGTAAACTGTGCCCCTTCAATTAATCTTCACAGATGTTCTGCAGATGATTCTGCACACGATTCATCCAGAGACATTTTGAAATTGAGAGTTATGTCTAACATAGCAGAGACAAAACCAAATTTGATCCCACCCTCCCTTCCAAGCAAGACCTTGTGCTTTGAATTAATGACCCTATTTAAACTTTTTGGGGAACCAACTCTTGCCAAGCATGCCTTGGTTGTGGTTCTCCTATGCCAACTGTATGGTTCAGCTGGCAGCACCAACACTAGGCACCAAAACCTCACACATATCTGCATACCCTTTCAAGCCTTTAAACACACCTATTCCACGCTTCCCACTGCCCTCAAGACCTTTCTAAAAAAACTCTCAACTGATGCATAAGCTTTCCAGCATTTCTAGACTCCACCCTTTTTATAAGCTACAACCGTGCTTTCGAACTAATCCTTCCCAATACTGACCCACACTAATAGCACCTACAGCACCCACATCTACTGTAGCTATCTTGCAAAGTAGTTAAGTACAATGCATATAAACATTAACTGTTCATTTTCCAATTACTAACAGATATTTCTCTTGTGCTTTAAGGATAACTGGACAAGTAGAAAACCATGTGGCTCAAAATATGAAGGACACTATAATTCCAAAAAATTATTTTATATAATTTATTCTAATAGATTTCTTTAAACCAAATTATGATATCTGAGTATTTTTTAGTTATATTTTAATTCTGTATCCTATATTTTAATAGTATTTTAAACCTACAGCATCGTGTAAGTCAGACTCTCAACCAGCAAAAAACAGCCAAAACATGAGCCAAATACTATATCCCTAGAGAACCTAATAGTACCTCACCAGAACCCAAAATGGTAAAAATTGTTTTCAACTTGGTTGTGAGCCACACTAGAGATTCCAGTCCATTTATTGCAAAGGTTCCAAACTTCCTCTGCACTTTTACATTCAAAGAAAAGGTGACTAACAGATTCATCTTCCAAGCCACACATCACAGCAAAAAGAGGAATGGGTACAGAACTGTGCCTAAGATTATTCCTAATAGCCACACTGTTAAGACTCAATCTCCACACAAAATGTACAGCAGTGGGATAACTTTCAAACTCCATATAATTTTTAAAAAGCTGAACTGTCCCCCCTTGAGTTCCTATTGGTTCTCTTATATGCTGATTTAACAGTATAGCACCCATGTTGATCACCTTTCCATCTCCATTGGTCACTCTCATTTTGTAAAACTTTGCTTTTATCTAATTCTGGCATAAAATTATTCAGCACTTGTAGTTCCCACTGGAACCAATTCTAATCTCCATACCCACCTATCATTCACCCAAACCCACAGTCTTTCTCTTTAATAAAGGAAAGGGAAAAAATTAAGATTTAATTTATATTTGAAGGCTAATTGATATGGAAACTATTGTCCTTGGTTGAATGAAGATCTTCTTTTGTGCTAATCAAATAGTTGTTTGTTTCTTTAGTAAGTGAATATGTACAATCCCATTTTGAAAGGCAATGCTACATTCTAATCATCACATGTTCAACACTATACAGAATATCATTTTTCTATGAAATTGGACTTCAAGGATTATCTTTTCTCTATTAGTTGGATAGTGATTCAAAATCATAGAGGTTTAGTCACCATATAGTCAGCAAAAAAGTGGTAGTCAGATCAAAATTGGCTTGTGTATGTAGCTTCGCATGCAAGCTGATTGTTGCAGTAGTTGATATTTTCTAGTAATTGATTACCCAACTTTTTTGAATCTTAAGTATCCTGTGTTGTTCGAATTCAGAGATAACAGCAGACGTAACCTTACCTAATTGCCTCAAAAACAGAGAAAGAGTGTACTGAAATGAATGAATAGCATTCTGTACAAATAATAAAAATCAATATTTATTTTTGTTTATTTCCCCTTACCTCATATATCATTAGCTATTGGCTTCAACGATATGCAAATTGGCAACAAATTCAAACCACAAATGGAAATACAATATTATTCATTGGTAAGTATTTGATGGTTGTTTGGGTTTGTTTATTGATTAGTCCACCAAATATGACTATATTCATTAAACTGCCTTTAATATATATCTGAAAGCCGGCAAAGCAAAGACATAAATAGAAGAAATGTGAAAACCATTGAACAATCAATTTTAACTTTGACAAAGTCATCAATATTCCTAAAGATGTTGTTGTCTACAATCCAAGTCAAACAATCATTCATAATAAAACACCACCTTACTACTCATCTCATCATCACTGATATCTCTGCACTCACTCATTCAGATCACACATTTCCTTTCATCCACCCCATTTTCTACCATGCCTGCTGCATTGATTCCTGGTGCTCTTGTGTTAAATGGTTTATTCACAATTTGGCTTGTCGTTTCGCAAACATATTTCGTGAAAGAAAAGGCAACTAATGTGTCAACTAATAAAATAGTAGATTTTAACATGTTTTTCAATATATCTCTTAATTTAAACAAGTCACTTAATTAGTTAATAGTATAATAAGAGCTGTTGCAATTTGTGATGTGGGAAAGACTAAAATATTATTGGTTGACAAAATAACGAAGAAGAATAATGTTGATAAAATATCTTATTATTGCGACTACATTAACCCTGCATTGCACTGAGTCATTGGCAAAAGCTAGTGAATCTATTCATCTTTATCCTACCATGGCATTAGAACTTGTTGGTGGTGCTCTTCTCTCTGCTTTCCTTCCGGTTGCATTCGACAAGCTAGCTTCTCCTCAAATTCTCAATTTCTTTCATGCTCGAGAGCTTGATCAGAAGCTGCTCAACAAGTTGGAAACCAAGATGCACTCCATCCATTCTCTGGCTGATGATACAGAGCGAAAGCAGTTCACAGATCCACATATCAGAAACTGGCTGCTTAAGGTCAAAGATGTTGTCCTTGACGCAGAAGATCTCTTGGATGATATACAAAAGCTCTCCACAAGACAAGATGCTGAATCTGAATCTCAAACCTGTTCAGGCTGTACTTGCAAGGTACTCAATTTCTTCAAATCTTCTCTTATTACTATTAGTTGTCTTAACAAGGAAATTGAGCGTAAGATGGAACAAATCCTTAACGATTTATAATTTCTCTCAAGCCAAAAGGGTGATCTAGGATTGAAAACAGCTACTGGTGTTGGATCTAGGATGAGTAATGAACTGCCACAGAAATCACAAACAACATCTTTGGTTGTTGAAACTGATATTTATGGCAGAGATGATGATAAAAAACTGATATTTAACTGGCTGACATCTGACATCAACGATCGTAACCAGCCATCAATGTTTTGTATTGTGGGAATGGGAGGGGTGGGTAAGACCACTCTTGCCCAACATGTATTCAATGACCCAAGGATGGATCAGGCTAAATTTGATGTCAAAGCTTGGATTTGTGTTTCAGATGAATTTGATGTTTTCAAGGTATCAAAAGCAATTCTTGAGCATGTTACTACATCTATTGATGACGGTAGAGATATAGAGATGATTCACAAAAAATTGAAAGGGAAAAAGATTCTTCTTATTTTGGATGATGTTTGGAACGAAAACACATCTAAATGGGAAGAAGTGCATAAGCCCCTTGTTTTTGGAGGTCAAGGGAGTAGGATTCTTGTGAACGTAGTAAGCAAGTTTCTACCATGCGGTCAGAGGAACACTCCCTAGAGCAATTACAGGAAGATCATTGCTGAAAGTTGTTTGCTAAGCACGCATTCCGAGATGATGATACTCAACCAAATCATGAGTGCAAGGAGATTGGCATGAAGATTGTTAAAAAATGTAAAAGACTACCTCTTGCCTTGAAAACAATGGGAAGTTTGTTATACAACAAATCATGCGTTTCAGAATGGCAAACTGTGTTCCAAAGCGAAATATGGGAATTTTCAAAAAAGGGTTGTGATATTATTCTCGCTTTAGCATTGAGTTATATCCACCTTCCTTCCCATCTGAAGGTATGCTTTGCTTATTCTGCCCTATTCCCCAAGGATTATGAGTTTGAAAAGGAGGATTTGGTTAAGTTGTGGATGATTGAAAATTTCTCCCACTGTCGTCAACATACTAGGACTCCACAAAAAGTTTGCCAACAATACTTCAATGATCTACTATCAAGATCCTTCTTCCAACAACCGGATGAAAATAGAGAAGTATTTTTCATGCATGACTTTCTACATGATTTGGCAAAATATGTTGGTGGGGGCTTATACTTCATGTTTGAACTTGATCAAACAGAAAATGTGCAGAAAGTAACTCGTCATTTTTCAGTTGAACTTGGAAACTATCAATGTTTTGATGGGTTTGGAAGTTTATGTAATACAAAAAGGTTACGCACATTTATTCCAAACAATAGGAGGAGTATGCACCATCTTGACCGGAGTTGGGATATCAAAATGTCGATACATGAATTGTTGTCCAAGTTTAAGTTTTTACGTATCTTATCTTTGTCTAATTGTTCTGACCTAGAAGAGTTACATGACTCTATTGGCAATCTTTAGCATCTACGTTCCATAGACCTCTCTGATATTGACATAAAAAGAATAACTGAAAAAATATGTTTACTCTCCCACTTGCAAATACTGAAGTTGAACAACTGTACATGTTAGAAATCCCTATTAATGGTTATAGATTAACTTGACTTAGTAAATAAATTCAAAGTAATTATGTTTAAAATATATTATGCTATACCAAATATATTTACACTTTGTGGATTTAAAGTATTCAATTAAGTTACCTTACCTAATTGCCTCGAAAACAGAGAAAGAGGGAACTGAATCCATTTCAAAGTAACTTAGAAGAACAGTATATTTCCTTCAAACATATTGTAGCCATCTTTCTAATTTAATTCATTCTCCAAAGTTCATTTGGTAAGTATTACATGTAATATCTAAGCATTCAAATATTGCAGTAAACAGCCTTTATAATGACACTTGTTTACAGCAATGTTATGCTTGCTTAATTCAGGAAGTGTGATTCAAACTGGTATGTATATATATCAAACTCACTTTCCTAATGGAAAAACAAACTCATCAATCTCAACAATGATGGAATCTGATGAGCAGCCAAAATATAAATACGTAACCAATAAACAAGTAAAGGAGATAAATACAAAAGATAATTATCATAATAATATAAAGATATTTTTGACAGAGTTTTCATTATATGTTTTCAATCTTTCCTCATATGCTTCAAGAGAACCTATTAGTTATCAAGGTGTGTGGCCAATATATAATACTAAGATTCAACGTTCAACAACTCTGCTGCATGCTGCACTCACTCATTTCCCATGAATTTCTCCACAAGTGTTTCAAAAGAAAACCTGCTAAAATTGAAGTATAACACAGTGTTATTACAATAGACTAGGCATGATTTTTAGAAGCAAGAGTATTTCCAACTAAAAAATTCTATATTTGAAGTACTCGTTTCATTAAAGAAATAAAAATAAAGAACCTAGATCAAGGAGTGGGTGAAGTTTCATACCGATGAAGTAATCACATGAAGAAGTTCTTCCCACTCATTTCCATTTTAATTATTTGATCCATCAACTCCAATCTGTGTGAGCTGTGACTCGTTATTTGATACTTCAAGGAAGGATTCTAATCCATTTTCAACGTTAGAGCATCTAACTCCAACTCCAATTGCTCTGGATTGTGACTCATTGAAGATTTGAGTAATAGACTCCAATTCAAAGAATTCAGTGCTACTGCTACCAAACAACTTCAACCCTGATTCTGAGGCATACACTGGGAAGACCCCACACTCTTTGATTATAACCTTTTCAGTTTTCTGACCGTAATTAAATTCAAACTTAAAAGGTATTTCACTAAGATGGTCACATGTTTCAACAAACAAAAATGCCACGTGATCTGAGATTAAAGATGTGTGCCGTAAAAAGCCTTCATTCATTCCCACTTGTTTGCTATCTTGATAGATAGAACACGAAAAATGTCCCTCTACTGATCCCTCAGAAACAATGACACAACAGATGAAACCACACAATTCAGGTAGTGAGAGATAAGGAATAGTGATTGAAGTATCTCCAGTATGAAATCCACAGTCATTCCTGATATGGTCTCCAGGGAAAACGACACATCCACCCTCAAATTGCTTAGGATAATATTGTTTGGATAAGCAGGGCGTGCAACTCTGTAACATGTGTTCAAAAACAAGTAATTGACTGAAGACTAAAGAAGTGCAGTTATAGGCTGTCAGAATTTTCAAGGATGGTGGAAGCTCTGATAGAGACACCAGTTTCCTGCAATCATTTAACCTCAATAGTGTCATCATTGAAAGGTTTTTTATGCTTTCAGGCAAATTCTCCACAATAGTTCCACTTAAGTCTAAATATTCTAAACAGAACAAGTGGCCAATGATGTTGGAGACTGATTGTACCAATGATAGATTCGCGTTGTCTTGAGTGCAGTCAAAATGGTGTGGCGCTGTAATCAATCCCTGTTCCGGAACACTCGATAACATGTCAAAATTGTTACAACCATCTAGCAAAAGTTGAGTAAGTTTCCTATTAAATTGAATTGATGATGGCAATGCACGTATAGCAGTATAAGATAAGTTCAAAATTGTCATTTCATGTGTTGTCACTGAGAACTCCTTGAGAGATGAACAACCTTGGAGGTACAACCTCTGCAGATATTTTGAATGAACATTCAGGTTTTCAATTCCTGTGCAGCCACTCAAGTTCAAGATTGTAAGCTTAGGGAGAGATGATATGGAAGGGTGGAGCTTACGCAAGCTTTCACAATGAGAGAGATGAATTGTAATAAGTTTTTCGGCCTTAGATAAATCAGGAATCTCAACCAGATCCCCAGAGGCTTCTAGGTAAATTTTCTCCAAGTTCACAAGGTTCTGTAACAAAATGCATCACTTTGTTCAGAAATCGTTAAATTCATAATCATGAGCTTTGATTAAAACAGAAACCTAAACAAATTGGAGAATGATTTAGTAGATATAGCCACATTCATACCTGAACACCATCCCAAAGCTTTTTAAGCTTGCTACCATTGATGGAAAGCTCAACAAGATCTTCTGCATGAAAGTTAGACGGCAAAGACTCATGACAAAATCCATCCCAATAAAAGTACCTCAATTTATCAGAAAGTGACTCCAGACCGCTAGGAAGGTACACATGAAATCGGGTTGACGACAATGAACAATGTATGTCAAGAAATCTCAAGCTAACCATCTTTGCGAAGCAATTAGAGCTCAAATTTAGATCCCTGTTTAGATTACCCGTATCTAAAGTTATGCATTCAACAACTTCAGTTCCCTGTGAAACAAAATTTAGAATGGTAAAATTATCATACTAGCAACATCCTAAAATGAAACAAAAAAGAAACAATTATGAATCTACCAGTTATACCAAGTTATGTTTCAATACTTGATGCACTTCCTCTGGTCTCCACAATCGACTTCGCCTTCCAGGCTCTTTAATAGATTCTTGATCAACAATTTCTCGACCCATTTCTTGTATTAAATCGTGCATTTCTATTCTATTGTAATATGAAATTGTTACTAGAGCTTTATCTAAAAGAACTTCTATTCCAGATGCTGCAAAGAAATCACAAGCTTCCAATAGATTTGTGACCCAATCTCTATCTTTTCCTTTCAAGAAGCATGCAATATCTAGAAAGATGTCCTTTTGAGAACGATCTAAGCCATCATAACTTAATTTTAATACATTATTAATTTCCTTATTTGAGATCTTTTTGAGTTTTCTCAATTCACTTTCCCATGCCTCTTTAGTTCTTCGACGTAAACTTGCACCTAGAACTTTCAAAGCCAAAGGAATACCTTTGCAATAGGAAACTGCCCTTCTTGATAAATCTTCGTGTCCATGTTTAGGTGTTTTTTCATCAAAGACAGTTAAACTGAAAAGTTCGAGAGACCGATCAAAACTCAATTTCTTCACCTCATATATCTCATTATTTGGTCTAAAAATTTGTTTGTCTCTAGTTGTAACAATGACTCTACTTCCAGGTCCCAACAAACCATAATCTTTAATAAGATGTTCCAGTTGCTCAGAGGTAACCACATCATCCAATACAATGAAGACTTTTTTATGTCCAAGCCTATGCATGACAAACTGGGGTACTAAAAGGGGTGCCTCAAAACAATGACTTTCATTACCTAACAACTCAGTATAAAGTTTTTTGTGTAAAGCTTCAAGTCCACCATGCCTACTTGAATTTTCCCTTACATTTGTGAGGAAGCAACCACCTTCGAACTCAGGAGAAAGTTGTGCATACAAAGCAGTAGCAAGGGTGGTCTTTCCTATGCCACCCATGCTCCATATTCCAAGCATTCTAACTTCTCTTGATCCAATTCTTAGTAATGATACAATTTGTTCATAATTTTCTTCAATTCCAACCAGCCCTTTAAGTTGATTTGGGTATCTAGCACTCAGTTTTCGCAAAATGTCTCTAACAATGTCCATAAGGAGTTCTGATTCAGTCCTAGCATATGAAAAAGGAGAACAAAAAGTAAATGATATGTTGTAAGTCTAACCAAAACTAAAACATAATTCTCCATAATGTCTAATTTATATGCCCAGTATAATAGTATTAGAAGTTCGCAAGTACTCATAATGAACAATAAATGGATAGGATACAAATTGCAAAATGTATAAGATAAATCAAGGGATAAATAAAGGAGTAAGGAATAGGATACACATTTAAAATTGTAATTGCGTTGAACAAGCACACAGAAGGAAATGAACAAAACTATATTTGCCACTATTCACTTGCATATATAATCTGATATCACGATTTGGCTACTTTGATTCAACTATAATTTTATATCTGTGTGATGCTCATACTATTCCTATCTTTCTATTGCATATACAATCTAATTTGGCAACTGCAAATAAAAAAAATATGTTATCATATTTTTTCTTTCAAAAAATTTCTCCCTCTCAAATCATTTTAGTTACCTGTTTCGAGAATCCCACCCAGATAAATTGGCTACTGCTGTGAGAGCGGCTCTCCATTTGTTGCACCTGAGGTCTTCCTTATGCTTTACAAAGGCTTGTTCATAGCTCCCACTCTGCTTCCTCACATGAGATGGGTCTATGTTGTAAAACACTGGAATCACAATTTGTCCTTGGTTTTTCTGGCATTCAAGAATCTTGCTCAGTTCTTCTAGGCACCACTTTGAGGAAGCATAGTTTTCTGACATGATCACAATCGATACATGAGAATGTTCGATTGCTTTGATGAGTCCTTGTGATATTTCATCTCCCTTCTCAAGCTGGTAGTCAATATATGTTTCTACTTTTTTTTGCTTCATGAAGATGGCTGGTGAAGTTCATGCGAGTGTCCTCACCTCGAAAGCTTAGAAAAACATCATATTTTTTACAAGATGCCATAGAAGAAGAGTTTGAGGAAGAAGCAACATCACTCATCATTGGTTGCTCAGCCATTATGAATTCCTAGGGTTGTACCTGCAATGATTATAGCAACGCACTTGAAGAAATAAAAGAAGGTTTTACGTTTCAATGGGTTCTTGACTCATGTCTTTAATATTATTACTTGGAATGTATAAATATTTCTAACACGAGATCAACAAGTTCAAACTTCAAAGTTCTGCTCACTTACAAAAGAACATATAAACATGTTTACCAAATTGCTAATGTGATTTTTGAGGTGTTTTGAAAACCTTGGAGAAATATTTTGCCTTGATTAATGTCTTGTATTTTGTTGGGTTTTTGATACAATAGCAAACAAAAAACATAACAAGATTGGAAGAAAAAACTTTTATTCACTACAAGGTTTTAAACACAAAATTCTCACTAGCACTACAGGAAAATCATCAAATAGAAACCAATTTTTAGAAACCAAAATAATTATTTGTCTCTAAAAATTGATTTCTATTTCATCATTTTCTTGTAGTGTAGATACCGGGTCATTTGTACATTTAAAGTGCTCTATATATAAAACTAAGAAACAGAATAATAGAAACTTATTAAGACAATTATAAACACATCTACCTAATTCTTCTTCGAGACTATCTTTTCAATTCTAACCTCCTTAGACTCAATAACATTTCTCACAAAGTGCAATCTAACGTTATTACGAAGTGGACTTTAAGCCTAACTCAATCCCCCATAAAACCGGCTCATGAGGTTGAGGTTTGCACCCACTTATATACAATGAAAGACTCTAATCTCTAGTCGATGTGAGATCTCCAACAAACGTCTTTGTGTTTGATCCTCTCGCGGTAAATTTAATGATCAACTAGATGTATGTTATTTTGACTATCATAGTGAATAGTCATAGAGTCCTAATAAAAGTCATCTCTTTTATAATCCCCTTCAACCAAAAATCCTCCTTCACCCCACCCCTTCCGTGAGAGTGATATACTCTATTTGGGTAGTAGATAAAACTACCATTGATTGCAAGTTGACTTTCCAACAATCTGTAGTTCCAAATCATATAAAAACATACTCAAAATGATACTTTCTGTTAAATAATATTGAGATTGCTATGAGAAACACTGTAAATTGAAAGCAAAATACTCTCACGGAAAACAATAAGAAAATTAAATCAGCCATATTCCTTTAACTTGTATAATTTGTAACTGAAAATGGAGAGAAATACCTGACCAGAGATGAAGTCCAACTTCTTGGAACAGAAAATGCAGATTCTTCTGTTCAACGCAAGAGCTTGTGGGATTCCTGCTCATAATAACTAGACAAAAATTGCGTAATGCGTAGAAATAAATGAGATGAAAATGTTGAAACTCGTACCTATGAGAGCAGAAGTTGATGTCATGTAAAGAGTCTTGGCTTCCTTCTTTATCAGCAAGGGTCCCACATCCTCTAAGCAAATCAAAGACAAGAACGAATGTGAAGAGTGTTGATGCTTACGTCACTGTCATCAATCGTGAAGAGATTAAAATAAATATGAACAACACTGATATTTTAAGATATACATATATACATATTTCTTTTTCTTTTCCATATAATGATGTATATGCTACAAATATAAATAATAGAAGGACTTAATGCATACCATTCTTCAATTATGTACATGCATGTCTCAAGTAGACTTAGATATGAATAACAAAACAGATGCAGATTAGATAAAAAAAATTCAAATAAAATACGGACCCAGAATAAAATTGCAGAAAGAATGGCGAAATTTCACAAGTTTTGGTAGATGATAGCCTTGGTTTGCGCCAAATTTCTGAAAAATTCTCCCGAAATAGTTTTTTCCGGAAATTCCACGTAAGAATGTCTACTGAATTTGGGACAAAACGCGACAAATTGCAGGTAAAATGGATGAGTATTCACCCACGAAAAAATCAAACAGTTTCACACACAAACGAACATTCCTTTCATCCTGGCAGTGATGAATAAAATATTTATTGTCAATATTGTGGGACGAATCTGGGGCTCAAATCTCAGCCAAAACGCAATAGACACAGTGACGATCGTCTAGTGAAAAGTTTAGACCAAAATACCCAAGGAGTAAGGCGTAGTAAGTCCCAAACTGAGAGTGAACAAAACTGGTTTTTCGAAAACAAAACGTCCTGGCTTTTCATTCTCGTATCTTCTTTTTTTGATTTGTTTATGGACGTGCCTTCTTATCTGGGTGCAAACAATATATGAAAGTACTTGTGTGAATTTTTTCAGCGCAATATAGACCCAGAATAAAATTGCAGAAAGTAGGGCAAAATTTCACAAGTTTTGGTAGAGTATAGCTTTTGTTTGTGCCAAATTTATGAAAAATTCTCCCAAAATAATTTTTTCCTAAAATGCCATGTAAGAATCTCCACTGAATTTGGGACAAAACGCGACAAATTTCAGGTCAAACGGATGGGTATTCACCAACGAAAAAAATCAAACAGTTTCACACGCAAACAAACCTTCCTTTCAATGCTGGCAGTGATGAATAAAAACTTATTGCCAATCTTGTGGGACGAATCTGGGGCTCAAATCTCATCCAAAACGCAATAGACACAGTGACGAACGTCTGGTAAAAATTTCATACCAAAACACCCCAGGAGTAAGGCGTAGTATGTCCCAGACCGAGAGTGAAGAAAACTGGTTTTCCGAAAACAAAATGTCCTGGCTTATCTTTCCCGTATCTTCTTTTTGTGATTCCCTTATGGACGTGCCTCCCTACCTGGGTGCAAAAAACATATGAAAGTACTTACGTGAATTTTTTCAGCTTAATACGGACGCAGAATAAAAATTGCAGAAAGTAGGGTCAAATTTCACAAGTTTTGGTAGAGGATACCCTTGGTTTGCACGAAAATTTATGAAAAACTCCTCCGATATATTTTTTTCCTTGAAATTTCACATAAGAATATCCATTGAATTTGGGACAAAACGCGACAAATTTCAGGTCACACGGATGTGTATTCATCAACGGAAAAAAATCAAACAGTTTCACACACAAACGAACCTTCCTTTTCACCCTGACAGTGATCAATAAAAAATTTATTGCAAATCTTGTGGGATGAATCTGGGGCTCAATGCTTACCCAAAACTCGAAAGACACAGTGACGAACGTCTGGTAAAAAATTCAGACAAAAACACCCAAGGAATAAGGCGTAGTAAGTCCCAGACCGAGAGTGAACAAAACTGGTTTTCCGAAAACAAAACGTCCTGGCTTTTCTTTCCCGTATCTTCTTTTTGTGATTCGTTTATGGACGTTCCTCCTTACCTAGGTGCAAACAACATAAGAAAGTACTTTCGTGAATTTTTTCAGTGCAATACGGATGCAAAATAAAAATTACAAAAAGTTTTGGGAGAGGATAGCCATAGTTTGCACGAAAATTTCTCAAAAATTATCCTAAAATTGTTTTTTCCTAAAATTCCACGTAAGAATATCCATTTAATTTGGCACAAAACGTGACAAATTTCAGGTCAAACAGATGTGTATTCACCCACAAAAATAATCAAACACTCTCACACACAAACGAACCTTCCTTTCAGCCCTGGCAGTGATCAATAAAAAATTTATTGCAATTCTTGTGGGTCGAATATGGGTCTCAAATATCAGCCCCAACTCAATTGACACAGTGACGAATGTCAGGTAAAAATTTCATACCCAAACACCCAAGGAGTGAGGAAAACTGGTTTTCCGAAAACAAAATGTCCTGGGTTTTCCTTCCCATATCTTCTTTTTGTGATTCCATTGTGGACGTGTCTCCCTACCTGGGTGCAAAAAACATATGAAAGTACTTGCGTGAATTTTTTCAGCGCAATACGAACGCAGAATAAAAATTGCAGAAAGTAGGGCGAAATTTCACAAGTTTTAGTAGTGGATATAGCCTTGGTTTGCATGAAAATTTCTGGAAAATTCTCCCGAAATAGTTTTTTCCTGAAATTCCACGTCATACTCTCCACGAAATTTGGGATAAAACGCAACAAATTTCAGATCAAACGGATGAGTATTCAGCCATGAAAAAAATCAAACAGTTTCACACGCAAACGAACCTTCCTTTCAGCCTTGGCAGTGATCAATAAATAGTTTATTGTCAATCTTGTGGGACTAATCTGGGGCTCAAATTTCAGCCAAAACTCAATAGACACAGGGACGAACGTCTTGTAAAAATTTCAGACTAAAACACCAAAGGAGTCAGGTGTAGTAAGTCCCAGACCGAAAGTGAACAAAACCGGTTTTCCAAAAACAAAATGTTCTGACTTTTCTTCCCCGTATGTTTTTTTTGTGATTCGTTTATGGACGTGCCTCCTTACCTGGGTGCAAACAACATATGAAAGTACTTTCGTGAATTTTTCCAGCGCGATACGGACGCAAAATAAAATTTGCAGAAAGTAGGACGAAATTTCACAAGTTTTGGTAGAGGATAGCCTTGGTTTGCACGAAAATTTGTGAAAAATTCTCCCGGAATAATTTTTTCTTGAAATTCCACTGAATTTGGGACAAAACGCCACAAACTTCAGATCAAACGATGGAGTATTCAACCACGAAAGAAATCAAACAGTTTCACACACAAACGAACCTTCCTTTCAGCCCTAGTAGTGATCAATATAAAATTTATTGCTAATAGTATGAGACGAATATGGGGCTCAAATTTCAGCCAAAACTCAATAGACACAGTGACGAACGTCTGGTAAAAATTTCATACCAAAACACTCAAGGAGTAAGGCATAGTATGTCCCAGACCGAGAGTGAAGAAAACTGGTTTTCCGAAACCAAAATGTCCTGGCTTTTCATTCCCGTATTTTTTTTTTGTGATTCCCTTGTGGACGTGCCTCCCTACCTGGGTGCAAAAAACATATGAAAGTACTTAAATGAATTTTTTCAGCGCAATACGGACACAGAATAAAAACTGCAGAATGTAGGTCAAATTTCACAAGTTTTGGTAGAGGATACCTTTGGTTTGCATGAAAATTTCTGAAACATTCTCTTCCGAAATAGTTTTATCTTGCAATTCCACGTAAGAACCTCCACTGAATTTGGGACAAAACGCCACAAATTTCAGGTCAAACGAATGAGAATTAAACAACGAAAAAAATCAAACAATTTCACACACAAAAGAACCTTCCTTTCAGCTCTGGCAGTGATCAATAAAAAATTTCTTGCTAATATTGTGGGATGAATATGGGGCTCAAATATTAGTCCAAACTCAATAGACACAGTGACAAACGTGTGGTAAAAATTTCATACCAAAACACCAAAGGAGTAAGGCGTAGTAAGTCCAAGACCGAGAGTAAAAAAAATCTGGTTTTCCGAAAACAAAAATGTTCCGGCTTTTCTTCCCCGTATCTTCTTTATGTTATTCCTTTATGGACGTGCCTCCTTTCCTGGGTGCAAACAACATAAGAAAGTACTTTCGTAAATTTTTTCAGTGGAAAACGCACGCAGAATAAAAATTGCAGAAAGTAAGGCGAAATTTCAATAGTTTTGGTAGAGGATAGTCTTGGTTTGCAGGAAAATTTCTCAAAAACATTCCCAAAATATTTTTTTCCTTAAATTCCACGTAAGAATATCCATTGAATTTGGGAAAAAACGTAACAAATTTCAGGTCAAACGGATGTTTATTCACCCACGAAAAAAATCAAACAGTTTCACTCACAAACGAACATTCCTTTCATCCCTGGTAATGATCAATAAAAAATTTATTGCCAATCCTGTGGGATGAACCTGGGGCTCAAATCTCAACCAAAACTCAATAGACACAGTGACGAACGTCTGGTAAAAAGTTCAGGCCAAAACACCCAAGGTGTAAGTCGTAGTATGTCCGACACCGAGAGTGAACAAAATTGGTGTTTCCAAAAAAAAAAATGTCCTGGCTTTTCTTCCCCGTATCTTCTTTTTGTGATTCGTTTATCGACGTGCCTCCTTACTTGGGTGCAAACAACATATAAAACTACTTGCGTGAATTTTTTTCGGGGTAATAAGGACGCACAATAAAAATTGTAGAGAGTAGGGCGAAATTGCATAAGTTTTGGTAGAGGATAGCCTTGGTTTCCACGAAAATTTCTCAAAAATTCTCCTGAAATAGTTTTTTTTCCTGAAATTCCACGTATGAATCTCCACTGAATTTTTTCAGTGCAATACGAACGCAGAATAAAAAAATTGCAGAAAGTAAGAAGAAATTTCACAAGTTTTTGTAGAGGATAGTCTTGGTTTGCAGGAAAATTTCTCAAAACCATTCCCAAAATAGTTTTTTCCTTAAATTCCACGTAAGAATATCCATTGAATTTGGGACAAAACGTAACAAATTTCAGGTCAAACGGATGTTTATTCACCCACGAAAAAAATCACACAGTTTCACTCACAAACGAACATTCCTTTCATCCCTGGTAATGATCAATAAAAAATTTATTGCCAATCCTGTGGGATGAACTTGGGGCTCAAATCTCAACCAAAACTCAATAGACACAGTGACGAACGTCTGGTAAAAAGTTCAGGCCAAAACACCCAAGGTGTAAGTCGTAGTATGTCCGAGACCGAGAGTGAACAAAATTGGTTTTTCCAAAAAAAAAAATGTCCTGGCTTTTCTTCCCCGTATCTTCTTTTTGTGATTCGTTTATCGACGTGCCTCCTTACCTGGGAGCAAACAACATATAAAACTACTTGCGTGAATTTTTTTCGGGGTAATAAGGACGCACAATAAAAATTGTAGAGAGTAGGGCGAAATTGCATAAGTTTTGGTAGAGGATAGCCTTGGTTTCCATGAAAATTTCTCAAAAATTCTCCTGAAATAGTTTTTTTTTCCTGATATTCCACGTATGAATCTCCACTGAATTTTTTCAGTGCAATACGGACGCAGAATAAAAATTGCAAAAAGTGAGGCGAAATTTCACATGTTTTGGTACAGGATAGCCTTGGTTTGCAGGAAAATTTCTCAAAAACTTTCCCAAAATAGTTTTTTCCTTAAATTCCACGTAAGAATATCCACTGAATTTGGTACAAAACGCAACAAATTTCAGGTCAAACAGATGTGTATTCACCCACGAAAAAAATAAAACAGTTTCACACACAAACGAACCTTCCTTTTAGCCATGGTAGTCATCAATAAAAAATTTATTGTCAATACTGTGGGATGAATCTGTGGCTCAAATCTCAGCCAAAACTCAATAGACACAGTGACGAACTTCTGGTAAAAAATTCAGACCAAAACACCTAAGGAGTAAGGCGTAGTATGTCCGAGACCGAGAGTGAACAAAACTGGTTTTCCGAAAAAAATAACGTCCTGGCTTTTCTTCCCCGTATCTTCTTTTCGTGATTCGTTTATGGACGTGCCTCCTTACTTGGGTGCAAAATACATATAAAACAACTTGCGTGACTTTTTTTCAGGGTAATAAGGACGCACAATAAAAATTGAACAGAGTAGGGCGAAATTTCACAAATCACTGCCTTGGTTTGCACGAAAATTTATCAGAAATTCTCCCGAAATAGTTTTTTCCTGAAATTCCACGTAAGAATCTACACTGAATTGGGGACAAAAGCCCACAAATTTCAGGTCAAACAGTTTCACACACAAACGAACCTTCCTTTCAGCCCTGGCAGTGATGAATAAAAATTTTGTTGCCAATCTTGTGGGACGAATATGGGTCTTAAATCTCAACCCCAACTCCATAAACACAGTGACGAACGTCTGGTAAAAATTTTATACGATAACACCCAAAGAGTAAGGCGTAGTAGGTCCCAGACCAAGAGGGAAGAAAACTAGTTTTCCGAAAACAAAATGTCCTGGCTTTTCCTTCCCGTATCTTCTTTTTGTGATTCCTTTATGGGCGTGCCTTCTTACTTGGGTGCAAAAAACATATGAAAGTACTTGCGTGAATTTTCTCAACACAATACGGAAGCAGAATAAAAATTGCATAAACTAGAGCGAAATTGCACAAGTTTTGGTAGATGATAGCCTTGGTTTGCACGTAAATTTCTGAAAAATTCTCCCGAAATAGTTTTTTCCTGAAATTCCCCGTAAGAATTTCCACTGAATTTGGGACAAAAAACCACCAAAATCAGGTCTAACGGATGAGTATTCACCCATGAAAAAAATCAAGCATGTTCAAACACAAATGGACTTTCCTTTCAGCACTGGCAGTGATCAATAAAAAATTTCTTCCCAATCTTGTGGGACGAATATAGGTCTCAAATCTCAGCCCCAACTCAATAGACACAGTGACGAACTTTTGGTAAAATTTTTATACCAAAACACCCAAGGAGTAAGGCGTAGTATGTCCCAAACTGAGAGTGAAGAAAACTGGTTTTCCGAAAACAAAATGTCCTGGCTTTTATTTCACGTATCTTCTTTTTGTGATTCCGTTGTAGACGTGCCTCCCTACCTGGGTGTAAAAAACATATGAAAGTACTTGCGTGAATTTTTTTCAGCGCAATACGGACCCAGAATCAAAATTGCATAAATTAGGGCGAAATTTCACATGTTTTGGTAGAGGATAGCCTTGCTTTGCACGAAAATTTCTGAAAAATTATCCCAAAATAGTTTTTTCGTAAAATTACACGTAAGAATCTCCACTGAATTTGGGACAAAACACCACAAATCTCAGGTCAAACAGATGAGTATTCACCCACGAAAAAAAATCAAATAGTTTCACACACAAACGAACCTTCCTTTCAACCCTGACAGTGATCAATAAACAATTTCTTGCTAATATTGGGGAACGAATATGGGGCTCAAATATCAGCCCAAACTCAATGGACACAGTGACGAACGTTTGGTAAAAATTTCATACCAAAACACCAAAGGAGGAAGGCGTAGTAAGTCCCATACCGAGAGTGAACGAAACTCGTTTTCTTTTCAGAAAACGTCCTGGCTTTTCTCCTCCGGATCTTCTTTTTGTGATTCTTTTATGGACGTACCCCCTTACCTGTGTGCAAAAAACATATGAAAGAACTTGGATTAATTTTTTCATCGCAATACGGACACAGAATAAAAATTGCAGAAAGAAGGGCGAAATTTCACAAGTTTTGGTAGAGGATAGCCTTAGTGTGCATGAAAATTTGTGCAAAATTCTCCCGAAATAGTTTGTTCCTGAAATTCCACGTAAGAATATCCACTGAATTTGGGACAAAACGCCACAAATTTTAGGTCAAAGGGATGAGTATTCTCCCACGAAAAAAATCAAACAGTTTCACACAGAAACGAACCTTCCTTTCATCCCTGACAGTGATCAATAAAAAATTTATTGTCAATCTTGTGGGATGAATATGGGGCTGAAATCTCAGCCAAAACTCAATACACATAGTGACGAACGTCGGGTAAAAATTTCAGACCAAAACACCCAAGGAGTAAGTCATAGTAAGTCCCAAACCAAGAGTGAACAAAATTGGTTTTCCAAAAACAAAATGTCCTGGCTTTTCTTCCCCGTATCTTCTTTTTGTGATTCGTTTATTGACGTGCCTCCTTGCCTGGGTGCAAGAAACATATGAAAGTACTTGTGTGAATTTTTTCAGCGCAATACGAACGCACAATAAAAATTGCAGAAAGTAGGGCGAAATTTCACAAGTTTTGGTAGATGTCTTGGTTTAAACAAAAATTTCTGAAAATTCTCCCGAAATAGTTTTTTTCCTGTAATCCAATGTAAGAATCTCCACTAAATTTAGGAAAAAATGCTACAAATTTCAGGTCAAACGGATGAGTATTCAACCACGAAAAAATCAAACAGTTTAGACACAAACGAACCTTCCTTTCAGCCCTGGCAGTGATCAATAAAAAATTTATTGCCAATCTTGTGGGATGACTATGGGGCTCAAATCTCAGTCAAAACTCAATAGACATAGTAACGAACATCTGGTAAAAATTTCATACCAACACACCAAAGGAGTAAGGTGTAGTAAGTTCCAGACCAAGAGTGAACAAAACTGGTTTTCCAAAAACAAAACGTCCTGGCTTTTCTTCCCCGTATCTTCTTTTTATCATTCGTTTACGGACGTGCGTCCTTACCTGGGTGCAAACAACATATGAATGTACTTGCGTGAATTTTTTCAGTGCAATATGGACGCAGAATAAAAATTGCAGAAAGTAGGGCGAAATTTCACAAGTTTTAGTAGAGGATAGCCTTGGTTTGCACGAAAATTTCTGAAAAATTCTCTAGAAATAGTTTTTTCTTGAAATTCCATCTGTGAATCTCCACTGAATTTGGGACAAAACACCACAAATTTCAGGTCTAACGGATGAGTATTAACCATAAAAAAAAAATCAAACAGTTTCCCACACAAACGAACCTTCCTTTTAGCCCTGGCAGTGATCAATAAAAAATTTATTGCCAATCTTGTGGTACGAATATGGGGCTCAAATCTCAGCAAAAATTCAATAGACACAGTGACGAACGTCTTGTAAAAATTTCATACCAAAACACCTAAGGATTAAGGCGAAGTATGTCCCAGACCGAGAGTGAACAAAACTGGTTTTCCGAAAACAAAACGTCCTGGCTTTTCTACCTCATATCTTCTTTTTGTGATTCGTTTGTTGACGTGCCTCCTTATGTAGGTGCAAACAACATATGAAATTACTTCCAAGAATTTTTTCAGTGCAATACGGACGCAGAATAAAAATTGCAGAAAATGAGGAGAAATTTCACAAGTTTTAGTAGATGATACCCTTGGTTGAACGAAAATTACTGAAAAATTCTCCCGAAATAGATTTTTTCTGAAATTCCACGTAAGAATCTCCACTTAATTTGGGACAAAACGCCAGAAATTTCAGGTCAAACAGATGAGTATTCACCTACGAAAAAAGTCAAACAGTTTCATACACAAATGAACCTTCCTTTCAGCCCTGGCAACGATCATTAAAAAATTTATTGCCAATGTTGTGGGACAATTATGGGGCATAAATCTCAGCCAAAACTCAATAGACAGTATGACGAATGTTTGTTTAAAATTTCATACCAAAGCACTCAAGGAATAACGCGTAGTAAGTCCCAAACCGAAAGTGAACAAAACAGGTTTTCCGAAAACAAAACGTTCTGGATTTTCTTCCCCGTATATTATTTTTGTGATTCGTTTATGGACATGCTTCCTTACCTGGGTGCAAACAACATATGAAAGTACTTGCGTGAATTTTTTTAGCGCAATAAGGACGCAGAAAAAAAATTGTAGAGAGTAGGGCGAAATTTCACAAGTTTTGGTAAATGATAACCTCGGTTTGCACGAAAATTTTTGAAAAATTATCCCGAAATAGTTTTTTCCTGAAATTCCACGTTAGAATATCCACTGAATTTGGAACAAAACGCCTCAAATTTCAGGTCAAACGGATGAGTATTCACACACGAATAAAATCAAACAGTTGCACACACAAACGAACATTCCTTTCAGCCCTGGCAGTAACCATATAAAATTTATTGCCACTCTTGTGGGACGAATATGGGGCTCAAATCTTAGCCAAAATTGAATAGACACAGTGACAAACGTCTGGTACTAATTTCATACCAAAACACCCAAGGAGTAAGGCGTAGTAAGTCCCAGACCGAGAGTGAAAAAAATTGGTTTTCCAAAATTAAAACGTCTTGACTTTTCTTCTCCGTATCTTCTTTTCGTGATTCGCTTATGGATGTGCCTCCTTGCCTGGGTGCAAACAACATATGAAAGTACTTGCGTAAATTTTTTCAACGCAATACGGACGCAAAATAAAAATTTCAGAAAGTAGGGCGAAATTTATCAAGTTTTGGTAGAGAATAATAGCCTTGGTTTGCATTAAAGTTTCTGAAAAATTCTCCCGAAATAGTTTTATCTTGAAATTCCACGTAAGAATCTGCACTGAATTTTGGACAAAACGCCACAAATTTCAGGTCAAACGAATAAGTATTGAACCACGAAAAAAATCAAACAATTTCACACACAAACAAACCTTCCTTTTATCCTTGGCAGTGATCAATATAAAATTTATTGCTAATCATATGATACGAATATGGGGCTCAAATATCATCCATAATTGAATAGACACAGTGACGAAAGTCTGGTAAAAATTTCAGACCAAAGCACCCAAGGACTAAGGCGTAGTAAGTCCCAGACTGAGAGTGAACAAAACTGGTTTTCCGAAATTGAAAGGTCCTGGATTTTCTTCCCCGTATCTTCTTTTTGTTATTCTTTTATGGATATTCCTCCTTACCTGGGTGCAAACAACATATGAAAGTACTTGCGTGAATTTTTTCAGCATAATACGAACGCAAAATAAAAATTGCAGAAAGTAGGGCGAAATTTCACAAGTTTTGGTAGTGGATATAGCCTTGGTTTGCACGAAAATTTCTGGAAAATCCTCCCGAAATAGTTTTTTGCTGAAATTCCACGTCATAATCTCCACTGAATTTGGGATAAAACGCAACAAATTTCAGGTCAAACGGATGAGTATCCACCAACGAAAAAATCAAGCAGTTTCACACACAAACAAACCTTCCTTTTAGCCTTGGCAGTGATCAATAAAAAATTTATTACCAATCTTGTGGGACTAATCTGGGACTCAAATTTGAGCCAAAACTCAATAGACACAGGGACGAACGTCTTGTAAAAATTTCAGACTAAAACACCAAAGGAGTAAGGTGTAGTAAGTTCTAGACCGAGAGTGAACAAAACCGGTTTCCCAAAAACAAAACGTCCTGACTTTTCTTCCTTGTATCTTCTTTTTGTGATTCGTTTATGGACGTACCTCCTTACCTGGGTGCAAACAACATATAAAAGTACTTTCGTGAATTTTTTCAGCGCAATATGGATGCAAAATAAAATTTGCAGAAAGTAGGGTGAAATTTCACAAGTTTTGGTAGAGGATAGCCTTGGTTTGTATGAAAATTTGTGAAAAATTCTCCCGGAATAATTTTTTCTTGAAATTCCACTGAATTTGGGACAAAACGCCACAAACTTCAGATCAAACGATGGAGTATTCAACCACGAAAGAAATCTAACAGTTTCACACACAAACGAACCATCCTTTCAGCCCTGGCAGTGATCAATATAAAATTTATTGCTAATAGTATGGGACGAATATGGGGCTCAAATTTCAGCTAAAACTCGATAGACACAGTGACGAATGTCTGGTAAAAATTTCAGACCAAAACACCCAAGGAGTAAGGCGTAGTAAGTCCCAGACTGATAATGAACAAAACTGGTTTTTCAAAATTAAAACGTCCTGGCTTTTCTTCCTCGTATCTTCTTTTTGTGATTCGTTTATGGACGTGCCTCCTTACCAGAGTGCAAACAACATATGAAAGTACTTGCGTGAATTTTTCAGCACAATACGGACGCAAAATAAAAATTGCAAAAAGTAAGGCGAAATTGCACATGTTTTGGTAGAGGATACCTTTGGTTTGCACGAAAATATCTGAAAAATTCTAAGGAAATTGTTTTTCCTGAAATTCTACGTAAGAATCTCCACTGAATTTGGGAAAAAACACAACAAATTTCAGGTCAAACGGATGAGTATTCACCACGAAAAAAATCAAACAGTTTCACACACAAACGAACCTTCATTTCAGCCCTGGCAGTGATCAATATAAAATTTATTGCCAATCTTGTGGAATAAATATGGGGATCAAATCATAGCCAACACTCAATAGAAACAGTGACGAACGTTTGGTAGATATTTCATACCAAAATACCCAAGGAGTTAGGCGTAGTAAGTCCGAAACCGATAGTGAACAAAATTGGTTTCCGAAAACAAAACGTCCTGGTTTGTCTTCCCCGTATCTTCTTTTTGTGATTAGTTTATGGGCATTCCTCCTTACTTGGGTGCAAACAACATATGAAAGTACTTGCATGATTTTTTTCAATGTAATACAGACGAAGAATAAAAATTGCAGAAAGTAGGGCGAAATTTCACAAGTTTTGGTAGAGGGCCTTGGTTTGCACGAAATTTTCTGAAAAATTCTCCGGAAATATTTTTTTTCTGAAATTCCATGTAAGAATATCCACTGAATTTGGGAGAAAACGCCACAAATTTCAGGTCAAACGAATGAGTATTTACCCACGAAAAAAATCAAACAGTTTCACACACAAACGAACCTTTCTTTTAGCCTTGGCAGTAATCAATATAAAATTTAATGCCACTCATGTGGGACGAATATGAGGCTCAAATCTCATCCAAAACTGAATAGACACAGTGATGAACGTCTGGTAAAAATTTTCCACCAAAATACCCAAGGAGTAAGGCGTAGTAAGTCCAGAGGGAGAGTGAACAAAACTGGTTTTCCGATAACAAAACGTCCTGACTTTTCTTCTCTGTACCCTCTTTTCCTGATTTGTTTATGGACGTGCCTCCTTACCTGGGTGCAAACAACATATGAAAGTACTCTCGTGAATTTTTTTCAGTGCAATACGGACGCAAAATAAAAATTGCAGAAAAGAGTGCGAAATTTCACAAATTTTAGTAAAGGATAGCCTAGGTTTGCACAAAAATTTCTGAAAAATTCTCCCGAAATAGATTTTTCCTGAAATTCAAACGGATGAGTATTCGACCAAGAAAAAATGAAACAGTTTCACACACAAACGAACCTTCCTTTCTGCGCTGGCTGTGATGAATAAAAAACCTTTTGCCAATTTTGTTGGACAAATCAGGGGTTGAAATCTTAGCCAAAACTCAATAGACACAGTGATGACCGTCTGGTAAAAATTTCAAACCAAAATACCCAAGGAGTAAGGCGTAGTAAATCCCAGACCGAGAGTGGACAAAATTTGTTTTCCGAAACAAAACGCCCTGACTTTTCTTCCCCGTATCTTCTTTTTATAATTAATTTATGGACGTGCCTGCTTACCTGGGTACAACCAACATATGAAAGTAAATGTGTGAATTTTTTCAACGCAATACGAACCCATAATAAAATTACAGAAAGTAGGGTTAAATTTAAAGAGTTTTGGTAGCCTTGGTTTGCGCCAAATTTCTGAAAAATTCTCCCGAAATAGTTTTTTCCTAAAATTGCACGTAAGAATCTCCAATGAATTTTGGATAACACGCGAAAAATTTTAGGTTAAACGGATGAGTATTCACCCACGAAAAAATTGAAACAGTTTCACAAACAAACGAACCTTCCTTTCTACGCTGGCTGTGATGAATAAAAAACTTTTTCCTAATTTTGTTGCACGAATCAGGGGCTGAAATCTTAGCCAAAACTCAATAGACACAGTGATGAACGTCTGGTAAAATTTCCAGACCAAAATACCCAAGCAGTAAGGCGTAGTAAGTCCCAGACCGAGAGTGAAAAAACTTGGTTTTCTGAAAACAAAACGTCCTGGCTTTTCTTCCCCGTATCTTGTTTTTCCGATTTGTTTATGGACGTGCCTCCTTACCTGGGTGCAAACAACATATGAAAGTACTTGTCTGAATTTTATCGGCGCAATACGGACCCAGAATAAAATTGCAGAAAGTAGGGCGAAATTTCACAAGTTTTGATAGAGGATAGCCTTGGTTTGCACCAAATTTCTGAAAAATTCTTCCGAAATAGATTTTCCTGAAATTTTACGACAGAATCTCCACTGAATTTGAGACAAAACACAAACAAATTTAAGATTAAACGAATGAGTATTCACCCACGAAAAATACCAATCAGTTACACACAGAAACGAACCTTCCTTTCAACACTAACAGTGATGAATAAAAAACTTATTGTCAATCTTGTGGGAAGAATCTAGGGCTCAAATCTCAACCAAAAGTCAATAGACACGATGACGACCGTTTGGTAAAAATTTCAAACCAAAATACCCAAGGAGTAAGGCGTAGTAAATCCCAGACCGAGAGTGGACAAAATTTGTTTTCCGAAGCAAAACGTCCTGAGTTTTGTTCCCTGTATCTCTTTTTCTGATTCATTTATGGACGTGCCTGCTTACCTGGGTACAAACAACATATAAAAGTACTTGTGTGAATTTTTTCAGCACAATACGAACGCAGAATAAAGTTGCAGAAAGTAGGGTTAAATTTAAAGAGTTTTGGTGGCCTTGGTTTGCACCAAATTTCTGAAAAATTCTTCCGAAATAGATTTTCCTAAAATTCCACGTAAGAATCTCCACTGAATTTTGGACAAAACGCGAAAAATTTTAGGTTAAACAGATGAGTATTCCCCCACGAAAAAATTGAAACAGTTTTACACACAAGCGAACCTTCCTTTCTGCGCTGGCTGTGATGAATAAAAAACATTTTGCCAATTTTGTTGGAGGAATCAGGGGCTGAAATCATAGCCAAAACTCAATAGACACAGTGATGAACGTCTGGTAAAATTTCCAGACCAAAATACCCAAGAAGTAATGCGTAGCAAGTCCCAGACCGAGAGTGAAAAATTTGGTTTTCTGAAAACAAAACGTCCTGGCTTTTTTTCCCCGTATCTTCTTTTTGTAATTTGTTTATGGACGTGCCTCCTTACCTGGGTGCAAACAACATATGAAAGTACTTGTCTGAATTTTTTCGGCGCAATACGGACCCAAAATAAAATTGCAGAAAATAGGGCGAAATTTCACAAGTTTTGATAGAGGATAGCCTTGGTTTGCACCAAATTTCTGAAAAATTCTTCCGAAATAGATTTTCCTGAAATTTTATGTCAGAATCTCACTGAATTTGAGACAAAACCCAACAAATGTTAGATTAAACGAATGAGTATTCGCCCACAAAAAAAACCAATCAGTTACACAAAGAAACGAACATTCCTTTCAGCATTGACAGTGATGAATAAAAAACTTATTGTCAATCTTGTCGGAAGAATCTAGGGCTAAAATCTCAGCCAAAATTCAATAGACACGATGACGACCGTTTGGTAAAGATTTCAAACCAAAATACCCAAGGAGTAAGGCGTAGTAAATCCCAGACCGAGAGTGGACAAAATTTGTTTTCCGAAGCAAAACGTCCTGACTTTTCTTCCCCGTATCTTCTTTTTCTGATTAATTTATGGACATGCCTGCTTACCTGGGTACAAACATCATATGAAAGTACATGTGTGAATTTTTTCAGCGCAATACGAACCCAGAATAAAATTGCAGAAAGTAGGGTTAAATTTAAAGAGTTTTGGTAACCTTGGTTTGCGCCAAATTTATGAAAAATTCTCTCGAAATAGTTTTTTCCTAAAACTCCACGTAAGAATCTCCACTGAATTTTGGACAAAACGCGAAAAATTTTAGGTTAAACAAATGAAACGAAGCTTCCTTTCAGCACTGACAGTGATGAATAAAAAACTTATTGTCAATCTTGTGGGAAGAATCTAGGGCTCAAATCTCAGTAAAAATTCAATAGACACGATGACGACCGTTTGGTAAAAATTTCAAACCAAAATACCCAAGGAGTAAGGCGTAGTAAATCCCAGACCGAGAGTGGAGAAAATTTGTTTTCCGAAACAAAACGTCATGACTTTTCTTCCCCGTATCTTCTTTTTCTGATTAATTTATGGACATGCCTGCTTACCTGGGTACAAACAACATATGAAAGTACATGTGTGAATTTTTTCAGCGCAATACGAACCCAGAATAAAATTGCAGAAAGTAGGGTTAAATTTAAAGAGTTTTGGTAGCCTTGTTTTGCGCCAAATTTATGAAAAATTTTCCCGAAATAGTTTTTTCCTGAAATTCCACGTAAGAATCTCCATTGAATTTTGGACAAAACGCGAAAAATTTTAGGTTAAACAGATGAGTATTCACCCACGAAAAAATTGAAACAGTTTCACTCACAAACAAACCTTCCTTTCTGCACTGGCTGTGATGAATAAAAAACTTTTTGCAAATTTTGTTGGACGAATCAAGGGCTGAAATCTTAGCCAAAACTCAATAGACACAGTGATGAACGTCTGGTAAAATTTCCAGACCAAAATACCCAAGCAGTAAGGCGTAGTAAGTCCCAGACCGAGAGTGAAAAAACTTGGTTTTCTGAAAACAAAACGTCCTGGCTTTTCTTCCCCGTATCTTGTTTTTGTGATTTGTTTATGGACGTGCCTCCTTACCTGGGTGCAAACAACATATGAAAGTACTTGTCTGAATTTTTTCGCCGCAATACAGACCCAGAATAAAATTGCAGAAAGTAGGGCGAAATTTCACAAGTTTTGATAGAGGATAGCCTTGGTTTGCACCAAATTTCTGAAAAATTCTTCCGAAATAGATTTTCCTGAAATTTTACGTCAGAATCTCCACGGAATTTGAGACAAAACACAACAAATTTTATATTAAACGGATGAGTATTCACCCACGAAAAAAACCAATCAGTTACACACAGAAACGAACCTTCCTTTCAACACTAACAGTGATGAATAAAAAACTTATTGTCAATCTTGTGGGAAGAATCTAGGGCTCAAATCTCAACCAAAAGTCAATAGACACAATGACGACCGTTTGGTAAAAATTTCAAACCAAAATACCCAAGGAGTAAGGCGTAGTAAATCTCAGACCGAGAATGGACTAAATTTTTTTTCCGAAACAAAACGTCCTGACTTTTCTTCCCCGTATCTTCTTTTTCTGATTAATTTATGGACGTGCCTGCTTACCTAGGTACCAAAAACATATGAAAGTACATGTGTGAATTTTTTCAGCGCAATACGAACCCAGAATAAAATTGCAGAATGTAGGGTTAAATTTAAAGAGTTTTGGTAGCCTTGGTTTGCGCCAAATTTCTGAAAAATTCTCCCGAAATAGTTTTGTCCTAAAATTCCACGTAAGAATCTCCACTGAATTTTGGACAAAACGCAAAAAATTTTAGGTTAAACGGATGAGTATTCACCCACGAAAAAATTGAAACAGTTTCAGACACAAACGAACCTTCCTTTCTGCGCTGGCTGTGATGAATAAAAAACTTTTTGCCAATTTTGTTGGACGAATCAGGGGCTGAAATCTTAGCCAAAACTTAATAGACACAGTGATGAACGTCTGGTAAAATTTTCAGACCAAAATACCCAAGCAGTAAGGCGTATTAAGTCCCAGACCGAGAGTGAAAAAACTTGGTTTTCTGAAAACAAAACGTCCTGGCTTGTCTTTCCCGTATCTTCTTTTTGTGATTTGTTTATGGACGTGCCTCCTTACCTGGGTGCAAATAACATATGAAAGTACTTGTCTGAATTTTTTCAGCGCAATACGGACCTAGAATAAAATTGCAGAAAGTAGGGCGAAATTTCACAAGTTTTGATAGAGGATAGCCTTGGTTTGCACCAAATTTCTGAAAATTCTTCCAAAATAGTTTTTTTTCTAAAATTCCATGTAAGAATCTCTACTGAATTTGGGACAAAACACGACAAATTGCAGGTCAAATGGATGAGTATTCACCCACGAAAAAATCATATAGTTTCACACACAAATGAGCCTTCCTTTCATCCTGGCAGTGATGAATAAAATATCGTATCAAAGGCTCAAATCTCAGCCAAAACGCAATAGACATAGTTTCGATTGTCTGGTAAAAAGTTTAGACCAAAATACCGAAGGAGTAAGGCATAGTAAGTCCCAGACCGAGAGTGAACAAAACTGGTTTTCTGAAAATAAAACGTTCTGGGTTTTCGTCCCCGTATCTTCTTTTTTTGATTTGTTTATGGACATGCCTGCTTACCTGGGTGCAAACAACATATGAAAGTACTGGTGTGAATTTTTTCAGCGCAATATGCACCCAAAATAATATTACAGATTTTGGATGATTCTGGAATAACGGTTTCGTAAGCAAAAGGTGTTTCTGGAATAGGGATTCCATAAGCTAAGTGTGTTTCCAAAATAGGAAATCTGGAAGGCAAAAAATCATTCTAGAACATCTTTTCTTGAACCCTTTTTTTTATATTCCAAAATGGTCCACAAAAAGAAGCAACTCAGCAACTTGAAGATGAAGCTCCTAGCCATTGATGTTGTGGCTTTTGATGTAGAGCAAAAGCAGTTTACAGATCCACGTGTGAGAGATTGGCTTCTCAGGGCCAAAGATGTTGTGTTTGATGCAGAAGATCTCTTGGATGAAATAGATTATGAACTTTCCAAAAGCCAAGTGGAAGTTGAGTCTCAGAGTGCTGCTAACAAGGTGTGGAATTCCCTCAAATCTTCTTTTTTCAGTTTCTTTGAAAATGAAATTGAATCCAGGATGGATCAAGTCATTGAGGACCTAGAAGAGCTTGCTACCCAAAGCGGTTTTCAAGGTTTGAAAAAGGCTAGTGGTGTTGGGGTTGGATCAGGATCCAGTAGTAAATTAACATATACATCTTTGCCAAATGAAAGTGTTATGTATGGCAGAGATGAAGACAGAGAATTTGTGTTTAACTGGCTCACATCTGACACTCACACCAACCTTTCTATACTTTCTATTGTGGGCATGGGTGGGTTGGGTAAGACCTCACTTGCCCAACAAGTATTCAATGACCCAAGGATTGAAGGTAAATTTGATATTAAAGCTTGGGTCAGTGTTCCACAGGAATTTGATGTTCTCAATGTATCAAGAGCAATTCTTGACACAATTACTAGTTCAACTGAGCATAGTATACTGCAGGAAGTGGTTCAGAGAAGACTGGAAGAAAATTTGACAGAGAAAAAATTTCTTCTCGTTTTGGATGACGTTTGGAATGAAAGACAATCTAAATTGGAAGATGTGCAGAAGCCCCTTATTTTTGCAGGCCAAGGCAGTAGGATTCTTGTCACTACACGTAGTGAGAAGGTTGTTGTTATCATGAGATCAGAAAAGCACCTTCTGAAGGTGTTAAGAAAAGATTATTGTTGGGACTTGTTTGCAAAACATGCATTCCAAAGTGTTAATCCTCAACCGAATCCAGAGTTCATGGATATTGGTAAGAAGATAGTAGAAAAATGTAATGGACTTCCTTTGGCCTTGAAAACAATGGGAAGTTTATTATACAATAAATCGTCCTTTTGGGAATGGGAAAGCATTATGAAAAGTGAGATATGGGATTTTTCAGAAAATGGAAGTGATATACTCCCGGCTTTAAGATTGAGTTATCTCCACCTTCCTTCTCATATGAAGAAATGTTTTGCTTTTTGTGCCTTATTTCCCAAAGGTTATGAGTTTGACAAAGAGTGTTTAATTCAACTGTGGATGGCTGAAAATTTTCTAGAAAGCCCTCTACAGAAAAGGAGTGCTAAAGAAGTTGGAGAACAATATTTCAATGATCTGTTATCTTAGTCCTTCTTTCAACAATCCGGAAATGAAGACGAAAAACATTTTATCATGCATGACCTTCTAAATGATTTGGCAAAATTCGTTTGTGAGGACATCTGCTTCAGGTTAGGAGTTGATAAACCAAAAGGTATATCCAAGACAAGCCGTCATTTTTCATTTCCAACCACTCGTGTTAAGTGTTTTGATGGGTTTGGAAGTTTGATTGATACTCAAAAGTTGCATACATTTATGCCAACTGGCAGGAGAATGAATAATCCTTTATGTTTCCGTTGGTACTGTAAGATGTCGATAGATGACTTGTTCTCTAACTTTAAGTTCATACGCGTCTTAACCTTACAGAGGTGCCTAAATCTATAGGAAATCTTAAGCATTTCCGTTCCTTAGATCTCTCTTTTACTGTCATAGAAAAACTACCTGACTCAATTAGTTTACTCTACAAGAACCCTAACAGAACCCTAACAGAGCTACCCGACAAATAATATTGAATAAACAGAGCGGAATAATAAAAGAGATAAAGAGGAAAAAACACACCAGAAAATTGTTAACGGAGTTCGGCCAATTTAGCCTAATCTCCGAGCATAGCAAAAACAGCTCACTTTTATTATTATGGGAGAAGATATTACAAATTGGGATATATAACAGTGAAGGAGGAGAGTTTAATTTATAACCCTCAAACCTCCTTCCCAAACAATGAACCCACCGATGTGGGACTTGGGATTAAGCCAAAATCAACAAATCTCCACCTTGGCTTAATTTCAAGTCCCACCTAAAACAAATCTTCTCAAAACATAACAAAATACAAACTTTGAAGTGCTTCAAATTTGCGCCTCCGGGCGCCAACTTCAAATGTGCAAGATATTAACCAAGTCTAAACAATGTTCAAACTTGGTCCTTGTAACCACCTTGGCGAGCATATCTGCAAGATTCTCTGTAGTGTGAATCTTCTGGAGAACAATCTCCTCTTCTTCTAGAATCTCACGCACAAAGTGATAGCGAACATCAATGTGCTTCGTCCGTGCATGAAAGACTTGATTCTTTGCTAAATGAATAGCACTCTGACTGTCAGAATATAACTCAAGTTGTTTTTGACCAACTCCCAAGTCTTTAAGCAACCCATGAAGCCAAATTGCTTCCTTCACAGCCTCTGTAATCGCCATATACTCTGCCTCTGTCGTAGACAAAGCCACCGTAGACTGCAAGGTAGACTTCCAACTAACTGGCGCTTTTGCTAAAGTGAACAAATAGCCAGTAGTAGACCGTCGCTTATCCAAATCACCTGCATAATCAGAATCACAATATCCAACTATGCATTGACCAAGTGATTCATCTTGCTCAAATGTCAATCCAACATCTAAGGTATTTTGGAGGTACCGTAGAATCCATCTCACAGCTTGTCAATGACCCTTGCCCGGATTATGCATGTACCTGCTAACAACACTCACAGCCTGTAAAATATCTGGTCTTGTACACACCATTGCATACATCAAGCTTCCAACTGCATTTGCATATGGGACTTTCGCCATGTATTCTCGTTCTTCATCAGTCGTCGGAGATAAACGGCTACTCAATTTCAAATGAGGAGCAAGTGGGGTACTTACAGGTTTTGTATCTTCGTGTATACCAAAACGTTGTAGTACCTTTTGCAAATACTGCTTCTGTGATAACCAAAGTTTTCCCCTCTCCCTGTCCCTGTTTATCTCCATGCCGAGAATCTTCTTGGCTTCCCCCAAATCCTTCATCTCGAACTCTTTACTCAACTGAGCTTTTAACCTGTCAATCTCAACTTGGCTCTTTGCTGTAATCAGCATATCATCAACATATAAGAGTAAGTAAATGTAGGAACCATCTTTAAGTCTACGCAAATACACACAGTGATCATATTTGCTTCTCTTGTACTTCTGATCCTTCATGAACTTATCAAATCGTTTGTACCACTGTCTCAGAGATTGTTTCAGTCCGTACAACGATTTGCTAAGTTTACAAACCCAATCTTCTTTACCATCAACCTTGTATCCTTCTGGTTGAGTCATATAGATTTCCTCATTCAAATCACCGTGTAGGAACGCGGTCTTTACATCAAGTTGAGCAAGCTCTAAATTCAACTGTGCTACCAAGGCCAACAAAATTCGAATGGAGGAATGTTTAACAACTAGAGAAAATACCTCATTATAATCAATTCCCTCCCTTTGAGCAAAGCCTTTAGCAACCAACCTTGCCTTGTAACAAACATCTTCTTTATTAGGAAATCCTTCTTTCTTTGCAAATACCCATTTGCACCCAATTGCCTTCTTACCTTTTGGTAATTGTGCCAGCTTCCACGTTTTGTTCTTCTTCAAAGACTGCATCTCCTCTTCCATCGCACCTGCCCAATTACCACTCTCTGAACTCAGAATGGCTTTTGGGTAAGTGGATGGAATGTCATCAACAACTGGAAGTGCATAGGCAACCATATCCATGAAACGAGTAAGCTTCTGAATATCTCGTCTCTGTCTTCTAACTGCAATTGGCACTGATTGTTGTTGAGATTCTTGGGTAGGAACCTCTTCCTCATCTGACTCTTCTTCTGCCATAGGAGAGTCACTTGTGGTATTTCGTGTTGGGATCACCACTGTCGGCTCAAACTCCACCTGCTTCCGGGCACACTCCACCTGTTGTGGAGTACTATCAGCTCCTTCTTGATTTACCTTCTTTAACATGGAAGGTTCATCAAAGGTAACATCCCTGCTGATAATTGTCTTCTTTGCCTCTAGACACCACAAACGGTATCCCTTCACTCCAGGACTAAAGCCCATGAAAAGAGCTTTCTTTGCCCGTGGATCCAACTTTGATTCAATCACATGATAATATGCAATAGAACCAAAAACATGCAAAGAATCATAATCAGTTGCAGGTTTTCCATACCATACCTCTAACGGGGTTTTTCCATCTATAGCAGATGATGGCAAACGATTGACGAGATGTTGAGCGTATGTCACAGCCTCAGCCCAAAACTCTCTGCCTAACTCAGCATTAGACAACAAACAACGAACTTTCTCCACAAGTGTCTTGTTCATACGCTCCGACACCCCATTCTGCTGTGGTGTTTTTCTAACAGTGAAGTGTCGAACTATGCCACAATCTTGGCATACCTTCAGGAACGGATCACTCTTGTATTCTCCTCCATTGTCTGTTCGGAGAACCTTAATCTTCCTTCTTGTCTGATTTTCAACTTGAGCTTTCCACTTAAGAAAAATTTGAAGCACATCATTTTTGTTCTTCATAGTAAACACCCAAACTCTCCTGGAAAATCATCAACAAAAGTGACAAAATAATGCCTACCTCTGATTGACGGAGTCTTGGCAGGTCCCCACACATCTGAATGCACATAATCCAGAATACCCTTGGTATTGTGAATTGCAGTGCCAAACTTCACTCTTCGTTGTTTTCCCAGAACACAATGCTCACAAAATTCAAGTTTGCAAGCCTTCGTACCTTTCAACAATCCCTGCTTGGTAAGAATTTGCAAGGATTTCTCTCCAGCATGTCCCAACCTCATATGCCACAACTTCGTTGCCTCAACATCCTTCTTAGAGCTAGAAGTTTTTGTCGCTACTGTCCCCACCACTGTACTACCTTGATAGTAATACATATTTTTCTTCCTCACGCCTTTCAACATCACCAGTGCTCCTGAAGTTGCTTTAAGAATTTCATCTCGCATCATCACAACTAGGCCTTTAGATTCTGAAGGCCTCAATGAGATGAAATTCTTCTTCAACTTTGGCACGTACCGTACATCCCGCAAAATTCTGGTGGATCCATCATGATTCCGCAGCTTGATTGAACCTATCCTAGCTGTCTTACATGGATTATCATTACCCATGTAAACAACCCCACCATCAAGTTCTTGAAATTCAAAGAACCAATCTCGAATGGGACACATATGATAGGTACAACCTGAATCCAATATCCACTCATCTGGATACGATGATGCTGAAAGCGAGACAATTAAAGAGATATTTGATTCCACATCACTTTTGCATTCTGCAACATTTGCATCTTGTGGAGCCTTCCCTTTCTTCTGCAGTTTTGGACAGTCTTTCTTCCAGTGTCCTTTCTCATGACAGAAAGCACACTCATCTTTGGCAACGACTCGACCTTTAGACTTAGACCTCCCTCTTCTCCCCTTTGTATGGCTTTATTGATGACCTCTTGCCACCAATGCTTCTTCTTCTTGATTTGCCATTACAAACTCAAAATATAATATTCAATATTACAAATAATTTCAAACAACCCAAGGGCAAACCTTCGACTCTTGATACCACTTGTTGGGAAAAACGGGTAATTTTCCCACTAAAATAGAACCCTAACAGAGCTACCCGACAAATAATATTGAATAAACAGAGCGGAATAATAAAAGAGATAAAGAGGAAAAAACACACCAGAAAATTGTTAGCGGAGTTCGGCCAATTTAGCCTAATCTCCGAGCACAGCAAAAACAGCTCACTTTTATTATTATGGGAGAAGATATTACAAATTGGGATATATAACAGTGAAGGAGGAGAGTTTAATTTATAACCCTCAAACCTCCTTCCCAAACAATGAACCCACCGATGTGGGACTTGGGATTAAGTCAAAATCAACAAGTCCTTCTTTCAACAATCCGGAAATGAAGACGAAAAACATTTTATCATGCATGACCTTCTAAATGATTTGGCAAAATTCGTTTGTGAGGACATTTGCTTCAGGTTAGGAGTTGATGAACCAAAAGGTATATCCAAGACAAGCCGTCATTTTTCATTTCCAACCACTCGTGTTAAGTGTTTTGATGGGTTTGGAAGTTTGATTGATACTCAAAAGTTGCATACATTTATGCCAACTGGCAGGAGAATGAATAATCCTTTATGTTTCTGTTGGTACTGTAAGATGTCGATAGATGACTTTGTTCTCCAAATTTAAGTTCATACGCGTCTTGTCTTGTCTCATTTTCTTAACCTTACAGAGGTGCCTAAATCTATAGGAAATCTTAAGCATCTCCGTTCGTTAGATCTCTCTTTTACTTACGTAGAAAAACTACCTGACTCAATAAGTTTACTCTACAATTTGCAAATACTTGAAGTTGAACCATTGTGGAAGATTGAAGGAGCTTCCCTCGTATTTGCATGAACTGGACAATTTGCGATTTCTTGAATTTATAAATACTGAAGTGAACATTATGCCAGCACATCTGGGAAAGCTGAAGAATCTCCAAGTATTAATGAGTTCGTTTGACATTGAGAAAAATAAGGAATTCGGTATACAAAAATTAAGAGAAGTCAATCTTTATGGAAGCCTAAGAATTCATGAGCTGCAGAATATTGAGAATCCCTCTTATGCATTAGAAGCAGATTTGAAGAACAAACCACACCTTCGTCTTACCCTAGAACCGCATTTGTAAATCAATTTTACCCTAAAAATAGAAGCGCGCCACTAGTTTTCACTTTCACTTTCGTCTTCTCCGCTCTTCGTTTCAACGTTCTCAGCTCTCTCCGCTTTGCATTGTAAGTTTCAGCTCTCTCTGCTTCAACGTTTGTTTTCGCTTTCGTTTTTGTCATTGTCATTATTCACTTCCTTGGCATTGTCATTTCGTTTCCTTACTCGTTTTCTGCATATAGGTGGTTACTGTTCTATTGGGTTCGCTGGTTTTTTTTGCTCTGCCACCGCCACTGCTTCCGCCACCACCTTCGCCTACGCCTTCGTCTTCGTCTCCGATCACCATCAACCTAAAGGTTGGTGTTGTATTTATTTAATATTTTGAATTTATATTTAAAATTTTGAATTCATATTTAATATTTTGAATTTTTATTTTTCTGTATTATAATATATATTTAATTAATAACTAATACAACTTGGAATGTATAACTAATAACTAATAATTTATATATTTGTGTGTATTTTGAAGTTTTGTATTATATAATTTCTATTTTCTTAAATTTATATTATATATAAATTCTATTTTTGTTTTTTATTTTTTATCTTTAATTTTGATTTAGTAATTTTTTATTTTTTATCTTTAATTTTTATTTAATAATTTTTTATTTTTTATCTTTAATTTTTATTTAATAATTTTTTTATAGTATATATAATAAATAACAAATAACTAGAATATGAGCATACAACACTAATTCTGCATGTAATTATTTTTATTTTTTTGCACTTTCTCTTTGCATATCTTTCTTTTTTTCCCTGACATCATTTATTTTTTATAATTGTCACTTTAAACTACTTTTACTTAAATAAAAATGAATATGATATTAATCTTTATGGAATTATAATTCTATAGTGTATTAAACTTTGTTCTAGAATTTTAATTTTAGAAGTGACATATTTAGTTAGTTGTTAATTACATTTTAATAAAAGTTTTATGTTATGTTAGTTATTGTTACTTTTAGAATAGAAATATCGTGTTTGGATTGAGTCTGGGGGTGTTCGACCCTCGGCAAATGTGTGAGATTGAAGAGAATACTAATTATTAGAAAATCCTAACTATATTCCAGAATATATAATGGATCGAAGTTGGATTAATGCTCTTCGTATAAGTGATGAGTACGAAAGGGGAGTAGAGGAATTTATACAATTTGCGCAGCGTAACGCGATTATTAGTGGTCATGATGGAGCAAAGATCAGGTGTCCGTGCGTTAACTGTTTGAATGGAAGGATACTGGATGTGAATATCATGAGGGAACACCTGCTATGTGATGGGTTTCTTCGATCTTATACAACTTGGACATAGCATGGTGAATTATTAAATTTACCACGTGTTTCCGTAACTGAAGAATATGTGGGTTCTACCATGGATGAAGCAGTACACGATGATGGAGATGATGATCGATTGGAGGACATGATTCGTGATGTGGGAGCTGAGTGTTTTGCAAAAGCGCATGGATATGAAAGTATGTCAAAAGATGCAGAGACTCCTTTGTATCCTGGATCAACTAACTTCACACGGTTGTCGGCGGTGTTAAGATTGATGAATTTGAAGGCAATAAACGGATGGACTGATAAAAGCTTCACGGAATTGCTCCAGCTGTTGAAGGATATGCTTCCAGAGGGAAATAGTCTACCTAATCGTAATTACGAGGCAAAAAAGATTCTTTGTCCAATGGGTATGGAGTACAAAAAGATACATGCATGTCCTAATGATTGTATATTATACCGGAAAGATTTTGAATTGTTGAAAAGTTGTCCGAGGTGTGGGTTATCACGTTATAAGTTGAAACAAAAAGTAGATGATTCTATTGATGACATGGAAAAGCATGGACCCCCAATGAAGTTTATGTGGTATCTTCCCATCATTCCAAGGATGAAGCGTTTGTTTGCAAACCCAGACGATGCTAAGAATCTTAGATGGCATGCAGATGAGAGGAAATGCGATGGCATGTACCGACATCCAGCTGATTCTATTCAATGGAAGAAATTTGATGATGACTTTCCAGAATTTGGTAAAGAATCAAGAAATATTCAACTTGGTTTAGCTACAGACGGAATGAATCCGTTTGGTAATATGAGTACAAATCACAGTTCATGGCCTGTATTACTAGTTATTTACAACTTACCTCCTGGATTGTGCATGAAGCGAAAATACATGATGTTGTCTATGATGATATCCGGTTCGAAACAACCAGGGAATGATATTGATGTTTATCTAAGTCCCCTAATTGAAGATTTGAAGTTAATGTGGGACCAGGGTGTCGAAGTATTTGACGGATTTGCTAATGAAACTTTCAAGCTTCATGCCATGTTATTTTGCACCATCAATGACTTTCCGGCATATGGTAACTTATCAGGTTATAGTGTTAAGGGTCACAAAGCGTGTCCAATATGCGAAGAAGACACTGCTTCTCAACAATTGAAACATGGAAGGAAAATAGTATATCTTCGGCATCAGAGGTTTCTTAGAAGTCATCATCCTTACCGGAGGTTGAAAAAAACCTTTAATAGACACCAAGAGGGTAGTGGTCCACCAACTCCATTAACCGGTGTTGAGGTTTACGAAAAGGTAAATAACATAGACCACACCTTCGGCAAGTCCAAAAAAAAGTCATCTGTGACAAATATTTGGAAGAAGAAATCAATCTTCTTTGATCTTCCGTACTGGTCGAGGTTAGAAGTCAGACATTGTATAGATGTAATGCATGTTGAGAAGAATGTGTGTGATAGCTTAATTGGTACACTTCTTAACATTAACGGGAAGACGAAGGATGGTCTAAATGCTCGTTTAGATTTGATTGAGATGAACATACGCGGCGAGTTGGCACCCATACAAATGGGTAAGCGTACATATTTGCCCCCAGCCTGTTACACAATGTCAAAAGATGAAAAAATTAGTTTTTGTCAATGTCTAAAGGGTGTGAAAGTGCCACAAGGACATTCCTCAAATGTGAAGAGTCTAGTGTCAATGCAAGATTTGAAGTTAATTGGGTTGAAGTCTCATGATTGTCACATCTTGATACAACAGTTGTTGCCGGTAGCTATCCGTGGGATCTTACCAAAAAATGTTAGACACACCATAACCCGTTTGTGCTCATTCTTCTCTTCCATCTGTTGTAAAGTCATTGATCCCTCAAAACTAGATGAACTTCAAAATGAAATTGTTGTTATCTTGTGTGAATTGGAAATGTTTTTTCCTCCGTCTTTTTTTGACATCATGGTTCATCTAGTGGTGCATCTGGTAAGAGAGGTTAGATTGTGTGGACCAGTGTACTTAAGATGGATGTATCCTGTTGAGCGGTATATGAAAATTTTGAAAGGTTATGTGAAAAATCATTATCGTCCAGAGGCTTCAATGATTGAAAGGTACATAGCTGAAGAAAGTATTGAATTTTGTTCAGAGTACATGACAAAAGCAAATCCAATAGGTGTTCCAGCTAATTCATGGCACCACAGGCGTTCTACAAGTAAATGTTTACGTGGTGTGAATATTGTAAGCAAATCTCGATCAGAAGTCTTGCAAGCACATTTGTACATATTGAATAACACAGATGAAGTTGTACCTTACATAGAAGCTCATAAAGCCATTGTGAAGGCAAATAACCCAAGACAAGCAGAGAAATGGGTCTTGATGGAACATAATAGAAATTTCATGCCTTGGTTTAAAGATGAGGTGTTCAAGGATTCAACGGCATTAGAGACCTTGACTTGGTTGGCTGCTGGATTGAAGTTTGATGTCATCTCATGTACAGCGTACGAAGTGAATAATTGTATATTTTACACGAAGTCCCTGGATGAAAAGAGTACAGTTCAAAATTTTGGTGTTACTCTTGAAGCCGAGTCAATGCAGTTTTCGACTTCGAAAGATACAAATCCAGTACTTGGATCAATGGCATACTATGGGTTTATAGAAGAGATATGGGAGATAGACTACACTAAGTTTTCTGATCCTGCCTGTTGACCGGAGCGCTGGAGAATGCCTCGTCAAAGGATCGACGTGCGCACCGCTTCTCACCTCCGTTCCTCTTCGGGATCTATCTCAAGAACCTGCAAAGAAACGATACGGCGCTGCTGCGGCCGATCGCACTCCGACGCTCAAGTCAGTGACGGTATCACCAAATACTAAGAGCGAGAACCGTGCAAATCCTCTCTCACTCGCAAGCGTAAAGTGTATGAACTGAACGTGCGTACCTCAGAAAGTTTGTTAAGAGCTCTTATATACCTGGTGGCTTTCTCTCTCCTGGCAGTTGCAGACTTTGGACACGTGGCCCGCATCCAACCGTGCACGTGCCATCATCTGGAGGCTCCCTGACTTGGCGCTGCTTCTACTCTTATTTTGGCTAAGTTACCTATGCATGGTACTGCCCAGTGCATAGCTAACTTAGGAGTGCGATCCCTACTGGAACTGGCGAGTTAGGGCCTTCATACACCTTCCCTGTGGTCTCGCCGGCCGCCTTCATAATCTGCTTCTCCTTCATCTTCGGCGATGTGCTTGTTCTGGCGATCTCCGACTGGGTCTGCATCTGGCGACTTCATCTTCAACCTGGCGATCGCCTATTCTGGTAAACTGGAAATCGGAACACGCCAACTTAACAATCGGCGACTACACGTGCCTCCCGACTTCCTTCCTAGCTGCCAACCTGGCGCCTTGTCAACACGCCTACACTGTAGCAGGATGCCACGTCATCATACCCGACCACCAGGGCGGTACACAAGCCCCCCAGTCTTAAGCGAAGACTTGTCTAGCGAAAAGACTGAAAGAGCCTTCGTTAACACCGACCTACGTGGCACTGACGCAGAATTCCAAGCGATTGTACTTTCTGCTGCTCTGACGCTCCACCAACCCCTTCACTCATCGTTCGACACGTGGCTTTCATCAACGGCTATCTTCATCTGCCGTTAGCGCTTCCTAAAATCATTTCGAAAACCCTTAAACCCATCACGCTCCACTGTTCCATCACTTTCCTTCGTGCTTGCAAACGCTCTCACTTCTTTCTGCGAAAGCTCTCGACGTTCCTCGACGCTCTAGATCACCATCTCCCTTCACCGTCTTCCTGATCATCGAAAGGTAACTACTTTCCTTCATCTGCTGGGTTTCCTTGCATTTTCACCGATTTGCATCATCCTGTAACTGCCTGGTGCATACGCTGTGGGTTGTTTTTCCATTTCTCCTTCTGCGTAACTTAGGGCTTTGTCGATCGTCGCAACGAACTCACATTCGTTCGTCTTTCACCTTCCTTCTATGATCGAGTCAGCCTTTGTAACCCTCCTGATTATTTTTTTTCTTTCTTCTTCCTTTGCAGTTGCTATCATGACTCGCACCAAGATTACCCCGAACCCACCTCCTTCAGCACGAAACCTTCCTTCACAAGCACACGACCCAACACAAGTTCGTGGTGCTTCCTTTTCGCAGGCTGAGAGGCCTGCATCTTCCCAATCTGCCCTGGCTCAGGCGACTCCATCTAACGCTGGAGGAGCCCCCGCCCCTCTGCCAGACTTCAAAACTCTATACCCCTGGGCTAACCCAACCCTTCTAAAGGAGACCTCGTCGGTGAACACTGCGGGAGCAGTTCTGCGGTTGACTAAAGGGGACGAGGCCTATCAATCGTTTCACAAGGAGCACGACAAGAGGATGATGGTGCTGCCTTGCCCCGCCGCTCTGCCAGTGTGTGCCGATGACAAAGTAAGCGCCGACGGGCCCTTCTGCTTTGTCTACACAACTTTCTTCAAGAAGGTCAAACTCAGGTTCCCTCTCACCCGATTCGAGAGGGAACTCTTGACCGAGCTCAACATCGCTGCCGCCCAGCTTCACCCCAACAGCTGGGCGTTTGTTCGAGCCTTTGAAATAACGTGCGACCACCTGAGGTTGCCCGCGTCGGTGGACGTGTTTTTGTTCCTTTTTGAGGCCAAGCACCCAGGAGACCGCCTGTGCGTCAGCCTGAATGCCATTGCTGGGAGATCCATTTTTACCATCTTCCAGCAATCGTACAAAGACTGGAAGGGGAAGTTCATCCAAGTACGCGCAACGATAAAGACACTTCCCTTCTCGATGGCTTCCCCTTGTACTGGGTGGACAAGGGGAAAAAGGAGTCCAAGAGCTGCTTCAGGAGGCCCAGAAGTCCCGATAGCATGGGAGCTTTGGACCGAGACCTCTGTCTATTCTGGAAGAGGGTGGCAGATGCCAACATAACATTCCTGACCCCCACCCTGATCTCCTTCGAATTCTTTGAGGACCAGTTAGAATTCCAAATAGGTTAGGACGCTACACTCTTGTTTTGATATTACTTCTGATACTGCTTCTGGGCGTCTTGTGCGATACGCACAAGACTTTGGTTTTACCTTTTCTGCATATACCTGTTTTGCTGTTTCATTACCTCATACACTTATCCTTTTCTTCTCTGAGCTAACTCATGCACTTTCGTTTCATGCAGACACCATGTTGGGTAAAAACATGCTCGCCGACTTAAAGGCGCTCGCCCGAAACCACGGGTTGGCGACCGGTTCCCAAACGGTGCCCAACTCGGCGGTCCAGAAGGCCATCGTTCATGGGCGATCACCGCCCAAGGAACCCACCCAGCGCAAGAAACTGGTCCTTAAGAGGCCTAGGCGAAAAGCCCCCTAAATCGTCCAAGAGGAGGAAGAAGAGGACGACGAGGTCACTGAGGATGGCCTTGTCACGAAAAGGAAGAGGGTGGCACCATCCTCCCCATCTGCTCCACCCCCTCTTCCAACCTCAACACCACCATCAACGCCTGCTCCTCCTCCCTCATCGCCAACACCACAAGCCCCTTCATCACCAGTCCAAGCAGTTCCATTGGCCACTGCGCCACCTGCAGCTGAGGCCCAAGAGCCAAATTTCTTGGAGGACCCCCCAAGCGCCTCTACGCCACATGTGTCAGCGGGAGGGGGCCCCCCTTCAAACACTTCAGCTGCAGGAAACGTTCCGATCGGGGATGAGGTTGCTCATACCTCTCCGATTATAATCACCGAATCCCCGATCCCGTCGCCACGCCAGGAAGCAAACACTGAAAATCCTGCTAAGGAAGGTGGCGGCGAGAACCCTCAACAAGCCCCCCTGGCGCCTCTCCAAGCAGCAAACCTTCCCCTTGAGGTCACAAGGATGTGGGAACCTCTGACTGCTAAGTTGAAAACCATAGCGGAGGATATCCCCGCAATCATAACGAGGGCTGTGGAGAGCTCCACCAGGAGGCTTCAAGATGAACTCTTCAACCTCAAGACCGAAAAAAGCACTATGAAGGTTGAGGTGGAGAAGATGTCATTCAGCCTGACGCTCGCAGAAATAGAACACTCCCGAGTGGAGGATGCCCTGAATACCGAGCTCAGGCTGGCGCGCAAGGAAGCTGCTGACCTTCGCCGCAAAATCCACGATCTCGCCCAAGAGAAAGTCGAGTTGGAAAGCAAAATCGTACCTCTTCGCACCAAGGCGAGCGACCTGGAGGCTCACATTCAAGCTGACGCCGCCAAGCTGCAAAGACTGGAGCAGAGGTCGATCGACCGCGAGAAGCTACTTGGGCAAGTAGAAAAAGCAAGGGACGACGCCATGGCTGATCTCACCGAGGCAAACAAGGAAAAAGGGAAGATGGCTGCCGAGTTGACCCAAGCTCAAACGGAATCCAAGAAGGTTGCTGACGACCTTCTCCATGCTCAAGAGACCAACGAACAACTCCGAAAACAGGTCGAAGAGCTGGAGCAGCAGAACAAGGAGCTCAAGAAACAGGTTGAAGAACTTCAAGGGCAAATTGAAGAACTTAAGCTAAGCTCTGCTCAGATTCCGGTTGCTGGATTCGAAGCCGCTCGGGAAAAATTCGCATGCCTATTCCCCGATCTCGACCTCAGCATGGTGTCGTTAAACAACGAAGTAGTAGATGGAAAGGTCGTTCCCGCCGAAGACTTAACCAACTCCACCTCATCTGCTACTTTATAAATTCGCTTGTATATACCTTGTAATAAAAACTCGTGCATATGTGTTTTGAACAGATACTTATTTCAATCACAAAACTTGGATATTCTTTCTTCTGACTTCTATAAGCGCTTTCACCTTCTTTGTATGTTTAACTTTGTCGGCCTTAACTTAACGATTTCGCAAACACAACCTTTTGACTGTAACTGCTTCGAACCACTTCAAATTTAAGCAATAATCGCTTTAAACAACTTGTACTCTTGAGGCACTGACCTTATCATAAGAATACCTTCCGAGCAACGAACTGTAACTCAATCATTGGCTCAAACAACGTCCCACTCGACCTGCTCTATCAAACAAGTCTTTCAACCTTCTCGTCGTGTTTGAACTTTTCCCGATCGCCAAGACCTCTTGGTAACACCAGCTTTTCCTAGCCTTATGCTTTGGCGATCGTTTCTTTATCTGGGAGTAGGGACGCCCTTCGGGGTCCTCTCTTTACCCTCCTGGACTTCAGAACAAAAGCCGGCTGACTAGGCGTTCTCTTCGAACCTACCTTAGCCACCTTTCAAGCTTCTTCCACCCGCTTCGCCATACCTGAACTCGTTCGAGACGAGAAGGATTTTATCTTGCCTACGCTCGTATGTAAGCGAGAAGGTCTTTAACTCGCCTGAGCTCGCTCATCGGCGAGAAGGACTTTTTACTCGCCTGAACTCGCTCATCGGCGAGAAGGACTTTTTACTCGCCTGAACTCGCTCATCGGCGAGAAGGTCTTTAAATGGCCTTAACTCGCTCAACGGCGAGAAGGACTTTATCTGGTGCCTCAACTTGCCCAAGGTGTACATCTCCTCCCCCCTGGATGCACTGAGGACCTTTCTTTCTCTCGCCTGCACTCGCTCGACGGCGAGGAGGTCTTTAACTTGCCTCTACATTGCCCCAGGAGTTACATCTTCTCGCTCCCAGAAACACGGAGGACTTTTTCTCTTTCTCGCCTGCACTCGCTCGACGGCGAGGAGGTCTTTAACTTGCCTCTACATTGCCCCAGGAGTTACATCTTCTCGCTCCCAGAAACACGGAGGACTTTTTCTCTTTCTCGCCTGCACTCGCTCGACGGCGAGGAGGTCTTTAACTTGCCTCTACATTGCCCCAGGAGTTACATCTTCTCGCTCCCAGAAACACGGAGGACTTTTTCTCTTTCTCGCCTGCACTCGCTCGACGGCGAGGAGGTCTTTAACTGGCCTCAGGACGCGCGAGGGCGTTGAGGTCTTTCATCTGGTGCCTCCGATCGCCGAAAGACGATGAGGACTTTAAAACTTAACTGGTGCCTCCAATCGCCGAAAAACGATGAGGACTTAAAACTTAACTGGTGCCTCTAATCGCCGAAAAACGATGAGGACTTAAAACCTTTTAGAAAGCACGCGATATATCTTTTCTTGCCTTAAATCATGTACAAATGACAAGGTCTTTCTTCAAAACTTTTGAAAATAGCACACATGCAATCTGGAAACACCTTATACTTCGAAAACTCTTCTTTTATTGGGTGGCCTCATTAAAAACCCTCCTTAGGGAAAAAAGAGTGCCCCCTTCAAACTGTTTTGACAGAGACATTGTAATATAACATTGTGTTTGTCTTTACTTACAAAGCTCTTAACTATAGTACGACTTCAGGTGTGTGGCGTTCCAGGTGCGAGGAATCGCCCCTCCCTCCAGCGTTTCTAAGCGGTAGGCTCCGTTCCCGAGCGCCTCGGTTATTCTGAACGGTCCAGTCCACTTGGGTGATAGTTTATTCTCCATCTCATACTGGTGGGCCTTCCTCATCACCAGATCGCCTTCTCTAAACTGCCTTGGCATCACCTTTGAGTTGTATCTTCGCTCGATCCTCCTCTTCACCGCCTCAGCCTTCAGCCTCGCCTCTTCCCTGACTTCATCCAGCAGATCCAGGTTCAGCCTTCTCTCTTCATTCGAGTCTTCCTCTACAAAGTTCTGGAATCTCGGCGAGCTCTCCTGGATCTCCACCGGAATCATGGCGTCACACCCATAGACCAAGCTAAACGGGGTCTCATGGGTTCCTGACTGCTCGGTGGTGTGGTACGCCCAGACTATACGGGGCACCTCCTCAGCCCAACTTCCCTTGGCTTTCTCAAGCCTTCTCTTCAAACCTCTCAACAACACCCGATTAGCTGATTCCACCTGGCCATTCGTTTGATGGTGCTCGACGGATGCAAACACTTGTTGAATTCCTACCCCTTCGCAAAGCTTCTTCAACAGGTGGCTTACAAACTGCGTCCCATTATCTGACACCAGGCGCTTAGGCACTCCAAACCGGCACACGATGTTCTTCCATACAAAACCTTCGATCTTGTGTGCGGTGATCTGGGCCACTGGTTCCGCTTCAATCCACTTGGTGAAATATTCAATCGCCACCACCAAGTACTTCATTTGCCTGATCACCAGCGGGAAAGGTCCCAGGATGTCGATTCCCCAAGTAGGAAACGGCCAAGGGCTATAGATCGACTTCAACTCCTCGGGAGGTGCCTTATGCCAATCGGCGTGCTGCTGGCATTGTTTACAACATTGGGCATATTTCTTGCAATCTTCTCTCATGGATGGCCAGTAGTAGCCTGCGCGGAGAGTCCTCGCGGCCAGAGCTCGACCCCCGACGTGGCTTCCGCATATACCTTCGTGGAGCTCTGCCATAATTCTCGTGCACTTCTCGCCGTGTATACATTCCAGGAGTGGGTGAGTGAACCCAAACCTGTACAGATCGCCATCAATCAATGTATACTTGCTGGAATTTTTCTTTACCTTCCTAGCTTCTGTTGGATCCAGCGGGAGGAGGCCATCTGCCAAGCACCGCTTGTACTGTGTTATCCAAGTGTCTGGCTCATGGGCGGCGCAGACCTGCATCACGTCCACCTTCTCTCCTCGACATGCTCTAACTCTCGGCGATCTCAGAGTTTCTTGTGTCAAGGACTTATGGCTTCTCGCTGCTCTCTCCGTCGACCTGCTTATCTGAAGGACCAGGTGATCTGCTACAAATGCCCTCGGCGTCTTTAGAGTTTCTTGAATCACCGTCCTCTGCCTTCCCCTCTTGCCTGAGCTGGCGAGCTTAGCGAGCAAGTCAGCTCGGGCATTCTGCTCTCGGGGCACATGTACTACTTCAAAAGAGGCAAAGGAACTCTTCAATTCCTGCACATACGCCAAGTAAGCCGCCATTTGTGGATCTTTAGCCTGGAACTCGCCTGTTACTTGCCCTGTGACTAGCAGCGAGTCACTCTTAGCCATTAGCACCCTAGCTCCCATTTCCTTGGCCAGCAAAATCCCGGCGATCAGCACCTCATACTCTGCTTGATTGTTGCTGGCTTTAAAGGCAAACCTCAAAGATTGCTCAATCAGCACGCCGTTGGGCCCTTCCAATATGACTCCAGCACCGCTACCCTGCTGGTTCGACGATCCATCCACCGAAAGTACCCAACGGAAACCGTCTCCTTCAACCCTCGTCGCCTCTGATGAGAGCTCGACCACAAAATCTGCAAAGATTTGCCCTTTGATCGGGCCTCGGGGCTCATATTTAATGTCAAACTCTGACAACTCCACTGCCCACTTCACCATTCTTCCCGCAACGTCAGGTTTCTTCAAGACCTTCTGGATGGGCAGGTCAGTCATCACCAGTATTGTGAAACTGTGGAAGTAGTGGCGCAACCTCCTCGCCGAAAACACCACAGCCAGCGCAGCCTTCTCCAGGGCCTGATATCTCGTTTCTGGGCCCTGCAACACCTTGCTCACAAAATAAATAGGCTTCTGAGCCTGATCTTGATCCTGGGCGAGCACCGCACTCACCGCCCTCTCAGTCACAGCGAAATACAACCTGAGAGGGATTCCCGCCAGCGGTTTGCACAGAACCGGCGGGCTCGCCAGATACTCTTTTAGCTTGACGAAAGCTTCCTCGCATTCTTTCGTCCAAGCGAACTTGTTATTGCGCCGCAGACATTGAAAATAGGGGTGCCCCTTTTCTCCGCTAGCTGACACGAAGCGAGATAGGGCTGCCATCCGACCTGTCAGCTGCTGGACCTCTTTTACTGTAGCCGGGCTTCTCATCGCCAAGATGGCGGCACACTTGTCTGGGTTAGCTTCTATCCCCCTTTCAGTCAAGAGAAAACCCAAGAACTTTCCAGCCTCCACGCCGAAAATGCATTTCTCCGGGTTGAGCTTTAACTTGAACTTGGCGATCGTCGTGAAAAATTCTTCCAAGTCTGCAACGTGCTTGCTTTTCTCCTGCGAGGTCACGACCATGTCATCGACGTAGGCTTGCACGTTCCTTCCCAGCATTGGTGCAAGTACTCGATCCATCAACCTCTGGTACGTGGCCCCTGCGTTCTTCAGCCCAAACGGCATCACCTTATAGCAGTAGCACGACCTCTCCGTCATGAAGGCTGTTTTTTCTTCATCCATGGGATGCATCTTGATCTGATTATAGCCCGAGAAGGCATCCAGGAAACTCAGCAGCTTGCACCCTACAGCACTATCAACCAGGGCATCAATGCTTGGTAAAGGATACGAATCCTTTGGGCAAGCTTTGTTCAGATCGGTGAAATCGACGCACATGCGCCATTTCCCGTTACTCTTCTTCACCAGTACGACATTTGCCAACCATTCAGGGTACTGGACTTTCCTGATGTGGCCTGCAGCGAGGAGTTTCTGTGTTTCGTCCCTAATCGCCTGCCTCCTCTCTTCATTGAATTTTCTTCTCCTTTGTCGCACCGGTCTCACCATGTTGTCCATCGCCAGATGATGTCACAAGAAGTCGGGATCGATCCCGGGCATGTCCGAAGCGGACCAAGCAAACGCGTCCAGATGCCGCTCAATCACCTTGGCGATCTGGTCCTGGAGATCGACCTCCAGAGATCTTCCGAGCTTGAAAACTTTCCCTCCGATCTCCTTCTCGAGCCACTGCTCGACAGGTTTGGGCCTGGATTCTCTGGCGATCACCGCCTTGGCGATTCCCAGTTCTCTCGCTTCCTCGGGGCGATTCCGCGCCTCTTCCTCCTCCAGGCCAGCATTTCTCTCCCCTAGCTCAGCGTCTATCATCTCTACATCCCTTCCGGCGGCCTCCTCTGATACCGGCGGTCTGGGCTTCACGCCGGGAGGTGGGGTGGTTGTTACATAGCTCACTGATCTTTTGTTTTTCAGGCTATTCTCATAGCACCTTTTCGCTTCTTTCTGATCCGACTTGATCGTGATCACCACCCCTTCCATGGACGGCAGCTTCACCTTCATGTGCCGAGTCGATGGAATGGCGCCTATCCTGTTAAGAGTGGGCCTACCCAACAGGATGTTATATGCTGAAGGGGCGTTTACGATGAGGTACTTGATTTTCTCCGTCCTCGACCCGGCCTCATCTGTAAACGTGGTTCTCAGCTCAATGTACCCCCTGACCTCCACCTGGTCACCAGCGAATCCATATAAGCACCCTCCATAGGGCCTTAGCTGGTCAAGGGGCAATTCCAGCTGCGTGAAAGTCGGCCAGAACATCACGTCTGCCGAGCTTCCTTGGTCCACCAGAACTCGGTGGACCTTCCTCCCTGTTGTTATCAACGAAATAACTATGGGATCGTTGTCATGAGGCACAACGTCCCGAAGATCCTGCTTTGTGAACGTAATGTCCACTTCCGGCGAGTGATCTTCAAACATGTCCACTGCCATCACCGATCGCGCATACTTTTTCCTCTGCGATGCGGTGCATCCACCACCTGAGAAACCCCCTGCAATGGTGTGGATCTCCCCGTGGATTGGCATCTCGTGTTGCTGGGCTTCTCCACCTGCTGGCTGGGAACTCGATGCTCCCCCCGTCCTCCTGTCCAGCAGATAGTCATTTAGGAACCCGCTCTTAACCAGATCGTCGAGCTGGTATCCTAAAGACAAACACGAGTCCAGGTTGTGGCCAAAACACTGGTGGAACTCGCACCAGGCGTCCGGCTTTGACCCCAGCACCTTGTCTCCCACCTTCTCGGGCGCCTTCAACCTAGCAGATATGTTAGGGATAGCGATCAGGTCCGCTAGTCCCATGACGAATTTGTGCTTAGGCGGGCGATTGTATTCCCGGCGTGCTGGTTGTTGGCGCGCTTGGCTTCTTCCCTTATTTCTCCTATCGTAAGGATAGCGAGTCCTTTGGTCTTTCCTGGCCGCCGCCGCCGTTTCCAGCACCCTCTGCGGCTGGATCCTGGTCTGGGCGCGTGGTCTGGCGGGAGCCACGTTGCCTCTCTTCTCGGCGACTTCACTCTCGTCGGCGATGTGGGCCACCGCAAGTCGCCTGACTTCAGCAAACGTCGCTGGATGAGCCCTGATCAAGGCCTCGCAGAATGGCCCCGGCTGCACGCCCTTCTTGAAGGCATAGACCAGCATTTCTTCATCCTTGGCCGGCGATCTGACCATCTGCCCTCCGAAGCGATTGAGGTAGTCTCTGAGGGACTCCCCATGGTACTGCCTTATATCAAACAGATCATAAGACACCTTGGGCGGTGCCTTATTCACAATGTACTGCTCGACAAAGATTTTCGAGAATTGTTGAAAATTGGTTATGTGGCCGTTAGGCAGGCTCACAAACCACTCCATCGCCGTTCCCTGGAGCGTACTCACGAACATCTTGCAGTAGACGGCGTCTGACCCTCCCGACAGCATCATCTGCGTGTGGAACATGGTCAGATGAGCCTCTGGATCCTCCACGCAGGTAAAAACAGCTTTAACCGGAACCATGCTCGTGGGAATAGGCGTGTCGGTAATCGCCTGAACAAAAGGCATTGGGAAAACACGAGGTGGCGTCGACGGTGCCACCTCTTCAGCAGAAGAACGTCCCTGCTGCTCCTGAAGAGCTCGACGCAGCTCCTCAGTTACCTTGCTGAGCTCCTCGTTCCTGGCGCGAGAGGCGACCAAGTCCTCATGTATCCTTGCCTGCTCTACGCGCGAGGCTTCCACGGTTGCCTGCAACGAGCGCATCATTTCTGCCATCTGCGCCATGGTCATGGCGGCGTCGCCTTCAGCAGCGACAGGCGCCACGGGACTGGAGCGATTGCTTCTCATTTTTCTCATTAACTTCAGCGAACCACAGAAATACAGCAAACAACACTTCAACCACGATCGAACCAGCGATCAATCGGAGAAAACTCAAGAAACTGCGCAAGAACTCAAGAACACCGCAAACCTTCGCAGAAAACCACGAAAGAACTCGAACTTCCACCAAACAGATTGCGCGCAAGCAACAAAAGACCTCACCCCACCGATTGAAAGCCAAACAAACGGTACAAAACGCAAACTCACCGAACGAAACTCAAAGAAACTGCGAACGACGGTTGCACCAACACACAACCGTGCAGAAAACCTCGAAAACTTCCACGAACTCACGCTGTGGATGGGAGCAAGTTTTACACGGCCCCACGGTGGGCGCCTGATGATCCTGCCTGTTGACCGGAGCGCTGGAGAATGCCTCGTCAAAGGATCGACGTGCGCACCGCTTCTCACCTCCGTTCCTCTTCGGGATCTATCTCAAGAACCTGCAAAGAAACGATACGGCGCCGCTGCGGCCGATCGCACTCCGACGCTCAAGTCAGTGACGGTATCACCAAATACTAAGAGCGAGAACCGTGCAAATCCTCTCTCACTCGCAAGCGTAAAGTGTATGAACTGAACGTGCGTACCTCAGAAAGTTTGTTAAGAGCTCTTATATACCTGGTGGCTTTCTCTCTCCTGGCAGTTGCAGACTTTGGACACGTGGCCCGCATCCAACCGTGCACGTGCCATCATCTGGAGGCTCCCTGACTTGGCGCTGCTTCTACTCTTATTTTGGCTAAGTTACCTATGCATGGTACTGCCCAGTGCATAGCTATACAAAACCATCAAAAAAACCCTGCCTCTATTGATCTTATTATAAGACACATCAAAACAGAATCCTCCATCATGTCCTTAACATTCCTTTTGACTCTCTTGCATACAAGCACATATGTCCTTTCCATCTTGCACCAGCTGCAGGCCGTGACAAACCCACCAACACCTCCAACCAACTACAAATCCAGTATAGGCTGTAGTCTTAAAACTCTTGGTATCTGGGAGTCCCAACTATAACTTCTAATGCAAAGCATTGGATTAAGAATTCAGGCTACGAAAGAATAAGTAAAGGAATGCACCTTGTGCTTTATCCAAAGCCAGGATTTGAGTTGAGCCTTCTGAAACACCTCCTCCGCATCTACTAGCCCTTTTTTTGAATACAATCAGGTTCCTTTGGTCCCAGATACACCTAATAACAGATGCCCAAACACCTTTCCATACCAGGTTTTGCTTCTTGCTAGCATTGCTCAGATAAAAACTCATAAAGTGCATATTTAAATCTATCTGTTGACAAAAGAGATACCTATCCATTTGAAGCACAAGGACCATACCCATTGTGCGTATTTACACTCCAAGAAGATATGTTGACAACACTCCTCCTTAAGCTGACACATTGCACATAACGTAGATTCCACCATCACCCCTCTCCTACTCAAACTCACCCTTGTTGGGATTCTATCCAGCAGCACTCTCCAAGCTGTCACGATCACCTTTGGGAATGCCTTAGTCTTCCAAAGGAAATTAAACACATCGGATTGGGTTCCACGAGACTGCTTGGCAAGGCACTCATAAGCATAATTCACAAAAAAAAGGCCTGGTTCTTCCTTCCCCCACAGCTGCACATCCACATCATTCCTTATCATTAGTGCCCCTGATAGTAGTGTAAAGAGGTCTGCTTCCGTGATTTTTTTCTTTTTTTATCAGCAAAGAATGAAATTAAATTAAGAGGGATACAAAAGGGGTATCCCAACCCTTTTACATAAACCAAATCACATTAAGAATCTCCAAGAAAAAAGAGATGAACAAACACCCCAGAAGCAATAGATAGATAATGTTTGCTGCATAAGCTAGACATCCTATTCCAGCTAGCATCGTGCTCGTATTGGAATGCTATTAGCATTGCAAACTGCAGCTATACAAAACCATCAAAAACACCTTGCCTCTATTGATCTTATTATAAGACACATCAAAACAGAATCCTCCATCATGTCATTAACATTCCTTTTGACTCCCTTGCATACAAGCACATATGTCCTTTCCATCTTACACACCAGTTGCAGGCCGGACAAACCCACCAACACCTCCAACCAACTATAAATCCAGTATAGGCTGTAGTCTTAAAACTCTTGGCATCTGGGAGTCCTAATTATAACTTCTAATGCAAAGCATTGAATTAAGAATCCAATCTACAAAAGAATAAGTAAAGGAATGCACCTTGTGCTTCATCCAAAGCCAGGATTTGAGTAGAGCCTTCTGAAACACCTGCTCCACATCTACTAGACCTTTTTTGAATACAATCAGGTTCCTTTGATCCCAGATACACCTAATAACATATGCCCAAACACCTTTCCATACCAAGTTTTGCATCTTGCTAGCATTGCTCAGATAAAAACTCATAAAGTGCAGATTTAAATCATTCTGTTGAACAGAAGAGATACCTATCCATTTGAAGCACAAGGACCATACCCAATGTGCATATTTACACTCCAAGAAGATATGTTGACAAGACTCCTCCTTAAGCTAACACATTGCACATAACGTAGATTCCATCATCACCCTTCTCCTACTCAAACTCACCCTTGTTGGGATTCTATCCAGCAGCACTCTCCAAGCTGTCACGATGACATTTGGGAATGCCCTAATCCTCCCAAGGAAATTAAACACATCAGATTGGGTTCCACGAGACTGCTTGGTAAGGCACTCATAAGCAGAATTCACAGAAAAAAGGCCTGGTTCTTCCTTCCCCCACACCTGCACATCCACATCATTCCTTCTCAATAGTGCCCCCGATAGCAGTGTAAAGAGGTCTGCTTCCAGTGATGATTCCCACTCAAATCTGGCACACCTCCATGTCAACCTCCATCTCCAATCCGAATTAATCCACACGCCAACTTCACCCACTGTTTGCCCCTGGTTTAAGGATAGGGAGAACAGTCTAGGAAACAAGGATTTGAGATCAGAGCTCCCAACCCACACCTCCTCCCAAAACTTTACTTTGTCTCCACAGCCTAGTTTCCAGCTTAGTTCTTCTTGAAACCATCATTTTCCTCCTCCTTCCTTGCACACTTTATAGAGATCTTTCCACCACCAAGATTGGAGTTTGACTAGTGAATGGATGCTTCCAGGCTCCATCCCATACTTTGAGTCCAATAACTCCTTCCACCTTCCCTCCTCTTGAGAGATACAGCGCCATCTCCATTTTGCTAGGAAAGCATGGTTTAACTTTCGTATTTCTCTTAAACCCAATCCTCCCTCCTCTTTAGGTTTGCACACATCTTCCCAACTAACCCAGCAAATTGGCTTGCTTTCTTTCCCCCAACCCCACAAGAATCTCCTTTGGATAGAGGTAATCCTCTTACAAACTGAGTCAGGGGCTTTGAAAAGGGAGAGATAATACAGAGGTATAGCAGATATGACAGAGTTGATAAGACAAATTCTCCTTGCCATGGATAAAAATCTCCCTTTCCACACACTGAGCTTCGCTTTTAACTTGTTAACGACTGGATCCCACAACTGCTTTTCCTTGGGGTTACCTCCCACTTCAAGGCCCAGATATTTAAACGGTACTCCCATTTGTTTGCAGTTCAATGTCTTTGTATAACATGCTACATCACTACTTTGAACATTGATGCCTGCAAGCTTTGATTTATGGAAGTTGATCTTCAACCCTGAGGCTAATTCAAACCCCCTTAGGATGGCCTTCAAGGTTACCACGTTGTTGAAGGAGTCTTCACATCGAAAAATAGTGTCATCCGCAAACTGGAGGATGCACACCTCAATCTCCTTCCTTCCAAACTTGAGGCCCGTCAGTAAAGTGGTTTTGCTAGCACTTCTAACTATCCCAGCAAGGCCTTCAGCTACAACTAGGAAAAGGAAGGGTGCAAGTGGGTCTCCTTGCCTTAACCCTCTAGTCGGCTTGAATTCCTCCGTAGGGCTCCCATTGACTAACACATACACAGTGGCGGATTCCAGACATCCTTTAATCCATGTGATCCAGAGGTTGTGAAACCCCATCTTGGATAGCATATCATATAAGAACGCCCATCTAACTGAGTCATATGCTTTTTCGAAGTCCACTTTTAGGCACAACCCTCTTCTCCCACTTCTCCTTAATTCCTCAACAACTTCATTGACCTTAAGAACACTGTCTAAGATCCCTTTTCCTTTCACAAAGACTGATTGGCATTCATCTATCAAAGAGGGCAACACCTTCGTCATTCTACTAGCTAAAACCTTCGAAATAATCTTGTACATAGCTCTAACTAATGAGATGGGTTTATATTGCTCGAGCTTGGACGGGTCCCTAACTTTAGGAACCAAAGCTATGAAAGAGGCGTTATAGCCCTTCGGGATACATCCCGTCTCATGAAACAGGGATAGCGCTGCCACAAAATCTTTTTTTAGCAACTCCCAATTCTTTTTGATGAAGTTGAAGTTATAACCATCTGGGCCCGAACTTTTTGTACCTTCACACTGCCACATTGCATCCCTAATCTCTTTCTCAGAGAAAGATGCTAGGAGACCCTCGTTATCAGTCGGAGATAACGACTTGAATTCAACTTCATTCAGTCTTACCCCTAAATCTTTCGTTGCTTTGAATCTAGCTTCGAAAAGCTTATTTGCTTCTGAACGGACAATGCTTGGTTCCTCACACCAATGGTCCCCCACCTGGACGCCCTTCACTTTATTTCTGAGCCTTCTCTACCTCAAGGAGGAATGGAAAAACCTAATACAGGAATCACCATTCTTGAACCAGTTAGCTCTCGCCTTTTGGAAACTAAGAGATTCAGTTTTCTTATCATTCTCTTTCAGGTGACTAACCAACTCCAATCTTTTCAATCTATCATTTTCCACTAAAGCCCCCGAGCAATCTTGACAATCTAGAGCCTTCAGATCCTGAAATATCCTTCTCTTGGTAGTGTCAAGGTTGCCAAAAACATCCCTGTTCCAGGACTTCAGATCTGATTTGAGGAGTTTCAGCTTTTCTTTAATCTTTGTCAAGACATACCCCTGCACCGAGTAAGACTGCCATTTGTCTTGCACCATCCTGCTGAAATCTCTCTCCAGGAACCAAGCATCAATGGTTCTGAAGGGTTTGGGACCCCAGTCTTTCTCTACAGACTTAACCACCAAAGCAAAGTGGTCTGACACTTCCCTTCTTAATACATATTGCTTACTCATGGGCCAAAGCTGCAACCACTCTTCGTTTACAAACACTCTATCAATTCTACTCTTTGCCGTTCCATCAGGTTTAAACCATGTAAACTTCTTACCTACTAGAGATAAATCTAGTAGAAAGGTGGAGTCAATGAAACTATTAAAGCCAATTAACTACCGTGCCTTTGTGCCTCCCCCTAAACCTCTAATGTTTAAGTTTACTATAATCATAAAGACCCATCCTTCGTATCCTCCTCGACAATTCCCATAAACTCCAAGTCTCTTGTTTCCATACACGAATATTCCTTTACAACCTCCTTTTAATCCCCAGGACACCTTGAGTTTATTTATTGATTAGTTAGCCACCGAAATTGATCAACTATTGGCTCACTAGCCTTCAAAGTCATCATTAAAAAAAATAATTGGCTCACTAGTCTTCAAAGGCATCATTACAAAAAATAGGTGTTACTGTTATTTACATATCATTGCACAGATTCAAAGGCATAAGCTTCACTTCAAATTAGTCAGTTCCATTCATCAACTCCCTTTCCTATTCTTACCATGGCAGCAGAAATGGTCACCAACCTTAACTCAAGCCCATCATTAAAAAATTAGCTTATTACTATTATTTCCACTGCACTGCACCCAATCAAAATAGATACATATGACAATTAATTGCTGCTAAGACAGGCGAATATGGGCAAAGACAAGGCGAGGTACCACAAACACAGTGAACAATCAGAACACAGCGTAAAAACCAATATAAAACCAACATATGGCACTCAATTTCATATCTGTGGGCTCCTATGGTACATGTTGAATGTGTGTAGAGTTTTACAGTATGCAGCACACAAACAAAAACGAATCTGAATGTTAAGAAACGTCTCTGCTACGGAAGCGTGTGATAAGCAATAACCAGTCACTACAAGAAAAAAAGTTTTAATAGAGGTTAGTATAACCTTAAGAATTGATTTAATTAATGGAGGCTTTTCTTTTAAATCTCAACAAAGTAACGAAGGTTATATAACCTTAGTTAAATTCTTAAGGTTTATTCTAAAACCTCAACAAAATAACGGAAGTTTTTTTTAACTTTCGTTAATTTCCAAAGGTTTATTTTAAAACCTATGCAAAATCGAAGGTTTTTTTAACCTTCGTTAATTTTCAAATGTTTATTCTAAAACCTCAACAAAATAAAAGAGGTTTTTTTAACCTTCGTTAATTTCCAAAGGTTTATTTTAAAACCTCCGCAAAATAACAAAGATTTATTTAACTTTCGTTAATTTCCAAAGGTTTATTCTAAAACCTCAGCAAAATAACGGAGATTTTTTTAACCTTCGTTAATTTTCAAAGATTTATTTTAAAATCTTCATGAAGATTTTTTTAACCTTCATTTTTTTAAATTTGAATAAATAAATATATTAATTTTTTTTATAAATAAATAATTAAAAATATAGTTTTAATATATTTGGTAATTAAATTCTTTAAAGTCTTTGAAAGTATAAGTTTAGACATATAAAATTTTTTAAAAATATTTTTAATTTATAAATATTTATTTAATCAAAACTAGTTAGTTTTTATTTTATTTTATATAAATAATTTTAATAAAAATTATCGTAAACTATAAATATTATTAATTATATTTTTAATATACATTAAACAAAATAATAATTTTAACGAAAGATTAATATACCTTCAAAAATAAATTTAATTAATAAATATTTTTTTAATCTCCATTAAAAACCAAATATTTATTTCAAAACTTTCACAAACTATCACAGGTTGATTTCTAAACCTCAGTAAAAACCTACATTATTTTTAATTTTATTTATTTTTTAATTTTTCTCTCAGGAAAATAATCTAAATTTACTTAAAATTTTGTTTTACTTTTTATTTCCCCCAATTTTTTATTTGTTTACTTTTCTCTTTTCCGTTAACCATTCTCTCATTTCCCTCTTCTTTTTTTCGTTAACCATCCTCTCATTTCCCCCTTCTCTTCCTCCGTCCCTCCGATCATTCCATCCTATCAAAGCCATCCATCCTTCCACCTTGACGCCATCCTCTACCTCTCGTTTGACACGCCGCTACTCTCTTCTGCCACGTTGCCCCATTCTGCAATGTCGACAATTTCACCTCCAATGCGAAGATGAAGTTCTACATATTAATGAAGGCGATAAGGAGAGTGACGATATCTAATGAGGGAGGAAAAGGATTGACGAAGATGACGATGGCGGAGACTTGTACTGGCTTCGGTCGCCAAATTTCTCTGTAACCTCTCTTTCTCACAACTCAATTTCACTATCTATATCCAATTCATTCCTCATTATTCTAATATTGCAAGTTTTTCAATTCCATCTTTATTCCCTCACTTCCTTCCACCTCATTAGCAAAAGGTACTGATTCGTCTTCTTAATTCTCAATTCCTCTCCCAATTTTTCATTTCCTCACAATGCTTGCGACGCTCAAGTAAGTCAAATAATGTATTGTCATTTCTTTTAATCTTGGAATTTGAATTCTACCTCACAATTTGATCGATGATGACTTTTCAGATGCATTTTGCGTTGTTGTTCTTCATCTTCTGAGCGTTCATGAAATTGGAATCGGAACAACTCCGGTGTGAATGAAATCGGTGCGCGAGGTGGAGAATAGGTGATCGGTGGTTCGCCTTCGAACGGTGCAAACAACGGTGGTGAATGTCAGTTCGGTGCGAAATCCAATTGAAGCAGTGTGGTGTTGGAAGAGTCAAGAACAAAGGTTTTTTTTGTTTCCGGCAACCTAAATCGATGAACGGAAGCGGCGTTTCCGGTGAACGAAATTGGTGAACGGTTTGCGTTTTTCATCTTAAATAGGCGTGTCAGTTTGATTGGAGAACATTGAAATGGTGCGACAAAGGAGTGGCACGCGATCTCGTCTTCAACTATGAACGACGTAGGAGTTGGATTCGAAACTGCAATTTGAAGTTTGAAAAAGAGATAAGTTGATTTCTCAAGATAATCTCCTTGTTCTTCTCATCTAGATTTGATTAATGATTCTATAAATTTTTTGAGTGAATCATTGGTGATTTAGTGGAAGTGTTGGGGAGAAGTTGTGAAACGATTCATTAACTGAGTTTCTGGTGAAGCAGAGCTACTGTTTTTCTTGTTTTAAATTTTTTATTTGGTGAAAAATTAAATGTGACTGTGAATCTGTTTTGAGCTTTGAAAGTACTGCAGAAAAGGTGTTTGGTAAAATTACAAAGTGGAAGTTGGATTCAATTAGTTATAGGATAATGGTTCAGTGTTCAAGCGAAAATAGAATTTGGAAAGCAAATTCTAGTGGTGGCAATTGACGAAATTTGGTGCGAATCCACAAGAAGTAATTTGGAAATAGCAAAGTATAGGTGATTGCTGGAAATTCGCAATCACGTTTACTTGATGAATGCACCTTTACTTGATAGCTTCGGGTGTGCGTGTGTTTGATTTTCTAAATGGAGGGTTTGTAAATGTGCACTCCCACTATTGTTGGTTGAGCTGTAACAAACGTCTTTGTAGTATATTCTTGTTAATGTTTCCCTATTGTATTCTTCCTGTTGTATTATGTTGATTTATTGTTCATAGTATTTTTAGTTGTACTTCTTTGAATTTATGGTAGCATAGAAGTGGTTGAAAAATAATTTATTTTTCAGATTTACATTTCTAATTGTGGTACATGTTTATATTGTAGGTTTCTCATTAAGGAAGTGTGCCAACTTTCTGGACATCAAGAAGAACATATATGATCGCGGCAGAATATAATATCATGTGGAAATGACTTTTTTTTGTCCTATTTTACGTTTTGTAAACAATGTTAGGTTTTTATTTGTAGTACTTCATAACAGTATGTGTCTACTTGATATATTTTTTTTTGTATAAATTCTAATTTAGTTATATATGTATAACATGTTAATTAATGAATGTTATATCTACTTATTTGTTTTATTTATTGAAAAAGTACTTTAAAAAACATTGATAAATAAATACAATAGATGTAAATATTTGTGGCTTAAAAAACACATGAATGCCTAAATAATAAATGAATAAAAGAAAAACAAATTTTCATAGTTTTGAAACTTATGCTATTTTTTACAGAGGTTATGGAACCTATGGTATTTTACGAAAGTTATGAAACATTTTACGGAGGTTTTGAAACCTGTGATATTTTATGGAGGTTTTGAAACCTATGGAATTTTACAAAGGTTCTGAAACCCATGATATTTTACGGAGGTTCTAAAACCCTTGATATTTTACGAAGGTTCTAAAACCTGTGGTATTTTACGGAGGTTTTGAAACCCATGGTATTTTATGGAGGTTTTGAAACTCATGGTATTTTATGGAGGTTCTTAAACCCATGGTATTTAACTGGGGTTTTGAAAAGCTTTTCCTGAGGTTTAAAAAAACCTGGAGAACACATTCTCCAGGGATGGTTTAGCGAAGGAAACTACAATCCTGGGTAAATGACTTATTGAAGGTTTTAACCCTGGGTAATGTAAAAATAAACCCTTGCTAAAATCATTTTTTCTTGTAGTGAGTGCCGGGTCCCTATTCATTTCCCATCTTCTTCTAGGAAACAACAAGCTTCAGTCCCTATTCAATTCCCATCTTTTTCTACGAAACAACAAGCTTCATAACAAGTGATGTGACAGAAAAAGGATTCTGAAATCTATGACTCCCACATCCCACAATAACTTGAGTAATATACTGTACATAATAACATCCATCAAGGCAATAATGGTGAAATCAATAATAACACACTCCTTATTTTCACTACTTTCGGGTTAGTTTCATAACTTAAACAATGTTGTTGTATTTTCTAAAACTATATCAAATATGTTGCTAGATTTACCTTGTTATGGGGTTATTAAGGGTGAAACTTAAAATATAACTTCGAAGAAAATACAACTATTTTCTCTATTGTATCTTTTCTATCTTTTCTTAGCTTTCTTTTTTATTATTATCTCAGTATTCTCTGTAATTTTGAATCAGTCTCTTTTTATTATCTTGTTCTTCCATGGACCCCATTCAATCCAAGGAGAAGGATGCATGTGATTCATTTTGTACTGTTGTACGTAATAACTGACAAGTGTAGGAAAATATAAGAAAGGTTAAGACCTTGACTATATCATAACCACTCATTCATTCATGCCAATTCATTATTCACAGAGCGTTGAAGAAATAAATGTTCAACAACCTTAACTTAAGCCCATCATTCAAAAATTAGCTTATTACTATTATTTCCATTGCACTGCACCCAATCAAAGGCCTAAGCTTCACACCAAATTACTCAGTTTCATTCATCCACTCCCTTTCCTCTTTCTTACCATGGCAGCAGAAATGGTTACTGGTGCTCTTCTTTCTACTTTCATCGAGAGGACTATTGACACTTTGGCTTCCCGTTTTGTCGACATATTTCGTGCAAGAAAACACAAAAAGAAGCAACTCAGCGACTTGAAGATGAAACTCCTAGCCATTGATGCTGTGGCTTTTGATGCAGAGCAAAAGCAGTTCACAGATCCACGTGTGAGAGATTGGCTTCTCAGGGCCAAAGATGTTGTGTTTGATGCAGAAGATCTCTTGGAAGAAATTGATTATGAACTCTCCAAAAGCCGGCAAGTGGAAGCTGAGTCTCAGAGTGCTACTAACAAGGTGTGGAATTCCCTCAAATCTTCTTTTGTCACTTTCCTTGAAAATGAAATTGAATCCAAGATGGAACAAGTCATTGAGGACCTAGAAGATCTTGCAACCCAAAGCGAATTTCTAGGTTTGAAAAAGACTAGTGGTGTTGGGGTTGGATCAGGATCGAGTAGTAAATTAACATATACATCCTTGCCAAATGAAAGTGTTATTTATGGCAGAGATGATGACAAAGAATTTGTCCTTAACTGGCTCACATCTGACACTCACAGCAACCTTTCTATACTTTCTGTTCTGGGCATGGGTGGATTGGGTAAGACCTCACTTGCTCAACATGTATTCAATGACCCAAGGATTGAAGGTAAATTTGATATTAAAGCTTGGGTCAGTGTTTTACAGGAATTTGATGTTCTCAATGTATCAAGAGCAATTCTTGACACTATTACAAGTTCAACTGATCATAGTATACAGCAGGAAGTGGTTCAGAGAAGACTGAAAGAAATATTGACGGGGAAGAAATTTCTTCTGGTTTTGGATGACAATTGGAACGAAAACCAATCTAAATGGGAACAAGTGCAGAAAGCTCTTCGTTTTGGGGACCAAGGAAGTAGGATTATTGTCACTACACGAAGTGAGAAGGTTGCTGTTGCCATGCGGTCAGAAGAACACCATTTGAAGGTATTAAAAGAAGATTATTGCTGGGATTTGTTCGCAAAACATGCATTCCAAAGTGGTAGTCCTCAACCGGATCCAGACTTGATGGAGATTGGTAAGAAGATAGTTGAAAAATGTAATGGGCTTCCTTTAGCCTTGAAAACAATGGGAAGTCTATTACACAATAAATCATCCTTTTGGGAATGGGAAAACATTATGAAAAGTGATATATGGGATTTTTCAGAAAATGAAAGTAATGTTCTCCCTGCTTTAAGACTGAGTTATCACCACCTTCCTTCTCATCTGAAAAAATGCTTTGCTTTTTGTGCGGTGTTTCCCAAAGGTTATGAGTTTGACAAGGAGTTTTTAATTCAACTGTGGTTGGCTGAAAATTTTCTAGAAAGCCCTCTACACAAAAGGAGTCCTAAAGAGGTTGGAGAACAGTATTTCAATGATCTGTTATCTTGGTCCTTCTTTCAACAATCAGGAAACGAGGAGAAAAAGAATTTTATCATGCATGACCTTCTAAATGATTTGGCAAAATTCGTTTGTGAGGACATCTGCATCCGATCAGAAGTTGATGAACCAAAAGGTATACCCAAGACTAGCCGTCATTTTTCATTTCCAACCACCCCTGTCAAATATTTTGATGGGTTTGGAAGTTTGATTGATACTCAAAAGTTGCATACATTTTTGCCAACTGACAGGAGAATGTATAACCCTTGGTATTGTAAGATGTCGATAGATGACTTGTTCTCCAAATTTAAGTTCATACGCGTCTTCTCTTTGTCTCATTGTCATAACCTTTATGAGGTGCCTAAATCTATAGGAAATCTTAAGCATCTCCGTTCATTAGATCTCTCTTCTACGAACATAGAAAAACTACCTGACTCCATAAGTTTACTCTACAAGTTGCAAATACTGAAGTTGAACCATTGTCTAAGATTGAAGGAGCTTCCCTCATATTTGCAACAACTGGACAATTTGATATGCCTTGAATTTATGAATACTGGAGTGAAAATTGTGCCAGCATATTTGGGAAAGCAGAAGAATCTCCAAGTATCGATGAGTTCGTTTTACGTTGAGAAAAATAAGGAATTCAGTATTCAGAAATTAGGAGAACTCAATCTTCATGGAAGTCTAAGAATTCTTGAGCTGGAGAATATAGAGAATCCCTCTTATGCATTAGAAGCAGATTTGAAGAACAAACCAGACCTTGTGGAGCTACACTTACAATGGAATATTATGGGCAACTCCTCTGTTGATTCAACCAAAGCTGGGGATGTAATTGAGAATCTACGACCTTCAAAACACTTGAAGAAGTTATCAGTAAGGAACTATGTTGGTAAACAACTTCCAAATTGGTTACTCGATAATTCGTTACTGAATCTGGTGTCCTTAGCGTTGATGAAATGTACATGTTGCCAACATTTTCCTCCGCTTGGTCTTTTGCCATTTCTGAAGAAGCTGGAGATTTCAGGGTTTGATGAGATAGTGAGAATTGATGGTGATTTTCATGGGAACAACTCTTGTTCATTTAAATCGCTTGAAACATTGGAGTTCTCCAATATGAGTCAATGGGAAAAATGGGAGTGCCAAGCTCTTACAGGTGCTTTTCCATGTCTACGACAGCTTTCCATAAGAAATTGTCCGAAGCTGAAAGGACAGCTGCCAGATGTTCCTTTGGAAAGACTACAAATTGAAGACTGCCAACAACTTGAGGGTTGCGCTCCCAGGGCTATATATTTAAAACTACATGACTGTGGAAAGCTGCTGTTGGAGTTGGCTACAATGAGATGGCTTACAATTGGTTGGCACATCATGGAAGCATCATTTCGGGAAATTGTAGGGTCGTCCAACACTTTTGATCAGTTACGGATATATTCAATTGTGGAGTCAATAACTGATGACTGTGTCTCTCTGTGTATCTTTCCACTGGATTTCTTCCAAACACTCACGACCCTTCAACTAAATGGGATTTGTAATTTACAGATGATTTCACAGAGTCTCATCCATAATCATCTGAAGCATCTGGAAATCAGTAGGTGCCATAAATTAGAATCATTGCCTGCAAACATGCATATGCTGCTTCCATCTCTCAGGTATCTATCCATAGAAGACTGTCCAAGACTTGAGTCGTTCCCTGACAGAGGTTTGCCATCAAATCTAGAAGAGATGAAAATCAATAACTGCTCTAGACTTGTTGGCTCACCGAAAGGAGCTATCGTACACAGTTCTTCTCTTGAAAGGTTGAGCATTGAAGAAGTGGATGCAAAATGTTTTCCTGTTGAAGGTTTGCTTCCACTCTCTCTTACTTCTCTAACCATCTCTCATTGTACAAATCTAGAAAAACTGGATTACAAGGGTCTCCATCAACTCTCATCCCTTCAATCACTCAGACTTTTGGTCTGCCGCAACCTCCAACGCTTACCGAAGGAGGGTCTTCCAAAATCAATTTCATATCTTGAAATATACAAGTGTCCTTTGCTCAAACAGCGTTGCGAAGAAGGAGGCCAAGACTGGGAAAAGATTGCTCACATTCAACGCCTAGATATATAGAGAACTATTTTAAATAATGTGGTTTTGGTGAGCAACAATTTATTTTTGTTTTGATTGTGTATCAACTATTTTTCTCTTTTGTTGGTAGTGCTGCAGAAAGTTTGTAACCATTCACCCTCCATCATTTTAATTAGGAAATATAAATGCAATACTTATAAACCTTAAATAAATTCTATGTTTTTAATATATTTTAAAATTGTGTTTATTTGTATTTTTGTTTTAATATCATATTATATTTTTAGTTAATAATACTTTTAAATTTAAAATCAATCTCTTTGTCATATATAATATGGTGTTTTCAGATATAAACGCAATGTTATATCATTTGGGTTTATTTATTGACTAGTTTCCACCAAAATTGACCATTATTATTGATTGATTGGGAATCAAAGAAAAAGATGATTATGTTGATTCAGCAGCATTAAAGAAGATCAATTGACTCAGAACATTAACCCTGCACTGAGCCATTGCCACTAGCTGCAATTTTCATTCATCTACTCTACTCCCTTTCCGAGTTCCTACCATGGCTGCAGAGTTGGTTGGTGCTGCTCTTCTCTCTGCTTTCCTTCAGGTTGCATTTCACAGGCTGGCTTCTCTACAAGGTCTAGATGGGAACAAATGCAGAAAACTCTTGATTCTAGGGCTTATGGAAGTTGGATTCTTGTGACCACACGCAGTAAGAAAGTTGCTCTCCCCATGCACTCAGAAGAACACCACCTGAAGGAATTACAAGAAGACTATTGCTGGCAGTTGTTTGCAAAACATGTATTTCAAAATGATACTCAACCAAATACAGACTGCTATGGAATAAATCATCCGTTTCAGAATGGAAAAATGTATTAGAATGTGAAATTTGGGAATTATAGGATAGTGATGTTATTCTTGCTTTATCACTGAGATATAACCATCTTCCCTCCCATCTCAAGAGATTGCTTATTGTGCGTTATTTCATAAAGATTATGAGTTTGATAAGGAGTGCTTAATTCAATTGTGGAGTGGATTGCTGAAAATTTTGTACAATGTCATAAACATGCTAAGAAGAGTCCAGAAGATACAGGTGAACAATATTTTAATGATCTATTATCGAGGTCTTTCTTTCAACAATCAAACAGTTATAAAACATGTTTTGTCATGCATGACCGATCTGGCAAAATATGTTTGTGAGGACGTCTGTTTCAGATTGGGAGTTGACAAAGCAAAAGGTATTCCAAAACAACCCGTCATTTTACATTTGCAAACAATTATGTAGAATATTTTGATGAGTTTGGAAGTGTACATGATGTTGAAAGGTTACACACATTTATGCCAACAGATTGGAGTTGGCATTGCAAGATGTCGATAGAGTTGGCATAATGCAGGTCTTAAACCTTTGTGACCATTACGAATATGATGGTTTTTTAAGTCTTGATATAGTGTAATTCACATTTCTTATATTTAATAGTCAAAATATATTATTTGTGTAAACATACTTTAACTGATATCTACTTTTTTTTACCATTATCTAGGAATGATTTTCAAGATTTTCAGAACTTTGTTTTAAAGAATTTGGAGACAGGGTAAAACATTGGATTACATTAAATGAACCATGGACCTTTAGTAAATATGGGTATGCTGATGCTATTTCACCACCTAGAATTTGTTCAACCTGGCAAAACTTATCTTGTACTGATGGTGATTCAGCCATTGAACCCTACACAGTGAGTTGCAATCAATTACTTGCTCATGCGGCTGCTTTCAATGTCTATAAGACAAAATATCAGGTTCAATTACAAATTTTGTATTTTGAAATGCAATCAAAATAAGTGTATTGGTTTCCTTATTCAATCAAAGAGTCATAATAAACTAGTCCTAAACTTAAATTTTGCTTCATGTATGTAGGTGTCTCAAAAGGGTGTGATGGGATATCACTGTCATGTCATTGGATAGTACCACTCTATGATACAGAGTCCGATCAGTTTGCTGCAGAAAGAGCCCTTGATTTTATGTTTGGATGGTAACTACTTTATGAACCTAAATTCTTATGTGGAGCTCAACTACAGTATGATAGTGATTCTAACTTATTTTTTCATTTTAAGTCAATATATTGTAGGAGAAATATGTTTTCCTCATAACAATTTAACTCTGGAACGTTATAGAATGTGTGTGTACTTAGAGAAATTACTTTCATTTTATGATTAGTCAGAGACATATATAGTCTGACTAAAGGGACAAAAGCTTGATATAGTGGTCAGATAAGAACACAAAACTTATCATGAAGAACACCAAAAGAGCAGTCCAATCCATGACAGGTTATTCAGATGAAAAATCCTACAATAAATACTCATTATCTACTCAACTATAATGATAGGATTAAACTAATAATCTCTATAACTAATTTATTCAACTAGGTTTATGGAGCCATTGACAATTGGAGAATACCCTAAATCCTTGCAATCTTTGGTAGGGAGTCGATTACCAAAGTTTTCTGCTGATGAGATCAAACTTGTAAGAGGGTCCTTTGATTTTATTGGATTAAACTACTATACTTCTTATTATGCTACTGATACACCTGAGTTAAGTGAAGCAAGGCCTAGCTACCTCACAGATTCTCTTCTTATTCTTACAAGTAAGGGCTCCTTAATATCTATCTCATTATTGATTATAGACTTTAACGTGTGAAAGAAGATAAATGACGGAATTTAGTTATATATATGTTTGAGGTCCAACACAAATTGCAGCTGATGAATCAAAATCAAGTATTTATATTGTTAATTTTTGTTAATAGTAGAGAATGATGTAGAATATTGACAGGTGAGCGAAATGGAACACCTATTGGTAAAATGGTAAATTTGTGATTACATTTTATTGAAACTGTAACTACATATCAAAGCTTCATTTCAATTAGTTTTTCAATGAAGAAAATGAAAGTTGTATTCTGCAGACTACTTCAAAATGGTTGTATGTTTGTCCAAAAGGAATTCATGATCTGTTGCTGTATATAAAAAAAAAGTACAACAACCCTTTGATCTACATCACTGAAAATGGTAATGTAGCAGTTGAGTTTAATCATGAAATTTTCATGTATGAAAGTTTAAATCATTGAAGTAAGAGAGAGAATTGATATAATGTGTTTTCCCTTCTCATACTGAAACAATTTATTCACTTGTGTATATAGGTATAGATGAATTCAATGATCACACTCTATCACTTGAAGAAGCCTTAGCAGATACTTCAAGAATTGATTACTTTTATGATCACCTCTATTATCTTCAAAGTGCAATCGAGTAAGTACTTTACACCATGTTCAAAATGTGCTAAGGGCAGAAAAAAGCTTCCTAATTATATGATGATAATGTATTACTTTTTTGTTTGATTTTATTAGGAATGGCGTGAATGTGAAAGGATATTTTGCATGGTCTTTAACTGACAGCTTCGAATGGAATTTAGGGTACATTTCAAGGTTTGGAACAATCTTTGTAGATTACCATAACCTCAAAAGATATCCAAAGTTATCTGCCATTTGGTTTAGAGATTTCCTACAAGGCAAAATAGATACATATGACAATTAATTGCTGCTAAGAAAATTAATTTCAACAATGTATTTGTACGGATCAAATCATCATACTTCTATTCTTCAATTTATTCCAGGTCAAACGGATGAGTATTCACCCACGAAAAAAATCAAATTGTTTCAAACACATACGAATCTTCCTTTCGGCCATGGCAGTGATTAATAAAAGATTTATTTCCAATCTTATGGGACAAATCTGGGGCTCAAATATCAGCCAATACTTAGCAGACACAGTGAAGATTTTCTGGTAAAAATTTCAGACCAAAACACCCAAGGAGTAAGGCGTAGTAAGTCTTAGACCGAGAGTGAACAAACTTGGCTTTCCGAAAACAAAACGTCCTGGCTTTTCTTCCCCGTATCTTCTTTTTGCGATTTGTTGACGGACGTGCCTCCTTACCTGCGTGCAAACAACATATGAAAGTACATGTGTGAATTTTTTCAGCACAATACGGACCTGGAATAAAATTGCAGAAAGTAGGGCGAAATTTCACAAGTTTTGGTAGAGGATAGCTTTGGTTTGTACAAATCTTCTGAAAAATTATCCCGAAGTAGTTTTTTCCTGAACTTCCACGTATGAATCTCTACTGAATTTGGGACAAAACGCAACAAATTTCAGGTAAAACGGATGAGTATTCACTCACGAAAAAAATCAAACAGTTTTGCACACAGGCGAATCTTCCTTTCAGCTCTGGCAATAATGATTAAAAAATTTATTGTCAATCTTGTGGGACGAATCTGGGGCTCAAATCTCAGCCAAAACTCAACAGACACAGTGACGAACGTCTGGTAAAAATTTCAGACCAAAACACCCAAGCAGTAAGGCGTACTAAGTCCCAGATCGAGAGTGAACAAAACTGGCTTTCCGAAAACAAAACATCCTGGTTTTTCTACCCCGTATTTTCTTTTTTGTGATTTGTTTACGGACGTGGCTCCTTACCTCGGTGCAAACAACATATGAAACTACTTGTGTGAAATTTTTCAGCGAAATACGCACCTGGAATAAAATTGCAGAAAGTAGGGCGAAATTTCACAAGTTTTGGTAGAGGATAGCCTTGGTTTACACAAAATTTCTGAAAAATTCTCCCGAAACAGTTTTTTCCTAAAATTCCACGTAAGAATATCCACTAAATATGGGACAAAACACGACAAATTTCAGGTGAAACGGATGAGTATTCACCCACGAAAAAAATCAAACAGTTTTGAACACAGACGAACCTTCCTTTGGGCCTTGGCAATGATGAATAAAAATTTATTTTCAATCTTGTGGGACGAATCTGGGGATCAAATATCAGCCAATACTTAGCAAACAAAGTGAAGATTGTCTGGTAGAAATTTCATACCAAAACACCCAAGGAGTAAGGTGTAGTAAATCCCAGACCGAGAGTGAACTAAACTGGCTTTCCGAAAACAAAACGTCCTGGCTTTTCTTCCCCGTATATTGTTTTTTTGATTTTTTTACGAACGTGCCTCCTTACCTGGGTACAAACAACATATGAAAGTAGTTGTGTGAATTTTTTCAGCACAATACGGACCTGGAATAAAATTGCAGAAAGTCAGAGCGAAATTTCACAAGTTTTGCTAGAGCCTTGGTTTGCACAAAATTTCTGAAAAATTCTCCCGAAATATTTTTTTCCTGAAATTCCACGTAATAATCTCCACATAATTTGGGACAAAACGGGAAAAATTTCAGGTAAAACAGATGAGTATTCACCCACGAAAAAAATGAAACAATTTCGCACATAGACAAACCTTCCTTTCGGCCTTGGCAGTGATGAATAAAAAATTTATTTCCAATCTTGTGGGACAAATATGGGGCTCAAATATCAGCCAAAACTCATAACACACAGTGACGAACGTCTGGTAAAAATTTCAGACCAAAACACCCAAGGAGTAAGGCGTAGTAAGTCCCAGACCAAGAGTGAACAAAACTTGCTTTCCGAAAACAAAACTTCCTGGTTTTTCTTCCCGATATCTTCTTTTTGTGATTTGTTTACGGACGTGCCTCCTTACCTGGGTGCAAACAACATATGAAAGTACTTGTGTGAATTTTTTAAGCGCAATACGGACCCAGAATAAAATTGCAGAAAGTAGTGCGAAATTGCAGAATAAAATATGCACAAAATTTTTTAGAATATCTCCCGAAATACTTTTTTGCTGAAATTTTACGTAAAAATGTCCACTGAATTTGGGACAAAACACGAGAAATTTCAGGTCAAACGGGTGATTATTCACCCACAAAAAAAATCAAATTGTTTCGCACACATTGGAACCTTCCTTTCAGCCCTGGCAGTGATGAATAAAAAATTTATTTCCATTCTTGTGGGACAAATCTGGGGCTCAAATATCAGCTAAAACTCAGCAGACACAGTGACGAACGCCTGGTAAAAATTTCAGACCAAAACACCCAAGGAGTAAGGCATAGTAAGTCCCAGACCAAGAGTGAACAAAACTGGCTTTTCGAAAACAAAACGTCCTGGCTTTTCTTCCACGTATCTTCTTTTTGTGATTTGTTTACGGACGAGCCTCCTTACCTTGGTGCAAACAACATATGAAAGTAATTGTGTGAATTTTTTCAGCACAATACGAACATGAAATGAAATAGCAGAAAGTAGGGCGAAATTTCACAAGTTTTGGTAGAGGTTAGCCTTGGTTTGCACAAAATTTCTGAAAAATTCTCCCGAAAGAGTTTTTTCCTGAAATTCCACGTAAGAATCTCCACTGAATTTGGGACAAAACGCGACAAATTTCAGGTCAAACGGATGAGTATTCACCCACCGAAAAAATCAAACAGTTTCACACACAGAAGAACCTTCCTTTCAGCCCTGGCAGTGATGAATAAAAAATTTATTGACAATCTTGTGGAACGAATCTAGTACTCAAATCTCAGCCGAAACTCAGCAGACACAGTGACGAACGTCTGGTAAAAAATTCAGGCCAAAACACCCAAGGAGTAAGGCGTAGTAAGTCCCAGACCGAGAGTGAACAAAACTGGCTTTTCGAAAACCAAACGTCCTGAAATAGTTTTTTCCTGAAATAACACGTAAGAATCTCCACTGAATTTGGGACAAAACGCAAAAAGTTTCAGGTCAAACGAATGAGTATTCACCCACGAAAAAAATCAAACAGTTTCGCACACAGACGAATCTTCCTTTAAGTCCTGGCAATGATGAATAAAAAATTTATAGCCAATCATGTGGGATGAATGTGGGGCTCAAATCTCAGCCAAAACTCAGCAGACACAGTGACGAACGTCTGGTAAAAATTTCATACCAAAACACCCAAGGAGTAAGGCGTAGTAAGTCCTAGACCGAGAGTGAACAAAATTGGCTTTTCTTCCCCCATCTCTTTTTGTTGTGATGTATTTACGGACGTGCCTCCTTACCTGGGTGCAAACAATATAAGAAAGTACTTGTGTGAATTTTTTCAGCGCAATAAGCACCCGGAATAAAATTCCAAAAAGTAGGGCGAAATTTCACAAGTTTTGGTAGTTGGTTTGCACAAAATTTCTCAGAAATTATCCCGAAATAGTTTTTTCCTAAAATTCCACGTCAGAATCCCCACTGAATTTGGGACAAAACGCGACAAATTTCTGGTCAAACGGATGAGTATTCACCCACGAAAAATATCAAACAGTTTCGTACATAGACGAACCTTCATTTCAGCTCTGACAGTGATGAATAAAAAATTTATTGCCCATCTTGTGGGACATTTCTCGCACTGAACTCTCAGCCAAAACTCAGCAGACACAGTGACGAACGTCTGGTACAAAATTCACACCAAAACACCCAAGGAGTAAGGCGTATTATGTCCCAGACCGAGGGTGAACAAAACTAGCTTTCCGAAAACAAAACGTCCTGGCTTTTCATTCCCGTGTCTTCTTTTTGTGATTTGGTTACAGACGTGCCTCCTTACCTGGGTGCAAACAACATATGAAAATACTTGTGTTTATTTTTTCAGCGCAATACGGACCCGGAATAAAATTCCAGAAAGTAGAGAGAAATTTCACAAGTTTTGGTAGAGGATGATAGCCTTGGTTTGCACAAAAAATTTTGAAAAATTGTCCTGAAATAGTTTTTTCCTGAAATAGTTTTTTCCTGAAATTCCACGTAAGAATCTCCACTGAATTTGGGACAAAACATGACTAATTTTAGGTAAAATGGATGAGTATTCACCCATGAAAAAAATTAAAGAGTTTCGCACACAGACAAACCTTCCTTTCAGCCCTGGCATTGATGAATAAAAAATTTATTTCCAATCTTGTGGGACGAATCTGGGGCTCAAATCTCAGCCAAAACTTAGCAGACACAGTGACGAACGTCTGGTAAAAATTTCAAAGCAAAACTCCAAAGGAGTAAGACGTAATAAGTCCCAGACCGAGAGTGAACAAAACTAGCTTTCCCAAAACAAAACACCCTGGCTTATCTTCCCCGTGTCTTCTTTTTGTTATTTGTTTACGGACGTGCCTCCTTACTTGGGTGCAAACAACACATGAAAGTACTTGTGTGCATTCTTTCAACGCAATACGTACCCGGAATAAAATTGCCGAAAGTAGGGCGAAATTTCACAAGTTTTGGTAGAGGATAGCCTTGTATTGCACAAACCTTTTTAAAAATTCTGCCGAAATATATTTTTCCTGAAATTCCACCTAAGAATCTTCCCTGAATTTGAAACAAAACGCGACAAATTTAAGGTCAAACGGATGAGTATTAGACCACGAGAAAAATCAAATAGTTTCACACACAAACGAACCTTCCTTTCATCTCTGGCAGTGATCAAGAAAACTTTATTGCCAATCTAGTGGGATGAATATGGGCTCAAATCTCAGCCAAAACTCAATAGACACAGTGTCCAACGTCTGGTAAAAATTTCAGACGAAAACACCGAAGGAGTATGGTGTAGTAAGTCCAAGACCGAGAGTGAACAAAACTGGTTTTCCAAAAATAAAACGTGCTGGTTTTTCTTCCCCATATCTTCTCTTTGTGATTCTTTTACGGACGTGCCTCCTTACCTAAGGGCAAACAACATATGAAAGTACTTGTGTGAATTTTCCCAGCCCCATACAGACCCGGAATAAAATTGCAAAAAGTAAGGCAAAATTTCACCAAGTCTTGGTAAAGGATAGCCTTGGTTTGCACAAAATTTCTGAAAAATTCTCCCAAAATAGTTTTTTCCTGAAATTCCACCTAAGAATCCCCACTGAATTTGGGACAAAACGCGACAAATTTCAGGTCAAACGGATGAGTATTCACCCACGAAAAAAATCAAACAGTTTCGCACATAGACGAACCTTCCTTTCAGCCCTAACAGTGATGAATAAAAAATTTATTGCCAATCTTGTGGGACGAATCTGTGGCTCAAATCTCAGTCAAAACTCAGCAGACACTATGACGAACGTCTGGTATAAATTTCAGACCAAAACACCCAGAGAGTAAGGTGTAGTAAGTCCCAGACCGAGAGTGAACTAAACTGGCTTTTCGAAAACAAAACGTCCTGGCTTTTCTTCCACGTATCTTCTTTTTGTGATTTGTTTATGGACGAGCCTCCTTACCTAGGTGCAAACAACATATGAAAGTAATGGTGTGAATTTTTTCAGCGCAATACGAGCCTGAAATGAAATAGCATAAAGTAGGGCGAAATTTCACAAGTTTTGGTAGAGGTTAGCCTTGGTTTGCACAAAATTTCTGAAAAATTCTCCCGAAAGAGTTTTTTCCTGAAATTCCACGTAAGAATCTCCACTGAATTTGGGACAAAACGCGACAAATTTCAGGTCAAACGGATGAGTATTCACCCACCGAAAAAATCAAACAGTTTCGTACACAGAAGAACCTTCCTTTCAGCCCTGGCAGTGATGAATAAAAAATTTATTGCCAATCTTGTGGAACGAATCTAGGACTCAAATCTCAGCCGAAACTCAGCAGACACAGTGACGAACGTCTGGTAAAAAATTCAGGCCAAAACACCAAAGGAGTAAGGTGTAGTAAGTCCCAGACCGAGAGTGAACAAAACTGGTTTTCCGAAAACAAAACGTCCTGGATTTGCTTCCCCGTATCTTCTTTTTGTGATTCGTTTATGGACGTACCTCCTTACCTGGGTGCAAAATACATATGAAAGTACATGCGTGAAATTTTTTCAGCGACCCATAATAATATTTCAGAAAGTAGGGCAAAATTACACAAGTTTTGGTAGAGGACAGCCTTGGTTTGCACAAAATTTCTGAAAAATTCTCCCGAAATAGTTTTTTCATAAATTTTATGGTATGAATCTCAACTGAATTTGTGGCAAAACACGACAAGTTTAAGGTCAAACGGATGAGTATTCACGTAGCAAAAAAATCAAACAGTTTCACACACAAACAAACTTTCTTTTCAACCCTGGCAGTGATGAATAAAAAATTTATTGCAAATCCTGTGGGACGAATTTGGGGCTCAAGTCTCAAATAAAACTTAATGGACACAATGACGAATGTCTGGTAAAAATTTCAGAACAAAATACCCAAGGATTAAGGCATAGTAAGTGTTAGACCGAGAATGAACAAAACTGGTTTTCCGAAAACAAAACGTCCTGGTTTTTCTTCCCCATATATTTTTTTTGTTATTTGTTTATGAACGTACCACCATACCTGGGTGGAAACAACATATGAAAGTACTTGAGTGAATTTTTTTAAATGCAATATGGACCTAGAAGAAAATTGCAGAAAGTAAGCGAAATTTCGCAAGTTTTGGTAGAGGATAGTCTTGGTTGTGTAAAATTCTCCCAAATTATATTTTTCTTGAAATTTTAGGTAAGAATATCGATTAAATTTGGAACCAAATGCGAAAAGTTTCAGGTCAAACGGATGAGTATTCAGGTAGCAAAAAAATCAAACAGTTTCACACACAAACGAAACTTCCAGCCCTGGAAGTGATGAATAAAAATTTTATTGCAAATCTTGGGGGACGAACTTGGGGCTCAAGTCTCAACCAAAACTCAATGGAAAAATGGCGAATGTCTTCCAAAAATTTCAAACAAAAATACCTAAGGAGTAAGGCGTAGTAAGTCCCAGACCGAGAGTGATCAAAACTGGTGTTCCGAAAACAAAACGTCCTGACTTTTCTTTCCCGGATATTCGTTTTGTGATTTGTTTATAGACCTGCCTCCATACCTGGGTGCAAAAAACATATGAAAGTACTTCAGTGAATTTTTTCAACGCAATACGGACCCAGAATAAAATTGTGGAAAGTTGGGCCAAATTTCGCAACTTCTGGTAGAGGATAGCCTTGGTTTGCACAAAATTTCTGAAAAATTCTCCCGAAAAAAGTTTTTTCCTAAAATTTATGGTAAGAATCTCAACTGAATTTGCGGCAAAAAACTAGAAGTTTCAGGTCAAACGGATGAGTATTCACCTAGCAAAAAAATCAAACAATTTCACACACAAACGAACCTTCCTTTCACCCCTGGCAGTGATGAATAAAAAATTTATAGCAAATCTTGTGGGACGAATTTGGGGCTAAGGTCTCAACCAAAACACAATGGACACAATGACGAATGTCTGGTAAAAATTTCAGACCAAAATACCCAAGGAGTAAGAAGTAGTAAGTTCCACACCGAGAGTGATCAAAACTGGTGTTCCTAAAACAAAACGTCCTGGCTTTTATTCCCCGTATATTTGTTTTGTGATTTGTTTATGGACCTGCGTCCTTACCTGGGTGCAAAAAACATATGAAAGTACTTCGGTGAATTTTTCAATGCAATAAGGACCCATGATAAAATTGCGGAACGTAGGGCGAAATTTCGAAAGTTTTGGTAGAGGATAGCCTTGGTTTGCACAAAATTTCTGGAAAATTCTCCTGAAAAATTTTTTCTCCTGAAATTTCTGATTAGAATCTAGACTGAATTTGGGGCAAAACGTGATAAAGTTCAGGTCAAAGGGATGAGCATTCACCTAGCTAGAAAATCAAACAATTTCACACACAAACGAACCTTCGTTTCAGCCCTGGCAGTGATGAATAAAAAATTTATTGAAAATCTTGTGGGACGAATTTGGGACTCAAGTCTCAGCAAAAACTCAATGGACACAATGACGAATGTCTGGTAAAATTTTCAGCCCAAAATACCCAAGGAGTAAGGCGTAGTAAGTCCCAGACCGAGAATGGACAAAACTGGTTTTCCGAAAACAAAATGTCCTGGCTTTTCTTCCCCATATATTCTTTTCGTTATTTGTTTATGGACCTGCCACCTTACTTTGGTGGAAACAACATATGAAAGTACTTGTGTGAATTTTTTAAATGCAATACGAACCTAGAAGAAAATTGCAGAAAGTAGGCGAAATTTCGCAAGTTTTGGTAAAGGATAGTTTTGGTTTGTGTAAAATTCTCCCAAAATATATTTTTCTTGAAATTCCAGGTAAGAATCTCGATTGAATTTGGGACCAAACGCGAAAAATTTCAGGTCAAACGGATGAGTGTTTAGGTAGCAAAAAAATCAAACAGTTTCACACACAAACGAAACTTTCTTTCAACCCTAGCAGTGATGAATAAAAAATTTATTGAAAATCTTGTGGGACGAATTTGGGACTCAAGTCTCAGCCAAAACTCAATGGACACAATGACGAATGTCTGGTAAAATTTTCAGCCCAAAATACCCAAGGAGTAAGGCGTAGTAAGTCCCAGACCGAGAATGGACAATACTGGTTTTCCGAAAACAAAATGTCCTGGCTTTTCTTCCCCATATATTCTTTTCGTTATTTGTTTATGGACCTGCCACCTTACTTTGGTGGAAACAACATATGAAAGTACTTGTGTGAATTTTTTAAATGCAATACGGACCTAGAAGAAAATTGCAGAAAGTAGGCGAAATTTCGCAAGTTTTGGTAAAGGATAGTCTTGGTTTGTGTAAAATTCTCCCAAAATATATTTTTCTTGAAATTCCAGGTAAGAATCTCGATTGAATTTGGGACCAAATGCGAAAAATTTCAGGTCAAATGGATGAGTGTTTAGGTAGCAAAAAAATCAAACAGTTTCACACAAACGAAACTTTCTTTCAACCCCAGCAGTGATGAATAAAAAATTTATTGCAAATCTTGTGAGACGAACTTGGGGCTCAAGGCTCAGCCAAAACTCAATGGAAACAATGGCGAATATCTGGTAAAAATTTCAGACAAAAATACCCAAGGAGTAAGGCGTAGTAAGTCTCAGACCGAGAGTGATCAAAACTGGTGTTCCGAAAACAAAACGTCATGGCTTTTCTTCCCCGTATATTCGTTTTGTGATTTTTTTATTGACCTGTCTCCTTACCTGGGTGCAAAAAAACATATGAATGTACTTCGGTGAATTTTTCAACGCAATACAAACCCAGAATAAAATTGCGAAAAGTAGGGCGAAATTTTGAAAGTTTTGGTAGAGGATAGCCTTGGTTTGCACAAAATTTCTAGAAAATTCTTCCGAAAAATGTTTTTTCCTGAAATTTCAGGTTAGAATCTCGACTGAATTTGGGGCAAAACACGATAAAGTTCAGGTCAAACGGATGAGTATTCACTTAGCCAAAAAATCAAACAGTTTCACACACAAACGAACCTTCCTTTCAGCCGTGACAGATATGAATAAAAAATTTATTGCAAATCTTGTGAGACGAATTTGGGGCTCAAGCCTCAGCCAAAACTCAATGGAAACAATGACGAATGTCAGGTAAAAATTTCATACCAAAATACTCAAGGAGTAAGGCGTAGTAAGTCCCGGACCGAGAGTGAACAAAACTGGTTTTCCGAAAATAAAACGTCCTTGCTTTTCTTCCCCGTATCTTCTTTTTGTGATTTTTTTATGGACCTGCCACCTTACCTGGGTGAAAACAACATATGAAAGTACTTGTGTGAAATTTTGAAATGCAATACGCACCTAGAATAAAATTGCAGAAAGTAGGCGAAATTTCGCAAGTTTTGGTAGAGGAGATAGCCTTGGTTTGTGTAAAATTCTCCCAAAATAGTTTTTTCCTGAAATTTCAGGTAAGAATCTTGACTGAATTTGAGACAAAACGCGACAAATTTCAGGTGGAATGGATGAGTATTCACGTAGCAAAAAAATCAAACGGTTTCACACACAAACGAAACTTCTTTTCAGCCCTGGCAGTGATGAATAAAAAATTTATTACAAATCTTCTGGGACGAATTTGGTGCTCAAGTCTCGGCCAACACTCAATGGATATAATGACAAATGTTTGGTAAAAATTTCAGACCAAAATACCCAAGGAATCAGGCATAGTAAGTCCCAGACCGAGAGTGAACAAAACTGGTTTTCCAAAAACAAAAAGTCCTAGCTTTTCTTCCCCGCATTTTCTTTTTGTGATTTGTTTATGGATCTGCCTCGTTACCTGGGTGCAAAAAACATATGAAAGTACTTGTGTGAATTTTTTCAACGCAATACGGACCCAGAATAAAATTGCAGAGAGTAGGGAGAAATTTCGCAAGTTTAGGTAGAGGATAGCCTTGGTTTGCACAAAAGTGTTGAAAAATCCGTTCCGAGCAACTTTCATTTTTTGTCTGACTTCTCCGTCAAAAGATATCATATTTTGATGTTTTTTTAACCTAATACTCACTAAATGAAATCTCCACAAACCCCAAACTACTGACAAATCAGCACATAACACATGCAAATCGCCATCGTCGTTCCGAGCAACTTTCATTTTTTGTCTGACTTCTCCGTCAAAAGTTATCACCTTTTGAAGTATTTTTATGGTCATTTGAAGTTTGTTTATCCTAATATTTACTAGATGAAGTCTCCACAAACCTCAAACTACTGACAAATCAGCACATAACACATGCAAATCGCCACCCCCGTTCCGAGCAATATTCATTTTTTGTCTGACTTCTCGGAAAAAAGTTATCACCCTTTGAAGTTTTTTTATGGAATTTGAAGTTTGTTTATCCTAATATTTACCCTTTGAATTTTAAGATTATAAATATCATATATTTCATTATTTTAGTTGGCAAAACCTTTATTTTAAACATAAATCTTGGTAAAAAAAATTTGATTTATTCTTATTATTACTATATAATTTTATATAAAATTATAATAGTTGTTGGAAATATATTTTTTACCAATGCTACGCGTATAATTTTGATAAATTTTTCTTTGTTAGTAATCTTATTAATATATTTGTACGGAATTATAATAATACACGTTTATTTTCTGGGAGCTATGAATTGGTTTGATGAAGAGAAAGCACAAAATCTATCTTCTTCGTTGGCTAGACGTGTTAACAAGGTGATTATGACTTATTTTCTTTAAAAAGAGATTGGTTTGACAATGGACAGAGTTATAGGTTTTATTTTCTCTTTCAATTGTGTGAAAAAGGTTATAATTCTTATTTGAATAATAATATTTATTGTAATAATCTATCTCTAAAATTTAACTATTTTTCCAATTCTTTTCTAATAAAAATAGTACTTTAAAGTAATATTTTACTTTATTATATCATTAATAGAGGATTTTCTGATAAATGATTTGATGACAATGTTAGTCTCTAAACTGTTTTCTGATACACATCATTTAATGTAATATTTTCTTTATATTATTATATAATAAAAAAAATCATAAAATAATAACCGAATTTAAAAATTAAAATTAATTAATTATATTAATTAAATTAGATATTAGAGATTAAATTTTTTTATATCTAAATCATTTTTATTAATTATTAATAAAATTTAATAAAATAATTTATAAATTTGTATCTAAATTAATTACCTAAATTTTAGCGATTAATATTTTAAATTTTAAGTTAATCTTTAAAAAAATTATTAGAAACTAATTTAAAATATAAAATGGTAAGTAACTAAAATCTTAATAACAAAATAATTTTATAAAATTTTATTAATAATAGAAAGTAATTTAGAATTAAGAATTTTTTTAATTTATAAAAAATTTAATTTAATTGTATAATAATTAATTATTTTGATCTTTAAAATTAGTTTTTATTTTATAATTTTTTTATAATGTTAATAGTGAGGATTTTTTTGTGGTAAATGATTTCATAAAAATATATGTTAGTTGAAGAAGATGTATCTTGTTATTTGAAAGAAACACATATATCTCTAAGGTTAACATCTTATAAATATTTTATTTAATTTATTAATTTTTATCAGTCAAAAAAAAAAAAAAGTGTGTGAGCATTAACTTGGTGTCCCTACAGTAGCAGCAGGGGTGTTGTTCATTATTTATCATTTACCCCACCTATTTATATGTCTGCCACCCCTTTTTTTAACAAATTTTTGGACCAGATTTAATTTGCATTTTCAAAAATTTCAGTTTTTGGCTGTTTGAGTTTTTAAGATAAACATTACATTTATTGTCAGTTTTTGGATATTTAATTTAACTTATTACCTCTTCTTCATTCCCACCACATCTTATCCTTATCTATTTAACTATCTCCTATAACTTAACTATATCTAGTGACCATTTTATCTTTATCTGTTTATAATTATCTCCTATAATTTAAGTTCAAGTATGTCTAGTGAGTTCCAAAACCTTCTATTATAATTAATAATATTGTCACCCTCAGAAATTACTCAAGAAATTAGATACTAACGGTGGTCTAATTGAGGTTGTCTCTGTGGGTAATGTTAAATTTTAGTAATATTTTATATTAAAATATAGATATTTATGAATATTAATTGTTAAAATAAGTATGAAATAATTAATAGTTTATTAATTTATACATTTTTACATATTTTGTGATTTTTAATTGAATAGGAACAATTTTTTTCTAGATTTTGAGTTAATTTAACCATTCTAGAGAAGAATGGAGATAATTGGGTAAAAGAAAAATATACAAAACTAAAAAGAGAAAGCTAGAATGCATGAACACTCACTAATGTTGCCCAAATGAGCAAAAGAGTCGTCTCACCACCTGTTGAGCTTGCTCAAGTGAGCTATATCTCGCTTGAATGAGATAGCACCAATGAAATTGGGTTGAACGACGTTTTGCTCGCTCAAGCGAGCCCATTCTCGCTTGAGTGAGAATTCACTTAAGCCCAATCAAATTAGGTTAAATAGGGGGCTTGAGGCACAACCCTAGTGTGCAAGATTGAGAGGAAAACATCATTGAGTGACTTGTAACCCAATTAGGAGAATAGGAAGTGTGAGAAACATTAGAGGAGACAGTCAGTCGTCAATCTCCCTGGTAACAGTCATCATGTGTGGCTAATTCTACCCTTTAGGATTGAGAGTAATCTGTTCAAACTCTTATGTATTGAGGTGATATCTAAACATAATATTTTGTTCTTGATTGATGTTTGGTATTTTTGTTTTTCTTTTAAATGCTATTGGTTTTCATAATATTGAATCTTATACTTGACTGGAAAGCATTTTAGGGTTCTGACCTAAACTATAAATAATATTTAACATATTTGAGTGTTAAGAATCCATGTTAGGAAGCATCTTAATAATTTTATATACGAGAAATCGATATAAATTATTTTTATACGCACATCAATATCAATCAAAGAGCACAATATTCTCATGCTAATCAAAATACAAAAAAGTGAAAAGGATGAAATCAAATTCCTATTTTCCCAATTGAAGTAACAACTATGTAACTTATTTTCTTGTTAATCGATGCCATCATAACAACTCTCAACAAACTTACAAACTTTTATTATTCTATTTTACATTTACTAAATATTTTACTTGATATTTTTTTGTTTGGTTTGATATCTTTCATTATCTAATTATTAATTCTGACAACGGATGCACGTACCGTAAAAAGTCATCACGGAGGGGTAATGTCATTGCCTCCCCATTCCACTTGATTCTTGGTTCCAATTCCTTCAACATTAGCAAAAAAGAAAAGTGTGTGAGCATTAGCTTGTTGCCCCCACAGTAGTGGTAGGTGTTCTTCATTATTTCTCATTTACTCTACCTATCAATTATATATCTGCCACTCCTTTCTTTAACTAATTTTTTTACCATATTTAATTTGCATTTGTGGTCAGTTTTTTTGTAGGGTTAGCATTTTTTTGGATAAAGTTAGTTAATTTCAAAAGTTTTTAAAAAATTATTTTCTATAAAAGATATTTAAATTATTACTTTATTTTACGTTCTTTTAAAATTAAAATATTTATACATAATATTTATAATATTATTCGCATTTTTAAATTAATATATTCACAATTTTTTATAATATTATTTTATTTCTTTTAATTTGATTTTTTACTTTTATAGAAAATATTATTTCATAAATATTTGGTTGTGATTCCGAACAAACTAAATACTACAATTAATACAAGTAAAAAGCTGGAAATCTAGAAACTAGTTGAAAATGTTCTATAAAAGCTACCTCTTGCTAAGCTATGTTTTCATCCAATTCTAGTATCAAAGCCACTCCAATGTCTTTGGCAAGTGACAAAGAAGCAAATGAAGAAAATGAGTTCATCCTCTCCCTTCCCAAGGAGAGGGGTTTTAGTTCATCTCCCTATCACTATCTATTTCAAGATTTCTGGTGCCTACCATCTCGTATTCAAGGTGTGAACAACTCTCAAAAACATTTTCATGCAAAAGACAATGATGTTTTTCTTGCCAGCTTTCCAAAATCAGGTACTACATGGTTGAAAGCCCTTGCTTTTGCCATTGTAAACCATCAACGTTTTTCCTCTTTCGACCACCATCCATTACTCTCTTCCAATCCTCATCAACTTGTGTCCATCCTTGAATTTATCTTGTCTCATGATTTGCATGACCAACTTCTTTCCCTTTCCAACATGAGTGAGCCAAGAGTTCTTGGTACTCACTTACCATTTTCTTCTTTAGCTGAATCCATCACAAAATCCAGTTGCAAGATCATTTATATATGTAGAAATCCATTTGATACTTTTGTTTCGTTATGGGAATTTGTTACTAAAATGAAGTCAGTGTCTTCACTTGAATTCACTTTGGAGGAAGCATTTGAAAACTATTGCAACGGGATAACCGTGTTTGGTCCATGGTGGAGGCATATGTTAGGTTACTGGAATGAGAGTAAAACTAGACCAAACAAAGTTTTGTTCTTAAAGTATGAAGATCTTAAAGAGGATACAGTATTTCATGTGAAAAGAATTGTAGAGTTCTTGGACTCTCCTATCATTCAAGGAGGAGAGAGTAGCACAGTGATTGAAAACATAGTCAATCTATGTAGATTTGAGAAGATGAAGGATTTGGAAGTGAACAAATCAGGATATATAGACAATATTGTAGAGAAGAAGCACTTCTTTCGGAAGGGTGAAATAGGAGATTGGATAAATTACTTTTCTCCTTCTATGATAGAAAAGTTATCCAAAATTGTTGAAGAAAAATTAGGTGGATCAGGTTTATCATTTAAAGTGCATTCTTAAATTCCAATGTAATATGAAACTAGATAAGAGCTAACATGTTGTATCGTGCAGATGAAATGATATTCGATCTTTCTTTTTGCTAAATAAAGATGTGTTTGTTAGTTTATTTTTACATTTTTATGTGAGGTTTGGGAGACACTATGAGTGCATAAACAAAGGAAAGAAGGATGTCTAAGTCACGTAAATTTGTTCAACCTGTCATCCCAAAATTTGATGGTCATTATGAGTTTAGGCTCAACGGAAAATTGTAGTTGAGGTTACATTGAAAGATTTGAAGGTAAAACATTACTTAATAGAAGTCAGTTAAGTTAAGAGGAACTCAACAATCTTAATAGAAAAACAGTGGAAATTACACTCCATATTTCTTTAAGGATACGTTTAAATTATTTTACAAATTATTCTAATTTCAAAAAGAAAAAATCTTCTCTACTGAAAGATAAAAGCTACTAAAATCACTTAATAAGAAGTATTTTTCATTTGGTCTTTTACTGTCTCCGCGATTAATTATAAACTTTAAAAAACTGAACAAAGTTTAACATACACCTATAGATTAACACAATATTTTTCAATTAATTGGATAAGAAAACCAGAATAATGAACTAGGAACGAAACATAAATCTGACTACACTTCAATTTAAGACACAAAAGAACATGCTCTAGTTTCAAATTCTTTTCCAAAACCAGAGTTCCTTCATTAAAAAACATGGGCTGCTTCTTCCTGCACCTCCATACCTTCTTCTCTCACCTCCATAGATTTTCGTATTTCCAAAAATGCTCCTCTATAATATTCCGGATTACATAATCCGGAAGTTATTTTTCAAATTTGTAATTAGCTTCTGGATTATATAATCTAGAAGTCTTTTTTCAGATGCATGATTACTTTCCGGATTACATAATCTGGAAGTCTTTTTTAACTTCCGGATTACATAATTCGGAAGTCTTTTTTCAAATGCGTTTCCGGATTACATAATCTGGAAGTTATTCTATGAGGTGGCACAAGAAGGGTAAAAATGTATTTTCATGTTGTGTATGGAGGTGCCAGAAGAAAATATGGAGGTGTAGGAAGAAACAGTCAAAAACATGTGACCTTTGCACCATTTAGAAATGGCAAATTCTTCCTGCACCATATCAATTCTAACATACACCCAATTTACTATTTAAAATGACAAAAATACCCCCACAAATGACGAAAATAACCTTAGATATAAAGAGGGTGTGGATAAAAATTACTTTCAAAACTCTTTTTACGGAAATATTCTGGATTTAAATTTCCAGAACACATTTTTAAATTTAAGAAATTCTTATCTGGAATATATTTTCAATTTTTTGTTTTGGATTTTTTTATCTGGAATGTATTTTTTTAGTTTTAAATTTTATTTATTATTTTAGATTTTTAAATACAAAATAAGGGTAATTTTGGAAATTTAAAAAAAGTGATATGGTGCAGGTTAAAAGTGATATGGTGGAGGAAGAAATTGCCTTTAGAAACCCAACCAAAGATGACACAATATAATGTGAGGCGAAGCCCATGTGTCAATAATCCATGATAATAAATTTTTACAAGAGTTCAACATGCTAACTATAATGTGGCTCATTGTTCTTCATTCAAATTACCAATTTTATATCAGAATCAATCAAACATATTTTTTCTACCTTTAGCTCCTAGTGCTTGGAGAACATTCACTTGAGTACTATGCATAACATATCTTCATTCATTGTAATTGGATTTAGGTATTTACGTTACTCGGATTGTGTTTTGAACTCATTGCATAGGAATCAATACTAGTCATGATGTTGTATAATGCTAACAAAAAATGGTTAATTCCCCAATGTTGTTTTCATTCCCATGATATATATATATATATATATATATATATATATATATATATATATATATATGATAATTCTAGTAATATTTATTGTTAAAGCTTCTGGACCTCCATTAGGCCCATACTATTTTTCTGTTTTTTTGCCAACTTTTTAGGCACCGTTTTTCTATATATACTCTTTCATTTTTCTATTTGACACTGAATTACTTTTACGCTTCTATATAATACTCTTCATTCTCACTTTCACTTTTATCATTCTTTTCTTCTCTATGTTCTCTCTCATTCACTATGATTAGGGTTCTTGTTCACACTACTTCTCGCATTCAGTATTGCTCTAATAGTTTGGTTCTTGATTGATTTTGTTTAACTTAAGTAAAAAAAACCTTTGTTATTTTATTAAGATTTTGAAATGTACCTTTAAAATTTAACAAAGGTTAAAAAACATCTACATAAGAAATGTTAAAAAGAATCTCAGTTAATTAAATCAATTTTCACAGTCATATTAATTTCCGTTAAATAACTTCTTGTAGTGATATTTGTTCGCAATTATAATAATTTATTTCCAAAATTTAACTAATTTTCCAATTCTTTTCTCATATAAATAGTATTTTAAAGTAATATTTCACTTTATTATTGTTATGTTAAAGCAAGAGGAGAAGTGTCAATGAAATCTAGTTCTTTGTGATTGTTATATTTTTTGGTTTGTAATTTAGAAGATGAACAGGTTATGATATTTCTGAAATATTATTTTTAATTTATTTATTTGTTGATGATTGCTCATTTACCCAACCTATCAATTATATGTCTGCCACCCCTTTCTTTAACTAATTTTTGACCAGATTTAATTAATTTGATTAGGTTTTATGAAAAAAAAAAAAATTAAAGTTAGTTAATTTAGATTTAGGATTTAAAGTTTACTTAATTTTAAAAAAATTTAAAAAGTATTTTTTATAAAAAAAATATTTAAATTATTATTTTATTTCACGTTCTTTTAAAATTAAAATATTTATACATAATATTTTATAATATTATTTGCATTTTTAAATTAATATATATTCACAATTTTTTGGAATATTTTATTTCTTTGATATTTTTTATAGAAAAAATATTTAATAAATATTGGTTGTGATTATGAATAAAAATTATTTTTCTATCATATGGAAGAATAAAAGGTAAATCCGAAAAAACTAAATACCATAATTAATGCAAGTAAAAAGCTGAAAATCTAGAAATTAATTTAAAAAGTTCTATAAAAGCTATCTCGTGCTAAACTATGTTTTCATCCAATTCTAGTATTCACTCATCATTCATATTGAAGCTACTCCAATGGCTTTGGCAAGTCACAAAGAAGCAAATGAAGAAAATGAGTTCATCCTCTCCCTTCCGAAGGAGACGGGTTTGAGTTCAACTCCCTATCTCCATCTATTTCAAGATTTTTGGTGCCCAACATTTTATGTTGAAGGAGTTAACAAGTTTCAAAAACATTTTGATGCAAAAGACAACGATGTTTTTGTTGCCAGCTTTCCGAAGTCAGGTACTACCTGGTTGAAAGCTCTTACTTTTGCAATTGCAAACCATCAACGTTTTTCCTCTGTGGACAACCATCCATTACTCTCTTCCAATCCTCATGAACTTGTGCCCTACCCTGAATTTATGTATTCTAATGATATGCATGACCAAATTCTTTCCCTCTCCAACATGAGTGAGCCAAGACTTCTTTCTACCCACTTACCATTCCATTCATTACCTGAATCCATCACAAAATCCAATTGCAAGATCATTTATATATGTAGAAATCCATTTGATACTTTTGTTTCAGCATGGGAATTCTTTACTAAAATAAAGCCTGAATTCACTTTCGAGGAAGCATTTGAAAAGTATTGTAACGGAATAACCGTGTTTGGTCCATGGTGGAGTCATATGTTAGGTTACTGGAATGAGAGCATAACTACACCAAACAAAGTTTTGTTCTTAAAGTATGAAGATCTTAAAGAGGATACAGTATTTCATGTGAAAAGAATTGCAAAGTTTTTGGACTCTCCTATCATTCAAGGAGAAGAGAGTAGCACAGTGATTGAAAACATAATAAAACTATGTAGATTTGAGAAGATGAAGGATTTGGAAGTGAACAAATCAGGATGTATATTCGATGTTCTTGAGAAGAAAAATTTCTTTCGAAAGGGTGAAATAGGAGATTGGATGAATTACTTTTCTCCTTCTATGATAGAAAAATTATCCAAAATCATTGAAGAAAAATTAGGTGGATCAGGTCTATCATTTAAAGTGCATTCCTAGATTCCAATGTAATATGCGAGTCCACAAGAGCCAACATGTCGTATTGTGTAGAACAAATGATATTGTGATCTTTACTTTTCATAAATAAAGATGTGTTTTTACGCTTTGGATAAATAAAGAACTATGTTTTTATATCTTCAGACCAATAAAAAAAATTATCTACCTTCTAACTTCTTGTCTCTTACAATTTTTTTAACTATGACTCTCGAGTTCTGTATTAAGAATTGTTCAATGTTGTATATAAGGCAATATAATAGAGAAGAAACAATTCTTTCGGAATAGTAAAATAACTACAACAGAAACATCATTTTTCAATGGTAAAAGATGGACGAAAATTAAAGAAAAAAACGACAAATAAACGTTGGTTATGCGTCGATCAAGAAGTCGACAAGAAAAACGTGGAAGCAAAGTTAATTTGTGTCGGCCAGTGAGAATGACGCAAATAGCATGGATTAAACCGAAGTGAGACAAACACGAATATTGTGACATAATCGACGTAAACGAGGATGAAATATTGTTGGTCAGACCGACGCAATGTATCAAAAACACTAAAATGCGTCGACCAAGCAGAATGCAAAAAGAATAAAAATAAAAATAAAAATAAAAGCTAGCGTGGGTCTGACCCACACAAAAATGCAAGCTAGAAAAATATATTAAGGATTAATAATGATTTGTGTGGGTTTGGCTTACGCATAAAATCTGGAAAAAAATGCAATTTATTTTTATTTCTCTACTCGTTTTCACCGATAAAAAGTTTTCATATTCATTCAGAAAAATCATCCAATTCATTTAAATATCTAGATAATTATCTATTTCATTCCACTTATTCAAACCATTAAAATCATTCAAATATCGAAATAATTTCTAGTCAAACTAAATATTAATGCATAAAAGAAAACTTGGCAATTAAAATGTATAATGTTACTATAAAATAAAGTATAAAATAAAATTGTAAATTAAAAATTAACCAAAAGTTCTAGAACTCTAAATGTACCATGATACAATTATATAAAAAAGTACTACAAATTAAAAATATGAAATGTGTCCCATGAAGTAGAAATACCACTGATGTGATCCATAAAAACCTGTAAAAAAATACAAACAGTGTGAATAACTAAAATATTTAGTATATAATAGAATAGTAAAATAATTCAACTTAAAGTATGGGATGCACTTCAAGGAAGGGGTTGGTCATCATACTCTAGAGCATACTGATGGTGCAATTGACTTGTATTAGTGGAAGCATTACCACGTTGTTACCAAGAATGCATACTTTTGACCCCACATACTAACTTCTACACGAAGTTGTTGATTTTCAGTCAATTGATCAAATTGAGAAGCGTCAAAACCAGAGGAAGGCCGAGAGGGAAGAGAGTCCTTGGCGGAAGTTACCAACCAAGTCTGTCGTACCATAAACTTAACCTCTACTCTTTCTTCCAACAACTTCCTTTCAAGCTTGAAGCTTTGTTGTATGATCTACTTGATGGACATCAGTGCTTGAGTCTTGAGAACTATTTGCTTGAAGGGTTCTCAAGCGCTCATGATAGCTTTTCTACACAGGTCATTAGGAGATGGAAACGTTAGGAAATTAAAAAAACCTTAGACAATAACTTATATAAGTTTTACGAGCATGAGTATCAACCTAGTCACCCTTCTTGTTTGTGTGGGTAACCATAAAGAGTTCATCAGGTTCAGGGGGATGACCATATTGGCGCTTCTAATAATGTTGTACAATTAGAAACAGTATATGTTGTAAAAGTAAAATGAATTACATGTAAGAAAGTGATGAGTGCTTACCAAGATCACTGCAATATCTAAATGTATATCTAAATGTGATTTTCGGCCTGTGGAGTGCAATGCTCCACCATGAGTTGAAGCCCTATTAATTTTATTCTAAGTTGATTTTTATTTGAACATTTGAGTATCCCAATAGTTCGGAAGTTCAACCCATGTCTATTCGCCTATCCATGTAGGTCAGCTGGCCTTTGTCATGACTTTGGTCAACATGTCACAAAGTTGTTTTTTGGTTTGGACTCGTAGATTTTGTAAATAATCATCAAAGGGTTTTCATGTGCTACACTGATCTGGGAATTTATTGAGACAAAATAATCCACTTTTTAATTTTGTTTCCAAAATTGCATGAGAATTGATTTTCAAGAAAAAAAAAACGTTCTTTTTATGCCACAACACAGCTTAAATATAGCCAAAAGTGGTTTTACCTTGTACATTTTTATTTCTGATTGAAGTATGCATATATGTTGAGTAATGTGAAATTAATTTCATTGCATTATAGGAGACTGTCGTTGACATGAATATGGCATAATTTATTCCAAGAATAGGAGAAAAAAAATCTTAAAACTAGTTTGAGTCGAAAGTTTTAAATAGTTTCCATTCTTGATTTTCTCGCTTGAGTCTGAAACTTAGTTGAGCAAGATCTTGTGTGGATTTAATTTTATAACTCTTTATTTTCAAGATATTAGAATTATATAAAATGAATAAATATTACTTGAAGTATTATATTCAATAAAAGTAAAATATCTATGTAAATAGGATAAAGGTCCACCATTCTTTCATGTCACATTTCATCTTGAGATATTGAAGAAATCTGGTATTATGGCCCCAAAGCCAGTATTTCAAATAAAATTTGATGAACATGCTAATTCCGGATATCCCTAGGCACTGCAACATCGAGAGGGGAACCTTTTTAAATGCTGGTTCATCAGCCAGAAAAAAGGCCACTGATAATTGGAACAAAAACAATGACATATTTTTGGAAAACAACTAACAAGAGATGATTCATTTGTGTTTAAGTGTCTATCACTAGGGAATCTTCATATATCATAGTGTTCATATATAAAAAGAAAAATGATTAAAGGTGCAGCAAGTGTAACAGAAGGGAGTGAAAAATGAGTAATTATCAGCATGGCAGCAAACTTGGTGAATGATGTAAAACTGAACTCAAGAAGCTTTGCCTGCACAGATTGCCAAAATGCCAAAACTAAAGACTTGTATGCATATATAAATTTGGCAAAATAGACATGATTTTATCTCATGTCCAATTAAACTCACTTTATCTGAGAGTCTTTAGTCATCCATAAGTGCAACTGATAGTTCTTTGAAACCCAAAGTTTTGCCAACAGCTTCACGTACATTTAATTTGGAGAATCAATTTATTCAAATATATTATCAAATGAAACTTTCTTGGTCATGATGTATACTAGGGAACAATAAATATAATAGCAACAACTCTAAAATTAAAAACCTTTTTCCCTGTTAACAGCTAAGTCCTTCCAAATCAAACTGTTAAAGGACGACCAACATTTAGCTCTAAGCAATTTTCTTGTTCGTCAAATCGTTGCTCTCCCATGGATGTTAGTGTTGGTTTTGCCAACATATTCGCTAGAACTAGTTGAACCACTCCATGATGTTTGGTTTGAGTTGTCTCCACAGTCATGTTCAACTGTTTCATGGGGATAATAAACAGGCTTAGGAGGCATTTCAAGACTTTCAACTTTTTCTTCAAGCATCTCCACAACTCTCTTCATTGTAGGACGGTCATTTGGTTTCAGTTGTATACACCAAAGCGCAACTACATACATTTTTTTCACCAAAATCTTATCCTCTTCTGAGGCATCTTCTATGTGAGTCTCTTTTTCATCTTTAATTTGATCATATATCCAAAAGGGGAAGTACTGTTGGCTTGAATGTTCTGCATGAGGATTTGAGTTCCTTCTCCTACTTCCAATTTCCATCAAAAGCATTCCAAAACTATACACATCGGCCTTATTGGATACTCCACCAATATTATTGTAGAATAGTTCTGGAGCCATGTAACCTAAAGTTCCTCTAGCCATAGTTAAAGCAACAGACGTATCTTCGCAAGAATATAGCTTTGCAAGTCCAAAATCTGAAACCTTTGGAATGAAGTCATCATCTAGAAGAATATTATGAGGCTTAATATCAAAATGTAGAATTTGCACATCACAGCCTTGATGGAGATAAGCAATCCCACGAGCTATGCCAAGAGATATTTCATATGTTTTCTCATAACTTAAAGGGATACTTTCCTCTTTGGAGAAGATGTATTTATCCAATGAACCATTTGGCATGTAGTCATAAACTAGAGCACGCTTTTGTCCTTCAGCACAATATCCAATCAGATTTACCACATTCACATGATGTATTCTTCCAATGCTAGCCACTTCATTCATAAAATCTTGTCCATCAGCTTTCGATTTTTTCAACATCTTTATTGCTACTTCTGACCCACTTCGAAGTTTTCCTTTGTATACAGATCCGTAACCTCCTTCACCCAATTTAACTTTGTAACCTCTGCTCATTTTCTTAATTTCTCTGTATCCGTACCTAATAGGATTTAGATTGTTGTGTAGCAAAAAAGTTTCAATGTTTTCATACATCGAGTAATGCCTACTTCGCCACGTATGGATAAATAGTGCAAACAAAATTGCGACTCCAAATAGAAATCTGGGAGCCACAAATATTGAAATAGGGCCTAATGAATTAAAATCTCCTTCCCATTCCGAAAAGTAATGTAAACGTGTTATTCTGTAGATTAGTCCTGTGAGGATAAATTTCATGGAATGTATAAGGAAATAAACCATGCTTGGTCTAATAGGTAAGTTTATTCAAATATGAAATCAGTTGAGAAGTCATTACCCATTATGACGAGTGCAACATAACCTGCAAAATAGCAATAAAATAACATCAAAAGAAAAGAACACTCAATATTCAAAGGATATATACTTTGGATACAGTATAAAAAAAATAAGTTTTTTTTTTCCACCAAACGTCTATTTCTAAGGATTTTATGCATTTCTAGCGTCATGCAATGCATTCAAATAACTTTTTGGTTTCTGATTTGTCTGGTGTTTGGGGGATGGAGTTGATGGTTCTTTCCCAAAATCTTTTTCGAACAAATATAGCTTGGTTAATGTTGAAATGAATTTGGAATATCGTGAATGCATAATGGCAATATAGATGATGCCTTATGGTTGGGGAATTATTAGCTTTGTTTTTAGGATTGTAAGTTTTTTGTGGAGCTGGGGAATAGGATCTGTACAAACCATTTCATGCAGAATTTGGTATAGGAGTTTTGAAGAATTTTCTGAGTTTGGATCATAGCCTTGGTGGTTTTGTTTGTTTAGGAGGTTTTTTACCTCTTTTGTGTAAAAGGGTTTGAGCATCCTCAAATGCTCCTTTTTATTTAATTAACTTTTTCTGAGAAAAAAAAGATGATGCATTATGGCAATATAGAAATGCTCTGAAAACTCCCATTGAATATCCCTTCAAGGCTTTTGTTTAGAAAATCCTGTCAACTACTTGTTGAGTTCAGTATAGAACGATTTGGGTTTCAAAATTTCTTACGAATGGTACAGAAGTTGTATAGCTTGCTAATTAATCAAAATGAAAATGATGAACTTAAGTAGTCAATACAGTAGTAATTGAAAGAACAGAGATATGGGAGAGAGCTCTTACGTGCTATATAGGATAGAATTGCAACTGTATATATAAGAATCTGGTGTTGAATTCCTTGAACAGAAAAAGAAATCATTAGCTTATATTGTACTTCACAAAAGAGACAAAGAAAAATTGCAGGTAGAATAATGTTTTCTCACCGCACTGGTTCTTTTCCAATTCTAAGCGCAAAACTTTGCAATAGTAATCTTGTTGACATGTAATTTGATGAGTGGTTTGATTGATGAGGCAGTTCACACCCTTTCCACATTGGTCTGTACAAATAACTGGTGTCACCCAATTCAACGAAAACCCATTATGCAGGCAGTCATGGATATGAGCATAGGAAACGTTGTTGCAATGGTTATTGTTTGTAAAGGTAGCAGCCTTTAAATGGCACCCAACCTTGATGTCCATCATTGTGAATTTACCATAAGAAGAAGAAAGAACAGCATAAACATGGCCTCCAGAATCACAAAGTCTGCCATTCACTTCCACGTATCGAGGATCATCACTCACTCCATCACTACAGTTTAGAAACGCTACATACGGAGGCCAAACAGAAATCTTATCCCCTTTCCAGAAAGTTAGTGGATCGGTGGCGTAATTTTCAGGACCACGAATGGGAGTGAAGTTCCATGTAGAGATGAAATAGCGAGGAATGGAGCAAGCAGTGTCCTCCTCAAGACCTGCATCAGTCAATTGGATGTTGTATGTTTGGTAGTTGATATGCTGAACATGGTATTTGCCTGAAAACAAAGTGAAGACTGTCACATTCTTTACGCAATCTAATTCGTACCTTGGGAGGCCGCAACCAGGTGGGTCGCCTTTCAGTCGGAAAGGATAACTTATGTTGCCAATTTTCCCACAGGAAGAAGGAGCACAGAATGGACGATCCTTGGCACCGTGAATTTGCGGGAATAGCACAATAATGATAGCCAAACGGGCAAGCAGTGATTGTGCAGAGCAGCAGAAAGAAGATAAGACCACCATGGTTTACCTCTGGTCGTGTAAGTGGACAGGATCTGATTTAAATGATTCACCAAAGTCAACTAATAACGCAGGAGCACTTGTTGAAATTTTGATACAAAACAACTACTAAATACTAACCCACCAAGTATCATGAACTTTCAAAGTGGTTCAACGTCTCTGCTACGGAAGCGTGTGATAAGCAAGAACAAGTGCACGTCCCAATTCAATTCTCATTTTTTCTAGGAAACAACAAGCTTCATAACAAGTGATGTTACAGAAAGGGATTCTCAAATCTATGACTCCCACGTGGCACAATAACTTGAGTAATATACTGTAAATAATAACATCCACCAAGTCAACAATGGTGACATCAACAATAACATAATCCTTATTTTAATTAGTTCGGGGTTAGTTACACAAACTAAACAATGTTGTTTGTAGTTTTCTAAAGATATACCAAATATGATGCTAGATTTACGTTGTTATGGGGTTACTAAGGGTGAAACTTCCATGGATTAAAATCTAACTTAGAAGGAAATACAACTATTTTCTCTATTCTATCTTTTCTTAGCTTTCTTTTTTTATTATTATCTCAGTAGTCTCTGTAATCATGAATCAGTCTCTTTTTATTTATCTTGTTCTTCCATGGACCCCATTCAATCGAAGAGGAGAAGGATGCATGTGATTCATTTTCTACTCTTGTACGTAATAACTCACAAGTCTTAGAAAATATAAAAAAGGTAATTCAGTAATGTTTGTCAATGACAGAGCCGTGGAAAGACTCGATACCTATTGCTTGTTGACGAGCCATCGTGGAAAAATGCCCACCAAGCTTATTACTATTATTCAAAACTTAGCTTATTACTATTATTTCCATTGCAGTCCCTTATCAGTTTCATTTATCCACTCCCTTTCCTATTCTTACCATGCCAGTGTAAAAGCAATCAATTTGGCCAACGTTAACAGTCACAGTCTATTTTCTGAAAAAAATACTCTTCTTTTACTCTCTATTGTATATCTTTTCATTGTACATCTTACAATTGAGAGAACAACCTATTAATAGGATTAGCAAGCTCTTCTAAAACAAAAAATAATAAAACCTTATTATGGCCTTAAAACTCCACTAAAAACATAATAAAATTTTATTATGGTCATAAAACCCCACTAACAACTCTGGCATTTCATCTATTGAAACTCTCATTCTTTTATTTTCCACTAACTTCTAAATTTAAAACCCACAAAATAGCATTTAAAGTTTATTTACCAAAACTCCCCCATAAACTTAAATCTTTCTACCATCCATCATGTCAATCATCTTTTTGTATTTGTCGAAAAGTACTTTCGGTAGCGGTTTTGTGAAAATATCGGCAACTTGATCTTGACTTGCCACATGCACCAATTCCACACTTCCTTTCTTCACATGATCACGGATAAAGTGAAAACGAACTCAATGTGTTTGCTTCTTTCATGGTTCACTATGTTCTTTGCCAACTCAATTGTTGATTTGTTGTCAACTGGTATCACAGTTGCACCTAGTTGCTTTAGCTCCATCTTGCTCAACAAGTTTTTAAGCCATATCGCATGATATACACACCAAAATGCTACCACATATTCAACTTCACACGTTGATAGCATAATGATCGGTTGCTTCTTTGAAAGCTAAGAAAATGTTGTGTTGCCCATAGAGAATGCATATCCCGATGTACTTTTTCGATCGTCTATGTCTTCGCACCAATCACCACCCACTAATAATCTTTTTCTTTCGAGTAGAACAACCCGAGTGATACAATACCTTGGATGTACCGTAGGACTCGCTTCAATGTCTTTCAATGTGAGTAAATAGGCTCCTCCATGAATCGACTTATAATGCCAACACTTAATGAAAGATCCATCCTTGTGCATGTGAGATAGCGAAGGCTTCCTACCAAACTCTGGTATCTACTCGCATTGACACGTTCTTCTCCATCGAATTTTGAGAGTTTTGCCCTTGGTTCCAGTGGTATTGATATTGGGTTGCAATTTGCCATCTTGTACTTCTCCGAAAGCTCTTTTGCATATGTCTCATGTGATACAAAAATACCCATCTCTTCTTGTCTAACCTCCAAACCAAGGAAAAAAATTAAGGTTTAGGATTTAGAGTTTAGGGTTTATGGTCCAGCCTTTTGCATGTGAAATAGCGAAGGCTTCCTACCAAACTCTGGTATCTACTTGCATTGACACGTTCTTCTCCATCGAACACCTACTTCCATTGGTATTGATATTGGGTTGCAATTTTCCATCTTGTACTTCTCCAAAATCTCTTTTGCATATGTCTCATGTGATACAAAAATACCTATCTCTTCTTGTCTAACCTCCAAACCAAGGAAATACTTCATCAATCCCAAATCTGTCATCTCAAATTCTTGTGTCATTGTGAACTTGAACTCTTTTCTCATATCATCATTGTTACCCATAAAAATGAGATCATCGACATAAAGAGCAACAAATATCATGTTACCTCCACTCTTCTTTGTGTAAAGGGCATGCTCATAAGGACATTGCCTGAACCCGTTCTTCTTGAAATATGTATCGATACGAGTATTCCATGCCCGCGGTGCTTGCTTCAACCCATAATTGCCTTCTTCAATTTTAGCACCTTCTTTTCTCTGATTTTCATGTACCCGGGTGGTTGCTCGATGTAAATTTTTCTTCAAGCACATCATTCAAATCTTGAAAACTTCCCATCTAGGGCTGTCGTGGTTCATCCTCATCATCGGTAGTTTCAGAATTTTTTTGTATACTTGTTGGTGCAACGACCGATGATTCTCCAACTTCAATGATAACCTCCGAAAAATTGTTCCAATCCCACTCGCTTGCTTCATTTATTCGCATATCATGACTCACCACCACCTTCTTGCTTATCGGGTCAAGTAGCTTGTACCCTTTTATCTTCTCATCATATCCAATCAAAATATACCTTTTGCTTTTGTCTTCGAGCTTCGTTCTTCATTGATCTGGTATGTGTGCATAAGACAAGTCGAAATTGATCTTCTTCTTTTTCTTTCCATCTCATTTGGTTCATGTAATGACTACCATGAGTGGCTAATTCCTTTCATTTGGGAATGAATGTAGTCATTTCAAACTCCTATGTATTGAGATGATAGTTATCTTTTTGTTCTTATTTGATATTGTTATTTTCATTTTATGCTTAAAGCTTGAATTTTTATTATTGATCTAGATATTTGGAATTGAATGAGAAGTATTTCTAATGATCTTACCTAAATAAAAATACTTGATGGTATTTTAATATTAGGAATAGATTATAATATATAAAATGATTTATAACATATTTTCTTAATGATAAGAACTTTTCTAAATAGTTGAAGAATCAATGTTTATGAGATAATCTTAATAATTTCATATTTGAGGAATCAATGTGAATGACTGTGAATGACTCTTTTTGTTGCATCAATATCAAATAAGTAAGAATGTTGTATGTTTTTATTTACCAAAATACAGATGAGTGAGAAAGATTAATTTCAATCCCAATTTTATCAATCAAATTCTTATAATAATTTACTATGCTTTTTATTTAAATTACAAACACATTTTATTCAAACAATGTTCATATATCTTGAATCAATTTATTGCACATATTTCAACATTTAGTGAGTTTTACACATTAAAATCTTAAGATAAATATTTCTTGTGAGTTCGATATTCGTCTTTTGAGACAAATTATTACTTCTGACTTTGACACACTTTCCGAATTAAGTCAACACAACACGATGTCATCAACATATATGAGGAGACACTACAAGAGAAAAAGGTTTTAAGGGATGTTATTTAGCGGAGGTTAATATAACCTTAGAAATTGATTTAATTAACGGAGGTTTTTAACTGTCGTTAAGTTTCAAATGTTATTCTAAAACCTTAGCAAAATAACGGAGGTTTTTTAACCTTCGTTAAATTTCAAAGGTTTATTTTAAAACATCGGCAAAATAGTGAAGGTTCTTTTAACCTTCATTAAATTCCAAAGGTTTATTCTAAAGCCTCAGCAAAATAATAGAGGGTTTTTTTAACTTTCTGTAAGTTTCAAAAGTTTATTCTACAACTCTACAAATTAACGGAAGTCTTTTTAACCTTTGTTAAGTTTCAAAGGTTTATTCTAAAACCTCAATAAAACACTCCAAATTTTCCAAACTTCAATAAAATAAATATAATTAAATCTATTTATAAATAAATATAATTAAATCTATTTATAAATAAATAATTAAAAACTACATTGTTTTAATATATTTTATAACTAAATTCTCTAAAATTTTGAAAGTGTAAATTTACATTACAAATAAGTTTTCTAAAGTTTCAAAAATTTATTTTAAAAACTCAAAAATAATCTTAGATAATAAGTATTTGAACAACTAATCTTGGATAATAAGTATTTCAACAGTATTTTCATATAAGGGGTTGAAACTTATGGTATTTAACAGAGGTTTAAAAACCCCATGGTATTTAACGAAAGTTTTGAAACCCATGGTATTTTATGGAGGTTCTTAAACCCATGGTATTTAACAAGGGTTCTGAAAGACTTTTCCCGAGGTTTAACAAACCCCCGGGGAACATGTTTCCCAATGATGGTTTAGCAAGGGAAACTGCAACCCTAGGTAAATGATTTAATGGAGGTCTTAACCATAGATAATGTAAAAATAAACCGTCGTTAAAACCATATTTTCTTGTAGTGAGAGCAGTAATAGAAGCACCATCATGTTTCAAAAACAAAGAATGGTTACAAAGGGAAAATTATAATGTTTTAAAATTAAAAATTGAGAGAGTTTAGCCTACCATTAGAGACCTGCCTATTTGAGAACATAGAGGGTTTAGGGTTTAGGGTTTATTGTTGAAATGAAAGCCACGAGGAATCTGTTGGGAAAAACGGGTAATTTTCCCACTAAAACAAAACCCTAACAGAGCTACCCGACAAATAATATTGAATAAATAAAGCGGAATAATAAAAGAGATAAAGAGGAAAAAACACACCCGAAAATTGTTAACGGAGTTCGGCCTGTTTAGCCTAATCTCCGAGCACAGCAAAAACAGCTCCCTTTTATTACTATGAGAGAAGATATTACAAATTGGGATATTTAACAGTGAAGGGGGAGAGTTTAATTTATAACCCTCAAACCTCCTTCCCAAACAATGAACCCACCGATGTGGGACTTGGGATTAAGCCAAAATCAACAAATCTCCACCTTGGCTTAATTTCAAGTCTCACCTAAAACAAATCTTCTCAAAACATAACAAAAACAAACTTTACAGTGCTTCAAATTTGCGCCTCCGGACGCCAACTTCAAATGTGCAAGATATTAACCAAGTCTAAACAGTGTTCAAACTTGGTCCTTGTAACCACCTTGGTGAGCATATCTGCAGGATTCTCCGTAGTGTGAATCTTCTGGAGAACAATCTCCTCTTCTTCGAGAATCTCACGCACAAAGTGATAGCGAACATCAATGTGCTTCGTCCGTGCATGAAAGACTTGATTCTTTGCTAAATGAATAGCACTCTGACTGTCAGAATATAACTCAAGTTGTTTCTGACCAACTCCCAAGTCTTTAAGCAACCCATGAAGCCAAATTGCTTCCTTCACAGCCTCTGTAATCGCCATATACTCTGCCTCTGTCGTAGACAAAGCCACCGTAGACTGCAAGGTAGACTTCCAACTAACTGGCGCTTTTGCTAAAGTGAACAAATAACCAGTAGTAGACCGTCGCTTATCCAAATCACCTGCATAATCAGAATCACAATATCCAACTATGCATTGACCAAGTGATTCATCTTGCTCAAATGTCAATCCAACATCTAAGGTATTTTGGAGGTACCGTAGAATCCATCTCACAGCTTGCCAATGACCCTTGCCCGGATCATGCATGTACCTACTAACAACACTCACAGCCTGTGAAATATCTGGTCTTGTACACACCATTGCATACATCAAGCTTCCAACTGCATTTGCATATGGGACTTTCGCCATGTATTCTCGTTCTTCATTAGTCGTCGGAGATAAACGGCTACTCAATTTCAAATGAGGAGCAAGTGGGGTACTTACAGGTTTTGTATCTTCGTGTATACCAAAACGTTGTAGTACCTTCTGCAAATACTGCTTCTGTGACAGCCAAAGTTTTCCCCTCTCTCTGTCCCTGTTTATCTCCATGCCGAGAATCTTCTTGGCTTCCCCCAAATCCTTCATCTCGAACTCTTTACTCAACTGAGCCTTTAACCTGTCAATCTCAACTTGGCTCTTTGCTGCAATCAGCATATCATCAACATATAAGAGTAAGTAAATGTAGGAACCATCTTCAAGTCTGCGCAAATACACACAGTGATCATATTTGCTTCTCTTGTACTTCTGATCCTTCATGAACTTATCAAATCGTTTGTACCACTGTCTCGGAGATTGTTTCAGTCCGTACAACGATTTGCTAAGTTTACAAACCCAATCTTCTTTACCATCAACCTTGTATCCTTCTGGTTGAGTCATATAGATTTCCTCCTCCAAATCACCGTGTAGGAACGCGGTCTTTACATCAAGTTGAGCAAGCTCCAAATTCAACTGTGCTACCAAGGCCAACAAAATTCGAATGGAGGAATGTTTTACAACTGGAGAAAATACCTCATTATAATCAATTCCCTCCCTCTGAGCAAAGCCTTTAGCAACCAACCTTGCCTTGTAGCGAACATCTTCTTTATTAGGAAATCCTTCTTTCTTTGCAAATACCCATTTGCACCCAATTGCCTTTTTACCTTTTGGTAATTGTGCCAGCTTCCACGTCTTGTTCTTATTCAAAGATTGCATCTCCTCTTTCATCGCACCTGCCCAATTACCACTCTCTGAACTCAAAATGGCTTCTGGGTAAGTGGATGGAATGTCATCAACAACTGGAAGTGCATAGGCAACCATATCCATGAAACGAGCAGGCTTCTGAATATCTCGTCTCTGTCTTCTAACTGCAATTGGCACTGATTGCTGTTGAGATTCTTGGGTAGGAACCTCTTCCTCATCTGACTCTTCTTCTGCCATAGGAGAGTCACTTGTGGTATTTCGTGTTGGGATCACCACTGTCGGCTCAAACTCCACCTGCTTCCGGGCACACTCCACCTGTTGCGGAGTACTATCAGCTCCTTCTGGATTTACCTTCTTTAACATGGCAGATTCATCAAAGGTAACATCCCTGCTGATAATCGTCTTCTTTGCCTCTAGACACCACAAACGGTATCCCTTCACTCCAGGACTAAAGCCCATGAAAAGAGCTTTCTTTGCCCATGGATCCAACTTTGATTCAATCACATGATAATATGCAATAGAACCAAAAACATGCAAAGAATCATAATCAGTTGCAGGTTTTCCAGACCATACCTCTAACGGGGTTTTGCCATCTATAGCAGATGATGGCAAACGATTGACAAGATGTTGAACGTATGTCACAGCCTCAGCCCAAAACTCTCTGCCTAACTCAGCATTAGACAACATACAACGAACTTTCTCCACAAGTGTCTTGTTCATACGCTCCGAAACCCCATTCTGTTGTGGTGTTTTTCTAACAGTGAAGTGCCGAACTATGCCACAATCTTGGCATACCTTCAGGAACGGATCACTCTTGTATTCTCCTCCATTATCTGTTCGGAGAACCTTAATCTTCCTTCCTGTCTGGTTTTCAACTTGAGCTTTCCACTTAAGGAAAATTCCAAGCACATCATTTTTGTTCTTCATAGTAAACACCCAAACTCTTCTGGAAAAATCATCAACAAAAGTGACAAAATAATGCCTACCTCCGATTGACGGAGTCTTGGCTGGTCCCCACACATCTGAATGCACATAATCCAGAATACCCTTGGTATTGTGAATTGCAGTGCCAAACTTCACTCTTCGTTGTTTTCCCAGAACACAATGCTCACAAAATTCAAGTTTGCAAGCCTTCGTACCTTTCAACAATCCTTGCTTGGTAAGAATTTGCAAGGATTTCTCTCCAGCATGTCCCAACCTCATATGCCACAACTTCGTTGCCTCAGCATCCTTCTTAGTGCTAGAAGTTGTTGCCGCTACTGTCCCCACCACTGTACTACCTTGGTAGTAATACAAATTGTTCTTCCTCACGCCTTTCAACATCACCAGTGCTCCTGAAGTTGCTTTAAGAATTCCATCTCGCATCGTCACAACTAGGCCTTTAGATTCTAAAGCCCCCAATGAGATGAGATTCTTCTTCAACTTTGGCACGTACCGTACATCCCGCAAAATTCTGGTGGATCCATCGTGATTCCGCAACTTGATTGAACCTATCCCGACTGTCTTACATGGATTATCATTACCCATGTAAACAACCCCGCCATCGAGTTCTTGAAAATCAAAGAACCATTCCCGAATGGGACACATATGATAGGTACAACCTGAATCCAATATCCACTCATCTGGATGCAATGATGCTGAAAGCGAGACAATCAACACATCACTTTTGCTTTCTGCAACATTTGCATCTTGCAGAGCCTTCCCTTCTTGATCCGAATTTGCCATTACAGACTCACAATATAATATTCAATATTACAAATAATTTCAAACAACCCAAGGCGAACCTTCGGCTCTGATACCACTTGTTGGGAAAAACGGGTAATTTTCCCACTAAAACAAAACCCTAACAGAGCTACCCGACAAATAATATTGAATAAATAAAGCGGAATAATAAAAGAGATAAAGAGGAAAAAACACACCCGAAAATTGTTAACGGAGTTCGGCCTGTTTAGCCTAATCTCCGAGCACAGCAAAAACAGCTCCCTTTTATTACTATGAGAGAAGATATTACAAATTGGGATATTTAACAGTGAAGGGGGAGAGTTTAATTTATAACCCTCAAACCTCCTTCCCAAACAATGAACCCACCGATGTGGGACTTGGGATTAAGCCAAAATCAACAGAATCTTCATGTATTCTTCTTCAAGAAGGTCACCATTGACATCAAATTGTTTGATGACCCAATTATCGGCAGTACAAAAGCTCAAAGAAGATGTAAGGTGGTTAATTTTGCCGGAAGGGTAAAGGTGTCTAGATAATCTAATCCCTCTAACTGAATATAGCCCTTAACTACAAGTGCTGCTTTGTATCTCTCTATAAAACCATCCATGATGCTTAATTTTGTATATCCATCTGCAACAAATAGTTTTCTTCTCAATAGAAGTTTTGTATCCAAATTTGATTGATTTCAATAGCAGCGAGTTCATCTTTCATAGCTCGTATTCAGTGGGGATCCTTAGCATCTTCCTCATAATTGTAGTGCTCAACATTGGATGAAAGACATTATTGTATTTTTAAAAAACATCATATAAAGAGTTATAATTTTAAAAAAAATAAGGTATTTAGTACTTACAATATTATTATGGAAGTTGATATTTAAAAGTCTTCTAAGTAGTATGCGGGAGGTCTCCTGATGCAGGAAAACTATCTGGGAGGTGTAGTGAGAGCAATATTATTGTTGAAAATATCTCTGTCATCATCAGAATTATTATGAATAACATCATGATTGTGAGGTTGCATATTAACATCATCATAAATCTAAGCATAATGTTGAGAAATAGAAAGTGAAAGACTGTTTGGATCTTTGACATTATTAATATTCAAATTATATGGAAAATAATTTTCATAAAAGTAACATGTCTAAGAACATCTATTTTTGTGATTTTTAAGATTAAAAAAAATTCCCCTTATTTGCACATTTTCTTGCAATCACATGCATGCATCACACTGTAACATGTTTCATTTGCTGCAAATTGAAATCTGTTTACTAGGACTACAACAGATAGTACCATTCATTAGAAGGAGGAACAAGTTAACACATATCATTAGAAACCAAGAAGCACACAGACCATAGCAGTCTTCCTATCCTGCCACTTTGAACACACACAGAGATGAGTATGAATCTCAGAACTGTATTTAGAAAGAGAAGAGAGGTTAGAATAGGTCTTTCACTAGTGCCAAAGAGATATAGCGAAGCCAAATAGTAATAAAGCGTTTGATAGTGTTCTAAAAAATAAGAAAGTTGGTGGATTAGGAGTTCAGGTTGGTAAATCATAACAAATAACACAAATGCAAATATTAACAAGACGGAACTTGGACAACTATATATACTGTTACCTAACTCTTTAGAAGTGAAAAAAAAAACTTTGAATATCATAATGATTGGACCAAAAAATGGAAGTCAGTTAAGAGGAACTCAACAATCTTAATAGAAAAACAGTGGAAATTACACTCCATATTTCTTTAAGGATACGTTTAAATTATTTTACAAATTATTCTAATTTCAAAAAGAAAAAATCTTACTAAAATCACTTTTTTCTTATCATCAAATAATGAATTAAATTATGGGATACTTCATGGTATCCCAACCCTTATACAATAACCAACGCTCTTCTCTCATATTAAGAACAAAATACATAGAAAAGCATAATACAGAATATAATTCATAACATAGAGATTTCTTCCCTATTCCTAGATAGGTAAGAACTTGAAAGTTGGGAAGACCTTCACCAAAAACCAACAGGCCTACACCTTCAATTCAGGCAGTCCGTCTGCTCTTCTAAAGACTGTGATAACAGAAAAACGTCCAACCTACAACTACTAAAAGGTTGCTTCTCACCACACAGCACCAAACAACCCTTTAGAATTATGATCCTGGCCAAGATTTACTCCCCGTTCTTCACTCAACAAAGCGAACTAAAGAATTCACCCTCCATGTGCATCCTCCTCATGCATCTTCCATGTAGCAGATTATACGGGGGCCCTTTTATTACAACACCTGCAGCTTCACCTTTCGGAGTTCCCTTCAAAAACATAGCCACAACACCTGAGTTGGACCTCCCATTTTACATACAAACCTCGTGCCACCTTGCTTGCCACCTTTACATGACAAACCCAAAAGAGTGGCTTGTATTCAGAGACTACTTCAGCTGACAACATGCTTCCCGAAATCCACCAAGACCAGAGACATACAAGCAGACCTGCATAAACCAGCTATCAGTAATCACCAGCCAGAATTTCACTTGGATTGTTGCCTTATAATCCAAGTACCTGCCACCTATTTCATATTCCTTCAGCTCCTCCCTGGTGCTTTGGATTGTAACCTTGATTTCTTTGTTATATCTCCCATCTGGCTTTTTTCAAATACATCTCACCTCATATCCAATAGTGTTTCCGTTGTTCACCTCCATCTTGCCAGAACATTTTCTTGGCTTTACACAAAGAACAGACGCGGTTGGTTAGGCCTGCCATAGTGTGCTTGAAATGCTGGTCCTGGAAATTTGGTTATCTTGGTGTCAGCGCCATAACCATTATCTGGCAAGTCAACACCTCCGTGCCACAAAATGAACCTGCCAAGAAACAAGCCCATAATAGGCTTGTTGATTACTGTCTTTGCTGACTAACGAACACCGGTAACACCAATTAAACCAGCAGCTCCTTTCAACTCAAAACAATATTGAAGACGCCTCTAACTCAGGGGGAAGCCAGCACTTGTTGCACTTACTAGTTACACCTTAAACTCCACCAATGCTTATGACTCAAAACCTGCTCTGCCTCTGCCACTTAGATTTGCAATCCTGGCCTCATACTACCTGCCAGGCACCAGCGTTGCATACAACCTTAAAACCAGCAACTCCATTCAACTCCAAAATTGATTCGAGAGTCCCTAACACATGAGAAGACAGTACTCTTATTGCACTTGTTGGTTAAGCCTTAATCTCCTTCTGTAAGCACAAACCAGCTTTTCATTCTCCAATACCCAGCTATCTTTGACAGCATCTTTGACAGCATTGCAACATCCTCTGCCAGTCTATCAATGTTGTGAATAGAAACTACCCTGCCTTTACCACTGTGAGCTGCACTTCCTGACCTTACTCTACCAGTCAAACACCATCCAGCATTTCATACACCAGACCAAGTCAATGTTGCAAATTTATTTTAGCATCTATCAGACTTTCAGTGCTTATGAATTAAAAACAGCCCTGCAACTGCCAATTGAACCAGTTATAACCCCCTCCAACCATCATCTACATTCGTCCTTGTCTTTGGATTCCTATTCAGCTTCTAACATACCTTCTGCTATACACACATCAACATCTGTTTACTTTCCAAACACCCAGCAATCAGCTAAAGCTACCCACACCAACTTAGTCCCTACCAGCTTTTAGGTAGAAACAGAACATTCCAGATCTGTTTCTCACTGACGCCTGCCCTTCGTATCACCCAAAACTGCACCCATGATCCCTCTCAGCCTTGTACCTAAACCTTGTACATATCCCTCTGCCATTCACTCCATATTATTTAAAGCTCTTTATACAAGTGAGCGGATTAATGGTCCAATCTTTTGTAATTAAAGGATTTAGTCCTATGTTTGAGCCAAGAACACGTTTTGAGCTGAGTCATCTGGAACATCTCTTCTACATCCACAACTTCCTGATTAAAAAGGATTGAGTTTCTCTGATCCATATGCCTTTCCAAACCAGATTCTGCTTACCACTGGCTTGAGTACAGTGGAAACTCACAAAATAAGTATTTTTCATTTGGTCATTTTTATAGTCTCCGTGATTAATTATAAACTTTAAAAAACTGAAAAAAGTTTAACATACACCTATAGATTAACACAATTTTTTTTTAATTAATTGGATAACAAAACAAAAATAATCACTAAAAAAAATCATTGAATTAGCTGAAAAAAATTAGTGTGAACCAAACTGCAGATACTATTAGAGACAACACCACCCACACTACAGCGACCCAACAATAATTCGTATGGGTCAAAAAAAACACTCTGAACCCACGTTAGCAGTTTTAAAAATAATAAATTATTACAAAATTTATTTCAGTTAATTAAATAATATTATTAGACTTAGAGTGTATTTTGGAAACCGTTAGTTATTTTATTTTTTCCTGTGAAAGAATAAATCCTTCACCTCTTTCTTCAGAGCACCCGCAAGTTCAATCTTCTCCAACTTTCATTTTTTTTCTCAAACTAAACTCGCAAGGTTAAATCTTTCCTTTTTTCACTCTTTCTTCAGAGCAAACCCTAGATCCTCTTCTTCATTTTTGGCCTTCCTACGTGAGATAAAATCTTCTCCTCTTTTTCGTTTTTAGCGCGAGTTAGAATCTTCTCCCCTTTTCTCTTCTTTCTTAAGAGCAAACCCTACCCCTTTTCTGCGTTTTTGGCCAAACCATTTGTTCCTGCCGCGATTTTCTAATCAAGCAGTTGTTAAAACCTGGATTTCTTCTTGTCCCCATCTATTGTTGCACGGATGATTTGTTTTTGTAGTGAGTGAGCTAGTGAGGCTATTGAGAGGATGATGTTGAATTTTTGTATTGGCTTCGATTCTTTGTAGCTTAACCTCTAAGGTTAATTTAAAAGGTTAGTTGATTTTGGTTTCAGTGAGTTCATTGTTGATTTAGCGTTTGATTTTTAATTTTTGCGTTTTTCTGTTTTTGGTTGAGGTGGTGCAGGCTGTTGGGAAAAACGGGTAATTTTCCCACTAAAACAAAACCCTAACAGAGCTACCCGACAAATAATATTGAATAAATAAAGCGGAATAATAAAAGAGATAAAGAGGAAAAACACACCCGAAAATTGTTAACGGAGTTCGGCCTGTTTAGCCTAATCTCCGAGCACAGCAAAAACAACTCCCTTTTATTATTATGAGAGAAGATATTACAAATTGGGATATATAACAGTGAAGGAGAAGAGTTTAATTTATAACCCTCAAACCTCCTTCCCAAACAATGAACCCACCGATGTGGGACTTGGGATTAAGCCAAAATCAACAAATCTCCACCTTGGCTTAATTTCAAGTCCCACCTAAAACAAATCTTCTCACAACATAACAAAAAACAAACTTTACAGTGCTTCAAATTTGCGCCTCCGGGCGCCAACTTCAAATGTGCAAAATATTAACCAAGTCTAAACAATATTCAAACTTGGCCCTTGTAACCACCTTGCCTTGTAGCAAACATCTTCTTTATTAGAAAATTCTTCTTTCTTTGCAAATACCCATTTGCACCCAATTGCCTTCTTACCTTTTGGTAATTGTGCCAACTTCCACGTCTTGTTCTTCTTCAAAGACTGCATCTCCTCTTCCATCGCACCCGCCCAATTACCACTTTCTGAACTCAGAATGGCTTTTGGGTAAGTGGATGGAATGTCATCAACAACTGGAAGTGCATAGGCAACCATATCCATGAAACGAGCAGGCTTCTGAATATCTCGTCTTTGTCTTCTAACTGCAATTGGCGCTGATTGTTGTTGAGATTCTTGGGTAGGAACCTCTTCCTCATCTGACTCTTCTTCTGCCATAGGAGAGTCACTTGTGGTATTTCGTGTTGGGATCACCACTGTCGGCTCAAACTCCACCTGCTTCCGAACACACTCCACCTGTTGTGGAGTACTATCAGCTCCTTCTGGATTTACCTTCTTTAACATGGCAGATTCATCAAAGGTAACATCCCTGCTGATAATCGTCTTCTTTGCCTCTAGACACCACAAACGGTATCCCTTCACTCCAGGACTAAAGCCCATGAAAAGAGCCTTCTTTGCCCGTGGATCCAACTTTGATTCAATCACATGATAATATGCAATAGAACCAAAAACATGCAAAGAATCATAATCAGTTGCAGGTTTTCCAGACCATACCTCTAACGGGGTTTTGCCATCTATAGCAGATGATGGCAAACGATTGACGAGATGTTGAGCGTATGTCACAGCCTCAGCCCAAAACTCTCTGCCTAACTCAGCAACATACAACGAACTTTCTCCACAAGTGTCTTGTTCATACGCTCCGAAACCCCATTCTGCTGTGGTGTTTTTCTAACAGTGAAGTGCCGAACTATGCCACAATCTTGGCATACCTTCAGGAACGGATCACTCTTGTATTCTCCTCCATTATCTGTTCGGAGAACCTTAATCTTCCTTCCTGTCTGGTTTTCAACTTGAGCTTTCCACTTAAGGAAAATTCCAAGCACATCATTTTTGTTCTTCATAGTAAACACCCAAACTCTCCTGGAAAAATCATCAACAAAAGTGACAAAATAATGCCTACCTCCGATTGACGGAGTCTTGGCAGGTCCCCACACATCTGAATGCACATAATCCAGAATACCCTTGGTATTGTGAATTGCAGTGCCAAACTTCACTCTTCGTTGTTTTCCCAGAACACAATGCTCACAAAATTCAAGTTTGCAAGCCTTCGTACCTTTCAACAATCCTTGCTTGGTAAGAATTTGCAAGGATTTCTCTCCAGCATGTCCCAACCTCATATGCCACAACTTCGTTGCCTCAGCATCCTTCTTAGTGCTAGAAGTTGTTGCCGCTACTGTCCCCACCACTGTACTACCTTGGTAGTAATACAAATTGTTCTTCCTCACGCCTTTCAACATCACCAGTGCTCCTGAAGTTGCTTTAAGAATTCCATCTCGCATCGTCACAACTAGGCCTTTAGATTCTAAAGCCCCCAATGAGATGAGATTCTTCTTCAACTTTGGCACGTACCGTACATCCCGCAAAATTCTGGTGGATCCATCATGATTCCGCAGCTTGATTGAACCTATCCCGACTGTCTTACATGGATTATCATTACCCATGTAAACAACCCCGCCATCGAGTTCTTGAAAATCAAAGAACCATTCCCGAATGGGACACATATGATAAGTACAACCTGAATCCAATATCCACTCATCTGGATACGATGATGCTGAAAGCGAGACAATTAAAGAGATATCTGATTCCACGTCACTTTTGCATTCTACAACATTTGCATCTTGTGGAGTCTTCCCTTTCTTCTGCAGTTTTGGACAGTCTTTCTTCCAGTGTCCTTTCTCATGACAGAAAGCACACTCATCTTTGGCAACGACTCGACCTTTAGACTTAGACATCCCTCTTCTCTCCTTTGTTTGGCTTTGCTGACGACCTCTTGCCACCAATGCTTCTTCTGATGTCGTTGATTTGGTTCTCATCTTATCCTGCTTTCTTAATTCATGACTATATAAAGCAGAACAAACAGCATCTAACGACACATTCTCCTTCCCGTGAAGGAGCGTAGTCTCCAAATGTTCAAATTCATCAGGAAGAGATGATAACAACATCAAAGCCAAATCCTCATCCTCAAACTTCACATCTAAATTCAACAGGTCTGCTACTAATTGATTAAACATAGTGATGTGTGCATTCATAGTAGTACCTTGTTGGTAGTCAAATCGGAACAACCTTTTCTTCATCAGGAGCTTGTTCTGACCACTCTTCTTCAGAAACTTGTCCTCCAATGCCTTCCACAGTTTGTGTGCAGAAGTCTCGTTTTTTACAGCGTACTTCTGCTCTCTGGACAGGCAGGATCGAATAGTTCCGCATGCCAACCGGTTGATGATGCTCCAATCTTTCTCCTCTACCTCTTTTGGTTTCTCTCCTTCAATAGCAATATCAAGACCCTGCTGAAAAAGAGAGTCCAAGACCTCTCCTTGCCACATGCCAAAATGTCCAGTGCCATCAAATATTTCCACCGCCAATTTCAAGGTGGACACCGGGAACCTCGACCATGATGAAGAGGAGCCCGACACTCTGGATACATCCTTGGCTTCTTCTTCTTGATTTGCCATTACAAACTCAAAATATAATATTCAATATTACAAATAATTTCAAACAACCCAAGGCGAACCTTCGGCTCTGATACCACTTGTTGGGAAAAACGGGTAATTTTCCCACTAAAACAAAACCCTAACAGAGCTACCCGACAAATAATATTGAATAAATAAAGCGGAATAATAAAAGAGATAAAGAGGAAAAACACACCCGAAAATTGTTAACGGAGTTCGGCCTGTTTAGCCTAATCTCCGAGCACAGCAAAAACAACTCCCTTTTATTATTATGAGAGAAGATATTACAAATTGGGATATATAACAGTGAAGGAGAAGAGTTTAATTTATAACCCTCAAACCTCCTTCCCAAACAATGAACCCACCGATGTGGGACTTGGGATTAAGCCAAAATCAACACAGGCGCTGTATGAGGATTGTCGTTTGGAACCGGAAGTTGTGTTGGGAGTGCTATAAAGGTTAGTTTATAGCAAGTTAGTTTTAGGAATCGAAAATAGTTTGTAATATTTTAAAAAATTTGCATGTCGAAGAATGAATTAGATGGAGTTACTGAAATTATTGTGATGAATTGCAATTACGATTGGGATTTGGTTATGTTTTGAACATGTTACTGTTAAATATTGATTTCAGTGAAAAATTTAACAGTATAGCAATATGCATAGTCTTGATTCTTTTTTCTTGTTACTTTCATCTTTTTTTTCTCCAATTTTGTTGAATCCTTCATGCAATTCCTCATGTACTTCCAAATGAAAATATGTTTATAATATTATTTTTATAATATTGAATATTAAATATGCGTATTGTAGGCAATGATTGAGAATATAAAAATCAGCATGAAGATGAAACTGCTATTGTCTTGAGTGCGGTATTGGAGGCGACAAAAACTGTAGAGAAAAAAGTGAAAATGGAGAATTCAGGTGAACCAGATTCCTTAGGCTACTTTCTTATATTTAGGCTGTATTACTTAATAAAGAACATGTTGCTTATTCATACACTATCTAAGGCTTTTTCGCTTACTTGCTAAGAATCAGTTCCTTATCTGTTATTGCATAGTATGAAATATTTTTCATACTCATAATAAACTTACCTTATATGTAATATTAGCACTTATATATACTATGTTATTTACTTTAATGGTGCTTGAAGCATAAATCAGAAAGTAAAGGGAAATAATTCCTTAAGTGGACTGATATTAGAACTCAATATGTTTATTTAAGTAAATGTTTATGAGGTGCTATATTTAATTAATGTTAATGTAATTTTGAGGTACATGTTTCTATTTTTCCTTTTTTGATTAATAGGTTGAGAAGTTTAATGCTCAAAATTTGTTCTTTTGTTGTGCATACTTTGTGTTGATGCAGTTCATGTGATGTTTCATTCTCATTCGTTCTCTGATTGGTTTCTCTGTCCAATCTAAAATCACTTTAAACTTTGGGGATAAGTTTTTTACTAGTTCAAAAGTTTTAGGATAAGTTTAGATTAGCATATAAGAGTGTAGCCAATGTCAATTTAGGGGGAATTAGTATTTGAGAGCTGGACAACATGTACAACGATGTTTTATGTAGGTTAGTGGCATATAGATGCAGGTTTCTAGAACAACGAAAGTACCGGCAAAGATATTTGACTAAGTTTGATCAAATCAACAATTTTATGTAAGTGGTGACAAAGCAAGCTCCTCTACACTTAAACGCATTCATCATTTGTAGAAAATGTGCTAGATAGCTAATGGAAGTGAGAAATAGTAGATGCAAAATGGCAGATGTTACACTAGAGGTTTAATATTCATACAGATGTATATCAAAACAGAGTCAACATGTCAGTGCATGTAATTAGAACAGGGGCTCATTTTGAATTGGGTGGAATACAAGTTGGTTAGTGTTACGAAAGAATATATATATTTTGATAATGGAATATTTTGTAAGAGATTGATGATATCAGGTTCATTAACCTTACTTGTTTTTGTTTTTTTTACACGGATTAAAATATCTCTTAAACGTCTTAATTTAAAATTGCACAATGAATATATTTTATTAGGGCCTAATACTAGTTTTTTGTATATTTATTTTTAAAAAACAATTTATAAAACACAAGTGAAATAGTCTGTGTATGTCAGTGTAGCTTTTGCTCAGGATTTCAGAAGACTCTTATATATATATTCTCACCAGATTAATATTTTGCTCTTAAATAATCACACAGGCACAAAGACATTAGTATTCATTCAACACTATAGTTGCGAAATATCTGTAGTGGTGAGAAATGTCATGCGAATCCATGCCTCTCACACAACATTTTATTCATGAAATATCTTAAGTACTAATTGTGTTGTGATATAAAATATTTATAATTTTATTTTCTTATTTGTTAATGTCGAAGAACTGTTTCATAGTCTTGGTTTATGATTCCTTCAATACTTTGTAATTTAGAAGTCTTCCTTTTTTGAGATTTGAAGAAAATTATTGAAGGGGCTCAAAATGAGGAGGTTTTAATCTTTGTGTTGTTTATAAAATTATTTTATGTTCCATGTTGCAGGTTGAGTCAATTGAGTTAAAAAGATATGGAAGGGATGCGTACAAAATGTTCAGGCTACTGTCAAAGGATTGTTGTTTTCATAACACAAATCAGGTGATTTACTTATTAAGGAAGTTCAAATTAAATTTGCTAAAAATGTAGTGATTCAGTCAATCTTTTTTCATTGATGTTAACAAATTGAGATTTTAGTCCAATTAACTTGATGCTTTGGAGAATATGAGAAATCATGTGATTGAAGTTCTCTCTATTCCTAGCTTTCAATTTACATTATGTTGTTACTCTAAGAAATAAAAGTTGGCCTTTTATTTACTTAAGGTTTATATATTTCTTTTAATGTACTAATTGTTATTTATTCTACTAATCGTTTCATTTTTTTTCACAGGTCCTATTAATTTTGTATTCACTCTGGTGATGATGATGGACATGTTATTTTCTTACTTATTTGTTTGTATTCATTTTAGTTTTCAAATATTGTTTACTTTCAATTGCATTAGATATTGACTTGAATTTGAATTTTTATTTGGATTTTTTAACTCAATTAGAAATATATACTACATTGTGGATTTTTTTATTTTAGAAGTTATTATTACAATTATAATTATATGATGGATTTTTATTTTTCAAATAGATCTAGAGATAATTCGAGTCACAACTTGAGAGAAGAAATAACTCATTTAATTTAATGATGTCCCTTTGGATTATTCAACTCCCATACCTTGTTGAAATCCACCAATGACTGTGATTATTAAAAGATAATGGAACATTCACACCAATTTTGATGAAGCCAGCTTTATGGAAGATTAGTGCAAGATTATATATATCGTCTATTATATATGTTTTTTTTTAGCAATAACGTTCTATCATATATATATATATATATATTCACTTTTATAGTAGGCTTAACCTACACTAACATTTTAAATTATTTTTCCATAGTGTGGGTTAAGCCCATTCATTATTTTAATTAGCATCCAAGAAGCGTAGTTTACACCGACGCTAGCCTAAATTTATAAAATAAAAATTTTAATTTTGTGGTGGCCTAGGTGACGCTAGTGTATTTACCTTCCAAATTGCGAAGGTTTAGCCTACTCAAATTGTGTCCTCTACTGAAGCCCACACTAAAGTGTTAACATCCAAGGTATTAGTTTCCAATTTATTTATGACGTTAAACGGACGCTAACAATAATTTTGTGTCGACTTTTGGCTGTTTGTGTCCGTTTATAACCTACACTATTTACCTAGTTTCTTGTTTCTTGTTTCTTGTAGTGAATGAAGTAGGAACTAAACATAAATCTAACTGCATTTCAATTTAAGACACAAGAACATACTCTAGTTTCAAATTCTTTTCCAAAACCAGAGTTCCTTCATTAAAAAATGTGGCCTTTGCACCATGTAAAAACCCAACCAAACATGACACAATATAATGTGAGGCGAAGCCCATGTGTCAATAATCCATGATAATAATTTTTTTTTTTGCCTATCAACCATTGAGTGACATCACCTTTATAAGAGTTCAACATGCTAACTATAATCTAGCTCATTGTTCTTCATTCAAATTGCCATTTTTATATCAGAATTGATAAGTGCCAATGTGTAGTTTTTATGATTGAGACAATTGAACACTTTGGAACTTAATTGTTGCTTAATGTAAGAAAATTATCCTAATCTGAGAATTATTGAATCTGATTTTATATTTTTTGAACCAAGAAACAAATGAAGAAATTTAATCTCAATTTTTGTGTAAATTGCAAATGAATATGAAGCATTGAAAGAATGTATTCAAGCTGGCATTGAAAGAAAAAAAGGTAAAAACTTAATTGGATCACAAGAAGATTTAGCTCAAGCTAAAACTGTCCAGAGTTGATTAAAGGTGCAGTACAATTCTAGCCCAGACTAGAATCGCTAGCTCAAGCTAAAACTGTCCAGAGATGATTAAAGGTGCAGTACTGATCTAGCTCAGGCTAGAATCGCTGGCTTAAGCTAAAAATGCATCGAAAGATCTAGCTTAAGCTAAAACGGGCTAGCTTAAGCTAAAGTTGATTATATAAATTCTGAAACATATCTCAAAACCAGCGGTGGAAAACAAATTAGGTTTTTATAGAGAGAGACTAGTGAGAGAAAGAGAAGAAACCTCTGTTCTTAGGAGAAGAACTTGCTCAGATCAACCCTTCTTAAGCAATTCAGATCAAGAATGAAGATTGGAGGAGCTGTCATGAGTGGCTAAGTCTTTCTAACTTGGGATTGAATGTAATTTATCTTGATCAAATGTATTCTTGGTGATATATATATATATATAAAATTCTCTTTTCTACTTGTTCTTGGTATTTTCGTTTTATGCTTATTGCTTGATTCTGTCTGATCAATAGAGTCTTGATTTTGATCCTTAAATTTAACTGGAAAGTACCTTTAAGGATCTGAAATAAACGAAAATACTTGATAACTTGTAATGCTAGGAATAGATTCCAGGTTATTGATTGCATTATAATTCTGTTCCTAAAGCTGGATGATTTGTTAAATATCTGAGGAATCAGTGTTTGAGAAATTATCTTATGAATTTCATCTGTGAGGAATCAAGATGAATGACTTTAAATTAAGCATCAATAATAAGTAGTTTTGAGTATTATATATTGTATTATTCAAAATACAGATGATTGAGATAAACGCAATTCAATCCCAAGCATCTTTCTCTATAATTGGTAAGTTAGTTTTGTATTTGGTTGAATCAAACCCTATATCTCTTAGTTATTTGTGAAATCTTTAATTTGGTAATGAACAAGTTCTCAACAATCAAAATTATTGTCTATACTTGATGAGTTTTAAAACAGAACATCTTAATTAGAATTGTTCCCTGTGGGTTCGACATTCGTACTTTAAAGAGTACTATATTACAGTTGATTCGGTACACTTGCCGAGAAAAATCAACAAGAATCAATCAAACTTTTTTTTGTACCTTTATGTCCTAATGCTTGGAGAATATTGACTTGAGTTTTTTTTATCAGCAATAGACAAATGAATTAAAGAGGAACACTTTAGGGGTGTCTCAACCCTTATACAAAGAAATCTTACAAAACAACAAGCATAACGATCTAGGTTCCTTTGGCTCTTGTTTTAACATAACAAGAAAGAGCCTAAAACTAAAGAGATCATCTACATAACAGATGACTACAAACATTCCCAAAGAACAAGGACACACTCAAACAAACTATGTTTAACACCTTGCTACTAAACCTGAAAACAATAGTGCCTAGGCTCCAAAAAGAACATCAAGAAGCACCTTAACTGTAGCAAAACCAGCATCAAAACAGCACCAAACCAGCACCAAAACTTTAGCATAAAACCAGCATAAACAATACCAAAACTACAGCAGCAAACCAGCATTTGTACATCATAAAACCAGCAAAACCAGCACCAAAACTGCAGCACAAAACAGTACCAAAACTGCAGCACAAAACCAGCATTTGTAGAACATAAAACCAGTAAAACTAGCACCAAAACTGCAGCAGAAAACTAACATCTAAACAGCAAAAAAAAACAACATATCTTCTTTAGCCGAAAAAGAATCAAACAACAAAGAATTGCATCATTCAAAACCAGTAGAGGGTTTCCCCTTTGTGCTTTTCCTTCAAGAAAAACAGGTTCCAGCAGCATAAACCAACTCTTCCCTGCCCATCAAATCTGTACTCTACAAACTGGCACTAATCTTTTCTTTCATAGGACACTCTTAATGCAAATTAGGGGATTCAAATGCCTGTCAGAAAAGGAGTAGTTAAAAACATCCATCTTGTGTTTCATCCAAAGCCATGTTTTTAATTGTGCCATTTGGAAAATCTCCTCCGCGTCCACCTTTCCTTGCCTAAAAACAATATGGTTCCTTTGATCCCATATACACCACACAAATTTCGCCCACATACCTTTCCACACCAGGTTCTGTTTGAGAGAGTCGTAAGGTAAGACAAAATTCTCAAAATGACTCCTCAAATCATTGTGTTGGACAAACGTAATCCCAAATCATCTGAAACACTGAACCCAAATCCGTTGAGCAATGATACAACCAAGAAAAAGATGTTGCGAGGATTCATCCGAGTCTTGGCACATCACACAATTTAAAAGAGTTAACACTCCTCTTCTAGATAAACTCGTTCTTGTAGGAATTCTATCCATGAGGGCTCTCCATGCTGTTGTCAATATATTTGGAAAAGCTTTGGCTTGCCAGAGAATCTTGAATAAACTATTATAGGGGCTTAGCTAGGCAGGCATAAGCAGATCTTACCGAGAACTCCCCTGATGCATCACCTCCCCATACCTGAGCATCCTTAACCTCCTTACTGAACCAGACAGTGGATATATACTGGTACATTTTCTCTTCTTGTTCCTCTTCCCATTGGAACTTAGCTCTCCTCCACCCAAGTCGCCGCCTCCACTCTGAATCCTCCCACCCTCCTACCTCTGCTACCTTCTTCCCTTGATCCAATGAAAGGAAAAACATCCTGGGATACTTAGATAATAGAGAACCACCACCACACCAAACATCCTCCCAAAATCTAATCTTATCCCCACCTCCCACTTTCCATTCTAATGCACCTCGAAACCAATCCTCTTCCTTATCCTCACCACAGCTTTTACAAAGATCTCTCCACCACCATGACTGATACTTCGAAGGAATCTGATAATGTCTATGCACCATGCCATACTTAGATAAGATGATATCTTTCCATTTCCCTTTGACTTGAGTACTATACATAACATATCTTCATTCGTTGTAATTTTCACCTTTCAATTGGATTTAGGTATTTACGTTACTCGGATTGCTTTTTGAACTCATTGCATAGGAATCAATACTAGTCATGATGTTGTATAATGCTAACAAAAAATGGTTAATTCCCCAATGTTGTTTTCATTCCCATGGTATATATATATATATTCCAGTAATATTTATTGTTAAAGCTTCTGGTCCTTTAGGCCCATATTATTTTTCTGTTTTTTTTTCAACTGTTTAGGCACTGCTTTTCTATATATACTTTCTTCTCTATGTTCTCTATGATTAGGATTCTTGTTCTCACTGCTTCTGGAATTCAATATTGCTCTAATAGTTTGATTCTTGATTTTTTTTTAAGTAAAGTTATAAAAAAATTTGTCTTGTTTTACTATTTTAAAATAACATTTGAAACCTTTAAAATTACCTTTTTGAAAGTTATGTTAAAAGATTCTCCATTAATTAAATCAATTTTTACATTTATATTAAGTCGGCTAAATAATTTTGTTAAAACCTTTTTCTATCGTAATGATATTTGTACGCAATTATAATAATACACGTTTATTTTTTGGGAGCTTGTTGATGAAGAGAAAGCACAAAAATAATCTTCTTTTATGTGTTAACAAGGGGATTATGACTTTTATTTTCTTTAAAAAAATAAATTTGGTTTGACAATGCAGAGTCATAAATTTTATTTTCTCTTTATTTATGTGAACAGGCCTATAACTCTTATTTTAATAATAATATTTATTGTAATAATCTATCTCCAGAATTTAACTAATTGTCCAATTGTTTTCTCAATATAAATAGTATTTTAAAGTAATATTTCACTTTATTATTGTTATATTAAAGCAAGAGGAGAAGTGTCAATGAAATCTAGGCTTTATGTTTGTTATATTTTTTTATTTGTAATTTAAAAGATGAGTGCGTTGTGACACTCTGAAATATTTTTTTAATTTATTTATTTATTATTGATAAAATAATATTTTACTTTATTATATTTATAATTTTTTTTATCGATAAAGAATAAAATTGAATTAAAGAGATATTTCAACCGTAAAAAAAAAATCAACAAAATCAACCACTATTGAACTTAGGACATACCAAAAGTATCCTAAAACTCCTAAAAAAATTCAAACTTTACATAACAATTCCCCCTTAAAAATAGACCAAACCCATCTAAAATCTACTTTAGACCAAGCCCAAGGTAAAAAAAAAAGTGAAAGAACACTTAAACCCAAACTCCACTTCATAAAAAAAAACTTCCCCGAACCTGCACCTGCACACTTGCCTGAATTTATTCTACATGAATTCAACACATCTCCCAAGATATCTTTTTAAAAGAGATTAAAAAACCCCTTGAACAATTCACTAAGGATAGTCACCTAGTATCCACTGCACCCACAACACATTGAGCATTCTTTATGACCCAAAATTTTTCTTTCCAACACCATCGGGAGATGGAATTGAATGTGGTGCAGACCTCAAAAATCCAGCAGCGTATGCTTCCAGCAGCCTCAGCAGCTTGGCAATGATATTGAAGTGAAGCTTGAACTAGCAAGCTTTGTGAAAGGTACTTTCCTGGCCACAGCTTCCTGAGGATTTGGCACTGCAGTCCCATTCTCGGCCCTCACAGAAAACTGCACCCAAAGATGCATTTTACACTCTTAAAAAATTACCAACACCACCTATACCAGCACCAGCATGGTTCTACTCTACTGTTTCCATGTTCACATCTCCAACGATGTTGCCTTTCACTTACTCTTCTAGTGTCACTGGAGTGCGATTACTGCTACCTAGAGAGGCGTTTACTGCTAACAAAAAACCACCAAGTCCATAATTGGCACAACATTTACAGCACCGCTAAAGCACTTAGATGTGCAAGGAAACTTGTTGCTGCTCCTTCTTTGTAGCTCCATAACTAATAATTATTGTGATAAATGATTTCACGAGAATGTTACTCTGTAAGTTATTTTTTTTATTACAACTTTAATCATCTGCATAACCACAAAAAATATCTTTACAAATATCAAGAGGGCCTCTCTCAAAAAAAAATAGATGTAGGATTTTTGTAAGAGCTGATGCAGACTTGTTTATGCTCCTTTATACTAGTTTTGGATCTGTAAAACTGTAGGTTAAGTTTTAAAATATTTGTTTTTTATCTAAGTCATAAAAAATTAACCTTGTAGTTATGTATATGGGTTGGGATACTCATAAAAAAGTACTACAAATAAAAATATGAAATGTGTCCTATGAAGTAGAAATACCACTTATGTGATCCATAAAAACTTGTAAAAATGTACCAACAGTGTGAATAACTAAAATATTTAGTATATAATAGAATAGTAAAATAATTCAACTTACAATCTGGGATGTACTTCAAGGAATGAGTTGGTCATCATACTCTAGAGCATATTGATGGTGCAATTGACTTGTAAAAATGAAACCATTACTACGTTGTTACCAAGAATGCATACTTTTGACCCCACATACTAACTTCTGCACGAAGTTGTTGATTTTCAATCAATTGATCAGATTGAGAAGCATCAAAACCAGAGGAAGGCCGAGAGGGAAGAGAGTCCTTGACGGAAGTTACCAGCCAAGTCTGTCGTACCATAAACTTAACCTCTACTCTTTCTTCCAACAACTTCCTTTCAAGCTTGAAGCTTTGTTGTATGATCTACTTGATGGACATCAGTGCTTGAGTCCTGAGAACTATTTGCTTGAAGGGTTCTCAAGCGCTCATGATAGCTTTTCTACACAGGTCATTAGGAGATGGAAATGTTAGGAAATTAAAAAAAACCTTAGACAATAACTTATATAAGTTTCACGAGCATGAGTATCAATCCAATCACCCTTCTTGTTTGTGTGGGTAACCATAAAGAGTTCATCAAGTTCAGGGGGATGACCATATTGGCGCTTCTAATAATGTTGTACAATTAGAAACAGTATATGCTGTAGAAGTAAAATGAATTACATGTAAGAAAGAAACGAGTACTTACCAATGTCACTGCAATATCTAAATGTGATTTTCAACCTGTGGAATGCAATGTTCCAACATGAGTTGAAGCCCTATTAATTTTATTCTAAGTTGATTTTTATTTGAACTTTTGGGTATCCCCATAGTTCAGAAGTTCAGCCCATGTATGTTCGCCTATCCATGTAGGTCAGATGGCCTTTGTCCTAACTTTGGTCAACATGTCACAAAGCCGTTTTTTGACTTTGGACTCGTAGACCTTTTTAATCTACCACTCATCCTGAGGTGCCCAAGTGACTCTACTTTGTAAAAAACAAGAAAACATTCAATTTTGCCATTTTGGTTTATTTGTATGAAATTATACTTAAAAATTAAAATTACCTTAAAGTTCGTCCATCATGATAGTTTATCCTCTCAGTCATGGCATCATAATGATGATAGGGGCCTCTAAATTGAGACCAGAGTATATTGAAACCTCTATCTGATTAGTACCTATTTTCACCTCGTGTAATCTATTTTGAATTACACCTTGTCTTACTAGGCCATCTAAACTTTCAATAACTACCAAGAAGAGAAAATGAGCAATCGGATCCCCTTGTCTTAAACCCCTTGTGGGCAATAATTTCCGAGCAGGGCTTCCATTAATCAGAACTGAAATATAAAAAGGATGTATCTCACTAATCTTTTGGAGACAATCCCTCTCTAGAAGCATTGTTCATTGTAAAGTTGGACGTACAGTCTGTTGGGAAAAACGGGTAATTTCCCCACTAAAACAGAACCCTAACAGAGCTACCCGACAAATAATATTGAATAAACAGAGCGGAATAATAAAAGAGATAAAGAGAAAAAACACACCAGAAAATTGTTAACGGAGTTCGGCCAATTTAGCCTAATCTCCGAGCACAGCAAAAACAACTCACTTTTATTATTATGGGAGAAGATATTACAAATTGGGATATATAACAGTGAAGGAGAAGAGTTTAATTTATAACCCTCAAACCTCCTTCCCAAACAATGAACCCACCGATATGGGACTTGGGATTAAGCCAAAATCAACAAATCTCCACCTTGGCTTAATTTCAAGTCCCACCTAAAACAAATCTTCTCAAAACATAACAAAACCAAACTTTGCAGTGCTTCAAATTTGCGCCTCCAGGCGCCAACTTCAAATGTGCAAGATATTAACCAAGTCTAAACAGTGTTCAAACTTGGCCCTTGTAACCACCTTGCCTTGTAGCGAACATCTTCTTTAATAGGAAATTCTTCTTTCTTTTCAAATACCCATTTGCACCCAATTGCTTCTTACCTTTTGGTAATTGTGCCAGCTTCCACGTCTTGTTCTTCTTCAAAGACTGCATCCCCTCTTCCATCGCACCTACCCAATTACCACTCTCTGAACTCATAATGGCTTCTGGGTAAGTGGATGGAATGTCATCAACAACTGGAAGTGCATAGGCAACCATATCCATGAAACGAGCAGGCTTTTGAATATCTTGTCTCTGTCTTCTAACTGCAATTGGCGCTGATTGCTGTTGAGATTCTTAGGTAGGAACCTCTTCCTCATCTGACTCTTCTTCTGCCATAGGAGAGTCACTTGTGGTATTTCGTGTTGGGATCACCACTGTCAGCTCAAACTCCACCTGCTTCTGGTCATACTCCACCTGTTGCGGAGTACTATCAGCTCCTTCTGGATTTACCTTCTTTAACATGGCAGATTCATCAAAGGTAACATCCCTGCTGATAATCGTCTTCTTTGCCTCTAGACACCACAAACGGTATCCCTTCACTCCAGGACTAAAGCCCATGAAAAGAGCTTTCTTTGCCCGTGGATCCAACTTTGATTCAATCACATGATAATATGCAATAGAACCAAAAACATGCAAAGAATCATAATCAGTTGCAGGTTTTCCAGACCATACCTCTAACGGGGTTTTGCCATCTATAGCAGATGATGGAAAACGATTGACGAGATGTTAAGCGTATGTCACAGCCTCAGCCCAAAACTCTCTGCCTAACTCAGCATTAGACAACATACAACGAACTTTCTCCACAAGTGTCTTGTTCATACGCTCCGACACCCCCATTCTACTGTGGTGTTTTTCTAACAGTGAAGTGTCGAACTATGCCACAATCTTGACATACCTTCAGGAACGGATCACTCTTTTATTCTCCTCCATTGTCTGTTCGGAGAACCTTAATCTTCCTTCCTGTCTAGTTTTCAACTTGAGCTTTCCACTTAAGGAAAATTTCAAGCACATCATTTTTGTTTTTCATAGTAAACACCCAAACTCTCCTGGAAAAATCATCCACAAAAGTGACAAAATAATGCCTACCTCCGATTGACGGAGTCTTGGCAGGTCCCCACATATCTGAATGCACATAATCCAGAATACCCTTGGTATTGTGAATTGCAATGCCAAACTTCACTCTTCGTTGTTTTCCCAAAACACAATGCTCACAAAATTCAAGTTTGCAAGCCTTCGTACCTTTCTAACAATCCCTGCTTGGTAAGAATTTGCAAGGATTTATCTCCAGCATGTCCCAACCTCATATGCCACAACTTCGTTGCCTCAGCATCCTTCTTAGAGTTAGAAGTTGTTGCCGCTACTGTCCCCACCACTGTACTACCTTGGTAGTAATACAAATTGTTCTTCCTCACGCCTTTCAACATCACCAGTGCTCTTGAAGTTGCTTTAAGAATTCCATCTCGCATCGTCACAACTAGGCCTTTAGATTCTAAAGCCTCAATGAGATGAGATTCTTCTTCAACTTTGGCACGTACCGTACATCTCGCAAAATTCTGGTGGATCCATCATGATTCCGCAGCTTGATTGAACCTATCACAGCTGTCTTGCATGGATTATCATTACCCATGTAAACAACCCCGTCATCAAGTTCTTGAAATTCAAAGAACCAATCCCGAATGGGACACATATGATAGGTACAACCTGAATCCAATATCCACTCATTTGGATACAATGATGCTGAAAGCGAGACAATTAAAGAAATAGTTGATTTCACATCACTTTTGCATTCTTCAACATTTGCATCTTGTGGAGCCTTCCCTTTCTTCTGCAGTTTTGGACAGTCTTTCTTCCAGTGTCCTTTCTCATGACAGAAAGCACACTCATCTTTGGCAACGGCTCGACCTTTAGACTTAGACCTCTCTCTTCTCCCCTTTGTTTGGCTTTGCTGACGACCTCTTGTCACCAATGCTTCTTTTGATGTCGTTGATTTGGTTTTCATCTTATCCTGCTTTCTCAATTCATGACTATATAGAGCAGAACAAACAGCATCTAACGACACATTCTCCTTCCCGTGAAGGAGCGTAGTCTCCAAATGTTCAAATTCATCAGGAAGAGATGATAACAACATCAAAGCCAAATCCCCATCCTCAAACTTCACATCTAAATTCAACAGGTCTGCAACTAATTGATTAAACATAGTGATGTGTGCATTCATAATAGTACCTTGTTGGTAGTCAAATCGGAACAACCTTTTCTTCATCAAGAGCTTGTTCTGACCATTCTTCTTCAGAAACTTGTCCTCCAATGCCTTCCACAGTTTGTGTGCAGAAATCTCGTTTTTTACAGCATACTTATGCTCTCTGGACAGGCAGGATCGAATAGTTCCGCATGTCAACCGGTTGATGATGCTCCAGTCTTTCTCTTTTACCTCTTCTGGTTTCTCTCCTTCAATAGCAATATCAAGACCCTATTGAAAAAGAGAGTCCAAGACCTCTCCTTGCCACGTGCCAAAATGTCCAATGCCATCAAATAAGAAGAATATAATATTCAATATTACATCCTTCGCTTCTTCTTCTTGATTTGCCATTACAAACTCAAAATATAATATTCAATATTACAAATAATTTCAAACAACCCAAGGGCCAAATAATTCACAAATTGGGATATATAACAGGGAAGGAGAAGAGTTTAATTTATAATCCTCAAACCTCCTTCCCAAACAATGAACCCACCGATGTGGGACTTGGGATTAAGCCAAAATCAACACAATCTTCTCCTGACGAAGGTTTCCTTCCAATCTCTCTTACTTCTCTACGGAAGAATGTGATTTCAGGACATGGCACCGTGGTATGGGAGATGCCGCTGGTTGGAACAAAAAGCACTGCACTCCTAAACTTCTTGATGAACTTCATTGCTGTTTCATGTAGGTTCTTTGTAGTATTGGTACAGGGTGGATTATGCCTCCACTATACCTGATCTGGGAATTTATTGAGACAAAATAATCCACTTTTTAATTTTGTTTCCAAAATTGCATGAGAATTGATTTTCAAGAAAAAAAAAACGTTCTTTTTATGCCACAACACAGCTTAAATATAGCCAAAAGTGGTTTTACCTTGTACATTTTTATTTCTGATTGAAGTATGCATATATGTTGAGTAATGTGAAATTAATTTCATTGCATTATAGGAGACTGTCGTTGACATGAATATGGCATAATTTATTCCAAGAATAGGAGAAAAAAAATCTTAAAACTAGTTTGAGTCGAAAGTTTTAAATAGTTTCCATTCTTGATTTTCTCGCTTGAGTCTGAAACTTAGTTGAGCAAGATCTTGTGTGGATTTAATTTTATAACTCTTTATTTTCAAGATATTAGAATTATATAAAATGAATAAATATTACTTGAAGTATTATATTCAATAAAAGTAAAATATCTATGTAAATAGGATAAAGGTCCACCATTCTTTCATGTCACATTTCATCTTGAGATATTGAAGAAATCTGGTATTATGGCCCCAAAGCCAGTATTTCAAATAAAATTTGATGAACATGCTAATTCCGGATATCCCTAGGCACTGCAACATCGAGAGGGGAACCTTTTTAAATGCTGGTTCATCAGCCAGAAAAAAGGCCACTGATAATTGGAACAAAAACAATGACATATTTTTGGAAAACAACTAACAAGAGATGATTCATTTGTGTTTAAGTGTCTATCACTAGGGAATCTTCATATATCATAGTGTTCATATATAAAAAGAAAAATGATTAAAGGTGCAGCAAGTGTAACAGAAGGGAGTGAAAAATGAGTAATTATCAGCATGGCAGCAAACTTGGTGAATGATGTAAAACTGAACTCAAGAAGCTTTGCCTGCACAGATTGCCAAAATGCCAAAACTAAAGACTTGTATGCATATATAAATTTGGCAAAATAGACATGATTTTATCTCATGTCCAATTAAACTCACTTTATCTGAGAGTCTTTAGTCATCCATAAGTGCAACTGATAGTTCTTTGAAACCCAAAGTTTTGCCAACAGCTTCACGTACATTTAATTTGGAGAATCAATTTATTCAAATATATTATCAAATGAAACTTTCTTGGTCATGATGTATACTAGGGAACAATAAATATAATAGCAACAACTCTAAAATTAAAAACCTTTTTCCCTGTTAACAGCTAAGTCCTTCCAAATCAAACTGTTAAAGGACGACCAACATTTAGCTCTAAGCAATTTTCTTGTTCGTCAAATCGTTGCTCTCCCATGGATGTTAGTGTTGGTTTTGCCAACATATTCGCTAGAACTAGTTGAACCACTCCATGATGTTTGGTTTGAGTTGTCTCCACAGTCATGTTCAACTGTTTCATGGGGATAATAAACAGGCTTAGGAGGCATTTCAAGACTTTCAACTTTTTCTTCAAGCATCTCCACAACTCTCTTCATTGTAGGACGGTCATTTGGTTTCAGTTGTATACACCAAAGCGCAACTACATACATTTTTTTCACCAAAATCTTATCCTCTTCTGAGGCATCTTCTATGTGAGTCTCTTTTTCATCTTTAATTTGATCATATATCCAAAAGGGGAAGTACTGTTGGCTTGAATGTTCTGCATGAGGATTTGAGTTCCTTCTCCTACTTCCAATTTCCATCAAAAGCATTCCAAAACTATACACATCGGCCTTATTGGATACTCCACCAATATTATTGTAGAATAGTTCTGGAGCCATGTAACCTAAAGTTCCTCTAGCCATAGTTAAAGCAACAGACGTATCTTCGCAAGAATATAGCTTTGCAAGTCCAAAATCTGAAACCTTTGGAATGAAGTCATCATCTAGAAGAATATTATGAGGCTTAATATCAAAATGTAGAATTTGCACATCACAGCCTTGATGGAGATAAGCAATCCCACGAGCTATGCCAAGAGATATTTCATATGTTTTCTCATAACTTAAAGGGATACTTTCCTCTTTGGAGAAGATGTATTTATCCAATGAACCATTTGGCATGTAGTCATAAACTAGAGCACGCTTTTGTCCTTCAGCACAATATCCAATGAGATGTACCACATTCACATGATGTATTCTTCCAATGCTAGCCACTTCATTCATAAAATCTTGTCCATCAGCTTTCGATTTTTTCAACATCTTTATTGCTACTTCTGACCCACTTCGAAGTTTTCCTTTGTATACAGATCCGAAACCTCCTTCACCCAATTTAACTTTGTAACCTCTGCTCATTTTCTTAATTTCTCTGTATTCGTACCTAATAGGATTTAGATTGTTGTTTAGCAAAAAAGTTTCAATGTTTTCATACATCGAGTAATGCCTACGTCGCCACGTATGGATAAATAGTGCAAGCAAAAGTGTCACTCCAAATAAAAATCTTGCAGCCACAAATATTAGAACAGGGGCTATTAAAATCAAATCTCCTTCCACTTTCCATTTCGAGAAGTGCTGTGAACGTGTTATTCTATAGATTAGTCCTGTGAGGATAGATTTCATTGAATGTGTAAGGAAATAAACCATGGTTGGTCTAATAAGTAAGTTTATTCAAATATGAAATCAGTTGACAAGCCATTACCCATTATGAAGAATTCAACATAGCCTGCAAAATAGAAATATAATAGTATCAAAAGAAAAGAACACTCAATATTCAAAGGATATATACTTTGGATACAGTATAAAAAAACTTAAGTTTTTCTTTTTCCACCAAATGTCTATGTCTAAAGATTCTATGCATTTCTAGCGTCATGCAATGCATTCAAATAACTTTTTGGTTTCTGATATATCTGGTGTTTGGGGAATGAAGTTCATGGTCTTTTCCCAAAATCATTTTCAAACAAATATATCTTGGTTAATGTTGAAATGAATTTGGAAATATCGTGAATGCATAATGGCAATATAGATGATGCCTTATGGCTGGGGAATTATTAGCTTTGTTTTTGGGATTGTAAGTTTTTTGTGGGAGCTGGGGAATAGGATCTGTATAAACCATTTCATGCAGAATTGTTGGAGTTTTGAAGAATTTTTCTGAGTTGGATCATAGCCTTGCTGGTTTTGTTTCTTTGGGAGGTTTCTTGCCTCTTTTGTGTAAAAGGGTTTGAGCATCCATCAAATGCTCCCTTTTAGTTAATTATGTTTTGCAGGAAAAAAGAAAGATGATGCATTATGGAGGAATGCTCTGAAAACTCCCATTGAACATCCCTTCAAGGCTTTTGTTTAGAAAATCCTGTCAACTACTTGTGAGTTCAGTATAGAACGATTTGGGTTTCAAAATTTATTAACTTTGATGCACAACTTTCAGGTTATTAGAACGAATAGTACAGAAGTTGTATAGCTTACTAATTAATCAAAATGATGAACTTTAAGCAGTCATTACAAACTGAAAGAACAGAGATATGGAAGAGACATCTTACGTGCTATATAGTTTAGAATTCCAACTGCATATTGAAGAATCTGGTGTTGAATTCCTTAAACAGAAAAAGAAAACATTAGCTTATATTGTAAAGACTAAAGCTATTTCTTTGTACCACACCTTTTATTAAATTTTGTACTTCACAAAAGAGACAGAAAAATTGCAGGTACAAGAATGTTTTCTCACCACAGTGCCTCTTTTCCAATCCTACGCCCAAAACTTGGCAATAGGAATCTTGTACACATCCAATTTGATGAGTGGTTTGATTGATGAGGCATCTCGCACCCTTTCCACATTGGTCTGTACAAATAACTGGCATCACCCAAGACAACGAAAACCCATTATGCAGGCAGTCATGGATATGAGCATAGGAAAGGTTGTTGCAATGGTTATTGTTTGTAAAGGTAGCAGACTGTAAATGGCAGCCAACCTTGATGTCCATCATTGTGAATTTAGAAGAAGAAGAAAGAACAGCATAGACATGGCCTCCAGAATCACAAAGTCTGCCATTCACTTCCACGTATCGAGGATCATCACTCACTGGATCACTGCAGTTTAGAAATGCTACATAAGGAGGCCAATCAGGAGTCTCATTCCCATTCCAGAAAGTTAGTGGATCGGTGGCGTAACTTTGAGGACCACCAATGTAAGTGAAGTTCCATGTAGAGATGAAATAGCGAGGAATGAAGCAAGCAGTGTCCTCCTCAAGACCTGCATCACTCAATTGGATCTTGTATGTTTCATAGTTGATATTCTGAACATGGTATTTCCCTGAAAATAAAGTGAACACTGTCACATTCTTTACACAATCTAGTTCGTACCTTGGGAGGCCGCAACCAGGTGGGTCGCCTTTGAGTCGGAAAGGATAACTAATGTTGCCAATTTTGCCACAGGAAGAAGGAGCACAGAATGGACGATCCTGGGCACCGTGAGTTTGCCGGAATAGCACAATAATGATAGCCACAAGGGCAAGCAGTGATTGTGCAGAGCCCCAGAAAGAAGATAAGACCACCATTGTTGACCTCTGGTGGTGTAAGTGGAGAAGATAATAGTTAAATGATTCACCAAAATGAACTAATAATGGAGGAACTTGTTAAAATTTTGATACAAAAGAATAATATTATATCATGAACTTTCAAAGTGGTTCTTCACGTTGACTAACTGTTCAATATCTTTAGTTATTTAAATCACTAAGATCAGTACTTATGTACTTTATTTTGATTTTAAATTTCTTGTTAATGTATATTAAATTAAATAATTTAAATAATGCAGAACGGTCGGTGTTTCTGTGGGCTCCTATGGTACATGTTGAAGCTGTTTAGAGTTTTACAGTATGCAGCAAAAACGAATCTGAATGTTAGAGACGTCTCTGCTACGGAAGCATGTGATAAGAAAGAACCAGTGCCGCGTCCCTATTCAATTCCCATCTTTTTCTAGGAAACAAAAAGCTTCATAACAAGTGGTGTGGCAGAAATGGATTCTGAAATCTATGACTCCCACGTGGCACCTGATCCAGATGATATGGATGTGAAGATAACACTAGACACAAAAAAGAACTTAGTAATATACTGTAAATAATAACATCCACCAAGTCAACAATGGTGACATCAACAATAACATAATCCTTATTTTCATTAGTTCGGGGTTAGTTACACAAACTAAACAATGTTGTTTGTAGTGTTCTAAAAATATACCAAATATGTTGCTAGATTTACCTTGTTATGGGATTACTAAGGGTGAAACTTCCATGGATAAAAATCTAACTTAAAAGGAAATACAACTATTTTCTCTATTCTATCTTTTCTTTGCTTTCTTTTTTATTATTATCTCATTAGTCTCTGTAATTATGAATTAGTCTCTTTTTATTTATCTTGTTCTTCCATGGACCCCATTCAATCCAAGTGGAGAAGGATGCATGTGATTCATTTTCTACTCTTGTACGTAATAACTCACAAGTCTTGGAATTCAGTAATGCTTTTCAATGACAGAGCCGTGGAAACACTCGACACCTTTTGCTTGTTGACGAGCCATCGTGGAAAAATGCCCACCAAGCTTATTACTAAACTTTAACTCAAGCCCATCATTCAAAACTTAGCTTATTACTATTATTTCCATTGCAGTCCCTTATCAGTTTCATTTATCCACTCCCTTTCCTATTCTTACCATGGCAGAAATTGTTACCGGTGCTCTTTTTTCTGTTTTCCTCGATAGGACTATTGACACTTTGGCTTCCCGTTTTGTCCACATATTCGGTGCAAGAAAACACAATAAGAAGCAACTCAGCCACTTGAAGATGAAGCTCCTAGCCATTGATGTTGTGGCTTTTGATGCAGAGCAAAAGCAGTTCACAGATCCACGTGTGAGAGATTGGCTTCTCAGGGCCAAAGATGTTGTGTTTGATGCAGAAGATCTCTTGGAGGAAATAGATTATGAACTCTTCAAAACCCAAGTGGAAGCTGAGTCTCAGAGTGCTACTAACAAGGTGTGGAATTCCCTCAAATCTTCTTTTGTCACTTTCTTTGAAAATGAAATTGAATCCAGAATGGAACAAGTCACTGAAGACCTAGAAGATCTTGCAACCCAAAGCGATTTTCTAGGTTTGAAAAAGGTTAGTGGTGTTGGGGTTGGATCGGCATCGAGTAGTAAATTAACATATACATCTTTGCCAAATGAAAGTGTTATGTATGGCAGAGATGAAGACAGAGACTTTGTGTTTAACTGGCTCACATCTGACACTCATAGAAACCTATCTATACTTTCTATTGTGGGCATGGGTGGGTTGGGTAAGACCTCACTTGCCCAACATGTATTCAATGACCCAAGGATTGAAGGTAAATTTGATATTAAAGCTTGGATCAGTGTTCCACAGGAATTTGATGTTCTCAATGTATCAAGAGCAATTCTTGACACAATTACTGGTTCAACTGAGCATAGTATACAGCAGGAAGTGGTTCAGAGAAGACTGAAAGAAAAATTGACGGGGAAGAAATTTCTTCTTGTTTTGGATGACAATTGGAACGAAAACCAATCTAAATGGGAACAAGTGCAAAAAGCTCTTGGTTTTGGGGCCCAAGGAAGTAGGCTTCTTGTGACGACACGCAGTAAGAATGTTGCTAATGCCATGCGGTCAGAAGAACACCTCCTGCAGCTATTAAGAAAAGACTATTGCTGGGACTTGTTCGCAAAACATGCATTCCAAAATGTTAGTCCTCAACCGGATCCAGACTTCGTGGAGATTGGTAAGAAGATAGTTGAAAAATGTAATGGGCTTCCTTTAGCCTTGAAAACAATGGGAAGTCTATTACACAATAAATCATCCTTTTGGGAATGGGAAAGCATTATGAAAAGTGAGATATGGGATTTGTCAGAAAATGATAGTGATATACTCCCTGCTTTAAGATTGAGTTACGTCCACCTTCCTTCTCATCTGAAGAAATGTTTTGCTTTTTGTGCCTTATTTCCCAAGGGTTATGAGTTTGACAAGGAGTGTTTAATTCAACTGTGGTTGGCTGAAAATTTTCTAGAAAGCCCTCTACAGAAAAAGAGTCCTAAAGAAGTTGGAGAACAATATTTCAATGATCTGTTATCGTGGTCCTTCTTTCAACAATCCGGCAACGAAGCGAAAGAGCATTTTATCATGCATGACCTTCTGAATGATTTGGCAAAATACGTGAATGAGGACATCTGCATCAGGTTAGGAGTTGATGAACCAAAAGGTATACCCAAAACAATCCGTCATTTGTCATCTACAACCACTCGTGATTTACATTTTGATGGGTTTGGGAGTTTGATTGATACTCAAAAGTTGCATACATTTATACAAACAGCTTGGGAGTGGCATTGCACGATGCCAATAGATGACCTGTTTTCCAAATTTAAGTTGATACGTGTCTTATCTTTGTCTAACTGTTGTAATCTTACAGAGGTGCCTAAATCTGTAGAAAATCTTAAGCATCTCCGTTCATTAGATCTCTCCTGACATAGAAAAACTTCCTGACTCAATAAGTTTACTCTATAAGTTGCAAATACTGAAGCTGAACCACTGTACAGAACTAGAGGAGCTTCCCTCATGTTTACATCAACTCTACAATTTGCGTTGCCTTGAATTTATAAATACTGGAGTGAAAAATGTGCCACCACATTTGGGAAAGCTGAAGAATCTCCAAGTATTGATGAGTTCGTTTGACGTTGAGAAAAGTAAGGAATTCAGTATTCAGCAATTAGGAGAACTGAATCTCCATGGAAGTCTAACAATTCATGAGCTGCAGAATATTGAGAATCCCTCTTATGCATTAGAAGCAGATTTGAAGAACAAACCACACCTTGTGAAGCTATATTTAGAGTGGAATATTATGAGCAGCTCCTCTATTGATTCAACAAAAGCTGGGGATGTAATTGAGAATCTTCGACCTTCAAAACACTTGAAGGAGTTATCAATATGGTACTATATTGGTAAACAATTTCCAAATTGGTTACTCGATAATTCATTACCAAATCTGGTGTCCTTAGAGCTGCGCAATTGTATATGTTGCCAACGTTTTCCTCCGCTTGGTCTTTTGCCGTTTCTGAAGAAGCTGGAGATTTCAGGGTTTGATGAGATAGTGAGTATTGATGCTGATTTTCATGGCAACAACTCTTCTTCATTTAAGTCCCTGGAAAGGTTGGAGTTCCAGGATATGAAACAATGGGAAAAATGGGAATGCCAAGCTGTGACAGGTGCTTTTCCAAATCTTCAATTTCTTGTGATAAGAAATTGTCCAAAGCTGAAAGGACAACTGCCAGAGCAACTTGTTCCTTTGAAAATACTACACATTACAGATTGCCAACAACTTGAGGCTTCCACTCTCAGAGCTCTTGATTTAGAACTACGTGACTGTGGAAAGCTGCAGTTGGACTGTGCTACAATGAAAAAACTCAGAATGGAAAAAGCATCATTGCTGGAAATTGTTAGGTCCAACACTCTTGAAGACTTGCGCATTGATTCACCCCTGGACTCTCTACTGACCTTTCAACTGGATTTGTTCCCAACACTCAGGACGCTTGATTTGTGTGGGTTTGATAATCTAGAGATGATTTCACAGAGTCTCATCCTTAATCATCTAAAAAAGCTGACACTCAAGAATTGTCCTAAATTTGAATCATTGCCTGGAAGCATGCATATGCTGCTTCCATCTCTCAGGATGTTATACATAAGAGACTGTCCAGGACTAAAGACATTCCCTGATGGAGATTTCCCATCAAATCTCCAGACTCTCACAATAAAAGACTGTCCAAAACTTGAGTCCTTCCCTGATGAAGGTTTCCCATCAAATCTCCAGACTCTGACAATAAAAGGTTGTACAGAACTGAAGTCGTTCCCTGAGGGAGGTTTTTCATCAAATCTAGAAGAGCTGAAAATAGAAGACTGTCCAAGACTTGAGTCCTTCCCTCAAAGAGGTTTCCAATCAAATCTAGATTACATAACTCTCAAGAATTGCTCTAGGCTTGTTGGCTCACTGAAAGGAGCTTTCGGAGACAGTTCTTCTTTGAAAAACTTGTGGATTGATAAGCTGGTTGCAAAATGTTTTCCTGATGAAGATTTGCTTCCAGTCTCTCTTACTTCTCTATCCATCTATCATTGTCCAAATCTAGAGAAACTGGAGTACAAGGGTCTCTATCAACTCTCATCCCTTCAAACAATGACACTTTTTGACTGCCCCAACCTCCAACGCCTACCAGAGGAGGGTCTTCCCAAATCAATTTTAAGTCTTACAATAAAGCAGTGTCCTTTGCTGGAACAGCGTTTCCAGAAAGAAGGAGACGAAGACTGGGAAAAGATTGCGCACATTCAAAAACTGTACATATAGTAGTGATGTTGTTTGTTATACAAAATCAATCCCTGCTAATAGTTATAGATTAACTTGAATTAGTATAAATAATAATGTTTAGAATATATTTACACTTTGTAGATTTAAAGTATTCAATATATGTGAATCCCTTAAATGCATTAGCAGCAGATTTGAAAATAAAACAAACATTGTGAAGCTACAGTTAGAATGGAATTTGAACCAACACCCTAGTTATTCGTTGAAAGAGAGGGAAGTACTTCAGAATCTACTACCTTTGAAACACTTAAATCTTTGTCAATCAGCAACTATGGTGTACTCAATTTCCAAGTTGGTTATTTGATAATTCATTATCCAAACTTTTAGCCTCACTTGAAAGGGATTTGGGAACCAACACCTCTTTGGAAACCTTGTCGATTGGAAACATGAATGTGAAGTCTTTTCCTGATGAAAGTTTGTTGCCACTCTCTCTTACTTCTATGTGGATCTATAGTTGTGGAGATCTTCAAAATCTGGACTACAAGAGTCTCTGCCTCCTCTCTTTTCTTGAGGAACTGATTCTTGAACACTGCCCCCAACCTCCAATGCTCTACCCCAATCCATTTCAACTCTCCAAATTGGGTAGTCCACTGCAAAACAGAGTTGCCAAAAACCAAAAGGCAAGGACTGAGGAAAGATTGCTCACATTGACAGCAAACTGGTTGATAATTAAATCAGTTAGATGAACTAAATTTCGAAATTACTCAAGTACCGATTCTAATATGTCTACCCTTTTCATCAGGTCACAATTCCATGCACTATCATTCCAGATTTTGAAATTCAATCTTCTTTATTGGAATGGTATTTCACTCTCAAAGTTGACATTTAGCAAACAACAGCAACAACACATGTTATACCTAAATTTTATTACTAGTTTGTTGAAGGAGGGTGTGTGAACTGCCTTCCTCATTCACACATCTTTGTTTAAAAAAAAATTATGTTTTACATGCTAGAATTTCTATTATCAATATCCACTGTTGAAATAGAATTCCAATCAAATGTGTAGCTTGTATTTAGGACAGTGTAGGAAATTGGTGATTGGTGAAGGTGGTGATATGCAGAAGTTTTAGAGTCTATTGAGGGAAGAGAACTCTATATATCATTAAGAGTATGGTGGTTTCATCTTTGACTTGTTGGATAAGCCTGCCCTCTTCTCTGTTTACACTTCTCACATTTTTTTTAAGTAATTGTGTTTCTCATTGTCCAGATTTCTTGCAAAGTATTCTTTTACTGAGCATTATGAACTTAGTCTTCATCATTGCACAGCTTCCTCTGAAGTAGATTGGGTTTCTTTTCCATGTCTCTTCTCAATTTTCAAAATTTATGTTTTATTATGTTAAGAACATATTGTGTAGTTTTCTATCATCAAACGTTTCTTGAATTTCCTAACCCTAAGAAGGAAATTCAAGAAGCTTCAATGGAACAATAAACTTGTTGGTAAATGATTGCCAATTTTCTGGTTTGCATGCATGTCAAACAATTTTGTGCCTGTATCCATAATGTGAAACCATCAAACTTTACTGCTATGACAAGTTAGTTTTTAGTTCTTACTATATTATATTCTGCAATGACCTAATGAAGTTCCTTTAAATTATATTTTTGCATGCACTTTCAACCCATCTAATTCATATCTAGATATCTGAAGAAAGTGATAGCTAAGTTCAAGTTATTGGACTTCCAAGTATTCTTGTACATTTGTTGGTGGATCTTGAAACAAAGTTTTCCACTAACTTGTTTCATTTTTCATTGTGTTTCTTTATAGCAACAACAACCAAGCCTTATTATTCCCACTAGAGGTGAATTGCATGCATCAAGCCATTGATCTCTGATAAGAACTAAATTTTCAACATACTATTTACAATAAGGTCTTAATATTGGTTTCTTCATAAATTTTCATCAGCCTTTTTCTTACCCTTTTCATCTAAATATTTTCCAATATGATTTCTCCATTTTTCTGACTAAAGGCCACAAGCAAAACACCATAGGTGAGCTTCTGTGTATTCTTTTCTGCAGGCTCACCCCCAAGTTTCTACTGAATGTATGATGCATCCATTCATCCCTACACCACAACATTCTGATCTTCATTGCACTTATTGTTTTGCTAAATTGGACACTCCATTTCCCAGTATTCACTATGACAAGAGTGTAATCATCGCCATAAATTAGAAGCATAGATTAAAACAATGATACATTGATTAGAAAACATAATGCTTGAACTACCAGAGTAACTTATGATAATATTGCTGGCACAAAAAAGAAAGAATCACTGAATAAAATAAAGAACCATAACAGTTGAATTTAAAAATTAATCAAATTCTTGCTAATAAACATATAATTTGTCCAGATATTAATAATTAAAAAACTAAAGGGAGGGTAAAAAGTTGAGATGAAAATAAAAATTAGCTCATGAGAAGTCAAGTTTGGTGGAGCAGTTTTTTGAACTTCAAAAGAATATGGTACTTTGGAAAATAATTTGGGCATTATGGTATTTTTGGAATTTTTATTTTAATTTTGTGGTATTTCTGGAAAAATTTACAATGTTACATAGACTGCGCTTTAATGAAAGAATGAGTTTTGGAAAGAGTTCATTGATAAAATAAGAAAGAAACTATCTAAGTGGAAAGGAAGCAACTTAACCTTTTTTGCAAGTAGAGTTTTAGTTAATATTAGGGTTTATAATTAGTATTATTTTAGTTAATATTAGGGTTTATAATTAGTATTATTTTAGTTAATATTAGGGTTTATAATTAGTATTAATAAAATTTTATAATTAATATTAGAGTTTACAATTAATATTATTTTAGTTAATATTATTTTATTTATATTACTAATATGAATGAAATTTTTGTTTTATAATTAATATTTTACTTAGTTTATTATTTAAATGATTAATTTGATTATTAGTTGTAATATTTATAATAAGAATTGCTAATTTTTTAAATTTCATGTATATTTATAATTCTTTAATATGTGTTGTTATTGAGTCCGAAAGTGTCCGACCTTTGGCAAATTGTTAGATTTTGGATTAAGAATGCAAATTTAGTAGACTTTCATGGAGGGATCCTTAGTTTCTTGTTTGTGATTTAATACATGTATTTGTCTACTACTACTCCAATTGTAAAAAAAATTAAAACATTTTATAAAAAGAAGAAAAGGTTCTGATGACAGTAAATTTATTGAGTCTTGAATTGTTTAGTTGGACAATCTAGGAAGAACAATCATTTTTTATTAGTTCAATAGTACATAACTTATAATCTACATCTCATATATTTTACGTAATTTTGGTTAATTGCATTTTGTGTTCTTCGAATGTATATTTGATTGTGGAGATTTTGTGTTACCACTTTCATTTCGTGCCACTTGAAGACCAATGTGAAATACTACCAAAATTTCGTGAAATATAAGGGATGGTGATTAAAGTGTATGTAGTATTGAATTATAATAAAAGTGAATCTTCTCGTATGTGATAGGTTCATACCTTTAATAAAAAAAATATGAGATTTTATATGCATTAGTCAACACCTCAATGACCATTACAAAACATACATATGGATCGGGATTAGATTAATTTAGCCTGCATAAGTGATGAATACGAGGAGTAGAGGAATATATACAACGTAATGCCAACAATAATAGTGATGGAGTAAGGTTTAGGTGTTCGTGCGTTAATTGTTTGAATGAGAGAAAATTGAATGTTAACAATATCAGAGAACACTTTCTATGTGATAGGATTTTACAATCTTATACAACTTGAACATGGCATGATGAATTATTACATTTACCAAGTGTGTATGTATCCCAAGAATATGTTTAGTCTACCATGGATGATGCAGTGACTGATGATCGATTGGAGGACATGATTCGTGATGTTGGAGTTGAGTCTTTTGCAAAAGCACATTTATCAAGATTCACATTAGTTGACTTTCAAAAGATAGGTTATCAGAATGAGCCCTTTACCATGTCTCATCAAGCACCTCAGGTGTTTTATGTGAAAGATCCTACTCAAAACATTAGTATGTTATTTTACACAGGAAAAAACAAGTAGAGGCTACTGATGATAAATTCTATAATATTGATATACTAGTGTCTCTCATTCATTTACACCAATGAGGATGTTGTTTATTTATAATAATATTGTTGACAAATAAAAGAAAGAATCGCTGAATAAAATATAGAACCATAACAATTAAATTTAAAAATTAATCAAATTCTTACTAATAAACATTTATTTGTTTAGATATTAATAATAAAAAATTAAAGAAGGGTTAAAAGTTGAGATTAAAATAAAAATGACATCTCACATGACCCTCCTGAACCTCAAGGTTCCTTACACAAATATAAGAAGTTGGACCTAATGCGAGCATATGTAGATGAGCTTTTACAATTTAAATACAAAAGGATTCGTACAACCATACAAACCCTTGCCAAAGTTCTAGTAGCTATGAACAAAAACCTTCCTTAGACTTGCAAATCATACATCAGCAGTTGTCATGAGGTGTTCTACAATAAACACTTGTGTCTTATACTTTGATCCTTTACACTGCAATTTTGTCTATCTGTTGGAATTTCGCTCCAAGCCTATGCTTCATGAGACCAACTTTTCCAACGTGACTTGCATTAGGCATTGATCCTTAACAAGCTGCAAATAAAGCTTTTATCTGGGCTTGAAATCTTGTTTAGTTTAACCCTTGAATACAAATGATAGGGTTTAAACACCAGTTAGAATAAGAAAAAATGGTCAGTGAGAACTTAGTTGTAATCTAAACCCAAGATTTTAATTGTCCCATCATGAATACTGGTTGTTCATCTGGATTTTATTATTAAAAATGATATTGTTTCTTCTCCTATTCCAAATATTTCAAATTGTAGCTATCTAAATAATCTTCAAGATATCATTTTTGTTTGCATTAAAACTCGCAAAATCAAAATCACAAAAGTGTACATTTCCAGGCCTGTGTGATTACAAGTCCTAACCAATTAGCAATCATATTCCAAATTTTCACAACTTTCGAGCAGTTGAAAAATAAGTGATCTAAATTCTCTAACTCCCTATCACACATAACACAATTTAGCTTTTGTGGACGAGTATTTCTATGAAGAAGGTTCTGAATTGTTACAATTTTATCATGAAAACACGCCAACAGAAAATAGTGGCAGTGAGTAATACTTTAAATTTCCAAAATTTGGTATAAACCTCAAATTCTTGTTCCATTTGAACCTTTGACAGAATCCTATATGAAAAATTAAGAGTATATTTCTCCAAACTCACATCTTTCCATACCCATTCATCATGATGCGTAAACTAATTGTCTTTCATTAGTGAGATGAACCATTCTTTCAAGATAACTTACCCTATCCAAAAATCTTTCCAAAACATAATTTTATTCTTGTTTCCCAATTTTCATGTGATATTTTCCAAGAGTTCTCCGGACTTGGAAAAGAACTAATCTCTTTATGTTTCTCCACAGAATCAAATTTACTCTTCAAACCCTGAAATAATACTCTCCATGATCCACCATCAAATATTTTGTACTAATCTCTTTAATCAACCGTACAACGTTTAGTACTTCTTATAACCACAAACTTTAGTGCTAGTTTATAAATAGTGAATCACAATGTTTAGTGCTCGTTTTATAAATATTGAAGAATAACTTTAGTATTTGTTTACATAGATTGGAGCATGTACAATGTTTAGTGCTCTTTCTTAAAGAATGAAGCATCGTGTTTAGTATTTGTTTTTAAATTTTGAAGCATGCGTTGGTTAACGCTTATAGAACTCTTAAACTTTATATAAATGGTTTCAAAATTGTTAGTGCTTCAGAGAGCTTAGTGCAAAATGGTTAATATAAGGATTAGTAGTGCAAAATGTTTAATATATGGATTATTAGTACACTATGGTTTAGCAGAGATGCTGGTGCACAAAGATTTATATTTAACCACAAATATATTGGTGCACAAAGATTAACATTTAACCACTAATTGGTGCACACTTTTTTGTGCTTTAACAAAAAAATAATTGGTGCAAACCTTTTATCGTCTAATCGATTTTACAGTGCATATTCACTACAAGAAAATCATGAAATAGAAACAATTTTTAGAGACCAAAATAATTAGTTGCAACAGTAACTAAATTAGAAACCATTTTAAAAACTAAAACAAAAATTGGTTTCTAAATTAGTTTCTATTATTTTCTATTATTGTTAAATAGTTTCTAAATTGGTCTCTAATTAGCAACCAAGGTTTTAGAGACTAAATTTAGAAACTAAATAATTGGTAGATAAAACATTGGTTGCTAATTAGATATCAATATTTAACAATAATAGAAAATAATAGAAACTAATTTAGAAACCAATTTTTGTTTTAGTTTCTAAAATGGTCTCTAATTTAGTTACTATTGCAACTAATTATTTTGGTTTCTAAAAATTGGTTTTTATTTGATGATTCTGTTGTAGTGATTGCTTAGTATTAAATCAAGAAAAAATCTATGCAAATTGTTTATTGTAATACTTGGTCATTTTCTAAAATGTTTTTTAACGATAAAGTTAACCAAGAATAATAGAATGATATTTGATCTTAATGATTTTGACTTGGGAGATTTGGGGTCAAAAAAATATTAAATAAATATTTTTTTGCTATAGCTAATAAATAAATATTTTAAATATATATAACTTATATTTTAAATTTATAATAAATAACTCAAGTTGTGATAAAAGGAAAATTATTGTGGTGTATTTTTGTGAAATTGGGAATAATTCTCAAGGTCTCTTAATAGATATTTATTATTCAAAAAATCATTTTTAATTATTGAAGAATATTTTATTTAAAAATATTGAAATTCAATTTAAAATTAGAGATAAATTATATTAAAAATAAATGGTAAAAGAGATAAGTACAAAAAAAAGGCAAAAGAGATTTCTATTATATATATATATATATTATTTTCCTAATATATGTGAAAATCAAATTATCTAATATCTAACTGTTTGATCTCATTAATCTAAAAACAGTTTACTTTTCACAGAGGATAGTTTAGAAGAACATTAATTCTAATCATAACAAATAATGTCTAGTTTTAAGATAATATAGTTTAGATGAACATTAATTATAATAAAAATAATAAATAATGTCGAATTTTGAGTAAATTAATATTTATGTTGTAACTATGATTATCATGAAAAGCTATAAGGCCATTTGTATAAGAATCTCAGACTTTGTTAAGTCTCACATCATCTTATCTTATACATGTTTTAGAGTTAAAAGCTTTCTTAAAGTTCATATAATGGAATATACAAGGCTCAAAGATGATGATCCATTACAATGGGTAGCTTTGAGTCTATTATACCATTCTGCATAGCCATGAACATGTTGACTCATCAATTGCTATAAATGATCTGACATAAGATACCAACTTTTTGTTGCTATATGTTTAAAATGATTTTGTAGAAAGAAAAAATGTTTAAAAATAAAGGTATTTTTGGAGTAGAATAAATTGTTTATGCTTCTATTAACTTTGCTATCTTTTCCAAATTCTTTACGAAAATATTTTAAAAAATCCTTTCACTACTGAAAAACGCTTATTTATGACCGCTAATATACAATATTATTGTTTATTAAAATACGGTAATATTTTTAAATTAAAATGGGTAGATAGATAACGGTAGTAAGAAGAATCGTTGTCTATTTAAATCACATAAGAAATAGACAGTGATACTAACCCAACAACCGCTGTCTATATCCCTCTTACAACCGTTGTTTATACCTTTGTTATTATCTTAATTCGAAGTCTCGCGTCATTTACACTTTCGTTCTCTACGATTTCTTTCTTTTTCTTTGTGTCTTCTCTTCAACTCTTTTGAACGTTCTCTTCACTCATCGCTTTTGTAAGTTTTTCTTACCCTCATTTTTTACTCTTCCTCCATTCTTCCTATTGGTTCATTGCTCATTCTTTCATTGATTCATTGTTTAATGTTTTTGTTCATTGCTCCACCACCACGCTCCGCTATTCCCTCCACCGCTGTCGTTGTTGTCCTTCACTGTTGTTATCGTTGTCGTTATTGTCGATGTTGCCCTTCACCACTGGCCTCCACAGTTGTCGTTGCCATAACCTTGAAGTTGGTGTTGTTTTTATTTTTTTTATCTATATGTGACTTATAGATGGCGTTTCTAGAACCACCATCTATACCTCATTAAAATAGATTGTTTGCTGATAGATTACTAAAAGAGTCATTCTCTTTAACTTTTTCTACACTGGTGATCATTTTAACATTTATATAAAAAAAATAAAAAGATAATTATATTATAAAAAAGTGATGTATTTAGTTATTTTAAAAATATAAATAGTTTATCTTTATTATTTTTTATTTTATTTCTAACATAATAATACTTCGAGATTTAAAATATATTTATTGTTGTATATAAAATGAGTATTTCTATGTATATTCTTGTACATAAAATATGTTTATTAGTTTCTTTATTTTTATATTACTTACTTTAATGAGAATCTATTACTGTATTGAGTCTTGATAATTTAATAATAAATTAATCTAAGCATGTTTTTTTTCCAAAAATTGACCCAGCAAAGAGTTAGCTATCCATAAATAGCACATGCATTGCATAATTGCCATTTGCAAATTATTTGTGGCTTAAAACCATGATCACCACTTTCAATCTAAACCTAAAACAAAAAAGGCTAAAACTTTTAATGCAAGAATGATGACAGCACAAGAAACTGACCAGTTTTTGAATGACTTTATTACAGGTTTGGAAACATGAAAAACATGTTAAATGTAAAAGTAGTATTCCCTTTTTTTTTCATCATTCTATTAAATTAATAAAAAATTATTTTTAAAAAAATTAGATACACTAATGCACATGTGCATATGCGAATGTTTGGGTTAATTTTCAGGAAATTGTTTGAATAATAGATTAACTTCATAAGATAATGTTTGAATATGTTAGGTAAGGTGATTTAAAGATCATATATGTTTTGGTTAGATTGTCTAAAAAATTAGTTTTTAATGATAAAATTATGGAAAGGAGTTTAAATTTATTTATAGTCATTTAATCTGTATTTAATATTATTAATTATCATGAATAAAATAAGTAACAAAAGCTAGAAAATTTGGTAAACCTTCCTTATAATTTTTTTAAAAAAAATTCTAATTAACAATAAAAAGATTATTATTTATTCAAAAGAGTACTAAATAAAAAATAATTTAAAAGAAATAATTAATTACTATATAAAATAAATTAAATCATATTTTATAAACATAAAAATTAGTATTTAAAATAGTTTTTATTATTAATAAAAATTTAAAATTAGTTTGTAATTAAATTGATATAAAAAATTAGTATTTAAAATATTTTTTATTATTAATAAAAGTTTAGAAATTAGTTTGTAATTAAATTGATATAAAAAAATTAGTATTTAAAATATTTTTTATTATTAATAAAAATTTATAAATTAGTTTCTAAATTGATATAAAAAAATTAGTATTTAAAATAGTTTTTATTATTAATAAAAATTTATAAATTAGTTTCTAAATTGATATTTAATATTAGTTAGTAATTATTTTAAATTCTAAATTAAATATTAATTTATATAGTTATATATTTTTAATAATTATAGAAAAAGTTTAAAATACTATTTTTTTAAAAATTTATAAAATAATACTTAATTTATTCAATATAATAATTAATTAATTTTTATCTTTTAAATTAAGTTTTATTAATTATTTATTTTAGTGATATAAGGTTAAATATTCTCTTGAATAAGATAAAGAAACTTATATTTTTCTCTCAAAGAATTAAAGCTTTTTCCCTCAAAATTAATATATTTAGATATGGAAAAAAAAATTAGAAAATTTCAAAATTCCATAGCCACATGTTAATAACCTACATGACATTAATGTAACCAATTAATTATATGTTTAATTTAATTTGTGCTCACAAACTAATTAAATATTGGTAGCCACGTGTCACTTCAAGGAACACTCTTATTCACTTACACGAATTCCTATAAAGGAATTTTGCTCCTCAAAGTTGTTAAACGCCTTCTCAATGAGTTGTTCGGATTCCATTGGGAAACAATTTTAACTTTATATTTCATACAACTTTTATATATTTTTCTCACTTCAGTTAACATTAATAATAATTTTTTTAATTTGAATAAATAGTTTTATAAAAAAAAAAATTCATATTTGTCGCAGTTCTACATTAAGTTATATTTTAAGGCTTAATAGTATGCTTATTTGAAGGCATGGTAAAGCATGGACAACCTAATAACAATAGATATTCAATTAACTAATAATAAAATTTGTAAAATTTTAAAAACAATTGTGAAAAAAAATCTATACTAAAATTCGTGAAATATTAAAATTAAATGTGCAAAAAAAATTTACCCTATTGAGTTATCTTTTTAAGGTTTCATAACATGTTCAGAATGAGATTACTTTTAATTTTTAAAATAGGAAAAAAAATTGGAAGAGGTTTAATGATTTGGCAAAGGGCATGTTCAGAATATTTTTAGGAGTGTTGAATGATTCAGTAAATCCAAACCATTAACTTACAATATAAAAATTTATTAAATTATAATTAAATTTAAAAATAAAAATAAAAATAATTGATCATTACATTACCTATATTATCTTAAAAATTAAATAGAATAATTTTTTTATTAATAAAAAATTATAAAATTAAAAAAAATATTGATATCTAAAGTAATTTATATTAATTAATAAAAATTTATAAAGTAGTTTTTAAATTAATATCTACAAAATACTAGGAACTAAAATTTTGATAACTAATTTAGAAATTATTTTACAAATTTTTTTAAATTTTACAAATTTTTATTAATAATAAAAACTATTTTAAATATCAATAATTTTGTTAATTAGTTTCTAAAATAATATTTAATTTAGTTAAATAAGTAACTAATTATTTTTATTTTTAAAATTAATTTTTATTTAATAATTTTTTTAATGTTAGTTAATATTTTAAAGTAAATTTGATTTAACACTAACCAAACCAATAGCATCTATGGTTAATTAATTATTAGTTGAAACATTGAATTTGTGATCTATAAATTCCATAAATCCAAATCAAATCACTTATAATTTTTTTTACTAATTATCATACATAAAATTTGATGGTACAATTATTTATTTGTCTTTTTACCCTTTTCTATTATCTAGTTTTTTTAAAATTAATTATAACAAAAATATGTTATTTGACATACTTTAATAACAAGATTATTGTTTGCATGGAATAATACTTTTATCTCAAAACAAAACAATATAACAAATTTATTTAGTTAGAGATCAATTAATTTGAACTGAACTTATTATTTTGATTTAATTTTGACTGAAAAATAGTAAAGAAAATTAATTGGTTTGAATTTTATTTTACTTGAAATCCAATCTAAATTTTACTTCAATAAATTGGTAAAGGGCTTGTTGAGAATGTGATCTTGAAGGCATCTACCAGGATTTTGCAGCTAAAAAGTTCGAAAATTGGGGTCTACTTTTGAGGTCACCAGTGCCACATGTTCAGGTCTCAAATGCTGAAATGGGACCAAATGGCCAATAAGAGTTCAGTTTTAGATGGAGAACTTTAGGCCACAAATCTCGGCACCAAACCATTCTCAGCCACAAACACATAACAAGTCTCTTTCTTTTTACTTTTTGTTTTCTCACAACTGTCTCTCAGAAGATTAACACAAAATGGAACTACCTCTCCCTATATATTAAGCCTTTCTTTCAACTCTATGTCAAGTTAAATTTCCCACTTCATCACTCTAAACCACACCCATCACAACTCAAATTTTTCTCTCAACCCACAAGAAACCTCTTGCCAAGTTTTGTTCTTTTCTCACTCACTTCTGTGTTCTCCAACTGGGTTGCTTTGTTTTCATCAATCACAAGTTTTGTTCTTTCACCTCATAAGCCATACAAAGGTATGTTCCTTTCAACCCCCTCTTTCTATGATCATCTGTGGAAAGGTATTCTAATGAATTTAAGGAAATTCAACAGTTTAAAGGAAGTTTTTTTTTTTCTCTTTTCATTTGAGGGTGTCATGATTAGTGCTGGTTTCATCAAGTTTTTAACTTTAGCAGGTGAATTTTGTTTTTTTTCAACATTTTAAAGGATTAAATGAAGTGGGATTTCGTTCTTTAATAAGGATAAGAAGGGGAAGGACTGAAACTTTTTGTTTATAATTGAAGGGATACTCATGGAAACTATTGACCAGCTACCTTATTTTTGTTTGGTTGAATGAAGTTCTTCTTTTGTTTTGATCAAAAAGCTTGTTTGTTTGAGTCAATAAATTCAGCATATTTCCATTTGTGAAGGACATTTACTACATGCTAATCTTCAAACATTTTGAACAGACTATTTGGCATGGATTGGTACTATGGATGTGAAAATAGTGAGTTTCTTGCACCAAAAGATCTAGAAAATTTACTGGAAAGATATCCTTCACCAGGCTGTTGGTCAGAATGGGGAATAGAAGCACCTGAAAGCTTTAATTCACCTCAGGAGTATTTGACCAAGGACACAGATGAAACAGAGGTAGAATTCAATTTCTTTGATAAAAGTTTCAAAGATGAAATTGAGTTTGACCCTTATCTACAAGATAAAGATCAATCTAGCAGCTCAAGTGTATGTGGAGGATTGTCTGAGCAATTTCAACAAACAGCACTCTCGTGTGATCATCAGTCCAAATACCAGCTTCAAGACCTATCGACTTTCGAACACGTGGATGACATTTTCTTGTACAAGCGTAACTTCTGGGACTAAGATTCTTGGTTTTTTGCCTGTATGATAATGAAATCATGTAGCATCTGAAGCATGCTTCCATTGTATAAAGTCCAGTGCAAATTGAATTTCTCTGTGTTGTTTTTTCATTCCAAATTTCACCATATTTATCATAATTATTAGAGCCTATACAGACTAACACAATCATACTTATTTGTTCCCAGAACTCTATAAGAATGAACCTGTTACGACATGGTAAGGGCTCTATTATCTTTAATAATTCTAGAATGAAAATTCTTTTTTAATTTTTCATTACATTTGTAACTGAACACAGACATTCAATATTCACTTGCTTACCATAAGCATGAAGTTATTCCAATTCATATGACTATATTTTGTCTTACACTCTTCACATGTTTCACATAATGCAGGGATTCTGTACTTGTAGATTTTCCTTGTGTTGAAAGCCGTCACAAATCTTTCTTTTACCCTGAAAACCAAAGCAGCAACACCAACGGTGACCACTACATTTTAGTGTGAACAAGTAATTAAAAAATATCTATGATATGTGTGTGTACAAGTTACTAATTAGTTGTTTCTATCAGGTGGAGTGCTGAAAGATGTTGCAGCTTCAGGGTTTTTTCCTTGCAACTCTGACTCCAAGAATTGCCTGGATATAGAGGTAATAATTACTTTTTGTTCAGTACTTTAATAGTGTTTCCAAATCACAAATTTGTAATTTTCATATGGTGAGTGAAGAACTTGTAATCTTATCAAAATTGTCTGTGCTTGTCGTGCAACTGATTTGTTATACTGTGACATGTATTACATGCAACAAACTACAATTGCTATGGACAGAACTTAGATACAATTTTCCAAGTGTTGTTGGTCAAGTTCTCTAATCAGAACTGAAGTTCACTTGGGCAAACTGAGTACTCCTTTAATTCATATTTTTATTACATGAAATTTGAGGTGAAACTCTATTTCTGATTTGTGATCAGTAACACCAGAATTTAAGGAAGTGTATCTAAATTTTGACCAATGTTAATTTCTGTATTGTGGAGATACTTTTATGTTTACAAACTTTGCTGTAGTTTTAAGAATTGCTTCCTTCAACTTTTTGCTCTAGCAAAAACCATTTTATCCAATAATTTCTTTTGTTTAATCTTATACCTGTAGTGTACTAGTATTTCTTATATGTGTTGTATTTTGTGAATATATAAAGTAAGTCAGGATTGGACATATTATTTAAACTAACAGAACTAATTTGCATACAAATTCTAATTGCAAAGTTCCTTTTAGGTTCTTGTTTGAAGGGTTACAGAGTAATGTAATCTTCTTTTTTTCTCTTGAAGGCACGTGAGATCAAAATCTTAGACCCTTTTGTGCAGACTAATGGAGACAAGACCATGCATGAGCAGTTATCCCTTGAGGAATTTACACTGCAGGGCTTTGAGATGTTAATTGCACAGGTATGCGACTGAGAACTGAAATTATTGGCATGACTAAATGCCATAATAAGAAATGCCACAACACTATTTTTCATCATACTCTATTATTATGGTGCAATAATACTTGGTAATGTTTTTTCTTGTCACATGATTAGTTGTCAGAGAAGACTCGTATCTGCTTCCGAGATGCCCTGTTCCGCCTTGCCAAAAATACAAAACAACATGTAGAAGAGGACTTGGATGGAGATCTTAACATGCATCAAGAAAGGCCACACTCAGTTTACAATGGAACCATGAGGTACATGATATAGATATTTTGCAAGTCTGTTATGTTTTTTTTATGCCGAAACAGTAACTCTTTGTTGATTTGGATGATTGCATAACTTCTTCTTGGTTTGGCCTGAAACTACTCATCACAAATTGCACTCTTAACTCCTTCAATACTTCTTTTTGGCATGAAATATGTTTTTACCATTGTTTAAAAGTATATTCTGCATAGTGGAATATCATGAATCAAAGATAATTCTATTCTCTAGTCAAGTTTTCTCATATTAATTCATTCTGTAACTCTTTGTAAGACACTGAGTATTGGTGGTGTTAACCACAACACAAGTCCACATAATAGTATACAGTTTTGGCTTTCCCCTATCTACTTAAAAAGATGAAAACCCTTTGTTGAAATGTTAGCTTGATGTGCAGGTCTGAGGACAAGAAACCAATGGAATCAGAGACCAACAGTGTTGACAGGGCAGTTGCAAATCTCATGTTCAACAAGATGGAAATTAACATACTAGATATTCCTTTTACAACACTAGTTAACTTGAAGCAAGAAGTTACTGGAAGTAAATGTCTTCAAGAATAAAGTTCAAAAGCCTTGGATGTGACACAAAAACCTCATTCTCCTCAACCAGAAAAGTTACCTGCCCATGCTTAGGTTCCAAGGATCAACAAGTAAAGCAGAGAATCATATATTGTCAATGAAGATCCTACTAAGAATTCATTCATGATTGAGTTTAGTTAAATGATGTTTTTGTAGCTGCTTCCTAGTATCTAAACCAAAAAAAGAGAGTAGAAAAACCAATTTCCTGTAATTATGCAACCCCTTAAAGTAGCAAGGAATTTTGACTATTTTTTGGCTTCTGAGATCTCCATGTTGCAATTTCATTATTTGTGTTCTGTATCCATCCAGCTCAATTTTGATTTTGATTCTAATGTATGATTGAATTGATCAACTAGGAAGAAGCAAAGATGGGGTCAGTTCAGGATTCTCAGGTGTTGAACCCTTAAATATTTTTCTTGGAGTGAAAATGATTGAATTGATGAACTAGAAGTAGCAAAGCTAGGGTGGATTCTTAGGTGTTGTACATCATAATATTTTTGCTTGAAGTGAAAGTGTAAATTTCACTAGCCACTAGAAAATCTGGGATCAATATTCTTAGACATCTTGAGATTTTGTTCAAAGGGTAGATAAGTGAATTTTTCTTTGATTGATAAATTGCATTTTTTGGAGTTTTTTTTCTTATTTTTTTGGACTAATATAAGGATGGTTGTCATTAAAAACCATATGATATCTTGATACTACGTAAGGGTGGACAAAAAAACCAAATTGACAAATCCAATTCTAATTATCCAAATCCATATTACTTTTTATCCATTTAAATGGATTTATCTAAAATCTAAATCCATAATTTTGGATTTTAAGTTCAATCCATTTAATTAGATATGGAATAGATGTAGATTTGATACATTTTTGGATTATCCAAAATGGATTTTTGGTTGGTTTTGACTTGGTCTGGGCCCAAGTTGAGCCGAGTCAATTCGGGCCCATGTCAGGCTAAGTCGGACTGAGCCCAAGTCGAGTTGAGTCAATTCGAGCCTAAGTCGAGCTGAGTTGGCAGGTCAAAGTCGAGTTGAGTCAACTCATACCCAAGTCGAGTTGAGTGGGCTAGAGCACAAGTTGTGTCGGCACCCGGACCAGGTTGAGTCGGCATTTGGCCCATGTCGAACTAAGTCGGCCTAGGCCCATGTCGAACTAAGTCGGCCTAGGCCCATGTCGAGTTGAGTCAGTCTGGCCCATGTTAAGACGATTCGGCCAAGGCCCATGTCAATCTGAGTCGACTCGAGCTCATGTCGAGCAAACTTGGCTCTGACCCATGTCGATCCGAGTTGTCTCGGGACCATATCGATCCGAGTCGGCCCGAAACGATGTCGAGTCGAGTCGTCTGAGACAATGTCGGGTCAAGTTGGGTCGGGCTGATGTCAAACCGAGTTGGTAGCTAATTAGATACCATTTTAGAAACTATTTATCAATAATATAAACTAATTTAGATATCAATAATTTGTTAGTCTTTAAAATAATATCTAATTTAGTCAATTTAACAACTAATTATTTTTTAACTCTAAAATTAATTTTTATTTAATAATTATTTAATAAGATTTATGCATATTTTCTTTCTTTTGTGAATCTCTCCATCCACCATACTTAGTTACCTTACCATTACAAAACATTACAAAGAAGCTTTCTAATGATATAAGTTACAACCACTTAGCAATGTGACATTCAAAAGTTTCATATCTTTCACCATTAGACCCCATGACTCTTAGGCTCTGTTTGCTTTCATGGATGTATTGTTCACAAGAAAAGAAATGAGAGGATATCAATGGTTTGGATCCAGGGTTTTGCAGGGAAGAGGAGGAGAGGATATACCGTAGAGGGAAAGCCACGTCAGCGTGTGTTATTTTCGAATTTACCCTCATTCATCTGCAAGGGTTTTTAATATTAAAAAACAATATTTTTTATTTATTTATATAATGTGATTTATTTTTTAATTTTTATAGTATATATTTAATATTTTAAGAAATTATTTGAAGTTCTCTTTTTATTTAACTGGTTGTTGCATTTATATTAATATATTTTTTTATAATTATTATGTTTATGTGTTTGTAATTTATTTAATAATAGTTTTTATGAAATTATTTTCTATTGTTAATTAAATTATATTTTTTTAGTATTTTTTTTTATTATTATAGGGTTTTTAATAATAACAAATATTATCTTTTATTTATATAATATCTGATTTATTTTCTAATTTTATAATGCATGTTTAATATTTTAAGAAATTAATTGAATTTTTATTTTTATTTAATTTGTTGAATACATTTTTTTTCTAATTATAATTTTTAAATTATATCTATTTATATTTAATATATTTTTAATTTTTAATTTTAATTTTTAAATCTACGAAATATGTGAAAGTTGTTTATTTTTAAACAAAAATAACTCATTTCATTATTAAAAAAAAATTAATAGGCAAGGATAAATTTGTAAAGTAACATTTAACAATTTAAAAAAAATAAAACTCCCTCACAACCATCTTATCACTCACAAACTCTCATAAACTTTTTTCACATATATTATCTAACATATCCCAATTCAAACGACTTCACTTCACTTTAATAGTGTTAAAATTACTCACTAGCACACCATAGCTTCATGTTTATCCATTTCTTAGTTCTTCCCATGTTATTTTTTTGGTTTCTAATCAGAGGCATAAACATTCACACACAATTTGTTATTCTCCCTTTGATCCAATTGCTTCAATCCCTATGAACCTTTCCCCCCTCAAGTGCATCACACATGCACACAAAACCAAATCTATTGTCCCATTTCTCTAACTTTCTTACTAACAATCCACAAATATTTTTTCAACATATCCTCTCATATCCATGATAACAAAATATGTGGTAGTGTCTCTTCCAAATCTTCCTATTTTACCATCTCTAACTCAATTTTCTCTTATTATTTATCTTATCTCTTGGCTCTAGTCTCTTGTCTTTCGTATTTGCAATGTGTTGTTATAATTGTTAGAAAAATGACAAACTAGATACAAATGAATATTTGATGAAGGTTATATATCATATGGTATGAAAATAACTTACTTTACAAGTCTTCAAGAAATATAAATATACTTGTTTGTGTGATTCAAGTCATGCATAACTATAATTGCATCTATGAACTAATAAGGAAATTCACCTATGAGAACTTGACTGAAGCTTGGGTTCCTAAGTTCCAAAAACAAGAATGTTAGATTGACAACATTGCTTTTTTTTTTCTCTCTCTCACATATTCATTATAACAACTTAGCAATGGAGTTGAAATAATTAGCAATATTAGCATATTATGTAATATGACTTTCTTCTTCTTGAGAAATGGTTGAAGAAAATGGAAGAAAATGGAAGAAAATGGAAGAAAAGGCAATAGAAATATTGGAAAGGAAATGGGAGATGTAACATGTCTAACATATTAGAAAGGATTTGTGGGAGTCCACTAAGGGCTAATTTCACAATATAAAAATAAGGGAAATTTACCTTTTTATTTTTCTTTACATTGACTTCAAGAAATGTCCCATTCCAATTCTTTCAAGGGATAAAATTATTGCATGATAAAGTCTCATGAAAGAAAGAAAAAAAGGAAACAAAGACATTGTTTTTTTATTCTTAAATAAACTTGATTTCAAAAGGTTGACTTTTATATATGTTTTGATTACTCGTGAATTCAGACTTGAGATGGAGGATCCAAAGAACTTAAATTGCTTATTATTTATCAATTTTCCTTTTAATTTATTCGCTTTTAAATTGTGAATGAAGTCTCAAGATATAAATAATTAAATATGAATAATTTAAAGGCTTTTAGCTATTTTGATCTTAGTATATAACCAAATATATTTTATTTCAATTCCAATAAATACTATTCCATACAAAATTCAATATCTCGCGGATAGATCATAATGAAAATTTTACTATGACACAACTGAAGACTTGGTTTTGGGTAAAGTCCAAAGTTCGTGGGGGTATGTTTCTTCTTTTCTAATTGGTGTTTTGAACCACTAGTTTGTATAAAGTCTCTCAAAAAAATTTAAGAAGTCAAACTGATGAGTAGAGGGACTATAATGATGTTAGTTATAACACTTTATCGGTTAAGTTTTGTATAAGAGATTAGATTTAAGATTTTTGCTTGTATAATAAGGTTGGAGGGAGACAAACTCGGGTAGGTCTTTTGTATAAGGGTTAAGATATCCTTGAAATACCTCTAATTTATTCATTTGTTTTTTTTACTGAAAAAAAAAACAAAAACTCAATATATCTAACGTTTAGCTAGATTAATGTGTGTCATTATGAAAATTTATTTAGGACATATTTGATATAAGATAAGATTGTTTTGGTATGTTTTTCTATTGAAAATATAGAGTTTCTTTTTAATAATAAAGATTTTAAAAAAATATATAAAATCACTTCTAGTTTTGTAACCACGTTTTTTATATCCTCACAAGTAAATTGGTAAGTACTCTTCCTTGGATTAAGATGACAAAATAATTCATACTAAAAGTACTTGCATTAAAATTTGCAATAACAAGAAAATATTTACATAAGTATTTACAAATTATTTAAATACGTTTTTTTCATCTAATTGTTATGGATATCATATTACCTGAACTCCAATACTGTAAGGAATTTAGGCTTTAGAGTAATTTATTTGAACTTATATTTTAGAGAAAGTGTTTTTTAGTTAACTTGCATAACTTTATTTTTCTAAAAACATGATAATTTTATTCACTTATATTATGGAAAAACTTACATGATAAATTTATATATAACCAAACCTTTATTATCCAAAATTTAATTATCTAGATTGTGTGCCTTTATTTAACTACACATTATTAATATTATTACAATATTTTCAATTGATTTGAATATTTTTTTATATATAAATTAGAAATTCACCCCTTCACTTGAGCTTGAATTTCAACATCAGATCAATTATTTTTTATTTTTTATTTAAAAAAAAAAGAAAGATAGTATAATATACTTAAAAGTTCAGGTGCAGGCACGTGTATTGGACTGTATCTAAACTTGCCCATAAACTTTAGGAAAATCTAAACTCAAATTTGATTATTAGAGCACTTATGTCAACTTGAGAATATTTAATTTTGTTTTGTCAGGTATATTATTAATTATTAAAAAATAAAAAAGTATTAAAAGAATTCAAAATTGAAGACTTTTTTTTTTAATTTTTAGTCCATTTTTATATGCTACACTCAATCTAATTATTTTTATTATTATTTTAGAATTTTATTATCTCAAATTTCAATATATCTAACAAAATTCCCTAAAACACGTGCTTTTTATGAATTCTTGATTCCTCAGAGTAACATATCTCTTTATTGCTCCACAAATCTTTACAATTTCGAGAGGAACGAGAGGTTAATTTTCTTAATTAAATATTCAATTTTTAGGAAAAAAATATTCGTAAGGTGAATACTTATTTTTCAAAACACTACTTTATTATTTTAACTTTAGTTTTAATTTGTAATTTTAAAATAAAAGAATCAACTCTTGTATTATCGTTTAATCATCGTCATCATATTATAAATTAAATTTCTCTAATATTAATAAAACTGATATTTAAATAAAAATAAACTCTCGCTCAATTTAAATTAAATATTTTTAAATTTAAAATGAAAAAAAAAATCAACTCATACCTTCTCATTTAATCATGATCACATTATAAATTTAATTTCTCTAATATAAATAAAAACTAATATTTACATGAATTTTAAACTAAATGAATAAAATTGTTTATATTTTTTTATTACAATTTTCTATTTAGATTAATTTTATTAGGCAAATAATTATTTTTCTTTTTTATTTGTTGGGATGGACAAGCCTCTATTCACCAGTAGGTGTGACGTATTGAGTTTGTTTTTAAGTGATATATTAAGTCAATTAGATTTCTTTTTATGGATCATAGATTATGTATATTTTGGGTTGAATGATTTTAGAACATATTGGTATCAATAAGAATATGGATTTAACCTATTAATTAAAGTATGTATTAATAGTAATTAAACTATATAGGTAGTATTAACGTTAATTGCAATATGAGTTTTAATCTAGGTTCAACAGTAAAAAAAAGTTGATTAGTGTAATAATTAAGGTAAATATATTTTACTATTACTCTGAATACCGAATATTTACTTGAACGTTGAAGAATCTTGTATAGATACATTTCCGATCGAGAGTCAAAACCTGAACATTAGGAGAGGAAGAGGAAGAAAAACACGATCAAAGGAAAAACTCAATTGTTTAGCCGATACGTGAGTCTTTAAGATAAGAACATATAGCTAGTCCAAACATGGAGTGAAAGTCAAACTAATAATGATTTATAGTTAAAAGACATAACTAAATTTTAAATGAATAAAGGAAAACTTTACTTGTACAATAGTTCATAACAAATTATATAAGATAAGAAATTTGGAGAGATTTGGAGGAGATTTGGAAGTCAGAGGAGTGGAGAGGAACGTTTGAAGACTGTTTTAATTGGGAGGTTGGAAAAGGGAGAGATATTATGTTTTGGAAAGACGACTAGGTAGGCTCTGGAGTCTTGTAAAATAGATTCCCGATGTTGTTTTCTCTATTTGACAATAAGGAGGCAAAGTTAAGCGACTACGGAGTTTGGATCAATGACATTTGGCAATGGAGTTTAACTTGGAAAAGGGTTTTTTTTGTTTTGTTTTGGGAGGAGTCTCAGGTATGCCAGCTGTTTAAGGTGGTATCTAGTAAGAGTCTCGCCTTGGAGACTGAGAACAAATGGGCTTGGAAGGGTTGCGAGACTACAAAGTTTTCTGTCAAGTCTGCTTACGGTTTATTAAGGGGAGAGGAAGCAAAGGAATATTTGAGAATGTACAACTTTTTCTGGATGATTAAGGTTCTTCCTTCAGCTCTTGTTACTGCTTAGAGGGTGATTGAAAACAAGATTGCTACTAAGGTCAACTTGGAGAGACCAGGGGTTCAGGTTGAGAGCAATCTTTGTTGCTTGTGCAGACTGTTTTTCGGATGCAGAGTCGCTTAACTAGCTTGGAATCTCTGTTACACTTGGTTAGAAATGATCTCGGTAAATCTTCTCTCTCCTGGATCACATTTCGAGTAATTTAAATTTTTTGATGCAACCACTTTAGCTAATCTTATTTTGGGTAATGTTTGCATTGCGTTGGTAAACGAGATTTGGAGACATAGGGATAAATGTTTATTCAACGGACGAATGGTAGACTATTCTGAAGTCTTTTCCTTGGCACAAGTTAAGGTTTGGTCTTGGATCTCATCAAAGGTACCATCAGCGAATTTCTCGTTCTCTGATTAGTGCCTTGAACCCCTGATATGTATATACTCAATTAATAGTTACTGATAGGGCGATAGGGCGACAAGGTTGGTTTTTGAAATATAAGTCGTTTTTAACTAGTTTTTACAGGGTAGAAAATTGAGTTTTCTTGAATTATATGTCTCTCTTGTTCTGAATAAGGGTTGAACTACTTCTAAATTGGGCCACATTTATTCTATCTTTTCTTGTTGATAAAAAAATATAAGATAAAGAAATGAAGAAAACTATAAAATATAACAAGTGATATAAATAAAATTAAAAAAATGTTTCTACCACTCTGAATAAAACTCAAATTACTATGCAAATCATTTTGGTGTGATAATAATTCATTTCAATATCCTACATAAATGTGACAAAACTTAAATAATATGCACAATATATTTATAATTGTTCAAGTACATCATTAACCCTGCAACTAGCAATTCCAATTGGATAAAAAACCAGAAAATCAATAACCATTATTGAGAAACTAACAAATAAAACTCCTTAAAAATCCAGAAGAGAATTAACCAAACACGACATTAATTTTACCTATATTTAATCCCATTGTTCTATAATCGCTCTTAATTTTCTTCAAACTACAAGCAAATATAAACTACTTTTTTTTATAAAAAAAAAAATAAAATTAAAGTTGTTTTAGGCTTATGTGACTTAGTGGATAGCTTAACAAAATTCCTACCCTAATAGATGATATATTCAGTTACAATCGAAACCCCAAAGTAATTAATTAAACATAAAACAACAATCAAAACCCAAACTAATTAATTAAACACAAATCAACAATCAAAACCCAAACTAATTAATTAAACATAAAACAACAGCAGTGTTTTCAACCTTTATAGAAATGAACAACCACCAAACCCCAACGTGCACCCCACAATGAAGTTTTCTTCATATAAATCAACACACTCTGTACATAACCCTCCAAAACCCAACAAACCCACCAACCTTTCAACCTTAATTTTCCCAAACCAAACCACAAAAGGTTCCTCTTCACCTCATTTCATCCTCTTCTCACAAACATCATCAATGGCATCACTCTTATCATCATCATTGTCGATTCCAACACCACCACCACCACCTCTACCTCCACTTCCACCTCCCCCTCCATTATTATCCAATGAAGCAACCAAAACACTTCGCATGCCCATCTCACTTCAACCGGCAAATACCAAGAGCAAACGCGATTCCAAGACCAACAAGCTCTACCGAAGGTTCCGATCGGTTTTCCGATCGTTTCCCATCATCGTGCCCTCATGCAAGATGCCGACCATGGGAAACCGTGGCAACGAGCTCTACATCCACGGCGGCACAAGGATCACCGGAACCCTATTCGGCCACCGGAAAGCTAGGGTAAACCTTGCATTCCAAGCAAGCCCTAATTGTGAACCATTCCTGCTCCTGGAGCTGGCTATCCCCACAGGGAAACTTCTCCAAGAAATGGGAATGGGACTAAACAGGATAGCGTTAGAGTGTGAGAAACACTCTCACAACAACGAGAAGATCAAGATCATCGATGAACCCATTTGGACGTTGTTTTGCAATGGGAAGAAAATGGGTTATGGGGTGAAGAGAGAGGCTACGGATGATGACTTGAACGTGATGCAGTTGCTGCATGCAGTGTCTGTGGCTGTTGGTGTTCTTCCCAATGAGATGGCAGATCCTCATGATGGTGAACTCTCATACATGAGGGCACATTTTGAACGAGTGGTTGGGTCTAAAGACTCTGAGACTTACTACATGATGATGCCTGAAGGAAATGTTAACGGGCCTGAACTCAGTGTGTTCTTCGTTAGGGTTTAATATTTTTTATTTGTTATCAGCAAAACAATGATATAAAACATAAATTCCAAGATGATTGGTACACTCATCAACATGTAGCATGTGAGAAAAGGGATTCACAAGACTGAGGTTGAGTCTTCTAGATTATGTAAAGGTTTTAAATTGTAGGTACAATTATAAATGCCACATTATGTTGATATGACCATTAATCTTTTATGATGGTTGTGATTGCTTCCCCAAAAGATTGCAAATCACATCTTGTAATGAGATTCATAGTTTAAAATGGGATGCATTTTCCATGTATTTATGATATATGTATTCTTAGAATTGTTGTATTTTCAAAAGGATTTTTTTATCAGCATTTTTTTTCATAAGGGTTATTATTATTAATTAGGAGGTAGAAATAGAGGGATTGAATTAATTTAGACTTAGATGAGTTATATAGAGTTTTTATTTTTTTAAAAGGGTTGGAGTATCTCATTTAATATATTTTTTTTTGTTGTTGATTAAAGAAAAAGATAAAAAAAATTAATTTTTTTGTCCAACTGGGTAGGCTTAAAGAGGAGTGAAATAGAGAAACTAGGGTTGTGTTATGAGAAAGAGAAGGTGGTGGTGTTAAGGATGATGTAAATTTCTTTGTTCCTTTCGGAGGAATCTTATTTTTAATTTTTAGTGATTAAGAACATAGATTCTTTTTCTTTGGAATGGTGACAGGTTGAGAAGGATTTAATGAACTTCTATATAAGTTCGAACAATTTCTTGAATCGTTCCTATCAATTTACATAGGGATACATGTGTGTCTGTTATATAACGTGATGGGATATATTGAGTTTCTTAAATTATTTTTTAATAGTTTTACTTTTCATTAATTATTCGTTTAAGTGAATTGAGTGAGAATGTGTGGCCAAAGACGTGAAGAAGACCAATATGATCGTGGCTACAATAAATTTCTATATATTATTTGAGTATGAAATCTTGAACCATATAGAGTTTTTTTCTCTAGATGATCTATATCGCAATCTGAATTTGATATGTAGTATTTCATTTTGTTAATCTTTAAAACTTTTAAAATCAACAAATTATTATTGACTATTTTAAAATGTTCATATCATTATGTATTAGTTACTTTCTGTTTAGCTTGTAGAAACTTTATTTTTAAAGCTACGAAAATGTTTTTTTTTTATCGAAAAAAAAAATAATTAATAAAAGTATTTAAGGAATATTTTAATTTTTATTAAAAAATAATAATAATTATAGTTGTATGTAGTGAATCCTTTGTATATCATCCTTAAGTGAATATAATTAATCCAAAAAGGTAGAAGCTCAAAAAAATCTAATAGCAACACAACAAAACAGAGCATAACCACTAAATCCATACTAGGCTGAAAACAGAAGGTCATTTTAATTCAATGTCATTGTTCTTGAACAGAGAGGCAAATACGCAGCTGGAAAACATATGTATAGGCCACTACCACATTTCGGAAAATCTAGGCAATAAAGACTGAGAGTTATAACCTATATGGGCAGGATTTCATGCATCATATTTTAAAAACCAGAGATTTTTTATAGAGATAATAGCAAATAAACACCAATCAAAATATGAAAAAGCAATTTAGAATATTTTTTGTAATCAAAGTTCAAGTTTTTATCTGAATGAGTACAAAGACTGGTATACTCTTTGCTATTTGGTTTTTTGAAAATTATCTCATTTTTACAAGACCAAATTTTTTCACATAGTAATAATTCATATGATTTTGCATATTTGATTATGTTTCCTTGTTAATCCTACGTATTCGTAATTTAGATAATGTATGTAAGCCATTTCGTGATGTATAAAGGTAAACTCAAGTCATCTATCACACATATTCCAAATTTGTTTTGTTACTCGACAATTAAAGAATAAATGACTTATAGATTCATCTGAATTGGAACATATTATGTAGGAAAGATTTGTGATTGGGATGTGTCTCTTACAAAGATTATAAAGAGTTGCTACTTTATTTTGGAACAAACTCCATACGAACAACATAATTGATGATAAAGCTTTGAAGCTTCATAAACTTAGGAACATGTCCACATCCTCCCCGTTGAAATTTTTAACACTATATATGCACACTCAACAGTGAAACAAAAACTTTGTCATCCTCCTTCCAGGACGAATCATTTAACGATTGATTTTGTATTTGAATTGTCCTAAGTTGGTGGTTGAATATGCAATCAAAGTTTTCTCTCCTTCAAACCATTATCTTCTCCACCTAAAAATCCAAGACCAATAATTTCCATCCCAACACCCAAGTTCCCATATTATGAGTCCTTTTTGTTTAGAAATATTATACATTCTTGGATATTTATCTCTTAATGGAGTGTCACCTATCCACATGTCATCTCAATATAAAATCCTATTACCATCCCTTACTCCCCTTACTTCATCAACAAATATATATGGTTATGCTATTTTAACACCCTTATGCTAAAAAGTGGAAATTATTGTTGGTTTTGTCAATTGAGTTTTCAGGGCAACTTTTATTTATACAAAGAAAAAAAATTAACTATTTAAACTATAAAAACTTGTTGGCTCAACTTATAGTTATTTTTTCTAAACACATTTTAAGTTATTATTTTTTTGCATTAATTTGACATAACAAATTTAAAGTTGTTTAAATTTCAAATATATATATATATATAAAGTAATTATGAAATAAAAATAGTTGTATATAATATTTAGAGCTTTTGATAAAACTTATATAAGAATGGGTTATCAAAGTTTAAGCACGACTAACACTTGGTTTTATGCAGATGTAGGAATAGTTAGTTGTATGTATACTGTCAGAGGCAAGGAAGGAATGGAAGAAGAAGTTGAGGCAGAATAGAACTGTTCTTGCCAGTTGACTTTCTTGACGGTTAACTCTGGTGACAAACTCTAGTTTTGTCGGTCTCTTCTGGAATGTTCTATTTCTTGTTGCACTGGAACGTGACTCTTCTGAAACAGAGGGGACCCTACTTGTTGATTGCACTTTGCCGATCAAGTCAGTAAGAGCTTACTAGAATTTAAGAAGTATTCAGTTTCAGTCTCAGAAACAATGTACCTTTACCTGGCAAGCCCCTTTTATAGCTTATCTTTTGTAACATGAGAATCTAATCTCAACTGCAAGCATACTCAACAAGAAAACATTTTGCTTATGGACACCTTCTCTCAAGGGGCTACAACAGAAAATAATCTTATCTCTAAGGAGTGCATAAAATAATAACAGAACAACCACCTGCCAACAGGGCACCAACTCACACGCCAACATCAGGGGAACATTCTGTTTACGCAGGCACCCTACTCATGGTGAAACGTTATCTTTTGTCATGCACACAACTTAAACACCATGTGCCCTAGAACACTCGTACTTAAGTATAAAAGAAACATTTACTTGACCTAGGTACCACATGTACTATACGTACCCGTACATTCAAAAATACCCTTTACTAGCGGTTGTATAAAAGGTCAAATTATCCCATAATGGGTTTACCAACCAAAATGAGCCTAATCACATGGCCCACTATACTGGCCCAACAACCGAGCTGACCTGCCTATGTCTTGCAGTGAGATCCGACCACCGAGCACTGAGCCTTGAGCGCTTTGTCCAACACAAGAATGTATAATAGGAGGAATAGGAAGAAGATGTTGTGAAAGCTCTAACAACAATGTGTAATATTCAAAATAACAAATGGTTGTTTTTTGGCAGGAGTCCATTGTAAAGAGTAGGAATAAATGCTTGGATGCTTGGGAGAGATTTTTCCTTTTGTTGCAGGTGTAGGGAAAGGGAAAAGACTAATAATGGATAAAATGTTAATGCAGTGTCAACGGACTCAGTGTGGGGAGTCCCGGTTGGTGTGAAAAATATGTTTTATGTGTTGCAGGTGCAAATGCTTGATTGTGGAGAGATAAAGGGAGATTTATCTCTCCCTTTAAAAATGAAAGAAAAAAGGCTAGGAAGGGAGGTGTTATATTTTACAACAGGGGTTATCCTATGAAGGGGAGGGAGGTTATGCTATGATAGAACTACTTTCATATTTTCTTCCTTTTCAGTCAAATCTAAGGATTAAAATTATGAATAAATATTCAAACTTTAAGAAAACAAAATATTGTAAATAAATATCATCTGAATAAGAGTTTAAACTTATTACATACTACATTCAATCTTAAAGGGAAGTCATATCCATTGGTATCAGTCATTACAAGTACTGAAAGTAAGAAAAAAAAATCTAAAATGTTTCTCCTTAAAAACGGTTTTAGGGTTTCATATCTTTGATTTTCATAATCTTTTCTTAATTGTTTCTATTAATCTTTTCTTTAATTTTTGAATTGTATTTGTAACATTTATAAAGTCTTAGAAGAGTAGTACTCTTGATTCTCATCTCTCAACCAAAGTTTAAATTATCATTTCTTTTGTCCTAATATTTATTTAAAAGATGAACAATAAAAAATAAGAGTTTACAGATAAAAAAAATAAACATTTTACACAAACTAAAAATATGAGAAATACGAAGAACATAATATTTTGAAAACTTTCCTGTTCATTTTGTTTAAACTCATTTAAAATCACAAAATTAGATGATTTAGTATAACTTATATAATAATTCTATCTAATTTTTAGTTATATATTAATATTTTGCTTACCCAATGAGAAATATTATTAAGCTTTAATAATTATAGCAATGTTTTTTTTAGTTATCTTCCATATTAGTATTATAAAGTTTTATTTTACTTGGTTTGTCATATTATTTTTAAAATTTTATCATTATTTTTATTTTAATGAAAACGTTTTTTTATAAAACAAACATTTTAATAAATTTTAGTTTTTTTAAACCTTGAAAAAATATTTTTATTTTTATAAATTAGTATATTAAATTTAATGTGACATAAATCTGCTTTAATAAAATGTCTTAAAAGACTCTGATTTTTAAATTACGATTCTTGTTATGACCCTTAGAGGGGCCATTAACGACATACTTTATTTTTAATTAAAGTTTCAAAATAATATTTGATTTTGGATGATTTTATTTACACAAATTATATTAAATTATATAACATTTTTAATTTATTTTAAAAGTGTTGATTACATTGTTTTATATTTGACTTATATTAACATACATGAAGTAATTTAAAATGTTATGTATGAAGCAATTTGAAACAGTAAATTAACTATCATATAAGAAATAGTATTATATATGGTTGATATAACATGATCTAAAATTAAAAGTATAAACATAATTTCATAATTGAGCACTGTATTATATATGAAATATGAAATAATAATGTTGATAGTTTTTTATATTAATATACATTAATACTTAATAATAATAATAACAAGGAAAAAAAAACAACAACGGGGTTTACGAGGGGTTTTTCATCGTTGTTCCTTCTTCTCTTCCGCCACACCCAGGTGCCCCAGCTACCTTTCCTTCCACCCACCCACAAAGCCAAGGTAATTGTTTTTCTCTTCTGGGATTTACTATAATTGCTTACTCAACTCATCATTCGCTTAGTTTCAACTGGGTTCTTAGAGAAACAAAAAAAATCGATGCTTTGAACAAGTGAAATACCAGCAAAACTAAATCTCTTCCTTAAGTCTTGAATGCAGAGTATACGATTGGTTCGGCACTCACCCTTTTCCTGTTACACGCGCACTACCATTTCTGCCTGGTTTTGTGAAATTAATTTAAAAATAAAGGAGTTGTTTAAGTTTTGATCATAAGCTGTTTGATAAAATTTGTGACTAAATATTTTGTGGCTATTTTGCTTAAGTATGGTGCTGAAAATGTTCAGGTTTAGGCCCTGATTCCCTTTCTCTTCTCTGCACCTCGTGTATTAAATCTGGATAGTTACTTGCTGGATGTAGGGGCTACACAATTTAACTAGAGGATTAAATTAAACCCGTATAGTTACTTGGGGGATGTTGTCCGCGCCCTTCTCTTGTGGCTGTTGATATATTTAGTTTCTATTGCCAAGTAAAGTTTCGTTAAGTTGGATTATATGTTGAACCAAGTTCGATTTTAGGAACTTCACTTTTATATAGAGTGGAACAAAATTGAGTTGAAAAATTTGAAACATCTGAAGAGAATGAAGAAAATGAGCTTCTTAGGAGAGAGAACAGATTTGGCTTATGAATATTTGTTTCTAGCATTCCATTCTTCCTTAGAAAGATGGAAGTCAGAAAATGAAAAGAATTGGCATGAACAAACACTATGATTTTAATTCTGTATTGTTTGTTTGGAAATTGGATTTCATTTTTGTGATTCCTGGATGAGATTTTTTGCTTTAGTTTTTGTTCTGTTTATAAAAATCTGTTTCTAATTTACTAAGTTCACAGTAATACAGGAGTGTGATTGCTTGGACCACAAAGAGGTTTTGCTAAATCCTGGGTCAGCATGGCTACCCAGACAATTGCTGAAACTGCACAGAAAATTGTCACCCCTGAAGCCCTCCGATATGCAGCCAAACAATCTGAGCGCTGCCTTGTTATTCCTGTCCGTCTCCGTCGGGCCATTAAAAAATACCTTAAAGGTCCTTTATTTTCTTGGTGCTTACTTTCTCTTCATGTATGCAATATATATCTTTATATTTCCACATTTGTGTGATTGCAAGTGTTCATGTTGGTCTTGGGATTATAGAGCAGGAGGAGCCATTTATGAGGAGTAAAGTCTTGAGACTGTCTCAATCATTTAATCAAATCAAGGATGTCAATCTACAGTTGGCAAGCACCACAGCAAAGAAGATAGTTGAAGACCCTGTAAAGTCTTTCGAACAATCAAAACGTTGGAAGATTACAAGCTCTTATGGGGACATTGGTCTCATGTATAGAGATGATGAGACAATTGCTTATGTGGCTTCTCGAATGCCTGCTGTTTACTCTGCTTGTTACAGAGTGCTTAAAGAGGTAGAATATCAAGGAAAAAGTATAAAGGAAAAGCAAGGAATAATATATCATTAAGTAATTGGTGTTAAAAAAGTTATGACACAACCAGGTGAAGTGGGATTTTGAGTTATTTTTTATGTTAATCTTTTCCTTTGTAAAATAAATGGACGAAGGCTGTTGGGATTAAACGAAAGGAAAAAATGTGGGTTAACAATGGTTTGGGTACATCCATGAACATGATAATATAAGGAGGAAACATTAGGATACTAATGAAAGTGTTTCTTAAACGGAAGGGGTTGATTAATTAAGTTGACACTGGTGAAAGGATTAGAGATAAATGCACTCTCTTATGAGATTGAGTCAGATGGGAGCAGTTTGCATCTCGAAGCAAGAACTATGAGAAAAAAAGTTTAGGTCTTAAACTTAATCAATCCAGATGAATTCAACATGATGAAGTGAATAAATGATTGGAATGCAATGAATGATTAGACTGCTTAATATGTGGGATTAGCATGTCTTCTTATTCATCTTGCCCTCTTTTTCTCCGTTTATTTTCCAAATTGTATCATGTTGATTGAGGATCTGCTATGTTATTTAATATCCTTAAAGTATGAACCATGTGGGACAAGACAACTGTTATTGTTATGAATCATACATTTCCTTGACTTATATTTTCAATTTTAACTTTTAATTTTAACAAATGCTGCATAAAAAGGCCTTTCAGTCTTGAATAAAATGTTGGCTTGAAGTTAATCTCAACAAAATTCTCTTTTTAGGTTCGCAGAAGGCTTCCTGGTTTCTCCCCATCCAGGGTATTAGATTTTGGTGCAGGGACTGGTTCAGCTTTCTGGTAAAATATTCTTGAACTTTGGTGAATGGTTAAGTTTGATATTATACATTTTTGTGATGTTATTGAACCTTTTTGTTGCCTTACAAATCTTATGATGTAGGGCTATACAAGAAGTTTGGCCAAAATCTTTGGAGAAAGTTAATTTAATAGAACCATCACAATCAATGCAGCGTGCAGGTCGGAGCCTTATACAAGGTAAATGGTTCTTTCAAAAAGATAGACTTATTATTGCTTTCAAATTGAGGATAAAACATTAAGTTTTAGGAGGCTGGAAGGGCAACAGCTCTACTTGAGATGTACATTTGAAGCAATGAAAGTGGATTCATTAAGATGTACATTTACAATTTTGTTGAAATTGTGGAACATAGTTGCATTGCATTTTTAGTTTATTGTTTTTGGATTATCAAATTCCTCGTCATTGGATATAAATCTTAAACAATCTAGAATATTATTAGTGAATTCTTTGTGGATTAAGTGATTAATATTTTTATCCTTTCCAGGTCATAATGCATCCTTGGATGAGTAATTAGGTCATGTTATACTGGAAATATAATTGTCAGGTTGGGGTACATCACATGCTAGAAATGTTAAATGCACAATAGTAGACACATGGTCTTTGGTTATTTACAACTTTGAGTGTTTGTACTTTTGGCAAACTACTTTGTTCAACGTGTAAAAGTTTGAATATGTTATTAGACTTGATTAGAAGTTCAGTAGTCTTTATATACAATGAACTTAAGATCAACAATGTCAAGATTGCATGAACGAATCCTATTATTCCAAACTTACAGAAAAGGGAAGAGAAAATTATGTATTTCAAGACAGTAATAGAGTTATTTAATTGTATATATAAAGGCCATGTTTCAGAGGATGCTGCTGTGATATTTGTATTGTGTGATCTCTCAGGCATATGGAAGAAAATAAACAGTTGTTTCGTTATATATTATGACTTATTATATATGATTTTGATTGATAGAAAAGTCAAGGGGTTTTCACATATAACTGAGTCATGAGATGACTGAGAGGAGTTATTTAGGTCGAGGCCTGGGAAGTAATTTTTCAAGAATTAGGCATCTTTAACCAGTAACCTCTTAACAAGTGATAGAAATGCTGCCAGTTTGGCCTTTGCTGAAAAGTTATTCCTTAAAACCTTTATATGCCATTCTCAAGAATTAATGATGATTTTAATTTCAATCAGTTGTTAGTGGAAGTAATGCTAATCTTACTGAAAACATGCTGGATTTTCTCCTTTTAAGGTGAATATACTTGAAAAGGGAAATTTGAAAACAAAATAGAAAAACTGTAAGGGGAGTTTTGTTATTTGTAGGAGAAAAATATTAATTAAATTAGAAGATTTTAAAACTTGTGAAAGAAATAGTCTAATTTGTCTTCCTATGTTTGGTTCATTATTATGAATGAAATTTATACTTCATTCTAGTAATGGGTGCCTAAGTCATTCCAGTCAATGCTGAATCCGTGCTTACCATTGACTGTGTTCCAGGATTCCCCCCTTATCGAATGCTATGCATGTGTTGAATTATATGGTGAATTTTCTTGTTTAGGATTGATATTAAAAATCTTTCCCTTTCTGAACTTCCCGAGAAAAGTTAAAAAATAGTTGGTGACTTTGAATTTTTTTCTTCTGTTGGTTTTATAGGTCTCAAGAATTTGCCACTTATTCATAGCTATGATAGCATTCAAGCACTTTCTAAAAGTATTGGTAAATCGGACAGAGGGCATGACCTTGTAATTGCTGTAAGTTTATTCTTTTGGATTTTTACATTTATTAGAACCTTGTTATGCGCTTTTTAATTTAGATTGTGCCATTAAGAGATGAAAATGAGCCAACTTTATTAATGGACCTGGAAAACCATGAAATTGTTTCAAGGATAAATTGTAATGGACTTCAATAATAAAATTAAATCATGTGGGATTTGTTTAGGTGATCTGCTTTGTCTGAGGGCTAGCGTGCTAAAGTAAAATTATTCTTGTAGAAAAGAATTTGCACGTGTTATATACAATAAATTTATAGTAACATCCTTGTCAACCAAATCAATAATTTCCTTAAGAACTAAAACTAAAGAACATTGTATAATTGTTAACTTACCTACATTGAATATTATTAGTTTATGGATATTGTGTTTCATGCGAGGAATTCTGATTGACGTGCAGCTGTGTTAGATGAATTTGGAGATCTGATAGTTTACTTAACTAATTCATTGAACATAAAGGATAATCAGCTAGTCCTGTATGCTTGATATCTTCAGATTGTGGATATGTTTTCTTTCCATTCAACTTTAAAGTTTTGATTGAAAAAAAATAAAATAGTTCATCTGAATTTCCACTGTCTGATCAGTTATTATTTTATCGTACAACCCAATTTGCCTTTCTTCTAATGTTGGAAGGATCATGTCTTTATTGATTTCTCTCTTCAAATACGTGTAATATAAAGTGGTTGTGTATGTATAAATTGATGCTAATTATCTGTTTATTGGCTGAAGTCTTATGTGCTTGGAGAGATTCCATCAATAAAGGATCGAATTACCATAGTTCGCCAACTTTGGGATCTAACAAGTGATGTTCTGGTATGGTTTCTTGCTCATACTTTCATTGTTATGTGAAAGAGAGATTGTCTATAAATAATGTTACTTATTAACTTGGTGTTGTTTTAACATTTAATTTAAGTAAAACATAATAATTAGTAGTGGAAAAGGAGTGGTAGGAGAAAAGAAAAATGTCCGTTAATTATTTCAAAGAATTCTTTAAAAAGGAATGAATGAGAGTCCCTTCCAATTCATATGTTTGTGTTTAATTCTTTTGAATCTTATATCTAATGTTATCTCCATTTGTGAAATTTAATTCTTGTAGGTCTTGGTGGAACCAGGAACACCTCATGGATCTAATATTATTGCACAGATGAGATCTCACATATTATGGATGGAAGAAAGGGTAAATTTACTACTTTTGTGAAAAAAGTGAACAATGATATATGATCTTTCTATTCTGTCTTTAGGCATCATAGTTGCAGTTTTCCTTCAGTATTTTATTCTTAGTAAGCATGAAATTTTCCGTTTTTGTAGAAATATCGTAAAGGATCTAATAAGAATAATGAAGTTTGTAAAGATTTGATCACTCAGAAGGCTGGTGCCTTTGTGGTTGCCCCTGTAAGTATATTATATTTTTACTCAACATCTTTTCCAATTATTTTAGTTTTACAACTCATTTTTCTTCAATTTCTGCCTGCCCCATTCTTAACCTTTACTCTTTTTTGGTAAATCTTCTGCATGTAGTGTCCTCATGATGGGATTTGTCCCCTGGTAAAATCTGGAAAATATTGTCATTTTGCTCAACGGTTAGAGAGGACATCATCGCAGCGTGTCTACAAGGTTTCTCCGTAATCCATATTTTACTTTATGTGCAGGAAGGACTTGTGTTTTTCTTACATTCCTACTTTCTCCTTTTTCTCTGATATCAACAAGGATTAGCATAGGCAATTTATTGCTGTTAAATTTCATCATTACAGCGTTCAAAGGGTGATCCTTTACGTGGTTTTGAAGATGAGAAATTTTCCTATGTTGTTTTTAGGCGTGGACCAAGGCCAAGGCAAGTGTTTTAATTAAATCTTTCATTCTTGAACTAAATCAATGTAGATAACAAATAGAATAACAAAAATCATTTAATTAGAATGTACTACTGACAATGTAAAAGTTTTTAATACTATCACATCATGAATCATCTGATGATCACGGATTGCCATGTGTGGTAGTAAGATTGATAACTTTTGTTATAATTGCTTTAAAAAACATCTTTATGTTAACAATGTGCCAAATTTAAATATCTTTATTTCATGAAAATATAACAAGACAATGAACATGTATCTCTTAATATTCTCCAAGTAATTTTTATTTTGATTTCCTTCTGTTGATATGGATATTTCTTATGTTCACAATTTCTACTTAAAGAAGGAGCACTTTCTGATCATTGAATGGGATGAAATCCATATCTTTGAGGCATAGATACTTCATTCTTTTTATCTAACCCTTACACCAGGGAACCTTGGCCCCTTGACGGTGTGGAATTCGAATCTCTGAAGGAGCAGCGTGCAAAAAGAAATCCAGAGGATCTTGAAATTGACTATGGTACGTGTTTGCCTTTATGCTAACTACTTGTTAGAATACTTTAAAACAAAACATATGGTATGATTTGTTAGTAGTAAACAATCTTCCTTTGCATGGTATACACAGGAAAGGACTTTTGAGATTGTATAATTTATTTGTCACTTTTTCAGAGGACTGGTTGAAGTTGCAACAAGGTGATGATACTCTTGATGAAGTAGCTGATGCAGTAGATGATTTGGAAACTGGTGACACCCCTTTAGAAGCAGTGAAAGCTGTGACTTATGATTCCGATGATGTGGAAACTGACGGTGCTGATGATAGTGACGATGACAACGAAAGGAGGGAAGAGAGAGGCAGTGCTGATCTTGGAGGTGGCTGGGGCAGGATTGTCTTCATGCCTATCAGAAGGGGTAGACAGGTGACAATGAATGTGTGCAGATCCACCAAAAAGGATGCCTCAGAGGGTTCATATGATCGTATTGTCGTCACAAAGAGCAAGAACCCTACTTTGCATCATCAGGCCAAAAGATCTATCTGGGGTGATCTGTGGCCCTTTTGAAGCAAAATAATGTTTCATTTTAATTTATTGTCATTTCATGTTCCTGACTCTCATATGTACCAATAACAATTTTATATTTTAAAGACTTGTTTTTAAGTAATTTTATTTATAATTAAAAATAAGTAAAAATATCAGCAAGTATTTTTCAGGAATGCCCGACGAGTAAGTGGACGTATAGTGGGACAAAGTCTAGACAAATTCTTTTAGACTGGGCAGATAATACATATACTAGTATAAAATTATTAAATAAAATAATTTAAAGATAAAAAAATTGATTATTATATTGATTAAATTAAAAATTATTTTATAAATTAAAAATTTATTAGTATTTAAATTACACTACAAGAAATTATTTATTTACATCGGTTAGATATGGATATATACGAATATTTAAATTAGTTTATAAATTTATAAAATATTTTTAAAGTTAGATATGGATAGATACGAATATTTAAATTAGTTTATAAATTTATAAAATATTTTTAAAATATTTTTAAAATTTTAAATTAATTTATAAATTTGTATTTAATTAGTTCCTAATAATAATATTAAGTAATTATCACACCTATAAATGCTCTAATGTGTTTTTCATCTCATACTCTAAACGCATGCTCTTCATTTTAACAAGAGCTAATAATTAGTTCACATCACGGAAAGGGAAAAGATTATTATAACAAAGTTAAATGAAACACCTTTATAATTTTGATTACGCAAAACAAAGATAAATTTTGTAAGACTGTTTCTCCTGCAACTTTCGTATACAATATAAAAATACATTTTTTTCGTATACAATATAAAAATATATTTTTTTTCATATACAATATAAAAATACATTTTTATCCTTCTTGTCTCATCTCATATAGAATATCTTCTGATTACCCATAGAATAACTTCCGAATTATGTAATCCAGAAACACATTTGAAAAAACACATTATTAAATAAGCATCATGCATTTTTATAAGTGTTACAACTCATCAAATTCATCACCTATATATATTTGTATATATTTTTTTTGAGAATATTTTGGAAGAAAGATTCATTCAAGTTTTTATATCTAATATTCATCATTAAAAAATTTCATAATAAACTTACTTTTAAAATTCGCTTGAATCCTAAATATTATCTTGTACATTCCCAAAATGAGTTAAATAAATCATTAAAATCATCCCACACAGAAACACATGCTCTTAACAAAAGTAGCCACTTGTCTCTACAACTCATGATACTGCTTTAGAAAGCAAAAGGGTAAGTGGGAATGAGATGCATGATGTGCCACATTCTATGGTCTCATTATCAATACCTACCAAATTTAAGAACACCTTTTAAATGATAGACCAGACCCACTTAGTTTTTCTTCAGATGCATGATGTGCCACACTCTATGGTCTCATCATCAATAGCTACCAAATCTAAGAACACGTTTTAAATGATAGACCAGACCCACTTAATTTTTCTTCCATTGTTTTTGATAACTTTTCTGTCATAGCTGGGGAAAAGTAGTTTACCCAATCTCCTACTTCACCCTTCCTAAACAAGTACTTTTTCTCAACGTTCCTCCCAACTGTTCCAGATTTATTCACTTCCAAATCCTTCATTTTCTCGAAACTGCATAACTTTATTATGTTTTCAATCACCCCATCACTTTCCTCTTCTTCTGTGAAAGGACACTCCAAGAATTCTGCAACTCTTCTAACGTAAAAATTGATATCTTCTTTCAGATCTTCATACTTCAAGAACAAAACCTTGTTTGGTGTAGCCATGCTCTCTTTCCAGTAACCTAACATGTGCTCCCAAGTTGGACCAAACCCGATTATTCCCTTGCAGTACTTTTCCAAAGCTTCCTCTATTGTTACTTCATGCAAAGAGTCTTGCTTTATTTTGTTGAAGAAGGTCCAAGATGAAACAAAAGTGTCAAAAGGGTTTCTGCAAATGTAAATGATCTTGCAGTTGGAGTCCTTGATGGAGCTGGAGAGTGAAGGGAATGGAACGTGAGTGCCAAAAACTCTTGGCTCACTCATATTGGAGAGGTGAGAAAGTTTTTGTTGGAGGTTATCAGCATGAAAGATGAAGTCAAGGAAAGGCACAAGCTCATGAGGATTGGAAGTGAGCAATGGATGATTCTCTGAAGATGAGAAACGTTTTCTGTTGATAATGGAAAAGGTTAGGGCTTTCAACCAGGTAGTACCTGATTTTGGAAAGCTTGCAACAAGAACATCACTGGGTTTTGCCTGAAAGTTCTTTTGAAAATCGTTTACACCTTGAATGTGAGTTGATGGACACCAGAAGTGTTGAAATAGATAGAGATAGCGTGATGCCCAACCCCTCTCTTTGGGAAGGGACAGAAGAAGGTTCTCTTCCTCATATGCTTGCAGCCCTTCCGTTGAAGCCATAATAGCTAGAGTGTGAATGATAACTTACCACTGAAAAGTTGATCACACTTTAACTCAACAAGAGATATCTTTTATAGTATCATCTACCACTACAATAAAATAAAATAAGAAAATCATGAAATATAAACTAGTTTTATAAATAAATAAAATATTTAGTTATTATAGGAATAAATTAGAAATTATTTTAAAAACTAAAAAAACTTTTGGTCTATAAATTAGTTTCTATTATTGGTTTCTAAATTAGTATTTAATCCGCTACCAAGGCTTTTGCTACCAATACTAATAATTCCTGGTTTTTTAACTTGATTTGATTTATTTGAATTTGTTAATATTTACTTTATTTTGTCAGACATTAAATTTTTTTATTAAAATTGTTGGAGATCCTACATCGACTAGAGATTATAGTCTTTCATAGTATATAAGTGGGTGCAAACCTTAAAGTGAACTTTAAGCCTAACTCAACCCCATAAAACCGGCTCATGGGATGAAGTTTGCACCCACTTATATACAAGTATGAAATGTCCTAATCTCTAGTTGATATGGGATCTCCAACACGCTACCCTCACGTCGAGAGTGACAACTCGTGTGTGGGATAACATATTATGGGTGGTCCGATAGCGAGTGACCTAGGTTCGAAAATGGCTCCAATACCATATTACAAAATGGATTTTAAGTTTAACTTAACCCCATAAAACTAGCTCATGGGGTGAGGTTTGCACCCACTTATATACAAGTATGAAATGTTCTAATCTCTAGTCGATATGGGATCTCCAGCACACTGCCCTCACGCCGAGAGTGAGAGCTCGTGTGTGGGATAACATATTCTGGGTGGTCCGATAGCAGGTGACCTAGGTTCGAAAATGGCTCTAATACCATATTACAAAATAAACTTTAAGCCTAACTTAATCCCATAAAACCGGCTCATGAAGTGAGGTTTGCAATTACTTATATACAATGAAATATTCTAATATCTCTGGTCGACATGAGATCTCCAGAAAAATATTAAAGTTTGATTCAATTTTATTGTTTTTTCTTATATATTTATGGTTGAAAAATGGTATATAATATTAGTCGTATATTTTTAGTGGGTAGCCCGTCGACAAGTGGATTAGGGCAAAACGGGGTGTAGTGGCCCACCACTACTCTTTTATTATCTTTTTCCTTTTGTGATATGCATTATTGGATGTTTTAGTGTGTTTCTTCCTCGTGATTTTCTGACATGTAGGTTTTTCCAGATTCTTGTTTGTTCTGTTTAGTTTTGGCAGGAATGGAATATTTTTTGTGGTTTCTCTTTTTTTTATTAGTGTTGTCCGTGTCATGAATTAAAGTCTTCCTTTTCGTTATGATTGTCTAAAGTTGAAGGTTCTATACTTTATATTATTCTTTTCATTCCATGCATTTCATGCATTGAAAAAACTTTGTTCCTTCTATTGCTTTTGTTAAAAAGTTATTTACTTGTTGGATATTATTTACAGTGATACACAAAGAAATGCCATTTTATTTCATTTTAAAATAATATATAGCAACGCTTGTTAAATAGAATGTAAAAAAATTACATCAAGAAAAACATACTTTAGAGTCAACCAAGTAATGCAGTAGTGCTATCCTCACTAATTTAACAAAGATTTTGTCAACTATATACATATATTTATAAAAAATATAATAAGATAAACTAAGTTTTATTAAAGTTTTGAATATTGATTATAAAGTATTGTAATACTTATAAGAGTTATTATAATAACGTTTACTCTTCATCTAGATTTTCAAATTACAAAATTAAAGCAAACCTCAAAAAAAATATTTATAATGTGATAATTTTAAATTGTGAAGGTTAGAATACTAAAATATATCATATTTCACTATCAAATATCAAATATATCATATATCATATCGTTTTTTATTAACTTTTTTCTTCATTTTAGCAAGCTCCACTTCCAACATTTCAGCTTCAACCCACTCTTCCTTTTTAATTGTTGCCCAAAGGTTAATTTTTAAAATGGCAAAGTGTTATTTTGAGATGTTTCATTTTTAGTGGTTGGATTCAATTTTGTTTGTTTATGAATATTATTCTTTATTTTTTTTGTCGGCAAAAAGTTAAATAAATTAAAGAAGATAATTCAAGAGTATCCTATCTCTTATACAAAATCTCAAAAAAAATTAGCCTAATGAGCATGTAACAATAAAGTGAATATTCCTCTTTCTGATTGTTTGTGTATGGTTTGGTTTGGATTTAAAAAATTTACTATTTACAATTATTTCATTTTATTGTTTGGGAAATTTTGTCTGAATTTATGTGAGTTTTATGGGAGTGAAGTTTGGTTTGGGGAATTAAGTTTATGAATTAGCTTATGAATACAAATTTTGTAGTGTATCTTGGGTTGATAGAAAAAGGCAATTGCTTCCTGCACCCGATCAATTATGATTGGTACCCGACGAATTTTTAAAATTTCTATTGTGCCCTTCTCTTCTTTACTTTGAAAAATAGTGTATGGTGAGGTAGAGGAAGTTCATTGTTATGGTGAAACTTTGCTTTAAGCTGCAGAAGAGGAGGTTACATTCATTGCACGAACGTTCAGTGTAAGCTTCGTTTGCCAAGGTAATGAGTTAACAACAACATTTCAGAAAAAAAAAATATTCGCAAGTCAAATGCCTATTATGGATAAAAATATCCGGAACCACTAATACTGTGGATAAAAATATCCAAAAGTCATTCCTCAAATGCAGATAAAAATATCTAGAAGCTATTCCTGAACTGCAGATAAAAATATCCCGAATGCAATAGTGAACTACGGATAAAAATATGTGGAAATCAATAATGAACTACGGATAAAAATGTGCAGAAGTCAATAATGAATTACGGATAAAAATATCCGGTAGGCATGACAGAGTACCTTGACTTCTTCGATGATGGTTCCTTCTCCGACTTCAGAAGCTGACCGTGGCGGCTGCTGCTCTGCCTGCGATGATGAAGGTCACTAACTGTGAAGCAAACGAACGAAGACGACGGTGGTTGACAGTGGCTGCGGCTTGACCTTGGGTGCATGACATTGGGTGCAGATCACACTTTAAGGTATTTTCAAATTCATTAAAGGTAGTTTCGTCTTTTCCTATATGTAATTGGGTGTCAATTCAAATGATCGGGTGCAGGGAGAATCAGCTTAAAAAAATCATGGCCACTTGAATGTTTAGCTTGACAAAACATGGTGCTGAATGGGGCCAAGCTGGTGGGTGTATAAAATAAATAGGGGCTGCATAGAGAAAAACTCATGGACAACAGAATGGGTCAAAGCTGGTGGGGTGTATAAAATAAATAGGGACTGCATAGAGTAAAACTCATAGACAGCAAAATGAGTTCAAGCTGGTGGGGTGTATAAAATAAATAGGGACTGCATAGAGCAAAACTCATGGGCAGCAAAATGGACCCAAACTGGCTTTTATTTTATTTTTTATTTTTAGCCGATATAATTCTAACATAATTTTTCTTGCGTTGACTTGGTCAACACATTATACAGTTTTTGATACATCGGTCTAGCCAACGATATTTCGTCCCTTTTTACATCAATCAGACTGATGATATTTGTATCTGTCTCACAGCGACTTGATCGACACAATTTGAATTGTTCTGCTGTTCGACCCAATTAACTTTGCTTCTACATTTTTTCTTGTCAACTTCTTGACCGACATAGTCAACATGTTTTTGTTGGTTTTCTTTCATTTGCATCCCATTTTGGTTGACGAAAAATCATATTTATATTTATGTTGAAGTGTATTATTCGTTGGCCAATTAGTAAGTATATATTTAAACATGAAAACCTATAAACTATACAAAAGGTTTATAAGAATATACAGTATTGTGGTGAGTACAGATATGCTATTAAACATTCTGTACAATATTGTTCTGGGATGATTATATATTTCTGTAGAATATAAGGAGTGAATAATCTTCCCTTTTATGCTGGAATGAACAATATTATGAGTAAAAGAATAAAAAAAATAACAACTTAATTTATGCTTGAGGCCTCGATTTTGCAGTTCTGATTCATATTTTATTTATAAATTTTCATCTATGACACTTCTATATCATTCATATCACACAACAAAAAAAATTATTAAATAATAATTAAATTTATAAATCAGAAAAAATTAATTATTTATTTGATTAAAATTATATACTATTTTAGAAACTAAAAAATTATTAGTATTTAAAGTGATTTTTATTAATAATAAAAATTTATAAAACAGTTTCTAAATTGATATGTAAATTAGTTGTCAAAATTTTAGCTACTAATATTTAAATTCTAAATTATTTTATAAAAAATAATAGAAACTGACACTACAAGAAAAACTTGATTTAGCTTCCAAATTTTTGTGTGGGCCATTTGCGGATGCTATTCTCGTCGGTCAAAATGAGTAAAAGCCCACGCAAGATTTATTGGACGCAAAACGGACGCATATATTGATTTAATTTTTTTTTTTTTTTAAAAATTTTGCGTCGGCCGCGGCCCACGCATAGGCGTCGGTTTTGCGTCGACCGCGGCCCACGCATATGCGTCCGTTTTGCGTTGCCCACAGAACCCACACATATGCGTCCGCTATAGCCCACGCATGTTTAGAATTTTAAAATTTAAATATTTTTAATGCATAATAAATATTTTAATTTTGAATTCTTTATTATATTTATTTTAGAATTATTTCATAATAAATTATTTAATTTATCAATTTTGAATATAAATTAATTAAATTAGATTTATTAAATTAAATAAGCGTTTGATTTAAAATTAATTGAGTAAAATAAAATATATATTTAAATTATTTAAATGTTATATAAAATATTTTTTTATTTTAAATATTATTTATTTTAAATTTATTTTATTTATATATTGTCATAACTATTTTATTTTTGAAATTATGATATAAATTAGTTAAATTAAATTTATTAAATATTAATACTAATAATATGTATAATAATATTTATAATAATGTTAATTATAATGTTAATTATAATATTAATTATAATGTTAATTATAATATTAATTATAATGTTAATTATAATATTAATAATAATGTTAATAATAATATTAATAATAATGTTAATAATAATTTAATAAGTATAATTTATTTTATTATTATTAATAATAATTATATTAATATGTATAAATTATATTAATAATAAATATAATAAAAATGATTATATGACCAAAGAATTTCTCTGGTCTAGTGGTTAATGCTACCCTGAGTCACTTGAAGGATTAAAGTTTCAAATCCTGGCGGTTGCAGTTTCCTTTACTAATAAGAATTAATAATTCTTTTAATATCTAAAATAACCTTTAATTTAATCAAAGTAGTAACGTAAAATTAATTGTTTTTAATAATTTTAATTAAATACTCTTAATCCATTTTTGAATTTCAAAGGTATTTCTAACCTAAATAATGAAGTTGGTGCAATAGGCAACACATGTCTGCCACTTTTGCCATTTGCCAAAAAAAATTAATAATACTGTGAACATGCACTAAAATATTCAATGATTTTCTTCATCTCAAACCACACTGGTTGATGCTATAAAAAACTAGACCAAGGTGAGCAAAATTATCATACATACTACTGTGAAAAACTTCTTAAATGGCTTCAACAGATAGAAAAGTAGCAAATGGAGAAGACAATGCAGTTTTCTCCCTTCGCAGAGAGAGGGGTTTGGCATCCTCTTATCTCTATCTATTTCAAGAATTCTGGTGCCCAGGCATTGCTATAGAAGGTGTAAAAAGTTTTCAAAAATGCTTCCAAGCAAAACATGGTGATGTTGTTGTTGCCAGCTTTCCAAAAACAGGCACTACATGGTTGATAGCCCTAACTTTTGCCACTGTCAATCGCCAACACTTCTCTGCAGAGAACCATCCATTGCTCACTTCCAACCCTCACACACTTGTGTCTTGTCTTGAGTTCAAGATCTTCTGTGATGATATCCATGACCCAGTTCTTCACCTGTCCAACATGATTGAGCCAAGGCTTTTTAGTACTCACACTCCTTTCACTTCATTACCCAAATCCCTCACTGAGTCTAATGCTAAGATAATATACATTTGTAGGAACCCTTTTGACACTTTTGTTTCAGCATGGACTTACTTCAATAAAATTAGGTCAACAATGTCTCTACCTGCCTTAGAATTAGAGGAGGCTTTTGATATGTATTGCAATGGAGTAGTTTCCTTTGGTCCTTGGTGGAGTCATATGCTAGGGTTTTGGAAGGAGAGCTTAGTTAGACCAAAAAAGGTTATGTTCTTAAAGTATGAGGATCTTATGGAGAATGTCAACTTTCATGTGAAAAAAATTGCTGAGTTTTTGGGATGTCCTTTTACTGCTGAGGAAGAAAGTGATGGAGTGATTGAGAGTATAATCAAGCTGTGTAGCTTTGAGAAAATGAAAGATTTGGAAGTGAACATTTCAGGAAAGTTAGACAAAATTATTGACAATAAGTTGTTTTTTCGGAAGGGGAAAATAGGTGATTGGATAAATTACTTTTCTCCTTCTATGATACAAAAATTATCCAAAATTATTGAAGAAAAATTGGATGGATCAAGTCTTTCATTTAAAATGTATTCTTAAAACTTCCAAAGTGATATATGGCTATGTGTTTCTTTGGAATTTTTAGGTGACTAAAGTTAAGAATTGGAACAAGTCTTAAATGCTCCATATTTATGTAGATTGTATCTTTGGCACAAATGTTAAGTGGTAACTTTTTCTTTTGCTGAATAAAGATGTGTCATAATGTAATCTCAGTTGAATGGAAAATGTGTCTTAATGATTCATGTCAAAGTTTATCTCCATTGATTTAAATGATTTACTTTTTCTTTGTTAGGAAATCTTTTACCAATATCAATATACTTGAATCTATAAATAATCAATTCACACACTGGCTTTAGTTTGAAACTTGTTAGAAGATCCACTTCAGGGAAATTTTTTACCAATATCAGTAATATTTTTTGAGAATTTAATATAATAGATAAATTTAACAAAAATAAATTACTTGTGTTTAACTATAACTTAAAAATGAGAAAAAAAATACTTCTAAAGACGAGTTTATTTTTATTTTATGGAAGCCGTGATTCTCATTTACAACTTCCCCTTTTGCAGAATTTTTATTTGTTCTTTTACACTAATACTTTATTTAATTAAGTTTTTATTTATTTTTAAATGTGGTCCTATGGTCTAGTGGTTAGGACATTGGACTCTGAATCCAGTAACCCGAGTTCAAATCTCGGTAGGACCTTTTCTATTATTTTTAATGTTATTTTAGTTTTATTAGGTAAGTTTTACTTAATTGATATGGAAAATTTTCTATTCTTAATTCGATACTTTTACATAAGTTGGATATGTTACTTGTTCTAAGTGATTTTAACGTCTGAGGTGGAGTGAGAAGGTTGCAAAAGGAAGTTGAGTTGGATTTTTTTGAATAATGGTTACTGAGTTGAAAAATAATGAATGATTCATTTATAAAGAGTCTTCGATTTTCATGTTAGGAAGAGCTAGAGAAATTTTAAAAGTATTAATGTGAGTAAAGAAAGAAATAATTGTATTTCTTAGAGAGTCACTGACTATTGAATATGCTATATAGAAATCAATTTTTATGCTTAGAAGTTGGACGTACATTACTTTCAAATAATTAGCTAAATCAATTAAACAAATCATATTAATTGGAGTAATTTATAATTACAAAAAAATTTATAAAAAATTAAAGTTAAAGAATATTCTTGATTAAGTAAAATAATTATAATAGAGGAGAAACAAATATTATAAAATATGACTTTTTTTTATTATTTGTAAGGAAAATTTCCGGTTTATGATTTTCAATATAATAATAACAACACTTTAGTTTATTGTGAATTGATTATCCATTTTATTATGAATAATATTAGTACTTGATCATCCTGATTTGGGTTGAGAATGAAATTTGATCTTGTATAAGTAAACCAATAATCTTTATTTTAAATAAGATAAAGAGACAGTAAGTCATCTCTTATGTGGAGTGGAAGGAGAGACAGTAAGTCATTTCTTTTTTGAGTGTAGGTTTTCTTAGAGAATTTGGGAATTGTGTCTCGAGTGGTTGGGGATTTCTTCGGTATTACATTGTGATGCACAAATGCACTTTAAGATGTTTAAACCTATAGGTTTGAAACATGTTATTGTTAGGTGCTAGAGGGGGATTTGGGTATGTATTATAGGTGAAATTTGGAATCATAGGAATATGGTTGTTTTTAAGAATGGGCAAGTTGATCTATTTGAAGTTTTTACTGTGGTACAAAGGAAGACTTGGTCTTGGGTTACGGTAAAGGAAAGATTCGCTTATTTCTCTTACTTGGATTGGTGTTTGGAACCTTTATGTTTTATGAGATATTTGAGAGATTGATGTTTGATGATTCATGTTTAATGTTTTGCCTAGGTTTGGAAGTTGTGACGTGTTTTGTGCAGGTTTCTTGACTTCTGTTTCTTCCTCACAGGGCCAGTTTGATGGTTTTGGTCTTGGATTACGGTAAAGGAAAAATTGGCTGACTTCTCTTACTCGAATCGGTGTTTGGAACCTTTATGCTATATGAAATATTTGAGAGATTGGTGTTTGGTGATTCATGTTTAACGTTTGTTCTAGGTTTTGTCTAGGTTTGGAAGTTGTGGTGTGTTTTGTGCAGCTTTTTTGGCTTCTGTATCCTCCTCGCAGGGACGGTCTGATTTTTTGGCTCTTGGGTGTTTGACTTGCTTCTGTTTGCTGACAAAGATCCTGTTTAGTTTTTTGGACTTTTGTGTCTTGTTTTGAGAATGTGATTCCTTTGGAGGGTTGATGTAACTGTATTTTGTTGTGTTCTTGTATCTTGATCTGGTATGTTAATATGACTAATGTGTGGTAATGTCTGTTGGATCCCCAACTGCTTGGGTGTTAAGAAGCCTGTTTTAGGATTTTCTATATAAGGGTTGAGACACTCCTGAAGTGTTTCATTTCATTTTATTTATTCTTTGTTGATAAAAAACTAAGTAGGGTGGTAGTAAATTTATAAGAAACAAATTTAAATGTTTATATCAACAAATTATGACACAACTCACTATTATATAACAAAATTAAACAAATTAACTTAACAAATTTTAAGAATTGATAATAACAACACAAATTTAAATGTCACTTTACATTTGCAAACCAAAAGAGGAAGGTGGACTTGGTATTAGGCGCATTGGCAAAGTGGTTATGGAGAATAAGGTCCCTTGAGGTTGGCTTGTGGGAGGACGTCGTAGAGTTGAAGTGCGATTCTTGGAGAATGTTGAATACACCAGATTGAAATAAATACAAGTCTAGATGGTGGAAAGATTTATCCGAAATAAGTCTCTCAGATCAGGGTAGCAGCTGGTTCGATTCAAATGTGGTTTCACAGGTGGGTGATGGCTCAAAGTTTAAATTATTGGAAGATGTGTGGTTAGACAACACCCAGCTTAAAGAGAGATATCCTAGAATACACAAAAATTCAATGGAGGAAGATAAACCAATTATGAGTTTTGGAAGATGGACTACAGAGGTTTGGGAATGGGTATTTAACTGGAGAAGGGCTTGGTTTGAGTGGGAAAAACCTATGGTAGAAGACTACATGGAAAATATATCGTAGGTACCCCTTCATTCAGATAAGGTGGATTCATGGCTATGGAGTGAACCCCCTTCTTATAGTTTTTCGGTAAAATCCGCATACTCAAAGCTAGTATGTCATGGTTATGGGAGTATATCTGGCCCGTTTGTCTATCTCTGGAATCTAAAGGTAATGCCCTCAATCCAGTTTTATACGTGGAGGGTCTTGTTGGATAAGATATCAACCAAGCTGAACCTTCACAAAAGGGAAATTACTTTGAGTGATACACTATGCCCTCTATGTGGGAGGAAGGAAGAGTCAACCCCAAACATCCTCATTACGTGTGTCATTTCAAGTTCGGTATGGAATATGTGCAATAGCTGACTTGGGGTTAGTATGGTGAACCACAATGTCTTGGTGAATCATTTTGACCAGCTTTCATGTTTGTGTTTTAACAAAGAGGACAACAAATTATGGAAAAGTTTGTGGGTGTCTGTGATTTGGTGTATTTGGAAGCATAAGAACATGGTTATTTTTAATCAAGCGAAGAGAAAATCTTTACCTTGGCACAAGTACAATCTTGGACATGGATGAAACATAAAGTAAGGAAAGCCAACTTATCCTTCTCTGATTGAATTCTATCCCCCATTAACTTGTATTAATATGGTAACTAAATAATCTATTCGATTTAAAAGCTTAATTTATTTTGTCCTTTTCTGAATTAGTGGGTGGTATTGGTGGTTTTGGATTTTAGAGATTTGGTTTATGGGTTCCTTATAGCATAAAGGTGCATTGCATTGATGTTTCCTTGTGTGATGGCCACCGGGGAGGGAGGTATTGTTATAACTGTATAACAATATCAAATTTGAGGGACACTACCAATGGCCAAATGACACCATTAAGTGATCTTTAAAAATGTGTCAATTATTTATGTGTATTGTATTTTATATAACATTAAAGTTATAATTATTTATTTCAATTTTGTAATTATCACAACGTATTTATTTCATTTTAATGATATTACAAAATTTGTTAAATTTTCTTTCCTCATTCATTTTTATTTATTTTAAACTCCTTTTACCTACTATTTTCTTTACTCAATTATTATTCTTCTACCTTTTTTTCATTTCTTTCTTAACCTTTTCAAATATTTTTTTAAATAATTAATTTTAATAGTAACACTTCTTATTTAAATATATCAAATAACAACCGTACGTCAATTTACTTTTTTAACACCTTAATGTACTTAACAATTAAATTATTTTAATTAACATAATCATTTAAAAAATTAAATATTATCTCCTAAAACAATTATTCATAAATAAATTTTACATTTTATTTTACAATTTCAAAAATTAAATATTATCTCCTAAAACAATTGTTTACTTATGCCAATTTTCTTTTACATTATAATAAGAATGTGTCAGTCAAATCCACGAATTTGTAAAAATTAATAAACAAAATTGGATCCGACGTCGGCCATTTTCGATGTTATATTATCCAAAAATATAAAAAGTTATTATTTCTTACGTCGTACAAGCCATGTTATTTTTTAAAAAATCTATTTTACTCAATTTTTTACATATTGATATATATATTTTTAAAAATTGAAATATATATTTTATATACCAATAATTTTTTAATTTTTAAAATAATATCTATTTTATTTGATATAATGACTAATTATTAAAAAATTTAAAATTAGTTTTTATTTTATGATTTTTTTTAATTTTATATATATATATATATATATATATATATATATATATATATTCCTTCCAATTCGGAAAGCAAGCTATCCCAATTATTAAAAAAATATATGATTTACCAACTACGATCCATAGGAAATAAAGAAAAAAGCTGCATGCCTCTTAAGTCAATACAAACATTTTACTTGTGTTCAAATTTCCATGAATTTGTGGTGGTTGTTAACATGTGGTTTAAAAACTCATTTTCTAACTAATCCGAAATCAATTATATAAATTATGTTTTAAACATGTGGTAATGTGTGCTTACCTAATAATAGTGTGAGAAGTTTATTACATTTAAATGTGTTACATGCGTATGCATTTAGTCAGTTATATAAAATTTAAATCAATTATTGGATCCATTGTCGAACATCTCTTGTATGATTACTATTAAATATAATTAATTAATTAATTAATTTTAAATTTAAAAACATAAATACATATTAGGGGTAAAGATTATATGGATTAGGTAGTGATCCAAGAACACTTGATAATATTTTTCATTGGGAGATTCTCCTCAACCTACAACCTACATTTTCCAAGCTATTCATCAAATAATCTTGTGGAAATTCAAAGAAGCATATATATATGGGGAGAAATATAACTTTCTTATAAAGAACTATTTTCATTTTTTTTTATAAAAAAAAAATGAATGAATATGTATTTTAGAAATGCTACAATTCTATTACACAAAAAAAATTATGATTTTTATATAACTTTCAAAAAAACAAAACCAAAATCATACATCTTTTTAAACAAGCACATAACAATCAATAAGATGAATCGACAAACACCTAGATACTATGTATCACGATTCTATTTCACATTTTTTGCATTTCAAAATTTTCAATGTTGTTGCTCACATCAGCGTTGGTGAGATTTGGACACATAAGAATAAACTCATTTTTAAAGATGGAGTGAAGATCATTTTGAAATTTTTACCTTGGTTCAACTAGAGATATGATCTTGGGTTATCTCTAAATTTGTTTCTACTTGCTGTTCTTATTCATATTAGTGTCTTGTTCCTTTGACTTGTATGTATTTGATAAATATATTTTGATTTTATAGATTTTTTTAGAAGGCTAGATATTTGTTTGTTTCTGAGCTTGTTTGAGAGTGTCGATCTTTGGTGGCCTATATTTTTTGTTCTAGTTTTTGTACCAGGATTTATTAATTACTTAAGTAATTGCTATTTATAAGAGATTTCTATTTATTTATTTTTTATTATTGATAAAAAAATATAATTATATATAGAATTTTAAACCAAAGACATATAATTGTTCTGTGTTACAAAACAACTCAACACTCCTAGCAATAATTCCATATCAGATTCAAGAGCTAGGCTGAGGTTGTAGAATCAGCAAATTAATTTTCTCTCATAAATAATTAACTTCTAAAAGCTTGAAATATGTTATCCAAATGTAAACTGGAATCCGCTGAATAAATTAAATAATTGATAATCCACTGAATAAATTAAATAATTGATAATCCGCTGAATAAATTAAATAATTTTTTTACTTAATGATTTAAAAATAATTTGATATGACAAATTGCATAGTAATTTAATGAGCACAATAAAAGAAAGAAGAGTTTATTAATACAGGATTTAAGTAACGAATCAGAGAAAGAGAAAATAATTTTTTAATTTCTTATATTCTTATTTTCCACTCTCTCATAATTTTTTTTCTTTAAAATTTATTATTATTCCATATTTTTTAAATATTTTCCCGTTAAATTCTATAGAAAACATAAAAAAAATTATCATTTTATTTATTTTATAAATTTAGTCTCAACATCTTAAGAAAAATTTGTTCCATTTTGAATTTTATATATTTTAATTCAATTAAGCCTTACACCTAAAGTATTCATTTAAGGTTAAGAAATAATTTAATAATCAAAATATAGAAAAATAGACATATACAAAATTGACAATGGGAGTAAATTCTCTTAAATCTAAAAACTAAGAGATAAGATTTTTTTAAAATACCAAAAATACAATTTAATGTAAATAAAACAACATAATGGGGAACATAAATAATTAAAAATATGTAGATGGTAAGATACGATCGAAAGAAAATGTATTGAAATCTCCATTATTGAGTACTCAAATTAAAAAGGATGAAGCTACACACAAATAAGACAAATATAGATAAAAGCAAAAATGGATTCCAACATTTTGCCATGTATGATTGTCGAATAATCCAATATAAAAAGTGGTTTATATTTTTTTTAATCAGCACCTAAAAGTGGTTTATCATGAAGGCTCCACCAAATTTTGTTGTAAAAGTGTATAAATTGTTGTTGAATAAAATACAAAATTTAGTCTATCATACGAACGTTCAAAATTTAATGTATTAGAGAATGAAAAAGTTGTTATTATGGTAAGGTGATGTCCTAATTGTAACAATGTTAGGTAAAATGTGAGAGAGAATTAAACTATGTCATTTGGTTTTAATGGAAAGGGAAGAAATGGAGACAAGAAAAAACAGAGAAAGAAAAAAAAAAGCATGTGTATTAGAAATCACACAAGAAAGAAGAAAGAGTAATAAAAGAGTGTAGCTCTAAGTTTCACCTTTCACAAAGAAAAAAAAATATATTTTTTTCAACAATGAATAAAGAAGAAAATAGATATAACTAATATGAAGGAAGACAACTATATATGTTTGTGTATTTAAGTATTTAGAAACTTGTTCTCTTGTTCTTGTTTGTTGATTCTCATGATCTAATTTGTTAATTTTTATCCTAAATCTAGTTAGTTTTGTATATGGATTGGGATATTCTAAATACTCTTTTTATTTAATGATTCTTTGTTGAAAGAAGAGACTCATCATCAAGTTCATATAAGTTGGAAGTCAAGAAAAAAACATGAGAAAAAAATTATAAAAATTATCAATTTTTTCATTTATTGGATGTGTGAACTGCTACAAAAGTTAATATATTTTTTTTTAAACTACAAACGGTTATGTTATTAACATAAGTACATATATTTTTGTTATTCTTCTCTTAGTTATTTCTAATATGTTTTTCAATCATTCATTTCTTTATATATATATATATTTTTTTTTAATTAAATCACCTATATTTTTTACTTTTTTTTCTCCTTCTATTTGTTCCCTTTCTCCACAAAATGAAGCAGCACAAGAAAGAAAAGTTATAAATGAAAGAAACGGGTACAAATTTGAAGCTTAAATGACGACATCTATTTTATTGGTTCAAATAACAATAAAAGCAATATATACTATTATATTTTACATCAATTTAAATTAATTGTTGATATATACATTTTGTTACTATTATCTTATATGAAATTAGTTATTAATGAATTGATATAAAATATCTATAATTATTGCAATTACATGGTTTTTAACTCATCTAGGTTCTGTGAGGATGGACGGAGTTATGTGTTGATCAAAGCTATGTTGTAATTGTCATGTTTTTTTATAAGGTTATACTTAATTCTGGTTGAGGTTAATAACAGGTACGAGGATTGAGATACTCCTAAAGTTTTTCATTTTTATATTTATTATTATAAGAAAATTATTAAATAGAAATTAATTTTATAGATTAAAAATGATTAGTTACTATAGTGAATAAATTAGAGATCATTTTAAAGAATAAAAAAGTTATTAATTTCTAAATTGGTTTCTATTATTGATAATTAGTTTCTAAATTGGTATCTAATTATCTATTAAGGTTTTAACTACCAATTATTTAGATTTATTCTTAATGAAGCATTCGAGAGTCATGGTTAAAAGAATTGTAAGAGACAAGAAGCTATTAAAACATAGTTGTTCATTTTTCAAAAGTGTAAAAACACATCTTTATTTAGCAAAAGCAAAGATCAAATATCATTTGATCTGCAAGATACAACATGTTAGCTCTTATTTAGTTGCATATTGCATTGGAATTTAGGAATGTATTTTAAATGATAAGCCTGATCCACCTAATTTTTCTTCAACAATTTTGGATAACTTTTCTATCATAGAAGGAGAAAAGTAATTTATCCAATCTCCTATTTCACCCTTACGAAAGAGAGTTTTCTTCTCAAAAAAAGTGAATATACATCCTGATTTGTTCACTTCCAAATCTTTCATCTTCTCAAATCTACATAGATTGACTATGTTTTCAATCAGTGTGCTACTCTCTCCTCCTTGAATGATAGGAGAGTCCAAAAACTCTGCAATTCTTTTCACATGAAATTTTGTATCCTCTTTAAGATCTTCATACTTTAAGAACAAAACCTTGTTTGGTCTAGTTATGCTCTCCTTCCAGTAACCTAACATATGACTCCACCAAGGACCAAACCCAATTATCCCATTGCAATACTTTTCAAATGCTTCCTCGAAAGTGAATTTAGGTGAAGACACTGACTTCGCTTTAGTAATGAATTCCCATACTGAAACAAAAGTATCAAATGGATTTCTACATATATAAATGATCTTCCAACTGGATTTTGTGATGGATTCAGCTAAAGAAGAAAATGGTAAGTGAGTACCAAGAACTCTTGGCTCACTCATGTTGGAGAGGGAAAGAATTTGGTCATGCAAATCATGAGACAACATAAATTCAAGGATGGACACAAGTTCATGAGGATTGGAAGAGAGTAATGGATGATGGTTGAAAGAGGGAAAACTTTGATGGTTTACAATGGCAAAAGTAAGGGCTTTCAACCAGGTAGTTCCTGATTTTGGAAAGCTGGCAACAAGAACATCATTGTCTTTTGCATGAAAATGTTTTTGAAAGTTGTTCACTCCTTCAATACAATATGGTGGGCACCAGAAATCTTGAAAGAAATGGAGATAGGGAGCTGCACTCAAACCGATCTCCTTGGGAAGGGAAAGGATTAGCTCATTTTCTTCATTTGCTTGTTTGTGACTTGCCAAAGCCATTGGAGTAGCTTCAATATGAATGGAGAGGGAATAGTAGAATTGGATGATAACATAGCTTATCAAGAGATAGCTTTTATAGAACTTTTTCAACTAATCTCTAGATTTCCAGCTTTTTACTTGTGAACATTGTATTAATTTACAAATGCGAATGATATTATAAAATATTATGTATAAATATTTTAATTTAAAAGACGTAAAATAAAATAATAATTTAAATATCTTTAGAGAAAATACTTTTTTAAAAATCTTTTAAAATTAACTAACTTTAACTTGGACCCTGACCTAAAATAAGGCTATCCCTGGTTCGGGTTTTGTGCAGTGTGATATTAATAAAATTTTGTGTTCATACAACTGAGTCAGCACTGCAACAAAAACAAAATGCTAACCCTACTACACAAAAACTGACCATAAATGCAATGTTTATCTTAAAAACTAACATGTTTTGAAAATGCAAATTAAATCTGGTCCAAAAATTATAGTTAAAGAAAGGGGTGGCAGACATATTGATAGGTGGGTAAATGAGAAATAATGAACAACGTTGTGAGGCAAAAAGCTAATGCTCACACACTTTTTCTTTATCAATAAATAATAAATAAATTAAATTAAATATTTATAAGATACTCCAATAGCACTAGAGTATGTCTCTCAATAAGAAAAAACACCTCCAACTAACATGTATCCTTATAACAAATGAAAAAAACATGTAACAATTGTATATGATAAAAAGAGAAAACTGTTATGAAAAATATGTATAACAAAACAACTCACAGACTAACATTGAAATCATTTATCACAGTAATAGGAAATCCTCACTACTAATGATATAATCAAGTGAAATATTACTTTAAAATACTATTTATATGATTTTTTTTGGAATATTAGTTAAATTTTGGAGATAGATTATTATAATAAATATTATTATTAAAATAAGAGTTACAACACCTTCATTTATAAAAGTCATAATTATCTCGTTAGCATGTAAATCAAAGTTCTACCTGTTCTCGTACGAGGATTGAGACCTAGAGAACTATAGAGATAATTCTTCTATCTTTTTCTATAGATCGGACGTCTATCCTTTAACTCCCTTGCTTGCAAACTTCTCGTTCTTCCTTCCTAACCTTGGCTCTCAGTCTTCTCGTAATCTAGACTCGGAGGGTACCTACAGAAGGCACTCCGACGTTCAAGTCAGCAAAGTCGTTCGATAGTCGAATCTCAGAGCACTGTATTGATGGGAAAAAACGCACGCGAAAGCAACACCCATAATCACGAATCAACTGCAGAAAATAAACAACACAGGATTTAACGTGGTTTGGTCGCCAACTACAACCTACATCCACACGGGCAACTATTAGGTTTTCATTTTTGTCCTGTTTCACACCAATTACAAGTATAATGATCTCTTTAAATAGAAATTATAAAGGGGACACAATGGTTAAGCCCACTCACTAAACATGGTGTCTAGTCAGTCCAACCCAATTGGTCCTGGCTTCATACCCAACATGTATATGATGACGTACCTGGTTCTTGGAATATGTGGTATTTATATTACTGTAGTGGGCTTTCCTTATTGGATCAGGTTAAGGAGTTGGACCGCGTGCAGATTAGCTTCACTAACCGCGTAATTGGACTTGTGTTGTCCGCCGACCCCATGGACGTGGGCCTTTACCTCGTTCGACCCGGTGGTGGGGATCGAGACTTGATATCAGACGTACGACCCTCACTGGTACACTTGCCCCAGGCTCGAGGATGAGTAATCTGAAGAGTCTTTTGAGAGTGATGTGTCGATCGGGCTTTTGAGTTTGGTTTGACAATTGGGGTTCTCGATGGTTGATGTGACATCAGGTGGCGCTTGACTCATGACGTGACCCGCATTGATAAGGGGTTTTTTGGGTGCCAAACGACGAGGATCGTTGGATCGAATAGATCTAAAAGTTAAGATGGTTGCGACGCTTCATCTTCTGAGACCTTCGAGGGCTATAAATAGTGGTCCCAACAGTGTCGAGACACTGCGCTACTACTCTGATATTTGCTCTGAGACTCGAACACTCCTCGTCCTCCTAAGTCGCTGTATTTTGATTTTCACAAGGTTAGTCATGTCTTCTTTATCTCGTCCTACCTCTTCTTCTTCGGCCCCCCATTCTCCTTATCCCATGCGTCCTTCTTCCTCTTCGTCTTCATCTTCGTCTTTTGTTTCTGACTCCTCCACGACTGAACCTCTATCGGTCGGTGCGATCCAAGTGTTGCACCCTGTGGAGGAGGTGGCTAGAGGGGACGACCTGGGCGGTGTTGTCGACTAGTCGGACTTCCTTGAGCAGGTCATCTCCTCCCGGAGATTGACTGGATGGATCCTAAGGTAACTAGGACCACCTCTCTCTTTACGACTGGGTGGATACTATATAGAATATAGTATTTATACCTATATATAAAGGGTATTATTACAGTAAATGAAGATAAATATTCCTTGTCTGATGTGATGTTTTAATGTAGCGTACGTAATCGCACGTAATCGTAATGAAGAAAGATAGGTTTTGATGAGCCCTAATTGTAGAGAAAAATAAATATAAAAGAAATTTTTATTCACTTGTATATAAGAGAGTAAAATACATGGTGTATATATAAGAAAAAGATTAAGACCTAGCTGAAACAGAAAAGGAAAGTTGGGTCAAACAAACAAAGCCCAATAATTTAAAATAGAAAATTAAATATATTAACACCCCCTTCAAGCTTGGGAGTAGATATTTGTCAGGCCCAGCTTGGATTTGAGAGTAGAGAATTGTGCGGAAGCAAGGGGCTTGGTGAATATGTCAACAACTTGCATTGCAGAAGTAGTGGGTAGTAGTTTGAGGAGACCAGAGTTAAGTTTTTCACGAACTAGGTGGCAATCAATTTCGATATGCTTGGTTCGTTCATGAAAAACTTGATTGGAAGCTATTTGAAGGGCATATTTGTTGTCATAGTACAGAGTTGCAGGCTGGGAGAGAGGAAGATGTAAATCCTGAAGGAGGTAAGACAACCATTGTAACTCACATGTGGTGGTGGCAAGGGCTCTATACTCGGCTTCAAAGGAGCTGCGGGAGATAGTTGACTGCTTATTTGATTTCCATGATATTAGGGAGTCTCCTAAGTAGATGGAATATCCAGTGACAGATTTTCGTGTGGTAGGACATGTTGCCCAGTCAGAGTCACTAAAACCACAAAGGTGAAGTGAACTACTGTGAGAAAAATATAGTCCTTCACCAGGGGTGTCCTTGAGGTAACGCAAAAGACGTGAGACAGCTTGTTGATGATGAGTTGTGGGTGCAAATATGAATTGGCTTAAATTGTGGACAGCGAAGGCGATGTCTGGTCGCGTGTTGGTTAAGTAAATTAGACGTCCAAGGAGTCTTCTGTATTGAGAAGTGGCATCAGCATCGAGAGGTGAGCCTTGGTCGGGAGAGAGACGAGAGGTGTGAGTCATAGGAGTGGCCACAGGTGCAGAGTCAAGCATGCCAGTTTCTTGAAGGAGATCAAGAGTATACTTGCGTTGACTTAAATGAAGACCAGTACTGTTGCGAGCAATTTCCAGTCCCAAAAAGTAAGTGAGATTACCTAAATTTTTTATCTTGAAGTGATGGTGAAGGGATGCAGTAATTGTATTGATTTCCTCCGTGTCATCACCAGTTAAGAGCAAGTCATCAACATAAACAAGAATAATAGTGAGTTTATCATTATTATATTTAAGAAAAAGAGAGTGATCAGCAACAGAAATAAAGTAATTATTTGATAAAAGAAAAGTAGAAAGTTTGGCGTACCATTGGCGACCAGCTTGACAAAGGCCATACAAAGACCGTTAAAGTTTGCAAACATGCTGGGGAGAAGGAAGAGAAAGGCCAGGTGGGGGGGTCATGTATATCTCTTCATGGAGATCACCATGAAGAAATGCATTATTGACATCAAGTTGTTTTAAAATCCAATTTTTGGTAGTGGCAATAGCAAGTAGAAGGCGGAGGGTAGTGAGTTTAGCAACAGGTGCAAAAGTGTCTAAGAAATCAAGTCCTTCAAGTTGGGTAAACCTTTTGGCAACAACTCTAGCTTTGTGGCGCTCAACAGTGCCATCAGAATGGTATTTGATTTTATATACCCATTTACAATCAATAGTTTTCTTTCCTGGAGGGAGAGGGGTAAGTTGCCAAGTATTGTTAGCAGCAAAAGCTTGAAGCTCATCTTGCATGGCAGATTGCCAAGAAGCATGTTTGGAGGCTTCGTTATATGTCCGAGGTTCAGGATGAGAATTGATAGAGGAAATAACATTTCTAAAATTGGAAGATAAGGAATTGTAAGACAAGTAATTATGAATAGGATATCTACTACTTACAGTGTTGGTTGCAGTGTGGAAATCTGCAAGATAGGCAGGTTGTCGGTGAGGACGAGCTGATCTTCTTGGAAATTGGGGTGAGATGCTTCCTGGAGATGCAGGCGGTGATAATTCTGATGGAGGTGCAATGTTGGATGCAGGAGCAGATACACTATTTGTTGGAAGATCATAGGATAATGACGCTGGTGGAGGAACAGTATTGGGTGCAGGAGTAGAGGCACATGGCTCGACAGGAGGTGTAGTATCAGAAAAAAAAATCAAAAGCAGAATTATATGCATTAGAAATAGGGAGAGATAAAGTGTTAGTGTCCTTAGGCAAGCCATTGTCCAATTTATATGGAAAGTGGTTTTCATGAAAGATTACATGTCTTGATATCTCTATGCTATGAAACTTTAAATTTAAGATAATATAACCTTTTGTTTTTTGTGGGAAGCTAAGAAAAATACCTTTGATAGATTTATCATCTAATTTTTTCCTATGTGCAGTAACGGTACTACCATAACAGAGACAACCAAACACTTTTAGAAAGGAAATGTCATATGGTTTTCCAAACAACTTTTCATGAGGAGTGATGTTATCAAGTAATGGAGTAGGAATAGCATTTATTAAGAAAACAACATGATTTACAGCAAATTCCCAAAAAATAGGAGGAAGATTTGCTTGAAAAAGTAAAGTCCGGGTTACATTTAGTATGTATTGATGTTTACGTTCTACAATGCCATTTTGTTGTGGTGTTTCAACACAAGATTTTTGATGTATAATTCCCTTTGAAGCATAAAAATTTGACATAGCAAACTCAACACCATTGTCAGTACGAATCGTTTTGATATTAGTTTTGAAATGATTTTGAACGAAAATAGTGAAGTTAATGATGAGTTGACGCACTTCAGATTTGTTATGCAGCAGAATAACCCAGGTATAACGCGAGTAATCATCAACAATAGTCAAGAAATAACGAAAACCTTCCATAGAAATTATGGAACATGGTCCCCAAATATCAAAGTGTACAAGATCAAAAATAGCAGAGGTAACAGTATTACTTAAAGTGAAAGGAAGTTTTCTCTGTTTTGCACGACTACAAGTGTCACATACATGATGAGTATCAACAGTAATAAAAGAGTATTGTTTGCTTAAGACATGTAATCTTTCATGTGAAGGGTGTCCTAGTCTATAATGCCATAGTGTTTTGTCTGTGATATTACAATTAATAAAAGGAGCAAAACAATGCGGTCTAGAATGACTAGAAGCAGGCAAGGTAGTGACAAGGTACAAGCCAGCGGTGGCTTTAACTGTACCAATCCTCTCTTGAGTGAGATTGTCTTGTATAATGCAGTGGGTTGAAGTGAAAGTTAAAGTGCATTTAAGTTGGTGTGTGAGTTTAGAAACAGATATTAAGTTTAATTGAAAATGAGGCACGTATAACACATCAGACAAATAAAACTGATCAGAAAAACGTACTAAACCAGAATATGTGGCATAAACAGTTTGGCCATTTGGAAGACTAATTAAGACATGTTTAATTTTAGTATAAGTAGTAAAAACGTTCAAATTGTGACAAACATGATCAGTGGCACCAGAATCAATAATCCAAGATTCTTTTATAGAAGATAGTGAAGAGAGAAACTTACCTGTTGAAGAATGCTCAGTATTGAGGATTTCATCCGTAGAGATGGTGCCGACTTGATTAATTTGAGTGTGAGGGGCAGGATCCTCAAGGTTTTGCTGACGCAAAATGTTGGTAAGGAATTGACACTGTTGTGATGTAAGTTGAATCCCCTTTACATCATGTTCTTTAGGAAAAAGCTCAGAAAAAGTGTCAGTAGTAATCATATTATTGGCTTGGGATATCCAATTGGTGAATTTGTAGCCAGGAGGGAACCCATGTTTTTTATAACAGGTGTCAACAGTGGCCAAGACGATTACAAAAAGTGCAGACTTTTCTAGTAAAAGAAAACTTTGAGGTTTTAACATTACCAGAAGGAAAACCCACTTTGCGAAAACAAACAGGCTCAGTATGACCATATTTACCACAAAAATTGCATGTAATAGTGTGACTACTATTAAGACTATGAAGACTAGGGTTTTCATTAAACATTGTCGAAAAGATTTTTAAAACCAATCAAGATTTTGAAAGAGAGAGAAGCGCAACAGAACTCTTCATTTGAAGAGCTCTGATACCATATTATAGTAAATGAAGATGAATATTCTTTGTCTGATGTGATGCTTTAATGTAGCGTACTTAATCGCACATAATCGTAATGAAGAAAGATAGGTTTTGATGAACCCTAATTGTAGAGAAAAATAAATATAAAAGAAACTTTTATTCACTTGTATATAAGAGAGTAAAATACATGGTGTATATATAAGAAAAAGATTAAGACCTAGTTGAAACAGAAAAGGAAAGTTGGGTCAAACAAACAAAGCCCAATAATTTAAAATAGAAAATTAAATATATTAATAAGTATTTCCCATTATAACGGTCTTTGGTATACATAATTTTTGTTCTTATTTTATCCTTGTTAATATTTTATTTTATTGTTTTATTTTGGATATTTCAATCATTTTCTATTTTTTTAAGTATTTACTAAATAACTAATTATTCTTATAATTAATTGAGAACTGCTTTTATTTTTTATTAACACTAATAGTAGTAGTTATCAATTTTAAATTTTAAATATGAAGTAGGTTGTCTGGCTTTTCTTTTTACATAAATTATTTCTCCATTTTACCCTCATTTTAATAATTATTTTATTATTTTATTTTGGTATTTCAATTATTTTGTCATTTTTCTGAGCAGTTAATAAAAATATTTTATAATTTTTATGAGATTTGATTTTAAAAACTGTTTTTTTTTTCTTTTTAAAAGTAATATTTTTTTTATTTTTTAAAATTAATATCTGCTGCGTTTTGTTACATCACGGTTGGTTCTCTTTTATTATTTTATTTAGTTATTTTTTAACTACGTGAACCGTTACAACCATCTTAAAATGGTAAAATTAAAAAATATTACTTAAATTGAAAATTGAAAAAAAAAAATAAGTCTTAATATTAAATTTGGAAAAAACTGATTGAGAAACCAATGTTTGTTTGAAGAGAGTGGATTGAAAACATGTTCTTTTCTCTCTCTATACGTTTTTTTCTTATTTTCTCTACGTTCATGTTCCTCTTTTTTTTCTCTTTTGATTTTTCAAAATCTCATTTATTTGTTGTTTTATCATGACTCTATATCCCTGTTTTCGTTTAAACATGGCATAGAAATAAAAACATACCTTACACCTTTTTTCCAGTACCTCCACATCCCTTACACCTTGGAATCTCTCGAGGCATAAGCGTTTGTTTCTAGCGTCTAACCTTTTAGAGATAAAAACATCAAACACTCTATCTCACCTTTGAAAAACTTTCCAAAAATCCTTCTCCACATACTCATATGGAAAATTAGTGAAGAAAAACGAAGAATCCGTCATCATCTTTACTCGCTCTTCCTCGCCAGGAAACACTCTCTCCCTCTCCGGAAAACTGTCTCTCTCCTTACATGTGTTTGCTCTTCCCTACATACCCGACACGAAGTTGATCAACTTCTCACTTGTCTGATCTATTTGGTTCCAGTGAAACCAGTACACAACTTACATTCCAAAACCAAAAGACTAATACATGCTCTTTAATAATACCCTATATTAATCGATGTTAAATTTGGAAAACTATCTTCTTGTTTTCTCATGGTGTTAGTATAAAGTTTCTATTTATAACTAACTATTATTTTCATAATTATTATTAATTCTAAAGTAAGGATTCATAATCTCTTTCTATCTTTCTTGAATTGAGTTGATTTATAATATTGATTTTGTTATTTTAAAAGCACTAACGTGAAGGCTTGTCAATAAAAATAAAGAAAGATATCATGTTTACAATCCTAAATGCTATCCAATTATTCATGTCTTATTTTCCAATGTATTACCATACATACATAGCAGTTGGTGACCTAAATTAGTAGTTTAATATGTAAGCAAATATACTAATCAAATAATTAAATGGTGGAGTATTTGAAAGTATAAAAATAAGTCTATTTTTAATCGAACAAAGGTAGATGTAGAGAAAAAAAATTTCATGATTCAAATCCAATTTTAAACTTGGATGAAACATAAAGTAAAAAAGATTAATCTCTCTTTTTCTCACTAATTATTGTCCCCTCAATATACATTAACATGACAACTAAATAAATCTATTTATATAAAGTTTACTCGTTTATCTTTAGAGTCTTAATAATAATAATATATATTTATTGTGCTTATGATTTAACTCAGACATTAAATATGATACTCAAGCATAATTGTGCGTGTTTATAAACTTATTTTAGTTTAACTTTTTTTATATATAAGTGTTGATTCATTCTTCATATTTCATATGTTTTTTTTAATTTATTTAATTCTTTGTGAAAAAAACTAATTAAAAGGTTGACGAAACGACACAAATACTTTAAAAATGAGGATTGTTATTATCCGAACCACTACTATTCTTAAATTTTGTTCTGTCAAATCATATTTAATTATTTAAAAGAAAGTCTAATATAGAACAGTGAGCAATTGTTAATACAGAACTGGAAAAGTTCTTTATTTACCAAAAGCATAAAGACACATATCCTTATTTAGCAAAAAGCAAACATCACAATATCACTTACAATGTCATTTGTTCTGCACAATACAACATGAACATTTTGGCTTTTATGTAGTCACATATTGCATTGAAATCTAGGAATACGCTTTAAATGATTGATCCACTTAACTTTTCTTCAATGATTTTGATAACTTTTCAATTATAGAAGGAGAAAAGTAATTTATCCAATCTTCTATTTTACTTTTTCGAAAGAAATTTTTCTTCTCTACACCAAATATATATCCTGATTTGTTCACTTTCAAATCCTTTATCTTCTCAAATCCACATAATTTGATTATGTTTTCAATCAATGTGTTACTCTCTCGTCCTTGAGTGATGGGAGAGTCCAAAAAATCTGTAATTCTTTTCACATGAAATACCGTATCTTTTTTAAGATCTTCATACTTTAAAAACAAAACCTTGTTTGGTCTAGCTATACTCTCCTTCCAGTAACCTAACATATGACTCCACCATGGACCAAACCCCATTATCCCATTGCAATACTTTTCAAATGCTTCTTCGAAAGTTAATGCAAGTGAAGACACTTTGGTAAAGAATTCCCATGCCGAAACAAAAGTATCAAATGGATTTCTACATATATAAATGATCTTACAATTGGATTTTATGATGGATTGAGGCAACGATGGGAATGGTACATGAGTACCAAGAACTCTTGGCTCACTCATGTTGGAGAGGGAAAGAATTTGGTCATGCAAATCATGAGACAAGATAAATTCAGGAAAGGGCACGAGTTCATGAGGATTGGAAGAGAGTAATGGATGGTGGTCGAAAGAGGAAAAACGTTGATGGTTTACAATGGCAAAACCAAGGGCTTTCAACCAGGTAGTACCTGACTTTGGAAAGCTGGCAACAAAAACATCATTGTCTTTTGCATCAAAATGTTTTTGAAAGTTGTTCACTCCTTCAACATAAAATGATGGGCACCAAAAATCTTGAAATAGATGGAGATAGGGAGCTGCACTCAAACCCGTCTCCTTGGGAAGAGAGAGGGTTAGGTCATTTTCTTCATTTGCTTGTTTGTGACTTGCCAAAGCCATTGAAGTAGCTTGTATATGAATGGTGAGTGAAGAGTAGAATTGGATGATAACATAGCATAGCAAGAGATAGCTTTTATAGAACTTTTTAAACTAATTTCTAGATTTCCAGCTTTTTACTTGTATTAATTTTAGTATTTTAGTTTGTTCGGAGTTACTTTTTCTTCTTCTATCCAAGGTATATTCATAATCACAGCCAACTATTTATTAAATAATTCTTTCTATAAAAATAAAAAAATCAAATTAAAAGAAATAAAAAATTGTGAATAAATATTAATTTAAAAAATTGTGAATATAATATTATGTATAAATATTATAATTTAAAAAGACGTAAAATAAAATAATAATTTAAATATTTATAGAGAAAATATTTTAAAAATTAAATAACTTTAACTTTTTACTGCAAGTACTGACATTTTATCGTGATTACTGACCCTCACCTACACTAAGGCTGTCCCAGGTTGGGGTTTTGTGCAGTGTGATACTAATAAAATTTTGTGTTCATACAACATAGAGAGCACTGCAACAAAATGCTAACCCTACTACTCAAAAACTGACCATAAATGCAATGTTTATATTAATGTTTTGTTTTATTATTTTAAAAATATATAATAAGAAATTTTTTATTATTATTTTTTTATCTTGGACGTTTCTGTTATTTTCTTTTTTTATATTTACTCTTATTTTTCAGTTAATATGCGTTTTTAGGAAAAACGTTTTTATGATGTATTTTTCACAATTTATGTTATAAAATGATTTTCTAATGTTCTTTTCCATCCACCTTTGAGAGAAAGATATTGCTTGAAAATTGAAACTTAATTTGAGTATCATGAAACTAATATATAGCCAAGTCTTATAAAAAATTGAATCTGAACCAAGTAGAAAGAAAAATATAAAACATGCTGATAAATTCTATATAGAAGTACAGGCACAGTTAAAGCTACACCAATCAATATCTGTACCTGTCAGTAGTCTATATACAAGTACATGTATAGTCAAATAAAAAGCAAACACCAATATCTATTCCTGAATAAAATAAAAAGAAAAATAATACTTTAACGATACTGAGAGTTGTATATAATTTATTAGAGTTGTATATAATTTTTAATGTAACTAATTTAGATATTAATATATTTAATAAAAAATAAATTTGTAATTAAATAATATAAAAAAATTAAAATATTAATATTAAGAAGTATAATGTAACGTATAAAAAAGGTAAGGTTATGAAGTATGAAGTTCTGACACTTTTTCTAAATGGTTTGTCGTGTGGGATAGTGTATTGAACACCGACACTTGTATGACACTAGTAGAATACGTATCCGTGAAGTGTTCAATTCAAAAAATATTTATTGGATTTCTAACAATTATAGTATAATTCTAACACAATTTAAAAAAATATATTAATTGTATAAATTTTTATTATAATTATAAAAATAAAAAACTAATATATTTAAACTAATCATGAAAAACATCTTTATACATCTTTATGTTAAAAAAACAAATCTGGACACATAAATTTTTATTTTCAATTTATCCTGTATCTTATATTTTAAAAATTATACTATTATTGGAGGCAATAAGCTCTCACACACCTTTTTTTTGTTTTTATCTATAAAAATAATAAATTAAGATATTTGTGAGATGTTTCAACTTACGAAACATATTTTTCTTAAATAACAAAAAAATATCTTCAACTAATATATATCTCTATAACGGTAATAATTAAATAGAAAAAATGTCATAAAATCATTAAAAAAATATGTATAGAAAACAGCTCAGACTAACACTGTCATGATGAAATCATGTATCACAGTAAACAGGAAATCCTTACTATTAATGATATAATATAGTGAAATATTACTTTAAAATACTATTTATATGAGAAAATAATTGGAAAATTAGTTAAATTTTGGAGATAAATTATTACAATAAATATAATTATTAAAATAAAAGTTATAGCCTTCTTCACAGAAATGAAAGAGAAAATAAAACCAATAACTCTCTCCTTTGTTAAACAAATTTTATATTTTAAAGATATTTTTAAGAAAATAAAAGTTATAGTCCTCTTGTTAACACATCTAACCAATGAAGAAGATAGATTTTGTGCTTTCTCTTAGTCAAACCAATTCGTAGCTCCCAGAAAATAAACGTGTATTATTATAATTGTGTACAAATATTAAAAAATTACTAACAAAGAAAAAATTATCAAAATTATACACGTAACACCTGGTAAAAAAATATATTCACCAACAAATATTATAATTTTATATAGAATCATAGTAATAATAGAATAAATCAATATTTTTTTTCCAAAACTTGTGCTTAAAATAAAGGTTTTGCCAACTAAAATAAAGAAATATATCATATTTATAATCTTAAAATTCAAATCCGATGCTAGACTATGAGATACCTAATCTTATTTTTTTATCAGAAATAAATAAAAATAAAGAAATATAAATTATTTAAAGGATGAACCAACTTTGTTTTTTCAACAAAAACTACCAACAATTCTTAAAACTAACCAAAAAAAAAAAGTCCTACATTAACAACAAAGTATAATCTTACATAATACAGACATAACCAACTCTTTTTTATATTAAAATCTTTTTATTCTAATATAAAGATTGATATTCCTATTATATAATATCCCTTACTCCATTTAGATAAATAAACAGAAGATACAACTACTTCTTTCTTAAAACAAGATTTATCAATACGTAAATAAAACAAACCTATCTAATTTTTGTATTCATATTATTAGGGGTGGCGAGGGCCAGCCCGTCTCGCATTGGCCCGTCCCACGCTTGGTCTGCAAAAATGCAGGGTGGTTGGTCCGTCCCGCAAAGTTACATTTTGTTTTTAAAAAATTGTCAAATTAAACCTATATATTTGTTATTATCAAACCTAAATTTTTTTTTTCTTCATTTTCAAACATAGTCAAACATCAAAACATTAAACATTAAGATAAATATCAAATATCACTATTCCTCCACTTCCAAAACATTAAAAATACCTAATTCCAAAACATTAAACATAAACATAAACATTAATTCAAAAACATTAAACATAAACATTATTGACATTCTTCCATTTCAATAACATTGAATGCCGCCTTAGAAAAACTTTAATCCATTTTTTTTGCGAGTTAGCGGGGCAGCCCGCCCCACCCCACTGCTGGCTCGCACGGGTTGCGGGCTAATGCAGATTAGCGGGTTGAAAAGATTAACCCGTCCTATGTTTTTTACCAGCGGACCACGAATCGATCCGCTCGCCCCGCTTTACCATCCCTGCATATTAAAAATTTCAAATACCAGAATAAGTGAACTCTAAATTATGAAAAGGAAGTAAATTTGTCAATTTTCTAAAACCTTCATAAATGTCATGTTTATGAGTACACACGTGGTTACCTACTATATCATTTATTAATTGATAAAAAAATTAAATTAGCTGTACAAAGTGGATGTAAATCAGAGAAAATATTCACGAATTTCTGTATACATCACACTGGGTGTATATTAATTTAAACTTGTGAATAATATTATAGAATATTATGTACAATATTATAGTTTAAAAAAAACCGTAAAATAAAACAATAATATCTCTTTAGTAAAAATACTTTTTTTAAAAACTTTTAAAATTAAGTAACTATAACTTTTTAACCCATCACCCTCTTCTTTAGAGAAGAATATTGTCTACAAACTTTTAAAATATTACATAAAATAGAATTACAAATTAAAATTATCTTGTATATGATAACTAAAGTAGTTGTAAATCAGAGAAAAATATTTTTAATATTTTAATTTAAACGTAAAATAAAATAATAATTTAAATCTCTTTAGTATAAACATTTAAAAAAAAAAACTTATAATACTTTTATCACGTACAGGACCCTCACTTCCGTGTCCAGTGTGATATTAATGAACATGTCTGCAGAGGTCGGTCAAATCTAAAATTGAATTTCTATTTCTTTTTCAATCTTAGAATTAGATAAATAGTATACATTCAATGCGATTTAATTTTATAGAAATTGTCAATGTTATATGACTTTTCTAAATTTTACACAAATTGTATATTTCACATAAGGGTTTAGTATGAACTCTGAAACGTAAGAATATTATGAACAAATTCTATGCATAAAATATGAATTTAATTAAAAAATCGTAAATTCAGATTTTATAAAAGCAAATTATATAGCATCGTAATTTTTAAATACGATTTTAAATTGAAAATTGTACCTGCAATGTACGTTTTCTGAAATTTAATTAAAGAATATTATATACACAATTTTAAATTCAAATTCGTACATGCAATGTAAAATTTTTAAAATTAATTTCTTATAACTAAATTCTTTTTTCAAATTTGACTGTACTATCTCCGTCGTCTCATATTTTTCATCATTGGAAGGCTAAATCTCTTGGAGATGTTAAAACATTATTGTTGGTCCTGCAAACTCAGTTTTCCTCTTTTGATGGTTTTGAAACTACAAATGTTGTTTCAAAATTTTGGGCTGATCCTAAAAAGATGGAGGAGGATGTCAGTGATACTGGGGAGGTAATAGTTTGCACTAAAGAAAATCGGGAAGACCATCTAAGGGAACTGATATATCCAAAAAAATTGCTTAGGCAGTTCTCTTTACAAAGTCGCAATGAAGGTCTCTTCATTTTTCTGGAATGTTAGAGGACTGGGAAATCACAAAACTGTGGAGATGTTGATTAGTTTACTTAAACTACATAAAACCCTCCTGATTTTTCTTGCTGAACTTATGATGTTGTACACTGATGCTTCCGACGTCCTTTTCAAATCTATTAATATGCATTTGGTGGCTACGTCTCCTATTGTTAATAGTATTCTAGATGAGTCTGGTTGTTTCAATCTTAAATCGGCTAGGACTTTTTTCTTGGAACCAAGAGTTCAATGTGGTTGTGGTAAATTCATTTGGTGTTCATCTATTCTGCCTTCCAAAACTCTAGTAATCTCGAAAGTTTTTCATGGGCGGCTTCCTAGATCAACATATTAAGAATAAAGGTTTGCATATATGTTCTATGTGCACGCTTTGTGAAAAGCATGAAGAATTTATTCAACATTTATTTTTTGAATGTTCTAATGCTTTGCATATTTGGAGTTGGGTTCGACAGATATTCTTTCTTTTACTAAGAGTGATGATAGTCCTTTGGTTAAATTGATTAAGTTTATTGTGATAAATTTTTCTATTTGGATGATATGACGTAAGAGAAAATGCTAGATTTAAGGATAAAATTAAGGTTTCTAGGGCTATTTCGGTAATTAAAGACTTAACTTGTCTAGCGGGAAATTCTTCTAAAGCTTTAATGAAGAATGATATGTTGGATTTCAATGGGATTAAGTTTTTTGATATTAATACTTACAGTGGTAAAGTTCTTCATCCTCTTCCTGTTAGATGAGAGTTTCCTTCACCAGGCTATGTTAAAATTAACACTGACGGGGCTGCTAGTGGTATCCTAATCTTGCTACTTGTGGAGGTATTTTTCGTGGGACCATGAGAGAGTTTATTAGTGCTTTCTCTGTGTTTCTTGAAGTTCAGACTGTTATGATTGCTGAGTTTTATGGAGTTATACATGCTATGGAGGAAACTCAAAAGATGGGGCTTACTAATGCCTGACTTGAATGTGATTTTGCCGTGGTTTGTGTTGCATTTACTACTAGGACTAATGTTCCGTGGATGCTTCGTAATCGATGAAATACTTGTCTTAATTACTGTGGGAAAATCAGGTTTATGATTACTCATATTTTTCGTGCAGGAAATGTATGTGCTGATAAGTTGGCTAATTTAGGATTTATTCATTGAGAATTATTTCATTGGTATAATAGCCTTCTATCTAGTCTGTTCTTAGAATTCTTTATGAATAGGTATAGTCTACCTATGTATCGTTTTAAATATTTGCTAACTCTTTTCATGAATGATACAGGGGTCATTGACAGTTATTTGTCTTACTAACGGTTGATAAGACTGTTGTGTGGTTCTATTCCCTACACAAGAAGTCATCCACAAGTTTTAACTCCGTATGTTACTAATTAAGCATCTACTAACGCGGTTTTTGGTATTAATAAGTTCATGGCGTAGATATAACATCCTAAAAGGTCGATCCAGCTTAAATTTTCAAAATCTGAATTGGATAAAACTAAAAGATTGTAATTTTTTTCTTTCTCTTTTCATTGTTTATGAATATTAACTTTTACTTTTTATTGAATTATACTGTAATAAACAACCAGGAAGCTATGAGTGTGGCTATTACATTATGAAATGGATGGTTACCATTGTAAGACTAGACCTTAAAAGTGATTGGCATGAGGTAACATGATGGTAAATTATTTTTATAATTCTTTACCATATATGTATCTTAAAACTAATTTATGTCAACCATATTTTAAAATGCAGTTATTTACGGATGAGCAACCAATGTCTTCGGAAGCCATATCATATGTGAGACATTTTTGGTCCACATTTTTCCTAAATTTTTATAACTCTAGGTTAGTTGATGAATAGTATAGGAATTAGATAGATAAAGATATATTATTAGTGTTTGTAATACATTTTTATCAATAGATAAAAATTGATTCTCTGAATTTATGTATTTTTCTGGCTGGATTATAAATTAAAAGTAGCCGTCATCGTTAAACCTTTCTGCACCGGTGATTGTTTGCTTTTTTAGGTTTTGTGTTGGATTTTTTGGATTTTACTGCTTGTATTTGGATGTCTGCCAATTTTGTAGCAAATCTCTTAAGGATCTTCTTTGGTATTTATTATTTTGGTAGTTTTATACAGATTTTGTTGAGGGTTGTTTGGTTGACTCTCAGTGTATATTGGCTGGTGTGTACCAATTATTCATCTTTGGTGTTTGTGGGTTTTTCCCAACCAAATTTTAAATTTTGTCATCCGGAGATAATGATAGACTTTTTTTGGTTTAATTTTTTTTATATAAGTGTTGTGGATCATCCTATGAAGCTCGGATACGGCCAAAAAGACGTCGTCAGTGTTTTCGATACACCGCGGACACGGACACGTGGCAGAAGCGTGCACGACGCGATGTCAGACGCTTTTTATTGATCCGAAAACGACCCTCTTTCTGGACATGCCGGAGGAGACACGTTCCCCTCCTTGGACCCTCTTCCACACTAAATCTCAGATAAAATCTCAAATAAAATCTCAAACAAAATCTCAGACAAAATATTAAAATTTCTGAAGTAAAAGTTAAACATTATGTTTTTGTTGATTTTTTTTATATAACAAAATATATTACTACATTTTAATTTATATATACTCGTGTCCCGTGTCCTATAATTTTCAATTAGGTTGTATCTTCATGTCCGAGTCCATATCATCTTCGTGAGGTATCCGTGTCCTATAATTTTCAATTATGTTCTTTTTAATTTATTTTAATTATTTGTGAAAAAAAACTAATTAAAAAGTTGATAAAACGACACAAGTACTCTAAAATGAGGATTATTATTATCCGAAAAACCACTATTCTTAAATTTTGTATTGTCAAATCATATTTAAAGAGATGTATAAGATTTCTTTTCGATATGTCTTGTTGTGTTGTTTATATATTCTACATATTATAACCAATGATTAATACCAATCGGGATGAAACTGTTTTTCATTACTTATGTTACTAGGAAAGTGGGAAAGGTGTTTTCTTTTGGTGCAGGTAAACGGGAGGACAACAGCTAACATTTTTATATATTAGAGGATTATGGGAAGCAGAAGAGTGAAGAATGTTGATGGAAGTTGGGGGCATAGGGAGAAATTCTAGAACAATGATACTTTCAAGCTGTTATAAATTCTGAATTGATGAATCCTTTGAGTGGTGTCCTGCTAAAGGAGCTACCTTAGAAGATAAACCAAAACTGGATTGTGCAGTAAAGCGATGGTGTGAGGCACTGTAATGATAGGATGTAAAAGGGGCTTGAGGGTTAGCTTTTATACAGCTGTCTTGTTTTAAGGTTGTGTGGATGCATAGGTTTTGTTAGTTTTGCTGTCAGGATTTTATAAGTTGCTGTAAGAAGGTAAGTTTTCTTTTTCTTTCTTTTTCTTTGTTTGTTTTTTTTTTTCCTTTTTGCTAGCCCATTTTTAGTGGGTTTGTATAATGGTTGGGACACCCATAAAATATCCCATTAATTTATTTAATTCTTTGCTAAAAAAAAGTACTTTTTTAATTAAATAATGCTTTATTACATGGTTTATCCTTATTTAGCAAAAGCAAAAATCACAATATCATTTGTTCTACAAAATACAACATGTTGATTCTTATGTAGTCACATATTTAAATGATAGACCTGATCCACCTAATTTTTCTTCAATGATTTTGGATAACTTTTCTATCATAGAAGGAGAAAAGTAATTCATCCAATCTCCTATTTCACCCTTTCGGAAGAAAGTTTTATTCTCAACAACATCGAATATACGTCCTGATTTGTTCACTTCCAAATCCTTCATCTTCTCAAATCCACATAGTTTGATTATGTTTTCAATCACTGTGGTACTCTCTCCTCCTTGAGTGATAAGAGAGTCCAAGAAATCTGCAATTCTTTTCACATGAAATATTGTATCCTCTTTAAGATCTTCATACTTTAAAAATAAAACTTTGTCTGGTCTGGTTAGGCTCTCCTTCCAGTAACCTAACACATGACTCCACCATGGACCAAACCCCATTATCCCATTGCAATACTTTTCAAAGGCTTCCTCCAATGTTAAATCAGGTAAAGACTCTGACTTCATTTTGGTAAAGAATTCCCATGCTGAAACAAACGTATCAAATGGATTTCTACATATATAAATGATCTTGCAATTTGATTTTGTGATGGATTCAGGTAATGAAGGGAGTGGTATATGAGTACCAAGAACTCTTGGCTGACTCATGTTGGAGAGGGAAAGAATTTGGTCATGCAAATCATAAGAATACATAAATTCAGGGAAGGGCACAAGTTGATGAGGATTGGAAGAGAGTAATGGATGGTGGTCGAAAGAGGAAAACTGTTGATGGTTTACAATGACAAAAGTAAGGGCTTTCAACCAGGTAGTACCTGATTTTGGAAAGCTGGCAACAAAAACATCATTTTCTTTTGCATGAAAATGTTTTTGAAACTTGTTCACTCCTTCAACATAAACTGTTGGGCACCAAAAGTCTTGAAATAGATATATATAGGGAGCTGAACCCAAACCCGTCTCCTTGGGAAGCGAGAGAATAAACTCATTTTCTTCATTTGCTTGTTTGTGACTTGCCAAAGCCATTGGAGTAGCTTCAATATGAATGGTGAGTGAAGACTAGAATTGGATGATAACATAGCTTAGCAAGAGATACCTTTTATAGAACTTTTTAAATCAATTTCTAGATTTCCAGCTTTTTTACTTGTATTAATTGTAGTATTTAAATTTTAGTTTTTTCGGAGTTACTTTTTCTTCTTCTATCCTCGGTGTATTCATAATCACATCCAAAAAAACTAAACTGTTTCGAAAATGAAAATTAAATCTAACATTAATAATATAATAAAGTGAAATATTATTTTAAAATATCAGAAAAGAATTGGAAAAGTAGTTAAATTTTAGAGATAGATTATTTTAAGAAATATTATAATTAAAATAAGAGTTTAGTTGGGCAATTGCTTCCTGCACCATATCACTGCACCCAATCACAGAGGAAAAATCGAAAATACCCTTAAAAGATGGAATACATATAAAATTATATTCTGGACTCCTTTTCTGAAATACAATAATCTCTTCCAAATAAAATTTTTTGGAATGTATTATTTTCAGTTCCGGATTTTTTTTATCTGGAATAGGATTTTGATTTTTTTTTCTGGATTTTTATATCCGAAATACAAAAATCTCTTACGGTTTTATTTTTCCAAAATGTATTATTTTCAATTCCAGATTTTTATTTCCGGAATAAAGGATATTTTTGAAATTTTTTGAAATTATACTGAGTGCAGGTTAAGTGTTGAGTGCAGGTTAAGTGTTGGGTCCATTTGCCGTTTAGTTAGGTAAGTATTGATTATAGACATACGTACGGTTTTTGAAAAAATATTTATATGTCTTATTATAATTTTGTACAAATATAAATAAAATTACTAACAAAGAAAAGTTTTAAACTTACCAAAATTATACAGGTAACTCCTGGTAAAAAATATATTCAGCAACAACTATTATAATTTTATATAAAACATATAGTAATAATAAGAATAAATCAATATGTGTTTTTGCCAAAATTTGTGTTTAAAATAAAGGTTTTTCCAACTAAAATAAAGAAATATATCATATTTATAATCTTAAAATTCAAACCCCTGATGCTAGACCATGAGATACCTAATTTTCTAACATGCTAGAGAGAAAGTAAAATTGCCTATTTTCTAAAACCTTTATAAAGATGCCATGTGCATGACATCTCCATTAATTGGGTTAGGTACAAAGTGGTATTGATTAATAAAAAAAATTAAATTAGTTGTACAAACTGATTGACAATAACACGGGATCTGAATACATCACACAAGGTGTATATATTAATTTAAACTTGTAAATAATATTATAAAATATTATGTACAATATTCTAATTTAAAAAGAACGTAAAATAAAATAATAATTTAAATCTCTTTAGAAAAAATATTTTTTTTTTAAATGTATCGGTCGGAACTGGAAGAGCCATATCACTCGGTCTCGGTGATTGACCGATCGAAGACACATTAAAATAGTTACAATAAATAGTAGTTAAGGCAGTTGCAAAGACTTCTTGAGAATCAGGGACACGTCCCACCAAATTTGGCTAACTTCTCGAGAAATCAGAGAATCTCCCTAAAAATAAGCTAGCACTAATATATGATAGATCGACTCATATAAAAGAAGGCCCATAACCAAACACTATAAATAAACCCTCTACAGAGGTGTAAAGTACGCTTTGATTCAGTTCTATATACTCCTAATACTGAGTACTTACTTGATTGTTGGAGTATTTTGCAGGTCAACCCTGACCAAGCACCAACGAATTGAGGAAGGAGACAGTGTTAAAGAGTAAGGGAGTGACCGAAGGGCCAACACCTCAACAATTGTACAACCAATTATAGGTATTATCTAGGTGCACTTTTTCTATACAAGTACAATTGGCACCTACCGTGGGGCTGAGATAGAGACAAAACAAACAACAATTGTTTCAACAAGACACACAACAAACAATGATCGAATTCCTGAAGACGAGATTGCTATGTTTCAAGCTCTTCAAAAGCAGATGGAAGAGATACGTCAAAAAAGCATAAAAGATCGACAAAAGAATGAAGAAGAGGTGCGTATTCTCATAGAGCAAAATGAGGAGTTGAGATGACGACTAACCAGATTTGAGCGTAGAGAACAATCTTGTTCAAATGAGCATACCCAAAATCATGAAAAAACAAATATCGTTCAGGCTCACACTCAGCAAGCATCCAAACAACATACCGAACGAACTCAAATTATTGAGGAGGAGGATGATCCAAAGGGACATCCTTTCACTGACGAAATTATGGAGGTGCAACTCCCTCCTAAATGGAAGAGACTCAACATCAAGCTCTATGATGGTTTCATAGATCCAGACGAACACATAAACATCTACAAAACACAGATGAACCTTTACATTACAAAACAAGGCGGTGTGGTGCAAGGTTTTAAATACCTCTCTCAAAGAAGGGGCACTTAGTTGGTTCACTCAACTTCCATCCTATTCAGTGGATAGTTTCAAAACTCTATCAGCCAAATTTAGTACTCAATTTGCAACAATTCAACCGCACCACATATCATCTCTAGCTCTTATCAATGTTAGACAAGAGAAAGGAAAACCCCTATGGACACATGGAAATATTTAGAAAATTGTCTTTAAGCATCCGAAATCTTATGCCAAAGATAGTAATGTACCATTTGATCTTGGCTCTCCGACCCGAATATTTCATGGATAGTCTAATAAAAATACCGACAAAAAACTTAGATGAATTGAGAAACCGAACCACTAAATTCATGCAAATCGAGGAACTGCATGATTATCAAAAGAATGCTCGAACAAAAAATGGAGGAGACAAGGAAAAGGAAAAAGACCGAGGTAGCCAACATATACCCAATCGGTGTATGATAAATTCATAGATAACCGAGACCCTTGGTTTTATACTTATACCCCATTAAATGTTGATCGAGGAAAAGTCATGGATGAAGCCTTGCATGCCGACCTGATCTCGACATTCAAAAAGCTGTAGAGTCTAAGAGATGTTGGCATGTCTAAACAATGTCGGTATCACCGCAACTTTGGCCATACGATCGAAGAGTGTCAAGCATTGAAGGATAAGATTAAAGAACTCGTCGAAGTTGGCCACTTGCGTAAATTTTTTCAAACGACAAACTTAAGCTCATACTGATCTCCACAAAGAGAAAAGTATTCATTGAGAAATGAGCAAAGAGAACCATACCCTCGACGTGGTCGAGAAGAATGATCACGATGCTATGAGGATGACCAACGTCCTACAAAACAACAAAGAATGAGCGAGAGCCCCAAGCTGTGTGATCGTTCAAGAAGAAGCGAGAGCCTCAAGTGGGGTGATAGTTCAAGAAGAAGCGAGAGCCCCAAGCGGGGTGATCGTTCAAGAAGGAGCAAAAGTGGTAGAGAATCCCTCCAATTCTCTTTACAGATGTTGATTTTACTATGATTGATCCAACTCAATACGATCCCATGGTCATTATAGTGGAAATTGACAAATTCGCTATTACCAAGGTTTTGGTAGATCAAGGCAGTTCTCGACATCTTATAATGGAAAACTTTCAAAAAAAATGAAGATTATACAATCAGAAATCCAACCTTATGATGACTAGATAATAGGTTTTTATGGAGAACGAGTCAACACTCGAGGTTACATTGACTTGTACACAACATTCGCGAAGGTAGATACCTTGTAAAACCATCAAAATAAGGTATATTTTGGTTAATGCCAATACTTCATATAATATCTTGCTTGAATGGTCATTCATCAACCGTCTTCAAGCAATAGTGTCAACTCCACACATTGCCTTGAAAGTCGAGCCAACCAATCAACTACGTTATAGAGAATCACCACACGGTCGGTCAAGAGAACATAGAAGATGACGCTCACCAAGGTCCAGAGGACTGACTAGAGATCAGTCTCGACAAATAAAATCTACCAAAAGTGTATTAAGCAATCTTGGAAGTGTATAATGTCGATGGGAGTGTATATTGCTATGAGTGGTTCAAGAGTCGATGGGAGTGTATACTGCTATGAGTGGTGTGCTGTCTTGGATTTCAGTCGCTACATACTCACAGGTGCTCTGTTGTGAACAACATTTGTTAACCTGGTAGAGGTTCGGTGTGTTGGAGCTGGATTGATGGCCAGGGATCATCAGTAGGAGCTAAAGGCATAAGGCCACTAATAGGCTTACAAATGCAAAATCTGAAATACGTTTCCTGCTGGATTTGGTTGTTCTGGTTTTTTAGTTTTTGGTCCAAGAATAAAATGTTTATGTTGTTGCCTTGAGTTTGTTCAAGGCAATTTTGATCGTTCTCAATGTATGTATGACTTGGGCATTTGGATGTATAAGGGTTGGGACATCCTGAAATATCTCTCTTAATTCATTTATTTATTGTTGATAAAAAAAATAATTACATTAATCAACTTCTTAATTGAATGATGCTTGTATTGAGCTTGACGAGGATCTCCATATGTTATCCTTACGTAATGAAGAACATGCAACACATATAGGGAATTCTAAGTCGTTTGACTAGAAATTAGTAAATCAATCACTAATTGGCAATATATGCTCGGAATAAGTCCGACCATATGCATGATATCTTCATTACACACGTGGTTACCTACAATTGATTGATAAAAGAATTAAATTAGCTTAAAGTCGTTGAGAAAATATCACTACAAGAAAACAAGCTATTAGCTTCCAAATATTTGCGTGGGTCAGCAACGGACACTAATATCGTCGGCTAAAATGGCGCAAAACCCACGCAAAATAGCATTCGACACAAAACGGACACATTTGTGGATTTAATTTTTTTTTTTTAAAAATTCAGTTTGCGTCGGCCGCGGTCCACGCATGTTTCACGTTCCCCACATTAATAATAATAATAAGTATAATACAAATCATATTATGACAAAAGAATTTGTTTGGTGGAGTGGTTAAAGCTTCTTTCTCACCAAGAGGACCTGGGTTTGAGTTTTGCCCATCCCAGTTTGTGTCTAACATTAAATTTGCATTACATATGAATTTTTTTATTTTTCATCCTTAATGCGTCTATAGAGAAAATATTTTTAAAAATAACTAACTATAATTTTTTAACACATCACCCTCTTCTTTAGAGAAAAATATTGTCTACAACTTTTATAAAATACATAAAATGGAATTTCAAATTAATATTATTTTTCATACTATAATAATAATAATAATAACCCTTATAAATAAATCGATATCTTTGACAAATTTTACGAGTGGAACGCCGATCCAAGTTAGTGAAAGGAACCATATCTAAAGGATATAGATATCCAATTTGTATGTATTGTCATTTATTCTATAAATAATATTTAATTTATTTAATATAATAATTAATTTTTTTTAATTAGTTTTTATTTTATGATTTTGTAAGTATATAATAACACTATGATACAAAATAAGAAAGATAATTATAAATTTTAAGGATATCTTTTTTAAATTGATTATTTAACAGTATTGTATAATATATATATATATATATATTAATTTTTTTATTGATCAAAATATAAGTTAACTTTTAATCATCAATTAACCGTTATTATAAAACACACTAACACAAAATACCGACCAATATATTAATATTTTAATATATTATGTATATCTTTTAGTTATAGTATGGAAAATAACTTTTAATTTGTAATCCCATTAATCATGATAGAACAAATTATCCATTAATCATGATAGAAAAAAAATAACAATCTCATTTTTCTCTTTTAACCCAATAATTTTGCTACCATGTTATTCCAAAGGTACTCAAGTTCAATTAAATTTTAATTTTTGTAGGAGGCGTATCAAGAGGTACTTGTCCTTCCAAATCAACATCGTATTAGTTATATAGTTATATATAAATAAATAAATAAATAAATAAATAAATAAATAAATAAATAGATCAATTGTCTTTGGTTATGGCATTGATCCCCAAATACTCAGAATTATTGCATTGCATACCTGGGTACACCAAATGGCACAACAAAAAAACTACTATCTAAATATGTTGGAGATCCACATCGACTAAAGATGAGGACATTTCATTATATATAAGTGGGTGCAAACCTCACCTTATGAGCCGGTTTTATGAGGTTGAGTTAGGCTTAAAGCCCACTTCTTAACATGGTATCAGAGCCATTTTGAGCCTATCCTATCAAATATTTGTTAGGTTTATTAGGTCACCCGCTATCGGGCCGTTATCAGATCACTCATAACATATATCTCCACACACGAGAGTTGGTAACCACTAGATCAATTATTTTTAACATAAACACTAAAAAATTTTCAAAATTAAGCTACCTTTTGGAATACAATTCTGCTCTTCTTTCTGCGAATGTTGGATGTAGGCAAGAGAAACATGGCATATTTTTTTAGGTGGTGGAAGCTCAAAATCCACAACCTGCAAACAACTAACCTCTTATATCGTAATAATAATAGTCTTTGCTTTCATTAAAACCTCATTCATTTCGGTTAAACATCAATCACTTCCATCAATATTGTAACCAACATTATAAGCAACATTGTGTAGAATAACAAAACACAAGAAAAATAAAAAATAAACTTAAATAGGAGAGACGAATGAGGTGTGAAATGCATTGTGCTTCTTGAAACGAAAACGCACTGCAGTTCTAGAACGAAAACGCACCTGTGAGAATTAGCCACGAATAAAGCCTAAACTAAAGCCACTGAACGCGGGAAATGCACTGTACTTCTCTTCTCGAAACAAAAACGTAGTGTAGTTCTAGAACGAAAACACACCTGTGAGAATTAGCCACAAAACTCATCTAGAACATGAAAATGGGCAAAATTAAAACCAATTCTGAAAATGCAATAAGGGCAACAAGAAAATGAATACCAAATAAGACAGAAGCAGAATATTGGTTGAGAGATGAAGATAAGAAGAGTTGGAGAAGATTTATCTTTGAAACAATTTGCAGTACTTGTGAACACAATGTAAAGTGATTTGGCTCCGAAGCGAAATAGTTTTTGCCCTGAATTTTCTTGAGAGGAGTGAATTATGTAAAAAAAACTTTCACAAAATAAGTCCAGCACTGTAATTTCTTAAAAAGTAATAAAACTAAAATATTAAAACCTCTTTATTGCGATTTACTAAAAAAACGTTGGAATTTATTAGGGGTTTCAAAAACCTCTACTATATAGTGTTCTACTAGAGGTTATTATAACCTCTCCTAAAAAACCCCTCCTAAAATTACAATATTTTGTAGTGAGGGGCGGTGGGTTTAAGGGCGGGTGGTGCGGTTGGACGTGTAATGAAGGTGAAGGGAGAAGATAAGTGAGAATGAGGAAGGTGAAGGTGAAGGGAGTGAGAGGAAAAATATGAAGTGAGCCCGCTGATAAGTGTCTAATTTCAGTAATATTTCATATTAAAATATAGACACTTATGAGGATTTATTGTTAATTTACATATAAAATAATCCTTAATTTATGAATTTATACCTTTTATTTTTTATGATCTTTATTTGAATAAGAGTATTTTATTCCCAAATTTGGTGTTAATTGCAGATTTCTAAGGAAGATTGGAGATTTGGATTTAAGATGAATGATTTGAGCTAAAAAGATAAAGATAGAAGGTCCCAGAATGAAAAAAAATGCAAAGAAAGATTGAGTCTTTTTTTTATGTTTTATCATTTAGCCCATTAGTGCGACATAGGAAGCAACCTAGCCCTAGAAAACTAGGATAAATAGAGAGCTAGAGGCTCAATTATAGAGGCCAGATTGAAAGGAAAACACCATAGAGTGAATTGTAACACAATTGGAAGAATGGAAGGTGCTAGAAGTATGCGTGACTAGTTCTACCCTTTGGGATTGGGAGTAATCTACTCAAACTCTTATGTATTGAGGTGATATCTTATATATTAATATTCAGTTCTTGATTGATTATTGGTATTGTTGTTTTACTTTTAATTTTTCGTGACAAATTGAGAATCTTAAATCTGACCGGGAGGTATTTTTAGGGTTTGGACCTAAATAACAATACTTAACATATTTGAGTGCTAGGAATAGACTTGAAATGTTAATTATTATTATTAACGTCTGAGCTTCGTTCTAAGTTGTTCTTATAATTATGCGAGGGATCGATAGTTAGGGAACATTCTTAAGGATTTTATATGCGAGGAATCGATATAAATGATTTTTATACGGGCATCAATTTCAATCAAAGAACTGAATATTGACATGCTAATCAAAATATATGAGAGTGAGACAGATGAAACCTAATCCCTATTTTTCCAACTTGAAGCAACCAATTCTTTGTCTGTTTTCTTATTGATCATCGCCAACACAACCACTTTCAATACACTTTTAATTGTTTTGTTTTATATTTAGTGATTATTGTACTTGATAATTCACTGTTCCTTGTAGGATCAATATCCGTCCTTAGGGACAATTATTACTTCTGATAAAGCGGTACACTTGCCTAAAAAGTCATCACCCGCGCGAAAAAAAGCACTCCAAGAACCATATATAACGACGGCTCAGGCAGGAATCGTCGTTAAAAACACTGAAATTTTGCCGAAAACTACAAAAATTCCACCACCTCTTTTATTATGACTGTTCTTTACGAACCATCTTTATACAGAGTCATAGAATTCATATTTTGTACTAGTGACACTTCCACTCTTCAATCCAATCACAACCTTAAAGTGAGTTTAGCTCACGCTATTTATTTTATGTCGGTTTAACATTCGTTTGATCCATTTTATTTGTTCTCACGTTGAGCCACACTTACCTCTGACAATTAATGCTTTTTTTTTTGTAGTATATAGTTTCAAATATTTTTCCAAAATCACAATTCCTTCTTTCAAATATATTGTCTTTGAACCATTTAGAAACCTAACCAAACATTACACAATATCGTGCATGTTGCTCAACGATACATAACAGCTGGTGACTTATTTTAGGTGTTTACTATGTAAAATGTACTAATTAAAAAAGTAGACAAAAACAAAACCAGTACTATAAAATGAGAAATGATATTATACACTACAAGAAAATCATAAAATAGAAAGTAATTTTAGAAACAAAAAATAATTAGTTGCTATAGTTACTAAATTAGAGACCATTTTAGAGATTAAAAAAATTGGTTTTTAAATTAGTTTCTATTATGGTTAAATGATTTCTAAATTGGTATCTAATTAGCAACTAAGGTTTTTGCTACCAAATTTAAAAACTAAATAATTGGTAGTTAAAACCTTGGTAGCTAAGTACAAAAATAGAAACTAATCTAGAAATCAATTTTTGTTTTAGTTTCTAAAATGATCTATAATTTAGTTAGTATAACTAATTATTTTTTGTCTATAAAATTAAATTCTATTTTATGTTTTTCTTGTAGTGATATATTATCCGAATCTTGTACTTCCAAATCATATTTCGTGCTAGCACAAAATGGGGTATAAGATTTCTTTTTGATATTTCAGTTGCAGTGCTGTTTATATATTCTACATAAACCATATTACAACCAATGGTTGTCTACTATCATTATTTTTTATTATTAAATAATGTTTTATTACATGGTTTCTAATTAATATAAAAAGTTATGTGTAAAACTATTAATACTAAAGCATGCACTAATTAACGGAAAAGGTTTGTTCTTTTTTTTATATTGAGTCAATGTAAAAGAAAGTCTAATACACAATAGTGAGTAAATTCTTAATGCAAAATTGGAGTGTCATGGTTTAAAAGAACTGTAAGAGACAAGAAAACTCGAAGCTACATAAACATAGTTCTTTATTCATAAAAAGCATAAAACACATACATATTTTGAAAAAGCAAAGACCAAATATTATTTGATCTACACAATACAACATGTTGACTCTTATTTTGTTGCATGTTAGATTGGAATCTAAGAATGCACTTTAAACGATAAACCTGATCCACTTAATTTTTCTTCAATGATTTTAGATAACTTTTCTATCATAGAAGGAGAAAAGTAATTTATCCAATCTCCTACTTTACCTTTCCGAAAGAAGTTTTTCTTCTCTGTAATATTGTCTCTATATCCTGATTTATTCACTTCCAAATCCTTCATTTTCTCAAATTTACATAGATTGATTATGTTTTCAATCACTTCATTACTATCTCGTCCTTGAGTGATAAGAGAGTCCAAGAACTCTACAATTCTTTTCACATGAAATACTGTATCTTCTTTAAGATCTTCATACTTCAAGAACAATACTATTAAAGGATACGGATACCAGAGTTACAGAAGGATCCTAATATTAATTGGGAGTCTTTTCTAATTATCAGTTGCTTCTCCTTATAGAAAAGAATAATTGGGTGTCTTTTCTAATTATCAGTTATTTCTCTTTATAGAAGGGAATAACCTTTATTTTATTTTTGTGTTATGATTCTAGTATTTAATATTGATTATTTCCTTCTTTAGTTAAACCCTAGAATGAGTGTACTACTTGTATATATTCAGACCATTTGTTTTGATTTGAATAACAAGAAAGAAGAGATATTCATTCTCATATCCTTTGTCTTCAGTTTACTCTTTTGTTCATCTCTGTTCCCTTTTGTTCATCTCTATTCTATTTTGTAATATGGTATCAGAGCCATTTTTCGAGCCTATCCTAGCGAGTGTTTGTGTTGGGCCTATCGTGCCACCCGCTATCGGGCCGCTATCGGACCACCCATAATATATAGTCTCACGCACGAGTTGGTAGTCTCGGCGTGTGGGGGTGTGTTGGAGATCCCACATCGACTAGAGATTAGAGCCTTTCATAGTATATAAGTGGGTGCAAACCTCACCCCATTGAGCCGGTTTTATGGGGTTGAGTTAGGCTTAAAGTCCACTTCGTAATATGGTATCAGAGCTCTGATTAGAGCTTTGGTTGCTACATTTATCTATGGGTGAAATTGTTGATCCCTCACAAGATCTTTGTTCACCTTACCATGTTAGTTTATCAGGTAATTCATCCTTGAATAGAGTTTACTCTCTCATTACACAACAAGAGAGACAAGTTTTTGGTGATCAATCTAAGGAAATGATTGCTACTAGCAAAGGAGGTTATAATAACAATGCTATGATCTATGGCATGGATGGTGGATATGGAAGAGGAAGCCATGGAAGAGGATATACTTCCAAAATTTGCAGTTATTGTGGAAAGACAGGGCATACCATTGATACATGCTATAAAAAGCATGGTTTTCCACCTTATTTCAAATTTAAAAATCAGAACCATCATCAAAGTCATGCAGCCTTTCACAATACAAATTTTAACAATAATGAGCAGAATCATGAAGGTTCAAAGTCAGAAGTGGAGTCTCAACAAATTAGTTTTACTCCTGAGCAGTATCAAACATTGTTAGCTCTTTTACAACAGGTCAAATCTAGTGACAATGTTTCTAGTCAAGTCTCTGCTATTCCTTCCAACATGACAACGCAAACTGGTAATAATTCTATTTCTTCTTCTAGTTCTTGGATTATTGATAGTGGTGCTACTGATCACATTTGTTCATCCTTAACTTACTTCACTTCGTATCGTCAAATTGATCCTATTTATGTCAAATTACCAAATGGAAATCAAGTCATTGCCAATTATTTTGGAAGTGTTTTTCTTAATCAAAATCATGTCATAGACAATGTTTTGTATATTCCTTGCTTCACTTTTAATCTTCTTTCAGTAACAAAATTGGTTGATAGACTATCTTGTGTTCTTACCTTTGATTCTAATGGTTGTCACATTCAAGACAAAAACTCCTTGAAAATAATTGGTTCTGCTAAGATGCAAGATAGACTTTATATACTCAGGATCCCATCTTACCAGAAATTTCAAATTAAACCCCTTGAATCTACACACATCATCAATACTGTTAATGTCAGTGCTAGTGATCTAGAAACCCTTTGGCATTTTCGATTATGTCATATTTCAAATAAATGTATTGATGTTATCAAGAATAAATTTCCTTTTGTTAAATATAACAAATCTTTTGTTTGTGATGTTTGTCATTTTGCAAAGCAAAAAAGACTTTCTTTTCCTATTAGTACATCTAAATCGGAAAAATGTTTTGATTTGATTCATGTAGATATTTGGGGACCATACTCAATACCATCAATTCATGGTCATAAATATTTCTTGACCATAGTTGATGACTATTCGAGGTACACATGGATTTTTCTTTTGAAACAAAAATCTGAAGTTGTTAAGGTTTTGGAACATTTTGTTATTTTTGTTCAAACACAGTTTGAGACAACAATAAAAATAATAAGAAGTGATAATGGAACTGAGTTTGTCATGACTAATTTTTTTGTCAGTAAAGGAATAATACATCAAACATCATGTGTCAATACTCCACAACAAAATAGTATAGTTGAAAGGAAACATGGTCATTTATTAGATGTAGTAAGAGCTCTTATGATACAATCTCATTTACCCAAAATTTATTGGTCATATTCTCTGATACATGTTGCGCGTATTATAAACATGCTTCCCACACCTGTTTTAAACTATTCTTCCCCTCATGAAATGCTTTTCAAAACTGATGCAGATTTTAATGGATTAAAGGTGTTTGGTTCTTTATGTTATGCTAGCACTTAGTCAACAAATAGAAGAAAATTTGATCCAAGAGCATCAAAATGTGTTTTTATTGGTTGTCCAAGGTGGAGAAAAGGATATATTTTGTTGAATATTGAATCAAGAGAAATTTTTGTGTCTAGGGAGGGATGTTGTCTTTTATGAACATGTTTTTCCATACCAAAGGGTTCAAGATACTAGTAATGAAACTAACAGTCCTGATATTGATGATCAAATTTTGTTTGCTGAAGATCAATCTGTTTTAAGTCAGCCATCACAAGTCATTCTTGCACCTTGTGAAAATACACCTTGTGATAATGTTGAAAATTGCAGTGATAATAATTGTGAGTCACAAATTGAGGTTTCAGACGTAGATTGTTCCCATATAGACCAAAATCTCAATGAAAATCATGATATAGAACAAAGTTCTGAATCAGATTCATCTGTCCGAATGAGCACAAGAATAAAAAGATCACCTGAGTATTTAAAGGATTATCATTGTAATCTTAACGTTTCCAATACATCTTCAAGAGTTAAATATCCTTTGAATTCTATTTTGTCTTATAGCAATTTATCACCTTCTTACAAATCTTTTGTTATGTCTCTTTCTTCACATGTTGAGCCAAACACTTATTCTGAAGCTGTGAAACATGACTGTTGGAGGAAAGCTATACAATGTGAGATATCTGCTTTAGAGTCAAATCAAACTTGGGAGACTGCTCTTCTGCCTAAGAACAAAGCTGCCATAGGTTGCAAATGGGTATTCAAAATATAAATATAAGGATGATGGGACAATTGAAAGGTATAAAGCAAGGTTAGTGGCAAAGGGATATACACAAACAGAAGGCATTGACTACCTTGATACTTTCTCTCCAGTAGCAAAGATGACCACCATAAGGTTGCTTCTTTCTTTAGCTTCTATTTATAATTGGGAATTGAAACAATTAGACATAAACAATGCCTTTTTACATGGAGATTTGAAAGAAGATGTATACATGGTTGTTCCTCCTGGATTGACTTCTATTCCACCAGGAAAAGTTTGTAAACTAAAAAAGGCTTTATATGGTCTTAAGCAAGCTAGAAAAGAATGGTTTGCCAAACTGTCATCATTTTTGCTTTCTATGGGATATACTCAATCTATGAATGATCATTCCTTATTCATTAATTCTTTTGAAGGATCTTTTACAGCATTATTGGTATATGTGGATGATATAATATTGACAGGAAATGATAAAGAAGAGATTGCTCGAATCAAACAAGCTTTGAATCAGACATTCAAAATTAAAGATCTTGGGAATTTAAGATATTTTCTTGGTCTAGAAGTAGCAAGAAGTAAGACAAGAATAATGGTAAATCAATGGAAATATGCATTAGAATTATTAACAGATGCAGGTCTTTTAGCCTGCAAACCTGCACCCACTCCTATTGATAATCATGAGAAATTCTCTTCTACTGGAAGTGTTCCTTTCACAGACATTCAAGCCTACAGAAGATTGATTGGAAGACTTATGTATCTCACTAATACCCGACCTGACATAACATTTTTTGTGCAACAACTTTCTCAATTTCTTGCTAAGCTTACAATTGCTCACTATAATGCAGCGATTAGAATTCTCAGATATATCAAAGGGGCTCCAAGTCTTGGTCTATTTTTCTCTTCCACTACCTCTGTTCATCTGAAAGCCTTTTGTGATAGTGATTGGGGCACATGTAGTGATTCAAGACAATCAGTGACTGGTTTTAGTGTGTATCTTGGAAATTCTCTCATATCTTGGAAATCAAAGAAGCAAGGAACAATATCAAAGAGTTCTTGTGAAGCTGAATACAGGGCAATGGCTACTGTTACATGTGAAATTCAATGGCTAACTTATCTTCTTCAAGATTTCAAAGTTCCTTTTGAGCAACCATCTCTTTTATACTGTGACAATGACTCAACAAGATACATTGCAGCAAATCCAGTGTTTCACGAGCGTACAAAACATATAGAAATAGATTGTCACGTGGTCCGGGAAAAATTAAAGAAGGGTCTCATCCATTTGCTTCCCATTTCTACCACAGAGCAACTGACTGATATTTATACCAAAGCTTTAAGTCCTCAATCTTTTAAGAATATTTGTTCCAAGCTGGGTCTCATAAATATTTGCTCTCTAGCTTGTGGCGGGGTATTAAAGGATACGGATACCAGAGTTACAGAAGGATCCTAATATTAATTGGGAGTCTTTTCTAATTATCAGTTGCTTCTCCTTATAGAAAAGAATAATTGGGTGTCTTTTCTAATTATCAGTTATTTCTCTTTATAGAAATAAAGATAAATAAGTATTTAATATTGATTATTTCCTTCTTTAGTTAAACCCTAGAATGAGTGTACTACTTGTATATATTCAGACCATTTGTTTTGATTTGAATAACAAGAAAGAAGAGATATTCATTCTCATATCCTTTGTCTTCAGTTTACTCTTTTGTTCATCTCTGTTCTCTTTTGTTCATCTCTATTCTATTTTGTAATAAATACTTTGTTTGGTCTAGTTATGCTCTCCTCCCAGTAACCTAACATATGACTCCACCATGGACCAAACCCGATTATCCCATTACAATACTTTTCAAATGCTTCATCCAAAGTTAATCCAGGTGAAGATACTGACTTCATTTTCGTAAAGAATTCCCATGCTGAAACAAAAGTATCAAATGGATTTCTACATATATAAATGATCTTGATATTGGATTTTGTGATGGATTCGGGCAATGAAGAGAATGGTAAGTGAGTAGAAAGAAGTCTTGGCTCACTCATGTTGTTGAGGGAAAAAATTTTGTCATGCAAATCATGAGACAAGATTAATTCAGGGTAGCGCACAAGTTCATGAGGATTGGAAGAGAGTAATGGATGGTTGTCGAAAGAGGAAAAACGATGATGGTTTACAATGACAAAAGCAAGGGCTTTCAACCATGTAGTACCTGATCTTGGAAAGCTCTTAACAAAAACATCAGTGTCTTTTGCATCAAAATGATTTTGAAAGTTGTTCACTCCTTCAACATAAAATGATGGGCACCAAAAATGTTGAAATAGATGGAGATAGGGAGCTGCACCCAAACCACTCTCCTTGGGAAGGGAGAGGATTAGGTCATTTGCTTGTTTGTGACTTGCCAAAGCCATTGGAATAGCTTGAATATGAATGGTGAGTGAATAGTAGAATTGGATGATAACATAGCTTTGCACGAGATAGCTTTTATAGAATTTTAAAATCCAAACCCCTGATGCTAGACTATGAGATACCTAATTTTAATATTGTAAATAGAAAGTAAAATTGTCAATTTTCTAAAACCTTCATAAAGATGGCATGTGCATGATATCTCCATTGCACACGTGGTTACATCTGCATGATATCTCCATTGCACACGTGGTTACGTACAAAATGGTATTGATTAATAAGAAAACTTAAATTAGTAGTACAAATGGTTGACAATCATAGAAAATATTCACTTGGTATCACACGAGGTGTATATTAATTTAAACTTGTGAATAATATTATAAAATATTATGTACAATATTCTAATTTAAAAAGAACGTAAAATAAATAATAATTTAAATCTCTTTAGAAAAAAAAATTAAAATTTTTTAAAAAATAAAATAAAATTGGCTGACTATTAAAGGTTTGGTTCTAGTTAATCTTTAAAGTCTCTTCTACTTGTTTTTCTTTTTCTGACTAGTGTCTCGATCCCTGAGTTGTATGTATTTAATTAAAAATAAATTATTTATTTAGGTTGGTAAGACGGTATGTTCTAGTAAAAAGTTAGTGACAAGCTTATGGGAGGAATGATTATTCGTTTCTATGCGATTTTGTATATAAGTCGGATCACCCCTAAAGTGATTTTGATTGAATTAAATTTGTATGTAAATATTCATATGTAATGCTCACTTTATATCTGGATCTGGATCTGGATCTGTATGTAATAATCTATACGTAAATAAATAATTTCTTGTAGTGGGATGACACTCCATGACGAAAGTGAGCAATTAAGTCCATAGTTCCATATACTTAATCTCCATACTCTTTCATTCAACAACAAAAGTTGATCCTTAAGAACTCTGTGATTGTATGACCCTCAATCGTTGATGGTAGGTTTCCTATACAATTATTTAGAGTGGCAAATGTTATGAAATTATGTTAAAAATATAAAGAAAGTTAGAAAGACAACCAACAATTACTTACATAGGTCTCTTGAGAACGAGTATCTACTCAACCACCCCTCTTAAAAAACTACATACAAGTCAATCTGGTGATTTCAATTAAAATTTTATATTGCAACAGTCATTAAGTATATAAACATGGATAATGATTTTGTTCATAATATATTGAAATTACAATAGTAAATTTGCATATGAAATTAAAGAGTGACAGGGTAATTTAACTACAAAATTAAGTTAACAAGATTGGGATTGAACTTAAGTTATCTCACTTACTTGTATTTGGAATTGATAAAGATATATAATGCTCAAAACTATTCATATTGATGTGGAACATGTTAAATAATTCATACTAATTCCTCAAACATGAAATTCATACGAAATTTTGCTACACATTGATTCCTCATCTACCTAGCAAATTAACAAACATTAAAATTAAATGTTGTAATGTAATCAATATGTTCAAATCTATTACTAACAATAAAATCTATCGAATATTTTTGCTTAGGTCATATTCTTAGAAGTACTTTCCAGTTTAATCTAAGAATCAAACCTAGGAGTCGATTGATCAATTTAGCAGTACAGTTTAATCTAAGAATCAAACTTAGGAGTCTATTGATCAAAGATAATTTAGCAATAAGCACAAAACGAAAATACCAATAACAAGTAGAAATAGAGGACTATATATAAATATCACCAAAATACATCTCAGTTCAAAATGGATTATGTTTAATCCTAAGAAGGAAGTTAACTACTCATGGTAACCATTACAAACATCAAAATTGAATACAATGCAAAAACAAAAGATGACCAGAGCTTTATCTTGTCTTCCTTGCTCCAGAGTTGCTAAAAATGTCCATTTTTCCTCTTCTTCTTTGTCTTAAACCTTGTTCGTCCATTGGATTAATGACACTACAAGAAAAAAGGATTTTAACATACGTTATTTAGCGGAAGTTAATATAACCTTAGGAATTAATTTAATTAATGGAGATTTTTTTAACATTTGTTAAGTTCCAAAGGTTATTCTAAAACCTCAGCAAAATAACAAAGGTTTTTTGAACCTTAGTTAAATTTCAAAGTCTTATTTTAAAACCTCAGCAAAATAACGGAGGTTTGTTTAACCTTCGTTAAATTCCAAAGTTTTATTTTAAAACCTCAGCAAAATAACTGAAGTTTTTTTTAACCTTTGTTAAATTCCAAAAGTTTATTCTAAAACTTCAGCAAAATAACGAAGACTTTTTTAACCTCCATTAAATTCAAAAGGTTTATTCTAAAACTTCAGCAAAATAATTGAGTTTTTTTTTTAACTTTCAGTAAGTTCGAAAGGTTTATTCTACAACCTCTGCAAATTAAGAGAAATTTTCTTATCCTTTCTTAAGTTTCAAAGGTTTATTCTAAAATTTGAACAAAATAACAGAGGTTTTTTTAACCTTCGTTAAATTCCAAAGATTTATTGTAGAACCTCAATACAAACACTCTAGATTTTTCAAACTTGAAAAAAAAATTATAATTAAATCTATTTATAAATAAATAATTAAAAAATATATAGTTTTAATATATTTTATAACTAAATTCTATAAAATATTGAAAGTGTAAATTTACATTACAAATAAGTTTTCTAAAGTTTCAAAATTTTATTTTAAAAACTCAGCAAAGTAACTTTGGATAATAAAAATTTCAACAACTAATCTTAGATAATAAGTATTTCAACAATATTTGCATACTTCTTATGATTGATGATAGTTGGTTTATATAATTTCCTACGAACTCATACTTTAAAAAATTGATTTATTTTGTTTTAACTTTTGATGTACATGTATATTTATACAATTTTACTTTTAGTTATGATTATTAATATTTAATTCTCATTATTTTAAAATATTTTAAATTAAGGTTATTTTAAAATGCATCTAATAATTAATTCACTGTGAAAGTGAAAAATAATAAAGTTAATTTCTCCTCACAAGATAATGTAATTATTTAGGATATATAAAGTAGTGATAAACACCAGTTGATGACGAGTTAGGTAACAGTGGTTTGTGACCCAAGTTAGGGTAGTAAAGTGATGGAAGAAGCAATATTGGAGTAAAAAGAAGATAGCGCTTTATTTAGTGTTTCTTCTCCTTAGATATAATAAACAAAAGTGTGGCTGAATTGTGATTCCTCTCTAGGACTATCATCCGGGACCATTGAGCCTGTTATGGAGATCAGTGTGTCTACAATGGAAAAGAGAAGTCAGGAGGGTCATTAGAGATGGTGGAAAATGGGGTTTAAGGTTATTTCAAACGACAATTCATTTTACAAAAATTTTGAAACTCATGGTATTTTAGGAAGGTTCTTAAATCCATGGTATTTTACGGAGGTTCTTAAACCCATGGTATTTTACGGAGGTTTTGAAACACATGGTATTTAACGGAGTTTTGAAACCCATGGTATTTTATGAAGGTTTAGAAACCGTATTTTACGAAGGTTCTTAAACCTGTGGCATTTAATAGGGGTTCTAAAAGACTTTTCTTGAGGTTTAAAAAAACCCCAGGGAACATGTTCCCCAGGAATAATTTAGCGAGGGAAACTGCAACCCTGGTAAATGACTTAATAAAGGTTTAACCTTGGATACGGTAAAAATAATCCATTAAAACCATTTTTCCTTGTAGTGGGAATTCTCATGTCAGATAACTAGTCTTTGCTAAGGCTAAAAGACTACTTGGAAAAAAAGTTTTCCCCATCAAGCGAGCCATGCCTCGCTTGTGCTGAAAAATACTCTTTGAACGATTCTTGCTTCATGACTCAAAAACATATATTTGGATTCAATAATTCTCTTAGGGGTGATTGTTATCTTAAAAACAATTAAGACTAGAATTGACCAAATTTTCTCATAAATTTATTAAATATTGACATTTATTAGTAAGGTGTGAGTGAATTCTTGAAGTTTAAGTTCCCAAGGTTTTCTTCATTAAGTATTGAGAAAGATGCGTCGTTAGTTAGTTGTGGGTCTTGGAAAAACAATGGTTGGGAGTGGTCTTTGGCATGGAGAAAAAATCTTTATGACTGAGAGAAGGTCCAAGTTAAGAAGCTTCTTGAGGTAGTGCACAACTCGTGCCCTGTCTTGGAGAAAGTTGATAGGTGGGTTTGGAAGGAAGACATACTTCAAGAGTTTTCTGTTAATTCGGCTTATTGAATCTTAAGGGGTGGTCATGAGGGGGATGGTCGGGGATGTTTAAATTATTTTAGAGGATTAAGGCTTTGCCCTCCACTCAGGTTACTGCTTGGAGGGTGCTGGGAAATAGGATTGCTACTAAGGCTAATTTACTTAGACACAGGATTCCGGTTAGTAGCGTTTTGTGCTGCTTTTGTGGGGTAAAAGAGGAGGAGTATTCTCATTTGTTTTTTGATTGTAGAATAATCTGGTTGGTGTGGAATCTCTGTTATGAGTGGTTAAACATTTTGTTGGTTGCCCCCATTCATGCTTTCTCTCATTTGTTGCAATTCAGGTTGTGCAATACTTCCGAGGTGATAAATTTAGGGTTGGAAAATATTTGGATAGCGACGTCATAGGAATAAGGTTATTTTTAAAGAAGGAGTGCTGGATTATTTTGAGATCTTTTCTTTGACCCAATTGAGGGTTTGGTCTTGGATCACGTCTAAGTTCCCCTCAACTTGCTTTTCTTTCTCTGATTGGTGTCTCGATCCTATGGTATGTCTTTACTTGATTTAGATTGGTGATGGAGTTTTTTTTTGTCAGGTTTAGTATTTTTAGTATTTGTAATAGTTGTTTGGAAGGTGTTAGGTAGTCAGGTTGTTCTTGATTCGGTGTATAAGGGTTGAATCACCCATGAAGTAGTTCATATGTATATAATCTTTATTGTTGATAAAAAAATGTGACTGAATTTATAAATTATATATATGATTTTTTTTAAACAACTCACTATTATATTAAAGAAACAATTTAACTTATTTTTTTTAAGTTTATAACAATAAGAGAAATTAAAATTTCAATTTATAGTTTCATGGTTCAATTTAATTTTAATTATAACCTTCATATTAAATAACATTTGGAAAATAAAATTTTATAAGTCTTTATTTTTCATTATTTATTTTCATTATCTATACCTATATATAAAGGGGATTCTCCTCTTAACTGCTCTTAATTTTGTTTCCTATTTTATCCTTATATTAATATTTAATTTTATTATTGTATTATGGTCATTGTGTCATTTTTTATTCCCCTTTTAACTGCTCTTAATTTTTTTCCATTTTATCCTTATATTAATATTTAATTTTATTATTGTATTATGGTCATTGTGTCATTTCTTATTTTTTTTCTACAGTATTTGAGATACGTAGTGGAGGCGGTTTTGAATTGAAACAGATGTGGAGGAACAATTATGAATTGAAAGAGAGGTGGATGAGCAGTTATGAATTGAAAGAGAGGTGGAAGAGTGATTATGAATTGAAAAAGATGATTTATTTTGAAAATTAATTGCATAATGAGAGAGAAATAAATTTAATAAAATATTTGAAATAAATGGAGCAACCGTTTTGAATGGAAAGAGATAATTTATTTTAAAAATTAATTGCATAATGAGAGGGAGTGTCTGTTTTATGAGAGAGAAATAAATATTAGGAAACGTGAGTAGTGGCCAAACGTGAACAATTTTATTATTACTGAGCGGTTACCACTTTCTTCAGTAGTTTCCACCGTTTACATCCACTTTCTTACGAATGAGTAGTTTTCATCAATGACATCCACTCCCTTATAATGAGTAGTTGAGCGGTTATCACTTTTTTCTGTAGTTTTCACCGTTTACATCTACTTTCTTACGAAGGAATAGTTTTCACCAGTTATATCCACTACCTTATAAGTGTTGAAGATGGATGAAGCTTCTTCTCTACCTAGTTTTAGTGTGTGTTTGATGTAGAAAATAACTAGTTGCTTTGAAGGTTGTAATAGGTTTAGATGATCTTGTATTTAGGTTTGTGTATGTGTAAGGTTGCCTTTTGCTACATGATCTATCCTAGATACCTAACCAAGCCTAGAATAAGCACTTGAAGTGGTTAAAAGTTTTCCCAAAAGCTTTTTAGAGTTTTCTCCAAAAATCAGGATACTGCACAAAAATAAATTTGTTTTTCTGTAAAAGAACAGGTTTATTCTTTGGCTTGCTGAAAGGATTTTCGAAAGTTAGTTAGGGCACCAAAGGAACAACTCAGACAGTTATTTCAGTTAGCTGAGTTGGCAGTTTTCATAAAATAAATCTGTTTAGTTTAAAACTGAATATGTTATTTTCATAATAGCTTTTCAACTGTTTTGTGAAAAGAAGTTAGAAACTATTTTCTATAAAAAGAAAAGCCTCTCTCACATGAAAGGATGCTGAGCAATTACGTGTTTGACAGAGATTAAACACTTTCTGTGTGAGAAGAAGGTTTGGAAAGATTTTTGAAAGGTTTTCCAAAGAGATTTTCAAGTGTGCTTGTTCTAGGAAAACTTTGATCTTGGTGAAGGTGCTGGTGCAGTTCTGCAGCAAATTGAACTACTGATTTTGAGTTCTTGCATCTTCTTTTCAGGTGCTATCTTTTCTTTATTCTAGTTTGTAAAGGTGTAAGTGTTAGTCACTCCTTGATAGGGTTTCTTGGAGTGCAAGGTGTGCTGAAATAGGGTTTTTCAGCATTGGGTGTATTGTTCTTGTAGTGTTCAAGAACTGTTGTGTTTGTAAGTGATTGATACTGTTTTTAGTGGATTCCACATTGGAGTAAGGTGAAACTGGATGTAGCTCTGTATGAGTGAACCAGTATAAAAACTTGCCTGTCTTTTCCTCTCATTCCTGCACTCGTTTCTAGTTTTGCTTAATTCTGTCAAGAACTAAATCTGTTCTTTTGAAATTGAATCTGTTAATTCTGGGTTTAATAAAAACAGTTCTTCCTAATCTGTTAAAGTTCTCTAATCACGAACAAGGTAGTTGTATATGAAGCTTTAATTGGTCTATGAACAAATAGTCTATTCATTAAAACTTGAGAAAGATTCATTCTCTTTAAAACCTTGTGTTGGATGAACTTGGTTGATTTCATGGCATAGTTGTATTCTTCAAACTCGTAAAATCTAACCAATCAGATTCTGTTATACTTCTTTGTTGATTGCAATTTTAATATGAACAATTTTGAAGAATCAATTTGTTTCGTTTAAAAACAATCTGTTCATTTGTCTCTGATATACTGAAAATTGTTTGTATTTGTGAAAATTTTATAAGCTCAATTCACCCCTCCCCTCTTGAACTTAGACACTAATAGACCCAACAATAAGGAATAGTTTTCACCAGTTGCATCCAAATAAAAAAATGCTCATAAATTTTGACACATTTTGAACCCTCTTCCTTCACACTCCATGTTCTTCTCCTACTCTCACCCGTCTTAGTCCCTCTTCAATCACCACTGTACAACAACAACCACCATTGCTTCCTCCTTCTCACACTTCCCAAAGCGTTCGAAGCGGAGACGCGTCTCATTGTTATAGGATTTGAACATTTTTGTTTCTATTGCTTTCTTAATTTTTTTATATTTTTGTATGAATCCTAAATCCAGCTTTGCGGGCAAAGTTTTTATGTCTAGTGATGCTTTGATCTATTAGATATTACATAAGTTGGAAGTTTGGTAATTTGTATTTAGTTTATTATTTTATTTTTTTCAACTTCTTTGCCATGGAAGACATGGATTCAATTGATATGGTGATAGATTTTACAACTTCCCAACATACAACCCTTGCATAAGATGTTTGATAAACATGAAAGTTACTATTCTAAACTTGAAATGGGAAGATCTTGAATAACATTACCATTTGCATTATGTTTTGACATTATTTACTGCTCCATTTTTTTAAACCTTAATTTTAATCTTGATAACCTTACAAAGTTCAACATTACACTCAAGTTAAATCAAAATTTAATATTCAAAAACAATAAAATAAAAATATAAAAAATTAATGTAAAATCTTAATAAAACTATTATCAGTGGTGGATTGTCTTTTCATATAATTTAATGTTTATTAAAATTATAAGAATATATAAATAGTAAAAATGAAAAATGTGGATACACAGACACGTGAGTGCCTCTATTCCCGCTAGTTTTAATAATATCCCTTCTAAACTTCATCATTTTTTTGACAATTAATTTCAAATTTTGTTAGTAGTGTTTATTTTTTAATTTTTAAAATTATCAATTCAAATAAAATAATAGCTATGAAATTAGCGTCTCTAAAATTTGTATAAAAATCATTATTATTTATTTCAATTTTATGCTTATAAAAAAATATTATTTAATTTTTATGATATTACAAATTTGATAACATTTTCTTTCCTCACTCGTTTTTATTTATTTTTAAATACTCCTTTTATCCATTATTTTCTTTACATAACTATTTTTATCTCTTTTTTTATTTCTTTCTTAATATTTTCAAAAAAAATTAATAACTTTAAAATCAAAAGTTTTTTTAAATCATATAAAATATTAATCAAAATAATAATCCTTTAATTTACTTTTATACTTATAATCAGTTTAATAAATAAATCATTTCAATTACATTTATTTATCATACTATTCAATTAAAAAAATAGTTATGTTGGCTTAGCCAACTCAATATTTTTTAATTTTATTAAAAAAATATTATTTTTTATATTGGGTCGTTGTAAAAGAAAAACTAATACTAGTGAGTAAATTCTTAATGAAAAGTGGATATCATGGTTTAAAACAATTAAGAGATAAGAAAATTGGAAGCTAGATAAACTAGTTCATTATTAATCAGAAAAGCATAAAACACATACATATTTTGGAGAAACAAAGATCACAATATCATTTCCACACACAATACAACATGTTGGTTCTTACCTAGTCATATAATGCATTGGAATTTAGGAATGCACTTTAAATGATAGACCTGATCCACTTAATTTTTCTTCAATGATTTTGGATAGTTTTTCTATCATAGAAGGAGAAAAGTAATTTATCCAATCTCCTATTTTACCTTTCCGAAATAAGTTTTTCTTTTCTGTAATATTCTCTATATATCCTGATTTATTCACTTCCAAATTCTTCATCTTCTCAAATTCACATAAATTGACTATGTTTTCAATCACTTGGTTACTATCTCCTCCTTGAATGATAGGAGAGTCCAAGAACTCTACAATTCTTTTCACATGAAATACTGTATTTTCTTTAAGATCTTCATACTTCAAGAACAACACTTTGTTTGGTCTAGCTATGCTCTCCTTCCAGTAACCTAACATATGACTCCACCATGGACCAAATGCCATTATCCCATTGCAATACTTTTCAAATGTTTCTTCAAAAGTTAATGCAGGTAAAGACACTAACTTCAATTTGGGAAAGAATTCCCATGCCGAAACAAAATATCAAATGGATTTCTACATATATAAATGATCTTGCAATTGGATTTTGTGATGGATTCAGGCAATGAAGGGAATGGTAAGTGAGTACCAAGAACTCTTGGCTCACTCATGTTGGAGAGGGAAAGGATGTTGTCATGCAAATCATGAGACAAGATAAATTCAGGGAAGGGCACAAGTTCATGAGGATTGGAAGAGAGTAATGGATGGTGGTCGAAAGAGGAAAAACGATGATGGTTTACAATGACAAAAGCAAGGGCTTTCAACCAGGTAGTACCTGATTTTGGAAAGCTGGCAACAAAAACATCGTTGTCTTTTGCATCAAAATGCTTTTGAAAGTTGTTCACTCCTTGAACATGAACTGTTGGGCACCAAAAGTCTTGAAATAGATGGAGATAGGGAGCTCCACCCAAACCACTCTCCTTGGGAAGGGAGAGGCTTAGGTCATTTTCTTCATTTTCTTGTTTCTGAATTGGGAAAGCCATTGGAGTAGGTAGAATATGAATGGTGAGTGAAGAGTAGAATTGGATGATAACATAGGTTAGCATGAGATAGCTTTTATAGCAGTTATTAGTGGTCCAATTTCATTAAATGAATCAAATAACTATGTGTAGACGTGTGCAGCATGCATATTTTTGTTTAGAGAATATGTGTATACGTGTGCAACATGCATATTTTTGTTTAGAGAAATGCCGACAATGATAAACATGCACTGACACAGACTGTGGTTTTTTGATAACACAAACCTGTTTCAGTTTTAAAATAGAGTTATAGGAAGTTGTTGGTCTGGGTTTGGTTAACCTAAATGACTTTGTTGCCACCAACAGAATATGCATAATGGAAAAAAAATAATATTCAAATTAAAATTAATGTTCTTTAGTTACAAATAAGCTATTCTTTCAAACAATAAATGCATGAAAATTTGAATTTGTCAAATTGTGAACACAGTAGAAAAACCATTAGTAATATAAATGTTTCTGTGTCTTTCACTGGTGGAGTTTTTGAGGTATGATAATTTGTTCAAAAGGAGTTTAAATTTTTAAAGAAGAACTTTTTTAACTAATTTGTAGATGTCCTGCTTGTTACTTGTATTACAGTATTTAGTTTCTTCGGATTTACTTTTTCTTGTGTTTCTTTAAGAAATAAATAATATTTTAAGCCGAAGCTGTAGTGAATTTAATTGACACTTGGATTCAAACTTACTCACTCTAAGAAGAAACTGATTAAAATGCTTCTTCAATCTCTTATATTCACTAAAACCTATTTCCTCTTTTTTTTTTGGCAATTAACTAATAAAATAAAGTGAGACACTTTAGGGATGTCTCAACCCTTTATACATAAGTCATACCTGGTTAAAACTTTCAACATACGAAGACAAAGAAAATAGATGCTCCACTTACACAAAGAGCATAAGCTTTGAAGTCGCCCCTACCCATAACAACACTCTTACACAAAGAACCTTGTCTTTCAAAAAACAGCCCCTGCCCATAACAGAATTGGTTCTACAAAAAACCAGCTGAACACAAAACTTAAAAGTTACAAACATAATGACTAAGTGAGACTCTATCCCTGATGTCCTTTTACATCCTTGGTCTCTTAACACTTTGGCCTGCTTCCAAAATAACCTGCAACATTTAAAGCTTAACAAAAATATTCCTAGCATATGATGTAAGGTTAGCTGTTAGAAATTTAGCAAGCTAACAACAAAGTGTTTAAATGCTTCCTCCCTTCTTTCAACTATGAGTGATGCTTGCTTCCAATAACTCCATTCCACTCCCTCGTAAAACTTTGTTGGCGGGCAGGCTACAATAAAGCATAGTCCTTCCATTCTGATTTTAGTCTTGATTACCTGCACCAAAAGACCATACCTTTCACGACTCGCAGCCATCACAAGGACTAAAATATGACTGTACCACTAAGTGATCAAAACACAAGAGGGAAAAAAACAAGGCAAACAAGATCGTGCAAGGTAAATCATGCTTTCAGACCGAAAAAGTTACCTAGTTGCCATATTAATGCAAGTTTGTAAGGATAAAACCCAATCAGAAAAAGAGAAGTTTACATTCCTTATTTTATGTTTCATCCATGCCCAGGATTGTACCTGTGCCAGGGTGAAGATTTCATCTGCATCACTCTTTGCTTGGTTAAAAATAACTCTATTCCTATGCTTCCAAATACACCATATCACGGAAATCCACAGACTTCTCCACAACTTATTACCCTCTTTGTTAAAGCACGAACAAAAGAATTGGTCAAAGTGGTTTTCCAGGACATTGTGGTTCACCGTACTAATCCCAAGCCAATTACTGCACATGTTCCATACTGAATTTGATACCTTACACGTAATGAGGATGTGTGAGGTTGACTCTTCCTCCCTCCCGCATAGGGGACAATATGTATCACTCATTACTATCCCTTTTTTGTGAAGATTCTGCTTCGTAGCTATCCTATCCAACATGGCCCTCCAAACGTAGAACTGAGATGAGGGCATTACTTTTAGATTCCAGAGATCAGCGAAACGACCATTTGTATTCCTATTCCCATTATATGCTAACTTTGAGTATGCTGATTTTACCGAGAAGTTGTCGGAGGATAAATCATTCCATAGCCATGAGTCCACCTTGTCTGAATGAAGGGATACTTGTGCTATACTTGTCATGAAATCTTCTACCATAGGTTTTTCCCACTCAAACCACGCTCTTCTCCAGCTGAAATCCCACTCCCAAACCTCTGAAGACCATTTTCCGAAACTGACAATTGGTTTATCATTTAACAAGGAGTTTTTGTAGATTCTAGGATATCTCTCTTTGAGTTGAGTATTGTCTAACCACTTATCTTCCCAGAATTTAAACTTTGATCCATATCCCACCTGCCAAATCATATTTGATTCGAACCAACTATTGTTCTGATCGAAGAGGCTTACTTTGGATAAATCCGTCCACCATCTAGATCTGTGCTTATTTCGAGCCGGTATATTTAAGTTTAACGTCCTCCAAGATCCATACTTTGATTCTAAAACATCCTTCCACAAGCCAACCTCTGGGGACCTCAGTTTCCATAGCCATTTTTCCAGGAGGGCCTTGTTAAAAAGGTCAATGCGTTTAATACCAAGGTCATCTTCCTCTTTTGGTTTACATATGTTCTCCCAACTACACCAAGCAATTTTCCTCCCTTCTGCTCCCCAGCCCCACAAGAAATTCCTTTGTAGCTTAATAATTTCCTTGCACACCCCAACCGGTGCTTTAAAGAATGACAAGAAGAATAATGGTATGGCATTGATAACGGATTTTATGAGACAAACTCTTCCCGCGAAGGATAAGTTTTTGCCTTTCCAAGCCGACAATCTCTTTCTTATCTTTGATAACACTGGTTCCCAAAAGGAGCATTTAGATGGATTGCCTCCTACAGGTAGACCTAGATAGGTGAAGGGTAGTTCCATTATGCTACAATGGAGGATTTCAAAGTACATTTTGACCAAGTTCCTATCCACTCCAACTGCGCCTATTTTACTCTTGTGGAAATTAACTTTAAGGCCAGAACCTAACTCAAAACATCTTAGCATAGCCTTAATAGTCAAAATGTTTTGCATACTTGATTCACAGACGAATAAGGTATCATCAGCAAATTGGAGCAGATTCACCTCGACATTTTTGTCTCCAACTTTAATTCCCGAGAATAAATTTCTTCTGGTTGCTTGATTTACTAATCCGGATAGGCCTTGGGCCACAATTAGGAACAAGAAAGGTGCCATAGGATCCCCCTATCTTAAACCTCTCGAGGGTTTGAATTCTTTTGTTGGACTACCATTTACCAGTACTGAGATAGTAGCAGATTCAAGACATTCCCTGATCCACTGAATCCATTTCTCACAGAATCCTAATTTGCCCATCATATAGAACAGAAACTCCCAGTTGACCGAGTCATAAGCTTTTTCGAAATCCAGCTTCATAATTACCCCACTCCTCCTTTTTCTCTTTAATTCATCCACAACCTCATTGGCGACAAGGACACTGTCTAAAAGCCCTCTATTTGATAAAAAAGCCGATTGTGACACATCTATGATCTTCTCAATGATTTTCTTAATCCTTATTGATAACACTTTTGTCAATATTTTGTATAAGCATCCGACTAAAGAAATGGGTCTGTACTCCTCTAAGGATTGAGGGTTCTCGGATTTTGGAATCAACGTTATGAATGAGGCATTACATCCTTTCGGTATTTTCCCTTCTTTATGGAAATATTGTACTGCACCAATAACGTCATTTTCTAATAATTCCCAGTACTTCTTTATAAAGCTGAAAGATACACCGTCTGGACCAGGGCTTTTACTGCTATCACAGTTCCATATGGCTTCCTTAATTTCTTCCTCCTTAAAAGGTTCAATCAGCAATTGATTATCTGCTTCCGTTAGAGCTTTGAATTCAACATTATCCAATCTGACTCCGATGTCCTCTTGTGCTGACATCTTTGTTTTGTAAAAATCCTTGACTATTTCCTTTACCTTAATCGGGTCTTCCTCCCAGGATCCCGAGATCAAACTATGTGCACCTTTAATCTCATTTCTCATCCTCCTCCATTTAATAGACCCATGAAAATATTTGGAGTTTGAATCACCCTGTTTGAACCATGTTGCCCTTGATTTTTGTTGTAAAAGGGATTCATTTCTCATGTTAATAACCTGTAATTGGCTCAAAAGTTCCCTTCTTTCCATAATTTTATTATCATCCAAGTTATCTACGTCATCCAAAGAATCTAACTCTTGTATTCTATTAGTGAGCTCAAGCTTAAGCTTGTCTGTATAACCAAACACCTCTTTGTTCCACCATTTTAGATCACTCTTTAGCATTCTCAACTTGTCCATTATCATTTGGATATTATTTCCATGAACTCTGTAGTTTTCCCACTTCTTTTTTACAAAGCTATCAAAATCCTTATCTTCTTGCCACATATCTAAAAATCTGAATGGTTTTAGCCCCCAATCTAATACCTTAGATTTTAAAATTAAAGCATAGTGATAAGAAATATTTCTATCCATAACATATTGTTTGTAGCCCGGCCAATGTTGTAGCCAATCAAAAGAGGTTAAAAACCTATCAAGCCTACTCTTTGCCTTTCCATTAGATCTATACCATGTGTATTTTCTACTAATACTAGGAATGTCAACCAGCTCCATACTATCAATAAAGTTATTAAAAGCTTGCATTTCTTTCTTATTACTTCTGCCACAGTTAATCCCCTTCCTTTCATCAACCTTCCTTATTGAATTAAAATCCCCCAATATGCACCATGAGTTGCAGGCTTCCCTTAGTCTTATAACTTTCAATTCATCCCACATTTGAATTTTCTCTTGTAGATTACATGATGAGTACACATTTACAATAACAACAGGTATATTATTCTCCTTAAAGATCCCTATAAATATTATGAACCATTTGTTAATGATGTGGTTTATGCACTGGAAAAAATTATTATGCCATACAGTTAGAATCCGTCCAGCCCCATTACTTGGTTCACTATAGAGAAAACCAATGTCGTTATCCCCCCACAATTGACAACATTTTTCTTTACTAAAAGATTGCAATTTAACTTCTTGTAAGCGAAGCATTTTAATAGCTTCGACCCTAATGAGGTCCTTAATGTACCTCCACTTTACAGGACTCCCAAAACCTCTAACATTCATAGATATAATTTTCATTAAAAACCCATAACATCCCCTCCTTCCCTAGCTGACTTTACCATCTTATCCTTGATTTCTAAGTCTTCTAAACTAACGAGAAGCTTTCCTTCGAGAAGCTAACGAGAAGCTGACTTTACCATCTTATACAAAAACCTCCACTAAACTAACGAGAAGCTTTTCTAAGTCTTCGTTGATTTGCGTTTTAAGAATTTATTTTTAGCCCTTTAAAATTCTGGCATATTTTGTTGACAAAAACCCAGGTAGAGATGAAAGTGTCAAATAGGTTCCTACAAATTTAAATGATCTTACTATTACTCTCTTTAATTGATTTGGCCAATGAAGTAAATGGAACATGAGTACCAAAAAGTCTTGTGGCATTTTGGGTAGCTCATGAACTTTCCAATTAGTTTCATCATAGATGACAAATTCAAATGGAGGCACAAGTTCATGGGGATTGGAAACAAGTAATGGCAAAGGTTAGGGCTTTCAACCAAGTGGTGCCTGATTTTGGAACACTAGCAACAACAATATCATTGTCTTTAGCTTGGAAGTGATTTTGAAAAGTGCTTATGGCTTGGATTTCAGTTGATGAATGCCAAAAGCCTTGGAATAAATAGAGATAAGGTGTTATCCAACCCTTCTCTCTAGGAAGGGAGATAATTAACTCCTTACAATCTTGGCTTAATTTGTTTTCTTCATTTACTTCTTGCTCATACATTGATTGGTTTTTTTGTGAAATCTTAGAGATTTGTTGGAGCAATAGGAAGTGTTAATGGTAGCTAGCTTTTATAGTAGTGACAAATGCTTTAATATCAATTAGTTCAAGTAGGAAAGAATCTCACTAATTGTTTAATATTGGTTTCTATACGTTTTCTTTAAGCAAATGGTTAGTAATTTTAAAAGATATTTTTTTATTCAAATGGTCATTTAGTTTATTAAATTTTAAATAATTTTTTTAGGGCAATAGATATTAAAAGAAATGTTTAATAAATTTGTGATATTTGCCAAATATGAGCAGTGACAATGACACGATGAAAACAAGCAACGGGCTCAAAGATTGTTTGCATTTTCTCGGTAGGATTTTTATGTTTGATTTACTTCAAAGATATAATTTTTTTGACTTTTTATAATAATTATTTAAAAAACATATTTTTATAATATATACATTTTTTATGAATAAAAGAAACACATAAATTATATTGTAAAATTGAATTGAAACAGTACGAAAATCTGAAAAATGTTTAAATGTAAAGTATTTCTATGAAAGCTTTATAAAAATACAAGAGAGTAGAAAGAAAATATAATTTTGAGAGACCACTTCAAATGATACAATATGAAAAATTACTTATAATTTTTTTATCAGCAAGAAAAATAATTAATAAATAGAACCACTTCAGGACACCTCCCTTAGCAATCCACCCCAACAGAAGAAAAAAAAACCACCACCTAACAAAAGAAACCAAAGCACTAATACAATCTGTCACAACTTAAACCAACAGGTTCAACACTCCAAACAAACAAAACAAAGATCACCAAAACGTAAAACTCATCCCAACTTCACATACAGTCAACACACCACCCAACCAAACCGCTAAAAAAAGATAAAGTCTTGTCTACCTAAAACAAAAGCATATAACTTAAATCGAATTAAGACAAATCAAGGGAGAAAAATGTCAATTAGAGAATGAGAAGCAAACAGAGGGAACTTTGGAAGTAACCCAAGACCAAACATTCAATTGGACCAAAGAGAAGATTTTAGAATGATTCACCATTGCGCCATTGAAGATGACCTTATTCCTATGACTCCGAATCACCCTAACCACCGAGATTCACACACTCCCCAAAACTAAGTTGATAGACTCAGGTGCATTACAAATAGAAAACTGAATCAAATGTGAAAAGGGATCAATAAGAGCAACCAACAACAACCCTAACCACGAGAAGCACTGATTCCAAACTAACCATGCTATTCTACAACCAAAAAACAGATGGTTAGTAGAGTCCTCTTTTAATTACACAAACAACAAAGAACACCTTCGACCACCACCCCACGTCTAGCCAAAATAACTTTAGTAGCAATTTTTTTTCTAGCACCCTCCAAGCCATAACCTGGACCGCAGGCAAAACTTTAATGTTCCAAAAAAAATTAGAATAACTTGAGAGCACCCCATCAATTTCTCCCCTTAATAAACCGTAAGCAAAATTAACCAAGAACTCAATAGACGCGCCACATTTCCAAGACCACTTGTCATCAATACCCGAGACAAGACTCATTCCATGTACCTTCTCAAGAAGTTGGCAAATCTGAGTCTTCTCCCACTCAAACAGACTTCTTCGCCACACCAAATTCCACCTCCAAACACCATTTTCCAACAAAATATCTTTATCAACACACAAGGAAATCAACCTCGGGAATTTACATTTCAAGAGAACGTTCCCCACCCATCTGTCTTCCCAAAACTTAATACCCTTCCCATTACCATGTAGTACAAGTAAATTTTACTATCAGTATGCTCCAGAGCCTAATCACTAGCCCCTTACTTGAAGTGCATCCTACACCGTAAGTTTAATTATTTCACAATTCTATCATATATTAAATATTTTAGTTATTCACATTGTTTGTATTTTTTTCAGCTTTTATGGATTACATCAGTGGTATTTCTACTAGACGCATTTCATATTTTTATTTGTAGTACTTTTTATATAATTGTATTATGGTACATTTTAAGTTTTAGAACTTTTGATTAATTTTTAATTTACAATTTTATTTTATGCTTTATTTTATAGCAGCATTATACATTTCAATTGCTAAGTTCTCTTTATGCATTAGTACTCATATTGACTTGAAATTATTTAGATATTTGAAAGATTTTAATGCTTTTAATAAGTCAAATGATATAGATAATTATCTAGATGTTTGAATGATTTGGATGGTTTTTTTAATAAATATGAAAACTTTTTACAAGTGAAAACGGGTAGAAAAATAAAAATAATTTGCATTTTTTTTCTAGTTTTTATGCGTCAGTCAAGACCACACAAATCATTATTAATCTTTAATTTGTTTTCTAACTTCCATTTTTGTGTGGGTCAGACCCACGCTAGTTTTTATTTTTATTTTTAGTTATTTCCAATTTTGCATTGACTAGACTTACACAAATTTTGATTTATTTTTTTTTATTTTTTTTGCGTTTTGCTTGGTCAACACATTCTGGCGTTTTCGATACATCTATGTCAGTCTGGCCAACGATATTTCATCTTCGTTTTTGTCGATCAGGCCGATGATATTTTTGTTTGTCTCACGTCGGCTTGACCCACACAAATTAACTATGCTTCCACGCTTTTCCGCTTCTTGGCCGACGCATAACATATATTTATTTGTGAGTTTTCTTTGATTTTTGACCATCTTTGGCCGTCAAAATGATGTTTCTGTTTTAGCTATTTCACCCTTTCAAACGAAGTGTTTTTTATCTGCCATATCCCCTAATATACAACAATAAGCAGTTCTTAATACATAACTCAACAGTCATGGTTGAAAAAATTGTAAGAGACAAGAAGTTCGAAGCTAGATAAGTTATTTTTATTGGCCGGAAGCTATAAAGACATATTTCTTCATTTATAAAAGTGTAAAAACACATCTTTATTTATCAAAAGTAAAGATCACAATATCATTTGTTCTACGCAATACAACACGAACATGTTGGCTCTTATGAAGTCGCATGTTGCAATGAAATCTCGGAATGGACTTTAAATGATAGACCTGAGTCACTTAATTTTTCTTCAATGATTTTGGATAACTTTTCTATCATAGAAGGAGAAAAGTAATTTATCCAATCTCCTATTTCACCCTTCCGAAAGAAGTGCTTCTTCTCTATAATATTGTTTATATATCCTGATTTGTTCACTTCCAAATCTTTCATAGTCTCAAATCTACATAGTTTGATTATGTTTTCAATCACTGTGTTACTCACTCCTTCTTGAGTGTTACTCACTCCTTCTTGAGTGATAGGAGAGTCCAAGAATTCTGCAATTCTTTTCACATGAAAAACTGTATCTTCTTTAAGATCTTCATACTTTAAGAACAAAACCTTGTTTGGTCTATCTATGCTTTCCTTCCAGTAACCTAACATATGACTCCACCATGGACCAAACACTGTTATCCCATTGCAATACTTTTCAAATGCTTCCTCGAAAGTTAATGCACGTGAAGACACTTTGGTAAAGAATTCCCATGTCGAAACAAAAGTATCAAATGGATTTCTACATATATAAATGATTTTGCAATTAGATTTTGTGATGGATTCAGGTAATGAAGGGAGTGGTACGTGAGTAGCAAGAACTCTTGGCTCACTCATGTTGGAGAGGGAAAGAATTTGGTCAGGCAAATCATGAGACAAGAAAAATTCAAGGCCGGACACAAGTTCATGAGGATTGGAAGAGAGTAATGGATGGTGGTCGAAAGAGGAAAAACGTTGATGGTTTACAATGACAAAAGCAAGGGCTTTCAACCATGTAGTACCTGATTTTGGAAAGCTGGCAACAAAAACATCATTGTCTTTTGCATCAAAATGTTTTTGAAAGTTGATCACTCCTTGAACATATAACGATGGGCACCAAAAGTCTTGAAATAGATTGAGATAGGGAGCTGCAAACAAACCCATCTCCTTCGGAAGGGAGAGGATAAGCTCATTTTCTTCATTTGCTTCTTTGTCACTTACGAAAGCCATTGGAGTAGGTAGAATAAGAATGGTGAGTGAAGAGTAGATGATGACATAGGTTAACAAGAGATAGCTTTTATAGAACTTTTTAAACTAATTTCTAAGATTTCCAGCTTTTTACTTGTATTAATTGTATTATTTTAGTTTTTCTGGGAGTTACTTTTTCTTCTTCTATCCTCGGTATATTCATAATCACAACCAAATATTTATTAAAAAAAATCTATAAAAAAAAATCAAATTAAAAGAAATAAAATTTTATTATATAAAATTGTGAATATATATAAATTTAATAATGCGAATAATATTATAAAATATTATGTATAATATTTTAATTTAAAAAAAAAACGTAAAATAGAATAATAATTTAAATATCTATAGAGAACATAATTTTTAAAAATTAACTAACTTTAACTTTTTATTGCAAGTACTGATATTTTATCGTAATTAATGGACCCTCACGTACACATAAGGCTATCCCTGGTTCGTACAACATAGTCCGCAAAATGCTAACGCTAAAAAAAAACTGACCACACAGGCAATATCTTAAAATCTCAAACAACCATTAACTAAACTTTTTGAAAATGTAAATTATATTTGGTCAAAAAATTAGTTAAAGAAAGTGGTGGCAGACATATAAATGATAGGTGGGGTAATTGAGAAAGAATGAACAACCCTTGACACTACTTAAAAAAAAATCAGCTATTTCCCATACTATTTTTATAAATTTTTGTGTTGTATATAAAATGTAACTATGGTAAATAGTCGTTGTATATGGTTATTTTTTTAAGTAGATTTTGTTAAATGTTAATTAATTCTCATCTAAATTGACCTATTCAATTATAATCCAGTAAGACAAATACATAAATTTAGAAAATTAAATTATATATATTGATAAAAATGTATTATAAACACTAATAGTTTATCTTTACCTATATTCCTATCTATCTATCTAATTCCTACACTATTCACTAGCTATCCTAGAGTTATAAAAATTTAGGAAATATGTGGATCAAGAATGTCTCACATATACTATGGCTTCTGAAGACATTGGTCGCTCATCCGTGAAGAATTGTATTACAAAATAAAGTTCACATAAATTAATGTTAAGATACATTTATGTTAAATAATTATAAAAATAATTTACCATTATGTTACCTGATCGCAATCACTTTTAAGGCCAAGTCTTACAATGGTAACCCTAAACGTAATAACCACATGATGAATTTTTACGTCAAGTGCTCCGCATTGTCAAAAGTAATAATTTGTCCTTAAGGACGGATATCGATCCCACAAGGAACAATTGACTATTCAAGTACAATATTCACTAAATATAAAACATAACAATAAAAAGTTGGTTTGAAGATTGTTATAATGGAAATAATTAACAAGAAAACAAATCAAAGATTAATTACTTCAATTGATGCCCGTATAAAAGTCATTTATATCGATTCCTTGCATATAAAATTCTTAAGAATGTTCCATACATATAGATCCCTCGCATATTTATATGAACAACTTAGGATCAAGCTCAGACGTTAATAGCAATTGACATTTCAAGTCTATTTCTAGTACTCAAATATGTTAAGTATTGTTATTTAGGTATGATCCGATCGGTCATCGGTCGTAGATGACGTCAGCAGCAGAGAACCACGTGGACCGCTCGCAGGGTGACACGTAGACCAGGTGGCAGAGAGGTCAGAGAGACGATCGCCGAGAGCTGTGATCGGTGGTCAGTCAACGAGTGACCACCGACAGATTAGGCGGCAGAGAGGTCAGGGGACAGATCATCCAGGACGGTGATCAGTGGTCAGTACCCCAGAGACCACCAGCAGACCAGTTCTCAGACTAACGCCTGGGAGCAGAATACGAGAGGTAGGTAGAGCACTGATCAGTCATCGGGTGCATAGTCATCGGGGTCTCGTGTTACACGCAGTTAAACTGGGACTAAGGTTCCCAGCGAGAGCGTTACGCATGGACCTCGCATGAGCACATCCCAGGGAATCATGCACGAGAGTGGCCTGAGGGAACTAGTAAACCAGTCAGTGATTGGTGATTCCCTTAACCCATTACGTGCGTGACACCGAGAAGGGTGAGCTGTATGTGCAGGGAGCAGCGTTTGGTGAGTGTGCCTAGACCAGCCACACCAGACGTTCTCCTAAGAGCATACGCTTACCCAGATAAGAGAAATATCCTAAGTTACTCCGCAAGGGCGTAACTTAGGCACACAAAGAGAAGCGCTAGAACCCTTATAGGAAGTGACGCGTGTGTGGTTAGATGTGAGTTGCAGGCCTCCACGTGTCATCCTCTGAGAGGGGCGCGGTCCAGACAAAAGAGCCCTCCGTACCACTAAAGGTACAGACAGGCGCAACCAAGCGCAGAGACGCGCAGACATGCACAGACTCTCACGCCCCCACTACTGATTCTGAAGGTACACTGTCTCTGAAAAGCACAACAGGGTTCTGACACATGCCAGAAAAGCATAACAGAATTCTGTTGTGCCCAGAAACAGAGAGAGATAAAAGAGAGAATCAGGGTGAGAGTGAAAGGGGGGAAAAAATAGAGAGCAAGAGTCTTACACACACACTGCTAAGTTTTCTCATCTTTGGTGGTTCTGTGGACTAACTTGATCGTCGGAGTGCAAACGGCCGCTAGAGGCGCCGTCTGTGTGTTTTGCAGGTCACGGTTGGAGATCCAAGAGAAGGTTCTGAGGGTGATTCTGTAGGAAACGCAGTCGCGAAGACGGGACAGAGTGTGCTACAGAGCGATTCCTCCACGATTCGAGTTACCGGCAGGATCAAGGTAGAACCCTAAAAATACTTCCTAGTCAGATTTAAGATCCTCAAACATGTCACAAATATTTAAAAGCAAAACAACAATATCAATAACCAATCAAGAACAAAATATTATATCATACTTAAATATCACCTCAATACATAAGAGTTTGAACAGATTACTCCCAATCCAAAGGGTAGAATTCACTACAAGAAAAACGCGAATTATCCGTATGTAAAATCAACATTACATACGGATCAAAATCCGTATGTAAATATTAGCACCATAAAATAAAATTACCAGTGAATGGATTCGAAGCCAGGTTCCTTCAGCAACCAAGTAAAATTTAACCACTACACTAAACAAATTCTTTAGTTTTATTATGATTTTTATTATACTTATTATTATTAATAATACTAACAATACTAACAATATTAATAATATTAATAATACTAAGAATATTAATAATACTAAGAATATTAATAATACTAACAATACTAATAATATTAATAATACTAACAATATTAATAATACTAACAATACTAACAATATTAATAATACTAACAATATTAATAATACTAACAATACTAACAATATTAATAATACTAACAATATTAATAATACTAACAATATTAATAATACTAAAAATATTAATAATACTAATAATAATAATAATACTAACAATATTAATGATACTAACAATATTAACATCACATTTAATTTATCTATAATCTACTTGAATCTAAACATAATTTATTATATTATCTATTACTATGAATCAAATTTAATATATGTCATACTCATAGTCATCATATTCCCTATTACATTAAAATCAACTATCATATTAATTATTATTTTACGATCATATTGACTTAATTAAGTTCATTATAGGTAGTTGGTTTTACTTGTGTGTTATATATAGTAAAGAATATTGTCAACAAACAATATTATCTTTTAACATAAAATGATGACTTTTACATTAACTATTAATTAAATCTCTAATACGGATTACTAGTTAGCATATCATTATAGTTTAAACTATATTAATTATTTCATAAATCTATGTAAAAAGTTGTTACTAAATAACCCTTTCTACTAATATATAAATCATAATGACAAAGTGATTAAATAATTTATAATTTAAAATATTTTAAAAATTATACATTATATCAATTTTAATCTATGTAAGTAAATATTTGAAAATAAGATTTTTTTTATCGACAAAGAATAAAAAAAATTAAACAAAACATTTTAAGGATATTTCAATCCTTATACAAGAATCTCAAATCAGAAAAGAAGTGTAAGATACAAGCACCTATATAGCCATCTAACAAAAACTTCACAACTACCTATAATAACCTATATTTGAAAATAAGATATCAAATAATTTTATATTAATATATATATATATATATATATATATATAATATGAAAGTAAATTTAAATTTAACCATGAGTTTTAAAAAATTAATGATTAAATAAAGAAATATATTAATCAATATATATATATATATATGTATTTATAGTATTAAAGTTATATTAATATTATATAATTTCTTCCTTTTTCTCTCTATCTATCTATATCTGGATAAAAGTAATATTACTCAAGTCAAATAAAACTACTATACACATACAATAAATATCTAAATGTATATTTATATCAAAATTAATATTAATAATATGAATATAATATTGATAATATGAATATAATATTAATAATATGAATATTAATACTAATAATATTAATAATAATATTAATAAATATTAATAATAATATGAATATTAATACTAATAATAATAATATTAATAATAATATTAATATGTATAAATTATATTAATATGTATAAGTATAATAAAAATGATAATATGACCAAAGAACTTGTCTGGTCTAGTGGTCAATGCTTCCCCGGGTCATTAGAAAGACTTGTGTTTGAATCCTGGCTGCTGCAGTTTGCTTGTAACATTATTATGGGGCTTTGTTTTGAGTCCTATGCTGCAGTTTGCTTGTAACATTATATGGGGCTCGGGTTCGAGTCCCGTGCAAAATGCCTTTAGGATTAATAATAGTGATCATAAATAATAATTTGTAATAATGAAATTTTTTTTTTTTTTTTTTACATTACATACGGATAAATCCGTATGTAATATCCGTATGTAAACCTGTTTTATATACGGATTTTGGGTCTTACATACGGATTTTGGGTCTTACATACGGATTTTGACTGTATGTAATTCTAATTTTTCTTGTAGTGATTAGCCACACATATTTCTAGCACCTTCCATTCTCCCAATTGGTTACAATTCACTCAATGGTGTTTTCCTCCCAATCTGACACACTAGGATTGTGCCTATAGCCCCTTATTTAACCAAATTTTCTAGGGTTAGGTGACTTCCTGTGTTGCGCTTTGGGCTTGTTCATAAAAACACAAAAGTAGCCCAATTAATCTTATGCATTCTTGCTGTTGAGTTGGACTCTTTTCTCTCTTTTGTGCGTTATGGACCTTCCAACTTTCTCCTTTTAGCATATATCATTATTCTTTAGTCAAATCTCCATTTCAGCTTAAGGAACTTTGGAGGTTACCCAAGACCAGACCTTCAATTGAGCCATGAAAAAGATTTCGGAATGATCAATCACTCCTCCCTTAAAAATGTGCTTATTCCGATGTCGCCAAATCTCACTTACCAAAGCAATCCAGACATTTCTAGAAACTAAATTAGTAGATGTTGGAGCACCATACAAATTAAAATACAAATGTGAGGTAGAAACAAGATGGTCAACCGAGTTCAACCCTAACCAAGCATAGCAAAGATTCTAAACAAGCCAAATAATTATGCATTCAAAAACCAAATGGCTTGTTGTCTCCTCTTTCACCCTGCAAAGGCAACATATAATGCTATCAACCACGACCCCACGTCTTGCCAAGTTAACCTCGGTAACAATCTTATTTTCCAGAACCCTCCAAGCAGTGATATGGGCTAATGGCAAAACCTTAATCTTCCAAAAAGAGTTATACAAACTCGTGGGATCCCCATCTAAGGAGATTATTGTTAGTGAAGAATATGAGTGTGGATGGGTGTGAATGGAGGAAATTTGTGAGAAAAGGGTGGGTGCAGGATATGAGTGTGGATGAAGGAGATGAGTGAGAAGAAATTTATATAAAAAGTAAGAGAAAAAAATTTATGAATGAGAAGATTTGTCATCTTTAGATCTGAACCTTTAGATTAAAAATAATTTACTATTCATATTCATTGTTACACATGTGCACAAATTTATAAAATAAAGTTGATGGTAAAACAAATAAATTAAAGATGACCTTAAATATAACATTGTCCTCTTAATGAACCCTAAAATAAATATTTTTTTAAATTAAAAATTAAACCATATTTAATATTATTATATTATTATAGACTCAGCTAACTAACTTTAATATCTTTTTAAAAAAATATAATTATTATTAAAACATATTTAATATTATCAAAATCAACCAAATCCTTCTCTAATATCACTACAAGAAAATCATGAAATAGAAACCAATTTTTAGAAACCAAAATAATTAGTTGCAATAGTAACTAAATTAGACACCATTTTAGAAACTAAAAAGAAATTTGGTTTCTAAATTAGTTTCTATTATTTTCTATTATTGTTAAATAGTTTTTAAATTGGTATCTAATTAGCAACCAATGTTTTTGTTACCAAATTTAGAAACTAAATAATTGGTAGTTAAAACCTTAGTTGCTAATTAGATACCAATTTAGAAACTATTTAACAATAATAGAAAATAATAGAAACTAATTTAGAAACCAATTTTTTTTTTAGTTTCTAAAATAGTCTCTATTTTAGTTCCTATTGTAACTAATTATTTTGGTCTCTAAAAATTGGTTTCTATTTCATGATTTTCTTGTAGTGTATCTTATTTTTAAAATATATTTAATATTATTAGAACGATAAGAATTCTAATATTTTTTTAAAATATTTATATTATTAAAAGATATTTAATATTATTAGACTTAGTTAGAGGCTAACTCTAATTTTTTAATATTAAAATATACTTAATATTATTAGAATTGGTTATTTTTTAAAAATATTTTTATATATCGTTAAAATTTATAATAATTTTATGCATATATATTACTTAAAAAAATATAAATATTTGGCGATACATTATAATCAATTTAGTCAACTCTAATCATATCTTATATTGATTCAACTCTAATCATATCTTATATTGATTGATGTTAAATTTGAAAAACTATTTTCGTGTTTTATTATGATAGAGTGTTTTCTTATGATAGAGTTAATCTAGTCGACTCTAATAATATTTTATATTAATCAAAACTAAATTTAAAGGGTTAGCTTTTTAATAGTAGTGTCGATTTAGTCAACTTTAATAATATCCTATATTGATTGATGTTAAATTTTGGAAAACTATATTTTTGTTTGGTGTTAGTATAAAGTTCCTATTTATAATTAACTATTATTTTCATAATTGTTATTAATTCTAAAGTAAGGATCCTTAATCTCTTAGTATCTTTGTTGAATTGACTTGATGTATAATGTGATTTTGTTATTTTAAAAGCACTAACGTGAAGGCTTGCCAAAATTAAAATAAAGAAAAATATCATGTTTACAATCCTCAGCCATTGCTATCCAATTATTCATGTCTTATTTTCCAATAAATGTATTAATCATACATAGCAGTTGGTGACTTATATTAGTGGTTTACTAAGCAAATGTACTTATTAATCATTCATAGCAGTTGGTGACTTATATTAGTTGTTTACTATTTAAGCAAATATACTAATTAAAGAAGTTGACAAGTCACCACTACTATAAAATGACAATTATTATTATTACCCGAACAACCACTATTCTTAAATTTTGTACTGTTAAATCATATGTAAAAAAAGTGTATAAGATTTATTTTCAATATGTGATGCAGGGTTGTATAAGAAAATGATGAAAAATTGATAAGAAGAAGAGATGTTTTTTATTCTCTTAGGTGTACATCATTCCATGTATAGGAAATACATAGGAGTTTCTCTCTTCAAGTTATAATTAGATAGGAATACTAATAATGAGATTCTATCATTATTAAATTAATTGTATATAATTAGATATAATATCGTATAATATTGTATACAATAATTACATATAATTTAATAATTATTATTTTCTTAATAGGTTGTTTATATATTTTTTTATTAGAAAATAATTAAATAATAGGAGTAATTCTTATATAACTCAATTCTTATAAGTTAAAATTCATCATCTCGCATAAAAACGCTTGCACATCTAACCTTTGTTAATTTTAAAATAAATCTCATAAAGACAAGTGGTTTGAGACACTAATTAAAAAAAAAAAAGATATTAATTTTATATTTGTAATTACTTACCATCCAAACTTTCAGTTCTACTATCGAGAAAATTTCATGATGTTATTATTCCATTTTTAAAAATGTTCTTATTCATTTGTTTTCTACATTTCTTCTTCTACATAAACCATATTACAACCAATAGCTTTCTACTATCGGTAATTTTTTTAATTAAATAATGCTTTATTTCATAAACCATATTGCAACCAATGGCTTTCTACTATCAGTAGTTTTTTTAATTAAATAATGCTTTATTACATGGTTTCTGATTAATATAAAAAAGATGTCTGTAAAACTATTTATACTGTTCTAAACCCAGGTTAAAGCATGTACTGAATTAACGGAAAAGGTTTGTTTTTTTTCTATGGGTGGATGTAAAAGAAACTGTAATATACAACGCTGAGCAATCCTTAACACATAATATCATTTGTTCTACACAATATAACATGAACTGACTCTTATGAAATCTCATATTGAATTGGAATCTAGGAATATACTTTAAATGATAGACCCGAGTCACCTAATTTTTCTTCAACGATTTTAGATAACTTCTCTATCATAGAAGGAGAAAAGTAATTTATCCAATCTCCTATTTCACCCTTCCGAAAGAAGTGTTTCTTCTCTGCAATATTGTATATATATCCTGATTTGTTCACTTCCAAATTCTTCATCGTCTCAAATCTACATAGTTTGATTATGTTTTCAATCACTGTGGTACTCTCTCTTCCTTGAGTGATGGGAGAGTCCAAGAACTCTGCAATTTTTTTCACATGAAATATTGTATCCTCTTTAAGATCTTCATACTTCAAGAACAAAACTTTGTCTGGTCTATTTTTGCTCTCCTTCCAGTAACCTAACATATGACTCCACCATGGACCAAACAGCGTTATCCCATTACAATACTTTTCAAATGCTTCTTCCAATGTTAATTCAGATGAAGACAATTTCAAATTAGTAAAGAACTCCCATGCCGAGACAAAAACATCAAATGGATTTCTACATATATAAATGATCTTGAAATTGGATTTTGTGATGGATTGAGGTAATGAAGGGAATGGTAAGTGAGTAGAAAGAAGTCTTGGCACACTCATGTTGGAGAGGGAAAGAATTTGGTCATGCAAATCATAAGAATACATAAATTCAGGGGAGTGTACAAGTTCATGAGGATTGGAAGAGAGTAATGGATGGTTGTCGAAAGAAGAAAAACGTTGATGGTTTGCAATGGCAAAAGTAAGAGCTTTCAACCAGGTAGTACCTGACTTTGGAATGCTGGCAACAAAAACATCATTGTCTTTTGCATCAAAATGCTTTTGAAACTTGTTCACTCCTTCAACATAATATGTTGGGCACCAAAAATCTTGAAATAGATGGAGATAGGGAGCTGCACCCAAACCACTTTCCTTGGGAAGGGAGAGAATGAACTCATTTTCTTCATTTGCTTGTTTGTGACTTTCCAAAGCCATTGGAGTAGCTTCAATATGAATGGTGAGTGAAGACTACAATTGGATGATAGCTTTTATAGAATTGTTTAACTAATTTCTAGATTTCCTGGTTTTTACTTGTATTTCAGTATTTAGTTTGTTCAGAGTTACTTTTTCTTCTTCCATCCTCGGTATATTCATAATCATAATGTAAAATAAAATAATAATTTGAGAAAACATTTATAAAATGGGAGACATAATAATGAATAACACTATTTGATAAGTGGGAGACATAATCGATAAGTGGGGTAAATGATAAGTGGTTGGGAGACATATAATCGATAAATGGGGTAAATGAGAAATAATAATGAAGAACACAATCTAGTGCTGTGGGGGCAACATAACAGACTAACAAAATGTCATGAAATCATTTATCACATTAATCATGAAATCCTCACTGTTAATAATATAAATAAAGTGAAATATTATTTTAAAATACTATTTATGTGAGAAAAGAATTGGAAAATTAGTTAAAATTTTGGAGATAGTTTATTATAATAAATATTATTAATAAAATAAGAGTTATAGCCTTCTCCAAAGGAAAGAGAAAATAAAACCTATAATTCTCTCCATTGTCAAAACCACCATTTTATTTTTTAAAGAAAACGAAAGTCATAGTCCCCTTGTTAACCCATCTAGCCAATGAAGATATCATTTTTGTGCTTTCAATTCATCAAACCAATTTCATAAGTCCGAGAAAATAAACTTGTAGCTCATTTATGTTCAATACTAGAAATTTAATAGGAATTTACAAAAGAAAAGCCACGTAGCCCACCCCAACATATGGAGAAAAGTCACCACCTAATAAAAGAAACTAAAGCACTAATACAATCTGCCACAACTTAAACCAACAGGTTCAACACCCCAAACAAATAAAATAATAATCACTAAAACGTAAAACCTATCCCAACTTTACATACCGTCAACACACCACCCAACCAAACCACTAAAAAAAGAAGATAAAGTCCTATCTACCTAAAACAAAAACATACAACTTAAAATGAATTAAGACAAATCAAGGGAGCAAGACATAGTCAGAGAATGAGAAGCAAGTAGAGAGAACTTTAGAAGTAACCCAACATCAAACTTTCAACTAGACCAAAGAGAAGATTTTAGAATGATTCACCACTGCACCATTGAAGATGACCTTATTCCTATGACTCTGAATCTCCCTAACCATCGAGATCCACACACTCCCCAAAACTAAGTTGATAGACTCAGGTGCATTACAAATAGAAAATTGAATGAAATGTGAAAGGGGATCAATAAGAGCAACCAACAACAACCCTAACCAAGAGAAGCACTGTGTCTAGTCAAATTAACTTTAGTAGCAATCTTTTTTTCTAGCACCCTCTAAGCCATAACCTGGGTCGTAGGCAAAGCCTTAATGTTCCAAAATAAATTGTAATAACTCAATAGCACCCCATCAATTTCTCCCCTTAATAAACCAAGAAAAATTAACCAAGAACTCAATAGATGCACCACCTTTCCAAGACCAGTTGTCATCAATACTCGAGACAAGACTCATCCCATGTACCTCCTGACTCAAATCCAAGTCCCTTTGGTTACCAAAGAAGCTTCAACCACTACACCAAACAAATCTTTTTGTCATATTATGATTTTTATTATACTTATTATTATTAATATCATTTATATTACTAAAATTATTAACTATTGTTAATATTGTTAATAATATAAATATTAATAATATTAATATTATTAAAATTATTAATACTATTAAATATTATTAATATTATAAACATTATAAATTTATTATTATTAAAAATATTATTAAATATTATTAAGTATTGTTAATATTATTAAATATTATTAATATTTTAAATATTATTAATATTTTAAATATTATTAATATTTTAAATATTATTAATATTTTAAATATTATTAATATTATAAATATTAATAATATTATTAAATTATTAATATTAATATTAATATTACACTACAAGAAAATCATGAAATATAAACCAATTTGTAGAAACCAAAATAATTAGTTGCAATAGTAACTAAATTAGAGACCATTTTAGAAACTAAAAAGAAATTTGGTTTCTAAATTAGTTTCTATTAGTTTATATTATTGTTAAATAGTTTCTAAATTGGTATCTAATTAGCAACCAAGGTTTTTGCTACCAAATTTAGAAACTAAATAATTGGTAGCTAAAACCTTAGTTGCTAATTAGATACCAATTTAGAAACTATTTAACAATAATAGAAAATAATAGAAACTAATTTAGAAACCATTATTTTTTTTAGTTTCTAGAATGGTCTCTATTTTAGTTCCTATTGTAACTAATTATTTTGGTCTCTAAAAATTGGTTTCTATTTCATGATTTTCTTGTAGTGTTATCACTAATATCAATATTATTATTATAATTATTAAAAATATTTAATCCAAATCCGTATATAAAAATCCGTATGTAATGCTAACTTTACATACGGATTCAGATCCGTATATAAAAATCCATATGTAATGCTGACTTTACATACGAATCCAAATCCATATAGAATGTTAACTTTACATACAGATCCAGATCCGTATCTAATGCTGACTTTACATACGGATCCAAATCCGTATGTAAAAATCCGTATGTAACGTCAATTTACATACAGATTCAAATCCGTATGTAAAATCCGTATGTAATGTTAAATTTACATACGAATTTAAATCCATATGCAATAATTGGTATGTAAATAACAATTTTCTTGTAGTGAATACTTTGTTTAGTCTAGTTATGCTCTCTTCCCAGTAACCTAACATATGACTCCACCATGCACCAAACGCGGTTATTCCATTGCAATACTTTTCAAATGCTTCCTCGAATGTAAAAGTAGATGAAGACACTAACTTCATTTTGGTAAAGAATTCTCATGCCGAAACAAAAGTATCAAATAGATTTCTACATATATAAATGATCTTGCAATTGGATTTTGTGATGGATTCAGACAATGAAGGGAATGGTAAGTGAGTACCAAGTACTCTTGGCTCACTCATGTTGGAGAGGGAAATAATTTTGTCATGCAAATCATGAGACAAGATAAATTCAGGGAATGACACAAGTTGATGAGGATTGGAAAAGAGTAATGGATGGTGGTCGAAAGAGGGAAAACGTTGATGGTTTACAATGGCAAAAGCAAGGGCTTTCAACCATGTAGTACCTGATTTTGGAAAGCTGGCAACGAAAACATCATTGTTTTTTGCATCAAATTGATTTTGAAAGTTGTTCACTCCTTCAACATAAATTGTTGGGCACCAAAAATGTTGAAATAGATGAAGATAGGGAGCTACACCCAAACCACTCTCCTTGGGAAGGGAGATGATTAGGTCATTTTCTTCATTTGCTTGTTTGTGACTTGCCAAAGCCTAGAGTAGCTTGAATATGAATGGTGAGTGAAGAGTAGAATGGTGGTTAGCACGAGATAGCTTTTATAGAAGTTTTTTTAGCAAATTTCTAGATTCCAGACTCTTTACTTGTACTGCAGTATTTAGTTTGTTCGGATTCCAAAAACTAAACTGTTTTGAAAATGAAAATTGAATATTGTCCAATTAGTTAAAAAAAAAGGGGTGGGGACATATAATTGACAGGTGTGTAAATGACAAATAATGAAGAAGACAAGCTAATTCAACAAGCTAATGTTTACGGATACTAAATAAAATTATTAAATAAAAAATAAATTTAGAAATAAAAAATAATTATTAGTTACTATATGATTAAATTAGAGACTATTTTAGATACTAAATTTTTTTTTTAAATTAGTACTATTGTTAAATAGTTTTCAAATTGATATCTAATTCGCTACTAAGGATTTAACTACCAATCATTTAAATTCTAAATTTGATAGCAAAAACTTTGATAGTTAATTAGATATAAATTTAGAAATTATTAAAAAATAATAAAAACTAATTTAGAAATCGACTTTTTTTTAATTTCTAAAATAATATAACAACTAATTATTATTTTTTTTAAAATTAATTTCTATACAATGATTTTAGTAGGTGGTGAAACTAACATGTCCGAAATCATTTATGAAAGTAATAAGAAAATCTCACTATTAATAATATAATAAAGTAAAATATTATTTTAAAATACTATTTAGGTGTGAAATCAATCTGGATGTGTTCGATGCTAAGCATTGAAAAAATTAATTTAATATCATTATCTTCTGGTGGATGCTTAGTCAATGTAAAAAATAATAATAATTTGTTTTGTTTAGGTGGGTGTGGCCAAAGCATAAATATTGTATGAAAAAAATTATATTTGTAAGATACATGTGCTCTCTTGGTTGTATTGTGCAATTATATTTGTAAGATACAGGTGCTTTTTTTTTTATTGTGTAATTATATTTGTAATACATGTACTCTCTTTTTGGTATTGTGTGATTATATTTGTAATACATGTGCTCTCTTCTTTGTATTGTGTAATTATGTTTGTAAGATATGTAAATGTTAATAAATAAAATTTTGTGTTTAATAGATATGATGGGAGAAATTAGAAGATTTGTTGTTATATTTTGAAAAAAAAATGTAAAATATTTAAGAAACAAGTTTCTTTAATTTCATATTTAATTGAAATTTGGGTTCAAAGGTGGGAAAACATATTTTAAAACTTAAAAAAGGTACATCATTAATGTTGTTTTGAAATATAGATCCTAATTCTAGATTGGGTAATGGGACAAGATTACTATGTCATGACTTCTACATGAACATGTTTGATGTGAGTTGATTTTAGATTGTACATTTTAAAAGTTTCACTTTTGCTTAGAATATTTGAGATTATAATTTATGGTGAGAACCCAAAAAAGATTTCCACTAGACACAAACTTAACAAAGTGATTAAGTAAGTGTGAAGGTTCACTTCAGAAGGGCAAAGAGAAAAACACAATGATAAGGTGGATATGATGCAAGGAGCGGAATTAAGACAATGGAACCAACAAAGAAAACACACAAAGCAAGGAGCACAATAAAAGAGAAGATGATAAAGATGGAGAGCTAAATGGATGGCGCAACTTAAAAAGAAAATAAAAGGAGGAAAGGGATGCAAAGAGCTCATGGAGTAGAAGGGAATTCACGCGACTTGGAGCAGAGGGACTCCAAGGTAAGTGATGCAAGAGCTGCCACTTGAGATATCACCCACCCAAGATAAGACCCAGATAAAAACTAGAGTACTCAGACTGACAATTTCACTCAACCAGAGTTTTCTTACTTCAAATTTCAATTTGTCTAATACATGAGGCAAGACACTCTATTTATAAGATAGAGTGTCTTGGAGAACAAGAAAGAGGGGTAGGGGTGTCATTTGTGAGAAGCCTTCTAGAAGGTAGGTCAAAGAAGCCCTAAACCTAGAAGGACTTGTCATGAAAGGTGGGCTTGGCACAAACCCAAATTACTAAGCACACTTTACTCTAGTTTATTCTTCTATTTACACCCCAAAGTGAGTCCAATTTATTTACATGACTTCTCTTATGAAAAGACAAGAATGAAGAACTTTGTATATTCTGGTTTATAGCTTATTCTTCTTCTGCTGATGCTTTCTCGAGGTTTGGTGGAGCCTGACTTTGTATACTAAGATGATTGACCTTTTGGTGAAGTGCTTGATGTGTCCTTAGCCATCTGCTGGTTGTTGTGGTTTGTATATATCATGCCTCCCCAGATTGGAAAGAATTCGTCTTCAAATTTAGAACTCCTGCAAATAACATAGTTAGTTTTTTCACTCGATTTATATATGTGAGTGGTGAAGCAAACTTATGTTCATTGATTTTTTGGAGTTTCTGTGGAATGGTTCTACTTACATGTAATGTTTGTACAGAATGTGTAGGATCAAAGGAAATTTGGTGTGAAAAACTTCTTATAAGGTGTAAACCTTTAGAAGGACTATTAATGGTAATAATTATTTGTCATAATTATTATTTTCATGAAATCATTTATCATAATAATTATTAATGATATAATAAAATGAAATATTATTTTTTAATCAATAACAAATAAATTATAAAAAAGATATATCTCAACCCATATACAACACTCATCTCTAAGTTACAAACCAAAAAGTACAATAAACACATATAGGTCTAGGCTTATTTAACACTCCCTATCTTATTTTAACATAACAATAATAAAGTGAAATATTACTTTAAAGTACTATTTATATGAAAAAAGAATTGGAAAATTAATTAAGTTTTGGAGATAAATTATTACAATAAATATTATTATTAAAATACGAGTTATAGTCTTCTTCACACAAATGAGAGAAAATAAAACCTATAACTCTCTCCATTGTCAAACCAATTTTACTTTTAACAAAAATAAAAGTCATGGTTCCCTTGTTAACACATCTAGCCAATTGTTTTAGACTTAGGACATGGAAGGGAAGATGTTTCTCGTTAGCAGGTAGAGTATGTTTAATTAAATCAGTCCACTAGTACAAAAGTTTAAAACGACAACCCATTATTTAATGCTGTTTTAGGATTAGACACTGTCTTTCAAAACGTGGTGACATTTTTGAAATTAACTTGATTTAAGAATACGACTATTACCCGCCTTCTTAAATCATATTTTACCCTAATTCTGAAGTGCGCCACTTACGCTTTCATAGTTTCTTTCTTCTTGGAGCTTCGCGTTTTCTCTCTATTTTTGCTCTGGTGTTCCTATTTTCTTATGCGGGTTTCATTGCGTTCTCGTGCCATTGTAAGTTCGTTTCAATCAACTCTCTTTCTTCTTCACCAATGGTTTATAATTTTTTTTTCATTTCATTTATTTGTTTGTTTTCTTGCATTGGCAAAAAGTTCTCTAACGCTTCGTTTTCTCTTATGTTTTTGCTCTCGTGCTTCCTCTCGTCTTCTGCGACCCTTCACTCTCTTCTTCGTGCCATTGTAATTACGTTTCGAGCTCTCTTTCTTTTAAACCATTGGTTTATATATTTGTTTCGTTTCTCTTATTTGTTTGTTATCTTGTATTGGCGAAGGTCACCACTGCTTCGTTGCTGTTGCCTTCGCTGTTGCTGCCTTAGGGTTTAAAGTTTTACTTTTAAAAAAAAAAATAAATAAGAATGCGGCTATTTACCATAGTTGCATTTATAAATGGTATTTAAGAATGCGGCTAAATAGTTGCCTTCTTATCTCTTGTATTTACGACTACGTGTACAACAAATGCGGCTATAAAGTCACATTCTTAAATAAAAAATAGTCATTGTCTTTTAATATTTCTGCACCAGTGGTCTTTACTATCATACCCCTCTTTTACCTGTTGTTCTTTAAAGCTCTGCATCAGTATGTAACAAAATCACTAGTATACAAAGGAGATTCCTCTGGGCCTGGGGAAGTGACCACAAATGTATTTATTGGGTTAAATGGGAGAATGTATGTAAGCCCATGGAGGAAGGAGAATTGGGGATCAAAGATGTTAGAAAGTTTAATAATGCTCTTTTGGAGAAATGGAAATGGAGGTTGTTGAGCGAGAAAAAAGGGAAATGGAAAGACATTCTTGAATCTAAATATTACACTGGAATAGGAAGAAATCAAGCCTATACAAAATACCAATCCTAGTGGTGGGGAGATTTATCTAAGGTATATGGTGAGGGAGAAGGAGATGGATGGTTCCAAGAATCTATAGCTTGGAAAATTGGTTTTGGGGACAAAGTCAGATTTTGGGAGGATGCATGGGTTGAGCCCCATAAAATTAGTCTCTTGTATCCTAGGTTGTATTCCTTGTCTCTGGATCAAAGGGAAACGATGGATGAGGTTGGTACATGTAGTATTTCAATTCAACCACATTTACTAGATCTCTAAGAAAGTGAAATCTCACTGCAATGTGCTTACTGCGCCCATGAAAGAAAATATTTTTGGACAACTGAATAGTGGAGTTGTTATCACATAGAATTGTGATTGCTTCCTTTCTTTCAATCCCAAAATGTTCTAAAATTCTGTGAAGCCAAATGCATTGACAGGCACATGTCGCTGTAGCTATGTACTCTTCCTCTGTAGTTGATAAGCTAACCACTGATTGCTTTTTTGAAGCCCATGATACAACCCCTGGTCCTATTATGAATACTGCTTTAGAAGTTGTTCGTCTGTCATCCAAGTCCCCAACATAGTTATTGTCACTATAGGATGTGATTTCGACCCTTTTGATATAAAATATTGTATTCAATGTACCTTTTAAGTACTTCAGAATACGTTTTATAGCATCCCAATGTGATGCCTTTGAAGTAGCCATGTATATGCTGATTAGGCTCACTCCGAACATTAGGTATTGCCGGGTGACTGTTAGGTACATGACACTACCAACAACTTGTTTAAATTTTGTGGCATCAACTGATATGTTCCTTCATCATCTTTAGATAGTGCAGTGGCTGACGCAATTGGATTGCGAAGAAAGTTACATTATGTCACGTTGAACTGAGCTAACATCTCACGAGCATAACGTCTTTGGTAGATGAAAATTCCCACATCACTTTGTATAACTTCAATTCCCAAGAAGTACCTCATTCTTCCCAAATTTGTCATGTCAAATTCTAGTTGCATCGACTTCTTGAAGTCCTCACACATTTGACGACTATTTATAGTGAAAATTATGTCATCAACATATAGGCTGACGATTACAATATTACCACAAATTCTTTTAATGAATAGGGTGTGTTCACTAAGGCATCGATCAAAGTGTTCTTTGGAAAAATATGCTTCAATCTTGCTATACCAAGCTCGTGAAACTTGTTTAATCCCATAAAGAGCTTTTTTGAGCCGATACACTTGATTTTCTTTGCCTTTTTTGATAAATCTTTCAGGTTGTTGGAAAAACAATTCTTCTTAAAGTTCACCATGTAAGAAAGCATTTTTTACGTCAAGCTGGAAGACTTCCTGTGTGCTTTAAGCTGCCAAGGCTAGTAAGATTCGCACCGTATCAAGTCAAGCAATTGGGGCAAAGACCTCTGTATAGTCGATTCTGAACCTCTGAGCGTAACCTATGGCCACCAATTTGGCCTTATATTTCTCGATCTGACCACTTTCATTGAGTTTGGTCTTAAATATCCACTTCACTCCAATAGGCGTAATTCCTTTTGGAAGATCCATGACTTCCCAGGTGTGGTTTTTTTCTATTGTGTTGATTTCACCGTACATTGCATCTCTCCATTTTGGATTTGTGTGGGCTTCTTCAAATGAGGGAGTATCTTCATATTCATCATGGCTAGTAAACTCTCTTCCTCTTCTACTATTGAGAGTTTAGTTTCATAGTCGGTCATCCATGCAGGTGGTCGCCTGTGTCTTGTTGCCCTCCTTTCAGCTAAAGGATGATGAGATTCTGAGTCTGAATCAAAATTGATCAGTGGTTTTGAACTAGTGTGATGACTTACTGGAACATGTGGGGTAGAGTCTACTGATGTATCTTCTAGAACTGGGGGTTCACCTTCTCGAGTATTAAGTGTATCATCCATGCACTCCTTTATATTGGCATGCCAGTTCTAGCTTTTGTCCTCCTCAAACACTACATCCCTGCTTATGATGACTTTATTGTTAATAGGATTGTATAGTTTTTAAGCTTTTAATTCTTCACTTAACCCTATAAGTATACACGATTGAATTTTATCATCTAATTTGCTCCTCTTCTGATCTGGAATATGAATGTGACCAATGCAACCTAATATTCGAAAGTAGCTCACATTGGCTTGACACCACTCCAAAGTTCTTCTAGAGTTTGGTGATCTATTGCAAATGATGGGTTTCAATTCTGGACATGAACACACCACCATACAGCATCAGGCCAGTACAATTTTGGAAAACATTTCTAATGTAAAACTGCCATGACTGCATTCAGAATAGTGTGATTCTTTCTCTCTGCAACCCCGTTTTGTTGTGGAGTGTAAGCTGTGATCTTTTGTCTTGAAATCCCTTGATCATTGTAGTAATTTTCAAACTCCTCAGATGTAAATTCACCACCTCTATCAGTTCTTAGACAGATAATGGAAAAGTTGGCTTCTTTTTCTACACGAGCTTTGAAACTTTTGAATGCATTAAATGTTTCAGATTTTGAATGTAGAAAGTAAACCCATGTCTTAAAAGAATAATCATCAATAAAACTCAAAATGTACCTTTTGTTGCTGTGAGACGAGGGCGAAATGAGACCACACACATCAGCATGAATTAGTTGGAGTTTCCTCAAGGCTCTCCAAGAACTTTGTCTCGATATAGTGTCCCTATGTTTTTTTCCAGTGATACACGAGGTACATATTTCGTTGGGAGACTTTAGAGGAGGTAGACCGATTATCAAATGCTTGTTGACAAGTGTGCAAAGTCCTCATATGACCAAACCTTTTATGCCAAAGTTGCGCTTTTTGTTCTAAAACTTCACTTACAAGAAGGCATTGTTGTTTGCATTACACATAGATATAATCCGTATGTAACACTCTTTGTTATTTTTTAATTAAATTTAAAATAAGTTACATACAAATTTAATCCGCTTGTAACAATTTTTTTTAATTAAATTTTTAATATATTATATACAGATATATTCCGTAGGTAACATTTTTTGTTATATTTTAATTAAATTTGAAATAAGTTACATACAGATTTAATTCGTATGTAATAGTTTTTTTAAAATTAAATTTTTAATACATTACATATGAATATAATCCGTATGTAAGATTTTTTATTTATTTTTTAATTAAAGTTAAAATAAATTACATATGAATTATATCTGTATGTAACAGTTTTTTTAATTAAATTTTTAAATACCTTACATACGGATTATATCTGTATGTAATAATTTCTATTTTTTGAATTAAATTTTAAATATCTTTCATATGGATTAAAATCTGTATGTAAATATTCATATGTAACATTCACTTTAGATACGGATTTTTATCCATATGTAATAATTGGTATGTAATTTTAGATTTTTTTTTTTTGTGAATTGAATTTTTAAGGGTGACATTTTAGAATTCATAAACAAAGCTGAACCAATTAAATTATAGAACATAGATAAACAGATAGGATAACATGTGGCGGAGATGAGGATGAGATAATAAGTTAAATTAGTTAATACCAAAAACTGACCATAAATTTAATGTTTATCATAAAAACTCAAACAGCCAAAAACTAAACTTTTTGAAAATGCAAACTAAATCTGGTCCAAAAACTAAACTTTTTATTATTATTATTATTATTATTATTATTATTATTATTATTATTACTATTATTATTATTAATTGAATGAGACAAAAATGCAAACAGACATATAATTGATAGGTGGGGTAAATGAGAAATAATGAACAACACCTGCAATGGGGACACCAAGCTAATGCTCACACACTCTTTTTTTTTTCTTTTTATTGATAAAAAATGAATAAATTAAATAAAATATTTATAAGATGTTATGTTAACATTAGATATATATGTTTCTTTCAAATAAAAAAATACATCTTCTTCAACTAACATATATTTTTATAATATAATTAAAGAAACATGTAACAGCTATATTTGATGAGAACAGTTCAGAGAATAACATGGTCATGAAATCATTCATCACAGAAAAGTCTAACTATTAATAATATAATAAAGGAAAATATTACCTTAAAATACTATTTATATGAGAAAAGAATTGGAAAATTAGTTAAATTTTGGAGATAGATTATTACAATAATGATTATTATTAAAATAAGAGTTATAGTCTTTTTTACATAAATGAAAGAGAAAATAAAACCTATAAGTCCATTGTAAAACAATTTTTTTTAAAGAAAATAAAAGTCATGGTCCACTTGTTAACACGTCTAGCCAACGAAGAAGATAGATTTTGTGCTTTCTCTTCATCAAACCAATTCATAGCTCCAAGAAAATAAACGTGTATTATTATAATTGCATACAAATATCACTACAAAAGTAAAAGGGTTTAACGAAACTTATTGTGAATTTTAATATAATCTAGAAATTGATTTAATTAATGGGGGACTTTTGTTAAAATGGGTCCATACACAAGCTCAAGACCCAAGAAGTAACCCAATTGAATGAAAATTTTTCTAATAGGATAGATCCATGAAGCTTTTTGCGTTCAGCATAATCGACGTATTCTAGTCTTTTTGATACATTTACATCGGTCTAACTAATGATATTTCATCCTCGTTTACATCGATTAGGCTGACAATATTTGTGTTTGTCTCACTTCGGTTTAATCCATGTTATTTGTGTCACTCTCAATGATCGACACAAATTAACTTTACTTCCACACTTTTCTCGTCGACTTCTTGATCGACGCATAACCAACGTTTATTTGTCGTTTTAGAAGTTCGAAGGTAGATCATTATTTTTTATTGGTCGAAAGCTATAAAAAACATAGTTCTTTATTTATCCAAAGTGTAAAAACACATCTTTATTTAAGAAAAGTAAGTATCTCAATATCATTTGTTCTACACAATACAACATGTTGGCTCTTGTGGACTCGCATATTACATTGGAATCTAAGAAAGCACTTTAAATGATAGACCTGATCCACCTAATTTTTCTTCAATGATTTTGGATAACTTTTCTATCATAGAAGGAGAAAAGTAATTCATCCAATCTCCTATTTCACCCTTCCGGAAGAAAGTTTTCTTCTCAACAACATCGAATATACATCCTGATTTGTTCACTTCCAAATCTTTCATTTTCTCAAATCCACATAGTTTGATTATGTTTTCAATCACTGTGGAACTCTCCTCTTTGAATGATAGGAGAGTCCAAGAACTCTGCAATTCTTTTCACATGAAAAATTGTATCCTCTTTAAGATCTTCATACCTTAAGAACAAAACTTTGTTTGGTCTAGTTTTGCTCTCATTCCAGTAATCTAACATATGACTCCACCATGGACCAAACATGGTTATCCCGTTGCAATACTTTTCAAATGCTTCCTCCAAAGTGAATTCAGGTAAAGACACTGACTTTATTTTAGTAAAGAATTCCCATGCTGAAACAAAAGTATCAAATGGATTTCTACATATATAAATGATCTTGCAATTGGATTTTGTGATGGATTCAGGTAATGAAGGGAATGGTAGGTGAGTAGAAAGAAGTCTTGGCTCACTCATGTTGGAGAGGGAAAGAATTTGGTCATGCAAATCATAAGAATACATAAATTCAGGGAAGGGCACAAGTTCATGAGGATTGGAAGAGAGTAATGGATGGTTGTCGAAAGAGGAAAAACGTTGATGGTTTGCAATTACAAAAGTAAGAGCTTTCAACCAGGTAGTACCTGACTTTGGAAAGCTAGCAACAAAAACATCATTGTCTTTTGCATCAAAATGTTTTTGAAACTTGTTCACTCCATGAACATAATCTGTTGGGCACCAAAAATCTTGAAATAGATGGAGATAGGGAGTGAAATTCAAACCCGTCTCCTTGGGAAGGGAGAGGATGAACTCATTTTCTTCATTTGCTTCTTTCTCACTTGCCAAAGACATTGGAGCAGCTTGAATATGAATGATGAGTGAATAGTAGAATTGGATGCTAACATAGCTTAGCACGAGATAGCATTTATAGAACTTTTTAAATTAATTTCTAGATTTCCAGCTTTTTACTTGTATTAATTGTGGTATTTAGTTTTTTTGGATTTACTTTTTATTCTTCCATATGATAGAAAAATAGTTTTTATTCATAATCACAACCAAATATTTATTAAATATATTTTTTTTCTATAAAAATATCAAATAAATAAAATATTATAAAAAAATAATATATATTAATTTAAAAATGCAACTAATATTATAAAATATTATGTATAAATATTTTAATTTAAAAGAACGCAAAATAAAATAATAATTTAAATATTTTTTATAAAATATACTTTTTTTTTTAAAACTAAATAAACCTTAAATCTTAAATCCTAAATTAACTAACTTTAACTTTTTATTCCCATATACAACCTAATAAAATTAATTAAATCTGGTCCAAAAATTAGTTAAAGAAAGGGGTGGTAAATGAACAATAATGAACAACACTTGCTAATACTGTGGGGGCTCACACACTTTTCTTTTTTGCTATGTCGGAGGCAACAACCTAATGCTAGCAGATTTTATTTATTTTTTATTAGTAAAAAATGAATAAATTAAATAAAATATTTATAAAATATTTCAATGCATATAGAAAATTATTATATATATATATATATTTTTTTTTCAAATAAAAAAAAATCTTTAATTAATATATATTTCCATAACATATAGAAAAAAATATAACAAAAATTATTAAAACATTTGTATAAGAAGAAACGAGTATTATTATAATTGCGTACAATAAAAAATGGTTTTAACGGAAATTATTTAGCGGAAATTAATATAATTTTAGAAATTAATTTAATTAATGAAGGTTTTTTTTAACATTCGTTAATTTTCAAAAATTATTTTAAAAACTCAATAAAATATAGCGAATTTTTTTTAAACCTTCGTTAAATTTCAAAAATTCATTTTAAAATCAAAATAAAGTAACATTTTTTTTAACTTTAGATAAAAAAAAAATAAAAAACCAAACTATTAGAGCAATACTGAATGCGAGAAGCAGTGAGAACAAGAACCCTAATCATAGTGAATGAGAGAGAACATAGAAAAGAAATAATTTTTTTTTTATCAGCAAAGAATGAAATTAAATTAAGAGGGATACAATAGGAGTATCCCAATCCTTTTACACAACCCAAAGACCAGCTTAAGAGGTCTCCGAATACACCCCAAAAGCATTAGAAAAGTGATATTTGCTGCATAAACTAAGAAACACCTGCACCAGAAAGCACCTTCCTCGCAAGGTCTGCTTCAAGAGTTGCAATCTGCAACTTCTAAACCACCCAAACTCACCAAAAGAAAAGAAACCTCCATCTAGTCATTGATATTCCTTTAGCTTCAAATCACTTCAGGAAAGAACAATGCACTCACCTTTTTTCTCCAGACCAGAATACGCCAAAATGAGCATAAGTTTCACCTTGTTTCTAACATTAGACTCTCTAGATAGCAAGCTGATTAGGCCTTTAAATCCAACATGGAATTCAGCTTGTCTTAAAAACCTACCAGCATGTTTAGCAGCCAGGCCAACAACCCATCTCGTTCTTAGAATGATTGGATGTTGATTCTTTAACTTGGATCCCACATAATTTCCCAGCTTAGATCCCTCTATCCTGAGATGACTATATCAGAAGTTAAAGTCTCCTAAATATTCTTCAAGTCACTTCCAAGCCTTTTCCTCCTAAACCTCCTTACTTAGTATTAAACCCCTATAGCTCCATCTGCTCCCTGTTATGCACAACAGCTCCATCAAGCCCCTCCTTTGACTAACATAACTGTGACTCGTGTTTGCAACCATGAAATCAAGTTAGTACACCACACCACACCCTCAACTTCTGGACATTGCAGTTAACTCCTCCAACTATTCTCCTTCTTCCATTACAAAGCAAACCAACTAGGTGAGAATGTGATAGCAACCTGGGAGCCCTCCAAGTCACACTGCGTGCAAAAACAGAGATATAACAGCCTTGACATGACCTTCTAGAACTGCTTCCACAGACCCTGTGCACACCTACATACCCATTGCAACATCGACAACCATATATGGCTTCATAGATAACTAATCATAAGGTTCCCATACAATGCAAAAACCTTAACCCAGATAAACCAAAAGAACATCATAGCATCACAGCAACAGGGTAAATTGGGATAATTCCCACTTCCATCTAACACTAGCTCCAGTACCTCAACCCAGGTATGCATACCAGCACAGGCCATAGAATTAAACACTAGTACCCCTACATCTACGACTTAAAAACCACAAAACAATAGTGCAACCCTCTTCCCAAACCAGCTACTGCACCATAAGCTTAACTATTCTTGGCACCCGAGATCCTAATTATAGCTTTTAATGCATAACATTGGGTTGAGAACCCAGTCTACGAAAGAATGGATAAAGGAATGCACCTTAGGCTTCATCCAGAGCAAGGATTTGAGTTGAGCCTTTTGAAACACCTCCTCCGCATCTACTAGCCCTTGTTTGAATACAATCAGGTTCCTTTGATCCCAGATACATCTAATAATTGATGCCCAAACACCTTTCCATACCAGATTTTGCTTCTTACTAGCTTTGCTCAGATAAAAACTCAGGAAGTGCGAGTTTAAGTCATTTTGTTGAACAAAAGAAATACCTATCCATTTGAAGCACAAGGACCAAACCCTTTGAGCATATTTATACTCCAGAAAGAGATGTTGGCATGACTCCTCCTTGGCCTGACACATTGCACAAAGCGTCGTATCTATCATCAACCATTTCCTGCTCAAGCACACCCTTGTTGGAATTCTATCCAGCAGTACTCTCCAAGTTATTGTTACCACATTTGGAAATGCCTTTGCCTTCCAAACGAGAAAAAACACTTCAGATTGGGTACCTCTAGTTTGTTTAGCTAGGCGCTCATAAGCGGAGTTCAGTGTAAATATCCCTGGTACTTCCTTCCCCCACAACAACACATCCATGACATTCTTTTTCATGGGTGCCCCAGATAACAACGTAGCAAGATCAGCTTCCATTGTGGATTCCCACTCAAATCTGGCACGCCTCCACCCCAGACTTCATCTCCATTCCGAATTAATCCACACACCAACTTCACGCACTGTTTGGCCCTGATTTAGGACAGTGAATACAATCTGGGGAACATGGATTTAAGATCATTACTACCAACCCACACCTCCTCCCAGAACTTTACTTTGTCTCCATAGCCTAGTTCCCAACTTAATTCTTCTTGGAACCATCCTTTTCCTCCTCCCTCCTTGCACACTTTGGAAAGATCTCTCCACCACCAAGATTGAAGTTTGACAGGTGTTTGGGCATTTCCAGGCTCTAGCCCATACTTTGAAACCAGAATCTCTTTCCACCTCCCTTCCTCTTGAGAGATACAACGCCATCTCCATTTAGCTAGGAGGGCATAATTAAACTTACATATTTCTCTTAAACCCAGTCCTCCCTCCTCTCTAGGTCTGCATACGTCTTTCCAACTTACCCAATAGATTGGCTTGCTCACTTTCCCCCAACCCCATAAGAATCTTCTCTGGATACTAGTAATCCTCTTTCAGACTGGGCTCGGTGCTTTGAAAAGAGAGAGATAATACAGAGGAATAGCGGTTATAATAGAGTTAATAAGGCAAATTCTCCCCGCCATGGTTAAAAATCTCCCTTTCCACACACTGAGCCTTGTTTTTAACTTATTAATGACCGGTTTCCAAAACTGCTTCTTCCTGGGGTTACCTCCCACTTCAAGGCCCAAGTATTTAAACGGTAACCCCATCTGGGTACAGTTCAAGGTCTTTGTGTAATAAGCTACAACATTACTTTGAACATTAAAGCCCGTTAGCTTTGACTTGTGGAAGTTAATCTTCAATCCTGAGACTAATTCATAACCCACTAGGATGGCCTTCAAGGTTACCATGTTATTAAGGGAGTCTTCACATAGGAAGAGAGTATCATCCGCAAATTGGAGGATACACACCTCTATCTCCTTCCTTCCAATCTTGAGGCCCGTTAGCAAGTCGATTTTGCTAGCTCTTCGAACTAACCCAACAAGGACTTTAGCTACAACTAAGAACATAAAGGGTGCAAGGAGGTTTCCCTTGCTCAACCCTCTTGTTGGCTTGAATTCCTCTGTAGGGCTCTCGTTGACTAGTAGAGACACAGAGGTGGATTCCAGGCATCCTTTAATCCAAACAATCCATAGGTTGTGGATTCCAGGCATCCTTTAATCCAAACAATCCATAGGTTGTGGAACCCCATCCTGGATAGCATATCATATAAGAATTCCCATCTAACCGAGTCATATGCTTTTTCGAAGTCCACCTTTAGGTATAACCCTGTTCTCCGATTTCCCCTTAGGTATTCTACAACTTCATTTGTCATAAGCACACTATCTAAGATCCCTCTTCCTTTTACAAAAGCTGATTGACATTCATCTATCAGAGCAGGCAACACCTTCTTCATGCTAAAAGCTAACACCTTAGAAATAATTTTGTAAAGTGCTCCAACTAATGAGAGGGGTCTATATTGCTCGAGCTTAGAGGGATCCCTGACTTTAGGAACCAAAGCTATGAAGGAAGCATTACAACCCTTCGGTATACTCCCCGTTTCATGAAACAGGGTCAGCGCTGCCATGATATCATCTTTTAAGAAATCCCAACTCTTCTTAATGAAGTTAAAGTTGAAGCCGTCTGGTCCAGGGCTCTTTGATCCTTCACACTGTCACATTGCATCCCTAATCTCTTTCCCAGAGAACACAACTAGGAGACCCTCGTTATCAATCAGAGATAGTGACTTAAACTCAACTTCATCCAACCTTACCCCAAATCTTTCGTTGCTCTAAATCTATCTTCGAAAAGCTTCTTAGCTTCTAAACGGACAGTGCTTGCTTCCTCACACCATTGGTCCCCCACCTGGACACCATTCACTTTGTTTATGAGCCTTCTCCACCTCACAGATGAGTGGAAGAATCTGGTACAGGAATCCCCATTCTTAAACCAACTTTCTCTCGCCTTTTGACAACTGAGGGATTCAATTTTCTTATCATTCTCTTTCAGACGGCTTACCAACTCTAATCTTTTCAACCTGTCATTTTCCACTAGACCCCCAAAGCAATCTTGGCAGTCTAAAGCCTCCAGATCCTGTAGAATCCTCCTCTTTTCGGTGTCAAGGTTGCCAAAGACATCCATATTCCAAGACTTCAGATCTGATTTGAGAAGTTTCAACTTTTCTTTAACCTTCGTCATGCCATACCCCTGCACCTAGTAGGACTGCCATTTATCATGCACCATCCTATTGAATCCTCTCTTCAAGAACCAAGCATCAATGGTTCTAAAAGGTTTAGGACCCCAGTCCTTCTCCACAGACTTAACCACCAGAGCACAGTGGTTTGACACTTCCCTTCGTAGGACATATTGTTTACTCATGGGTCAAAGCTGTAACCAATCTTAATCTACAAGCACTCTATCTATTCTACTCTTTGTTGTTCCATTCGGTTTAAACCACGTAAACTTCTTACCTACTAGAGGTAACTCTGATAAAAAGATGGAGTCAATGAAACTATTAAAGCCAATTACTTCACTTGACTGCTCTCCCCTACCACTGATGCCTTTCTTTTCACTTCTACTTCTTACCGCGTTGAAATCACCACAAAAGCACCAAGCTGATACGTTAGATGCCAATTTTGCTTTAACAAGATCCTCCCATAAAGTCTTCTTTCCATTCAACAAGCATGGAAAGTAGACATTTACAACCGCACACCTATAGGAAGTTTTGATGTATTGGCCGTAGATGATAATAAAGCATGTTCCCATCAGATGACTTTAATAATCAAATACTTCTTTATGCCACATAGACAGTAAGCTTCCACTTCCATCGTCTACTTTGTTGTGAATCCACCCAATTTTGTTATCCCCCCAAAGAGAAAAACATCTGCAAGATAACTCTGCAATTTTTTGAATTTAACATGTAATAGATTTTTTCTGCAAGATAACTCTACAAGAAAATAGCTAAACAAAAATTAATTTAGATATAAAAAATAATCAATTTCTATATTAATTAAATTATATATTATTTTTTCTCAGATTAAGTTGGTAACAAGAAATTTTTTTCTGTCCTCTCTCTCCTAACAATTGCAATGCCAAGAGTGTTCTATGAGAACATTCGCATTCGCAGACCTCAACAATCATCACATAACTTCACAACCTTCTTCTTCTCTAACTTTCCGAATGGATTCGGGAAATACGATATGTTAAAAAGAAAAATTAGAGATGGGCTACAGTAAAGGAAGTCTTCATCTCTCAGAGATTAAAGAAATGAAGAAAAAGGTTTGATTTGGGTGTTAATGGAGGAAATTATATTTAAATTGTCCTTGGCATCTACTACTAAGCGATGTGGGACTATTGGAGTACGCGTAGTAAGTCTCAGACCGAGAGTGAACAAAACTGGTTTTCCGAAAACAAAACTTCCTAGCCTTTCTTCCACATATCTTCTTTTTGTGATTTGTTTATGGACGTGTCTCCTTACCTGGCTGCAAACAACATATGAAAATACTTGTGTGAATTTTTTCAACGCAATACGGACGCAGAATAAAAACTGCAGAAAGTAGGGGGAAATTTTCACAAGTTTTGGTAGAGGATAGCCTTGGTTTACACGAAAATTTCTGAAAATTTCTCATGAAATAGGTTTTCCCTAAAATTTCACGTAAGATTCTACACTAAATTTGGGACAAAATGTGACAAATTTCATGTCAAAGAGATAAGTATTCACATACGAAAAGAATCAAACAGTTTCATAATGTTATTGCGAATCTTGTGGGAGGAATCTAGACCCTAAATCTCAGCCAAAACTCAATAGACATAATGGCGAATGTCTAGTAAAATTTTCATACCAAAATATCCAAGGAATAACGCGTAGTAAGTTCCAAATTGAGAGTGAAAAAAACTGGTTTTCCGAAAACAAAACGTCCTCGCTTTTTTACCCCGTATCTTTTTTTTGTGATTTATTTATGGACGTGCCTCCTTACCTGAGTGCAAACATCATATGAAAATACTTGTGTGAATTCTTTTCAGCGCAATACGAACCATTTTATTTTGCACAAAATAGGGCGAAATTTCAAAAGTTTTGGTACTAGATCATCTTGGTTTGCACAAAATTTCTGAAAAATTCTCCCAAAATAGACTTTTCCTGAAATTCCACATAAGAATCTCGACTAAATTTAAGACAAAATGCGCAAATTTAATGATAAACGGATTAGTCTTCACTTAGGAAAAAAATCAGACAGTTTCAAACACAAAAGAACCTTCCTTTCAGCCCTGGCAGTGATGAATAAAAATTTTATTGCCAATATTGTGGGACTAATCTGGGGTTCAAATCTTAGCCAAAGCCCAATAGACACAATGACGAATATCTGGTAAAAATTTCATACCAAAATACTTAAGGAGTAAGGCGTAGTACGTCTTAGACAGAGAGTGAACAAAACTGGTTTTGCGAAAACAAAACGTCTTGTCTTTTTTACTCCGTATCTTCTTTTTGTGATTTATTTATGGACGTGCCTCCTTACCTGGGTGCAAAGAACATATGAAAGTACTTGTGTGGATTTTTTCAGCGCAATACGGACCCAATTTTTTTTTGCAGAAAGTAGGGTGAAATTTCAAAAGGTTTGGTAGATGAGAGCCTTGGTTTGCACAAAATTTCTGAAAAATTCTCCCGAAATATTTTTTTCTTAAAATTCCACCTAAGAATCTCGACTCAATTTAGGACAAAATGCGACAAATTTCAGGTCAACCGCATGAGTATTCACCTAGGAAAAAAATCAAACAGTTTCACACACAAACGAACCTTATTTTCAGCCATGATAGTGATGAATAAAAAATTTATTGCGAATCTTGTGTGACGAATCGGTGACTCAAATCTTAATCAAAACTCAATAGACACAATGATGAATGTCTGGAAAATTTTTAGACAAAAATACCTAAGTAGTAAGTCGTAGTAAGTCCCAGATCGAGAGTGAACAAAATTGGTTTGACAAAAACAAAACGTCTTCACATTTCTATCATGTATCTTCTTTTTGTGATTTATTTATTGTTGTGCCTCCTTAGGTGCAAACAAAATATGAAAGTACTTGTGTGAATTTTTTCAGCGCAATACGGATCTAGAAAAAAATTACAAAAACTAGGTAGGAATTTCACAAGTTTTGGTAGAGGATAGCTTTGGGTTGCACAAAATTTCTGAAAAACTAACTCGAAATAGTTTTTTCCTAAAATTCCATGTAAGAATATTGACTGAATTTGAGAAAAAATGCGACAAGTTTAAGGTCAAACAGATGAGTATTCACCTAGGGAAAAAATCAAACAGTTTCGCACACAAACTAACCTTTCTTTCAACGGTGGTAGTGATGATTTAAAAATTAATTGTGAATATTGTGGGAGGAATCTGGGGCTCAACTCTCAGCCAAAACTCAATAGACACATTGACGAATGTCTGGTAAAATTTTTAGAACAAAATGCCCAAGGACTAAGGCGTAGTAAGTCCTAGACCGAGAGTGAAGAAAACTAGTTTTCCAAAAAGAAAAAGTCATTTCTTTTCTACCCCATATCTTCCTTTTGTGATTTATTTATGAACGTTCCTTCTTAGGTGCAAACAACATATGAAAATACTTGTGTGAATTTTTTCAACGTAATGCGGACCCAGAAAAAAATTGCAAAAAGTAGGGCGAAATTTCACAAGTTTTCGTAGAGCATAGCCTTGATTTGCACAAAATTTCTGAAAATCTCACCGGAAATAGTTTTTTCCTGAAATTACACGTAAGAATGTCGACTGAATTTAGGAAAAAATGCGACAAATTTCAGGTCAAACGGATTAGTATTCAGCTAGGGAAAAAATCAAACAGTTTCACACATAAACGAAGCTTCTTTTCAACCCTAGTAGTGAGGAGTAAAAAATTTATTGTGAATATTGTGGGATGAATCTGGGACTCAAATCTTTACCAAAACTAAATAGACACAATGAGGAATGTATGGTGAAAGTTTTAGACCAAAATACCTAAGGAGTAAGGCGTAGTAAGTCCTAGATCGAGAGTGAACAAAACTGTTTTTCCAAAATCAAAACATCCTGGATTTTCTACCCTGTATCTTCTTTTTGTGATTTATTTATGGTTGTGCCTCCTTAGGTGGAAACAACATAGGAAAATACTTGTGTGAATTTTTTCAGCGCAGTACGAACCAAGAAAAAAGTTACAAAAAGTTTTGGTAGAGGATAGTCTTGGTTTGCACAAAATATTTGAAAAACTAACTCGAAATAGTTTTTTCCTGAAATTCCACGTAAGAATCTCAAATGAATTTGAGACAAAATGTGACAAATTTCAGGTCAAACGGATGAGTATTCGCCTAGGGAAAAAATCAAACAGTTTCACACACAAACTAACCTTCCTTTCAGTCGTGGTAATGATGAATTAAAAATTAATTATGAATCTTGTGGGACGAATTTAGGGCTCAATTCTCAGCCAAAACTCAAAAGACACAATGATGAATGTCTGGTAAAATTTTTAGACCAAAATACCCAAGGAGTAAGGCGTAGTAAGTCCCAGACCGATACTGAACAAAACTGGTTTTCCAAAAAGAAAACGTCCTGGCTTTTCTATAACCCGTATCTTCTTTTTGTGATTTATTTATGGACGTGCCTTCTCAGGTGCAAACTGTTAGAATATATGGCCTTAAACGAAAGGGGGGTGAATTGTTTAAGAAAGGTTTTGGAAAACTTTTTGAGGTTTAATGAAATTCTTTGTGTGAATCCAGAACATAAATCAAGTTAGCCCAGAATATAAGCAATAAAACAGCAAAGCAACAGAAAAACAATCGGTTGTTTCTTCGAAACAATCGATTGTTTATACCAATAAAGCTTAAAACAAAATTTAAATGAGTTTAGAGTAAGAGAGAGATACACCAATAGTTTATACTGGTTCACTCTTAAGCCAAGAGCTACATCCAGTCCTCAGAAAACCACTGGGTAATCGACTAAGTAATTAAACCAGATTACAACACACAAACCACCAAAGTACTAACTTGAACCCTTCAAGAAACGCACTCGCTTTGGCAAAACACACCAAGAGTATTGATCTTGACCACCTCAAGAGCACACAACACTCCTTGGCAACATAACACCAGAAATACAGTAGATTGAGAAGGGATTACACTTGTTCATAGTACAAAATGAACTCAATACAATTGCAGAAATTCTTAATATCTTCCACCATCTAGATTCCTTCCTAACGTGACAGTCCACTATGTTCCACCAACCCCCGTATACACAATAAATGTAAGGGCATTTATGTGACAAGCTAAGGTGGTTAAGATACACCTCCGAAGAATAAGGAATATGCGTTTAGAGAAGATATGTTCCCCGGGTATTCCGGAGCACGACTGACAAGACATATCCATAACCACCCTGAGCCCAAGGGATAGAAAGCCCATTAGGCAATCCTATAAATACTGTGCTCAAGCCAGAGAAAGGTACGTTTTCATTCACTTACAACTTGAGCCACTAGATGACGCTATAAAACATATCCCTTACTATGGCAAATTATCATCAACCTGTTACTGCTGAGTTATCATTCACATTCTATAGCTATAGCTTCCAATGGCTTCGACTGAAGGCCCGCAAGCATATGAAGAAGAGAAGCATCTTCTGTTTTGTCCCTGTACTGGTAGGCACCGGACGAACGCACGTGGCCGACCGGCCGTGTACACAATAAATGTAAGGGCATTTATGTGACAAGCTAAGGTGGTTAAGATACACCTCCGAAGAATAAGGAATATGCGTTTAGAGAAGATATGTTCCCCGGGTATTCCGGAGCACGACTGACAAGACATATCCATAACCACCCTGAGCCCAAGGGATAGAAAGCCCATTAGGCAATCCTATAAATACTGTGCTCAAGCCAGAGAAAGGTACGTTTTCATTCACTTACGAAACTGCGCTTAGAATCTCATACTTACTTGAGCGTCGGAGTGCCTTCGCAGGTACCCTCCCCCGCCCGACCGAAGTTGATAGCACGAAGGGACGACCGACCAAAGGAGACAGCAAGAAAGGACAATCGACCAGAGGAGAAGAAGATCAACACGTCAGCAATTGCACCACGTCAACCGACCGTGCCTGGGCCCCATCTCTCCACTCAGGTACAGTCCCTTCCAAAAGAAAGGACGATATTTCTTTTTCTTTTACGTGTCACACCAATAATATTCATCTGTCTTATTCGGCTTGACCTACATAATTTGCATAGATATTCACACTATTCACACGTGTTTCATGTCCGCTTGACCTACATAATTTGTGTCACTTTTGTTGATTGATACAAATTAACTTTGCTTCCATGTTTTTCTCGTCGATTTTTTTGACAACGCATTACCGACATTTATTCATCACTTTTATTTGATTTACATCCGTCTTTTGTCGACAAAAATGATGTTTTTGTTGTAGTTATTTCACCCTTCCGAAAGAAGTGTTTCTTCTCTATCACATTGCCTAATATACAACACTGAGCAATTCTTAATATAGAATTCGAGAGTCATGGATAAAGAATTGTAAGAGAGAAGAACTTCGAAGCTAGATAATTTTTTTTTTATTGGCTGGAAGCTATATAAACATAGTTCTTTATTTATCAAAAGCGCAAAAACAATACATCTTTATTTATCAAAAGCGTAAAAACAGTACATCTTTATTTATCAAAAGCAAAGATCACAATATCAGTTGTTCTACACAATACAACATGTTGGCTCGTATAGACCCGCATATTACATTGGAATCTAGGAATGCATTTTAAATGATAGACCTGATCCACCTAATTTTTCTTCAATAATTTTGGATAACTTTTCTATCATTGAAGGAGAAAAGTAATTTATCCAATCTCCTATTTCACCCTTCCGAAAGAAGTGTTTATTCTCTGTAATATTGTATATATGTCCTGATTTGTTCACTTCCAAATTCTTCATCGTCTCAAATCTACATAGTTTGATTATGTTTTCAATCACTGCGGTACTCTCTCCTCCTTGAGTGATAGGAGAGTCCAAGAACTCTGCAATTCTTTTCACATGAAAAACTGTATCCTCTTTAAGATCTTCATACTTTAAGAACAAAACTTTGTTTGGTCTAGTTATGCTCTCCTTCCAGTAACCTAACATATGACTCCACCATGGACCAAACACCGTTATCCCATTGCAATACTTTTCAAATGCTTCCTCCAAAGTGAATTCAGGTAAAGATACTGACTTTATTTTAGTAAAGAATTCCCATGCTGAAACAAAAGTATCAAATGGATTTCTAGATATATAAATGATCTTGCAATTGGATTTTGTGATGGATTCAGGTAATGAAGGGAATGGTAAGTGAGTAGAAAGAACTCTTGGCTCACTCATGTTGGAGAGGGAAATAATTTGGTCATGCAAATCATAAGAATACATAAATTCAGGGAAGGGCACAAGTTCATGAGGATTGGAAGAGAGTAATGGATGATTGTCGAAAGAGGAAAAACGTTGATGGTTTGCAATGGCAAAAGTAAGAGCTTTCAACCAGGTAGTACCTGACTTTGGAATGCTGGCAACAAAAACATCATTGTCTTTTGCATCAAAATGTTTTTGAAACTTGTTCACTCCTTTAACATAAACTGGTGGGCACCAAAAATCTTGAAATAGATTGAGATAGGGAGCTGCACCTAAACCACTCTCCTTGGGAAGGGAAAGGGTTAGGTCATTTTCTTCATTTGCTGGTTTGTCACTTGCGAAAGCCATTGTAGTAGCTTGAATATGAATGGTGAGTGAAGACTAGAATTGGATGAAAACATAGCTTACCACAAGATAGCTTTTATAGAACTTTTTAAATTAATGTCTAGATTTCCGGTTTTTTACTTGTAATTATTGTAGTATTTAGTTTGCACAATAATTGTGCAAATTAAATCTGGTCCATAAATGAGTTAAAGAAAGTAAATGAGAAATAATGAACAACACGTACTACTACTGTGGGAACACCATGCTCACACACTCTATTTTTTTTGTTTTTATTGATAAAAAATGAATAAAATAAATAAAATATTTATAAAATGCTAACATTATAGATATATGTTTCTTTCAAATAACAAAATAATCTTCATGTACAAATCTGTCTGGTTAACACAGGCCATGGAACCTAGGCACTGGTGGTGTTTTTTTTTGCTGCAGCCACATGCGGGTTCTTAAAGTACCTGTGCTGGTTTTTTTTGTGTTTTTTTGCTGCATAGATGCTGCTGTTTTGTTGCAGTTTTGGCTCTTTTTGATGCTTTTTTATGGAGCCTAGGCACTTGTGTTTTCAGGTCTTGCAGCACTTTGTTAAGCATAGGTAGTTTTAGTTTGTGGCCTTGTTCTTTGGTGCTGTTTTAAGCCATAGGGTAGGTGTTTTCTCTAGTTTAAGGTTCTTTCATGTTATGTTAAAACAAGTGGCATAGGAGCCTAAGCCTTTGCGTTTATTGTTATTATAAGCTAAGATCTGTTTAATGGTGGAGACACTGTTTTTTAATTTATTTATATTGCAGACAAAAAAAATTTCCGAAAAAGTTATTTCCTGAAATTTCACATAAGAATCTCCACAGAATTTTAGACAAAACGTGACAAATGTCAGGTCAAACGGATGAGTTTTCACCCACGAAAAAAATCAAACAGTTTCACACACAAACAAACCTTCCTTTCAGCCCTGACAGTGATCAATAAAATAATTATTGCCAATCTTGTGGGACGAATCTAGGGCTCAAATCTTAGCCAAAACTCAATAGACACAGTGAGGAACGTCTGGTAAAAATTTCAGAGCAAAACATCAAAGAAGTAAGGCGTAGTAAGTCCCAGATCGAGAGTGAAGAAAACTGGTTATCCGAAAACAAAATGTCCTGGCTTTTCTTCCCCGTATCTTCTTTTTCTGATTCGTTTATGGACGTGCCTCCTTACCTGGGAGCAAACAACATATGAAAGTACTTGCGTGAGATTTTTCAGCGCAATACGGACGCAGAATAAAAATTGCAGAGAGTAGGTCGAAATTTCAAAAGTTTTGGTAAAGGATAGCCTTGGTTTGCACGAAAATTTCAGAAAAGATCTCCTGAAATAGTTTTTTCCTGAAATTCCATGTAAGAATCTCCATTGAATTTGGGACAAAACGTGACAAATGTCAGGTCAAACAGATGAGTATTCACCCACGAAAAAAATCAAACAGTTTCACACACAAACAAACCTTCTTTTCAGCCCTGACAATCATAAATAAAATATTTATTGTCAATCTTGTGGGACGAATCTGGGATTCAAATTATATCCAAAACTCAATAGACACAGTGACGAACGTCTGGTAAAAATTTCAGACCAAAACACCCAAGGAGTAAGGCGTAGAAAGTCCCAAGTGAACAAAACTGGTTTTCCAAAAACAAAACGTCCTGGCTTTTCTTCACCGTATCTTCTTTTTGTGATACGTTTTTGGACGTGCCTCCTTACCTAGGTGCAAACACCCAATGAAAGTATTTGTGTGAGATTTTTCAGTGCCATACGGACGCAAAATAAAAATTGCAGAAAGTATGGCGAAATTTTACAAGTTTTGGTAGATGATAGTCTTGGTTTGCACAAAAATTTCTCAAAAATTCTCCCGAAATAGATTTTCCTGAAATCCCACGTAAGAATCTCCACTGAATATGGGACAAAACGCGAAAAATTTCATGTCAAACGAATGAGTATTCACCCACGAAAAAAATAAAACAGTTTCACACACAGACAAAGCTTCCTTTCAGCCCTGGCAGTGATCAATAAAATATTTATTGCCAATCTTGTGGGACGAATATTGGGCTCAAATTTCAGCCAAAAATCAAAAGACACAGTAAAAAACGTCTGCAAACAATTTCAGACCAAAATACGAAAGGAGTAAGGCGTAGTAAGTCCCAGACCGAGAGTGAACAAAACTGGTTTTCCGAAAACAAAACGTCCTGGCTTTTCTTCTCCGTATGTTCATTTTGTGATTCGTTTATGGACGTGCCTCCTTACCTGGGTGAAAACACCATATGAAAGTATTTGCATGAGATTTTTCAGCACAATACGGACGCATAAGAAAAATTGCAGAAAGTAAGGCGAAATTTCACAAGCTTTGGTAGAGAGCCTTGGTTTGCACGAAAATTTCTGAAAAATTCTCCCGAAATAGTTATTTCCTAAAATTCCATGTACGAATCTCCACAGAATTTGGGACAAAACGTGACAAATGTAAGCTCAAACGGATGAGTATCACCCACACAAAAAATCAAACAGTTTCACACACAAATGAACCTTCCTTTCATCCCTGCCAGTCATCAATAAAATATTTATTGCCAATCTTGTGGGACGAATCTGGGGCTCAAATCTCACCCAAAACTCAACAGACACAGTGACGAACGTCTGGTAAAAATTTCACACCAAAACACCCAAGGAGTAAGGCGTAGTAAGAACTAGACCGAGAGTTCACAAAAATTGTTTTCCGAAAACAAGACGAGCTGGCTTTTTTTCCCCCTATCTTTTTTTTGTCATTCTTTTATGAACGTGCCTCCTTACCTGGGTGCAAGGTACATATGAAAGTACTTACGTGAATGTTTTCAACGCAATAGGTACGCAAAATAAAAATTGCAGAAAGTAGGGTAGAATTTCACACAAATTTTGGTAGAGGATAACCTTGGTTTGCACGAAAAATTTTGAAAAATTCTCCCGAACTAGTTATTTCCTGAAATAACAGGTAAGAATCTCCACTGAATTTTCTGTAAAACGCGACAAATTTCTGGTCAAACGAATGAGTATTCACCCACGAAAAAAATCAAACAGTTTCACACACAAACGAACCTTCCTTTCAGCTTTGCCAGTGATCAATAAAATATTTATTGTCAATCTTGTGGGACGAATCTGAGCTCAAATCTCAGCCAAAACTCAATAGACACAGTGACGAACGTCTGGTAAAAATTTCAGAGCAAAACACCCAAGGAGTAAGGTGTAGTAAGTCCCAGACCGAGAGTGAACAAAACTGGTTTTCCGAAAACAAAACGTCCTGGCTTTTCTTCCTCGTATCTTCTTTTTCTGATACGTTTATGGACGTGCCTCCTTACCTGGGTGCAAAAAACATATGGAAGTACTTGCGTGAGATTTTTCAACATAATACAGACGCTTTTAGAATAAAAATTGTAGAAAATAGGGCGAATTGTCACACAAGTTTTGGTAGAGAATAGACTTAGTTTGCACAAAAATTTCTGAAAAATTCTACCGAAATATTTTTTTCCTAAAATTCCAGGTAAGAATCTCCATTTAATTTTGGACAAAACACGACAAATTTCAGGTCAAACGGATGAGTATTCACCCACGAAAAAAATCATACAGTTTCACACACAAACGAAGCTTCCTTTCAACCATAGTAGTGATCCATAAAATATTTATTGCCAATCTCGTGGGACGAATCTGGGGCTGAAATCTCAGCCAAAACTTAACAGACACAGTGACAAACTTCTGGTAAAATTTCAGAACAAAACACCCAAGGAGTAAGTCGTAGTAAGTCCCAGACCGAGAGTGAACAAAACTGGTTTTCCGAAAACAAAACGTCCTGGCTTTTCTTCCTCGTATCTTCTTTTTCTGATACGTTTATGGACGTGCCTCCTTACCTGGGTGCAAAAAACATATGGAAGTACTTGCGTGAGATTTTTCAACATAATACAGACGCTTTTAGAATAAAAATTGTAGAAAATAGGGCGAATTGTCACACAAGTTTTGGTAGAGAATAGACTTAGTTTGCACAAAAATTTCTGAAAAATTCTACCGAAATATTTTTTTCCTAAAATTCCAGGTAAGAATCTCCATTTAATTTTGGACAAAACACGACAAATTTCAGGTCAAACGGATGAGTATTCACCCACGAAAAAAATCATACAGTTTCACACACAAACGAAGCTTCCTTTCAACCATAGTAGTGATCCATAAAATATTTATTGCCAATCTCGTGGGACGAATCTGGGGCTGAAATCTCAGCCAAAACTTAACAGACACAGTGACAAACTTCTGGTAAAATTTCAGAACAAAACACCCAAGGAGTAAGTCGTAGTAAGTCCCATACCGAGAGTGAACAAAACTGGTCTTCCGAAAACAAAACGTGTTTGCTTTTCTTCACCGTATCTTCTTTTAGTGATTCGTTTATGGACGTGCCTTCTTACCTGGGTGCAAGCAACATATGAAACTACTTGCGTGAATGTTTTCAACTCAATACGGATGCAGAATAAAAATTACAAAAAGTTTTAATAGAGGATAGCCTTGGTTTGCACAAAAATTTCTAAAAAATTCTACCGTATTTGTTTTTCCAGAAATTCTAGGTAAGAATCTTCATTGAATTTCAGACAAAACGCGACAAACTTCAGTTTAAATGGATGAGTATTCAACCAAGAAAAAAATCAAATAGTTTCACTCACAAACGAACCTTCCTTTTAGCCCTGACAGTGATCAATAAATTATTTATTGCAAATCTTGTGGGACGAATCTGGGTCTCAAATTTCAGCCAAAACTCAATAGACACAGTAACGAACGTTTGGTATAAATTTCAGACCAAAACACCAAAGGAGTACGACGTAGTAAGTCCCAGACCGAAATTGAACAAAATTGGTTTTTCGTAAAAAAAACGTGTATGCTTTTCTTCTCCATATCCTGTTTGAGTGATTTGTTTATGGACGTGCCTCCTTACCTGGGCGCAAACAACATATGAAAGTACTTGCGTGCATGTTTTCAATGCAATACAGACGCAGAATAACAATTGCGGAAAGTAAGGCAAAATTTCAAACAAGTTTTGATAGATGATAGCCTTGGTTTGCACGAAAAATTCTGAAAAATTGTACCGAAGTAGTTTTTTCCTAAAATTCCACGTAAGAATCTCCAATGATTTTGGGATAAAACCCGACAAATTTCAAGTCAAACAAATGAGTATTCACCCATGAAAAAATATCAAACAGTTTCACACACAAACGACTTTCCTTCCAGCTCTGGCAGTGATTAATAAAATATTTATTGCCAATCTTGTGGGACGAACGTCTGGTAAAGATTTTAGAGCAAAACACCCAAGGAGTAAGGTGTAGTAAGTTCTTGACCGAGAGTGAACAAAACTGGTTTTCCGAAAACAAGACGTGCTGGCTTTTCATCCACTTATCTTCTTTTTGTGATTCGTTCATGGACGTGCCTCCTTACCTGGGTGCAAGCAACATATGAAACTACTTGCGTGAATGTTTTCAATGTAATACGGACACAGAATAAAAATTGCAGAAAGTAAGGCGAAATTTCACACAATTTTTGGTAGAGGATAATAGCCTTGGTTTGACCGAATATTTCTGAAAAATTCTATCGAAATGGTTTTCTCCTAAAATTACACGTAAGAATATCCACTGAATTTGGGACAAAACGCGACAAATTACAGGTCAAACGAATGAGTATTCACCTACGAAAAAAAATCAAACAGTTTCACACACAAACGAAGATTCCTTTCAGCTTGCAATGATCAATAAAATATTTATTGCCAATCTTGTGGGACAAATCTGGGGTTCAAATCTAGCCCAAAACTCAATAGACACAGTGAAAAACGTCTGTTAAAAGTTTATGACCAAAACACCCAAGGAGTTAGGTGTAGTAAGTCCCAGACAAGAGAGAATAAAACTGGTTTTCCGAAAAAAAAAAACGTGTTGGCCTTTCTTAGTGCTTCGTTTACGTACGTTCCTCCTTGTTGGGTCTATTAGTGTCTAAGTTCAAGAGGGGAGGGGTGAATTGAGCTTATAAAATTTTCGCAAGAACACACAATTTATAGTATATCAGAGACAAAAAGAACAGATTGTTTTTGCATGAAACAGATTGATTCTTCAGAGCATTCTAGCACAATTTGAATTTGTTCAATATGAAATTGTGATCAACAGAGGATTATAGCAAAGACAGATCAGCTGAAAATTATGAGGATGAAGGATACAACTATGCTTAGAAATCAAACAAATTTACTCAACACAAGGTTTTAATGAGAATGATTCTTCCTCAGATTTTAATGATTAGACTGTTTGTTCACAGATCACTTAAGCCATCATATTCAACTGCCTTGTTTGTGATTAGAAAGCTTTAACAAATCAGGAAGAACAGTTCTTACTTAAACCCAGAATTAACAGATTCAATTTCAAAAGAACAGATTTAGTTCTTGACAGAATTAAGCAAAACCAGAAATGAGTGCAGGGATGAGAAGACAAGGCACACAAGTTTTTATACTGGTTCACTCATACAGAGCTACATCCAGTCTCACCTTACCCCAAGGTGGAATTCACTAAAAACAATACCAATTACTTACAAACACAACAGTTCTTGAACACTACAAGAACAACACACACAATGCTGAAAAACCCTATTTCAGCACACCTTGCACTCCAAGAAACCCTATCAAGGAGTGACTAACACTTACACCTTTACAAAACAGAATAAAGGAAAGATTACACTTGAAAAGAAGATGCAAGAACTCATAAACCAGTAGTTCAATTTGCTGCAGAACTGCACCAGCACCTTCACCAAGATCAAAGGTTTCCTAGAACAAGCACACTTGAAAATCTCTTTGGAAAACCTTTCAAAAAACTTTCAATCCTTCTTCTCACATGGAAATTGTTTGATCTCTTTCAAAAACGTAATTGCTCAGCACACTTTCATGTGAGAGACACTTTTCTTTATATAGAAAAACAGTTTCTAACTTGTTTTCAAAAAACAGTTGAAAAACAGTTATGAAAACAACAGATTCATTTTTGAACTTAACAGATTTATTTTTGTGAAAACCGCATACTCAGCTAACTGAAATAACTGTCTGAGTTGTACCTTTGGTGCCCTAACTAACTTGTGAAAAACCTTTTAACTGACCAGAAGGGCAAACCGATTCTTTCACAGTGAAACAGATTAAATGAGAGCAAATAGGCCAGCTCAGCTTTAACTGAAATAACGACCTAAGCTTTGCCTGTGGTGCCCTAACAAAATTTTAGAAAAGCCTTTTAACAGAGAAGAAATAAACAGATTCTTTCTCCATAAAACAGATTTATTTGTGTACTGATTTAAAACTTTTAAAACCATTTTAAAAAGCTTTTCAAAAACCATTTAACCACATCATGTGCTTGATCTAGACTTGGTTAGGCATCTAGGATAGGTTATACAGCAAAAGACAATCATACACAATTACAAGCCTAATTACAAATGAATCTAAAAACCTATTACAATCTTCAAAGCACTCAAGCCATTTTCTTCATCAAACACACATCAAGCCTTGGTAGGGAAGAAGCTTTCTCCAGCTTCAACACTCCTTTCCTGGGTGAAAGCAACATATGAAAGTACTTGCGTCCATGTGTTCAACGCAATACGGACGCAGAATAAAAATTGCAAAAGTAGGGCAAAATTTCACGCAAAATGTCTGGTAAAAATTCCAAAGCAAAACACTCAAGGAGTAAGACGTAGTAAGTCCCAGACCAAGAGTGAACAAAATTGGTTTTCCGAAAACAAGACGTGCTGGCTTTTCTACCCCGTATCTTCTTTTCGTGATTCGTTTATGGACGTCCCTCCTTACCTGGGTGCAAGCAACATATGAAAGTACTTGCGTGAATGTTTTCAAGGCAATACGGACGCAGAATTTTTTTTGTAGAAAGTAGGGCGAAATTTCAAACAAGTTTTGCTAGAGGATAACCTTGGTTTCCACGAATTTTTTTGAAAAATTCTCCCGAAATAGTATTTTCCTGAAATTCCAGGTAAGAAGCTCCATTGAATTTGGGACAAAACGCAACAAATTGCAGTTCAAAAGGATGAGTATTCACCCACGAAAAAAATCAAACAATTTCACACACAAACGAATCTTCCTTTTAGCCCTGGCAGTGATCAATAAAATATTTACTTGCAATCTTGTGGGACAAATCTGGAACTCAAATCTCAACAAAAACTCAATAGAATCAATGACCAATGTCTGGTAAAATATTCAGACCAAACCACCCAAGGAGTAAGGCATAGCAAACTAGATTTTTGAGAGTGAAGAAAACTGGTTTTCTGAACACTAGACATGCAGTCTTTTCTTCCCCGTATCTTCTTTTTGTGATTCATTTATGGACGTGCCTCCTTACCTGCGTGCAAGCAACATATGAAAGTACTTGAGTGAATGTTTTCAACGCAATACGGACGCAGAATAAAATTGAAGAAAGTAGGGCGAAATTTCACACAAGTTTTGGTAGAGGGTAGCCTTGGTTTGCACGAAAATTTCTGCAAATTTCAAACGAAATGGTATTTTCCTAAAATTCAACGTAAGAATCTCCAGTGAGTTTGGGACAAAACACGACAAATTTTAGGCCAAACAGATGATTATTCACACTCGAAAAAAAATCGAACAGTTTAAAACAAACGAACCTTCTTTTAAGCCCTGGTTGTGATCAATAAAATATTTATTCCCATCCTGTGGGACAAATTTAGGGCTCAAATCTCAGCCAAAACTAAATAGACACAGTGACGAACGTCTGGTAATAATTTTAAACCAAAACACCCAAGGAGTAAGGCGTAGTAAGTCCCAGACCGAGAGTGAAAAAAACTGGTTTTCTGAAAACAAGACGTTGTGGCTTTTCTTCCCCGTATAGTCTTTTTGTGATTCGTTTATGGGCGTGCCTCCTTACCTTGGTGCAAGCAACATATGAAAGTACTTGCGTGAATGTTTTCAACGCAATAAGGACGCAAAATAAAAGCTACAGAAATTAGGGCGCAATTTCACAAGTGTTGGTAGAGGATTGCCTTAATTTGCACGAAAATTTCTGAAAAATTCTCTCGAAATAGTTTTTTTCTGAAATTCCAGGTAAGAATCTCCATTGAGTTTGGGACAAAACGCGACAAATTTCAGTTCAAACGAATGAGTATTCACCCACGAAAAAAATCAAACAGTTTCACACACAAACGAAGCTTCCTTTCAGCACTGGCAGTGATCAATAAAAATATTTATTGCAAATCTTGTGGGACTAATCTGGGCTCAAATCTCAGCAAAAACTCAATAGACACAGTTTTGAACGTCTGGTAAAAATTTCAGACAAAAACACCTAAAGAGTAAGGTGTAGTAAGTCCCAGACCTAGCGTCAACAAAACTGGTTTTCCGAAAACAAGACCTGATGGGTTTTCTTCCCCGTATCTTCTTTTTGTGATTCGTTTATGGACGTGCCTCCTTTCCTTGGTGCAAGCAACATATGAAAGTATTGGCGTGAATTTTTTCTGCGAAATACGGACACAGAATAAAAATTGCAGAATGTAGGGCGAAATTTCACAAGTTTTGGAAGAGGAAAGCCATGGTTTGATAGAAAATATCTGAAAAATTCTACCGAAATATTTTTTCCTAAAATTCCACATATGAATCTCCAGTGATTTTGGGACAAAACGCGACAAATTTAAGGTCAAACGGATGAATATTCACCCACGAAAAAAAATCAAACAGTGTCACACACAAACGAATATTCCTTTCAGCCTGGCAGTGATCAATAAAATATTTATTGCCAATTTTGTAAGACTACTCTGGGGCTAAATTCACAGCCAAAACGTAATAGACACAGTGACAAATGTCTGGTAAAAATTTCAGACCAAAACACCAAACGAGTGAAGATGTAGTAACTCCCAGATCGAGAGTGAAAAAAACTGGTTTTCCGAAAACAAAATGTGATGGCTTTTCTATCCCGTATCTTCTTTTTGTGATTCGTTTATGGGCGTGCCTCCTTACCTCGGTGCAAGCAACATATGAATGTACTTGCATGAATGTTTTCAACGCAATACCGACGCTGAATAAAAAATGCAGAAATTTGGGCGAAATTTCACAACTGTTGGTAGTGAATTGCCTTAATTTGCATGAAAATTTCTGAAAAATTCTCTCGAAATAGTTTTTTCCTGAAATCCAGGTAAGATTCTCCATTGAATTTGGGATAATACACAACAAATTTCAGGTCAAAAAGATGAGTATTCACCCACAAAAAAAAAATCAAACAGTGTAACACACAAACGAAACTTCCTTTCATCCCTAGCAGTGATTAATAAAATATTTATTGCCAATTTTGTGAGACTACTCTGGGGCTAAAATCTAAGCCAAAACTTAATAGACACAATGACGAATGTCTGGTTAAAATTTCAGACCAAAACACCCAACGAGTAAGATGTAGTAAGTCCAAGACCCAGCGTCAACAAAACTGGTTTTCCGAAAACAAGACGTGTTGGGTTTTCTTCCCCGTATCTTCTTTTTGTGATTCGTTTATGGACGTGCCTCCTTTCCTGGGTGCAAGCAACATATGAAAGTACTGGTGTGAATTTTTTCTGCGCAATCCGGACACAGAATAAAAATTGTAGAATGTAGGGCGAAATTTCACAAGTGTTGGAAGAGGAAAGCCTTGGTTTGCAAGAAAATTTATGAAAAATTCTACCAAAATATTTTTTCCTAAAATTCCACATATGAATCTCCAGTGATTTTGGGACAAAACGCGACAAATTTCAGGTCAAACGGATGAATATTTATCCAAGAAAAAAAATTAAACAGTTTCACACACAAAGGAACCTTCCTTTTAGCCTGGTAGTGATCAATAAAATATTTATTGTCAATTTTTTGGAACGAATCAGGGGCTCAAATCCCACCCAAAACTCAATAGACACGGTGATGAACGTCTGGTAAAAATTTCAAACCAAAACACCCAAGGAGTAAGGCTTAGTAAGTCCCAGACCGAGAGTGAAAAAAACTTGTTTTCCGAAAACAAGACGTGCTTTCTTTTCTTCCCTGTATCGTCTTTTTGTGATTCGTTTATGGACTTGCATCCTTACCTGGGTGCAAGAAGCATATGAAAGTACATCCGTGAATGTTTTCAACGCAATACGGACGCAGAATAAAAACTGCAAAAATTAGGGGGAAATTTAATAAGTGTTGGTAGAGGATTGCTTTAATTTGCACGAAAATTTCTGAAAAATTCTACTGAAATAAGGTTTCCTGCAATTTCAGGTAAGAATATTTATTGAATTTGGGATAATACGCAACAAATTTTAGGTCAAAAGGATGAGTATTCACCCACGAAAAAAAATCAAAAAGTGTCACACCCAAACCCTGCTTCCTTTCAGCCCTGGCAGTGATCAATAAAATATTTATTGCCAATCTTGTGAGACTACTCTAGGGCTAAAATCACAGCCAAAACGTAATAGACACAGTTACGAATGTCTGGTAAAAATTTCAGACCAAAACACCCAACGAGTAAGATGTAGTAACTCCCAGACCGAGAGTGAAAAAAACTGGTTTTCCGAAAACAATACGTGATGGCTTTTCTACCCCGTATCTTCTTTTTGTGATTCGTTTATGGGCATCCCTCCTTACCTGGGTGCAAGCAACATATGAAAGTACTTGCGTGAATGTTTTCAATGCAATACGGGCACAGAATAAAAACTGCAGAAATTAGGGCGAAATTTTAGAAGTATTGGTAGAGGATTGCCTTAATTTGCACGAAAATTTCTGAAAAATTCTCCCGAAATAGTTTTTTCCTGAAATTCCAGGTAAGAATCTCCATTGAATTTGGGATAATACGCAACAAATTTCAGGTCAAAAGGATGAGTATTCACCCACGAAAAAAAATCAAATAGTGTAACACACAAACGAATCTTCCTTTTAGCCCTAGCAGTGATCTATAAAATATTTATTGCCAATCTTATGAGAATACTCTGGGGCTAAAATCTAAGCCAAAACATAATAGACACAGTGACGAATGTCTGGTAAAAATTTCAGACCAAAACACCCAACGAGTAAGATGTAGTAACTCCAAGACCGAGAGTGAAAAAAACTGGTTTTCCGAAAACAAGACGTGATGGCTTTTCTACCCCGTATCTTCTTTTTGTGATTCGTTTATGGGCGTGCCTCCTTACCTGGGTGCAAGCAACATATGAAAGTTTTTGCGTGAATGTTTTCAACGCAATACGGACGCAGAATAAAAACTGCAGAAATAAGGGCGAAATTTCACAAGTGTTGGTAAAGGATTGCCTTAATTTGCACGAAAATTTCTGAAAAATTCTCCCGAAAGAGTTTTTTCCTGAAATTCCATGTAAGAATCTCCATTGAATTTGGGATAATACGCAACAAATTTTAGGTCAGAAGGATGAGTATTTACCCACGAAAAAAATCAAACAGTGTAACACACAAACGAAGCTTCCTTTTAGCCCTAGCAGGGATCAATAAAATATTTATTGCCAATCTTGTGAGACTACTCTGGGGCTAAAATCTAAGCCAAAACGTAATAGACATAGTGACGAATGTCTGGTAAAAATTCCAGACCAAAACATCCATCGAGTAAGATGTAGTAAGTCTCAGACTAAGAGTGAAAAAAACTGGTTTTTCGAAAACAAGACGTGATGACTTTTCTACCCCGTATCTTCTTTTTGGGATTCGTGTATGGGCGTGCCTCCTTACCTAGGTGCAAGTAACATATGATAGTACTTGCGTGAATTTTTTTTACCCAATACGGACGCAGAATAAAAACTGCAGAAATTAAGGCGAAATTTCACAACTGTTGGTAGAGGATTGCCTTAATTTGCACGGAAATTTCTAAAAAATTCTTCTGAAATTCCATATAATCAAGCAGTTTCACACACAAAATAAGCTTCATTTCAGCCCTGGCAGTGGTCAATAAAAATATTTATTGCCAATCTTGTGGGACTAATCTGGGGCTCAAATCACAGCAAAAACTCAATAGACACAGTTTCGAACGTCTGGTAAAAATTTCAGACCAAAACACTGTTGATTTTTCTTGGCAAGTGTACGGAATCAACTGTAATATAGTAATCTTTAAAGTACGAATGTCGAACCCACAGGGAACAATTCTAATTAAGATGTTTTGTTTTAAAACTCATCAAGTATAGACAATAATTTTGAGACTTTGTTCATAACCAAATTAAAGATTTCACATAAACTCAAAGTTTTAGGGTTTGATTCTGGATGTAACAAAACCAACTTATCAAATATAGAGAAAAATACTTGGGATTGAATTGTGTTTATCTCAATCATCTGTATTTTGAATAATACAATATATAATACTCAAAACTACTTATTCTTGATGCTTAATTTAAAGTCATTCATCTTGATTTCTCACAGATGAAATTCATAAGATAATTTCTCAAACACTGATTCCTCAGATATGTAACAAATCATCCAGCTTTAGGAACAAAATTATAATGCAATCAATAACCTGGAATCTATTCCTAGGATTACAAGTTATCAAGTATTTTCGTTTATTTCAGATCCTTAAAGGTACTTTCCGGTTAAATTTAAGGATCAAAATCGAGACTCTATTGATCAGACAGAATCAAACAATAAGCATAAAACGAAAATACCAAGAACAAGTAGAAAAGAGAATTTTATATATATATATATATATATATATATATATATCACCAAGAATACATTTGATCAAGATAAATTACATTCAATCCCAAGTTAGAAAGACTTAGCCACTCATGACAGCTCCTCCCATCTTCATTCTTGATCTGGATTGCATAAGAAGGGCTGGTTTGAGCAAGTTCTTCTCCTAAGAACAGAGGTTTCTTCTCTTTCTCTCACTAGTCTCTCTCTAAAAAACCCAATCTGTTTTCCACCGCTGGTTTTGAGTTATGTTTCAGAATTTATATAATCAACTTTAGCTCAAGCTAGCCCGTTTTAGCTTGAGCTAGATCTTTCGGTGAATTTTTAGCTTGAGCCAGCGATTCTAGCCTGAGCTAGATCAGTACTGCACCTTTAATCAACTCTGGACAGTTTTAGCTTGAGCTAAATCCTCTAGCTTCAGCTAAATCTTCTTGCGATCCAATTAAGTTTTTACTTTTTTTTCTTTCAATGCCAGCTTGAATACATTCTTTCAATGCTTCATATTCATCTGCAATTTACACAAAAATTGAGATTAAATTTCTTCATTTGTTTCTTGGTTCAAAAAATATATAATCAGATTCAATAATTCTCAGATTAGGGAAATTTTCTTACATTAAGCAACAATTAAGTTCCAAAGTCTTCAATTTTCTTAATCATAAAAAATACACATTGACACTTATCAAACACCTAAAGAGCAAGGTGTAGTAAGTCCCACACCCAGCGTCAACAAAACTGGTTTTCCGAAAACAAGACCTGCTGGCTTTTCTTCGCTGTATCTTCTTTCTGTGATTGGTTTATGGACGTGCCTCCTTTCCTGGGTGCAAGCAACATATGAAAGTACTGACGCGAATTTTTTCTACGCAATACGGACACAAAATAAAAATTGCAGAATGTAGGGCGAAATTTCACATGTTTTGGAAGAGGAAAGCCTTGGTTTGCAAGAAAATTTCTGAAAAATTCTACTGAAATAGTTTTTTCCTAAAATTCCACGTATGAATCTCCAATGATTTTGCGACAAAACGCGACAAATCTCAACCAAAACTCAATAGAATCAATAACGAATGTCAGGTAAAAAATTCATACCAAACCACCCAAGGAGTAAGGCGTTGTAAATCCTAGACCGAGAGTGAACAAAATTGGTTTTCTGAAAACAAGACGTGCTGTCTTTTCTTCTTCGTATCGTCTTTTTTCTTATTCTTTTATGGACTTGCCTCCTTACCTGGGTGCAAGCAACATATGAAAGTACTTGCGTGAATGTTTTCAACGCAATACGGACGCAGAATAAAAACTGTAGAAATTAGGGCGAAATTTCACAAGTGTTGGTAGAGGATTGCCTTAATTTGCACGAAAATTTCTGAAAAATTCATCCGAAATAGTTTTTTCCTGAAATTCCATGCAAGAATCTTCATTGAGTTTGGGACAAAACTCGACAAATTTCAGGTCAAACGAATGAGTATTCACCCACGAAAAAAATCAAACAGTTTCACACACAAACGAAGCTTCCTTTCAGCCCTGGTAGTGATCAATAAAAATATTTATTGCCAATCTTGTGGGACTAATCTGGGGCTCAAATCTCAGCAAAAACTCAAAATACACAGTTTCGAACGTCTGGTAAAAATTTCAGACCAAAATACCTAAAGAGTAAGGTGTAGTAAGTCCTAGACCCAGCGGCAACAAAACTAGTATTCCGAAAACAAGACGTGCTGGCTTTTCTTCCCCGTATCTTCTTTTTGTGATTCGTTTATGGACGTGCCTCCTTTCCTGGGGGCAAGCAACATATGAAAGAAATGGCGTGAATTTTTTTGGGCAATACGAACACAGAATAAAAATTGAAGAATGTAGGGCGAAATTTCACAAGTTTTGGATTAGGAAAGCCTTGGTTTGCAAGTAAATTTCTGAAAAATTCTACTAAAATAGTTTTTTCCTAAATTTCCATGTCTGAATCTCCAGTGATTTTGGGACAAAACGCGACAAATTTCAGGTCAAACGGATGAGCATTCACCCACGAAAAGAAATCAAACAGTTTCACACACAAACGAACCTTCCTTTTAGCCTGGCAGTGATCAATAAAATATTTATTACGAATCTTGTGGGACTAATCTGGGGCTCAAATATCAGCAAAAATTCAATAGACACAGTTTCAAACGTCTGGTAAAAATTTCAGACCAAAAGACCTAAAGAGTGAGGTGTAGTAAGTCCCAGACCAATCTTCAACAAAACTAGTTTTCTGAAAACAAGACGTGCTGTCTTTTCTTCTTCGTATCGTCTTTTTTCTTATTCGTTTATGGACTTGCCTCCTTACCTGGGTGCAAGCAACGTATGAAAGTACTTGCGTGAATGTTTTCAACGCAATACGGACGCATAATAAAAAATTCATACCAAACCACCCAAGGAGTAAGCCGTTGTAAATCCTAGACCGAGAGTGAACAAAACTGGTTTTCTGAAAAGAAGACGTGCTGTCTTTTCTTCTTCGTATCGTCTTTTTTCTTATTCGTTTATGGACTTGCCTCCTTACCTGGGTGCAAGCAACATAAGAAAGTACTTGCGTGAATGTTTTCAACGCAATACGGACGCAGAATAAAAACTGTAGAAATTAGGGCGAAATTTCACAAGTGTTGGTAGAGGATTGCCTTAATTTGCACGAAAATTTCTGAAAAATTCATCCGAAATAGTTTTTTCCTGAAATTCCATGCAAGAATCTTCATTGAGTTTGGGACAAAACTCGACAAATTTCAGGTCAAACGAATGAGTATTCACCCACGAAAAAAATCAAACAGTTTCACACACAAACGAAGCTTCCTTTCAGCCCTGGTAGTGATCAATAAAAATATTTATTGCCAAGCTTGTGGGACTAATCTGGGGCTCAAATCTCAGCAAAAACTCAAAATACACAGTTTCGAACGTCTGGTAAAAATTTCAGACCAAAATACCTAAAGAGTAAGGTGTAGTAAGTCCTAGACCCAGCGGCAACAAAACTAGTATTCCGAAAACAAGACGTGCTGGCTTTTCTTCCCCGTATCTTCTTTTTGTGATTCGTTTATGGACGTGCCTCCTTTCCTGGGGGCAAGCAACATATGAAAGAAATGGCGTGAATTTTTTTGGGCAATACGAACACAGAATAAAAATTGAAGAATGTAGGGCGAAATTTCACAAGTTTTGGATTAGGAAAGCCTTGGTTTGCAAGTAAATTTCTGAAAAATTCTACTAAAATAGTTTTTTCCTAAATTTCCATGTCTGAATCTCCAGTGATTTTGGGACAAAACGCGACAAATTTCAGGTCAAACGGATGAGCATTCACCCACGAAAAGAAATCAAACAGTTTCACACACAAACGAACCTTCCTTTTAGCCTGGCAGTGATCAATAAAATATTTATTACGAATCTTGTGGGACTAATCTGGGGCTCAAATATCAGCAAAAATTCAATAGACACAGTTTCAAACGTCTGGTAAAAATTTCAGACCAAAAGACCTAAAGAGTGAGGTGTAGTAAGTCCCAGACCAATCTTCAACAAAACTAGTTTTCTGAAAACAAGACGTGCTGTCTTTTCTTCTTCGTATCGTCTTTTTTCTTATTCGTTTATGGACTTGCCTCCTTACCTGGGTGCAAGCAACGTATGAAAGTACTTGCGTGAATGTTTTCAACGCAATACGGACGCATAATAAAAAATTCATACCAAACCACCCAAGGAGTAAGCCGTTGTAAATCCTAGACCGAGAGTGAACAAAACTGGTTTTCTGAAAAGAAGACGTGCTGTCTTTTCTTCTTCGTATCGTCTTTTTTCTTATTCGTTTATGGACTTGCCTCCTTACCTGGGTGCAAGCAACATAAGAAAGTACTTGCGTGAATGTTTTCAACGCAATACGGACGCAGAATAAAAACTGTAGAAATTAGGGCGAAATTTCACAAGTGTTGGTAGAGGATTGCCTTAATTTGCACGAAAATTTCTGAAAAATTCATCCGAAATAGTTTTTTCCTGAAATTCCATGCAAGAATCTTCATTGAGTTTGGGACAAAACTCGACAAATTTCAGGTCAAACGAATGAGTATTCACCCACGAAAAAAATCAAACAGTTTCACACACAAACGAAGCTTCCTTTCAGCCCTGGTAGTGATCAATAAAAATATTTATTGCCAAGCTTGTGGGACTAATCTGGGGCTCAAATCTCAGCAAAAACTCAAAATACACAGTTTCGAACGTCTGGTAAAAATTTCAGACCAAAATACCTAAAGAGTAAGGTGTAGTAAGTCCTAGACCCAGCGGCAACAAAACTAGTATTCCGAAAACAAGACGTGCTGGCTTTTCTTCCCCGTATCTTCTTTTTGTGATTCGTTTATGGACGTGCCTCCTTTCCTGGGTGCAAGCAACATATGAAAGAAATGGCGTGAATTTTTTTGGGCAATACGAACACAGAATAAAAATTGAAGAATGTAGGGCGAAATTTCACAAGTTTTGGATTAGGAAAGCCTTGGTTTGCAAGTAAATTTCTGAAAAATTCTACTAAAATAGTTTTTTCCTAAATTTCCATGTCTGAATCTCCAGTGATTTTGGGACAAAACGCGACAAATTTCAGGTCAAACGGATGAGCATTCACCCACGAAAAGAAATCAAACAGTTTCACACACAAACGAACCTTCCTTTTAGCCTGGCAGTGATCAATAAAATATTTATTACGAATCTTGTGGGACTAATCTGGGGCTCAAATATCAGCAAAAATTCAATAGACACAGTTTCAAACGTCTGGTAAAAATTTCAGACCAAAAGACCTAAAGAGTGAGGTGTAGTAAGTCCCAGACCAATCTTCAACAAAACTAGTTTTCTGAAAACAAGACGTGCTGTCTTTTCTTCTTCGTATCGTCTTTTTTCTTATTCGTTTATGGACTTGCCTCCTTACCTGGGTGCAAGCAACGTATGAAAGTACTTGCGTGAATGTTTTCAACGCAATACGGACGCATAATAAAAAATTCATACCAAACCACCCAAGGAGTAAGCCGTTGTAAATCCTAGACCGAGAGTGAACAAAACTGGTTTTCTGAAAAGAAGACGTGCTGTCTTTTCTTCTTCGTATCGTCTTTTTTCTTATTCGTTTATGGACTTGCCTCCTTACCTGGGTGCAAGCAACATAAGAAAGTACTTGCGTGAATGTTTTCAACGCAATACGGACGCAGAATAAAAACTGTAGAAATTAGGGCGAAATTTCACAAGTGTTGGTAGAGGATTGCCTTAATTTGCACGAAAATTTCTGAAAAATTCATCCGAAATAGTTTTTTCCTGAAATTCCATGCAAGAATCTTCATTGAGTTTGGGACAAAACTCGACAAATTTCAGGTCAAACGAATGAGTATTCACCCACGAAAAAAATCAAACAGTTTCACACACAAACGAAGCTTCCTTTCAGCCCTGGTAGTGATCAATAAAAATATTTATTGCCAATCTTGTGGGACTAATCTGGGGCTCAAATCTCAGCAAAAACTCAAAATACACAGTTTCGAACGTCTGGTAAAAATTTCAGACCAAAATACCTAAAGAGTAAGGTGTAGTAAGTCCTAGACCCAGCGGCAACAAAACTAGTATTCCGAAAACAAGACGTGCTGGCTTTTCTTCCCCGTATCTTCTTTTTGTGATTCGTTTATGGACGTGCCTCCTTTCCTGGGGGCAAGCAACATATGAAAGAAATGGCGTGAATTTTTTTGGGCAATACGAACACAGAATAAAAATTGAAGAATGTAGGGCGAAATTTCACAAGTTTTGGATTAGGAAAGCCTTGGTTTGCAAGTAAATTTCTGAAAAATTCTACTAAAATAGTTTTTTCCTAAATTTCCATGTCTGAATCTCCAGTGATTTTGGGACAAAACGCGACAAATTTCAGGTCAAACGGATGAGCATTCACCCACGAAAAGAAATCAAACAGTTTCACACACAAACGAACCTTCCTTTTAGCCTGGCAGTGATCAATAAAATATTTATTACGAATCTTGTGGGACTAATCTGGGGCTCAAATATCAGCAAAAATTCAATAGACACAGTTTCAAACGTCTGGTAAAAATTTCAGACCAAAAGACCTAAAGAGTGAGGTGTAGTAAGTCCCAGACCAATCTTCAACAAAACTAGTTTTCTGAAAACAAGACGTGCTGTCTTTTCTTCTTCGTATCGTCTTTTTTCTTATTCGTTTATGGACTTGCCTCCTTACCTGGGTGCAAGCAACGTATGAAAGTACTTGCGTGAATGTTTTCAACGCAATACGGACGCATAATAAAAAATTCATACCAAACCACCCAAGGAGTAAGCCGTTGTAAATCCTAGACCGAGAGTGAACAAAACTGGTTTTCTGAAAAGAAGACGTGCTGTCTTTTCTTCTTCGTATCGTCTTTTTTCTTATTCGTTTATGGACTTGCCTCCTTACCTGGGTGCAAGCAACATAAGAAAGTACTTGCGTGAATGTTTTCAACGCAATACGGACGCAGAATAAAAACTGTAGAAATTAGGGCGAAATTTCACAAGTGTTGGTAGAGGATTGCCTTAATTTGCACGAAAATTTCTGAAAAATTCATCCGAAATAGTTTTTTCCTGAAATTCCATGCAAGAATCTTCATTGAGTTTGGGACAAAACTCGACAAATTTCAGGTCAAACGAATGAGTATTCACCCACGAAAAAAATCAAACAGTTTCACACACAAACGAAGCTTCCTTTCAGCCCTGGTAGTGATCAATAAAAATATTTATTGCCAATCTTGTGGGACTAATCTGGGGCTCAAATCTCAGCAAAAACTCAAAATACACAGTTTCGAACGTCTGGTAAAAATTTCAGACCAAAATACCTAAAGAGTAAGGTGTAGTAAGTCCTAGACCCAGCGGCAACAAAACTAGTATTCCGAAAACAAGACGTGCTGGCTTTTCTTCCCCGTATCTTCTTTTTGTGATTCGTTTATGGACGTGCCTCCTTTCCTGGGGGCAAGCAACATATGAAAGAAATGGCGTGAATTTTTTTGGGCAATACGAACACAGAATAAAAATTGAAGAATGTAGGGCGAAATTTCACAAGTTTTGGATTAGGAAAGCCTTGGTTTGCAAGTAAATTTCTGAAAAATTCTACTAAAATAGTTTTTTCCTAAATTTCCATGTCTGAATCTCCAGTGATTTTGGGACAAAACGCGACAAATTTCAGGTCAAACGGATGAGCATTCACCCACGAAAAGAAATCAAACAGTTTCACACACAAACGAACCTTCCTTTTAGCCTGGCAGTGATCAATAAAATATTTATTACGAATCTTGTGGGACTAATCTGGGGCTCAAATATCAGCAAAAATTCAATAGACACAGTTTCAAACGTCTGGTAAAAATTTCAGACCAAAAGACCTAAAGAGTGAGGTGTAGTAAGTCCCAGACCAATCTTCAACAAAACTAGTTTTCTGAAAACAAGACGTGCTGTCTTTTCTTCTTCGTATCGTCTTTTTTCTTATTCGTTTATGGACTTGCCTCCTTACCTGGGTGCAACTAACATATGAAAGTACTTGCGTGAATGTTTTCAACGCAATACGGACGCAGAATAAAAACTGTAGAAATTAGGGCGAAATTTCACAAGTGTTGGTAGAGGATTGCCTTAATTTGCACGAAAATTTCTGAAAAATTCATCCAAAATAATTTTTTTCCTGAAATTCCATGTAAGAATCTTCATTGAGTTTGGGACAAAGCTCGACAAATTTCAGGTCAAACGAATGAGTATTCACCCACGAAAAAAATCAAATAGTTTCATACACAAACGAAGCTTTCTTTCAGCCCTGGTAGTGATCAATAAAAATATTTATTGCCAATCTTGTGGGACTAATCTGGGGCTCAAATCTCAGCAAAAACTCAAAAGATACAGTTTCGAACGTCTGGTAAAAATTTCAGACCAAAATACCTAAAGAGTAAGGTGTAGTAAGTCCTAGACCCAGCGGCAACAAAACTAGTATTCCAAAAACAAGACGTGCTGAATTTTCTTCCCCGTATCTTCTTTTTGTGATTCGTTTATGGCAGTGCCTCCTTTCCTGGGGGCAAGCAACATATGAAAGAAATGGCGTGAATTTTTTTGGGCAATACGAACACAGAATAAAAATTGAAGAATGTAGGGCGAAATTTCACAAGTTTTGGATTAGGAAAGCCTTGTGTTGCAAGAAAATTTTTGAAAAATTCTACTAAAATAGTTTTTTCCTAAATTTCCATGTCTGAATCTCCAGTGATTTTGGGACAAAACGCGACAAATTTCAGGTCAAACGGATGAGGATTCACCCACGAAAAAAAATCAAACAGTTTCACACACAAACGAACCTTCCTTTTAGCCTGGCAGTGATCAATAAAATATTTATTGCCAATCTTGTGGGACGAATCTGGGACTCAAATTCTAACCAAAACTCAATAGAATCAATGACGAATGTCAGGTAAAAAATTCATACCAAACAACCCAAGGAGTAAGGCGTTGTAAATCCTGGACCGAGAGTGAACAAAACTGGTTTTCTGAAAACAAGACGTGCTGTCTTTTCTTCTTCGTATTGTCTTTTTTCTTATTCGTTTATGGACTTGCCTCCTTACCTGGGTGCAACCAACATATGAAAGTACTTGCGTGAATGTTTTCAACGCAATACGGACGCAGAATAAAAACTGTAGAAATTAGGGCGAAATTTCACAAGTGTTGGTAGAGGATTGCCTTAATTTGCACGAAAATTTCTGAAAAATTCATCCAAAATAATTTGTTTCCTGAAATTCCATGTAAGAATCTTCATTGAGTTCGGGACAAAGCTCGACAAATTTCAGGTCAAACGAATGAGTATTCACCCACGAAAAAAATCAAACAGTTTCACACACAAACGAAGCTTCCTTTCAGCCCTGGTAGTGATCAATAAAAATATTTATTGCCAATCTTGTGGGACTAATCTGGGGCTCAAATCTCAGCAAAAACTTCAGACCAAAATACCAAAAACTTCAAATCTCAAAAGACACAGTTTTGAACGTCTGGTAAAAATTTCAGACCAAAATACCTAAAGAGTAAGGTGTAGTAAGTCCCAAACCGAGAGTGAAAAAAACTGGTTTTCCAAAAACAAGACGTGATGGCTTTTCTACCCCGTATCTTATTTTTGTGATTCGTTTATGGGCATGCCTCCTTACCTGCGTACAAGCAACATATGAAAGTACTTGCGTGAATGTTTTCAACGCAATACGGACGCAGAATAAAAATTTCAGAAAGTAGGGCCAAATTTCACACAAGTTTTGGTAGAGGGTAGCCTTGGTTTGCACGAAAATTTCTGCTAATTTCAAACGAAATGGTTTTTTCCTAAAATTTGAAGTAAGAATCTCCAGTGATTTTGGGACAAAACGCGACATATTTTAGGTCAAACAGATGAGTATTCACCCTCGAAAAAAAATCAAACAGTTTCACAGACAAACGAACCTTCTTTCAGCTCTGGTTGTGATCAATAAAATATTTATTGCGAATCTTGTGGGACTAATTTAGGGCACAAATCTTAGCCAAAACCAAATAGACACAGTGGCGAACGTCTGGTAAAAATTTCAAACCAAAACACCGAAGGAGTAAGGTGTAGTAAGTCCCAAACCGAGAGTGAAAAATACTGGTTTTCCGAAAAAAAGACGTGCTGGCTTTTCTTCCCCGTTTAGTGTTTTTGTTATTCATTTATGGATGTGCCTCCTTACCTAGGTGCAAGTAACATATGAAAGTACTTGCGTGAATGTTTTGAACGCAATAGGGACGTAGAATAAAAACTGCAGAAATTAGGGCGAAATTTCACAAGTGTTGGTAGAGGATAGCCTTAATTTGCACAAATTTTTTTGCAAAATTCTCCCGAAATAGTTTTTTCCTGAAATCCCAGGTAAGAATCTCGAATCAATTTGGCACAAAACGCGACAAATTCAGGTCAAACGGATGTGTATTCACCCATGAAAAAAATCAAACAGTTTCACACACAAATGAAGCTTCCTTTTAGCATTGGCAGTGATCAATAAAAATATTTTTTGCCAATCTTGGCTTTTCTGCTAAATATTTCAGACCAAAACACCTAAAGAGTAAGGTGTTTTAAGTCCTAGACCCAGCGTCAACAAAACTGGTTTTCCGAAAACAAGACGTAGTGGCTTTTCTTCCTCGTATCTTCTTTTTGTGATTCATTTATGAAAGTAGTTGCGTGAATGTTTTCAACGCAATACGGACGCAAAATAAAAATTGCAGAAAGTAGGGCGAAATTTCACACAAGTTTTGGTAGAGGGTAGCCTTGGTTTGCATGAAAATTTCTGCAAATTTAAACGAAATGATTTTTTCCTAATATTTGACGTAAGAATCTCTAGTGATTTTGGAAGAAAACGCGAAAAATTTTAGGTCAAACAGATGAGTATTCACCCTCGAAAAAAAATCAAACAGTTTAACACACAAACGAACTTTCCTTTCAACCCTGGTGTTGATCAATAAAATATTTATTGCCAATCTTGTGGGATGAATTTTGGGCTCAAATCTCAGCCAAAACTAAATAGACACAGTGACGAACGTCTGGTAAAAACTTTAAACCAAAACACCCAAGGAGTAAGGCGTAGTAAGTCCCAGACCGATAGTGAAAAAAAATGGTTTTCCGAAAACAAGAGGTGCTGGCTTTTCTTCCCCGTCTTTTTGTCATTTGTTTATGGACGTGCCTCCTTACCTAGGTGCAAGCAATGTTTTCAACATATGAAAGTACTTGCGTGAATGTTTTCAACGCAATACAAACGCAGAATAAAAACTGCTGAAAGTATAGCAAAATTTCACAAGTTTTGGTAGAGGATAGCCTTGGTTTGCACGAAATTTTCTTAAAAATTCTACCGAAATAGTTTTTCCCTAAAATTGCATGTAAGAATCTCCAGTGATTTTGGGACATAATGCGACAAATTTCAGTTGAAACGCATGAGTATTCACCCACGAAAAAAAATTAAACATCTTCACACACAAACGACCCTTTCTTCATCCCTGGTAGTGATTAATAAAATATTTATTGCCAATCTTGTGGGACGAATCTGAGGATCAAATCTCAGCCAAAACTCAATAGACACAGTGACGAACATCTGGTAAAATTTCCAGACCAAAACACCCAAGGAGTAAGGCATAGTAAATCCCAGACCGAGAGTGAACGAAATTCGTTTTCCGAAAACAAGACGTGTTGGCTTTTCTTCCCCGTATCTTCTTTTTGTGATTCGTTTATGGACGTGCCTCCTTATCTGGGTGCAAGCAACATATGAAAGTACTTGCGTGAATGTTTTCAATGCAATACAGACGCTGAATAAAAATTGCAGAAAGTAGGTCGTTTTGGTAAAGGATGCCTTGGTTTGCACGAAATTTTTTGAAAAATTCTCCCGAAATAGTTTTTTCTGAAATTCCAGGTAAGAATATCCATTTAATTTAGGACAAAACGAGACAAATTTCAGGTCAAAAGGATGAGTATTCACCCACGAAAAAAATCAAACAGTTTCACACACAAACAAATTCCTTTTAGCTTTGGCAGTGATCAATAAAATATTTATTGCCAATCTTGTGGGACGAATCTGAGACTGAAATCTCTGCAAAAGATCAATAGAATCAATGACGAACGTCTAGTAAAAATTTCAAACCAAACCACTCAAGGAGTAAGGCATAGTAATTCCCAGACCGAGAGTGAACATAACTGGTTTTCCGAAAACAAGACGTGCTGGCTTTTCTTCTTCGTATCTTCTTTTTGTGATTCGTTTATGGACGTGCCTCCTTAGCTGGGTGAAAGCAACATATGAAAGTACTTGCGTGCTTGTTTTCAACGCAATACGGACACAAAATAAAAATTGCACAAAGTAGGGCGAAATAGTGATAGAGATCAAATAAGAGAGGATTTTACTAATGGAGGAAGAGGCCATCCACCCAAACATGTAAAGTTCTTCCTTGTAGTCTTCTAAAAAATTAAAGAAGAATTAAAATAAAGAGAGGACCAAGCCTAAAGCCAAAAGAATACTACAAGCATTCAAGAATGGGCTTCAATTAATATCTCTCTTTATAGTTTCTTTTCTATAAATTTATAAATAATATAGAATAGTGTTTAGGAAGGTGCTAAAGAGGGAATCCTAAAGATACCTCTTGTGTAAACCATCTTTAGGCGTTAGATTTAAGAAAAGTCTAGAAGGTGTCCCTTCACTCTCCATTTTAGGCGCTAGAAGTGGAAGAGTGTAGGCAACCCTTGATAGCTTCCCTTGTAAGCTTCTCTGTAACTCATGACCGGTCCTTACTCCTATAAAAGCAGGGCTTGAGTCTTTGAAATGATAAGATTCATATTTTGAGTAAAGAACCTCTCCCAAATTGGTGAGTGATTGAGTGAGACTTGTCTTCTCCTCTTCTAGTCTTATCTTGAGAGCATTCTTGGAACCTCAAGTGGCGACATCTACACTCATCTTGAAGCCTTTCATCCTCAAGTGGTCATCTCCAAGATCTCCAACCACATAAGTTCCCTATTTCGTTTCATCTTCTTCATCCATTTTCAATTCAAAAAAAATCCTAAAACATGTTTTTAATGTTTCTAGTCATTTTAATCAGTTCATTTGCATCTTAGCTTGTTTTTGTTCGGTTCATTTGATTCCTTGCTTGTTTTAATCGGTTCATTTGATTCCTAGCTTGTTTTGTTCGGTTCATTTGATTCCTAGCTTGTTTTAATGGGTTCATTTGCTTCCTAGCTTGTTTTAATTGGTTCATTTGCCATAATATGGGTTTCTGTATGAATTTGGCTTGGTTACTCATGATTTGGTGAGTTCTTAAATGTTAAGAACATTGATCCAATTCTTAGAAAGTGCCTAATCATATTCCAACTCAAGTTGAATCCAAAACATGTCCATATAATATCTCTTTCATGTTATTGAAATAACATCAAATAGTTAATTCCTAAACTTCCACGTAAGAATCTCCATTGAATTTGGGATTAAATGCGACAAATTTAGGGTCAAACGGATGAGTATTCAACCACGAAAAAAATCAAACAGTTTCACACACAAACGAACCTTCCTTTCAGTCCTGGCAGTGATAAATAAAATATTTATTAACAATCTTGTGGGACGAATCTGGGGCTCAAATCTCATCCAAAACTCAATAGACACAGTGATGAACCTTTGCTAAAAATTTCAGACCAAAACAACCAAGGAGTAAGGCGTAGTAAGTCCAAGACCGAGAGTGAACAAAACTGGTTTTCCGAAAACAGGACGTCATGGCTTTTCATCCCCGTACCTTTTTGTGATTCGTTTATGGGCATGCCTCCTTACTTGGGTGCAAGAAACATATGAAAGTAGTTGCGTGAATTTTTTTTGCGCAATACTAACGTAGAATAAAAGTTGCAGAAAGTATGGCAAAATTTCACAAGTTTTGGTAGAGGATAGCATTGGTTTGCACGGAAATTTCTGAAATATTATCCTGAAATAGTTATTTCCTGAAATTCCAGGTAAGAATCTGCACCGAATTTGGGACAAAACGCGACAAATTTCAGGTCAAACGAATGAGAATTCGCCCACGAAAAAAATCAAACAGTTTCACACACAAACGAACATTCCTTTCAGCTCTAACAGTGATTAATAAAATATTTATTGCCAATCTTGTGGGACGAATATGGGGTTCAAATCTTAGCCAAAACTCAATAGACACAGTGACATACTTCTAGTAAAATTTTAGACCAAAACGCCCAAGGAGTAAGGCGTAGTAAGTGTCACACCGAGAGTGAACAAAATTGGTTTTCCGAAAACAAGACATTCTAGGTTCTCTTCTTCGTATCTTCTTTTTGTGATTCGTTTATGGACGTACCTCCTGACCTGGGTGCAAACAACATATGAAAGTACTTGCATGAATTTTTTTCAGCTCAATACGGGCACAAATTAAAAATAGAAGAAAGTAGGGAGAAATTTCACAAGTTTTGGTAGAGGATAACTTTGGTTTGCACGAAAATTTCTAAAAAATTCTCCAGAAATAATTTTTTCTTGAAAATTCAGGTAAGAATCTCCACTGAATTTGGGACAAAACACGAAAAATTTCAGGTCAAATGGATGAGTATTCTCCCACCAAAGAAATCAAACAATTTCACACATAGACGAACCATCCTTTCAGCCCTGGCAATGATAAATAAAATATTTATTGCCAATCTTGTTGGACGAATCTGGGGCTCAAATCTCAGCCAAAACTCAATAGACACAGTGAGGAACGTATGGTAAAAATTTCACACCAAAACGCCCAAGGAATAAAGCGTGGTATGTCCCATACAGAGAGTGAACAAAATTGGTTTTCGAAAACAAGACGAGCTGGCTTTTCTTCCCGGTATCTTCTTTTTGTGATTCATTTATGGAAGTGCCACCTTACCTGGGTGCAAACAACATATGAAAGTACTTGGATGAATTTTTTCACCGCAATATGGATGCAGAATAAAAATTGCAGAAAGTAGGACAAAATTTTACAAGTTTTGGTGGAGGATAGCATTGGTTTGCACGAAAATTTATTGAAAAATATCCCAAAATAGTTTTTTCCTTAAATCCCAGGTAAAAATCTCCACTTAGTTTGGGACAAAACGCGACAAATTTCACGTCAAACGGATGAGTATTCTCCCACGAAAAAAATCAAACAGTTTCGCATACAAACGAACCTTCCTTTAAGCCTAGGCAGTGATCAATAAAATATTTATTGCCAATCTTGTGGGATGAATCTGGGGCTGAAATCTCAGCCAAAACTCAATTGACACTGTGATGAACGTCTGGTAAAAATTGCAGACCAAAACACCCAAGGAATAAGGCGTAGTAAGTCCCAGACCGAGAGTGAACAAAACTGATTTTTCGAAAACAAGACGAGGTGGCTTTTCTTTCCCGTATCTTCATTTTGTGATTCGTTTATGGACGTGCCTCCTTACCTAGGTGCAAGCAACATATGAAAGTACTTGCATGAATTTTTTTCAGCGCAATACGGATGCAGAATAAAAATTGCAGAAAGTAGGGCGAAATTTCAAGTTTTGCAGAGGATAGCCTTGGTTTGCAAGAAATTTTCTAAAAAATTCTCCTAAAATAGTTTTTTCCATAAATTTCAGTAAGAATCTCCACTGAAATTGGGACAAAACTATACAAATTTTGAGGTTAAACGGATGTGTATTCCCCACGAAAAAGATGAAACAGTTTCACACACAAACGAACCTTCCTTTCTTCCCTGCAGTGATTAATAAAATATTTATTTCCAATCTTTTGGGCGAATCTGGGGCTCAAATCTCAGCCAAAACTCAATAGACACAGTGACGAACATCTGGTAAAAATTTCAGACCAAAACACGCAAGGAGTAAGGCGTAGTAAGTCTCAGACCGAGAGTGAACAAAACTGGTTTTCCAAAAAGAAGACAAGGTGGCTTTTCTTCCCTGTATCTTCTTTTTGTGATTCGTTTATAGACGTGCCTCATTACTGGGGTGCAAGCAACATATGAAAGTACTTGCGTGAATTTTTTCAGCGTAATACGGACGCAGAATAAAAATTGAAGAAAGTTGGGTGAAATTTCATGTTTTGCCAAAGGATGGCCTTGGTTTGCGAGAAAATTTCTGAAAAATTCTCCCGAAATAGTTTTTTTCCTGAAATTCCAGGTAAGAATCTCCACTTAATTTGGGACAAAACGTGACAAATTTCAGGTCAAACGGATGAGTAATCTCCCACGAAAAAATGAAACAGTTTCACACACAAAGGAACCTTCCTTTCAGCCCTGACAGTGTTCAATAAAATATTTATTTCCAATCTTGTGGGACATATCTGGGGCTCAAATCTTAGCCAAAACTCAATAGACACAGTGACGAACATCTGGTAAAAATTTCAGACGAAAACACCCAAGGAGTAAGGCGTAGTAAGTCCCAGACCGAGATTTAACAAAATTGGTTTTCTGAAAATAAGACAAGCTGGCTTTTCTTCGCCGTATCTTCTTTTTGTGATTTGTTATTGGACGTGCCTCATTACCTTGGTGCAAGCTACCTATGAAAGTACTTGCGTGAATTTTTTCAGCACAATACGGACACAGAATAAAAATTGCAGAAAGTAGGGGGAAATTTCAGAAGTTTCGGTAGAGGATAGCCTTGGTTTGCACAAAAATTTCTGAAAAAATTTTCCGAAATAGTTTTTCCCTGAAATTCCAGGTCAGAATCTGCACTGAATTTGGGACAGAAGTTGACAAATTTTAGTTCAGACGGATGAGTATTCTCCCACGAAAAAAATCAAATTGTTTCACACACAAAAGAACCTTCCTTTTTGCCCTAGCAATGATCAATAAAATATTTATTTCCAATCTTGTGGGACGTATTTGGGACTCAAATATCAGCAAAAACTCAATAGAAATAGTGACGAACGTCTGGTAAAAATGTCAGACCAAAACACTGAAGAAGTAAGGCATAGTAAGTCCCAGACCGAGAGTGAACAAAACTGGTTTTTGGAAAACAAGACGAGCTGGCTTTTCTTCCCCGTATCTTCTTTTTGTGATTTCTTTATGGACAAGCCTCCTTACCTTGGTGCAAGCAACATATGAAATTACTTGCGTTAATTTTTTCAGCGCAATACAGACGCAGAATAAAAATTGCAGAAAGTATGGTGAAATTTCAATAGTTTTAATAGAGGATAGTCTTGGTTTGCACGAAAATTTTATAAAAATTCTCCAGAAATAGTTTTTTTCTGAAATTCCAGGTAAGAAACTCTACAAAATTTTGGACAAAACGTGACAAATTTCAGGTTAAACGGATGAGTACTCTCCCACGAAAAAAATCGAACAGTTTCACACACAAATGAACCTTCCTTTCAGCCCTTGTAGTGATCAATAAAATATTTATTGCCAATCTTGTGGGATGAATTTGGGGCTGAAATCTCAGCCAAAATTCAATTGACACAGTTTCGAACGTCTCGTAAAAAATTCTCAGCAAAACACCCAAGGAGTAAGGCCTAGCAAGTCCTAGACCGAGAGTGAACAAAATTGGTTTTCCGAAATCAAGACGAGCTGGCTTTTCTTCCCCGTATCTTATTTTTGTGATTTGTTTATGTTCGTGCCTCCTTACCTGGGTGCAAGCAACATATGAAAGTACTTGCATGAATTTCTCCAGCGCAATAGTGATGCAGAATAAAAATTTCAGAAAATTTGGCGAAACTTAACTAGTTTTGGTAGAGGATACCTTGCTTTGCACGAAAATTTCTGAAAAAATCTCCCGAAATAGTTTTTTCCTGAAATTTTAGGTAATAATCCCCACTCAAATTGGGACAAAACGCAACAAATTTCAGGTCAAACGGGTCAGTATTCTCCCACGAATAAAATCAAACAGTTTCACACACAAACGAACCTTCCTTTCAGCACTGGTAGTGATCTATAAAATATTTATTGCCAATCTCATGGAACGAATCTCTGGCTCAAATCTCAACCAAAACTCAATAGACACAGTGACAAACGTCTGGTAAAAGTTTCAGAGCAAAACACCCAAGGAGTAAGGCGTAGTAAGTCCCACACCGAGAATGAACAAAACTATTTTTCCGAAAACATATCGAGCTGGGGTTTCTTCCCCGTATCTTCTTTTTGTGATTCGTTTATGTCTGTCCCTCCTTACATAGGTGCAAACAACATATGAAAGTACTAGGATGAAATATACGCAAAATAAAAATTGCTGAAAGTAGGGCGAAATTTTACAAGTTTTTGTAGAGGATAGCCTTGCTTTACACAGAAATTTTTTAAAAATTCTCCCAAAATACTAATTTCTTGAAATTCCACGTATGAATCTCCATTGCATTTGGGACAAAATCCGACAAATTCCATGTCAAACGGATGAGTATTCACCCATAAAAAAAATTAAACAGTTTCACACACAAACGAACCTTCCTTTCAACCCTAGCAGTGATCAATAAAATATTTATTGCCAATCTTGTCAGACGAATCTGTGGCTCAAATCTTAGCCAAACAACGTATGAAAGTATGCACGTTATGGACGTGCCTCCTTAACTGGGTGCAAAGAACGTATGAAAGTATTTGCGTGAATTTTTTCAGAAAAATACGGACGCAGAATAAAAATTGCAGAAAGTAAGGAGAAATTTCACAAGTTTTGGTAGAGGATAGCCTTGGTTTGCACAAAATTTCTTAAAAATTCTCCCAAAATAGTTTTTTCCTGAAATTCCACATACAAATCTCTAATGAATTTGGGGCAAAACGTGACGATTTTCGAATCAAACGAATGAGTATTCACCCACGAAAAAAATCAAACAGTTTCACACACAAACAAACCTTCCTTTCAGCCCTGGCAGTGATCAATAAAATATTTATTGCCAATCTTGTCGGACGAATCTCTGGCTCAAATCTCAGCCAAAACTAAATAGACACAGTGACGAACGTCTGGTTAGAATTTCAGACCAAAACACCCAAGGAGAAAGGCGTAGTAAGTCCTAGACCGAGAGTGAACAAAATTGGTTTTCTGGAAAATAAACATCCTGGCTTTTCTTCCTCGTATCTTCTTTTTGTGATTCGTTTATGGACGTGCCTCCTAAACTCGTTGCAAACAACATACTAAAGTACTTGCGTGATTTTTTTCAGCAGAAACGGATGCAAAATAAACATTACAGAAAGTAGGGCGAAATTTCACAAGTTTTGGTAGAGGATATAGCCTTGGTTTGCACGAAAGTTTCTGAAAAATTCAACGTAAGAATATAAACTAAATTTGGGACAAAACGCGACAAATTTCAGGTCAAACAGATGAGTATTCACCCACGAAAAAATTAAACAGTTTCATACACAAACGAACCTTCCTTTTAGCCCTTCCAGTGATTAATAAATTCTTTATTGCCCATCTTGTGAGATAAATCTTGGGCTCAAATATCAGCCAAAACTCAATAGAAACAGTGACGAACGTTTGGTAAAAATTTCAGAGAAAAATACCCAACGAGAAAGGCATAGTTGATCCCACACCGAGAGTGAAAAAACTGGTTTTCCAAAAAAAAAACGTTCAGGTTTCTGTTCCCCGTATCTGCTTTTTGTGATTCGTTTATGGACGTGCCTCCTTACCTGGGTGCAAAGAACATATTAAAGCACTTGCTATATTTTTTTCAGTGCAATACGGATGCAGAATAAAAATTGCAGAAAGTACGGCGAAATTGCAGAAAAATTCTCCCGAAATTTATTTTTCGTGAAATTCCACGAAATAATCTCCACTGAATTTGGGACAAAATGTGACAAATTTAAGGTCAAATGGATGAGTATTCATGCACCAAAAAAATTAAACAGTTTCACAAACAAACAAACCTTCCTTTCAGACCTGGTAGTGATAAATAAAATATTTATTGTTAATCTTGCGGAACGAATCTGGGGCTCAATTCCCAGCCAAAACTCAATAGACACAGCGAAAAACGTCTGGTAAAAATTTCAGACCAAAACACCCAAGGAGAAAGGCGTAGTAAGTCCTAGACCGACAGTAAACCACATTGGTTTTCTGAAAGCAAAACGTCCTGGCTTTTCTTCCTCGTATCTTCTTTTTGTGATTTGTTTATGGACGTGCCTCCTTAACTGGGTGCAAACAACGTATGAAAGTACTTGCGTGAAATTTTTCAGAACAATATGGACGCAGAATAAAAATTGCAGAAAGTAGGGAGAAATTTCACAAGTTTTGGTAGAGGATAGCCTTGGTTGGCACGAAAATGTCTAAAAAATTCTCCCGAAATAGTTTTTTCCTAAAATTCCACATACGAATCTATAATGAATTTGGAAGAAAACGCGACGAATTTCAGGTCAAACGGATGAGTATTCACCCACGAAAAAAATCAAATAGTTTCACACACAAACGAACCTTCCTTTTAACCCTGGTAGTGATCAATAAAATATTTATTGCCAATCTTGTCGGACGAATCTGTGGCTCAAATCTCAGCCAAAACTAAATAGACACAGTGACGAACGTCTGGTTAAAATTTCAGACCAAACGACCCAAGGAGTAAGGTGTAGTAAGTCTCAGACCGAGAGTGAACAAAACTAGTTTTTCGAAAGCAAAATGTCCTGGTTTTTATTTCCGTATCTTCTTTTTCTGAATCATTTATGGACGTGCCTCCTTAACTGGGTGAAAAAAACATATGAAAATACTTCCGTGAATTTTTTCAGCGCAATACAGATGCAAAATAAAAATTGCAGAAAGTAGGGCGACATTTAAGATGTTTTGGTAGAAGATAACCTTGGTTTGCATGAAAATTTCTTAAAAATTCTCCCGAAATAGTTTTTTCCTGAAATTCCACGTAACAATCTCCACTGAATTTTGGACAAAACCCGACAAATTTCAGGTCAAATGGGTGAGTATTCACGCACAAAAAAATAAAACAGTTTCACACACAAACGGACCTTCCTTTCCGCTCTGGCAATGATCAATAAAATATATATTTCCAATCATGTGGGACGAATCTAGAGCTCAAATCTCAGCCAAAACTCAATAGACACAGTGACAAGTGTCTGGTAAAAATTTCATACCAAAACACCCAAGGAGTAAGGCGTAGTAAGTCCCAAACCAGGAGTGAACAAAACTGGTTTTCTGAAAACAAAACGTCCTGGCTTTTCTTCCCCGTATCTTCTTTTTCTGATTGGTTTATGGATGTGTCTCCTTACCTGGGTGCAAACAACATATGAAAGTACTTGCGTGAATTTTTCAGGGCAATACGGATGCACAATAAAAATTGCATAAAGTAGGGCGAAATTTCACAAGTTTTGGTAGAGGATAGCCTTGGTTTGCACGAAAATTTCTGAAATATTCTCCCAAAATAGTTTTTTCCTGAAGTTCCACGTAAGAATCTCCACTGAATTTTGGACAAAACGAGACAAATTTAAGGTTAAACGGATGAGTATTCACCCATGAAAAAAATCAAACAGTTTCACACACAAACGAACCTTCCTCTCAGCCAAGGCAGTGAGAAATAAAATATTTATTTCCAATCTTGTGGGACAAATCTGGGGCTCAAATCTCATCCAAAACTCAATAGACACAGTTACGAACGTCTAGTAAAAATTTCATACCAAAACACTCAAGGAGTAAGGCGTAGTAAGTCCCATACCGAGAGTGAACAAAACTGGTTTTCCGAAAATAAAACGTCCTGGCTTTTCTTCCCCATATCTTTTTTTTGTGATTCGTTATGGATGTGCCTCCTTAACTGGGTGCAAAAAACATATGAAAGTACTTGCGTGAAATTTTTCAGCGCAATACGGACCCAAAATAAAAATTGCAGAAAGTTCGACGAAATTTCACTAGTTTTACTGAAATTTCACTGGTTTGCACGAAAATTGTTGAAAAATTCTCCCGAAATAGTTATTTCCTGAAATTTCACGTAAGAATATCCTATCAAATTGGGACAAAACGCGACTAATTTCATGTCAAACGGATGAGTATTCACCCACGGAAAAAATCAAACAGTTTCACCCACAACGAACCTTCCTTTCAGCCTGGCAATAATCAATAAAATATTTATTGCCAATCTTGTGGGATAAATCTGGGGCTCAAATCTCAGCCAAAACTCAATAGACAGAGTGACGAACGTCTGGTGCAAATTTCATACCAAAACACCCCATGAGTAAGGCGTAGTAAGTCCTAACTGGTTTTCCAAAAACAAAACGTCCTGGATTTTCTTCCCCGTACCTTCTTTTTGAGATTATTTTATGGACGTGCCTCCTTACCTGGGTGAAAACAACATAAGGAAACTAATTGTGTGAATTTTTTCAGCGTAATACGTTCACAACATAAAAATTGCGAAAGTAGTGCAAAATTTCACAAGTTTTGGTAGAGGATAGACTTGGATTGCAAAAAATTTCCTAAAAATTCTCCCGAAATAGTTTTTTTCCTGAAATTCCACTTACGAATCTCCACGGATATTGGGAAAAAACGTGAAATATTTCATGTCAAACGGATGAGTATTCACCCACGAAAAAAATCAAACAGTTTCACCCACAACGAACCTTCCTTTCAGCCCTGGCAGTGATCAATATAATATTTATTGTCAATTTTGTGGGAGGAATCTCAGGCTCAAATCTCAGCCAAACCTCAATAGACACAGTGACAAACGTATGGTAAAAATTTTCGACCAAAATACCCAAGGAGTAAGGCGTAGTAAGTCCCAGACCTAGGGTGAACAAAACTAGTTTTCTGAAAACAAAACGTCTTGGCTTTTCTTCCCCGTATCTTCCTTTTCTGATTGTTTTATGGACGCGCCTCCTTAACTGGTTGCAAGCAACATATGAAAGTACTTGCGTGAATGTTTTCAACGCAATACGAATGCAGAATAAAAACTGCAGAAAGTATGGCGAAATTTCACAAGTTTTGGTAGAGGATAGCTTTGGTTTGCACAAAATTTCCAGAAAATTCTCCCGAAATAGTTTTTTCCAGAAATTTAACGTAAGAATCTCCCCTGAATTTGGGACAAAACCCGACATATTTTAGGTCAAACGGATGAGTATGCACCCACGAAAAAAATCAAACAGTTTCACCCTCAAACGAATATTCTTTTCAGCTATGGCAATGATTAATAAAATATTTATTATCAATTTTGTGGTACGAATCTGGGACTCAAATCGTATCCAAAACTCAATAGACACAGTGACGAACGTCTGGTAAAAATTTCAGACCAGAACACCATAGGAAAAGGGCGTAGTAAGTCCCAGACCGAGAGTAAACAAAACTGGTTTCCGAAAACAAAAAGTACTCGCTTTTCTTCCTTGTATCTTCTTTTTCTGATACGTTTATGGACGTGCCTCCTTACCTGGGTGCACTTGCCTGAATTATTTTAGCGCAATACGAACGCAAAATAAAAATTGCAGAAAGTAGGGTGAAATTTCACAGGTTTTGGTAGAGGATAGGCTTTGTTTGCACAAAATTTCCGAATAAATCTCTCGAAATAGTTTTTTCTGAAATTCCACGTACGAATCTCCACTAAATTTGGGACAAAACACGACAAATTTCAGGTCAAACGGATGAGTATTCACCCACGAAAAAAATAGAACAGTTTCACACACAAACGAAGCTTCCTTTCAGCCATGACATTGATAAATAAAAAGTTTATTGTCAATCTTGTGGGACGAATCTGGGCCTCAAATCTCAGCCAAAACCCAATAGACACGGTGACGAACGTCTAGTAAAAATTTCAGACTAAAACACTCAAGGAAAAAGGCGTAGTAAGTCTCAAAACTACTTGTGTGAATTTTTTCAGCGCAATACGTTTCTAGAATAAAAATTGCAGAAAGTAGGCCGAAATTTCACAAGTTATGTTAGAGGATAGCCTTGATTTGCACCATATTTCCGAAAAATTCTCCCGAAATAGTTTTTTTCTGAAATTCCTCGTAAGAATCTCTATTGAATTTGGGACAAAACTCGACAAATTTCAGGTCAAACGGATGAGTATTCACCCACGAAAAAAATCGAACAGTTTCACACACAAACGAACCTTCCTTTTATCCCTGGCAGTGATCAATAAAATATTTATTACCAATCTTGTGGGACGAATCTGGGGCTCAAATCTCAACCAAAACTCAATAGACACTGTGACGAACGTCTGGTAAACATTTTAGATCAAAACACCCAAGGAGTAAGGCGTAGTAGGTCCCAGACCGAGAGTGAATAAAACTGGTTTTCCAAAAACAAAACGTTCTGGCTTTTCTACCCCGTATATTCTTTTTGTGATTCGTGTATGGACATGCCTCCTTACCATAGTGCAAACAACATATGAAAGAACTTGGTGATTTCTTTTAGCGCAATACGGACGTAGAATAAAAATTGCAAAAAGTAGGACGAAATTTCAGAACTTTTGGTAGAGGAGCCTAGGTTTGCATGAAAATTTCTGAAAAATTCTCCAGAAAAATTTCAGGTCAAACAGATGAGTATTCACCCACGAAAAAAATCAAACAGTTTCACACACAAACGAACCTTCCATAATATATTTATTGTCAATCTTGTATGACGAATCTGGGGTTCAAATATCAGCCAAAACTCAATAGACACAGCGACGAACATCTAGTAAAAGTTTCAGACAAAAACACCCAAGGAGTAAGGCGTAGTAAGTCCCAGACCGAGAGTTAACAAAATATGTTTTCCAAAAAGAAGACGTCCTGGATTTTCTTCCCTGTATCTTATTTTTGTGATTCGTTTATGAACGTGCTTCCTTACCTTGGTGAAAACAACATATGAAAGTACTTCCGTTAAATTTTTCAGCGCAATACGGACAAAGAATAAAAATTGCAGAAAATAGGGCGAAATTTTGCAAGTTTTGGTAGAAGATATCCTTTGTTTGCATGAAAATTTATGGAAAATCTCCCGAAATAATTTTTTTTCCTGAAATTCCAAGTAAGAATATCCACTGAATTTGGGAAAAAACGCAACAAATTTTAGGTCAAACGGATGAGTATACACCCACGAAAAAAATCAAACAGTTTCACACACAAACAAACCTTCTTTTCAGCTCGTGGGTGAATACTCATTCGTTTGATATTCTAACATGGAAATTCAGGAAATATCTATTTCGAGAGAATTTTTCAAAAATTTTGCGTAAACCAAGGCTCTCCTCTACCAAAACTTGTGAAATTTCGCCCTACTTTCTACCACTTTTATTCTGCATCCGTATTGCGCTGAAAAAAATTCACACAAGTACTTTCATATGTTGTTTGAACCTAGGTAAGGAGGCACGTCCATAAACGAATCACAAAGAGAAGATACGGGAAAGGAAATCTAGGACATTTTGTTTTCGGAAAACCAGTTTTGTTCACTCTCGGTCTGGGCTTTACTACGCCTTACTCCTTGGGTATTTTGGTCTAAAATTTTTACCATACATTCGTCACAGTGTGTATTGAGTTTTGGCTGAGATTTAAGCCCCATAGTCGTCCCACAAGATTGACAATAAATTTGTTATTGATCACTACCACTGCTAAAACGAAGGTTCGTTTGTGGTTGAAACAATTTGATATTTTTTTCGTGGGTGAATACTCATTCGTTTGACCTGAAATTTTTCGTTTTTTGTCCCGAATTCGGTGGAGATTCATACGTGGAATTTTAGGAAATATCTATTTCGAGAGAATTTTTTAGACAAACCAAGGCTATCCTCTACCAAAACTTGTGAAATTTCGCCCTACTTTCTGCCACTTTTATTCTGCATCCGTATTGCGCTGAAAAAATTCACACAAATACTTTCATATGTTGTTTGAAACCAGGTAAGGAGACACGTCCATAAACGAATCACATAAAGAAGATACGGGAAAGGAAAGCCAGGACATTTTGTTTTCGGAAAACCAGTTTTGTTCACTCTCGGTCTGGGCTTTACTACGCCTTACTCCTTGGGTGTTTTGGTCTGAAATTTTGACCAGACGCTCGTCACTGTGTCTATTAAGTTTTGACGGAGATTTCAGCGCCAGATTCTTCCCACAAGATTGGTAATAAATTTGTTATTGATCACTGCGAAAGTTGAAAGGAAGGTTCGTTTGTGATGAGAATCAAATAAAGGAGGCTTTTATTAATGGAGGAAGAGGACATCCACCCTCACATTTGAAGTTCTTCCTTCTAGTCTTCTCAAAATTAAAAGAAGAAATAAAATAAAGATGAGGCCCAAGCCCAAAGCCCAAGCCCAAGCCCAAGAAGGCCAAAGCCCAAAGAGCCCAAGTCCATCCCATGAGGGGCAAGGCCAAGCTTTGAAATACTCTTGTATAGTTTTAGGAGGTTTGGTTATTAAATAAAGGTGTGTGAAAATGTAAAATAAAGTCACATTGTCCATGTGACTTAGGAGAGTGGTGTAGGTGTAGTTTTTGGGAGGTGTCATAGTAGAAAAAGGTCACACCTCCCATGTGACTTGTTTTTGGTGGGAATTTCAAATGAGTTTATTTGAAATTTCCCACCTATTTTTCAGCACCTTAGGCTATAAATAGAGGTGCTTCCTTTGTAAAATTCAGATTTGGAATTTGTAGTATCAAAACTCTCCCAAATTGGTGATTGAGTGTAGTGAGAACTTGTCTTCTCCTCTTCCTAGTCTCATCTTGAGTGCCTTGGTTCTCTCAAGTGGCGGCATTGCACACTTATCTTGGAGCCTTCACACTTCAAGTGGCGTGTTCATCAACCAAGAACTACAACCACATAAGTCCTCTTTCTTCTCCATCTTCTCATTCCATTTTCGTGCCTATTTGAATTCCTAAACATGTCTTAGGTTCCTTTCTTGCTTTCTATTCGGTGTTCTTGCTTATTTTCATGTTTCAATCGGTTCATCTTCTTTCTCCTTGGATTTGTTTGGTGCATTTCAGTTTTGAAGCATTTTAATCGGTTCATTTCATTTGTTATGCATTTTAATCGGTTCATTTGCATTTTTACATCTTTTAATCGGTTCAATTGGCAAGAAATGGGTCTTCCATGTGAGTTTGGTGTTTGGTGCAAGTTTTGGTGAGTTCTTGATTATAGAACCTTGATCCAATTCTATTAAAAGTGCCTAAGCTATCTCCAACTCAAGTTGATTCCTAAGAATGTCAAGAATCATTCATATTGTGCTATTGGAATCACATCATGTGGTATCATGAGTCTTAGGTTCATTCTTGTTTAATTGTTGAGTTGTGTGCACTTTATTTCAAGAGCTCTTTTTAATTTCTTGCAATTTAAGTTTCTGTTTTAGAATTTTAATTGAGTTTTCTTGCTGTTTTTCTTTTGCTCCAAGTGTTTGAGGAAAGGTTTATGGCACTCATAATTCTTATGAGTATGGTTGCTCTTTTGGAATGGCATTATCCTTCCTAGAGTTTACCTTAAGCTTCCTTTCATTTGTTACAATTTGTGTTGTGTCTTTTAATTTTTGAATCATGTCAAGTTGTGTCTTAGTCATGTTATTCCATATATGTCATTACTTCTAGTAGTACTTTTATTGTTTTGATTGTTTCTTGCTTTGGTGTCATATAATTTTCTGAATTGATGTTGATCCTTTGTGCATTTTCTTTTTAGAATTGAGTTCATACTTGTATTCTAGACCTATACAAGTTCCAATACATCATTTTCTATTATGTCTTTGCTAGTTCATCATTCTGTTTTTTTTATTCCTATTAGGTTTCCTCTGTTTCTGAAAAGAGTGCTTACTGTTTTTCCTTATTGCAACTGATTTACGTACTGTAAAATTCTGAAATTCTGGATTTGAGATATTCAAAGTGTTAGAAAAGAATAGAAAAAAGAATCATTCAAAAATATGAAGTACACAAAAAATGATAAATAAAATAAAAAAAGTGTACATTCCTGCTGAAAAAAATACGGTAATCTGGCAGTGATTTTAAAAAATTTATTTCTCTCAATTGGCTTACTGTTTTTAATTGATTCCAGTGCCATTATTGAGTTAACATCTTGAAGTTTCTGTGGTATAAATTTCATAATCCAGTTCGCTCTACAACGTTCCAGTTAAATCAGTGAATATCAAACACAGTTTGCATAAATTTTTTTTTTTTTTCCAGTAGCTAATATTTTTGTTTTCTTCATCTACTCTAGTGCTTTTCCTTAGGTATTCTTTTGTGTGCCTACTTTTCTCATTGAGTTCTTTATTTTCTTGATTGTCTTTCATTCTTATTCTTTGAGTTTGTCTTACATATAGTATTCCTTTTGCAATTACCTTTCCTTGCTTATACCTTTTCTTGTTTGTCTTTATTGTTTCTTTGGTTTTGTGGTGGTTTGCTCTTAAGATTGGTGTGCTTGCTTTGACATATTTCATTTGAGGATTCCAAGGCCTCAAGATCAGATTGGTGCAAGAACATTATTTCTTTGAGAGTGATCTCTTTTTTCAGCCTCATTTCACTTCGGCAGTTTCATTGCCAAGCTCACTGTTTTTGCTAATTTTGTTTCTTAACTTGTTTGCTGTTTTTGTGTGTTTGCTGTTTTTTATTTGCAAAATGGCTGGCTATTCAAGTGGTGCATCTTACAAACAGCATTCTCCTTCCAAAGCTTCAGTCCTTGGTGAAGAAGAACATAGAAGAAGGAGGCATCACCATCATTCTCATGAAGAGAGCTATAACCGTGACCAAAGATATCACCAAGTCTTCAACATTGCTTGTAAAAAAGTCCCTAGTTTTAATGGTGATAGTGATCCTAATGTGTATTTAGAATGGGAGACTAAGGTTGATCATTATTTTCATGTGTATAAGGTCCAAGATGACCAAAAACTTAGAATAGTTTCTTTATCCTTTTTGGGCTATGCCAAAGAATGGTGGCATAAAATTGTAATGGACATTATATATCGCAAGAAACCTCCCGTGGTTTCTTGGAATGCTTTGAAAGAGTGTATGCGCGCGAGGTTTGTTCCTCCTTCTAGGAAGGAACACTTGTTGAAGTTCCAAAGGCTTCCTCAAGGACATAGGATGGTAGAAGAATACATTAAAGATTTTGAAACAACTTTGACTAAAATGAATATGCATGCTAATGAAGAGTCAAAGCTAAAATGGTTTGTACGTGGTTTGAGAAGAGATATTAGAGAAATTGTAGAATTAAATGAGTACTCTTCTTTAAAGAAAGTGTTTCGCCAAGCCATCAAGGTAGAATCCTATCTTTTGAAAACAACTTTCAAAAATACTCATGATTATAATTTCTACAACTCTTCTAGGAAGGATGCCAACAAAATGTCTACTCAAAATTGTCCTTCCAATTTTTCCAAACAAACCATGTTTCCAAACAAAGTTTCTACTACAAATCTTTCTACTCCTAAGTCACCTACCAAAACTTCAAATATCAAATGTTTTAAATGTTTAGGTTTTGGGCACATAGCTCTTCATTGTCCACAAAAGCAAATCTTAAAGATAAACAAGGTAACACAAGACCTAACTCACCCACTTCCCACAAGTCAAAATAAAAAAGACAAAGAAGAACAAGTTGACATGAGTCTTCTCCTTTCACCTCCAAGGTGTTTTCCTTCCTTATCTTTTTCATTACCCAAGGTTTCTATTTCAACACCATCTTGGTTAAAAAGTGTTAGGGATGATTTCATACCTCCTAATGGTTTTCACCATTTAAGATGCCTTTTCCCAAAAGATATCATCATTCCCAAACAAATTTTTCCAACTTGGTCGATTTATAGAACCTCCTTTTCTGAAATCCCATTGTTTACAAAAGATAAGTCATGTTTACATTTTTCTTCCACTTTTAATTGTAAAACTAAACTGACTTTGTTATATGCAGGGATTCAGAATTCGTGGACGAATTCTCTCCAACTCGAGGAGTATGATGAGAATCAAATAAAGGAGGCTTTTATTAATGGAGGAAGAGGACATCCACCCTCACATTTGAAGTTCTTCCTTCTAGTCTTCTCAAAATTAAAAGAAGAAATAAAATAAAGATGAGGCCCAAGCCCAAAGCCCAAGCCCAAGCCCAAGAAGGCCAAAGCCCAAAGAGCCCAAGTCCATCCCATGAGGGGCAAGGCCAAGCTTTGAAATACTCTTGTATAGTTTTAGGAGGTTTGGTTATTAAATAAAGGTGTGTGAAAATGTAAAATAAAGTCACATTGTCCATGTGACTTAGGAGAGTGGTGTAGGTGTAGTTTTTGGGAGGTGTCATAGTAGAAAAAGGTCACACCTCCCATGTGACTTGTTTTTGGTGGGAATTTCAAATGAGTTTATTTGAAATTTCCCACCTATTTTTCAGCACCTTAGGCTATAAATAGAGGTGCTTCCTTTGTAAAATTCAGATTTGAATTTTATCTAAAGAAACTATACTCAAAATTGGAGTGAGCATTTGGAGAGCTTTGAGCTTCTTCTCTAGTCTTATCTTGAAGGACCATGGTTTCCCCAAGTGGCGGCTTCCACACTCATCTAGGAGCATCCATTCTTCTAGTGGCGTGATCATCCAACCATTCCTCCATCTTCATGAGCATTCTCTTCTCCTTCCTTTCTTCTTCTTCAATTTGTTCTTATTGCCTTGAGTTTTGAGTTGTTTTTGTTTCGGTTCCTTTAATTTTCCAGCACCTATTTTCTGTTTAGTTTTTAAATTCTGTTCGGTTCTTTTGTTTTGAAGTTCAATTCTGTTCGGTTTGTTCTTTTCCTTCTCCTTTGTTGATTCAATTTGACAATATTTGGTTCATCCAAATGAGTTTGGGATTTGGTACTTGTTTTGGTGAGTTCTTGATCTTAGAACTATGATCCAACTTCTAAGAAAGTGCCTCTACATTTTCCAGCTCAAGGTGATTCCTCAAAGTGTCAAGAATCTTGTTCTATGTGGCTATTGGAATCACATCAGTTTGTGTGTGAAACTGTTTGATTATTTTCGTTGGTGAATCCTCATCCATTTGACCTGAAATATTTTGCGTTTTGTCTCGAATTCAGTGGAGATTCTTACCTGGAATTTCAGGAAATATCTATTTCGAGGGAATTTTTCAGAAATTTTCGCGCAAACCAAGGCTTCTACCAAAATATGTGAAATTTCGCCCTACATTCTGCCATTTTAATTCTGCATTCGTATTACGCTAAAAAAATTCACACAAGTAATTTCATATGTTGTTTGAACTCAGGTAAGGATGCACGTCCACAAACGAATCACGAAAAGAAGATACACAGAAGAAAAGCCAGGGCTGAAAGGAAGGTTCGTTTGTTTGTGAAACAGTTTGATTTTTTTCGTGGGTGAATACTCATCCGTTTGACCTGAAATATTTCTTGTTTTGTCCCGAATTAAGTGGAGATTTTTATGTATAATTTCAGGAAATACTCATCTGTTTGCCAGTTTTGTTCACTCTCGGTCTGAGACTTACTACGCCTTACTCCTTGTGTGTTTAGGTCTGAAACTTTTACCAGACATTCGTCACTGTGTCTATTGAGTTTTGACTGAGATTTGAGCTCCAAATATGTCCCACAAGATTAGCAATAAATTTGTTATTGATCACTGCCTAGGCTGAAAGGTCATCCGTTTGACCTGAAGTTTGTCGCGTTTCCTCCCAAATTCAATGGAGATTGTAACGTGGAATTTCAGTAAAAAATTATTTCTGGAGAACTTTTCAGAAATTTTAGTGCAAACCATGGCTATCCTCTACCAAAACTTGTGAAATTTAGCCCTACTTTCTGCAATTTTTATTTTGCGTCCGTATTGCGCTGAAAAAATTCACGCAAGTACTTTCATATGTTGTTTGCACCCAGGTAACGAAGCACGTCCATAAACGAATCACAAAAAGAAGATACGGGGAAGAAAAGGCAGGACGTCTTGTTTTCAGAAAACCAGTTTTGTTCACTCTCGGAGTAGGACTTACTACGCCTTACTCTTTGGGTATTTTGGTGTGAAATTTTTACCAGACGTTCGTCACTATGTCTATTGAGTTTTGGCTAATATTTGAACCCTAGATTCGTCCCACAAGATTAGTAATAAATATTTTATTGATCACTGCCAGGGCTAAAAGGAAGTTTCGTTTGTGTGTGAAATTGTTTCATTTTTTTCGTGGGTGAATACTCATCCGTTTGACCGGAAATTTGTCGTGTATTTTCCCAAATTCAGTGGATATTCATACGTGGAATTTTAGGAAAAAAGTATTTCGGGATAATTTTTCAGAAATTTTCGTGCAAACCAAGGCTATCTACCAACACTTTTGAAATTTCGCCCTACTTTCTGCAATTTTTATTTTGCGTCCTTATTGCACTAAAAAGATTCACGCAAGTACTTTGATTTGTTGTTTGCACCCAGGTAAGAAGGCACGTCCATAAACGAATCACAAAAAGATGATATGGGGAAGAAAAGCCAGGACGTTTTGTTTTCGAAAACCAATTTTGTTCACTCTCGGTCTGGGACTTACTACGCCTTACTTCCTTGGTGTTTTGGTATGAAATTTTTACCAGACGTTTGTTATTGTGTCTATTCAGTTTTTGCTGAGACTTGAGCCCCTGATTCGTCCCACAAAATTGGCAATAAATATTTTATTCATCATTTCCAGGGCTGAAAGGAAGGTTCGTTTGCCCTGAAGTTTGTCGCATTTTGTCCCAAATTCAGTTGAGATTCTTACGTGGAATTTTTGGAAAAAACTATTTCGGAAGAATTTTTCAGAAATTTTCGTGCAAACCAAAGCTATCCTCTACCTAAACTTGTGAAATTTCGCCGTACTTTCTATAATTTTTATTTTATGTCCATATTGCGCTGAAAAAATTCACGCAAGTACATTCAAATTTTGTTTGCAAACAGGTAAGGAGGCACTTCCATAAACGAATCACAAAAATAAGATACGAGGAAGAAAATTCAGGACGTCTTGTTTTCGGAAAACCAGTTTTGTTCACTCTCGGTCTGGGACTTACTACACTTTACTCCTTGGGTGTTTTGGTATGAAATTTTTACCAGACGTTCATCACTGTCTCTATTAAGTTTTGGCTGAGATTTGGGCCCCAAATTTGTCCCAAAAGATTGGCAATAAATATTTTATTGATCACTGCAAGAGCTAAAAGGAAATTTGTTTGTGTGAAACAATTTGTTTTTTTTTCGTGGGTGAATACTCATCCGTTTTGACCTGAAATTTTTCCAGTTTTGTGCCAAATGCAGTGGAGATTCTTCCGTGGAATTTCAGGAAAAAAACTATTTCTGGAGAATTTTTCAAAAAATTTCGTGAAAACTAAGGCTATCGTCAACCAAACTTGTGAAATTTTGCCCTACTTTCTGCAATTTTTATTCTGCGTTCGTATTGTGCAAAAAAATTAACACAAGTACTATCATATGTTGTTTGCAAACAAGTAAGGAGGCACGTCCATAAACGAATCACAAAAAGAAGATACGGAAAAGAAAAGTCAGGATGTCTTGTTTTTAGAAAACCTATTTTGTTCACTCTTATTCTACGACTTACTACGCCTTACTCCTTGGGTGTTTTGGTCTACCATTTTCACCAGACGTTCGTAATTGTGTCTATTGAGTTTTGACTGAGTTTGAGCCCCAAATTCGTCCCACAAGATTGGCAATAAGTATTTTATTGATCACTGCTGGGGCTGAAAGGAAGGTTCGTTTGTGTGTGAAGCTGTTTGATATTTTTCGTGGGCGAATACTCATCCGTTTAACCTGAAATTTTTCGCGTTTTGTCTCAAATTCAGTGGACATTCTTACCTGGAATTTCAGTAAAAAACTATGTTGGGAGAATATTTCATAAATTTTCGTGCAAACCAAGCCAGTCCTCTACCAAAATTTGTGAAGTTTCGCCCTACTTTATGCAATTTTTATTTTGCGTCCGTATTGCGCAGAAAAAATTCACACAAGTACTTTCATATGTTGTTTTCACCTAGGTAAGGAGGCACGTCCAAAAACGAATCACAAAAAGAATATACGGGGAAGAAAACCAATTTTGTTCACTCTCGGTCTGGTACTTACAACACCTTATTCTTTGGGTGTTTTGGTCTGAAATTTTTACCTGACGTTCGTCACTATATCTATTAAGTTTTGGATGAGATTTGAGCCCCAGATTCATCCCACAACATTGGAAATAAATATTTTATTGATGACTGCCAGGGTTGAAAGGAAGGTTCTTTTGTATGTAAATCTGTTTGATATTTTTCATGGGTGAAGACTCATCCGTTTGACATTAAATTTGTCGCGTTTTGTCCCAAATTTAGTGGAGATTATTACGTGTAATTTCAGGGGAAAACTATTTCGGGAGAATTTTTCAGAAATTTTCGTTCAAACCAATGTTATCCTCTACCGAAACTTGTGAAATTTCGCCCTACGTTTTGCAATTTTTATTCTGCGTCCGTATTACGCTGAAAAAATTCACGCAAGTACTTTCATATGCTCTTTTCACCCAGATAAGGAGGCACGTTCATAAACGAATCACAAAAAGAAGATACGGGGAAGAAAAGCCAGGACGTCTTGTTTTCGGAAAATCATTTTGTTCACTCTCGGTCTGGGTCTTACTACGCCTTACTCCTTCGATGTTTTGGTCTGAAATTTTTACCAGACGTTCGTCACTGTGTCTATTGATTTTTGGATAAGATTTGAGCCCCAGATTCGTCCCACAAGATTGGCAATAAACATTTTATTGATCACTGCTAGGGCGAAAAGGAAGGTTCGTTTGTGTGTGAAACTGTTTGATTTTTTTCGTGGGTGAATACTCATCCGTTTGACATGAAATTTGTCGCGTTTGTCCCAAATTCAATGGATATTCTTACGTGGAATTTCAGGAAAAAACTATTTTGGGAGAATTTTTCATGCAAGCCAAGGCTATCCTTTACCAAAACTAGCGAAATTTCGCCATACTTTCTGCAATTTTTATTCTGCGCCCGTATTGCGTTGAAAAAATTCACGCAAGTACTTTCATATGTTTTTTTCACCCAGGTAAGGAGGCACGTCTATCAACGAATCACAAAAAGAAGATATGGGGAAGAAAAGCCAGGACGTCTTGTTTTCCCAAAACCAGTTTTGTTCACTCTTGGTCTGGGACTTACTACGCCTTACTCCTTGGGTGTTTTGGTATGAAATTTTAAGAAACGTTCGTCACTATGTCTATTGTGTTTTGGCTGAGATTTGAGCCCTTGATTCGTCCCACAAGATTGGCAATAAATATTTTATTGATCACTGTCAGGGCTTAAAGGAAGGTTCGTTTGTGTGTGAAACTGTTTGATTTTTTTCGTGGGTGAATACTCATCCGTTTGACCTGAAATTTTTCGTGTTTGTCCCAAATTCAGGGGATATTCTTACGTGGAATTTCAGGAAAAAACTATTTTGGGGGAATTTTTTAGAAATTTTCGTGCAAACCAATGCTTTTCTCTACCGAAACTTGAGAAATTTCGCCCTACTTTCTGCAATTTTTATTCTACGTCCGTATTGCGCTGAAAAAATTCACGCAAGTACTTTCATATGTTTTTTTCACCCAGATAAGGAGGCACGTCCATAAACGAATCACAAAAAGAAGATACGGGGAAGAAAAGCCAAGACGTCTTGTTTTCGGAAAATCAGTTTTCTTTACTCTCGGTATGGGACTTACTACGCCTTACTTCTTGGGTGTTTTGGTCTGAAATTTTTACCAGACGTTCGTCACTTTATCTATTGTGTTTTAGCTGAGATTTGAGCCCCAGATTCGTCCCACAAGATTGGCAATAAATATTTTATTGATCATTGGAATTGATTTGAAAAACCAAAACAACACCACTGAAAATATTGTGGTCCAGAAAGCGTGACTTAAATGATTTATGATGAGCTGGATATTTTGTATTTGTTTCTAAAAATTTAAACACAATCAGTTCAGTTTCTTAACAAACTTTTGGCGTTGTTTTGACTCTAATCACATGTGCCAATTAATTATGATAATTTTTCCAAAAATAGTGTCCAATTACCGTCAGGTGTAGTGCCAGAATGCACACTTCTTTTGTATGATTTTTTTTTTCAATTTCGTTTTTTCAACTGATTCTTTTTTTGTTCTTTTGCTAATACCTCAAACTAGTGAGATCCAGAGGCTCAGAATTTTCTTATGATGCATTTAATTTTCATAAAACAAAACAGCCAAAACAGAATGGTGAAAAATAGAGGATTCTGAAATCTAAAATGAAAACAGAAAGATATACTTTGAAAACATAATGTAATTAGTGTAATGGAATTTGTGTGGATCTAACACACAAATATAAACTCAAACTAAAAGAAAAATGCACTAAAGGATCAAAACAATATAGATTTCAGATCAAGCATTCAAACAAAAACAAGAAACAATTAAATCAAGAAGAGTACTACTAGAATTTGTTGACAAATTTGGAAAACACATGACTAGACAAAACTTATGGATTCATAAAATGAAAAGACTCAAACTCATTAATATGAACCGAACAATATTGCAATCAAGACTCAAGCAACCTAAAAAAATTAAAAACAGCAACACAAAGTATCAAGAATCCTAAACATATTTGCAATTAGATGTTCAAGCACAATTTGAACACAACTACCGATTGAATTGAATAGAAAAACATTCAAATCATATTAAAATAAAAAAAACAGAAAGACAACTTGAAATAGAGATGAACAACTCAGAAATAAGAAGAACCCAAACACAAAAATGAGAAGAGAAACTTATCTCTTGAAGACCATAGCTCATGATACCAAATGATGGCATTGAGGTCTTCTTTTGGTGTAATTTTGGATGAGTTTTGCGGAAGCTTATGGAAGTTGATGGAGTAAGGCCTTCATAGGAAGTTGATGGAGCAAGGCCTTCATAGGAAGTGTGGTTTCCTTGAAGGTGCATGAAGAGTGGAAGGTTAGGGAGGTTCGGCCAACCCCTTTGAAGGTGTAAGGAATGAAGACTAAAACCTAGATGCTAGGCAAGGAGTAGAGATTATGGCTCAAGTTTGGCAGCATAACAATACTCAATTTAATCTTGAAATACATGAGGTTGGCTCCTCCTTTTATAGGCTAAGGAGGACCTGAAATGATAACCTAAATGATGAGCAAATGCAAGCCAAATGAAGTGCAAAAGAGTAGCACATGGAGGCACATGGGTGCACATGGCCTCCTAACTTGCACATGGACGTCCTAGATTAGTGGAGAGCTTCTAGAAACCGTAGCTAATCTAGGTTAACTCCTCCTTAATCCTAATTTGCAGAATTTAAACAAAGGTTCACAAGGATATGCTATTTACACCACAATTAAGACTAAGCTACACTTTGTTGGGCCTTTTTGGACGTCACCCTTCTTGGATGTCAACTCTCTTAGACGCTCCTTGTGTGGCCTAGACGCTTCTTGTGTCTCTTAAACGCTTCTTGTGTGGCCTAGACGCTCCTTGTGGGTGCCCTCTATGTAAGGTTGGTCCTAGACGCTCTCTTGGTTGCCTTTCATGCAAGGTTGGTCCTAGACGCTCCTTGTGGGTGCCCTCTTCCATCAAATACCGCTTAGGGTTGTATTACCTAATTCTTAATGGTGGATTAACTTCACTGACCTTGGTTTGAGCGTTAATGGTAATAGGGGTCGGGCGTCGGGCAAGTTTACCTGGTATGTGTCGGCCCTCGGCCAGATTTCCATGGTCTTAATCGTATTGGTCAGGTCTTCTAAGGTTCTCGGCCAAGTAGGTCGTCGGCCTCGTCGTTTCGGCCAAGTCTCTCAGGTCTCGGCCAACTTTCCCTTAGTCTTGGTTAGGTTGACCAGGTCTCGGTCAACCACTTAAGTCTCGGGCAGGAAGATCAGGGTTCGGCCTCGCCCATACCGGTACAAAATCAACTTAAGATAGGTTGAGACAAGTCATGTGTTGGAGATTCCAACACATCGACAACAATAAATCAATTTAAGATAGGTTGAGACAAGTCATGTGTTGGAGATTCCAACACATCGACAACAATAAATCAATTTACAGTATATAAATTAGTATAGTCTTCTCTTTACAAATGGTGAGGATGTAATGTCATAATTTCCTACAATAAGTGGATTGTTGCTGCATTCTAGAAGTGAGCTTCTTAGAGAAAAAGGTAATATGATGCATATTTTGGCTCAAAACTGCACCTATTTCAATGCTCCGGGCATCGGTCTCTAAGAGAGAAGGCTTAGAAAACTCTCGAAGGGCTACTACAAGGGCCTTAGTAATGGCAGCTTTCAGATTTGCAAATGTTGAGGCAGAAACATCATGCCAATAGAAAGTAATTTTGGTATAGGAAAAGCTATAGAAGCATAGCCTTTAAGTACCTGCAATAATACCTCAATCGTTTGGTACTGAGTGGTGTAGGCCAATCTAACACAGCTTGCACCTTGTCCATAGCCAGACCTTGTTCAAAAATTGTATGACCTAAGTATTCCATCTGTTGTAACCCAAAGGTGCATTTGGATAGTATTGCACACAACTCATTGTTGCAATAATTGTAAAACTGATTCCAAAATGTTTCAAATGAGATAACTATGTTGGACTATATACCAAAATATCACCAAAAAAAACAAGACATTTCCTCAACAAATTTCTAAACACATCATGCATCAAACATTGAAAACAGTGGCAGGGCATTAGTAAGCCAAAAGTAATAACAAGCCACTCATAAGGCCTTGGTGAGTTCTGTAACCAGTTTTATACTTATCCTCATCCTTGACCAAGATTTGATGATATCCGGATCCAAGATCGAACTCAGAGAAATATTAAGCTTCATATAACTAATCTAGGAGCTCATTAATAGTTAGGACAGAGAAATATTAAGCTCATACTACTAATCTAGGAGCTCATTAATAGTTAGGGAAACTATGTAATGATATTTTCAAAGCTCTACAATTAGTGCAAAACCTCCAAATTTCATTCTTTTCTCTTAACAAAGACTTGGAGCATTTAAGGGATGCACCAACCTTTAATGGGTTACCTGTAGTCCCCAACCATAATCATATCTAAGCAATTGGTCATTACATCCTGAAATCTGCCTATTGGCCCTTACAAAAAATTCATATACCTTATCCTACTATGGTGTATCCTCACAACATATATCTTACAAATGGTAATTAACCAGCCATGTACTCTACAGATTTTATGCAGCACTCGATATACATTAGGGAAATAAAATATCAGTGACAATGATTGAAGATGTTTAATTTGATTTGCATGCCTGTGCCACCAGCTTACAGACTTCATTAAAACCAAAGAAGTTCAATTCATGTGCACCAGCAACTGTGTTGCAATGATTCCCAGTACATAGCACCCTATGTAGCTCTCCCAGTACACAGAAGACTCTTTTTGTCTCTTCTTCATTGGCATCATTTTCTAAGGTCCAACCAGCTTCTGGGCACATAGCCTTTACAAGAGAAAGTCAGGTGCAGAGAGCAACAACTTTCCATGTTATTAATGCTTTCATCTTTATCTTTATTAGTTAGTTATCTTACTAATTTAGTTTTTATAGCTGTTTACGTTTTTTAATTTGATTCCTATAATCAAAGAAAACAAATTAAGAATACTAGGAATCAAAAAAGCATATGAGTGTGCCTCAAAAAGTAACCTTGGCAACAGTAGTGAGTCGGAGATCTTTAAAAACCTCTGATGTCTAAAGCTTTACCGAATGTTCTAAAAACCTCTGCTCAACATTTGTTCTTGAAGTGTAAATTTGTTGCTTTGGTTTGGAGCAACTACTCAGATGGATTGGTATTCTTTTTGTCCAACATAAAATCTCGTGTGGAATGGGGTATGAACAGCAATAGTGTGGAGCATCTGGGACCAAAGGAATAAGATTGTCTTTAAGCAAGGAAAAGTTGATGTGGAAGAAATTTTTCATATGACACAACTTAAAACCTGGCTATGGTTGAAGTATTGGAAGTTGTCCTTTAACTTTTCGTTTTCAGATTAGTGTTTGAATCCTTATATATGCATGAAAAGTTGTTCTTAGACAGGTAAAAGTGATGGGTAGGGGTAAATAAGCGGAGGGTCGGTGTCTTGGAATAGTAAGGGTGTAGGAAATAGTAGAGCAGGTGCTGTTTTGTATCTGTGTAGTCAGGTTATGCATCACTACACTTATTCTTCACTTTATAGGCAGAGCAGGAGGTGTTTGTGCAGGGAGAGATGGAATGCTAGCTTCTACAATCTTTTGTAGAAGTTAGTTAATAGTGGTGCACAAAGGGACACCAATGAGCATGTTGCAGCAATTTTGAGAATTCACGAGTGGTAAGCAAAGCTGGGATATTCTATGCTTTTGTTTTAATTGTAAAAGAAGCAAGTAAGCCTATACTGTTTTTTTAGCTTTATTTTTTGTTATGCTGATTGGGTGTGCTGGTTTTTGAATGTAAGACAGCAACTGGTATTTTAGCTAGGTACACCGCCAATAGTTTTGTTGGGTCTGTTTATTTTATAAGGATTGGCACACCCCCCTAAGTGTTCCCTTCAATTTAATTTATTCTTCACTGATAATGTATGATCATGATGATACCTTTGCATGCATAGTGTTTGGTAGTGGGGAATAGGTCAGATATACATATTGTAGCACCAAATTACAATGATTTTTATGTCTGGTACACACTTATGAATCTGGTGTATCTAGTTTTGAGTATTTGTTTCTTTCAATTATATTGTTTTTTATTGGAGTTTTATATAGGAATTTTGTGAAATATTTCATGTAGCTTTTTTAATAAATAAGGATTCAAGTATCCTTAAATATTTTTATTTATTAAGATATGTTATTGATTATTTATACGATTATATTTTGGTAGTTACTATATTTATTTTGTTTGAATTAGATTTAATTAGCATATATTTATGTATTTTTTGCAGCTTGAAGAATGAACTTATTGATATGTAGTAAAGAAACAATACATTATGTTTTTTTTCACTAAGTTTGTAGTTTTAAATTTGAAGACTTCATCGTTATCATTATACTTTAAGACATATTTTTTTATTATGTAGTTTGAACACATCTATTGAGATTTGTGAGATTTCTTGTTGAGTCACTTCTATTTCAATACACATTATCTTCAATATTTATTCTTTTTATCATAAACTTTTGTATGAGTAATTCTTCTAAAATTAAAGAAATGTATTGTTGTTTTTATCAATACTTTAAGCAACGCTTTTAAAATTGTGGTTGTTATCAAGATTTTAGGCAACAGTTTTAAAATTGTTGTCTTTATAACAACTGTGGCCTATTACAAACAACCACACTCACCTACACCATGGCTTAAAAACTGTTGCCTAAACTTTAGGCCACGGTTTTAATGCTTTAAATCATGGTCTTATGTTTTTGCCTAATGTAATAAGTGTTGTAGTGTGCTACTGAAAGTACTTTTTGGACAAATACAAGAAGATGATTGGCATGATGGATGGTAGAAACATTTAAGTTTATGGGAAAGTTTTGTTAAATAAACTTTAAATTTATTTTGTGGGTTTTAAATTTAGAAGTTAGTGAAAAGTAAAAGAATTAGAGTTTCAATAGATGATAGGCCAATAGTTATTAGTGGGGTTTTATGGCCATCATAAGGTTTTATTATGTTGTTAGTGGGGTTTTAGCCCATAATAAGATTTTATTATTTTTTGTTTTAGAAGAGTTGTTAATCCTATAAATAGGTTACTCTCTCAATTGTAACATGCACAAAATGAAAAGATATACAACAGAGAAGAGTATTCTTTTCAGAAAATAGAGTGTGCATGTTAACTTTGACAAAATTGATTGCTTTTACACTGCCATGATAAGAATAGCGAATGGAGTGGATGAATGAAACTGATAATGGAGTGCAACGGAAATTATAGTAATAAGCTAAGTTTTGAATGATGGGATTGAGTTAAGGTTGGTGAACATTTTTTCCATGATGGCTCGTCAACAACCATAGGCGTGGATTCTTTCCACGACTCTGTCAATAATGAATTGACATGAAGGAATGAGTGGTTATGATATAGTCAAGCTCATAACCTTTCTTCTATTTTCCATGACTTGTGAGTAGAAAATGAATCACATGCATCATTCTCCTCTTAGATTGAATGGGGTCAATGGAAGAACAAGATAAATAAAAAGAGACTAATTCATAATTACTGCGATCAATGAGATAGTAATAAAAAAGAAAGCTAAGAAAAGATAGAAAAGATAGAAAAGATAGAAAAGATAGAATAGAGAAAATAGTTGTATTTCCTTCTAAGTTAGATTTTAATCCGTGGAAGTTTCACCCTTAGTAATCCCATAACAAGGTAAATCTAGCAACATATTTGGTATATTTTTAGAAAATTACAACAACATTGTTTAGTTTGTGTAACTAATCCCAAACCAGTGAAAATAAGGAATATGTTATTGTTGATGTCACCATTGTTGCCTTGATTGAAGTTATTGTGCCACGTGGGAGTGATAGATTTCAGAATCCCTTTCTGTCACATCACTCGTTATGAAGCTTGTTGTTTCCTACGAAAAATGGGAATTGAATTGGGACGTTTCCGTAGCAGAGACGTTTCTTAACATTCAGATTCGTTTTTGTTTGTGTGGTGCATAGTGTAAAAGTCTGCACATGTTGAACGACTTTGAAAGTTCATGATACTTGGTTGGTTAGTATTTAGTAGTTGAACATGAACCAACATTAATTGTTTTGTACCAAAATGAACGTTATTAGTTGATTTTGGTGAATTATTTAACTCTGATCTTGTCCAATTACACGACCAAAGGTAAACAATGGTGGTCTTATCTTCTTTCTGCTGCTCTGCACAATCACTACTTGCCCGTGTGGCTATCATTATTGTGCTATTCCGGCAAATTCACGCTGCCAAGGATCGTTCATTCTGTGCTCCTTCTTCCTGTGGGAAAATTGGCAACATAAGTTATCCTTTCCGATTGAAAGGCGACCCACCTGGTTGCGGCCTCCCAAGGTACGAATTAGATTGCGTAAAGAATGTGACAGTCTTCACTTTGTTTTCAGGGAAATACCATGTTCAGCATATCAACTACCAAGCATACAGCATACAATTGACTGATGCAGGTCTTGAGGAGGACACTGCTTGCTTCATTCCTCGCTATTTCATCTCTTTAAGGAACTTCACTGACTTTGGTAGTCCTGAAAATTACGCCACCGATCCAGTAAATTTCTTGAATGGGTATGTGTATGAGCCTTCTAATTGGCCTCCGTATGTAGCGTTTCTAAACTGTAGTGATGGAGTGAGTGATGATCCTCGATACGTGGAAGTGAATGGCAGACTTTGTGATTCTGGAGGCCATGTCTATGCTGTTCTTTCTTCTTCTGCTAAATTCACAATGATGGACATCAAGGTTGGCTGCCATTTAAAGGCTGCTACCTTTACAAACAATAATCATTGCAACAAAGTTTCCTATGCTAATATACATGAGTGCCTGCATAATGGGTTTTCGTTGTATTGGGTGACACCAGTTATTTGTATAGACCATTGTGGAAAGGGTGTGAGATGCTTCATCAATGAAACCACTCATGAAATTGAATGTGAACAACATTACTATTGCCAAGTTTTCGGTGTAGGATACGGAAACAGGGACTGCGGTGAGAAAACATTCTTCTACCTGCAATTTTTCTTTGTCTCTTTTGTAAAGTACAAAATTTAATAAAGCGTGCGGTACAAAGAAATAGCTTTACTCTTTACAATATAAGCTAATGTTTTCTTTTTCTGTTCAAGGAATTCAACATCAAATTCTCTTATATATATTCGCAATTCTATACAACATAGCAAGTAAGTGCTCTCTCTCATATCTTTGTTCTCTCAATTACTACTGTATTGACTACTTAAAAGTTCATCATTTTCATTTTGATTAATTAGTAAGCTATACATCTTCTGTACTATTCATTCTAATGACCTGAAAGTTGTCACTTAATAAATTTTGAAACCCAAATCCTTCTATACTCTAACTCAACAAGTAGTTGACTGGATTTTCTAAAGAAAAAGCCTTGAAGGGATGTTCAATGGAAGTTTTCAAAGCATTCCTATATTGCCATAATGAATATTTTTTTTTCCAGCAAAGAATTAATTAAATAAAAGAGAGTATTTGAGGATGCTCTAACATTTTAGACAAAAGAGGCAAGAAACCTCCCAAACAAACAAAACCAGCAAAGCTCTGATCCAACTCAGAAAAATTCTTCAAAACTCCAACAAAACTTACAATCCTGTACCAAATTCTGCATGAAATGGTTTGTACAGATCCTATTCCCCAGCCCCCACAAAAACACTTACAATACTAAAACCAAAGGTAATAATTCCCCAGCCATATTGCATCATCTATATTGCCATTATGCATTCACGATATTTCTAAATTCATTTCAACATTAACCAAGACATATATTTGTTTGAAAATTATTTTGGAAAAGGAGCATGAACTCCATCCCCCCCAAACATCAGACAAATCAGAAACCAAAAAGTTATTTGAATGCATTGCATGACGCTAGAAATGCATAGAATCCTCAGAAATAAACGTTTTGTGGGAAAAGAAAAACTTACGTTGTTTTATACTGTATCCAAAGTATCCTTTGAATATTAGTGTTCTTTTCTTTTGATGCTATTTTATCGCTATTTTGCAGGATTCTTCATAATGGGTAATCGCTTGTCAACTGATTTCATATTTGAATAAACTTACTTATTAGACCAAGCATGGTTTATTTCCTTACACATTCCATGAAATTTATCCTCACAGGACTAATCTACAGAATAACAGGTTTACGTTACTTTTCGGAATGGCAAGAACAAGATTTTATTTCATTAGGCCCTATTTCAATATTTCTGGCTGCCAGATTCCTATTTGGAGTCGCAATTTTGCTTGCACTATTTATCCATACGTGGCGACGTAGGCATTACTCAATGTATGAAAACATTGAAACATTTTTGCTACACAACAATCTAAATCCTATTAGGTACAGATACAGAGAAATTAAGAAAATGAGCAGAGGTTACAAAGTTAAATTGGGGGAAGGAGGTTACGGATCTGTATACAAAGGAAAACTTCGAAGTGGGTCAGAAGTAGCAATAAAGATGTTGAAAAAATCGAAAGCTGATGGACAAGATTTTATGAATGAAGTGGCTAGCATTGGAAGAATACATCATGTGAATGTGGTACATCTCATTGGATATTGTGCTGAAGGACAAAAGCGTGCTCTAGTTTATGACTACATGCCAAATGGTTCATTGGATAAATACATATTCTCCAAAGAGGAAAGTATCCCTTTAAGTTATGAGAAAACATATGAAATATCTCTTGGCATAGCTCGTGGAATTGCTTATCTTCATCAAGGCTGTGATGTGCAAATTCTACATTTTGATATTAAGCCTCATAATATTCTTCTAGATGATGACTTCATTCCAAAGGTTTCAGATTTTGGACTTGCAAAGCTATATCCTGTCGAAGATAAGTCTGTTGCTTTGACTATGGCTAGAGGAACTTTAGGTTACATGGCTCCAGAATTATTCTACAATAATGTTGGTGGAGTATCCAATAAGGCCGATGTGTATAGTTTTGGAATGCTTTTGATGGAAATGGGAAGTAGGAGAAGGAACTCAAATCCTCATGCAGAACATTCAAGCCAACAGTACTTCCCCTTTTGGATATATGATCAAATTAAAGATGAAAAAGAGACTCACATAGAAGATGCCTCAGAAGAGGATAAGATTATGGTGAAAAAAATGTATGTAGTTTCCCTTTGGTGTATACAATTGAAACCAAATGACCGTCCTTCAATGAAGAGAGTTGTGGAGATGCTTGAAGAAAAAGTTGAAAGTCTTGAAATGCCTCCTAAGCCTGTTTATTATCCCCCTGAAACAGTTGGACATGATTGTGGAGACAACTCAAACCAAACATCATGGAGTGGTTCAACTAGTTCTAGCGAAAAGCTTGGCAAAACAAACACTAACATCCATGGGAGAGCAACGCTTGACGAACAAGAAAATTGCTTAGAGCTAAATGTTGGTCGTCCTTTAAATGATTGATTTGGAAGGAGTTAGCCGTTACCAGGGAAAAGGTTTTTAATTTTAAAGTGGTTGATTTCATATTTGTTGTTGCCTAGTCAGTAAAGTTTCATTTAATAATATATTTGAATAAATTGATTCTCCAAATTAAATGTACTTGAAACTTTTGGCAAAAGGTTTGGGTTTCAAAGAACTATCACTTGCACTTAATTTATATAACTCTAATATCTTGAAAATAAAGAGTTTATAACCTTCTGCAGTTGCAGGTGTGTATCTAGTCTAGTAGTTATAAAATCAAATCCACACATGTGCTCAACTAAAGTTGGAGACTCAAGTGAAAATCAAGAATGGAAACTATTTAAAACTTTCGACTCAAACTAGTTTTTTTTTTCTGCTATTATTGGAATAAATGATGCCATATAATGTCAACGATAGTCTCCTATAAAGCAATAAAATTAATTTCATATTACTCAACATGTATGAATACTTCAATCGGATGTAAAAATGTAGAAGGCAAAACCAGTTTGGCTATATCTAAGCTCTGTTTGTAGCATAAAAAGAACATTTTCTTTTCTTGAAAATCAATTCTCGTACAATTTTGGAAACAAAATTAAACAGTGAAATATTATGTCAACAGTAAATTCCCACGTCAGTGTAGCACATGAAAACCCTTCCACAGATGATTATTTACAAAATTCACATCAGATCATATTTATAAAATAGACAGGTTTTGAACATGAGCAATCTTTCTCCAGTCTTGGCCTCCCGGTTGCTGACAACGCTCTCTGAGCAATGGACAATTGCCTGAAATGGTAAGATATGAAATGGATTTGGGAAGACCCTCATCTGGTAAGCATTGGAGGCTGGGGCAGTTAACAAGAAACAATTCCTTGAGAGAGGAGAGGTGACAGAGACCCTTGTAGTCCAGTTTTTCAAGATTTTGAAAATCATAGATCCGTAGAGAAGTAAGAGAGATTGGAAGAAAACCTTCATCAGGAAAAGACTGTACATCCAGATTTCCAATAAACAATGCTTCTAGAGAGGAATTGTCTCCAAAAGACCCTTTCAGTGAGGCAATAAGTTTGGAGGAATTAGTGAGATACATCCTTTTTATATTTGATGGCAAATATCCATCAGAGAAGGACTCAACTTTAGGACATTCTCGTATGCTTATGAATTCAAGACATGGAAGGAGGATATGTATTCGTTCAGGCAATGATTCAAAACGAGGGCAATCACTGATTGTCAGATCCTGGAGCTGAGTATGAGCATGTACCTGTAAAATCATTTGTAGATTACAACAGTTGCGCAGATAAAGGGACCTGAGTGTTGGGAAGAAGTCTATAGGAAAGGTGGTTAGAGAGTCACAACTGTCATTAATCGTCAAAGTTACAAGGAAATCATATTGTCGACTCATGGGAATATTCATATTGGGGCAAGAATAAACTTTCAAGTCTTCAAGAGAAGCATGAGATATCATTTTCCCAATCCATTCCACAAACCATTCTTCCATGTTGTGTACTTGATAAATGGTGACCTCTTTCCCATTCATTTTCAACATTCCATCGTTCCCCAGAAGTTGTTTGCAGTGCCGAATATATAGTGTCTCAAAATGAAGAATTTGTACTGGCAGGTGGTCTTTCAGCTTGGGACAATAATGAATAGCAAGATGTTGAAGACGTGGAAAAGCACCTCCCATAGTTTCACATTCCCATTTCTCCCATCCTTTCATGCGGGAGAATTTCAATGTCTCCAAGGATGGAAAGGAACAAGAGCTACTCGTGTAAAAGTCAGCATCAATACTCACTACCCCATCAAGCCCTGATATTGTGAGGTCCTTGAGAAAGGGCAAATGTCCAAGGGAAGGTAAATATTGGCAGTATTTACATTGGAACAAGCTTAATGACACCATATTCAATAATGAATGATCACCAAACCAAGTTGGAAATTTTGTACCATCGTATTGGCTGATTGACAACTTCTCCAAATGCTTGGAAGGTTGGAGATTCTCAATGACATTTACATCCCTTTCTTTCAATGAGTCAACAGGGTCCTGATCCCTATTCCATTCTAACTTTAGCTCCAAGAGGTGTGTTTTATTTTTCAAATCCACTGCTTCTGCATCCGAGGGGTTCTCAATATTCTGCAGCTCCCCAATTGATAGCCTTCCATGCATATCGAGTTGTCCTAGTTGTTGAATGCTGAATTCCTTACTTCTGCCAACATCAAACGAACTCATCAACACTTGAAGATTCTTCAATTTTCCCAAATGTTCTGGCACCTTTGTCACTTCAGTATCCATAAATTCAAGGCGACGCAAATTGGTGAGTTTGTGTAAATTTGAGGGCAGTTCCTTGAACAGTGCACAATTGTTGAGCTTCAATATTTTCAAGTTGTAGAGTGAACATGTTGACTCAGGCAGTCTTTCTATGTGAGTATTGGAGAGGTCTAATGAGCGGAGATGCTTAAGATTGCCTACTGAGTCAGGCACCTTTGTAAGGTTAGAACAGTTAGACACAGACAAGACACGTAGGAATTTGAACTTGGAGAATAAATCATCTATCGACATCTTGCAATGCCAACTCCAATCTGTTGGCATAAATGTGTGTAACCTTTCAACATCATGTACACTTCCAAACCCATCAAAATATTCCACATAATTGTTTGCAAATGTAAAATGACGGGTTGTTTTGGGAATACCTTTTGCTTTGTCAACTCCCAATCTGAAACAGACGTCCTCACAAACATATTTTGCCAGATCGTTTAAAAGATCATGCATGACAAAACATGTTTTATATCTGTTTGATTGTTGAAAGAAAGACCTCGACAATAGATCATTGAAATATTGTTCACCAATATCTTCTGGACTCTTCTTAGCATGTGGATGACATTGTACAAAATTTTCAGCAATCCATAGTTGAATTAAGCACTTCTTATCAAAGTCATAATCTTTAGGAAATAAAGCACAATAACCAAAGCATCTCTTGAGATGGGAGGGAAGATGGTTATAGCTCAGTGCTAAAGCAGGAATAACATCACTATCCTCTAATTCCCAAATTTCACTTTCTAATACATTTTTCCATTCTGAAACTGATGGTTTATTGTATAGCAGACTTCCCATTGTTTTCAAGGCTAGAGGAAGTCCTCTGCATTTTTCAACTATCTTCATACCAATCTCCTTGCAGTCTGTATTTGGTTGAGTATCATTTTGAAATACATGTTTTGCAAACAGCTGCCAACAATAGTCTTCTTGTAATTCCTTCAGGTGGTGTTCGTCCGAGTGCATTGAGAGAGCAACTTTTTTACTGCGTGTGGTGACAAGAATCCTACTTCCATGAGCCCCAGAATCAAGAGCTTTCTGCATTTGTTCCCATCTAGACCGGCTTTCATTCCAAACATCATCCAAAACAAGAAGAAATCTCTTACCTAAAAGTATATCTCTTAATCTTCCCTGAACCATTTCTAGGTTTCTACTATCGTCAGTTGATCTAGTGATCGCCTCAAGAATTGTTCTTGTTACCTTGAAAACATCAAAATCATCCAAAACACAGACCCAGGCTTTGATATCAAATGTACCCTCTATCCTTTGGTCATGGTATACATGTTGGGCAAGAGTGGTCTTACCCAAACCGCCCATCCCCACAATAGAAAGTATTAATAACTTGTTACCATTGTGAGTGTGAGGTGCGAGCCAGTTAAAGATAATATCTTTGTCATCATCTCTGCCATAAATATCGTCTCTTTCACTCAAAAAAGATGTTGATGAAAATTTTTGTGACACTTTACTATTGGATCCTGAACCAACTCCAACCCCATCAGCACTAGCCTCTTTCAAACCTAGACGACTGCCTTCGTTTGCTAGTTCATCTAAGTCGTCAAGGACTTGTGCTATCCTTGTTTCAATTTCATTTTCACTGTTAAAGAAACTGACAGAAGATATGGGGGAATTCAAATTCCACACATTGTTTTCAGTTCTCTGAGATTCATCTTCCACTATGCGCATCGAGAATTCATATATTTCATCCAAGAGATCCTCAGCTTCAAACAGAGCATCTTTGACATCAGCAAGCCATGCTTTCACACGTTTATTTATGAACTGCTGTAGATCTGCATCATCAGCCAGAGCATCAATGGACCGCAGCTTCCACTTCAACTTTTTAAGCAGCTTCTGATCAAGTTTTCTTCCACGAAAGAATTCCAGAACTTGTGGAGAAGCCAGCCTGTCGAATGCAACCTGAAGGAAAGCAGAGAGAAGAGCACCACCAACCAACTCTGCAGCCATGGTAGGAATTTGGAAAGAGTAGATGAATGAAAATTGCAGCTAGTGGCAATGGCTCAGTGTTCTGAGTTTGGATATTTTTCAATTAAATTTTCTTATTTTTAACGAAAATAAATTATATTTTTAGTAGTAGTCTAGGAAGCCAATTATAATGGTCAATTTCGGTGGCTAACTAATCATTAAATAAACCGAAATCATCTAACCTTGCATGTATATATTTGAAAATAACATTGCAAAGGACAAAAAGAAATTGATGTTGCAGTAAAATATAATATAACTGAAACTCTCATGACATGAATAATTAGATTATAACTGTACTGGTAGGCCGACCGGCCTTATACACTAAATGGAAACGAACGCACGTGGCCGACCGGCCTTATACACTAAATGGAAACGAACGCACGTGGCCGACCGGCCGTATACACAATAAATGTAAGGGCATTTATGTGACAAGCTAAGGTGGTTAAGATACACCTCCGAAGAATAAGGAATATGCGTTTAGAGAAGATATGTTCCCCGGGTATTCCGGAGCACGACTGACAAGACATATCCATAACCACCCTGAGCCCAAGGGATAGAAAGCCCATTAGGCAATCCTATAAATACTGTGCTCAAGCCAGAGAAAGGTACGTTTTCATTCACTTACGAAACTGCGCTTAGAATCTCATACTTACTTGAGCGTCGGAGTGCCTTCGCAGGTACCCTCCCCCGCCCGACCGAAGTTGATAGCACGAAGGGACGACCGACCAAAGGAGACAGCAAGAAAGGACAATCGACCAGAGGAGAAGAAGATCAACACGTCAGCAATTACACCACGTCAACCGACCGTGCCTGGGCCCCATCTCTCCACTCAGGTACAATAACAAAGTGTGATGCAGCTATGTAGTAGTAGATTAAAGCATGAGGCAGGTAGCAGTATATTATAATAATGAGGAATTTTATGCATGGCTGCTCAAAGATGGTTCTGAAGTGCAGATAGTGTCAAATTCTGACGAAATGAAAGGAATTTTATGAATGATTGCTTTATTTTAAGGTTGGTGAGCATAATTTGCTTTTGATGGCTTAAACCAACAATAATTGTCAGTTTCAGCCACAAACTAACAAATAAATAAATCCAAGTAATGTAACAAATAAATAAATCTCTCTGTCTGCTATGATAATCTTTCCGTAAGTAGTAAAACTATACTTATTGATTGCTTTAGAATGGATATTTTTATCTTTAAATTCTAATCATAGATAAAATATACATGATTTATGCTTGTTTTATACAAAATTCATTAATAACTATTGTTTTTTAGTAATAACTGTTAAAGTAACATTTTTCTTAGGGAGTAATACATTGTTGGTGTGGTCATAAGTGCTTAATTTCAATAATATTTCATATTAAAATATAGATATTTATGAGTATTAATTGTTAAAATAAATATAAAATAATCTCTAATATATGAATTTATACCTTTATTTTATGATCTTTATTTAAATAAGAACATTTTATTTCCAAATTTGGTGTTTATTTCAAGTTTTTAGGGAAGAATGGAGATGACTAGACTAAAGAGGAATAATATAAGAGAAAGCTGGAGAACACACAAAAGAAGCTCAAATCCGCATCAAAGCATCTCGTTCAAGCGAGCTATATCTCGTTTGAGCGAGAGACTGCAAAAAACATTGGGCCTTTGTATGTTTCAAACGAGTCCATCAACGCGACACAAGAAGTCACCTAACCCTATCCAATTATGTTAAATAGGGGGCTTGAGACTCAACCCTAGTGTGCAAGATTAAGAGGAAAACACCATTGAGTGACTTGGAAACCCAATTGGAAGAATAGTAGGTGCTAGAAGATGTGTGGAGAATTCTACCCTGTGAATTTGGAGTAACAAGTTTAAACTCTTATGTACTAAAATGATATTTAAATATGATATAATACTGTTATTGATTGATTATTGGTATTGTTGTTTTATTTCTAACTCTTGATCTAGAATTTTAAATCTAAGTTGTATTTGTAGGTTCTTACCTAAACAACAATACTTAACATATTTGAGTGCTAGAAATAAACTTGAAATGTTAATTGTTATTATGCGTGATTCTAAGTTGTCAAAGGCTTTGTATGCACTGGTGTATAGGCTAGGGATTATTTTTTAACTGTATTATTTTTAAATATTCGTTTACCTGTTTGTACCCTTTAAACTAATTTTTTTTTAATTTTCATACACTCTTAATCATGATTAAAAGTTAAGAAAAATTATTATATAATTATAACAGTTAATAAAAAAATAAATTACTATTTTTATGCGTACTTTATTATATTTTAATAATTACCTTTTATAATGAAAATAGCTATAGCAAATTTTGTAGTTATATTTACTATTTTATAATATATAAAATAAGGTGTACCGGTATGGGCAAGGCTGACTCCTAGTCTCCCTGACCAAGACGCACCTGGCTGCCCGAGACCTGGTCTACCTGACCGATACCAAAGGAACTTGGCCGAAACCTAAGAGACTCGGCCGAGAGGACTTGGCCGACGGTCTACCTGGTCGAGACCTTAGGAGGCTTGGCCGAGACAACCAAGGCCAGGCCGACACCTTAAAAGACTTGGCCGACAGCCGACCCATATTACCACTAATGCTCAAACCCAGGTCAGTGAAGGTAACCCGTCATTAAGGATTAGGTAATGCAACCCTAAGCAGGGTCCATCTCGATAAACGGGCTCAATAAGGTAGGCCCATTAGAATAATAGAAATAGCACGCATTCCAAGGAGTAAGGTATGTCATTTATTATTGTTCACCTACCTGAGAGCTGACCACGTGCTTTACTGACTTGAGTGTCGTAGTGCCTTCGCAGGGACCCCCACCATCTGCTGTTCACCCGAAACCGAGTGCCGAAGGAGAAGCAGGAGGACGAGAAGAATCCCAGCTCATCACCCAGTAATCGCAACCTAACCGACCGAAGGAATGAGAAGACGACTTCAATAGTTCTCTAGGTCCCATCTCCCTAGTAGGAACATAAGGATTTTTTTATAACTTTTTTATACATATTTATTATCTTTTGTGTATACTCATTTTTTTTTCAATTAACTTTATAGTTTTCATGATATTCAAGAAACTACCTTCGAGTAGTTGCAATAAAACTCGGATGAGTCATCATCCCACGACCATAGATAGAGGAAAGTAATTGATACACATTCAAAAGAAGAATAAACTGTAGCCATATGCATCAGTGTTCAAAACAAACAACATCACTACACTAAGTACACATCTTCGATCTGAGCAATCTTTTCCCAGTCTTCGCCTTCGTTTTCCAGACAACGCTGTTTCAGCAAACGACAGAACCTTATTTCAAGATTTGAAACTGATTTGGGAATACCCTCCTCTGGTAAGCGTTGGACGTTGTTACAACCACAAAGCATCAATGTTTTGAGAGATGAGAGTTGATAGAGACCCTTGTAGTCTAATTTTTTTAGATTTTGACAATGACAAATGTATAGAGAAGTAAGAGAGAGTGGAAGCAAACCTTCATCAGGAAAACATTCTACATCCACTTCTTCAATCCACAGGGTTTTCAAAGAAGAACTGTCTCCGAAAGCTCCTTTCAGTGACCTAACAAGTCTAGAGCACTTATTGATTTTCAGGTCTTCTAGATTTGATGGCAAACCTCCTTCAGGTAATGACACAAGTCTTGGACAGTCTTCTATGTATAGATACACGAGAGATGGAAGCAGCATATGCATGTTTGCAGGCAATGATTCTAATTTATGGCACCTACTGATTGACAGACTCCTCAGATGATTATGGATGAGACCCTGTGAAATCATCTGTAAATTACCAAACCCACTGAGTTTAAGGATCCTGAGTGTTAGGAAGAAATCCAGTGGAAAGATACACATAGAGACACAGTCATCACTTATTGTACGTAAGTGATCAATAGTGCTGGACGACCCAACAATTTCCAGCAATGATGCTTCCATGTGTTGTCCATCCATTGTAAGCCTTGTCACGGAAGCCTCAAGTTGTTGGCAGTCTTCAATTTGTAGTCTTTCCAAAGGAACAAATGGCAGTTGTCCTTTCAGCTTTGGACATTTTTTTATGGAAAGTTGTCGTAGAGATGGAAAAGCACCTGTAAGGGCTTGACAGTCCCACTCTTCCCATTGACTCATATTGGAGAACTCCAATGTTTCAAGAGATTTAAATGAAGAAGAGTTGTTTCCATGAAAATCACCATCAATTCTCACTATCTCATTGAACCCTGAAATCTCCAGCTTCTTCAGAAATGGCAAAAGACCAAGAGGAGGAAAACGTTGCCAACATATATTGATCAACGCTAAGGCCACCAGATTCGGTAATGAATTATCGAGTAACCAATTTGGAAATTTTTTACCCACATAGTTTCTTATTGACAACTTCTTCAAGTGTTTTGAAGGTCGTAGATTCTCAATTACATCCCCAGCTTTGGTTGAATCGACAGAGGAGCTGTCCATAATATTCCATTTTAACTTTAGCTTCACAAGGTGTGGTTTGTTCTTCAAATCTGCTTTTAATGCGTAAGAGGGATTCTCAATATTCTGCAGCTCATGAATTTTTAGACTTCCATGAAGATTGAGTTCTCCTAATTTCTGAATACTGAATTCCTTATTTTTCTCAACGTAAAACGAACTCATCAATACTTGGAGATTCTTCAGTTTTCCCAAATGTTCTGGCACAATTTTGACTTTAGTATTTATAAATTCAAGGCATCGCAAATTGTCCAGTTGATGCAAATATGAGGGAAGCTCCTTCAATCTTCGACAATAGTTCAGCTTCAGTATTTGCAACTTATAGAGTAAACTTATGGAGTCAGGTAGCTTTTCTATTTCTGTTAAAGAGAGATCTAATGAGCGGAGATGCTTAAGATTTCCTACAGATTCAGGCACCTCTGTAAGGTTACGACAATTACGCAAAGACAAGACGCGTATGAACTTAAATTTGGAAAACAAGTCATCTATCGACATCTTACAATACCACCTGAGATGAAAAGTATTATTCATTCTCCAGTCAGTTTGCATAAATGTATGCAACTTTTGAGAATCAATCAAACTTCCAAACCCATCAAAATATCTGCCACGAGGTGTTGGAAATGAAAAATGACGGCATGTCTTGGGTATACCTTTTGGTTCATGAACTCCTAACCTGATGCAGATGTCCTCACAAACGAATTTTGCCAAATCATTTAGAAGGTCATGCATCATAAAATGCTTTTTCTCTTTGTTTCCGGATTGTTGAAAGAAGGACCAAGATAACATATCATTGAAATACTGTTCTCCAACTTCTTTAGGACTCCTCCTCTGTAGAGGGCTTTCTAGAAAATTTTCAGCCAACCACAGTTGAATTAAACACTCCTTGTCAAACTCAAAACCTTTGGGAAATAAGGCACAAAAAGCAAAACATTTCTTCAGATGAGAAGGAAGGTGGAGATAACTCAATCTTAAAGCAGGGAGTATATCACTTTCATTTTCTGAAAAATCCCATATCTCACTCTTCATAATGCTTTCCCATTCCCAAAAGGATGATTTATTGTGTAATAGACTTCCCATTGTTTTCAAGGCTAAAGGAAGCCCATTACATTTTTCAACTATCTTCTTACCAATCTCCATGAACTCTGGATCCGGTTGAGGACTAGCACTCTGGAATGCATGTTTTGCAAACAAGGTCCAACAATAATCTTCTTTTAATACCTTCAAATGGTGTTCTTCTGACCGCATGGTAACAGCAACTTTCTCACTTCGTGTAGTGACAAGAATCCTACTTCCTTGGGCCCCAAAACAAAGAGCTTTCTGCACTTGTTCCCATTTACATTGTCTTTCGTTCCAAACGTCATCCAAAATAAGAAGAAATTTCTTCCCCGTCAATTTTTCTTTCAGTCTTCTTTGAACCACTTCCTGCTGTATACTATGATCAGTTGAACCTGTAATTGTGTCAAGAATTGCTCTTGATACATTGAGAACATCAAATTCCTGTAGAACACTGACCCAAGCTTTAATATCAAATTTACCTTCAATCCTTGGGTCTTTGAATACATGTTGGGCAAGTGAGGTCTTACCCAACCCACCCATACCCACAATAGAAAGTATAGATAGGTTGTTGTGAGTGTCAGATGTGAGCCAGTTAAAGACAAATTCTCTGTCTTCATCTCTGCCATAAATAACACTTTCATTTGGCAAAGATGTATATGTTAATCTACTACTCGATCCTGATCCAAACCCAACACCACTAGCCTTTTTCAAACCTAGAAGATCGCTTTGGGTAGCAAGATTTTCTAGGTCCTCAATGACTTGTTCCATCCTGGATTCAATTTCATTTTCAAAGAAAGTGACAAAAGAAGATTTGAGGGAATTCCACACCTTGTTAGTAGCACTTTGAGACTCAGCTTCCACTTGAGTTTTGAAGAGCTCATAATCTATTTCCTCCAAGAGATCTTCTGCATCAAACACAACATCTTTGGCTCTGAGAAGCCAATCTCTCACATGTGGATCTGTGAACTGCTTTTGTTCTGCATCAAAAGCCACAACATCAATGGCTAGGAGCTTCATCTGCAACTCGCTGAGTTGCTTCTTATTGCGCTTTCTTGCACGAAATATGTCGACATAACGTGAAGCCAAAGTGTCAATGGTCTTCTGGACGAAAGTAGAAACAAGAGCACCGGTAACCATTTCTAGTGCCATGGTAAGAATAGGAAAGTGAGTGGATGAATGAAATTCAGTAATTTGGAGAGAAGCTTAGGCCTTTGATTGGGTGCAGTGCAATGGAATAATAGTAATAAGCAAATTTTTGAATGATGGGCTTGAGTTAAGGTTGGTGAACATTTCTGCTGCGATGGTAAGAATAGGAAAGGGAGTTGATGAATGGAACTGACTAATTAAAAGTGAAGCTTATGCCTTTGAATCGGTTTAGTGATATGTAAACAATAGTAACAACCTTTTTTTTTTTCATGATGCCTTTGAAGGCTAGTGAGCCAATAATAATGGTCAATTTCGGTGGCTAACTAATCATTAAATAAACCCAAATCATCTAACAATTGCGTACATATATTTGAAAATAACATTGTAAAGGACAAAAAGAAATTGATGTTGCAGTAAAATATAATATAACTGCAACTCTCATGACATGAATAATTAGATGATAACAAAGTGTGATGCAGGTATATAATAGTAGATTAAAGCATGAGGCTGGTAGCTGTATATTATAATAATGAGGAATTTTATGCATGGTTGCTTAAAGATGGTTCTGAAGTGCAGATAGTGGCAAATGCTGACGAAATGAGTGATAATGAGCTATTTTATGAATGAATGCTTTATTTTAAGATTGCTGAGCACAATTTGTTTTTGATGCCCTAAGCCAACAATAATTGTCAGTTTCAGCCACAAACTAACAAATAATTAAATCCAAATAATCTAACATTAATATTTGAAAGCAACCATATAGTATTGGCAGAGAGAAATTGATTTTGCAGTAAAATATAATATAACATACCTGCAACTCTTTCAATGTAATGCAACTCATTTCATAATATGCAAATAAAGTTACATTAATTGGTTAACATCCTCTTCATTTCAAAGGGAAAACTACATATTCAAAATTTTGTTGTCCTTATTGAATAGAAGAGCTCAGTCCAACCATGTTTAAAACCCAAATATATACATGATTTATGCTTATTTAATACAAAATTCATTAATAATTTTGTCTTACATAGGTTAGCTAAAGAAAGATATAGATTTTGAATTAAAAGAGTTTTAATTAACCATTACTCTCTTTGCTTGAAAGTTATTTTCACAGCTTTATCTTACTCTAAGGGTGGAAAAATACATGCAGGTCAAAATTGCTCAGAAGGTTATGAAAAGAGGATCGAAGAATGAACTAATAAGAGAGATGGTCAAATCCAATCCATCCATGTCTCCCTCTATTACAATGAAATCCTTATAATAGCTCATTCACCATATAAAATCTCTAGTCCTTATAATATGTCAGCTTGCTAAATTACTGAATTTGAGATTGCAAATGGTCTCCATGAAAGATTAGTTTTCAATTTAATTGTTCCAGATTATAACCGTTAGAAGTAAAGGAAAAAATAATATTTTACTGAAATGTAAATCTATATGAGGAAATAGAAAATTTTTAAAAATTATAAAGTGGTGCTTTTGAGCATTCACTTATGAAAGTAACATTTTTCTTATACTTTACCGGACAGCTGGGTATCTACCATGTACTACCTTGAAGGAGTATTACCACTGCTGGTGTGGTATGAAGTATTGTGAAGAATCAAAAGTAAAGCATCTGAATTACATTTCAAAGACACTTGTTCAAAGCTTCAGACTTGAATAAATAGTACTAAAACTGACTTGTAAAACTTGATCTTGATCAAAGACAATAGTTTGAATTCTGTGTAACTTCACCACCAATTTCATAAATGACTCTGCCACTTGTTTATTGGCATAGTAAGCATTAATAGGAGAAAAAAATGAGGGTTTTTAGGAAGCATGTCAATCACTCCACAGATAAATCCCTGGGATGGAGGCAATCCCACAAAATCCATGGCTAGATCTTCCTAGCAGAAATAGGAGATGGTTGCAGCAAGCTAGAAGGCAGGGTGTTAGTTGCTTGCACTTGTTGGCTAGTCAACCATTGTACAGCTAGAAGAATATGATTAACTGCTACCTTCAATTAGAACTTTAATGGTGTGTCATATAAGATGTTGCATGCTTTGCTGAACATTTATGCAGTGAATCCAATCCATGATAATCCATAAATATTTCTAATGGTAAAAGTGTTTGCTTAATCAATTTTAATAAAATTAATAACTTAAATCCATGATGTCGTATAATCCTATAAATAGCTTAATTTGTTATACATGAAAAACATGGTGAATCTTTGCCTCCAGAGACCATTGTAATTTGTTCTCCATTATATCCAACCTTAGCAGTGATAGGAAAACGTTCAAAATACAGACACTGGTCCTCTCCAATTGTAAACAATTTGGAAGTGTTCTATTCTAGTCTATTCATATATTTTTATATTGTATAATTAAATTAATTACACATTCAAATTAACATGTATAAGACTGAAATTGCATATGCAGTTTTGAAAAACTGAAAAGGATTTTTTTACCTATGATACTTAAAGTTGTGGAGGCCTATCTATACAATTATAAGGCACTGTATTAGGCACAAAAACCAGTCCTTATACAAAACTTGACAGGAAGGGATTTTACTTTTCATCCACGTTCATACTTTCAATTGGACCATTTAATATGGAATATTTCTTCAGCATATACCTTCCCATCCTTAAAATTAACTCTATTCCTATTGTCTCATAGACTCCAAATATTTTCCTTTGATCTTAGTTGAGAAAGGTTAAATTGTTGGAAATGGTTCATTGACTTATTATGAAGGACAAATTGGATTTCCACCAAACTAAAACACATATTCCAGATTTTGAACGCAATCTTACAGCTGAAAAATAAGTGTTGAATAGTTTTCTCATTACCATTGTTTAAGGGGCATACCGTGCTACTTAGTTGTATCCCCTCCTAGTAAACCAATAAACTTAGTTACAGTTTGAGTTAAATTGACATGTCACTTGTTTCTGTCTCATTTTCTATATCTAATTCAAACACCTTGTCATTATATGTTTAACTTAATTTTCAATTAATATATAAGGTTGAAAAGAAGGTTTGAGAAGAAGTAGGTTGAAGTCAGATGTTTATAGAAACTCGTCAATGTTGTTCTGGTTGAAAAGAAAAAGTAGAGGAAGAAGAACTACAGGATGACAAAGTTTGATATGAGCCATCACACTACCACCAAACAGGAAAGTTAGTTGATACACATTCTAAAAAAAACAAATATTAGTAACCGAGCATTCATCAATATTCAAAACAAACAACATCACTAAGATATAAACAGGGCTTCAATGTGAGCAATCTTTTCCCAGTCTTCACCTCCTTTCTGGCAACGCAGTTTCAGCAAAGGACATTGCCTTATTTCAAGAATTGAAATTGATTTGGGAATACCCTCCTCCGGTAAGCGTTGGAGGTTGGGGCAGTTCTTAAGAGACAATGTTAGAAGGGATGAGAGTTGACAGAGACCCTTGTACTACAATTTTTCTAGATTTGGACAACCACGGATGGTTAGGGAAGTAAGAGAGAGTGGAAGCAAACCTTCATCAGGAAAACATTCTGCATCCAGTTCTGCAATGTACAAGCTTTCCAATGAAGAACTGTCTCTAAAAGCTTTTTTCAGTGAGCCAACAAGTCTAGAGCAATTAATGATTGTCAGATGCTTCAGATTTGATGGAAAACCTCTGTCAGGGAACGACTCAAGTCTTGGACAATCATATATGTTTAGCGTCATGAGACTGTTGTAGTCCAGTTTCTCTAGATTTGGACAATCAGAGATGGTTAGAGAAGAAAGAGAGAGTGGAAGCAAACCTTCATCTGGAAAAGATTTTGCATCCACCTTTTCAATCCACAAGCTTTCTAGAGAAGGATTATCTCCCAAAGCTCCTTTCAGTGAGCCAACAAGTATAGAGCAACTCTTAAGTGTCATGTGATATAGATTTGATGGCAAACCATCGTCAGGGAACGACTCAAGTCTTGGACAGTCTTCTATGCATAGCCACTTAAGAGATGGAGGCAACATATGCATGTTTCCAGTTAATGATTCAAAATTAGGACACTCTTTGATTGTCAAATGCTCTAGATTTGATGGCAAACCTCCTTCAAGGAATGACTCAAATCGTGGACAATCTTCTATGGACAGCTTCGTGAGAGATGGAAGCAACATATGCATTTTCGCAGGCAATGATTCAAATTTAGGGCACTCTTTGATTGTCAGATCCTGGAGATGATTATGAGCATGATCTTGTGAAACCATCTGCAGATCACAAAGCCCGCTGAGAATAAGCATCCTAAGTCTTGGGAATAAATCCAGTGGAAAGGTTCTTAGAGAGACAGAGTCATTTCTGATTGACTTCAGTGGAGAATTAATGTGCAAGTATTCAAGAGAAGTGTAGAATATGATGTGCCCAACCATTTCCACAAATGATGTTTCCATGTTGTGCCAACCAGTTGTGTGCCTTTTCATTGTACCCGAGTCCAACTGCAGCTTTCCACACTCTTCTAGCCAGTTCCACTTTTCCCATTGACTCATATTGGAGAAATACAATGTTTCAAGGGATTTAAAGGAAGAAGAGTTGTTCCCATGAAAATCAGCATCAATACTCACTATCTCATCAAACCCTGAAATCTCCAGCTTCTTCAGAAATGGCAAAAGACCAAGGGGAGGAAAACGTTGGCAAGATTTACATTTGCGCAACACTAAGGACACCAGATTTGGTAATGAATTATCGAGTAACCAATTTGGAAATTGTTTACCGACATAGTTCCATATTGATAACTTTTTCAAGTGTTTGGAAGGTCGTAGATTCTCAATTACATCCCCAGCTTTTGTTGAATCTACAGAGGAGTTGCCGGTAATATTCCATTCTAATTGTAGGTCCAGAAGATGTGGTTTGTTCTTCAAATCTGCTTCTAATGCATAAGAGGGATTCTCAATATTCTGCAGCTCGTGAATTCTTAGACTTCCATGAAGATTCAGTTCTCGTAATTGCTGAATACTGAACTCCTTACTTTTCTCAACGTAAAAGGAACTCATCAATACTTGCAGATTCTTCAACTTTCCCAAATGTGTTGGCACAATTTTCACTCCAGTGTTCATAAATTCAAGGCGTCGCAAATTGTCGAGTTGATGCAAATATGAGGGAAGCTCCTTTAATCTTCGACAATAGTTCAGCTTCAATATTTGTAACATGCAGAGTAAACTTATCGAGTGAGGTAGTTTTTCTATGTCAGTGTAAGAAAGATCTAATGAACGGAGATGCTTAAGATTTCCTACAGATTGAGGCACCACTTTAAGGTTACTACAACGAGACAAAGACAATACGCGTATGAACTTAAATTTGGAGAACAAGTCATCTATCGACATCTTACAATACCAACGGAAACAAAAAGGATTATTCATTCTCCTATCAGTTCGCATAAATGTATGCAACTTTTGAGTATCAATCAAACTTCCAAACCCATTAAAATATTTAACAGTAGTGGTTGGAAATGAAAAATGACGGCTTGTCTTGGGTATACCTTTTGGTTTATCAACTCCTAACCTGATGCAGATGTCCTCACTCACATATTTTGCCAAATCATTTAGAAGGTCATGCATCATAAAACACTTTTTCTCTTCATTGTCGGATTGTTGAAAGAAGGACCACGATAACAAATCATAAAAATACTGTTCTCCAACTTCTTTAGGACTCTTTTTTTGTAAGGGGCTTTGTAGAAAATTTTCAGCCATCCACAGTTGAATTAAACACTCCTTGTCAAATTCATAACCTTTGGGAAATAAGGCACAAAAAGCAAAACATTTCTTCAGATGAGAAGGAAGGTGGAGATAACTCAATCTTAAAGCAGGGAGTATATCACTTTCATCTTCTGAAAAATCCCATATCTCACTTTTCATAATGCTTTCCCATTCCCAAAAGGATGATTTATTGTGTAATAGACTTCCCATTGTTTTTAAGGCTAGAGGAAGCCCATTACATTTTTCAACTATCTTCTTACCAATCTCTATAAACTCTGGATGTGGTTGAGTATTATCACTTTGGAATGCATGTTTTGCGAACAAGTCCCAGCAATAATCTTCCCTTAATACCTGAAGGAGGTGTTTTTCTGATCGCATGGTAACAGCAACCTTCTCACTACGTGTAGTGACAAGAATCCTACTGCCTTGGCCTCCGAAAATTAGAGGCTTCTGCACATCTTCCCATTTAGATTGTCTTTCGTTCCAAACGTCATCCAAAACGAGAAGAAATTTCTTCCCCGTAAATTTTTCTCTCAGTCTTCTCTGAACCACTTCCTGCTGTATACTGTGATCAGTTGAACCAGTAATTGTGTCAAGAATTACTTTTGATACATTGAGAACATCAAATTCCTGTGGAACACTGATCCAAACTTTAATATCAAATTTAGCTTCAATCCTTGGGTCATTGAATACATGTTGGGCAAGTGAGGTCTTGCCCAAACCACCCATGCCCACAATAGATAGTATAGATAGGTTGTTGCGAGTGTCGGATGTTAGCCAGTTAAACACAAAGTCTTTGTCATCATCTCTGCCATAAATTACACTTTCATTTGGCAAAGATGTATATGTTAATTTACTACTCGATCCTGATCCTGATCCAACCCCAACACAACTAACCTTTTTCAAACCTAGAAAATCGCTTTGGGTTGCAAGATCTTCTAGGTCCTCAATGACTTGTTTCATTCTGTAATCAATTTCTTTTTCAAAGAAAGTGACAAAAGAAGATTTGAGGGAATTCCACACCTTGTTAGTAGCACTCTGAGACTCAGCTTCCACTTGGGTTTTGGAGAGTTCATAATATATTTCATCCAAGAGATCTTCTGCATCAAACACAATATCTTTGGCCCGGAGAAGCCAATCTCTCACACGTGGATCTGTGAACTGCTTTTGTTCTGCATCAAAAGCCACAACATCAATAGCTAGGAGCTTCATCTTCAAGTGACTGAGTTGCTTCTTATTGTGTTTTCTTGCACCGAATATGTGGACAAGACGGGAAGCCAAAGTGTCAATAGTCCTCTCGACGAAAGTAGAAACAAGAGCACCGGTAACCATTTCTAGTGCCATGGTAAGAATAGAAAAGGGAGTGGATGAATGAAACTCACTAATTTGAAGTGAAGCTTACACCTTTGATTGGGTGCAGTGCAATGGAAATAATAGTAATAAGCTAATTTTTGAATAAAGGGCTTGAGTTAAGGTTGGTGAACATTTTTTCCTTGATGGCTCATCAACAACTAATAAGTGTTGAGTCTTTCCACGGCTCTGTCATTTACAAGCTGTACTGAATTGGCATTAATGAATGAGTGGTTATGATATAGTCAAAACCTTTGTTATATTACGTACAAGAGTGAAAAATGAATCACATGCATCCTTATCCTCTTCGATTGAATGGGGTCCATGGAAGAACAAGATAAATAAAAAGAGACTAATTCAAAATTACACTAAGAGAGTACTGTGTTAGTTAAGTTAAAACTTATGTCACATCCTTTTTGTTACATGTAATTATCATGATATGTCACTAAATAATGAAAAAAAAAATAACTTACAAAAAAAGAAAAGAAAACTTACAAAAAAGAAAATAGCTGTATATTAATACAAAATAACGCTGTGAGAGAACTAAGAAAGTACTGTGTTAGTTAAGTTAAAACTTGTGTCACATAATATGAAATGTTGAAGAATGATATACTTTAAATCCTTTTTGTTACATGTAATTACCATGATATGTCACTAAATAATGAAAAACAAAACAACTGTAGACATAAAATAAAAGGTTTTAGGGAGTTCTAAGATCATTTCATACTTAATAAATCAACATTAATAGTTAAAACCAATTTTAAAAAAATATACTGAAAATAGAAATTAATATTATGTTAAGAAAATGAATTATTTAGGAAAAGGTAATAATAGATAAGCTGATATCAAATAAAATCGAGGGTGCTAACGAATAGTTTGTTTTCAATCTTTTAAGGCTAATTATACAAAAAAATATTGAACAAAGAGTGAAATTAAAAAATAAAAAAAATTGGTGGTCAACACTGCCTTAAATAAAGGTGGAAGGATGCAAAAGTTATTTTAGTTAAATTGTTTATAATATAATGTAATCAGAATGTAAAATATCTTAAAAGTGATTTTATGTTATGTTAAATTATATTCATTTCTAAATTGGTCTTGGAAATCTCAACCTTATTTTTAACACAATTAAGCAAGTGGAGGCAGTGAGAAGTGAGAGAAAGAAAACATTTGTGTTAAAATTCTAACATCTTCCTGTTAGTAATTATGCAAGGGAATGAAGAGATGTGAAATATAAAGATTGAGAGACACTTTAGATAAAACAGAAAACATGGTTTGAATTTTTATATTTAATTTTCAAATGATTATTTAGAGGTATGAGACACGTCGGTAATTAATTTTTTTTTTTCATGATTCTACAATTTATTGTCAATCATGTTAGATGAATATGAGGCTCAAATTCCGGCAAAAACTCAATAGATACAATGACAAATGTCTGGTAAAAATTTTAGACCAAAATACCCAAGGAGTAAGGCATTGTAAGTCCCAGACCCAGAGTGAACAAAACTAGTTTTGATAAAGGATAACCTTGGTTTGCACAAAATTTCTGAAAAAATTCTCCCAAAATAGTTTTTTCCTTGAAATTTCACATAAGAATCTCGACTGAATTTGGGACAAAACGTGACAAATTTCAAGTCAAACGGATGAGTATTCAACTAGGAATAAAATCAAACAGTTTACCACACAAACGAACATTCTTTTCAGCTCTAACAGTGATGAATAAAAAATTTATTGCCAATCTTGTGGGACGAATTTGGGCTCAAATATCAGGTAAAAATCAATAGACACAATGACGAATGTCTGGTAAAAATTTCAGCTCAAAATACCCAAGGAGTAAGGCGTAGTAAGTCCCAGACTTAGAGTGAACAAAACTGGTTTTCCGAAAACAAAACGTCTTGGCATTTCTACCACGTATCTTCTTTTTGTGATTTTTTTATGGACGTGCCTCCTTACCTGGGTGCAAACAACATATGAAAGTACTTGTGTGCATTTTTTCAGAGCAATACGGACCCAGAAAAAAATTCCAAAAAGTAGGGCGGAATTTCACAACTTTGGGTAGAAGATAGATGGCCTTGGTTTCCACAAAATTTCAGAAAAATTCTCCCGAAATAGTTTTTTCCTGAAATTTCACGTAAGAATCTCGACTGAAATTGGGAGAAAACGCGACAAATTTCAGGTAAAACGAATGAGTATTCACCTAAGAAAAATTCAAACAGTTTCACACAAAAATGAACCTTCCTTTTAACACTGGCAGTGATGAATAAAAAATTTATTGTCAATCTTGTGAGATGAATCTGGGGCTCAAATCTTAGCCAAAACTCAATAGACACAATGACCAATGTCTGGTAGAAATTTGAGACAACAATACCCAACGAGTAAGGCGTAGTAAGTCCCAGACCTAGAGTGAACAAAACTGGTTTTCGAAAAACAAAATGTCCTGGCTTTTCTACCCCGTATCTTCTTTTTGTGATTTTTTTATGGATGTGCCTCCTTACCTGGGTGCAAACAACATATGAAAGTACTTTTGTGCATTTTTTCAGAGCAATACAGACCCAGAAAAAAATTGCAAAAAGTAGGGCAGAATTTCACAACTTTGGGTAGAAGATAGATGGCCTTGGTTTCCACAAAATTTCAGAAAAATTCTCCCGAAATAGTTTTTTCTTGAAATTCCACGTAAGAATCTCGACTGAAATTGGGAGAAAACGCAACAAATTTCAGGTAAAACGAATGAGTATTCACCTAGGAAAAAATCAAAAGTTTCACACAAAAACGAACCTTCCTTTTAGCACTGGCAGTGATGAATAAAAATTTTATTGCCAATCTTGTGAGATGAATATGGGGCTCAAATCTCAGCCAAAACTCAATAGACACAATGACCAATGTCTGGTAGAAATTTGAGACAACAATACCCAACGAGTAAGGCGTAGTAAGTCCCAGACCTAGAGTGAACAAAACTGGTTTTCCGAAAACAAAATGTCTTGGCTTTTCTACCCCGTATCTTCTTTTTGTGATTTTTTTATGGATGTGTCTCCTTACCTGGGTGCAAACAACATATGAAAGTACTTGTCTGCAATTTTTTAGGGAAATACGAACCAATAAAAAAATTGCAAAATGTAGGGTAGAATTTCAGAAGTTTTATTAAAGGATACCCTTACTTTGTACAAAATTTCTGAAAAATTCTCCAGAAATAGTTTTTTCCTAAAATTACACGTTAGAATCTCAATTGAATTTGGGACAAAACGCGACAAATTTTAGGTCAAACGGATGAGTATTCACGTAGGAAAAAATCAAACAGTTTCAAACACACAAAAAACCATCCTTTCAACCTTGTCAGTGATGAATAAAAAATTTATTTTCAATCTTGTGGGACGAATCTGGGGCTCAAATCTCAGCCAAAACTCAATAGACAAAATGAAAAATGTCTGGTAAAAAATTCATACCAAAATACCCAAGGAGTAAGGCGTAGTAAGTCCCAGACCGAGAGTGAACAAAACTGGTTTTTCGAAAACAAAACGTCCTGGCTTTTATCTCGTATCTTCCTTTTGTGATTTTTTTATAGATGTGCCTCCTTACCTGGATGCAAATAACATATGAAAGTACTTGTGTAAATTTTTCAGCGCAATATGGACCTAGAAAAAAATTGTTGAAACTAGGGCTAAATTTCACAAGCCTTGGTTTGCACAAAATTTCTGAAAAATTCTCCCGAAATAGATTTTTTTTCTGAAATTCCAAGTAAGAATCTTGATTGAATTTGGGACAAAGCGACAAATTTCAGGCCAAACAGATGAGTATTCACGTAGGAAAGAAATCAAACAGTTTCACACACAAACGAACCATCCATTCAACCCTCGCAGTGATGATTAAAAAATTTATTGCCAATCTAATGAGACAAATCTAGGGCTCAAATCCCAGCCAAAATTAATACACAAAATGACGAATGTCTGGATAAAATTTCAGACCAAAATACCCAAGGAGTAAGGCGTAGTAAGTCACAGATCGAGAGTGAACAAAACTGGTTTTACGAAATCAAAACGTTCTGGTTTTTCTAGCCCGTATCTACTTTTTGTGGTTTCTTTGTGGATGTGCCTCCTTTCCTGGGTGCTAAAAATGAATGAAAGTACTTGTGTGAATTTTTTCAATGCAATACGAACCCATGATTTTTTATTTTTTTGCAGAAAGTAACGTCGAATTTCCCAAGTTTTCGTAGAGAAATAGCCTTTGGTTTGCACAAAATTTCGGAAAAATTCTCTGGAAATAGTTTTTTCCTGAAATTCCATGTAAGAATCTTGACTAAATATGGGACATAACGCGACATATTTCAGGTCAAACGAATGAGTATTCGGCTACGAAAAAAATCAAACAGTTTCACACACAAACAAACCTTCCTTACAGACATGACATTGATGAATAAAATATTTATTGCCAATTTTGTGGGACGAATTTGGGGTTCAAATGTCAGCCAAAACTCAATAGACACAATGATGAATGTCTGGTAAAAATTTCAGACCAAAATACCCAAGGAGTAAGGTGTAGTAAGTCCCAGATCGAGAGTGAACAAAACTGGTTTTTCGAAAACAAAAAGTCCTGGATTTTCTACCCTGTATGTTCTTTTTCTGATTCGTTTATGGACGTGCCTCTTTACGTGGGTGCAAACAACATATTAAAGTACCTGTGTGAATTTTTTCAGCGCAATACGGGCTAAATTTTGTTTGCATAAAGTATGGCGGAATTTCACAAATTTTGGTAGAGGATAACCTTGGTTTGAAAAATTCTCCGCAAATAGTTTTTTCTTGAAACTCCACGTAAGAATATCGACTGAATTTGGGACAAAACGTGACAAATTTCAGGTCAAACGAATGAGTATAAACCGATGAAAAAATTCAAACAGTTTCACACACAAACGAACCTTCCTTTAAGCTCTGGGAGTGATCAATAAAACATTTATGGCCAATCTTGTGGGACGAATCTGGGACTGAAATCTCCGCCAAAATTCAATAGCCACAGTAACAAATGTGAGGTAAAAATTTCAGATCAAAACACCCAAGGAGTAAGGTCTAGAAAGTCCCAAACCGATAGTGAACAAAACTGGTTTTCCGAAAACAAAACGTCCTGCCTTTTCTTTCCCGTATCTCCTTTTTGTGATTCGTTAATGGACATGCCTCCTTACCTAGGTGCAAACAACATATGAAAGTACTTGTGTGATTTTTTTCATCGCAATCCCGATGCAGAATAAAACTTGCAGAAAGTACGGCGAAATTTCACAAGTTTTGGTAGAGGATAGCCTTGGTTTGCGCTAAAATTTATGAAAAATTTTCCCCAAACAGTTTTTCCTTGAGATTCCAAGTAAGAATCTCCACTTAATTCGGGACAAAACTTGACAAAATTCAAGTTAAACGGATGAGTATTCACCCACGAAAAAAATCAAACAGTTTGACATAGAAACGAACTTTTCTTTCAGTCCTGGCAGTAATCAAATAAAAATTTATTGTCAATCTTGTGGGACAAATCTGGGGCTGAAATCTCAGTCAAATTTGAATAGACACAGTGATGACCATCTGGTAAAAATTTCATACTAAACACCCATGGAGTAAGGCGTAGTAAGTCCAAGACCGATAGTGAACAAAATTGGTTTTCCAAAAACAAAACGTCCTAGCTTTCCTTCCCCGTATCTCTTTTTTGTGATTCATTTATGGACGTGCCTCCTTACCTCGGTGCAAAAAGCATATGAAGTACTTGTGTGAATTTTTTCAGCACAATACGGACGCAAAATAAAAATTGCAGAAAGTAGGGCGAAATTTCACAAGTTTTGGTGGAGGGTTTAAGGTTTAGGGTTCAGGGTTTAGGGTTTTTCAGCGCAAACTAGGGCGAAATTTCACAAGTTTTGGTAGATGATAGCCTTGGTTTGCACAAAAATTTATGAAAAATTCTCCCAAATTAGTTTTTTCATGAAATTCCAGGTAAGAATCTCCATTGAATTCGGGAAAAAACACAAAAATTCAGGTAAAAAAGGATGAGTATTCACCCACGAAAAAAATCAAAACAGTTTGACACACAAACGAACCTTCCTATCAGCCTTGGTAGTGGTCAATAAAAAATTTATTCTCAATCTTGTGGAACAAATCTGGGGCTCAAATCATAGCCAAAACTCAATAGAAACAGTGATGAACGTATAGTAAAAATTTGAGACCAAAATACACAAGGAGTAAGGTGTAGTAAATCTCACACCGAGCGTGAACAAAACTGGTTTTCCGAAAGCAAAACGTCATGGCTTTCCTTGTCCATATCTTTTTTTTGTGATTCCTATATGGACGTGCCCCCTCACCTGGGTGCAAACAACATATGAAAGTACTTTTGTGAATTTTTTTAGCGTAATACGGACGAAGAATAAAAATGCAGAAAGTAAAGTGAATTTTGTTTTAAAAATTCTCCCAAAATAGTTTTTTCTTGACATTCCACGTAAGAATATCCACTGAATTCAAGACACAACGCGACAAATTTCAGGTCAAATAGATGAGTATTCACCCACGAAAAAAATCAAACAGTTTCACACACAAACGAACCTTCCTTTCAGCCTTGGGAGTGATCAAAAAAACATTTATGGTTAATCTTATGGGACGAATCTGGGACTGAAATCTCAGCCAAAACTCAATAGCCACAGTAACAAACTTGAGATAAAAATATCATACCAAAACACCCATGGAGTAAGGCGTAGTAAGTCCCAAACCAAGAGTGAACAAAACTGGTTTTCCAAAAACAAAACGTCTTGCCTTTTCTTCCCGTATCTCCTTTTTGTGATTCGTTTGTGTACGTGTCTCCTTACTTGGGTGCAAACAACATATGAAACTACTTGTGTGAATTTTTTCAGTGCAATACGGACGCAGAATAAAAATTGCAGAAAGTAGGGTGAAATTTCACAAGTTTTGGTAGAGGATAGCCTTGGTTTGCGCAAAAACTTCTAAAAAATTCTCCAAAATAGTTTTTTCTTGAAATTCCACGTAAGAATTTTCACTAAATTCGGGACAATACGCGACAAATTTCAGGGTGAGTATTCAACCACGAAAAAATCAAACAGCTTCACACACAAAAGAACCTTCCTTTCAACCCTGGCAGTGATCAATAAAAAATTTATTGCCAATCTTTTGGGACGAATCTAGGGCTTAAATCCTAGCCAAAACACAATAAACATATTCAAGAACGTTTCGTAAAAATTTCAGACCAAAACACTCAAGGAATAAGGCATAGTAAGTCTCAGACCGAGAGTGAACAAAACTGGTTTTCCAAAAACAATACGTCCTGGGTTTTCTTCCCCGTCTCTCATTTTTGTGATTCGTTTATGGACGAGCCTCCTTATCTCGGTGCAAACAACATATGAAAATACTTGTGTGAATTTTTTCAGTGCAATACGGGCGCAGAATAAAAATTGCAGAAAGTAGGGCGAAGTTTCACAAGTTTTGGTAGAGGATAACCTTGGTTTGCGCGAAAATTTCTACAAAATCCTCCCAAAATATTTTTTCCTCAAATTCCATGTAAGAATCCCCATTGAGTTCGGGACAAAACGCGACAAATTTCAGGTCAAACGGGTGACTATTCACTAACGAAAAAAATTAAACAATTACACACACAAACGAACCTTCCTTTCAGCCCCGGCAGTGATCAATAAAGAATATATTGCCAATCTTGTGGGATGAATATGGGGCTCAAATCTCAGCCAAAACACAATAGACACAGTGAAGAACGTCTGGTAAAAATTTCAGACCAACACACCCAAGGAGTAAGGCGTAGTAAGTCCCAGACCGAGAGTGAACAAAACTGGTTTTCCAAAGACAAAACGACCTGGATTTTCTTCCCCGTATCTCCTTTTTGTGATTCGTTTATGGACGTGCCTACTTACCTGGGTGCAAACAACATATGAACGTACTTTTGTGATTTTTCTCAATGCAATACGGACGCAGAATTAAATTTGCAGAAAGTATGGCGAAATTTCACAAATTTTGGTAAAGGATAACCTTGGTTTGCACGAAAATTTCTACAAAATCCTCCCAAAATAGTTTTTTCCTGAAAGTCAACGTAAGAATCCCCACTGAGTTTGGGACAAAACGCGATAAATTTCAGGTCAAACGGATGAGTATTCACCCACGAAAAAATGAAACAGTTTCACACATAAACGATCCTTTCTTTCAGCCCTGGCAGTGACCAATAAAAAATATATTTCTAATCTTGTCAAACGAATCTGGGTCTCAAATCTCAGCCAAAACACAATAGACACAGTCAAGAACGTCTGGTAAAAATTTCAGACAAAATCACCCAAGGAGTAAGTCGTAGCCAGTCCCAGACCGAGAGTGAACAAAACTGGTTTTTCGAAAACAAAACGTCCTGGCTTTTCTTCCCCGTATCTCCTTTTTGTGATTCGTTTAAGGACGTGCCTCCTTACCTCCTTGCAAACAACATATGAAAATACTTGTGTGAATTTTTTCAGCGTAATACAGACGCAGAATAAAAATTTCATAAAGTAAGGCAAAATTTCAGTGTTTTTGTAGAGGATGGCCTTGGTTTGCGCAAAATCTCCTAAAAAATTCTCCTAAAGTAGTTTTTTCCTAAAAATCCACGTAAGAATTTCCACTGAATTCGGGACAAAACGCGATAAATCTCAGGTCAAACGGATGAGTATTCACCCACAAAAAAAATCAAACAGTTTCAAACACAAACAAACCTTCCTTTCAGCCTTGGCAGTGATCAATAATAAATTTATTGTCAAACTTGTGGGACAAATCTAGGGCTCAAATCTCATAAAAAACACAATAGACACAGTGAAGAACGTCTGGTAAAAAGTTTAGACAAAAACACCCAAGGAGTAAGGCGTACTAAGTCCCAGACCGAGAGTTAACAAAATAAAAATTGCAGATACTAGGCGAAATTTCACTACTTTTGGTAGAGAATAGCCTTGGTTTGTGCGAAAATTTCTTAAATATGCTCCCGAAATAATTTTTCCTCAAATTCCTCGTAAGAATGTCCACTGAATTCAGGACAAACTCGACAAATTTCAGGTCAAACAGATGAGTATTCACCCACGAAAAAAATTAAACAGTTTCATACACAAACAAACCTTCCTTTCAGACCTGGCATTCATCAATAAAAAATTTCTTGCCAATCTTGTAACACGAATATGGGGCTCAAATCTCATCCAAAACACAATAGACACAGTGAAGAACGTCTGGTAAAAATTTCAAACCAAAACACCCAAGGAGTAAGGCGTAGTATGCCCCAGATTAAAAGTGAACAAAACTTGTTTTCCAAAACCAAAACCTCGTGGCTTTTCTTCCTCGTATCTCATTTTTGTGATTCGTTTATGAACATGCCTCCTTACCTCGGTTCAAAGAAAATATGAAAATACTTGTCTGAATTATTTCAGCACAATATGAACACAAAATAAAAATTTTAGAAAGTAGGGCGAAATTTCACTTGTTTTGGTAGAGAATAGCCTTGGTTTGCGCGAAGATTTCTAAAAAATTATCCCAAAGTTGTTTTTTCCTCAAATTCCATGTAACAATCTCCTCTAAATTCGGGACAAAACACAAGAAATTTCAGGTCAAACGGATGAGTATTCACCAACGAAAAAAATCAAACAGTTTCACACACAAACGAACCTTCCTATCAACTCCGACAGTGATCAATAAAAAATATATTGCCAATCTTGTAGGACGAATCTGGGTTTCAAATCACAGCCAAAAAATAATAGAAAGAGTGAAGAACGTCTGGTAAGAATTTCAGACCAAAACACTCAAGGAGTAAGGAGTAGTAAGTCCCAGACCGAGAGTTAACAAAATTGGTTTTCCAAAAACAAAACGTCCTGGCTTTTCTTCCCCGTATCTCCTTTTTGTGATTCGTTTATGGAAGTGCCTCCTTACCTCGGTGCAAACAACATATTAAAATTATTGTGTGAATATTTTCAGCACAATACGGATACAAAATAAATATTTCAGAAAGTAGGGCGAAATTTCACTAGATTTTGTAGAGATAGCCTTGGTTTGCACGAAAATTTCTAACAAATTCTCCTGAAATAGTTTTTACTGAAATTCCACGTAAGAATCTCCACTGAATTCGGGACAAAATGCGACAAATTTCAGATGGAACAGATGAGCATTCACCAATGAAAATAATTAAACAGTTTCACACACAAACGAACCTTCCTTTCAGCTCTGACAGTGATCAATAAAAAATTTATTTCCAATATTGTGGGAGGAATCTGGGGCTCAAAAACACAATAGACACAGTCAAGAACGTCTGGTAAAAATTTCAAACCAAAACACTCAAGGAGTAAGGCATAGTATGTCCCAGACCGAGAGTTAACAAAACTGGTTTTCCAAACACAAAAAATCCTGGCTTTTCTTCCACGTATCTGCTTTTTGTGATTCATTTATAGGCGTGCCTCCTTACCTCGGTGCAAACAACATATGAAAATACTTGTGTGAATTTTTTCAGCACAATACGGATGCAAAATAAAAATTTCAGAACGTATGGCGAAATTTCACTAGTTTTTGTAGAGGAATAGCCTTGGTTTGCGCGAAAATTTCTAACAAACTCTCACGAAATAGTTTTTTCCTAAAATTCCGCATAAGAATATCCACTGAATTCGAGACAAAACACGACAAATTTCAGGTGAAACGAATGAGTATTCACCAACCAAAAAAAATCGAACAGTTTCACACACAAACGAACCTTCCTTTCACCCCTGGCAGTGATCAATAAAAAATTTATTGTCAATCTTTTGGGACGAATCTAAGGCTCAAATCTCAGCCAAAACACAATAGACACGGGGAAGAACGTATGGTAAAATTTCAGACCAAAACACCCAAGGAGTAAGGCGTAGTAAGTCCCTGACCCCGATTGAACAAAATTGGTTTTTCGAAAACAGAATGTCCTGGCTTTTCTTCGCCGTATCTCCTTTTTTCATTCCTTTATAAACGTGTCTCCTTACCTCGGTTCAAACAACCTATGAAAATAATTAAACAGTTTTACACATAAACGAACCTTCCTTTCAGCCCTGGCAGTGATCAATAAAAAAATTATTTCCAATATTGTGGAAGGAATATGGGGCTCAAATCTAAGCCAAAACACAATAGACACAGTCAGAAACGTCTGGTAAAAATTTCAAACCAAAACACCCAAGGAGTAGGGCGTAGCAAGTCCCAGACCGAGAGTGAACAAAACAATCTTGTGGGACGAATCTAAGGCTCAAATCTCATCCAAAACACAATAGACACAGTAAAGAATTTGTGGTAAAACTTTCAGACCTAAACACCCAAGGAGTAAGGCATAGTATGTCCCAGACCGAGAGTTAACAAAACTGGTTTTCCAAACACAAAAAATCCTGGCTTTTCTTCCCCGTATCTCCTTTTTGTGATTCATTTATGGACGTGCCTCCTTACCTCGGTGCAAACAACATATGAAAATACTTGTGTGAATTTTTTCAGCACAATACGGATGCAAAATAAAAATTGCGAAAGTAGGGCGAAATTTCACTAGTTTTGGTAGAGTATAGCCTTGGTTTTTGCGAAAATTTCTAACAAATTCTCCCAAAATAGTTTTTTCCTGAAATTCCACGTAAGATTTTTCCCTGAATTCAGGAGAAACCCGACAAATTTCAGGTCTAACGGATGTGTATTCACCCATGAAAAAAATCAAACAGTTTCACATACAAACGAATCTTCCTTTCAGCCCTGGCAGTAATCAATAAAAAGTTTTTTGCCAATCTTTTGGGCCGAATCTGGGGTTCAAATCTCAGCCAAAACACAATAAACACAGTGAAGAACGTCTGGTAAAAATTTCATACCAAAACACCCAACTCGTAAGGCGTAGTAAGTCCCAGATCGAGAGTGAACAAAACTTGTTTTCCAAAACAAAAACATTCAGGAATTTCTTCCTCGTATCTCCTTTTTGTGATTCGTTTATGAACGTGCCTCCTTACCTCGTTCCAAACAACATATGCAATTACTTGTGTGAATTTTTTTCAGTGCAATACGGATGCAGAATAAAACTTTAAGAATGAAGGGAGAAATTTCACAAGTTTTGGTAGAGGATAGCCTTGGTTTACAAGAAAATTTCTGAAAAATTCTCGTGAAATATTTTTTTCCTGAAATTCCACGTAAAATTCTCCACTGAATTCGGAATAAAACCCGACAAATTTCTGGTCAAACGGATGAGTATTCACCCACGAAAAAAATCAAACAGTTTCACACACAAACGAACCTTCCTTTCAGCCCTTGCAGTGATCAATAAGAAATTTATTGCCAATCTTGTAGGACGAATCTGGGGCTCAAATCTCAGGCAAAACACAATAGACACAGTCAAGAACGTCTAGTAAAAATTTCAGACCAAAACACTCAAGCAGTAAGGCGTAGTAAGTCCCAGATCGAGAGTGAACAAAACTAGTTTTCCAAAAACAAAACGTCCTGGCTTTTCTTCCCCGTATCTCCTTTTTGTGATTCGTTTAAGGACGTGCCTCCTTACCTCCTTGCAAACAACATATGAAACTACTTGTGTGCATTTTTTCAGTCCAATACGGACTTAGAATAAAAATTTCAAAGTTTTGGTAGAATAGACACAGTCAAGAACAAAGTTTTGCGCGAAAATTTCTACAAAATTTTCCCAAAATATTTTTTTCCTGAAATTCCACGTAATCACCACTAAATTCGGGGCAAAACGCGAAAAATTTCAGGTCAAACGGATGAGTATTCACCAACAAAAAAAATCAAATAGTTTCACACACAAACGAACCTTCCTTTCATCCCTGGCAGTGATCAATAAAAAATTTATTTCCAATCTTTTAGGACGAATCTGGGGCTCAAATCTCAAGAAAAACAGAATAGACACAGTCAAGAACGTCTGGTAAAAATTTCAGGCCAAAACACCGAAGGAGTAAGGAGTAGTAAGTCCCAGACCGAGAGTGAACAAACTTCGTTTTCCAAAAACAAAACGTCCTGGCTTTTCTTCCCCGTATCCCCCTTTTTGTGATTCGTTTATGAGCGTGCCTCATTACCTCCGTGCAAACAACATATGAAAATAATTGTGCGAAATTTTTCAACACAATACGGACACAGAATAAAAATTTCAGAAAGTAGGTAGAAATTTCAGAAATTTTGGTAGAGGATAGCCTTGGTTTACACAAAAATTTCTAAAAATATCCCCGAAATAGTTTTGTCTAAAAATTCCTCGTAAGAATCTCAGCTCAATTCGAGACAAAAAGCGATAAATATCAAGTCAAACGGATGAGTATTCACCCACGAAAAAAAACAAACAATTTGACACACAAACGAACATTCCTTTCAACCTTGGCACTGATCAATAAAAAATTTATTGTCAATCTTGTGGGATGAATCTGGTGCTCAAATCTCATCCAAAACACAATAGACACAGTGAAGAACATCATGTAAAATTTTAGACCAAAATACCCAAGGAGTAAGACATAGCAAGTCCGAGATCGAGAGTGAACAAAATTGGTTTTCAAAAAACAAAACGTCCTGGCTTTTCCTCCCCGTATCTCCTGTTTGTCATTCCTTTATGAACGTGCCTCCTCACCTCAGTGCAAACAACATATGAAATTACTTGTGTGAATTTTTTCACCTCAATACGGATGCAGAATAAATTTTTTAGAAAGTATACCGAAATTTCACAAGTTTTGTTAGAGGATAGACTTGGTTTGCACGAAAATTTCTAAAAAATTCTCCCGAAATAGTTTTTTCCTAAAATTCGACGTAAGAATCTCCACCGAATTTGGGACAAAACGCGATAAATTTCAGTTCAAACGGATGACTATTCACCCACGAAAAAATCAAACAGTTACACACACAAACGAACTTTCCTTCAAGCCCTGACAGTGATGAATAAAAAAATTATTGCAAATCTTGTGGAACAAATCTAAGGCTCAACTCTCAGCCAAAACTCAATAGACATAGTGTCGAACGTCTGGTAAAATATTCATAGCAAAACACCCAAGGATTAAGGCTTAGTAAGTCCCATACAAAGAGTGAATAAAACTTGTTTTTCGAAAACAAAACGTCCTGGCTTTTCTTCCCCGTATCTCCTTTTTGTGATTCGAATCTGGACGTGCCTTCTAACCTAGGTGCAAACAACGTATGAAAGTATTTCTGTGAATTTTTTCAGCGCATTACGGACACAGAATAAAAATGCAAAAAGTAAGGCGAAATTTCACAAGTTTTGGTAGATGATAGCTTTGGTTTGCGCCAAAATTTCTAAAAAATACCCACGAAATAGTTTTCTCCTGATATTCCACGCAAGAATCTCCACTGATTTTGGGACTAAATGCGATAAATTTCAGGTCAAACGAATGAGTATTCACCCACGAAAAAAATCAAACAGTTTCACACACAAACGAACCTTCCTTTCAGCCCGGACAGTGATCAATAAAAAATTTATTGGCAATCTTGTTGGACGAATCTGGGGCTCAAATCTTAGCCAAAACATAATAGACACAGTCAAGAACGTATCGTAAAAATTTCATAGCAAAACACCCAAGGGGTAAGGCGTAGTAAATCCCGGACCGAGAGTGAACAAAACTATTTTTCCGAAAACAAAACGTCTTAGCTTTTCTTCCCCGTATCTTCTTTTTATGATTCGTTTATGGACGTGCCTCCTTACATAGGTGCAAACAACATATTAAAGTACTTTTGTTAATTTTTTCAGCGCAATACGGACACAGAATAAAAATTGCAGAAAGTAGGGCGAAATTTCACAAGTTTTGGTATAGTATAGCTTTGGTTTACACGAAAATTTCTGAAAAATTCTAGTGAAATGATTTTTTCCTGAAATTCCACGTAAGAATATCCACTGAATTCGGGACAAAAAAGCGACAAATTTCAGTTCAAACGGATGAGTATTGACCCACGCAAAAAATCAAACAGTTTGACACACAAACAAACCTTCCTTTCAGCCCTGGCAGTGATCAATAAAAAATTTATTGCCAATCTTGTGGAACGAATCTGGGGCTCAAATCTCAGCCAAAACACAATAGACACAGCCGAGAATGTCTGGTAAAATTTTCATAACAAAACACCAAGGAGTAAGGCGTAGTAAATCCCAGACAAAGAGTGAACAAACACTACAAAAAACGTGTATAATGCGGCGGTTATTTTTGCAAAAACTGACGTTTTTAACCGCCGTATTATACGTCTGTGGCGGTACCGCGTACCGCCAGAATTCTTGCCGCCACAAAGTTTAATGTGACGGTCAATTGAGAACCGTTGTAGCAGACGCCATATTATGCATTTATAAAGTGACGGTTTTAAACGTGTAATTGACGTCAGTTATAAATGTTGTAATTTTATTTGTAATATTTATAATAATTTATTTAATTCTATTTTATAATTTGATTTCATAATATTGATTAATTTCATATTATAATTAAACTTCAGTACACAGTTATGTTTCATAATATAATTAAATTATAACATAAACTAATTTCATAATAATATTGTACTTCATAATATAATTAAAATTGATAAATATAATAATCAAAATATTACTTTGAGAGAACAAAGTTGATAATGTCAAACTAATCCAAACAATAAGTAAATTAAATTGTCAAAATATAAATTGTTTCACGTTCTAAACATAATACAACTAAACTCCCAATCCTAATTTCTCTTACTGCCTCGACTTGATCTTATATTCTGGTTTGGTGATAAAACACCACTTCCAACATCCTGTGCCTGGAATAAGTTAAAATATGTTTAGAGTTAATTGACAATTTTTAAAATATAAATGAAAACAATATTATAATCAAATACACTATATGGATGAGGTAATGTGGCAAGATTAGACCCTTGCATGATAATCAAATAGACTAAAATTATAAGAATCAATGAAAAATAAATGTATAAAAGATGTTGCACATATATGCTATTCACACAAGTTAAGAGATGTAAGGCAGTGGTAGTTTGGACCTGGAAGTTGTGTACAATAAAATGTTATTATGCGAAGAACTTGAGAAGCCTGTGGTACACAATGTGCAAAGGTTAGATCAAGGTAGCTAGTGCATTAATACATATAAAATAGTACTTAAAAGCAACATTACACATATGGCCAACCTGCATTTATAGTATTGACTCATCCTAATTCATCAATCTATCACGCTAAGAACTCATCTATTCAATTAATATTCCCAAAAGATTAAACAATACTTTAATGAATAAATCAAATATTTGTTTATGCTTACATAGCAAAATCAAGCAACCTTTACCTTATTTGGGATTTCAAATGGAGCATAAATATGCGTCCAACATTACAAATATTCATACACAAACAATACGAATGGATTATAGAGTTAAATTTTAACATTTTTAAGCTTGTCACTCAAGCATCACCCAGAATATAGTATAGGCATACAACCAAGAGCATTTAAGTAGCAGTTTAATAACAAGATAGATAACAACTGAAGCAATACATACAATAACTATATACCTGAATGTTCTTAACAGTAGAAGTGACGTCTTTGCCTTCATTACGATCAACTATAGCCCTGCAATTCATTTTACAGAAAAATAAATGCATAAGTTGTTTGGCCAGGTGAGAAGAATATTAATAGACTCATGAGATAAGTGTTTTGGGATGGGAAATAGATTCATTATGTCCATGTATAAATAACTGCTAATTCAAGTAGAAAATGTAAGTAAGTTTTATTTCCAGACTTGCAGACTACAAAATACTTCAAAGCATTTGGATGAACACCTTGAGGAATATTTATTTTATCAATATTCCATCCCAATCAATTTTGCTCCCAATTTTCATAGAGGACTCGATCCCGATAAAAAGGCTTAAGCAAAAATAGAAAATGAAAGTACTATATATAATCATTTTTATGTCTCAAATAAAAAATGAAAAAAAAACTAGAAACAAAATAACAAAAAAGACACCCAGGACCACAAATTTAATAAGAGCAAGTAAGCTTTTGATAAAAAAAAGAATTATCATTAATTTGACAGTAGTGGGCGAATTCATAAGAAAAATGAAAGTGGCATAACTATAGAGTACAAACCTTGAAAGAAAGGTGGTTTCCATCCTTTCTAAAGTTTGTAACGGGGGGTTTTTAGTTATAAAAAAATAATAGATATTAAAAATTATTAGTTGTAATGTAAAAGTTTGAAGAAATAGGGAGACCCAAAAATAATGAAACTTGATAGAATTCAAAGTAAGCAAGAATGGAGTTTTGGCAATTCACTTAATCATCAATAATTATGAAAACAACTAACACTTCTTATAATCTTTCTAAAGCCTTAATCATTAACATGAATTTCTAGCATTTGAAGTAAGTCCCCAAATAACTTATTTCAATTAAAAAATTCTATAAAGAACTCATCCAGACAGGAACAACATGCTTTATAAGTGCTCGTTGAAATGGATAACTCCAACTAAATTAAAAATAAGTCCATCAAATAGAATCATAAATGCAGTAATAAAAAAAATTAAGAAAAAGTGAGAAACCATTAGTTTGGTTCATGATAAAGATCAATAGCATTGACGGAACCACGCTAAACTGATTACTTTACAGCCAAAATCAATTATTGTCGGTGATGATGGATGAACATGATACCACAGTTAAGATATTTTCAAATTGAACAACAAAAACATGAAAACTTTGAACTAATTGTTTACTCCATTTCTCGCTCCCGTTAACAACAAAACGAAATTCCCAATTCACAGTGATTTTAATTTTATAATGAAACAAGAAATATAAATAATTATAGAGAAGCAAAATATCATCAAACATGTGCCGACGACGTACCGGGTTACGAGAACAATTTTTCGGTGAGAATGATTGCGAGAAGAACGATTGCGGTGCGATTGAAAACCCTAAATCTAGAGAGAAGGGAATGATTGCGGTGAGAGAAGAGGAATACGAAGTGGGACGGTGAGTGAGGTTTTACGAAATAAAACTGTGAAGGGAACGGTTGTGGTGAGAATGAGGGTGAGGGTTTACGAAATGGGGCTGGAAGAGGAACGATTGCGATGAGGTTGAGATAGAGGGTTTACGAAATAGGGCTGAGAAGGGTCAGAGTGAGGGTTTACAGGATCATTGAATGAGTAACGTGAAGATTGAGAGGTACATTTCCAAGAGTAAAACTGGTTTATTTTCGAAGACTGAAAGAGGGGAAAACGAAAACAAAAACTTTGGGAAAGAAGGTTACGGAGGGAACGAGAAGTGGGATAAAATTTATTTTGAAGGTTATGACGGTTCTAAATGCCACATTTCGAAGGAACATTATGTCACCTACGAAGTTGTCGTATTATACAGCTAATTGTGACGGTTTTTAATAACTGTCATATTAAAACCGCCACTTTATACACGATTTTTTGTAGTGAAAACTGGTTTTCCGAAAATAAAATGTCCTGGCTTTTCTTCCCCGTATCTCCTTTTTTCATTCATTTATAAACGTGTCTCCTTACCTCAGTGCAAACAACCTATGAAAATAGTTGTGTGAATTTTTTCAGCACAATATGGATGCAAAATAAAAATTGCATAAAGTAGGCCGAAATTTCACTAGTTTTGGTAGAGGATAGCCTTGGATTGCGCGAAAACTTCTACAAAATTCTCCCAAAATTGTTTTTTCCTGAAATTCCAAGTAAGAATCTCCACTGACTTCGAGACAAAACATGACAAATTTCAGGTCAAACAGATGAGTATTCACCCTAAAAAAATATCTAACAGTTTCACATACAAACGAACCTTCCTTTTAGCCCTGACAATGATCAAGAAAAAATTAATTGCCAATCTTGTGGGACGAATCTGGGGCTGAAATCTCAGCCAAATCTCAATAGACACAGTGACGAACGTTTAATAAAATATTCATAGCAAAACACCCAAGGAGTAAGGCGTAGTAAGTCCTAGAACGAGAGTGAACAAAACTGCTTTTGCGAAAACAAAACGTCCTGGCTTTTCTTCCCCGTATCTTCTTTTTGTAATTCGTTTATAGACGTGCCTCCTTACTTGGGTGCAAACAACATATGAAAGTATGTGTGTGAATTTTTTTCAGCGCAATACGGACGCAGAATAAAAATTGCCGAAAGTAGGGCGAAATTTCACAAGTTTTGGTAGAGGATAGCTTGGTTTGCGCGAAATTTTTTGAAAAGTTCTCCCGAAATAGTTGTGGGATGAATCTGGGGCTGAAATCTCAACCAAAACTCAATAGACACAGTGACGAACGGTTGGCAAAAAATTTCAGACCAAAACACTCAAGGAGTAAGGCGTAGTAAGTTCCAGACCGAGAGTGAATAAAACTGGTTTTCTGAAAACAAAACGTCCTGGCTTTTCATCCCCCTATCTCCTTTTTGTGATTCGTTTACGGACGTGCCTCTTACTTGGGTGCAAATAGCATATGAAAGTACTTGTGTGAATTTTTTCAGCACAATACAGACCCAGAATAAAAATTCCAGAACGTAAGCTGAAATTTCACAATTTTTAGTAGAGGATAGCCTTGCTTTTCGCAAAAATTTCTGAAAAGTTCTCTCGAAATAGTTTTTTCCTGAGACTCCACATAAGAATCTTTACTGAATTCGAAACAAAACGCGACAAATTTCAGGACAAACGGATGAGTATTGACCCACGAAAAAAATCTAACAGTTTCACACACAAACGAACCTTCCTTTCAGCTCTGGCAGTGATTAAGAAAATATTTATTGCTAATCTTGTGGGACGAATATGGAAATCTCAAGAAAAACTTAATAGACACAGTGACGAACGTCTGGTAAAAGTTTCAGACCAAAACACCCAAGGAGTAAGGCGTAGTAAGTTCTAAACCGAGAGTGAACAAAACTGGTTTTCCTAAAACAAAACGTCCTGGCTTTTCTTCCCCGTATCTCCTTTTTTTGATTCATTTATGGACGTGCCTCCTTACCTAGGTGCAAATAACATATGAAAGTACTTGTGTGAATTTTTTTTCAGCGCAATACGGACGCAGAATAAAAATTCCTGAAAGTAGGCTGAAATTTCACAATTTTTAGTAGAGGATAGCCTTGGTTTTCGCAAAAATTCATGAAAAGTTCTCTCGAAATAGTTTTTTCCTGAGACTCCACAAAAGAATCTCCATTGAATTCGGGAAAAAATGCAAGAAATTTCAGGTCAAACGGATGAGTATTCACCGACGAAAAAAATCAAACAGTTTCACATACAAACGAATCTTCCTTTCAACCCTGACAGTGATCAAGAAAAAATTATTGCCAATCTTGTGGGATGAATCTGGGGCTCAAATGTCAGGAAAAACTCAATAGACACAGTGACAAACGGTTGGTAAAAATTTCAAACCAAAACACCCAAGGAATAAAGCGTAGTAAGTCCCAGACCGAGAGTGAACAAAACAAGTTTTCCGAAAATAAAACGTCTTGGATTTTCTTCCCTGAATCTCCTTTTTGTCATTTTTTTATGGACATGTCTCCTTACCTATGGGCAAATAACATATGAAAGTACTTGTGTGAATTTTTTCAGCACAATACGGACACCGAATAAAAATTGCAGAAAGTAGTGCGAAATTTCACAAGTTTTAGTAGAGGATATAGCCTTGGTTTGCACGAAAATTTCTGAAAAATTCGTCCGAAATAGTTTTTTCCTGAAACTGTACGTAAGAATCTCCACTGATTTCGGGACAAAACATGATAAATTTTAGGTCAAACGGATGAGTATTGACCCATGAAAATAATCTAGCAGTTTCACACACAAACGAACCTTGCTTTCTGCTCTGGCAGTGATCAAGAAAAAATTTATTGCCAATATTGTGGGACGAATCTGGCGCTCAAATCTCAGCCAAAAACTCAATAGACATAGTGACAAACGGTTGGTAAAAAATTCAAACCAAAACATTAAAGGAGTAAGGCGTAGTAAGTCCCAGACCGAGAGTGAACAGAACTGGTTTTCCGAAAACAAAATGTATTGGCTCTTCTTCCCCGTACCTTCTTTTTATGATTTGAGTATGGACGTGCCTCCTTACATGGGTGCAAACAACATATGAAAGTACTTGTGTGAATTTTTTCAGCGCAATACGGACGCACAATAAAAATTACAGAAAGTAGGGCGAAATTTCCCAACTTTTGGTAGATGATAGCCTTGGTTTGCACGAAATATTCTGAAATTTTTTTTCTTGAAATTTCACATAAGAATCTCCACTGACTTCCAGACAAAACACAACAAATTTCAGGTCAAACGGATGAGTATTCACCCACGAAAAAAATCTAACAGTTTCACACACAAACGAACCTTTCTTTTAACCCTGACAATGATCAAGAAAAAATTTATTGCTAATTTATTGCAACAATTTTGAGAATTCACGAGTGGTAACCAAAGCTGGGATATTCTATGCTTTGTTTTAATTGTAAAAGAAGCAAGTAAGCCTATACTGTTTTTTTTAGCTTTATTTTTTGTTATGTTGATTGTTTGTGCTGGTTTTTGAATGTAAGACAACAATTGGTATTTTAGCTAGGTACACCACCAATAGTTTTGTTGGGTCTGTTTATTTTATAAGGGTTGTCACACTCCTAAAGTGTTCCCTTCAATTTAATTTATTCTTTACTGATAATGTATGGTCATGATGATGGCTTTGCATGCACAGTGTTTGGTAGTGGGGAATAGGTCAACTATACATATTGTTTCACCAAATTACAATGATTTTTATGTCTTGTACAAACTTATGAATCTGGTGTATCTAGTTTTGAGTATTTGTTTCTTTCAATTATATTGATTTTTATTGGAGTTTTATATAGGAATTTTGTGAAATACTTCATGTAGCTTTTTAATAAATAAGGATTTAAGTATCCTTAAATATTTTTATTTATTAAGAGATGTTATTGATTATTTATACAATTATATTTTGGTAGTTACTATATTTATTTTGTTTGAATTAGATATAATTAGCATATATTTATGTATTTTTTGCAACTTGAAGGCAATGAAGACTACGAAGACAATCTTCAAGAAGAATGAACTTATTGATATGTAGTAAAGAAACAATACATTATGTTTTCTCACTAAGTTTATAGTTTTAATTTTGAAGACTTAATCGTTATCATTATACTTTAAGACAAATTTTTTGATTATGTAGTTTGAACACATCTATTGACATATGTGAGATTTCTTGTTGAGTCACTTCTATTTCAATACACATTATCCTTCAATATATATTCTTTCTATCTTGAACTTTTGTATGAGTAATTCTTCTAAAATTAAAGAAATGTATTGTTGTTTTTTTCAATACTTTAAGCAACGCTTTTAAAATTGTGGTTGTTATCAAGGTTTTAGGCAACAGTTTTAAAATTGTTGTCTTTATAAAAACTGTGACCTATTACAAACGACCACACTCACCTAGACCATGGCTAAAAAATTGTTGCCTAAACTTTAGGCCACGGTTTTAATGCTTTAAACCACGGTCTTATGTTTTTGCCTAATGTAATAATTGTTGTAGTGTGCTACTGAAAGTACTTTTTTGACAAATACAAAAAGATGATTTGAATGATGGATGGTAGAAACATTTAAGTTTATGGGGGAGTTTTGTTGAATAAACTTTAAATACTATTTTGTGGATTTAAATTTAGAAGTTAGTGGAAAATAAAAGAATGAGAGTTTCGATAGATGAAAGGTCAACTATATTAGTGGGGTTTTATGGCCATAATAAGATTTTATTATGTTGTTAGTGGGGTTTTAAGACCATAATAAGGTTTTATTATTTTCTGTTTTAGAAGAGCTTTCTAATCCTATAAATAAACTGCTCTCTCAATTGTAAGTTGCAAAATGAAAAGATATACAAAAGAGAAATTGAAGAAGAATATTTTTTTTCAAAAAATAGAGTGTGTGTGTTAGCTTTGACCAAATTGATTGCTTTTATACTGCCATGATAAGAATAGGAAATGGAGTGGATGAAAGAAACTGATAATGGAGTGCAATGGAAATAATAGTAATAAGCTAAGTTTTGAATGATGGGATTGAGTTAAGGTTGGTGAACATTTATTCCTTGAAGGCTCGTCAACAACCAATAGGTGTTGACTCTTTCCACAGCTCTATCAATAATGAATTGGCATGAATGAATGAGTGGTTATGAAATAGTCAAGCTCATAACCTTTCTTATATTTTCCAAGACTTGTGAGTTATTACGTACAAGAGTACAAATGAATCACTTGCATCCTTATCCTCTTGGATTGAATGGGGTCCATGGAAGAACAAGATAATAAAACGAGACCGATTCATAATTACAGAGAATACTGAGATAATAATAAAAACGAAAGCTAAGAAAAGATAGAAAAGATACAATAGAGAAAATAGTTGTATTATCTTCTAAGTTAAATTTTAATCCATGGAAGTTTCACCCTCAGTAACCCCATAACAAGGTAAATCTAGCAACATATTTGGTATATTTTTAGAAAATTACAACAACATTGTTTAGTTTGTGTAACTAATCCCGAAGTAGTGAAAATAAGGAATATGTTATTGTTGATGTCACCCTTTTTGCCTTGATTGAAGTTATTGTGCCATGTGGGAGTGATAGTTGTCACATCATGTGTGGTGCTGCACCACTGGTGCATAGTGTAAAAGTCTGCACACGTTGAACGACTTTGAAAGTTTATGATACTTGGTTGGTTAGTATTTAGTAGTTGAACATGAACCAACATTAATTGTCTTGAATCAAAATTTAAACAAGTGGTCCTGCGTTGTAAGTTGATTTTGGTGAATTATATAACTATGATTTTGTCCACTTATACGACCAGAGGTAAACAATGGTGCTCTTATCTTCTTTCTGCTGCTCTGCACAATCACTGCTTGCCCGTGTTGCTATCATTATTGTACTATTCCGGCAAATTCACGCTGCCAAGGATCGTCCATCGTGTGCTCCTTCTTCGTGTGGCAAAATTGGCAACATAAGTTATCCTTTCCGACTCAAAGGCGACCCTCCTGGTTGCGGCCTCCCAGGGTACGAATTAGATTGTGTAAAGAATGTGACAGTCTTCACTTTGTTTTCAGGGAAATACCATGTTCAGCATATCAACTACCAAACATACAGCATCCAATTGACTGATGCAGGTCTTGAGGAGGACATTGCTTGCTCCATTCCTCGCTATTTCATCTCTACATCGAACTTCACTGACATTGCTCCACTAACTTTCTGGCCTCCGTATGAGCCTTCTTATTGGCCTCAGTATGCAGCGTTTCTAAACTGTAGTGATCGAGTGAGTGATGATCCTCGATACGTGGAAGTGAATGGCAGGCTTTGTGATTCTGGAGGCCATGTCTATGCTGTTCTTGGTTCTGGTGAACTCACAGTGATGGACATCAAGGTTGGGTGCCATTTAAAGGCTGCTACCTTTACAAACAATAGCCATTGCAACAAAGTTTCCTATGCTGATATCCATGAGTGCCTGCATAATGGGTTTTCGTTGTATTGGGTACCAGTTCTTTGCACAGACCAATGTGGAAAGGGTGTAGGATGCTTCGTCAATCAAACAACTAATCAAATTGAATGTCAACAAGATTACTATTGCCAAGTTTTAGGCCAAGACTTTGAAAAGATCCATTGCGGTGAGAAAACATTCTTCTACCTGCAATTTTTCTGTCTCTTTTGTCAAGTACAATATAAGCTCATGTTTTCTTTTTCTGTTTCAAGGAAATCATGATCAAATTCTCTTATATATAGTTGCAATTCTATACTATATAGCAAGTAAGAGCTCTCTCCCATTTGTTCTTTCAATTACTACTGTATTCACTACTTAAAGTTCATCATTTTCATTTTGATTAATTAGTAGGCTATACATCTTCTGTACTATTTGTTTTAATAACCTGAAAGTTGTGCATCAAAGTTAATAAATTTTGAAACCCAAACCTTTCTATACTGAATTCAATGGGAGTTTTCAGTGAATTCCTATATTGCCATAATGCATCCATTTTTTTTTCAGCAAAAATTTAATTAAATAAAAGGGAGCATTTGAGGGATTCTCAAACCCTTTTATACAAAAGAGACAAGAAACCTCCCAAACAAACAAAACCAGCAAGGCTATGATCCAACTCAGAAAAATTCTTCAAAACTCCAACAATTCTGCATGAAATGGTTTATACAGATCCTATTCCCCAGCTCCCACAAAAAACTTACAATCCTAAAAACAAAGCTAATAATTCCCCAGCCATAAGGCACACTATATTGCCATTTTACATTCAGGATATTTCCAAATTCATTTCAACATTATATATTTGTTTGAAAAGGACTTTGTGAAAGGACCATGAACTCCATCCCCCAAACACTAGACAAATCCGAAACAAAAAAGTTATTTGGATGCATTGCATGACGCTAGAAATACATAGAATACTTAGAAATAGACGTTTGGTGGAAAAAGAAACACTTATGTTTTTCTATACTGTATCCAAAGTATATATCCTTTGAATATTGAGTGTTCTTTTCTTTTGATGCTATTATATTGCTATTTTGCAGGCTATGCTCAATACTTCATAATGGGTAATGGCTTGTCAACTGATTTCATATTTGAATAAACTTACTTATTAGACCAAACTTGGTTTATTTTCCTTACACATTCAATGAAATTTATCTTCACAGGACTAATGTACACAATAACACGTTCACCTAAGTATTGGGGATGGGAAGGAAATATCATTTCATTAGCCCCTATTCTAATATTTGTGGCTTCAAGATTTCTATTTGGAGTGCCACTTTTGCTTGCACTATTTATCCATAGGTGGCGACGTAGGCATTACTCAATGTATGAAAACATTGAAACTTTTTTGCTACACAACAATCTAAATCCTATTAGGTACGGATACAGAGAAATTAAGAAAATGAGCAGAGGTTACAAAGTTAAATTGGGGGAAGGAGGTTACGGATCTGTATACAAAGGAAAACTTCGAAGTGGGTCAGAAGTAGCAATAAAGATGTTGAAAAAATCGAAAGCTGATGGACAAGATTTTATGAATGAAGTGGCTAGCATTGGACGAATACATCATGTGAATGTGGTACGTCTCATTGGATATTGTGCTGAACGACAAAAGCGTGCTCTAGTTTATGAGTACATGCCAAATGGTTCATTGGATAAATACATCTTCTCCAAAGAGGAAAGTATCCCTTTAAGTTATGAGAAAACATATGAAATATCTCTTGGCATAGCTCGTGGAATTGCTTATCTTCATCAAGGCTGTGATGTGCAAATTCTACATTTTGATATTAAGCCTCATAATATTCTTCTAGATGATGATTTCATTCCAAAGGTTTCAGATTTTGGACTTGCAAAGCTATATCCTGTCGAAGATAAGTCTGTTGCTTTGACTATGGCTAGAGGAACTTTAGGTTACATGGCTCCAGAATTATTCTACAATAATGTTGGTGGAGTATCCAATAAGGCCGATGTGTATAGTTTTGGAATGCTTTTGATGGAAATGGGAAGTAGGAGAAGGAACTCACATCCTCATGCAGAACATTCAAGCCAACAGTACTTCCCCTTTTGGATATATGATCAAATTAAAGATGAAAAAGAGACTCACATAGAAGATGCCTCAGAAGAGGATAAGATTTTGGTGAAAAAAATGTATGTAGTTGCCCTTTGGTGTATACAATTGAAACCAAATAACCGTCCTTCAATGAAGAGAGTTGTGGAGATGCTTGAAGAAAAAGTTGAAAGTCTTGAAATGCCTCCTAAGCCTGTTTATTATCCCCCTGAAACAGTTGGACATGATTGTGGAGACAACTCAAACCAATCATCATGGAGTGGTTCAACTAGTTCTAGCAAAAATCTTGGCAAAACCAACTCTAATGATCCACGGGAGAGCAACGCTTGACGATAAAGAACATTGCTTAGAGCTAAATTGGTCGTCCTTTAAAAGATTGATTTAGAAGGAGTTAGCTGTTAACGGGGAAAAGGTTTTTAATTTTAAAGTGGTTGCTGTTATATTTGTTGTTGCCTAGCATACTTCATGGTCAGGAAAGTTTCATTTAATAATATATATTTGAATAAATTGATTCTCCAAATTAAATGTACTTGAAACTTTTGGCAAAGCTTTGGGTTTCATAGAACTATTAGTTGCACTTATGGATTACTTAAGACCTTCAAATAAAGTCAGTGGCCTTTCTTTGGCTGATGAACCAGCATTTTATATTTATTCATTTTATATAACTCTAATATCTTGAAAATAAAGAGTTACATAATTAAATTCACACAAGATTTTGGTCAACTACAGTTCCAGACTCAAGCGAAAATCAAGAATGGAAACTACTTCAAACTTTGGAGTCAAACTAGTTTTAAGAATTTTTTGTCTCCTATTCTTGGAATAAATGATGCAATATTCTTCTCAACGATAGTCTCCTACAATGCAATAAAATTAATTTCATATTACTCAAACTTATATGCATACTTCAATCGGAAGTAAAAATGTACAAGGTAAAACCACTTTGGCTATATTTAAGCTCTGTTTGTAGCATAAAAAGAACATTTTCTTTTCTTGAAAATCAATTCTCATGCAATTTTGGAAACAAAATTAAACAGTGAGATATTGTGTCCACAGTAAATTTCCAGATGAGTGTAGCACATGAAAACCCTTTGAGACTTCCACAAATGATTATTTACAAAATCATAGGTCCGTAGAGAAGTAAGAGAAATTGGAAGAAAACCTTCATCAGGAAAAGACCTATTTCCCATTCATTTTCACCATTCCATGGTGCCCCAAAAGTTGTTTGCAGTGTCGAATATTTAGTGTCTCAAAATAAAGAATTTGTACTGGCAGGTGCTCTTTCAGCTTGGGACAATAATGAATAGCAAGATGTTGAAGATGTGGAAAAGCACATCTCATAGTTTCACATTCCCATTTCTCCCATCCTTTCATGCGGGAGAATTTTAATGTCTCCAAGGATGGAAGCGAACAAGAACTACTCATGTAAAAGTCACATTCAATAATGAATGATCACCAAACCAAGTTGGACTAACTTTAGCTCCACAAGGTGTGTTTTATTTTTCAAATCCACTGCTTTTGCATCCGAGGGGTTCTCAATATTCTGCAGCTCCCCAATTGATAGCTTTCCATGCATATCGAGTTGTCCTAGTTGTTGAATGCTGAATTCCTTACTTCTTCCAACATCAAACGAAATCATCAACACTTGAAGATTCTTCAATTTTTCCAAATGTTCTGGCACCTCTATCACTTCAGTATCCATAAATTCAAGGCGACACAAATTGGTGAGTTTGTGTAAATTTGAGAGCAGTTCCTTGAACAGTGCACAATTGTTGAGCTTCAGTATTTGCAAGTTGTAGAGTGAACATGTTGACTCGGGCAGTCTTTCAAATGAGCGGAGATGCTTAAGATTGCCTACTGAGTCAGGGACCTTTGTAAGGTTAGAACAGTTAGACACAGACAAGCCTGTGAAATGCAACCTGAAGGAAAGAAGAGAGAAGAGCAGCACCAAGCAACTCTGCAGCCATGGTAGGAATTCGGAAAGGGAGCAGAGTAGATGAATGAAAATTGCAGCTAGTGGCAATGGCTCAGTGCAGGGTTAATATTCTGAGTCATTTGATCTTCTTTAATGCTGCTGAATCAACATAATCATCTTTTTCAAACTAGTTAATAAATAAACCCAAATGATATAATATTGTGTTTATTTCATATTGTTCTTTTCATTGCTTTGTTTTTGCATCTCATTCCATGTATGTAATTAGATTATTGCAAACTGATGCAGCAGCTCTATTGTAGTATATCAACGTAAGATGGATCTAGCTTGCTATTATACTAACTTTTGAGACATGCATGTACAAAATTGAAGAATGATATGCATTAAGTCCTTCTATTATTTATATTTGTAGCATATACATCATTATATAAAAAAGAAAAAAAAATATATATATATGTGTATAAATATAAATTTCTGTGCATATTTCATTATAATAGTTGATACACATTCAAAACAATAATAAATTGTAGCCCACCAAAACCACATTATTTACTTCTGTATATATAGGTGTCGAATGTGAGCAATTTTTTCCCAGTCTTCGCCTCCTTCTTTCTGGCAACGCTGTTTCAGCAAAGGACACTGGTTTATTATAAGATTTAAAATTGATTTGGGAAGACCCTCCTGTGGTAAGCGTTGGAGGTTAGGGCAGTCAAAAAGTGTCAGTGTTTGAAGGGATGAGAGTTGATAGACACCCTTGTACTCCAGTTTCTCTAGATTCGGACAATGATAGATGGATAGATCAGTAAGAGAGAGTGGAAGCAAACCTTCATCAGGAAAACATTCTGCATCCACTTCTTCAAACTTCAACCTTTTCAAAGAAAAAATGTCACCGAAAGCTCCTTTTAGTGAGCCCACAAGTCTAGAGCACTTACGGATTCTCAGCTCTTTTAGATTTGATGGCAAACTTCTGTTGGGGAACAACTCAAGTCTTGGACAGTCTTCTATGGATAGATACCAGAGAGATGGAAGCAGCATATGCATGTTTGCAGGCAATGATTCTAATTTATGGCACCTACTGATACAAAGATGCTCCAGCTGATTATGGATGAGACCCAGTGAAATCATTTGTAAATTACCAAAGCCACTGAGTTGAAGGGTCGTGAGTGTTTGGAAGAAATCCAGTGAAAAGGTACATAAAGAGACACAGTCATTACTTACTGACTCCAAAAGTGAATATATCACTAACAGATCAAGAGTGTTGGACTTCCCAACAATTTCCAGCAATGATGTTTGCATGTTGTGCCCACCCATTGTAAGACTTCTCAGTGAAGCACAGTCCAACTGCAACTTTCCACAGTCACTTAGGTGTAAATATAGAGTCCTGGGAGCGGAAGCCTCAAGTTCTTGACAGTCTTCAATTTGTAGTCTTTCCAAAGGAACAACTTGCTCTGGCAGCTCTCCTTTCGGCTTCGGGCATTTTCTTATGAAAAGTTGTCGTAGACATGGAAAAGCACGTGTCAGAGCTTGGCATTCCCACTTTTCCCATTGACTCATATTGGAGAACTCTAATGTTTCAAGGGATTTAAATGAACAAGAGTTGTTCCCATGAAAATCAGCATCAATACTCACTATCTCATCAAACCCTGAAATCTCCAGCTTCTTCAGAAATGGCAAAAGACCAAGCGGAGGAAAATGTTGGCAACATGTACAATTCATCAAGGATAAGGACACCAGATTCAGTAACGAATTATCGAGTACCCAATTTGGAAGTTGTTTACCAACAAAGTTCCTTACTGATAACTTCTTCAAGTATTTTGAAGGTTGTAGATTCTCAATTACATCCCCAGCTTTGGTTGAATCAACAGAGGAGCTGTCCATAATATTCCATTCTAACTGTAGCTCCACAAGGTCTGGTTTGTTCTTCAAATCTGCTTCTGATGCATAAGAGGGATTCTCAATATTCTGCAGCTCATGAATTGCTAGACTTCCATGAAGATTGAGTTGTCCTAATTTCTGAATACTGAATTCCTTATTTTTCTCAACATAAAACGAACTCATCAATACTTGGAGATTCTTGAGCTTTCCCAAATGTGCTGGCACAATTTTGACTTTAGTATTTATAAATTCAAGGTATCGCAAATTGTCCAGTTGATGCAAATATGAGGGAAGCTCCTTCAATCTTGGACAATAGTTCAGCTTCAGTATTTGCGACTTGTAGAGTAAACTTAAGGAGTCAGGTAATTTTTCTATTTTAGTAAAAGAGATATCCAATGAACGGAGATGCTTAAGATTTCCTACACATTTAGGCACCTCTCTAAGGTTACGACAATGAGACAGAGACAAGAAGCGTATGAACTTAAATTTGGAGAACAAGTCATCTATCGACATCTTACAATACCAAGGGAAACAAAAAGGATTATACATTCTCATGTCAGTTCGCATAAATGTATGCAACTTTTGAGTATCAACCAAACTTCCAAACCCATCAAAATGGACAATACCAATGGTTGGAAATGAAAAATGACGGCTTGTCTTGGGTATACCTTTTGGTTCATCAACTCCTAACCTGATGCAGATGTCCTCACAAACGAATTTTGCCAAATCATTTAGAAGGTCATGCATCATAAAATGCTTTGGCTCTTCTTTTCCAGATTCTTGAAAGAAGGACCAAGATAACAGATCATTGAAATAATGTTCTCCAACTTCTTTAGGACTCCTTTTGTGTAGAGGGCTTTCTAGAAAATTTTCAGCCAACCATAGTTGAATTAAATACTCCTTGTCAAACACATAACCTTTGGGAAACAAGGCACAAAAAGCAAAGCATTTCTTCAGATAAGAAGGAAGGTAGAGATAACTCAGTCTTAAAGCAGGGAGTATATCACTTTCATTTTCTGAAAAATCCCATATCTCACTTCTCATAATGCTTTCCCATTCCCAAAAGGATGATTTATTGTGTAATAGACTTCCCATTGTTTTCAAGGCTAAAGGAAGCCCATTACATTTTTCAACTATCTTCTTACCAATCTCCATGAAGTCTCGATGTGGTTGAGGATTAGCACTTTGGAATGCATGTTTTGCGAACAATTCCCAGCAATCATCTTTCCTTAATACCTGCAGGAGGTACTTTTCTGATCGCATGGTACCAGCAACCTTCTCACTACGTGTAGTGACAAGAATCCTACTGCCTTGGCCTCCGAAAATTAGGGGTTTCTGCACATCTTCCCATTTAGACTGTCTTTCGTTCCAAACGTCATCCAAAATGAGAAGAAATTTCTTCCCCGTCAATTTTTCTTTCAGTCCTCTCTGAACCACTTCTTGTTGTATACTATGATCATTTGAATCAGTAATTGTGTCAAGAATTGCTCTTGATACATTGAGAACATCAAATTCCTGTGGAATACTAACCCAAGCTTTAATATCAAATTTACCATCAATCCTTGGGTCATTGAATACATGTTGGGCGAGTGAGGTCTTACCCAACCCACCCATGCCAACAATTGAAAGTATAGAAAGTTTGTTGTGAGTGTCAGATGTGAGCCAGTTAAAGACAAATTCTCTGTCTTCATCTCTGCCATAAATAACACTTTCATTTGGCAAAGATGTATATGTTAATCTACTACTCGATCCTGGTGCAACCCCAACAACACTAGCCTTTTTCAAACCTAGAACATTGCTTTGGGTTGCAAGATCTTCTAGGTCTTCAGTGACTTGTTCCATCCTGGATTCAATTTCATTTTCAAAGAAAGTGACAAAAGGAGATTTGAGGGAATTCCACACCTTGTTAGTAGCACTCTGAGACTCAGCTTCCACTTGGCTTTTGGAGAGTTCATAATCTATTTCATCCAAGAGATCTTCTGCATCAAACACAACATCTTTGGCCCTGAGAAGCCAATCTCTCACACGTGGATCTGTGAACTGTTTTTGCTCTGCATCAAAAGCCACAACATCAATGGCTAGGAGATTCATCTTCAGGTGGCTGAGTTGCTTCTTTTTGTGTTTTCTTGCACCGAATATGTGGACAAAACGGGAAGCCAAAGTGTCGATAGTTCTCTCGACGAGAATAGAAACAAGAGCACCGGTAACCATTTCTGCTGTCATGGTAAGAATAGGAAAGGGAGTTGATCAATGGAACTGACTAATTTGAAGTGAAGCTTATGCCTTTGAATCGGTGTTGTGATAGTAAATAACAGTAACAACCTATTGTTTTAATGATGTATTTGAAGGCTAGTGAGCCAATAAGAATGGTCAATTACGGTGGCTAACTAATCAATAAATAAACCCAAATCATCTAACATTGCATGTATATATTTGAAAATAACATTGTAAAGGACAAAAAGAAATTGACGTTGCAGTAAAATATAATATAACTGCAATTCATTACATGAATAATTAGATTATAACAAAGTGTGATGCAGCTATATAGTAGTAGATTAAAGCATGAGGCAGGTAGCAGTATATTATAATAATGAGGAATTTTATGCATGGTTGCTTAAAGATGGTTCTGAAGTGCACATAGTGGCAAGTTCTGAGGAAATGTGTGGTAATGAGCTATTTTATGAATGATTGCTTTATTTTAAGGTTGCTCAGCATAATTTGTTTTTGATGGCCTAAGCCAATAATAATTGTCGATTTCAGCCACAAACTAACAAATAATTAAATCCAAATAATCTAACATTAATATTTGAAAACAACCATATAGTATTGGACAGAGAAAAATTGATTTTGCTGTAAAATATAATATAACATACCTGCAACGTACATTGGATCCACATTCTTGACGAAAGACTCTTTTTCCTACTCCTTATCTACATTGCATTTGTTACAACTGAATCATCCAAACCATTTTACTAAGTGTTTGCTGAATATTATTGTTACCTCTTAATATTACACGAGATAGCAGTATGTCAGCTAGCTAAATTACTGAATTTGAGTCTGGGATAATTATAGGCAAAGGAATACAAGGTTTCAAATGGTCTCCATGAAAAATTAGTTTTCAATTCCGTCTTGATATGTTGACAATCAAACAGTTAATTGCTCCAGATTATAATCGTTAAAAGTAGACAAAAAAAATAATCTTTTACTCAAATGTGGATTCTGAAATGAAATTTTTTTGAAAAGTTATAAAGTGGTGTTTTTAAGCATGCAATTGTCAAAGTAATAGTTTTCTTATAATTTACCGAGCAACTTGGTCTCTAGCATATACTACCTTAAAGGAGTAATACCACTGCTGGTGTGATATGAATGAACTATTGTACTTTAACAATGAAATCAACTGAGGAATATGTTGGTCTTATAGATCTCACTCCAAGATACGGTCAATTTGCAGAATATATAAGTATAGACCATCCTTATCTTATAAGCCAATTATGTTTATAAGACGATTATGTGTGAATGAGTTAATCTAACTCAATTATTAATACAGTAGTAGAATCTTTCTTAACAATATGACTTGTGTTTACTAGGAATTCCTTATTAAAGACTAACAATTGCAATAACCTATACAATCACGATAAAATTTTGAGGATTACCCAACTGGTTGAAATTGAGTGGCAAATTAGTGACCCCAATAAATAATGTCTGAAGGTGTGACAGTCACTGCAAAATATCTTGGTTGATATGTTGTAATGACAAATTAGTGACCCCAATAAATAATGTCTGAAGCTTGGCAATCACTTATGCAATGGCATAAAATTCCCTAGAATAAGTGGATTGTTGCTGCATTCTAGAAGTGAGCTTCCTAGAGAAAAACGCAATATGATGCATATTTTGGCTCAAAACTGCACCTATTTCAATGCTCCGTGCATCGGTTTCTAAGACAGAAGGCTTAGAAAATTCTGGAAGGGATAGTACAAGGGCCTTAGTGATGGCAGCTTTCAGATTTGCAAATGTTGAGGCAGAAACATCATGCCAGCAGAAACTAAATTTGTTAAAGGAAAAGCTTTAGAAGCATAGCCTTTAATTACCTGCGATAATACCTCAATTGTTTGATATTGAGTGGTGTAGGCCAATCTAACACAGCTTGCACCTTGTTCAAAAATTGTATGACCTAAGTATTCCATCTGTTGTAACCCAAAGGTGCATTTGGATAGTATTGCTTACAACTCATTGTTGCAATAATTGTAAAACTGATTCCAAATGTTGCAAATGAGATAACTATATTGGACTATATACCAAAATATCATAAAAAAACAAGACATTTTCTCAACAAATTTCTTAGCACATCATGCATCAAATATTGAAAAAAGTGGCAGGGCACTAGTAAGCCAAAAGAAATAGCAAACCACTCATAATGCCTTGGTGAGTTCTGTAAGCAGTTTTATACCTATCATCATCCTCATCCTCCTTGGAAGCTCTGTTTCTATCTGTCTGTTTCTGTTTTGGTCTTCTAAGGAGGCCTCTTTGCGTTGTGCAATAGGTTTTTATAGTTTCACTTGTAGTCTAGTTTTTAGAGTAATGGTGCAGCTGGAAGAATGTTAGGTTGCAGGGTTACTTAACTGTTTAAAGTTCCTTTTTACAAGGGTTGGAGCATCTTTAATAGTCCATTTTATTGATTTAATTCTTCGTAGATAAAAAAAATAGTTATAATAGGAAACCTCCAAGTTTCATCCTTCTTAACCAATAAAAAGGGAGAAAAGGAAAGAAGAGTATAGAAGAGAAGAGAAGATAAGAGATGGGACTTGTGCTAGGAACACCAAGTCCTTCATCTAGCATATCTTGATCCATCCTCTCAATTTGCTATTTCTGTTTGTGATGGTATTTGTAAGGATTAACAAGTTCATAACCAGGTGCTAGAGGGAACGGCAAAAACTTGTCCATAAGTGTTAACAACACAGCCAGTTTAGAGCAAGCATGATTTTCAAAATGCAAGAAGTACAATTTTGCAATGGCTTGTGAGGGTAGTGCATTCTTCTTAAATGATGAAATTGAACCTGACCATGACGATTTTATTGCTCCTCATATAGATTAATCAATTGATTTCTTAGATAAAACTTCCAAGGTAAAATTATTGTAATCTAAAATGTGAGGCCATAATGTAGACAACCATGTTGCACCAAGTCCAAAATAAACATCTGTTACTGGTAGTAGTAAACAGGCAACAACAAGGAATGTCCCTTGATTTTTATCTCCATTCAACAACCAAAGTATTTCCATTTCCTTCCAATACCTTAAAGTTAGGAAAAGGGTGTCTGTTGGTAATTTTCAAGTAATGAGCTAATCTTGGCTGAAAAAGATTATTAGAGCTACCACTATCCAATAGGACCTGTGTTTGGCATACCATTCACACAACCTTAAACCAGAAGCTCCCTTTTAAGGCATTGTAAGATAGATTTGGTTCAGACAGAAAAAGGGAAACAAAATTTTTCAGGTTCATCAAGAGGGTCAGTGTGTGGTTCAATAGATTCCTCATTCTCTTCTAGCTGCATTAACAAGTATTGTTTATTGGGATGTTTGTGAGAGGAGAAAACTTGTCATCACAAGGAAAACATAATGCCTTGCCTATACAGTTGCATTTCATATGAAACCATGGAACAACCTCTCTATCTTAATGGATCACATCAATTGCTAATCCTTCTTCATCAGAAATATGTTAATAATCGAAAAATTGTTCATCCATACCCCTTTATTACAATGCAATCTTTATAATAACAAATTAACCATATCATCATTGAATTTGTTTTCTTAGTGTGCACACCAGGTTCCATTTCTTCCTCTGCTGTAGCCTGGGTCCAAGACACAAAAGACTTTTTTTATCTCTTCTTCATTGGCATCATTTTCTAGGGTGTCTCTACCTGCACCCCAACAAATTACCTCCTGCACCCCATCATTCTTTGAAAATATCATTTTACCCCTTCTAAAAATGACTTCCAGATTATTCTTTTCGGAATATTTCCATAACATACTTTTCGGAATACATTTTATTAGGCGTGGCAAAGCGGGCCAGCCCACCCCACATTGGCCCGCCCCGCGCTTGGCCCGCAAAAATGCGAGGCGGGTTGGCCCGCCCTGCAAAGTTATTGCGGGTTAGAATTTTTGACCCGCCCCGCATAAGAGCTGGCCCGCAGGTTTGCGGGCCAGCCCGCGTTCTTTTTTCTTTTTTTAAAAATTATATATATATATATATATATATTTACATTTTGTTCTTAAAAAATTGTCAAATTAAACCTATATATTTGTTACTATCAAACCTAAATGTTTTTTCTTCCTTTTCAAACATAGTGAAATATCAAAACATTAAGATAAATATCAAATATCATTATTCTCCCACTTCTAAAACATTAAAAATACCTAATTCCAAAACATTAAACATAAACATTAATTCAAAAATATTAAACATAAACATTATTGTCGCGATTGTATTGTGTTTCTTTCTTTGAAATTTTGTGAAAACCTAATTGCGTTGCCCAACTGCTACTAAGTGCCAATTTTTTTTTCTTGTGTGTTAGCGGGTCAGCCCGCCCCGCTCCGCTGCTGGCCCGCGCAGGCTGCGGGCTACTGCGGGACGGGCTAATGCGGGTTAGCGGGTTGAAAAGGTTAGTCCGTCCCGCGTTTTTTACCAGCGGGCCGCGGGCCGGCCCGCACGGCCCGCCCCGCTTTGTCATCCCTACATTTTATGAATTCTGGATTTACCATTCTGGAAATTAAAAAAATGTGTTCTAGAAAAGATGTTCTTGAATAATTTTTTGCCTTCCAGATTTCCTATTCTAGAAACACACTTAGCATACGAAACCCCTGTTTCGGAAACACCTTTTGCTTATGAAACCCTTGTTCCACAATCATCCAAAAGGCTGCTTCTTCCTGCACCTCCATACCTTCTTGTGCCACCCTTATAAATTTTTCGTATTCCAAAAATACCCTTTTCAATATTCCAGATTACATAATCTGGAAGTCTTTTTCTAGATTCAGAATTAGCTTCTGGATTATGTAATCCAGAAGTCTTTTGTGATTAGCTTCCGGATTACATAATCCGAAAGTCTTTTCTATACATAAGATTAGCTTCCAGATTATGTAATCCGGAAGTCTTTTTTTCATATGTGTTATTAGCTTCCAGATTAGATAATCTGGAAGTCTTTTCCTAATATGAAATTGAATTCTGGATTATGTAATCCAGAATCCGGAATACATAATCCATAGGCTTATTATTTCAAATCCAAGGGGGTGGGAAAAAAAATAAAATAGTATTTTCATATTTAGTATGGGGTGGCACAAGAAGGTATGGAGGTGTAGGAAGAAAGAGTCCATCCAAAATTATCAATAATAATTCTGGTATTGCAAAGAATCTACGGGTGCAGAAAGCAAAATGTAGGGGTGCAGAAAGATAAACATTGGGGTGCAGGAAGAAATACCCCATTTTCTAAGGTCCAACCAGCTTCTGGGCACATAGCCTTTACAAGAGAAAGTCAGGTGCAGAAAGCAACAGCTTTCCATGCTTTCATCTTTATCTTTATTAGTTAGTTATCTTATTAATTTAGTTTTTATAGATGTATACGTTTCTTAATTTTATTCCTATAATCAAAGAAAACAAATTAAGAATACTAAGAATCAAAATTAGAGACCAACTAAAAAATGGACTGCATATATAAAAACATTAATGTTTAACATATATTCAACAAGCCACAATTAGACATATAGATTAATTTAATACATTTTATATACATAATAATCAGATTGATAATTCAGAATAAAAACTATTTGTCTGCTAACCTTGATCTTAAATTAATAATCTAAATGTTTTTGGCATTAACAACTTTATTATCAATTTTGGGAAAGTCCATATATCAGTTTAGGAAAAAAAAAAAATTTTAAGGTTCTTCTAATAAATCATACAAAAATATAAGTGATTATTTTCCAAATGTTATATATTTTTTAGGCAAACGAATATGTTTTTAACCATCCAAATATATAGAATTCTATGTGTGCGTATATTGCTAAAATCCAAAATATGGATATTTTGCTAAAATCCAAAATATGGATATTTTGCTAAAATTAATGTTTATTATTATAACAAGAGTATAACTTGAAGAAACTTATCAGTATACATAATATTTTTCTTCAGGTAGAAAGAAAAAAGATAAGAAATGTTGTATTTAAATAAAAAATCACATCGGTAAAAAAAACAATAATATATGAGCAAATGTATATATGTAGGTAGTATATAAACTCGTAAAAGTATGATATAATTTTTTTTTTAATCAAAAACAACATCTGGACTACAAAGTTAATTTTTGTATAAAATAATTGTAAGGCGATATATTTTTATAAAAATTAATTGAATCCATATTTTTGTTATGTTTTTCCAAAAATATTATAATTTAAATTCATAAATGCATAACTCTTAGAAAATATTCTTTTTCACTTTTGGCTTTCTAAATAAAATATTCTTGTCCCTTGAATCTATTATAGGTTTGCATACCCTCCATTGCAACCAAATACATTTTGATCAATAATTGTTTATTTATTATAATATTTAAAATACATAAATTAGATACTTCCAATATAATCGGATACATTCAGACCAATAACCGTTCATTTAATATAATATTTAAAGTACATAAATCAGATCATAACTCGTTTATAAGTTAGTAGCGGTTATAAGTTATTATTATAAAATCTCTATTTATATCTCATGATAAATATTTAATGTTTTTCGTAATGGTTTGAGTCCAACAAGATCTATAAATAGGTGATGAGTCTAAGGGGACACTAAACTTTATTTTGTACTCTTAACACTCATATTGTTAAGCACTTATCATTATCTTTGTGCTCCTACTAACTTAAGCATGAAAAGAAAGCCCATTCCCTGAGGAATATTTAGTCCTGGTCACCCTTCGAGCTCATTTTTGGTAGGATCATTTGACGCCCACCGTGGGACCCTAGTAAAACTTTTCCCTGGGACCACCATAACTACTAGATGTAGCTTATCAACATGAGTTCTTCACAAAACAACATGACCACCCAGCTCGAGGCTATCCTCCAAAGGAACGAAGAAAGCATGCAAAAGGCAATGGAGAAAGTTCTCAGACAAATGCAAAGATTGAAAGGGATATAACATCTCTGAAAGAGCAACACGGGGTGCAAGCTGAACAGAACCGAGCTGAGATACAAGCTTTACAAGATTAATTGGTGGCAAGAAATGACGACCAAACTCAGACTAATAGGAATCATACCCAGTATACGACAGAGTCCCAACAATTATCGCATGAACCACCTATTCGACAAGAACGTACCTCTCCTTACACGTATACTCCAAGATCATCCTGGAGGGAGACTCGTTATGCTCCAACTCGATGATCATCGTGGATGGAAACTTGGGGACATGAGCAAATACCATTCAAGGTACTACCTAATCCTCCTCTCATTGAAACGATGAAAGTCAATCAAGAAGGTTTCCATCCCTTTACCTTCGAGGTCATGAGAGTTCAACTACCCCGAAAATGAAAATGGTTGAGCTTGGAAAAATACAACAGGACTTCAAACCCCGAGGACCATCCGGTTGTAGCCATGCACACCCTACTAATAGGACTTTGTTCAGGGGAAGTTCTTAGACACCCTTAATGCGGATCCTCCCGCCAACATTGATGAACTTCACACTCAAGTTGTCTGATACATCAATATTGAGGAGAATGTTGATGGAAGAAGAAAAATAATGAAAACTTCAAAACTTTTCACTTCAGAACAATATCCCTAAAAAATGCGAACCGATACATTTGAATATTATACTCCCTTTAATACAAGTTGGGTTGTGATCTTGCACGAAGAGTGCAACCTCGGGTTGGTGTAACTTTTGCCTCCAACAACTAGTCATCCATCAGCTGACTTGACCAAGAAATGCAATTATCATCACAACATGGGCCACACTACGGAAGAATGTTTCAAGGTAAAAGATCTAATCGAAGAACTTATCCGATCAGGTGCTCTTGGACACTTCGTACAACAGGCGTAACCCGATTTTGGAGGACACTCCCGAACATCCACAGGAGAAACGCCTTTTTGATTGACACAATGTGCAAACTTTATGGTTCCCTTTGAATGTGATAAAGTGCTCTTTTTTCTTACCTCAGTTTTTTATCTTTAAGAAGGGTTTTTTTCAGGTAAGGTTTCAATGAGGCTTATTCTTTTGAAATAAAGTTCCTTTTTACACATCATGGTTTATAATGATACTTATTGTAGGCTATTATTCGAATTCAAACAAACATCGAAAAACTTCATTAAACTTGAACCAAATGGTCAAATCACAATCCAAGTTCAAACGAACATCGAAAAACTTTATGAAACTTGAACCAAACGGTCAAGTTACCACCCAGATGAAACCTTATCAAACTTAACCAAACGATGAATTTATAATTCGAATTCAAAACATAATTTTTTTTATAAAACTTGAGTACTATATTTTGAATTCAAACTATTATTAGAAATAATTAACAAAGTACCATAAAATTTCACATTTTTTAATTAAGTCAGTACTTATTAGGTGAAGTGATTGTTTGCTTTCATAAGAGTACTTTTAGTTCAGTACTTAATAAAAGAATTCATTATATTGAGTTTTTATTATTTGATTTTTCTGTCATCTCGGATGTCTTAATTCTTTGATTTTTTTTATCAGAAAAAAATGATTATAATAGAAATATTTAAGAGATATCCAATCCTTACACAATAAAAAAAATATCAAAAAATCTAACATACCACTGAATATAATCATAAGAGCAAAAGCAAAATTATATGCAACTAAAGCTCCCTCACTTGCTCTTACTGATTGCAGCTGAACCCATACTTTGATTTTGTATTCTCAAGTACAACATTAATAACATTAAACACGAAATTTTGGTACCGTAATTATTTTTACTTTAAAAATGATATTATTTCGTGGTCCACATGGTTGATTAAATTTTGTTTTAGTATTTAATTTTAAAAAATAAAATATTTTAATTTTTTATAAAGATAATAAGGGATTCAGAGTTTATTTTTAATATTGTCTAAGTTTATGTATTCAAAATTGTAAAATCAAATGATTATGTTATTTAATTGAAAAAAAAACATAAATTTAATTAAAAAATACAAAAGAATTTGATATTTTAATTGAACAAAAATAAAAATTATTTTAAATATTAATAATTTTTTAATTTATAAAATAGTATTTAATTTAGTATTAACTCATTATTTTTTGTGTTTAAAATTAGTTGTTATTTAATAATTCTCTTATAATATATATAATTATTTTTAAAAAACTAAATATGGATTAATATTACATATATATAATTAACTGAACAATAGTAAATCAGAAGTATCTCCAATAAGAGATTGGATATATAACTGTTAAGAAAAAAAAAATCAATAGGAAATGTAAAATTCAAAGCTGTGGTGTTGCAAGTTGTTTATTTTTTAAAATTTTATATTCCAAACAAAAAATGTATTTGGTAAAAATTAGGTTAAACTTTATTTTAAAGGGATTTTGGAAAGCATTTTCCCTTTCTTTGCAAAACAAAAAGGTTTATTATTCTAAGTAACCTTTGAAAATGCAAGATGTCTAACTTCTGAGTTTTTAGTCTAGAGAAAAAATTTAGATTGACATTATTATTTTTCTATAATAGGTTTATTTTATTAAATTGGTGTTGGTACAAATTCTTAACGAAAATAAGTTCAATTATTTAATTATGGTTTGCCAAAATTGATGTAAAAAAAGGTTGTTTTTTTACTTTTTAAAAAGAAATAGTGAATGTTAAATTGAGTTTCTAAGATATATGTGCGTTGCCATTTATAGTTAAATAAAAAAATGAAACTTAATGAATTTTATTCTCTATAAGTAAAATATTTGAAAAAATAAATAAATTTTACTTTCTATAAGTCATTTGACAAGGACATAGAAGTTATCAACAACTAGGGTACATAACCCTACATTAAAGAAGACAACTGGAAATAAAAATAGAATCAAAATTCAAAAATTAAAAATTAAAAACTGGTTTTATATTCTAAAGATTTGAAAACCCTAAACTAAAAATCACCCAAGAGAAAATCATAGACCTAAGATTGATGGTGTCCATGCATTTGCAAAACAACTTGATTACGTTGACGTTTTGTCACATCTGATGTTAATTTTGTTTTCTCCATGATGAGATGACAGAGAAAGAGGATTGGAGGGGACAAAGAGCATGTAATTAAGGAAGTCATAAAGAAGAAAGATGAAAGAAATGCAGTAGTAGGTGGTTCTAGAGCACATTACATATTCTTTTATTCTTTTCTTCCACAGTTTGAACATTGGAAGGGTGAGCACATATGTGGAAAAGCGTGCAGTGCCAAACTTCAAGAAAAAGTTGTGTTGATAGAAACAAGGAACAAGGAATAGTCAAGGGCATAGCAGTGTGATAATGCAGAAGAGAAAAGGTAAAAGAATTGGTCAAGTCACCCCTCATTGAATTCATTTCATACCCAATGGAATTAACAAAGGCGTTCAGATGCAAGACACAGGTCCATAGTGTTGGCACTGTCTAATAAATGCCAATGACATTCACAATTAAACGTAGTAGTGTGACTCATTATTGTGTTGAGTAGTTTTACTCAGAACAAGCAACTGCTATAAATGCTCTTCTTTTACAGCAAGGTCTAATCATCTTTTTCTCCTATCTAATACCAACTTTAACTGTGTAACGTGTAACTTGTGTGGCCAAACCAAAATATGACAGAACAAAAGTGAGAAACACAAAAGATTGATGCAGATGCAATTGATTCAAGCATTGTTATGGACAATGTGGTTATCAAGTGTTGTACCAGGTCAAGTTTTTTTACCATAAATTTTGGTGGATTTCACTACAGTGTATTGTCATTACTAGAACAAACTTTTATGTAATTAATAATCATAATCATTATCTTTCAGACACTGTTCTTTCTTTACTTAATTTGCATCTGAGTGCTTATACACAATCACCCAAATGAAACAGTACAAAAATAGTTAATTATCTTAATTATAATATGTTATTTTATTGTTTATATATTATTCAATGAAGGAAAACTCAATAAAAAGTTGTTTTTTTATTGAATATTGAATGAATGTTTGTTTTAACACATCTCTCTCTCTCTGTGTATATATATATATATATATATATATATATATATATATATATATATATATATATATACTGTGTTTTTTTAATTTTGATAAATTAGATATTGAAATATGTACTGGAGGTTAAAATATTTTTATCCTTGGTAAAAACAGTAAAATAATAATAATAATTAAATAGGGTCAGCTACTTATGTTGACGTCATATTTAAGTTTCTACCTAGAAGTTCTGCAAAGATGTAAAGAAAATATTAAAATGCAACTTGAGCTCTGAGGTATCATGTTCTTGAGAAGTGCCCCTCAAAATTGTGAAGATTGTGGTAAGATTCTTTTTTCTATATCTAGTGTTGTCAAAACTCTTAATATATAACAATAATAATAAAAAGTAATTGTAATCATACACTCATGCATTCAAATTATGATATTAATTTAATCATCTTCATCATACATTTTATCTGTTATGAGCTTTTTCTCACACATTATCTCTCACCAATATGATTTCTTTCTCTCTATATGTGAATATTATAGAACAGTTCTGTGCTGAAATTATGCAGCAGATCAATGAAAATGACAATTAACAGAGAGCATGAAAATTTCCAAACTTAGAGTAATAGTATTTCCAACATGAGGAATTGCTTACATTATATGTATAGAATCTGAAGAATATGACAGCGTTATGAGTCCAAATTTATACATTGTGAGTGATAAAATATGCAGGTGGAGATGATTGAAGATGGTAATCACGAAACCACAATCAAATGAACCATATTATAGATGAAATATTAAATGAAAAGTTTAAACTAAATTAATCACCTATGACTAAAAATAAAGAAGGGATAGATTGACAATTTGCACCAGTGTACAATCCTATTTATTCGTCTAAAATTTCAGTTGTTTTCATGACAAAAATATTCTTTTTTATACCATAAAATCAGAAGTTGTATACTGGAACAAGTTGTCAATATATCATTACTGTTAAAAATATATAACCTGGTGAAACCCTAGGAGCGGTTGGCAGTGTGGCGGTCGTCGCCGCCGCCAGCAGCACTCTGATGCTGAAGCTGGTTGAGTTGCCCTAAGCTGGCGGATATGTTCATGGCCAAGAGGCTTGCATCGTAGTTGTTGCCTCCATCAAAGGTTCTTGCTACTTGTTGGTGTTGGTCTCTGGGGAAGAACTGGTGGTGGTGGAAGTGATAGTGATGGTCTCGGGCAAAGGTATTAGCAGTGTTATTCTGGTGGTGGTGGTGGAAGGCTGCGGCGGATTCAGAGGCCATGAGGGTGTGGTTGGTGGTGATGCTTAGGTTTTGGTACCTAGAGAGCTCAGATTTGGCACAGTAGAGATCCATTTGAAGCTGGCGAAGTTGGTGCTGCAAAAGGGATATCACTCCAACACAGCCATACACAGGGTCACGGAGTCTCATCTCAGCTTCATAAGCAAGGGAATTCACAGCATCTTCACGTTGATGAGGGTGCAAATCGTTGAGAAGCTTGGTGACATTGCTGGCCCCAAAGATTCTATGAACATTTGCAAACTTCTGAGGTTGGTCAGGAGGAAAATATGGTGCAAAAGCACACTCAGGTTGGCACTTGCGACGCAAGAACTTGCATGCTGCACATGGTGAATTTGAAGAGGCCATGGTGGATTCACTCACTTTGTTGAAGAATCCTCTTCCTAGTAGCTATAGATAGCTGCTATCTCTTTTTTTTTTTCTTTCTCTCTCACACCACCATTAATTTCTGTGACGCATTCACCATGTTTGTTATCACTATATTGTAAAATAATGATAATAGTAATAAATGTTATCAAGAAAAGAGAAGTGATCAATTAATGTGTGTGTTAGATGGCCAAATCCATTATTTTAGGCATCTTTTTGGTACTCTCCATTATTTTAAGCTACACACTCTTTCCCTCCCTTCTCTAGTTATTTTACTACATTTATTTTCTCCTTTGAAATTCAATATCAAACCACCTCAATTAATAGAAATTGCTTCCCTTTCAACATGCCCATAAATTATCTCTTGATTAAATTTTATAATAAGTTATATCCTTATTCTTTTCAAATTTTGGTTATTTTAGTATGTCTTGAGAGGGAAAAAGGAAACAAATATCTAGAATAAAAAAAAAATATGATTCAGCAAGGGTTTGTCAACTGGGTTTGGGTGGAATAAAGATATTTGGGAGATCCAAGAGGGAGAAGATGAAAAGAGCAATGGGATTGAGGAAAATACAAAAGTGACAAAAACAAGGAATAAAATAAGCATATATAAGTTGATTCAAAGATTGATTTAGCAGTCCACTTTCATATCCTGAGACAAAATCCTTGATTCTTGTGCTGCTGGCAGAGGAATTGAAGACAAAACCAAGAGCCAGGGTTTGTACATGAGGAAGGAGTTTTTTGCCTGGGGAAAAAAATAATGTTGAATGTTTGAAGGCAGAAGACACTCCCTAGTGTAAGTAAGAATGAGAATTGATTGTTTAACTTTGTACGATGGAAGGGTATAAATATAGGGACAAGAACTTAATTAATGTAAATTGTTACACTATATTCTACACTTTTTAAGTTGGATCAATGCATAAAAATTTTCAATTTTCTCTGCTAATAAATCTTTATAACTTGCTTGACATGTTCATTTTCCTCTTCTTAGTTTGCTTCCTTTGTAGTTTATGAAGCCATGACGAACGAGAAAGTAGTAAAGAAATGGAAAGAAAAACATATTTATATTGTTCAAATTAATGGGACGTATTAGTACAATAAGATTTTCTTTACAAATCTCAACCACTATATATAAAACTCCAATAACTTCATATTTATGAAGCAACAAGAAGAAGAGGTACAGTAAAAGAGTCGGGTCTCAAATATCCTAAAAGAGCATAAAAAGAAAAATGGAAAAATCCTCATTCGTTACTAATGAGGAACAAAGACTTCGTAATTTTCAAATATGTATACAAGATGAAAAAAAATGAAGAATTTAAAAATAAAGAAAGAAAAAATTCTTTATTTTCATACGGTAAGGAATTAGCTGAGACAATTTTACTCCAGATGCACCTACCACACAAATAGAGAATGATAAAACAGAAACTTCTCAAATGTTTAAGGTAGAAGGTAATGAGTAAAGAAATAACAAGAAAGAATGACACACAAATAAGGTGGTTTCATTGAAATGTTAACAAACCTAAATCTATATCAACAAAAAAATTGACTAAATTATGATATTACAAGTCTTAGTTTCTCTCACAGCAAACTCTCACTCAAGTATTATTCAAAGGTTGACATCATCTGATGATACAAAGGTCCTAATATATACAACAATGCGATTATAATTAACACAAGTGAAACACAATTATACTAACAAGGGAGAGACATGAACAATACTTCCCATTTATTGTGTTGGAAAGCCATTTAGATACTTTTGTTACATGGTCCAAGTATTTTTAGACGCTAAGAGACTAGATAATTTTATGAGACTCCTTAACACATACAAAGAAGTTGCATATAAACACTAGATGGTCTAGTAATTTTAGACGAATTAAGAATCTTTAGAAACGATTTTACTCAATCTTCAAGAACTCTGGATAACAACATTCGAATAAATATGTGTTTTATTACAAAAGAGAACATATCATTATAACTCTTTGATTAAAGCCTCCAACCATCAATCTCTCTTTGAATTTTCGTTGACCATTTTTCTAGATTACCATCTTTATGAATGAGAATCCATTTACAGTTGACCAATCAAGAACTCATATGTCTACAAACAAGAGTTCAAGTATTATTCTAATGAAGTAACTTCATCTCCTCATTCATGACATCCTCTAACACCTCATTAGCAGCTATTAAGGAGTATGCAACAAGGTATTGTGAAAAACAGGATGAACACAAGAAGGGATGGTTGAATTGTGTTTTTAAAAAATCTTCTCGCTATTTTTCGCAAATTTCGCCTGATATTGTATTATCAAATGATAAGTGTGATCCAGATAAGATGATCTGATGAAATATTTTCACAAAAAAAAAGTTTTTATCCTTCTTCTTAAGTTAGTTATAGATAGATAACATGCAAATAAACACAAAGAGAAGCGGGAGAGATTACACACTCTTTGCTTAAGACAAATACAATGTTTGAGTGATAAACATATCATAGGTTTTCTCACTAAAAAGGGTAGTGTCTTTTTCTCATATACAATGGTTAGGTTCTCTTTACTAGTTTTCTATGATGAACACAAACAATGTTTTTACAAAGTTTTAAGCTCGGATAAATTTGACAAAGTTTCAACACTTGCAAAATATGATTATTCTTCTTGTTTTTTAAAGTATGTCTTTATATAGACTTGGAAAAAGTAGTTTTTGCATTTTTATTTTTTTTTGTCATTGAGTATCTTTTTAACTCTATTGATTGTCTTCCTCTTCTTCTTTTGTTAGCATTCTCACCATTATGGCTACTCCCATGCTCACATTTTAAAGATATTAGCTTATAAGCCATTTCAATTTCATTGAAGATGACGTCCTGGCTTATCATACATTTCTTGAATCCTGGCTCAAAACACCATAGACAATATCCTTTTACAGCTTCTGGATAAGCCAAAACCATGTAACTAACAACATGTGCATCTAATTTTCCTTGCCTAAAGTGAGCATATGTATCGCAACCAAAGATTCTTAGCTTTTCAAGGTTAGGGAAATGTCCTTGCGAGATTTTCTCAAGAGTCTTCATCTCTAGTGTTGTTAAGGGACATTTATTGATTACATCGGGAGTAGTAACAACAGTTTCAATCCAAAACACCTTTGAAACTCTAGCACTCAACAACTTGCATTTCACACTTTCTAGAATAATCCTATTGAACCTCTCAATTAGGTTATTCGGTTGAGGAGTCTCTACTAACATCCAATGCCTTGTGCCCTTCTCCTTGTAGAAGGTGTTGAACAAATGTGAGAAGAATTCAAGATCGATATCATGAACATAATTAATGGTCCCCAGAGGTCAACATGAACACAATCAACGGTTCCCTTCGTTCTATGTCGTCCAACATTAAAATGAATTTTTCAAATTTTTCCTCGAACACAATGTTCACAAAATTTCAACTGCTCAATTCTGTCATCATCAAACAATTGTTGATTCTTCAACTCAACTAAGCATTTTCAAGTACATGACTTAGCCTTCTATGTCATTTCTCAATATTAAATAAGATCGTTTGCTCAATAGTAGATATTGAGCCAAACATTATAGCACATTCTGAGGGATACATCTCATTCTTCCTTACACCCTTCATCACTACCATGGATCCCCTCAACACCTTCAACATTCCCATTTTTTTCCTTTAAACGCATATTTCTTCTTCCCAAGCTCACCAAGGGATATAAGGTTGCACTTCAAGTAAGTTAAGTACAAACCTAACTTCCTCAAGCACTCTCTCAGTTCCATCTTCCACTGGAGTTGTTTCATACACGTAGACGATTATTAACACTAGACTGTTTACCAAATCTAGATGATCTGTCAAAGTTGTTACCCTTCTTCTGCCTATTTGGAGGCACCCTTTGGTGTGGCATTCCTTCTTACAATGGTAACATATAATAGACGATGTATATCCATTCATGTTCATCCTCAAACTGAACTGCTTTTACCTCCTCTATTATCACTAGTGGATGATATACCCCTTACTTCAAGGTCATCTCCAGCACCAAATGCCTTAATATTAAATAGAGAATGATAATAGAGAAACAAATAGATGTAACGGGTAGAAGGTAAACAGTAAAGGAAGAACAAGAATCACACATACAGAAATAAAGTGGTTCAATTAAAGTGTTCAATTTATAATTTCCACTAAAGAATTCACTATAATCTTATATAACAACTTAGTTTCTCTCATAACAAAAATATTGCTAGACTAACAAAAAGACAAGTGAACAATTTTCTCTTTCTTGAATTGGAAAGTCACTTAGACAATTTTACTCGATGATTTAAGTTTTAGTAGACACTAAGAGACTACATGGTTTATTGGGACTATCTACAATATAAAAAAAAAAAAAACTACATATCAACATTGGACGATCTAATACATTTAAACAGTTTAAGAACCTTTAAATAAGATTTTATTGAATCAAGATTTACACATAAATAATATTTTTTGTTTCCACACACCTAAAATATTGGTGGTTAATTAGATACCAATTTATCAATTATTTATCAATAATAGAAAATAATTTAGCTATCAATAATTTTTTTAGTCTCTAAAATATTATCTAATTTAGTCAATATAATAACTAATTATTTTTTATTTCTAAAATTAATTTCTATTTAATAATTTTTTTAGTAATTACATAAGGAACTTCTATTTAATAATGAACTCTATTCATAACAGAAAATGTAAAAAATAACCGATAAAAAATTGTGAAAGTTAATCTTGATTAACAATTGAGTCTAGAAAATTAGTTTGCGTATGTGAAATAAAGACTAGTTGGAAATGAATAATTCATTTGTGGGTCCTAGACTCATATCAGGTAGAAGTTATATGGTTATTACCGTGGTGAATGTGTGGCTGGAAGGTGACACAATTGGTGAAGGATTCCTTGGTTGATTGGATCTAAAAGGGTTAGAAACTAATACTGTTGGCTAATACTGAAAAGCTGGAGTGAAGGTTTAAAGTGAAATTTCAGGGAGAAACTTGGTGCAGTGTTGAAGTATGTCACAGCTGGAATTCACGGGCAAGGCAAAAGATGACTAATCCTGTTGGTGAGCAGTTTAATAGGAAGGAAAAAGGAAAATCTGCAGTGCTGTTCTTGGCTGCACAGAGTATCACAGAGCTGTTGGCAGTAGTCCAATGTAGCCTGCAGTTTGCTGCATAAAGTGTATGTATTTTGCTGCATAATGTGAATGCAGTTTGCTGCATATTTGTGAATGCACTTGTTGCTGCATAATTCTGAATGCAGCTGCTGCTGCATAATTAAAAATATCAGTACTAGTAGAAGCTTACTTGTTTTCTTTTACTATTTTGGACTATTGTATAAGGTTTGGCACCTTTGAAAGTTTTTCCTTTTATTTATTTATTACTAGTAGGTTGACCCGTGCAACGCACGTGACTTTTTCGAAATTTTTATATTTAAATATTAATATTAAAAATAATAAATTTATTTTGATATATATAAATTATTAATCTGATGAAATGAAATTAAATATATTGCAATAGTATAAATTTATATAATTTTAGTATATTAATGAATTTAAATAATGTAACATAATTAAAAATTCATGAATATATTTTGGCCATAATAAATACATTACAATATCAATACAATAAAATATTTTGAACAAATAGATTATTATATAAACAATTATCTAATACTATGTATCCATTTTGAAGTCCTCTCATTTTGAAGTCCTCTTCACCAACCTCATGCTATCTTCAACCTGTAATTTAATCTGCAAAAAAACTCTCCAAAAAATCTTTGCAATTAAAAAATAGAATAAACTCTCCAAAAAATGTTTACAATTAAAAAATAGAATTCAGGAGATTATACCAAGTACAATTATTACAAAAAAACTCTCAGTAAATGTGTGTTTCTTCAAGAAACAGATTGTAGGCAAAATCATATTAAATTATGAATTCACCTTTTATGATCTAAATTAAATTAAAATGTAATGTAATATAATACAACTAAAACATAATGAAATACTATTATATAAATAACTAAAGATCTTAAAAACCATACAACAATAATAAACATATATACATCATCATGTTTCTATATAAAAAAAAAAACAACAATTAATACTTGAATGACTAATTAATAATAGACAATATACAAAGAATAAAACGAATATAAGCATTCTCTAATATTAACACAAAATATATATAATAAAAAATATGATAAAAGATTTTTCTGACTTTAATATACTGGCAATTGTTATAGTGTTAAGCATATGTAATAATGCCAACCTATTATAAATATACCAGATAATGAAACAAATTTATAAATAAACAGATGAACAAATAGAATATGAACAATACTAAACAGAAACATATAGTGAATATAATATAAACATAAAGAGTACCTAACTGTTCAGTTTTCCAAAAAAGTCCAAGCAGAAACATAAATATGTATGAGCTTTCTTAGTCCTTGGTAACTATTATGCTATGAGAATAATAACCGAAATTATGCAGGATAACTTAAACTGTGAATAGAAGTAAGTAACAAAACCCTGATATGAGAAGAAAGATTTCTCGTATCACATTCGAAGATTATCTTGTCTCCTTCACGATAAGAATGAAGACTACAAAAATTCTTCCACCCTTTTCCAAGTTTAATCCGTCTAAAAGGAGGCTTCCCTTTCAAGATCTTGCATTCCACATTCATTAGTAGACCATGCAGAGTAACCTTGTTGAATCTCCCTTGTCAAATATATTGTGAAAATTTAGCAGGAAGATCCTACAACAATATCGAAATAATAAGAAAATAGAAATAAAGTAGAATAAAATAAAGAGCATTTTGAAATAAATCAATTTTATACTAACCAAATAACTGAGTTGGATACTTGATCGAGACAACTTTATTGAAAAATGATCAAAGGGACCAATGCTTAAGGGTTCCTTACCTTCAATTTCTTCCAAATAACGATCTACTCTACTCTGAGGGACGTCATCCATATAAACAGTTATATGGAAGGCGTTGTGACCCACATAACGGAATAAAATGTAGTTATCATCTATGAAACCATAAAAATCAAATAAATTAAACCATCCACTCAATATTTCCGGCGACAATAAATTTTCGTTATATTCCACTATATGGACGTTTCCTTCTGAATCAGCCAGTGTCCACTCCTTTCCCAGTTCTTTTTGAAACTCGATGGCGAAAGCCCAATCTACATAACCAAGCTATTTTTTATGAAATAAAGAAAAAAAAAAGGTCAGGAAATGAAGACAATGTTGAAAAGAAGAAATTTTGGAAAAAAAATAAATATACATACTTCACCACGGCTGTTCATGCACCAAAAGACTCCTCTTGTTGGAAGTCTAATGATTTCTTCAGCACTGGGCGCCATTAAATGAGTAGTGGAGAAAACACCAAGAACTCAGTAGAAGAGAAAAAGAGTAATAGAGAAACCACCAGAAACAAAGTAGTAGAGCACCAGAAAAAAAGTAGGGTTAAGGATATGTTATAGAAGATTTGGTAGAAATGAGTACGGTTGTTGGGAAGCGAAATATTTAATGTTTAATGTTGAAATAATTATCTATATCTACCAAATCTGATAGGGAAGAGGAATCAATATTTTGAGAAATGTGTAAGAGAGATTACATTAGCCACGTGTATCTGTAAAAATACAAAATCAAGCAAGTCAGACTAAATTAAAAAAAGTACAATCTGAAAAATTGTGAGTTGATTGTTATCAGATACATGGAAAGCACACATTTATCAATAAATAAAGCCTTTAAATATCTTTTTTGATTTTAAAAAATTGTTTGATTTAATAAATATTTTTGAATAATGAATTTGTTCATTTTTAAGAAGTTTGATGATGAGAAATATAACATAAAAAGAATTCGTCCCAGAAAAAAAATCAATTCTCACAACATATAATGATTTGACATAAATAATAATAATAATAAGCATGTAAATCCAACGGTTAAAATTTAAATAATTTATAAAATAAATGATTGTTTAAAAAAATAAATTTTGAAATCCTTAAATTTGGAAATTGGGATGAAATGATTACCTGCTTCACAAACTCTGCATAGGAAAAAACAATTAAATTTCGAAAAAAGTTTTGCATAGGAAAAAGCAAATAAATTTCGAAAAAAGTGTATCAGGAAAATAAAAAGGGCACACTCTATCTCAAAAAGAATAAAATAAATTATTGACTTAATTAGTCTGATACCTATTTAATGCAACCATTTATCAATAAACAAAAAGCTTGAAAATAAGAAATGATCTACCTTTTATCTTGTGGACCATAATGTTGATATAATATGAGCACAGTAACTTATATAATCATTTAAGGTATAAGTTATGATTTAAGATATAATTTGAGCACAGTAACACATTACACAAAGAAATTAAAAGTGTCCAAATAGTAAAAACGCTAAAAATTAATAAAACACATAGTTATTACTAATAAAACAAACTATTAAAATGTACACAAAAATGATGACAATACCTGTAAAGGTTCTTGAAACAAATAACTCACCTGAAATATTCTAGATAAAAAAAAAATTATATCAGTTATAAAAAAAAATACTGATTAAAATAAGATAATAATAAAAATTTATATATATAATATATAAACGTATTGAAATTTAAGAAATTGTTTTAACTCTAATATTAACAGTACCTGAAACATTGTGTCCTGTGGTGAGACCAAAACATTATACAAAGAAATGTGCAATAGTAATTCTACAAATCATCAAAATATAGTGTGAATATAAATTAAATAATAAGCAGAGAGTAACGAATATACTGCAAAACTGTCCAAGCAGTGCTAATACTACATCAAATTTCTTCATTAAAATTACTTCCTTTTGAATCAATGTTGATATTTGTCCTTAATATCTTGAATGAGATATGATCATCCAGTACGCAACCCTCAATAGAATTTGACTCCATAAATCAAGAATTTCACATTGCCTTTCAAGAGCCTGAATAAAAGATTAAGTACACAAATAGGTACACGAAATTTGTAATAGTAATAATAAATTATGTAATTAATAATTTAAGTAAACATACGTCACCAAGTGCTTTACAGATTCATCATTTCTGAACTTTAATTTTACAAAACTGTTACTTCTTATAAGTAATTCCTGTAAAACATTAATTAAATTAAGCAAACTTGACAAAGATATGTCAAAATAAAAGATACGTACCATACTTTCAAGATGACCATGAATAATTGTGTCAAACAAAAGCATTGATCAAAACCTATAAGAGATAGTGTATATCAGTTCTTAAATTGTTGTTCATATATTACAAAAAAATATGATAAATAAAAATATATTTCAAATAAATAAAGAAATTTCATACCTCATTTGTAACGCTGTAAGTTAATACTTCAAACATTTTCGAATATTTCTTTGTAAACCACGTTAGTAGTGAAATTTGTGGGAATACCATTATCATCCAAAATCAATATCTTCAACCCTTTCTTAGATTTTACTCTTGAAAGAGCAACATATAATTGTCCGTGTGTAAAGACTGGACGGGATAGATATAGACCAACTTTATTCAGAGTTTGACCTTGACTTTTATTTATTGTCATGGCAAAACACAAAGATATTGGAAATTGCCTTCTTTGAAACATAAATGGCAAACCTGTTTCCGAAGGAGTCAAGTTCATTCTGGGAATAAATATTTGATCACCTATATTTTTCCCAGTAATAACTTTGGCACCAATAACATTTTTCCCCAAGTGAGTTACATGTAATCTTGTTCCATTGCAAAGTCCATTGGCTTGATCAATATTTCTTAGAAGCATTATTGGAACTCCAACTTTTAATTTAACACAGTGATTGGGAATTCCAGAGCATTTGATCTCATTTAAAAATTCAGTTGTAAACCACTCAGCTTGAGCATTTTCTTGTTCTTCACATTCGCAAGGACTGTCTGAACTTAAATAACAAACTTTAGATCCTGGTATTAATGATAAAATGAATTCATTCACTTGATCCACACATTCTTTTGTTGGACATAATATTGCACCATCATCAAAAGAATCATCAGATGTCACATTGTTTATGTAGGAGGGATAAACAAACTCAACCAACTGCAGTAAAGGTTGTTCAACATCTAAAATTAAATTCTCTTCCGGTATTTCAATCATTCCTTGTCCCAACTCATTTAACTCCATATCTCCATCTCCAATGTGAAGTATCCAATCAGCAAACTCTTTTATTTTTGTTTTACTTTGAATTGATGTATCACTCTTTAATCTCATATTCTCTGTAAGTTTTAAGATTTTGCAATGTTTCCATAAGTCAGAGTAATTTACTGTTGCCTTCACAATGTCATACTTTGATCCATTTTTGACAACAGGTAATATCTGACGAAAGTCTCCTCCCAATACAATTACTTTACCACCAAAAGGTTTAAGAGCATTTTCTTCACTTACAGCTCTCATGACATCCCTTAAAGTTCTATCCAGGGCTTCAAAACATAACCTATTAATCATTGGGGCTTCATCCCATATAATTAATTTCGTTTTGATCAACAATTTGGCCCTAAGACTTCCTTGAGGAATATTGCATGTTGACTCTTCATTTATTACAAAAGGAATGCAAAAGGTAGAATGAGCTGTTTTTCCCCCTAGAAGTAACAAAGAAGCTATACCGCTAGAAGCTACATTTAAAACAATAAACCCTTTTGATCTAAGACCAGTGGACAAAGTTTTCCACATGAAAGTTTTTCCAGTTCCCCCATAACCATATAAGAAAAAAAATCCACCAAGGTCTGACAGGACTGCTGTCATTATATTCTCATAAACTTCCACTTGCTCAGGAGTAAGAGTTTGAAAAAGAGAACAATGCATTTCAGACATTTGTATTTTGTCATAATTCAATTCATCAATAATGAATCTATTTTGATAAATAAAGGAATCAGAATGAATAGGTTCTGGCAGACTTGGAAAATCTTTCAAACACTTACCATTTGAAATTAATAACTCTTCTACTTGTAGAAGACAAAGGTTTTGAATTTGAGCATCTTCAATTCTAAGACCTAGGAAAGAAATTATATGTCATATAGCAATTATAAAATTATAAATTATAAATTTCAAATAAAATAATAAAATTATACCTGGTAGGACAAACTCCTTTCTTTTTTGGTATAAAATATCATCTGATAACAACTTCCATGTTTTGTTCCACACTTCATCTGGTCTACACATAGTATTCATCATTAAAAGGGTAACAAAGAGCCTTCTCAACTGATTTCCTGAAGCAAGGACACTGCACTCTATAATTGCATCAATAAACTCTTTATCATCTGCCAATAGCCCCATTGCATAGCATGCCTCTTTATATGTTTTGTGAATGAAACCATTAACAGTTTTGATATTATCATAGCTACAACAACCCTTTTGATAATTCAACAATAACCTCAGATAATATAATTCCCCTGACCCTGCAGGAATATATGTTAACCTTCCAATACTAAGACCATTTTTTCTTGGCTTCCACTCTCTTCTGTCTGCCATCCAAACAAAAAATCTAGGGTATTCACAGTAAGTCAAATTTTTTCCCAGTGGATAAATTTTATTAGCTTCAAACCAAGCTAAAAACATTGTTGTTTTATGTTGATTGAAGTTCAATATTTCATCAATGTCTTCATTGTCTTTAAAAACAATTGGTTGCTCATACAATAGATGAAAAGTTAATCGTTGAACTGGAGGCCATCTATGATGGATATCAAAGGCAAATATTCTCCACACAGCTTCACATGGAGATATGTATCTACAATCATAATACTGTTTAATTTCATCAATAACTGGGGTCTCTGTAGAGTCTTTATCAGCAGTAGTAATTTTCAAATTGGCTCTATCTGGACCCTTGTTCACATATTTAAACAAATACTTGATTGAATTTGATTTGTTGCAATATTCTGTGTTAACATGGGCTTGATACCTCAGTAGTAGCAAAGGGCTATATGGCACAACATTTCTATTGTCCAACTTAATTCCATTTTTAAGAATGAATGTTCCATTATCTTGACGTTTATAACATGCATATCCATCCTCATCAATAGTAGTCAACAGTTTAAATTTCTTTGGGTAAAATTTTGAACATCTACCATTAATCATGCAAGGTGAACTTATTCGACTTACCCCGCAAGGGCCATGTATCATGTAGGTTGTCACTGCCTTTGACAATTTAGGATATAAAAATGCATCGGGTAATTCAGCAGAAATGACTCCATCAATATCTGTTGGATTTCTTAACTTATTCTCTCCATCCAACCATAGTAGTATGTGGGCATGAGGTAAACCCCTTTTTTGAAATTCCACAGTGTACATACCTGAAAGAATATGAAAAAAATTCTTCAAAATGTAATACATAATTATAAATCAAACAAACTGTTAAATATGGGTTAATGTGGATTACCTGCATTAACTTTGCCAAAATAGTCATTTTTTTTGAAGTCAATCATCATTTGATCTAATTTCATCTTGAAAACTCTACAAACAATGTCTGGCCTATCAGCAGCAGTTAATCCTTTTGAGGTAACAAAGTCACGTATTTCTGACCAATTTACGTTGCAGGTAATAGTGATAAATAGATCCGGATATCCAAATGTTTTGCAAATGGCCATAGCATCTTGGCAATTGTTGAACATATATCTCATTCCTCCTGTAAAAGATGAAGGTAAAACTATCCGCTTTCCAATTGCAGAAGAATTTGTTTCTCCTCGATTCATTGCTTCTTGTACGCCTTGCAAAATATCACAACGGATTGTTTTTTGGTTTAGCCTTATAAAAGACAATCTTTGAGCTTCAACCATTGTATATGCATCAACCAAAAATTGTTGAAACAATCGACGTGAATGGACTATATTCCCAAACTCCACATTTCTTTCTTGAATTCTAAATGCAATAAATTCCCTTAATGAAATACGACTTCTCTTACGTTCTCTGCTATTACTTCCAGAATTCCGTATTGGAATATGTTCTTGATACCCATCCTCTCCAAAGGGGAATATTAATGGATATTGTAATGGAATAAAGGCTGTATGTGTTTCATGGAGTCTATACATTTGTCCTGAATATTTTTTCACTATGATATCTCGCCCTACTTCCATGTTGCTCATATCACCCACAATTAATGCAGCTATCTCATCTGTTGTAGGGGTATTGTACACTCTTGGATCTTTGCATCGGTATCTAAATAACCTCAATGCAAAATCTGAATTTACATCATCATGTAGAAATTCTCTTACTCTTCTAAAAGTTTTGGCCAAAACATTGTTGTCATCAATCATCTTGGTAAGATCTTCAATTAAGGATTTGTCAAACGTCACATTTTTCACTTTTGACCTACATGCAATTTTTAAAAATATATCATTAAAAATAATCTTTGAATTAATCCAGTAAATAGAAAGTAAGTCAGTAAAGTAACTAAAAATAACACATACCCAAAGTGAGATAATCTATTTGACACTTCATTTTGAGTGTCATATATGTAAAGTTGTGCAAACTTAGGAGATGATCCACTATTGGGGAGCAAGCTTCCAATCCTATGATAGTTTTGTCCATGCAGAATAAATTGAGGAGGGCCAGATCCATCATTTATCGAAGAGTGAATATTCCTCCAATTGAAGTAAATGAAAACATACTATTGTAACTTCTAATATTTTGTAGATAGTGTTGACTTCGACTATCTTTCCCATTTAATAAATCTAACAGCAATTTAGGAGGTTTTTGTAAGAAAGGGAGTTGTACTTTTCCCTTTTGACAACAAATAGAAAAATCAACCTTAACATAAATCTTAGATTTCTGAGATCTTTCTTCATACCAAACCTCGCCCAAGCAGTATTCACATTGAATAGTAGGTTGTCCAAATTCAACAGTAGCTATTTTCAGAAAATTAAGAAAGGTGATCTATTACTTTTCTGATATAAATTGATTTAGTTTGATGAAGAAGTTATAGTTAAAGATATGCACCTTCATTTTCAGCTTTTGAATATAATTCAGAACTAAAAACTTGTCTGGTGTCATCTGAAACAAAAAATAATAAAAGAAAGTGGTTGTTACAAAATTAAAAAAAAAAAGAATTATAAATTAACAATTTTTAGTACCATTATTTTCTTCATTTTGGATATCTTCGTCAAAATTCAATCTCTGAGTCACTGATTCAATGATTTCAACACTGTGTGTACCGGACTTGTTATGTAAGTTTAGTGTGTTACTAAATACATACCCTAAACTCCCTGCAACTGAATTACCTGGAGAAAATATGTTCCAAAGCAACAAATAATTAGTACTAAAACATGAGTATGATTTTGAAATTTAATTGACAAAAAAGATAAACGAAAAATCATTTACATTGGTTTCCTGAACTAACCTTGAAATTTAGGGGTAGTACAAATTGTTTGTAAACATGACAATGATTGAGAAGTTGCATCCATCACGTTCACATGACTCTTAGGGGTCACTAATTGCAAAACAAAATGATTTTTGTTAAAAAAATGTTTTTCATTAAATGAATTTTCATTCATTCTATATTTCTACTACCTCTAGCTTGATCACCATTTTGCAGCTTTACCCAAATGTGCACAAAATCAAAGATTTTTTTTTTTCAAAAAATAAAGAAATAAAATTATAATGTGCCATTGCTAGATAGTTTAATCAAATATAACGAATCACTGGTCGTAAACTAACCATGAGGAAGTTGAGTGAGGGTAATGTCTCCATGAGTAATTGTTTGCATTGATGACATTGCTTTGGTAGTAGAATTCATCATGTTTAACTGATTTTTAGGAGTAAGCTGATGAGAAGAAAGGAAATTTGAGCCTGTAATTCCAGATGTCTGAGAATCAAAATCCTGAATTGATTTAAGAGTACTTTGACCTAAAACAAAAACTTTCAATGAGTGATCGAATAAGATAAATCAATTAACATCAGTATATAAGAACTTATAAATTATTTTACATTAAACTTAATCTTAGAAAAATGATTTGAAGAACTTTAGCATTTGAGTGTGTTTGAACCATATATATATGATAATTATTACTACTTAATGATTTCAGTTTATTTAGAAAAAAATATAGTAAAACATAAATTAGTACTATAATTGTAATGAAAACAGTTGAATTATCCATTAAAACTAACCATGAAGTTGCACCGTAAGACCAAATTCTTCATTACTAACTGTACTCATTAATGATAATACTTTTGGAATTGAATGCATGGTGTTGAATTCATTGTCAGGAGTCAGTTTTGCACAGATAGAATCATTTATGCTTGTATTTTGAGAACTTTGACACAAAAATTTCTTACTTGAGTTCACAATAGTTTGACCTACAAAAAAATAAATTAGGCATAAGATTTGACTTTAGTAATATAAAATGTTTATGAAATAAAATGTCACTGTTATTACCTCTTGTTGGATTAACCTTTTCTCGCTGACCATAAATGAAGTTTCCCTCTTCTACCTTTGCAGATTTGGCAACATCTGATTAATAAAAAAAAAATGATTCCACAAAAACAGTATATATAAAAATTGAAATGTTTATTGATGTAGTATTAGTTTAAATTGTTATGAATAAAACTTATAATACGTTTTCACTAACCTTGAAGCAATTCTATATTACTAACAGTACTCATTGATGACAATACTTTGGTTGCTGAATGCATTAATTGATTGTTGGGAGTAAACTTCTCATAAACTGGGATATTTGTTATCATAATTCTTGATGTTGGAGAACCAAGATCTTCACATGAGTTAGGAGTACTTCCACCTACAACAATAAGTCATAATTGGTGATAAATAAGGTAAAGGGATGACAAATAATGCTAATTATATTTTAAATCTAAATTTAAATCTAAATATATATAAAAATAATTAATAAATAAGGTAAAGGGATGACAAATAATTATATTTAGGTTTCAGTACCTGTTGTTTTAACTTTTTTGCTGCGCAGTTCATATAATATATTTCTTCTTTTTCTTCTGTTATATTTTCCATTATCAGCATCGAGAACTAAAATAAAAAAAAATTAGAACGAAAATCATATATAAATAGGATAAAGTACTTTGAAAGTAAAGAATATTGTTAAAGTTATACTTACCATTGTTTGAATCAGATATGCATGTTGTGTTTGGATTTTGATTCTCTGGAGAATAAAACCCATGTAAAATAATAAGCTGTTAAAAACTATAACATGCAATCTATTTTTTATATATTTTTACCATAAATTGTGTTGAGAGTTGATTCACTCTTACATCATAAGTGATTATTAACTTCTTTTATGAACCTAATTTTTAAATATATAATAAAAAAATTAGATAACAGTAAAGTTAAGTTCATAGAATTATGAGTTAAGTGTATTGCATTTGGATTAACTTGTTTAAAAATAAAAATACATGGATAAATTTTGACATTTAGTATTATTAATGATAAAAAAAAGGTAATTATGTTGACTACCTGTTGTTTTGACATTCTCTCTTCGCAATTCATACAATATATTTTTTCTTTTTCTTCTGGCATCTTTTCCATTATCAGCTGCTAGCAATAAAAAAAAAAAAATTACAGTGAAAATGATAAATAAAAATGCGGGATTCAGATATGCTTAAACTTATGCTTACCATTGTGGGATTCAGATATGCATGTTGTGTTTGGATTTTGATTCTCTGGAAAATAAAAATCATTTAAAAAAATAGGTCAAATCATAAACAAACAATAAATCTATTAAGAACTATAACATACCATTTATTTTTTATATATTTTTACCATAAATTGGCGTGACAGTTGATTATATATAGATCATAATAGACTATGAAATTGTTTTCTAAAAATAATTTTGAAATATATATCTATATCTATATGTATGTATATATGACACTTAAAAATATAAATATACATTGTAGTTGGTATACCTGATGCATTAGAATTTGTTTGAGAAAGGCTAAGAATGCTATTTCTTCTATTAATATTTTCCTTCAGTTTCTCCATAACTATTGAAAGTTGAATGACTGAACTTCAGGGAGTATTGTAGTAAGAACAAATATTTTCAGCCATAAAAGTATGTACTGTTTTCAGCAGTAAGTATGTAAAATATATTGTTCAGAGTAGCTTTGTTTTGGCGCCAATTTTGACGGTATATGGTCACGCACGGGACTCCCTTTTATGTTATTACTTTGACATAATAAATTTATTAATTAACTATTAAAATATTGAAAAAAAATGTGTAATATTTTTATATAATAATCATATCTATTTATATAATTATATAATAATTATATTTAATACTTAAAAATGTTAAACCAAAAATTTACCTTCCAAAAGGGATAACACTTGCACAATTTTTCTATATTTTGCATAATAAACAATCAAACTTCGAAATGTAAGAAGAATAAAAAATTTAAAAATTTAGGTAGTATCAATGTTCGATGAAGAAATGCATGTGTAGAAGTTGTTGTGAAAAAAGGGGAACTTAACTTTTAAGATATGAAAACAAATTCCTATTCCAGTGCAAAAGAACAACGTTCTACTTTAAGCATTCTCATTAATGAATTGTTGGTTGACTTTTGAAAGAGGAAACCTGCAGGGAATAAATTTATCAGATTGTATATATAATAATATATATAGTAAATAATAAATATAGTAATATATGTGGACGGACATTTATCTAGGAACAATCATCTCTTAAAACACAGATGAACGAAGCAACCTCCAAAAACAGAAACATAAAGTACATCAATATACCCTGATCCCACAACCCTATTAAGCAAAAAAAAGGAACTTTGGCTAACTTTCTTTTGCACCATTCTAGAACAGCTTTTCTGTTTAACAAAAAAAAGGAATTCTTCCATTGGATATATCTGAAATAATACACAACATGCAAAAACATGTAGTATATGTATACCGCCAAAAAAAAGTGACTAAAACAGATATTCTCATTTTGTATTTACTAATTTCACTAAAACAGAACTTAAAATAATTATTATACCTTAAATCTGTGAACTTAAAACATTTAAAAATGGAAACTTTAATCAATATTTAGGGTTAGGATGAAAAAAGATCCAAACTTTAATTACCTTTTCCATTCCATGGATACCTCTGCAGTGCCTATTTTTACCAAGTTCTATACTGGGAAATCAAAGAAGAAGAGAAAGAGTTTTTTTGTCTTAAATGCATGCACCTTTAATTAATATTTATGGTCGGAATGAAAAAAATCAAAGCTTTAATTACCTTTTCCGTTCTAAAGCGTTTGAGTTGTACCTCCCAGAACCAAGCAGAAACATAGTACACCATGGAGAGCAGATCTAGTATCTGATATCTAATATAATGAACAAAAAGAAGATGTTGAGACAAAGATTGTTTCTAAAATGTAAAATATAGATATCAGTTGGCTTATGAATGTCGAAGAAGATGAAGATGATAAGGGACAAATGAGTTTGAACTAATAGAACCAACTTTATGTGCTTCCCCAGAAACTTCTTCATTCATTTTGTTAATGATTTACACTCAAAATTCTGTTCTTAACTTATTTTGAATCTGAACTAATATTATATTTATTTTAATTTGTTTTTTATTTATTTTTTAATTTAACTTCGAAATTTGTAGTCAGTGGAACTAATGATTACTTGAAAGTTCTGGAATTCTTAAATAATACTTTATACAACTTTTTATTATTTTAAAATAAGATATATTTCCTTTCTTCGGATTTTTTAATTTTTCTTAATAATATTTTTATGCTATATAACTTTTAACTGTTTTTTTTATTGAACTTTAACATTATAATAAGTCTGGTTAAATATAAAAATTCTGAAAGTGAGGAATATATAAATATAGAAATATAGAAATATAGAAATAGTGAAATTCAGAAGTTTTAATTTAATTTAATTTAATTAAATATAATACACAAAAAAATTAACATTAAAATTACATAATTTTACAATGACTTGTAAATTACAATACATTACAATTTAAACTAATTTAAATTAAATAAAACGATTTCTTATACTATGTTCCCATAAGATATATATACATAAAAAATAAAGTATTAAAGACCAACTTCCTTCGTTAAGTTGAACCTGCAAAAAAAATACTGCAAAATAATTATTGCAAGTAAAAGTATAATTCATTACATTATATCAAATGAAGTCCTTGTAAATAAAAAAATGTGTGTTTCTTCCAATAGAAACGAATTGTAGGCAAATTCATATTGAACTATGAAGTCACCTGCAGAAATAAATAAGAAATATTTTGAAAATGAAATAATATTCATAAAAAATTTTAAAATTAGAAAAATAATACTGAAAAACAAACAAATGTACATCAAAAGGTTTCGAGATAAAAAAATAGTTAATACAACAATAACTAATAACATAATAATTAATAATTAATAATAAAAAATATAAACATAAACATTGTATAGAAAATCCAATTAATATGCATGCATTCAAAAATATAAAACAAGCTTATGATTTTTTTAATATACTGGCAATTCTTATAGCATTGAGCATATTTAGAAATGCCAACGCATTATTAATATGCCAGATAAGAAATGAAAAATTAAAATCATATATATATACATATTGAAACGAAAGAAACACTAAACAATAAATACAAAGAAATAAGATGAGCTAATTAAACAGAACCACAATGAAATAAAAATAAAGAGTAAACAAAATAAACTGTTCTTGTTTCCTCAAAGTGGAAACTGGATACTTCCCAACAAAAAGAAGCAATACTTGCAAAAATAAATTAACTTAAACAAACTAATATAGTTCAAAACAATAACTGATTATCCTAAGCACTAAGTCTTTTGTAGTGACACGTCTTCAGTAGTAGAACCCTGATATCAGAAGAGGGCTTCTTGTTACATTCAAATATAATTTTGTCATCTTCACGAATAGAATGAAGACGACAAAATTGTTTCCACCCGTTACAGAGTGTAACGCTTCTGGAAGGAAACTTGGACTTGAAAATGGTGCATTGAACAGCTTCTAGCCATCCATGTAGATTAACCTTCTTGAACTTCCCTCTACGAATATATTCAGAAAAAGGAGAAGGCAGATCCTTAAACAATAACGAAAATATTAGTTAATAATTAGTTAATAAAAGAAATAGAATATATTAATATCCATTTAAAAAGAAAGGATGGTAAACTTACCACATATCCTCCAAAGACCTGTTTCGATCTCAACTTTAAGCCAAAATGTATAAAGGGGCCACTGTTAAGCGGCAACCTCCCTTCAACTTCCTTCAGAAATTTTGTCAAAATCATTTCACATAACTCCCCCATAAAAACAGTTATATGGAAGGAGTTATTACCCACGTAACGGAACAATATATTGTGGTCACCTTTAAACCCATAAAAATCACTCAGACGGGACCATCCATACACAATTTGGGGACAAAGTATATCTTTGTTATAATATACTATATGAATATTGCCTTGACTGTCGCTGAGGGTCCATTCCTCCTCCAGTTCATTTTCAAACTCGATGGCGAATGCACGATCCACATGTCCATTCTATCCATTTTAAAACCATAAAAATACTTAAAGAACTGAAAAAACTATGAAAAGTAAGGAATTTAAGAACCAAAAACATACCTCCCCACGAATGTTAACTGTTGTAAATAAACCTTTCCCACTAAGTTTTACGATCTCTTCGGGAATGACAGCCATGACAATGAGAAAAAGAAAGATCAAGATAATAGAAGTAGGGAAGAAGTATAAAAGACTAATAGCAATAGGTTTCTGAGTAATAGAAAGCCCTACGTTACTTATATATAGCAATCATACCTTTTCAATCCCAAATCTGCGCTAAATTTCCTCTGAAGCAACATTTCTTTTCAGTTACTAAATTAAATAATTAAAAAAATAATTAAAATCAAATAATGATAGTAAAATAAATTAAGAAAAAATATTCATAATTAATAATGAAATAATATTAAAGTAAAAAAAAATGAATATGAAAAGACAAAACTTTAAAAAGCATAGTAGGTTAGGTGTTAGGTGTTAGCTGTAATTATTCTTTGACGTTTCCATTTTACATTGCCTTATACAACAGTGTTTTTTCAGTTTAAATAAGTTATTAACAAAATAAAAAATTAATAAAAATACAACTATTTCAATAGATAAATAAAATGAATATTAATGATACGTATAATTAATAATTAATTAGCATTATATAATAATAAATTAAAATAGTTAACATAAAACTGTATTATATATAAATAAATAAATAATAAATAAATAAATATATACATAAATAAATATATACATAAGTATAAAATAAATATAATATAAAATATATTAAACATATTAAATATTATTAATATATCATATTATATATATACATATAATTAAATTAAATACTTAAACCCTAACGTCTAACATTAAATAACATACATGTAATTAAAATTTAAAATTGAAAATATAATTTCATATTGAATTTAAAATATAATATTTTTAACTTCTGTAATTATTACTTCTATCCATAATTTTTAATAAATTAGTCTTGGAAGATGAAATGAATACTTTGAAAAAAGTGTAAAAGATATAGAAGAGACAGTTGATGCAAAAATAAAAAATAAAAAATGAACTGATGCATTAATTGCTCTGACACGTAGTTAATGTTATCCTCTAAATCCGTTTGAATTCTTAGAGGTTGAGTGTAAGGTGAATTTTTGTTTAAAAAAATTCTTTCTCGTAAGGACAAACATATCATTACACAAAGAATTATTTTTTATCACATACTAAGATATTATGTATAAAAAATGAATTGACGAAAAAAAGAATAACTCTAATAAAGGAAAACAATACCTGTAATAAAGGAAAAAATTCCCTGGGAAAGGAAAAGAATATTTCAATAACCTTCACAAAAAAAAACACAAATTATAATTATTAAAATATTATATAATTCTATATAAATTTATGAATTAAAGAAAAAGTAAAAGTTGAGGCACTTACCATTATGATTCTGATATTTAATGAAAGAACCATTGTTACAAAATAGAGTTACAAAAAGTATGGAATAATATGAATTACACAAAAACAAACTCATTAAATAAATTAAAATGTAGACATAAAATTGAAAAAAAAACAAAAATATAACAACTTCAAAATGAACTATAAAATAAGTACGTACCTCAAAGATAATGTCAACATATGAAACTAACAATATTACATAAACAGTTTTAAAAATAGAATTGTACTGATACATCATAACATGTTCTACATAGAAATTAAAGAAAGCCCACAATACATGAAAATAGATCATTCAAGTTACAAAACGTTAGAGAAATAGTATGAAATTATAGTACTCCCTTTTCGATCTTGATATTTTTCCTTAATACCCTAAGCGGGATATCATCATCAGGTGTGTGAGCAGGTGAAGCAAAATCTCTTGTAACCCGTGGAGCAACAAATTCAGTAACAGTACCTAACACACTATCACTGCCTAAATCAATAGTTTTAGATTGCAATTCAGCAGCTTCAGTGGAGAATTTATTAAATAAATCCTGCGATGATAGCAAAACATATTAGTAAGAGTAAATTATTCACTTTTTTAACTTAATACTTTAAATGATAATTACCTGAGAAAGTGGTACAGAAGACTCATCCTGTTGGACATCTTTAATAGTACACAGTCGTTTCTTCTGAGAATGAAGTTCCTTCACAAAATGATAAGTAAATTAAATTAAACAAAAACAGTATAAATAACGAATTTAAGGGTAAAATGTAAGTAAGAATACACTCAAATTAGGAAACATACCACATTTTCAACACAACCTTCACAAAACCTTTGTATAGTACTATCATCAATACAAACTTTTTTGACACGAAATGATTGATCAAACCTAAGAGATTGATCTTTAACACAACCAACTTTAAACAAAACAGCTTTGTCAATCAAAAGATCAAAGTCTTTTGGTAGTACACCAGAATCACCGTTCTAAATATTAAAAAAAATATCAATTAATATAATAACCTTTTCTTAAATGCATAAATAAACAAATGCATGGTTCGATAATTTACCTTATCATGACTTTCAAATAATTCGGCGCAAGATTTATTGATCAGTGTAGTGGCATCCCTGCCAAATAGAACGAAAGTCGTAGAATCCGTTTCATCAATCACTCGCAGCTTCAGCTTATACCTGAAATATAAAATACAGAAAGGTTTACAAATTATATCTATAATATCTATAATTTAACGAAAATAATTAATAGTTAATCATTAACAAATTATTAAAAATAAATTCATGCAAGTACAAACACTACCTCTGTTGGACTTTGATAACATGTTTGTTACATTTCTCACAAAAAAACATTTTGGAATCAGGGTAAACAGCTTTACCGCATAAGCAAGCTGTGTACCACCAATCGTCATCAGACACAATATGTTTTATTGTAGCTAAGATAACAAAAGTGCTTTCCTGTAAAAAGAAAAAAAAATTATCTTCAAATATTAATAATCGATTTCAATACACTGTTAAAAAACATTAGTAATACCTCTTTGCAATCTTTCAGGCCTTGAATAGTATTTCTATGAATGAAGGTGATGAATTCATCCTCAACATTCTGTTTTCCAGAGTCACACAATTGACTGAGTCCCTGTGTAGGAGAATCCGAACTTTCAATCATCCTACAGATGTAAAAGTTGTAGTTAGAAAGGTTCATACATTTTAATTATCGAAAAATAATATATTAAACTAACCTTTTCTTGAGTTCGGTTGCATCTTTGGACTTATCATTATATATTATTTTCGTACATTCCAAGCAATTTTGTATAAAAACCTTGTCTACATTAAAATTAAAATATAATGTAAATAAAATAATAAAATAAAAAATATAAATAAATTAGAAATTCAACACTTGACATACCCTGGAAAATTTTGACTTTAGCAAAATGCACACTGATGACAATATTTTCCAGCTCTCCAGATGACAGAAATGCATTGAGCTCATCAACATAGTTACCAAATAAAGTACACTCAATGCGGTAGCTGTTGTAAATTAAAATTACAATTGTAAGAACAAATATTTTGGATTAGTTATGGTACAAAATATTAGCTTACCCATCAGCTTCAATAGAAATTGCATTTAACTTAGTTGTTGACCCTGATCTATTCAGCTCTCTTTCAGTTCCCACACCAGTTAATATTCCAATAACATCTGTAAAAACATATTCATTTAAAAACATGTTCAAACAAATCTGTTGAAGTAAAAGAATATTACTAACCGACTAAGTAGTCCGTATCAAATCCAGGCGCCTTTAACACAGAAATTGGTGTGTAATGAGGTTTCGGACATGAGACCAGATCATTACCAATAGAGCTTACTTTGGTTCCAAACTGAAAATTGATTTTGTATTGGTGACAGGTAGTGCGATAAGATCCTGAATTAGTAGACACACTAAAGAAATTGAAGGAATAAACTTTATCCTCAAAAATATCATTTTGAAATTTATAAATTAGAGTTCTTCTAACGGAAACATGAATTCTATCACCCTGAAAGATAACAACAAACATTAAGCATGATTAATAAAAATGACATTAAACTGTAATAAAAAAAAAATATGGAAGAAAATGATAAAGTATTTTACATCTTTGTCTTGTATGACCATTTCCATGGAGAATGGAAACTTTGTTTTCTTGAAATCAGAAACAAACCACAAACGTATAACCCTTGCTATCAGGATCCAATTTTCACTTTGTGGATTAACATCTTTCACACAATTTGTATTTTGTCTTGACACAGACATTGTAAGGGTGACCTTTGAGTAAAAGGAAAATCTAGTATGCAATGGTCAATGTGAAACACAAAACATACCCATATATATACTGAGGAGGTGGTAAGGAATTATTTTCAAAAATATCAAAAAAACAAATTTACAATTTCAATGAATGACAAAAAGAAAGTTAAGCATGTCAGGTTTCATACAGAAGAGATTAAGCCTATAAAAAATCGAAACTGTAAAAAGGGCAAACATTTAAACTTCAAGGATTGCGATTAATGAAATTGTGGTTTGAATTTTAAAAGTAAGGTTGAAAGTACACAATTTTTGAAATTGCCAGCATGATAGGAAAACCCTACTTTGCAAAGAAATGGAATTTTAGGTACGTTTTCAAAGGAGATTTGAAAAAGAGGATTCTTGTTTAGCACAAAAAAAACCTTACTTTGAAATTATCAAAAATATCAAAAAAACAAATTTACAATTTCAATGAATGAAAAAAAGAAAGTTAAGCATGTCAGGTTTCATACAGAAGAGATTAAGCCTATAAAAAATCGAAAATGTAAAAAGGGCAAACATTTAAACTTCAAGGATTGCGATTAATGAAATTGTGGTTTGAATTTGAAAAGTAAGGTTGAAAGTACACAATTTTTGAAATTGCCAGCATGATCGGAAAACCCTACTTTGCAAAGAAATGGAATTTTAGGTACGTTTTGAAAGGAGATTTGAAAAAGATGATTCTTGTTTAGCACAAAAAAAAACCCCTACTTTGAAATTTCTGAAATAATACACAGATAGACAGAAAGTGGAAACCCTAACAGAGAAATCTTACCAATTTCATATAACCATAGACTCTTGCTTTTGCATGCGGACGAAAGAAGGAAAAAATCTTTCCTTGGTGCTTGATATACTGGGGAATCAATTTGAAAACATGAAAATCAAGAAACAAACCTATAAAAGTAGCGGTGGCGTTGACAGATTACTGAAACCCTAAACAACTGAAAGAGGAGAAAAAGTGAGATAATGGCTTAACATAATCAGGTAATAAAAACAAAAGAACCAAATCAGATCTCTGCAAAATGATATTTGAAAAAATGAAAACTTTTTAATACTTACTTAGCAAAACAGGAAAATGAAGATACAAACCTCTGAAAGTAGCTGTGGGGTTGACAGATTCATGAAAAAGGAAAGGAAATCAAAGAAGAGAAAAGGTTGGATACAAAGAGCACAGAACAACATTAATGACTTAAGCCAAGAAGGTAATAGAAACAAAAAAATCAATGCAACGCATGCGGGTAAAGGTTTAAAATCAGATCTAAGTTTACTGAAAGTATGGTTTCATGCAGCTCGGTGAGAGTATTCTTGCTGTGTTTTGGAGGAACAAACCAATTCCCCTTGATGATAAAGATGACTTCAAGGAATGAAAATATTTGACTATTATTATGTACCCCTAATTTTTATGTGGGAACATGTTAGATTAAGGATTTAGGATGAAAATGGGAGTGTCAGATCTTAGAAGTTTAGAAAAGTTTTGAACCAAATGTAATAATAATTATAATCTTGGAATCCCAAATATTGTGTGGCAGAAGATATGAATAAAAAAAAGGTAATTAATATTAATAATGTTGTTGAAATTTTTAAATTTAAAATTTAAAATTTGAAAATCTGAAAAATTAAATATTTGAAGCTTATTAGTAATAATAATAATCTTGGAATTATAAGTGTGCAGAAAAGTCAGAAAAAGAAGATACAAATAAAAAAATAATTAATGATCTTGGAATTGTATAATTTGAAAATATGAAAAATTAAATATTTGAAAAATAATAATAATAATCTGGGAATTGGAAATAAGTTTGCAGATGCAGAGAAGTCAGAAAAAAAAGATATGAATCAGAGAGGTAATTAATGATCTTTGGAATTGTAAATTTGAAAATTTGAATAATCAAAATTTTTTAAGATTATTAATAATAATAATCTGGGAATTGAAAATAAGTGTGCAAAAGCAGAGAAATCAGAAAAAGAATATTTGAATCAGAAAGGTAATTAATGATCTTGGAATTGTAAAATTTGAAAATATGAATATATAAATGGGGCACAAGCAGAGAAGTCAGAAAAAGAATATATGAATAAAAAGGTAATTAATAATCTGGGAATTGGAAATAACTGTGCAGAAGCAGAGAAGTCAGAAAAAGAAGATATGAATCAGAGAGGTAATTAATGATCTTTGGAATTGTAAAATTTAAAAATATGAATAATTAAATATTTGAAGATTATCTGGGAATGGAAAATAGGTGGGAAGTCAGAAAAAATTAATGATCTTGGAATTAAAAAATTTGAAAATATCAAAAATTAAATATTTATAGATTAATAATAATAATAATAATAATCTTGGAATTCGAAAAAAAGTGTGCGGCAGCAGCAAAATAAGTCAGAAAAAGAAGATATGATTCAGAAGAAGATATGAATCAAAAAGGTAATTAATGATCTTGGACTTTTAAATGTATTTATAGATTTGAAGATTATCTGAGAATTGAAAATAAGTGGGAAGTCAGAAAAAAGAATATATGAATCAAAAAGGTAATTAATGATCTTGGAATTAAACAATTTGAAAATATCAAAAATTAAATATTTGCAGATTAATAATAATAATAATAATAATAATAATAATCTTGGAATTCGAAAAAAAGTGTGCGGCAGCAGCAAAATAAGTCAGAAAAAGAAGATTTGATTCAGCAAAATAAGTCAGGTAATTAATGATCTTGGACTTTTAAATGTATTTATAGATTTGAATTTGAATTTCGAATTTGAATTTGAATTTTGAAGAATAATATAATGCGAATAATCTTAAGGTTAAAGTTTGTCTGAAGAGTACATTAATGCGAATAAAAATTTAAAACAAAATTGATAACCAAAATAAAGTAAAGAATTAATTTTCTATACTCGACATTACAACAATTTGGAAATTACATCTATCTATAAATAAATTCTGAATACAATATTGAATTTTGAAGCACTAACAACACCATCATATGAATTGGGGTTAGTCCACTTTCAAAGATCAGTTTGTGGTCTTCACACAGTACATGTATCTGACAAAATTTCCTCCATCCACAACCAAATTTAACAGAAGCTTTTTTTGGCCTTAGGATAAAGATCCTAAAAGAAAATAAACACATGTATGAGATTTATGAAATAAACACAAAAAAACACCATTAAAGATTTTATCAGCAAAAAAAATAAACAATGAAAACAACAATGAGAACCAAGGAAGGAAAAGATTTCACCTTGATGCTGAAAAAAAGATGGATATCAACGAAAATCCCATTCCACTTACACTACCAGTTGCTGAAGAAACTGAAATGTATATGGAAAAATACCAGAAAAGATTAAATCAACATCAAAGTGAAAAATGAAAAAAAAATGAGGACAGACAAACACATGAAGGAAAAGATCTCACCTTGGTGCTTGAAAATCCATTCCACTTCCACTACCGGTTGCTGCAGAAACTGAAATGTAGATGAATATCATTTTGATGCTGTCAAAAGTAACAAAAAAACACAGAATCAACCATGTGAACAACAAAGAAACAAATAAACGGTCGAAAAATGAAAAGAACGAAATTTGATCAGAAAAACAAAAAAAGATTTAATTTTTATGCGGTGGAAAAAAGAAATCGTAAATGAGATTAACAAAATCCACCTTGGTGCTTGAACATGGTTGATATGAACGAAAATCCCATTCGACTTCCACTACCGGTTGGTGCAGAAACTGAAATGTAGATGGAAAAACTCCAGAAAATATTAAATCAACAGCAAAGTGAAAAATGAAAAAAAAAAATGATGACAGACAAACCGAGGAAGGAAAAGATCTCACCTTGGTGCTTGAAAATCCATTCCACTTCCACTACCGGTTGCTGCAGAAACTGAAATGTAGATGAATATCATTTTGATGCTATCAAAAGTAACAAAAAAACACAGAATCAACCATGTGAACAACAAAGAGGCAAATAAACGGTAGAAATATGAAAATAATGAAACTTTGATAAGAAAAACCCAAAAAGAAGAAATAATAACCTGGAGAAATAGGAGAGAACCGCAGGAAACCCAAAGAAGAAGAAAAATCATCAGAAACATGAAAAAAACGAAACTTTGATAAGAAAAACCAAAAAATATTTCATTTTTATGCTGTGGAACAAAGAAATCGTAAATGAGAAAACACAGAATCAAGCATGTGAAGAACAAAGAGGAAAATAAACGGTAGAAACATGAAAAGAACGAAACTTTGATAAGAAAAACCCAAAAAGAAGAAATAATAACCTGGAGAAATAGGAGAGAACCGCAGGAAACCCAGAGAAGATCGGTGCAGGAAACCCAAAGAAGAAAAAAGTTCATCCTAAACATGAAAAGAACGAAACTTTGATAAGAAAAACAAAATAAGTTTTCATGTTTATGCGGTGGAACAAAGAAATCGTAAATGAGATGAAGAAATAGTCACCTGGAGAAGGAGAAGGCTGAAATGAAGAACCCAGAAATGAAGAATAAAGGAAACGCAGAGAAGAAGAAACCAAGAGAGATTGGAGAAGTTGAGTAATAGGAGAGAGAAAGGCTGAAAGGGTATATAAAGAAAGATAGTATTTAAAGAAATGGGATTTTGGACACGTGTAAGTCATATAGAGTGCCACTTGTCACTCCCAGAATGAGTTTCAGCTTGCTATTTTTAGTTAAAATTTGAATTTTTTTCTTTTTGAATTTTTTTTAAAACTTACCCTGGAAGTGCCTTCTATTTGTTATATTTATAGATTTGTTGATAAAAAAAATGCAGTGGATAGAAAGCTTGAAGAGTATAATAGAACCTAAATTATAAAGTATTAATGTCTTTCACATATATTGAGATATTCGTGTAACTTGAATCAACTCCTCTCTACATATAGCATCTATAATTTATCTTAATGAGTTTGTTAGTATGTGACCTATTAATGTCCAATTTGTCTGGATTAACCATTTAGGATATTTTTTTTTCTTTTCACACAACAATTTAGGATAAACCCAAATCTACAGTTACAATTTGTCCTCATAAATTCTAATAAAAAAATATAATAGTTTACAAAATAATAACAATTTTAAATAGTAAAATGTGAAGTTAAACCATCTAATAGTATATTCTTTTAGTGTACTAAATAAATCCAAGTTCATTGCAAAATTTTCTTGCGAAAGAAGAGTGGTCACTATAAGAGAAATGAGCTAAAAAAAAATGGTTAACACCAATATGAAAGATGAAAGCATCATGAAGAATAAGACTTTAAGCACTGACCCAACTTCATTGTGAGAGTATGTGTTGGTCTGATGATAGTTTCTTCATCTCGAACCTCCTCTTTTTCGGCGACACAACCCCATCCTGAGTCTCACTGTTGAAGTACAAAGCAGTGACTCAATGATGACTATTTTACGGTAAGTGTATTGAGTAAGAAGTAATAATTTGTCTCTAAGGACGGATATCGAAAATCCACAAGGAACAATTATTTAAAATTCTAATCAAAGCATTCACTAAGTATAAGAATATGTACAATAATTTAATTTGAAAGATATTGACATAAGCTTGTGTGAAAATTAAATGAAAACAAAATAAATGAGTAAAATAATTCAATTAAGAAAATTCAAGATGTGAGATTAATCTTTTTTACTCGTATGTAGTTTCAATGAATAAAAACATATAACATTTCATCTTAATTGACATTGATGCACATATAAAAATCGATAATAATTTTCTCACATACAAAATTATTAAGATTGTCTCCTAAATAACGATTTATCGCATATTTATAAAAAAAATTTATTATTACGAACAAATGTTATAAAACAATTAACATTTCAAATCTATTTATAACATTTAAATATGTTAAGCATTATCATTTAATTCAATAACATTTTAGAATCATGTTTGACTTTATGCAATATTTTTTTATTGTTACACTTAAAGTGTTGTATAGATTTTTATTTTTATTTTTGCACTTTTAACATCATGATATTGAGCATACAAACTTTGATATTACATGCATTGTGTCAAAATCATTATTTGAATTGTTGTTCACCAACTCAGAACTAAGGTTGGCAAAATAGGGTGGGCTGCCCCGCACGAAAAAATGCGAGGCAAGTTTCCTTGTTTGACCCTTGAACCCACTTAAGCCCACGTGGCCTGTGAGGGCTTACGATGGGGCGGGGCGGGTTGGCCCGTCAGCCCGCAAGTGATGTGGTTGCAGTGTTCTGTTCTGTTGTGCTGTGTTGTTAGCCTGCGTTTCTCTTCTCAACATTTCAAACTTCAATCCTTAAAAACAAAGAAGCTCCACCACCGTGAACCCTAAACATTTGTGCCGCTATTCTCCACCACTGTGAACCACCACTGTGAGCCACCACTGCGAACCACCACCGCGAACCACCACTGTGAACCATCATTGCGAACCACCACCGCAACATCGCAAACCACCACCGCAATTCCTCCAACATCGCAATTCCTCCAGCACCTCGATTTCGTCCTCCACTGCAACGCAAACACCACCATCTCTGTGATTGCGACCATCCTCCACCATCGCGATTCCTCCAGTATTGCGTTTTCGTCCACCAGCACTGTGCTTATAGAAGTTAGGCGAGTCGTCCCGCATGCAGGACGGGTCATGAAAATCAGCCCATATTATGTATGCGGGACGGACCAACCCAACTCACATTTGGTGGGCCTAAGCAGGCCAACCCGATCCGCTTTGTCACTCTTAGAACTTTTAAATATTTTTACATAATAATTCGTAGAATGTTAAGTATTTACATATGTCTGTACTTGTCACATGTCATCTTGTAAGACTTCAAGGTATTACACCTAATAATGTTTTTTTTTTCTCAATTTTAATGATTTCGTCTAAGTTTTTATAACTTATAATATCTTTATGTTATACTAAACTTTCACTAATACCAATCTCACATACATAAAAAAAAATATTATTATTTATTAATTATTGAAATAGGAGTGTCTTGAAAGTGACTTTTCAATTTAAAGCTTGCGTCTTTTCATATAAAAACTTAGTTTATACTTTAACATTTCTTTATTTAGTTTATACCTTAACATTTATTCCTCCTTTCCTGGATTAAAATCCTTGATCAAAGGAAAAAAAAATCTAAGTTGAAGATTCCAAGAATCAATAGCCATAACTTTTCAATGCTCCCATCAAAACTCGCAGAAATCTCAACCTAAAATAGATAAATGTCCAATTCTGAATCCGATTCCATAATTTAGATAATTTTAATCTTAGATATTCAACTTTGATGTGGATTTGTCATATATATATATATATATATATATATATATATATTGTTTCATTGTCACTTTTAAGAACTTTAACTATCATTTAATTACACACCCACAACATTAAGACATTCACTTAAATATTGTTCACATCTAATATTCGAATGCATAAAACTTGTAAAAAAAATAAAAATTGGTTGTAATAATAAATTAATTTGGAGAACATTTTGCAGTCCAATGCTCCACAAAAGGTTAACATTTTATAATAAGATCATTTATCATAATTTAATGTGTTCCATCATATAAACACTAGAAAAATTCAAACAAAAGAAATAGTTAGCCGGCTAGAGCTCCACGTGGCACCAATATCTTTTTTTCGTGGTAAATTAATCATCATCATTATCATAATCATAATCACCAAATCATTAAATTTACTTTTGTCGTTTGCAACACTAAGCATCGTTGGAACATAAGAAAGAGAATCCACGATAGTGGAGCAATGTAATGCGAAGGAATTGGAAGAGAATGTTATAAGGGTAACATAACACATCATTGTTAATCATAATTAGAAGCATTGATTAGAGAAGAATATGGCGATTAGTGGTGTGAGGAAGACGAAGATGAAATCGCGCATGGAACGAGACGAAGACCTAACACTTTTCAGGGAATTGCGAAAGCGTCAGAATGAACACATCCCAAGCCTCTTGCATTGTGTCAATTCTGAAGAGTTTGAATGTGCCACTACCAATGATACTCATGGTAAGTACTCATGAATTATAATTATTGTAATTTGAATATTATTATGATAACTTCATAACCGTAAATTAAAAAATATCAGTTTATAATTATGATTTGTATGATATAATTTATTCTCATTGAGATGAAGTCGGTCGAAATCTGAATGAGTTTTGACTAGTCTTGTTTCAAACTCCAGTGATTCAGACTTTAAGAAATGAGAAGCAGGTGAAGTCCTCCTAATTTCTTGAAGACTGAATCACTAGAGTTTAAAACAATACTACTAAGAGTCTACCGAATTCTAACTAATTTTATTTCGACGAGAACACAGTTCTAAAATTATTTTAACTTTAGAAAAAATTAATTTTTTTTTAGTTATAATCTGATATAAGATTGTCAATTTCAGGTAATTTTTCACTGTATAGAATTCCGTCGGGGAGGAAAGAGTATGGAGTGGAGTTTCTGGAAACAAACAAAAATGATTATGATTGGTAAGTTTGGTGTGTGAATAGATATAGTTGTGCATGATGATTTTGATTTTTGAAATAAGAAAAATGTATATAAACATATATGATTATTTGATTAATTCTGCAATAAAGAAAATGACTTTGTGACTGCATGTGCCAAAAAAGGTTGAAAACACCACCAGCTACTCCTCTGTTTCCATCCCTTGAAATGGAACCAGGTCCTCAACTTCTCCTTCAGAAGGAGATACCAATCTCTCAGGCCATCTCAAGAGTAAGTCACTCAACTTTTAGGGATTTTGTTCATGATGGAGTTATTTTTTTTCCTTTTTATCAAAATGGAATTCGTTTAAAAAAAATTACAAATTTAGACAAGTCGTGTCAATTCGACACGACTTCATATGCACAAATCGTCCCAATTAGACACGACTCTGTCATGTCATACTGAAGTCGTGCCACTGCCATGTGATACTGAAGTCGTGCCAACTTGACACGATTTCTGCCGCGTCATATTTTTATTTTATATTTTTAATTTTATTGTTTATATATTGAGTAGTAAGTTATGTAATGTTAAAAATTAATATGATACATAATTTCTAAGAATGTTAGTTTTAAGGAACAAAAAATTGGATAATCGTGTATGGATCATGTTTGGATAATCAACTTATTCAAATTTTGAGTCATTAACTCCCGAGGACATTACCACCGAACATGATTTTTCACTAGCCAAAAAGTATATTTTGATATTTAATGTCTCATGTATGCAAATTTGTTGATATTTTGATATTTAATGGCACCAAACATAGTCAAAAACCCCAAAAATAACCCCATCAGTTAAAAACCCCAACTTTTATGTTAATATATCAAATCTTAAAAAGAGTATAATAAGTTCTTCTTGGTAAACGATTTTGTTCAATTATTCTAATTTTTATGTTCGTCTGAAATTCTAATTTTGCCACACAGTTTGCATGGAGTGAAGTGGAAGCACCAAAACCCAAATCAAATGATGGAAAAACAACTCATACCAACTCAACCAAACCAAAACTTTCAACAAGATCAATGACCCCAAGTCACTCTAGGCAAAGACCAAGCACCACCAAGAACACAAATGAACAAGAGACAAACACTTCCCCAACCATTCCCTACAAGAGAAACAATGCCAAAAGTGACCATGATGCATTCAACAACACGAAATCCACTCCCCAAAAGCAAACCAACAATGCTGATTTCCTTGCTTTGAATGTCAAGAAAAGCACAGAAACAAATGAGTCACAAAGAAAGCTAAGAACAAGAGGAGTTTCTCCATCAGTGAAATCAAGGGTTGCTGTTGTGAATAACATCATAGAACTCTCCAATGAGACACCAGCAAATCTAAGGACAGATCAGAGGTCAAGTTCCACGACACGAGGAAGAAGCACAACTCGATCTTCTACGGTTTCAGGGTTTCAAAGTCGGGATCCTACTCCACGAACATTTAGAGCATCAAGGTCACCATCACCAAGCATGGCTAATGGTAGCTGGAATCAGTTAGAGAGAAGCCAGAGGAACTTGAGGGCACATAAAGAAACATTCACTCTAGCAGCAAGCACTAATGAAGGAAGAGCACATTTTAAGGGAAGTAAGATGGTAGAGAAAGTGATGAATGCTAGAAAGTTAGGTATGAATCAAGTGGACAGAGAAACCAAAACAAAAGCTTTCAAATCCAGGGTATGATTCTTAATTCCTCCTCTATTTAATGATCTATAATGTAAAACGAATATAATTATATTTGTTTAAAGTTATGTTGAAAATCTATTAGAATTAGAATTGTCAAATATCATAAAAATGTGTTTTAAACTAAACATTTTATTGATGATAGTGTCTTATTCGTGTCGAATACATGATACATTAGTTAATGATACATTAGTTAATGATACATTAGTTAAGAGACGTGTCCGAATTTTATAGTGTATAATTTTTTTATTGTTAGTAATATATTGTTTTAACAAGTTATATATCATAAGCAAATTTAATAATATAAGAATTACATTATCAACCATTTTTTCATTAATCTCTTACATTTCCTTTCTTTCCTTTCTTGTATGTATATTCTAACTTATTTTCATGAATAGAAACCTACTTATTTATTAGCTATAAAAGGTTAATCCAAAAAAAAATTAATTTTATACATTTTTTATGTTATGACACAAGAAAAATAATGAAAACAACAAATCATAACACAAAGTTGCTCAAGCCATGATCAAATTAAAGATTTTTCCTGCAATGTGTTTATAGAAAATTTAAAAGATAGTGGTCTAGTGATGACAATTGATATATCTAATATGCAGGAAATGTCATTGTTTTAAGAAAAAGACGAGACATCGTGAAAACTATTATGTAGAGATCATTGGAACACTTAATATTCGGTCCAACTAGAGTAGTTTATATAATGTGTAAATGTTTACACCTATTATTTTTCAACACCAAGAGAATGCAAGGAACTAAAAAATTTCTTAAATAATATCGAATTTAGTATGTTAGTTCATAAATTTGTTATTGTTTACTTTATAATATGATAAAATGATTAAGTTTTCATTTAAAATGTTATTGTATCACGAAGAGAGTTATTCCCATCTTGTTGATAAAAAAAGAAGAGGGCGTGAGTCTCTATGTATCTCAACATATATAGGTGAAATACAATTTTGTATCATTCACTTTTTAGCAATACTTGTAGAGTTTCTTTCACCCCTTTGATACCCTTACATTGTATCAAGAGAGTTTATTTTCTTCTTCTTTCTCTTTTCTCACTATGTCTTCTTCGTCATCCACTGTTTTGTTTCAATATTTACTCTTTTGCTCATCTCATACCTTATCCACTTTGACGTCTCTAAAGCCAATGTCGATAACTACCTTACATGACAACAATAGCTTCTTGCACATGTTTGTGGTCTCTAACTTCTTCATTTTCAAGATAGTTATATGACTCCTATGAAATTTCTTACACCAGACGATGTTGTTTTAAACACTATAAACTTGTTGTTGCTTAGTTTCTAGCCTCCATGACCACACATATTCTAACCAAAATGGGTGATCTTCAATATGTCTTTCAAATATGAAATAAGTTACACGTTTATTATGTTTCCAAACTCGTGCGAAGAAACTTAAACTTCAATTAAGGAATCTAATAAGTGTCAATATTTAGTGAAATTTCATGCAAAAGGTTAAACATTTATGGATTTTAATTGTTGATTAAGCTATGACTCAACCCTCATTTGAAAAACTAGAATTTAATAAAATATTTGGGAGTTATGAGATTAATAGAATTATTTATTCCCAATTTTGTGTTATTTTCAGGAATTTAAGGAAAGATGAAGCATATATATTATGAATAGATATGTCACTTAGCCCAACCCAAGCCCATAACACTATATCGCATGATCATTCCTCTGCTAGTTCCTCATCCTTTTATATAGATGATTCAGATGCTCCTAGTACATCAACTGATAGAATGTTCATCCTATGCTTACTTGTGCCAAAGTTGGTATCTTCAAATTGAAAGTTTTTCATATACCTCTACTTCGGTTGATATTTATGAACCTACCATATATAAACAAGCTCAGGAGCATCCTGGATGACTCCAAGATATGTGATTTGAATACAAAGCTCTCATTGCCAATAACACTTGGACTCTAACTCAATTATCTACTGATGCAAAATTTAGTTGGATCCAAATGGGTTTTCAACCACAAATTAAATGTTGAAGGAATTTACAACATTACAAAGCTCGACTGATGATGACTCTTTTACGACAAGTGTACTGAGTCAGGAGTAATAATTTGTCCCTAAGGATGGATATCCAACCCACAAGGAAAAATTATTTAAAATCTTATTTGTAGCATTCACTAAGTATAAGAATATGTACAATAATTTGATTTGATATTGACAATAGTTTGCATGAAAATTAAATAAAAGCAAAGTAAATGAGTATCAACTAAGAAAATTGGGAATGAAGTTAATCCTTCTCACTCGTGTAAGTTTTAAACATGTAACATTCCATCTTGATTGACATTGATGCACATAAAAATCATTCATATTGATTCATCGCATAAAAAATTATTAAGAGAGTCTCCTAAATATTGATTTCTCACATATTTATAAAAACTCCTTATCATTACAAACAGATGTTATAAAGAAATTAACATTTCAAATTTATTTCTAGTTAAGCATTATGATATAGGTCAAATGCTTAGAAGCACTTTGTAATCAAATCTAAGGATCAAAATCATGAATAGTTTCCAGCTTTGAGAATAAAATGATAATACCAATCATTAATCAATAATTGAATATTATAGATAAATATCACATCAATACTTAACAGTTTGAACAAATTTCTCCTAATTACAAAGAAAAGAATTAGCCAGTCATTGTGGCTACAAGCATAGAGAACAAGAAAAGAAGATCTAGAGTGTTTCTCCTTGATGGTTGCTTCCTTTAGGGTTTTCTTCCTTTGGTTCCTCCCAATGATGTTTAGGGTTATGTCTCACGTCTTTTATTTAATCTAATTGGGCTTAGGCTAAGTGACATATTTATTCATAATATATTATTTTGCTTCATCTCATCTTAAATTCCTGAAAATAACACAAAATTCAGAATAAATCGTTCATATTTATCTTATAATCCAAAAAGATGTAAAAAGGTTAAAATTCCTAAAATATAGGTTAAATTATAACTACTTTATCAATTAGAGTCTATAAATGTCTATCTTTTTATATGAAATATTACTAAATTATGACACTTACCAGCTGATTCCAAAGGATTTTTATCAATCCAAAGGTTTTGATTACAAAGATACATTTAGTCTCATTGTCAAACCAACAACCATACATATTGTTCTTATAAAGGCTTTATCTACACACGACCCTTCCAACAAATTGACATTTACAAAACATCTTTCTACACGGTGATTTGGAACACAATGTTTATATGCAAATATCTCTTGAGTTTCCTTCTTCTAATCCTACAAACTTCATAAATCAATTTATGGGTTAATGCCCCCACTAGTACAAAATACGTTAAATACAACACCCTATAAAGACGGTTGTGAAAGAACAGTCGTAATAAGAGAGGCGGTGGTATTGTTGTATTTTTTTTCAAATTTACGGTGGAAGGGTCGTCATATGTGTGTTTGTTGGAGATACAAAGACGATTCCTAGTGAACCGTCGTTATAAGCTGGCCTGGCACTTTAGCTACATTGCATGCGCGTATCTCACTTCATCTTCCTCTCATTCTTCATTTTCCCTTACTGTGAGATGCAGTCTCACTCACTTTCTGCTCTCCACTCAAACCCTACTATTTTCTTCTCCACATTCATTACAGCCTGTCGCACCGCCGTCTCCCACCCACCGCATTGGTCGCTCAGTAAAGGCGTTGCTCCACCACACCGTTCGTGCCTCGTCACTTTGCATCGTCGTCGTCGCTCATCCTGTGACAACGCGCTGTCGTTGTCGCACACCCCCCCCCCCCCCCCCTTTGACTACACGCACGCGCTTGTCGTCGGTCAGTGAAACCATCGACAATTTTTATTTAGAGAGTTTTGAATTGATAATATTTGCATTGATGCTAAGAATGCGCGTCAATCCTTCACCTTCGCACGCCCACACATCGCCAGCACCTCCACTATAGAAGGTTAGTATTTTAATAAATATTTGAATGTTAGTGTTGATTAGTTAATAGTAATGTAATAGGCACAAAAATGGGTCTTGAGAAACAAGATGGACGCACAAGGTATTGTATCATCACTAAAAACAAAACAATGTGTTTGGTTTGTATGATTGAGGTAGGCAAACAATATTGTAAAATTCATTACAAATAGGTAGAAATTGATTTTTGATCCAATTTTTTTTTTATGGGAACTTGATTTAGTGTATATTTGATGGATGAATCCTCGGATTGAAGAGAAGAATGATAGATTTGGAGTTTCCAAAAATTAGCGTGACAAAACTTCAAACGGTCATAACTTTTGATATAGAAGTCGATGGCCCCACCAAAATTCAAAAATTTCATCATTTATTATAATTTGTTTATTTTTTAGCATTATTTAGGTATTTTGAGGTTTTAGTTCTCACACTTACACTTATCAGAAAATTCTGAATTTTTTCATGATGTTTTCTAGTATAAATTAGAGATTTATAAAATCATTATGATTACATTACATTCACAAATTTATTACTCATACATTACATTACATAATGTTATGTGTGTTCTAACAAGAAATCTTATTATTTTAGTGTTTATTCTGGATATAACATGTTGTGTGGGGGGGAGAAATGCAAGTGCAAATGCAAAGAAACACACTTGGATGTACCTTAAGGTAACCATGTATAACACTTTAGAATTACATAAAACTTTTTCATATATTTATAGAACTTTTTGTAGACTTTCATATTTAAATTATGATATTACATGTATTATTGTTCTGAAAATTTGATATTTAAAAAATTACACTTATAACGACGGTTCCCTATTAGAACTGTCTTTAAAAAACATTTCTAATGACGATTCTAGTGGGAAACAATCGTTATAAGTGTATTTTTTCAAAAAATATATTGTTATAACGGCGGTTCTAGAATTGTCATTAATGTGGCTTTATAATTACGATCCTAGAACCGTTCTTATAAACAAATGATTTATAACAACATCCGCAATAATGACAGGTAAGGAACCATCTTTATATGTCATTTTTAACCGTCGTTAATGAGCTTTTTTGTACTAGTGCCCATGTTCATGGTTTTTGAAACTCACTCACGTGCTTCTTAATATGGGTTTTCATTCTTCTAAGAGTGACTCTTATCGTTTTACTCGGTTCAACAATATTGGTACTCTTTTAATTATTATCTATGTTGATGATATCTTGATTACTAGTAGTTCTTCGTTTCTTGTCCAAATTTTTATCAAATATTTGATTGACAAGTTCGCCTTGAAAGACTTGAGTTTGTTACCCTATTTTCTGGGCATTGAAGTTAATTGGCTCGGTGATGACAACCTTTATCTTTCTCAGACAAAATATATCAAGGATCTTTTACAACGTGCTAAGATGATCAATTCAAATCCTCAACCCATACCCATGTTTTTGTCTTCTATATTAACTATTGATGGATCTATTGTTGTTGAAGATCCTACTATTTATCGCTTTACAGTTGGTGCTCTTCAGTACGTCACTGTTACTTGGCCTGAGCTTTCTTTGTGTTAATAAATCATGTCAGTACGTGCATCATCCTTAACTTCATCAATGAAAAGCAATGAAGCGCATACTTTAGTACTTAGTTGGAACTTCAACTCATGGTTTTCATGTCCGTTCATGCTCTGACTTCTCCATAATTGGTTTCAAAAATTCTAATTGGGATTCCAACTTTGACGACCGGAAATCTGCTACAGGTTATTACATTTATGTTGCACGGAATCTTATATCATAGTCGTCTATCAAGAAAAAGGTCATTTCTCGCAGTAATATAAAGGTTGAATACTGGAGTGTGGCTGCTACTCTCATTGAGATTACTTGGATTGAGTCCCTGTTCACTGGACTTTACAATTGGCTACACCAAAGCTAGACTCATAAAACATTGGTGTTGTTCTTCTCACGACTAATCTTGTTATGCACTCCAAATCCAAGCACTTTGAACTTGATCTCCATTTTTGTGCATGATCATATCCAACAAAAACGTCTTCTTCATATTCATCTTTCTTCACGGTTTCAAGTAGCTAATTTACTAACCAAACCCGTTTCTAGTGCTACTTTTCACAAGTTCAAGAGTAAACTTACGGTTTTTGTATGAAATATAATTTTGTATGATTCAATATTCTGCAATACATGCACAACTAGTGTGTTTTAAATTCATAATTGGAGTTTTAAATTTTTTCTTCTTTGATACATTGTCTTTTTTCCATAAATTCTTTAATGTGTTACGGTGTGTTTCGTTATATTTGTTTTGATTTCTCATGTTGGTTTGAACAATCAGTGTGTTTTCTCATACTTCTTTCTATAATTGAAACTTGTAGTCATGTTGTATTTTTCTATAATTGGAACTTGTTGACATGTTTTTTTATGGATCTCAATTGTTGTTAGTGTTTGTTGATTAGTTTTTAATGGCATTGTCTATTATGTTAGAAAGATTTTTTATCAACAAATTAGAAGAGTTATTTTTTTATTCACCAAAGTAACAAAGTCTTTACACTAAAAATAATAGGGTTGGAAATACATATAACAAAAGTTCTTCTAATAATTACGTGGTAATTAGATAGAATGACGATTCTTCTACCGTCATCGAGAAGTTAAATTATTTAAAAAATACTATCACAATTTTTTTAATAGTTTCAAAAGGACCATCACAGAGATTGATACATACATAGTGTTTCTTTAACCTGATTAAGGTTAAGAATTTTCCCAGATAAAGTTACAAAGAATGAAGAAAGTAAACAAAAATAGTACATGGGCATTATATTTCTATACTTTCTTACTACTATTCCCATTTCACTCATTAAGTTGAATCCAGGAATGAATTTTGCCATACCATGCTCTAGTGTCTCGATCTGAAAAATCCAAGACCAAACAATCTCTTCAATCTCCTAGGGATACCAATGCTCCTACCTGGTCTATGGTGAGTGGTTGTGGCTGCTTGTTTCCCTACAAACAAATAACTATTTAGAATAGCAAATATTTAATGCCACATATAAATACGATTCATTAAGATAAATGAAATTATGTATAGATAATGTTTAAGACTTTCAAATTTATAGGAGCTAAAGCTGAAAGAAAGTTAAGAGAACTAAAATCAAAATTTTATGTTTACAAAGACTCACAAACTCTTTTTTAAGTTATGCATTTTTCTTAAGAATTGAGATAATTTATCACCTTCCACCCTTTTAAGAGTACTTTCTACTTTAACTAAATTTTTTACACAATCTAACTTCTCATTTTAGTCCTATAGGTTTGGGTTCTTGTATAAGGGTGATAACATTTCTGAAATATTTTGTTTTATTTAATGATGATAGCATATGATATTAAGTGTTTATTAGAAGCAATATATTGATTTTGTACTATTACCATTATCATGAGAATGCTCATCAGACTCATTATGCTCATCAGGCTCATCAGAGCTCAAAGCAGAAATTTTCTTTGACCAATATTCTTGGAATCTTTGTTTTGCATATTCCCTGTAGTTAAAGTCAATTTTATTTACATGCTCCTGCAGAAAAGGAATTCAAAAGAATAATTAGATACCATACATTACACACATTTGAAAAATCTATATATACTTAGAACTATCCTTTTAGAAATTTAATTTACAATATTTTAGACTATTTATTTCGATAACCAGACTACAATTTGGTCATTTGTGTAATAAATCCAATTCCAAAATTACATTACAAGAAAATCATGAAATAGAAACTAATTTTAGAAACTAAAAGACAATAATATGATTCAAAATGATTCTACTATTGAATGATCTATTTAAAGGTTCACACAAATCTATAAATTAAGAGCATGTTTTGTTTCATTTCTATCTCACTTTCCATGTTAATTTTAATCATTCTTTTACAATGGATTGATATCAAACGTGATTTAAAGGTGTTCCGAACACACCCTAAAAAAGTAATACTTGTAAAAAGAAAAGGCAATGGCTTAATGAGTACAAGAAAGTCTCTTCAACTTTTAAGGACGCCTTTCAAATTCAACATGAGTGTAAGAGTAAAATTTTCATATATATAAACATTGAATTTTGTTATGGTTTTGATTATAAACATTTTATTTATGTAAATAATGCACATAAGCTTAAATATAGAAAATCAATGCTAATTAAGTGAGAAAGTGAAGATATATACCGAAATTACTCCCCAAATGCCCCACGATAGATGATTTGCAAGAGCGTACTTCTCAACTTCTTCAAGCAATTGTTCTACTTCACTGTCACTAGGTTTCTCACCTGTATCGCCATTTTTTTTATCAACAAGGACCAAATAATTAAACAAAACCACTTAAAGGATGGTCCCACCCTCATACAAAATAATATATACAAATGCACATTTCCTCATATTCAAACAACATCCCAAAAAATACGCCTACTACCTATCCTTACACTACCAACTAAATACAACGGTAAGAGAAAATTGTATTGATGAGAAAATGTTAACATTTATATCACTAGGAACTATGGTTTATAATAATAAAAAAGTTATTTTAAATAAAACTAAGTCCACCATGCAATAAAATCTTTTAACACAATTGAAATGTCACCTGAAGAACTCAAATATGCATGTACAAATCGTCGACGCTCCTCCAAATCTAACAAAAGAAAGAACGAAATTGTGTTAATTGTTTGGTGAAAACAAAAGTTAGAAGAAATTCCAGAATTGATGATTCACGAAAATCATGAAATAGAAATCAATTTTATATACCAAAAATAATTAGTTGTTATAGTAACTAAATTAGAGACTAAAATTCTTTTTGATTTCTAAATTAGTTTATATTATTATTAAATAATTTTTAAATTAGTATCTAATTAACGATCAAAAAATTTGCTACCTAATTTAGAATCTAAATAATTGGTAGTTAAAACATTGATAGCTAATTAGATACTAATTTAGAAACTATTTAACAATAATAGAAACTAATTTAAAAATAAATAAAAAATAGTTTTTAAAATGATCTCTGATTTAGTCACTATAGCAACTAATTATTTTTTTTGTTTCTAAAATTGTTTTCTATTCCATAATTTTCTTGTAGTGGACATACCAGGATATTTAGTGTAGTCAAGAATATGAGGTGTATCTGTGTGATAGTTGGCCGCCATCTCATTGAAGTGATTTGCTATATCATACGCCACAGGATTGTAACTTGCATATTCATAATCCTGTTATAAAAATAAATATTTAGTATTTGTTAGTATACAAAACTTTACATTTACTTATGACTTTTTAAATAAATATTACATAAATCTTTAGAATTAAGATTAATTATGTCTTTAGTTTTTGAAATTTGTTGAGATGAATTTAATTTGAGTGTCTAAACTAAAAATAATAACTAAATAAACATGGTTGTTTTGGCTCATCAGAAGATTCAAGAACAAAAAGATTCCTCTAACCAACATAAAAAGATGAACTTACTATAATGGTGACAGAACAGGACTCTTCATCAAGCATTATGTTACCATATTGCAAATCGTTGTGGCAAAATCCTATGCATTGGTTTGTGCCTGATAACTCATTTTCCAAGGTAGATATTTCCTTGTCCAAAGTGTTCAAACTAAATGCTTCAACATCTTCAGGAGAACTCAAGCGTTTGGCTTCTTTAACCCAATCTCTGAAGCATTAAAACAAATTTATTTTAGAAATTATCAAATTCAACTAATATTCACATGTGTATCTAAACATTAATATATTCATGTTTCAAACAAATTGTTCTTCTAGATAACATAATGAATGAAATTTGACTGGGATGTTAATCTCAATTTGAATAGATCAAGAATCTAGTTTTTCATAAGAACAAATACCTTAACCTATCCCAAAGGTTCACTGTCTTTGGACCAGGCATGCCAAGATCATGAAACTCCTTCATTTTGGCTGCTATAAGAGCAGAAGTAGATGCATCTCGCAGATCAGATGCTGATAATGTCTGTTAAATCCACCACATTAATCTATCAGCTTGATCATGTTCATAAATGGGATAGTAAAAAAAATGAATATAACAAATGACTAAACTTTTCAAGTATGATATCAAAAGTGAGTGTAGTTTTAAGTAATATCAATTTTTATAAGATTGAGTTAAATTTAAAGTTCACTTTCTAATATGGAATTATGGTCTATTCTAGCGAGAGTTTGTTGAGTTTATCAGACTACCAGCTATCGAATCACCCATAATATGTTGTCCCACATACGAGTTGAAAAGTCTCAACGTGAAAGAGGTGTTGAAGATCTCACGTCAATTAAAGATGAGGTTATTTCATAGTATAAAAGGACTGCAAACCTTACCTTATCTTATAAATCAGTTTTATAAAATTGAACTAAAATTAAAGTCTACTTCTTGCAACTTACTAAGAGATACTAGGTTTAGAGTTTAGGTTTCTTGCAACTCACTACGAGATACTAGGTTTAGGGTTTTGGTTTAGGTTATGATAAAAGTTGGGGAATGAAAATGAATGCATGAAGTAAAGATGACAATACCCTTGCATGGATGAACTCCTCAATGCGACCATTATCGAACCTTCCTAGCAAACGAGGCCCTTGTCCACTCTTTGACATGAATTCAAATGTCTTGACCTCAACATCCCTATCAAAGAAAACACCAGTGCCCACACCATAGATTCTTGCCACAACCTTTCTTGAGGATTCTCCTTCTGTTGTCTTCCATTTTATCTGGAAAACTTCATTTGTCATTGCTCCTTTAAGAGGGATTACTTTCAATGCATTCACATCAACTACATTCTCCCATTCAGTTGCCAATGATTTCAGTATCTCACTTGCTTCACTTGGAAGACAATATTCTCTTTCTTCTATGCCCTTTATTGCACTACTTTCTGGAATCCCTGCATCATCATCACTAACTACATTTTCTGCATCAACAACTTCTTTATTCACAGGATTTCGTGTGGCCTCTTCAGCTGCCCCAAGAACAAAAGTCACCATTCTTCCTTCAAGAAGAAGACTATAAATATTCAAGTTCCTTTTTCTTTGATTCCTTTACACCTGGAAAAGCAAAGATAATTAATACCCAAAAAAAATTAATATCCATATATATATAAGCCATGGAAATCAGAATATATATGAAGAATTTTCTATTTCAACATATTTTTTATCAGCAAAAAAAATAATATAAAATAAAGGAGATACTTCAGGGGTATCTCAACTCGTATACAGTATACACACAGTATACCGTATACAGAACCACGAAACCCAAACCAACTAAGGTTATTGGTTTCTTAAAAATGAAAATAAAAATCATTCAATCAATGAATATTCCTTCCACCAACCCATAAACCTACACAATTGGTCTAAAAATAAATTACTACAACCAAATAAATAGATTTAAAACAAAATAGAAATAAAAAAAAAGATAATTCTTTAAAAAAAGAATGAAAAGTGAATGATCAACCTATCAACTCATCCTATAACGAAACAAAGTACTAATTTCAACTCATATAAATCAGATGGATTATCCATGATCCATCCTACTTTTAGCCAGCTAAAACGGATCATGCTAACCCATTTTGCAACTCATAAATATCTCTTTATGATTAAGTATATATACATCTAATCTCAAAATCTTAAATTTTATGAAGAGGATGAAACCAATTAAAAGTGTTATTTTATTAAAATATAAAGAAAGATTTTAAAAATTAAAAAAAAAGTCTAATTGCTATTTTCTTACATATATATAAGAAATATAGATGTTTATTGTAAAATTATTTAGCATATAATATTAGGAGAGATTAAATGCAATTTCCTCAATTATTTTTAAGTACATTGTTACATTTAGAAGAAAGAGTGCATTTTAAATCTCATGTTAAGAATAAAAAATATATGATTTTTGTAATTTTTAATGTCTAAAAATAAATATAATTTGAATACAAATAGCTGAGTCTTCGTATATGAAGCCTCAAATAAAAGGTTTCAAATTTCCCTATTATCTCTAAAGGAAAAATCTAGTAAAATCCTTGAATATATCACAATGTTGATGTTTATTATGCAGTAAATTTAATAACATTTCGAAAACTACAAAGTTATAAACATCCTAAGAATTATAAGAATTTAGATAACAGTTTTAAAACCAAACAAATACACTCTTGGAATCAACATGAATCATGTTACCTAAACAAAATTAGTATGTGATTAATTTAACCAATTGTTCTGCAACATTTGAACAAAATTGTTACCACCCATAGAGAGAAACCCTGTTCTTTCTCTGAAAAAGAGCATAAAAAGAAGTGAAATTATTGCAACAGAAGAACAAAGAGAAAGAAAGGAACCTCAGAAGGAACGACAACACCTGGTTGGTGACCTTACCACCGGGGAAGAAGAGTAAAGGCTCACAAATAAAAGATCCTGTGATTTTGAAAGCATGGAGAAAAGAGGTTTATATAGGGTCTTTCCACCTCTAACAAATGGGTACAAAAAGTGGGGTCCAGATGAAGGGAGGGAAAATGGAGGGTCCCAAGTGACCCTCAAAATCCACTTTTTTCAGCAATATGTATAAATAGATTTTGCCACTATTCTCCAAAATCATTCAAGTTTTAAGGAAACAATTATTTTATAGTGTATGTTGAACAAACTCTTGTTTAAAAAAAGAAAATTGTGAAATAGAGGACTACATTTCCTAAAAAAAAAAAACAGAATTGTAGAGTTACACAGTGTATATGTCTGGTTTTCTTGGTTTATGCATGATTTTCTAATGATGTTATAGGAAGCATTGGTACATATAACTAAAAAAGGAAAGAGATGATTACTACAAGCACGATTTGGAACTCACTTGTTATGAAAATTAAATTAGATATTTTGTTTATTTGTATAAGAATTAGTTATATATATAGTCATTTTTTTATCAAGAAAAAAAATAAAATAATAATATTAATAGGTAAAATAGTACGATCCACTAAATACGGAATATAATTAGTTTAAAATCTCTTCTTCAAGCTAGCTTTTCTACATTTACATATTATTTTTCTATGTAGCACAGACACTGACACGAACACTGATACGACACAGACACGGACAAGGATACGAAGATACATAAAATCTCTAAAATGTAGAACACGGAGGAATCTATATATTATATAATTATGAATTATATAAATTGACAATAAAAGTTTATGTGCACAAATATGTTTCAAATTATTTTTTTGAGCAGAAAAATGTTTTTTATTTTTATAATCATAATAACAATTTATACAATAAAGTTTGAATTTTTAGAAAATTAATGTAGTTTTCTTTTTTAAAATTGTGTTAAAACCGTACTACAATTGTCATAAATCTAACAAATACTTTTTGAATTGAACATTTCACAATACGTGTCCTCCAGGTGTCATACGAGTGTCGGTGTCTGATACTCTTATCGAACACCGACACGCCATTTAAGAGGAGTGTCCGAACTTCATATTTTCCTTTTCTCTTTGCTGATGACTTTCTTTCAAAGACACGTTGTTTTTCTCTTTCTGTCTCTTCACAAAAATATGATTAATTTGCATAATGGGTTGTAGTTCATAAAGAAAAACAATTCTTATTTTTAATTAAGTTGATTCACCTAATAAATCTCCCCCTCACCAATTAATTAGGGTTATATTCAACTAAACTCGCTTTTTCCAAGTAAATAATAAATTTTCCTATAGATAAGTTCTTTGCCATCATATCTAAAGCATTATTCATGTGGATTTTTTCTAATAATAATTGCTCCATCACGTATCCAATAATACCAGAGCTCAATGTACATTAGTATTGAAGGAAAGTTTAAGTTTTTATTAAGATAGATTGCACTTTGACTATCACATATAAAACATATTTTTCTTATGATAATTGCAACTCTTGTAGGATTTTCTACATCCACAAAACAGTTGTTGTAACAACAATATAATCTACCTCATAAAAAAAGATAAAGAAATACATTTTTGTAGTTTGGATTGTCATGACACTGTTCTCCCCGCAAAAGTCAACATATAAAAGTAGACTTCCTAGAATCAAATCACCCACAATATATGCATTTGTATAACCATTCAAGATAGACTTACCACTTATAAAGCATAAACAAACTCTAAAAGTACCTTTGAACTACCTAAGTATTCACTTTACAACTTGTTAATGCTCTTTTTTAGGATTAGAAAGGAGACGAATAACAACAACAACATGAGCAATGGTTGGCCTTGTATACACCATAACATAGATTAATCTACCAATTATAAATGAATATGGAATATTTTGCATTTCTTATTTACCTTTCTCTCTTGTAGGGCACTACTTTAAGCTCAACTTAAAGTGACTTGCAAAGCATCAATGTACAACATCATAGATTCAGTAAAAAAAACAAGGAGGGGTTTATGTAGTTTAAGTAAACTAATGAACATCTCCATTGTTTTGTGGTTTCCCAATCCTCCAACATTCCAAAAAAAATGAAGTGACCTTCATTGCGACGTTGTAGAGAGAAGTGCCTTAGCAGTTTTTTTGGATTAACTAGTCCCTTTAGGTGGTCTCCCTTATTTTCTTTTAGTGCAAACAATTTCCTCCCTAGTATCACTAGCATGTTCCTCCATCTCATTAGGATCCACCAAAATTTGGAGACAACCTAATTTTCAACAGTGCTATGTTTAGAATTAAATTCAACAATGGCATTCGAAATAATTGGTGCACCAGTATGAGGATCACCTCCCACATTTGTAGTTTCCAAACCATCAAGAGAGGAAAAATGATTTTGCAGGACCAATGTATCATTAGCGGGGAGTAGTGCTTCCTCAAGTGATTTAGCCTTCCTAGAAAATGTAGGACGCGACGGAGATAGTACAACCACAATAGCATAAACCTCCACATGATGACAATGAATAGGAGTCGTAACTAGTGCTTTAGCATCCCCAAGTGATTTAGCCTTTCGAGGATAGATGTGACGCAACGGAGATGGTAGAACCATAGGAGTAGAGACCTCCACATGATGACCATCAATAGGAGTCGTAATTGAATCTACTACAATTTGTGACTCTAAGCCCTTGGCTTGCATAACAGTCGGTGAATTCCTTACAATCCCTGGTTCTAAAACCTTAATTATATCAAAAGTGGGAGTGAACAACCCCTGCCTGGGTGAGGACCTATCATGATCTGAGGCATCCTCGAGAGGAGAGGCATATCTGCAAAATCATTCTCCCCTCCATCTGTTATATCAGAAGCAAGGTGGCCCAAGAGGGATCCTGCATTAGCCCCGCCAGGAGCATCAATTTTCAAATTACCAATAGAGTCTTCCACGAGCTTCGGCTGAGGATTTTTCTTCCAATACTGTTTATGTTGTTTAGGAACTGCAACTTCCCCTGTTTTCGTTTGACAGGAGTTGTATTAAGCTTATGTTGAGGTCCAGGAACATGACCCTGATCATGAATCACACGACATTGATCAAGCTCATGCTCAATCATCTTACAGTGAGAGAAAAATTGAGGGAGCCCTTCATATTCCATGTTTGCTACAATGAACATTCAATCAAAAGGTGATCCGAAAGATGGGAAAACAGATCAATATCCATCAACACTCTAGCAACATATTCTTTCTCATGGTATGTTCATTCAAAGACAAAGGAGTATCAATGCCTATGGTGATGGAAAATATCGCCCTTAGTCTCCAATATTCCAAAGGCAAATGGTAGATTCTAACCCAGGCCTGGGTTTTAGTGGTCTTCATAGTAGATGTCACAATGCCCTCAAAATAAGCGTCGCACTGTCGCGCTCCACCCACTACGCGGACGATGTCCCTTTTCACGACGCCTCAGAGCAAGCACCGCCGCACGCGAGCAAACCCTTAACGTCACATGAATTGTACATTCAAACCCAAACCTTTTTTAATTTTTTCTCTCTTTGTAATACTATTAATAATATTATTCTTAACTTTACTTTTGTTATTAATATTATCTATGGATAAAAATTTGTAGGTAAATTATTTGCGGGTTTATATCCGTAGATAGATCTATATTCGTAAGTAATATTAATGATAATAATAATAATTATTATTATTATGATATTAATAATAATATTAATGTTATTATCATGGTTAATATTATTATTTATTATTAATTCATGGGTAATAATATGTAGATAATGTTGCATTTATCTATGGATTTGTATTTATGTGTAATAGTACTTTTTGTAATGCTGAATTTTTCTAGCAATATAAATTCAAGGACAAAAACCTACCATATGTGAGTAATAATTTATATATAATGTTAAATTTATCGATGGATACAAATTCTTAAATAATAATTCGTATGCAATGATAAATTTACCTACGGATTTGGATTCGTGAATAAATTTGAAATTTCTTATAACATACATCAAAATATATATATATATATATATATATATATCCGTCTATTGTTATTATACTTGAAATATCCATATTATATTAACTTTTTCTGATTGATAAAAAAATTATCTTATTTATTTGTATTGGTCGGTACCGGACAAGCCATATAATGTTAAATTTATCGATGGATACAAATTCTTAAATAATAATTCGTATGCAATGATAACTTTACCTACGGATCTGGATTCGTGAATAAATTTGAAATTTCTTATAACATACATCAATATATATATGTATATATATGTATATATATATATGTATATATATATGTATATATATATATATGTATATATATATGTATATATATATATATATTCGTCTATTGTTATTATACTTGAAATATCCATATTATATTAACTTTTTCTTGTTGATAAAAAAATTATCTTATTTATTTGTATTGGTCGGTACCGGACAAGCCATGTCACTAGGCCTCGGTGATCGATCAACTAGGTTAGAATACATTTATAGCAATTATAATAAATAGTAGTTAAGGCAGTTGCAGAGACTATCTGAGAATCAGGGACACGTCCCACCACATTCGAGTAACGTCCCGAGAAATCAAGGAACCTCCCTAGAAATAAGTTAACACTGATATTTGATAGATTCGACCTATCATAACAGAGGGTCCATGACTAAATAAGGTAAATAAACTCTCTACAAAGGAGTAATGCACGCTTTTATCAAATACATCATATACTCTTATACAAAGTACATACTTGATCGTCGGAGAACCTTTTACAGGTTAACTCTCGACCAGGCACAAAAGAGCGAGTACGAGAAAAGGAAAGAGGAGCGATCGAGTACCAAGGAACGAGTACAAGAAGAGGAAAGAGGAGCGGTCGAGCACCAAAGAGTGAATATGAGAAGAAAGACAAATGAGGAGCAACCGAAGGGTAAGAAACAATTGTTCCAGTCAATAAAAATTACTATCTAGGTCCTATTAATCTATACAATTATAGTACTGATTTTTCTTGTTTGAAAATTCTATCCTCTTTCAATAATTTAAGATAGATAAATAATTCATAATTAATCTGTTTATTAAAATATTGTTTTATTTTTTAATTACACTCTCCTTGCAATCAATGGAGCTTTTGTAATTTCCAATTTTAGTGTATGCTTGAATATGGAGTTGAATGTTTTTCCCAAGAAACAAACTATTAACATGAATTTATACTTGTTCACGAGTCCTCTTGTGACATTGATGCCACGTTCACAGAAAACAAATACTAATTTTTGTTTGGTTTCATTCCTTTATTTCCTTTCCTTGTAGGTCCCTAAGTTATTTAAGTTTTCACATGTGATACTCATTCTGATAAAACTATAGTGTAAATCAAATTTATGTTGTTCCGTGTTTCATGACTTTCTTATAAGTTTCAATATGTCACGATTCATGTATCTTTTGGAACATGTGAATCTAGGTTTCTATAATAAGATATCTACTACCAATTATTGTAGATATTAGAGAATAGTTACACTGTTGCATGTGTCAAGTGTGGTGGATATTTTTTCTTTTTATTGTAAAAAAATATATTGAAAATAAAAATATTATTTTAATAATTGTACTATCTGAAAAGCATTAATCTATTCTTATCCTTGTGATGGAATGATATAATTTTAAAATTATTTCATAAATTAGATTCATAATTTAATAAAAAAAATTAAGTTGTAAGACTTTTTTTTATCACGAAAAAACAGATATACCGAAAACATGAAGATCTTTTTGTTTTGCACACTATGTTTCTCACAAATTTAAACATGTTAAACTTTACTGTATCTTTGTCAACTATATCCACCTGTTAGTGCTGCTGCATCGCAATCGCAGCAGAATTGTAAGTCAAAATAACTTTATACCTTTTTTTCACGATTTATTTCACATTACTTTTTTATATATATTTGTGTGAAAAAACATCTATCGGATTCTTCTAAGGAGGTTGTAATAAAAAACAAGGTGAGGAAAGTTATTTTCATTCTCTTGGGAATAAGGTTATTTCATGTACTATGAAAAATGTGAAGAACACAATAATATAAATTGATTTATAGGGCATTTTCTGCAAAGTGTTTTAGAATATCATAACAAAAAAATTGAGATAATCAAATTTTTCGCAAAAATGATGTAATTTGATTTCGTAATTACAAAAAATGGCAAAAAAAAAAAAATTATGAGATTGAGTTAGTGTTTTATGGATAGTAGGTATGTATGGTGAAGTTGTGTCATATATACAGTACTTTAATTGTTTACATTTAATATTAAAATCTTGTTTCACTCATCACTCTAAAAAAAGTGTTTTAACAACAGTTAAAAATGTCATATAAAAACAACTCGGGAACCGTTGTTTCTACGGTGTCGTTGTAAATCAGTTGTTTATAACAACGGTTTTAGAATCGTCGATATAAAATCACATTAATGACACGTGTAAAAACTTACGTTATTATGCGAAACAAATGTATTTTTTTAAAATATTTTATTATTATATATAGTTTAATTTTGTATAAAATATCAAATTTCCATAATAATAATGCATGTGTATCATAATTTAAATATGAAAGTATACATACAATAAAAGAGTGCATATAACATTCTACAAAAAGTTCTACAAATATATGAAAAACTTCTATGTATCATTCTAATAATTCATCTATACACGTGTTTTTGTATTGAAGTATCACTTGATCCCAACCTCTATCAATTTCAACTCGCACAATAGTCGACATCCACTGCATAACATAGTAGCCACACTCATAATTTTCAGATTGTTTATTGCACTACAAATCAAAATAAGTGAATTAGACACATTAAAATGAGTAAACAAATATATTTTACATTTTCACTTTCCCACTTAACATGTTATAAGTCAAATTTAAGTTCTTCCGTGTTTAATGACTTTCTTATAAGTTTCAATATGTCACAATTCATGTATCTTTTCTCAGCAAAGGGAAATCTGTATAAAATAGTTTCTACAATTGTAATAAGATATCTACTACCAATTATTGTAGATATTAGAGAATAGTTACAGTGTTGCATGTGGTGATTGTGTGGTGGATATTTCTTCTTTTTATTGGTAAAAAAATATATTGAAAATAAAAATATTGTTGTAATAATTGTATTGTGAAATGATATTACATAATTTTAAAATTATTTCATAAATTAGATTCTTATTTTAATAAAAAAAGTTTAAGTTGTAAGAGGTTTTTTTATCAATAATAAATAAATTAAATTAAATTAGACAAATGATATATTAGCAACATGCTATCACCTCATTTCTTTGTCTAAAATTTCAGTTTTTATATAAATGATGAAAATACTTTTTTTATATCATCAATCGAAGGTTGTATACTAGAGTAAGTTTTCAATATATTAATTTTCTTTTTCATGATCTCACACTAGAAAAGTCTTTCTTCACAACAACTTATACTCCTATTATAAAAAAAAATAGATATACCAAAGTCATAGAACTCTATCTAGCATAGACACTAATACTAATACTGACATGACACGGACACGGACACAGAGATACATATAATCTTTAAAATGTAAGACACGGATACACAAATCTATATATTATATAATTATGAATTATATAAATTAACAATAAAGAATTATGTGTGTTTCAATTTTTTTTTAACAGAAAGATGTTTCTCATGACTGATTCAAAAGTATTTGATCCTTATTTTGTAATCATAATAAAAAATTATACAATATGTTTGAGTTTTTAAAAAATATTATATTTCTCCTTTATAAAATTATATTAGAATCGTGTTAAAATTATTAAAAATTCAATAAATATTTTTTTAATTCGACACTTCACCAATACGTGTTTTACGAATATCATACCAATATCGATGTTTAATACATGTGTCCGACACAAAGATACCGTTTAATAAAGGAGATTTCCCTCAAAAGTTGAAAGAAACAACACATTATATATTATTACTTATTTCATTCATTAAAAATAACTCGCATGAACTTTTTGTGCTTTTGTTTTGCACACAATGTTTCTCACAAACTTAAACATGTTATCACTAATTTAGTGGTGCTCAATGAACTGTTTGATCCTAGCAATAAGAGCATCCCTTTGAGCACCACTAGTTGGGTCCATATCCACACCAATTTTGTTGAGATAGAAACTATGACTCACTCCTTTGTTAACAAACAACTCCACATCCTTCTTCGCCTTCCGCATCGCTTCATAGTACTCCATCTGCGTGTCAAACATCAAGTCCATCTCCGCCAGGCACACCAGAAACGGCGCCAGTTTCAGCCCCCCAAGCGGCGGAGCGCCGTCGCCCATGGGGCACGTAATGGGGTGGTCCTTCGTAGAACCCAACGGCAATGCCAAGCTCATGAACTTGTCCACCATGTCCAATGTCAAAAATGGAGATTGCGGTTTCTCCAACTCCGACCTGCTCCGTGTCGACCTCATGAACCCCGGATGAATCGGGATTCCTCCAGCCACATTCACCAGCTTCAGTTGAGTCTTCCCAGCTCGAGCAGCCACTTCATGCACAGTATTTGCACCGGAGCTATCTCCGATCAGAAAAACCCGACCAAAATCACCGTGTTTTTCAAGCCACGCCTCTTCTGCTTCTCTTCCGGCTACACTCTGGAGCCAGAGAAGAGCAGAAAAGCCGTCGTCAATTGCAGCAGGAAGACGATGTTCTGGAGCGCGACGGAGGAAAGAAGACACGACGATGACTCGAGCCAACCGAGCAAGTCGCGAGTAAAACTGATAGTACATGAACCAATCCGGTTCGCTGATGCAAAACCCGCCGCCGTGAAAGTGAAGCAAAATGGGAAGCTTCTCCTCGTTAGAGACTTTCTCCGGCAAGTAAAGTCGTGCACGGAGATTGTTGTTCGTGACAGTATCTCGAACAGCAACTCCGTCGATGAATTCGTGGTGGGGAGGAACCGGTTCGGCCATGAATTTGACCTCCGGCGGACCGGTCCATGTTCGATCTACCGAACCGTCGTCGTAGAGTCTGAGCCAACCCGAGACTTCATCGACGAGGTTCTTCTGTTGGACCATGGTGGTGGTTATGGTGATGCAATGAGTGAGAGTGAGTTATTGTAGTTATGTAGAAGTGAGTGGTGTGGATATTCTTATATAATGCATTGAATGTGGCTTTGAACGTTTAAAGAAGAAGCAAGAAACAAAGGAAAAGTGATGCATGAATCATGTGTTCAACAAGTGAAAATTATGAAGAGAAGTTTCCAAGAATCTATCATGTGAAAACAGTTAATTATATGTTTTTACAAGCACCGTGGAAATGAAAAATATCTTTTTCTTATAATCAAATATTAAAAATCATTATTTTTTATACATTTACAACTTTTAATATTATTATTTTAATGATATTTTAACTTCTTACTCTACTTTACATTTATAACAAAATCTTAATATTTATAATAAAAAAAATAAAAAAATGTTTTTAATAAAAATATAAACAAAATGTAAATGTTAAAATAATTTTTTAAATTAAAAATAATTAAAATATTAATATTTAGTGGAATGTAGAGGAGGAATTCGTCAAATAAATTTTCCAATTTTTGAATATGCCACTCCAAAACTTTCTAACTATTATTTTTTTATTGTATCTTTTTCGACAATATCCACGTGTTAGTGATGCTGCGCCGTAATCGCATAACATTCAAAACCAACTTTACACCTTTTTTTTCGTGGTTTATTTCACATTACTTTATATATATATATATATATATATATATATATATATATATATATATATATATATTTGTGTGAAAACAAAACATTTATCGGATGTTGTAATAAAAGATAATGTGAGGAAAGTTATTTTCATCCTCTTGGGAATAAGGTTATTTGGTGTATTTTGAAAAATGTGAAGAAATCAATAATATAAATTGAGCTAAAGGCATTTTATAAAATAAATATTTCTATTCAACTTTAAAATAAATAAAAAAATTATATATTTTTAAATAGATATAAAATATAATACGAAAAATTATTAAAAGGGTTACCAATTTAAGGTATTGAAATATAATTCTGAAATTGTAAAATAAATATTTAAATAATATAGTAGTTAAAATAAATTAAGTAATATAAAAGTATACGATTGATTAATAATAATAGATTTATTTTTTTATCATTATTAATGTCTTATTTAGTAAAAGATTGAAAATAAAAGTAAAAATCATAAAGTCGTGCTTATGAGTTAATGGCGAAAATAAAATAATAAAATTGTGTCCTCTATTAAAATAAAATAATGAATATGTTAGAGAAAAGTAACAACCATTGCGTTGTCAAAAAAAACTTAGAATCACTATAAAAATGTTAAAATTAGCTGACATCACGTGGCAAATATTATCATTCTCATCGTATAAAATCATTATTTACTCGTGTTTTGAGAAAAGTGATGGTAACATATTTTTTTAATAGATTTTTATGATTAGTTAAAATTATTGAAAACTAACAAAAGCATAAAGAAAAAATATAATTAAAAATTAAAATTCACAAAAAAAGATAATATTTTAAATAAAAGTTTAACTGATAATAATATATAAATAACACATGTTTTAATAAGGATTTCGTTTACCAATCATAAATAATGTTTTAATAAGAATAAGAATGATGAATAAATATAGAAAGAGATTTACTCTGTAAAATCAACATACAATGTGTTAATAAAGAAGAAAAATGTAAAAATTAACAATACTTTTGATCATTTTGAAAACTAAAAAGACTCACGTGAACAAAGATTGTGAGATGGAAAATAATGCTAAATAATTTCCATCTATAAAGAGATAGATATGGATAATTCTTTATATTAAAATATATTATTTAAATTATTATGAACTTGAAGGTAAGATAAATAAGTTGTAGACACTTATATAAGCATGGAATATTCTAAAATACTTCTTTTAATTTATTTATTCTTTACTAAAAAATATTTAAATTACAAAAATTACTATAAAAAAATTAAAATATCTAAAGAATCATCAAACATCATTTTGAATTTATAAAAAATGGAATCTCCAAAATCTTATATATTTTATGAGCAATAACAAATTAATTAATATTATATGTTGGGTTCTCTAATCCATGTACTTTTTACAAAAAAGAAGTATGAAACATCGATTGAGTAATGGAAAAGAAACAAAGAGAGGGTAGTTGGTACCTACATCAAATAGACAAAATGAAGGAAAAGGATACAACATATTTAATAGCACAAATCACCATAAAATGAAGAAAATTTAGTAATGAAGAACACCATGCACCACAAAACCTAAACAATAATAGAAGTGCGTAGTTCAAATTCTTCCCACACTACATTGCAATGATGTTTAGAAGTTAATCGAAAGATAAAAAAGTTAGGTCAAAGTTGGGAAAAGATGCAAGATAGATGAAACCTATTCAATTAATTTATTAAATTATTTACTAAAACCATTTCACTAAAAAAGATTATTAAATAAAAATTAATTTTAAAAATAAAAAACAATTAGTTATTATATATTATTTTACAGATTAAAATAATATTAATATATAAAGTAATTTGTATTATTAATAAAAAAATTATAAATTAATTTCTAAATTAATATTTAACTAGTTATTTTTAATTATTATTAGATACCAAATTAAAAATTAGTTTATAAATTTTATTAACAATAAAAACTATTTTAGAATTAATAATTTTTTACTTTATAAAATAATATATAATATAATTAATATAATAATTAATTATTTTTAAATTTAAAATTAGTTTTTATTTAATAATTTTCTAGTCGTATTTATTGAAATATATAATTGATAACTATAGAATAATAGAGATATAATTTTTATTCTATATAAATTTTAGTTTATTGATTATATTTTTGAATTTTTATAATTTTAGTAATTAGATAGTTTTAAACATTTATAATTTTTATTCATATATTAATTATTTTAATGGTATTTTTTAATTTTAATTTTTTTAAAAAAAATATGTATTATATTTATTATATATTTCCAATCAAGTAAAAATAATGTTCACTTAAGTAGATATCATACTTTCGCTATTATAATTATCGGAATACTTAATATTTCCATTATAATGTTAAAAATAATTTAATAAATAATGTTAATAGTATAATGGTTAAAATATATAATTTAATAAAAAATTATAAAAATAGAAAAGTAATATATATCTTTGAAGTATAATACTAAAATAATAAAATATATATTACAAATAATGTAATGGTTAAAATAATAAACAAGAATATGTAGAAACTATAATAAAATAAATATAATATCATCTATCGTTATCTATATTAAATCCATTGATTTTGTTTTTTAAAACCTATAAAAATAAATACTAACTCTCCCACGTGTTATAGAGTATAATGCATTGGAATAGGTAAAAAGTTTGTTAAACCAAACTAGACAAACGGAACACTATATAAAGTTTAGTAGGTGTAGTATAAAATAATAGGCGAACTATATAAGAGGGGGTTGAATATGACACAAATTTTGTTCTATTTTTTTAAGAGACATGTATATTAAAATTGTGGGTTTAGACACTTTTAGAAAAGATTTGTGCAAGAATAAAGAAACAACAATAAAAACTTGCTTTTATATTAATTCAATCTAATATGAATTAGATTTAATTATCTTTTGATAAAAGAGTTTGGAGTTTGAGTGTGTAGAAACAATAATAAAATAGTTTTGCATGTGTACATGTGTGTGTAATGTGTGGATAAAATTCGTGTTTGTTGGGTGGTTGATAAAGACATGAATGATAATGGTGGTGATAGTGTCACAAGAGTTTCAAATAATTGGAAGATATTTTGCTTCCTTTGAAAAACAAGTTGCAAAGTCATAAGCTTCTTTCTTTGAGTTATTGGAACTCATACATGAATATATTTATTAACTAATAAAGTCTATATCATATAGTGGAAATGTGCTTTAATGATGGTTATATTCATAATGATTAATATATTTTCTTTTTGGAATAATAAAAGTATTTGAGTGTTTCAAGACTTACAAGACATGGTGGAAAAGAAAGTGAATACATTTGTCAAGTGTTTGCGAATAAAGGAGTAGAGTTTAACTCTCTCAATTTCAAATTATTTTATGAAAATAGTAAATAAAAAAACAACTTATTACAACATATACACCACACCAAAAAAATAACACTAAGCAAGAATAAAAAAGATAAAGGATGAATATGTTCTTTATTGAAATGGTTATGCAAGCCTTTATAGTTGAAAGTTAAAGCTGTAAATTGGACATTCTACTTATTGAATTAATTTCCAACACTTGTTGTGAAGGTATCATTCCTCAAAAAGTTTGGAGAAAAGTCAAACATTTAGTAGAACAAACTTTGAGTTTGGAGTTTCGACAACATATACCAAAGGCAAAATGAGGTAAGCTTGATACCGAGAGTTTTAAATGTATCATTTTGGGTGTGAGTGATAACTAAAAGGGTAACCTTCTTTTTTACCCTAAGACAAAGAGAATTATAGATAGTTAGAGTGTAGTGTTTGAGAAAAAAGAAAGTTGGGATTGAGAATAAAATTATAGAGAACAATGTTGGAGATCCCACATCGACTAGAGATTAAGACATTTCATTGTATATAATTGGGTGCAAACTTCAATCCTATGAGCCGGTTTTATGGGGTTGAGTTAGGCTTAAAGTCCACTTCTTAACATGGTATTAGAGTCATTTCGAGCCTATCCTAGCAAGTGTTTGTTGACCTTATCAGGTCACCCGCTATCGAGTCGTTATCGGACCACCCATAACATATATCTCCACGCACGAGTTGGTAGCCTCGGCATGAGGTAGTTTCTGCCTTTTTCCTTTTATGAGAGATCTTATAAAGATCATTGATGAACATCTGACCTAAATTAACGGAAAATTTAAACAAAAAAATCTTGTAAGATTCTTACAAATAGCCAAACATTCATAAATAACCTTCTTAGATAAAATCTTTTAGCCATGCGAACTTAGATGTCTTTCTAATAGGTCTTTGAGGTATTAGCACACTATTAAAAGAAGAAGTAGATACCTAGTACAAGACATTATCAATGATAATCCAATTTCCTTCTTCTATGTTATGGAAACAACATTTTATAATGAGTTTTAAACTGTTCCAAAAAATGATTTCATTATGATTAATCTCAATTTAGAACTTTCTGGTGGAGTGAAAAATCCTGGTTAAGTAAACACCAATTTCATGTCATTCATTTTTTATTAGTGAGGAGAATTCATTCTGTAGTAAACTATTGGTAAAAGGTTGACCTGTGTTTGAAAAATCTCTGTTCCAGAATGTTAAAACATTGTTTAGAATTTCATGTTTTAGATTTTTTATTTTATTTTTAAGAATATTTTGAAGTGTGCATCCCAGAATTACTTTCTTCACCTCTTTACACCTACCTATTATGAACAAAATATATTAAAATTTAAGAGGTACATGAAGCAATATGTGGAGTGCGAAAAGGAAATTCTTAAACAAATTGGTTAACAGAGTAGCTGAAGTCAAACCCAATTTCATTCAATAATAACAAGTATATTAGAAGAGAGAGAAAAATACAACTTTTACCATTTTATGTATACTAGTACAAATACATGTACTTTTGTATTTATTTTTTCGTACTTTCATAGCAATAAAATAATATACTTTATGTACCGGTCGGCACCGGACGACCGCGGCGTACTCATGGTAAAATCATCACAAAACCCTGTGTCTTATACGACTCTTCGTCCTTCTATGACCTCTAGCCGGACGAACGAATGGTTTATGTCGAATAAATCTAATTTAATCCAGAACGTGGTTACACGTGTAGAAAAGAGCAGTTATAACAACCATTGACGAAGTAAAAACACGTTCTCTAGACCACTCCCCTGGTTTTCAGGAAACCACCAGGCACGACCCAAAGACCACTAAGCATGTCTCTAACCATCAACTGATTGGCCCACATGGCCAAGGCCCAGGTCAACATACAAAAGGGACTTCTGATAAGGGGGAAAAGGTACGTTTTCCATACTATCAGAGAATTCTCACTTAAGCACCATTGCTGACTTGAGCGTCGGAGTGCAATCGCAGGTACCCCCGCCGACCGACCGAAGCACGCGAAGAGAAACAAGACTTGAAGAATAGGACAACCCAGAGGGAAGAAGACACCTTGTATCGACGTGGATCAACATTACTCAGTCCCCAATATCCATACAGGTACAATTGGCGCCCACCGTGGGGCCGAGTAATCATTATTTCCAGACCCAAAGATCCCAACGCTTGAAGATGGGCTCAACGGCAAACAACAACAACAATGATATCTCTGAAGAGCATAGGACCATACTACAAACCCTCCAGATTCAGATGCAGGAATTACTCCAAAAAGGAGTCATCGATCAACTTCGCCAAGATGAAGAAAGGAAAAGACGAGAAGAAGAGCGTCAACAACACGCAGAGGAGATAGCACAATTGAAAGAACAGAACAAGAGATTGTTGGATAGACTTGAGCAATCTGAACGCGAAGGGCATTCACGTGCACCTTCTCCATCACCGTTCCAATCAGGAACAAGAACAATAGCCCAGGCTATACCTCACACGTCATTCGTTCAACACACCCGTCAGAGTGCAAAGCCAGTAACCCCAAACGAGGTAGCAAACCCGAAAGGCCATCCGTTCACTGATGACATCATAGCCACTCCTCTCCCTGACAAGTGGAGGGGCCTAACGATAAACCTTTATGACGGTTCCACAGACCCAGACGAACATCTGAATATATTTAGAACTCAAATTACCCTTTACACAACCGACCGAACGGTATGGTGTAAAGTCTTCCCCACCTCTCTCAGGGAAGGCCCCCTTGGATGGTTTTCGGACCTTCCACCCAATTCCATTGCAAGCTTCGACGCTTTGGAATTGAAGTTCACCACGCAATACGCCACAAGTAGACCTCATCGGACATCCTCCATGTCTCTTCTAAATGTCAAACAAGAAAGGGGAGAATCATTGAGAACATTCATGAACAGATTTAGCAAAGTGTGTATGAACATTCGTAATCTTAATCCAGAAATAGCCATGCACCATTTGGTCTCGGCCATACTACCAGGAAGGTTCACTGAAAGCCTTATCAAACGACCTCCGTGCAATATGGATGAATTAAGAACAAGAGCAACAAAGTTCATGCAGATAGAAGAACATATTGACTATCATCGAAAAACTTATGCTGAGAACACGGACAAGAGCAAAGAAATTCGTCCCCCCACAATACCGACCGACCGAGAACGACATCGCCCCAATAGGGGACCCCGTTTCCATAACTACACTCCCTTGATTGTACCAAGGGGTAAGGTTCTCGACGAAGCACTGCAGATTGAATTGATTCCGACGTTGAGGCCATCACAAACCCCTCCCAATGCCGACACCAGTAAACGTTGCCAATACCATCGTAACTATGGCCACACGACCGAAGGATGCCAAGCACTGAAAGATAAAATTGAAGAGCTCGTCCAGGCCGGCCATCTGCGCAAGTTCGTGAAAACCACCATCACGGCACCCAGGTCACCCCAGCGTGATCATGATCCCCGCGAACGTTCGGGACGAAGAGACGACCGAACCCGTGACAACCACTATCGTTCAAGCAGAAGAAAAAGAAGCGAAAGTCCGATCAGACGAACGAGGCCTAAAAGCGAAAGCCCTGAACGTAGAAGTCGAACTAAACAAAAAGTTCGCACAGTCATCAATACAATCGCTGGACCGGTGTCGCTCGGTCAGCCCCCTCAAGAAATTAATTACATTGCAGGTGGCTTTGCGGGTGGAGGATGCTCTAATTCAGCCAGGAAAAAACATTTAAGAGCAATTCAATCCGTTCATTCGACTCCCACACAACGCCGACCGCATATACCACCAATCACTTTCACTGACGAAGACTTCACAGCAATCGATCCATCTCAAGATGACCCCATGGTAATAACTGTGGAGATAGATAAATTTGCAATTGCAAAAGTTTTGGTAGATCAGGGTAGCTCGGTCGACATCCTATATTGGGAAACGTTTAAGAAGATGAAGATTCCAGAAGCAGAGATACAACCGTACAACGAGCAGATAATTGGTTTCTCAGGGGAAAGAGTGGATACGAAAGGATTTATCGATCTGTACACCACGTTCGGGGATGATTACCTCAGCAAGACCATCAACATACGATATCTACTCGTTAATGCCAATACATCGTACAATATTTTGCTCGGTCGACCATCTATCAACAGATTGAAAGCCATTGTCTCAACTCCTCATTTAGCTATGAAGTTCCCCTCGGTCAATGGAGACATAGCAACCGTACATGTAGACCAGAAGACAGCACGAGAGTGTTATGTAGCTAGCCTGAAGGTGGAGCCGACCCGAAGGCTTTATACCACGTCAGCCGAACGGACCACAGAGCGAAGAGGTCGGTCAACAGAAAGACGCTCCAGAGGAAGGGAATCTAGAAGACACTTGGTCGCTTTAGTCGATCTAGATCCTCGACTGGATGATCCCCGAATGGAAGCAGGAGAAGACCTTCAACCCATATTCCTTCGGGACAAAGACCGGAAAACATACATGGGAACATCCCTCAAACCGGACGACCGAGAGACGATCGGTAAAACATTAACAAAGAACGCTGATCTTTTCGCCTGGACGGCTGCAGACATGCCAGGAGTAAAATCAGATGTGATTACCCATCGATTGTCTGTTTATACAGAGGCCAGGCCGATCGCTCAAAAGAAAAGGAAACTAGGTGAAGAAAGGCGCAAAGCCGCACGAGAAGAAACCGACAAGCTAATTCAAGCTGGTTTTATTCAAAAGGCCCACTATACGACATGGCTAGCCAATGTAGTGATGGTAAAAAAGACGAATGGAAAATGGAGAATGTGCGTAGACTACACAGACCTTAACAAAGCGTGCCCAAAGGACTCGTATCCTCTACCTACTATCGACCGGCTGGTCGACGGTGCAGCCGGTCATCAAATCCTAAGTTTCCTTGATGCTTATTCAGGTTACAATCAAATACAAATGTACCACCGTGATCGAGAAAAAACCGCGTTTAGAACAGATTCTGATAATTTCTTCTATGAAGTCATGCCGTTCGGCCTCAAGAATGCAGGAGCCACATACCAGCGACTCATGGATCACGTATTCCACGACATGATCGGTAGGAATGTAGAAGTATACGTTGACGACATCGTCGTCAAATCAGACTCTTGCGAACAACATGTTTCTGACTTAAAAGAGGTTTTTCAAGCCTTGCGTCAATACCGCATGCGTTTAAACCCGGAGAAGTGCGCGTTCGGCGTAGAAGGGGGGAAGTTCTTAGGCTTCATGCTCACACATCGGGGTATAGAAGCTAATCCAGAAAAATGCAAGGCAATCACCGAAATGCGAAGTCCCAACGGACTCAAAGAGATCCAGAGACTAGTCGGCCGTCTCACTTCGTTGTCTCGATTCGTACCTAAGCTTGCCGAACGAACGAGACCCATCATAAAACTTCTGAAGAAGACAAGTAAATTTGAATGGACAGATGAATGTGAACAAAATTTCCAACAGTTAAAAGCATTTCTGGCATCTCCACCGGTCATCCAGAAACCGAACGCACGGGAACCCATTGTGGTCTACCTCGCCGTCTCCAATGAAGCGGTGAGTTCCGCTCTGGTACAAGAAATTGAAGCGGAAGAACGACCGGTATATTTTGTAAGTCGAGTCTTACATGACGCAGAAACCCGGTACCAAATGGTCGAAAAAGTTGCCTTCGCTTTGGTCATTACCGCACGACGGATGCGGATGTATTTCCAAAATCACAAGGTCATTGTTAGGACTAACTATCCCATTATGAAGATTCTCACCAAACCTGACCTCGCCGGACGAATGATAGGTTGGGCAGTCGAACTGTCAGAATTCCACATCGAATACCAACCCAGGGGAGCCATCAAGTCCCAAGCCCTCGCCGACTTCACAGCAGAACTCACTCCCTATCCGACCGAACGGAATCCCCGATGGACACTATACGTAGATGGGTCATCTAACAGTCGTTCGTCCGGAGCAGGAGTTGTACTTGAAGGACCAGGGGAGATTGTTGTCGAACAAGCCATGAAATTTGAATTTAAAACTTCCAATAATCAAGCTGAATACGAAGCTATAATCGCAGGTTTGCATCTGGCGATTGAATTGGAGATAACAAATATAACTTGTAAAAGCGACTCCCGTCTAGTCGTCGGACAACTTACAGGGGAGTATGAGGTAAGAGAAACATTACTCTAACAGTATTTTCATTTCGTAAAAAATCTTCTAAACAGGTTCAAAGAAATCTCCTTCCAACACGTACGGAGGGAAAATAATACTAGGGCGGACGCTCTATCGAGATTGGCTACCCAAAAAAAGAAAGGCGTCCACCGGTCGGCCATACACGTGACCCTGGCTAAACCAAGTGTTGGTACCGAAGAATGCATGGCGACTGACACCCAACCTAACTGGATGACTCCCATAAAACAATATCTTACCGATGGTGTATGCGATCCACATTTGGAGAAAACGATGAAGTTACAAGCCGCCCGATACATACTGATTGGCGAAGATCTTTACAGGAGAGGGTATTCCCGTCCCCTCCTAAAATGCCTTGGTCCAGAACAAGTCACTTATGTAATGACCGAGTTACACAAAGGGATATGCGGAACCCATTCAGGAGCGCGGACTATGTCCGCCAAAATTCTAAGAGCAGGATACTACTGGCCGACCTTGCAGGGAGACTGCACTGAATACGTTAAAAAGTGCGTGAAATGTCAAGAGTTCGGCACCCTATTGCACCAAAAACCAGAGCATTTGCACTACATCCTATCCCCTTGGCCGTTCGTGAAATGGGGAATGGATATTATCGGACCTTTCACACCCGGAAAAGGGCAATGCAAGTTCCTACTGGTGGGTATAGATTACTTTACCAAATGGATTGAAGCTGAACCACTAACAGCCATCACCGCCCGGAACGTACAAAGCTTTGTGTGGAAAAACATTGTCTGCAGGTTCGGCCTACCTCAGATCATTATCACAGACAACGGTCGACAGTTCACCGACCGTGGGCTAGCTGAATTCTATGAGAAACTTCACATCAAACATATAACGAGTTCGGTCGAACACCCTCAAACCAACGGTCAGGCGGAAGCCGCCAACAAAGTTATTCTCAATGAGTTAAAGAAGAGACTTGGCCCGTCCAAGGGAAATTGGACTGAAGAATTGTTAGAGGTTTTGTGGGCTTATCGTTGTACTCCCCAGTCAACAACTCAAGAAACACCTTATAGCCTGACGTACGGCACAGAAGCCATGATTCCGGTCGAAATCGGCGAACCTTCACTACGCCGACAGACGTTAGACCTAGACTTAAAAAAGGAAAGTCTACTAGTCGGCCTCGACCTCATCAATGAATTAAGGGACAAATGCAAGATAAGGGAAGAAGCATGCAAGATACGAGCAGCACGAAGGTACAACTCCAAAGTGAAGCCACGAAGTTATCAGAAAGGAGATCTAGTTTGGCGCATGCGCAGCGACGCCCGGAAGGACGGAGGAAAGTTTTCAAGCAATTGGGAAGGTCCGTTCCGCATCTCCGACACAGCAACAGGAGGAGCTTATTACTTAGAATATTTGTCAGGAAAATCTGTACCGAGAACTTGGAATGCCACGCATCTCAAATTCTATTACAGTTGATGAATAAACTTAGTGCACTCTTTCCTCGCTCGGTAGTTTTATCCCTAAGGAGGGTTTTCTACCGAGAAGGTTTTAACGAGGCATTTTAAATCACCAATCTTGGTCAGAAATTCAATTAATTCACCGTTCATTCGGTCGGAATACATAACGAAAGTTATCCGAATTATAACTTAAACGTTATTCACCAACCTTGGTCAGAAATTCAATTAATTCACCGTTCTTTCGGTCGGAATACATAACGAAAGTTATCCGAATTATAACTTAAACGTTATTCACCAACCTTGGTCAGAAATTCAAATAATTCACCGTTCATTCGGTCGGAATACATAACGAAAGTTATCCGAATTATAACTTAAACGTTATTCACCAACCTTGGTCAGAAATTCAATTAATTCACCGTTCATTCGGTCGGAATACATAACGAAAGTTATCCGAATTATAACTTAAACGTTATTCACCAACCTTGGTCAGAAATTCAATTAATTCACCGTTCATTCGGTCGGAATACATAACGAAAGTTATCCGAATTATAACTTAAACGTTATTCACCAACCTTGGTCAGAAATTCAAATAATTCACCGTTCATTCGGTCGGAATACATAACGAAAGTTATCCGAATTATAACTTAAACGTTATTCACCAACCTTGGTCAGAAATTCAAATAATTCACCGTTCATTCGGTCGGAATACATAACGAAAGTTATCCGAATTATAACTTAAACATTATTCACCAATCTTGGTCAGAAATTCAATTAATTCACCGTTCATTCGGTCGGAAAGTTATCCGAATTATAACTTAAACGTTATTCACCGACCTCGGTCAGAAATCGAAATTATTTATGCCTCGTCCGGCATCAGAATTATCTTATTACTTTAAGGTAATCCGAATTATTTATGCCTCGTCCGACATGAGAATTATCATATTACTTTAAGGTAACCCGAATTATTTATGCATCGTCCGGCATCCGAATTATCTATTAATTCATTAACCGTGCGTTCGGCCAGAATATATAACGAATTATAACTTCAACGTTATTCACCAACCTTGGTCAGAAATCGAAATTATTTATTAATTAACCGTTCATTCGGTCGAGATTATATAACTACGGCTATCCGAATCATATACTTCTTCAAACCCGGATCTATGCTGACAACAATCTCTGCAACATAAACACGAAAATAAGAAACAGATACGCTATTAGCCGAACGACCGCAAGAAGAAGGTGCTCACCTTTTAGTTCCGCCTACTGCTTAGACGACCCATAAAGAGCTATCAGTTCCCGCGTAGGGAGCCTACACGATAGTTGATTCACGACCATCAAAATTTCTTGGTCGATGGGAGACAAAGATTCCCAAAGCCGATGGTCAAGAGAGGTGGGATTCTCCGTCCAATAGAATGGAAATTTTGTGCTTCCAGCGGCATTATAGAATAGATTTTGTGCACCGGACGACCATAGGGTACTCATGGTAAAATTATCACAAAAACCCCTGCGTCTCATACGACTCTTCGTCCTTCGATGACCTCGAGCCTGGGGGGCAAGTGTACCGGTCGGCACCGGACGACCGCGGCGTACTCATGGTAAAATCATCACAAAACCCTGTGTCTTATACGACTCTTCGTCCTTCTATGACCTCTAGCCGGACGAACGAATGGTTTATGTCGAATAAATCTAATTTAATCCAGAACGTGGTTACACGTGTAGAAAAGAGCAGTTATAACAACCATTGACGAAGTAAAAACACGTTCTCTAGACCACTCCCCTGGTTTTCAGGAAACCACCAGGCACGACCCAAAGACCACTAAGCATGTCTCTAACCATCAACTGATTGGCCCACATGGCCAAGGCCCAGGTCAACCTACAAAAGGGACTTCTGATAAGGGGGAAAAGGTACGTTTTCCATACTATCAGAGAATTCTCACTTAAGCACCATTGCTGACTTGAGCGTCGGAGTGCAATCGCAGGTACCCCCGCCGACCGACCGAAGCACGCGAAGAGAAACAAGACTTGAAGAATAGGACAACCCAGAGGGAAAAAGACACCTTGTATCGACGTGGATCAACATTACTCAGTCCCCAATATCCATACAGGTACACTTTATAGAATATATATAAGATTAAAAAAAATCAACTATTTACTTTTTATTATTCTGAAAATCGTTATCGTATATTTAGTTTTTCTTTTCTTATTTTGTAGAATTTTATCTTATATTGATTATAATATTTAATTTTATTGTACAAAAACAATGGAATATAAAAAGAAACTAGATATATGGAGTAATTTATAGAACTTTTTTTTACACTGTTTTTTTATTCAGAACATGAAAAAAAAAAAATACTCCAGATCTTTTTTTAAAAATTTAAATTTTAAAAACATTTGCTTTAATGTTAAGAAAATGAAAATTTGATTAAAAAAATTATATCGAGATTGTGGAAATTTTGGTTTTAACTTTACATTATAATAAGAAGACAAAAAGTGCTTATATGATGTAAAATCATTGCATTCCAGATAGTTTTTCGTAGAAAACATTTTTTTCTTAAAAATATTCCCAAAAACATGAAAATTAAAAGGTATTACGAATTTTATTTTCTTTTGTTAGTGAGTGTTGGTGGTGCAAAGGCATAAGAATGTTTTGAAAAAAAATGAAGGAAAAAATAGAGGTAAATAAGAATGGTTTGTTGATATTTCTAATTACATAATTAATTAAAAATTCAAGAAAAGAAGATGAAAGTTAAAGTATTTAATTTTTTTATTAAATTTTATTTTAGAGTTAAGAAATGTTGAAAGTGACTTTTTAATTTTTAATTTTAATTTAAATGTTAGGAAATGGTTTAAAATATATGAAAAAGGAAGAGTGTTTATAGCATAAAAAGGGGAGTGTAAATAGTAGATTTAAAAGATATTTAAGGCAAGTGATTGTGACGTTAGAGTCCAAAAGATAAATAGAAATGTCAAGTTTCCAATGGGCCCTTCTTTTCTCACCCCTTTAATGCTCTTCACACCCCTTTTTCTTTTTTAGAATAAAAGAAAAGTAGTTATTGTACCTCTCTCTTGTTTCCTACACACCCTACCTTTCACTCCTTCCCTATATCTTCATTTCCTCTTATTTTCTCTCTTAAAATAATGTAATTTCTTATTTATTTTACTTTATTCAAGTAATAAAGTAATATTAAATTAAAAAATATTTTTCTATTCTCTATGTTATATTTATTTTATTTAGAAATATATATTTAATTTTATAAATATACATTTTTTTTATTTCAGTTTCTTCTCAATCAAATCAAGAAAGAGATAGTATTTTTTTTTATCTTCCTTTCTTTATATTTTCTTTCATATTTAATAACTAATAGGTCATCAAATTTTCTAATATTTTTCATTCATTCTACTTTATTCTCTTTTCACTTTCTTATAATATTCAAACATAGCACTTAAGTTTCAACTGTCCCTATACTTAACCCTTTTGTAGAAAGGGGATTAGATCAATATGATAATCACATCTCAAATAAAAAGGGACTTATCATTGTGGTGATGAAAACTCTAATAATAGAAAGGGCTTTAATTGTCATGATTAATGAGACATAAGATAGTTATATATATATATATATATATATATATATATATATATATATATATTTATTTATTGTAGGCCTAAAACTCAAGTTATAAGAGAACTATTCTTATATTATAAATTGGAACAATGAAGTTTTCACTCTTCTCTCAATTGAATTTTTGGGAGGTGCATTTCACACTCCTTATCAAGAATTAGGTAGAAAATATCTCTTTCAAAGTACTCCCCATCTATTTTAGAAAATATACTTAATTTTTAAATGCCTATTACTTCAATTTAATTATATGGTAATTTAAAGTAATTATTGTATATACAAAAATATATTTACATATTTAAATAATTTCTAAAATAGTATCTAAATTAGTTTCTAAATTTGTACATAATTAGTTACTAAAATTTTATCTACCAACTTTAGAATGTAAATAATTGGTACCTAAATTCTTGGTAGCGAATTAGATGCTAATTTAGAAATTATTTATCAATAATAGAAATTAATTTATATACCAAAAAACAATTTAGTTTCTAAAATAGTATTTAATTTAATTAATATAAGAATTAATAATTTTTGTTCTCTAAAATTAGTTTCTATTTAATGATTTTATAGTGACAACTAATTAAATACTAATTTAGAAACTATTTATCAATAATAGAAACTATTTTATATATCGATAGTTTTTTAATCTATAAAATAGTATCTAATTTAGTCAATATAGTAACTAAGTATTTTTTGTCTCTACAATTGGTTTCTATTTAATGATTTTTTAGTAGTGTTTTATCATAAATTTTATAAAAAAATATATTTGTTTTGTGCACTAACCATAATACTTTTAGAAACTAAAGAAAAAAAAATGTTAAAATACATGTAAGTTTAATATGAGACAATGATATTAACAAATTTTGTTAATGATTGGATGATAGTGTAAGAGTTATTTGAATGAAAAATACTATATATGATGTAGAACAAAGTTTAGAAGGACAAGTTGACCAATAGTGTTTTTTTTGGTCAAGGTGCCATTTTGAAGTCCACTACACCATTCAAAAGTTTGCCTAATCCAAAAAAAATCCAACACTTGGCACACACTCCCACAACTTTAGGTTCAAAAATATACAATCATTAAAAGGGGCACTTCTTATTATTTAAGATTTCTTTTATAGTTTTACTACCCAAAGAGCTATAAATATAAATAAAGCACTTTAGTACAATTAGGTTTACACTGTTTTCATATATTATCACTACTACTTTGTTCATGCATGTATTGACCTAAAACGTTAAGGTATCTTTAAAGGTGTTCATAGAATCTCCTTCATTATCTACACCTTGCTCACTCACCACAAACACTTCAGAATCTAGAGAGACACAAGAATCCTTAGACTTGACTCCATCACTTTGCTAAACTACACTAGAAAAAGAAAAAAAGAAAAAAAAATAGGACTATCTTAGATTTTCCCTTTTGTTTTATTGATCTTGTAATTTTCATGTTGTATAATAGATGATTCAATAATAATTTCAACTTTTGATATTTGTAACCTAGGTGATTTGAATTTTTTTGGACTTTTAGATATTTCAGAAACTTTGATTATTTCTAATAATTATAAGATTTATCTTTAAATTCGTTGTTAGTTTGGTTTTTGGTTTATGCTTAGTTAGAATTATTGATAATTGGTTGTCATCTTATGTCAAGAGGTAGAAGCAAGTTTCGCAAATGTCTAAACATGTTTGGATATATGTAATGCTTTGGACTTTTTTTGGGAGGTTATGTTGACATCATAATTTCTCCAAATAGAGTTTGAGTAATCCTAAAATGTTTCATATTTATTTATTATTTTTACTGATAAAATAATCTTTAATTTGAAACTTCATCATCCGTAAAACTACTCTTTGAATTTTATTAAATAATCTATTATGCAGAAATTAAACTTGGTTATTTGTGTTATCATATTGAGTTATTTTTTTGAATATTTATATTTTTTAAATATAATTTGTAGGATCTTTGGATAAAAAAATTTAAGAGGATAATTATTTCTATAGAGAATTTAAAATGTTTTTGTGATAAAATAAATTTTTTGGGCAAGAAATTTTGAAAAAAATTTGGAACCATAAAATTTTATGAGAGTAATTGGGTTATTTAAGATTAGATTTAAATTCTAGGAATGTAAAAATGTAAAAAACAAAATTTGAGATACTTAAGAGGTGTTTCAATCTGTGTAAAAAAATGTCAAGACTAATCTGTTCAACATCTGATGTACAAAAATTCAACAGACTTTACAAATCAACCAACCCATCATCAATAATACATAATTCAAAACCTAACATAAAAAGGTAGTAAGATGATTACTAAGGGGATATTAAAAAGGAAATAGAATAATAATTGAAAATTTATTTGTGACATTGTTGGTAATGCTAGAAGCCAAAGTGCAGGGAAAAAGATGTAATCAAAGGATGAAAAGCTATTAAGTTGTGATAGATTATGTCGTAGACGTGGAGTAATGAATCTTTGACCAAAACTTTTGAAGTTGTAGAAATGAACAGAGTGAGAGTTTGATTAATGAAACTTTTCTTTTTGTGTCAAGAAAAATGGCTTTTTGAGAAGATGAAGAAGAAGAAGAAGAAAAGGTTAATGGGCACCAAACACCAATGGCATATTTATGAAATTGCTTAAAGGAAAGTTGGAAGTATACGTAGGGGGAATATGCACTCTAAAGGACCTTTTTCTTCTTTGGACCCATGGAACCCAACAAATTACTAGTCTTGCATCAATAATTAACTAATCACTATAAGACATTTATTCATTATATGCAAGATTAACTATGAAAAATCACAATTCCATTCAAGTTATCTTTCCATTGAAATGCAAAGGTATAAAAAAAAACATTTAGTAGCAACTAATTTTAAAAATAAAAAAATAATTTATTTATTATAATACTATAAATTAAATATTAATTTATAAACTAAAAAAATATTAGTATATAAAGTTGTTTCTATTATTAATAAAAAATTTAAAAATAGTTTTTAAATTAGTATTTTAAGACTACAAGAAAATCATGAAATAGAAACCAAGACTAAAAATAATTAGTTACTATAGTGACTAAATTATAGACCATTTTAGTGACTAAAATAATTTTTGGTTTTTAAATTAGCTTTTATTGTTGTTAAATGGTTTCTAAATTGGTATCTAATTAGCAACCAAGGTTTTTGCTATCAAATTTAGAATATAAATAATTGGTAGTTAAAACCTTGGTAGCTAATTAGATATCAATTTAGAAACTATTTAACAATAATAGAAACTAATTTAGAAACTAATTTTTTTTTAGTTTTTAAATTAGTTTCTAATTTAGTTACTATAACAACTAATTATTTTTTATCTATAAAATTGGTTTCTATTTTACGGGTTTTTTTAGTGTAAATGTATTTATTATGATAGTAAATATTTTTAAAAGTTTTAAATTTTTTTCATGTTTAAACCAAAAATATAGTAGTTTTAGCAATCATATAAAACCAAAAGTTAATTGAGATAGCAAAAGAATCTACACATTTTAGTAATGAAATCAATTAGAATATATATATGTATCGAAGCATTTTTTATGGGACATACATACTTTTTAAAAATTAACCAATTACAAACAATTACCAAAAATATTTATTAATTTGGAATATATTTATCAAGTAAAAAAAATGTTATGTAAATTTATGTCTATTATTGTTTTAAGCACCACTTGATTAAATGACGACAACACTTTATAAAAGTCCAATAAATAAATAAGTGTATTGCTTAATCAATGACACTTTATAAGATGTCTAATGGATAAGTACCACTAACAATATGATATCATTTTTATGTGACAAATTACTGTGATTAGTTTTAATTAAATAATTTATTTTTAAAGATAAAATATGTTTTTTTTCTCCGATGTGATTATTTTGTGGAAAAAAATATTTTAACCCAAAACAATATCTCTTTACTTTAATGCTTATAAATTTAAAATAAAAATAAAAATGATCATTATCATAACTTTATGATGATATATATATGACATATGTTCAAAGATATCACAATGTGTTTGAAAGTTGCGTTTTGGAGGAAAAGAAAAGAGATGACAAACTTTTTTAATTTCTAATAAATATCCTATGATTTAACATTTTGTAAAAAGGAAACAAAGTGAACCTAATTATTAATCTTATGTTTATTTTTATCAACATTACACAATTCACTTAATTTAAAATTATTTTTTATAAAATTTTACTCCAAAAAATACCCTTAGTAAATCAAGTATTAATTTAATTTCTTAAAAAATTATGAAGTCTAAAACTAGTATTAAAAAAAATCAAATTTAGTAATATTTATAGAAACTAAAAATATATTTTAAATAATTATTAGATGGACTAAAATTTGATTATTGTAAATCGATGTTTCCGTAACAATTAAAAATATTGAATTAATAGAAAGTGAAAAAAAAAGATGATATTTTATTTTCTGCACTCAAGATAAACCTAATCCAACTTAGAGACTGAGAACTAATATCTCTAAGCATATTCTTCATTTTTAATTATCAATAAAAAATTAAAATGTATTATTCTAATGAAAATCTTTTCTTGAGAAAAAATGTTTTCAGCTGTCAAAGAACTGCTGCAAATTTTATACTCAAGATATTCTTATGTTAAAAGTTGAAAAAGTTAACAGAAAATTTTGAAACACAGCTAATATTAATATAAGAAGGTATTATGAAGTTTAATAAAATTACACAAAATTTATCTTTTATACTATTTTATATTAACTTAATTATTAAAAAAAAAACATTACATTATAATATCCTTATATGTTGAATTATTTCTTTAAATGTTTGAAAATATTACACTGCATATCTATATTATTGCAAATAGTTAAAATATAAAGAATATTTGTATGGTTTATGAAATATTAGGTGTAAATAGTGTAATTCATTTTTAATATATTTAATTATTAATTTATTGGTTTAAGTGAAATTAGTTCCTTAAACAAAATATTATATTTAAGTCTTACAAATAGAAAAAAATGTAATCAAAAGAAATTGTAAAGTAAAAGTGACTAGTGGGGTTCTCTAATAGATATTAATTAGTACAAATAAAGGAGAATTTGACATAATTAACAATATGTTTAAAATAAAATTGCATATGAATCTAAAGTTATAATTTATCGAAATCACTTTATTAGGGTAGAGTTGAAGTGTTTTAGGGAGTTATGCACTACTTTTTCCCATTGGGCTGACTCAGATGCCTCAATAGTTATCACACTGCACCCTCACATGGAAACCATTCTTCCTTCTTTTTCACACTGTCTTTCATTATCCTTATATTAAGAAAATAAATATCATCAATTTTATTTTTTTTATAAAACCTTTTAGATTAGATATTACTATAAAACTTGACTGATACCTCAAATAATAATAATAATTTAACATTAATTAACAAGTATTATTAAAAATTAAAATAAAAAAATTATACCAAAACTCATTCATTTAACATAGATATTTCCAATACTTTTATCATCACTTTTTGTTGTTGTTTGGTTGCATTCTTAACCAAATTTGTGAAAGGGACAGCTGATAAATATCAATTTCGTATTTTTGTTCCATATAAAAATACGTTTATTAATAGTTTGTTATTCAACTCTTCTTAATAAAAAAAAAATAACTTGTTAATAGAGACTAAGTTTTAAGTGACTCACTTTAAGAATTTAAGCTTTATTAGATGATTAATTGTTATAATTTTTTGAATTCCAAGAAATAATTATTGCATAATAACAATTAGTGAAGTGAATAAATTGACGTTTATTTTCAGTTTAAAATTAATATTAACAAATAAAATTTGATGTTAAATAATCAATATTGAATTTATTTGATATGCGTCCATTGATCTTAATATGACGCTAACATAAATATTTATTGAGAAAATTTGATTAACATGTGAACGAAAATGAAAAAACATGTAAGGGTAATATGTATAGGGAACGAGAATGACGTAATTAGAGAACTACAGTATATGAATACAAGGGATAACGAGATGAAGAAGAGGGAGGAGGAGAATACAAAAATTAATCAATGATAATTATAAGTCTAAACATTAGAGGTCTAGGAGGAGGGGGAAAAATGAGATACTTGAAAGGCTTTAGGTATTATTCTCTTTGGGGTAACAACAACCAAATAGGATGAATTCATAAAGATTCTAAGAATGGAGAGGGTGGAATTCTAGATGTGGCATAAGAACGCATTCAATTGTTATAGTTATACTCTTTGCTCAAACCTAATGTGCTTTGCGTTTTGGGTGTAGGTGTTGCTAAAGTTCTAATGTAGTCCTGGGTATCTTTTTGGGTGTGTATTTTGTAGTTTAACTCACTTTATGGTTGTTCTGCTCCAACCATAAGGAGGAGTAGCTCCAACCATAAGGAGGAGTAACCATGTGGTTAATGTATACGGGTTAGGATACCCCTGAAGTATCCTTCTTAATTTAATTTATTCATTGCTGATAAAAAAAAATTGTGAAAGTATGGGGAATTGATTTGTGGTGGTCTTTGGCGAATTCATTAAACTTAATATGAAGGTAGTAATGATCAATTTATATTCGTCTTGTAACTTAGATGAAAAAAATGGCAATATGGAGGGAAATAACAACAATTATACAAGAAAATCCTATGTTTAAATGGTGTATTAATTATAAAGGACTTCAATGTTGATGGGACAACAAGTGAGAGAAAAAGACTCAGTCGGGGTGGGGGGATAGAAGATAATGACTTGTTTGAGGTTCTATGGTGGGAATAAGGTATATGTGGTATAAACCGAATGGTAAAACCAAGAGTAGAATAAAGTGTGTTTTGGTATACGAGGAATGATTATATATTTGGCCACATTCCAAGATGTTCAATCTAGAGAAATATTTGACCATTGTGCAATAATTATAAAAGGTACAAACAAAAGATTGGGGCTAAAGTCGTTTAAGGTCATACTAGATGTTTTAAACTTGCATCAGGTTTGAGGATGAACTTTCATAAATTAATGGTGTGGACTATAGGTATTAATAGGTTACAACTGAATAACTTCTTAAACATCTTAAATTGTAACCAAATGGATATTCCCTTCAAGTATCTAGGACTCCCTATTGGGGGAAATCCAAGGGGGAAGCAATTTTTGGGAGCATGTCATATCTAAATTACTGTCTAAACTATCAAAGCGGAAAGGGAGATACCTAACGTTTGTTGGGAAAGTTTGTCTTATTAAATATGTGCTTAGTGTGATTCCTTTTTATTATTTATCCTTCTTTAAAGTGTTGGTTTCTGTATGTCACTTATTAACAAGTGTTCAAAGGAATTTCTTATGGAGTTGGGGAGGGAGGGTAAGAAAATAGCTTGGATAAGTGGGGCAAAATCGTAAGAGTAAGGACAAATGAGGGTTGGGTGTCAAAAACATAGGTAAGTTTAATAAGGCTCTTCTTGCTAAGTGGAAGTGGATAATAGGGATTGAATAAGAGGGTAAGTGGAGAGAAATTTTACTCTCAAAATATGGTATAGAGGGTGACCATAATAGAAGTACACCAGTGAAACAACATTTCTGGTGGTGGTGAGACTTGACAAAAGCAATTGAACAAGAAATTTGGTATGACAATAACATTGTATGGAAAATTGAATTCAGGAATAATGTTCTTTTTTGGGAGGATAAATGGCTAGAAGATATTTGTCTTAAGGATAGATTCCCTAGGTTGTATTCCATTTCAAGCTGTTAAACAAAAACAATTAAGTGAATTAGCTATTAAGAGGGCAGATGGATGATATTGGAGTGGAGAATGTTTAGATTTGTATGAGAGACAATATAAGAATTAGAATTGGTAGATGACATTAATAGGATAATTTGTATATGGATACCCAAGATAAAAGTACCTGGTGGAAAAGAAGGAGTCTTTTCAATTAAATATGCATCTAATTATTTGCAAAACTATTATTCCCTCATTTTGGATTCTATGGGATGTTATGGCTTTGCCAAATGCTCAAACATTAGTGTGAAGGGTAATGCTTGAGAAGGTGGCAACTAAAACAAACCTAGTTAGAAGAGGACTCTTTTTAAGTACTATTGTCTTCCCGTTATGCTCGCAATATGAGGAAACAATGTTGCACCTCTTTCTATCATGTCACATTGCATCTTCGGTGTGGAATGCGTGCTGGACATGGGTAGGTATCCATCCAATCAACACAACATAATAATATCATGTCCCATTTTTTGCAGTTTCATCTAAATCATTTAAACCAAAAACAAAATTTGGAGCGAAAAAGGTAATGAATTGCAATTCTATGGTGTATTTGGGAACATAGGAATGAAGTAATCTTTAAAGATGAGAAGGTGGAACCTGAGGAGATTATGTATATGGCCCAATTAAAATCATGAACTTGTATGAAAAGTAAATTAATTAGCTTTATTTTTATGTCCGATTTAATGTGTGATGAACATTAGGTAATTTTTTTGGTAAGAATACTTGGAGGTCTACATTTGGTAGTTCATGCATGTTTCAGCTTCTCTAATTTAGTATAAGGATAATTTCCGTATTCACACATTTGAAAATGAATAATTTTAGTCTTTATTATAGCTGTAATTCTGGTTTACACATTTGAAAATAAACAATTTTATGACAACTTTTTTCTAAGTCAAAACATCAATCAAGAACTATTATAATAAAATGACATCTTAACTAAGTTAATTAATATTTCATCCCTCGTCAATCATATGTTTTCTAATATAACATTATTAAAAAAAAGTTAAGAATAGAAACAAATATAAAAGATTAAAACAAAATCTATGTAATCAACAAAATTCATAATAATGTAAAACAAAATTTATTTTTAAATCAATTTAACTTTAGACGAAGTATGTATATTTTAAAATCAAACAAACTCTTCTTTCAAATCCACCATCAAAACATGTTAATCTATCAATAAGTTTTTATTATATTGTTAACTTACCATCTATTCTAAATACGTATGACATTAGCTTTAAATATTTTAAGTTATATAATTTAATATAAAATAATAAAACTTAGTAAAATTAATAAATATGTTAAAAAATTACAACAAAAAGTTGAAACAACTTATTTAATTGAATTGTCGCGTAATTAAAATAATTGGAATTTATATTGTAAGTCAATATCGAGGCTACAATTATGCATTTTTAAATGTGATATCAAAATTAAATAAATAAATAAAAAGTTAAGAAAATTAAAATTAATATTTTTACATATATAGAAAAGAAAATTGAATAATTAAAAATTTGCAAACTAAAATTACCTATACTTTAGACTATTAGAGGAAATAAATGTACACTTAAATCTAAATTTTAATTATAATAACTATATGTAGTCAATTTATAAAAATTATTCATGAAGTGGCGTACACACAAATGCTCATTAAATTCCAGTTTGCAATTCCAAGTTTAAAACGAAAGCTTTTGCATGCAATTAATGATTACTACAAGTTTTCTAAATGATTTTGTATTCCACAAACTACGTGAGGTAATTATGTTACAGTAATAAAAAATTATTAAATAAAAATTAATTTTTAATTAATTGTTATATTGATTAATTTAAATACAATTTTAAAGGTTAAAAAATTATTAATATCTAAATTACTTTCTATTATTAATAAATAGTTTTTAAATTTACCTATATTTTAATTACCAATTATATAGATTTTAAAGTTGGTATCTAAAACTTATTAACTAATTAGATATCAATTTAAAAGTCATTTATCAATAATAGAAACTAATTTAGATACTAATAATTTTTTTTAATTTATAAAATAATATCTAATTTAGTCAATATAACAACTAATTATTTTTTATCTTAAAAATTAATTTTTATTTAATGATTTTTTTAGTAAAATTTTATCTTACAATGTTAAATAAATTTAAATATTTTAAAAAAATTAATTTAATACCGTAATTGTTTTTATTTTTTAAGATAATTCTAAAGGTAGTATTTAGTTTGATTTTGAAAATCTTATAACTAAATTCATATTATTACTTAAAATATCCTTAATATTAATTTTACTTATTCAAAACACCTTTTTTTGTTAGGCAATGTCACACCATGTATATTTTTGTTAAACAACGTCACTTTGCTTTAAATAACTTTTTATAAGCAATTGGAGATCATTTTAGTGATGTTAAGTTGTTGATGACGACTTTTCGAATTCCACTTATAAAGAATAAAAGATGAACTTAGTTATTTTGAACTTGTTGATAATGACTTTTGGAATTCTGAATTGATGACAATTTTCCTTTATTAGATTTTTGGTTATCAAAAATATTTAACCAATTGTTAGACAACGAAAATAAAAGGAATTAAAAGGTGTTGAAAATAAAGAAAATATATATATTATAATAGCAAAAATCATTATAAGGAATAAAAATTAAAATTATACTAATCAATTGGAGTTTAAGGATTTGCGAAGAAAATACTTAATGATTAACTATTTTTATGAGGAAATATAATATAATAACAAGCAATTAGTGAAGGATGGATAAACAAATTAGGGAAGGGTATTTTTTTTCCCACTAGTTTATATATTTTATAGTGCACATGTTATTGTATAAAAAATATGTAAGTTTCAAGTGATTTTTGTAATAAATATTTAATTCATTATTTAAGTTTAGTTGTTCTGTTTATAAACTAAGTAAAGTGAACATTCTAACATTTAATATATAAATATATTAAGTCTTATAAAACTAGTTTATAAGATGAGACTTGCACTCATTTATATATATATTATAAAATGTTTTAATATCTAGTCGATGTGACATTTTCAATACATATCTCTCACACCGAGATTACTCTTGAGATTATATATTTATTGGTGGTCCAATAGCGGGTGACTTAATAAACCCAACAAACTCTCATTATAATAAGTTTTAAATGACTCTAATACCACATTAAGAAATTAACTTTAAACGTAATTCATCATTATAAAATCGGCTTATAAAGTAAGATTTGCATCCACTTATATACTATGAAATGCTCTAATCTCTAGTATATGTGGAATCTTCAACAATAAAAGTACTTTACAGGTCTAAAATATAGAATGAATTTGATTTTGGTTCTCAAATAGAAAAATAAAAGTATAATCTTAATCTTTAAGCACTGAGTTTAAGGCATTAAGTATAATTTCTTAAGTTGTTTTTAGTTTCTAATTTAAATTTAACATTAACTAATGAAAGATAAAGTTCTTATGTGAATTCTTACCGCATATGCAGGAGGAAGTAAGTTCATATCCCAGCCAATTCTCCAAACAAAAGGGTTGTGTTCAACAACAAAAGTAACAACAATAGCTTATTGATTTAAAGTTAAATAAAACAAATTGTAAATGTAAGGTTGTGTTTGTTGTGTAAAAATAAAATGTTTGGTTGTGTTTGTTAATTATACTAGTTAATTATTAGTTATTCTCGTTAATTAGGTTTTATGTGTTTTTTTTATCGGCAAAAAAAAGAATGAAATAAATGGAAGTATTTCAAGGATACCTCAACTCTTATACAAAAACAACGACATCCTTCAGCCTACCACACACATTGATAGCTATAAAGCAAACAATACGGGAGGAAAGGTCGTCGTCTACCCATACCCAAATACAAAAACAACACCTCTGACTTTAGTCAAACCAGCTCAACCCGACCTCCCCCTCAATTAGGCTTTATATGTACTTGTTAATTATTAATTAAATGGTTTTGGATGATTTGAATTGTAGGTTTAAAACTAGTTTGCTATAAATTAATTTTTTTTTTCCGAGTTCTAAAAAAAGGTTTTACCTTGCACGTACTGACCGACGCTTCTTGTTTTTTTTTTCTTCTCCTTTGCGAAATTCCAATTCATGCTAAACATAAATTTTAAAATATTATGCATATGCTTAGCATCGGCTTGACTCATCCTACTTGCGTCCCTTTATAACCGAAATTAAAATAGATAGCTTCCATGTTTTTAGCGTCGGCTGTTGACGCATTGTCCTCACATCGACTTTTTTGCCTTTCCGTTTATTTTTTATGACTCTAACATATTATTTTCTTGTAGTGATAATAAGATTATTTCATAATATTAAAAATTTGATTACAATTATACTTAATAGCTAAAACATGTAATGATTCAATATGTACAAAAAATTATTATACCAAAAAAAAAACTATAACATCATATAGAATCATAGTATGTAAATATTGTTGGTTATTCAGATTTTATTATTATTAATTCTGATTTTATTACCCTTAAACTATTTTACCGTTATATTGCATTAATGGTTGGTTAGTTTACAGGCCTGTTAGTATTCCTATTTTATAGCTTCCAGTAATTGTAATTTTATTATATATATGATTGAGTAAATCAAAATGAATAAGATCAGTTTTGCAATTTTGTGCAACTACGTTCAATCAGTTGCTATAACCTTTTGTCTTTTCTTATTTCCTTCCATTAGTTCTTACAACTGGTATCAGAGCTAGGTTGTTATCATGAACTCTACCCAATTATCAGTTCCCATCCTTGATGGAAAAAATTACAATAAGTGGTGTGTGCAAATGAGAGTTTTGTTTGATTATCATGAGTTATGGGATGTCGTTGAGAGTGGAGTATCTGCATTAGCTGCTAATGCAACTTAGGCGCAACGATTAGCGCATCGTGATCAGAAGAAGGACAATAAGGCTTTGTATCTCATTCATCAAGGGATGAATGACGAGACTTTTGAGCAGATAGAAGGAGCAACAACTGCCAGTGAGACTTGGACAATTTTGTTAACCAATTATAAAGGTGATGACAAGATCAAGAGGGTGTGTCTTCAAACCCTAAGACGCCAATATGAACTACTGCAGATGGAAACCGCAGAGACTATTGATGTCTATATAAATAAAGTTCTTGCCTTGACAAATCAGATGAATACCAATGGTGAAACACATTCGGAGCAGGCAAAGGTGGAAAAGATTTTGAGATCTTTAACTCCCAGATTTGAACATGTTGTTGCCGCAATTGAAGAGGCTAATGACATTTCAAAAATGACAGTAAGGTTATTGTCTGGTTCTCTACGAGCGCATGAGCAGCGGATGAATGACAATAAGATTGAAAAACCAATTGAACAAGCTTTACAAGCACAAGCCTCAATTGGTAGCTCCTATCATAAACATGGTAGCTATTTCAACAAAGGTCGTGGTGGCCAGAATCATGGAGGCGCTTGGTGCGGTGAACGTGGACGCGAAGGACGAGGAGACATTTATAATAAATCAAATGTTGAGTGTTATAATTGCCATAAACGTGGCCATTATGCAAATGAGTGCAGATCAAAAGGTGATAATCATGCTGCCAATTGTGCTCAAGAAGAGAGTAATCACGTACAAGATGAAGAGGATCATACAATACTAATGGCAGCCACATCAAATGAAACCCCAAACAATCAGACTTGGTATTTGGATACAGGTTGCACGAATCATATGTGTGGTAAGAAGGAGTTGTTTGTAGATTTGGATGACTCATTTCGCACAAAAGTGAAATTCGGTGATGGAAGGTTTGTTCCGGTGACTGGAAAAGGACGAATTCTTATCACATTGAAGAATGGTGATCACAGGTACATCTATGATGTTTTTTATGTACCTGATATGAAAAGTAATTTGTTGAGTATGGGGCAGCTGGCCGAGAAGGGTTATGTGATGCACATAGTTGAAAATAAATTATCAATTTTTGAAAAAAAAAAGGTAGTTTGATTCTTAAATCCTTTTTATCAAAAAACCGCATGTTTCCAATAGATATTCATATGGGTGATTTCAAGTGCTTGAATGCAATAGTGAATAATGAATCGTGGTTATGGCATTTACGCTTTGGGCACTTAAATTTTCAAAGTTTGGAAAATATTTCCAAAAGAAATTTAGTGAATGGTTTACCCCATATTCATCACCCTGATCAATTGTGTGAGGCTTGCATTTTTGGAAAGAATCACAGGATACCATTTGTTAAGGAGCCTTGGCGTGCAAAATTTCCTTTGGAGCTTGTTCATACAGATGTTTGTGGCCTGATGAACATATCATCAGTTGGAGGTAATAAGTATTTTTTAACCTTTATTGATGATTTTTCAAGGAAAACCTGGATTTATGTATTGAAAAGCAAGGATGAGGTATTCCACTGCTTTAAAATATTTAAAGCATTTGTTGAAAGAGAGAGTGGCAGACAAATCAAGATGGTGCATAGTGATGGAGGTGAGTACAAGTCTAATGAATTCAAGAGGCACTGTGAAGAACTTGGGTTGCAACATAACATAACTTTCCCCTACACACCTCAACACAACGGAGTTGCTGAGAGAAAGAATAGAACAATCATGAACATGGCGAGGAGCATGCTTAAAGCGAAAGGTATGCCAAATTATTTTTGGGCTGAGGTCGTAACATGTGCGGTATATTTGATAAACAGATCACCCACTCGGAGTGTTCCTAACAGAACTCCGATTGAGGCATGGAGTGGATTTAAACCCAATGTGTAACACTTGAAGGTATTTGGGTCAATTACTTATGCTCATGTTCCCAAGGCAGCAAGATCGAAGTTGGATGATAAGGCAGTGAAGACCATTTTCATTGGATATAAGCATGGGGGATACAAATTGTACAATCTAATGACAAAGAAGGTGATTGTTAGTCGTGATGTTACATTTGCCGAAGATGAAGAATGACAATGGAATGCAGCAGTTGAAATAGATTCGAAAAAACGATATATTTATGTTTTGAACGATGATATGGAAGATAGAGTCACTCTTGAAGCACCTGTACTTCAACCTGAAGCTGCAGTTCAACCTGAAGTTGTAATTCAACCTGAAGTTGCAACTCCAATTGCAACTATGATGGAGCGACCAAGAAGGCAGCAACGACAACCTGTACATCTTCAAGATTGTGAAGTAAATCTTGATGATGAAGTTGATGACAATGGAGATTTGGTTCACTTTGCTTTTCTTGCAGAATCAGAACCTGTGAGACTTGCCGATGCCATTCAACACCCGAAATGGCAAAAGGATATGAATGAAGAATTGATGGCGATTGAGAAAAACAATATCATAACTCAAATTGGGAAGGTTGTTCCAAATCAGAATTAAGGGAGGATGTTGGTTATTCAAATTTTATTATTATTAATTCTGATTTTATTACCCTTAAACTATTTTACCGTTATATTGCATTAATGGTTAGTTTACAGGCCTGTTAGTATTCCTATTTTATAGCTTCCAGTAATTGTAATTTTATTTTATTATATATATGATTGAGTAAATCAAAATGAATAAGATCAGTTTTTCAATTTTGTGCAATTACGTTCAATCAGTTGCTATAACCTTTTGTCTTTTCTTATTCCCTTCCATTAGTTCTTATAAATACACCAAACCTCGGTGTAAGAAAATAATAAGAAAAGATTAACAAAGATTAAAAATACTATGCAAATGCACCAAACCTAGCTAGGTGTAAGAAAATAATAAAAAAAATTAGAAAAGATATCACCTATAGTGCTAATATTCCAAAAGATTAATAGGAAGAGAATTTTAAATGTTTTCAGAAAATATCTTCAACTCAAAACTCTTACAAAAAGAATTTTAACTAAAATAATTTCATTGTTTTGCTATTATTAAAACAAATATTTTTTTAGCATCAATAAGCCTATACAATGTTTTAAAGTATTCAATTAATATTTTTTTATATTCTGTTTTGCATCTCTGACATTAAGGTGTTCACTGGTGAAAAAAACAAAACAAGTACGGCTATTTTATATTTATAAGGGCGGTTATATAACCATAGGTATTTGATGAACATGCATTTGTAAATGGAAGACATAAGAAGGCAGCTATATATATAGTTGCATTCGTAAATTCAATTTATAAATGCGGCAATTTACATAGCCGCATTTATAAATCGCATTCACGAGAGGTGTTTAGAGTTTCTTTTCTTTTTGCTGTTAATTGAGTTTCTAATCAAAGTTCTCAACTTTGATCTTTTCCGAAGAACATGGTCATTATTTTAGCATTTCTTTTGATCTCTTGGTGCATATTATACATCTTCGCATTTCATCCCAATGGAAGTTCAAAATGATGGAGATCCCACATCGACTAGAGATGAGGACAATTTATTGTATATAAGTGGGTGCAATCCTCAATCTCATGAGCCGGTTTTATGGGGTTGAGTTAGGCTTAAAGTCCACTTCGTAATATGGTATCAGAGCTATTTTCGAGCCTATCCTAACGAGTATTTGTTGGGTTTATCAGGCCACCACCCATAATATGTTATCCCACGCACAACAGAAAACACAAAACATACAAAAATCAAGCGTGCGGCTTTACTAATAGCCACACTTGTAAATTAACTTAATTACAAAAATGTCACTGCATTTTTTACCAGAGTGTTTAAGCACAAAACCGCACTAAATAAACCACACTTGTTTATACATTTTGCACTTATGGTTATATATTATATATTTCAAATGTAAAATTAATCTTCATTTCAATGTGAAATACCGAAACATATTAATTTTTATTTTAAAATTAGACATTGTGTTGGCTTAACCACATCAATTTATATGTTTTACTTATTATTATCTTAGAGTGAGCTTAACCAATTCTAATAGCACTCTTCTTTTCCTCACTATTTTCTGACTGTTAATAAATGCTAAATGGAAGGTGGAAACAACTATGATACCAATTTATCATTTACATATAATAACAATATATGTTAAGGTGGAAACAACTTTAAATTCATCGTTGGTATATACTCAAACTTTAAAGAACCAACATGCATATATGTTACAAATTTTCATGATATTTTATAAAAGTTAAACCAATTATTGATTAGCTTATTTATTATATTGGGAAATAATCCTGCTAGAATAGTGGGGATATACATGAATTAGGTAGAGAAAAGAAAAATAATAAAGTGAACTTTGTTATAATACTCAAAGCCTACTTTATATAATCACTTTTGATTCCATTATCATATTACTTGTTCATGTTTGTTTGAATATCCATGTCATTTATATATGCATTGTCGTGCTGCCCCCCATTGCAATATCCCTAAGCCCCACAAAAAAAAAAAGAGACTCATCTTGCAATGCACATTTACGTGACGAAACCCTTTGATTCCTTGGTATAAATAGTTGGACACTACCCTTGATATTTCTTAGGAAGCAACACAACCCTTCTTCAAGTGTTCTTCCTCTTCAATTTCTCTGCATAATATTACTAGTTACTCAGAAGTTCTGAAGGAGAAAAAATGGCCACTGAAAAGCTTGGAGGTTCTGCAAAGTTCTTTGCAAGCTCAAAACCCTACTTGGCTATGATCTCTTTGCAGTTTGGCTACGCTGGCATGAACATCATCACAAAGGTTTCTCTCAACCAAGGCATGAGCCACTATGTTCTTGTGGTTTATCGTCACGCTTTCGCAACTGCTGTTATAGCTCCTTTTGCTTTTATTTTTGAAAGGTTAGTTATAATTAAACATGCATTCTGCACAAACTATTACGTGATTTTGAATCACTGTGTATTTATATATAATATTCCCAACTATTTTTTAACATTATGTAAATTTTTAAATACTTTAGTCTTTCTAAAATTTAAATATCTTTTCAATGATGTTAATAATAATGATAATGTAGATGATAATTTCAACTTATAAACTTTATAATTAAAAAGGGTTTTGATTAAATTTATAGCTAACAGAATATTAAGAATGTGATAAAATTTCCAACTGGGGTTTGTTACTACTGGTGATATAATTAATATGTTTAAATTTTAAGGTACCTAAAATGTATGTTTAATTTTTTTAGGTAAGCAAATAAAAAAAAATAAAATTGGAAAACGTAATTCAACATTGACGAATATTTTACTAGTTTTTATCCAGAAAAAAAAAAGTAACATGGAGTTAATTTTACCTAATAATTTCTCTATCATAACTTTGAATTTTGATTTATTTTTGTTGATTGATCTTACTTTGTAAAATAATGTTTATTCATTGTTTAATTTTTCAGGAAAGGTCAACCGAAGATAACATTCCCAATTTTCATGCAAATTTTTATCCTAGCTCTTCTTGGGTTAGTGTTCAAATGCAATAACAAGTTATATATATATATATATATATATATATATATATTAGCATGGTTAATACATAGAATTGGAATTTGCATGTATTAATATGAATATTTTTTTTTGGATTAATAACACAGGCCTGTGATTGATCAAAACTTCTACTATGCTGGGTTGAAGCTCACATCCCCAACCTTCTCATGTGCAATGAGCAACATGCTTCCTGCTATGACTTTTGTGATGGCAGTCTTTTGCAGGTAAATTAATCAAAACCCTAAATTATTTTTAATGGTTTCTAACTGGAAAATAGCACATAACAAAAAATAGTAAAACATAAATATTTTAAAATATCAGTATTAGTCTCAATAAAATTCACTATATTGAGAAAATATGTCGTATACTGACAATGTAAAGTAGTTTTATATTGTTATCTAATCATAAATTAATTACTGTGATAAAAATTCACATTGATTGATACTGTAAACAATTTACACTGACACTGCATAGACTGTTAATTAGTTTTCTTTAATTCCTATATTTTAATTAATAGCATGTTTCTATTTCTTTATGAGTTGAGAAGTTTAAAATATATAATTTTTACTAAATATAGAAACTAAGAAAGTATTTTAATTTACATTTTGAAGGATAAAATAGGGCATTTAAAAATATTTTACTCTAGGTGAAAATAATATCCTCTTTCTCAATTTTTTAATTTTTTTCTAGGGAAGATGTTCTTTTTTCTAAATGAAAAGAATGAGAAAGGAAAACTACCAATTATTTAGTTTCTAAATTTGGTAGTAAAAACCTTAGTTGCTAATTAGATATCAATTTAGAAACTAATTTAAAAACCAAAAATATTTTAGTCTCTAAAATAGTCTATAATTTAGTTATTATAACAATTAATTATTTTTTGTCTCTAAAAATTGGTTTCTGTTTCATGATTTTCTTGTAGTGCTCATTTCTTTTAATCTAGTAAAAAGGGTTGTGCTAATTTTTTTTTTTTCATTATGTATATGTGAAAAAGGATGGAGAAGATAAACATGAAGCAAGTGAGATGCATAGCAAAGGTAGTGGGAACTTTAGTGACAGTTGCAGGGGCTATGCTAATGACCTTATACAGAGGTCCTATAGTGGAGATGGTTTGGGCAAAACATCCTCAAAATAAAGGCAATGGAACAAGCACCACAGGATCATTGGACAAAGATTGGTTCCTAGGATGCATCTTTCTCATTATTGCCACCCTTGCTTGGGCTTCCCTCTTTGTTTTACAAGTAAGAAACAACAAATAAAAAGGGAAAAAAATGTGCTAACTTTTGTGTGTCTCTCTAGCTTTTAGTGTTCTTTTGGTGATGGGTGACACAAATAATTGACATTTATTTTGGTGCTATTGGACAGGCAAAAGCTATACAAACCTACAAGAATCATCAGCTAAGCCTCACTTCACTTGTGTGCTTTATTGGCACTATTCAAGCTATTGCTGTTACTTTTGTTGTTGAACACAACCCTTCTGTTTGGAGAGTTGGCTGGGATATGAACTTACTTGCTGCTGCATATGCTGTAAGAATTCACATAACAACTTTGTCTTTCATTAGTTAATGTTAAATTTAAATTAGAAATTAAAAACAGCTTAAGAAATTATACTTTAGTGCCTTAAACTCAGTGCTTAAGATTCTACTTTAATTTTTCTATTTGAGCCAAAATCAAATTTATTCTATATTTTTAAAAGGTAAAGTATCTTTATGTGAGATCTCACATTAACTAAAAATTAAAATATTGTATACTATATAAGTGGGTGTAAACCTCATCTTATAAGACGATTTTATAAAATTCAGTTAGATTTAAAAGTCCACTTTTGAATATGGTATTAGAGTCATTCGAAATACATAATAACGAAAATTTATTGGACTTATTAGGTCATCCACTCGGATCACTCGTAAATATATGGTCTCACGTACTAGTTGACAGGTCTCGGTGTGAGAGAATTGTGTTGATATCCCACATTAAATAGAGATTAAAGTATAAGTGGGTTAACCTCACCTTACATTACAAGAAAATCATTGAATAGAAACAAATTTTAGAGACCAAAAATAATTAATTGCTATAGTGACTAAATTAAAAACTATTTTAGAGACTAAAAAATTTTGGTTTCTAAATTAGTTTCTATTATTGTTAAATAGTTTCTAAATAGCTATCAAGGTTTTTGCTACCAATTAATTTAGAAACCAAAAATTATTTTACTCACTATAACAACTAATTATTTTTTTTTAAAATTAGTTTATATTCAATAATTTTCTTATAGTATTATAAACCAATAAATTGAGTTAAACTTAAAATTCTATTAAGGAAGTTTTTTTCTTTTTCAATCTATTAACACAATACATTTTTTTTTTATTAGGGGATTGTGACATCAAGCATATCATACTATGTACAAGGACTGGTAATTAAGAAGAAAGGACCTGTCTTTGCCACTGCCTTTAGCCCTTTAATGATGATCATTGTTGCCATCATGGGTTCCTTTCTCCTTGCAGAACAAATTTATCTTGGAGGGTAAATTTCTATTTCCCCTTCTCCTTGCAAGTAAATAACAGTTCATGCATTTCAGCTAACTAAAGGTTGTTTTTTCCTTCTGGTGGTTGCAGTGTGATTGGTGCCATCTTAATTGTCATAGGTTTATACTCAGTTCTGTGGGGAAAGCACAAAGAACAAATAGAGAGTAAAGTGGCAGATGAAATTCCCTTAAAGGGTGCTCAAAGTTCTGTGATTGCAGGGCTAAATGATTTTAGTGAAGAAAAATGTGGTGAGAAAGGAGAGTCCAACAATAACAAGCCCTCCTCAGTTGTAATAACCATGCCTGTTAGAGAGCCTATCACCAAAGACAATCAAGAGGGAAAGGCTTAAGCAATGTTTTTATCACCCTTTTTAGCAATTTTTTTCTTTTTCTTTTTCTTTTTTGTTGCTACGAGAAGGGTCTTGTTTGTGACATATTAATTTAACCAATAATATATAATATATAGATTCCATTATATAAAGAGGGTCTTGTTTGTGGCATATTTTGTGGCTATTCCAACTTGCCTGTGGAATCGGAAAACAGAAACATAAAGCTTCTCTCTTCTCATGCCTCTATTATACAGATTCCATTCACTCTTGTTTTTTTCTTCTTTTAAGATAGAAATATTGTTTTGCCTATAATTTAAAAAATACTTTCACTAGTGAAAAGATATATTTCACATCAGATATTAACACCAATAACTTCATATCACAAATAAAAAAATCAGATCTAATCTTATGGTGAGCGATAGTCTTGGGAGGCCTTTCTTCAAATTTACATTCCACAAAATTGGATTAGTATGACACTTTAACTCAAACAACAAATATCTATGAACTTGGTTCAAGCTAAGATGAGAATTTCTAAAATTAAGTGCACACACAATTTATGCCATGCTACCTTCTTTTATTTCATTGTATATATATATGTTTGGTTGAAAAAAATAATACTACTCCTTCTAATTGGTTGCATTATTATTTTTTATCAGTAAAGAATAAATAAAATCAAATGATACACTTCAAGGGTGTCTCAACCCTTATACACAGAATGGTCAAACCAACATTCTCAGCACCTGACCACTTCAAGGGTGTCTCAACCCTTATACACAGAATGGTCAAACCATGCCAAAAAGAACTCACTCTCCTCAAAACCTAAAGGACCCTTACCTGCATGCCGACTTGCCTGTTAGCCGTAAAACTTATTCAAAACCCACCACAAGAGATCAAACAAAGATCGAAACATACATTTAGTACACCAGAATGAATCTCACAACCTGCAACCAACAACAAACCCCTTTGTTGGCCAGAGACCAACGTTACATTATTCTTTTTACAAATTCTACTTGCACTACAAGAAAATCAATAAATAGAAACTAAATTTAGATATTAAAATAATTAGTTACTATTTGAATAAATTAGAAACCATTTTATAAACTAAAAAAACTATTGGTATCATAAAGTAATTTCTATTGTTAATCAAAATTTATAAAATGGTTTCTAAATTGGTATTTAACTATTATCTACCAAGGTTTTAACTACTTATTACTTTATATTCTAAATTAGTTTCTATTAGTCTTTTATAGACCAATTTAAAATCTAAAATATTAGTTATTAAAACTTAGGTATATAAATTTAAAAATTATTTTATAAATTTTTATTAATAATAGAAACCACTTTAAATATAAATAATTTTTTAGTATTTAAATTAATATAATGAGTAATTATTTTTTTTCTAAATTTAATTATTGATTTAATGATTGATGATTGTATTTAGCGTCCATGCCTTTTCATCCATCAATTCAAGTCATGTGTGACTTTATAATTAGAAACTTTTTTTTTTCTTTTTGATTTTTCATAAGTTTTATCAAGTTGTAAGGTTTGCACATTTCATTTTATTACTTTTTCTGTTAGGTTATCACAAGGTAACACATTTATACAATTTTACAGTATGGATTTTACTTCATGTTATTATACCAGTTTAGTTATGGTATTTTAATTTAAAAATAAAAAATAGTCAATCTTTCTTCAAATAAACCCAAAAACTTCTCACATGTGATCGTAATTGAATTAAATATGCATACATTTTTATTTTGTATTTTTATTATATATTTCATTATCGTAAGCAGACTTAAAATGAAATGCATGTATTTAATAAAATATTCATTTTAAGCATCAACCATAGGAACAATAGATTTAAATACTATTATTATATTTATTATATATAGCTTTCTTAACGTTGACTTAATTAATATTACCCTTAAATAAATAAATAATTTTAAAAGAATTAGAGTGGGCTAAGTGGATGTTAAATTAAATTAAATTAATCTTAAAGTTTTTTTAACACTAATGTCAGTCTTAGTGTTGACTAAACTAACTGTAATAAAAATTATGAAAGGCATGAAAGATATTAAATATAAATCGTGATTCATATTTATGAAAGGCATGAAACAACATTTAATATTAAAAACCAGGCTTGTGAAAAACACAATTATTAAAAATTTGAAAAACCATTGCAAGCAACATTTAATATGTAATATTTTTAAATAATTTGAAATAGCCACCTCAAACACTATTTCAATTCACAAAAAATCTCTACTAAAATTGTATTCCTTCATATGTTTAATTTCATTTAAAAAATATACATTATGTACAAATACAATTTGAGTTTGTTATTAAAAAAATAAAACCTATCTATTTTGATAAAATTTAAAAGAAAATCACACCCTTTTCATAAGAAAAAAAAATGCATATGATATGAAATCATTTTATTCTTGATTGGTATAAATTAGTGGTTGGATTATGTCATTTGATTTCTCCATGGGTATAGTAACACAACCTTCTTCTAGTGTTCTTCCTCTTTAATTGCTCTACAAGGAGCAAAAAATGGCCATGGAAGGTTGTTCGAAGTTCTTTGGAAGCTCAAAACCCTACTTGGCTATGATTTCTTTACAGTTTGGTTATGCTGGCATGACCATTATTACTAAGATTTCCCTCAACCAAGGCATGAGTCACTATGTTCTTGTGGTTTATCGTCATGCTTTTGCTACCATCGCCATAGCTCCTTTTGCATTCATTTTTGAGAGGTTTGTATAATCATACATCAATTCTAGTTATCAAAGAAAGGTAATCTTGAATCACTAAATAAATTTCCATAGTTTATATCATGCTTATATAGTTTTTTTTAAATTCTTATATATGTGAATTATAACCAAAGTTATGATAATTTGTGCCATTTATAAGTATAGATGTTTCATTAGTTATGGTGTTGGTAAGTTTTCTTGCTGATAAAAAAAATAGTGTTTATAAGATTACGTTACATAGTACTAAACTTTGCTTAGTTAAGGATAGGAGTAGATTTTTTGAAAAAATGTCATTTTTTTTGGTTTTGATCTTGAGGATTATGATGATCATTTTGTATAGAGGTCAAAGATACTTTAAGTAATTTAGTTCATTCATTGTCGTTAAAAAAAACTAAATAGATTTACTTCAACTTTTTAATTTGTAAACATTTTTTAATAAGCTAAATAAAAATTTATTAAAAAATATTATGCAAAATCAATATCTCACTTTCATTTGCAATAATTTTAGAGAGAAATAAAAAAAAAATACACCCATATTCACATATGTATGAAACAACAAACTAAAATCACCCTACCTAATAATTTCTCTAAGTCATCATTTTCACACATATTTTTCTTAATCTAACATTGATAGATAATGTTAATTCATTGTTTTATTTTACAGGAAACATCAACCGAAGATAACATTCCCAATTTTCATGCAAATTTTTATCCTAGCTCTTCTAGGGTTAGTGTTCAAATGCACTAACAAGTTTTACATTATAGCATGGTTAATATATAGAATCAGAATTTGCATGTATTGATATGAAAATTTGTGTTGGATTAATGAAACAGGCCAGTGATTGATCAAAATTTATTTTATGCTGGGTTGAAACTCACATCCCCAACTTTCTCATGTGCAATGAGCAACATGCTTCCAGCTATGACTTTTGTGATAGCATTGTTCTGCCGGTAATAATCAAACCCTAAATTTTATTATTAGTCTCTAATTAGAAAGTATAATACATGACTACAAATAGTAAAATATATTTAGTTTCTTCACATTTTTAAATATTAGTATTAGTTTCTAAAATATCATTATTATGTTAATATATATATATATACTATGTAAAATAGTTAACAACTTTTGAAATTATATTTACTGTATTTCTTTTATTGATTGAAAGTGTAAAAAAATTATGATGGCAATGTATGACAATCAATTAAGTTATATTTTTAATTACTATATTTTAATTAATAGTGCCTTAATTGTTAATTTCTTTTAGGAAAGACGGTATTTTTTTTTTTAAAATAAAAAGATGGTGAGAGGAAGAACTGGTTTAACACTACAAGAAAATCATTAAATAGAAATTATTTTTAGGAACAAAAAATAATTAGTTGTTATAGTAACTAAATTATATACCATTTTAAATACTAAAAAAAAATTGGTTTCTAAATTAATTTCTATTATTGATAAATAGTTTCTAAATTGGTATCTAATTAGCTACCAATGTTTTTGCTACTAAATTTAGAATCTAAATAGTTGGTAGTTAAAACATTGGTAGTTAATTAGATATTGATTTAGAAACTATTTATCAATAATAGAAACTAATTTAGAAACCAAAAACAAATTAGTTTCTAAAATGATCTTTAATTTAGTTACTATAATAATTATTTTTAGTCTCTAAAATTAGTTGTTATTCATTAATTTTCTTATAGTGAAAGTTTATTTTTTTATCTTTAAGGTGTTAATTGCTTTTGTTTTATTATGGATGGTTACATATGTGAAAAGGATGGAGAAGATAAACATAAAGGAAGTGAGTAGCATAGCAAAGATAGTGGGAACTTTAGTGACAGTTGCAGGAGCTATGCTAATGACCTTATACAGAGGTCCTACTGTAGAGACGGTTTGGTTCAAACATGCTCACTATAAAGCCAATGAATCATTGGACAAAGATTGGTTATTGGGGTGCTTTTTCCTTATCATTTCCACCTTTGCTTGGGCTTCCCTCTTCATTTTACAAGTAAGTATTACAACACTCAAAAGGAAAAAAATATTTAACAGATAATTGACATTGATTTTTATGGTATTGGACAGGCAAAAGCTATACAGACATACAAGAATCATCAGCTAACCCTAACTTCACTTGTGTGTCTTATAGGCACTGTTCAAGCTACTGTTGTTACTTGTGTTCTTGAACACAACCCTTCTGTTTGGAAAATTGGATGGGATATAAACTTACTTACTGCTGCATATTCAGTAAGAATATTAATTCTTAATTCTTAATTCTACTACAAAAGGATTCTTTTGGGGTTTTTTTTCAATTTATAAGACATGTAATTTGTATATTTTTTTATAATGGTTGAAATATTTCTAAAGTGTTCCATTAATTAATTTTTTGTTGATAAAAAGTGTAATTTTTTTTTGTCTTGTACTTTAATTAGGGGATTGTTTCATCAAGCATATCATACTATGTGCAAGGACTTGTAATTAAGAAGAAAGGACCTGTCTTTGCAACTTCCTTTAGCCCTTTAATGATGATCATTTCTGCTATCATGGGTTACTTTATCCTTGCAGAAAAAATTTATCTTGGAGGGTAAATTTCTATTTCCCTTTCTACCTCAATATATATATATATATATATGATGATATAGTAATAACATTGATATGATCTGGTATAGTTTATCAGCAATTTAGTATAGCTCAAAAAACAGACATGACAGTAAAATTGATATCAGTTTTGTTTATCTAAATAAAAGGCAAGTGTATTCATTCAAACTAACAAGGTTTTGATTTTTTTTTCTGGTGGTTGCAGTGTGATTGGTGCCATCTTAATTGTTATAGGTTTATACTCAGTTCTGTGGGGAAAGCACAAAGAACAAATAGAGAGTAAAGTGGCAGATGAAATTCCCTTGCCAGATGCTGAAAGTTCAGTGATAGAAGAGCAAAATATGTTTGATGCAAGAGATACTTTTAGTGAAAAATATGAGGAGAAAGAAGAACCCATCAATATCAAGTTCTCTTCAATTGTAATAACCTTGTCTGTTCAAGAGTCTCCCACACGATAAGAGGGAAAGGCTTAAACAATTTGGAATGTGAACAAGAGTGTTTTCTTCTTTTCTTTCCACTTTTTTTACTGTTAAAGTGACCCTGTTTGTTGCATTCAAGTGCATAACAAATAATACATAATATATAACATAACATAAAATTTTCTTTCATAATCAGTTTCAGTTCAGAGAACCTTTTGAGCTTCTATGCAAATAAAGGTGTATAAAGGAAACAAAGTAGTGAACATCTTGGATAGAAGGAACTAATAAAAGAGAAGAGTTTGATTTTGATAGAAATTAATTAAGTTTTACAAAGTCTTTGCATATACAAAGTTACCTAATTTTGTGAGTTTCCTTTCCATTCAAGTATTAATTATAGTTTATTTATTTATTATTGTTATTGTTATTTAATGTATTATTGTGGAACCTAAATAAAGGTATTGTGATGCATATATAGTAACAACAACAATGAGTTATTGAATGAAAATTTTAAGAAATTTCTCTTCCTTATTCCATACTTTCATGAGATTGAGTTTTATTTAGTTGATATAATGTTCCACTATTATCAAAATTATATCAAATATGCTTTGGTCCAACCATTGCTATTTTGAGCATAAAGAGTGTGTTGAAGAGAATGAATTATAAATCAAATATTGTCCAAATAAAAAATAAGTTGTAGATACTTCACTAAACCACTCAAAGTTGAGCTATTGTCCAAATAATAAATGAATTATACTTTTTTTTATTTTAATTCTTAATATTTTAATCATTCCTTCCTATGTAGATCATTTTTATCAATAAAAAGTTTTTTAAAAACCAAAAGTCAGAAAATTACTTAATGCCAAAAACAAAACAAAAATATGACTATATTTTAAAGATAAAACATTTTTCAATCACTAAAATTTTAACAGTTAAGATATAATAAATTTTAAATTTTATTTTATGTATATATATAATTTAATAACAATTCTAAATTATTGATTACAAGTATATTTTCTTCTCATACCTGCACTGAATAATCAAATCAGACAACTACACAGATGAAAGAGCAAAGGATGATTTCTTGTATATTTGCATTCTCGTTAGCCCATCCATGGCTTGTACAATCAATTTTAATCAAACCTAGAATAGGTCAGTTCTTAGTCATATACCAATTTACAATTGATAAAAGATGTAAGATCAACCTCTAGTGTTGAAAGTAAAACTTTTGTGTAATATTTCAGAAGGAAACATGGAGCTTTTGTATAATAAGCACATTTACAAAGCTGAATTAGTTTACTGATATACAAGAGTGAAATTAGAGGGCAACATCAATTGCCCCTAGAAACAGAATTATCTTTTGGAAGGGCAACATAGTTCACTGGAATTATGTTGTTCACTCTGCCACTTTCTCTGCGTTCCTTTCCTCCTGGGGTTCCATGGCGTCCGGAGGAAGCCAGCAGTCTACGGGCGGTTGGTGTCCCTGCCATGGTGTTGGCATTGTTGCTCTGACACAGAGGCTTCTTTGTTGCAGACCTTGATCCAAAAAGTGCCTCTTGCTCTACAGCTGCTTGTTCTTGTAGCCGTTTCTGCTCCTGTTATGTAAGCCAAAATAAGTTTACGTGTATCAAAGGGTTTAAAGTTGATGAAAACAATCACTAGTCATTCAAATTAGGGGTAAGTAACAGGTTTATCTTTGTTACAACCTGATCCAAAAGATAGATGAAGCCACTGATTTAAATTTGAATCCGATCCAAGAGAGAAAAATTTACTTATTTACTTAAAATAAAATAAAAGAGTGGTTTCTCCTCTACATGTTTATTTTTTTATTTCACTTGGCAAGACTTAGACTCGCTATTTCTTCGGTTTTGTTTCTTTCTTTTCATATCTTATTTTAAATATCCTATCTCTTTATACAATGATAGACAATAAATAGAATTAGCAATAAGCAAATATCAAGATCAGCAGTAACACGATCCATATCAGTGGTATTGAGAAGAAGATATACCCGATATTTGCGCTTCTCTTCTTCTCTGAGTTGGCGTTGTACAATATATTCATCCAAGCTATGTAATAATGGTATCTGAAAACAAATGCATTTAAAGATGGAACTTGAAAAATTTATGCAATTATCACAATAAAAAATATAAAATATAAATCACTACCTTTTCATACAAAAAAGGTATTCCTTTTTCCATTTCCCACGCTTTTACTTTAGCAGTCAAATTCTCAACAGTAGCTGCTCAAAATTCTCGAAATATAGTGTTAACCAGTGAGGAAATTAGCATGAAGAATATTTCAATCATTTATTGATAATCACCTAATTACACTAATCAGCCAGCTTGTGAGCTTAAAACTGAAGTTTTTATTGATTAACTGAAATTTCATTCTTGTTCCAAATTAAACAATTATATATCTTAAAAAACTATAACGTCAATTCGGTGCTTTCTTTTATACAAAAGAAAAATATTTTTCTAACTTAATTTTCTAATTACATTTGAATTTTATAAAAAAACTCTTGCAGTTTTTTCCAGAAATTACTCTAAATAACTTCTAAGATTAAAAAATATGATTTTTTTCATGCTCTGATTCTTAGGAAATCTAAAACTAAACGTTTATAAAGTGTTTTTTAAAAATAATATAGCAAGTTTTCATGAAAAAAATGCATCTAAAGCAAGCAAGCAATTGTGTCTAACTTCTGAAGTTTAAAGAGCATTGCATTTCTAGTGCAGATGTAATCTGATGTTGGTGACTTCTTTCACTTAGTAAAGTAAAACAAGACAAAAGGTAAACATAAAATCGAACTATATTCGCTAATGCTCTCAGTTATTCATGGAACTGCTATAAATTATGAGTTGTTATAATGTATGACAACTTACATGGTAGCTTGCTGACAAGAATCCGAGCTTTTTCAGCGCGCTTCAAATTTTTGTGAGCTCCTCTTACAGCACTATATCGATTTTCATCCTGAAAAGTGTATATGAAAAAGATAAATAATATATAAGAATATTCACAAATATCATGGTAGAGAATGATGCGTAATAGATTTGCAAAATCTATGTTATTTTAGGGACAATTTTAACCAAAAAATTTAGGGATTTTATCTAAGAGGAAGTAATGTTTTCTTCTGTTTAATTACAATAGGAGTCATTAGTATAAATAAAACAGCTAGGTATCATTTTGTAATCACACAATCTGAAAATGACATTATTCGAATTCCAAGTCTCTATGCAAATTGCAAATGACCAACTTATCTTAATGAATAATTATCAAATAGATCTAAACATATTGCAGATAAAATAAAACATTTAAGGTATAAAACATCTGTAATTGCTATGCTTCATCACCCTAAAAATGCGCAACTGGTACATAGTTCCACATATTAAATTCAAGGGAGAAAATTGGAAACAATACTGCAAATGTTTCATGCTTCCTGCGACAAGATATTTTATTCTAATTAGATATTCTCCGCATGCATTCACACTGGTTTAGATTTTGTTTATTCAATCCAAAGATGTGTCACTTTACCAGTTCAACTAGATATACAAACATATGTTATCAAATTCAAAATAACAAAATGACATTAAATCACATCCTACCCATGGCATAGACGACCAAAAATCTTAAGTCGCTAAACGAGGACTCGATAACAGATATATGTTTCTAAAAACATCAAAGAAACTCAATCAAATTGCCATGTAACCAACCATTAAATTTAATGACCTACATGCATATGAAAGACATTAGATTGACTTTACCCCTCTTTTAAGTAAAATAACCAAAAGACACAGTCATCATCCAGCCTAATCAACTGGTATGTATGTAACACTAAGCTATAGATATAGTTCAAAAACACTAAAAAGTATTTGAATATATTTAATAGCATCTATCCTTCTCCATGATAATAAATTCAACCCCATTAAGTTATGGCTTATTTATGAATCATAAACTTTTAAAATAAGTTATCTACCCTTTCGTATTCATCTAACCACTTTTCCTCCTCAGCTGCAAATTTCCATTTCTCTGTCCTATCTAAGATATCTCTTCTGCTTAGAGCTTGCTCTTTGGCTTGTCTTATTTGACCATCCATGTTTTGAAGCAAGTCAGAGAGATCAATATTACCTGCAAAGCCGTAAAAGTGTACAAGGAAAAATTAGAGACAAAACCAAATATTATGAACACACATACAACAATACTTTTCGAAAGTATTTAAGAGGGAAGATTAGAAAAATTAAGTGAAATCTTTATAAGCATCCACAAATAGTTTTGAAAAGGAAAGGAAAAGTTCTAAATACTATAGGCTGTATGAAGGAGATAATAGGATAGTATTGGTACCAGATTCAATGAGGCTAGTCAAAATCTGTCTTGCAGATTCACTGTCGACATCCATGTGAACTCCTCTGTAAATTGCTTCAAGCTCATTCTGCCTCTTAAACACCAAATCCTTCATCTTACTGGCTTTGACAACATTTAACCGCTGGACTTCACCTTCAACCTGAAAAATGTAAATCATCAAACAACGAATGCTCAAATATTGAAGTGAACATTACATGCTAAGCTCAAGTCAAAAAAAGTTTCACCTGCTCAATGACTTCTGACGAAAGGCAACCATGTGTTGACACTTCATCCACTGATGCTGAACTTAATCGAGTAACATGACTAAACACCTTTTGCTCTTCAGTTGGTGTCTCCATGAGATCCCATAGCTCTACCAGCATTTTAGCAAGCTCTTGTATCTACAGAAAAGATAAATAAAGTGAATGAATGAATGAATGTTCAAAAACCTGTTGGAAATAAAGTGGTTGACCAATAACAACAATACCCTTGAATGGATTCAAACAATAATACCATCCAACTACATAATTTGATACCCAAGCAATAGAAAAGGAAGCAAACCTAATCCGCTATACAAAATTACTAACGTCAATGGTAAAGAAAAGCAAAATTGTTTAATTTACTGGCCTATATAACATTTGTGTAAACTGAAATTTTGATTTCATTTTCATTTTATAAACATGAAGATTTACTATGCGATACAACAAACTCCAAGTTCCATTTGCATCCAAGGCAAAGCATGATATGAGAAAATAAAAATAATTATGCAACCTTCCTAACTATAATTACTTCAAGCAAATTAGAGACAGACAAAAACTACAGCAGTTAAGTGTCAACTCCTTTAATTTGGACAAAATAAGTTAAAAGATTTAAAAAGTTGAATTGGTTCTTGTCATTTTTATGATCAGTTTGAGAAGTTGTTCTAGCAAGTAGTGAGTTTTAATATTTATAGCATGCGCAAACAAACAAATAAACTTGTGCTTTAAGGTTTTAAATTACATGTATGATTTTACATACCAAACTCGGACAATAACATATGACAACTATAAAATAAACTACAACCCACCCCATTTAACTAGCTACATGGATAATTGGTAGTGACTTGTAATCCAAGCTTACTTGAAACACATTTGTAGGAGATTAAAGCACACTAGCTTGTCCATACAAATCCGTAATTTCAACTAAATTCAAAATTAACTTGGGTATCACTCATGATGTTGTTCAGTAAAGAAAAAGAACTTGACCTTCAATAGTGAGAAAATAGTGCAATTACAATAAAGAACATAGTTAATTACTCGTGATTAGAAGTTCAGTTTTGTAATATTCTATTCAATCACTTGACAGCCCTGGCAAAACCTTGACACACAACTTTCAGGCTGCAACTGGCAAATTATTTCATATGAAAAATATTTCAATTTAAGAAACGTAAAAGCTAAGTAAGATACCGATAACTACTTGAACTAAACAGAGATTACTGATAACTACTAGAGTGATCATTTGAGGTATATCAACCAAGATTGAGAAGATACACCTTCATTACAAGCTAGTTGCAACAGTACGGCACATGTATACACATGCAGTGGTGCAGAGAAAAGTACAAGTTCATTTGCACCATTTCATCTAGATCAGAACAAGTCACCTTTTGAAGCCTTTGTTGCTTCTCCCTCTTTAATGAATGAATAACCCCAGTTAATCTTGCAAGCGTGTCATTGCTGATGCTCTGTAGTGTACCTTTTAATGAATCGTCCAGACTTGGGTGAATTTCATTTAATGTCTTCCTAAAATCAATTGACATTACTTCTGTAAGCTCACTAATAGTACTGATATGACTCTTCACTTTCTGCTGGCGCAATGCCTGGTTGAAGAGAAAAATGAAGCAATGTTGAGCAAATATGAGGTAAAATATCTGGAACTATCAATGCTACTTGACTGTATTATGAATTTGGTAAAACCTTTTCGTTCTGAAGCTCCTGTAGATGCGACTTGAGTTCCCCCAATTTCTTTGATGTCAGATCACTTTGATTAACATCTGAATCTGTGACACTTTTGAACTGTCCACAACCTGCTATTTCATCACATATCTGAGAAATTTGGGACTTTATCTTTAAAAATTCCTTGATTCTGTCATCCTTCTTCGACCTCAAATCCTCTAAGACAGGTCTAATGGTAGTTATTTGCTGCTTCAGAGTTCCCTTCCCCTATCGAATGCAGAGAATTAGTTGAATAGGCACTTCTTTGATTCAATAGTGTGACGCTAACTCCAGAGAGAGAAACACAAGATCTTGTAAACATCAAGCAGAAATGGCAGTAAATAGTTCCAAAATGAGAAGGAAATAATCACCTATTGAATCTTTAATAACTCCAGTAGTTCAAAATTGCATGAAATTTAATTTTAGAAAAATAGAACACATTTGTGGAAATTCACTTCGAAAAATTAATATACGAACAGGAACACCGATGCCTCCTCCTGTATAGCCATTATTCAGAGTTGACCGCATACTCTTTCTATCTCAACAACATGAGAAAGCCAAATAGTTGATCTTCAATATATGCCAAGGTTACACATTTTCAATTACGACTATACATAAAAGATAACAGAAGACACCATATAGCACACATTCAGGTTCCTGTTCACAACATCACAACTGATACAAACTACAAGTTACAACAGCACAAAATGGACTAGTAACCTAACCAAACCTACCCGTGGGAGCACGGTAGATTCCCCAAGGGAAGAAACAAGATTAGTTGCTTGAGCTTCAGCATCTGCCAACCACTGATACATGTCAGCCTTGTGCTTCCTCGTCTCCTCAACTCTCCGGTGATAAATGTCAAGACACTCTTGCTCTAGTTGAAGAAGCATGTTGTCTCTATCATTGTCACTTTCCCCAATCTCATCCCATATCACCTACGAAAACAATAAAAATAGTTAATTCACACGCCAAAATTTACAGTTACATTCAACACTATCATTCAAAATTGATACTTTATTTTCAATTTGTTTCCTATATTTAAGATTTGTAAAAAAAATCAACTTTTTTCATGCAAATACTTCAAACATTAATCAAACTGAAACAGCACACCAATTTTATGATTAAAGTAAAGATATAAAATGAAAACAGATATTTTTCTCAAAGTAAACAGTCTCTAAAAACAATACCAAAAATATATATTTAAAATTAAAAATAGCAAGGAATTCTAAAAACACCGATTTATAATTAAAGATACAAATTGAAAACGGAAACAGAGTAGTCCAAGGCCAAGCAGTCGAAAACAGTCATCAGTGGCACAATCTTTAGTCAAATTTTATTTCCCTTTTAACCGAATCAGATTAGATTAGTCAGAGACGCTAAGTCTATGAAAAAAATAAAATAAAGGTAAACAGAGGCTAAATTATCTAACATTACATCAATATCAACAAAATGTGCCTTTTTTTTAATAATTAATCAAAAATAAATTAAAAAGATTAAAAACAGTGAAGGCTGAAGTGAGCGAAGAACCTGCAATTCGCGGAGGAGAGAGGCGCAGGTGGTGCGAGAGGGGGAAAAGGAAGGAGGCGTGGCGGCCATGATTGCGAAGAAGAGAAAGCAAAATGCGAAAACCCTAACTGAGAGAGAGTGCTATGAAGAAGAAAGGAGAAGAATTTGTGAAAGAATTATGAACGTTGAAGAAATTAGAAGAGATTAGAAGAAAATAGAAGGATTATGGAAGATCCCATGATTTGAGTGTTTTTTGACAGAACAGATTCTTCTCTTCAAAATTACTCTCTCCAGTTTTTGGCGCCAAACTAACGTGTCCTTCAAAATTTGCAGTCAAGTCAGCGATAATAAATTGTTGACTCATAATAATTAAATTTTTAATTAATATTCAAACATTAACTGTTCGATTTTCTTTTTATTCCCTTTAATTTCCTTTAAAATATTACATATAATATATCTTCTTTCTTAATCATTTAATTTTATTTTGATTTTTTATCCCTCAAAATTCAAACTTCACATATTTTGTTCAAATATTCTTGGTTGTTAGCATAAGTGTAGTAACATGGGTTGTATTATTTTTGTTTTATTTATAGAAATGGTTTTTAGTAAGTATCTATATACAAAATATCACATGTAATAAATACACACATTTAAATTGTATTTATGATTTAAAATTTAGATGGCAATAAGGTAAAATGGTTGTCAAATATTTATTAAATATTATCAAAATTTAAATCAAAATAGAGGGAATATGAAACTTTAATGAAAAAAAGAAATACATTTTCGTTCAAACAATTTATAATTATATAAATTTAAAAAATAAAATAAATAAATTATTAATATTTTAGAGATTTAAAACAAGAACAAATCTAAAAATTAAATAAGTATATATATTCTCGTCTATATACCTAATTTAAAAAATCGAATATTACAGTAATAACTAAAACATTATTAATTAGACTTAATTTAAAATACTAATTAAGAAAAATAAAATATTTAAATTAAAAGGATTTTTTTAGATCATGATATTAATTAAAATAGACATATTACTATACAATTTATGATAATATAAAAGTAAACAAATTAATATAAATTAAAAATATATGATAAGAATATTATAACAGATTATATACTTCTTAACAATTTAAAATTAAAAAAAAATCATTCTAAAACAATCTTTCCTCATTTTCCTTATTTTTTTTCTCCTTTTTTTACTTTTTTTTTCCTCTATGTAACCTACAATTTTAAAATTGTAAATTCTATTTTTTTGGAATCCAAATTTTTAACACATCCGATATATGTAAAAAAAAAAATTGTATATGTGAAAAACATTTATAAGATAGGTGGATAATGGATTCAAGTGACACGTGTCACATGATTTCACACTAAGATTGGTTTTACACTTATAAATCTATCTTAGGTGGATTCATGTTTATGGGAAATGATCATGTCTTAAAGATTGTTGGAGTTGATACTACCAAAATAAAAGTGTATGATGGTATTGTTCGCACAATTTAACATGTGTAGGACTTGAACAATAATATATCATCTATTGGATAATTAGATGACCTCGATTGTAAGATCTATTATGAAGGTGGAATGTTAAAGGTGGTGAGAAAAAATGTAGTAGCGGTGATATGCACACTTTATTTGGACACCAAGTAAAATTACTTTCTAACCAAAGTGTTAAAAAACTCAATTCATGATTGTGGGAAGAGCAAACAAATAAACAGATCTTGGATGAATCAACATAACTATTAATACTTTTCTTGAGGCAGGGAGGTGGAAATACTAATAGACCTTCTGGGTCTGGTAAATAGTCTATGGATTGTCTACGTTTGGTGAACAACTCTAGTGAAAGACGATTTGGAGTCATCAGAGGTCCTCGTGAGGTCGAGTAGTGTTAATGATTGTGAATGGATTTTGGACTCTAGTTGTTCGTTTCATATGATATCAAACCGTATATGGTTGCAACATTTTTCATAACTTGAAGGAGGGTGTGTTCTCCTTGGTGATAACAAGTTATGTAAGATAAATGGAATTGGAATAGTGAAGTTTCGTCTTTGTGATGGAACTGAGAGGATGCTTGAAGAAGTTAGGTATATACCTAACTTGAAGAGAAATGTAATATCCTTGGAGAACTTGAAAAAAAAGTGATATACTTTTAAAGGTGAAAAGGAGGTTGTGAAGGTGTTGATAGGGTCCATGGTGATGATGATGGGTGTGAGAAAGAATGGCATGTATGCCTTTGATGGTGCTATAGTTTATGGGTCAACGTTTATCGCTAAAAGTAATGTCTATTTCAAAACTGAGTTATGACACAAAAGGTTAGGTCATGTAAGTGAAAAAGGGGCGTGTGGAGAGGGACAATCAATGCTTGATAAGAAGTGATAGAATTGACCAATTGGTATTCTGTGAACACTGTGTCCAAGAGAAAGTTTGTAGAATTTTTTTTAACATGGGTCAACAGAAAATGAAAGGGACCCTTGATTATATTCATGTTGATCTATGGGTCCATCTTCTACTCCATCACACTCGATTGTTGATGATTTTTCAATAAAGTTGTGGGTCTATCCTCAAAAGTGTTTAGTTGGAAATCAAACTGGAATGATTGTTAAACGCTTCAGAACTGATAATGCCCTGAAGTTTTGTTCATAATTGTTCAACAATGATTGTACAGAGCATGGTATAGCAAAGCACTTGAAAGTTGTAGGAACACCTAAACAAAATGGCCTAACATAAAGATTCAGACCATTTTGTAATGTGTAATGTGTATGATGTTGAGTGTTGGAGTTCCAAAGAATTTTTAGGTCGAGGCTACTGTTGCTTAAATGATAAATAGATGCTCTTCAACGGCTTTGGAAATGAAGACTCCTAAAGAAGTCTAGTCAGGTCATCCCCCAACCTTGATCGTCTAAGAGTCTTTGGTTTTCTTGCCTATGCTCGTATTAGGCAAGGTAAGCTAAATGCTCTAGCTATTAAATGCATGTTTATTGGGTACCCAGAAGGTGTTAAAAGGTATCTCTATGGTGTCTAAAGTTAGGATTCAATAAGTGTATAATCAACAAATATTTTGTCTTCAAGGAAACTAAAATGACTTACAAATTAGAAGTTCTAAATGTGTGTCTGTTGAAAGCAGGGATGATGATAAGCTTAGCATTAAGGTGGATTCCAATATACAATACAAATTTGAAACCACTAGATTGCCTAATATGTTTGAAAATGATAGATGCTTGATTGATACGTCTAAAGACGATAGGCATTCAATTACGTCTGATGAAGAACATCATGTTGATGATTATGGAATAGCTAGAAATTAAACCAAAAGAACAATCAAAGTTTCAAAGAGGTATGGTTATGTAGATTTGATTGCTTTCCTTAGTTGTTGTTAGTGAGGTACTGAAGATGAACCTTCTAGTGTATCATCTACCTAAACAAACAAGGAGAAGACTAAATGGTTAAGTGATATGAATGTGGGGATGAAGTCACTTCATATGAATAATACCTAGACTTTGGTGTGTATACCTGAAGGTTCTAGGTTGGTGAGTTGTAAATGGATTTTCAAAAGAAAAGATGGTTTTCCAGGAAGGCATGATTGGTTGCTAAAGGTTTTACATAAAAAGAAGGAATTTATTACAATGATGTTTTCTCTCCTGCTGTAAAACATATATCCTTAAGGATGTTGTTAGCAATGGATGTTAAGCTTAACCTAAAGCTAAAATAGATGGATGTCAAGATGACTTTTCTTTATGGAGACTTAGACAAAACCATCTACATAAACATCCAAAAGGATTTAAGAAAGAGGGCAAGAATTATTATGTTGTAAATGAAACAAATCTTTGTATGGTCTGAAACAATCTCCAAGGCAATGGAACAAGCGATTTGAAGAGTTTGTCGCTAGAATTGGTTTTAAATGTAGCATGTATGACACTTGTGTCTACTTCAGATGGTCTATTCGTTATACTATTGTTGCATGTTGATGATATTTTGATAACAAGAAATAGTAAACCTGAGGTGAGAAAGGTTAAATTTGAACTGAATAGCGAGTCTAAGATGAAGAACTTGGGGGCTACAAGTAAGATATATGGGATTGAGATCTCTAAATGACTTGAGTTGAAGCGTCTATATTTTTCTCATAAGACCTATCATAGAAAAATCCTTGACCAACCATCAACAAGTTAGCATAAAGGAAGGCGTGTTTTCTAGTTTATGGCAAGCAAAAGTCATGCCAAAAGTGCTTGTCACCTCTTGGAGAGTACTTTTGGATAGGATTCCAACTAGAGCCAACCTTACAAGAAGGGGAGTGTTGGTGAATTCGCCTCTGTGTGCATTATGCAATATGTTAGAGGAATCCTCTCAACACCTTTTCCTAGGTTGTGTCTTCGCACAACGAGTGTGGTCAATGTGTTATCGTTGGATTGGTATTTTGGGGGCCCAAAATAGGGGTATCAAGAATCACATGGAGAATTTCCACTTAATCCATTTCTCTAATAAACAAAACCAGGTATGGCTAGGATTGTGGGCGGCAATTGTCAGTTGCATTTGGAAACAGAGGAATCTGGTGGTTTTCAAGGAAGGGGTCCTCGACGCCAATGAGATTTTCCAGAATGCCCAACTACAGTCCTAGTTGTGGTTAAAACACAAGGTAGTTGGTTTCTCGTACGTTTTCTCTAACTGGATTTTGAACCCGAACCAGTGTCTCCTTACTGTGGTGTGAGTGTGCTGAATCTTAGACTGTAAAAATCACCCTTTTTCTTGAAGCAGACAGGTTATTGAAGGGGGGAAGGGGGGGGGGGGGGGTGGGGGGGGGGAGGGGTAAAAGAAAAAACAGGTTGATGTAGTATGTTTCGTATACCAGTGTAATGAGGATAGGGTACTTGGCTCGGGTGTGGAGTCAATAGGGAGGTGTGGAGTGTTAAATGGTGCATCGGTCACAACTGGCCGTTGGTTTAAGTGAGTAGCAGGGGAATCCTTTTTTATTAGAGTAATCAATGCTCACCTAAGGTTTCCATCCAAAGCTGTTGTTAACACCTCACAAGTTGTGTTTCATGCATACTGATTTTGTTCTTTGCTTTCAAAAGGCCAATGTTAGGAGGCTGCAGGTTGTCTTGAGTATCTGTATAAGGAGAGGAAGGACCTGGGAGTAGGTTGGTAAGAACGGAAATAATTATACTGAGCAATGGAAAGGCTTCATATTCATTGGTACAGAGGATTTAAACAACTTCTGGTATTTGCTTGGTGGTTATCCTGCTGCTGGTTTCTAACATTGCTGAAGGAGGATGTGGGTGAGGTTGTGGGTTGTGGTTGCTAAATCATAAGTACATCCCGAACAGGTGCTTGTGGCTGGTGGTGTTTTATCTGTTTTTGGTGGGAAATTGCGGCCTTTGAAGGTGTTTCATAGGTGCGGATGGGGTGCATAACAGGGTGCACAATAGGGTATATTATGAGGGATAGGTGTCACAGATCTATCTATGAAGCTGGCTTGGATGGTTGAAGTTTGGGATCCACTAACGGAACATAGCTTGCTTCTGGGGTTCTTGAGCGCGGAGGCTTAGTGTCGTCAAGGGGAGCCAGGAAGGATTTTGTTTTGGATGTTATACTGGTTTTATCTTGCTTCTACATTTGCAGTCTCCTATCCCTTGCAGCTACTTGTGTTTGTGTCCTGGAGGTACAACGTTATAGGAGCCACTTTTGTAGTTACAGGGGCTTGATTTTAAACCAGGAAATTAAACCAAAAAATTAGCTGTCACAACATCATCTGCTGTTATAATTCTTGGAATTGGCTGTGCTGAATTGTCCAGCTGCCTACATGCTGTTTTGAAGCCACCAGATTTGCCTTTGCTGTTTGTTATTGGTTGTGTTTTAGCTTAATATCACTATGTTGGGAAGTATGCCTTTGATCTTTGGTAGTTCTTAGGAATGTCATTGCACTTGTTCAGCAGGTCTCTACGAGTCTTGTATGTGCTCTCTGATGATCTAAAACCAAAGCTTTCATGTATACAGGTTGGGACACCCTTGAAATGTCTCTTTTTTGCTGATAAAAAAAATAGAAAAATCATTGACAAGTTTTGCATGAAAAACTTGAAACTTGTTTTTGCACCGCTTGATTTCCACTACAAGTTGAATGATAAACGGTCTCCTAAGACGGTGGGGAACAAAGTTATATGGATGGTATTTCATATGAAAAATTGGTTGGTTCAATGATATATGCAATGGTCTGCACACACCCTTACATAACTTTTGTTGTTAGTGTTGTTAGAAAGTTTATGTCTAACCTTGGAATAGCGCATTGACAAGCTTTTTAAGTAGATCCTTTGGTACTTGAAAGGGTCACTTGGAAGAATATTGGTTTATTGTGGAGCTAGATAATTAGTCAAAGATCTTCCCATAGAAAGGTATGTTGACTCAGATTTTGTTGGGTGCATGGACACAAGGAAATCTCTAACAGACTATGTGTTTAATACTTATGATATTGTCATTAGTTTGAAGGTCAGTCTCTAGAAGGTAGTAGCTTTGTTAACCATTAAAGCAACATATATTGCCATGACTAAAGCAGTAAAATAAGCCTTGTGTTTTTAGGGTCGAGTCGAAGAGCTAAAGGTGCAAGACCAAGTGGTAACTATTCATTGTGATAACAATAGTGCAATATAGTTGTCAAAGAACCAAGCACATTGATGTGAAGTTGCACTTCATGAGAGAAGAGATTGCTCAAGGATTTGTGATGGTGGGGAAGGTCTCAACAGATGATAATCTGTTTGATATAATCACGAATGTATTGTCTAACATCAAGTTCTTTCATTGTTTGAATTTAATTAAGTTGATGGATGATTAAGCCTATAATAGGCTTATATATTGAGTGTTTTATCACTCAAGAAATTTGTATTGAACCAAGATTGAAATTTGTGAATATTGGTTCAAATAAAACTAAGTTCAAATTTTCCTAAACCGCCTAGAGATGTCAGATTAGTGGTTCAAGACTGTCTTATAGATATTATTGTTGATAGATATCAACATCTATTGAAGAAACTATTGTTTTGAATCATTTAGCCCTTATGTTTAATTTTCCAGTAACGATTAATGTCTTATGTTATTTTCATTGTAGATTCATCTTTTTTATAAATTTATTTTATTGGAAGAGACTATTAACAACAAATAAATTAAACTCTATTTTGATAAAAAAAAATCAATATGTTAAAAGATAAATTTTATATATATATATATATGTATAGGTACACTCATATATATATATATATTATTTAAAAAAAAAATGTAATTATTTGGATTACTTATAATAATACATATATTTTAATTTATTGTTTTCTCTAAATATATAAAAAAAATTCAACCCCAATATATTTTAATTAAATATATAAAAAAATTTAATTCTTATAAATTAAAAAAATCTGAACCCCAATATTTTTAAACTAATATCATATATTAATTTAATAAAAACAGTTATTATAAATTAATAATATAATATTTACAATCATAACCGACTTCTTTATGGAGCATCTTCGTGTTCGCTAATAGTGTGGACATGTGTCAACATCTGAACACCGTTTCGTTGGAATTGCTTAAGAATTAAGAAAAGCGTTAAACACAGCGCAGTTATTACCGTAGAGAAAGGGAAGCAACGACGCAGTGCAGTTATTACCCTCTGTTTGGCGCAACAAATAAAAACACAAAGAAACCCAAAAGCGCTTTATTCCAAAGCAAAAACGAAACCGAATGAGAGCATCAACCTCTTCAATTCCCAATCCCTCGTCCTCCTCGCGTTTCTCCCTCTTCTTCTTCCTTCTCTTCGCGCTCTTCGCCCTTCGATCTTCTTCCGGCGACTGCTCCCAGTTCCACCACCACGCGCCGATGGCCACTCTCGGAGGCGTGCACGACTCCCAAGGGTCTCAGAACAGCCTCGAGACTGAATCCCTCGCGCGATTCGCGGTCGACGAGCACAACAAGAAGCAGGTTTATCTCTTATTTTGTTCATGTTGTGTTTGGATTGAAATTTCATGAAATCACTTTTTTAAATTTTAATGCACTGTGACGAATTATAGTACAACAACTGAAGAAGGTAAAAAAAATTACGGTGTTCCTGGCAAGTTCTCTATCAATAAAACTATTATTTTAATACTGTTCCTTAAAATTGAAGATTGAAAAGTGCTTCTTATCAGTTTTAAAGTGATTCTATTATAAACTTATTCTATTTTAGAGTTCCTTAAAATTAAATATTGAAATGAGTATTTTATTCAATTTTAAAGATATAATTGAAAATAATGTATTTATTGATAAGTAGTTAAAAAGCTCAAATTGGAGATGCTATTGTAACATTTGTTAAGGAACTAAAAAGAATTTTATTTTATCAGAGAAATCATGAAGCTTGAAAGAAGGGTTAGAAATCGTAGAAAGAGAGATTCTATTATTACCACGACGATGCAGATTTTTTTTAATAAACTTAGTCCAATAATATTTTTTTTTTCTAAAACAAAATGTCTAGGAAATGCTTCAAAAAAAATCTGAGGCATAACACAATATTATAATAAATAATTGACAATTATCCTTAATAATCATGCTTATGTCAAAACTAGCCGAATATTAATTTAAGAATGTTAAATCTTGTTCACCTATCAATACAACAACGGTAATAGCCTTATCCTATTAGTTAGGTCAGTTAACAAATTCTCAAGAATATCATTCACAATATGCTAAATTATATCACATGCATCTGTGTGTGAATTTATGGTGATGATTGTGTGCTCCCCACTAAGGTACTGACATGTTATTTGGATTCCTGAACTTTCTTGTTATTGTGATCGGTGATCACAGTAGTTCTTTCTTTTTCTTTATCCTGTTATATGTTCAATCTAATGAACGACGTTTTGTGAGCTAAAACTGTTGACTTGTGTTGGTTGGTGTTGAAGAATTCCCTTCTGGAGTTTGCTGGGGTTGTGAAGGCACGGGAACAGGTTGTTTCTGGTACCCTGCATCACCTTACTCTCGAGGCTGTTGAGGCTGGTGAGAAGAAGCTCTATGAAGCCAAGGTGTGGGTGAAACCATGGCTGAACTTCAAAGAACTTCAAGAGTTCAAGCCTGCTGGTGTTGCATCACCATTTACCTCTGCTGATCTTGGTGTAAAAAAGGGTAAGACATTTTATAAATCAATCATTTGTGAACTTAATAGGACAAAGAACAGTTCTAATTAGGATATTTATTAATTATTTTTATATTCTCCAACAATTGAGACTGTACTTACAGGGCAACTGTCATGATTATATTGGGAATTTATGTCTTGTGGGAGTTTATATCCTCATATTTAGTGCAATACTAGGAAGTGAATACGTTGAATTTTCCTTTAAGGTGGAGAGTAAATAGTCATGAACTGATAATTTATATAAATATTGAAAGAAGCTTGTAGGAGTGTAAATAAGATTAAATCTAGATAAACCACCTGGAAGTTGCTTTCGTCATGTTGGATTACTAATAGTTATGAACTGATAATTAATGTAATGTATAAAGTCTGTAGGCAAATGTTTGCTGCCCTTCTCATGTATCTTCTGTAGAATGTTTGAACCTGAAGTGGTTATTATTTAATACGATCTACTGTGGTTTTGTCCTTGTTATCAGATGGTCACAAATCAGGATGGCAATCTGTGCCAGCACATGACCCTCAAGTTCAAGATGCTGCAAATCATGCAATCAGGACAATCCAGCAAAGGTCTAATTCACTAGTACCCTATGTGCTTCATGAGGTTACTGATGCAAAGGCTGAGGTCAGTGCCTAGTTCTTTATTGTTTAAAATTTTCTTGATCTAGTTTGTCTGCTCAACTGGTTCTAGAATCACATGGTTGAATTGGATAGCTTTGTTGGTATTGTGTTGATTGTCTTGACTAGAGTTATCGGAGGATTTGTGATTTTTCTGGTTTTTTTGATCTAATTATGTTACCCAAACTTGTCTCCTTTTTTTCTACCAGAAACCTTTTTGTAAAATACTTGTCTCGTTTTTGTTTAAAACATGTCTAGCATTATGCTACTATCTGCTTATTATGTACGTATGAAGTTGTTTTTGTCTCACTCATAAGTTATGGGACCAGCGTAGTAGTGCTGGGTAGTAGTAAGTTGTGTTACTTCAGTGGTATTTATGTGGTTAATATTTTGATTATGTACTGAATGTATTAAATAATCTTTTATTAATTCATTCAACTCTAAAACAGCAATCAACAATGTCTTTTCCATTAGGGTGTGTCTTGTATTAAATACAAAGGTAGACAGTTTACTTTTTATACCTCTTAACCGTGTGACCTATAGTTTTCTCTGGTCTCCCTTCAACTATTGGACTATTTTTCATCTGGTTGGGGGCTTCATTTGTTTTCTCTACACATTTTTACGTTGACGCATCAAATCAGTAAAGAAAGTGACGGATTAGAGTTCTTTATGTATTGTTTAATCTACTGCTGATCGAATAGAATTATAGACAAATGGTAAAATGAAATGACAGTTTAACATAGTTGTCTAAAAAATTAAGGATTAAAGTTTAAGATAAGAAGCCAACTTGTGCACAAGTTATCCTTGTTTAATTGGCACAAGGAAGTAAAGAGTTATAAAATTTCATTGTGCTTGTTTACACTAAAATCTATCTTAAGTATTTTGAGTTCTAAACAGAGAGAACCGATAATGTTCAAACAGAGAGGGATGCTTGTAACATAGACACCCCTTTCACCACTAAATATATTAGGTGAAATCTAATACTTGCTGCACTAAATAACCCGAGTCTCACTATTAGTGGAGATGACGTGAGATTTCACCTAATCATAGAGTGCGTGAAATCTGGTTCTGGCTACACTAAATAACTTGAGCTCCTCTTTATTAGTAGTTAACATGATATTTTGCCTAGTATATTGAAACGATTGTAAGAGTGTTTGTTAGCATTTCTTTATTCAATATTCTTCATCACCTGCAAAATGTTCTTATGGTTACTTTATTGCTCCCAACGATATGCAATTTAGTGATTACAATCTTTGCTGAGGAATAATAGCATCTGGGGATCGCTTCCGAGGGCATAGTTAGTGGTGCATCATGGATGATGGTTGTGTGTAAATTTGTATGCAGGTGGTTGATGATTTTGCCAAGTTTAATCTGCTTCTGAAGGTGAAGCGGGGAGAGAAGGAAGAGAAGTTTAAGGTAGAAGTACACAAGAACAACCAAGGAGAACTCCATCTGAATCAGATGGAACAAGATCATTCCTAATTCTGATCTGAAGTCTGGTCAACAATATAGGCCTTGTGTGGCTCCTAAACTATACTTTTACTTTCTTCAGTGAGAGGTTTACCAAGTTACACACAAATTATACACTTTTCGGGTATTGCTCTTGTGTGTCTCAACAAGTATAATTAGTGCTTACTCCTATGTGATCTTTGTATTGGCTTTTATCTAATAGGAAAGGTACCACAATGTAATGTCTATACCATAATATATAAAATCTATTCTAATATCATAAAATAAAATAATACTAATTGTTTGGTTTACACAGTTCTGAATTTTTTTATAAGTGTCTTATGTGTTACTAATTTTACTTTTATCAATATAATTTATTTTATTATTTTATATTTCAAGTTTTTTAATTCAATTAATTACTTATAACAAAAAGTTATATATGGTAAAAAAAAATTTATGAACTTATATGTTATAAATTTATTAATACTTTTAATTTTAATAATTATGATAAAATAATTAACTTTTTGTTTTTTTATCTTAGGAAAATAGATACGCGCATTTATTTATAATTGTGGTAACTGATTTTTTTATTGTGATAATGGTTATGTTAATTGTTTTTTCCATTTTGGTAATTTTTTTTATTAATAGTAAAAAAAGTTTGACACATTCCACAAGTTACTTCTTAACGTAAGTATTTCTTTAATAATATTAAAATATAGATGTTAATAAGCTGTATTTAACATATGGCAAAAGAATGAGAATTACTTTTTACCTTCAAAACCGTTTTCGTCAAATTTTAAGAGTTCGGTTCAATTGTAGTTTGACTTCTTCGCGTACAACTTTGATTATGCTTTATACATATTTCAAAATAGACAATTTTGTTTTTCATAATTTCAAATTAATTATCTACTTTTGGTTCACATGTTGTAAAAAAATTGCAATTTTCTTTTTCATTTATAACTTTTAAGATAATTATAATAATCATTTTAACTTGCTATCCGATTTTGGTAATGCGACTATGTTTTTATTATATTAGTAATGAAATAATCGAATTAGCTAATTATTTTTAATTGAATAATGATTATTTATATTTTTTTATGTTTAAACGTATTTATAAACTTATTTAATAAATTGCTCGATAATTTGTATTAGATGATTTAATTTATAAAAATTAAATAATTAATGTTTTATATACATTATTATGTCATCAATAGGAATTAGATGATAAATTAATAACAAGATTAAAATTATCAGTTTTCCAAAGAATGATCTAATCTTTAAAAGTATGAAATAAAATTAAGCAATTCAAACTATGTAGATCAAAATTACATACAAACTAAACCAAACATACAAGAAAAGTCCAATTAAGTTTAATATTTTGCACTCCAATACAAAAATTTATATTTTATTTTTATTTATAAAAAATAACTTTTAAATTATATAATTTAAATTATTTTCTTCTAAGTTTATGACATAACTTATAAATAAGGGTGACAATCACAAGAGGACGACATAAGCAAAGGTTGACTGTGGCAAGAGAATAATTTGGTCTTTGAATCATCCAATTAATGTGTACATAAAAATTATGAGGGTGCAGAAAGAAATGAACTTTAACATTTGGATAACTGCTTTCGGCTTAAAAATTTGAACCCATATGACCTACTTATTGTTGAGTTCCTTTTACTTCCTGTACCCCACACATTTCTTACTACATCTCTTTTTAAAACTTTAATTTCCCCTTTTTAACAAATCTAGACTAGTAATATTTTTTTGAATAAATATTTTGGAATAATTTTTCCATCTATCTTTTTTAAAAATTATGTAGATTGTGTTTATTTTACATAATTTATATGGTCATTCTGAGACACATTTAATCCTATTATGGAATGCATTCAAAACAACTCATGCCCATAGTATAAATATAATTCCAGATTAGATAATTTTTTTTTTTCTTTCAGATTACCTTATCTAGAATTATGTAAATGGTGTTTATATTTATATAATTTCAAAATGTGCATTTTGAAATGTTATTTACCACGAATAATCTTTCTTAGACACAATTGACCTTTTATTTGTGTTTATAGTTTCAGAAAGGTTGATTCAGAATTAATCTAAAATGTTTATTGGATTCCAGAAAGATTGCAGGAACAATAATCTTGAGGCTAATAGAATTCATTGTAGAATGGTCTTTCTGATTCAGAAAAAGCTTGTCGGAATTAATCTTAAATTTTAAAATTGGTTGCAAAGAAGAAGCAGCCACAAGCACTATTAAAGAAACTGTGAGAAGTGACACAAGAAAAGAAACACTTTTCGTTACTATGTGGAAAATATGACTATCACACTTGATGTGACACTTTTACAATCACTTTCAAAAAAATGTTCACAAAGGACGGAACAAAGGGTGACAGATTTGTTTTTTTTCTATGGATGCTTTTGTGGTGAGGTTTAAAACATCAAAGACTTTCTATTTAAAAAAATTGTAAGGAAAAAAAAAATGCTCATAAAGACTCTTCTGCAAACCAAGTCACAAACTCACCAAATTTTTAGAACTTAGACTTCAGTGTTTGATTTGTGTAAAACTTCACCAGAATCATAATTCATCTAGTTATGAAGCAATGCAGATGATACGAACTACAGTGGCCAACCCTACTTGTATAGATATGCAAACTAGTGTTCAGTATCCATCTTTGCCAAAAAGGGTTACAGACATTTGCTGAGAGACTGGGAAATAGTTAAAGTTTCTGCAGCAATATTAAATAAGGTTGCATGCATAAATTTCACTCCATCTAGAATTGTGATATACATACATTGTAGACCTAAAAGTACAAAGCTAACATTACTGGTCAATGGAAAGATACATCAGCTACACATACAAACCAGATTAATAAAAAGGGGGATCTGAAGGTGCATTCAGATCCTTTCTTCAGCCAGCAGCCAACAACATGGGGACATGTTTTGACAGCTAGTGGGGTACTCATAATCATAACACTAGTATGTACTTATTCTACAGTTATCATGAGCCTTTTCACTAATCTAATCACCCAAAGACTATAATATTTACCCCTCCTCCTCGTCATAATCTTCCTCCTCCTCTTCTAGTGGCCTAGCCAGCTGGGCAAGCTGTGTAGAATCAATGGCCATCTTGTCCACATCAGAAAGGGGCCATCCCAGAATCTCTTCATGCTTAACCTCTGTTGAAGGAGGTTCCGGCAATGAGGTATCAGCTGCCACGCTAGCCTTTTTGTCATCGTTTTCATTCGTAACGGCATTCAGATCAATATTCCGGAGGGAATCAGTGCTTACAACAGGAACTGCAATATTCTCCTCCTTTAGTAAATCCTTCGGTAAATCCTTTGGCTCAGAACCACTGTCCACTCCAACACTTGGGTTTGCACTTTGTTGATTGCTCGGCTGAACAGAAGTGCAAGGCTCAGATTCAGCATCCTGATGATATGTGTCTCTTACTAAAGGTGGTCGCCCTCGGCCACGACCTCTTCCTCTACCTCGGCCTCTTCCCCTACTACCAGTACTGCCAGTGTGGCTCACCTCTTGCTGGAATAGAACAAAAACATTATTGATAAAAACATGGTACATCAAAGGACTGCTAGGCATATAGCAACATTAATTGCAAGACTTTCAGGATTTTGTGTTCTACAGATGACAAACTATGCTGGTGAACAGTACTTCAGAAGTTAAGACAAAAAATTATGAGCACACAAGGGAACAAGACGGTTGCCACAAACATTAATAAATATATATAGCATGCTATTAAGGGTTTTTTTAAAAAAAATGAAATTACCATCTTGCCCCTCTTAGCCTCTTCATCACTGTCATTACCATCATCACCGACAGCTTTCCTGGATAGTACACAGCATTGTTAAATGTTAAGTACATAAATAACAATATGCATATCAGAAGGGTAAAACAACAAAACAAACAAGGATATTGGACTTCAAACCTTCTTTTTGAAATGGCCCGATCATCAGCACCAGCCTCAGCATGGCCATGGCCATGGCCATGACCGTAATCAGGAACTCTGCTGACAACGTCCCTCAGAAAGTCAAAGACATTATAGCTTTGTACACAGTGTTTTCTGCAATTTACAGTCACAATTTGTTATAGTTGACTTCATAGCTCATAGTCTTTATTATAAATAGAATTTGGAAGGCAGATATAAGAGAAACAGTATGATATCTTAACCAATCGGAATCTGAATATCACAGTAAAATTAATTGGAAGAAAATGTCTGAGAACACAAGTAAGAAATGCTAAGGGTTGTTAAAGGCAGTTCCCCGGTGCTATCAATTTTAGGATCAACAAAGTGAATCCCCTCCAAAATATAGCACACAATTCAGAAGAGTGCAAGCTACCATATTTGAACATTGCCAAGAACCACCAATATTTGAAATCACAAGTGAAGTATCCTTTTTACACGGTAACCAGATAAATAGTTCAGCCATAAAACTAGAATTAGTTATCTTGGACTTTGGAGTGAAACAAATGGCAAGACTAAAACAAAAAATAAAATATTAGACCATGGCTAATAAAATAGTGAGAAAAAGGGGAATCATACGTGCAATTATTAATCAGTTATTTTATGCAATTTTCAGAGCATAGAAAAACCAAAGTTACAAATGTACAAAATAGATTTAATTTTGCTTAAGTCAGACCTGTTCTGATCTTAGTGTTTAACAACATGAAGTCCAAGGGAATGAGACTTTTGGGAGTTATTGTTGTCATCCCTTGGTCATTCACCATCCGTTATTCTGCCAAGCCATGGTGGAACTCCCTCCCCCCCCTCCCCTTTTTGCTTTTGGAAAACCTTTTTAAGAGTTAATCCATACTTCAAATATTTCGAGCACCGGAAAGCTTAGACAATGTAGCGCACAGTTTTGGGTGTTGAAAAAAGGGCACTTGTGTCCTTTATTTTTCTTTCTAATCCTATCATAGTTTCCTTTAGATTCAAGTTAAGATATACAAAACATGTTCATAAGTTCATAAAGTGGAGTACAAATAAAGTTTAACAATCTATTTTACACATGAATGCATACCCCCAATAAGCACATTAGTTTTTAAGTTTAAACATAAATGCTTCTAATAAAATTTGATCATTAATCTATAAATATAAAAGAAATTTTCTATAAAGGCAGTATTCTAACTAAGTTCTTGAGTTAGTTCTCAATCACTAAAAGGGGAGATTGAAGCAAAAGAAAAAGACTTACAAATGCAATGAATTCATGGTCTTTGCTCCTCTTTGAAGAGTTATTTCATAAGTACGGTCACAAAGATCTTGCAGAAATAGTTCTAGAGCTTTAGCTGAAATCCATTCAAGAGCAATGTCAACAACATATATAAGAGAAACAAACAAGCAGTGGCCTGAAGTTAACAACGCAGTAGTCAAAGCACTCACAAACTAAAACAGGAACAGCCAGTGCTATCTTTCCAACATCCTCATCTGCTTGCATTATCTTCTTTATCCGAGCCTGCAATTTGAAGATTTCATCACTCAAATTAAATTTTTCTTTTGCAACAGCTCACTCCTTATGATACTTAATAGACAAGTAGAAGAACTTAACAGAGGCTAAATAACAAATTAGCCTTTGTGAAAATAATATAATTACAACTTAAAACTTGATTTGAAGCTTACAGAAACAATGGCTTGCCCAGTCTCCCTAAAGTTTTCCCTTGTATAAATAAGGTAAAAACAATATTTTGTCTCCCAATTCTCTAATAATTGGTAGTTACTGTAAGGTCTTTGCTAACTGTACATAAAGACTACTATATGCTAGAAAGGTATAATGGGATAAAAGTGCTAGAAACAAGGTATTTTATTAGACCGAAATAGGTATAAACTCCAATTACAAAGACCAAAGTTGCTCACAGAACAAGAAACAAAATATGGAACACTGCAAATCTTCAAGTGTCTGCATCTGTTCTACCATTTCCCAAAAGACTCACTCATGGCTGGATGTCTTCTCACTTACCTTTCCCTCCCTTTTTCGTTGCTTCTAATTGTTTTCCACTCCTTCCTCCCTCCTTGCAGTCTAAACAGGTTGTTAAAACCCAAATTCCTTCTTTACTCCTTACTCAAATATCCCACCCGGTTTAGCAAAGCTATGCCTATCAATAACACTTGGCTAAAAATTACCATAAATTTGAAAAGGCCACTGCATCTGCAACTATATCATCAAACATTCTTCCTAATTGATGTCACCAAAATCAATCCTTAAAGGAATAACTGTATTCCATTACAGATCACTGACACCGTACATTAAAGACTAATGTCGTTAACTCAGCCCACAACTAGTTAGCCCACCATATTCTGAAGAATAATTCACATTTGACAACCGATGTAAGAAATTTATTATTCAGGCTTTAAAATATTAAAAACTGTGAAGTAGGCACATGTTTAAAACAGAAATCAGGTTAGCCTGTAAAACTGATTTCAAATTTCAGAGAAGATGCAATTTCACAATGGGATACTATGTTGTTGAATTTTAAAAAAAGGCCGGTTCTATCCCAAGTCCACAATAGAATTGAGGACTGTAGGAGAACCAAAATTATCAGAAACACAAAACCACAAACCCATCAGTACTCACTTCAGCAGTCTCCACTGACACGTCTATCAAGTAACCTTAAACCACAGTGCCCAAACAACCTAAAAAGGTTTTTTTTAAAAATAACCTATGTTAAGTCAAAAACCTAAAAGCAACATCACACATCTCCATAATACCCACATCAACATAAAACCACCCATTTCAATTATTAAGATCATAAACCCAAACAAATGGATCCCATAAATCCAAGCAAAGTATAAACAATTACCACAATCTAAAAACTTCTTTTTTTTCAAAAAAAAATCTTAGGCGAAAGAAAAGCTCAATAGAGATCAGCTCAATTGCTTTCACTTCCACACACCTTACCTTGCATCCAAACAACAGAAACCTACGAAAAGCTAAAATCTTTACAAAGAGAAAGTGGAGAAGAACACTTACAGCAGGGAAACGGGTATCGAGCTTCTTCCTCATGGCAAAAGATTAGGGTTTGAACAGTGAAGAATTGGGGGAATCAAATGGAGCAGAAGAGACAGACCCAGGAAGCAAAATCGAAAGCTTTGAACAAAAAGAGTGACCCTAACATCAACACGATGAAATCGAAGAAACCCATTCCAGATCCAAAGGCCACTCTCTCTCTCAAAGATTCATTCAACGAGATATGCCTCAGCAAGGGTTTGTTATAGTAACACGTCGGTGACGAGAATCGCGTCACGGCCCAATAGATGCAGAGCATGTAGGCAGAAGAAGGTGAGAGTGTGTTAAAAAGAAGGAGTCAAAACGGTGACGTGTTGAGAGATAATTGTTGGGATATTTTATTTTCTTCTTTTTAAAGTACAAAAGAGAGAGAAAAGAAAACTAACATTGGACAAATAAAGTAACACTTACCAATTGAAGTACATTTTCTTTTGCAAAGATCATTTTATAAAATTGTAATTAAAATTAAATTTAAAATCTAAAACTTTTTATTTATTTTAATTAGAAAACTTAAATGTAGTTTAAGTTTTTACAATGTTTTAGTATGTATTGGATCGTGTTATTTTATGATTTAATTTCACTTAATTCAACCCAATTAAATTTATTTAAGTAATACTTGTGATTTGATCAAAATTAATCGAATTCAAATTAATTGATTTTTATATAGATTAAATGATGAGTTTAATTAGAGAGACTCGATATTCACCTTTATATTGGTGTTATTGAGAAATTATATTATATTTTTTTCATGTTTTAAATTTATTTGAATTAACTAATTATTACTTGCTACTTGAAGCATTACATTAATTTTTAATTAAATTAATACTTTTAATAGAAAAAAGAAAGATTTTTAAAAAATTTATCTTATCGAGATGCAATCCACTCCGCTTAAAAATGAATTAATTTAACATAAAAAATGTCTAAATTTAATTTAATATAAAAAAATCCATAAACTCAGTCCAATGCTATTTTTCTCTTTGATTTTATCGTCTTTATAGATTTCAAAGAATATGTTTGTTAAATAACCTCTGATTTACTATATGAAAAAAATAATTAAAATTATTAGATTATTATAATAAATATTCTTATATCATTATTCTTGTTAAAGGTTGTTCTAATTAGTTTTTATCTTTTCTCGATATATTCCTTTTAAATAGGAATATTATAACCAAAATAATCGTAGTCATTATTTATTTTAATTTTATTATTAAGGTAAATATTTATTTCATTTTAAAGTGAATAGGTATTGTTATTATTCATGGAAAAATTATTATTCATTAACAACATGAACCACTTGTATATTTGAATAATAAATCATAATTCTATTCTTTACTCATATAACATTATATTTTTACTGACTTAGTGTTGAAGAGTTTTTTCAATTTTTATTACTAAAGTTCGACAATCTTTTAATGAAAAGATCGACCTGTTTACTTGATGTCTATGGTGAGGCCTGGTAACAAGGTCTTACGACCACCTTTCCACATGATACTCACCATAAGTCAAACAATAACTAGTACATCTTATTTTGCAATGGATTCTTCACTCCTCGAAGTCCTGAAAGCCCACATAGACAACAATGTAAAAGAATGAAACCACAATTCAAAATGCTATAATTGAAATACACGCCATCAACTAAATAAGCACATAGAGTCACTACGGGCTCAACATCGAGATTCAAATCCTCCAGGAACAACATCACGAGGAGATTCAAGTTATTCGTCAAGAAATACAGTAGGACCAAATTGTTCAAAGCTTGAGCAACCCATCATCATCGATTTGACCTCACTCCAACATATTGTCCAAGGAGAAAATGAGTCATTGAGACAATATATGACCCGCTTTGTTAAAGCCTCCTTGAATAGGAAATGCATTCAATCAAGGTTGGACTTCAACCTGGACCTTAGACACTTTATATGTTGAACCACCTTTTAACATTGATGACCTTAGAGCACGAGCTACTTGATATATTATCATAAAAGAAAATGTAAAAGTAAGAAAGTGAGTTAATAAAGTTCTCCCTCCCAATCCCTAAAGTTTAAAAAGAAAAGTATTGGCAGATTCGACATGTATACAACTCTCAATGCTAGTCATGATGTCATGCTTTGCTCCGAAAAGCCTTTGCACTAGAACTAGTTTGTCTCCCAGAACCCGCACCAACACCTTCCTATGTTGATCCTACCAAGTGATGCAATTATTACCAAAATCAAGGTCACACCACTACAAAATGCAACAAGGTGTGTGATCTGATTAAAGAGCTCATCCAATCAGGGCCTTAAATCATTTTGTCTAGAATAGTTAGTTTGGCCAAGGTCGAGGTCAGGGAGGATGACAAGAATAAGAAGTTGAGGTTTTAGGAGGTCACTGTTATTTGTGATTAAGGAGAGTCCAATTGTCCCATATCATTTATTCATATATAAGGATAAATATCGTATAATACACGTGTAATAGGATGAGAATGTTATCCACATTACCTTACTACTGATAGAAAATAGATTCTAGTAAAATTATGCTTAATTTAAATATATTATTTTTGCCTCAAAAAATTATTGTTCAAGATTTGTCACAAAGTTAAATTTTGCATAGTTTTGTGTATCATTGAGATGAATGTTTCATTGTTACTTTTGATTTTCATTCTTTAAAAGACTTTCTTGATATCATTTGCAATTTATTTTGATTAAGATTCTTAGAACACTTTAAACCATTATTTTTTATGAGGTTTTATTGGATAGTGTGAGACTTATCTTTTATATTAGTTTTTTTGAATCATTTGCATTTTGTTTTGGTTAAGGTTTTTAGTGAAAACTTTAAACAATCATTTCAAGGAGGCTTCATTCAATACATGACACTTCTCCTTTATTGTGGTGAGTACTAGGGATAGGTAGGTGGATCTACCCATAAATATCACATTTTAACCAAGCTGGATAAATTTTGTTAGCAAAATAAATGATTTTTGTATGAGTCTATAACTTCTCTATAAAAAGTTGATAAAAAAACAAATTGGTTTACACATAAATAGTAATTAAAAATGATAAATCTACCACTTAAAAATAATTTATTTTTCTTTAATTTGTTAATTTTAGAAATTATGCATTGAACGAAGATGAGTAAAATGGATAATATATATATAAAAAATTCATAATGTTTTTCTCTTAAAATTTTAAATTTGTTAGTGTGTAATTTTCATATTTTTTCTTGATAATCCAACCCTTTAAAATAGAAATTTCAAATTAAAACTTTACCAAACTAAATAAATATTCTTTAAATTTTTAAGCTAAAATTAAGCTATTCAACTAAAATGTATAACATTCATAATTCATAACTTCCTTATCTCTATATTTTAACAAGCTTCTTTTCCCATAACTTCTTACAAGATAATGAGAAAAAAGTAGATAAGGTATTTAAAGATGTAAAAAAGTTTTTACAACAACTAAAAATAATATAATTTACTTAGCTTGGACATAAAGTAGTTTAATATTTATGAATAGTCTTTACTAAATATTTATTTGGAAGTCAAATTTGTAATTTGAGTACCTAAAATATAACAAGAAATTTGAGTACCTAAAATTTCTCAAGTGGGTGCTTGCCATCAAATTTTACTAATTCCTTAAATTTTAATGGAATGATAACATGTACAAAAAAAAAGCTTAAAAAAAATTATTTTTGACATCAAATTATACGTTTTTATCTTATTTATTCATTTAGTTTTCTTTTATAACACCTGCTCACTCTGTCACAAAATTTAATGACTAGGATAAATTTGTGAAAAGTGAAAATTGTAATAAATTATAATTAAAAGTTTATAATTTTTTTCCATATATTAATTACAGGCAGATAAAAGTTGGATTGAGAGATTTAAAAAAGGAAATTAAGAATTATATGATTATATGCCTTATATGTAAATAAAATAATTATATCAAAAAGTAGTTTTAGAAAATTTATATATATTAAATAGAAATTTTATTATAGTAGGTGTATCCAAATTATTATTAACTAGCAAAAATAAAAAATACAGACGTGCGAATGTATGTGTGTCTGTATTAATTTAAATATTTTAAAAAGTTTGTTGTGTTATTTTTTATAGATAATATTTTATTATAAATTTATAATAATTATACTTTTATTAAATTAATATATGGTGTAAATTTATAAATGTCATTATAAATTTTATTATATATATAAAAACGAAAACATTAATTTTGTTTGAGTATGATAATCCTATCGTCTTGTAACAATAAGTTGTTCATCCTTACATATCAAATATATATTTGTATTCATCTATCATGTAGCAATTACTTGATAAATTGAGTTTTTAAAGCAAGTTACACTTGCTCTCGACTTTAAATCCGTTCAACATTTTCCTTTCGCTTAAGCAGGTTGAGATGTTGTTTTGGGGAGTTCTCTCGACCTCAAATTCGCTTAACATTTTTTCCCTACACTTAAAGCATATTTAAATGCAAATTTTCGGATGCTCTTAATCCTAATTTCGCTTAGTTTGAGCTTCAATTTTAGGATGGTCTCAACTTCAAATTCGCTTAGCCCTAACACTCTGCACTTAGTATCTGTACTAACTTGATCGTCGTAGTGCAATCAACAGGTAGAGCCCCATCGGTTTCAAATCGAAGAGCAAATTCCAGTGAGATAGATGGAACCACAACTTGTTTTCAAAGTCAACCGACGATCAGGTTCACTGGCAAGAACAACTCGTATGAAAGTATAATTAATTTAAAAATATATTTTTTAATTAGAAAATTTATAAACCTAATAACTGAAACTTTGCAGTCAAATTAAAATGATTAAAGTAACACTAGAGAGATGTTAATAATATAATTGTGGTTAGATTTTCCAAAGTTGTCTCCTAACAAATTCAGTAGTGAAATTGGTAAATCAGTGTTCAAAATTCTATCTACAAACAATAAAAAGTTAGCAATATAAAAGGGGTTGTTGAGATTGTTTAACCGAAAATATAAAAGAAGGATAAATTGTTGAACATGCGTCAATCTAATTCAACTAAAACTCACTAAGTGAAGAAGATCCAACTCCTAATTAGGTAGAGAAAATCTCTCCTACTTTGTATAAAATCCTCTCAAATATTTTTTTTTATTCAAAGAAACAACTTGAAATTTTGCTTTGGCCTAATAACAAAGATAGACAATTCTTTCTCTAAAAATTCAAAATTAATAAAAATAATAGTTAATACCCAAATAAATATAATTATATGAATTTTAATTAAAATAATAAATTTATTTATTATTATAGTCCAATAATCTACGAGTAAAACTATTAAATATAAATAAAATTATGCTTATCAATACCACATTTTTCTTTATTATGCATTACTTTTGTAGACGGTTAGTATTGGTGGAAGGTATTCTAATCTCATTGTTAAATGTATCAATTTCAAAGTTTTTTCTTCGAGAGTAAAATCAGGGATAAGTATTGGGATAAGTATTGTTTAAAATGTGTATCAAATGAGATTTGTTTAACATCTAATTTCTCATATTTTATAAATTTCTCAGGGGTTTGTCATCAAATTTTACTAATTCATTAAATTTTTAATGGAATGATGGCATGTACAAAAAGAAAAACTAAAATAAAATTGTTTTGACATCAAAATATATTTATTTTATAACACCTAGTCACTTTGTTACAAAATTTAATAAATAGGATAAATTTGTGAAAGTGAAAATTTTAATAAATTATAATTAAAAAGTTATAAAAAATAAAAGTTTTTGTTTGTCTTTTCTGTTTATTCCATACTAGCGGGAACACAGACGCTCCTGTGTATGTGCATCCACATTTTTTAGTTTTTATTTTTATTATTATTGTTATGTATTATTTATTTAAATATAAAATTTATGTGTATTTGTATGTATAAGAGATATGTTACTGGGTTTCAAGATATTTGAGGGAGGAGAGGAATAAAATAAGAGAAAAAAAAATTAGAAAACAACTCTATATTCAAAACTGTTTCTAATCACAGTTTTAAGTAACCACAAATAAAATAAAATCAAGATACTAATCTCTCCACTTTTCTTTTCTGTGAGACAAATAAAATAAAATTTTAAAATTAAAAAACTGTTTATTTAATATAGAAGAATATTAGTTTAAAACAGAAAAGTAACCAATCTCTCCACTCTCCTACCAGTTAGGTGACAACAAAATAAAATTAATACCAATCTCTCCACTGAGAACAAATAAAATAACATTTTAAAATTAAAAAACTGCTTTATTAACTTCTAAAATTATAAAATGTCCAAATAACCCAAATAAATTAATAAAACAAAATATTAAAAAAAGATAAAATAGAAAAACAATTTAGAGTAATTAAAGTGAGGAATACCTTTATATATAAGTATAGATATGAAATAAAGGCAGTTAAAAGGGATCCGACGATTGCAAAATAAAATGAAATTATATCATTATATTATATACCTTATATATAAATAAAATAATTATACTCAAAAAGTAATTTTAGAAAATAATTATATACACTAAATAGAAATCTCATGATATATTGTATATAGTTTATTATTAATTTTATCCTGGTCAATATATCTAATTTTATTATTTTATCTTTTAAATCTTATAATTCCTTTTTTAAATCAATTAACTATCTAAACTAAAAAAAATTACCAAATATAAAATGATAATTTGTTTAATAATTATATTTTATGAATATATTTTTTTATAAATTTAATAATATTTTTTTGTAAAAATTAATTATGTATACTTGTCTCCACTAATTATTATAGATTACATAAAGGAAAACTGTCACCATTAAGAGAGAGAAGAGGGAGAGACGTGACACACACTATTGTACTGTAGTATTGTACCTATTATAAACTATAAAAGTGTTCTGTTTTATTAACCTTCATAGATTCTCACTTTGTGTCAATAATCCATTAACAAAGGTATGATTTTTTTATTTTTATCAATCTAATTTTACTGAATTTGATGGAATTTTAGTTCTTGATCTTTCAAGATTTTCTGCTAGGTGATAATCACTGTTGAGACTGATAGGTAGAGTGATCTCATGTGTTGTTGTGATCATAGAATAGGGTACTACTCTATGTGGTTGTAAGCTAGGTTTTAAATTGCAGTTAATTTTCTTTGTAATGCTTGAAATTCTGAGAAATTGTGGATAACTGTGAATGATGCAGTAGCATTTGCCATCACAAAACCTTTTGTTTTTGGCAGAAATCATGGTCATGAACAGTATTTTTAAAACCATGGTTCGAGGAGTTAAGAATTGCAGCGTGGTTGTGAAATTTTGATGGTGTGTGTTTGCAATAGTGAATGTGACCAAGAGGTTTATCTGGTGTTAGTACGTGAGTATTAGGTTGGATTGAAGAGTAACCTGATAGAAGGATTTGACTTGATTAAATATAAGTTGCTAGTCTTTTTTCCCCTAATTTTTAGCAGTGATACTGCAAGAAGCATTGATGGAAGCTTTGTTGAAGAGTTCTAAGACTTCATAAACCTAAGCGACTTCATTGGGTTGCACCACATTGCGTGTGAGGAGTTTTTTTTTTCTAATATCTTGAAGTTGTTGCATTTGATGAGTGTTGATGCTCTGAGCAATTGCAGATGAAAGATTGTCTTAGAAAATACTGGAGATTTCACACTATAAGTGTTCTACCAATTCTTGTTTTCTAATACATTTTATATTATGGTTTTTTAGGCAGATAGAGTATCTTTTGCTTGGACACAAACAAAATGAAACCTACTGCACAACAAACCAACATGCAAACTGTCAGCAGGTGGAAATCGCCAGAGTTTCGTAAAAGTTTTATGAAGAAATGGTAAGAAACATTCCAATACCAAAATATTATTATAATTTCTTGTGTTCCATTCAATTATTTTAGCTCTTTCTTGTGTGTCATGTTAACTGAAAAGTTGACATTTTTTTATAAGGAATGTGAGTACATACAAACAAAACAATACTTAGTTTGTGCTGATATATGCAATAATACCTTAATAATTTCTTGAATATGGTGCAGTAATATCTCAAGATTTTGACCATTGAAACTTTTTAGAAGAATTTTTCTTTGTTTTTTGAGTCACATTTCTCTTTTCCTGACAATCTCTAAATAAAAACAGATGAAATATTTTTCACACTTTGCCTGTAACTTGTATATTTGTAACTTCTATTAAGTTCTTGCTCTGGTTTGGTATAAGTGTAATGTTAATGTTAATTGTTGTAGCTTGGAAGGCCTAGTGAAGCAAAGTGGTTTACCTTTAACACGTTTATCTGGGGTTGTTCAACATCTACAAAGATATGAGGTGAAACTGAATGCTGCTGCCAACAATGAGGTATCTATTTCAGGATTGTGTGAACAAGGTTACAATTTTTTGTGTGAAACACTTTGCTTTCTTGTAGATTTTATGCTGGGACTTTGCTTGTTTTTTTCTAATTCATATTACAAGAATTCACTTTCAAATTGATAATTTCTTCGTGCTGAGTTATAATGGTCTTGTTTTGCTTCATTTAAACTTCCAAACAACCTTTACTTCGGTTTATTTTTCTGTTTCCTTCATCATTTCATTGTTTGGAAAGCAATGAAAGTCTTATGTACTACATTATCTACTTCTATTTACAGGTTGAGTACTGTCATTGGTTATCTCAAAAGGTAAAAGAAGTACTTACTCAACTAATGAATGCTGAATCCAAACTTTGTCATTCAAACTCCACTGCCTCAGTGGAAGTCTTCTCTGCTCAAGGTATGTGTTAAACTTGTTTTCTTTAATGTTTCCATGACATTTTCTAACCTTCAACATCAAGCATAATTAATTAATTTAAACTATGCTTTTGAGATTCATATAAAGTATTTCCCTTGATCATTCAATGGAAATATGAGGTACTAAAACCCCAAGTCTAATTAATGAAAATTTCAATAATAAAAACATGTATGAAACAAAGGAAAGAAAGGATCTTTAAATTTGTGTTTTTAAAATATGATTGATGATGTAAAATCAAATAATCTTAATTTTGGTGGGAGATAGTTTCAGTAGAATTGGACAATAAGATGTCATAAATATATTAGTCTCACACAAGTGGAATTGAGCAGTAAGAAACTGGGAGGTCAACAATATTGTGATGTTTGATAGACCAATCATTTGTTTTTTTCCCTTGTCTGTATTGTTAGTTTCATCATTTTGTTCCCACCTGATTTATTAACTATTTTTGTGTAGTTTTTTTTAATGATATTTAAATTCCCATAGTTTTTCTCAGCTTTAAGTTAACTCTTTTGTTTTACAGGCTTGTTTCTACCATTAGGTGGTGTTCAGTGGTTTTTGATTTAAATGGAAATTGAAAAAGCAGTTTTTTAACCCTCATGCACCTCTGTTTTTCTTTTATATTCTCAACTGTGTCATAAATTTCATGAATTATTCCACAAACTCCCAATATACTTGCACCTATATGATATATCTGATTTTTTCTCAGTTTAATGAATGTTCATGTTTACCTATTCTATTTCTAGAAGCTGGAAAATCATCAAATATAGATTGGAAGGAACAGGCTTACCAAAAGGTAATGAAGAAGTTGTTTCTCTTCACTTTCTTTTCCTTCTGCCTTCATATTGAATACATGTTACATTGTTTTTAAAATTTTACTAAAGTGCACTATAAAAGATATACATTTTGTGTAACTATATATTGGTTATTCTATGCTCCCACTCCAACAACTACATGTAAACTAGAAACATTCATTCTGTTGGAGTGGTACTTTTTTAAGTAATGAGCATTAGAAATTTATCTATTCCCGCAGATAATGTGTTATTGAACATGAAACTGCAATTACAGTTGTTGTGATACTTTTAATTGTAGATTCAAAAGATGAGTAGTGCCTATTTTTCAAAAGTTTATGTCTCTTACCAACAGATGAATAGAGCACTTCAACAGGTTGGTAATTGATTCAAGTAAACTATGATCCTATATTTTTACATTGTCTTTGTCACTAATCTTTTATATTTATGTCAATTTCTCCAGCTTGGGTCTTCTCCTCAAGGATCAAATACAGTTATTTTGGAAAAACTGAGAAAGAAAATTAAAAAAACAGAATTTGTTTTGGCACTCTTCAGAATGAAGAAGTGCCAGATAACCACTGATATTCAGAAGATTCTAGACACAATAGAAGATTTTATCCAAGCTAGTTTTTTCCCAAAGAATGTTTCTTCAAATCAGCAAGGAGGAAAACATTTAGGGGACGAGAAATCCAGGCAACAATCTGAATCATCACGTTCAAGTATTTCCCCATTGAATATAATTGAAACGAAACCATCACAGCAAGCATTGGGAACACAGAACTATCATATACGGAAGGATGTTTCTCAGGAAAACAAGTTATGCTTAGAAGAGCAACAATTGAAAATAATAGAAACGAAACCATCACCACAAGTATTGGGAACACAGAACTATCCTATATGGAAGGATGTTTCTCAGCAAAACAAGATATGCTTAAAAGAGCAGCAGGTGAAAATAATTGAAACAAAATCATCACCACAAGCATTGGGAACACAGAACTATCATATATGGAAGGATGTTTCTCAGCAAAACAAGATATGCTTAAAAGAGCAGCAAGTGAAAATAATTGAAACGAAACCATCACCACAAGCATTGGGATCACAGAACTATAATACATGGAAGGATGTTTCTCAGCAAAACAAGATATGCTTAAAAAAGCAGCAAGTGGAAAAACAATATGGCAATTCCACACAGCATGTAAATCAAGTGTCTATCATGAAAGGTACTTCTATCAATTCACTTAGTGTTGTACAATTTTATGCTATCCATTCCTTGTTATCTCTGACAAAGGTTACTAGCAAATATTTTTTACAATTTTTCAAACTCAGGCCCTGACAATGCCCTACATAAGCAAGCCCAAGGTTCACGAAAAGCAACTGAAGCATTTAGTGTCAGTGTCAACAGTCCGGGGATTTCATCTTCACCCTTGACGGAAAACTGCCATAAGCTTAAAGAAATTTCTCATAAATCTACGCTCAATTTTGATGAGCCAAGTGCTGAAGTGAAGCACCTTCTTAAAGTGGTTGGTCTAAAACTTACTGTTTCCATGCTTCTTATTTGCTTTTCTTTGGATCATAAAAGTGGTTGTCCTAAATTCTATTATTGTGATATACTTTTAGTTATCCCACATATCACCTGAAGCATCGAGAGCAGCACTTAGTGAAATTAGAGAGGTTGTCTATTTGAATGAGGTGATTCCAACTTCAGAGTTCTTAAATGGACCACCAAAGATGGTTCAACAACAAAACCAGCCAGGCCTCATTGGACAAACTGGGGAAAATCTGGCATCAAATATTGAGCCATTTTCACAAGCTAGATATATGACTTGCCATGATTTTGTTCCAACTGGTAGGAAAAGGTCTAACAGCATGAATACAGTGGCTTCCTTTTACACTTCTAGAATTTCTGATAGTTCTTGCCACAGTTTCAACCAGTTGTCTGATGCCGAGCAACCTGACTGGACTTCAGTCACATGTAAAAAAAAGAAGCCTAGAATTGTGGTAATATATATCTTCTTTCTAATATCTTTTCACTATGTTTTTCACAAATGCACTGTACTAAATAATATATCATTATTTTATTGAACATGGATTTCTTAAAAGCTTTGGGTGTTGCCATTCCCACCATTTCACTTTTAACATGGATTTCTTAAAAGCTTCCTTGTATTTTTTTATGCTCCTACAAATTTTACTTTATTGCTTTTTCCAAGAGTTTTTGTCGATACATTATCAAACTCTGTGTAGTTTATGTTATGAAGGTCAACTCATGTTGTGTGATTGTTTTTTTGGATGAATCAGTCCTTTACAAGATACACACATACTTCTTCTTTCCTTGTTTCTAAAACTTGACCTCCTTCATATAACCTTAACCTTAGCATTGGTAACTCTAGCAGGAAAATTCTTCTCTTTTACAAGAAATAAAGGAGATAAACAATCGATTGATAGACAGTGAGATTGTTATGGCAGAAAATGACAGTTTTAATAAAGCGCCTGGAGTAGCTGCTGAAGATAGTGAAGGGTTGGTTATTGAATTCCTTTTCAATGCAGTATCTGTCAATAAGAACCTATTATCTCATATTTCTGCTGATAAAAAGGTGAACTACTTTATATTCTGTTATGAACTTTGCATATTGATTTTTTGTGTTCTGTTACATTGACAATGTATATTTTGCCATGCAGCCAATAATCGAACCATTAAGGTTGGTCGTTCCTACAAATTATCCAATTTCCTCGCCTGTTATTGTAGACAAAAAGCTGTCAGAAGTCAGGTTAGTGATTATGAAGATTCTCTTTTGCTTATATTCTCAAGCAATTATTCATCTAAAGTTGAGCAGTTATCAAGTCATTGTTTGTAAAATTATGACTATGAAACTATTTGATTGTCAGAGAATATTAGATCCTATGAAAATAAAGTTTCATATTTCATAAACAAGAATTAAGACCATAGTTGAATCTTTCTTTTCATTCTTTCATCAAAAGTTTAAATCTCCCTTGTTACCTTTTTATTCAACTTCAACAGCACTGAAGGCCAGAAAGACTTATCAACAATAGCAAAATCAAAGCTGAGATACTCTCTCCACTGCTTGGATCATCAAACATGGTCACTTAAGGATATAGCAATGTCATGGGAACGATGTGCCAGAGAAACAGTTATTGAGTGTGCAAAAGCCTTTGGAGGTGGAACTTTTAGCTCAATATATGGAGGGTGGGAAAATTGTTAAAATAAAGTATAAAGTAAGTTGCTTACAGTAAATCAATCATGTACACTTTTGTTGTGCCAATGCATGTCTTGAATAGACTCAATAGTACAGTTCTACAGTAGAATATGAAAATTTGTTGGAAGCTTTGGAGTCAAGTTGATAAAAAAAAAACCAGTTTTGTTCTTGTAAAGAATTTGATACTACATATATACACATTTTTTGACTGATTATTTTTAGTAAACTCTTCCTTCAATTACTTTTTTCCATTCACAAGATTCAAACAACATAAAATGTTGCTTTAATAATATGCAGTCAAGTATCACTGAGTCTAACTACACAAGTTTCAGAATATGTAAAAATCAATTGGTGTATATTTAAGTTAATTTGTAAGTGGTATTAACTTTGACAAAACATTAATAATGAACACCGTTACAAAACTAATTTTAGAGACAAAAAAAATAATTAGTTGCTATATTTACTACACTAGATATTTTTTATAGACTAAAAACTAATGGTATTTAAATTAATTTTTATTATTGATAAATAATTTTTAAATTAGTATCTAATTAGCTCTCAAGGTTTTAACTAAAAAAAATATTTTTTTATAAGGTTAAAGTGAAGATAAAGAAAACAAATGGTGATGAATTGAACTAATATTTTTTAAATATTTTGAATATATTTTTTAAGCACTTCTTAAGCACAGGAAATGTAACAACTTAATTTTCTTTCTTTACAATATTACATTTAGGCATATTTTATATTTTTTGATTTATTTTACGTGTTCTTACACTACAAGAAAATTATTAAATAGAAACTAATTTTAGATAAAAAAATTATTAATTTCTAAATTAGTTTCTATTATTAATAAATAGTTTTTAAATTGGTATTAGTTACGAAAGTTTTTCTACCAAATTTAGAATCTAATAATGATAGTGAATATTGCACAATTTAAATAGATGTTGACAAAATATTTAAATATTGAGTTGTTTTGAAAACCAGTAGATTGTTAAATTAGTTTAGTTTTTTAAAAATTTAATTGCATTAAATAAAATCATTTACATTAAATTAAATTGTAATTTATGAGATTGAAAGATATATTTAAAATAAAATGTCCGTCAATAATAATTTAAACAATTCAAATAATTTAAGCAACTTAAAAACAATGTATAGTATATTTGATTCAATTGGTTACAATTTATGTAAACCATTATGTTCTTTAATTTATTTTTATAGAAACATTTTTAGAATTCCGTTGATTTCATACATTCTGTATATTCCTATATATAATAGTATTTCTTAATAGTGTTGTGCAACACAATTAGCTAGTATTTTAAATATTACATTATATTAAATATGGTGAAAAATTATTAATTTCAAAATTTATTTTACATACCTTAGTTGTTTGATTAAATTTTTTAGTTTAACAACTAAGCTAATCTAAGTTCAATTTATATATAAAAGTTTGTGGTTGAAAAAATGGAGATGAAAGAGATAGTTAAGGTAAGGGTGTCATTGGAAAGCGGAACATAATCAAATAAAAGAATTGATGACGTTTAACGTAAGTCATGTTCGTGGGATCCAAAACATTGAAAAACACTTCTTTGTCCCTTCCTTTGTTAAAGAAAGGGAAATCACTTTTGTCTTTTTAGTAAAAGTTTAATTGGTATTTAGATCACTCGTTCTATTCTATTCTCTCTTAATCAATCACAAGAACTTTAGTTTCTATCACACTGCAAAATATTGATCCTAAAATAGTTAATACAAAAACTAGTTTAATCAGTTTAATGACATGTAATCAACTGTAAGAAATATTACATTAATGGAAGGTTTAATTTAATCTTAAAACAAAATGCTATTAAAGGATGAAAACTTCTATTTTAATCTTAAACATCTTACTTAATTATACATTATTTTTTCCTCAAACATGGCCAGAAAGACACAGGGAAAAGTGCCGTGTGGCTAAAAAGAAAAAGAAAAATGATAAATATATTTTGTTAGAAGGAAAAAGAGGAAAGTACTTTATATTATTAGAATACACAGCAAAATCAGAAACAGAAAAAAGGGAGAGAAAGAATAAGGAGAAACAAACCAACATAGAAACGCCATTCATCTTCAGAGGCTCTGTTGTGTGGTTCATAGGTCAGTTTCTTTGATCTGTTCTTCCTCTTGAATCACCCTTGGATGTGGGTTGTTCTATGTTTTCTGGGAATTTATCTTTTAATTGGATTTTTTTTATGATTTTTTTGTTGCTGGTTTAAAGTCTATGATCTGAAGTTATGTGGTTTTGCATGTTCTATTCTATGTGATGATGGGTAGGGGTAAAGTTTGGATCTTTAGGATTTTATCTTTGTGGGTTTGAAACCATTTCTTCTGTGGAAAGTTCCCAATTATGGAAGTGATGTTTGTTTTTTGTGGGGTGGAATAGGATGATTGTTTGTGCCTACCTCATTTGATAATTGTTAATAGGTTTTAAATTGTTTGAGAAACTCGTGTTCAAAATTTCTGTTTTTTGTTTTGTTTTCTCTAATTGATTGGATTTGATTAATGCTTGGAATAATTTTATTCAAGGTGGTGAAATTGGTGTCTTAGAAATGGATGCAATTCCTATGATGTCGATTTCACAGCTTATCCCCCTTAAGAACTCGTTTCTATTTACCTATTTATTTATTGTTGGCAAGGTTCCTTGAACAAGTAGAAATGGATTCTGACCTTTGTTCTGGGAATTTTCTGTTAGTTGTGCTCTCTATCAATGGATTAGTTTTAATAACGATCTTACATATTTTTAATTTCACATGGTGTTCAATTCCCATGCTTTTTGTTCTCAAAGGTTCTTCAGTCTTTTGAAATATGTATGTTCATCTTCAATTTCTTTATCTGAATAAAAAAAGGATGACTTTTTGTGATTTTAAAAAGGTTTGTCCATAGGAAGTTCTGGCATATGATGACATTCGGCATTGTCCATGGTGGTCAGGCCCAGGACAGTTAATTTTTCATTCATTCATTTAGTTTGGAGATGAAATGTGTTGCAATTTCACCCATTTTTTTTTTCAATTTCAATTCATTCATTTGTGAAAGTTTTGCTTGTTAACTTGGTACAACCATATAGACACCACAAATGTGTTAACAAACAATGATAATTGCAAGAGGGTTACAGATAAATGTTGACATAGGAGCTTTATGTAGCAATTTTGATCCAATGCATGGTTAATTGACATGATCATTTTATCATCAGACTTCAGTGCCTTGCTGCTTTGATCCAGGTTATACTATTTGCGATTCGCCTATAGGCATTATCAAATTTCCTACATAAATTCTGTTATAATTGTAGTCTTTGATTGTTTTTGTTCATATAAAATGAAGAGTGAATCTATTTTATTGTGTCTATATATAATGCAGACAAGTACAGCAACCAATAGAATGTCTCCATCAGTGAAATCAAAACCCAAGTCCCAGGAGAAGGCCTCTGCACGGGCTGGTAAGGAACAGCAGAAGACTTCTCCAAAGACTTATATGTCTCCTACTCATGGTAGTGGCATTCCTGCTAGTCCACAAAATCCCATCTTGGGAACATTTCAAACTCCAGAAGCATCATTGGTTGCTTCCTCTATTCGAGTTCATGACAGCAGTCATTTCCTGAAAGTAGATGAAGCAGACGAGCATTCTAGTAGTCCTCAAGGAACCGTGTCTGAGTGTGATTCAGTTTCTATCAGTGGCAGCTGCTCTGGAGAGTCAGAAGAGTCTAAAGAGAAGGTAGCAGTACCAAACTCTTCTACGCGGCCTGATAGCGTACCTGGTTGTGATAGTGACAGGAGGGAGAAAATCCGTTTGAAGAATGAGAGGAAGCACCAGAGACAGAGGGAAAGGAGAGCTCAAGAGTTGCATGACCGTTGTCGTGGGTACCTACTGTCAAGAAAGCTAGAATCACTTGCACAGCAATTAGTGGCAATGGGGTTCTCTTTCGAACGAGCAACATTGGCCTTAATGTTAAATGATGGCAAATTAGAGCAATCCGTATCCTGGCTATTTGAAGCAAATGAAGAACATTCACAAGTTAATGATACTACCAGCCTTGTAAGTGAGGGTAATTTGAAAATTGACATAACTGACGAGCTTGCTCAGATATCTGCCTTGGAGGTCAAGTACAATTGTTCAAAGCAAGAAGTTGAAAGAGCAATTATTACTTGTGAAGGTGATCTTCATAACGCAGAAAATACCTTAAAAACACATAAGCAGGAATATCCTGGGAACCAATCAAAGTCCGAAGATTCCGGTCAAAGCAATAATAGTCAGGTGAGATCACAAGGATTGCCGGCACAGCCAGTTTCCATCCAGCAGAGAGGGAGTGAAAGTGACTTTAACCATTACAACAAGGAAGGTGGTTCTGATTCTATGTTCCCTGATCTTGAAACCGGGAATGTACATTCTCTACAACCGAACCATCCAAATGTAACGACCGAGAGAAGATGGAGCGGTGTTCCAGGATCAAGCCCTTCTTCTGCTATGTTAGCCATGTCACCATCCATGCAAGCATTGTCCCCATTGATGAAAATGGAGGCTGGCCTGCCTATTGGTGTTGCAAACGAAGGAAGAATGATTCAACAAGGACTAGGAAGGGAGCCAGTGATGATGCAACATCCACAGTTCACAAATGCCAAACAAAGCTCTATGGTTTCTTTAAATTCCTTTCCTTCAGGAGCTGCAGGGTGGTATGTAAATAGTATTCCAGGTGTTGAAAATGTGAGGTCAAATGGGAAGTTACTACAAACTCAAAGTGTAAGAAGTGTGAGTCCAAATCATTTGGAGCAATTTTGTCAAACTCCTTACAAAGAATATTCTCATTTCTTTGGACCAGCAGCAGATTACTCATCTGCTGGGGTGGGTGGTTTCTGCAAGCCAATGGGTGCATCATCAGCACCTCCACCTTCTATTCCTCCTCCTCGTCATCAAGGTTCATGGAGCATGAACGCGCCGTCGTCACCAGCACTCGCGGTGCCGACTTCCCTTGGACTATTTTCTGGTCATCAGAATGCAGCCAGAACATTCAGCTCACATTCACACATGGATTGGAACACTGGGGGCTTGATGCCAGAATTTGACTACACCAGCATAGATTGGAGTTTGAACGTGCCATCTTCTTCAGGTGGACCTTGTCTAGGGATCTCCTCATTGTTGAGAAACAGTTATGGAAATAGGAGAAGCAATCCCTGCATGAGTGGATTGCAAAATGTTGGCATGACTAGGGAAACTTCATCATCTGCAGGATTGAGAGAGTGGACCACTCCTTTTGCTGGGAAGGACTTGTTCAGTGTTCCTAGGCAGTTTGTTACCTCTCCTCCTATGTAGTTTTATGTCTTGGGAACCAAGGGGCTAGTACTTGGAAAAAAATGGCTGTGTTAATGTTTTTTTTCTGGTTTTCCTGTGAAATTAATTCATCTTCTTTTTTGTGGTCTATGATTTTTCCCCATGGATGCCTTTGCTTTAAAAAGCTTAATTTAGTCCTTAATCAATCAACTCTTATAAGGATTTATGTCATAAGTTTGATTTGAAACTTGTTAGAAAAGCTAATAAAACAAAACTTCAGTGAGAAACTTGATTAAATAAATTTAAGTGGAATGCTTTGATAGAATAAGAGTTTGTTTTTATACTTTCATGTCAAATAATTGAAAATTATTACTTTTTATAAGCTGAAAGTCATATTTATAATAATATATAACTGTCAGTTAGACTCTACTAAATAGGATAAAAAATGTAAATGCATTCTAATTATATACTTTTAATTTTTTTTTTCCTTCCATGTATGAAAAACGGTAGAGGAAAGAAAAGAAAAACATAAAAAATTATATAATCGATTTTTTTTATTAATATAGTTTGAGAGTGATTGATTATAATTTATATATAATTATGTTTAATATGAAAAATTAAATAAAAGATGTCAATTAAACAAAATAATAAAAAATAAAAACTATAATTCTTGAGAAAGACGGAGATATGAAAAAAAAATATTTTTAAAAAAGTTTTCAATTAATTATAAAAATAATTATTTATTTGATAAATATTTAAAATATAGAAAATGATTAAAATATAAAAAAAATCTGCCTTTTTACCTATTTTTTTAATTCAAAACCTTTCTTCACATATATCAAATATTTTAGAAAAAATAGAAAATGAAGAAATACTCATAATAATAAAATAAAATAAAATAAAATATTAATATAAGGATAAAATAGAAAAAAAATTAAAAAGGAAAATCTCTTTTTTATATAGGTATAGATAAATCCTAAAAGTATATGCAATTTGTGGGTAAATTCCCTATCTAGCATCATTTACACTTTTATTTCCCTAACTAGCACCCTTTTGTTTTTATTTCCCTATCTAGCACCCTTTTGTTTTTATTTCCCTATCTAGCATCCTTTTATTTTTTATTTCCCTATCTAGCACAATTTCAAAAATAAATTAAAAAATAATAAATTAATTTTTTTTTGATAATTTTAATTTTGAATGCATTAAAAAATAAATATTTTTAATGTTTAAAATAGTTAGAAATATAATTAATGAATAAAGAAATGAGTTTTTACAAAATAAAAATAAAAAAGTAATAAATTTAAAATGTTTAGTTTAAAAATTATTTTTTTTAAGAATGAATAAAATAAAAAATTAAACTCTACAACAACATAAAAGTTGAATATATAAACATAAATTAGTATTTATTTTTATTATTATTGATGATGTAATCATGTTAATTTCAAGTAAAAAATACAGAACATAATTATAAAAAAATCAAGTTAAATAAGGACTGATATGGACATACAGAACAACATGATCGAAAACAAATGTTCATATTGTCAAACACCAGGACATACATAAAAAATATGTCCCAACATTATTGGATTGTGTACTTCTCGTCATTAATTATGTTTCATTTCGCACAAACTATTTAATGTACCATTGAAGAAAATATTAAATGAATGATCATCTTTCATTTATTTTCATTTTTATGATCAACATATACTTATTTAGTATTGCCTTATATCTCTTATATTTATCTTATTTGGATTTATTTTTATATTTTTTATCTTTATCTTAATTTGTTTTGCCTTTATTTTATATCTTTTATGTTTTTAGTTATTATTTTTTTTCTACCATTCTTTTTTTTTATTGTTGCTGTTTTTATTTTCTAGACTTTTTTTTTTTCATTTTTTGCTTCTCATTTTTAAGCATTAAGTGTAACATTTGCATTAGTTCTTTTTTAGGATTTTGCATTTATGATAGACACATAAATATTACTTGTGTATCCACTATTAATTAATACTAATTGACTTTGTTTTTTTTTTTTGTAATTATGTCATATATTTTTTTACTTGAAATTAACATGATTACATCATCAATAATAATAAAAATAAATACTAATTTATGTTTATAGATTTAACTTTTATGTTGTTGTAGGGTTTAATTTTTTATTTTCTTCATTCTTAAAAAAAAAATAATTTTAAACTAAACATTTTAAATTTTTTTATTTTATTTTATAAAAACTCATTTCTTGATTCATTAATTATATTTCTAACCATTTTAAATATTAAAAATATTTATTTTTTAATGCATTCAAAATTAAAATTATCAAAAAATAAATAAATTATTATTTATTTATTTATTTTTGAAATGGTGCTAGATAGAGAAATAAAAACAAAAGAGTGTTAGATAAAGAAATAAAAACAAAAGGGTGCTAGTTAGGGAAATAAAAGTGTAAACGGTGCTAGATAGGAAATTTACCCGCAATTTGTTATGATATACGCATCTTTTTTAAATTACATAATTTTTTAAAAAACTAAAAAATAATGAGGTTTTTATTGAAATATTTATTTATCACGTGAAATAACTTAATAAAAGTATCATCGTAATTTTATTATTGAAACTTTTTCTTAATTCATAAAAAAGGTTAGATTCTCATTTTCTTTCATAGAAACACAGTTTGGTAAAAAAAACCTGCAACTAAAAATGTATTACTTTTAAAACATTAACCAAACACATAAGTAAACATTCCCACCTTTACATTTCCAACATCAATTGTTTTTCTTGTAGCAAATATGATCTCAGAATACATCAAAATGGAAAACTGTCTGATTTGATATACATGGGTTTAACAATATATATATATATATATATATATATATATGTATATACATACTTTTTGTCTTATTCAAACCAGTGTAGGGTCAACATGCTGGGCTATGATTTCAGAAAGTTGGCAAGTCTTCATTTGCAGATGATTTGGTCTTGTTTTTCTTATTGCTTTTGAAAGCAACAAAGGAAAGAGGTTTGTATGAAAGTTTCCATTATCTTGGAAAAATGTTAGAGACAGTGACATCATTAATGGAAAGATTCTTGGAACTTTTTGATGTAGATGCATCGTCTAAGGTCATTCTTCCTACTGAAAATGCTGGTTGGTTAGGTTTTGGAAGAGACATCATGTCACTTGCTAGCATGACAACCACAGTGGACATTGTTGGTCTATCTGCTGCATCTTCTTGAACACACAACAGACCAATGTGTATGCACTTCACAACTTCACTCTCCACACAACATTCCTCCAACACTGGATCCATTAGTTCCAAACATTTTCCTGCACACCAAACTTTCCAAGCCTGCAAGTAATTTACAATTTTGTATGTTTCATGAGCTTTAGTTAACACTGTTGAATAATTAATGACTTGATATGCATGAGATGAAAGAACATTTAGAATAAGATTTTGTTCTAAAACTTTGATCTGGTAACACTGAAAACTCACATATAGTGTAAGACTTTGACCACATTCTGATAGATAGAATCCACTGTTCTTTTTGCCACAAATGATTTCTAGAACAAGAACTCCATAACTGAAAACATCAGATTTAACTGAAAACAATCCTTCCATAGCGTACTCTGGGGCCATGTATCCACTAATGGAAATCAATAAAATTTTGTTAATATTTACATTGAAGTATATATATGTAACAAACCTTTTCATTTTTCAACCAAACGTTTAAAGATATGTTTGGTATAAGTAGAACTTACTATGTGCCCATTACTCGTCTTGTATTTGCTTGGTTCTGGCCTTTCTCAAATGATCTTGCCAATCCAAAATCTGATATTTTAGGATTCATCTCATCATCTAATAAAACATTACTAGCTTTGAGATCTCTATGAATAACTTTGAGTCTAGAATCCTCGTGAAGGTATAAGAGACCTTTTGCTATGCCATGTATAATGCTTAATCTTAGTTTCCAATCCAGCTGTCTCTTCTTTCTCTCATCTGACAGTATACACACACAGAAGATATATACACATTATGAACAGCTAAAATATGTGTAAATTCTGTTGAATATTAACTATAATAATGACCCTAGTTTGAAAACTAAACAACATAATTGGTGCTACCTACTATTTATATACAATAAATGTCCTCTATACTCCTAACTACTTTTAGTCCCACAGATAGCAGCACCGTTTGACTTGTTTCCATAGACAAGACTAATTTTGACTCAATATTGAAGAAGAAAATTGAAGTAAGCGATACCACATAAACACTGTTATTCAATGATTATGAAGGTACACAAGAAACCAGTTTTTAACAAATATCTTAGATTGCTTTTGATTTAGTGAAGAAAAAAGTTAAAATGATGCACTAACTTTTTTTAATTAAAACTGTTCAGAACTAGTTTTTGAGCAGTTTTACTAGTTTTTTTTTTACTGTTTGTGGTTATTTGATAAGTTTTTCTTTATACTGGTTACATGGTTTTGTAAACAAAGATAAGAACATACCAAAGAGGTGAAAGTCGAGACTTGCATTGGTCATATACTCATATACAAGAATCTTCTCTTTTTCCTCCAAGCAGCATGCCAAAAGTCTTACAAGGTTGCGATGCTGCAATTTAGCTATAAACATTACTTCATTCTTGAACTCTTCTGACCCTTGACCAGAAGATTCTGAGAGTCTTTTCACTGCAATTTTTCTTCCATCTGGTAGAGTTCCCTGATAAAATTTTGGAATACATGTAAGGCTAAAAGCACATAAAAAAATGATAAAAGTAAAAATCTATGCCATAAATTCCTAGTCTACCTTGTAAACTGGGCCGAATCCACCTTCCCCTAGCTTAGATGCTTTTGAAAAGTTATCAGTACTTTGTAGAATCGTGTTTAATGGGATTATAGGAACGTCTGGATTCAGTGTTTCGTCTGTTTGAACATTGTGATATGATGACAGACGAATGGTGTCAGGAATACGCCCTCCTACAGTTAAGACAAGTTTGAGTTCATATTTGAGAGTATGTGAAATAAGCTAAATATCAAACAAATTTTAGCAAGTTTTGTTACAGGACATTACCTGTTTTTCTTCCACTTCTAGTTCTTTTCCTGAACCAGAAGCAATAAACACTGAAACATAGCAAAGCTACTGCCCCCAGCACGCTTAAGCCAATGATCAATAGTTTTGCCTTACTACCACTCCTCTGTTTGGCTTTAACAAAAATATAAAAGAAACACACTTGTTTTTAAAACAGATTTTCAAGATTTAACCAGACTCATATATACAAAATAACAAAGTCAATCATGAAATAATCTAAGAAAATTATAAATTATTCCTAGAATTGAAGATTATTATTATAGTATATATTAAGAAAAAGCTATTGAATTTAGTGTCACCTATTTGTGTATCAGGCACAGAAACAGAAGATGCTGGATTGTGAAAAAGGTAGAAAATATAGTCATCATACTTTATGAGACAACTTGCAGTGGAAACTTGCCACCCCAACTTATGCTCACAACATTTGGGAACTTTTGCTAACATGGCCTCCAAACACTGGCTGCACCCTTCATTTGTGAGATCTCTACTGCATTGAACCATTCCATACCTTCTCTGAGTGGAGCTCAAATTGAAGCCATCCATGTAGTACAACTGGTTGGTCTCCACAGTAGCTTTTCTGATCAAACTTCTCATAAAACCCTCACCCTTCTGAATCTCTTCCACACTAGAGACATTTTTTGGTCCAGAATGATTCCATGATGGGTCTACTGTAACATTCCCAAAGAAGTTCTCATTTGAGTACCTTAAGATGCAGAAATCATACCATATAATAGCAGATACCCTGTTGGAGCAGCGCTGAAGAACTTCTCTGGAAGCAGTGGACACACAGAACTGACAAAAGTATCCAGAAACATCACCACGGCAATCATAGAGGCCATACACAGCAGCATCTGCACCAGGGGTGTTGTTGCCAAAGCTGTTGTGGTTATAGCCTTTGCTTGTGGCTGCATCTGAGGATAGCCATGAGAGGACACTGTTAAGGTTGGCTTTGTATGCACTGCTGAGAGATGTTGTGGTGGTGGAATTGCAGTCATCTCCCACGTAGTTGGGGGATTGTGCCTCTGTAACAAGTGGTTTGAAGCTTAGCAAAAACAGAAAAATAAAGGAATATATTGATCTCACATTCAGTTGTTTTCCCTCCATGGAAAGTATGTGGATTTGGTTTACTCAATATTTGAATTTACATATCACGGGAAGATATATATATATATATATATTATAGATGTCTTAAGCAGAAAATCTTGTGATGATGAATAAAAAGTTGTCTTTAGATGTTGAATATTCCGTGATAGTAGGTAAATGAAAGAGAAAATACACTGCTATAAGTGGCCAAAGAGTACTCTTTCTATCAGCAAGCTAAACCATCAAGTTCGTTCACTCTATTGATGAAAAAAACACGCAGAATCAACACACAATCACGAATCAACGGACAGAAAATAAACAATATAAAATTTAACAATTCGATTATTTTGCTTATTAATAATTCAATTGAGTTCTTTAATTAAAAATTTTGCTTAATTCTAAACGAGCTTTTATTTACTTAATTAAAGAGATAAAATATATTGAATATTTCACACGTATACGTTTGAAAACGATGAAGAATTTAAACAAATTATTTGACGCTTGTTTAATTGATTCAATTTTGTTAAAAAATTGGATGGATGATTTTTATATGATAACTAATTAAGAATACAATAATAAATGAACTAGAAAATCAATATGCTTCTTAATCTATTTATTCTCATTCTTTTAAATTGTTGTCTTAAACAACAACACCCCTATTTTAATTTACTTTTTTTCTAACTTATATTGGTTGCACATGATATTCGATCTCTATTTTGCTGAATTTTTATATTATTTAATAATATAAAGATAACAAGCCCGTGGTTAAAAAATTGTTTCAATTTTGAAAATGTTATAGGATAGCAAGAGTTGTTATGTAAGTAGTATGGAAGATATTTGTTACAAAATAACAAATATTGTTTTGAAAAATTATAGATCCATTTATTCCTAGTGTGTACCCAGTCAAATATCAATTAATTTTCTTCATGAAATTTAATAACCCATGATGGTGGGAAGCAACTATATAGTACTATGTTATAATTGCATGTCAGTGAGTTTTATTCTCATCATTTCATATTAATTCTTTTAATTAAGAAATCTAAGAAACTAATTATCATCATAAATTACTAATCTATGTACCTAGAATCATTGTTCAATATGGATAAAAATAAGATTATTTATCTCTCCACAAGAAGAATCTTTGTGTTTAAGTATTAGGGTTTATATATAAACTAAATAGAATTAATTTACAGAGTCAGATATTTTGCAGAGCATGGACCATTTCTCCATTGCATTCATTAGCTGCAACATTTATGTGAGTAGGTATGGTGATAATAGTACTATACACACAAATATTTTTTAATATGAATTTTTGCGAGTGCTTCATTAAATTGGCACCTAGGTAGTGTACTTAATTCCTAATTATTAATTATAAAATAATACATGACTAATTTATAGATTAAAGAATTGATTCATTATTTAAAGAGAACAAGTCTATTTAAACTTAATACATATTTATATTTTAATAAGACAAAAAAATGTAGTTTCTTTTTAGTCTCACTCTCTCTATAGGTTCAAATAAATTTTTGTACGATGGCACTTATCATTTTATATTTTATATTTAATTATTTAAAAACAAAATTATATGAAATAATTGTTTGATTATAAGAATACATATTATCTCCCATTCAATGCTGACTAGTCAAAGTTTTTAAAATAAACTTTATACAATAATCTACAACACCAATATATAGTTTACATTATTTTATTTACTATATGATTTATAAGTGTATCAAATATACTCAGTCACACTATGTCATGTTTTAATTCGTGTGAATTATAATAACATAAAATCTCATTAAATTATTTTAAAAGATATTAAAATTTTAAAACTAAAAGATCAACATAACAAAATATTTTTTTTAAAAGAAGTACGTAAACTCATTTTAATGAAAATACGTAAAATAAGATCAGATCCAAATAAATAATTTCATAGATATTTTCTAAATTACTTTTACAATTGATTTTATTTTTTAAAAAATAAATATTTTAAAATATATATTAATTTTACATATTTAATTAAAGATAAACCATCTTAATATGGATGTTGTAGGGTACACATAATGAATTTCCCGAGACATCCTGAACCCAAAAATTTAGTTTTGAAGAACATTCTCTTTAGAAGGTTTAATAATTTCCCATGATTTTTTTATAATAAATTAGGTGGTAACTCTTCTATTTTTTTAAAGACTTTTTTACCTTTCTCTGGTTGCTACAATTATGTAACGAGAACAATTTTAGTTGTTTTAGTCATTAACAAGACCTTTTAGAAAGTTTTTTTTAACCTTTTATTTCTTTCAATTTACCACTTCCAATATTTTTAGTTCTAACTTGAATTTCTATATTTTTAAAAGTTATAAAGAAATTGTATAACAATATAAATTATTTATCATGAATCTAAAAGTAATTGACATATTGAAAAACATTTATTTATTATAAATTATAATTATAATTTAATTTGTACTTTTAATTTTTTTTTTATAATTATAGTTGTACATATACTCGTCTTGAATTCATTCTAGTGCAACAAATTTTATTGACTTATTCAATTTTTAGATTTTTTTTTTCCATTTTGGTATTGAATCGGTCTGTGTTCTAGTTGCTTGGTTGTATTAACTATGGCGAAAGTGTCAATAATTGCTGATGTGAATTATTTTGTTGAAGAAATTGAATAGGCCATTAATATTGTGAAAGCAATATGGCACCATGTCATATAATTGTGTATTCATAAGTTACCATTTTCTCAATGCACTGGCTTGTTTTGTTAGTCTTATATTTTATAATTAAAGATTTTAATTCAGAAATTTAAGAAAATAATTGTCATCCTCAATTACTAATCCGAAGAAAAATATTAAATAAATTATAAAATTTGTAACTAAAATCTTTACAGCTAATTAAATACCAATTTATAAATTATTTATCAATAATAGAAATTAATTTAAATATAAATAATTTTTTTTAAAATAGTATATAGTTTAGTTAATATAACAACTAATTATTTTTTCCTTTAAAATTGATTTCTATTTGATAATTATCTAATAATGCAAGAAAATCTAAATATTGTGTAAGTACTAGAGCTTAGAAAGGCTACAGATGGACTTTTTTTGGAGATGGGGCTTGGAAGGTAGGAAGATAACATGGGCCTCGTGGGACAAAATTTGCAAATCAAAGGGAGCGGGAGGGCTTGGAATGTTAGAGTTAAGCAAGTTTAATGTGACTCTTTTAGGGAAGTGGATCTGGTGCTTGGGGTAGCGGTGAAAATGGTCTGTGGAAAGAAGTGGTGGTTTCCAAGTACGGTGGTTGGAGAAACCTAAGGGCTCTAAGGAGTAGCAGGTTGGATTCCTTATGGTGGATTTGAAGGCAGTCTGGAGGTTTGGGGGGTGGAAAGGAAATTTTGAGGACAATATTCTCCGGGAGATTGGGAATGGGAGGGAGATCAATCTGTGGGAGGATATTTGGGTGAGGAACGAAGCATTTAAAGATAAATTTTTGAGACTCTTCCCAATTTGTTCTCGTAGGGAAGCCAAGCTAAGGCAAGGAGGAGAGTGAGATAACAATCGCGAGTGGACTTGGAAGATAGGATGGATGAGGAGTTTGTTTGATTGGGAAAAGGATCAAGAGCTAGAGTTGATAATGCAGATGGAGAGGAAGACAATTAATGAAGAAAATGAGGATAAGTGTGATTGGAAAGGAAGTGATAGTATAAGGTTTACAGTCCAATCTGCTTACAAAGTTTTAAAAGGTGAAGTTCAGGGGGAAGATAGTGGTATGTATGGGAGGTTCTGAAGGATTAAGGCATAACCATAAGCTCTTGTTACAACTTGGAGGGTGTTGGAGGACAAAATTGCGTCTAAAGTTAATTTGGTAAAAAGGGGGATAACAGTGGAGAGTAGTATTTGCAACATGTGTGGGAAGGACGCGAAAACAACATCTCACCTGTTTTGTACATGCAAGGTAGCTTGGTTGGTTTGGTCCAAGTGTTATGAGTGGGTGGGACTGACATCGACGGTTCATCAAGACCCAAAATTGCACTTTTCACATTTTAGGATGATGGAGGAAATCAAAGATTTTAATCGGATCTGGTACCATGTGTGGATAACAGTCATAGGTGAATTGTGTAAACAAAGAAACAAGAAGGTTTTCAAGAAGGGGCAAATAGATTACATTGAGTTCTTCACAATGGTGTAGTTGCAGGTTTGGTCATAGGTTACCTCAAATGTACGCTTAACATGTTTTTTTTACTCTGATTGGCGTCTCGAACCATTGGTATGCATGAGATCAATAAAAAAGAAAGTTAGAGGGTTAAGGTTGGGATAAGTAGGTTTCTTAACTTTTGAGGTGGTTTTTTGTATCTTTGGGTGTGTGGTATGTGTCGTGGTGTCACGTTGTCTGCTCTTAAAACTTTCAAAGCGAGTTGTAGGTTAAAAGACACCTCTCTTTTTATATAAAAGTTGAAATATTCCTAAAATATCTATATTATTTATTCTGGCCGATAAAAAAAGCTAAAGCTTACCTACAACATATACAACCAATAATAAATTTTTAATCCAGTGACACATAATTTTCCTCCTTTAACTTTTTCTTTTATGTTTCCTACACGATATAAGGTATTAAAAATAAAGAATGTTGATTTAGATTTTAGGAATTTAATATATTATTATTAATATTATTATTGTCATTTAGTATTTCTTTCATATTTGTGATGTCTTTAGGATGTCCCTTGAATATGTCTTTGCATAAAAAAAAAAATGGAATTAGGCTCAGTAAATGTGTATTATCGACATAGGATCTTTCAATCTGTTATGTGAGTAGAGAACAATAACTATCTCATCAACTGTCTAATTTGATATACATGGGTTTAACAAAATATATATATATATATATATATATATATATATATATATATATATGTGTGTGTGTGTGTGTGTTACTTCTTGTCTTATTCAAACAGTGTAGGATCAACATTCTAGCCTATGATTTCAGAAAGTTGCCAAATCTTGCAGTTGATTCGGTCTTCTATTTCTTATTGCTTTTGAAAGCAACAAAGGAAAGAGGTTTGTATGAAAGTTTCCATTACCTTGAAAAAGCGTTAAGAGACAGTTACATCATTAATGGAAAGATTGTTGGAACTTTTTGATGCAGATGCATCATCCTCTAAGGTCATTCTTCCTACTGAAAACCCTAAACCTTTTCATTTTTCAACCAAACGTTTAAAGATATGTTTGGTGTAAGTAGAACTTACTATGTGCCCATTACTCGTCTTGTATTTGCTTAGTTCTGTCTTTTCTCAAATGATCTTGCCAATCTGATATTTTAGGATTCATCTCATTACCTAATAAAACATTACTAGCTTTGAGATATCTGTGAAGAACTTTTAATCAAGAATCCTCGTGAAGGTATAAAAGACCTTTTGCTATGCCATGTATGCTTAATCTTAGTCTTTTCTTTCTCTCATCTGAGGATATATACACAGAAGATATATACAGACACTATGAACAGCTAAAATATGTGTAAATTCTGTTGAGTATTAACTATGATAACGACCATAGTTTAAAAACTAAAGATACAAAATATCATACGAACAAGAATTGGTGCTACCTACTAGTTATATACAATAAATGTCCTCTATACTCCTAACTACTTTTAGTCCCACTAATAGCCGCACCTTTTGACTTGTTTCCATAGAGACAAGACTGATTATGACTCAAAATATTGAAGAAAAAATTGAAGCAAGCGATACAACATGAACACTGTTACCTTTGTCACTCATTCACGTAACTAAGCTGCACTTCCAATTTTCACAACCCTTTCTTCTCTTTCATTTCCCCACTTCCTTTCCAATCATGCCAGTCATAGAAACACTTGGTGGTGCTCTTTTTGGTGCTGTTCTCCAGGTCCTATTTTACAAGCTGGATTCTCATCAAATTCTGGACTACTTTTGTGAAAGAAAAATCGACGAGAAGCTGCTGAAGAAGTTGAAGAGGAAGCTGATGGACATCAATGCTGTGATTGATGATGCAGAGCAAAAACAGTTCACTAATTCATTGGTCAAAGAATGGCTTGACGAGGTCAGAGACGCTTTGTATGATGCGGAGGATCTGTTGGAGCAAATAGACTATGAATTCTCCAAAACTCAGTTGAAAGCTGAATTCCAGAGCAGTGCTAGCAAGGTAAGCAGTTTTCAATCCGAGATGTTAGAACTCCTAGATGAACTAGAATCTCTCTTAAACCAAAAGATTGTTCAAGATTTCAAAATTTCTAGTTGTTTTGGATCTGGGTTGGCCAATAACGTGTCAGGGAAAATAAATGAATCCTCATCGTTGGTGGCTCAAGAGGTTATTTATGGCAGAGACGAGGACAAAGAAATGATCCTTAAGTGGCTTACTTCTGAGACTAACAATCATAACCAACTGTCAATACTTTCTATTGTGGGTATGGGCGGGATGGGTAAGACCACACTTGCTCAACATGTATACAACAACCCTATGATAGAGGGTAAATTTGCTATCAAAGCCTGGGTCTGCGTTTCTGATGAATTCGATGTTTTCAAGTTGACTAGAGCAATTCTTGAGGCAATCCATAAGTCAACTGATGATAGCAGAAACCTAGAAATTGTTCAGGGACGATTGAAAGAAGAATTGAATGGAATGAAGTTCCTTCTGGTTCTAGATGATGTTTGGAACGAAGACAGAGACCAATGGAAATTATTGCAAACTCCTCTTAAATATGGGGCTAAGGGAAGTAAAATTCTTGTAACAACACGCAATAACAAAGTTGCTTCTACCTTGGAGTCAAACAATATACACCAACTAAAGCAATTACAAGAAGATTACAGCTGGCAAGTTTTTGCTAAACATGCAGTTCAAGATGACAACTCGAAGTTGAATTATGAGTTGAAGGAGATTGGCATGAAGATAGTAGAAAAGTGCCAAGGACTACCCTTGGCCCTTGAAACAGTAGGATGTCTTTTACAGTCAAAGTCATCTACTGCAGAGTGGGAAGTTGTACTGAGAAGCAACATATGGGACTTACCGATAAAAAATAGTAAAATCATTCCTGCTTTGTTGTTGAGCTATTACCATCTTCCTTCTCATCTTAAGAGATGTTTTGCTTATTGTGCATTATTCCCCAAAGACTATAAGTTTGAGAAGGAGAGCTTAATTCTCTCATGGATGGCTCATAATTTCCTACAATGTTCCCAGCAGAGTGAGTCTCCAGAAGAAATAGGTGAACAATACTTCAATGATCTACTTTCAAGGTCATTCTTTCAGCGGTCAGTTAAGTACAAGGACACATGTTTCGTGATGCACGACCTTCTCAATGATTTAGCAAAATATGTTTCGGGCGAGATCTGCTTTAGGTTGGGTGTTGATAGACCAGGAAGCATCCCAAAGACAACTCGTCACTTTTCAACTGTAAAGAATCGTGTTGAATGTCATGAGTATAGGAGTTTATATGATGCTAAAAGGCTACGAACATTTCTTTCCATATCTACTGATTGCGGGATGTCGATACAAGAGTTGATCTCCAACTTTTAGTTCTTACGGGTCCTATCTTTGGATTTGTGTGATGACATAAAAGAGGTGCCTGACAACATAGGCAATCTTATACATCTCCGTTCACTAGACCTTTCGGGTACTGACATAGAGAGACTTCCCGATTCAACATGTTCACTCAGTAACTTGCAAGTGTTGAAGCTGAACAATTGTTTCAATTTGCAAGAGCTGCCCTCGACTTTGTATGAACTCCCAAATTTGCGCCGCCTTGAACTTATGGGAACTTCTTTAAGAAAGGCTCCAGTGCTTTCTAGAAAATTGAAGAATCTTCAAGTATGGATGAGTAGGTTTGAGGTTGGCAAAAGTAGTGAGTTCAATATTCAACAACTAGGACAACTTGATCTTCATGGAAAGCTATCAATTAGGAATCTTGAAAATATTGTGAATCCCTTTGATGCATTGGCAACGGATTTGAAGAATAAATCACATCTTGTGGGGTTAAATTTAGAATGGAATTTGAAGCGGAACAATGAAGATGCATTAAAAGAAAGAGATGTACTAGAATATCTGCAACCTTCCCGACATTTGGAGCACTTGTCAATCGGTGACTATGGTGGCAAACAATTTCCACCTTGGTTATCTGATAATTCTCTATCGAGTGTGGTGTCCTTAACCTTGGTGGGTTGTAAATATTGCCAACGGTTGCCTTCCCTTGGACTTTTGACGTTTCTCAAGCACTTGACAATTCGTGGCCTTGATTGGATTGGGAGGATAGATGCTGATTTTTATGGGAATAGCTCTTCTGCATTTGCATCCTTGGAAACATTGACCTTTGATGATATGAAGGAATGGGAAGAATGGCAATGCATGACGGGTGCTTTTCCAAGTCTTCAACGTCTTTTTGTGAAGAATTGTCCCAAACTGAAAGGGCACTTGCCAGAACACCTTTTTCATTTAAAAGAGCTAACTATTGATGACTGCCAACAACTTGTGGCTTCGATTCCCAAGGCCGTAGAAATTAAAGGTGTGAACATGAAGCCATCTTCATTTGATATGATTGGCCACCTCGTATCTCATACTCGTCTTCAAACCTTGAGTATTTACCGTTGTCGGGGCATGAATATTCCCATAAACCATTGCTACCATTTACTTGTAAAATTGGATATCATTCAATCTTGTGACTCTCTCACAAACTTTCCTCTAGACTTATTCTCAAATCTCTGCGACCTTGGTTTAAACAGATGTCATAACTTACAAATGATATCACAGCGGCATCCTCATGGTCATTTGAAGAGTCTGACTATTACAGAATGCTCTGAATTTGAATCATTTCCCAATGAAGGATTATTTGCACCTAAGCTAGAGACATTTTGGATTGAGAAATTGGAGAAACTGAAATCAATGCCTAAACGCATGTCTGCCCTCCTTCCATCTCTTGATGATTTGTCCATACACAATTGTGCAGAAGTGGACTGGTCTGATGGATGTTTGCCATCAAATCTAAAAGAAATGCATCTCTTGAATTGTTCGAAACTTGTTGCCTCACTAAAGAAGGAGGTTTGGGGAACCAACCCTTCCATAGAATTTTTGTCAATTCAAGAAGAGGATGTGGAGAGTTTTCCTGATGATGGTGAAGGTTTGCTCCCAGTGTCTCTAACTACTCTAAACATAAAAGATTGTCCAAATCTAAAACAACTGCACTACAGGGGTCTCTGTCACCTCTCCTCTCTTCAGACAATGATTCTTCAAAATTGTCCTGTACTCCAATACTTGCCGAAGGAGCTGTCCGAATCCATTTCCACTCTCCAAATTGAAGACTGCCCGTTGCTCAAACAGCGGTGCAAGAAACAATAAGGTGAAAACTAGGGAAAGATTGATCACATTGTTCTTCAGGAGCAGGTAAACATAAAAGAAGAAGCCCAAGTTGGAAATTACCAAGGCACTGAATCTCATATGCCAACATTTTCAACCGGTGCCAATCCTCCACACTATCTTTGAAGCATATCAAATCATTTTCATCATGCATCAACTCATCATTTCTGAGATTGCATACCAAACAACCATGAACATTCTATATAAGAAAGCTAAAACACTATCACCAACCAAAAACCGTGAGAGAACTAGTATGTCTTATTTCTTATATACTTCTTCAAATTCATTCGAACTGAATTTGGGATCAAACTCACAGAATCCTAATAGAGATATTAGTTCAAGGATTATAGAAGAATATATTCTAAAAATTACTTCAAATTCCATGAACTTTATTTTTGTTGACACCGTTGGGAGCTGGCACTGCGTGATTACATGGTCTGGGTAATACCATCATTGGGATAAAACAATGTGAATTTCGGAATTAGTGAAAGAGGAAATCGAGCAGGAGTAGAAGAAGGAATGCAATAAGGCAAAATAGCACACCACACCATTCTTCGACGCAGAGAGTTTGACAAAATCGCCGCACAGCAGTGTTGAGAAATCGCTGCCACTGTTGGAACCAGAAGGGTTGAAGGAGGGAGAAGAAGCGCGATAGTGGTAAGGGCTTTTGATTTAGGGTTTTTATTTTTTAAATTTAGGAAATTTCAGCTTTTGATTTAGGGTTTTTTCTCTTAAAATTTAGGAAAATTAAATAGCATTCTTTATACGTACGAAGTAGCTTCTAACTTAAACACGGGTGAGTGTTCATAAATTAATTATATTTATTTTTATAAATTGTCCTGTATTTATTTATTTTTGAACTTGATGAATAGAACAATGAGATAACATTTGTAACAATTATCAAAATCTTTGTCGCAAACATTGTGATAATTAAAAATGATGGTATGTAAAAAGAAAAGAAAATTAAAGTAGTTTTTGTACTAATTTGAGATTTGATTTATATAAAAATGTGATATTATCCTTCTTGACAGTGACTTAGGTATGTATGTGTTCACTTTCTTTATTGTTGATTGAGTCGGTAATAATCGATTTTATAGTATATCATTGTTAATGTTTTCTTGTTTTCTTGTTTCATTTGTCTCATTTTCATTTTTAAATGAATATCACTAGCAAACATGATAGTAAGTATTGTGGTTTTCAATTTAGTGAGATACTCTTATTTTTGGATATTTGGTAAAAAAATACAAACAATCACATACTCTTATTTTTGGATATTTAGTACATTTTTTCAAACATTCAAACTTATCTGTATCCATACTTTTTCTTTGTTGTTGTAGAGCGTTGCTTGTAAATATGAGGAGATTTTGAAGATGAGTTCAAGAAGCAGAATCTCAAGTTATGTGAAGGATTCTTTATTTAATTTTTGTGTAATTTAGTTGAAAATTTATTGTGAAACTTGGAGATACAATGGTATAGAAAATATAAGTGTGATTTTCTTGAGTTGTTGATAATATTATGGTGTGTTGAAATTTTTATGAGATAAAACTTTTGTGAGGTAGTCTCAAAGAAATGTCATATTTCAATCAAATTTATGGGTGGATAACTATTTAAACCTAGTATCAACATTTATTTGTAAAGATATAAATGAATAGTTAATTATTTTTACCTTGTTAGTAAATTTGTCTTAGTTCCAAAGAAGGATTATTTTGCCTTCCTTGAGACCTTCATCACTAACGAACTTAGTAAACATTCTAAACATTTCATGCATATACATAAACTAACACATAACTCTTCACATAATTGAATACAACAAACTACCTAGGCTTAATATTTTTTTTTAGAATAGTCAAAATATTAACCCATCTTCACTAATAATGATCAAAATAAATAATTTTATGTAATTTGATCTTAATATTTAATGAGATTGGTTTGAATATCATGAATCTTTTGTGTGCAAAACAACACACACAACTAATCGTAAAAATTTTCACTGGTAACCACAAATGCCTACCATCACCATTTATTTACAACAATACAAATGTACATTTAATTTAATAGAGAATAGTGAGCAAGACACATGTTTTCCAAATAATAAAAGAAAAACAACAAATGGGTATGAGCAAACAATAATTTCTAAACAGATGCAATAAAAAATATTCAAACATACAAAATTCAAACTTCTACTCTGCAAACCGGCTAGTTCCAACATACAAAAGGCCCATTAAGTGAATACAAACAAGGAAAATCCACCTTCACATGTTCAAAATTCAAACAATCATAAACTTTAATTAAGGTAATCTATATAACAGAGTGCGTGCGTAATTAATCATGAACAACTTTGGTTTTAGCATGTTCGAAAACAAAAAATCAACTTGTATGACCAAATCTTCTTCCACTTCTGAATGATCTTTTCCTTAATATAAATTTTATTGACACGATGGACGAAAAAGTCTTTTCACAACATGGAGAAACATCTTTTCACAATCTCACAGTGTAGAAAGGGCCTTTTGCAGATATAAATACTGAAAAATGGCTCCATACTTCATTAGATTTCAAATTTCAAATTCAAATTTTCAAATAAAACCTTCTTTGTTGACTTCTCTTTCTATGCTAAGCCATAAATGTTTTACCACTCATTTTTTTACTAAAATCATAGGAAATGTACGATATAGAGAAGCAAAAGAATTGATTGTGAGAAAAGAAATATGCTCACTTGCCTTCTTTGGTGTTTTTGTGCTTTGGTCATGATTGCAGAATGAAGAAAAATCGTGGATACGTGGCTTCAGTATATGCATCCTTACAAATGTCTTACATTGTTGACATGTGGCCAATTTTCTTCTTTTGGTAATTTCTATTTTGAATAATTTTTTTGCCAATTTTTTTTGTGAATGACACGTGGGAAAAACTTTTGTTTGTGCTCCCTCCATTTGTATAAATTATTGTTCTTGCCAAAGTGGAGGTCAGGAGCTTGGAGGTGGTCTTCGAGATGATCTCTTTGTAATTGTAGTTTTTGAATGTCCGAAGATCACAATAAGATAAGGGGAACTCCACCTATTAACAATACTCTGACTATCAAACATAAAATATCAGTGTAATATGTATTGCATAAAAAACACTCGCCTTTCTCATTGAGGGTCTTCCCCTTTTTATATTGTCTTTTGATCATCCATCTTTTTGAGGAATTTTATAATAACAAATTCATATAACAACTAAAATTCAAATCACACACTCATCAAGAATAAAAACAAATATTTAAAAAATCTCACAACATCCTATTTCAAGTATATTCGTCATATAACATTTAGATCCTTATAATATCAGCATAATTATAAAAAATAAATAAAATAATATAAAATTTCCTAACCATTGAAACTCTACTGAGTCAAATTTCACTACGTTAGTTAAACATCCAAACAACATGATTGGTCACACTCGGACAATAAAATTATAAATGATAGAAAAAACTTACCAGTTATTATAATAAAAAATAAGTTAATTCATAAAAGAAGAAATCTACAAATATTTTAAGTATCACTTAAAAGAATTATCATAAAATATTTTAGGAGATGAGATTACAATAAATTTCAAAATTTAAAACTAAAATTTGACCATTTATTTTAAAAAATTATTGTACTCAACTAAAAATGTCATAAATTAAGCATCTAAAATTTATTCAACCAACTTTATTTTATATTTATACACCATAGAAAATTACTTAAATAAGAGATAGTGGATAATAAATTTCAATTTCAACGTATCTTATGTTATCTGAAAGAAAACTTTATTCACTCAATATATATTTTATTTTCCATTTTGTAATATGAAAGAAGACAAAATATGTCAAACTGATACAATAAAATACAGAGGCTGAATTTTACATTTTGATTAATTAATTATCTTAAAAATATAAATATACATAAATATAAATATTCCACGATTTAAAATTAAAAAAATATTATTTTTATGCATACTTTATAAGTGTTTTTTTGTATACATGATTTACAACAAAGTACCTAGAGTAGTTGCAGTAAAAAACTGAAAAGTAGTTGATACACATTCTAAACAAAAACAAAATAACTAACCCAACAAATACATCACTGTTCAAACCAAACAACATCATCACTATCATATGTATCTGGGTGTTGAATGTGAACAATCTTTTCGCACTCTTGTACAGTCTTCTACTATCAGATATTCCAGATTTGATGGCAAACCTCCATCAGAGAACGACTCAAGTCTTGGACAGTCTTGTATGCATAGATACCAGAGAGATGGAAGCAACATATGCATGTTTACTGGCAATGATTCTAACTTAGGACAATTCTTGAGTGTCAACTTTTCTAAATGATGGTGGATGAGACTTTGTGAAATCATCTCTAGATTACCAAACCCACTGAGATGAAGCATCCTGAGTGTTGGGAAAAAATCTAGTTGAAAGGTGAGTAGAGAGACATAGTCATCATTGATTGACTCCAGAGGTGAATCAATGTGCAAGTTTTCAAGAGTATCAGAACTAACAATTTCCAACAATGATGCTTCTGCCACTCTGAGCCTTTTCATTGTAGCCCACTCCAACTGCAACTTTCCGCACACACATAGCTCTAAATCTACCGCCCTGGGAGCTGGTGCCTCAAGTTGTTGGCAGTTACTAATGTATAGTGTTTCCAAAGGAACAACTTGCTCTGGCAGCCCTCCTTTCAGCTTCGGACATTTTCTTAAGGAAAGCCTTCGTAGACATGGAAAAGCACCTGTCACAGCTTGGCACTCCCACTTTTCCCATTTACTCATATCGGAGAAATACAATGTTTCAAGGGATTTAAATGAAGAAGAGTTGTTCCCATGAAAATCACCATCAATACTCACTATCCCATTAAGTTTTATAATCTTCAAGACCTTCAGAAATGGCAAAAGTCCAAGGGGGGTAACCGTTGGCAAGATTGACATGCTTCCAACTCTAAGGACGCCATATTCCACAGTGAGTTTCCTAGTAACCAATTTGGAAATTGTTTTCCACCATACCTAAAGATTGACAACTTCTTTAAGTTTTTGGAAGGTTGCAGATTTTCAATTACCTCCTCTTCTTTTTTTGAATCAGTAGAGTTCGGATTTCCACCCCCATTGCAACTTTAGTGCCACAAGGTGCGTTTTATTGTTCAAATTTGCTTCTAATGCATCCAGGGAATTCTCAATATTCTGCAGCTCCCCAATTGATAGACTTCCATCAAGGTTGAGCTCTCCTATCGTTTGAATACCAAAATCCTTGATGTGGCCAACATTAAAAGAATTCATTACTACTTTAAGATTGTTCAGTTTTCCCAAATGCGGTGGCACCTTTCTCACATTCGTCTTTATAAATTCAAGTCGACACAAATTGGTGAGTAAATGCAAATTTGAAGGCAACTCCTCCAAATCTCTACAGTAGTTCAACTTCAGTATTTGCAAGTGGAAGAGTGAACATATCTTTTCAGTTAGTCTTTTTATTGCAGTACAAGAGAGGTCTAAGGAACGAAGATGCTCAAGATTGACAACAGAGTCAGGTAACTCTTGAAGGTCAGAACAATGTGACAGAGATAAGATACGTATGAACTTAAACTTGGAGAACAATTCATGCATCCACATATAGCACTTCCAGCCATAGTCTAAACAATTATGTCCCTTACTTGTTGAAATAAATGTGCGTAACCTTTTTGTATCACATGAAGTTCCAAACCCATCAAAATATGGATAGCGACCAAGTTCAAATGAAAAATGACGAGTTACCTTTTGTATATGTTTTTCTTGATCAATTTCCAACCTGAAATACATGTCCCCACCAACATATTTTGCCAAATCATGTAGAAGGTCATGCATGACAAATACTTCTTCGTTTTCACTTAATGGTTGAAAGAAGGACCTTGATAGTAGATCATTGAAGTATTGTTGGCAAACTTCTTTAGGAGTCGTACTATGTTGACGATAGGGTAGGAGATTTTCAGTCATCCACAAATGCATCAAATGCTCCTTCTTAAACTCATAATCCTTGGGGAACAGGGCACAATAGGCAAAGCAGACCTTCTAATGGGAAGGAAGGTGGATATAGCTCAATGCTAAAGCTGGAACAATATTACAACGCTCTTTTGAAAATTCCCATATTTCACTTTGGAACACAATTTCCCATTCTGTAACAGATGATTTGTTGTATAACAAACTTCCCATTGTTTTCAAGGCAAGAGGTAGTCCTTTACATTTTTTAACAATCTTCATGCCAATCTCCCTACACTCTTGATTTGGTTGAGTATCATCATCTCGGAATGCATGTTTAGTAAACAACTTCCAACAATGATCTTCCCGTAATTGCTTGAGGGAGTGATCATCTGACCGCATGGTAGAAGCAACTTCCTTACTACGTGTGGTGACAAGAATCCTACTCCCTTGGGCCCCGAAAACAAGGGGCTTCCGGACTTCCTCCCATCTAGGTTGGTTTTCATTCCAAATGTCATCCAAAACAAGAAGGAATTTCTTGCCCGTCAATTTTTCTTTCAATCTTTTGTGAACCATCTCGAGATCTCTACTATCATCAGTTGATTTAGTAACAGCCTCAAGAATTGCCCTTGATATCTTGAAAACATCAAATTCATCTGAAACACAAACCCAGGCTTTGACAACAAATTTAGCCTCATCCACCTTTGGGTCATTGAATACATGTTGAGCAAGAGTGGTCTTACCCACTCCCCCCATTCCCACCATAGAAAGTATTGATGGCTGGTTACAATTGTGGATGTGAGATGTCAGCCAGTTAAAGATCAGTTCTTTATCATCATCTCTGCCATAAATATCAGTTCCAACCACCAAAGATGTTGTTTGTGATTTCTGTGGCAGTTCATTACTCAACCCATATCCAACACCGCTAGCTGTTTTCAATCCTAGATCACCCCTTTGGCTTGAGACAAATTCTAAGTCGTCAAGGATTTGTTCCATCCAACACTCAATTTCCTTGTTAAGGGAACTAATAGGAGAAGATTTAAAGAAATTGGGTACCTTGCAAGTACAGCCTGAACAACTTTGAGATTCAAATTCAGTATCCACTTGGCTTTTGGAGAGTTTTTGTATATCATCTAAGAGATCCTCTGCATCAAGGACAACATCTTTGACCTTAAGCAGCCAGTTTCTGACATGTGGATCCGTGAACTGCTTTCGCTGTGCATCATCAGCCAGAGAATTGATGGAGTGCAACTTGGTTTCCAACTTCTGGCATGAAAGAAATCGAGAATTTGAGGAGAAGCTAGCTTCTGGAATGCAACCTGAAGGAAAGCAGAGAGAAGAGCACCACCAACAAGTTCTAATGCCATGGTAGGAGAAAGATGAACGGATTCAACTGCTGCAAGCTTTTGCCAATGACTAAGATAATGAAGTCATGAAACGCGTAATAATAAGATATTTGATCAACATTTTTCTTCTTTTCGATAGTTAGTCAAACTGCAATAGCTGTATTGCGTTTATGAATGAGTGGCTATTATTATACTATTAACTAAGTAAGTGACTTGTTTAAATTAAGAGATATATGAAAAAAACATGTTAAAATCTATTATTTTATTAGTAGATATATTAGTTTCCTTTTTTTTTCCACGAAATATGTCCCCGAAACGATAAGCCAAATTGTTAATAAATCATTTAACACAACTGCCAACTGCCAGGAGAATAATATTGTAATTTGTTGAAGCCAATAGCTAATGATAATGAGGCAAGGATACTGATTTGTATTATTTGTACAGAATGCTATTCATTCATTTGAGTCTTTACTATCATCAACTTCCACTTTGTGCTCCTGTTTGTAAATTCATTGCAACCAAAGAGGGCATGTAAGTTATGTATCTAAAAGAATTAGCGAGAGTAATTAAACCAGGAATAATAACTCCTGATTAAATACAACAAGTAATATGAAGACAAAGCCATGTATCTATAACCTCCATTCATTTGATTAAATATAACATTTAATAACAGACATATTATCAAATATTTCATAACGTAATGAATTAGAAGTACAAAAAGGAAAACAATAATGAATTAAATTAGACAGATTGCTAGAATATGTTTGAAGAAAATATACTGTTCTTCTAAGTTACTTTGAAATGAATTTTCAGTACCCTCTTTCTCTGTTTTCGAGGCAATTACTAGAAAATATCAACTACTGCAACAATCAGCTTGCACGGGAGGCTACATACATAAGAGAATTTTGATCTGATTACCACTTTTTTGCTGACTGTATGGTGACTAAACCTCTATGATTTTGAACCACTATCCAACTAATAGAGAAAAGATAATCCTCGAAGTCCAATTTCATAGAATAATGATATTCTGTTTAGTGTTCAACATGTGAAGATTAGAATAATGACTACCAGTTTTGTTCACTCTCAGTCTGGGACTTACTACGCCTTACTCCATGGGTATTTTGGCCTAAAATTTTCACTAGACATTCGTCATTGTGTCTATTGAGTTTTGAGTGAGATTTGAGCCTCAAATTCGTCCCACAAGATTTGCAATATATTTTTTGTTCATAACTGCCGAGGCTGGAAGGAAAGTTCGTTTGCGTGTAAAACTGCTTGATTTTTTCCCCAGGCGAACGCTCATCTGTTTGACCTGAAATTGGTCGCGTTTCGTCCCAAATTCAGTCGAGATTCTTACGTGGAATTTCAGGAAAAAACTATTTCGGGAGTACTTTTCAGAATTTTTGTACAAACCAAAGCTATCCTCTACCAAAATTTGTGAAATTTGGCCCTACTTTCTGCAATTTTATTTTGGGTCCCGTTTTGTGTTGAAAAAGGTTTACACAAGTGCTTTCATATGTTTTTTGCGCACATGTAAGGAGGCACGTCCATAAACAAATCACGAAAAGAGGATACAGGGAGGAAAAGCCAAAACGTTTTGTTTTCGGAAAACCAAATTTGTTCGCTCTCAGTCTGGGACTTACTACGCCTTACTCCTTGAGTATTTTGGTCTGAATATTTTCCCAGACATTCATGATTGTGTCTATTGAGATTTGGCTAAGATTTGATTACCAAATTCGTCCCACAAGATTTGCAATATATTTTTTGTTCATCACTGCCAGGGTTTAAAGGAAGGTTCGTTTGTGTGTGAAAATGCTTGATTTTTTTTGCCAGGCGAATACTCATTCGTTTGGCCTGAAATTGGTTGTGTTTCGTTCCAAATTCAGTCGAGATTCCTACGTGAAATTTCAGTAAAAAACTATTTCGGGAGAATTTTTTAGAATTTTTGTGAAAACCAAAGCTATCATCTACAAAAAACTTGTGAAATTTGGCCATACTTTCTGCAATTTTATTATGGGTTCGTTTTGTGTTGAAAAAGTTCACACAAGTGCTTTCATATGTTGTTTGCACCCAGGTAAGGAGGCACGTCCATAAACAAATCACGAAAAGAAGATACGTGGAAGAAAAGCCACGACGTTTTGTTTTCGTAAAACCAGTTTAGTTCGCTCTCAGTCTGGGACTTACTACGCCTTACTCCATAGTTATTTTGGCCTGAAATTTTTACCAAACATTCGTCATTATGTCTATTGGGTTTTAGGTTAGCCTTTATCCCCAAATTTTACCCACAAGATTTGCAATAAATTTTATGTTCTTCACTGCCAGAGGTGGAAGGAAGGTTTGTTTGTGTGTGAAACTCCTTGATTTTTTTTCCAAGGTGAATACTCATCCGTTTGACCTGAAATTTGGTTCGTTTCGTCCCAAATTCAGTCGATATTCATAAGTGGAATTTCAGGAAAAAAATATTTCGGGAGAGTTTTTCTGAATTTTTGTTCAAACCAAGGCTATCCTCTACAAAAAGTTGTGAAATTTTGCCATACTTTCTGCAATTTTATTCTGGGTGCGTTTTGCGTTGAAAAAGTTCACACAAATGCTTTCATATGTTGTTTGCACCTAGGTAAGGAGGCACGTCCATAAACAAATCCGAAAAGAAGATACGGAAAAGAAAAGCCAGGACGTTTTGTTTTCGGAAGACCAGTTTTGATCACTCTCAGTCTGGGACTTACATTGTCTTACTCCTTGGGTATTTTGGTCTGAAATTTTTACCAGACATTCTTCATTGTGTCTATTGAGTTTTGGGTGAGATTTGAGTTCAAAATTCGTCCCACAAGAGTTGCAGTAAATTTTTTGTTCATCACTGCCAGGGCTGGAAGGAAGGTTCGTTTGTGTGTGAAACTGCTGAATTTTTTTCCTAGGTGAATATTCAACAGTTTGACCTGAAATTGGTTGTGTTTTGTCCCAAATTCAGTCGAGATTCTTAGGTGTAGTTTCAGGAAATATTTCCGGAGAATTTTTAAGATGTTTTGTGCAAACGAAGGCTATCCTCTACCAAATCTTTTGAAATTTGGCCCTACTTTCTGCAATTTTATACTGGATACGTTTTGCGTTGAAAAAGTTCACACAAGTGCTTTCATATGTTGTTTGCACCCAGGTAAGGAGGCACGTCCATAAATATATCACGAAAAGAAGATACGGGGAAGAAATGTCAGGACATTTTGTTTTCGGAAAACCAGTTTTGTTCGCTTTTAGTCTGGGACTTACTACGCCTTACGCCTTGGGTATTTTGGTCTGAAAGTTTTACCAGACATTCGTCTTTGTGTCTATTGAATTTTGAGTGATATTTGAGCCCCAAATTCATCCCATAAGATTTGTACTATATTTTTTCTTCATCACTGCCAGGGGTGGAAGGAAGGTTCGTTTGTGTGTGAAACTGCTTGATTTTTTCCAATGCGTATACTTATCCGTTTGACCTGAAATTGGTCGCGTTTTGTACCAAACTTAGTCGAGATTCTTACATGGAATTTCAGGAAAAAAACTATTATGGGGAAATTTTTCAGAATTAATGTGCAAACCAAGGCTATCCTATACCAAAACTTCTGAAATTTGGCAATACTTTCTGCAATTTTATTCTGGGTCCGTTTTGCGTTGAAAAAGTTCACATAAGTGCTTTAATATGTTGTTTGCACCCAGGTAAGGAGACACGTCCACACGCAAATCACAAAAAGAAGATACGGTGAAGAAAAACCAGGATGTTTTGTTTCCGGATAACCAGTTTTGTTCGCTCTTAGTCTGGGACTTACTACGCCTTACTCTTTGGGTATCGTGTTATGAAATTTTTACTAGACATTCGTCATTGCGTCATTTGATTTTTGGGTTAGATTTGAGCCTCAAATTCATCCCACAACATTTGGAGTAAATTTTTTGTTCATCACTACTAGGGCTGGAAGGAAGGTTTGTTTGTGTGTTAAACTGCTTTAAAATTTTTCCCAGGAAATACTCATCATTTTGACCTGAAATTTGTCGCGTTTCGTACCAAATTATGTCGAGATTCTTACGTGTAATTTAAGGAAAAAACTAATTCGGGAGAAATTTTTAGAATTTTTGTGCAAACCAAGGATATATCATCTACCAAAACTTGTGAAATTTTGCCTTACTTTCTGCAATTTTCTTTTTGGTCCCTTTTGTGTTGAAAAAGTTCACACAAGTTCTTTCATATGTTGTTTGCACCCAGGTAAGGAGGCATGCCCATAAACAAATTACGAAAAGAAGATACGGGGAGGAAAAACAAGAGACGTTTTGTTTTCGGGAAACCAGTTTTGTTGATCTCAGTCTTGGACTTACTACGCCTTACTCTTTGGGTATTTTGGCCTGAAATTTTTACCAGACATTCGTCATTGTGTCTAATGACTTTTGGGTGAGATTTGAGCCCCAAATTTGTCCCGCAAGATTTGGAGTATATTTTTTCTTCATCACTGCTAGGGCTTAAAGGAAGGTTCGTTTGTGTGTGAAAATGCTTGATTTTTTTTCCAGGCGAATACTCATTCGTTTGGCCTGAAATTGGTTGCATTTCGTTCCAAATTCAGTCGAGATTCTTACGTGAAATTTTAGGAAAAAACTATTTTGGGAGAATTTTTTAGAATTTTTGTGAAAACCAAGGCTATCCTCTACCAAAACTTGTGAAATTTTGCCCTATTTTCTGCAATTTTATTCTGGGTTCATTTTGTGTTGAAAAATTTCACACAAGTGCTTTCATAAGTTTGGTTGCACCCAGGTAAGGAAGCACGTCCATAAACAAATCACGAAAAGAAGATACGGGGAAGAAAAGCTAGGATGTTTTGTTTTCGGATAACCAATTTTGTTCGCTCTCAGTCTAGGACTAACTACGCCTTACTCCTTGGGTATCTTGGTCTCAAATTCTTACCACACATTCGTCATTGTGTCATTTGAGTTTTGGGTTAGATTTGAACCTCAAATTCGTCCCACAAGAATTGCAGTAAATTTTTTCTTCATCATTGCTAGGGCTGGAAGGAAGGTTCGTTTGGGTGTGAAAGTGCTTGATTTTTTCACAGGCGAATACTCATCCCTTTGAGCTGAAATTGATCGCGTTTCGTCCCAAATTTTGTCGAGATTCTTACATGGAATTTCAAGAAAAAATTATTTCTGGAGATTTTTTTAGAATTTTTGTACAAACCATGGCTATCCTCTACCAAAACTTGTGAAATTTGGCCCTACTTTTTGCAATTTTATTTTGGGTTCGTTTTGCTTTGAAAAAGTTAACACAAGTTGATGGAGATCAAGCTCAAGCAAACATGGAGGCCAATCAACAAGAGCGAGAAGAGGTAGAGGCACAAATAGAAGACGCCCATGGAGGTCAAAGCCCACCTCAAAGGCTTACAAGAAGCATGTTTAAAGCTTTAGGAGCTAGGGGACAATTATTTTCTCTTTTTGTAATTTCTTTGGTTGAAGGTGCTTAGAGGGAAACATTAGAAACCTCTATTGTTATAGCATCTTTTAGGCTTTAGTTTGGAGCTTTAGGAGGGGGGTGCGTTAGTAGATAGGTGTAGGAGTAGAATAGGAGGTGCCAAAGTGAAGGAAGAGGTCACACCTTCCTCATGCTTTGTTTTGGCGCCGATTCTAGAAGCTTTTTGGGAGGGAGTTTTTGAATTTGTGTAGCTTGCATTTCAGCACCTTAGGCTATAAATAGAGGTGCTCTCCTTGTATTTTTCAGATTGGAATTAAGAGTAAAGAAACTATACTCAAATTTTGAGTGAGCATTGGAGAACTTTTGAGCCTTCTTCTCTAGTCTTATCTTGAAGGATCCATGGTGTCCTCAAGTGGCGGTAGCACACTCATCTAGGAGCAACCATCCTTCTAGTGGCATGATCTTCCAACCTAACATCCATCTTCATGAGCATTCTTCTCTCCTTCCTTCCTTCTCTTTCAATTGTTCTTGTTTAGCATGTTTTCTTGAGTTTTGGTTTGGTTATTCTCTTTTTCCAGCAACTGTTCTTCTTCTTCTCTGTTTTTGTTTCGGTGCATTTTAGTTTCTAGCACTTCTTTTCAGTTTCTTTGCCTTTTAATTCATTTATGTTCGGTTCATCTTGGTTCTTTTTCAATTCAATTCGGTGCTTTAGTTTTTACCTCTTTTTGTTGGTTCAATTTGACAATATGAGGAACTTCCATATGAGTTTGGATTTGGTGCTAGTTTTGGGGAGTTCTTGACTTAGAACATTGATCCAATTATAAGAGAAAGTGCCTAACTATTGTCCAACTCAAGTTGATTCCTAAGAATGTCAAGAATCATTCTCTTCTATGCTATTGGAATCACATCACAAGTGCTTTAATATGTTGTTTGGACCCAGGTAAGGAGGCACTTCCATAAACAAATCACAAAAAGAAGATACGGGGAAGAAAAGCATGACGTTTAGTTTTCGGAGAACCAATTTTTTTCGCTCTCAGTCTGAGACTTACTACGCCTTACTCCTTTGGTATTTTGGTCTAAAATTTTTACCAGACATTCGTCATTGTTTCTATTGAGTTTTGGGTGAGATTTGAGCCCCAAATTCGTCCCACAAGATTTGAAATAAATTTTTTGTTCATCACTGCCAGGGCTTGAAGGAAGGATCTTTTGTGTGTGAAACTGCTTGATTTTTTCCCAGACGAATACTCATCCGTTTGACCTGAAATTGGTCACGTTTCGTCCCAAATTCTGTCGATATTCTTACGTGGAATTTCAAGGAAAAATTATTTCTGGAGATTTTTTTAGAATTTTTGTGCAAACCAAGGTTATCCTTTACCAAAACATGTGAAATTTGGCCCTACTTTTTGCAATTTTATTTTGGGTCCGTTTTGCATTGGAAAAGTTCACACAAGTGCTTTCATATGTTGTTTGTACCGAGGTAAGGAGGCACTTCCATAAACAACTCACGAAAAAAAGATACGGGGACGAAAAACAAGGACAATTAGTTTTCGAAAAACTAGTTTTGTTCGCTCTCGGTCTGGGACTTACTAGTTCTTACACCTTAGGTATTGTGGTCTGAAATTTTTACCAAACATTCGTCATTATGTCTATTGAGTTTTGGGTGAGATTTGAGCCCCAAATTCGTCCCACAAGATTTGAAATAAATTTATTGTTCATGATTGCCAGGTCTGGAAGGAAGGTTCTTTTGTGTGTTACATTGCTTGATTTTTTTCCCAGGCGAATACTCATCCGTTTGACCTGAAATTTGTCAAGTTTCGTCCCAAATTCAGTTGAGATTCTTACATGGAATTTTAAGAATAAACTATTTTGGGAGAATTTTTTAAAAATTTTATGCAAACCAAGGCAATCCTCTACCAGAACTTGTGAAATTTGGCCCTACTTTCTGCAATTTTATTCTGGGTCCGTTTTGCGTTGAAAAGGTTCACACAAGTGCCTTCATATGTTTTCTACTCCCAGATAAGGAGGCACGTCCATAAACAAAACACGAAAAGAAGATACGGGGAAGAAAAGGAAGAACATTTTTTTTTCCGGGAAACTTCTTTTGTTCGCTCTCAGTCTTGGAGTTACTGCGCCTTACTGCTTGGGTATTTTGGTCTTAAATTTTTACTAGACATTCGTCATTGTGTCTATTGAGTTATGGGTGAGATTTGAGCCCCAAATTCGTCCACCAGATTTTTAGTAAATTTTTTGTTCATCACAGCCAGGGTAGGAAGGAAGGTTCGTTTGTGTGTGAAACTGCTTCATTTTTTTCGAAGGCGAATACTCATCCGTTTGAACTGAAATTTGTCGTGTTTTGTCTCAAATTCAGTCGAGATTCTTACGTGGAATTTCAGGAAAAAACTATTTCGAGAGAATTTTTTAGAATTTTTTGTGCAAACCATATATCTATCCTCTACAAAAACTTGTGAAATTTGCCCCTACTTTCTGCAATTTTATTATGGGTCCGTTTGCATTGAAAAAGTTCACATAAGTTCTTTCATATGTTGTTTGCACCCAGGTAAGGAGGGAAGTTCATAAACAAATCACGAAAAGAAGATACAGGGAAGAAAAGCCAGGACGTTTTGTTTTCGGAAAACCAATTTTGTTCATTCTCAGTCTGGGACTTACTACGCCTTATTCCTTGTGTATTTTGGTTTGAAAATTTTACCAGAGATTCTTCATTGTGTCTATTGAGTTTTGAGTGAGATTTGAGACCCAAATTCGTCCCACAAGATTCGCAGTACATTTTTCGTTCATCACTTCCAGAGCTTGATTGAATGTTCGTTTGTGTGTGAAACTGCTTGATTTTTTTCCCAGGCGAATACTCATCCCTTTGACCTGAAATTGGTCGGGTTTCGTCCCAAATTTAGTCGAGATTCTTACGTGGAATTTCAGGAAAAAAATATTTCGGGAGAAATTTTAGAGTGTTTGTGCAAACCAAGGCTACCCTCTACCAAAACTTGTGAAATTTGGCCCTATTTTCTGCAATTTTATTCTGGGTCTGTTTTGCGTTGAAAAATTTCACACAAGTGCTTTCATATGTTGTTTGCACCTAGGTAAGGAGGCACGTCCATAAAAAAAGATCACGAAAAGGAGATACGGGGAAGAAAAACAAGGACGTTTAGTTTTCGGAAAACCAGTTTTGTTCGCTCTGAGTCTGAGACATGCTACGCCTTACTCCTTGGGTATTTTGGTTTGTAATTTTTACCAGACATTCCTCATTGTGTCTATTGAGTTTTGGGCGAGATTTGACCCCAAAATTTTTCCCACAAGATTTGCAGTATATTTTTGGTTCATCACTGCCGTTGCTGGAATGAAGGTTCGTTTGTGTGTGAAACTGCTTGATTTTTTTCGCATCCGTTTGACCTGAAATTTACCGCGTTTCGTCTCAAATTCAGTCGAGATTCTTACGTGGAATTTCAAGAAAAAACTATTTCGAGAGAATTTTTCATAATTTTTTGTGCAAACCAAGTCTAACCTCTACCAAAACTTGTGAAATTTGGCCCTACTTTCTTCAATTTTATTCTGGGTCCGTTTTGCGTTGAAAAAGTTCACACGTGCTTTCATATGTTGTTTGCACCCAGTTAAGAAGGTACATCCATAAACAAATCATGAAAAGAAGATACGGGGAAGAAAATCCAGGATGTTTTGTTTTCGGAAAACCAGTTTTGGTCGCTCTCAGTCTAGGACTTAGTACGCCTTACTCCTTGGGTATTTTGGTATGAAGGTTTTCCCAGACATTCGTCAATGTGTCTATTGAGTTTTGCGTGAGATTTGACCCCAATTCCTGCCACAAGATTTGTAGTATATTTTTTGTTCATCACTGTCAGGGCTGGAAGAAAGGTTTATTTGTGTATGAAATTGGTTGATTTTTTTCACAGGCGAATACTCATCTGTTTTACCTGAAATTGGTCACTTTTCGTCCCAAATTCAGTCGAGATTCTTACGTGAAATTTCAGGAAAAAACAATTTTGGGAAAAGTGTTTAGAATTTTTGTGCAAATCAAGGCTATCCTTTACCAAAACTTGTGAAATTTGGCGCTACTTTCTGCAATTTTATTCTCGGTCCATTTTGCGTTGAAAAAGTTCACACAAGTGCTTTCGTATGTTGTTTGCACCCAGGTAAGGAGGAACATCCATAAACAAATCAAGAAAAGAAGATATGCAGAAGAAAAGCTAGGACGTTTTGTTTTCGGAAAACTAGTTTTGTTCACTCTCAGTCTCTGACTTACTACGTCTTATTCCTTGGGTATTTTGGTCTGAAATTTTTACCAGACATTTGTCATTGGGTCTATTGAGTTTTGGGTGCGATTTGAGCCCCAAATTCGTTCCACAAGATTTGCAGTATATTTTTTGTTCATCACTGCCAGGGCTGGAAGGAAGGTTCGTTTGTGTGTGAAACTACTTGTTTTTTTTCGCAGGCGAATACTCACCCGTTTGAAATGAAATTGGTCACGTTTTGTCCAAAATTCAGTTGAAATTCTTACGTGGAATTTCAGGAAAAATCTATTTCGGGAGAATTTATTAGAATTTTTGTTCAAATCAAGGCGATTATACCATAACTTGGGAAATATGCCCCTACTTTTTGCAATTTTATTCTGGGTCCGTTTTGCGTTGAAATAGTTCACACAAGGGCTTTCATATGTTGTTTGCACCCAGCTAAGAAGGCACATCCATAAACAAATCACGAAAAGAATATACGGGGAAGAAAATCTAGGATGTTTTGTTTTCGGAAAACCAATTTTGTTCGCTCTCAGTCTGGGACTTACTATGCCTTACTCCTTGAGTATTTTGGTCTGAAATTTTTTCCAGACATTCGTCATTGTGTCTATTGAGTTTTGGGTGAGATTTGAGCCCCAAATACGTCCCACAAGATTTGCAGTATATTTTTTGTTCATCACTGCCAGGGCTGGAATGACGGTTCGTTTGTGTGTGAAACTACTTGATTTTTTTCGCAGGCGAATACTCATATGTTTGAACTGAAGTTGGTCGCGTTTCGTCCCAAATTCAATTGAGATTCCTACGCGGAATTTCAAGAAAAAACTTTTTCGGGACAATTTTTCAGAATTTTTGTTCAAATCAAGGCTATCCTCTACCAAAACCTGTGAAATTTGGCCCTACTTTCTGCAATTTTATTCAAGGTCCATTTTGCGTTGAAAAATTTTACACAAGGGCTTTCATATGTTGTTTGCACCAAGGTAAGGAGGCACGACCATAAACAAATCACGAACAGAAGATACAAGGAAGAAAAGCTAGGACGTTTTTTTTCGGAAAACTTGTTTTATTCGCTCTCAGTCTGGTACTTACTACGCCTTACTCCCTGGGTATTTTGGTCTGAAATTTTTACCAGACATTCGTCACTGTGTCTATTGAGTTTTGGGTGAGATTTGAGCCTCAAATCGGTCCCACAAGATTTGCAGTATATTTTTTGTTCATCACTGCCAGGGCTGGAAGGAAGGTTCATTTGTGTGTGAACTGCTTGATTTTTTTCGCAGGTGAATACTTATCCGTTAGACCTGAAATTGGTCGCGTTTTGTCCCAAATTCAGTCGAGATTCGTAAGTGGAATTTCAGAAAAAAAACTATTATGGAATAATTTTTCAGAATTTTTGTGCAAACCAAAGCTATCCTCTACCAAAACTTGTGAAATTTGGCCATACTTTCTGCAATTTTATTCTGGGTCCCTTTTGCATTGAAAAATTCACACAAGTGCTTTCATATGGTTTGCACCCAGATAAGGAGGCACATCCATAAACAAATAACGAAAAGAAAATACGGGGAAGAAAAGCCAGGACATTTTGTTTTTGGAAAACCAGTTTTGTTCTCTCTCAGTCTGGGACTTACTACGCCTTACTCCTTGGGTATTTTGGTCTGAAATTTTTACCAGACATTCTTCATTGTGTCTATTGAGTTTTGGGTGAGATTTGAGCCCCAAATTCGTCCAAAAAGATTTCCAGTAAATTTTTTGTTCATCACTGCCAGGGTTGGAAGGAAGGTTTATTTGTGTGTGAAACTGCTTGCTTTTTTTCCCAGGCGAATACTCATCCGTTTGACCTGAAATTTGTCGCTTTTCTTCCCAAATTCAATAGAGATTCTAACGTGGAATTTCTGGATAAAACTATTTCGGGAGAACTTTTCATAATTTTTATGCAAACCAAGGCTATCCACTACCCTAACTTATGAAATTTGACCCTACTTTATGCAATTTCTTTCTGGGTCCTTTTTGCGTTGAAAAAGTTTAACCAAGTGCTTTCATATGTTGTTTGCAGCCAGGTAAGTAGATACAGGGAAGAAAAACTAGGACGTTTTGTTTTTGGAAAACCAGTTTTGTTCCATCTCAGTCGGGGACTTAGTACGCCTTAATCCTTGGGTATTTTAGACTAAAATTTTTACCAGAAATTCGTCAATATGTCTATTGAGTTTTGGCTTAGATTTGAGCTCCAAATTTGTCCCACAAGATTTGCAATAAAATTTTTTTCATCACTGCGAGGGTTGGAAGGAAGGTTCGTTTGTGTGTGAAATTCCTTGATTTTTTTTTCCAGACAAATACTCATCCCTTTGCCCTGAAATTTGTCGTGTTCTAACCCAAATTCAGTCTAGATTCTTACGTGGAATTTCAGGAAAAAACTATTTCAGAAGATTTTTCAGAAATATTTTGCAAATCAAGGCTATCCTCTACCAAAACTTGTGAAATTTGGCCCTACTTTCTGCAATTTTATTCTGGGTCCGTTTTGCGTTGAAAAAGTTCACACAAGTGCTTTCATATGTTGTTTGCACTCTGGTAAGGAGATAGGTCACTAAACAAATCACGAAAGGAAGATACGGGGAAAAAAAAGCCAAAACGTTTTGTTTTTGGAAAACCAGTTTGTTGGCTCTCAGTCTGGGAGTTACTACACCTTACTCTTTGGGTATTTTGGTCTGAAATTTTTATTAGACATTCGTCATTGTGTGTATTGAGTTTTGGATGAGATTTGAGCCCCTAATTCTTCCCACATGATTTGCAATAAAAATTTTGTTCACAGAGCTGAAAGGAAGGTTTATTTATGTAGGAAACTGCTTAATTTGTTTCCCAGTGAAATACTCATTCCTTTGAACTGAAATTTATCGCACTTTGTCCCAAATTCAGTCGAGATTCTGACGTGGAATTTCAAGAAAAATTTATTTCGAGAGAAGTTTTTAGAAATTTTGTGCAAACCAAGGTTATATCCTCTACCAAAACTTATGAAATTTTGCCCTACTTTCTCCAATTTTATTCTTGGTCTGTATTCCATAGAAAGTGTTCACACAAGTGCTTTCATATGTGGTTTGGACCCACGTAAGAAGTTACGTCCATAAACAAATCACGAAAAGAAGATACGGGGAAGAAAAACCAAGACCTTTTGTTTTTGGAAAACTAGTTTTTTTCGCTCTCGGTCTTGGACTTGCTACACCTTACTCCTTGGGTATTTTAGTATGAAGTTGTTACCAGACATTCGCATTTTGTCTATTGCGATTTGGCTGAGATTTGAGCCCGAAATTCGTCCCACAAGATTTGAAATAATTTTTTTTTTCATCACTGCCAGAGCTGAAAGGAAGGTTCATTTGTGTCTGAAACTTTTTGGATTTTTTTCCCAGGCGAATACTCATCCATTTGACTTGAAATTTGTTGCGTTTTCTCCCAAATTCAGTCAAGATTCTTACGTGGAATTTCAGGAAAAAACTATTTCGGGAGAATTTTTTTAGAATTTTTGTTTTGCTTTATGCAATTTTATTCTCGGTTCGTCTTGAGTTGAAAAGGTTCACACAAGTGCTTTCATATGTTTTTTGCACCCAGGTAAAGAGGCACGTCCATAAACAAATCAAGGAAAGAAGATACGGGGACGAAAAGCCAGGACAATTTGTTTTCGGAAAACCAGTTTTGTTTGCTTTCGACTTGGGACTTACTACACCTTACTCCTTGGGTATTTTGGTCTGAAATTTTTCTAGACATTCGTCATTGTGTCTATTGAGTTTTGGCTAAGATTTTAGTCCCAAATTCGTCCCACTAGATTTGCATAAATTTTTTGTTCATCAATGCCAGGACTGAAAGGAAGGTTTGTTTGTGTGTGAAACTATTTGATTTTTTGCCCAGGCAAATACTCATCCCTTGGACTTGAAATTTGGCACGTTTTGTCCCAAATTCAGTCGAGATTTTTACCTGGAATTTCAGGAAAAAACTATTTCGGAAAAATTTTTCAGAAATTGTGTGCAAACCAAGGCGATCCTCTACAAAACTTGTGAAATTTTTCTCTACTTTCAACTATTTTATTCTAGGTTCGTATTGCGTTGAAAATTTTTACACAGGTGCTTTCATATGTTGTTTGCAAACAGGTGAGGAGAAACGTCCATAAACAAGTCATGAAATAGAAAAGCCATAAACAATCTTTTCCCACTCTTGGACAGTCTTCTATTATCAGATACTCCAGATTTGATGGCAAACCTCCATTAGAGAATGACTCAAGTCTTGGACAGTCTTGTATGGATAGATACTAGAGAGATGGAAGCAACATATGCATGCTTCCAGGAAATGATTCTAACTTAGAACAATTCTTGAGTGTCAACTTTTCTAGATGATGATGGATGAGACTCTATGAAATCATCTCTAGATTAACAAACCCACTAAGATGAAGTGTCCTGAGTGTTGGGAAAAAATCTAGTTGAAAGGTGAGTAGAGAGACACAATCATCGTTGATTGACTCCAGGGGTGAATCAATGTGCAAGTCTTCAAGAGTGTCGGACCTAACAATTTGCAGCAATGATGCTTCTGCCACTTTGAGCCTTTTCATTGTAGCCCACTCCAACTGCAGCTTTCCACACACACATAGCTCTAAATCTACCGACTTGGGAGCTAATGCCTCAAGTTGTTGGCAGTTACTAATGTATAGTGTTTCCAAAGGAACAACTTGCTCTAGCAACACTCCTTTCAACTTAGGACATTTTCTTAAGGAAAGCCTTCCTAGATGTGGAAAAACACCTGTCACAGCTTGGCACTCCCACTTTTCCCATTGACTCATATCGGAGAAATACAATGTTTCAAGGGATTTAAATGAAGAAGAGTTGCTCCCATGAAAATCACCATCAATACTCAATATCCCATTAAGTCCTATAATCTTCAAAACCTTCAGAAATGGAAAAAGTCCAAGGGGAGGTAAACGTTGGCAAGATTGACATGCTTCCAACTCTAAGGACGCCATATTCCACAGTGAGTTTCCTAGTAACCAATTTGGAAATTGTTTCCCACCATACCTAAAGATTGACAACTTCTTTAAGTTTTTGGAAGGTTGCAGATTCTCAATTACCTCGTCTTCTTTTTTGAATCAGTAGAGTTTCGATTCATCCACCATCGCAACTTTAGTGCCACAAGGTGTGTTTTATTGTTCAAATATGCTTCTAATGCATCTAGGGAATTCTAAATATTCTGCAGCTCCCCAATTGATAGAATTCATTACTACTTTAAGATTCTTCAGTTTTCCCAAATGCGGTGGCACCTATCTCATATTAGTCTTTATAAATTCAAGCCGACACAAATTTGTGAGTAAATGCAAATTTGAAGGCAACTCCTCCAAATCTCTACAGTAGTTTTCAACTTCAGTATTTGCAAGTGGAAGAGTGAACATATCTTTTCGGTTAGTCTTTTTAGTGCAGTGTTGGAGAGGTCTAAGGAACGAAGATGCTCAAGATTGGCAACAGAGTCAGATAATTCTTGAAGGTCAGAACAATGAGACAAAGATAAGATAGTATGAACTTAAACTTGGAGAACAATTCATGCATCGACATATAGCACTGCCAGCCATAGCCTAAACCATTTTGTCTCGTACTTGTTGAAATAAATGTGCATAATCTTTTCGTATCGCATGAAGTTCCAAACCCATGAAAATATGGGTAGTGACCAAGTTCAACTGAAAAATGACGAGTTGCTTTTTGTATATGTTTTTCTTGATCAACTTCCAACCTCAAATACATGTCCCCACCAACATATTTTTCCAAATCATGTAGAAGGTCATGCATGACAAATACTTCTTCGTTTTCACCTGATGGTTGAAAGAAGGACCTTGATAGTAGATCGTTTAAGTATTGTTGGCAAACTTCTTCAGGAGTCCTACTATGTTGACGACAGTGTAAGAGATTTTCAGTCATCCACAAATGCATCAAATGCTCCTTCTTAAACTCATAATCCTTGGGGAACTGGGCACAATAGGTAAAGTAGGCCTTCTGGTGGGAAGGAAGGGGAATATAGCTCAATGCTAAAGCTGGAACAATATCATAACACTCTTATGAAAATTCCCATATTTGACTTTGGAACACAGTTTCCCATTCTGAAACAGATGATTTGTTGTATAACAAACTTCCCATTGTTTTCAAGGCAAGAGGTAGTCCTTTACATTTTTTAACAATCTTCATGCCAATCTCCCTACACTCTTGATTTGGTTGAGTATCATCATCTCGGAATGCATGTTTAGCAAACAACTTCCAGCAATGATCTTCCTGTAATTGCTTAAGGGACTGATCCTCTGACCGCATGGTAGAAGCAACTTCCTTACTACGTGTGGTGACAAGAATCCTACTCCCTTGGGTCCCGAAAACAAGGGTCTTCCGCACTTCCTCCCATTTAGGTTGGTTTTCGTTCCAAACGTCATCCAAAAGAAGAAGGCTTTCCTGTCAATTTTTCTTTGCTATTGATATCTTGAAAACATCATATTCATCTGACAGATAAATCCAGACTTTGACAACAAATTTAGCCTCATCCACCTTTGAGTCATTGAATGCATGTTTACCCACTCCCCCATTCCCACTATAGAAAGTATTGATGACTTGATGGCTGGTTACGGTCGTGGATGTGAGATGTCAGCTAGTTAAACATCAGTTATTGATCATGATCTCCGCCATAAAGAGCAGTTCCAACAACCAAAGACGTTGTTTGTGATTTCTGTGGCAGTTCATTACTCAACCCATATCCAACACCGCTAGCTGTTTTCAATCCTAGATCACCCCTTTGGCTTGAGACAAATTCTAAGTCGTCAAGGATTTGTTCCATCCTACACTCAGTTTCCTTGTTAAGGGAACTGATAGGAGAAGATTTAACGAAATTGGGTACCTTGCAAGTACAGCCTGAACAGCTTTGAGATTCAGATTCAGTATCCACTTGGCTTTTGGAGAGTTTTTGTATATCATGTAAGAGATCCTCTGCATCAAGGACAGCATCTTTGACCTTAAGCAGCCAGTTTCTGACATGTGGATCCGTGAACTGCTTTCGCTCTGCATCATCAGCCAGAGAATTGATGGAGTGCAACTTGGTTTCCAACTTAAAATCTCAGTGTTGTTCTCTTTCTATATATATCTTAAAATCTCAGTGTTGTTCCTATTTATTTTAATCTCTGCAACTATTGATGACAGTGACGTAATCATCAACACTTGCATTCATCCAACTCTTCACATTCATTTTTCGTCTTTGCTTTGCATGGTCAAAAAGTGAACATAAAACGCGTTTGTTTAGGGGATGTGGGACCCTTGCTGATAAAGAAGCTAAGCCAAGACTTTTTACATGACATGAACTTCTCCTCTGATCATAGTTATTATGTGCAGGAATCCCAGAAGCTCTTGCGTTGAAGAGAAGAATCTGCATTTGTATTCATTGTTCTCTGTTCCAAGAAGTTGGACTGTATCTCTGGTCAGGTATTTCTCTCCATTTTCAGTTAGAAATTATACAAGTTAAAGGAATATGGCTGATTTAAATTTCTTATTGTTTTCGATGAGAATATTTGCTTTCAATTTCCACAGTGTTACTCATAGCATTCGTCAATATCATTTAAGTACTATATGATACTCAGAGCAATTTGTATTCAATGTTCAGAGTGTTTTAAACGATCTGTCAATTTAACAGCTGCAGTGTCTTGAATATACTGCATAGTTTTCTATCAGTGGCTTCTAGCTGTGTTTTTTTCTTTGTCTGAATCTGAAGTTTGAATTTTGTGACTTTAGTGTGCCTAATATAGTGTAATATCCATCATGTTATTAGCCTCTCTTTTTTTTTTTTGTATCAAATCGTTTACTTAGCTTCTGATATGCCGAAATGGACCATTAGGGATTCCAAGTAATGATTAACTCTAAACCATGATCGTTCCTAGAAGACTGGCTACTAGGGAAGTCCCTAGTAGTGTTAAATCTGGACAGACTATATGATGCATGTCTAATGTATGTATTAATTGTTTAGGCTTGATTGTATTAAAGGTTTTTTGTTATTCTGTTTCTTAGGTTTTATATATAGAGCACATATGTCTACACATTGTATCTAGTGAGAAGTCTTTGTGCATAGAATCTTCCCATACATAAAAGTGCTTTCTTTCAATCTTGCTTTTGTGTTTCTAGCTTGTTATTGTTGTGAACCCAACAATTGACACCGTTTGTGGGACAAGGAAAAGAAAGTCAAGAAGTTGAAAACATGACCACCAAATTTGACATCAAGAAGTTGTTTAGGAAGAACGACTTTGGATTATGGAGAATCAAGATGTAGACTATCTTGATACTATACAAGGTTGTGTTGATGTTCATTTGGGGGTGAGGCAAACATGCTAGCATCTTGGCTTGAGCGAGTGCTTGAGCGATACAACTTTTCTTTTTTATCTTTGTCTATTCTCTTTTTGCTTTTTCATCTCTATTTTTTTCTAGAATCATAAAATTAATCCAAATTTGGGAATAAATAATTTTTATTCAAATTATAATCACAAAATATAAAAAAATGTTTAAATTCATAAATTAGAGGTTATATTATACTTATTTTATTTATTAATAACCATGCTTGTATTTTAATATGAAATATTACTGAAATATGACACTTATCAATCATTTGGTCTGGTGTATAGATGGTCTACCCATAGTGGAGGCGATATAGAAGGGTTTATGAATGCAAACTAAATAGGGAATGTTGATACCAAAAAGTATCATTTTGGGAATAATGTATTCATATGATTTGGAACTACAGATTGTCGGAAATCCAAATTGCAATCAATGATAGTTTTATCTACTATCCAAATAGAGTATATCACTCTCACATAAGGGGTGAAGAGGATTTGTGGTTGAAGGGGATTATAAGAGAGATGGGTCTTATTAGGATTCTGTGACTATTCACTGTGATAGTCAAAATGACATACATCTAGTTGATTATCAACTTTACCACGAGAGGATCAAACACAAAGATGTTAGATTGCAATTTGTGAGAAATGTTGTTGAGTCTTGGGAGATTAGAATTGAGAACATAGCATCGGAGAAGAATCACGTATAGGTAAACATGTCTATTTGTTCTTTTGTAAGTGAGCAGAACTTTGAAGTTTTGAACTTGTTGATCCCATGTGTTAGGAATATTTATACATTCCAAGTGATATAATATTAAAGACATGACTCAAGAACAGATTGAAACGTAAAAGCTCCTTTTATTTTATTCAAGTGCGTTGTTATAATCATTGCAGGTACAACACTAGGAATTCATAATGGCTGAGCAACCAATGATGAGTGATGTTGCTTCTTCCTCTAACTCTTCTTCTACGGCATCTTGTAAAAAATATGATGTTTTTCTAAGCTTTCGAGGTGAGGACACTCGCATGAACTTCACCAGCCATCTTTATGAGGCTTTGAAGCAAAAAAAAGTAGAAACCTATATTGACTACCAGCTTGAGAAGGGAGATGAAATCTCACAGGGACTCATCAAAGCAATCGAAGATTCTCATGTATCGATTGTGATCATGTCAGAGAACTATGCTTCCTCAAAGTGGTGCCTAGAAGAACTGAGCAAGATTCTTGAATGCCAGAAAAACCAAGGATAAATTGTGATTCCAGTGTTTTACAACATAGACCCATCTCATGTGAGGAAGCAGAGTGGGAGCTATGAGCAAGCCTTTGTAAAGCATCAGGAAGACCTCAGGTGCAACAAATGGAGAGCTGCTCTCACTGAAGTAGCCAATTTATCTGGGTGGGATTCTCGAAACAGGTAAATAAAATTATTTGAGAGGGAGAATTTTTGGAAAGAAAAAAATAAGATAACGTTTTGTTTTATTTGCAGTTGCCAAATTAGATTCTATATCCATTAATTGTTCAGTATGAGTACTTGTTAACTTCTAATACTATTATGCTTACACCACACGAGCACACTTTTCTACCATAAAAACTTTCATGGTAGTTTGCTTTAGAAGTCATTGAAATTCCATTCTCCAATTATTATTATTTTTTGGGTTTTTGACTACTCTCAGCATATTGATTCGACATTATGGAGAATTGTGTTTTACATTTTGGTTAGACTTGCAACACATCATTTACATTTTGTTTCCCATTTGCATATGCCTAGGACTGAATCTAAACTCCTTATGGACATTGTTGGAGACATTTTGCGAAAACTGACTGCTAGATACCCAAATCAACTTAAAGGGCTGGTTGGAATTGAAGAAAATTATGAACAAATTGAATCATTACTAAGAATTGGGTCAAGAGAAGTTAGAATCCTTGGAATATGGGGCATGGGTGGCATAGGAAAGACCACCCTTGCTACTGCTTTGTATGCACAACTTTCTCCTGAGTTCGAAGGTGGTTGCTTCCTCACAAATGTAACGGAAAATTCAAGTAGGCCTGGTGGACTTGAAGCTTTACACAAAAAGCTTTATACTGAGTTGTTAGGTAATGAAAGTCATTGTTTTGATGCACCCCTTTTAGTACCCCAGTTTGTCATGCATAGGCTTGGACATAAAAAAGTCTTCATTGTATTGGATGATGTGGCTACATCTGAGCAATTAGAACATCTTATTAAAGATTATGGTTTGTTGGGACCAGGAAGTAGAGTCATTGTTACAACCAGAGACCAACAAATTTTTAGACCAAATGATGAGGTATATGAGGTGAAGAAATTGAGTTTTCATCGGTCTCTCGAACTTTTCAGTTTGACTGCCTTTGAAGAAAACACACCTAAGCAAGGACACGAAGATTTATCAAGAAGGGCAGTTTCCTATTGCAAAGGTATTCCATTGGCTTTGAAAGTTCTAGGTGCAAGTTTACGTCGAAGAAGTAAAGAGGCATGGGAAAGTGAATTGAGAAAACTCAAAAAGATCTCAAATAAGGAAATTAATAATGTATTAAAGTTAAGTTATGATGGCTTAGATCGTTCTCAAAAGGACATCTTTCTAGATATTGCATGCTTCTTCAAAGGAAAAGATAGAGATTGGGTCACAAATCTATTGGAAGCTTGTGATTTCTTTGCAGCATCTGGAATAGAAGTTCTTTTAGATAAAGCTCTAGTAACAATTTCAGGTTGCAGTATAGAAATGCATGACCTGATACAAGAAATGGGTCGAGAAATTGTTGATCAAGAATCTATTAAAGAGCCTGGAAGGCGAAGTCGATTGTGGAGACCGGAGGAAGTGCATGAAGTATTGAAACATAACTTGGTATAATTGCTAGATTCATAATTGTTTCTTTTTCTTTTCATTTTAGGATGTAGCTAGTATGATAATTCTACTATTCTAAATTTTGTTTCACAGGGAACTGAAGTTATTGAATGCATAACTTTAGATACGTGTAATCTAAACAGGGATCTAAATTTGAGCTCTAATTGCTTCACAAAGATGGTTAACTTGAGATTTCTTAACATACATTGTTCATTCTGGTCAACCCGATTTCATGTGTACCTTCCTAGTGGTCTGGAGTCACTTTCTGATAAATTAAGGTACTTTTATTGGGATGGATTTTGTCATGAGTCTTTGCCGTCTAACTTTCATGCAGAAGATCTTGTTGAGCTTCACATGTATGGTAGCAAGCTTAAAAAGCTTTGGGATGGTGTTCAGGTATATACTACTAAATTTTTCTCCAATTTGTTTAGGTTTATGTTTTAGTCAAAGCTAGTGATTATGAATTTAACGATTTCTGAACAACGTGATGCATTTTGTTACAGAACCTTGTGAACTTGGAGATAATTTACCTTGATGCCTCTGGGGATCTGGTTGAAATTCCTGACTTATCTAAGGCCGAAAAACTTAATACAATTCATCTCTCTGGTTGTGAAAGCTTGCGTAAGCTCCACCCTTCCATAGCATCTCTCCCTAAGCTTACAATCTTGTATTTGAGTGGCTGTACAGAGATTGAAAACCTGAATCTTCATTCAAAATATCTGCAGAGGTTGCACCTCGAAGGTTGTTCATCTCTCAAGGAGTTCTCAGTGACATCACATGAAATGACGGTTTTGGACTTATCTTATACTGCTATATGTGCATTGCCATCATCAATTCAATTTAATAGGAAACTTACTCAACTTTGGCTAAAGGGTTGCAGCAATTTTGGCATGTTACCGAATGTTTCGGAACCGGGATTGATTACAGCGCCAGACAATTTTGACTGCACTCAACACAATCTATCATTCTTACAATCACTCCCCAAAGTCATTGGCCACTTGTTCTGTTTAAAAACTTTAGACTTAAGTGGAACTATTGTGGAGAGTTTGCCTGAAAGCATAAAAAACCTTTCAATGATGACACTATTGAAGTTAGATGATTGCAGGAAACTGGTGTCTCTATCAGAGCTTCCATCATCCTTGAATATTTTGACAGCCTATAACTCCACTTCTTTGGAGACAGTCTTCAGTCAATCACTTGTTTTTGAACACATGTTGCAGAGTTGCACGCCCTGCTTATCCAAGCAATATTATCCTAAGCAATTTGAGGGTGGATGTGTCGTTTTCCCTGGAGACCATATCATGATGAATCAATGCGGATTTCATACTGTAGATAGTTCAATAACTATTCCTTATCTCTCACTACCTGAATTGTGTGGTTTCATCTGTTGTGTCATTGTTTCTGAGGGATCAGTAGAGGGACATTTTTCGTGTTCTATCTGTTGATTTTGGCTTAATCCCAAGTCCCACATCGGTGGGTTCATTGTTTGGGAAGGAGGTTTGAGGGTTATATATTAACATCCCCTCCTTCACTGTTATATATCCCAATTTGTAATATCTTCTCTCATAGTAATAAAAGTGAGCTGTTTTTGCTGTGCTCGGAGATTAGGCTAAACAGGCCGAACTCCGTTAACAATTTTCGGGTGTGTTCTTTCCTCTTTATCTCTTTTATTATTCCGCTTTATTTATTCAATATTATTTGTCGGGTAGCTCTGTTAGGGTTTTGTTTTAGTGGGAAAATTACCCGTTTTTCCCAACAAGTGGTATCAGAGCCGAAGGTTCGCCTTGGGTTGTTTGAAATTATTTGTAATATTGAATATTATATTGTGAGTCTGTAATGGCAAATTCGGATCAAGAAGGGAAGGCTCTGCAAGATGCAAATGTTGCAGAAAGCAAAAGTGATGTGTTGATTGTCTCGCTTTCAGCATCATTGCATCCAGATGAGTGGATATTGGATTCAGGTTGTACCTATCATATGTGTCCCATTCGGGAATGGTTCTTTGATTTTCAAGAACTCGATGGCGGGGTTGTTTACATGGGTAATGATAATCCATGTAAGACAGTCGGGATAGGTTCAATCAAGTTGCGGAATCACGATGGATCCACCAGAATTTTGCGGGATGTACGGTACGTGCCAAAGTTGAAGAAGAATCTCATCTCATTGGGGGCTTTAGAATCTAAAGGCCTAGTTGTGACGATGCGAGATGGAATTCTTAAAGCAACTTCAGGAGCACTGGTGATGTTGAAAGGCGTGAGGAAGAACAATTTGTATTACTACCAAGGTAGTACAGTGGTGGGGACAGTAGCGGCAACAACTTCTAGCACTAAGAAGGATGCTGAGGCAACGAAGTTGTGGCATATGAGGTTGGGACATGCTGGAGAGAAATCCTTGCAAATTCTTACCAAGCAAGGATTGTTGAAAGGTACGAAGGCTTGCAAACTTGAATTTTGTGAGCATTGTGTTCTGGGAAAACAACGAAGAGTGAAGTTTGGCACTGCAATTCACAATACCAAGGGTATTCTGGATTATGTGCATTCAGATGTGTGGGGACCTGCCAAGACTCCGTCAATCGGAGGTAGGCATTATTTTGTCACTTTTGTTGATGATTTTTCCAGAAGAGTTTGGGTGTTTACTATGAAGAACAAAAATGATGTGCTTGGAATTTTCCTTAAGTGGAAAGCTCAAGTTGAAAACCAGACAGGAAGGAAGATTAAGGTTCTCCGAACAGATAATGGAGGAGAATACAAGAGTGATCCGTTCCTGAAGGTATGCCAAGATTGTGGCATAGTTCGGCACTTCACTGTTAGAAAAACACCACAACAGAATGGGGTTTCGGAGCGTATGAACAATACACTTGTGGAGAAAGTTCGTTGTATGTTGTCTAATGCTGAGTTAGGCAGAGAGTTTTGGGCTGAGGCTGTGACATACGTTCAACATCTCGTCAATCGTTTGCCATCATCTGCTATAGATGGCAAAACCCCGTTAGAGGTATGGTCTGGAAAACCTGCAACTGATTATGATTCTTTGCATGTTTTTGGTTCTATTGCATATTATCATGTGATTGAATCAAAGTTGGATCCACGGGCAAAGAAAGCTCTTTTCATGGGCTTTAGTCCTGGAGTGAAGGGATACCGTTTGTGGTGTCTAGAGGCAAAGAAGACGATTATCAGCAGGGATGTTACCTTTGATGAATCTGCCATGTTAAAGAAGGTAAATCCAGAAGGAGCTGATAGTACTCCGCAACAGGTGGAGTGTGCCCGGAAGCAGGTGGAGTTTGAGCCGACAGTGGTGATCCCAACACGAAATACCACAAGTGACTCTCCTATGGCAGAAGAAGAGTCAGATGAGGAAGAGGTTCCTACCCAAGAATCTCAACAGCAATCAGTGCCAATTGCAGTTAGAAGACAGAGACGAGATATTCAGAAGCCTGCTCGTTTCATGGATATGGTTGCCTATGCACTTCCAGTTGTTGATGACATTCCATCCACTTACCCAGAAGCCATTTTGAGTTCAGAGAGTGGTAATTGGGCAGGTGCGATGAAAGAGGAGATGCAATCTTTGAATAAGAACAAGACGTGGAAGCTGGCACAATTACCAAAAGGTAAAAAGGCAATTGGGTGCAAATGGGTATTTGCAAAGAAAGAAGGATTTCCTAATAAAGAAGATGTTCGCTACAAGGCAAGGTTGGTTGCTAAAGGCTTTGCTCAGAGGGAGGGAATTGATTATAATGAGGTATTTTCTCCAGTTGTAAAACATTCCTCCATTCGAATTTTGTTGGCCTTGGTAGCACAGTTGAATTTGGAGCTTGCTCAACTTGATGTAAAGACCGCGTTCCTACACGGTGATTTGGAGGAGGAAATCTATATGACTCAACCAGAAGGATACAAGGTTGATGGTAAAGAAGATTGGGTTTGTAAACTTAGCAAATCGTTGTATGGACTGAAACAATCTCCGAGACAGTGGTACAAACGATTTGATAAGTTCATGAAGGATCAGAAGTACAAGAGAAGCAAATATGATCACTGTGTGTATTTGCGCAGACTTGAAGATGGTTCCTACATTTACTTACTCTTATATGTTGATGATATGCTGATTGCAGCAAAGAGCCAAGTTGAGATTGACAGGTTAAAGGCTCAGTTGAGTAAAGAGTTCGAGATGAAGGATTTGGGGGAAGCCAAGAAGATTCTCGGCATGGAGATAAACAGGGACAGAGAGAGGGGAAAACTTTGGCTGTCACAGAAGCAGTATTTGCAGAAGGTACTACAACGTTTTGGTATACACGAAGATACAAAACCTGTAAGTACCCCACTTGCTCCTCATTTGAAATTGAGTAGCTGTTTATCTCCGACGACTAATGAAGAACGAGAATACATGGCGAAAGTCCCATATGCAAATGCAGTTGGAAGCTTGATGTATGCAATGGTGTGTACAAGACCAGATATTTCACAGGCTGTGAGTGTTGTTAGTAGGTACATGCATGATCCGGGCAAGGGTCATTGGCAAGCTGTGAGATGGATTCTACGGTACCTCCAAAATACCTTAGATGTTGGATTGACATTTGAGCAAGATGAATCACTTGGTCAATGCATAGTTGGATATTGTGATTCTGATTATGCAGGTGATTTGGATAAGCGACGGTCTACTACTGGTTATTTGTTCACTTTAGCAAAAGCGCCAGTTAGTTGGAAGTCTACCTTGCAGTCTACGGTGGCTTTGTCTACGACAGAGGCAGAGTATATGGCGATTACAGAGGCTGTGAAGGAAGCAATTTGGCTTCATGGGTTGCTTAAAGACTTGGGAGTTGGTCAGAAACAACTTGAGTTATATTCTGACAGTCAGAGTGCTATTCATTTAGCAAAGAATCAAGTCTTTCATGCACGGACGAAGCACATTGATGTTCGCTATCACTTTGTACGTGAGATTCTCGAAGAAGAGGAGATTGTTCTCCAGAAGATTCACACTACGGAGAATCCTGCAGATATGCTCACCAAGGTGGTTACAAGGACCAAGTTTGAACACTGTTTAGACTTGGTTAATATCTTGCACATTTGAAGTTGGCGTCCGGAGGCGCAAATTTGAAGCACTGTAAAGTTTGTTTTTGTTATGTTTTGAGAAGATTTGTTTTAGGTGAGACTTGAAATTAAGCCAAGGTGGAGATTTGTTGATTTTGGCTTAATCCCAAGTCCCACATCGGTGGGTTCATTGTTTGGGAAGGAGGTTTGAGGGTTATATATTAACATCCCCTCCTTCACTGTTATATATCCCAATTTGTAATATCTTCTCTCATAGTAATAAAAGTGAGCTGTTTTTGCTGTGCTCGGAGATTAGGCTAAACAGGCCGAACTCCGTTAACAATTTTCGGGTGTGTTCTTTCCTCTTTATCTCTTTTATTATTCCGCTTTATTTATTCAATATTATTTGTCGGGTAGCTCTGTTAGGGTTTTGTTTTAGTGGGAAAATTACCCGTTTTTCCCAACACTATCCATCAAGATAGCAAACAAGTGAGAATGGACGAAGGCTTTTTACGACACACATCTTTAATCTCAGATCACGTGGCATTTTTGTTTGTTGAAACATGTGACCATCTTAGTGAAATACCTTTTAAGTTTGAATTTAATTACGGTCAAAATGAAAAAGTTACAATCAAAGAGTGTGGGGTCTTCCCAGTGTATGCCTCAGAATCAGGGTTGAAGTTGTTTGAATTGGAATCTATTACTCAAATCTTCAATGAGTCACAATCCAGAGCAATTGGAGTTGGAGTTAGATGCTCCAACGCTGAAAATGGATTAGAATCCTTGGTTGAAGTATCTAATAACGAGTCACAGCTGACAGAGATTGGAGTTGATGGATCAAATAATGAAAATGGAAATGAAAATGAGTGGGAAGAACTTCTTCATGTGATTACTTCATCGGTATGAAACTTCACCCTTATTTTTATTTCTTAAATGAAACTAGTACTTCAAATATAGAATATTTTAGTTGGAAATACTCTTGGTTGTAAAAAATCATGCCTAGTCTATTGCAATAACACTGTGTTATACTTCAATTTTAGCAGGTTTTCTTTTGAAACACTTGTGGAGAAATTCATGGGAAATGAGAGCTAGCTAGCTTCGTGGAAGAGTCTGAGTTGTACTCAAAACATTTTGGTGGTGAATTTTTCCTTCATTTAGAATAAAACGGGAGAATGTTATGGTATTTATTTTATAGTATCCTTCTGAGACAACTGGTGAATGATATCAAATTGTTATGGTAATGGACTGATGATTTTGTATGTGCAAACCTTTATATGTTGCTCGTGACTTTGTGGCAACAACTACCCACTTAATGAGAATGTGTTGTGTTGTTCATAAAGTAGTGTACAATTTGCAATTATAGTGACCACAAAAGTCAAACCAATCAAGTATAAGTTAAGAAGTTCATGATATAAGTAGTTCACAAATGAGGGAAACATTTTTGCAAGGCTCAAAATATTGGGTCACCCCATCATATTAATGATAACGATTTATCTTTACCAAATAAATTATAATGAATGTGTTGGGGAGTGAAAATAATAATTTGCCAGCTGATACGAAATGTGTGAACAGATGTGATGTACTTAATTGGTAACCTGAGATCAAGTGGCTAGCATAAGTCAGTTATGTGGTCACCTTAGTGTGTAGTAATGCAGAATCCTCATTTTCTCGTTCAGGAAAAACATATATCGTTTCACTTATGCACAACTGACCTTGGTAGGAAGGTGAATTTCGGTCATGATTTCGCTCAAGCAAAAGATTTTTCGCTCTAGCTAGCAAAATTGGGACTTGTAGAAAGGTGAGTTTCGGTCATGTTTTCACTCATGTGAAAGATTTGTCTCAACCAAATTTTTCTCATGAGTCAAAATTGTTCAAAAACAGATACTCAAGTGTCCACTTAGTTGAATCAAGCTAGTTGATGACTATTTTAAAGAAAGTGTACCGTGTCAGAAATAATAATTTGTCCCTAAGGACAAATATCGAACCCACAAAGAGAAGTTGAATTATCAAGTATGAGATTTACTAAATAGAAAACAAAACAATAAAGTTTGTTGTGTATGATTGCAAGAATTGTAAAGAAAGCAAAGTAAGTAGTGTTGATTCAATTGGGAAAATAGGGATTGGGGTTCATCCTTCTCACTCTTTTTGTATTTTGAAAAGCATAATAATATTTCATCCTTTGATTGATATTGATGCCCATAAAAAATTTATTTCATATCGATTTTTGGCATACAAAATTATTAAAGTAGTCTCTTAAATATTGATTCCTCACATATTTATAAAAACTCCTTATCCTTATGATTAGACGTTGATAGAAATTAACATTTCAAATTTATTCATAGCATTTAAATATTTTAAGCATTGTCCTTTAGGTCAGAAACTTAGAAGTACTCTTCAGTCAAATTTGAGGATCAAAAGCATGGTTAACAAGTCTTATGAATAAATGGCAATACCAATCATCAATCAAAGGATAGAATTAGCCATTCATGTTGGCCATTACAAGCATGGAAATTTAGAAAAGAAGATCCAAGATGTTTCTCCTTGACGGATGCCTCCTCTTGAGTTTTCTATCATCTTCTATTCTCTCAATGATGTCTAGGGTTGTGTCTCACGCCTCATATTTAACCTAGTTGGACTTGGGTTAAGTGACTTTTCGTTTGTGCAGAATTGGGTTCACCTAGGTGAGTTGTACGAAAACAACCCAACATCTCAAGAGTGATCTCAACTGGACCTGACTGAGCTCGCTTGGGCGAGATCCTCTGGAAGGCTTCTGGCTTAGGCGAGTTTAGGCGAGTGTTGAACATTGCAACTTTTCTTTTTCATCTTGTATATTTGGCAGTTTCTTCCTGCACCCCTATATTTTTCTTCCTGCACCCCCATAATGTTATGCAAAGACTAAATTTTCCATATTAGTTTTTAAAGACCCTAAAATGCACTTGAACTGTATTTATTTTTTTGCATTCTGGATTATGGAATCCAGAAAATTTCGGATTTGCACTTTCGAAAAAATTTTGGATCCACCAATCTGTATTTCAAAATATGCTCAAAAATCCATCATTCAAAAAATGCATTCCAGATCCACCAATCCATAACAGAAATATGCATTCCAGATTCAGAAATCCATAATTAAAAAAAAATTCCAGATCCACAAATCCATAACTGGATTAGGCTTTCGGATTCAGCAATCCAGAAATCAATAATTTATGCAAAATTTGCTTCCGAAACACTCCCTCATTCGAAAAAAAATGATTTAGTTCCGGATTGTTGAATCCTTACCACACTCCTGGATCCCGATTTCCGGTAACCACGGTGCCCTTTTTCAAATAAAAGGTCAGGGCCAATTTCGGGATATAGACAATTGTGGGGGTGCAGGAAGAAAATTGTAGGGGTGCAGGAAGAAGAAATCTGTATATTTTCCTTTTGCTCTTTCATCTCCATCTTTTTCTAGAATTACGAAATTAACACAAATTTGGAAATATATCATTTTTATTCATATTATAATCACAAAATAAGAAAAAAATGTTTAAATTCATAAATTAAGGTTATATTTTAGTTATTTTATCAATAAATATCCATAAGTGTTTGTATTTTACTATGAAATATTACTAAAATCTATCCACCAAAATTCCAAAAAACCCACCATCTACTATGATTATATTTATTTAGTATTTTTAGGTATTTCTTGCTAAACAAACATAATCCTCTTTTACTTTACTATTATTACTAACTTTCATTATTTGTTGATAGGTTTTAGATTATGTTCATTGGACTCGCTGTTGGATTTGTTGGGAAACGAACTTGTGAATCATCTGACCATTTCTATGGCATCATCTATTTGGCGTTAAATGGTTTATTACCATGTTAGACAATCTCGGTTGAAATTTTGTTAATATGTTTGCAAAATGACAACCCACTAGGAATATATTAGATATAATTATTGAAATTTATTAACAAACTACAAAATGTTAGATTTTAATGTTTTTTTGTTTAAAACAAAAGTCATGTTGACTGTTATGATAGATATCTGACAATTTTTAGTTAAATAAATTAGTAAAAAAAATATTCTTTCACACCATATTAAACAAAACATTCTTACTTTACAACCTATTTGAACAATATAATAATATATATTAATATTTTATATTACAATATAAAAGAAATATAATTAAAGTAATAACATATTAAATTGTGAAGTGGGAGTAATTGTTTTCCACTGGTGTAAAAGTATGGACACTCTCATTCTTAATGGCATATGTAGTGTAAATATACGACTTTACTTTAATCACAACCTATTATGACATGAAAATAAGAAGACCTGAAATCATTTGTAATTCATATAGATTGTATTTCACGACAAATATTAAGATGATTTTAGCAAAAATGTTACATATTTCGTATCTTCTTTTCACAAGCACCGTAGTATACCTCAGAGATGCATTGCAATGGTGAAAATGAGAAACATAAAGTGAGAAAGTTGAAGCTCTCCACCGTGAAGGTGGTGTTGACGACAAAGCTAGAGTTGAGAGAACGCATTAGCTTCTTCTCTGGATCTGATAAATGTGAACATTATCCAATCACATACTTCTCACACAATATTAAAAAGTGAACTTTAAATATAACTCAAGGTCATAAAACCGGTTCATGAGATGAGGTTTGTTCCCACTTATATACAATGAAATATTTTAATCTCTAATCGATGTGAGATCTCCAATACACTACCATCCGAATTTACTTCGCATTTCATAGTTTTGCCAATATATAACTATCAAATTTTAATTGTACAATTTTCTAAAATTAAACAGTTCGTGCTTTTCAGCCATCAGTCCTTTTTTATATAAATTCATTTTTAATTATTTAAAAGAACGAAGAAAATGGAAAATATATAAATGTAAGATGTAATAAGTATTTTGTGTCTTTATTCATAAAGTAAGCCTCCGAAATAGAATAATTCACCCAAGTTGGTAGAAAATAGTGTGAAAGCCACATGCAGCTGTCGGGAATAATCATCAACAGCTAATCACTCCTTTATTGAACTAAATCCTCACTGCTTCATTCACCTCACTCAGCTGCACTTCCAATTTTCAGAACCCTTTCTTCTCTTTGATTTCCCCACTTCCTTTCCAACCATGCCGCTCCTTGAAACTCTTGGTGGTGCTCTTTTTGGTGCTCTTCTCCAGGTCCTTTTTGACAAGCTCGATTCTCATAAACTTCTCCACTACTTTCGTGGGAGAAAGCTCGATGTGAGGATGCTGAAAAAGTTGAAGAGGAAGCTGATGGACATCAATGCTGTGATTGATGATGCAGAACAAAAGCAGTTCACTAATTCATTGGTCAGAAACTGGCTTCATGAGGTCAGAGATGCGTTGTATGATGCAGAGGATCTGTTGGAGCAAATAGACTATGAATTCTCCAAAACTCAGTTGAAAGCTCAATTCCATAGCAGTGGTAGCAACGTAAGAAGTATTAAGTCCAAGATGATACAACTCCTAGATGATCTAGAATCTCTCTTAGATCAAAAGCTTGTTCAAGATTTCAAAATTTCTAGGGATGTTGGATCTGGGTTGGCTAATAGCGTGTCAGGGAAAAGAAATGAATCCTCATCATTGGTGGCTCAAGAGGTTATTTATGGCAGAGATGAGGACAAACAAATTATCCTTAATTGGTTGACATCAGACCATCGAAATCATAACCAGCTTTCAATACTTTCTATTGTGGGTATGGGTGGGATGGGTAAGACCACCCTTACTCAACATTTATACAACGACCCAATCATAGAGTCTAAATTTGCTATCAAAGCCTGGGTCTGCGTTTCTGATGAGTTCGATGTCTTCAAGTTAACCAGGACAATTCTTGAGGCAATCCTGTCACAACACGCAATAACGAAGTTGCTTCTACTTTGGAGTCAAACAATATACACCAACTAGAGGAATTACAAGAAAATTACAGCTGGGAAGTTTTTGCTAAACATGCAATCCAAGATGACAACTCTAAGTTGAATTCTGAATTGAAGGAGATTGGCATGAAGATACTTGAAAAGTGTTAAGGATTGCCTTTCGCCCTTGAAACAGTAGGGTCTTTTTTACAATCAAAGTCATATGGGACTTACCAATAGAAAATAGTAAAATCATTCCCGCTTTGTTATTGAGCTATTACCATCTTCCGTCTCCCCTCAAAAGATGTTTTTGCTTATTGTGCATTATTCCCCCCAAAGGCCATGTGTCTGTCGAGGAGAGCTTAATTCTATCACAGTGGGCTGAAAATTTTCTACAATGCTCTCAGCAGAGTAAGTCTCCCGAAGATGTAGGTGAACAATACTTCAATGATCTAACGGTCAATTTGGTTATTCGATGTAGACTTTGTAATGCACTACGGTGGAGAGGGTTTGAGGTTCCATATTAATATAATTTATATTAATATAATTTATACACATTAATATAATTATTATTATTAATAATAATAAAATAAATTATATTCATATTATTAATATTATATTTATATTATTCATATTATTAATATTTATTAATATTATTAGTATTAATATTCATATTATTAATATTATATTCATATTATCAATATTATATTCATATTATTAATATTAATTTTGATATAAATATACATTTAGATATTTATTGTGTGTATAGTAGTTTTATTTGACTTGAGTAATATTACTTTTATCCGGATATAGATAGATAGAGAGAAAAAGGAAGAAATTATATAATATTAATATAACTTTAATACTATAAATACATATATATTGATTAATATATTTTTTTATTTAATCATTAATTTTTTAAAACTCATGGTTAAATTTAAATTTAATTTCATATTATATATATATATATATATTAATATAAAATTATTTGATATCTTATTTTCAAATATAGGTTATTATAGGTAGTTGTGAAGTTTTTGTTAGATGGCTATATAGGTGCTTGTATCTTACACTTCTTTTCTGATTTGAGATTCTTGTATAAGGATTGAAATATCCTTAAAATGTTTCCTTTAATTTTTTTTATTCTTTGTCGATAAAAAAAAATCTTATTTTCAAATATTTACTTACATAGATTAAAATTGATATAATGTATAATTTTTAAAATATTTTAAATTATAAATTATTTAATCACTTTGTCATTATGATTTATATATTAGTAGAAAAGGTTATTTAGTAACAACTTTTAACATAGATTTATGGAATAATTAATATAGTTTAAACTATAATGATATGCTAACTAGTAATCTGTATTAGAGATTTAATTAATAGTTAATGTAAAAGTCATCATTCTATGTTAAAAGATAATATTGTTTATTGACAATATTCTTTACTATAACACACAAGTAAAACCAACTACCTATAATTAACCTAATTAAGTCAATATGATCGTAAAATAATAATTAATATGATAGTTTATTTTAATGTAATAGGTAATATGATGACTAAGAGTATGACATATATTAAATGTGATTCATACTAATAGATAATATAATAAATTATGTTTAAATTCAAGTAGATTATAGATAAATTAAATGTGATTCATATGTTAATATTGTTAGTATTATTAATATTATTAATAATAATAAGTATAATAAAACTAAAGAATTTGCTTGGTGTAGTGGTTAAATTTTATTTGGTTGTTGAAGGGTCGCTAAAGGAACCTGTTTACATACGGAATTTAATCCGTATGTAAAAATCCGTATGTAATGTTGATTTTACATACGGATTTTGACCAGTATGTAATAATCTGTATATAATTCGCGTTTTTCTTGTAGTGATTTGCATCCTTGGAAACATTGAGGTTTAATGACAGGAAGGAATGGGAAGAATGGCAATGCATGACGGGTGCTTTTCCAAGTCTTCATAGTCTTTTTGTAATTAAATGTCCCAAACTGAAAGGACACTTGCCAGAGCACCTTCCTCGTTTAATGATTCTGTGTATTAATGAGTGCCAACAACTTGTGGCTTCGACTCGTAGGGCAGTAGAAATTGAAGGTGTGAATATGGAGACATCTTCATTTGACATGCTCCTATCACATCCTCTTCATTCTTTAGGTATTTATTGTTGTCCGGCATGAATATTTCCATAAACCATTGTTATCCTTTCCTTGTAGAATTGTGTATCATTCAATGTTGTGACTCTCTCACTAAATTCCCTCTAGACTTGTTTCCAAAACTCTGTTCCCTTAGTTTAGAAGGATGTGATAACCTGCAGATGATATCACAGGGGCACCCTCACGGTCATTTGAAGAGTTTGAAAATTAAAAAATGCTCTGAATTTGAATCATTTCCCAATGAAGGATTATTTGTACCTGAAGACATTTCATATTGAAGAATTGGAGAAATTGAAATCAATGCCTAAACACATGTTTGCCCTCCTTCCATCTCTTAAATATCTGGATATAAATAATTGTCCAGGAGTGGAGTTGTCTGACGGATGTCTGCCATTAAATCTAAAATACATCTCTCTCTTGAATTGCTCCAAACTTGTTGCCTCACTAAAGAAGGGGGTTTGGGGAACCAACCCTTCCATAAAAGTTTTGTCTATTGAAGAAAGGGGTATGGAGTGTTTTCCGAGTGAAGGTTTTCTTCCAGTCTCCCTTACTCAGCTACACATAAAACATTGTCGAAATCTTAGAAAACTGGACTACAAGGGTCTCTGTCATCTCTCCTCTCTTCAAAAATTGTTTCTTCGTAATTGTCCAATACTCCAGTGCTTGCCAGAGGAGGGTCTTCCGAAATCCATTTCACAACTCGTCATTCAATGTTGTCCATTGCTCAAACAGCGGTGCAAGAAAGAAGAAGGCGAAGACTGGAAAAAGATTGCTCACATTAGAACTATGTGGATTACTTATAGAAATCAAGTAAACATTGAAGACGAACCATAAATTGGAAATTCCTAAGGCATCGATTCTCATATGCCTACATTTTCATCAGGTGCCAATTCTTCACACTATCTTTTAAGCATTTCAGATACAATCTTATTTAGTGCAAATACTTTAATCTCTAGTTCACCACTTTCTTCACGCATAAACTTCTCGTCTTTTTAATGTCTCATTTATCTATATTCTGTTCTGTTTTGGAGTTCAAAAAATTGTATTCATTATTGAAGTGTATATTTTTGTTGAATTAGATCGAAAGAGGTGTGAATGAGGAGCTGTGGTGATTCAAGATTTTAAGGTTTGGACTTTGAAAATGATTCAATATCTATCTCTTTAAATATAATGTTATATAAATTCAAATCCTTTTACTTTCATTTAATTATTTTCATTCTCAAATACTCATATCATTAACAATACCGCCACCCTCGGAGTTCTCAATTTTTATGGCACTCAAGCAAGTTTTTGAAAAAAAAAATCGAACAAGGAAAAAAAATCAAGACATAAAAGATAAAGGAAAAATAAGAAAACGAAAACAACAAGTATATGTTAAACATCAAAATTTTAATTTTGGATTAATGTTTTTTAAAAATAAAACATTATGTGTTGAAATGGCGTGTGACCCCGTTCCTCTATCCAAATTAATGAAACTATTTATCACTGTATAAACTTCTCAACTTCATTGGATGTGTAGGAATTTTCTAACAATGGATCCATCAATTCCAAACATTTTCCTGCACACCACATTCTCCAACTCTACAACAAATTTTGATTTCTGAACATTGTTAGATAATATTATTGGTTAAATTTATGGATCAGTTAAGAGACAAAAATCCACTGTTCTGATAGAAAAAATCCACTGTTCTTTTTCCCACAAATGATTTCTAGAACAAGTACTCCAAAGCTAAAAACAATCCTTCCATAGCATGTTTTCATTTGACAAATACTTATATACATGTATGTTTTCATTTTGTTCCAAGCAGCATGCCACAAGTCTTACAAGGTTGCAATGTTGCAATTTAGCTATAAATGTTACTTCATTCTTAAACTCCTCTGAGCCTTGACTAGAAGCTTTTGAGAGCCTTTTCACTGCAACTTCTCTTCCATCCGGTAGAATTCCCTGCAATAAAATAATGACAAGTTTTTACGTTTAAGAAGTGCTTAAATGGTATAGTATCCTGTCTTATTTTATTACTAGAAATTTTCATATTATTTCTGAAACTGTCGAAAAAAAAAATTACATACGAATTATATTTATATATAATTTTTTTTAAAAAAAAATGTTACATACAGATGATATCTATATGTAATGTTTACTTTACATATGGATACGTATCTGTATGTAAAAATCCGTATGTAAATTTCACTTTACATATGGATTCTGATCCGTAAGTAAAAATCCATATGTAATGCTGATGTTATATACGGATCAGGATTCGTATGTAAAATCCGTATGTAATGTTCATTTTACATACGGATCTGGATCCGTATGTAAAAATCTGTATGTAACTAGTGAATTTTTTTGTAGAGAATTGATAAACTAGCAAGGATTGTTTTCAGTGAAATCTGATGTTTTCAGCTTTGGAGTTCTAGTTCTAGAAACCATTTGTGGAAGAAAGAACAACGGATTCTATCTGTCAGAACATGGTCAAACTCTTCTTTTATATGTGAGTCATCCCTCTGGTCTGATTAACCAAATATCAACAATACTAGCTAACTGAAGTATGACAGTATTATTCACAAATTAATGACAAATACTTGTAGGCTTGGAGAACATGGTGTGAAGGAAAATGTTTGGAATTGATGGATCCAATGCTGGAAAAATCCTTCAAAGCCAGTGAAGTTGAGAAGTGCATTGTTGTGCGTTCAAGAAAATGCAACATACAGACCAACCATGTCAAATGTTGTTGTTATGTTAAGGTGACAACATAACATTTATTGTTTTTTAAAGATTTGATTTTTTTTTTTTTAAGTGAAATCAATCAATTATTTCGATAAAATGAATCGATTTTAAATATGATGATTTCTTCTGTTAAAGAGAACATAATTTATTTTCAGAGATCAATCAATTTATTAGCAGGCTCCAACGTTTATGTGAGTAGGTATGGTGATAGGTGTGGGTAAAACTCTCAATGAAGGTATGTTATATATAGTTTGAACAACTTGTGAGTTAAATCAATTTTAATTGTGAATCTGGTAAATGAGTTTCAATCCAAAATTCATCTTCTTTTGTTTCTATTAGTAGAACATTCTTAGTAAGTTAAACTGTTATTATGTAAACAAATGAAAAGAAAAAATCAAATATATCTTTGTTAGGATAATCAATAATGTCAGCTGCTAATATATTAAGTGCACAAATGAGTGAAACAATAATCAATTATAGCAAAGATCTAAGAGTCTATAAGTTTGGGTTTCTTGAACATAAATTTTACACATTTCCTACATGCAATACACAATATCTTGAACACTTCAATTAAGTTTTTTTTTTAGTTAATATTATCAAGTTTTAACCCTCTCATTTCACGGTTGATTTATTTTAAGTTTGTTTGCTTCCTCATTGAAATAATCAAGTTTTTCTTATGCAACCCCTTTAATCTGTTGTGGAGGAAATTCTGAACAAACAGAGCAGGTCATTGTGAGAAAATTGCATTTAATCTCAACTTATCTAAACCAAAAAAAAAAAATCAACTTTCATGAGATTTGAACAAAACAGTGTCAAAATGATAAATTTATATTATTTTCTAAAATTTGTTCATTTTATTACACTTTATGAATAAATTCAATTATATATATACATATATATTAAAATGAAAAAATATCGTATTAATGCTTTAAATTTTATCCTCCTTGAATAAATTCCATCATCATTTTAATATAACTTTAACTGTATCAATAAGGAATTTTGATTTTAGTATATCTAAGATATTTATTGATTTATTATTTTTATACTATGGTTAACTTTTCTAAATAAATTTGAGCTAGCTAGAGTAATAGAATCATGACTGATTCAACACTGTCACTGTCTAAATAAAAGAAAAATTGGATTTAATATACGGAGTTCAGATATTTTCAGAACATTATCCAAACTCAACTAATTTACACACGTGATCGTATTTGTGTGGTCCAGAAGAGTAAAAAACAAGGATTGAAGTGAAGCCATCGTGAAGAAAATAAATCTCACCTTCACTCCAACTTTCACAATCCTTTGTTCTCTTTGATTTGGCCACTTCCTTTCCAACCATGCCAGTCCTTGAAACACTTGGTGGTGCTCTTTTTGGTGCTGTTCTCCAGCTCCTGTTTGACAAGCTTGATTCTCATCAACTTCTCCACTACTTTCGTGCGAGAAAGCTCGATGTGAAGCTGCTGAAAAAGTTGAAGAGGAAGCTGATGGACATCAATGCTGTGATTGATGATGCAGAACAAAAACAGTTCACTAATTCATTGGTCAGAGAATGGCTTCATGAGGTCAGAGATGCATTGTATGATGCGGAGGATCTGTTGGAGGAAATAGACTATGAATTCTCCAAAACTCAGTTGGAAGCTGAATTCCAGTGCAGTGCTAGCAAGGTAAGCAGCTTTGAATCTGAGATGTTAGAACTCCTAGATGAACTAGAATCTCTCTTAAACCAAAAGATTGTTCAAGATTTCAAAATTTCTAGTGGTTTTGGATCTGGGTTGGCTAATAACGTTTTAGGGAAAAGAAATGAATCCTCATCATTGGTGGCTCAAGAGGTTATTTTTGGCAGAGATGAGGACAAACAAATTATCCTTAATTGGCTGACATCAGACAATGGAAATCATAACCAGCTTTCAATACTTTCTATCGTGGGTATGGGCGGCATGGGTAAGACCACACTTGCTCAACATGCATACAACGACCCAATGATAAAGGATATATTTGCTATCAAAGTTTGGGTATGCGTTTCTGATGAATTCGATGTTTTCAAGTTAACCAGAGCAATTCTTGAGGCAATTCATAAGTCAACTGATGATAGCAGAAACCTAGAAATGGTTCAAGGACGATTGAAAGAATCTTTGACAGGAAGTAAATTTTTCCTCGTTCTGGATGATGTGTGGAACGAAGACCGAGACCAATGGAAATCATTGCAAACTCCTCTTAAATATGGGACTAGGGGAAGTAAAATTCTTGTGACAACACGCAGTAACAAAGTTGCTTCTACATTGGAGTCAAACAATATACACCAACTAAAGCAATTACAAGAACATGACAGTTGGCAAGTTTTTGCTAAACATGCAGTGCAAGATGACGACTCTAAGTTGATTTTTGAGTTGAAGGAGATTGGAATGAAGATAGCAGGAAAATGCCAAGGACTGCCTTTGGCCCTTGAAACGGTAGGATCTCTATTACAGTCAAAATCATCTGTTGCAGAGTGGGAAGGTGTACTGAGAAGCAACATGTGGGACTTACCGATAGAAAATAGTAAAATCATCCCTGCTTTGTTGTTGAGTTATTACCATCTCCCTTCTCATCTTAAGAGATGTTTTGCTTATTGTGCGTTATTTCCCAAAGATCATATGTTTGACAAGGAGGAGTTAATTCTCTCATGGATGGCTGAAAATTTTCTACAATCCTCTAAGCAGAGTAAGTCTCCCGAAGAAGTAGGTGAACAATACTTCAATGATCTATTCTCAAGGTCATTCTTTCAGCAGTCAATTTGGTACAACAAAACAATTTTTGTGATGCACGACCTTCTGAATGATTTAGCAAAATATGTTTCAGGTGAAATGTGCTACATGTTGGGTGTTGATAGACCAGGGAGCGTACCAAAGACTACTCGTCACTTTTCAATGGTAAAGAATCCTATTGAATGTGATGAGTATAGGAGTTTACGTGATGCTAAAAGGCTACGAACATTTATGTCCATATCTAGCAATTGTGGGATGTCAATACAAGAATTGATCTCCAACTTTAAGTTCTTACGACTTTTATCTTTGTCTTCTTGTCATAACATAAAAGAGGTGTCTGACACTATAGTCGATCTTATACATCTTCGTTCATTAGACCTTTCATACACATACATAGAGAGACTTCCCGACTCAATATGTTCACTCTATAACTTGCAAGTGTTGAAGCTCAACAATTGTAATCTTTTGAAGGAGCTGCCCTCGACTTTGCATGAGCTCACTAAGTTGCGCCGTCTTGAATTTAAGGGAACTACTTTAAGAAAGGTTTCAGTGCTTTTAGAGAAGTTGAAGAATGTTCAAGTATGGACAGGTGGGTTTGAAGTTGGCAAAATTAGTAGTGAGTTCAGTGTTCAACAACTAGGACAACTTGATCTTCATGGAAATCTATCACTTTCAAATCTTGAAAATGTTGTGAATCCATGTGATTCATTAGCAGCGGATTTGAAGAATAAAACACATCTTGTGGGGCTAGATTTAAGATGGGATTTGGAACGAAAGAATGAAGAATCAATAAAAGAAAGAGAAGTACTAGAGAATTTGCAACCTTCTAGACATTTGAAGCAGTTGTCAATCTTTAACTATTGTGGCACACAATTTCCAGGTTGGTTATCTGAAAAATTTCTATTCAATATGGTGTCCTTAGAGTTATACTATTGTAAATATTGCCAATGGTTGCCTTCCCTTGGACTTTTGACATTTCTCAAGTACTTGGAAATTGACGGCCTTCATGAGATAGTGAGGATAGATGCTGATTTTTACGGGAATAGCTCTTCTGCATTTGCATCCTTGGAAACGTTGAAGTTTACTGATATGAAGGAATGGGAAGAATGGCAATGCATGACGGGTGCTTTTCCAAGTCTTAAAGAACTTTGGGTGACGAATTGTCCTAAACTGAAAGGGCACTTGCCAGAGCACCTTCCTCATTTAAGGTTTCTATTTATTGAGCGGTGCGAACAACTTGTGACTTCGACTCCCAGGGCGGTAGAAATTGAAGGTGTGAAGATGGAGACATCTTCATTTAATATATCACAACTCCTCGTATCTAATCCTCCTCTTGAATCCTTGTGTATTGATTCTTGTCCAAGCATGAATATTCCCATAAACCATTGCTACAATTCCCTTGTAGAATTAAATATCATTCAATGTTGTGACTCTCTAGCGAACTTCCCTTTAGACTTATTCCCAAAACTCCGCAAGCTTGATTTACGCAACTGTCGTAACCTACAGATAATATCACAGGGGCACCCTCATCATCATTTGAAGAGTCTGAGAATTCGAAAATGCTCTAAATTTGAATTATTTCCCGATGAAGGATTATTTGCACCTCAACTAGAGACATTTTTGATTGAAGGATTGGAGAAATTGAAATCAATGCCTAAACGCATGTCTGCCCTCCTTTTATCTCTTAATTATCTGAAGATAAATAATTGTCCAGGAGTGAAGTTGTCTGACGGATGTCTGCCATTAAATCTAAAACACATCCATCTCTTAAATTGCTCCAAAGTTGTTGCCTCACTAAAGAAGGGGGTTTGGGGAACCAACCCTTCTATAGAATCCTTGTCTATTCAAAAAGAGGATGTGGAGTGCTTTCCGAATGAAGGTTTGCTCCCAGTCTCCCTTACTCGGCTACACATAAAAGATTGTCCAAATCTTAAGAAACTGAACTACAGGGGTCTCTATCACCTCTCATCTCTTCAAAAATTGTTGCTCAGTAACTGTCCAATACTCCAACGCTTGCCAGGGGAGGGTTTGACGGAATCCATTTTACAACTCGAAATTACAAACTGTCCGTTGCTCAAACAGCGGTGCAAGAAAGAAGAAGGCGAAGATTGGGAAAAGATTGCTCACATTAAAACTATATGGCTTGATATGGAAGCAGTAAACATATAAGATGAAGCACAAATTAGAAATTCCTAAGGCACCAATTCTCATATGCCTACATTTTCATCAGGTGCCAATTCTCCACACTATCTTTTAAGCATTTCAAATACAATCTTATTTGGTGCAAATACTTTAATCTCTAGTTCACCACTTTCTTCACGCATCAACTTCTTGTCTATGTTATTTAAAAATTAAATAATTGGTAGTTAAAACCTTGATTGCTAATTAGATACCAATTTAGAAACTATTTAACAATAATAGAAACTAATTTAGAAACCAAATTTTTGTTTAGTTTTTAAAATGGTCTCTAATTTAGTTACTATTGCAACTAATTATTTTGATATCTAAAATTGATTTCTATTTCACGATTTTCTTGTAGTGCATTAAGTTAAACAATCGATTTTTTAAAAACAATTTTTAAGTTAAACAATCGATTTTATTAGTCAATTAGGTAGAATAAATTACCAATCATTAATAATTGACTTTAGAAACAATTCTTACATCTATTTTACGTGTAAAAACACCTAATAACCAATCACTTCTCATTAAGTCTATGGTTGTACATTATTTTTAATATATTACCAGTAAATAAAATGGAATGAGTTTACACGAATTAGTGTTAAAATTTGAAAAATAGGTTTATCAAATCATAAAAATCTTTTTTTTTTCGACTTTTATTTGAATGATTAGAAAAGACAACATCTAAACTGTATCTGTACCCTTTTTTCCAACTTTGTACTCTTAAAACTGTTAATGACTTGTAATGTTCAAATTCCTTTTACCTACTTGAGTTGACAGATGATGAGAAAAGAAAACAATGGAAAGTAAGATTAAGCATTATCAATGGAATAGCAAGAGGTCTTCTATACCTTCATGAGGACTCTCTACTCAGGGTAGTTCATAGAGATCTCAAAGCTAGCAATTTGGATTGGCAAGGGCATTTGAAATTGGACAGAACCAGCAAATACAAAGCGAGTAATGAGCACTTAGTAAGTTTTACTTATACCAAACATATCTTATCAGTAGGACTTGTGAATGCATACTTCAGAGAAATTAACAAAGCTCTATTGTTTTGAATTAGTGGATACATGGCTCCTGAGTAAGCTATGCAAGGATTGTTTTCAGTAAAATCTGATGTTTTCAGCTTTGGAATTCTAGTTCTACAAACCATTTGTGGAAGAAAGAACAAAGAATTCTATCTGTCAGAACAATATTATTCACAAATTAATGAAAAATATTTGTAGGCTTGGAGAACTTGGTGTGAGGGAAAATGTTTGGAATCCAATGCTGGAAAAATCCTTCAAAGGCAGTGAAGTTGAGAAGTGCATACACATTGATTTGTTGTGCGTTCAAGAAAATGCAACATACAGACCAACCATGTCAGATGTTGTTGGGATGTAAGTCGAAGTTGTAAACTCCAACCAATCTAAGTGTGAGATAGACCCTGACAAGTAGGAAGTTGGTTTCTGATAGAAGTGAGCTTAAAAGGAGCAAACAGGGGGAAACCAAAGTCCAAAAAGGAGCGAATGGAAGATGCTGCATTGAAGTGATTAATTCTGTGACAAGTGCTACAATCGTGCCACTGCAAGCTGGGTAGAAGGAATGTCAATGAGGTGGTGGGGATAACCAATATTTTGGTGTATTTTGATGGTTTTGTAGCTGCAGTTTGCAGTGCTTATAGCATTCCAATACAAACACGGTGCTAGCTGGAATAGGATGTCTAGCTTATGCAACAAACATTATCTATCTATTGCTTCTGGGGTGTTTGTTCATCTCTTTATTCTTGGAGATTCTTAATGTGGTTTGGTTTATGTAAAAGGATTGGGATACCCCTTTTGTATCCCTCTTAATTTAATTTCATTCTTTGTTGATAAAAAAAAATGTCAGATGTTGTTGTTATGTAGGGACCGACAATATCTTGAAGACTTCAACTAGGTTGATCATCCCCCTATTTGCAACATGATCTGGAATATTATGTGTTTTTCTAGTTAATGTTATCAAGTTTTAACCCTCTCATTTCACGGTTGATTTATTTTAAGTTTGTTTGCTTCCTCATTGAAATAATCAAGTTTTTCTTAGTAACACCTTCAATCTGTTGTTGAGGAAACTCTGAATAAACAGAGCAGGTTATTGTGAGAAAATTGCATTTAATCTTATAACTTATCTAAACCAAAACCTCAAGTGTTACCTTTTTTTAATTCATTTAATTATTTATTGATAAAAAAACAAAAAATATAACTAAAAATGTACCGTCTAACAGAAAACTCAACTTTCACGATTTGAACAAAACAATGTCAAAATGATAAATTATCAAAATTTTAAAATTCTTATATTTTTATATAAAATTTGAAATTCTATCATTTAAAAAAAATATCAAAGTTATTCTTATAAATTTAAATCTAAATTCTTATAAAGAATTTATATTATTTTCTAAAATATTCTCATTTTATTACACTTTAAATTCAATTCTATATAGACATATATATTAAAAAGAAACATATCGTATTAATGCTTTAAATTAAGAGTTCAGACATAATTAAGGTTCCTTGGATTTAATATAAGGAGTTGAGATATTTTCAGAACATTATCCAAACTCAACTACTTTATGCAGAACACTCAAAAACATTTGCATCCTTTGGAAACGTTGTGGTTTACTAATATGAAGGAATGGGAAGAATGACATGACAGGTGCTTTTCCAAGACTTCAAAGTCCTTTTGTAATTAATTGTCCCAAACTGAACTGAAAGGACACCTGCCAGAGCACCTTCCAATTGAAGGTGTGAAGATGGAGACATTTTACATTAGAAGATTAAATGTAAGTAAATGTAATTATCACACGGATCATTGTTATCAATGATTGAGATTTACTCATGTAGTTAGTTATTTAGACATGAAACACCATATGAATATTTTATAATCATTCAGCATCTTTTATCATATATATCAATACTATAGGATATTTTTTATTTTTCCCTGTCCTTCCTTTTATAGTGAGCATAGCAAATAAGAAAATTCTAATGCCTGCCTCAGACAATAGGGAACATGTTTGTGTTCCTCACAAATTCTCATGGACAATATCTGCTAAGTGTCAGATTAAATAGGTCAAGTTTTAAAAGTAAATAAATCAGTAAGATCAATAAATTTTTTAGTTCCTGTTACTATATATAGCTAGTTATTTCTGGAGCAGGGGATAATTTGACCACACTGGTTTCGGATCTGTGTTTGGCAGCTTGAGCAAAGCCTTATCCTGGAAGAAAGTTAAGAGAAGAAGATTCAAATCTCTAAAAGTAGAAGAAACTAACAACAGAAGAAGCCAATGGCCATTAGTATAGGCTTTGATAGTATGGTCTCGAACAAGCTGCAGTTTTAAGCAGTGAGCGTGGCTTTTCTTTTGGAGCCAATGATTCACCAAGCTTAACCTCCTGCACTAAAGCTGGATGAAAAGCTGCAGAAAGAAATACAAAAATGCAGCAGAAATTGGTGAAGGAATAACTCTTAGTTTGATTCTTTCTTGTTTCTTTTTGTATGAGCGATTGCAGCTTGGTTTTAAGCAGGGAAGAGCCTTAAGAAAGTAGATGATTTGTATTTTTGTATATGTTTTTTTTATCTGTTTCTGGGTTGGAGCATCTGAAATGTTCAGTTTAATTTATTTTATTTTAGACTGATAAAAAAAATAGCTAGTTATTTTTTATACTGAATGATCAATCACTAAATATCACCGGATAGAACTAGGAAGAAATGTCACTTAATCTCAAAAGCAGTTCTGCACATACAAATAATTAGATGTAGATGCAGTCTCAAACTGTGAATTTCATCAGACTTGAGAAACTATGACCAAGATTCAAACCACACATTACTATGTAAAGTTCTCTACATTGTTTACAAACAAACAGTGATGCAAAAATAGCATATGGAAGAAATCAAAATTCTGCAAGTTGTGAACGAACCCCTTAGACATGCAAACATGGGCAGACTTGTACACTTGAAAATTTGAAGCTCGAAATGTAATGTGTTGCAGCTGGGTCAGTCGGGCATGTAATGTATGTGACTTAATATCTGATCCAATTATTTCCATTACATTGGATTCAATGTCTTCATCCTGAGGTCCTTTAATATTACCACATTCACAACTATAATCAAAGTCCAAAATAAATCAGTGACATCATACTTACCTTCAACAGGAAAAAGATTGTTCATATCACAGACAAACCACAAATATATTAAGACATTTCATATTGAAGAATTGGAGAAATTGAAATCAATGCCTAAACTCATGTCCACTCTCCTTCCATCTCTCAATCGATGAGGAATGTTTGCCATCAAATCTAAAAAAAATGAGTCTCTTCCGTTGCTCCAAAGTTGTTGCCTCACTAAAGGGGGCTTGGGGAACCAATCCTTGCATAGAATATTTGTGTACTAAAGAAGAGGATGTGTAGTGTTTTCCGAGTGAAGGTTTGCTCCCACTTTCTCTTATTACTCTATACATATATGATTTTCCAAAACTTAAAGAAACTGGATTACAGGGTCTGTGTCACCTCTCCTCTCTTAAGGCATTGGTTATTCATAATTGTCCAATACTTCAATGCTTGCCAGAAGAGGGTCTGCCTGAATCCATTTCAGTACTTAACATTGCACAGTGTCCGTTGCTTAAACAGCAGTGCAAGAAAGAAGAAGGCGAAGACTGGGAAAAGATTGCATTAAAACTATATATATAGCTTGATATGGAAGAAGTAAACATAAAAGACAAAGCAGAAAGTGGAAATTCCTAAGGCACGAATTCTCACATGCCTACATTTTCATGAGGTGCCAATCCTCCACACTATCTTTGAACCATTTCCAATACAATCTTATTTACTGCAGATATTTTAATCTCTACTTCGTCACTTTCTCCACGCATCAACTTCTTGTCTTTGTAATATTTTATTATCGATATTCTTGTCTTTGTAATATTTTATTATCGATATTCTTGTCTTTGTAATGTGAGTGTGATGCTGTTTTATTTTATTTTATTTTTTGTGATTTTTTCCATTTTTCAAATGCAGATATTTCTGTGAGGTTGGAAATTGGAGTGCAGGTTCAGTTTCTGTTTCCAGAATGAGGGCATGCGTTGAAAGAAAGAATGGAATTTGAAGGAGAGGAAGTTCCTGAAGGTGCTCCTAACTAACAGGTAACTGAAGTTGGCATTGGCACTGTTTATCATTAGTGGTTAAGGAATTGCACTGCAAGCTTAATTGGGCTCAAGGAAAACAGTCAGAGGGATACACTCTGCAGGCAATTATAACCCAAATCAACAAAATAGTCCATTCTGCAATATTTATACCTGGATGAAGAGGCATTGATTTTTGCATATTTTAAACCTATGTTGTTTTCCATATTTAATTAAAAACACCAAATTATGAGGATATTGTTGGGTGAGGTAATGCCAGAGGTCACACTAATTTAACAGCAAAATAAATTACTTGTAAAATGTCTGATGAAAAAGTCCTTTATTGTTTGGGATTATTAAACAAACAATAGAGTTGTCTTCCAAAGAAACCTAAGGTGAACACTAAGCACCAAGACCAATGTTTGATTTATATTGCTCACAGCAAGGAGATGCTTTTGCAAACACTAAGCTCACTGTATCACAGGAAAAAAGGCATTTCCTTGTGGCTTACTATATTATTAATATTTTCCATAATTTTGAGCTAATCATGTAAGATTAATAGTAAAAATCTGTTGCATAGAATGTTTTATAAATACTTCACAGCAACCTATAACCACACATCATCACTGGGAATTAAAGTAGTTTAATCATCAGTTAGCCATCCAAATTCACTAAATGCATTAAAGTAGCTATAGAAATCACATTTCATAGTTTTGCAAATATATCACTTTCTTTTCTATAAAATTGTAATTATAAACATCTACTGCTTTTTTTTGCCATCAGCCTTTATTGACATAAAGTCATTTTGTATATTAGAGTAAGAGAGTATCCGAATGTGTATTGATAGTAATTGTTATACTTAATCTAGTCGAATTTTGCTATATCATAAGTTAAGTATAGTGACATGCATTCGTAAAGGTTTTAAAATAGTTGTACATGTTAAAGCGATTAAGAGGCAATAAGTAAAGTACTCATAAAAATATAAAGTGTTTTAATGGTAAGGAAAGTTAGCATATTACAGACCATTAAATGTTTAAATTACTTCTTTCTTAATTGGCCATCGATCACGGTTTTACCCAGGTCTAAGGTAGAGAGGTCAAGGGTTGGATGTACTACGGCTGTTTGTTCCAAGGCCATCTCAAAGCCAGCCAAGAAGGATCGGGTAGCATCATCTTTTAGGGATTCGATCTTCTTGGTGGCACCTTCTTTAGATTTTCTATCTCAGATAGCAGCTTGTTCCTCTCTTCGAGTAGGGCTTCTTGAGTTTTCTCGTTGTAGAGATGTTCAGCTTTCTGGCGCAAGTTTTTGAGTTGGTTGTTCTCTGTTTTGAGGTGGTCTATCCTCTTGCGGAGCTCTAGCATCTCCTTGGACTTCTGTTCTTCAGACGCTTGGCGATCTTGAGCTTTGTCATCGATCAAGCAAGCCAAGGCAAATGATTGACTGAACAACTTCAAAGAATCGTGACGAAGGAGATCTTTACCTTGAGCAGATAATCTGGCTTTATCTTCAGGAATGAGAAAGGAGGCCTATTGTGAGCAAGAGTGTCGAAACCAACATCCCATAAGCTCTTCATGTGGGAGCTTTCAGCCTCACACTCTTGGATGGTGACTGTACTGATTCATCCATGGGCGTTGACCAAAGTCAACACTTGGTGGAACCCATCAAGGGCGCAGGGAAATGAGAAGGAAGATGGTCAGGCCTCGGGCGTTGACTGGGTCCAAACCAAGGGGTACTTACATCCGATGGGCGCTACCTCCGGATACCCACGGGTAGGAACGACCATGGAGGAGGCGGCACCATAGGACGCGCCCATAAATAGGAAGGGCACCCCTCGATACCCACAGGAAGGAGTGACCGTGGAGGGGGCGGCATGGTAAGAGGCGCCACAGTAAGGGCGTGGAGGCCTCGGGCCTCGGTACCTCAGAAGAGTAATAAAGAGAAGAGAAAGGTGGCTTCAAAGCCATACTCTCAGTACCAGTAGGGAGAAACTCGACTCGTGAAGTACCCATGCATGAGGCGTAGAGACGCGGCAGTGCACGCCACCTTTGGAGAATGACTGGGACAGATACGACCCAGAAGAGGGCCACGTCCCAGAGGGTAATCTACATGCATGGTACGAGAGGAAGGCAGAGATACTCCCAGGGCGAGTGACTAGAGGTTGGGCGCATGAGTTGGCACCCAGGTAGTCACCCCTCACGCCAGATGCACTTCGAGGAAGGGAAACTTACGCGTTGGGATTTCCCTAAGTTGGGTTACAGCGTCGTAAGGCCTCCTCCCCGAGTTGCATTTAAGTCATACGTGACACGTGGCAGAAGCACTGAAACTCAAAGTATATAAGCTTTTCAGAAAGCTTAGTGAGGTATGTTTTGAATCATTTGCACACTTACACACTGTACGAACGAGTGATTTGAACGCAAGAGAGAAGTTAGTTAGAAACCAATTACGCACCTTCAGAATATTGTAGTTGTAGTGTTTCGATACGGAGGTGCACGGTGTTTACTGCCATACTGACTTGAGCGTCGGAGTGCAAACGGTCGCGAGGGCGCCCTTTGTTCTCTCTGTTTCAGGTACTTACGGCGGCGAAGGGTGGAGATTTGGAACAAAGACGAAGGAGTCCTTGATACGCGAGTCTTAGCTACGCACGAAGCACGATCTGGTTAACCGGCAGGACCAGTGACAAACTCCTGATATGGAGCTCGACCATCCGAGTTGGAGTGTTCAGTGGGGGGAGCGACTTCTCGTCTTTTTCCCTTAAAAACAAGGCCCGAATTGGTGTGCTCGTCCTCATCGGATGGGGTGGGAGCAACCTCGATCAGGGCCTTCCTTTTTTGAGTTTGAGAATCCTTGCTAAGGCTGGTAGCAGCTCTCATCTTTCTAATACGTTCAACCATCTCTGATTTCCTGATGTCGGACAACATCCTTTATGCAAAATAGTGGTTAAGCACGGTAATGGAGTTTATGTTACCAAAGGTATGAAACGAGGAGTACCAGTTTAGGCTTTCAAAACACCAGGAAGGTACTCTTTGTTCAAGAGGAAGGAAGTGTCAAAAACAACCTTTAGGTTCGTTAAGAATTCGCATACTCCCTGATCTCGTGGGGACAAGTCGTCCAGGCGTCGAGCACTCTGGAATCTTGGTTCAGGGGTCCAATATAAAGGAAACTCATCCAGAAGGATCGGATCTCCTTTGGTAGCTCGGATTTTTAGGAACTTGCCCCTGAAATTTTTGTAAGAAGACTGGAAAAGTGTGAGCAAAGCTCTTCCAAGGGCACCATTTAAGGATACCCATAATTGGCAGCTTGAATGTTTGGTCTCAAAGAAGTAAAGGAAAACTTCCACAGTCGGCGAAATTCTGAGTTGTAAACACAAAATAGTAAAGGCACAAATAAATGCCCCAGCTATTCAGATGTAGCTGGGCAAGAGCTACGTTGAGCTCGGTTAACAATTCATTTTCAAAAATCGACAAAGGAAGACGTAAAAGGATTTTCTTAAAAAAGGTAGCATAAAAGAAACATAATGGACCCTCGGGGTCCGAGGATTCATTACAACATACGGGCTCATCTTTCCTACACTCTGCTATTCTTACAAACCTATCGTGCCTCTTACCAAAGGTGCAACCACTCTTTCTTAAACCCCTAATACGTTCATAGGTGGTATAGAAAGAGGTTTCTTTAAAAAGGTCCGTTTTGGCCCAAGGGTACATGGCTTCATAGCGGATGTAGAGAAAAAAAGGGGAAATGGATGTTTTGAAAGTGTGGAGAAGTTGAAACGATAGGAAATGTCGATTGTTGATGCCACGCCACGTGGACGCTGCATATTTAATCTGATAAGGTGTCCCGTCAGGAGCCGCTTCGGCAATCGCACCTCACCTACTTTATGAGGAAACGTCGCATCAGCCATCGAATGCTAGAAAGCCTCTTCGGCAAGTCAAGCTCCGCTCGAGCCTGGGGCTTGTGTACTGGACAGGGGTGCTCGGGACTTCGGTCCAGGCATTTGGGTATGATCGGCTCAGTTTTGGGCCCAAAAGCAGTTCATGAGCTCGCCCCAACTTTAATGATAAGCACGATTTGGAATAAATATTGAGTTTAGTCATATGTTAATATGAAAGCCGTTAGTTGAATATATATGTTAGTATATATAAAGCTGTTAGTCAAATATCTATGTTAATATATGTAAAAGTTGTTAGAATATATGAATAAAGTTGTTAATTAAGTAGTCAGCACCCGTGAATAAAATTGCACGAGATTCTCTTTTGCTGTTAACACCGTGAGAGAAGGTGCCCGTAGGCAAAGTATTTTTTTGTTGTATATGCTTTCAGTTAAGATTATATTCTTGTGAGTGAAAAATGTTAAAGGGATAACTATAAAAGGGGCTTGAGACCCCGATAAAAGTATGTTGTTTCTGAGTAATTTAGAATGGAACTGATTACTTATTTTGTATGCTCTCACTGACTTGATCGTCAGAGTGTGATCAACACGTAGAACCCCTCTGTCCCAACGGAGTCACATTCCAAAGCATCAAGAGAAGACAAATCAGAAGCGGAGCTCTCCATCCAGTCCAACCGGCGAGAAAACAAAGAAACCTAAGTTCAACACTAAGCACCAACCAATGTTTGATTTATATTGCTCACGGCAAGGAGATGCTTTTGCAAACACTAAATGTGGTGACGACAAAGCTAGAGTTTATAGAGATAAATGTGAATGTTTCAACATGATCCAATCGCATACTTCTCACACAAGACTTTAACAAGTGCAGCGCAAACAAATTTTTCGAAAGTATAATGGTAATGTTGGGTTATTTTCATATTTATTTTAAATTATTTTTTTATGAAATTAGGCATGATTTTCTATTATAATATAAATTAATTATCAAAAATATGAAACGTAGTTTATATGTTTACTAATATTTATTTCTTATACATTTGATTAGGGAGAGGTATAGTAACTTCAAACTTTCATATACTATTTTTCTTCTTTTCTTCCTTTTGCTTTTTGGCCAAACGCCATCTTCAAGAAAGTGAGCACACGTTGTGATGTGATGCCTGAAATTACGGAAGATGGTGAACCATTGCGGTTTTATTTTATTCATCACTTAGTCATCTAAATTCATAGATATCACATTTCATAGTTTTGGCCATCAGTGCTTTATTCACATAAACTCATTCTTAATAAGGAACCACTTCTGCTAAAAGAAAGAAGAAAATGGGAAATGAATCCATTTCATAGTCATGTAAGATGTTATAAGTGGGTTCGGTGTTTTTATTCATAAAGTAAGCCTTTGAAAAAGACTCATTCACTAAAGTTGGTAGAAAATATTATGTTATGAAACCCACTTGGTGCTGTCGGAATAATCAACTATCACTCACTCATTAACTTTTCTCACTCCTTCATTCACTTAACTAAGCTGCACTTCCAATTTTCACAACCCTTTCTTCTCTTTCATTTCCCAACTTTCCCTTCCAACCATGCCAGTCCTAGAAACACTTGGTGGTGCTCTTTTTTGTGCTGTTCTCCAGATGCTATTTGACAAGCTGGATTCTCATCAAGTTCTCGACTACTTTCGTGGGAGAAAGCTCGATGTGAGGCTGCTGAAAAAGTTGAAGAGGAAGTTGATGGACATCAATGCTGTGATTGATGATGCAGAACAAAAGCAGTTCACTAATTCATTGGTCAAAGAATGGCTTGATGAGGTCAGAGACGCGTTGTATTATGCGGAGGATCTGTTGGAGCAAATAGACTATGAATTCTTCAAAAGTGAGTTGAAAGCTGAATTTCAGAGCAGTGCTAGCAAGGTAAGCAGTTTTGAATCCAATATGATAGAACACCTAGAAGATCTAGAATCTCTCTTAGACCAAAAGCTTGTTCAAGATTTCAAAATTTCTAGTGGTGTTGGATCTGGGTCGGGTAATAATGTGTCAGGGAAAAGAAATGAATCCTCATCGTTGGTGGCTGAGGAGGTTATTTATGGCAGAGATGAGGACAAAGAAAAGATCCTTAATTGGCTAACATCAGATAATGGAAATCATAATCATCTTTCAATAGTTTCTACTGTTGCTATGGGCGGGATGGGTAAGACCACACTTGCTCAACATGTATACAACAACCCAATGATAGAGACTAAATTTGCTATCAAAGCATGGGTCTGCGTTTCCGATGAATTTGATGTTTTCAAGTTAACCAGAGCAATTCTTGAGGCAATTCATAAGTCAACTGATGATAGCAGAAACCTAGAAATGGTTCAGGGACGATTGAAAGAATTGTTGAAAGGAAAAAGGTTTCTCCTGGTTTTGGATGATGTCTGGAATGAAGACCGAGACCAATGGAAATCATTGCAAACTCCTCTTAAATATGGAGTTAAGGGAAGTAAAATTCTTGTGACAACACGCAATAACAAAGTTGCTTCTACCTTGGAGTCAAACCATATACACCAACTAAAGAAATTACAAAAAGATCATAGCTGGCAAGTTTTTGCTAAACATGCAGGGAAAGATGACAACTCTAAGTTGAATTCTGAGTTAAAGGAGATTGGCATGAAGATAGTTGAAAAGTGCCAAGGACTGCCTCTGGCCCTTGAAACGGTAGGAGGTCTCTTATAGTCAAAGTCATTTGTTGCAGAGTGGGAAGGTGTACTGAGAAGTAACATATGGGACTTACCAATAGCAGATAGTAAAATAATCCTTGCTTTGTTATTGAGCTATTACCATCTTCCTTCTCATCTCAAGAGATGTTTCGCTTATTGTGCGTTATTTCCCAAAGGCCATAAGTTTGACAAGGACAACTTAATTCTCTCATGGATGGCTGAAAATTTTTTACAATGCTCTCAACAGAGTAAGTCTCCAGAAGAAGTAGGTGAACAATACTTCAATGATCTATTATCAAGGTCATTCTTTCAACATTCAATCACAAAAGACATAATGCATAACAAACCATGTTTTGTGATGCACGACCTTCTGAATGATTTAGCAAAATATGTTTCTGGCGAAATTTGCTACAGGTTGGGTGTTGATAGACGAGGAAGTGTACCAAAGGCAACCCGTCACTTTTAAGCTATAATGAATCATAGTGAAGGTCATGAGTATTGGAGTGTATGTGATGCTAAAAGGCTACGAACATTTCTTTCCACATTTAGGACTTGTGGGATATCAATACAAGAGTTGATCTCAAACTTTAAGTTCTTACGACTCTTATCTTTGTCTTGTTGTACTTACATAGAAGAGGTTCCTGACACTATAGCCGATCTTATACTTCTCCGTTCATTAGACGTTTCAGGTACCATTATAAAGAGGCTTCCCGACTCAACATGTTCACTTTGTAATTTGCAAGTGTTGAAGTTGAACACTTGTCTCAATTTGTGGGAACTGCCCTCGACTTTGGATGAACTTCCTAATTTGCGTCGCCTTGAACTTAGGGGAACTACCTTAAGAAAAGGTCTAGTGCTTTCAGGAAAGTTGAAGAATCTTCAAGTATGGACGGGTGGGTTTAGGGTTGGAAAAAGTAGTAATGAGTTCAGTATTCAACAACTAGGACAACTTGATCTTCATGGAAAGCTATCAATTCAAAATCTTGAAAATATCGTGAGTCCCTATGATGCATTGGCTGCTGATTTGAAGAATAAAACATATCTTGTGGGGTTAAATTTAGAATGGAATTTAAACCGAAACAATGAGGATTCAATAAAAGAAAGAGAACTACTTGAGAATCTGCAACCTTCCAGACATTTGGAGCATTTCTCAATCCTGAACTATTATGGCACACAATTTCCACGTTGGTTATCTCATAAACTTCTAATGAATGTGGTGTCCTTAAACTTGGATAACTGTAAATATTGTCAATGATTGCCTTCCCTTGGACTTTTGACATCTCTCAAGGACTTGAAAATTACCGGCCTTCGTCAGATAGTAAGGATAGATGCTGATTTTTACGGGTTTAGCTCTTCTGCTTTTTCATCCTTGGAAAAGTTGAACTTTGAGGATATGACGGAATGGGAAGAATGGCAATGCATAATAGGTGCGTTTCCAAGTCTTCAAAGTCTTGTTTTGTGGAATTGTCCCAAACTCAAAGGGCACTTGCCAAAGCACCTTCCTCATTTAAAGCATCTAACTATTCAGCAATGTGAACAACTTGGGGCTTCAGCTCCGAGGGTGGTAGAAATTGAAGGTGTGAAGACGAAGACATCTTTATTTGATATGATAGGGCTCCTCGTATCTGATACTTCTCTTGAATCCTTGTATATTTATTCTTGTTCGAGCATGAACATTCCCATAAACCATTACTACCATTTCCTAGTAGTATTGAATATCAATCAATCTTGTGACTCTCTCACAAACTTCCCTCTAGACTTATTCCCAAAACTCCGCCAACTTTGTTTTAACGAATGTCATAACCTACAAATGATATCACAGGTGCACCCTCATGGCCATTTGAAGATTCTGACAATTCAAAAATGCTCTGAATTTGAATTATTTCCCAATGAAGGATTATTTGCACTGCAGATAGAGAGAATTTGGATTGAAAAATTGGATAAATTGAAATCATTGCCTAAACGCATGTCTGCCCTCCTTCCATCTCTTATATTTATGTATATATATGATTGTCCAGAAGTGGAGTTGTCTGAGGGATGTTTGCCACCAAATCTAAAAGAAATGTATTTCTTGAAATGTTCCAAACTTGTTGCCTCACTAAAGAAGGGGCTCCCGGAAACCAATGATCCTTCCATCAATGATCCTTCCATAGAACTTTTGTCTGTTCAAAAACAGGAAGTGGAGTGTTTTCCAAGTAATGGTTTTCTCTCTTTCTCTCTTACTGAGCTACGCATAAATGATTGTCCAAAACTTAAGAAACTGAACTACAGAAGTTTCTTTCACCTCTCCTCTCTTCAGAAATTGGTTATTCATAATTGTCCAATACTCCAATGCTTCCAGAGGAGGGTCTGCCCAAATCCATTTCAACTCTCCAAATTGAATGTTGCCCATTGCTCAAACAGCGCTGCAAGAAAGGAGGTGAAGACTGGAAAAAGATTGCTCACATTAAAACTATATTGGTTGATGGCGAACAAGTGAACATAAAAGACGAAGCAGAAATTGGAAATTCCTAAGGCACCAATTCTCACATGCCTACATTTTCTTGAGGTGCCAATCCTCCACACTATCTTTGAATCATTTCAAATACAATCTTATTTAGTGCAAATATTTTAGTATCTAGTTCACCACTTTCTCCACGCATCAACTTCTTGCCTTTGTAATGTTTTATTATCGATAATCTTGTCTTCGGATAAACCCCAGTCTGAGAAAAATGTGAGTGTGATGCTGTTGTATATTTCATTTTCTTTTATTTTTTGTGATTTTTCCCATTTTTCAAATGCAGATATTTCTGTGAGGTTTGAAATTAGAGTGCAGGTTCAGTTTCTGCTTCCATTGGCTTAATTGAAATGAGGGCATGCGTTGAAAAAAATAATGGAATTTGAAGGAGAGGAAATCCCTGAAGGTGCTCCTAACTATTTAGGTGGCTTGACTTTTGTGATCAGTAGAACACTGAACTGGTAACTGAATTCTATATGTTTTTATAGCCTTCTCATATTTTTCTTTGCTTTGCTTGTTTAGAACTTTGTTTACAGTGTATTCATTGATCTTCTTTTATCCTCCCCTATCCCATTAATTTTGATTTTCATATTTCTGAATCTTTATATATTTTTGTTCTGCAAATTTACAGTTTGGAAGGTGAAGAAGCAGAAGATCTGATTAACGCAATGGTGGCCGTGTCACTGTATAGCAAGAAAACGGTTAGATTAGTGCTTATAATTTTATAATCAGTATGAAACTTAGGAACAGAGCTTATAAAACCAAATGAGTTGTTTGGTACAGCATAGGCGTTCAGTGAAATGAATCTCCATTGTTAGGTTTGAGAAGACATGAGGCTACATGTTTAGTTTAGATAGTATTTGAATAGAATGTTGAGAGTCTAGTGATGGTCTCCATGTTCGGTTTTTAAAAAATTTCATCCATAGCATAGCAAAAGTGGGCATCCTGCAATACATAGCCCTCCTGTAATGGCAGTTTACTCATCCTTGTACTCTGAAGATTCCACTCTACTGTTATGTCAGTTCATAAGGGTTTCTTTATTTGTTGTTATGCAGTTCCAGGTATTGAGTTAAAGCAGCAACCAAATTCACAGATTGCCAAGAATTGGAATCTTTAGTTGGGATATCAGAAGTTGGCATTGGCACTGTATATCATTAGTGGTTAATTGGGCTCAAGGAAAACAGTCAGAGGGATGCACTCTGCAGGCAATGATAACCCAAATCAACAAAATAGTTCATTCTGTATTATTTATACCTGGATGAGGAGGCAATGATTTTGCTACCAACATAACATAGGCGTATAACTTGTTTGGATAAAGACAATTTTTTGGTTCTTGTTTTTTGCTACTGCCCTTCATACCAGTTTTTATCATGAGGAACTGGTTAGGCCAAATTTTAGACCAGTTAGGAATGAGATTAGGGGAGTTCTATTATTGTAATCAGAGTAAGGGATTACTCATCTTGTTTTCTACTAGGGTGAAGCACCCCTTTTTATTTCGTATTAGTTTTATTCTTTTGACTGATAAAAAAAAATTCAAATGATATTTTAAACATATACATGTTGTTTGCCATATTTAATAAACAACCAAATTATGAGGATATTGTTGGGTGAGGTAATGCCAGAGATCACACTAATTTAACAGCAAAATAAATTACTTGTAAAATGTCTGATGAAAAAGTCCTTTATTGTTTGGGATTATTAAACAAACAACAGAGTGGCCTTCCAAAGAAACCTAAGGTGAACACTAAGCACCAAGACCAATGTTTGATTTATATTGCTCACGGCAAGCAGATGCTTTTGCAAACACTAAGCTCACTGAATCAAAGGAAAAAGGCATTTCCTTGTGGCTTACTATAGTATTAATATTTTCCATAATTTTGTGCTAATCATGTAAAATTAATAGTAAAAAATCTGTTGGATAGAATGTGTTATAAATAATACTTCACAGCAACCTCTAACAACACATCATCACTGGGAATTAAAGTAGTTTATTCATCAGTTAGCCATCCAAATTCACTAAATGGATTAAAGTAGCTATAGAAATCACATTTCATAGTTTTGCAAATATATCACTTTCTTTTCTATAAAATTGTAATTGTAAACATCTACTGCTTTTTTGGCCATCAGTCCTTTATTGACATAAAGTCATTCTGTATAAAGAAAAAAGAAAATTGGAAATGGACACTTGGGTGTCTTTATTCATAAAGTGAGCCTTTGAAAAAGAATAATTACTAAAGTTGATAGAAAATCTTATGCAACCCATGTAGTGCTGTCGGGAATAATCAACAGCAAGCCATCTCCAACAAAATACTCACTCATTAACTTCTGTCACTTCTTCATTCACGTAACTAAGCTGCACTTCCAATCTTCACAACCATTTCTTCTCTTTCATTTGGCCACTTCCTTTCCAACCATGCCAGTCCTAGAAACACTTGGTGGTGCTCTTTTTTGTGCTGTTCTCCAGATGCTATTTGACAAGCTGGATTCTCATCAAGTTCTCGACTACTTTCGTGGGAGAAAGCTCGATGTGAGGCTGCTGAAAAAGTTGAAGAGGAAGTTGATGGACATCAATGTTGTGATTGATGATGCAGAACAAAAGCAGTTCACTAATTCATTGGTCAAAGAATGGCTTCATGAGGTCAGAGATGCGTTGTATGATGCGGAGGATCTGTTGGAGCAATTAGACTATGAATTCTCCAAAAGTGAATTGAAAGCTGAATTCCAGAGTAGTGCTAGCAAGGTACGCAGTTTTGAATCTGACATGTTAGAAATCCTAGATGATCTAGAATCTCTCTTAAACCAAAAGCTTGTTCAAGATTTCAAAATTTCTAATGGTGTTGGATCTGGATTGGGTAATAAAGTGTCAGAGAAAAGAAATGAATCCTCGTCGTTGGTGGCTGAAGAGGTTATTTATGGCAGAGATGAGGACAAAGAAAACATCCTTAATTGGCTCACATCTGACAATGAGAACTATCATAACCAACTGTCAATACTTTCTATTGTGGGTATGGGCGGGATGGGTAAGACCACACTTGCTCAACATTTGTATAACGACCCAATGATAAAGGGTGAATTTGCTATCAAAGCCTGGGTCTATGTTTCTGATGAATTCGATGTTTTCAAGTTAATCAGAGCAATTCTTGAGACAATCCATAAGTCAACCGATGATAGCAGAAACCTAAAAATGGTTCAGGGACAATTGAAAGAATCGTTGATGGGAAAGAAGTTTCTACTCGTTCTGGATGATGTCTAGAATGAAGACTGAAGTCAATGGAAATCATTGCAAACTCCTATTAAATATGGGACTAAGGGAAGTAAAATTCTTGTCACAGCATGCAGTAACAAAGTTGCTTCTAAGTCTCTAAATTCATCAACCAACTTCATATTTTTCCATCAATTTTCTTCATCCATTTTACCCACACAATGCATCCATAAAACTACAACGTATAAAAAATTACAAAGAGTTACGTAGATTCAACATAGGACTACATTATTTCCAGTTTGAAAACAAATAATTTTTTATTTTATTTCTTAGAGTATGAATAGGCTGGTTTTTTCCTTCTAAAAATTAGAGCAACAAGAAATTATTTAGATAAATGATGAATAAAAAATATTTTTTAATTTATTTTTTTGTATTATATTTTTTAATTTATTTTTTCGTATTATAAACAACGAATAAAATTAATAGTAATTAATAATAATAATAATAATAATGTATCATTAAAAGAACAAATAAAAAAATAAAAAAATAATTTTAAATTTTAAATATAAAAATATTTTTCAAAATTGAAAAAATATAATATTAATTCAAAATTGATTCATATTATTTTGTACAAGTAATTATTAATATAAATTTAATAATTATATATATATATATATATTGGATTAACTTATAAACATTTAGGTGGTACACTACAAGAAAATCATGAAATAGAAACCAATTTTTAGAGACCAAAAATAATTAGTTGCAATAGTAACTAAATTAGAGATCATTTTAGAAACTAAAATAAAAATTGGTTTCTAAATTAGTTTTTATTTTAGTTTCTAAAATGATCTCTAATTTAGTTATTATTGCAACTAATTATTTTGGTCTCTAAATATTGGTTTCTATTTGATGATTGTCTTGTACTAGTATAAAAATAAAATTAATTATAGTAATAAAATTTAGATCGAAAGCAACTGTAAGTATTATATTAAGTAGTAAAGTGAATTTTAAGGGATATTATAAAATTAATTACACATTTAATAAGGTGTTGTTCCATTCTGGTTTAACTCTCTAAAATATAACACTTTATAACCATTCATTGTCAATCTTATGAGAATACTGTTTGCAGCAGATGTGAACATAATTACATATCTACAAAACAAAGAGATGGATATTGAATCATCTCCAAAGTCCAAACTACTTTTAAAATGTTGAATCACTCAGTTCCTCATTCACATATCTTTCAATCTAATTCCACAAAAACATACATTTGAATAATGCTTACAATTCTTTCAACTTCAAAACAGAATATCTATAAAACATCAAAAAGACCATAAGTTGCTAAAACAATTTATTTGAAATGCTTCAAAGATACTGGAGAGAATTAGCACCTCATGAGAATGTAGGCATGTGAATTGGTGCCATAGTAATTTCCAACCTGGGTTTCGTATTTTATGTATAGTTGTTTTTATCAACCCATAGATAGATATTTAATGTGAGCAATCTTTTCCCAGTCTTCACCTTCTTGTTTCTTGCATCGCTGATGAAGCAAAGGGCAGCCATTAATGCGGAGGTTTGAAATGGATTCTGGTAGACCCTCCTCTAGCAAGCATTGGAGTACAGGACAATATTGAATATACATTAACTGAAGAGAGGAGAGGTGACAGAGACCTTTGTAGTCCAGTTTCTTAAGATTTGGAAAATGATGTATGTATAGTTGAGTAAGGGAGACTGGGAGCAAACCTTCACCTGGAAAACACTCCACATCCACTCCTTTAATAGAAAATGATTCTATGGAAGGGTTGGTTCCCCAAACCCCCTTCTTTAGTGTGGCAACAAGTTTTGAGCAATTGAAGAGAGAGATGTGTTTTAGATTTAATGGTAGACATCCGTCAAACAACTCCACTCCTCAACAAGTATCTATCACCATTTGAGTAAGAGATGGAAGGAGGGCAGACATGCGTTTTGGCATTGATTTCAACTTCTCCAATTCTTCAATGCAAAATCTCTTTAGCTCAGGTGCAAATAATCCTTCATGGGGAAATGATTCAAATTCAGAGCATTTTTTAATTATTAGACTCTTCAAATGACCATGAGGGTGCCTCTGTGATATCATTTGTAGGTTATGACATTCTTCTAAAAAGAGGTCGCAGAGTTTTGGGAATAAGTCTAGAGGGAAGTTGGTGAGAGAGTGACAACATTGACTGATATACAAATGTTCAAGGAAATAGTAGCAATGGTTTATGAGAATATTCATGCCTGGACAAGAATCAATATGCAAGGATTTAAGAGAAGTATCAGATACGAGGAGCCCTGATGTATTAAATGAATATGTGTCCTTCTTCACACCTTCAATTTCTACTGTCCTGAGAGTCGAAGCCACAAGTTGTTCGCACCTCCAAATATATAGTTCTTTTAAATGAGGAAGGTGCTCTGGCAAGTGTCCTTTTAGTTTAGGACATTTCGCCACAGAAAGATCTTTAAGTCTTGGAAAAGCACCCGTAATGCATTGCCATTCTTCCCATTCCTTCATATCATCAAACTTCAACGTTTCCAAGGATGCAAATGCAGAAAAGCTATTCCCATAAAAATCGGTATCTATCCTCACTATCTGATGAAGGCCACCAATTTCCAAGAACTTGAGAAATGTCAAAAGACCAAGGGAAGGCAACCATTGGCAATATTTACAGTTATACAATATTAAGGACACGATATTCAATAGAAATTTTTCAGATAACCAACCTGGAAATTGTGAGCCACAATAGCCGTTGATTGACAACTGCTCCAAATGTTTAGAAGGTTGCAAATTCTCAAGTACTTCTCTTTCTTTTATTGAATCCTCATTGTTCACTTTCAAATCCCATTCTAAACTTAGCACAACAAGATGTGTTTTATTCTTCAAATCTGCTGCTAATGCATCAGAGGGATCCACAATATTTCCAAAATTTCTAATTGACAGGTCTCCATGAAGATCAAGTTCTCCTAGTTGTTGAATACTGAACTCACTACTACTTTTGCCAACCTCAAACCCTCCCCACCATACGTGAAGATTCTTCAACTGTCCTAAAAGCATTGGAGCCTTTCTTAAAGTAGTCATCATAAGTTCAAGGCGACGCAAATTTTGAAGTTCATGCAAAGTCGAGGGCAACTCCTTCAAAAAGAAACACTTGTTGAGCTTCAACACTTGCAAGTTATAGAGTGAACAAATTGAGTCGGGAAGTCTCTTTATGTTTGTGAATGAAAGGTCTAATGAACGGAGATGTATAAGATCAGCTATAGTGTCAGGCACCACTTTTATGTTATGACACTTAGCCAAAGATAAGAGTCGTAAGCACTTAAAGTTGGAGATCAACTCTTGTATTGACATCCCACAATTCTTAGATATGGACAGAAAAGTCCGTAGCCTTTTAGCATCACATAAACTCCTGTACTCATCACATTTAACAGGATTCTTTACCGTGGAAAAGTGACGGGTAGTCGTTGGTACGCTTCCTGGTCTATCAACACCCAACCTATAGCAGATTTCACCAGAAACATATTTTGCTAAATCATTCATAAGGTCGTGCATCACAAAAAATGTTTTTTTGGATCTAATTGACTGCTGAAAGAATGACCTTGAAAATAGATCATTGAAGTATTGTTCACCTACTTCTTCGGGAGACTTACTCTGCTGAGAGAATTGTAGAAAATTTTCAGCCATCCATGAGAGAATTAACTTCTTCTTGTCAAACTTATGATCTTTGGGGAATAACGCACAATAAGCAAAACATCTCTTAAGATGAGAAGGCAGATGGTAATAACTCAACAACAAAGCAGGGATGATTTTACTATTTTCTATCGGTAAGTCCCATATGTTGCTTCTCAGTACACCTTCCCACTCTGCAACAGATGACTTTGACTACAAAAGAGATCCTACTGTTTCAAGGGCCAGAGGCAGTCCTTGGCACTTTTCAACTATCTTCATTCCAATCTCCTTCAACTCAGAATTCAACTTAGAGCTATCATCTTGCACTGCATGTTTAGCAAAAACTTGCCAACTGTAATCTTCTTGTAATTGCTTTAGTTGGTGTATATTGTTTGACTTAAGGTAGAAGCAACTTTATTACTGCGTGTTGTCACAAGAATTTTACTTCCCTTATCCCCATATCTAAGAGGAGTTTCCAATGATTTCCATTGGTCTCGATCTTCATTCCAGACATCATCCAAAACCAGGAGAAACTTCCTTCCTGTCAGTTTTTCTTTCAATCGTCCCTGAACCATTTCTAGGTGTCTACTATCATTAGTTGACTTATGGATTGCCTCAAGAGTTCCTCTGGTTAGATTGAAAACATCGAACTCATCAGAAACGCAGACCCAGGCTCTGATAGCAAATTTAGCTTCTATCATTGGATTGTTGTATAAATGTTGAGCAAGTGTGGTCTTACCCATCCCACCCATACCCACAATAGAAAGTATTGACAATTGGCTACAACTCTCATTGTCCGATGTCAGCCAATTAAGGATCATTTCTTTGTCCTCATCTCTGCCATAAATAACCTCTTGAGCCACCAATGATGAGGATTCATTTCTTTTCCCTCACAAGATGTGTTTTATTCTTCAAATCCGCTGCCAATGCATCACAGGTATTCATGATATTTTCTAGATTTTTAATTGACAGCTCTTCATGAAAATCAAGTTGTCCTAATTGTTGAATACTGAACTCATTACTACTTTTACCAACCTCAAACCCACCCATCCATACTTGAAGATTCTTCAACTTTCCTAAAAGCACTGGAGCCTTTCTTAAAATAGTTTCCTCAAGTTCAAGGCAACGCAAATTTGGAAGTTCATGCAAAGTCGAGGGCAGTTCCTTCAAAAAGATATAGTAGTTGAGCTTCAACACTTGCAAGTTATAGAGTGAACATATTGAGTCCGGAAGTCTCTTTATGTAAGTATGTGAAAAGTCTAATGAACGGAGATGTATAAGATCGACAATAGTGTTAGGAACCTCTTTTATGTTACTACAATCAGATAAAGACAAGAGTCGTAAGCACTTAAAGTTAGAGATCAAGTCTTGTATTGACATCCCACAATTCCTAGATATGGGCAGAAATGTCCGTAGCCTTTTAACATCACATAAACTTCTATACTCATCACATTCAACAGGATTCTTTATCGTTGAAAAGTCACGAGTAGTCATTGGTACAGTTCCTGGTCTATCAATACCCAACCTGTAGCACATCTCACCAGAAACATATTTTGCTAAATCATTCAGAAGGTCATGCATCAAAAAACATGTTCTGTTGTACAAAATTGGCTGGTGAAAGAATGACCTTGATAATAGATCATTGTAGGAAATTTTGAGCCATCCATGAGAGAATTAAGCTCTCCTTCTCAAACTTATGGTCTTTGGGGAATAATGCACAATAAGCGAAACATCTCTTGAGATGAGAAGGAAGATGATAATAACTTAACAACAAAGCAGGGATGATTTTACTATTTTCTATCGATAAGTCCCATATGTTGCTTCTTAGTATACCTTCCCACTCCGCAACAGAGGACTTTGACTGTAATATAGATCCTACTGTTTCAAGGGCCAAAGGCAGTCCTTGGCATTTTTCAGCTATCTTCATTCCAATCTCCTTCAACTCAGAATTCAACTTAGAGCTTCCATCTTGCACTGCATGTTTAGCAAAAACTTGCATGCTGTGATCTTCTTGTAACTGCTTTAGTTGGTGTACATTGTTTGACTCTAAGGTAGAAGCAACTTTGTTACTGCGTGTTGTCACTAGAATTTTACTTCCCTTAACCCCATATTTAAGAGGAGTTTTCAATGATTTCCATTGGTTTTGATCTTCGTTCCAAAAATCATCCAGAACCAGAAGAAACTTCATTCCATTCAATTTTTCTTTCAATCGTCCCTGAACCATTTCTAGGTTTCTGCTATTATCAGTTTCCTTACGGATTGACTCAAGAATTGCTCTGGTTAACATGAAAACATCAAATTCATCAGAAACACAAACGCAGGCTTTGATAGCAAATATACCCTCTATCATTGGGTTGTTGTATACATGTTGAGCAAGTGTGGTCTTACCCATCCCGCCCATACCCACAATAGAAAGTATTGACAGTTGGTTATGATTGTTACTGTCAGATGTCAACCAATTAAGGATGATTTCTTTGTCCTCATCTCTGCCATAAATAACCTCTTCAGCCACCAATGATGAGGATTCATTTCTTTTCCCAAACACGTTATTACCCAACCTAGATCCAACACCACTAGAAATTTGGAAATCTTGAACAAGCTTTTGGTCTAAGAGAGATTCTAAATCTTCTAGGAGTTCTATGATCTTGGATTCAAAACTGCTTACCTTGCTAGCACTGCTTTGGAATTCAGCTTTCAACTGAGTTTTAGAGAATTCATAGTCTATTTGGTCCAACAGATCCTCGGCATCATACAACGCGTCTCTGACCTCATCAAGTCATTCTCTGACCAATGAATTAGTGAACTGCTTTCGTTCTGCATCATCAATCACAGCATTGATGTCCATCAGCTTCCTCTTCAACTTTTTCAACATCCTCACATCGAGCTTTGTCCCACGAAAGTAGTGGAGAAGTTGATGAGAATGGAGCTTGTCAAACAGGAGCTGGAGAACAGCACCAAAAAGAGCACCACCAAGTGTTTCAAGGACTGGCATGGTTGGAAAGAAAGTGGGAAAATGAAATAGAAGATAGGGTTGTAAAAATTGGAAGTGCAGCTTAGTTAAGTGAATGAAGGAGTGAGAAAAGTTAATGAGTGAGTCATAGTTGATTATTCCGACAGCACCAAGTGGGTTTCATAACATAATATTTTCTACCAACTTTAGTGAATGAGTCTTTTTCAAAGGCTTACTTTATGAATAAAGACACCCAAGTAAGTATCCATTTCCCATTTTCTTTTTTCTTTATTCAGAATGACTTTATGTCAGTAAAGAACTGAAAAGCAGTAGCTGTTTAATTTTAGAAAATTGTAAAATTAAATTTACAATTACAAATTTATTGAGATTAAAGTTATATATTTGCAAAACTATGAAATGTGATATCAATTTCGATGTTACATTACTGATTCAAAAGAATTTATTCTTTATTTTTATAACTATAATAAAAACATATATATTAAATTTGAATTTGTAAAAAGTTATTGTATTCGCCATTTAAAAGGTGTTTTGGTCCATGCAAAAATTGTCACCTGAGAAGGATATACTTCTATGATAGCCTCTACTCTTGAGAAAAACTCCCTACAGAGTTTGAACTGTACCTTCTGCAGGTTAGGAACCTCTGTGGTATTTTCATAATTTTATTTTGTCACACTAGGAATCTTTTAAAGATATAGTTATTGGAATTTATTAACAAACTAAAAAATATATTAGATTTCAATGTGTTTTTTAAAATAAAAGTCATGTTGACTGTTATGATAGATATATTTTGTTCCTATTTTTTAGTCAAATTATTGATCTGACAGTTTTTAGTCAAATATATTAGTCAAATTATAAACTATTGCTTCATATGTGGACATAATTATGTATCTACAAGGATCCGGATTTGTTGAGAGACAGAAATTTTTTTCACTCCATTCTACTACTTATTTTATTATTTTTACATTTTTAATTTTAATTAAAGAACTTAATTCAATGTACTATTATTATTTCTTTTATGTTTACATGTTTTTTAATTGCTGACTGTTCTCATAAGAAATAATTTAATGATGGTTTGGATCTATTTGCCACGAAATACTGAAAATTATTTTCATCGTAAGAATCTGGATCAACTCTGTTATATAATGGTGTCTTTAATAATTTTCTTTGAATCCCTGCCTCCAAAGTTAACACTCTGACGGTACAAGAATATCCAAAATCCCAGAATAACAAGTTTAGATGTTCTCATTTTAGTCTTATTTATAAATAAATTTAACCACCTTTCAATTATTTTTCTGTCTCATCAACATTTTAAAGTTCTAATCATGTTTACTTCATTATGCACTGTCTTGTTTTTGCTTGATAATTATATGAGGCTGATGTGATGAACTTTTTTATTGATGCATCCTAAAACTTGGTAGTTACATACCGAATGTTAGTGTACTGCATACATCCTTACTATTACCAATTTCTTAACTATAATATGTTCTTCAGTAGATGCTGTCATTACTGCCTATTGCATATTTTTCTAATGTTTTCCAGAATATATCAACTTTCATCCTGTGTTAAACATTATGAATATTCTATAAACACTATATTCTTATTAATTATGAATCTTAAGGTGTCCCTTTAATTACACAGCCAACAAGGTACATTTGCACTATGGTAGTGAGAATGGACAAGGGGTGGATGCTATTTGAGAATGTAAATAATTAAAGAAAGGTAAAAGATTTGAATTGATATGATATTATATTTGTACTGGATTTAACTCTCTAAAATATAACACTGTATAACCATTAATTGTCAATCTTCTGAGAATACTGTTTGCAGAAGATGTGAACAGAATTATATATCTACAAAACAAAGAGATGGATATTGAATCATCTCCAAAGTCAAAACTAATTTTAAAATGTTGAATCACCACAGCTCCTCATTCACATCTCTTTCGATCTAAATCCACAAAAACATACACTTCAATAATGCTTACAATTCTTTCAACTTCAAAACAGAATATCGATAATAAAACATTACAAAGACAAGAAGTTGATGCCTGGAAAAAGTAGCAAACTAGAGATTAAAATATTTGTACTAAATAAGATTGTATTTGAAATGCTTGAAAGATGGTGTGGAGAATTGGCAACTGATGAACACGTAAGCATGTGAGAATTGGTGTCTTAGGAATTTCCAATTTCTGCTTCGTCTTTTATGTTTACTTCTTTGCCATCAACCAGTATAGTTTTTATGTGAGCAATCTTTTCTCAGTCTTCGCCTTCTTCTTTCTCGCATCGTTGACGAAGAAAATGGCAGCCGTCGATGTGGAGTTCTGAAATTGATTCGGGCAGACCCTCCTCTGGCAAACATTGGAGTACAGGACAACTTTTAATAACCATTTTCTGAAGAGAGGAGAGGTGACAGAGACCCCTGTAGTCCAGTTTCTTAAGATTTAGACAGTCAGTTATGCATAGTTGAGTAAGAGAGAGTGGGAACAAACCTTCACTCGGAAAACACTCCACATCCTCTTCTTGAATAGACAAGTATTCTAGGGAAGGGTTGGTTCCCCAAGCCCTCTTTAGTGTGGCAACAACTTTGGAGCAATTCAAGAGACTCATGTTTTTGAGATTTGATGGCAAACATCTATCAGACAACTCCACTCCTGGACAATTCTTTATCTCCATAGAAGTAAGATATGGAAGGAGGGCTGACATGCGTTTTGGCATTGATTTCAATTTCTCTAATCCTTCAATGTAAAATCTTTCTAGCTCAGGTGCAAATAATCCTTCATTGGGAAATTATTCAAATTCAGAGCAATTTGCAATTCTTAGAAAATTCAAATGATAATGAGGTTGCGACTGTGATATCATTTGTAGGTTATCACATTCGTAAATCCAGAGGACGCAGAGTTTTGGGAATAAGTCCAGAGGGAAGTTTGTGAGAGAGTGGCAACATTGATGGATAACCAATTGTACAAGGAAATCATTGCAATGGTTTATGGGAATATTCATACCCGGACAAGAAGAAATAAACAAGGATTCAAGAGAAGTATCAGATACGAGCCCTAATATATTAAATGAAGATGTCTCCATCTTCAAACCTTCAATTTCTACCGGCCTTGGAGTCGAAGTCACAAGTTGTTCACTGTGCTCAATAGGTAGAATTCCTAAATGAGGAAGGTGCACTAGCAAGTGCCCTTTCAGTTTAGGACAATCCGCCACAGAAAGATCTTTAAGACTTGGAAAATCACCCCTAATGCATTGCCATTCTTCCCATTCCTTCATGTCATTAAACTTCAATGTTTCCAAGGATGAAAATGCAGAAGAGCTATTCCCGTAAAAATGGGCATCTATCCTCACTATCTGATCAAGGCCGTCAATTTTCAAGTTCTTGAGAGATGTCAAAAGTCCAAGGGAAGGCAACCATTGGCAATATTTACACTTACTTAAGGTTAAGGACACCATATTCAATAGAAAGTTTTCAGATAACCAACCTGGAAATTGTGTTCCACAATAGCCGGTGATTGACAATTGCTCCAAATGTCTAGAAGGTTGCAGATTCTCAAGTACTTCTCTTTCTTTTATTGAATCCTCATTGTTCACTTTCAAATGCCATTCTAAACATAGCATCACAAGATGTGTTTTATTCTTCAAATCCGTTGTTAATGCATCACAGGGATCTACAATATTTTCAAGATTTGTAATTGATAAATATCCATGAAGATCAAGTTGTCCTAGTTGTTGAATATTGAACTCATTACTACTTTTGCCAACCTCAAACCCACCCGTCCATACTTGAAGATTCTTCAAATATCCTAAAAGCACTAGAGCCTTTCTTAAATAAGTTCCCTTAAGTTCAAGGCGACGCAAATTTGGAAGTTCATTCAAATTCAAGGACAACTCCAAAAACATACAATAGTTGAGCTTCAACACTTGTAAGTTATAGAGTGAACACATTGAATCAGAAAGTTTATTTATGCAGGTAGATGAAAAGTCCAATGAACAGAGGTGTATAAGATCGGCTATAGTGTCAGGCACCTCTTTTATGTTACGACAATCAGACAAAGATAAGAGGCGTAAGAACTTAAAGTTGGTGATCAACTCTTGTATTGACATCCCACAATTCCAAGTTTTGGACATAAATGTTCGTAGCCTCTTCGCATCAAGTAAACTCTTATACTCATCACATTCAACATGATTGTTTATCGTTGAAAAGTGACGGGTAGTCGTTGGTATGCTTCCAGGCCTATCAACACCCAACCTGTAGCACGTTTCACCAGAAACATATTTTGCTAAATCATTCAGAAGGTCGTGCATCACAAAAAGTGTTTCCTTGTACCAAATTGTCTGCTGAAAGAATGACCTTGATAATAGATCATTGAAGTATTGTTCACCTACTTCTTCTGGAGACTTACCCTGCTGAGAGCATTGTAGAAAATTTTCAGCCATCCATGAGAGAATTAAATTCTCCTTGTCAAACTCATGGTCTTTGGGGAATAACGCACAATAAGCAAAACATCTCTTGAGATGAGAAGGAAGATGGTGATAACTCAACAACAAAGCGGGGATGATTTTGCTATTTTCTATCGGTAAGTCCCATATGTTGCTTCTTAGTATACCTTCCCACTCTGCAACAGATGACTTTGACTGTAATACAGATCCTACTGCTTCAAGGGCAAAAGGCGGTCCTTGGCATTTTTTAGCTATCTCCATTCCAATCTCCTTCAACTCAGAATTCAACTTAGAGTTGCCATCTTGCACTGCATGTTTAGCAAAAACTTGCCAACTGTGATCTTCTTGTAATTGCTTTAGTTGGTGTATATTGTTTGACTCCATGGTAGAAACAACTTTGTTACTACGTGTTGTCACAAGAATTTTACTTCCTTTAACCCCATATTTAAGAGGAGTTTGCAAGGATTTCCATTGTTCTCGGTCTTCATTCTAGACATCATCCAGAACTAGGAGAAACTTCCTTCCTGTCAACGATTTTTTTAATCGTCCTTGAACCATTTCTAGATTTCTGCTATCATCAGTTGTCTTATGGATTGCCTCAAGAATTGCTCTCGTTAACTTGAAAACATCAAATTCATCAGAAACACAAACCCAAGCTTTGATAGTAAATTTAGCATCTATAATTGGGTCGTTGTATACATGTTGAGCAAGTGTTGTCTTACCCATCCCACCCATACCCACCATAGAGTGTATTGAAAGCTGATTATGATTTTCATTGTCAGATATCAGCCAATTAAGAATCATTTCTTTGTCCTCATCTCTGCCATAAATAACCTCTTGAGCCACCAATGATGAGGATTCATTTCTTTTCCCGGACACGTTGTTAGCCAACCCAGATCCAACACCACTAGAAATTTGAAAATCTTGAACAAGCTTTTGGTCTAAGAGAGATTCTAGATCATCTATGAGTTCTATTATCTTGGATTCAAAAATGCTTACCTTGCTAGCACTGCTCTGGAATTGAGCTTTCAACTGAGTTTGGGAGAATTCATAGTCTATTTGCTCCAACAGATCCTCCGCATCAAATGCATCTCTGACCTCATGAAGCCATTCTTTGACCAATGAATTAGTGAACTGCTTTTGTTCTGCATCATCAATCACAGCATTGATGTCCATCAGCTTCCTCTTCAACTTTTTCAGCATCTTAACATCGAGCTTTTTCCCACGAAAGTAGTGGAGAAGTTGATGAGAATCGAGCTTGTCAAACAGGACCTGGAGAACAGCACCAAAAAGAGCACCACCAAATGTTTCAAGGAGTGGCATGGTTGGAAAGGAAGTGGGGAAATGAAAGAGAAGAAAGGGTTGTGAAAATTGAAAGTGCAGCTTAGTTAAGTGAACGAAGGAGTGAGAAAAGTTAATGAGTGAGTCATAGTTGATTATTCCGACAGCAGCATGTGTGTTTCACAGTCTTTTCTATGAACTTTAGTGAAATAGTATTTTTCAAAGGCTTACTTTATGAATAAAGACACCCAAGTAAGTATCCATTTCTCATTTTCTTTTTTCTTTATTCAGAATGACTTTATGTCTGTAAAGGACTGATGGCCAATAAAGCAGTAGCTGTTTAATTTTAGAAAATTGTAAAATTAAATTTACAATTACAAATTTATAGAGATTAAAGTTATATATTTGCACTTGTTAATGTTCACCTTGCACGTTCCTTCTGTTTCTTAATTTTGCTTTTACTTAATATAACCAAATCAGAGCAATAAATCGAGTAAACACATATATAGGCTAATAAATTGGGTAAGGAAGCTCATTATCAGATAGGCTAATAAATCGAAGTTGGAGCATACATTTGATTTGATGGGAAAATCATCTAGGAGTTCTATCATCTTATTTTTTTATTTACGCCAGCGGGTCAATCCGGTTTGCATTGACTCCGATTTGCATTGACTCCGAGTTATGCGGATTAAAGCAGTTTAGTGGGCTAGAGTAGTGAGTTCGCCCCACACTTTTTGGTAGTGGGGCACGGGTTACCGTTTGGCTCATCCCGCATTGTCACCTCTATTTCCATCTAGTCTATTGTTAAATTTTTTTATTAATAGGTATAAATTCTAAGTATCGCTTTTATTAGATTTTTTTATAAATGGATTTTGGTCTAGTCCCTCTATTTTATTGTATTTTCTTTCTTTTTTTTTACTTTTTTAATAATAATTTTTTCATGTGGTGGTAAATGATTTCTGATACTTGAGGTGTGAACCTAGCTAAAATATCAAGTTTCATAGTGATGTTTAATATGATAGATTTTATTTTAAGAAAAATAAAAAACTAATTTATATTTTTTAGTTTTACACTAAAAATATAATTTTTTTAAAACAAAGCATAAATGAGATATAAGATGTGTGGGTGAGGAATGACTCGTTTAGTCATAATCGTTCTAGACAATGATTTATTTAGATTCTTTGGATAAATTATTTAAAAAATAAAAGTAAATTAAAGTTAAAATTAATTTAAATTATAAATTAAAATTAAATTACATACGCCATTTTAAAAAATATCATATGAAAAATTGAAGTTACTATACTTCTCCCTAATTAAATTTATAAGAAATACATATTAGTAAACATATAAATTATGTTTCATATTTTTCATAAATAATTTATATTATAGTAGAAACTTATCTTTAATTATTAATAATTTCATAAAATTTAATTTAAAATAAAAATAGAAATACAAAATTAGAGATTTTTCCTCATATAACATTATTTTTACTTCATCTAACACCATTTTATTTTTATTTTTCTATCTAACGCTCTTTTGTTTTTATTTTTTTTATCTAGTACCGTTTCAAAAGTAAAAATATAAATAAAAAAAATTAATAATTTTAATTTTGGATGCATTATGACTTCTACTAGTTAAAAAAATATCGTTTTAAATAATTTCTTTGGAAGTTATTATTTTTAGTATTTTCTTTTTAAAAAAATCCTAAAAACGTAAGAGACTCTTCTTAAAAAGAAATTAATAAATTAAAAAAATTAATAATTTTAATTTTAAATGTATTAAAAAATAAATATATTGATCGTAAAAGAATTGATAATGTTTAATTTTAATTTTTGATTATACTGATGATAGAATACATCCTCCCAGGATTGATAATAATTCTTGGGAGAAATAGTGACTGTGCCTGGGTATGGCCAACAAGATCCAATCACATATGGCACAACACTTGACCAAATAGTTAAAGTTTCCAAAGTATAAGGTAACGTGGGGTATTTTTATTTTAATTTTAATTTTTTTATGAAAATTATTAATAATCAAACATAATATTCTATTATACTAAAAATTATTTATGAAAAATATGAAACATAATTTATATGCTTATAATATTTATTTGTTATAAATGTAATTAAGGAGAGGTATAGTAACTTCGAATTTTCCTATAGCATTTTTTTTAAAATGACGTAAGTAATTTAATTCTACAATTTTCAAAAATTAAACAACTAATGCTTTATTAGCCATAAGTCCTTTATTGACATAAAGTGATTCTTAATAAAGTACCCCTAATGCTAAAAGAAAGAAGAAAATGATGAATGCATCGATTTAACAGTCATGTAAGATGTAATTAGTGCGTTGGTGTCTTTATTCATAAAGTAAAGCCACCTAAATAAACTAATAAAGTGTTAAGAGAAAACAACTGAATCTCATCGTTGCTGGGCTGATGAGGTTATCTATGGCAGAGATGAGGATAAAGAAAATATCCTTCATTTGCTGACATCTGACGATAATACTTTCTATTGTTGGTATGAGAGGGATGGGTAAGACCACACTTGCTCAATATTTATACAATAATCCAATGATAGAGGATAAATTTGTTGTCAAAGCCTGCTGCGTTTATGATGAATTCGATGTTTTTAACCTAACCAGAGCAATTCTTGAGACAATCCATAAGTCAACTGATGATAGCAGAAACCTAGAAATGGTTCAGGGACGATTGAAAGAATCGTTGACTGGAAGGAAGCTTCTCCTCGTTCTGGATGATGTCTGGAATGAGACCGAGACCAATGGAAATCATTGCAAACTCCTGTTAAATATGGGGCTAAGGGAAGTAAAATTCTTGTCACAACACGCAGTAACAAAGTTGCTTCTACCTTGGACTCAAACAACATACACCAACTAAAGCAATTACAAAAAGATCACAGTTGGCAAGTTTTTGTTAGACATAGTGCAAGATGACAACTCTAAGTTGAATTCTGAGTTAAAGGAGATTGGCATGAATATAGTTGAAAAATGCCAAGGACTTGCCTCTGGCCCTTCAAACAGTAGGATCTTTTTTAGAGTCAACGCCATTTGTTGCAGAGTGGGAAGGTGTACGGAGAAGCAACATATGGGACTTACCAATAGAAAATAGTAAAATCATCCCCGCTTTGTTGTTGAGTTATTACCATCTTTCTTCTCATCTCAAAAGATGTTTCGCTTATTGTGCATTATTCCTTAAAGACCATAATTTTGATAAGGAGATCTTAATTCTCTTATGGATGGCTCAAAATTTTCTACAATGCTCTCAACAGAGTAAGTCTCTAGAACAAATAGGTGAACAATACTTCAATGATCTATTATCAAGGTCATTCTTTCAACAGTCAATTAGGTGTGAAACAATTTTTGTCATGCACGACCTTTTCAATGATTTAGCAAAGTATGTTTCTGGTGAAACGTGTTTTAGGTTGGGAGTTGATAAAGCAGAAGGACAAAAAGTACCGAAGACAACCCGTTACTTTTCAACTACAACGGAACCTACTAAGTATCATGAGTATAGCAGTTTATGTGAAGCTAAAGAGCTACGAACATTTATAACTATTGGGGACTATGGGAATTCAATACATGAGTTGATCTCCAACTTTAAGTTCTTCCGACTCTTATCTTTGTCTGGTTGTTGGAACATAAAAGAGGTACTTGACGTTATAGTCGATCTTATACATCTGTGTTCATTAGACCTTTCATTCACAAACACATAGAGACTTCCTAACTCAATATGTTCACACTACAACTTGCAAGTGTTGAAGCTGAACAATTGTCCCAATTTGAAGGAGTTGCTCTCTACTGCATGAGCTTTAGGGTTTAGGGTTTGTGCCGCCTTGAACTTATGGTAACTTCTTTAAGAAAGGCTCATGTTCTTTTAGGAAAGTTGAAGAATCTTCAAGTATGGATTAGTAAGTTTGAGGTTGGCAAAAGTAGTAGTGAATTCAGTGTTCAACAATTAGGAGATCTTGATCTTCACGGAAAGTTGTCAATTCAAAATCTTCAAACTATCGTGAATCCCAGTGATGCATTGACAGCTGATTTGAAGAATAAAATACATCTTGTGGGGTTAGATTTAAAATGGAATTTGAAGCCGAACAATGATGAATCAGTAAAAGAAAGAGAAGTACTAGAGAATCTGCAACCTTCCAACCATTTGGAGCATTTGTCAATCAGTGACTATAGTGGTACACAATTTCCACGTTGGTTATCTGATAAATTTTTGTTAAATGTGGTGTCCTTAAACTTGTATAACTGTAAACATTGCAAATGGTTGCCTTCCCTTGGATATTTTACATTTCTCAAGCAATTGAAAATTGACGGCCTTGATGAGATAGTGAGGATAGATGTAGATTTTTACGGAAATAGTTCTTCTGCATTTGCATCCTTGGAAACATTGAGCTTTCATGGTATGAAGAAATTGGAAGAATGGCAATGCATGAGGGGTGCTTTTCCAAAGCTTCAAGATCTTACTGTGACGGATTGTCCCAAACTAAAAGGGCACTTGCCAGAGCACCTTCCTCATTTAAAGAATGTAATAATTAAGGGGTGCAAACAACTTGGTGCTTCGGCTCCCAGGGCGGTAGAAATTGAAGGTGTGAAGATGGAAACATCTTCATTTTATATGATAGGGCACCTCCAATTGGATACTCCTCTTGAATCCTTGAGTATTTTTTCTTGTCCGACTGTGAATATTCCCATAAACCATTGTTACCATTTCCTTGTAGAATTAGAATTAAGTGAATGTTGTGACTCTCTCACGAACTTCCCCTTACACTTATTCCCCAAACTCTCAAACCTTTGTTTATCCAGGTGTCGTAACTTACAGACGATATCGCAGGGGCACCCTCATAGTCATTTGAAGTGTTTGAGAATTAATGTTTGCTCTGAATTTGAATCATTTTCCCATGAAGGATTATTTGCGCCTCAACTAGGGATCTTTCATATTGAAGGATTGTTGAAATTGAAATCAATGCCTAAACACATGTCTGCCCTCCTTCCATCTCTTCATTGTCTGTATATAAAGGATTGTCCAGGAGTGGAGTTGTCTGACGAATGTTTGCCATCAAATCTAAAAGAAGTGCATCTCTTGAATTGCTCCAAACTTGTTATCTCAATAAAGAAGGGGGTTTGGGGAACCAACCCTTCCCTAAAATCCTTGTTTATTGAAAAAGTGGATGTGGAGTGTTTTCCGGATGAAGGTTTGCTCCCTGTCTCTCTCACTGCTCTATACATAAAAGATTGTCCAAATCTTAAGAAACTGGACTACATGTATCTCTGTCACCTCTCCTGTCTTGAGAGATTGTTTATTCTTAATTGTCCAATACTCCAATGCTTGCCAAAGGAGGGTTTGCCCGAATCTACTTCAGAACTTCACATTTTTGACTGTCTGTTGCTCAAAGAACGGTGTAAGAAAGAAGAAGGCGAAGACTGGGAAATGATTGCTCACATTAAACATATATGGGTTGATGGTAAGATAGTAAAGATGTAAGACAAAGCACAAATTGGAAATTACCAATGCACCAATTCTCATATGCCTACATTTTCATCAGGTGCCAATTCTACACACTATCTTTCAAGCATTTCGAATACAATTTTATTTACTTCAAATATTTTAATCTGTGGTTGACCACTTTCTTCACGCATCAACTTCTGCTATTTTTTATTTCTTATTATCCATATTCTGTTTTGAAGTTGAAAGATATTTTAGGATCTACTGATTTATTTGTAGGTAATACTGTATGTAAATAATCCAGCCATTGTTGAGGCATTGTGAAGCAGTGAATATTCTCACTTTGTAGGCGTCACCAATCTTAGTTTTCCAAATCCTAAGAACTGCAATCTTCGTTTCCCAAACCAATCCATTGTTATATTTTTCAAACAGAGCAACTGCTACCTTTTCATCCATAGCAAAACTGGTACTGGATCTAAAATGATGGAAAGTAGGAGTCAGTATGGAAAAAAGATAAACATAAGGATATGAAATTCTATTGAATGCAAAATTGCTAAATGTTCATTGATAGCATTAATTCTTTTATACCTTAAGTGCTTCTCCATGTTCATTTGAATTTTTTTAAAAGGAGATAGTTACAGTTCCTGCTTTGTTTTGTTGTCATATTTTGTGCTACATTTCATCTTGTTTTGCTTTGCTGTTCATATTCATGCAATACATGTTTGCTATATGTATTATTAAACATGATAATGTGATGAAATCTCAGAAAAGTAAAATAAGATTTTGGAGTTTAATTCTGAAGTTTCATTCAGCACTACTTATTTAATGTTGTTTGTTTCAATCTTCTGCAGCAAATATAAAATGGCTGGGACACTTGGGTGCTTAAAGTGAAGGATATTTGTTTTTCATGTTCTGAGTTGCATTCTCTTATGATGAACAAATTCAGTTCCTCTGTCTTCATGCTCATCTTCTAAGCAAGATAAACCAAAGGCTTCTACTACTGTTCAATCTTCTGTGTGGACCCAAAGTTCCAAAGGATATCATAGGGAACCCTTCACTTGTATATCACTAGTTTTCATCACCATATCTTAGTGGTTATATTTTGTTGTAATGTGTACCTCAATTAGAATCATCAGTTTTCACTTTCTTAAGTGTAATGTACGGATTGTTCAACTTTGTAATTGATTGCAATGACCATTACTGTCGGAAACTTAAAAGCCTTGTGATCTATTGTTTGCTTCTAAGTTTTCGGAAGCATACGAAGCATCACCTCTTTCTGTGTTTAACAATAAAAATAAGTTACACTAATTTAACATGATAAGTTTGTAAGAATTGATTGTTTAGATAACATGATAAAGATGTTCTGTTGTGGTCTATAGCACAAATACCGAGATGGACACGGATACGACACGAACGGACACAAAAATACGTATAATCTCTAAAATGTAGGATACGGAGATACGGATCTATATATTATATAATTATGAATTATATAAATTAACAATAAAAATTTATATGCACAAGTATGTTCTAGATTGTTTTTCAAGACTGATTCAAAAGGATTTTTTTTCTTATTTTTATAATCATAATAAAATTTATGCAATAAGTTTAAGTTTTTAGAAAATTAATATATTTTTCTTTTTTAAAATTGTGTTAGAACTGTGCTAAAATTGTCAGAAATTCAATAAATATTTTTTTGAATTAGACACTTCACAGATACGTGTCCTATAAATGTCATACGAGTGTCGGTGTCCGATACAAGTATTCGACACCGACACGTCATTTAAGAGGAGTGTCTGAGATTGTGGTCATGCATGAACGTCCGAACATGAAACATATTAGAGCTACTTAGAGAGTTGAAAACATATATGCTCAAATCCTTCACTCTCCAAAACCATATCTATTTATTATTAGTCCACGTTTACTTTAACCCATTTCAATATTTCAGTTTTCTCAATTCATTGTAAATTAATTTAATTTAAAATAGTAAAAATAATATATAAAATATCAAATATTGTATCTATAAGTTATTATTATGTAGTTAATAGTAATACAGGGAGAACATTTTTAGTTGTTTTTACTTTAATAAGACGTTTTTCAAAGATTTTTCTTAACCTTTTTATCTCTTTCCATTTAACACTCCCAGTATTTTTAGTTTTAACAATAATTTCTATGTTTTAAAATTTATAAAGAAGTTGTATAATAATATAAGTTATTTATCATAAATCTAAAACATAATTGACATATTGAAAATATTTATTTATTATAAGTTTTAGTAATAATATATTATACTTTTAAAATTATATATTTTTGTAAATTGGGTTGTGCATATATTCATGAGCTATGTAGCAAAGATACGAATATGGACACTGGCACGATACGGATATGGACACAGAGATATGTATAATCTCTAAAATGTAGGACACGAAGACACAGATCTATATATTATATAATTTTGAATTATATAAATTGAAAATAAATATTTATGTGCAAAAGTATGTTTGAGATTATTTTGGGAGCATGAAGATATTTTTTATGACGGGTTCAAAAGAATTTGTTCCTTATTTTTATAATCATAATAAAAATTTATACAATAAATTTGAGTTTTTATAAAATTATTGTATTTATACCTTTTAAAATTGTGTTAGAACCGTGCTAGAATTTTCAAAAATCCAACAAATATTTTTTGAATTGAACACTTCACTTATAAGTGTCCTACGAGTGTCGACACCGATACGTGTGTTCGATACGGATACGTCATTTAAGAGAAGTGTCTGAGCCTCATAGTTCATGAGTTTTATTCACCATTTTCTCAGTGCACTGGTTGGTTTTTTTTAGTCTTTGAAATTAAAGATTCTAATTAAGAAATTTAAGAAAATAATTATTGTGAAAAAACATTATATATTATTTTATGTTTGGGCCTAAGCGTCTTTTTCTTTTTGTACCGCTTTGCTCTTTGGGCCGCTTGTTCTGGCCCATCTTTCTCTTTTATGCTGCTGCTTTTTATATATCCTTAGTTTTTCTCTTTTACTTCTTCTCTCTCGTTTCTACTTTCTTTCTCCGTTTATCTCTTCGTTTCAGAAAAAATTTCATTTTCTGATTGGATTCTGTGTCCTAGTCATTGTCAGAGATTAATCAAGTAGGAGAGTTATGGGAAGGTGAGTATTATGGTAATGCGAGTAATCATGTAGAACGTTTGCATCATAGTATAAATGTTTTATGTTATTCTCAGGAAATAAATCTGATGAGATGAGGTTAATAATCAACAAGATTTGTATGTGTACAAAACTTGTAATAATTGATCAAGCTGGGAAAGGCTTTCTCTGTTTTCTTGTAGGTATGGAGCGTGGAAAACAGGGGAAGCAAGCATCACAAGTAACAATACCGTTACAGGGGTGGAAGTAGAAACAAAGAGATGGATATTGAATCATCTCCAAAGTCCAAACTTCTTTTAAAATGTTGAATCACCACAGCTCCTCAGTCACACCTCTTTCAATCTAATTCCACAAAAACATACACTTCAATAATGTTTACAATTCTTTCAACTTCAAAAACAGAATATCGATAATAAGTCACTAAAAAGAGGAGAACTTGGTGCGTGAAGAGAGTGGTGAACTAGATTAAAATATCTGCACTAAATAAGATTGTATTTGAAATGCTTAAAAGATAGTGTGGAGAATTGGCACATGATGAAAATGTAGGCATGTGAGAATTGGTGCCGTAGTAATTTCCAACTTGGGCTTCGGCTTTTATGTATACTTGTTTTTATCAACCCATAGATCTTTAATGTGAGAAATCTTTTTCCAGTCTTCGCCTTCTTGTTTCTTGCATCGCTGATGAAGCAAAGGGCAATCTTCAATGCGGAGTTCTGAAATTGATTCGGGCAGACCCTCCTCTGGAAAGCATTGGAGTACAGGACAATTTCGAATAAACATTGTTTGAAGAGAGGAGAGGTGACAGAGACCCCTGTAGTCCAGTTTGTTTAAATTTGGACAATCATTTATGCGTAGCTCAGTAAGAGAGAGTGGGAGCAAACCTTCATCCGGAAAACACTCCACATCAACTTTTCCAATAAACAGGGATTCTAGGGAAGGGTTGGTTCCCCAAACCCCCTTATTTAGTGAGGCAACAAGTTTGAAGCAATTCAAGAGAGAGATGTATTTTAGATTTAATGGCAGACATTCTTCAGACAACTCTACTCCTGGACAATTATTTATCTCTAGATAATTAAGAGATGAAAGGAGGGCAGACATGCGTTTAGGCATTGATTTCAATTTCTCCATTTCTTCAATATACAATGTCTCTAACTGAGGTGCAAATAATCCTTCAATGGGAAATGATTCAAATTGACAACATTTTTTAATTGTCAGCATATTCAAATGATCATGACGGTGCCCCTGTGATATCATCTGTAGGTTATGACATTCGTTTAAAGAAAGGACACAGAGTTTTGGGAATAAGTCTAGAGGGAAGTTCATGAGAGCGTGGCAACATTGATTGATAACCAATTTCACAAGGAAATCATAACAATGATTTATGGGAATATTCATGCTCGAACAAGAAGAAATATACAAGGATTCAAGAAGAGTATCAGATACGAGGAACCCTGATATATTAAATGAAGATGTGTCCTTCTTTACACCTTCAATTTCTATCGCGGGAGTTGAAGCCACAAGTTGTTCGCACCTATAAATAGATAGTTCTTTTAAACGAGGAAGGTGCTCTGGCAAGTGCCCTTTCAGTTTAGGACAACCCGCCACAGAAAGTTGTTTAAGACTTGGAAAAGCACCCGTAATGCATTGCCATTCTTCCCATTCCTTCATATCATTAAAACTCAATGTTTCTAAGGATGCAAATGCAGAAGAGCTATTCCCGTAAAAATCAACATCTATCCTCACTATCTTATCAAGGCCGTAAATTTCCAAGTGCTTGAGAAATGTGAAAAGTCCAAGGGAAGGCAACCATTGGCAATATTTACAGTTATACAATTTTAAGAACACAATATTCAATAGAAATTTTTCAGATAACCAACCTGGAAATTGTGTGCCACAATAGCCGATGATTGACAACTGCTCCAAATGTCTAGAAGGTTGCAAATTCTCAAGTACTTCCCTTTCTTTTATTGAATCCTCATTGTTTACTTTCAAATTCCATTTTAAACGTAGCGCCACAAGATGTGTTTTATTCTTCAAATCCGCTACATATGCCTCCCAGGGATCCACAATATTTTCAAGATTTGTAATTGAAAGCTTTCCATGAAGATCAAGTTTTCCTAATTGTTGAATACTGAACTCACTACTACTTTTGCCAACCTCAAACCCACCCATCCATACTTGAAGCTTCTTCAACTTTCCTAAAAGCACTGGAGCCTTTCTTAAATAAGTTCCTATAAGTTCATATATTTGGAAGTTCATGCAAAGTCAAGGGCAGCTCCTTCAAAAAGATACAAATGTTGAGCTTCAACACTTGCAAGTTATAGAGTGAACATATTGAGTCCGGAAGTCTCTTTATGTGGCAATGTGAAAGTTCTAATGAACGGAGATGTATAAGATCAGATATAGTGTCAGGCACCTCTTTTATGTTACGACAATCAAACAATGATAAGAGTCGTAAGCACTTAAAGTTGGAGATCAAGTCTTGTATTGACATCCCACAAGTCCTAGATATGGACATAAATGTTCGTAGCCTTTTAGCATCACATAAACCCCTATACTCATCACATTCAACATGATTCTTTATCGCTGAAAAGTGACGGGTAGTCATTGGTACAGTTCCTGGTCTATCAATACCCAACCTGTAGCACATCTCACCAGAAACATATTTTGCTAAATCATTCAGAAGGTCATGCATCACAAAAAATGTTTTGTTGTTTATCATGTCTTGTGTAACTGATTGTTGAAAGAATGACCTTGATAATAAATCATTGAAGTACTGTTCACCTACTTCTTCTGGAGACTTACTATGTTGAGAGCATTGTAGAAAATTTTCAGCCATCCACGAGAGAATTAAATTCTCCTTGTCAAACTCATGGTCTTTAGGGAATAACGCACAATAAGTAAAACATCTCTTGAGATGAGAAGGAAGATGGTAATAACTCAACAACAAAGCGGGGATGATTTTACTATTTTCTATCGGTAACTCCCATATGTTGCTTCTTAGTACACCTTCCCACTCTGCAACAGATGACTTTGACTGTAAAAGAGATCCTACTGTTTCAAGGGCCAGAGGCAGTCCTTGGCACTTTTCAAGTATCTTCATGCCAATATCCTTTAACTCAGAATTCAACTTAGAGTTATCATCTTGGACTGCATGTTTAACAAAAACTTGCCAACTGTGATCTTCTTGTAATTGCTTTAGTTGGTGTATACTGTTTGACTCCAAGGTAGAAGCAACTTTGTTACTGCGTGTTGTGACAAGAATTTTACTCCCCTTAGCCGCATATTTAAGAGGAGTTTGCAATGATTTCCATTGGTCTCGGTCTTCGTTCCAGACATCATCCAAAACTAAAAGAAACTTCCGTCCTGTCAATGATTCTTTCAATCTTCCTTGAACCATTTCTAAGTTTCTGCTATCATCACTTGACTTATGGATTGCCTCAAAAAATGCTCTGGTTAACTTGAAAACATCAAATTCATCAGAAACGCAGACCCAGGCTTTGATAGCAAATTTAGCCTCTATCATTGGGTGGTTGTATACATGTTGAGCAAGTGTGGTCTTACCCATCCCGCCCATACCCACAATAGAGTGTATTGAAAGCTGATTATGATTTCCATTGTCAGATGTCAACTAATTAAGGATGATTTCTTTGTCCTCATCTCTGCCATAAATAACCTCTTCAGCCACTAATGATGAGGATTCATATCTTTTCCTTGACACGTTATTAGCCAACCCAGATCGAACACCACTAGAAATTTTGAAATCATGAACAAGCTTTTGGTCTAAGAGAGATTCTAGATCATCTAGGAGTTCTATGATCTTGGATTCAAAACTGCTTACCTTGCTAGCACTGCTCTGGAATTCAGCTTTCAACTCACTTTTGGAGAATTCATAGTCTATTTGCTCCAACAGACCCTCTGCATCATACAAAGCCTCTCTAACCTCATGAAGCCATTGTTTGACCAATGAATTAGTGAACTGCTTTTGTTCTGCATCATCAATCACATCATTGATGTCCATCAGCTTCCTCTTCAACTTTTTCAGCATCTTAACATCGAGCTTTTTCCCACGAAAGTAGTGGAGAAGTTGATGAGAATGGAGCTTGTCAAACAGGAGCTGGAGAACAGCACCAAAAAGAGCACCACCAAGTGTTTCAAGGACTGGCATGGTTGGAAAGGAAGTTAGGAAATGAAAGAGAAGAAAGGGTTGTGAAAAATGGAAGTGCAGCTTAGTTAAGTGAATGAAGGAGTGAGAAAAGTTAATGAGTGAGTCATAGTTGATTATTCCGACAGCACATTGTGTGTTTCATAATATTTTCTGCCAACTTTAGTGAATTAGTTATTTTCAAAGGCTTACTTTATGAATAAAGACATCCAAGTATCCATTTCTCATTTTCTTTTTTCTATATTCGGAATGACTTTATGTGAATAAGTGTTGATAAAAAAAAATCTAAACAAATCAAAATTGAAGATGGAAAACGTCCATGAAAAACCAATCATCGTTAATTGAAAATGAAAATAAAAAACAAAGATTGAAAAAAAAACAAAATGAATTAGGCCACATAAACATGTTATTTTAGCATAATCAATTTATTAAAAAAGTAAATACATGAACAACTCGTCTACACACGTGTAGAACATTTGTGTGCACAAATCACCATATTAAAAGAAAATATTTTGGCAAGGACTAACATAAACGAAAAATATTAAAAGAAATTAACACGCGAATTTGAATTATCTGATCGGTGCTTAGAAAATATATGTTGGTGATGTTGTTCTTGACGAGTGACAATTTTTTTTTTAAAGTAAAACATCCAATATTTCTTCTTCTTAAAGAAAATGTATGTTCAATTCAAACACTTTCATTACAAAAATGTAATCACCACATAATCAAACAGTTGCTCCCGTGTCAGATAAGTTAATTTAATTTAATTAGGCTAATTCAAACTTGAAAGGTCTTGTTTATGACTTGTACTATTTTCAAATTTATTAAAAAATTTGATTATTTCAATGATCAATTTTAGTCCATTAACAAATTTCTTTTATGTTGACTTCTATTATAAATTACACTAGTCCATTAACAAAATTATTTAAGATTTATGGTAATGTTAAATAATTCCAAATACGAATAATCGATTTGATTAAAAAATAATTTGTGAGATTGAATCACTTACAAGAATGACCATCAATAAAGAGTATGAAGATGTTGTACATGTATATATTTGTATGTGCATGTGATTCATGTTTAGTTTTACAATATATAATTTTTAATTATATTTTATATTCTTGATGCTTATCATATTTGTTTGATAACAGAACACGATAGATGATAAAATTTCTCGTTCAAAAAACTGGTAAAAGACCTACAAGATTAAAGAATATGTTTAAGAAGATAAATAAAGATGACAAAATACCATTGTCTATTGATGTCCACACTAGTGTGGCCACTAGGCCATATGCAAAGAAATATAGGAGTTATCTCGGAGTACTGTCTTGTGAAATGATATTTATCTTAACCGAGTCCTGGGACACTACAAAAATAATCAGTATTATCTACGAATTTTTACCTACGGATCTGAGTCTGTAGGTAAATTCAGCATTACCTACAGATATTACCTACGAATAACATTATTTACCGACATTACCCACATTTTCTGAATCCGTAGGTAAATTCAGCATTACCTACCAACTATTACCCACATATCTTATTACCTACCAATTTTTACCTACAAATCTCTATTACCTACCAACTATTACCCACGAATCTATATTACCTACGAACTATCACCCACGGATCTCTATTACCTACCAACTATTATCATAATAATTATATACATAATATTAAAAATATTATTATAATATGAAGAATTATAAAATCATAATTAATATTCATAAATAATAATAACCATAACTAATAAGTATACATATTATTAATATTATAAAATTAGTAATATTAATATAATATTAGTATTATATTAATAATATTATGATTTTAATAATATAACAAAATTAATAATATTAGTAATAATAACATTAATAATATAAGTACTATTAATAAAATATTTATAAAATTAACATTATTTATAATATTAATAATATTAACACTATTTATAATATTTAAAAATATTATTAATATTTAATATTTTTTTTTAATAATATTAATAATAATATTTAATAAAATTAATAACATTTAATAAAATTAATAATATTTAATAATATTAATAATAATAATGATATTAAATATATGAATAATGTTATTAACTTTTATTTTATTAATTATATTATAATTGATAATCATACTCATAAGTATAATAATAATCATAACATGATAATAAACTTAACTGGTGTAATGGTTAAAGCTTCAATGGATATTCCTCAAGGGACTTGGCTTCGAGTCCCACCTGTTACACTTTAATTCTAGCAATAATAATTCTGCAACTATGGTTGATGTAAGTTAAAATATTAATATATATGAGTTTTTAGATCCCCAACTCATTCAATAAATTGGAAACAAGAAGTCAGAAACACAAACATACATCATCACTGCCTTAAAGAAGGGAGGAAAACCAATTTATTTTGCTCCGTACATCCATGAGTAAGTCCTTATTTATTAAATAAGTTATACTAAATTATTGACATAAGAGAAACTAACTCATTTGTTATATAGGTGTCATTGGAAACTATTGATCATATCTGTTCAAGATCATACCGCTACATGATTTTTCTCTTTGCATAAAAAACCCCTACCTATTTTGAACACATTATAAATAGGTACGACAGTTTCATTTAACATTTATTATTACTTATACATTATATAATGTTATGTATTCTAACATGAACTCTTATTATTTTAGTGCTTACTCTGGATATAACATGTTGAGTGGGAGGAGAAGTGCAAACGTACAAAGACCCATTTGGATGTACCTTGAGGTATTTAAAATATATTTGTTCACTCAATTTAATGTGTCTCACTCATTCATTTAATAAATTTATTTTCACATGCGGTCCAACAAACAATCTGGAAGTTATGAGTGCGGTTATTAGGTTATGCAGTGGATGTTGACTACTGTGCAAGCTGCAATTAATAAAGGTTGGGATCAGGTAATACCTAAATACAATAAACACATTAAAATTCGAAGTTTATTATTCATGTATTAATTCAAAAAAATTCAAATGTACAGTTTTTCAATGACCAACACCCGCTAGATTCAGAAGAATTGAAGTACGTGAGAATAACAAGGTCAAAGTATTTCATAACCATGTATAACACCTTAGAATAGATAAATTATTAGAATGACATATTTTTTCATATATTAGCAAAACTTTTTATCGAATGTTATAATTTGTTCTATGTATTTTTTATATTTAAAATGTGATTTTAAATGTTTTGATTTTCTAAAATTGGATATTTTATGCAGGTTTGAGGTTTTTTAAAATAAAAAAAAAAAAATTTTAAACCCACATATAACAACGGTTCTACGTAGAACCGTCTTTAAAAGTCTTGCATACAACGACGATTCCACGTGGAATCGTCTTTAAAAGTCCACATACAACGACGATTCCACATGGAATCGTCTTTAAAAATCCACATATAACAACGGTTCCAATGGGAATCGTCTTTAAAATTTGTTAAATAAACCGTTATAAATATGTTTATATTTTTTTATTACTATTTAGCATCCACTTATAAATTGGTTAAATAAACCGTCGTTATAAATATGTTTATAACAATGCTTTAGCAATCGTCATTAAAAATATTACTTATAACGACGCCCACAATAATAACGGTTTGAAAACCGTCTTTATATATCATTTTTAACTATCGTTAATGTACTTTTTTTTGTACTAGTGATACCACCACAACTCCTGATTGACAGCTTCATATGCTAGTGTTGAATCAATCACGCACAATGTTAAGCATAACTTTGTTTTATGATCAGATACAAATGGGGTAAACAACTTGTGTAAGTTTGATTTAAAGTTAGACATCACTCTCTTTAGATATCCACATATCAATTAGATTGGTTGAATTGAATATATATATGCAAAACTCTTAGGATATATGGTTCTACAAACCAAGAACAAATTTCTCTTTTAGGATTTTAAGTGAGTTTTGTCTCATATTGAATACTAATGAGTCTGAAAAAGTGCATAAGAAAGAAGACTCAAATTATATGGTTGATGATTTCTTGTTAGGGTTTGAATTGATATGACATTATATTTGCACTGGATTTAACTCTCTAAAATACAACACTGTATAACTATTCATTGTCAATCTTCTGAGAATACTGTTTGCAGCAAATGTGGGCAGAATCTACTGAAGATGGATATTGAATCATCTTCAAAGTCCAAACTACTTTTAAAATGTTGAATATGTTGAGTTTATGGAAGTCTAAGTTCAAGAGGAGGTGAATTGTATTTAGGATAATTTTCGCAAATATACTTTTTAAGAAATCCTGTCAGTAAAAGAACAAATTTATTTAAGGAACAACATATTAATTTTCTTGTTTAGGGTACAATTTAGAATAACAACAAATTAGTTTCCATAATTAATAAATTATATTTATGACTTAAGAATTATTGTCAAAGTTGTTCTTATCGTTATACATAATGAATATTGAAATCAGTATCAAAAGATAAATGCTTTAACACAATGAGTTATCAAAGATTCAAATTTCGGTTTATAAGCAAGATCTTGAAAACCAAATCAAGTGTGATCAAGTTCTTTAATTCTGATTTAAAATAGAAGCTTTAAAACAAACAATTTTTTGATTTGAGATTTAGTAGTTTCATAGTGTATTAAATTTTTTTCCTTAAAAGCTTTATTCAAACTAGTTATGCAAGAGTTTGATCAAGAATCAAATTAGAATTCAAAATAAGTAAACACTTTTTTGAATTCCTTTTAAAACCATATTTGATATGATGAGATCTAAAATAGTTCCATATCAAGATTTCTTTTAAATGACTTATTTTTAAGTATGAATCTGTGAAAGATTAAGGATACCTTGAAATTTAAGTTTGATTAAATTCTTTCAAAATCTTGAAAACAGAATATGGTCCAGATTAACACTGCATTAAAACAACAGGTTTAATTCTAAAACAACAAATTCATTTCATCACAAATTTGTATATTTCAGTTTTAGAGGCAGTGATTATGAAAGAATAATAGCTCACACAAATTTATACTAGTTCATTAATTATTGAGATACATCCAGTCCCATCTTACATCAAGATGGATTCCACTAAAAACACAACAATATTTACAAACAACCTAGTTCTTGAAACCTTCAAGAACCAAAAATACAAGATGAAAAACACTATCTCAGCAACTCTCTACTTTTAGAAACACTATCAAGAAGTATACACAAATACACTTTTACAAAGAAAGAGATTTAGGAAAGAGAACACCTTGTTGGTAGACTAAGGAATTCAAACCCGGATCCTCATAGCTGTACCAATTGATAGAACTTCTAATCCCAAGCCAAAAGAAACCAGCACAAGAACTCTTCAAAAGATTTTAGGAAAAACTTTCAAAAACTAACACATGAAAACCTCAAAGAAAAAACACTTGAAAACATGTAAGCACTTTGTATGTACTTGCAAGGGATGATTTGAAGTGTGATACAACTATCCTTTTATAGGATTCAAATAAAAATAATTTTCACAAAACAACTTTAAAAAATATTATAAAACATGTTAAAATGTGAAAGAACACAAGTATTTTGAAAAAGCACTTGATGGTAACATAACCAACCTTTGGTTAGTTAAAAACATAATACGTGAACAAAACTGAATTTTGGAGACAATTTTTTTTTTAAAAAAAACCAAAACAGTTTTGGTGCAGTACAGTTAATTCAATTGTTTTACCATACAACAAATTCAAATTTTAGTGCAGTAAAAAACAATTTTGAAAAACTTGAAACAAATTTTTAAAACTCATTTTTAGAGACCCTTGTTCTTGGGATCATTACCATGACTATGAGATATGAGGTTGAATCAAAATGAAAAAGGCCACTAAAACAACTCTATCCTAACTAAGACCACGATATGCATTCCTATACAACTTCAAACTTATTTTCTTCAACAAACACATCTTTATGAAAGTTGAGTAGAATCTTCGCTATCTTCAATAGAATCATCAAAACTCATCATTCACATATCTTTCAATCTAAATCCACAAAAACATACACTTTAATAATGCTTACAATTCTTTCAACTTCAAAACAGAATATCGATAATAAGACACTAAAAAGAGGAGAACTTGATAAGTGAAGAAAGTGATGAACTAGAGATTAAAATTTTGACTTAAATAAGATTGTATTTGAAATGCTTCAAAGATATTGTTGAGAATTGGAACCTAATGAAAATATAGGCATGTGAGAGTTGTTGTCGTAGTAAATTCAAACTTGGACTATGTCTTTTATGTTTACTTGTTTTAATCAACCCATAGATCTTTAATGTGAGCAATCTTTTCCCAGTCTTCGCCTTCTTCTTTCTTGCATCGTTGATGAAGCAAAGGGCAGCCATCAATGCGGAGGTTTGAAATGGATTCGGGAAGACCCTCCTCTGGCAAGCATTGGAGTACAGGACAAAATTGAATAAACATTGTCTGAAGAGAGGAGAGGTGACAGAGACCCTTGTAGTCCAGTTTCTTAAGATTTGGACAATGTTGTATGTATAGCTGAGTAAGGGAGACTGGGAGAAAACCTTCACCCGGGAAACACTCCACATCCTTTTCTTCAATAAATAAGTATTCCAGGGAAGGGTTGGTTCCCCAAGCCCCCTTTAGTGAAGCAACAAGCTTGGAGCAATTCAAGAGACTCATTTCTTTGAGATTTGATGGCAAACATCTCTCAGACAACTCCACTCCTGGACAATTATTTATCCTCAAATAAGTAAGAGATGGAAGGAGGGCACACATGCATTTTGGCATTGATTTCAATTTCTCCAATTCTTCAATATTAAATATTTGTAGCTGAGGTGCAAATAATCCTTCATTGGGAAATGATTCAAATTCAGAGCATTTTTTAATTGTCAGACTCCTTAAATGACCATGAGGGTGTCCTTGTGTTATCATCTGTAGGTTATGACACTCATTTACACAAAGAAGGCTGAGTTTTGGGAATAAATCTAGAGGGAAGTTCGTGAGAGAGTGGCACATTGAGTGATATCCAATTCTTCAAGGAAATCGTACTGGTTTAAGGGAATATTCATGCCCCGACAAGAATTAATATACAAGGATTCAAGAGAAGTATCAAATATGAGGAGCCCTAGTATATTAAATGAAGATGTCTCCATCTTCACACCTTCAATTTCTACCACCCTGGTAGTCGAAGCCACAACTTGTTCGCACCCAATAATAGATAGACTCATTAATTGGGGAAGGTGCTCTGGCAAGTTTCCTTTCAGTTTTGGACAATCCGCCACAGAAAGATCTTTAAGACTTGGAAAAGCACCCTTAATGCATTGCCATTCTTCCCATTCCTTCATATCATTAAAAATCAACGTTTCCAAGGATGCAAATGCAGGAGGGCTATTCCCGTAAAAATCGACATCTATCCTCACTATCTGATTAAGGCCTTCGATATTCAAGTACTTGAGAGATGTCAAAAGACCAAGGGAAGGTAACCATTGGCAATATTTACAATTATTTAAGGTTAAGGACATCATATTCAAGAAATTTTTTTCAGATAACCAACCTGGAAATTGTGTGCCACAATAGCCGAAGATTGAAAACTGCTCCAAATGTCTAGAAGGTTGCAGATTCTCAAGTACTTCTCTTTCTTTTATTGAATCCTCATTGTTCACTTTCAAATTCCATGCTAAACATAACCGCACAAGATGTCTTTTATTCTTCAAATCCACTGCTAATGCATCACATGGATCCATAATATTTTCAAGATTTGTAATCCACAACTGTCCGTGAAGATCAAGTTGTCCTAGTTGTTGAATACTAAACTCACTACTACTTTCGCCAACCTCAAACTCACCCATCCATACTTGAAGATTCTTCAACTTTCCTAAAAGCATTGGAGCCTTTGTTAAAGTAGTTCCCTCAAGTTCAAGGTAACACAACTTAGTAAGCTCATGCAAATTCGAAGGCAGCTCCTTCAAAAGGTTACACCAGTTCAACTTCAACACTTGCAAGTTATAGAGTGAACATATTGAGTCGGGAAGTCTAATTATGTTTGTTCCTGAAAGGTCTAATGAACGGAGATGTATAAGATCAGCTATAGTGTCAGGCACCTCTTTTATGTTAGGACAGGAACACAAAGATAAGAGGCGTAAGAATTTAAAGTTGGAGATTAAGTCTTGTATTGACATCCCACAATCTATATTCATGTAAAAAAATGTTCGTAGCCTTTTAGCATCACATAAAGTCGTATACTCATCACATCCAACACGATTCTTTACCATTGAAAAGTGACGAGTAGTAGTTGGTACGTTTCCTGGTTTATCAACACCCAACCTGTAGCACATTTCGCCAGAAACATATTTTGCTAAATCATTCAGAAGGTCGTGCATCACAAAGTATATCCTGTCTTTTGTAATTAATTGTGAAAGTTGTAGTCTTGTGTAATTAATTGTTGAAAGAATGACCTTGATAATAGATCATTGAAGTATTGTTCACCTACTTCTTTTGGAGACTTATTTTGCTGAGAGCATTGTAGAAAATTTTCAGCCATCCATGATAGAATTAACCTCTCCTTGTTAAACTCATAGTCTTTGGGGAATAATGCACAATAAGCAAAACATCTCTTGAGATGAGAAGGAAGATGGTAATAACTCAACAACAAAGCGGGGATGATTTTACTATTTTCTATAGGTAAGTCCCATATGTTGCTTATCAGTATACCTTCCCACTCAGCAACAGATGACTTTGACTGTAATAGAGCTCCTATCGTTTCAAGGGCCAAAGGCAGTCCTTGGCATTTTCCAGCTATCTTCATTCCAATCTCCTTCAACTCACAATTCAACTTAGAGTTGTCATCTTGCACTGCATGTTTAGCAAAAACTTGCCAACTGTGATCTTCTTGTAATTGCTTTAGTTGGTGAATATTGTTTGACTCCAAGGTAGACGCAACTTTGTTACTGCGTGTTGTCACAAGAATTTTACTTCCATTGACCCCATATTTAAGAGGAGTTTGCAATGATTTCCATTGGTCTCGATCTTCATTCCAAACATCATCCAAAACCAGGAGAAATTTCCTTCCTGTCAAAGATTCTTTCAATCGTCCCTGAACCATTTCTAGGTTTCTGCTATCATCAATTGACTTATGGATTGCCTCACGAATTGCTCTGGTTAACTTGAAAACATCAAATTCATCAGAAACGCAAACCCAGGCTTTGATGGCAAATTTAGCCTCTGGATCATTGTATACATGTTGAGCAAGTGTGGTCTTACCCATCCCGCCCATACCCACAATAGAAAATATTGAAAGCTGGTTATGATTTTCATTGTCAGATGTCAGCCAATTAAGGATGATTTCTTTGTCATCATCTCTGCCATAAATAACCTCTTGAGCCACCAAAGATGAGGATTCATTTCTTTTCCCTGACACGTTATTAGCCAACCCAGATCCAACACCACTAGAAATTTGGAAATCTTGAACAAGCTTTTGGTCTAAGAGAGATTCTAGATCATCTAGGATTTCTAACATCTCAGATTCAAAACTGCGTACCTTGCTAGCACTGCTCTGGAATTCAGGTTTCAACTGAGTTTTGGAGAATTCATAGTCTATTTGCTCCAACAGATCCTCTGTATCATATAACGTGTCTCTAACCTCATCAAGCCATTCTCTGACCAATGAATTAGTGAACTGCTTTCGTTCTGCATCATCAATCACAGCATTGATGTCCATCAGCTTCCTCTTCAACTTTTTCAGCATCTTAACATCGAGCTTTGTCCCACGAAAGTAGTGGAGAAGTTGATGAGAATCGAGCTTGTCAAACAGAGCTGGAGAACAGCACCAAAAAGAGCACCACCAAGTGTTTCAAGGACTGGCATGGTTGGAAAGGATGTGGCGAAATCAAAGAGAAGAAAGGGCGTTGAAAATTGGAAGTGCAGCTTAGTTACATGAATGAAAGAGTCACAAAAGTTAATGAGTGAGTTTCATAATATTTTATACCAACTTTGAATTAGTCTATTTGGGTGGCTTTATTTTATACCTACTTATTACATCTTACATTACTATTAAATGGATCATTTCCCATTTTCTTTTGTCTTTATTAAGAATGAATTTATGCCAATGACTTTAGAAAATTGTAGAATTAAATTTACAATTACAAATTTATAGAGATTACGGTTAATTTATATTTCCAAAACTATGAAATGTGATATATATCTACTTTAATTCATTTAGTCAATTTAGATGGCTAACTGATGAATAAAATAACCCCAATGCTCACTTAATCATGAAAAGAACAAATAAGAAAACTGAATAAAGAATACAAAACTCTGATCACACTTCTTAATGTTCACATATTCAATTTTACTTAATATAATCAAATCAGAGCAAAAGCTCAGTAGCAGAAACAGTACATATGCTAATAAATTGAGTAAGTAGTTAAAGCTCATTATGAGATAGGCTAATAAAGCGAAGTTGGAGAATACATAATCAATATTGTCCGCAGATGATAAAAAGCAAAAATTCATTAGCACATTCAATAATAGCGAAATAAATAAGGATAATTTTAAAAATAATTATTTAAATTTAATAATTTACTATTACATTTAAAATAAATAAAACAAAAATATCTTGTCTAGTGTGTAATTCGTCTAAAAGCTCTATGAAGAATAATATGTTCGACTTCAATGTGCTTAAGTTCTTTGATATTAATATTCGTAGTGACAATTTTTGTTATCATTTTCCTATTAGATAGGAGTTTTCTTTAGTAAGTTGAGTTAAAATTAATACTAATGGTGGTACAACAAGTTCTCCTAGTCTTGCACTTGTGGTGATATTTTTCATGGGAGTATGGAAGAGTTCATTGGTGGTTTATCTGCTTTCCTCGATATTCAAACCACTTTGGTTATTGGTGGTTAATTACATACGCTATTTTAAAAAATATCATATGAAAATTTGAAGTTACCATACCTCTCCCTAATTAAATTTAGAAGTATTCTTACAAAAGGGACCGAGAACACTCAAATAAGCTGATAGCAGACTTTTCTTAACTGATCTTCTTAAAGGCTTCTACTTCTTGCACCCCCACAATTTTAAATATCCCAAAATTAACTTTGATCTATAATTTGAAAAGGGGCACCATGTTGGATTTCCTTTGTCACTGTTCATCTTCATCATTGAATATCAACTGCTGGTGGAGGGTTTTTGTAGTTGTTTGAGGCAAGGTGGAGGAGTATGCTATGTTGCCGAAATGTTGTTTGGGTTGTAGAGGTGAGTTAAGTTTTTTTTAGGAGCATGGTAGTTATGGAGATTTCGGGGTTACTAGATATCAGGATCCGGTAATGTATTACGGATTCATGAATCCAAAATTGATTAAATTTTGTTTTCCAGATGATGGATTGTTCTGAAAGCAAATTTTGCATAAATTGTTAATTTTCCGAGTGCTGAATCTGGAAGCCTAATTCTGTTACGGATAGGTGAATCCATAATACTTTTTTTTGAATTATGGATTTTTGAATCCAGAATGCATATTTCTGTTACGGATTGGTGAATCTGGAATGTTTTTTTGGAATGATGGGTTTCTGAATGTGGAATGTATATTTTGACTTACGAATTGGTGGATCCGAAAGTTTACCGGAAGTGTCAATCCAAAAAAATTTCGGATTCCATAATCCAGAATGTAAAAAAATAATTACAGTTTAAGTGAATTTTGGGGTTTTTAAAAAATAATAGGGACAATATGATCTTTCCATAATATTGTGGTGGTGCAGAAAGAAAAATGTAGGGGTGCAAGAAGAAACTGCCCTTCTTGAATATGGGTTTCTAGCTCCTCAATAGGTTGGGCTTTCGGCTTCTCTCCAGGTTGGGCTTTCGGCTTCTCTTCAGGTTGGGCTTTCGGCTTCTCTCCTGGTTGGGCTTTCGTATTCTCTCTTGGTTGGGCTTCCGGCTTCTCTACTCACAGATGAGTGTGTGTACCTGCAAGACGCTCTGATGCAAAAGTCAGAAATAGTTTTGCATTAATCAGGTAAAATTCACTCTTACTTACCTCTTATGTTGATCCTCTATTTATAGGATTTTCTTATTGGGCTTATACCTTATTTGGGTCTTTCTTTATGCACTTCCTTATTATTTTAAACACACCAATTAATTTGGATTTTTTTCTTGATTTGTACCTTGCTACAATGATTATATATTATATTATATAAATATCTTTATTTTATTCTTTATATACATAGTTCTCGACATAACTTCTCGGTGCAACATTTCGGTTATATCTCTCGGTACTATCAGTATAAAAATAGAAAACAAAGATTGAAAAAAAAAAACAAAAATGATTAAAGCCACGAAGACATGTTATTTCAGCAAAATCAATTACTTATAAAAGTAAATACATGAACAATGCACAAATCACCATACTAAAAGAAAATATTTTAGCAAGGACTAACATAAACGAAAAATATTAAAAGAAATTAACACGCGAATTTGAATTATCTGATCGGTGCTTAGAAAATATATGTTGGTGATGTTGTTCTTGACGAGTGACAATTTTTTTTTTAAAGTAAAACATCCAATATTTCTTCTTCTTAAAGAAAATGTATGTTCAATTCAAACACTTTCATTACAAAAATGTAATCACCACATAATCAAACAGTTGCTCCCGTGTCAGATAAGTTAATTTAATTTAATTAGGCTAATTCAAACTTGAAAGGTCTTGTTTATGACTTGTACTATTTTCAAATTTATTAAAAAATTTGATTATTTCAATGATCAATTTTAGTCCATTAACAAATTTCTTTTATGTTGACTTCTATTATAAATTACACTAGTCCATTAACAAAATTATTTAAGATTTATGGTAATGTTAAATAATTCCAAATACGAATAATCGATTTGATTAAAAAATATTTTTAAATTTAACTATTTATATATATAAAATGTTATTTGTAATCCGTATTGACCTCTGTTATATTTTAAATCTCTCTTTACTTCATTAAATTTGATTTAAAGTTTTATCTTTCAATTTAAAACCCATCTTTTTAATTTCTCTAACTTGAACAACAAGTTCTCCAATTCTTTTTCTTTTGAAAGAAAATAAATAAAATGTAACATATATATATATATATATATTTCATGATAAGATTATAAAATCCAAATAATTTTTCATATAAATAAGAATTTACAATTATTAGACATATAAACAAAATATTTAACAAAAAAAAAAACTAAAACAAAGTTTTTCAAATTTATAGGAAACCATAAACTCATCTTATCAAATATCAACAACTTATTCAAATCAAATAATAATAAACTTATGTCATGTATAATGAGTTTTAAATTACTCCTACCATTGTCTCACCATAATTCACTTCACTTTCTCAACCCTGTCCATAACCCTGTCCATGAAAATTCTTCTGTAATGTAGCATCAAAACTTCATGGGGATGAAAACAACAAAAATCATGATCCCTATTAGGGTTGTTCTTAGCTTCATGCTCCTCCTTTTCATCACAGCAAGTGCTCAAGTTCCAATTTACATGAACAATTTTTGTGACAACTCAACTTCTGTTAGCCCTTCATACAAAGCCAACGTTGACACCTTCCTCTCATGGGTAACCACAGACTCATACAAAGGAGATGGATACAACTACACCACTGTAAATAACAACAACCACAACAATGATGATGATGTTTATGGATTGTACAGCTGCAGATACGACATCACAGGGTATTTTTGCCAGTTCTGCATCACCACTGCTAAAAAGGAACTCTCTCAAAGGTGTCCCAACACTGTAAGAGGTATCATATGGTATGATGTATGCATCATCCGTTACTCAAACCAAAATTTCATTGGCAAAGTTAGTTTAACCCCAATATGGAACACTACCGGAACCAGAAAAATCAAGGTAATGCTTCAGCAAGGAATTTGAAAACTCAGGTAGTTTAAGATAGATGATTTCTTTTCAACATGACATCATTGTTAACTATGTTTTTGAGGTTAAGAAGTCTGATAAATCACTTTCAAAAGCCTTTTTCCTTTTAACTATGTTTTTTAATCTGCAAAATTCAAAGTTAAAACTTTGAATAAGAAACAAATGACATATACTCTAGTAACTTTTAAAAATTATTCTAAATCTGCAAAGTTTACTGTAAATGGTTTAGAATTGAATCTGTCTACACAGTTCTTTTTTATAGACACCATTTGTCATTCACTTTCATCGTATGTGTTATGCATATGTCATATGATGTCTTGTTTGAGTTAATTCATACATTTATTTTGTTTTTTAAAATATTCTCCAATAAAATTCTCATCACTAAAAAAAGCTTTTAGTGTGATTCCATGAAATGAAACTATTTTTATACTGAAGTTTTTTCTAGTCTTTTGAAGGTCCTCATGCAAACCAATCATTTTGATGTGTGATATTCTATAATCAAATTTGTATCTTAAATTTGTTCATCCAAGCACAGGACTCATCAGAAGTTAAGAAAGCTGAGGATTCTATGCAGAGTTTGATCAGAAAAGCAACTGTAGAGAGCAAGACATTTTGGGCAGTGGATGAGTTTGAATGGATTGACAATGAGAAAAGATATGGTTGGGTGCAGTGTGATAGAGTTATTCAAAATGATGAGTGTGGTGAGTGCTTGCATGCAACTTTAGACATATTTCCAGAGTGTTGTTCCACAAATGTACAGTGGGCAATTTTTGGTCCAAGCTGTAGCATCAGGATGGATGATCAAAATCTCTACCAGAGTTCAGGTTAGGGTTAATTTGGAATTGTTTTTGAGTATTTATATGAAAAATAAGTTAATCATTTTTTAATAGCTAAAAGTAATTTATATGGGGTAAAAAAACTATCTCTTAAAAAAATGAGTGAAACTTTAGATTTTTCCATTTTATATACAGAGGCTACATATAATTATAAAACGATTTTTTTAAAAATTGAAATAAAAAATATCATTTCTATCTTTTTAGCACAATTTAGTTTTAGTTTTGGTCTTCTAGATTATTTGTAAAGATAACATCTTTTTGTTTATTTTAGGAGAAATTATATCCAACTGTAATATTTGAGCTTGTTCATGGTATGGTATGTATATGATAAATGTTTATTTTATATACCAGCAATTTATAATAAATAAATAATTTTAGATATATATATATATATAAATTATATTTTAATTAAAATTCATAAAAAGTAATTCTTTTAGTACATAAATTAACTTTAAAATTTTGATAAATAATTATTGTCATATTAGTGTTTATAAGAATTATAGTATATTTAAAAAAAAAATATTTAAATTCAATTTAGAGTAGGAGAAAGAGCCAGGGTTCATATGCCCACTACAATCTTTGAAGCATTAAGCATAAAATAAAAGAGATGGTGGAAGTAAAACTTCAATGCACAATTGAGGATGAAACTTCTATACTTAAAAAAAAAGAGTCTAATGTCATTATTGCTATAGAAATATTATAGACTTTGTATGATCTCAGTAACTACTTTACAGGGTAGCATATAAATTTACTGTGTAATATTCGTTATGCCTTTAAGATGTTTGGTAAAATGTTTAAATAAGAGGAACTTTAACATGAGCGAAGAATGCTTAAAGAATAGTAACTTTAGGATATATTGATCAATGATTTTGAATTATTTATGTATATAAATAGAAATAATAATATTTTGGTAGATTTTTGAGATGTGAGTGAATTTATTACAGAGATTATGTATTGTTCCTAACTTAAACTATCGGGTAATGATGAAGAGGGTAAGACATACCTTGATTACGTTTTATATGCACTCAGATTTTTGTGTCGGAGATCGCATATAATTAGAGATAGTCATTTATAGTTTATCATAGTCAAATTTGTTATTAGACTTATTATATCATTCGTTATTGGATCACCCAGAAATATCCAGTAATAAGTAAGTGTGTTGCTGATTTTATATCAACTAACAATAATGCTAAATGACAGTATATAAACTCATTTGTGAGGTTGAGTAACAACTTAAAATTAGAAGGCTCTGGATAACTTGGTGACTTCCTTATTCTACTGTAAATAGTTGTCTGTTTTTGTTTATTAGAGTTAAAACTATGGTTGATTTCCATGTGATTGTTTCCTATATTCAGAATATTCTTAAAGTGATATACTCACAATTTTTCTGTAATGCCTCAGATCCAGTATGTTCAATTTTGTGATTCTTATCAATGAAGTTGTGCATGTGTGGGTTTATAAGTATGAGATGAACTAATATAGGTGAAGTGTATGACATCTGTAATGTCGATAATTTCTAAATTATGCAGCGGTAAGGAGTGCAGAGGATTTCTTTTTGTGATCCAGCAAGGTACACTCCCCTGTATCTAGTTTATGGAATATAACTTAAAACAAGAGTATGGATTTTTCCAATATTGTGACTATAAGAGTTTCAGATGTATCCTGTTTGCTTAGGTAAGAACTAATCTTCATAGAATTATAATGTATGTGTTAGCAACATGGCCTAACGACAGTGCTTATTATTTCATTAATATGCATTATTGTTAGATTCCCTTTTCTGTTTCCGTATGGTTCTTGTAGCCAATGATTGGCACAAGTACTTGTGTATAAAAACTGTTCTATGGAGGAATACAAATCAGAGAGAAGCATTTTCTATAGAATTTTAGTGTAGAGTTGATAGGATTATTTATTAGTGTTCTTATCTGTAGCCTAACAGCATGTTATTGGAGTTTATGAATTTTTAGAGATGTTTATGTACATATTCTGTTATGGATGCAAGATAAGCATATTTTAGGCAATCATTTACAGAGAAGCCATTCATTACTACAAGAACAAATATCATTGGGTGGTACCCTTTATTGGATGTTACATTTTTCATACAACAATTAGATTCTTTTTTCCCTATATGATCCAACCTGATATGTGACAAACAAAAACTTAATTAGCAAATTACTATCCAAAACAAGACTTTTATTGAAAGGGCCTCACTGGTATTGAATGAAAGTGATATTGATCCATAACATGTGACATTGACATTATATTGCCTCTATTGAATTGCTATGCCTAATCTGCAAACATATCACATTTACTTTCGTTTCTGTTATAATGATGAGCACTTTATTCAGGCTGAGTTCAGTTATTTTCTTTCTTTTTGCAGAATGTGAATTTGAATGATGTGTACATGATTCAAAATATAATTGTTCATGTTTTATACTGTTGTAGGCAATGGAGGTACTAGTAGTAAGTCAAGAAATTTGATAATTTCGTTTAGTGTGTTGGGTGCTGTAGCAGCTCTACTATGTTTCAGTGTCTACTGCTTCTGGTACAGGAAAAGAGTAAGAAAAGGTAACTTGCTGCAGTAACACTTGCTTGATTTTTTAAAATAGATTTCTTTCTCATATTCAAATATGGCCATTTATCTCAAATATGAACTCAAAAACATGTCATTGTAGATAAGATGATGCTTGATGAGGAAAAATTGAATGGAGATCTGCCTACAATCCCATTAATAGCAGTTCTACATAGTACTAATAACTTTTCAGAAGCATTTAAATTAGGGGAAGGTGGATTTGGCCCCGTTTACAAGGTATTAATGATTTGGAATTTGAAAGATTCTTTACATTTGGCATTTTCTATATGTTCACATTTGTTGCAACTTTTATCAGGGAATTCTACCAGATGGAAGACAAATTGCAGTGAAAAGGCTTTCAAAATTTTCTGGTCAGGGCTCACAGGAGTTCAAGAATGAAGTAATGTTTATAGCTAAATTGCAACATCGTAACCTTGTGAGACTTTTGGGGTGCTGCTTGGAGGAAAATGAGAAGATACTAGTATACGAGTATATGTGTAATGCAAGCCTCGACTTTCACCTCTTTGGTGGTATGTTTTACAAATAGTTTTAGTGAATAACATTTTTCATGAGTTTTTGTGCTTTTTACTGCATTTTCTGAGCTCCAAAATAATCATGGTCTGTGGAAATCAATCAAGTGAAGGTGCTATTGGCTTTAAAGTATTAATATGGAACTGAATACAGTGTATATTATTTGCTTATATGACATGTGCTGTATGATTTTGTTATCTAGTTTTTTTTAAGAATAAGAGCACGAACTCATCATCATCATAATAATAATAATAATACCATGGAAAGTTTATGGAGCAAAGTTCATTTGAATTCATAATGTGAAACTGAATTCAAATTATCTTAATGTAACCAATAATCATAACATATCCTCAAGGGAAACAGGTAAACTCTTGAAAGTTGGTGAAATAAGTAATAATTCTGTTGTTATTTTTGTTTCCATGTTAAGTCCAACAATTACTATTTGGTATTTGCTGAGTCCTTAAGTTCTGTTTTTCTTTGCAATGCTGCTCTTCCTTTTTCTGAGATATCTTCTTTGTCTTGGTTGTCAGATGATGAGAAGAGAAAGCAACTTGATTGGAGACTAAGATTAAGCATTATCAATGGAATAGCAAGAGGTATTTTATATCTTCATGAGGACTCTCGACTCAAAGTAATTCATAGAGATCTCAAAGCTAGCAATGTTCTATTAGACGATGAGATGAATCCCAAGATCTCGGATTTTGGATTGGCCAGAGCATTTGAAATAGGACAGAACCAAGCCAATACAAAACGAGTAGTGGGCACCTAGTGAGTTCTATTATTACCTTACGTTGCTTTAAAGAATAGGATTTTTCTAATGCAGTTTTAAGCACTTAACCATCTGAAAAATGAAATTTTTGCTTGTATTTATCATTCAATGTATAAGAGGAATAACAAAGTTCTCTTGCTTCCCTCCAGTGGATACATGGCTCCAGAGTATGCTATGGAAGGATTATTTTCTGTGAAATCAGATGTTTTCAGCTTTGGAGTTCTTGTCCTAGAAATCATTTGTGGAAGAAAGAACAGTGGATTCCATCGATCAGAACATGGTCAAAGTCTTCTCTTATATGTGAGCTTTCCCTCATATTGATCCAGGAGTTATTGAACCATACTAACTATTGCCTAACAACATTCACAAATCACAATTACATGCAGGCTTGGAGCATATGGTGTGCAGGAAAATGTTTGGAATTGATGGATCCAGCACTGATAAAATCCTTCATAGCTAGTGAGGTTGTCAAGTGCTTACACATTGGATTGCTGTGTGTTCAACAAGATGCAGCAGATAGACCAACCATGTCTACGGTTGTTCTAATGCTAGGTAGTGAATCAATGGCCCTTCCAAAACCCAATCACCCTGCATTTTCTGTTGGAAAATTGACCTCTAAAGAAGCATCAGCTTCAAGAAGTTCCAAGAATCTTTCTATTAATGATGTAACAGTCTCAACTGATTTAGCAAGGTAATAGAGAATATTAGTATGTATTCATTCCATTGAAATCCATAACATTAATAACGCAAAGACACATTAACAACATCATGAATCACCTTTTGTTTGTCACTTTGGAATACCATTTATTCAATGGTATGTCATCAATGTCATCAAGAAGTAAGTCTAAGAACTAGTCTAAGTTTCATTATGTTCTTGCTCCACAACAGAAAAAGCAAGAAGATATTGATTATTGGGGTCTCTTCCAACAACCATTAGACTTTGTTATCAAATAACACCCATATAGACCCATGATTGGTCTGCATAACCTTGCAGCTGAATTTCTAATTATTGGAACTTACAACTGTTGCCAACATAGACCCTATGTATGCATTTATGGGGAGTAAGACTATAACATGTTTTACTCACTATTAGTCTCTTTCCCTCCATGCCACAAACATGGTTATAAATGTTGCATACTTGAACCTCATATCATCCATTATCTCACTTAACTTTACCTTGTTGCACAAGATCTTAACTTTTTTGCAACCCACTTAGATCTCTTATTTTTGTTGTTGAAAAACCTTCCACGGTTGTGCTCTGCTTTCAAAGTCTTTAACTTGTAGGTTTCACTCCTACCCACTTTACTCACATAAGCCAAAAACCCACAATCACAGTGACTATTCACCCTCTCCCTTTTGTTCATTTTAATCCAAATGTGTTAGCAAAGTCCATTCCCCAACCTAAATGAAAAATTCTGACATGTTTTGTTTGGTTTGTATCTGTTGTAGTTACCAAATATTTGACCATTACTATCAGAATCTTCAAAATAGAGGTATTCAGTTTCATACCCATATGACAAATCAATGTCTTCAACTTCGATTTTTCACCCTCATACTTTCTTCTCGCACGGCACATAGGTCAGACAAAAAAATCCATTTTATCCTTTTATCCTTAATAAAAGTAATTTTCAGGATCCATAAATACCTTTTTAAGATTTTATAATCTACAATGTCTCATTATTTTGTATTTCGGATTCACCGATTCGAAACGTATTTTCACATTCAGATATACGTTCTGAATTGATCAATTTAGAGTGTTAAGTTATATTTTGAATTGGTCAATCTAGGATTATTTCTTGTTGGAAATCCCACATCGACTAGACATTAGAGTCTTTTATAATATATAAGTGGGTCCAAACCTCACTTCATTGAGTTGGTTTTATGAGGTTGAGTTAGGCTTAAAGTTCACTTCTTAACATGGTATCAGCAGACCACCCGTCATCGGAGACCATCCATAACATCTTAAAGCACATTTGCGATAAGAAACTATGGAGTTTCTTAGTTTTCATGACCTTGAACATGTGGTGATGGACCAACATATAAAAAAAATGAGAAACCAAATACAAAATTTGTAAATTTATTTAAGAATAAAAAATCATTAAATGTTGTCAATAGTTTTTTCTCATACTAAAACTAAAAAACACTCTAATTTACTTGAAAAAATAATTTAATTTATCTTAATTAGGAGGATTATAAATTTAGAAATAGAAAATGTACCAAAAAAGTCAAAATTAGAATTAACACGCGAGTTTGACTCAAGTGATGAGTGCTTAGAAAATGTATGTTGGTGGAGTTTTTGTTGACTAGTGACAATTTTCTTAATGTAAACATCCAACACTTTCTCTTCTTTTTCTAAGCTACAGTCCAACACAGCATTCAATTCAAACACATTCATTATTACGAAAAAGTAATCTCCACTTGAAGAATGTTCCATTCAATAATCAAACCCTTGCTCGCGTGTTAAATAAGTTATTTAATTTAATTACGCTAATTCAAACTTCAAACGTATTGTTAATGACTTGTGTTATTTAAAAATTTATAAAAAAAAGAGTTGATTATTTTTATAACATTACACTGACTTCAACTATATAAATTACACTAATCCAGTTGAATCGTTTGAAAACAAAAAAACTAAAACGTGTATCTTTATATTGTTGTAAACGTTTAAAAACAATGTTATCCACAATTCCAACAATTCTCCAGTGTTATGTTTTAAATATCTTTTTCTACTTCATTAAATTTGATTTAATTTTTTTATCGTTTAAATTTAAAACATATATATATATATATATTATCATATAAATAACCATTTATAAGCTATGAGGCTCACGTTTCTTGAATGACATCACACCGAAACTCTCATGACACACATATTGATAAAATGTCCAATTCAAAAAATATTTGTTGAATTTCTAATAATTATAGCAAAGTTGTAACATAATTTAAAAAAGGAAAAATACATTAATTTTATAAAAAATCGAACTTATTATATAAATTTTTATTATGATTATAAAAATAAGAAACAAATCATTTTGAACCTTGATTGTTGTTACTTAAGGTATTAGTCTAGCTGAGATCTTAAGTTGCATAGTAATACATAACATGAAAGATTTTATTTAAAAAAAAATTCTTTTGAACCCGCCATAAGAAATATCTTTTTGCTAAAAAAAAAACTGAAATATATTTGTGTCCATAAATCTATATTATCAATTTATATAATTCATAATTATATAATGTATAAATTTATGTATCCGTGTCTTCCATTTTAGAGATTATACGTATTTTTGTATCCATATCGCATCAGTATCTATGTGAATGGTAGTTTAGAAGTATTAGACACTTGAATATTAATTAACAGTGTTCAAGAAAGAAAGAGAAACAAAGAATAAAGCAGGTTTTTCCATTAAGAGAGAAGAATAAACTTATCCCATCAAAAGATTAACAACCTATTCAAATCTAATATAATAATAATAATAATAATAATAATAATAATAATAATAATAATAATAATAATAATAATAATAATAATAATCAAAAGCCATGTGCAAATTGACTTGTAAATTAAACCTACCATTTTCTCACCATAGTCCACTCCACTTTATCAACCTTGTCCTCAAAAAACTTGTCTAACACAGCACCAAAACTTCATAAGGATCAAAACACAAATATTCATGATCCCTATTAGGGTTAGTGTCAGCTTCTTGTTCCTCCTTTTCACTACAACAAGAGCTCAAGCACCAATTTACATGTACAATTTTTGTGAGAACTCAACTTCTGTTAGCCCTTCATACAAAGCCAACGTTGACACCCTCCTCTCATGGGTAACCACAGACTCAGATCAAAGTGATGGATACAACTACACCACTGTAAACAACAATAACAATGATGATGATGCTGTTTATGGATTGTACAGCTGCAGATACGACATCACAGGGTATTTTTGCCGGTTCTGCATCACCACTGCTGCCAGTGAACTCTCTCGGAGGTGTCCCAACACTGTAAGAGCTATCATATGGTATGATATATGCATCATCCGTTACTCAAACCAGAGTTTCAATGGCAAAGTTAGTTTAACCCCAACATGGAATATTACAGGACCCAAAAAAATCAAGGTAACTTTTCAGCAAGGAATATGAAAATTCAGATACTTAAGATAGATGGTGTTTTTTAGCATGAAATTATTGTGAAGTATACAAGGGTTTTTGAGGTTAAGAAGTCTGATTAATCACTTTTTCAGAAGCTTTTTTCCTTTTAACTATGTTTCTTTATCTGCATAATTCAAAGGTAAAACTTTGAATAAGAGATTTTTAAGTCTAGTTTATACCTTTTTTACTCTAGTTAAATTTTTTATTGTGAAGTATACAAGGGTTTTTAAGGTTAATTAAGAAGTCTGATTAATCACTTTTTCAGAAGCTTTTTTCCTTTTAACTATGTTTCTTTATCTGCATAATTCAAAAGTAAAAATTTGAATAAGAGATTTAAGTCTAGTTTATCCTGTTTATACTATACTTGTTAACTTTTTAAATATTTTATTTAGATAGAATAATTTAACTTGAGTTTAATATAATGAACCTTTAAAAGTTATTCTGAAATCAACAAACTTAGTATCATGGTTTAGGATTGAATAGCAGTATAAAAACTCCAATTAGTCATTTACTTTATGTATTATGCAGATGTCATTTACTGTGTTATATACAGTTCATTCCTTTTTGTTTGAAATTTCTTTCTTTTGTCTTTTCAAATATTATCCCATAAAATTTTCATCATTAAAATTTTTTTACTATGACTATGTATATATACATAAAACTGTTTTACAAATGTCATTCAATCTAATTTTACCTATAGAACTTGTATCACAGGTAATAGTTTTTAATCCTATGACAGTAAAACTATTTAGCCTTTTAAAAAACGTTTACATTAACATTTGATGTATGATATTTTAATTCACCTAAGACTAAAATTTGTCTTAAATTTCTTCATCCAAATACAGGATTCAGCAGAAGCTAAGAAAGTTGAGGATTCTATGGAGAGTTTGATTACAAAAGTAACCATAGATACCAAGAAGTTTTGGGCAGTGGATGAGTTTGATTGGGTTGACAATGAGAAAAGATATGGTTGGGTGCAGTGTGACAGGGATATTCCAAGTGATGAGTGTGGTGAGTGTTTGCATGTGTTGTTAGACATATTTCCACAGTGTTGTTCCACTAATGCACAGTGGGCAGTTTTTGGTCCAAGCTGTGGAATGAGGATGGATGATGAAAAGTTCTACCAAAGTTCAGGTTAGGGTTTATTTGGAATTTTTATATTGTTTAAAAACTATATTATAAAAAGAAATGAGTGAAATTTCTTCATAATAAATAGAATGAGGTGGAGATTTAGATTTTATTTTTCATTTTATATATAGGGGGCTATATATAATTGCAAAATGCCTTTTTCAACTCATTAAAAGCAAAAATAGCAGTTCTTTCTTTTTAGCATAATTTAGTTTTCACTTTGGTCTTCTAGATTATTTGTACAAGTGATCCCAAAGGAAAAACATTTTTTTGTTTTAGTTTTTGGAGAAATTATATCTAACTTTAATATTTTAGCTTGTTCATGTTGTATGATAAATGTTTATTTTATATACCTACAATTTATTAAAAATTAATAATGTTAAATATAAAATTACATTATAATTAAAAATAATAATAAATAATTTTTTTAGTATATAAATTAACTTTAAAATTTATGATAAAAAGTTATTCTTATATAAGATTTTCTTAACAATTATAGCACATTATTAAAAGAAAATATTAAAATTAAATTAAATTAGAATAAATATGGAAAGGGTATATTAAAATAAATAAGATGTTTTTTTACTGCATATAAGAAAATAATTTAACTCTTATAATGTTAACTAAAGAAGAACTCTTAAAAACTCTTATTCAACATATTTATCACAATTTGACTTCTGTTATTAGTATCTACTAAACATCTTTGTTTGCATCTACATTAGGAGAAAGAGCCACACTTTATATGCCCTACTTCATATCGTTTTATGTTCTGTTTTTCTGCAGAATTTAAGCTTGCTGCATAATTCTGCAGGAAGCATACAATTCAAAATGTTATGGTGTTTTGTTTGTTGGTAAAGATTGTTATGTTTATGTTTATGGATTTGAAAGCAAGATGGTTAGGTTGTAGGTTCTTGTATAAAGGGTTAAGATACTTCTGAAGTTTCTCTTTTAATTTATTAATTCTTTGTTGATAAAAAAAATAAAAAATTGAAACATAGAGCATAAAAATAGACAGGGTGAAGTAAAACTTCAATGTGCAAATTGAGGGGTAAAACTTTTATATTAAAAGAAGTGGAGATAAAATGAGGTTAGTATACTGTTATAGATATAACTTATATATTTTGTCCTCTGCTGTATGATCCCACTAACTATTTTACAGGTTTCTTGTAAATCTAATGATGTCTTATGCTAATTATGCCTTTAAGATGTTTGGGAAAATGTTTCAATTAGAGGAGCTTTACAATGGACGAAGAAGTGTTTAAAGAAGAGTAGCTTTAGAATATATTGATCAATGGTTTTATGTATATGAATATAAATATTTTGTTTTGGTAGATTCTTAAGATGTGAGTGGATTTAGAGCATGTGTTATTCCAAACTTAAAGAGCTGGGTAATGAAGAGGGTATGAATTACCCTGATTATGTTTTATATGCCCTCAGGTCATGGCTGGCTCTAAAGTTTGATGCATTACTTAACTATGGTTTTTTCTTTAAGTTCATGACAGATTAACTTGGTTTACCAAATCTTATATGTGGTTAAAACAGGTGTTGTGAACAACTTTTTTTCTACTATGAACTTCATCAGTTAATTCTTTTCATTAATGAGTTAATCTTCATTGGTGTCCTTTAAAAATATTATTGTAATATGAATTCCTTTTATGCCATAATTGATGCTAGTCTATTACTTACCGCTATATCTGGAATACATAAGTATTTTCTCTAAGTCAAATTTAACCTCAACTACATCAGTACTTTCAAAAAAACTATGGAGTTTAACTTTTACCAACGGCAATATCTTTGCCTAGATTTTCCTTTGAAAACATTTCAAATTTTTATTGTGTTTTGGAATGGATTTTTCTGGAGCTTCCAATGTCTAACAACATGATGGAAATAGGCTTAAGAAAACTAATCCAGTTTAGTGTTATTGACAACCTCCAATTAAAAGCTGGTGCAGGGTAGTTGTAGATAGATACATGGTACCAGCGTTTAATATTAGAAGGCTCAAGATAACTAGGTGAGTTCCTTGTTCTATTGGAAACAGTTGTCTTGTACTTTTATTAGAAGTTACAACTGTGGTTGATTTTCACGGGACTGTCTCCTATATTAAGAATATTCTAAAAGTGACATACTTGACATTTTTTTTCTGTAATGGCTCAGATCCAGTATGCTCAATTATGTGATTGTTATTGTAAGAGAATTAGCTCAACAAATTCATTCAGACCACAGAAACACAAACAATAACAGAGAAGCAACACCTTCTAATGGGTAGAAGGTAAATAGTAAAAGAGGAAGAAGAGAGAATCACGCAGAGAAACTTAAACGTGGTTTGATTGAAGTATGAACGAACTTCAACTTACATCCACGGAGAGAATTCACTATAAAACACAGAGATTACAACTTAGCAGTTTCTCTCTCAGCAAACTCTCACACTCAGATATGACTCAAACATTCTACTAAAAGGTTAGCCTCTAGAGAAGGGACAAGGTCCTATTTATAGAGAAAATACCATTATAACTAACACACATGAAAGGTGCCTAAGACTAACGAGAAAGACACGTAAACAATGCTTCTCGTTTCATAATAGAGCAATCACTAGACGATTTCATCAGATAGTCCAGGTCCAGTAGACGGTATGAGACTAGATGGTCTAATGAGACAATCTAGTAGTGTCAATGGTCTAGGAGTCTTAAAGACGAGATTTTACTAGAGATTTTTTTCACAAATCTCTACCATGGTTCAAAATAAATCTTCTGAAGAAGAGTTCTTGTCTCGCAGACTTAATCTCCAATCAGCTGGATCAAATCCAAACAATGAAAGAATTTACAGCCTCACAAAATCTTGCCTTGAATTTCCGTTGACTTGTTTTTTGGATTATCATCTTTACGTTTGAAAATCCATTTGCAATTGGCCAACCTAGAACCCATAGGTCTACTAACAAGAGTCGAAGTATTGTTCTGATAAAGTGACTTCATCTCCTCCTTCATGGTGTCTAACCATTTTGTGCTCTCCTTACTTCCTAGTGTAGAGGATACACTAAACGGTTCATCGTCTAACATCTCACTTGTAGCCACTAAAACATATGCAATAAGATCTACATATCCATACCTTTTTGGAGCTCTTATTATTCTCCTCATTCTATTTGTGGCAAGCATGTAATCATGAGACTGTTTGTCTTCATCAGAAGCTTCTCGTCTTTCATTTACCAGATCATCTAACGCATTATCATGTAGGAAATTAGATGCTTCTTTATCAGACTCCCCCTACTCACAGGCACACATTCGGAAACTCTGGGCTTATAAGTCACTTAAGTTTCATTGAAGACAACATCCCTTCTGATAATACATTTCTTCAATTCTGGCTTAAGAGACCATAGACAATATCCTTTTAAAAACTTCGGGATAGCCAAGAAACACGCATTTAACAACACGTGCATTCAGTTTTCCTTGCCTCATGTGAGCATAGGCATCACGACCAAAAATTCTAAAGAGATCAAGGTTTGGGGAATGTCCTGACTAGATTCCTTTAGGAGTCTTCGTCTCCAACACTCTTGAGAGACATCTATTGATCAGGTAGGTAGAGGTAACAACAATTTCAGCCCAAAACACTTTTGGAACTTCAACACTTAACATGCATCTCACTTTTTTCAGAATGGTCCTATTGAATCTCTCAGCTAGGCAATTTTACTGAGGAGTTTCTACTACTCTCTGATGCCTTGCAATACCATTCTCCTTGCAGAAGCTGTTGAATAGTTCTGAACAGAATTCAAAACCATTATCAGTTCTGAACCACTTGACCGTCTTAACAATATTTTTCTGTTATTAGTATCAGTTGTGTATAGAGAAGAGGGGGTATTCTGTTCTGCTGTTGTTAGATAGAGAACCTTGTCGGTTACTCTAGAGGACCCTAGCTCTGGGCAGTAGGACTGTTTATCTTGCAAATAAACAGAACCTCATAGCTGTCTTATCTTCCATTCCCTATTTCCCTTTGCTAGTTCTGTGGTGTAGATCTGTATTAGGATGTTACATTTTTTATACGACAATTGATTCTTTTTCCCCTCTATGATCCAAGCTGATACGTGACAAACAAAAAACTTTATTTGCAAATTACTATCCAAAACAAGACTTTTATGAAAGGGCCTGATTAGTATTGGATGCATGTGAAGTGACATTGATCCATAACGTGTGATTGACATTATGTTGACCCTCTTTAATTGCTATACCTAATCTGCAAACCTATCACATTTATTTTTGTTTCTGTTATAATAATAATAATAAGAAATTTATTCAGATTTTGAGCATTTATCTTTTCTTTCTTTTTGCACAATGTGAATCTGAATAATGTGTAAAAATTAAAAATATAATTGTTCATCTTTTATACTGTGGTAGACAATGGAGGTGCTAGTAAGACAAGAAAGTTAATCATTTCCTCTAGTGTGTTGGGGTCTGTAGCTCTACTATGTTTCAGTGTCTACTGCTTCTGGTACAGGAAAAGAGTAAGAAAAGGTAATTTCCTGCAATAACACTTGCTTGATTTTTTAAAATATGTTGCTTTCACATACTCAATTATAAACTCAAAAACATGTCATTGTAGATAAGATGACGTTTGATGAGGAAAAATTGAATGGAGATCTGCCTACAATCCCATTAATCGCAGTTCTACATAGTACTAATAACTTTTCAGAAGAATCTATATTAGGGGAAGGTGGATTTGGCTCTGTTTACAAGGTATTAATGATTTGGAATTTGACAGATTCTTCACATTTGGTATTTTTCTATTTGTTCTCATTTCTTGCAACTTTTATTAGGGAATTCTACCAGATGGAAGACAAATTGCAGTGAAAAGGCTCTCACAATTTTCTGGTCAGGGCTCACAGGAGTTCAAGAATGAAGTAATGTTTATAGCTAAATTGCAACATCGTAACCTTGTGAGACTTTTGGGATGCTGCTTGGAGGAAAATGAGAAGATACTAGTATATGAGTATATGTGTAATGCAAGCCTCGACTTTTACCTCTTTGGTGGTATGTTTTACAAATAGTTTTAGTTTTTTTTTTATCAGAAAAAATAAATGAATATAAGGGGACACTTAAGGGGTATCCCAACCCATGTACAAAGGTAAGAGACAGCACAACAAAACAAACACCTTACTACGTCTCTGACACTTCTACAACTGAATTAACATTACAGAGTTGCAACAGCAACTATGTTCATAAACCAATATCCATTCACACTTACAAACAGGGACCATGCTGCAAAAGGAAGCCTAGCTACTTACTTCTTACCCCTCGCGCCTGCACTCTCCAAGACCCCAAACCAGCATCCTATAGACATGACTAGGGCCAACTCCATCAAAGCTCCTGCTAAAAACACAAAAAATACCCTTACCCGTTATACAAAGCTTTTTAAGCAGAGGAGAGGGTACAAAATCCAGTCGGAAAAAGAGTAGTCAAAAGATCCAGCTCTGTGTTTCAACCACAACCAAGATTTTAACTGGGCCATATGGAATAACAAATAGTTTTAGTGAATAACATTTTTAATGAGTTTTCTTGTTTTAAAGTTTTTTTTTTGTTTCCATGCTAAGTCCAAGAGTTACTATTTGGTATTTGCTGAGTCCTTAAGTTTTGTTTTTCTTTGCATTGTCAGATGATGAGAAGAGAAAACAACTTGATTGGGGACTAAGATTAAGCATTATCAATGGAATAGCAAGAGGTATTTTATATCTTCATGAGGACTCTCGACTCAAAGTAATTCACAGAGATCTCAAAGCTAGCAATGTTCTATTAGACGATGAGATGAATCCCAAGATATCAGATTTTGGATTGGCCAGGGCATTTGAAATAGGAGAGAACCAAGCCAAGACAAAACGAGTAGTGGGCACCTAGTGAGTTCTACTTATACCCAGCATTGCTTTAAATAATAGGCTTTTTCTAATGCAGTTTTAACCACTTAAACATTTGAAAAATGAAATTTTTGTTATGTATTAATCGTTCAATGTATAAGAGGAATAACAAAGCTCTCTTGCTTCCCTCCAGTGGATACATGGCTCCAGAGTATGCTATGGAAGGATTATTTTCTGTGAAATCAGATGTTTTCAGCTTTGGAGTTCTTGTCCTAGAAATCATTTGTGGAAGAAAGAACAGTGGATTCCATCGAGCAGAACATGGTCAAAGTCTTCTTTTATATGTGAGTTTTCTCTCATATTGTTCAAGGAGTCATTGAACCATACTAACTAGACCTTAACAACATTCACAAATCACAATTACTTGCAGGCTTGGAGCATCTGGTGTGCAGGAAAATGTTTGGAATTGATGGATCCAGCACTGATAAAATCCTTCATAGCTAGTGAGGTTGTCAAGTGCTTACACATTGGATTGCTGTGTGTTCAACAAGATGCAGCAGATAGACCAACCATGTCTACGGTTGTTCTAATGCTAGGAAGTGACACAATGGATCTTCCAAAACCCAATCACCCTGCATTTTCTGTTGGAAAATTGACCTCTAAAGAAGCATCAGCTTCAGAAAATTCCAAGAATCGTTCTATTAATGATGTAACAGTCTCAGCCGTTTTGGCAAGATAATAGGGAATATTTTCTGTTCTTGAGGACTATGTATTCATTCCATTCAAAACCATAACACTTGTCTAGTGTGGTGTGTTTCTTTCTTCTTATCTTGATGTTTTTAAGATGAGAGAAACTGTGAAATTAAGAATATTGACCACCAAAGGGATAGGTAATGCATATCTGGATAAAACATGTTCCCTTCATTCCTTTACATGTCAATGAGGTAAGTTAGAAGAGTTTCTTCAAATTGAAATAATTTAAATTGATAATACTTCAAATTTAATATATTTTAATTTTATAAAAATTATTAAATTTCCCATCCAATAAAAAGGTAAGAGTTTTTGCAAATATTGTAGTTTTGAATTTCCTATTGTTCGTTTGTTACTTTGTGAAGGAGTAACATGAATTTAAGGATCCTTAAGAGTCTTTTTTATTTAACAGTGAGTTTACATGAGTTTTTTCTCTCTCTCCTATTTCTCTGTTCTATCTGCCATAATTGATCATTCAAGTCAAGTTGACTTGAACTTCGTTAGAGATGAATTGCACATGACTTGTTAATATTTATTTATTTAAATGAAGAATATTTGAACACGCAATCCAAAGTGATTTGCTTTTACCTCTATGGAGAAATTGTGTACAATATTATTTCATATTTCATTTTAAAAGAATGGTTGCTAGATTGTTTATGGAATATTTTTTTACAATGCTATTGGAAAATCAAAATTGCTTATAAATTATGAAATTTTATGACTTGACCCATTTTAAATTCTCCTAAAATTTATTGTACATAAATTTTCTATTACTTGTAGAAAATATACTCTATCTTCTACCAACAATAGAAATATAAACTATTTTTTTCTTGGTTTCAGAAAAAATATGTTTCAAATTAATAAAAATAACTTATTTGTTACAGATGCGAGTATTAAGAGTGAAGAAATTGCCTCTATACATGATATAGGAATAAAAATTGTAAAATTTAAGGAGACTAATAAACAAATATTAATATATATATATATATATATATAATATGTATCTATATATTAAAGTGAATTTAATAAAGTTTTGAGTTCAATACAACCTTCAACTTAAAACTTCGAGAGTTCAGAGATAACATATGAACAAGGAAAAGTCTCTTGTGGATTTCAGAGTATATCAACAAATTGGATCTTGTCTCGTCACACGTTGAACAGATTAAGTAGATGGAGATAACACCAATATAGATGAATTAATTTTCATCTATCAGTTCGACTTAAATTCAATTTTCAATATATAATTTAATATTTAAGTTCATACTTTTATATTAATATTTAGTTTAATTATTAAATACCTTTTTCTTTTAGCATAAGCTAGTACATAGTTTGAAATTTCTCTTGAAAAGAAAAATTGCAGTTGAGTTTCCTTACAGTTCCCACTGTTGATTTTGGCTTAATCCCAAGTCCCACATCGGTGGGTTCATTGTTTGGGAAGGAGGTTTGAGGGTTATAAATTAAACTCTTCTCCTTCACTGTTATATATCCCAATTTGTAATATCTTCTCTCATAGTAATAAAAGTGAGCTGTTTTTGCTGTGCTCGGAGATTAGGCTAAACAGGCCGAACTCCGTTAACAATTTTAGGGTGTGTTCTTTCCTCTTTATCTCTTTTATTATTCCGCTTTATTTATTCAATATTATTTGTCGGGTAGCTCTGTTAGGGTTTTGTTTTAGTGGGAAAATTACCCGTTTTTCCCAACAAGTGGTATCAGAGCCGAAGGTTCGCCTTGGGTTGTTTGAAATTATTTGTAATATTGAATATTATATTTTGAGTTTGTAATGGCAAATCAAGAAGAAGAAGCCAAGGATGTATCCAGAGTGTCGGGCTCCTCTTCATCATGGTCGAGGTTCCCGGTGTCCACCTTGAAATTGGCGGTGGAAATATTTGATGGCACTGGACATTTTGGCATGTGGCAAGGAGAGGTCTTGGACTCTCTTTTTCAGCAGGGTCTTGATATTGCTATTGAAGGAGAGAAACCAAAAGAGGTAGAGGAGAAAGATTGGAGCATCATCAACCGGTTGGCATGCGGAACTATTCGATCCTGCCTGTCCAGAGAGCAGAAGTACGCTGTAAAAAACGAGACTTCTGCACACAAACTGTGGAAGGCATTGGAGGACAAGTTTCTGAAGAAGAGTGGTCAGAACAAGCTCCTGATGAAGAAAAGGTTGTTCCGATTTGACTACCAACAAGGTACTACTATGAATGCACACATCACTATGTTTAATCAATTAGTAGCAGACCTGTTGAATTTAGATGTGAAGTTTGAGGATGAGGATTTGGCTTTGATGTTGTTATCATCTCTTCCTGATGAATTTGAACATTTGGAGACTACGCTCCTTCACGGGAAGGAGAATGTGTCGTTAGATGCTGTTTGTTCTGCTTTATATAGTCATGAATTAAGAAAGCAGGATAAGATGAGAACCAAATCAACGACATCAGAAGAAGCATTGGTGGCAAGAGGTCGTCAGCAAAGCCAAACAAAGGAGAGAAGAGGGATGTCTAAGTCTAAAGGTCGAGTCGTTGCCAAAGATGAGTGTGCTTTCTGTCATGAGAAAGGACACTGGAAGAAAGACTGTCCAAAACTGCAGAAGAAAGGGAAGACTCCACAAGATGCAAATGTTGTAGAATGCAAAAGTGACGTGGAATCAGATATCTCTTTAATTGTCTCGCTTTCAGCATCATCGTATCCAGATGAGTGGATATTGGATTCAGGTTGTACTTATCATATGTGTCCCATTCGGGAATGGTTCTTTGATTTTCAAGAACTCGATGGCGGGGTTGTTTACATGGGTAATGATAATCCATGTAAGACAGTCGGGATAGGTTCAATCAAGCTGCGGAATCATGATGGATCCACCAGAATTTTGCGGGATGTACGGTACGTGCCAAAGTTGAAGAAGAATCTCATCTCATTGGGGGCTTTAGAATCTAAAGGCCTAGTTGTGACGATGCGAGATGGAATTCTTAAAGCAACTTCGGGAGCACTGGTGATGTTGAAAGGCGTGATAAAGAACAATTTGTATTACTATCAAGGTAGTACAGTGGTGGGGACAGTAGCGGCAGCAACTTCTAACTCTAAGAAGGATGCTGAGGCAACGAAGTTGTGGCATATGAGGTTGGGACATGCTGGAGAGAAATCCTTGCAAATTCTTACCAAGCAAGGATTGTTGAAAGGTACGAAGGCTTGCAAACTTGAATTTTGTGAGCATTGTGTTCTGGGAAAGCAACGAAGAGTGAAGTTTGGCACTGCAATTCACAATACCAAGGGTATTCTGGATTATGTGCATTCAGATGTGTGGGGACCTGCCAAGACTCCGTCAATCGGAGGTAGGCATTATTTTGTCACTTTTGTGGATGATTTTTCCAGGAGAGTTTGGGTGTTTACTATGAAGAACAAAAATGATGTGCTTGAAATTTTCCTTAAGTGGAAAGCTGAAGTTGAAAACCAGACAGGAAGGAAGATTAAGGTTCTCCGAACAGACAATGGAGGAGAATACAAGAGTGATCCGTTCCTGAAGGTATGTCAAGATTGTGGCATAGTTCGGCACTTCACTGTTAGAAAAACACCACAGCAGAATGGGGTGTCGGAGCGTATGAACAAGATACTTGTGGAGAAAGTTCGTTGTATGTTGTCTAATGCTGAGTTAGGCAGAGAGTTTTGGGCTGAGGCTGTGACATACGCTCAACATCTCGTCAATCGTTTGCCATCATCTGCTATAGATGGCAAAACCCCGTTAGAGGTATGGTCTGGAAAACCTACAACTGATTATGATTCTTTGCATATTTTTGGTTCTATTGCATATTATCATGTGATTGAATCAAAGTTGGATCCACGGGCAAAGAAGGCTCTTTTCATGGGCTTTAGTCCTGGAGTGAAGGGATACCGTTTGTGGTGTCTAGAGGCAAAGAAGACGATTATCAGCAGGGATGTTACCTTTGATGAATCTGCCATGTTAAAGAAGGTAAATCCAAAAGGAGCTGATAGTACTCCACAACAGGTGGAGTGTGCTCGGAAGCAGGTGGAGTTTGAGCCGACAGTGGTGATCCCAACACGAAATACCACAAGTGACTCTCCTATGGCAGAAGAAGAGTCAGATGAGGAAGAGGTTCCTACCCAAGAATCTCAACAACAATCAGCGCCAATTGCAGTTAGAAGACAAAGACGAGATATTCAGAAGCCTGCTCGTTTCATGGATATGGTTGCCTATGCACTTCCAGTTGTTGATGACATTCCATCCACTTACCCAAAAGCCATTCTGAGTTCAGAAAGTGGTAATTGGGCGGGTGCGATGGAAGAGGAGATGCAGTCTTTGAAGAAGAACAAGACGTGGAAGTTGGCACAATTACCAAAAGGTAAGAAGGCAATTGGGTGCAAATGGGTATTTGCAAAGAAAGAAGAATTTTCTAATAAAGAAGATGTTTGCTACAAGGCAAGGTGGTTACAAGGGCCAAGTTTGAATATTGTTTAGACTTGGTTAATATTTTGCACATTTGAAGTTGGCGCCCGGAGGCGCAAATTTGAAGCACTGTAAAGTTTGTTTTTTGTTATGTTGTGAGAAGATTTGTTTTAGGTGGGACTTGAAATTAAGCCAAGGTGGAGATTTGTTGATTTTGGCTTAATCCCAAGTCCCACATCGGTGGGTTCATTGTTTGGGAAGGAGGTTTGAGGGTTATAAATTAAACTCTTCTCCTTCACTGTTATATATCCCAATTTGTAATATCTTCTCTCATAGTAATAAAAGTGAGCTGTTTTTGCTGTGCTCGGAGATTAGGCTAAACAGGCCGAACTCCGTTAACAATTTTAGGGTGTGTTCTTTCCTCTTTATCTCTTTTATTATTCCGCTTTATTTATTCAATATTATTTGTCGGGTAGCTCTGTTAGGGTTTTGTTTTAGTGGGAAAATTACCCGTTTTTCCCAACACCCACTTTCTCTGACTTTTTTTTTCGTAATCACATGCAATGGCTAATGTTTCTCTTCCTCTTCAACAGGTTTTTTAAAACTGAGTTAGATTTAAAGTGTACTTCTTAATATAGTATCAAAGTTATTTAAAGTTTATAACAGTGAGAGTTTGTTGTCTTTGTCAGGTTATTCACCATCAAACTACTGTCAATCATCCATAAATAGTTTTGTATGGTTAAATTAGGATTAAGGTTCCTTCTTAATAATCTCAGTTTGTTATTTCCATAAAACAAGAAAAGTTAGTGTTACTCAAGAACTTGAGCAGCTACTCCATGATGGTAACACAAACATGCTTTGATTTCTTGTTATTGATGAGTTTTGGAACACTAGTTACAAAGGCACAAACACAGATATATCTGGGAAGTAATTGCCAAAACACCTCCCAAGAGTCTTTCAGCAGTGCATACCAAACCAATCTTGATAAGATGCTCACATGGATGTCCTCTGATGCAGCCACAAGCAAAGGCTATAACCACACCAGCATAGGCATCAACACCACAGTGTATGGCCTCTATGATTGCCGTGGTGATGTTGTTGGACACTTTTGCCAATTCTGTGTCTCCTTCGCAGCCAGAGAAGCTCCTAAACGCTGCCCCAATAGGGTATCTGCTATGGTGTGGTATGAGTATTGCATTCTAAGGTACTCTAATGAGAGCTTCTTTGGAAAAATTCTCACACACCCCACATGGCATGGGTTTGGAACAAAAAATGTATCCAACATGGCAGAGGTTCTTAAAGGTGAAGGTTTTGTGAAATGTTTGATCAGAAAAGCAACTGAGGAAACCAACCAGTTGTACTATTTGGGTGGCTTCAATTTGAGTTCCACTCAGAGAAGGTATGGCATGGTGCACTGCAGTAGAGATCTCACAAATGGAGGTTGCAGACAGTGTTTGGAGGCTGTATTGGCACAAGTTCACAAATGTTGTGAACAAAAAATAGGATGGTTTATTTGGTCTGGAACATGTATGATAAGGTATGACGATCAAATGTTCTACCTTCTTAACAACCAAACATCCTCACTTCCTGCTTCAAATCAGCAAACAGGTGAATCTAAAGACTATAAATTTATAATAACACTTTTTTTTATCTATTGATTATTCTTCTTTTAATATTGTCACAGATAAGAAAAGGGGTGATAAGAGGTCAAAAATCTTAATCATTAGCATCAGTCTGATGGGGTCAATATTTCTACTGTGTTTGAGCTTATATCGCTTCTGGTACAGGAGAAGAGTTAGAAAAGGTAGTTTCCTGCAATAACACATTCCATAATTCGTATGAAAACTTATTAATAAGGCTATTTTGTTGAAATATGAACTCAGAAACTTCTCTTTGTAGATGGGTTTCGTCTATCTTCGTTTCATAAAATTCAAACAGAGGAATCATGGACCACAGACCTGCGCATTATCCCACTAACCACAATTCTGCAGAGTACTGATAACTTTTCAGAAGCATGTAAATTAGGAGAAGGAGGATTTGGCAGTGTTTACAAGGTTTTAGTGACTTGAATTTATGACACAGATTTTTCACTTTTTATCAGATTTTATTTATTGCAAACTTTTATCAGGGAATTCTAGCAGATGGAACACAAATTGCAGTCAAAAGGCTCTCAAAGTTTTCTGGTCAAGGCTCGGAGGAGTTTAATAACGAAGTCCTGTTTATAGCCAATTTGCAACATCGCAATCTTGTGAGACTTTTGGCATGTTGCTTGGAGGAAAACGAAAGCATACTAGTATATGAGTATTTGCAGAACAAAAGTTTAGACTTTCACCTCTTTGGTATGTTTTTGCATGGCTTCAATGCTCAATTATTTTACTGCATTCTTTTCTCAGCATCTCTTAGTGGAAAATTAGTCTTGGCTAACAAGTCAAGTGGTGCTACTATGACCTCTGAAGTAGTCTTTTCCTTTCATAACAAGAAACTAAGTTATCTTTAAGGAGGAACAGCTAAATATACTCATTTTGTTATCTTTTCCCCCATGCTAAGGGCAAATCTTAGCATTTGGTATCTGCTATATCTATGCCACAATATGTTTTTCTGTTCAAATCTCTTCACTGTCCATTTTTTGCAGATGATGAGAAGAGAAAGCAGTTTGATTGGAAACTAAGATTAAGGATTATCAATGGAATAGCAAGAGGTATTTTATACCTTCATGAGGACTCTAGAGTCACAGTAATTCATAGAGATCTCAAAGCAAGCAATGTTCTATTAGATCATGACATGAATCCCAAAATATCAGATTTTGGATTGGCAAGGGCATTTGAAATAGGACAAACACAGGCAAATACAAAACGAGTAATGGGAACTTAGTGAGTTCTACCCCCATTTCTTTCAATAACAGGATTTTTCTAATGCAAATTTAAACACTTAATTGTTTGAGAAATGAAGTTCCTGTTATATTTTGTTCAAGGAACTAAAGAAGTTGTATTGATTTCCTTTAGTGGGTACATGGCTCCGGAGTATGTCATGCAAGGACTATTTTCAGTGAAATCTGATGTTTTCAGCTTTGGAGTTCTTGTTCTGGAAATCATGTATGGGAGAAAGAACAGTGGACTGTATATGTCAGAACATGGTCAAACTCTTCTTTTATATGTGAGTCTTGCACTCTCATTGATCATCAAATTATTCAACAAATATAAATAAGTTTAACAGTGTTCACAAATTGCAAATACTTGCAGGCTTGGAGAACATGGAGTGCAGGAAAATGTTTGGAAATGATTGATCCAATGCTGGAAAAATCCTTCATAGGGAGTGAAGTTGAGAGGTGTATACACATTGGTTTGTTGTGTGTTCAAGAAGATGCAAAAGATAGACCAACAATGTCTGATGTTGTTGTAATGCTTGCAAGTGATACAATGCTTCTTCCAAAACCCAAGCACCCTGCATTTTCAATTGGAATAATGGCCTCAGAGGAAGTTCATACATCAAAAAGTTCCAAGACTGTTTCCAATAGTGATCTAACAGTCTCTGTTTCTTTACCAAGGTGATGAACAAGTGCTAAAGGATTTTCCTGTTCTCAAATGTGACAAAGTAAAGTTGTACTTATCATTGATTTAAATATAAATTATCTCTTAAATTTATGCACTTGTCATTGAAATTGATCTGAGTGATTTCTGCACTGTCAATAAAAAAAAAATCTTATACACTGTTAACTCTTCTCTCCAAAAGTCACTCAATGATATTTGAAATGTCTACAAATTAGGGTCAATAAACAGTGTCACCATTAAGGGTGCCAATGTTGACTTCCACCTACCACCATTAATATGGAAAGTTAAGAACTTCTACCTTGGGACTTGTGAGCTAATAATCCTTTTGTGAAACAGTACCATGGATATGGATGCCTCATGAATGTTTTTTTAGAGAATATCATGATGGAATAACACTATTATTAAACATTTTTCTATATCATAAACTTTAATTATCATAAAACTATTCGTTGTTATCTAATAATTATCTACGAATTTGAATTTGCATCAATAGATAAACTAGTACTTACATGATTTTACCAATAAATTACTATTAATAAGTAAAATTGAGTTTTTAGGTAAATAAAGTAGTTTCAAGATAAAATTATGTGTAATATGGAGGTATATATATACTCAATTTATAATATCTATAGATTTATTGTAAATTTTCGTGTAGTGAATTTTATTTCACTTGATCATTTAATACTTAATCTATTACGTAAAAATGGATAAAGTTTAAGAGTGTAAAAAATGCCCTTTTTAATTTGGATTGTAGAACCCTTTCTGAATTGGATTTTAATACTTCTACTATAGACTTAATTTGTCATATAAGGGAACAAATAAAAAAGCATTACTTCTATAACGATCAAATCAAGAAACCGTGAAAGTGATTTTTTTTTTATTAACAAAGAATAGAATGAATAAAATTGAAATAAATGTTCAAATCCTTAAAAAAAACTTAAAAAAATATCTATCTCATTGAACATTACAAGAAAATCTTATATCATCTAGCATAATATAAACATTACAATCAAAACCTATAAAAACATTGATAAAAATGTAAATTAATTAATCAAATTGTAACCAATAAACTTCATCCTAATATTTCTTTGTACATTTAACATAGTCATGAAGGGCAGTAGAAAGGTTCTTCCATCTATCTATAAGCAAAAGTTGCATACGTTTCTGATGTCAGAAAGGCTTCCAGACACAAACTCATAGTCAACTATTAATATTTTAATAAGGCTTGCCCTCAAATATTGACGGGGTGAGTTTACATTTCATACAGTTTGAATTTCAAATTTGAAGTTCAACTTATTTAATAAGTATTGTTAAAGAGTAGTATATTGAGAATGACTAACACATGACACTCAGGGTTATTCAATGCAATACATGCCATATGTTTCAATCACTGTGGCAAATAACATAATTAAGCAAGTACTTCATGGTAGGAACACAAGGAAACGTGAGATCAATATGCTTTAGTTTCTTGTTATTACTGAGTTTCAGATCATTCAGTACAAAGGCCAAAGCAGACACATCCCTGGGAAGTAACTGCGACAACACCACCCAACAGACTCTCAGCAGTGCATACCAAACCAACCTTGATAGAATCCTCACATGGATGCCCTCTGATGCAGCCACTAGCTACGGTTATAACCACACCACCATAGGCACCAATAGCTCTGTGTATGGCCTCTATGATTGTGGTGGTGATGCGGTTGGATACTTTTGTCAATTTTGTGTTTCCACTGCTGTAAGACAAGCCCCTCAGCTCTGCTCCAATAGGGTGTCTGCTGTGGTGTGGAATGATTACTGTGTTATAAGGTACTCAAATGAGGACTTCTTTGGGAAAGCTTTGACAGACCCAACATGGAATACTTTTGGAACAAAAAACATATCCAACACGACAGAGATTCAGAAAGGTGAGGATTTTGTGAGAAGTTTGATCAGAAAAGCAACTAATGAAACCAACCAGTTGTACTATAAGGGTGGCTTCAATTTGAGTGCCACTGAGAGCAGGTATGGTGTAGTGCAGTGCACTAGAGATCTCCCAAATGAAGAGTGCAGACAGTGTTTGGAGGAGATATTGGTTGAAGTTCCCAAATGTTGTGAACAAAAAGTAGCATGGATGGTTTGGTCTGGAAGTTGTATGATAAAGTATGATGATTATATGTTCTACCTTCTTAAGAATGAAACATCTCCAACTCCTGCCGCCAATCCGCAAACAGGTGAATCTGAATCCTATTATAGTACTTTTGTTAAATATTAGTTGTTAAAATTTTAGTTTTGTTAATAAAGAGATTCGAAACACAACCTATTTCTCCCTCTCCCTTCCATTTTAACCTTCTAACCGACCTTATATCAACATTCATCTTTTATATTGTCACAGATAAAGAAGGGGTTAATAACAGGTCAAGAATATTGATCAGTATCTTCAGTGTGATCGGGGCAATAATTGTACTATGTTTCAGCCTATACTGCTTCTGGTACAGGAAGAGGGTGAGAAAAGGTAATCATCAAGAAAAAACGAGGGATGGAGTTAGAGAAGGTAAATTTCCTCTGAACCCACATTCCTTGATTTGCATGATAGCTAATTTCTACCAGTCAAATAAGACTATTTTGCTTAGATATGAACTCACAAACTTCTTTTGTATAAGAGCTTCCTCTACCCTCTTTTCAAAAAAATCAATGGGAGGAAACGTGGAACACAGACCTGCCTAGAATCCCATTTGCCACAATTCTACAGAGTACCTATAACTTTTCAGAAGCATGTAAATTAGGGGAAGGTGGATTCGGCCCTGTTTACAAGGTTGTAATGATTTCGAGTTTTGAATAGAGATTTCTTATTTTCACCAACTTTTATTGATTGCAAACTTTTACCAGGGAACTCTACCTGATGAAACACAAATTGCAGTCAAAAGACTCTCTAAATTTTCTGGTCAAGGCTCAGAGGAGTTCAACAATGAAGTAATGTTTATAGCTAAATTGAGGCATCGCAACCTTGTAAGACTTTTGGCATGTTGCTTAGAGGAGAATGAAAAGATACTTGTATATGAGTATTTGCCGAATAAAAGTCTCGACTTTCACCTATTTGGTATGTGTTCACATAACTCTTGTGGAAGTGTTGCTTTCACTGCAATTTGTTCTTCAGCATTCACCAGCACAAAAATTAGTATGGGTTATAAAATAGAGTGGGGAAACTATGGGGCTTTAATGCAGTTTTCCTGGCATGTAAATGGTTCCATTATAATTTAAAAATAAAAGCAGTAGGACACTATCATAATACCTAAAACAATCAACCACGTTTTCCACTCTTTCATATTTACATTAAACTAAATTCAGTTATGTCATGTCATTAATAATCATGTTACAAGTTATCTTTAACGGGAAAATGAAAGATTATTGGTATTTTTTCCCCATCCTGTGGCTAAATCATAGCATTTGGTGTATTTTCTATTTTGTTTTTGCTTCACTAACTGTTTTGATGTTCAAATGTCTATGCTGTTATTGTGTTTTCAGATGTTGAGAAAAGAAAACACTTTGGCTGGAAACTAAGATTAAGCATTATCCATGGAATAGCAAGAGGTATTCTGTACCTGCATGAGGACTCTCAACTCAGAGTAATTCATAGAGATCTCAAAGCCAGCAACGTTCTATTAGATCATGACATGAATCCCAAGATATCAGATTTTGGATTGGCAAGGGCATTTGAAGGAGGACAGAACCAAGCAAATACAAAACGAGTAATGGGAACTTAGTGAGTTTTACTTATAACAAATTCTTTGAAAACAATAAGATTTATCAATGCATATTTTAGTATAAAATGAGATTCTTTTCTATATATTCCCTGACACGAGATAATAACAAAACTCTATCGATTTTCATTAGTGGATACATGGCTCCGGAATACGCTATGGAAGGACTATTTTCAGTGAAATCTGATGTTTTCAGCTTTGGAGTTCTTGTTCTAGAAATCATTTGTGGGAGAAAGAATGGTGGATTCTACATGTCAGATGGTCAAACTCTCCTTGTATATGTAAGTGTTCACTCTAGTGTCGTTGAGAATTTTGCTAAGATAACTAAGGGTTAAGAGTATTAAAAAACTACATATACTTGTGTAGGCTTGGAGAATATGGTATGAAGGAAAATGTTTGGAATTGATGGATCCAGTGCTGGAAAAATCCTTCATAGGAGATGAAGTAGAGAGGTGCATACAGATTGGTTTGATGTGTGTTCAAGAAGATGCAAGAGATAGACCAACCATGTCTGATGTTGTTGTAATGCTGGCGAGTGACACAGTGGCCATTCCAAAACCCAAGCACCCAGCATTTTCAATTGGAAGAACGACCTCAGAGGAAGTCTCTACATCAAGAAGTTCCAAGAATCTTTCCATTAATAATATAACAAGCTCTATTACTTTACCGAGGTAATTTCATGATTGCAGAATGGATTTGTATATATCTCTTCAAAAGTGACAACTAAAGTTGTATTTACAATTGATTTAAATCAAATTATTTATTAATTTACCTACTCATATTAGCATTGAATGTACTCATACTTTTTGAATGCATGCAACCAAAGTTCATGAAACAAAATTATCATCACAAAGCCAAAATACCTGAAATGCTTGTGTGAGAAAACCATCCCCAGTAACCCTGCAAGTCCCTGCCAAAGCCAGAACCACCAGCACCCTGTGTTTCTCCAACAAGGAATCAAGCCTGACTGAGCCATCAGTTTTCTTACTGACAGAAACAGTTCCACTATCACTATTCCACTCTGTTAATCTAGAAGCTGAGTTATACATGGTTAAGGCAATTGGCAACACAACAACCAGTAAAGAGCAAAGCTGATGTACATTCTAGAAGCAACAAAATCTGGGAAATTTTTCATAAACAGGCAAATTTCCATATAAGTTCAAGTGGGAATTGGTAGCCAAATATGAGATAAAAAGTTCATGTCTAGTCGACAAGCTTTTGAAAGTAAGTTATCACGTCCTTCGGTGAGCTCAAGATTAATCACAACAACCCTTTTCTAATCAGAAAACATTAACAAATTGAAAAGATAAAAAAAGTTTGATAAGAACAAATAGCCTCAAACACACAGAATTTGCCATAATAACCCATTAAGAAACTATTTACAAAACCAACTACGCAAATTGACTCATACGAGTAAATAAATGCTCTCAAGACTTGCGTATCCCCCAATTTTCAGGGGCAAAAAACCCATATCATACATTCCATAAACATCACCATATCTCTCCCAGGTGTTTTCACAAACAGGTCATAGTCATTAATGTGTTAAGTTGTGTCAGTTTCCTCTGAAATTTCATACTAATAGCTGATGTCTAAGTTTCATACTAATCCTTACAATTAGAGCTTTTATATATAAAAAAAAAACTAACTTGTAATCCTCAACCATCCACATAACAATATTAAATGATTTAAATTAAAATTACAGTAAATTTTTACAATCAACATGTTAATAAATTATGAAAAATATATTTTTTTTGAAATTGGATCATTCAAGATTTAGGATAAACTAGATGTCATAATGAGTGCTTAGTATTGGAGATTGGAACCATTGGAGAACTAAATGATGGAGATGTTAATATTTAAAATCCAAATTATTTACTATAATATGGAATATTGTTGGTCAAATTGCTTCAATTGTGGATATTACTCATCCTTCGTTATTTTCATGATTCTTTCAACACATTGTATTCAAAATTTACGAATGCGGCACGGCTTTGATAATAGCCGCATTTGTAATCCCTAAATCTTGTTACCTCATTCAGAAGCATATATATATGCGGCTAACTGAAATAGTCGCACTTATAAATAGTATTTACCATCTTTGATTTACGAATGTGTATTGATCAAATACGACTTTATAGTCGCATTTATAAATGTAAAATAACCATCTTTGTTTAACATTTCTGCGCTATATTAGTTTTTACTTAATGATTTTTTTTAGTGCAAACTTTAAAGTTGATTATTAACGTTATTAACAAACATTACTTATTAATAAGTGTCCAAGTCAAGGCTCACTTTTACTCCATTAGTTCTATTAGAACATCATTAAATATAAACTAGATTTAGAAATATAGGAAAATAATTATTTATTATTTTGACTCAATTAAATATTAAAAAATTATCGATATCTAAAATAATTTATATTATTAATAAATAAATTTTAAATTGATATATAATTAACTATCAAAATTTTAGTTGTCAATTGTTTAAATTTTAAAATTGTAATTAGAATCTTTATAGCTAATTAGATAAAAGTTAAGAAATTAGATAAATAATAGAAATTAATTTAAATATTAATATTTAATATTTAAAATAATATCTAATTTATTAAATAATAATTAATTATTATTTTTATAAAATTAATTTTTTTTAATGAATTTTTTTATGGTGTATTACATCAAAAGTATGGACACGAAGAATATTGGTTCTACTTAATCATTGACTTCTTCATATAATAATTGACTTCTTCATATAATAATTGACTTCTTCATATAATAGAATTTCTTTGAAGTTTTAAAGAAGAAAGTTTCGTATCAATAAAAGTCAAAATAAGAAACTTACTTGGCAAAGTCTATCTTTTCCCATAAGAAATTATATATTACAGTATCTAAAGTCACAATCTAAAGATTATTGAAATTACTTATGATCATAAAACACATATTTGTTTTCTTTTTTTTTTCTTATTTAATATTTTTTGTAATAACAACTTATACATGTATTATGGGACTCTATAAAATTTAATTTCCGTCATATTCCTGCATCGTGCATCGTATTCCTAATAAAAACAAAATTGCTACCAAATTGTTATGAGAATAAAAGTAAATTATATACCAAAACCAATTACAAGAATTCTATTTCTTTTATATATTTTATTTCATATATTAGATAACTTTTTGGATCAAATTATATAAGAATCTAAAGAGTTAAAAAAATATTTAAGATAACCAAATTTGATCATTTAAAGAGGCAACCTGTGCAGGTCGACCGAGCCTATGCATTAAATAATATAATATAATAAATATGTGATAACAAAACGGTTACAATTAACGTTGAATGGATCAAGAGACACGTTGAAGAACACTTCCTTAATATCAGGAAGCCATTACACATGACTTAAGGACCACTACGCATGTCTTTGACAACCGGTTACCTGGTCCACACGTATCAAAGCCTAAGTCAACCACTAAAAGGGACTTCTGAAAGGGGAAAAGGTACGTTTTTAATATCCGGAGAAACTAGACTAATCACTAGCACTGACTTGAGCGTCGGAGTGCAATCGTGGTACCCTACCGACCGAACGAGCGCAAGCGCGAAGGAGAAGGAACTTAAGGAATCAGGGGGTTGCTGGCATGACAACAAATTGTGTATCAACGTGGATCAATATTACTCTGGTCCTGACATCCACACAGGTACACAACCTATATAAGCTTAAAATAACATTGACATAAAAATTAAGATAAAATAATTTAGTTTCAGTAAAACATAATCAAATAACAAGAAAAAATTTATTCAGTTCTCTAAATTTTATCTGTTTTATAAATAGATATCTTCAAAACTATTTTAATTTTAATTGATCATTAAACTTGATTCTATCTGTAAATAGACGCAATAAATACTAAATGCATAAGGATCAAATTTAAAACAAATACCATTTTACATGTATAGAACCGATTTAATAATAAATTTGAGATAAGAACCAAATGAAGAACTTCTTAGAAGTATAGGAACAATATTATTTTAAAATGTTTTGGATATTCTCTGTTATCGTTCAGGTGAAAATGATACTTTTAACTCTAAGCAAAATTGCATATCTACCTGATGTCAGAAGGGCTGCCAGGTACAAACTGATATGAACTAGTCATATTTTTGCCAAGGCTTGCCCTCCATTATTGGCTACGAAAGTTGACATTTTATTCATGTCGAATTTCAAATTTGATGTTCATCTTGTATGATATTTATCATTAAAGAATAATAAATGGTATTTTAAGTAATCAAAATTGGCAATTAAGAAAGAATAACACATGAAACTCATGGTTGTGAAATGCATTACTTGCTATATGTTTAAACCATTGCAGCAAATAACATGATTGAGAAGGTAGTTCATAATAGGAATAATACAAAGAAGCATGAGATCAATATGCTTTGCTTTCTGGTTACTGCTGAATTTCAGATCATTCATTACAAAGGCTGAAGAACCAGCAAACCTGGGCAGTAACTGTGAAAACACCACCCAGCAAACTCTCAGCAGTGCATACCAAACCAACCTTGATAGGATCCTCACATGGATACGCTCTGATGCAGCCACAAGTATTGGTTATAACCACACCACCATAGGCACCAATAGCTCTGTGTATGGCCTCTATGATTGTGGTGGTGACTTGGATGGATTCTTTTGTCAATTTTGTGTTTCCACTGCTGTAAGAGAAGCCCCTCAGCTCTGCTCCAATAGGGTGTCTGCTGTGGTGTGGAATGATTACTGCGTTATAAGGTACTCAAATGAGGACTTCTTTGGGAAAGCTTTGACATACCCAACATGGCATACTATTGGAACAAAAAACATATCCAACACGACAGAGATTCAGATAGGTGAGTCTTTTGTTAGAAGTTTGATCAGAAAAGCAACTAATGAAACCAACCAGTTGTACTATAAGGGAGGGTTCAACTTGAGTGCCACTGAGAGTAGGTATGCAGTGGTGCAATGCACTAGAGATCTCACAAATGAAGGGTGCAGACAGTGTTTGGAGGTCATGCTGACTGAAGTTCCCAAATGTTGTGAACAACACATTCCATGGACGGTTTGGTCTGGAAGTTGTTTGATAAGGTATGATGATCATATGTTCTACTTGCTTAACACCCAACAACCTTCAGCTCCTGCGCCCAATGCACAAGGTGAATCTGAATCAGTCTTTTTTATCAACAACTATTACTTGTTAATATATTAGTTTTTGTTCATGGACTTATATCTGTTCCTCCCTTTCTTCCACTTTTATCACCAAATCAACCGTACATTTTCATTAATCTTTTATATTGTTACAGATAAACAAGAGGGTAATAACAGCTCAAAATCATTGATCATTACCTTCAGTGTGATTGGGCCAATAATTGTACTATGTTTGAGCCTATACTGCTCCTGGCACAGGAAAAGGCTGATAAAAGGTAATCAAATTATCTCCAAGCACAGATTGCTTTATTTTATCCTAGTCAAATAAGACTATTTTGCTCAGAAATGAACTCACAAAACTCTCTTTGTAGTAGGGCTTCCTCTTCCTTCATTTCGTAAGATTCAATCAGAGGAAATGTGGAACACAGACCTGCCTAGAATACCATTAATCACAATTCTACAGAGTACTGATAACTTTTCAGAAGCATCTAAACTAGGGGAAGGTGGATTTGGCCCCGTTTACAAGGTTGCAAAGATTTGAAGTTTCGGTTATAGATGTCTTATTTTTAATCATCTTTCTATGTACTTTTATTTATTGCAAACTTTCATCAGGGAACTCTACGTGACGGAAAGCAAATTGCAGTAAAAAGATTATCAAAATTTTCTGGTCAAGGCTCAGAGGAGTTCAATAATGAAGTAATGTTTATAGCTAAATTGAGGCATCGCAACCTTGTAAGACTTTTGGCATGTTGCTTAGAGGAAAATGAAAAGATACTTGTATACGAGTATTTGCCGAATAAAAGTCTCGACTTTCACCTATTTGGTATGTTTTCACATAACTCCTGTAGAAGTGTTACTTTTTCTGCAATTTGTTCTTCAGCAATCTCAAGAACAAAAATAGTATTGGTTCCCAAAATGGGGAAACTATGGGGCTTTAACGTAGTTGTCTTGGCATGTATATGGTACTATTATATCATCTAATTCTTCATTAAGAGAAAATGGAAAATTCTTCTAGTATTTTTTCTTCAATGCTATGGCCAAATCATAGAATTTGGCGTGTTTCCTTTTTTTTTGCTTCACTGACTGTTTTGCTGTTTAAATCTCTATGCTGTTACTGTGTGTCAGATGTCGACAGGAGAAAACAATTCGATTGGAAACTAAGATTAAGCATTATCAATGGAATAGCAAGAGGTATTTTATACCTTCATGAGGATTCTCAACTCAGAGTAATTCATAGAGATCTCAAAGCTAGCAATGTTCTATTAGACCATGACATGAATCCCAAAATATCAGATTTTGGATTGGCAAGGGCATTTGAAGTAGGACAAAACCAGGCAAATACAAAACGAGTAATGGGAACCCTGTGAGTTTTCCTTATAACAAATATTTTAGTATTGTTATGAAATTATTTGCTATATGTTTCTTGACACGAGACAATAACAAAGTTCTATTGATTTCCATTAGTGGATACATGGCTCCTGAGTATGCTATGGAAGGACTATTTTCAGTGAAATCTGATGTTTTCAGCTTTGGAGTTCTTGTTCTAGAAATCATTTGTGGGAGAAAGAATGGTGGATTCTACCTGTCAGATGGTCAAACTCTTATTTCATATGTAAGTCTAGGCTCTTGTGTGGTCAAGAAATTATTCAACAAAGCTAAGATAACTGCACCTTAACAATGTTATAAAACTACAAATACTTGTGTAGGCTTGGAGAATGTGGTATGAAGGAAAATGTTTGGAATTGATGGATCCAATGCTGGAAAAATCCTTCATAGAAGATGAAGTAGAGAGGTGCATACAGATTGGTCTGTTGTGTGTTCAAGAAGATGCAAGAGATAGACCAACCATGTCCGATGTTGTTGTAATGCAGGCGAGTGACACATTGGCCATTCCAAAACCCAAGCACTCAGCTTTTTCAGTTGGAAGAACAGCCGCAGAGGAAGTCACTACATCAAGAAGTTTCAAGAATGATATAACAAGCTCTATTACTTTACCGAGGTAATTTCATGATTGCAGAATGGATTTGTATATATCTCTTCAAAAGTGAAAACTTAGTTGTATTCATCTGGAACTTGAATGATAAGCAACACGCTAAATGGGTAAAGTAATTGGCAACAGAACAAGCAAAGCAGATGTACATTCCTGAAGCAGCAAATTCTGGGAAATTTTTCATAAACTAGCAAATATCCATAAAAGTTCAAGTCGCAATTGGTAGACAAATATATGTATGAGCTAAAATGTTCATGTCTACTCGAAAACGTTTTGAAAGTAAGTTATCACGTCCTCTGGGGACCTCAAGGGTAATCACAATAACCCTTTTCTAATCAGAAAACATATAAGCTAGTATATTTGTTTCCAAAATTTGAAAGGAAAAAAATGTTTGATAAGAACAAATAGCCTCAAAGTCACAGAATTTGCCACAATAATCAGAAACTATTTACAAACCAACTAGGCAATTTACTTAAACAGGCTAATAAGCTTATCGTCCAACTTAGGCGCAAAAAAACCATTTCATACATTCCTTAAACATCACACAGGCATTTTCACAAACAGGTCATAGCCATGGCAACTCAGCCTTGTTTGATTGAAACTCTAATAAGATTATGAATGGAAGCATAGACACAAAATGAGTAGTGAAATGAAAATAAGAAAATAATAGTTTTAATTTTTAATGTAAGATTACTCCCAGTTCTCCTTCTTTAATCTAGGCCACTGAATATTTCACAAATATATCTAACGGCTATGACTGGTGGTTCACTAGTGTACCACTTGGATTTTCACCTTAGACGATCTAAAACAATCACTAATAACTAAACTTTAAAATTAACATATTAGACAATAAACCACACTTAACTCAATTTTTTCCCCTACAATTCTCAAGTAAATTATTTTAAAATTCCTTTTTCAGACTTAAAATAGCTTTTTCCCAACATCCCTACTCTATTTTGAGATTACTTTTTAAATTACAATATATTTAGTTAAGTCTAATAATAATCTCACGTAGTTAAAAGTAAGAGTCATTTAAATATATTTTCCATCTTTTTTAATTTTTCAATACATTTTAAAAAAATAAGTAACGGTGGAACTTAATGATATGTCAACGCAATGATTTTAAATGGCAACATAATCACAAAAGTTCAACAAAAATTAAACATTATAAATTTAAAATCTCAATTGAATATATATATATATAGAAAGAAAAAATATTTTTAAATTTAAATTCTTCTTCACAGTAAGATATATAACAGTTAACTTTTCTGCAAATTGTTTCATTGAGATTTTATTTCCAATATTTTTTACATTAAACAAATAGAAAATATATTTTTTATTGACGACTTAAATATATTCCATTTTAAATTTTAAAAAATACAATGTGTTTCTGCTAGTGTAAAAATAAGAATAATAAACCTTCCTGAATTACAAGACTCCGTGACTAACACACACAAATAACAAGAAATCTACCAGAAATTATCAAATAAATATATAATAGAAAGAAAAAAGTTAATTTAATTTCCAAATCTGCAAAATACAGAAAGTTCATGATTTAGTGGTAAGTTGGTTCTTAAAATTACATTTTAATCCTAAAATTGTTCCATAAAACTTAACAATACTAAAATTATAAGATTTTTTACACATTTAGAGATTAAATCAACTTTTTTTTTTAGTTTTTGAAAGATTAATTTGGTAAGATCTCCCACATTCAAAAACTAAATTGATTATTTACCCTTTTTTATTATTATTATTTTGTCGTTCCCATTTTGTATTATAACAAAGTTAAAAGACTAATTTTGTACTAAAATGTGTCTGACAATTTTATCTTAAAAAATGCAAATTTTGATCTAGTATGGGAATGTGTAATAAATATAAATTATTATCTCAATGTTTGTAACTTTATGTTGGAAATTAACATAAGAAATTCTCTCTTAAAAGAATGAAAATTTTGATCAAATGTGATAAAAATACAACTTTTCTATCTCTTAAAAAGATTACAAAAACTCTCTCAATCATTCTCTTCTTTCTTTTGTCAAAATAGGATTCTCAAATTAAATAGAATGTGTACCTGAGTGGAGAGATGGGGCCAGGCACGGTCGGTTGACGTAGTATAATTGCTGACGTGTCGATCTTCCTCTTCTGCGGTCGGTCGTTCCTTCTTGGCGTCTCCTTCGGTCGGGCGGGGGAGTGTACCTACGAAGGCACTTCGACGCTCAAGTAAGTGAGAGATCCTAAGAGTGATTCAGTAAGTGGATGAAAAACGTACCTTTCTCTGGCTTGGGTAGAATATTTATAGGATTGCCTAATGGGCTTTCTGTCTCTTGGGTTCAGGGTGGTCGTGGACAAGTCTTACTAGGTTTTTCCCGGGATGCCCGGTGAGTATATCTTTTATAAGCACATTCTCCTTGGTTTTCGGAGGTGTTATTTCAACTACCTTAGCTTGCCACATTTTTCGGAGGTGTATCTTAACCACCTTATCTTGTTATGTAAATGGTTGTATTTATTATACACTCGGTCGGTCGGCCACGTGTGTTCGTTCGGTGCCTACCGGTATAGAATGAAATGAAATACTTTTCACATCTATAGGGACTCCTTTGTTAACAAAGAAACATAAAAAGGTGTAACTCTAGAAATCTGATTCTGAATTAAAAGACATAACTTTTCATGAGAAATGTTTGATTCAGGGAGAAGTTTCACACTTGATGACAAAAAAATTTGCTTTTTAAACTAGTAAATTAATCATTAACCCATTATAATGATGTGTACATAAAGAAAATGTTTCTGTTTCATTTGATGTTACAGTAGTTGAAGATCTTCTGGAGTTTTCATCAAGTTGGATATTTTCCAAAGTTTTCTTGTATTTGGATGCCGTGTTGGCAAAGTTTTCTTATGGTCACTGTCGTATTAATAAGTCAGATAAAATTCTAAAAATTATCATTAAATATTTTATATCTCAGTTTTTTAGAGTCACATATTGAAGAGAGGACTTGCACAGATAACTATGTTGACTTAAGATAGTGATACTATTTGATCAGAATATACAGGTATAATCAAATGCATTACTGGTATAATGTTTTTGATTTTTGATATAATCATTTTCTGAGCATGTGATTGAAGCAACTGCAGAGTTATGTTGGGAAAAAAACTACACTTATGCTTTGGTTTCTTCTTATTGCTGAGTTTCAGACCACATGTTACGAAGGCACAAGCACCCATTTTCGTGGGAAGTAACTGCCAAAACAACACCCAACAACCTCTCAGTGGTGTATACCAAACAAATCTTGAGAGAATTCTCACATGGGTATCTTCAGATGCAGCCACAAGCAAAGGTTATAACTACAAAAGCATAGGCAACAACAGTCCTGTGTATGGCCTCTATGATTGTCGTGGAGATGTGGTTCAATACTTTTGTCAATTCTGTGTCTCTACTGCTGCCAAAGAAGCACCTCAGCGCTGCCCCAATAGGGTCTCTGCTATGGTTTGGTATGATTTCTGCATCCTAAGGTACTCCAATGAGAGCTTTTTTGGGACTGTTTTAACAAACCCATCGTGGCATGCTCTTGGAGAAAAAACAATATCCAACATGGAGGATATTCAGAAAGGTGATGATTTTGTGAGAAGTTTGATCAGAAAAGCAACAAAGGAAACTAACCAGTTGTTTTATATGGATGTCTTTAATTTGAGTTCCACTGAAAGAAGGTATGGCTTGGTGCAATGCACTAGAGATCTCACAAATGAAGGGTGCAGACAGTGTTTGGAGACCATGTTAGCCCAAGTTGCCAAATGTTGTGAACAGAAATTAGGATGGTCGATTTGGACTGGAAGTTGTGTGATTAAGTATGATGATCACATGTTCTACCAAACATCTTTAGCTGCTGATCCTAATCTGCAAATAGGTGATTCATTGATCTTACAGTAATAGTCTTCTGTTTCTTTATTGAAGTTGATTACTTTGGAAATTAATTATTCTCCTTTTATACTGTTATAGCTAAACAGGGGGGCAATAATAGGTCAAAAATCTTGATTATTAGCTTCAGTGTGATGGGGTCAATAACTATACTATGTTTGAGTGTATATTGTTGGTGCAGGAGAAGAACTAGAAAAGGTAATTTCCTTGAACAATACTATTTTTTGATGGCTTATTTACCATCCCATACTCAAATATGGTTATTTGGTTCACACAAAAACTCGAAAACTTGTCTATGTAGATGGGCTGATACCTCGTGTCGTTCGTCTATCATCATATCACAATGTTCAAACTGAGGAAACACTGAATCCAGACCTTCCTACAATCCCATTAATCACAATTCTACAAAGTACTGATAACTTTTCTGAAGTATCAAAACTGGGGGAAGGTGGATTTGGCCCAGTATACAAGGTTTTAATGATTCGAATTCTGGATATAGATTTTTGCTTTTATCATCTTTCAATATACTTTTATTGATTGATAGCTGTGTTTATCAGGGAATTCTGCCAGATGGAAGACAAATTGCAGTTAAAAGGCTCTCAAAATTTTCTGGCCAAGGGTCAGAGGAGTTCAATAATGAAGTAATGTTTATAGCTAAACTGCAACATCGCAACCTTGTGAGACTTCTTGCATGTTGCTTGGAGGAGAATGAAAAGATACTAGTATACGAGTATTTGCCAAATAAAAGCCTCGACTTTCACCTGTTTGGTATGTTCTTATATAGCTTCAATGCTTCAATGAAAAGTAGAAATGCTTGCACTGCAATTTTTTCTTTAGAAATTTCTCTTGATTAACAAGTCAAGTCATTCTATTATGGCTTTAAAGTACTTTATATGTATATGGGGTACTCTTGATTTTAAGAATAAGAACAGCAAGACAGGATAATAATACCCAAAATAGCATTCTCTTCTCCTCTCATAACATCAAACTAAATTCAAGTTATATCATGTAATGAATGATCATGTTATAGACTATCTTTAAGGATATACTAAATAATTCTTTTCCCAGGATAAGGCCAAATCTCATTTGGTATTTGATAATTTTTGCTTCAAAGCTTAATTTCTTCTCTGTTCTTGTGTTGTCAGATGATGAGAGGAAAAAGCTTTTTGATTGGAAATTAAGATTAAGCATTATCAATGGAATAGCAAGAGGTGTTTTATACCTTCATGAGGACTCTCGACTTAAAGTAATTCACAGAGATCTCAAAGCTAGCAATGTTCTATTAGACAATGACATGAATCCAAAAATATCTGATTTTGGATTGGCAAGGGCATTTGAAAGAGGACAGAATCAGGCAAATACAAAACGAGTAGTGGGCACTTAGTGAGTTTTACTCATACCAAACATTTCTTAAACAATAAGGTTTATGGAAGAATTATTAAGCTTATAATTTAGAAAAATGAAATTCTTTTTTTCATACACCTTGACATGACAAATAATAAAGCTCTATTGATTTGCAATAGTGGATACATGGCTCCTGAATATGCTATGGAAGGATTGTTTTCAGTGAAATCTGATGTTTTCAGTTTTGGAGTTCTAGTCCTAGAAATCATATGTGGGAGAAAGAATAGTGGATTTTTTCTCTCAGACCATGGTCAGACTCTTCTGTTGTATGTAAGTCTCCTCAGTTATACATGGCCTGTTCGACAATTCTAGTTAATGCTTAACAATATTAACTAACGACAAATACTTGTAGGCTTGGAGAATATGGTGTGAAGGAAAATGTTTGGAAATGATGGATCCAACGCTGGAAAAATCCTTTGTAGGCAGTGAAGTTGAGAGATGCATACAGATTGGTTTGTTGTGTGTTCAAGAAGATGCAAAAGATAGACCAACCATGTCTGATGTTGTTGTAATGTTGGCAAGTGACGCAATGGCCCTTCCAAAACCCAAGCAGCCACCATTTTCAGTTGGAAGAATGACCTCAGAGGAATTCTCTACATCAAAGAGTTCCAAGAATCTTTCCATTAATGATGTAACAACCTCTATTACTCTACCTAGGTAATCAATATTTTTGTATTTGATTTCATTTATTCTCCTCATTGGACACTGCGTGTAACCTCACAAGTCTTCAGCACCAGCACACAACCATAACCCCCTAGTCACAGGTCTGTAACTATTTACCACCACCACACCTACACCAGAAATAACCTGCCAAAGTTTTACAAGCCTGCACATCTACACCCTTGTCACAGTTCCATTATCAATAATGTACTCTGTTCAGGTTCAAGCTGAAGAAAAAGCTGATGTACATTCCATAAACAGCAATGTTGGAGAAAAAAATAAGCAAATATCCATATGTTAAGGTGGGTAGAGGAAACCAAAATATCTGTCCGTAATAACATGGCTCAATATTTGTTTCTAAAAATAGAAAAGGAAAAAATTGTGACGAGAACAAAATAACCTCAAACTCACAGAATATGCCATGACAACGCATTAACAAGAAAATATGCACAATACCAACCGGGGCAAGTTAAGTCTTATATAAAGCTCTTTATAAAGAGTTGCATATCCTCCAATTTTCAGGCACGAAAAACTGATTCATTTTGCAATAAGCATCACCATATCCTCGTCTTTCTTTGCAAACCCACGGCCATTGTGCTCCATGGCTCTCTCAAGCATTTTCACAAATATTTGGATTCAATAATTCTAAAATTAGGGATGATTGTTATTTCAAACAAAAATTAAGGCCAAAAATGATTCAATTTTCTCATGTAAATTTACTAAATGTTGCCACTTATCATTGAAGAAAGTGGTGAGCTAGAGATTAAAAAATCTGCACTAAATAAAGATTGTATTTGAAATGCTTAAAATATATTGTGGAGAGTTCACACCTGATCTAAACGTAGGCATATGAGAATTTATGCCTTAGGAATTTCCAATTTGTGCTTCGTCTACTAGTTTACTACTTTTCTATCAACCCATATGTATTTAATGCGAACAATCTTTTCCCAGTCTTCAATGCTGAGTTGTGAAATGGATTCACTTTCGAAAGCATTAGATGAAGGCATTGAATCCAATGTACTGGAATTAATATTCAGTATAAAATAAAATAAATAAAACAGTGCAAGTGTATTTTAGGATGCTTCAACCTTATACAGATCCAGAAAAAAAAAACATATACCAGAATACAAATCCCCTACTTTCTTAAGGCTCTTCCCAGCTTAAAACCAAGCTGCAATCACTCATACAAAAAGAAACAATAAAAAATCAAACTAAGAGTTATTCCTTCACCAATTTCTGCTGCATTTTGTATTTCTTTCTGCAGCTTTTCATACAGCTTTAGTGCAGGAGGTTAAGCTTGGTGAATCATTGGCTCCAAAAGAAAAGCCACGCTCACTGCTTAAAACTGCAGCTTGTCCGAGACCATCTATCGAAGCCTATACTAATGGGCATTGGCTTCTACTCTTAACTTTCTTCCAGGATAAGGCTTTGCTCAGATGCAAAACACAGATCCGAAACCAGTTTGGTCAAATTATCCCCTGCTCCAAAAATATCTAGCTATAGTAACAGGAAATCAAAACTTTATTGATCTTATTGATTTATTTACTTTTAAAACTCGACCTATTTAATCTGCCACTGAGCACATATTGTCCATGAGAATTTATGAGGAACACAAACATGTTCCCTCTGGTCTGAGGCAGGCATTGGAATTTTCTTATTTGCTATGCTCACTATAAAAGGAAGGACAGGGAAGAATAAAAAATATCCCACAGTATTGATATATATAATAAAAGATGCTGAAGGATTATAGAATATTCATATTTGTAGTAGTGTTATGTCTAAATAACTAATTACATGAGTAAATCTCAATCATTGATAAATTCTTTTTGCAACTATATATTGCCCCGGTAAAGTAATAGAGATTGTTACATCAGTACTACAAAGATTCTTGGATCTTTTTGATTTTGGCACTTCCTCGGACACCTTTCTTCCAACTGAAAATGTTGGGTGCTTGGGTTTTGGAAGCGTCATGTTGTCACTCCCTAGCATAACAACAACATCTGACATGGTTGGTCTGTATGTTGCATTTTCTTGAACGCACAACAAAGCAATGTGTATGCACTTCTCAACTTCACTGCCTTTAAAGCATTTCCCCAGCATTGGATCCATCAATTCCAAACATTTTCCCTCACACCATGTTATCCAAGCCTACAAGTATTTGTAATTAATTTGTGAATAGTACTGTCATAATTCAGTTTGCTATTATAGTTGATATTTGGTTAATCAGACCAGAGGGATGACTCACATATAAAAGAAGAGTTTGACCATGTTCTGACAGATAGAATCCGTTGTTCTTTCTTCCACAAATGGTTTGTAGAACTCGAACTCCAAAGCTAAAAACATCTGATTTCTTTGAAAACAATCTTGCATACGTACTCAGGAGCCATGTATCCACTAATTCAAAACAATAGAGCTTCGTTAATTTCTCTTGTTTCAAGTATATGACAAGGAATTTCATTTTTTCAATCATTCAAATCTGAACTATGCATTCACAACTCATACTGATAAGATATGTTTGGTATAAGTAAAACTCACTAAGTGCCCATTACTCGCTATGTATTTGCTCTGTCCAATTTCAAATGCCGTTGCCAATCTAAATTCCTAGCTTTGAGATCTCTATGAATTACTCTGAGTCGAGAGTCCTCATGAAGGTATAGAAGACCTCTTGCTATTCCATTGATAATGCTTAATCTTAGTTTCCAATCAAGTTGTTTTCTTTTCTCATCATCATCTGTCAACTCAAGAAGATAAAAGGGATTTGAACATCACAAGCCATTTAGCAAAACACCAAATGCTATACATAGGAAAAAATACCAACAGATAATATAGCATTTTCCCCTTGAAAATATGACTTATAAGTTATAACATGGGTAAAAATGGGTAAAAGAGCAACATACAAAGAGAAAAGATGCACATATATTCCAGACCCTGTATTCAAGAGTCTTCATAGACCATAAAGCTACCTGCGTGTGATACATCTAAAGTCCAGATCTCCTTGACCATTCCAAACAAGACCCAGTCAGTCATACAAAAAGAAGCCCCTGAACCATGCACACAGAACCAACCACAGAAGCAAGAACTCTGTACTAACTATGTGTGTTGCATAGACCAAACCAGCAGCCACAAATTTCTGCCTTCGTTCTCTCATCCCTGCACCCACAACATGCATGTTATGTAGGGTTTTACAAATTTGGTGTGAACCAGTTCTTTTAGGATGCAAGAAAGTGGTTCTTGATATCTTGTAATCTGAATTTGTTGTTGTTAGTGTGAGTTTAAGTGTTCGTCTTGTGAACTTTGTCATATTATTACTTACAAGAAGTTGGGTCTAAAATAGGAATGGCTAGACAGTAATGTCTATTTTTCATTTCCACTACTCATGGTTGACTCTTGAATATGTTATTACAGGAAAAACCCATCGTACCAGTTAGTTAATTGTGGTAACATTGAACTTATTTAGTTAAGTGTAAAGAATAGTTATGCAATTTAAGAAAATGATTTAAATATAAGACATGCCAGTTTAAAGAGTAGAAAGTTGAAAAAAAGGGTACAAATACAGTTTACATGCTTTGTCTTTCCTAATCATTCAATAGAGGTCGAAAAAATAAAGAATTTTATGATTAGAGAAACCTATTTTTTAAATTTTGACACTAATAGTTCGTGTAAGCTCATTCCATTTTATATAATGGTAACATATTAAAATAATGTACAACCATCGACTTAAGAGGGGTGTAATTTAAGTTTAAGAATTGTTTCTAAAGTCAATTATTAATGATTAATTTACTAATAGTTTTTATTTAAAATCAATTGTTTAACTTAAAAAACGATTTTAAAAATATTATATTTTTTATTTCTTCTTTTTCTACAAGTCGGATGAATAGAAAAGAAGCCCCACCAAGGTCAAAAACCATCCTAGTAAATAATGCTAACAAGTTACAATTTTTTCCCAACAATATTAAATCGAATTGGGTTTCAAAATAAGTTATTGGCTTCTTAAATATAACCATTGTTATTCGACTTTAAAAGAGAATATCATAATAAGACCTTAAAAGACGAGAAGTTGATGCTTGAAGAAAGTGAACTAGACATTAAAATATTTGCACTAAATAAGATTGTAATTGAAATGATTCAGTGTGGAGAATTGGCACCTGATGAAATGTAGGCATATGAGAATTGGTGCTTGCTAATTTTCAACTTGTACTTCGTCTTATATCTTTACTCGTTTACCATTATCCATATATTTTGAAATGATTTAAATTCACAGCATTTTTTAATTGTCAGATTCTTCAAATGACCATGAGGGTGAAATGAAAGAGAAGAAAGGGTTCTGAAAGTTGGAGTGAAGGTGAGAATTCTTCACGATGGCTTTACTTCAATCCTTGTTTTTGAGTGTTCTGGACCACACAAATAGATGGCGTGCATAAAGTAGTTGAGTTTGGATAATGTTCTGAAAATATCTCAACTCCTTATATTAAATCTCATTTTTATATTACTCTAGCTAGCTCAAATTTATTTAGAAAAGTTAAGCATGGTATAAAAATAATAAATCAATAAATATCTTAGATATACTAAAATCAAAATTCCTTATTGATACAGTTAAAGTTATATTAAAAAGATGACGGAATTTATTTAAGGATGAAAAATTTAAAGCATTAATACGAATTTTTTTCTTTTTAATATATATGTATATATATAACTGAATTTATTCATAAAGTATAATAAAATGAGAAATTTTTAGAAAATAATATAAAATTCTTTATAACAATTTAAATTTAAATTTATAAGAATAACTTTGATTTTTTTTTAAATGATAGAATTTCAAATTTTATATAAAAATGTAAGAATTTTGATAATTTATCATTTTGACATTGTTTTGTTCAAATCATGAAAGTTGAGTTTTCTTTTAGACGGCAAGTCATTAATTATATATTTTTGTTTAGATAAGTTAAGATTAAATGTAATTTTCTCACAATATCGTGCTCTGTTTTATAGTTTCCTCCACAATAGATTAAAGGTGTTGCACAAAAAAAACTTGATTATTTCAATGAGGAAGCAAACAAACTTAAAATGAATCAACCGTGAAATGAGAGGGTTAAAACTTGATAATATTAACTAAAAAAACACATAATATTTTAGATATGTTGAAAAGAGGGAAATGATCAACCTAGTTGAAGTCTTCAAGATATTGTGTATATTTGATTTTTTTTTCATTTGTTTACATAATAACAATTTAACTTACTAAGAATGTTCTACTAATAGAAACAAAAGAAGATGAATTTTGGATTAAAACTCATTTACCAGATCCACAATTAAAATTCATTCAATCACAAGTTGTTCAAGTCAAACCAGATATAACTTACCTACATTGCAGATAGAGCTTTACCCACACCTATCACCATACCTTATCCTCTGCTTCTATGAAAGTATATATTATTAAGAAATAGGTTTGTATCTTATTTAAAATTGATTTATAAAATAAAGTTTGTATTTAATTTTCAACCAATTCACTAAATCAATCACAAGGTTTACAAAATCAGTCAAGAATTTGATCTTGAACCTATAAGAATACACAACATTAACAATATGAATATGAATATGTTTACAACATTTACAACAGAATACAATGAAAAGAATAAGGTTTGAATACACCAGAATGAGTTTGGAATGTAACAACAACTATATTTGATGAATTAAATGGTCTCAAGTAGTTGATTGTTTGTCTTTTTATTATACTGATATGAACAATCTTTTTCTTGTTGAGGGTGAGTATTACGTCACTGATTTTCTTGGACTTTGATTATAGTTGTAAATGGTCATATTAAACGACCTCAAGATGAAAACATGCAATCCAATGGCATGGAATGAAACGTCACAATTACGCATCAATTACTATTTACAACCACTACACCTACACTAGAAATAACCTGCCAAACTTTTTCAGGCCAGCCTGCACATCTACACCCTTGTCACAGTTCCATTATCAATAATGCACTCTGTTCAGGTACAAGCTGAAGAAAAAGCTGGTGTACATTTCATAAACACCAATGTTGGAGAAAAAAATCAAATAACCATAGGTGGGAAGTGGAAACCAAAATATCTGTCAGTAATAAACATAGCTCAATATTTGTTCCTACAAATAGAAAACGAAAAAGAGTCATGATATATTGACACCCTCTGACACTAACATACATTTGACAATGATGTGACGGAGTGAGATTGCACACTATTAGCATTAAACTCAAAGCCGTCAGTGGTCATCAGTTTTATTTTAGCATTTGAATAGTCAATAATTATTATCTTTAATTCTAGTTTTGAATGTCATTTATACTATGATTTAAATGTAAGTTATAGTATAAGTTTTATGATAGAGAAGGTAGAATTTGAGAAGTCTATTGTAAGACTATTTAGAGAGATTGTATTCTTATTTGGAAAGTAGCAGTGAAATAAAATTTATATTCTCTGTTCACAAATATCTTGCTCTGTTTTATTCCCTCAACACCAACAATTGGTATCAAAGCTATTTTCTTGAGGGATCTGTGAGGTTAGTAGAGTGCACCAATGGAAGGAGGATCAAATTTTTCAGCAATGGCACCACCTGTCTTTGATGGAGACAATTATCAAATGTGGGTTGTTCGTATGGAGACCTACCTAAAAGCATTGGATTTATGAGAAGCTATAGAAGAGGACTATGAAATTCAGTCCCTTCCAGAAAACCCCACGGTGGCACAAATAAAATCACAGAAGGAAAACAAGATGAAGAAATCAAAGGCAAAAGCATGTCTATTTGCAGTTGTATCTCCTATGGTATTCACAAGGATAATGTCCTTGAAGTCAGCAAAAGAAATCTGGGATTACCTCAAGGCAGAATATGAAGGTGATGAGAGGATTCGTGGAATGCAAACCCTGAATCTAATCAGAAAGTTTCAATTGCAGAGAATGAAGGAGTCAGAATCCGTAAACGAGTACTCGGACAGACTTCTAAGCATTGTCAACAAAGTGAGGTTGCTTGGATCTGTTTTAAAAGATTCAAGAATTGTGGAAAACTGCTTGTAACAGTTCCAGAGAGGTTTAAAGCCACCATAACAACCCTGGAGAACACAAATGACCTATCAAAGATTTCTCTTGCAGAGCTCTTAAATGATTTACAAGCATAAGAACAAAGGAGAGCCATGAGACAAGATGGAGCAATAGAAGGAGCCTTACTAGTCAAACATGAAGGTGGCTGGAGAAACAAAGGTAGACATTATCCTCCTTGTAAGCATTGCAACAAGTTAGGTCATCCACCATTTAAGTGTTGGAGAAGACCTGATGCTAAGTGCAACAAGTGCAATCAACTTGGGCATGAAGCAATCATTTGTAGAAACCAAAGTGAGCAACAAGATGTAGATGCACAAATTGCAAATGAGGAGGATAATGTACTTTTCGTTGCAATTGGTTTTTGCAACAATATTTCAAGTGCATCTTGGCTAATTGACAGTGGTTGCACCAACCACATGACAAGGAACTCTTCAAGGAATTGAGAACTACTGATATTAAAAGGGTGAGGATTGGAAATGGTGAACACCTTGCAGTAAAAGGAAAAGGCACAATAGCTATCACAAGCTATAAAGGTATACAAATCATTACATATGTTCTTTTTGTGCCAGAGATTGATCAAAATCTTTTGAGTGTTGGTCAATTGTTGGAAAAAGGCTATAAAGTGATGTTTGAAAATAAACATTGTTTAATCAAAGATGTTGATGGAAGAGATTTGTTTAAAGTTGAAATGAAGGGAAAAAGTTTTGCTCTCAATCCAATGGAGGAGGATCCCATGGCCTTTAAATCCAAAGAAAGTGCCACAGAAATTTATGTACCTGACTTGAAGAGTAATATTCTCAGTATGGGACAATTATTGGAGAGTGTTGAAGCAAAATTTGATAACCTGGAAAAAAGGTTTACAAAATTTGAAGAAAAATATGTTGATATGGAGAAAGACAAGGAAAGTAGAGTCAATCAAGTTGAAGAACTCCATTTGTTGCTTTTGGCACAAAAAGAAAAGGTGAATGAATTACAATTCAAATTAAAAGCCCCTTTTGGTTCATGTGTTTTACTTGAAAATAGTGGTTTTGATTTAGGAGAAGACCATAAATGGAATGGTGTTAGACATCATCTGAAAGGGAAATATGGTATAATCATTATCTTCAAAGCTCATTGAAGTCAAAGTCTTTCTTAAATCCTTTTAATTCAAAGGGTGAAAGTGGAAAAGATTTTGTTTGGAAAATTAAAAGTAATTCAATTCAAAATTTTGCACGGATTAGTGCAATGAAGAAAATTGAAGTTGCTTCTAATCAAGGACAATATGGTGACTACTGGAAAAATATAATATTAGAGGCAGTTGGGGTAAGGAAAAATATAAAATTGGAAGTGTGAGCGATAACAGTCTAAATGAAAAATATGAAAGGTTTGAGTTTAAGGGGGAATTTGTTAGCATTAAACTCAAAGTCGTCAGTCGTCATCAGTTTTATTTTAGCATTCGAATAGCCAATAATTATTATATTTAATTCTAGTTTTGAATGTCATTTATACTATGATTTAAATGTAAGTTATAGTATAGGTTTTGTGATAGAGAAGGTAGAATTTGAGAAGTCTATTGTAAGACTATTTAGAGAGATTGTATTCTTATTTGAAAAGTAGCAGTGAAATAAAATTGATATTCTCTATTCACAAATATCTTGCTCTGTTTTATTCCCTCAACACCAACACGCACGAATGAGCAGCGCAGCGCGAACGTCAAAATAGGGTAAAAAATAATATATTACATCGGTTCTTAGAAACAACCGGTGTAATATATTTTTTTTACTCAGAATAACCTATATTACATCGGTTAAGTCATCTAACCGATGTAATATATGGTCCATATAAAAAAAATGATTTTTTTTTCATAAAGAGTGGGTGGGTCATAAACGTCATATAGGTAAGTATATGTGGAGGAACCTATGGCTAGGTAGTTCTGGTACCGGTTAAGTCATATAACCGATGTAATATATGATTCTTATTGTACCGGCATGGGCGAGACCGAGGTCCACCTAGCTGCCCGAGGCCGAGTCCGCTTGACCAAGACCAGGAGAACCTGGCTGGGACTTAAGAGATTTGGCCGGTTGACGAGATCCACCTGGCCGAGACCTTAGAAGATTTGACCTAGACGACCAAAACTACTGGAATTTGGCCGATGGCCGACCCATGTCAAGATGACTTGGCCGACGGCCGGCACCCTATCAAAGTTTACGCTCAAACCGAGATCAGTGAAGTTAATCCATCATTAAGAATTAGGTAATGCAAACCTAAGAGGTGTCCACCTCGATAAATGGGCCCAACAAGGTAGGCCCACTAGAATAATATAAATAGCACGCACCCCAAGGAGTAAAGTATGTCATTTATTACTGTTCACCTACCTGAGAGCTGACCACCCGCTTTACTGACTTGAGCGTCGGAGTGCCTTCGCAGGTACCCCCACCATCCAGTGATTCGCCCGACGACCGAGTGCCGAGTACCGAAGGATAAGCAAGAAGACGAGAAGAATCACCGGATGATTGGATGATTGGATGGTCAGTCGAACTCTCCGAGTTCGACATACGATACGAGCCGAGGGGCGCCATCAAGTCTCAGTGCCTGGCCGATTTCTCGGCCGAGCTGACACCACTGCCCACCCTCTCGGGCGGGTGGACGCTTTATGTGGACGGCTCCTCAAACAAAACAGCCTGTGGAGCGGGAGTCGTCCTGAAGGGACCGGGCGACCTCCTCCTAGAACAAGCTCTCCAATTTGGATTCCGGGCGACCAATAACTAGGCCGAGTACGAGGCCTTGCTCGCCGGACTGAACCTAGCCTACGATATGGGAGCACGTGAAGTGACATGCAAAAGCGACTCCCGAGTCATGGTCGGCCAAGTCAACGGGGAGTTTGAAGTTAAAGAACCTCTGCTGCAGCGATACTACCACGCGGCCAGAAACAACATCGCCCGCTTCGGCAAAGCACCCTTGGAGCACATCCCGAGGGAGGACAACAAAAGGGCCGACATCCTGTCCAAGCTGTCGGTCACCAAGAAGAAGAGTCACTAGAGGTCAGTCATACAAATATGACTGAGACACCCTAGTGTGACCGAGGCCGAGGCTGAGAACTGGATGACACCCGTCATCCAATACCTAACGGACGGCACCTACAAGGCCGACCAAGAGAAGGCGATGAAGCAACAATGCACCCGGTACACCATGATCAACGAAGATTTGTACCGGACAGGCTACTCGACCCCCTTACTGAAATGCATCACCAAAAAAAGGGCCAAGTACATTTTGACCGAGATCCATGAGGCGGTCTGCGGGAACCATACCGGGGCAAGAACGATGGCCGCCAAGGTTCTGAGGGCCGGCTACGATTGGCCGACCATCCAAGGCGACTGTACTGAATACGTGAAGAAATGCTCCAAGTGTCAAGAGTTCGGTGCCCTCCACCACACCAGGCCGGAAGAACTGCACAACATCATCTCCCCATGGCCGTTTGCCATTTGGGGGATGGACATCATCGGCCCCTTCTCCCCGGGGAAGGGGCAGACCAAGTTCCTGTTGGTGGGAGTCGACTACTTCACCAAATGGATCGAGGCCAAACCCCTCGCCTCCATCTCGGCGAAGAATGTGCAAAACTTCGTATGGAGAAGCATTGTTTGCCGATTCGGCGTCCCGCACACGATAATAACTGATAATGGCCGACAGTTCATTGACCGAGGCCTACAGTCCTTCTATGGCGACCTGGGCATCAAGTCCATCATAGCCTCGGTGGAACACCCGCAAACCAATGGACAGGCCGAGGCCGCCAACAAGGTCGTACTCAACGAGCTGAAGAAGCGGTTGGGCAAAGCAAAGGGCCGATGGACCGAGGAACTGATCGAGTTACTTTGGGCGTACAGATGCACCCCCCAAACTACCACGCAGGAGACACCCTACAGCCTGACATACGGGACCGAGGCCATGATCCCGGTTGAGGTGGCCGAGCCCACCATACGACGTTAGATGTTCGATCTCACCCTGAACGAGAAAAGCCTAGCGGTTAACCTCGACCTGGTAAGTGAGCTTCGTGACAAAAGCAAGATTCGGGAGGCTGCCTGCAAAGCCCGAGCGTCCAGACGGTACAACACCAAAGTCCGGCCGAGAGGTTTCCAGAAGGGAAGTTCTCATCCAACTGGGAGGGGCCTTTCCAAGTCCGAGAAGTCGCACAAGGAGGAGCTTATCATCTAGAATGGCTTTCAGGAAAAATTGTACCGAGGACGTGGAATGCCACGCACCTCAAGTTCTATTACAGCTAAAATCAATAAAATCACGCACTCTTTCCTCACCCAACCAGGGAGGTTTTAACGAGGCGTTTTCATCAAAGTATTGGAAATATTCTGCCACCACCTCTTGGAAATATTCTGAACAAGCAATGGCCGACCGCCATCCAAACTTGCTCGATTAACATCGCAAGTGTCGGCCGACTGATTGCCCACTTGCTCGATTAACATCACAAGTGCCGGTCGACCGACTGCCCACTTGCCCGATTAACATTGCAAGTGCCGGCCGACTGATCGCCCGCTTGCTAGATTAACATCGCAAGTGCCGGCCGACCACTCACCAAACTCGCTCGATTAACATCGCAAGCATTGGCCGACCGCCCACTTGCTCGATTAACATCGCAAGTGCCGACTGACCACTCACCAAACTCGCTCGATTAACATCGCAAGCATTGGTCGACCGCCCACTTGCTCGATTAACATCGCATGTGCCGGCCGACCACTCACCAAACTTACTCGATTAACATCGCAAGCATTGGCCGACCGCCCACTTCTCGATTAACATCGCAAGTGTCAGCCGACCACTCACCAAACTTTCTCGATTAACATCGCAAGCATTGGCCGACCGCCCACTTGCTCGATTAACATCGCAAGTGTTGGCCGACCACTCACCAAACTTGCTCGATTAACATCGCAAGCATTGGTCGACCGCCCACTTCCTCGATTAACATCGCAAGTGCCGGCCGATCGCTCACCAAACTTGCTCGAATAACATCGCAAGTATTGGCCGACCGCCCACTTGCTCGATGGGCGTCGCAAGTGCCGGCCGACCACTCACCAAAATTGCTCGATTGACAAATCACTAGGCCCGCTTGATTTAACAACCACAAATTAAGGCCCAACGCCCGAAATATATTTATCGTAGTTAATGGCCGATCGCCCAAATTTCGCTTGCTTGAAATAATGGCCGACCGATAGGTAAACTTGTAAATTCTCATGCAGAACAAAGATGAAAGGAAGATAGACAATATATTGATGATAGAAATGGGGCGATACAACAAAAAGCAAAATAAAGAAGCCACACCCCGGCCTCGGAGGAAATTTAAAATCAAGAACAGGCCACACCTCGGTCAAGGGCAAACCTAATCTTGAATCTCAACGAACTCACCCTCCTCAGCACCAGCCTCCCCACCCGGAGCCTCGACCTCCCCTAATTGGGTCCCGACCGATTCAACTTCTTGAGCAGCCAAAGCAGCCGCCTCAACACTCGACATCAACCGACCCTGATAAACTTCGCAGTCAAGGTCGAAGCTACCAGAGGCCGGCGGTCCGCCAGAAAGCGCATGCGCCTGACGCACGGCCCTCTCGAAGCACTGCTTCAGCAACTCCTCGGCCTCTTCATAATTTTCATCAAGCTCAGCCTCGGCTTGCTCCTTGGCGAGTTGTAGGGCGGCCATTTCAGTGGCCAAGGCAGAGAGTTGCTCACCCCTCTCCTCGACCAGCTTCTTCAAGTTTGCAATTTCAGCAGCCGCCCTCAGCCTCTCGTCCTCCAGCTTCTGTCTCGCCTCGGCCGCCTCCTTCTGCGCCAACTCCTTCTCGGTCGCCTCTGTAGCAATCAGGGTCGATAGTTTGGTGTTGGCAGCCACAGACTGCTCTAAGTCCTGAGTGGCCTCGGAAAGCTTGAGCTCCAAGGACGACACCTCCTCGACCTGACGCTCTCGGCCAACAAGCCCGCCCTGAAAAAGGACGACCGAGCGGCACATCAATTCGAAGCTGCTCTTTAGGAGGTCCGAAGGAGAGACGTCGCGAAGGGAGTCTCAGGCCTCATCTGTAAGAGCCACGCGAACTCTTCGAGAAAATCGATACCCACCTCCCACAAGGTCGAAGGGCGTGGGCGCTGCCTGGGCGTCGACTTCCGATGGCCCGGCCGCCGCGTGCACCAAAGCCCCGGGTGAGTGCACCGCTACCTCGGCCACCCGTCGACGAGGAGGAGGGGGCGTTGGCATAGACCCGAGCGATCGAGTGGTGGTGGCAATATTGCTCACGTCCCTCAGACGCTTTTTGGACTTATGGGCGGGGCCATCTAACCCCTTGGACTTATGAGAAGGGACAGCCGCCCCTGTGTCGCTCGGCAGCGGTATCACCTCCAAGCTCCGACGACCCCTACGATCGGACGCTTTCTGTCGGTGCTTGTTGAGTACGCTAACGGCCGCTGGTCGTTCGTTAACCATGATTTCTGCAAAGCAAAAAATAAACAAGTTAGAACACGCACAATTCAAAAACCTCTCACGGACCGACCACCCTAGACAAACCCTAAACACATACCCCTCACGGCCGCCCATCGCGCAGGCTTGGTATACGCGTCTATCAGCCCCCGACATGGAAGCTTCTTCGGTAGGGCGTCAAAAAGGGTGAGAACCCCCAACTCGTCCTCACCCTCTGTCGGCCTCGGCCACTCCTTGAAATCACGAGGATCCCGAGTCCAATATAGAGGGAACAGAGACCGACCGGCCGAGTCAAAAAAGAATGGAGTCGCCTCGGGACGAATGACAACCTTCACAAACCTCTCCTTGAAACGCTTAAACGAGAGGGCGAAGGAGTCAAACAACACCAAACCCGGTCACCCGACCAAAGAATGCCAAGCAGCCTTTTGGGCGGGGTGAGACTTGTAATAAGAAAGGAAACAAGAGGGGGTAGGATGAAGGCGCATAACATCACACAACAGGCGAAATGCCTGAAGGGACGCCCAGGTATTCGGGTGAACCTGGGTGGGAGCCACGTTAAGCGTCCGAAGGACGCCCATCGTAAACTCGTCAAAAGGGAGAGAAACGTAAAGGTCCTTGAAAAAACAAGCATACATATAAAAAAATGGGGGACCGGCACCTGGCCACCCCATACACACACTTTCGGCCGCCCCACAAGGCAGAACGTCGAAGTAACTCGAGTACTCCTCCGCCTTTAAGACCGGATGTCGGGCCAAGAACTTAGGCACAGACGACTCAGTCTCATAGAGAGACGAGATCTCAACCACTCGAGGATCTACCCAGCTAAGGTCCTCCAAAGGAATACCCGCCGGGGGAGAATCCGGCCGACCAACAACGTCGGTCGGGATGTCCATCAGGGGAGGGTCCGATCGATCAACAGCGTTGGCCGAAACGTCCCCCCTTACAACCTCTACCCAGGGCAGCACCTCGGCCACCCCAACCGAGGTAGGCTCGACGGAGGAAGTGGAAGAAGAGAAAGAGGAAGGGGAAGAAGACGATGACTTTTCAGATCGAGGAGGGAGACCGATGGACGATGACGGATGACCCGAAGAAGAAGAAGTAGGGCGAGATTCCAACGACATAACTAACCTTTGTCAAAGTAAAGGTGGACGAGGGCGAAGCCTGGTCAATTGGTTCTCAGAGCTATGGGCGAAGGAATGCTCGATTATCAGGCGCGGGTATCAAACAAACAAGAAAATGCAAGATTTTAACACTTGGAGACCCCTATTTATAAGGCCCATGGGCCTCGGATCCTGAACCGACACACTAATCTCAACCGTTAGATCCAAGAGATCCAATGGTCCACAACGCTTCCCGCCCAAAAAACCCCTCATTAATGCCAATCATGTCACGTCGCCTAGGGTCACGTCACGCTGCCTAGGTCACGTCACACCTTGAGAAATGTAAAAGCCGCACGAGCAAGGAAGAATTACCGACACCCATCATTAAAAACTCGTCGGACATATCTAACATATTTGTCCTCAAGCCTGGGGGCAAGTGTACCGGCATGGGCGAGGCCGAGGTCCACCTAGCTGCCCGAGGCCGAGTCCGCTTGACCAAGACCAGGAGAACCTGGCTGGGACTTAAGAGATTCGGCCGGGTGACGAGTTCCACCTGATCGAGACCTTAGAAGATTTGACCGAGACGACCAAAACTACTGGAATTTGGCCGATGGCCGACCCATGTCCAGATGACTTGGCCGACGGCCGACACCCTATCAAAGTTAACGCTCAAACTGAGATCAGTGAAGCTAATCCATCATTAAGAATTAGGTAATGCAAACCTAAGAGGTGTCCACCTCGATAAATGGGCCCAACAAGGTAGGCCCACTAGAATAATATAAATAGCATGCACCCCAAGGAGTAAGGTATGTCATTTATTACTGTTCACCTACCTGAGAGCTGACCACCCGCTTTACTGACTTAAGCATCGGAGTGCCTTCGCAGGTACTCCCACCATCCGGTGATTCGCCCGACGATCGAGTGCCGAGTACCGAAGGATAAGCAAGAAGACGAGAAGAATCACAGTGCATCATCCAGTCACCTGTCCGACCGAAGGAAGGAGAAGAAGACTTCAATAGTTCTCTAGGTCCCATCTCCCTAGCAGGAACACTTATTAAAAAAAATTGAATTTTTTTCATGAAGAGTGGGTGACAAAAAACGTCACATAACTAATCACATACACACACGGATAACCAATTTTGTGTGCGTCACATAAGTAACCACTTACAGACACACGATTTTGCTTGTGCTACGGGTCATATATTATAATATAGAGTTAGTGTTACATCCTCACCAAATATCACGTCTACAACGTCAATTAATGTCACGCAAACGGTGTCAAGTCTGTGTTAGTGAAAGAGGGTGTTAATAAGACATTTTTCAAGGAAAAAATTGTTATGAGTACAAAATAACCTCAAACTCAAAGAATATGCAATGACAACCCATTAACAAGAGAATATGCACAGTACCAACTGGGCAAGTTAACTCTTATATAAAGCTCTTCATAAAGAGTTGCATTTCCCCTAATTTTCAGGCACAAAAAACTTATTTCATTCATTTTGCAATAAGCATCACCATATCCTTGCCTTTCTTTGCAAACCCACGGCCATTGTGCTCCATGTCTTTCCCAAGCATTTTCACAAACAGGCCACAGCCACCACCAACTCAAACTGGTTTGAGTGATAACAAAAAAATGAGATTATGAATGTGTGAAGTTGTTTGAGTTTCAAAAAATGAGACTCCTATTTCCTATGGGCATGCACAAACTTTTAGATTCCTTTCCGAAGAAAAATGATATCAATATCATTAGAAGTGAGCCAAAAAATTGAAGAAAACAAATACCGTTTGGAGAACCAAATTGTAGAGAAAGGTCGTGTGCAATTTATCTTTTTTTTTTTTCTAATTTCTTCATGCATCTTCCAATAATTTCCTTCCTCCATTCTTAACTACCTAAAATTTGTACAAAATTGGAATTAAATTACTCCAGTTATCTCATGACTCAAGAACAAATATTTGGATTCAATAAATCTGAAATTAGGGATGATTGTTATTTCAATCTACAATTAAGACAAAAAATATTTCAACTTTCTCATGCAAATTTACTAAATATTGTCACTTATCATTGTAGAAAGTGGTGAGCTAGAGATTAAAATATCTGCACTAAATAAAGATTGTATTTGAAATGCTTAAAAGATAATGGGGAGACTTGGGAATTTGTGCCTTGGGAATTTCCAATTACTAGTTTACTAGATTATTTGAATTTAATGTGAACAATCTTTTCCAGTCTTCAATGCTGAGTTGTGAAATGGATTCAGGCAGACCCTCCTTTGGAAAGCATTAGATGAAGGCATTGAATCCAATGTACTGGAATTAATATTTAGATCAAATATTCAATCCACATACATATAAGCCCTTCCATTCTTGGTTATGATTGTCAACTGTGTAAGTCGGCCCATGTTTGTATGTCTAAAGGGTTCGTTTACAACTTCCATATGGTATTTTTGAATCACTGCTTGTTTGTAAACAATGTAGAGAACTTTATATTGTAATGTGTGGTTTGAAGCTTGGTCATGTTTAAGTCTGATAAAATTCACATTTGAGACTGCATCTAAATCTAATTAATTTGTATGTGCAGAATTACTTTTGAGATTAAGTGAAATTGGTTACTCGTTCTATTAGGTAATATTTAGAGATGGATCATTCAGTATGAAAAATAACTAGCTATTCTTTTTTTATCAATAAAAAATAAAATAAATTAAACAGTGTATTTTAGGATGTCCAACCCTTGTACAGATCCAGAAAAAAAAAACATATACCAGAATACAAATCCCCTACATTCTTAAGGCTCTTCCCAGCTTAAAACCAAGCTGCAATCACTCTTACAAAAAGAAACAAAGAAAGAATCAAACTAAGAGTTATTCCTTAATCAATTTCTGCAGCATTTTTGTATTTCTTTCTGCAGATTTTCATACAGCTTTAGTGCAGGAGGTTAAGCTCGGTGAATCATTGGCTCCAAAAGAAAAGCCACGATCACTGCTTAAAACTGCAGCTTGTCCGAGAGCATGCTATCAAAGTCTATACTAATGGGCATTGGCTTCTTCTGTTGTTGGTTTCTTCTACTTTTAGAGACTTTAATCTTCTTCTCTAAACTTTCTTCCAGGATAAGGCTTTGCTCAGCTCCCAAACACAGATTCGAAACCAGTTTGGTCAAATTATCCCCTGCTCCAAAAATTTATTAATTTATTTACTTTTAAAACTTGACCTATTTAATCTGACACTGAGCAGATATAGTCCATGAGAATTGGTGAGAAACACAAACATGTGCAGAACTGATGCAACCCATAGTCCAAGGATGGGAAGGGAGACTTGTTCGTGTTTTTTTTGCAGGTATTTTTTTTTTATCAGCAAAAAATTTTATAGAATAAAAGGGGTACTTCAGGGGTACCCAACCCATATACAAAAGACCAAGTAGCACAAGACAAAGGCAAGTATACATTTTAATAAAAATAGAACTAACATAACCTAGCTTAACAAGACTTTTCCATTTGCTCCACACAACCCCTCATCCACCTACTTAACCATATTTTCAACAAAAGCATATCTTGACCACCTAGCCTCTTCTATAACGTGTCTTCATATGCTACCCCCAACACCACTTTCTTTTAAGCCCCTTGATCCAAACTGATATACCTCCACACGGCTTCTAGCAGTGTTCACGGCACCAGCATTTCGTGAAAACCACCTCACTCACCCAAACATCCTTATGGCAGCCCTTGAATCAGCTCCTTCTGTCTTATCATTTCACGTATTTTGTATGTGACATCAATTCTGATGTTATAAAAGGTTGTGAAGGGAAAAGTTAAAACAGTAACCTAGGCCAAAAACTTCCGAGACATAGCTACATCAAAGTCAATTCTGATGTTTTTTTTGCAGGTATAAAATGTACATAGCTACATCGGATGCAGGGGTGGAAGCAGATCACAACAAAAGCATCTGGCTATGGGGCAGTCAATATAATTCAAGGGAATCAAAGTAATGCAATTATGTCTTAACGGTTTGTGTACTGATGAATACTAATTGGATCCAAAGGACAGCTGGAATGGAAGAAATACTACAAACAAAAGTAGATGGCAAAGAGAGAAAACATGAGTGCTGGACTATGGTGCAGAAAGCAGAATCTCTTTGGCAGCAAAGCAAAACAAAAGACTGCTAGCAAGAATAAGGAGACATTGTTTTGAGCTGGTTATTTGCAGTGGGATGCCCTTGGAATGCAACATAGTGATGCAATTTCAAAGGGAGACAGATAGAATATGAATCAATGTTCAGTTCGGAGGAGTTATCTAATCACTAGTTCTAAGAAGTGCCACAAATGATTGAAAATAACTCACCAGTACAAATTTGTATAAACTGAAATCAGTAACCAAGAGAGTTCAAAGGATTTAATACATGGTATATTTACATAGTTAAATCACCAAATATATAAAGAGAGCATATATTGGAACACGCTTGAACCTATTGGACACATTGAACCAGTTGATGTGACTACACATCATATAGTTGATACAATAAAAGAGTGCTACCAGGAAAATATCCCATAGTATTGATATATATAATAAAAGATATTGAATGATTATAGAATATTCATATCGGTAGTGGTGTTATATGTCTAAATAACAAACTACATGAGTAAATCTCAATCATTGATAGCAATGATCCGATACTTACATTTATATTTCTGATAAATACAACTTTAATATGTCAGTATTGAGGAGAGACAAATTCTTTTTGTAATTACATATTACCTTGGTAAAGTAATAGAGATTGTTACATCAGTACTAAAAAGATTCTTGAATTTTTTAATTTTGGTACTTCCTCTGACACCTTTCTTCCTACTTAAAGTACTGGGTGCTTGGGTTTTGGAAGCGTCATGTTGTCACTTCCTAGCATAACAACAACATCTGACATGGTTGGTCTGTATGTTGCATCTTCTTGAATGCACAACAAAGCAATGTGTATGCACTTCTCAACTTCACTGATTTTTCCAGCATTGGGTCCATCAATTCCAAACATTTTCCTTCACACCATGTTCTCCAAGCCTACAAGTATTTGTCATTAATTTGTGAAATGTACTGTCATACTTCAGTTAGCTAGTATTGTTGATATTTTGTTAATCAAACCAGAGTATTGACTCACATATAAAGGAAGAGTTTGACCATGTTCTGTTCTTTCTTCCACAGATGGTTTCTAGAACTAGAACTCCAAAGCTAAAACCATTAGATTTCAGTGAAAACAATCCTTGCATAGCGTACTCAGGAGCCATGTATCAACTAATTCAAAACCATAGAGCTTTGTTAATTTCTGTTGTTTCAAGTATATAACAAGGAATTTCATTTTTTCAATCATTAAACTCTGAAATATGCATTCATAAGTCCTACTGTTAAGATATGTTTGGTATAAGTAAAACTCACTAAGTGTCCATTACTAGCTTTGTATTTGCTTGGTTTTGTCCAATTTCAAACGCCCTTGCCAATTTAAATTGCTAGCTTTTGAGATCTCTATGAATTACTCTTTGTATTTGCTTGGTTTTGTCCAATTTCAAACGCCCTTGCCAATTTAATTTGCTAGCTTTTGAGATCTCTATGAATTACTCTGAGTCGAGAGTCCTCATGAAGGTATAGAAGACCTCTTGCTATTCCATTGACCATTGATTATGCTTAATCTTAGTTTCCAATCAAGTTGATTTCTTTTCTCATCATCTGTCAACTCAAGAAGATAAAAGGTATTTGAACATCACAAGCCATTTAGCAAAAAACCAAATGCTAAGTATTTGCCTTACACAGGAAAAAACATACCAGCAGATAATATAGCATTTCCCCCTTGAAAATATGACTTATATGTTATAACATGGTATATAACTTTAGTTTAGTTTCATGTTATGAAAGGAAAACAAAATGTATTAACCTTTTTGGGTATTTTGCATAATAATATATATGTACCAGAACGACAACTAACTAATTTCTATTAAAGTGTAAGTTGGAAGTCTTTAAATTGGTAAAAATGAGTAAAAAAGCAAGGAGAAAAGATCCACATACGTGTTGTTTATATAACTCTCTCAAAATATTTTGAAGTCGAATAAAATTTTGTGAAAAACTTAGAGAAAGAACTATTTTCAGATAGTTATAATTCTGAGATTGAAAACAAGTTCTTAGAACTTTCTTTTGCAATCTTGGAGACCATTTTAAGTTAATGAAAAAGTGTTCATCTAATTTGATTTCAGTTTAGGTGTAATAATTTGGGTGATATATTTTTCCTGTATTTTGATTTTTAGGTAGATTGCAAGTGTTTATGTTGAATAGGGTGTTTAGTGTATGTTATGCAATAGAGAGTTCTATGCTTTTTTTCTGGTATGGATACTGATGTAATCTGAATATTTGTTGTTAGTGTGAGTTTAAGTGTTCGACTTGTGAACTTTTTCATATTATTACTTTCAAGAAGTTGGTTCTAAATTGATGAGAAGACATCATTTGGGAATAAGAATGGCTAGACTGTGTTTCTCATTAAGTCGATGGTTGTACAATTTTTTAATATATTACCAATGAATAAAATGGAATGAGCTTACACGAACTATTAGTGTCAAAAATTTGAAAATAGGTTTCTCTAATCAGAAAATTATTTTTCTTTCTACCTCTATTGAATGATGATTAGGAAAGACAAAGCATCTAAATTGTATTTATCCCCTTTTTTTCAACTTTCTACCCTTAAACAGGCATGTTTTATACTTAAATCAATTTCTAAAATTGTATATTAACTAACTGCTACGATGGGTTATGCCTGTAATAACATACTCAAGAGTGAGCCATGGGTAAGGAGTAGTGGAAATGAAAAATAGACATGTGCTTTACACGTAAAATAGGTGTAATTTAAGTTTCAGAATTGTTTCTGAAGTCAATATTAATGATTGGTAATTTATTCTACCTAATTGATTAATAGTTTTTATTTAAAATCGATTGTTTAACTTAAAAATTGATTTTAAAAATATTTATATATTTTTTTTCTATGTCTTTTTTATTTGTAAATAAAATATCTCTTATGTTTTGTTTTATTTTACATCGATTTTTATTGATTCTTTTTATTTATATTTTAAATCTATTGTATTTCATGTGTGTTTGTTTATTTCTTAATAAATTATAACCATAAAGGCCCTTAAAAAACATGGTTTAGTGGCACAAAAGTTGGAGGGCGGCGATATGGATAATGATATGGGTATTTGAGAATGAAAATAATAAAATGAAAATAACATTATTTTTAAAGAGATGGATATTGAATCATCTCCAAAGTGCATACCACTTTTAAAATTTTAAATCACCACAGCTTCTCATTCACACATCTTTCAATCTAATTTCACAAAAACATACACTTCAATAATGCTTACAATTATTTCAACTTCAAAACAGAATATCGATAATAAAACATTAAAAGACAAAAAGTTGATGCCTTGTAGTAAATAAGATTGTATTGGAAATGCTTGAAAGATAGTGTGGAGAATTGGCACCTGATGAAAATGTAGACACGTGAAAATTGGTGCCATAGTAATTTCTAACTTGGGCTTCGTCTCATATGTACAGATTTAATGTGAGTAATCTTTTCCCAGTCTTCGCCTTCTGGTATCTTGTATCGCTGATAAAGCAAAGGACAGTCATCAATGCGGAGTAGTGAAATGGATTTGGGCAGACCCTCCTCTGGCAAGCATTGGAGTACAGGACAATTTTCAAGAATCATTGTCTGAAGAGAGGAGAGGTGACAGAGACCCCTGTAGTCCAGTTTCTTAAGATTTGGAAAATAATTTATGTGTAGCTTAATAAGAGAGAGTGGGAGCAAACCTTCACTCGGAAAACACTCTATATCCTCTACTGCAATATACAAATATTTTATGGAAGGGTTGGTTCCCCAAGCCCCCTTTAGTCAGGCAACAACTTTGGAGCAACGGAAGAGAATCATTTCTTTTAGATTTGATGGCAAACATCCCTCAGACAACTCCACTCCTAGACAATTTTTTATATCCAGACTATTGAGAGAAGGAAGGAGAGTGGACATAAGTTTAGGCATTGATTTTAATTTCTCCAATTTTTCAATTTCAAAAGTCTTTAGCTCAGGTGCAGATAATCCTTCATTGGAAAATTATTCAAATTCACAACATTCTTTAATTTCCAGATACTTCAAATGACCATGAGGGTGCGTCTGTGATATCCTTTGCAGGTTATGACATCCATCCAAAACAAGGATGCTGAGTTTTGGGAACAGGTCTAGAGGGAAGTTAGTGAGAGAGTCACAACATTGAGTGATACGCAAGTCTACAATGAAATGGTAGCAATGGTTTATGGGAATATGAATGCCCGGACAAGAATCAATATACAAGGTTTCAAGAGGTGTATCAAATACGAGGAGCCCTAATATAGTAAATGAAGATGTGTCCGTCTTTACACCTTCAATTTCTACCGCCCTGGGAGTCGAAGCCACAAGTTGTTTGCATTCACTAGATAGTGTTTTTAAATGGGGAAGGTGCTCTAGTAATTGCCCTTTCAGTTTGGGACAATTAATTACATTAAGATATTGAAGACTTGGAAAAGCACCCATCATGCACTGCCATTCTTCCCATTCCTTCATATTTCTAAATGTTAAGCTTTCCAAGGATGCAAATGCAGATGAGTTATTCCCGTAAAAATTAGCATCTATCCTCACTATCCCATCCAGGCCATGAATTTTCAAATGCTTGAGAAATGACAAAATTCCAAGGGAAGGCAACAACAGGCAATGTTTACAATTCTTCAAAGTTAAGGACACCATATTCAATAGAGAACTATCAGATAACCAAAGGGGAAATTGTGTTCCACCATAGCCATCGATTGACAACTTCTCCAAATGTTTGGAAGGTTGGAGATTCTCTAGTACTTCTCTTTCTTTCATGGAATCCTCATTGTTCAGTTGTGAATTCCATTCTAAACTTAGCCCCAGAACATGTGTTTTACTCTTCAAATCCACGACTAATGCATCACTGGGATCCACAATATTTTCAAGATTTTTAATTGACAGCTTTCCGTGAAGATTAAGTTGTCGTAGTGGTTGAATACTAAACTCACTACTACTTTTGGAAACCTCAAACCCACTATTCCATACTTGAAGATTCTTTGACTTTCCTGAAAGCACTGGAGCCTTTCTTAAAGTAGTTCCCATAAGTTGAAGGCGACACAACTTAGTGAGCTCATGCAAAGTCGAGGGAAGCTCCTTCAAAAGGTAACAGTTGTTGAGATCAACACTTGCAAGTTATAGAGTGAACATATTGAGTCGGGAAGTTTCTTTATAAGTGTGATTGAAAGGTCTAATGAACGGAGATGTATAAGATCAACTATAGTGTCAGGCACCTCTTCAATGAAATGACCAGACAAAGATAACAGGCGTAAGAACTTAAAGTTGGAGATCAACTCTTGTATTGACATCCCAAAATTTCTAGTTATTGGCAAAAATGTTCGTAGCCTTTTAGCATCACATAAACTCCTATACTCATCACATTCAACGGGATTCTTTATTGTTGAAAAGTGACGGGTAGTCTTTGGTACGCTTCCTGATCTATCAACACCCAACCTGTAGCACATTTCACCAGAAACATATTTTGCTAAATCATTCAGAAGGTCATGCATCACAAATTCTCCTTCGTACCTTATTTCTTCTGTAATTGACTTTTGGAAGAATGACCTAGATAACATATCATTAAAGTATTGTTCACCTACTTCTTCTGGAGACTTACTCTGTTGAGAGCATTGTAGAAAATTTTCAGCCATCCATGAGAAAATTAATCTCTTCTTGTTAAACATATGGTCTTTGGGGAATAACGCACAATAAGAGAAACATCTCTTCAGGTGAGAAGGAAGATGGTAATAGCTCAATAACAAAGCGGGGATGATTTTACTATTTAGTAAGTCCCATATGTTGCTTCCCACTCTGAAATAGATGACTTTAACTGTAAGAGACCTCCTACTCTTTCAAGGGCCAGAGGTAGTCCTTGGCACTTTCCAACCATCTAGAAGCCAATCTCCTCCAACACAGAATTCGACTTAGAGTTATCATCTTGAAATGCATGTTTAGCAAAAACTTGCCAATTGTGATCTTTTTGTAATTGCTTTAATTGGTAAATCTTGTTTGACTCCACGGTAGATGCAACTTTGTTAATGCGTGTTGTGACAAGAATTTTACTTCCCTTAGCACCATATTTAAGAGGAGTTTGCAATAATTTTCATTGGTCTCGGTCTTCGTTCCAGACATCATACAGAACCAAGAGAAACTTCATTCCAGTCAATTTTTCTTTCAGTTTTCCGTGAACCATTTCTAAGTCTTCACTATCATCTTTTGATTTAGTGAAAGCCCTTTTGATACTCTGAAATTCATCTGAAACACAGACCCAAGCTTTAAGGTCAAATTTAGCTTCCTTCATCTTAGGGTCATTGTATACATGTTGAGCAAGTGTGGTCTTACCCATACCTACAATAGAAAGTATTGACAACTGGTTATGATTGTTACTCTCAGAAGTAAGCCACTTAAGGATGATTTGTTTGTCCTCATCTCTGCCATAAATAACCTCTTGAGCCACCAACGATGAGGATTCATTTATTTTCCCTGACACGTTATTAGCCAACCCAGATCCAAAACCACTGGAAATTTTGAAATCTTGAACAATCTTTTGGTTTAAGAGAGATTCTAGTTCATCTAGGAGTTCTAACATCTCGGATTGAAAATTGTTTACCTTGCTAGAACTGCTCTGAAATTCAGGTTTCAACTGAGTTTTGGAGAATTCATAGTCTATTTGCTCCAACAGATCCTCATCAAGCCATTCTCTGACCTCATCAAGCCATTCTTTGACCAATGAATTAGTGAACTGCTTTTGTTCTGCATCATCAATCACAACATCGATGTCCATCAGCTTCATTTTCAACTGTTTCAGTTGCCTCTCATCGAGCTCTCCGCCACGAAAGTAGTCGAGAAGTTGATGAGAATCGAGCTTGTCAAATAGTGCCTGGAGAACAGCACCTCCAATAGTTTCAAGGTCTGACATGGTTGGAAAGGAAGTGGGAGAATGAAAGAGAAGAAAGGATTGTGAAAGTTGGAGTGAAGGTGAGAATTCTTCACGATGGCTTTACTTCAATCCTTGTGTTTGAGTGTTCTGAACCACACAAATACGATCACGTGCATAAAGTAGTTGAGTTTGGATAATGTTCTGAAAATATCTCAACTCCTTATATTAAATCCAAGGAACCTTAATTATGTCTCAACTCTTATCTAAATTTATAGACATTCCATACCTAACTTACCTATCATAAAACTAAACTCTGATCAAAACTCTTTTATTTAGACAGTGACAGAGTTTATTCATAAAGTGAATAAAATGAGAATTTTTTAGAAAATAATATAAAATTCTGTATAAAAATTTAAAATAAAATTTATAATAATAACTTTTGTATAAAAAAAATTTATATGAAAATGTAAGAATTTTAAAATTTTGATAATTTATCATTTTGACATTGTTTTGTTCAAATCATGAAAGTTGAGTTTTCTGTTACCCTAAACCCAAACTTATACACTCTTAGATCTTTGTTATAATTGATTATTGTTTCACTCATTTGTGCACTTAATCTTATATATAGTTTTTAGCTATTCACTGGACAGATCTTATATATACTCTGTTTGTATCAGAGTATATAATATTGGAAAGTGTACTTCTAACTTTAAGTCTAACTATTTTATCAGAGTATATAAAATTGATGTGTAAGATGAAGTTTGTACTCACTTATATACTATGAAATGTGTTTACCAATAACTACATTCAATTATCAACAAACAACTGAGAATTCACTAAACCAAACACACAAGGTTTACAAAAACAAGTAAGAGTGTTGATCTTGAACTCTACGAGAACACACAACACTCTTATGCACACTCATATGTATGCTTTCACTGTAATTTTTAAAAATATCTCTTGCTTAACAAGTCAATTCATTCTATTATGGGCTTTAAAGAACTTTATAGTACTCTTGATTTTAAGAATAAGAACAACAAAACAGGATAATACTACCCAAAATAGCATTTTCTTCTCCTTTCATCACATGAAACTAAATTCAAGTTATATCATGTAATGAATGATCATATTATATAGATTATCTTTAAGGATAAAATACTAAATAATTCTTTTCCCAGGATAAGGCCAAATCTCATTTGGTATTTGATAGATTTTGCTTCAAATACTGTATTGTTGCTTAATTTCTTCTCTGTTCTTGTGTTGTCAGATGATGAGAGGAAAAAACTTTTTGATTGAAAATTAAGATTAAGCATTATCAATGGAATAGAATGAGGTGTTTTATACTTTCACGAGGACTCTCGACTTAAAGTAATTTACAGAAATCTCAAAACTAGCAATGTTCTATTAGACCATGACATGAATCCAAAAATATCAGATTTTGGATTCACAAGAGCATTTGAATGAGGACAGAACCAGGCAAATACAAAACGAGTAATGGGCACTTAGTGAGTTTTACTCATACCAAACATTTCTTAAACAATAAGGTTGATGGAAGAATTATTAAGCATATAATTTAGAAAAATGAAATTCTTTTTTTTTTTCATACACCTTGACATGACAAATAATAAAGCTCTATTGATTTGCAAAAGTGGATACATGACTCTGAATATGCTATTGGAAGGATTGTTTTCAGTGAAATATGATGTTTTCAGTTTTGGAGTTCTAGTCCTAGAAATCATTTGCGGGAGAAATTCAGAGCATGGTCAGAATCTTCTGTTGTATGTAAGTCTCCTCAGTTAAGAGATGCATACAGATTGGTTTGTTGTGTGTTCAAGAAGATGCAAAAAATAGACCAACCATGTCTGATGTTGTTGTAATGTTGGCGAGTGACGCAATGGCCCTTCCAAAACCCAAGCACCCACCATTTTGAGTTGGAAGAATGACCGCAGAGGAATTCTCTACATCAAAAAGTTCCAAGAATCTTTCCATTAATGATGTAACAACCTCTATTACTCTACCTAGGTAATGAATATTTTTGTATTTGATTTCATTTATTCTCCTCATTGGACACTCCGTGTCACCTCACAAGTCATTAGCACCAGCACACAACCATGCCACTCTAGTCACAGGTCTGTAATTATTTAGCACCACCACACCTACACCAGAAATAACCTGCCCAAGTTTTGCAGGCCTGCCTGCACATCTACACCCTTGTCACAGTTCCATTATCAATAATGTACTCTGTTCAGGTGCCAGCTGAAGAAAAAGCTGAAGTACATTTCATAAACAGTAAATAGTGATGAGTATAAAATAACCTCAAACTCACAGAATATGCCATGACAACGCATTAACAAGAAAATATGCACAATACCAACATGGCAAGTTAACTCCTATATAAAGCTCTGAATAAAGAGTTGCATATCCCCCAATTTTCAGGCACCAAAAACTCATTTCATTCATTTTGCAATAAGCATCACCATATCCTCGTCTTTCTTTGCAAACCCACGGCCATTGTGCTCCATGGCTCTCCCAAGCATTTTCACAAATATTTGGATTCAATAATTCTAAAATTAGGGATGATTGTTATTTCAAACAAAAATTAAGGCAAAAAATGATTCAATTTTCTCATGTAAATTTACTAAATATTGCAACTTATCATTGAAGAAAGTGGTGTACTAGAGATCAAAATATCTGCACTAAATAAAGATTGTATTTGAAATGCTTAAAAGATATTGTGGATAGTTCACACCTGATGAAAACGTAGACATCTGAGAATTTGTGCCTTAGGAATTTCCAATTTGTGCTTCGTGTACTAGTTTACTAGTTTTCTATCAACCCATATGTATTTAATGTGAGCAATCTTTTCACAGTCTTCAATGCTGAGTTGTGACATGGATTCAGGCAGACCCTCCTTTGGAAAGCATTAGATGAAGGCATTGAATCCAATGTACTGGAATTAATATTTGAATCAAATATTCAATCGACACACATATAAACCTTCCATTTATTCATTGTTGATAAAAAAAAAAATATATAAACCTTCCATTCTTGGTTATGATAGTCAAGTGTGTAAGTCTGCCCATGTTTGTATGTCTAAACAACTTGCAGAATTTTGATTACTTCCATATGCTATTTTTGCGTGACTGCTTGTTTGTAAACAATGTAGAGAACTTTATATAGTAATGTGTCGTTTGAATCTTGGTCATGTTTCTCAAGTCTCATGAAATTCGCAGTTTGATTTTCCATATGCTATTTTGATTACTTGTATGTGCAAAATTACTTTTGAGATTAAGTGAAATTGGTTCCTCGTTTTATTAGGTAATATTTAGTGATTGATTATTCAGTATGAAAAATAATTAGTTATTCTTTTTTATCATTAAAGAATTAAATAAATTCAACTGCATTTCAGGATACTCCAACCCTTATACAGATCCAGAAAAACACATATACCAGACTACAGTTGTCCTACTTTCTTAAGGCTCTTCCCAGCTTAAAACCAAGCTGCAATCACTCATACAAAAAGAAACAAGAAAGAATTAAACTAAGAGTTATTCTTACATCAATTTCTGCTGCATTTTGTATTTCTTTCTGCAGATTTTCATACAGCTTTAGTGCAGGAGGTTGAGCTTGGTGAATCATTGGCTCCTAAAGAAAAGCCACGCTCACTGCTTAAAACTGCAGCTTGTCCGAGACCATACTATCAAAGCCTATACTAATGGGCATTGGCTTCTGTTGTTGGTTTCTTCTACTTTTAGAGTTTGAATCTTCTTCTCTTAACTTTCTTCCAGGATAAGGCTTTTCTCAGCTGCCAAACACAGATCCGAAACCAGTTTGGTCAAATTATCCCCTGCTCCAAAAATAACTAGCTATAGTAATAGGAAATCAAAAATTTATTGATGTTATTGATTATTGATCTTATTGTAGTAGTGTTTTATGTCTAAATAACTAAACCACATGAATAAATCTCAATCATTGATAACAATGATCCGTGTGATACTTCCATTTATATTTCTGTGAAATTCTTTTTGTAACTATATATTACCTTGGTAAAGTTTTATATCAGTACTAAAAAGATTCTTGGATTTTTTTATTTTGGTACTTCCTCTGACACCTTTCTTCCAACTGAAAATGCTGGGTGCTTGGGTTTTGGAAGCGTAAAATTGTCACTCCCTAGCATTACAACAACATCTGACATGGTTGGTCTGTATGTTGCATTTTCTTGAACGTACAACAAAGCAATGTGTATGCACTTCTCAACTTCACATGCTTTGAAGGATTTTTCCAGCATTGGATCCATAAATTCCAAACATTTTCCCTCACACCATGTTCTCCAAGCCTACAAGTATTTGTCATTAGTTTGTGAATAATACTGTCATACTTTAGTTAGCAAGTATTGTTGATATTTGGTTAATCAGACCAGAGGGATGACTCACATATAAAAGAAGAGTTTGACCATGTTCTGACAGATAGAATCCGTTGTTCTTTCTTCCACAAATGGTTTGTAGAACTAGAACTCCAAAGCTGAAAACATCAGATTTCACTGAAAACAATTCTTGCATAACGTACTCAGGAGCCGTGTATCAACTAATTCAAAACAATAGAGCTTTGTTAATTTCTCTTGTTTCAAGTATATAACAAGGACTTTCATTTTTTCAATCATTAAACTCTGAAGTATGCATTCACAAGTCTTACTGATAAGATAGGTTTGGTATAAGTAAAACTCAGTAAGTGCCCATTACTCACTTTGTATTTGCTTGGTTATGTCCAATTTCAAATGCCTTTGCCAATATAAAATCTGATATTTTGGGATTCATGTCATGGTCTAATAGAACATTGCTAGCTTTGAGATCCCTATGAATTACTCTGAGTCGAGAGTCCTCATGAAGGTATAGAAGATCTCTTGCTATACCATTGATAATGGTTAATCTTAGTTTTCAATCAAGTTGTTTTCTTTTCTCATCATCTGTTAAGATAGAAAGGATTTGAACATGACAAGCCATTTAGCAAAACACCAAATGTTAAGTATTTGCCTTACACAGGAAAAAAATGCCAAGAGATAATATAGCATTTCCCCCTTTAAAAGATGAGTTATAAGTTATAACATGGTATAACCTTAGTTTAGTTTCATGTTATGAAAGGAAAACATAATATATTAACCTTTTTGGGTATTTTGGATAATAATATACGTACAAGAACGAAAACTAACTAATTTCTATTAGAGTGTAAGTGGGAAGTCTTTAAATTGTAAGAATGGGTAAAAAGAGCAACATACAAGGAGAAAAGATCCACCGACCTGTTGTCTATATAAGTCTCTCTTTGAAAGTATTTTGAAGTCGAATGAAATTTTGTGAAAAATTGAGAGCAAGAACTATTTTTAGATAAAAATAGTTATAATTCTAAGTTTGAATATCTAGTTCTCATAACTTTCTGTGGCAATCTTGGAGAACATTTTGAGTTAATTAAAAAGCGTTAATCTAATGTGATTTCAGTTTAGGTGTAATCATTTGGTTATATATTCTTCCTGTATTTTAGATTTTAGGTAGATTCCAAGTGTTTATGCTGAATAGGGTGTTTAGTGTATGTTCTGTAAGAGGGTTTTACAGATTTGCTATGAACCAGTTCTTATAGATGCAAGAAATTGGTTTTTGATATCTTGTAATATGAATTTGTTATTTTTTTTTATCAGTAAATAATTAATTAAAATTCAAAAAGGGACCTCTTAAGGGTGTCCCACCCCGTATACAAACCATAAATAATACCATGAGCATGCTACAGAGGTACTCCTGCATCAAAACCAGACCAAACATGCTCAACACTAGCTTCCAACATACACTAAACAGAGAAGCTAACAATTAAGCCTAATCCTATTAGCATATAACAATAGTTTACCACCAGTGATGCCTAACAAGAAGTGCCATCTGCATAAAACCAGTGGCCAAATTCTCCTTCCATACCACCATTGGGAATTGCCTCGCTTAGAATTGCTTTGGGCCAGACATATTCCAACCTGTTTCCACCAAAAGCAGCTTCCTTTGGCAGCTATTAACAACACGCACAGTAGCTTAAGAGCGTTCTTGTGAATTACACTACATTGATAGGTGCCTTGATCCCAGTCATCCATTACAACTCTTGGTAAGCCACACTATGACTGCTATTTTCACTCAATAGAAATATAGTCCTTTGCTGCCAGAATCACGCATTGCCATCCTCTCACTTGTTTTTGATAACTATTATTCAACCTGCATAAACCATCTGCCACAACTTCTCCATCCATAGTCATCCGAAACCTACCTACACCGTGACCCTTCTACTGTCATATAGGCTTCCAGCAAAGAGAATGGAATGACAGGTGCTCCAAGAGGAAGGGTTGTTTAAACAGTGTTGAATATACCCTCTGTAGCCAAAACAACAGGTTGAGCTACTTGTGATTGGTAGCATTTGTGTGTGCAGATATACCACTTTTCATGCTCGTTTCTGCCAATTGGCTCCCACCGTGGCTCACACTCCATTGTGTGCTATAGGCCCCCCCTAGACAGCACTCCTGCAGCAGCCCTATAGCACCTCTCCTATCTGAACCATAGCCTTGCATCTCCTCCTCTGGCCTACTCCGTTGAACTTTGTGACATATAACACAACTCCAACATAGGATCTATGTTACAGCAGTTACCACTTCCATTCGGTGCGTCTCCCAGGACTCCTACCTGTACCAACAGGCCAGATAAAACCAGTAACACAAAACAGCATGGCAGCTTAACATCATGAAGAATAAAACTTTCAGTTAACAGCAAGGAGGCACTGGTTGGGATTCAAGAGCCAGTCTGGAAAAGCGTATGAGAATCCAACTGCCTTGTGTTTTAACCACAGCCAAGACAGTAACTGAGCATTTTGGAAAACTTCATCAGCGTCGGGGACCCCTCCTTTGAAGACTACCTGGTTTCGTGCTCCCAAATGCATCTAACAATTGTCGCCCATAATCCTCTCCACACCTGATTTTGCATACTAGATAGGTGGATTAAGTAAAATTTTACTAAGTGATTCCTGATGTCGTTGTTGTGGACCCCCAAAATGCCAATCCAGCGATAGCAGCGAGACCATACTCGTTGCGCGTATACGCAAGGAAGAGGTGTTGAGATGATTCGTCTGACAGGCTGCACAAAGCACATAAAGGCAAATTCACAGTTATTCCTCTTCTTATGAGATTGTCGCTGGTTGGAAGTCTGTCAAGAAGAACTCTCCAAGCAGTGATAAGTACTTTGGGCATGGCTTTCGACTGCCATAAAATACCAAAAGCACTATCCATTGTGCCATTGGTTTGATGATGGGCCAGAATGGAGTATACTGATTTCACCGAGAACACGCCTTTTGGATCTCCTTTCCAGACGAGATGATCTTGAACATCCTGGCATATGATTCCCGTTGCCAATCTTGAGGATAACTCTTCCTCCATATTCAACTCCCAGCCATATCTATCCCTTCTCCAATTAAACCGCCACCGCCACCTACCATCCTCCCATCTACCTCTCCCACCATCTTACCTTGATCTAGCGACAGAGCGTATAGTCTAGGATACAAGGTTTTAAGACAATTGTTCTGTAACCACACGTCCTTCCAGAATCTAACTATGCCCCGTTCCCCTATTTTCCACCCAACAACTTTATGGAACCATCCTTCCTTTACTCCTTCGCCACATACTTTAACTAAATCCCTCCACCACCACGATTGGTATTTCAACCCAACCTGTCTACTTCCTGCTTCTGAATCATATTTTGACTTATGTATGTCTTTCCATTTCCCATCCTCATCACTCATAAGCCGCCATTTCCATTTTGCCAGTAGAGTAGAGTTAAAACTCCTGATCTCTTTGATCCCCAACCCACATTCTTCAAGAGGCTTACAAACATTGTCCCAACTTCCCAAGAAATCGTTTTGTTTTCTCTACCCCAAGCATAGAGGAATCTTCTTTATATACTTTTGATTTTGTTGCACACTGCTACTGGCGCTTTATACACGGATAGATAGAAAAGTGGTATACTAGTGAAAACCGATTTTAGCAGGCATATTCTACTTGTCAAAGATAAGAATCTTCCTTTCCAAGAACTTAGTCTAGCTTCTATTTTTTTCACAACCGGCTCCCAAAACTGTTTCTTCCTCGGATTTCCACCAACTTCCACCCCCAAGTATTGGAACGGTAGTCGCATGGTGTGGCAGTTGAGCGTCTTCGCATAGGTGTTGAGGACATAGTTGTTGACTTTTATACCAACCAGCTTTGACTTATGAAAGTTAACTTTCAAGCCTGAAACGATTTCATAGCATCAAAGGATGGCTTTGATAGCAAAGATATTGTTGAAAGAATCTTCGCACAGGAAAAGTGTGTCATCTGGAAACTGTAACAAGCAACACTCAATACTATTTTTTCCTATCTTTGTACCCCTGAGCACCTTCATATTCAACGCTTGCCTCACAAACCCTATTAGTCCCTCAGCAACCACTAGGAACATAAATGGGGTCAGAGGATCTCCTTGTCTTAACCTCCTAGATGGCTTGAATTCCTCCGTAGAACTCCCATTTACCAGAACAGATGAGGAGGAAGCCAAACATCCTTTAACCCACATAATCCACTTTTCGTGGAATCCCAACCTCCAAAGCATGTCATACAGAAAACTCCACCAACCTGAATTTGTTGTTGTTAACGAGTTTGCCTTCTAAACTTTGTCATATTATTACTTACACGAAGACATCATTTGGGAATAATTATGTCTTATATTTTGTTTAATTTTTCCTCTGTTTTTATTGATTTTTTTTATTTATATTTTTAATCTAGTGTATTTCATGTGTGTTTGTTTATTTCTTAATAAATTAACCATAAAGGTCCTAAAAAACATGGTTTAGTGGCACAAAAGTTGAGAACTCGGAGGATGGTGATATTGTTAATGATATTAGTATTTGAGAATGAAAATAATGAAATGAAAATAACATTATATTTAAAGAGATGGATATAGAATCATCTCCAAAGTGCAAACCACTTTTAAAATCTTAAATCACCACAACTCCTCATTCACACATCTTTCAATCTATATCCTAAAAAACATACATTTCAATAATGCTTACAATTATTTCAACTTCAAAACAGAATATCGACAATAAGACATTGAAAAGACAAGAAGTTGATGCAAATATTTGTACTAAATAAGATTGTATTTGAAATGCTTGAAAGATAGTGGGGAGAATTGACACCTGATCAAAATGTAGGCATATGAGAATCGGTGTCTTAGGAATTTCCAATTTTTTATTTATATGTTTACTCAATACACTTTTTGATGTGAGCAATCTTTTTCCACTCTTTGCCTTCTTCTTTCTTGTACTGCTGTTTGAGCAAAGGACAACATTGAATGACGAGTTGTGAAATGGATTCCGGAAGACCCTCTGCTGGCAAATATTGTAGTATTGGACAATTAAGAAACCGTAAAAACTGAAGAGAGGAGAGGTGACAAAGACCACCATAGTTTAGTTTCTTAAGATTTGGACAATCTCTTATATGTAGCACAGTAAGGGAGACTGGGAGCAAACCTTCATCCGGAAAACAGTCCCCATCCTCTTTTTGAATAGACAAGGATTCTATGGAAGGGTTGGTTCCCCAAACCCCCTCCTTTAGTGAGGCAACAAGTTTGGAGCATTTCAACAGAGAGAGGCGTTTTAGATTTGATGGCAAACATCCCTCAGACAACTCCACTTCTGGACAATTAATTATATAAAGATAATTAAGAGATGGAAGGAGGGCAGACATGCGTTTAGGCATTGATTTCAATTTCTCCAATCCTTCAATATGAAGTGTCTCTAGCTGAGGTGCAAATAATCCTTCATTGGGAAATGTTTCAAATTCAGAGCATTTTTCAATTCTCACACTCCTCAAATGATTAGGGTGCTCTTGTGTTATCGTCTGTAAGTTACGAAACTTGCATAAAGTAAGGTAGTAGAGTTTTGGAAATAAGTCTAGAGGGAAGTACGTGAGAGAGTCACAACATTGAATGATACGCAATTCTACAAGAAAATGGTAGCAATGGTTTATAGGAATATTCATGCCCAGACAACGATAAATAGTTAAGGATTGAAGAGGAGTATGAGATAGGAGCATATCAAATGAAGAAGTCTCCATCTTCACACCTTCTATTTCTACCGCTCTAGGAGTCGAAGCCACAAGTTGTTCGCACATACTAATTATTAGATTCTTTAAATGAGGAAGGTGCTCTGGCAAGTGCCCTTTCAGTTTGGGACACTTAATTACAAAAAGACTATGAAGCTTTGGAAAAGCACCCGTCATGCATTCCCATTCTTCCCATTCTTTCATATTAGTAAACCTCAACGTTTCCAAGGATGCAAATGCAGAAGAGATATTCCCGTTAAAATCAGCACCTATCCTCACTATCTCATCAAGGCCCTCAATTTTCAAATGCTTGAGAAATGTCAGAAGTCCCAAGGAAGGCAACCATTGACAATATTTGCAGTTTTCCAAGCTTAAGGACACCACATTCAACAAAAATTTATCAGATAACCAACCTGGAAATTGTGTGCCACAATAGCCTGTGATTGTCAACTTCTCCAAATGTCTGGAAGGTTGCAGATTCTCTAGTACTTCTCTTTCTTTTATTGAATCCTCATTTTTCAGCTTCAAATCCCAATTTAAACGTAGCTCCACAAGATGTATTTTATTCTTCAAATTCGCTGCCAATGCATCATAGGGATCCACAATATTTTCAAGATTTCTAATTGACAGATTCTTGTGAAGATCAAGTTGTCCTAGTTGTTGAATACTGAACTCACTACTATTTTTGCCAACCTTAAACCCACCCATCCATACTTGAAGATTCTTCAACTTTCCTAAAAGCACTGGAGCCTTTCTTAAATAAGTTCCCTTAAGTTCAAGGCGACGCAACTTGGTGAGCTCATGCAAAGTTGAGGGCAACTCCTTCAAAAGAAGACATTCGTTTAGCTTCAACACTTGCAAGTTACAGAGTGAATACATTGAGTCGGGAAGTCTTGTTATGCGTGTCCTTGAAAGGTCTAATGAACGGAGATGTATAAGATCATCTATTGTGTCAGGCACCTCTTCTATGATACGAGAAGACAAAGACAAGACCCGTAAGAACTTAAAGTTGGAGATCAACTCTTGTATTGACATCCCATAATTCCTATATGTGGACAAAAATGTTCGCAGCCTTTTAGCATCACCTAAAATCCTAAGCTCATCACATTCAAAAGGATTCTTTATATTTGAAAAGTGACGGGTGGTCTTTGGTACTCTTTCTGCTCTATCAACACCCAACCTGAAGCAGATTTCACCTGAAACATATTTTGCTAAATCATTCAAAAGGTCGTGCATCACAAAACATTTTCGATTGTACCTAATTGACTGTTGAAAGAATGACCTTGATAATAGATCATTGAAGTATTGTTCACCTACTTCTTCTAGAGACTTACTCTGTTGAGAGCATTGTAGAAAATTTTCAGCCATCCATGAGAAAATTAAGTTCTCCTTATCAAACATATGGTCTTTGGGGAATAACGCACAATAAGCGAAACATCTCTTGAGATGAGAAGGAAGATGGTAATAGCTCAATAACAAAGCGGGGATGATTTTACTATCTTCTATTGCTAAGTCCCATATGTTGCTTCTCAATACGCCTTCCCACTCTAAAATAGATGACTTTGATTGTAAAAGACCTCCTACAGTTTCAAGGGCCAGAGGCAGTCCTTGGCACTTTTCAACTATCTTCATGCCAATCTCCTCCAACACAAAATTAGAATTATCAACTTGAAATGCATGTTTAGCAAAAACTTGCCAGCTGTGATCTTTTTGTAATTGCTTTAGGTTGTGAATCTTGTTTGACTCCATGATAGAAGCAACTTTGTTGATGCGTGTTGTGACAAGAATTTTACTTCCCTTAGCACCATATTTAAGAGGAGTTTGCAATGATTTCCATTGGTCTCGGTGTTCGTTCCAAACATCATCCAGAACCAGAAAAAACCTCATTCCATTCAATTTTTCTTTCAATCGTCCCTGAACCATTTCTAGGTTTCTGCTATTATCAGTTTCCTTACGGATTGTCTCAAAAATTGCTCTGGTTAACATGAAAACATCAAATTCATCAGAAACACAAACCCAGGCTTTGATAGCAAACATAGCCTCTATCATTGGGTCGTTGTATACATGTTGAGCAAGTGTGGTCTTACCCATCCCGCCCATACCCACAATAGAAAGTATTGACAGTTGGTTATGATTGTTAGTGTCAGATGTCAACCAATTAAGGATAATTTGTTTGTCCTCATCTCTGCCATAAATAACCTCTTCAGCCACCAGCGATGAAGATTCATTTCTTTTCTCTAACGCTTTATTACCCAATTCCGATCTTACACCACCAACATTTTTCAGACCTAGATCATCCTTTTGGTTTAAAAGAGATTCAAGGTCCTCTAGGACTTCTTTCAGCTTGGATTCAAGAATGCGTACCTTGTTAGAACTGGTTTGGTATTGAAGTTGTGACTCAGTTTTGGAGAATTCATAGTCTATTTCATCCAGCAGATCCTCTGTGTCCAGCAACACGTCTCTGACCTCGTCAAGCCACGCTTTAACGTATGCATTTCTGAACTGCTTTTGTTCTGCATCATCAACCACAGCATTGATGGACTCCAACTTCCTCTTCAAATTTTTCAGCAGCTTCTCATCGAGCTTTTTCCCACGAAAGTAGTCGAGAATTTGATTAGAATCGAGCTTGTCAAATAGCATCTGGAGAACAGCGCCAAAAAGAGCACCGCCAAGTGTTTCTAGGACTGGCATGGTTGGAAAGGAAGTGGCCAAATGAAAGAGAAGAAAGGGGTGTGAAAATTGGAAGTGAAGCTCAGTGACGTGAATGAAGGAGTGAGAATTTTGTTGGAGATGGATTTGCTTCAATAAAGGAGTGATGGGCAGGAAGCAGTAGCTGTTGATGATTATTGCCGACAGCACCATCTGGCTTTCATAGTCGTTTTTACCAACTTGAGTGAATTAGTCTATTTCGGTGGCTTACTTTATGAATAAAGACACCCCAACCCACTATTAAATCGGTCCATTTCCCTTTTTTTTTTCTTTTAGCTTGAGTTGTTCCCTATTCAGAATGGTTTGGAGCGTAACAAGAAATATATTTGATGAATTAAATGGTTTCAAGTAGTTGACTGTTAGTCTTAATATTTTTGTCGTTTTTGTGAACAATCTTCTTCCTGTTGAAGGTAAGTATCATGTCACTGATTTATTTTGGACTTTGATTATAGTTGTGAATGGTAGTATTAAAGGACCTCAGGATGAAGACATTGAATCCAATGTAATGGAAATAATTGGATCAGATATTAAGTCACATACATTACATGCCCGACTGACCCAGCTGCAACACATTACATTTCGAGCTTCAAATTTTCAAGTGTACAAGTCTGCCCATGTTTGCATGTCTAAGGGGTTCGTTCACAACTTGCAGAATTTTGATTTCTTCCATATGCTATTTTTGCATCACTGCTTGTTTGTAAACAACGTAGAGAACTTTACATAGTAATGTGTGGTTTGAATCTTTGTCATGTTTCTCAAGTCTGATGAATCTCACAGTTTGAGACTGCATCTACATCTAATTATTTGTATGTGCAGAACTGCTTTTTTGAGATTAAGTGACATTGTTTCCTAGTTCTATCAGGTGATATTTAGTGATTCATCATTCAGCATGGAGATTTTTTTTATATGATATGTGTTGATTTTGGCTTAATCCCAAGTCCCACATCGGTGGGTTCATTGTTTGGGAAGGAGGTTTGAGGGTTATAAATTAAACTCTTCTCCTTCACTGTTATATATCCCAATTTGTAATATCTTCTCTCATAGTAATAAAAGTGAGCTGTTTTTGCTGTGCTCGGAGATTAGGCTAAACAGGTCGAACTCCGTTAACAATTTTCGGGTGTGTTCTTTCCTCTTTATCTCTTTTATTATTCCGCTTTATTTATTCAATATTATTTGTCGGGTAGCTCTGTTAGGGTTTTGTTTTAGTGGGAAAATTACCCGTTTTTCCCAACAAGTGGTATCAGAGCCGAAGGTTCGCCTTGGGTTGTTTGAAATTATTTGTAATATTGAATATTATATTGTGAGTCTGTAATGGCAAATTCGGATCAAGAAGGGAAGGCTCTGCAAGATGCAAATGTTGCAGAAAGCAAAAGTGATGTGTTGATTGTCTCGCTTTCAGCATCATTGCATCCAGATGAGTGGATATTGGATTCAGGTTGTACCTATCATATGTGTCCCATTCGGGAATGGTTCTTTGATTTTCAAGAACTCGATGGCGGGGTTGTTTACATGGGTAATGATAATCCATGTAAGACAGTCGGGATAGGTTCAATCAAGTTGCGGAATCACGATGGATCCACCAGAATTTTGCGGGATGTACGGTACGTGCCAAAGTTGAAGAAGAATCTCATCTCATTGGGGGCTTTAGAATCTAAAGGCCTAGTTGTGACGATGCGAGATGGAATTCTTAAAGCAACTTCAGGAGCACTGGTGATGTTGAAAGGCGTGAGGAAGAACAATTTGTATTACTACCAAGGTAGTACAGTGGTGGGGACAGTAGCGGCAACAACTTCTAGCACTAAGAAGGATGCTGAGGCAACGAAGTTGTGGCATATGAGGTTGGGACATGCTGGAGAGAAATCCTTGCAAATTCTTACCAAGCAAGGATTGTTGAAAGGTACGAAGGCTTGCAAACTTGAATTTTGTGAGCATTGTGTTCTGGGAAAACAACGAAGAGTGAAGTTTGGCACTGCAATTCACAATACCAAGGGTATTCTGGATTATGTGCATTCAGATGTGTGGGGACCTGCCAAGACTCCGTCAATCGGAGGTAGGCATTATTTTGTCACTTTTGTTGATGATTTTTCCAGGAGAGTTTGGGTGTTTACTATGAAGAACAAAAATGATGTGCTTGGAATTTTCCTTAAGTGGAAAGCTCAAGTTGAAAACCAGACAGGAAGGAAGATTAAGGTTCTCCGAACAGATAATGGAGGAGAATACAAGAGTGATCCGTTCCTGAAGGTATGCCAAGATTGTGGCATAGTTCGGCACTTCACTGTTAGAAAAACACCACAGCAGAATGGGGTTTCGGAGCGTATGAACAAGACACTTGTGGAGAAAGTTCGTTGTATGTTGTCTAATGCTGAGTTAGGCAGAGAGTTTTGGGCTGAGGCTGTGACATACGCTCAACATCTCGTCAATCGTTTGCCATCATCTGCTATAGATGGCAAAACCCCGTTAGAGGTATGGTCTGGAAAACCTGCAACTGATTATGATTCTTTGCATGTTTTTGGTTCTATTGCATATTATCATGTGATTGAATCAAAGTTGGATCCACGGGCAAAGAAGGCTCTTTTCATGGGCTTTAGTCCTGGAGTGAAGGGATACCGTTTGTGGTGTCTAGAGGCAAAGAAGACGATTATCAGCAGGGATGTTACCTTTGATGAATCTGCCATGTTAAAGAAGGTAAATCCAGAAGGAGCTGATAGTACTCCACAACAGGTGGAGTGTGTTCGGAAGCAGGTGGAGTTTGAGCCGACAGTGGTGATCCCAACACGAAATACCACAAGTGACTCTCCTATGGCAGAAGAAGAGTCAGATGAGGAAGAGGTTCCTACCCAAGAATCTCAACAACAATCAGCGCCAATTGCAGTTAGAAGACAAAGACGAGATATTCAGAAGCCTGCTCGTTTCATGGATATGGTTGCCTATGCACTTCCAGTTGTTGATGACATTCCATCCACTTACCCAAAAGCCATTCTGAGTTCAGAAAGTGGTAATTGGGCGGGTGCGATGGAAGAGGAGATGCAGTCTTTGAAGAAGAACAAGACGTGGAAGTTGGCACAATTACCAAAAGGTAAGAAGGCAATTGGGTGCAAATGGGTATTTGCAAAGAAAGAAGAATTTTCTAATAAAGAAGATGTTTGCTACAAGGCAAGGTGGTTACAAGGGCCAAGTTTGAATATTGTTTAGACTTGGTTAATATTTTGCACATTTGAAGTTGGCGCCCGGAGGCGCAAATTTGAAGCACTGTAAAGTTTGTTTTTTGTTATGTTGTGAGAAGATTTGTTTTAGGTGGGACTTGAAATTAAGCCAAGGTGGAGATTTGTTGATTTTGGCTTAATCCCAAGTCCCACATCGGTGGGTTCATTGTTTGGGAAGGAGGTTTGAGGGTTATAAATTAAACTCTTCTCCTTCACTGTTATATATCCCAATTTGTAATATCTTCTCTCATAGTAATAAAAGTGAGCTGTTTTTGCTGTGCTCGGAGATTAGGCTAAACAGGTCGAACTCCGTTAACAATTTTCGGGTGTGTTCTTTCCTCTTTATCTCTTTTATTATTCCGCTTTATTTATTCAATATTATTTGTCGGGTAGCTCTGTTAGGGTTTTGTTTTAGTGGGAAAATTACCCGTTTTTCCCAACAATATGATACTGTCAAAAACTAGTATATTTGATATCTGATGGCAAAGTTAGTATATTTGATATGATACTGTCAACTGAAGAAAATATACAACAGAGATAAAAATTAAAATAAAAAGTACACCTTACACATCTGTTTTAGTTCAACAATAAAATATGTGAACTTTTTTTTATCAGTAAAAAATTAAAATTAAAATGGGACACCCCTAAACCCATATAAAAAAACCAGAACCAAATACCATGAACAGGTAAATGCTATGAGGTAAACCTACACTACTACCATAAATCAACCAAGACCACAAAAAGGCCTCAAGTTGGTTAGAGCTTTTTTTTTTTATAAGCAATGAATAAATAAAATTAAGGGGATACTTCAGGGGTATCCCAACCCATATACAGTAACCCAGAAGTGGACTTCCTACATCATCCACACAAAAGACTCTCCTTTATGGTTGTGGTAGAGCAACCTTAAAGTGAGACAACCATACCCAAAAAACAGCCAACAGGTTACCTTAAGCAACTTACAACTTGAGATGCCCACAACCGATGCCTTCTACATTCACCTCGCCACGCGACGAGTTACCCATGCACATTGCCTTTGGCGACCACCGACTACGTCCATAAAGAGCACGCCACTTCCTCGACCGGCGATTATCTTTGCATAACTTCGACGACCACCGACCGGCGATCATGTTAGCCTTTGCATCACTTCGACATCCACCGACTACGCACGTATTGAGATCGCCGTTTCATCGAGCGGTGATTCTGTTGACCTTGTATAACTTTGGCAACCACCGACTACATACATATGGAGCACGCCATTTCAAGTAACTTCGGCGACTACCGACTACACACATATGGAGAACGCCGCTTCCTCGATCGATGATCATATTGACTATCGTCGTTTTAATTATCGGCGATCATGTTGAGCGTTGCATAACATCGACGACCACCGACTACACAGATATGGTTAGAGCCTAACAAACAAATGGTTCTCATACAAAACCACCAAAGCATTAAATTCTGTGTATAATCCTACTCCAAAAGAGTTGGTGAAGCTGCAGTACACAGACTTCTTCCACTGTTTCAGGAGAACAGAAGCCTGCCAAAAACCAATGGTAGACAGCACACTGCCAAAAATATGTGAACATGAAGTCGTGAACTTATGGTAAAACTCTAACATTATCCTTTATAATACAAAGATTACAATGGTTTTTTTAGTACTTCTATAAATGAAAGCTCTTCCATGTAGAGGTTAAGAAAGAAAGAAAGAACAAGTTAAGAGCCTTTTATAATCGGGGTCTATATCTTTGTAATAATCATAAAAGTGTCACTGCATTTTGATGGATACACAATATCGTTAAACACAATTTTTGCACTGGTGCATGTGGAATAAGGTAGAACCTGCTTTCAACATTTGAAATGAAATATGTGAAACGAAGAGCAGGGGTGAGGTCTGTGGTACTGATTTTTATAGGGAAAGAGCAGAAAAATGAGATCAAAATTAGATGGAAATTAAAAATAAAATATAATTTAAAATAAATCTTGATAATTTTCTTAAGATTATATACAACTTAATTAAGATTAAAAAAAGTCTCTGTTAATTATATTTAATATTAAGATTATATTAATTTTTAGTAAAAAACTTTCGCTAATTTTTTTTTCGTGTCGTGTTATATTTAAAAATTATTTTATATTTTCATTCAAAAGTATATAAATACACAATGGTGATTTTTATTATTATTTAAAATTGTAAAACAAAGTTATATAAACAATAATATGTTATTTTATCAATTTTACATTAAAAATAAGAAATAAATAGTAAAAATAATGCAATATTTTTGTAAGGATCTTTTATCAAACAAAATATTGTTGGCTTGTTAAATGTTCAGTTCACCATATTTTGAAAATTAATTTTTTTGATAGTTTAATTTTTAAAATATTATTTTATTAATAAAAGGGTCAAATGACTGAAAATAAATATTTATACTTGGGTACTTCACCACAAAAGAGGAAGATATTTATTAATGCAAATTAATGTTTGGGATTTTGAATAAGTATAAGAGATTATTATTCTTTCATCTTACTTCATCCGTGTTCATGTCTAGTAACAACATATCCCTATTAGTCAAAAAGTAAATACATTGTTTCTAGCCAAATATTGTATTACTAACACGCCAATGACTAAAAATTATTAGAAAATACTTTGAAAAATATGTGTATGGAAAAGTATACAAGATCATCATTTACATTAATTAGCCTAAACAAGAACAGTGTATGAACGCATGAGCATGTGAAAACGAACAAGAAAAAACAACATTGTTCAATTTTTGTGATTAATATTATTTAATTGTAGGGTTATGGAATAATAACTATAAATTAATGTTTATGTCATTTTAATAAATATATATATATATATATATATATTATTGTACTATTCAATTCATTGTCAAAATATTCATAATATAATATCCATTTGACATGTCAAACCATCTGCAAATTAAAAACTCATTTGTTAGAATAGAAACAGTAGTGCAGACAGGTCAAACGAGTGCGGCTATTTTACATTTACAAGGGCGGTTATATAGCCGCACTTGATCAACACGCATTCTTAAATCGAAGATTTACAAGTGAAGTTATTTAGTCGCATTCGTAAATGCGATTTATAAATGCGACTATGGTAAATAATCGCATTCTTATTTAATTTTAAAAAAAAAATTAAAACCGTAAACCCTAAGGCAGCAACAGCGGTGGCAACAGCAACAACGAAGCAAATATGGCATAGCAAAAATCCAAACAGCAGACAATGAAGCTGGTGACCTTCGTCAATACAAGAAAACAAATAGATAAGAGAAACGAAAAAATATATATAAATCAATGGTGAAGAAGAAAGAGAACTCGAAAAGAACTTACAATGGCACAAAGAAGACAATGAAGGCTCGTAGAAAACGAGAGGAAGCACGAGAGCATAAACAAAAGAGAAAATGAAGCGTCAGATAACCCTTCGCCAATGCAAGAAAACAAACAAATAAGTGAAACAAAAAATATGTATAAACCGAATCGAAATGAACTTACATTGGTACGAGAACACAATGAAACTCGCAGAAGAGAGAAACACCATAGCAGAAACAAAGAGAAAACGCGAAGCGCCAAAAAAAAAAAAGTATGAAAGCGTAAGTGACGCGCTTCAAAATTAGGGTAAAAAAATTATTTAAGAATGCGGCTATTGGTAATAGCCGCATTCTTAAATCATGCGCTTTGATTTACGAATGCGGCTATTTAAAGAGCCACATTCGTAAATCATGCGCTTTGATTTAAGAATGCGGCTATTTAAATAGTTGCATTCGTAAATCATGCGTTTTGATTTAAGGATGCAGCTATTACAAATAGCCGCATTCGTAAATGAAATTAATTTCAAAAATACCACCGCATTTTGAATGACAACGGCTAACCCTAAAACTGCATTAAATAAATAGTCATTGTTTATACATTTTGTGCTAGTGAAATTAGTCCAATTTAATAATAGATTAATCACCTTAATATTTGGAGAATCCTTTACAAGTGGATCACCACTCGCTTTTTATCATCAAAGTTTGACAACCCTTCCTCGAAGAGGTCAATTCGCCCTTATAGGTTGTGCATCCATCTTAGATGATTTCAGCTCAACCTTGGTAAGAACATTTGACACCCACTGTGGGCCTAGTTAAAATTGTTCTGAGACCACAAGTCTTATGGTACTCACTAGAAGCTGGATTGTGGCTTCATCGTCATCATGAACCTCTCAACTTCTTCTTTTATATTAACTATAGTATGATCTGTCACATCAGAAATGAATTATTCTTGTTATTAAATATAAAGTGTGGTAGTGTAAAAAGGCATGTCTAGGAATATTATGACAATGAAAAACTTGGTACTTAAGCGTGTCCATTTATGACTCACATCTCTTTCCTAGAAACTTACCTGATGTACTATTTCACAATCTATAGCCATTATACCAGTAAATAATACTATTCATAGTGAGAAGTGTTGGGAAAAACGGGTAATTTTCCCACTAAAACAAAACCCTAACAGAGCTACCCGACAAATAATATTGAATAAATAAAGCGGAATAATAAAAGAGATAAAGAAGAAAAAACACACCCGAAAATTGTTAACCGAGTTCGGCCTGTTTAGCCTAATCTCCGAGCACAGCAAAAACAACTCGCTTTTATTATTATGGGAGAAGATATTACAAATTGGGATATTTAACAGTGAAGGAGGAAAGCTTAATTTATAACCCTCAAACCTCCTTCCCAAACAATGAACCCACCGATGTGGGACTTGGGATTAAGCCAAAATCAACAAATCTCCACCTTGGCTTAATTTCAAGTCCCACCTAAAACAAATCTTCTCAAAACATAACAAAAACAAACTTTGTAGTGCTTTAAATTTGCGCCTTCGGGCGCCAACTTCAAATGTGCAAGATATTAACCAAGTCTAAACAGTGTTCAAACTTGGTCCTTGTAACCACCTTGGTGAGCATATCTGCAGGATTCTCCGTAGTGTGAATCTTCTGGAGAACAATCTCCTCTTCTTCGAGAATCTCACGCACAAAGTGATGACGAACATCAATGTGCTTCGTCCGTGCATGAAAGACTTGATTCTTTGCTAAATGAATAGCACTCTGACTGTCAGAATATAACTCAAGTTGTTTCTGACCAACTCCCAAGTCTTTAAGCAACCCATGAAGCCAAATTGCTTCCTTCACAGCCTCTGTAATCGCCATATACTCTGCTCCTGTCGTTGACAAAGCCACCGTAGACTGCAAGGTACACTTCCAACTAACTGGCGCTTTTGCTAAAGTGAACAAATAGCCAGTTGTAGACCGTCGCTTATCCAAATCACCTGCATAATCAGAATCACAATATCCAACTATGCATTGACCAAGTGATTCATCTTGCTCAAATTTCAATCCAACATGTAAGGTATTTTGGAGGTACCATAGAATCCATCTCACAGCTTGCCAATGTCCCTTGCCCGGATTATGCATGTACCTGCTAACAACACTCACAGCCTGTGAAATATCTGGTCTTGTACACACCATTGCATACATCAAGCTTCCAACCGCATTTGCATATGGGACTTTCGCCATGTATTCTCGTTCTTCATCAGTCGTCGGAGATAAACGGCTACTTAATTTCAAATGAGGAGCAAGTGGGGTACTTACAGGTTTTGTATCTTTGTGTATACCAAAATGTTGTAGTACCTTCTGCAAATACTGCTTCTGTGACAGCCAAAGTTTTCCCCTCTCCCTGTCCCTGTTTATCTCCATGCCGAGAATCTTCTTGGCTTCCCCCAAATCCTTCATCTCGAACTCTTTATTCAACTGAGCCTTTAACCTGTCAATCTCAACTTGGCTCTTTGCTGCAATCAGCATATCATCAACATATAAGAGTAAGTAAATGTAGGAACCATCTTCAAGTCTGCGCAAATACACACAGTGATCATATTTGCTTCTCTTGTACTTCTGATCCTTCATGAACTTATCAAATCGTTTGTACCACTGTCTCGGAGATTGTTTCAGTCCGTACAACGATTTGCTAAGTTTACAAACCCAATCTTCTTTACCATCAACCTTGTATCCTTCTGGTTGAGTCATATAGATTTCCTCCTCCAAATCACCGTGTAGGAATGCGGTCTTTACATCAAGTTGAGCAAGCTCCAAATTCAACTGTGCTACCAAGACCAACAAAATTCGAATGGAGGAATGTTTAACAACTGGAGAAAATACCTCATTATAATCAATTCCCTCTCTCTGAGCAAAGCCTTTAGCAACCAACCTTGCCTTGTAGCGAACATCTTCTTTATTAGGAAATCATTCTTTCTTTGCAAATACCCATTTGCACCCAATTGCCTTCTTACCTTTTGGTAATTGTGCCAACTTCCACGTCTTGTTCTTCTTCAAAGACTGCATCTCCTCTTCCATCGCACCTGCCCAATTACCACTCTCTGAACTCAGAATGGCTTCTTGGTAAGTGGATGGAATGTCATCAACAACTGGAAGTGCATAGGCAACCATATCAATGAAACGAGCAGGCTTATGAATGTTTCGTCTCTGTCTTCTAACTGCAATTGACGCTGATTGCTGTTGAGATTCTTGGGCAGGAACTTCTTCCTCATCTAACTCTTCTTCTGTCATAGGAGAGTCACTTGTGGTATTTCGTGTTGGGATCACCACTGTCTGCTCAAACTCCACCTGCTTCTGGGCACACTCCACCTGCTGTGGAGTAATATCAGCTCCTTCTAGATTTACCTTCTTTAACATGGAAGATTCATCAAAGGTAACATCCCTGCTGATAATCGTCTTCTTTGCCTCTAGACACCACTAACGGTATCCCTTCACTCCAGGACTAAAGCCCATGAAAAGAGCCTTCTTTGCCCGTGGATCCAACTTTGATTCAATCACATGATAATATGCAATAGAACCAAAAACATGCAAAGAATCATAATCAGTTGCAGGTTTTCCAGACCATACCTCTAACGGGGTTTTTCCATCTATAGTAGATGATGGCAAACGATTGACGAGATGTTGAGCGTATGTCACAGCCTCAGCCCAAAACTCTCTGCCTAACTCAGCATTAGACAACATACAACGAACTTTCTCCACAAGTGTCTTGTTCATACGCTCCGAAACCCCATTCTGCTGTGGTGTTTTTCTAACAGTGAAGTGCCGAACTATGCCACAATCTTGGCATACCTTCAGGAACGGATCACTCTTGTATTCTCCTCCATTGTCTGTTCAGAGAACCTTAATCTTCCTTCCTGTCTGGTTTTCAACTTGAGCTTTCCACTTAAGGAAAATTTCAAGCACATCATTTTTGTTCTTCATAGTAAACACCCAAACTCTCCTGGAAAAATCATCAACAAAAGTGACAAAATAATGCCTACCTCCGATTGACGGAGTCTTGGCAGGTCCCCACACATCTGAATGCACATAATCCAGAATACCCTTGGTATTGTGAATTGCAGTGCCAAACTTCACTCTTCGTTGTTTTCCCAGAACACAATGCTCACAAAATTCAAGTTTGCAAGCCTTCGTACCTTTCAACAATCCCTGCTTGGTAAGAATTTGCAAGGATTTCTCTCCAGCATGTCCCAACCTCATATGCCACAACTTCGTTGCCTCAACATCCTTCTTAGAGCTAGAAGTTGTTGTCGCTACTGTCCCCACCACTGTACTACCTTGATAGTAATACAAATTGTTCTTCCTCACGCCTTTCAACATCACCAGTGCTCCTGAAGTTGCTTTAAGAATTCCATCTCGCATCGTCACAACTAGGCCTTTAGATTCTAAAGCCCCCAATGAGATGAGATTCTTCTTTAACTTTGGCACGTACCGTACATCCCGCAAAATTCTGGTGGATCCATTATGATTTTGCAGCTTGATTGAACCTATCCCAGCTGTCTTACATGGATTATCATTACCCATGTAAACAACCCCGCCATCAAGTTCTTGAAATTCAAAGAACCAATCCCGAATGGGACACATATGATAGGTACAACCTGAATCCAATATCCACTCATCTGGATACGATGATGCTGAAAGCGAGACAATTAAAGAAATATCTGATTCCACATCACTTTTGCATTCTGCAACATTTGCATCTTGTGGAGCCTTCCCTTTCTTCTACAGTTTTGGACAATCTTTCTTCCTGTGTCCTTTCTCATGACAGAAAGCACACTCATCTTTGGCAACGGCTCGACCTTTAGACTTAGACCTCCCTCTTCTCCCCTTTGTCTGACTTTGCTGACGACCTCTTGCCATCACAAACTCAAAATATTGTATTCAATATTACAAACAATTTCAAACAACCCAAGGCGAACCTTCGGCTCTTGATACTACTTGTTCGGAAAAACAGGTAATTTTCCCACTAAAACAAAACCCTAACAGAGCTACCCGACAAATAATATTGAATAAATAAAGCGGAATAATAAAAGAGATAAAGAAGAAAAAACACACCCGAAAATTGTTAACGGAGTTCGGTCTGTTTAGCCTAATCTCCGAGCACAGCAAAAACAACTCGCTTTTATTATTATGGGAGAAGATATTACAAATTGGAATATTTAACAGTGAAGGAGGAGAGTTTAATTTATAACCCTCAAACCTCCTTCCCAAACAAACCCACTGATGTGGGAATTGGGATTAAGTCAAAATCAACAAGAAGTGCATAAATCGATTTTAGATCCATGGAAAAAAAATGAGATATAGATGTTCAATGGAAATAATTTTTCGTTGTGGAATACATTACCAGGAGAATGTGGCACCATCCAAATGTGTCTTATTGTCAAGGAGATTAGCGTGACATCTCCAGTAGAAGATGAAATGGACTTCGACCTTAGGGTAGAATTTAGAGACAATCGACCTACCTTTGATGACCATCATCACGGTAAATTCGACCATCTACCCACTCAACTCACTAGGATCTGAAAGATGATCAACTGTGCTTTAAGGAATGATATTGAAAGAGTCCTCATCTGTAATGTCGACCTGTTTGCTTGGATTCTAGCATGCATGCCTGACATAGTCTCTAACTTTATGTGTCATAAGCTTGTCATTCAACCCCAGGCAAAGCCCATGGCCCAAAGGAAACACAAGCTCACAAAGGAGAGAAGACTAGCAGTTGATTTAGAGAAAATGGCAAGTAGAGAATGTGCATTGATTACGCTGACTTAAACAAGACATGTCCAAAAGACATATATCCCCTTCCAAGTATAGATTGGCTCATGGATAATGTTTAAGGTTTCGAGTTGTTCAACTTTCTTGGTTCCAATTTTAGGTACAATTAGATCAGAATGTATCTGTATAATGAAGAAAAGATTGCATTCATGACAAAAGGGTTCAACTTTTGTTACAAGGTCATGTCTTTTGACCATAAAAATGCTTGTGCCAGCTACTAATGGAAAAAGTGTTCAAAGACCTCATCAATAATATCGTGAGGTTTATGTTGCTGACATGGTAATTAAATCAGTGACAGTCAAAGACCATCCAATCCACTTGGAGAAAGTGTCTAACCAAGTTTGAGCACACAATATGTGTCTCAACCCTAAAAAATGCTTCTTCAGGAATATTGGTGGCGTAAAGTTCTTAGGCTAGGTATTGAGACCAATCTAGAAAAGTGTGAGGTCATCTTAAGTATGAGGAGTTCGAGTAACCTCAAGGAACTCCAATGTCTGAACAGGAAGCTGCAACTCTTTCCAGATTTCTACCTAAGTTCCACGAGAAGGTCAAGACATTCTTTTGGTCTTTATTTTGGATGAAAAAGGTCATTCTGATTTTTTTTTATTTTGATTTTGCTTTGTCTTATTTTTATTTTATTTTGAATTTTATTATTTTTATAGTTTCTTATTTTTCTAACTTCTAGGTGTTTAGTTTTTCTAGTATTTAAATTCTTTTTTATGTATTTTGTTTTGTGATTATTAATAAATTAGACCTTCGGTTTTAAGATTAGAACCAGTTAGTGATCTGGACAAGGGGAATAACGCACAATAAGTAAAACATCTCTTGAGGTGAGAAGGAAGATGGTAATAGCTCAATAACAAAGCGGGCATGATTTTACTATCTTCTATTGGTAAGTCCCATATGTTGCTTTTCAGTACACCTTCCCACTCTGAAACAGATGACTTTGACTGTAAGATACCTCCTACCGTTTCAAGGGCCAGAGGCAGTCCTTGGCACTTTTCAACTATATTGAAGTCAATCTCCTCCAACACAGAATTCGACTTAGAGTTATCATCGTGAAATGCATGTTTAGCAAAAACTTGCCAACTGTGATCTTTTTGTAATTGCTTTAGTGGGTGAATTTTGTTTGACTCCACGGTAGATGTAACTTTGTTAATGCGTGTTGTGACAAGAATTTTACTTCCCTTAGCACCATATTTAAGAGAAGTTTGCAATGATTTCCATTGATCTCGGTCTTCGTTCCAGACATCATCCAGAAGCAGAAGAAACTTCATTCCAGTCAATTTTTCTTTCAGTTTTCCATGAACCATTTCTAGGTCTTCACTATCATCTTTTGATTTAGTGAAAGCCCTAATAATTGCTTTTGATACCCTCAGAACGTGAAATTCATCTGAAACACAGAACCAAGCTTTAAGGTCAAATTTAGCTTCCTTATTCTTAGGGTCATTGTATACATGTTGAGCAGGTGTGGTCTTACCCATCCCACCCATACCTACATACCTACAATAGAAAGTATTGACAACTGGTTATGATTGTTACTCTCAGAAGTAAGCCACTTAAGGATGATTTGTTTGTCCTCATCTCTGCCATAAATAACCTCTTGAGCCACCAACGATGAGGATTCATTTATTTTCCCTGACACGTTATTAGCCAACCCAGATCCAAAACCACTGGAAATTTTGAAATCTTGAACAATCTTTTGGTTTAAGAGAGATTCTAGTTCATCTAGGAGTTCTAACATCTCGGATTGAAAATTGTTTACCTTGCTAGAACTGCTCTGAAATTCAGGTTTCAACTGAGTTTTGGAGAATTCATAGTCTATTTGCTCCAACAGATCCTCATCAAGCCATTCTCTGACCTCATCAAGCCATTCTTTGACCAATGAATTAGTGAACTGCTTTTGTTCTGCATCATCAATCACAACATCGATGTCCATCAGCTTCATTTTCAACTGTTTCAGTTGCCTCTCATCGAGCTCTCCGCCACGAAAGTAGTCGAGAAGTTGATGAGAATCGAGCTTGTCAAATAGTGCCTGGAGAACAGCACCTCCAATAGTTTCAAGGTCTGACATGGTTGGAAAGGAAGTGGGAGAATGAAAGAGAAGAAAGGATTGTGAAAGTTGGAGTGAAGGTGAGAATTCTTCACGATGGCTTTACTTCAATCCTTGTGTTTGAGTGTTCTGAACCACACAAATACGATCACGTGCATAAAGTAGTTGAGTTTGGATAATGTTCTGAAAATATCTCAACTCCTTATATTAAATCCAAGGAACCTTAATTATGTCTCAACTCTTAAATTTATAGACATTCCATACCTAACTTACCTATCAAAAAACTAATTAAACAACTCAAACATTACTAAAAAGCAACCCAACTCAGATCATTTCTTTCCTTCCTTTCTCAAGTATCAATCCCTATTTATTTTTCTCAGTTTTCAATTTTATCTTCCTTCGTTTTCCTATTTTTTTGTTTCCCTGTCTGGTGATCCAATTTTTCTTTTATTTAGACAGTGACAGAGTTGAATCAGTCATGATTCTATTACTCATGATTCTATTACTCTAGCTAGCTCAAATTTATTTAGAAAAGTTAACCATAGTATAAAAATAATAAATCAATAAATATCTTAGATATACTAAAATCAAAATTCCTTATTGATACAGTTAAAGTTATATTAAAATGATGACGGAATTTATTTAAGGAGGATTGTGTTATTGGATTAGAAATTATATGTATTGCATCTATGTTCTCCTTCCTTAGACATGCTAAAGGGTAGGAAATTATATCAATAAAGGTTAAGGTGCAATATTAACAAAAAAATTTCTTGGCCCAAGGGATATAAAAAAAATGGAATACTAATATAAAGGGTTGGCTTTTTGGCCCTGGCTCCTAATTAACACAAACAAATATCTCAATCATCTTCCTGCTCTTTTATGATGCAACAAAAATAAAAATTAAGCAACCACAACTGTCAATTCATCAGTAAAACTCTCAAAAACGGTTTCAGGTTCACACACTCACTTGGTTTAAATGGTCTCATTCCTTCTTGTCTTGTCATTATTTGTCCTAATCAATTATCTTGTCATTATTTTCATGTATCATAATTTTAACTACATTTGAATAGGGATTCAGTCATATTTTCTTTTCTACCCTGTGTCTAATTCATCTCACTATTTAATATTTAAACACAAATTCTTTTTTCCACAATTCAAAATTAATATTCTAGTTCTTTTTTATTTGAAAAAATAAACTAGAAAATAAACAAATTAAAACTGAAATTTATTCAAGAAAGATCATTCAAGACTTAAAAGTACCAAACTAACAAAACAGGAAATTTATTCAAAATAAGCAATAAAAACAAACTAAACAAATAAGCAAATAAAAAGAAAACAAAATAACCAAAAAATAAAATAAATAAAATAAGATAAAATTCAAATAATTTGAAAAGAAAAGAGAATTAGAAAGATAAAACCATATTTTTGCTCAATCCTCTCTTCTTAAGAAGTCATCCAGCTTTTTGTTAAAATCTTTATCTACAGTCTTGCTTCATTTGCTGGATCTGCCCCCTGAATATTAGAACCTATCCTCAGGTCAAAATACATAACATAGGTAGGGTTTCCCTTGAAATTCTCCATGGTTTACCAGTTGGACTTATCTGATAGGAGTGATTGGTACCGTCATCATCATCTCTCAGTCTTTTCTAACTTCTCTCCTTGCTTCTCTTTTCTTTACTTTTAACTTCTATTCTTCCGAGTTGTCTTCTCAATTGCTCAATCTATAAAAACTTGTTTTCTTCATATCATAAGACAACTCAAGCAAAGATTAGTATAACAAGTAAATAGTTTTTTTTTTTTTTTTAAAAAAATGAAATAAAGAAAAACAGAAAATTTAAAATAACAAAAGAAAGAGAAATAAATAGTAAATGAAAAACAGAACAAAAAAAATAAAATAAAAGAAACAAAAACTTAAATAAAAACTAAATAAAATAATAAAACTATAATTTTTAACAAAGAGAAAAATAAAATCAATAAAAACAAGAATAATATATAAAAACTAAAAATATGCAAAATAAAAAAAATTAAATAACTAACTAACTAAGAAAACTAAAACAGAATATATAGATAGAAAAAAAACTTGCGTAAAATAAAAACTAAAAAATAAAAAACTAAATAAAAAACTATTAAGAAAAATAACTAAATAATATAAAAATGAAACAAAAATAAAACAGAAACTAATAGTAAAACAGAAACTACTTAAACAGAAACGTAAACTCTAAATAAACAATTTAAGCTAAACGTAAAAATAAAATATGATAAAACAAAATCCAAATCAAAATAAAATAAAAATAAAAATAAAAATAAAAACAAAAATAAAATAAAATAATTACAGTAAAAAAAACTACGTAAACAATGTAAAAATAAAGAAGTAAAGAATAAAATAAAATATAACAAAACAGAATCAAAATAAAATAAATAAAGTAAACAAATAAAAATAAAAAAAAGTTAAAAGAAAAATTATTAACATAAAAATAACAGTTTTACAAAAAAAAAAACAAACATATTCACATCTAAAAAAAAACTTTTTACATATTCAAAACTAGAAAAAAAAAAAAAAAAAAATATACAGATCTAAAAAATAAAAAAAAATTATTCACATCTAAAAATAAAAACAAAATCTTTACAAAAATATACAATTCTAAAAAAAATCAAAAACTAAAAAATTTATTCACATAAAAAAAATAGTTAATATATTCACAATATTTAGGAAATTATACTCAACAAATCAAACCTGTTCCCCGGCAACGGCGCCAAAAACTTGATTGACTTTTTACTGCAAGTGCACCGCGTTTGTCAAAAGTAATAATGGTTCCTAAGAACGGATATCAATCCCACAAGGAACAGTGAATTATCGAGTACAATAATCGCTAAATATAAAAACATAACATTTAAAAGAGTTTTGAATTAATTGTGTTGGCACTGATCAATAAGAAAACACACAAAGAATTAGTTGTTTCAATTGAAAAAATAAGGATTAGTTTCATCTCTCTCACTCTCAATTATTTTGATTAGCATGTCAATATTTGATTGAAATTGATGCCCGTATAAAAATCATTTATATCGATTTCTCGCATATAAAATCCTTAAGAATGTCCCTAACTATCGATCTCTCGCATAATTATAAGAACAACTTAGAACGAAGCTCAGACGTTTAATAGCAATTAACATTTTAAGTCTATTCCTAACACTCAAATATGTTAAGTATTGTTGTTTAGGTCAGAACCCTAAAAATACCTCCCGGTCAGATTTAAGATTCTCAATTTGTCACGGAAAATTAAAAGTAAAACAACAATACCAATAATCAATCAAGAACTGAATATTAATATATAAGATATCACTCCTCAATACATAAGAGTTTGAGCAGATTACTCCCAATCCCAAAGGTAGAATTAGCCACGCATACTTCTAGCACCTTCCATTCTCCCAACTGGTTACAATTCACTCTATGGTGTTTTCCTCTCAATCTGGCACCTTAAGGTTGAGCCTCTAGCCCTCTATTTATCGTAGTTTTCTAGGGTTAGGCTAACGGGCTGATAAAACATAAGAAAGTCCCAATCTTCATTTGCATCTTTTTCCATTATGGGACCTTCTATCTTTATCTTTTTAGCTCAAATCATTCATCTTTAATCCAAATCTTCAATCTTCCTTATAAATCTGCAATTAACATCAAATTTCGGAATAAAATACTCTTATTCAAATAAAGATCATAAAAAATGTAAAAAGGTATAAATTCATAAATTAGGGATTATTTTTTTTATGTAAATTAACAATAAATCCTCATAAGTGTCTATATTTTAATATGAAATATTACTTAAATTAGACATTATCATGAACATGCACAAACGTAGATTCCTTCTTGACAAAAAATGACATAATATCATTAGAAGTGAACCAAAAAGTGGAAGAAAACAAATACCCTTTAGAGAACCAAATTGTAGAGAAAGGCAGTGTGCAATTTATCTATTTTTTCCTAATTTCTTCATGAATCTTCCAATAATTTCCTTCCTCCATTCTTAACTATCTAAAATTTGAATTAAATGACTCCATTTATCTCATGACTCAAGAACAAATATTTGGATTCAATAATTCTGAAAGTAGGGATTATTGTTATTTCAAACGACAATTAAGACAAAAAATAATTCAATTTTCTCATGTAAATTTATTAAATATTGTCACAGTTATCATTGAAGAAAGTGGTGAGCTAGAGATTAAAATATCTGCATTAAATAAAGATTGTATTTGAAATGAAGAAATTGTGGAGAGTTGACCCCTGATGAAAACGTAGGCATATGAGAATTTGTGCCTTAGGAATTTCCAATTTGTGCTTCGTCTACTAGTTTACTACTTTTCTATCAACCCATATGTATTTAATGTGACCAATCTTTTCCCAGTGAAATTGGTTCCTCGTTCTATTAGGTAATATTTAGTGATTTCATTTAGTATAAAAAATAACTAGTTATTTTTTTTATCAGTAAAAAATAAAATAAAATAAAAGGAATATTTCAGGAATGCTCCAACCTACCCAGAGAAAAACATATAACAGAATACAAATCCCCTACTTTCATAAGGCTCTTCCCAGCTTAAAAGCAAGCTGCAATCACTCATACAAAATAAGAAACAAGAAAGAATCAAACTAAAAGTTATTCTTACATCAATTTCTGCTGCATTTTGTATTTCTTTCTGCAGATTTTCATACAGATTTAGTGCAGGAGGTTAAGCTTGGTGAATCATTGGCTCCTAAAGAAAAGCCACGCTCACTGCTTAAAACTGCAGCCTGTCCGAGAGCATACTATCAAAGCCTATACTAATGGACATTGGCTTCTGTTGTTGGTTTCTTCTAGTTTTAGAGTTTGAATCTTCTTCTCTTAACTTTCTTCCAGGATAAGGCCTTGCTCAGCTGCCAAACACAGATCCAAAAACAGTTTGGTCAAATTATCCCCTGCTCCAAATATAACTAGCTATAGTAACAGGAAATAAAAAAAGTTATTGATCTTATTGATTTATTTACTTTTAAAACTTGACCTATTTAATCTACCACTGAGCAGATACTGTCAATGAGAATTTGTGAGGAACACAAACATGTTCCCTCTTGTCTGAGGCAGGCATTGGAATTTTCTTATTTGCTATGCCTACTATAAAAGGAAGGACAGGGAAAAATAAAAAATATCCCATAGCATTCATATATATTTTAAAAGATGCTGAAGGATTATAGAATATTCATATCTGTAGTAGTGTTATAGTTCTAAATAACTAACTACATGAATAAATCTCAATCATTGATAACAATGATCCGTGTGATACTTACATTTATATTTCTGATAAGATCTTTTTGTAACTATATATTACCTTGGTAAACTAATAGAGATTGCTACATCAGTACTAAAAAGATTCTTGGATCTTTTTGATTGATTATTTTTATTTATATTTGAAATCTATTGTATTTCATGTGTGTTTGTTTATTTCTTAATAAATTAACCATAAAGGCCTTAAAAGACATGGTTTAGTGGCACAAAAGTCGAGAACTCGGAGGGTGACGATATGGTTAATGATATGGGTATTTGAGAATGAAAATAACATTATATACTTTTAAAATCTTAAATCACGACAGTTCGTCATTCACACGTCTTTCAATCTAATTCCACAAAAATATCCACTTCAATAGTCTTTACAATTATTTCAACTTCAAAACAGAATATCGATAATAAAAATTTAAAAAAAGACAAGAAGTTGATGAGTGGAGAAAGAGGTGAACTAGAGATTAAAATATTTGTACTAAATAAGATTGTATTTGAAATGCTTGAAAGATAATGTTGAGAATTGGCACCTGATGAAAATGTAGGCATATGAGAATTGGTGCCTTAGGAATTTCTAATTTGTGCTTCATCTTATATGTTTACTGCTTCCATATCAAGCCATATAGTTTTAATGTGAGCAATCTTTTCCCAATCTTCGCCTTCTTCTTTCTTGCACCGCTGTTTGAGCAACGGACAATTTCTAATGTTAAGTTTTGAAATGGATTCAGGCAGACCCTCTTCTGGCAAGCATTGAAGTATTGGACAGTAATGAATAATCAATTCCCGAAGAGAGGAGAGGTGACAGAGGCCTCTGTAGTCCAGTTTCTTAAGATTTGGAAAATAATCTATGTATAGCTTAGTAAGGGAGACTGGGAGCAAACCTTCCCCCGGAAAACACTCCACATCCACATTTTGAATAAACAAGAATTCTATGGAAGGGTTGGTTCCCCAAACCCCCTTCTTTAGTGAGGTAATAAGTTTGGAGCAACTAAAGAGCCTCATTTCTTTCATATTTGATGGAAAACATCCCTCAGACAATTCCACTCCTGGACAATTATTTATATACAGATGATTGAGAGATGGAAGGAGAGTGGACATGAGTTTAGGCATTAATTTCAATTTCTCCAATTCTTCAATACGAAATGTCTTTAGCTCTGGTGCAGATAATCCTTCATTGGAAAATGATTCAAATTCACAACATTTTTTAATTTTCAAATACTTCAAATGACAATGAGGGTGCGCCTGTGATATCATCTGCAGGTTATGACATCCATCCAAAATAAGGAGGCCGAGTTTTGGGAACAAGTCTAGAGGGAAGTTTGTGAGAGAGTCACAACATTGAGTGATACGCAAGTCTACAAGAAAATGGTAGCAATGGTTTATGGGAATATTAATGCCCGGACAAGATTCAATCCACAAGGATTCAAAAGGTGTATCAGATACGAGGAGCCCTAATATATTAAATGAAGATGTCTTCGTCTTCACACCTTCAATTTCTAACGCCTTCGGAGTCGAAGCCACAAGTTGTTCGCACCGAGCAATACTTAGAAGCCTTAAATGGGGAAGGTGCTCTGGCAAGTGCCCTTTCAATTTGGGACAACGAAGTACAAAAAGTCTTTCAAGACTTGGAAAAGCACACGACATGCATTTCCATTCTTCCCATTCCTTCATACCCCTAAATGTCAACTCTTCCAATGATGCAAATGCAGATGAGCTATTCCCATAAAAATCAACATCTATCCTCACTATCTGATCAAGGCCGTCAATTGTCAACTCCTTGAGAAATGTCAAAAGTCCAAGGGAAGGCAATTGCAAGCAATGTTTACAGTCCACCAAAACTAAGGACACCACATTCAATAAAGAATTATCAGATAACCAACGGGGAAATTGTGTGCCACCATAGGAAACGATTAACAACCACTCCAAATGTTTGGAAGGTTGCAGATTCTCTAGTACTTGTTTTTCTTTTATTGAATTCTCATTGTTCCGCTGCGAATCCCATTCTAAACTTAGCTCCACAACATGTGTTTTATTCTTCAAATCCACTGCTAATGCATCACAGGGATCCACAATATTTTCAAGATTTTGAATTGACAGCTTTCCGTGAAGATCAAGTTGTCCTAGTTGTTGAATATTGCTGACCTCATTACTACTTTTGCAAACCTCAAACCTACTCATCCATACTTGAAGATTTTTCAACTTTCCTAAAAGCACTGGAACCTTTCTCAAAGTAGTTCCCTTAAGTTCAAGGCGGCACAACTTAGTGAGCTCATGCAAAGTCGAGGGTAGCTCCTTCAGAAGGTTACAATCGTTGAGCTTCAACACTTGCAAGTTATAGAGTGAACACATTGAGTCGGGAAGACTTGTTATGCGTGTGCTTGAAAGGTCTAATGAACGGAGATGTATAAGATCGGCTATAGTGTCAGGCACCTCTTTTACGTTATGACAAGAAGACAAAGATAAGAGTCGTAAGAACTTAAAGTTGGAGATCAATTCTTGTATTGACATTGCACAATTACTAGATATGGACAGAAATGTCCGTAGCCTTTTAGCATCACGTAAACTCCTATACTCATCACATTCAATAGGATTCTTTAGCGTTGAAAAGTGGCGGGTAGTCTTTGGTATGCTTCCTGGTCTATCAACACCCAACCTGTAGCACATTTCACCAGAAACATATTTTGCTAAATCATTCAGAAGGTCGTGCATCACAAAATGTTTTTGGTTGTTCCAAATTGGCTGCTGAAAGAATGACCTTGATAATAGATCATTGAAGTACTGTTCACCTACTTTTTCTGGAGACTTACTCTGATGAGAGCATTGTAGAAAATTTTCAGCCATCCATGAGAAAATTAAGCTCTCCTTATCAAACTTATGGTCTTTGGGGAATAACGCACAATAAGTGAAACATCTCTTGAGATGAGAAGGAAGATGGTAATAGCTCAATAACAAAGCAGGGATGATTTTACTATCTTCTATTGCTAACTCCCATATGTTGCTTCTCAATACACCTTCCCAGTCTTCAACAAATGACTTTGACTGTAAAAGACCTCCTACCGTTTCAAGGGCCAGAGGCAGTCCTTGGCACTTTTCAACTATCTTCATGCCAATCTCCTCCAACACAGAATTCGACTTAGAGTTATCATCTTGAAATGCATGTTTAGCAAAAACTTGCCAACTGTGATCTTTTGGTAATTGCTTTAGTTGGTGAATATTGTTTGACTCCATGATAGAAGCAACTTTGTTAATGCGTGTTGTGATAAGAATTTTACTTCCCTTATCACCATATTTAAGAGGACTTTGCAATGATTTCCATTGGTCTCGGTGTTCGTTCCAAACATCATCAAGAACCAAAAGAAACTTCCTTCCTATCAATGATTTTTTCAATCGACCCTGAACCATTTCTAGATTTCTACTATCATCAGTTGAATTTTGAATTGCCTCAAGAATTGCTCTGGTTAACATGAAAACATCGAATTCATCAGAAACGCATACCCAGGCTTTGATAGAAAATTTAGCCTCTATCATTGGGTCATTGTACACATGTTGAGCAAGTGTGGTCTTACCCATCCCGCCCATTCCCACTACAGAATGTATTGAAAGGTGGTTATGATTTCCATGGTCTGATGTCAGCCAATTAAGGATAATTTGTTTCTCCTCATCTCTGCCATAAATAACCTCTTCAGCCACCAATGATGAAGATTCATTTCTTTTCTCTAACACTTTATTAGCCAATTCCGATCCCACACCGCCAACATTTTTGAGACCTAGATCATCCTTTTGGTTTAACAGAGATTCAAGGTCATCTAGAAGTTCTTTCAGCTTGGATTCAAGAATGCGTACCTTGTTAGAACTGGTTTGGTATTGAAGTTGTGACTGAGTTTTGGAGAATTCATAGTCTATTTCATCCAACAGATCCTCTGTGTCCAGCAACACGTCTCTGACCTCATCAAGCCACGCTTTAACATATGCATTTCTGAACTGCTTTAGTTCTGCATCATCAACCACAGCATTGATGGACACCAACTTCCTCTTCAAATTTTTGAGCAGCTTCTCATCCAGCTTTCTCCCACGAAAGTAGTCCAGAACTTGATGAGAATCCAGCTTGTCAAATAGCACCTGGAGAAGAGCACCAAAAAGAGCACCACCAAGAGTTTCAAGGAGCGGCATGGTTGGAAAGGAAGTGGGGAAATGAAAGAGAAGAAAGGGTTGTGAAAATTGAAAGTGAAGCTTAGTTAGGTGAATGAAGGAGTGAGAAAAGGTAATGAGTGAGGATTTTGTTGGAGATGGATTAACTTGAATAAAGGAGTGATGGAGAGGAAGCAGTAGCTGTTGATGATTATTGCCGACAGCACCATCTGGCTTTTACACTATTTTCTACTAACTTTAGTGAATTACTCTATTTTGGTGGCTTACTTTATGAATAAAGACACCTAACCCACTTACATCTTACATGACTATTAAATCAGTCCATTTCCCATTTTCTTTTTTCTTTTAGCAGAAGTGCTTCCTTATTAAGAATGGTTTGGAGTGCAACAACACATATATTTGATGAATTAAATGGTCTAAAGTAGTTGATTGTTTGTCTTAGTTAATATATTTGTCGTTTGTCTAATGATATGAAAGAATCTTTTTCTTGTTGAAGGTGAGTATTATGTCACTGATCTTTTTGGACTTTGTTTATAGTTGTGAATGGTCATATTAAACGACCTCAAGATGAAGGCATTGAATCCAATGTACTGGAATTATTAATTGGATCAAATATTCAATCCACATATAAAACTTCCATTCTTGGTTATGATTGTGAAGAATCTAAACAAGTATTTCACATTTGAGATTCAAGTTTTCAAGTGTGTAAGTCTGCCCATGTTTGTATGTCTAAGTGGTTCATTCACAACTTGCAGAATTTTGATTTCTTCCATATGTTATTTTTGCATGACTGCTTGTTTGTAAACAATGTAGAGAACTTTAAATAGTAATGTGTGGTTTGAATCTTGGTCATGTTTCTCTCAAGTCTGATGAAATTCGCAGTTTGAGACTGCATCTAAATCTAATTAATTTGTATGTGCAAAACTACTTTTGGGATTAAGTGAAATTGGTTCCTCGTTCTATTAGATAATATGCAGTCATGAATCATCCAGCATGGAGAATAACTAGCTATTTCTTTTATCAGTAAAGAATAAAATAAATTAAAGGGAACATTTAATGGATGTTGTAACTCTTATATAGATCCAGAAAAATAACATATTCCAGAATACAAATCTCCTACTTTCTATGCCTCTTCCCAGCTTCAAACCAAGCAGCAATCACTCATACAAAAAGAAACAAGAATGAATCAAACTAAGAGTTATTCCTTAATCAATTTCTGCTGCATTTTTGTATTTCTTTCTGCGGCTTTTCATACAGCTTTAGTGCAGGGGATTAAGCTTGGTGAATCATTGACTCCAAAAGAAAAGCCACGGTCACTGCTTAAAACTGCAGCTTGTCCGAGAGCATACTATCAAAGCCTATACTAATGGGCATTGGCTTCTGTTGTTGGTTTCTTCTCTTAACTTTCTTCCAGGATAAGGCTTTGCTCAGCTGCCAAACACAGATCCGAAACCAGTTTTGTCAACTTATCCCCTGCTCCAAAAATAACTAGCTATAGTAACAGGAAAATAAAAATTTATTGATCTTATTGATTTATTTACTTTTAAAACTTGACCTATTTAATCTCACAGTGAACAGATATTGTCCATGAGAATTTGTGACTAACACAAACATGTTCCCTCTTGTCTGAGGCAGGCATTGGAATTTTCTTATTTGTTATGCTCACTATAATAGGAAGGACAGGGAAAAATAAAAAATATCCCATAGTATTGATATATATATAATAAAAGATGCTGAATGATTATAGAATATTCATATCTGTAGTAGTGTTTTATGTCTAAATAACTAAACCACATGAATAAATCTCAATCATTGATAACAATGATCCGTGTGATACTTCCATTTATATTTCAGATAAATTCTTTTTGTAACTATATATTACCTCGGTAAAGTAATAGAGATTGTAAATCAATACTAAAAAGATTCTTGGATCTTTTTGATTTTGGTACTTCCTCTTACACCTTTCTTCCTACTGAAAATGCTGGCTGCTTGGGTTTTAGAAGCGTCATGTTGTCACTCCCTAGCATAACATCAACATCTGACATGGTTGGTCTGTATGTTGCATTTTCTTGAACGCACAACAAAGCAATGTGTTTGCACTTCTCAACTTCACTGCCTTTGAAGTATTAATCCACCATTAAATCCATCAATTCCAAACATTTTCCTTCACACCATGTTCTCCAAGCCTACAAGTATTTGTCATTAATTTGTGAATAATACTGTCATACTTCAGTTAGCTAGTATTGTTGATATTTGGTTAATCAGATCAGAGGGATGACTCACATATAAAATAAGAGTTTGACCATGTTCTGACAGATAGCATCCACAGATATTTTGGGATTCATGTCATGGTTAAATAAAACATTGCTAGATTTGTGATCTCTATGAATTACTCGGAGTCGAGAGTCCTCATGAAGGTATAGAAGACCTCTTGCTATTCCATTGATAATGCTTAATCTTACTTTCCAATCAAGTTGTTTTCTTTTCTCATCATCTGTCGACTCAAGAAGATAAAAGGGAATTGAACATCACAAGCCATTTAGCAAAACACCAAATGCTAAGTATTTTCACATAGGAAAAAAATATGAACAGATAATATAGCATTTTCCCCTTAAAAATATGACTTATAAGTTATAATATGGTATAACTTTAGTTTAGTTTCATGTTATGAAAGGAAAACAATATGTATTAACCTTTTGGGTATTTTTCATAATAATATATATGTACCAGCACGACAACTACCTAATTTCTATTAGAGTGGAAGTTGGGAGTCTTCAATTTGGTTAAAACTAATTTAGTTTCATGTTGTCTATATAACTCCCTCTTCAAAAACATTTTGAGGTCAAATGAAATTTTGTGAAAAACTGAGAGAAAGAACTATTTTTAGATAGTTATAATTCTGAGCTTGAAAATCGAGTTCTTGGAACTTTTTGTTTTTTTGACAATTTTGGAGACCATTTTTAGTTAATCAAGAATTATTATGAGTTAAAAAAATGTACAACCATCGACTTAATGAGAAGTGATAGGTTATTAGGTTTTTTTACACGTAAAATAGGTGTAATTTAAAAAAGTCAATTATTAATGATTAATTGATTAATTGTTTTTATTTATAATCGATTTTTAAACTTAAAAATTTCATTTTAAAAGTATTTATATTTTTATTTCTTCTTTTTCTATATCTTTTTTATTTGTAAATAAAATATCCCTTATATTTTGTTTTTTCTTTTCTATTTTTATTGACTCTTTTTATTTATATTTTTAATCTTTTGTATTTCATGTCATGTTGGTTTATTTCTTAACAAATTAATCTTGAAGGTCCAAAGCATGGTTTAGTGTCACAAAAGTTGAGAATGAGGGTGGCGATATTGTTAATGATATGGATTTTTGAGAATGAAAATAACATTATATCTACAGTTCAAACCACTTCTTCATTCACACCACTTTCAATCTAATCCCAAAAAAACATATACTTCAATGATAGTTACAATTCTTTCTCGAGAAGATTGAATCCAATGGGCTTTCAAAATAAACTATTGGAAAAGATATAAGTGTGAACAAAGAAGGAGGAAACAGAGTGGGTAAGAAAACAACATTACTCAACAACTCAATGAAATCATCACTAGTTCCAACTACAGAGTACAAAATTGGCACCACAACTTTCACAATTCACACCTTCACCATTTTCCATGTTCCCTAAATATAACCATTGTTATTCAACTTCAAAATAGAATATTGATAGTAAGACATTAAAAAGACGAGAAGATGTTGAGTGAAGAAAGTGGTGAACTAGATATTAAAGTATTTGCACTAAATAAGATTGTATTTGAAATGTTAAAAGATAATGTGGAGAATTGGCACCTGATGAAAATGTAGGAATATGAGAATTGGTGTCTTAAGAATTTCCAATTTGTGCTTCATCTTATATGTTTACTGCTTCCATATCAAGCCATACAGTTTTAATGTGAGCAATCTTCTCCCATTCTTCGCGTTTTTCTTTCTTGCATCGTTGTTACTAAGCAACAATTTTTGAAGAGATGAGAGGTGATAGAGACCCCTGTAATTCAGTTTCTTAAGATTTGGACAATCTTTTATGTGTAGCCGAGTAAGGGAGACTGGGAGCAAACCTTCATCCGGAAAACACTCCACATCCTCTTTTTTAATAGACAAGGATTCTATAGAAGGGTTGGTTCCCCAAACCCCCTTCTTTAGTGAGGCAACAACTTTGGAGCAATTCAAGACATGGATGTGTTTTGGATTTAATGGCAGACATCCGTCAGACAACTGCACTTCTGGACAATTATTTATCTTCAGATAATTAAGAGATAAAAGAAGGGCAGACATGCATTTAGGCATTGATTTCAATTTCTCCAATCCTTCAATCAAAAATGTCTCAAGCTGAGGTGCAAATAATCCTTCATCGGAAAATAATTCAAATTTAGAGCATTTTCGAATTCTCAGACTCCTCAAATGATGATGAGGGTGCCCTTGTGATATTATCTGTAGGTTACGACAGTTACCTAAATCAAGCTTGCTGAGTTTTGGGAATAAGTCTAGAGGGAAGTTCGTCAAAGAGTCACAACATTGAATGATATTTAATTCTACAAGGGAATCGTAGCAATGGTTTATGGGAATATTCATGCTTGGACAAGAATCAATACACAAGGATTCAAGAGGAGGATCAGATACAAGGAGTATTGAAACCTTTTGTAAAGTAGTTCCCTTAAATTCGAGGCAGCGCAATTTAGTGAGCTCATACAAAGTCGAGGGCAGCTCCTTCAAAAGGTTGCAATTGTTGAGCTTCAACACTTGCAAGTTATAGAGTGAACATATTGAGTCGAGAAGTCTCTCTATGTATGTGTATGAAAGATCTAATGAACGAAGATGTATAAGATCGACTATAGTGTCAGGCACCTCTTTTACGTTATGACAAGAAGACAAAGATAAGAGTCGTAAGAACTTAAAGTTGGAGATCAATTCTTGTATTGACATTGCACAATTACTAGATATGGACAGAAATGTCCGTAGCCTTTTAGCATCACGTAAACTCCTATACTCATCACATTCAATACGATTCTTTATCATTGAAAAGTGACGGGTAGTCTTTGGTATGCTTCCTGGTCTATCAACACCCAACTTGTAGCACATTTCACCTGAAACATATTTTGCTAAATCATTCAGAAGGTCGTGCATCACAAAGTACATCATGTCTTGTGTAAATGGTAGTAGAAAGTCGTACATCTTGTCCTGTGTAATTGATTGTTGAAAGAATGACCTTGATAATAGATCATTGAAGTATTGTTCACCTACTTCTTTTGGAGACTTATTCTGCTGAGAGCATTGTAGAAAATTTTCAGCCATCCATGATAGAATTAACCTCTCCTTGTCAAACATATATGGTCTTTGGGGAATAACGCACAATAAGCAAAACATCTCTTGAGATGAGAAGGAAGATGGTAATAACTCAACAACAAAGCGGGGATGATTTTACTATTTTCTATCGGTAAGTCCCATATGTTGCTTCTCAGTATACCTTTCCACTCAGCAATAGATGACTTTGACTGTAATAGAGATCCTACCGTTTCAAGGGCCAAAGGCAGTCCTTGGCATTTTTCAGCTATCTTCATTCCAATCTCCTTCAACTCAGAATTCAACTTAGAGTCGTCATCTTGCACTGCATGTTTTGCAAAAACTTGCCAACTGTGATCTTCTTGTAATTGCTTTAGTTGGTGTATATTGTTTGACTCCAAGGTAGAAGCAACTTTGTTACTGCGTGTTGTAACAAGAATTTTACTTCCCCTAGTCCCATATTTAAGAGGAGTTTGCAATGATTTCCATTGGTCTCGATCTTCGTTCCACACATCATCCAGAACGAGGAGAAACTTACTTCCTGCCAAAGATTCTTTCAATCGTCCCTGCACCATTTCTAGGTTTCTACTATCATCAGTTGACTTATGGATTGCCTCAAGAATTGCTCTGGTTAACTTGAAAACATCGAATTCATCAGAAACGCAGACCCAAACTTTGATAGCAAATATATCCTTTATCATTGGGTCGTTGTATACATGTTGAGCAAGTGTGGTCTTACCCATCCCGCCCATACCCATGATAGAAAGTATTGATAGCTGGTTATGATTTCTATTGTCTGATGTCAGCCAATTAAGGATAATTTCTTTGTCCTCATCTCTGCCATAAATAACCTCTTCAACCACCAAAGAGGACGATTCATTTCTTTTTTCTGACACTTTCCTACCCAACCCAGATACATTACCACTAGAAATTTTGAAATCTTGAACAATCTTTTGGTTTAAGAGAGATTCTAGTTCATGTAGGAGTTCTAACATCTCAGATTCAAAACTGCTTACCTTGCTAGCACTGCTCTGGAATTGAGCTTTCAACTGAGTTTTGGAGAATTCATAGTCTATTTGCTCCAACAGATCCTCCGCATCATACAATGCATCTCTGACCTCATGAAGCCATTGTTTGACCAATGAATTAGTGAACTGCTTTTGTTCTGCATCATCAATCACAGCATTGATGTCCATCAGCTTCCTCTTCAACTTTTTCAGCATCCTCACATCGAGCTTTTTCCCACGAAAGTAGTGGAGAAGTTGATGAGAATCGAGCTTGTCAAACAGGAGCTGGAGAACAGCACCAAAAGAGCACCACCAAGTGTTTCAAGGACTGGCATGGTTAGAAAGGAAGTGGCCAAATGAAAGAGAACAAAGGATTGTGAAAGTTGGAGTGAAGGTGAGATTTATTTTCTTCACGATGGATTCACTTCAATTCTTATTTTTTACTCTCTGGACCATACAAATACGATCACGTTGCATAAGTAGTTGTTGAGTTTGGATAATGTTCTGAAAATATCTGAACTCCTTATATTAAATCCAATTTTTCTTTTATTTTGAGAGTGACAGTATTGAATCAGTCATGATTCTATTACTCTAGCTAGCTCAAATTTATTTTGAAAAGTTAAGCATAGTATAAAAATAATAAATCAATAAATATCTTAGATATACTAAAATCAAAATTCCTTATTGATACAGTTAAAGTTATATTAAAATGATGACGGAATTTATTCAAGGAGGATAGAATTTAAAGCATTAATACGATATTTTTTCATTTTAATATATATGTATATATATAATTGAATTTATTCATAAAGTGTAATAAAATGAACAAATTTTAGAAAATAATATAAATTTATCATTTTGACACTGTTTTGTTCAAATCATGAAAGTTGAGTTCTCTGTTAGACGGTACGTCATTAATTTTTTATTTATTTATTTTTGGTTTAGATAAGTTAAGATTAAATGCAATTTTCTCACAATGACCTGCTCTGTTTATTCAGAATTTCCTCCACAACAGATTAAAGGGGTTGCATAAGAAAAACTTGATTATTTCAATGAGGAAGCAAACAAACTTAAAATAAATCAACTGTGAAATGAAAGGGTTAAAACTTGATAATATTAACTAAAAAAACACTTAGTTGAAGTCTTCAAGATATTGTGTATTGCATGTAGGAAATGTGTAAAATTTATGTTCAAGAAAACCAAACTTATAGACTCTTAGATCTTTGCTATAATTGATTATTGTTTCACTCATTTGTGCACTTAATCTATTAGCAGCTGACATAATTGATTATCCTAACAAAGATATATTTGATTTTTTCTTTTCATTTGTTTACATAATAACAGTTTAACTTACTAAGAATGTTCTACTAATAGAAACAAAAGAAGATGAATTTTGGATTGAAACTCATTTACCAGATTCACAATTAAAATTCATTTAACTCACAAGTTGTTCAAACTATATATAACATACCTTCATTGAAGAGAGAGTTTTACCCACACCTATCACCATACCTACTCACATAAATGTTGGAGCCAGCTAATAAACTGATTAATCTCTGAAAATAAATTATGGTTCTCTTTAACAGAAGAAATCACCATATTTAAAATCGATTCATTTATCTAAATAATTGGTTGATTTCACTTAAGAAAACAAAATAATTTTAAATTTTTAAAAAACAATAAATGTTATGTTGTCACTCCCTAGCATAACAACAACATCTGACATGGTTGGTCTGAATGTTGCATTTTCTTGAACGCACAACAAATCAATATGTATGCACTTCTCAACTTCACTGTCTTTGAAGGATTTTTCCAGCATTGGATCCATCAATTCCAAACATTTTCCTTCACACCATGTTCTCCAAGCCTACAAAGTATTTGTCATTAATTTCACTGAAAACAATCCTTGCATAGCGTACTCAGGAGCCATGTATCCCCTAATGCAAAACATTAGAGCTGGAATTTCATTTTTTCAATCATTAAACTCTGAAGTAAGCATTCACAAGTCCTACTGATAAGATATGTTTGGTATAAGTAAAACTCACTAAGTGCCCATTACTCACTTTGTATTTGCTTGTTTTTGTCCAATTTGAAATGCCCTTGCCTATCTAAAAATTTGATATTTTGGGATTCATGTCATGGTCTAATAGAACATTGCTAACTTTGAGATCTCTATGAATTACTCTGAGTCGAAGTCCTCGTGAAGGTATAGAAGAACTCTTGCTATTCCATTGATGCTTAATCTTAGTTTCCAATCATGTTGTTTTCTTTTCTCATCTGTCAACTCAAGAAGATAAAAGGGATTTAAACACCACAAGCCATTTAGCAAAACACCAAGTGCTAAGTATTTGCCTTACACAGGAAAAAAAATACCAATAGATAACTTCCCCCTTGAAAATATGACTTATAAGTTATAACATGGTATAACTTTAATTTAGTTTCATGTTATGAAAGGAAAACAAAATGTATTAAACTTTTTTTTGAGTATTTTGCATAATAATATATGTACCAGAACGACAACTAACTAATTTCTATTAGAGTGTAAGTTGGAAGTTTTTAATTTGGTAAAAATGAGTAAAAGAGCAAGGAGAAAAGATCCACATACGTGTTGTTTATATAACTCTCTATTTGAAAATATTTTGAAGTCGAACAAAATTTTGTGAAAAACTTAGAGAAAGAACTATTTCAGATAATTATAATTCTGAGTTTGAAAACCGAGTTCTTTGAATCCATTTTGAGTTAATGAAGAAGTGTTCCTCAAATTTGATTTTAGTTTAAGTATAATAATTTGGGTGATATATTCTTCCAATATTTTGGTTTTTAGGTAAATTGCAAGTGTTTATGTTAATAGGGTGTTTAACGTATGTTATGTAATAGGGAGTTTTATGCTTTTTTTTTCTTGGTATGGATACTGATGTAATCTGAATATAGTTTACCCTGACTAGTAATAAGATGGTTTTTGTATAAGATTTATGATACCTCTAAAGTGTTTTCTTTTAATTCAATTTTATCTTTTGTCGATAAAAAAATGTAATAGGGTTTTACAAATTTAGTTTGAACTAATTCTTATAGAATGCAAGAAAGGGTTCTTGATATCTTGTAATCTTAATTTGTTGTTGTTAGTGTGAGTTTAAGTGTTCGCCTTGTGAACTTTGTCATGTTATTACTTTCAAGAAGTTGGTTCTAAATTGATGAGAAGACATCATTTGGGAATAGGAATGGCTAGACTCTATTTCTCATTAAGTCGATGGTTGAAAATAGGTTTTTCTGATCAGAAAATTCTTTTTCTTTCGATCTCTATTGAATGATGATTAGGAAAGACAAAGCATCTAAATTGTATTTATCCCTTTTTTTCAACTTTCTACCCTTAAAACTGGCATGTTTTTTACTTAAATCAATTTCTAAAATTGTATATTAAGTAACTGCTACGATGGGTTTTGCCTGTAATAACATATTCAAGAGTGAGACATGAGTAATGAGTAGTGGAAATGAACAATAGACATGTGTTTTTACTCGTAAAATAGGTGTAATTTAAGTTTAAGAATTGTTTCTAAAGTCAATATTAATGATTGGTAATTTATTCTACCTAATTGATTAATTGTTTTTATTTAAAATCGATTGTTTAACTTAAAATTTGATTTTAGAAATATTTATATTTTTTATTTCTTCTTTTTCTAAGTCTTTTTTATTCGTAAATAAAATATGTCTTGTATTTTGTTTTATTTTTCACCTATTTTTACTGATTCTTTTTATTTATATTTTTTGTTTACTGTATTTCATGTATGTTGTTTATTTCTTAACAAATTAACCATAAAGGCCCAAAAACCAAGGTTTAGGGTCAAAAAAGTCGAGAACTCCGAAGGTGGCAATATTGTTAATGATATGGGTATTTGAGAATGAAAATAACATTATATTTAAAGAGATGGATATAGAATCATCTCAAAAGTTCAAACCACTTTTAAAATCTTAAATCACCACACCTCCTCATTCACACATCTTTCGATCTAATTCCACAAAAACATACACTTCAATAATAATTCAATTATTTCAACTTCAAAACAGAATATCGATAATAACATTAAAAAAAGGCAAGAAGTTGATGCAAATATTTGTACTAAATAAGATTGTATTTGAAATGCTTGAAAGATAGTGAGGAGAATTGGCACCTGATGAAAATGTTGTTGGTACATGAGAGCAATCTTTTCCCACTCGTTGTCTTTTGTCTTGCACCGTTGTTTGAGCAACGCACACTCTGTAATGCTAAGTTTTGAAATGGATTCAAGCAGATCCTCCTCTGGCAAGGATTGAAGTATTGGACATTTATAAATAGTCAGTTCCTGAAGAGAGGAAAGGTGACACAGACCCCTATAGTCCAGTTTCTTAAGATTTGGACAATGTAGTATCCATAGCTTACTAAGGGAGATTGGGAGCAAACCTTCCCCTGGAAAACACTCAACATCCACTTTTTGAATAGACAAGAATTCTATGGAAGGGTTGGTTCCCCAAACCCCCTTCTTTAATGAGGTAATAAGTTTGGAGCAATTTAAGAGACTCATTTCTTTTAGATTTGATGGCAAACATCCCTCAGACAACTCCACTCCTGGACAATTATTTATATCCAAACGATAGAGAGATGGAAGGAGAGCGGACATGAGTTTAGGCATTGATTTCAATTTCTCCAATTCTTCAATATGAAATGTCTTTAGCTCAGGTGCAGATAATCCTTCATTGGGAAATGATTCAAATTCACAACATGTTTTAATTGTCAGATACTTCAAATGACGATGAGGGTGTCCCTGTGATATCATTTGCAAGTTATGACATCCATCCAAAATAAGGAGGCCGAGTTTTGGGAACAAGTCTAGAGGGAAGTTAGTGAGAGAGTCACAACATTGAGTGATACGCAAGTCTACAAGAAAGTGGTAGCAATGGTTTATGGGAATATTACTGCCCGGACAAGATCCAATCCACAAGGTTTCTAAAGGTGTATCAGATACGAGGAGCCCTATTATATCAAATGAAGATTTATCCATCTTCACATCTTCAATTTCTACCGCCATAGAAGTCGAAGCCACAACTTGTCCGCACCTATAAATAGATAGCTTTTCTAAATGAGGAAGGTGCTCTGGCAAGTGCCCTTTTAGTTTGGGACAATTATGTACAAAAAGACTTTGAAGACTTGGAAAAACACCTGTCATGCATTTCCATTCTTCCCATTCCTTCATATCAATAAATGTCAACTTTTCCAATGATGCAAATGCAGATGAGCTATTCCCATAAAAATCAACATCTATCCTCACTATCTGATCAAGGCCGTCAATTGTCAACTCCTTGAGAAATGTCAAAAGTCCAAGGGAAGGCAACTGCACGCAATGTTTACAATTCTTCAAAGTTAAGGACACCACATTCAATAGAGATTTATCAGATAACCAACAGGGAAATTGTGTGCCACCATAGCCATAGATAAACAACCGCTCCAAATGTTTGGAAGGTTGCAGATTCTCTAATACTTCTCTTTCTTTTATTGAATCCTCGTTGTTCAGCTGCGAATCCCATTCTAAACATAGCCCCACAACATTTGTTTTATTCTTCAAATCCACTGCTAATGCATCATAGGGATCCACAATATTTTCAAGATTTTGAAATGACAGCTTTCCGTGAAGATCAAGTTGTCCTAGTTGTTGAATACTGACCTCACTACTACTTTTGCGAACCTCAAACCTACACATCCATACTTGAAGATTCTTCAACTTTCCTAAAAGCACTGGAGCCTTTCTCAAAGTAGTTCCGTTAAGTTCAAGACGGCGCAACTTAGTGAGCTCATGCAAAGTCAAGGGCAGCTCCTTCAAAAGGTTACAATAGTTGAGCTTCAACACTTCCAACTTATAGAGTGAACATATTGAGTCGGGAAGTCTCTCTATCTTTGTCAATGAAAGGTCTAATGAACGGAGATGTATAAGATTGGCTATAGTGTCAGGCACCTCTTTTATGTTATGACAATAAGACAAAGATAAGAGTCGTAAGCGCTTAAAGTTGGAGAACAAGTCTTGTATTGACATCCCACAATTCCTAGATGTGAACAGAAATGTTCGTAACCTTTTAGCATCACATAAACTCCTATACTCATCACATTCAACAGGATTCTTTATCGTTGAAAAGTGGCGGGTAGTCTTTGGTACGCTTCCTGGTTTATCAACACCCAACCTGTAGCACATTTCACCAGAAACATATTTTGCTAAATCATTCAGAAGGTCGTGCATCACAAAATGTGTTTGGTTGTTCCAAATGGACTGCTGAAAGAATGACCTTGATAATAGATCATTGAAGTACTGTTCACCTACTTTTTCTGGAGACTTACTTTGATGAGAGCATTGTAGAAAATTTTCAGCCATCCATGAGAAAATTAGGCTCTCTTTATCAAACTTATGGTCTTTGGGGAATAACGCACAATAAGTGAAACATCTCTTGAGATGAGAAGGAAGATGGTAATAGCTTAATAACAAAGCGGGGATGATTTTACTATCTTCTATTGGTAAGTCCCATATGTTGCTTCTCAGTACACCTTCCCACTCTGAAACAGATGACTTTGACTGTAAGAGACCTCCTACCGTTTCAAGGGCCAAAGGCAGTCCTTGACACTTTTCAACTATCTTCATGCCAATCTCCTCCAACACAGAATTCGACTTAGAGTTATCATCTTGAAATGCATGTTTAGCAAAAACTTGCCAACTGTGATCTTTTTCTAATTGCTTTAGTTTGTGAATAGTGTTTGACTCCATGGTAGAAGCAACTTTATTAATGCGTGTTGTGATAAGAATTTTACTTCCCTTAGCACCATATTTAAGTGGAGTTTGCAATGATTTCCATTGATCTCGGTGTTCGTTCCAAACATCATCAAGAACCAAAAGAAACTTCCTTCCTGTCAATGATTCTTTCAATCGTCCCTGAACCATTTCTAAGTTTCTGCTATCATCAGTTGACTTATGAATTGCTTCAAGAATTGCTCTGGTTAACTTGAAAACATCGAATTCATCAGAAACGCAGACCCAGGCTTTGATAGCAAATATATCCTTTGTGATTGGGTGGTTGTATACATGTTGAGCAAGTGTGGTCTTACCCATCCCGCCCATACCCACAACAGAATGTATTGAAAGGTGGTTATGATTTCCATTGTCTGATGTCAGCCAATTAAGAATAATTTGTTTGTCCTCATCTCTGCCATAAATAACCTCTTCAGCCACCAACGACGAGGATTCATTTCTTTTCTCTAACACTTTATTACCCAATTCCGATCCCACACCACTAACATTTTTGAGACCTAGATCATCCTTTTGGTTTAAAAGAGATTCAAGGTCATCTAGGAGTTCTTTCAGCTTGGATTCAAGAATGCGTACCTTGTTAGAACTGGTTTGGTATTGAAGTTGTGACTGAGTTTTGGAGAATTCATAGTCTATTTCATCCAGCAGATCCTCTGTGTCCAGCAACACGTCTCTGACCTCATCAAGCCACGCTTTAACATATGGATTTCTGAACTGCTTTAGTTCTGCATCATCAACCACAGCATTGATGGACACCAACTTCCTCCTCAAATTTTTGAGCAGCTTCTCATCCAGCTTTCTCCCACGAAAGTAGTCCAGAACTTGATGAGAATCCAGCTTGTCAAATAGCACCTGGAGAAGAGCACCAAAAAGAGCACCACCAAGAGTTTCAAGGAGCGGCATGGTTGGAAAGGAAGTGGGGAAATGAAAGAGAAGAAAGGGTTGTGAAAATTGAAAGTGAAGCTTAGTTAGGTGAATGAAGGAGTGAGAAAAGGTAATGAGTGAGGATTTTGTTGGAGATGGATTAACTTGAATAAAGGAGTGATGGAGAGGAAGCAGTAGCTGTTGATGATTATTGCCGACAGCACCATCTGGCTTTTACACTATTTTCTACTAACTTTAGTGAATTACTCTATTTTGGTGGCTTACTTTATGAATAAAGACACCGAATCACTTATTACATCTTACATGATTATTAAATGGGTCCATTTCCCATTTTCTTTATTCTTTTAGCAGAAGTGATTCCTTATTAAGAATGGTTTGGAGTGTAACAACAAATATATTTGATGAATTAAAGGATTCGTTCACAACTTGAAGAATTTTGATTTCTTCCGTATGGTATTTTTGCATCTTTGTTTGTAAACAATGTTGAGAACTTTAAATAGTAATATGTGGTTTGAATCTTTGTCATGTTTCTCAAGTCTGATGAAATTCGCAGTTTGAGACTAGTTTTGAGATTAAGTGACATTGGTTCCTCCTTCTATTAGGTAATATTTAGTGATTGATCATTCAGTATGTGGAATAACTAGCTATACTAAGAGGAAATAAAAAACTTATTAATTTATTTACTTTTAAAACTTGACCTATTTAACCTGTCACTGAGCAGATATTGTCCATAAGAATTTGTGAGGAACACAAATTGGAATTTTCTTATTTGTTATGCTCTCTATGAAAGGAAGGACAGGGAAAAATAAAAAAGATTTTATTAGGGACTGAAGTGATTTAGGTGGTTCAATGATTGAAACTCTGTTTATCTTTCATTCTTAAATCCTAGAAACATGAGTATATTAGTGATGAAACAGTTCTTATTATCTTATTATTATTATTATTCTTATTTAAAATTGTAAAACAGTGTAATAAAATAATATGTTAGTTTATCAATTCTCTATCAGAAAACGAAATAAATAAAACCGTAAACTCGAAACAATGTAATAGTTTTGTAAGAATTACTAAATGTTTTATGAAACAAAATATTTTTGGTCTGTTAAATGTTTAGTTCATCATTTTTTTTTTGAAACATAATGTTTTTAATAATTTGATTTTTAAAATATTATTTTATTAAGAAAAAGTTAAATGACTGAAAATAAATAATTGTGCTCAAGTACTTTCCCTCAGAAGAGGAAGATATTTGTTGGATAAGGATAAGATATTCTTCTTTCATGCTTCTTCATTCGTCTTCATATATATAACAACAGAAACCCATTAGTCTAAAGCAAATACATTGTTTCTAGTCAAATGTTATCATTACTGCAAAAACACTGTTTCTGTTTGATTTGAAATTTGTAAATGACAATTTTATGCTCTTTTATCGTCTTATAAAATGGTGGTGTCACTTTTGAAAATCAATTCAACATGAGGATGATGGTTAACAAGGAAAATGGACGTCTATTGGAAACTGTCATCTATTAGATCACTGTAAAAAAACTTTCAGTTAGCAAGATGATGAAAATAAGTCTCCAACAACTTCAAAGAACCACAATATTTTTCAAAAACTTGTAAGATCAGATATGCTAAAACACTTTTTCAGAGAGAGAGTATTGTTTTGCAAACGTGTATGTAACCATTTTCTAAAACAAGAGTCCTTATTTATAGGAAGTTAAAAGAGATTAGGGTTAAAAGAGCAGATCAGTTAAAAAGGGTAAAGTTAGAAAACTCAACCAACTTGTTGAAAAACACGAGTTAATCTGTTGATTTTACTTAAAGTAAAATAACTAGTCTAATTAAGGTTTTTCTCACATGCTAATAATACAAACTAAAAACTCTCCGAGATGTAACATATTCAAATATAGTTTTCAACATATGACAACAGATAAAAAGCTAAAAATCTGTAAGTGTTTTTAATCAATCATTTTTAAAAATGACGGATTCAAAAACTACAACTTTTCAAATATCAGTTAAAAACTAGTTGCAAAAACTTTTTAACCAGTTAAAAAACTTATAATTAGATTCATCATCTCATAAAGTAACAGATAACTCAGACACAAGACTAAACAACTGGACATACATGGTAGCAAGAAGTCTTCAATAAAGTTTAGGAAGAATTGTCACAACTGTTGGAGATCCCACATCGACTAGGGATTAGAGCCTTTCATTGTACATAAGTGGGTGCAAACCTCAACCTCATGAGCCGGTTTTATAGGGTTGAGTTAGACTTAAAGTCCACTTTGCAATAACAACTTATAGCTCAAGGTCGGAAAGAGAGTTTGTTTGAGGTTTTTGATGGTATATTAGGAGAACTGGGAATGCATCTTAGTGTGGAAAGTGGTTCACCTCATGAAACTGCTAATAAAGACTAGGAGGGGCTTAGCAGAGGCGGGAGGGAGAGTAAAATATAGGTTCTCATAATAATTCAGCAGTAGAAATTTGTATAACCTGAAATCAGTAACAAAGAGAGTTTAAAGGATCTAATACATGATATAGTTACATAGTTAAAAGAACATTATTGAACCATATATCCAGGATAAACACATTCACCAAACATACAGAGAGAGCGTTTATTGGAACACGCATTGAACCTATTGGACACATACAAATTATCAGAATTTTGAAAACAGATTCACGTCACACCAATTGATGTGACTACACATCATATAGTTCAACAATAAAAGAGTGCTACTATGAAAATATCCCATAGTATTGATATATATAATAAAAGAGGCTGAATAATTATAGAATATTCTTATCTGTAGTAGTGTTACATGTCCAAATAACAAACTACATGAGTAAATTTCAATCATTGATAACAATGATCCGTGTGATACTTAAATTTATATTTATGGTAAATACAACTTTAATATGTCACTTTTGAAGAGACAAATTCTTTTTGTAACTACATATTACCTCGGTAAAGTAATAGAGATTGTTACATCAGAACTATAAAGATTCTTGGAACTTTCTGATTTTGGTACTTCCTCTGACACCTTTCTTCCAACTAAAAATGCTGGGTGCTTGGGTTTTGGAAGCGTCATGTTGTCACTCCCTAGCATAACAACAACATCTGACATGGTTGGTCTGTATGTTGCATTTTCTTGAACACACAACAAAGCAATGTGTATGCACTTCTCAACTTCACTGCCTTTGAAGGATTTTTCCAGCATTGGATCCATAAATTCCAAACATTCTCCCTCATTAATTTGTGAATAATACTGTCATACTTCAGTTAGCTAGTATTGTTGATATTTGGTTAATCAGACCAAAGGGATGACTCACATATAAAAGAAGAGTTTGACCATGTTTTGAGAGATAGAATCCGTTGTTCTTTCTCCCACAAATGGTTTCTAGAACTAGAACTCCAAAGCTGAAAACATCAGATTTCACTGAAAACAATCCTTGCATAGCGTACTCAGGAGCCATGTATCCACTAATTCAAAAGAATAGAGCTTTCTTAATTTTTCTTGTTCAAGTATATAACAAGGAATTTCATTTTTTCAATCATTAAACTCTGAACTATGCATTCACAAGTCCTATTTATAAGATATGTTTTGCATAAGTAAAACTCACTAAGTGCCCATTACTCGCTTTGTATTTCCTTGGTTTTGTCTAATTTCAAATGCTCTTGCTAATCCAAAATCTGATATTTTGGGATTCATGTCATGGTCTAATAGAACATTGCTAGCTTTGAGATCTCTATGAATTACTCTGAGTCGAGAGTCCTCATGAAGATATAGAAGGCCTCTTGCTATTCCATTGATAATGCGTAATCTTAGTTTCCAATCAAGTTGTTTTCTTTTCTCATCGTCTGTCAACTCAAGAAGATAAAAGGGATTTGAACATCACAGGCCATTTAGCAAAAAACCAAATGCTATGTATTTGCAATGAAGCATTGAAGCAGTCTGAAAACATACCAAACAGGTGAAAGTACAGACTTGCGTTTGGCATATACTCGTATACAAGTATCTTTTCATTTTCCTCCAAGCAGCATCCAAAGAGTCTTACAAGGTTGCGATGTTGCAATTTAGCTATAGACATTACTTCATTATTGAACTCCTCTGAGCCTTGTCCAGAAAATTTTGACAGCCTTTTGACTGCTATTTGTCTTCCATCAGGTAGAATTCCCTGATAAAAGTTTGGGATAAAAATATCATATAGAAAGATGGAAGCAATAAAGAATATATTTCATAAATTCAAACAATGAAAACCTTGTAAACGGAGCCAAATCCACCTTCCCCCAATTTAGATGCTTCTGAAAAGTTATCAGTACTCTGCAGAACTGTGATTAATGGGATTATAGGCAGGTCAGTGTTCAATGTTTCCTCAGTTTGAATTTTATGAAATGATGATAGCCGAATCCCATCTACAATAGCCATATATGAGTAGGAGAAATAAGCTATAACACAAATTATGGCATTTGTGATTGCAGGAAATTATCTTTTCTACCTCTTCTTCTGTTCCAAAAGAAATATACACCCAAACATAGTAGAGTTATTGACCCCATCACAGAGAAGCTGATGATCAAGATTTTTGACCTCTTGTTAACTCCATCTTTATCTGCCACAACATAAAAAAAACAATTTTTTAAACTAGAAATAAAAAAAAATCCAAAAGTACTATTATCATATTCAGATTCAGATTCACCTGTTTCAGGAAGGTAGAACATATAGTCATCATACTTTATCATACAAGTTCCAGACCAAATGGACCATCCTAATTTTTGCTCATAAAATTTGGGAACTTCTGCTAACATGGCCTCCAAACACTCTCTGCACCCACCATTTGTGAGATCTCTACTGCATTGCACGAAGCCATACCTTTCTTGTGTGAAACTCAAATTGAAGCCATCCATGTAGTACAACTTGTTGGTCTCCACAGTTGCTTTTCTGATCAAGCCTCTCATAAAATCCTCACCTTTCTTAGTCTCTTCCTTGTTGTAAATGTTTTTTGTTCCAACAGCATGCCATGTTGGGTATGTAAGAATTTTCCCAAAGAAGTTCTCATTTGAGTACCTCAGAATGCAGAAATCATACATCACTGTAGCAGACACCCTATTGGGGCAGTGCTGACGAACTTCTCTGGCAGCATTAGAGACACAGAATTGACAAAAGTATCCAACCACATTACCACGGCAATTGTAGAGGCCATACACAGTGGAGCTGTTTCCTATGCTGGTGTAGTTGTAACCTTTGCTTGTGGCTGCATCTGAGGACATCCATGAGAGGATTCTCTCAAGATTGGTTTGGTATGCAGTGGTGAGAGATTCTTGGGTGCTGTTTTGGCAGTAACTTCCCTGGTAAATGGGTGTTTGTGCCTGTGTATAACTCAAACAACTGAAACTCAAACATAACAAGAAACCAAAGCACATTGATCTCACAGTTAGAAACCATGGTGCATGCATATATGGACTTTCTTAAGTTATTCTCTCAGAAGATGAAATAAAAACTTGCAGTTTCTGTCAACATGATTTATATTTACAACTCCACTCACTGCACACAAATTCTTAAGGTATAGAAATATCTGAGTTGAAAAGCAATTATGTCCACACATATCCAGATATACCATTTGAAATGTAGTTTTCTTTGTTTACCACATCCTATGTAGTTTTCATGTTTCTGCATCGATCGTGTTCATATATCCCTATTAGTCAAAAAGTGAATACATTGCTTCTAACCAAATGCTGAAAGTCATTGACACAAATTATAAGAGAACTTCTAACACGACAATCACTAAAAAAATATTTGAAAACTTTGAAAAATATGTACTATGGCTTAAAACTATACAAGATCATCATTTACATTACCCTAAACAAGAACACTGTATGAACATGAGGAGGTGAAAACGAACAAGAAAAAACAACATTGTTCACATTTACGAAGCATTTTCACTAAAGATGTTTTAAAATGGATTTGGAAATGAATTTTAGAATGTCTAATTCAAAATTAGTTTTTAATTATTTCAAAATATTCTATGATCAATTTTATATTTGAATTTTAATGTTTTTTAAATAAATTTTAAATGTTTATTTGGAAAACATAAAGCTTAAAATCTTCTCAAATACTTTATGCAAAAACCTTTTCAAATACTTTTTTTGAGCATTCTCAATTATTTTCTTTAGATATAGGTTGACAAAATTGTACCTTCCATTTATGGGTTCGATTCAGATTATTTTCAATATATCAATCAATTATTTATATTAATAATAATTAGGGTTATTTTTATAATATTATTGAATGGGTTTTCTTCTTACTTTTTCCTCGATGTTGACTAAAAACTCATTGCTAACATTGACAAAAGAAAGTTTAGTTAATATTATTTTAAGGTTTTTAGTCAACATTAGAAAATAAACTGTAGTAATTAATTAATAAATAACAATGTCGGTGGTTTTGATTATAAAAAAAATAACTATTGACAAACATCAATCAAAAAATAATTCTTATAGATGTTAATTGCAAATATCTAGTTCACATATGTCAAAATAATTCTTAATAATATACATAAAAAATAATTCTTATTAACATCAATAACAAAATATAATTAAAAAGTAATGTTCCTATTAGACAGAAAATTTAAAATATTGATTAAAAAGTAAACTTGATTTACATTGTCTAAAAAATAATTTTAATTAATATTGGTTGAAAAAAAGTTTTAATATTATTTTAGAATAAACTTAATTGAAATAAATTTAAAAAATGTGTGACATAAAAAAAAATTAACATTGATCAAGAAAATCCTAACTAACATTAGTTGGAATACATTAACAAAAAAATAACATGGATAACATGGATGATGTCATGTTAAAAGATAAACATGATTAACTTTAATAGGAAAGAAATCTTTGTAAACATTTTTCCAAAGACATGTTTAAATCATGACACTCAAACTTTGAACAAGTCATCAAAGTTTTAGTTTTAAGTCAAATTGACTTTTTGACCAAAATTAAAAAAAGAGATGAAAAATAGATAAATTTGATAGTGTACAAAATTTAAATTCTTTCATTTTTAAAGTGAAATTTAAAATTCTTTAATTTTAAATAATTATAATAAATTTTTACAACATCAATTTTTTAAAATTCTTATCCTAATAATATATTTTATTATAAATCATTAAATTCATATAAAAAAAATATTTTCTTAAAAATTTCATATACGCACTCTTATCTGATCTAATGCATTGCGGAAAGTTTTAATTTTATGTTTTCTTAATGAATATTTCATAATATATTTTAAATTATACTTATAATTTATTTTAAATTACTATAGAAAACTTATTCTATAATGAAAAGTTGTATTACAAAGGGAAGAATCAATTCTAGAATATGTAATTTAGAATATCTTTTAGAATTCTTATTTTAAGCTTTATTTTTATAATGCTTTTGAAATTTGTAGTACACAGCTTTTTTAACATATTTTAGAAAATGTTTTCCGAAAAAAGTGTGAAAAAAATTAAGAAAAAAATATCAATTACTAAAGGTGTAAAAACAAAATCGAAGTGCATAAAGCAATTGCTAACTACTCATTGCCATGAGATTATGGGCCGAACCACATTTTCGGCTTCCTGCACCGCTACATTTTTCTTCCTGCACCCCACAATTTTCTAATTCTCGAAATTGGCCTTAATCTTTTATTTAAAAAAGGACACCGTGGTTACCCGAAATAGGGATCTGAGAGTGTGCTATAGATTCATCAATCCGGAACTGAATATTTTTTTTCCGAATGAGGAGGTGTTCCAGAAGCAATTTTTGCATAAATTATTGATTTTTGGATTGCTGAATCCGGAAGCCTAATTCTGTTACGGATTGATGGATCCGGAATGTTTTTTTTTTTGAATTACGGATTTCTGAATCCATAATGCATATTTCTGTTACGGATTGGTGGATCCAGAATGTTTTTTTGAATAATGGATTTTTGAATGTGAAATGCATATTTTGAATTATGGATTGATGGATCCGAAATTTTACCGGAAGTGCCAATCCAAAAAAATTTCTGGATTTCATAATCCATAATGCAAAAAAATAAATACAGTTCAAGTGCATTTTAGGGTTTCTAAAAAATAATAGGGACAATTTGGTTTTGGAATAATATTGTGGGGGTGCAGGAAGAAAAATATAGGGATACAGGAAGAAACTGCCCATTTTAGGGTTTCTAAAAAATAATTATTGGGTGTTCTGTTCCTGCATTCCACCCTTATTTTTTTTCTCCACATTCAATTGGGTGAAATGACTGAATTGCCATGATGAATTTTACATTTTTCTCTCTCCTACCCTTTTCTCCTTTCTCCCTCTACTCCATTGCTGTGTTAGTTTTTTATCATATTTTTATAGTTGCATCACACCATCACACCATTGATGTCATTATCATTGTTGTTTTTTCAAACAGTCTTCACTTGGTCCCCCACCACACACTTGATTTAAATCTTTTCACAATCAAGATTGATATTTGGTCTAAACTTATGACCGTAACAATTCTAATTTATACTTTTTTTATTGGCTTTAATTCATACTTAGATAACAATAATTGTTTTGACTTTCTGTTCATCACTTACTCACATGATCATTGTTGCTTTTTCAAACCGTCTTCACTTTGTCCCTCACCACACACTTTATGTAAATCTTTCCACCATGAAGACTAATATTTAGTCTAAATCCGTGACCATTCCGATTCTAATTCATACTTAGATAACAATAATTGTTTTCATTTTCCTTTTTCATCACTCACTAATCACCATGTCCATTTAGTCAATAATGCATATGTATATCCTTAAAACCTAAAACCTCTCCTCCTTAGACTTGCACAAGTTCTCCCATCTAACCCATGCTATTGTTCTATAATGTCTACACGTGTCCCACTATTCATTTTGAATTCCTTTCACACTTCCCCTTTTTTTATTACTTTTTATCTTTCTCTCTCTTTCATTTCTTCTGACACTTCTTTTGCGTTTCATCTCTCTCTGTCGTCTCTCTCATTTTGTTCTTTGTGATATGTTCTTTCATTTTGCCTTTTGCGTTTCTGTCACCTCTACCTATCAACACACCACACCTGGACCAACCAAAACGTGTCACCTAACGCTTTTTAAAACTCACATTTTTCTCTCTCATTCCTCTCTTCCCCTTCTCTCTCTGAAACCTGATCACTCTCTTTTCTCTCAAACCCTACTCGCAACCCTTCATCTCAATCTTTTGCCCTCCCTTCTCTCCTTTCTCCTTTATTCCTTTTCACCATTTTGGCAACTGCAGAGATGTTGTATTGAAAATCATTTTTGCCCAAAAACACCATTAGACATCTGTAGAAATGGTACGTGGTTTTGAAATTTGAAATGACAATGACAATTGTTTTTCACTATATATATAGTGTTTTTTGTATTATATTAAATCTAGTATTTGAAATTTGATTAGTGCGGTACGTAATAACAAATTTTCTTGTAGTGGATGAAGTTAACATATTCTTAGTAGGACAGCAAGTCAGAAAGAAAAAATATAAACCTATATGTATGAATAAAAATAGAAAAACATATGTTTGAGTTAGGATGTCAATACAAATTGGCTTGCCTCATATTAGACCGTCCCGCATTTAGATCATCCTTCAAAAGTGACACGATTTATTAAACTGACATATTTTTTTAACACAGGTAAAATATTTTAAAAATTGATTGCAATTTAAGTCTCATAAATTTAGTGCACTTAAACTTTTGTTTTTCAATTAAAAAATTATTTTATTTTATTTTTTTATTTTGTATAATGTATAACGGGTAGATTACGTTAAAAAGATGTAAAAAAAGAAAAAGTATCCCATTTGGAAGGCTAAGAATATATTTAAGTTTTTAATAAATTTTCAAATATTATGCCACTCAATTAAGTTCAGATAAGAGAGAGGTGGAGTAAATTATTATTTATCACATCATCAATATTATTAATATTATCTAATTTTTATATTTAAACAATAATATTTTTAATTAAAAAATCTAGAAAATAAAAAATAATTGAAGAATTAAGAAAAATAATACTCTAGATTTAAAAAATGGAAAACATATTTAAACACAATGAGTATTCCTAAATTTAGTTTTCTTTTCTTAAGTTCATGAATATTTCTTACAATAATTTGTTTACTAACACAGCAAGGATAAACTTATTAAGAATAATAAAATATAATACTTATCCATAATAATATAAATTATCTTAATTAGTCTTTAACAAATTAAAATCTGCTTAACTTTATAAAAGAAATATATTATAAAAGTTTTCAAAATAAAAACAATACTGAGATCTAGCTTTTTTAATTTCCCTTACTTTTACATATATCACAAGATTGAAGCCTGTAAAGTTCCAGTTATCTTGATGTCTCTTTCATTCACCTATAATAATCACATGAATCACTTCATTTTCCACTCTCTTTATTTTGGATAAACCAAATTATCTACTTCCATAATTATTTGGAAAATCCTTTTTCTATAAATTTCCAATATAAAAAATAATTTTTTATAATAAATTAAAATCAATTTATACATAAATAAATACTAAAAGTTTTACCCGAAAATTCATTTTATTAATTTTCTCTACACAAAATGTTTTTTGGAAATGTTTATTTAGACATCTCTTTACATATATAATATATAGAAAAATGTTTCATTAAAATTCAAATTTTCCATTTATATATAGAAAAAAAAATAGATTGGTAGAAGATATAATGTAATAAGAAAAAAAGCTGTTTAATAAGTCTCTGAAAAGAAGACATGTATATACAATCACTTGGCACTAAGGCAAAAGCACAGATAGTTCTCTATGGGAAAAACAGAACTGAATGTGAGATCACTATGTTTTTTTGTTTTCATGTTCTTGCTAAGCTTGAAATCACTAGTTACCAAAGCACAACCACCCTTTTATTTGGGAGATGACTGTGATTTCACCCCCCAAAAGCCTCTCAGCAATGCATACAAAACCAACATTAACAACATCCTCTCATGGCTATCCTCAGATGCAGCCACAAGCAAAGGCTATAACTACAAAACCATAGGCAACAACACCCCTGTGTATGGCCTCTATGACTGCCGTGGTGATGTGGTTGGCTACTTCTGCCAATTCTGTGTCTCTGCTGCTTCCAGAAGACTCCTTCAGCACTGCCCTAATAGATTCTCTGCTGTCATGTACTACAACTTCTGCATTCTGAGGTACTCTAACGAGAACTTCATTGGCAATGTTACAATAAACCATCCAAGACATCATGTTGGGAACAAAAGTGTGTCTAGTGTAGAAGAGATTCAAAAGAGTGAGGATTTCATGAGGAGTTTGATCATAAAAGCAACTGTGGAGACCAACCAGTTGTACTACATGGATGGCTTCAATTTGAGCTCCACTCAGAGAAGGTATGGCTTGGTGCAGTGCACCAGAGACCTCACCAGTGAGAAGTGCAGACAGTGCTTGGAGGCCATGCTAGCACAAGTTCCCCAATGTTGTCAACATAACTTGGGGTGGCTGGTAGGAACTGCAAGTTGTCACATAAAGTATGATGATTATATGTTCTACCTTTTCAACAATCAATCATATATTTTGCCCAGTTTAACAGGTACAATACTTCAGTTAATTTTTCTTGTTTTGCAATCAAACAGTAGTGAGCATATCTTTTGAGTCTTGTCTTCTTTCATTCTTGTGCTTAATCCAACTGTTACACTTGATTTCAATCAATCTTGTATACACATTCATAGATTTAGACTATATAAAAAAAATAACACATACAACTACCTTTACTCATAAGTGTATATTGTTAAATTATTAAAATCAAATAGTGAAATGGTTTAAAGTACACATGATTTTGTTTGTTTGGTTACTCAATATGATCAATTGGTCAAAAGATTAATATACTTCTTTTACATTATTACAGCTAAACAAGGGGATGCAAGTAAGTCAAGAAACTTGATCATTGGATTGAGTGTGGTGGGGTTAGCAGCTGTGTGTTTGAGTGTATATTGTTTATGTTACTGGAATAGAGTTAGAAAAGGTAATTTCATGCAATAACTCAATGCTACAATTTGTATGAACTCATTTCCACTTAAACATGTCCATTTAGTTCATACGTAACTCACATCTTCTCTTTGTAGATGGGCTCATAAATGATTCTATTCCTCTATCTGCATATACAAATTTGCCTATAATCCCATTAACCACCATTCTTGAGAGTACTCATGACTTCTCAGAAACATCTAAGTTAGGTGAAGGTGGATTTGGCCCAGTTTACAAGGTATTTAATAATTTAAATTTGGAATTAAATTACATTTACCTTTTATTTTGTGTAATAATTTCATTCGAATTCTATCATGATAGTTACATTTTATTGTAAAGAAGATTAGTGTAGTGAGTAACTGTGAACAAACCTCTCTTTGAGACTATTTAATATCACATGAATTTTCATACTTCAACAAATAAAATGACAGTTTCAAAAACAATATCAAAATTTCTAGTAACAAAGATACTATACCATTTAAGCACTTCTTAAACGTAAAAACTTGTGATTATTTTATTGCAGGGAATTCTACCGGATGGAAGAGAAGTTGCAGTGAAAAGGCTCTCAAAAGCTTCTAGTCAAGGCTCAGAGGAGTTTAAGAATGAAGTAACATTTATAGCTAAATTGCAACATTGCAACCTTGTAAGACTTGTGGCATGCTGCTTGGAGGAAAATGAAAAGATACTAGTATATGAGTATTTGTCAAATGCAAGTCTTGATTTTCACCTATTTGGTATGCTCTTAGATATCTTCATTGTGTAGAGTTGTTCTTGGTTACCTTTTTGTGTCTTTCACTGTATTAAGATATATATTCTAACTTCTGGTGTCAGATGATGAAAAAAGGAAGCAACTTGATTGGAAACTAAGGTCAAGCATCATCAATGGAATAGCAAGAGGTCTTTTATATCTTCATGAGGACTCTAGACTCAAGGTAATCCACAGAGATCTCAAAGCTAGCAATGTTCTGTTAGACGATGAAATGAATCCAAAAATATCAGATTTTGGATTGGCAAGAGCATTTGAAAATGGTCAGAACCAGGCAAATACAAACCGAATAATGGGAACTTAGTAAGCTCTACTTCTACCAAAACATTTATTTGAACAGTAGTTTTCCTCTGATGTAATTTTGAAACATTCAATTCCTTGTTGTATGTTCTTTTATGTGAGAGGTAACAAAGTGATATTAATTTTGATCATGCAGTGGCTACATGGCTCCAGAGTATGCTATGGAAGGATTGTTTTCAATGAAATCTGATGTTTTCAGCTTTGGAGTACTTGTTCTAGAAATCATTTGTGGGAAAAAGAACAGTGGATTTTTTCTATCAGAACATGGTCAAAGTCTTCTTTTATATGTGAGTTTTCTCTCTTAACTGATCCATAAATTTAACCAACAATGTTATCTAGAGTTATAACAATGTTCACAAATCAAAATTTGGTGTAGAGTTGGAGAATGTGGTGTGCAGGAAAATGTTTGGAATTGATGGATCCATTGTTAGAAAATTCCTACACATCCAATGAAGTTGAGAAGTTTATACAGATTGGTTTATTGTGTGTTCAAGAAGCAGCAACAACTAGACCAACCATGTCCACTGTCATGGTGTTGTTGGCAAGTGATGTGATGACCATTCCAAAACCCAACAAACCTGCATTCTCAGTTGGAAGAGTGGAAACGTCTGCTTTAAAAACTTCCAAAAATATTTCCATTAATGATGTATCAATCTCTAGTATTGTACCAAGGTAATCAAACTTGCTTAATTAATTTGACTATGAGAAACCAATGACTGTTATCCTTTCTTAATTTAAACTAAATTATCCTATAAAGATAGATCAATAATCAGAACAAGAAAACATATATTTAAGTCCTTTTTGTATTTATATTTTCTTCTTATTATTTCTTTTTTACTTTTTATTTGCGAAGAGATTATTTCAAAGTTTTAATTTGTTAAACGTGATAAATACTTCTATATAACTCTCTCTTTCAAAATATTTTGAAGTGGAATGAAATTTTGTGAAAAAATGAGAGAAAGAACTATTTTAAGAGAGTTATAATTCTGAGTTCTTAGATCTTTCTTTAGTAATCTTGGAGATCATTTTGAGTTAATCAAAAAGTGTTCATCTAATTTGGTTTCCCTTTAGGTGTAATCATTTGTGGTATTTTCCTGTATTTTGGTTTTTCGGTAGATTGCAAGTGTTCCTGGTGAATAGGGTGTTTAGTCTATGTTTTGTAATAAGGTTTTTCATGTCATGTTATTTCTGAACAAATTAACCTTGAAGGTCCTAAAAAGCATGGTTTAGTGGCACAAAAGTTGAGAACTCTGAGGGTGGCGATATTGATAATGATATGGGTATTTGAGAATGAAAATAACATCATATTTACAGTCCAAACCACTTCTTCATTCACACCTCTTTCAATCTAATCCCACAAAAACATACACTTCAATAATAGTTACTATTCTTTCTGGAGAAGATTGAATCCAATTGGCTCTCAAAATAAATGATTGGAAAAGAATCATATAAGAGTGAACAAAGGAGGAAACAGAGTGGATAAGAAAACAACTTTACCCAACAACTCAATGAAACTGAAACTACTCCCAACTACAGAGTGCAAAACTGGCGCAACGCAACAACTTTGACACTTCGCCCCTTCACCATTTTCCATGTTCCCTAAATATAACCATTGTCATTCAGTTTCAAAACAGAATATTGATAATAAGACATTAAAAAGACGAGAAGTTGATGCGTGAAGAAAGTGGTGAACTAGAGATTAAAGTATTTGCACTAAATAAGATGTATCTGAAATGCTTAAAAGATAGTGTGAAAAATTTGCACCTGATAAAAAATTTAGGCATATGAGAATCGGTGCCTTAGGAATTTCCAATTTCTGCTTCGTCTTTAATGTGAACAAACTTTTCCTGTGAGCAAATCCATATAGTTCTCATGTGAACAATATTTTTCTGGTCTTCACCTTTTTCTTTCTTGTACGGTGGTTTGAGCAACGGACAGTCTCTCATTTCGAGTAGTGAAATGGTTTCGGGCAGACCCTCCTCTGGCAAGCATTGGAGTACAGGACAATTTTCAATAAGCATTGTCTTAAGAGAGGAGAGGTGACAGAGACCCCTGTAATCCAGTTTCTTTAGATTTGGACAATCAATTATTTGTAGCTTAGTAAGGGAAACTGGGAGCAAACCTTCACCCGGAAGACACTCCACGTCCTCTTTTCCAATAGACAAGGATTGTATGGAAGGGTTGGTTCCCCAAAACCCCTTCTTTAGTGCGGCAACAACTTTGGAGCAATTCAAGAGAGAGATGTGTTTTAGATTTAATGGCAAACATCCCTCAGACAACTCCAGTCCTGGACAATTGCTTATATACAACTCATTAAGAGATGGAAGGAGGGTACACATGCGTTTAGGCATTGCTTTCAATTTCTCCAATCCTTCAATCCAAAATCTCTTTAGCTCATGTGCAAATAATCCTTCATTGGGAAATGATTCAAATTCAGAGCATTTTTTAATTGTCAGACCCTTCAAATGACCATGAGGGTGCCCCTGTGATATCATCTGTAGGTTATCACATTCGTCTAAAGAAAGGAAGCTGAGTTTTGGAAATAAGTCCAGAGGGAAGTTCGTGAAAGAGTCGCAACATTTACTGATATACAATTCTACAAGGAAATCATAGCAATGGTTTATGGGAATAATCATGCCCGAACAAGAACTAATATTAAACGATTTAAGAGGGGTATGTGATAGTAGGTGCCTTATCATATCAAATGAAGATTTCTCCATCTTCATACCTTCAATTTCTACAGACTTGGGAGTCAAAGCCACGAGTTGTTCGCACCTGAATATACATAGATTCTTTAAATGAGGAAGGTGCTCTGGCAAGTGCCCTTTTAGTTTGGGACATTGCCACAAATAAAGACTTCGAAGACTTGGAAAAGCACCGGTCATGCATTGCCATTCTTCCCATTCCTTCATATCATAAAAACTCAGTGTTTCCAAGGATGCAAAAGCACAAGAGCTATTCCCATAAAAATTAGCATCTATCATCACTATCTCATCAAGGCCATAAATTTCCAAGTGCTTGAGAAATATCAAAAGTCCAAGGGAAGGCAACTGCAGGCAATGTTTAAAGTTCTTCAAAGTTAAGGACACCACATTCAATAGAGAATTATCAGATAACCAACAGGGAAATTGTGTTCCACCATAGCCATCGATTGACAACTCCTTCAAATGTCTACAAGGTTGTAGATTCTCTAGTATTTCTCTTTCCTTTACTGAATCGTCATTGTTTCGCTTCAAATTCCATTGTAAACATAAACTCACAAGATGTGTTTTCCTCTTCAAATCAGCTGCCAATGCATCACAGGGATTCCCAATATTTTCAAGATTTTTAATTGACAGCTCTCCACGAACATCAAGTTGTCCTAGTTGTTGAATACTGAACTCACTACTACTTTTCCCAACCTCAAACTCACTCATCCATACTTGAAGATTCTTCAACTTTCCTAAAAGAACTGGAGCCTTTCTTAATGAAGTTCTAATAAGTTCAAGGCGGCGCAAGTTACTGAGCTCATGCAAAGTCGAGGGAAGCTCCTTCAACAATTCACACCAGTTCAGCCTCAACACTTGCAAGTTATAGAGTGAACAAATTGAGACGGGAAGTCTATGTATCCCTGTTCTTGAAAGGTTTAATGAACGGAGGTGTATAAGATCAGCTATAGTGTCAGGCACCTCTCTTATGAAATGAGAAGACAAAGATAAGATGCGTAAGAATTTAAAGTTGGAGATCAAGTCTTGTATTGACATCTCACAATTTCCGGATACAAATGTCCGTAGCCTTTTAGCTTCACATAAACTCCTATACTCATCACATTCAACAGGATTCTTTATCGTTGAAAAGTGACGAGTAGTCTTTGGTACGCTTCCTGGTCTATCAACACCCAACCTGTAGCACATTTCACCAGAAACATATTTTGCTAAATCATTTAGAAGGTCATGCATCACAAAACGTGTTTTGTTGTACATTATATCTTGTATAATTGAATTTTGAAAGAATGACCTTGATAACATGTCATTAAAATATTGTTCACCTACTTCTTCTGGAGACTTACTCTGTTGTTGAGAGCATTGTAGAAAATTTTCGGCCATCCATGAGAGAATTAAGTTCTCCTTGTCAAACACATGGTCTTTGGGGAATAACGCACAATAAGCGAAGCATCTCTTGAGATGAGAAGGAAGATGGTAATAGCTCAATAACAAAGCGGGCATGATTTTACTATCTTCTATTGGTAACTCCCATATGTTGCTTCTGAGTACACCTTCCCACTCTGAAATAGATGACTTTGACTGTAAAAGACCTCCTACCGTTTCAAGGGCCAGAGGCATTCCTTGACACTTTTCAACTATCTTCATGCCAACCTCCTTCAACCCAGAATTCGACTTAGAGTTATCATCTTGAAATGCATGTTTAGCAAAAACTTGCCAACTATGATCTTTTTGTAATTGCTTTAGTTGGTGAATATTGTTTGACTCCATGATAGAAGCAACTTTGTTAATGCGTGTTGTTATAAGAATTTTACTTCCCTTATCACCATATTTAAGAGGACTTTGCAATGATTTCCATTGATCTCGGTGTTCGTTCCAAACATCATCAAGAACCAAAAGAAACTTCCTTCCTATCAATGATTCTTTCAATCGGCTTTGAACCATTTCTAGATTTCTACTATCATCAGTTGACTTTTGAATTGCCTCGAGAATTGCTCTGGTTAACATGAAAACATCGAATTCATCAGAAACGCATACCCAGGCTTTGATAGAAAAATTAGCCTCTATCATTGGGTCATTGTACACATGTTAAGCAAGTGTGGTCTTACCCATCCCGCCCATACCCACAACAGAATGTATTGAAAGGTGGTTATGATTTCCATTGTCTGATGTCAACCAGTCAAGGATAATTTGTTTGTCCTCATCTCTGCCATAAATAACCTCTTCAGCCACCAACGATGAAGATTCATTTCTTTTCATTAACACTTTATTACCCAATTCCGATCCCACACCACCAACATTTTTCAGACCTAGATCATCCTTTTGGTTTAAAAGAGATTCAAGGTCATCTAGGAGTTCTTTCAGCTTGGATTCAAGAATGCGTACCTTGTTAGAACTGGTTTGGTATTGAAGTTGTGACTGAGTTTTGGAGAATTCATAGTCTATTTCATCCAGCAGATCCTCTGTGTCCAGCAACACGTCTCTGACCTCATCAAGCCACGCTTTAACATATGGATTTCTGAACTGCTTTAGTTCTGCATCATCGACCACAGCATTGATGGACACCAACTTCCTCCTCAAATTTTTGAGCAGCTTCTCATCCAGCTTTCTCCCACGAAAGTAGTCCAGAACTTGATGAGAATCCAGCTTGTCAAATAGCATCTGGAGAACAGCTCCAAAAAGAGCACCACCAAGTGTTTCAAGGAGTGGCATGGTTGGAAAGGAAGTGGGGAAATGAAAGAGAAGAAAGGGTTCTGAAAATTGGAAGTGCAGCTTAGTTAGGTGAATGAAGGAGTGACAAAAGGTAATGAGTGAGTATTTTGTTGAAGATGGCTTTACTTCAATGAAGGATTGAGGATTTTCTTGGAGATGGATTTACTTGAATAAAGGAGTGATGGAGAGGAAGCAGTAGCTATTGATGATTATTGCCGACAGCACCATGTGGCTTTCACACTATTTTCTACCAACTTTAGTGAATTACTCTATTTCGGTGGCTTACTTTATGAATAAAAACACCCAACCCACTTATTACATCTTGCATGATTATTAAATGGGTCCATTTCCCATTTTCTTTTCTTTTTTAGCATGAGTGATTCCTTATTAAGAATGGTTTGGAGTGTAACAACAAATATATTTGATGAATTAAATGGTCTCAAGTAGTTGATTGTTTGTCTTAATATATTTGTCGTTTGTCAGTTATATGAACAATCTTTTTCCTGTTGAAGGTAAGTATCATGTCACTGATTTCTTTTGGACTTTGATTATAGTTGTGAATGGTATAATATTAAACGACCTCTTGTTGAAGACATTGAATCCAATGTACTAGAAATAATTGGATCAGATACTAAGTCCACATATATTACATGCCCGACTGACCCAGCTGCAACACATCACATTTCGAGCTTCAAATAGTAATGTGTGGTTTGAATCTTGGTCATGTTTCTCAAGTCTCATGAAATTCACAGTTTGAGACTCCTTCTACATCTAATCATTTGTATGTGCAGAACTGCTTTTTTGAGATAAAGTATTGTTTCCTAGTTCTATCAGGTGATATTTAGTGATTCATCATTCAGTATGGAGATACTTTTTATATGATATGATACTGTTAAAAATGAGTATATTTGATATTTGATACTGTCAAAGTTAGTATATTTGATATCATAGTTAGTATATTTGATATCATACTGTCAACTGAAGAAAAGATACAATAGATAAAAAAAAATAAAAAAATAAAAAAATAAATATATATATATATATATATATATATATATATTGTTGGGAAAAACGGGTAATTTTCCCACTAAAACAAAATCCTAACCGAGCTACCCGACAAATAATATTGAATAAATAAAGCGGAATAACACACCCGAAAATTGTTAACGGAGTTCGGCCTGTTTAGGCTAATCTCCGAGCACAGCAAAAACAACTCCCTTTTATTATTATGACAGAAGATATTACAAATTGAGGATATCTAACAGTGAAGGAGGAGAGTTTAATTTATAACCCTCAAACCTCCTTCCCAAACAATGAACCCACCGATGTGGGACTTGGGATTAAGCCAAAATCAATATATATATACCTTACACACTACGAAGCCCAGACACGGATACGGGTACAGATACGACACGGATACGGACAGGAAATACGGTTAAATTGAAAATTATAGGACACGGGACATGGCTATGTATGAATTATTTCTTTTTTTATTTCTGGATTTTCTTAAGATTTTTATATATATTTTTATTTAAATGATTTGTTTATGATTTTATTTGAGATTTTAGTTAAGATTTTCTGTGAAAAAAGAGTTTTATTTGAGATTTTAGTTAAGATTTTCTGTGAAATAAGGGTTTACAGAGTGAACCGTGTCCCTCCCACTTGTTCAAGAAGTGGACCGCGTCCCTCCAGCGTGTCCTGAAAAAATGCCGTATCTGACCCATACAACTGCGTCCGACACTGTGTCGTGTCGTGTATCCGTGTCGTCAGCGTGTCGGAAGTGCAAACGGCTCGATTTTGACCGTTTCCGAGCTTCACAACTCACACATCTCTTTTAGTTCAACAATTAAATATGTGAACATGAAGTCGTGAACTTTTGATAAAACTCTAACAATATTCATACAAAGATTACAATGGTTTTTTTTGTACTTCTATAAATGGAAGCTCTTCCATGTAAAAAAAGTTAAGAAAAAACAAGTTAAGAGACGACGATTCCTTTTTTGCACTGGTGCATGTTTAGTAGAACCTGCTTTCAACATTTGAAATGAAATCTGTGGAACGAAGAGCGACGGTGGGGTTGGTAGTGATTTTGATATATCAGACGGAAATGTGAGAGAGAGGAGAAGAAAAAAGGAAAATGAGAGATTCGAGTTTATGGGGAAAGAGCAGAAAAATGAGATAAAAATTAGATGGAAATTAAAAATAAAATATAATTTAAAACAAATTTAGATAATTTTCTTGAGATTATATAAAGCTTAATTAAGATTAAAAAAAATCCGTTAATTATATTTAATATTAAGATTGTATTAAATTTTAGTAAAAAACTTTCGTTAAAATTATTTTTCGTGTACTTTTATATTTAACAATTATTTTATATTTTTATTCAAAAGTATATAAATACACAATGGTTATTTTTATTATTTTTTAAAATTGTAAAACAATGTTATGAACAATAATATGTTATTTTATCAATTTTACATTAAAAATAAGAAATAAATAGTAAAAATAATGTATTATTTTTGTAAGAATGTTTTATCAAACAAAATATTGTTGGCATGTTAAATGTTCAGTTCACCATATTTTGAAAATTAATTTTTTTTTATAGTTTAATTTTTAAAATATTATTTTATTAAAAAAGAGTCAAATGACTAAATAAATATTTTTACTTGGGTACACCACAAAAGAGGAAGATACTTCTTCATGCAAATTAATGTTTGGGATGTTGAATAAGGATAAGAGATTATCATTCTTTCATGTTCCTTCTTTCCTGTTCATATAAATCTGGTAACAACATATTAGTACAAAAAGTAAATACATTGTTCAATTTTTGTGATTAATATTATTTAATTGTTGGGTTATATAACAATAACTATAACTACAAGAAAATTATGAAATAGACAAATTTTTAGAGACCAAAATAATTAGTTGCAATAGTAACTAAATTAGAGACTATTTTAAAAAACTAAAACAAAAATTGGTTTCTATTATTGTTAAATAGTTTCTAAATTGGTATTTAATTAGCAACTAAGGTTTTGCTACCAAATTTAGAAACTAAATAATTGGTAGTTAAAACCTTTATTACTAATCGAATACCAATTTAGAAACTATTTAACAATAATAGAAACTAATTTAAAAACCACAAATTTTTTTATTTCTAAAAATTGATTTCTATTTCATAATTTTCTTGTAGTGTATAAATTAACGTTTATATATTTTGTACTATCCAATATCAAAATATTGATAATAAAATATTCATTTGATATAGTTAGGTAAAAGAATCACTTGCAAATTAAAAACTGATTTGTGCGAATAGAAATTAGTCCAATTTAATATTTAATCACCTTAATATTTAGAAAATCTTTTGCAAGTGGATCACCATTTGGTTTTTATCATTAAAGTTCGACAACCCTTCCACGAAGAGGTCAATTTGCCCTTATAGCTCGTACATCCATCTTGAACGATTTCAGCTCATCTTTGGTAAGAACATTTGGTGTCCACCGTGGACCTGCATAAAATTGTTCCTAGACCACAAGTCTTATGGTACTCAATAGAAGCATGATTGTGACTTCATCATCATCATGGACCTCTCAACCGTGGGTTCTTCTTTTATTTTAACTCTAGTATGATCTATCACTTCAAAAAGGAATTATTCTTGTTATTGAATATAAAATGTGGTAGTGTAAAATGGCATGTCTAGGAAAATTCTGACAAGGAAAGACTTGGTACTTAAATGTGTCCATTTGTGACTCACCTCTCTTTCTTAGAAACTTACCTAGTGTACTATTTCACAATCTATAGCCACTATACTAGTAAATAATATTATTCTTAGTGAGAAGTGCATAAATCGATTTTGATCCATGACAACAAAATGAGATATAGATGTTCAATGGAAATTACTTTTTTTTTGTGAAATACATTACCAGAAGAATGTGGCACCATCCAAATTTGTCTTATTGTCAAGGAGATCAGCCTGACATCTCTAGTAGAAGATGAAATGGGCTTGGACCCCATGGTAGAATTCCGAGAAAGTCGACCTACCTTTGATGGCCATCATCACGGTACATCTCGACCATTTACCCACTCAGCTCACTAGGATCGAAAGATGATCAACGTCGACCCTTTGCTTGGATTCTAGCATACATGCCTAACATATAGTCTCGACTTTATGTGTCATAAGCTAGTCATTCAACCCCAGGCAAGCTCGTGGCCCAAAGGAAACGCAAGCTCAAAGAGGAGAGAAGACTAACGATTGATCAGTAGAAAATGACAAATAGAGAATGTGCATCAATTATGCTGACTTAAACAAGACATGTCCAAAAGACAGATATCCCCTTCCAAGTATAGATTGGCTCATGGATAATGTTTCAGGTTTCGAGTTTTTCAACTTTCTTGATTCCTATTCGAGGTACAATTAGATTAGAATGTATCCACCTTATGAAGAAAATGTAAGTCAAAACATGAATAAACGTAAATTGAACACATACAATTTATGTTCACAAAATAGATCTTATCATATCATGATTCTCACACAATCATATAATCAAGAAGGAATATGCACTTACATTGATCCATGAGTGATCCTAATTGAGCAGTTACTTTATCTCCTTTATCCCAATCTATCTCTTGCAATTCCGTTCTTGTCTCACACTTTCGTGATGGTTAACAGTGAGACAACTATTATTTGCAGAGACAGAACCTTATAGCTTTAGTACCCAATCTCCATCAGATGTAGGTTTTCATTAGGTATATCATCAGATATATATTTCTCACATTAACCAATGGGCCTTTAATTCTATTATTATTATTAAATCATATTTGGGCCCAAAGCCCAAACTCTAAGTCATGTGAGTCACTTTATAGAAATTAATTTACATAATTTCTTACATTCTCCCACTTGACTCATGAGTTATAATACTTTCATGATTTAATAATGACATAAATGCGCATTTAAAAGGCCTTACATAAATTGGTTCTATCATTATTCATAATCAAGAATACAGAAATAATAAGAGTCATGGCGGTTACATGTCATTTGAATCAACACATTTCCTTCCATGTACTACTATATCATTCTTTCTCCTTAATATGACTTTATAGTGAGAAATTCATAATTGGTTCAAACATAATGTCATTGTCATCAATAACAACATAATTTGTTTTCCACACCATAATAACATAATTTGCATGCATATACATAAAGTAGAAAACAACATAAATTTCAGAAACTTTATTTATCAATGAGCTCAGAGTGTCAAATAAGCATTAACAACATTCATAATTCACTAGTAGACATAATGCCCATATTTACAACATGACCAGTAAATGTTTTGGGCGGTAACCCTTTTGCTAAAGGGTCAGCAATCATAAGATCAGTGCTAATATGTTCTATTGACACTTTATGTTTCTGAACTTCTTCTTTAACGACAAAGTATTTCAATTCCATATGTTTAGCACCTTTGGAATACTTGTCGTTTTTAGAAAAGATGACTGCTGCGGAGTTATCACAATAAATTTTCAGCGGCTTGGCAATACTGTCAACAATTCCAAGTCCTGAAATAAAATTCCGCAACCAATTAGCCTGAACTGTGGCCTCAAAGCATGCCACAAATTCAGCCTCCATAGTGGACGCAGCGATGACTGACTGCTTCACACTTTTCCATGAAATCGCTCCTCCGGCTAAAAGATACACATAACCAAATGTAGACTTTCGTGTATCCACACAGCCAGCAAAATCTGAATCTGTATATCCAATCACCTCAAGATGATCAGATCTTTTATAAGTAAGCATGTGATCCTTCGTTCCTTGCAAGTATCTTAAAACTTTCTTTGCAGCTTTCCAATGATCCAATCCTGGATTACTCTGGTATCTACCAAGCATACCAACTGCAAAACTAATATCTGGTCGTGTACAAGTTTGAGCATACATTAAACTCCTAACAATAGATGCATAAGGTATATTCTCCATCTGTTTCCGTTCCAAGTCATTCTTTGGACATTGCATGAGACTAAATTTGTCTCCTTTCTGTATTGGAACAGGAGATGTAGAACATTTATCCATTCTGAATCTCTCTAAAACTTTATTAATATATGCTTTCTGAGACAAACCTAACAGTCCTTGTGATCTATCACGGAATATTTCAATTCCTATCACATAGTATGCCTCACCCATATATTTCATCTCAAAGTTATTAGAGAGAAACTTCTTAGTCTCACTTAATAGACCAAGATCATTAGTTGCCATGAGAGTCACATATAGTCTTAAAGACCCATTTACACCCGACTCTCTTGCATCCTTCTGGCAATTCTATAAGGCCCCATACATCATTCTATGCCATTGATTTAAGCTCATCTTTCATAGCATCTAACCATTATCAGAATTATCAACATTGATGGCGTCTGAAAATGAAACTGGATCATTATCAATACTTAAGTCATTTTCTAACTCTTGTAGATAAACCACATAATCATTCGAAATAGTAGATCTTCTTTATACTATTTCTTGTGGTTGTTCTACTACAGGTTCATTGTTAACTTCATGATTATTAATTTGTTGTTCTTCTTCATTGTTGAGTGGTTCAACTACATTAGGAACAACAACACTTGGAGTAGAGGTACTAGTTAAAGGAACATGTACTCTAACTTTCTTAATCTCCACATTTTGTGAAGTATTACTCCCACTGGTTTCACCATTTTCAATGAGCCGTGCATTTCCAGATTCAACAATTCTTGTGTTATGCCTTACTAGGAACCCTGTTCAACAGATACATGGCAGTTTTTAAAGCATACATCCACAATGAAACAGGTACAGTAATATAAACTGAAACATTCCCAAATATAAAAGAGTATCCGGCATCATCAAGTTTAGACAATAAAACTAAATTCCTAGATATCCTAGGTACATAAAATAAAAATAAAACTATCCATTAAATCTAAATAAAATCCAGTGTCGAGCCGACTGCTTTCACTGGAACTTTCTCTTTATTCCCCATGAAGACAAACTTTTCATTTGGCTTTATGGTTCGGGTTCAAAGTAATCCCCTTCTTTTCGAACCAAGCCTTACGTTTAAGACAATCCTTTTGGAAATGTCCAGCTTTCTTGCAGAAATGACATTTGTCATTCTTCTTCTGGAGCGTAGTAGAGGACTCATTTATCTTCAGTGGTCCTTTACCCTTTCCTTGTTTCTTGAAACCTTTCTTTCTAGCTCCTTGATTGTTCACATAATGTATGGAGTGGTTTCCTCAATTCTTCAATCTAGTCTCTTCCTGAACTAACATGTTATGCAATTCATGCATATTCCACTTATCTTTCATAGTGTTATAGTTCATCTGGAAAAGATCATACTCAGACGGTAAAGAGTTCAAAATGAACTGTACGAGAAAATTATCATCCACTGCCATTCCCAGAGACTTAAGTCTTGCCGCAATATTAGTCATTTCAATGACATGTTCGTGCATAGTACGAGAACCATCAAATTTCATGGTGATTAAGGTAGTCATTAATGTCCCAGTAAGAGACTTATCAGCTGTTTGGGAGCACTCTTTCACAGACTTCATGAATTCTTTTGCATTTTCGGTTTCGGGAAGAGTAGACTTAATATTGTTTGCTATGCTCATTCGCATAAACATCAGGCTGAGTCTATTTGACTTTTCCCAAGCCCTATAATGAGCTTTCTCCTTATTGCTACTATCATCGGTAATAGCAGCAGGTTTCTCGATTCGAATGGCCAAATCAAGATCCAATATACCTAAGTGAAATTGGACTTTTCCACTCCAGTCAGAAAAATTTAGACCATTAAAGACTGGAACAGACGTAACTTGCGAATGTAAGGCTACAGGAACAGATACTGCAATCACACATGCTTAACATTAATACTTCGAGTCATAAATTAAACATACTATACAGATTCAGAAAACATTATATGTATACTAACGTTCTCCTTTGGGAGATCCATTAATACACAAAACATAATGATGCTAATAGTATTAACTTTATTTGGTAAGATATATGCATTAACTAGAAACACTTGTTATCTTTGGATATACAAGCAAAAACTAATAACACATACTCACTACCAACAATCATATCCATTAATTATAAGGACAACTAATCAACCTTTGGGTGATCCATAATGCCCTATAATAATGAATTTCCATTTACCCATATACTTCATAATTTAGCATCCATTCTATAGGTAATTGGAATAAAATTTATCAGTAATCTGGAATTAAATAAAACTTAAAGATTTGATCACTTTGGTGATTAACAAATCTATCATACAAATAATTCCATAAATATTATCATTAATTGAAATAAAATTTCATCATCCATAATTTGGAATTAAATAAAACATAAAGATTTGATCACTTTGGTGATTACAAATCTATCATACAAATAATTCCATAAATAATATCATTAATTGAAATAAAATTTCATCCATAATTTGGAATTAAATAAAACTTAAAGATTTGATCACTTTGGTGATTACAAATCTATCATACAAATAATTTCATAAATAATATCATTAATTGAAATAAAATTTCATCCACAATTTGGAATTAAATAAAACTTAAAGATTTGATCACTTTGGTGATTACAAATCTATCATACAAATAATTCCATAAATAATATCATTATATGAAATAAAATTTCATCCATAATTTGGAATTAAATAAAACTTAAAGATTTGATCACTTTGGTGATTACAAATCTATCATACAAATAATTCCATAAATAATATCATTAATTGAAATAAAATTTCATCCACAATTTGGAATTAAATAAAACTTAAAGATTTGATCACTTTGGTGATTACAAATCTATCATACAAATAATTCCATAAATAATATCATTATATGAAATAAAATTTCATCCATAATTTGGAATTAATTAAAACTTAAAGATTTGATCACTTTGGTGATTACAAATCCATCATACAAATAATTCCAAAATTTCAATTTAAAATTAAATACATAAAGCGGAAATATAATTTTCCATTCCTCACTTTCAATCAATTAAACTTTAATTTAAATGCAAATTAAATTACATTATGACATAATAAAATTTCATTAAAACTTTAATTAAACTTTAATTTAATGCAAATAAAATTACATTAAAACTTTATAAAATTTCATAAAAACTTTAATTAAACTTTAATTTAATGAACATAATCATTAAAACTTTAATTTAATGCAAATTAAATTACACTAAAAAAATAATAATAATAATAATAAATAATACATAAACAGAAAAATTAATTTTTCGCTACTCACTTTTAATTAATTAATTAAACTTTAATTTAAATGTAAATTGCATTACATTATAACATAATGTAAATTTGAATTAAAAACTTTAATTAAACATTAATCAAAATGAAATAAATAAAAATAAAAATAAAGAAACATGATGTTAGGTGCATAGACTTACTCGTACACGGTCCACCATTTTTATTTATTTATATATTGTTTCATTATTTTATATTATAATATAATTATCATTATTTTATATTATAATACAATTCCCTTTCATGAAACCCTAAAACTCAATCACAGCCACCACCTTTCACTTTATCATGAAATCCTAAAAACCAATCACAGTCACCACGCATCATGCGGCAACTACCAGCCAAGGACCACCGCGCGTTACCGACCTTTATGCGAACGCTCGCTCCGAACCACCACGCAACGCAGTCGCTCTTTCTCTCCAACCCCGATGCCACTGCGCGCGAACAAGGTCCAGCGACCACCGCTCGCGCTGCGCAACACGTCGCCGCGCCCCACCGCGTGAACCATCGCTGGGCGCGGAGGTCAGAAAACGAAGATACGCCGCAAGCGCAACGGCACCGCGTGTGCCACCATGCCGCCACCGCACCGCGTGTGCCACTAGCACCGCTGCAGTTATGGGTGGTGACGTAAAAACGCAGGATGACAGCGGCGAAGGCTTGCAGTCCCACTTATAGGTTCATATTAATGACATTGATGCATAAACCCTAATTTTAAAATTAGGGTTCTTCAATTGGGATTAATTAAAATTAGGGTTCTCTAATATTGATGGCTTAGGACAATTAGGGAATTATTATAGAGGAATGAAAACCTTAATTTATAAATTAGGATTCTTAAAAAATTTGGGAATATCTATAAAATTAGGGTTCTTCAAATTTTGGAAAAACATTAATGGAGAATCACAAAAAATGAGCAACAAGGCTCTGATACCACATGTAAGTCAAAACATGAATGATACCACATGTAAGTCAAAACATGAATAAACGTAAATTGAACACATACAATTTATGTTCACAAAATAGATCTTATCATATCATGATTCTCACACAATCATATAATCAAGAAGGAATATGCACTTACCTTGATCCATGAGTGATCCTAATTGAGCAGTTACTTTATCTCCTTTATCTCAATCTATCTCTTGCAATTCCGTTCTTGTCTCACACTTTCGTGATGGTTAACAGTGAGACAATTATTATTTGCAGAGACAGAACCTTATAGCTTTAGTACCCAATCTCCATCAGATGTAGGTTTTCATTAGGTATATCATCATATATATATTTCTCACATAATTTCTTACAGAAAAGACTGCATTCATGACAAAAGGGTCCAACTTTTGTTACAAGGTCATGTGTCGGCCATAAAAATGCTTGTGCCACCTACTAGTGGCTAATGCATAAAGTGTTAAAAGACCTCGTCAGTAATACCGTGGAGGTTTACGTTGCTGACATGGTAATTAAATATGTCACAGTCAAAGACCATCTGTTTCACTTAGAGAAAGTGTCTAACCAAGTTTGAGCACACAATATGTGTCTCAACCCTAAAAATGCTTCTTAAAGATTGGTGGCGTAAAGTTCTTAGGTTTGATGATAACACAAAGAGGTATTGAGGTCAATCCAAAAAGTGTGAGGTCATGTTATGTATGAGGAGTTCGAGTAACCTCAAGGAACTCCAATGTCTTAACGCACTACAAGAAAATATTGAAATACATACCGATTATTACATACGGATGAAAATCCATATGTAAAGTGAATTTTACATACGAATATTTGTATACGGATTTTCATCCGTATGTAAGATACTTAAAAATTAATTCAAAAAACATGTAAGGTATTTAAAAATTTAATTAAAAAAAATTGTTACATACAGATATAATACATATGTAATTTATTTGAAATTTAATTAAAAAAATAATAAAAAATTGTTACATACGAATTTAATCTGTATGTAAACTTATTTCAAATTTAATTAAAAAAATAACAAAAAGTGTTACATACGGATTATATTTATATGTAATGTAAATTAAAAAAAAATGGTTACATCACACCCACTTATATACAATGAAAGATCCTCATCTCTAGTCGATGTGAGATCTCCATCACACCCCTCTCACATATTATGGTTGGTGGTATGATAAACCCAACAAATACTCGCTAATATTAGTAATGTTAATATTTATAATATTAATAATATTTATAATAATAATATCAATAAATATAAATATTATTAACAACATAAAAATTATTAATAAGTGAAATTTGTGTATTTAATTAATAAGTGAAATCAAGAGATTATTTCGAAGTTTTAATCTGTTAAACCTGGTATAACTCTCTTTGAAAATATTTTGAAGTCGAATGAAATTTTAAGAAAAAATAGAGAAAAAACGGTTTTAAGAGAGTTATAATTCTTAGTTCTTGGATCTTTCTTTAGTAATTTTGGAGATCATTTTAAGTTAATCAAGAAGTGCTCATCTAATTTGGTTTCAGTTTAAGTGTAATCATTTAGGTGATATTCTCCCTGTATTTTGGTTTTTATGTAGATTGCAGGTGTTCCTGGTGAATAGGGTGTTTAGTTTATGTTTTGTAATAAGGTTTTACATATTTGTTAACCAAAGTGGTTCGTGATATCTTATAATTTTAATCCGTTGTTGTTAATGTGAGTTTATTTAGTGTAGTTAAGTGATTGGATGTAACTCATGTAACTATGTAATTATTGTAAATGAGTGAACCAATATAATTTTTTTATTTCTTTATCTGCTTGATCTTTTAATGTTTGCATTAATTTGTTGCTTCTAATAATTTTAGTAAATCAATATGTTAAAATATTATTCATAAAGCTTTTAATTTGTTAATTCAGTAAAATAAATTTTTCCAAAGAATAAATTTTCTATATTTATGAAAAAAATTAAAAGTTAAATTTTCCCAATTTTATCCTATTATTACTTACAAGAAGTTGGGTCTAAATTGATGAGAAGACATCATTTGGTAATCAATATGTCAGTTTTAAGAATAGAAAGTTGAAAAAAAGGGGTGAATGCTTTCACTTTCCTAATCATTCAATAGAGTTTCGAAAGAAAAAGAATTTTATGATTAGAGAAACCTATTTTTTAAATTTGAACACTAATAGTTCGTGAAAGCTCATTCCATTTTATTTATTGATAATATACTAAAAAAATACAACCATCGACTTAATGAGAAGTGTTGGTTATGAGGTTTTTTTACACGTAAAATAGGTGTAACTTAAGTTTAAGAATTGTTTCTAAAGTCAATTATTAAGGATTAATAGTTTTTTATTTAAAATCAATTGTTCAACTTAAAAAATGATTTTAAAAATATTTTTATTTTTTATTTTTCTATGTTTTCTTTATTTGTAAATAAAATATCTCTTATATATTTTTTTGTTTTTCTATTAATTCGTTTTATTTATATTTTTAATCTATTGTATTTCATGTCATGTTTAAGTTTATTTCTTAATAAATTAATCTTTGAAGGTCCTAAAAAGCATGATATGGGTATTTGAGAATGAAAATAACATTATATTTACCGTCAAAATCACTTCTTCCTTCACACCTCTTTCAATCTAATCCCACAAAAGAATTATTTGAATCCAATTGGCTTTCAAAATAAATTATTGGAAAAAAATCATATAAGTGTGATCAAGGAAACAGAGTAAGTGAATCAAAATTTGGCGCCACAACTTTTACACTTCGCCCTTTCACCATTTTCCATGTTCCCTAAATATAACCGTTGTTATTCAACTTCAAAACATTCAAAACAGAATATTGATAATGACATTAAAAAGACGAGAAGTTCATGAGTGAAGAAAGTGGTGAATTAGATATTAAAGTATTTGCACTAAAGAAGATTGTATCTGAAATGTTTAAAAAATAGTGTGGAAAATTAGCACCTGATAAATGTAGGCATATGAGATTTGGTGCCTTAGGAATTTCCAATTTATGCTTCGTCTTACATGTTTATTGCTTTCCTACCAAGCCATATAGTTTAAATGAGAACAATCTTTTTCCAGTCTACGACTTCTTCTTTCTTGTAGTGTTTTTTGAGCAACGAACAGTGTGTAATTCTGAGTTGTGAAAGGGATTCTGGCAGACCCTCCTCTAGCAAACATTGGAGTATTGGACAATTACTGAGCAGCAACTCTTGAAGAGAGGAGAGGTGATAGAGACCCCTTTAGTCCAGTTTCTTAAGATTTGGACAATCTTTTTTGTGTAGTAAGGAAGACTGGGAGCAAACCTTCACCTGGGAAACATTTTGCATCCTCTTTTTGAATAAACAAGGATTTTATGGAAGGGTTGGTTTCCCAAACCCCCTTCTTTAGTGAGGCAACAACTTTGGAGCAATTCAAGAGAGAAATGTGTTTTAGATTTGATGGCAGACATCCGTCAGACGACTCCACTTCTGGACAATTATTTATATACAGATTATTAAGAGATGGAAGGAGGGCAGGCATACGTTTAGGCATTGATTTCAATTTCTCCAATCCTTCAATCCAAAAACTCTCTAGCTGAGGTGCAAATAATCCTTCATTGGGAAATGATTCAAATTTAGAGCATTTTCTAATTGTCAGACTCTTCAAATGACCGTGAGGGTGCCCTTGAGATATCATCTGCAGGTTATGACATTCGTTTAAACGAAGGTAAGAAAGTTTTGGAAACAAGTCTAGAGGGAAGTTAGTGAGAGAGTCACAACATTGAATGATACGCAATTCTACAAGAAAATGGTAGGAATGATTTATGGGAATGTTCATGCTTGGACAACAAAAAATATTTAAGGATTGAAGAGGAGTATGAGATAAGAGCATATCAAATGAAAATGTCTCCATCTTCACACCTTCAATTTCTATATTCGAAGTCTCAAGTTGTTTGCAAACATCAATAGTTTGATACTTTAAATGAGAAAGGTGTTCTAACAAGTGCCCTTTAAATTTCGGACAATTCCACATAGAAAGATGTTGAAGACTTGGAAAAGCACTTGTGTTGCATTCCCATTCTTCCCATTCCTTCATATCATCAAAGATCAACGTTTCCAAGGATGCAAATGCATATGAGCTATTCCCGTAAAAGTTAGCATCTATCTGCACTATCTGATGAAGGCCGTAAATTTTCAAGTACTTGAGAAATGTTAAAATTCCAAGGGAAGGCAACTGCAAGCAATGTTTACAGTTCATTAAAGTTAAGGAAACCACATTCAATAGAGAATTGTCAGATAACCAATGGGGAAATTGTGTTCCACCATAGCCATCAATTGACAACTTCTCCAAATGTCTGCATGGTTGCAGATTCTCTAGTATTTCTCTTTCCTTTATTGATTCGTCATTGTTGCACTCCAAACTCCATTTTAAATGTAACCCCACAAGATTTTTTTTAGTCTTCAAATCCACTTCCAATGCATCATAGGGATTCACCATATTTTCAATATTTTTAATTGACAGCTCTCCGTGAACATCAAGTTCTCCTAGTTGTTCAATATTGGACTCATCGCTTTTGCCAACCTCAAACCCACCCATCCATACTTGAAGGTATTTCAACTTTCCTAAAATAACTGGAGCCTTTCTTAATGAAGTTCCAATAAGTTCAAGGAGACGCAACTTAGTGAGCTCATGCAAATTCGAGGGTAGCTCCTTCAAATGGGAACAATAGTTTAGCTTCAACACTTGCAAGTTATAGAGTGAACATATTGAGTTGGGAAGTGTTTTTATGCATGTGCTTGAAAGGTCTAATGAACAGAGATGTATAAGATCGGCTATAGTGTCAGGCACCTCTTTTATGTTATGACAATCAAACAAAGATAAGAGTCGTAAGCACTTAAAGTTGGAGACCAACTCTTGTATTGACATCCCACAATTCCTGGATATGGACATAAATGTTCGTAGCTTTTTAGAATCACATAAACTCCTATACTCATCACATTCTACAGGATTCTTTATCGTTGAAAAGTGACGGGTAGTCTTTGGTACGCTTCCTGGTCTATCAACACCCAACCTGTAGCACATTTCACCAGAAACATATTTTGCTAAATCATTTAGAAGGTCATGCATCACAAAACGTGTTTTGTTGTACATTATATCTTGTATAATTGACTTTTGAAAGAATGACCTTGATAACATATCATTAAAATATTGTTCACCTACTTCTTCTAGAGACTTACTCTGTCGAGAGCATTGTAGAAAATTTTCAGCCATCCATGAGAAAATTAAGCTCTCCTTGTCAAACATATGTCCTTTGGGGAATAACGCACAATAAGCGAAACATCTCTTGAGATGAGAAGGAAGATGGTAATAACTCAATAACAAAGCGGGGATGATTTTACTATCTTCTATTGGTAAGTCCCATGTGTTGCTTCTCAGTAAGCCTTCCCACTCTGAAACTGATGACTTTGACCGTAAAAGACATCCTATCGTTTCAAGGGCCAGAGGTAGTCCTTGACACTTTTCAACTATCTTCATGCCAATGTCCTCCAACACAGAATTCGACTTAGAGTTATCATATTGAAATGCATGTGCAGCAAAAACTTGCCAACTATGATCTTTTCGTAATTGCTTTAGTTGGTGAATCTTGTTTGACTCCATGGTAGAAGCAACTTTGTTAATGCGTGTTGTGACAAGAACTTTACTTCCCTTAGCACCATATTTAAGAGGAGTTTGCAATGATTTCCATTGGTCTCGGTGATCGTTCCAAACATCATCAAGAACTAGAAGAAAATTCCTTCCTGTCAATGATTCTTTCAATCGTCCCTGAACCATTTCTAGGTTTCTGCTATCATCAGTTGACTTATGAATTGCCTCAAGAATTGTTCTGGTTAACTTAAAAACATCGAATTCATCAGAGACACAAGCCCAGACTTTGATAGGAAATTTAGCCTGTATGATTGGATCATTGTACACATGCTGAGCAAGTGTGGTCTTACCCATCCCGCCATGCCCACAATAGAAAGTATTGAGAGTTGATTATGATTATTACTCTCAGATGTCAACCAATCAAGGATGATTTCTTTATCCTCATCTCTGCCATAAATAACCTCTTCAGCCACCAACGATGAAGATTCATTTCTTTTCTCTAACACTTTATTACCCAATTCCGATCCCACACCACCAACATTTTTCAGACCTAGATCATCCTTTTGGTTTAACAGAGATTCAAGGTCATCTAGGAGTTCTTTCAACTTGGATTCAAGAGTGCGTACCTTGTTAGAACTGGTTTGGTATTGAAGTTGTGACTGAGTTTTGGAGAATTCATAGTCTATTTCATCCAGCAGATCCTCTGTGTCCAGCAACACGTCTCTGACATCATCAAGCCATGCTTTAACATATGGATTTCTGAACTTCTTTAGTTCTGCATCATCAACCACAGCATTGATGGACACCAACTTCCTCCTCATATTTTTGAGCAGCTTCTCATCCAGCTTTCTCCCACGAAAGTAGTCCAGAACTTGATTAGAATCGAGCTTGTGAAATAGGACCTGGAGAACAGCTCCAAAAAGAGCACCTCCAAGAGTTTGAAGGAGTGGCATGGTTAGAAAGGAAGTGGGGAAATGAAAGAGAAGAAAGGGTTCTGAAAATTGGAAGTGAAGCTGAGTGACGTGAATGAAGGACTGAGGATTTTGTTCAATAAAGGAGTGATGGGCTGGAAGTAGTAGCGGTTGAAGATTATTGCCGACAGCACCATGTGGTTCACACTATTTGGTGTCTTACTTTGTGAATAAAGACACAACCCACTTATTACTTTCAACACAATATCTCGTAATAGAGTGTGAATCGAACAGAGGAAATATTATTAGTGTTCAACAGTGTTTTCTTTTTCAAATTGAGTGTCTAATAAGTTAAATTTCTTTTGTTTGCGTCCTTAAATAAATACTAATGTATACTTTATTTCTTTCAAGTTTTTTTATTCTTTAATATTTGTTATCATAATAATATATATTTTTTATAATATATGGTCACATGTCATATCAATATTAGTATAAAAAAACTTGAATGTAGATGATTATTTAATAGTTTAAATTATGTGACAATATAATAACTTAACAAAGAAGTGAACAATAAATATCAATATTAGTATAAAAAAACTTGAATGTAGATGATTATTTAATAGTTTAAATTATGTGACAATATAATAACTTAACAAAGAAGTGAACAATAAATTAACAAAAGATAATAGAAAACTAAAAACTTTAACTTATTAAGTATAAGATTTAATGACAAAATCATTTAATATTCCAAGTTGGTCATATATTAAGAATTTGAAACATATTATATGATTTTATTTTATTTACAAAACAAATGGAAAGTTTATTGAACGTGATGAAAAATAAATGAATTTGAGCAACTTCATGAAAATTGAATAAATATTTTAAAGAGGATAATTTGTTGGAATAATATTTGTTCAAACAGTTCTCTTCTATTTATAAGCTCCACGGTGGAAATAATCATTCACAGATGTTAAAAACATGATAGATAAGTCTTAGAATCATTTATATATATAAAAAAATATGAGTAGTTGATTATAAAAAAATGTAAAGTACAATAATATTCCATATTCAATGTAAAGGCCATCTATTAAACCAATGTTGAAAGCTACATTCTATGTTAGTTACATTACAACAAATGTAGAAAATCATATATTCCAAAATGGTTTTAAATAAATTCCAAGGCAGGATTTTAGATTTACTAGATGTACTCAATTCGATTTTTTTAAAAACCTTAATTTGTAAATAATTTCAAAAATTAATTTATATTCAAATCAGTTATTATAGTAAATAAATCTTCAATAACACGCAATTACTTTGATTGTATTCATAATCATTACTTCAAAATTCAATCTCGTTTTGGAAAAGACTCTTCTTATGCGTTTAGATTTAATACATAGAAATCCTTGTTCAACCTTTGATTTTGATTAAAAGTAATCAATTAGAAGTTAGACGAGTTTAAACAAATAAAAAGAAAAATCTTATAAAATTGAGTCATAACTTTTATCAGTAGGTGATCTTATTATACGGTCTCGTAATCATTAGATATAAAAATTATGAGTTTATGTTTTGAAAACAACAAAACCAAATAAAAATATTTATTCAGTTTAACAGTAATCTATACAGTTATATATAGGATGTATTAGACCAGTCTAAACATCTAATAATAAGGTGTTAGACGTTATAATAAATCCTTAGAAAATAACTAAATGATAGTTATGGTCTACATTATCAAATGGGGTGATCAAAATACTTTTGTTATACTTTAATCTCTAGTCGATGTGGGATTTTCAACACACCCCCTCGCTAAGATAGGCTCGAAATGGATCTGATACCATGTTAAGAAGTGGGCTTTAAGCCTAACTCAATCTCATAAAATCAGCTCAATGAGGTGAGGTTTGCACCCACTTATATACTATGAAAGGCTCTAATCTCTAGTCGATATGGGATTTCCAACACACCCCTCACGCCGAGACTACCAACTCGTTCATTGTTAAAAACTTATTTGATATTCTTTTGTCAAACATTTTAAAACTTTGGCATTCACCACGATTCATTAAATCATATTGCCACTACTCATATTTTAGGAATAAATGGTTGATGCTAAAAGATATGTAAATCTCCTCCCTCCTTTAAGATGCAGGAAATTAAACTTATACCAACTGCTATTCAATTTTCTGAAAGTCTAAGTAATCAATTCTACAAGAAAACAAGGATATAACGTGGGCCAAAAACGGACGCTTATGCGTCGGATTTGCGTTGGTTACAGTTGGACGAAAAAACCTTGAAAGCTATAGCGTGGGCTAGTGAGTTGGACGCAGGTTGCGTGGGTCAAACCCACGCAAATGGACGATGCATAAAGGGATAAAAAAATAAATTTTCATATATAATGCAACATATTTTATTTTTAATTTATTAATTATTATTTCATCTTTTTTTATCTATTTCTTATTATTATCTACACATTATTAACCACTACAGCAGCCAAGTTCTTTTGTTATATTATGATTTTTATTATACATATTATTAATGTAGGGCACGTAAAAATTTTCTTAAATATGTAGCTTAAATATAATTTAATAAAAATTATATTAAAACTTTCAAAAATTCAATTCATTTTATTTTAAATTTATACAATAAATAAATAAATTTAATGTATAAAAAATAATATATAATTTATAAAAAAAAAATCTTTAATTTATACAAAACAATTAAATTCAATTTATACAAAAAAAAATAATTCATTTCATTTCTACAACAAAAAGTTATTTTAAAATATATAACAAATAATAATCTATATTGTTTAATTTATATATGACAATATATAAATAAAATAAATAATCTTTAAAATAATAAAATATTTTATATAACATTTAAATAATTTAAATACATCTTTTCTTTTACTCAATTAATTTTAAATCAAACACTTAATTAATTTAATAAATTTAATTTAACTAATTTATATTAAAAATTGATAAATTAAATAATTTATTATAATATTAAAGAAATAATTTTAAAATAAATACAATAAAGAATTAAATATTAAAATATTTGTTATACATTAAATAAATTTAGATAAATAATTTTAAAATTCTAAAATATAAACATGCGTGATCTGTGGCGGACGCGTATGCGTGGCCGACGCAGACTGGACTTTTCTTTAAAAAAAATAAATCCATAAGTACGTCTGTTTTGCGTCGAATGTCATTGTTGCATGGATTTTTCGCCATTTTGATCGATAATAGTAGCATCCGTAAATGACCCACGCAAAAATTTGGAAGCTAATTACTTGTTTTCTTGTAAGATGAGATATGTACACAAGTCAGCATAGAACTTTAAGGATTCCAAATCTCCTACCCCTGATATATCAATAGATAAAACCTATATTAATACATAATACCTTCAAAATACTTTAAAATACATAATACCTTCCAAGTACTGGTGGAAAAAACAAGAAAGTGTGAAATAGTAGGAGTTAAAGATATGATACCCTCACTGGTCCTAAAAAACCATTGAAACTTCCCAGAAGAAATCTCGTAAGAATAGCCGTCCAAAAACTTTTGCTAAGGCCAAATAGTGTGTTGAAAATGACACTGAAATGAAGTAAGCATTGATAATTATGGGAATCTTCAAAGCTAAGCATGCAGTTCATTGACATGTATACTTACACTGAAATGGTCCCTGCAAGTATAACAGGTTTTCGATCAATGCGATCAGCTATAGCTCCCCACAACAAAGATGTCAAAAATCTGCCAAGCATGAATACAGGACCTACCACATTTTTATCAATATGTGATTAGGTATACGGGAAAATATTTCCCCCATCAAAACTCTAGTATAAGAATCATTAAACATGCTAAAAATAAAATCAAAATAAAAAACCCTACCTAATTGTGCGAACAACTTGAAGCCTAAGACACTGAAGATCATATTGCGTTTGAGCACCGTCATCGATAATATTGTGAGTCGTAAGCACGAGATATAGAGATTGAGAATGACTTACCTGAACTTGAACAAGGAAAAAGACAGTGAGATGAACCAATTGAATGAGATTGAGAGTGAGAATCAAAACAAGAGTGATAAAGAATAACGAGAGAATGAGATTTAGTAACCAATAGTGTTTTTAGTTTATAAAATAGTATTTAAATTAAGATTTAGTAACCAATAGTGTTTTTAGTTTATAAAATAGTATTTAAATTAGTACTATATAAAAACTTTTTTTATATATATAAATTAGTTACTATTAAAATATTTCTTTTAGTGACAAATTAACCTTTGACGCCCTAAAAAGCATGGTTTAGTGTCACAAAAGTTGAGAACTCTGAGGTTGGTGATATTGTTAATGATATGGGTATTTGAGAATGAAACTACTAGTCTCAGAAAAACATACACTTCAATAATAGTTTCTATTCTTTATGGAGAAGATTGAATCCAATTGGCTTTCAAAATAAATTATTTGAAAAGAATCATATAAGTATGAACAAAGGAGAAAACAGAGTGGGTAAGAAAACAACTTTATCCAACAACTGAATGAAACCGAGACTACTCCCAACTACAAAGTGCAAAATTGGCGCCACAACTTTCACACGTCGCCCCTTCACCATTTTCCATGTTCCCTAAATATAACCATTGTGATTCAACTTCAAAACAGAATATTGATAATAAGACATAAAAAAGAGGAGAAGTTGATGCGTGAAGAAAATGGTGAACTAGAGATTAAAGTATTTGCACTAAATAACATTGTATCTGAAATGCTTAAAAGATAATGTGAAGAATTGGCACCTGATGAAAATGTAGGCATATGAGAATTGGTGCCTTAGGAATTTCCAATTTGTGCTTCGTCTTATATGTTCACTACTTCCCTCTCAAGCCACATAGTTTTAATGTGAGCAATCTTTTCTCAGTCTTTCCCTATCAAACCATATAGTTTTAATGTGAGCAATCTTTTCCCAGTCTTCACCTCCTTGTTTCTTGCATCGTTCTTTGAGCAAAGGACAATCTTCAATTCTGAGTTGTGAAATGGATTTTGGTAGACCCTCCTCTGGCAAGCATTGAAGTATTGGACAATTTTGAAGAGTCATTGTCTGAAGAAAGGAGAGGTGTCAGAGACCCCTGTACTCTAGTTTCTTAAGATTTCGACAATCTTTTATATTTAGCTCAGTAAGAGAGAGTGGGAGCAAACCTTCATCCGGAAAACACTCTACATAGTCCTTTTGAATAGACAAGAATTTTAGGGAAGGGTTAGTTTCGTAAACCCCCTTCTTTAGTGAGGCAACAAGTTTGGAGCAATTCAAAAGACGCATTTCTTTTAGATTTGATGGCAAACATCCCTCAGACAACTCCAGTCTTGGACAATTACATATATCTAGATTATTAAGAGATGGAAGGAGGGTAGACATGCGTTTAGGCATTGATTTCAATTTCTCCAATCCTCTAATGTAAAATGTCTCTAGCTCCGGTGCAACTAATCCTCTATTGGGAAATGATTCAAACTCAGAGCATTTTTCAATTGTTAGAGACTTCAAATGACATTGAGAGTGCCCTTGTGATATCATCTGTAGGTTATGACATCCGTATAAAATAAGGTTGCGGAGTTTTGGGAATAAGTCTAAATAGAAGTTTGTGAGGGAGTAACAACAACATTCATTGATAATCAACTCTACGAGGAAATGGTAGCAATGGTTTCTGGGAATATTCATGCCCGGACAACGGCGAATACCCAAGTATTCTAGAGGAGTATGAGATAGGAGCGTATCAAATGAAGATGTCTTCATATTCACTCCTTCAATTTCTACTGTCCTGGGAGTCGAAGCCACAAGTTGTTCGCATTCAACAATAGTTAGTTCTTTTAAATGAGGAAGGTGCTCTGGCAAGTGTCCTTTCAGTTTGGGACAATTAATTAGAAAAAGACTTTGAAGTCTTGGAAAAGCACCTGTCATGCATTGCCATTCTTTCCATTCCTTCATATTAGTAAACCACAACGTTTCCAAGGATGCAAATGTAGAAGAGTTATTCCCGTAAAAATCAGCATCTATACTCACAATGTAATCAAGTCCGCCAATTTCCAATTTCTTGAGAAATGTCAAAAGTCCAAGGGAAGAAGGCAATCGTTGACAATATTTGCAGTCTTTCAAGGTTAAGGACAACATATTCAATAGAAACTTATCAGATAACCAACCTGGAAATTGTGTGCCACAATAGTTAAGGATTGACAATTGCTCCAAATGTCTTGGTTGCAGATCAAGTTCTCCTAGTTGTTGAATATTGAACTCACTACTACTTTTGCCAACCTCAAACCCACCCATCCATACTTGAAGATTCTTCAACTTTCCTAAGAGAATTGGAGCCTTTCTTAAAGTAGTTCCCTTAAGTTCAAGGTGACGCAACTTAGTGAGCTCATGCAAAGTTGAGGGCAGCTCCTTCAAAGCCCTACAGTTGTTAAGCTTCAACACTTGCAAGTTATAGAGTGAACATATTGAGTCAGGAAGTCTCTTTATGAGTGTGCTTGAAAGGTCTAATGAACGGAGATGTATAAGATCGGCTATATTATCAGGCACCTCTTTTACGTTAAAACAGCAAGACAAAGACAAGACCCGTAAGAACTTAAAGTTGGTGATCAACTCTTGTATTGACATCCCATAATTCCCAAATCTGGACAAAAATGTCCGCAACCTTTTAACTTCTAATAAACTCCTATACTCATCACATTGAAAAGAATGATTTACAATTGAAAAGTGACGGGTGGTGTTTGGTACTCTTTTTGCTCTATCAACACCTAACCTGTAACAGATTTCACCAGAAACATATTTTGCTAAATCAATCAGAAGGTTGTGCATTACAAAACAATTTTGGAATAACCCAATTGACTGCTGAAAGAATGACCTTGATAATAGATCATTGAAGTATTGTTCACCTACTTCTTCTGGAGACTTACTCTGCTGAGAGCATTGTAGAAAATTTTCAGACATCCATAAGAAAATTAAGTACTCCTTGTCAAATATGTGGCCTTTGGGGAATAACGCACAATAAGCAAAACATCTCTTGAGATGAGAAGGAAGATGGTAATAGCTCAATAACAAAGCGGGGATGACATTACTATCGTTTATTGGTAAGTCCCATATGTTGCTACTCAGTACATCTTCCCACTCTGAAACAGATGACTTTGACCGTAAAAGACGTCCTACCGTTTCAATAGCCAAAGGCAGTCCTTGGCACTTTTCAACTATCTTCTTGCCAATCTCCTCCAACACAGAATTTGACTTAGAGTTAGCATCTTCGAATGCATGTCTAGCAAAAACTTGCCAGCTATGATCTTCTTGTAATTGCTCTAGTTTGTAAATATTGTTTGACTCCATGATAGAAGCAACTCTGTGACTGCGTGTTGTGATAAGAATTTTACTTCCCCTAGCCCCACATTTGAGAGGAGTTTGCAAAGCTTTCCAATGTTCTCGGTATTCATTCCAAACATCATCCAAAACCAAAAGAAACTTCTTTCCTTTCAATTTTTCTTTCAATTTTCCCTGAACCATTTCTAGGTTTCTACTATTATCCGTTTCCATACAGATTGACTCAAGAATTCTTTGGGTTAACAAAAAAACATCGAATTCACCAGATACACAAACCAAGACTTTGATAGAAAATATAGCGTTTATCATTGGGTCGTTATATACATGTTGAGCAAGTGCGGTCTTACCTATACCGCCCATACCCACAATAGAAAGTATTGACAGATTGTTTTTCTCAAAAGTAAGCCACTTAAGGATAATTTGTTTGTCCTCATCTCTGCCATAAATAATCTCTTGAGCCACCAACGATGAGGATTCATTTGTTTTCCATAACACGTTATTAGCCAACCCAGATCCAACACCACTAGAAATTTTGAAATCTTGAACAATCTTTTGGTTTAAGAGAGATTCTAGTAGATCTAGGAGTTCTTTCATCTTGGATTCAAAACTGCTTACCTTGCTAGCACTGCTCTGATATTCAGCTTTCAACTCAGTTTTGGAGAATTCATAGTCTATTTCATCCAGGAGATCCTCTGTGTCCAGCAAGACGTCTCTGACCTCATCATGCCACGCTTTAACATATGGACTTCTGAACTGGTTTTGTTCTGCATCATCAATCACGGTATTGATGGACACCAACTTGCTCCTCAAATTTTTCAGCAGCTCATCGAGCTTTCTCCCACGAAAGTAGTGGAGAAGTGGAGGAGAATCGAGCTTGTCAACTAGGAGCTGGAGAAGAGCACCAAAAAGAGCACCACCAAGAGTTTCAAGGTCTGGCATGGTTGGAAGGAAGTGGGGAAATGAAAGAGAAGAAAGGGTTCTGAAAATTGGAAGTGAAGCTCAGTGACGTGAATGAAGGAGTGAGGATTGTTGTCCACAGCACCATGTCATATGGCTTTCACAGTCTTTTCCACCAACTTTAGTCAATTAGTCTATTTTGGTGGCTTACTTTATGAATAAAGACAACCAACCCACTTATTACATCTTACATGGCTATTAAATGGGTCCATTTCCCATTTTCTTTAATCTTTTAGCAGAAGTGGTTCCTTATTCAGAATGGTTTGGAGTGTAACAACAAATATATTTGATGAATTAAATGGTCTCAAGTAGTTCATTGTTTGTCTTAATATATTTGTCGTTTGTGTGATCATATGAACAATTTTTTTCTTGTTGAGGGTAAGTATTACTGGTACTGGTTTTTTGGACTTTGATTATAGTTGTAAATGGTCATATTAAACGACCTCAAGATGAAAACATCCAATCCAATGTACTGGAATTAATAATACTGATATAAAACTTCAATTCTTGGTTATGATTGTCAAGAATCTAAACGAGTATTTTAAGGAAATGAATTTGAGCAGCTTCATGAAAATTGATAAATTTTACTCATATTTTAGGAATAAATGGTTCCTGCTAAAGGATATGTAAATCTCCCCCCTACTTTGACAACCATGAAAAGAGACTACAAATTTATTATTTGATACATACTTGTTGAAACTAACACATTCTACAATGTCCTCGTTAACACATTTCAAAGAGTATATTATCTTTTTTAATCAGTAAAGTGTGAGCACATTAATTTTTTTGTACGTTTTTACATCGATGATTTGAGTTTGTAAATGAATTTTCTAATTTAATGAAACAAACATATCAATTTCAATTTGATATTAATGATTAAGTATTTCACAAATGATAAATAAAAAAATAAAATATTATTATACAATAAACAAATTGAACAATTAACTTAGTTATATATATATAGTAAATATAAATATTAAACATAAAAGAAAACAAAAAAAATTATATAAAATGATAATATTAATTACAAATAGGCATCACATATTATAATTACATTTTATCTTACTTAATAAAAAATCAAAACAGCATTTATTAAGTAATAATATTATTATTAACATTAATAAATTAATTTTATTTATTTTGATTTTATGAATTTTTTTTTATAAATTTTAGATGTATTAATACTGTTATATAATTTGTAATTTTTTTTTCAGTCGAGTTCACGAGTCGTGTGAGTTTCTCTTACAATTATTTCTAATTCAATTTTGTTTAGTTTTATCAAAATTTATTTACAACAATTTTGTATGTATCTACAATGTAAGATAATTCATATATATTTTAAACATGTATCAATGAGAATAATGTTTTCATCACATAGTTCTATGTGTACATAAGTAATCATGTTTTATTTTAAAATTAATTCTAATCATAAAGGTAAAATTATAGTTTTACAATTTCATTAAATTTTTTTATCAATTACACTCATAAAATCACTTACAAACCTTTATAAACTTTCTATTATTTACGGTATTCTCTCCTTAATTCAAACAACTTCATCTTTTCATCCTCTTTACCCTCAAATCCATCATTTTCCTCTCCTTCAAATTCATCTCTCAATCAAAACAAATCATAAAAGATAAGTGAAACTAAAATAATATCCACTAATTAATTACAACATATTTATTTTAGATAGCTAAATTCCTTTCTTTTAAGTATACTAAGAGAGATTAATATTATATTGAACTTTAAAAAATAAATAAATATATACTTATATATAAAAGGGATTCCCCATTATAACTATTTTTTTTGTTGTCCACAAGTTTGTTTCTATTTTATCCTTATATTAATATTTCATTTTATTATTTTATTTTGGTTATTTTTTCATTTTATAATTATTTAAATTTAAAACAAAAAAAGAAGTTAATATTAAATTTGAAAAAAAAACTATTTGAGAGACATGCATTACAGGTAGTAGGTAACAGGTAACACGTAGTAGGGAGCAGGTAACAAGTAGTAGGGAACATGTAACATGTAACACGTAGCAGGTAGTAAAAACATGTAACAGATAGAAAGTAGCAGGTAACAAATAACAGGTACCAGACAACAGGCAACAGGTAACAGATAGCAAGTAGTAGGTATTAGGTACTATGTAAAAGGTAGGAAGTAGTAGGTAACATGTAGCATGTAACAGGTACCAAGTCACAGGTAGCAGGTACCAAGTAACACGTAGCAGGTAATAGGTAATAGGTAATAGGTAATAGGTAATAGGTAATAGGTAATAGGTAATAGGTAATAGGTAATAGGTAATAGGTAATAGGTAATAGGTAATAGGTAATAGGTAATAGGTAATAGGTAATAGGTAATAGGTAATAGGTAATAGGTAATAGGTAATAGGTAATAGGTAATAGGTAATAGGTAATAGGTAATAGGTAATAGGTAATAGGTAATAGGTAATAGGTAATAGGTAATAGGTAATAGGTAATAGGTAATAGGTAATAGGTAATAGGTAATAGGTAATAGGTAATAGGTAATAGGTAATAGGTAATAGGTAATAGGTAATAGGTAATAGGTAATAGGTAATAGGTAATAGGTAATAGGTAATAGGTAATAGGTAATAGGTAATAGGTAATAGGTAATAGGTAATAGGTAATAGGTAATAGGTAATAGGTAATAGGTAATAGGTAATAGGTAATAGGTAATAGGTAATAGGTAATAGGTAATAGGTAATAGGTAATAGGTAATAGGTAATAGGTAATAGGTAATAGGTAATAGGTAATAGGTAATAGGTAATAGGTAATAGGTAATAGGTAATAGGTAATAGGTAATAGGTAATAGGTAATAGGTAATAGGTAATAGGTAATAGGTAATAGGTAATAGGTAATAGGTAATAGGTAATAGGTAATAGGTAATAGGTAATAGGTAATAGGTAATAGGTAATAGGTAATAGGTAATAGGTAATAGGTAATAGGTAATAGGTAATAGGTAATAGGTAATAGGTAATAGGTAATAGGTAATAGGTAATAGGTAATAGGTAATAGGTAATAGGTAATAGGTAATAGGTAATAGGTAATAGGTAATAGGTAATAGGTAATAGGTAATAGGTAATAGGTAATAGGTAATAGGTAATAGGTAATAGGTAATAGGTAATAGGTAATAGGTAATAGGTAATAGGTAATAGGTAATAGGTAATAGGTAATAGGTAATAGGTAATAGGTAATAGGTAATAGGTAATAGGTAATAGGTAATAGGTAATAGGTAATAGGTAATAGGTAATAGGTAATAGGTAATAGGTAATAGGTAATAGGTAATAGGTAATAGGTAATAGGTAATAGGTAATAGGTAATAGGTAATAGGTAATAGGTAATAGGTAATAGGTAATAGGTAATAGGTAATAGGTAATAGGTAATAGGTAATAGGTAATAGGTAATAGGTAATAGGTAATAGGTAATAGGTAATAGGTAATAGGTAATAGGTAATAGGTAATAGGTAATAGGTAATAGGTAATAGGTAATAGGTAATAGGTAATAGGTAATAGGTAATAGGTAATAGGTAATAGGTAATAGGTAATAGGTAATAGGTAATAGGTAATAGGTAATAGGTAATAGGTAATAGGTAATAGGTAATAGGTAATAGGTAATAGGTAATAGGTAATAGGTAATAGGTAATAGGTAATAGGTAATAGGTAATAGGTAATAGGTAATAGGTAATAGGTAATAGGTAATAGGTAATAGGTAATAGGTAATAGGTAATAGGTAATAGGTAATAGGTAATAGGTAATAGGTAATAGGTAATAGGTAATAGGTAATAGGTAATAGGTAATAGGTAATAGGTAATAGGTAATAGGTAATAGGTAATAGGTAATAGGTAATAGGTAATAGGTAATAGGTAATAGGTAATAGGTAATAGGTAATAGGTAATAGGTAATAGGTAATAGGTAATAGGTAATAGGTAATAGGTAATAGGTAATAGGTAATAGGTAATAGGTAATAGGTAATAGGTAATAGGTAATAGGTAATAGGTAATAGGTAATAGGTAATAGGTAATAGGTAATAGGTAATAGGTAATAGGTAATAGGTAATAGGTAATAGGTAATAGGTAATAGGTAATAGGTAATAGGTAATAGGTAATAGGTAATAGGTAATAGGTAATAGGTAATAGGTAATAGGTATCAAGTACTAGGTAACATGTAACAGGTAACAAGTAGTAGGTAGTAGGTAGTAGGTAATAGGTAATAGGTAATAGGTAATAGGTAATAGGTAGTAGGTATCAAGTACTAGGTAACATGTAACATGTAACAGGTAACAAGTAGTAGGTAGTAGGTAATAGGTAATAGGTAATAGGTAATAGGTAATAGGTAATAGGTAGTAGGTATCAAGTACTAGGTAACATGTAACAGGTAACAAGTAGTAGGTAGTAGGTAACAAATAACAAACAACAGTTAGAGGGTAACGGGTAACAAATAATAGGTAACAAGTAACATGTAACAGGTAATAGGTAACAAGTAACATGTAGCATGTAACATGTAGCAAGTAACATGTAACAGGTAGTGGGTACACAGGTAACAAGTAGCAGGTAGCAGGTAGCAGGAAACAGGTCATAGGTAATATGTATCAGGTAACAGGTAACAGGTACCAGGTAACAAGTAATAGGTAGCAGGTAACAAGTTGCAGGTAACATGTAGCAAGTAGCGGGTAACATATGACATGTAGTAGGTAGGAGGTAACAGGTAGCAGGTAGTAGGTAACAGATAGCAGGTAACAGGTTGCAAGTAATAGGTAGCAGGTAGCGGGTAACAGGTGACATGTAGTAGGTAGGAGGTAACAGGTAGTAGGTAACAGGTAGCAGGTAATAGGTAACAAGTAACAGGTAACAGGTAGTAGGTAACAAGTAAGAAGTAATAGGTAGCAGGTAGCAGGTAACACGTAGTAGGTAACAGGTAGCAAATACCAAGTTGCAGGTAACAAGTACCAGGTAACAGTGACGTGTAACATGTAGCAGGTAAAATGTAACACGTAGCAGATAACATGTAACAGGTAGCAGGTAACAGGTAACAGGTAACTGGTAACAGGTAACAGGTAACAGGTAACAGGTAACAGGTAACAGGTAACAGGTAACAGGTAACAGGTAACAGGTAACAGGTAACAGGTAACAGGTAACAGGTAACAGGTAACAGGTAACAGGTAACAGGTAACAGGTAACAGGTAACAGGTAACAGGTAACAGGTAACAGGTAACAGGTAACAGGTAACAGGTAACAGGTAATAGGTAATAGGTAGTAGGTATCAAGTACTGGGTAACATGTAACAGGTGGCAGGTAGTAGGTAGCAGGTAACAAATAACAAACAACAAACAACAGTTAGCGGGTAACAGGTAACAAATAATAGGTAACAAGTAACAGGTAATAGGTAACAAGTAGCATGTCGCATGTAGCAGGTAACAGGTAGTGGGTACACAGGTAACAGGTAGCAGGTAACAGGGCACAGGTAATATGTATCAGGTAACAGGTACCAGGTAACAAGTACCAGGTAACAAGTACCAGGTAACAGGTACCAGGTAGCAAGTAATAGGTAGCAAGTAATAGGTAACAAGTAATAGGTTGCAAGTAGCAGGTAACAAGTGGCATGTAGTAGGTAGGAGGTAACATGTAGTAGGTAGTAGGTAAAGAGGTAGCAGGTAATAGATAACAAGTAACAGGTAACAAGTAGTAGGTAGCAAGTAACAAGTAATAGGTAGCAGGTAGCAAGTAGAAGGTAATAGGTAGCAGGTAACACGTAGTAGGTAACAGGTAGAAAATACCAGGTTGCAGGTAACAAGTACCAGGTAACAGTAACATGTAACATGTAACAGGTAGTAGGTAACATGTAACACGTAGCAAGTAACATGTAACAGGTAACAGGTAACATGTAGCAGGTAATAGATAGCAGGTAGTAGGTAATAGATAGCAGGTAGTAGGTAATAGATAGCAGGTAGTACGTAGTAGGTAGTAGGTAACAAATAACAGGTAACAGATAATAGGTAAGAAGTAACAGATAGCAGGTAACATGTAACAAGTAGAAGGTAGCATGTAGCAAGTAACAGGTAACAAGTAACATGTATTCGGTAGCAGGTAACAAGTAACATGTAGTAGGTAATAGGTAACAAATATAACAGGTTACAAATAATAGGTAGCATATAATAAGTAGCAGATAACAGGTAGCAGGTAATAAGTAACATGTAACAGGTAGTAGGTAGCATGTATTGAACCAATGTCATTCTCATTTATTTTGTTCTGATTAATCAATATAAGTCTTCTTCTCTTTTCATTATTATATTCTTCTTTTTTAGTTTTATATTAGTAACAAATCAAAATTATGTTCATTGTGTTATAAATTTGAATTTATTTAATATATTTTTCATTGTAACTTAATTATTAAAATTGTTTGTTGAAATTCATAGCTGATGAGAGAAAATGTGTCTATCTTATTTTTTCTTAGTGATATTTAATATTTAAAGAATATGAAATACATATATACTAATATACCTATAATAATAAAAATAAAAAATGCGAATACATATGTATAATAAAATAAAAATAAAAAATGTGAATACATATGTATAATAACACATGTGTTCTGCTAGTAATAATAAAATTATTTAAAAATATATCATTTGAATGGTTACAGAAATAATACATTTTTTTCTTGAACCGTTTTATGAAAGATAATATAGAATATCTTCTCCAATAAAAAATTTCACATATTTTCCCCTAATGTATTATTTTCTAAATTTAAAAAGAAATAGTAAAATTCATTATTGTCTTAGGCTCCTTAAGAGGTTAAATTTATCTTAATTAAACAACACTTTGGAAACTTACTTTGACTATTCAAATTCCTAATTGATAAACAATTTATACTAATATATTAATTATAAGAGAGTAAAAAAATAAAAAAACCAAGAAAAATATTTATTAATACTAGAGATAGCTTTGAAAAATCATTTAATTTTAGAATAATTTTAATCAAAGAATTAGTTAATTAGAACATTAAAAAGATCAAATTAAACTTACCTGAATTAAAAAGATATATTTATTATTTTTCTCTCTTCAATTAATGTTGTATTAAATATTTTTGCTATATTAAAAACTAAAAGTCTTTTTCTTCTTTACCCAAGTTTTAAGCTCAGGTTTCTCTTCTCTCCTTTCTTGAGGTTAAAAATGGAAGCTCATCAAGCAAGCAATGATAGAAGATTTGGGTACTCATATACATCTTTATTTTTCTTTAGTGTCACTTTTTTCTTTATTTTTCTTTTATGTCACTTTGTTCTTTGTTCTTTAAATTTAACTTAATTTTTTTTAGGATAAAGTACTTTCGTCGTCGTCGCCATCATCGTCAAATCATAATTCCACCATTGACTCCACCACAAACACCTGAAATCATTTCGTACAAGGTAATTCTTTCCTCTTTACTAAAATTGGTTTAAATTAATTTTCATTTTATATAAATTTAATTAGGTTATTTTTAAGATTTGAATTTTTGAAATACATCTCGATGTGTTAATATATAATTTTTTTTATATAGTTCCAATGGATATATTTTTTTTTATATGTTGCTTTGATCTTTACTTGGATTTATGCATATTTGAATGTGAGATCAACATTATTAAAAATAATGAAGATATCTTCTATTCGAATTTGGGGGAAACCGATTGTAAAATAGGAATGGTAAGATTTTATAAAAGGTAATTGAATGTTAGTTCTAACTGATGTGAGACTATACTTATTCTAAACATGTTAAAATTAGAGTTAGGATTCGACGATATAAAATATAAATGTAGATTTGTAAAAATGTTGATGATCAATATCATTTTATAAGACAATCTAATCAAAAACTCCCCTAAGATATCTTTTATCTACACTTTTCTAAGATCTCTCTTATCTACACTTTTCTAAGATCTCTCTTATCTATAGAGAGAAACAAAAAGAAATATTAATGAAAAAAAAAATATATATAACAAATTTGAGTTAGTATTTACTTAATTTCTTTCAACCTATTGTTGCATCCATAAAATTTTGGTGTTAATGTATAATCTTGTTATGTTACCATGAAAATTTCAACCATTCAATTTATCTTAGAGATCTCATTTATGAATTACATTTGTAACTCTTTTTTTTTATCTCTTTTAATGATATTGTAATAAGAATTTTGTATTAGAATGGGTTTATGATTTATGTTTCATTAACCAACCTCAATAAAAAGAATTGGCTTAGTTGGTAGAAATTTCCACATCACCTAGTATCTAACCAAACTACAATACAAACATAAGTAGGGACATCTCTTATTTTCCTATGGTTGGTGTTTTAAGATTAAGTTATATTTAAATAAAAAATTAAAATTATATTAAAGTTTATTATAACTACTATTTTGAGTCTATTAACTTGCTAGATAAACTAGATTATTAAGTGTTATTTTGAATCTATTGACAAGTTTGCTAGATAAATTAGACTATTAAGTGTTATTTTGAAGTTTAATACTTTCATGTTCAATATGGCATGATAAATTCATTATATAGTATAAGTATCTCTTTCTCAACTAATTAGTTACTCCAACATTTTTCTTAGTAACATTAATATTGAATTTTATGAAAGTTTCACTATAAGAAAATCATTAAATAAAAATCAACTTAAGAGACAAAATCAATTAGTCACTATATTGACTACATTATATAATATTTTAGAGACTAAATAAATTATTGATATCTAAAGGAGTTTCTATTATTAATAAAATTTATAAAATAATTTATAAATTAGTATGTAACTAGCTACCAAGATTTTAGATATTTATTGTTGGAAGATTGAAAGTGATCATTATTTTGAATAATTCATCATTTTTTTCCATATTTTTTTGTTTGTTTTGAATAGCCTAAAATAATCAATGATGATAGTGAAGAAGACACACAGATAGAAGAGAAGGTTCATTTACAAGAAAAAGAGATCAAGAAACAAAGAAAGAAGATTCATGAAAATATTAAGGTATTTTTTCTCAATTTTAGATTATTTTTCAAAAAAGAATTTGTACAATTGATATTCACCTCTTTTTAGAATGTGAGACGTTTGTAAGAATTAATATATAATTTTTCTTTTATATTGACATAACAATGACACAAGTGAGGTTATGTTTTTTTTTATCAAATTGACCAATTTTATTATTCTTGCTAAATTTCTTCTTTGTTTATTGGAGATGTAGTGATATGTGATCTCTCTAATTAACATTTTTAGTATTTTTCTTGATTTTTTTTTTAAATGAAGATTTCATTATGATCTTATTTCATCTTTATACCTTAGAAAAAAAATTCATTATATCAAAGTTTTATATTTCAAATACTTTGATCACTTCAACTTTCAACTCTTTTGTGAGTTTATCATCATTTCATGTCACACGTAAATAATATATAGACAACAATAATAATTAAATTTGTATTTACCAACTTCACATATAATGAGTTTCACTTGAACTTTTTGACCAATACAAGACTATGAAGATTATTATTTATCTTAATATACTGGGTCTTACTTAAAACTATATAAGTTTTTTTTTTTCAACTTCTAAAATTTAGCCTCCTCTCCATTGATCTGAATTTTCTCAAGTTACTTTGCTCTCCTCTTGAAAATAATCATTTAGAAAAATATATTTTAATTCTAATCATTTTTCTAACATTTATGTACAATCAAGGCAAGTGACATTTTAATTGGGGTGTGCAACTAGATTAAATGTTTATAGAAAATTCACTACAAACATTAGGACACATTCTTTCACCCCAACCTGGTCTTATATTTATTCATGGAACCATCTTAATCAAGTTTGGTTCTATACACCATTTGACTCATATAGATTTCTTGTGTTGAGTCTTGTCCACTATCTCTCAAGTCTCATTGTTTTTAATTATCTTTAGCTCTTACTTCATTACATTTATCAAATTTTCATCATTCTCAACTTCTTCAAACTATTTAGGTTATAACACAATTTTATATTTTGTAAATCTAGTTAGTAACCAAACCAACTTTAAATGGATTTTTTCTATGCAAAACTCTTGTAAGTAGTCTATTCAACAATACTGTCATAATATTTATAGTCTTTGTCCATAAGCTCTTTGGTAACTCCATTTCATGAATCATATATCTTTTCAGTTCTATTATACTTATATATTTTTTCTTTCACTTACACCACTTTGTTAGGGGTGTAAGGTCTAATGAATTAGTGCTCAATATTAGCTACTTCACACAACTTATCTAAACCATCATTTGTGCATTGATTTCCTATATCAAAATCTTATTGTTTGAAATCTACAACCACTTTGATTTTACACCAATACTTTATATTTCTTTAAAATATTAGCAACATTAGTCTTGGATTTGTACAATGACACTTATTTTATAAGATTGGAAAAACATTTGTAACCTAAGCAACATTTAAAAAATCGTTGTATTTTCCAGTTTAGGCCATGATTTTATACCTGTTGTAAATTTTGTGTTGCCTAAAGCCAAAAATGTTGTAGTAAAGAACAAAATCATATTCACCATTGAAATCATATTTGCTTCATAGAGTATAAGAGTATTGTAATAATATGGTTATTTCTTGGTTTCATCACTCAATATTCACATAAATTTTGAAATCAATTCATTGGATTGATCGAGCCTCAAATGTGTGAAAAGATCTTCGAGATAGGTCTTAGAAAGTCATAACTTTGAGAATATTTGTATTGGTCCAACGAATGATCTCTCATAATTTTTGAATATTTTACTGAGATGAAGACAATTTAGGATGAACTTGAGAATTTAAGACTTATTCCTTAATGCAAGTGTTCCAAAGCTCATTCTTGTGGTGTTATACCATATATGAGAAATTTTATAGAGAAAGATTATGTAACTTATGTCCTCAAGGGTATGAATGATCAATATTCTCATGTAGAATCCCAAATAATGTTGAATGATCCCCTTCCTAATTAATCAACAAGAAAGATAATTTAGCATTCCTATATTGACTCATTTTATATCTAACTCCAAAGTAATGATTGTTGCTTATTCTAATAAGTCATATAGTGGAAATAAAACTTCTTTTAAGAGATACAAAATTTTCCTTAAAGGAAAGGGAATAAATAATGGAGGAAAAGGACAACATCAAACAGGTTGTGCACACATTGTGGTAAATTAATCACATCATAAATACTTGTCATCTCAAACATGAATTTCCACCTAAGATATTAATCTAAGTTTATTAGATAAAAAATGTCACTAGTAGCAATGTCCTTCCTTCAAACATGCATATGAAAAAGCTTATCATCAGGAAATTTCAAGGCCAATAATGAACTTTACCTTTAAAATATTTTCAAGGAATTTTAGATCTTCTCTAAAAATTCAAACAAAGTATCAATCATGTTACCAACTTTGTGTCACTTATACCTTGTATAAACACAATTAGCTTTCCCTCTAGACAAGGTAAAACCAATTACCAATGAGTTATTGATATATGTTTTATTAACCACATCAATCTTAAGAACCTTACTAATAACAAGTTTATCTCTTTGTCCCTGTTACTTTACCTAATGGTTTCTAAGTCCCTATCTCTATGTTAGGAACTACTAGAATATCTCATACTTTTTCCTTACATAATATTCTTGATGTGCCAAATTTTTTATGTAAACTTATTTTTTGTAACTAGGTTGATTCATTATCTTAATGGTTGTCTGGTTTTTTGTGACACAATTTGTGTCATTCTATAGAACATCAAAAAGAACATGATTGTTTTAGCTAAATTGCTAGATGAATTATTTGTGTTATATCTACTAAATTCAACAATAAATTAGAACTTTACCTCTTCCTATCTGATTTTAATTAGTGTGAAACTTTTCACTTTAGCACCTTAATCAAGTCATGTATCAAATTTCAAATTGAAACTCATTTCTACAAAATTTCCTTTTATGCCTTACTATAACAAAGATAATTTTCCATGTAATGTTTGTGATATTACTAGGCAAAGAAGTGACATATTGTATCATTGACATAAAGTCAAATAAAATATCTGATTTTTTACATGCTCATATCTGACTTATTTTATACCATTTTTATCCGGTCATAAATATTTTCTAACTTCTTGAACAAAAGGAAATTAAAAGAAAACATTAATAATTTCTTAATGTTACTTGTGATTTATTTTATTTAGCTCATTTACATAAAAAAAAAATTGGAATTTTAGTATTCAACATGTTATTTATTTATAATTCTTTATTAACTCCTTTATTGCTAAACAAGTTTTTCTATGAGCTACTATATAATAAACCATTATATTTTTAGGCTATAAAATAGGTACTAGAGGATACATTTTATACGACATTGTGTCTAATCAATTTTGAGTTTCTAAAAGCATGATTTTCTATAAAATTGTTTTTCCTTTTCAATCGTGCCCTGCAAAATGGCCATACTATCACACATCCACCTTATTTTTCCATTTTGCTACCATCCTTTCTTACATCTCCACATGCTTTAATTCCTAATATTAACTTCTTATTAAACTTGACACAAATTCATCTATTCAACTTGTCCCACCTTCATTAAATAATAACATCACACGATCAATTTAAGTTTTACTATTTAGCAACCTTCAAAACTATTGTTAAGAAGATCAAATAGAGTTAGTCATCAACCTAGATATTTATCAAATTATTATTTTTCTTTATCTGTATTTAACGCTTTCAACTCATCCCAAACATACTTTTTCATCCTCTTTTTTTTTCTTACATATGATAATTGTTCAATTGTCTATAATAACTTTTTATCTTCAACCTTAAAATTGGATTGTTGGTAGAAGGCTATGAACATTGAGTTATCTGACTAGAACAAAATCAAACATGGACCATTGTTGGTCTTTATATAGGAAAAAATCTCATTTGCCACAAATGGGTGTACAAAATTAAGCATAAATTTGATGACAGTATTGAAAGGTACAAAGCTAGATTAATAGTCAAAAGTTGCACACACATGGAAGAATGAATTGTTTTTATACTTTCTCACTTGTTGCAAAGCTTACCACCGTGAGAGTTTTACTTGCTTTAGTTGTACTAAAAATTGGTTTTAAGAATAATTAGATGTGAATACTGTTTTCTCGATGGAAAATAACATGAAGAGGTATACATGGTTGTTCCACTTGGTCTTAAAGTTTAAGGGTCTTCCAAGGTTTGTAAGCTTACTGAAAGTCTCTTTGTGGCCTAAAACAAGTTAGTAGACAATGACATTCCAAATTATCTAGTACTCTTTTGTCTTTCAATTGTAAGTTATCCAATGTTGATTATTCACCATTTGTGAAATCTACTTCAATCTTTTACAACATTAGTAGTTAATGTTGATGACATAGTATTGGAAGGAGATGCTATTAAGAAATTACTAGTGTTAAAAAAAATAATCCTAAATTGTAGTATCATAATTAAAGATTTAGGTACTCTAAGGTATTTTATTGATGTTAAGCTTATTAGATCTAAAGTAGAAATAATTCTTAATAAAGGAAATACATAATGGCATTGTTGAAGGATAGTGTTTTAATGGTTGCTAAACCAACTCAACACCTTTTACACCCTTCACCAAATGAGGAAACTTAGAAAAGAATAGTAAGTAGATTATTGTATGTTGACAAATACATTACTTGGCATTTCTTATAGTCATAACTTAGTAAATTTGTTTCAAGGTCTCTATGTACTTATTTTAAGATTGCTATAAAAAATTTAAGGTACTTAACATATTCTCTTGGTACATGATTATTCTTTGCAACTTCTTCTGGTCTTAAGTTGTCAAACTTTGTATATTCTGATTAGACTTGTTGTTTGGACACAAGAAAATTTATTGTTGAATATTATGTGCTTCTTGATTTTTCTTTAATCTCTTGATAATATAAGAATCAAATTAGAATCTTTTATTCTTCTTTATTAGAAGATGAGTCTTGAACCTTGTCAAACTTTAGTTGTAAGATTTATTGACTTTCTTAATTGAACATCAACATCTTGTTGTGACAATTATTCAATCATCTATCTTGCTAATAATCCATTTTTTCCTCTTTTCATGAGATGATTGAATATATTGAAATTGATTATTATGTTGTTTACGAAAATCTACAACAAAAATTTACTCATTTATTAGATGTCATTTTTCAAGTTAACTAGCTTATGCTTTTACAAAACCTATTCACTCTACATCTTTTTAGTTTAGGTTGAACCTTTGTGATAAAACCTATTCACTCTACATCTTTTTAGTTTAGGTTGAACCTTTGTGCCATTCACAATCCAACTTAAAAAAGAAAAACTACCATATTTCAGTTAGTTAATTATTAAAAAATAATTTTTCATTATTAGGGTTAAACTTGATTAATGGTATAACTCACTTTTTTTTTATGCATGACATGAAAAATACTAATAAATGAAATATTTTCTTTCAACACAATTTTTTCATGAATATCTAAGGGTATAATTATATTTTAAGCACACAATTCTCAATAATATAATTTCTATTTCTCTTTTGTAATGTTGATTATAATAAATATAGACTTATATTTAATATAAATATCCATGTGATCAAAGTATAATTTTAATTATTTTGAAATGTGAATGATTCTATTTTTTTTAATAGTATTCATTTGCCATTTTGATTATGCATGGTAATTATATTTAGCTAGATGTTTAGCTAACTTTCATACACTTGAATACCTTCATTTTAAATGTGTTGAACTACTTCCTTTTTATTTTTTCTTTTTAAATTCCCTGAATACTTCAACATACACAAATACATAACTTTAGATTATCATTATATATATTTGAAGAAAAGATCTCATGAAATGATTGAATGAATTAAATATTCTTTCATGAAATGATTGCATTCATGATTAAGGCTATGAAAAGGATAATTGTTCATTCATGCACTTATATATCTATTATGGGTTTTTATGGTTTGTTGTAGTTAAAAGTGCTCACAATTTTTATATTCTTTCATTATTATTTGAAAATTTTAATTTTCATTATCATCTTATTTGACACTTTCAGCCAAAAGAAGAAAAAGACACCCCAAGTACCAGTGACAATGGAGTGGTTTGGGATGAACTCAAGGGTAAACATGTTTAGTAATATTCATGTAACCTCAATCATGTGTTATGTTTGAATAATGACTGTGTTAGATATTTGATGACAATTTTTTTTTTGTCAAAACTTTTATGATATATTATACAAATATGGTTTAACATTATGATACATTATAATAACTACATTTGGATTTGAATGTTTGTTCTTCTAAATTTAATTTTTTCATTTAAATCCATATATTTTTTCATTTTCAATTATATTCTTAAGTCTAGATAGAAATTACATATCAACTAAATTTAAACGCAACTATAAGTTGATTTTGTAAAATTAAATTAAATTAAAAGTTTATTTCTTAATATAAAATTATAGTAATTTAGAGTGTCGTAACAAAAGTTTGTTAAATTTATAAAATCTCTATCTATCAACTAATGATTATCAAGTTTCATGCAACTTTTTTATATTTGTGAAATTTTATGTTTTTCCTTATTTAAAGTAGGAAAACTATTTGTTTCAATATTCTTTATTTGTGTTTACATGTATGTTATTCTTTTCATATACTTTTATCGAAACTTTTTTATTTTTGTTTTCTTATGAAATAAATTACTCAAATTTTCCTTACATCTTTCATTTACATTAGAATAATATATTTTTAAATCCTTAAGAATGTTCTAAAATTATTAGTCAACATGTATTACAAACTTATGATTACATTTTGGAAAAACAAATAATTGAGAAATGGTGAAATGTGCACTAAAATAATTATTCATTATAGAATATGGTAAAATTTATTTTTTATATGAACATTCTAAAATGGTGATAATATACAATCTTCTTTCAAATTAAATACTTTATTTTATTAGTTAATTCTACAAATTGATATAAGTCCAACACAAATTAAATTATAATCAATCGTTGTTAATAAGTTTATATATTTTTACAACTTTTCCTCTTTTTCATTAAAAAAATCATTTAATTGATATTTTATTTGTCTCCTCATAAAGTGGTGTGTAGTGGTGAACTTTTACTCGTCTATATAGTTGTATTTATTTATACATGTGAACTTTTTAAGTTTATAGCACGATTATACAATTTTAAGTGTATATAGTTTTAACTTTTTAAAATTAATTTATATTTTAACTATTACCTAAATTTAGGTTCTTTAAAAATAAACATATATAAACTGTACTAAGGATTTTTATTTTTTAATATATATATATATATATAAATACAAATAACTTACTGAGTTTTAAGGATTTGTAAAAGAATTTTGTATATAATATGATTTTTTTTGAAAAATATCTTAATTAAACATTTTCAAAAATAGTCTATATTATAAAATTGCTGAAACTAAATGAGATTTACAAGAATGACTAAAAACGTTAACTTTATATGACTATGTACAATGAACTATATATATCATAATAATTTTTTTTTTTTATTTTGCGAAATAAAAAAGATCAAGTTGAATTAAAATTTCAATTTAAAATAAAATGTTTAATGAATTATTCTGACGAACTTATATTTCACTCGTATTCATCGAATATCATTTAAAAAATTGATAACTAATATTAATAATTTGACTGTCAACTTCTTTTAATATGATCTATTTTTTAAAATTTCAATAGTTCTTTTAAAGAAGTTATTATTATAGATTTTTATTATTTGATGGTTATACATGTTAAAAATGCTACTTTTATATTTATATTTATTTTTCTATCTTTAAAAATATTAATTTGAATTATTTTAATATATAACAATTAATCAAAACAATTAATAATAGAAATTGATTTTTATAACTATTTTTATTTACATAAATTTATTATATCTTTTAACTTTGTTATAATTATTTTTATCAATCAAATATTTGTTTTTATGATAAAAAAAGATTATAATGAGTAGTTGTCATAAAAAGTTGAAAGTTCTTTTTTAAATATAATTAATTAAGAAAAATATAAACTATTATTATATTTAAGATTTTAAGATTTAAAATAAATTTAGTTTTTATGTTCAAATTAAAAAAAACAATAATTTACATTTTATTTATTCTCTCAAATTTAATGTTTAATAAAATGAATATAATTTTTCTTTTAAATTTAATAGCCAAAATTAATTTCATCCTAAATTTGAGAAATAAAATCACAATTAACCTTTTATATATGCAAGTTGTTTGAAGTTACCCATTCTAACTTGTTTCCGTTATTTGTTGTCTACAGAACAATTCGCGTTTAGGGTTTCACATCAATAATTCGGGTTCGTTCATCTCTCTCACGCGCCTTGTAATTTCTTTACCTCATTTACTTTCCTGAATCCGAGTGCATTCCCATTTAGATTGTTGTGTGTGGAATCGTGTTTTTAATTTTGTGTCATGTTTTCTGTTTTTGCAATTTTTTTCATCTAGGTTTGATATTTCTGTGTTGAGGCTTTTGGCGGTGTAGAAGATGTTCAAGAACACGTTCCAATCTGGATTTCTTTCCATATTATACAGCCTTGGGTATGTTGCGTTTTCGCTTCGTCATTTCACAATCCTGTTTCGTATGTTGGCTGTGATGATGTTACTGACATTTTTCGTTGTTTTTTTTTATATTTAGGAGTAAACCATTGCAGATATGGGACAAAGAAGGTACGTGTTTTCGGGTTTGCAGTAGCATCAAGTAGTAATATTTTGGGATTTGGGTGCTTGAAAATTAAAAATTATGACCATTGATTGAAGAATTGCCGGTGGGATTCTGATAAAATACACATGCACAGAGTATAGCTAATTATGAAGATATTAGGCCTTACTTGTTAATTTTGCAGCCAATGATTGTACTTTATCTTTTAAAACACACCTCAATCTAACATTTGAGCTTGTTTTAATTGCACTACTCTGCTGTGCCTTGATCTGAAACTATTTAACTTTATTCTCATTTTCAAAATTGATTTATTATGTTGTTAAATAGTAAGGTTTCTACTGTGAAGCTGACTGATAGCTGACCTATAGTTATACATGTGAATTTCAAGAAGAAAAGGAGTGGGCCCATTGTTAAAATAAGTTAGATGGGGGCAGGTTAGGAGGTTTGTTGTGTTCATTTAGGGGGTTATCATATGCACCAGGTTGGATGCGGGGAGAATTAACTGTCTAAGAATCGTATGACTGTTAGGAGAGTCCAGAGTCTCTAATTTATATGGGATTTACTTTTTTGTATCATTATCATTTTGCACATAGAGTTCTACAGTACTGAAATTTTTTCTTCATTCAATTATCCCTAATTTTGTTCTTCATTCAATAAAAGATCCTTACCTCTATCTCAAATACCCATGTAACCCTCACACCTCGCCAAACTTCTCATGGTAGGATACAAGGATCCTTAGTCGTTGATCTTCTTGCCTATTAATGCCAAGAAAGGTTAATGTGTAATATTACTCTTGGTATTTCCATTATTCCTATTGTGATAGGGAATTTATGCATTCTTAGATCAATTTTTTTCAGTGAATCTTTTCTTATACGTCAATACTACTCTATCAAGTTACTCTGTATCATAGTTGAACATCATGCTTCAGTCTGTGTATCTGCTTTCAATTTATGTCTTGTACTCTGTCTCCCTTAGTAGAAACCCCATACTAGAATCACATACATACAATCTGAGACCTAAATTGCACACCTTTTGCAATTGGATCGTGATATCTGACTAGTTTAACTATTTCTTCTGAAAAATACTTGTACTGACATGGGAACCAGTGGGTTGAGTTACAATTTGATAACCTTGAGCGAGGATGTAATTGTTGGAATTCTCTTTCACACACTTTCAGGGGCTAAATACGACTTTTTGTGTTTTCAGGGACTTTATTGACAATGGCTCACATATTTAAGGATTAATGTGGTCACTTACCCATTTCTTGCTGATGATTTGCATTTGATGAATTAACAGTTTGTCTTAATATATTTTTTGTTTGTCTGATGATATGAACAATCGTTTTCTTGTTCAAGGTAAGTATAATGTCACTGATTTTTTTGGACTTTGTTTATAGTTGTGAATGGTCACATTAAACGACCTCAGGATGAAGACATTCAATCCAATGTACTGGAAATAATTGGATCAAATATTCAGTCCACATACATTACTTGCCCGGCTGACCCAGCTGCAACACTTGGTATAAAACTACCATTCTTGGTTATGATTGTCAAGAATCTAAAGAAGTATTTCACATTTGAGATTCAAGTTTTGGATGATAAGAATGTGAGACGACGATTTCGAGCTTCAAATTTTCAAGTGTGTAAGTCTGCCCATATTTGTATGTCTAAGGGGTTTGTCCACAACTTGCAGGATTTTGATTTCTTCCGTATGGTATTTTTTGCATGACTGCTTGTTTGTAAATAATGTAGAGAACTTTTAATTGTAATGTGTGGCAATTTTGGGTCAATGTATTTTTAGTTGGAAAATCTGAAGAATCCTCGTCATGTTTCTCAAGTCTGATGAAATTCACAGCTTGAGACTGCATTTACATCCAATTAATTTGCATGTTCAGAACTGCTTTGAGATTAAGTGACATTGGTTAATAGTTCTATTAGGGGATATTTAGTGATTGATCATTCAGTATGGAGATTATATGGCTCTAGTAACAGGAAATAAACAAAATTATTGATCTTATATATTTATTTACTTTCAAAACTTGACCTATTTAATCTGCCACTGAGCAGACTTTGTCCGTGAGAACTTTGTGAGGAACGTAAACATGTTCCCTCTTGTCTGATGCAGGCATTGGAATTTTCGTATTTGCTATGCTCACTATGAATGGAAGGACATGGGAAAATAAAAAAGATTTTATTAGGGACTGACGTGGTTTTGGTGATTCAGTGATTGAAACTCTGTTGATTGTGTCATACTATCTTTCATTCGTAAGCCGTTTAAAGGACGGGTATATTAGTGGTGAAATAGTTCTTATTATCATGGCATGTCATACTTGAGAAAAATAAAAAGAGAGAAAATATATTTTAGAGAACTTGTCCAAGACTCTCTTGGGTTTTAATATTTATTTATAGAATATGTAGAGTGATTTGATGTATAATGAGACAGAAAAGAGTAGAAAACAAGGCACCTCTAGGATATAGGTACGACTCAAAACAACTTTTTAATAAAGCCTATTCTAAGTCTATTCTAACTGGGGCATACTGATTTTATGTACCAAGCTTGGAACAAATAAGTTCAATTTGAGGCCCTCTAGGATATGAATGGCTATATACTGATTGTAAATTCATCATCACCCTATACACAACTTCAGCAGTTGTTCGGGTGACTATATTTTGTTTCTTGATTTTGCAAGAAATATGTCCTCTAACTAAAACACAATATCCTGTTGTAGAGCGTTAGTACTTAAGAGATCCTGACCAATTAACATCACAATACCCAGAGATTTGGGTTTCCCTTTTTCTTCATATAACAAACCTTGTCTTGGAGCCTTTTTGAGATACCTTAGAATATGAAGGGCAATAATCAATATAAGGAGTCTAGATGAACTAACATATAACACCAACTCCAAAAAACAAATTAAGTCTAATAATAGTAAGATAAGAAAGTTTTCCATCAAGTCTTTTATATCTTTCTCGGTCAAAGAAAGATTCACCCTGTTTTGCCATTAATTTCTGATATGGGTATTGGTCTATAGTTAATCATACCTGTCTACTTTAAATAGGACATGGATTACAGGTAGAATGAGTACCTTTTTGGATAGCAATGGGTCAACTCAAATTGTCATTATCAGGAATTGTGGTATTGAGTGATGATTGAGAAGTACCTGGTGAAGTGGATTCACCTTGGAGTATTGGACTAGTCATTCGGATCCTGCCTTGTAGGTAATAAGAGGTGGTGATGATGCTTCAAATGAATTGTGGATGGAATTTCGGTTGTCAAGAGTAGGAGGAACAAACTACTTAATTAATGGCAAAGGTAGGACTTGTTGGACTGAATGTACATACTGTACAGACAAAGGGAAGAAAAGAGTCTGTTAGAAAAAAAGTGACACTAGGTAGACATGTAGTACTTCTTAATTTCAAAAGAGTAACATTGATAACCTTTTTGGGAGGCGAGAACATCCTAAGAAGACACATTTGATTGATGGCTTTGGTTGAGAGCTTATCCAAACCTGAAAAAATATATGTACAATTCACAACCACTTTTTATTAAAACCTATTCTGAGCCTATTCTAACCATCATGAGGTATACGGTGCTTGTAAAAAGAAGTTATATGGAATATTGTAACATTTTTGCTAAAATGATCTTTTAATATTTTTCCTGAAATAAAATCGATACAATTTAGAAATGATTTAATGTGTTCTTATTTTTATGTCATAATAGGCTGTCACTCGAGTAAAGCCATACATTTGCACTATGCCACTGAGAATGGATGAGGGGTGGAATCAAATACAGTTTAACCTGGCTGATTTCACCAAGAGAGCATATGGAACTAATTATGTGGAGACACTCCGAGTTCAGGTCCATGCAAACTGTCGCCTGAGAAGGATATACTTCTCTGATCGCCTCTACTCTGAAGAAGAACTCCCTCCTGAGTTCAAATTGTACCTTCCGATGCAGGTTAGATAGTCTGCATAAGTAAAACTAGTTTTTTTTTTATATTTATCTTTTCTTGTCAAGTGTACACTAGGAATCTCTCTATTTGTATTTTTTTACTTTCCTTCTTTTTGATAAAATCTCACCCCGTTCATGTCATCATGCAGAAATCATGAATATATGTTGTTGAAGATGGAATGGAGCTTGGATAGAGTTCGATGTTATTTTTATGCATACTACATATAATAACTATAAGATAGAACTTTATTCTAAAATTTGTATCTATGTTGTGCTAGATCCAATAATAACTTTTGCAACTGCTTGTTCCAGACACTTTGTAGAATATTCTGATATGCTTATCTCTAATATTGGAAGTTAATTTTAATAATGTTGTGCTTTGCTTTAATAACGTATGTGCAGTGTTCACTCAAAACAGTCTAAATTGATGTGAATACATGATTTGAGTGTAGGGATGGTTAAACTGCAGTATCATTTCTGCTGCTCATGGATGCCTCTTGTTATTACAGGCAAGCCCATCCTAGCAGTAAGTTAATTGTGGTAATATTAACAATATTTAGTTAAGTGTAAGCAAAAGGCGTCAGCATTATACACTTTTAGAAATGTTTTAAATATAAAGCATGCCAGTTTCAAGAGTAGAAAGTTGAAAAAAAGGGTCAAATACTGGCTGAATGCTTTGTCTTTCCCAATCATTCAACAGAGGGTCGAAAGAAAAAGAAAGAATTGTATAATTAGAGAAACCTATTTTTCAAATTTAACACTAATAGTACGTGTAAGCTCATTCCATTTTTATTTCGTAGTAATATATTAAAAAAATAATGATTGGTTATTAGGTCTTTTTTCACCTAAAATAGGTGTATTTAAGTTGAAGAATTGTTTTTAGGGTCAATTATTAATAATTGGTAATTTATCCTACCTAATTGATTAATGGTTTTTTTTAAATCGATATTATAACTTAAATGTTGACTTTAAAAATATTTACAATTTTTATTTCTGTCTTTAATACGTTCTATTTTGTTTTATTTTTCATCTATTTTTATTGATTTTTTTAATTTATATTTTTAATCTATTGTATTTCGTGTATGTTTATTTCTTAACAAATTAACCTTTAAGGCCCTTAAAGTCACGGTTTAGTGCCACAAAAGTTGAGAACTCTGAGGGTATTTGAGAATGAAAATAATTAAATGAAAGTAGGAATAATTTCAATGGATGAAACATTATATTTGTACTGGATTTAAGTCTCTAAAATATAACACTGTAAAAAAAGTGTCCATAATGTTGTTAGAAAATTGGATGTTCATGCCATTATCGTCATCAATTTGGATGCATTCATTGTAAATCTTCTGAGAATAGGGTTTGAGTTATAAACTATTGCAGCAGATGTGGACAGAATTATATATCTACAAAGAGATGGATATTGAATCATCTCCAAAGTCCAAACTACTTTTAAAAATGTTGAATTACCACATATCCTCGATAACAACTCGTTCAGTTTTTTTTTTTTATCAGCAATGCATAAATTAAATTAACTTGCATTAAATTAACAAGGATACTTTAGTGGTATCCTAACCCATATAGATGACTAAAGGTTACTCTTATGATTTACCCTTATGATTTAGAAAAAAAACAAACATAAGTCTTAACCTACATCTTTACATACTATAACTGAGAAAAGTAGCATAAGCAAACAGCACCAGCTCTTCCCAAAAAAACTGCACCCATCCTGCATGAGAGCCTGAAAAGAAGCAAAGCAAAGCATGTAAGGCACCATGATCACAAAACACTTAAAATAGTTTGTGATACTTGCCATTCCAAGCCACCGTCTTCTCATTGACATTCCTTTGGCATCAAAACGCTTCAATATCATTGCCCTCACCCTCCATAGTTCACCGAACATATTACTATGCTTGCTCAAAACACCTCTTTCAATCTAATTCCACAAAAACATACACTTCAATAATGCTTACAATTCTTTCAATTTTAAAACAGAATATCGATAATAAGACATTAAAAAGATGAGAAGTTGATGCGTGAATAAAGTGGTGAACCAGAGATTAAAATTTTGCACTAAATAAGATTGTATTTGAAATGCTTCAAAGATAGTGTGGAGAATTAGCACCTATTGAAAATGTAGACAAGTCAGAATTGGTGCCATAGTAATTTCCAACTTGGGCTTTGTCTTTAATGTTTACTTGTTCGTCATCAATCCATACGGTTTTAATGTAAGCAATCTTTTCCCAATCTTCACCTTCTTGTTTCTTGCATCGCTGTTTGAGCAACGGACAGTCTCTAATTATGAGTTCTGAAATGGATTCGGGCAGATTCTCCTCTGACAAGCATTGGAGAATTGGACAATTATGAATAACCAATTTCTTAAGAGAGGAGAGGTGAGAGAGACCCCTGAAGTCCAGTTTCTTTAGATTTGGACAATCTTTTATGCTTAGCTCAGTAAGAGAAAGTGGAAACAAACCATTACTTGGAAAACACTCCACATCCCCTTCTTCAATATACAAGGATTCTAGAGATGGGTTGGTTCCCCAAACCCCCTTCTTTAGTGAGGCAACAAATTTGGAACAATTGAAGAGAAACATTTTTTTTAGATTTGATGGCAAACACCCCTCAGACAACTCCACTCCTGGACAATCCTTTATATGCAGATAACTAAGAGATGGAAGTAGGGAAGACATGCATTTAGGCATTGATTTCAATTTCTCCAGTTCTTTAATATGAAATGTCTCTAGCTCAGATGTCAATAATCCTTCATTGGGAAATGATTCAAATTCAAAGCATTTTTTAATTTCCAGACTCTTCAAATGATGATGAGGGTGCCCTTGTGATATTATCTGTAAGTTACGACAATTTCCTAAATCAAGCTCGCGGAGTTTTAGGAATAAGTCTAGAGGAAAGTTCGTTAGAGAGTCACAACATTGATTGATATTCAATTGTACAAGAAAATAGTAGCAATGGTTTATAGGAATATTCATGCTCGGACAACAATAAATAGCCAAGTGTTCAAGAGGAGTATGAGATAGGAGGTGCCCAAAATCTATAGTCTTGGGAGTCGAAGCCCCAAGTTGTTCGCACCGCCCAACAATTAGATTCTTTAAATAAGGAAGGTGCTCTGGCAAGTGCCCTTTCAGTATGGGACATTTCGACACAATAAGACATTGAAGTCTTGGAAAAGCACCCTTCATGCATTGCCATTCTTCCCATTCTTTCATGTCATGAAAGGTCAACATTTCCAAGGATGCAAATGCAGAAGAGCTATTACCATAAAAATCAGCATCTATCCTCACTATCTTATCAAGGCCTTCAATTTCCAACTGCTTGAGAAATGTCAAAAGTCCAAGGGAAGGCAACCATTGGCAATGTTTACAGTTATACAAATTTAAGGACACCATATTCAATAGAAATTTATCAGACAACCAACCTGGAAATTGCGTGCCACAAAAGTAACGGATTGACAACTGCTTCAAATGTCTGGAAGGTTTCAAATTCTCTATTACTTCTCTTTCTTTTACTGAATCCTCATTGTTCAGCTTCAAATTCCATTCTAAACATAGCCCCACAAGATGTGTTTTATTCTTCAAATCCGATGCCAACGTATCACAGGGGTTCACAATATTTTCAAGATTTGAAAGTGACAGATATCCATGAAGATCAAGTTGTCCTAGTTGTTGAATACTGAACTCACTACCACTTTTTCCAACCTTAAACTCACCCATCCATACTTGAAGATTCTTCAATTTTCCTAAAAGCACTGGAACTTTTGTTAAAGTAGTTCCACCAAGTTCAAGGCGGCGCAACTTGGTGAGCTCATGCAAAGTCGAGGGCAACTCCTTCAAAGAGGTACAATGGTTGAGCTTCAACACTTGTAAGTTATAGAGTGAACATAATGAGTCGGGAAGTCCCTCTATGTTTGTGCTTGAAAGGTCTAATGAACGGAGATGTATAAGATCACATATAGTGTCAAGCAACTCTTCTACATTATCACATGAAGGCAATGATAAGACCCGTAAGAACTTAAAATTGGAGATCAACTCATATATTGACATCCCATAGTTGACAAAATTTATAAATGTTCGCAGCCCTTTAGCATCACATAAACTCCTATACTCATCACATTTAGCAAGATTCCTTACAATTGAAAAGTGACGGGTTGTTTTTGGTACTCTTTCTCCTTCTGCTTTATCAACTCCCAACCTGAAACACATTTCACCAGAAACATACTTTGCTAAATCATTTACAAGGTCGTGCATGACAAAGTATGTTTTGTTATACCTAATTGACTGCTGAAAGAATGACCTTGATAATAGATCATTGAAGTATTGTTCACCTACTTCTTCTGGAGACTTACTCGACTGAGAGCAGTGTAGATAATTTTCAGCCATCCATAAGAGAATTAAGCTCTCTTTGTCAAACTCATGGTTTTTGGGGAATAACGCACAGTAAGCGAAACATCTCTTGAGATGAGAAGGGAGATGATAATAGCTCAACAACAAAGCAGGGAGAATGTTACTATCTTCTATCGGTAAGTCCCATATGTTGCTTTCTAATACACCTTCCCACTCTGAAACAGATGACTTTGACTGTAAAAGAGATCCTACCGTTTCAAGGGCGAGTGGCAGTCCTTGGCACTTTTCAACTATCTTCATGCCAATCTCCTTCAACTCAAAATTCAACTTAGAGTTATCATCTTGCAATGAATGGTTTACAAAAACTTGCCAACTGTGATCTTCTTGTAATTGCTTTAGTCGGTGTATGTTGTTTGACTCCAAAGTAGAAGCAACTTTGTTACTCCGTGTTGTGACAAGAATTTTACTTCCCTTAGCCCCATATTTAAGAGGAGTTCGCAAAGTTTTCCACTGGTTTCGATCTTCATTCCAAACATCATCCAGAACCAGAAAAAACTTCACTCCAGTCAATTTTTCTTTCAGTTTTCCATGAGCCATTTCTAGGTCTTCACTATCATCTTTTGATTTAGTGAAAGCCCCAATAATTGCTTTTGATACTGTCAAAACATGAAACTCATCTGAAACACAAACCCAAGCTTTAAGGTCAAATTTAGCTTCCTTCATCTTTGGGTCATTGTATACATGTTGAGCAAGTGTGGTCTTACCCATCCCGCCCATACCCACAATAGAAAGTATAGACAGTTGGTTATGATTGTTACTCTCAGATGTGAGCCAATTAAGGATCATTTCTTTCTCCTCATCTCTGCCATAAATAATCTCTTCAGCCACCAATGATGAAGATTCATTTTTTTTCTTTGACACTTTATTACCCAACCCATATCCAACACCACTAGAAATTTTGAAATCTTGAACAACCTTTTGGTTTGAGAGAGATTCTAGATCATCCAGGACTTCTATTATCTTGGATTCAAAACTGCTTACCTTGCTAGCACTGCACTGGAATTCAGCTACCGACTGGTTTTTGGAGCATTCATAGTCTATTTCATCCAAGAGATCCTCTGCATCATACAACGCGTCTCTAACCTCATCAAGCCATTCTTTGACCAATGAGTTACTGAACTGCTTTTGTTCTGCATCATCAAGCACAGCATTGATGTCCATCAGCTTCCTCTTCAACTTTTTCAGCAGCCTCTCATCTAGCTTTCTCCCTCGAAAGTAGTCCAGAACTTGATGAGAATCCAGCTTGTCAAATAGCACCTGTAGAACAGCACCAAAAAGAGCACCACCAAGTGTTTCTAGGACTGGCATGGTTTGAAAGGAAGTGGCCAAATGAAAGAGAAGAAAGGGTTGTGAAAACTGGAAGTGGAGCTTAAGTATGTGAATCAATGGCTGAGTGTGAATGCAGATAGATTTGTTGGAAATTCATTCACTTCAATTCGCTTTAGTTGCTTTTTTCACTTCAATGAAATTTCTACCGACTTTAAGTCTTTTCTGGTTAATAACTTTATATGACTAAAGAAACCCAAGGGACCTTCATGTCTCATGATCATGATCAGAGCAAATTAGAATCTCAATAAAGCATTTCAAACTCAGATCACAATTTTTCTTTACATACCCATTACTTCTTCTTTTATGTGTGTATATATATATACACATACATACACTATATCTTCAAACAGAAACATTGTATAGGGTGCAAAATAAGGATGAAAGTAATATTGAGTATTTAATTTTTTGTTGATACTTATATAGGGTAAGATGAACCAAAGATAAGACAATAACTGCTTTCTTAATGATGGCTTTACCTCAAGATTTGATGGTCAACCAATAGTGTTCAGATTAATTTTCCAGAAGATGAAATATATAATATATGCTTGCAGATTCATCTTCTTTGCCAATGAGAGACAACATATTACCTTATGTTAATTCAAAGAGAATCAAAAGAGTAATAATAAAGTAAGAAATTAAATTAATAGAAAGTTTTGATATAAACATAGTTTCTCTTTTCACTTCTTATCCGTGTTTATTATTGCTAACTACATAAGTGGAGTCAATCCAAATCTTTTTAAGTCACAGTTGCGAGATTTAAATATTTAGTATGAATCACAGGTTTCAAATTTTTAGAATCTATTTTCTATATTTCATGCTTCAGATACTAGATTAAATATCTGACAGAATATAACCATCTTAGACTTATGTTATGTACTTTTAATAAGACCAATTAAAACAAGTTGTCCTCAATTAACAAACTCATATTCCGGAAATACAGAAACAAAGAAATTCTACTATTGAACTACCAAATCAAAATGGAATAGACTAGCAAACAATAAGAAACATAAATGCTTCACTTTCTATTGAAAAACTAATGACTCGATTTTTGTGAATCTAATTCATACAAATTCCGTCAAATAAAATTGACAAATTATAAATCTCCAAAATAATAGATAAAAATATCGCAAATAGAGCCATTGCAACACCCACCAACGGAGTAGTTCCCCACCCCGGAGCTACTTTATCATATTCTGAATTTAAAGGTTTCGATAAATTCTCTACAACAGTTCGTCTTGGACCAGATAAGTAGAGTCAATCCAAATCTTACGAGTTTTGTTAGGTTGAATTTTGCTTAAATTTTACTATCTTAATATGATATCAGAATCATTCAAAGCCTATCTCAATCGATAATTGAGTCTATTGTACCAAACACTATTGGATCGCCCTCGATTCCTACATTCGATTTTCTCAATGCCTTCGACATAAGTTAGAGATCCCACATTAGCTAGAGATAAGACTAATTTGTTATCCAGACCTAGAGAGGTTTATTGAGTTAGTTTTTTGAGCATGAGTTAGATTTAATCTCACTTCTTAATACGATAGCCTTGGTTTGCAAAATATTTCGGAAAAATTCTCCCGAAATAGTTTTTTCCTGAAATTACACGTAACAATCTTGACTGAATTTGGGACAAAACTTAACAAATTTCAAGTCAAACGGACGAGTATTCACTTAGGAAAAAAATCAAACATTTTCACACACAAACGAACCTTCCTTTCAGCCTTGGCAGTGATGAATAAATTTTTTATTGAGAATCTTGTGGGACGAATCTGGGGTTCAAATCTTAGCCAAAACTCAATAGACACAATGACGAATGTATGATAAAAATTTCAGACAATAATACCCAAGGAGTAAGGCGTAGTAAGTCCCAGACTGAGAGTGAACAAAACTAGTTTTCCGAAAACTAAACGTCCTGGCTTTTTTACCCCCTATCTTCCTTTTGTTATTTGTTTATGGACGTGCCTCCTTACCTGGGTGCAAAAAATATATAGAAGTACTTGTATGAATTTTTTTAGTGCAATACGGACCCAGAATTTTTTTTGCAGAAAGTAGGGCGAAATTTCACAAGTTTCGGTAGAGGATAGCCTTGGTTTGCACAAAATTTTTGAAAAATTCTTCTGAAATAGTTTTTTTTCCCTGAAATTACAAATAAGAATCTTGACTGAATTTGGAACAAAACGCGACAAATTTAAGGTCAAACAGACGAGTATTCACCTAGGAAAAAAATCAAACAGTTTCACACACAAACAAACCGTCCTTTCAGCCCTGGCATTGATGAATAAATTTTCTATTGCGAATCTTATGGGTCGAATCTGGGGTTCAAATCTCAGCCAAACCTCAATAGACACAATGAAGAATGTGTGGTAAAAATTTCAGACAATAATACCGAAGGAGTAAGGCGTAGAAAATCCTAGACCGAGAGTGAACAAAACTGGTTTTCCGAAAACTAAACGTCCTGGCTTTTCTTCCCCCTATTTTGTTTTTCTGATTTGTTAATGGACGTGCCTCCTTACCTGGTTGAAAACAACATATGGAAGTACTTGTGTGAATTTTTTCAGTGCAATATGGACCCAAAAAAAAGTGCAAAAAGTAGGGCGGATTTTCACAAGTTTCGGTAGAGGATAGTCTTGGTTTGTATAAAATTTCTGAAAAATTCTTTCGAAATAGTTTTTTCCTGAAATTACACGTAAGAATCTCAGCTGAATTTGGGACAAAACGCAACAAATTTCAGGTCAAACAGATGAGTATTCACCTAGGAAAAAAATCAAATAGTTTCACACACAAACAAACCTTCCTTTTATCCCAGGCAATGATGAATAAAAGTTTTATTGTGAATTTTGTAAGACGAATCTGGGGCTCAAATCTTAGGGAAAACTCAATAGACATAGTGATGAATGTCTGGTAAAAATTTCAGACCAAAATACCCAAGGAGTAAGGTGTAGTAAATCTCAGTCCGTGAGTGAACAAAATTGGTTTTCCGAAAATTAAACGTTATGACTTTTCTACCCGCTATCTTCTTTTTTTGATTTTTTTATGGACGTGCCTGCTTACCTGGGTTCAAACAACATATGTAAGTACTTGTGTCAATGTTTTCAGCGCAATACGGACCCAGAAAAAAATTGCAAAAAGTAGGGCAAAATTTAACAAGTTTCGGTAGAGGGATAGCCTTGGTTTGCACAAAATTTTTGAAATTTTTTCCCAAAATAGTTTTTTCCTGAAATTCCACGTAAGAATCTAGACTGAATTTGGGAAAAAACATGACAAAATTTAGATCCAATGGACGAGAATTCACCTAGGAAAAAAAATAAAACAGTTTCATACACAAACAAACCTTCCTTTCAGCTCTAACAGTGATGAATGAATTTTTTATTGCGAATCTTGTGGGACGAATCTGGAGCTCAAATCTCTTCCAGCACACTACAAAAAAACGTGTATATAGTGGCGGTTATAATATGACAGTTATTAAAAACCGCCACAATTTACTGTATAATACGACATTTTCGTAAGCGCCATAATCTTCATTCGAAATGTGACATTTAGAACTGTCACAATTTACCTTCAAAATAAAATTTCTTCCGCTTTTCGTTCCCTCCATAACCTTAATCTTTTCCAAAGTTTTCATTTTTCCCTCTTCGATATTCTTGAAAATATACCTCTTTCACTCAACCTCTAAAAAACCTTCACTCCCGCCCCGATCCTCTTTCAGTCTTCACATTCTTCTTAACCATCTCAACCCCATTGCGTAAACCCTTTCACCTTCACCGTAATCCTTCCCTTCTCAGTCCCATTTTGTAAACCCTTTCCTCTCACCCTCACTGCAATCGTAAACCCTTCCTCTCACCCTCACCACAAACGTTCCCCAGTTGTATTTTGTAAACCCTCACTCACCGCCCCATTTCGTTATCTCAAATTTCAGACATAAATTGAGAGAGATAACATTGCATCGTTGCAGTGGCGCGCCCAATGGCTCTGGGAATCTCCAATATTCTGCACTGTCCCAAATTGAGTTTCTCTCATAACAATCTCCGTCCCAAAATTTCAACCTCTCTTAGGTCATCCATTCTCTCTCTCTCTCTCTCTCTCTCTCTCTCTCTATATATATATATATATATATATATATATATCCATTTGCAAGAATCGAAGAACGAATTTAGTTTTTGTTCGAATTAATTTGTTTTTTGCATACCACACGTTTCTAGGGTTAATAAAATGTAATTCGGTGTCGATTTTCAGGTTTACCCAGACAACAACATGGAGTGAAAGAAAGATTATCTGTGCTGCTGCATCTGTGACAGGGAGCTTTAATTCCGATGGTGACTTTAATCCTTACGAGGTAAAGAGTAAAATCTACTCTGTAATTAGTTCACACTTTGAAATTTGAAGTTGTTTGAATTGTATCTTAGTTTCTGTGATGTAGGTGCTAGGTGTAAGCCATATTGAGAAATTTGACATGGTCAAGGCAACTAATCGGAAAAAGGGCGTAACTATTTTAAGGGTTGTTGTAGGTTTTATTTTACTATTTGTATTTTATTATAATATTTAAACTGGATTTGAGAATAGTGGTTTGAGTTGCATATAGTTAGTTGTGTTGTTTAACAACATTATAGCTTTTGAATTTGAATGTTAGATTTTAGGAACACGTGGATATGGTAGAAAGGTCATCAAATGATCTTTCTAGCCACTATGCTTGGTACTGGAATCTTAGGTTATTGGTTTCAAAAGCTTTTCCCTCCTGGAATCTATTTGGAAGCATATTGCAACCATTCGTTGTAGCAGCGATTATGCCATGCTATTTATAATCCTTCCCTCTTCAAATTAGTTGCTTAATTGCATTTATTTTGCTGCAGAAATGTTGGTGATGGAGTAGTGGGCAATGCTTAAGTGAAGTAATTCATCTTCTGATGCCTGTGGACAAAACCAATGGTCATTTGGCTACATGTTGATTACAGTTTCTGTCACTGCATGTAATAAATTGGTGTCGCTGTGATTAATTAAGGAAATGTTAGATTTTAGAAAGTTCTCCAATTTATGGTTTTTCAATTTTGTTATATCAATTGGTACATGAGGTTTTTAAGTGAATGAAGTCCACTAAAAAATACTCTAGCCTTAAACAACAGAGGAAGGTCCTAAAATTGGTTTAAAATCTACCATCAAATAGAGTCAAACAATTCTGTTGTTTATCTCCAGAACTGGGTGCTCTCATATGCACACTAGCTTTATTTATTTTTTCCTAAATTCCGAGGTAATTTTCTTCTGACTTGATAAAATGCAAAAGGTGAAAACATCCTAATGAGCTTTATAATGGTGAATTGGCCATGAAAACACACATATTCATGCATTCATACTGTGAAATTGTGTTTACATGCAACATTTTATAATTTTATAATTTTATAGTGCAGCATTTTGATTCTGGCAAGGTCTGATCAATTTCAAAGTCAATGAGTTCAGCAACCTCATGCAAGGTAGTGAGCCTTTCCTTAGCTTTCAGCAGAGTTGGTTGTTTTCCAAAGAGAGTAATTTGCATGAAGGTTGTGACCAATGGAACCATGTTAGTCCCAAAAGCACCACACACATGCGCCTGGTCCAAAATTTCAGTTGCTATGAAATTGCTACTTGCTATAGCTCCATGTTCAAAGGTGCAAAAGAGAAGCAACAACATGGTGAAAGTTCATCTTCTGGGTTGCTATACTCAGAGCCAAATGCCCATAGTGATAGCCTAAATGAGTCAGCAGCACAAGATTTAGTCTTGAGAAAGCGATCTTTTATGGTATTAATCATTGCTTTCTTAATCACATCTTAGCTTCTTTTTATACATTTATTTAGCATTAGTCCATAAGAAGTACAATAAATTAATTAGAATGGAAGAATGATTTTGGTGTTTATAGGGAGAGACCATGCAAGCTGCCAATGCCAAGAAGCCATGCACAACTACAAGTAAAGCAACAAAACCAAAGTCAAGCCCACTCAAGGATCCTCAAAATGTTGCTGCCAAGGTTTGCTTAATTACTTCAAACCTAAGTTAAATTATGTATGTCGCATATATGTTCCATGTTTTGATTGCAAATTAAGAAAACTTAAATATAAGCTCAATGCTGATAGAATGTTTGTACGAGTGTATCACAGAACAGAAGAGAGAGAATAAGTGAGCGGCTTAAGATACTCCAAGAACTGGTCCCTAACGGCTCCAAGGTAGATTTTTCAAACTAGTTTGAAATGCTACATTCTTTTGCATTTCCTTTGCAACAATATCTAGGATTATGATTTAATTCCATTGATGGATTATTATTGTTATGATGAATGACAGTTAATGAACATAAAATTTCTCTATTACTATTATAATACTAACAATAATTAATATTTATTTTTAATTTTAATTCCAATTCTTTGCTATATTTTAAAGTATTTTTGAAAGATTATTTTTTAAAGTGACTAATTTATCCTTTAAATTTTTTTTTATTTGTTTCAATTTATTCCTTATAACAAATTAGTTTGCAGGTCCACTGGCCTTTGAAAACGAGGAATACAATGGGAGCTTACCTAATTTGAAATTGAAACGACAAAGGTTGAGTATGCATACATGTCTAGACCCTTACCTGTTACCTGAATTAGATATATTAATATATAACACTGATTTCATTTGCTATGTAGTTATTCCATCTACAACTTTCTTTGTTGCAAGCTTCACTTTCCTCCTATTTTAAATAATTAATTTGTCACATGTTATTTTTTCTTTCTCTCTTTTCTAAAATAATTCATTTATTTTTTAAAATTTGAAAATTAACTCTAAACATATTTTAATTAATTTCAGGCACCGGATGATGGAAGTCGTACTTCCGGATGATGGAAGTCGTACTTCATCACTGAACCAGAATATTATTGGATCAAGTGGAGGCAACAAGACAAATTAGAATTAGGACTATGACATTAGTTGTAATATATTCAAATAAAATTTACATTTTGACAATTTAATTTAATTGTTTTTTGGATTAGTTTGACATTATAAACTTTGTTATCTTAATGAATGAATAAAATCATTTCTTATTATTATATTTATCAATTTTAATTATATTATGAGGTATAATTTTATTATAAAATTAATTTATCTTATAATTTAATTATATTATGAAATTTAATTGCGTACTGAAATTTAATTATAATATAAAATTAAATAATATTATGAAATCAAATTATAAAACGAAATTAAATTAATTATTATAAATATTAAAATTTAAATTAAATTCATATTATATCGTATTAAGTGGCGGTTAAAACTGCCACTATTTACGTTAGAATTGGTGTACCCAGTTTTAAAATTACGACATTTATAATTGACGTCAATTACACGCTTAAAACCGCCACTTTATACAATGCATAATATGGCGTCTGCTACAACGGTTCTTAATTGACCGCCACATTAAACTTTGTGGCGGCAAGAATTATGGCGGTATGCGGTACCGCCACAGACGTATAATGCGGCGGTTAAAAACGCCAGTTTTTACAAAAATAACCGCCGCATTATACACGTTTTTTTGTAGTGGCACCCAATAGACACAGTGCTGAATGTGTGGTAAAAATTTCAGACCAAAATACCCAGGGAGTATGACGTAGTACGTCCTAGATCGAGAGTGAACAAAAGTGGTTTTCCAAAAACTAAATGGACTGGCTTTTCTACCCCCTATCTTCTTTTTGTGATATGTTTATGGACGTGCCTCCTTACCTGGGTGAAGAAAACATATGGAAGTACTTGTGTGATTTTTTTTAATGCAACATGGACCCAGAAAAAAATTAAAGACAGTAGGGCGGAATTTCACAAGTTTCGGTAGATGATAGCATTAGATTGCACAAAATTTCTAAAAAATTCTCCAAAAATAGTTTTTTCCTAAAATTACACGTAAGAATCTTGACTGAATTTATGACAAAACTTGACAAATTTCAAGTCAAAATGAAAAGTATTCACCTAGGAAAAAATATAAAACAGTTTCACACACAAAAGAACCTTCCTTTCAGCCCTGACAGTGATGAATAAAAAATTTATTGCAAATCTTGTGGGACGAATCTGGGACGTAAATCTCAACCAAAACTCAATAGACGCAGTGACAGAAGTGTAGTAAAAATTTCAGACCAAAATACCCAAGAAATAAGGCGTAGTAATTCCTAGACCGAGAGTGAACAAAACTGGTTTTCCGAAAATTAAACGTTCTGGCCTTTCTACCCCCTATCTTCTTTTTGTGATTTGTTTATGGACGTTCCTCCTTACCTGGGTTCAAACAAGATATGGAAGTAATTGTGTGAATTGTTTTAGCGCAATACGGATCCAGAAAAAAATTGCATAAAGTAGGGAAGAATTTCAAAAGTTTTGATAGAGGATCGCCTTGGTTTGCACAAAATTTCTGAAAAATTCTTTTGAAATAGTTTTTTCCTGAAATTACACGTATGAATCTCGACTGAATTTGGGACAAAACGCGAAAAATTTCAGGTCAAACGGACGAGTATTCACCTAGGAAAAAAATCAAACAGTTTAAAACACAAACGAACCTTCCTTTCAGCCCTGATCGTAATGAATAAAAGTTTTATTGTGAATCTCTTAAGACGAATCTGGGACTCAAATCTCAGCCAAAACTCAATAGACACAGTGACGAATATGTGGTAAAAATTTTAGACCAAAATACCCAAGGAATATTGGGGTCCCAGACCGAGAGTGAACAAAATTGGTTTTCTGAAAACTAAACGTCCTGACTTTTCTACCCGCGCTCTTCTTATTGTGATTTGTTTAGGGACGTGCCTCCTTACCTGGGTGAAAAAACATATGGAAGTACTTGTGTGAATTTTTTCAGCGCAATACGGTCCTAGAAAAAAATTGCAAAAACTAGGGCGAAATTTCAAAAGTTCGGGTAGAGGATAGACTTGGTTTGCAAAAAAATTCAGAAAAATTCTCCCAAAATAGTTTTTTCCTGAAATTACACGTAAGAATCTCGATTGAAAAAAATCAAGATAAACAAACCTTACTTTCAGCCTTGGCAGTGATGAATAAAATTTTAATTGCAAATCTTGTGGGACAAATTTGGGGTTCAAATCTCAGCCAAAACTCAATAGACACAATGAAAAATGTGTGGTAAAAATTCCAGACAATAATACCAAAGGAGTAAGGCGTACGAAATCCCAAACCGAGAGTGAACAAAACTGGTTTTCCGAAAACTAAATGTCCTGGGTTTTCTACCCCTATCTTCTTCTTGTGATTTGTTTATGGACGTACCTCCTTACCTAGGTGAAAACAACATATGGAAGTACTTGTGTGAGTTTTTTCAGTGCAATATGGACCCAGATAATATTTGCAGAAAGTAGGGTGTTTTCAAAAGTTTCGGTAGAGGATAAACTTGGTTTGCAAAAGAATTCAGAAAAATTATCCCAAAATAGTTTTTTCCTGAAACTACACGTAAGAATCTCGATTGAATTTGGGACAAAATGCGACAAATATCAGGTCAAAAGGACGAGTATTCACGTTGGAAAAAATCAAACAGTTTCACACATAAACAAACCTTGCTTTCAGCCCTGGCAGTGATGAATAAAAATTTTATTGCGAATCTTGTGGGACAAATCCAGGGTTCGAATCTGAGCCAAAACTCAATAGACGTAATGAAAAATGTGTGGTAAAAATTTCAGACAATAATACCCAAGGAGTATGGCGTAGTAAATCCCAGACCGAGAGTGAACAAAACTGGTTTTCCGAAAACTAAATGTCCTGGATTTTCCACCCCTATCTTCTTTTTGTGATTTGATTATGGACGTCCCTCCTTACCTGGGTGTAAACAACATATGGAAGTACTTGTGTGAATTTTTTCAGTGTAATATGGACCCAGATAAAAATTGAAGAAATTAGGGCGGAATTTCAAAAGTTTCGGTAGAGGATTGCAAAAAAATTCAGAAAAATTCTCCCCATATAGTTTTTTCCTGAAATTACACCTAAGAATCTCGATTGAATTTGGGACAAAACACGACAAATTTAAGGTCAAACAGACGAGTATTCACAAAGGAAAAAAATCAAACAGTTTCACACACAAACAAACCTTACTTTCAGCCCTGACAGTGATGAATAAAATTTTTATTGCGAATCTTCTATGACAAATTAGTGTCTCAAATCTCAGCCAAAACTCAATAGACACAGCGACGAATGTGTGGTAAAAATTTAACACCAAAATACCCAAGGAGTAAGGCGTAGTAAGTTTCAGACCAAGAGTGAACAAAACTGGTTTTCTAAAAATTAAACGTTCTAGCTTTTCTATCCCCTATCTTTTTTTTGTGATTTGTTTATGGACGTGTCTCCTTACTTGGGTGCAAACAACATATGAAAGTACTTGTGTCAATTTTTTCAGCGCAATACGGACCTAAAAAAAATTACAGAAAGTTGGACGAAATTTCACAAGTTTCGGAAAAGGATAGTGTTGGTTTGCACAAAATTTCTGAAAAATTCTCCCGAAATAGTTTTTTCCGAAAATTCCACGTAAGAATCCCGACTGAATTTGGTACAAAACTTTATTGCAAATCTTGTGGGATGGATCTTGGGATCAAATCTCATCCACAACTCAATAGACACATTGACGAATGTTTGGTAAAAATTTCAGACCAAAATACACAAGGAGTAAGGCGTAGTAAGTCCCGGACCGAGAGTGAACAAAACTGGTTTTCTAAAAACTAAACGTCTTGACTTTTCTACCCCCTATCTTCTTTTTGTGATTTGTTTATGGACGTGTCTCCTTACTTGGGTTCAAACAACTTATGGAAGTACTTGTGTTAATTTTTTCAGCACAAAACGGATCATAAAAAAAATGAAGAAAGTAGGGCGAAATTTCACAAGTTTCGGTAGAGGATGGCTGTGGTTTGCACAAAATTTGTTAAAAACACTCCCTAAGTAGTTTTTTTCCTAAAATTCCACGTAAGAATTTCGACTATATTTGGGACATAAAACGACAAATTTAAGGTCAAACGGACGAGTATTCATTTAGGAAAAAAATAAAACAGTTTCACATACAAACGAACCTTCCTTTCAGCTCTGGCAGTGATGAATAAAAAATTTATTGCAAATCTTGTGGGACGAATCTGGTGCTCAAATCTCAACCAAAACTCAATAGACACAATGAAGAATGTTTAGTAAAAGCTTCAGACCAAAATACCCAAGGAGTAAGGCGTAGTAAGTCCCAGACCAAGAGTGAATAAAACTGGTTTTGTTCACTCTCTAAACGTCCTAGCTTTTCTACCCCCTATATTCTTTTTGTGATTTTTTATGGACGTGCATCCTTACCTGGGTGCAAACAACATATGAAATTATTTGTGTGAATTTTTAAGCGTAGTACGGACTTAGAAATTTTTTGCAGAATGTAGGGCAAAATTTCACTAGTTTCGGTAGAGGATAGCCTTGGTTTGCACAAAATTTATGAAAAATTCTCCTGAAATAGTTTTTTTCCTGAAATTACAGGTATGAATATCGACTTAATTTGGGACAAAACGCGAAAAATTTCAAGTCTAACGGACGAATATTCACTTAGGAAAAAAATAAATTAGTTTAACACACAAACGAACATTCCTTTCAACCTTGACAAGTAATGAATAAAACTTTTATTGTAAATCTTGTAAGACGAATTTGGTGCTCAAATCTTAGCCAAAACCGAATAGACACAATGACAAATGTGTGGTAAAAATTTCACACTAAAATACCCTAGGAGTATTGGCGTCCCAGACCGATAGTGAACAAAACTGGTTTTCCGAAAACTAAACGTCTTGGCTTTTCTACATGTTATCTTCTTTCTATGATTTTTTTATGGACGTGCCTCCTTACCTGGGTGAAAAAAACATATGACAGTACTTGTGTGAATTTTTTCAACACAATACGGATCCGAAAAAAAATGCAGAAAGTAGGGCGGAATTTCACAAGTCTCGGTAAATGATAGCTATGGTTTACACAAAATTTCTGAAAAACTCTCCATAAATAGTTTTTTCCTGAAATTCCACGTAAGAATTTCGACTGTATTTGGGACATAACACGACAAATTTCAGGTCAAACGGACAAATATCCATTTAGGAAAAAAATAAAACAGTTTCACACAATTTCACACATAAAAAAATTTATTGTAAATATTGTGGGATGAATCTTGGGCTCAAATCTCAACCAAAACTCAATAGACACAGTGAAGAATGTCTAGTAAAAAGTTCAGACCAAAATACCCAATGAGTAAGGTGTAGTAAGTCTTAGACCGAGAGTGAACAAAACTGGTTTTCTAAAAACTAAACGTCTTGAATTTTCTACTCCCTTTCTTATTTTCGTGATTAGTTTATCGACGTGCCTCCTTACTTGGGTTCAAACAACATATGGAAGTACTTGTTTTCGTGATTTTTTTTTAGCGCAATACGGACCCAGGAAAAATTGCAGAATGTAGGGCATAATTTCACTAATTTCGGTAGAGGATAGCCTTGGTTTGCACAAAAATTCTGAAAAATTCTCTCGAAATAGTTTTATAGTGAAATTGCACGTAAGAATCTCGACTGAATTATGGGCAAAACACGACAAATTTCAGGTCAAACGGACGATTACTCCTCTAGGAAAAAAATCAAACAGTTTCACACCCAAACGAACCTTCCTTTCAACCCTGACAGTGATGAATAAAAAAATTATTGTGAATCTTATGGGACAAATCTTAGGCTCAAATATCACCCAATACTCAATAGACACAATGAAGAATGTCTGGTAAAAATTTCAGACTCAAATACCCAAGGAGTAAGGCATAGTAAGATCCAGACCGAGAATGAACAAAACTGGTTTTCCGAAAATAAAATGTCGTTGCTTGTCTACCCTCTATCCTGTTTATGGAAGTGCCTCCTTACCTGGGTGAAAACAACATATGAAAGTACTTGTGTGAATTTTTTCAGTGCAATATGGACCCAGAAAATTTTTGCAGAAAGTAGGGTGGAATTTCACAAGTTTCGGTATAACATAACCTTGGTTTGCACAAAATTTCTGAAAAATTCTCCTAAAGTAGTTTTTTCCTAAAATTTCACGTAAGAATCTCGATTGAATTTGGGACAAAACGCGAAAAATTTTAGGTCAAACGGACAAGTTTTCACCAAGGAAAAAAAATAAAAAAGTTTCACACACAAATGAACCTTCCTTCCAGCCTTGGTAGTGACGAATAAAAAACTTATTCCGAATTTTGTGGGACGAATCTAGGGTTCAAATCTCACACAAAACTCAATAAAAATAGTTTCGAATGTCTGGTAAAAATTTCAGACAAAAATATCCAAGTAGTAATCCATCGTAAGTGTTAGACCCAGAGTGAACAAATCTGAATTTCCGAAAAGAAAACGTCCTTGCTTTTCTACCCCCTATCTTTTTTTTGTGATTTGTTTATTGATGTGCCTCCATACCTATGTGCAAACAACATAAGAAAGTACTTGTGTGAATTTTTGTAACGCAATACGGACTTAGAAAAAAATTGCAGAAAGTACAACGAAATTTCACAAGTTTCGATAGTGGATAACCTTGGTTTACACAAAATTTCTGAAAAATTTTACCGAAATAGTTTTTTCCTGAAATTTCACGTAAGAATCTCGATTGAATTTGGGACAAAATGCGACAAATTTCAGGTCAAACGGACGCGTTTTAACCGAAGATAAAAAATCAAAAACTTTCACACACAAATGAACCTTGTTTTCAGCCCGGATAATGATGAATAAAAAATTTATTGCGAATTTTGTGGGACGAATCTGGAACTCAAATATCAGCCAAAACTTAATAGACACAGTGTGGAATTTCTGGTAAAAATTTCAGACAAAAATATCCAAGGAGTAATCCATCGTAAGTCCTAGACCGAGAGTGAAGAAATCTGGATTTTCGGAAAGAAAACGTCCTTGCTTTTCTACCCCCTATCTTCTTTTTGTGATTTGTTTATGGACGTGCCTCCTTACCTTTGTGCAAATAAAATATGAAAGTACTTGTGTGAATTTCTTTAGCGCAATACGGACCTCATAAAAAAATTGCAGAAAATACAACGAAATTTCACAAGTTTCAGTAGTGGATAACCTTGTTTTCCATATAATTTCTGAAAAATTCTCCCGAAATAGTTTTTTCTTAAAATTCAACATAAGAATCTCGACTGAATTTAGAACAAAACGCGACAAGTTTCAGGTCTAACGGATGAGTATTCATCCTGGGAAAAAATCAATCAGTTTAACACACAAACAAACCTTCCTTTTACCCCGACAGTGATGAAGAAAAATTTATTGTGAATCTTGTGGGACGAATCTGGGGTTCAAATTTAAGCCAAAACACAATAGACACAGTGACGAATGTCTGGTAATAATTTCATACCAAAATACCCAAGGATTAAGGCGTAGAAAATCGCAGACCGAGAGTGATTAAAATTGGTTTTTTGAAAACAAAACGTCTTGGCTTTTTTACCTCCTATCTTCTTTTTCTAATTTTTTTATGGACGAGCCTCCTTACTTGGGTGCAAAAACCATATGAAAGTACTTGTGTGAATTTTTTCAGTGCAATATGGAACCATAAAAAAATTGCAGAAAGTAGGGCAGAACTTCATAAGTTTTTGTAGAGGATAGCCTTTGTTTGCAAAAAAATTCTGAAAAATTTTCCCAAAATAGTTTATTCCCGAAATTCCATGTTAGAATCTCGATTGAATTTGGAACAAAAGGCGACAAATTTCAAGTCAAACAGACAAGTAGTCACATACGAAAAATATCAAACAGTTTCACAAACAAACGAACCATCATTTTAGCCCTGGTAGTGATAAATAAATAATTTAGTGCGAATCTTGTGGGAAAATTCTGGGGCTCAAATCTCGGCCAACACTCAATAGACACAATGATGAGTATCTGGTAAAATTTTTAGACCAAATTACTCAAGGAGCAAGGCGTAGTAAGTCCCAAACCGAGAGTGAACAAAACTGGTTTTCCAAAAACACAACGTCCTGGCTTTTCTACCCCTATCTTCTTTTTGTGATTTGTGTATGGACGTGTCTCTTTACCTGGGTGCAAACAACATATGACAGTACTTTTGTGAATTTTTTCAGTGCAATACGGAGCTAGAAATTTTTTGCAGAAAGTAGGGTGAAATTTCACAAGTGTTGGAAGAGGATAGCCTTGATTTGCACAAAATTTCTAAAAAATTCTACCGAAATAGTTTTTTCCCGAAATTTCACATAATAATCTCGATTGAATTTGGGACAAAACACGAAAAATTTCAGGTCAAACGGACGAGTTTTCACATAGTAAAAAAAATCAAAAACTTTCACACACAAATGAACCTTGTTTTCAGCCCTGATAGTAATGAATAAAAAATTTATTGCAAATTTTGTGGGACGAATTTGGTGCTCCAATATCATCTAAAACTCAATAGATACGGTCTCAAATGTCTGGTAAAAATTTCATAAAAAAATATCCACGGAGTAATCCATCGTAGGTCCTAGACCGAGAGTGAAGAAATCTGGATTTCTAGAAAGAAAACGTCCTTGCTTTTCTACCCCCTATCTTCTTTTTGTGATTTGTTTATGGACGTGCCTCCTTACCTATATGCAAACAAAATATGAAAGTACTTTGTTTCAAAAGTTTAGCGCACTCCGGACCCAGAAAAAAATTGCAAAAAATACAACGAAATTTCACAAGTTTTGGTACCTTGTTTTGCATATAATTTCTGAAAAATTCTCCCGAAATAGTTTTTTCCTAAATTTCAACATATGAATCTCCACTGAATTTGGGACAAAATGCGACAGGTTTCAGGTCAAACGGATGAGTATTCACCTATGAAAAAAATCAAACAGTTTAACACACAAACGAACCTTCCTTTTACCCCGACAGTGATGAAGAAAAATTTATTGTTAGTCTTGTGGGACGAATTTGGGGTTCAAATTTCATCGAAAATTCAATAGATACAGTGACGAATGTTTGGTGAAAATTTCATACCAAAATACCCAAGGAGTAAGGCGTAGAAAGTCCCAGACCGAGAGTCATTAAAATTGGTTTTTCGAAAAAAAAAACGTCTTGGCTTTTCTAACCCCTATCTTCTTTTTTTGATTTGTTTATGGACGTGCCTCCTTACTTTGGTGCAAAAAACATATGAAAGTACTTGTGTGAATTTTTTCAGTGCAATATGGAACCATAAAAAATTTGCAGAAAGTCGGGCAAAATTTCATAAGTTTTTGTAGAGGATAGCCTTGGTTTGCAAAAAACTTCTGAAAAATTATCCCTAAATAGTTTATTCCCGAAATTCCATGTCAAAATCTCGATTGAATTTGGGACAAAACACGACAAATTTCAGGCCAAACAGATAAGTATTCAGCTACGAAAAATATCAAACAGTTTCACAAACAAACGAACCTTCCTTTCAGCCCTGGCAGTGATGAATAAATAATTTATTGCGAATCTTGTGGGACAAATCTGGGGCTAAAATGTCAACCAGCATTCAATAGACACAGTGACGATTATTTGGTAAAAATTTCAGACCAAAATACTCAAGGAGCAACGCGTAGTAAGTCCCAAGCCGAGAGTGAAAAAAACTGGTTTTCCAAAAATAGAACGTTCTGGCTTTTCTACCCCTATCCTCTTTTTGCGATTTGTGTCTGGACGTGTCTCCTTACCTGGGAGCAAACAACATATCAAAGTACTTGTGTGAATTTTTAAGTGCAATACGGACCCAGAAATTTTTTGCAGAAAGTAGGGCGGAATTTCACAAGTTTCGGTAGAGGATAGCCCTGGTTTGCACGAAATTTTTGAAATTTTTTACCGAAATAGTTTTTTCCTGAAATTTCACGTAAAAATATCGATTGAATTTGGGACAAAACGCGACAAATTTCAGGTCAAACGGACGAGTTTTCACCTAGGAAAAAAATCAAAAACTATCACACACAAATGAACCTTGTTTTCAACTTTGATAGTGATGAATAAAAAATTTATTACGAATTTTGTGGGACGAATCTGTGGATGAAATCTCATCCAAAATTTAATATACACAGTGTCAAATTTCCGGTAAAAATTTCAGACAAAAATATCCATGGAGTAATCCATCGTAAGTCCTAGACCGAGAGTCAACATATCTGGATTTCCGGAAAGAAGACGTCCTTGCTTTTCTACCCCCTATCTTCTTTTTGTGATTTGTTTATGGACGTGCCTCCTTACCTTTGTGCAAATAAAATATGAAAGTACTTGTGTGAATTTTTTAGCGCAATACGGACCCAGAAAAAAATTGGAAAAAATACGACGAAATTTCACAAGTTTCTATAGTGGATAACCTTCTTTTGCATATAATTTCTGAAATATTCTCCCGAAATAGATTTTTCCTAAAATTCCATATAAGAATCTCGACTGGATTTGGGACAAAATGCGACAAGTTTCAGGTCAAACGGATGAGTATTCACCTAAGGAAATAATCAAAACAATTTAACACAAACGAAACTTCCTTTTACCCCAACAATGATGAACAAAAATTTATTGTGAATCTTGTGGGACGAATCTGGAACTCAAATATCAGCCAAAACTTAATAGACACAGTGTCGAATGTCTGGTAAAAATTTCAGACAAAAATATCCAAGGAGTAATCCATCGTAAGTCCTAGACCGAGAGTGAAGAAATCTGGATTTTCGGAAAGAAAACGTCCTTGCTTTTCTACCCCCTATCTTCTTTTTGTGATTTGTTTATGGACGTGCCTCCTTACCTTTGTGCAAATAAAATATGAAAGTACTTGTGTGAATTTCTTTAGCGCAATACGGACCTCATAAAAAAATTGCAGAAAATACAACGAAATTTCACAAGTTTCAGTAGTGGATAACCTTGTTTTCCATATAATTTCTGAAAAATTCTCCCGAAATAGTTTTTTCTTAAAATTCAACATAACAATATCGACTGAATTTGGAACAAAACGCGACAAGTTTCAGGTCTAACGGATGAGTATTCAGCCTGGGAAAAAATCAATCAGTTTAACACACAAACGAAACTTCCTTTTACCCCGACAGTGATGAAGAAAATTTTATTGTGAATCTTGTGGGACGAATCTGGGGTTCAAATTTAAGCCAAAACACAATAGACACAGTGGCGAATGTCTGGTAATAATTTCATACCAAAATACCCAAGGATTAAGGCGTAGAAAGTCGCAGACCGAGAGTGATTAAAATTGGTTTTTTGAAAACAAAACGTCTTGGCTTTTTTACCTCCTATCTTCTTTTTCTAATTTTTTTATGGACGTGCCTCCTTACTTGGGTGGAAAAAACATATGAAAGTACTTGTGTGAATTTTTTCAGTGCAATATGAAACCATAAAAAAATTGCAGAAAGTCGGGCAAAATTTCATAAGTTTTTGTAGAGGATAGCCTTGGTTTGCAAAAAAAATCTGAAAAATTATCCCTAAATAGTTTATTCCCGAAATTCCATGTCAAAATCTCGATTGAATTTGGGACAAAACACGACAAATTTCAGGCCAAACAGATAAGTATTCAGCTACGAAAAATATCAAACAGTTTCACAAACAAACGAACCATCATTTTAGCCCTGGTAGTGATAAATAAATAATTTATTGCGAATCTTGTGGGAAAATTCTGGGGCTCAAATCTCGGCCAACACTCAATAGACACAATGATGAGTATCTGGTAAAATTTTTAGACCAAATTACTCAAGGAGCAAGGCGTAGTAAGTCCCTAACCGAGAGTGAACAAAACTGGTTTTCCAAAAACACAACGTCCTGGCTTTTCTACCCCTATCTTCTTTTTGTGATTTGTGTATGGACGTGTCTCTTTACCTGGGTGCAAACAACATATGACAGTACTTTTGTGAATTTTTTCAGTGCAATACGGAGCTAGAAATTTTTTGCAGAAAGTAGGGTGAAATTTCACAAGTGTCGGAAGAGGATAGCCTTGATTTGCACAAAATTTCTAAAAAATTCTACCGAAATAGTTTTTTCCTGAAATTTCACATAATAATCTCGATTGAATTTGGGACAAAACGCGACAAATTTCAGGTCAAACGGACGAGTTTTCACATAGTAAAAAAAAGCAAAATCTTTCACACACAAATGAACCTTGTTTTCAGCCCTGATAATAATGAATAAAAAATTTATTGCGAATTTTGTGGGACGAATTTGGGGCTCCAATATCATCCAAAACTCAATAGACACGGTCTCAAATGTCTGGTAAAAATTTCATAAAAGAATATCCACGGAGTAATCCATCGTAGGTCCTAGACCGAGAGTGAACAAATATGGATTTCTAGAAAGAAAACATCCTTGCTTTTCTACCCCCTATCTTCTTTTTGTGATTTGTTTATGGACGTGCCTCCTTACCTATATGCAAACAAAATATGAAAGTACTTTGTTTCAAAAGTTTAGCGCACTACGGACCCAGAAAAAAATTGCAAAAAATACAACGAAATTTCACAAGTTTCGGTACCTTGTTTTGCATATAATTTCTGAAAAATTCTCCCGAAATAGCTTTTTCCTAAATTTCAACATATGAATCTCAACTGAATTTGGGACAAAATGCGACAGGTTTCAGGTCAAACGGATGAGTATTCACCTATGGAAAAAATCAAACAGTTTAACACACAAACGAACCTTCCTTTTACCCCGACAATGATGAAGAAAATTTATTGTTAGTCTTGTGGGACGAATTTGGGGTTCAAATTTCATCAAAAATTCAATAGATACAGTGACAAATGTTTGGTGAAAATTTCATACCAAAATACCCAAGGAGTAAGGCGTAGAAAGTCCCAGACCGAGAGTCATTAAAATTGGTTTTTCGAAAAAAAAAACGTCTTGGCTTTTCTAACCCCTATCTTCTTTTTTTGATTTGTTTATGGACGTGCCTCCTTACTTTGGTGCAAAAAACATATGAAAGTACTTGTGTGAATTTTTTCAGTGCAATATGGAACCATAAAAAAATTACAGAAAGTCGGGCAAAATTTCATAAGTTTTTGTAGAGGATAGCCTTGGTTTGCAAAAAAAATCTGAAAAATTATCCCTAAATAGTTTATTCCCGAAATTCCATGTCAAAATCTCGATTGAATTTGGGACAAAACACGTCAAATTTCAGGCCAAACAGATAAGTATTCAGCTACGAAAAATATCAAACAGATAAGTATTCAGCTACGATTATTTGGTAAAAATTTCAGACCAAAATACTCAAGGAGCAACGCGTAGTAAGTCCCAAGCCGAGAGTGAAAAAAACTGGTTTTCCAAAAATAGAACGTTCTGGCTTTTCTACCCCTATCCTCTTTTTGCGATTTGTGTCTGGACGTGTCTCCTTACCTGGGAGCAAACAACATATCAAAGTACTTGTGTGAATTTTTAAGTGCAATACGGACCCAGAAATTTTTTGCAGAAAGTAGGGCGGAATTTCACAAGTTTCGGTAGAGGATAGCCCTGGTTTGCACGTAATTTTTGAAATTTTTTACCGAAATAGTTTTTTCCTGAAATTTCACGTAAAAATATCGATTGAATTTGGGACAAAACGCGACAAATTTCAGGTCAAACGGACGAGTTTTCACCTAGGAAAAAAATCAAAAACTATCACACACAAATGAACCTTGTTTTCAACTTTGATAGTGATGAATAAAAAATTTATTACGAATTTTGTGGGACGAATCTGTGGATGAAATCTCATCCAAAATTTAATATACACAGTGTCGAATTTCTGGTAAAAATTTCAGACAAAAATATCCATGGAGTAATCCATCGTAAGTCCTAGACCGAGAGTCAACATATCTGGATTTCCGGAAAGAAGACGTCCTTGCTTTTCTACCCCCTATCTTCTTTTTGTGATTTGTTTATGGACGTGCCTCCTTACCTTTGTGCAAATAAAATATGAAAGTACTTGTGTGAATTTTTTAGCACAATACGGACCCAAAAAAAAATTGCAAAAAATACGACGAAATTTCACAAGTTTCGATAGTGGATAACCTTCTTTTGCATATAATTTCTGAAAAATTCTCCCGAAATAGATTTTTCCTAAAATTCCATATAAGAACCTCGACTGGATTTGGGACAAAATGCGACAAGTTTCAGGTCAAACGGATGAGTATTCACCTAAGGAAATAATGAAAACAATTTAACACAAACGAAACTTCCTTTTACCCCAACAATGATGAACAAATATTTATTGTGAATCTTGTGGGACGAATCTGGGGCTCAAATTTCAGCTAAAACTCAATAGACACGGTGACGAATGTCTGACAAATATTTCATAACTAAATACCCAAGGACTAAGGTGTAGAAAGTCCAGACCGAGAGTGATTAAAATTGGTTTTTCGAAAACAAAACATCTTGGCCTTTCTAACCCCTATCTTCTTTTTCTGATTTGTTTATGGACGTGCCTCCTTACTTGGGTGCAAACAACATATGAAAGTACTTGTGTGATTTTTTTCAGTGCAATATGGAACCATAAAAAAATTGCAGAAAGTAGGGCGTAATTTCATAAGTTTTTGTAGAGGATAGCCTTGGTTTGCAAAAAAATTCTGAAAAATTCTACCTAAATAGTTTATTCCCGAAATTCCATGTCAGAATCTCGATTGAATTTGGGACAAAACGCGACAAATTTCAAACCAAACAGATAAGTATTCACCTACGAAAAATAACAAACAGTTTCACAAACAAACGAACCTTACTTTCAGCCCTGACAGTGATGAATAAATAATTTATTGCGAATCTTGTGGGACAAATCTGGGGCTCAAATGTCAACCAACACTCAATAGACACAGTGACGATTATTTGGTAAAAATTTCAGACCAAAATACTCAAGGAGCAACGCGTAGTAAGTCCCAAACCGAGAGCGAAAAAAACTGGTTTTCCAAAAACACAACGTCCTGGCTTTTCTACCCCTATCCTCTTTTTGCGATTTGTGTAGGGACGTGTCTCCTTACCTGGGAGCAAACAACATATGAAAGTACTTGTGTGAATTTTTTAGTGCAATACGGACCCATAAATTTTTTGCATAAAGTAGGGCGGAATTTCACAAGTTTCGGTAGAGGATAGCCCTGGTTTGCACGAAATTTTTGAAATTTTTTACCGAAATAGTTTTTTCCTGAAATTTCATGTAAAAATATCGATTGAATTTGGGACAAAACGCGACAAATTTCAGGTCAAATGGACGAGTTTTCTTCTAGGAAAAAAATCAAAGTTTTCACCTAGGAAAAAAATCAAAAACTATCACACACAAATGAACCTTGTTTTCAACTTTGATATTGATGAATAAAAAATTTATTACGAATTTTGTGGGACGAATCTGTGGATGAAATCTCAGCCAAAACTTAATATACACAGTGTCAAATTTCTGGTAAAAATTTCAGACAAAAATATCCATGGAGTAATCCATCGTAAGTCCTTGACCGAGAGTGAACAAATCTGGATTTCCGAAAAGAAAAAACGTCCTTGCTTTTCTACCCCCTATCTTCTTTTTGTGATTTGTTTATGGACGTGCCTCCATACCTATGTGCAAACAAAATATTTACTTGTGTGAATTTTTTAGCGCAATACGAACCCAGAAAAAAATTGCAGAAAATACGACGAAATTTCACAAGTTTCGGTAGTGGATAACCTTCTTTTGCATATAATTTCTGAAAAATTCTCCCGAAATAGATTTTTCCTAAAATTCCATATAAGAATCTCGACTGGATTTGGGACAAAATGCGACAAGTTTCAGGTCAAACGGATGAGTATTCACCTAAGGAAATAATGAAAACAATTTAACACAAACGAAACTTCCTTTTACCCCAACAATGATGAACAAATATTTATTGTGAATCTTGTGGGACGAATCTGGGGCTCAAATTTCAGCTAAAACTCAATAGACACGGTGACGAATGTCTGACAAATATTTCATAACTAAATACCCAAGGACTAAGGTGTAGAAAGTCCAGACCGAGAGTGATTAAAATTGGTTTTTCGAAAACAAAACATCTTGGCCTTTCTAACCCCTATCTTCTTTTTCTGATTTGTTTATGGACGTGCCTCCTTACTTGGGTGCAAACAACATATGAAAGTACTTGTGTGATTTTTTTCAGTGCAATATGGAACCATAAAAAAATTGCAGAAAGTAGGGCGTAATTTCATAAGTTTTTGTAGAGGATAGCCTTGGTTTGCAAAAAAATTCTGAAAAATTCTACCTAAATAGTTTATTCCCGAAATTCCATGTCAGAATCTCGATTGAATTTGGGACAAAACGCGACAAATTTCAAACCAAACAGATAAGTATTCACCTACGAAAAATAACAAACAGTTTCACAAACAAACGAACCTTACTTTCAGCCCTGACAGTGATGAATAAATAATTTATTGCGAATCTTGTGGGACAAATCTGGGGCTCAAATGTCAACCAACACTCAATAGACACAGTGACGATTATTTGGTAAAAATTTCAGACCAAAATACTCAAGGAGCAACGCGTAGTAAGTCCCAAACCGAGAGCGAAAAAAACTGGTTTTCCAAAAACACAACGTCCTGGCTTTTCTACCCCTATCCTCTTTTTGCGATTTGTGTAGGGACGTGTCTCCTTACCTGGGAGCAAACAACATATGAAAGTACTTGTGTGAATTTTTTAGTGCAATACGGACCCATAAATTTTTTGCATAAAGTAGGGCGGAATTTCACAAGTTTCGGTAGAGGATAGCCCTGGTTTGCACGAAATTTTTGAAATTTTTTACCGAAATAGTTTTTTCCTGAAATTTCATGTAAAAATATCGATTGAATTTGGGACAAAACGCGACAAATTTCAGGTCAAATGGACGAGTTTTCTTCTAGGAAAAAAATCAAAGTTTTCACCTAGGAAAAAAATCAAAAACTATCACACACAAATGAACCTTGTTTTCAACTTTGATATTGATGAATAAAAAATTTATTACGAATTTTGTGGGACGAATCTGTGGATGAAATCTCAGCCAAAACTTAATATACACAGTGTCAAATTTCTGGTAAAAATTTCAGACAAAAATATCCATGGAGTAATCCATCGTAAGTCCTTGACCGAGAGTGAACAAATCTGGATTTCCGAAAAGAAAAAACGTCCTTGCTTTTCTACCCCCTATCTTCTTTTTGTGATTTGTTTATGGACGTGCCTCCATACCTATGTGCAAACAAAATATTTACTTGTGTGAATTTTTTAGCGCAATACGAACCCAGAAAAAAATTGCAGAAAATACGACGAAATTTCACAAGTTTCGGTAGTGGATAACCTTCTTTTGCATATAATTTCTGAAAAATTCTCCCGAAATAGATTTTTCCTAAAATTCCATATAAGAATCTCGACTGGATTTGGGACAAAATGCGACAAGTTTCAGGTCAAACGGATGAGTATTCACCTAAGGAAATAATGAAAACAATTTAACACAAACGAAACTTCCTTTTACCCCAACAATGATGAACAAATATTTATTGTGAATCTTGTGGGACGAATCTGGGGCTCAAATTTCAGCTAAAACTCAATAGACACGGTGACGAATGTCTGACAAATATTTCATAACTAAATACCCAAGGACTAAGGTGTAGAAAGTCCAGACCGAGAGTGATTAAAATTGGTTTTTCGAAAACAAAACATCTTGGCCTTTCTAACCCCTATCTTCTTTTTCTGATTTGTTTATGGACGTGCCTCCTTACTTGGGTGCAAACAACATATGAAAGTACTTGTGTGATTTTTTTCAGTGCAATATGGAACCATAAAAAAATTGCAGAAAGTAGGGCGTAATTTCATAAGTTTTTGTAGAGGATAGCCTTGGTTTGCAAAAAAATTCTGAAAAATTCTACCTAAATAGTTTATTCCCGAAATTCCATGTCAGAATCTCGATTGAATTTGGGACAAAACGCGACAAATTTCAAACCAAACAGATAAGTATTCACCTACGAAAAATAACAAACAGTTTCACAAACAAACGAACCTTACTTTCAGCCCTGACAGTGATGAATAAATAATTTATTGCGAATCTTGTGGGACAAATCTGGGGCTCAAATGTCAACCAACACTCAATAGACACAGTGACGATTATTTGGTAAAAATTTCAGACCAAAATACTCAAGGAGCAACGCGTAGTAAGTCCCAAACCGAGAGCGAAAAAAACTGGTTTTCCAAAAACACAACGTCCTGGCTTTTCTACCCCTATCCTCTTTTTGCGATTTGTGTAGGGACGTGTCTCCTTACCTGGGAGCAAACAACATATGAAAGTACTTGTGTGAATTTTTTAGTGCAATACGGACCCATAAATTTTTTGCATAAAGTAGGGCGGAATTTCACAAGTTTCGGTAGAGGATAGCCCTGGTTTGCACGAAATTTTTGAAATTTTTTACCGAAATAGTTTTTTCCTGAAATTTCATGTAAAAATATCGATTGAATTTGGGACAAAACGCGACAAATTTCAGGTCAAATGGACGAGTTTTCTTCTAGGAAAAAAATCAAAGTTTTCACCTAGGAAAAAAATCAAAAACTATCACACACAAATGAACCTTGTTTTCAACTTTGATATTGATGAATAAAAAATTTATTACGAATTTTGTGGGACGAATCTGTGGATGAAATCTCAGCCAAAACTTAATATACACAGTGTCAAATTTCTGGTAAAAATTTCAGACAAAAATATCCATGGAGTAATCCATCGTAAGTCCTTGACCGAGAGTGAACAAATCTGGATTTCCGAAAAGAAAAAACGTCCTTGCTTTTCTACCCCCTATCTTCTTTTTGTGATTTGTTTATGGACGTGCCTCCATACCTATGTGCAAACAAAATATTTACTTGTGTGAATTTTTTAGCGCAATACGAACCCAGAAAAAAATTGCAGAAAATACGACGAAATTTCACAAGTTTCGGTAGTGGATAACCTTCTTTTGCATATAATTTCTGAAAAATTCTCCCGAAATAGATTTTTCCTAAAATTCCATATAAGAATCTCGACTGGATTTGGGACAAAATGCGACAAGTTTCAGGTCAAACGGATGAGTATTCACCTAAGGAAATAATGAAAACAATTTAACACAAACGAAACTTCCTTTTACCCCAACAATGATGAACAAAAATTTATTGTGAATCTTGTGGGACGAATCTGGGGCTCAAATTTCAGCTAAAACTCAATAGACACGGTGACGAATGTCTGACAAATATTTCATAACTAAATACCCAAGGACTAAGGTGTAGAAAGTCCAGACCGAGAGTGATTAAAATTGGTTTTTCGAAAACAAAACATCTTGGCCTTTCTAACCCCTATCTTCTTTTTCTGATTTGTTTATGGACGTGCCTCCTTACTTGGGTGCAAACAACATATGAAAGTACTTGTGTGATTTTTTTCAGTGCAATATGGAACCATAAAAAAATTGCAGAAAGTAGGGCGTAATTTCATAAGTTTTTGTAGAGGATAGCCTTGGTTTGCAAAAAAATTCTGAAAAATTCTACCTAAATAGTTTATTCCCGAAATTCCATGTCAGAATCTCGATTGAATTTGGGACAAAACGCGACAAATTTCAAACCAAACAGATAAGTATTCACCTACGAAAAATAACAAACAGTTTCACAAACAAACGAACCTTACTTTCAGCCCTGACAGTGATGAATAAATAATTTATTGCGAATCTTGTGGGACAAATCTGGGGCTCAAATGTCAACCAACACTCAATAGACACAGTGACGATTATTTGGTAAAAATTTCAGACCAAAATACTCAAGGAGCAACGCGTAGTAAGTCCCAAACCGAGAGCGAAAAAAACTGGTTTTCCAAAAACACAACGTCCTGGCTTTTCTACCCCTATCCTCTTTTTGCGATTTGTGTAGGGACGTGTCTCCTTACCTGGGAGCAAACAACATATGAAAGTACTTGTGTGAATTTTTTAGTGCAATACGGACCCATAAATTTTTTGCATAAAGTAGGGCGGAATTTCACAAGTTTCGGTAGAGGATAGCCCTGGTTTGCACGAAATTTTTGAAATTTTTTACCGAAATAGTTTTTTCCTGAAATTTCATGTAAAAATATCGATTGAATTTGGGACAAAACGCGACAAATTTCAGGTCAAATGGACGAGTTTTCTTCTAGGAAAAAAATCAAAGTTTTCACCTAGGAAAAAAATCAAAAACTATCACACACAAATGAACCTTGTTTTCAACTTTGATATTGATGAATAAAAAATTTATTACGAATTTTGTGGGACGAATCTGTGGATGAAATCTCAGCCAAAACTTAATATACACAGTGTCAAATTTCTGGTAAAAATTTCAGACAAAAATATCCATGGAGTAATCCATCGTAAGTCCTTGACCGAGAGTGAACAAATCTGGATTTCCGAAAAGAAAAAACGTCCTTGCTTTTCTACCCCCTATCTTCTTTTTGTGATTTGTTTATGGACGTGCCTCCATACCTATGTGCAAACAAAATATTTACTTGTGTGAATTTTTTAGCGCAATACGAACCCAGAAAAAAATTGCAGAAAATACGACGAAATTTCACAAGTTTCGGTAGTGGATAACCTTCTTTTGCATATAATTTCTGAAAAATTCTCCCGAAATAGATTTTTCCTAAAATTCCATATAAGAATCTCGACTGGATTTGGGACAAAATGCGACAAGTTTCAGGTCAAACGGATGAGTATTCACCTAAGGAAATAATGAAAACAATTTAACACAAACGAAACTTCCTTTTACCCCAACAATGATGAACAAAAATTTATTGTGAATCTTGTGGGACGAATCTGGGGCTCAAATTTCAGCTAAAACTCAATAGACACGGTGACGAATGTCTGACAAATATTTCATAACTAAATACCCAAGGACTAAGGTGTAGAAAGTCCAGACCGAGAGTGATTAAAATTGGTTTTTCGAAAACAAAACATCTTGGCCTTTCTAACCCCTATCTTCTTTTTCTGATTTGTTTATGGACGTGCCTCCTTACTTGGGTGCAAACAACATATGAAAGTACTTGTGTGATTTTTTTCAGTGCAATATGGAACCATAAAAAAATTGCAGAAAGTAGGGCGTAATTTCATAAGTTTTTGTAGAGGATAGCCTTGGTTTGCAAAAAAATTCTGAAAAATTCTACCTAAATAGTTTATTCCCGAAATTCCATGTCAGAATCTCGATTGAATTTGGGACAAAACGCGACAAATTTCAAACCAAACAGATAAGTATTCACCTACGAAAAATAACAAACAGTTTCACAAACAAACGAACCTTACTTTCAGCCCTGACAGTGATGAATAAATAATTTATTGCGAATCTTGTGGGACAAATCTGGGGCTCAAATGTCAACCAACACTCAATAGACACAGTGACGATTATTTGGTAAAAATTTCAGACCAAAATACTCAAGGAGCAACGCGTAGTAAGTCCCAAACCGAGAGCGAAAAAAACTGGTTTTCCAAAAACACAACGTCCTGGCTTTTCTACCCCTATCCTCTTTTTGCGATTTGTGTAGGGACGTGTCTCCTTACCTGGGAGCAAACAACATATGAAAGTACTTGTGTGAATTTTTTAGTGCAATACGGACCCATAAATTTTTTGCATAAAGTAGGGCGGAATTTCACAAGTTTCGGTAGAGGATAGCCCTGGTTTGCACGAAATTTTTGAAATTTTTTACCGAAATAGTTTTTTCCTGAAATTTCATGTAAAATTATCGATTGAATTTGGGACAAAACGCGACAAATTTCAGGTCAAATGGACGAGTTTTCTTCTAGGAAAAAAATCAAAGTTTTCACCTAGGAAAAAAATCAAAAACTATCACACACAAATGAACCTTGTTTTCAACTTTGATATTGATGAATAAAAAATTTATTACGAATTTTGTGGGACGAATCTGTGGATGAAATCTCAGCCAAAACTTAATATACACAGTGTCAAATTTCTGGTAAAAATTTCAGACAAAAATATCCATGGAGTAATCCATCGTAAGTCCTTGACCGAGAGTGAACAAATCTGGATTTCCGAAAAGAAAAAACGTCCTTGCTTTTCTACCCCCTATCTTCTTTTTGTGATTTGTTTATGGACGTGCCTCCATACCTATGTGCAAACAAAATATTTACTTGTGTGAATTTTTTAGCGCAATACGAACCCAGAAAAAAATTGCAGAAAATACGACGAAATTTCACAAGTTTCGGTAGTGGATAACCTTCTTTTGCATATAATTTCTGAAAAATTCTCCCGAAATAGATTTTTCCTAAAATTCCATATAAGAATCTCGACTGGATTTGGGACAAAATGCGACAAGTTTCAGGTCAAACGGATGAGTATTCACCTAAGGAAATAATGAAAACAATTTAACACAAACGAAACTTCCTTTTACCCCAACAATGATGAACAAAAATTTATTGTGAATCTTGTGGGACGAATCTGGGGCTCAAATTTCAGCTAAAACTCAATAGACACGGTGACGAATGTCTGACAAATATTTCATAACTAAATACCCAAGGACTAAGGTGTAGAAAGTCCAGACCGAGAGTGATTAAAATTGGTTTTTCGAAAACAAAACATCTTGGCCTTTCTAACCCCTATCTTCTTTTTCTGATTTGTTTATGGACGTGCCTCCTTACTTGGGTGCAAACAACATATGAAAGTACTTGTGTGATTTTTTTCAGTGCAATATGGAACCATAAAAAAATTGCAGAAAGTAGGGCGTAATTTCATAAGTTTTTGTAGAGGATAGCCTTGGTTTGCAAAAAAATTCTGAAAAATTCTACCTAAATAGTTTATTCCCGAAATTCCATGTCAGAATCTCGATTGAATTTGGGACAAAACGCGACAAATTTCAAACCAAACAGATAAGTATTCACCTACGAAAAATAACAAACAGTTTCACAAACAAACGAACCTTACTTTCAGCCCTGACAGTGATGAATAAATAATTTATTGCGAATCTTGTGGGACAAATCTGGGGCTCAAATGTCAACCAACACTCAATAGACACAGTGACGATTATTTGGTAAAAATTTCAGACCAAAATACTCAAGGAGCAACGCGTAGTAAGTCCCAAACCGAGAGCGAAAAAAACTGGTTTTCCAAAAACACAACGTCCTGGCTTTTCTACCCCTATCCTCTTTTTGCGATTTGTGTAGGGACGTGTCTCCTTACCTGGGAGCAAACAACATATGAAAGTACTTGTGTGAATTTTTTAGTGCAATACGGACCCATAAATTTTTTGCATAAAGTAGGGCGGAATTTCACAAGTTTCGGTAGAGGATAGCCCTGGTTTGCACGAAATTTTTGAAATTTTTTACCGAAATAGTTTTTTCCTGAAATTTCATGTAAAAATATCGATTGAATTTGGGACAAAACGCGACAAATTTCAGGTCAAATGGACGAGTTTTCTTCTAGGAAAAAAATCAAAGTTTTCACCTAGGAAAAAAATCAAAAACTATCACACACAAATGAACCTTGTTTTCAACTTTGATATTGATGAATAAAAAATTTATTACGAATTTTGTGGGACGAATCTGTGGATGAAATCTCAGCCAAAACTTAATATACACAGTGTCAAATTTCTGGTAAAAATTTCAGACAAAAATATCCATGGAGTAATCCATCGTAAGTCCTTGACCGAGAGTGAACAAATCTGGATTTCCGAAAAGAAAACGTCCTTGCTTTTCTACCCCCTATCTTCTTTTTGTGATTTGTTTATGGACGTGCCTCCATACCTATGTGCAAACAAAATATTTACTTGTGTGAATTTTTTAGCGCAATACGAACCCAGAAAAAAATTGCAGAAAATACGACGAAATTTCACAAGTTTCGGTAGTGGATAACCTTCTTTTGCATATAATTTCTGAAAAATTCTCCCGAAATAGATTTTTCCTAAAATTCCATATAAGAATCTCGACTGGATTTGGGACAAAATGCGACAAGTTTCAGGTCAAACGGATGAGTATTCACCTAAGGAAATAATCAAAACAATTTAACACAAACGAAACTTCCTTTTACCCCAACAATGATGAACAAAAATTTATTGTGAATCTTGTGGGACGAATCTGGGCTCAAATTTCAGCTAAAACTCAATAGACACGGTGACGAATGTCTGACAAATATTTCATAACTAAATACCCAAGGACTAAGGTGTAGAAAGTCCAGACCGAGAGTGATTAAAATTGGTTTTTCGAAAACAAAACATCTTGGCCTTTCTAACCCCTATCTTCTTTTTCTGATTTGTTTATGGACGTGCCTCCTTACTTGGGTGCAAACAACATATGAAAGTACTTGTGTGATTTTTTTCAGTGCAATATGGAACCATAAAAAAATTGCAGAAAGTAGGGCGTAATTTCATAAGTTTTTGTAGAGGATAGCCTTGGTTTACAAAAAAATTCTGAAAAATTCTCCTGAAATAATTTATTCTCAAAATTACATGTCAGAATCTCGATTGAATTTAGGACAAAACGTGACAAATTTCAGGTCAAACAGACAAGTATTCACCTACGAAAAATATCAAACAGTTTCACAAACAAACGAACCTTCCTTTCAGCTCTGGCAGTGATGAATAAATAATTTATTGCGAATCTTGTGGGACTAATCTGGGGTTGAAATCACAGCCAAAACTCAATAGACACAGTGACGATTATCTGGTAAAAATTTCAGACCAAAATACTCAAGGAGCAAGGCGTAGTAAGTCCCAAACCGAGAGTGAAAAAAATTGGTTTCCAAAAACACAACGTCCTACTTTTCTACACCTATCTTCTTTTTGTGATTTGTGTATGGACGTGTCTCCTTACCTGGGTGCAAACAACATATGAAAGTACTTGTGTGAATTTTTTCAGTGCAATACGGACCTAGAAAAAATTTGTAGAAAGTAGGGCGGAATTTCACAAGTTTCGGTAGAGGATATAGCCCTGGTTTGCACAAAATTTCTGAAAAATTCTACCGAAATAGTTTTTTTCCTGAAATTTCACGTAAGAATCTCGATTGAATTTGGGACTAAACGTGACAAATTTCAGGTCAAACGGACGAGTTTTCACATAGGAAAAAAAATCAAAAACTTTCACACACAAATGAACCTTGTGTTCTGCCCTGATAGTAATGAATAAAAAATTTATTGCGAATTTTGTGGGACGAATCTGGGGCTCAAATATCAGCCAAAACTCAATAGACACAGTCTCAAATGTCTGGTAAAAATTTCATAAAAAATATCCACGGAGTAATATATCGTAAGTCCTAGACCGAGAGTGAACAAATCTGGATTTCTCGAAAGAAAACGTCCTTGCTTTTCTACCCCCTATCTTCTTTTTGTGATTTGTTTATGGACGTGCCTCCTTACTTATGTGCAAACAAAATATGAAAGTACTTGTTTGAATTTTTTTAGCACAATACGAACCCAGAAATTTTTTTGCAGAAAATACAACGAAATTTCACAAGTTTCGGTAGTGGATAGCCTTGGTTTGCATAGAATTTCTGAAAAATTTTCCCGAAATAGTTTGTTCCTAAAATTCCACACAAGAATATCGACTGAATTTGGGACAAAACGCGACAAGTTTCAGGTCAAACAGATGAATATTCACCTAGGGACAAAATCAAACAATTTAACACACCAACGAACTTTCCTTTTACCCTAGAAGTGATGAAGAAAAATTTATTGTGAATGTTGTGGGACGAATCTGGGGCTCAAATCTTAGCCAAAACTCAATAGACACAGTGACGAATGTCTGGTAAAAAGTTCATACCAAAATACGCAAGGAGTAAGAAGTAGAAAGTCCCAGACCGAGAGTGATTAAAATTGGTTTCCGAAAACAAATGGTTTTGGCTTTTCTACCCCTTATCTTCTTTTTCTGATTTGTTTATGGACATGCCTCCTTACCTATGTGCAAAAAAAAATATGAAAGTACTTGTGTGAATTTTTTTAGCGCAATACGGACCCAGAAAAAAATTGCAGAAAGTACGATGAAATTTCACAAGTTTCGGTAGTGGATAGCCTTGGTTTGCATAGATTTTCTGAAAAATTATCCCGAAATAGTTTTTTCGTAAAATTCCACATAAGAAACTCGACTGAATTTGGGACAAAACGCGACAAGTTTCAGGTCAAACAGATGAATATTCACCTAGGGACAAAATCAAAAAATTTAACACACCAACGAACTTTCCTTTTACCCTAGAAGTGATGAAGAAAAATTTATTGTGAATGTTGTGGGACGAATCTTGGGCTCAAATCTCAGCCAAAACTCAATAGACACAGTGACGAATGTCTGGTAAAAATTTCATACCAAAATACGCAAGGAGTAAGAAGTAGAAAGTCCCAGACCGAGAGTGATTAAAATTGGTTTCCGAAAACAAAAGGTTTTGGCTTTTCTACCCCTATCTTCTTTTTCTGATTTGTTTATGGACCTGCCTCCTTACCTATGTGCAAAAAAAATATATGAAAGTACTTGTGTGAATTTTTTTAGCACAATACGGACCCAGAAAAAAATTGCAGAAAGTACGACGAAATTTCACAATTTTCGGTAGTGGATAGCCTTGGTTTGCATAGATTTTCTGAAAAATTCTCCCGAAATAGTTTTTTCGTAAAATTCCACATAAGAATCTCGACTGAATTTGGGACAAAACGAGACAAGTTTCAGGTCAAACGGATAAATATTCACCGAGGGAAAAAATCAAAAAGTTTAACACACCAACGAACCTTCCTTTCACCCCGATAGTGATGAAGAAAAATTTATTAAGAATGTTGTGGGACAAATTTGGGTCTCAAATCTCAGCCAAAACTCAATAAGTTTTTGTAGAGGATAGCCTTGGTTTGCAAAAAAATTATGAAAAATTCTCCCGAAATATTTTTTTCCCAAAATTCCATGTCAGAATCTCGATTGAATTTGGAACAAAACGCGACAAATTTCAAGTCAAACAGACAAGTAGTCACATACGAAAAATATCAAACAGTTTCACAAACAAACGAACCTTCATTTCAGCCCTGGTAGTGATGAATAAAAAGTTTATTGCGAATATTGTGAGACGAATCTAGGGCTCAAATCTCAGCCAAAACTCAATAGACACAGTGTCGAATGTTTGGTAAAATTTCAGACAAAAATATCCAAGCAGTAATCCATCGTAAGTGCTAGACCGAGAGTGAACTAATCTGGATTTTCGAAAAGAAAATGTCCTTGATTTTCTACACCCTGTCTTCTTTTTGTGATTTGTTTATGGTCGTGCCTCCTTACCTATGTGCAAACAACATATGAAAGTACTTGTGTGAATTTTTTTAGCGCAATATGGACCCAGAAAAAAATTGCAGAAAGTACGACGAAATTTCACAAGTTTCGGTAGTGGATAGTCTTGGTTTGCATAGAATTTCTGAAAAATTCTCCCGAAATAGTTTTTTCCTAAAATTACACATAAGAATCTCGACTGAATTTGGGACAAAACGCGACAAGTTTCAGGTCAAATGGAGGATTATTCATCTAGGAAAAATATAAAACAGTTTCACACACAAACGAACCTTCCTTTCAGCTCTGGCAGTGATGAATAAAAAATTTATTGCGAATCTTGTGGGACGAATTTGTGGCTCAAATCTCATCCCCAACTCAATAGACACAGTGTCGAATTTGTGGTAAAATTTTTAGATAAATATACCCAAGGAGTAAGGCATAGTAAGTCTCAAACCGAGAGTGCACAAAACTGGTTTTCCGAAAACAAAACATCTTGGCTTTTCTACCTTCTATCTTGTTTATGGACGTGCCTCCTTACCTGAGTGTAAAAAACATATGAAAGTACTTGTGACATCAGAACAATTAAGAATCTATCTCTTAGTTGAGATTTGAGTCTATCGTGTCACTCTTTATCAAATCTCGATGTGAGAGGATGTGTTGGAGATTCCATATTGACTATAAATAAGGTTAATTTACAATATATAAGTTAGGAAAATCTTCACCTTAAAAGTTGGTTTTGTAGGATTGAGTTAAACTTAAATTCTACTATCTTAATAATACACAACACCCTTTCCCTCTTCCATTCCATCTAAAAATTTCACACATCACAACAACTTTTAATTCACCTCTTCCGTAATTTATTCTAATCATCAATTTCATTCACCATGTGCTACTACTCCACTCAAATTTTGTGTTAGTTAGGGAAATAGTTGTTTTCGTCATGGAAGGTAACAAGGATGAAGCATTATGTTGAGTTTGGAATGCCGAGGAAGCAATCATGTTGGGGAACAAAGATCGCACCATCAAATTGCTCAAAATTGCTCACCAATTCAACGTTGCTACAAAAGTGTAAGTGCAAGTGCATCGGTTCTGAGTCCTTCGTTGTTTTTTTTTTATCAGCAAAAAATAAATAAGTTAAAAATGACACTTCAAGAATATCCCAACCCTTATACAAGAAGTTTTCCGTCGTTGTCGCTCATGCTAGGCCACCAACGGTTGCTCTTCATGAACAAGATGCATTCTCAGAGCGCCTCGATCCACCACCATCAATGGTTACAAAGACTCTAGCCGCCAACACGAATTATGCATCTAGAAATACATTATCGATTACACAGTTCAAAATGTATTTTCAATAAGGAAAAAATGATTATTTCACCAATCCTATCATGTTGCAGGTTGAAATCATGGTAGTAGGAAGAAATTATCCTTCAATCATACTAAGAATGTAGAATATTTATCCTAAGGGATCTACTAGATCCCCTCGTAAAAGCTTCATTATTCCTCGGTGGGAAGGGAAAACTAAGAAAAGACACATGACTCTAGACGAATTACTACTCTATGAAGACCAACATTTACTTCATATTGTTAACACGTAAAAGTCCAGTTTTCACAAAATAATATGTAGTTAAGATTAATGGAGAAGACACACAGAACATGAAGAAATTTTGGATTTAGGTGATAATTGCTTAGTAATTATCAGGGATAATATAACTGAAGAGAGCCCTTAGAAGTTTACAATTAATGATTTTGAAGAAAAGAAAGTTGAATCTTTTTAAATGTACTTGCATGATGGAACCTTTGTAATTGATAATTTATTAAATACAATGTAAAATTATGTCCATAATGTTGACAGAAAATGAGGTGTACATTCATTACAATACATTAAATGGAAAATATTCATTCATATGTTTACACACAAACTAATGTCGAAAAGAAGCTAGAAAAACACCTACTTTCAAGTATTTTCAGGCTGTGGAAAGAATATTTGAGCTTCATCACTCTCAACATCTTTGTTGTTTCCTGATCATGCTGCTAATGTTTGCTGATCAGAAAGAGTGAAATATTCTCAGTATGTATGGGAGAAGAAAGCTATAGAAATCATATTTTAAAAAAAATAAGGGAGAAAGAAAGGTATAATATTGGAAGAGAGAATCATATAATGTAAGTATGAAATAAGAAGAAGGAAGAAAGAGAGTGGTGAGGAAACAAGTTTACCCAACAAGTGAATGGATGAAACCAAGACCACTCCCAACAATAGAGTACACCCGTGATGGAATTGATGCCAGAACTTTCAGAATTTTCTCCTTCCCCTTTTTCTATGTTCCTTAAATATAAACATGGTTTACTCAACTTTAATATCGATAATAGAAATTGTTGCATGTAAAACAGAACATTAAAAAGAAGATTAGCTGATGCGTGACGAAAATGATCAACATATTAAAATATTTGCATAAATAAGATTGTAATAGAAATGATTCAAAGATAATGTGGAGAAGTGGCACCTGATGAAGATGTAGGCATATGAGAATTGGTGTGTTAGAAATTTTCAATTTGTGCTTCGTCTTATATGTTTACTTGCTCCCTATCAACCCATATACTTTTAATGTGAGCAATCTTTTCCCAGTCTTCGCCTTCTTCTTTTTTGCACCGCTGTTTGAGCAGTGGACAATCTCTAATGCTAAGATGTGAAATGGAGTCGGGCAGACCCTCCCCTGGTAAGCATTGGAGTATTGGACAATTATGAATGTCCAATCTCTCAAGAGAAGAGAGGTGACAAAGACTCATGTAGTCCAGTTTCTTAAGATTTGGACAATCTTTTATGCTTAGCTGATTAAGAGAGAGTGGGAGCAAACCTTCCCCTGGGAAATACTCTACATCCTTTTTTTCAATAGACAAGGATTTTAGGGAAGGGCTGGTTCCCCAAACCCCCTTCTTTAGTGAGGTAACAAGTTTGGAGCAATTGAACAAACGTATATATTTTAGATTTGATGGCAAACATTCGTCAGACAACTCAACTCCTGGACAATCCTTTATATACAGATCATTAAGAGATGCAAGGGCAAACATGCATTTAGGCATTGATTTCAATTTCTTCAATTCTTCAATTGAAAATGTCTCTAGTTGAGGTGCCAATAATCCTTCATTGGGAAATGATTCAAATTCAGAACATTCTTTAATTATCAGAAACTTCAAATGACCATGAGGTTGCACTTGTGATATCATCTGTAGGTTACGACACTCGATTAATCCAAGGTGGTAGAGTTTTGGAAATAAGTCCAGAGGGAAGTTCGTGAGAGACTCACAACATTTTCTGATATCCAAATGTACAAGAAAATGGTAGCAATGGTTTATTGGAATAGTCATGCCAGGACAAGAATTAATAAACAAGTATTCAAGAGGAGTATCGCATAGGAGGTTCCCCATCATATCAAATGAAGATGTCTCCATCTTCACCCCTTCAATTTCTACTGTCCTGGGATTGCATGCCTCAAGTTGTTTGCAATCATAAATAGACAAATTCTTTAAATGAGGAAGGTTCTTTGGCAAGTGCCCTAGTTTGGGACATTCCGACACAACAAGACTTTGAAGATGTGGAAAAGAACCCGTCATGCATTTCCATTCTTCCCATTCTTTCATATCAGTAAACCTCAGCTTTTCCAAGGATGCAAATGCAGAAGAGCTATTCCCATAAAAATCAGCATCTATCCTCACTATCTTATGAAGGCCTTGAATTTGCAAGTCCTTGAGAAATGCAAAAGTCCCAAGGCAAGGCAACCAATGGCAATATTTACAGTTATTCAAGGTTAACGACACAATATTGAATAGAAATTTATTCGATAACCAACCTGGAAATTGTGTGCCACAATAGCCCGTGATTGACAACTTCTCCAAATGTTTGGAAGGTTGTAGATACTCTAGTACTTCTCTTTCTTTTATTGAATCCTCATTGTCCCGCTTCAAATTCCATTTTAAATATAAGTCCACAAGATATGGTTTATTCTTCAAATCTGCTGTTAATACATCACAAGGATTCACAATATTTTCAAGATTTATAATTACCAAACTCTTGCGAAGATCAAGTTGTCCTAGTTGTTGAATACTGAATTCACTACTACTTTTGCCAACCTCAAACTCACCCATCCATACTTGAAGATTCTTCAGCTTTCCTAAAAGCAAAGGAACCTTTCTTAAATAAGTTCCCATAAGTTCAAGGCGACGCAACTTGGTGAGCTCATGCAAAGTCGAGGGCAAATCCTTCAAATAGGTACAATGGTTCAGCTTCAACACTTGCAAGTTATAGAGTGAACATATTGAGTCAGGAAGTCTCGCTATGTGTGTGGCTGAAAGGTCTAATGAACGGAGATGTATGAGATCGGCTATAGTGTCTGGTACCTCTATTATGTCACGACAGTAAGTCAAAGATAGGAGCCGTAAGAATTTAAAGTTGGAGACCAACTCTTGCATTGACATGTCATAGTAGACAACTGTTATAAATGTTCGTAGCCTTTTAGCATCACATAAACTCCTATACACATCACATTCAACCGTCTTTACAGTTGAAAAGTGACGAATGCTCTTTGGTACTCTTTCTCCTTCAGCGTTATCAACTCCCAACCTGAAACACATTTCACCAGAAACGTACTTTGCTAAATCATTGACAAGGTCGTGCATGACAAAGTATGTTTTGTTGTACGTAATTGACTGTTGAAAGAATGACCTTGATAATAGATCATTGAAGTATTGTTCACCTACTTCTTCTGGAGACTTACTTTGTTGAGAGCATTGTAGATAATTTTCAGCCATCCATGATAGAATTAAGCTCTCCTTGTCAAACCTATGGTCTTTGGGGAATAACGCACAATAAGCGAAACATCTCTTGAGATGAGAAGGAAGATGATAATAACTCAACAACAAAGCGGGGATGATTTTACTATCTTCTATTGGTAAGTCCCATATGTTGCTTCTCAGTACACCTTCCCACTCTGAAACAGAAGACTTTGACTGTAAAAGACCTCCTACCGTTTCAAGGGCCAGAGGCAGTCCTTGGCACTTTTCAACTATCTTCATGCCAGTCTCCTTCAACTCAGAAATAGACTTAGAGTTATCACCTTGAAAAGCATGTTTAGCAAAAACTTGCCAACTGTGATATTCTTGTAATTGCTTTAGTTGGTGAATCTTGTTTGACCCCACGGTAGAAGCAACTTTGTTAATGCGTGTTGTGATAAGAATTGTACTTCCCTTAGCACCATATTTAAGAGGAGTTTTCAATGATTTCCATTGGTCTCGATGTTCGTTCCATACATCATCCAGAACGAGGAGAAACTTCTTTCCCATCAACTTTTCTTTCAATAGTCCCTGAACCATTTCTAGGTTTCTGCTATCATCAGTTGACTTATGGATTGCCTCAAGAATTGCTCTAGTTGTCTTGAAAACATCGAATTCATCAGAAACGCAGACCCATGCTTTGATAGCAAATTTATCCTCTATCATTGGGTTGTTGTATACATGTTGAGCAAGTGTGGTCTTACCCATTCCGTCCATACCCACAATAGCAAGTATTGACAGTTGGCTACAGTTCTCATGATCAGATGTCAGCCAATTAAGGATCATTTGTTTGTCCTCATCTCTGCCATAAATAACCTCTTCAGCCACCAATGATGACGACTCATTTCTTTTCTCTGAACCTTTATTATTACAAAATTCGGATCCGACACCACCAGCATTTTTGAGACCTAGATCATCCGTTTGGTTTAAAAGAGATTCAAGGTCATCTAGGACTTCCTTCAGCTTGGATTCAAGAATGCGTACCTGGCTAGAACTGGTTTGGTATTGAAGTTGTGACTGAGTTTTGGAGAATTCATAGTCTATTTCATCCAGCAGATCCTCTGTGTCCAGCAACACGTCTCTGACATCATTAAGCCACGCTTTAACATATGGATTTGTGAACTGCTTTAGTTCGGCATCATCAACCACAGCATTGATGGACACCAACTTCCTCCTCAAATTTTTCAGCAACTTCTCATCCAGCTTTCTCCCACGAAAGTAGTCCAGGATTTGATGAGAATCGAGCTTTTGAAAAAGGAGCTGGAGAACAGCACCAAAAAGAGCACCACCAAGTGTTTCAAGGACTGGCATGGTTGGAAGGGAAAGTGGGGAAATGAAAGAGAAGAAAGGGTTGTGAAAATTGGAAGGGCAGCTTAGTTAAGTTAATGAAGGAGTTACAAAAGTTAATGAGTGAGTCATAGTTGATTATTCCGGACGGTACCTTGTCGGTTTCATTGTATTTTCTACCAACTTGAGTGAATTAGTCTCTTTCAATAATATTTTTTTAATTCATTAATTCCAAAGCTTTATTTAATTTCTTGTTTATATCGCAGAGAAGGTAAGACTTACCTGAAGTTAAGGTAAGAACAGCTTTCTTAAAGATGGCTTTACTTCAAGATTTGATGGCCAACTAATAGCTGTTCAGACTATATTAATATGAACTATGCATTATATGATTTCTTAGTTGCTCAGAACATATATTGCATTACTTCAAGGAGAATCAAAATAATAGGATAAGAGATTAAATTAATAAAAATCCTTGTGCAAAATTTAATCCTAAAAGTTTTCTTATATCAAGTTATTAATTTGCTTTCTTATTTTCTTCTTCAACTCTTTATTTCACAATTAATACTCAATTTCAATTCATTTTTCTTGCTTTTAATGGATATTAAATTGGGATAACAACAAATCCAAATACATGGTCCTTGAGGATTTCATACTTTTATCTCACAGCAACAATCGCGCACTTGCTGTTCCCAAAGAAATCAAATTACCGGCATGATATAAACTATAATTTTTTATTTGTTGAATTCCAGAGAAAACCAGTGTGCATGATCTTGTTAAAATTTAGTGATATATTTATTCATGTGTTTGCACACAATGTCTAAAATAAGCAGAATAATCATCTGCCGGCCTAAAAGGTAGCTAGCTATTCATCTGATAAACCATTTGCATTCAAAGACTTTCAAAGGGTTTGGTAGGAAGTTGACCATCCCTAAATCAGATTCCAGGTTCTACTCTTCATTGCAACAAACATGAAGGAAAAGTTAAAACAAATGTACTTAGACAAGATTCATCTACATGGTAGAGCACAATGTTATTAAACATTTGTGATATGATCAAAGAGAAAAGACAGAAGAAGTGATAGTTCCAAAGTTTTCACAGCCACATCAATCAGGACTTGGAACAAGCAGAACCTAAAATTGTAAAGAGCAAACATGTTTTTATTTTACCATCAGATGTATGATCTTCGACATAAGTAATCAAACAAACCAATGACAACAGCAACCAAATATGTAGACATGATTGGTGATTCTTGATACCAAAATGTTATTATTTAAAGTATTTAGCTTGCACCGTTACAACAAAACTGTGCAACTGCCATAGTCTTCTTTTCGCCATTATATTCATAGGTACTGCACATAAAAGTATCCATATAAATTAATTTAACAGCAAAATCCCAATACAGACATCCATCTATTTCCGACAAAATCTTAGTGACAAACTAATTTAGTATTAACATTTTTAAACATCTGTAGGGTTTTGCAGCAATCTACACAAAATTGATAGCCAAGAAAACTAATAATAAAGAATCACGATCAAAATGCAGCCTCAACCAGAGTTCAGGTAAATTCCTTAGCTCGTATAATATCAAGCAAAGCAAACTTAACACGATATTTAGGTTTACTTCTTAAGTGTTGTTGAGCACAAACACACAATTCAATGATTCGCCAATCATTTCACACAAAAATGGAGAAAAACTCAATTTTAAGGAAGAAAAATGTAAAACAGGAGTAGGACAGAGTATTAAGAATCAAACACAAAACGGACCATGGATGCCACTACGCACTGGCTGCAGAGGAAAGGCTTATGGTGAGTAGAGGTGCTGGACAGATTCAAGTATTGAGTTGAGAAACTTTTCAGAGGGTGCAGTGGTGGAGAAGCAAGTAGGAAGCTGTGGAGAGATTGAGTTGCTAGAATCACTACCAACAATGCACTCAGTTTTTTTTCTTTGTTTCTTACAGGTGTTTTTAAGATAATGCAGGGTATTTTCTTTATGATCTGAAAATCCTTTTGTATGCGAACGGAATCTGCCCAAAATCTGCAATCATTGGAATGTTCTTAGACTGGTTTTGATCCTCGTGGTTACGGTTAAGGGCTTTGGAAAGATGCCATTGTACACCGTCAAGCATTAAGCATGCCTAGAAGCTGTTATTTTGAGTACAGCTGCATCGACCTTTATTGTGGATTTATGCACAATGAGGTCCAATTTTGCTGCATAATTCTTCTTGGAGTGTAGCGAGCACGGTATGATGCACTTAAGGGGGTGCTGATTGGTTTTTTTGGTGCTGTTTTCGTACTGCATAAAAGTGCTGTATATGATGCAGCAAGAGCTAATGCAACAGTACCCTGAAATCTGCAGCAGCATCCTTAGTATGCAGCAGGGAAATTCAGCTTTGGGAGGCTTTGGTGTGTTTTCAGAAAGCTGGTGGGTATGCTATGTAAGTGTGCTATGTAAGTCTAAGGGCTAATGTAGTTTATATTTAAGGATTGGTTTTGTCATGCTTAATTCTTTCAGGAAGTCTAAATATACTTTTTTTCTTGTAAAAGGGTTGGAAAACCCTCAAGTGTCCCCTTTTAGTTTAATTATTCTTTGCCGACCAAAAAATAAAATCACACACAAAACAATTTACCGTGATTCAATGAAAACTCAGTCTACATCCACGACTGAAAACCCTAAAGAAAATTTTGCTATGAATATTATCTAAAATTACAACACTATGTTTCTTTCAAGTTTCATAGTGAACTTTCAATTCTCACACTCAAGAACAACCGTCAAGTTCAGGTTCCTATATGCAAAACAAAAACTGTCTTACAATTTCCAACTGAATATGTTTCTCGTAAGAACCAATAATGTGCACAGTGATTTAGTTTTTAGTTTCAATAAACATGAAGTGATTAAACGATCCAAAATTTAGTCTTCAGGTTCGACATAGACAAATGTCATACTCACTAGACGATATGAGACCAGTTAGTGATTAAAATCTGGTAGACGACCGCTAACACCTCTCGACAATCTAAGAAACTTAAACTTAGATTTTAGCTGACCCAAATCCTAGGAATCTCTTATTTATAATTTGTTTACTTTCTTTTTTTGGATAGAATCTCACCCGGTTCATTCACCATGCAGAAATCATGAATGTACGTTGTTGAGGGATGAAATGGAGCTTGGATAGAGTTGGATGTTGTTTCTATGCATACTACATATAATAACTATAAGATTGAACTTTATTCTAAAATTTGTGTCTATGTGGTGCTATATCCAATATTAACTTTTGCAACTGCTTGTTCCAGACACTTTCTGTAGGATGTTCTGGTATGATTATCTCTAATACTGGAAGTTAATTTTAACAATGTATGTGGTAATATTGACCATATTTAGTTAAGTGTAAACAACAGGCGTCAGCATTACAGAATCTTAGAAATGTTTTAAATATAAAGCATGCCAGTTTTACTAATTGGTTATTTATTCTTCCTAATAGATTAGTTGTTTTCTTTAAATCGATTAACATAAATTTTGGTATTGATATTAAAAATATTTATATTTTTGTTTCTCCTTTTCTTGTATTTTTTTCTAAATCGAATATCTTGATTTTTTTTGGTCCATTTTTATTGGCTATATTTATTACTTTTATCCATTGTATTTCATGTCTATTTATTTCTTTCTTAACAAATTAACCTTGAAAGCAGCAAAAAAACATAGTCTAGTGACTCCGAGGGTTGCGATAATATTAATCATGTGGGCTTACTTTCCATTCTTACAAAATAAGAAACAAATCATCACAGACCATTATATCAGTCCAACCTGCCACCAGCTCACATAATCACACAGAAAAGCTTAAACTTGGCCTCTACTACAAAAAACGGAATATCACAGGATTGGCACTCCTAGAGATTTTCTGCATAAACTCTCTGTTTCAACAAAGAAGCCAAAACCATGATTCAAATAGTAGAACTTTATGAACTGCTTAAGAGGCACCTGCAGCTACCACCTTCCAACTCCAAAACTGCATCACCGTATGTATAATTGCAGCACCAACAGCATATCAGTTGAGGTTGGAAGATTACAATGCAGCATAGCTACCTCCTCTGCTCTACATAAGCCATTGGCAAAGGGATCACTGGATTGGCACACACACAACCATAGAAACAGCACTGCACTGCACTTAGATACCAGTTTATGCTTAAAACAGTAAGACAATCATAACTACACTGCCTTTTCTTGCTGCTTCAACCTTAACAGGTTCATGACCTCACCCCCATGATCCTATATAGCTATAGAAATCATATTTTATAAAAAAATATGGGAGAAAAAAGGTATAATATTGGAAAAGAAAATCATATGATGTAAGTATGAAATAAGAAGGAAGAAAGAGAGTGGTGAGGAAACAAGTATACTTTCAGACTTTCATACTTTTCCCCCTTCCCTATTTTCTATGTTCCCTAAGTATAAGCCTCTTTGCTCAAATTCAAAAGTGAATATCGATAATAGAAATTGTTGCACGTAAAATAGAACATTAGAAAAACGATGCGTGATGAAATTAATCAACTATAAATTCAAATATTGACACTAAATAAGATTGTATTTGAAATGCTTAAAAGATAGTGTGGAGGATTGGCACCTGATGAAAATGTAGGCATATGAGAATTGGTGCCTTTAGAATTTCAAATTTGTGCTTCGTCTTAAATGTTTACTGGTACACACCATCAACCTGTATAGTTTTAATGTGAGCAATCTTTTTCCAGTCTTTGCCTCCATTTTTCTTGTATCGCTGTTCGAGCAATTGGCACAGTTCAATTTGAAGAGTTGAAATGGATTCGGGCAGACCCTCCTCTGGCAAGCTTTGGAGTACAGGACAATTTCGAAGAGTCATTTTCTGAAGAGAGGAGAGGTGACAGAGACCCCTGTAGTCCAGTTTCTTTAGATTTGGAAAATCATTTATCTTTAGCTTAGTTAGAGAGGGTGGGAGCAAACCTTCCCCCGGAAAACACTCCACATCCTCCTTTTCAATACACAAGGATTCTATGGAAGGGTTCGTTCCCCAAATCCCCTTCTTTAGTGAGGCAACAAGTTTGGAGCAATTCAAGAGATGCATTTCTTTTAGATTTGATGGCAAACATCTGTCAGACCACTCTAGTCCCGGACAATCAAATATATACAGAGAATTAAGAGATGGAAGGAGGACAGACATACTTTTAGGCATTGATTTCAATTTCTCCAATTCTACAATAAAAAAGATTTCTAGTTGCGGTGCAAGTAATCTTTCATTGGGAAATGATTCAAATTCACAACACTTTAGAATGCTCAGCCTTTTCAAATGACGATGAGGGTGCTCCTGTGATATCATCTGTAGGTTATGACATTCGTCTAAACACAGTTTACAAAGTTTTGGGAATAAGTCTAGAGGGAAGTTTGTCAAAGAGTCACAACATTCACTTATATTCAATTCTACAAGGAAATGGTAGCAATGGTTTATAGGAATATTCACCCTCAAACAAGAATAAATACCCAAGGAATGAAGAGGAGTATGAGAGAAGAGGTGCCCTGTCATGTCAAATGAAGGTGTCTCCATCTTCACACCTTCAATTTCGACTGCCCTGGGAGTTGAAACCACAAGTTGTTCGCATCCCTTAATAAGTAGATTATTTAAATGAGGAAGGTGCTCTGGCAAGTGCCGTTTCAGTTTGGGACAATCCGACACACTAAGACGTTGCAGATTTGGAAAAGCACCCATCATGCATTCCCATTCTTCCCATTCCTTCATATCAATAAAGCTTAACTTTTCCAAGGATGTAAATGCAGAATAGCTATTCCCGTAAAAATCGGCATCTATTCTAACTATCCCATGAAGGCCGAAAATTGTTAACTCTTTGAGAAATGTCAAAAGTCCAAGGGAAGGCAACCATTGACAATATTTACAGTTATACAAGTTTAAGGACACCATATTCAATAGAAATTTGTGAGATAACCAACATGGAAATTGTGTACCACAATAGTTAAAGATTGACAATTGCTCCAAATTTCTGGAAGGTTGCAGATTTTCTAGTACTTCTCTTTCTTTTATTGATTCCTCATTGTTCCGCTTCAAATCCCATTCTAAACATAGCCCCACAAGATGTTTTTTATTCTTCAAATCCGCTGCCAACGTATCACAGGAATTCACAATATTTTCAAGATTTGAAAGTGACAGACTTCCATGAAGATCAAGTTGTCCTAGTTGTTGAATACTGAACTCACTACTACTTTTTCCAACCTCAAACCCACCCGTCCATACTTGAAGATTCTTCAATTTTCCTAAAAGCACTAAGGCCTTTCTTAAAGAAGTTCCTATAAGTTCAAGGCGGCACAACTTGGTGAGCTCATGCAAAGTCGAGGGCAACTCCTTTAAATATCGACAATGGTTCAGCTTCAACACTAGCAAGTTATAGAGTGAACATATTGAGTCGGGAAGTCTCGTTATGCCTGTTAATGAAAGGTCTAACGAACGGAGATGTATAAGATCGGTTATAGTATCAGGCACCTCTTTTATGTTAAGACAGCTAGACAAAGATAAGAGCCGTAAAAATTTAAAGTTGGAGATCAACTCTTGTATTTGTATTGACATCCCAAAATTCATAGATATGGACATAAATGTCCGTAGCCTTTTAGCATCACATAAGCTCCTATACTCATCACATTCAATAGGATTCTTTATAGTTGAAAAGTGACGGGTTCTCTTTGGTACGCTTCCTCGCCTATCAATACCCAACCTGTAGCACATTTCACCAGAAACATATTTTGCTAAATCATTGAGAAGGTCGTGCATCACAAAACATGTTTTGTTGTTAATCCTGGTTTGTACAGTTGTCTGTTGAAAGAATGACCTGGATAACAGATCAATGAAGTATTGTTGACCTACTTCTTCTTGAGACTTATTCTGCTGAGAGCATTGTAGAAAGTTTTCGGCCATCCATGAGAGAATCAAGCTCTCCTTGTCAAACATATGGCCTTTGGGGAATAACGCACAATAAGAGAAACATCTCTTGAGATGAGAAGGAAGATGGTGATAACTCAACAACAAAGCGGGAAGGATTTTACTATTTTCTATCGATAAGTCCCAAATGTTGCTTCTCAGTACACCTTCCCACTCTGCAACTGATGACTTTGACTGTAAAAGACATCCTATTGTTTCAAGGGCCAAAGGCAGTCCTTGGCACTTTTTAAGTATCTTCATGCCAATCTCCTTCAACTCAGAATTCAAGTTAGAGTTGTCATCTTGCACTGCATGTTTAGCAAAAACTTGCCAGCTGTGATCTTCTTGTAATTGCTTTAGTTGGTGTATATTGTTTGACTCCGAGGTAGAAGCAATTTTGTTACTGCGTGTTGTGACAAGAATTTTACTTCCCTTAGCCCCATACTTAAGAGGAGTTTTCAATGATTTCCATTGATTTCGATCTTCGTTCCAAACATCATCCAGAATCAGAAGAAACTTCATTCCATTCAATTTTTCTTTCAATCGTGTCTGAACCATTTCTAAGTTTTTGCTATCATCAGTTGACTTATGGATTGCCTCAAGAATTGCTTTGGTTAGCTTGAAAACATTGAATTCATCAGAAACGCAGACCCAAGCTTTGATAGCAAATTTAGCATCTATAATTGGATCATTGTATACATGTTGAGCAAGTGTGGTCTTACCCATCCCACCCATACCCACAATAGAAAGTATTGACAGTTGACTACAGTTCTCATCTTCGGATGTCAGCCAATTAAGGATGTTTTCTTTGTCCTCATCTCTGCATAAATAACCTCTTCAGCCACCAAAGATGAGGATTCATTTATTTTCTCATACACTTTATTACCCAATCCAGATCTAACATCACTAGAAATTTTGAAATCTTGAACAATCTTTTGATTTAATAGATATTCTAGATCATCTAGGAGTTCTATGATCTTGGATTGAAAACTGCTTACCTTGCTAGCACTGCTCTGGAATTCAGGTTTCAACTGAGTTTTGGAGAATTCATAGTCTATTTGCTCCAACAGATCCTCCGCATCATACAAAGCATCTCTGACCTCATCAAGCCATTCTCTGACCAATGAATTACTGAATTGCTTTTGTTCTGCATCATCAATCACAGCTTTGATGTCCATCAGTTTCATCTTCAACTTTTTCAGCAGCCTCTCATCGAGCTTTCTTCCACTAAAGTAGTCCAGGATTTGATCAGATTCGAGCTTGTCAAATAGGACTTGGAGAACAGCACCAAAAAGAGCACCACCAAGAGTTTCTAGGACAGGCATGGTTGGAAAGGAAGTGGCCAAATGAAAGAGAAGAAAGGGTTGAGAAATTTGGCAGTGCAGCTTAGTTAAGTGAATGAAAGAGTGACAACAGTGAATGAGTGAGTATTTTGTTGGAGATGGCTTTACTTCAATAAAGGAATGATAGGAAGCAGTAGCTGTTGATTATTCCCGACAGCACTAACTTTAGTGAATTAGTTTATTTCGGTGGCTACTTTATGAATAAAGACACCCAACCCAGTTATTTCATCTTACATTAATATTTCAAGAGGATAGAATTTAAAGCACTAATCTATTATCGAGATTTGTTCATCTTTTCAATAATTTTATTTAATTCATTAATTCCAGAGCTTTATTTAATTTCTTGTTTATATCGCAGGTAGGGTAAGATGAAGCAGAAGATAAGGTAAGAACAGCTTTCTTAAAGATGGCTTTACTTCAAGATTTGATGGCCAACTAATAGCTGTTCAGACTATATTAATATGAACTATTCATTATATGATTTCTTAGTTACTCAGAACATATATTGCCTTACTTCAAGGAGAATCAAAATAATAGGATACGAGATTAAATTAATACAATCCTTGTGCAAAATTTAATCCTAAAAGTTTTCTTATATCAAGTTATTAATGCTCAACTCTTTATATCACAATTAATACTCAATTTCAGTTCATTTTTCTTGCTTTTAATTGATATTAAATTGGAATAACTACAAATCCAAATGCATGGTCCTTGAGGATTTCATATTTTTTTATCTCACAATAACAATCGTGCACTTGCTGTTGTTGATCATCAATTACTGGTGTTCAAAGAAATCAAATTACTGGCGTGATATAAACTCCATGATTTTCTATTTGTTGAATTCCTGATAGAACCAGTGTGCATGGTCTTGTTAAAATTTATTGATAGATTCTTTATAGCAAAGAAAATGAGATATTCATTCATGTGTTTGCACACAATGTCTAAAACAAGCAGAATAATCATCTCCCGGCCTAAAGGGTAGCTAGCTATGCATCTGATAAACCACTTGCATTCAAGGACTTTCAAAGGCTTTGGTAGGAAGTTGACCATCCCTAAATCACATTCCAGGTGCAAACATGAAGACAAACTTAAATCAAATGTACTTGGACAAGATTCATCTACATGGTGGAGCATAATAATAGAAAGTTTTCACAGCCACATCAGGTGCAAATTCCCCCTGGTTTGCCTTACCAACCTGACAGCACACTCGGACTTGGACCCCTGTAGTAGAGATGTTGAATTCAATTAGTACTAATAAACAAGCAGAACCTAAAATGTAAAGAGCAAACATGTTTTTTATTTTACCATCAGATGTATGATCTTCGACATCATCAAACAAACCAATGACAACAGCAACCAAATATGTAGACTAAATTGGTGATTCTTGATACGAAAATGTTATTATTTAAAGTATTTAGCTTGCACAGTTGCAACAAAAAATATTTTAGCCTCGTGAATGCTGACAGAAGGTTCAATCAGAAGGGGAGATAAGGAGACTGGTAAACAAACCTTGCAGGCAGGTTCATCCCAACAAGGAGAGCTCCCCCTGTCATCAGCTGCTTCAAACTCTGCAATCCAACAAAATTGTTAGCCAGAAAACTAATAAGAGAGAATCACGATCAAAATGCAGCCTCAACCAGAGTTCAGGTAATATTAAGCAAAACCAACCAAAATAACACTTACCTTCTGTAGAACCCTTTCATTCTATCATTCAAGTGTCCTTCAAACCGATTTCCACATGTATTGGGAACTGCACTACCAAAATCTCATCATTTTCAAACAACTCAACTCACGAAGACTTAATAACCTGCACAGACAACATCCATTGGTTCTACATCAGCAACAACACTCCCCACAGAGGGACACAGCATATACGAGGCTGTCAGAAATGGATGAAGAAGCTGAATAGTAATGAATCTCGAATGTTCTAGAGAAATAAAATATTGATAACAAGGTGTGAAGAGAAGATATAACAGAGAGAACCGTGGAGGAATCTCCGATGGTGAATGAAACGGCGTCTGAGAACATGAAGAAAATTTGGGTTTTAGGAGATAATTGCTTAGTAATTTTCAGGATCATATAACTGAAGAGGGCCCTTCCAGAATTTTTGTCCCAATACAGTGTTTTGGAATTCAAGAAACATTTCAAAACAGAAGCTATCCATTGTGATATTAACAGAAAAACAGATGTGTGGAATGCTATCAAAAAAACACTAAACATGAATAGTTGAGAAGAGAACCAACCCACAACATAGGAAGATGTGAAATGATAAATACTAAGTTCACATTGCTTACAATTATCTTATTCAGAAGATTGAATCCAAATGACTCCAAAATAAGGGCGTATGGCGAAAAGCTATAAAAATCATATTTCATTTGGGAGAAGAAAGGTATAATATTGGAAAAGAAAATCACATAATGTAAGTATGAAATAAGAACAAGCTTACCCAACAAGTGAATGAATGAAACTATGACCACTCCGAAAGATAGATCCGTCGTGGAATTGATGCCAGAACTTTCAGACTTTTCTCCCTTCTTCATTTTCTATGTTCCCTAAATATAAGCATCGTTATTCAACTTCAAAAGTGAATATTGATAATAGAAATTGTTGCACGTCAAACAGAACATTAAAAAGACGATTAATTGATGAGTTATGAAAATGATCAACTGCATATTAAAATGTTTGCACTGAATAAGATTGTATTGAAATGCTTAAGAGAAAGTGTGGAGAATTGGAACCTGATGAAAATGTTGGCATGTGAGAATTGGTCCCTTAGGAATTTTCAATTTGTGCTTTGTTTAATCGTAAATAATCAACCGATATAGTTTTAATGTGAGCAATCTTTTCCCAGTCTTCACCACCTTTCTTGCACCGCTGTTTGAGCAATGGACAGACATTAATATCTAGTTTTGAAATGGATTCCGGTAGACCCTCCTCTGGCAAGCATTGGAGTACAGGACAATTTTGAAGAATCATTGTCTGAAGAGAGGAGAGGTGACAGAGACCCCTGTAGTCTAGTTTCTTTAGATTTGGACAATCATTTACTATTAGAGTAGCAAGAGAGGGTGGGAGCAAACCTTCAACGGGAAAACACTCCACATCCTCTTTTTTAATAAACAAATATTCTAAGGAAGGGTTGTTTCCCCAAGCCCCCTTTAGTGAGGCAACAAGTTTGGAGCAATTCAAGAGACACATTTCTTTTAGATTTGATGGCAAACATCCCTCAGAAAACTCCAATCTTGGACAATTCATTATATACAGACGATTCAGAGATGGAAGCAGGGCAAACATGCGTTTAGGCATTGATTTCAATTTCTCCATTCCTATAATATTAACTTTCTTTAGCTGAGGTGCAAATAATCCTTCATTAGGAAATGTATCAAATTCAGAGCATTTTGTAATTTCCAGACTGCTCAAATGACAATGAGGGTGCTCCTGTGATATCATCTGTAGGTTATGGCATCCGTATAAAGAAAGGTAGCAAAGTTTTGGAAATAAGTCTAGAGGGAAGTTCGTGAGAGACTCACAACATTCATGGATAAACAATTTTACAAGGAAATCGTAGCAATGGTTTATGGGAATATTCATGTCCGGACAACACATAATACTCAACGATTCAAGAGGGGTATGACATAGGAGGTTCCCTATCATATCAAATGAAGATGTCTCCATCTTCACACCTTCAATTTCTACAGCCACGAGTGTCAAAGCCCCAAGTTGGTTGCAATCATAAATACTTAGATCCTTTAAATGAGCAAGCTTCTCTGGCAATTGCCCTTTTAGTTTGGGACATTGCGACAATTGAAGACTTTGAAGACTTGGAAAAGCACCCGTCATGCATTGCCATTCTTCCCATTCCTTCATATCAACAAAGCTCAACGTTTCCAAGGATGCAAAAGCAGAAGAGCTATTGCCGTAAAAATCAGCATCTATCCTCACTATCTGATCAAGGGCTTGCATTGACAAGTGCTTCAGAAATGTCAAAATTCCAAGGGAAGGTAACCATTGGCAATATTTACATTTGTACAATCTTAAGGACACCACATTCAATATAAATTTATCAGATAACCAACCTGGAAATTGTGTTCCACAATAACCCGTGATTGACAACGTCTCCAAATGTCTGGAAGGTTGCAGATTCTCTAGTACTTCTCTTTGTTTTATTGAATCCTCATTGTTTCGCTTCGAATCCCATTCTAAATATAAGCTCACAAGATGTGTTTTATTCTTCAAATTCGCTGCCAATGCATCATAGAGATTCACAATATTTTCAAGATTTGTAATTGACAGCCCTCCGTGAACATCAAGTTCTCCTAGTTGGTGAATACTCAACTCACTACTACTTTTTCCAACCTCAAACCTATCCATCCATACTTGAAGATTCTTCAACTTTCCTAAAAGCATTGGAACCTTTGTTAAAGTAGTTCCCATAAGTTCAAGGTGACACAACTTGGTGAGCTCATGCAAAGTGGAGGGCAGCTCCTTCAAAAACATACATTTGTTCAGCTTCAACACTTGCAAGTTATAGAGTGAATAGGTTGAGTCGGGAAGTCTCTTTGTGCCGGTACATGAAAGGTCTAATGAACAAAGATGTATAAGATTGCCTATACTCTCAGGCACCTCTTCTATGTTATAACACAAATGCAAGGATAGGACCCGTAAGAACTTAAAGTTAGATATCAAGTCTTGTATTGACATCTCACAATCCTTATATGTTGCAATCCCATAGTCAAAAGTTATAAATGTTCGTAGCCTTTTAGCATCACATAAACTCGTACACTCATCACATTCAATTGTATTCTTTACAGTTGAAAAGTGACGAGTTATGTTTGATACGCTTCCTGGTCTGTCAATACCCAACCTGTAACATATTTCACCAGAAACATATTTTGCTAAATCATTCAGAAGGTCATGCATCTCAAAATCTGTTTGCTCGTACCTAATTGACTGCTGAAAGAATGACCTTGATTTTAGGTCATTGAAGTACTGTTCACCTATTTCTTCTGAAGACGCACTCTGGTGAGAACATTGTAGGAAATTTTGACCCATCCATGAGAGAATTAAGCTCTTCTTCTCAAATCTATGGCCTTTGGGGAATAGCGCACAATAAGCAAAACATCTCTTGAGATGGGAAGGAAGATGGTAATAGCTCAACAACAAAGCAGGGAGGATTTTACTATTTTCTATTGGTAAGTCCCATATGTTGCTTCTCAGAACACCTTTCCATTCTGCAATAGATGACTTTGACAGTAAAAGACCTCCTACAGTTTCAAGGGCCAGGGGAAGTCCTTTACACTTTTCAACTATCTTAATGCCAATCTCCTTCAAATCAGAACTCAACTTAGAGCTATCATCTTGCACTGCATGTTTAGCAAAAACTTGCCAGCTGTGATCTTCTTGTAGTTGTTTTAGTTCGTGTAAATTGTTTGACTCCAAGGAAGAAGCAACTTTGTTACTACGTGTTGTCACAAGAATTTTACTACCCTTAGCCCCATATTTAAGAGGAGTTTGCAATGATTTCCATTGGTTTCGATCTTCGTTCCAAACATCATCAAGAACAAGAAGAAACTTCATTCCATTCAATTTTTCTTTCAATCGTCCCTGAATCATTTCTAGATTTCTGCTATCATCAGTTGACTTATGGATTGCCTCAAGAATTGCTCTGGTTAACTTGAAAACATCGAATTCGTCAGAAACGCAGACCCAGGCTTTGATAGCAAATTTAGCCTCTATCATTGGGTCATTGTATACATGTTGAGCAAGTGTGGTCTTACCCATCCCGCCCATACCCACAATAGAAAGTATTGATAGCTGGTTATGATTGCTATTGTCTGATTTCAGCCAATTAAAGATAATTTCTTTGTCCTCATCTCTTCCATAAATAACCTCTTCAGCCACCAACGATGATGATTCATTTCTTTTATCTGATACTTTGTTACCCGAACCAGATCCAACACCACTGCAAATTTTGAAATCTTGAACAAGCTTTTGGTTTAAGAGAGATTCTAGATCATCTAGGACTTCTATGATCTCGGATTCAAAACTGCGTACCTTGCTAGCACTACCCTGGAATTCAGCTTTGGAGAATTCATAGTCTATTTGCTCCAACAGATCCTCCGCATCATACAAGGCATCTCTAACCTCATCAAGCCATTGTTTGACCAATGAATTAGTGAACTGCTTTTGTTCTGCATCATCAATCACAGCATTGATGTCCATCAGCTTCCTCTTCAACTTTTTCAGCAGCCTCCCATCGAGCTTTCTCACACGAAAGTAGTGGAGAACTTGATGAGAATGGAGCTTGTCAAATAGGACCTGGAGAACAGCACCAAAAAGAGCACCACCAAGAGTTTCAAGGACTGGCATGGTTGGAAAGGAAGTGGGGAAATGAAAGAGAAGAAAGGGTTGTGAAAACTGGAAGTGCAGCTTCAGTGAAGTGAGTGAAGGAGTGAGTATTTTGCTGGAGATTAGTTTAAAGGAGAAAAGAAGTAGGTGTTGACTATTCCTGACAGCACCATGTGGGTTTTATAATATTTTCTATCAACTTCAGTGAATTAGTCTATTTGGGTGGCTTTATTTTATGAATAAAGACACTCAAGCAATTTCGTTCCATTTGCTATTTTCTTTTTTCTTTTAGCGTAAGAATGGTTTGGAGTGTAACAACAACTATATTGTTAATGATCATCTTTTCAGTAATGTTACTTAATTCATTAATTCCAGAGCTTTATTTTAATTTCTTGTATATTTCGCTGATAAGGAAATATGAACCAATTTCAATTTCAATTCATTTTTCTTGCTTTTAACTGATATTAAATTGGAATAACTACAAATCCAAATACATGGTCCTTGAGGATTTCATTTTTTTATCTCACAACAATGGCGCACTTGCTGTTTTCAAAGAAATCAATTACTGACTTTCAAAGAAATCAAGTTACCGGCATGATATAAACTCCATAATTTTTTATTTGTTGAATTCCAGTGCATGATCGTGTTAAAATATAGTGATAGATTCTTTACAGTAAAGAAAATGACACATCCATTCATGTGTTTGCACACAATGTCTAAAACAAGCAGAATCATCATCTCTCGGCCTAAAAGGTAGCTAGCTATATGGATCTGATAAACCACTTGCATTCAAGGACTTTTCAAAGGCTTTGGTAGGAAGTTGACCATCCCTAAATCAGATTCCAGGTTCTGCTCTTCATTGCAACAAACATGAAGACAAAGTTAAATCAAATGTACTTAGACAAGATTCATCTACATGGCGGAGCACAATGTAGTTTATGAAAGAGAGAAGAAAGAAAAAGTGATAGTTTATGAAAGAAATTGGTTGCAGTCACAAGTAAAAGCAAATCATTCCTCAGTCTGGGCCTTGTGGTTTCTGGGAACTCTCTTGGAGCAGCTGGCAGTTGCCCAAAATCCAGAGACTTGAAATGGATTTGGGAAGACCCTCTTCAGGTAAGCATCAAATGTTGGGGAAATAAAAAAGAGTCAATTTCTTAAGAGAGGGGGGGATTGCAATTTGAGATATTCATATTCTGCAGATTTGATGGCAAACCTCCATCAGAGAGAAACTCCATTTGTGGACAATCATGTATCAACAGACTAGTCAGAGATGGAAGGAGAATATCCATGTGTCCAGGCAATGATTTCAATTTGTGCAATCTTTTAATGGAAAAGCTCTCTGACCATGGTGCAGATAATCCTTCACCAGGAAATGATTGGAATTGAGGTCACCCAAGAATTTGCAGATCCTTGAGATGATTATGAGTGCGCCCTTGTGAAAACTCTGTAAATTATCACAATAAGTGAGGTAAAGCCCAAGTTTTATTAGACGAATGTCTGGTAAAACTTTTAGACTAAAATACCTAAGGAGTAAGGGGTAGTAAGTTACAGACCAAGAGTGAACAAAACTAGTTTTCCGAAAACAAAATGTCCTGACTTTTCTATCCCCTATCTTATTTTGTGATTTGTTTATGGATGTGTCTCCTTACCTGGGTGCAAATAACATATGAAAGTACTTGTGTGAGTTTTTTCAGCGCAATACGGACCCAGAAAAAAATTGCATAAAGTAAGACAGAATTTCACAAATTTCGGTAGAAGATAGCCATGGTTTGCCAAAAATTTTTGAAAAATTTTCCTGAAATAATTTTTTCCTGACAATTCATGTAAGAATCTCGACTGAATTTGGGACAAATCGCGACAAATTTCAGGTCAAACGGACAAGTATTTACCTTGGAAAAAAATCAAACAGTTTCACACACACACAAACCTTTCCTTCAACCCTGGCAGTGATGAATAAAAACTTTATTGCAAGTTTTATGGGAGGAATCTGAGGCTCAAATATAAGCCAAAACTAAATAGACACAGTGAAGAATGTCTAGTAAAAATTTCAAACAAAAATACCTAAGGAGTAAGGCGTATTAAGTCCCAGACCCTGAGTGAACAAAACTGGTTTTCCGAAATGAAAACGTCCTGGCTTTTCTACCCCCTATATTCGTTTTATGATTTGTTTATGGACGTGTCACCTTACATGGGTGCAAACAACATATGAAAGTACTTGTGTGAATTTTTTCAGCGTAATACGGACCCAGAAAAAAATTGGAGAAAGTAAGGCGGAATTTCACAAGTTTCGGTAGAGGATAGCCTTGGTTTGCACAAAATTTCTGAAAAATTCTCCCGAAATATTTTTTTCCCGAAATATCACGTAAGAATCTCAATTGAATTTGTGATAAAATGCGACAAATTTCAGGTAAAACGGACGAGTATTCACCTACGAAAAAAAATCAAAAAGTTTCACACACAAACAAACCTTCATTTCAACCTTGAGAGTGATGAATAAAAAATTTATTGTGAATCTTGTGGGACAAATCTGAGGCTCAAATCTCTACCAAAACTCAATAGAGACAGTGACGAATGTCTGGTAAAAATTTCAGACCAAAATACCCAAGGAGCAAGGCGTAGAAGTCCCAAACCGAGAGTGAACAAAACTGATTTTCCAAAAACACAACGTCCTAGCTTTTCTACCCCTATCTTCTTTTTGTGATTTGTTTATCAACGTGTCTCCTTTCCTGAGTGAAAACAACATACGAAAGTAGTTGTGTGAATTTTTTCAACGCAATACGGATCTAAATTTTTTTTGTAGAAAGTAGGGCGAAATTTGGTAGAGGATAGCCTTGGTTTGCACAAAATTTCTAAAAGAATCTCACGAAATATTTTTTTCCTGAAATTCCACGTAAGAATATCAATTGAATTTGGGATAAAACGCGACCAAATTTCAAGACAAACAGACAAGTATTCACCTACGAAAAAAATCAAACAGTTTCACACACAAACGAACCTTACTTTCAACCCTGTCAGTGATGAATAAAAAATTTATTGCGAATCTTGTGGGCTAAATATGGGGCTCAAATATCAGCCAAAACTCAATAGACACAGTGACGAATGTGTGGTAAAAATTTTAGACAAAAATACCCAAGGAGCAAGGCGTAGTAAGTCTCAGACCGAGACTGAACAAAACTTGTTCTTCGAAACAAAACGTCCTAACTTTTCTACCCTCTATCTTCTTTTTGTGATTTTTTTATGGGCGTGCAACCTTACCTGGGTGCAAAAAACATATGAAAGTACTTGTGTGAATTTTTTCAGCCCAATACGAACGCGGAAAAAAATTGCAGAAAGTAGGCCGAAATTTCACATTTTCGGTAGAGGATAGCCTTGGTTTGCACAAAATTTCTGAAAAATTCTCCGAAATTGCTTTTCCTCAAATTCTAGGTAAGAATCTCGACAGAATTTGGGATAAAACATGACAAATTTCAGGTCAAACAGACGAGTATTCACCTAAGAAAAAAATCAAACAGTTTCACACATAAACGAATTTTCTTTTCAGCCTAGAGAGTGATGACTAAAAAATTTATTATGAATCTTGTGGGATAAATCTGGGACTCAAATCTCAGCCAAAACTCAATAGACACAGTGACGAATGTGTGGTAAAAATTTCAGACCAAAATACTCAAGGAGCAAGGCGTAGTAAGTCCCAAAACAAGAGTGAACAAAACTAGTTTTCCAAAAACACAACGTCCTGGCTTTTCTACTCCTATCTACTTTTTGTGATATGTTTATCGACGGGTCTCCGTACCTGGGTGCAAAAAACATATGAAAGTACTTGTGTCAATTTTTTCAGCGCAATAAGAACCCAGAAAAAAAAATTGCAGAAAAAAGGGCAAAATTTCACAAGTTTCGGTAGAGGATAGCCTTGGTTTGCACAAAATTTCTGAAAAATTCTCCCGAAATAGTTTGTTCCAAAAATTCCTGGTAAGAATCTTGACTAAATTTGGGACAAAACATGACAAATATCAGGTCAAACACAGGAGTACTCACCTAGGAAAAAAATGAAACAGTTTCACACACAAACAAACCTTCATTTCAGCTTTGGCAGTGATGAATAAAAAATTTATTGTTAATCTTGTGGAACGAATCTGGGACTGAAATCTCAGAAAAAACTCAATAGACACAGTGACGAATATCTGATAAAAATTTCAGACCAAAATACCCACGGAGCAAGGCGTAGTAAGTCCTAAACCGAGCGTGAACAAAACTAGTTTTCCAAAAACACAACGTCCTAGTTTTTCTACCCCTATCTTCTTTTTGTGATTTGTTTATGGATGTGTCTCCTTATCTGGGTGCAAACAACATATGAAAGTACTTGTGTGAATTTTTTCAGCGCAATACGAACCCAGAAAAAAATTGTAGAAAGTAGGGCGAAATTTCACAAGTTTTGGTTGAGGATGATAGCCTTGGTTTGCACAAAATATCTGAAAAATTCTCCTGAAATAGATTTTTGCAGAAATTCCTGGTAAGAATCTTGATTGAATTTTGGACAAAACACGACAAATTTCAGGTCAAATAGACGAGTTTTCACGTACGAAAAAAATAAAATAGTTTCACACACGAACGAACCTTCCTTTCTGCCCTAGCAGTGATGAATAAAAAATTTATTGCGAATCTTGTGGGATTAATCTGGGCCTCAAATCTCAGCCAAAACTCAATAGACACGGTGACGAATGTGTCGTAAAAATTTTATACCAAAATACCCAAGGAGCAAGGCATAATTAGTCCCAAACCGAGAGTGAACAAAACTGGTTTTCCAAAAAGACAACGTCCTGGCTTCTCTACCCCTATCTTCTTTTTGTGATTTGTTTATCGACGTGTCTCCTTATCTGGGTGCAAACAACATGTGAAAGTACTTGTGTGAAATTTTTCAGCGCAATACCAACCCAGAAAAAAATTGTAGAAAGTAAGGCAAAATTTCACAAATTTCGGTGCCTTGATTTGCACAAAATTTCTGAAAAATTCTCCTGAAATAGTTTTTTCCAGAAATTCCTGGTAACAATCTTGACTTAATTTGGGACAAAACATGACAAATCTCACATCCAACAGACGAGTACTCACTTAGGCAAAAATCAAATAGTTTAACACACAAACAAACCTTCATTTCAACCCTGACACTGGTGAATATAAAATTTATTACGAATCTTGTGGGATAAATCGGGGTCTCAAATCTAAGCCAAAACTCAATAGCCACAGTGACGAATGTCTCTGGTAAAAATTTCATACCATAATACCGAAGGAGCAAGGCGTAATAAATCCCAAACCGAGAGTGAACAAACCTGGTTTTCCAAAAACACAACGTCCTAGCTTTTCTACCCCTATCTTCTTTTTGTGATTTGTTTATCGACGTGTCTCCTTACCTTGGTGCAAACAACATATAAAAGTACTTGTGTAAAATTTTTTAGCACAATACGAACCCAAAAAAAGTTGTAGAAAGTAGGGCGAAATTTCACAAGTTATCGTAGATTATCCTCTAACAAAACTTGTGAAATTTCGCCCTACTTTCTGCAATTTTTTTCCGAGTCTGTTTTGCACTGAAAAAATTCACACAAGTCTTCTCGTATGTTGTTTGCACCCAGGTAAGGAGGTACGTCTATAAACAAATCACAGAAAGAAGATAAGGGGAAGAAAAGCCAGGATGTTTTGTTTTCGGAAAACCGATTTTGTTCACTCTCGGTCTGGGACTTACTGCGCCTTACTCCTTGGGTATTTTGGTCTGAAATTTTTACCAGACATTCATCATTGTGTGTATTGAGTTTTGGCTGAGAATTGAGCCACAGACTCGTCCACAAGATTCGCAATAAATTTTTTATTCAATACTGTCGGGCTGAAAGGAAATTTCGTTTGTGTGCAAAACTGTTTGATTTTTTTCCTGAGTGAATACTAATCTGTTTGTCCTAAAATCTGTTGCGTTTTGTCCCAAATTCAGTGGATATTCTTACGCAGAATTTCAGGAAAAAACCATTTCGGGAGAATTTTTCATAAATTTTGTGCAAACCAAGGCTATCCTCTAGCAAAACTTGTGAAATTTCGCCCTACTTTCTTCAATTTTTTTCCAGGTCCGTATTCCGTTGAAAAAATTCACACAAGTACTTTCCTATGTTTTTTGCACCCAGGTAAAGAGGCACGTCCATAAACAAATCATAGACGGGGAAGAAAAGCCAGGACGTTTTGTTTTTGAAAAACAGTTTTTGTTCACTCTCGGTCTGGGACTTACTGCGCCTTACTCCTTGTGTATTTTGGTCTGAAATTTTTACCAGACATTCGTTATTGTGTTTATTGACTTTTGGCTGAGATTTGAGCCCCAGACTCATCCCACAAGATTCTCAATAAATTTTTTATTCATCACTACCCAGGCTGAAAGGAATGTTCGTTTGTGTGTGAAACTGTTTGATTTTTTTCCTGGGTGAATACTCATCCGTTTGACCTGAAATCTCTCGCGTTTTGTCCCAAATTCAGTGGAGATTCTTACGTAGAATTTCAGGAAAAATCCATTTCGGGGAAATTTTTCAGAAATTTTGTGCAAACCAAGGCTCTCCTCTACCAAAACTTGTGAAATTTCGCCCTACTTTCTGCAATTTTTTTCCGGGTCTGTGTTGCGCTGAAAAAATTTACACAAGGCCTTTCATATGTTGTTTGCACCCAGGTAAGGAGGTACGTCCGTAAACAAATCACAGAAAGAAGATACGGTGAAGAAAAAGCAGGATGTTTTGTTTTCGGAAAACCGATTTTGTTCACTCTCGGTTTGGGACTTACTGCGCTTTACTCCTTGGGTATTTTGGTCTGAAATTTTTACCAGACATTCGTCATTGTGTCTATTGTGTTTTGGCTGAGATTTGAGCCCCAGACTCATCCCACAAGATTCCCAATAAAATTTTTATTCATCACTGCCGGGCTGAAAGGAAGGTTCATTTGTGTGTGAAACTGTTTGATTTTTTTCTTTGGTTTACACTTATCCGTTTGAGCTAAAATCTGTTGCGTTTTGTCCCAAATTAAGTGGACATTCTTATGCTGAATTTCAGGAAAAAACCATTTCGGGTGAATTTTTCAGAAATTTTGTGCAAATCAAAGGCTATCCTTTAGCAAAACTTGTTAAATTTCGCCCTACTTTCTGCAATTTTTTTACCGGGTCTGTTTTGCATTGAAAAAATTCACACAAGTCTTCTTGTATGTTGTTTGCACCCAAGTAAGGACGCACGTCCATAAACAAATTACAGAAAGAAGATACGGGGAAGAAAAGTCAGGACGTTTTTGTTTTCGAAAAACCGGTTTTGTTAACTCTCGGCCTGGGACTTACTGCACCTGACTCCTTGGTTGTTTTGGTGTAAAATTTAGCAAACATTCATCATTGTGTCTATTGAGTTTTGGCTTAGATTTGTGCCCTTGAGTCATCCCACAAGATTCGCAATAAATATTTTATTCATCACTGCCCGGGGTAAAAGGAAAGTTCGTTTGTGTGTGAAACTGTTTGTTTTTTGCTTGGGTGAATACTCATCCGTTTGACCTGAAATATCTCGCGTTTTGTCCCAATTTAGTGGAGATTCTTACGCGGAATTTTAGGAAAAAACTGTTTTGGGAGAATTTTTCAGAAATTTTGTGCAAACCAAGGGTATCCTCTAGCAAAACTTGTGAAATTTCGCCCTACTTTCCAAAAAAAATTTTCGGGTCCGTTTTGGGCCGAAAATTTTCACACAAGTACTTTCGTATGTTGTTTGCACCCAGGTACGGAGGGACGTCCATAAACAAATCACTGAAAGAAGATACGTGGTAGAAAAGCAAGAACGTTTTGTTTTCGGAAAACCGGTTTTGTTCACTCTCGGTTTGGGACGTGCTGCGCCTTACTCCTTGGGTATTTTGGTCTGAAATTTATACCAGACATTCGTCATTGTGTCTATTATGTTTTGGCTGAGATTTGACCCCATACTCGTCCCACAAGATTCACAATAAATTTTTTATTCATCACTGCCCGGGCTGAAAGGAAGGTTCGTTTGTGTGTGAAACTGTTTGATTTTATTTCTGGGTGAATACTCATCCATTTGACCTGAAATCTTGCGCGTTTTGTCCCAAATTCAGTGAAGATTTTTACGCGGAATTTCAGGAAAAAACTATTTCGGGAGAATTTTTAAGAAATTTTGTGCAAATCAAGGCTATCCTCCAGCAATACTTATGAAATTTCGCCCTACTTTATGATTTTTTTATCCTGGTCCGTATTGCACTGAAAAAATTCACAAAAGTATTTTCGTATGTTGTTTGCACCCAGGTAAGGACGCACGTCCATAAGCAAAACACAGAAAGAAGATACGGGGAAGAAAAGTTAGGACGTTTTTTTTTCGGAAAACCAGTTTTGTTCACTCTCGGTCTGGGACTTACCTCGCCTTACTCCTTGTGTATTTTGGTCTGAAATTTTTACCCGACATTCGTCATTGTGTTTATTGAGTTTTGGCTGAGATTTGAGCCCCAGACTCGTCCCACAAGATTCGTAATAAATTTTTTATTCATCAGTGCCCGAGCGGAAAGGAAGGTTCTTTTGTGAGTGAAACTGTTTGATTTTTTTCCTGGGTGAATACTCATCTGTTTGACCTGAAATCTGTCGCGTTTTGTCCCAAATTCAATGAAGATTCTTACGTGGAACTTCAAGAAAAAGCCATTTCAGGAGAATGTTTAAGAAATGTTGTACAAACCAAGGTTATCCTGTAGTAAAACTAGTGAAATTTCGCCATACTTTTTGCAATTTTTTTCCGAGTCCGTGTGAAGCTAAAAAAATTCACACAAACATTTTCGTATGTTGTTTGCACTCAGGTAAGGAGGCACGTCCATAAACAAATAACAGAAGGAAGATACGAGGAAGAAAAGCCAGCACGTTTTGTTTTCGGAAAACCAATTTTGTTCACTCTCGGTCTGGGACATACCTCGTCTTACTCCTTGGGTATTTTGGTCTGAAATTTTTACCAGACATTCGTCATTGTGTCTATTGAGTTCTGGCTGAGATTTGAGCCCCAGACTCGTCCCACAAGATTCGTAATAAATTTTTTATTCATCAGTGCCCGGGCAAAAAGGAAGGTTCGTTTGTGTGTGAAACTGTTTGATTTTTTTCCTGTGTGAATACTCATCCGTTTGACCTAAAATCTGTCGCGTTTTGTCCCAAATTCAGTGGAGATTCTTACGCGGAACTTCAAGGAAAAACCATTTCGGGAGAATTTTTCAGAAATTTTGTGCAAGCCAAGGCTATCCTCTAGCAAAACTTTTGAAATTTCGCCATACTTTTTGCAAATTTTTTTCGGGTCCGTGTGAAGCTTAAAAAATTCACAAAAGCATTTTCGTATGTTGTTTGCACCCAGGTAAGGAGGCACGTCCATAAACAAATAACAGAAAGAAGATACGGGGAAGAAAAGCCAGGACATTTTGTTTTCGGAAAACCAATTTTGTTCACTCTCGGTCTGGGACATACCTCGTCTTACTCCTTGGGTATTTTGGTCTGAAATTTTTACCCGACATTCGTCATTGTGTCTATTGAGTTCTGGCTGAGATTTGAGTCCAGACTCGTCCCACAAGATTCGTAATAAATTTTTTATTCATCAGTGCCCGGGCAAAAAGGAAGGTTCGTTTGTGTGTGAAACTGTTTGATTTTTTTCCTGTGCAAATACTCATCCGTTTGACCTAAAATCTGTCGCGTTTTGTCCCAAATTCAGTGGAGATTCTTACGCGGAACTTCAAGGAAAAACCATTTCGGGAGAATTTTTCAGAAATTTTGTGCAAGCCAAGGCTATCCTCTAGCAAAACTTTTGAAATTTCGCCATACTTTTTGCAAATTTTTTTCGGGTCCGTGTGAAGCTTAAAAAATTCACAAAAGCATTTTCGTATGTTGTTTGCACCCAGGTAAGGAGGCACGTCCATAAACAAATAACAGAAGGAAGATACGAGGAAGAAAAGCCAGCACGTTTTGTTTTCGGAAAACCAATTTTGTTCACTCTCGGTCTGGGACATACCTCGTCTTACTCCTTGGGTATTTTGGTCTGAAATTTTTACCAGACATTCGTCATTGTGTCTATTGAGTTCTGGCTGAGATTTGAGCCCCAGACTCGTCCCACAAGATTCGTAATAAATTTTTTATTCATCAGTGCCCGGGCAAAAAGGAAGGTTCGTTTGTGTGTGAAACTGTTTGATTTTTTTCCTGTGTGAATACTCATCCGTTTGACCTAAAATCTGTCGCGTTTTGTCCCAAATTCAGTGGAGATTCTTACGCGGAACTTCAAGGAAAAACCATTTCGGGAGAATTTTTCAGAAATTTTGTGCAAGCCAAGGCTATCCTCTAGCAAAACTTTTGAAATTTCGCCATACTTTTTGCAAATTTTTTTCGGGTCCGTGTGAAGCTTAAAAAATTCACAAAAGCATTTTCGTATGTTGTTTGCACCCAGGTAAGGAGGCACGTCCATAAACAAATAACAGAAAGAAGATACGGGGAAGAAAAGCCAGGACATTTTGTTTTCGGAAAACCAATTTTGTTCACTCTCGGTCTGGGACATACCTCGTCTTACTCCTTGGGTATTTTGGTCTGAAATTTTTACCCGACATTCGTCATTGTGTCTATTGAGTTCTGGCTGAGATTTGAGTCCAGACTCGTCCCACAAGATTCGTAATAAATTTTTTATTCATCAGTGCCCGGGCAAAAAGGAAGGTTCGTTTGTGTGTGAAACTGTTTGATTTTTTTCCTGTGCAAATACTCATCCGTTTGACCTAAAATCTGTCGCGTTTTGTCCCAAATTCAGTGGAGATTCTTACGCGGAACTTCAAGGAAAAACCATTTCGGGAGAATTTTTCAGAAATTTTGTGCAAGCCAAGGCTATCCTCTAGCAAAACTTTTGAAATTTCGCCATACTTTTTGCAAATTTTTTTCGGGTCCGTGTGAAGCTTAAAAAATTCACAAAAGCATTTTCGTATGTTGTTTGCACCCAGGTAAGGAGGCACGTCCATAAACAAATAACAGAAAGAAGATACGGGGAAGAAAAGCCAGGACGTTTTGTTTTCGGAAAACCAATTTTGTTCACTCTCGGTCTGGGACTTACCTCGCCTTACTCCTTGGGTATTTTGGTCTGAAATTTTTACCCGACATTCGTCATTGTGTCTATTATGTTTTGGCTAAGATTTGAGCCCCAGACTCCTCGCACAAGATTCGTAATAAATTTTTTATTCATCACTGCTCGGGCCGAAAGGAAGGTTCATTTGTGTGTGAAACTGTTTGATTTTTTTGCTGGGTGAATACTCATCTGTTTGACCTGAAATATATCGCGTTTTGTCCCAAATTCAGTGAACATTCTTACGTAGAATTTGAGGAAAAATCCATTTCGGGATAATTTCTCAGAAATTTTGTGCAAACCAAGGCTATCCTCTAGCAAAACTTGTGAAATTTCGCCCTACTTTCTGCAATTTTATTTTAGGTCCGTATTGCGCTGAAAAAATTCACCCAATTACTTTTGTATGTTGTTTGCACCCAGGTAAGGAGGCACGTCCATAAACAAATCACAGAAAGAAGATACGGGGAAGAAAAGCCAGAACATTTTTTTTTCGGAAAACCGGTTTTGTTCACTCTCGGTCTGGGACTTATTGCGCCTTACTCCTTGGGTATTTTGGTCTGAAATTTTTACCACACATTCGTCATTGTGTCTATTAAATTTTGACTGAGATTTGAACCATGCCTTGGTTAGCATAAAATTTCTGAAAAATTCTCCCGATATAGTTTTTTTCCTGAAATTCCACGTAAGAATCTCCACTGAATTTGGGACAAAACACTACAACTTTCAGGTTAAACAGACGAGTTTTCACCTACGAAAAAAATCAAATAGTTTCACTCACAAACGAACCTTCCTTTCAGCATGACAGTGATAAATAAAAAATTTATTGCGAATCTTGTGGGATTAATCTGGGGCTCAAAAATCAATCATAACTCAATAGACACAGTGACGAATGTGTGGTAAAAATTTCCGACCAAAATACCCAAGGAACAAAGCGTTGTAAGTCCCAAACTTAGAGTGAACAAAACTAGTTGTCCAAAAACACAACGTCCTGGCTTCTCTACCCCTATCTTCTTTTTGTGATATGTTTATCGACGTGTCTCCTTACCTAGGTTCAAACAACATATAAAAGTACTTGTGTGAATTTTTTCAGTGCAATATGAAGCCAGAAAAAAATTGCAGAAAGTAGGGCGAAATTTCACAAGTTTCGGTAGATGATAGCCTTGGTTTGCACAAAATTTCTGAAAAATTCTCCAAAAATAGTTTTTTTTTTCAGAAATTGCTGGTAAATATCTCGACTGAATTTGGGACAAAACCTGACAAATTTCAGGTCAAACAGACAAGTACTCACCTAGGAAAAAAATCAAAACGTTTCACACACAAACAAACCTTCATTTCAACTCTGACACTGATGAATAAAAATGTTATTACGAATCTTGTGGAATAAATCTGTGACTCAAATCTCATCCAATACTCAATAGCCACAGTGACGAATGTCTGGTAAAAATTTTATACCAAAATACCAAAGGAGAAAGGCGTAGTAACTCCTAAACTGAGAGTGAACAAACCTGGTTTTCCAAAAACACAACGTCCTCGCTTTTCTACCCCTATCTTCTTTTTGTGATTTGTTTCTCGACGTGTCTCCTTACCTGGGTGCAACCAAGGTAAGAAAGTACTTGTCTGAATTTTTTCCAGCACAAAACAAACACAGAAAAAAATTGTAGAAAGTAGGGCGAAATTTCATAAGTTTTGGTAGAAGATAGCATTGGTTTGCACAAAATTTCTGAAAAATTATCCCGAAATAGTTTTTTCCCAAAATTCCACGTAAGAATGTCAATTGAATTTGGGATAAAACGTGACAAATTTCAAGTCAAACAGACGAGTATTCACCTACGAAAAAAATCAAACAGTTTCACACACAAACGAACCTTCCTTTCAGCCCTGGCAGTGCTGAATACAAAATTTATTGTGAATCTTGTAGGACGAATCTGGAGCTCAAATCTCAGACAAAACTCAATAGACACAGTGATGAATCTCTGGTAAAACTTTTAGACCAAAATATCCAAGGAGCAAGGCGTAGTGAGTCCCATACCGAGAGTGAACAAAACTTGTTTTTCGAAAACAAAACGTCATGGCTTTTCTAACCCCTATCTTCTTTTTGTGATTTTTTTATGGGCGTGCCACCTTACCTAGATGCAAACAACATATGAAAGTACTTGTATGATTTTTTCCAACGCAATACGAACCCAGATAAAAATAGCAGAAAGTAGGTAGAGGATAGCCTTGGTTTGCACAAAATTTCAGAAAAGTTCTTCCGAAATAGTTTTTTCCACAAATTCCTGGTAAGAATCTCGAATGAATTTGGGACAAAACATGAAAAAATTTCAGGTCAAACAGACAAGTACTCACCTAGGAAAAAAATGAAATAGTTTCACACACAAACTAATCTTCCTTTCAGCCCTGGCAGTGATGAATAAAAAATTTATTACGAATCTTGTGAGACGAATCTGGGGCTCAAATCTCAGAAAAAATTCAATAGACACACTGAGGAATGTGTGGTAAAAATTTCCGAGCAAAATACCCAAGGAGCAAAGCGTTGTAAGTCCCAAACTTGGAGTGAACAAAACTAGTTTTCCAAAAACACAACGTCCTGACTTTTCTACCCCAATCTTCTTTTTGTGATTTGTTTATTGACGTGTCTCTTTACCTAGGTGCAAACAACATATGAAAGTACTTGTGTGAATTTTTTCAGCATAATACGAACCCAGAAAAAAATTGCAGAAAGTATGGCGAAATTTCACAAGTTTTAGTACAGGATAGGCTTGGTTTGCACAAAATATCTGAAAAAATTTCCCAAAATAGTTTTTTTCAGAAATTCCTAGTAAGAATCTCGACTAAATTTTGGATAAAACATGACAAATTTCAGGTAAAACGGACGAGAACTCACCTAGGAAAAATATCAAACAGTTTCACACACAAACGAACCTTCCTTTCAGCCCTCATAGTGATGAATAAAAATTTATTGCGAATCTTGTGGGACGAATCTGGTGCTCAAATCTCATACAAAACTCAATAGACACAGCGACGAATGTCTGGTAAAAATTTCAGACAAAAATACCCAAGGAGCAAGGCATAGTAAGTCCCAGACCGAGAGTGAACAAAACTTGTTCTTCGAAAACAAAACGTCATGGCTTTTCTACCCCCTATCTTTTTTTTGTTATTTTTTTTATGGGCGTGCCACCTTACCTGGGTGCAAACAACATATGAAAGTACTTGTGTGATTTTTTTCAGCGCAATACGAACCCAGAAAAAAAATTGCATAAAGTAGGGTGAAGTTTTACAAGTTTTGGTAGAGGATAGCCTTGGTTTGCACAAAATTTCTGAAAAATTCTCCCAAAATAGTTTTTTCCAGAAATTCCACGTAAAAATCTCAATTGAATTTGGGATAAAATACGACAAATTTCAGGTCAAACGGACGAGTATTCACCTACGAAAAAATTCAAACAGTTTCACACACAAACGAACCTTCGTATTAGTCCTGATAGTGATGAATAAAAAATTTATTGCGAATCTTGTGGGATAAATCTGGGGGTCAAATCTCAGCCAAAACAAAATAGACAAAATGAAGAATGTGTGGTAAATATTTCAAACCAATATACCCAAGGAGCGAGGCGTAGTAAGTCCCAAACCAAGAGTGAACAAAACTGGTTTTCCAAAAACACAACCTCCTTGCTTTTCTACCCCTATCTTATTTTTGTGATATGTTAATCGACGTGTCTCCTTACCTGGGTGCAAACAACATGTGAAAGTACTTGTGATAATTTTTTTCAGCGCAATACGAACCCAGAAAAAAAATTGCAGAAAGTAGGGCGAAATTTCACAAATTTCGGTAAACCTTTGTTTGCACAAAATTTCTGAAAAATTCTCCCGAAATAGTTTTTTCTGAAATTCCTGGTAAGAATCTCGACTAAATTTGGGATAAAACATGACAAATTTCAGGTCAAACAAATGAGTACTCACCTAGAAAAAATATCAAACAGTTTCACACACAAACGAACCTTCCTTTCAGTTCTGGCATTGATGACATAAAAAATTTATTGCAAATCTTGTAGGACGAATTTGGGGCTCAAATCTCAGACAAAACTAAATAGACATAGTGATGAATGTCTGGTAAAAATTTCATACCAAAATACCCAAGGAGCAAGGTTTAATAAGTCCCAAACCGAGAGTGAACAAAACTGGTTTTCCAAAAACACAACATCCTGGATTTTCTACCCCTATCTTCTTCTTTTCATTTTTTTATTGACGTGTGTCCTTACCTGGGTGCAAACAACATATGAAAGTACTTGTATGAATTTTTTCACCGCAATACGAACCCAGAAAAAAAATATAGAAAGTAGGGCGAAATTTCACTGGATAGGCCGTACAAAATTTCTGAAAAACTCTCCCAAAATAAATTTTTCCAGAAATTCGTGGTAAGAATCTCGACTGAATTTGGGACAAGTTTCAGGTCAAACGGACGACTACTCACCTAGGAAAAAAATCAAACAGTTTCACACACAAACAAACCTTACTTTCAGCTCTGGCAGTGATGAATAAAAAGTTAATTGTGAATCTTGTGGGACGAATTTAGGGCTCAAATCTCAGACAAAACTCAATAGACACAGTGACGAGTGTGTGGTAAAAATTTCAGACCAAAATACCCAAGGAGTAAGGCGTACTAAGTCCCAGGCCGAGAGTGAACAAAACTGATTTTCCAAAACCACAACGTCTTGGGTTTTCTACCCCTATCTTCTTTTTGTGATTTTTTTAATCAATGTGTCTCCTTACCTAGGTGCAAACAATATATGAAAGTACTTGTGTGATACGGACCCAGAAAAAAATTGCAGAAAGTAGAGCGAAATTTCATAAGTTTCGGTAGAGGATAGCCTTGGTTTGCACAAAATATCTGAAAATTTCTCCCGAAATAGTTTTTTTTCCAGAAATACCTGGTAAGAATCTCGACTGAATCTGGGACAAAACGCGACAAATTTCAGGTGAAATGGACGAGTATTCACTTAGGAAAACAATCAAGCAGTTTCACACACAAACGAACCTTGCTCTCATCTTTGCTAGTAATGAATAAAAAATTAATTGCGTATATTGTGGGACGAATCTGAGGGTCAAATATCAACCAAAACTCAATAGAAAGTGAAGAATGTGTGGTACAAATTTCAGACCAAGGAGCAAGGCGTAGTAAGTCTCAAACCAAGAGTGAACAAAACTGGTTTTCCAAAAACACAACGTCCGAGCTTTTCGACCCCTATCTTATTTTTGTCATTTGTTTATCGTCATGTCTCCTTAACTGGGTGCAAACAACATATGAAAGTACTTGTGTAAATTTTTTCAGCGGAGTACGAACCCAGAAAAAATTTGTAGAAAGTAGAGGATAGCCTTGGTTTGCACAAAATTTTTGAAAAATTCTCTCGAAATAGATTTTTCCTGATATTCTTGGTAAGAATCTCGACTGAATTTGGGACAGAACATGACAAATTTAAGGTCAAACAGACGAGTACTCACCTAGGAAAAAAATCATACAATTTTACACACAAAAGAACCTACCTTTCAGCCCTGGCAGTGATGAATAAAAAATATATTGTGAATCTTGTGGAATAAATATGGGGCTCAAATCTTTGCCAAAACTCAATAGACACAGTGGCGAATGTCTGGTAAAAATTTCACACCAAAATACCCAAGGAGGAAGGCATAGTAAGTCCCAGACCGAGAGTGAACAAAACTGGTTTTTCAAAAACAAAACGTCCTGGGTTTTCCACCCCCTATCTTCTTTTTGTGTTTTTTTATGGACGTGCCACCTCACCTGGGTGCAAACAACATATGAAAGTAGTTGTGTGAATTTTTTCGAAGCAATATGGACCCAGATAAAAATTGCGAAAAGTAGGGCGGAATTTTAGAAGTTTCAGTAAAGGATGACCTTGGTTTGCACAAAATTTCTGAAAAATTCTCTCGAAATATTTTTTTCTAGAAATTCCTGATAAGAATCTCGACTGAATTTGGGACAAAACACAACAAATTTCAAGTCAAATGGACGAGTTTTCACCTACGAAAAAAATCAAACAGTTTCACACACAAATGAACCTTCCTTTCAGCCCTGACAATGATGAATAAAAAGTTTATGGCGAATCTTATGGGATAAATCTGGGGCTCAAATCTCAGCCAAAACTCAAAAGACACAGTGACGAACGTCTGGTAAAAATTTCATACCAAAATAACCAAGGAGCAATGCGTAGTAAGTCCCAAACTGAGAGTGAACAAAACTTGTTTTCCAAAACCACAACGTCCTGGCTTTTCTACCCCTATCTTCTTTTTGTGATATGTTTAATGACGTGTCTCCTTTCCTGGGTGCAAACAACATATGAAAGTACTTGTGTGAATTTTTTTAGCGCAATACGAACCCAGAAAAAAATTGCAAAAAGTAGGGCGAAATTTCACTAGTTTCGGTAGAGGATAGCCCTGGTTTACAAAAAATATCTGAAAAATTCTCCCGAAAAAGTTTTTTCCAGAAATTTCTGCTAAGAATCTCAACTTAATTTGAGACAAAACACGACAAATTTCAGGTCAATCACCTACGAGAAAAATCAAACAGTTTCACACATAAACGAACCCTCCTTTCATCCCTAACAGCGATGAATAACAAATTTATTGCGAATCTTGTTGGACAAATCTGGGGCTCAAATCGTAGCCCAAACTCAATAGACACAGTGACGAATATCTGGTAAAAATTTCAGACCAAAATACTCATGGAGAAAAGCATAGTAAATTCCAAACCGAGAGTGAACAAAACTGGTTTTCCAAAAACACAACGTCCTGGCTTTTCTACCCTTATCTTCTTTTTGTGATTTGTTTATCGACATGTCTCCTTACTTGGGTGCAAAAAATATATGAAAGTACTTGTATGAATTTTTTCAGTGCAATACGGAACCAGAAAAAAATTGTAGAAAGTAGTGCGGATCCTTGGTTTCCACAAAATTTTTGAAAATTTTTGGTAGAGGATATAGCCTTGGTTTGCACAAAATTTCTGAAAAATTCTCCCGAAGTAGTGTTTTCCTAAAATTTCACGTAACAATCTCGCCTGAATTTGGGACAAAACGCGACAAATTTGAGGTCAAACGGACGAGTATTCACTTAGGAAAAAAATCAAACAGTTTCACACACAAACGAACCTTCCTTTCAGTTTTGGTAGTGAGGAATAAAAAATTTATTGCGAATGTTGTGAGACAAATCAAGGGGTCAAATCTTATCTAAAACTCAATAGACACAGTGTCGAATGTCTGGTACAAATTTCAGACAAAAATATCCAAGGTGTAATCCATTGTAAGTCCTAGACCAAGAGTGAACAAAACTAGATTTCCGAAAAGAAAACGTCATTGCTTTTCTACCCCCTATCTTTTTTTTGTGATTTGTTTGTGGATGTGCCTCCTTACCTAGGTGAAACCAACATATCAATGTACTTGTGTGAATTTTTTTACTACAATACGGACCCAGAAAAAAATTGCAGAAAGTATGACGGAATGTCACAAGTTTTGGTAGTGGATAGCCTTGGTTTGCACAGAATTTCTGAAAAATTCTCCCAAAATAGTTTTTCCCTAAAATTCCACGTAACAATCTTGACTGAATTTGGGACAAAATGCGACAAATTTCAGGTCAAACGGACGAGTATTCACCTAGGTAAAAAATCAAACAGTTTAACACACAAACGAACCTTCCTTTCACCCTGGCAGTGATAAAGAAAAAAATTATTTTAAATCTTGTGGAACGAATCTGGGGCTTAAATGTTAGCAAAAACTCAATAGACACAGTGACATATTTTTGGTAAAAATTTCATACCAAAATACCCAAGGAGTAAGGCGTAGAAAGTTCCAGATCGAGAGTGATTAAAATCGGTTTTTCGAAAACAAAACGTCTTGGCTTTTCTACCCCCTATCTTCTTTTTCTGATTTGTTTATGGACGTGCCTCCTTACCTGGGTGCAAACAACATATGAAAGTACTTGTGTGAATATTTTTCAGCGCAATACAAACCCAGAAAAAAAATTTGAAAAAAGTAGGGCGAAATTTCACAAGTTTCGGTAGAGGATAGCCTTGGTTTGCACAAAATTTCTGAAAAATTCCCCCGAAATAGTTTTTTCCATAAATTCCTAGTAAGAATCTCGACTGAATTTGGGACAAAACATGACAAATTTCAGGTCAAACGGACGAGTAGTCACCTAGGAAAAAAATCAAACAGTTTCACACACAAACGAACCTTCATTTCATCCCTAGCAGTGATGAATAAAAAATTTATTGCGAATCTTGTGGGACGTATCTGGGACTCAAATCTTAGATAAAACTCAATAGACACAGTTTCGAATTTGTGGTAAAACTTTTAGATCAAAATACCCATGGAGCAAGGCATAGTAAGTCCTAGACCGAGAGTGAACAAAACTTGTTTTCCGAAAACAAAATGTCCTGGCTTTTCTTCCCTCTATCTTGTTTATGGACGTGCCTCCTTACCTGGGTGCAAAAAACATATGAAAGTACTTGTGACATCAGAACAATTAAGAATCTATCTCTTAGTTTAGATTTGAGTCTATCGTGTCACTCTTTATCAAATCTTGATGTTGAGGATGTGTTGGAGATTCCATATTGACTATAAATAAGGTTAATTTACAATATATAAGTTAGGACAATCTTCACTATAAAAGTCAATTTTGTAGGATTGAGTTAAACTTAAATTCCACTATCTGAATAATACACAACACCTTTTCCCTCTTGCATTCCATCTAAAAATTTCACACATCACAACAACGTTTAATTCACCTCTTCCTTAATTTATTCTAATCATCAATTTCATTCACCATGTGCTACTATTCCACTCAAATTCTGTGTTAGTTAAATAGTTGTTTTCGTCATGGAAGGCCAAGGAAGCAATCACGTAGGGGAACAAAGATCGCACCATCAAATTGCTCAAAATTGCTCACCAATTCAACGTTGCTACAAAAGTGTAAGTGCAAGTGCATCGATTCTGAGTCCTCCGTCGTTTTCTTTATCAGCAAAAAATAAATGAATTAAAAAGGACACTTCAAGGATATCTCAACCCTTATACAAGAAGTTCTCCGTCGTTGTCGCTCATGCTAGGCCACCGATGGTAGCTCTTCATGAACAAGATGCATTCTCAGAAGGCCTCGCCATCCACAACCATCAATGATTACAAGGACTCTAGCCACCAACACGAATTATGCATCTAAAAATACATTATCGATTACACAATTCAAAATGTATTTTCAATAAGGAAAAAATGATTATTTCACCAATCCTATCAGGCTGCAGGTTGAAATCATGGGTGTAGGAAGAAATGATCCTTCAATCAAAGAACAAGTTTTAAGAAGACAATTCTTCATATTGTTAACACGTAAAAGTCCAGTTTTCACAAAATAATATGTATTTAAGATTAATGGAGAAGACACACAGAACATGAAGAAATTTTTGATTTAGGAGATAATTGCTTAGTAATTATCAGGGATAATTTAACTGAAGAGAGCCCTTAGAAGTTTACAATTAATGATTCTGAAGAAAAGAAAGTTGAATCTTTTTAAATGTACTTGCATGATGGAACCTTTGTAGTTGATAATTTATTAAATTCAATGTAAAATTATGTCCATAATCTTGACAGAAAATGAGGTGTACATTCATTACATTACATTAAATGGAAAATATTCATTCATATGTGTAAAGATCTTTGTTGTTCAGAAAATATTACATTACACACAAACTAATGTCTAAAAGAAGCTAGAACAACACCTACTTTCAAGTATTTTCAGGCTGTGGAAAGAATATTTGAGGTTCATCACTCTCAACATCTTTGTTGTTTCCTGATCATGCTGCTAATGTTTGCTGATCATAAAGAGTGAAATATTCTCAGTATGTATGGGAGAAGAAAGCTATAGAAATCATATTTTAAGAAAGAAAGGTATAATATTGAAAGAGAGAATCATATAATGTAAGTATGAAATAAGAAGAAGGAAGAAAGAGAGTGGTGAGGAAACAAGTTTACCCAACAAGTGAATGGATGAAACCATGACCACTCCCAACAATAGAGTACACCCGTGGTGGAATTGATGCCATAACTTTCAGAATTTTCTACTTCCCTATTTTCTATGTTCCTTAAATATAAACATGGTTACTCAACTTTAATATCGATAATAGAAATTGTTGCATGTAAAACATAACATTAAAAAGAAGATTAGTTGATGCGTGACGAAAATGATCAACATAAAATATTTGCATAAATAAGATTGTAATAGAAATGATTCAAAGATAATGTGGAGAAGTGGCACCTGATGAAGATGTAGGCATATGAGAATTGGTGTGTTAGAAATTTTCAATTTGTGCTTCGTCTTATATGTTTACTTGCTCTCTATCAACCCATATACTTTTAATGTGAGCAATTTTTTCCTAGTCTTCGCCTTCTTCTTTCTTGCACCGCTGTTTGAGCAGTGGACAATCTCTAATCCTAAGATGTGAAATGGAGTCGGGCAGACCCTCCCCTGGTAAGCATTGGAATATTGGACAATTATGAATGTCCAATCTCTCAAGAGAAGAGAGGTGACAAAGACTCATGTAGTCCAGTTTCTTAAGATTTGGACAATCTTTTATGCTTAGCTGATTAAGAGAGAGTGGGAGCAAACCTTCCCCTGGGAAATACTCTACATCCTTTTTTTCAATAGACAAGGATTTTAGGGAAGGGTTGGTTCCCCAAACCCCCTTCTTTAGTGAGGTAACAAGTTTTGAGCAATTGATTAGACACATATCTTTTAGATTTGATGGCAAACATCCGTCACACAACTCAACATCTGGACAATCCTTTATATACAAATCAATAAGAGATGGAAGGAGGTCAGACATGAATTTAGGCATTGATTTTAATTTCTTCAATTCCTCAATCCAAAATTTCTCCAGCTGAGGTGCCAATAATTCTTCATTGGAAAATGATTCAAATTCATAGCATTTTTTAATTGTCAGAAACTTCAAATCACCATGAGGTTGTGCCTGTGATATCATCTTTAGGTTACGACATTCGATTAATCCAAGGTGGCAGAGTTTTGGAAATAAGTCTAGAGGGAAGTTCGTGAGAGACTCACAACATTTTATGATATCCAAATGTACAAGGAAATGGTAGCAATGATTTATGGGAATATTCATGTCAGGACAAGAATCAATAAACAAGTATTTAAGAGGAGTGTCGTATAGGAGGTTCCCCATCAGATAAAATGAAGATGTCTCCATCTTCACACCTTCAATTTCTACTGTCCTGGGATTCCAAGCCCGGAGTTGTTTGCAGTCATAAATAGTTAGATTATTTAATGAGGAAGGTGCTTTGGTAAGTGCCCTTTCAGTTTGGGACATCCCGACACAACAAGACTTTGAAGACTTGGAAAAGAACCTGTCATGCATTGCCATTCTTCCCATTCCTTTGTATCAGTAAACCTTAGTTTTTCCAAGGATGCAAATGCAGAAGAGCTATTCCCATAAAAATCAGCATCTATCCTAACTATCTTTTGAAGGCCTTGAATTTGCAACTGCTTGAGAAATGCCAAAAGTCCAAGGGAAGGTAACCATTGGCAATATTGACAGTTATTCAAGGTTAAGGACACCATATTCAGTAGAAATTTATCAGATAACCAATAAGGAAATTGTGTGCCAGAATAGTTAAGGATTGACAACTGCTCCAAATGTATGGAAGGTTGCAGATACTCTAGTACTTCTCTTTCTTTTATTGAATCCTCATTGTTCAGCTTAAAATCCCATCTTAAATATAGTCCCACAAGATATGTTTTATTCTTCAAATTCGCTGCCAATGCATCACCGGGATCCACAATATTTTCAAGACTTGTAATTGATAGCTTTCCGTGAAGATCAAGTTGTCCTAGTTGTTGAATACTGAACAAACTACTACTTTTGCCAACCTCAAACCCACCCATCCATACCTGAAGATTCCTCAACTTTCCTAAAAGCACTGAAACCTTTCTTAAATGAGTTCCATCAAGTTCAAGGCGGCACAAACTGGTGAGTTCATGCAAAGGGGATGGTAGCTCCCGCAAATTGAAACAATTGTTCAGCTTCAAGACTTGCAAGTTATAGAGTGAACATATTGAGTCGGGAATTCTCTCTATGTTTGTGGTTGAAATTTTTAATGAACGGAGATGTATGAGATCGGCTATAGTGTCTGACACCTCTATTATTATTCTACAACTCAAAGATAAGAGTCGTAAGAATTTAAAGTTGGAGATCAACTTTTGTATTGACATGTGAGAGTCAAAAAAAGTTATAAATGTTCGTAGCATTTTAGCATCACATAAACTCCTATACTCATCACATTCAACTGACTTTACAGTTGAAAAGTGACAGATTGTATTTGGTACTCTTTCTCCTTCCGCGTTATCAACTCCCAACCTGAAACACATTTCACCAGAAACATACTTTGCTAAATCATTGACAAGGTCGTGCATGACAAAATATGTTTTGTTGTACCTGATTGATTGTTGAAAGAATGACCTTGATAATAGATCATTGAAGTATTGTTCACCTACTTCTTCTGGAGACTTATTCTGTTGAGAGTATTGTAGAAAATTTTCAGCCATCCATGATAGAATCAAGCACTCCTTGTCAAACATATGGTCTTTGGGTAATAACGCACAATAAGCGAAACATGTCTTGAGATGAGAAGGCATATGGTAATAGCTTAGCAACAAAGCAGGGATGATTTTACTGTCTTCTATTGGTAAGTCCCATATGTTGCTTCTCAGTACACCTTCCCACTCTGAAACAGACGACTTTGACTGTAAAAGACCTCCTACCGTCTCAAGGGCCAAGGGCAGTCCTTGGCACTTTTCAACTATCTGCATGCCAATCTCCTTCAACTCAGAATTAGACTTAGAGTTATGACCTTGAAAAGCATGTTTAGCAAAAACTTGCCAGCTGTGAACTTTTTGTAATTGCTTTAGTTGGTGAATCTTGTTTGATCCCATGGTAGAAACAACTTTGTTAATGCGTGTTGTGATAAGAATTTTACTTCCCTTAGCACCATATTTAAGAGGAGTTTGCAATGATTTCCAATGGTCACGGTGTTCGTTCCAGATATCATCCAGAACGAGGAGAAACTTCCTTCCTATATATCAACTTTTTTTTCAATCGTCCCTGAACCATTTCTAGGTTTCTGCTATCATCAGTTGAATTATGGATTGACTCAAGAATTGCTCTAGTTATCTTGAAAACATTGAATTCATCATAAACGCAGACCCAGGCTTTGATAGCAAATGTAGCCTCTATCATTGGGTTGTTGTATACATGTTGAGAAAGTGTTGTCTTACCCATTCCACCCATACCCACAATAGCAAGTATTGACAGTTGGCTACAGTTTTCATTTTCTGATGTAAGCCAATTAAGGATCATTTCTTTGTCCTCATCTCTGCCATAAATAACCTCTTCAGCCACCAACGATGACGATTCATTTATTTTCTCTGACACTTTATTACCAAATTCGGATTCCACACCACCAGCAATTTTCAGACCTAGATCATCCTTTTGGTTTAAAAGAGATTCAAGGTCATCTAGGAGTTCTTTCAGCTTGGATTCAAGAATGCGTACCTTGTTAGAACTGCTTTGGTATTGAAGTTGTGACTCAGTTTTGGAGAATTCATAGTCTATTTCATCCAGCAGATCCTCTGTGTCCAGCAACACGTCTCTTTTTTTATTTTATTAGCAAAGAATGAAATTAAATTAAGAGGGATACAAAAGGGGTATCCCAACCCTTTTACATAAACCAAATCACATTAAGAATCACCAAGAATAAAGAGATGAACAAACACCCCAGAAGCAATAGATAGATAATGTTTGCTGCATAAGCTAGACATCCTATTCCAGCTAGCACCGTGCTCGTATTGGAATGTTATAAGCACTGCAAACTGCAGCTACAAAACCATCAAAATACACCAAAATATTGGTTATCTCCACCACCTCATTGACATTCCTTCTACCCAGCTTGCAGTGACACAATTGTAGCACTTGTCACCGAATTAATCACTTCAATGCAGCAACTTCCATTCGCTCCTTTTTGGACTTTGGCTTCCCCCTGTTTGCTCCAGCAACACGTCTCTAACCTCATCAAGCCACGCTTTAACATATGTATCTCTAAACTGCTTTAGTTCTGCATCATCAACCACAGCATTGATGGACACCAACTTCCTCCTCAAATTTTTCAGCAGCTTCTCATCCAGATTTCTCCCACGAAAGTAGTCCAGAACTTGATGAGAATCCAGCTTGTCAAATAGGAGCTGGAGAACAGCACCAAAAAGAGCACCACCAAGAGTTTCAAGGACTGGCATGGTTGTTAAGGGTTGTGAAAATTGGAAGTGCAGTTTAGTGAAGTGAATGAAGGAGTGAGAAAATTTGGCAGTGCAGCTTAGTGAAGTGAATTAGTGAGTCTTTTGTTGAAGAGGGCTTTACTTCAATAAAGGAGTGATGGGTAGGAAGCAGTAGCTGTTAATTATTCCCAACAGCACTAAATTTAGTGAATTAGTTTATTTGGGTGTCTTACTTTATGAATAAAGACACCCAACCCACTTATTACATCTTAGATTAATATTTCAAGAGGATAGAATTTTAAGCACTAATATCTTTCCTCCTTTCTTTATTGTACATAATGGAGGTTAACCTTATGTAGTCTATTATCGAGATTTGTTCATGGTGTCACAACAACAACAATCGTGCACTTGCTGTTTTTTATCATCAATTACTGATTTTGAAAGAAATCAAATTACAGGCGTGATATAAACTCCATAATTTTCTATTTGTTGAATTCCTGATAAGACCAGTGTTCATGATCTTGTTAAAGTTTAGTGATAAATTCTTTATAGTAAAGAAAATGACATATTCATTCATGTGTTTGCACACATATACCAATGTCTAAACAAGCAGAATAATCATCTCTCAGGCTAAAAGGTAAGCTATCTCTGCATCTGATAAACTAGTTGCATTCAAGGACTTTCAAAGGCTTTGGTAGGAAGTTGATCATCCCTAAATAAGATTCCAGGTTCTGCTCTTCATTGCAACAAACATGAAGACAAACTTAAATCAAATGTACTTAGACAAGATTCATCTAGATTGTGGAGCACAATAACAGAAAGTTTTCACAGCCACATCAAGTGCAAATTCCCCCTGCTTTGCCTTACCAACTTGACAGTACACTCAGACTTGGACCCCTGTAGAGATGTTGAATTCAATTACGAACGGAAAGGTTAGTACTAATAAACAACCACAACCTAAAATGTAAAGAGCAAACATGTTTTTACCAAACCAATGACAACAGCAACCAAATATGTAGACATGATTGGTGATTCTTGATACGAACATGTTATTATTTAAAGTATTTAGCTTGCACCGTTGCAACAAATAACATTTTAGCCTCGTGAGTGATAACAGAAGCTTCCTTCAGAAGGGAAGATAAGGAGAAGGGTAAACAAACCTTGCAGGCAGGTTCACCCCAACAAGGAGAGCTCCTCCTCTCATCAGCTGCTTCAAACTGTGTAATCCGACAAAATTGATAGCCAAGAAAGCTAATAAGAGAGAATCATGATCAAAATGCAGCCTCAACCAGAGTTCAGGTAATATCAAGCAAAACCAACCAAAATAACACTTACCTTCTGTAGAACCCTTTCATTCTATCATTCAAGTGTCCTTCAAACCGATTTCCACGGGTATTTTCTCTGGGAAATGCACTACCAAAATCTCATCATTTTCAAACAACTCAACTCACGAAGACTTAATAACCTGCACAGACAACATCCATTGGTTCTACATCAGCAACAACACTCCCCACAGAGGGACACAGCATATACGAGGCTGTCAGAAATGGATGAAGAAGCTGAATAGTAATGAATCTCGAATGTTCTAGAGAAATAAAATATTGATAACAAGGTGTAAAGAGAAGATATAACAGAGAGAACCGTGGAGGAATCTCCGATGGTGAATGAAACGGCGTCTGAGAACATGAAGAAAATTTGGGTTTTAGGAGATAATTGCTTAGTAATTTTCAGGATCATATAACTGAAGAGGGCCCTTCCAGAATTTTTGTCCCAATACAGTGTTTTGGAATTCAAGAAACATTTCAAAACAGAAGCTATCCATTGTGATATTAACAGAAAAACAGATGTGTGGAATGCTATCAAAAAAACACTAAACATGAATAGTTGAGAAGAGAACCAACCCACAACATAGGAAGATGTGAAATGATAAATACTAAGTTCACATTGCTTACAATTATCTTATTCAGAAGATTGAATCCAAATGACTCCAAAATAAGGGCGTATGGCGAAAAGCTATAAAAATCATATTTCATTTGGGAGAAGAAAGGTATAATATTGGAAAAGAAAATCACATAATGTAAGTATGAAATAAGAACAAGCTTACCCAACAAGTGAATGAATGAAACTATGACCACTCCGAAAGATAGATCCGTCGTGGAATTGATGCCAGAACTTTCAGACTTTTCTCCCTTCTTCATTTTCTATGTTCCCTAAATATAAGCATCGTTATTCAACTTCAAAAGTGAATATTGATAATAGAAATTGTTGCACGTCAAACAGAACATTAAAAAGACGATTAATTGATGAGTTATGAAAATGATCAACTGCATATTAAAATGTTTGCACTGAATAAGATTGTATTGAAATGCTTAAGAGAAAGTGTGGAGAATTGGAACCTGATGAAAATGTTGGCATGTGAGAATTGGTCCCTTAGGAATTTTCAATTTGTGTTTTGTTTAATCGTAAATAATCAACCCATATAGTTTTAATGTGAGCAATCTTTTCCCAGTCTTCACCACCTTTCTTGCACCGCTGTTTGAGCAATGGACAGACTTTAATATCTAGTTTTGAAATGGATTCGGGTAGACCCTCCTCTGGCAAGCATTGGAGTACAGGACAATCATCAAGAATCATTGTCTGAAGAGAGGAGAGGTGACAGAGACCCCTGTAGTCTAGTTTCTTTAGATTTGGACAATCATTTACCTTTAGAGTAGTAAGAGAGGGTGGGAGCAAACCTTCAACGGGAAAACACTCCACATCCTCTTTTTTAATAAACAAATATTCTAAGGAAGGGTTGTTTCCCCAAGCCCCCTTTAGTGAGGCAACAAGTTTGGAGCAATTCAAGAGACACATTTCTTTTAGATTTGATGGAAAACATCCCTCAGACAACTCCATTCTTGGACAATCCTTTATATACAGACGATTCAGAGATGGAAGGAGGACAGACATGCGTTTAGGCATTGATTTCAATTTCTCCATTCCTTTAATAGAAACTCTCTTTAGCTGAGGTGCAAATAATCCTTCGTTGGGAAATGATTCAAATTCAGAGCATTCTGTAATTTGCAGACTACTCAAATGACAATGAGGGTGCTCCTGTGATATCATCTTTAGGTTATGGCATCCGTATAAAGAAAGGTAGCAAAGTTTTGGAAATAAGTCTAGAGGGAAGTTCGTGAGAGACTCACAACATTCATCGATAAACAATTTTACAAGGAAATCGTAGCAATGGTTTATGGGAATATTCATGTCCGGACAACACGTAATACTCAACTATTCAAGAGGGGTATGACATAGGAGGTTCCCTATCATATCAAATGAAGATGTCTCCATCTTCACACCTTCAATTTCTACAGCCACGAGTGTTAAAGCCCCAAGTTTTTTGCAGTCATAAATACTTAGATCCTTTAAATGAGCAAGTTTCTCTGGCAAGTGCCCTTTCAGTTTGGGACATTGCGACAATTGAAGACATTGAAGACTTGGAAAAGCACCCGTCATGCATTGCCATTCTTCCAATTCCTTCATCTTAATAAATTTCAATGTTTCCAAAGATGCAAAAGCAGAAGAGCTATTCCCGTAAAAATCAGCATCTATCCTCACTATCTCATCAAGGCCGTACATTGTCAAGTGCTTCAGATTTGTCAAAAGTCCAAGGGAAGGCAACCATTGGCAATATTTACAATCATACAAACTTAAGGACACCACATTCAATATAAATTTATCAGATAACCAACCTGGAAATTGTGTGCCATAATAGCCCGTGATTGACAACTTCTCCAAATGTCTGGAAGGTTGCAGATTCTCTAGTACGTCTCTTTCTTTTATTGAATCCTCATTGTTCCGCTTCAAATCCCATTCTAAATATAAGCTCAGAAGATGTGTTTTATTCTTCAAATTCGCTGCCAATGCATCATAGAGATTCACAATATTTTCAAGATTTGTAATTGACAACCCTCCGTGAACATCAAGTTCTCCTAGTTGGTGAATACTCAACTCACTACTACTTTTTCCAACCTCAAACCTATCCATCCATACTTGAAGATTCTTCAACTTTCCTAAAAGCATTGGAACCTTTGTTAAAGTAGTTCCCATAAGTTCAAGGTGACACAACTTGGTGAGCTCATGCAAAGCGGAGGGCAGCTCCTTCAAAAACATACATTTGTTCAACTTCAACACTTGCAAGTTATAGAGTGAATAGGTTGAGTCTGGAAGTCTCTTTATGCCAGTACTTGAAAGGTCTAATGAACGAAGATGTATAAGATTGCCTATACTCTCAGGCACCTCTTTTATGTTATAACACAAATGCAAGGATAGGACCCGTAAGAACTTAAAGTTAGATATCAAGTCTTGTATTGACATCTCACAATCCTTATATGTTGCAATCCCATAGTCAAAAGTTATAAATGTTCGTAGCCTTTTAGCATCACATAAACTCGTATACGCATCACATTCAATTGTATTCTTTACAGTTGAAAAGTGACGAGTTATGTTTGATACGCATCTTGGACTGTCAATACCCAACCTGTAAGAGATTTCACCAGAAACATATTTTGCTAAATCATTCAGAAGGTCATGCATCACAAAATATGTTTGCTCATACCTAATTGACTGTTGAAAGAATGACCTTGATTTTAAGTCATTGAAGTACTGTTCACCTATTTCTTTTGAAGACGCACTTTGGTGAGAATATTGTAGGAAATTTTGAGCCATCCATGAGAGAATTAAGCTCTCCTTCTCAAACTTATGGCCTTTGGGGAATAGCGCACAATAAGCAAAACATCTCTTGAGATGGGAAGGAAGATGGTAATAGCTCAACAACAAAGCAGGGAGGATTTTACTATTTTCTATTGGTAAGTCCCATATGTTGCTTCTCATAACACCTTTCCATTCTGCAACAGATGACTTTGACAGTAAAAGACCTCCTACTGTTTCAAGGGCCAGGGGAAGTCCTTTGCACTTTTCAACTATCTTAATGCCAATCTCCTTCAACTCAGAACTCAACTTAGAGCTATCATCTTGCACTGCATGTTTAGCAAAAACTTGCCAGCTGTGATCTTCTTGTAGTTGCTTTAGTTCGTGTAAATTGTTTGACTCCAAGGAAGAAGCAACTTTGTTACTACGTGTTGTCACAAGAATTTTACTACCCTTAGCCCCATATTTAAGAGGAGTTTGCAATGATTTCCATTGGTTTCGATCTTCATTCCAAACATCATCCAGAACCAGAAGAAACTTCATTCCGTTCAATTTTTCTTTCAATCGTCCCTGAATCATTTCTAGATTTCTGCTATCATCAGTTGACTTATGGATTGCCTCAAGAATTGCTCTAGTTAACTTGAAAACATCAAATTCATCAGAAACGCAGACCCAGGCTTTGATAGCAAATTTAGCCTCTATCATTGGGTCGTTGTATACATGTTGAGCAAGTGTGGTCTTACCCATCCCACCCATACCCACAATAGAAAGTATTGATAGCTGGTTATGATTGCTATTGTCTGATTTCAGCCAATTAAAGATCATTTCTTTGTCCTCATCTCTGCCATAAATAACCTCTTCAGCCACCAACGATGAGGATTCATTTCTTTTATCTGACACTTTGTTACCCGAACCAGATCCAACACCACTAGAAATTTTGAAATCTTGAACAAGCTTTTGGTTTAAGAGAGATTCTAGATCATCTAGGACTTCTATGATCTCGGATTCAAAACTGCGTACCTTGCTAGCACTGCCCTGGAATTCAGCTTTCAGCTCACTTTTGGAGAATTCATAGTCTATTTGCTCCAACAGATCCTCCGCATCATACAAGGCATCTCTAACCTCATCAAGCCATTGTTTGACCAATGAATTAGTGAACTGCTTTTGTTCAGCATCATCAATGACAGCATTGATGTCCATCAGCTTCCTCTTCAACTTTTTCAGCAGCCTCCCATCGAGCTTTCTCACACGAAAGTGGTGGAGAACTTGATGAGAATGGAGCTTGTCAAATAGGACCTGGAGAACAGCACCAAAAAGAGCACCACCAAGTGTTTCAAGGACTGGCATGGTTGGAAAGGAAGTGGCCAAATGCAAGAGAAGAAAGGGTTGTGAAAACTGGAAGTGCAGCTTCAGTGAAGTGAGTGAAGGAGTGAGTATTTTGCTGGAGATTAGTTTAAAGGAGAAAAGAAGTAGGTGTTGACTATTCCTGACAGCACCATGTGGGTTTTATAATATTTTCTATCAACTTCAGTGAATTAGTCTATTTGGGTGGCTTTATTTTATGAATAAAGACACTCAAGCAATTTCGTTCCATTTGCTATTTTCTTTTTTCTTTTAGCGTAAGAATGGTTTGGAGTGTAACAACAACTACATTGTTAATGATCATCTTTTCAGTAATTTTACTTAATTCATTAATTCCAGAGCTTTATTTTAATTTCTTGTATATTTCGCTGATAAGGAAAGATGAACCAAAAGATCTGGTAAGAACTGATTTCTTAAAGATTGCTTTACTTCAACATTTCATGGCCAACTAATATCTGTTCAAACTATATTCATATGATATATACATTATATGCTTTCTTAATTTTCGTCTTGAACTCTTTATTTCACAATTAATACTCAATTTCAATTCATTTTTGTTGCTTTTAACTGATATTAAATTGGGATAACTACAAATCCAAATACATGGTCCTTGAGGATTTCATATTTTTATCTCACAACAACAATTGCTTTTTTTTATCATCAATTACTGATTTTCAAAGAAATCCAAATTACCGGCATGATATAAATGTGTTTGCACACACAATGTCTAAAACAAGCAGAATAATCATCTCATGGCCTAAAAGGTAGTTAGCTATATCTCATAAACCACTTGCATTCAAGGACTTTCAATGGCTTTGAAACAAACATGAAGGCAAAGTTAAATCAAATGTACTTAGACAAGATTCATCTACATGGTGGAGCACAATGATATTAAACATTTGTGATATGATCAAAGAGAGAAGACAGAAAAATTGATAGTTTATGAAAGAAAGTGGTTGCAGTCACAAGTAAAAGCAAATCATTCCTCAGTCTTGGCCTTGTGTTTTCTGGAAACTCTCTTTGAGCAGCTGGCAGTTGCCCAAAATCCGGAGAGTTGAAATGGATTTGGGAAGACCCTCTTCAGGTAAGCATGGAATGTTGGGGCAATCAAAAAGAGTTAATTTCTTAAGAGAGGTGAGATTGCAGAGACCCTTGTAATCCAGTGTTCTAAGATATGGGCAATCACGGATTATTAGACAAGTAAGAGAGGTTGGCAAAAAACCTTCACTGGGAAAAGACTGCACATCCACTTTTTGAACAGACAGGGTTTGCAGAGAGGTGTTTGCTCCCAGTGGCCCTTTCAGTGAGTCAACAAGTCTGGAGCAATTTGAGATATTCATATTCTGCAGATTTGATGGCAAACCTCCATCAGAGAGAAACTCCATTTGTCGACAATCATGTATCAACAGACTAGTCAGAGATGGAAGGAGAATATCCATGTGTCCAGGCAATGATTTCAATTTGTACAATCTTTTAAGAGAAAAGCTCTCTAACCATGGTGCAGATAATCCTTCACCAGGAAATGATTGGAACTGAGGGCATCCAATAATTTGCAGATCCTTGAGATGATTATGAGTGCGCCCCTGTGAAATACTCTGTAAATTATCACTATAAGTGAGGCAAAGCCGAAGGAGTTTTGGAAAAAGGTCTAGAGAAATGCTGATAAGAGAGTCACAACCTCCATTGATGTCCAATGTTTCCAGAAAATCATAACAGCTGACAGGAACATTTGTCTTTGATTCGCATAAGAAATCAAGAGACAATTCCATGGTCTTGTCTCCAATAATGGCTAGCCTTCTCAAAGCAGATGGATGATAATCAAACTGCAGCTTTCCACAGTCTTGTAGGTCTAATTCACAAATTTCTGTGGCCCCAGGAGCAGAATCTACAAGTTCTCTGCACTCACGTATAAGTAGATTCCTCAGATGAAGAAGTTTCTTTGGTAGGTTCCCTTTCAGCTTGGGACAGTGTCTTAAGGAAAGATGTTGAAGACGTGGAAAAGCACCTGTCACAGATTGACATTCCCAGTTTTCCCATCTATACATAAACGAGAACTTCAATGTTTCCAAGGATGAAAATGAAGAAGATCTACTCCCAAAAAAATCAGCATTAATGCTCACAATCTCACCAAGTCCACTAATAGTAAGGTCCTTGAGATATGGAAAAAGTCCAAGAGAAGGCAAACATGTGCAATAGCTACAATTTTCTAGGCTTAAGGACACTACAGAGGACAATGAAGTATTGGCTAACCAACTTGGAAATTGTTTACCAACATAGTTCCAAATAGACAATTTCTCCAAATGTTTGGAAGGTTGCAAATTCTCAAGAACTTCTCTTTCTTTTATTACATCGGCAAGGTCCCAGCTATGATTCCATTTTAAGGTTAGCTCAACAAGGTTTATTTTGCTTTTCAAATCTGCTGCAACTGCATCCAGGGGATTCAAAATTTTCTGCAGATCCTCAATTGTTAGCCCTCCACGCAGACTGAGGTCTCCTAACTGTTTAATGTTGAACTCACTACTTTCACCAATTCTGAAAAAACTCATCAACACTTGAAGATTCTTCAACTGTCCTAAATGCAGTGGCATCTTTCTCACAGTAGTTTTCATGAATTCAAGGCGACGCAAATTGGTGAGTTTATGCAGATTAGAAGGCAGCTCCTTCAAATTGAAACAGGAATTCAGCTTCAGTATTTGCAAGTTATAGAGTGAGCATGTTGAATCAGGGAGTTTTTCTATAAGGGTGCTTGAAAGGTCAAGCGAACGGAGATGCTTAAGATCACCTACCAAACCAGGCACCTCTTTAAGGCCACGACAGCAAGACAAAGATAAGACGCGTAAGAACTCAAACTTTGATAGCAATTCATCCATCTGCATCTTGCAATCCCAATAATGATCAATGTTCATTCTCCTACTTGTTGGCATAAATGTACGTAGCCTTTTAGCATTATACAAACTCCTAAACCCATCTGAATATTGATCTTCATTAGTTACCAATGCTAAGTGGCGGATTTTTACTGTTGTCTTTTCTTCATCAACTCCAAGCCTGAAACACATGTCCCCACAAATATATTTTGCCAAATCGTTGAGAAGGTCGTGCATGACAAAACATGTTTTGTTGTCTTTAATTGATTTTTGAAAGAAAGACCTAGAGAATAGATCATCAAAATACAGTTCACCAACTACTTCTGGACTCTTGCTTTGCTGAGAGCATTGCAGAAAATTTTCAGCCATCCATAACAAAATTAAACTCTCCTTGTCAAACTCCTGATCTTTGGGGAATAAGGCACAATAAGCAAAACACCTCTTGAGATGCGAAGGAAGATGGTAATAGCTCAACAACAGAGCAGGGATGATTTTACTATCTTCTTTGGGTAAGTCCCATATTTTGCTTACCAATACACTCTGCCACTCTGAAACAGATGACTTTGTGTGTAATAGACATCCAATTGTTTCCAAAGCCAGAGGCAATCCTTTGCACTTTTCGACTATCTTCTTACCAATTTTCTCCACTTCAGCATTCAATTGATGATTGTTATCTTGAAATGCATGTTTAGCAAAAACTTGCCAACTATGATCTTCTTCCAACTGCTTTAATTCATGTACTTTATGTGACTGCATAGTAGTAGCAACTTTGTTACTGCGTGTGGTCACAAGAATTTTACTTCCCTTAGCCCCATATTTAAGAGGAGTTTGCAATGATTTCCATTGGTCTCGATCTTCATTCCAGACATCATCCAGAACTAGGAGAAACTTCCTTCCTGTGAGTTTCTCCTTCAATCTTCCCTGAACCATTTCTAGGTTTCTGCTATCATCATTTGAATTATTGATTGCCTCAAGAATTTCTCTGGTTACCTTGAAAGCATTGTATTCATCCGAAACACAGACCCAGGCTTTGAGCTCAAATTTAGCCTCCTCAATCCTTGGATTGTTATAAACATGTTGGGCAAGTGTAGTCTTACCCATCCCACCCATAGCTACAATAGAAAGCACTGCTAGCTGGTTATGTTTGTCAGTGTCAGAACTCAGCCAATTAAGAATCATTTCCTTTTCCTCCTCTCTGCCATAAATAACACTTTCAACCACCAAAGATGTTGATGGCTGCTTCTGTGCTACTTTACTAACTAATTCTGACCCAACATCAGCACAACTAACATATTTCAAACCAAGATCACCCTTTTGGCTAGAAAGAAAATCTAGTTGCTCAAGGACTTGTTCCATCCTTGATTCAATTTTCTTGTCAAAGAAACTTTTGGGAGAAGCCTTGAAGAAATTCCATACCTTTTTACTGCTGGTGTGAGATTCAGCTTTCAACTTGCGTTTGTAAAACTCATAGTCTATTTCATCCAGCAGATCCTCTGCATCAAAGACAGCATCTTTGACTTCATCAAGCCATGCTTTCACATATGAATTAATGAACTGCTTTTGTTCTGCATCATCTATCACATTATTGATGGACAACAGCTTCACCTTCAACTTGTACAGCAGCTTCTCATTGAGCTTCCTTCCACGAAAGTAGTCCAAAACTTGACGAGAATCAAGCCTGTCAAACAGCAGCTGAAGAACAGCACCAAAAAGAGCACCACCAAGTGTTTCTATCACTGGCATGGTTGGAAAGGAATTGACCGAATCAAAGAGAAGAAAGGATTGTACAGCAGAGACATCTTCACCACATGTTGTGATATATAAATGTACTTTTGTTATACTCAAGTGAATAAAAGATAATTTTAAAATGGTAAGAATAGATCAAATTTCAATAAATCAATGTAATAAGTTAACCTCATCAAAGTCGTTCTTCACCTACTTTAAAATAAAATAACTACTCAAATTTCCTGCTTCAAGACTTTTGTTATACCAATAATGAAAAATTCTCCCTCCACCCAATCTATAATTGAAAATAACAAAAATATTTTTATGAAATGATGAAAAAAATCTTCAATAAAAGGAGGGTGTAGATGAAAAAATACTTACACATTTAATCAAAATATTCATAATTGTAGAACTCATATGAGTAAAAATGTTTACCACATTAATTTTTTTACCCTGGGTAACCAGAATCTAAAAAATACTTTATAATTTAGAGGAAGAAAAATAATATGATTTATTTAAATATGTATTTAATACATTTAAATTTTTAAAGAAATGCAACACACATTAAAATTTATAATCATTAAAGTTTTGAACTAGTAAAAAATTAAATGAAATAATGAAACATATTATTTAAAAGAAATAAATAAAATATTATAAAATAATTAAATATTCAACACATGTCACTAAAACAAGACATTGGGTTATGGTGCAAGGAAAATTATAACAAATTTTTAACATATTCTTGAAGTACTTCCTAAAAAAAGAACTCCCATAATTGAATACAAGAAATTATCTAAATTTATTAAGGAAATGTTTCTACAAACCTTTTTTATATAACTTAGAGGAAAAAAGAAATGAATTTTTTCATAACTTTATAAGCTAATTTGCAAACAACAATATATTTTTTTATTTTTAACTGTATATTTTAGTTTATAGAAAAATTAATTTCCCTTTTTCTTAAATTTTTATTTTATGAAAGTATTTATAAAGAAAGATAAAAAAATATACATTAAACTTGGTTGGTAAGAATAATAAAAAAATTAAAATCACTTTCAGAAAAATATAAAAGTCAAAGTAAAATTAATGAAAAGGAGAGTGTAGCGGTGAAGAGTGAAGAAAGAGTGATGGAGGGTGGGAACGGAAACCGTAGCTCCTCTTTCTCCCTCTCACGTCGTGGTCGTGGTCGTGGTCGTGGTCGAGGTCACAGATTTCCTTCAAATCAATCCAAAGTTTCAAGCTTTGGCGAAAGGGGCACTTCTTCTTCCAGTAGTGGCAGCACTGCTTCCAGCTCTGTTTTCAGTAAGAGGCAAGAAGAGGATGCACAACCATCTTCCAATATTGTTGGAACATGTCCTTACATGTGCCCAGGTGAACATATTATTATTATAATGATGTATCTGATGTATGAAAGTGAAATGAATTTCATGGTAGCATAGTTGCAATGTTTGATTTTTCATATGATGACGTGTCCTTTTAGAGGGGTTGGTGAAGAATGGGAGAGTGGGGTTGTTACCTACGGGGATTGAGTCTAATAGAAGAGGTTAGTCACCCATGATTTGATGAATCGAGGTTCCAATCTTGATGAAAGAGATGTTAAATCTGATGGTGTCTCAAATAAGAATGTATGTGTTGAAGAATATATGTGGGAAACAAAAAGAGAGTGAATGAGTGGAATTGTTGTTAGTGTAATAATATTATTTTACAGTTAGCGTTAATTGAATTACATGGTCAATGAAGGAAATATCATTAAATGGTTTCCTTTGGGGGCTTAACCCCTTCTGATGTACATTGAGGTTACAAGGTCATATGGAGTTATAATGTTTTAGCTAGTGAAGTTTAAGGGTGCAGAGAGAAAGAAAATGATGCAGATTGCAAAGGAACCGCTCTCGAGTGCAGATGGGAAGAAGCTTTTTTTTTCTCTTCTTTTCTCTATTTTCACCCTGGGTTCCTAATAATATGTATATAAGAATGAAATGTTTCATTAATCTTGGCTTGGAAGGGAAAATTGAAGATCATTTTGGTGCTGCTTGAGATTGAAAGATGCTGCTCAAGGTTAAAGGAAAATTGTCAGAACACAACCATGTGGTCAGGAATGCTTTATGATATTGACTGTTAACTGTGTATCACAGAGATGAGAATTCTGCAATGAATAGGTAGACATACAAGAGTAGATGAGATTAAGAATTTATGTATTAATGGGAAAGTAAGAGTAGCATCTAGTCCTCTGTTGAGGAAAAAATTGCAGAATTGCAGCTTAGATGGTTTGGATATGAGAAGAAGATCATTACAAGCATTGCTAAGAAGAGTTAATTAGATGGAGGATAACCCCATTTTATGAAGTAGAGAAAAGCCAAGGAAAACTGTAGGATAAATCATTAAATTTTTAATGGCCTTTCCAATGACTTGGGTTTTGAGTGGTGCAATTTCTCTGTTGATGTATGTGGTTAACTGCACTTGTATGGGAAAAGACTTCTGTTGTCTATTTTAGCTTTGTTGATTGACAGTTGCATAAAATTTTATATATAGAACATATTTAGACACCTTCTGTTTTTGTCATTTCATTATTTATAATACATGCATCCGAAACTTCTATGTTCAAAATTTTTCACTTTATCCTCAGAAAGAGAGAGGATCCAGCGTGAAAAACTGCGAGATTTGGCAGGTTTTGAGAGGCTAAATGGAAATCCTAGAAAATCATCCCCTGCTCTTGCTGTCAAGAAGGTATGGCCAAACGGCTCTAGCATATATTACCTTATGAAATGTGATATTAGAGTAGCGTTTTACTCTCAGATTCTGTCTAGTTTAAGAAGGATGTGTCCTCAAGCACCTTGGTGAGTTTACTTTTAATCTACTTTTGACAATTAGAAGTGCATTGAAGGGTAATGTTGTGAATAAATTTATTATACCAATATTAACATTTCTACCTGAATTTGATGCCTCCCATAAGAAATTGTGTCAAGTTTTAACTCAGTTATCATAATTTTAAGAAGTTCACAAGTTGTATGCTGAAACTGCAGTATATTTGTTGTATAAACTTATATAATCTATTATATAGCACTAAATTTATGTCTAGTGTTTCACTGTTCTTTGTCTCTATTTTTAACTTATAGTTTAGCACCTGATAAATGCTAGCAAGCTGCATTGTCATATTGGACCTGTTTGGAGAAACTTGTACATAAGGACTTCTAGGAGGGGAAAATAAGAAGAAAAATTAAATTGGCTTCTCTATAAGCTAAAATTAGCTTCTGAACAAATTAAAAATGAGAATTTAGAGAAGCTATATTACAGCTTTTACAAATTAGTTTATGCATAAGGTAGTTTTAGCTTATGGAGAAACTAATATCATTCCTCCTTATTTTTCTCTCTTAGAAGTCCTAATGGAGAAATTTGTCCAAACAGACTCTTGTATTATAATGTAAAATTCATATAGTATGTTATTTATTTGCTGTCCCTTTACTTCTTTAACATCATATATTCTGTATTCAGCATTGATCGATGGTTTTATGGCATATAAGTGGCTTTTATGAAAGGATCACCTCTGTTGTTAAATAACTTTTGGTTTCAGAATTTTTTCTTCTTCAGTTTTGCAGAACTATATCCAGCAAAGATATTCAATCATCAGATTTACGGCCTATTGCTGTTTTGGAAGATACTTTAAATTACCTTTTGAGTTTGCTGGAATCTAAAGAGCACTCATTTGAAGAAGTTCATGACTTTGTCTTTGATAGGACAAGGTCCATACGACAAGATATTACTATGCAAAATATTGTAAACAACAAAGCAATTTACATGTATGAGGGAATGGTACAGTTTTCTGTCTGAATTTTTTTCTTTGATTTTTGTACTTTATTCTATTATCCTTCAACTGCATCAGGGTGGAGATGATTTAAGTTGCATTTTTTATACTTGTTTTGCAACTTCAGATTTAGTTAAACTTTGAAATTCCATTTATTTCATGTGCACAAATTACTGTTGACACATTAGATGATTATCTATAAGAAATTGATCTTCTATGTATGTGCTTAAACCCAAATATCAGTCCTAGACTCTAAATTTGACGACAGGTTGCATCTGCTGCTCCTTATGAACCTGACTGGGTTAGTTGATCAATTCAAATTGACAAAAAAAGAGTCTGAACAAATAAGGGTGATTGAACCTTGAAAAGACATTGAATTCCAAAATGGTTCCACATTAAGTCAATGTCATTTTTTCTTTTGTCCATAGTGCTCCACCGAAAAGATACAAGGGGGCACCGACAGTCGTGCAGCACTGTGAAAGGAAACAGCACCGAAAATCACTGTGGGGGAGAGTGTGCAAATATAAAGAGGCAGAGGATAGCGATCAACTCCAGGCCTTTAAACTAAAAAAAGGATTGGAATATGGTGCCCGACTGTGCATTGAATAGGCTTGCTTTGAAAAAAAAAACTATTGGTGTTTAATCTTTAACGCATGTGGAATTATAGAAGTGAAAGGCAATTTTTCTTTCCAATCTTTTATTTTTTTTGCAAAAAACACTGTAAAACTTGTGATTTTAAAAGAATCATGCTACTCACAGCCCTACCGATTTTGGTATGACACCTGAATATGTCCAATGCACATGATTCCACTTAGAGTTGTGATTCAGACGCAAATGGATTGATTCTAAGTTCTATTTCGTTGATCTTGCCATTGTTATTAGTTGCAAAGGGAATTGTATTGAATTGTTCTATTCATGCAACTCTGATAACCATGCCTTGGTGAAAGCATGACCATGAGCAAGCCTTAGAGTTGTTATAGTCATAATGGTGTGATACTCACAAAAAAGGACTTGAACATCCAAGTTAGGACTGTTATAAAGATGGGCTACTGTTTGGTTCTGCATTTCATTTCTTGGAGGCTATTGTTTCCTCCTGTACACAGTCAAGCTGGATCATGTGATCATAGTGTATTGTATGTTTTTTGAATCATGGATTTACAAGCTATGAAATTGAAATAATGAACTGAACAATATATTTAATCACGCAGGTAAAATTCCATGTTGTATCACATTACAATCTGTGGCGTTCTATGTCTGATCCAAACACTGCATCAATGCATCATCTCAACTTGGAACAGCTCACAAAGACATTGACATCTTTGTTCAATCTGTATGAAGCAAATCGAAATTCAAATCATGTGCATGCAAATGAAGCTGAATACCATTCATTATATGTGCTGCTTCATCTTGGTTCTTACAGCCAACCGATGGTTAATCTTTACATCATTGGTGTGATTAATTATGTTTCTCCTTTCATGTTAATTCTAGTATTGTTGCAACTTACGAAATGTAACTATTTCTAATCCACAGGGGGAGCCACTATCTTTGTGGTTTAGACGTGTATCAACTCCAGTATTGAAGTCAAAAGAAGTGTGCTTTGCTCGGAGGATCTTACGGTAACATTTATTGTAGTGTTTTATAATGAACCAATCATTCCAAAAGCTGCTTAAGTTAGATGAAGACAGATGAATGATTTTATATTATATTTTTGACATGCCTCGTCACACTTCAACCCTTTCGGCTTAAAAAATAGACAATGCACAGGACCAACTAGCATTTGCTGAAATTCAACTTATTGAAAGAATGGAAGTAGCAAGGACCAATTCTTGATTGCGTAGTCATAGAGGCTCTGAAGCTATATCATGAACAAGCTGCCCAAAAGCTTAAACTCTTAACTAAAAGCACATGAATGGTTCTATATTACAATCTTAATATTTTTAACATTCTTTATTTTAATAATTAAACAGTTTTTTTGTTGGTTTTCTCTTAGGTCAATTGTCATATTAAATAATAACTGAATGTATCTCAATTATTGATATTATCTTTTCTCATGACAGATCATCCCAACTTGGAAATTATAAGGATTTCTTTTGTACAGCAGCAGCTCAAGCATCATATCTGCAGTTCTGCATTATGATGCCTTATATCAATGAAGTAATTACTATAACTAGAGAATTCATTATTCTCGTAACACTTTAGAACTTATTTATTTGGACATCCTTTGTGTCTAAGTTGATGCATGCCTGCTTTTGTTGTGCTTGTTACTTTCTTCATATGTATCTTAGCACGAATAATCTTTTGTTATTGTAATAATCAATTTTAAGAATAACATCAATAGGCTATGACTAAGTTATTAAAGATCTACAGAATAAGTGAAATGCAGGGGAAAGACATGGATATAGGGATTATCAATTTTCACTGTTTGACGAAAAAATTACTCCTCTGGTTCTTCTTATATCCCTTATTCCAAATAAGCAGGATAAATATGCCTACAGCTTAACTCTTGCCAAAGTTAACATCTTAGACAAATCTCAGCATCTCAACAATTCCAAACCACATGCAAAATTGCATCAGCTATTAGTCATTGTCTGTAGGAATATTCTTGTGCATATTGAGGGTCTTGATAACAGAAAGTATGCTTCAGAAAACAAATACCTTCACCTTTCACCACTTTCTCAGAAATTTATAACTTCTATTTTTTATTTATAATTTATCTTACACTGTGAACTGGGCTGTGGGCTACATAGATCTATTGATGACATTGAGCATTATAAGAAACGAAAACTTACTATATCCTTCATGTAACTTGATTCTACATATATTGATAAATGTTTTGCTTGTTTTTATGATAAAAGGTTCGTGCGCTGGCTTTATCTTATATAAATTTTGGTGGCTACAAACTTCATCCATATCCTCTGTTGGACCTCTCAAAACACCTGATGATAAAGGTATGAATTAATTAATAATCATATTTAAAGTTATGTCCCACACCAAGTAAACAAATATAGGTTCTATGTCTCCCTTCTTGTGGTTAACCTTATGGGATGAGCTTTATTATTGGCTCAAGGCACCTGTCAGTTCAATACTAAAATTAACTAGTTTAGTTCAGTTTTTTAGAACTATTTTGTAGTTTGGTTTGTAACATTAGTTTTGTTATGTCAGTGTCTGTTGATTTGTACACTCATTTTGGCTTACACTTTAATTTGAACTTTGTTTGACAGGAATCAGATTTAGAATCCTTTTGCCATTCTTGTGGTCTTGAAATTTGTACAGATGAATCTGGAAATAAGTTACTTCCTACAAAGCAAACTACATTCAGTCAACCCAAAGGGAAGTTCCAAAGCTATAGTTTCTTGGGCTTGCAAGAATATGAAAATCAGTTTTAGAGCTTGTTGATTTAACATGTTGGAAGATTGCAACAACCATGATCCTGAATGGCCGCACCCATTTTCATCACTTTCTCATGGTATTATTGTGATCTGCTTGGTGATGCAGTGTGTACTGTCATCATTCACAAGTGTCTCTTTGTGCTGCTGCTTAACATGGGACAAATTGTGTTATACATAACAGTTTTTGCACCTTTGTGCCTGTATTGTGTGTATTGATAGTACATGATAAATGTAAAACTCTTTAAGCTATTTGTAAACGAGTGTAACATTATTATGGTAAAGTTTACTGATACTGATGATGATATAAAACCAAATCTCGTAGAGTAAGTTTTGGGAGCAAAACTTACTTTTCCCTTACAAATCATATCAGAAAAAATTACACATTGATAGAATAGTAGTAGCTGCATTGCATATTCAATCTTTTCTTAAATGCAATTTATTGATAATTAAAAGCTATTAAACTATTTAATAAAAAAAATGAAGAACAGAAAAAGAAGTTAACTTCACTGCAGAAATTAGATTTCATCGTGTATTTCTGGTGAAATACAACATAGAAAGTAGAATTTTTTGTTTGTAATAACTGTATAATGTTGTGGTATATTTTTTTAAATTAGTAAAAGGAAAAAAGAGTCAATACAATTGTTTAGACGAAAAATAGATATAACTTTTGTTAATAGTAGAGAAGATTATCTCACATAAATAATAATTTCGAGACATAGATTTTAATAACTACAAATTTAATTGTAAATAACTCAGAAGAACTTTTTTTATAATGATTTTAGTGATTGAGGGATAGTTTTTAAAATTGGTGAAATGAAAAATAAAAAAAAAAGGCCTTGTGGCAAAATTAGACATTCTCCTTAAGTACACACCAATATATTAATATATTAATATATTAATATATATATATATATATATTTATTGGTAGTTAATTAGATCTTAATTTAAAAACTATTTATTAATAATAAATTAATTTTAGATATTAATAATTTTTTTAATTTTTAAAATAATATATAATCAATATAACAACTAATTATTTTTTTTTCAAAAATTTATTTTTATTTAATAATTTTGTTGTAGTGATATTATATATATATATATAATATATATATATATATAATAAATCTTATCTTGTTTATTCAGCAAATTATATCACATATTTATATAATAATTGATACGTAAATCTAAATCTTGTTATTAATTATTAAGTAAATATATTCTTTATAGAAACATACTTGAATAAAAAATCATAACTTCAGAAATCTTATATCATTTTTAATTGCAAGAAAAAGGGCTGCATAAATAAACTCTCTTTTTTTGTAAAAAAAATTATACATAATTCATCAAAAACATATTTTTACTTGAACATAATTTTTACTATAACCTATAATTTTTATTATTTAATGTACACAAAATTATAGAATAAAATTAAATTTCTGTTATTCTCCTATTATATTTTTATCGCATTTTATCTTCACCACTAAACTTACCTTATCTTACTTACTTCAAATCCTATTTCTTAAACCTTTACTTTTTCTATTTCTTAATCACATCATTTCCATAAACTTTAATCTTATTCACTTCCCAATCACCTTTCTCGTGAAACTCTCACTTTCTGTTCACACACACTAATTTTTATTGCACTTTTTGTTCATAGTTTATTCCAGTGTTGTTTTCTTCAACAGACAAGAGAATTTACATTGTGTTTTGTGTTTGACATATTCAATACAAATGAACATCCCATAAAAAAGAGACCAAATTCATCACTTTTCTCACTTTTGCTAAAATCTGATGAATGTTCTTTCTACACATATCTTCATTTTTCTTTTGGTAATAATCCTTTGTTTAAAAGGGTAACAAGAGGGAAAGGGTGGATCACCCAATATGCACAAATTTTGTCTAGACTCTCACAAATTATAGTTTTTATCCCCCTTATTATGCACACATTGAAGAAATTCTAATCATTTTGCAATGTGATGAACGAAATGAATCTTTATCTAAAATGTGGCATTGTTCATTTAATCTTGTCCTCATTTTCCTATTTTTATCGTTATAGTCGACAAAAATCAACCCTTATCTGATTAATGGAATATGATTTATTAAATATTTGGTCTTCTTCACTCTTCTCAAGCTATAATCAAGACAAAAAGAAACTACACTTTGTAATAAACAAAGTGTGGCAAACACCAATATGAAGAATTGAGATAGAGTGTTTGATTATTAATTGAGCCGGTTTACATTAGAAAAACTAAAAACATATTATATATGATTAATTTGATGAAGTGAACACAATTTCCTTTTTTTTAGTATATGAAATACCAAATAAAATTTAAGATATCATGATTAAAAATTCAAAACATTATGGTAGAACAACTAAGATTCAACATAAAGTTTTAACTAAAACACAAATTCATAAATAAAGTAGAAATCAACACAACTCCCTAAATAAGTTCATCAAAGGACAAATATATGAAAATATTTAACAAAAAAATAGTCCAATATAATCACTAACTCATTTCCAAAATGCATATAAGCCTCGGTTTTATATTTTGAACCACAAAGATGATGTGTTTACTATTAGTTTTTTCCCTTATTCTTGTTAGTGTTGATTTGAAAAAAAATATTCATTTCCTTAGTGAAATGTTTATAATTAGAATACATTATATTGATGTTTTATGAGTTTTTTTTTTTAAATTACACTTCCATCATTCCTTTTTTTCATCATTAGAATTATCTCTCTTGAGGATGTAAGAAGGAGGTACACACATGTAATATGTTTAAAATTTGAAGGGATTTTGTGTAATCTAAAAAGATAATTAATGTAATGTCTTTAAAATAAATTGGAGGTTTTTGTAGAATTCTTAAAAATTCTAGGATATTAGTGTATTTTAAGTAAACTTTAGGGGGTGTTAGATTAATTTACTCTACAAAATAAAAATGATAAAAAAGTAAATAAAAGATAAAAACAATTGTATATAATATTAAATGTCATATTAATTATTTAATGTTGAAGGAAAACTATTTTTTTTTCTTTTTAGTTACTTAAAACTAACCCTAAATATATTGATGGTAACAATTTCTTTTAGAATATTTATACAATAAAAGAAAGAGAATAAAGGAGAAAGAAGCATGAGACAAAACAAAAATGTTACTGTGATAAACATAGATAGAAACAATAATGTTGTAAAAAAGTGTGACAAAACACCATAAAATATAATTCTTAAGAAAAATACTCATAAAAATTGTTGATAAAGATCCTCCTTCTCCACGAACCTTTAAAAGATTGATGAGCATTCCAATGCAATATGCACTCCTGGATTCAGTATCATTCGAAGTAAGCATTACTATTCACTGACATTGTTCTGATTTTGAGAGTTCATTCATATTTGTTTTCTTTCTAAATCCATTCGAAGTAAGCATTGCTGTTCACTGACATTGTTCTGATTTTGAGAGTTCATTCATTCATATTTGTTTTCTTTCTAAATCCACATTTTGTCCCTTGTTTGAGACCTATACAACATACCTTATCCTTGAATCTCTTCATGTTTTATTCTTCTTTCACTATAGTTAATATTCCACTGAATCATCATAGCTGTCCAATTCTCAGCAACTGGTTGCTCTTGGATTCTAATTATGACATCAATTTCCATGAAAAACAGACAAAGTAACAAATTCCAGCACTGAAAATCATGTGTTTCTAAACTTTGAAGCAACATATTGAAGTGAAGTCAAACAAAAGAGATGATGTCTGAAGAATCACTGAGTATTGTGGTGATCCACTATGCATTAAGAGACTTCAACACAAGTGCAATAAAAGTGGTCATGCAGGGATTTTCACTTGGTCATGGAGACAAGCTTACACTTCTTGTAATTCTTCGCCAAGCTTATAGTCCAACTAGGCTTCCCTTCATTGCACCTGCCAGATTGCGTGAGTCTCACATTCTTTGTTCTTTTCCTTCTTCATAATTCAATTTCTTGTTGTATAAACAATCCATGGCTGTGATTTCTGCAAAAAACATGAAGTTTTTGGGGTCTTTGTGACTACAATTGTGGCCAAATCAGTTGTATTAATTTATCTGCAGTTTCCTCCAACATCAAGAATCACAATGAAATCAAAACCACCATTTAAAACCTTGGTGGCATCATACACATCAGAAAAAGGAACTTAACCATGATGTAGGGATAATTACTGCACTAGATGCACCATGACCTTTGTTTGTGGCATGTGTAGCAACAAAAGATGGGTTTGAGCTTGAATTGTGACAAGTTCTTGTTTTCTTTAATCATATTGGCTACCCTTTTTCTGGTTACTAATATTTTTCTTCACATATTTTAGTCTTGAGAGGTAATTAACATTATAGATTAGTACTTTGGTGTTTCTCATAAATTTCTTATGCATTGGCTTTCTTGTCTTCAGGTGGATTATTTGAGAGTGATCACAAAATTGTTGAGGAAGAAATTGCTAAGAAGAAAGAAGAGCTTCTTAATAATGCAAGCATAAGGGAAATTTCTGAGCAGTGTGAAGCAGACAGGGTTAGATTATAACTTATCTTCATAAGAGCAATTTCTGTAGCTGATAAAATGCATCATTATATTGTATATGAATTGTGGAATAGGTTCCCTGAAAATTATGTCATGGTCAATTTTGATATCACAAACCAATTTCAGTAACAGATTATAGTAGATTTGTAATTTAATTATTTCTAATTCAATCCTTTTATGCATGAAACTACACAGATCCAATTCCAGATTGAAGTTCTTCAGGGCAAATTACCAGAGGTTGCTGTAAATGCTGCCATCCGTTTGGAGGCAACATCAGTTATACTTGATAGGTTAGTCACATTCTTTCAATTTTCTATTTTCTATTTTCAATATTCTTTATATCTAAGAACAAGGAAGGAAGAGAAAGGTATCTTGTTCTTGCATAAATAAAAATAAAACTTACAGAAAAAGGAGTTCATGATTGTATGTGAAAGTATTTATCCAGAGATACTACTACTTTCAGAAGTAAAGTGTTTCTTGTGTTCCATAATTTGTAAAGGCTATTTATTTTATGTTTCTAAGGCCATACCATAGAAGTATCATTTTTAAACTCCTCGAGTTTTTTTTAGAATATTTACTTACTATCTTTTTTATTTAAATTAGTTTTTAACAGTTCTTTTATATCTTTTACATAAAGATTAAAATATATTTATTTATTATTTAGAATTAGGAAATTAAGACTGAGATATTGTAAATATTTGATATTTTGTTACATTTTACTCTGTACAGAATAAAATAAACTACAAGTTCCTCCTTATAACATATCTCTTATATTTCATTTTCAAAATATATATCCAAAAATCTTATATCTCATGGCAACACCAGAATGGAAGGATTCCACTCTTTGATGGCAAAAGTTATGATCTATGGATGATAAGAATGTAAACTTATCTAGAAGGATTAGATTTATGGGAAGATGTGGAAAAGGTTTACATCGTTAATCCATTGCCTAAAAATTCCACCATGGCTCAAATCAAAATGTAAAAGGAAAAGAAGATAAAGGTGAAGTCATGTTTGTTTGCCGGTGTTTCACAAATGATCCTCACCACTATCATGACCCTAAAGTCACTCAATGAAATTTGAGATTATTTGAAAGGAGAATATGAAGGAAACGAGAAGATTCGAGACATGAAAGTGCTAAATTTGATAAGGGAGTTTGAGCTACAAAGGATGAAAGAGTTTAAGAAATTCAAGGAATACTCAAACAAATTGTTGGGTATTGCTAACAAGATAAATTATTGGACAAGTACTTTCCAAATTCCAAACTAGTTGAGAAACGAAACATCTATTACTTCGTTGGAAAATACAAAAGATCGGTCTACAATTACTTTGATAAAAGTGATACATGTCTTGCAAACAAAGAGCAACAAGATAAATGAGATCAGATCTTCTTATAACAATCTAGAAGTATTCAATGTTCATATCAAATACAAAAGCTTTGCTTTGGATTTGATGAAAGAGGAAGTTGGCTACAAAGGAATAAGATATAAAATAATGATCAAAATCAAAGGAAGATGGATATAAGAAGTTTGATGTCCAAGAGGAGAAAGTAGATGAAGAACTACATTTTAACATCCATCAAAGGTGCAATGTCACTATCATGGCATCCACAATAGAGATAGAAGATGATGTAGATAAAAGAAGAAATATAGTGAAGAATTTCAAATTGAATGAAGATGTGATTCCATAAAAGAAATAGAAAAACAAGAATTGCAAGCAAAAATAAAAAAGGAGGAAACACAAGCATTGAAAGAAGTAGAATCGAATTTATATTAAGGAAAGAGGAATGTTTAGAATATTTTCCTAATATCTTTTTTTTATTTAAATTAACATTTAGGAAATTTTTGCAGTTTTTTTATAATATATTTTACTAAAGATAAAAATATATTTATTTTTTATTTAAATTCAGGAAATTAAGATTGAGAAATTGTAAATATTTGATATTCTATTATGCTTTACTCGATATAAAGAATACATAAATAAAATAAACAACATGCTCCTCCATACAACATATCTCTTATATTTCCAAAATCTATCTTCAAAATCCTTATATCCTTACAGTTTTTGCATAATTGTTTATGTGGCATAAATGTGATCATGTTTTAGTGCTTCTTGCAAACTGTAAGATGTCACAAAACATAAAAGCATATTCAAGCTTCCTTGCTGTGTCTGAATTGGTTGATGTGCAGACAGATGAAGAAATATAAGAAGGATTTGAAGCAGAGTCTCTCTTGTTCTTTGTTAATAATGAAACGTGACAACTCTATGCAACACTTGAGAGGGCCAAAGAACACACATCAGTGTGATAGAAGCAATGGAAATGCAAGATGTGTTAGATGTAAGCAACTTAACCTATATAGTTTATCTTGGTATCCTTCTTTTCCAATTCATGAATTAATTGTGTTCTACCACCAACAGATATCATCACTGACCCATCATGATCTATACATACATATATATATACATATATATATATATATATATACATACATATATATATATATATATATAGAGAGAGAGAGAGAGAGAACTTCAGAGTTAAAGCATGCAGTCATAACCTACATTATTCAATTCCATGACCAAAAATCAGAGGAGTTACTTCCCCTTTTTTTCAAATCTGCAATTTTCCAAATCTTCAAGACAGAAGACTCATTTATGCAGTTGAAAACTTTTGAAATATTATTTTGTTTGTGAGTGTGTCCATCATATTTCAAATCATTTAAGAAGAATTTAAAAATATTGAAAAGTTGATGCAATGGTGTTTTGAAGCAGGTCCTAAATCTAAATCTCCTCCAAGAATACGGCAAGTGACAAATTCATGCTCCAATACCAGCTCTTCATTTCCTACTCTGGAGAAGTTTTGGTGCCCTGAAAATAGAGAAGACATGGCAAGAGGGTATTGCCTACTACCCTTTACTGATACTCAAAAGACTAATCATACTGAAGTGTATCACATGGAAGCACCAGCAGAACATAACAACAACTATGAAGCTTATCAAATAGTTGAACAATTCAAAAATTCTGTTTGCTCAGTATGCAAAAACAGAAGACCAAAATTTGAAGTGATGAAAGAATTCACATACGCGGAGCTGCATGAAGCTACACAAGGTTTTTCACCAAAAAACTATTTGTCAGAAGGTGGATTTGGTTCTGTCTACAAAGGAATGCTGCAAGGAGGCCTAAGGATTGCTGTTAAGCAACATAAGTGTGCAAGCCTCCAAGGAGAGAAGGAATTCAAATCTGAGGTCAATGCACTCAGCAGAGCTATACATGAGAATGTGGTCATGCTGCGTGGATTTTGTTCAGAAGGAAATAACAGGCTTCTTGTGTATGAATTTGTTTGCAATGGCTCTCTTGACCAACATTTATCACGTAAGAGAAAATTGATTCTAGAAAAAGATACTCCTATGTGAAGAATGAAAATGAATAAACCTTACGATATGATTATTACAAATTGGAATACTAACTAAGACTACAATAATGCAGAACACTCACGTAAGCCTCTTACTTGGGGAGAAAGGATCAAAGTAGCTATTGGAGCTGCAAAAGGCTTATTGTTCTTGCATCAGAACAATATAATACACCGAGATATGAGGCCTAGCAACATCCTTGTTACACATGATTATGAAGCAATGGTAATAAACCACATAGCTTTAGAGAATAGTAATAATAGCATTTGAAAATACCTTAGACTCACCAACTTTATAAAGCATATATGCTATTAAAACATGATGTAATTTAGTTATGAACCATAGTATTATGACTAGTATATGTGAGCATAACCTGCAATGAACTTGAAAAATATGATAAATGGTCAAGCTAAATTTGCATCCTTCCATAAATTGCTTAATAAAATATATATTATTGCTTCTGAAACATTGAGTAACAGGAATTTTCATCTACTTGTCAGCTTGGAGATTTTGGTCTGGCTAGAACAGAACAAATGGACTCCTTATACTCCACAGATGTTGTTGGAACTATAGGGTATTTGGCACCAGAATATGCAGAATCAGGAAAAATGTCAACCAAGACAGATGTGTATTCTTTCGGTGTGGTTCTTCTTCAGCTAATAACTGGAATGAGGACTGTAGACAAACGTCTTGGCGAAAAAAGTCTTGTGGGATGGGTAACAATTTCAGTAAAAAAATACTTTTAAATTTTGAAAATAAAGCTTATTTTATATAATATATATAGGAGCTTTAGTTTATATAGAACTAGGTAACCCTATTGTTACAGATAATGAAAACAGTAGCTCTGATTCCAAAGACATTTGGCAAACCTTGTTAAATCCTGTATTCTTATGTGAGCATGTTTATTCTGTTCTTCTTTAGAATTTAGTTGCTATTGCTAACAAACTGCTGCTATACAAGAATTGAGGATTTCAAACTCATGGTAAAATAAATTTTCTCATACCATGTTACAATTTGACTAGGCATTGCCTTACATCATTCCAATGTACAAGTTCATTTAAATTATTAACTTTCTTGCTTTCTTTCAGGCTAGGCCACTACTTAAAGAAAGAAACTATCCAGATCTAATTGATGAAAGGATGATGGATAATCATGATTGCCATCAGCTTTTCTGGATGATTCGTCTAGCAGAAAAATGCCTCAGCAGGGATTCTCAGAGGCGATTATCAATGGATACAGTAAGTCTAAACTAAGTGAGTTTCTCTAAGGGTATGATGTTATTGGAAACTCTATTGACACTTTGAATACTCTTAGAGATATTTATAAATCTTCTATTGTTCTTTCTTGAACATTTATGCCCACATAGATCAAAATAACAGAGAAGTACTGTGATTCATGCTCATTTTCAAACATCAATTCTCTCTTTAGATTTAAACAGAAAAAATAGTCCATGCACTTACGCTGTCATCTAATCATATGGGAGAGAGTATATTAAGTGTATTCTCTATACTGACTTGTTGTATATATGTGTTTGCAGGTGGTCATTGCCTTAACTCATATACTGGAAGGCAACACATGCAGTGTTGTACTAAGAGACTGCTCTCCAGCACAGTCAGATTCATCCTATGACATGTCAGACTTGCTTATCTCAGATACCTCTCAGGAGATAGAAGGTGAACATGCAAGCATCTATGCAGCATATGCTCCTATTTGCTTAAGACTTCCACCATCTCCTCCACTAGGAAGCACTTCCTCAAGCACATCAAGCATGTTCACAGGGCGGAGTGAATCTCCTTTAGATGATTTGTCCAATAATGAGAATAAGGGTAAAAGGGCAAATGAACAAGGTGGGATACTCTAAACCATCATGGTCTTGTTTGAGTTGTTCGTAGGATAATAAGATAGAGTATCCATTGTATAAGTAAAATTGATTGAAAGTCTCCTTTTTCAGTATAAATGATGTCTTGTTGCTTCATTCCATAAAAGAATTTTTTTCCTACACTCAAATATCTTTTGTATCAAGGGAAATGGTGTTAAATTTCATCATTGCTTCTTTACATAGAATATTTATTTTCTTATTTTTCACAAAAATAAAAATAAAAGGGAATTATGCAGAGTTACTTTGTTTAATAACTCTATGCAAAAAGAGAGTTTACAGCTTCATTGACAGCAGAAGCATTGTTGCTTTGAACTGTAACCATGTACAGCAAAAGCAACAAACAATATTATAACAAAATAAAATTGCGGCAGTAGGCATTTGACAATAGGATGTGAAAATTACAGACCTTCCACACTATATCTACTGCACAAGTATGGTGCACATGAATAGTAATCTCATGTAACATATCATTTGTATATTGTTCTCAACTCTGCTTAACATTCCAAAGCTTATTTACCTATAGATATATGATGAGTTTGATGATGCTGCAACCACTGCAATTCATCACACTCCAGAAGCATGGGACTACATTCAATTCAAAGATGTGATACTTAAAGTTACTAATGTAAGGCTCTACTATAGGTCGTTCCCTTCTAATTGCAAGAGAATCCAAATATCAGATAAATAACTCATACTTCTACAACCATGATGAAAATTTTGGGTTTAGGAAATAATTATTTCGTGATTACAATGGAATACAACAGCTGAAGAGAGCCCTTTCAAAGTTTCATGATTATTTAGAGGAAAACAAAATTGAAAGTATAGAAATGTACTTGCATCATAAACCTCTAGCATAGATAATTCAGTTAGTTCAAGTGCAATCAATGTCCATAATCTTGTTAAAAAACATTTCCTACATTCTTTATAATACAGAAAATAATAAATATCGGTTCATATGTTTGCACTCAAACTAATGTCTAAAGCACACTGGAATAACCATCTTCAAGGCTAGCAACTAGCTTGGTTCTTGTCATGCCAATCTGAAGCAAACAAGAAGTCTGAACGAGTGACAGTGAAGAGGGACAAGGTGTGATCTTCACAGTGAGAAGTCCAGACCTGATCAACAAACTCTGATTTTGGAATGTTGCCTGCACATCAATTAAGGAACTAAGGATAAAAGAATTCATAGTGATGTACCAACTCTATCATATAAAATAAGTATTAACAAGTATCTAAGGCCTCGTAATATAACATGAAATCTCCAAAATAATTAAGAAATTTCAGATTATGGCCAAAGTAGTATGTGATCATTTATAAAGATGTGAAATGTTCTCAGTAATTAATCATCCCCCATACAGCACATTGAAAATTACTAACCAGTAAATGTCTGGAGGGATAGCTGTTGTTCAACGAATTCTCTGTGTAAGAGCTGGTCACTCATTCAATTAAAATTATTTTGATTTTAATATGAATATTTAACTAAATAATATAAGCATCGTTATACAACTTCAAAAGTGAATATGGATAATTGTAATTTTTGCACGTAAAACAGAACATTAAAAAGACTATGCGTCGATGCGTGATGAAAATGATCAATTAGATATTAAATTATTTGCACCAAATAAGATTGTTTTTGAGATGCTTCAAAGATAGTGTGGAGAATTGGCACCTGATGAAAATGTACGCATATGAAAATTGGAGTCTTAGGAATTTCCAATTTGTGCCTCGTTTTATATGTTTACTGGTTTCCAATCAACCCATATAGCTTTAATGTGAGCAATCTTTATCCAGTCTTCGCCTTCTTCTTTCTTGCACCGTGAGCAATCTTTATCCAGTCTTCGCCGCCTTCTTTCTTGCACCGCTGTTTGAGCAACGGGCAACTTTCAATTCTGAGTTCTGAAATGGATTCGGGTAAACCCTCCTCTGGCAAACATTGGAGTATTGGACAATTTTCAATAACCAATTTCTGAAGAGAGGAGAGGTGACAGAGACCCCTGTAGTCCAGTTTCTTAAGTTTTGGACAATCTTTTACTTCTAGCTGAGTAATAGAGAGTGGGAGAAAACCTTCATCTGGAAAACACTCCCCATCCACTTCATTAATAGACAAAAGTTGTATGGAAGGGTTGGTTCCCCAACCACCCTTCTTTAGAGAGGCAACAAGTTTGGAGCAATTCAAGAGACGCATTTCTTTTATATTTGATGGCAAACATCCCTCAGACAACTCCAGTTCTGGACAATCACGTATGGACAGATAATCAAGAGATGGAAGGAGGTCAGACATGCGTTTAGGCATTGATTTCAATTTCTCAATTTCTGTAATATAAATTTTTTGTATTTGAGGTGCATGTAATCCTTCATTTGGAAATGATTCAAATTCAGAGCAGTGATAAATTGACAGACTCTTCAAATGATGATGAGGGTGCTCCTGTGATATTATCTGTAGGTTACGACAGTTGGTTAAATTAAGCTCGTGGAGTTTTGGGAATAGGTCTAGAGGGAAGTTCGTGAGAGAGTCACAACATTCTCTAATTTTCAAAATTAAAAGGAAATGGTAGCAGTGGTTTATGGGAATATTCATGCCCGGACAATCAAAAATTTTCAAGTATTGAAGATGGTTCCCTATCATATCAAATGAAGATGTCTCCATCTCCACACCTTCAATTTCTACCCCGCTGGGAGTCGAAGCTACAAGTTGTCTGCAACGCCTGATATATATATCCTTTAAATGAGGAAGATCTGGCAAGTGCCCTTTCAGTTTGGGACAATCATGCAAAGAAAGAAATTGAAGACTTGGAAAAGCACCTGTCATGCATTGCCATTCTTCCAATTCCTCCATATCAGTAATGATCAACTTTTCCAAGGATGCAAAAGCAGAAGAGCTATTCCCGTAAAAATCAGCATCTATCCTCACTATCTCATCAAGGCCATCAATTGTCAAGTGCTTGAGAGATGTCAAAAGTCCAAGTGAAGGCAACCATTGGCAATATTTACATTTATACAAACTTAGGGACACCACATTCAAAACAAATGTATCAGATAACCAGCTTGGAAATTGTGGACCCCAATAGTGAAAGATTGACAAATGCTTCAAATGTTTAGAAGGTTGCAGATTCTCAAGTACTTCTCTTTCTTTTATTGGATCCTCATTGTTCCGCTCGAAATTCCATATTAAACGTAGCTTCACAACATGTGTTTTATTCTTCAAATCTGCTGTCAATGCATCACAGGGATCCACAATATTTTCAAGATTTCTAATTGACAGTTCTCCGTGAAGATCAAGTTGTCCTAGTTGTTGAATACTGAACTCACTACTACTTTTTCCAACCTCAAACTTACCCATCCATACTTGAAGATTCTTCAACTTTCCTAAAAGCATTGGAACCTTTCTTAAAGTAGTTCCGTCAAGTTCAATGCGGCGCAACTTAGTGAGCTCATGCAAAGTCGAGGGCAGCTCCTTCAATAAGTCACAGTCGTTCAGCTTCAACACTTGCAAGTTACAGGGTGAACACATTGAGTCGGGAAGTCTCTCTATAGAGGTACCAGAAAGGTCTAATGAACGCAGATGTATGAGATCAGTTATAGTGTCAGGCACCTCTTTTATGTTACTACAATAAGACAGAGATAGGAGTCGTAAGAACTTAAAGTTCGAGATCAACTCTTGAATTGACATCTCACAATTCGTAGATGTAGACAGAAATGTTCGTAGCCTTTTAGCATCACATAAACTCCTATACTCATCACATTCAATAGGATCCATGTTTACAATTGAAAAGTGACGGGTTGTCTTCGGTACGCTTCCTGGTCTATCAACACCCAACCTGTAGCAGATATCACCAGAAACATATTTTGCTAAATCATTCAGAAGGTCGTGCATCACAAAATATCTTCCATCCAACGAATTTGACTGATAAAAGAATGACCTTGATAATAGATCATTGAAGTACTGTTCACCTATTTCTTCTAGAGGCTCACTCTGCTGAGAACATTGTAGGAAATTTTGAGCCATCCATGAGAGAATTAAGCTCTCCTTCTCAAACTCATGGTCTTTGGGGAATAACGCACAATAAGCGAAACATGTCTTGAGATGAGAAGGAAGATGGTAATAGCTCAACAACAAAGCGGGGAGAATTTTACCATCTTCAATTCGTAAGTTCCATATGTTGCTTCTCAGTACACTTTCCCACTCTGAAACAGATGACTTTGACTGTAAAAGAGATCCTACCATTTCAAGGGCCAGAGGCCGTCCTTGGCACTTTTCAACTATCTGCGTGCCAATCTTCTTCAACTCGGAATTAGGCTTAGAGTTATCATTTTGGAATGCATGTTTAGCAAAAACTTGCCAGTTGTGATCTTCTTGTAGTTGCTTTAGTTGGCGAATCTTGTTTGACTCCATGATAGAAGCAACTTTGTTACTACGTGTTGTGATAATAATTTTACTTCCCTTAGCCCCATATTTAAGAGGAGTTTGCAATGATTTCCACTGGTCTCGGTGTTCGTTCCGAACATCATCAAGAACGAGGAGAAACTTCCTTCCCGTTAACTTTTCTTTCAATCGTCCCTGAACCATTTCTAGGTCTACACTATCATCTTTTGATTTAGTGATTGCCCCAACAATTGCTTTTGTTACCATAAAAACATCAAATTCATCCGAAACACAAACCCAACCTTTGATAGCAAATTTACCCTCTATCATTGGGTCATTGTACACATGTTGAGCAAGTGTGGTCTTACCCATCCCACCCATACCCACAATAGAAAGTATTGATAGTTGGCTATGCTCTTCAGTGTCAGAAGTCATCCATTTGAGGATCATTTCTTTTTCATCATCTCTTCCATAAATAACATTTTCATCCACTAAAGATGTTGATGGCAATTTCTGTGACACATTACTACTCAACCCTAACCCAATCCCTACCCCGCCAGCATTTTTCAAACCTAGATAATCTTTTTGGCTTAGAAGAGATTCAAGGTCATCAAGGACTTCTACAATCTTGGATTCAAAATTGCATACCTTGCTAGAACTGCTCTGGGATTGAACTTCCAACTCAGATCTGGAGAATTCATACTCTATTTCCTCCATCAGATCCTCTGTATCAAGCAACACATCTCTGACCTCATCAAGCCATGCCTTCACATACGGATCTCTGAACTGCTTCAGTTCTGCATCATCAACCACAGCCTTAACGGATACCAGCTTCCTCTTCAACTTCTTCAGCAACTTCACATCGAGCTTTTTTCCGCGAAAGTAGTCAAAAACTTGACGAGAACCAAGCCTGTCAAACAGCACCTGAAGAACAGCACCGAAAAGAGCACCACTAAGTGTTTCTATCATTGGCATGGTTGAGAAGGAAGTAACCTAATCAAACAAAAGAAATGACTGAAAATTAGAAGCAGAGCGTAATTATGTGAATGAATGGTCACTGTTCTCTAGATTTTTACTTTTGAAAGACCAGAGTCAACATTGACCCATACTGAATTTTAACAGGTCATTTCTTTAACAAAAAGTGTTCATAATTCAGTCATAATTCTTTATATTATTTTATTTTATTATAATATAAATGGTTATAATATAATTTTTATTATTATTATATAACTAGTTACTATAAAATAATAATAATCAATATTATTAATAAGAATTTTTATTACAAGAATAAGAATATGGTAATAATATTTTTTTTTATTATAATTAGTATATTATTATAAAAAGTATTGTAAACATTACTAGAATAAAGTATTAATTATAATAACGAAATTAATATCAACAATATTATTATAACTAATATATCTTCTATAATAGTATAATATTAATTATGATAATAATAATAATAGTAATGTATTATTATAATTATAAATAATTGTATTTACTATTATTATTAATATTGTAAAATATAAGAATTATTGATGATAATAATCATTTTACTAATATTATTTTCATTATTATAATTATTTTATAATTAAATTTTAAATAATATATTTGAAAAAATTTAATATTTTTACAATACTAAAAAATAAATAAAATAAAAGAAAGTAAAAATCTAAAAACAAGAGGTGAGAAAATAAAATTTGAATCAAACATCATTATGTATCAAATCTCAGTTACATGTATAGATGAAAATATCATCTTTTTGCATGAGTGGTGCTCATGATCCATAATATGAACAAGGTTCTATCTCTCTCAACACTTAACATATAAAGAACATAAAATGGAGTGCACCCATGTGTGTATCTTTACCAATCGGTGTTCTTTATGTAAGATATTGTCCCTTATTCCTTTATGAGGTTTCATCAGGATCATGATGTAGACGGAAGCTCATTGGGTTATGATTTCTTTAGTTGGGAATTGCATCTGACAGAGAAGGTTAGTATAAATCAAAGTTCTTTAGGGAAGGAGATGTATATAAAAACTACTCCAGAAGAACTCCATAATGCCTTTACGGAGTTTTTTGCAAGAAGCTCTCAACGTGAACACACTATTGGCTAATAAGAATAAAGAACTCAAGGTCCAAAACACATAATTAAGGTTCATGAAACCTCTGTGTGGCAGAGGTGTCTGATTTCCAAGAATAGTAATTGCATTTGAAAATACCTTAGACTCACCAACTTTATAAAGCATATATGTTATTGAAACATGATGCGATTTAGTTATATGAACCATAGTTTTATGACTAGTATATGTGAGCATAACCTGCAATGAACTTGAAAAATATGATAAATGGTCAAGCTAAATTTGCATCCTTCCATAAATTGCTTAATAAAATATATATTATTGATTCTGGAACATTGAGTAACAGGAATTTTTACCAACTCGTCAGCTTGGAGATTTTGGTCTGGCTAGAACTGAACAAATGGACTCCTTATACTCCACAGATGTTGTTGGAACTATAGGGTATTTGGCACCAGAATATGCAGAATCAGGAAAAATGTCAACCAAGACAGATGTGTATTCTTTCGGTGTGGTTCTTCTTCAGCTAATAACTGGAATGAGGACTTGTTGTACTAAGAGACTGCTTTCCAGCACAGTCAGATTCATCCTATGACATGTCAGACTTGCTTATATCAGATACCTCTCAGGAGATAGAAGGTGAACATGCAAGAATCTATGCAGCATATGCTCCTATTTGCTTAAGACTTCCACCATCCATCTCCTCCACTAGGAAGCACTTCCTCAAGCACATCAAGCATGTTCACAGGGCGGAGTGAATCTCCTTTAGATGATTTGTCCAATAATGAGAATAAGGGTAAAAGGGCAAATGAACAAGGTGGGATACTCTAAACCATCATGGTCTTGTTTGAGTTGTTCGTAGGATAATAAGATAGAGTATCCATTGTATAAGTAAAATTGATTGAAAGTCTCCTTTTTCAGTATAAATGATGTCTTGTTGCTTCATTCCATAAAAGAATTTTTTTCCTACACTCAAATATCTTTTGTATCAAGGGAAATGGTGTTAAATTTCATCATTGCTTCTTTACATAGAATATTTATTTTCTTATTTTTCACAAAAATAAAAATAAAAGGGAATTATGCAGAGTTACTTTGTTTAATAACTCTATGCAAAAAGAGAGTTTACAGCTTCATTGACAGCAGAAGCATTGTTGCTTTGAACTGTAACCATGTACAGCAAAAGCAACAAACAATATTATAACAAAATAAAATTGCGGCAGTAGGCATTTGACAATAGGATGTGAAAATTACAGACCTTCCACACTATATCTACTGCACAAGTATGGTGCACATGAATAGTAATCTCATGTAACATATCATTTGTATATTGTTCTCAACTCTGCTTAACATTCCAAAGCTTATTTACCTATAGATATATGATGAGTTTGATGATGCTGCAACCACTGCAATTCATCACACTCCAGAAGCATGGGACTACATTCAATTCAAAGATGTGATACTTAAAGTTACTAATGTAAGGCTCTACTATAGGTCGTTCCCTTCTAATTGCAAGAGAATCCAAATATCAGATAAATAACTCATACTTCTACAACCATGATGAAAATTTTGGGTTTAGGAAATAATTATTTCGTGATTACAATGGAATACAACAGCTGAAGAGAGCCCTTTCAAAGTTTCATGATTATTTAGAGGAAAACAAAATTGAAAGTATAGAAATGTACTTGCATCATAAACCTCTAGCATAGATAATTCAGTTAGTTCAAGAGCAATCAATGTCCATAATCTTGTTAAAAAACATTTCCTACATTCTTTATAATACAGAAAAATAATAAATATCGGTTCATATGTCTGCACTCAAACAAATGTCTAAAGCACACTGGAATAACCATCTTCCAGGCTAGCAACTAGCTACTCTGCAACTCATGAACCACTGGCATTCAAAGGTTCTGGTGAGACTATGGTTAACCCTGACACAAGAACCAAAACCCCACAACTGACTTAACTGAGAAGTTCCAGAAGTCACATGGTTATGGTCAGTGGCAAAATGGTCTCCAAGAAGGCTCATTGTTGTATCAGTTGTGATGGCTTGGTTCTTGTCATGCCAATCTGAAGCAAACAAGAAGTCTGAACGAGTGACAGTCAAGAGGGACAAGGTGTGATCTTCACAGTCAGAAGTCCAGACCTGATCAACAAACTATCATTTTGGAATGTTGCCTGCACATGAATTAAGGAACTAAGGATAAAAGAATTCATAGCGATATACCAACTCTATCATATAAAATAAGTATTAACAAGTATCTAAGGCCTCGTAATATAACATGAAATCTCCAAAATAATTAAGAAATTTCAGATTATGGCCAAAGTAGTATGTGATCATTTATAAAGATGTGAAATGTTCTCAGTAATTAAACATCCCAGCACATTGAAAATTACTAACCAGTAAATGTCTGAAGGGATAGCTGTTGTTCAACGAATTCTCTGTGTAAGAGCTGGTCACTCATTCAATTAAAATTATTTTGATTTTAATATGAATATTTAACTAAATAATATAAGCATCGTTATACAACTTCAAAAGTGAATATGGATAATTGTAATTTTTGCACGTAAAACAGAACATTAAAAAGACTATGCGTCGATGCGTGATGAAAATGATCAATTAGATATTAAATTATTTGCACCAAATAAGATTGTTTTTGAGATGCTTCAAAGATAGTGTGGAGAATTGGCACCTGATGAAAATGTACGCATATGAAAATTGGAGTCTTAGGAATTTCCAATTTGTGCCTCGTTTTATATGTTTACTGGTTTCCAATCAACCCATATAGCTTTAATGTGAGCAATCTTTATCCAGTCTTCGCCTTCTTCTTTCTTGCACCGTGAGCAATCTTTATCCAGTCTTCGCCGCCTTCTTTCTTGCACCGCTGTTTGAGCAACGGGCAACTTTCAATTCTGAGTTCTGAAATGGATTCGGGTAAACCCTCCTCTGGCAAACATTGGAGTATTGGACAATTTTCAATAACCAATTTCTGAAGAGAGGAGAGGTGACAGAGACCCCTGTAGTCCAGTTTCTTAAGTTTTGGACAATCTTTTACTTCTAGCTGAGTAATAGAGAGTGGGAGAAAACCTTCATCTGGAAAACACTCCCCATCCACTTCATTAATAGACAAAAGTTGTATGGAAGGGTTGGTTCCCCAACCACCCTTCTTTAGAGAGGCAACAAGTTTGGAGCAATTCAAGAGACGCATTTCTTTTATATTTGATGGCAAACATCCCTCAGACAACTCCAGTTCTGGACAATCACGTATGGACAGATAATCAAGAGATGGAAGGAGGTCAGACATGCGTTTAGGCATTGATTTCAATTTCTCAATTTCTGTAATATAAATTTTTTGTATTTGAGGTGCATGTAATCCTTCATTTGGAAATGATTCAAATTCAGAGCAGTGATAAATTGACAGACTCTTCAAATGATGATGAGGGTGCTCCTGTGATATTATCTGTAGGTTACGACAGTTGGTTAAATTAAGCTCGTGGAGTTTTGGGAATAGGTCTAGAGGGAAGTTCGTGAGAGAGTCACAACATTCTCTAATTTTCAAAATTAAAAGGAAATGGTAGCAGTGGTTTATGGGAATATTCATGCCCGGACAATCAAAAATTTTCAAGTATTGAAGATGGTTCCCTATCATATCAAATGAAGATGTCTCCATCTCCACACCTTCAATTTCTACCCCGCTGGGAGTCGAAGCTACAAGTTGTCTGCAACGCCTGATATATATATCCTTTAAATGAGGAAGATCTGGCAAGTGCCCTTTCAGTTTGGGACAATCATGCAAAGAAAGAAATTGAAGACTTGGAAAAGCACCTGTCATGCATTGCCATTCTTCCAATTCCTCCATATCAGTAATGATCAACTTTTCCAAGGATGCAAAAGCAGAAGAGCTATTCCCGTAAAAATCAGCATCTATCCTCACTATCTCATCAAGGCCATCAATTGTCAAGTGCTTGAGAGATGTCAAAAGTCCAAGTGAAGGCAACCATTGGCAATATTTACATTTATACAAACTTAGGGACACCACATTCAAAACAAATGTATCAGATAACCAGCTTGGAAATTGTGGACCCCAATAGTGAAAGATTGACAAATGCTTCAAATGTTTAGAAGGTTGCAGATTCTCAAGTACTTCTCTTTCTTTTATTGGATCCTCATTGTTCCGCTCGAAATTCCATATTAAACGTAGCTTCACAACATGTGTTTTATTCTTCAAATCTGCTGTCAATGCATCACAGGGATCCACAATATTTTCAAGATTTCTAATTGACAGTTCTCCGTGAAGATCAAGTTGTCCTAGTTGTTGAATACTGAACTCACTACTACTTTTTCCAACCTCAAACTTACCCATCCATACTTGAAGATTCTTCAACTTTCCTAAAAGCATTGGAACCTTTCTTAAAGTAGTTCCGTCAAGTTCAATGCGGCGCAACTTAGTGAGCTCATGCAAAGTCGAGGGCAGCTCCTTCAATAAGTCACAGTCGTTCAGCTTCAACACTTGCAAGTTACAGGGTGAACACATTGAGTCGGGAAGTCTCTCTATAGAGGTACCAGAAAGGTCTAATGAACGCAGATGTATGAGATCAGTTATAGTGTCAGGCACCTCTTTTATGTTACTACAATAAGACAGAGATAGGAGTCGTAAGAACTTAAAGTTCGAGATCAACTCTTGAATTGACATCTCACAATTCGTAGATGTAGACAGAAATGTTCGTAGCCTTTTAGCATCACATAAACTCCTATACTCATCACATTCAATAGGATCCATGTTTACAATTGAAAAGTGACGGGTTGTCTTCGGTACGCTTCCTGGTCTATCAACACCCAACCTGTAGCAGATATCACCAGAAACATATTTTGCTAAATCATTCAGAAGGTCGTGCATCACAAAATATCTTCCATCCAACGAATTTGACTGATAAAAGAATGACCTTGATAATAGATCATTGAAGTACTGTTCACCTATTTCTTCTAGAGGCTCACTCTGCTGAGAACATTGTAGGAAATTTTGAGCCATCCATGAGAGAATTAAGCTCTCCTTCTCAAACTCATGGTCTTTGGGGAATAACGCACAATAAGCGAAACATGTCTTGAGATGAGAAGGAAGATGGTAATAGCTCAACAACAAAGCGGGGAGAATTTTACCATCTTCAATTCGTAAGTTCCATATGTTGCTTCTCAGTACACTTTCCCACTCTGAAACAGATGACTTTGACTGTAAAAGAGATCCTACCATTTCAAGGGCCAGAGGCCGTCCTTGGCACTTTTCAACTATCTGCGTGCCAATCTTCTTCAACTCGGAATTAGGCTTAGAGTTATCATTTTGGAATGCATGTTTAGCAAAAACTTGCCAGTTGTGATCTTCTTGTAGTTGCTTTAGTTGGCGAATCTTGTTTGACTCCATGATAGAAGCAACTTTGTTACTACGTGTTGTGATAATAATTTTACTTCCCTTAGCCCCATATTTAAGAGGAGTTTGCAATGATTTCCACTGGTCTCGGTGTTCGTTCCGAACATCATCAAGAACGAGGAGAAACTTCCTTCCCGTTAACTTTTCTTTCAATCGTCCCTGAACCATTTCTAGGTCTACACTATCATCTTTTGATTTAGTGATTGCCCCAACAATTGCTTTTGTTACCATAAAAACATCAAATTCATCCGAAACACAAACCCAACCTTTGATAGCAAATTTACCCTCTATCATTGGGTCATTGTACACATGTTGAGCAAGTGTGGTCTTACCCATCCCACCCATACCCACAATAGAAAGTATTGATAGTTGGCTATGCTCTTCAGTGTCAGAAGTCATCCATTTGAGGATCATTTCTTTTTCATCATCTCTTCCATAAATAACATTTTCATCCACTAAAGATGTTGATGGCAATTTCTGTGACACATTACTACTCAACCCTAACCCAATCCCTACCCCGCCAGCATTTTTCAAACCTAGATAATCTTTTTGGCTTAGAAGAGATTCAAGGTCATCAAGGACTTCTACAATCTTGGATTCAAAATTGCATACCTTGCTAGAACTGCTCTGGGATTGAACTTCCAACTCAGATCTGGAGAATTCATACTCTATTTCCTCCATCAGATCCTCTGTATCAAGCAACACATCTCTGACCTCATCAAGCCATGCCTTCACATACGTATTTCTGAACTGCTTCTGTTCTGCATCATCAACCACAGCATTAACGGACACCAGCTTCCTCTTCAACTTCTTCAGCAACTTCACATCGAGCTTTTTTCCACGAAAGTAGTCAAAAACTTGACGAGAACCAAGCCTGTCAAACAGCACCTGAAGAACAGCACCCAAAAGAGCACCACCAAGTGTTTCTATCACTGGCATGGTTGAGAAGGAAGTAACCTAATCAAACAAAAGAAATGACTGAAAATTAGAAGCAGAGCGTAATTATGTGAATGAAGGGTGAAGCGTGAACGCAGATAGGGAAGAGTTAACATTTAACAAATTGCAATAAGTGATAGGTTCCATGGTCATGCAATAGCTGTTGACCATGTTTTCTTTGTTTTTCTTGCTTTATTTACTTCAATGAAATTTCCAGGAAACTTTCATGCATTTCCAGGAAATTTCTAGGACACCATGCCAGCTTGGTGCAGTACAAGGTGGATGAAACTGCATTAATGGCTTCTTTTTCTATGCTTTATTAGAAAGTTTGAAAGTTTGAGTAGTATTATTTTATTTTTATTATAATATTAATAGTTATAATAATAATATTATTATACCATTATTGTTATTATAAAATAATAATAATCAATATTATTAATAAGATTTTCTATTGCAAGAATAATAATATGTTAATATTATTTTTTATTATTATAACATACTTGATATATTATTATAAAAAAGTGTTTTAAACATTACTACAATAAAATAATAATTATAATAATGAAACTAATATTAACGATGTTATTATAACTAATATATTATTATAAAAAATATATCTTCGGTAATAGTAATATATTGTTATAGTTATATAGAATTGTATTTATTATTATTATCGTAAAGTATAATAAATATTAATGATAGTAATAATTTTGTTAATATTATTTTTATTATCATAATTAGTATATAATTAATTTTGTAATAATATATTTGAAAAATTTTAATATTTTTACAATACTAAAAAGTAAATAAATGAAACAACAGAAAGTAAAAAAAATAAAAATGAAAAAGGTGAGGAAATAAAATTTGAATCAAACATCATTATGTATCAAATCTCAGTTTACAAGTATAGATGAAAATATCATCTTTTTGCATGAGTGGTGCTCATGATCTATAATATGAATAAGGTTATATCTCTCTCAACACTTACATGTAAAGAACATAAAATGAAAGAGGATCCTTCATTCGACGAACTTGTATTAGGATTGGAGTGCACCTATGATTGGTGTTCTTTATGCAAGATATTGTCATCAGAAGCAAATGGAACACACTTTTGGCTAATAAGAATAAAGAACTCAAGGTCCAAAACACATAATTGAAGGGTGATGAAACCACTTTGTGGCAGAGGTGCCTGATTTTCAAGAAAGAGATAGAGGTCCTTATAATTAAGGGGAAAATCCTTAAAAATTAAGGGTCTAAAGCATAGTTTAACCGATATGATCATCTCCCATATTACTCTTAGCAGGAGCACCAGGAAATGCTTGACTAAGGGAATTTCGATGTCAAGAAGGATTTATTCAATGGAAATCTAAATATGGTTGAAGAGATTCCCAATGTAATGGAGAACTAGGACCAACCACTCTCGAGGTTAATGGTAATGAGGAAAGGTGGTAAACTTAGAGTGATTCTAATGTTGTATTCTTTTTTAGTTGCGATGTTGTCGGTTTTTAGTTGTTGTAAATTGGTCGTTAGTACCCTTTTCCCGATTTGGGTATAATGTGGATATACATCTTTGTGAAGATTACGTTCAAATTTTGAAGTTCGAGATTATTAGGTCGCCCAGAGGTGTTAGATCGTCTAGTGGTTTGAGATTGTCTATCAGTTTGTCATTGTCTATGGATTTCAGACCATCTAGTGATTTGTCATTATCTGATGAATATCACAATCGTTTGATGAGTTAGCTTTTGTTTATGAAAAACCAGAAGATTAAATCTTAGATCGTTTGTCTCTTTCTTAAACTTCCAAGTAGTTGTTAGTGCACTAGTACAAAATTTGAAAACAACGACCATTTATTTAGTGCGGCTTTGCGTTTAAACGCATTTGTAAAAAACGCGGTGGCATTTTTGTAATTAAATTGATTTACAAATGCGGTCTTACCCTAGAACCGCATTTGTAAATCAATTTTACCCTAAAAATATAAGCGCGCCACTAGTTTTCACTTTCACTTTCGTCTTCTCCGCTCTTCGTTTCAACTTTCTCAGCTCTCTCCGCTTTGCATTGTAAGTGTCAGCTCTCTCCGCTTCAACGTTTGTTTTCGTTTTCGTTTTTGTCATTGTCATTATTCACTTCCTTGGCATTGTCATTTCGTTTCCTAACTCGTTTTTGGCATATAGCTGGTTACTGTTCTATTGGGTTCGCTGGTTTTTTCTGCTCCGCCACCGCCACAACTTCCGCCACCGCCACAACTTCCGCCACCGCCTTCGCCTTCGTCTTCGTCTTGTGCCTCTGCCACTCCGATCACCATCAACCTAAAGGTTGGTGTTGTATTTATTTAATATTTTGAATTTATATTTAATATTTTGAATTTATATTTAATATTTTGAATTTTTATTTAATATTTAATATTTTGAATTTTTATTTAATATTTTGAATTTTTATTTTTCTGTATTATAATATATATTTAATTAATAACTAATACAACTTGGAATTTATAACTAATAACTAATAATTTATATATTTGTGTGTATTTTGAATTTTTGTATTATATAATTTCTATTTTCTTAAATTTATTTTATATATAAATTCTATTTTTGTTTTTTATTTTTTATCTTTAATTTTTATTTAGTAATTTTTTATTTTTTATCTTTAATTTTTATTTAATAATTTTTTATTTTTTATCTTTAGTTTTTATTTAATAATTTTTTTTATAGTATATATAATAAATAACAAATAACTAGAATATGAGCATACAACACTAATTCTGCATGTAATTATTTTTATTTTTTGCACTTTCTCTTTGCATATCTTTCTTTTTTTCCCTGACATCATTTATTTTTTATAATTGTCACTTTAAACTACTTTTACTTAAATAAAAATGAATATGATATTAATCTTTATGGAATTATAATTCTATAGTGTATTAAACTTTATTCTAGAATTATAATTTTAGAAGTGACATATTTAGTTAGTTGTTAATTACATTTTAATAAAAGTTTTATGTTATGTTAGTTATTGTTACTTTTAGAATAGAAATATCGTGTTTGGATTGAGTCCGGGGGTGTTCGACCCTCGGCAAATGTGTGAGATTGAAGAAAATACTAATTATTAGAAAATCCTAACTATATTCCAAAATATATAATGGATCGAAGTTGGATTAATGTTGTTCGTATAAGTGATGAGTACGAAAGGGGAGTAGAGGAATTTATACAATTTGCGCAGCGTAACATGATTATTAGTGGTCATGATGGAGCAAAGATCAGGTGTTCGTGCGTTAACTGTTTGAATGGAAGGATACTGGATGTGAATATCATGAGGGAACACCTACTATGTGATGGGTTTCTTCGATCTTATACAACTTGGACATGGCATGGTGAATTATTAAATTTACCACGTGTTTCCGTAACTGAAGAATATGTGGGTTCTACCATGGATGAAGCAGTACACGATGATGGAGATGATGATCGATTGGAGGACATGATTCGTGATGTGGGAGCTGAGTGTTTTGCAAAAGCGCATGGATATGAAAGTATGTCAAAAGATGCAGAGACTTCTTTGTATCCTGGATCAACTAACTTCACACGGTTGTCGGCGGTGTTAAGATTGATGAATTTGAAGGCAATAAACGGATGGACTGATAAAAGCTTCACGGAATTGCTCCAGCTGTTGAAGGATATGCTTCCAGAGGGAAATAGTCTACCTAATCGTAATTACGAGGCCAAAAAGATTCTTTGTCCAATGGGTATGGAGTACAAAAAGATACATGCATGTCCTAATGATTGTATATTATACCGGAAAGATTTTGAATTGTTGAAAAGTTGTCCGAGGTGTGGGTTATCACGTTATAAGTTGAAACAAAAAGATGATGATTCTATTGATGACATGGAAAAGCATGGACCCCCAATGAAGGTTATGTGGTACCTTCCCATCATTCCAAGGATGAAGCGTTTGTTTGCAAACCCAAACGATGCTAAGAATCTTAGATGGCATGTAGATGAGAGGAAATGCGATGGCATGTACCGACATCCAGCTGATTCTATTCAATGGAAGAAATTTGATGATGACTTTCCAGAATTTGGTAAAGAATCAAGAAATATCCGACTTGGTTTAGCTACAGACGGAATGAATCCGTTTGGTAATATGAGTACAAATCACAGTTCATGGCCTGTATTACTAGTTATTTACAACTTACCTCCTGGATTGTGCATGAAGCGAAAATACATGATGTTGTCTATGATGATATCCGGTCCGAAACAACCAGTGAATGATATTGATGTTTATCTAAGTCCCCTAATTGAAGATTTGAAGTTAATGTGGGACCAGGGTGTCGAAGTATTTGACAGATTTGCTAATGAAACTTTCAAGCTTCATGCCATGTTATTTTGCACCATCGATGACTTTCCGGCATATGGTAACTTATCAGGTTATAGTGTTAAGGGTCACAAAGCGTGTCCAATATGCGAAGAAGACACTACTTCTCAACAATTGAAACATGGAAGGAAAACAGTATATCTTCGGCATCGGAGGTTTCTTAGAAGTCATCATCCTTACCGGAGGTTGAAAAAAGCCTTTAATGGACACCAAGAGGGTAGTGGTCCACCAACTCCATTAACCGGTGTTGAGGTTTACGAAAAGGTAAATAACATAGACCACACCTTCGGTAAGTCCAAAAAAAGTCATCTGTGACAAATATTTGGAAGAAGAAATCAATCTTCTTTGATCTTCCGTACTGGTCGAGGTTAGAAGTCAGACATTGTATAGATGTAATGCATGTTGAAAAGAATGTGTGTGATAGCTTAATTGGTACACTTCTTAACATTAACGGGAAGACGAAGGATGGTCTAAATGCTCGTTTAGATTTGATTGAGATGAACATACGCGGCGAGTTGGCACCCATAGAAATGGGTAAGCGTACATATTTGCCCCCAGCCTGTTACACAATGTCAAAAGATGAAAAAATTAGTTTTTGTCAATGTCTAAAGGGTGTGAAAGTGCCACAAGGACATTCCTCAAATGTGAAGAGTCTAGTGTCAATGCAAGATTTGAAGTTAATTGGGTTGAAGTCTCATGATTGTCACATCTTGATGCAACAGTTGTTGCCGGTAGCTATCCGTGGGATCTTACCAAAAAATGTTAGACACACCATAACCCGTTTGTGCTCATTCTTCTCTTCCATCTGTAAAAAAACAGACACTCACTCGCACTTAAATTCTCTCTAAAAGAATCACTCTTCTTTGTAAATCTCTCTATTGTATTTCTTTCTGTGGTGTATCTTACAATTGAGAGAGCATCCTATTTATAGGCTTTAGGAAGCTCTTCTAGAAAAGTCTTCATTATGGCCTTAAAACCCCACTAATAACACAATTAAAATCCCACTCACAACTTTTGACCTTTTACATATCCAAACTCCCATTCTACTCTTTTCTAGTAACTTCTAACTTTAAAACCCACAAATTACATTAAAGTTTATTCAACAAAACTCCCCCATAAACTTAAATGTTTCTACCATCCATCATGCCAATCATCTTCTTGAATTTGTCGAAAAAGACTTTCGGTAGCGGTTTTGTGAAGATATCAGCAACTTGATCTTGACTTGCCACATGCACCAATTCCACACTTCCTTTCTTCACATGATCACGAATAAAGTGAAAACGAACGTCAATATGTTTGCTTCTTTCATGGTTCACTGGGTTCTTTGCCAACTCAATTGCTGATTTGTTGTCAACTTGAATCACAGTTGCATCTAGTTGCTTTAGCTCCATCTTACTCAACAAGTTTCTTAGCCATATCGCATGACATACACACCAAGATGCTGCCACATATTCAGCTTCACACGTCGATAGCGTCACGATCGGTTGCTTCTTTGAAAGCCAAGAAAATGCTGTGTTGCCCATAAAGAATACATATCCCGATGTACTTTTCCGATCATCTATGTCTCCGCACCAATCGCTGTCAGAGTAACCCACCAACTTGTAATCTTCTGCTTTTGAGTAGAACAATCCGAGTGATACAGTACCTTGGATGTACCGTAGGACTCGCTTCAACGCCTTCCAATGTGAGTAAACCGGTTCCTCCATGAATCGACTTATGATGCCGACACTTAATGAAAGATCCGGCTTTGTGCATGTGAGATAACGAAGGCTTCCTACCAAACTCCGGTATCTACTTGCATCGACACGTTCTCCTCCATCGAACTTTGAGAGTTTTGCACCTGGTTCCATTGGTATTGATACTGGGTTGCAATTTTCCATCTTGTACTTCTTCAAAATCTCCTTTGCATATTTCTCCTGTGATACAAAAATACCTGTCTCTTTTTGTCTAACTTCCAAGCCAAGGAAAAACTTCATCAATCCCAAATCTGTCATCTCAAATTCCAGTCTCATTGTGCCCTTAAACTCTTCTATCATATCATTATTGTTACCCATAAAAATGAGATCATCAACATAAAGAGCAACAAATATCATGTTACCTCCATTGTTCTTTGCGTAAAGAGCATGCTCGTAAGGACATTGCTTGAACCCGTTCTCCTTGAAGTATGTATCGATACGAGTATTCCATGCCCGCGGTGCTTGCTTCAACCCGTAAAGTGCCTTCTTCAATTTTAGCACCTTCTTCTCCTCTCCGATTTTCATGTACCCAGGTGGTTGTTCGATGTAAACTTCTTCTTCAAGCACACCATTCAAGAATGCCGACTTGACATCCATTTGAAATATCGGCCATTTAAATTGAGTCGCTTGGGAAATGAGTAATCGAATTGTCTCCATTCTTACAACGGGAGCAAACACCTCATCGTAGTCAATTCCCTCCTTTTGTTTGTATCCCTTCGCAACGAGTCGCGCCTTGTACCTCTCTATCTCTCCTTGAGCATTCATCTTTTTCTTGAATATCCACTTCACACCAATGGGATGACTTCCCTCTGGCAATTCTGTTAGCTCCCATGTGTTGTTGCGGTCAATCGCTTTAATCTCCTCATCCATGGCAGTTTTCCACTTCTTGTCTCGCACCGCCTCTTCAAAGCTGATATTTTCAGCATCTGCCAAAAGACATACTAGGTGTACCTCATTTGTCGAATCATACAAATCATGCAAACTTCGAATTTTAGGTTGTCGTGGTTCATCTTCATCATCGGTTGTTTCGGAATTTATACTTGTCGGTGATGATTCTCCAACTTCAATCATAACCTCTGAAGAATTGTTCCAATCCCACTCGCTTGCTTCATTTATTTGCACATCACGACTCACCGTCACCTTCTTGCTTATTGGATCAAGTAGCTTGTACCCTTTTGTCTTCTCATCATACCCAATAAAAACATACCTTTTGCTTTTGTCTTCGAGCTTCGTTCTTCGTTGATCTGGTACGTGTGCATAAGCCACACTACCAAACACTTTGAGATGAGAAACTGTTGGCTTTTGTCCGCTCCATGCCTCTTGTGGTGTTTGATCATCTAACTTCACATGTGGACATCGATTTTGCACATAGATGGCGCATTGCACAGCTTCCGCCCAAAATTCCTTTGGCATCTTTTTGCTCTTAAGCATTGATCGAACCATGTCGAGAATGGTCCGATTCTTCCTCTCGGCCACACCATTTTGTTGAGGAGTGTATGGTGCAGTTAGAAATCGCCTTATGCCTTGCTCCTCGCAATACTCCATGAAAGTCGTTGAAGTATACTCGCCACCTCTATCAGATCGTACAGCTTTGATCTGTTTATCAGTTGTCCTCTCCACCATCACCTTGAACTTTTTGAACACCTCAAATGCCTCGGATTTTTCTTTCAGAAAGTAAACCCAAGTTTTCCGTGAGAAATCATCAATGAAGGTTATGAAATACCTTTTACCGCTGAAGGACTCTGGAGTAATTGGTCCACATATGTCGGTATGAATCAATTCGAGAGGTTGCTTAGCCCAATATTGAGCCTTTTTTGGAAACGAGGTTCTCACATGCTTGCTGAGCACACATTCTTCACAAAATTTTCCCTCGTAGTCCATGTTGGGTAGCCCGTGCACCATATTCTTCTTCGCTAACTCTTTTAGTCCACCATGATGTAGGTGACCAAAACGGAGATGCCACAACGATGCCTTATCTTCTATGTTGACTTGCAAACATTTTTCTCGTATGCTTCTCAAATTCAGCTTGTACATCCGATTTCTTGCCATCTCAATTCGGGCAACCAAACGCCCTTGCTTGTTCTTCAAGTGTAGGAGTCGATCTTTCAAAAATATCGAGTAACCTTTCTCCGTGAGTTGCCCCATACTTAAAATATTGGTCTTGAGGTCTGGTACGTAATAAACATCTTGGAGTGACCCAATTAAGCCATCCTTTTGTAAGTAGCAAACCGTACCTCGCCCTTTGACCTCCACCTTTGATGCATCTCCAAATGAAACATGACCATCTTCAATCTTTTGCATATCTTTGAATAGGTACTCGTGACCGCACATATGGTTGCTTGCTCCTGAGTCGAGGTACCACAGAGTGTCATTGTTAATGTTGACTTCATCTTGAGCCATCAAGAGAACACCTTCATTCGTTTCGACTTCCAAGGCTAGGTTGGTTGTTTCTTCTATCTTTATATCAGCACGACAATCTTTTGCAAAATGCCCCACTTTACCACAATTGTAACATTTGTCAGAGTTACAATCCTTCGCATAGTGACCATATTTGTGACATTTGTAGCACTCGATGTTGGAATAATTCGATCGGCCGCCTCTTCCTCTACCACGTCCTCTTCCACGCCAATTTGGTTGGCTCGACTGTTCCTTCTCCTTATAGTACCCTTCATGGTTGCTGCCTTTTCCACCACGACCGTTTCCACGACTTCCACGACCACGCCCTCTATATTGAGAATTTTGATGATAGAGTACCTTTTCGTCTTTGATTGACGCCTTGGTTTGAAGTGCTTGCTCGAGTGTTTCCTCCTTCTTCTTCTTCTTTCGTTGCTCGTGTGCCTCGAGAGAACCGGCGAGCTCGTCGACTCTAAGCGTCGCAAGGTCCTTTGACTCTTCTATCGCGCACACAATACTCTCAAAATTGTCTGTTAATGTTCTCAAAATGTTCTCCACAACTCGTGCATCGGTTAGAGTTTCACCGTTTCGGTTGAGTTGATTCACCACAGCCTGTACACGCGTGATGTAGTCAGATACACTTTCTGACTCCATCATCTTCATGTTCTCCAACTCGCCACGCAGAGTTTGTAGACGCACTTGCTTAACTCAGTCAGCTCCTTTGAACACCTTCTCCAATATGTCCCATGCTTCCTTTGAAGTGGACGCACCAGCAATCTTCTCAAAAATTGCCTCATCAACAGCTCTATACAACATGTACAAAGCTGCCTTATCTTTCGATCACATCTCTTTCAATGCCTTGGTTTGAGCTGTCGTATAACCCGTGGTATTGGTCGGTTCTTCAAAACCTTCTTCGACCACCTCCCATGAATCCTGAGAACCGAGAAGAGCTTTCATTTGAATGCTCCAGTTGTCATATCTGGTCGCCTTCGTTAACCGTGGTAGCGGTATTTGACCCGTCACATTCGCCATTGGCTCTTGATACCAAATTGTAAAAAAACAGACACTCACTCGCACTTAAATTCTCTCTAAAAGAATCACTCTTCTTTGTAAATCTCTCTATTGTATTTCTTTCTGTGGTGTATCTTACAATTGAGAGAGCATCCTATTTATAGGCTTTAGGAAGCTCTTCTAGAAAAGTCTTCATTATGGCCTTAAAACCCCACTAATAACACAATTAAAATCCCACTCACAACTTTTGACCTTTTACATATCCAAACTCCCATTCTACTCTTTTCTAGTAACTTCTAACTTTAAAACCCACAAATTACATTAAAGTTTATTCAACACCATCTGTTGTAAAGTCATTGATCCCTCAAAACTAGATGAACTTCAAAATGAAATTGTTGTTATCTTGTGTGAATTGGAAATGTTTTTTCCTCCGTCTTTTTTTGACATCATGGTTCATCTAGTGGTGCATCTGGTAAGAGAGGTTAGATTGTGTGGACCAGTGTACTTAAGATGGATGTATCCTGTTGAGCGGTATATGAAAATTTTGAAAGGTTATGTGAAAAACCATTATCGTCCAGAGGCTTCAATGATTGAAAGGTACATAGCTGAAGAAAGTATTGAATTTTGTTCAGAGTACATGACAAAAGCAAATCCAATAGGTGTTCCAGCTAATTCATGGCACCACAGGCGTTCTACAACTAAATGTTTACGTGGTGTGAATATTGTAAGCAAATCTCGATCAGAAGTCTTGCAAGCACATTTGTACATATTGAATAACACAGATGAAGTTGTACCTCACATAGAAGCTCATAAAGCCATTGTGAAGGCAAATAACCCAAGACAAGCAGAGAAATGGGTCTTGATGGAACATAATAGAACTTTCATGCCTTGGTTTAAAGATGAGGTGTTCAAGGATTCAACGGCATCAGAGACCTTGACTTGGTTGGCTGCTGGATTGAAGTTTGATGTCATCTCATGTACAGCGTACGAAGTGAATAATTGTATATTTTACACGAAGTCCCTGGATGAAAAGAGTACAATTCAAAATTCTGGTGTTACTCTTGAAGCCGAGTCAATGCAGTTTTCGACTTTGAAAGATACAAATCCAGTACTTGGATCAATGGCATACTATGGGTTTATAGAAGAGATATGGGAGATTGACTACACTAAGTTTTCCGTTCCAATTTTCAAGTGTAAATGGGTTGATAATAAAAGTGGGGTTAAAATTGATGAATCAGGATTCACACTAGTGGACTTTCAAAAGATAGGGTATCGAGATGAGCCATTTATAATGGTTCAACAAGCATCTCAGGTTTTCTATGTGAAAGATCCTACGTCAGAACATTGGTATGTCGTTTTACACGGGAAAAAACAAGGGGAAGCCATAGATGATATTGAATATGGCGAAACTCGTTCATTCACACCAATGATAACTAATAAAGATGACGATGTACTTGATGATGTACATGCAACCCGTAAAGACCATAGTGAAGGAATTTACATATAAACATTCAACCCACATGCAACATGTAAATAAACATTTAGAATTTTTTGTATTATTTTTATATGATTTTAATTCGATGCACATTAACTAATGTTTGTTACCTAATTTTTTTAACAGAGACATGGATGACGACCAGACTCCAGACAGACCTCGATCTGGACGAGGCAGTAGAGGACCTACTAGATTGAAGCGTCTTGCATTGAGACGTGCTGCTGGTGAGAAGACACATGTTGACATTGACGTCAACACTGGAGTGGCTTTTGGTCCTAAGGCAGATGAGTTTATGAGCTATCTTGGAGTTGTTTCTCGTGAGAGGCTCTCCATTTTGATTAATTCATGGGATGAGGTTTCAGAGGTTGATCGGAACAAGCTATGGGAGGATGTTCTGGTAAGCTTTACATTATTATTGTTATCATATAATGCTTTTTAATATTGATTAATTAATTTTAATTTGATGATGTTATTTTCTAGGCAAACTTTGACATTCCTGATGTGGAACCGCTTCGATCAAAGATATTATCCAATATCGCACTTAAATTTCGTACCTTTAAGTCAAGACTGACTTCGAGATACATTTTTGGCGACCTTAAAGACGAAAATCCATGTTTAAAGTACCAACATATTGATGAAGAGACATGGCGTCTTTTAGAGAAAGCCGTGAAAATGAGGCTTGGATGGTAAGTTAAGTAACTTTTTTGTTTATATAACATTAATAAGTTTATCTTATTTACTTCAGTTTGTTTATTTCAATTATAACAGGATCGTCGGAAGAAAGCTCAAGAGATAGCTTTGAAGAATCTTACCCCGCACGTTATGTCTCGTTCGGGGTATAGAAAACTTGAGCAAACACTGATGGTGGAAAAGGAGAAATCTCAACAGGGGACGTTGTCTGAGAATGTGGAAACAGGGGTCACTTCTCCTCCACCGCCTTTTCGCCATGAAAAATGGAAGAGGGCCCGAATTAAAAAGTCGGGTGCACCAAGTTCCGAGCAATCCGGGGTTATAATCGAAAAAATTGTAAGTTATTTTTGTTATTTTCAATTTTTTTAAAGCATTAATTATATTAATGATTGAAAATATGATTTTTGTGTACTCTTGCAGGATTCCTTGGAATCCGACGGTAAATTTGTTGCTGAAGGTCGTCACGATATCCTGGTTGAAGCAATTGGACGACCTGAACACTCTGGTCGTGTTCGTGCCGCTGGACAAGGGGTCAGAATTAAACTTTATTTTGGAGTTTCAGAACGACAACCATCCTCCTCCTCTAAGAAGAGTAAGTTACGTGAAGAAATAATGGAGGAGATGAGAAAGGAGACTGATTTGATGTGGCTGGAGATGAAAAAGGAGAATGATCGAATGCGACAAGAGTTTCTATCGCAACAAGTTTGTGCTGAGCCGATTGAACCCCTTGTTAGTCCCACTCCCAAGAGCACAAAGGGGAGTTGTGCGGCTCCTCCAACATCAGGGGATGATATCAATGGGCAGACAGAGGATTGTGAGCTACTGGTAGTGGGCGGCAAACTTCCTCGGGTGGTGGCACTTGGAAAAGTCTATAAAAACGCCACCACCTTACATAACGTTCCTCTCTCCCCTGATGTGGCGAAGGTAACAGTTGAAAAAGTACGATTTCCTGATGCTCGTGTTCCACTACCTTCAGATGAGGTAACCACTGTGGCCGATGCATTTCAGACATTCGTTGCCTGGCCCAGAGAGCTCATTCGATCTATGCCCGAACCTCATGTAATAATTTCGTTTCATTATATTATTTTTTATTTATATTTATATATTACATATAATTTAATACAAATGTTGTTTATCTTGTAGGAACCTTTTCAGCCACCAAGTCTGAAAAAGAAGCATGAGGTTCCAGTTGACGATCCTATGGCTTCCCTACGTCTCATTGCTAGTCAGATTGGCAATGATCCTTTTCCAGTTCCGTGGGATAATACATTTTTTTCAAATAAACACTGAACTGCCACTGATGATTTACAACACAGATTTATCAGAATTTATATCTGGTCAACAGGAGCTCAATATAAGTATAATTCAATTTTTTATGATGTAAGTATCTTTACCTATTATTCAATTTACTTTATGTTAAATTATTATTGATTATGCTTTAACTAAAAACTTGTAGGTTTTTGCATAGAGTCTGTATCACTGAGGGGAAGGAAAATATGTATGGATTCTTAGATCCTGCATATACTAATCCCGTTGGACCAAACTCAACTGAGACTCAAGCATACACCACTAACATCCTGGAAAAAGAGGGAAAACAAATTTATTTATGCCCTTATATTAATGAGTAAGTTTAATTATATGTCATCAATTATTATTATTTCATGTTTTAAATATTTACTAACTCTTTTCATTGATCATATAGGCATCATTGGCAGTTACTTGTCTTATCAATGGTTGATAAGACTGTTGTGTGGTTCTGTTCCCTACACAAGAAGATGCCCACAAAATTTAAGGATATCATTGATACGTAAGTATAGTATAAACTTAACTTTGTATATGTTACTAATTAACCATCTACTAACGAGGTTTTTTGTATTAACCAGTTCATGGCGTGGATATAACATCCTAAAAGGTCGATCCAGTTCAAATAATTTGAACTACATAAGAGTAAAGGTTTGTAATTTTTTTTCTTTCTCTATTATCATTGTTTATCAATATACTAACATATTACTTTTTATTGAATTATATAGTGTAATAAACAACCAGGAAGCTATGAGTGTGGCCATTACATTATGCAATGGATGATTACCATTATAAGACTAGGTGTTAAAACTGGTTGGAAGGAGGTATATGTTAAATCATTTTTATAATTCTTGAACATATATATATCTAGAAACTAATTTATGTCAACTTTGCAAAGCAGTTGTTCACAGAAGAAACACCAATGAGTGAGGAAGGCATTTCATATGTTAGAGATTCTTGGTCCACATACTTCATTAATTTTTATAACTCTAGCATAGGTAAACAATATTAGTGGTTTTATTATATGTAATTTGATCACTTGTAAATGTACATTTTGATGATTTCAATTGATTACTACATTTTTGTATTTGTCTGGCTGGGTTTGATCATTATGCAGGTTATTTAAATATATGGTTTCTGCACAAAACAGAATGTACTTTAAAAAAAAAGCACTATTTACAAATGCGGTCATTTACCAAGACCGCATTTGTAAATAGTGAATTCGCATGTAAATGCGGTCTTGGTAAATGACCGCATTTGTAAATGGGAATTCAGTATTTACAAATGCGGTCTTGGTAAATGACCGCATTTGTAAATAGTGATTTATGAATGCGGTGTTTACCAAGACCGCATTCATAAATCCTAAACCCCAAACCCCTAATTCAGAATAATATACAAATGCGGTTATTTTAGGTAACCGCATTTGTAAATGTGATTTATGAATGCGGTCATAGGACCGCATTTGTAAATTCCAGATTTACAAATGCGTGTTGATCAAATGCGGTTCTATGACCGCATTTGTAAATTTAAAATAGCCGCATTTGTTTTACATATCTGCACTAGTGGTGTCTCAAGTTTATTGTAACTAAATCACTACATGTGGTTATTTCTTATGAGAAACATCTTTAGTTGGAAGTGTTAAGACAGTTTTGTCTTCTATATAGGAACTTGAACTTGATGGTTATTCTTTAACATGAGAGTTAAGAGTTCAATATGAAACTTGAGAAAAAATGTGTTGTAATCTCAGATATTATTCATAGTGAATTTATGTTCATGGATGTAAACTAGGTTTTCAGTTGAACCACGTTAAATTCTTTTGTGTGTAATTCTTGATACTCCATTTTACCCTTTTTACATTCTTCTTCCCTTATGTTGAATTTTTTTCCATTTTCGTGTTACATTTAAGGGCTCGACGGATAAGTGAATTGTGTTTGTGCTCAACAAACTCGTGCGGTGAACCTGAAACGAAGAAACTCAATCATCATGACTTTTCCAAAGTATGAGGTTGAGAAATTCATTGGCTTGAATAATTTTAGACAATGATGGTTAAAGATGCATGCTCTTTTGGTTTAATAGGACCTTCTCTAAGATTGGGTTTGTAAACTTAGCAAATCGTTGTACGGACTGAAACAATCTCCGAGACAGTGGTACAAACGATTTGATAAGTTCATGAAGGATCAGAAGTACAAGAGAAGCAAATATGATCACTGTGTGTATTTGCGCAGACTTGAAGATGGTTCCTACATTTACTTACTCTTATATGTTGATGATATGCTGATTGCAGCAAAGAGCCAAGTTGAGATTGACAGGTTAAAGGCTCAGTTGAGTAAAGAGTTCGAGATGAAGGATTTGGGGGAAGCCAAGAAGATTCTCGGCATGGAGAAAAACAGGGACAGGGAGAGGGGAAAACTTTGGCTGTCACAGAAGCAGTATTTGCAGAAGGTACTACAACGTTTTGGTATACACGAAGATACAAAACCTGTAAGTACCCCACTTGCTCCTCATTTGAAATTGAGTAGCCGTTTATCTCCGACGACTGATGAAGAACGAGAATACATGGCGAAAGTCCCATATGCAAATGCAGTTGGAAGCTTGGTGTATGCAATGATGTGTACAAGACCAGATATTTCACAGACTGTGAGTGTTGTTAGCAGGTACATGCATAATCCGAGCAAGGCACATTGGCAAGATGTGAGATGGATTCTACGGTACCTCCAAAATACCTTAGATGTTGGATTGACATTTGAGCAAGATGAATCACTAGGTCAATGCATAGTTGGATATTGTGATTCTGATTATGCAGGTGATTTGGATAAGCGACGGTCTACAACTGGCTATTTGTTCATTTTAGCAAAAGCGCCAGTTAGTTGGAAGTCTACCTTGCAGTCTACGGTGGCTTTGTCTATGACAGAGGCAGAGTATATGGCGATTACAGAGGTTGTGAAGGAAGCAATTTGGCTTCATGAGTTGCTTAAAGACTTGGGAATTGGTCAGAAACAACTTGAGTTATATTCTGACAGTCAGAGTGCTATTCATTTAGCAAAGAATCAAGTTTTTCATGCACGGACGAAGCACATTGATGTTCGCTATCACTTTGTGCGTGAGATTCTCGATGAAGGGGAGATTGTTCTCTAGAAGATTCACACTATGGAGAATCCTGCAGATATTCTCACCAATGTGGTTACAAGGACCAAGTTTGAACACTGTTTAGACTTGGTTAATATCTTGCACATTTAAAGTTGGCGCCTGGAGGCGCAAATTTGAAGCACTGCAAAGTTTGTTTTTGTTATGTTTTGAGAAGATTTGTTTTAGGTGGGACTTGATTTTAAGCCAAGGTGGAGATTTGTTGATTTTGGCTTAATCCCAAGTCCCACATCGGTGGGTTCATTGTTTGGCAAGGAGGTTTGAGGGTTATAAATTAAACTCTCCTCCTTCACTGTGATATATCCCAATTTGTAATATCTTCTCCCTAATAATAAAAGTGAGTTGTTTTTGCTGTGCTCGGAGATTAGGTTAAATTGGCCGAACTCCGTTAACAATTTTCTGGTGTGTTTTTCCTCTTTATCTCTTTTATTATTCCGCTCTGTTATTCAATATTATTTGTCGGGTAGCTCTGTTAGGGTTCTGTTTTAGTGGGAAAATTACCCGTTTTTCCCAACACCTTCAACACTATATCTACTGCACAAGTATGGTGCACATGAATAGTAATCTCATGTAACATATCATTTATATATTGTTCTCAACTCTGCTCAACATTCCAAAGCTTATTGGGCTTGTGAAGAACAGAATCAATGGTAAAAACTTGCATCATGAACCTCTAGAATAGATAACTCAGTTAGTTCAAGTGCAATCAATGTCCATAATCTTATTAAAAAAAAATTCCTACATTCTTTATAATACAGAAAATAATAAATATCGGTTCATATGTTTGCACTCAAACTAATGTCTAAAGCACACTGGAATAACCATCTTCCAGGCTAGCAACTAGCTACTCTGCAACTCATGAACCACTGACATTCAAAGGTTCTGGTGAGACGCAGGTTAATCCTGACACAAGAACCGAAACCCCACAACTGACTTGACTGAGAAGTTCCAGAAGTCACATGGTTATGGTCAGTGGCAAAATGGTCTCCAAGAAGGGTCATTGTTGTATCAGCTGTGATGGCTTGGTTCTTGCAATCCCCAGAAGCAAACAAGAAGTATGGACGAGTGATAGTCAAGAGGGACAAGGTTTGATCTTCACAGTCAGGAGTCCAGACCTGATCAACAAACTCTAAGTTTGGAATGTTGTCTGCACATGAATTAAGGAACTAAGGAAAAGAATTCATAGTGATGTACCAACTCTATCATATAAAATAAGTACTAACAAGTATCTAAGGACTCATAATATAACATGAAATCTCAGAAATAATTAAGAAATTTTAGATCATGCCAAAGAAGTATGTGAAGATTTATAAAATGTGAAATGTTTTCAATAATCATCCCCCATACCGCACATTGAAAATTACTAACCAGTAAATGTCTGGAGGGATAGCTGTTGTTCAACAATTTTCAAGAACCAATTTTCGAAGAGAAGAGAGGTGACAAAGACCCTTGTAGTCCAGTAAGAGAGAGTGGGAGCAAACCTTCATCTGGAAAACACTCCACATCGCCTTTTTGAATATACAAAAATTTTAGGGAAGTGTTAGTTTCCCAAACCCCCTTCTTTAGTGAGACAACAAGTTTGGAGCAATTCAAGAGCCGCATTTCTTTTAGATTTGATGGCAAGCATCCCTCAGACAACTCCACTTCTGGACAATCATGTATGGATACATAATGAAGAGATGGAAGGAGGGCGAACATGCGTTTAGGCATTGATTTCAATTTCTCCATTCCTATAATACAAAACCTCTTTAGCTGAGGTCCAAATAATCCTTCATTGGGAAATGATTCAAATTCAGAGCAATGTTGAATTGACAAACTCTTCAAATGACGATGAGGGTGTCCCTGTGATATTATCTGTAGGTTACGACAGTTCCCTAAATCAAGCTCGCGGAGTTTTGGAAATAAGTCTAGAGGGAAGTCCGTGAGAGAGTCACAACATTGAAGGATATGCAATTGTACAAGGAAATGGTAGCAATGGTTTATGGGAATGTTCATGCCCGGACAAATAAAAATACTAAAGGATTGAAGATGGTGCCCTATCATATCAAATGAAGATGTCTCCATCTTATCATCTTCAATTTCTAACACCCTGTTAGTTGAAGCTACAAGTTGTTTGCAACTCGTGATGCATAGATTCTTCAAATGAGGAAGATCTGGCAAGTGCCCTTTTACTTTAGAACAATTCGTCAAAGAAAGATCTTGAAGACATGGAAAAGCACCTGTCATGCATTGTCATTCTTCCCATTCCTTCATATTAGTAAAGCTTAACGTTTCCAAGGATGCAAATGCAGAAGAGCTATTCCCATAAAAATCAGCATCCATCCTCACTATCTCATCAAGGCCCTCAATTTCCAAGTGCTTGAGAAATGTCAAAAGTCCAATGGAAGGCAACCATTGACAATATTTACAGTTATACAACCCTAGGGATAGAACATTCAATAGAAATTTATCAGATAACCAGCGTGGAAATTGTCGGCCCGAATAGTTAAGGATTGACAACTACTCCAAATGTCTAGAAGGTTGCAAATTCTCTAGTACCTCTCTTTGTTTTATTGAATCCTCATTGTTTCGCTTAAAATTCCATGTTAAATTTAAGTCCACCAAATGTGTTTTATTCTTCAAATCAGCTGCCAATGCATCACAGGGATTCACGATATTTTCAAGATTTTCAATTAACAGCTTTCCATGAAGATCAAGTTGTCCTAATTGTTGAATATTGAAATCACTACTACTTTTCTAAAAGCCCTGGACTCTTTCTTAAAGTAGTTTCCTTAAGTTCAAGGCAACATAAATTTAAGAGTTCATGCAAAGTCGAGGGCAACTCCTTCAAAAACTTACAGTCATTTAGCTTCAACACTCGCAAGTTACAAAGTGAACATGTTCAGTCGGGAAGTCTCTCTATATAAGTATGTGAAAGATCTAATGAACGAAGGTGTATGAGATTGGCTATAGTGTCAGGCACCTCTTTTATGTTACGACAGTAAGACAAAGATAAGAGTCGTAAGAACTTAAAGTTGGAGATCAACTCTTGTACTGACATCCCACAATCCGTAGATATGGAAAAAAATGTTCTTAGTCTTTTAGCATCACATAAAATCCTATACTCACCACATTCAACACGATTATTTACATTTGAAAAGTGACGTGTTGTCTTTGATACGCTTCCTGGTCTATCAACACCCAACCTGTAGAAGATTTTGTTGATTTTGGCTTAATCCCAAGTCCCACATCGGTGGGTTCATTGTTTGGGAAGGAGGTTTGAGGGTTATAAATTAAACTCTTCTCCTTCATTGTGATATATCCCAATTTGTAATATCTTCTCTCATAATAATAAAAGTGAGTTATTTTTGCTGTGCTCGGAGATTAGGCTAAACAGGCCGAACTCCGTTAATAATTTTCGGGTGTGTTCTTTCCTCTTTATCTCTTTTATTATTCCGCTTTATTTATTCAATATATTTTTCGGGTAGTTGTTAGGGTTTTGTTTTAGTGGGAAAATTACCCGTTTTTTCCCAACAAGTGGTATCAAGAGCCGAAGGTTCGCCTTGGGTTGTTTGAAATTATTTGTGATATTGAATAATATATTTTGAGTTTGTAATGGCAAATCAAGAAGAAGCGAAGGATGTATCCAGAGTGTCGGGCTCCTCGCCATCATGGTCGAGGTTCCCGGTGTCCACTTTGAAATTGGCGGTGGAAATATTTGATGGCACTGGACATTTTGGCATGTGGCAAGGAGAGGTCTTGGACTCTCTTTTTCAGCAGGGTCTTGATATTGCTATTGAAGGAGAGAAACCAAAAGAGGTAGAGGAGAAAGATTGGAGTATCATCAACCGGTTAGCATGCGGAACTATTCGATCCTGCCTGTCCAGAGAGCAGAAGTACGCTGTAAAAAACGAGACTTCTGCACACAAACTGTGGAAGGCATTGGAGGACAAGTTTCTGAAGAAGAGTGGTCAGAACAAGCTCCTGATGAAGAAAAGGTTGTTCTGATTTGACTACCAACAAGGTACTACTATGAATGCACACATCACTATGTTTAATCAATTAGTAGCAGACCTGTTGAATTTAGATGTGAAGTTTGAGGATGAGGATTTGACTTTGATGTTGTTATCATCTCTTCATGATGAATTTGAACATTTGGAGACTACGCTCCTTCACGGGAAGAAGAATGTGTCGTTAGATGTTGTTTGTTCTGCTTTATATAGTCATGAATTGAGAAAGCAGGATAAGATGAAAACCAAATCAACGACATCAGAAGAAGCATTGGTGGCAAGAGGTCGTCAGCAAAGCCAAACAAAGGAGAGAAGAGGGATGTCTAAGTCTAAAGGTCGAGTCGTTGCCAAAGATGAGTGTGCTTTCTGTCATGAGAAAGGACATTGGAAGAAAGACTGTCCAAAACTGCAGAAGAAAGAGAAGGTTCCGCAAGATGCAAATGTTGTAGAATGCAAAAGTGATGTGGAATCAGATATCTCTTTAATTGTATCGCTTTCAGCATCATCGTATCCAGATGAGTGGATATTGGATTCAGGTTGTACCTATCATCTGTGTCCCATTCGAGATTGATTCTTTGAATTTCAAGAACTTGATGGCGGGGTTGTTTACATGGGTAATGATAATCCATGTAAGACAGCTGGAATAGGTTCAATCAAGCTGCGGAATCATGATGGATCCACCAGGATTTTGCGGGATGTACGGTACGTGCCAAAGTTAAAGAAGAATCTCATCTCATTGGGGGCTTTAGAATCTAAAGGCTTAGTCGTGACGATGCGAGATGGAATTCTTAAAGCAACTTCAGGAGCACTGGTGATGTTGAAAGGCGTGATGAAGAACAATTTGTATTACTATCAAGGTAGTACAGTGGTGGGGACAATAGCGGCAGCAACTTCTAACTCTAAGAAGGATGCTGAGGCAACGAAGTTGTGGCATATGAGGTTGGGACATGCTGGAGAGAAATCCTTGCAAATTCTTACCAAGCAGGGACTGTTGAAAGGTACGAAGGCTTGCAAACTTGAATTTTGTGAGCATTGTGTTCTGGGAAAACAACGAAGAGTGAAGTTTGGCTTTGCAATTCACAATACCAAGGGTATTCTGGATTATGTGCATTCAGATGTGTGGGGACCTGCCAAGACTCCGTCAATCGGAGGTAGGCATTATTTTGTCACTTTTGTTGATGATTTTTCCAGGAGAGTTTGGGTGTTTACTATGAAGAACAAAAATGATGTGCTTGGAATTTTCCTTAAGTGGAAAGCTCAAGTTGAAAACCAGACAGGAAGGAAGATTAAGGTTCTCCGAACAGATAATGGAGGAGAATACAAGAGTGATCTGTTCCTGAAGGTATGCCAAGATTGTGGCATAGTTCGACACTTCACTGTTAGAAAAACACCACAGCAGAATGGGGTTTCGGAGCGTATGAACAAGACACTTGTGGAGAAAGTTCGTTGTATGTTGTCTAATGCTGAGTTAGGCAGAGAGTTTTGGGCTGAGGCTGTGACATACGCTCAACATCTCGTCAATCGTTTGTCATCATCTGCTATAGATGGCAAAACCCCGTTAGAGGTATGGTCTGGAAAACCTGCAACTGATTATGATTCTTTGCATGTTTTTGGTTCTATTGCATATTATCATGTGATTGAATCAAAGTTGGATCTACGGGCAAAGAAGGCTCTTTTCATGGGCTTTAGTCCTGGAGTGAAGGGATACCGTTTGTGGTGTCTAGAGGCAAAGGAGACGATTATCAGCAGGGATGTTACCTTTGATGAATCTGCCATGTTAAAGAAGGTAAATCCAGAAGGAGCTGATAGTACTCCACAACAGGTGGAGTATGTTCGGAAGCAGGTGGAGTTTGAGCAGACAGTGGTGATCCCAACACGAAATACCACAAGTGACTCTCCTATGGAAGAAGAAGAGTCAGATGAGGAAGAGGTTCCTACCCAAGAATCTCAACAACAATCAGCGCCAATTGCAGTTAGAAGACAGAGACGAGATATTCAGAAGCCTGCTCGTTTCATGGATATGGTTGCCTATGCACTTCCAGTTGTTGATGACATTCCATCCACTTATCCAGAAGCCATTCTGAGTTCAGAGAGTGGTAATTGGGCAGTTGCGATGGAAGAGGAGATGCAGTCTTTGAAGAAGAACAAGACGTGGAAGTTGGCACAATTACCAAAAGGTAAGAAGGCAATTGGGTGCAAATGGGTATTTGCAAAGAAAGAAGAATTTTCTAATAAAGAAGATGTTCGCTACAAGGCAAGGTGGTTACAAGGGCCAAGTTTGAACATTGTTTAGACTTGGTTAATATTTTGCACATTTGAAGTTGGCGCCCGGAGGCGCAAATTTGTAGCACTGTAAAGTTTGTTTTTGTTATGTTTTGAGAAGATTTGTTTTAGGTGGGACTTGAAATTAAGGCAAGGTGGAGATTTGTTGATTTTGGCTTAATCCCAAGTCCCACATCGGTGGGTTCATTGTTTGGCAAGGAGGTTTGAGGGTTATAAATTAAACTCTTCTCCTTCATTGTGATATATCCCAATTTGTAATATCTTCTCTCATAATAATAAAAGTGAGTTGTTTTTGCTGTGCTCGGAGATTAGGCTAAACAGGCCAAACTCCGTTAACAATTTTCGGGTGTGTTCTTTTCTCTTTATCTCTTTTATTATTCCGCTTTATTTATTCAATATTATTTGTCGGGTAGCTCTGTTAGGGTTTTGTTTTAGTGGGAAAATTACCCGTTTTTTCCCAACAGATTTCACCAGAAACATATTTTGCTAAATCATTCAGAAGGTTGAGCATTACAAAGCACTTTACCTTGTACCAAATTAACTGATGAAAGAATGACCTTGATAGTAAATCATTGAAGTATTGCTCGCCTACTTCTTCTAAAGACTTACTTTGCTGAGAGCTTTGTAGAAAATTTTCAGCCATCCATATGAGAATTAAGCTCTTCTTGTCAAACTTATGGTCTTTGGAGAATAATGCACAATAAGCGAAACATCTCTTGAGATGAGAAGGAAGATGGTAATAGCTCAACAACAAAGCATGGATAATTATACTATCTTCTATTGGTAAGTCCCATATGTTGCTTCTCAATACATCTTTCCACTCTGAAACAGATGACTTTGACTGTAAAATACAACCTACCGTTTCAAGGGCCAGAGGCAGTCCTTGGCACTTTTCAACTATCTTCATGCTAATCTCCTCCAACACATAATTCTACTTAGAGTTATCATCTTGGAATGCATGTTTAGCAAAAACTTGCCAGCTGTGATCTTTTTGTAATTGCCTTAGTTGGTGAATATTGTTTGACTCCATGGTAGAAGCAACTTTGTTACTGCGTGTTGTGATAAGAATTGTACTTCCCTTAGCTCCATATTTCCGAGGACTTGGCAATGATTTCAACTGGTCTCTGTGCTCGTTCCAGACATCATCTAGAACGAGGAGAAACTTTCCTTCCTGTCAACGTTTCTTTCTTACATTACTTTGAGCCATGACAAGTTGCAGACATACACGTGATTCTTTCTTCTGTTTTTGTTTGTTGACATTGCTATATTAATTTTGGGGCAGTGGCTAGGACACCATGCCAGCTTGGTGCAGTACAAGGTGGATGAAACTGCATTAATGGCTTCTTTTTCTATGCTTTATTAGAAAGTTTGAAAGTTTGAAATATAATAAATGTTAATGTCGCGATTAGCATGATAATTAACGCTTATCCAGCTAAATAAACCACAGAATAACTAATCAAACATTATTAAACAATATAACTTCATCTCTAAGGTAAAAGTTTATTCAACTAAATTTTTTTGAAAAATAATATAAATAGATAATAATTATAAGTACATATATTTCTTATTACATATTCAGTGTTATATTTATAATTCGTCTAATTTCACTCATATTTATTTGTTAACTAGAGTAATGGAGTGTCTTTATTTCTACACTTCCTACCAATTGAAAATAGGAAAAGACAACTTCTCCTTGACCATTGACCTTGGAGATGACTCTTGATCCAAGTTGTTTCTTCCTACACTTCTATAATTTCTCCTATCATAGGTCAAGCAAAAGACCATTTTATCTTTAAAAAGCACATTTTTAACTCTACAATCTAAAAAAAAAAAAATCTATTTACACATCATAATCTCCAAAAATACCTTTCATATTTACAATGCAGAATATCATGTTTTTTACTTTAACAAAAGTTCATCTTGAATTACTGAATTTGGAAATACTTTTCCGATTTTGTAATCTAAAAATATCTTCTAGATTCTATTGTTTTTTTAAAGAAACTTTTTCTGAATTATAAAATTCATAAATACCTTCTGAATTCTATAATCCAAAGTTTTTGTGGATCATCCATTCTGAAATGAAAATCATCAATAGAATAAAGAATATTTTTGGTATTCTAAGAAGTGTGAGTATCACAAGAAGTCATGGAGCTGCGGGAAGACATAGCCCTTAGCCCTTAACTCTATCATATAAATTAAGTATTAACAAGTATCTAAGGACTCATAATATAAAATGAAATCTCCAAACTAATTAAGAAATATAAAATGTATTACCCATGGATAATTACCCATGAACTTTTTTTGGTATGTAAATAGGTTTTTACCTACCAAAGATTTTGTAGGTAATGTTATTCTACATAAAAAGGGGAGAAAGGACTTTACGTACGAAAGTTAAGGTGGTGGGAAGTTTTAATGTATTTTAAAGTAATTTTTAAAAAAAAAAATATGTTGGTTTCCTTCTGAGGAACATTCCTCTCCACTCACCTCTCAAACACTCTCACACTCTTGCTCCCTTCACTGAAACAGGTTTCCTAAACTGAAACACTGGAGTTTTTGTTTGAAAACGTCAATGGAGGTTCTGAAATCCTAAACCAAACCGTGAGAATGTGAGAAACCGAAACTGTAACACCTTCAAAGCTCTAAAACGTCCAAAAAATGAAACTTTGAAGTTCCCCGTATTTTCTCTCCCAGTCTCTGTTTCGTTCCAAGATTTCATCCCAAATTCGTGTCTTCCCAAATCTACACTGAAATCCCCAATTTTTGGTTTCAATTTGTGAAACCAAAAGCCCTAATATGGTGTTCCTGATTGTAAACCTAAATCCTGAATGGTGACTTCGAAAATGTTGTGAAAACCCAATGGAAAGCTTCGTCGTGGTCGTGATGGTGGCCTGAAGTGCAGACGATTCAAGGGCGATTTACGAACTTATTCATCGAGAGAAAGGTATTGAATTTTTTTTCTTTGATTTAGTGTACGATAATGTTCTGTTGGATTACTTGACATTTAAAGTGAGTTTAGAGAGGTGAGCAGTGCAGTGTTGTGGCTCACCGCTTCCACCGTTTAGCACTTATAAATAATACGTAATGTATAATTAGATGTTGTGCATAAATAACTACAAATAGGATCCCAGGTGATAAGATGAGTTAAGCTTAAGGTGAGAAGTTGTTGGTCTGGGTGAAGGACTGTTGTATGAATTTTGCTCTCTAAGAGGTTGATGCAGGGGATCTAGAGTCTTCCAATTTGGCCTATGCTGACTTGTGTATATAGGCGGAGTTTCTGGAGCTGAGGCAAGAAGTTTAGCAGGTCCTAGTTTGTGTTGCTTTTTTACCCAGCAGGGTCACATGAACCATGAATATGTGCTCAGGTTTTGTAGAACCTGTTATACAAGGTCACGTGAGGGTTTATGCTCCATACTCACTGTGAGACTTGGAGGACTCCCAGGATGTCAGCACAAGCTTAAGCTGGTTGTACTGGAAGGAGGTGGTATGGAGGAGGAAATTGAGTTAGTTGAACTTCGGAATCTCTAGGAGCTGTGTGGATTCTGAGGTAGTATATAAGGATCTCGGCCTGCCTGATAAAGGAGGGGCTGGATGGAGAAGCTTTGCTGGACAACGAGCAGATGATGTAATAAGTGCTTGAATAAAAGCAAGCTGCACCAACAATATGGGTTGGAAGTAAATTAAAGAAGTGTAGGACTTCTTGTTATCTGTAATAGCAATCTCCTGGTAGAGGATCATCAACACTGGAATTAAGTGGGCTCCAAGTTCTTTTAAACAACCAACCTCTCTGAGATCATGTTTGGTTGATGACCTGGCTGTAGATAACGTTGTATGGCATTAAGTCTCGCTGTTTTCCATGAGTAAAAGGTTGTCTAGAGAGTCTTTTGCTAGGAACAAGGAATTTATTCTATTCAGCCTGGTGTTTTATGATATAATGGGGAATTGCACGGGTATATGGTCCAGGTATGGGGCAATCTTTGAGGCTGAACTGATGTGGACTTGCTAAGTGCTCTACTGGTGTTACTGGAAGGCGGATGGATTTAGTGACTGCAGTAGGTGAAGTTTTAGGCTGCTAAATAAGGAGAGTTGGGCAGATGTCTGTCGCCAGTTGTGGAATGCTGCCTTGGCTGGTATAACTATGTAAGATGACTAAGCTGGGTTGGGAGTGGGATGTTGGACGCTTCTGTAAGAATGTAGGATTTAATACGTATAGCCAACTCTCTTCCAATACTCACCAAGAAAATCAGGATGCAACTTAGAGCCTTTCTATGCATTCAAAGCTTCTGGTGATGCCTAGGCACATACTCTGTAGGCAGGGGCTGTAAAGATTCTGGCGTAAGCATAGAGACGACAAATCACAGCTGCCAGACTTGGTTCTACCTAAAGTGGGTGTAGTTCTGCAGGTATATCTTTGTACATTGAAGTGTTGGTGCCTCCAGTCGTATTGGAGTAAGAAGGATGGAGCAAGAGGTGAATCTGAAGCCCAAAAAGTTAGTCACGGGGAGAGAGTTACTCTACGCTACTGCTTCAGCCGTTCTCTTTTTCTAGTTCATGCTTAACCAGAGTGCAGCAGCATTGGGGGCGTGGTTGGGTGAAGTGTGGGAGTTGTCCTGCTCCTTACAATGTTGGATGCAATCAAAGGATTGGCTCTCATGTTATGTGGTTTTCTCTCATTTAGTTGGAGGCACTGGAATTCGATTTCTGGTTGTTGCCACAACTTTTAGCTTTAGGCTTGTGCTGGTATCTCTGCTATTGTTTATAGTAGTTATTAGACTGTTGTTATTCCTTGTAAGAAGAGTAGTTGCTTATTGTGGAGGATTACCTCTTGCTCTTGAAGTCATTGGAACTTGTTTATATGGAAGGACGAAAAAATAATGGAACAGAGTATTGTCAATATTAGACAATAATCCCCGGTTAGACAATAATTGAGTAAGATTATTCTTTATATATGGTCTTCATTTTTGGTCATGATTTGGTGGTTAAGAACACAACTGTCTATCTGATATGTAGTGAATAAATTGACTTAGAAAAGGAACATGTGCCAAAGAAAAAATCTCTCCTTAAATTTATAAAGAAAACTCTAATGTGAGTTCTAGTAAGTAATTCATCTTTGAGAAATTTTAGTTATGGAATTAATCCTTGTGTCCTTCATTGCAATTTAATTTTTCTGATCTTTTCCTTGTTTTTCTTTTAGTATAGCTCATAGTTACGAGATTCATACTTATTTTACCCTGTTTCTCACTCCTCACATTGTGCTTCCTTGGCTTTACTTGAACTGTTTATTGTATTTGCTTTGTCGTTGTTACTTTTGTCATTCAGAAAACCAACAAGACTCAAACAAAACATAATTAACAGATACATCTAATAAACCATTCTTTCTACCAAAAGTTTTTCAAATAACGAAAACAACTTGTGCCAAATAGTGAGCCAGATTTGATCCTGCTGCACAAGTTCCTCACCAGAAAAAACCATTGAAACATATGATCCTCGATGCCCTTTCTTTTCTCAAATTGCCACCATGTTGATATCCCTTGATCCACCAGCACCAATCCTGCTACTTAAAGATCTCCAACAGGCTCCCACTTCGACACCAATCTGATTTGCTTTCTCTGCATCTTCCAAATCTTGAATATCACTCGTCCTTTGCCTTACCAACTCCATCTTTATTGCCTCCTTTAGCCCATCTTAGTGTTGTACTACTAGGCACGTACCTGCATCAAACCACCTTTCTCAACCATAAACTGCACAAATAATGTATAACTTAGCATAATTCTTGTTTCCTTCATAATCCAATAAACCATTGCCCATTATATTCACACTTCTCCTTTCTTCAAATATTGTAATTGTTAGAGTAGAAATGAAAATATTAGTCTTAATTAATTATCTCTTAGGTTGTTGATTGTTGGGATATCATTTATCTATTTTTCTTTCTCAACTTCTCTTAGTAGATATTATCTTGAGCAAATATTTTTAAAACAAACTAATATTTTTGTATTATAATTTTGACTGTACTTTTAAAATTGCAGGATGTTGCTTTGAAGGTTTTAAACAGTTTAGGATTTTTATCATATCAGTTGAAAGGATTTGTAAGAGGTAAGTCTTTCTGAAATAGATTTAAGTATACTCATATGCCCATTGCAATTTATTAGGATCTACATTATTTTCACTAATTGGTGGCATGTTGAACCTCTTTTACTAGAATAAGTGGGTCTAAAATTTGCTTTATTTTTTGTTGTTTTGTGAATGGTATTAACTGAAGTTACATACTATATAGACCTGTAGTTTAGACAATTGTTTGTTTATATCATAATGGATAAAAGTAGATTATGAAGTGATTGATGTCCTGCATAGAACTTATATAAGTAATTGATGTTGTCATATAATGCAATAATTTATGAAACTCTTTCTTATTAAGAGATATCTTTATATTGGTTTAAGAGATGCTTTGTTCATAGATATCATTTTTTAACACAATTGATTGTTACATTACTTGCTAATTCAGGGTGAAGTAACTTATAATACTCTTTTTTAATACATTAAAGGGCTAAAGACATCTTTGTGGCAACTTCAATCTTTAGTTGTCGTTGGTTCAGAACATGGAATGGTTTCATGTAAATCGTAGTTGGATGTACGATAGATGCTATATTGGCAGAGGGGGTTTAAAAGAAAGTTTTGTGAATGGGGTTGAAGAGTTTGTCATTAAAGCTTGTCAACAACAGTCTTATTTGAATGAAAGGAAGCTTAGATGTCCATGCGATAAATGTCAATGTACAAATATTTTTCCAATTGAAATGGTCAAGCTTCACCTCTATAAAAATGGTTTCATGTATGATTATCATGTTTGGATTCATCATGGTGAACAAGTGCCACATGTTAATGACAATGACGATCACGTTCGTGTTTCAAGTAGTGATGTACATGTGGATGAAAGTGAACAATTTGTAGCAATGCAAGACATGGTGTACGATGCTCTTGGGCAACATGAGACATTTGAACCATCTAATTTTAATAACAGAGAGGAGCCTCCCAATGAAGAAGCTCAGAGATTTTATGATCTGTTGTTAGAGGCTAATGAGCCATTGTTTGAAGGGGCTATAGATTCTAAATTATCAATGTGTATGAAATTGTTAGCTTGCAAGTGTAATTGGAATGTTCCTAACCAATGCTTAGATTTCATCACAACAATGTTGTCGGATGCTACACCAATAAAAGAGGGTTTGCCAAAAAGTTATTATGATGCTAAGAGGTTAGTGTCAATGTTGGGGTTGAAGGCTAAGAGGATAGATTGTTGTGTAAAAGGTTGTATGCTTTTTTATGACAATGAATATGGGAAAAATGATGGACGACTACTACAGTGTAAATTTTGTCATCATGCACGATATCATGACCCAAAAGTTGGAACAAGTAAAAGAAAACCAATTCCTCTGAAAAGAATGTTCTATTTTCCTATAATTCCAAGATTACAAAGATTGTTTGCATCTATGCAAACTTCAGGACAAATGACATGGCACTATGATAATAGAAGACCTTCGGGTGTGCTACGACATCCCTTAGATGGTGAAGCTTGGAAACATTTTGATCAATTACATCCTGAATTTGCCGCTGAGCCACGTAATATACAACCTGGTTTATGCTCTGATGGATTTAATCCATATATTCAAGCATCAGCAAAACCTTACTCTTGTTGGCCAGTAATTGTCACCCCATATAATCTTCCTCCTGAAATGTGCATGTCTAGACCCTATATGTTTTTGAGTTGTCTCATTCCCGGTCCACATAATCCGAAGGCTCGTATCGATGTTTATTTGCAACCACTTATCGATGATCTTAAAAAGTTGCGGAGTGGTGTTCAAACATACGATATTTCAAGGAAGCAAAACTTTATGATGCAAGCAAGTCTAATGTGGACAATTAATGACTTCCCAGCATATGGCATGTTGTCTGGTTAGGGGACTCAAGGTAAATTGGCTTGCCCATATTGCTTGGAGCACACAAAGGCCTTGAGATTAGAACATGAAAAAAAAAATAGTTGGTTTGACTCACACCGTAGGTTCCTGCCTAATGATCATACATTTAGGAGGAATAAAAAGGCTTTCAAAAAGGACAAAGTTGAAATGGGTGGACCACCACCTATGTTGACATCTGAAGAGGTTTGGAATATAGTTAGGAATCTACCAACAGTCATAGATGAGCCTCACATGTCCAAATTACCAGGTTATGGAGAGTGGCATAATTGGACAAAAAGAAATATCTTTTGGGATCTTCCATATTGGAAAGATAATTTATTGAGGCACAATCTTGATATTATGCATATAGAGAAAAATTTCTTTGACAATATATTTAACACCGTCATGGATGTAAAAGGTAAAACAAAGGACAATGATAAGGCAAGAAAAGACCTAACATTGCATTGTAGGAGACCTGATTTGGAGTTAAAGTTGCAAGCTAATGGGAAGATTCTAAAACCAAAAGCAAATTACACTTTAACTACAGGGGAATCGAAGTTAGTTTATCAATGGATAAAAGAACTTCGTATGCCTGATGGTTATTCTTCAAATTTGGCAAGATGTGTGGATGTAGACAAGGGGAAGATGCTTGGAATGAAAAGTCATGATTGCCATACTTTCATTCATTACCAGTGGATGTTTTGAATCCACTTATCAAAGTCAGCCATTTCTTCAAAGATTTGTGCTCGGAAACAATAAAGGATCATGACTTGGTTAGAATGGAAGAAAATATTTCAATCATTCTTTGCAAGTTGGAGAGAGTATTCCCCCCTGCATTCTTTGATTCAATGGAACACCTTCCAATTCATCTTGCAAATGAAGCAAGACTTGGTGGACCAGTTCAATATAGATGGATGTATCCATTTGAAAGGTATGAAAAATATTATTGTTATTATGTCAACATAGTTCATTTATTTGTCTAAATCCATCTCCAATTTACTTAATTATAGGTTTATGGGTGATTCTAAACGCTTAGTGAAAAATAAGGCTCAAGTTGAAGGATCAATTTTTGCATCTTACTTGCACTGAGAAACAATTCACTTTTGTTTCCACTATTTCAAGAACTTCATGTTGTCACCACGAAATCGTAGAAATGAAATACCTCGTGGAATTGAAAGTTTTCCATCAATGTTATCCATCTTTAAGCAGCCTGGTCGTTCTTCAGGAAAAAAGTTAATCCATTGGTTCAACCATAAAGAATGGAACTCTGTCCATGTTCATGTTTTGATCAATTGCAACGAAGTAAAACCATACCTCGAGTGAGTATATCAAATAATTGACTTCAATTTTTGACAAAATTGATCCTCTAAATAAACCATTCTTGATTGTGTTAATATGTTTCACAGTTCATTCTTGCAATCTAAACAAATAAGCTCATCAAATGCATCAAATGATATACATGCACATTTCCCTGAATGGTTTACGGGCCAGGTATGATCAACTCAATGTGATTAAGTTATGTCTTATATAACCTAAAAAAATATAAATAAGTCAGTATCTCTTGCCTTTGTAGGTTACAAGTGAGCCTTTAAATGTAAGAAACATACACTTAAGGGAATTATCATATGGCCCTTTCACATGTGCTAATGAATGGCACACTTACTTCGTCAATGGGTACAAATTTCACACTCATGCATGGAGCAAGGGGAAAAAAACAATAAATAGTGGTGTTTATGTAAAGGGGCTCACGGAAGGAGGCCATGATGATTTCTATGGATTCATTGAACACATATATGAGCTAGAGTACAATTCTTCGAGCTCCCCAAAGAAAGTGGTGGTATTTTATTGTCAGTGGTTTGATCCATCACATAGAGGTACAATAGTGGATCCTAAATATGGAATTGTGGACATTCACATGGAGAAAAGGTATTTACCCTTTGATCCATTTATCCTTGCACATAATGTAAGACAAGTATATTATGTCCCCTATCCGACATCAAGAAAGGACAAAAAAAGTTGGTGTGTTGCAATTAAAACAAAGCCTAGAGGTCGCATTGAATCTCTTGATATGGAAGATGATGTTCCTTACCAAATAGATGAAATGTCACATGTAAATGAAGTAATTAAAGTTGAAGGTATTTCAGGATTCCAACATTTGCAGGTTCATGTTGAAGAAGTGGACGAAGATAATGAATTTCAAGATTTTCAAGAAGAGGATAATGAAAAGGAGTTTGAAGATAGTGAAAATGGGGACACTGAAAATGATTATACTGGAGAGGATGGTGAAGATGGGCAACTTGAACGAAATGATTCAGAAGAAGACAATGAAGAACATGAATTTGATGATGATTGAATTATGTGTTATGAATACATTATGTGATTGTTAGTGTTGCTATTTTCTTGTTTATGTAATAACACAATGATTCTTCTGTGAAAGAAACTTTTATTATGTTGTGTGTTTTTAATTGCAGTATGTTCCTTTCATTTATAATTGATAATATAATTTTTTTGTTATAGATGTCTTCAGGAGGATGTGACCAACCAAAACCTTACTTATCTGGTCAAAATAAGGGGAAAAGGGTAATGAAGCGTAAAAGGCCACGATATGTGCTTAAAGTAAATATTCCACCCTCACCAAATGCACCCATTGCACATGTACCTTCGCCATTCCCAACTCCTGCACATACATCTTCTCCTACCCCAGGTCTCACGCCTATCTCTACCGCTGCATCTTTTCCATGTCCTACGACTGCAGACATACCTTTTCAATCAAGAAGAGACAATTCTCCCACCACATCTTCCCCAACCCCAGTTGTGGCATCAGCGCCTTCTCCATCAGGTACAGGACCCTCAACATCATCAGTACCATCACCATTGCTAAGGGTTACACCATTATCAACACCCTCACCGCTATCAGTGCCTTCTAGAATCAATGATTGTGCTATTGGGGAAGGTGCACAGATTTATCCTGATAGAGGTGATGCAGAATCAAACAATGAGGATGACACTCTCTCAGTTGGTCATGCTCTTCCTATGATTTCACCTTATGGTAATGGGTAAGTAAAGACCATAAATAAAATCTTTCACATTATTTCTTTTATCAATTTATTATCTAATAATTTCTTTATTACTTGTTTTTTTAAGGTTTCATCCATGTAGGGTTGCATCATAGGCAATCACATTCATCATTAAACAACAATATTGTCAGCCATGGCTTACAAGGGGTTCAATGACTGATGAAGACAGAGAAATCTTCTTCAAACGTTTTAAAGTATTTCTTCTTATACGTTTTAAAGTATTTCTTGTTATATTTAATATTAACAATACTTGTTATATTATACTTGTTGCATTTAATTAAAATGTCCATTTGTTTTCGTATTTGGCATTTTCCATAATTGAATTCTCAGTTATTATTTCTTTAAAGTGTTGTATTAAAAAATTCTTCACTTTTTTAACTATAAATTTTGTGTTTACATAGAGAAAAGTCTGTTGGAAACCTGAGCATGAGGAAAGGATTAAAAAAAACTTCCACTCAAAAGTCGCACATAGGTTATCTGAAATGTTCATGGAAGCTAGAAAAAATGGGAAAAAGCCTATTTGGATGTTTGATGATGTCTGGACTTCTTTGCTATCTTAGTGGAATTCACCTGACTTTCGTTCCAAGTGTATTCAAAACCAAAAAAACCGAACATCTGATACAGGTGGTTCTTTACACACAGGTGGCTCCATTAGTACACATGAGCATGTCATTCGCATGGTATGTATTCACGAAACATATAAGTTGCATTGGACTTTGTTTGTAATTGGTTTTGAATTATGTTTTATGATTACATATTATTCTATTATACAATGTTTGAAGGTTAGATATTTGATACTACATTGGATTATATCAATTTTAAGAAGTTGGATGATATTGTTTTGCATAAAAATAATATTATTTATGTTTGTTGTTTATAGGCAAAAGAATTGGGTCGTCCTGCATATATTGATGAGGTATTTATGCAGACTCATATACGAAAAAGTAGTGGTGAATTTGTTGATGAAAGATCGAGACGTACACACATGAGTTACATTTTGTTGTTATTTGTCTTTATTTTAGTTATATATTGTACATATGACATTATTTTTGTGTATCAATAATAGGAAGAATTTCATAGTAGACTTTCACAAGTCAGATCAGAGGTTGCATCTGGATCATCCCCTATAGATTCTGCAGAGGAAGACAGAATTAGACTTGAAAGTTGGCTTCTTGCAGCAGGTGGCAAGAAGAAAGGTCGAATCTACGGGGATGGAGACTTGGCTTATAACTTTAAACGTGGTAATACTCTCACCTATAATCAACCTTCGAGTTCCTCTGAGGATTCACCAAGCGTTTTGTTGCTAAAGGAAGAAGTTCAAAATTATAAGGAACACAATGATAAACTCACCGAGCATGTGAAATCATTGGTTAGTATCATTCTTCCTTTCCTTCCTCCCGAAGCACGAAGTTCTGTTGCACAACAATCTCAACAAGTATTGTCGCCACAAGAACCACCAAGGCCAAAGGAACCACCTACGCAACAACAAGATGACGATAATCATTATGCAGACTATTAGGATTATGTTTGTAGTTTTTTTGAACAACAAAATACATTACAAGTTCACTTGACTTTTGAATTAGGATCTTTAGTTATGTTTCAAGTTTGTTTTGATTTTTAGATGTTTCAAGTGGACTTGACTTTATATTATGTTATCTTTTATATGATGAAATTTTAATTATGTTATATTTGAATTTGAAATTAAATGTGTGTTGGATATGTTAAATTATACAGGTTTTTAAAAAGGAATTCATTTAAATGTATGAATAGACATTTTGATGGATGTATGATTACATACGGAATTACCTAAGAACTGTTGTTTGTGGGAATTATCTACATATTGCTGTTCGTGGGAATTACCCACGGACTGCTGTTCGTGGGTATTACCCACAGACTGATGTTACCCACGGGTTCATATTTCGTAGGTAAATTACCGACGTCAACATTACAAACGAATTTTTTTCCGTGGGAAATCCGTAGGTAATGCTGATATATCTACGAATTTCTGCTCTTACATACGGATTTTGTCCGTAGGTAAATCGTTTTTTTTTTTTGTAGTGTTAGGCATTGATTTCAATTTCTCCAATTCTTCAATAAATAAGTTCTCAAGTTGAAGTGCAAATAATCCTTCATTGGGAAATGATTCAAATTCAGAGCATTCTTCAATTGTCAAACTCTTCAAATGACCATGAGAGTGTCGTTGTACTATTGTTTGTAGGTTACGACAGTTGCCTAAATAAAGGTCACAGTTTTGAGAATAAGTCTAGAGGGAAGTTAGTGAGAGAGTCACAACATTCATTGATATCCAATTCTACAAGGAAATGGTAGCAATGGGAATATTCATGCCTGAACACCAATAAATACTTAAGGATTGAAGAGGACTATGAGATAGAAGCATATCAAATGAAGATGTCTCCATCTTCACACCTTCAATTTCTACTGCCCTGGGAGTCAAAACCCTAAGTTGTTTGCAGCCATAAATAGTTAGATTCTCTAAATGAGGAAGGTGCTCGGGCAAGTGCCCCTTCAGTTTGGGGACAATTCCTCAAAAAAAATACCTTGAAGAGTTGGAAAAGCAGCTGTCGTCATTGATTTCCATTCTTCCCATTCCTTTATATCAGTAAACTTCAACGTTTCCAAGGATGCAAATGCAAAAGAACCATTCCCGTAAAAATTAGCATTTATCCTCACTATCCCATCAAGGCCGTCAATTTCCAAATGCTTGAGAAATGTCAAAAGTCCAAGGGAAGGCAACCATTGGCAATGTTTACAGTTCTTCAAAGTTAAGGACACCACATTCAATAGAGAATTATCCGATAACCAAAGGCGAAATTGTGTGCCACCATAGCCATTAATTGACAACTTCTCCAAATGTCTGGAAGTTTGCAGATTCTCTAGTACTTCTCTTTCTTTTATTGAATCCTCGTTGTTCTGCTTCAAATCCCATTCTAAACCTAACTCCACAAGATGTGTTTTATTCTTCAAATCCACTGCCAAAGCATCACAGGGATCCACAATATTTTCTAGGTTTCTAATTGACAGATGTCCGTGAAGATCAAGTTGTCATAGTTGTTGAATACTTGACTCATCACTACTTTTTCCAACCTTAAACTCATCCATCCATACTTGAAGATTCTTCAACTTTCCTAAAAGCACTGGTGCCTTTCTTAAAGTAGTTAACTTAAGTTCAAGGCGGCGCAACTTGGTGAGCTTATGCAAAGTCGAGGGCAGCTCCTTCAAAAGGTTACAGTTGTTCAGCTTCAACACTTGCAAGTGACAGAGTGAACACATTGAGTCAAGAAGTATCTCTATATAAAGGTACCAGGAAGATCTAATGAACGAGATGTATGAGATCGGTTATAGTGTCAGACACCTCTTTTATGTTACTACAACAAGACAAAGATAAGAGTCATAAGAACTTAAAGTTCGTGATCAACTCTTGTATTAACATCCCACAATTTGTAGATATAGACAGAAATGTTCGTAGCCTTTTAGCATCACATAAACTCCTATACTCATCATATTCAACAGAATCCATCTTTACAGTTGAAAAGTGACGAGTTGTCTTTGGTACGCTTCCTGGTCTATCAACACCCAACCTGTAGCAGATTTCACCAGAAACATATTTCGCTAAATCATTCAGAAGGTCGTGCATCAGAAAACATGTTCTGGTGTACCAAATTGACTGCTAAAAGAATGACCTTGATAATAGATCATTGAAGTATTGTTCACCTATTTCTTCTAGAGACTCACTCTGCTGAGAACATTGTAGGAAATTCTGAGTCATCCATGAGAGAATTAAGCTCTCCTTCTCAAACTTATGGTATTTGGGGAATAACGCACAATAAGCGAAACATCTCTTAAGATGAGAAGGAGGATGGTAATAGCTCAACAACAAAGCGGGGATAGTTTTACTATCTTCAATCCGTAAGTCCCATATGTTGCTTCTTAGTACACTTTCCCACTCTGAAACAAATGACTTTGACAGTAAAAGAGATTCTATTGTTTCAAGAGCCAGAGTTAGTCGTTGACACTTTTCTACTATCTTCATGCCAATCTCTTTCAACACATAATTAAACTTAGAGTTATCATTTTGAAATGCAAAATGCATGTTTAGAAAAAACTTGATAGCTCTTATCTTTTTGTAATTGCTTTAGTTGGTGAATATTGTTTAAGTCCATGGTAGAAGCAACTTTGTTACTGCGTGTTGTGATGAGAATTTTACTTCCCTTAGTCCCATATTTAAGAGTAGTTTGCAATGATTTTCACTGGTCTCGATGTTTGTTCCAGACATCATCAAGAACGAGGAGAAACTTTCCTTCCTGTCAACGTTTCTTTCAATCGTCCCTGGACCATTTCTAGGTGTACAGAAATGGTCTACACTATCATCTTTTGACTTAGTGATTGCCCCAACAATTACTTTTTGTTACCATAAAAACATCAAATTCATTTGAAACACAAATCCAACCTTTGATAGCAAATTTAGCCTCTATCATTGGGTCATTGTACACATGTTGAGCAAGGCCATCAAGGACTTCTACAATCTTGGATTCAAAACTGCATACCTTGCTAGAACTGCTCTGGATTGAACTTCCAACTCAGATCTAGAGAATTCATACTCTATTTCATCCATCAGATCCTCTGTATCAAGCAACACATCTCTGACCTGATCAAGCCATGCCTTCACATACGTATCTCTGAACTGCTTCTGTTCTGCATCATCAACCACAGCATTAACAGACACCAGCTTCCTCTTCAACTTCTTCAGAAGCTTCACATCGACCTTTCTTCCACGAAAGTAGTCCAGAACTTGACGAGAATTCAGCCTGTCAAACAGCACCGAAAAGAGCACCACCAAGTGTTTCTATCACTAGCATGGTTGGGAAGGAAGTAACTAATCAAACAAAAGAAATGTCTGAAAATTTGAAGCAGAGCTTAATTAAGTGAATGAAGGGTGAAGCGTGAACGCAGATAGGGAAGAGTTAACATTTAACAAATTGCAATAAGTGATGACTTTACTTCAATCCATGGTTCCATGGTCAAGCAATAGCTGTTGATTATCAATCAATCTTTGTTTTTCTTGCTTTATTTTCTTCAATGAAATTTCCAGCTAACTTTCATGCATTTAGTCAATTTTTGCAGCTAACTTAACAACAAAAAACGCGAGGGACCATCAACTTAATATTATTTTGAGCCATGACAAGTTGCAGACATAGTAATTCTTTGTTGTTTTTTGGTTTTTTGACATTGCTATAATTATGGTAATAATAGTAATATATTGTTATAATTAATATTTTTACAATACTAAAAAATAAAAAAATGAAATAACAGAAAGTAAAAAACTAAAATCGAAAGGTGAGAAAATAAAATTTGAATCAAACATCATTATGTTCACAGGGCTGAGTGAATCTCCTTTAGATGATTTGTCCAATAATGAGAATAAGGGTAAAAGGGCAAATGAACAGGGTGGGATACTCTAAACCATCATGATCTTGTTTGTGTTATTCGTAGGATAATAAGATATAGTATCCATTGTATAAGTAAAATTGATTGAAAGTCTCCTTTTTCAGTACAAATGATGTCTTGTTGCTTCATTCCATAAAAGAATTTTTTTTCCTAAACTCAAATATATTTTGTATCAAGGGAAATGGTGTTGAATTTCAACATTGCTTCTTTACATGGAATATTTCTTTTGTTATTTTGCACAAAAAAAAATAAAAGGGAATTATGCAGAGTTACTTTGTTTCATAACTCTATGCATAGAGAGTTTACAGCTTCATTGACAGCAGAAGCAACAAACAATATTATAAATAAAATTGCAGCAGTAGGCATTTGACAATAGGATGTGAAAATTACAGACCTTCAACACTATATCTACTGCACGAGTATGGTGCACATGAATAGTAATCTCATGTAACATATCATTTATATAATGTTCTCAACTGTGCTTAACATTCCAAAGCTTATTGGGCTTGTGATGGTAAGGAAAGATGTACAATGTTGTAGTGTAGTCCCGGGTAGTTGCTGCTTATCTTTGGCCTATATGGCATAGGTTCAGGGAGAAAAAACCCTACCGGTTTTGGATGTTCTTAGACCCTGACAGCTCTAGCTGGAGATGTTTAGCCATGGTCGAAGAAAGTGTTGTGGAGGTGGTAGCTGCTGCTGGAGTCGTGTCACGCACACCAGGTGTGGCAGCAGCTGAAGTAAGGCTTTAGCAGGGTGTACAAAAACAGATTGGAAGTAAGACTTTTAGCAGGATGTACAAAAACAGTTTGGAGAGCGATGTTGTCGTGCAGTGAGTGCAAGACACGGTCCTGCTATGAGTGTGGAAGTATGGCGTTTAATCTAGTGCTACATCATGCTCCTGGCTGGTTTGAAGTTGATGGCTATGAACATAAGGGCTTCTGTGGCTGCTGGTTGGAGATGGATGGTGAGGTTACGTAGAGCTGGATTTATAAGTAGATGACTCTATGTTGTTTTGGTGGTTCTTTGCTAGTCATTCTTTGTTGCTCTCTTTGTTGACAGGTATATTAGTTGATAAGTGAGGCGTGGAGGTCTTTTTGTGAAGGGTAATGGTATAAAGGTGAAAGGTAGGAAGTATAGGTTGTGGATGTAGGTGAGGCCAAGGTGGTGTAGCGGTGTTTGGATGCCAAGATGTAGAATGTTCTGCTGCTTTGTGTAGCATTTATTTTGGTTGCTGTCATAACCGTGTAGGTCTCTGTCATGATGGTGCAAATGGGTTTGTTGTTCTGTGGTTACAGCTTTATTTTAAGCAGGTTATGCCACAAAACGGTTGTATCCCCTAAGCCATAAAGGGGAGAGTAACTATGTGGTTGATGTATACGGGTTGGGATACCCTGAAGTATCTCTTTTAATTTTATTTATTTATTGCTGATAAAAAAACAATTGGGCGATGAACAGAATCAATGGTAAAAACTTGCATCATGAACCTCCAGAATAGATAATTCAGTTAGTTCAAGTGCAATCAATGTCCATAATCTTGTTAAAAAAACATTACCTACATTCTTTATAATACAGAACATAAAAAATATTGGTTCATATGTTTACACTCAAACTAATGTCTAAAGCACACTGGAATAACCATCTTCCAGGCTAGCAACTAGCTACTCTGCATCTCATGCACCACCGGCATTCAAAAGTTCTGGTAAGACGCTGGTTATCCCTGAGTCAGGTTACAGGTTCTTAACCAAGATTGGATAGCTGACACAAAGCATGTATATTATTAGCTGCCATTGCACAAGAACCGAAACCCCACAACTGACTTGACTGAGAAGTTCCAGAAGTCACATGGTTATGGTCAGTGTCAAAATGGTCTCCAAGAAGGGTCATTGTTGTATCAGCTGTGATGGCTTGGTTCTTGCAATCCCCAGAACTTAAGTCATGCCAATCTGAAGCAAACAAGAAGTCAGGACGAGTGATATTCAAGAGGGACAAGGTTTGATTTTCACTGTCAGGAGTCCAAACCTGATCAACAAACTCTAATTTTGGAGTGTTGCCTGCACATGAATTAAGGAACTAAGGATAAAAGAACTCATAGTGATGTACCAACTCTATCGTATAAAATAAGTATTAACAAGTATCTAAGGACTCATAATATAACATGAAATCTCCAAAATAATGAAGAAAATTTAGATTATGCCAAAGAAGTATGTGAAGATTTATAAAATATGAAATATTCTGAATAGTCATCCCCCATACCGCACATTGAAAATTACTAACCAGTAAATGTCTCGAGGGATAGCTGTTCGTCCAAGGAACTCTCAGTGGCTTTCTAAGAGCAGGTCACTCATTCAATTAAAATTATTTTTGATTTTAACATGAATATTTAACTAAATATAAGCATCGTTATTCAACTTCAAAAGTGAATATCGATAATTGTAATTCTTGCACGAAAAACAGATCATTAAAAATACGATGCGTTGATGCGTGATGAAAATGATCAATTCGATATTAAATTATTTGCACTAAATAAGATTGTATTTGAGATGCTTAAAAGATAGTGTGGAGAATTGGCACCTGATGAAAATGTACGCATATGAAAATTGGAGTCTTAGAATTTCCAATTTGTGCCTCGTTTTATATGTTTACTGGTATCCAATCAACCCATATAGCTTTAATGTGAGCAATCTTTATCCAGTCTTCGCCTTCTTCTTTCTTGCACCGCTGATTGAGCAACGGGCAACTTTCAATTCTGAGTTCTGAAATGGATTCGGGTAAACCCTCCTCTGGCAAACATTGGAGTATTGGACAATTTTCAATAACCAATTTCTGAAGAGAGGAGAGGTGACAGAGACCCCTGTAGTCCAGTTTCTTAAGTTTTGGACAATCTTTTACGTCTAGCTGAGTAATAGAGAGTGGGAGAAAACCTTCATCTGGAAAGCACTCCCCATCCACTTCATTAATAGACAAAAGTTGTATGGAAGGGTTGGTTCCCCAACCACCCTTCTTTAGAGAGGCAACAAGTTTGGAGCAATTCAAGAGACACATTTTTTTTATATTTGATGGCAAACATCCCTCAGACAACTCCACTCCTGGACAATCACGTATGGACAGATAATCAAGAGATGGAAGGAGGTCAGACATGCGTTTAGGCATTGATTTCAATTTCTCCGTTTTTGTAATAAAAATTATTTGTATTTGAGGTGCAAGTAATCCTTCATTTGGAAATGATTCAAATTCAGAGCAGTGATAAATTGACAGACTCTTCAAATGATGATGAGGGTGCTCTTGTGATATTATCTGTAGGTTATGACATTTGCCTAAATAAAGCTCGTGGAGTTTTGGAAATAGGTCTAGAGGGAAGTTCGTGAGAGAGTCACAACATTCACGAATTTCCAAAATTAAAAGGAAGTGGTTTATGGGAATATTCATGCCCGGACAATCAAAAATTTTCAAGGATTGAAGATGGTTCCCTATCATATCAAATTAAGATGTCTCCATCTCCACACCTTCAATTTCTACCCCGCTGGGAGTCAAAGCTACAAGTTGTCTGCAAGACATGATAAATATATCCTTTAAATGAGGAAGATCTGGCAAGTGCCCTTTCAGTTTGGGACAATCATGCAAAGAAAGATATTGAAGACTTGGAAAAGCACCTGTCATGCATTGCCATTCTTCCCATTCCTCCATATCAATAAAGGTCAACCTTTCCAAGGATGCAAAAGCAGAAGAGGTATTCCCGTAAAAATCAGCATCTATCCTCACTATCTCATCAAGGCCACGAATTACCAAGCCCTTGAGAGATGTCAAAAGTCCAAGTGAAGGCAACCATTGGCAATATTTACATTTATACAAACTTAGGGACACCACATTCAACACAAATGTATCAGATAACCAACGTGGAAATTGTGTGCCAGAATAGCCGTTGATTGACAAATGCTTCAAATGTTTGGAAGGTTGCAGAGTCTCAAGTACTTCTCTTTGTTTTATTGAATCCTCATTGTTCCGCTTGCAATCCCATTCTAAACATAGATCCACAAGATGTGTTTTATTCTTCAAATCCGCTGCCAATACATCACAGGGATTCACGATATTTTCAAGATTTTTAATTGACAGTTCTCCGTGAAGATCAAGTTGTCCTAGTTCTTGAATACTGAACTCACTACTACTTTTTCCAACCTCAAACCCACCCATCCATACTTGAAGATTCTTCAACTTTCCTAAAAGCATTGGAGCCTTTCTTAAAGTAGTTCCCTTAAGTTCAAGGAGGCGCAACTTAGAGAGCTCATGCAAAGTCGAGGGCAACTCCTTCAATAACCTACAGTAGTTCAGCTTCAACACTTGCAAGTTACAAAGTGAACACATTGAGTCTGGAAGTCTCTCTATAAAGTTATTAGAAAGGTCTAATGAACGGAGATGTATGAGATCAGTTATGGTGTCAGGCACCTCTTTTATGTTACTACAGTAAGACAAAGATAAGTGTCGTAAGAACTTAAAGTTGGATATCAACTCTTTTATTGACATCCCAAAATTCTTAGATCTGCACAAAAATGTTCGTAGCCTTTTAGCATCACATAAACTCCTATACTCATCACATTCAACGGGAACCTTATTTAAAATTGAAAAGTGACGAGTTGTCTTTGGTACGCTTCTTGGTCTATCAACACCCAACCTATAGCAGGTTTCACCAGAAACATATTTTGCTAAATCATTCAGAAGGTCGTGCATCACAAAATATCTTCCGTCCAACGAATTTGACTGCTGAAAGAATGACCTTGATAATAGATCATTGAAGTACTGTTCACCTATTTCTTCTGGAGACTCACTCTGCTGAGAACATTGTAGGAAATTTTGAGCCATCCATGAGAGAATTAAGCTCTGCTTCTCAAACTCATGTTCTTTGGGGAATAACGCACAATAAGCGAAACATCTCTTGAGATTAGAAGGAAGATGGTAATAGCTCAACAACAAAGCGGGGAGAATTTTACTATCTTCATTTCGTAAGTCCCATATGTTGCTTCTCAGTACACTTTCCCACTCTGAAACAGATGACTTTGACTGTAAAAGAGATCCTACCGTTTCAAGGGCCAGAGGCAGTCCTTGGCACTTTTCAACTATCTTCGTGCCAATCTCCTTCAACTCGGAATTAGGCTTAGAGTTATCATTTTGGAATGCATGTTTAGCAAAAACTTGCCAGCTGTGATCTTCTTGTAATTGCTTTAGTTGGCGAATCTTGTTTGACTCCATGATAGAAGCAACTTTGTTACTACGTGTTGTGATAATAATTTTACTTCCCTTAGCCCCATATTTAAGAGGAGTTTGCAATGATTTCCATTGGTCTCGGTGTTCGTTCCAAACATCATCAAGGACGAGGAGAAACTTCCTTCCCGTTAACTTTTCTTTCAATCGTCCCTGAACCATTTCTAGGTCTACACTATCATCTTTTGATTTAGTGATTGCCCCAACAATTGCTTTTGTTACCATAAAAACATCAAATTCATCCGAAACACAAACCCAACCTTTGATAGAAAATTTATCCTCTATCATTGGGTCATTGTACACATGTTGAGCAAGTGTGGTCTTACCCATCCCACCCATACCCACAACAGAAAGTATTGATAGTTGGCTATGCTCTTTAGTGTCAGAAGTCATCCATTTGAGGATCATTTCTTTTTCATCATCTCTTCCATAAATAACATTTTCAACCACCAAAGATGTTGATGGCAATTTCTGTGACACATTACTACTCAACCCTAACCCAACCCCTGTCCCGCTAGCATTTTTCAAACCTAGATCATCTTTTTGGCTTAGAAGAGATTCAAGGTCATCAAGGACTTCTACAATCTTGGATTCAAAACTGCATACCTTGCTAGAACTGCTCTGGGATTGAACTTCCAACTCAGATCTGGAGAATTCATACTCTATTTCATCCATCAGATCCTCTGTATCAAGCAACACGTCTCTGACCTCATCAAGCCATGCCTTCACATACGTATCTCTGAACTGCTTCTGTCCTGCATCATCAACCACAGCATAAACGGAAACCAGCTTCCTCTTCAACTTCTTCAGCAGCTTCACATCGAGCTTTCTTCCACGAAAGTAGTCAACAACTTGACGAGAATCAAGCCTGTCAAATAGCACCTGAAGAACAGCACCGAAAAGAGCACCACCAAGTGTTTCTATCACTGGCATGGTTGAGAAGGAAGTAGCTAATCAAAGAAAAGAAATGTCTGAAAATTTGAAGTGGAGCTTAATTATGTGAATGAAGGGTGAAGCGTGAACCAAAATACAGAAGAGTTAACATTTAACAAATTGCAGTAAGTGATGATTTTGTTGAACATGACTTTACTTCAATCCAAGGTTCCATGGTAAAGCAATAGCTGTTGATTATTCCCGACAGCATAAGACAATCAATTTTCTTTTTATTGCTTTAGTTACTTTAATGAAATTTCTACAACTTTAATACATTTAGTCAATTTTAGCGGCTAACTTAAAATAAAAAACATGTGGGACCCTCAACTCACATTCTTTTGTAACCATTTGCAGCTATAGCAATTCTTTCTTGTTTTTTTGGTTGTTTGATATTGCTATATTTTTGTAAAAATTACTTTTCCATTTTCTTTTTGACATTCCTATACACTTTTTTTTTTATCAGCAAAGAATGAAATTAAATTAAGAGGGATACAAAAGGGGTATCCTGACCCTTTTACATAAACCAAATCACATTAAGAATCTCTAAGAAAAAAGAGATGAACAAACACCCCAAAAGCAATAGATAGATAATGTTTGCTGCATAAGCTAGACATCCTATTCCAGCTAGCATCGTGCTCGTATTGGAATGCTATAGGCACTGCAAACTGCAGCTACAAAACCAACAAAAACACCCTGCCTCTATTGGTCTTATTATAAGACACATCAACACAAAATCCTCCATCATGTCCTTAACATTCCTTTTGACTCCCTGGCATACAAGCACACATGTCCTTTCCATCTTGCACCAGCTGCAGGCCGTGACAAACCCACCAACACCTCCAACCAACTATAAATCCAGTATAGGCTGTAGTCTTAAAACTCTTGGCATCTGGGAGTCCTAATTATAACTTCTAATGCAAAGCATTGGATTAAGAATCCAGTCTACGAAAGAATAAGTAAAGAAATGCACCTTGTGCTTCATCCAAAGCCAGGATTTGAGTTGAGCCTTCTGAAACACCTCCTCCGCATCTACTAGCCCTTTATTGAATACAATCAGGTTCCTTTGGTCCCAGATACACCTAATAACAGATGCCCAAACACCTTTCCATACCAGGTTTTGCTTCTTGCTAGCATTGCTCAGATAAAACTCATAAAGTGCATATTTAAATCATTTTGTTGAACAGAAGAGATACCTATCCATTTGAAGCACAATGACCATACCCAATGTGCACATTTACACTCCAAGAAGATATGTTGACAAGACTCCTCCTTAAGCTGACACATTGCACATAACGTAGATTCCATCATCGCCCCTCTCCTACTCAAACTCACCCTTGTTGGGATTCTATCCAGCAACACTCTCCAAGCTGTCACGATCACATTTGGGAATGCCTTAATCTTCCAAAAGAAATTAAACACATCAGATTGGGTTCCACGAGACTGCTTGGTAAGGCACTCGTAAGCAGAATTCACAGAAAAAAGGTCTGGTTCTTCCTTCCCCCACACCTGCACATCCACATTATTCCTTCTCAATAGTGTCCCCATAGCAGACATTCCTATACACTGATTTAATGATTCAATGCCATCGTATTTAAATATATCAGTTCAGATTTCTATGTCCTGTGTATGACAAAATAACGTCTTCTTCTTCTCAATTCAACTAAGATCAGTCACTATGTTATATTTTGGTAAGGATTTCAAGATCACATACATTGCTCATTCAAAGTAGTGGTGGTGAAGTTAAGACAGACTTTGACCGTGCAAAGAAAGTAGTTACATATATATCTGCATGAAAATGAATCCCAAGGAAAGAGAAAAAAGAATGAGATAATAGGTTTTGTTGATCAAATTAACTAAATATCCACAAACTTTGACTAAATGCATCAAAGTTGCTTGATATTTCATTTAATTGAACAAAGCAATAATGTTAATTAAATGAAAGTATTTTAACCATCTCATCAAGTAGTCATGCTTCCAGAGTATGTCATATACTATTCCTCAACATAAAATTCATTCACAGCAGAAGCATTGTTGCTTTGAACTGTAACCATGTGCAGCAGAAGCAACAAACAATAATATAACAAAATAAAATTGCAGCAGTTGACAATGGTATGTGAAAATTACACACGTTCAACACTATATCTACTGCACAAGATGAATAGTAATCTCATATAACATCATTTATATATTGTTCTCAACTCTGCTTAACATTCCTAAGCTTATTGAGCTTGTGATGAACATAATCAATGGTAAAAAATTGCATCATGAACCTCCAGAATAGATAATTCAGTTAGTTCAAGTGCAATCAATGTTCATAATCTTGTCAAAAAACATTTCCTACATTCTTTATAGTACAGAAAATAATAAATATCGGTTCATATGTTTGCACTCAAACTAATGTCTAAAGCACATTGGAATAACCATCTTCCAGGCTAGCCACTAGGTACTCTGCATCTCATCCACCACCGGCTTTCAAAGGTTCTGGTGAGACGTTGGCTATCCCTGAGTCAGATTACAGGTTCTTAAACAAGATCGAATAGCTGACACAAAGCCTGTATATTAATAGCTGCCGTTGCACAAGAATCAAAACCCCACAACTGACTTGACTGAGAAGTTCCAGAAGTCACATGGTTATGGTCAATGGCAAAATGGTCTCCAAGAAGGGTCATTGTTGTATCAGTTGTTGCCATCCCCAGAACCTAAGTCATGCCAATCTGAAGCAAACAAGAGTCTGGACGAGTGATATTCAAGAGGGACAAGGTTTGATTTTCACTGTCAGGAGTCCAAATCTAATCAACAAACTCTAATTTTGGAATGTTTCCTGCACATGAATTAAGGAATTGAGGATGAAACCTAACCTATGCCTTTTCATTAAAACTGATAAATGAATTCATAGCGATGTACCAACTCTATCATATAAAATAAGTATTAACAAGTATCTAAAGACTCGTAATATAAACATGAAATCTCAAAATAATTAAGAAATTTCAGATTATGCCAAAGAAGTATGTGATAATTTATAAAGATGTGAAATGTTCTCTTAGTAATCTTCCCCCATACAGCACATTGAAAATTACTAACCTATAAATGTCTGGAAGGATAGTAGTTCGTTCAATGATTTCTCACTGGCTTTCTAAGATTATTTTGATTTTCACGTGAATATTCAACTAAATATAAGCATCGCTATTCAATTTCAAAAGTGAATATCGATAATTGTAATTCTTGCACGTAAAACAGAACATTTGTGATGAAAATGATCAATTAGATATTAAATTATTTGAACTAAATAAGATTGTATTTGAGATGCTTAAAAGATAGTGTGGGAGAATTTGCACCTGATGAAAATGTAGGCATATGAGAATTGGTGTCTTAGGTATTTCCAATTTCTGGTTCATCTTCAATGTTTACTCGTTTTCCATTAGTAATCCATATAGGAATCTTTTTCCAGTCTTCGCCTTCTTCTTTCTTGCCCCGCTGTTTGAGCAACGGACAGTCTATAATTGTGAGTTGTGAAATGGATTTTGGAAGACCCTCCTCTGGCAAGCATTCCAGTATTGGACAATTCTGAATAACCAATTTCTGAAGAGAGGAAAGGTGACAGACCCTTGTAATCCAGTTTTTTAAGTTTTGGACAATCACGTATCTCTAGATTAGTAGGAGAGAGTGGGAGCAAACCTTCATCCGGAAAACACTCCACATCCTCTTCTTTAAAAGACAAGGATTCTATGGAAGGGTTGGTTCTCCAAACCCCCTTCTTTAGTGAGGCAACAAGTTTGGAGCAATTCCAGAGAGAGATGTGTTTTAGATTTGATGGCAAACATCCCTCGGACAACTCCACTCCTGGACAATCCATTATATTCAGAAAATGAAGAGATGGAAGGAGGGCAGATATGTGTTTAGGCATTGATTTCAATTTCTCCAATCCTTTAATATAAAAGCTCTCTAGCTGAAGTGCAAATAACCCTTCATTGGGAAATGATTCAAATTCAGAGCAATGTTGAATCGACAGATTCTTCAAATGACGATGAGGGTGCCCCTGTGATATCATCCGTAGGTTACCACAATTGCCTAATTTAAGCCCGCACAGATTTGGGAATAAGTCTAGAGGGAAGTTCGTCAGAGAGTCACAACATTCATTGATATCCAATTCTACAAGGAAATGGTAACAATGGTTTATGAGAATATTCATGCCCGGACAAATATGAATACTCAAGGATTCAATATGGTGCAACAACATATCAAATGAAGATGTCTCTTTCTTCACACCTTCAATTTCTACCGCCTTGGGAGTCGAAGCCACAAGTTGTTTGCAGTCAAAAACAGTTAGCTCTTTTAAATGAGGAAGATGCTCTGGCAAGTGCCCTTTCAGTTTAGGACAAGCCAACACGGAAAGTTGTTAAAGACTTGGAAAAGCACCCGTCATGCATTGCCATTCTTCCCATCCATTCATATCATGAAAGGTCAACGTTTCCAAGGATGCAAATGCAGAAGAGTTATTCCCGTAAAAATCAGCATCTATCCTCACTATCTCATCAAGGCCCTCAATTGTCAATTGCTTGAGAGATGCCAAAAGTCCAAGGGAAGGCAACCATTGGCAATATTTACAGTTATACAAGTTTAGGGACACCACATGCAATAGAAATTTATCAGATAACCAACGTGGAAATTGTGTGCCACCATAGTGATAGATTGACAACTGCTCCAAATATCTAGAAGGTTGCAGATTCGCTAGTACTTCTCTTTCTTTTATTGAATCCTCATTGTTCCGCATCCAATCCCATTGTAAATCTAGCCCCACAAGATGTGTTTTATTCTTCAAATTCGCTGCCAATGCATCACAGGGATTCACAATATTTTCAAGATTTCTAATTAACATATGTCCATGAAGATCAAGTTATCCTAGTTGTTGAAATCTGAACTCACTACTACTTTTTCCAACCTCAAACACACTCAACCATACTTGAAGACTCTTCAAGTTTCCTAAAAGCACTGGAGCCTTTATTAATGTAGTTCCCATAAGTTCAATGCGGCGCAACTTAGTGAGCTCAATCAAAGTCGAGGGCAGCTCCTTCAAAAACTCACATTTGTTCAGCTTCAACACTTGCAAGTTACAAAGTGAACACGCTGAGTTGGGAAGTCTCTCTATAAGGATACCAGAAAGGTCTAATGAACGGAGATGTATGAGATCGGCTATAGTGTCAAGCACCTCTTTTATATTAAGGCAGCTCGACAAAGATAAGAGTCGTAAGAACTTAAAGTTGGAGATCAACTCTTGTATTGACATCCCAAAATTCGTAGACATGGACAAAAATGTCCGTAGCCTTTTAGCATCACATAAACTCCTGTACTCATCACATTCAACGGGATCCTTATTTAAAATTGAAAAGTGACGAGTTGTCTTTGGTACGCTTCTTGGTCTATCAACACCTAAACTGTAGCACATTTCACTAGAAACATATTTTGCTAAATCATTCAGAAGGTCGTGCATTACAAAACATGTTTCGTTGTACCAAATTGATTGCTGAAAGAATGACCTTGATAATAGATCATTGAAGTATTGTTCACCTATTTCTTCTGGAGACTCCCTCTCGTGAGAACATTGTAGGAAATTCTGAGCCATCCATGAGAGAATTAAGCTCTCCTTCTCAAACTTATGGTCTTTGGGGAATAAAGCACAATAAGCGAAACATCTCTTGAGATTAGAAGGAAGATGGTAATAGCTCAACAACAAAGCGGGGATGATTTTACTATCTTCAATTCGTAAGTCCCATATGTTGCTTCTCAGTACACTTTCCCACTCTGAAACAGATGACTTTGACTGTAAAAGAGATCCTACTGTTTCAAGGGCTAGAGGCAGTCCTTGGCACTTTTCAGCTATCTTCATGCCAATCTCCTTCAACACAAAACTCGACTTAGAGTTATCATTTTGGAATGCATGTTTAGCAAAAACTTGCCAGCTGTTATCTTTATGTAATTGCTTTAGTTGGTGAATATTGTTTGACTCCATGATAGAAGCAACTTTGTTACTGCGTGTTGTGATGAGAATTTTACTTCCCTTAACCCCATATTTAAGAGGAGTTTGCAATAATTTCCACTGGTCTCAGTGTTCGTTCCAGACATCATCCAGAACGAGGAGAAACTTCCTTCCTGCCAACGTTTCTTTCAATCGTCCTTGAACCATTTCTAGGTCTACACTATCATCTTTTGATTTAGTGATTGCCCCAACAATTGCTTTTGTTACCATAAAAACATCAAATTCATCCGAAACACAAAGCCAACCTTTGATAGCAAATTTATCCTCTATCATTGGGTCATTGTACACATGTTGAGCAAGTGTGGTCTTACCCATCCCACCCATACCCACAACAGAAAGTATTGATAGTTGGCTATGCTCTTCAGTGTCATCAGAAGTCATCCATTTAAGGATCATTTCTTTTTCATCATCTCTTCCATAAATAATATTTTCAACCACCAGATGGCAATTTATGTAAGACATTACTACTCAACCCTAACCCAACCCCTACTCCGCTAGCATTTTTCAAACCTAGATCATCCTTTTGGCTTAGAAGAGATTCTAGGTCATCAAGGACTTCTACAATCCTGGATTCAAAACTGCATACCTTGCTAGAACTGCTGTGGAATTGAACTTCCAACTCATATCTGGAGAATTCATACTCTATTTCCTCCATCAGATCCTCTGTATCAAGCAACACATCTCTGACCTCATCAAGCCATGCCTTCACATACGCATTTCTGAACTGCTTCTGTTCTGCATCATCAACCACAGCATTAACGGACACCAGCTTCCTCTTCAACTTCTTCAGCAGCTTCTCATCGAGCTTTCTTCCACGAAAGTAGTCCAGAACTTGACGAGAATCAAGCTTGTCAAACAGCACCTGAAGAACAGCACCGAAAAGGGCACCACCAAGTGTTTCTATCACTGGCATGGTTGGAAAGGAAGTAATCTAATCAAAGTAAAGAAATAACTGAAAATTAGAAGCAGAGCTTAGTTATGTGAATGAAGGGTCAAGCGTGAAGGCAGATAGAGAAGAGTTAAAATTTAACAAATAATTAAGTGATGATTTGGTTAAACATGTCAATCAATAGATGTTGATTATTACCGACACCACAACTTGGATTCAGACAATTAATTTTCTTTTTATTGCTTTATGTACTTTAATGAAATTTCTAGGAACTTTAATGCATTGAGTCAATTTTGGCGGCTAACTTAACAAAATAAAAAACACGAGGGTCCTTCAACTTACATTCTTTTTTAACAATTTGCAGACATAGTAATTCTTTCTTTTTTTTGGTTGTTTGATATTGCTATATTTTTGTAAGAATTCCTTTTTCATTTTCTTTTTGACATTCCTATACACTGATTCAATGCAATCGTATTTAAATATATCAGTTCAGATAATATTCTTCATTATAATACTCACATACGTCCGTTCAGTTCCTTCTAAGTGTTGTGTGTGACAAAATAACTTCTTCTTCTTCCCTATTCAACTAAGATCAGTCACTATGTTTTATTTTGGTAAGGATTTCAAGATCACATATACTGCTCGTTCAATGTTAAGGTCACTGACATTGACCGTGCAGAGAAGATAGTTACATAGAATCATATCCCCATGAAATGAATCCCAGTGAAAAAGAAAACAGAATGAGATAATAGGTTCCATGGATTTATTTATAAATCAAACTAATTAAATAGCCACAAACTTTGACTAAATGCATCAAAGTTGCTTGATATTTCATTCAATTGAAGAAAGCAATGATGTTAATTAAATGAAAGTATTTTAACCATCTCATCAAGTAGTCATGCTTCTAGAGTCTGTCATGGTACTCTTCCTGAACAGAAACTTCATTCACAGCACAAGCATTGTTGCTTTGAACTGTAACCATGAAAAGCAGAAGCAACAAACAATATTATAACAAAATAAAATTGCAGCAGTTGACAATGGTATGTGAAAATTACAGACCTTCCACACTATATCTACAGCACAAGTATGGTGCACATGAATAGTAATCTCATGTAACATATCATTTATATATTGTTCTCAACTCTGCTCAACATTCCAAAGCTTATTGGGCTTGTGAAGAACAGAATCAATGGTAAAAACTTGCATCATTAACCTCTAGAATAGATAATTCGGTTAGTTCAAGTGCAATCAATGTCCATAATCTTGTTAAAAAACATTTCCTACATTAATTCTTTATAATACAGAAAATAATAAATATCTGTTCATATGTTTGCACTCAAACTAATGTCTAAAGCACATTGGAATAACCATCTTCCAGGCTAGCAACTAGCTACTCTGCATCTCATGCACCACCTGCTTTCAAAGGTTCTGGTGAGACGCTGGTTATCCCCCAGTCAGATTAAGGTTGTCTTGTATCTTTTCCATGGACTAAACATTTGGTGTCCTGGTCATCAGCAAACATGAACACTATATAAAAAGTTTTTTTGAAAGAGTTCAATTGCAAGTTAATTGGAGCAAAATTTTGAAAGATTTTAAGATCTATAATGATGAAAAGAAAATATAGTATGTTGTTTCGTTTACGTTCAATAAAAGAGCTCACTTCACATGCACAATGTTTCCTGGCCTGTTTTTGTGCCAAAACGGTTTTATGATCCAGCCAAATATGGATAATCTTTCAAGTCTAATAAATAATAATAAAACGTACATATTCATTCTATATATGATAGTTGTTTTATATTGATTTAGAATAGACAAAAGGATACTAATATTATGATAGACACAAATAGTAGTTTTCAGAGAGATCAATACTTTTTGGCCTAATAATACAGATAAATGATAAATTATCAGTTCAAACAAAAAACATAAGCAAAGAAATTTAAGACATTCTTAACCCATCCAGCTACATGAATTCCAATGTTTCAACTGCAATGCAGTCAATCAATTTAATCAGAGTCTGCAAAAGCATTTGTGTCCACAAGATTCATGATGGTATACAATACATGCAACATCCAAAAAGCAATAGTCTGACCCTTTTGTTGGTACTATAAATCACACCCATAAAATCTTCTTCAGCCAAGCAAATATTGACATTGGACAATCTTGTTAAAGGAATCAACACAGATCTACTAATAATCAAGGTTCAAATCACATATCTATGAAGTGTTCTTAACAAACATCGGATAGCTGACACAGAGCATGTATATTATTAGCTGCCGCTGCACAAGAACCCAAACACCACACCTGACTTGACTGAGAAGTTCCAGAAGTCACATGGTTATGGTCAGTGGCAAAATGGTCACCAAGAAGGCTCATTGTTGTATCAGCTGTGATGGCTTGGTTCTTGCAATCCCCAGAACCTGAGTCATGCCAATCTGAAGCAAACAGGGTTTGATCTTCACAGTCAGGAGGAGTCCAGACCTGATCAACAAACTCTCATTTTGGAATGTTGTCTGCACATGAATTAAGGAACTAAGGAAAAGAATTCATAGTGATGTACCAACTCTGTCATATAAAATAAGTATTAACAAGTATCTAAGGACTCATAATATAACATGAAATCTCCAAAATAATTAAGAAATTTTAGATCATGCCAAAGAAGTATGTGAAGATTTATAAAATGTGAAATGTTCTCAATAATCATCCCCCATACTGCACATTGAAAATTACTAACCAGTAAATGTCTGGAGGAATAGCTGTTGTTCAACGAATTCTCAGTGACTTCCTAAGAGCAGGTCACTCATTCAATAAAAAATATTTTCATTTTAACGTGAATATTTAACTATGTATAAGCATCGCTATTGAACTTCAAAAGTGAATATCGATAATTGTAATTCTCGCAAGTAAAACAGAACATTAAAACGAAGATGAGTTGATGCGTGATGAAAATGATCAACTACATATTAACATATTTGTACTAAATAAGATTGTATTTGAAATAATTCAAAGATAGTGTGGAGAATTGGCACCTTAAAAAAATGTAGGCATAAGAGAATTGGTGTCTTAGGAATTTCCAATTTCTGCTTCGTCTTCAATGTTTACTCGTTTTCTATTTGTAATCCATATAGTTTTAATGTGAGCAATCTTTTCCCAGTCTTCGCCCTCTTCTTTCTTGTACCGCTGTTTGAGCAATGGACAGTCTGTAATTCTGAGTTGTGAAATGGATTCTGAGAGACCCTCATCTGGCAAGCATTGGAGTATTGGACAATTTTCAAGAACCAATTTTCGAAGAGAAGAGAGGTGACAAAGACCCTTGTAGTCCAGTTTCTTAAGATTTGGACAATCTTTTATGATTAGATCAGTAAGAGAGAGTGGGAGCAAACCTTCATCTGGAAAACACTCCACATCGCCTTTTTGAATATACAAAAATTTTAGGGAAGTGTTAGTTTCCCAAACACCCTTCTTTAGTGAGGCAACAAGTTTGGAGCAATTCAATAGCCGCATTTCTTTTAGATTTGATGGCAAACATCCCTCAGACAACTCCACTCCTGGACAATCACGGATGGACAGATAATGAAGAGATGGAAGGAGGGCGAACATGCGTTTAGGCATTGATTTCAATTTCTCCATTCCTATAATACAAAACCTCTTTAGTTGAGGTCCAAATAATCCTTCATTGGGAAATGATTCAAATTCAGAGCAATGTTGAATTGACAAACTCTTCAAATGAAGATGAGGGTGTCCCTGTGATATTATTTGTAGGTTACGACAATTGCCTAAATCAAGGTTACAGAGTCTTGGGAATAAGTCTAGAGGGAAGTTCGTGAGAGAGTCACAACATTGAAGGATATGCAATTGTACAAGGAAATGGTAGCAATGGTTTATGGGAATATTCATGCCCGGACAAATAAAAATACTCAAGGATTCAAGATGATGCCCTATCATATCAAATGAAGATGTCTCCATCTTCACATCTTCATTTTCTACTACCCTAGTAGTCGAAGCTACAAGTTGTTTGCAACTCTTGATACATAGATTCTTTAAATGAGGAAGATTTGGCAAGTGCCCTTTCAGTTTGGGGCAATTCGTCACAGAAAGATCTTGAAGATGTGGAAAAGCACCCGTCATGCATTGCCATTCTTCCCATTCCTTCATATTAGTAAAGCTCAACGTTTCCAAGGATGCAAATGTAGAAGAGTTGTTCCCGTAAAAATCAGCATCTATCCTCACTATCTCATCAAGGCCCTCAATTTCCAAGTGCTTGAGAAATGTCAAAAGTCCAAGGGAAGGCAACCATTGGCAATATTTACAGTTATACAACCCTAGGGACCGAACATTCAACAAAAATGTATCAGATAACCAACGTGGAAATTGTGGGCCCGAATAGTTAAAGATTGACAACTGCTCCAAATGTCTACAAGGTTGCAAATTCTCTAATACTTCTCTTTCTTTTATTGAATCCTCATTGTTTCGCTTAAACTTCCATGTTAAATTTAAGTCCACCAAATGTGTTTTATTCTTCAAATCAGCTGCCAATGCATCACAGGGATTCACGATATTTTCAAGATTTTTAATTAACAGCTTTCCACGAAGATCAAGTTGTCCTAGTTGTTGAATATTGAACTCACTACTACTTTTTCCAACCTTAAACCCACCCATCCATACTTGAAGATTCTTCAACTTTCCTAAAAGCACTGGAGTCTTTCTTAAAGTAGTTTCCTTAAGTTCAAGGTAGCGTAAATTTGAGAGTTCATGCAAAGTCGAGGGCAACTCCTTCAAAAACTTACAGTAATTCAGCTTCAACACTCGCAAGTTACAAAGTGAACATGTTGAGTCGGGAAGTCTCTCTATATAAGTATGTGAAAGATCTAATGAACGGAGATGTATGAGATTGGCTATAGTGTCAGGCACCTCTTTTATGTTACGACAGTAAGACAAAGATAAGAGTCGTAAGAACTTAAAGTTGGAGATCAACTCTTGTACTGACATCCCACAATCCGTAGATATGGACAAAAATGTTCGTAGTCTTTTAGCATCACATAAACTCCTATACTCATCACATTCAACACGATTATTTGCATTTGAAAAGTGACGGGTTGTCTTTGATACGCTTCCTGGTCTATCAACACCCAATCTGTAGAAGATTTCACCAGAAACATATTTTGCTAAATCATTCAGAAGGTCGTGCATTACAAAACATGTTACCTTGTACCAAATTGAATGATGAAAGAATGACCTTGATAGTAAATCATTGAAGTATTGCTCACCTACTTCTTCTGGAGACTTACTCTGCTGAGAGCTTTGTAGAAAATTTTCACCCATCCATAAGAGAATTAAGCTCTTCTTGTCATACTTATGGTCTTTGGGGAATAACGCACAATAAGCGAAACATCTCTTGAGATGAGAAGGAAGATGGTAATAGCTCAACAACAAAGCGGGGATAATTTTACTATCTTCTATTGGGAAGTCCCATATGTTGCTTCTCAATACATCTTCCCACTCTGAAACAGATGACTTTGACTGTAAAATACAACCTATCGTTTCAAGGGCCAGAGGCAGTCCTTGACACTTTTCAACTATCTTCATGCCAATCTCCTCCAACACATAATTCGACTTAGAGTTATCATCTCGGAATGCATGTTTAGCAAAAACTTGCCAGCTGTGATCTTTTTGTAATTGCCTTAGTTGGTGAATATTGTTTGACTCCATGATAGAAGCAACTTTGTTACTGCGAGTTGTGATAAGAATTGTACTTCCCTTAACACCATATTTAAGAGGAGTTTGCAATGATTTCCACTGGTCTCTGTGCTCGTTCCAGACATCATCCAGAACGAGGAGAAACCTCTTTCCTGCCAACTTTTCTTTCAATCGCCCCTGAACCATTTCTAGGTCTACACTATCATCTTTTGATTTAGTGATTGCCCCAACAATTGCTTTTGTTACCATAAAAACATCAAATTCATCTGAAACACAAACCCAACCTTTGATAGCAAATTTACCCTCTATCAATGGGTCATTGTACACATGTTGAACAAGTGTGGTTTTACCCATCCCACCCATACCCACAACAGAAAGTATTGATAGTTGGCTATGCTCTTCAGTGTCAGAAGTCATCCATTTGAGGATCATTTCTTTTTCATCATCTCTTCCATAAATAACATTTTCAACCACCAAAGATGTTGATGGCAATTTACGTGACACATTACTGCTCAACCCTAACCCAACCCCTACCCCGCTAGCATTTTTCAAACCTAGATCATCTTTCTGGCTTAGAAGAGATTTTAGGTCATCAAGGACTTCTACAATCCTGGATTCGAAACTGCATACCTTGCTAGAACTGCTCTGGGGTTCAACTTCCAACTCATATCTAGAGAATTCATACTCAATTTCCTCCATCAGATCCTCTGCATCAAGCAAAACGTCTCTGACGCCATCAAGCCATGCCTTCACATACGTATCTCTGAACTGCTTCTGTTCTGCATCATCAACCACAGCCTTAACGGACACCAGCTTCCTCTTCAACTTCTTCAGCAGCTTCACATCGAGCTTTTTTCCACGAAAGTAGTCAACAACTTGACGAGAATCAAGCCTGTCAAACAGCACCTGAAGAACAGCACCAAAAAGAGCACCACCAAGTGTTTCTATCACTGGCATGGTTGAGTAGGAAGTAGCTTCTCAAAGAAAAGAAATATCTGAAAATTTGAAGTGGAGCTTTATAATGTGAATGAAGGGTGAAGCGTGAACGCAGATAGGGAAGAGTTAACATTTAACAAATTGCAATAAGTGATGATTTTGTTAGAGACGACTTTACTTCAATCCAAGGTTCCATGGTCAACCAATAGCTGTTGATTTTTACCGACAGCACAACTTGGTTTCTGACAATCAAGCTTTGTTTTTCCTTGTTTATTTACTTCAATGAAATTTCCAGCCAATTGTGGCGGCTAACTTAACAACAAAAAACCCGAGGGACCATCAACTTACATTATTTTGAGCCATGACAAGTTGTAGACATACTCGTAATTCTTTCTTTTTTTTGGTTTTTTGACATTGCTATATTTTTGTAAAATTCCTTTTTCATTTTGTTTTTGACATTCCTATACACTGATTCAATGATCAATGTGATCAATCCAGTTTATCATTTTTATTTTGATAGGGACCGTGGCTAGGACACCCTGCCAGCTTGGTGCAGTACAAGGTGGATGAAACTGCATTAATGGCTTCTTTTTCTATGCTTTATTAGAAAGTTTGAAAGTTTGAAATATAATAAATGTTAATGTCGCGATTAGCATGATAATTAACGCTTATCCAGCTAAATAAACCACAGAATAACTAATCAAACATTATTAAACAATATAACTTCATCTCTAAGGTAAAAGTTTATTCAACTAAAAAATTGTGAAAAATAATATATATAGATAATAATTATAAGTACATATATTTCTTATTACATATTCACTGTTATATTTATAACTAGTCTAATTTGATTCATATTTATTAGTTAACTAGAGTAATGGAGTGTCTTTATTTCTACACTTCCTACCAATTGAAAATAGGGAAAGACAACTTCTACTTGACCATTGAAGTTGGAGATGACTCATGATTCAAGTTGTTTCTTCCTGCACTTCCATAATTTCTCCTAGCATCTCATTGGTCAATCAAAAGACCATTTTATCCTTAAAAACACATTTTTAATCTACAATCCAATTTTATTTTTGTTTCTATTTACACATCCGGATTGTATAATGTGAAAGACATTTCTAAATCTAAAAATACCTTTCATATTATATAATACAAATTTTTATTTTTTTTTACTTTAACAAAAGTACATCCCGATTCACAAAATTTAGAAATACTTTTCAGATTTTGGAATCCATAAATATATTTTGGATTCTATTGTTTTTTAAAGAAACTTGTTCTAAATTATAAAATCCATAAGTACCCTTTGATTCTATAATCCAAAGTTTTTTGGGATCATTCATTCTGAAATGAAAATCATCAATAGAATAGAGAGTATTTGGGGTATTTTAAGAAGTATGGGATGTCACAAGAAGCTATGGAGTTGCGGGAAGAAATAGCTTTTAGCCCTTAACCCTTTAACCCTTAACCATTATCAAATATTGAAAAAGACCTTAATATTGCACGAGAGCATTTCAAACCTACACCCAACACAATTATATGAAAAGTTTGTTTTTCCCTTAATGATTTAAAAGCTAGGTTCATTGAGACACACACAACACTGCGTCGGAGAGAAGGGTGGCGACGGATAGAGAGGGAGTTGTCAATGGAGGAGAAGAATTGTGCACTGGAAAAGGCAGTGTTGGTGGGTTGTGAGTTTTCATGAAAATGGTGACTTCCAAATTTATATATCCGAAAGTATTATTTCTATTCTGGATATCCATATCCGTAAGTCAAATCACGCAATTTTGGATATGAACGTTCGAAACTTATATGTCACTTCTGGATATGACAATCTAGAAGCTTAATTGGACAACTTAAATGACCTTTCGGATGCAAATATCTGGAACCAACTGACCTCACTTTGGATTTCAAAATTCGAAGTACATAATAATCACTTTTGGATTGTTTCATCCGTAAAGCAAACACGAATGACAAGGGCTATTTTGAGTTTTAAATTTTATGTTGGGTGCAGATTTGAAATGATATATGCATGGAGAAATAACCTACAAAAAGATGACAAAAAAGAATGATACATTCTAGATATTACAATATGAAAATTAATCATTTGGAACATAAACTTTTTTTTTCAGGGTCTATGCGGCTGAGCTTAGAAGGATCAATGTGTTGTTATGAATTTAGGTCTAATTGTATATAATTCTTTCTGTTTGATCCTTTCCTGGAATGATAAGGAAAAAATGTCTAATAAATAATAATATATAAAAAAAAATATACTAATATTGATAGACATAAATAGTAATTTAATTGGTTGGTGAATGTTATTACTTCTGAAAAATATTATGTAGGCATTCAAGAACAAGGAATATTACATCTACGTTAACAAAGGATATTGATACAAGGCTTCTAGAAGCAAGCTAATATTAATTTTATCTTTTTCTAATTCTTAGTCGTTTCTTTTTGTATATATGTCTAGCCATTATTTCTTTTCTTTTCTTATTCTAGCCTTTATTGGCTCTTTATTTTACATTATGTCTCTTTAACTAGAGCTATAATGAGTGTAGTACTTGTATATATTCATACTCTTTGCTTTGATTTAAGTAAGGAACATAAAATAGAAAAAATATTCCTTCTCATATCTTTTGTCTTCCTTTTTCTCTTTTGTTCATATATGTTCTATTTTATAATATGGTATGATAGCTCTGAAGGGATCTGGTTGCTACATTTATCCATGGGTGAAGTTGTTGATCCCTCACAAAATTTTTGTTCACCTTACCATATTAGTTCATCTGATAATCCTTCATTTCTCGTTGTCCCTATTATTCTTGAGGGACCAAATTATCACCATTGGTCTCGTTTATTTCAAATGAGTCTCATTTCAAAGAACAAGATAGGTTTCATTAATGGGACCATAGAAGCTCCCTTTCCTACCATCTTATTATCTCCAACATGGCAAAGAGCCAATATGTTGGTTGTTTCTTGGATGCTCAAGGTTGTTTCTCCACCCATCCTACAAAGTATAATTTGTATGGACAATGCCTTTGACATATGGAATCATTAAAAGAGAGGTTCTCACGAGACAAAATTCATATTTCTGATCATCAGAAGATGATTTCTTCTTTCAAACAATATTCTAATAATGATGAGCAAAATCATGAAGGTTCAAAGACAAAAGTGCAGTCTAAAAAAAATGTTTTACTCATGAGCAGTATCAAACATTGTTAGCTCTTTTGCAACCGTCCAAATCCATTGGTAGTGTTTCTAATCAAGTCTTTGTTATTCCTTCCAACATGACAACACAAACTGGTAATAAATTTCTTTCTTCCTTCGGTTCTTGGATTCTTGATAGTGGTGTTATTGACCACATTTGTTCATCCTTAACTCATTTCACTTCATATCATCAAATTAATTCAATTTATGTCAAATTACCAAATGGAAATCAAGTCATTGCCAATTATTTTAGAATTATTTTTCTCAATCAAAATCATGCCATAGACAATGTTCTATATATTTCTTGTTTCATTTTTAATCTTCTTTCAGTAGCAAAATTTATTTATATATCTTGTGTTCTTACCTTTGACTCTAATGGTTGTCACATTCTGGACAACAACTCCTTAAAAACTATAGCAAGAACTCTCATGATACAATCTCATTTACCCAAAATTTATTGGTCATATTTTGTGATACATGTTGCGCATATTGTAAACATGCTTCCAATACCTATTTTAAATTATTCTTCTCCTTATGAAATGTTATACAAATCTACAACAGATTTTAATGAATTAAAGGTGTTTGGATCTTTGTGCTATGCTAGCACTTTGTCAACAAACAAAAGAAAATTTGATCCAAGGGCATTAAAATGTGTTTATTGGTTTTGAAAGAGGGACAAGATGTGTAATGTTGAATATTCAATACAGAGATATTTTTGTATCTAGGGATGTTGTCTTCTATGAAAATGTTTTTCCATATCAAAGGTTTCAAGGTACTAGCAATGAAACTAACAATCCTAATATTCATGATCAAATTTTGTTTACTGAAGATCAACCTGTTTTGAGTCAATCATCACAAGTCATTCTTGCACCTTATGATAATGCTCTGGAAATAACAGTAATAATAATTGTGAGTCAGACATTGAGATTCCAGAAAAAGTTTGTTTCTACATAGACCAAAACCTCAATGAAGATCATGACACAAAACAAAATTCTGAATCAGATCAATCTGTCTAAATGAGTACGAGAATAAAAAAATCACTTGAGTATCTAAAGGATTATCATTGTAATCTTAATGTTTCCAATACTCTCCAAACGTTAAATATTCTTTGAATTTTGTTTTATCCTATAACAATTTATCACATTCTTACATATCTTTTATAATATATATTCAAAATCTTTGTTTTGATTTAAGAAAAAAAAAATATTTCTTCTCATATCTTTTACCTTCCTTTTTTTCTATTTGTTTCTATTTGGTTCATCTCTATTCTATTTTATAATACACATAAACAGTTTTGGTCACAGAAATTTAACTCTACAGTTTAAACTATTTTTTTTATAAGAGGAACATAGATTGTGTTGTTAGCTAGATAACAACCAAGTTCTCTTCTACAATGCGGGGTAAGCTAAACGATGAAGAATTAAGAAATTTTTTGTTTAAAAGATAAAACCGACATGCCAATTTTTTATCATTTACCCAATTTAAACACTTTGCAAGTTTGCCATGCACCTAAATAAAAATGAAACTTAAGAAATTTTCAGGGAGAATAATATCTTTGTGACCTCATAATACAGATAAATGATAAATTATCAGTTCAAACAAATAAACATAAGCAAAAAAAATTCGACATTTTTAACCCATCCAGCTACATGCATTCGAATGTTTCAACTGCAATGCAGTTAAACAATTTAATCAGAGTCTGCAAAATCATTTGTGTCCACAAGATTCATGATGGTATACAATACATGTAACACCCAAAAAGAATTGACAAAGCCACGAAAGTGCATCATTAGTCTGAACCTTTTGTTGGTACTATAAATCACACTCATAAAATCTTCTTCGGCCCAGAAAATATTGACATTGGACAATCTTGTTAAAAGAATGACAGAAATACTTGTAATCGAGTTTCAAATCACACATCTATGAAGTGTTCTTAACCAAGATCGGATAGCTGACACAGAGCAGGCATATTATTTGCCGTAGCACAAGAACCAAAACCCCACACCTGACTTGACTGAGAAGTTCCAGAAGTCATATGCTTACGGTCAGAGGCAAAATGGTCTCCAAGAAGGGTCATTGTTGTATCAGTTGTGATGGCTTGGTTCTTGCCATTCCCAGAACCTAAGTCATGCCAGTCTGAAGCAAACAAGAAGTCTGGACGAGTGAAGTTCAAGAGGGACAAGGTTTGATTTTCACTTTCAGGAGTCCAAACCTGATCAACAAACTCTAATTTTGGAATGTTGCCTGCACACGAATTAAGGTATTAAGGAAGAAACCTAACATATGCCTTTTCATTAAAACTGATAAATGAATTCATAGCGATGTACCAACTCTATATATAAAATAAGTATTAACAAGTATCTAAGGACTCGTAATATAAAATGAAATCTCAAAATAATTAAGAAATTTCAGATTATGCCAAAGAAGTTTGTGATAATTTATAAAGATGTGAAATGTTCTCAGTAACCATCCCCCATACAGCACATTGAAAATTACTAACCTGTAAATGCCTGGAAGGATAGCTGTTCGTCCAATGAATTCTCACTGGCTCTAAGAAGAGCAGGGCACTCATTCAATATTGAAGTCGCACCAAAGGGAGATACAGGGTCTGCGTAATCTTCCCATTCTGTCTCGTACACATTCAAAGCAGAGCTGTCGCCTCTGTCACCAGGGGTTGCAGTAGAAGAATTTGAACTTTTGTCAGAACAATGGTTCTTTGAACTGCTCAGAGTCTTTGCCTGATAAAGTAAGGCATCCAGCAGGCCACTATTTTGTGGAGAAGAACAATCTGACTCGAGTGTACTAATTGGTGTAGGAGACTGAAAGAAATCATCAACTGACTCGAGCAAAGGAGGTGGGGGAGATGTACCCCAGCTACCTAAATCAAGTTCTGGATATTGGAGTGAAGGGAGCTCCAACTTCACAGCCTCAAAAGTTGGCTTAGAAGTAGAGGAATTGCCATTTGAAAGTGAATGGCTGTAACACATTGAATTGTGTGATGAGGGACCAGGATCAAGGAGTGCTTGCATTCCAAATGATTGTGCAATCTTATCAGAATTATTGTCCCGAATTTGAGAAAATGGATATAAACCGTTTTTTCTCGTATCATTGGAACCAATAAACGGTATTGTTGACTCTCTAAGACGCTTGTGCTTAGGTGATGCTGGTGTCATAACACTACAATATTGAGAAGAATCAAGACCTTTTAGCATATTGCCATAAACAGAAGCATCGGGAAACTTTGGTGCATATGGTAAGATTCCCTGATTATCCTTCAGACTGTCAAATATAGCACCATGTATTTCATAACTATTTGTCTGCAATAAATCAAGATGCATTTTATCGCCACCATTAAGTCCACCATTACTTTGGTTACGCTGACTCTCTTGAAAACCTTGCAAACACACTTCAGGAGGATAAAGTGGCAACCCAGCCCGTTGACGCCTCTTGATCCGGGTGTTCCAATAATTCTTTATCTCATTATCGGTGCGACCAGGCAACTACAAGCAAAAGAAATTAACCATTTATAACAGATTGAGGAAAAAAGGCTGATAATATTGAGAAGAAAAAATTGTAGAAGAAACTGATTGAGATATTTACTAAGATATTTACTCATGAATTATGGTAAGTTAATTGAATAATTTAAACCCCTCAATTATGAAAGGCATGAGAATTAAGAAAAAGCAAAAACCATGAGTTTCTTTGCAATTAACTCAATCCCAAAATTGAATGAGTTCATAATGATTAGCATAGATTATGAAGTTCACACTTATTATTATATTATCAACTGAACAAGCTTTACTGTAAATATAATTGTCTTTTCCTTATTTTGGCAAAGATAATATTAAACTATTTTTTCCTGGTGGCACAAGTCCACAACGTCCAATAGAATGTGACACGGGCAACCTTGTAACTATTACTAACGTAATTTGCAATTTAAGTTGTAGATGTGTAGAATTACAAATCACTTACAAACACAGAAAATTAACAACTGCTTTGAAATAAATGTCGCCCACGTTAGAACAATAATGATTATTTAACTTCCTTAACCTGTACGATGATATCCAGAAAAAACTTACAAAGACATTGTAAAGCTTTATATTGCGTAAAAGTTGACATACAAACATACTACACCGTTAATTAACAGTTATACAGAATGAGTGATGTTATAAATTGGAAATCTAACAAAAGACATGTAAACTGTATTCTAACACATTGGTTAGAGTACGCCTACGTCAGCTTATTACCTATTTGGAAATTACCTCTCCAGATGGAAGTTCCTCGATACAATACAAGACATAACATCACAGACATCACTAATAAATAATAGAATTCAAATATTTCAAGAAAACCTTCAGAAAACAAAAAAAATTACAACTACATACACAGGGTTATAGACAAATTATATAGAAAATGCTTACATGTGCTGCCATGCGTGCCCATTTGTTTCCCATTTTGGCATGAAGTTCAGCAATGAACCGCTCCTCTTCTGCAGTAAACGCCCCTTTCTTTAAATTTGGCCTTAGGTGATTAGCCCATCGCAGCCGACAACTTTTTCCGCAACGCAGTAACCCTGTGTGCTTCTGAACAGCATTCCAATTCCCTTCCCCATGCTTGTTAACATAATCCACCAAAATATCATCTTCGGTTGATGTCCACGGACCTTTCTTCAGAACAATACTGGTACTTCCTTCATAACTCTCATCATTCAACTGTGCCGCACTCAGATCACTAGGAAGCACCTCATCTTCAATTTCATTACTCACTCGTCTCATCTTATTTGATATCCTTCCTGCCCAAATATTTCACAACCACGAAGGAAATCCTTAAAATTTGCAGAAGTGAAAAAGAATAAAACCAAGAAAAGTCCTAAATTAGCTTCCAGCTCCACAGCCACTTAATTTTATTTTATTCCTTTACTTTCAGATATTCCTTTTGCACATGGAAGGAGCTGCAAACCTCAGCAAGATAAAACGAGCCGAATGCCATTAAATGATTCACAAGACACAGAAAACAAGAAATGTTCTTTATAATGAAGACACTTTAAAGCTAAAAAGGAATTACAATAGTAAATAAATTGAAAGGAAAATAATCAGAAGCATCAGATTATACCGGGTAAAGTAGTAAAAGCATAAACACCCAATAGCAAAGTTTCTCTACTGCAGCAAAACCTGACACCGAGTATTTAATGATGCTCTCCACTGAATCATGAAACACAAATTTTCCAGACCCAAAAAAAGAAATAACCCATCCAATCCATTTAAGCACGATACTAATCATGCTCACCCATAATATCCGATCAGAAATCAAATATACAGAAGAAAAAAACTGCAACTTATCACATGATCATTGCACACAAAAAACCACACCATAACTTCCACCCCTCAAAACCCACAAAAACCTAGCATGCACACTTATTACGGAATTCATTCTTCCCACCAACCCAACACCCCAAATCTGGTCACCACAACACAGTACACATTTATTACAAATTAATTAACAACCCAAGCAAAGAGTAAATGCATTTAATAGTTCCGCTACTTATTAAGCCCAAAGTTTTAAAAACAACCAGCGATTCTGGCCATTTATTACAGCATTAACTAATTACAATATTAGCAAATTACCTAATAACCCAAGCAAAGAAAAAAATTACTCATTTAATACTTTGGTATTAATTAAGCCAAAGGTTTTAAAGAAAGATCTGCGATTCTGTCTTTCAAAGTTTCTGGGGTTTCTGATCGTGACAGTATTTGTCCTCAATTTTTTACAATATCAAAGAACGTGTGACTTCAATTAAAATAATCGATTTATACAATTTAAAATTCTTTAGATTTGAACGTGATGAATATTCAACAACAGATCCACACAAAATTAAGGGCACCAAGAAAACAAAACAAGAAGGGCAGAAAAACTGAAAAAAAAATAAAAACAAAAACGAGACGGTACCAGAATAGGACGCGACGCAACACTAGAATCCAAAACGACTCGTTTTGCGCGCGGCGAACAGAAGCGCCAATTGAGCTCAGAAGCTGAATGAAACAGTGAAAACCCTGTTCCCAAAATCAAAGCAAACAAACAAAAAAACACGAAATTAATTCCAAATTCCACCCCGCTGTCACCGAAAGCGACGAGCGTCACAAAACGACGCGTTTAATTCATTTTCGTGTTCGGTGTTCGATTTTGAGAAGCCGCGAGAGACAAACCTCGGATCGGAGCGAGGGGCAGAATCGTAAATCCGAGAATTTGAGGTATGATTAGAATCGGGGAAAAGCAAAGCGTGAATTGGGAAGAAGAAGAAGAAGCAGAAGAAACTCACATTGGGATTTGTGTAGAGAGAGAAAGTGTGATTGGGGAATGAAGAGAAGAGAAGAAGTAGGAGAGAGAAAGGGAAGGTAACGATAGTAGCGGCCGCAGAGAATCACAGCACCTTTCACTTGTTCAATTTCTTCAATGTTTCTAAAACCAATGTTGTGTATGTGTGCATGTGTGTTGTGTACTCTTCTTCCTCTTTCACTTCTTTCTTCCATTCATTTATATACTTCTCATGCTTTTTTTCTTCATTCATTTATTTATTATTAAATGGAACACCTTTTTAATTAATCTTTTTTTAGAAAAATAATAAATTCAAATTCTCCTCTTACTAATCATTATTATGATTTCTTAATCAATGTCTAAGAACATTTATTAGCATTAAATACTTTTATTAGTTTTAACTTCTTCAATCTCTTTCATCATTAATGAAAAACTTCTTGCAATAGCATAAATGTTACTCTCCTATTAAAAATATAGTAGTTTTATTTTGCCAATTTATGTATTCACTGAATGCCACACTATATTATAAAAAACTGAGTTTGATTAAAAAAAAATTGCAGTATAATGAAAATGTAAATTACACAAATAAAGAGCCTGATATATAATATTCCACTTATTAATTGATGTAATTAATAATTGAAAATTAATTTATAACATTATTAAAAAAATTATCTTTTAAAATTATAAAAAATTAAATTATTTTTTATATAAATTTTAATTAAAAGATGAGTCCGTAAAATAAGGTAGCACACAGAAAATGTCAACATGTCTTACGAAATTAGTGGCTGGCTAGTGGATCTATCCACTTTGTCACCCTTTTGGTTTCAAATAAATTTTAATTAATAATGAAAAAAAATATTAGAAAGAGAATGTAAATTAAAGTTATTCTCTCTTTTCTTAAATTAGTCTAATTTTAATGGGACAAAAATTTATATTTTTTTAATTTACCCCTAACATTAATAAGATATATTTTTATTTTTTAATTAAATTATAATGTCAATAATCAAAGTAAAAATTCAAAAAGTTCTTATCGAGAGACTATGAAGCTTAGACACTCCTCCTAAATGGTGTGTTGGTGTCGGATACACATATCGGACACCGACACTCGTAGGACACGTATCCATAAAGTGTCTAATTCAAAAAATATTTGTTGGATTTCTGATAATTCTAGCACGATTCTAACATAATTTTAAAAGAAAAAAAATATTAATTTTTTAAAAATTCAAATTTATTGTATAAAATTTTATTATGATTATAAAAATAAGAAACAAATCATTTTGAACCAGTCATGAAAAAACATCTTTCTCCTCCACAAAAAATCTGGAACATATTTGTGCACATAAATCTTTATTGTCAATTTATATAATTCATATTTATATAATATATAAATTTGTGTCCTCGTGTCCTACATTTTAAAGATTATACATATCTTTGTGTCCGTGTCCGTGTTTGTGTCCGTATCCGTATCATATATGTGTTCGTATAAGTGTCCAAGCAAAATATTTTAAAGTAATTATTTTAAAATGGATCAAAACGTTTTTTTTTTTAGAAACAAGTATCTTCAATTTTAGAAACAATAAGACTTGTAACCTCTCTTCAACGTCTCCACAATTATAAGATTTATAAAATGAATTACTAAGTAATTAAAATTTTAACTTATATATTAAACGTAACTTAAAATGTTAACCTTTAATTATTATTTTTTAAACAATTCCTATTCAATATAAAAATTGAATTTTGCATGATTAAGCCTTCAAGACGTAGAAATAAACTAATTTTTTATCATAATTATTGCATTCCTACATAATGCATATTTATTATAATTTTTTTATAATTGATAGTATTAAAAATTTATATTGTAATGTTTCAAAATTTACAATGTAAGATTTTTTAAATACAAAGTATTAAATGATATTATTTTTAGATAATTTAATATTTTTTCCAAAATATTATAAGACCAACAAAAAAAGTAAAAAAAAAAAGTATTAAGAAAAAAAAATAAAAATAAATGCAATTTTATATATACGTAGGAAGAGATAAAAAGTTCTCTTCATTTGATTGGATGGGATAAGTATGAAAAAATATATTTTTTATAAATAAAAAATAAATTTGTACTTATATATATAGGATGAAAAAAAAATATCTTCTTTATTAGTAAAAATATTTAAAATAAATAAAAAAAGAAAAAAATTTACGAGAGGAAAAGTGAAAAGGAATTAATTGCGTTGAGAGAGAGAGAGGGTTTTGGAAAAAATTCGGAATTACTAAAGTTTTATTTTAGTGTTTAATTATAATTACTAAAGTTATTTATTTTATAATTATCTTTGTTTAACCTTATTATATTTATTTGTTTGTTAAGTTTATAATTATAATTATTTATTTAGTGTTTTTAATTTTATTTTAGTTATTTATTTGATTATTTTATAATTATATTTGGAAAATGAAGTGTTTCTAACTTCATTAAAATTTTATTTAATAATTATCAATGAAGTGTTTATGAGTCGTCTTACTTATTTACTTTCTTTCAATGTTCTTTCAATAATCAAGATATTACAAATTTTCATTAAATGGTTGATATTTTTATTGATTTTCTTCTTTGTTTTTTGAAAATATTCAAGTAATATATATAATATTGCTTAAGCGAAAAAAAGTCTATTCCTAGTTAGACAAAGTTGCTCAACCGAAAGTAACTCACTCAAACCACATATATAACTTATAATGTTAATATGTTGTGAATTTTATACATAAGTTTAATTAATTATATATTCATGATAATGATACTATTAATTATATACACATATAAGGTGAAATAGTGTGTGTCACCCGTAATATTATATATATATGTACACTTTTCTATGATAATAAAAAATAAAAAAGTAATTTACCTATTAAAATAAATTCTTTCATTAAGTTTATTAATAAAATAATTATAAAATAAATTGTTTTTATAATTTTATTATAGGTAATTTTTATTATAAATAGTTAATTGAATTTAAAAAAATAGTTACAAAATGTAAAGAATAAAATAATAAAATAAAATATATTAATAAAAATAAAATTTATTTAATTATTTTTATAGTAATTTATTTGGATAGTTTTTTCCATAAATATTTACAGTATAAAAATTTAAAAGAATCATATAGTAAAATTGATTGATACATTTACAGGAGTTAAAAGTCATTTTTAAAATAAGATTTTTTGTAAATTATTTCCCTTGCTAACTTGTAAATAATTTTATTATTTTATTTTTCCTAAGGTGTTTAGAAAATTCTTAGGAAAATGATTTGTTTGAGCAGTTTTCAAGCTGGTTTTTGTGGTATTGAAATGGTAAGTTGGTGAGAAGGAGTATAATGGTAAAAATAAAAGTGATTTTGAGATGAGTAAGAAACTGAATTTGGAAGGAAATTAGGGAGAAAAGGTAATATATATTTGGAAAGTTAGCATGAATGGACAATGATTTCCTCATCAACAACAACATCAACACGCAACAACATTACGAGGAACCACGCACAAACGTAAGACTACACTTTCATCACACAAGATTACATTCACCTATATAACTTATATTAAATATTATAATATTTAATTTTTTATAAATTTAAGTTTTTTTTTTAATTTAGTTTTGGATTTAAAGCTTTTATTGCATAGGTTATATATAAAATTTTCAATTGATACGAAATTGTTTGATATGTTATATATATATATATATATATATATATATATATATATATTGAGGTAATTTATATATTTTAGAATATGTCAAAATAAATTATTTGATTGTGTTATTTCGTTTTAATAAAATATAAATAACTATAATGATATAAAACTAAATTTGTCTAGGAAGACAGGAAAAGACAAAAAATTGTTTTATCTTTTTGTCAAAAATTATTTTTACGAAAATTATGAATTTCAAATTTTTCAAAAAGCTTTGGAAATATCTAAAGAAACAACACTCTGGTAGTGAAAGATTCATAGATATACAAGCTATGAAGTTCGGGAACTCCTCTTAAATGGTGTGTCGGTGTCGGATACTCGTATTAAACATCGACACTCATATGACACTTGTAGGACACGTATCCGTAAAGTGTCAAATTCAAAAAGTATTTGTTGGATTTCTGACAATTCTATTACAATTCTAACACAATTTTAAAAAGAAAAAATACATTAATTTTCTAAAAAAACTCAAACTTATTGTATAAATTTTTATTATGATTATAAAAATAAAAAACAAATCCTTGTGAACCATGAAAAACATCTTTCAACTCCAAAAAATAATCTAGAACATAATTGTGCACGTAAATCTTTATTGTCAATTTATATAATTCATAATATAGATTCATGTTTCTGTGTCCTACATTTTAGAAATTATACGTATTTTTGCGTCCGGATCTGTAATACATAGCATCAAAGTGCTCAACTTAGTTAAAGAAGTGTAGAGAATAAATGAAATAAAAATAATTAAAAGATATATTCATCTGCTCATGAGTATAGACAATGAATTGCCATGTGATCTAGAGAAATGAGTAAAAAATCCAACTAACATGTCCCACATTGCAAAAAAGAGAAATCATAAAAAAAAATAATGGAGGTTGGATGTTAAGTGTGAAAAATACAGTGATTAACACATGTAGATTGAATATGCAAGTCTAAAAAATCAGAATAGACAAACATAAATGACCAGTCTAAATCAGACAAACAAACACAACATATGACCAATAAAAAAATTTAACAAAACTACCATTTCTAAACTGAAAATTAAAAATAATGATTTCATCTCAATTAAAAGGATAGTTTAACAAAACCATCACACTGAAAATGAAAAATGGTCATTTCATCCAATTATAGGTCATTGTTATTGTAAACTTGACAGATTTAAAGTATATCTCTAATATTTGATAGGTAATTGTTATGAAAACTTAACATTTGAAATATATCTCTTAAGTGTCTAACGTTTGACCAAAAATTTTTCTATTGTTGCACAACTTAAATTACTTCAAAGTCATATTTGAAGACATACTTAAAAAAAACAGTCAACACATGTTCTTAACTTCATTGGGAACAAGGTTCTTGCCGAAGAGCAATGCTCCAAAATTCACATTTTTAGCCTAAAAAAAGTGATGATGGTCCAAGCATTATAGAGTCACCAGGCCATTCTGAGCTATGAGTGCAGCAGCCGGTGATCCCTCCACTGTTGGGAGTGGGAGGTGGTCGCTGCTCTGTGAAACCAGCCTCACGCTGTGCCCTCCACTCTAAGAGCCAAGAGACCTTAGTCTTCACCAAGGTCACCAGACTCAACTCTCAACTTGGAATGGGCAGGCCAGCATATTGCAAACACAGCCCAACCCAGCAAGTCTGAATGTTGTTCCATCACATTGATGCTCCCACTTGGGTCACAAGCTGGAGTAACCCAGCTCAGCGATCCGACACCTTGTCAGTCTGATGTGGGAGCATCAATGTGATATAATTAGCATAAAGTTGGAGTAAAGCTATAAAGACACTTTGGTTTTATTTTCTTTCTGATGTGGGATATAATTAGCATAAAGTTTGCTGTGGAACTAACCATTCAATTTTGAAAAATGTTTTTTTACATTTGTATGAAATATAGGGTAGTTGGATGTATTTGAGGAAGACAAGATCTTAATTTGTATCCTAAGATCTGGTACAAAGTGATTAAATGTTTGAAACTGTTAAAATACTGTATATGGCAGTTACCATTTCATTTCATAATAAGATGAATTCTTCTGATACAAGTAAAGAATTACGGATAGAAACTTTTATGATGTTTCCATGTCGGAGATTTTGACGCCCTTATATGCAATACACACTGAACATATTCAATATTTATGCATCATGCCAAACATTCTGCATAGATATATATGTCATGCACATTGAACTTTTAATATTTATGCACAATGTCAAACTAGCACTCTTTGAACATTCCATAAATTGGTGCATTTCTTAAAAAACATTTTCGAGCAAATGGGTTATCAGAAACTATTTGAATGGGTTTTTAAAGACTATCACTTAATATCATAAACTAATTGAAATATAAGAACCATACAGAAATAATGGCAAAATATAAACCCAAGATTATAAGAAATTGATCTGATCGTATTGGAGACACTAATTTTGTAAGCAATAAAAATAAAAAATAATAAAAAATTGAACTGATATTAGTGGGATGCACAAGACTCTTGCAACAGTGCAAAACAAGAGCCATGCATAAGAGTCCCAATAGCAAGCTATTGTAATGGACACTTTCCCTCAAAAAATAAATTTAATATCGTGTGAATCAATGATTCACATATCAGATATTAAACTGATAAGAACAGATACTACACTTGATCTTAGCCAAAAGGCCGAGAAAGGTATGATTTGTATCATGGAAGTATTCTGTTCTTATACTGTGAGCTTCATCTTCTTGACAGACTCCTGACAAATGTGGAACTCTGTCAGTTGAATAGGATGCTTCAAGAATGTGGGAAGGTAGAAATAACTTTATAAACTTCCATACATTTTAAGTTTGATTATGAATGCTTCAACATTTGTAGAAGACAGCTTTCATCCAACAATTCAGCCACAGACAGAAATATGACAAACTTGAAGATGTTTGTTGAGTCTCATGTGACTAGTGATGAAGAGTTTGTTAATATAGCTAGAATGTACAATTCTACTGTCACAGTTTTGTTGATTTCTTATGCTGTGTTTGAAGTTTAGAGAAGAATGAATTTGGTGAAAAGTCCAATAATCAGTCATGGTAATTCATGTCTTTGGAAAAAAAGTGTTATTTTACTTTTCTAACATCATCGAGATTTGAGTAATTAATTTTTTAAAAATGAAATTGCAATGGCTAAAAGGTTTACGTAACTTGTTCTCTCTGCAGCTACTCATTAATGAGATGATAATATAAAAAAAGAGTATCTTCCAGCAATTTAAAACCAGCCTCACACTTTGCCCTCGACTTTAAAACTTGCTGAATTTGAAGAAGCTGAAAGTGATGAGAAGTGGATTAACACTATGAAGAAAGAATTAAACATGATAGAAAAAAAAATGACACATGAGAGTCAGTAAATAATCTAAACACAAACAATGAGTAAAATGAGTTTATAGAATTAAACTAAATGCAAATGGTTTTATAAATAAACACAAATCCAATTGATATGTATTTTGAGATTTATATTTATTGTAATTGTTATCATTCTTTTTCACAAGTACTTCTCATTATTCACTCATTCTGATGTTCTGCGGAAACATTGTAGCTTTCAAATGGAACAGTTTTTTTTCCTTCAATGTAATATTTATCTTCGATTTTTCATACCTTTTTTATTCAAACTTTGACTTATAGTTGAATTTCACTTTTCATATGGAATTGGCATAATATGCAGCTTTCACAGTGATATATTAGATTTGGAATTTGAAATTGGATTTGTAATTTCATTAGGATTTTGAATTGAATTTGATTAACAGGTCTTACCATTGAAATTGGATTTTTATTTGAAATTATTGAAATTGAATTTTATCTCAAATTAGAATTTCAACTACAATTGAACTACTATGTTACAATTCTAGCAATGTTCAATTCAGATTCATCATTATTGAAAACACAAGCAACAAATATAACTTTAAGCAGTTAAATTTTTTTCTCCATCTCTTTTTCTTTCTTCTTTTGTAGAGATTCACAAGTTGTGGTCAAATTACTAATGAAAAATATATTATTCACGTAAAAGAGAAAAACTAAATAGAGAAAGGTTGAAGGAAAAATTTAAAAATTTATTGAGTACACACAACATTACCTCAGGGGCTATATTTAAAAGGGTCAAGACAACCTCTTAAAAGGTGAAGAGAAACTTTAACCTAATCTTTTCAAGCCAGATCTTATGAAACAACATATATTGAAGGTTACCTGAAGTACATACACAGAATGGTTCTTTCAAACTAACTGTATAGCATCTCCCTCCCATTACAAGTAATGACAAAGTGCCCCCTGTTGCAACTCACCTGCAATTTGGCACCCTGGACAGAGATAATACTGACATTTATGCTTCCTTTTTTCCAGCTGTGAGAACATAACTGACAAAAAAGACTGTGAGTATAGTAATAAGTACATTGCTGTTTCATTATCTTTGAGAAACAAGTATCTAACATTGTCCTTACCAGTGTAGACAATTAAAAACAATTCTAAGGAGAGAGGGGAAAGAGCCAACAAGATAAACACTTTTACACAAATTATCAAACGGTTTGCATAAAATATCCTTACACAAATTGTTAAACTGTTTTGGGTGGGCTGCACAGACTCCTGCTATAGTGCAAAACAAGAGTCATGCATAAGAGTCTCAATAGCAAGCTATTGTAATGGACACTCTCCCTCAAAAGATTAATTTAATACCGTGTGAACCAATGGTCCACATATCAGATATTAAACTGATAAGAACAGATACTACACTTGATCTTAGCCAAAAGGCCGAGAAAGGTATGATTCTAACATTGTAAGTGTTGAGCTTTTATTGTCTCAACCCCAGTTACTTGTCAGAGTCCTGACAAATGTGGGACCTGGGAGATGGTTGAAACACTTCAAACACAGTCACCTGATAACTTGTTTGAATATCACAAAGTATGGATGAAATGTCTTGACTCAATCCTAAGAGGGAAGATAGAATCCAAATTACATCTCTAACATAACCACTTAAAAAAGACTTATTAGTTTAGCTGTGTTATTCAAATTTTATATAGAACACTAATAATTATAGATAAAACTTGTTATATGGAACATAAAGGGAGTTTATTCACCCCTGTGATTGTTGTAAGGATTGAGAAATATTAAATTAAGTTTTCTTTTAAGAAAAGATTTTTTTTCTTTTTTTTTTGTAGGTGGCATATATGTGAAATTTCTCATTTTAAAAATTAAAAAATAAATATACTTATATATTTAGTAATTAAATAAAAATATGGATAAATAAAGTTTTGTGAGACTGATGCAGTTCAAGTATAAAATTCAATTATCTTATGCAATTAAAAGATATGAGCATTTATCATCACAAAGACAATAAATAGCATAGGTAGTGAAGGGGTATATTCGCTCTCCCTCCAATCACAAATGCAATATTACTCTTTGATTACATTCGAAAATATTTTTATGACACTAAAGTAGGAGCTTTTTGTTGCTTTTTGTTTTCCCAATCAAGTTTTTCAATATGTGATAATATAGTTATGTAAATTTTTTATTTCTGCAATTCAGTTTTTAATTGGGACGGAAGGGTTTGCTTTTATTGAAGTAAACATCATGGACACAATATGTTGAGTCCAAATTAATATGGTATCCCGAAAGATTTGTTGACAAAAAACTATGTTGTACATCAATTTTCTTTATTTCCTATTGACTTCGAAATATATTAAAAGATGCACGTATTCTCCATTGGCACCCTCCATCATGATGTATGCACCGAGTCACATATCTGTCTGGCTTAGATTCCATGACAACAAATTTGTAACCATTGTTTATGTGGTATTGTTTTATGACATTCAATGTCGCCTCCTTTGACATGAAAGACATGTGTTCATTGAGGTCGCAGTCAATGTTATGTACGGATTGACTGTCAAACGGAATATATTGTGAAGAAGATCTCTTGAACTGATCTTCATCATCCAAATCGAAGTCGTAGTTCTCTCCATCTTCACCTCTTATTATTGTTTCTTCATGTTGGCTTAGTGATGTTCTACTGACATTCCACGTGTCCATCTGCATTTTAAAAAAATAACATTACCTTATACAAATATATATATATATATATGTGTGTGTGTGTGTCTTGCCTAAATAAGAGGAAAGAAGATGATAAACAAAAATGATATAGAAAGTCTACATTATCTTTGTGATTTTTGTTTGAACTTTACATTGGAAGGAGAAAATAATGTATCCCACAAACATTCTCTTCAAAAAAAATTTTCGCGGATACAACAAAGAGAGATATTGAAGTAGAACAAATGATAGGTACAAGGCTTCATTGCTCTCTTATTATATAACAAAAATTGTTTCTAAATTGAATATAATTTAACATAATTATTTCAACTTTTATTCATTATGACAAGTCAAATCTCTCAGCTAATCTACGAATGTGCCATTTTTTTTAATGTATAGAAAACTATTACGCATGATACACTTTGTTTCACTTATTTTTTTCTCAGTTCATAACAAAGAAGTTGTCTTCATTGTTGGCAACTTTGCATGGGCACCAAATGAAGAAGCTTCACACATTGTTGGGAACTTCTATTCAAACAGCGTGCACCCCTTTATTTTCTCACATGGCGTTCTTTCTTTCTCACATCACATGCGTACAACAATTGTTACTTGCTCAGATTTCTTTCCTCACATGGCTACAACAATTCTTAATTTGGTGATATGGGTACAACAATTGAGTAAAAATGCTTAGAGATTCTCTGTCACACAAAGTTTGAATTCAAACTTAATATTCATTGGTGTGGGTGGAGGTTGCAATTGTATTCACAAATCCTATTTAAATAGACCCTTACTCTCCTCACATTCAACCACACTGAGTTGGAATGTTTCTTTAGTTATGCCAAAAAATCTTGAAGTGCTTAGACGTGTCAATTTACCTTCAAAGGTAATTTCTCTTTTTACATATTTAGTATGATATTGTCATTTAATTTTATATTATATTATATATAAATATTTTTATATTTTTCTATTACTTATGAATATTCTATATTATATTATATATGATTTTTTTTAAGATATTATGAATATTTTTCTATTATATTTATTTTAGTCTTATGAATATTTTGGTGTTATATTATATATGAATATTTTGATATTATATTATTACTTATGAATATTTGATATTATATTATATATGAATATTCTTTTAACATCTTATGAATATTTTTCTATTATATTTTTTTTAGTATTGTGAATATTTTGCCGTGATATTTAATATGAATATTTTTATATTATATTATATATGACTATTTTTATATTATATTATTACTTATAAATATTTTTATATTATATAGCATGAATATTTTTTTTGTCTTATGAATATTTATATATTATATTATTATATAACATGAATATTTTAATTATAATTTTCAGGATTCATCTTATTAGAATTTCATAGTATCTCATCACCTTTCCGCGAATATGTTCCTATTGCGATCCAAAGATAAACATGTTACTAAAGATCTATGGGAAGGTAATGAAAGACTATTGAGACCCAGAAGACATGCAATCTGGGTACTAAAGCATGAGGATATAGTTGACCAGCGAGTCAAACACTTAATTGATCATTCTAGTTCTAGACATTTGTTACAATTTACGAACATTGACTTCAACCAACTATTGCTTACAACATTAGTAGAAAGGTAGAGAATAGAGACTCATACCTTTTACTTTCCTCTCGATGAAACAATTGTTACATTGGAAGATACGAATTGGTATTGGGTCTACCTATTGATGGAGAGACTGTCACCGGGATTACTAGTGGTGATTTAGTATCTTTGTGTGAGCAGTTGCTCGGATTTATACCACTCGCTATAGCTATGAAAGGAAATGCAATTAATTTGTCTTGACTTAACAACACTTTTCAGGAACTGCCACATCATGCAACCGAAGATGTTATTGCTCAACATGCTCGAGCCCACATATTAACACTTATTGGAAGCATATTGATGCTTGATTCTTCGAGTAGTAAGGTACATTTAATGTATCTATTATTGTTGGCTGACTTGAACAACGTCAGAAATTATAGTTGGGAGTCAGCTGTATTGGCTTCTTTGTATCGTGTGCTCGATCACGAAATAGACTTAAATCAGGATGATATTGGAGGTTGCACGCTGCTTTTATAGTGTTGGGCATGGGAACGCCTAACATGCATTTCTCCACAACTTCATATCCATTAACTGATGAAGAAGAACAAGGCATTGGTTTCCCACTTGGGAAAATATATGTTACTTTTGTATTAATTTTCGAGACAAAAAAACAAAGTTCAACTCAAGTAATTAAAAAAATGGCAAATTAATAGATTTAATTGATGTTGTCTACACCATTGACAACTTTGACTCAAAAATGCCCATTTCCATAATTTTTTCTACATTTGCCCATTTGTGTAATTTTCAAAATGGATTACACCATTTTGGTAAAATTTCTCAAATTGTCATGATCAATCTAACAATATAACAAGCTTCCATAGGAATTAGATCACATAAATTTTTTTCTCATAGAGTCATACAAAAAGTGTCACTTCACTTTCACTTGTTGATTCACAACCATACTCCCATCTTCATTAATCCAATAAAGTTTGTAAGATTTTATATAGGAAAATGGAGTAAAGTTCAACATTTGAACCAACCTAGTACTACAAAAGTTATAGCATAGTCCACTATCCAGAATGAGAGAAGATGGCATGGTAGAAATTTTACATTTTGTTTAAAAAATGTTCTCTTTTTAGGATGGACTAGGTTGACTAGAAATGAAGAAGTTTCGCAGTACAAGTAGTTTCTTGATGCAATCATGAGAATTCGATTTATCATATGCAAAACTGGCTTTGAGAATGGAAACAACTGAAATAAAATATTATTTCACTAATACAAAATATAAAAACAACGACATTTTATTTAATGCGTTTTTACTGTCAGACACTGTCATTCAAAACGCGATGACATTTTTTAAATTAACTTCATTTAAGAATGCGACTATTTGTTATAACCGCATTTTAAACAAAGTGTTTTATTTTAAGAATGTGGCTATTACAAATAGTCGCATTCTTAAATAAAGCGCTTTATTTAAGAATGCAATTTTACCTCATAGTCGCATTCTTAAAACAAAGCGCTATGTTTGAGAATGCGGCTAGAAAGTCGTAGTTTTAAAGTGAAAATAGCCGCCCTCTTTTAACCTTTATGCACCAGTGATGAAATAAGTCCAACAAAAATAAATAGATTTAAATTGAGAAAATTCATAATTAACTTATAATTTCTAATTCGCATGTTCATTTAATTAATTAATTTTTTATTATTTTCTTTTTCAAAAAATGTTTTATATTAAAATTTATCCCTTCTACTTTTTTTTATTTATGTATAACTACATTTGTACATTTAATTTAATGAAAATGTTGTTTATTTTGCAACAACAACGTCAAAAACCAAGTCATAAAAAAAAGCAAGTTGTTTCTACCAATGCCACATTATTACAATTTGATGTGGCCATATGTCCAGAGTAGAGTATGTATTAATGAGGGGAAACATGGTGTTTATAAATTTATGGATCCCCAGTTAATTAATCCCTTGGGAAATAAAAAGTTGAAATTCACACATTTATACATAAGCAGCTGCTTAGTTACAATAGAGAAACAAATATATTTACACCATATGTTAATGAGTAAGTGCAGTTTTTAAGTCATCAATTATTAGTACGTAATCATTTATAGTTATAGTAATAATTTTTTTTAATACAGGCATTGCTAGTAATTACTTGTGATATTCTTAACTAATAAAACTGTTGCGTGATCCCGCACACTGTTGCGTGGACCCGTGTATCTCAAACAAATAGTACATTAATAATGGCATTATCAACTTACGAATGCATATTACTTAAGCATCCTTAACGAGTGTTTTTCTTTATTATTATTAGTTCCTACATATGATATAACATTCTGAGGGTCAACCAAGCACAAGGTCCCTGAAGCTAACATTTTTGTAATTTTCATTAAATAATTTTGTATTTTTTTTTGTTTGTAAAATAAATATTTTCATTAAGTTGGTAATTAATATTGAATTGTAGTGTAATAAACGAATGAAAGAGTATGAGTGTGACTATTATGTAAATCGACGACGATTGTAAGTCAGTATTCAAAGATATTGGGACTATTTCTTTATATCATAAACTTTGTTTATTTTATGCTCTAATTTTAACTTATTATGTGTTGTAGTATTTTATGAATAGTCAATCATTGATAGTCATGAGTTGCAGAGTATTACCTTGGATTACAGAGGAGAGTGCTGAGGCAGTTGCAGAACTGAAACGAACAAATGGACCTGCCATTGCAAAGGAAGCCAAGCAGCAATTTCTGCATCTACTCATTGCAAATGAGTGAAAATAATTGAAAATGAATGAAATATTTGTATACTTACATAATTGATATGAATGAAAATAAATAAATATTATCACAAATCTTTCTCTCCTTTTTTTATCATAGTAAAGGGACAGTCCTCCTTCACCCATATCACATTAGAAGGACAGCATTGTTCATGCAGCAGGTATCAGTTTCAGTATTTTAACCATCTCCAGATCCCACATTAGTCAGAACTCTGACAAGTATCTGGAACTCACAAAATAAGAACTCAACACTTACACTGTTGAAATCATACCTTTCTCGGCCTTTTGGCTAAGATCAAGTGTAGTATCTGTTCTTATCAGTTTAATATCTGATATATGAACCATTGGTTCATACGATATTAAATTTATTTGTTTCTGAGAGAGGGTCAACTGCAGTGGCTTGCTACTGAGGCTCTCAGGCATCGCTCTTGTTTTGCACTACTGCAAGAGAATGGTGCATCTCACTCAAAACAGTTCAATTTTCTTTTTATTTTGGTATGATGGATTTTGTGTTGTGTTATTTATGTTTATTACCATCTACTCTTAAATCTCTATTTATATAATCACTGATTATACACCCCTTCAATCAAATTTTAGATTTTCACTAAAATCAGTGGTTGAACCTTTAAAATAGGTGTATTACACAAGACTAAGACTATGTAAAGAAGTTGACACCTCCCACTGGACTGCACTGTGAGCTCTTTAGGTCCCTAATGGCCTGGTGAGCCTAGTTTGTTGGACTACACTTTTTTTTCAAAATCTGATAATTTTACTTTGAACAGATTTGTAGAACTTTTACCAAAAAAGAATAAAACTTAATATGAATCTAGCTGGGGTTTGGATACTTTGTCTACATATATATGAATTTGATACATGCCACTATCAATTCACTATACTTTGAATGCTTAGTGGTAGTGAATTCTATATCTTTTTCTAGCTGTATTAGAAGAAGGGGTTCGTTTGATTAAAAGTCTTCCATTCTATGTGGTGTGCTCTCTTCATTCATCAGGCTCAACATATTTCTATGTTCCTTCCTAATTATACAATGTGAAATCTGAGAAAATTGCATTGTTGTCCTTCTCATCTTTTTGTAATCTTATTGAACAACAATATGGTCTCAAGAAGCTGCATTGACATTGTTACAAAATAACTATCATGAATTAAATTTTTGTTTAGAACATTTCACAACTTCAACCTTGTCATGTTCTGTTACTTATTTGTTTAAAAAGACTCACTCCTTCAATTTTGAGCATTCAAAATCAAACTTCAGAGACTATGAAAAGAAACAAACAACATAATATGATAGTACACATAACAAGTTCAAGTAAACTATTGGAAGACGAATATACTCACTTCTCAGTGTCAAATTTGAACATTGATTTAATTCTAAAATTATTTTGTACTCTAGAATTCCTGAAGCATCTAAATCAAGGAACATGTGAACTATTTAACTAATGGGCTCTTTAGCATGTAGCATCAATCCCTTTAAAAACAGTTTAACTATAGTAGTTGATTATTGACCTTGCCCTAATGCAAAAGTGTGTTGCATTCTTCTTAATATAGTTTAACTATAATAATTTATTACTGACTTGGGAAGGTTACATGTTTTTTCCTTTTTACTATTACTGTGTTGAATTTAGAGCTTAGTTATATTATAGAATTCATCATACTATAAGATACTTTGTAAAACAGAAATATGAAGAAAGAACTTACAAAAATTTTAACAGGTTCAAACATTTAACTATTTTATACTACATTATTAGTGAGACTGGTTTCACAACTGTGGAGGGATCACTGCTGCAGAGCCTGGTGAGGCTGGTCTGCCATCACTTTTTTTTTGTCAAAATCTTTTTGGAATGGTAAAGGTCTTCACAGATCAGAAGAAAAAGGGTTAAATTGATTTACAAATTGCTGGAGGATGTTTTGCCTGATGCCAAGTACATGAATTACCATGAATAACTACTTCTAGCTATGTTAACAAACTCTTCATCACTACTAGTGACATGAGGCTCTTCGTTTGATTGCAAGTCTTCCATCCTAGAGGTGTGTCTGTTCTTTTGATTGCAAATCTTCCATCATGTGAGGTGTGCCTGTTCTTATGCATGAGGCTCAATATCTTTCTACAGTTCCTCCTCACATAAACATGTGAACTATGAGAAAACAGGATTGTGGTCATTTTCATTTCTTTCCCTTTTATATTAAACACATTGTTACAAATAACTGGCATGACTTTTTCTTTGTTATGAGAAAATATTAAACTAACAGGTTCAAGTTTGTCATGTTTCTGTATTGGATTTGTTAGACGAAAGCTGTCTCCTACCCAGACATTCAAAATGAAACTTAAAACTGTATGGAAGTATATAAAATTATTTTTATCCTTATTCAACTGACAAAGTTCCACATTTGTCAGGACTCTGTGAAGAAGATGAAGCTCATAATTTAAAACCAAAATACTCACCTCAAACAAATCATACCTTTCTCGGCCTTTTGGCTAAGATCAAGTGTAGTATCTGTTCTTATCAGTTTAATATCTGATATGTGGATCATTGATTCACACGATATTAAATTTATTTTTTGAGGGAGAGTGTCCATCACAATAGCTTGCTATTGGGACTCTCTGGCATTTCTCTTGTCCTGCACTACTGCAAGAGTCTGATGCATCCCGCTACAAACAAGTTTAGAATTTTTAGATTGGGATTCTTTCATTCTACAATTTATACTACATGTGAAGAAGTAAATGTCCTCAAGGGCTTATGTACACTTTTGAAATTATAGTTATTAATAGCGTGATTAGGTTAGTAACATTTTGATTTGGAGGAAAATGTGGATTAGGAACAATAATAAAGTTTTTAGAAGTAGTTTTTGCATTGGTACAGATCAACACATGGTTATGGATAATCAACAATTATAGAATTTAGATTACCCTAAACCCCCCTGATATAGGGTACAATCCAGAGCATATAAAGAAATAATATTGACTGGACTTGCATATAAACTTACATACATATAATCATCTTATTGTACATATATAATCATTTTAGAGGAGATTTTATCATTGCGGTATCTAGACTTAAAACATACTCATTTTACTTTATACTTGTATACAATTCTTTTTAGTTCACATCATCCAAATATATTTATTAAGAATTAAAATAAATTATTTGTAAATATAAAGTTCATAACATGGTCTTTTTTGGTGTAAAAGCATGATCATTGTTTGGTAGATACCAACACTATAACTATTTTAGGATATGTTTAGAGTCTAGTTTGTAGTTTAAACAGAAATTTTCTTTGTTCAATGCAGCAAACAGAGAAGAAAAAACAGATGAAGAACTCGTTTGCAACTGAACTAAACTAAGTTCCAAACACATACTTGCTCACTTGAATGAAATACTAATAAAGAGAACCAACTAACAACAGCTTAATTTTTATAACTCATTACTTTTAATATTACTATTTGTTTTTAAATAATGTGAGAGGCATCAACCAGACAGTAATATCCACATGATTTCATCATCAATTCAAATAAAACTTCCTTACTACACAGCAAAACATTATAGCACCAAATCTTCAATTCAAATCAAACTTCCTTATTACAGCAAAACATTATAGAACCCCTCTCTCATATTAATTAACAAATATGTGATACATACAAGACCATTATATTAATTAATATTTGATACATTATGATAGCTTTGGGAACTAGAGCTACACAAAAAACATCAATAAAACAATCGACACAAACATTGAACAGAAATTAAACAAATTATATATCTTAACACGGTTTGACAACTTAAACAATAAAACTATTGTTTGTGGCTAAACTTAGTTAAGAGATCAGTGAAAACAGAATCACAAGGGAGTTTGAGTCATATGGTCCAATCAAACGAGTAGGTATTTTGATATCCCCCAAGTGTATTTGGTAAGAGCTCATTCATAGTTTCTTAGTTAGTTATGTCTTCTGTTTTCATAAGTTATGTATTAGAGCTCATTCAAAATGTCTTTCTCAGTTACATAATTCTGCATGCATATCTATCTATATATACCTTGAACAACAAAATACAAACTATTTTCATAATATTGTTTAGAATTAAATATTCATATTGATTAGTCTTGTGGTTTACCAGCTATTAATTTCATGGTATAATTATCCGGAGAATGTGATTTTGTACTGTGTACATCAGTAAACCAAATGGTTATCATTACTAACTTGATTGTTGAACTGTATAGCTTGTCATGCATAACTATTATCCTTTTCTGTCCAAAGATTTTAGGATACAAATTAAGCTTCTTCCTGATTAAATATATCATCAATGATGGTAAAATAGATTATTAGAGAAAATTTATATATGTCTTGATGGTTAGTTGGTTTTGATTGTTTTTTTGGCATAACTATTGGTTGGCTTATTTCTACTGTAAATAATGTAAAGAGATTCTTTTAAAAATCACACCCCAGGTCATGATCTATGCGAGTTACAAGTATCATAGAGTCAATCGTATCTGCCACTAATATCAGCCTTACTTTCAAAATAGTTTCTGATATGGTTGTTAAGGAGAGTGACTTCCTTGCCACCCTAGATTTTGTGTCTATCAATATATGCAAAAGAAAACTGCACCAAAATCCTGCAATGCCTCAAACTCTTTCTCCAAACACGCACAACTGTTCTTTATATAAAATCTTAATATAAACTGAAAAGAAACCCTGCATATGATCTTCTCCCAGGTCCCACATTAGTCAGGACTCTGACAAGTATCCGGAGCTCAGAAAATAAAAACTCAGCACTTTCAATGTTTAAAGTATACCTTTCTCGGCCTTTTGGCTAAGATCAAGTGTAGTATCTGTTCTTATCAGTTTAATATCTGATATGTGGATCATTGATTCACACGATATTAAATTTATTTTTTGAGGGAGAGTGTCCATTACAATAGCTTGCTATTGGGACTCTCAGGCATTGCTCTTGTTATGCACTACTGCAAGAGTCTGATGCATCCCACTCTAAACAAGTTTTGAATTTTTACCTATTGGTTCTTTTGTCTTACAGTTTACACTATGTGAAGAAAATTTCAATCAAATCAAGGTCTAATGTACACTTTTGAAATTATAGATATGAATAGTGTGTTCTTGTTATTTGTAATTGTTGTTTTCGTATTCAGTTTACCTTAATCCCTGCTGATGTAGGATTGGATATCACTTTTGCTGCTGAACTACTCTTCCACTGTGTGATCTTGTAATAGTTCGATCTATTTAATTTAATTTATTATTTATTGTTAATAAAAAATATACTCATTTAAATATGTTTTCAATGTATTTATTACCAATATTCAATTATATATACCTACAATGTATTTATTACTATTCTCACAGGCTTTTTTTCACTTATGTACCTATAATTTCTCTGTCAAGGATGTCAGATGGCCGAGGTGAGTTACAACAAGTGGGGACATTATGATGATGGAACACCACTGTGGCTGCAATTACTTATATTAAACTCAATAATCAATGCGTGGAATAAAATCCAACTTTGTCCTTACTTCAAATGGTAGGGAGAGGGTGTCTAGCTAGATACAAATAGTTTGAAAAAGCCATTCTGTGTGAGTAGTTCAGATAACCTGAATTATATGTTGTTTCATATATTGCCTTGAACATTTCAGATTTCAACTTGCACTATTAGAGCTACCCTCTTGGTGTTAATTCTTTATAAAACAACACATTTATAATAAAATTAAACTATCATAGTGGATACAAATTACTTGTAGTCATTTACTGTCAGAAAAATGAATGAGCTGGGATAAATCTTACTTTGATGCCATTTTCTGTCTCCACCAACAATCTTACTTTGATTCCAAAACATGTTTCCACAATCCACTTTTCTTTTTTTTCAACCTCCTCTTCCATTTTCTTAATAAGACTAAATTAAATGTTTGAATCTAATAACATGGTATGCAAGATGATCTCTCAAGAGATGATTTTACAGGTTCATGGAATTCTCCATGACAGCAAGAAAACTTAAAGAGAAAAAAGAGGGAGAACGAAGGGAAAATGGAAAGAAAAACAACAAACAGAGCACATGTATTATACATACAGAAAACATGAGCAAAAACCAATTGAAAACAAACTAACATAGCATGACTAACGAACCATCAAGATGGTCTAAACAATATGCTAACATGTTAGACGATCTGGTATAAAACAAGAGTTCTAGACTGTTTATCAAATAAAGGACTTGATGTTTAGATATTCTAAACAAAATATAGACTAGACGGTCTAACGAAGATCATCTACACAAATACTAGATGCTTTAGCAAAATAGTGACTACATAAGACTATGCCAGACAATCTAACATAATACTCTCTATATATAAAAGCAACACCCAAAACAAAACAAAGTGAGTGGCTATACTACAAACTTTATGATAATTACATCCCACATTCCAAAGAAAATGAAATAACAAATTCTTTATAACTTCACTGACAAGGCGTCAGACCGCTGAGCTGGGTTACTCCAGCTTGTGACCCAAGTGGGAGCATTACTGTGATGGAACAACACTAAGGCTTGCTGGGTTGGGCTGTGTTTGCAATATGTTGGCCTGCCCACTCCGAGTTGAGAGTTGAGTCTGGGGACTTTAGTGAAGGCTAAGGTCTCTTGGCTCTTAGAGTGGAGGGCACAGCGTGAGGCTGGCTTCACAGAGCAGCGACCTAAACCCACTCCCAACAGTGGGAGGGATCACAGGCTACTGCAACCTCAGTCCCTAATGGCCTTGTCAGCCTAGTCTGCTTGGACTATCACTTTTATTTTTATCACTGCTTTTGCATTATATTTACATAATGAAATATTTTATTTTTTTCTCTTAACTTATATCTGCCATATACAAGATAGACTCAATATAAGTATGGTTTCCTGCACCATTAGGCATTTTTCTGATTATAATTAAGTTTTGCACCAACCTTTTCAATATAAGAGAGGAGTTTACTCTAATTTTGTTTTCTATATTAAAAGTAGTTCAATATATGTATGATGGTGTCTTAATAATATATCTGATCTGTCTATTAATTAAATATGTATCAATATTTAAATATGATAAATTTTTATTTATTTTACACTGTTTTTATATATCTAAATAATTTTATTACATATACATATATAGGGAAGAGTGGATTCAGCTAATGCTCATGTGACCTCCAGCTACTTGACCTTCATTAATATTAACTAATAACATTTGTAATTAAACTTTATTTTAAAGTTTTGACTTTATGTTCTAAAAAATATTTTTTACATATATCTTTATTTCATTTTAGGAGAAAAATAAATATTTAAAAGTTAATTTAATTAAAAATAATTGTCTAAAGACAAACGTCGTAGAGTGATCTTTCCTTCACAAAATCTACTTCCGAATCCAAATTTTGTTTCGAAGACCATTTTTTTCTTAAAGGTTTTATCATGTGTTTTTAATAAATTATGGTGGTGACTCTTATGTCTTTTTCCGTAATTATTATCTTAATTGCTACATAAAAAAAAGTCATCTAAACAAATCGAGAGATTTCAATACATCAGACAAAAATCTAGTTGTATTTCCAACATATAAAGGCTTTATTTTAGAATTATTCTAATTGATATTTTTAATGATTTGTTAGCATAGATTTGGTCTTAATTTATGTAAATATTATGTACTTGCCATTATTAAGATATTACAGCAGATTTGTGCGAGATTTGTTAGATGATCGCAATGTGTATATATTTGACAACTTAATATTCAAATAGGCATATTAGCCCATACAATTTTAGCATGGTATCAGAGCTTGGTTTCTTATAAACATCACGTATAGGTAAACCTCCAATGTTAAAAGTGCAGATGATGGCAAGATGTCTCAGATTAGGAGAATTTGAAGACTCAAGAGGATGGTGTCAAGAAGGGTCCATCACCTTATGATTTGAATGCAAGTGACAATCCAGGGAATGTGATCACGCAAGTGTAATTGCATGGCGAAAACTGCGACGAATGGATGCGAGTAGTGAAGGTCTCACTACATGCCTGAAGAAAGTGGGGTTTCCTTGATAGAACCCATAAGATGCCAGAAGAGGACGCACCAGAGATGGAAGATTGGTGGACGGTTCAACCCATGCTTGTTTCTTGGATATTGAACACCATTGAGCCAAACTTGCGCTCTGCCATCATGTATGAAGAGAGAATGCGAAGGACCTTCAGGAGGACATCAAGAAGCGTTTTTCTATGGTGAATGGGCAATGAATTCAGCAACTAAAAGCTGAATTAGCGAAGCGCAAGCAACAAGGGACAACAATGGTTATGTACTGGAAAGATGAAGACCCTTTGGGATGAGTTGGCAAACTACGAACAAAATCCAAAGTACATGTGTGGAGGATGCAAGTGCAACATTGGATCGTGCTTAGAGAAGAGAAGGGAAGAAGAAAAAGTCCATATTTCCTTATGGGGTTGGATGATGTGGTTATGGGATGTGTGATCCAATTTTTTGGCCCCTGCCTTCACTCAATAGGGTGTACACAACCTTGGTGCAAGAAGAAAGGATGAAGATGATCACTGAAACAAAGGAAGAAAGAGAAGTCGTAATGGGACTCTCAATGCAAACAGGATATATATATGAAAAAATGGCAAATTGAATCGAAACAGCTCCTATGCTCACATTGTGGTAGATCATGACACAATGACAAGGGATGCTTTCAACTAGTTGGATATCCTGAATGGTAAGGTGACCACCCACACAATGAAGGAAGCAACAACATAAGCGCTCAGAAACAAGGGACACATGGGAGAAATGGGACAATGCGCGCAAATATTGTACATGTTAAAACTAAAACATGCAGTGAGCAAAAAGGAGAATCTCGCAGTGTGGTGATTGGAATTAGCAATGAGCATAGGTTGACATTGATTGAAACTCAAGGCCAACAAAGGCAACGAAATAGAAAAAATTACCGATAAGGAAAATTGCGTCTTTGTGGATTATTGATAATGGACCTTCTAACCATATGACAAGGAGCTTAAGGAATTGAAGGGAGCAACGCAATGTGAAAGCTTGTACAGTGGGATTGTCAAATGGGGTGGAAGTTCTTGCAAATACAAAATGAACAATGATCCTTGAAGGCGAGCTCAAACGGAAGAATGTGCTATACATGACAAAATTGAGATGCAATCTAATCTTAATGTTGCATCAATAGCTCATGAGCCTCTTTTGTGATAATTAGGTTGCTATACATATTTCTAAGAATATCGTCTTCCACAAATGAACCAAACACATTTTGTTTAACTACCATCTTGTTCGTGATGTCATCACTCAGAACCTCATCTTTCCATCTTATGTCTCCACTCATACTCAGTTGGCAGATATCTTCACTAAAGTGTTCGGATCTAAGAAGTTCGTTTTTCTACTGTCCAAGTTGGGCCTTCACAATTTGCATGCTCCAACTTAAGGGGGTAATGAGAGTTTCAAACATATCAAACACAAATCCAACTGTATCTCCAACATATGAAGGCTTTATTTTAGAATATTTTAATTGATATTTTTAATGATTTGTTAGCATAGATTTGGTATTAATTTATATAAATATTATGTACTAGCCATTATTAAGAGATTGCAACAGATTTGTGCGAGATTTTTTAGATGACCTCAATGTGTATATATTTGACAGCTTAATACTCAAACAGGTAGATTAACCCATCTTACATTTTTATTGATTTGTTAGCATATATTTGATCTTAATTTATGTAAATATTATGTACTAGTCAATAGATTTGTAGGAGATTTTAAAAGATAAAGTACAATCAAACATACAATATAATTAAGTATTTTCTTAAAGCCAAATAAATTTAATCAGAAAAATTAGTTTTCTAAAGTAAAATACACTATAAATATTTCACACTAAAGAAAACAATATACATAAGATTTTTAAAAAAAAGTGGTATAACAGATTTTTTATTTGTTATATAGATTCCAACAGTGAACAAGGTTAAATACAGCAAACAGCATTTTAAATTAAGATAAACAATGATTGCTAAAGTTCACTTAAAATATAGCAAACAACAAATATTAAATATAATAAACAACACACTTAAAATATAATTAAAATGATACTATCCAAATATTTTCCTCAAGAATTGTTGAACATAAGGCCCACATTCCTTAGAACTCTGACAATAACTGGAAGGCAGAATATAAAAGCAAAATACTTAGACAGTTGTAACCATACCTTTCTCGGCCTTTTGGCTAAGATCAAGTGTAGTATCTGTTCTTATCAGTTTAATATCTGATATGTGGATCATTGGTTCACACGATATTAAATTTATTTTTAAGGGAGGGGAACAATTGCGGTAGCTTGCTACTGAGTTCTTCAAGCATTGTCTTTGTTTGCACTACTGCAAAGACTGGTGCATCCCACTAAATCAGTTCAATTTCTTATTAATTTTGTATGGTTCTTATATTGCCTATAAAGTTACTGTATCCAACAAGATCAGTTAAAAATTCTATAACTTTATTCTTATATTTCTGTATAGCATAATTTCTTCGTTACTTCTGTTAGCTTACTTTCTGCATTATTTCTGTATAGCTTACTTTCTGCATTATTTCTGTATAGCTTAATTTCTGCATTATTTCTGTATAGCTTAATTTCTGCATTATTTCTGTATAGCTTAATTTCTGCATTATTTCTGTATAGCTTAATTTCTGCATTATTTCTGTATAGCTTAATTTCTGTATAAGCTTATATTTCTGCATTACTTCTGTATAAGCTTATATTTCTGCATTACTTCTGTATAAGCTTATATTTCTGCATTACTTCTGTATAGCTTAATTTCTGCATTACTTCTGTATAGCTTAATTTCTGCATTACTTCTGTATAGCTTAATTTCTGCATTACTTCTGTATAGCTTAATTTCTGCATTACTTCTGTATAACTTAATTTCTGCATTACTTCTTTATAGCTTTATTTCTGCATTACTTCTGTATAGCTTATATTTCTGCATTACTTCTGTATAGCTTATATTTCTGCATTACTTCTGTATAGCTTATATTTCTTTTATTGTAGTTAGTTATTTAACAAGGGTTATGTGATGTGTGTATAATTTGTACTTTGTTTTTTTGGTTAAGTTCATGATGTGTATTATTTATATTTTGCTATGTTTTTTTTTAATACACAACTTTCTATTGCATCCTTGTTTATACGTTTCTTTTCTTTTTTTCTAATTGTTCACTTATTGTTTTCCTCTATATCTCCAGACTAAAACAATGTAGGGATGTGACCACTTCCCACAAGATTTCAGGTTACAAAAATTATACAAAACAATTTCAAATAGTTTCTGTAACTTCTGAATGATACTAAGTAAAAGTCTTCTAAGGAACTAATTTGCTCAAAGAATCAGAATCTTGGGTTTTTAAAGAAATGCGCCAATTCTATGGAATGTTCAACTGTTTAACTGTTGCTTGACATTGTGCATAAATAATGAAAGTTCAATGTGTATGACATATATATCTATGCAGAATGTTTGGCATGATGCATAAATATTGAATATGTTCAGTGTGTATTGTATACGTCAAAATGTCTGACATGGAAAACATCATAAAAGTTTCTATCGGTAATTCTTTAGTTGTATCACAAGAATTCATCTTATTATGAAATGAAATGGTAATAAAGAAGACATTTTGAGAATACCAGAAAGTTACAGAGAATGCTGACATATACAATATTTTAACAGTTTCAAACATTTAATCACTTTGTACCAGATCTTAGGATACAAATTAAGATCTTGTCTTCCTCAAATACATCCAACTATTCTATAGTTCATAAAAATGTAAAAAAGTCATCTTTTCAAATTGGGTGGTTACACTGCAAACTTTATGCTAAATATATCCCACATCAGAAATAAAATGAAACAAAAGTGTCTTTATAAATTCTCTGACAAGGCGTCAGATCGCTGAGCTGGGTTACTCCAGCTTGTGACCCAAGTGGGAGCATCAATGTGATGGAACAACATTCAGACTTGCTGGGTTGGGCTGTGTTTGCAATATGCTGGCCTGCCCATTCCAAGTTGAGAGTTGAGTCTGGGGACTTTGGTGAAGGCTAAGGTCTCTTGGCTCTTAGAGTGGAGGGCACAGCGTGAGGCTGGTTTCACAGAGCAGCGACCACCTCCCATTCCCAACAGATAGTGGAAGGATCACAGGCTGCTGCATCCATTGCTCATAATGGCCTAGTGAGTCTATTCTGCTTGTGGACCATCATCACTTTTTTTTTAGCTTTACTTCTTCTGTCAATGTTTAAAAAGTAAGAATATTTAGCCTTAACATGCCTCTTATGTAAAGGTCCCTTTTCATCTTAGACAAGAACAATATTCGGAAGAATGTTTGCATCGGACAGCTAGAACTGATTTTCAAGTAATTTTTAGGATACAAGTGAAAATAGTGTAAACTACAAACTGAAATCTGAAAAGAACTATCAATTGATCTGCATAACTGCTGAAAACCCTCCCTCGTTGTCATCTAAACATCTTTTTTACAGTGAAGTCATCTTGAATTTTTTGCTCCTTCAACAAACTATCATACTTATCAGGATAAATGTAACTAAACTAAAAGTGTTCTTTGAAACATTCAAGTAGAACCCGTTTACTTTAGTTAGATGTATCCTGATAATTAAGAAATCTTTCATTGGACCTATAAAGTATGAAGTACTAACTTACATCTAAACTTTCTATTATTTCAAAGTGCATCTGCATACTTGGAGGCATATCAGCAAAATAATACCTTGAGAATACTTTTATTTTTCCCAAACTCTTAGGGACTTCAGATTCAAGCAGATGCAGCATTTTGTCCTTTTCATTCCTTATCCAGTCACGCCGCTTGTCACTCTATTGTCTCGGTGTTCCATGAAGGATAAAACGGAGTTGAGTTGGAGATCTCTCAAACACATCATGATCAGTTAGGTACGTCATTTATTATTGTGCTCTGACAACCGAGTGTCGAATCCCCTTTTGCTGACTTGAGCGTCGGAGTGTCCTCTGCAGGTACCTCATTTGGTATTCTCTAGAAGACCGAGTGATCGAGCAGCTGAAACCGAAGGAGTGGCAACAAGCTTAGAAGAGGAAGCTGAAGCATCGACCAACGGTTCGATAAGAAGGGGGAAGACGAAGTTCATCCATAGTTCTCTAGATCTCATCTCCCTAACAAGAACATCTTATTAGATATGTCAAGCCACACAAAAATTATGTGAGAAGTAACTGGAGCTGCTGAGAATATAAAAGTAGAATACACGTATAACCTTTAATATTTAATATACACATATCTAATTAAGTCAAGCAAAACTGTATAACAACTAGTTTAATAGGTCTCATTGTGTTGTTTTCTAGTTTCTCCATCTAATCACTTTAAACTAGAGCTTAAAGTATGAAAACTGCACCAAGATCCTGCAATGCCCCAAACTCTATCTCCAAATCTGCATATATTTATCAGCTGTGCAGGGGGACTAAATCTTGAACCACCACTCAAACATAGATGTAAACCATTAGCATAACAGTGATATCAAATCTTAAATATAAACTGAAAAGAAATCTTGCATATGATCATCTCCCAGGTCCCACATTAGTCAGGATTCTGAGAAGTATCTGGAGCTCAGAAAATAAAAACTCTGCACTTTCAATATTAAAAGCATACCTTTCTCGGCCTTTTGGCTAAGATCAAGTGTAGTATCTGTTCTTATCAGTTTAATATCTGATATGTGGATCATTGATTCACACGATATTAAATTTATTTTTTAAGGGAAAGTGTCCATTACAATAGCTTGCTATTCGGACTCTTAGGCATTGCTCTTGTTTTGCACTACTGCAAGAGTCTGATGCATCCCACTGAGATCAGTTCAAATTTTTATCATTTCTAAATGGTTCTCATATTTAGTGTATCCCACTTTATATTTAATGTTTCTCACAGTATCTGTTCAATTTCTTTACATTTCTGCACTATTTCTGTATGGTTCTTATTTTGGTTATAAAGATAATCCTAACCAATTCAATTTATTTTTACTGTAGTCAGTCATTTAGTAAGGGTTATGTGGTCCCTTTCTTGGTTAAGTTTTGTGATGTGTATTATTTATAATTTGTTTTGATTACACTAAGGTAGGGATGTGAACACTTCCCACGATTTCAGGTTACAAAATTTGAACAAAACAATTTCAAATAGTTTCTGTAACTTCTGAATGATACTAAGTAAAAGTCTTTAACTCAGAATCAGAATCTTAGGTTTTTTAAGAAATGCACCAATTTTATGGAATGCTCAACTGTTTAGAGTGTTGTTTGACATTGTCCATAAATATTGAAAGTTCAATGTGTATGACATATATATCTATGCAGAATGTTTGGCATGATGCATAAATATTGAATGTCAGTGTGTATTGCATATAAGGGCGTCAATGTCTGACATGGAAACATCATAAAAGTTTTTATCCGTAATTCTTTAGTTGTATCAGAAGAATTCATCTTATTATGAAATGAAATGGTAACAAAGAAGTCATTTTGAGAATACCAGAAAGATACAGAGAATGCTCACATATACAGTATTTTAACAGTTTCAAATACATCCAACTATTCTATATTTCATACAAATGTAAAAAAGACATTTTCAAGATTGAGTGGTTACACTTTATGCTAATCATAACCCACATCAGAAATAAAATAAAACAAAAGTGTCTTTATAACTTCACTGACAAGGAATCAGATTGCTGGGCTGGGTTACTCCAGCTTGTGACCCGAGTGGGAGCATCAATGTGATGGAAGAACATTGTGACTTGCCTGGGTTGGGCTGTGTTTGCAATATGTTGGCTTGCCCATTCCAAGTTGAGAGTTCAGTCTGGGGACTTTAGTGAAAACTAAGGTCTCTTGGCTCTTAGAGTGGAGGGCGTAGCGTGAGGCTGGTTTCACAGAGCAGCGATCAACTCCCACTCCCAACAGTGGAGGGATCACAGGCCTATGCAGTCATAGTTCAGAAAGGCCTGGTGAGTCTATTCTGCTTGGACCATTACTTTTTTTGTATTCTATATAAGTTTTCACTTTTAGTCCATATACCCCCCAATACTATTTTATTGGGGTTCGGTATCTCATAAAAGCAAAAGTAACGATTATATGTTTATTTAGCCTTAACTTATGTAAAGGTCTCTTTTCAGCTCAGGCAAGAACAATATTCGGAAGAATGTTTGCATCGGGGACAGCCAGGAATTTTTAGGATAGAAGTGAAAATAGTGTAAATTACAATCTATCTCAATCCAATTTCAAAATTATAATCTCGATCTGAACTTCCATCATCTTATTGTTTTTAATCTCGAAAGCTTCAAAGCTTCATGAAGAAACAATTATCTCAGGAGACACAATTCAGTGTTTCTAGTCCACTTAAAAATGTCATAATTATCATGATCAATGTAACTAAACTATAAGCGTTCTTAGAAACATTCAAGTAGAACCCATTTACTTTAGTTACATCCATCCTGATAATTAAGAAATCTTTCATTGGACCTATAAAGTATGAAGTACTAACTTACATCTAAACTTTCTATTATTTCAAAGTGCATCTGCATACTTGGAGGCATATCAGCAAAATAATACCTTGAGAATACTTTTATTTTTCCCAAACTCTTAGGGACTTCAGATTCAAGCAGATACAGCATTTTGTCCTTTTCATTCCTTATCCAGTCACGCCGCTTATCACTCCATTGTCTCGGTGTTCCATGAAGGATAAAACGGAGTTGAGGAGCTCCTTGCATGAGCCTTTTGGAGATTCTCTCAAACACATCATGGTTAGTTAGGTATGCCCCAGCAGTGTTCAAACCAACATCAACATAATGAATATCGCTGATGCTGTTCAGTAGGTCTTCCTTTGTTTTAGGTACAATGTAAATATCCTCAGATCCCACATCAGGTGAATTTGCATTAGAACCAATATCTGAGAATCCCAGTTCAGTAACTATCTGGTTAAGCACAGTTCCACCTTTGCTAAATCCAAGGATGAATGTCTTGGGCCGAGAGAAAGAACAGGAAGAAGTGCAGCCAGACTTTGAATTTACTTGTGTTCCTACAATGATTTTGTTTGCCTGCATTACAAGAAATTCAAAACATGGAAAACATTCAGTTCAAGTGGTAAGTACAAGTTGCAGACATAAAAAGGGACTTTTTTTAGTTTAACTACTACAATCACATAAGTGATATCTCCAGTCATGTAGCACATTGGTGTTATTATGCCTTTTATATAGGAGCCTTACTTTACAGAAGTTAAGGAGCAAGAACTTGATTAGGATATGTAATAGACTTGCTAAAGAATTTTGTTTGGCCTCAATGGCTACTATGGTTGATGATGAGAATGACTACAACAATCAATATGGAAATTTAAGTTGCCAGCAGTTGGCATGCCTTCCTGGCATTTAAGATGGGAACAGGTCATACTTCTTCAAGGCAGTTAGATAAGAGCGACACAGTTGATGTAGATGCGGGGAAACCCATTGGATCATATGACCTTGGCTCTCCATATTGATTCATGGACAGTATGAAGTCCTTGTAGACAGCAAAAGGTCCATTAAAAACAGAAGCCTCAATAACCCAAGCGTTGATCAAAGAACCAAATTTGGACACAACAATTTCGGATAGTTTCTGTAAATTTGATAGCCTCTCAATCACTGGGTTACCTGTCCCTTCAACTCTGTCACCACAGAAAAAGATAGCATTGGCTACAGGTACCTGACAAATCAGAAAAATGTTAAGTAAATAGTGTTTTGTATGCAGAAGGGAAGGTGGTAAACCATAATGTAAAAGTTCAAAAACATCTTTATCCATGAAAATGAAACAGGAATTCTAAATTTGAAGTTGTAACCACATTAAAAGGTACTACTTTACATTTTCCAAATAGTTTAAATTAAATCTTTATGCATAAATGCCTGACTTCCCAAAATTCAACTACAGTTCAGGTAATAACCAAAAGATGCCAATCTGCAAGAAAAAATGCTTACCATTGATTAATTTCAATGACTAGAATCAAATGATTAACTGATTTCTACTCATAGATACATAAAAAGCATTCAATGAGTCCCTTACTAAAAGAAACTCTAATAACTTGCATTCATTATATTGCATGATTTTCTACTTTGGTAAGAAATAATGTTAAGCTACAACATAATTAAAAGACTGATATATGTATGATAAGCAACTGACTCAGTTTTGGTTGATCTGAAGTAAAACTCAATTGTTATCTATAAGCAATGTGGTTCTAGTTCAAGGAATTACTTACACACAGCGTTTTGGTTTCCGGAGAAAGGCAGAGAGACACACCAACCCTATGGAATGTCCTGCTATTAGGATGCAGAGGGACTCTCAAAACTCCACTCCAGCGTTCCATCTATAAATCTACCGAATATTTGATGGTGTCAAGCACAGTGAATATTGGAAGTTGAGTTTATTGCATAAAGGGATATCAAACTAACGAGTTCAACTATCCAATATCATTTTTAACTAAAAATCTCTAAACATTCAAATGATAATTACCTACATTGTTTCAGAAAGAATAAAAACCTAACAGCAACTATGAGTTTTAATAATGCATCACTGATCAAGATAAAATAGGTTATGCACTTCGGCTTTATACTTTTCCACTCTCATTCAATCACAAATCTCCGTGTATAGTAACTTCTTGACTTTTACCATAACCATCTTAAAACCCATTTGGTGATTTCTAATTGAATAACAATGGAATGCATCACCATTATGTACAATGTCAACAGATTAATAATCACCCTAGATTTTTTATTCTTAAAATAATTCTTACAAAAGTATTAATAATTCTTACTCTGAAATTTAACACAAATTCGAAGCCAAAAGAGTTGAAGAAAATAAAGAATACTTGTGACTACGCTCTTCGTCTTCATTATCTGATTCTCATGCTTGCGTTTCTTCCTCTGCTCAAGTTTGCGGGTTTTTCAGTGGCGGTGGGTTTTGGATCATTCAAAGAAAATAAAGGACGCCAAATGGGGAAATTTAGAAAACTTCTTGGTAAATAAATATACTCTTTTTTATATGAAGATTTAGAAATTTAAATTGATAAAAAAAGAATACACATTTCTTGTGTATAGGTAATATAGTTTACAAGGATCTCCAATAAATAATAAATTATTGTATTGTATGGAATTGGTTAATTTTTATAATAAATGTTTCAAAAATTATATTAAATGTGATTTGAGATTAAATGAAAATATAGAACTTATTAATTATTAATAGACATTCACAGTTTGAAATGTATTTATTATTGGTGATAATAAAATAAAATTTGATTATGTGAAATGTTTTTGTTAAAAATTAGCTTTAAGTGATACAAAATTAAAAATGATAATTAAAAATTAAAAATTAATAAAATAATATAATTAATTTGAATGGTAGAAAATAGAAATATTAAAAATATGTTATTTAAGAGACTTCTTGGAAAATAATTTTTTATTGGTTAAAATTATAAAAAAAAATGAGTTTTTTCAAATAGAATGAGAGAGGGTAGAGAGAGTTCAAAAGAGTTTGTTAGAGGATAAGAGCTATTGTATAATCTAGAATAAGTGCAATTTCCTTAACATTCCCAACTCAAAATACTATTTAAGAATAAGAGCTGTTGTGCCTTATTCAAGTAATAATCAGTTAAGTCATAAACATGTGTTGTTACAGTTTATCACACACAAGAACCACCAAGTGAAAAACCACCAAGTGAAAGCTTATGCAAACAAAAACATCATCCAAATATTCATCATCAAATAATACTTTCAAAAAATTTGTAAAATCAATTTCTCTTGTTTTTTCTGTTTTTCACACATACTTTATTTTAATTGATAATAAAACATTTAGAAAATAAATAGTAATATTTGATGAAAATATATATTTCACTAAATTTATATGATTATATTTTTAAATTTAGACACGTACAATAACTATTGCACTTATGCTATTCAATAATAATATTAGCGAGGTATTCTGACCCTAATTTGATAGAGAGAAGAAAAGTAGGATGAATAAATACGTAAAGTTATCTGTTTGGTTCAGAACAAATAAAAATGAGATGAGAGCAAAATGAATAAAATAAAAATATTATATTTTCATCCTCTTCTCTACTAAAAGAACAATTTGAATAAAAAACCAATTTAAACACTAAATACATAAAACTGAAAATTTAACCTCTCAAAAACAATATCTGATTTAGTTAATAATACACAAAAGACATAAATTGATTCCTGAATTTTACCTTTCATGTAAAATTGACCCTAAAATGTAGTCTTTTAGTTTACAAAATTTAGTCTACAAAATTTCAAATTAATAACGATAATATCACAATTAATTTATCATATTCTGAGACCTAACAAGATTTTGTGTTCTTTCATTTGTTATATTTCATAAAAAAATAATTTCACCCTCTTTTCTCCCTTCAAGTTCTTAACCAAACAAATCATAAGCGCAACAGCAGTAGTTTCATACGACGGAGGCCAACATCCTTTAATGTTAGAATATATGTATCTAATATCTAATTTTGGGAATACATAAGATAAGAATGCAATTGAAGCAGCATATATGAAGCATAATACAAAACAAAACAGTAGTATAAATTCAGCAACCAAAAATAAATAGCCGCACCACCATCTCAGCTTGTTCTTGATAACTCAATATTAGATTAAAATGGTTCAAGAAACACCATCAATTTCCTAAATACAACCTTGAAAAAATTAACAGGTTTCCCCCTTTTTTTTTCTCCTTGTTTCCTATCTCGCTTTGTGGTGTGACAGACAAGAGCAATATCGATGAGATATACTTGTCTGCAAAAGCTGATATCCTCTGTGGACGCATGCCATGAATAAAAATCAGGCAAGCAACTAAAGAACTCATCCAATGAGCTCCTTTATCTACTACAATTTTCAAGATATTGGATGCCGCCTCCTGCACATTTTTCAAGCCATAATATAATAAGTCTTGTAATAGAAGAATATATGGAAATTATCTAAACTAAACAGACATGTTTGTAGAGTTTTGCAGAGATTAGGTAGCTCTGATATATGAGGAGGTTATATGTGGAGAGTCTGTTATTTATATTGCAGCCTTGCAATCTATATTTATAATGCCATATCTAATCTATATTCCCATTGATAATATGAATACACTTCAATACATACTGTATGCAGAGGCATTTAAGGCATAGACAGAAAAACAAAAGTGGCAGTCATATCCATGTCAAACTTGTAGTTCAAGAACAATGATGTAAACTTAGAAAATCAATTTTGATTAGGGCATCTGATCAAATACTAGTTTGTTACACAGTTTTTTCAAATTACCTCTTTGGTCGGCTTCGATCTTCTTCATAATCCATCACTCCACCAGATTCAGAGCAGATCTCCTCATGGCCTCTGAAGTCGATGTCGGCCTGCTTACAGTGTGTAACTTCTGCCACGAAGTAAGTAAGACACGTCGACCAATATATTCCAACCATAAAGAACAACAGGCAATTATGTATATAATTAAGGCAGATACTTCTACATTATCTAACACAACTCCAAATCCAAACATAAGATTAATGCACCACACAGCAGCAGCTATATATGGCTAAAAACTTAAAATGTTGTTTTGATGAAAACATTAATGGATAAGCAGTTATGGAAGTGTTGACAAGATTAATGACAAAACAGATCACAGAGGATGGTACTAATCTCCTACCATTCTAGAAAGTGGATTTTTGTCATGTTTAGCCCTACAAAATCAGCATGTAAGATAAAATTTGCACTAACTTATTTACTATATACTTTAATATCAATTTGAGATCTTCAATAGGAAGATTAGAAATACAATTATTAGACACAAGATAAAAAAATAGTAGGGTCTCATCATGAGTAATTTAAGCATCTATGAAGAAAGCCCATAGAAGCACAAATAAAGGGAGAGTAGACCAGACGATAAGCTGAAGGATGGTCAAAAAAAGACATAAAAAATACGAGGGAAATTATCACCCAGACCACAGATTTTAGAAGTAAATGGCCTATATTAGAATTTAATAGAAGACAAGAAACCATGGTTATGTGTGTGATCCATAGCTAACCCCAACCAATGTTGTAGCTTGATTTTTAAAGAATAATGAATTCTGTTTATGCAACAAAAATGGCCCTCAAAGCTTCAGTTATTAATACATACAAATGGGAATTATTTTATTGACTAAAACTTTTGTTTTTCTCTATCATAGGGAATGGAATTCCAGCTTGCACTGTATATCACTGAATAATCGAACACCAATTCATAACACACATAAATACACACTATTATAATTATAGAAATAAGGAACTGATTATATATAATCAATAATATCTATTTAATTATAAGTGTATTATTAGAAGCATTTCTATTTATTCATTCCCGTATCATATCTCTGTTATTAGAATACATTAAATATCTTCTATTTATTGTATTGATTCCTTTTTCTCAATATAAATAAAACAGCCATACTGATGGTTTCAGCTAAATGTTTCTATCTTTCCTAGAGGTTAATAAAAACAACAGGATAAACAAAATTTTCAACACATTTAGTACAAGAATGAAATTATATGTAAACAATTTTCTATCAGATATTTTCTCATCAAAATAAATCCAACCCACCTTGAAAATAGACTTCTTTACTTCTTCCACCTTCTCTTCCACATCCTTCCTGTGCTTCTTGTCAATTTCACTCATAGAATCAGCCCATTTGATCTTCTCTTGGATTGAAACAAGCAGACTTTCTGATGTAGACAACCTATGTTTCCCATTCATAATTAATTTTAGTATTTCGAAGATAAACACCATACATTACATCCCAAAAATTAGCACTATATATAAAATACCAAATTGAGACATTCTAAACCAAAAGAAATAGAATATTCAAACACATTTAAGTATCAAAAACTGTATATAAAATACAAATTAAATTTTGGAAAAGTAGACAATATGAACTTTAGACCAACTTTCAACTAAGATTGGATGCTAAACAGACTTGAATATTTTTATAAAATGGTCATAGTCCAAAAATCCAAAAGCTTTAAGTATTGAAGCAAGTTCCACTATTCAAGTCATCCAGCATCACAAAGCAAGCTTAATATCAAACCTAGAAATTTGAAATTTCACACAAATTTTTCCTAGAATTGGTAATTGACTTACTAAATGGCATAGATATGATTACAAATTATTCAGGGCCCTACTTGAAAAAGAGAGATTACCAGTTAGAGAGAGTATGGATCATATTCCCAAGTTGATCAGGCCTCAAGTCCCTCCCGGCTGCAAATTGGACCTGAAATCACACTTAAAGATCAGGTAAACTTCTAATACTCATTAAACGGTAAAATAGAAATGGATCAAAATATAAATAAAATAACAGATGATGAAGATGTGCTAGGTAGGACCTCAAAGCATCGACGCAACTGATCCAGCTTTCCTCGGACTATTCCCTGATAAGAGTAACAAAATTAGAAATCATGTCTGTCACTCATCAAATATTGTTTTCAGGCTACCAATTTATTAATTTGACTATCCAACAGTGTAGAAAAAGACAAGATAAAAATAACATAAAATGATAAAAGCAAAAGGTTGGTAGACAAAAGATAAGATAGAAGCCAAAATCCCTAAAGTAACAAAAATGTATCTCTGACAATTTATTATTTACAAGACATTTTTGTCAATACCACAAAGGAAGATTAGAAAACTAAGAAATCATGAAAGAACAAATGAAGAAAACCAAATATGTCAATATCACAGGAACTATGTCTTACATAAGGACCAATAACATAATTTCCGTATTGTTTCAAGATCCTTTTAAGTGTAAATGATTGATTACATGTTTACCAAATGCATAGTGTAACACGAGTACTTTGGAACTGCACATTTAGATGATTTTGTTGTATGCTCTTGTTTGTTATCAGAACCGGATTCAGTGCTTTCTAAAGCAGTAGCGCACAAAATTTAACTATCTGTATGAAAATTAGATACAAATACCAGAAACTGTTTTCAGTGCCACACCCCAAAAAAATCATCTTTAATTTTCTCAGATTCTATCATTTACTGGTTACTCACTTTACAAGTAAAGAAGCTATTCATTGGATCGTAATACTGAATAAAACAACAAAAACTAGTTGCTTCATATGCAATGACTTTATATAAGGAAGAATCCCCAAACATTTATATTGCGAACAACTGAGCATTTCCTATAGCAGATTTCATGCCATAGGATTTCTCATGGCTTTTGTTGATATTTTCTTAATAAAGGGAATTAGAGAGATTAAGAATTGATGTATTTTCTCTCTGGTTTCCATTAGAACGATGTAATGTTATTGCTCGCCTCTTCCTACTCTTCTAATGAGTTCTTATATTGCAACAACAATAATCATAGTGGTGAAAATAATAGTGTAGATATACAATTTTGAGCAGTAAAACATTAAATACTCTCTGTAAGGGAATGATGCCTACCGCATACATGCATTCATTAATAAGAAAATCTTCAAGTTCACGAACATTTGCCACATCTAACTCCTGCATCAATTGGTCATACGGCAATACCTGAAAACAATTAATTTTGTAAGAACTTATTGTAAGACAAGGACACTAGAAACTGCAAAAATGGAGAAAGAAACTTGTGGGTATTAATCAAGCACTTGTTCTACGAAAGTATAATACTATATTTAAAATGATGAATTGGATGAAACTATCCTCTAAATAAAAGTCAAGGAGTTAAACCTTTAAACAAAAGTGAGCAAAATGCCATATAGAGATCATAAAAAGCATAATCACATAATACATATGGAAGCAAAGAGGGCCACAAAGGTGCAGGAGTTTCAAAATGTATCAGAGCAGATGCACAAAACTAAAACAGCAGACTAAGAAAGCGCCTGCTAGTAGTTAAACAAATAAAATATATGAATTCAAGTATGATTGATTCAAAAGAAAATTTATCAAGTACTACGAAAATTACAGAGTAAAAAACACAGGATGCTTGTAAATAACATATACAATACATAAATTAAAAATATGAGCAAATCTATGAAAAATCCAGGACGCCTTAACCTGATGTTCAACTCTCATGAGAATATTCCCCTTTTTCTAAAACCAAAAAAATCATAAAATAGAAATAAATGAAGGAACATAGAGGGTGGGGGCAAAGCAAGCTCAAAAACACAAAGGAGTATAAAGAATCCTGTAGGGCTACCCACTGTCTCCACATATTGGAGATTTCGTGAAACAACCATGGGTGGAATGGAAACCATAACAAAGTAAAAATATATAATGTGATCCCAAACCAACATGGATATTTCCTCTTTCTAAAAAAAAACTACAAAATTTAACAAAGAGAAGGCATAATCTAAGACAGTTAAGACTAGCAGCAGAATATAGGAATCTCAATTCAGGTCTTTGAACCACCCTTTTAGCCTAAGAGAATTCACCTTTCAACCAAATTCCCAAGCTAAAACAAGTAATTGAGACATACCTATGAAATAGAATTCAATTTCCACTTAAAACAAAACTAGTTCGGAAAATAAATAAATATGCAAGTTATCTAGACTAGCATAGGCCAGTTGCTGGCGACTATGAGATTCAAATGGATCAGTTAACATCCCTCAATCGACAAGTCAAACAAAAACTGCAAAACAAGATAGCCAATAACTTTGTGTTATTAATAGGTATACCTTGTATGTTTCAGCCAGCGTAAGAACTGTAAGTTGCTTAAGCTTGAGGATCTGATCAGGTATCAATTGTGGTAGACGGTCAGCATTACCTGCAAGCCACGTAAACCTTTTAATAAACATCGTTTTATTACTATTTACATACACAGACTGGCAACGCAAAGATATCAAATATGAAATGAGGATATATTTACGAACTTCCGTAATGATATTATTTACACTAGCATAGCAACCGACATGAAAAGGTTCATACGTCACAACATGCACTTAGTGGAGTTCAAATTAGCGTGATATACTTGTCATCAATCATAAATTGCAAAATATGCAACTAACCAGGCTTCCGTACCTTTACAAGTCCACATGTACATGAATTCCTTTATAATGACAATAGCATGAGATGCTTTAAGGATGTCAAGGTTTAAATAAGAACAGTAAGCGGCCATGATTTCAGACACAATATCGGTTTTATGTGATCTCCAAAATAGTATCGCAGCCACACTAGTCCAAAATATCAAGAATCACAATGAAACAGCAACCACAAACACAATTTAAAACCTTAAGGCATCAGATTTAGCTTCTGTGAAGTGAAAGGGGCATAGCTTAAAAGGATATTAAGAATTGATTGGGGAATCAAGGGAGCAGGCTTAATTATTACTTAATGAAATCATTGTGTAAGTAAATCCTCTTCGATCTTACCATTCTAACAGAGATTACAACTTTCATCTCATGACATTAAACGAGGAAAATACCCATCAGAAAAAAAGTGAAGTGAGGAAACTTAAAAAAAAAACAGAAAGGCGAATCCATAGGCTTACTCTTGTAATCACTCCACGTTCCGTGTGCAAACAACCGAAGCATATCAAGGAAAGCAGAATTCTCGGTTGCTTCAAGCTGCAACAAATCACAAGTAAAAAAATTGCATCAGACATACTGGAATTAGTTCACAAAAACAAATCAGCAAAAACATGGTGTCCATGTTACTTAGACAACCTTTGACATTCCCTCAATTTTATTTCACGCCCGAATGCGCCTTAACAAAATGAAACATACACAATATTTAATCAAAAAAATTAAAATGGCATCCACAAACATTATAGTTTTTACAGTACCCAGAAACTCTAATACATTCATTTCGCAGCCAAAAGCGTTTAAATAAAATAAGATATTTTCAATATATATAATTAAAAAAAAAAAAGTCTACCACGAACATGATAATTTCGCAGCACCCAAAAATAATCACATAAAACGCAAACACAATAAAATAATATTTTTAAAAATATATAATTATGAAGAAACCAATACTTTTCCATCTCCCTGTACAATAAACAATCACTTTCGATAGTAAACAAGACAATTCATAAACAGAATAGTTAAAAAATAAAACCAACAACAAAATTGGGGTAAAACAGGAAGAAACGCCGAGAGAGTGAGAGAAGAGGAACCTGAAGAAGATTGGGGAGAGCGAGAATCTCGGAGAAAGCAAAGAGCGAAGGGTGAGAAGTGGCTTCGACAAGGACGGAGGCCAGCGCAGCGGCGTCGGAGACCGCGGAGGCTCGCTTGACGAAGTGGTCGATGAGCTCCGATTGCCTCTGCTCGATATCCATCTTCAAGAGCGAGGAACGAACTAGGGTTTTTTCGGAAGGGCGAAAACGATTCAATTGAGGGGAAAATCGAGGGTTTCAGGATTAGGGTTTCGATTGAGGATTCGAAGATTAGAAGATTTTTGTAATTTGGAGAGTTTTTGGGAAACTGAAAGCGCACTGGTGATGATGAATGATGTGTCTCCGAAGAGAGAAACAACTATGTTTCTATGACAGTTCAGGCTATTATATATAGTAGGTGAAATTAAATTAATATTATTATTTTGGATGAAATTGAATTATTATTTATTGATGAGGTTAAATAAATAAATAGTTGGGAAATAATTAAGTTAATATTGTTATTTTGGATGATATTGAATTATATTTTATTATTTAAGTTAGATAATAACTAACTGAAAAAATAAGGGGAAATTTGGATAAACTTTCACCTGTACTTGAGGTTTTTCTCCACTTTTTATCGAAAATTATTGAAAATATTTATGGGACTATTAAACAGGTTTTGATTTTTATAAAAGGGATATTTTTGTTTGATTTAAATTATATTTGAAAATGATATATAATATTGTACTTATAATAATAGTGATAATAACTGATTTGTACAGAAAGGAAATTTAATCAATAACTTATGTGTACATAATAAATTATCTAGAAGATAAAATAATAATGTTATATTTTTGTTTTACTCAATTACAAACGACTTAAAAAATTGATGGAATCTGTAAGGACTTGTGTGAGATAAAATAAAAAGTAACAATTAAATTTAATGTGTATTAAAAATCTAGTTTACTTAATTGTGTGTGGTATATGTGGATTATTTTTAGAATTAGATGAAGGATGATAATTGTAATTTTGAGTTAAGAGTAAAAAGAGAAATTTGTGGTGGTGCATGTAGTAAAAACTATTTGTATCTTGACTTATGTCTCGTATCATAAATAAGGTTGTTTCTCCCTTAGATCATTTCAAGCTTGTACCCAACATAAAATTTAAAATTCGAAAGTGTCCTTGTTATCTTTGTTATATTATAGATTTCAGGATTTGAAAGTCGTTCATGTTTGCTTACAGATGAAGCAATCCAAAAGTGGTTATTGTGTACTTCAAATTTTGAAACCTCAATCTGAATCAGTTGGTTCTGTGTGCATCCAGAAGGTCATTTTATTTGTCCAGTTAAGCTTCCATATGGTCATATCCAAAAAGTGGCATATGAATTATGAACTTTCATATCTGGAATTGAGTGTTTTTGGAAGAAGACAAAAATAGAATACATAGGAGAAAACATAGTAGAAGGTGAAAGATGATGAGTGAGCAGCAGAGGAGATCCTGCAAGGATCTAAGATGGCGGCATTGGAGACCAATGGCACAATGAGCGAACCCCTCGTCGGAACTGCCAAAAGAACTCGTCGCACAATGACTCAATGGTGTGTGTGCCTTAATGAATCTAGGTTTTAAATCATTAAGGGCAAAACAAAATTTTCATATAATTGTGAGGTGCAGGTTTGAAATGATCTGGTGCAGGGAGGATCAACCCATAAATAAACTCAGTAGGTTGTTTCTTCTTGCACCTCCGAAAATTGTAAAATTCAAAACGTATTTTTTAAGGACAAAATAGACAAAATGATATTTTGTCTTATATGTGGGAGGTACTAGGAGAAGCTATAGAGGTTCAACAAGAAACAGTCAACTCACAAAGGTGAATGTGCTTAGTGATTTCATAGATGAAAATAATATTTTTGGTTAATTTTTTTTCTTTTAAAACTCACCTTTTTTGGTGAAAATAGTGAGTGGTAACTGTTAGAAAAGATGGCTTTAAATTAGAGGGGGGGTGAATTGTTTAAAGAGGATTTTCGCAAACTTTTCAAAACTATAATGAATTTATCTCAGGAACCAATTGATTCAGCAATTCAGTTAGCCAAAACAGCAAGCAAAAGCTGTAGTACCAGAAAAACAATCGGTTGTTTCGTAGAAACAATCGGTTGTTTATACCAGCAAACAACAAATTAATTGAATTTTAAATAATTAGAGATAGAGAGATTGTACACAGTTGTTTATACTGGTTCACTCCAAACCAGAGCTACATCCAGTCTTCTCAGAAACCCTGAGGAAATCCACTAAGCAATCACCACTTGATCACTTACACCACAACCAAGAGAATGACCTTGAACACCTCAAGAAACACTCTCCTTGGCCAACACTAAGATTGTTAATCTTGAACACCTCAAGAACACACAGCCAATCTCAGCAAACACAGAAACGAATTGTTCAACACAGTACAAGGATTGCACTTGTTTACAGAAGATAATCTGAAATCAATACAAGCAGAATCCTATTCCAACACTTTGATCAATCACAAACTCTTAGCAATCTCAGCACTTTGAAAAACTCTTTGGAAAAACTTTGTCAAAGATTCTTAATTGTCAAATCTGTTTTTCTGAATTTATTCAAAGATGTAGTTTGTTATCAAATCTTAACAAACTCTTAAATTGCATTAAAAGATTGGTCAAAGCATTTAATGAGTGGAGTGTAAGCAGTTAAAACATTTAAAGCTCAGTCAAAACAGAAAACAGTTTTTTTGTTATGGTCCCAAAACAAACAATCGGTTGTTTTGGTACTTTAACAGTTCAACCATTCAAAACAGTTTTCAATCTTTTTCTCAAAACACCTAAGTATAAACAATCGGTTGTTTCGAAAAAACAATCAGTTGTTTTAACTTAGTTTGAAAACATTTTACTTTCACAAAGATTGAGAATGCTAATGCTCTAGATTTAATCAAAGGGTGGATTATAACATATAAACTACCACAGAACAAAGCTTAAACCAGCACAGCAACATCAAGCATAGCAGAGGCTTCAACATCCTTTAAAGGATTTGGATTCTTCAAAACATGAACACCACTTGGTTCAATAGTAACAACATCTAAATGCTCTACTATTTACATTAGAGGTACTCTTTAATTAAAATTAAAATTAATATTACTTATATTAAAGGTGTTTTTTAATTAAAATTAAAATTAACATTATTTAAAAATTTAAAATATCATTTTATACACTATATTAAATGATAGATATTGCAACAGGTTAAATTGGTCTGTCATTTTATATTTTGTGACGGTAAGATATATGACATATGTCTTCCCTCACATGTTTTCTATATAGATAACGTTATGTTTTTTTTATAAGGTAGTAAGAATTCGTAAAAAGTATTACTAAGTTGTTGAATTTTTATAGGGCTACCTCAATTAATGGAATAATCGAGACAAAAGTTACTTTTATAGAACATCTAAGGTTTCTTTCTTTTGGTTAAACATGTTTTTTTCTCTTTGAATATATACCTTTTTGCTTAGATAGAACTTTATATTTTTAACGGTATTCCTAAAGGAAAGTTTTTGAAGCCTACCATGGGGAAAATCAAGATGAATCTTTAAAATTGGAAAGGTAAAATGTGAAGTATGATAGGCCAAATTCATTTGTTTAATTCTATCATTGGTGGAATTTTTAGGTTTTCTTTTAGAACTTTTCAATGGTTGATTGCTCTTATAAAGGAAATTAAGGGATGAATTGAAATTTTGTTTGAACTGGAGATTATGCTTCAAGAGTGGTTAGTGATGTGAATGCAATAACAAGAATACATGATTCTTTGACATTCTTAGGAGCAACTTGAGTTGGTCATGAAATGACACTTTACTTAGAATTGGATCAATGTTCTAATTCAAGAACTCACAAAGACTTTGCACCAAACCAAAGCTCATATGGAAGTCCATATATTGTCAAATGGAATCAAACAACAACGAAGGAAGAACAACAATTAAGAGCCGAACAGAAATGAAAGGTAAAGCTACTGCACCGAACAGAAAATGAACACAAAGCTGGAAAACATAAATTTAAACGGTGGAAATGAAAGGAAACACTAAGAACTAAGAAGCTACCGAATGGAATTGAAAGGAATGAGATAAAGAACACTTATGGAGTGAAGCTTGCTGAATTGAGACTTGGAAAATGTAGTCACGCCACTTGGAGCCTTGTTCCAAGATAAGTGATAGAATGCCGCCACTTGAAGCTCACCATTGGCACACAAGATAAGGCAAAGGAAGAAGAAGACACAAGACTCACAATTTCTCTCTAAATTTGAGTATAGTCTCTCTACTTCTAAATTCCAAATCTGATTTGTACAATGGCATCACCTTTATTTATAGCCTATAAGGTGCTGAAATGCAAAGCCAAATGTGCCCCAAATGACACTCAAATTCGACGCCAACTAGTGCATGAAGGAAGTGTGACTTTATTTCCTAGTTTGGCACCTCCTAACTCCTATCTACACTCCCCCTAGTATCCCTTACTACTTACATACCTATTTATTACATCCGCACCCCTACTCTATAAAAGAAATAAGAAGAGCCATCTTTTGATACTCTTGTCCCAAAGCTCTTGCCATGCTCCTAGTAATTCGTTGGGCTTGGGCTTGAGCATCCTCTACTTGGTTTCCATCATACTCCCCGGGTTGGAGAGAATTCGTCCACGAATTTGGGAAACCTGCAGCAAAAGGAGTGAGATCAGTAATATTGAAAGAATTACTTCCAAGATAAGTAGTAGGCATATCTAACTCATAGGCATTATCATTAATCCTCTTGATGACTTGGAAAGGGCCATCACCACGAGGCATAAGTTTGGACTTCCTTAGAGAAGGAAATCTATCCTTTCTCAAATGAAGCCAAACCCAATCGTCGGGCTCAAAGATTAATGCCTTTCTCCTTTGGTTGGCAGTGTCAGCATACTTACCAACTTTCTTCTCAATTTGTAACTTGATGCGGTTATGTAAATCCTTAATAAAAGAAGCCTTTTCAAAACCGTCATTGCATAGAACCTTATCAAGTACATGAATGGGAAGAAGATCTAGAGGTGTGAGGGGATTAAACCCATAAACAACCTCAAAAGGAGAATGGTTAGTGGTGGAATTTACTACCCTATTATAAGCAAAATCAACATGAGGTAGTAAATCCTCCCAAGCCCTTGGGTTCCCGGAAATAAAGCATCGCAATAATTGACCCAAAGTTCTATTAACCACTTCAGTTTAACCATCAGTTTTAGGGTGGCACGGAGTAGAAAACAGAAGTTTTGTGCCTAGTTTCCCCCATAAGGTCCTCCAAAAGTGACTTAAGAACTTAGAATCCCTATCGGATACTATACTTCTAGGAAGTCCATGTAAACGAACAACTTCCTTGAAGAAGAGATTTGCAATATGGCATGCATCATCCACTTTGTGGCATGGAATAAAATGAGCCATTTTAGAAAAACGGTCCACTACCACAAAGATGGAATCCTTACCCTTCGATGTCTTGGGCAGTCCTAAGATAAAATCCATAGAAATATCAACCCAAGGCATTGTAGGGATAGGAAGAGGAGTATATAAACCATGGGGTTGGACCTTAGATTTAGCCTTCCTACATGCTATACATTTATCACAGAAGGTATGTACGGATTTGCGCATGTGAGGCCAAAAGAAATGTTCATGCAATGTTTCTAAAGTCTTAGCTACCCCAAAATGTCCCATAAGCCCACCCTCATGAGCCTCTCTAACAAGAGATTGTCTTATGGATCCTTGGGGAACACAAAGTCTTTTTCCTTTGAAAAGAAAACCATTATGTAAGAAAAAGTCTTTATGACCTCCCTTGGAACACTCTTGATAGATTAGAGAGAAATCTAAGTCATCATGATAAAGTTCCTTTATGTGATCAAATCCTAAATATTGAACATTCAAAACATTTAACAAGGTATATCGTCTTGAAAGAGCATCGGAAACCACATTAATTTTACCTTGTTTATGTTTGATCACATAAGGAAATTGCTCAATAAACTCCACCCACTTAGCATGTCTCTTATTAAGCTTGCTTTGGCTTTTCAAATATTTAAGGGACTCATGATCACTGTGGATCACAAATTCCTTTGGAAAAAGATAATGTTGCCAATTTTGCAAAGCTCTAACAAGAGCATAAAGTTCTTTATCATAAGTGGAGTAATTGAGATGACTCCCTTTGAGTTTCTCACTAAAATAAGCTATGGGGTGTCCTTCTTGAAGGAGAACGGCCCCAATGCCTATATTAGAGGCATCACACTCTATTTCAAATGTCTTAGCAAAGTTAGGAAGGGCTAAAATGGGGGCTTTAGTTAATTTATCCTTCTAAGTTTGAAAAGCGTTTTCTTGCTCTTGTCCCCACTTAAAAACCACATCCTTCTTTACTATGGCATTTAAAGGTGCGGCAATTGTACTAAAGTCTTTCACAAACCGCCTATAAAAACTAGCAAGTCCATGAAAACTTCGTACTTCATTGACATTGGTGGGTGTAGGCCAATGTTGAATTGCTGCAACTTTTGTTTGATCTACATGCACCCCTTTATGACTTACCACAAACCCTAGGAAGTCTATATGATCTAATGCAAAGAAACATTTAGCATGATTAGCATACAATTTCTCCTTCCTAAGGGTTTCTAATACTTGTCTAACATGTGACTCATGATCTTCTAAAGACAAGCTATATATAAGAATATCATCAAAGTAAACCACAACAAACTTGCCAATGAATGCTCTTAATACATGATGCATGAGTCGCATGAAGGTACTAAGAGCATTAGTCAAGCCAAAAGGCATGACCAACCACTCATATAAACCAAATTTGGTCTTAAAAGCGGTTTTCCATTCATCACCATGTTTAATTCGAATTTGATTGTAACCACTCTTAAGATCAATTTTGGAAAATATTTTAGACCCATGTAATTCATCCAACAAGTCATCTAACCTAGGAATGGGATGCCTATATTTGATGGTAATGTTATTTATAGCGCAACAATCCGTACACATCCTCCATGTCCCATCCTTTTTTGGGACAAGTATGACAGGCATAGCACATGGACTCATGTTATCTTGTACCCACCCCTTAGCTAATAAATCCTCAACTTGTTTTTGAATTTCTTTGGTCTCTTGGGGATTGGTCCTATATGCAGGGCGATTTGGTAAAGAAACCCCGGGCATGAAGTCTATTTGGTGTTCAATCCCTCTTAGAGGTGGTAAGCCTTTAGGAGGATCTTGAAACACATCTTCATATTCATTTACCAAATGGTCCAAACATGTGGGACTATCCTTAGCCGACTCACATTCAATAGGACTAGGAATAGCTAAAAAAATAGGCTTGTGAGTAACTATTACCTTTTTAACTTGTTGGGTAGATATGAGAAGGCTTCTCTTGGAATTTTGTTTATCATTTTCTTTCTCTCTCTTTTCTCTCATTTTGACTTGGTCCTCATGCACTTCCTTTGGAGAGAGAGACTTAAGAATGACTTTGTGCCCATGGAAGTTAAAAGAAATTTTGTTGGTAAAGCCATCATGAAAAACTTTTCTATCAAATTGCCATGGCCTACCTAAAAGTATATGAGTAGCTTCCATTGGAACAACATCACACAAGACCTCATCTTTATATTTGCCAATGGAAAATGTAATGAGGACTTGCTTGTTCACCACTAACTCACCCACCTCACTCAACCATTGTAACTTGTAGGGCTTGGCATGAGAGATGGTAGGCAATCCAAGTTTGTCTACCACTCTTGTGCTTGCCACATTAGCACAACTCCCCCCATCCACAATTAAAGAGCATACCCTATCATCAATAAGACACCTTGAATGAAAAATATTTTCTCTTTGAGTTTCATCAAAAGGTTTTAAAACTTGTCCAAGCATGCGTTTTATTACTAATAGGTCACCCTCATGTGGGCTTTCACTCTCACTTGGGGATCTAGAAGGTGAGGAATGTCTAGAAGATTCGGACTCATGCTCACTACCATCTACCCCATCATGCATATACATAGCTCGTTTAGAAGGGCAATATGTCCATAGCTTAAGCATTTAAAACACTTCTTACTAGACGATTTAGGTGGTGATTTAGGCCTAGAATTGGAAGTGGAAGGCTTAGACTCTCTAGGTTTGAAAGTAGAGTCCTCAGAAGGGATATTTGAAAAAGAGTTATTTTTATTTTTCCAAGAAGAGTGGTAGTAGTTATCCTTAGACAAATTTTTGAAAGCATTTTTCCTAGCAAGTTGACTTTCAATTTTACTAGCAAGGTGAACCACATTTTCCAAAGAAGAATATTCTTGTAACTCTACCACGTCTTGAATGTCCCTTCGAAGGCCACTCACAAACCTAGCTATCTTAGCTTCCTCACTCTCATCCATATTAATTCGAATTAAAAGCGTGTCTAGTTGGTTAAAGTAATCATCCATACTTAGCGTGCCTTGATGAAACCGTTGGAGTTTCAACATTAGGTCTTTCCTAAAGTGTGGGGGTACGAATCTAGCGTGTAAACATGCTTTCAAATCGTTCCAAGAGACCACGAACGGTCTCTTGTGTAGGTCAATGTCCATGAGATATTGATGCCACCATTGCATGACATAGTCCAAAAATTCAAAAGAAGCTAATCTAACCCTATGCTCATCTCTAACCCCATTTACATAAAAAATTTGATCAACCTTAGCCTCCCATCCTAAGTATACATTGGGATCACTTTCACCACTAAAACTAGGAAGTTTTACATTAGGAGAACAAGGGCCAGCCACATGTTGGCGCCTCTCTTCATGGTGATGATGCCTTGGCCGTGCATTGTCTTCATAATAACCATGAGAAGAATGGGAATGCCTTGAAGAATGCCGAAGAGGAGGATGAGGTCTTCTCTCCCGGTTTTGATGGATTTCTTCACGTCTTAACTCCAAACTTTGGAGCCTTGCCTCCATTTGTCTTATCACATCAAGATAGTGAGCATTTGATTGCTTGGCATTCTTTAAGTCTTCAAAAAGAGCTGCCTTTTGAGGTGAGCAAGGTTTGGAGGATTCTCCACTAGAAAAATGAGCGATGATCAAAAATACAAAAAACAGAAACAAACAGTGAAAGAAACTTGTTAGACAAATAAAGTGAGATGTAGGTTGTTGGAAAAATGCCCAAGAAAGTACTCAAGCCACTCCAAGAAAGTATTCTGTCCTCAACCAAACCTTTCTTGTGGAATGGAGGAGCTTCAAATGAAACAATGTCACAGCAAACCAACTTACTTAAGAACAAGTCTCCACAAAACTTTTAGAAGAACAAAAAGACAAGCAAGAAAAGGTATAAACAAGAAAAGCTAAACCAAAAAAACAGAAAGCAATGTATGACAAACTGGAAAAGAAAATGAATGAAAGACAAGCAAGAAAATAAGGAACTCAATGAATAAAGAAGGCACACCAAAAGAGTCCTAAAGAAAAGTGTTAGAGTAGATTGAATAAAACAGAAAACAGCTACTGGAAAAAAAAAATTTAAATGCAAACTGTGCTATGTTTACAGATTTAACTGGAATGATTGAAAGCGAACTGGAATGTGAAAAATTAACCACAGAAACTTCAATGTCTTAACTCAATAATGGCACTGGAATGAGGTAAAAACAGTAAGCCAATTGAGAGAAATAAATTTTTCAAAATTGCTGCCCAATTACCGTATTCTTTTCGGCAGTATTATACACTTTCCGTATTTTATTTATCATTTTGTCTGTACTTGGAATTTTTGAGTAATTCTTTTTTCTATGCTTTTGTAACACTTTGAAGAATGTAAATCCAAATTTTCAGAAATTTCCAGTGAGCCAATTAATTGCAGTAAATTGAAAACAGAGTATCCTATTTAGGAATGAAAAACAGTATGATGAACTAGCAAAGACATAATGGAATTTGTGTAAAGGAACTTATATAGAATGCAAATACAAGCATGAACTCAAATCTAAAAATGAAAATGCACAAAGGATCAAGCAATAAACTCAAAAAACAGAGAGTAAACCGAAGCAAGAAACAATCAAAGCAATAAAAGTACTACAAGAAGTAATGACAATTATGGAATAACATGACTAAGACAAAACTTGACATGATTACAAAATTAAAAAACATATCACAAGATATAACAACAAGTGAAAGAAAGCTTAAGGTAAGCTCTAGGAAGGAGAGTGCCATTCCAAAAGAGCAGCCATACTCATATGAACAATGAGTGCCATAATCCTTTTCACAAACACTTGGTGTAACAAAAGAAAAACAGCAAGGAAACTCAAAATAAATCCTAAAACAGAATGGTAAACAACTTGAATTAAAGAGCTCTTGAAAGTAAAGTGCAATACAACTCAAAATTTAAGCAAAAACAAGCCTAGACTCTAGATACCACATGATGTGAATGCAATAACAAGAATACATGATTCTTTGACATTCTTAGGAGCAACTTGAGTTGGTCATGAAATGGCACTTTACTTAGAATTGGATCAATGTTCTAATTCAAGAACTCACCAAGACTTTGCACCAAACCAAAGCTCATATGGAAGTCCATATATTGTCAAATGGAACCAAACAACAACGAAGGAAGAACAACAATTAAGAGCCGAACAGAAATGAAAGGTAAAGCTACTGCACCGAACAAAAAATGAACACAAAGCTGGAAAACACAAATTTAAACGGTGGAAATGAAAGGAAACACTAAGAACTAAGAAGCTACCGAATGGAATTGAAAGGAATGAGATAAAGAACACTTATGGAGTGAAGCTTGCTGAATTGAGACTTGGAAAATGTAGTCACGCCACTTGGAGCCTTGTTCCAAGATAAGTGATAGAATGCCGCCACTTGAAGCTCACCATTGGCACACAAGATAAGGCAAAGGAAGAAGAAGACACAAGACTCACAATTTCTCTCTAAATTTGAGTATAGTCTCTCTACTTCTAAATTCCAAATCTGATTTGTACAAGGGCAACATCTTTATTTATAGCCTATAAGGTGCTGAAATGCAAAGCCAAATGTGCCCCAAATGACACTCAAATTTGGCGCCAACTAGTGCATGAAGGAAGTGTGACTTTCCTTCCTAGTTTGGCACCTCCTAACTCCTATCTACACTCCCCCTAGTATCCCTTACTACTTACATACCTATTTATTACATCCACACCCCTACTCTATAAAAGAAATAAGAAGAGCCATCTTTTGATACTCTTGTCCCAAAGCTCTTGCCATGCTCTTAGTAATTTGTTGGGCTTGGGCTTGAGCATCCTCTACTTGGTTTCCATCAGTTAGCCACGATTAATTAGAAAACTGTAGGCTTACATTTTAAAGTGGTATTAGAGTGATTAGTTTAAGATAAGAGAATTGGACCTCATCCATTAGGTTAACTTTGAGATTTTCTTTTTAGTTCCTAAAATTGGGTTGTTTTGATGAGATAAAGGCTTATTACTAAATTCAATACTATGCGAGTGAGACATACTTCTTCTACAATTCTATCTAGCATAAAACCTTTGATTAAAATGGTTAAGGATAAGGTTCGTTCGGTGTTGATAAATAGTAAGACTATTAATTTATGAAATGATGTTTGGTGTTGTAATACATCTTTGGTCAGTTTGTTATAAATATCGATTAATGTGTCTATCCAACTCTCTGTTAAGGTGATTAATATTTGGGATGGAGATTGATTCCTTTTATTATTATGTCAACACGTGTTTGCCTTGGTAACAAACTTCTTTAAAGGATTATGCTATAAAGAATAGTAAAGATGAATTAGTTTGGACTAATTATATTAATGGCATTATTTCTTAATAAATTGCTAAACAATTTTTGCACGAGAGTAGAAGTTAATGTTAGAATATATGGCCTTAAATGAGAGGGGAGTAAATTGTTTAAGGAGGATTTTTGAAAACTTTTAAACTTAGAATGGAAATTCTTTGAAAACCTTGATTAAGGATTCAGTTTTTCCAAAACAAACAGCAAAAACACAAAGCTGGAAAAACAATCGGTTGTTTTAGCGAAACAATCGGTTGTTTATACCAGTCTCAAAAAGACAAAACAGAATTTAAAGAGATAGGGATAGAGAAAATGTACACAGTTGTTTATACTAGTTCACTCCAAACCCAGAGCTACATCTAGTCTTCTCAGAACCCTGAGGAAATCCACTAAGTAATCACACCTTGATCACTTACACAACTACCAAGAGAATGACCTTGAAAACCTCAAGAAACACACTCTCCTTAGCCAACACTAAGATTGTTGATCTTGAACACCTCAAGAACACACAACCAATCTCAGCAAAACACACAAACAAAATTGTTCAGCAGTTTACAAAGATTACACTTGTTACAGATGAATATCTGAAATCAATACAAGTAGAATCCTATTCCAGCACCTTGATCAATCTCTAAACTCTTAAGCAATCTCAGAACTCTTTGAAAAACTCTTAGTTAAAAACTTTGTCTCAAGATTCTTAATCCTTAAAAACAGTTTTTCAGAATATATTCAAGGATATAGTTTGTTATCAAATCTTAACAAACTCTTAATTGCATTTAAAATAGATTGGTCAAAGCATTTAATGACTGGAGCGTATTCAGTTAAAGCATTTAAAGCTCAGTCAAAGAAAACAGTTTTTCTGTTATGGTTTCAAAATAAAAAATCGATTGTTTCCTCAAATCAATCGGTTGTTTTGTTACTTAACAGATTTCACCATTCAAAAACAGTTTTCAAACTTTCTCAAAACACCTAAGTGTAAACAATCGGTTGTTTCGACAAAACAATCGGTTGTTTTAACTTAGTTTGAAAAACATTTTACTTTGATAAAGATTGAGATGCTAATTGCTTGAGATTTAATCTAAGGGTGGATTACAATATTAAACTACCCCAGAACAAAGCTTAAACCAGCACAACAACACCAAGCAAAGCAGAGGCTTCAACATCCTTAAAAGGATTTGGATTCTTCAAAACATTGAACACCACTTGGTTCAACAGTTAATTCATGGTTGAGCAAAATCTAGAAGACTTTTATTCCTTTGACTAGGTTTTTGGTGATTTGGAAGTTAATTTTTAATAGATTGTCTTTGGATGTTAATTTGCATAAAACTGATAGTCATATTTGTTCTATATGTGATATTTGTATGAAATTTCAGGAATATGTTAAATATTTTTGGTGGTTGCTCAACTTTTGAATTGGATTCAAGGTATGATTTAATGTGTTATTGTTAAATTAAAATTCAATAGAACTCGAATTGTTTTGATTAAGTTTTTAACAGTTAAGTTCAAATCATGGAAATACTTCGTCCAACAAATACAAGACTTTATTAATATTAGATCACGACAAACACAAGTGTTTCATTTATTATCGAACACAAACAACACATGTGTCCTATTTGTTTCATTTGATAAAAGAAAGCCTTAATTAAACGATATGAACATAATTTTTAAACTAACATTCTTCACGGAATATTCTCTATGTTTATTTTGTGTTTACAGAGAAAGTCTTCATCTTATGTTAAACGAGAAGATCTCAAGAGCATATGTCTACATCAAATATCTTTTGGAAGATATGTTAAAGTTACTTCACACCATCAACCATCCAAACTTTGAAAAGACTATTTGTCTTGTACGGTGCCATGATTTTTGTCCAACTTTGAAAAAACACTTTGACCTAGCCATGTTTAGCCTTGGTGGCTTTCTTATGTTGCTCAGATAAGAGAATCACATTTAAAAATTCATGTCATGCATTTAATGCTTCTCCAAACTTGAACATGGGCAGACCCAATAAGAAGAAGAAGTTTTTTGAAGATCCTCATAACATCTACAAAAGACTTGTAATGACTATTTTCTTCTCAAGTTTTATATATAGAAGATATTCATGAAGAAAGATTGATGAAAGTCTTGCAATAAAACAAGCATAAAATCATAAGTTATCATTATTTTTTTATAGTTGTGAGAAAAAACATTGTTCATGTTTGAGAGCAACCTAAAGGAGTAAATCCAGCTTATATCTATCGTAAGACATAACCTTTCTTTAGTGAGCAATTTGGTGTTTTTTTTAATAAAAAAAATATGTATATACTCTATCCTAATTTATGTAACTAAACTAGTTAGAGTTTGAATCAACTAAAAGAACAACAATTAAAGTATGTTATATTTTTAATAATGTTAAAGTAAACAAACTAATAGGAAATAGTTATTTTGAGAAGACCTTTATGTAAATGTGTGTGGATTGAGCTTTATAAAAAATGGAAGGAAATTGAAAATCTCAACTACACCTAAACATATAAATCATTTTCATTACATTCTCACTAAACATTTATTCATCTCATGTCAAAATAATTCAATAACCAATATAAATAATGTAAGTTAAATAAGTACTATAGTTATTTGACATAACATTTTATGATCATTCAATAAAAAGGAATATCACATTAGTAAGAACCCCTTGCCTAAGCTACATTCTCTAGTATAATAGAAATCATATATAATGATCTCCTTGGTGAAATAATTAGTGAACAGTTGACTGAGAGACTCCTCACTTAAACAATATTTGGTCGCTTGAGAGAAGAACTTTTGAGTTGAAATCATGTTATCGAGTCCATATCCTCCTTAAAAGAGATAAACTTTGCTTGAGTGAGATATATAGAATTAGGAATAGAAAAACTAACAACATAACCAAAATAACAAGTTGTTCAATCTCATACTTTATTATATCATCTTTATTAAATTTTGAAGCTAATTTAAACTAGATTGATTCCATCATCTTGTCACTTAAAGACTTTAAATAAAAATCACAACTCATTAATTTCACAAAGTTAAAGTAATATATATCTATACATTTAACAACCTACCATCTTATTCAATTCATAACATACAAATATTTCCTTTTATACTCAATTTACAATTAACACAAAAAAATCATTAACTAACACATTTGTTTTCCAAAAATTACATGCACGTATTAACCTAAAATCATCAATTAAGAAAAATATAATTTGAAGGAGATGATGAATTAAGAAGATAAAATGAACTTCTAGATCACTTTAAACATGAAAATCCTAATTACAAAACATTTCAACAGTCAAACTCAAAACCCAAATACTAAACTTTCTGATACCCAACAGCTCTTTATTTTTATTTATTTTTTAACAAAAACAAAAGCTCAACATAACTAAAACCTAATTGTAGTTAATATCTAAACTCCCCATGAGTATTACTCTTATCACTTAATTAAATATACATTCACTTCTACAAATCATTCATACTTTAAACACTTAATTATTTAAATTAAAGATTCACACATTTTAAATTTAATTATTACTTTTCGATTATTTCATACTATACAAGTCGGTCGGTATTCAATATCGAAGATTCTAGGATCATTCGACCCGGTTCCAAGCAGTAGACTAACATTAATAACATCCAAATATCGAATACTCACTCGAATGTCAGAGAATATTTTGTAAGTGTTCTCTTGATCGAAATCAAAATGTAAGAAGAAGAGGAAGGAAAACGCAACTAAAGGAAAGTAATCAATTGTTCAGAGTCTGTAAGACGTACTATCTTAGTCTCTTACAAATACACATACATTTATTTATATAAAAAACACAAATACTTTAAGAAGTAAATGAAAAATAATAAACATAATTAGAAATTTGATGAAGATAAAAAATGAGAACAAAAATTGAGAATAAAAAATAAAATTCCCAAAAATGTTAAGAACCAAAAACTTGTTTAAAAAAATAGTATATAATTCATACTTAGTAGTTAATGACAATCAAGTACGAAATAAAATAAATCGAAAAATATAAATATTTTTTTTATAGAAACCATAACGATAACTTTTCATGATGAGCAGCAAAATGTAAATTTAAAACTTATTAGGAACAAAAGCTTATTTTTGTTTAATAATTATTAACACCTGTTTTTGTTTGATATAAGAGATGTAAACAGGTTGAATGAAAATAAATAACAAAATAAAGATGTTTGATTGGAAATATAAAAACAATATGAAAAATAGAGAAATGGTTAAAATTAGATAAAAAAAAAACAGAGAAATGGTTAAAATTTACAATTTTTTTAAAATACGGATAATGACATATATTTAAATATATTTTTGTTTTGTTTTTATCTTAAGAATACTATATAAGTCGATTTATTTTATTTATCAAAACGTTATTTAAATCACTTTTAAAAAAACTTGTTTTAAGGGAAAATAATAGGTTTTTAATTAAGGATAAATAATAATAATAATAATAATTAAGAATTTTCATCAGATTTTGTTTTATTAAGCCATCATCAATATTTATTTATTTATTTTTCTATCCAGATATCACTTTCTGTTTTCTCATTTTCAGGCATAACCTAACCAGAGATTTCGCCTTGTCAGAAAACGATGACAGACGCCGTGGCCGATTCACGCAACAATGCGGCGGTGCAAGCCACCAACGACGACGCATCCGCCAGTAAATTGTAAGGGCACCTCCTCAATTAATAATTACACATTGGACTTATTTTTCTTATCATGCAATTGTTGCTGTTTCGAAATCAACTATGATGTTTTTTTTTGCCTTTTTAGTTTACTGATTAGCTATTTGGGATTTTCATTCTTCACCATGATAGGGATTAGGGAATAACATTCTTGAGTTGTTGTTTCATGTGTTTTTTTTTTTTTTTTTTATTTCAATACCTTTTTTTTTTGCTTCCCCATTTTAGTAGATTAGGAATAGGGTAATGTTTGGATAAACTTTCCCTTACAAGCTAAAATGAACTTCTGCAACTCAATTTTTTGGAGAAGTTGGCGAGAGAACTTTAACAGAAGTTAAGTGTACAGGTTGATGTAGCTTATTGGGGTTGGGGAAACTTATTACATTCTGCTGTCTTATTTTCTTCTCCTACATGTGCTTATGTATAATTTATCCAAACAGAGCCTATATCTAGAAGCTGCAGTGTTTGTTGGCTTGCGCTCATGGTGAATTATCCCAACAGGGCCTAGGTTTGTCTAGAAGCTGCAATGTTTGTTGACATGCAACATAGGCAATAGTTAGATAGTGGTTATAAGTTATATACCCCCCTTTTTTAAGACACTGTCCTAAGTATGATTCTGCAAGCCCTCTTAAGTAGCTTTCTAAAGAAAATGAGATATTTATTTATTTTTGTTTAGTGTATGGGAATTGCTTCATTCTCGTAATTGATGACTTTGTCTTTTTAGGTCATTTACTAGTTCTAAATTTTTAATGTATACTGATACACCTTAGTTTCTATGGAGCTTTCTCTTAAAGATGGCTTGTCAAGGGATGATGCAATGGAAAAGTTGCATTTTTTACCTGTGAAAATGAATATTGCAGGAGGTTAAGTTACAGGGTCCCTATAGCATAAGCACTAATGAAGGAAAATCTTGTCCCAGTATTGGAATTCTCTATGGTCGGGGAAACTGCTTTGGGTTTTTGATGAAATATAACAATGTATTGCATGTAAAGTGAATGTTATTTATTCATGACATGGTTTTGAGGAAACACTGGAAGGATAAATTACTTTTATCGGAGTGAGTGTGAAATTTTATATAATGAAACAAACACAATGAAACACATATTTTCTCTGTTTATTTTATTTTCAAATGCTATTATGTCAGACCATCTGAATTGTTATTGATAACAGCTTGGTTTAATTTTAAATGATATAATATTATGGTTACAGTGTCATCTATTTATTGTTTTACAAATATTGTAGACCGGAGAAGAAACTGTGTAGAGTTTGAAACTTCGTGTGTAAGAAGTCAGTCATCTATTTTTTTAAAAATATTATAGAAAACCAATTGAAAATATATGTGCTATGGGTTTCAAAATTGAAAATGGGTCTAAATTTTACATGGACTTTGATCCATAATAGCAATATGATTAGATCTACCTATCCTTTCTGCGTACTGGAAAAAGTCCTGTCCCACATCACAAACCTTATCAAAATCCATGTAACATTGATTCCGATTATGTTGGTATTATTCTCACCCTTTTTTAGTCATAAATTTTCATCTTGTACTCAGTTTTCGTCTGAGTTCTAATGAATTATAGTTGTTATTATTCTTATATAGTGACTATTTGCTCTCTACAAACTGCTGTAGGTCATGTGTAAAAAAGGGCTACATGAAAGATGATTATGTTCATTTATTTGTGAGAAGGCCTGTGAGGAGATCTCCAATTATTAATCGGGGTAGGATTTAGCTTCTTTAAGTAATTTACTTGTTTAAGTACCCATCCTTCAAGTTGTTAGTTTATTGATGCATTTGAATTGTTTGAGTATGAAGGTTACTTTGCTCGTTGGGCTGCTATTAGGAAACTTCTCTATCAGTTTCTTGATGTTGAGAAGAAGGCAGATGGAGAGGCCCCAATAAAGAAGCAGATATTATCACTTGGAGCAGGCTTTGACACAATGTATTTTCAGTTGCAGGTGCCTGGCTTTCCTTGTGATTTGTACTGTGTATGTTGTACTTAAAAATTAATCAGGTTCTGACTTTTAAACTATAGGTTAGCTGTCCTTTTGGTGCCTTGTGGGTTAAGTGATGGTTTGGATTGAACTAATATTGATCCAATGCTTTTGCATTTAAATATTAGAGATTTTTTTTTTTACTTTGTGTTTTAAAGGACGTGAAGGCACTTTAGATTTCATTATTGTTGGTGCTCTTGCGCTAACTTGCTAGCTTTTAATGGTGGGTTCCCCAAGTGCTTATAATAATTACCTTGTACTTTACTTACACAAGACATAGACGTTGTGAGCATGAGTTATTCTTAATCTTGAGTTCTCATGCCACAGATTTGTTTTGGCTGAATATTTTTTTTGTTCTTTTGTGTGGAATGTATTTTCCTTTCAGAACTGTGTAGGTTAGTTAGACCAGTGTATTTTGAGAAAAATAAAATAGACGATGAATGCGGAAAAGTATGAATATGGTTGAATGACTAGTTAAATCACTAATTACCTTTTAATAAATTTCAAGGCCTTTGGACTTGTCTTTTCAGTATAATTTGAATTTGAATTAATGAGTGGTCGAATATTCTAATACAAGAATATGTAAGCAATATTCTATAGTCTATCCATGCCTTGTGAATTCTCCATGTCCATCTCTTATTCTTTTCCATCTGTTTCATGCTAGTTTTGGGCAAGGTTGCTGAAGTGCTGTACATATTGTAAAATGAGCTCATGCTTCACCTAGTTTTTAGTGTATATTTTTTATATAGTAATATGTGTGCAAAAAATACTTTATTTGTACCTAATTTAATCTGTTGTATAAGCATCTTAAAGTTTCTGTGTTTCCTATTATTTTAATAACTTGTGTAGAGTTATTGTTGTGTGGTAGTGAAGAAGAAGAATCCTTTCTTCTTTCACCCATGCACATCCAAGATGCAAAAATTTATTTGTATGCAACTTCATTGGATGCTTAAGCTGTTTTACAGTAGCCTCCATGTGACTCAGGTTGTGGATGGAAATTGTGAAATGTTGTAGTTTGTTACTCATTATCATTATTTCCATTTTTTCCTGGCAACCTGTTTGCTTAGCTTCACTAAACTAGTTTTCTGCTAATGTACAGTCATGTCATAACTTAAAAATTGTTTCATGGCAGGACGAGGGGAAAGCACCAGATTTGTATGTAGAAGTGGATTTTAAGGAGGTAGAAACTTGAATATCTTTCAAATTTTTAGTTTCTATGCAACATATATTTCTAGTTGATTTGGGTTCTGAGTGGGATTGTTCACATGTATTTTGTCTAGAAACTCATGCATAGATACTGTCTGTTTTGACTAAATTCATATCTAATTGTAAAATGAAGAGAGAATGATTTATATATTTTTTAAATTGTAAGTTTTTAACTGTCACCATTGTATTTGTAATCTAGGTAACTAGTAAAAAGGCAGCTCTTATCGAGACTTGCAGTCAATTGAGGAATAAACTTGGTGAAACAGCAACCATATCAAGAGGTAAGCAATGCTGAATATGATACTTTATATGGAAGGAACATCTCCGATAATTTGTATTCTCTTATTGTGGTGATGTCCTTTTCTTTTGTGGTAGCGCATGGTGCTGAAGTGTCAATATAAATTAAGAGTTATAAAATTCACACCCTTTAAAGTTTTCAAACCCTAGACATTTCTATGGCCCTTCAAATCTCTATATTAAAATTGCAATAGAAAATATTCATGGATGAACCAAAAGTTCTAATTCAGAAGGTTGAGGAACTTTGATTTGGTCCCCAAGCTTAATCTTAGAACTACAAAGTACAAACATCGAAAAACTGTCTCAGAGTTTGAGGGTATAATCAACATAGTTTTTTCATTATGATTTTTGGTAACATCAATACTGAAAGATAAAATTCATGATTACTTCTAATTAGATCTGATGCGTGCATCTCTCATTTTCTGCCAGAGAAAGGAGAAGTGATCAGTGCTCAATATAAACTAGTCCCTGCAGATTTGCGTGATGTACAACAATTAAATGATATTATATCTGTTGCTGCTATGGATCCAAGGTATGTATTGGGAGTCAGCTCTGTCTTTGCCTCTCTGTCACAGTTGGGAAATTCTATTACTTTACAATATAATTTATAATTTGTTTGAAGGTATTAGCCCCTTCTTTGGAAATAATAAAAAGGTTTTTGGAATCTGAAAAGTTTAAATAAAAAAGGTTATGAAGTGTGTTGTGCTGACAAAATGTCCTGTTACTTTGTTTTTCTTTAATGAATTTTGTCTCTTGTTATTTTTATGAAAAACAATGCTTCGGAATTTTATAGTTGGAGAGAAATATTGTATTTAATCATACAAATTTGTGACATTTCTAAATGCCTTTGCCATTGATATCAATGAAAGTTTGTTAATATAAACACGAAGAGTATATATGATCTACAAGTTTTAAAATTGACAATGACTTTGAAGATAATGCTTCTGAGTTTTATAATTGGAAATCAATGCTGTGTCCCTTCACAATGATTATCTATTTGAGAAAACGGAAAAGAACCAGAGAGGAACCAAGTTCATCCATAAAAATTCTTAATTTTCACTTTCTTTTTATAGTTTTGTGCTAAACTTGTGATATAAATGTAGGTGTTACTTTTTATGCTGAGGGATTTGATACTAATTTAGTAATTTGTTGTTTTTTTTACCTAATTTGCATTTTTGTGTGTATGTGTGTAGTTTAGTTGTAATTTCAGTTAATACTCACATTTTTCATGACCAAGGAATGATAAATTGATTCATTCTGTTATTGTTATCAGTCTGCCAACTTTTATAATTTCAGAATGTGTTCTGATCTACTTGGATCCAGATTCTAGTCGTAGAATTGTTGGTTGGGCTTCTCAAACGTTTTCTACTGCAATATTTTTTCTTTATGAGCAGGTAACAGCCTTCATAATTTCATATTCTATTACGACTGATACTTTCATGGGAATGAAGTAGGATCTTTTTTGCGTGTATGGTACGTTCTTAACAGATCCTCCCTGATGATGCTTTTGGGCAGCAGATGATAAGAAATTTGGAGGTATGGATATACTATGTATTTCAGGTTAAAATTGATTAATTTTAGTCTACCTTGATATGTCTCCTCCCAAAAGTGGAATTCTTTTCTCTATCTAGCACTACAAATGTACTTTGCACTTTTCCCCCTCTAATTGCAGTTATGTTGCTTTTGTAGTTATAAGGGTGCAATTAGTGGTAGCAAGCTGGAGTACCTTTTTTTTTTCAATTTTGGTTCTATTTTTTACCCTGAAATGGATAGATTTGCAATAAATTGCACAGTATAGGTAGATTTGAAATAAGTTGCCAGCATGGGTAAATTGTATTTTAAAACACGACTAAAGAAGTCATGTTTCGAATTAAAAGTATAATTATTAATTAAAAGTATCTTTGATGTGTATTAAACTATAATTATTAATTAAAAGTATCTTTGATGTGTATGAAACTGTAGTTATCAAATAAAATGTGTATAAAACTATAATATAATTTGTCTTTTCTGTTTTGCATCAGTCTCGAGGTTGTGCTCTGTTGGGTATTTACGATACACCAACTTTACATGCGAAGGAAAAATTATTTCTGGACCAGGGATGGCAGGTATATTTGTAACTTTTGCAAGAAAATATATCTTTGGTGTTTGTTTCTTCTAAAACATGATGTAGTCTTAATGTGTATTTATTCTCTACCATTAACATATTAACATTCTTTCTGTTTGTTTTTGTGTGGGCATCAGAAATCTGTTGCATGGGACATGCAGAGAGTTTACAATGATTTTATTGATGCTCAAGAGAGACGCAGGTACTCTGTTGAATAGAACCCGGGAGCCTGTGTATTATTAGATTTACAAAAGCTGTATTTGCTGTGTTTTGTTCCTAGAGGCAATTAACTAACTAATAGTTGATACTCGATACATGGTCCTCTTGTCATTTCTGGTCCAATACTGAATGGATTTTTCAGGTGTGTGCTTATATGTATTTATCTATTTTATTCAGTAAGCATTAAATATAAAGAAATACTAGGAGCCTAGTAATACACTCTCTAACACATTCTTTTGAACACTTTCTTGGTTGAAATTTATTGGAAATTGCATAGTTTGGTGGATCCCACAACTTATTTAATAACCCTCCTGATTTTGTAGTCCAATAAATTTTAGCCTATAAGAGAGAGTGTTTCTGACACTGCTCTTAAATATAGGATCCAATTGCCAAGTATGGGATTCTAGTGTGTGGTGTGGTTCCTATCAATTTAGAATTTCCAATTACAACAACTAGCTTTTGTTGTGGTGTGGTTCTCCCTAGGTTCCTATCAATTTGTATTGGACCCTTCCATCATGTCTCTTAGCTTCAAATAAGTAGTGCCAGTAGTAATGTTGGCATTGCAGTGTTTGCCAGCAATCCCACAATGGAAGTATATTCTATTCTAGTGTTGGTGAATGTATTGCATATCACATTGAAATTATATGGATTTAGAGTGAGAAGGAAAAGAGAGAATAGAGACAACAAACAACAACAAACCTGATCGCTTGGTAAGTCAGTTACATGCAATGCATGACACTGTTGGGCTCAGTTGTCATTTATAATGTGATGCAAAATACAATACATTCACACTTAAAGTAATTATAGACTTCCAATCTTAATAAAATCAAAGAAGGAAATAAATATGGAAATATAATACGGAATGACTTCCAATCTTAATTAAATCAAATAAGTAAATAAATGTGGAAATAATGAAATATGGAAATGACTTCTAAAAGGTAATCTAAGATGCTCAAATATTCTAATACAATACTGATGTTGTGAGATATTTCCTGTATATTCTAAATTTACTTTGGTATTGTGCTGTTATTTGGCTATTTCCATTTGTAATATTTTTCTTTTCCATTACTGCTTTGATTGACAATCAAACAAATCAGTATGGTTGGTGGGAATACAAATGAGAACATTGAGGTGGGGAGAATTCAAAATCATTATTGGATTCAAACAAATAGCTTTTCTTTGACAAATCTCACACTGATTTAGTAATGATATATATTAAACACTCTTAAAAATTGGAAATCGTTGCAAATAAAAACAATGAAATAATAGAGTTATACACTTGGAAAACATCATCTTTACGTACATGAACAAATAGAGTATTTCATCTTGGTCTATTAATGTGAAAGTCATGGTGTACAAACATAATAGAAGATGGCAACCAAATTTCATGAGGGGGAAACGGTGGTGGTCCTCCATTAGCTTTGCTTGAGTAGGCATCTGGACTGCAGTAGTTGCTTTTTCTTCTTACTTTCATTTCCTGGCTTTATTACGGAGGTCCTTTGTCTGGCCTTTTATTCCCATTAAGATTTTAACCCCTATAATGTTCCACCAATATCTTACGATTGAGCCATTTGATTTCTATTATGTACTAAAGTATATGTCTTCATACAAAAAGGCAGTTTTTTCCTGATTGTTAACCTGTTGTTTTTGTAAATTATGTCAAAATAAACTAATTTTTTTATTCTTTACTGTTAGGATTGAACGGCTGGAGTTGTTTGATGAATTTGAAGAGTGGTACATGATGCAGGTGACTCCATTTTTTTTATTCCTGTTGTTAGGTGCTATAAAACTGTTATAAATTTTGCTGGGGCTCTGAAGGACAGGACTAGACCAGAGTTGATTTGCTCTCTTTTGAGGTGGGGGTGTGAGTTGCGGTTGTCCTCGTGTCTTCTATCTAGGAATTGATTGAATAAATTCAGAGTAGAAAACCCTTGTCCATAGTGTCTTTCTCCACCCCTTTAGTTTCTTCTGGCACCCCATAGCTGTAGTGTGCCTTTAGTAAAATACCTTTGTCCATTACCTAAATAAAAGACCCCACTCCTTTCGAAACACGTCAAAGACCTTCCAGATTGCATGTTCCGTAACAGTCTATTTGGAAATACATTCTGATGTTTTAGAAAGTTTGTAATTATTGTCTTAGTAAGGGTTTACGGATCTAGTAATATGGAATGAATTTTCCAAATCTATATTATGGATCAGATCAGACAATCCAGAACATTTCCAGATTGCAAAGTTTGGAATATAGTTTCGAATTGTTGGGATGTTATGACATAGACACTTTGATAATTTTGTATGTTGTGGCACTGGTAGAAGGAAGTATGGGGGAGCATGAAGAAATTCCCTAAAGTGAAATGTATGATGTGATCACTAGCCCGGTTTAATGCAAGCAATTGGTGACATGACCCACAGTCAAAACATGCTTTGTTATCAAAAGTCAAGAGTTTCTCTTTTATTTCTTCCACTACTATCTGAATTTTCTTTCTGTACTATTGATTTTCAGGAGCACTACTGTGTGGCTTATGCAATCAATGATGGCATGGTATGATCTTGATCATTTTTTGTTCGGTCATACGTACCAAATTGGTATAGGTTTCTTAATTAGTATGAGAAAATAAATCGATTCAATCAATCTACAAATTAAATATACAAGTGGCTATTTTTTGTAACATTTTAAGTGGATTGAATTTGGAGGCCTAGTTATTTGTAGCTTAGCATCTTCTGGCTATTTTAGAATATGATGATGAAATGACAAGCTATGGATGTGGAAAAAGTTTATTTTTTCTTTTTTTTTTTCTTTGGGAGCTAATATGAAAATATAATATGATGTGATGAGTAAGAGTAAATTTATTGCATTTCTCCTATTTCTTGATGTATTATGGAAGTTTAGAGGGACAAGCAGTGGATAAGAATTTATTGTCTGGTCTGGTTTTCTTCCATTATGCAGGGTCTTTTTGGGGATTTTGGTTTCGTTGATGACAAGAGTGAGCTTCCTGCATGATGAGGCACGAGGGTACTCTCTATGGCATATATATTATATTATATTTTTCTTCCTTGTTGCCATATGTGGTTGGAAGTTTTGTAACTGTTAATACAGGAATCATGTGCCAGCTCATTCAGTTGGAGATGTTTGGTAAAAAAGTTTCTCAGAAATTTGTTATATATTGTATCAGAATATAGCCCAATGATTATACATGTGTTCCAAGAGATTATTTTAATATTTTACTATAGATTATTCTTATTTTTTTAGAGGTTGGAATAATAATGAGTACATATATAATCAGTTATTGTCATGTAGAAGTTATATGTTTAAATATGTCAAGTGAAAAGTTGTTTTAAGATAAACTATTTTTGAAAGGATTAATTAAAATATCAATATCTTTATAGTAAAATTATAAAAAGAAGATATGAATTTATTTGAAGTACTTGATTTTGTGGAATAAAAAATAGATAAAAAAGGTTAACTAAATGTAATCTATTAAATTTTAATCATAATTTGTTTTTAATCTTAAAAAAAAACCTTTATTAAGATGCATTAGAGTACTAAATATGCTTTGACTAGAAAAGATTATAAGAGTTTTATAATTGAATAAATTTTGCTTAGAAAAGATGTTAAGGCTTTGTAAAAAATATGATAAGAGCCATTTAAATTTGTAGGAAAACATTTGTGACTCATGTAAACTCAAGTCTTCATTTGTTGGATTCTGTATCATGACTTAGTTTTCTTAAAAAAGACTTGTTTGTATTCCTTAATGTTATGTTTATTTGATTTGGTTTATAAGTCACTTGCTTAGTTTGATTTGTTTTGCTACATCAACTAAAAAGGATGTTTCTGTAGTGATGGAACATATCTGGAGAATTTCTGATTCCCCAAAGTGATGGAACATATCTGTAGTTGATGCGAGGTCAATTAGTTCTTCAAATTTAGTTGGTTTATTGTTTCTTTATTCTTTTAGAGAAGCAAGATTATTCTCCTCTATATCGTTTACATAACTTTATAAATTATAGGGATATAATAGTTCTATACTTTCGGATAACATTATAAGGAAATAATAGGTCTATACTTCTGGTATGAAATATAATTCTTTATCACAATTTGGGAATGAAAAACATATTTTTACCTTTTTTTCAAATGTCGGCCAAACTCTAACTGAATCATCTAATCCATGGGTTAAACAAGATTGAAATGTTGGTCGAGTTGTAATATTTGTGATATTGTTTTTTTTCTTCAATACAATTATTTACTACTTTTAATGTGTAGGTTGACACATTGACTAGAATGTTCAATAATGTGTAAATGCTTAATTTATTTGTCCTATTATATTGGTTGGCACTTTGATTTTCAACTACTATCTTTAAAATATCACTTCCTATTAGATATAATCAATATACATTCATTATATTACCATAAAGATGTAAATAAATGAGGAGAACAAAACATACTTAAAAAAAAGTCAACCTACCAATCCATAATCCATGAGTTAAATCAAGTTACAAAATTTAATTTTTTAACTTTTATCTTAACTTATATTAAGCCAACTTATACGAGAGATTTTCAGTTTGACAATCTAGTACCCTTATATCAATAAAAATGAATACACGAACCCTTTCATTGATGAGAGGAATGTCAATAAAATTATTTAAAATTATAACATATTAGTAAGAAAAAGAATCTATTGATACAAATCTATTTAAAGTGCACTAAAAATATTTAAATCACCATTTTGCTCATTTTATTTAAAAAAAAACTAAAAAGGGACATGTTACATTGGGTAATTAGAAGAAGGAGTAATGAGAAGAAAGAAAACTATTGTAGTGACAAGTATGTTATTTGTATAAGTATAAATTGGTTTTGTAAAGGACTAATTTTTTAGGACAATTTAACCTTTACTTAAAATTTTCTCTACATTTTTTTCATTCATGCCTCTCAAATGTGAGATTTTGTTTTAATAAATCAAGTCTATTGTCATTAGCATCAACAATTTTTTGATTGGGAAGAAAAAAACAATTTGATCTATATTTTTAGTAATTTAATAATACTATAAATTTCTTTCTTACCTATATTAATACCAAATGGGTTCCTAAGTCAAACAAATGAAGTAAAGTGTCTTACATGAGTAATATTGGGTGACTAAGGACATATTTTTCTTATAGAATATATATTTTTCTTATATTTTGCACACATTTTAACGTAAAATCTTTTGCTTACATTAATTTGGGTGCATATCCCAATTCCCAATCACATTCGATAGTTGAGAATCAATTTTATTTTATTTAATCATTAAAAAAATTGCCATACAAACATAAACTAGCACGCATAAGCTTGGGATTGAATGAAACAATACCATATAATATAGAATTTGGATTCTCATATACTTGAATATACAACAATTTTAATATAGCCCATGCTTAAATAAAACTTTAACATATTTATAGAAGAAAAAATAAAAAAACTTTTTCATGAATTAAAATTAATTTATAAACTAGTTAGTTTTGTTAGATAATTAGGTCAGTTCTTTGTGTTTTTAAAATTTGTTTTTTAATTTGTATGAAAAATAATATTACTTAAGCAAAAAAGTTATTTATTCTCCTGGAAATATTTTTAAGAAGTAATTAAAAAAGACGGATACAACAATTTTATAAATTTAACTGTTAAAAGATTACTTTATTGGATGAAGATAGGTTTAATACACTCCATGCTGCTATATTTAACATTAATCTTTATCTTGCTCCACCTAAATTACTTTTTGTAAGAAAATGCATGAAGTCTTGATTAATATTTAAATAAAATTATAAGCATTTTCACAAAAATAAAATTAATATATATATAAGCTAAAAATAATTTAAAAGAATAATATAAATATTTAGATACGTGAAAAGCCTCACATAATTTAATAATTAAACCCTAAATATAAAAGTTTATATATATTCCATTAATAAATCTAGATATATTTTGAAGATAAAATGGTTATAAAAACTATAAAATAACTAATGAATTATTAGTTTGGGTACAGTTTTTTTTTAATATTTTCTATCTTATTTTATTTTTTGATATAAGTTTTGTTAGACACATTTATATTCTTACTTTAGAATTGTCTCATGCAATGTTATCAATTATAAGATTAAACAAGCTTTGGGTAGATTGTTCATATTGTTTTATTTTTAGTATTCAAAGAAAATAAGTGAAAGTTTTCTGAAGAAAAGAAAAGAAAAGAAAAAAAATGATTATTTTTTAACAGAATTTACAAAATATGCTATAAATTATGATGCTAAGTGTAATTCTTATTCCACACTCTAAAAATCTTAGTTTTTTTTTGAAGTATTGAACCAAAAACTTTATCTAAATCAATCTCAATTGAGCATCTTAGGAGTAGTTTTTACTGTCAGTGCTTTATGCATTACCAAAGCTGCATTATGCAGTCACATAGGTTGGGCAATGAGAGAAAACCTCTAACAAGGAAGATGCCAACACAAAGAAAAGCTTCAAGATATATATATATATATATAACAATTCTTCCTCTTTTTCACCATAAAGAGACAAATTTACTTGCATCTCAAGCATATGATATGCTTTATTTCATTCACATATACCATTTCTTTAAAGTGTGAGAGCATCTATACAGATAACTGGAATCTCTCTTTTCCTTTATTTTCAACAAGAATTTGGTGGTTGAGCACATAACTTCAACATCAAAAGTTGGCAATGTTTAACTTCTACATTCATGTGTGCAAACAACTAAGTACACAACAGATCAAAAAAATTGAAAACCCACAAAAGCATTTCTTCAAGTGAATGCTGCAAAATTTTCTAATCTGGTTTCTTCTATATGTAAGGAAAGACATTTTTCTGATATGATCAAGTGGGTGTGTTTGGATTTCAATCTGATCACTTTTTTCAACTTGGTTCAACATTATGCATTGGAAAGTGGAATTCTTCACACTGAGTATTTAGATTAACCAAGTTACAACAACAAAACAACTATTGAAATTGGCTAAAATAAAAATTTTCTCACTTTTTAGTATTTGTTTTTGTTGTTGTTGAAATGGGTTATTAAAAGGGACAGATATGTGCATCATAGTCAATTGCATTTACACTGGTGTGATCATAATTGGTAAACTCTGCTGATCAAGTATCCTTCAGTCACACTGAATCACCTAATTTTAGCAGACTCATTAAAAATAGTGCATAGCAAATGGAAAAACAAAAATAGAAGAGAGAATTAGATGAATTTCCTGAAATTTTTTGTCTTGGAGAAGCAACAATAAGTAAACTTATATATCCTAGTAGCTGTTAGAAGAACTTGTTAAAAGCAGAGAGAATGAAGAAAGTATATTATATAGTAATATTATACAGTTGCTGTTCATATAAGTGGAGCAAAAGAATTAACAAAGATTCTCTCACATGCTCCTTGCTTGAAGCTTCCTTTAATCAAGCAAATTAATCACACCTACCCTATAAATGGATGATTGCATGGACAACTCTCCTCATTAACACCAATTCTTCTCATTCTCTTCAATGGAGTGGCTTCTGCAATTCCTCAATTTCCTCTTCTTAGCTTCTCTTCTCATCAGCACCACAGCAATTTCAGATCAAACTCCAAAGGTTTACACACATTTCCCCTCTAGCTTGTCATGTTCAGTTTTTGTATGCCAGATTCACCAAAGCTTCTCTTGTTCTCTGCAGCCTTATGTTGTTTATATGGGAAATTCATCACCAAACAGCAAAAGGGTACAAGGCCAAATACCAGAATCAGATCATCTGCAACTACTTTCATCAGTTATTCCAAGGTTCATCATCTACTTTACCTCACTTCAATCTATATATATATATATATAACCATGATCACAAGAGAAATCAAAATCAAAATCAATTGAACTTATTGAATGGATTTCTCTTCCATTTTCTCAGTGAAGAAAGTGAGAGGATAGCTCTAATCCACCATTTCAGTCATGCCTTCAGTGGATTCTCTGCCATGCTTACAGAGAGTGAAGCTTCTGCACTGTCTGGTATGTTCTTGTCTTCTAGCTCCTTTTCCCTTTTGTCTGCTGCAAAATTCTTAACTTGATTCTTTGACTTTTCTAATGTTTAGTTGTCAATTTACCTCTTTTTTATGGTGATTATTATTTGGGGTTAATCACTAGAAAAAAAATCATTAATTTTACAATATGGTTTTCTTGCTTAAAGCAAAATCAATATAGCACTTATTGTGTGGTTGGAAATGAATTTTGGTGTCCTTTTGTCTATGATTGTTACTGTGAACTAATAATTTTGTTCACCAACCTTAACTACACTCACAATGATGTAAAATACATTTTAATAATAATAATAATAATAATAAAATAAAAAACAGATGGATAATAACTATATTTGGTAACTAAAATTAATTAAAAAAATAATGTAAAAGTAAAGAACATTAAATTAATGGTTCCAAAATAGAGATCTGAACTTAAGTGAGTTGCCTTGTGGGACATGTGGCACTCTTTCCTATGTTTTTGTAAATATTTTATAATTTTTTTTTTTGTAATTCAATATTTCATGTACATAAAAAAATGTACTTGTCGATGAATCTTTGGCTTTGTACTTTCAATTTCCACGTAGACATATAATTTATATTAATAATTGATATTGTGAAATTCTACACTGATTTAATTTTGATATAATTAATGTTCTTTTTGATAATTTTCATTATATAATGCAGCCACACATTTTTTAATTAGCATTACTTTATTAGAAGTGGGAATTTTGTAATTTTTTTTATCGAATTTGTAATATTAAAAATAATTATAATACAAAGTTCTGATTAATATTTTATTTTCTTATATCTTTATAAACGCACCTTTGAAAATATGGTTGACTCCACACTATCAATGTCTTGAAACTAATAAGAATTTTAAATCTAGATTTTAATTTCTTTTCAAGATTTTAACAAAAAGGATTTAATTAAAATGGACTAATAGTAGATAAGATTTTTTTTTTGTACTTTCATTTAATTGTGAAATATTATATAATTAAAAACTATTAAAGTTATCATAATTATTCTAGAAAAAAGCAATATTTTATTAACTTACAGTGAAAATTTTGCACTTTATTAAAACTAAATTCTTAATTTTTTAAATCTTTTGTATAGTAAAAAATTAGGAGGCTTTGAGAGCAATGGATTTTGGCAATCAATTGCTCTATTTATAGACGATGTTTCATACACAATTGTTTTTCCATGACATTTTACAAAATCAAGATAAATATATTTTATATTTCTGAATCTATAGTAGTTCTATCACTTTTATTGATAAATAATTTGATATAGGAATTCAATAATATTAGTGGGTAAATAAAAAATTTTGAATAAAAAATTTGTTATTTTAATTAATATTGATAATTTTAATCTTCTATTAAACTATTTTATAAATAATTTTCTCTGTACAACCAACTTCCACTTTAATTCTATTAAGTATATTATACACTAGTAACTAAGCTATGAGTTAAGTTAGAAAATCATTTTTTTAGTTGAAAATCTTCCTAACCCATAGAGGGAAAAACGTTGAATTAGATTGACCATAATAATTATAATAAAACATGTTTAAAGTATTACTAATAAGTTAACTTACCATATAAATAAAAATGTAAACTACTAATTATAAAATAAATTTAATAATATAATAACTTTTTAAACTAGTTTTTCCAAAAATGTTCACATTTATTCAATATACATGTATCACTAAATAATAGAGAGATCCAATTCAAACATAATTGGATTGAACATATTAAATAAAAAAATTAATAATCTTATTTCTGAATTATTTCATATCTTATTATATAATTTAGTATTTATACTTTAATTTAAAATATTTTATTTTGAATTTAGTTAAATCTAGAATTACTTTATAAAATACTTAAAATATGTAAATTGTATATATATAAATTATTTTCGAAATTTTTTTTACAGTTTGCAAATAAATCCTTATTTATTTTATGGACCAGTCTTAAAAATTAGAATCTATTAAACATGGACATTCTACAGATAAATCTTCATAATGTGATTGCACATATATTCATTACAACATAATACTATCAAAATGATAATAATTTTTAATTTTTCATTCTTAAATTTCAAAGACATAATAATTATGGAGGAATTTAATGACAAGGTTGTGTTAGAATTTATATTTTTTTAGAGGATTTTTTATACTATATTTTAAAAATATATTGATTTTGATATTTTAAAATATATTAAAAATTGAACAAGAAACAGGTGGCGATGGTGTGGTGTCAGTGTTCCCCGATCCAGTGCTTGAGTTGCACACAACACGATCTTGGGATTTCTTGGAATCAGATTTGGGAATGAAGCTTTCCAAAACCCTAATCCAACACTCTTCATCTGACACCATTATTGCTGTCATAGACACAGGTAATTGTTTTTTCAATTCACCTAATATTCTGCTTTCTGTTCTTGCTTTGCCATTTTCAAATGTGAATATCCTAATTCAAATTCTATTTTATTTTTGGTAAAATTTATTTTTAAATTCCTGTTTTGGTGTGTCCAATAATTTTATATCATTTAAAAATTAAGATAAAAATTAATTTGTGAAATGTAATAATTTATAAAATTAAAAAATATAGAAAAAAAAAATAATTGAACATAATATTGAATGTCCACTTAAATTTGTGATTTGTAATAGATTTCATATAATAATAATGTTGTCTTGTAGAAAATATATTATTAGTATTTAATTATAAATATTAAATGTAGATTTAGTTATGTTCTAGCCGGCTGATGCCGGTTGGATTCAAGAGAGTTCCTATCTAAAGTATCTTTGCTTGGGTGTTGAATCGAGTTAGGGACGCTTTGGGATGAAGGGGGCTCCACATGTTGATCACGATCACGTCAGTCATATAATTTTGTATCAATATAGGGTTCAAAATCACTTACCTTTATCCGAGGTCTTAAACCCCTCCTATAAACATTCATTCAACAACTTTCATCTACCAGAATATTGTTTCAACAATAAAAGTATAATTTCAACAACTGGAATATAATTTCAACAGCTAGAATATAATTTCAACACTAGAACATTCCGTACACCTTTATTTTCGGGTGCTATGCCACATCATTCTTAACAACTTTTATTTATTTTTAAAAGATATATGCTTTAATTAATTAAGCCATTCCTTCTATTATTTTTACTCTAATTATCTTTTTCGTATAAATTATCAAACATCTGGACCGACCTCGTAACATACCATTGAGTCCATACCTATCCCAAGTCGAGTTGAGTATAACTTTATCTAACTGAACTTACTATGCTTATGTGTTTGGGTCGAGAACCCGAGTTCTGGGAGTAATTCAATTAATCTATTTGAAACATTTTTCATCCATTTAATTGGATAGTAAAAAAAATTCAATTTCAATTGAAAATTAAATTCATTCGGTTAAACTGTAGATGAATCATACAAGTTTGTAGATCCTCAATATCCAATTGCATTAATGTAACTATAATTAAAATTTTACAATTAAGGAACTTATTTAACTTTTTTCAAAAATTATATTACCAATATTAATTACTATGGCACTTTGTTAAAGAAAGAACAAACTTTAGGATGAAAATTTACTATAGCATTGAAGAGAATTTAGAAGTCTTTTAATATAGGTTAATTTGAGAATTACTTTTAGACCAACAAATCTGCAAAACTTTTTTTTATATTAAATATTTTTCCTACTACCATTAATAAAAAAATTAACTACACATTGTCTTAGTTAAAAGAAAAACAAAAGTAAATGGAACTTTTGTAGTAAAGGGATTTCTAGCATAGATAAGGTTATGTTTTATTACTTTCTTTATTATCCTCAAAGGTTAATTTAAGTGCATTCCAACTAGATTTGGCTCATTATGTGGCATTACTTGACAACACTCATTTTCTTGCACCACTTTATTGTACTTACTCAAATAAATAAATCAATTTAGAAGAAAAACTCACCTAATCTTCACATGCAATTTATAGTGTTATTATCAATTTATAGTCCCTCATCCAAAAAAGACAAAATGTGAGAAAATAATTACTTTATAAATATATTTACAGACTAAAATTTTGTTTTAAAAAATGAAACTTCATTAGATCTTTATTCAATCAATTCACCTTCTTTGTTTATTAACCCTTCTGAAAACATAAAAAATAATATAATCTTAGGTTATTAATCATTAGAAAGAAAACCACAAGAACTTGTTTCCTATAGTTAAAGTCAATGATGATCCTAAAAGCTTCATTGATATCAATTTAAAGTTTTTTTGGTGAATAAATTAATTTGAAGTTTAAGATTAGATATTACATTTACAAAGGACCATTACCTAACCACAGTCTTTCCCAAAAGTTTATAATGAAAGAGATTGGTCACAGTGAAAGTGAACTGTGCCTTCAGACAAGCCTTACTTTCAATGTTAATGCCTTGTTTGTTTTGTCTGATAAAGTCACCCCAACCTCATTTGTTTTCTATGAAACTCACAAAATACTCAATAAATAATCAAGAAAATATGTTTTGATTTAAAGTTATCTTTTCATAAATATGTTGTGAAATAATCAAGAAAATCAGGAAATGCTGGAAGAAACAATTTTATGAAAAATATCCAGTGAAAAACCCAAATGTGACATTAGAGTGTTGAATATCATACCATAGTTGAAGCATGAGATGGACCCAAAACAAATGGTCCTCTCATGTGAAACTGCTTTGTCACTACTCAATGCAACTTTTTAGGCCATTCACCAGTCTAGTCTTGTGGTTGAACCCTATTGACAGTTGCAGCATCAACATCTATTGTGTGGAAATGGCAAATCATTGTGCCCCACAACTAGCTGTTATGATTAATACCCCATATACATATATATATATATATATGTATATATATGTATATATATTTTAAGAGAGAAAAGCAAGCACAATAACTTCTCAGTTTCTACCTAGCTCAATTTATAACAACTGAGACCTTCAATGGCTTTTCTTGGTATAGTGTATCCTATGGAGATCCTGTAAGAAGTGTGTTTCTGTATTTTAAGTATATGTTTCTGTATTTTATGTATAGGATGTGAGATTGGTTCTTTAATGCTCAAGGAAAAATTAGAGTTAAGAAGTGGAATTTTGGACTAAATCAATCTTATAAAATTGGTTTAAAGTCTATTTTCTAATATGATATCAGAATCATTTAAAACTTATTCTAATAAGAGTTTGTTGGACACTGTCGTGCCATCCGCTATCGGACGGTTACCGTATCATCTCTAACATATATTTTCACGTACGAGTTGGTAGCCTCGACATGAGAGAAGTGTGTTGAAGATCACACATCAACTAAATATTAAGATATTTTATCAACTAAATATTAAGATATTTTATCCTTAAGTGATGCAAACTTCACTTTATAAATTGGTTTTATAAGGTTGAATTAGGTTTAATGTTCACTTTTTTTAACTTTTAGAAAATGAAAATGGTAATTAGAGATGTAATTAGCTTTTTCTCTGATTACTCTTCCTTTATTTTTCAACCCTAACAAAAAAAACCAACTTCTTTCTTATATTTTTTTGTTCTTTTCTGTGTCATGGATCTTTTTAATCTACTGTAAGTTAATTTTGTTTTTGGTAGTGTAATTACTGTTATTGTGATTATTGCTAATCAAAGATTAAACTATAAATGAAACATTTAGGAACTATTTTAAAGAATGCTAAAGAGACTTGAAAACATCCTTACACAACACATAAAGCTAACCTTTGTTTATCTAACACCATAGATTGCATTATGCAAACAAACTTCTAGAAGTTTAGTGTAGAAAAAACCATGAGGTTTAGAAGTTAAAAGTTAAACAATGTTCATTTTGAAAACTTTTCAAGATACTGCATTCAATTTCCTGCTGCATAACAACCAACAGAAATTGTTAAAACCTGAGGCACACAGAACTTTACATTAGTGGCACCACTCCCCAGAAACCCTTTTCTTCCCCAATTGAATGATCAAGCTAGAGTGTGAAGTGTGAAAGAAACCACTTTTTTTCGGTTGCTTCATACCCTGGCTTTGGCATTGAAACCCTTTTGAAAAGAAGCCAGAGGAGAGGGCCTTTATAAAAGAACTGACCAAATTCCCCACAATAGCATAAAAAACATTAAAGGGAAATTTCTCACACTTTTTTTGGTTTTTGTCTAGGGAACTTCACTAAAAATTTGTCCTAGCTTCTATTGCTTAATTGTGGGACCCTTCTTGGTGTTCCTTTAAGTTCAGAGCCACAGGCATGAAAGTGTAAAGTTGAAACAGCACAGAGATGCAATAAGCTGGCACTTCTTAATATTCTCAACTTAATCTTATGAGGGTTTACTGTCACTTTGATTTAACAAGAGATTCTTGTTTAAATTTTAATTACAAAAGTATTAAATGACTTTTTGTGAAAATAGTCTCTTAAATAATGTGTACGAGTTGGGTGTTGGATACAGTGAAATGTCCAATTTAAAGATATTTTTTTATATCTAACAATTTTATTATGATTACAACACAATTTTTTTAAAAAAAATAGAGTGATATTCTAAAAGCTCAAAATTATGATATAAAATTTTATTATGATCATAAAAAAATAAATATTTTTAAATCAGTCATGGAAAACATCTTTATGTCATAAAGAAAAAACTCAATCTACTTATTTACATAATAATATAATAATATAATATAATATATAGTGTCTCTATATCCTATATTATAGAGATTATGTGAGTGTCTGTGCTGCATACAAAAATAATATACATTAATAGTATAAACAATTTTAACTTTTACTTTCATTGTCATTTTCAATATAAAACTTTTATGTCCATAGTACAATAAAATCAATCTCTATATCCATTTTGCTTTTTTATCTTGTAAACTATTAATAAGGACTTTAGTTTAATTGATTGCAAAGTGTGTGACTAGTTATGAAATCTGATTTCTCATTGTTAGAAATGTAAACCGGGGGGTGTTGTAGCAAGTTATTGAAGGGAAGGAAGAGATAAAAAAAATACAAACAACAGTATTCTAAAATGGATAGATCTTCTTCAACATCAGGTGTGCATATATTATGTTCACACTGGGATATGTGACAAAATTTTAGTGTAGTGTACAAAAGACAAGGTGGATCAACAGTAATTGGTTAATGAACAAGTGAAAATGCATGTACAATTATTGTTCTAAATTAGAGTATAATCATGTTGAACAATTCATAACTTAAAAATGCAATCAGCATCTGGATTTCATGTGTTACTCTCAATGAACAACTTTCCTCTCCTAAAATAGAAAACCCTTCAAAAACTAAATTCATTACTGATCCATGAACTACAAGGACCTTAGTGTAGAGTTTGCATGTTACATATTATGGACAATTATGTTTGACTATTATTCAACCATTTGGTGGTATGGGTATGTAGAGTTCGAAGGATGTCTGTAGTTCAGGTGTTGAACAGGTTGATCTTGACCACTGTAAAGTTCGAAGGATGTCTGTAGTTCAGGTGTTGAACAGGTTGATCTTGACCACTGTAAATTAGGTATTAAGTAGATTCTTGGTCACAAGGTTGAAACATTCTTGAAGTGTTTGTATAAAGTTCAGATGTTGAGCAGGTTGACTTTGACAACCGTAAGTTAGGTATTGTCTTGGTCATTTTCTGTATAAGAGTTGAAATATCATTAAAGTGTTTGTATAAAGTTGGACACCATAAGTGTTTAATTTAATTTTTTTTATTCTTTTCTGATAAAAGAAAATAAAATTCAACCATTTTATGCCTTTGTCTGTTCTGCTTCAGGGATATGGCCAGAGTCTCCAAGTTTCAGAGATGAGGGTATAGGGGAGATCCCTGCAAGATGGAAAGGAGTTTGCATGGAGAGTCATGATTTCAAGAAATCCAATTGCAATAGGTATCATTCATTCTCTTACAAATGTTTTTCATAAAGAAATGCTCATATCTATTTATAAGGTCTTTAGTAATCATAGTCTAGCACTGACAAAATTGCTAATTGATGATCATATGTTACACTTAATAAAACTGCAGAAAATTGATTGGTGCAAGATACTACAATATTCAAGCTGCACCAGGTAGCAACCAGACTCATATAGAAGCAACAAAAGATTCCCCAAGAGATTCTGTTGGACATGGGACTCACACTGCATCAATAGCAGCAGGTGTTTATGTCAACAATGCCAGTTATTATGGTTTAGCACCAGGCACAGCAAGAGGTGGTTCACCTTCTGCTAGGATTGCTGCTTATAGAACATGCTCAGAAGAAGGATGCTCTGGTGCCACCATTTTAAAGGCTATTGATGATGCTGTAAACGATGGAGTAGATGTAATCTCAATCTCCATTGGACTCAGCTCACTATTTCAAGCAGACTTTTTGAGTGATCCTATAGCCATTGGAGCATTTCATGCAGAACAAATGGGGGTCATGGTGGTGTGCTCAGCTGGCAATGATGGCCCTGATCCTTTCACAGTTGTGAATTCTGCTCCATGGATATTTACCATTGCAGCTTCTAATATTGACAGGAACTTCCAATCAACTATTGTCCTTGGAAATGGAAAATACTTCCAAGTAGGTTTCTTGATCTCTTCTTCCAAGCAAAAAGAAGAAGATTTATTACCAAGAATGATTTCTTATTTTCACCCCCTCTGTGTTTTCAGGGTTCAGGCATTAACTTCTCAAATCTTACTCATTCAAAGATGCATAGCCTTGTCTTTGCAGAGCAAGTAGCTGCCAAATTTGCCCCTGCATCGGAAGCTAGGTACCTAATTGTGATTTATGAAGTTATTTTTCATCCTTTTAAGCCTAAAATAGCTAAGAGTTATCATTTCATATCTTCTAATTTCCATGGTCATTTTTTTATCGTCAAGAGATTGTAAAAATTGCATTAGTACACTCAAATGAGATGCATAGAAATTTAACACTGATGTTACTATTCATGTACATTACTAGTACATTATACCAGCAGGCAATGACCTTTACTAAAGCAACAAACATTGATACTGCACATATGTTATATAGTAGAATAGTATCACTAATAGCAGTTAAATTCAGATGTTAGGGTTTAAAGATCCCACCTTAGAAGTTATGTTAATTGTTCTTGAAATGCAGGAACTGTTATCCTGGATCACTAGATTACAGCAAAATTGCTGGCAACATTGTTGTTTGTGCTAATGATGATCCAACTGTCTCAAGGAGAATCAAGAAGCTAGTGGTACAAGATGGAAGAGCCTTAGGGTTGATACTCATTGATGAGGACAACAAAGATGTTCCCTTTGATGCAGGTGTGTTTCCCTTCACTGAGGTTGGCAATCTTGAAGGGCATCAGATCCTACAATACATAAACTCTACCAAGTAAGCATCATCAGCCTTAACATTTGTTGATTAGTGATTTAAGGTAACTTTTCCCATGTTGTATGTGTTGGGAAGTCTCATATAGCCTGTTTCAATTTTGGGATGCAGCTTATATATCTATTGGACCCTTTTATTTAATGCCAATTGGTTTAAGATGAAATCTGACACTATATACAAACAAGAGGGAATAGAAGCAATAAAGTGATGATAGAAAATGTATAATGCATGTAGTGAGGTGGTTTGTCTAAACAGCTTTCAATGAAGAACAAATAGTAATTTAAGACACACATATTTATGTTCATAAATGTAAATGATGAAAAATAATCATGGCTCCATTACAGGAACCCAACTGCAACAATTCTTCCAACAGCAGAAGTTGCTAGATATAAGCCTTCACCAATTGTTGCATCTTTCTCATCCAGAGGTCCTTCAAGCCTTACAGAAAACATTCTCAAGGTATTTTTCTTCCCTGTGTTGTTTCATGCACTTTTCATTTTATCCTTGAAATTGAATCACATAAGAATCTTGAGAAAAATGCATTCACTGTTTCTTTTACATTATTGGCAAATTTCTTGTCCAGCCTGATATCATGGCTCCAGGAATTGGCATTTTGGCTGCTATGATTCCTAAAAGCACTGAGCCAGGAAGTGTTCCAATTGGGAAAAAACCATCCTTGTTTGGCATAAAATCTGGTACATCTATGGCTTGCCCTCATGTGACAGGTGCAGCAGCATTCATTAAATCAGTACACCAAAATTGGACTCCTTCAATGGTCAAATCAGCATTGATGACAACAGGTACTACACCAAACACCCTCTTCTAGGCTTATTCATCTTTGTGAGCACAATTGAAAAATTTGTTCCTTTGTATATTTCTTCTTTTCAAAAGCTTTGGCACTTGAACAGAACACTTGTTCATCTTTGTTGCTGTTTGTTCCTATTCCATTGTTCAGCTACAAATTACAACAACTTGAGGAAGCCTCTTACTAACAGCTCAAACTACATTGCTGACCCACATGAAATTGGAGTTGGGGAAATTAATCCACTCAGAGCTCTTCACCCTGGCCTAGTTTTTGAAACAACCATGGAAGACTATCTCAGATTCCTTTGTTATTTTGGCTATTCACAGAACAAGGTAAGGTCAATGTCTAAGACCAACTTTAATTGCCCCAAGAACTCCTCTGAAGACCTTGTCTCCAACATCAATTATCCATCAGTATCTATAAGCACACTTAAAAGGCAACAAAAACCAAAAGTGATTACAAGAACAGTTACCAATGTTGGATCCCTTAATGCCACATACACTGCAAAAGTGAGATCACCTGAGGGGTTGGTTGTGAAGGTCATCCCCAATAAACTTGTGTTTTCTGAGGGTGTTCAAAGAATTACCTACAAAATCTCCTTCTATGGCAAGGAGGCCAATGGTGGATACAATTTTGGATCTCTAACATGGCTTGATGGTCACCATTATGTTCATACAGTGTTTGCAGTCAAAGTTGAATAGTTTTTCACACACATAGAGCTATTTGAACAGGTCACAGAAAATGTAACTACATGATTGTGGTATTCTTTTGCCTAACTTTATATTGTATACAGAAATGAGCTCCATACAAAAAGTATAAATTTCTCTGAGATATTAATATTATTAACTTGTGATTTTTGTTTACCTGTTGTTGCATTATAATGAACCTACAATAATGGAAACTTTGTTATTTTGTCTTGCTATTTCTTGTGTCAGAACAAACACTTGGCAATTAGCATTTCTTCCGATTTCTAAAGAATAAAAGCACACAGAAATAATCATCCTGGAATTAATCTCCCAAGTTGCATGTTAATAATTGTATAAAAGAAAACATGTATCAAAAAATGGGATTGGGGTAAAATCACTGTAATTTATTTTATCTTTTTTAAATTTTAGATTGACTAATTTTACTAAAATACACTAATGTTTGTATGTGCAGCGTGGATGAGAGTAAAATTATTTTAACAAGTGACAGGTATTATGATAAAAGATTTGAAAAAAACTTCTGGATTAAAGTTAAAAAGACTTTCAGATTATGTAATCCGGAAACTAATCATGCATTTTAATAAAGGCTTTCGAATTATGTAATTTGGAAGTTAATTATGAATTTAAAAAAATACTTTCGAATTATGTAATCCAAAATATTACAGAGGAATGTTTTTAGAAATACGAAAAATTTATGGAGATGAGAGAAGAAGATACGGAAGTGCAGGAAGAAACAGTCCTTTTCAAGTTGAACTGATGAAACATTGTACATGATTTACAATTAGATTTAACAATTATTTCCTATATATATAAAACATTGTATGACTTATAGTAATCAATTGAGAGTTGCAAGTTCACTAAGAAATTTTTGAGTTGTAATATCTGTGATAGTGATTTTTTTTTATGAAGGTAGATTGAAATTAATTAACATTTCGATTGAATCACGTTAAATTTAAATTTTCTGTGTTTTCTTTTACATTATCTTGTTTAACCATCCAATTATTCTTGTGGATTCTTTGTTATCGTTTTTACCATTTGTGTTGGTAGACAGTCTAGTGAATTTTTTTAACTATTCCTTTAAACTATGTAATAATTTACTTAGAAATTTACAATTTCTTTTTTTAACATTTTATAATGAAGTGTTTAAGAAAATTATATATACTTTTAAAAAAAAGTACAAACTGAAGATAAATTATTGAATATTATTGAAAAGTGAGAATAATATATTAGAAAAAATAAGGGTGGTAATATATTAACACCGTGAACCGTAAAAGCATAGACTTCACATTTTAATAAACTAATATTTTATTTTATTTTTTAATTTAAAATATTATTATAAACAGTATTAAATATATGTATTTTACTGTTCACAGTGTGAAAATTAAACTTTTCTCAAACAAAAAAAATCACAGCTCTTAATATACATTACAAAATAAAAATAAAAAATAAAATTACATTTGTAAGTGTACTACCACTACTGAAAATCACGGAGAATTTGATGATCGCTTTTCACGCTAATATTGGAAAGTAAGCACTTTTACATACCCATCAAGATCAACTTTACTTTTAATAATTGAGACAGAGGTGTTTCTTTTTGCACCCCTATATTTTTCTTCCCGCACCTTTACATTTTTTTGAAATATCTAATAAATTTGTATTGACTAGTCTTGCATTCTATGCATGCTATTATTTTTTGTCTCAACTTGGTTCTATGTGAACCATTTTGATCCACTTTAAAAAAATAAAAATAATTTTCACTAAAGGAAAATCATTAAATATAAACAAATTTTAGAAATAAAAAATAATTAATTACTATATTGACTAAATTAGATACCATTTTAGAGATAAAAAAATTATTGGTATCTAAAATAGTTTATATTATTAAAAAAAATTATACATTAATTTCCAAATTAGTATCTAATTAGCTATCAATGTTTTAGCTACCAACAATTGGTTTCTATACAACATCATGATTTCTACGTTGCCTTCTACCTCTTTAGGCCCTTTACAAACTAATTTTTCTACCATAATGGTTGTCCACAACTATGCTTCACCTAACCATATTTACCACCTCTTATGTAACAAAATTGTAGCTTCTATTAATCTTTTTACCTTCCAACAAAACCCTTCCAATATTCATCCTTCCAACCCTACCCAACATCAGGATATTACCAAACTTTTACAAACATATTACACAATTTTTCCCATCCTCACAACCTACCCCCTCATTGACCTTATAATCATCACATTCCTTTCCTTCCCTAATCCTCCCTAGTCAATATCAAGCCATACCATTATCCACATGCTCATAAAGAAACTAAGACATCTCTCATTCAGGAAATGCTAGAAGAAGGCATCATCTGCCCCAACAACTGTCCCTTCTCATCTCCTGTCATCCTAATAAAAAAATGACACTTGGCGGTTTTGCATGGACTATAGAGCACTAAACGTTATCACAATGAAAGATTGCTTCCATATTCCCACAATTAATGTGTTATTGGATGAATTAAATGTTGTTAAAGTGTTCACTAAGCTAGATCTTTGCTCAGGGTACCATCAGATAAGAATAGACCCTAAGGATTTCCACAAAACAACTTTTAGAACTTTTGATGGGCATTACGAATGCGCCCTCTACCTTTTCAAGCAACCGTGAATGATATTCAAAGACCACATCTACGCCATTTTTTCCTAGCATTTTTTGTGATATCATCTATAGCCAGTGTATGTCCAAACACATCCAGGACCTAACTTTCATTCTCCAATTGTTAGAAATCCACAAACTCTTTGTTAAGGAGTCAAAATGTGTTTTCACAACTACCCAAGTTTCTTATTTGGGTCATCTTATTTAGGAAGGCACTGTCATTCCAGACCTAGAAAAAATACATGCCATTCTACCTTAGCCCAAACCAACATCCATCACCACTTTACCAACATTTTTGGGTATCACGAGATTCTACAAAAAAATCATTCATGGATATGCCACTCTTGCCTCTCCACTCACGAATTTACTAAGATTACCAAAGTTTACATGGAACACAACGGCTCAAAAGGCTAGGTTAAACATCTCATGCCAGATCACAAGGCCTACCATTCCTAAAAAAATCATAAGGAGCAGAACACCAGAGCATGGGCTAGGCTACTAGCTATTCTTTCTTTTAATCTTCTTAAAGAGGAGGTGTTAAATAGCATAAATTGGGCTTGTTCATGGCCCATAGAAGTGTGAAAACCTAGCTTCTAGAATGCATCACATGTGCAACCCACATAGTCACATTTTTTACATCAAGCACATGCTTAAATGTGTAAAATGTGACCCTTCTAGGTCCACAATTAGTGGCACATTTTTAGTTGTTAAGCTAGCTTATTTTGAATTTCAAATTTCCATTCATGCCTTAATCACATGTCACCTATCAATATAAATAGGTGGCCACCTCCTCGTGTAAATCACATTAAATTTTGAGTAAAAAAACTCTACTTAAGTAAATTTCTGAGTGTTCTAAAATTTCCTCTGAGTCTTATCTTGGATGACTTTAAGTGACAATTCCTCTTCACTTATCTTGGATCCCTCCTCCAAGTGGCGTGACTACCTCCTTGCTTCCAACTTCATCGAATCCTCTTCATCCATCTAAGTGTCTTCATTCTTGCTATCTTATCTTGTTCAATTCATTTTATTCATTTTCTTTACTTGTTGTTTTTTGTCATTTTTGTAATTCATCATCAATTAGAGTGTATGTATTTTTTCTTTTTCCTATTTGAAGAGAACCTTCACACTTAATCACTTGGTTAAGTTCGTTTCCAATAACGATCCTCACCAAGTTATCACCATAATTGTCAATTTAATTTCTAATCCAAGTAAAACCTATCAAATTATGTTAATTCTCAAATCAACCTTCCTCCACAATTTAGTCAAACGGGGCCAATTTACTCAGCCCAACTCACACCCCAATTGAAACCCCACCAACACTTCCCACAACCCAATCCATATACCTTGAAGCCCAATAATCTATTTCATCAGTTTCACTCCAAAATAACTCAACCTACCTAATAACCACAAACCTTGAGAACAAGGTTGTTCCCTAAGAGAAGACAATTGATATAAGGTCCATATCTTCAAAACCCATAAGAAAAACATCAAAGTCCACAATTTTTCATATTACATCTAAAAGCATTAAATATCATATATGAGAAAAATCTTTTTGTTATACCTTTTTATTAAATAGTAGAGAAACAATTGTCCTACAATTGAATCACAATAATTCTAAGTCTCTATAAGACTTCTCTATGTAATAAGAAAGACTTAGAGAGAGTAAAATTTTAATTTTTTTCTAGTTAATTCTTCCCTATTTTTGCCTTTGTCTCCTTCTTCCATCCCTACACTCTAACATAACAATTCTAATGTCGAGTATTTAAGATTTTAAGAAATGTTAAAAGAGAATTATAACAATTACATATTTTTTTTCCTACATTTTAAATGTATAATTTAAAATTTTAGAAATCTCCTCTATAATTAACATACATATTTAACAACTATTACTTAGTTCATTTATTAAGAGGATACGTCGTAAATAATTTTTGGAATATCAACTTAAATGAAAAAGTTTTTCACACCCATCTTTTTATTGTATTTTATTACTTTCTTCTCGAAGTTTCTCTTTTTGAATCCTCGTACTTTGTGGTGGGTTCTTGAGTTAACCATTTCCTACCCATCATCTTCAGCTTCAGGGTTTCAGGACCCTCTACTCTAAAAGGTTAGATTTTTCATGTGGGTCAATTGTTTGATTTGTAAAGGGAAAACTATGTTAAGAGTTGAAGGTTAGAAAGGAAAAATAGTGTAGTAGACTTTTTTTTCAGCTTGTGAATCTTTATTTTGTGTTCTTTGTGTCAAAGTGTGTGTAATGGAAGAAGGGTTGGGCCAAAACTCAGTTCCTGGTTCTGGTTTGGTTGATAGAACTAGGATTGTAGAGGTTAAACCCCTGCGTAGTTTGGCACCTGTGTTGCCAAAATCTCTTCAACTTTCTACCTCTGGTCGGTACCCATCTGGGTTTCCTCCATTTGTTCTGTTTGAGGGACCCCAAGAGTCTCAGCCATCACCAACTCATATGCCAACTCCAATAAGGTCCTACAGGAAGCCACAAGATGGTGCAGAAGAAACCCCTGCTGGAGTCAATGGAGACACTTCTTCACCTATGGAGGATGTCAATGGCAAGAGTGTCGATGATAGCCCAAAGCGTCCTCTGCAGCCTATGAAGAACTGCAAATCATCCCAAAAAAGGCGTACAAAAACTCAGGATTCTGGTTCCAGTTCTTTGGTTGGTGGTATTAGCATAGCCCAAAGGGATGATGGTGATCGGGAAGTGGTTAATCTTGTGCTCATGACTTTTGATTCTCTTCGGAGAAGGCTCTGCCAACTTGAAGAGTCCAAGGAGTTGAACACAATATTGGGAGCCAAGCGCCCGGATTTAAGAGCAAGCAATGTGATGACAAGCAAAGCGTTTCGCACGAACATGAGGAGGAGAGTAGGAGCAGTGCCTGGGGTTGAGACTGGGGATATTTTCTTTTTGCGGATGGAAATGTGTCATGTGGGTTTACATGGCCAGTCAATGAGTGGAATTGACTACATGAATGTCAAGGATGAGCTTCAGGAAGAACCGGTGGCTTTAAGCATTGTCTCTTCAGGAGTGTATGATAATGATGCAGAGGATGAAGATGTTTTGATTTATACTGGTCAGGGTGAGAACTTCAACAAGAAAGACAAGCATGTGGTTGATCAGAAGCTTCATAGGGGTAATCTTGCTTTAGATAGAAGTTCATACCGAAAGAATGAAGTAAGAGTCATCCGGGGCTTGAGAGATGCTGGGAATAAAAATGCAAAAGTCTATGTCTATGATGGTCTGTATAAAATCCAAGATTCTTGGATAGAAAAAGGGAAGTCTGGTGGTGGTGTATTCAAGTACAAGTTTGTTAGATTGCCTGGTCAATCTAGTGCTTTTGCTATTTGGAAATCAGTTCAGAAGTGGAAGACAGGCTCATCTTCAAGGACCGGCCTTATTCTAGCTGACCTCTCCACAGGAGTTGAGAGTATTCCTGTATCACTTGTCAATGATGTTGATAACGAGAAGGGGCCTTCTTTTTTCACCTATTCCAACTCTCTCAGAGATTCAAAACCATTCAGTTTAGTGCAATCTTCATATGGCTGCAACTGTAACAAAACATGTGTCCCTGGTGATTTGAGCTGCTCTTGCATCCAAAGAAATGAAGGTGACTTTCCATATATTGCAAATGGTGTTCTAGTGAGTCGTAAACCATTGGTTCATGAGTGTGGCCCAATGTGTAAGTGCTTTCCTAACTGCAAGAATCGAGTATCGCAGGCAGGTTTGAAGCACCAAATGGAAGTTTTCAAAACCGAAAATAGAGGGTGGGGACTTCGATCATTTGATCCTATTCGTGCTGGTACTTTTATTTGCGAGTATGCAGGAGAAGTAATTGATAGAGCCAAGGTATATAAGAAAGGGGGTATTAATGATGATTATGTTTTTGATACAAGTCGTATTTACAATCCATTCAAATGGAATTATGAGCCTAGCTTATTGGAGGAAATAAGCTCAAATGTCTCTACTGAGGATTATACTATACCGTCTCCTCTAACTATCAGTTCTAAAAATTTTGGAAATGTGGCTAGATACATGAATCATAGTTGCTCCCCAAATGTTTTCTGGCAGCCAGTCTTGTATGCAGAAAATAATCAATACTTTCTTCACATTGTATTTTTTGCCCTTGGACACATTCCTTCAATGACAGAGTTAACGTATGATTATGGTTGTTCTGGTCATGGTGATGGTAGTAGTGCACCCCAAGGGATAAAGAAATGCCTGTGTGGATCATCAAAATGCCGTGGTTCTTTTGGTTGATGTTTTGTCGCAGTTGCTCATGCACCGGCATGGTGTTGGAAAATGTATTCATGGCTAAAAGAGGTTGGTTCCCAAAAGCCTTGGTTAGTTATATCTATGCTTGGTAACAAACAAATATTTTAGTTTGTTTAATAATGATCTCATTCTTTTAAGTGTCTATATACATCATGTTTTTATCAAATTTTATAATTAGACAAGTTTATTTTATATACACTTTGAGTATAATATTTTTACAGGCATCCTGTAAGAATTTATCTTTTGCCTACATCATTTTAATGAATAGGGTGATGAAGTAAAATGGTAAAATTTGATAGGATGCTTGTTGTGACCAGAATCACAACTAGAGTTGACATAAGAAAGAAAAAGAAAAGACTTTTGGACTTGTTACCAAATTTTATTAAACTGGAAAATCCATCTTATTAAGATAAAAAAGTCATTGTCACGATGCTTTTGTAAAAAAGTTTTATATTAACAGTTTGTATAAATTTAACTCTTATAGCTAAGGCAAGTGATATATATTAAGTCTGCTGTATTAAGAGTATATGAATTTAACTTTTATAAGTTACAGCTAAGGCATATAGCATATAGCATATAGCATTTTGGATTGCTTACTGCCAAGTGCTATTTGACAGAAATAATGAGCTTTGTTTGGGAGATAGAAGTGCAGAGGAAACAAAAAGCAGTTAAGTGAAATGAAATGCCTTAAGTTTAGCTTTTTATTTTAATTTCTCCCATTTTCCCTATACTGATTGATGATGACACTCTTTTCTTACACTGAGTCTTCCTTGTCAGGCTTGTCAATCAAGTTAGATTTCTCTTATTCTAAATATTTCTTAGATGTTCTGCTTGTGGACCTATTTTGGTCATTCCATTGTGTAACGTAAAATTAAGTTATTTAGGTTTTGTTTTTATTTTCCTTATCTTTTCATGTGTGGGGATTTCTGGTTTGGGAGTTGCCTAAGGAGGGTCAAGCAAACTATGACTTTAAGAAGTTTGCTAACACTTATTTTGCTATGTGGCTATACTACTGTGGGGAAGAAAGTTCTGCTGCTTTACGACTTTAAGTGCAGTGAAAAATAAGCAAGGGATTCTTGATGTGACGAGGGTAATGAGTGATTGCCACAACAGAAGCCTAAGGATTTAGATGATGCCAATTGAAGGAGTGAAGTAAACGACTTCTTTAGATTAATATTTTTAAAGAGATTTGGAATGCATAAGGAAGTGCTAATGGTTTGTGGAACTAGAAAAAAATGATGGATTCAGAAGGTAGCTGATGATGCATTTGGCGAATCAAGAGGCTTTGGACCTTATGGAAAAAAAGTCTCATGCATATAGGTTTGGCTTAAGTATGTGAAACTTTTGAATGATTATACCAATCTTAAGCACCAAAAACGTGGGTGTATATAGGCTTGCCTTTGAGCAGAAAAAGAAAAACACGAGACTCAAATCAAGTGTAATGCATTTGGAGCAAAGAAGGTAAAGTCTTAGCTTCTGAATGAGATATTCACATACGATGGAAGAGTTATTTTCACAAGTTATTTTATGAAGGACATACAAGATTTAAGGTATTCAGAATACTTTATGCAATACAATGACGTAGATGACCACTATTATATATTATACGTTGTACAATTTGAAGTTGTTGGCAAAAGAAGAATCAAAGAGGATGTGAAAATGGTAAAGCAGTTTGAGCAAACAAAATATCTATTGAAATTTGGAAATTTCTAGGTGAGGAATTAGAATGGTATAACTAGGCTTGTGAAGTTGTTCAAAGAAAAGATGAAGTTTAAGAAAATGACAACCAAGGATAAACATTTTGATTTCTATTTATAATAACAGGGTCAAAATACATAATTGTGTTAGTTTTAAAGGGATTTAAATTTTAATGCATATACTATGGAATTATGGAAAAGAGTAACGATTGATAGGTTAAGACAAACGAGTTACATTTCAAAGAACCGATTTAGTTTTGTGGCAAGGAGGTTAGCCTTGAAAGCAATATATCTTTTGGCAAGTTATTGGATGAAACAAAAGTATCTGCATATGTTCTTTATTAACCAAGAAAGGCCTAGGATTGTTTACCAAGAAAAGCTTTGTAGAAGTCTTCAGAAATTAGTTCATGTTAGACTTGAGTTGTGAGTGCTTTGGAATCATATGGTTTTAAAATGAATAGAATTAAAACAAAGTATATGAAATGTAAGTTCAAAAAGAGGTGTCAGCTTTGACATGGAAGTGAAAATTGGAGATCATACTACGACAAGTCACTGTTTTGGTACTTGGGATTATGCCTTGGATGTTATTTGTAATTGAAAGGTACCTATCTCATAGGAAAACCTTACCACAACCATTAGATTAACAATGCTTTGCAGTACTAAATGTTGGGAGGTAAAGTTTAAGCAAGAACATTGCAAAGTGTTGTAAATATGAGAACATTGCGATGAATGAGTGGAAGTGCAATGAAAAGATAAGCCTAGGAATGAATGTGTAAAGACAAAATACTCAATAACACCTATGATGAAAGATGATTGAATTTTTTCCTAATATGGTTTAGCCATATGAGAATAAGACCAATAAACATTACACTACGAACAGGTTCAAAGATGATCTTGTAGAAATGTAATGTTATTTTATTAATATATCCTTCGTGTGTATCCAGCTTTAGGGTTAGGGTTTTAGGCAAGTGCCTTGCTTCTTTTTGTATCCTATATATATACATCAATAAAACTCACAACATTGTAGGTTGAATACATGGTCCTTTATCCATTTTATTTGTTCAAGTTGGTATAGATTGGGTATGATTCCACTCTGACTTCTTCGTTGTCTTCGACAACATCCGCTGCTGTCACCGTTGTCTAGTGTCGTCCTGTTAAAAAAAGTTAGGGTGCTACTGGACGATACCCAGACTGTCTACTGGTACCAGACTGTCTACTGGTTATTGTTATGCGAAAATCTTCAAAATCATTTTTAAACTCTATTCAACTCACTATTTCTAGAACTAACATGTTATTTTCAATATTATTTTAGAATTTGAACTTATGACTTAGTCCAACAAAATCGACTTATGAGGTGAGATGGACATTATATTGTATAAGGATCAAAGGTGATAGTCCACTAAATAGATTTGAGGAAGACCAATAAAAACTTAGAGAAACACTTGAGAGACTTATATCTATGGTGCCTATGTGAGTCTTTTGGTATTAATCGGAGCACAAAGGCCTTTTTAGTTCATGTAGCTAATTCCACCTAATCAAGAAATGCTTTTGCAGTAATCCTTTTTTTTCTTCTGCTGTTATGCTTGTTTGCATTAGTCATACTAGTGCAACCTCCCGTGTAAGTTTCCTCATTTGTCTCCATGTAAGATTTTCATTTTTGATTTATGAAGCAAATCCAACATTTATGTAATGTGCTATACCACATGTTTGTTCTCATCTAAGCAAATGCCGATACTTTCATTATCCTATCTTCTTCTTTTATCTTTAATCTTATCTGTTTTATTTGATAAACAGATGATGGAATTCAATGTGAAGAAATAGATACAGCTTGGAAGTTCCTACTTAGCAGAAGCTTGCTTCCAAATACCTTTGTCAAGGGTATATATAATAGTTAACCATGTTATTCTTTAAGCATGGCCCGCATCTTGGCTTTGACTTGTATTAGTCAAGTGACTTCTGATCATCTTACCCTATTCCTGATATTAAGGGAAAAACTTTTAGAGAGCCACTTGTATAATTATTGTTGTAGGGATGGTGGTGAGCCCTAGAAAATATTATTAACATTCATATTTTTTTTACCCTTGATGGCTTTTGTAATCGTAATACATCAAGGCTTTTGTAACCATAATACAGTTAATGGTGATGTTTATTGAAGGCTAGATCTGTATATCATATTTGTGTTTCTAGAAACTAATTTGTTAGACTCTGCTATGCATCTTTTCTATGCTAATTGTATAGATCTGATATCATGACTCATGATTGACTATTGAGAGACCAAATTCCACTTATATTTACAAATTAGTATTGTTGGATTAAGTTTGGTTTAAACTTACTTTTTAAGACACTATCAAAATCTGTCTTAGAGAAGGTTTTTTATTCTCCTGCATGTAGTTGCTTGTCATTTACTTCAAAATGGTTTTGAACAATTTCAATAGTTATGGAAATTAAAGGATGGCAAAATTAGCATAGTTTTTGATAAATGATTTTAATATTATTTTTATAGACATGTGTAATAAGATATGGATAAAAAGAAATTATTATGATACTCTAATTTTAATGAAATAGAAGTTGAGAGGAGTTTTTTCCTGCACTTTCATGTTTTTTTTAATATATATTAAAACTATTTAGATATATATAAATAGTGTAAAATAAATATAAAAATTATCTTTTATTTCATCATATTTAAATATTGATACACATTTAATTAATAGACATATCAGATATATTACGACAAGATCATACATATATTGAACCATTATTAATATACAAAACAAAATTAGGGTAATCTCAATTATATTGAAAGAGGTTGGTGCAAAACTTTAATTATAATCAGAAAATTGTATGATGGTGATAAAAATAAAAGTGATAGGTTGGTGCAAAACTTTAATTATAATCAGAAAATTGTATGATGGTGATAAAAATAAAAGTGATAGTCCAAGGACTGAGGCTGCTGCAGCCTGTAATCCCTCCACTGTCAGGAGTGGGAGGTGGTCGCTGCTCTGTGAAACCAGCCTCACGCTGTGCCCTCCACTCTAAGAGTCAAGAGACCTTAGCCTTCACTAAAGTCCCCAGACTCAACTCTGGACTTGGGAGTGGGCAGGCCAACATATTGCAAACCCAGCAAGCCTCGATGTTGTTCGATCACAGTAATGCTCCCACTTGGGTCACAAGCTGGAGTAACCCAGCTCAGCGATCTGACACCTTGTCAGTGAAGTTATAAAGAATTTGTTCTTTCATTTTCTTTGGGATGTGGGATGTAATCATCATGTTATAGCCACTCACTTTGTTTTGGGTGTTGCTTTTATGTATAGACAGTATTATGTTAGATTGTCTAGTATAGTCTTATGTAGTTACTCTTTTGCTAAAGCATCTAGTATTTGTGTAGATGATCTTCGTTAAACCGTCTAGTCTATTTTTTTGTTTAGAATATCTAAACATCAAGTTGTTTATTCTTACTAGATCGCTTAGTTGATAAACAGTCTAGACCTCGTGTTTTATATCAGATCGTCTAACATGTTAGCATATTGTTTAGACCATCTTGATGGTTAGTCAGTCATGCTATGTTAGTTTGTTTTCTATTGGTTTTTGCTTATGTTTTCGCTGTATGTACAATACATGTGCTCTGTTTTTTGTTTTCTTTCCATTTTCCCTTTGTTCTCCCTCTTTTTTCTCTTTAAGTTTTCTTGCATTCATGGAGAATTCCATGAACTTGTAAAATCATCTCAAGATCATCTTGCATACCATGTTATTAGATTCAAACATTTAATTTAGTCTTATTAGGAAAATGGAAGAGGAGATTGAAAAAAAAGTAAAGCCGATTGTGGAAAGATGTTTTAGAATCAAAGTAAGATTATTGGTGAGACAGAAAAATGAATGAGCTGGGATAAAACTCCAGTCACCACTGTTTTTGTAGGAATAAAAAATGGAAGGAAGAGAGCATAACTAATATTGGTTTTCTGCCAACAGTTCCATGCCATTCTCTGACAGTGAATGACTACAAGTAATTTGTATCCACTATGATAGTTTAATTTTATTATAAATGTCTTGTTTTGTAAAGAATTAACACCAAGAGGGTAGCTCTAATAGTGCAAGTTGAGATCTGAAATGTTCAAGGCAATATATGAAACAACATGAACTACTCACACAGAATGGCTTTTTCAAACTATTTGGATCTAGCTAGATACGCTCTCCCTACCATTTGAAGTAAGGACAAAGTTGGACAAAGTTGGATTTTATTACACGCATTGTTTATTGAGTTTAATATAAGTAATTGCAGCCACAGGGGTGTTCCATCATCATAATGTCCCCACTTGTAACTCACCTCGGCAATCTGATATCCTTGACAGAGAAATTATAGGTACATAAGTGAAAAAAAGCCTGTGAGAATAAATACACTGAAAAACATATTTAAATGAGTATATTAACAATAAATAATAAATTAAATTGATCACTTAAGTGATCCCCATTTACATATATTAATCAATTTACAGGTAATTGATTAATACAAGATCACACAGTGGTCACAGTGGAAGAGTAGTTCTGCTGCATATCCAACCCTTTATCAGCTGGGGTATATGAGCATGGAATTCTCCACACTATTCATACCTATAATTTCAAGAATGCACATTAACCCTTGATGATTGACATTTTCTTCATATAATGTACACTATATATAAGACGAAAAAACCAATATATAAACATTATAAACTTGTTTGGAGTGGGATGCACCAGGCTCTTGCAATAGTGCAACACAAGAGCAATGCCTAAGAGTCCCAATAGCAAGCTATTGTAATGGACACTTTCCCTCAAAATATTAATTTAATATCGTGTGAATCAATGATCCACATATCAGATATTAAACTGATAAGAACAGATACTACACTTGATCTTAGCCAAAAGGCCGAGAAAGGTATGATTTGTTTGAGGTGAGTATTTTGGTTTTGTACTATGAGCTTCATCTTCTTGACAGAGTCCTGACAAATGTGGAACTTTTTCAGTTGAATAAGGATAAAAATAATTTTATATACTTCCATACAGTTTTAAGTTTCATTTTGAATGTCTTGGTAGGAGACAACTTTGGTTCAACAAATCCGACACAGAAACATAACAAACTTGAACCTGTTAGTTTAATATTTTCTCATAAACAAAGAAAAAGTCATGCTAGTTATTTGTAACAATGTGTTTAATATAAAAGGGAAAGAAATGAAAATGACCACAATCCTGTTTTCTCATAGTTCACATGTTTATGTGAGAATGAACTGTAGAAAGATATTGAGCCTCATGCATAAGAACAGGCACAGCTCACAGGATGGAAGACTTGCAATCAAAAGAACAGACACCTCATAGGATGGAAGACTTGAAATCAAACGAAGAGCCTCATGTAGTGGTGAAGAGTTTGTTAACATAGCTAGTAGTTAGTCATGGTAATTCATGTACTTGGCATCAGGCAAAACATCCTCCAGATATTTGTAAATCAATTTAACACTTTTTCTTCTGATCTGTGAAGACCTTTACCATTCCAAAAGGATTTTGACAAAAAAAAAAAGTGATGGCAGACCAGCCTCACCAGCCTCTGCAGCAGTGATCCCTCCACTGTTGTGAAATCAGTCTCACACCAATAATGTAGTATAAAATAGTTAAATGTTTGAACCTGTTAAAATTTGTGTATGTTCTTTCTTCATATTTCTGTTTTACAAAGTATCTTATAGTATGATGAATTTTATAATATAACTAAGCTCTAAATTCAACACAGTAGTAGTAAAAAGGAAAAAACATGTAACCTTCCCAAGTCAGTAATAAATTATTATGGTTAAACTATATTAAGGGGAATGCAACACACTTTTGCACTAGTGCAAGCAAAATAATCAACTACTATAGTTAAACTGTTTTTAAAGGGATTGATGCTACATGCTAAAGAGCCCATTAGTTAAATAGTTCACATGTTCCTTGATTTAGAAGCTTCAGGAATGCTAGAGTGCAAAATAATTTTAGAATTAAATCAATGTTCAAATTTGACACTGAGAAGTGAGTATATTCTTCTTCCAATAGTTTACTTGAACTTATTATGTGTACTATGTTGTTTCTTTCTTTTCATAGTCTCTGAAGTTTGATTTTGAATGCCTCAAAATTGTAGGAGAGAGTCTTTTTAAACAAATAACATAAACATGACAAGCTTGAAGCTGTGAATGTTCTAAACAAAAATTTAATTCATGATAGTTATTTTTGTAACACTGTCAATGCAGCTTCTTGAGACCATATTGTTGTTCAATAACATTACAAAAAGATGAAAAGGACGACAATTCAATTTTCTCAGATTTCACATTGTATAATTAGGAAGGAACATAGAAATATGTTGAGCCTGATGAATGAAGAGAGCACACCACATAGAATGGAAGACTTTCAATAAAATGAATCCCTTCTTCTATTACAGTCAGACGAAGAAGATATAGAATTCAGTGCCACTAAGCATTCAAAGTATAGTGAATTGATAGTGGCATTTATCAACTTCATATATATGTAGACAAAGTATCCAAACACCAGCTAGATTCATATTAAGTTTTATTCTTTTTTGGTAAAAGTTCTGCAAATCTGTTCTAAGTATGATTATCAGATTTTGAAAAAAAAATGGTGTAGTTAGTCAAACTAGGCTCACCAGATCATTAGGGACCTAAGGAGCTCACAGTGCAGTCCAGTGGGAGGTTTCAACTTCCTTACATTGTCGTGTAATACACCTATTTTAAAGGTTCAAACACTGATTTTAGTGAAAATCTAAAATATGATTGAACAGGTGTATAATCACAAATTTGATTGAAAGTCTAATTTAATTTGTGATTATATAAATAACATAAAGAAGAGATTTAAGAAAAGATGGTAATAACCATAAAAAAAACAACATAAACAACATAACACAAAAATATAGCAGATTTGATAAGAGGGCTAAAAAATAAGAACAGTTGTGCGTGTTTGGAGAAAGAGTTTTGGGGGCATTGCAGGATCTTGGTGTAGTTTTCTTTTGCATATATTGATAACAAAATCTAGGGTACCAAATGAATGTATCATTATAACAGAAAAATCACCGTTAACGGACATCACCTATTTTTCAGGTGCTAACAATAGGAAAATATCCTGTTTAACATGTGCACAATTATTCTAGGATCCTCCTCTTTCATTCTCAACAACTATTAATTAATATGTAACTAACATGTATTAATTAATATATAACTAACTTGCATATTACCACAAGAGGTAAATATGTCCTTATCTTCAGAATAATATGATAACATATTTAAACAATAATAATTATATCTTTCATCTTCAGAATAATATGATAACATATTTAAATAACAATTATATCTTTCATCTTCAGAACAATGTGATAACAAATTTAAATAACAATTATATCTTTCATCTTCAGAATAATATGATAAAAGATAAAATATCTCTTTATCTTTTATCTCAATTATCTTTTCTAGGCTAACCAACATTTGGACCGAGCTCAAGACCCACCTCTTGGGCTTAAACACTGAGTTGACCTCCCTCAAATACCTGGATTGAGGTCCCGAGCATTCCTGTCTAGTACATAAGCTCCTCAGACTTGAGCCGAGCTTGACTAGGCGAAGAGGCTTACGAGAATATAATCTCAACTGAAAACATATAACAAAAAAATATTTTGCCAATGGGCACCTTTACTCACGGTGCTAACAACAGAAGAGAATCTCGTGCACCTTTATTCACGGGTGCTGTTTTCACCCAGGTAAGGACGCACAACCATAAACAAATCACAAAAATAAGATACAAGGTAGAAAAGCTAGGACGTTTTGTTTTGGGAAAACCAGTTTTTTCACTCTTGGGACTTACTACGCCTTACTCCTTGGGTATTTTTGTCTAAATTTTTTACTAGACATTGGTCATTGCGTCTATTGAGTTTTGACTGAGATCTGAGGCCAGATTCGTCCCACAAGATTCGCAATAAATTTTTTATTCATCACTGTTAGGGCAGAAAGGAAGGTTAGTTTGTGTATTAAACTGTCTGATTTTTTCCTAGGTGAATACTGATCCATTTGACCTGAAATTTGCAATGTTTTGTCCCAAATTCAGTCGAGATTCTTACATGGAATTTCAGGAAAAAACTATTTTGCGAGAATTTTTCAGAAATTTTTTTCAAACCAAGGCTATCGTCTACAAAACTTGTGAAATTTCGCCCTACTTTTGGCAATTTTTTTTGGGTCCGTATTGCGATGAAAAAATTCACACAAGTACTTTCATATGTTGTTTTGACCAAGGTAAGGAGGCACGTCGATAAACAAATCACAAAAAGAAAATACGGGGCAAAAAAGCCAGGACGTTTTGTTTTTGTAAAACAAGTTTTGTTCACTCTCGGTCTGGGACTTACTACGCCATACTGCTTGGGTATTTTGGTCTGAAATTTTTACGAGACATTGGTCACTATGTCTATTGAGTTTTCGATAAGATTCGACCCCAGATTCGTCCCACAAGATTCACAATAAAATTTTTATGCGTCATTGCTAGGGCTGAAAGGAAGGTTCATTTTTCTATGAAACTGTTTGATTTTTTTTTTCTAGTTGAATACTCATTCATTTGACCTGAAATTTGTTGCGCTTTGTCCAAATTTAGTCGAGATTCTTAAATGGAGTTTTAGGAAAGAACTATTTCGGGAGAATTTTTCAGAATTTTTTTGCAAACCAAGGCTATCCTCTACCAAAAACTTGTGAAATTCCCGCCTTGCTTTCTACAATTCTTTTATGAGTTCATATTGCGCTGATAAAATTCACACAAGTACTTCCATATGCTATTTTCACCCAAGTAAGGTGGCACGTACATAAACAAATCACAAAAAGAAGATACGGGGTAGAAAAGCCAGGACGTTTTGTTTTCGAAAAACCAGTTTTTGCACTCTCGGTATGGGACTTACTACGCCTTACTCTTTAGGTATTTTTAATAGAAAGGAAGGTTAGTTTGTGTGTGAAACTGTCTGATTTTTTTCCTAGATGAATACTCATCCGTTTGACCTGAAATTTGTCGCGTTTTGTCCCAAATTCAGTCGAGATTCTTACATCGAATTTAAGGTAAAAAACTATTTTGGAAGAATTTTTCAGAATTTTTTTTCAAACCAAGGCTATCCTCTATAAAACTTGTGAAATTCCGCCCTACTTTTTGCAAAAAAAAATTGGCTCCGTATTGCGCTGAAAAAAATTCACAGAAGTACTTTCATATGCTGTTAAGGAGGCACGTCGATAAACAAGTCACAAGAAGAAGATACGGGGCAGAAAAGCCGAGATGTTTTGTTTTTGTAAAACCAGTTTTGTTCACTCTCGGTCTGGGACTTACTACGCCTTTCTCCTTGGGTATTTTGGTTTGAAGCTTTTATCAAACATTGGTCATTGTGTCTATTGAATTTTGGATGAGATCTGAGCCCCAGATTCGTTTAACAAGATTTGCAATAAATTTTTTTACACATCACTACTAGGGCAGAAAGGAAGGTTCTTTTGTGTGTGAAACTGTATGATTTTTTTTCTAGGTGAATACTCATCCGTTTCAACTGAAATTTGCAGTGTTTTGTCCCAAATTCAGTCTAGATTCTTACATCGAATTTCAGGAAAAAACTATTGTCGGAGAATTTTTATGAAATTTTGTGCAAACCAAGGCTATCCTCTACCAAAACTTGTGAAATATCGCCCTATTTTCTGCAATTTTTATTATGGGTCCGTATTGCACTGAAAAAGTTCACACAAGTACTTCCATATGTTGTTTGCACACAGGTAAGGAGGACCGTCCATAAAACAATCACAAAAAGGAGATACGGGCAAGAAAATCCAGGACGTTTTGTTTTCGGAAAACAAGTTTTGTTCACTCTCGGTTTGGGAATTACTACACGTTACTCCATTGGTGTTTTGGTCTGAAATTTTTACCAGACATTCGTCACTGTGTCTACTGAGTTATGGTTGAGATTTGAGGCCCAGATTCGTCCGACAAGTATGGCAATAAATTTTTATTTGATCACTGGCAGGACCGGAACGAAGGTTCGTTTGTGTGTGAAACTGTTTAATTTTTTTCTTAGGCGAATACTCCTCCGTTTGACCTGAAATCTGTCACATTTTGTCCAAAATTCAGTGGAGATTCTTACGTCGAATTTCAGGAAAAAACTATTTTGGGAAAATTTTTCGGAAATTTCATGCAAACCAATGCTATCCTCTACCAAAACTTGTGAAATTTCGTCCTGCTTTCTACAATTTTTATTCTGGGACCGTATTGTGCAAAAAAAGTTCACACAAGTACTTCCATATGTTGTTTGCACCCAGGTAAGGAGGCACGTCCATAAAACAATCACAAAAAGGAGATACGGGGAAGAAAATCCAGGACAATTTGTTTTCGGAAAACCAATTTTGTTTACTCTCGGTCTGGGACTTACTACGTGTCACTCCTTGGGTGTTTTGGTCTGAAATTTTTACCAGACGTCCGTCACTGTGTATATTGAGTTTTGGCTGAGATTTGAGGCCTAGATTCGTCCCACAAGATTGGCAATAAATATTTTATTGACCACTGCCAGGGTCGGAAGGAAGCTTCGTTTGTGTGTGAAACTGTTTCATTTTTTTCGTGGACGAATACTGGTCTGTTAGACCTGAAATTTGTCGCGTTTTGCCGTTAAATCAGTGGAGATTCTTACGTGGAATTTCAGGAAAAAAATATTTTGGGAGAATTTTTCGGAAATTTTGTGCAAACCAAGGCTATCCTCTACCAAAACATGTGAAATTTCGTCCTACTTTTTGCAATTTTTATTCTGGGTCCGTATTGTGATGAAAAAATTCATACAAGTACTTCCATATGTTGTTTGCACCAAGGTAAGGAGGCACGTCCATAAAACAATCACAAAAAGGAGATACGGGCAAGAAAATCCAGGACGTTTTGTTTTCGGAAAACAAGTTTTGTTCACTCTCGGTTTGGGACTTACTACACGTTACTCCTTCTGTGTTTTGGTATGAAATTTTTACCAGACGTCCGTCACTGTGTCTACTAAGTTATGGTTGAGATTTGAGGCCCAGATTCGTCCGACAAGTATGGCAATAAAATTTTTTTTTATCATTGCCAGGGCCGGAAGGAAGGTTCTTTTGTGTGTGAAACTGTTATTTTTTTTCATGGGCGAATACTCGTCCGTTTGACCTGAAATTTGTTGCGCTTTCTCCCAAATTCAGTGGAGATTCTTACATGGAATTTCAGGAAAGAACTATTTCGGGAGAATTTTTCAGAATTATTTTGCAAACCAAGGCTATCCTCTACCAAAAACTTGTGAAATTCCCGCCTTGCTTTCTACAATTCTTTTATGAGTTCATATTGCGCTGATAAAATTCACACAAGTACTTCCATATGCTATTTTCACCCAAGTAAGGTGGCACGTACATAAACAAATCACAAAAAGAAGATACGGGGTAGAAAAGCCAGGACGTTTTGTTTTCGAAAAACCAGTTTTTGCACTCTCGGTATGGGACTTACTACGCCTTACTCCTTAGGTATTTTTAATAGAAAGGAAGGTTAGTTTGTGTGTGAAACTGTCTGATTTTTTTCCTAGATGAATACTCATCCGTTTGACCTGAAATTTGTCGCGTTTTGTCCCAAATTCAGTCGAGATTCTTACATCGAATTTAAGGAAAAAACTATTTTGGAAGAATTTTTCAGAAATATTTTTCAAACCAAGGCTATCCTCTATAAAACTTGTGAAATTCCGCCCTACTTTTTGCAAAAAAAAATTGGCTCCGTATTGCGCTGAAAAAAATTCACAGAAGTACTTTCATATGCTGTTAAGGAGGCACGTCGATAAACAAGTCACAAGAAGAAGATACGGGGCAGAAAAGCCGAGATGTTTTGTTTTTGTAAAACCAGTTTTGTTCACTCTCGGTCTGGGACTTACTACACGTTACTCAATGGGTGTTTTGGTCTGAAATTTTTACTAGACGTCCGTTACTGTGTCTATTGAGTTTTGGCTGGGATTTGAGGCCCAAATTCGTCCCAAGAGTTTGGAAATAAATTTTTTATTGATCACTGCCAGAGCCGGAAGGAATGTTCGTTTGTGTGTGAAACTGTTTGATTTCTTTCGTAGGCGAACACTCGTCCGTTTCACCTGAAATTTGTCGCGTTTTGTCCCAAATTCAGTGGAGATTCTTACGTGGAATTTCAGGAAAAAACTATTTCGGGGGAATTTTTTGGAAATTTTGTGCAAACCAACCAAGGCTATCGACTACCAAAACTTGTGAAATTTCGCCCTGCTTTCTGCAATTTTTATTCTGGCCCGTATTGCGATGAAAAAGTTCACACAAGTACTTCCATATGTTGTTTGCACCCAGGTAAGGAGGCACGTCCTTAAAACAATCACAAAAAGGAGATACGGGGAAGAAATTCCAGGACGTTTCATTTTTGGAAAACCAGTTTTGTTCAATTTCGGTATGGGACTTACTACGCGTTACTCATTAGGTGTTTTGGTCTAAAATTTTTACCAGAGGTCCGTCACTTTGTGTATTGAGTTTTGGCTGAGATTTGAGACCCATATTCGTCCGAAAATTATGGCAATAAATTTTTTTTTGATCATTGCCAGGGTCGGAAGGAAGGTTCTTTTGTGTGTGAAACTGTTTGATTTTTTTTCATGGGCGAATACTCGTCCGTTTGACCTGAAATTTGTCGTGTTTTATCCAAAATTCAGTGGAGATTCTTACGTGGAATTTCAGGAAAAAACTATTTCGGGAGAATTTTTCGGAAATTTTGTGCAAACCAAGGCTATCGTCTACCAAAACTTGTGAAATTTCACCCTACTTTCTGCAATTTTTATTCTGGGTCCGTATTGCGATGAAAAAGTTCACACAAGTACTTCCATATGTTGTTTGCACCCAGGTGAGGAGGCAAGTCCATAAAAAAATCACAAAAAAGAGATACGGGGAAGAAAATCCAGGACGTTTTGTTTTCGGAAAACCAGTTTTGTTCACTCTCGGTCTGGGACTTACTACACTTTACTCCGTGAGTGTTTTGGTCTGAAATTTTTACTAGACGTCCATTACTGTGTCTATTGAGTTTTGGGTGGGATTTGAGGCCTAGATTCGTCCCAAGAGTTTGGCAATAAATTTTTTATTGATCACTGCCAGGGCCGGAAGGAAGGTTCGTTTGTGTGTGAAACTCTTTGATTTTTTTCGTGGGCGAACACTCGTCCGTTTGACCTGAAATTTGTCGCGTTTTGTCCCAAATTCAGTGGAGATTCTTACGTGGAATTTTAGGAAAAAAATATTTTGGGAGAATTTTTTGGAAATTTTGTGCAAACCAAGGCTATCGACTACCAAAACTTGTGAAATTTCGCCCTGCTTTCTGCAATTTTTATTTTGGGCCCGTATTGCGATGAAAAAGTTCACACAAGTACTTCCATATGTTGTTTGCACCCAGGTAAGGAGGCACGTCCTTAAAACAATCACAAAAAGGAGATACGGGGAAGAAAATTCAGGACGTTTTATTTTTGGAAAACCAGTTTTATTCAATCTCGGTCTAGGACTTACTACGCGTTACTCATTGGGTGTTTTGGTCTGAAATTTTTACCAGAGGTCCGTCACTTTGTGTATTGAGTTTTGGCTGAGATTTGAGGCCCATATTCGTCCGACAAGTATGGCAATCAATTTTTTATTGATCACTGCCAAGGCCGGAAGGAAGGTTCTTTTGTGTGTGAAACTGTTTGATTTTTTTATGGGCGAATACTCGTTCGTTTGACCTGAAATTTGTCGCGTTTTGTCCCAAATTGAGTGGAGATTCTTACATGGAATTTCAGGATAAAACTATTTCGTAGAATTTTTCAGAAATTTTGTGCAAACCAAGGCTATCCTCTACCAAAACTTTTGAAATTTTGCCCTATTTTCTGCAATTTTTATTCTGGGTCCGTATTGCGATGAAAATGTTCACATAAGTACTTCGATATGTTGTTTGCACCAAGGTAAGGAGGCACGTCCATAAACAATCACAAAAAGGAGATACGGGGAAGAAAATCCAGAACGTTTTCTTTTCGGAAAACCAGTTTTGTTCACTTTCGGTCTGGGACTTACTACGCGTTAATCCTTGGGTGTTTTGCCCTGAAATTTTTACCAGACGTCCGTCACTGTGGCTATTGAGTTTCGGATGAAATTTGAGGCCAAGATTCGTCCCACAAGATTCCCAATAAATTTTTTATTGATCATTGCCAGGGCCGGAAGGAAGGTTCATTTGTGTGTGAAACTGTTTGATTTTTTTGGTGGGTAAATACTCGTCCATTTGACTTGAAATTTGTCGCGTTTTTTCTTAAATTTCAGTGGAGATTCGTAAGTCGAATTTTAGCAAAAAACTATTTCGGGAGAATTTTTCAGAAATTTTGTGCAAACCAAGGCTATCCTCTACCAAAACTTGTGAAATTTCGCCCTACTTTCTGCAATTTTTATTCTAGGTCCGTATTGCGATGAAAAAGTTCACACAAGTACTTCCATATGTTGTTTGCACCCAGGTAAGGAGGCACGTCCATAAAAATATCTCAAAAAGGAGATACGGGGATGAAAATCCAGGGCGTTTTGTTTTCGGAAAACCAATTTTGTTCACTCTCGGTCTGGGACTTACTACGCGTTACTCCTTGGGTGTTTCGGTCTGAAATATTTACCAGACGTCCGTCACTGTGTCTATTGAGTTTTGGCTGAGGTTTAAGGCCCAGATTCGTCCCAGAAGATTGGCAATAAATTTTTTATTGATCACAGCCAGGGTTGAAAGGAAGGTTCGTTTGTGTGTGAAACTGTTTGATTTTTTTCGTGGGCGAATACTCGTCCGTTTGACTTGAAATTTGTCGCGTTTTGTCTTAAAAATTTCAGCAAAAAAATATTTCGGATAATTTTTCAGAAATTTTGTGCAAACCAAGGCTATCCTCTACCAAAACTTGTGAAATTTCGCCCTACTTTTTGCAATTTTTATTCTGGGTCCGTATTACGATGAAAAATTTTTCACAAGTACTTCCATATGTTGTTTGCACCCAGGTAAGGAGGCATGTCCATTAAACAATCACAAAAAGGAGATACGGGCAAGAAAATCCAGGACGTTTTGTTTTCGGAAAACAAGTTTTGTTCACTCTCGGTTTGGGAATTACTACACGTTACTCCATTGGTGTTTTGGTCTGAAATTTTTACCAGACGTTTGTCACTGTGTCTACTGAGTTATGGTTGAGATTTGAGGCCCAGATTCGTCCGACAAGTATGGCAATAAATATTTTTTTATCACTGCTAGGGCCGGAAGGAAGGTTCTTTTGTGTGTGAAACTGTTTGATTTTTTTTCATGGGCGAATACTCGTCCGTTTGACCTGAAATTTGTCGTGTTTTCTCCCAAATTCAGTGGAGATTCTTACGTGGAATTTCAGGAAAAAACTATTTTGGGAGAATTTTTCGGAAATTTTGTGCAAACCAAGGCTATCGTCTACGAAAACTTGTGAAATTTCGCCCTACTTTTTGCAATTTTTATTCTGGGTCCGTATTGCGATGAAAAAGTTCACACAAGTACTTCCATATGTTGTTTGCACCCAGGTGAGGAGGCACGTCCATAAAACAATCACAAAAAAGAGATACGGGGAAGAAAATCCAGGACGTTTTGTTTTCGGAAAACAAGTTTTGTTCACTCTCGGTTTGGGACTTACTACACGTTACTCCATTGGTGTTTTGGTCTGAAATTTTTACCAGACGTCCGTCATTGTGTCTACTGAGTTTTGGCTGAGATTTGAGGCCCAAATTCGTCCCACAAAATTGGCAACAAATTTTTTATTGATCACTGCCAGGGCTGGAAGGAAGGTTCGTTTGTGTGTGAAACTTTTTGATTTTTTTCGTGGACGAATACTCGTCCGTTTGACCTGAAATTTGTCGCGTTTTGTCCCAAATTCAGTGGAGATTCTTATGTGGAATTTCAGGACAAATCTGTTTTGGAGAATTTTTCGGAAATTTTGTGCAAACCAAGGCTATCCTTTACCAAAACTTGTGAAATTTCGTCCTACTTTTTGCAATTTTTATTCTGGGTCCGTATTGCAATGAAAAAGTTCACACAAGTACTTCCATATGTTGTTTGCACCTCGGTAAGGAGGCACGTCCATAAAACAATCACAAAAAGGAGATACGGGGAAGAAAATCCAGGACGTTTTGTTTTCGGAAAACCAGTTTTGTTCACTCTCGGTCTGGGTCTTACTACGCGTTACTCCTTGGGTGTTTTGGTCTGAAATTTTTACCAGACGTCCATCACTGTGTCTATTGAGTTTTGGCTGAGATTTGAGGCCCAGATTCGTCCCACAAGATTGGAAATAAATTTTTTATTGATCACTGTCGGTGCTGGAACCAAGGTTCGTTTGTGTGTGAAACTTTTTGATTTTTTTCGTGGACGAATACTCGTCCGTTTGACCTGAAATTTGTCGCGTTTTCTTCGATATTCTGTGGAGATTCTTACGTGGAATTTCAGGAAAAAAACTATTTCGGGAGAGTTTTTCGGAAATTTTGTGCAAACCAAGGCTATCCTCTACCAAAACATGTGAAATTTCCCTCTCCTTTCTGCAATTTTTATTCTGGGTCCGTATTGCAATGAAAAAGTTCACACAAGTACTTCCATATGTTGTTTGCACCCAGGTAAGGAGGCACGTCCATAAAAATATCGCAAAAAGGAGATACGGGGATGAAAATCCAGGACGTTTTGTTTTCGGAAAACCAGTTTTGTTCACTCTCGGTCTGGGTCTTACTACGCGTTACTCCTTGGGTGTTTTGGTCTGAAATTTTTACCAGACGTCCATCACTGTGTCTATTGAGTTTTGGCTGAGGTTTGAGGCCCAGATTCGTCCCACAAGATTGGCAATAAATTTTTATTGATCACTGCCGGTGCTGGAACCAAGGTTCGTTTGTGTGTGAAACTTTTTGATTTTTTTCGTGGACAAATACTCGTCCGTTTGACCTGAAATTTGTCATGTATTCTCCCATATTCTGTAGAGATTTTCTACGTGGAATTTCAGGAAAAAAAACTATTTTGGAAGAATTTTTTGGAAATTTGGTTGTGATAAAAAAGTTATCACAAGTACTTCCATATGTTAAGGAGGCACATCCATAAAACAATCACATAAAGGAGATACGGAAATGAAAGGTATGATTTGTTTGAGGTGGGTATTTTGGTTTTGTACTATGAGCTTCATCTTCTTGACAGAGTCCTGACAAATGTGGAACTTTTTCAGTTGAATAAGGATAAAAATAATTTTATATACTTCCATACAGTTTTAAGTTTCATTTTGAATGTCTTGGTAGGAGACCGCTATGGTCCAAGAAATCCGACACAGAAACATGACAAACTTGAACCTGTTAGTTTAATATTTTCTCATAAACAAAGAAAAGAAGTCATGCTAGTTATTTGTAATAATATGTTTAATATAAAAGGGAAAAAAAGGAAAATGACCACAATCCTGTTTTCTCATAGTTCACATGTTTATGTGAGGATGACTGTAGAAAGATATTGAGCCTCATGCATAAGAACAGGCACACCTCACATGATGGAAGAGTTGCAATCAAAAGAATAGGCACACCTCATAGGATGGAAGACTTGCAATCAAAGGAAGAGTGTCATGTTACTAGTGATGAAGAGTTTGTTAATATAGTTAGAAGTAGTTAGTCATGGTAATTCATGTACTTGGCATCGGGCAAACTCTTCTGAAAAAAAGTGTTAATTTTTCTTTGCTAACGGTACCTAAATCTGAGTAAATATTTTTTTAAGAATGAAATTGCAATGGCCCAAAAGTTTGCCCAACTTAATCTTTCTGCACCTACTCATTAATGAGATCATAAAACATGTAAAAAAACATCCTCCAGCAATTTTTAAATCAATTTAACACTTTTTCTTCTGATCTGTGAAGACCTTTACTATTCCAAAACGATTTTGACAAAAAATAGGTGATGGCAGACCAGCCTCACCATGCTCTGCAGCAGTGATCCCTCCACTGTTGTGAAACCAGTCTCACACTAATAATCTAGTATAAAATAGTTAAATGTTTGAACCAGTCTCACATGTTCCTTGATTTAGATGCTTTAGGAATGCTAGAGTGCAAAATAATTTTAGAATTAAATCAATGTTCAAATTTGACACTGAGAAGTGAGTATATTCTTCTTCCAATAGTTCACTTGAACTTATTATGTGTACTATGTTGTTTCTTTTCATAGTCTCTGAAGTTTTATTTTGAATGCCTCAAAATTCTAGGAGAGAGTCTTTTTAAACAAATAAGTAACAAAAACATGGCAAGCTTGAAGCTGTGAAATGTTCTAAACAAAATAGTTCTTTTGTAACAATGTCAATGAAGCTTCTTGAGACCATATTGTTGTTCAATAACATTACAAAAAAGATGAAAAAGACTCAATTTTCTCAGATTTCACATGTGTATAATGAGGAAGAAACATAGAAATATGTGGACTGATAGATAGTGGCAATGCCACTAAGCATCAGCTAGATTCATATTAAGTTTTATTCTTTTTTTGGTAAAAGTTACGCAAATCTGTTCTAAGTAAGATTATCAGATTTTGAAAAAAAAAGTGTAGTTAGTCAAACTAGGCTCACCAGGCCATTAGGGACCTAAGGAGCTCACAGTGCAGTCCAGTGGGAGGATTCAACTTCCTTACATTGTCGTATAATTCACCTATTTTAAAGGTTCATCAAACACTGATTTTAGTGGAAGTCTCAAATTTTGTTGAAGAGAAATCACAAGTTTGATTGAAAGTCTCATTTAATTTGTGAATATATAAATAACACATAAAACAGATTTAAGAGAAGATGGTAATATCCATCAAAAGCAACATAAATAACACAAGACACTCATATCACAATAAAAGGAAAATTGAACTATTTTGAGTGAGATGCACCATTCTCTTGCAGTAGTGCAAAACAAGAGCGATGCTTGAGAGCCTCAGTAGCAAGCCACTGCAGTTGACCCTCTCTCAGAAAAAAATAAATTTAATATCGTATGAACCAATGGTTCATATATCAGATATTAAACTGATAAGAACAGATACTACACTTGATCTTAGCCAAAAGGCCGAGAAAGGTATGATTTCAACAGTGTAAGTGTTGAGTTCTTATTTTGTGAGCTCCAGATACTTGTCAGAGTTCTGACTAATGTGGGATCTAAAGATGGTTAAAACACTGAAACTGATACGTACAATGCTGTTCCTCTAATGTGATATGGGTGAAGGAGGATTGTCCCTTTACTATGATAAAAAAGGAGAGAAAGATTTGTGATAATATTTATTTATTTTCATTCATATCAATTATGTAAGTATACAAATATTTCATTCATTTTCAATTATTTTCACTCATTTGCAATGAGTAGATGCAGAAATTGCTGCTTGGCTTCCTTTGCAATGGCAGGTCCATTTGTTCGTTTCAGTTCTGCAACTGCCTCAGCACTCTCCTCTGTAATCCAAGGTAATACTCTGCAACTCATGGCTATCAATGATTTCCTGAGACATGCTCTGACATAACACACGACACACTTTTTGTTTAGAATTAACACATGACTTATAATCTAGGACGAAACAGTACTTAAATTGTTTATTTTGATATGTATTTTTAGAATAAAGTTCAAATTTATAATATTATTAACACAAATATACAATATTAATACTACTGATATTTTAGTTTCTATTATTAATTAAGCAAAAGAAAATCTCAGTTTTTGCTTTCATACAAATAGGCCCATTTGAAAATAAAAACGGAGAGGACATGGCAAATGCTCCTTGCACCCAACACTTTTGAACCTGCACCCAACATAATTTCAAAAATTCCGAAAATATCCTTTATTCTGGAATTGAAAATCTGAAATTGAAAATAATACATTCTGAAAAAATAAATCCATAAGAGATTTTTGTGTTTCGGATATAAAAATCTGAAGAAAAAAAATTAAAATCCCATTCCGGATAAAAAAAATCCAGAACTGAAAATAATACATTTCCTGGAAGAGATTATTTTATTCCGGAAAAGGGGGTCCAGAATGTAATTTTATATGTACCCCATTTTTTTAAGGGTATTTTCGGTTTTTCTCCTGTGATTGGGTGCAGTGATATGGTGCAGGAAGCAATTGCGAGAGGACATTTGTAGGTTTGAGCTCAACTTGAAACAATCAAACATTCTTATTTCACTTGAACAAAATTTCTTAAAAGCATCCTTGTGATCATGTCATGATCTATCACAATGTGAACACAAAAGCTGTTTCGATTCAATTTGCCCCTTTTTCATATATCTCATTTGCACAAAGAGTCCCATTACGACAACTCTTTCTTCCTTTGTTTTGGTGATCATTTTCATCCTTTCTTCTTGTACCAAGGTTGTGTGCACCCTGTTGAGTGAAGGCATGGGCGAGAATATTGGATCACACTATCCCATAAGCCACATCATCCAACCTCATCAGGAATTGATGGACTCTTTCTTCTTCCCTTCTCTAAGCGTGATCCAATGTGCACTTGCATTCTCCACACGTGTATTTTGGAATTTGTTCGTAGTTTGCTAACTCATTCCAAAGGGTCTTCATCTTTTCATAGTAAATAACTATTGTTGTCCCTTGTTGCTTGCACTCCGCTAGTTCAACTTTTAGTTGTTGAATTCGTGACCCATTCTCCACATAAAAATGCTTCTTGATGTCCTCCCGAAAAAAAAAACATGATAAAATCTTTAAGGAAAGAATGGGTCTTCAAAACAAAAATTGGATTCTGAAGTACATTTCGTGAAGGAAAAATCACTCTACGAAGTTTGTCTTTCAGAGAATTACTTTTAATTAAATGTACTAAATTAAATTAACTCTTAAAATATTTATTTTTCTTCTAAAATTGAATAAAGATATATGTAAAAAATATTTTTTAATTTTTTTTACTAAATTAAATTAACTTTTAAAATATGTATTTTTCTCCTAAAATTAAATAAAGATATATGTAAAAAATATTTTTTAGAACTGATAAAGTCAAAAGTATTAATTAAAGTCAAAACTTTAAAATAAAGTATAATTAAAAATGTTATTAGTTAATATTAAAGAAAGTAGTAGACCTATTGTGAAGTGAAGAGAACAAAGTAATGGACTTATTAGGGTTAATATAAATAACAATGCAATTAATTTATTGGTGAGAGAATTAATGAATATTTAGAACTAAAACTGACTTAAATTGAGAGATTGTTAACACACACTGAGTAGTGGAGAATGAAGGTCAAGTAGCTGGAGGTCACATGAGCATTAGCTGGGTCCACTCTCCCCTATACATGTTTTAGGAAATTGAAGATCAGACAAAGATGAAATACTAAAAACTATACAAACACCTAAATAAAAATAAAAGTAATAGTCCAAGCAGACTAGGCTGAGCAGGCCATCATCACAGTAATGCTCCCACTTGGGAAACAAGCTGGAGTAAACCAGCTCAGCAATCTGACAACTTGTCAGTGAAATTATAAACACACTTTTGTATCATTTTCTTTGGGATGTGGGATGTAATTATCATAAAGTGTGTAATATAGCCACTCAGTTTTAAAATACTTCAGAATACTTTGGGAGCGACAAAACAGAGAAGAGTTGATATACTTTGTTTTGGTTGTTGCTTTTAGATATAGACACTGTTATGTTAGATTGTCAATCTTATGTAGTCACTCTTTTGCTAAAGCATCTAGTATTTGTATAGATGATCTCCGTTAGACCGTCTAGTCTATTTTTTGTTTAGAATATCTAAACATCAAGTCGTTTATTCTTACTAGATCGTTAAGTTGATAAACATTCTAGACCTTGTTTTATACCAGACCGTCTAACTTTTTTTGCAGATTGTTTAGACCATCTTGATGGTTAGTTAGTCTTGCTATGTTAGTTTGTTTTCTTTTGGTTTTTGCTTATGTTTTCGCTGTATGTATACACCCTTCCCTGCCTTTGCCTTAACGAGAATAATACATGTGCTCTGTTTTTTTTTTTTTCTTCACATTTTCCCTTCCTTCTCTCTCTTTTTTCTCTTTAAGTTTTCTTGCTGTCATGGAGAATTTCATGAACCTGCCAAAGTGAACCCACCAAATTCCATATAAAAAAGCACTACAATCATAAACACCCTGCCCTTCTGATGAGCTAGTAAACAATCACAGTGACCATAGTGGAAGAGTAGTTCTGCAGCAAAGTGAACTGCATATTCTCAGTTTGTAATATGTTGAGTCCAACCCTATATAAGCGATGGTATATGAGCATAGAATTCTCACCTGCCAACATTTTGCTCTGGACTGTACCCTATATCACAGGGTTTAGAGTAAGCAACTACGTGTTCTGTACCAATGCAAAAACCTCTCCGAAATACTTTTTAATTTTATGATTCCAAATTTCCTAAACAATACCATCCACATTTTCCTCCAAATAAAACTGTTCCTAACCTTATCACACCTATAATTTCAAAAGTGTAGAGCCCTTGAGGATCTTCCTATCCACAACTCACTGCCAAATGTTATCCACTATCTTACAACTAAAAAGAAAGGTGATTGACATTTTCTTCTTCACGTGGAGAACAAAAGTACACGTATGTAAACATTCTAAACTTCTTTGAGTGGGATGCACCAGACTCTTGCAATAGTGCAAGACAAGAGTTATGCATAAGAGTCCCAATAGCAAGCTATTGTAATGGACTCTTTCCCTCAAAATATTAATTTAATATCGTGTGAATCAATGATCCACATATCAGATATTAAACTGATAAGAACAGATACTACACTTGATCTTAGCCAAAAGGCCGAGAAAGGTATGATTTGTATCATGTAAGTATTCTATTCTTATACTGTGATCTCCATCTTCTTGACAGACTCCTGACAAATGTGGAACTTTGTCAGTTGAATAAGATGCATCAACAATGTCAGAGGATAAAAATACTTTTTTTAATTTCCATATATATTTAAGTTTGATTTTGAATGCCTCAAATTTTGTAGGAGACAGTTTTCGTTAACAAATCAGCGACAGAAACATGACAAACTTGAAGCTGTTTTCTCTATATTTTCTCACAAACAAAGAAAAGTCATGCTAGTTATTTGTAACAATGTCGTTGAGTATAAAAGGGAAAGAAATGAAAATGACCACAATCCTGTTTTCTCAGAGTTCACATGTTTATAATAAGGATGAACTGCCTCATGCATAAGAACAGGCACACCTCCTAGGATGGAAGACTTGGAATCAAACAAAGAGCCTCAGGTGACTAGTGATAAAGAGTTTGTTAATATAGCTAGAGTATACATTCAACTGCCACAGTTTCGTTGATTTCTTATGCTGTGTTTAAAATCTAGAGAAGAATGGATTCTGTGAAAAGTGTATAGTTAGTCAGGGTTATTCATGTACTTGTTGGCATCAGGCTAAGTCTTTTGAAAGAAGTGTTATTTTAACAGTACCGAAATCTGAGTAATTAAATTTTTTAGAATGAAACTGGAATGACTCAAAAGGTTTACAAACCTTATTTTCTTGCAGCTACTCATTAATGAGATGATAAAATATATAAAAGAAATTCTCAATGTTGTTCCACACTTTAATGCTCCCACTATGGAGTAACTCACCTCAGCAATCTGGACATGACAGTGAAGTTATAAAAAACATTTTTGTTTCATTTACTCTATTATCTGATATAAAGATTAAATGTTTGAAACTATTAAAAGCTTGTATTATCTGATACTTTATATTTAATTATTTTTAACACTCAATCAAAAAATTTAGGGTGTTAACTTTTATTCTAAAAAACAGATGAAATATGATAAAAAAAATGCAGGGTGTTGAACTTTTACTCTAAGAATGTGATATGTAACTAAAAAATGGAACAACATAAAGTTATGCTTCTAGGGTAGTGGTTTTAGTTTTTAAAGTAGGAATTACTCTAGGCTATCAAATTTACAGAAACTATCCGAAGTTGTTGTGTCCAAATTTGATTCTTTGATCAACGCTTGGGTTATTGAGGCTTCTGTTTTCAATGGACCTTTTGCTGTCTACAAGAATTTCATACTGTCCATGAATCAATATGGAGAGCCAAGGTCATATGATCCAATATATTGATGGTTGTAGTCATTCTCATCATCAAACCTTAGTAGCCATTGAGGCCAAACAAAAATCTTTAGCAAGTCTATTACATATCCTAATCAAGTTCTTGCTCCTTAACTTCAGTAAATTAATATAAAAGGCATAACAACACCGATGTGCTACATGACTGGAGATATCAACTCCGTTTTATCCTTCATGGAACACCGAGACAATGGAGTGATAAGCGGCGTGACTGGATAAGGAATGAAAAGGACAAAGAGTTTGGAAAAAATAAAAGTATTCTCAAGGTATTATTTTGCTGATATGCCTCCAAGTATGCAGAGGCACTTTGAAATAATAGAAAGTTATGCTTCTAGGGTAGTGGTTTTAGTTTTTAAAGTAGGAATTACTCTAGGCTATCAAATTTACAGAAACTATCCGAAGTTGTTGTGTCCAAATTTGATTCTTTGATCAACGCTTGGGTTATTGAGGCTTCTGTTTTCAATGGACCTTTTGCTGTCTACAAGAATTTCATACTGTCCATGAATCAATATGGAGAGCCAAGGTCATATGATCCAATATATTGATGGTTGTAGTCATTCTCATCATCAAACCTTAGTAGCCATTGAGGCCAAACAAAAATCTTTAGCAAGTCTATTACATATCCTAATCAAGTTCTTGCTCCTTAACTTCAGTAAATTAATATAAAAGGCATAACAACACCGATGTGCTACATGACTGGAGATATCAACTCCGTTTTATCCTTCATGGAACACCGAGACAATGGAGTGATAAGCGGCGTGACTGGATAAGGAATGAAAAGGACAAAGAGTTTGGAAAAAATAAAAGTATTCTCAAGGTATTATTTTGCTGATATGCCTCCAAGTATGCAGAGGCACTTTGAAATAATAGAAAGTTATGCTTCTAGGGTAGTGGTTTTAGTTTTTAAAGTAGGAATTACTCTAGGCTATCAAATTTACAGAAACTATCCGAAGTTGTTGTGTCCAAATTTGATTCTTTGATCAACGCTTGGGTTATTGAGGCTTCTGTTTTCAATGGACCTTTTGCTGTCTACAAGAATTTCATACTGTCCATGAATCAATATGGAGAGCCAAGGTCATATGATCCAATATATTGATGGTTGTAGTCATTCTCATCATCAAACCTTAGTAGCCATTGAGGCCAAACAAAAATCTTTAGCAAGTCTATTACATATCCTAATCAAGTTCTTGCTCCTTAACTTCAGTAAATTAATATAAAAGGCATAACAACACCGATGTGCTACATGACTGGAGATATCAACTCCGTTTTATCCTTCATGGAACACCGAGACAATGGAGTGATAAGCGGCGTGACTGGATAAGGAATGAAAAGGACAAAGAGTTTGGAAAAAATAAAAGTATTCTCAAGGTATTATTTTGCTGATATGCCTCCAAGTATGCAGAGGCACTTTGAAATAATAGAAAGTTTAGATGTAAGTTAGTACTTCATACTTTATAGGTCCAAACTTTTTAAACATTGACAGAAGAAGTAAAGCTAAAAAAAAAAGTGATGGTCCAAGCAGAATAGACTCACTAGGCCATACTGAACCATGGATGCAGCAGCATGTGATCCTTCCACTGTTGGGAATGGGAGGTGATCGCTGCTCTGTGAAACCAGCCTCACGCTGTGCCCTCCACTCTAAGAGACAAGAGGCCTTAGTCTTCACCAAGGTCACAAACTCAGTTCTCAACTTGGAATGGGCAGGCCAGCAATTTGCAAACACAGCCCAACCCAGCAAGCCTCATTGTTGTTCCATCACATTGATGCTCCCACTTGGGTCACAAGCTGGAGTAACCCAGCTCAGCGATCTGACACCTTGTCAGTAAATTTATAAACACACTTTTGTTTCATTTTCTTTCTGATGTGGGATATATTTAGCATAAAGTTTGCAGTGTAACCACTCAATTTGAAAATGTCTTTTTTACATATGTATGAAATATAGAATAGTTGGATGTATTTTGAGGATGACAAGATCTTAATCTGTATCCTAAGATCTGGTACATAGTGATTAAATGTTTGAAACTGTTAAAATATTGCATATGTCAGCATTCTCTGTAACTTTCTGGTATTCTCAAAATGTCTTCTTTACTACCATTTCATTTCATAATAAGATGAATTCTTCTGACTCAACTAAAGAATTACGGATAGAAACTTTTATAATGTTTTCCATGTCAGACATTTTGACGCCCTTATATACAATACACACTGAACATATTCAATATTTATGCATCATGCCAAACATTCTGCATTGATATATATGTCATACACATTGAACTTTCAATATTTATGCACAATGTCAAACAATAGTTAAACAGTTGAACATTCCATAGAATTGGTGCATTTCTTTAAAAACCTAAGATTCTTATTCTTTGAGCAAATTAGTTCCTTAAAGGACTTTTACTTAGTATCATTCAGAAGTTACAGAAACTATTTGAAATTGTTTTGTATAAATTTTGTAACCTGAAATCTTGTGGGAAGTGATCACATCCCTACATTGTTTTAGTCTGGAAAGATAGAGGAAAACAATAAAAGTGAACAATTAGAAAAAAAAACGTATAAACAAGGATGTAATAGAGAATTGTGTTGAAAAAAAAAACAGCATAGCAAAATATAAATAATACACATCATGAACTTAACCAAAAAAACAAAAGTATAAATTATACACACATCACATGACCCTTGTTAAATAACTAACTAACTACAATGCAGAAATATAATCTATACAGAAGTAATGCAGAAATATAAGCTATACAGAAGTATAAGCTATACAGAAGTAATGCAGAAATATAAGCTTATACAGAAGTAATGCAGAAATATAAGCTTATACAGAAGTAATGCAGAAATATAAGCTTATACAGAAATTAAGCTATACAGAAATAAAGCAGATATTAAGCTATACAGAAATAATGCAGAAATTAGGCTATACAGAAGCAATGAAGAAATTATGCCATACAGAAATATAAGCATAAGTTATAGAATTTTTAACTGATCTTGTTGGATACACTAGCTTTTATAAGCAATATAAGAACCATACAAAATTAATAAGAAATTAAACTGATTTAGTGGGATGCACCGGTCTTTGCAGTAGTGCAAAGCAAAGACAATGATTGAAGACCTCAGTAGCAAGCTACTGCAATTGGCCCCCTCCCATAAAAATTAATTTAATATCGTGTGAATCAATGATTCACATATCAGATATTAAACTGATAAGAACAGATACTACACTTGATCTTAGCCAAAAGGCCGAGAAAGGTATGAGTATGACTATCTAAGTGTTCTGCTTTTATATTCTGCCTTCCAGTTATTGTCAGAGTTCTAAGGAATGTGGGGCTTATGTTCAACAATGCTTGAGGAAAATAATTGGATATGTATCATTTTATAATGCACCAATTCTTTGAACTGTTATATGTAATTTCTTTCTAGAAAGTGTATATACAGTAATTTAATTTTGTTCTACAAAGATGCTAGTTGCAGTAATATATTTGCAGTATGAAAATACTTGTTTGTAAAAATAATTTTTTTTTTTAAATATTGTTGTAGTATTTAGTATTTTTTTGCATTTTAATTCTATTTTAAGTCTGTTGTTTATTATATTTAATATTTGTTGTTTGCTATATTTTAAATCTTCTGTTGGTGAACTTTAGCAATCACTGTTTATCTTAATTTAAAATGCTGTTTGCTGTATTTAACCTTGTTCACTGTTGGAATCTATATAACAAAAAAAAAAAAAAATCTGTTCTGGAAAAAAAATGAAAGAGGAGGTTGGAAAAAAAATAAACGGATTCAGAAAGATGTTCTGGAATCAAAGATTCTTGGTGGAGACAGAATTCTCAGCTACCAACATTTTTGCTCTGGACTGTACCCTATATCACAAGGTTTAGGGTAAGCAACTATGTTTCTGTACCAATGCAAAAACCTCTCCTAAATACCCTAATCAATTACCATCCACATTTTCCTATAAATAAAACTGTTCCTAACCTTATCACATTATACATACTTATAATTTCAAAAGTGTAGAACCCTCAAGGATTTTCCTATCCAAAAATCACTCAACTGCCAAATGTTATCAACTACCTTACAACTAAAAAAAGGTGATTGACATGTAAAACAAAAGAACCCATTCGTAAACATTCTAAAAACTTGTTTAGAGTGGGATGCACCATACTCTTGCAATAGTGCAAAACAAGAGCGATGCCTAAGAGTCCCAATAGCAAGCTACTGTAATGGACACTCTCCCTCAAAATATTAATTTAATATCGTGTGAACCAATGATCCACATATCAGATATTAAACTGATAAGAACAGATACTACACTTGATCTTAGCCAAAAGGCCGAGAAAGGTATGCTTTTAACATTGAAAGTGCAGAGTTTTTATTTTCTGAGCTCCAGATACTTGTCAGAGTTCTGACTAATGTGGGACATGGGAGATGATCATATGCAGGATTTCTTTTCAGTTTATATTTAAGATTTGATATCTCTGTAATGCTATTGGGTTACATCTATGTTTGGGTGGTGATTAAAGATTTGTTCTCTGTGCACAACTGATAAATATATCTTGGTGCAGTTTTCTTTTGCATATACTGATAGACACAAACTATACTTTGAAACTAAGGCTTTGAAATCAACATGTAATAAAATTTCATTTTCAACCCTCTTTTCTATATTTTTTTCTCACTCCATTGACATCAAGCATAGAGTAGTTAAGGCCAGAGTTCAGTAAAATGGTTGTGCAAAGTAAATCAATGGTGAGCAGAAACAAAATTTAGCAGTTTATTGGTGGATGAGAGGAGAATTAATGAGATTATAAATGAGAAGAACCAATAAATTTAGCAGTAATAAGTTTAATATTTTTATTGGTGGATGAGAGGAGAGGCAGAGCATTCAACATGCTTATACTAATCATAATCACGTTTTAAATTATATAATTTTAAAATATATTTATCTTTTTAAATAATTAAGTATTAAGTATAAGATGTCATACACATTTTTAATCAGAAAATTAAATGTGGTGCAGAAACCATAGTTATATTTAATTTATCAGTACGAGAATCACCTAATCATTCAGACTCCTTGCAACAACATGTGTACAATGAACAGATTTTGAAAAAAAAAAGTGATAGTCCAGCAGACTGGGCTGACCAGGCCATTAAGGACTGAGGTTGCTGCAGCCTGCGATCCCTCCCACTGTTGGGAGTGGGAGGTGGTCGCTGCTCTGTGAAACCAGCCTCACGCTGTGCCCTCCATTCTAAGAGCCAAGAGACCTTAGCCTTCACTAAAGTCACAAGACCCAACTCTCAACTTGGAGTGGACAGGCCAACATATTGCAAACAAGCCCAAACCCAGCAAGCCTCAGTGTTGTTCCATCACAGCAATGCTCCCACTTGGGTCACAAGCTGGAGTAACTCAGCTCAGCAATCTGACCTCTTGTCAGTGAAGTTAGTTGTTGTAATTGTTGTTGGCATCAGGCTAAGTCTTCTGAAAAAAGTGCTATTTTTTTTTTCTCTAATGGTACCTAAATCTGAGTAATTAAATTTTCTCTCTGCATCTACTCATTAATGAGATGATAAAACATATAAAAAAATGCATCTTCCAACAAAGTTATAGACCCAGCAAGCTTCAATGTTGTTACATCACATTAATGCTCCCACTTGGTCACAAGCTCAACTCAACAATCTGACATTTTGTCAGTGAAAATACTATACTCAGTTTTGAAAGAATTGTCCTTTTTTTATGAAATATAGAATAATTGTATAAATAAAAGACAAAATATCCTAATTTTTAGCCTACTATCATTCACTTCAAATTTGTCTAGTATTCACCAAATGTCTTTTTCTATTGTCATTTCATAATATGATGAATTTTTCTGTTACTACAGAATTTGAAACTGAACTTTCATGTTGACTTTTTAGTTATGTAGGAGGTGGTCAACATCCTTCCATAGTTTCAGTTTGTGCCAAATACCTATTTTAAAATCTTCTCAATAATAAAAAACTGATGATTGTAAATCAAAGATCATTTGTATTCTAATATATAATTACAAATTAAAAAAAATTGAACTGTTTTGAGTGAGAAGCTCAAAAGCCTCTGTAGCAAGTTACTGTTGTTGTTGATCCTCTCATTCAAAATATTAATTTAATATCATATGATTCATATATCATATCATATATTAAATTTATAAGAACAGATGCTATATACTTGATCTTAATCAAAAGTCTGATAACCCACCTCAAACACATCCCACACTTTTAAGAAATGACCTGTTTGAATATCTTATTAGGTAGGATGATGTCTTTTCAATGCACTCGAAGTTGGTGAGACTGATGCAGTTGAAGTATAAAACTCAATTATTTTATGCAATTATGGAAGAGTAAAACAACATATAACCATTTATCATCACAAAGACAATAGCATCAGCAGGTGTATATTTCCTCTCCCTCCAACCCCAAATGCAATGTTAGGGTTTGATGAATGATTGGTAGAAAAAGTGTGATAAAAGTAAATTATAAATAAATAATTAATTATATAATAATATAAATATATTTAAAATTTTCTTTACAAATCTAAAAGATTTTCTCAACTATAGTGCAGAGTCCAGTCTTCGTGTTGTTCCATCACATTTAATGTTCCCGTGAGAACCACAAGCAAGATTCATTTAGCATAGCAATCTACATCTTGTCAGTGAAATTATAAACAATTTTGTTTTCATTTTCTTTTTTTCTTTTTGATGTGGGATATAATTACCATAAAGTTTGCACCGCTCAATTTTAAAAGATTTCTGTCCTTTTATTCGATGGTACGAAATATAGCATAATTGGATGAATTGTACAAGACAAAAATCCTAATTTGTCCTTTAAGATATGGTACAAAGTGATTAATAGGGTGTTGTTTTAGGTATGCCCAATGATAAGGGAGGAAACATTAACTTTTTGTTGTGTTTGATTTAGTGGGTTTGAGAGTGGAGAGATGGTAAAAATATTTGTGTATGAATTTTATTATAATATATAATATAAAATTAATTATTATATAAATTTACTTCATAATTTTAAAAATATTTAATTATACTATTAATTATAACATATAATAAGAAATAATAAAAATAATAAAATACAATTATAATATCATAAATTCTTTATAGTTATATAAAATAAGAAATGTATATAATAATAAATATTATTCTCATAAATTTTAATACATTTAATAAATTTATTTTAATTTAACACAAAATATTTTTTATTCTTAATTTTTTATTAAAAAATACAAATAATTATGAACATTATATATTAGAAAAATTTACTTAACTCAAATCTAAAAATAATATATCATAATTTATTATTTAAATAATTTTTAACAACAAAGATAAATTTGTAAACTTACATTATTTAAAATAATTTTTAAATTCTTAACTATTACATCACTCACAAATTTTAATAAATCATCATCACAAATCAACTTTATTTTCCTTTAATCCAAACAACTTCATATTTTCTCTAATCCTCATAAATTCACTTTCTCTTCTTTTCTCAAATCCTCTCCACAAATCCAAACACAGCATAAATGTTTGAAACTGTTAAAATATTGTATATGCCAATTTTCTAGTATTCACAAAATGTCTTTTCTATTCTCATTAAAATGTCTTTTCTATTCTCATTTTATTTCATAATAAGATGAATTCTTCTGATACAACTAAAGAATTACTGACAGAAAAAATAATCTCAATGATATTGAAATTGAAACTGAATATTCCTGATGTTTCCATGATGCATTACACACTTAACTTTCAATATTTATGCTTCATGCCAAACATTCTGCACTGGTGCATTTCTTCTAAAACTATATTGAGATAGGAAATCAATTAAAGTGAACAATTATAAAAAATAACCAGAAAGTAAAAAGGATGTAATAGGGAAATTAAGATGAGTGCTGTGTTGAAACAAAACAAAAAAAAACACACCAAACATGAATCTAAATTCTTTCATTTTTGCTTAACTATGCATCACAAACTACCAATTAGGTGGAAAAGTAACCCCTTGGAATTTTATGTATTCATAAAGAACATATCTTGTTACATGTGATATGAAAGAATGTAATAATTGTCTGATTAAATGTGAAATAATTGCAAAGATTGAAACATAGAAAATTGTAAGGTCGTTTTAGAACAAAACAAAAGTTAGTTATTAACTGATGTATTGATTTGCTTAATGTCTAAGAACACCTTAAATCAGAAAATACATCGAAATTAAAAGAGTATTGTATTGTAATAACAAATATGTAGTCATAAATAATATTGTATTATAATAACAAATAAGTAGTATATAATTGTAGGGTATACTAGTCACAAAAGTATATTATACTACTACATTGAAACAATTGAAGAAAAAAAAATGGGGTGTAAGGCTTAATTGGCCTTTCGCTAGCTTTCTCCTTACTATTTTAAGGCAAGTTACAGATTGAATTGGTTCCCTTAATTTAACTTCAATATGACAGTTCATGCATCTAGTTAGCAACATTCCATGGAGATGCTATATCAGTGTAACTGATCTGATTGTGTTTTCTTCTTCTGAGCAAGGAATGGTTTGAACATCATTATTATTCCAACTGCTTCAATTATGTTCAGAACAAAGAACACCATATTGGTTCCTGCATTCAAACACATGTAAATCAGTAAGTAACTTCCTAGCAAAAGAACCAATGCTCTTAACAACTACATTGACATCATGGTCTCTAGCTAGACAGTACTTAATTATACCACCACATGCATACTGCTACTCAAGCATATCTTGTTCTGCGTTTTGATAATAGAAAAACATGCAATATCTCATGTGCACACAGATAAAAAGCTTCTGTTATTATAGTCAAATAAATTGGGTGAGTATCATACCAGGGAGGAATGAAGCATCCATCCTCTTCTGTGACCAAGTTAATCTGCATTCATCATCATCATATAAGAGAATAGGAGAGAATTCTTAAAGTATATGATACTTGTGGTAAGAAAGTATGTGGTTAAGAACTACTAATGAAAACTTTTCAACTGCTAATGGATCAAAGTGGAGTGGAGTAATTTCTGTTAAATATGATTCTATGCCAACAAGGGTCAAGGGATACATTGACAGGTAATGTGCTACCTATATCTTTCAATCTAGTTCACTATGAAAAAACCATATCATAAACAGATGAATTAGATTACTCTTCTGTGTTATTATAGACAGATCAAATGAAAAACCTGTGTATTAACATGCAAGTATATTTGACATTTTTTGAACTGACATGTAAGTGCAATAAAAGCTGAACATGTCACAGGAACACTCACACTGCACCACCTGTGGCAGGGCCAATTGCTTTGAATAGAGACATGCAAGTCATAGAAATGCCATTAGCTGCCCCTCTTTGGTGTTGTTCCTGTTTTCCAAATGAATATGTCATATATGTTACAGTTCCATCAACAAATAGTCTCAACCAATAAAAATTGCAATAATTCAAAAAGTTTACCACTGCTCGGTTTTGTAGGAGGAACAAACCAGTTATAATGGTGGTCTAAATCCAACAAAAAGAGTACAATCAGTCAAATTTGTAACATACAGAACTTTTCTGAGTCAATTTGAACACTCAAAATCACTGATAAACAATTAAATAAACAAAGAGGTGCACTTACAGACAGAATATTCTTTAGAATTGAAGCAATAACTATGACTATGGTTAGTGCTACGCCAGACAACAATGCTATGAGGGGGTAGCTTTGCAAAAGAGGTATTGATAACATCTGCATATGGAAAAACTTCAGATAACAAAAAAATTGAAATGTTAAAAACGAAATAATAGCTACAATTTGATGAAAACTAACCCCTGTAATGCGGGCAATTCCAACAGCTCCACAAGCTCTTTCAATAGATGGATAGACCGAAAGTTGGTAAATTATAAGTGTAGCACCTGAACATTTGATAAAACATTTGAGAAGTGAGTAAGTAATTATACAAACTATCAATTGTACAATAGGACAATAAAGATCAACACCAAATCCAAAAATCTTTCTACCACTCTCAAACCCAAAATGCAAACAATTTTGTAAAAGTATAGAACTAAAGGAACAAGTACAAGAAAATCATTAAATATAAACTAATTTAGAAACAAAAAATAATTAAACATTATATTGACTAAGTTAGATACTATTTTATAAATAAAATAGTCATTTATATTTAAAGTAGTTTATATTATTAATAAGGAATTTATAAAGTTAAAATCTAAAGTAGTTAACTAAAACTTTGTAACTAATGTTAGATACCAATTTAGAGACTACTTCATAAATTTGTATTAATAATAAGAACAACTTTAGATTATAATAATCTTTTAGTTTATAAAGTAATATCTAACTTAGTCAATATAATGACTAATTATTTGTTTATCACTAAATTAGCCTATCTTTCATGCTTCCTCTTTTATAAAGAAAAAGATACAAGAACTTTGCAGTAAAAGCAGTAAAAGATATAGCATCTTGGTGTTGTAACTAGAAAATTTTGGCAAGTAATAGAGCTTCGAATAGATTTACTATTATCATATGACTTCAGATTGACCAACTGAATAAATAGTTGAATTACTAACCTTTTGAGATCAAAGTAATTTTCACCATACATTTAGCACAGAAAGAGTTGATATTTGTTATGTCTATAACATATGTGAATTTACAAAGCCACATTCGGAACATGACCGCAGTTCAAAGAAGTCATTCTCAAAACGAAGTTATGGAAATGAACAAGACATGACTAAACATTATTTGAACAAAGTTTGGCAATCCAAATCAGTAAAATTCATTCAACAAGACACACAAAATAAGAACAACCCCAGAAGGAAATTACACGCCTCATGTAAATGCATAAAATTTGTGTGCAATCTTTGCTGATGAAAAGTTAGGAAGGTGAAGAGTAATAAGCATCATCAATTGTTAGTTCCAGAGATGCACCTGTTATTGAAAGAACATTGCCAACATTATTTGTTGAGAAGTTCAAACCCCCCAGCTTTCGAGGACTCACAGCCCATAATGAGAAAACCTAAAGAAAGCAAGATGAATCGATGTTGTTCACTTAAAACACAAAAAGAATAAAAATCAGGAAAATCTAAACAACATATATCAAATGAAATGCATAGAGTGATACCTCTTGATAAGCAATATCATGAAGTGAGAAAACACAATAAATTATGACAGATGACATTAAGGGCCAATTCAGGAGGAGGTTTTCATTCTTTTGGATTGTCATGTCAGTGCCAGCTCCACTGTTTCCATTTTCTAAAGCTTCAGCATCGTCTATGGACTCATCGCTAGAACTGTGGTTGTGAAGTGTTTCCTGTAAAAAGTCATCATAAAATTGTTACAAGACTAAAAAGCCACAGAACATAAAGAAGATAGAAACATATGTAATCAATGAAGAACCTTAGAAACATACCGGAATCCAGAAGCAGCAAATAATCACTATAAATGCTAATACTGATATTACAAGGTTGGGCAAGAAGTATGGAAACCTGCACAATGATTTATATGTTTTGGTAAATGAAAATCAGAGCATCATTAAAAGGATAAAAAGACAAAGAAGAGAGGAAAATTGAATCCAAACTCCACTTACTTATCCCAAAAGGAACCCTTTGGAAATATATGTGGGTACTTCTCTACTGGCTACAATGAAAATATTCCCAAAGTATTAGATAAACAAGTGATAAATGTGCACACTTACACAGAAACTTGAGTACTTATCAGTGTAAAATGTAAAAAAAAACATACATGAGGCCATTTTTTCTAGATGACACATTCCCTCATGCTAAGGCTCCTAAAATCACTCTGATAGCAATATTAAAAAGTGAAGAGTATAGAAAGTACCTGAGCCAAATAGCCTCCCAATGCTGGGCCAATGATTAAACCTGTGCCCCAAGCTGCACTGACCTAAAAGCAAATCACACTTTGAATTATTATTGTGGAAATGTAGTTCCAAGAACTAATAGTATAAAAGAGATGATGATGCTAACAGTTGAGAGTCCTAGAGAATGGTGTTCTTCTCGGAAAATTTCAGTGGCATAGGCCTGTTAAGAAAAGGAGTTAGGAAAACAGACATGTATAAAGAAAGTTTGAACCAGATTGAACATGGAATATATGAAACTGCTAACTATTTGGTGTTAAAATGTGATACCTTCACTGGTCCAAGCATACCGTTTAAACTTCCCAGAAGAAATCTCGTAACAACAGCCATCCAAAAACTTGTGCTAAGGCCAAATAGTGTGTTGAAAATGACACTGAAATAAAGTAAGCATTGAGAATTATAGGAAGCTGTACACAAATATAAAGAAAGCACCAATTCATTGACAGATATACTTACACTACAACAACCCCTATAACAATTACAGGCTTTCTACCATAGCGATCAGCAACAACTCCCCATAATACAGATGTCAAACATCTTCCAAGCATGAATGAAGAACCTGCAACATTTTTTATCATACAGAGCCTCCCTAATAAGTAACTTACAAGGATTGTTGAAGACTCAAAAAAACTGAAAATAACAGAAGTGATCTTACCGATATAACCAGCATAATAACTAATATCAGCTTCTGTTTTCGCAATATTAAAATCCCTTACCTGAAAATAAATGTTTCATTTTTGAGTAATCGTGATGTGTATTATGCGAATCCATGACATGAAGTTAAACATTAATCACAGATTTGGTTTTGTAAGTATTTCATAAAAAATGACAAAGCAGAACGGAGAACAGTAACCACTTAAAAATTGACTTTGGCATGCAATTTATCAGTGTAGTACTCCAATATTGTGAAACCATTTTTTTATATTATGCCTAAAAATGATGATTATTAAGTGAGTTGATACTTAGATTCAGTTTTGAAATGCCAGGGAGATGTTGTGAGGATTTACCAGAGGTTCCCTTTAAATCTTCAATTTAAAGTTATGAACACAAAGTAAATAAAAGCTGAAAATGATGCTTAAGCACTCAAATAAATGTATTCATAGAACCTCGAATAATGTCACAATTGAGTTCAATTGATAGCTAAACTCACCATGAAATAAAGGAACGGAAAGAGAGATGATATAGGCAGTGCTGCAGAGAACAAAATAAAGTCACATCAGAGTACACTAAGCAGTTTCAAATGAGTGAGAGAAACAGAATAATGCCAACTGGTAAAACAAAGAAACAAATGATGATTTTCTTTTCAAAATATTATGGTATCAGAAGGCACTGCTCTTTTTAGCCAAGCTACACAATATCACACATTCAAGATAAAGATGAAATAATCACGTCAACTTAATCAGACATCATTAAAGGGGGTCCTTTTCTCAATTTTCTCCAAGAAAAATACTTGTATTGCAGTTTTAGCTTAAGATTAACTGTTAAGGTAACGTGTCAACTTTATATATTCAGTTTCAGTTTTGAATAAGCACCAAAGTTTGAACTTTTAGCAACCCCTATAGGCAAATCTGTTGCAAAAGAAGATAAGAGCAGTGAAAAAAGTTAGATCATTCTCATGAGAAAGGCCCTTTCACAGTTAACAGGAAGTTAAGGAATCTAAACATTGAGTTAGAAGTTAGAACAGTAGCATTAGCAAAACATTGCACTCACAAACACCTCAAAAGTCGCACCAACAACACAAAACAGGGACAACCAACTTTTCCAGAAGTTAAAATGCTCAAAATATAGTGAAATGTTTACCATTAGACACCACCAATATCCAAATGATAACAAGATTTTTAACGGGTACACCTTGTCCCTCACTCAACTCTTTGGCTTCATCCACTTTGCAACCGGGGCAGTTCTCGTAGTACTTCTTCCTCCTCAACAATGGCTGCTTAACGTTTTCCTCTCCCATGTCTGTGATTGAACAGCACCCTGCAACTTGTTTCACTCAGGTCCCTCTTTCCTTTTACATGCATCAACCATTCAAACCCAGAAAAGATTATCAGAAAAGATGGCCACTTTGTTTTGAAGCACGTAATGGAGAATCACAGGTTGAGGAAACAAACGTAAACACGGACACAACCAAAGGAGAACCTATAGTACCCGTGCTCGCTATAATGCTAAGGTAGGAACAAGACAACACAAACTCTGTTTTCTCTCACGTGTTATATGATGGCACATGACAATTACTCTACAGAGCCGTAGACGAACAAAACTAGTGGCATCATTGCACACGTCACGGTGAAAAAAATGTGCAAAGAAGGCAATGATGAAGGTGGAAAAGTTCTGTAAGAAAGAGTTGTTATTGGGTATGAAGGTTTTGAATCTATGTATCTAACCTCATGTTTAGCATTAAAACAAAGAAAATAAGTAATAACAAAACAAAGGGGTCTTACATCAAAAGAGAAAAGATAGGAACAAGAACAGAACGATGTCGGAAGTGAAGACAACATAATTGTCAAACAGGATTAATTCCATCGTTTGAAGTGAATCGAATCTATGGCTCTAATTTGACTAGGTAAGGTTCGAATTAAAATTTGTAGAACATGTTTAATTTTTGGTTTTAAACACGTTTTTAGTTCAACTTGTTTGATCTTTGATCTTTCTCAAAAGATGGTAAATGTTTGACCAAGTAAGTGAATACCTTATATATGCTCTAAATTTAGTTTTGTAAAAATGAAAAATTTGATTTAGTCTGTCTAAAAAATACAGATAGATTATTGCATTAATAAAAAAATGTTGTTTAGTGTCTTTAAAATAAAAATAAAAAGATTTTTTTTTTTAAAAAAGATAGAAACAACACTTATTGTGAAACTTTCTACAAATCTAGGAACTAAATCATAACATTTTTTAAAAGGATTGAGTTGATAATATCTTATGCATGTAAGAATTTTAATTTATCTCAAAATATTGTTTGGCTTTCATTACTTGTAAAAATTATTAACTATTGGTTTGGTGAAAAAGAATAATAAGGAAATGAAAGAAAAAGAATGAGAAATAAAATTTAAATAATGATTATTTATTCGAAAAATATAAATATAAAATATAAACTAAGCAAGTTTGTTTTGATACTGCTTTTTTTAATGTCCTGAAGATTGAGGAAAATTAGAATTTATTTTTATTCTCACTTCTATCTTACAATTGGAAAAAATTAGAATGTAAAAATATCGTTGTCCTGTACTGCATTTTGGTAGTGGTAAGAAATATAAGAAATAAAAGTTGATGATATATTTTATAAAGTGGGAAAAAACTGAAGGAAAAGGGAATAAGAGTAAAAAGGAAAAAAAAATAGTGAGAATAGAAGTTATTTAGTTGAAGACAAATTCAAGAAAATAGTTGAAATAAGATTATTTTGAATTTAAAAATAAAAATATTCTTTTACTACTATGTTATTTTATTTTATCACTAATATTTATTAATTTTTGTTGTTATAGTAATAACAATTTTGTTATTAATATCATTCTTCTTATAAAAATATTAATATTATTTCTTTGTCTGTTATTATAATAAAAAACCAGGATTTTTACGAGAAAAAATAGGTTTAAATAATTTATTAATTCCCATATGATTTGTTGTTTTGCTTTTCGGTAAATTTCCTATCTAGCACCATTTACACTTTTACCATTTTGTTTTTATTTCCCTATCTAATACCCTTTTGTTTTTATTTCTCTATCTAGTACCATTTCAAAAATAAATAAATAAATAAATAATAAATTAATTTCTTTTATAATTTTAATTTTAAATGCATTAAAAAATAAATATTTTTAATGTTTAAAATAGTTAGAAATATAATTAATAAATAAATAAATGAGTTTTTACAAAATAAAAATAAAAAGTAATAAATTTAAAATGTTTAGTTTAAAATTATTTTATTTAAGAATGAAGAAAATAAAAAATTAAACCCTACAACAACATAAAAGTTGAATCTATAAACATAAATTAGTATTTATTTTTATTATTATTGGTGATGTAATTATGTTAATTTCAAGTAAAAAATACATGACATAATTATAAAAAAAAACAAAGTTAATTAGTATTAATTAATAGTGGACACACAAATAATATTGAAGTATCTACCTTAAATGCAAAATCCTTAAAAAAAACTAATGCAAATGTTATAATTAATTAATGCTTAAAAATGAGAAGAAGAAAAATGCAAAAATAAATAAGTCTAGAAAATAAAAACAGCAACAATAAAATAAAAACAAAAAACAGAAATAAATAAAGAATGACAGAAAATAATAACTAAAAACATAAAAGTTATAAAATAAATGCAAAATAAAATAAGATAAAGATAAAAGATATAAAAAAAATCCAAATAAGATAAATATAAGAGATATAAGGCGATATGAAATAGGTATATGTTGATCATGAAAAGGAAAATAAATGAAAGATGATCATTCATTTAATATTTTTTTCGATGGTACATTAAATATTTTGTGCGAAATGAAACATAATTAATGACGAAAAGTGCACAATCCAGTAATGTTCAGACATGTTTTTTTATGTGTGTCCTGGTGTTTGACAATATGAACATTTTTTTGTTTTATCATATTGCTCACTTATGTCCATATCAGTTCTTATTCAACTTAGTTTTTTTATAATTATGTCCTGTATTTTTTACTTAAAATTAACATAATTACATAATCAATAATAATAAAAATAAATATTAATTTATGTTTATATATTCAACTTTTATGTTGTTGTAGAGTTTAATTTTTTATTTTATTTTTTCTTAAAAAAAATAATTTTCAAACTAAAAATTTATTACTTTTTTTTTATTTTGTAAAAACTCATTTATTTATTCATTAATTATATTTTTAACTATTTTAAACATTAAAAATATTTATTTTTTAATGCATTCAAAATTAGAATTATCATTTTTTTAATTTATTATTTATTTATTTTTTAAATGATGCTAGATAGGAAAATAAAAAATAAATGATGTTAGATAGGGAAATAAAAATAAAAGGGTATTAGATAGAGAAATAAAAATAAAAGAGTGCTAGATAAGAAAATAAAAGTATAAATGGTGTAAACGAGTCTTTAATTTTTTTTTTTAAATGTGAATGTCGTTACTAGGTTTTTATAAGTGTTGACGTGTGTACGTGTATGGTGTCCATATCAACATGAGTTGGTGAAGTTATCAAATATGTTATTTCCACATATTTTTATTCATTATAAATTGAATAAAAAAAAAAGGATCAAAATGAAATAACTTTGTTGCTTCTCATAGTTCAAAGAATACAAGAAAAAAATTATGGAGATGCTCACTGAAATGCAAGTCACTTTCATTTATGGTTATGTATTTTTGTTTGATTTTTTAGGATTGGGATATTAATATTTTTTGGTTTATTTCAGGAAACAAGTAGCTGCAATTTTTGTTGTTGAATAGTTTGACTAAGGAAGTTAGAGAAGATGTTCTTTATGAATATTGTAAACAATGAAAATTGTAGGAAAAAGTTATTTCATTAATTAAGCAAAAGACAAGTCTATGTGAAAGAGATGACATATTAAAACAAAATTGTAATAGAAAAACAACATAAACATGGTAATTGTAGGTGGTGGGACAAGGTAAAGATTTGGGATTAGTTTATATTCAATAGAGTTCTAATAGGGTTTTTTAGAGGGGTAGTTTTTTTTATATCATAAATGATATGGAGATTAGTCTTTTGAGACACTACATGGTTTATGATCATTTATATTTTTATAAATTTATGTTTTCATGTTTCATGAACTAAATTGTAATTTTAAAAAGGATCAAGTTGATAATATCTGATGCATTTAAGAATTTGTAGTTTATCTCAAAATATTGTATAGCTTTCAATTACTTACAGAAATTATTAACTATTGCTTGGGTGAAAAAAAATAATAAGTAAATCAAAAGAAAACTAAATAAAAAATAAAATTAAAATACTGATTATTTATTTGAAAAATATAAAATCACTAATATAAAATAATTACTAATAAAAGTAGTATTGTATTCTTATAAAATTACTACAATATGTAACTTTTATTCATCAATCACAATCAATAACCATTATATATAAATATGATGTATATTTATAATTTTGTTACATTAAAACATACATATAGTTTATAATTTTATTATTTGCATGAATAATTAATTAAAAAAATTTAAATATATATATATATAATTATATAGTTGTTATTTATAAAAGGGGAATGATTTAATTATTAATTTTATTAAATAAAAAAAATTATTAAAAAGTAAAATCGTTGAATTAAAAAGTAATACTGGAAAAGTTATTTTGACATGGTAGAGGACAAAAGAAGAAAATAAACTCTGGCCATTACATATAAATAAGAAAGGAGAGAAAGAAGAAAGGAAAACTTTTCTTCACAATATACTTCATAATTCTTTATAATAATATTTTATATTAAAGAATAAATAAAAATAATAAAAATATTAATATTTTAGGGTATTAAGTTTTTTTTTTCTATTATTCATTATGTCAATGTATGACAACTCTATAAATATAGTTTCTTGATGTGACAAGTTTATTCTATGTGGACCTAATACCTTGACACCCTTCTTTAGTACACACATACACTTAACAAAAAGATAAATTAATATTTTAATTATTTTTATTTATTTAAAATATTATAATATTATTATAAAGAGTTGTTCAATGGTGTTATTTACTGTATAGGTGTCAACAAAACTTTTCCCTTCTTGTATTCTCATTTGGCACGACAATAAAGTAATATAAACAAAAAAAATATGTTTTCATGGAAACTTTAAAATTAATCTTTTATTTAAAAAAAATCCATATATTTTCTCAATTTTCTCATTTATATTTTATGTAGAAATTCACACTTATATTCTGATCCATCAAACAAATATTGCCAAGAAAGCTTGTTTTGAAAAACCCTAAATGCTGTTTTTTTTTTCTTCTTGAACATGTGAGGTTTATGTAAGTGACTTTTTTTAACTTTTCTTCTCACAAAAGGACAGAAGAAGGTGTAGAGAGGTTTTCAAGTTTGATTTCGCCCTTTCTACCCTACCAAGTGGAACAACTTTGTAGGACACTCATCTGACTTCTCTTCTATTATTATTATTTTTTTTCTTTTTCTTAGTTGTTTCCAATCATTCAAAAATAATGTGTAGTATTTTGGTACAGTGGTAATAAATATGAAAATAAAAGTTGATGGTATATTTTATGAAGTGGGGAAGAAACGAAGGAAGAAGGAATTAGTGTGAAAAGGAAAAAAAATAGTGAGAATATAAGTTATTTAGTTGAAGAAAAATAAAAGAAAATAGTTGAAATAAGATTATTTTGAATTTTAAAATAAAAAATTTCTTTTATTACTATGTTATTTTATTTTATCACTAATACTGATTAATTTTTGTTGTTATAGGAATAACAATTTTGTTGTTAATATCATTCTTCTTTTTAATAATATTAATATTATTTATTTCTTTGTTATTATAATAAAACACCAGGATTTTTTCGAGGAAAAAATATGTTTAATTAATTTTTTAATTCTCATATGACCTGTTGTTTTGTTGTTTTGTCTTTAATTTTTTTAAATGGTCAATTTATGGTGTCCATCTCAACATGTATTGGTGTAGTTATCAAATAGCTGTTTCCACATATTTCATTAATTAAGCAAAACAAGTTTAGGTCGAAGAGATGACATATGAAAAAAAGAGATTGTAAAAGAAAAATAACAAAAGCATGGTAGGTGGTGGGACAAGGTAAACATTGGGGGCATTAATTTATATTCACTAGAGTTCTAATAATTGTTTTTTAGAGTGGTAATTTTTTTTTTTAATTTTGGAAGAAAGAAAATTAAATTTAGCTCTCATTTAAATCTTTAGTACACATAAAAAGTAAAATTGATAGATTTTTTTGTTAAGGATCAATAATTAATATATATATATATATTTGGATTTCAATTAGAAAATCAAATTGAGTTAAATCAACTAGAATTTAATTAAATTTTGATACTAACTTAATCTAAAAAAAGTCAAATATATAAAAAGTTATTTCAAATATTCTAACCTAAATCATGGTCAAAAGTATAATCATGGTTGAAGGGTTTTTGATAATCTTTCTCTTGATACCCTAATTGATATATTGAGACACTAGACGATTTATCATCCATTTATGTTTTTATCAGTTTATAATTTTATGTTTTGATGATAACAAAATTAACTAAACGGTTTACTTGTATATTAGATGAAAATAGTGTTGTTGAAATATTTAATAGACCCTTTAAGCGTCTATAATTTTTGGTCATTAGACGGTATGATGTAGCAAATTTTGTTTTAAGATAGTTAATTTTGAAAAACAAAATCTCTAGAGAATATATACTTACTAAATTGTGTTTAATCAAAAGTAATATGATATCTGAAAAAAAAATATTTTATTTGTAAGTTTTGTGAAATAAAGAGATATTCACAACGTTTTTAGTTCAAAAAATATGTTTATTATCTATTTCAAAATTATCTTGGTCAAACAAATTATATTAAATGCGAATCCAAGTTTTCTATCTTAAGCGTCTAACATATAAAAATAATGAAGATATGAATTTTTGAAAAATCTAAAATTAACAATTCAAGTATCAAGTAAGATATTAAAAAATTATATATAAAAAGATTGGTGATGGAAAACAATGTAGAACAATATAAAAAGATTGGAGGTGAATAATAATGTAGGCACCTATTATATCTTTATTGATTGATTTAGGTTCAAAGTCCTACACATTTTTGAATTCACCAATTATTTCGTTCAATGTCATGTCTACAATAGTTGCTAAGGTGCTGGATATTACCCAAAACAACAGAATTCATAAACCAAATGAAAGAAAAACAAACAAAACAATGAAAAAACATGACAAAAAGAATAGGAGAGAAGAGGAAAACAACAAACATAACTCTCATTAAAATAAAATGTACTTAAAAAAAAAATTATTAGTATCTAAAGTATTTTTTATTATTAATAAAAATTTATAAAATAGTTGTTAAATTTATATCTAACTTAATGTTTTAGCTACCAATATTTTAGATTTTAAATTAGTTTCTAAAAGACTAATAGAGACTAATGTAGAATATAAAGTAATTAGTAGATAAAATCTTAGTAGCTAATGATTATATACCAATTTAGAAATTATTTTATATTTTTTTTATTAATAATAGAAACTACTTTAAATACCAATAATTTTTAGTTTATAAGATGATTTCTAATTTAGTCAATATAATAACTAATTATTTTGATATATAAAATTAGTTTTTATTTCACAATGCTAATTTGCATAACCAAGAAAATCACACCCATTAAAATCTGAAAACTTTGTATTAAGATTGGAACACCTCTAAAGTGTTTTTTTTTTTAATTTAATTTATTTATTCTTTGTTAAATAAAAAAAACACCCATGAAGACATTTTAATTTTAAATGATTCAATTTGTTCTAATTTTTTTCAACATTGAATAAAGCTTTGCTTTTAAATATGCACAACCAAAAATTCCCTATTTTATGAAAAAATAAATAATCAAGTCTTTAAAAAAAATTATATATTTATAAACATTATAATTTAATCTTTTAACGTATTAGGCAAGTGTGGGTGGCTGAACTTAGCCTAATTCTGCTGCCAAAATCCAATTTGAATACGTAAATCACCAAACAGTGGCAATTATTGTTGTTACTAGTAACGTGGATCACTTTCAACCAACAATTAATGATTAATAAGAGATTAACAATGGTGCTACACCATGGATGATGTATTATGATGTGCAGAAGAAATTAAAATTATCACTCTTGATAACTTCTAAATGATTTTTTTTTTCATTTTAGTTTTCAAATGGATATTTAGTTTTTGCAATATTATTGACAACAATATAATTCTAAAAAAAAAATATAAATATTATAAGTTAATTATTTAAACCTCTATTTTAGAAAGTTATTGATACTTAAATTTGAATTAACTTTAGAAGTCTATCCGTACAAGAAAATCACAAAATATAAACCAATTTTATAGATCAAAATTAATTAGTTGCTATAGTGACTAAATTAAAGACCATTTTAAAAATTAAAAAAATTTAAAGTTTCTAAATTAGTTTCCATTATTATTAAAAGGTTTTTAAATTGGTATCTAATTAGCTACCAATGTTTTTCTACCAAATTTAGAATCCAAATAATTGGTAGTTAAAACTTTGGTAGTTAATTAGAGACCAATTTATAAACTATTTAATAATAATAAAAATAACCTTTGAAACAATTTTTTGGTTAATCCCTAAAATGATCTCTAATTTAGTTACTATCACAACTAATTAATTTTGATATCTAAAATTAGTTTTTATTTCATGATTTTCTTGTATTGTATTAATGGTTAAAAATAACATTATATCACTGTATAAATTATATATTATAAACCTAAACTATATATATATTTGACATATCATAAAGGAACTTGGACCATTAAAATAATAGTGTCATACAAAGTATTTTTTGAAATATTAAATAATCATTATCATATATCAAATCTTCTTATCAAAATTGTCCCATTTATTAAAATAATATAAATGATCTAAAAAAATCTTCTAAGCAATAAAATACCAAAATTTTAGAATAACCATATTATCAATGTTAATCTAGGTTTGATAATCATTGTGTTCAAGATAAAAAGGTTGATGCTACCTATGATAGACAACAATGTCTCACAGATTCAGTAAATGTCTTTAGCAAAATTGATTGAAATCAGCTTAACTGATTCGTTTGTGTTTTCCTCTTTTCGACAAGGAAAGGTTTGAAAGTCATTAGTGTTCCAAGTGCTACAACTGTGTTCAGGATAAAGAACACCATCTGAGTGCCTGCAATTAGATTTACAACAATAAGTAAATAAACTACCAAGAAATCACTCATTTTAATATCTAAAAAAATTATTAAATAAAAATTATTTTTAAAATAAATATAATTAATTGTTATATTCATTAGATATTAAATAAATTATTGATATCTAAATTATAAATAATTTTTAAATTATATTTAATTAGTTATTAAAATTTTAACTATCAATTATTTAGATTTTAAAATTTATGATTTTATTAAAATCAGAATATATTTGGATGGATCTTTTCATAAACTTCATTCAACATAGAAAAATATGAAGAAAAATTAAAATGTGTTTTTACATAAACTAAAATTAATTTATACTTAAAAAAATTTCTTGAAGCCTCCACAAGAAAATCATGAAATAGAAACCAATTTTTAGATACCAAAATAATTAGTTGCAATAATAACTAAATTGGATACCATTTTAAAAACTAAAAAAAAATTGGTTTCTAAATTAGTTTTTATTATTGTTAAATAATTTTTAAATTGGTATCTAATTAGCAACCAAGGTTTTAACTACCAATTATTTAGTTTCTATGCTAATTAGATATCAATTTAGAAACTATTTAACAATAATATAAACTAATTTAGAAACCAATTTTTTTTTTTAGTTTTTAAAATGGTCTCCAATTTATAATTATTTTGGTATATAAAAATTGGTTTCTATTTCATGATTTCCTTGTAGTAATATAATTTTTTAATTATTTTATATTTTTAAATTGTGTATAAAATAAGTTTAAATGCAAAAACTCATCTAAACAAACCCTAAAATTTCGTGTCATTTATCTTAAAAAAATAAGTCAATGTAATTGATGTCATTTAATTTTGTTTTCAATCAATGTGGAACCACTAATCCAACCAAAAAAATATCTCAAGCATGTTTATACTTAACTCAATCTTAGAAATGGAGAAGGACCAACAAATACTATTATTGCCATTTAAATTAGGCAAATGATTACCATTTGAAGTATGTAAAACAGAAAACAAGACAAATATATTAGTTGAACATCATACCTGGGAGGAATGAAGCATCCATTCGCTTCTGTGACAAAGTTAATCTGCATCACCATCATCATGTAAGAAAATTGGAAATCATTTTCATTTTACTTAATCTCACAAAATCAACTTATAAGTCTAACTCAATCTTACAAAATCAACTCATAAATTCAGGTTTGCATCCATATATATAAAAATAAATCAGTTTTATCTCTAGTTGACGAAGAATCTCCAACGGTGTCTAATCAAATTAATTAGTTTTCTTAATCTTCCTGATTTAGTTAAAACAATTTTATATTTAAAGATGAAGAAATATATAAAATTAATAGTTAGGAGTGAAATAACCATATTATAAAGGAACTTGGCATGAAGTATCAGGCACACATGAATTAAGTTATCTAAGTTAGTATGTGATATATGAAAATACCAGAACATTAAAATGCAAGTGTCATAACAAGGATCTTCTGTCATATTAGAAAATACTTGAAAATCAAACAAAAAGCTGAAGAAATCATAGGAACACTCACAATGCACCACCTCCAGCAGGGCCAATAGCTTTGAAAAGAGACAAGCCTGTCATAGAAATGCCATTAGCTGCACCCCTTTGGTATTGTTCCTGTTTCCCAAATGAAAGTTATCATCATCAATATATAACTAGTCTCAACCATTGCTGAGAAACTAAGGCCAATGAAACTTTACCACTGCTCGGTTTTGTAGAAGTAACAGACAAGTTGTAATGGTCACCTAAATCCAATGAAAGAGTACAATGAATCAAGGTTTGTAACATAAGAGAAACTCTTCAGAATCAGTTAAACTGGTCTCTAGGGGTTTAGTGAATCAAATTAGGTGCCCTTACAGCCAGAATATTCTTCAGAATTGAAGCAATACTTATCAGTATGAACATTGCTAAGCCTGATAAGTATCCTATGAAGGTGTAGCTTTGCAGAAGTGGAATGGTTAGTATCTGCATATGGGACCAAAGTAACATGACATATTAAAAGTAACAAAATATGAAATGTTGAAATGAAATAGTTGCAGCAATTTGATGAAAGCTAACCCCTGAGATGCGGGCAATTCCAATAGGTCCACTAGCTTTTCGCACATATGGATAGATAGTAAGTTGGTAAATGATAACTGCAAGACCTGAACATTTGAGAAGTCAGTAACTGTTCATAGTATCAATAACAATAGGACAACAATGATCAACACTAAATGTAAAATTTCTCTGCATCTTTGTCGTTGTGAAACCCAACTAAGAGCAATTGTTATCATGTCAGAACTAATGTTGTGTTTGGATCCAGTGATGTACTGTTCCTAAAGACGGAAAGACGAGTGAATACGTGTTGCTCAAATGGTTTGGAGATCCTACATCGACTATAGATATGGATAAATTATGGTATATAAGTGAGCATAAGCCTTAATTTTTCAATTGATTTTATAAGATTGTGTTTGATTTTAAAATCCATTGTATTTTTGTAGATTTGTTGAACTCTTTTGTATATTTTCACTAGAACTTTATTTTAGAACTTGAACATGAGCTAATTTTAACTTAGGATATATGGAAACATGATATATGCCTAAAAATAATGTCATTTTCTGTTGTTTCCAGAGAAGTACCTGATATTGAAAGAACATTACCAACATCGTTAGTTGTAAAGTTCAAACCCCCCAGTCTTTGAGGACTCACAGTCCATAAGGAGAAAACCTAAAGAAAACAGGATGAATGAATGTTGTTCACTTAAAAATGCACAGATAAAAGAAGGAAAATAAAAACAAAAGGAGATGCATCATAGGGCATTTAAGCCTCATTAAGTACCAGTGAATATACCTCATGATAAGCACCATCATGAAGGGAGAAAACACAAAAGATAATGATAGATGACATTAAGGGCCAGTTCAAGAAGAGTTTCTCCTTCTTTTGAATTGTCTTGTCTATACCAACCACTCTGTTTCCAACTTCTAAAGCTTCAACATTGTCTATGGATTCATTGCTACATTTATGATTGTGAAGTGTTTCCTGCATATATTTTAAACAGTGATACTGATTTAGGAGACATACTAGACAATATAAAGAACCAAGACACTGAGCTGAAAATATCATACAGAAATGGTTCTGCATTATAAATTGTCATCATAAAATTGTAAAGTATATGGTCACAAAACATAAAAAAGATAGATACATCTGGTTAAGTCAGAATCTAAGATACTAACCGGAATCCAAATACAGCCAACAGCTACAACAAAAGCAAATGCTGATATTATAAAGTTGGGGAAGAAGTAAGCAAACCTGCAGAATGATTTGTGGTTTTGCAAATAAAAATCAGCACACCATTAAAGGGTAAAATCATAGAAAAACAAAACAAAGGAAAATTGAATACTTCACTTTCTTAAATTAAAAGCAGGAGAAGTCGACTTACTTATCCCAGAAGGAATTCTTTGGAAATATATGTGGATACTTCTCCACTGGCTACAATGACATTTTTCCAAAAGTGTTTAGAGAACATAGATGAGCACATAAATTTAAGCCACATCTCCTTGCATGCACCCTCAAATTAAACTAAAGTACTAATGTAAAAGGCCACTTTCTTTTCAAGATGGAAAATGGATTGTTAATCCTCAATCAAACAAGAATTTCAGGTATCAATTCTATGAACATACACAAAATCCAGATGTCAATGAATATAGATAGTAACCTGAGCCAAATAACCTCCCAATGCTGGGCCAATGATTAAACCTGCGCCCCAAGATGCAGTAACCTAAAAATAAATCACACTTTGAATTATTGTTGTGGAAATGGTTTTCTAAGGGTTAGTAGTATAAAAGAGTTGGTGATGCTTTTACACTTGAGACTCCTAGAGCTTGGTATTCTTCTCGAACAAGTTCAGTAGCATAGGCCTGTTAAATAGAGCAGTTAGGCAAATAGATGTAAATAGAAGTTTGAACAAGTTATATATCCAACTGCACACACATTCAAAATTTGTATCCATGTTGGGGGATGAACATGGAAGTTCTAACTATTAGAAGTTAAAAATATGATACCGTCACTGGTCCAAGCAAACCACTAAAACATCCCAGAAGAAATCTCATCATAACTGCCATCCAAAAACTGGTACTAAGGCCAAATAGTGTGTTGAAAAGGACACTGAAATTGAGTAATCGTTGACAATTTGATAAGGTGAAAAACTTAACTTACAAAAAGCATTCAATTCATTGACAGATATACTTACATTGCAATAATCCCTATCATTATAACAGGCTTTCGACCATATCGATCAGCTATAATTCCCCACAGGACAGATGTCAAACATCTTCCAAACATGAAAGCAGAACCTACAGCATTTTTTAACAAACATGCATCACTAATAATTATCTTGAAGGAATTGTTGGAAGAGTTAAAAAAAAATGGAACTTACCCACATAACCAGCATAAAAACTAATATCAGCTTCTGTTTTTGCAATGTTAAAATCCCTTACCTGGAAAAAGGAATGTTGTATTATTTTGAGAATGAACATTACTAATCATAACAGATTTAACTAATGGCCACTCTAAAGGGTTGAAATCTCATCAAATAGAACACCCTAACAGCCTATATTTACTTTTCAAGAATTCTTGATTTATTGCTATACAAAATTGTACAATTAATGAAATAAATACAAGGAATAAATTAGGAATCATAGTAGAAAGTATTTTGAAATATATGAAAAACTGACAATCAGGCTGGTTCTGCTAACATCCAATTAACAAATCTGATTAATAAAAGTTATTATGACGAGTCACTATTAATTAATAAAAGTTAATATATGAAGTTTTGAATTGATTATAACACTCTAAATTAAAATATCATTACTCTGTCCCATATCAGATGTGAGCATATATGGAACACAGATACACCTAAAACCATGAAAATTTCACTGATTTGGAATTAACATTTCTTATCTTCATTCTTTCATAATTATGTCACAATCAAACTATATAGATCATGATCAATTCTTTTGTAATAATGCAAAGGTAGCAACATAAACCCAGTAGATAGTTAAACTCACCATGAAATAAAGGTATGAAAAAAGAGACGAAATAGGCATAGCTGTACAGAAAAAATTAAAGTGACATCAGAAAAGGATGCAGTTTCAGCTAATTGAGAAAGACAGAAAAAAGGAAAATGTTAAACGTCCATCAAAAAGGTACAGAGATTACTGAAACAGAAAGAAACAAAAAGAAAAGAAAGATAGAGAAAGTGTTAGGATAGTAGTAAGGAGTGGAATAAAAACCAAGAATAACCAAAATCTGTGCAAGAGAGAAGAGAGGAGATTGGTTACATTCTTTTGAAAAATCCTAACCACTTCTTTTGATGCATTATACTAATTTTCTTTTATGCATTTCCAAAAGCTTTACAAGATGAATTTGAAGTGTAGAAAGTGACATTAATTCCAATAACCTTCCACTGATCTCAATGTGAAACTAACTGTTAACTGTTGTAAAAACTAAATAGCTACACTAAAGGTTATTCTTCTCAAATCACTCATACATCATAACTACACATCAATATTCCCCTCATTAAAATTTCTCTGACCTGGAGAGGAAAAGAGGGAAAATACTGTTAAGTTTCTTCACCAATTCCCCAGGTAGCAGTTGTAGGACAGTGAGACCAAGAATAAGCAAATAGGTAGCACATGCATGGCTACATTTTAACACACATCTATCAAATAAAGCATGAGTTTGGAGCATTGCACAAGGTAAAGAAAATGGAGGAAAATAATGAGTTACTTGAGTTGAAGAAAGGCTTTCTATAAGATGCAGAAGATCTGCTTCTTTTTTTATTTCTTTCTCCATGAAATAGTTACAAAGAAGTTTACTCAAAATCCAAACAGCAGAATGTCATTCTTACTCAGAACAGTTTGGAAAAAGCAAATAGAACAAGCAACTGGTATAGAAATGAAGATACTCAGAACAGAGTGAAATGCTCACAAGCACACAGCACCACCATCCATATTATGAATAGATTTTTGAAGGGTACACCCTGTCCCTCACTCAACTCTTTGGCTTTGTCCACTTTGCAACCAGGGCAATTCTCGAAGTACTTCTTCCTCTCCAACAATGGCTTTTCAACATTATCTCCTTCCATGTTCATGTGATAACCCCACCACTTGTTTCACTCAGGTCCCTTCTTTCCTACACCATTTTGCATGCATCATTCATTCAAACCCAGAAAAGATGATCAGAAATTATGTCAAGTGATTACATTTGCTTTGAAGCACAAAATGGAAATGAAAATAAGAAGAAACAGAGGAGGAGCAAAGAAACGTACACGAAACAAAACAGAACATCAATTACGAGGTTTGCCACGCGTTTACAACATGAGTCAGCGGTAAGGTGATGGACTTGTCTGAAGAGTATGTCTTATGTGAAGTCCTTCAAATCTTTCAAATTGGTCATAAGTTAAAATTGAAAAAATATTTAACCAAAAAATATAGGTTAATTTTTATTTTTTTATAAAAATTTTCATGATAGACATTATTATCCAACTTGACATATCAGCTAAGTTAACACAAGTAGCAACAATCATCTGTCATCACATAAAAAAGTATTACTAAAAAAAATAATACAAAAATATGGAGGGACTAAACCAAAACTTATATGTTAACAAAAACGGTACATAGGTAGACTATACCTGTTCGTAAAGAATTCTAAGAACCAACTAGAATGGAAGTCTATTATACTAGTAATATGAATAAATCTAAATTAGCCAACCAATCAGCACACAATTAATTATATAATTATTAATTATCAAAATACTCCAACTTATATTTTAAGATGATGAATAGGTTAGTTTAATTTTTAAATGAAAACAATCACAAAACAAAAACAAAGTAAATACAATCAATAATATTTTAAAAATGGTGTTGAAATATTTTTTGACTAGCACATTTAAAATGTAAAATTGTATTAAACAAGTTTGTAATATTTAAAATTGGATTCACAAGTAAAACTAAACCTACTTTGTAATATTAACTCTGACTTTGTTACCAGTGTTTTACTTATTTAATTATTTCTTTATTTCTAAACTTGTTGTAATTAAAATAATGACCATTTCAATTACAAGTTGGATATTTTAAAGATCAAGTTAAGAATGCAAACTGGGATACATAATTATACGACAAATAGTTGGAGACAAATAATCAATTAATTATGCTAACAATCATAATTAACTATGTAATTTTGACATCATTAATTGTTTAATTTAGCATAAGTTATTAAGCAATCATAATTTATCATGTGTCTTTATCATTGAAATCTGCTCCATGTGTGTGATGTTGAAGGTACTGACACAACAAATTTGAAAGACCTCAATCATACAAAATTGTAACACAGTTGAATTATAAGTGTGGACTGTTTTCTTCAGAGAATACTATTCTCACACCCCTTTCTCTTTCCTCATAGCACCATTTTTTCTTAAATCAATAAATTAAAAAGATGAATATTAAGCATTTTTTCATACCTACTAAAAAAAAACACAAAATCCAAAACAAAGCTTAAAAGAGTTAATTTTGTCACCCTACATGTGTATCATATTAGTACAAAGTTCAAGCTTTTAAGATATGCCTTTAGATATTAGACTCCATGCTAAAATAACAAATGCATGTATTTAGGGATTTTTTTTTATCAAATTAGTGTATTTTAAAAGAAAATTTTCACTTCGAAATGTAAACAATTACAAAGTTTCAGATAGATAATACAAGCCAATTAGGCAAAATGTTGAATGTATGTTACTGTATTAGAACCACATTATCTATGTAAAAGGGTTAGTACACTTTATCATTTAGATAGTGTAATGTAAAAGTCTCACATTGTATAAAATGTGAAAGAAAAAATACTTTATAAAGTATTGACAAGGTTGTTGGTCTGCTAAGTTAAGTAACTAAAGTTTGTAACTTAAGTGAAGGCATAAAGGTGATTGAGCAACTCTTTTAGGATGATTCTTTGTCTAGAATATTATTGCAGGGTCCTTTATTAACATCACTTTTAGAAAAAAAAAAAAAGACTTTTAATATTCATTAGATCTTACATTCTAATATAAAAATTAGGATATGTTACACATCAATTCAAAAACATATTAACACATACAAATATTGACTGTTACAACCCTTAACAGAAGCAAAAGTATAAAACATAGAAATGACTTATTACTTTGATTATTGTCAATAATTGCTATAGTATATCTATCAGTGAAAAAAATGTGGAAAATGATGTAATCAAACATGTATTAAATCGATTGTCACATAAACAATGCAATATATCCCCTTTTACATCAGCATTACATTATTACATTATTATGTCTCAACCATTTTAATATATTGTGTTTTTTTTAATTGGGACTTGTTTTTATGCCTTTTTCCAACGTATTACTGTAAATTATCGTACCATATTATATCTTAGTTATTCATGATAAATTTTGTTAATTGTGTCTAAACACAATGACTCTTCATCTGGCAAAAAAAAAAGTAGGACATAAATATTAGTTTTTATATCTTTTCATAATAAAGTGTGTTTTATCTTATTACATATTTCCAATAATTAACAATATTAGTCGTCGATGTAGACTGTACTCTCTCACATGGATTTTTAACTTATGTGGTAGCAAGTCTGTCGCAGACATCATGCATGTATTACGTCTTATAAGTGGTGGCAAGCTTTCAGACACATCTCAATCCAATTATACGTATTCCATAACATAAATGTCCAACTAGTGTTATCAACAATCTTAGCGGTTCGTCAGAGGTTTATAAAGACTAAGATCTTCCTTTAACTGTCGGATGTGGGTCTTGAAAAGGAAAGATGATTGAAGAAGTAATGCGGAGTAGCAAGAAAGTTGCAACAAAGCATTTACGAGATTAACATAAAAAAAAAACTACTTTTGCATGCCACAAACTCAAACATAAAATCATTTACAATATTAACAAAAACAACACTTTTTATTGCTTATTTAGGATTAATATTTCTTCTTCCTCTCAATTGTAATCTAAGATATATTCTTTAAAACTATTTAAATTTAAACATGTCTAAAATAAAATTCCTATGTACTAATCGTCAGGGCAAAATTTAATATAACAAATACTTTACAATATACAATTCTCTAATCATAAAAATTTATTTTTTTCCTAATTGTACTCTTTATTCCTCTCCATTTCCAATTCATTTTCACCACTGCATAGTTCATTTACGAGATCATTATAGTCATTACCACCAAAAAAAATAAAGGTGATTTTAAAATCAAACATAATAAATATAAATAAATAAATAAATAGGTATCGGTCAAATATGCATACACTTTTAAGCATGTATCTATTTCTGTTATGTATATTTGTAGGTGGTTTTGGTATAAAGGTTGAGACACTCCCGAAATATATTTTTGATAAAAAAAATTAATAAACATAAATATTTTAAAGTAATTTGACATATAAATTACAATCTACAATAGTTATTTAATAAATTAGTTGATTTATCATTTTCTAGAAAACCAAAATTTTAAATGAAATTTTATATTAATGTTTATTCATTATATTTCTTCTTTCTTCTTTGATTAAAAATATTTCACATAGTCCTAAAGTCACATACAATAAAAAAATTATTGATATCTAAAGTAATTTTTATTATTATGTAAATTTATAAAGTAATTTTTAAATTGGTATCTAACAAATTAACTACGAAAATTTTATCTACTAATTACTTTATATTCTAAATTAATTTTTAAATATGCGTAATTAACAATTAACAATATAAAAGAATTATTACTACGGAAACTAACTTACAAACTTTTTTTTTTACAAAATGAAGAACTTGTTTTAAACTAGAGAAAAATATGTCTCTTATTATAACTGAATTAATAAATAAGAGTCTAGTTTAAAATATTATTAGCTAAAACTTTGATAGCTAATTTATAATTTTTTATTAATAATAGAAATTACTTTAAATGCCAATAATTTTTTAATTTCTAAAATATTATCTAATTTAGTCAATATAGTGACAATAAATATGGATGTCTCAATTCCAAACTAACTTTGACAACCCCAAGTTAACCATTGTTGATTCAAGACTGCATTTGCGAAAGCTTTGCTTAAGGGCAAGCAAAGAGCTAAGGTAGGGGGAGTTGATAAGGGTGAAATTGTAGTAGAAATCATAGACCAATAAACATGCAATTTATGTAGAAATTGTGAAAAACATGTCAAAAGCTCTTCAACTCCAGCTGCACTTAGAGACAAAGAAGAAAATAGGATACATGCAGAAATCTAAAGGAAAAGGCTAAAAACCAAGCAAACAAAGATGGAGAAAAAAAGATTAAATCTTCCTAATGCATGAAGAATGACTTAGCGGATTAAGTCCAAAGAAAAAAATACATGAAGAACAGTCAAAACGCTGAGCGCATCTGCATACGTTGAGGGGATCAAGGCCAAAATAGTCAAAGACATACAAAGATCAAAAGGTTGAGTGAATTACAAAGGGTTGAGCGAAATAACATCCTTAATAATGAAGAATGCTCAAATTCGTTCGGAAAGAGCTTGAGCCAACCTGTACCAAGTTTCGGAACAAAGGAATTTCGCTTGAAGCCTAAGCCAAGCCAATTTTGCTTCATGGTTAAGAAAGGTCAGAGCTGGGTTGGGCTTGAAGTGAATCATAGACAAATCTTTAACTTTGGTAATCCCAAAAAGCCCAAAAAATGGACTTAAATCCCAAATATTGCTTAATGATGACGAATGCTAATCCATTGAGCAAATTAGCCTACCCTGAACGAATGATGAATAGTTTTAAATCTCATTAAAAAATCCTATAAATACAAATCTTAAGAAAATGTTTAAAAACATCGAAGCCTTGAAAAACAAAAGTTAATTAATTATTATATTAATTAAATTAGATATTATTTTACAAACTAAAATATTATTAATATTAAAAATTAATTTCAATTTAATGATTTTTTTATAATAATAAAATTAAAAAAACGAGATCTTCCTATCCATAAGATGAGGTTGGTGGAGGTGGGTTCTTTCTTTTCTTCTATCATGCATACGTTTTGATGTTATCTTTATGCCCTTTTTGTATGCAAGTGGGGCCCACGGTTATTTGCTTGAATTTGGCTCATTAGATTGCATGCAACTGAAATTGGAGTGTCCATGCTTTTTATATTTCATTTTATTCCTTCATCTATCACTTGCATTAACGGTACTTTTTTATTTTTACCAATTTCATATGTTTTTCATACAAAATATAAAAATATATTTTTATTCTTTTTTGTCACTTTCATAAAGTAATTTTTTTATTATTTACTTCGAACATTGAAAAAAAACTTACAGATTACATAATCTAAAAGTTAAAAAAAAACTTCTGAATTATATAATCCTGAAACTAATCATGCATATGAAAAAATGCTTATGAATTATGTAATCCAGAAGTTGATTACGAATTTGAAAAGAGATTTCTGAATTACGTAATTTTTAGAAATACAAAATTTATGGAGATGAGAGAAGAACCTATAGAGGTGTATGAAGAAACAGTTTTTTCATATTATTTTTACTTTTACACCATGAGTTTGTTCTAAAATTTGGGCCACGGTTTCTAGGCCCCTTTTTGTGTTTTATATTTTTGTTATTCGCACCCCAAATTTTGAAAAAGAATCCATGTGCTCTAAATATCATGATTAAAAACATTGATTTTGTTATGTAAAGATAAAAGATAAAAAAAAAACAAGGATAATGAAATTTACAAAAAGTTGTATATGAAGAACTCAGTTACATAGACAAGTTAGTTATATCGATCCAAGTAAAATAGTTAGACTAATTGCATAGAAAACAAACTATAGTAATAAGCTTAAAACAATTACTTTAAAACCATAAATAATAACATTGAGTATCATAATATACACTCACAAGTTTGAATAAGCTCATCCTAAAGATTATTCATCACTTTTACACATTTATATATTCCTTTTTCCATTACAAACATGATGCACTTAGTTACCATCACTTCCCTCAAGAATGATCTGTGTGCATTTTCTTTTTTTCAACAAGGAATGGTTTGAACATCATGAGTAATCCAAGTGCTTCAACTATGTTCAAGACAAAAAACACCATATGTGTGCCTGCAAATAAATGTATATCAGTAAGCTCCTTGTAATATAATGCAACTAGTTAAAGAACCAATGACCTCAATAACTATATTCACATTGAATATAGTTTAGCTATAAAATAGTTTATACTCAAGCAGAGCTAAAGCTTAGATAAAGAATTCACATTTGATTTGATCCAACATTTGCATTTTGCTTTATTCTTCAACACCATTAAATTAATAGAAATGTAAGGTATAAGGTTTAGGGTTTAGGATTTAGGGTTTAGAGTTTAGGGTTTACTACTAAAAGTTTATTAAATAAAAACCAATTTAATAGTTTCTAAATTTATATCTAATTGATTACCAAGGTTTTAACTACCAGTTATTTAGATTCTAAATTTGGTAGAAAAATCTTGATAGCTAATTAGATATTTAGAAACTATTTATCATTAACAAAAACTATTTTAGAAACCAATAATTTTTTTAATCTCTAAATAGTATCTAATTTAGTCAATATAATAACTAATTATTTTTTTTTATAAAATTGGATTTTATTCAATGATTTTCTTGAAGTAACGGATTAAACTTAACATATTTTATGCTTTCTGAATGTGAAAAGAAGACCTTTTGACATTTGAAGTTAGGCAAAGAGTGTTCCCATCTGTCATATATTAAACAAAAACCAGAATAGAATATACCTGGGAGGAATGAAGCATCCATCCTCTTTTGTGACCAAGTTAATCTGCATTCATCATCATATAAGAAAATTGTAGATAAAAAGTATGTGAATAAAAAACTCTAATAGTGAAATAATATTCAACCATAGATCATCATATAAGAAAACTGGAGATAGAATGTATGTGAATAAAAACCTTTACTAATGAATTAATTTTCAACTGTTCAAGTGTCTAAGTGGAGTGGGGTATGTTTGGATAAACTTTTCAATAAAAACTTTTAAAAGAGAAATAAGAAGAAAAAATCAAATGTGTTTCTTTTTTAAGTTAATCCGAATGAATCATTGACTAAGTTAATATGCATGAGCTATACAATCATATAACAAAATTATTAAATAGTAAATAATTTTTAGATACCAAAATAATTAGTTGCAATAGTAACTAAATTAAAGATCATTTTAGAAACTAAATAAAAATTGGTTTTTAAATTAGTTTCTAAATAGATATCTAATTAGCTACCAAGGTTTCAACTACCAATTATTTAAATTCTAAATTTGGTAGCAAAAACCTTAGTTGTTAATTAGATACCAATTTAGAAATCATTTAACAATAATATAAACTAATTTAGAAACCAACAATTTTTAGTCCTTAAAATGGTCTCTAATTTAGTTACTATATCAACTGATTATTTTTTCTCTCTAAAATTGTTTTCTATTTCATGATTTTCTTGTAGTGAATGGAGTTAACTGAAACTTAAAGATTTTTGCAAACTTTTCATGAAAATTTCTATAATATTAACTGATTGATTATAAAAATCCAAAAAAACAATCAAATTTTTTGAAATGTTAATCCCAAAGTAGAGATCTACATTAATATTTTTTTTAACTGAGAGGTAAGTCAAACAAAAGTGGAAGAAATAATTGGAAAACTTACACTGCACCACCTGTAACAGGGCCAATAGCATTGAATAGAGACATGCCTGTCATAACAATTCCATTAGCTGCACCTCTTTGGTGTTGTTCCTGTTTTCCAAATCAACATGTTAGGTATGTTACAATTTCATCAACAACAACCCTCCAAAATTTTATCAGGGATTTTTATCATGATGGGGTTATTTATTTTTTTTTTTACCAAAATGGGGTCTGTTTAAAAAAAATTACAAATTTAGGCAAGTTGTGTCAATTTGTCACGACTTCATATGCACAAATCGTCCCAATTTGATACGACTCTGTCATGTCATACTGAAGTCGTACCAACTTGGCATGGCAGAGTCGTGTTTAATTAGAACGATTTATGCATATGAAGTCGTGCCAAATTGACACAACTTGTCTAAATTTTTAATTTTTTTTAAACATATTGCATTTTGATAAAAAAAATAAAAAATAACCCCATCATAATAAAAAAAGCTTTTATAAGAGGACAAAGAATTATCCAAAAATTTACCACTGCTCGATTTTGCAGAAGGAGCAAACCAGTTATAATGGTGATCTAAATCCAATAAAAACAGTAGAATCAGTCAAATTTGTAGCAAACAAAAACTTTTCTAAATGAAGTGAATGATTATAGAGGTGAACTTACAGAAAAAATATTCTTTAGGATTGAAAGAATACTTAACACTACGTATAGTGCTAAGCCTGAGAACAATGTTATGAAGGGGTAGCTTTGCAAAAGAGGTATGGATAAAATCTGCATATGGGACAAAAGGCCATATTTCAAATAACAAAAAAAATGAAATGTTGAAATGAAATAATTGGCACAATCACATGAAAACTCACAGATGAGATGCGAGCAAGCGAAATAGGTCCACTTGCTTTTTCCACAGATGGATATATGGTAAGTTGGTAAATGATAAGTGCAAGACCTAAACATTTGAGAAGTTAGTGAATAATATCTGTCATGCAATAGGTGTTTTACATGTATGTTAAGTATATAACGAAAGTAATAAATTTTATATGGTTCAAGTGGTACTGTATCAAACTAATCATCATGCACACTTGTCTTCTTCATGCTTTCTTCTTTGTAAAGAAAAAGATAAAAAAAAAACATTAAACCTTGTTGTTAAAGTTACACCATTATAGAGATAATAAGAAGAAAAATTTAAATATGGCACGTTAGGAAGAAGGTCGTCTTTGAAGGTTGATTAACAAATAATTTAAAGACTTTTTCTTTAGTTCAATTGAAGGTTTGGTTTTGGATATCATCTAAAATCCCATTTGCTTGTTTTTCTTATTCAGATTACTGTCTTAGACCTTTGGGTTGCCTACGTCCGATTTAGTTTTGGTTTTAGCTTGTTGGTTTAGGGTTTATGAGAATTTTGGTAGAGTAGTTTGGTAAGCTTTAGAGTTCTTTAAATGATTTTTTATTGGTTGACTATTTTTAGTAAGTTGTATAATAAGGGTTGATTCACTCATAAAATATTTCATGTTTATTTATTTATTATTGTTGATAATATAAAGAGAGAGGGGGTGAGAGAAAAGGAAGGAGAGGCATAAAAATATGAGCTATCATATTAAGTCAAATTTGACCAACCAATATATAATCTAATTCGTAACTTTTTCATATAAAAATAATTTTGATCATATATGCTCAAAAAGATATGATACTTGAGATGGCTATAAAATTTTATATATATCAAAATATACTTATGTGAAGTTTGTTAAGCCAAGTGAATAAAAATTTAGCAAGACCAATAAAAAGAGAAAAACATTCTCAAGCAATTGTTATGTGGCTTCATGTAAAATCATAAAATTTGAGTCCACCAATAATAAGAACTTATTGTATGTTCCAGAGATGCACCTGATATTGAAAGAACATTACCAACATTATCAGTTGTAAAGTTTAAACCACCAAACCTTTGAGGAGAAACAGCCCATAAGGAGAAAACCTAAAGAAAACAGTATGGAAGAATGTTGTTCAGTTAAAAATACATGGAAAAAAAGTAGGAAATATCCAAACAAGATATATAAGGACATGCAAAGAAAATTTCTAACCTCATTATTAAGTATCTTACCTCTAGATAAGTAATATCATGAAGTGAGAAAATGCAATATGCAATGATAGATGACATTAAGGGCCAATTAAGGAAGAGGTTTTCATTTTTTTGGATATTTTCTTTGTCAGCCCCATTGTTTCCATTTTCTAAAGCTTTGGCATCTTCCATGGATTCATCACTGTAATTGTGGTTGTGAAGTGTTTCCTGCAGGCATTTTAGCATTTAAGGGTTTTTCATGATAAAAATGGCATCATTGAAATGTTAGACTAAAATCCACAATACACAGAGAGGATAAAAAAATTTCATTTACTGGAATCCAGATGCAGCCAATTGCTACTACAAATGCAAGTGCTGATATTACAAAGTTGGGTAGGAAGTATGGAAACCTGCACAATAATTCATGTTTGGGAAAATGAAAATTAGCACATCATTAAATGATAGAAGGGTAGAAAGACAAAGATGAAAATTGAATCAGAAGACAACTTACTTATCCCAAAAGCTATCCTTTGGAAATATATGAGGGTACTTTTCTACTGGCTGTAATGAAAATTTTCCCAAAGATTAGAAAATGGCTGAAGAATTGTTTCAAGCATCTATGTTCCTCAACCAAATACAGAATTTCAGGTGTCAATCTTCTCAAATCACCATAAAGTCTTTCAATTCAAAATAATTGTTACTATTAAAAATAAAGAAAAAAAACATAGGATTAATTTCCCTTGTGTAAAAATACACACATATGATTGTTTATTTATAGATGAAAATAATAACAGACTAACATAGTAGAATAACAGAAACTATGAGTTAAGTCCATTACATTTAACATCTCAAGTTGGTGCATATGTACAAAACTTGTTACAAAAATATAATCAATTCTAGGTGCCAATAAAAATTTAGTGAAAATATTTTTTAGCTGATCATTCAAATTAACAAATGTAGTCTTGATGTCTCACATGATACAATACTTTCTCAAATGAAATGACCATCAATCTCAATATGTTTTGTCCTTTCATGAAAGACAAGATTTGAGCTAATATGAGGAGTGATTGATTATCACATATGAGTGACCTCTCCAAATTGTAAATTTTGTAAGTATATATTTAAGCCAAATAAACAAATTCACAAGTAGCTGAGATTATAGCTCTATATTATGCTTCAACACTAGATCTTGCTACAACATTTTATTTCTTACTCTTTCAAGAAATAAGATTATAATCACCAATAGAAACACTATCTGAGAGTGGATCTTCTATGAAACGGAGTTCCTGTCCAATCATCATCTGAATAACATACAACTCTAGTATGATTATTGTGACTATATAACAAGCTTTTTCATCTGATATCCTAATGAAAAAGGAATTTACTCACAACACTAACTGCAAATGAAATATCAGGACGAGTAACAGTAAAATAGTTTAAGTTTCCAACTACTCTTTTGTACTTCTTAAAGTCTAAGGGATGTTTCCTCTAACTAGGTAAGAATTTGACATTAGGATACATATGTGTGTTAATAGATTTTGAATTCACTAATTCAATTTCCTCCAAAATATCTAATGCATACTTCATTTGAGAGATAACAATATCATTGTTGGATTGTGTTATCTCAATCTCCAAGAAATATTTGAGTTTGAGAAGATCAGGTTTAACCATCAGAGCTGGAAGAGGAGGAGGATATGACACTAGAAGATAGTATTTCGATGGATGATAGAAAGTCTTACGTGAATATTTAGGTACACTAGACACAACAAGAGGATAAACAACAACCGAAATATGTACTTGATCAAATGGAGACATGTGTGAAGAAGATAAAGACTTAAAATAAAAGAACTCGTAGTGAATGTGTCATCAATAGAGATGAAACAACAGTTAAGAGAGGATGAGAAACATTTATATCCTTTTTTAGATCTAGTGAACCCTAAAAAAAACACATTTGGTGTGACCTAGAAAATAATTATCAAGATCGGACAAAAATTGTGAAGAAAACATGTAGACCCAAAAACTTTAAGTGGTAAGGGATGAAGAGGTTCATGAGGAAACAAAATAAATTGAGGAATTTTATTCTCTAAAATCGAAGATGGCATACAATTAATTAGATAATGCACTAAGAATAACATCACCATGAATTAAAAGAGTGTGAGTAGTGTCAAGAAGATGCCTATTCTTCACCCAACCACACCATTTTGTTGAGGGGTATAAACACAAGATGTTTGGTAAAGAATTCCAAAATTTCATAAAAGTGGTAAAAGAATGACAAAGATACTCTCGAGCATTATGAGTGTGGTTTGAATAAAAACTCCAATTTGATTATTAATTTCTTTATAAAAATATTGAAATATAGAAAATAACTCAAAATGAGTTTTCATCGAAAATAACAAGTACATAATCATAAATAAAAGTAACAAAATACTGAAACCCTAAATTAAACTTAACACGACTTGGTCTCCAAAATGTCAGAGTGCCCTAAGACAAAAGGGAACAAAACACGTTGTGAGCCACGATTAAGACAATAATTACGAATTTGTTTACCTAAATGACACAACTCACAAGACAAACTAAACACTTTGGACAAACATGAAAGAAGGTGAGTCGAACAATGTTCTTACCGACTCAATTGGCTGTAGCAATGAAGTAGTGGTGACAATTGATAGAAAACACCAGTAAACATTCATGAAAAAGCATTAAACTCTAATCCTATATTATAGATATAAAGATAAATATAAAATTTATTACCCTTATATAAAATATAATTGTTTATTTACAAATAAAAATAATAACAAAATAAAAAAACAAAACAGAAACTATGAACAAATATATACTAACTTGATATGGAAAAGAGATATTACCTGAGACAAATAGCCTCCCAATGCTGGGCCAACTATTAAACCTATGCCCCAAGCTGCACTTACCTAAACCCAAATCACAAATTCAATTATTCAATTACTAGTATCCAAATGCAGTTCTAAGAACCACTTAAAGGAGCTGGTGATGCTTACGGTTGAGAGTCCAAGAGTTTGGTGTTCTTCTCGAAAAAGTTCAGAGGCATAGGCCTGTTCAACAATGGAGTTAGGAAAATAAATGCAGGATGAAAACTTGAATGAGATTGAACAAATTAAATGTGCACAAATTCAAAACTGGTATCTAATAGTACTTGTGGATGAAACATGAAATTGCTAACTGTTAGAGTTAAAAATATGATACCCTCACTGGTCCAAGCAAACAATTTAAACTTCCCAGAAGAAACCTCACGATAACAGCCATCCAAAAACTTGTGCTAAGGCCAAATAGTGTGTTGAAAATGACGCTGAGATCAAGTATAAGCATTGATAACTATGAGAAACTTCAAACCAAATCTTAAAGAAAGCATGCAATTCCTTGAAATATATACTTACACTGACATAATTCCAATTGTTATAACAGGTTTTCGACCAATGCGATCAGCTACAGTTCCCCAAAATAAAGATGTCAAACATCTGCCAAGCATAAATGCAGAACCTGCAACATTTTGTATCATGCACACATCACAAATCAATAGCTTACAACAATTCAAGACTTCAAAAAATGGAAATACTAAAAGTAATCTTACCCACGTAACCAGCATAAGAACTAATATCAGCTTCTGTTTTCGCAATATTAAAATCCCTTACCTGAAAATTTTCTTATTAATTACTCAGAATGACTTAGATTGAACATTATGCAGTTCTTGAGAGTTGAACTCATTCATATATTTGGCAGATTTCTTTCTAAATTATCTTTATTATTATAAACAATGACTTGATACTTAAATTCATTTTTCAGTTGTAATGATAAATAAATAAAAACTTAAAATTTAACTTCTAGTACTAGAAATAGATAACTATATATGTACTGAGAGAAGTTGCAGCAAAACCTTCTTGATGGTTAAACTCACCATGAAATAGAGGAATGGAAAGAGAGATGATATTGGCAATGCTGTACAGAAGAGAAGAAAGTGATATCAGATAGGACAAAAAGCAACTGATTCAACCAAAAAACTGACAACAGTAAAACACTGATTTTCATTCAAAACACTGAAATCTAAACTTCCATAAAATATTTGAGCATTCAACATAAATATGAAGCAATCATCTCAATTCAATCATACTGTTCTCCTTCAAGAAAAGAAAAAGGATGAACCGAAGTTTGGATGTGTATGAGTTGCACTTCGATTTCACAGACTACCAATATGAGATTTTCCAACACAACACCACAAAAGTTCCAACAAGAAAACTGTTGTTTTCGAATATACAGTAACAAGAAAACACAGAACTTCTATTGACTTGAAGATTCTATACAGTAAGTTCCTCAAATCCAGTGTCACTACCTTACCTATAAAGTCATCTATATATAACCTTCCATATACATAAACTCCTCAACATGTAAAATACAGGAAAACCGTTTTCATTAATTAGACACTCTAATCTGCTTCACCAATGCGTATTATGATGACAACTCTTGCGTAATATGCATGGACTAACAAATCTAATAAACTTAAGATAAGTTTTAAACGATTCTATACAATATTAACTTAAAAAGTGAACTTTTAAACGATTATGAGATAGGTTTCTAATAGATCCATGATCACAAAAAGATCCATCATCACAAAAAAAGAGTGTGAAATGCTTACCAGCACAAAGCACCAGCATCCACACGATTAAAAGCTTTGTGAAGGGTACACCTTGTCCCTCATTCAACTCGTTGGCTTTATCCACTTTACAACCAGGGCAGTTCTCGTAGTATTTCTTCTTCTTCTCCAACAATGGCTGATTAACATTCTCCTCTTTCATGTTTCTGACAGAACCCCAACACCCTTTTTCCTACACATTTTACATGCATGCATCATTCAAACCCAGTTTTATTTGAAGCACATAATGAAAACCAGACATAGGTTAGTTGAGGAAACGAACATACACACGACCAGAGCAGAAAAGCCTTGGACTTTGTCGTAGGTTTTGGAATGCAAGATGATCATCACCATTCCTTCTTTATCCAATATAAATAACTTGGAACTCTTATTATTATGGTAGTAAGAATTGTAACTGAGGTCAAAGAAATGAAACTTAAAATATTTAATATTTTAATTTTAAAATAAATAAGAGCATTTAATAACTCAAAATTAGTATTATAGAATATAATAATAATAATAATTTCTTAAGTAAAATACTTATTATTATTAATTGTTTAGGGTTTAATGGTATTCAACAAAGTCCACATATGAAGATATGAAGAATGAAAAGTTGATATGAAATTATTTAGAAAAATTTTGATACTTTATATGATGGGACGTGACGAATGTTCTTTTTTCAGACTGTGAACCAGAACGAGTTCCATCAGTATGAACAATTATTTGTGAGAATGATAGAGTGGTCCATTTGCTTTTATGTTTGTTTTCACTTTTATAGGATAAATTAATGATTTAGTCTTTAATCATTAAACAAGTGATCATTTGGTCTATACAAAAATTAAGGTTTTAATTCAGATCTTGAATATGGAAAAGTCATACTGTTGAAGCTTTATAAAAGTTTTTTTGATGAATTTTTTAACTTTAAATTTGTTATAGAGAAAAAGGGGTTGAGAAATCACTAAAAATAATTAATTGGCTTACTTAACAAATAATAAATATTTTTTGTATTAATAATATAACTCAATTAGCTCTTATTTACGAATAAAATGGTCACTTACTTGTTGTACAACTAAAATGAAATCTTATTTAAGAGGAATTATTATTTTTTACTTTATCATTTAATTACAAATTATTTATTCATTAATTGATTTATTTTTATAATAAATATTAAAGGATACGGATACCAGAGTTACAGAAGGATCCTAATATTATTTGGGAGTCTTTTCTAATTATAAGTTGTTTCTCTTTATAAAAAACAATAATTGAGTGTTTTTTCTAATTATCAGTTATTTCTCTTTATATAAAGGAATAACCTTTATTTTATCTTTGTGTGTTATGATTCTAGTATTTAATATTGATTATTTCCTTCTTTAGTAAAACCCTAGAATGAGTGTTTTTATTTGAATAATAAGAAAGAAGAGATATTCATTCTCACATCCTTTGTCTTCAATTTACTCTTTTGTTCATCTCTTCCCTTTTGTTCTATTTTGTAATATGATCATCAGAGCTCTGCTGGATACATTTATTCATGGGTGAAATTGATGATCCCTCACAAGATCTTAGTTCACCTTATCATGTTAGTTCATCAGATAATCCTTCCTTTCTTATTGTCCCTATTATTCTTGAGGGACCAAATTATCATCATTGGTCTCGTTCGTTTCAAATTAGCCTAATTTTAAAGAACAAAATAGGTTTCATTGATGGAACTATAGAAGCTCCTAATCGTACCAAATCATTGTTTCCAACATGGCAGAGAGCCAATATGTTGGTTGTTTCGTGGATTCTCAAGGCTATTTCTCAATCCATCGCGCAGAGCATCATCTGTATGGACAATGTCTTTGACATATGGAATGATTTAAAGGAAAGGTTCTCACAAGGAGACATGATTCGTATTTCTGATATCCAGGAGATGATTTCTTCTTTTAAACAAGGTGAGTTGACTATTACAAACTATTTCACTCAGTTAAAAATTCTTTGGGATGAACTTGATCTTTTTCGCCCGCTATCCGCTTCTTCATGTGCCTTTAAATGCAATACTTTTGTGAATGTTTCTAAATATAAAACACAAGACCAGATTATCAAATTTCTAAGGGGACTAAATGATAATTATTCGACTGTGAGAACTCAAATTTTATTGATGGACCCTTTGCCATCCTTGAATAAAGTTTGCTCTCTTGTTACACAACAAGAGAGGCAAATATTTGGTGATCAATCCAAGGCAATGATTGCTACTAGCAAAGGAGGTTACAAAAACAATGCTACAACCTATGGCAGAGGTGCTGGATACGGAAGAGGAAGCAATGGAAGAGGATATACTTCCAAAATTTGTAGTCATTGTGGAAGGACAGGGCATACCATTGAGACATGTTATAAAAAGCATGGCTTTCCACCTCATTTCAAGTTCAAAAATCAGAATCATGATCAAAGTCATAGTAATGCAGTTTTTCAGAATACAAATTTCAATAATAATGAGAAGAATCATGAAGGTTCAAAGTCAGAAGTGGAGTCTCAACAAATTGGGTTTTACTCCTGAGCAGTATCAAACATTGTTAGCTCTTTTACAACAGACCAAATCCAGTGGCAATGCTTCTAATCAAGTCTCTATTATTCCCTCCAATCCCTCCAATCAAACAGGTAATAATTTTATTTCTTCTTTTAGTTCTTGGATTATTGATAGTGGTGTTATTGATCACATTTGTTCATCTTTAACTTATTTCACTTCATATCATCAAATTGATCTTATTTATGTCAAATTACCAAATGGAAATCAAGTCATTGCCAATTATTCTGGAAGTGTTTTTCTTAATCAAAATCATGTCATAGACAATGTTTTGTACATTCCTTGCTTCAATTTTAATCTTCTTTCCGTAGCAAAATTAATTGATAAACTATCTTGTGTTCTTACCTTTGACTTTAATGGTTGTCACATTCATGACAAAATGACAATGAAGATGATTGGAATCGCTAAGACGCAAGATAGACTTTATATACTCAGGATCCCATCTTACCAGAAATTTCAAATTAAACCCCTTGAATGTACACACACCATCAATACTGTTAATGTCAGTGCTAGTGATCTAGAAACCCTTTGGAATTTTCGATTAGGTCATATTTCAAATAAATGTATTGATGTTATCAAGAATAAATTTCCTTTTGTTAAATATAACAAATCTTTTGTTTGTGATGTTTGTCATTTTGCAAAGCAAAAAAGACTTTTTTTTCCTATTAGTACATCTAAATCAAAAAATGTTTTGATTTGATTCATGTAGATGTTTGGGGACCATACTCAATACCATCAATTCATGGTCATAAATATTTTTTGACCATAATTGATGACTATTCGAGGTAGACATGGATTTTTCTTTTGAAACAAAAATTTGAAGTTGTTAAGGTTTTGGAAAATTTTGTTATTTTTGTTCAAACACAGTTTGAGACAACAATAAAAATAATAAGAAGTGATAATGGAACTGAATTTTTCATGACTAATTTTGTTGTCAGTAAAGGAATAATACATCAAACATCATGTGTCAATACTCCACAACAAAATAGTATAGTTGAAAGGAAACATGGTCATTTATTAGATGTAGCAAGAACTCTTATGATACAATCTCATTTACCCAAAATTTATTGGTCATATTCTGTGATACATGCTGCGCATATTATAAACATGCTTCCCACACATGTTTTAAACTATTATTCTCCTCATGAAATGCTTTCAAAACTGATGCAAATTTTAATGGATTAAAGGTGTTTGGTTCTTTATGTTATGCTAGCACCTTGTCAACAAATAGAAGAAAATTTGATCCAAGAGCATCAAAATGTGTTTTTATTGGTTTTCAACGGGGGACAAAAGGATATATTTTGTTGAATATTCAATCAAGAGAAATTTTTGTGTCTAGGGATGTTGTCTTTTATGAACATGTTTTTCCATACCAAAGGGTTCAAGATACTAGCCATGAAACTAACAATCCCGACGTTAATGATCAAATTTTGTTTGCTGAAGATCAATTTGTCTTAAGTCAGTCATCACAAGTCATTCTTGCACCTTGTGATAATACACCTTGTCATAATGTTGAAAATAGCAGTGATAATAATTGTGAGTCACAAATTGAGGTTTCAGAAGAAGATTGTTCCCATATAGACTAAAACCTCAATGAAAATCATGATATAGAACAAAGTTTTGAATCAGATCCATCTGTCCGAATGAGCACAAGAATAAAAAAATCACCTGAGTATTTAAAGGATTATCATTGTAATCTTAATGTTTCCAGTACATCTTTAAGCGTTAAATATCCTTTGAATTCTGTTTTGTCTTATAGCAATTTATCTCCTTCTTACAAATCTTTTGTTATGTCTATTTCTTCACATGTTGAGCCAAACACTTATTCTGAAGCTGTGAAACATGACTGTTGGAGAAAAGCTATACAATGTGAGATATCTGCTTTAGAGTCAAATCAAACTTGGGAGACTGCTCTTCTGCCTCAGAACAAAGCTGCCATAGGTTGCAAATGGGTATTCAAAATAAAATATAAGGTTGATGGAACAATTGAAAGGTATAAAGCAAGATTAGTGGGAAAGGGATATACACAAACAGAAGGCATTGACTACCTCCATACTTTCTCTCCAGTAGCAAAGATGACCACCATAAGGTTGCTTCTTTCTTTAGCCTTCTATTTATAATTGGGAATTGAAACAATTAGACATAAACAATGCTTTTTTACATGGAGATTTGAAAGAAGATGTATACATGGTTGCTCCTCCTGGATTGACTTCTATTCCACCAGGAAAAGTTTGTAAACTAAAAAAGGCTTTATATGGCCTTAAACAAGCCAGCAGAGAATGGTTTGCCAAACTGTCATCATTTTTGCTTTCTATGGGATATACTCAATCTATGAATGATCATTCCTTGTTCATTAATTCTTCTGAAGGATCTTTTACAGCATTATTGGTATATATGGATGATATAATATTGGAAGGAAATGATAAAGAAGAGATTGTTCGAATCAAACAAGCCTTGAATCAGACATTCAAGATTAAAGATCTTGGGAATTTAAGATACTTTCTTGGTCTAGAAGTAGCAAGAAGTAAGACAGGAATAATGGTAAATCAAAGGAAATATGCATTGGAATTATTAACCGATGCAGGTCTTTTAGCCTGCAAACCTGCACCCACTCCTATTGATAATCATGAGAAATTCTCTTCTACTGGAAGTATTCCTTTCACAGATATTCAAGCCTACAGAAGATTGATTGGAAGGCTTATGTATCTTACTAATACCCGACCTGACATAACATTTTCTGTGCAACAACTTTCTCAATTTCTTGCTAAGCCTACAATTGTTCACTATAATGCAGCGATTAGAATTCTCAGATATATCAAAGGGGCTCCAAGTCTTGGTATATTTTTCTCTTCCACTACTTCTGTTCATCTCAAAGCCTTTTGTGATAGTGATTGGGGCACCTGCAGTGATTCAAGACAATCAGTGACTGGTTTTAGTGTGTATCTTGGGAATTCTCTCATATCTTGGAAATCAAAGAAGCAAGGAACAATATCAAAGAGTTCTTGTGAAGTTGAATACAGGGCAATGACCACTGTTACATGTGAAATTCAATAGCTAACTTATCTTCTTCAATATTTCAAAGTTCCTTTTGAGCAACCATCTCTTTTATACTGTGACAATGACTCAGCAAGATACATTGCAGCAAATCCAGTATTTCACGAGCGTACAAAACATATAGAAATAGATTGTCATGTGGTCAGAGAAAAATTAAAGAAGGGTCTCATCCATTTGCTTCCCATTTCCACCACAGAGCAACTAGTTGATATTTATACCAAAGCTTTAAGTCCTCAATCTTTTAAGAATATTTGTTCCAAGTTGGGTCTCATCAATATTTGCTCTCCAGCTTGTGGCGGGATATTAAAGGATACGGATACCAGAGTTACAAAAGGATCCTAATATTAATTGGGAGTCTTTTCTAATTATCAGTTGTTTCTCTTTATAAAAAAGAATAATTGGGCGCGTCTTTTCTAATTATCAGTTATTTCTCCTTATAGAAATGAATAACCTTTATTTTATCTTTGTGTGTTATGATTCTAGTATTTAATATTGATTATTTTCTTCTTTAGTTAAACCCTATAATGAGTGTACTACTTGTATATATTCAGACAATTTGTTTTGATTTGAATAATAAGAAAGAATATATATTCATTCTCACATCCTTTGTCTTCAGTTTACTCTTTTGTTCATCTCTTCCCTTTTGTTCATCTCTGTTCTATTTTGTAATAATAAATATAAAAAATCACGTCAATGATGGTTTGTAATTAAAAATTAATATATAATTATTTTACATGGCTAGTGTAAGGACCAAAAAATAGATAAAATTAGTTTACATTATTAGTGTAAAGATAAAAAAATTGTTTTAGAGTTCTACTGGTATAATTAAAATGACACTTAAATATTTATTATTAATTTGAAAAAGTGAATATGAATAGAAAAATCAATAATTCAGTTTTATTATTTCTTCTAGACACTATTTTTTTTCCTCTTTTGCTCTCTCTTAGATTTTCATAATAATAATATTTGCTCTTTCATTATACTAACAATCGGAGGTCACCACTAGACTTCTGGTAATAGATACAACAAAATTACCCGACTCGAATTTTAGTTAAAGTAAGTTTATTTTCCTCCTTCTCTCTGAGTCAATTTTGAGTTTTATGTTGTGTTTGAATATAGAATTGGAAGTGTGAGGATGTGAAGAAAAATTGTGTGTTTGGATTGGAGTATGTTAGAGTGAATGAGTGAAGAAAATTTATTGAGATATATGAGTGATGTGATGGTTGCGAGAGTATTTTGAATTATTTTTAATATAATTAAATATTTTTGTTAGTTAATATTATTTATAAATTATTTCATTTGTATTATATTATGTTATATATATATAATATATATATATATAATATAAAAATATTATTATTATGAACTGTGCTCAAAGTAGTTAAAATAAATGTTACAAACAATTACCCTAAACCAGAAATAATTGTAACAACATTACCAAGCAATAACATTGAGTAACATAATATACACTCACAAGTTTGATAAAAAAATTGTTTTTCTGTATGCCTTTTTCCATTGAATAGGTGCCATCAAATTAACTAGTCTCAATTATGACAAACTTGATGCTCTTAGTTACCATCACTTCCCTCAAGAGAGAACAATAGCTAAAAGAAATTCCTTCTGCTAATTTGATTGGTATCAGTGTAACTGATCTGTGTGCATTTTCTTTTTTTCAACAAGGAATGGTTTGAACATCATGAGTAATCCAAATGCTTGAATTATGTTCAGGACAAAGAACACCATATGTGTGCCTGCAAACAAAAGAACCAATTATCTCAATAACTATATTCACATCAAATATCTATAAAATAGTTTCTGCTTAACCAGAGCTAAAGCTTAGATAAAGAATTCACATTTGATTTGGTCAAACATTTGCCTTTTGCTTTATTCTTCAACGCTATTAAACTAATAGAAGTGTTATATCTGACCTTCTGAGCACACAGATTAAACTTAACATATTTTATGCTTTCTGAATGTGAAAAGAAGACCTTTTGACATTTGAAGTTTGGCAAAGAGTGTTCCCATCTGTGATATATTAAACAAAAACCAGAATAAAATATACCTGGGAGGAATGAAGCATCCATCCTCTTTTGTGACCAAGTTAATCTGCATTCACCATCATCATGTAAGAAAATTGGAGATAAATAAAAACTTCAACTAATGAATAATATTCAACCATCATCATGGAAACTATCATTTTAGATGTTAATTCCAAGTAGAGATCTACATTCATATTTATTGAAATGAGAGGTAAGTCCAACAAAAGTGGAAGAAATCATAGAAAAACTTACAATGTACCACCAGTAGCAGGGCCAATAGCACTGAATAGAGACATGCATGTCAAAGCAACTCCATTAGCTGCACCTCTTTGGTGTTGTTCCTGTTTTCCAAATCAACATCTTAGATATGCTACACTACACTTCCATCAATAACTACTCTCCAGAATTTTATAGAATCAGAGGACAAAGAATTATCAAAAATTTACCACTGCTCGGTTTTGTAGAAGGAGCAAACCGGTTATAATGGTGATCTAAATCCAATAAAAGAAGTAGAATCAGTCAAGTTTGTAGCATACAGAAACTGATAACACGGGGTTTAGCATATTCAGTCCTCAAAATCACCAATAAATGATTACAGAGGTGCACTTACAGACAGAATATTCTTTAGAATTGAAAAAATACTTAACACTATGTATAGTGCTAAGCCTGACAACAATGCTATGAAGGGGTAGCTTTGCAAAAGAGGTATGGACAAAATCTGCATATGGGACAACAGGGTATATTTCAAATAACAAAAAATGAAATGTTGAAATGAAATAATTGCCACAATCTTATGAAAACTCACAGATGAGATGCGGGCAAGCGAAATAGGTCCACTAGTTTTTTCCACAGATGGATATATGGTAAGTTGGTAAATGATAAGTGCAAGACCTGAACATTTGATAAGTCAGTGAATAATATTTGTCATGCAATAGGTATATACAGATCAACACTATGTAAGTTTTTTTACATCTATGTTAAGTATAGAACAACACATATATGCACAAAAAGATATGATACTTGAGATGGCTATAACATTTTATATCAAATTATACTTATGTGAAGTTTAAGAACCCAAGTCAGTAAAATTCAGCAAGACCAGTAAAAAGAGAAAAACACTTGCAAGCAACTATGGCCTCATGTGAATTCATAAGATTTGAGTCCAACAATAATAAGAATCTATTGTTTGTTCCAGAGACACACCTGATATTGAAAGAACATTACCAACATCATCAGTTGTAAAGTTTAAACCCCCAAGCCTTTGAGGACTAACAGCCCATAAGGAGAAAACCTAAAGAAAACAGTATGGATCAATGTTCTTCAGTTAAAAACGCATGGAGAAAGCAGGAAATATCCACACAAGTTAGACATGCAAAGAAATTTTCTAACCTCATTAAGTATCATACCTCTAGATAAGCAATATCATGAAGTGAGAAAATGCAATATGAAATGATGGATGACATTAAGGGCCAATTAAGGAAGAGGTTTTCGTTTTTCTGAATATTTTCAATGCCAGCCCCACTGTTTCCATTTTCTAAAGCTTTGGCATCTTCTGTGTATTCATCGCTACAATTGTGGTTGTGAAGTGTTTCCTGCAGGTATTTCAACAATTATATTGCTTCTGTAGAGGAACTAGACAGCATAAACAGCAAAGAAAAAGTGCAGTTAAGCTGAGAAAAACATACAAGGGTTTTTCATTGTAAGATTCTAAATGTTAAAATAAAATCCATAATACATAAAGAGGATAAAAAAAGTTCAGTCAATGAGATACATACCGGAATCCAGATGCAGCCAATTGCTACTACAAATGCAAATGTTGATATTACAATGTTGGGTAAGAAGTATGGAAACCTGCAGAATAATTCATGTTTGGGAAAGTGAAAATCAGCACATCAATAAATGATAAAAGGGTAGAAAGACAAAGATGAAAATTGAATCAGAAGACAACTTACTTATCCCAAAAGCTATCCTTTGGAAATATATGAGGGTACTTTTCTACTGGCTACAATGAAATTTTCCCAAAGTATTAGAAAATGCAGATGGATTATTTCAAGCATCTATGAACTGAAAACAGAATTTCTGGTATAATCTTCTCAAAACACCAGAAGTCTTTCAATTCAAAAACAATTGTTACAAAGAAAATATATATTGTATACTCCAGATGGAAAAGAATAGAGATAGTACCTGAGACAAATAGCCTCCCAATGCTGGGCCAATTATTAAACCTATGCCCCAAGCTGCACTTACCTAAACCCAAATCACAAATTCAATTACTAGTGTGGAAATGCAGTTCTAAGAACTACTTAAAGGAGCTGGTGATGCTTACGGTTGAGAGTCCAAGAGCTTGGTGTTCTTCTCGAAAAAGTTCAGTTGTATAGGCCTGTTGAATAAAGGAGTTAAGAAAATAGCTGTTCTAATGGAAACTTGAATGAGATTTAACAAGTTAAATGTGCACAAATTCAAAATTGATATCACATAGTACATGTGGATGAAACATGAAATTGCTGACTTTAGGAGTCAAAAATATTATACCTTCACTGGTCCAAACAAACAATTTAAACTTCCCAGAAGAAACCTCATGATAACAGCCATCCAAAAACTTGTGCTAAGGCCAAATAGTGTGTTGAAAATGATGCTGAAATCAAGTAAGAATTGAAAATTATGAAAAACTTGAAAGCAAAACATAAAGAAAGCATGCAATTCCTTTACATATATACTTACACTGAAATAATTCCAATAATTATAACAGGTTTTCGACCAATGCGATCAGCTATAGTTCCCCACAATAAAGATGTCAAACATCTGCCAAGCATAAATGCAGAACCTGCAACATTTTGTATCATGCAGACACCACAGATAAATAGCTTACAACAATTCAAGACTTCAAAAAATGGAAATACTAGAAGTGATCTTACCCACATAACCAGAATAAGAACTAATATCAGCTTCTGTTTTCGCAATATTAAAATCCCTTACCTGAAAATAAATGTTAAATATTGAGGATATGCAGCAGCATAAAGTTAATCATTCATTGAAGATTTTTTTTCTCGAGTAATTCATAACCAAGAACAAAACAGGAGGAAGAACATAAGCAATAAAAAATTGACTTTTGTGTGTTTAACACTGAAGAAAAATTTCTAATTAATTACTCAGAATGACTTGGATTGAACATTATGCTATTTTCTGTTTCCTTCTAAATTATTATGCTATTATATATATAACATTGTAAGAAAAATAATCAATACTAATTAGTTTTAAAGACAAAAAATAATTAGTTATTATACTATTTTATAAGTTAAAAAAAATATTTTTATTTAAAGTAATTTATATTATTAATAAAAAATTATAAAATAATTTTTAAATTAACATCCAACATTATTTAATAAGAGAGCTACTAATTATTCTAGATTTCAAATTAATCTTTAATTTAAAATTATAAACAAAATTTTGATAGTTAATGTTTTATATTAATTTAAAAACTATTTTATAAATTTTTATTAGTAATAGAAACTATTTTAAATACCAATTTTATTTTAAATACCAACTTGAAAATTATTTTAAAAATCTTTATTAATCATAAAAACTATTTTAAATACCGGTAAATTTTTAATTTATAAAATACTGTCTAATTAAATTACTATAGTTATTAATTATTCTTATAGTTATTTTTTTTTCTCTAAATTAGTTGTTATTAAATAATTTAAATTAATTGTTATTAAATAAATCTTTTTAATTATAAAAATGTTGATTAAACAATGACTTGATACTTAAATTCATTTTTCAGTTGTAATGATAAATAAATAAAAACTTAAAATTGAACTTCTAGTACTAGAAATAGATATATGTACTGAGAGAAGTTGCAGCAAAGCCCTCTTGATGGTTAAACTCACCATGAAATAAAGGAATGGAAAGAGAGATGATATTGGCAATGCTGTACAGAACACAAGAAAGTGACATCAGATAGAACAAAAAGCAACTGATTCAACCAAAAAACTGACAACAGTAAAACACTGATTTTCATTCAAAACACTGAAATCTAAAATCCCATAAAATATTTGAGCATTCAACAGAAATATGAAGCAATAATCTCGATTCAATCATTCACCAATAGTTGACCTTTTTCCTGTTTTTCTTCAAGAAAAGAAAAGGATGAACTGAAGTTTGGATGTGTATGAACTTCGATTTCACAGATTACCAATATGAGATTTTCCAACACAACACCACAAAAGTTGCAACAAGAAAACTGTTGTGTTCGAATATACAGTAACAAGAAAACACAAAACTTTTATTGAGTTGAAGATTATATACAGTAAGTTCCTCAAATCCAGTGAAACTACCATACTCATAATAAGTCATCTGTAGATAACCTTCCATATACATAAACTCATCAACATGTAGAATCTAGGAAACCAATTTTCATTAAATAGACACTCTAATCTTCTTCACCAAGGCATAAGAAGCACAGACACGGATACGGGCACGGATACGACACGGACAAGAAGATACGGTTAAACAGAAAATTATAGGACACGGGACACGGCTATATATAAATTAAAATGTAGTAATATATTTTGTTATATGAAAAAAAACAAAAAAAAAACATAATGTTTAACTTTTACTTTTTGGAAATTTTAATATTTTGTTTGAGATTTTGTTTAGATTTTATCATATTTTATCTGAGATTTAGTGTGAAAGAGAAGAGGTCTTTAAAATACTGAGCGACGTTTCTTTTTCTAACTTTTCTGGCGTGTCCAAGGAGGGAAACGTGCCTCCTCCGACGTATCCAGAAAGAGGGTTGTTTCCGGTCCAATAAAAGACGTCTAACACCGTGTTGAGCACGCTTCCACTGTGTGTCCGTGTCCGTGGTGTATCGGAAACACCGACGGCGCCATTTTGACCGTATCCGAACTTCACCATGATCACAAAAACCAGAACCAACTCTTGCAGAAGTTATAATGCATGAAAAGAGTGTGAAATGCATACCAGCACAAAGCACGAGCATCCACACGATGAAAAGCTTTGTGAAGGGTACACCTTGTCCCTCACTCAACTCTTTCTCTTTATCCACTTTACAACCAGGGCAGTTCTCGTAGTACTTCTTCTTCTTCTTCTCCAACAATGGCTGTTTAACATTCTCCTCTTCCATGTTTCTGACAGAACCCCACCACCCTTTTTCCTACACATTTCACATGCATGCATCAGTCTAACCCAGTTTGTTTTGAAGCACATAATGAAAACCAGACATAGGTTGAGGAAACGAACATACACACGACCAGAGGAGAAAACTCTTAGACTTTGTCGTAGGTTGGGAATGCAAGAATAAACATCATCGACAATTCCTTCTTTATTCAATATAAATAACTTGAAACTCTTATTATGGTAGTCAGAATTGTAAGGTCAAAGAAAAGTGAAACTTAAAATATTTAATATTTTAATTCTAAAATAAATAGCAACAATTCAATGACTCAAATGTAAGATTATAAAATATAATAATATATAAAAGTTTCTTAAGTATAATACTTATTATTGTTAATGTTTAAGTTTAATAATCATTAAATAAAAACCAATTTTAAATAAAAAATTATTAATTTTTATAATAACTAAATTATATCATATTTTAAAAACTAAAAAATTATTGATATTTAAATTTAGTATCTAATTAATTATTTAAGTTTTAGTAATTAATTATTTAAATTTTAAAATTATATCTAAAATCTTGGTATTTAATTAGATATTAATTTAAAATTATTTATTAATAATATAAAGTAATTTAAATATCAATATTTTTTAATTTTTAAAATAGTATTTAATTTTTTTAATATAATAATTAATTTTTTATCTTTAAAGTTCCTTTTTATATAATGATTTTTTGATTTTTATATAATGATTTTTTTAGTGGGTATTCAACAAAGTTTAGAAAATTATTTAGAAAATTTTGATAATTGTAGGGAAATGCTGCAAAGTAACTTTCATTTGACAACGTGTTATGATAATATAATAATATTTTAAATTAAAAAATTAAATAAATACTATTAAAATATTAATATTTTAGTTTTTCAGTATCATCACCTACTTTACATTATGGAACGTGAGAAATGTTCTTTTTAAGAGTGTGAATCAGAGACTAACGTGTGCTGACGAGTACCACCAGTGTGAACAATTACTTTTTTATTTGTTTTCACTTTTAAAGAATAAATTAATAATTTAGACTTTAATTATTGAACAATTGGTAATTTAGTCTATAAAAAATATTAAACTTTTACTTCTTTGAATATGGAAAAAAAGTCATACAGTTGCAGCTTTATAAAAGTTTGTTTGATAAATTTTTTAATTTAAATTTGTTATTAATAGAGAAAAAGGGGTTGAGAATTCACTAAAAGTAATTAATTTGATTATTTAACAAATAATTAATACTTTGTATTAATAATTTAACTCAATTAACTCTCGTATTTACGAATAGAACGGTCACTTTCTCTAAATTATTAGGTAGTAAAGATTAAAATAATTAGTTATTATTTGATTAAATTAAAAACTATTTTATAAATTAAAAAATTATTAATATTTAAAGTAATTTTTATTATTAATAAAAAATTATAAAATAGTTTCTAAATTAGTATCTCACGGTTAATTATCGAAGTTTAAATTATTTGTTATTTTATATTTTAAATTATTTTTTAAAAAAATAATTTAGAATTTCAAATACTAATAATTAAAATCTTGGTAGTTAATTTATATACCAATTTAAAAATTATTTAATAATTTTTTATTATTAATAAAAATCACTTTAAATATAATTAATTTTTTAGTCTTTAAAATAATATTTAATTTAGTCGACATAATTATTTAATAATTTTTTATAATGTTATTTCACTCGTATAACTAAAACTATATCTTATTTAAGAGAAAAAAAATTACTTAATTTATCATCTAATTAAAAATTATTTATTGATTAATTGGTTGATATTTATGATAAAAATAAAAAATCACATCAATGATGGTTTGTAATTAAAAATTAATATAAAATTATTTTACATGGTTAGTACATGAACATTATAATACTACTTTGATTTTTTTTATTTTTAAAATTATCAAATATCGAAAAATTTTAAAAATAATTCTTTTAGTTCAAAATTTTGAAGTGGACATCTAAATATAGCAAACCTAGCACTCTCTAATCACATTTTTGTAAATCTAAAGTTTAGTTAAGTTTACTTAAGAATGTTTAGGACTTTATCAAAACATTCCAAAAGGAAAATATAAGTTCATATAAATTAATTTTAGGAATTCAAATGTGAATTACATATAAAATAAATAAATATGTTGTCATGATAATTTCATATAAATTTGTTTATTCTTTATTGGTATTGAATTTTTCATGGTGTTTTTCTTAAAAAGAAAATCATTGGAGTCAAGTTTAATAAAACTAATTATTTTTCATTGTTTTCAATTAAGAAAAACGTATTTATACAAAATCTAATATTTTATAAAGAAATAAGTGTTTTATTTTTTAAGAATTGAGAAACATGTTCTATATTATTTATTGTTCAATAAATTATTGAAGCTATGTACTATTTTTTTTATTAAAAAACAAAGATGGGGTAATCAACTTTATTTCAATCTCTTAGATGTGATGTTGTACTTCTTTTATGAGAACGAAGATAAAAATATCACATTCATGGTCCCAAGGATCATTTCATCCATTTAATTATTAACTACTCACTTTCTTCAAAAAACTGTTATCCTTTTGTCTTGTTTTTATTATAAAACATCATTGACCAAATGAATGATATTTATTGTTCTTAAGCTTTGTTTATTTATGGTTCTTAAGCTTTGTTGTTATTTTTAGCGTTAATTCTATCATGCATTCTAAATTTAAACACTTTAAGTTAGATTTTTGTTTTGTTAGAGATAATGTTTAAACTCAACAAGTTCAGCTATTTTATATTTCACCACGTTATCAAGTTGTTGATCTGCTCACTAAACATGTGTCAGGAGTCACCTTTCTTCGGATTCGAAATAAACTCAAGGTTGTCCCTGCTTCAACCATGAGTTTAAGAGGGGTGTTAACCTGTAACAGTATGCTCTTTGTAACTGTATGAGATCCTTATATATACTCTTCTATATCATGTAATATTTTAGCTTTTGATAATAATATCAGCTTTAGTTTTTCTCTTTTATGTGTCCCACTAATACTTAATATATGAATTTGATCAAACTATAGTGTTATTCTTAATATATAATAGATTGTTAAATATCAATTGAAGATTAATTTGTTATAAATTAAATCTAACCTTTAGCGACGTCCTAAAAATAGAAGTTTGTGGTTAAAATCCAAAAGAAACAAGAAAGAACAAATTAAAGTAAGTTTTATGAAAATTGAACTAGTCTTGATAAATTAGTCTATGAAATGATTAAATAATTTAATAAAAAAATTATAAAATTTCTCATCCTCAAAAAAATATCAAAGAATGAGAAAACCAAATAAAAATAGATAAAATTGATTAAACTAGGTAAAAGGAGATGTTGAATAGGTGGGAATGGGGTGGTGTGTGTGCATGTGTGTATGATATAGATTTATTAATTCATTTTATAGTCTATTTGATAACAGAACACGATCATAGCATCCAAATAATTGATAAATATGAGATAAGTAATAATTCAAAACATAATAATTTCACTTCATAAATGAGTATACAAGCATCATTAAGTAATTATTATTAATTCACATTATTATCACAACAAAAAAATATTGATTTTATCTACTAAAAAATTGTTGATAGTGTCAAAATTCTGTCAGTAAATAAAAAAAAATTGACGAAAAAATTATAGTAAAAAAGTTGTCGATAATATATTTGTTGATAAATTTATCGACATACCATTAATAATATTATTATTCAATATTTATTTATAAGTATAGAAACTTGTAACCACCACTAAAGAAATCTTTTTGATCATCTTATAACTTTTACTATTTTTATGATGATATTAATTTTATTGTCATTATTATTAATATTATTAAAATTTTTATTAATAATATTAATTATAATGTTATTAGTTATGTTAATAATATTATTATTAATAATTAATATTAATATTAATAGTAATAATAATAGTTATAGTTATAGTAATAATATTACTATTAATAATAATGTTTTTTAATAATATTAAAAATAATATTAATGTTATTAATAATATTATTATTAATAATATTAATTATAATGTTATTAGTAATGTTAAATATTCTTAATAATTAATATTAATAATCTTAAGAATAGTTATAGTAATAAAATAACTATTATTAACAATAATAATAATGTTAATAATAATGTTAATAATAATAACTAATAATATTAATAATAATGTTATTAATAATAATATCAGGGAGGAATCCGTCTTCCATATAGTTACCATCCAAACCAATAGATGCAAGTTTATTGTAATTATAATTATTATAATTTTTTTTATGATCAATATTATTATTTATTCTTCTTCTTATTACTATTATTGTTATTATAATTGTTTTTGTCTTCTTATTACTATTATTCTTATTATAATTGTTATTATTTTAATTATTATAAAGAGTTATCAACAAATATTATTGACGTATACTGATTAATGTAAAATTACCATAGATATTACCAACAAATTTTTATTGTGCATATCCATTAGTAAAATCAAATTATCGATGAATATTTATTTATTAGTAATTTTATTTTGGTAAATCTAAAATTTATTGTAGTGTTCATCATGCTCATCAGATATATCACATTATGCATAATGAAATCAAGATAGCTTTTGAAAGTCATAATTAGTATACTCAAACTTAGAGACTAATACTTGTGGGTCACATTGTTATCAGCTACTCTACAAGTACTCCTGATTATAGTAGCAACCTAATCACCCTACTCACAATGTAGGACTACAATTGAACCTACCTCAATCTGTTCTACCTCACTGTAGCCTTAGGGCTTGTCTCTAGTATTTCTCATCAACTCATCACCACTTGACACCTTAGTCTGTGTGATTAGGGCTACTAGTGGAAGTTGAGATCTCATTGAATCTGTTCTAATATAGCTCACCACACTAAATACAGTTGTACCTCCTCAGGTTTAATACATCTCATCAACATGTTTGACTAGATTATGGGCACTAACTCCTGTTTCTACTCGACCTCACATTAGTTACCTCAAAGTACAATTGTATAACTACCTACTAATACTTTCAATTTCACTGAGATAGAAGTTCAAAAAACTTAACAAATTTGATTGATTTTCACTTGAGAAAGAAATGACCGCTTAAGCAAAAAAAATTGTTACTAAAGTTAAAATTTCATCGTTAGAGCAAATTTTTGTTGCTAATTTTGCTTGAGTGAGATAATTTTCTTTAGTCATAATTTGCACCACTAGAACTTTCCTATGAGCAAAATTTATTCAATTGAGTGAAAAGTTTGTGACCTTGGGTACATGAGCACGGTTAGTACATTTGGTTGAACAAAAAGCTTGTTGCCCTAGGTCTCATAAGCATCGCCAATATATTACTTGATCAAGAACCTCTCGCTTGAACGAAAGAACTTTTGCCTGAGCGAAAATGCTTAGACTAGAAATCCTTCGATTAACACTACAAACAATCATTAAATAATAATTAAATTTAGAAACAAAAAATAATTAGTCATTATTTTGGTTAAATTAGATATTATCTTACAAACTAAAAAAATTTATTTGTGTCTAAAGTGATTTCTATTATTAATACAAATTTATAAAATGGTTTCTAAATTGATATCTAAATTAGCTACCAAGTTTTTGGCTACTAATATTTTAAATTATAAATTTATCTCTAAAAGACTAATATAGACTAATTTAGAATATAAAATAGTAAATAGCTAAAACCTTAATAGCTAATTGTTATATACCAATTTAGAAACTATTTTATAAATTTTTATTAATCATAGAAATTACTTTAGCACCAATAATTTTTTTTTTAATTATAAAATAATCTCTAATTTAGTCAAAAAAAAGTAATTAATTATTTTGAAGTATAAAATTAATTTTTATTTAACTATTTTCTTGTAGTAAAAGAAATCCTTATTTTTTTTTCCTTACAGGCAAGTTTCGCATTCTAAAAACATTATACCATATAATCAAATACTCACTTAGTATATACAACAATAAAAAAAAAACAAGATCTTATCAAACATAAATGTTTACGATCATCACAACAAAAAGTATATAACATGTCCTAGTTATTATTTTTTTAATTTTAAAAATTATTAAAAATTATACTTTAAATTCTAAATTTTAAAGTGGACACCTAATGTAGGAAACCTAGTACTCTAATCACATTTTTGTATTTCTAAAGTTTAGTTAAGCTTACTTAAGAATGTTAAGACTTTATCAAAACATCCCAAAAGAAAAATATAAGGTCATATAAATTAGTTTAGGGATTCAAATGTGAATTACAATTCCGCTATATAAAATAAATAAATTTATCATGTTAAAGATTTTGAATTGATAATGTTGTCATGAGAGTGTTTTATATAAATTTGTTTATGCTTTATTGGTATTGAATTTTTCATGGTGTTTTTCTTAAAAACATGATTGGAGTCAAGTTAATTAATAAAATTAACTGTTTTTAATTGTTTTCAACGAAGAAAAACGTATTAACAAAATTGGTATATACAAAATCGAATATTTTACAAAGAAATAAATGTTTTAGCTTTTAAGAAGTGAGAAATAAATATTATTGATTGAATATTGTTCAATCAATTATTGAAGCTTTTTATTTTTTTTATAAAAAACAGAGAAGGAGTAATCAATTTTATTTCAATCTCTTAGATGTGATGTTTTGCTTATTTTGTGAGAACGAGGATAAAATATCACATTCATGAATCCAAGGATCCTTCGTGATTTTCAAACTTTCACTTACCTATTCCACCTTTAATAATAAACATTTAGTTTGTGTGTATGAATTAAAAATATAATTTAAATTTTAACTACACATCAACTTGTATATATCTCGAGACAAGTCCTAAAATAAATACTAAAAATATTTAATAAAAGTAAATAATTAAAAAAAGTATTTTAAAACTATGAAGTATCTTTCTAGTGTGTACTTTAACACACTTTAATCATTATTAAAAATTGTCAAAATGCAATATTTTTATTTTTATTTTTTAAGACAGGAAATTATATTTAAAAGTCTTACAACATAAAACTACTCTCAACCCTACTTCAACATGATATATCATAGTATCGTCTCGGAACACGTTTCTAGTATTTTTTCCACCGACTTCTCATCACTTAATATTTTAATCTATGAGATCAAGGTTATATGTTGTACCTGAGTGGATATTGGAGGCTAAGTGATGTTAATCCACGTCAATACACGATCCTTCTTCGTCCTTGATTGCTCTGTTCTTCAGATCTCTCTTCCTCCTCGCGTGCTTCGGCTGGTTGGTGGGGGTACCTACGATTGCACTCCGATGCTCAAGTCAACGATGGTGCTTAGCGATAATTCTCTAATTGAATGAAAACGTACATTTTTCCTCTTTCAGAAGTCCCTTCAGTAGGCTGACCTGGGCCTTGGTCCTGTGGGCCAAGCAACTGACGGCTAGAGACATGCTTAGTTGTCTCTGGGTCGTGCTTGGTGTTTTCCTGAAATTTAGGAAGTGCTCTAGAAAACGTGCTTGACTTATTTAACGGAAGTTGTAACTGCTCGTTTCTTGTGCAACCATGTTCTTTATTCAATTAAGTTGTTTAATGAAGACCCTTCGATCGTACGGTACCGACCGGTACATATGTAAAATTTAAAATCTTATTGAATCTGGTCTAGTATAACTCACCGTACTACATCTTCAAATGTCATATATTTTATGAACACATTTGATTAAATAATGAGTATTAATTCTTACTTTCTTTTTATAAAAATTTATGCTAGACAATTCTATGAAACTTACATCTTAGTTAAATTGATAGTTTAAATATCAACGATCATATATTACCACATAAAAAAATTATTATTAAAAAAATTAAAAATACAATCAAATAAATAGTTTAGACCAAAATTCATATATAAAAGATATAAGAAAAGCGATAATTAAATAGTTTATACCTATTAATAAAAAAATTATAAAAAAAATTAGATGAAAATTTATTATATCAATAAAATTGTTTTGTAGGAATGAATTTCAAATTAGCAAGTTTCTCAACAATATTATCAATAATTGCATAAAATTTAATAACAAAAAACTTGGACCTCACATTAATTACCTTAAAGTATAAGTTTATAACTATTCAATAATTCTTCAAATTTCATCCTGAAATCCAAAGACCAAATAAATTTGATTGTTTTTCATTTGAACAAGAAATTCTCACTTAAAAAAATTTGTGGCTGTTATTAATAATACTGAATCTTAAACTACACTCTTAACTGATTCAATCCGATAAGAAGGAAATAGTCCTTACTAGTTTGATTACGGCACTGTAAATTATTTATTTAGAATATATCTTAAGAAAAAATGAGCATGATAAAATTATTTATTTGTCATACATATCATACATTTCTAAGAAAATATTTATAATTCAATTCACTTAATTAAACCCCATGTGGGTATGGACTTTTGTGCTTTCTGAAACATGCACAGATATAATAATATTTTACAGTATAAATTACTCTTTATAGAAAAAAAATTATATTAAAATGACACAATAATTGTTCTCAATTTATCGTATAATACTATTTAAATTTTTATTTCTCCATATATATATTTTTTTTCTTATTTAACATTTTTTATTTTATTTTTTTATTTAACATCATTTAAAAAAATTAATAATTTTAGTTTTAAATGTATTAAAACTCATTTCTTTATTTATTAATAACTATTTTTGTTGGAGATCCCACATCGACTAGAGATTAGAGCCTTTCATAGTATATAAGTGGGTGCAAACCTTAAACTTATGAGCTGGTTTTATGGGATTGACTTAAGCTTAAAGTTCACTTCATAATAATTTTAAACATTAAAAATATTTATTTTTTTAATGTATTAAAAATTAAAATTATTAATTTTTTTACTGTTAAAATGATGTTAAATAGAAAAAAAAATTAGATGGAAAAATAAAAGTGTTATATTAAAATAATTTAATAAATATAAAATGAATAAAATACAAACTTTTCTCTTTTTGAAATAGAGGGTTCCTTTACACGTTTTCTAGTACGATCTGTCAGAATTGCTTTTAGAAAGATCATGAAGATGAATTAATATGTTCAAGAAACTTTCTTAGAAAGTTCAGAGAAATCAACAAACTAGAATTAGGAAGAAAAATTATATATATGCTATATTTTTAGAATTTTCTAAAAAGATAATCTCTTTAAAAGAATTTAATAAAAGTATTCTAAAATAATTTAAAATATTCTTCAGATATTTTAAAAACATTATAGAAAAAAAACTTTTAAACAGAAATTCTATTTCCAATACATTTAAAACAAAGTTTTTTTTCTTAAAAAACTATATTTGATTTTTATTTCATGTTCCTGAAACTCTTTTCTCGAATAAATTTTATCTGTCTCTTTCTAATCGTCTTATACATTTATCCTTTACTCATTCGAGACAAGTGATTCTTGGACACAATTTTTTTTAACTTACCCAACCAACTTTTGAAATTTTAAAATAATTCTTTGGATCTAAAATTGAGAATCCAGAATTAAAAAGTATATTCCAAGAAAGAAAACTCCAAATAATTTTTTTATTTTCCAAAAATAAAATTTCAGAAAGATGATCTAAAATTCGAAAAGGTGATGAGTCAAGAAATTGGGTCATGCAATTATCAATGGTATCTATCTGTAAAAAATATTAAAAACAAAATATTTAATTTTTTTATTAAAATGGTGAATTTTCAGTTTTGTGAGGTGTGCAGTGATGCACTCGGTTTCACGTTACTCCTATTATTGTGAGTTTGTGATGTGCCTTCATATAGCTGAGTGAGATCACAGAAAACCTTGTGTTACTCACGTTCATTTTTTACTTCTCAAAGCTAGAAAGGACCACAACTTGCAGAGTTTCTCTGCTTGTGTGTACGTTTGTTTCCTCAAATCTTTTGTTTTCTTTCCATTTTGTGCTTCAAAACAACACACCTTCATATCTTTTTTTCTTTTTTTTTTGTTCATTCATCACCTTTTTGTGTTTGAATGGTGCAGTGAAGTAGTTTAAGAAAGAGGGTCATCTCAGAAACATGGAAGAGGAGAATGTTGAACAGCCATTGTTGGAGAGGAAGAAGTACTATGAGAACTGCCCCGGTTGCAAAGTGGATAAAGCCAAAGAGCTGAGTGAGGGACAGGGTGTGCCTGTTACAAAGCTTTTTATCATGTGGATGTTGGCGTTGTGTGCTGGTAAGATATTCACTCTACTCACAGTTTTTTAACTTCTGCATGAGTTGGTTGTTCTAGTTTTGTCTTGTTGAAACTTTTGGAGTGTTGGAAACTCTAGTTTCTTGATTCCTGAACTGCAACATACAAAACTAATTAGCAAAGAGAAATTGAACACACAAAAAATGGTGACTTGACTGAAGTTGATACACAAATTTCATGTTACTTAAGTAGCTCAAGATAAGGCCCTCTAATCCCATGAGTAGTGAGGGAGAATTGAAGTTGAATGCTAAATTGTCTTAATGGATTTTCAATTTTAATACTTTGAATGGAAAATCAGTGTTTGGTTGTGCTTTACTAGATGCCATGTTTTTTATCATTCTCAATCAGTTGAATTGAAACTACTTTTATCTCATCTGATGCCATTTTATTTTGACTTGTGCAGCACTGCCAATATCATCTCTGTTTCCATTCATCTATTTCATGGTGAGTTTAACCATCAAAATGGGTACTGTAACCATTTTACTCTCTGATTTGGTGACATTGTTGGAAGTTGTCTCAGTACATGTTTATTTACTTTGAGTGCTTCAAGTTCAATTTCAGTTTTTGATTATGTATTTATGATTACAATTAAAGAATGAAGAAAAGTGTACACCCCCTTCAATCTATAATTTAAAAACCATTATGAGTCATTATTCAAAAGGATTTTCTTCAGTACACCTAGTACCCTTCATTCCTGTTCCCTGTCAACCATAGAATTTTGTTGTAAGACTGATAGTTGCTACCAATTAGATGTGCCAAATTCAAGTTTTAATTGCTTATTATTGTTTTTTCTTCTGCTTTGTTATTCCTTACATACCCAAGAAATCAAATCTTTGATCAATGTTTAACTTCAATTAAGACAATTTAGCATTTAACTTCAATCTCCCCCTCAATGATGCAACATTAATTTTCAGGTAAGGGATTTTAATATTGCGAAAACAGAAGCTGATATTAGTTCTTATGCTGGTTATGTGGGTAAGACTAAATTTTATTATTCCAGTTTTTTATGTCATTAACAGTTCTTGTAAGTTATATTAGTGATGTCTGCATGATAAAAATGTGGTAGGTTCTGTATTCATGCTTGGCAGATGTTTGACATCTTTGTTGTGGGGAGCTTTAGCTGATCGCATTGGTCGAAAACCCATTATACTTGCAGGGATCATTGCAGTGTAAGTATACATGTCAATAAACTGCATGCTTAGCTCTGAAGATTCCCATAATTATCAATGCTTGCTTGATTTCAGTGTCATTTTCAACACACTATTTGGCCTTAGCACAAGTTTTTGGATGGCTATTGTTACGAGATTTCTTCTGGGGAGTTTCAATGGTTTTCTAGGACCACTGAGGGTATCATATCTTTAACTCCTACTATTCAACACTTTCTTGTTTTATTCACCAGTACTTGGATACAAATTTCGAATGCATGTCTTGGATATAACTTCTTCAATCTCTTTCAAACTTCCATTTCTGCATCTTCCTGTCTAACTCCTTTATTTAACAGGCCTATGCAGCTGAACTTTTTAGAGAAGAACACCAAGCTCTAGGACTGTCAACTGTAAGCATCACCAACTCTTGTACTCTGTTCATTCTTAGATCTGCATTTCCACACCAACAAGTCATGTTGTGATTATTTGCTTGTAGTTAAGCTCAGCTTGGGGGATTGGTTTAATAATTGGCCCATCATTGGGAGGCTATTTGGCTCAGGTACTATCCATATTCTTAGCCATCTAGATAAGATGAATCTTGCATAAAGCCTTGAATTTATGTTCATAAGATGAAATGTTTTGAATTGAAAGTGTTCTGGTTTTCTGAGAAGGTTAACTGCTGAAATTCTGTATTTAATTGTAGCCAGTAGAGAAGTACCCAAATATTTTTCCAAAGGATTCCTTTTGGGATAAGTAAGTGGACTTTCATATTCAGTTTCCCTTTAGACTTTTTCTTTTCATTACTCTATCATTTGAACCTATTTAGATAAACTTCTCCACAAACACTTACAAAGAAAGAAAATAAGGAAAAAGGGAATAAACTTCTTAAGCTAAAATTAGTTTATGCCTGAATCATTTTATAGAAACTAGTACAAAAAAAACTTTTACAAATTAGATTAAGGATAATCTGATTTTGCTTACTTATTATGTTTTTCTTTCTTATTTTATCTTCTTGTATGTACTCATGAAGAACTTCATCCAAATAAAATCTTAATGATGTGCTGATTTTCATTTTCCAAACATAAATCATTCTGCAGGTTTCCATACTTCTTGCCCAACCTCATAATATCAGTATTTGCATTTGTAGTAGCAATTGGCTGCATCTGGATTCCAGTATGTATCTTACAGTCTAACAAATCTGTTCATTGACTGCAATTTTCATTTATCTCCTTTATATTTTGTTGATGATACTCTAAAAACTTTTATGATGACATTTTATAATGAAAAATCATTTTAGTATGATTTTCTCAGCTCAGATGTGCTCCTTCTCCACGGTTTATATTGTCTAGTTGACCTACAATACAACAATAACATAATTATTTGAATACGTGCAGGAAACACTTCACAACCACAATTGTAGCAATGAATCCATAGAGTATGCTGAAGCTTTAGAAAATGGAAGTGGTGGCGTAGGCAATAAAAAGATAATAAAAAGGAATGAAAATCTTCTCATGAATTGGCCCTTAATGTCATCTATCATTGCTTATTGTGTCTTCTCACTTCATGATATCGCTTATCAAGAGGTATGATACCTAATGTGGTTAAAATGTAATGCTTCTCCTTTTATATATGCTGTGCTCTTTATCCATTTGTTTTTAACTGAAGAACATGCATTCATTACTTTCTCTAGATTTTCTCGTTATGGGCAGTGAGTCCTCCAAAGCTAGGGGGTTTGAACTTCACAACTAATGATGTTGGTAACATTCTTTCAATATCAGGTGCATCTCTGGAACCAACAATAAATGCTTATTGTAGTAATGCAAAACATATTTCCTTCTTAACTTTTCATACACCCACTTATATATTATGAAATGTTCTTATCACTAGTCAATGTGTGAGATGTCTGGTCTCCAACAATAACACTTCAGGTTCTTTCATCTTAATGAAAGAGGAAACATGAACAATTGGAATCTTTATGCTAATTTTGTATAACATTTAGTATTTTATATTTCTACTGCCTAGCAGATAATTTGTATCTTTACTGATTTTTCTAATGTTTAGGTCTTGCACTTATAATTTACCAACTTACCTTGTTCCCTTGTGTGGAAAAAGCTAGTGGAGCTATTGGTATTGCTCGCATTTCATCGGTGAGTTTCAATGTAATTGTAGCAATTGTTTCATTTCATCATTTTCCTTCTATTTGAAATATGTCCTGTTACTTTGGTTCCTTATGCAGATGTTATCCATTCCTCTTTTGCAAAGCTACCCCTTCATTGCATTGTTGTCAGGCTTAGCACTACACATAGTGTTAAGTACTGCTTCAATTCTGAAGAATATTCTGTCTGTAAGTGCACCTCTTCATTTGTTTAATCGTTTATTAGTGATTTTAGGTTTTAAAGCTGAAATATACATACTGGACCTTGGGAGATTAGTTATTTTGTTTCAGAAAAGTTTCTGTAAGTTACATATTTGACTGATTGTACTCTTTTTATGGGATTTAGATCACCATCGTGACTGGTTTGTTCCTTCAACAAAACCGAGTAGTGGTAAAAAATTTCAATAATTTTTGTTAACTTTTGAATCTATACAATGGTTGAAACTAGTTATTGATGGAACTGTGGCACATTTAACATGTTAATTTGGAAAACAGGAACAACACCAAAGAGGGGCTGCTAATGGCATTGCTATGACAGGCATGTCTCTATTCAAAGCTATTGGCCCTGCAGCAGGTGGTTCAGTGTGAGTGTTCCTCTGATTTCTTCAGCTTTTATTCGTCTTATCTGCTAGTTCAAAAAATGTGAATGAAATGTCGATGTCTACAAGGGAATAATATTTCAAATGATACATGTTGTAACACATGCATGTTAATCTAGTTCATTATAGTGCCTGAACTTCACCTCAAAAACGAGGTTTAAGTCTAACTCAATCTTATAAAATCAGGTTATAAGAAGAGGATTGCATCCACTTGTATATTATGAAATATTTTTATCTCTAGTCGATATGTGATCTTCAACACCGTTAGTATTCAACCACATACCATCTATCTCCAATTTTCTTACATGGTGATGGTGAATGCAGATTAGCTTGGTGCCAAAAGCGGATGGATTCTTCATTCCTCCCAGGTATGATGCTGAACTGGTTTATCCGTGCTGGTTTTCATTTTATATATGACAGATAGGAACCCTTTGTCTAAAAATTTATGTCAAGAATTTTTCTTTTCACATTCAACAACATAAAGTCATTTTAGCATTGACCCTTTTGCTTGTTGTTTAACTATGAGCTTACATACCAGTGTACATTTAATTGCAGGCACACATATGGTGTTCTTAGTCTTGAACATAGTTGAAGTAGTTGGATTACTAATGATGTTCAAACCATTCTTTGTTGAGAAAAAGAAACCGCACACAGATCAATTACAGTGATACCAATCAATTTTTCACAAGGCACATGGCATCACAGTGAGCTATTGTTGTCTATTATTGGGGTAGCAAGTGATGGTAAGTAGCTAGGTGCAACAGGTTTGTCATCACTGATTGGGACTATTGATGATTAGATTCAAATGGATGACACCAATTGGAAAAAAGGAAAAGGCATTGAAGAAAAAAAGAATAAGAGAGAGTGAAAAGGTGAAAAAGACATGTATGTTCTTTGAAAGTGACTTTGACAACACATTTTACCCCTTTATCAGATGTAAGAAAGCGTTTAGGAATAAGGAGTCATTCAATTGTTTTTGTTAAGAAAACAAGCATTAGTGATTTTCATTAGTCTATAATTTAAATGATTAAGTGATTCTTTTATTTAGATTTGAACGAACCCATGTACCATAATTTGTTTTTATTTCAATCCAAAATGTTTTCCTCAAAAAAATAAAAATAAAAATTATATATATATATATATATATTTATATTTTTACACTTAAGGTGAAGATGATTTTCGTTCTTGATGTGAATTCACCTTGAAATTCAATGAAACGGGAATGGAAAAGAAACATATGAGCCATAATCAAGCACTATTGAGGCAAAGAAAAAGTGAAAATTTACTAATTACAGAATGTGAATATATAAGAAAAGGTGTTGCCTAAAGTGGCGAAAAAAACTAATGGGCTTATGCAATAAGGTAGGTCCAATCTACTTAAAACAGAAAAGACATAAATAAAATATTTTAACACTCCCTCAAACTGGGATGTAGATATTTTTTATTCCCAAATTGGATTTCAAAATGCAAAACTGTGAAGAAATGAGAGGCTTGGTAAAAATATCAGCAACTTGCATGGTAGAGGTGATAGGTAGGAGTTTCAGAAAACTTGTACTGAGCTTTTCACGAACCAAGTGACAGTCAATTTCAATATGTTTGTACGTTCATGAAAAACTTGGTTTGAGACAATCTGAATAGCAGATTGGTTGTCACAGTATAAATTTGCAGGTTGGGTGGTTGGGAAGTGAAGATTGCGGAGAAGTTTAGAAATCCATTACAGCTCACACTTAGTAGTAGCCATTGCTCGATACTTTGCTTCAGAGGAACTGCAAGATATGGTTTGTTGCTTCTTCGATTTCCATGAAATAAGGGAGCTGCCTATGAAAATTGAATAACCAATAATCGATTTTTTGATGGTGGGACAGGTGGCCAGTCAGAGTCGTTGAATCCACAAAGTGTAAGAGTGTTTTGGTGTGGAAAGAAGAGACCATCACCAAAAGTGCCTTTGAGGCAACAAAGGATGCGGGAGGTTGCTTGTTGATGAGAGGTGGTGGGGGTGGACTGTCTGAGATTGTGAACCGCAAAAGTAATGTCGGGACGAGTGTTGGTGAGATAAATGAGGTGGCCTAGGAGACGTCATTTTCGAAGGTAGCAACACTATCTAGGGGAGTTCCTTGGTTTGGAGAGAGGCAAGAAGTGTGGGTCATTGAAGTAGCCATGGATGCATAGTCCAACATTCCAGTTTCTTCAGTCCCTTCTGGATCCCAGACCATGTAGTTGGGGACATACCACCTAGAATGGTTATCAGGTCAAATTGTTTCGAACACGTGAAATGTCACTCACCTCAAATTTTATTACCGTTGAAATCAATAAAGTTATGCACTATTTTCTCATGCAACCGTTCTTTCCTAATAAGAGTTTCGGTTGAAAATTTTTTAATGATGCATCAACTACTCAAGGAAGATAAACCTTATTTACGACCGACAAATTAACAATAAAAATAATTATTCAATAGCTGAATGAGTAAATATAAATTGATCATTGATCTGAAAACTTAATGTTAGTTGTATTTTTAAAATTATGTTTTAATGATTAAATCGTCTTACCAAAGTCATATGATTGTGAGACATTTTATAATTTCAAATACTACATCATTTTGTTTTTGTTTTTAAAGATTAAATTCGTTTCATCTTATACATTTATTCTCTTTTACTTTTTTTGGAAAAGTTAGTGGCTCCAATTCTATGATATTTTCTTTCATAATTCTTTAAATGAGAATTTTATTTAATGGGATAACTAAATCTTAAACTCTAAACGTAGTTAATTAATGCCATTAAATTTTTATTTCACATATTATCTTAACAATTATATATATTGTTGAGGTGCCGATTATAAAAATAAATAAATATATACATATCTATTTTTGTACTCGTTTTAATCACAATTATTTTGTTACGCAATCTAAAAGATTTCATTTCATTAAAAAATTATTAAAAATTATTCTTCAATAATCTCTCACCCTACTTAATATTTTCTGGAAACATGATTTCCCCATTGGTGAAAAACCTCTGCATTTGACCCATACAACCTTGTTCCCTTTGGATGAATACCTTGACCATGATGTTTTGACCATGATGTTATTCTGTTTGAAAAAGAATGAGAATCATTATACATTTTCTGATATTACATTCTTCATATCAGAAAAAAAATAAAAAATAAAGTAGTTCTTCAAATTTCTTATTGTTCATTAATGTTAATTTACATTGTTAATATTTTGTTCTTAGTATTAAAGAACATGAATTATTACTTCTCTTTTTTCAGTTCTACAACCAAATTAACCTTCAACCTTATTTTGTTTTCATCACACTAAACGTGTCTTAAATAAATTAATTATAAAATAAAAAAGACTCTTAATCTAATTTTGGATATAATCTAATTAAACAATTTTTTTTATTAAATAACTTAATATCCCTCATGACTTGATTTAAGTGGGTATGGATTGAATTAAATTAGGTTAAATTTAAGTATGAGTTTAGTAATAAAAAAAAATTCAGAAATCAGTTCCTTAATCTGTTCAAAAAAAGAGTAAATATATTCAAAAACTTTAATTTTATATATATAAAAAAACTATTATAATGATACAGATATTTAAATTAAGAAATGTAATATTATAATTAGGTAGTTATATATAAAAAATATTATTACGTCTACAAAAATAGCATGAAGTTCCAAAGCTGATGGCAGAGAAAACGACGTTCTAGATTCTTCGAAGGCGACAGAGAGCGTTGATGGCGAACGAAAACGGTTACACGATGGAGTACAGAGGCTACAGAGACGGCGCGTGGTACACGGCGCGCGTTTCGTTGGAGGGAGAGACGCTGAGAGTGTGGTGCGTGGACTTCCCCGACGAGTGCGATCACGCGTTTGAAGCCTCCCAGTTTGGGGAATGTGAGCACCTCAATGATTTCGAGAGTCGCTTCAGACCCTTCTCCAAACAGCTTCAAGACAGCGAGTGCGGTTTACTCGCGAAAGGAACGATGGTCTGCGCGTGTCAGCGCTTCGGCGACGATGACCTTCGCTTCTACGACGCCGTCGTGGACGGGGTTAGTCTCCACTCGCCACTCCTATTTGTGTTTTACATCTTTTGAACTTTAGGCTCTGTTTGGTTTAAGGTTATATATTATATGGTATAAGCGCTTTTAGGGGATGGAGCTGGCTATTTTGTTTAAATAATATAAGCTTCAGTTTCTTTAAATTTAAAATAAATGTTTTCTAAGTAATTGTTTTTTTTAAAACCATTTATTGAAGAAGCAGCTTCAGCATTTGCTTACTAAACTAAAATAATCTAAAAAGTAATAATAGCTTTTCTATCAATGATATAATAATGATCGATCCATTATTTTGAAATTTGGTTTTGCTTTTTTAAAGAGATAAGTCTCTTAAAGCCCTTTTAAGCTCATTTGTTGAGAGAAGTGACACTTAATATGATTGAGGAATGTCATGTGTGATGGTGATAATGTGGTTATCATGAATAAATTTCCCTGAAGGATTAAATTAACTTGATTTTAAGACTAGATTATTAGTCTTTTTATTTTTTGTTCTAATTTAAAATATTTTACTTTTAGTTTTAAGTTGTGTGGTCATTTTTTTGATGTGGAATAAGATCAGAATAGGATTATTTTTAAATTATGGAGTCAAATTTGAAGATTTTATTTCGTAATTATGATTGTGTAGCATTGGGGATGGTCATGGTTCTAAATTGTGATTGTGGTGCGGGCATTGTGGCTGCTTTCATGCGAATTGGAAATGGTGGTGTGAAACTGTTATATGTTTTTCATTGAACTGAAATAGGAATTTGACATTGGTATATCTTTTTATTGAAATCTGAATATTCATTCTTTTAACGTTATGAAATTTGCAAGGAAATTTGAATATTCATCCAAAGGTAGAATTGATTTTGTTTCAAAATCTCAGTTTGATTAGATGGGATAACAATAGCCTTTGATTTGAGTTGAAAATATTTACATTAAATTTTATAGCAAATTTGAACCAATTTTATTTTTGAGAAATGCTATCAACAAGCATTTATTATGGACTAAAATTTAGGTTGCGCTCACTGACGTGGATCTATGGCCATATTTAATGAATATTTTCATTATTTGAGTAAATATATAATTTTGTTCTTGACGCATGAATATAAAAACGCTTCCAAAATTTTCAATTTCATGAGAAATTAATCAAATTTAGAAACCAAAGTTGTTGTAAATTAAGACAGAGTCCGAGGCTAAATTGTTATGAAGATTACGGGTTCGAGGACCACATTGATACAGTAATGTATGATTTTTTCCACGTTTATGAGAAGGTTATGTAAGTTTCTTAAGAGCTGCAAGTTGAAATGCACATTAAGTGAGTCCTAGATACTAGATACTATATTCAATGAAATAGAAAGCTGATGGTCTCTTACTTAGTTCTGGGAGAATAACGCAATCAACTTTTACATTCTTGATTAAATTAAATTGTTTCCTCTGTATCCTTCATAGGTGCAACGAAGAGAGCATTCTTTGACAGCAGAAGAGGAATCATGCTTGTGCAACTTCATACTCTTTTGGTTACAAGGACCAAATGCAGGAAATTTGACTGTTACAACAATTGAGGATATCTGCATAGTTCAACCTGAAGGAGAGCTAGATCCTGTATTGGTTTCGTTTCTGGAGATGGCAAAGGGGAAAATAGATTTGTTTTCCTCTCGTTCTGTTTCAGCATCAAAGGGATGTTCTAGCATGGAAATTGTCCCAGAATGGAACAGAAGCTTAGGCAATACTTGTGGAATTGGTTATTTTGAGCGAATAGAAGAGGCAAATACTATATGTTTTTTATTATGTAACCATGAGTACTTTCAACTAATTTGTTGAATGTATTTTCATTGCGAGACATGATATCTTACTTGAGTGACAATATATTACTTGACAGGAAAAACAAGATGCTAAGCCGTCTGTTGCCAAAGTATTTTCACCCGAAGGTTTGTTTCTGTGTGACAGTAGAGTTTAACAGTAGAACTAAGGTTTGACTCACTGGGTTTTGCTGCAAAATCCATTTCATGTTTTCAGATATTTTTTTGGATCTCTTCTTATGATTGTCCATCTAGTTCTGTCAGTGCTAAGTCTTAAGCTGTCAAAATTACAGGTCAACATTTAGGATCATATGATTTTATTTACTAGGCGTGTAAAATTGAGTCAAAGTTTACATGACTGGTTACTTGTAAGACTGTGTTCAAGTAAATTTGACATTGTCACATTGTCATTGTAAAATTGTTAGAACTACAACTCATAATATGATTAAAAAATGAGCCCTTGGCCTATTGATTTGATGGTTAGACTGTACACAATTTAAGTGGAATGATGGTTATTGGGTTTAAAATGAAAAATAGGATCTATCTATTCTTGACAACTTGTGTTTTTATTCATTTAGGTTGTTTGTGTATTTGATATTCTTCACTTATATTTTGTTCAGTTTCTTTGATTGAAATTTGCTTTGCTCTTTACTTTTGCATAATCTTAAGTCTTTGCCAAAGTCTTTGCAACAATTCTCAAGCTGGTGAATTTCTGTATACAAATGGAACATTGTTTAGTTTTTTACCTCTGCTCACGTTACCTCTGCAGTGATCTATCATTGCTACGGTCATGAATTGTGAACAATATGCCATTCCTAAATTCATGTTTATCTATCCCTTCCTGCTTAAAATGTAAGTCATGTTTGTTTTTTCTGACAGGTTAAAGTATTTCTTGTGAATTTTATGTTAATTTTCTGTACCTCTTTCTTTATATACTTCTTATAATAGTTTGGGATCTTACGATCCCGCTTTAAATTTTATGGTCAAATGATTCAAATCCTTGGGAGACCTTGTTTGACACTGTTAAATGCTTATTCAACATTCTTATGTTTCAATTTTTCTCTACCATTATACATGTTCGTATGTATAAAGTTGGAGGCTTCTTCATTAGCCTATATGCTTTGCACCCATATATAACATGCATCAGGCTTGACTTTTATTTAGTGTGGTTGTTCTTATATATTTTAGGATGATGTTCTATAATATATATCTTTTAATTTTTCCTCAGATTTCCTTTTAGTTTCTGATTTCTTTAATTTGGTTTATAGTCAGCTGTGATGACATGAAAGATTGGGTTCTTGAAGGAACAAAAAATGTGTGTATGATATTGATTGCAAATATCGGTAGAGAATTATGTCCATCTACAGTTACACAGTTCTTGCATAGGCATACTTCAGTATCAGCTAGAGTCTTAATTTTTCCAAATTTGTCATCGGAGGTACATACCAGGGGAGCCATTATATTGGATTCTGAAAAAGAGTTCCAAAAGATGTGTAGCTTTTTGAATGATCCCAACTGCATCATAACGTCTTCAACTGGCAGGTATTCTGCATGTACACTTCTTAAATATGATGTCTGCAGTTATAAACAATTACTTTCATTGTTGGTTCAATTGTGAAAAGTAAACGTCTGTGTCAATCGACTTAATGATGAAACAGGACTTGTTAATTCTTTTTGAAGTAATTATTTTAATAATTTAACTACAATGCCTACAAAAATCTGAATATGTTAATATTTTATATTTATTTTTACTAATTTAGAATTAATCTCTTCACTATCTTTTTCCAGGCCATGGGTGATACTTGAAAAGCTAGTGGGGCTGGAAAAAATTAAATCATCAATAGGAACATTGGGGCTTATATCAACGGTATCTTTCCTACACAAATTTCTTGACTCCTCTTTTGCGAACATTTCCAGGATTAGTAGTCATGAGCATGGAAATTGTTCAAGACCATATGATTTCCGTCAAATTTGGACACCAGGAATACTTTAAATTTATGATAAACTAGTAGGTCACCTAGTTCAATAGAGAAAACGTCTATAGTGAGGAATAATGGGATCATATTTGTTAGAGATTCTACATTAATTATAAATGTAACTATATTATACTAGCAGCAAATTTCATCTTAAAAAATTGTGTTTTGTAAAATTAAGTTAAATATATATCCACTTTTTAAAAGAGTATTAGGGTTTGTACTAATAAGATTTGTAGGGTATATAATGTCATTCAATATCATGTTACCTATAAATATATATTTTCATATTCAAGATGTTGAATTCAATCCTTAACATGAGGGAATGTATGGAAGATTCTCCACATGCTGCATCACTTGTTGTCTTAAAGATTTTATCTTCGCAGAGTTTACCACAAGAAGGAAAGGGTGAAACAAGCAACAATTTGAAGGTTCTGCACTCAGGAACTCAAGAATTCAAGAGAGCTAGTGATATGAGGGACTTGTTTATGGAATTTATTAGTCACCAAGAACTGCTACACAAGAGACTTGCACTTGAGGAGAGAAGGGTATGTACTGATGAACAACTTACTTGTTTGGATTGAGGAGAGAGTAGAAGAGGGGAAGAAAAAAGGGAAAGAGACTCCAAAAAGGTTTTCCTCCTGATTTTACTGGTTTTGTATGCAATTGTGCAGATACTGTAAATATAACTATACTAGAAGGCTATGAACATGCTATTTTTTCCCACTAGATTGTTGTTAGGTTATTAAAGACAAGGTTATATCACTTGAGAATTTTCAAATAGGTCTCTATACTAACAAATTCAGTGCTTGTTAGGGAATATGTTAAGTCTTCTATTTTACACCTTTTCAAACAGTTTGTCACATTCTGAGACAGGGAAAGTGAGAATATAAATTTGTAGTTTTTTTTTACCTTCATTTTGTCAGAAAACGACCATTTATACGAAACTTATATGATTAAGTACTTAATTATTCATTATTTAATGTAATTTAGGAAATTTTAGCACCTTCAATTTCAGCTTGACACCCTCACTCATGAATAAGCAGAACCCCTTCAGTTTCCAGTAATGGATTTTATCTAGAGCTAATCTCTCATTCGATTAACATAATTTTTATTTATTTTTTTAATGCTAAAATAAAAATACAAACTATATTAAATAATAATTCAAATATTTCTAAATGTTGGGACAAACTTTTTAAATATTGATAATTTTAATATTTAAACAATTTTAATGTGGGTATGTTTTGTTTTTTTATATAAATTTTGGTCTAACAGAATAAAAGAGAAAAAGTAATGTAATTTTATAAAATATATATGTTTCTTTCTGTAAAAGGTTTGATGGAGTCGCCAACTAGTCTTTTTATTTTAGGTTTTTCTTCTTACATTTCTATGATTACTACAAAAAAGTCTAAAATTTAATATCCAAGTCTAATATTTCATTATCTCCATTCTACTTCTTCTCTCTTCTTCCTTTTAGTCTTCCCTTCCAAACTACTAAACCATCATTACAAGTAATTTTGTTTCTTTAAATATTTTGAATTTTATAATTCAGAAATTTCCTAGATTACTTCATCTATGACATTTTGAAATTAAACAATTCGAAGAAAATGAGAGGTGTATGATTTTGTAATATTTTTGGATTGGTCATTTCAAAACACTTTTATGGTTTGCCTAATCTCAAACATGTTTCGGATTGGGTGTTAAGGAAAAGTCTAGGATACAAATGTTCCAAAAGGCTTGTTCTAGAAAGTTTCCAAAATAGATATTCCAGGACACTTTTCCAGATTGTTAATCCATATTTTTCTACATTACGAATTCGAAAAAGATGTTCTAGATTGAGTTATGTCTGATTGAATGAAATAAACCATAAAAGAGAATGACTATTTTATAAAATTATGAGGGTGCAATTAGTAATTACGGAAATGCAGGAAGCAAAATCCTTTATCTTATTAGAAAACTTTGTAAACCAAATAGAAACTTGAAACAAAAATCTACTTATTTTGTAGGCCTAATTTATCTAACCCGTTTAAAACACAGCTGCTTCTTCACGCACCTCCGTACCTTTTTGCGCCACCCCCATAAATTTTTTGTATTCCAAAAATACTCTTTTTAATATTCTAGATTACATAATCTGGAAGTCATTTTCTAGATCCAAAATTAGCTTCTGCATTATGTAATCTAGAAGCCTTTTGTGATTAGCTTCGGAATTACATAATCGAGAAGTCTTTTCTATACATAAGATTAGCTTATTGATTATGTAATCCAGAAGTCTTTTTTAAGATGAGTGATTAGTTTTCGGATTATATAATCTGGAAGTCTTTTTTAAATATGAGATTGACTTCTGGATTATATAATTCAAAATATATGTAATCCATAAGCTTATTATTTCAAATTCAACGGGGTGACAAAAAAGGAATAAAACGATATTTTCAGATTTAGTATAAGGTGACACAAGGAGGTATGAAGGTGTAGGAAGAAAGAGTCTTAAAATACGAGTTCATCTAACAATAATGATCGGAAGAACCCCGTGTACCATCCTCATAATCATATGGGCGTTTTTTGTCTTGCACCTCCATAATTTTTAAATACATCCCATAATATTTAAAATGATATTTTACCCTTCATAAATATTTTACACTACACCAATTATTAAAAATATAGGAGATGTTAACCCTAAACTAACAAATGAGACAACCACATTTTGTTATTCAAAATATTATGCTATATCGGTTACATTATATTATTGGTTCAAAAAAGCAAATTAAACAATTTTGAAACATCAAATCTTCAAGAATATAAAACAAACCCTAACTTAAAATTCATGCGATCCTCAAGCAGTGGCTTCAAGAAAAGGGTAGTCAGTGTAACCAACAACTGGATCATGAGTGTAAAAGGTGTCCCTATTGTACTTGTTGAGTGGTGCATCAACCTCAAATCTCCTAGGCAAATCTGGATTAGCCAAAAACAAACGACCATAAGCAACAAGATCTGTGTTGTTCTCAGCCACAGCTTTGTTCCCATCTTTTCTGTCATAGCCCCCTGCAACAATGAAGGTGCCATTAAAGGTCTTCTTCATTGGTGCAAGAGTGTAAGGGCTTTCCATATTCTCCCCAGCAACGTTCCATCTTGGCTCAACCATGTGCAAGTAGAGAATACCATGTTTGTTGAGAGATTGGGCCATGTAGAGACCCAATGCCAGAGGGTTGGAATCACTACATTCATTGTAATCTGAAAAAGGTGATAGTCTCATTCCAACTCTATCTGCTCCTATTTCTTCAACAACAGCTTCAACAACTTCTAATGCAAAGCGACAACGATTCTCCAATGATCCACCATACTTGTCTCTTCTGTCGTTAACTTGGTCTTTCAAAAACTGTTCTATCAGAAAACCATGTGCTCCATGAATCTCAACTCCATCAAACCCTATACCAGTAATTGTGGTTAGAAATTGAAAATTGATGTGATATTTATATATAGAGTATGAATTCATATAACTCATTTATATACCTGCTTCCATAGCATTCCTTGCCGCAATTCTGAAGTCATTGATTATAGAAGGAATTTCATCTGTCTGTAACGACCTTGGTTCCATGCCATTACCAGATTTTAATGGTTTGTTGGTTGATGAAATCAGAGGTTCCCCATTTGGGTCATCATCTGTATGGAAAATAAATGAAAATCTGATCGATTACATTCTATAAAATTGACTAAGAAACTGTAATTTAAAGTAGACATTGTACTGAAAAGTGTGATGAGGTTAGTTACATACCTTGCTCTGAAGCCCTTCCAACATGAACAAGCTGACAGAAGAATATTCCACCTTTGGCATGAACAGCATCCACGACGGGTTTCCATGCTTGGATTTGCTCTCTTGACCATATACTAGGTGCGGTTGAGTGGCTATATAATAAATATATGTTGAATATGAGAGATATATGGTGTGAGAGGTTAAATATGATAGGGATAGGTAGTTAATTAAAATGCAAATAACTTACTATTTAGAAGAGGGTGAAATACTAGTAGCTTCAGCAATGAGAAGACCTCCCTTGGTAGCTCTTTGGGAGTAATAGAGGATAGCATGGGGTTGAGGAACATTATTGTAAGATCTTGCTCTAAATAATGGTGCCAAAACGATTCTGAAAATGCAAAAAAGAAGCATAATTATATAAACTTTAGACCACGAAAGTAGGTGCATGACAGAACAAAAACCCTTCAATTTTATCTCAAGTGAATTAAGAGAAATGAAAATTAAAGAACCTATTGATTGACACAGACACATGTGTATATAAGAACACAGTTCATCTTAAAATGGCTTATTAGCTAATGAATTGATGTTTAACTAAGTTAAATGTTATTTGCATGTTTGACAGATAGATAAAATGAGAAGAAAAAGTAAAGAAGCAAGAGAAAGTACCTGTGGGAAATATTGAAGTTGCCCATTTTGTGAGGTGTAAGAAGAGGAATGAGATCATTACTTTCACCCATTTTTGTGTAAAACTTAGTTGTCTTCTTCCTTTGAAATTGATTTTTGTGTAGTTGCCCTTTTGTTCTCCTTCACTTTGATTGTGTTAATTCAGATTGAGTTGTGTATTTATAGATGTTAGGTGCATGGATCAAAGTCCAATGATATGATGTAAGGGAGTGCGTTCAATGTTAATATTAAATGTTACTAAAGAATTTTTCTTTGAGGCGTTCATTTTTTGATATAATTAATTTAGATATAATATAATAATAAAAAATAAATTTGTAATTAAATAATATAAAAAAATATTAAAAAAAAGATAATCAATATATTATTATTAAAATTTATAACTGTCCCACGATATGACGCAAGGGCTCACGTTCTCTTTCAATTGGAAAGTACTTTCTTCACAACCCAATGCGCCACCACACAACATACGACTATGACGTGGCAATGTGTCTAAGGGCATTTTTGTCCACTACTCCATTAAAAAATTTAAATTATTAAAAACTTTGAAGGGGTGTTCAACGTTGGAGTACGGTGATGGGAGTGGCAAATCAACGTAAGATCACCTTTTTTGAAAATGGGGAGAGTGAATTTTAAATGATTATTAAATTATGTAAGGTTAAATTATTAAATTTTGTTAATAAATTTAAATATTTATAAAATTGAAATAGAAGGAATTATAAAATTTGACAATTAAAAATAAAAATATTAAAATTTATAAAGGATAATATTTATATCAAGAGAATGAAATAAAATATTTTATAGGTATTACGAAAAAAATAAATGAAAAATTGTTTTTTATTTTATTTTTAATTATAATAAAATTGAATTGTGAAAAATAAATTGTAATAAATTTGTAGATATATTTTTATAATAAAATTCAATTTGGTTGAAAAATTATAATAAATAAAATTATAATAAATTATAATAAATTATAAAATGATGGTATTTTTTTAAAAAAAAGATATAAAAACGTAATAGCAAAATTTAAATAATATTGCTGGAATATTTTATAAAAAAAAATAATTGAATGGTTTAAAAAATTATAAATAAAGTGAATAAGTGTATCATTGTGTTTAAAAAAAATAAAGTGTATAAATTATAATATTAAAATTTAAAATGAGAAATAAATTGTAATTAAAATGGAAGATGATGTAAATAAATAATGAGTAATTATAAAGTATAATAATAAATATTGTGTAATAATATTTAATTATAAATATATATAAGAAAAATAGAGAGAAATGAAATCTTTACGTTGCACACTTCGGTTAAGAAGTTGAGTACTTTTCCAATGATTAATCATTTGTTAGGCATCAACATCATTTTGTATTTGTATTGTGTCGTATACAAGTTTTTTATTGACAATTCTAGTTGGACGATGGTAGCTTATTTCTATAACATTTTTTCAATCTCCATATTGTAGTATTGCCAATATGTTGTGAAATAGTTTATTAAAAGAACAATTATGTGAGATTGACATTGTTGTACATACAGGTTAGACCATAACCATTTCAACTTTCTATTATCTTGGATTGACGTATGACTCTGGTTATTGAAAAACACTTTCTCTTTATGGTAATCCTTTCTCCAGACAATAATTATTATTTTTTATATAAAAAACTACATGTTAGACATTACTATGAATATTCGAATCTCATCTACGCTGACACCTTGAAATTCACCAATCATTTGCCTAAAAATGTAAGATGTAATAAATGAAAAGAAATAATACACGAATGCTCAATAGCAACAATGACACCTATAATTTCAACATATACGGAAGTATGAATCCCCAAAAAGGTAGATAATCCATAAATGTACTCACCAAGACTACCTCTAAAAATGCCTCCACAAGCAATTAAACTAGGACTCCCACAAGTAGCACCATCCATGTTAACTTTGATCCACCACACCTCCGGAAACTGCCATAAGACTTGAATAAGAGTCATAACTTTCCCGGATCTAGTACAAACATCAAAGAAGTAGAGAAATCATGAATATTATTAGACATATTCTTCTTAGACAACTTGAAAGAGATACAAATGTGATCCTTAATCATGTGGAGAGGATAATCCATATTGATGCACTTACATGATTTCTCATGCGCCAAATCATCCATAAAGTGAACGTAATAACGATAGGTCTAAGATGCTGAATAATAGGAATATTAGAGGACTTAAGGAAAGCAACCAAGTTCATGCCTAAATGTTAATTATGTATGGAAAAACATTATCAAGCCAATACTCTATAATAGAACAATTAAAAAATTAAATGATCAATACTTTCCTCTTTCACCCTACACAAAGAACACATAACGCATAAATCAACACCCTTTTTATGAGCCTCAATATTTAGGGAGGTGTATATCAAGAATTTTCCAAAAAACAAGAGACTCTGAGGGGGGTAAAGAAACGAAACAAACTAATTTATCCCAATCATAAGGAGAGTTAGAAACAAAGAAATTCCTGGCAGTTATTTGGAACAAAAGCCCACTGTCTTCCAAACTACATTAAGAACATCAGATAAACCATATACAATCAGATTATTCAAAGATATAAGCTCAGGATGTAACCAAAGATCACAAGATATAATCCATTCACTGCCAATCCAACCACTTGCAACTATAGTAGAGAGCTTTATTCTTTTCACTACTACATAAAAGCCCTTTAACGATAGTTAAAAAGGTCATATAAAGACGGTCCTAAAACCGTTGTTACTACGGGTGTTGTTATAAATCATCTATTTATACACATTAACGACACAAAAAATGAAAAAAAAAACACTTATAACGACGATTCCAATTTGGAAACCATCATTATAAGTGCTTCTGGCAGGCTTTTAAAGATGCTTCCCACTGAAACCATCGTTATAAATGTATTTTTTTTAAATGGTTTTTTATTATATACTCACTTTAATCTTGCATAAAATATTAAATTTTCATAACAATAATGCATGTAATATCATAATTTAAATATGAAAGTCTACATACAATAAATTAGTACATATAACATTCTACAAAAAGTTCTACAAATATATAAAAAAGTTCTATGTCATTCTAATAATTCATCTGTACAAGTGTTTTTGTATATAGGTATTACCTAATCCCAACCTCTAAATTTCAGCTGAACATAGTTGACATCCAAATTGCTTATTGCATTGCCAAGTTAAAATAAGTGAATTGGACACATCAAAATGAGTGAACAAATAAACTTTAAATACCTTAAGGTGCATCCAAGTGGGTTTTTTTTGCATTTGCACTTTCCCTCCCACTCAGCATATTATAAGCATTGAAATAATAAGATTTCATGTTAGAGCATATAACATTATGTAATGTATGAGTAATAAATTTGTGAATGTAATATAATCACAATGGTTTGATAAATCTCTAATTTACAGTAGGAAACATGATGCAAAATTTCATAATTTTCTGACAAGTGAAAGTATGAGAACTAAAACCTTAAAATACTTGAAAAATACCTAAATAATACTTAAAAATAAAAAAATAATAGTAAATGGTGGATTTTTGGAATTTTGGTGGACCCTAATCCCCTTCAGGAATTGGCCACGTGATTTATTACCTCGTTTCGAGCTACTTTCATTTTTAAGCATCTCCATCCGACTTCTTTGTCAAAAGTTATGATTGTTTGAAGTTTTTTCGTGCTAATTTTTGGCATGAAATCCTAAACCCTAAATCTATCACTCTTCTCCATCAAATATCCACTAAATGAAGTTCCTACAAACCCTAAACTACTAACTAATCAACATATACATGCAAATATTTATTTATTATAAAATTAATTAAAAATACTAACCTTTTATGTGCGTGTGCAGCCGAGTCCGTATGTGGTGGTGAGGTAAGAAGGAGGCTTAGGGTTTAGGGTGCTGGACGTCCTGGTAGCGTGTGGAAATGCAGCCAGTGTGAAGGGTTGGCGCCGGAGGTGTTGTCGGTGTGAAGGGTTGTGCACACGGACAGATACGCACCACGTGGAGAAGGTATGGAGTGGCTGGAGGTGCGGAGGGTTGGGGCACGAAGGAGATAGGCGTTGACTGTGGTGGAGAGGGAGAGAGAGGCAAGGAAGAGAGCTTGGGGCACGGGAAGAGAGCTTGAGAGGGTAGGCCGGAGGCGGCACACCGTAAAGGTTGGAGCGCGCGGTGTTGGTGCATTAATGGAGAACGCGTTGATGGAGAGTGTGCGGTGCTCGCGGAGAGAGAGTGACGAGGTTTAGTGCGCAGGAGAGACCATTTGAGTTTGCAAGGGTGGTAGAGGGAGGCGCAGGGGCGACGCTTGGGAGAATGGAAGAAGATGAAGTGGAGTGAGAGGAGATGAAGTAAGTTAAGAGTCAGAGTGAGAGTGTCAAGGAAGAGCCCATGCGAACGAATAAGTTCAGGCAACTTTATAACGACGGTTCAGGAGGGAACCGTTGTTATTTGCACATGAATGTACATATAACGATGGTTCAGGTGAGAACCGTCGTTAAAAATGGGAAAAAAATTACAAAGTTACCATCACCTCTTTTATTACTACTGTTCTTTATGAACTGTCTTTATACGGGGTCGTAGATTCCATTTTCTGTACTAGTGTTTCTCATACAAAACCCGAGCAAAAAAAAAAAGAAATACACCTTTGAGAACACCACAAATCAATCCAAAAGTTAATCCTATCACCCTTCCCAAATCTAGAAGTATTTTCAAGCACAATGTCATAATTATAGCCTTTTATCCCTTGACAAATAAAGAAAGAATGAAAAGTTGAAAATTTAACATATTTAGACTTCATAAATCTGGCCCAAGGCATGATGTAAGCAAACTCCCAAGCTTGTTGAAGAAGGCATGCCTTATTTTCAACCTACAAATTGAGAACCTGCAAACCTCTACACTCCTTAGGACTAGACCTTTTTTTTATTAACATTCCTCGTCCAAATAACTTTTTTTGACCCATTTATTAACATGTTTTAAAGGAGAATGAGGTCATCTATAGATTTGAAAGCTATAAGCCATAATACCAGATAGGGATGGAATTAACAAGCTGAAGCCTCCCCATCATGCTTAAGATTTTACCTTTCCAAGAAGCTAACTTACTTTTATCAGCCAAAAGTTGAAAGTAACAGGTCTTAGGAGCACTCAAAAAAATAGGAAGACCAAGATAGTTAAAAGGAATGGAACCCCTATTGCTGCCTAAGATGTTTTTAATGCGATCATAAAAAGAAGGAGTGTCCTGCACAGTAAAAAACAAACTTTTAGAACTATTAATCCACTTACCAGAGAAAACACCATATACATGAAGAAAGTCCATAAGAGTAGTTAAAGATTTTTTGTTGGCCCTGCAGAAGACAGTTATGTCGTTAGCATATGAGAATGGAAAATACTTCTTTTAGGACACGCCATAGGGAGAATTTGTTGATCAAGAATTAACTATGAAAGATCTTTACAAAAAACCTTCTCTGCAAGAAAAAAAGAGAAAAGGAGATAAGGAATCCCCTTGCCTAAACCCACAACTACAAGAGAAATAACAAATGAACTACCGTTTATCCTGATTGGAAGGAAAAACTGACTCTAGTATACAATGTATCCATTTGATAAATTTAGGGTAAAAAAGAAGTTGTAGTAGAACCTGTAACAAAAAATTGCAATTCAAAGTATCAAAAGCTTTAGTAACATCAATTTTAAAAGCTACTTTACCTCCCTTTACCTCCCTTTACCTCCCTTGAGTCTTTTAGATATCAAGTTAATAGCTTAAGAGATCATGCATATGCAATCTTTTATATTCCTCCCTTAATAAAGCCATTTTGGTTATGATAAACAATTCTACTGCAAACCTTTTGCAATTGTGTCACTAAGAATTTTGGAAATAATCTTTAACTTGAAACTTGAAATTTGCTACATCAATAATAGGTCTGAAATCTTTAATATCCTCTATCCTGAGAAACTTAGGAATCAAAGCAATCAAATTAGCATTATTCATCCCAGAAAGAGAGAAAAAAATGCTTAAGAGCAGCACACACCTCACTACTAATAATATTCCAACAACCATGAAAAAAAAGCTCCCACAAAGCCATCTGGTTCATGGGCACGATCAGGATTTAGATTGAAAACAACTCTATTAAATTCAACTTCATCAAGCACCTTGATCCGAAAACCATTCTCATCCTATCTAACAAAAGAATGAATGTATTGAGCAATAAAATTAGAAGCATCGCAAGCATGAATTTGTGATGTACTTTATTAATTATTTTAACTATTTCAAAGTTAAGATATGAACTAATCACTATTTCATTAATAATTTAAACCTATTTGATCCAACCCTCTTCTTAAATATGGACATCCAAAACCTTTTTTCTTTTACACATTGGATCAACTCTCTTGTACTCTAAAAGTAACTTTGATAAATAAGAGATATACTTTTTTTTTTAAAAACTCACGTATTGACAAATAAGAAAAAAAATTAGAGAACTCTTTTATTCTAAGTTTGTTTGAGAGTTTAATTCTAAGTCCATTCCATAACTTTAATGGAATTGCTCATAATTATTTCTCTTGATAATTTTTTTTTGAGCCGTTTTGAGCAGACCTTAGAAAGAGTATTTTTGTTATTGTTGTTGCAGTCCTCTTCTTATGAAACACATTTAATGTTTTTTAAATTACTTTTTCCTTTTTCAATATCAAAGCATCACATCAATAAAGTTGATGTTATTACATGTAAAATATTATACTGTTTCTGTTGCATTATATTATAGGTTCAAAAAATGAAAATACAGATTAAACAAATTTGAAACATCAAATATTAAAGAATATAAAATAAACCCTAACTTAAATTTCATGTGATCCTCAAGCAGTGGCTTCAAGAAAAGGGTAGTCAGTGTAACCAACAACTGGATCATGAGTGTAAAAGGTGTCCCTATTGTACTTGTTGAGTGGTGCATCAACCTCAAATCTTCTAGGCAAATCTGGATTAGCCAAAAACAAACGGCCATAGGCAACAAGATCTGTGTTGTTCTCAGCCACAGCTTTGTTCCCATCTATTCTGTCATAGCCCCCTGCAACAATGAAAGTGCCATTAAAGGCCTTCTTCATTGGTGCAAGAGTGTAAGGGCTTTCCATAGTCTCCCCAGAAATGTTCCATCTTGGCTCAATCATGTGCAAGTAGAGCACACCATGTTTGTTGAGAGATTGGGCCATGTAGAGACCCAATGCTAGAGGGTTGGAATCACTACATTCATTGTAATCTGAAAAAGGTGATAGTCTTATTCCAACTCTATCTGCTCCTATTTCTTCAACAACAGCTTCAACAACTTCTAATGCAAAGCGACAACGATTCTCCAATGATCCACCATACTTGTCTCTTCTGTCGTTAACTTGATCTTTCAAAAACTGATCTATCAGAAAACCATGTGCTCCATGAATCTCAACTCCATCAAACCCTATACCAGTAATTGTGGTTAGAAATTGAAAATTGATGTGATATTTATATATAGAGTATGAATTCATATAACTCATTTATATACCTGCTTCCATAGCATTCCTTGCAGCAATTCTGAAGTCATTGATTATAGAAGGAATTTCATCTGTCTGTAACGACCTTGGTTCCATGCCATTACCAGACTTTAATGGTTTGTTGGTTGATGAAATTGGAGCTTCCCCATTTGGATCATAATCTGTATGGAAAATTAATGAAAATCTGATCGATTACATTCTATAAAATTGACTAAGAAACTGTAATTTAAAGCATATATATTGTACTGAAAAGTGTGATGAGGTTAGTTATATACCTTGCTCTGAAGCCCTTCCAACATGAAAAAGCTGACAGAAGAATATTCCACCTTTGGCATGAACAGCATCCACAACGGGTTTCCATCCTTCGATTTGCTCTCTTGACCATATGCTAGGTGCGTTTGGGTGACTATATAGACATAACAAGTATCATCAAATTAGATGAAGTTTTTATACAAATGAAAATAATAAAGATATATGTTGAATATCAGACCTATCATAAACAGTCAAAATTTAAACACACATATAAGTCAGATAAACGCTAAAAAAGTCATATTTTTAAGCAATCAATTGTTAATTATCAAGGTATATTGCAATATATGTGAGTATATACATATATGTAATGTGAATATATGTAATGTGAGAGATTAAATTTGATACGTATAGTTAATTAAATTTCAAATGACGTACTATTTAGAAGTGGGTGAAATACTGTTAGCTTCAGCAATGAGAAGTCCTCCCTTGGTAGCTCTTTGAGAGTAATAGAGAACAGCATGGGGCTGAGGAACATTATTGTAAGATCTTGCTCTAAATAATGGTGCCAAAACGATTCTGAAAATACATAAAAGAAGCATAAGTGAATTAAAAGAAATGAAAATTAAAGAACCTAATGATTGACACAGACAAATATGTATATAAGAACACAGTTCATCTTAAAATGGCTTATTTAGCTAATGAATTGAAGTTTAACTAAGTTAAATGTTTATTTGCATGTTTGATAAATAGATAAAATGAGAAGAAAAGTAAACAAGCAAGAGAAAGTACCTGTGGGAAATATTGAAGTTGCCCATTTTGTAAGGTGTAAGAAGAGGGATGAGATCATTACTTTCACCCATTTTTGTGTAAAACTTAGTTGTGTTCTTCCTTTGGAATTGATTTTTGTGTAGTTGCCCTTTTGTTCTCCTTCACTTTGATTGTGGTAATTGAGATTGAGTTGTGTATTTATAGATGTTAGGTGCATGGAACAAAGTCCTATATGATGTAAGGGAGTGCGTTCAATGTTAATAATAGAGAAATTGTCTTTGAACTGTTGATGCAATGAATAATTGACTTTGAATTGTATTTGTACTTTTTGCCACATCGTTCTTTTGTCAAACACTTGATATTCAATTTGAGATGAAGTGGTAGTGATCATTTCGGCATTGATTGAACAGTGTTCTCCGGTGAGAACATATAGTCTTTTTTTAGGTTTAATAATTTTTTTTATTCTCATCTATATATTCTTAGACACCTTCTGATGCTTTCCACCTTCTTAGACATATATATATTCTTAGAGACCTTCGTAGACATCTATATTATTGCCATCCATAGTAAGCACAAAGGAAATTGTTCTTTCCAACTTCAGACGCATAAGCTGAATGATCCTGCAGGTTTGATGCTGGAGTTTTGCTGCTTGTATGGGCAAGGTAGAGAGCTTAAGGTTTGAGGTTTGTGCCATCAGCTGGTCCTTTTCTATAGCTTCTACAACCTTCTTTAGCTTACTTGCTTTCTGATTTAAGGATCAACATTGTATAAGGGTTGAAATACTCCTAAATGAACTTTAAATAAACTTTGTGTAAGGATTGAGATATTTCTAAAGCATCCCTTTTAATTCATTTATTCTTTGTTGATAAAAATAAATATTCTTAGACACCACTGAAAACGACAAATACATTTATTTGTGATCACTAAAAGACAAAACATTAATTTAGTTTTTAATATAAAATTTAAATTATAATATTTATTATTATATTATTAAAGTGAGAGTATTTATATTTTGAATGTTTTTAATAGTATGTTTTAAATGAGTCTATATATATATATTTATAATATAGTGTGATTCTTTATTATTTATATTTGGTATTATTTTAATTAATGAATTAACTTTGATTGATGATATATTTTTTAGAATCTAAATAATTGGTAGTTAAAACCTTGGTTTGTAGCTAATTAAATACCAATTTAGAAACTATTTAACAATAATAGAAACTAATTTAGAAACCAAATTTTTTTTAGTCTCTAAAATGGTCTCTAATTTAGTCATTATAGCAATTAATTATTTTTTGTCTCCAAAATTGGTTTCTATTTCATGATTTTCTTGTAGTGTGTGTAGATGAAACTCAAAGAAAACAAAATCATCTTTGACAAATTAATTAACACTTAATAGATTTTTGGTGATATAAGGAACATGTAACAAATTGTTTAGGTTTAGAATGACATGTGAAACATAAGATGAGACAACCGAAAAGACATTAACACCACAAATACTCAAACTTCCATTGTTGCCTATGAAAATCTGGTCAAGACCATCAAAATGTTGAAGTTGCTTTATGTTCTAAGATTCACCAATAACATGGAAACTTGCTATAGAATTTGGTATCCATGATGTATTAGTGTTTCCTTGAGAGGTGGACTTCATCAACATTGCACTAGGTTGAGTGTTATATTCAAACTTATTATTAGGGTTTATCCATGTATTTGATGTCTTATATGAGTCATCCTAAGGAATATATTGTTGCGTGGCTGGATTAATAAAATACAATAAGATTGATACGAAACAATAGATATCAGCCTCCCAAGCTTCATATTAAGGATTGATATTGTCAAGTGTTTCATTTTTCTTCCAATTTTGTAAACCTTCTCTCCTGGTTACCAATTTTTGCTTCAACACTCTACAATTGAGATACCGAACACTCCTTTCATTTAGAAGATTATGCTTTTAATTAGTCAAGAAATTGCACAATTCTTCCAAGTTACTTGATTTTTCTGTTAAACCTTCAAGCTCAATTTTTTCATCACAAGGGACTTCTTTGGTAATGTACTCTTTAAGTTGAGTTTGAACATCTGGTTCTTCGCCATCTCCATGTTTGCAAGCACTCGTCCATTTTTGTCCTTCAAGTAAAAAAATCGGTCTTTCATGAAAATCGAATAACCTTTCTCGAATAATTGTCCCATACTAAGAATATTACTCTTCAAGTCAGGTACATAATAAATGTCCTCCATAGTACCTTGTTTTCCATCCTTTTGAGAAAAACATATTTTTCCACGGCCTTTGATGGGAACCTTTGTTGAGTCTCCAAAAGACACATGTTCCTCTTCTATCTCTTGTATATCAAGAAAGAGATGTTTGTGCTCACACATATGACTACTAATTCCAGTGTCTAGATACCATAGCATGTCACTATCTAGAATGACGCATTCATTGGCCATCATGAGAATTCCTTCCTCTTTTGTCTCATCTTCCTCCACTAAATTTGTATTTTCTTCCACTTTCTTCTCAGCATAACACTCCTTTGCATAATTTCCATATTTGCCTCAATTGTAACATTCAATGTTAGGACAATTTGAATGACCACCTCGATCATGACCTCGTCCATGCCAATTTTGCTAGTTCATCTGTCCCCTAGCTTCATTGTTGTTTCCATGTCCACGACCTCCGTTGTGATCAAAACCGCGACCTCCGCGTCCATGCCCTCTTCCTTGGTTATGTTGCACGTACATCACCTCTTCCTCCAAGAATTTTTGTTTCTTTTTTTTACTTTCGTTGTTCATGTGCTTCAAGAGAACCCGTGAGATCATAAATGGTCATCTTTCCCTAGTTTCTTGACTCCTCAATTGCACATACAACATTTTCAAAGTCATCGGTCAATGATTGAAGAATTTTCTCCACAACCCTTGTATCAGTGAGAGTTTCTCCATTGCGTTTTAGTTGATTGACTATTGTTTGCACACGAGTGATGTAACTACATATATCTTCTGAATCCTTCATCTTCATTGCCTCCAACTCACCTTGTAGGTAGAGTTTGAAGACGCATTTGTTTAAATTAGACTACACCCTTGAACAACTTTTCCAAGATGTCCTATGCTTCCTTTGAAGTGGAGGCACCAACAATCTTGTCAAAAATTGCCTCATCAACAACTTGATACAACATGTACAAAGCTGCCTTATCCTTCGATCGTGTCTCTTTCAACACTTTGTTTTTGGGTCGTTGAGTAACTAGTGATATTTTTTTGGTTCTTCAAAACCTTCTTGATCCACCTCGCAAAAATCTTGGGATCCCAGAAAGGCTTTCATTTGGATGCTCCAATTGTCATAATTGGCCATTGTTGTTAGTCGAGACAGAGACAAATGATTGGTTATGCTGACCATAACTCTGATACCAATTTGTGAACAAAGAATATAACTTTTATTTCACTGCTACTTTTCAAATGAGAATACAATATCTCTAAATAGTCTCACAATACATTTCTCAAATTCTACATTATCTCTCATAAAATTTAATTATACTATAAATTACATTTAAAATCATAGTATAAATGACATTCAAAACTAGAATTAAAGCTAATAATTATTGACTATTCAAATTTTAAAATAAAACTGATGACAACTTTGAGTTTAATGCTAACAGGAAATGCAAACGATGGAGCGCAGTGGCTGGGTGAGTGTGTGGTGTACGGTGGTATGTTGGGTGGTTGTTGACGTTTCCAGTGGCGGTGACTATGCATCAACAACTGGGGTGGTGGTAGGCGGTGCAGGAGTGGAGGAGTGGGGTGTTGTGGTGATCCGTGTTGGAAAAAATAAAAGGAGTGTGTGTTAATTGGAGAGTGGGGTGATGATGAGTGAATAAAAAAAGAAGAATGTGAGGGAAAATGAAGGTGAGAGTGTAGAGAATTTGTGTTTTTGTGGAGTGTGGGTGATGGGTATAAATAAGGATGTGAATGAAAGGAGGGAGAATATGATAGTTGTTGCCATGAGAAAAGGGGGAAAGATAATGGGAGAAAAGAGAGGGAGTGGGTGAGAGAAAGAGGGGTGAGAGAAAGAAGAAAAAAGAAAGAAAGGAAGGTATGAAGAATAATGAGTGAAATGGGCTAGGAGGTGCGTGAAGATAAACAAGGGTGTGTGAAGAGTAATGAGCGAGATGGACTATGGATGCGCGAGGATAAACAAGTGTGTGTGAAGAGTAAAAAACTTCTGGGTATAAGGGGTGCGGGAAGATAAAAAAGGGGTTGTCGCCAGTAAGAAACTGCTCGACCAGGAGGGGTGTGTCGAGAAAAACAGAGCGGTGCAAAAAGAGCAGGGGAATTTTATTCTTTCTTTCCTTTTTTTTCTTTTTCAACACTAAATAATCTTTCTGAATTTTTTATGATTTTTCAAGAAAACAAAATTGAAGATATATATTTTTTTTATTTTTTATTATCTTTTTTATTAGTAACAAAAATTTAAATATCCGACAAAATTGGATGATAACAATAATTAAGATAGAATTATTGGAATAAAATAATTTTATACTGAATAATCTCTGGAGATGTTTTTAAAGTATTAATGATACGTGTTCATTATAAGAGACCCTAAATATTTGCCCACAAAATCTACTCTCCCCAAATAGTAGTCTTTTACTTTCAATTTCTTGCAAGAATTTTTCCCTTTTTGTTGTAAGGTAACGACATTGTGTTCAACTTTTTAATTTATGTGTTCTATATTTCCTAATATCATGTACCAAAGTTCTCAATATTATGCAGAAATAAACTTAACTTCCATAATCAATTTAATATTAGAACGTTGCTTGAGTAAATTTGGTTTTTACAGACCAATTATATCCCTATAGTTTTGTATAGACAATTATCTAGGTAATTACAGTTATCTAGGTAATTTCAAATGCAACTTTTCTTTGTATCATACATAAAAATTACCAAATAACTAATTTTTTGATTTAATTTGTTTTTATATAGAGGTTTATGTGTTGTTTTGGTACAAAACTGATTACTAACTGGTGAACTATTATTTCAATTTTATGCATGCAAAAATTGATGTACATAAAATATATTTCTACATGATGATCTGATTGGAGTGAAACTAAATTGTGGGTGTGCATATTAATTTTAACTTATACTTTTTTAGCCCACACTTTTCCACACTTTTATGCGGGTTGTGTATTGAAAAATTATGGGCAAACTTTGAAAATTGTAACTTAAAGAATTCACAGTTTATTACACATGGCTTATAATGCTTATTAAGATACATTAATAAATTTATTTTTAAAGACAATATATCAAAACTGTGACTTAATCATCTATAATTTTTTTTTAAAAATGGTCTATAGTTGTCTCTAAGCCACACACTTATGAAAATGTTGTATTTTTTACTTTTAGGCAACATATGTAAGTATTGTCCTAAGGCAAAACTTATAAGTGTTGCCTTGCACATAAAAGCTATAAAATTTAACTTTTTTAACAAAATTGAAGTATTGAAATGTTTTGATAAATGTCGTATTATTAATTTATTTTTTTAGTGTAAAATAATATTTTTGTGCACTAATAACTACTTTATGTATAGTTAAAGTTAGATGTTATTTATTTAGCAACTCGTTTTAAAGTAGTATTTTAACCGTATAAAATATTATTTAATTACAAATTACTCTTGGTACTACAAGAAAATCATTAAATAACAAGTAAATATAGAGACAAAAAATAATTAGTCACTATATTGACTAAATTATAGACTAAAAAAATCATTTGTATCTAAAGTGATTTATATTATTAATAAAATTTTATAAAATGTTAAATTGCTATCTAAATTAACTACCAAAGTTTGGTAACTAATGGTTAGATACTAATTTAGAAACTATTTTATAAACTTTTATTAATAATAGAAACTACATTAAATACCAATATTTTTTTTTAATTTATAAAATGGTCTTTAATTTAGTCAAATAGTAATTAATTATTTTAGTCTCTAAAATTAATTTTTATCTAATGATTTGTGTATAGGGTAGCGTGACATTTATTTGAGATAATTTATGATGTGCCTATCAATGAAAATAATTAAAAGGCTTAATTAGGGTCCTATTAAATTTTTTTCGTCTATTAATACTAAAAATTCCTATATGTTTCGATACATGCCATTTAAGTATTTAAGTTTTGTGTTAATTGAGTACATGATTGTTATCTTGTCTTGTCACATGCTTACATGTCTCGACATGTTATTTTGTGTTAATTAATATTAAACAATATGGTTGCTGTTAACATATATAAGTGACTTAGATGAGGGTAAACAAAAATAAAAATGAAAGAAAAATGAAAATTTAAATACAGTTTTGAGACGAAACACAATGTGGTTGAACAACTGAATAAGCATGGAGTTGAAGTTGTGCATGAAGGTAGTGAAGACCATATAAAAATGAGTGTCAAAACATCCAATACCAGATGAATTTTTGGTTCAAAACAAGTTTAAATTTGTTTGGATAAGATTGAAAAGGAAGTGAAAGGAAAAACATGTTGGATGAGGATAAACACGAACGAAGAGAAAATCAAAATAAAAACTTAAATACAATGTTGGAAGGCTGCGAAAAACATATGGGTTGAAGTTGTGCGTAAGGGTTGTGGAGAATAAAAAACTTACAACTAACTTGCTTACATTTGATATAACCATTATTTTGTCGTTGTACAACTTGTTTCGTAGTCTCCCAATATTATATTTAGATTTTTATTTTTCTTTTCTTTTTATTTTTTTTTATCTTTGTCCAATAATAAAAAATAATTTTTAATAAAAACTCAATTAAAAGTACTGAATGAATGAATGAAGATTTGAAACATGAAAGTAAACAACTCATAAATAAATTTAAATCAACAAAGACACATGAAGGATAAAAGTCTTTACTTAATTTAGCACACTTTTTTTCATTCACATGTAAGATAACAACAATGTTAGTCACACGATTTCAGAACATATGAAACCTCTTTATTTCAAGAACAAAGAAAAAGTAACAATAACATTTATGTACCGCAATACACCACATACTATTTTTTGTGTAGCCACTTATTTACTTAGGAATTTTAAAAACAATACATTATTTTAAATCATAAATGAAAGACCTGATCCATCTAATTTTTCTTTGATAATTTTAGATAGTTTTTCTCTCATAGAAGGAGAAAAATAATTTTCCCAATCTCTCGTTTCAGCTTTCCTAAAAAAGTACTTTTTCTCAAGAAATTGGTATATTATTCCAGATTTATTCACTTCCAAGTTCTTCATCTTCTCAAAACTACATAGCTTGACTATGCTTTCGATCACATTGTTGTTTTCTTCCTCTTGAGTGAAAGGAAAACCCAAAAACTCTGCAATTTTTTTCACCTGAAAATTAGCATCCTCTTTAAGATCTTCATACTTTAAAAACAAAACCCTATTTGGTTTGGCTATGCTCTCCTTCCAATAACCTAGCATGTGACTCCACCATGGACCAAACTCAATTATCCCATTGCAATACATTTCAAAAGCATCCTCCATTTTTAATGTGGATAAAGGCTCTAGCTTAATTTTACCAAAGAAAGACATTGCTGAAACAAAAGTGTCAAAAGGGTTCCTAGAAATATAAATGATCTTACAATTAGACTCCATGATTGATTTGGACAAGGAAGGGAAAGGAGTGTGAGTTCCAAAAAGTCTTGGTTCAATCGTTGGGAATTGAACATCACCACGATATATGAATTCAACAGCAGGCACAAGTTCATGAGGATTGGAACTAAGCAATGGATGGTTCTCAAAGGAGGAGAAGCATTGGCGATTAACAATGGCAAAAGTTAGGGCTTTCAACCAAGTTGTTCCTGATTTTGGAAAACTAGCAACAATAATATCACTATCTTTTGCTTCAAAGTCCTTTTGAAAAAGGTTTACCTCTTTTATGAGAATTGAAGGGCACCAAAATTCTTGGAATAGATAAAGATCAGGGATTCCCCAACCCCTCTCTCTGGGAAGAGAGAGAATGAATTTGTCTTCTTCATTTGCTTGTTGCCCTTCCATTGCCACTCAAAAGATTCAAGAGGGAAAACCCTACAAAATTTGCAAAAGTTCTGATAAGTATAGCTGGCTAGAATGTGCTCATAATTGGAAGTATTGGATGAGAATTTGGTTTCTGGGAGATACCTTTTATAGCAATATAAGTTGAAGAAATTATAAATTTGTTGACCAGTGAAGATAATTGTACATGCAGTGAGCACAGAACTTTGTTACTGTAGTAACATGCAGGTTGAAGAAATTATAAGCTTTTGGACAAATGTCATCAATGGCAGACAAGTTCTGCACCCAAAGTCATCCTTTTATGATTGCATACGACATCAATGTATTCAGATTTTTTAGCTTGTGGTTCAGAATAATTGGCCAAATAATTAAAAACATAACAGTGTTACTGCTCTCACAAATTTAACTCTTTTGGAACAACTGTTTTTTTTTATTAAGTTATGTACCATGTTATTGTTTCGTTTTTCTAGGAAAAAGTTATTGCATGCCTTAATTTTGTCTCTAATTTTTATTAAAATGGTTTATTTGAGTTAATCTTATAAAAAACGATAACGTTTTTGAATGAGATGTTGATAAGCGGATTAGGTATGAGTGAGAATTAAATGATAATCACATGGGATGTTTTTACTAATGCAAGAATGTTAACGTTAATAGTCACCAAAAAATTTCAAAATTGTTACGAAAGTCCAAATCTATTATGAAAATGTCTGATCTAACTTTGGATTCCAAATGATGAAATATTAACTTTGTGTAGAATCATTTTAAGAATTTTCATCCAAAGATTGTTTTTGAAAGAGATTAGAGAATGAAGAAACTTCAATCTACTTGACATAATAATTGAGAGAGATTGTGAGTAAGGGAAGGTTTGTTACTTTGAATTGAAAATTAAGATAAGGAACCTAAATGTTCTAATAAAAAATAAAAAGAAAATTCTCTCACCAAAAATATTCAAATTTTGGGATGAGCAATTCGGAATACAAGAGTTTACAAAAAAAAATTTATACTATGGATCTTGTACTCATTAGTTTAAAACACTACTTCGATAATAAGGATGAGAAAAGAGCTTGTTGAAGAAAGAAAATAAAAATAAATACAAAAAACATGAAAAAAAGAAATAAAGAAGAAAATTCCATAAGGATTCTATGAAGATTTCAAAGATGAATAATTGGAGGAAGGCTCAAAGCTTTCGAGGATGAGATTAGAAAAATTGTTCATGAGTACTTTTTTTAGAGGAATTTGAGAGGATATAGAACTTGATGGTTAACACCTTAGGTGATGTGAGTTGATTTTAAGATTGCACATTTTATGGGTTGCACTTTGTTTATGAGTTTTTGTTTTAAGCAGAATATAGTGAGAAGCCCAAAGAAAATTCACACTGGACACGAATTTAACCAAAATGGTTAAGTAAGTGTGAATGTTCACTTATAGAGGGCAAAGTGAAAAACACAATATAAGGTGTGATGATGATGAGGTGCTGAATTAAGAACAAAAAAAAAAGGAAGCAATTACAATAGATGAACCAAATTGTAAATGAAGAAAATGAAGAACATAAAAAATGGAAGAAGAGTGGCGCAAAGAAGGAAAGGAAAAGGTGAAAATACGAAGAAAACTTATGGAAAAATGGAGTAAGGAGTCACGCTACTTGGAGGACGGGATACTCCAAGATGATTGGTGTAGAGTCGTCACTTCGAGTGTAGAGCACTCAAGATAAGATCCAAGATAATAAGATACTCGACTCACTAAACACTCTAACAAAGTTTCTTTTCTATTAAAAAAACAATGTCTGATTTACAAGAGGGGAGATACTCTATTTATAGATATGAGTGCCTTGGAGAGGAAAAGAGGAAGGGTAGGGGTGTAAATGACTACAAGCTTCTAGAAACTAGGTCAAATGTGAGCACATGGGGGAGTCTTCTAGAATCTAGGTCAAAGGTGAGCACATGGGTGAGTTTCTAGAAGTTAGGTTAAGGTGGGCTTCGGCACAGACCCAATTTACTAAGTACACCCTTTTCTAGCTTATTTTTCCAATTGAAACTCAAAGTGAGCCCAACTTATTTACTTAACTTGTCTTGTAAGAAGACTAGAAGGAAGAACGACTGATATTCTAGTTCATGTTCGATTCTCCCTCTGCTGAGGCTCTTCTGAGATTTGGTGGAGTCTTGTCTTGCATGTTGAGATGACTGACCCAGTTGTGAAGAGTTTGTGGTGTCCTTAGTCATCTGTTTGTCGAGTTGGTTTGTATCACTAGGGAACCATGAATAAAATTTTAGAAAGTTAGAGGTGTCTCTGGAGCTTCTAAACTATCTCATTTAACTTTTATAGTTAATTTGACTCTTCCACTTGATCCTTCAAGCTTTGAAGAGTCTTCTTATGTCTATTAGAACTCTTCAGGCGTCACCCATGTGCTTTTCCCTCAAGTCATCATCACTTTTCACATGTAACCATTACATTCAAAGAACTACTCATGTACAATCCCTATTTTCAAGGGATTAACATTTTCCTAACTTAATTACGTGAGTTAGTTCCTTTTTCTCATCCATTACGCTCCTTAGGATGAAATCTCTCTATATAAAGGAGTCTCCTTTGTTTGTATACATACACTCCTTGATGATTGGTTCGAAGCGCCTTGTTCCATCTGACGAGAATCCCCTAAATTCTCTTACTTTAAAGGAAATACACCTTGTAAAAGGCCTACGACGAAAAAATGCAGTTGCTCGATTGAAAGGAGAAGAGGCATAACTTCCCTTTTGACTTTCTTCTGCTAGAAAATTGGACTCTGATAGAGTATGAATGAGTGGCTTGGAATTCTCGACTGTTCTTTGATTTTTTGAGAGTTCTGTACTCTTGTTTTGGTTCTTATCTTAAAAAAAAATTCTCAAGTGGTGAATCTCCTTACACTTATTCTTTATTTCTTGGATTAAAAGTAATGTGTTCTTACTCTTTCCTTAGTTCCTTTGCACTTTCATTTTTTTTTACTTGTTCTTGTTTTTACTTTGAAACTAATACAAACAAATGGGTTTCTCCATGGTTCTTATAAAAATTATTTTTTTTATAAAAATGAGTTATTTTTTAAAAATTCTTCAATGTATATTTATTTTATCAACAAAAATAAATTAAATAAAAATGAGTATTTTGAGAGATGCCAAACCTTATAAGACAAAAAGAATAGGCTAGAAGTCTCTACCCAAAAAATTTCATCCCTTCCTTTACCTATTCTAAAATATTTAAAAAAATTTCAGAACATTAGCTTCAACTTCATGTACATAAAAAAAAACATTCTAAAAAAGCATGGTTGAACAGCAAAGAACACTTCCATAAGAGAGGTTTAGCATCCAAAAAAGACAAAGGTTCACTAGTTGCAAATGTCTTCTTCCATTTAGGACTCTCTGTCTTAATCAGAGGACGTCACCTCCGCTTCAGCTGCACCAAAGTGTCTTAAGATTATAGAAATTCCATATTGCAAATAAAAGATTTCCTTCGTATGAAGATTCTGCCCAAGCCATTATTGAAAGTGAAAAAAAAAATGTTTAAGCTTACAAAACAGGTTCATGTTCTAGCTTATAAAGAAACACCCGAATTCATCATCATCATTAAATTTTACATTTACAAGACATACTAATTAAGAAAACATAATTACGTCACCGTCATACATAATTTTGTGGTCATCCATTACTAATACCCATAATCCCTAATTAAGTGAACAATATTACATTAATGGTCAATTATATTAGATTTTTAATATGATAATTTAGACACTATACGTTATTTATCTATATATCTACACTACAAGAAAATCATGAAATAGAAACCAATTTTTAAAGACAAAAATAATTAGTTACAATAAAAACTAAAATAGAGACCATTTTAGAAACTAAAAAAAAAATTGGTTTCTAAATTAGTTTCTATTATTTTCTATTATTGTTAAATAGTTTCTAAATTGGTATCTAATTAGCAACTAAGGTTTTACATACCAATTATTTAGTTTCTAAATTTAGTCTCTAAAACCTTGGTTGCTAATTAGATACCAATTCAGAAACTATTTAACAATAATAGAAAATAATAGAAACTAATTTAGAAACCAAATTTCTTTTTAGTTTCTAAAATGGTCTCTATTTTAGTTACTATTGCAACTAATTATTTTGGTTTCTAGAAATTGGTTTATATTTTATTATTATTTTCTTGTAGTGCTATAGGAGGACAATTTATGCAATGAAGAATCTGTGTTTAATTTTCATGTAGACAAAAAGTAATCTAATTAGTGACATTAATTAGTACCGGGAATATAAATTATTTTTTATAAATCATCTACTTTGGTATACTTTATTATTTATTCTCGTTGAATTTTGTGTGTGTGATATTGTATAAAAAACATTTTATTAAAAATTAAATTAACTAATAACAAGAATTAAATAAAAATTAAATTAACTGGTGATACCAATTTTAATTCATAAATAATTTAATCGTTAGTTTCTGAAAACGAAGACTAAATTAACCTATAACTATAATTTCAGGATATAATTCCGTAGTATATATAAACTATTTTCGTCACACTTTAGCTGCAGATTTTAACCATCACACAATGACAAGAGAAACTAAATCCATTTACTTTTAAAAATTAGAGAACTAAAGTCAACGACTTAAAAATATAAAGATCCAAATAAAGTTTGACCAAAAAATACCTTTTTCTATGATAACATTAACATATATTTTGTGTAACATGGCAGCCACTCCATTCAACTTCATCTTCAACATGCAACAATGAGGTTAGTGCCTTGCACGTAAACCGCGTTAAGCTCAACCTAACTTCAACTCATGCATATATATATTACATATATATTGCACGAGTCATATACTCCAAAAAATACATATATATTAATACAATTTACAAGAAACTTCAACTCATGTATGTATATATATATATATACACTTTCACAAACCAGTTACTATTATCAGCACAAACTAGCTATAGCATTAACCATGTCTTCCTTCAAATCTTACGGCAAAGTTGATGAATCAGAGCACGCCATGCTCGAAGTTCGCAGCAAAAGCAGAAAGAGAATCACCATCATAGCCTTGTCCACAGTAGTCCTCATTGGAGTCGTGTGTGCTGCAGTGTTTGGAACAGTTGCTCATAACAACAAGAACAGCAACTCGAATGATGCTCCTTCTGTTTCCAGCTCAGTGAAGGCTGTTTGTGATGTGACACTCTACAAGAATTCCTGCTACAGCAGCCTTGGTTCTGTTGCACACTCGGGTCAGCTTCAACCTCAGGACTTGTTCCTGTTGTCTATTAAAGTGGCCTTAGGTGAGGCTTCTAAGGCTCTTGAGTACTTCTCTGAGAAGGGAGGGTTCAGTGGCTTGAATGTTGATGAAAAGACCATGGAAGATTTTAAGAACTGCAAGGATCTTCTGGGCCTTGCGGTTGATCATTTGAATAGCTCGTTGGCTTCTGGGGGGAAGTTTTCCTTGGTTGATGTGTTGGAGGATCTCAGAACTTGGTTGAGTGCTGCAGGTATATAAGCTTTGGTATATGCTTGTTTAAATTTGCATGTCATCTTCAGTCATGACTATATAACTTCTATTTTGATTCTCTAGAAATTTGTTTTTTTGTTTGTTTGTTTGTATGTGATTAACTCTTGTATTTAACCCCTTTTTCCTGTTTAATTTCTTTGAGAAAATTGTTGTTTTTTTTGCATGTTTAATTAGAAAAATTAAGCAATGAATCTCTTAAAAGTCGTATAGGTTTTTAACATAGATATATTATAATAAATCTTAACCATAATTATCTAAATTCACTATTCTCATTTTATGTAAAAATGCCCATGGACATGTCCTATTCAAGTTTTTATCATTTTATAAAAACTGTTGTTTCTTATTAGATATTGTTAAATATTTTTATTTATGTAATGTATTTAATCTACATTTTCTTTATGTATTCGATATATATAAGGGATTTATCTTATTTTTTTTTTATCTTAATATGATATTAGAGTCATATAAAATATATTTTAGCGAGAGTTTGTTGGATTTAGGTCACCCATTATCCAATCGTTATCGAATTATCCATTATATAATCACATGCATGAGTTGACAGGTCTTAGCGTGAGAGGAGTATCTTAAAGATCTAACATTAACTAGAAATAAAAACATTTCATATACTATATAATTGTTATTGAAATTTGAGCATCAAAAAGGATAATAGGATATAATTGTTAATAGAAATTTTTTTTATGTGATTAACTATATTTAACCCCCTTTGCCTGTTTAATTTCTTTGAGAAAACTGTTGTATAGGTTTTTTTTGCATAGTTATATTATACTAAATAGTAACCATCTAAATATTATTGAATGATCTAAATTTACTATTCTCATTTTTATGTAAAAATGTCCTATACCTTTGATGGCTTTCAAGTTTTTATCATTTTATAAGAACTCCATCAGACCAATGCTTGATGCTTCTCATTTTCTTTCTTATATTGTTATTGGAATTTGAGCATCAAAAGGATAATAGGATCGATATACATTTATTCTTCCCTCCTAAATTAATTCACCAAAACTTCTAAAGAAAAAGTATTACTGAATATTTGAAGATCATTGCTTATCCGTGTGCTACTGCTGAAACAGGCACTTACCATCAAACTTGCATTGATGGCATTGGAGAGGCAGAAGAATCATTGAAGAGCAGTGTATACAACAATCTGAAAAACTCAACAGAGTTTACCAGTAACAGTCTTGCCATCGTGACATGGCTTGACAAGGCTGCAAGCTCTTTGAAACTAAGGCGCTTGTTGAGTACTTCGTCACACCAAGATGAAGAACCAAAGTGGCTTCATTCTAAAGATCGTAAGATGCTTGAAGCTGATAATTTGAAGAAGAAAGCCAATATTGTTGTAGCAAAAGATGGCAGCGGAAAATATAAAACAATCACTGCTGCACTCGAACATGTCCCTGAAAAGAGTGACAAGAGGACTGTGATCTATGTGAAGAAGGGGATTTACGATGAAAATGTGAGGGTGGAGAAGACCAAATGGAATGTCATGATCATTGGTGATGGTATGAACACCACCATTGTTTCTGGAAGCCTTAACTTTGTGGATGGCACCCCAACATTTTCATCAGCAACATTTGGTATGTAACACTTTTTATTAAGTAGACACTGTTTAAAAGTGAATGAAATTTAAAGATAACAAAACTTTTACATTTTTTGGGGAAGAGAGGTAAATCTAAGACTTCTGATTGTAGTGTATACTGATTTTAAACACTTTTGTATGTGGTAACATGGTTTATTTCTTTTCTTTGGTGCAATTTAGCTGTGTTTGGGAAGAATTTCATTGCTAGGGACATGGGATTTCGTAACACAGCTGGTCCACAGAAGCACCAGGCAGTGGCACTGATGACCAGTGCTGATCAAGCAGTTTTCTATAGGTGTCAAATTGATGCATTTCAGGACAGTCTCTATGCTCATTCAAATCGCCAATTCTACAGGGAATGCAACATTTATGGCACTGTTGATTTCATTTTTGGTAATTCAGCAGTTGTGCTCCAAAACTGCAACATTTTGCCAAAGGTGCCTATGAAGGGTCAGCAGAACACCATAACAGCACAGGGAAAAACTGACCCCAACATGAACACAGGAATTTCAATTCAAAATTGCAGCATTTCACCCTTTGGGGACTTAAGTTCTGTGCAGACATACCTTGGAAGACCCTGGAAGAACTACTCAACCACAGTGTTTATGCAATCCACATTGGGGAGTTTGATTAACCCAAATGGATGGTTACCATGGGTAGGGAACTCAGCACCAGATACCATATTTTATGCAGAATTTCAGAATGTTGGACCTGGAGCTTCAACAAAAAATAGGGTGCAGTGGAAGGGTTTGAAAACCATTACACTTAAACAAGCCAGCAAGTTTACTGTCAAATCTTTTATTTCAGGGGAGAAATGGATTCCAGCTTCTGGTGCCACCTTTAAATCTTCTATGTGATCACTTTGATACACATAATGCAATGTATGATGCAAAATCTGTCTGTAATATTTTCAAATTTCCCTTTTTTTTTGCTTTTTATTATTAATTTGATTCTATATACAGATTAATCTAATTTGAGGCTTCTTTTGAAGTTCTTGGAACCTACTAGAGGCATTACACCTCTTATGAGTACTCATTTGATACTATGTTTGCATCAATCTATTTTTCTTTGTATTAAGCCTCTTTTTCTTCAACATTCTTGCAACTACTCAGGCATTGAAATGGCTGTATACAGATGCAAACATATATATATATATATATATATATATATATATATATATATATATATATATATATATATATATATATATATATATATATATATATATGATATTTGATTGAGTTGGAGAAAACAACTTTGACTTGAAGCTTCATATGAAAATAAAATGAGGCAAAAGGGTCTATCACTGTGCTGTTCCATGTTAATGGTATTCATGTCAGATTATTAACTAATCTAATATGACAAATTCAAATTAACCAAAAATTCAAATTCCTCTGAATAATAAACAATGGTAACTCTATCCCAAGATAATTTTTTTTTTGAATTTGATCCAAACATTCAGCACATGACCCTCATCCCTTTTGTAAGCTCTTTCAACACATAAAAAATGATGATCCAGTTACATCACATTCTACTTAACCAATAGTGAATGAAATTTATTGTTTCTTACTCCATACAATTGAATTCAGTTACCTAATCTAAAGTCCTTCAGAGTAGGGTATATCTGTATCTGGAAGCCATGTATTCCCCAAGGTAAAATTATACACAGTAAAGTTCCAAGCTTGTGTAGGGCTCAGTATATTGTAACCATTCCATTGTACCCTCTTGCTTGTATCAGAACCAGGTCCAAAGTTATTGAACTCACCATAAAAGAGGGTGTCTAATCCATCTGTGCCATTCCACTCTAACCATCCAACAGATTGAATTAGTTCTCCAATGTATGACTGCATGTATACTGTTCTTGAGTACAATTTCCATGGCCTTCCCAAGTAATTCTTAGTTGATTTCAAGTCTGCAGCCAAGTCAGGTGCAGCATCAATCCTGCAATTCTGTATTGAAATTCCAGTGCTTTGATTGGGGTCAGTTCTGCCTTGTGCTGTGACAGCATTCTTCTGGTTTGGCAATGGTTTTCTGGCATAGATGTTACAGCTCTGGAACACCACTGCAGCATTTCCAAAAATGAAATCCACAGTGCCATAAATGTCACATTCCCTATAGAACTGCCTGAGAGAGTGGACATAGAGAGTGTCTTGATACCCTTCAAAACTGCAATGGTAGAATGTAGAGAGGTCTGCATTGTTCCTCAGAGCCACTGCTTGGTGCTTCTCAGGGCCAGCAGTGTTTCTGAATGTAACATCCACAGCAACGAATCTTTCTCCAGAGACCGCTGCATTGATCATATAAAACGTTGCATCTCATCAAACTCATTGCAGAAGAAGTACTGATCATGATCATTAATTTGAAAAGATAAAAAAAAGTCACTAACATATAGGTAAAATTAGCTCCTTGAGTTATTTTATTAAGGTTTAATGAATTATTACTTAAAACTTTACTTTATTATTTTTATACTCTCTCCTACTTTGTATACATACCATTTTTAATCTTTACTGTATGATTAATATGTATAATCCATAGTAAATAATAGAGGATTGAAAAACATGTACACAATAAATCTCATATAATAAAACCTGGTTTAAGAAAATATATCAGTCTTATGAATAGTTCATCAAAAATTTCTCAGCCTATGATTTCTATTTATGTGAAGGTATGTATGACATAACTTTGTTCCTCTATCATTGAACTACTAAAAATGTGTTCTCTATGACCTTTTAGCACTATATTGAGGTTCCAAAATATTAATTTACTTACCAAAGGTTGAAGAATTGAAAGTGGTCCAACCATCTACCACACTATGGTTTCCTGTGATGCAAGTCTTGTTGATACCATCGCCAATAAGCAAGATATTCTTCTTTTGAAAGGGAACAGTGACATATTCCTCATAGGATCCTTCTTTTGCATAGATAAGGAAATAGCCATCTTCTGGCCTTAAATTGTCTGGTGCAGCAGCAATAGCTTCTCCAATGGAGGTGAAGTTGTCTGTGCCACTAAGGCTCACAATCACAAACTCTTTAAGTAGGATCCCTTTGCTCTCAGTTTCTTTAAGAATCCTTTCACTTCTAGTGCTGCAATTGGATGATGCTGCGCAACTATACTTTGTGTGAAGAAGCTGCCCAAAGTATAATTTTACAATAGAAAGACTTATTTCAATAATAATTTGAGAGATTTAAAATCATATATATCAAAGCTAAAGAAACTGACTTCAATTAGATCAAACACTTTTCACCAATAAGAGACAACCAATGACTTCCATACTACATTACTACTATAAAGGTATATAAAATAGGGGTGGTTCTTCGATTGCAGCTTTGCTTGGCAAGTCTGGTGTTTTTGCTATAGATGGCTTGGGGTTCTGGTCGTGTCACACTTTGAGCCGAAGAATAACTTTGATCATTTTACGATGAGTCTTGCTTTAGAGACGGTTAATAGTGTATGGACCACAATCTGGGTCGGGGTGGTTAGCGAGATATGACATCATAGGAATAACATTTTTTTCAAAAGAAGAGTGACGAATGCGTCTGAAGTATTTTCTTTGGTGCAAATAAAGGTTTGTTCTTGGATCTCTTTAAATTTCAGGTCAACTTCATTTTCCTTTTCAGATTGGTGTTTAGAACCTATGTTGTGTATGAGGTTAATCACTTGATTGTGTTAGATGTAGCAAGGACAAGGTAAGTTTTAGTTAGTTTGAAAGGTTTTAGGCAGGAATTGATAGTCGGATATCGTGCATAAGGGTTAAACCACCCTGAAGTGGTTCTTATTTATTTATTTTTTTGTTACCGATAAAAAAAAACTACAAATGTATATAAAATAGCATGTGGTGCATGAGAAGATGCTTGCGAGTTGCACGTGCATGGTTTTGTTGTTTATTCGTAAAACATGCAAAGAACCCACGTGGCAAAATCACCAGGTTACTACTCATAGTTTAAACTTTAAAACCAACCTAGGTTGACCTGAACTAACCAATCCTTGGATCTGTTGACTTTTCAAAAGATATCTATAAACTAGATACCGTAATTAATAACGTGAACGAATTAATTTTATAATATTTTTTCTCATTATTATTTTCCATCATAGTCTTCATCTTTTATATTTACTCTTGTTCTAAAAATGTTGTAAAAATATGATGTTGAAATAGTAGAATCAAACCTATACTTAGAGGACGAGACTCACAAGTTCTAATTTATTGTGTGACTAGATTTCGACACAGCCATGAGGGCACAAGGAATGTTGTTTTATTAAAATCTATGTGCATGAGAAAATATTATATATATATATATATTTATATATATAAGAAAATTATGGGTAGAATTTTATGTAAATTATCCAAATTCAAATGGGAGGTGACTGAAAGAGCTCTATTTTAATTTGTTGTGATTTTTTTTTTAAAACTATTTCACAATTAATTTTATAAACACATTCTCATATGATAATCTTTTTATAAAGTAAGTGTTTAATTAAATTATTTATCAAACTGCATCGTACAAATGTAAATTGTAGACACAACCATCCTAGACTATAAGTAAAATTAAAAAGAAAAAGAAAGTGGTTTTAGTCTTTGATTTTTTCGTTAAATTTAATTTTGGTGTCTATAGATTGGAAAAACTAGTGTTTAAATTTCAAAAAAATTAAAAGTTTAGTATTTTTTTTCTATTTTTTTTACCACGAAAATGTTACTGAATATTACATCTAAATATAAAAATATTTATTTCACATGTTGTTTAAAAGTTGAAAGACTAATTCTTAGTTAAAATAAATTATTAAAAAATTAAGTTTGAGACAAAAATAAAATACCTTTCTGAATAATTGAAAAATGAGAGAAGCATAGAAACCAAAAAAAAAACTAATATTAAGAAGTAAATTTCAAAAAATAAAAATAAAAATTTCAAGTCTAATTCAACCTCAAAAAATGGCTTATGAGATTGAGTTAGGTTTGAAATTCACTTCTTAATATGATATTAGAGTCATTTTCGAGTCTATATATCTTAGTGAATGTTTGTTGGACTTATCAGGTCATTCGCTATCAACCGTTATCGAACCATCCATAATATGTTATCGCATGTACGGGCCGTCATTTTCGGCATGAGAGAGTGTGTTAGAGATCTCACATGTACTAAAGATTAAAGGATTTTATGAGGTTGAGTTAGACTTAAAATCTCCTTTATAATAATAAGTAAAATTATGTTTTTATGTGTTTTCAGAAAGCTAGTGGGTATGTTATGTAAGTGATAATAACGTATTTTATGATAGAATGATGCATGTCATTTTAATTCTTTCATAAATTTCATCTCATAGGTTGAGATAATCTAAAATGTTATCTTTTAATTTGATTATTCTTTGTTTGTTGATAAAAAAAGTCCAAGGTAAAGAATAGTTACCTTAATGAGCTTTTTCAATGGCTGTCTGACCTTGAAATTCTGGGTGGGAAGACCATGTTTGCGGGTCTTATGCTTCTTGAGATTCTTCTTCAGAGCCTGCGCGACCAACCCAAGTGACACACTGTAGAGTTGTGTGACATTGTTGAGAGGCACAGCAAGAGCATTGACAATGTTGCTCTTGATCACCACCAACTCATCATAGCAAGTGTACTGGTTAGTGGCCACAGCACTGAGATATGTCTCAATCTTATCAACCAACTCTGTGTTGGAGGGGTCTGCAGATTTCAGCTCTTCTGAAACTGACTCCAAGTACCCAACACTCAGCTGGCTCAGCTCACTGCAGTCTTCTAGGGCTGCAATCTCTGCACTGCTCAGAGAAGAAGATTTCTTCTTTTTGAGGAAATCAGTGAAGGCTTTGGCCAGTCTTTTGGCTTGTTTTAGGCTTTGTTTGACTGAGAATTTGCCAAATTTGTAAGGATCAGAAGGTGAGGATTGAATGGATGAGAGAATGGAACGGCATAGTTTTGGATATAGTGTGGCCTTGCATGCTGAAGAGGGTGAAGTAGGTGCAAGAGGGGGAGGAGGAGCATGAGTTGGAGACGGTGATGGAGAAGGAGAAGGAGAAGGAGAAGGAGCATGAGATAGAGATGGTGATGGAGAAGGAGAAGGAGCATGATGAGCTAGAGATGGTGATGGAGAAGGAGCATGTGTTGGAGATTGTTGTGGAGAAGGGGTATGTATTGGAGATGGTGATGGAGTTTGAGCTAAGAGTAATGGAAGAAAGAGGGAGAGAAAAAAGAGGAAGAGAAAGGACATTGGTGAGGATGACATGTTGAAGGGTTAAGGTTTTGGTTGTTTGAGGATGTGATGTGTTAATTGGATGGTGTGTTATGGTGTTGGAAGAATGGGGATTTATAGGGTGATGGAGATGAAGTTACTAGGAAGCATAAAGGGGTGTGAGAAATAATAATTAGGGAAGAGAATGAGAGGGTGGGGGTGTCGGTTTGAGCATGCAAAAAGGGCGAAAAATAATGCATTGTAGACGGTGGGAACGTGGCTTTGAGTCAAATTCTAAGGGAGTACTTATATGCATGGCATGGAGGATATTGATGATTGGTATTTGGAATAGATTATGATAAGTAATTTGTATTCACACTAGTGCGTGACTTTGAATTGTCATAGTTGTATACAAGTTATAGTAAGTGAGGTCAAACCACTCTTTTGAGATTCTTTAAAGAAAAAGCATGTGCAAAGTAAAACCATTTTTACAACTAGAAGATATGAAAGAGGTAACAGCGTATCAAATCAATATATAATACGAATAGAAGAACTCTCAGGATAACTTAAAAAAAAAATCAAAATGAACAAATTTTAAATTTTATCTCAAAATAGTAATCTCAAATTGATTATGGAAGTAATAAGTGACACGCTCTAGAACTTATAGGTGTTACCAAACTTTCATTTTAAAAACCAACACTCACATTTCTCTCTCTCTCATTTACTTTCATTCAACGTTTCTCTCTCTTTTATTTTCTCGACCTCCGTGTTTCTCTTTCTTTTATTTCATTGTCTTTTGGTTTCTCTCATTCATTTTGTTGGATTTCTTCTTCTTCTCATTCATTTGCTCTACGATTTTCTCTCATTCACTTGGGCTTTCTTTATTCTGTGCAGCAATCGGTAGTGGAATAGGTTTTCCTTCATATTCATGTTTGACGAACTTGAATCCATTGTATGTTCAAGCACCAAGGTGAAATATTCTCCTTCTTTTGTCCACATGGTTATTTTCATTATTGGTTTTTTGTTGTTTTATACGTTTTTAATGGATATTTGTTAAAGATGTGTGTTTTTCCACTTTTTATGGTTTTCTTCGCTTTGGGTTTTGTTTTCAACTGCTATGTGAACCGCATTTCGTTTTTTTTTTTTGGTTCTGGGTGTCGTTTTCAATTTCTATTTGAATCGCAATGTATTAATCTTTTTCTTCTGCATTTGCTGGAAAAATTAGGGTTTTATGGTTTCTATGTTTTTCTTCGTTTTTGGTTTTCTTTTTTTCTCGATGGGTTTCGTTTTCAACTGCTATATGAGTGATGAACATATATTTATTCATATTCACCAGCCTTATTCATAGATTATTGGACTATAATAATAAATAAATTTATTGTTTTAATTAATATTCTTATAATTGGGTTTATTTGGGCCTTAACTATTATTATTGTTAATTTTGTGTTTTTAGAGTAAATTATCCGGAGGAAGCATTTACCTTTGTGAATGGGCTAAATATGCAAAAGTCCAAGTTGCTTCTTTGAATCAAAACAGAAAACAAATTCTGAGGAGAAGAAAGAGAAAATAAAAGCTACAAGATCCCAAAAACAAAATTGGAAGCAAATTCTGCAAAATAAAAAGAATTATGGAAAGTGGAAACGGTTTACAAAATCTAAACTGCAATATTTTCCCAAGATCCTTGGAGAGCAGAAAAGTCTATAAAAGGGCACAAGCATCAAGGAGAAAAGGGAGAGCTTCATAGAGTTTTCTTAGTTTATTTATTCTTAGTAATTCTTTTGTTTTGCCTCCGTATGGAAGGCTAAACCTTTTTGGTTGATTCTTTTGTAATTCCCCATTAAGTTATGAGGTTTTTTTCAATAAAAGTTTCAATTTTTAATTCTCTATAACAATTATTTTAATAGTCTAATCTCCTGGAAAACTAGTTTTTGTGAGAGGTTGTACTTGAACGCATGATTGAGAGGTTGTACTTGAACGCATGATTGAGAGTCTTCCTTATCTTAAACTTTGGTTTCTTAGTTAGTTCACATTGTTCTAATTAATTTCTTGGGCGCATGATTTAAGGGAGAGGAGGTAAGCATTCCCATGGAGTATACGCATGGAACAAAGTGGGTATTGATTAAACCAGTAGACGCATGTTTTACTGGTGAGTTTCAGTTTAATTAGATTGGCGCATGTTCGATCTGGTTTAACTCTGTTGGAGGATTGAGAAAAGATTAATCTTTAGAGAACCTGTGAAGAATTCAATGGTGGAAGAACTTGAGATCAACCGCTTTTTATTTTTTTGTTTCAAATCTCTTTTATATTTTCTGCATAACTATCTTAACCCCTTTTTATTATTATTGTTATTGTTAACTTTTATTGTTTGCAGATAGCTTCTAAACACTGATTTATTGATTTTACTATTAGATTCGTTGGGAGACGACTTGGGGTCATCTAACCACAATTATACTATCATCTCTTTAGTGTTAGACAATTTTACGCTATAATCATATTAATTTGACAACAAAACGACAACTATCAATGAGCCACAACCTATTCATCTTCTTCTTCTGCATTTGCTGGAAAAAATAGGTTTTCTTCATTTTTTGTGTTCTTTTTTGCTCGGTATTGTGTTTCGTTTTCGACTGCTATGTGAACCATCTTCTTCTTCTGCATTTGCTGGAAAAAAAAGGATTTTATGGTTTCTATGGGTTTTTTGGCTTTTGGTTTTCTTTTTTGCTCGCTGGGTTTGGTTTTCAACTGCTATGTGAATGACAATCTATTCATCTTCTTCTGCATTTGCTGGAAAAATTAGGTTTTCTATGGTTTTCTTCGCTTTTGGTTTTGTTCTGCTTTTGGTTTTTTTTCTTTGTTTATGCAAATATTTCGCTTTCGTTTTCTTCTGTTGATCTCATACTTTTTGCAATCTTTTCATCTACAGGTATCCAATTTTGTGCTTTTGATTCAAGTTTGAAAAGGTTTTAGAGGTAATTGTCTTTGTGTATTATTACCTTTCATTTTATTATTATTATTTTTAATATTTATTATTATTATTTATTCTTTCATATTTTCAAAATTTACAATTTCAAGATCATTAATTACCTTTTTAATTCATATCTTTTTTTTTCTGACTTGTACACTTATTTTCAATTCCAATATTATTATTATTATTATTATTATTATTATTATTATTATTATTATTATTATTCAAATATTTAATTTTTCATATTTTCAAAATTTACAATTTCAACATCATTAATTACCTTTCTAATATTTTTTTTTCTGACTTTTGCTGGAAACTTATTTCCAATTCCAATATTATTATTATTATTATTACTCTTCGAATATTTAATTTTTCAAATTTTACAATTCCAAAATCATGTTCATTATTACTTATATTAATCACATATATTTATACATTTATTTTTATTTCACTACAAGAAAATCATCAAATAGAAACAAATTTTTAGAAACCAAAATAATTAGATACAATAGTAACTAAATTGGAGACCATTTTAGAAACTAAAACAAAAATTGGTTTCTAAATTAGTTTATATTATTTTCTATTATTGTTAAATAGTTTCTAAATTGGTATCTAATTAACAACCAATGTTTTATCTACCAATTATTTAGTTTCTAAATTTAGTCTCTAAAACCTTGGTTGTTAATTAGAGACCAATTTAGAAACTATTTAACAATAATAGAAAATAATATAAACTAATTTAGAAACCAATTTTTGTTTTAGTTTCCAAAATGGTCTCTAATTTAGTTACTATTGCAACTAATTATTTTGGTCACTAAAAATTGGTTTCTATTTTATGATTTTTCTTGTAGTGTTCGTTTTGCCTTCAAAATTTTATTCCTTTTAACCTAGTTCTTCACGTTTCCAACTTTTTTTAGGATAATTTCATTTTTATATATTATTAGCAATACTTCTTTTGTAAAATAGACAAAAATAAAAACAAATAGTTTTTACCCTTAAAATAATGTTTATTGGGAAATTATAAAATTTAGCTGACTTTTGACCTACTTTGTGCTAAATTGTAGTGATGGAATCCAAATCGAAATATTGTTTGAATCTTAGCATCTGCTTCAGACTATCACAACTTGTATATATAATATAATCTTGTTGTACACAGTTTCTGACAATCACCTTTCTACATATTATCAAATTGCTTAGGAAACTAATTATAAAAGGTTACCAGAGAAGTATATGCATTAAAAAAATGTATAAAGATAAAAAGACTCCCATGAAAATAATGTTATGTTGCGATGTCAACTTCTTATCTTATTTTTAAATTACGAAAAGTAAAATTTAAAAATTCTTTGACTTTTCCTTTCTTATTCTATAATTTATCTTGTGGAAGGCATGTTATTAGTAATTGTTAACATTAATTATTATCACTTGTAAACTCTTTCTCAACTTGTTTTAATATGCTTTTTAAGAATATAATCTTTTACCTTTTACTGTTGCCACTCTTTCTTCAACTTAATTTAATTATTCTGAATATAGGGCAAATCTCTTTGCTGTGTGGTTCCTTTCTCTTCACTCTATTGCATGAATCTTTGTTGTTAGGTAGTATTAGAGTTATAAAAATGTTACTTTGACAATTGTAGAGTGAAAGATATAAGTTTACAAATAAAATATTATTTTTTTAGTTATAATCTAGTGATTGTTAACATATTCAAACTCGTTATATATAGAAAGAAAAAAGGTTTTTGTTCCAACATGATTATGCAAGCATTTAACATGTGGTCTACCTAGTTTGGAGGTTTTGTAAAAAAGTTGTCACAACTAAAGAAGTTTTATTTTGAAATGATAATTAATCATAATACAACAAGAGCTCCTTTATCTGTTCCCTCTCAGATTTGATTATCAACCCAAATTTGTGCATCAAAATTGTTCTTAAAAAAGAATGGGTGCAGGGGTGAGTAATAGAGTAGGATGCAGTTGGGTGGGTTTAATTTTGTGGGGGTAGGGACAACTAAGAACATATATAAGGGGAAAATGTGTATGTTGTCTTAAGTGTAAAAAATGATTTAAAGTCATTGATTAAGACTAGGATGGGAGTATTATATAAGGTTGTTCTGGGATGAACAAACGCTAGTGATGCATCTGTTATGTGTGATGTTATCTATGATGTGTTCTTTTAGTCGTAACAATGTGACACTACCTTAGCTAAAGGCTAGGAAAGGTATTCATATGTGCAGGTTGTGAAGGATCGAAAGGATGAGAACATGAAGTGAAATGAAGATGTTCAGATTATGGAGGATATGAATGTGGATGGTTATAGATTTTTCATACCTTGGATAAGAATACTTTTGAGTGGAAAACGAAGTGGTATAATAAACCAAGAAAGAATTGAATATCAATGAGCGATTGTCAAAAGGACTATGCAGAACTATGTTGCAAGGAACTTGGAGATAGAGTGAAGAAGTGGATAACTTTGAATGAGCCATGGACTTACAACATCAAGGGTTATGCAGAAGGGACGAATGCCCCAGGTGGTCGATATTCTTCTTAGTCGAACCCTGATTGCAATGGTGGTGATTCTGAGACTGAATGATAAAGAGAATGCAATAATCTCACAAACTATATGACAAGGATGTTAATACAACTAAAATAGAAGTTGTTTTCAGCTCTCTATCAAGTGGAGTATTTGCAGGTTTTGGAAGAATAATAGCATTCATAGATTCTAGAGGGCATCATACTTAACTAATTTCTAATTGTATAGGAATGGGGTAGGTGGTTCTACAAAAATTTCTATGGAACAAAATAAGGATGAGCAGAGTCATATATGATTTAGTTTGAGTGCTTGTTATGAAAACAAATAAATATTATTTGTAATTTGTTTGCTCTATTTGTTTAAAGTTGGATTTTGTATAAGGGTTCGGACACCTCTAAAGTGTTCTCTTTATATAATTCATTCATTTATGATAAAAGAAAATCATAAAAAAAAAGTTCATCACAAAAATATTAATCGTAGAATCTATCACGAAACATATATTGTTAAAGAAATAATTAATTAGCTAACTGTGTCTAATGTCTAATAAGCTTTAGCAAGGAAATTGTAAATCTTGATATGAATAGTGTAATCTTTCTAAAAAAATTTAATCATAAATGTAAAATCATAAAAAAAAATCATACTGAAATTGTAGTTGAAACCTTAAGCAACCTCTAATAGTAGAAAAGAATCCCTATTTACTATTTAAAATTCAAATTTTACATGATTTTACTGTTAATATAATATTGTGACTTTACTAAGATCGAGAAAGATTATACATAGGATTTTTAGCATGAATTTAACAAACCATTAAAAACTTCAGAAGAAGTACATGATTTGTGAGAAACAAATAAACATTTAAGAAATGTGACACAATCACTAATAACAAAGTCATGTCAAAAAAGATTTGTTACATAAAAATTTGACAAAAGTGTAGAAGAAGAACACTAATATAGAATTTCTGAGGAGGAGAAAAATTTGAGAAATTAATAGCATAGATTTTGCAAAACACGGATTATGATGTTTTTGAGAAGCAGAATGGTAACACATGTTTTGGTTTTGCCACATAGCTATAGGTGCTAAAATACCTTTTTTTGTAAAGTTTTGATTTTTTGATTTTTCAAAATTTTCAACAGATTTTACGTAAAAAGTTTCCATTTGTGTTTCTTATATATTATATAGATTACATAAGTGATCGCCATTAATAACATAGAGTAATTCAGAACTTGAAATCTATAATATGGAACAGTGACCAATATATAATACTATAATGTTCCAAAGGTGTGAATTAGAAAGAAGGTTCATACAAATATTTGACTTTGCATATATTCCAAATGTCAGAGGTTTAACGTAACTATTTGTAATCATAGTATTACTTTGTATAGCACAAATTCCAATTCACACAACGCGTATGCCAACTATAAACCATATGCTAAATCTATTTTTTCATGGTTAAGTTGTAAAGTGGGAAGAAGCTTAGCGTGTAAACCCATGTGCATGTAGCACACACATGCATAATAATAATTAAGTAACTCACCAAAATGTTGATTATACTATGTTTTCCAACTTTCAGTTTCATGGTTGCTTATGAAATTGTTTAGTTCAATAGTATAATGCAGTTGATTTTTGTTTTGTAATTCCATTCTTGCCATTTTACACATTATTTAAATGGTATATATGTTGATGAATTTTTTTTATAAACAATAAAAATTATATACAAATGAATCACTTCAAGGTGATTCAATCACATAATACATTTCAAACAGCTATTAAAAACACTAATCCTTAAAAAAACGAACTTCAACTCCAAACTAAAGCGAGTAAAGACATACACTACAAGAAAATCATGAAATAGAAACCAATTTTTAGAGACAAAAAATAATTAATTACAATAGTGACTAAATTAGAGACCATTTTAGAGACTAAAAAACTTTTGATTTCTAAATTAGTATCTATTATTGTTAAATGGTTTCTAAATTGGTATCTAATTAGCAACCAAAGTTTTTGCTACTAAATTTAGAAACTAAATAATTGGTAGTTAAAACCTTGGTAACTAATTAGATACTAATTTAGAAATTATTTAACAATAATAGAAACTAATTTAGAAACCATTTTTTTTAAGTTTTTAAAATGATATATAATTTAGTTATTATAACAACTAATTATTTTTTTGTTTCTATTTCATGTTTTCTTGTAGTGATACCAGATGATCCAGACACCAATTAGAGAAAGAAAAACAAACTGAGAGAAACTTAGATGTGAGCCAAGACCGTAAATTGGTATTATATAAGGTTTACTTTAGATTTATTTTAATCTTTCAAATTTGTTTTAAGTTGTTATAATTTCTTATTCTTAAAGTTCTTCTCAATACATTATTTTAGATACTAAAATATTATTGGTATTTAAATTTACTTTTATAATTAATAAAAATTTAAAAATAGTTTCTAAATTGACATTTAATTTGTTAATTTGTATATAATTAGATACCAATTTTTTAGCTACTAATTTTAGAATATAAAATAGTTGGTAGCTAAAATTTTAGTAGCTAGTTAGATACTAATTATAAAGTTTATAATTTTTTATTAATAATAAAAACTACTTTACATATTAATAATTATTTTGTATGTAAAATAATATTTAATTATTTAATATTTTTTATAGTGTGTAGATAAAATAAATACTAGAAAAGGAAGATAAACTTGGTAATAAAATATTTTATGATAAGAATTAAAATCATCATATAAATAGTTTGTAGTTGATATATCAAATTTCATTAAATGATATTGAATAATTGACCATATTTCGATAACAATTATTGAAATTAGATGGTTCACCATAATTAACAATTAATGTGAAACTCTTAAATTTTAAAATAATGTATCAAATCTCATTCAATGTCATTAAAATAATTTGACAAATTTTCAATAATAATAATAATAACATGATCATTGTTGGATAACAACTAATATATCAATTCATTATTTACTTGTTTTTCACATCTCTTTTTATGGTTGTTTTTTTAGTAATCTTGAAACATACTTCTTCTTTACTTATTTATTAGTATTTTTTTTAAAAAAAAGTTCACTTTTTAATTATAAGACTCTCTTGTAGTTGAATGATGTATTAATTTTTTTCTAAAATATATTTAATTAATTTATATGTTTTAAAAAAATTATTAAACACTTGAAATTAATAACATATTTTTTTTCTTAATCTGATATGCGTCAATTCTCAAAGAAATCACAGTTTAACTCAACTACTTTATAATTACAAAGGCACATATTTTAAATAATAATATAAATTACTTATAAATTCATTGTTTTCGATTAATTTTATTAAAAATGTGAATTTGTTGAAACAGTCAATAAAGAGAATAATAATTTTTCTTAATTTTTATAAAATAGCAATAAATATTTTATTCCTTCTTTATTCCCCACAATATATATATATATATATATATATGAAAGATATTTCAATATTGAAAAGCACATAAATATATAATTGATAAAAAAAATTAATGTGATCTTAAACTTTATAAATAACAAATAAATAGGAATAATTCAATAATTTAACTGTAAAAAAACTAAATGGGTTTTCTCTTTTCTTATATAAGAATCACTTTCTTAAGAAGAATTTGTTTATTTTTATATACTAATTTTTGAATTTTAAGATAATATAATTTCTTTTCAATTATATTTTTATTTTTATTATTTATTATAAATTTTTTTAATAAATAAAACTTAAAGGATATAATAAATAAATAACTTATTTTAATTTACATTAAAAATATAGAAGAATTAAGTATTTTCTATAAAAGAGCTACTGAAACAAAGGAAGTTAATTCAATGTATTAAATCTCATTAAATGACATTAATATTTTTGAAAAAAAATTAATGTTAAATCATTAAACTTTAAATTAATATGTATTGTATAATTCAATGATATACATACACACACATTAAATTTAATTTAATTTATAAATTATATTCATTATTTTACTGTTTTCTTAAGGTGGCATTGAAAGAATTTTGTTCTTATTTGATTACCATTTCAAAATATTAATTATTTATTTTGTTATATATATTTATATATTATAAAAATAAAAATATAATTTTTTATAAATATTTTATCAAGGTAAAAAAAATTACATTTTTTTTCTTTAATAAATATGCACCACATAACATTTTCCATATATATAAATACATATTTTCCATATATATAAATACATGTAAGAATAAAACATTTTTGGTCTAAACAAAGTGGGTATTGATTAAACTAGTAGACGCATATTTTACTGGTGAGTTTCTGTTGAATCAGATCGGTGCATGTTCAATCTGGTTTAGCTCTGTTGGAGAATCGAGAAAAGATTAATCTTTTAGAGGACGTGAAGAATTTAATGGTGGAAGAATTTGATCAACCGCTTTTTTATTTTCTATTTCAAATCTTTTTTATATTTTCTGCATAAAAATAAAAAATAAAAAAAATCTATAGTCTAAAGAGTAACTGTGCTCATTCCCCACATATATTCAATTATTTTTTCTTCAAGTTTAACCACTAGTTGGTGCTATAAAAACTATCACCAAGTGACTCAAATCCACACAATTTCAAGTAGTATCAATTAGAAATCATCACCTTCTATCTACTCCAATGGCTTCAATGGGAGGGCAACAAGAAAATGAAGAAGACGAGCTCATATCCTCTCTCCCTAAAGAGAGGGGTTGGTCATTTTCCCATGTCTATCTCTTTGAACAATTTTGGTGTCCATCATCTCTCATTAGAGAGAGAAATATTTTTCAAAAGCACTTTCATGCAAAACAAAGTGATGTTCTTGTTGCAAGCTTTCCAAAATCTGGCACTACATGGTTGAAAGCCCTTACTTTTGCCATTGTCAACCACACAAAATTTTCCTCCACAGAGAATCATCCATTACTCACTTCCAATCCCCATCAACTTGTGCCTCCCCTTTACACATTTCGTGGCAATATCCATGACCAGATTCTTCAATTATCCAACATGGCTGAACCAAGAGTTTTTGGCACTCACATTCCATTTCCTTCATTACCCAAGTCAATCATAGAGCTCAATTGTAGAATAATCTACATTTGTAGGAACCCTTTTGACACTTTTGTTTCTGCATGGGCTTTCTTCAACAAAATTAAGGTGGAGTCTTTATCTACATTGACAAAGGAGGAAGCTTTTGAAATGTTCTGCAATGGGGTAATTGAGTTTGGTCCATGGTGGAGTCACATGTTGGGTTACTGGAAGGAAAGTGTGGCCAGACCAAACACTGTTCTGTTCTTGAAGTACGAGGATCTTAAGGAAGATGTCGATTTTCACGTGAAAAAAGTTGCAGACTTTTTGGGTTGTTCTTTCACTCAAGAGGAAGAAAGTGATGGAGTGATTGAAAGCATAGCCAAGCTGTGTAGCTTTGAAGGGATGAAGGATCTGGAAGTCAACAAATCTGGAACAATAAATTTTGAAATCAAAAGGTTTGAGAATAAGCTGTTTTTCAGAAAAGCAGAAATAGGGGATTGGGTAAATCATTTTTCCCCTTCTATGGTGGAAAAATTGTCCAAAATCATTGAAGAAAAGTTAAGTGGGTCAGGTTTATCATTTAAAATGCATTCTTGAAAGTGCTATGTGGCTTTGAATTGTGTGGCACAAGTGTTATTGGGACTTTTCATTTGTCAAAATAAAGAGGTATCATAAGTTGTAATGTAAAGACAAGTTACTACCCTTGTTGGTTCCTTCTAAAATAGTTGTATGCAGTTCAAGTTTTAAGGAAAAGTGGTTCTCTTTTATATCTACATGTAAATGATTTATTTGTCTTTTTTTAGTTCTTACATCATTAAGATCAGTTCTTACATGTCAAAACACAGGGTAGAGAACTCTAATGAGAAAATCTTGCAATAAGAACTGACCAATAAGAATCTTGCAATCTTGGTGCAGAATAGGGAGTAGAACATAGTCATCCAAAACCAGAGAAATACACACAAAACATTTTGCATATATTGGACTAGTGGGATCTGAGCCTTAAGCCTTGCAATCATCATTTGGTTCAACAAAAGAATATGTAAATTATGCAGCTGTTTGTATGAGTTTAATTTTACACTCTGTTTGGTGATATGGCCAATTATATGCATCAAAATTTATTTTGCGTAGTGTTGGTATTGAAGTCTAGTAATGACAGTGGATAATTTTTTACATGCCCCTGATCTATGCTGTGTTTGCTGGTTTGGTTTTTTTGGCTTGCTACAATCTGGTTTTTTATAATATGCTATTATCAGAAGCTGTTGGTAGTAGTTTCTTATATTTCCTCTGATGCTGCAGATTATCTGAAACTATGCTATCTACACTCTTTTATTGATCAACCTAGTACACTTGCATTCTTATTTGGTACTAAATGATTGTGTTGATGAAAATAAGAATAGCTTGCATATATGGGATTAGTGGGGTCTGTGTTCTAAGCATTGCCCATCATCATCTGGCTCAACAAAAAGGCTTAGTTTTCTTGCAGTTGGTTGTGGAAGTATAATATGTTACACCCTGTTTGGTGATGTGCCCTATTACATGATTAATATTCCTGTTTTTAACTGTTTTGAAGTGTCCTAATGTTTGTAGATAATACTTTACATATGCCTTACAATGACTTTTTTTTTATATAAAACTTTGATGTTAGGCATAATTATCTTACTTGATACCTCAAGTAACAACAATCATTTGTCATCATAGGAAAAAAAGAAAAAAAAAGAAAATACAAAAATTGGAGGATTAGACAAAAACTCATGTTAACAAAAACGATACATAAGTAGACTATACCTATTAATAAAGAATTCTAAGAATAAACTAGATGAAAGCCTATTATACATAGACAAAGTTCTCTTTTAAGAGGTTTTTCATTAAGAATTGACCCATATTTGTTTAGTTAATCATATGCTTATGAACATGTAAAAGAGGTTAAAACCAAAGGGTTTGAGCAAATTTTAATTTATAATATTTTCTTAGGAGTTGGAGTATTCCTCAAAAAGACTCTATTTAATTTTATTTAATTAATTTTTTATTGATATTTTTTTTATAATATTTTCTGTTTATAAAAGAAAACTATTTATTATGTTTTTCTCTCAAAAAAACACTACAACAACCAAATTCTCTATTATACTTTATACACATTTTAACTATTGGGTCCAAAACTTGAGACTTTTGAACAAATTTATTGTTGTGTTTGATCTTTTATATTCCAAAAATTTGGTTTTTCTCTATTTTATAGTTTTTGTTATTTTTATTTCTTTAATCTCTCGGGCATCTAATATAATTTATTATTTTTTTGTACTTTTAATTATATATTATTCATAAACAATTATAATCCTACAATTGCAGAATTTTGTTTTGAAAATAATATGATTAATAAATTCAAAAACTTATAATATAAAATATCTTAAACAACATTTTAAAAATAGTTTGAAGAACTTCTTTGACTAAGTAATGAAAATATTACGTACTAACACCAACATTGTATAAGTAATGATATATTTGAAAACATTAAAGTAACCTTTTGATATGATGTTGATTTCTATTTTTAAGTATAAAATTAATTAAAGGATTACTATGTACTAAAATAATATCGTCAAGTTAATTTCAACACCTTTATTACTTTAAGCCCTTCCATAAGGAAATAAATCATAAACTCTAAACATAAATTAACATAGACAGAAAAGAATAAGAACATACTAATTATAAAAATTACAAAAAAAAGTAGAGAAAATGAGTCTAACAAGCAAGAAATAGGGGATATATTATATCATAATATATTTTAAAAATATTGGATCGAGAAATTTAATATAATAAATTATAATAATTAATAAAAGCGTTTTGATGTTCTAAATATTATTATATATATTGATAAAAAAAATAATTTCATTGAAGAAAAATAAATTTCTAAAACTTATTTTCAATAAACCTAACATTATATAATAACTTAAATGATAATATATAATATTTATTAAAAATATATTTTTTTATTTTAATGTAAGGCTTATATATATATATATATATATATATATATATATATCATGTAAGTGAGTGACATATCCAAATTTAAGCTTTAATTATTTATTTAATCTTTATAATTATGATTTTTTTCCTATAGTTCTTGTTAAAATAATATATTTTATTCATGTATATTAATTTCAATATTTTTTTTTGTATATATATATACTTTTTAATCTCTTCCATCTAAATTCATAAAAAAAACTTATATGTATAAATATATATATAAAGGGTTTAAATAAGTAAAATATGTAGCATATGAGTAAATTTAAAATTTATTTATTAAGTATAAGAGTTAAATAAGTAAATTTAATTTATGATCATTAATTAATTAAAGAAATTTGTAGCATATGTCAGTCCCATGTGCTTATCTTCTAAGGTTTTAAATTTTAATATGGCAGATTGATCCTACTAGACAATAGAAAATTATAAACAATTACTACTAAACAGCTGCACTAGGATCATCAAAACCATATATAGAAAATATTATTTATCTAACAAGTTTGAAGGAAAAATAGAAGAATCAAATTCAAAATATTATAGCTACTTACAAGTTTACAACTGCTAATGCAAACTAATCTCTTTTCTAAAAACTTTGAAAACCAAAAGAAATGAAACAGTTTTGAATCTAGTGGTGCCAATAATTTGATTGCTGTTATTTTTCTCCTTTACATTCATAAGCTGCTATATTCTCTACAATCTAAACCAGATAAAAACAAAGAAAAATCTGAATTCATGATATGAACTATACCACTCTCTCTCTCTGATAAACCTAAGAATTTGAATCTGGGAAACATTAAAACACTAAAAAGAAAGTGAAAAACAAAAACTAGACCATCAGAGTTCATCTCACTGCTTTGAATCTTCATATATAGCTTCAATCCATGCCATCAGTTCCTCTGCTTATCCTCTTATCCTAGGCTTTAACCTGCTACACATGCACCCTTTGTATATCAAATTTCTAGGCATTACGAAACCACAGAAGGTTGAAATACCTCTGAAAAACCACAATGAACATACACTACTTGTGAGGAAAAAGGGGAATGTTACTTGTTCTGTGTAGGATTTGGTCTGCTGGGTGGTATCCTTCTAAGGTTAGCAGCTACCTCAGGCACAGTTGGATTTGGTTTAGTAGTTGGTATTCTTCTAAGGCTAGCGGCTACCACAGGCTTCTTCTGAGTTGATTTTTGCTCCAATCTTTGAAAATGTGAATGTGAAAGAGAATGGGAAGTTTGTGACAGTTTTGAAGGAAAGGATGAAGAAGGGAGAACCCTAGCTTGGGACATGATAACCCCATATGAAAGGATGAATGTGATGGCAAAGATAGCAGCAATCATTGCACTGCATAAGGAATTCATGGTCTTCTCTGACTTGGAGGATGTCTTTCACTTGCCCTATATGCTTCTTGCAATGATAAGATGTGGACATGACTGTATATATATAAAACAAAGTTTTGATTACTTGTATGCAATATTCTTGTTATATTGATTAAGGAAAATGTTATTTTCATAACCATACATTTAAGTTAATATATACAATTTCAAGATGACTCTTGTTATTATTTTTTTAAATATTTTTTATCAGTAATAAAAAATAAATAATAATTGATCTAATCTATCACTACACGAAAATCATGAAATAAAAACCAATTTTTAGAGATCAAAATAATTAATTGTAACAATAACTAAATTAGAGACCATTTTAGAAACTAAAAAAACTTTTGGTTTCTAAATTAGTTTATATTATTGTTAAATAGTTTGTAAATAGGTATCTAATTAGCAACCAAAATTTTTGCTAACAAATTTAGAAACTAGATAATTGGTAGTTAAAACCTCAGTTGCTAATTAGATACTAATTTAGAAACTATTTAACAATAATATAAACTAATTTAGAAACCATTTTTTTTAGTTTCTAAAATGGTCTCTAATTTAGTTACTATTGCAACTAATTATTTTGGTTTCTAAAAATTATCATTAACTTCTTACTACAACAATCACTAGAAATCAATTCTTTAAAGATTGAAAATCACTAGTATCTCAAACAGTTAACTAAAACAAACCTCCCACGCAAAGTCAAAAAAAGTCTAACCAATTTAAATAAATCACTTATATTTAATCGAATAGATACAAACTAAGAGATTAAGACACCAATAAAACTAAATAAAAAATCTAAAAATTGTAGAAATGATTAAAAATCAAACTTTTAACTAAACCATGAAATTCAAAATAATTAATTTTTTTTCAATTATAATATGATGGATGATTGTGAAGATATATTAACCCTCATTCTTTATATAAGAAGTTTGAAAATGGGAAAGGGTGAGGGGTGTCATGTGACAAATCTTTGACTAATTTAGCTTACAAGTCCCAAAGCTAAATCAGCATGAGATTAGGTTGAACGTTGATTTTATCTTTGTGGGGTGCATGTCACGTGATGTCGAACGTGCTTTATTTACAGTTGGTGGGTTGGCAGCTTTGGATTCTACTGTTTCAGAACTGATCAATGTTGCTCAAACCAAGGTGAAGCAAATGGCTTTGGTTTAAAAAGACTGAGTGAAAACCTTATAAAATTGTGCCTCGTGAAATGAACTCATCAGAAAATACTACACTTTCTATGCAGTCCTAAAAGTTGTCTCTAGAAGAACATGGTTAAACCACTCTTGGTCTTCCTTGGAGTTTTCTGCCCTAATCATGAGAAACTTTTCAAGTTACTATTTTGATTTTATATCATAACAAATATTTATAAACTAGTAAAAAATGAAGTGAAAAGTAATTGTATAAATTATAAAAAAGTAAGCCATATTATTTTGAGTTTTGAAAATGAAGAAAAGAAGTCTTGTTTAATCTCATGTGCAAACACAAATTTTAATATGCAAAATAATAAAGGGTATATAAAGTACAACACTAATATTATTATTACTACTACTACTTACATTAAACATATTAAATAAAAGTTATACAACACAAAATGTTAAATTATCACTACAAGAAAATCATGATGTACAAACCAATTTTTTTTAAAAAAATAATAAATTACTATAGTGACTAAATTAGAAACCATTTTAGAGACTACAAAATTTTTGGATTCTAAATTAGTTTCTATTATTGTTAAATGGTTTCTAAATTGGAGTCTAATTAGCAATCAAGGTTTTTGCACACCAAGGCTATCCTCTACCAAAACTTCTGAAACTTCGGCTTACTTTCTCCAATTTTATCCTGGGTCCGTATTGTGTTGAAAAAAAGTCACACAAGCACTTTCATATGTTGTTTGCACCCAGGTAAGGAGGCACGTCCATAAACAAATCACAAAAAGAAGATACGGGGAATAAAAGGCAGGACGTTTTGTTTTTGGAAAACCAATTTTTTTCACTTTCAGTTTGGGACTTACTACGCCTTACACCTTGGGTATCTTGGTCTGAAGCTTTTACTAGACATTCTTCATTGTGTCTATTGAGTTTTGGCAGAGATTTGAGCCCCAAATTTGTCCTACAAGATTTGCAATAAAAATTTTATTCATCATTGCCAGCGGTGAAGAAAAGTTCGTTTGTGTGTGAAACTGTTTCATATTTTTCCAAGGTGAATATTCATCTGTTTCAGTTGAGATTTTTACGTGGAATTTAAGGAAAAAACTATTTTGGGAGAATTTTTCATAAATTTTGTGCAAACCAAGACTATCCTCTATCAAAACTTGTGAAATTTCGCCCTACTTTCTACACTTTTATCCTGGGTCAGTATTCCGTTAAAAAAATTCACACAAGCACTTTCATATGTTGTTTGCACCCAGGTAAGGAGGCACGTCCAAAAAAAAAATCACAAAAAGAAGATACGGGGAAGAAAACTTAGGACGTTTTGTTTTCGAAAAACCAGTTTTGTTCACTCTCGGTCTGGGACTTACTACGCCTTACTCCTTGGGTATCTTGGTCTAAAACTTTTTCCAGACATTGGTCATTGTATATAATGAGTTTTGGAAGAGATTTGAGCCCCAAATTCTTCCCACAAGATTTGCAATAAATTTTTATTCATCACTGCAAGCGGTGAAAGGAAGGTTCGTTTGTGTGTTAAACTGTTTGATTTTTTTTCCTAGGTGAATACTTATCCGTTTGACCTAAAATTTGTCACGTTTTGTCCCAAATTCAGTCGATATTCTTACGTGAAATTTCAGGAAAAAACTATTTCGGGAGAATTTTTCATAAATTTTGTGCAAACCAAGGCTATCCTCTACAAAAAAAACATGTGAAATATCTCCCTACTTTTTGCAATTTTATCCTGGGTCCGTAGTGCGTTGAAAAAATAAACACAAAAACTTTCATATATTGTTTGCACTAGGGTATGGAGGCACGTCCATAAAAAAATCACAAAAAGAATAAACGGGGAAGAAAAGACAGAACGTTTTGTTCACTCTCAGTTTGGAACTTACTACGCCTTACTCCTTCGGTATCTTGGTCTAAAGCTTTTACCAGACATTCGTCATTGTGTCTATTGAGTTTTGACAGAGATTTGAGCCACAAATTCGTCCCACAAGATTTGACATAAATTTTTTATTCATCACTGCCAGCGGTGAAATAAAGACTCATTTGTGTGTGAAACTGTTTGATTTTTTTCCTAGGTAAATACTCTTCTGTTTGACATGAAATTTGTCGCGTTTTGTCCCATATTCAGTCTAAATTCTTACATGGAATTTCAGGAAAAAACTATTTTGGGAGAATTTTTCATATATTTTTTGCAAACAAGGGTTATCCTCTACCAAAACTTGTGAAATTTTGCCCTACCTTTTGCAATTTTATCCTGGGTCTGTATTGCGTTGAAAAGATTCACACAAGAACTTTCATTTGTTCTTTGCATCCAGGTAAGGAGGCACATCCATAAACAAATCACAAAAAGTTGATACGGGGAACAAAATCCAGGACATTTTATTTTTGGAAAACCATTTTTGTTCACTCTCGGTCTGGGACTTACTACGCCTTACTCTTTGGGTATCTTGGTCTGAAACTTTTACCAGACATTGGTCATTGTATCTATTAAGTTTTGGCAGACATTTGAGCCCCAAATTCTTCCCACAAGATTTACAATAAATGTTTTATTCATCACTGCCAGTAGTGAAAGGAAGGCTCGTTTGTGTGTGAAACTGTTTGATTTTTTTCCTAGGTGAATACTCATCCGTTTGACCTGAAATTTGTCGAGTTTTGTCCCAAATTCAGTCAAGATTCGTACGTGTAATTTCAGAAAAAAACTATTTCGGGAGAATTTTTCATAAATTTTGTGCAAACCAAGGCTTTCCTCTACAAAAAAATATGTGAAATTTCTCCCTACTTTTTGCAACTTTATCTTGGGTCCGTAGTGCGTTGAAAAAATTCACACAAGCACTTTCATATATTTTTTGCACCCAAGAAAAAAGGCACGTCTATAAACAAACGACAAAAAGACGATACGGTGAAGAAAATCCAGGACGTTTTGTTTTCGGAAAACCAATTTTGTTCACTCTTGGTTTGGGACTTACTGCGCCTTACTCCTTGGGTATCTTGGTCTGAAAGTTTTACCAAACATTGGTCATTGTATCTATTGAGTTTTGGCAAAGATTTGAGCCCCAAATTCATCCCAGAAGATTTGCAATAATTTTTTTATGCACCACTACCAATGGTTAAAGGAAGGCTCGTTTGTGTGTGAAACTGTCTGATTTTTTTCCTAGGTGAATACTCATCCGTTTGACCTTAAATTTGTCGCGTTTAGTCCCAAATTCAGTCGAGATTCTTACGTGGAATTTTAGGAAAAAACTATTTTGGCATAATTTTTTATAAATTTTGTGCAAACCAAGGTTATCCTTTACAAAAACTAGTAAAATTTTGCCCTACTTTTTGCAATTTTATTCTGGGTCCGTATTGCGTTAGAAAATTTCACACATGCACCATCATATGTTTTTTGCACCCGGGTAAGGAGGCACATCCATAAACAAATTACAAAAAGAATATATGGGGAAGAAAAGTCAGGACGTTTTGTCCACTCTCGGTCTGGAAATTACTACGCCTTACTCCTTGGGTATCTTGGTCTAAAGCTTTTACAAGACATTCGTCATTGTGTCTATTGAGTTTTGACACAGATTTGAGCCCCAACTTCGTCCCACAAGATTTGCATAAATTTTTTATTTATCACTGTTAGCGGCTAAAGAAAGGCTCGTTTGTGTGTGAGATTGTTTGATTTTTAACCTAGGTAAATACTCTTCTGTTTGACCTGAAATTTGTCACATTTGGTCCCATATTCAGTCGAGACTCTTATGTGGAATTTCAGGAAAAAACTATGTCGGGAGAATTTTTAATAAATTTTTTGCAAATCAAGGCTATCCTCTACCAAAACTCATGAAATTTCGTCCTACTTTTTGCAATTTTATTCTGGGTCTGTATTGCGTTGAAAAGATTCACACAAACACTTTCATATATTTTTTGCACCCAAGAAAAAAAGCACGTCTATAAAAAAATGACAAAAAGACGATACGGGGAAGAAAATCCAGGACGTTTTGTTTTCGGAAAACCAGTTTTGTTCACTCTCGGTCTGGGACTGACTACACCTTACTCCTTGGGTATCTTGGTCTGAAAAATTTACCATACATTGGTCATTGTATCTATTGAGTTTTGGCAGAGATTTGATCCCCAAATTCATCCCACAAGATTTGCAATAAATTTTTAATTCATCAATGCCAACAATGAAAGGAAGGCTCGTTTGTGTGTGAAAGTGTTTGATTTTTTCCCTAGGTGAATACTCATCTGTTTGACCTCAAATTTGTCGCGTTTTGTCCCAAATTCAGTCAAGATTGTTACGTGCAATTTCAGGAAAAAACTATTTCGGGATAATTTTTCATAAATTTTGTGCAAACCAAGGCTATCCTCTACAAAAAAACTTATGAAATTTCTCTCTACTTTCTCCAATTTTATCCTGGGTTCATAGTGCGTTGAAAAAATTCACAAAAGCACTATCATATATTGTTTGAACCCAAGAAAGAAGGCACGTCTATAAACAAACGACAAAAAGACGATACGGGGAAGAAAATCCAGAACGTTTTGTTTTCGGAACACCAGTTTTGTTCACTCTCGGTCTGGGACTGACTACGCCTTACTCCTTGGGTATCTCGGTCTGAAAAATTTACCAAACATTGGTCATTGTATCTATTGAGTTTTGGGAGAGATTTGAGCCCCAAATTCATCTCACAAGATTTGCAATAAATTTTTAATTCATCATTGCCAGCAGTGAAAGAAAAACTCGTTTGTTCCTGAAACTGTTTGATTTTTTTCCTAGGTGAATACATATCCGTTTGACCTCAAATTTGTCGCGTTTTGTCCCAAATTCAGTCAAGATTCTTACGTAGAATTTCAGAAAAAACAATTTCGGGATAATTTTTCATAAATTTTGTGCAAACCAAGGCTATCCTCTCCAAAAAACTTGTGAAATATCTCTCAACTTTCTCCAATTTTATCCTGGGTTCGTAGTGCATTGAAAAAATTCACATAAGCACTATCATATTATGTTTGAACCCAAGAAAGAAGGCACGTCTATAAACAAACGACAAAGAGACGATACGGTGAAGAAAATCCAAAACGTTTTGTTTCCGGAAAACTAGTTTTGTTCACTCTCGGTCTGGGACTTACTAAGCCTTACTCCTTGGGTATCTAGGTTTGAAACATGTACCAGAGATTAGTTATTGTATCTATTGAGTTTTGGTAGAGTTTGAGCCCCAAATTCTTCCTACAAGATTTGCAATAAAATTTTAATTCATCATTGCCAGCAGTGGCAGGAAGGCTCGTTTGTGTGTGAAACTGTTTTATTTTTTTCCTAGGTGAATACTCATCTGTTTGACATCAAGTTTATCGCGTTTTGTCCGAAATTAAGTTGAGATTCTTAGGTGGAATTTCAGAAAAAACAATTTTGGGAGAATTTTTCTTAAATTTTGTGCAAACCAAGGCTATTCTCTACCAAAACTTGTGAAATTTCGGATCCGTATTGCGCTGAAAAAATACACACAAGTACTTTCATATGTTGTTTGCACCCATGTAAGGAGGCACGTCCATAAACAAATCACAAAAAGAAGGTACGGGGAAGAAAAGTCAGGACGTTTTGTTTTCGGAAAACCAATTTTGTTCACTCTCGGTCTAGGACTTACCACGCCTTACTCCTTGGGTATTTTGCTCTGAAATTTTTACCATACGTTCCTCACTGTGTCTGTTGAGTTTTGGCTGAGATTTAAGCCTTAGATTCGTCCCACCAGATGGAAAATAAATTTTTTATTCATCACTACCAAGGCTGAAAGGAAGGTTCATTTGTGTCAGAAACTGTTTGATTTTTTTCGTGGGTGAATACTCATCTGTTTGAACTGAAATTTGTCGCGTTTTGTTCCAAATTCAGTGGAGATTCTTACGTAGATTTTTAGGGAAAAACTATTTCGGGACAATTTTTAATAAATTTTGTGCAAACCAAGGCTAACATCCTCTTATAAACTTGTGAAATTTCGCCATAAATTCTGCAATTTTATTCTGGGTCCGTATTACGCTGAAAAAATCACACAAGTCCTTTCATATGTTGTTTGCACCCATGTAAGGAGGCACATCTATAAAAAAATCACAAAAACAAGGTACGGGGAAGAAAAGTCAGGACGTTTTGTTTTCGGAAAACTAGTTTTGTTCACTCTCGGTCTGTGACTTACCACGCCTTACTCCTTGGGTATTTTAATATGAAATTTTTACCATACGTTCGTCACTTTGTCTGTTAAGTTTTAGCTGGGATTTGAGCCCCAGATTCGTCCCACAAGATTGGCAGTAAATTTTTTATTCATCACTGTCAGGGCTGAAAGGAAGGTTCGTTTGTGTGTGAAACTGTTTGATTTTTTTCGTGAGTGAATACTCATCTGTTTGACCTGAAATTTGTCGCATTTTGTCCGAAATTCATTGGAGATTCTTACTTGGATTTTTAGGGAAAAACTATTTCGGCACAATTTTTCAGAAATTTTGTGCAAACCAAGACTATCCTCTACCAAAACTTGTGAAATTTCGCCCTACTTTCTGCAATTTTATTTCGGGTCCGTATTGCGCTGAAAAAATTCACACAATTACTTTCATATGTTTTTTGCACCAGGGTAAGGAGGCACGTCCATAAACAAATCACAAAAAGAAGGTACGGGATTAAAAGTCAGGACGTTTTGTTTTCGGAAAACCAGTTTTGTTCACTATCGGTCTGGGACATACCACGCCGTACTCCTTGGGTATTTTGGTCTGTAATTTTTACCATATGTTCGTCACTGTATCTGTTGAGTTTTAGCTGAGATTTGAGCCCCAAATTCGTCCCACAAGATTGATAATAAACTTTTTATTCATCACTGCCAGGGCTGAAAGGAAGGTTCGTTTGTGTGCAAAACTGTTTGATTTTTTTCGTCGGTGAATACTCATCTGTTTGCCCTGAAATTTGTCGCGTTTTGTACTAAATTAAGTTGAGATTCTTAGGTGGAATTTCAGGGAAAAAACTATTTCGGTATAATTTTTCATAAATTTTGTGCAAACCAAGGATATCCTCTACCAAAATTTGTGAAATTTCGCTCTACTTTCTGCAATTTTATTCCGGGTCCGTATTGCGCTGAAAAAATTCACACAATTACTTTCATATGTTTTTTGCACCCAGGTAAGGAGGCACGTCCATAAACAAATCACAAAAAGAAGGTACGGGATTAAAAGTCAGGACGTTTTGTTTTCGGAAAACCAGTTTTGTTCACTCTCGGTCCGGGACTTACCACACCTTACTCCTTGGGTATTTTGTTTGAAAATTTTACCATACGTTCGTCACTGTGTCTGTTGAGTTTTGGCTGAAATTTGAGCCCCAGATTCATCCTACAAGATTGACAATAAATTTTTTATTCATCACTGCCACGACTGAAAGGTAGGTTCGTTTGTGTGCGAAACTGTTTCATTTTTTTCGTGGGTGAATACTCATCTGTTTAACCTGAAATTTGTCGCGTTTTGTCCCAAATTCAGTGGAGATTCTTACGTGGATTTTTAGGAAAAAACTATTTCGAGAAAAATTTAAAAAAATTTTGTGCAAACCAAGGCTATCATCCTCTACCAAACTTGTGAAATTTAGCCATACATTGTGCAATTTTATTCCGGGTCCGTATTGCTTTGAAAAAATTCACACAAGTCCTTTCATATGTTCTTTGCACCCATGTAAGGAGGCACGTCCATAAACAAATCACAAAAAGAAGGTACGGGGAAGAAAAGTCAGGACGTTTTGTTTTCGAAAAACCAGTTTTGTTCACTCTCGGTCTGTGACTTACCACGCCTTACTCCTTGGGTATTTTGGTATGAAATTTTTACCATACGTTCGTCACTGTATATGTTAAGTTTTGCCTGAGATTTGAGCCCCAGAATCGTCCCACAAGATTGACAATAAATTTTTTATTCATCGTTGCCAAGGCTGAAAGGAAGGTTCGTTTGTGTGCAAAACTGTTTGATTTTTTTCGTGGGTGAATAGTCATCTGTTTGACCTGAAATTAATCGCATTTTGTCCCAAATTCAGTGGAGATTCTTACGTGGATTTTCAGGAAAAAACTATTTCGGGACAATTTTTCAGAAATTTTGTGCAAACCAAGGCTATATCCTCTACCAAAACTTGTGAAATTTCGCCACACTTTCTGGAATTTTATTCCGGGTCTGTATTGCGCTGAAAAACTTCACACAAATACTTTCATATGTTGTTTGCACCCAGGTAAGGAGGCACGTCCATAAACAAATCACAAAAAGAAGGTACGGGGAAGAAAAGCCAGGACGTTTTGTTTTCGGAAAACCAGTTTTGTTCACTCTCGGTCTGGGACTTACCACGCTTTACTCCTTGGGTATTTTGGTCTAAAATTTTAACCATACGTTCGTCACTGTGTCTGTTGAGTTTTAGCTGAGATTTGAGCTCCAGATTTGTCCCACAAGATTGGCAATAAATTTTTTATTCATCACTGCTAGGGTTTAATGGAAGGTTAATTTGTGTGCGAAACTGTTTGATTTTTTTCGTTGGTGAATACTCATCTGTTAGACCTGAAATTTTTCGCGTTTTGTCCCAAATTCATTGCAGATTCTTACGTAGATTTTCAGGAAAAAACTATTTCGGGGCAATTTTTCAGAAATTTTGTTCAAACCAAGGCGATACCAAAACATGTGAAATTTCGCCCTACTTTCTGCAATTTTATTCCGGGTCCGTATTGCGCTGAAAAAATTCACACATGTACTTTCATATGTTGTTTGCACCCAGGTAAGGAGACATGTCCATAAACAAATCACAAAAGGAAGATACGGGGAAGAAAAGCCAGGATGTTTTGTTTTTGAAAAACCAGTTTTGTTCACTCTCGGTCAGGGGCTTACCACGCCTTAGTCCTTGGGTATTTTGGTCTGAAATTTTTACCATACGTTCGTCACTGTGTCTGTTGAGTTTTGGCATATATTTTAGCCCCATATTCGTCCCACAAGATTGGCAATAAAATTTTTATTCATCACTGTCAGGGCTGAAAGGAAGGTTCGTTTGTGTGCGAAACTGTTTGATTTTTTTCGTGTGTGAATACTCATATGTTTGACCTGAAATTTGTTGCTTTTTTTCCCAAATACAATGGAGATTCTTATTGCAGGAAAAAACTATTTCTAGACAATTTTTCAGAAATTTTTTGCAAACCAAGGCTATCATCTACCAAAACTTGTTAAACTTAACCCTACATTCTACAATTTTATTCCAGGTTCGTATTGTGCTAAAAAAGTCACACAAGTACTTTCATATGTTGTTTGCACCCAGGTAAAGAGGCACGTCCATAAACAAATCACAAAAGGAAGATACGGGGAAGAAAAGCCAAGACGTTTTGTTTTCGAAAAACACCTTTTGTTCACTCTCGGTCTCGGACTTACCAAGCAATAGTCCTTGTGTATTTTGGTCTGAAATTTTTACCATACATTCGTCACTGTGTCTGTTGAGTTTTGGCTGAGATTTGAGCCCCAGATTCGACCCATAAGATTGGCAATAAATTTTTTATTTATCACTGCCAGGGCTGAAAGGAAAGTTCGTTTATGAGCGAAACTGTTTGATTTTTTTCGTGAGTGAATACTCATCTGTTTGAACTGATTTTTGTAGCATTTTGTCCCGAATTCAGTGGAGATTCTCACGTGGATTTGTAGGAAAAAAACTATTTCGGGACAATATTTCAGAAATTTTGTGCAAACCAAAAATATCCTCTACCAAAACTTGTGAAATTTCGCCATACTTTTTGCAATTTTATTCCGGGTCCGTATTGCGCTGAAAAAATTCACACAAGTACTTTCATATGTTGTTTGCACCTAGGTAAGGAGGCACGTCTATAAACAAATCACAAAAAGAAGATACGGGGAAAAAAGCCAATACGTTTAGTTTTCGGAAAAGCAATTATGTTCACTCTCGGTCTAGGACTTACCACGCCGTACTCCTTGGGTATTTTGGTTTGAAATGTTTACCATATGTTCGTCACTGTGTCTGTTGAGTTTTGGCTGAGATTTGTGCCCCAGATTCGTCCCACAAGATTGGTAATATATTTTTTATTCATCACTGTCATGGCTGAAAGGAAGGTGCGTTTGTGTGCGAAACTGTTTTATTTTTTCGTTGGTGAATACTCATCTGTTTGACCTGAAATTTGTTGCATTTTGTCCCAAATTAAGTGGAGATTCATACGTGGATTTTAAGGAAAAAAAAATATTTCGGGACTATTTTTCAGAAATTATTTGGAAACCAAGGCTATCCTCTACCACAACTTGTGAAATTTCGCCTTACTCTCTGCAATTTTAATCAGGGTCCGTATTGCGCTGAAAAAATTCACACAAGTACTTTCATATGTTTTTTGCACCCTGGTAAGGAAGCACGTCCATAAAAAAATCACAAAAAGAAGATACAGGGAAGAAAAGCCAGGACGTTTTGTTTTCGGAAAACCAGTTTTGTTCACTCTCGGTCTGGGACTTACCACGCCTTACTCCTTTGGTATTTTGGTTTGAAATTTTTACCATACGTTCATGACAGTGTCTGTTCAGTTTTGGCTGAGATTTGAGTCCTTGATTCGTCCCACAAGATTTGCAATAAATTTTTTATTCATCACTGCCAGGGCTGAAAGGAAGGTTCGTTTGTGTGTGAAACTGTTTGATTTTTTTCGTGGGTGAATACTCATCTGTTTGACCTGAAATTTGTCGCGTTTTGTCCCAAATTCAGTGGAGATTCTTACGTGGATTTTCAGGAAAAAACTATTTCGGGAGAATTTTTCATAAATTTTGTGCAAACCAAGGCTATCCTCAACCAAAACTTGTGAAATTTCGCCCTACTTTCTGCAATTTTATTCCAAGCCCGTATTGCGCTGAAAAATTCACACAAGTACTTTCATATGTTGTTTTCACCTAGGTAAGGAGGCACGTCCATAAACAAATCACAAAAAGAAGATACGGGGAAGAGAAGCCAAGACGTTTTATTTTCGGAAAACCAGTTTTGTTCACTCTCTGTCTTGGACTTACCACACCTTAGTCCATGGGTATTTTGGTCTGAAATTTTTACCATACGTTCATCACTGTGTCTATTGAGTTTTGGCTGAAATTTGAGCCCCAGATTTGACCCACCAGATTGGCAATAAATTTTTTATTCATCACTGCCAGGGCTGAATGGAAGGTTCGTTTGTGTGCGAAACTGTTTGATTTTTTTCGTGGGTGAATACTCATCTGTTTGACCTGAAATTTGTTGCATTTTGTCCCAAACTCAGTGGAGATTCTTACGTGAAATTGCAGGAAAAAATATTTCGGGACAATTTTTCAGAAATTTTGTGCAAACCAAGCCTATCCTCTACCAAAACTTGTGAAATTTCGGCCTACTTTCTGCTATTTTATTCTGGGTCCGTATTATGCTGAAGAAATTCACACAAGTACTTTCATATGTTGTTTGCACCCAGCTAAGCAGCACGTCCATAAAGAAATAAAAAAAAGAAGATACAGAGAAGAAAAGCCAGGACGTTTTGTTTTCGGAAAACCAGTTTTGTTCAGTCTCGGTCTGGGACTTACCACGCCTTACTCCTTGGGTATTTTGGTATGAAATTTTTACCATACGTTCGTCACTGTGTCTGTTGAGTTTTGGCTGAGATTTGAGCCCCAGATTCGTCCCACTAGATTGGCAATAAATCTTTTATTCATCCCTGCCAGGGCTGAATGGAAAGTTCGTTTGTGTGCGAAACTGTTTGAATTTTTTCGTGGGTGAATACTCATCTGTTTGACCTAAAATTTATCGCGTTTGGTCCCAAATTCGGTGGAGATTCTTACGTGAATTTTGAGGAAAAAACTTTTTCGGGACAATTTTTAAGAATTTTGGGCAAACCAAGGCATCCTCTACCAGAACTTGTGAAATTTCGCCCTACTTTCTGCAATTTTATACCGGGTCCATATTGCGCTTAAAAAATTCACACAAGTACTTTCATATGTTGTTTGCACCCAGGTAAGCAGGCACGTCCATAAACAAATCACAAAATGAAGATACGGGGAATAAAAGCCTGGACGTTTTTGTTTCGGAAAACAAGTTTCGTTCACTCTCAGTCTGGGACTTACCACGCCTTACTCCGTGGGTATTTTGATCTGAAATTTTTATCATACGTTCATCACTGTGCCTGTTTTGTTTTGGCTTAAATTTGAGCTCAGATGTCCCACAACATTGTCAATAAATTTTTTATTCATCACTGCCAGAGCTGAACGGAAGGTTCGTTTGTGTGCGAAACTGTTTGATATTTTTCATGGGAGAATACGCATTTGTTTGACCTAAAATTTGTCACGTTTTGTCCCAAATTCAGTGGAGATTCTTACGTGGATTTTCAGGAAAAAACTATTTCGGGATAATTTTTCAGAAATTTTGTGCAAACCAAACCTATCCTCTACCAAAACTTGTGAAATTTCGCCCTACTTTCTGCAATTTTATTCTGGGTCCGTACTATGCTGAAGAAATTTAGACAAGTACTTTCATATGTTGTTTGCACCCAGGTAAGGCGGCATGTCCATAAACAAATCACAAAAAGAAGATACGGGGAGGAAAAGCCAGGACGTTTGTTTTCGGAAAACCAGTTTTGTTCACTCTTGGTCTTGGACTTACCACGCCTTACTCCTTTGGTATTTTGGTCTGAAATTTTTACCTTATGTTCTTCACTGTGTTTGTTGAGTTTTGGCTGAGATTTGAGCACCAGATTCGTCCCAAAAAATTGGCAATAAATTTTTTATTCATCACTGTAAGGGATGAAAGGAAGGTTTGTTTGTGAGCGAAACTGTTTGTTTTTTTTCGTGGGTGAATACTCATCTGTTTGACCTGAAATTTGTCGCGTTTTGTCCGAAATTCAGTGGAGATTCTTACGTGGATTTTCAGGAAAAAAAACTATTTCGGCACAATTTTTCAGAAATTTTGTGCAAACCAAGGCTATCCTCTACCAAAACTTGTGAAATTTCGCCCTACTTTCTGCAATTTTATTCCGGGTCCGTATTATTCTGAAAAAATTCACACAAGTACTTTCATATGTTGTTTGCACCCAGGTAACGAGGCACGTCCATAAAGAAATCACAAAAAGAAGATACGGGGAAGAAAAGCCAAGACGTTTTGTTTTCGGAAAACAAGTTTTGTTCGGTCTTGGTTTGGGACTTACCGCGCCTTACTCCATGGGTATTTTGGTATGAAATTGTTACCATACGTTCGTCACTGTGTCTGTTGTGTTTTGGATGAGATTTCTGGCCCAAATTCGTCCCACAAGATTGGCAATAAATTTTTTATTCATCACTGCCAGGGCTGAACGGAAGGTTGTTTGTGTGCGAAACTGTTTGATTTTTTTCATGGGTGAATACTCATCTTCTTGACTTGAAATTTGTCGCGTTTTGTCCCAAATTCACTGGAGATTCCTTCGTGGATTTTTAGGAAAAAAATATTCGGGACAATTTTTTATAAATTTTGTGCAATCTATCCTCTACCAAAACTTGTGAAATTTTTCCCTACATTCTGCAATTTTGTTCATTGTCCGTATTGCGCTGAAAAAATTCACACAAGTACTTTCATATGTTGTTTGCACCCAGGTAAGGAGGCACGTCCATAAACAAATCACAAAAAGAAGATACGGGGAAGAAAAGCTACGACGTTTTGTTTTCAGAAAACCAGTTTTGTTCACTCTCGGTCTGGGACGTACCACGCCTTACTCCTTGGGTATTTTGGTCTGAAATTTTTACCATTCATTCGTCACTGTGTCTGTTTAGTTTTGGCTGAGATTTGAGCCCCAGATTCGTCCCACAAGATTGTCAATAAACATTTTATTTATCACTGCCAGGGCTGAAAGGAAGGTTCGTTTGTGTGCGAAACTGTTTGATTTTTTTCGTGGGTGAATACTCATCTGTTTGACCTGATATTTGTCGCGTTTAGTCCCAAATTCAGTGGAGATTCTTACGTGGATATTCAGGAATAAACTATTTCGGGACAACTTTTCAGAAATTTTGTGCATACTAAGGCTATCCTCTACCAAAACTAGTGAAATTTCGCCCTACTTTCTACAATTTTATTCTGAGTCCGTATTGCGCTGAAAAAATTCACTCAAGTACTTTTATATGTTTTTTGCACCTAGGTAAGGGGGCACGTCCATAAACAAATCACAAAAAGAAGATACGGGGAAGAAAAACCTGGACGTTTTGTTTTCGAAAAACCTGTTTTGTTCACTCTCGGTCTGGGACCTACCACGTCTTACTCCTTGGGTATTTTGGTATGAAATTTTTACCAGACGTTCGTCACTATGTCTGTTGAGTTTTGGCTAAGATTTGAGCCCCAGATTCGTCCCACAACATTGGCAATAGATTTTTTATTCATCACTGCCAGGGCTGAAAGGAAGGTTCGTTTCTGTGCGAAACTGTTTAATTTTTTTCGTGAGTGAATACTCATCTGTTTGACCTGAAGTTTCTCTCGTTTTGTCCCAAATTTAGTGGAGATTCTTACGTCGATTTTCAAGAAAAAACTATTGCGAAACATTTTTTCAGAAATTTTGTTTACACCAAGGCTATCCTCTACCAAAACTTGTGAAATTTCGCCCTACCTTCTGCAATTTTATTCTTGGTCCGTATTGCGCTGAAAAAATTCACACAAGTACAGTTATATGTTGTTTGGACCCAGGTCAGGAGGCACTTCCATAAACAAACCACAAAAAGAAGATACGGGGAAGAAAATTCAGGACGTTTTGTTTTCGGCAAACGAGTTTTGTTGACTCTCGGTCTGGGACTTACCACGCTTTACTCCTGGGGTATTTTGGTCTGAAATTTTTACCAAACGTAGGTCACTGTGTCTGTTGAGTTTTGGCTGAGATTTGAGCCCCAGATTCGTCCCACAAGATTGGCAATAAGTTTTTTATTCATCACTGCCAGGGCTGAAAGAAAGGTTCGTTTGTGTGCGGAACTGTTTGATTTTAATCGTGAGTGAATACTCATCCGTTTGACCAGAATTTTGTCGCGTTTAGTCCCAAATTCAGTGGAGATTCTTATGTGGATTTCTAAGAAAAAACTATTTCGGTACAATTTTTCAGAAATTTTGTGCAAACCAAGGCTATCCTCTACCAAAACTTGTGAAATTTCGCCCTACTTTTTACAATTTTAATCTGAGTCCGTATTGCATTGAAAAAATTAACACAAGTTCTTTCATATGTTGTTTGAAGCCAAGTAAGGAGCCACATCCATAAATAAATCACAAAAATAAGATACGGGGAAGAAAAACCAAGACGATTTGTTTTCGGAAAACACATTTTGTTCACTCTCGGTGTGGGACTTACCTCGCCTTACTCCTTGGGTATTTTGGTCTGAAATTTTTACCAGACGTTCGTCACTGTCTCTGTTGAGTTTTGGCTGAGTTTTGAGCCCCAGATTCGTCCCACAAGATTGGCAATAAATTTTTTATTCATCAATGTCAGGGCTGAAAGGAAGGTTCGTTTGTGTGCGAAACTGTTTGATTTGATTCGTGGGTGAATACTCATTCGTTTTACCTGAAATTTGTCGCGTTTTGTCCCAAATTCAGTGGAGATTCTTAAGTAGATTTTCAGAAAAAAAAAAATTTCGTGAAAATTTTTCAGAAATTTTGTGCAAACCAAGGCTATCCTCTACCAAAACTTGTGAAATTTCTCCCTACTTTCTGCAATTTTATTTCGGGTCCATATTGCGCTGAAAAAATTCACACAAGTACTTTCATATGTTGTTTGCACCCGGGTAAGAAGGCACGTCCATAAAAAAATCACAAAAACAAGATACGATGAAGAAAAGCCAGGACGTTTTGTTTTCGGAAAACCAGTTTTGTTCACTCTTGGTCTGGGACTTTCCACGCCTTACTCCTTGGGTATTTTGGTCTGAAATTTTTACCAGACGTTCGTCACTGTGTCTGTTGACTTTGTGCTAAGATTTGAGCCCCAGATTCGTTCCTTAAGATTGGCAATAAATTTTTTATTCATCACTGTCAAGGCTGAAAGGAAGGTTCGTTTGTGTGCGAAACTGTTTGATTTTTTTCGTGGGTGAATAGTCATCCGTTTGACCTGAAATTTGTCGTGTTTTGTCCCAAATGCAGTGGATATTATTACGTGGATTTTCAGGAAAAAAGTATTTCGGGACAATTTTTCAAAAAATTTCTGCAAACCAAGGCTATCCTCTACCAATCACAAAAAGAAGATACGGGGAAGAAAAGCCTGGACGTTTTGTTTTCGGAAAACCAGTTTTGTTCACTCTCGGTCTTTGACTTACCACACCTTACTCCTTTGGTATTTTGCTCTGAAATTTTTACCAGACGTTCGTCACTGTGTCTGTTGAGTTTTGGCTGAGATTTGTGCCCCAGATTTTGTTGAACAAAATGTTTTGATGTCTCCAAATCCAAGAGGAAAGCTTGAAGACCTTGCTGTTGGGTGTGTGTGTTGTCTAGTTGTTTGAAACTTGTTAATTCACTCCTTAAGTTGATCCAAGTTCATTTGAATCTTTAACCTTTTGAAAAGATGTGTTTTCTAAAAAGCTGTCAAAAATTCAACAGGTTGTTTTACCTTAGTTGTTTTTGAAAAACTTGGTTGACTTTGCTGTCAAACCAAAACAATCGATTGTTTCGACAAAACAACCGATTGTTTTCCTGCAAACCTTAACAGAATTTTGTTAAGCGGTTTTAATATGTTTTAAATGATCCTAACTAACTTGGCTCCTTTATTAAATGCTTTTGACTACTTGGTTGGTCTATATAAAGGTGGTTTTACGCTCTTAATCTTGAAGAAACATAAAGAGTTTATCAAAACATATTTTCCAAGATTTGAAAGAGCTTTGAATCATTCTTAAGTGTGTGGAATAGGATTGGGTTGTAATTCTGAACTTTAAGCTTTGTAATACCCAGGTGTATTTTATTCCCTTCTTCCTTTATTACTGTATTTGTATTTCTGTAGTTGTGTTGCCAAGGAGTGTTGTGTGTTCTTGAGGGGTTCAAGATCAACATTCTTGGTGTGGTTTGCCAAAGGTAGTGTGTTTCTTGAGGGGTTCAAGGTCACTACTTTGGTGTGTGGTGTTTGTAATCTGGTTTTGATTGCATAGTGGAATACCCAGTGGTTTATGGGGACTGGATGTAGCTCTTGGTGTAAGAGTGAACCAGTATAAATTGCTTGCGTGCTTATCTCTTACTCTTAACTCTTTAAATTTTGTTTTTAAGTTGTTTTTATAAACTGCTGATAAAAACAACTGATTGTTTCGAAGAAACAACCGATTGTTTTTCTGATATCATCTTGAAACAGTTTTGGTTCTTTGTTTCTTTGATTTCTTTCTCTGTAATTCAGCATTGATTTTCATTATACCATCAAAGTTTGCGAAAATCCCTCTTAAACAATTCACCCACCCCCTCTCGTTTAAGGCCATATATTCTAACAGATTCGTCCCACAAGATTGGCAATAAGTTTTTTATTCATCACTGCCAGGGCTGAAAGGAAGGTTCGTTTGTGTGCGAAACTGTTTGATTTTTTTCGTGGGTGAATACTCATCTATTTGACCTGAAATTTTTGTGTTTTGTCCCAAATTTAGTGGAGATTCTTACGTGGAATTTCAGGAAAAAAATATTTCGGGACAATTTTTCAGAAAATTTGTGCAAAACAAGGCTATCTCTACCAAAACTTGTGAAATTTCTCCCTACTTTCTGCAATTTTATTCTGGGTCCGTATTGCGCTGAAAAAATTCACACAAGTACTTTCATATGGTGTTTGCACCCAGGTAAGGAAGCACGTCCATAAACAAATTACAAAAAGAAGATACGGGGAAGAAAAGTCTGGACGTTTTGTTTCAGAAAACCAGTTTCTACAAAAAAAACTTGTGAAATTTCTCTCTACTTTCTCTAATTTCATCCTGGGTTCGTAGTGCGTAGAAAAAATTCACACAAACACTACCATATATTGTTTGAACCCAAGAAAGAAGGCACGTCCATAAACAAATCAGAAAAAGAAGATATTGGGAAGAAAAGCCAGGACGTTTTGCTTTCGGAAAACCAGTTTTGTTCACTCTCGGTCTGGGACTTACTATGCCTTAGTGATTGGGTATCTTGGTCTGAAACTTTTACCAGACAATCGTCTTGTTTCTATTGAGTTTTGGCTGAGATTTGAGTCCCAAATTCTTCCCACATGATTTGCAATAAAAATTTTATTCATCACTGCCAGTGGTGAAAGAAAGGCTCGTTTGTGTGTGAAACTGTTTGATTTTTTTCCCTAGGTGAATACTCATTTGTTTGACCTCAAATTTGTCGCGTTTTGTCACAAATTCAGTCGAGATTCCTACGGGGAATTTCAGGAAAAAAAATATTTTGGGAGAATTTTTCATAAATTTTGTGCAAACCAAGGCTATCCTTTAAAAAAAACCTGTGAATTTGCTTTCTAGTTTCTCCAATTTTATCCTGGGTTCGTAGTGTGTTGAAAAAATTCACACAAGCACTATCATATATTGTTTGAACCCAATAAAGAAGGCACGTCTATAAACAAACAACAAAAAGACGATACGGGGAAGAAAATCCAGGACGTTTTGTTTTCGGAAAGCCAGTTTTGTTCACCCTGGACTGGGACTGACTACGCCTTACTCCTTGGGTATCTTGGTCTGAAACATTTACCAAACATTGGTCCTTGTATCTATTGAGTTTTGGCATAGACTTGAGCCCAAAATTCATCCCACAAGATTTTCAATAAATATTTTATGCAGCATTGTCAGTGGTGAACGGAAGACTCGTTTGTGTGTGAAACTGTTTGATATTTTCCTAGGTGAATACTCATCCGTTTGACCTGAATTTTGTCGCATTTTGTCCCAAATTCCGTTGAGATTCTAACGTAGAATTTTAGGAAAAAACTATTTTGGGAGAATTTTTCATAAATTTTGGGCAAACTAAGGCTATCCTCTACCAAAACTCGTGAAATTTCACCCTACTTTGTACAATTTTATCGTTCGTCCGTAGGACATTGAAAAGATTCACACAAACACTTTCATATGTTTTTTTGCATTCGGGTAAGGAGGCACATCCATAAACAAATCAGAAAAAGAAGATACGGGGAAGAAAAGCAAGGATGTTTTGCTTTCGGAAATCCAGCTTTTTTCACTCTCGATCTTGGACTTACTATGCCTTCTTGATTGGGTATCTTTGTCTAAAACTTTTTCCAGACATTCGTCATTGTTTCTATTGAGTTTTGGCAGAGATTTGAGCCAGAAATTCTTCCCACATGATTTGCAATAAATTTTGTATTCATCACTGCCAGCGGTAAAGAAAGGCTCGTTTGTGTGTGAAACTGCTTGATTTTTTTCCTAGGTGAGTACTCCTCCGTTTGACCTCAAATTTGTCGCGTTTTGTCCCAAATTCAGTCGAGATTCTTACGTGGAATTTCAGGAAAAGACTATTTCGGGAGAATTTTTCATAAATTTTGTGCAAAAAAGTTGTGAAATTTCTCTCTACTTTCTCCTATTTTATCCTGGGTTCGTAGTGCGTTGAAAAAATTCACACAAGCACTATCATATATTGTTTGAACCCAAGAAAGATGGCACATCTATAAACAAACAACAAAAAGACGATACGGGGAAGAAAATCCAGGACGTTTTGTTTTCAGAAAACAAGTTTTGTTCACTCTCGGTCTGGGCCTGAATGCGCCTTACTCCTTGGGTATCTTGGTCTGAAACATTTACCAAACATTGGTCATTGTATCTATTGAGTTTTGACAGAGATTTGAGCCCCAAATTCATTCCACAAGATTTGCAATAATTTTTTTATGCAGCATTGCTAGTGGTGAAAGGAAGACTCGATTGTGTGTAAAACTGTTTGATTTTCTCCTAGGTGAATACTCATCCGTTTGACTTGAATTTTGTCGCATTTTGTCCCAAATTCCGTTGAGATTCTTACGTGGAATTTTAGGAAAAAATTATTTTGGGAGAATTTTTCTTAAATTTTAGGCAAACTAAGGCTATCCTCTACCAAAACTCGTGAAATTTCACTCTTCTTTGTACAATTTTATCCTTCGTCCGTAGGACATTGAAATGATTCACACAAGCACTTTCATATGTTTTTTTGCAATCGGGTAAGGAGGCATGTCCATAAACAAATCAGAAAAAGAAGATACAGGGAAGAAAAGCCAGGATGTTTTGCTTTCGGAAAACCAGTTTTGTTCACTCTCGATCTGGGACTTACTATGCCTTACTGATTGTGTATCTTGGTCTGAATTTTTTACCAGACATATGACATTGTTTCTATTGAGTTTTAGCAGAGATTTGAGCCCCAAATTTGTCCCACAAGATTTGCAATAAATTTTTTATTCATCACTGCCAGTAGTGAAAGGAAGGCTCGTTTGTGTGTGAAACTGTTTGATTTTTTTCCTAGGTGAATACGTGTTTTGTCCCAAATTCAATCGAGATTCTTACATGGAATTTCAGGAATAAAATATTTTGGGAGAATTTTTCATAAATTTTATGCAAACTAAGACTATCCTCGATAAAAACTTGTGAAATTTTGCCCTATTTTCTACAATTATATTTTGGGTCTGTAGTGCGTTGAAAAAATTCACACAAGCACTTTCATATGTTGTTTGCACCCAGGTAAGGAGGCGCGTCCATAAACAAATCACAAAAAGAAGATACGGGGAAGAAAAGTTAGGATGTTTTTTTTCGAAAAACCAATTTTGTTCACTCTCCGTGTGGGACTTACTACGCCTTACTCCTTGGGTATCTTGGTCTGAAACTTTTACCAGACATTCGTCATTTGGCAGAGATTTGAGCCCCAAATTCGTCCCACTAGATTTGCAATAATTTTTTTATTCATCACTGCCAGCGGTGAAAGGAAGACTCATTTGTGTGTGAAACTGTTTGATTTTTTACCTACGTGAATACTCATCTGTTTGACCTTAAATTTGTCTCTTTTTTTGCCAAATTCAGTCGAGATTCTTACGTGGAATTTGAGGAAAAAATTATTTCGGGAGAATTTTTTATAAATTTTGTGCAAACCAACGCTATCATTTACCAAAACTTGTGAAATTTCGGCCTACTTTCTGCAATTTTATCCAGGGTCCGTTCTGCGTTGAAAAAATTCACACAAACACTTTCATATGTTATTTGCACCTAGGTAAGGAGGTACATCCATAAACAAATCACAAAAAGAAGATATGGGGAAGAATACCAAGGACATTTTGTTTTTAGAAAACCAGTTTTGTTCACTCTCGGTTTGTGACTTACTACGCCTTACTCCTTGGGTATCTTTTTCTGAAACTTTTACTAGACATTCGTCATTGTGTCTATTGCACAAAATTTATGAAAAATTCTCCTGAAATAGTTTTTTTTTTAAATTCCACGTAAGAATCTCTACTGAATTTGGGACAAAACGCGACAACTTTCAGGTCAAACGGATGAGTATTCACCTAGGAAAAAATCAAACAGTTTCACACACAAACGAGCCTTCCTTTCACCGCTGGCAGTGAAAACGTTTAACCATGACTACAAATAATAACAGTTGATAGGAACCCGTCTTAGCAAAAAGCGCGATTTATATAATTTTAATATTCGGTTCTTCATAACGACGGACGGTTGTTAATAATGGAAAGAGGGAGAAATAACGACGATTTACCCACCTAATCGACGTTATAAATAATTTTTGGGAAAAACAACAACGGTTACCCACTTAAGCGTCGTTATAAAGGTGATTAAAAACGAAAAATTTGCCAGCGCGCGCTCTCATACTCACTCTTCTTCTCCAGCCCCATGCTCATTTCTTCTTCTCCATGAAAGGCTTCGCGTCGTAGCCTCATTTCTTCACTCTACTCCTTCGTGCCCTCACTTCTTCTTCTCCACCTTGCATCGCCATCACTGCAAGACGTCTCCCTCCTTACTCACCGTTAGACACAGCCACCTCATCATCGCAGCCACCGTAGCTCCACGCCTTCGAACCTCCCCCCTTCGCGCCCCAACCTCTCCTTTGTGCGTGCAAACATCCTTCACTGCCAACCCTTCATGCCGACAACACCGGACGTCGGCAACACCTTCTGCGGATTTGGATGACTTGGCTGCACCCTAGAGGGTTAGTATTTTTAGGGTTTAGGGTTTTAGATTATTTTAATTAATTTTATAAATATTAATATTTGCATGTATGTATGTGTTGATTAGTTAATAGTTTAGGGTTTGTGGGGGAACTTGATGTAGTGTATATTTGATGGAGGAGTCATGACATTGAAGAGAAAAGTGATAGATTTGGAGTTGGCAAAAATTAGCATGAAAAAATTTGAAACGGACATAACTTTTGACAGAGAAGTGAGATGGAGACGCATAAAAAATGAAAGGTGCTCGAAACGAGATAACAAATCACGTGGCCAATCCCAAAGGGGATTAGGGTTGAGCAAAATTTCAAAAATCCACCGTTTACTATTATTTTTTTTATTTTTAAGTATTATTTAGGATTTTTTTCAAGTATTATAAGGTTTTAGTTCTCATACTTTCACTTGTCAAAAAATTCTAAAATTTTGCATCATGTTTCCTAATATATATTAGATATTTATCAAACCATTATGATTATATTACATTCACAAATTATTACTCATACATTACATAATGTTATGTGTTCTAACATTAAATTCTTATTATTTTAGTATTTATTCTGGATATAACATGTTGAGTGGGAGGGGAAGTGCAAATGCAAAGAAACTCACTTGGATACACCTTAAGGTAATCATGTATAACACTTTAGGATAAATAAATTATTAGAATGACATAAAAAAATTCATAGATTTATAGAACTTTTTATAGAAGGTTATATGTACTAATGTATTGTATGTAAACTTTCATATTGCATTCTTATTCTGCAAATTTGATATTTTATGCAGAATTAGAGTACATATATAATAATAAAACATTTTTAAAAAAAAATACATTTATAACCACGGTTCCACCTGGGAACCATCTTTATAAAGCATTTATAATGACGGTTCTAGCTTGGAACCGTCTTTAAAAATATTTTTTTTAAAATTTTTGTATTGTCTGTTAGGCAGAATAAAGACAGTTCTAGAATCATCGTTAATGTGATTTTATAACGACGGTCCTAGAATCTTCGTTATTAACAGCTGATTTACAACAACACCGGAATAATGACAATTTCCAAAGTCTTTATATGATCTTTTTAACCGTCGTTAAACTACTATTTTGCATTAGTACTAAGATCTTGAACTTCAAGATATTTTTTATAACTTTTTGTGAATCCCTTTTCACCATAACCACATTACCACTTGGCCAAATACTTACACATGCAAAGAAAGGAATAAAAAGGAATCACATGGAAAAAAAATCTTCAAAAGATAAATGGCAAAAAAAAAATCAAATGTGATATTCAAAATGATCCTTTAGTCAATGATATTCATGCTTTTGAACTTGTAAATAAACAAAGAAAGATTTTTTTCTTCAGATTTATGGAGCTCTTCTTATGTCTTTGATATATTTTGAAACTTTCTTAAGTTTATTCAACGAAAATATTCTAAGAAAACTCATATATAGTTGATTAATTAAAACTGAATTTAATTTATTAAAGTACTTCTCATTCCAAATAAGATGTAAAGCCCCACCCCTTTCTCAAGTTTTCTTCTTCTCTCTTTCTAAAAAAAATTTCCCCAATGCCTTCTCTCTAATTTCTTTCCTCCAAACCTCATCTCTTTCATAATTTGATTACACATCGCAATATCTAAGGAGTTAAGGATTATTTTCAACCGATCATATTTTCAAATAGAGTAAGTTTTTGTTTACTCATAAGATTATTTATTTTCTTTCTTTTCTTTTGGATTTGTCATCAATCTTTGTGAGGTTAGTTGATCCCCTCAACTTGATTAAACTTATACTGGACTTTGGTTATGTTTGGATACTTTGAACTTGAGATTGTAGATGTATGACTCGTGTTGTAATAAACTTACCTTGATCCATTATTCTTGAATTTGCTTGTTTATCTAAGTCTTGGATTGAATTAAATGTTAGTCTCTTGGATTGAGATGTATGATTTTTATATGTTGATATTTTATTGAAATTGAATTATTGTGGATTGTTAATCAAAATACATCATTTTATATACATTTTTCTTACGTTGAAAATTAATTTCAACATCTTACTTTTGTACGTGTTGTTTATATTGAGATCTACGACTATACTATGTACCGAAATATATATATATATAAATAAGTGTAGGAGCAACATCTGAAATAAAATTCAGATTTTTTTTATCATATTATGAATATTTGTGTATGTGTAGTTATATTTTAAAAAACTATATGATTCGTATAGGCTCTCTGTTGATTATAGTAAAGTGCATAACTTGGTGAGTGTGTTAACATTTTAATAGATTAATTTAACTTTTATCTATTAAAATCATTACAAAGTTAACTAAAGTGATACTAATGCATTATTAAAGTACAAAAAATAACGAATTAAATTTTTTAAATCAAAATCAAGCATTCAATCAATATAGATTGAACCAATTTTAATGGATTCTAATCCATGTTTTTGTAAAAACAAAAAATGTACACAAGATCATACATTACAATCACGACTAAGATAAATAAATACAAAATACCATCTCGTAATTAATTAATAGTAGATCCATCTAGAATAGATAATTCATTTCTTATTTTATAAATTTATTATTATTACCATATGTTTGATAAATTTATTTTTACTCATGTTTTGAACAAACACTATTTAGATTCCAAAAAGACTATTTGGTTTTCAAGCATACATTGTTTGTTTGATGTATGAATTTAAGCTATAAGACAAAGATTGACTTGTTCTTCATTGTTTGAAAAAGTGGTGTCATTTTAGTAGATTATATAAATTTGATAGTACTAGTACATTAAAACTAAATTTAATCCATTAAAATGTTTCTAGCAAGTAAGAAGAGAATTTTAGTGGATTACTTCACGTTTTTAATTAATTAAAATCACTAAATAAAATATCTTCAAGTAATTTTAATTAATTAAATGCAAATCTTTGAAAAAGTTCAAATGGTCTTGTGTGAAATTAACTAATTAAAACTTGATTTCAATTGATTAAAAAGTTAGTCTTGCTTTTCCAACAACCTAAAAAAGCATTTTAAATTACCATAGAATCATTTATAAAAGCATAAACATAAAGATTACAACATTAAAACTCAAGATCAAACATCCACATCTAATCACAATCCTTTGAAACTTAGTGGTTATGAATATTAAATAATCTATCTTCAAGCATTTGAATAAATATAATCTAATAAAGCATTCCATAATATTTTGTTGAATATTTGGATAATTAGTACAATATTTATGTCCAGGAAAAAATACTTTGATTAATATACTCTTTGTTAGCATTAAATGCACTACAACTTATATATATATATATATATATATATATATATATATATATATATATATATATATATATATTATACTCATTTCATATAACCTGCTCTTCAATTTTACATGATGATGGCTCCCTTAATCTACCAAATGCCTAGTTCTTAGTACATACTACTAGGAACTTGTTTTTCCTTTTTCATAGAAAAAAAAGAAGTTAATTCTAAAGAACATTTTTATTACATTTTCATAGCTTCTTTCTGGATGCAACAAGTTTCTTGATGCATTCCAAAACCTTCAAACTTTTCATCACTGTCAACTGCAAGCAAAATTTTGATATTTATTGTTCACTTTTGCAATCATTGCTGTTAGTGCACCAATGTACCTGTTTACACAGTAAAGGAACACTTCAATATTCTCACTAGCTTGTTCTTATATACTTGCATTGATTTGCACAAGACTACAAAATCTATGAACAGATGAAATTAGAAGCTGATTTAAGAGTATTTTTAGATAAAAAAAAAATATGTATTAACAGTTTTTACACTGTCATCCAATAACATCACATCATTCATTTGTTGAATATTATAAGAACTGCTTTAAAAATCATATATAACATAGTATCTGAATGGATGATTGTGTATGAAAAACAAACTCTTAAATTAATAATTAATGTACATTTGTCTTAGTTTATGAATAATGATCCAATGCTATGCCACTACAATGTTCGGAAACTGAATTTCTAAGAGCAATTTTACTCTCTAAACTGCAAAAATGCACTTTACAGTGGTCAGATTCTTTCTCTTGCAACACCATGCATCAGTGTCAAGAGTCATTCTTGTTTTGTTATGATATCATAATAAAATTTGGCTGGTGACTTACGAATTTTCAAGAATAATATGAACTTCTTGTGGATACAAGATCATCATCAATGTTCTGAAAGTTATAAGTTGAAACTTTCTTCTTCTGTCCCCTGAACATAACCTCAACTTCTACATTAAATGTTGAACAAACAGGTCGATGGTCTGAGAACTTAAATTCCTTGCGGACGTACGAAAGTTGATGGATTCCCCTTCCATGCCACAAGATTCTGTCGCACCTGCAACATTCTCCATTGTTCAGATTTGAAAGAAAGAGAGTGAATCCATGATTTGGATCCCAAATGATGATACTCATTATGTATAACAAGTTCATTGACTTTCATAATACTAGCTCGAAAAGTCATACAGACAGTGATGTTTGATTGGTTGACAGTGTCATTAGTTAAACACTCTCAGTTTCTTAAACAGACAGGTTTTCAAGAAGTGAACTTTGTTTGAATGAAAACAAGAATGTTAAATCATCTCTATACAGGCTATAATCCTAATAGGTAATCATTTGTAAAATTCGTCAGAAACTAGTACAAGGTATAGTTTTTGATAGAGGTTGTGAGAAGGTCCATGATGTTATGGATTCTGGTTTGGGAGACCCTCATGTAATAGTCCTTTATCTGAGGGGCTAAGTAAAGGAGTTTTTGTAAAAAAGTTTGAAGTATCCCTTAAATATTTCCATTTATTCATTTTATTATTTGCTGATAACTTTTTTTTTACAAAATTCGTAATATCATATATAAAATCATAGAAGTGAACTTATGAGCAAGTTATAACAATTTTGGTAGGGTGAGGTTGTTAGCTAGTTGACAATTTCAAAGACAAATTGGAATTAGATGGAAGTAACATTGTTGAAGGACCAAGTTTAATATTTATTAGAAGAAAATATCTTGATTTCTTCAAACTGATACATACCAAGCTGGGGTTCTCCTTTTGTGCTTTGAAACTTTTATTACACCTTCAACATAGTAAGTGTCTGAGTTAAAGGCATATTTGTATGTAGGTGCAAAGTAGATTTTCCCCTCTTTCCACCCCTTGAATACACGACCTGCTTCCCTTTCCATTTTAAGCTGTGAAAAGAAAAGATTGTACAATGCATCATAATCAGAAATGTAACTAGAAGTCACCAAGAAAAAGAGATGCACCCAAATGGAACCCCACTTAAATTTTCAGAAGATTATGAGTATATCAATATGAATATCTTCCATTTCATGGTTCATATAAATGAAAACCATAAAAACTCATCACCTAAATGAGGTAAGCACTATACATGAATGAACTTTTCAAACAACAAAATGGCAACATATATATGTATGATAGTCAAATCAGCACAACATTCTTAGAAAAAAGAAACTACCTGATCCTTGTTAAAAAGAGAAGGCCAATCCCTCTTTTCCACAAGCCTTTTTGCATCATCATGGCTCAAAGAAATTCTGTAATTCAAGTCCCCAAACCATATGATTCGGCTGGAGAAAACATTTCCCACATAATCAGAATTTGTTTGGAACCAATGATATGGAAATTACTCAATGTCATTAAGCACTTAATTTTTTTTGCATTAAAACTCTTGGTAATTAGTTTCAAAAGATGCTCACTCATGATCTAAGATTCTATCAGGCATCCTACTATTTGGTGTCTTGCAAATCCTTGGAAACTGAGTGTTCTTCAGAATCTCTATGACATCAAGATTCCTGCGAAGCTCGTCACCCTCTTTCTCTCCAGATGCCAAATGACTACAGATAAAGCAAAAACTTGTCTGATAAAAAGACATGCTCACTGATATACACCCCTGCAGCCACAGAAACAAGCATGGTAATGTAGATAGTAACTACAACTTTGTGTTCAGAAATTGTTTTCTATTTACACTTTGTATGAACTTTAGTTGAATGAAACAGAATAAAGCTTCTTAAGACTACCTTGTTTCCAAGGCAACCCATGATCCCGCGGCTAGTGCAACATATTCTGAGATGGCCTACATACTGAACAAGTTCCCTCTTCATCCAGACACTAACAAAAATTCCAACCATTTGCTTGCATGTAACAAGGCTGTATTTCATCTGAGTAGTAGCCAAGGAAACAGGAATTGGGAAATTATCATCCTCTTCTTCGGTGGAAGAATCATCTGAATTGAAGTTTGATTCTTGACAGCGAAAACAGAAATCCTTTGCAGCCTTCCTTTCCATTTCAAGAACACAGTTACAACTTTTTAGCCTCTTTCCATTTAATTTTTTGAAAGTTTTCTTAATCTTCTTCAAAGAAGGCTTTTGGAAGAACAATGGTCCACCAAAAGATGCAGTCTGTTTTAGTCCGTTGGGAGCCAAATCTGAAGGACCATTGAGTGATTGATTGATTAAAGCGAGCCATTTTGCAGCAGGCTCATTATCCTCTAATACCAGCACATTTCCAGCATTTAAAGGGACAATCTCCTGAAAGCTGAAAAATTGAAGATATATAATATTGTGAATTAGAGTGAGTTTGTTTAAGACTTGCTTTCTTAAACGAATCACTTTCTTTATGCTAATATAAAACCACTTTTGAAAAATGTTCACATTATTAATACAAGCTTTTAGATTCTTTTGAAGAGATTAGTTTATACAATCTAAACAACACTTTTTTCCCCTTTTTAGTTCAGCAAACTTGTAAAGCAGAAATCTCCGATTAGACTACTTTTCTGCCTAACAAAGCGCTTCCCAATATTCAAAGCATTTTTATTGCTCAAGCAGACAACACCACATGCACCAAACTATGTTGGCATATGGCAAACGGTGCAAATAAATTCATTTCATGACAAGTCTGAAAGGTCAAAACTTCAAATCTAAAGTGATAAATGACCTTCTTTTTGACAAAGTGAAGAAAAAAGGGTAGTTGGTTAACTCCCTTGAAACAAGGGGCAATTTGTTGACTAAAATCTTATTCATTGATTAAAATCAGAAGTATGAGAGAGGGAGAGAGCATACCCCAAAACATACATATCTGGGTCATTTCGAACCTGAAGAAATTCACTCAGATCAAGGTTCATAGTGGGGCATTGCCCTCCCACATTCCATGTTGCTGCAAAAACTCTGATATGCAAATAACTACGATCATTAATCTGTCACCAAATATTTTGTACCATTTTTATACAAGAAAAAAAAAATCAATTCTTCATATAAATCTACCTGAGATTTTGAACTGCTTCGGTAGAAGACATAGAAGGTTCTGAGCCTCGATTTTCAATGGATGGATCAGAAAGTGCATCTGCAAGGAAAATTAGAGATTGATCTAAGTGATCATGCCAAGATGAACCTCTAGAATGGTGTTTCTGAAACATGTGAAGATTGCTCTTAACATCATCTTCTAGTAGGGAATGTACATACAGTAAAAGTTAAGATAAAGATATTATGGATAATATCCTTGTCATGGAAAGATAAGTTCTCACAACCACTGTAATACATTGGAACATATTACTAAGCAAGAAAGGAATATATGCCTTTCTCAATAACCACTTATTATCTCTCAACAGTAAGAGAATATTTTGTGCCAAGATGAAATAGTGAAAAAAAAAATGAATCCATTCAACTTGCTTCATTCATTTCGCCATATGAAACACAAGTATGAACACATTCTTGTGATTTTACATTAAAAAACACTTAGGATGTTCCCCCTTACCACTCTGAACTTTCAGTTATCAGTTAGGCCAGCTCATCTCCTAATCTTTACAACTAAGATGGGATTTTATAAACATTGTGCTTATACAAAAGATGGAAGAAGCAAAGGTTAAGTCAAAGGGAAATAAAGAAGTAATATATATTCTCTTCAACACAAAAGTAGTGATTCCAATAAATATTCTCTTTAATGGGATAGTAGTGATTCCACCTTTTCAGGGAAGACAGCATATTGAAATGCTGATTGATATCTCCAACATAACCAAAAAAAATTAACAATGTCTATGTCAAATCACCCATAATTCAAAAACATTATTCTATGTTTTTCACATCTTCGTATACATGACCAGAATGTTGTGTAATGCTGCCAACCTCTATCAGTTAAAACAGAGTGAATTTGAAAAGAACTCACCAAGGGAATAATTTGAACCTCTCTCCATTGTCCTTCCGTTTCTCTCTCTCATGGCCAAAACTTTCCACAGAAACGACTGAAAAATCACATTCACAGAATCAATTGTTGCCAAAAGAAGAAAGAGTAAACATTTAATCAAGTTATTGAAATAAACATAAACACTGCATAACCAATACATAGTCAGTCACATGACTCCAGAGATTCCAGAGTGTCATCCATTGAATATCTTCATGGCAGTGAATAATAGACAAAACAAACGCAACAGAAAAAAAATGTTTGCAATTAAACTGAAGACAAACTAAACAATATTTTCAAGAAAAGAAACAGAGAAAGAAAGAAAGAAAGAAAGAAAGAAAGAAACCTGCTTTTTCCTCTGCTGATTGCTTGGTATGATATCTGAAACTGTTTCTTCTTGTCTATCCTCAAATTCGTTGTCCATCTAAATTCCCAGTGAAGACACGTAAATTAGTGCACTCAGAGAATAAGATCACAAGAAATTAATCAACACCCATTTGCATGATTATTTCCCGGAAACCATTTACAAGAAAATAGGCATCTCAAAGCATTCACACCAACCAAAACTGGCATGCTCAGATTATTGAAACACATGGGGTATGACCCAAATTGGAAGAGAATGAATTCACAGATGCCCAGAAATGTTAACAAGTGCAAAAGAATGCAACAAGTATCAATTCTTAACCATGAACCCAAATCCAACAAATCAGAACAGTGTCACACAAAAATGGCATTCACTAAAGAAGAAAATCTCAGCCATTTAAAGAAAACATTGCCACCCCATGAAAAGGGGTATAAATTCCAAATGTGTTTCTTACAAAAGTCAACTTCTAGTGCAATGCCCTTCAAGCATCAATTGTCCTACAGGGTATTCCCAGAGAAGGAATATGAACTGGGAAAAGAAAGAGAAAAAAAAAGGAACCTGAATAATCCTTGTAGAACTGAGAACTCTTACTGTTGTCTGCAACAAAAGGGTCCTAAGTTTCTCTTCCAAAGAAGCCTAAAACTTGACATATATACCAAACAAACATTTGATGGTTTCCAAAAGGATAGAAGAGGGGACAAAGAAATAGGAATAGGTGAAAATAGGGAGTAGGGTCCTCTCCCTACTCAAGAAATTGGAATGAAAAATTCAGAAACAATAAATAGAAAAGAGATAAAAGGGAAACAGTCAAAAGGGAGAATGGAATAGAATCTCATGTGCCCCTTCATTCAGATATATTATTATTTTTTGAGGTGTGTGGCAAAGGCTATGATTCGTCAGTTTGTTCATTGTTTTACTCCATTGGAAAACCCAAAAGAGGTTCTTTTCAAGAGCCAACGAAAAAAAGCATTTTTTTTAGCTTCAATGCTGAGAATTGTCTTCGAAGTTTGAACCTCGTCCTTTGTACTAGTTTGAACGTTAAGGGTAGATAGAAAAGAAGTTACTTTTCTTGTGTGATCTTAGTCCATGGAGAGAGAAAGTAACCAACCCCACGTGTGTGCCTGCAAATAAAATCACAATAGTTGGTTGTGCCATGTTTCCTATGAATGTGACACCAAAAGGTACCTTCTGCCTTGTGCTAAGGAATGCCTTTTACCCATTTCCATGGATTTTGTATCACATTAGAAATACAAAATTGCAAGTTTTTTTTCATATTAAGTTTTCAGAAAATCATCATCATTCATGTTTCATTATGACAAATACAGCAATTAATAATTATCCTATCAGATTTATAAGAAAGAAATGAGAAGGATAAAGTTATTCTAAGATTGATTATAAGAAAATTACTTTTTTTTATTTTTTTTCTTATGGTTCTATTTTATAGTTAATATCTATATATAAAAAAATAATTGTTATAGAGGATACATCAAGATATATTTGAAGAATATTTTTTGTTATTTTTTCAATTATTAACTTTTTTAGATATTAAATTCTATTAATTGTATTGTTGAACATTTTATGGATTAGAGGTGAGCTTGAGTTTCCATTCATAGAAACCTTAACTTTTATGATAATTAGTTGAATCCCACCAATTGATTAATATAACACAATCTAAGGAGAGAAATCTTTCATTACTAGTTTGTTCTTTATTCTTGATCATGAAGATTCAAATATTCCATATTCATTTTATGGATTTCTTTACATATCATTTTGACTGAATTTTAGATGAATTAGATATTTGTGCATATATATGGTTGTTTGGTTCAATAGATAATTATAAAAGGGATGCAAGGGGAAGAAGGAATTTGGAATAAAATAAAATGGGTCGATGACATTACTTGAGTATTTGAAAAGCTTTTATCACAAGCTTATTTCATGAGCTTGAGCTTGATTGAAAAATTCTTTCAAAAGAAAATTCAGAAACATTCTTAACAAACTCAAATCCTAAAGATGATGCTATGAGAAACCCCTTCTACATATAGTTTTCAAGTAATGCATGATTATGTCCAATTTCAATAATAAATAGTGATGGTCCACCAATTTTCAAAGGTTTCACCAAAACTAGTCTAGTTTGGTCAAAAGGTAACCAAGGTTTGGCCAAGGATTGTTTATGTCCCTCCTAAATGCAACATAATGCTATAGAATTATAAACTCAAATAAGTTTGGTATAATATATAACTAAAACATAAAAAAAAAAGTATTGACTTATACAAAAATTCAATCCAATTGAATACAATCTTGAGCAATTCAATTACCTACAATGATTACCTCAATTGTTAACTAAAGAATTAAAGACGGATGAATATTTAGAAGAGTGAAAAATATTTATATGGGTTGACCGTCTACTACTTTGAGAGTTGCATATAGTCTTCAATCAACTTAATTGATAGTTATTTTTAATGTTTATGTGAACACAAAGTTAAATATTTATTTAAATGTTTGAATACTATAAATAGAGTATTTGAATATCTCTCAAGTATTCAAATACTTTTCTTAGAAATTCTAGAATAAGTTCTTTGTATTATTGCAATACTTGACAATGTATTTCAATGTTTTCCTTATGTTTTTATACTTTTTCAAAAATCCCATAAACATCTTTAAAAAAAATGTTAATGCTCATATACTCAAAGTTAAACATCTATAAACTTATTCATAAAAAAAAACAGAATGACATTACAAAAACAATAAAGATTAATAGTATAAGTAAAAAGGAATACAATGAAAGTAAGAACAATATAAACAAATACAGAACATTCATTTTTCAAAAGAGAGGATACTTCTTCTTCTTTTATGTCTTCGTCTATGAAGGAATTTTAATAAGTAAATACAAGAAAGAAAGGGAAAATAATCCTATACATGTTTATTACACAAGAGAAAAAGAGAGACAACTTTGTATGAACATAATAATTACAAACACCTTCTACCTAAGAATACCAATATACAACTATAAAATAGATGCACAATAATGGAAGATACGATGTAGTTAAGTATAAAAACTTACCTTACTACAAAAGCAAATCGATAGAGAATATTTAGACATTGACAATGCTGAAGAGAAAGAGGGCAAAAGTTAGGGTAACTTCTTGATTAAAGTTCTAGTAGGTTGGCAACAACAGACATGGATTGCGCGAAAGGAAAAATGAAGAAAAAGAAGAAACAATTAATATACCTAAAACAAAATTAGGATAATTTTTTATTTCAAAGTAATAATAAAGATGTTTTAGTCAAACTACTTAAATCAAATAATATTCACCTTCTTTTCCTTGTAAGTCTCTTAATACAAGAAGGAAGGCAAAATTAGGGAAGGTGAGATTTTTCTTTTTTTTCATTTCTCTCCCCACCTAAAAATTTAACTAACAAAAAGATTAACATAATGTTTTCTCTCTAACCAAACTAGTAAAAAAGTTATAACAATTAGTTTATAAAGAGTTAATTTCTAAATATTTTTGTAAAATAAAAATAAAAAACACATATTTTTATTCTTGTTTATAAATTAATTATCTAACAATATTAGAATATTTTAGATTATATGTAATGTTTGTAACGTGTACTTGTCTTTTCAATCAACAACTATCTTCACAAATGAACACTATTTATTATGTGTTTGACTTTACTCATTTTTTAGGATGTTACCCATCTCGACACTATTACAAGTCAATCACATTCAACATTACTACAAGTCAATCACATTGTTAGAATAAAGATGATTACAAATGTTTAAATGTGAAACATAAATCAACTAAGAGTTTAATCTTCTTATTGTTAGGAAATGAAACATGGACAAACAACATAACAACACTAGGAATGGAATTGTCATAAGAAGATTGAACTAAACAAGCAAAGTAAAATAATAACAAGAACTACAAGTAAAGAGAAAGTGGATAAAAGACTTAGGAGATGAGAAGAAGTGATGTGTCACTCGAGAAAACTTCATGTTCCTCCCCAGGATGAGCATCATAGAATAGATTACCACTTGACTCCTAAGAACCAAGATAAGACTCTAGAATAGTGATCACTCTCACAAGAGCATTTACATAATGATGGAGATCAAGCTCAAGAGGACATGGAGGCCAATCAACAAGATCAAGAAGAGGTGGAGGCACAAATGGAGGACGCCCATGGAGGTCAAAGTCCACCTCAAAGGATTACAAGAAGCATGTTCAAAGCTTTGGGAGCTAGAGGACATTTATTTTCTCTTTTTGTAATTTCTTTAGTTGAAGGTGCTTAGAGGAAAACATTAGAAACCTCTTTTGTTTTAGCATCTTTTAGGCTTTAGTTAGGAGCTTTAGGAGGGGGGGTGTATTAGTAGATAGGTGTAGGTGTAGTTTTTGGGAGGTGTCATAGTAGAAAAAGGTCACACCTCCCATGTGACTTGTTTTTTGTGGGAATTTCAAATGAGTTTATTTGAAATTTCCCACCTATTTTTCAGCACCTTAGGCTATAAATAGAGGTGCTTCCTTTGTAAAATTCAGATTGGAATTAATCTAAGAAAACTCTACTCAAATTTTGAGTGAACTTTGGAGAGCTTTTGGAGCCTTCTTCTCTAGTCTTATCTTGATGGATCATTGGAGTCCTCAAGTGGCGGCATCACTCTCATCTAGGAGCATTCCACACTTCTAGTGGCAAGATCATCCAACATTCTTCCATCTTCATGAGCACTCTCTTCTCCTTCCTTTCTTCTCTTTCAATTGTTCATGTTGTCTTGTGTTCTTGAGTTTTTTGGTTCTGTTTTTCTGTTTTTCCAGCACCTATGTTCTGTTCTTGCCTTTTAATTTCAATTCTGTTTGGTTCCTTTTAGTTTCTCCTCTTTTTTGGTTCAATTTGACTAAAATTGGTTCATCCAAATGAGTTTGGGATTAGGTACTAGTTTTTGGTGAGTTCTTGTCTTAGAACAAATGATCCAACTCTAAGAAAAGTGCCTCTATATTGTCCAACTCAAGGTGATTCCTAAGAAGGTCAAGAACCTTTCTCTATATGGCTAGTGGAATCACATTTCTCTCAATTGGCTTACTGTTTTTAATTGATTCTAGTGCCATTTTTGAGTTAACATCTTGAAGTTTCTGTGGTATAAATTTGATAATCCAGTTCGCTCTACAACGTTCCAGTTAAATCAGAGAATATCACGCACAGTTTGCATTTAAAAAATTTTCCAGTAGCTAAATTTTTGTTTTCTTCATCTACTCTAGTGCTTTTCCTTAGGTATTCTTTTGTGTGCCTACTTTTCTCATTGAGTTCTTTATTTTCTTGATTGTCTTTCATTCTTACTCTTTGAGTTTGTCTTACATATAGTTTTCCTTTTGCAATTACCTTTCCTTGCTTATACCTTTTCTTGTTTGTCTTTATTGTTTCTTTGGTTTTGTGGTGGATTGCTCTTAAGATTGGTGTGCTTGCTTTGACATATTTCATTTGAGGATTCCAAGGCCTCAAGATCAGATTGGTGCAAGACCATTATTTCTTTGAGAGTGATATCTTTTTCAGCCTTAGTTCACTTCGGCAGTTTCATTGCCAAAAGCTCACTGTTTTTGCTAATTTTTAACTTGTTTGCTGTTTTGTGTGTTTGCTGTTTTTTAATTACAAATGGCTGGATTTTCAAGTGATGCATCCTACAAGCAGAATTCTCCTTCCAAAGCTTCCATTCTTGGTGAATTACAAGAAGCTCAAAGAACAATTAGACGGTTGGAGGAGAAAATGCAAAAGATGGAGGTCCAACAATCTAGACCATCTCCTTCTATCCATGATGGACATCATTCTCATAGACCATCTTCAAGAGCTTCTTCAAATGATGTTGGCCGTGAAGATGAGCATAGGAGAAGGAGACCTCCACCCCAAGTCCATGGACAAAGACATCATCACCAAGGGGAAAGAATTCACTACGGCAATGGCTTCTATCATGATGCAAAGTCCAAGCTTCCTTCGGTCAAGTTACCTTGTTTTAATGGTTCTAGTGATCCAAATGTATATTTAGATTGGGAGGCTAAGTGTGAACAAATTTTTGAGATCCATGAGATCCAAGATGAGCATAAGCTCAAGCTAGCCACCCTAGAGTTTAGTGATTATGCCATGAAATGGTGGCATGGAATTGTAAAGGACATTATCTATCACAAGGGTCCTCCCGTGGACTCTTGGAACTCTTTAAAGGATCACATGCGCGCTAGGTTTGTGCCCCCACATTTTAGGAAAGACCTCATGTTGAGACTCCAACGGTTTCAACAAGGCACGCTAAATGTGGATGAATATTATAAGGAGCTTGAGACGCTTGTGCTTAAAATTGAATTAGAAGAAAGTGAAGAAGCCATGGTTGCTAGGTTTGTGAGTGGTCTTAGGAAGGATATTCAAGACATTGTTGAGTTACAAGAGTGTTCATCATTGGGTTCTTTAGTTCATCTTGCAATGAAGGTGGAAGCCCAACTTGCTAAGAAAAACTCTTTTAAAAATGCTTCCAATGATGGATACTACTCCAAGTCTTGGAGAAACAAAACTTCTTTTTCTAAACATCCTTCCAAAGATTCTTCTTTCAAACCCAAGGAATCTAAGCCATCTACTTCTAGACCTAAGTCTCCCACTAGAACATCTAACACTAAATGCTTTAAATGTATGGGTTATGGTCATATTGCTGCAAATTGTCCTTCGAAACGAAGTATGTACATGCATGAGGGCATTGTAGTTAGTGAGCATGATTCGGATTCTCCTAAGCATTCATTGCATTCTCATGCATCTAGTGAGGAAGAGAGTGAATGTCCACTTGAAGGGGACTTGTTAGTTGTGAGAAGACTTCTTGGACAAGTTTCACAACCTTTTGATGAAAGTCAAAGGGAAAATATTTTCCATACAAGATGTCTTATTCAAAACAACATTTGTTCCTTGATAGTGGATGGAGGTAGTTGTGCAAATGTGGCTAGTACAAGAGTAGTAGATAAGCTTGGATTGCCTACTATCTCTCATACAAAGCCCTACAAATTACAATGGCTTAGTGAAGTAGGAGAAATAATTGTTAATAAACAAGTCCTCATCCATTTCTCCATTGGAAAATACAAAGATGAGGTATTATGTGATGTTGTGCCCATGGAAGCCACTCATGTTCTTTTGGGAAGGTCTTGGCAATTTGATAGAAAAGTTTTACATGATGGCTTTACCAACAAACTATCTTTTGAATTCCATGGTCACAAGGTTACTTTAAAATCTCTCTCTCCAAGAGAAGTCCATGAGGACCAAGTTATCATGAAGAAAAAGAGGGAGAGTGAAAAAGATAAAAAAGATAAGAGTTCTAAGCCTACACTCCTTGTGTCTAGGCGTGAAATTGAAAGGGAAATAGTGGCTCATCATCCTCTTTTTTTAGCCATCCCTAGAACTCTTAGAGTAGAATCACTTGTTGATAGTTCTCATTGCTTGGAAAATTTGGTAGAAGAGTTCAAAGATGTGTTTCAAGATCCTCCAAATGGATTTCCACCTTTGAGAGGGATTGAGCACCAAATTAATTTGATACCGGGCTCTTCTTTACCAAATCGTCCAGCATATAGGACCAATCCAAGGGAAACCAAGGAAATTCGCCAACAAGTTGAGGCTTTGATTGAGAAAGGGTGGGTGCAAGATAGCATGAGCCCTTGTGCTATGCCTATCATCTTAGTGCCAAAAAAGGATGGCACATGGCGAATGTGTTCGGATTGTAGGGCCATCAATAACATAACTATTAAGTATAGGCATCCCATACCTAGACTAGATGATTTGTTGGATGAATTACATGGTTCAAAAATCTTTTCAAAGATTGATCTTAAAAGCGGCTACAATCAAATCCGTATCAAACCGGGTGATGAATGGAAGACGGCTTTTAAGACCAACTTTGGTTTATATGAGTGGTTAGTTATGCCTTTTGGTTTAACTAATGCACCAAGTACCTTCATGCGCCTCATGCATCATGTTCTTAGACCTTTCATTGGTAAGTTTGTTGTGGTTTACTTTGATGACATTCTCATTTATAGCTTATCTTTGAATGACCATAGGTTGCATGTTAGGCAAGTTTTAGAAACCCTTAGGAAGGAACATTTGTATGCTAACCTTGCTAAATGTATGTTTGCTCTTGATCATATAGAATTCCTAGGGTTTGTTGTGAGTTGTAAAGGGGTCCATGTGGACAAAACAAAGGTGGTGGCCATTCAAAATTGGCCTACACCGAAATCTTTGAATGAGGTCCGAAGTTTTCATGGACTAGCTTCTTTCTATAGAAGATTTGTCCCAAACTTTGGTACCATTGCCGCACCACTCAATGACATAGTGAAAAAGGATGTGGTCTTTCATTGGGGAGAAGCACAACAAAATGCTTTTGATACTTTGAAAGAAAAATTGACTAATGCTCCCATCTTGGCCCTTCCTAATTTCACTAAGACATTTGAGATTGAGTGTGATGCTTCAAGTATAGGTATTGGGGCTGTTCTCCTTCAAGAGGGCCACCCCATAGCCTATTTTAGTGAGAAATTGAAGGGAAGTCATCTCAACTATTCCACCTATGATAAGGAATTATATGCACTTGTTAGGGCTTTGTTTACTTGGCAACACTATCTTTTTCCCAAAGAGTTTGTGATACATAGTGATCATGAATCTCTTAAATATTTGAAAAGCCAAAACAAACTTAACAAGAGGCATGCTAAGTGGGTGGAATTCATTGAGCAATTTCCTTATGTGATCAAACACAAGCAAGGCAAAATAAATATTGTGGCGGATGCTCTTTCTAGAAGATACACCTTGCTAAATCTTTTAACCTCTCAATATCTTGGTTTTGATCACATTAAGGAACTTTATCATGATGACCTTGATTTTTCTCCCATCTATCAAGAGTGTCTTAAAGGAGGACACAAAGACTTTTTTATTCAAGATGGCTTTCTTTTTAAAGGAAAACGTCTTTGTGTTCCCCAAAGCTCTATTAGATTATCTCTTGTTAGAGAAGCTCATGAGGGGGGTTTAATGGGACATTTTGGGGTTGCTAAAACTTTGGATGTGTTGCATGAACATTTCTTTTGGCCACATATGCATAAACATGTTCATAGTTTGTGTGATAAATGCATAGCTTGCCGCAAAGCTAAGTCTAAAATGCATCCCCATGGTCTTTATACTCCTCTTCCTATCCCTTCAATGCCTTGGGTAGATATATCTATGGATTTCATCTTAGGCTTACCCAAGACATCAAAGGGAAAGGACTCCATTTTTGTGGTAGTGGATCGTTTTTCAAAGATGGCTCACTTTATTCCTTGCCACAAAGTGGATGATGCATGCCACACTGCAAACCTCTTCTTTCAAGAAGTGGTTCGCTTGCATGGGATTCCTAGGTCTATAGTGTCTGATAGAGATCCTAAGTTCTTGAGTCACTTTTGGAAGACCTTGTGGGGCAAGCTTGGAACTAAGCTTTTATTTTCTACCACTTGTCACCCACAAATTGATGGTCAAACCGAGGTGGTGAATAGAACTTTGGGACAACTATTGAGATGCTTTATTTCGGGGAATCCTAGAGTGTGGGAGAATTTACTACCCCATGTTGAGTTTGCATATAACCGAGTAGTAAATTCTACCACCTCCCATTCTCCTTTTGAGGTGGTCTATGGGTTTAATCCCCTAACACCTCTTGATCTTCTTCCTATTCCCCTTCTTGGAGATGTCTTGTGCAAAGATGGGGATGAAAAGGCTTCTTTTGTGAAAACTTTGCATAAAGACATCAAGAAGAGAATTGAGAAGAAGGTTGGCAAGTATGCTGAACTTGCCAATAAAAGGAGAAAAGCATTGTTGTTTGATGAGGGCGATTGGGTTTGGCTTCACTTGAGGAAGGATCGTTTTCCTACTCAAAGGAAGTCCAAACTAATGCCTCGAGGGGATGGACCTTTCCAAGTCCTCAAGAGGATTAATGACAATGCTTATAAGTTAGATATGCCTGATACATTCTTAGGTAGTCATACTTTTAATATCAGCGATCTAACTCCCTTTTCTGTAGGTCTCCAGAATTCGTGGTCGAATTCTCTCCAACTCGGGGAGTATGATGGAGATCAAGCTCAAGAGGACATGGAGGCCAATCAACAAGATCAAGAAGAGGTGGAGGCACAAATGGAGGACGCCCATGGAGGTCAAAGTCCACCTCAAAGGATTACAATAAGCATGTTCAAAGCTTTGGGAGCTAGAGGACATTTATTTTCTCTTTTTGTAATTTCTTTAGTTGAAGGTGCTTAGAGGGAAATATTAGAAACCTCTTTTGTTTTAGCATCTTTTAGGCTTTAGTTAGGAGCTTTAGGAGGGGGGGTGTATTAGTAGATAGGTGTAGGTGTAGTTTTTGGGAGGTGTCATAGTAGAAAAAGGTCACACCTCCCATGTGACTTGTTTTTTGTGGGAATTTCAAATGAGTTTATTTGAAATTTCCCACCTATTTTTCAGCACCTTAGGCTATAAATAGAGGTGCTTCCTTTGTAAAATTCAGATTGGAATTAATCTAAGAAAACTCTACTCAAATTTTGAGTGAACTTTGGAGAGCTTTTGGAGCCTTCTTCTCTAGTCTTATCTTGATGGATCATTGGAGTCCTCAAGTGGCGGCATCACTCTCATCTAGGAGCATTCCACACTTCTAGTGGCAAGATCATCCAACATTCTTCCATCTTCATGAGCACTCTCTTCTCCTTCCTTTCTTCTCTTTCAATTGTTCATGTTGTCTTGTGTTCTTGAGTTTTTTGGTTCTGTTTTTCTGTTTTTCCAGCACCTATGTTCTGTTCTTGCCTTTTAATTTCAATTCTGTTTGGTTCCTTTTAGTTTCTCCTCTTTTTTGGTTCAATTTGACTAAAATTGGTTCATCCAAATGAGTTTGGGATTAGGTACTAGTTTTTGGTGAGTTCTTGTCTTAGAACAAATGATCCAACTCTAAGAAAAGTGCCTCTATATTGTCCAACTCAAGGTGATTCCTAAGAAGGTCAAGAACCTTTCTCTATATGGCTAGTGGAATCACATCACATAAACTCTCCAATTATCATACATCTTCAAACAAATTTACAAAGAGAGGGAATGACTATATATAGGCACTCAAGGCTAAGTTTGGTCAATGAATGTACAAAGAAATAAGAAAGATGTAAAAATAAAATTCAAATTTAAATTCTAGATCTAGATTAATGGATAGGATTATCTCCATGCTTGTGTCACACTTTCTATGTTAGACTCACATTGTCTTTGTCTTTGCCTAGACTGACCAAGTATAACATAAGCTCTTATTGTGCTTAGATGATTGCCTCATGTTGCTTCCTTGCACTCCTTTCTTTGCACCTCTTCCTTTTGGGCTTGATAGGCCCAAATTCAACCTACCCTAAAATTACTATTTGCACCTAGTTTTACTAAAAAAAATGACAAGCCTTAATATTTATGAGTCCAAGAAATATAAAATAAGGAAACTAAGAAAGTAATTTTTTAACAAGAACATCTTTTGTTATGTTTTGAGTTATCCTCCTTAAGATGATGTGTTATTTCTCTTTTCTATATTTTCACAGGTTCAACAAACACGTTAGGATTTCTGCTTAAATTAAATACAAATTTTGTTAAATTACTATCAAAAGACATGTTATAAATGTAAAAGTAAAAGACATTAAAGAAAGATATTGTAACAAGTTGCATTACACATGCATAATAGAATTCAATATTAACACCAACAAGATAAAAATGTTATTTTATTTTATTAAGAGATCAATTTGTTAAATGATATTGAATCCACAATCATAGTTTTTTTTTTCTCTCTTAATATAGGATTTCAAAAAAAGTTTTGGGAGACTTGTACAATATATCTCTAGTGTCTATCCAATGACTATAGTTTACAAGAAGAGAATTCTTTAAGACCTAGAAGCATCCCACAAAGTGTTAAAAAAAATTAAAACCAATTTTTTTCTCTTATTTTGTAGGTTTAATAGCCTTTTTGCTCCTTTATTTGTTATATATTCTCAATTTAGTCTCACTATAATGTCTCAATTTGGTCCAATTTTCTTAAAGAAAATAATCAATGTAGTCTCTTATATTAAATTGGTGTTAACAATATTTAGACAATGATGATATGCCACAATAACTTGTTGATGTGACAATTGATAATGTAGTCCATTCATCAATTCTCTTATTTCCTAAAACTCTTCAGATCGTCATCATCTAATTATTTGTCTTTCACCTTCCGTATATCCCTCTGCTTTTCTCCTCATCTAAGTTTTCTCCTCTTCAACAAATAGAGTGGTGTCTCCTTTCATTTCTACTCATTAGTAGAAAACAATTTATAAGAAGTAGAAAACAAAAATCTGTATGGAAATCATCAACAACAACATAGACCAAACTTAGCATGTAAATTTGGATTATTCTCCTTTATCTTCGCAAGATATCAAAGACCAATGAAACTCACACTCCTTGCCTAAACCATGCATTATAGATCAATCCTTCCACAACACTTTCCCTTCTCTTTCGTTCTCCTCCAACATTGTCATCAACCACGCACCAAGACCACCAAGAACAAAAGGAGATCAAGAATCAAATGATTACCCATATTGCAGTTGATCAAAATCAAAGGAAAAAGATGAATGAGTACCTTGTTATTCTTTGATCCATTTTTCCATCCTTTTATGTCCAAAGGATCAGTCAAAATACCCTTCATTTCATATTTACATATTATAAATTATATATAGGCGAATGGAAGGACAAGAAAGGGGAAACAAAAGTGATTACATCACTACTGTTATTCTATTTATGCTTCTTTGAAATGCATGTTTCAGTGATGAAAACAATTAAGAAGATTCAAAGACAACTTTCGTGGGGATGGGAAACGGGTAGAAGGAAAATAACATGAATACCTTGGGAAAAGGCCTGTGAATCTAAAGAGGAAGGTGGGTTACGGGTAATACTTATTTAACATTGCATTAATAGGTAAATGGGAATGGTGGCTAAAATGAGTAAAAGATGGTCTATGGAAAGAAATACTAGACTCTTAGAATGGCGTGAAACGATTTAAAGAATCAAATAAAAAACAACAAGACCTCTCTTTGGTGGAGGGATTTGAAAAAAAAAAATTGGAGCTAGAGGAGTGGGGGAATACATTTGAAGATAACATTATTTGGGATATTGGAGATGGGAAAGATATAAGATTTTGGGAAGACAAGTGGGTAGATAATGAAGAATTTAAAGTTAAGTTCCCAAGATTATTTTCCTTAACAACTTTCAAAGGCGCTAAGTTAAACCAAGCTGGAAGTTTGAGCAATAATGTATGGAGTTGGAATCTAAATTGGAGGATAATTTTGTTTGATTGGGAAATGAATCAAATATCCCAATTGTTGCAATGTTGGAGGGTAAGCGATTGATTAAGAAAAGAGAAGATAAATGGTTATGGAAGGAAGAACAAACTTCAGCCTACATTATTAAATCCATATATATATATATATATATATATATAATATTAAGAAAAGTGTTATGTGGTGAACATAGGACAATGTGTGAATTTTTTTGGAAGATCGAGGCTTTACCTTCACCACGAGTAGTATCTTGGAGGGTGCTACAAAATAAAGTGGCAACAAAAGATAATTTTCTTAGGCGAGGGATGGTTATGGAGAGTACTTTATGTGTAATATATTGTGAGGAAGAGGAGACAACTAATCATTTATTTTTTACCTATAGGATGGCTTGGTTAGTATGTAATACGTGTTATTTATGGATTGGTGAGGTTTCAGTTAATCACGGTTATGCAAAATCACACTTTCTCCACTTTAGATTGTCAAACTTATCAACATATGGAAATAGAGTGTGGTGTGTGGGTTGTTGTAATAGGGAAGATTTGAAAACAAAGAAATAAAATTATTTTTAAGAATGGTAGAGTAGACCACTTAGAGATTTACAAGAAGACACAATTAAATGCTTGGTAATGGATTACATGTAAGGAATATTTAATAGATTTTACATATTCTGAGTGATGTATGAATCATATAGTTTGTCTGAAATCTATGAAAAAAATAATAATTTTCCACCAAAAGACCTTACAGTTACAAGTGATCGATAGTTTGACATTACTAACTTTTCTTTATAGATTTTGGTCAAGGAGCTAGTTTAATTTGCAATGTAGGGGAAGGACAATGGGTGATGATTATGGAATATGCATATTGACTTATTTTTCTCTGGTGATTATAACTTTAGTTTTGATAGATTAATTGGAATGTTGGTATCTCGACTTATGTATACTTAAAATTTTTGAATGTTTGAAGGTTGATATGTAAACTGAGGGGTTGATTTTGGGGTTTATAGGCTAAATCACGTAGTATGTGGTAGTGTGGTTAGGGATCATGTGGATTGGGGGTTTTTCTCTTGTTTCTCTTGTATACGGGTTTAGACCTTTCTAGATAAAAATAATATAATTTTTAAAAAATATTCAAAATCATAATACATGTTTCAGAAAATGAAAAAGTACAATATAACTTTAATAGATCAAGATTTAAATTTAAATAACTTCACGATTTTTTTTGGTATTTTCTATAAACATATCTTAGTGAGTATTATAGCCCTTTTTTAGTTTTATTTTTTGTTAATCAAGTTGGTACGTACAATTAGCTTTTGTAGAGTAATGTAATGTTATTTCATTCTTTTTGCCTTATTTGTGCTTGGTGACAGATGTTGAAGAGTATAAGGGAGAAAAGATAAAAGTAATTAAGTTTACGTAATATCTAGAATTTGCCTGAAGCACCCTTTTATGCATTCTTTTAACTCTCAACAATCATGAGAATAGAAAAATGCATTAGTCTTCAAGGAAGAGAAATGGTTAATTTTTAGAAAACTTTCATGACAAACTTTGTAAAAGTAATCATGGTTCCTAAGAAAATAATCAAGAGCAACATCATGCATGGATTGTGATGTGATTTGGAATATTTAAGAAAAAGATTGCTTTGGATTATGTCTAAGACAAGATATCAATACCTAACTTATATATATATTAAGAAAAATAATTAATATACTTAATCATATTAGTTTTTTTCTGTAATTGTAATGTTTTCAAAATTATCCTTAAATGAAGAAAGAATGAGACCATTCTTGACTTTTAATAATTACCATGTATGAACTAAAAAACGAAGAATATTTTGATAAAAACAGTGTACTATAATGAAACATATGGAGGAAAAACTATGGCACATTTTTTTGAATTTGATTTATTATTATAAAGACATAGTTTCACCAATTTTGAGGAGAAGAACATGAGGTTGGAAATGGTGAATTGATAAGCAGATAGCGTAGAAAGGAAAAAATGGAAATGGTCCATTGAGAAATAAAGAAGGTAGAAAGACAAAGAGTGGAAAAGTGGTCCTAAAATCTAAGTCCATGAATGTTGAGAAAAATGTTGAAGAAAGCTCAAAACCCTAGAAATGGGTGACTCAACAACAGTCAAGGTCAAACTGGTCTCCACATGGGACCACTTTCAAAGTAGCCAAATCAATGTTGTCGCTTATCAACCATGATACCATCTTTTCTATAAATTCAAATTATATATATACATAGAGAGATTAATAATTAATCTCTCAAAATATCATTTAAGAAATTAATCTCTTTTCACACAAAAAAAAAATTAAGATCAACTTCTGATTATATGATTAAGAGATACGATTATCTATCAACAATAGATATTGTAAATAAATATTGTAAATTTATAAAGTAAAAAAAAAAATTGTATATGAATGTTAATTTTTTTTCTTTCTTTAATAAAAATACGTGATAATTGCTAAATACGCTTAGTTACTTCAAATATGACGGTTTAATTTAAACTAACAAAATTAAAGTCTTTTTTTAACCATGCATTACTAAAAAATTATAAAATAAAAATTAATTTTAGAGATAAAAATAATTAATTATTATATTGATAAAATTAAATATTAGACTAAAATAATTATTGAAATTTAAATTAATTGATAGTCAAATAGTTGGTAGCTAAAATCTTGATAACTAATTAAATATCAATTTAAAAACTATTTATTAATAATAGAAACTAATTTAGATACCAATTTTTAGTTTCTAAAATAAAATCTAATTTAGTTAATACATCAATTAATTACTTTTTTAATAATTAATTTTTTTTTAAAGATTCTCTTGTAGAAAATGAATAAATAGAATGAAATAATTTTAAGAAAATATAAACTTTTATGATGGTTGTTTTCATTAGTAATATATTAATTCTTATGGTTGTAATGGTGATCACAAGAAGTCATGTTGTAATAATACTAAAAAATGACTTAGAAAAGACATTGTGATATATAGTGATAAAGTATATTATTATTCATTAGGAAGAGAGAGAGAGAAAAAAAAGTGAAAACTAAGGGTAGTTATAAAGGTGGTGAGAGATATATAGAGTATAGTATGGTCCCCAAAGATGATTGTGGTGATGATATATAAACTATTCATCCATGCATGCTCTTTTACCAAAGTGTCTCTCACTTTTGTGGTACTAGGCCACTCTGCAAAGACACCAAACCACCTTAAAATAACACCAACATGGCGGCACTTCTCTTCATTCAAACACCACATCATTCTCCCCGAAAAACAGCCTCACCTTCTGCTTTTCAACTGGCACACTGGTCCCACTTCGCCACCATTTCACAGACACACTCCTTCCTATTCCTCTTTTCATGCTCAACCCATCTTCACCATGTTTCTAAGGACATGTGAGGACAATCAAGATCATCCTCTTCAGATCACACTTTCATCTTTTCTTGTTTCGATTGCTTTACAAGGCTAACTAATGTCTTATCAACATTGTTGTTGCTTTTCAATGTTTTTTCACATATGTAGTACTGAATAATAATGTGTTTTTGTCTGTGTAAGAATGCATGAGTTGGAATTTTGTCTATTCTACTGTTGTTTTACATGGTAGGAACTGATAAATTACTGGTATAGCTGAAAATTTAAAATATAGTTTTACTTTATGCAGATATATAATATACTCTAAGTTTACAGATGAAGAAAAGAAAATAAAAACTTGTGAGCTTATTAATGAATGATTTAAAAAAAATCAATTTCGACTCTATAGTATTTTTTATAGATTAAATGTGTTTTTAGTTTTTTTTTATAAAAACTTTCATGTTAAACATCATTATGAAACTTGTTTGATTCTTCTAAGTAACAATAATTATTTGTCTCCATACAAAAATATATTATTGAAAAAGAAAAAAAAATGAAATACAAATATATATGGGACTAAAATATTAATGAGTTATGATTTTTATTCCTGTAATTTTTTTCTTTTATCCCTATAAAATATGAAATTATTGATTGAAATTCTTATCAAATGTGTTTTGGTTTTAGTTTTTGTAAAAAAAAATATTTTTTATTCAAATCATTGTTTCTAGTTCATTATTCCTTCTAAACTAGATAAATAACATTTATTTTTATGTATTTTAAGATTTTATTTAAGTATTTAATGTTCATTATATCACAATATTATTATATATGTGTTATTTGAAATTTTCATTTGACTTTTTATTCAATACATATGTAAATAAACCAATGCCATATATGCTAACGATCAAAATTGATTTTTAATTTTAAAGTGACAAAAATAAAATAAAGAGATCTACCATACAAAAATTCAAAACTCACTTTTTTATAATATAGATTAAAAAATTAAAACATTATTTTATGAAATATCACAGTGAGGAATATCCCCTTAACCACCTGTATCTTATAATGTCAGAATTCTTCACAAGATTTAACTTAAAAAAAAATATTTATTATATGGACAACACAAACCACACACATTATCATTTTAAATAAGTAAACATAACATAATATACATTGACACGAGTAAAACAGGATTTGAATCTCTAAAGAGTAGAAAAAAAAATGTTATTAGAAGATGAGACCTTATAAAATATGTTAGATTGATACCATTAGAAGTAATATAATTCACAATTATATAATGATTAATTAATAAAAAAAATATGATTGTAAGGCTGTAATTATTTAAAATTTGTAATGATTATATAATAATTGATATAGAAATTTTCTTACCTATAACTGTTGGAGGGTTTACATAGAACACCTTTAAAAGTGGAATGAATCACTGCAACTCTTGTCCTTGCAAATTTGTCACCATGGATAATGTCATCATTACCACTATTTGAGTACTTGCAACCATCTTCCCTAATCGTCACAAAGAGTTTTTCACTCTTCTCTTGTTACCAAACCCCTTTGGAACTATTAAATACTTCATGCAAGGTTCGTTTTCAAATAATAATTTTGTGTGTTTGTGTATTAATTCATTGTTTAAACAATAATAATATTATGTTTATTAAATGAAATATCAAAGACCCGCTAGTTTATTATACCAAATGGAGATTCTTGATTGAAAATGAGATCTTAGTAGTTAGTTTGAGAATCTCTATGTACAAGTTGACCACAACATTAGGAATATTGTGAGATGGCATGGTGTACTTTTGCTAGTAGTGTATCTAATAGGAAAAAAAAATAGATATATACTATATGTTTTGGCATACATCAATAATAAAAAGAATTGGGGTCATTAGATGCTTAGTTAGTTATGCATATTAGGTCCTAATGGATGTTATATCATATTTCAATGGATGTTTAGTCAAAGGATAATTTAGTCTCAAAGAATTTGTTGAAATTTTGTGAGTATCTTCTTTCCCAAAGTTAGGTATCTTCTTTCCCAAATTGTGAGTTTTTTCCTACTTTTATCGAGGATAGGATTCTATAAGTGTTTATTCTTAGGGTTTCCTCCTATAAGGAATCCTAAGTAAAAATTGTAAGATCATTTTACTACACTTAAGCATACTAGAGAAAATATCCAATTCTCCTAAGAACACATATGACTCCAATCTTTGATTTGTGGAAGTTCATATTTAGGCCTGATGCAAAATCAAAACACCTAAAAATTGATTTGATAGAAAAGATATTGTGTTGGCTAGGCTCACACATAATTAAGGTATCATCTGCAAATTGTAGAATATTGACTTCAACCTCATCTTTTCTTATTCTCATTTCTTGTAATAGTTTTGCTTTTACAGTTTGTCTTACTAATCCTACTAAATCCTCCGCCACTATAAGAAAAAAAGGAAGGTGTCATAGGTTCTCCTTGTCTCAACCTCCTGTTTGGTCTAAACTCCTTAGTTGGACTTCCATTAACAAGTATAGACAGAGAGGTTGATTCCATACAACATTTCACCCAACCTATCCACTTATCAGTAAAGCTCATTCTATACATCATATGATACAAGAATTTTCATCTCACTAAGTCATATGTCTTCTCATAATCCACCTTTAAAATTACCCTTCTCTTCCTTTGCCTCCTTAACTCTTCTACCACTTCAATGGTCACTAAAACACTAGATGTCCCTTCCTTTTTAAAAAAGTCGATTGGCATTCATTTATGATAGCAGGGAGAACTATCTTGACTCTATTGACTAGATCCTAAATCCTAAATCTTGTATATTGCCCCAAATAAAGAGAGAGATTTATATATTGTTATAACTTTATTGAATCAAATATTTAAGTACCAAAGAAATGAAGAAATCATTACAATCCCTAAGTATTTTCCCTAACCGCCGAAAATACTCCACTGTCCATATAATGTCTAACTTCATGCTCTCTCAATTATTCTTAATGAAATTAAAGTTAAATCCATATGACATTGGACTCTTAGTACCATCACATTGTCAAATAACAATCCTAAGTATCGATAAAGTTAATAAATACATATCACTTGAATTAAGTAATTAAAAATATAATTCAACCTCAATTTATGTGTACACCTTTTAGAAATTTTTACCCATAAAAAATCATTGTTATGAATTAAAAGTGTTATAGTTGATTCTTATAGTCTAATTTTTCACTTCATTGTTCTAAACTTACAACTCTTTAGGTTCAAAACCAAATTTAACATTCGCTAATGTTTTAAATTTCAAACAAGGCTTAAAACTTTTGTTTTAAATTTATCCAATATATCCATCTAATGATTCTAGTATAATGTGTGTATCAAGTTTTTGACCATCATCATCAATCACCAAATAGTTACCAGTGATTCATTCATGAAGAATAAGATTGTTTAAAATAGTAACCAAAAATTCATTGTTATTTGGTGAGAAAAATCTTAAACATTAGTATTTTTTCCATAATCATGAGAGTTCATATATACTTAGTAAATTTATCAAATACACAGTTAGTATTGTAAAAAAGAACTACCTAGTTAACAGATGGCATCGACAGTGACCCAAGTTGAGACAAGTTGTGTCTGGTTTTCCTTCCCATCCGGATCATGCTATGCAGATTAACAGAAACCTAGAACATATTAACAGTAACAGTGGCATATGTTTCAGCATGTTATAAATCAATTATCATATTATATGCCAAGTGTGTGGTTGGTGTGTGGCACTGTCTTAACTCCTAGTTTACTATTTTCCAATCACTGTTTTCATCCATCATCATACCATCATACACGCAAAAATAACAATAAAATAAGAAAAGGTATTTCATTCATGATGTCATCCCATTCATTATTTAATCACAATTCTAAGTTGGAATATAAAGTTGTCATTTGTCAAAATATGATGTAACCTACATGTTTCAGCAATGTTTATACAGTAAAAGAAGACATAAACAAGTTTAAGCAACAAAAATTATTTGAAATGAGGATTTATAAAAGAATTTTTTTATTGGTATAATATTACCATCTATTTTATTTTTAGAATTTTTTATGAATAAATATAGTTTATTATGTATCATTTTTCTGAACATATAAATTTTTCCATTTTTTTTATTTTTTTTAATATAGTGATGCTTAATATATAAAAAAAATTATTTAAAAAAAGTTATTTGAAATGAGTACCCAATGAAAAATTTCATACTTTTAAGTAGTCAATCATTTTTATATCCAAGGTTTTTGTCTAACTATTTTTTTATTAACATTTTGACTTGGTAATTAGCATGTTAACATGACATGACACCAATATATTAGTAACATTGATTAAGCAATGTAATAGACACATCAACACATTAAGGGAAAGATTAAAAAAACTTTAAAAAAAGTTATAAATATTCAAAGCATTAACTTTTTATTAGATAAGATACTATTCTCAAATTTTATAAGGATTCCAAATTTATTTAAGCCATAAAATAATTTTACTATACTTCTATTCGATTTAAATATGTTTTTATATCTAATAAATAAATCACGTAATTTATTTTTAGTTTTTAATAAAAAAAATACTTTTGACACCCACTAAATAATAAATTATCAGTTCATTTTGAAAAATAACAATAAATAATGATATCAAAATAGAAATAAAAAATTTATATAAGTCAGAATTTTTTTTTATTAAAAAATAAAAGAAGTCTTGAAGTTTATTGAAAATCAAAAACTTATTTAAGTTAAGTAATTGTATGTCTTTTAGAAGTGATAAAATAGTTGGAGAATAATATATTTAAATAATTTCCCTATATTTTTTTTCCTATGTTTTGCCTTAATGTTCATATTTTAAAACAGCTTTTAGCCACAGAATAAAAAGGCCTCAATTATAGTTCATATATATGGTCCCAAATTATGAAATAGACATTCTTGAATGAGACAACACGTGATCAGCATATATATTGTCAATAAATAAAAGAACAAAAGAGAACTAACTGAGACTAATGGAACATGCAAATTAATATAATATATATATATATATATATATATATATATATAATGCAGGTACAATTTGAAGTACTAGATTCTCTAGCTGTTGTGTTAAAGTCTTTTGAATTTTAATTTTCTGATTAGAGTTATGAAATCTTTGATTAGGTTATCAATGGAACAATCTGTGTGCCACAACTATGTTACTGTAGTTCAAAGGTTTCTCACTTAGGCAATTACTTCCTACACCACCCAATTCTAATGGAAAAGATGAAAATGTCTTTAATGTATTATTTTTTGTATTACGGATGATTTTATATGAAATGGATTTTTGATTTTTTTTTCTGGATTTTTATATCAGAACAAAAAAATTCGGATCTACTTTTTCGGAATGTATTATTTTTAGTTCTGGATTTTCATATCCGAAATAAAGGATATTTTTTAAATTTTAAAAATGTGTTGAGTGCAGGTTCAATTTATAAGTTAAGAAAAACTTTTAAAATAGCAACTATACAATTAAACTCTTGGACCATACCTACATTAGAGTCTAGTACTTATAGTTAGGTAAAAGTGGTTGTGCATATAGTGAATTTTTTTCCTAACTCGTAAAAGTGTCTAAAAAATTTCATACTCTTCACTTTCTTTATACCCTTATTGTACTTTATTATAGTAGGTTAAAATTGAGTCTTCTAATAGTTGGATTTTAAGTTCTATTTTATGCTTCCAAATTGGATTAGTTCCCTACCATTTATAGCAACTAGGACTTAGGCTCGTTCATAGGCAATGTCTTGGCCTATCACAAGCTAAAAACACTCCACCACCACCTTTATTACTTTGTGTCTTCAAAAGAAATTTGAGATTGAAGAAATGTAAAAAACTCATTCTCAAAACTTTACCCTCATCATCAATTGTCTATCATTTCTCATCCTTAATGTTAAGAAATTGAACTTTCTTCTCAACTTCGTCTACACATGCACCAAACTAAAAAAGTATCATGATTGACTCTCAATTCATATGTTTGGTGAAGAACATAAAAGATTATTACTCTGTAGGAGTGTTTAATAGTTTAGGAGACATTCAAACGCATGTATCAAATGATGTTAAAATTTTATACGGATTGGGATACCCTGAAGTATCCCTTTTAATTCTATTTATTCATTGATTAAAAAAAATATTATTAATGTTAAAATTTAATTGTTTTAGTATTTGTTTTTTGTTATTTCGTTTTTTAATTCTATTTTTTAACATTATAAGTGTGAGTTTGAATTGTCCATTGAATAAAAATAAAAAAAGTTGAATAATATATAAAAAAAAAAACTCAAATTTATTGTTGTAAGATTTTAGGTAGGAAGTGATGTTATAATCTCATATATAGATTAATTCGTACGCATTTTATTCAATATGTATCCACCTCTAAATAACTATAACTAGTATCAGAATCTGTTTCACCTTGGTGACCAAAACAAATTATTGTGGTGAAGAAACTGTATTTTTAAAATTTAATCCAAAAATCTATTACTAGTATCAGAATTTGTTTCATCTTGGTTACCAAAACAAATGATTATGTGGTGAAGAATCTGTATTTTTAAAATTCTATATATTAAATTTTAAAACTCCCAATAGTATTTTTATGTTTTGAAAATACTCTTTTTAATCTTTAACAATAACGTTAAATATGTTAACCTAGTTGGTTGATTTGTGTATCGGTAAAGCATTCCAATTCTTAATATATCACACTCTATATTTTAAAAATGTTTATTTCATGCATTTTAGGTTTTTAAAAATTTTGTTTTTTGGTCCTTTTTTAACTAAAATATTAAATAAGATAATGGACATTTTAATCAATTCGTTAACCTTTTAGTTAAAAAGCATTGAAATAACAAATTTAAAAATAAAGCACCAAATTGACATTTTTAAAATTTAATGTACCAAAATGTAAACGCGCAAAAAAACGAGAGTAAAAAGTAACATTTCGTAAAAAAATATATTTAAACAAGACATGAAATTAGGTCTTTAATAAGAGTCTATTTAAATTTAACAAGTGACTCAAGTTTTTTTTTAATAGAAATAACAAGTCACAGTAATAAAGATGAAATAATAATAATAATAATAATAATAATACTATTATTATTAATATTATTGCAAAATGATAATAATAATAATAATGAAAATGATAATAGCTAGCAATAAAATATTAATAGTGATAAAAATAATGATAGTACTGACAATATAATAATAATATTAATGAGGATGATAATAATATAAAATTACTTGTTCTGATATAGATAATGTGGTTATAATGATGATACAATTAATGATCATGATAAATATGAAGACTATAGTAAAAATGATAAGGCAAGTTTTAATAATAAGGGTAAAAATGATAGTGCAAGAACCAGTGGTAGTGTTAAAGAGGTGTCTATTAAAACAATGAAATTGTCTATGATATCTAAAATGATGTATTTATACGTGTATATACAATTAATTGTCTCAAATGAACACAGTTATATAATAATTAATATATGATTAATGATGTTATGAACTTATTGAAATGTCTAATTATGATAACTTTGTCTATAAGATAAACGAAGATGATCATAGAAAATTATTGCTATATGATTAATAATGTCATTAAATTATTGAAATGTTTAATTGTAGTTAACTATTATAAATGGCAAATAGTGCTATGAAGTACTTAATCATATTTTTGTTTTGTTTGCAATTTAAGTACAATGTTGAGACTCTTCCTTCACATGAAAAGCCAAACAAACCACAATTTTTAAAATACAAGAGCTTTCTAATACAATCTTCATTATTGGATAAAATTTATAATCAGATTAAATAGAAAAGAGAGTAAAAAAGTTATCATATATATATATAAGCTGTTTTGCAAGAAGAAGAAAAATTAGTTTGCAAGAAGCAAGATCTACCAATTGGCTATCTCAGAATCATACAGTAGATACAATATCCATTTGAGGCAGCAATAAGAAGTTAAAAATGACTGCATCTAGCAATTAAGGAGTTCATAACATCCTATTCTACATCTAAGCAAAATACACTGAACAAATTACATAAAAACTGACAAAACTCAAAGCAAAAACACTGGCATACACATTATGATTATGACTCCACTGCCATCACAGAAACCGAGTCAGGTTCATGACCATGGACTCTAAACCGATATATACATGTGTGTGAAGGGCTTCCATGGTTGGATGTAAAATCGAGCCTTACCGTGTTGATGAGACCAAAAGCACCTGAATTCAGCACGTTGAATGTTTGAGCATTGCTCTTCTCAAGGTCATAAGTAAATTCTGATAGAAGATACATCTTTTCAATGTCTATTGCAGAATCAGCATTGAGGCCCTGCAGCCAACCAGAGACCCTGCAATCTTTAGGGGCACTTGATCTGTCATATGCAACGCTCTGTTCGATAGAAAAATTATCAGTACTAAAATTTCAAAATCTAAAAAAATGGATTCAGTGTAGCAGTGGCATGAAGATAAAAGTATGTTGATGCAAGAACATCCATCATAAACAAAATAACAAATAGAATTCGGAAGAAATGACAGGTTTAAATTATCAACAGCTGAGAATTTCTCGAAAGCAATATCATTCTGTTCAATGTCCACCACAAAAGCAACTAAAGGGTCATTTTACTTAATCTTCTATTTCTTGTTTTGATTCTGTTTTCTCACTTTTGAATTACAAAAGTACCATATTTTTTCAATCTATTTTTCTGCTTTTAAATATTTGTACAGGAAACATTGAAAACCATTTATTTGTTTTCTTTATACAAATATTTAGAAACAGGAAATAAATTCAAAACAAAATGACCTTTATATAACTAAAAAGTGAAAAGAGAAAATGAAAACAGGAAATAAAGTTGCAAGTAAACTTGTATTAGTGCTATTGTATTCACTTTTGGTCTTATCAATACACTTAAGAAATTACAAGGTATCCTATAATAGCATCTAATAGTCAATCTTAAAACACTAATTTGGGCCACAAAATCTACAGGAGATTGTTTGATCTGATGTAATCCTCTAAGAAAATGAATCAACTTCAGAAATTTCTTAGATATACACAAGAAAAAGTACTTTAAATAAATGTAACATATATCCACGTAAAAAGACAATATAAGTAGTCATGTTTATAGTCCCATTAAACATTATTCCCATCAGAAATTTATCCTCTTCAAATAGAGTAGCAAACTAAATAGATGCAACAAACAATATGCAGGTTAGATGAAAAACAGTAAAAATTGCAAGCAAAGCAGCCACCAAAAATGAGAAGAAAATACGCCATAACTTTATATTCATCCATGCCATACAAATAACAGATATACATATGATAAGATACAGATAAACAGCCATATTGGCCTATCTACGAATCAAATCATGGTATCTTTCACAATAATTCAATGAAATTCAGCCCTAATGACCCCATCGAAGGTAAAACCCCTTCTAGCAACTTCTAGCAGAACAGATCATCAGATCAGAGCCTCTTTAAAAAACTTAATTTGACATCAAATCGTCACTAATTCATTAAGTAAAAAGAACCCAACATCCATATTGATATTATGGGTTTCATCAATCAAAGCATTTATTTTTTCTTCAACAGAGATAAATGCTCAAATACAAAATGAGCCGAACAGTTTAGATAACTATCGAAATTCATCTCTTAGCATAGTTGATATAATTAGTTCCAAATTATTTTATTTTCTAGTGTCATGTCAATGTGAATAGTAGATGCAATGGACTGTAATCTCTTTTGTCCGTATCAGGAATGATTAAAAAATGCTCATTTGATTAGATCAAATAAAAAAAAATGCAAAAGGTAGCATTCAAAATGAATGGCTGCAGCACAAAATAGGATGTATGAACCCCTGTCGTTAAACGTGGCTCAATATCATTATCATAAAAAACAGAATTATTATCATACTCTCATGAACCAAAATGCCCCATTAATTGTTTCTCTAACTTGTTTGATTTCAAAATATAGAATATGAACTCCTAACAGCAAATAATCTCCCACAACATAATTCATCCCATTTAGCATTACTAGCATCAGTACAAAGAGGGAAAAAACTGTATCTTTTACAAACAAGTCACCCAGAGGCCAAAACTTCTCAACAAAATAGTTAAATCCATATGATGTATTAGGGGATTAATAAACTTAATGCATGGCACATCATCCAATTGAAAATTCATAACTGAGTTTGCCACAAGCAGAAAGAGAGCCATGTACATAAACATGAGATGTGCATAATATAAACATCTCATCTATTCTAATATTTACATAAATTTAAGTAACAGTACAAGAACACATTATATAGCATACTAACAGACTGGCATGCACACAACAATGTTTAGATTTAGAATGAAAATACATCACCTTTGCTACATGTTCCAAGGTGACAGCCTCGGGAATAATGGCAGTGCGCAGCCTAATCTGAACAAACCCTTTACTATCCTTCAAGGGGAAACACTGCCCTGGCTCGCCAAAGCTCGGTTTCAACATCTTCTCCGAACTGGGGTGGACACCATTTCTAACAGACTTGAACCAATTTCCCTTCCCCATATGATACACCTCTGAATGCTTCACCACCGCACCGCCGCCGGTGGCAAGAGCATAATCCAATCTCCCAAGTCCATCAGCAGCATGTTTCTCAATCTCCTTCTCAATCACTCCTCTCGCAAAATCTCTTATTTCATCCAAACCACCACCCTGGTACCCACCCCCCTTCACATTCCTCACTTCCTCAACAAATTTCTCAAACTCTTCCTTTGACAACCAATCGTCTCCTTTTAACTCGCTCAAATACCTCTCCAATTCCTCACTCCTTGCCTCCAATTTCTTCAACCCACTTTCCAAAATCACCCCTTTCTCCTCAATTTTCTCATTCAATTCCTTCCTTAACCCTCTAACCTCATCTTCAATCTTCTTATCCACCACATCAACTTGCACCTGAATCATCTTAGCAGTCTTCTTCAACAGTCCCTCCACATCCGAAATCCTTCCCTCGAACTCTGACAACCCGGCATACCCTCCAGCCTCTCCGTCGCCGGATTTCAACGCCACCCGCCGGAACAACTGAACCAACCCCGCAAGCACCACAAACAGCACTAAATTCTTCCCGAAAATGCTCACCACCGTTAGCCACCGCGGCTTCTCTGCCTTCACGGAGGACTTCCTCGCCCGCCGCGTTGGAACCGACAAGGAGTTCCCACCTGCCCCAACGACCTTCTTCGCCGGAGTCAAATCCCGAGGGATCCGGTCAAGGAGCGCCTCCCCGCGAATCGAGTGGTGGCTGAGGTCGCGCCCGGCGCCCGCAGCGCCTTCCCCGGAAGTCGCGAAGGTGGGGGAGGCGGCGATGTCGTTGGCCAGGAGCTCGATGTTGGTGGCGGTTTTCTTATCGGCGGCGAGCACCGGCCTCCGACGCGCCCCCGGGTTCGCCGCCGTGATGGACACCGTGGAAGCCGACATCGGAATCGTCGAAAACCCCCTTCTCAATTCAAACACCGAATTTGAAAATTTTTAAAATGTAAAGAAAAAATAAAATAAAAAAAACAAATATGGGAAATCAATGTCGGAAACCCTAGTAACGCGTGGTGGAGAAGAAAGAATGCGAGAGTGAGAAAAATAGAAGAAGAAATCAGAAGCGAAAGAGAGAGCGCGTGTTGTACAGTGTTTGTGTGGTGTTTTTATGAGATCTGAATAGAAGCAAAATGAAGAAGATGAAGGGATTTGAATATTTGTTCAAGCTTTACTTTTTAGCCCTTTTTCTGGAGTGTTATCAATTTTTGATTGGGAAGAGAGGGAGATGTTGAAGCGGGATAAGCAATTACTGAATTATTGGGCTTTAATTGGGCTTATCACTTGTTGGGCACTCTTTCTTCCTACACCTCCATACCTTCTTGTGCCTACCCCATACTAAATATGAAAATACCATTTTATCCTTTTTTTTCACCCCTTTGGATTTGAAATAATAAGCCTATGGATTATGTAATCCGGATAAATTCTGGATTACATGCGGAAGTCAATTTCATATTTAGAAAAGACTTCCAGATTATGTAATCCGGAAGCTAATAACACATTTGAAAAAAAGACTTCCGGATCACATAATCCGGAGCTAATCTTATGTATAAAAAAGATTTCCGGATTATGTAATCCAGAAGCTAATCACAAAAGACTTCCGGATTACATAATCCGGAAGCTAATTTTGAATCTAAAAAAAGACTTCCGAATTATGTAATCCAGAATATTGAAAAGGATATTTTTGGAATAAGAAAAATTTATGGAGGTGGCACAAGAAGGTATGGAGGTGCAGGAAGAAGCAGCCTGCTTTCTGTTTTGGCAATTTCTGCACCCAACATAATTTTAAATTTCTGAAATAAAAATTTGAAATTGAAAATAATACATTCTAAAAAAATATATCCGAAAGAGATTATTGTGTTAAAAAAATAAAAAAACCAGAAATAAAAATTAAAATCCCATTCTGAATAAAAAAATCTGCAATAAAAAAAATTGTTATGGAAAAATAAATCCGGAAACATATTTCAGAAAAGAGAGTTCGAAATGTAATTTTATATGTATCCCATTTTATTTAAGGGTATTTTCGTCTTTTCATACTGAAATTGGCCACTTATGGTGCAGGGAGCAATTGCCTTCTCCTTTTCCACTCTATTTTCCCTCCTACACCTATTTGATGTTTAAAGGGGAGATTTCTTTTCGCAACTCATAGTTACTTCCTGCACCTCTATAAGATGCGTAAGAGACAAAAATATTCCAAGTATAATATAAACTTATTCGTGTGTTGTTGTGTTACCAATTGTTTTATCCATGACTTTTTTGAATTATATGATCTAGGAATATTTTGCATAATATAACCTAGAATTATTTTTTTATAATTTTTTAAAAAAATATATAATTTGAAAGAAATTTCTGGATCTAGACATATCTTTTTAGATTTCATATTCTAAACTAAAGTTAAACAAGCTTAAAAAAGTAAATAATGAATACTCGCGATCACTAATTTTATCATGTTCTTCAATGAAAAATAATGAAAAAGCTTTAAAAAATAAATGATGAATACTAATTCAGCACCATTACTATCACACCTTTATATTTTTTTCATAGTCCAAAAGTAAATAAATTATGCAACTAACAATTTTTTAAAATAATATTTTTGGATTGTTTAATTTAGGAGGCACTTCCAAATCCATAAGTTTATTGTATATTAGATAATCTAAGTTAATTTTTTACATAAAAAATATTTTTGTATTGTACAATTTAAATTAAACAATTCAAAAGTTAAAATTGACTTTCAAATTATTATCCCGATGGTTATTTGATATACCTTTCAAGTTTTTATTGTATATTTCGATAAATTTCCTAATATATAATTCTAAAATTTTTCAGATTACACAATCTTAAAAAAAACTTTCAACCAAAAGATAAAATATAAATTTTCATATATTTATGGGACATATAAGAAAAATATCTTGGTAAAAAAAGAAATTTCCTATGGATGGGAGATTTAAGCTGAATGAAATATTTTCTAACTAGAAAGAATGTGATTCTTATTTAATAAAACATTAAGGGAAGTGAACATTTAATTTAAAATTAGAAAGAATTTAAGTATTATTTAAAATAATTTAAGGAGAATAAGTCTAATTTTCCTTAATTTTGAATATTTATATTTTAACTTTAAATATTTATTTAAATATAGCAATATTCATTCAATCCATAATTCAATTTTTCTTAACATTAATAAAAAAATGTAAATATATATTATCTAAAATAAGCGCTTGAAAAAAGTGCAAGTTTTAAAAACAATCAAACAAACATATTAATCATAATCTTAGATATGATTTCCTAAATTTTCCAACTCATCCATTCATTCTAAAACTTTTGAATTTGAATTAATCAAGTGACTAATAAACCTTGTCAACTAACTAATATATTTATATAACTTTTATAGTAAAAACTAACAAATGTGTCAGGATGGCCGAGTGGTCTAAGGCGCCAGACTCAAGTTCTGGTCTTCGAGAGAGGGCGTGGGTTCAAATCCCACTTCTGACATTTTCTCAATTTTTTTGTCAAATTTCTAATGTTTATATTTTTTTTTTCTTTTTATATTTTTTTAATTTATAAAATAATATTTGCTTGAAATTCTTCTGTTAGGTACCTTCATTATTTGCTCTCATGTGATGTCTACTATATGAAGATTTCATTACTCATGTCTAATGTGGGGAAATATCCTTTACATTTAACAAAAACGCATAATATAGACTTTTTTTAATCATAATTTGGGTTTTATAAATTCAATTAAATGATTCTTAAGTCAAACTAAGGTTTTTGAACTTAAGGAGATAATTTTAGCATTAGAAAAAGCAAAAGTAAATTTCATAAAATATCCGGGGTAGATTGTACAGGAGGATTCAATAAAATAAAAATAAACAGGTTCAAGTGGTTGAAAAACTTCCCATTAATAACTTGACTTTCACATAATCAACAAGGAAAAAGATGAAGAAAAGCTTTAAAAAGAAAAATACCAGTGCTTAAGATGAGTATGAGTATGATCAATGCTTAAGATAAGTAAGATATAAATGACTTATACTACGAGAAAATCATTAAATAAAAATTGATTTTAGAGACAAAAATAATTAGTTGTTATATTTACTAAAATAGTATTTAATTTAATCAGTATAACTATTTTTTGTTTCTAAAATTGGTTTTTATTAAATATTTTTTAATATTGTTACCCGACTTGTATGGATAATGGTCTTCAATAACTACACAAATAACTCTTTTGAGCAAAGAAAGACCAGCATTCTCCTTCCTTTTCGACTCTAAACTCACTTCCAAGTAATTAGGAGAAGTCTTCTATTCGCTATTTATATTACTTGAAAATTTTAGGAAGCAAAGCATTGACCATTGTATGTTGGTTCCTTCTTCGTCCAACCTTTCTTCACATTTTCAGTTTCTATTTGACTACTAAACCACATGTTCAAGTAATGCCGTAAATTGCCCAAAGTGTTTCAAATATCTTTGCTTATAAAGGCAAGGTCAATAATAGAAATTTTGATTTTTCTTGACCTTGTTCTAGGAATAAATAAATTTCAAAAGTGTATGTTCTCTCTATGGTGTGAGGTGTTTTTAGAGAAAATTATTTCCTAGAGTTTCTTTTATTATAGATAGACACGTTACTACTCAATACATATAACCCACATAACCCAATTTCTTGCTAATGAATTTCGAGTTCTATAGATGGATATATCTTCTTTATCTTTTTAAAATTAATCCTCGTACAGTCAACTTAATTGATTTCATAAAAATATAAAGTTACGCATGAAGACAAAGTAGCAAAAACTAAAATTTGGACCCAAAAATGGTTTTAATATGATTTAGAGTCTCATTATGATGAATGTCATACGAAAAGAGCATAAAAGAGACCAACTAGAACGTCTGATAAAGAAGTGGACGAGCATTACATAAGTTCAATACAAACTCTAAGTTGACACAAGATCAAAGAGTATTCCTAAAGCTTATTTCTATACGACAGAGATTGTCTACTACATATGTTCCCAAAGAGACTCGCGCCAAACATCAACTATATGGGCTACCCTCATTGAAAACTTCCACAACTATATGCACCACATGTCTGGTTGGCAAACAACACCGTGAAACCATACCCAAGCTAAGCTCTTGGCGTGCATCAACTAAGTTACAGCTAGTCCATGCTGATGTCTGTGGTCCTATCTCACCTATCTCCAATAGCCGAAAAAGGTATATACTGAGTTTTGTTGATGATTATTCCCGTAAGACATGGGTTTATTTTTTACATGAGAAATCTGAAGCCTTCACAACATTCAAGAATTTCAAAACATGTGTTGAAAAGGAAGTTGGAACTTCTATTATTTGCTTGAGAACTGATAGAGGAGGAGAATTCACATCCAAGGAGTTTACCGATTTTTGTATTCATCATGGTATCTCCAGGCAACTGACAGCAGCTTACACTCCTCAACAGAATGGAATTGCAGAGCGCAAGAACCGTACTATCATGAATGCAGTCCGAACAGTGCTTCATGAAAAACAAGTCCCCAAATCCTTTTGGCCTGAAGCAGTGAGATGGTGTGTTCATGTTCAAAACCGCAGTCCAACTACTGCAGTAAGTCATGGCACTCCAGAAGAGGTATGGAGTGGAGTAAAGCCTCGTGTTGATTACTTTCGAATATTTGGATGTATTGCACATGTTCATATTCCATATCAAAGAAGACGCAAGTTAGATAACAAGAGTCACACATGTGTTCTCTTGGGAGTGAGTGATGAAACTAAAGCTTACAAGCTTTTTGATCCAATGACAAAGACGGTCATTGTGAGTAGAGATGTCATATTTGAAGAAGACAAAGGGTGGAATTGGCACGCGAGTGAAGCCGAGAGCTCACGTTCTACACCTGATTTAGAAAGCCAAAGTGAAGAAGAAGGAAACGACAACACTGTTGTTCACGAAGCAGCTAGAGGTAGCAACCTTGACTCAGAACCGCAGGAACCAGTTTCTGATCCTGCATCTTACCCTATTGAAGGGAGGGCCTCAAGAATTCGAAGACAACCTACATGGCTGGCAGATTATGAAACCAATCTACTTGCAGAAGAAGACAACTTGCTAGCAATGCTAACAACAAGCCATGACGATCCGCAAACTTTTGAGGAAGCTAATAAGAGTCAGAAATGGAAGGAGGCCATGGACATGGAGATGAAAGCCATAGAAAGAAACAATACGTGGGAACTTGTTGACCCACCTGAAGATGTGATACCCATAGGTGTAAAATGGGTCTTCAAAGCCAAACTCAATGAAAGAGGACACGTAGAGAAGTATAAAGCCCGCTTAGTTGCAAAAGGGTATGCTTAGAAATATGGAATCAACTACACTAAAGTTTTTGCTCCAGTTGCTAGACTTGACACAGTTAGAGTGTTGCTAGCAGTAGCTGCTCATCATGCATGGGACGTGTTTCAGCTTGATGTAAAAAGTGCCTTCTTGCATGGTGAAATTCAAGAAAATATCTATGTTCATCAACCTGTTGGGTTTATCAAAGAAGGTAGAGAAGGCCAAGTATACAAGCTAAAGAAAGCTCTCTACGGGCTCAAACAAGTTCCACGAGCCTGGTACAGTAAGATTGAAGCTTATTTTGCCAGAGAACAGTTTGCACGATGCACCAGTGAACACACCTTGTTCACAAAACAGGTTAGAGGCGATATTTTAATAGTAAGCTTGTATGTGGATGATCTCCTCTTTACTGGGAGTTGCAGAGCTATATGCGAAGAATTTAAACACTCAATGCAGTTGGAGTTTGACATGACTGATCTTGGCAAAATGAGACACTTCGTGGGCATAGAAGTCATACAAAATGAAGCTGGTATTTTTATCTGCCAAAGAAGATATGCACGTGAGATTCTAGCTCGGTTTGATATGTTACATAGCAACTCTGTGCGAAATCCCATGGTTCCAGGAACTGCTTTATCTAAGGATGATGAAGGAATTCCTGTAGACGCTATAAGGTTTAAAAAAGCAATTGGCAGCCTCATGTACTTGACAGTCACACGTCCAGACTTAATGTTTTGTGTCAGTTTAATTAGTAGATATATGGCCAACCCCAAAGAGTCCCATTGGGCAGCAACAAAACGTGTTCTCAGGTATCTACAAGGCACTATTGAACATGGTCTCTTCTATCAAAAGGGACAGCTGAAAATAAGTTTTTCTGCCTATAGTGACAGCAACTATGCAGGAGACTCGGATGATAGGAGAAGCACTACTGGATCAGTATTTATGTTTGGAACTGCTGTTGTATCTTGGGCTTCAAAAAAACAGCCTGTGGTAAGCTTATCAACCACTGAAGCTGAATACATTGTTGCAGCATATTGTGCATGCCAATGTATTTGGGTCAAACGAATTATAGAACATCTTGGAATAGAAGCAAACGGAGCTACAAAAATTTTCTGTGATAATAGTTCTACCATACAATTGTCCAAGAATTCAGTTTTTCATGGCAGGAGTAAGCATATAGCAGTAAGATTCCATTTTCTCAGAGACTTAGTTAATGATCAAACTATCACACTGAAATACTGCAATACAAATGAGCAAGTGGCTGACATTATGACGAAAGCTTTAAAGATTGAACAATTTGAAAAACTGAGACGTTTGCTTGGAGTATTTGTAGTTCATGAGATAAGCTCAAGAGCTTAAGGGAGGGATTGTTAGCTATTTTAGTTTGTTAGCTATTTTTAATAAGTCAATAAACAGTCCTAACTTATAGGATTGACTAGATCTAAGTAGTTGCTTATTTTACGCTTCATTTGTTACCATTTCAGTTTGTACAGGCCTATAAAGCCATGCTTCTATTATTGAATAAATTATGTATTCTCTTCATAGTTTTCTCTGTGCTTTCATATATTTAGATTAACAAGAGACTCGCGCCAAACATCAACGTTCAAATATCTCTTAGGACATGAGCTAAAGTTGCAATGACAACTAGTTCTCCTGAAATAGCTACTCTTAAATTTTGACCCAGCTACTTTCCTTGTACCATGCAATGATACAAAAGACTTTACTATTGAAGGAAGTGTATACTGCTAGTAATTCATAAAGAATGTTGCACAAAGAAAAAAAAGTATTTAAAGTTGCATAAAGTGCATTAAATGAAAAGATCATGTTGAAGTTCGTCATACACAAGGAAGACATGAAAGAAGAACTAAAGTTACTCTAACATATACAAACGACATCTCAATGCTGAGTAAACAGGATCATATAAAAGCTCAATAATTCAAAGACCAGTGCAAGAGGGATTCGTTGAGCACAAAAAAGTTAGTGTTGAGCGAATCCACTAATTGCTTAACAAATTAAGCCTTTAGTTGGAAGAAACGTAATTCGTTAAGTAGGTTATTGAAACATTGAACACATGCAATCAAGTGATAGATGCTTTATTGAAATATAAATAGAGGAAAAAAAATAAGAGGAGGCTGAAAAAAAAGAACATAGACCACAAAGTTGATGCAAGTGAATTAATAGTGACCTTCTGTGCCATACATATAAATGCATAATATGTATCATACAAATTATTATTATCTGATAATTGTTCTCATTTCTTTTTATTGTTTATTGTGTATTGTTTTCTTTTTAGGAATATAATATAGAGATTTTAAAAACATATACATGGGATCTCCATTTGTGGGCCAATTATTTGTGATGGTGAATGCTACATTTCGAAGATTACATTGGAATGTGAATGTGCAAAATAATATTATGACATTTAAAGGACAAAGTTTTTTTGTTAACTCTACATGAAGGAACCACTAAATCTTTATCATAAGACCAATCACCATCATTTCTACTGTTCTAGAAACCTTGATGCATGTTAATCCATTCTACATTATTCCAGTTGACCAAATTTCATAAATATAATGTAATCAAGACATTGAAACTTTTTATATACATACACATATATGTATGTATATAACTATATATATGTATCTTTTAAAAATATGTAAATATAAATATTTATTTTACAGACTCTTAAAACTAATAGATTTTGAATTTCAATTTATTGATGGATAGGTGAGATTGAGAAGATATCAAAGGAGAAAGAAAATTTTAAAATACTAGCTTACAACTAGTTTACAAAGTTCTATCGAAGATAGAACCTTACGTCTATCACAACTAAATTCGATGAATAATTGATATAATTTTACTTTTATATAATATATCCTAATATCACTTTATGAGAAAAATATTTTATATAAATTTTATATTTTTGATGTGATAATTAATTTTATTATGTTAATAATTTACAAATAAAGTATCTTTCTATCTTCTTGGATGATTGAGTAAACTCTCTAATTTCAATTTTTAATTCTAAAAAAACAGAGTGGAGTTTTTATTTGCTTATAAGGATAGTTAGGTAAAATTGTTGTAACTTGCATATGTTTTTCTTGAGATTTAGAGCTCTCTCTATGATAGATTAGTGTGCTGCAAAAAAAATATTCATGCTTTCTATAATTTCAAATGTTTTTTTTAAAATGTCACTAATGAAACACGAGATAACCTACTTTGTGTATAGAATATGATTTAGCTTATAAAATATAATTTAATTTAAATTATTGTGATTGATTACAAGTACTTCTTATACAGCTTCATGAAATATATTGGTAATTGATTTTAAATCTATTCTTAAGGTTAACAAAAGTGTCAGGATGGCCGAGTGGTCTAAGGCGCCAGACTCAAGTTCTGGTCTTCGAGAGAGGGCGTGGGTTCAAATCCCACTTCTGACATTTAAATATCTTTTGTCAAATTTATAATTTTCTTTTCTTTTTATACCTTTTTTAATTTATAAAATAATATTTTCTTGAAATTCCTCTGTTAGGTACCTCTATTATTTGTTCTCATGTGATGTCTACGGTATGAAGATTTCATAACTCAGGTACAATGTGGAGAAATAGCTTTACATTTAGCAATACTATGTATATATATTTAATAATATATTTTGTGCAGATCTTTTGTAAAAATTACAATTATTTTATTCACTAAATTTCATTGATCCCTTTAGTAAATTAGATTTAATCTATTTAAAATAATGTTTTAATTTTAATTTAACATACCAGAATAAATTATATAGGAAAACACTTGACAATGATTCATTCACCTTGGTGGAAGAAGCACAAGCCCACTTTTCAGTCATGCAATGACAATTTATAGGGAATTTATTTCATCCAAGTTATAAAAAGATTTGCTTTGTACCCAATTTTACACTTCAACCCTTTATGGAATGTAAAAATAGGTTTGTAGGGTTAGTTTTATGGAGTGTAGGAATTTAAACCAATATCTCCAAATTTCTACTTTTTTATTGTTGGGTATGAAGTTATGACCAATTAGGTTGGGCTGACTATACACCATGTTTAGTGAGTGGGCTTAATCATTGTGTTTCCTTTATAATTTCTATTTAAAGATATCATTGTACTTATAATTGGTGTGCAACAGGACAAAAATGAAAACTTAATAGTTGTCCGTGTGGATGTAGGTTATAGTTGGCGACCGAACCACGTTAAATCCCGTGTTGTTTATTTTCTGCAGTTGATTCGTGACTGTGTGTGTTGCTTTTGCGTGCATTTTTTCCATCAAGTGGTATCAGAGATTGGTTCGTTTACACACTAGAGAACCGATCAGCAGAAATTAATTGACGAGATGTGAAAATTGCGACTGCAGCAGCGTTACAAATCTACAGTTTCGTAGAGGCGGCGGCAGCATCCCAAAGCTAGGGTTTCACAGCGGCTGCAGTAGCGCCCCAAAGCTAGGGTTTCACAGAGGCGACATCAGCATCCCAAAGCTAGGGTTTCCCAGAGGCGACAACAACGTCCCAAAGTTAGGGTTTCACAGTGGCCCAAAAATCGCGACAGCCCAAACCTGCGACTCGCGACAAGTGTGCGCAGTAGGCGGTGCGACGTGCAATGATGTGGGTCGCGACAGAAGTGGTGGCGGCTCGCAACGTTGTGCAGGTGGCTTGCTCGCAGAAAGGTCGTGTCTAGGCGGTGCGACGGAGTGTGGCAGTGTGGCGACGGATCGCATTTTGCGACGAACAAATTGCAGGTGCTTACGGTGAGCGAGACGACACAGAGGTGTAGTATGATGGCAGTGACGGAAGATGCAGGGTGGCGCGTGCTTTTTTCTGCTGGTGCAGTAGTGATGATGCAGTGCTGGGCGCAAGGTGTGGCTGTTTTTCGCTGCGCCATGGAATTATGACATTTCAGTTACTGAGCACATCAATATTCGATTTTAGCCAGACTTACGTCAGTGGAAATTAAGTTCGATGATGAAGTTCAAACTTTACTACTGTTATTGTCTTTGCCTGACAGTTGGTCCGAAACGGTTACAACAGTTACTAGTTTAGCGGGATCCGATGGATTCACTTTTGAAAAGATTCGTGATCTCATTCTTGGTGAGGATGTCCGAAGAAGGAGTTTATGGGGAATTATCTAGTGAATCGATATATATCATCAGAGGTAAGAAAAATATCAGAGATAGTGGGAGCAAGAACAAAAGAAGGAGTCAGTCAAAGACTCGGGATTGCTCAAGTGTAACATGTTGGAACTGCAAGGAGGTGGGGCATTTCAGGAATCAATGCCCAAATGATAAACAAGTCAACATTGAAGAAGACTTCGCAGACGAGGACCTTTTAGTCTATTGCGCGGGTAGAAGTGTGAATTCCTGGGTCATGGATTTTAGTGCTTTAGTTCATGCTACCCACAATAGTGAAGCATTGCAGAATCTATTTATTGGAGACTTTGGAAAGGTAAGACTAGCAGACAACATAACTCTTGATATTACGGGCATGGGTGACATAGTGTTGAAGACGTCAGTCGGTTTCTAGACTTTGAAGGATGTCAGAGTTGTTCCAAGTTTAACGAAAAAGTGTGATTTCTGTTAGGCTTAGGCAGTTGGATGAACAAGGACATGAAGTGAAGTTTGGAAATCAGCAGTGGAAGGTCGTCAAGGGAAATCTTGTCATGGCCCGCAAAAGAAAGAGAGGTTCGTTGTATATGGTCGAATTATCGTCTGAGGAGTGACCATCCCAGTTCAGAAGATAAACAAGTCCGATTCACAGAATCTCGTGAGCAGAAGAGGGTTGTGTTAGAATGGATGGCTTTAAACTAGAGGGGGGTGAATTGTTTAAAGAAGATTTTCGCAAACTTTTAAGACAAGAATAAATTTATCTCAGGAAACAATTGATAAGAAATTCAATTTACCAAAAACAGCAAACAAAACAGAAGAACCAGAAAAACAATCGGTTGTTTATACCAACAAACACCAAACAAAACTAAAATTAAAGAGTTAAGGATAGAGAGATTGCACACAGATGTTTATACTGGTTCACTAAGCAATCCAGTTTTCTCAGAAACCCTGAGGAAATCCACTAAGCAATCACAACTTGATCACTTACACAACAACCAAGAGAATGACCTTGAACACCTCAAGACAAACACTCTTCTTGGCCAACACACCAACACCAAGATTGCTGATCTTGATCCCCTCAAGAACACACAGCCAATCTCAGCAAACACAGAAACGAAACTTGTTTCACAGAGTACAAGGATTAAACTTGTTACAGAAGATAATCTGAAATCAATACAAGCAGAATCCTATTCCACAACTTTGATCAATCACAAACTTTTTAGCAAACTCAGCTCTTTGAAAAACTCAAAAACTTTTAGCAAAAACTTGTCAAAGATTGATTCTCAAATCTGTTTTTCTGAATTTATTCAAAGATGTAGTTTGCTATCAAATCTTAACAAACTCTTAAATTGCATTAAAAGATTGGTCAAAACATTTAATGACTGGAGCGTAAGCAGTTAAATCATTTAAAGCTCAGTCAAAGATAAAATAGTTTTTTTGTTATGGTCCCAAAACAAACAATCGGTTGTTTCTTCGAATCAATCGGTTGTTTTGGTTCTTAACAGTTCAACCATTTTAAAAACAGTTTTCAATCTTTTTCTCAAAACATCTATGTATAAACAATCGGTTGTTTCGACAAAACAATCGGTTGTTTCGACAAAACAATCGGTTGTTTCGACAAAACAATCGGTTGTTTTAACTTAGTTTGAAAACATTTTACTTTCACAAAGATTGAGATGCTTATGCTTTAGATTCGATCAAGGGGTGGATTACAATACTCAAACTACCCCATAACTATACTAAACCAGCACAGCAACACCAAGAACAGGCAAGGCTTCAACATCCTTCAAAGGGTTTGGATTCTTCAAAGCTTGAACAGCACTTGGTTCAACAGGTTGTCTTTATAAGAGAGAAACCCAGAGCCACAGGTCAGATTCAGGATGAACGAGCATGGAAAGGTTCAGGTAGACCAGTCAGAGGTACTTATGGCAGTGAGAGCACGGGTCGTGCTTCAGCTGAGGTTCCTAGACGACAGTGGGTTAGGAGAATTAGTATTCCACTTGTTGAAATATCTCTAGAAAATTTCTTGTTGAGTATGGAGTATGTTTGTTCTCAGGCTATTCCAGGATCCGGCAGTTCCTGTAAGTGAGAGCCGGTAGAAACAAAGAACGGGTTAGTGAATGACGTGTTGAAACTCATGGGAGTTTTAACGAAGTCTTCAAAATGATTAAGAAGATTGATGGCAATTAGAGGTGGAAAAGTGAGTTTCGTCGATATATTACAGAAGTACATGTACACAGTTGAAGCGCAGGTGAACATTGTTCCGTGGCTTCAAGTGGGAGATTGTTGGGTATGAAGTCAAGACAAATTGGGTTGGGCTGACTAGACACCATGTTTAGTGAGTGGGCTTAATCATTGTGTCCCCTTTATAATTTTTATTTAAAGAGATAATTGTACTTGTAATTGGTGTGCAACAGGACAAAAATGAAAACCTAATAGTTGCCCGTGTGGATGTAGGTTGCAGTTGGCGACCGAACCACGTAAAAACCTGTGTTGTTTATTTTCTACAGTTGATTTGTGATTATGTGTGTTGCTTTCGCATGCATTTTTCCCATCAAGAACCATATAAAAGTTTCCATATGGAACGTGTAATGTATTGAAGAGAAAGAACAACGTTGCAAATTAAGTAGATATTGTAATAAAGATTCACATGCCAACTTTTACATATGAGGAAGATAAAGAAAGAATTTGAAAAAGCCTTAAACACAAAGATCAATAAGAGAAATTATTTATATATCAAGCGTTTAATGACTACTATGAAGACAAGAAATCCTAAAGCTACAACGTTCATTTCAAAAGTATATATAAGGACCTCAAGGGTGAAGAATAAGAGACAACATAATACATACACACATCATACGAATTATTCAAGTGTACAAAAAATCCTTTGTTGTTGTGTCTTAGATTTGAGCACGTATTTCATATCTGCTGATTGAGAGCAACCCGTGAGATTAAGTTTCAACGGAATCATTGTAAATCCTTCACCATTGTGAAGTATACCGTGTGAGATTTCATTATTCTCTCTAAATGAGAGTTTTTTCTTGTATTGAGAAGTCCTTGATCTCAGGGGAGACTAGTACACTATACTTGGAGAGGTTATAATACTTGGAGAACATGCAGATGTTGAGAATACTGGGAGAATTTGCATAGGTTGAGAATACTGGAGAACCTGCATAGGTTGCGAATACTGGGAAAAGTTGAAGAGGTTGAGAAAACTGTAACATGCAGAGGTGTAGAATATTGGTGTGCCTGAAGATGTGTAAGAATACTTAGTGAAAGACTCATGAGTGGGTTGCTTAAAGGGATTGGACGTAACCCATGTTGGTGGAGAAACCATTATAAATACCTTAGTGTCTTTCTCTCTCTATACTCCTTATTTGGTTACAAATTCTTATTATATAATACTATGAGAATTGAGTTCGAGCTCCATTCTTATTATACTAAGATTCACTCTAAACAATGATACAATAAAAATTTCAGTATGAGAGAAAATGGTGACAATGATTTGATGCCATCATTTTTCTCTTAAATCTAGCCTACAATTCTATCAACCATAATTCCATTTATATGTATTATTATTATTATTTTATTATAAAGAGTTTTTTTTTCCAGTGAATATAGGTAAAATAGTGAGTGTAAAATGGATCTTTTATGAGAGAAAAGGTTGCCTAAGACCATTTTGACATCCTAACTTCTTAGCTTTGGCTCTTTATAAGAAATGTCTATTGTATTAGAATAAAATTTTAAGAAGAATTTTAAGTAAGTAATATCTTGTAGAAGGAAAATAGCTCAAATGAGTTGTAGTTACCTGCAATGGTTGTGGATGAAAAATGAAAAAAGGTGAAGGTCCAAGAAACTGAGCCAATTATTTAGTTTCTAAATTTGGTAGCCAAAACCTTGGTTGCTAATTAGATACCAATTTAGAAACTATTTAACAATAATAGAAACTAATTTAGAAACCAAAAATTTATTTAGTCCCTAAAATGGTCTCTAATTTAGTCACTATAGCAACTAATTATTTTGGTTTTTAAAAATTGGTTTCTATTTGATGATTTTTCTTGTAGTGTCACCTTTATCTTCATATGATATACCTTATTTCTAAGTCTTTTTGATAAATCATAAAGTAAAATAACAACATTCCAATGATCAATACAAAAATGTTTGCATGATTTGACTAAGGATGAGCATAATTTTATGCAAATGGACACAATTGAATTTCTTTTTCTACACACACAATTGAAAAATACTGTCACAGAGGACTTGATATTTTTATGTATTATAAATTAGTCTTTGATATAGTTAGAATTATGTGTGGCATTTAAACATTATGATTTGATGTAGTTAGTTTAGTTTTAATTAATATTTATCGTGAGTTTATTTATAATTTAATGTTTTGCGATTTAATGTACTTAACTACACTTTGTGGAAAATTTTGGTCTTCGTCTTTCTGGATTCATATTGAAATTTATTTTGTTATCAATCTGGTATAATTATTTACAGTAACACGTTGGGAAAGGCACAAAACAAGTTGCAATTATCAAGACACAACATATTACAATGATTGGGTAATAATAGATGTAACATAGGGACATTTACAGTAGACAAGATAAAAACCGATGTAAAAAGAAATATATTACATCATTTTCATGACAACCAATTTAATATGTGCTTCCTTTATTACATCATATCCAATATTTTCTATATTTGTTTGGTTTATATTGGTAACATCGTTAATATTTGTATATGTTAAGTATGTTTTTGAAGCGCTATGGAATATATCGTACTTATCTATATTAAAATATAAAAAGTAATAACAATACTTTTGGATTTTTTGGGCTAAAAAAATATTTAAAAATATTTTCGTTGGTTTGAAATATTGTACTCTTATATTAGTGAACAAATCTTTAAAAACCAATTTGAGGTAATAAAATTTAGATTTTTTTTAATGATGGGATGACGAGAAAACTTTGAAAAACAGAATCATTATAATTTATTATGTTTGAAACCACACACATACAAAATAATTGTTTTGTGGTTTATTTATGAAGATTCAAGAGTATAATTAAGATCGCAAAACAATGGAGGACACGTCCTAGAAAATGTAATTGTCATTGGTGCAGAAATATAAAACAAGTGCGGCTATTTCGAATTTATAAATGCGGCTTTATAACCGCATTTGATCAACACGCACTTGTAAATCAAGAAGTATAAATGCGTCTATAGCCGCATTTATAAATACCATTTACAAGTGCGGCTATTTGCTTTAGCCGCACTTGTATATGCCAAATCATTAAAAAAAATTTAAAAATTTAAAAATATCGTTAATCTTGTGTGAAGGCAACGTTGATGAAGAGTCACGGGAGCGCCAACAACGGCGACGGCAGCAGAAGCGGCGGCGGACAGGGAAGCAGCGACGGAGCAAACCAAAAAACGCACAAGAACCCACGAAGACAATGAAAGAGTACTGAGCAATCTAAGAAATCAAACAATGTAAGAAAAACGAATGTCAGCCAACGAAACTGTGCTTCAAGACCACCAATGCAAGGAAAAAAACATATATAAGAAAAACAAAAACATATATGCATATATTTGTGAAGATGAAGAGGAAGAAAGAGAGCTCAAGAAACTTACATTGACACAAATGGAATGCAGATGCAGCAGAAGGAGACGAACTCAGAGTGCGAACGCGAAACGAAGGCAAAGACGAGAAAGAAAGTATGAAATTGTGTGTGGTGCGTTTCAAAATTTAGGGTAAAAAATGATTTACGAATGCGGCTAAAAGTAAAACCGCATTCGTAAATCAAAACGTTTTAATTTACAAGTGCGGCTATACAAATAGCCGCATTCGTAAATCAAGCACTTTGATTGACAAGTGCGGCTATACAAATAGCCGCATTCGTAAATCAACCGCTTTGATTTACAAGTGCGGCTATATAAATAGCCGCATTCGTAAATCAAAACTCTTTAATTTACGAATGCGGCTATACCAATAGCCGCATTCGTAAATCAAAATAATTTCAAAAATGCCACCGCGTTTTTTACGAAAGTGGGTAGCGCAAAAGTCGCACTAAATAAAGAGTATCCTTTTCTTCTTTTTGCACTAGTGTGTGTGATTAGGGAACTTGTGTGAAGATATAGATATACACTTTCTATATACATCTAAATGTTGGTTATTGTGAAATTTTGATGTAACATGTCCTTTGATGCAAAAAAAAAAATAAAAACAAAATGCCATAACCGATGCAAATGAAGGACATATTAAATTGGTTGTCACGAAAATGAGGTAATATATTCCTTTTTTACATCGGTTTTTATCTTGTCTACTGTAAAAGTCCCTATGTTACATCTATTATTACCAAATCATTGTAATATGTTGTGTCTTGATAATTGCAACATGTTTTGTCACATAAAAATAAAAACACATACTAAATTGGTTATCACATAAGTTATGTAATATATTCTTGTTTTTAAATTAGTTTTTATCTTGCCTAGTTTAAAAGTCCTTATGTTACATCTATTATTACTCAATTATTGTAATATTTTGTGTTTTGATAATTGCAACATGTTTTTGTGCCTTTCCCAATGTGTTACAGCAAATAATTATACAGATTTCTAACAAGATAAATTTAAATATTGATCTAGAAAGATGAAAACTAAAATTTTCCAAAAGAGTGTAGTTAAGTACATCAAACCACAAAACTTCAAATTATAACCTAAATAATGATAACCATAATTAAAACTAAACTAACCACATCAAATCATAATGTCTAAATATTACACATAATTCTAACTATAACAAATACTAATTTATAATAAAAATATCACATTCATTTGTGACAATATTCTTCAACTATGTGTGTAGAAATATTTTTTTATTGTGTTCGTTTGATTAAAATTATGCTCATCATTAGTCGAATCATGTAAACTTTTTGTATTGATAATTAAAATATTGTTATTTTATTTTATGATTTATCAAAAAGACTTAGTAATAAGGTCTATTATATGAAGATAAAGGCGATATCCAAAAATCTGGGTATTGTAATGTTCATTCGATATGATTTCCTATGGACAAACATTTTATTACAATATAATGTGCTTTTATTCGAGGATGTATTATTTTCTAAAAATGAGAAAACAAAAAATATAGTCTGTGAATGTATGGTAGAGTATTGGAAGCACATTTTTGTAAAAGGGTTTGTCGGTCCAAAAGTCCTCGTGTCTGGAACAGATAAAAATCATTATGTTATATGACCGGGAGGTTAAGAGGTCATAACTATAAGAAACTCTCGATCTACCAAACACAATGTGATTAATAAGGATCAAAACACTTTAATTATAAAATAGGAAAATGTAAAATAATGACAAGCCTTAATATTGCACGAAGGCCCAAATGTTAAGCCTAAAATATTAAGAATAAACTCCAAAAAAATAAAGTACAAAAAGTAAAAGCCCAATAAAAAATATTATATTATTTTTTTGATAGATTATCTCTAAATCAAATCAATTATGACTTTATCATTAGAACACCTTGCAGGTACACCCACAGGCCTGAGAGAGCCAAGAACAATGTGTCAGAAGAAATTGAGAGGTCCCGAAGGGGAGGCATCTAAAGTGTACTAAAAGAACGAATAACGGGTGATGAGAAGTATTAAAGTTGTAATTATTATCATGTTGAAAGTTCTCTAAGAGCAGTTTGAAATATTACTCTCTTGTATTAATTAGTCAATAATTAAGTAAAGATCAGATTGAAGTAATAGAATTGGGATTTTCTTAATTTACCACAATTTTTTATTTTGTCCATCATGAATGCTTTTGTATTTTGTTTTTTTTTTTGTTAATAATTAAAATTTTGGTTTCCTTTACAAGTTTTTTTATGATTACAATTTAGTATCTTGAAACAACTAAGGTAAAATAACGAATGAAAGTTTTATCAATTAAAATATTATGAACATGAGACAACCATGTAGGATTCATTATGCCTATTTCAAGTTAGGTTACAATAACACAAATTAACTGAAAAAAAAAGAGTCTCTAAACGCAGATACTTTATAAAACATAAGTGAGTAAACTACTTATAAATAATAATTCTCTTCAGAATCCCAAATGTGCACCATGAGCTTTATCAACAATCAAAGGAATCTTTTGAGAATGACACAACTCTGAAATTGTGCTTATGTAAACATATATACTTTATTTTTGTAATCATGGTCATGTAGGAAAGTTTGCATTTCTTTTAAGTATAACAAGTTATAAGGAAACATACAAAATTTATGACCAAATAATGTACATTGGTATTGTATTAATGTGGATATTCTGAACATTGTCAAAATAGGTTGAAAGGATCACTTATCTCTTAATTGATCCCACCATTTTTTTTACTAAATCTTAAAAAAAATAGAAAATAAAGGATATCTAGCCTCAATTAAGCGTAGCACATCAAATTTTAAGTTTAAAATAGATTAAATTTGAAAGAGAAAGTTAAGTGAGAAAGGAAAGGAGAAAACTAGGTAGGAAGAGGTATCCTTACTGAGAAAGTCATCACCCATTACCTATTTACAGGTCTTGTTGGACTCAGTCTATTAAGAAAAGCATTGAGTGGTTATCATGAGATATAAATGAATTTTATAACAGTAACCTATAATTGCTAGTAACTTATAACTGATTTATGATCTTATTTATGTGTCTTAAATATAATATATAATATATAATATAATATTAAACGGATAATTACTATCTGATTTTTGTGTGCCTTTAAACATTATATTAAATAAGTGGTTATTCATTTGAATGTACCTTATATATGTTTCTATTTTCACATTTTTTATTTTTTTTATTAAATTATGTAGTAGGAATTATTTTATATTCTTTTTTAATTTTTTGAAATTCCATTAATAAAAGAAAACAACCAATAATATGTAGAAAAAGATAGTAACGATCACATTTATTAAATATTAATTATCTTTATTTCGAAAAAAAATTACAGTAAAAGATGTAATAATCACATTTATTAAATAAATAGTAATTGTACTTTAATAAACAACAAAAGCTAACAATAATGAGAACAATAATGAGAGTATCAAAACTTAAGTCACCATTTTCCATGCATAACAGAAGTTAATTATAAAATAAAATAATAAAATAATGAGAGATAGTGAAGGAATATAAACTATATTTAATTTTAATAATTAACTAAATATAAATTTAAAGACTATTTATTAATAAAAAAAAGTATTTTATATTTTAATAATTTTTTAATTTTTAAAATATTATTTAATTTATTTAAAATATGACTAACTATTATTTTTTTTAAATAATTTTTATTTAATAATTTTTTAATAATGTTTTTGTGGTCTTGTATTTTTTTATATTAGTCTGTTTATGTACATTGTTAATGAATTATACCGTGTTAACAGATATAAAAAAATACAATTATATTTAATATATATATATATGTATTAGTGTTAGTATAGTATATAGTATATTAGTATATTAGTATATATTAGTATATTAGTATTAGTATAATTAGTATATTAGTATTAGTAATTTTACGTTTTTTTTCAGTGAGTATTTATGATTTATATTAATGAATAATAAGAAAAAATAATAATAAATAATTAAGATTAATTGAGTGCACAAGTTATTTAAAAAAAAATTAATTAAATTGATTCCTTTTATGAATATGTGTGACAATGTTAGTATATATATCCCAATAAAACTTCACTCCAACCCATCAAAAATATACTTTGGATTATTGAACAGAGTCACCAACTTAACATTACTCAACGATTATTTAACATGAAGCTCATCACTTCATTTTTGATCCTGCTACTTGTTCTTGTCATTGAGATTGGTATGTTTTGTTTTCCTCGTTCGATCTACTCATTAATTTGTGCTTACTAATCCTTTAAATTCACTTTTGTTATGAATAAATTTATGAAGCTGAGATTGGTGGTTTAGTATTGAATATTATGTTTGTGATGTAGAAAATGAAGGAGCAATGAGAGTAGTAGAAGCAGGAAGGTGTGATGAGAAGTTGAATGAGGATTGTCAAGAAAGCAAGTGTGATAGTGATTGTGTCAGAAAGCATGGAAACTTAGCCAGCGGAAGGTGTAATGCCATAGAAGATTGCATTTGTCGTTTTCCTTGTTAAGTTTTTCATCATCCAACATTTTCTTATATAAATATGACTTTATGTAATCGACAGAGATAGATTCAAAGAAAATAAAATTACTCTTTTAATGTTTCATTTTGATTTTCCTTTACAAGTTGCTTTATGATTACAATTTAGCATCTTGAAACAACTAAGGTAAAATACCGAGTGAAGGTTTTATCAATTAAAATATTATGAACATGAGACATGTAGGATTCATTATGCATATTTTAAGTTAAGTTATAATAAGACAAATTAACAGGAAAAGTCTTCACCTACTTAGGTCACAATGTATTTGACGACCCCACGTGATTTCTCTTTCGCACGTTATTTCTCTTATCTACATTCAAAACCAGAAATATTATTATTAGTATTATTATAAACACTCAAAAGTTGAAATGGTGAATTCTATAAGATAAGTTAGTATGGTGGTTGTATTTTGTGTAGCAAGAGAATTGATAAAAGTCACTTTCTAAGAAAAATATGAGTCACTTACTAATAAAAATACAAGTGCATAAGCAAATTACATTGTAAAATTATAAAACTCAAATATATGATTCATCATAACATACTTCAAAAAAGAAATTCATAATGGTTTAGAGAATTCTTAAATAATAAAATAATAAAGCTAACTAGAGAATAAGAATAGTGTATGACTTATTTGGTTGGTGCACAAACTTTTCCAAACAATGTTTTTGCGTGAAATATGAACAATCTAGGACTTGTTTACTTGTTCGACATAGTTTTCCAACCAATTTTGTTGAAAACTATTTTCTATCCATGTCTTATAATTTTAATTGAAAGAAAGAAAACATATTTTCTAATCTTATAATATTTTGACGCTAAAAATTTGTTTATTAAGAAAAGTACAGGGACAAAAAACATATTCAATCCTTTCATGAAAATTGTATACTCTTCTTTCACTCTTTCAAATAAAAAATCATTTTTACGTCTTTTTTACTTAGATCACTATAAAGGAAATAAATTGTAATATTTATTATATTTTTATATTCTAATATAGGTAAGTATGATATATCTATATATACTAAATAACCCTAAACATAAACATAGCTAGAAATTTGTTATGGAAAAAATCCAAACTAATAAATTAGTTTGATGAATATAACTGTGTGTAATATTTTAAAGATGTAATTATTTTGTGCTTGTGTTTGATCTTTTAAATATATATACTTTATTTTCTTAATATGAAAGATTGCATTTCTTTTAAATATAATAAGTTATAAGAAAATATACAAAATTTATGATAAAATAATGTACATTAATATTGTATTAATGTAGATATTTTGAACATTGTCAAAATCACTTGTTTATTAGTACTTTAGTTTCATAAACCACTTATTAAAATGTTCATAAAAATGTAAAGAAATCATAATCATATTTATCATTATCAAAACTTATCAACTAGTCTAAACTTAATAATACTTAATGTGTCATATTTTTCTTAAGCTATGCACCACAAAAGTTGGAAAAACTATGTTTTTGGTTGCTTCAAGACAAATTTGACTTGCTTAAGCAACAATTATTTTGTGATAACTTTGTAACATTTTTGTTGTGATTTTAATTGCAAAGGTCGTTATTCTTTTTTATTTTCAATTTTAAAACCATTTTGTGGAACTATATAAATGTTTGTCATGAATTTATTTTTGTGATGAGAGGAATAACATGTTTATGTAAACAAAAAAAAATATCATAGATAAAATGATAAAATAAGTATTTTATTTTCATGATTATCATGTTCTCATGGAAGACCTTCTCCCAGTTGTTATTCATGAAATTTTACCAAAACATATTAGACAAGTGGTCACTTGTCTATGCATATTCTTTACAAATAGCTAAGAGTATATAATAGAGTTTAGTGTGTGTCTCCTTATTAAGAGAATCATCACTCTATTTAATTTTAATAATTAACTAAATATAAATATAAAACTTATTTTATATATTAATAATTTTTTAATTTTTAAAATAGTATTTAATTTACTCAATATATAACTAATTATTATTATTTTCAATAATTTTTATTTAATAATGTTTTTGTGGTCTTGTACTTTTTTTATATATTACTTTGTTCATGTACATCGTTAATGAATTATACCGTGTTAATATGTATATGCATTAGTAATTAGTATTTAGTATTAGTATACAGTCAATAGTATATTAGTAATATTAGTATATTAGTATTAGTATTAGTATTTTTACGTTTTTTTAGTGAGTATTTATGATTTGTATTAATGAATAATAATAAAAAATTAATAATTAAGATTAATAGAGTGCACTCGTTATTTTTAAAAAATCAACTAAATTGATTGCTTTTATGAATATGTGTGATAATGTTAGTATATATATCTCAATAAAACTTCACTCCAACCCATCAAAAAGATACTTTGGAGTATTGAACAGAGTCACCAACTTAACATTACTCAAAGATCATTTAATATGAAGCTCATCACTTCAGTTTTGATCCTGCTACTTGTTCTTGCCATTGATATTGGTATGTTTTGTTTTCCTCGTTCAATCTACTCATTAATTTGTGCTTACTAATCCTTTAAATTCACTTTTGTTATGAATAAATTTATGAAGTTGAGATTGGTGATTTAGTATTGAATATTGTGTTTGTGATGTAGAAAATGAAGGAGCAATGAAAGTAGTAGAAGCAGGAAGGTGTGATGAGAAGTTGAATGAGGATTGTCAAGAAAGCAAGTGTGACCGTGATTGTGTCAGAAAGCATGGAAACTTAGCTAGTGGAAGGTGTAATGCCATAGAAGATTGCATTTGTCGTTTTCCTTGTTAAGTTTTGATCATCGAATATTTTCTTCTATAAATATGACTTTATGTAATCAACAGTGGTATATTCAAAGAAAATAAAATTACTCTTTTAATGTTTTATTTCGATTTCCTTCATAAGTTGCTTTATGATTACAATTTCGCATCCTTAAACAACTAAGGTAAAATACCGAATGAAGGTTTTATCAATTAAAATATTATGAACATGAGATAATCATGTAGGATTCATTATGCCTATTTTAAGTTAGGTTACAATAAGACAAATTAACTAGAAAAAAAAAGTCTCCACCTACTTAAGTCACAAAGTTTTTGATGACCCACGTGATTTCTCTTATCTACATTCAAAACCATAATTATTATTGTTATGATTATAAACACTCAAACGTTGAAATGGTGAACCCTATAAGATAAGTTAGTATGGTGGATGTATTTTGTGTAGCAAGAGAATTGATAAAAGCCACTTTCTAAGAAAAATATAAGTCACTTACTAAGAAAAATACAAGTGTATAAGCAAATTACATTGTAAAATTATAAAACTAAAAAATATGATTCATTAGACCATACTTCAAAAAATAAATTCATAATGGTTTAGAGAATTCTTATAAATTTGTATTTAAAGTATTAGTTATGTTAATATTAAAATAATAAAGCTAACTAGAGAATAAGAATAGTTTATGACTTGTTTGGTTGGTGCAGACAATTTTACAAACAATGTTTTTGTGTGAAATATAAAGAGTCTAGGACTTGTTTAGTTGTTCCACATAGTTTTCCAACCAATTTTTTTGAAAGCTATTTTCTATCCATACTAATTGAATTTTATCAGTCTAACAAGGCAATTGTATGTCTCAAAGAAAATATACATTAGACATTTCGGACGATCCAGGTCTAACTAGGTCACCTCACCATCACAAGGTCAAATATTGTCTACTCATTTAGAATTTTAAGCTAGTTTACGCAAGAGCCATCTACCGAAGAAGAATATTGGGCCATAGAAAATACATATCTGGAGCTAACATGGTTACGTTATATTAACATGCCTACACCTTTGTATTGTGATAACCAAACAATACTCCATATTGCAACAAAGCCTATATTCTATGAGTATACGAAGCATATCGAGATAAACTATCACATCATACGAGAAAAGTTGCAAACTGGGATGATTAGTCCATCACATGTCTCTTCACATTGTTAGTTAACAGATATATTTACTAAGTCTCTCGCAAAAGATCAAAGATCAGTTCGTGACTTTGCGAAACAAGTTGTGATCCATAATATTTAAAATATTTATGTTTATTATGTTTGATTTTGACTACCTTTATTTTTTGGTTGGTGGTGAATATAATGATCTTGTGGGGGTGAAAATGAATTGTAGATGCAGAGAAATAAAGAGTAGAATTAGGAGAAAATACATTTATATGATAAAAATTGTATATCGTAAAGTATCTATATTATGTTAAATTTTGCACTTGCGAGGAGTACATAGGATTTTTATTTTATTTTAGAGTGTTTGGATTTAAATAATTTTAAAGAATATATATCAAAGAAGAGCAACAACAATATTTTTGAATTTTTTGGACTAAATAAATTTAAAATATTTTCGTTGGTTTAAAATATCGTACTCTTATGTTAGTCAATAATTCTTTAAAAACCATTTGAGGTAATAAAATTTAGATATTTTTTAATTTACCATGTTTTTTATTTGGTGTCTGGTTAATGTTTTCTCCTCTTTTATTAATAATAATAAACTTTGGTTGAAATATAATTAACTGAAAACATATGATAGTAATGTGTTTGGTTTATTAATTATTATTTAATATTAAAATAAGTTTATGTAATATATGGTAATTGATATATTTAAATTAGCTTATTCAAATAAAATATTTTAAAAATAAATTAAAAACAATTCAAATTAAACATATGAAAATTTTATAAAACTTGTGAAATTCCGTATCTAACCCTCTTAATTATTGAAATTTTAAATAAGCAATGAAAGTGTTGGTTTTGTTAATCTGGAAAATGATTTTATGTTTGAGTTTGTGGCATGCAAAAGTAATGTTTTTGAAAAGATTTGTAAATCTCGTAAATGCTTTGGTGCAACTTCTTGCTCCTTTACATAATTTCAATCATCTTTCACTTTGAAGTCCCACATCCAACAGTTAAAGGAAGATCTTAGTGTTTATAAACAGCTGACAAAGTTCTAAGATTGCTGAGCTAGGTAGCGCTAGCTTGTAACCCTGGCGGGGGCATTAAGGTGATGGAATGTGTACTCTGTGGCAAGAAAATTTGCCACCACTTCTGTTTCAAATAGAGTGTCCCCCTGGATACCAGGAGAGGAGGACATGTTAGCTTATAAAAATTTGTAGTGCTTAGCGTCTATCCAGTATTATTAACAGAAAACTATTGTTTTATTTTTATCACATATATTATACATCATTACACTTTCTATATACATCTAAATGGAAAATATAATAATTTTAATACTCTTTCAAGTTGGTGAGTAAATATCATAGACTCTCAACTTGTTTTGCAAAGTCACGAACTCATATTTTGGTAAATATATTTTCTAACTCACAATGTGATGAACTTATCATCCCATCTTGCAACTTGTTTCATACGATGTGACAATCTATTTCGATATTCTTGCTTATAAAATACAATATTTACTACAATATGTAGTGTCACTTGGTTATCACAATATAAAGATGTAGACATGCTTGAAACCTTGAGGTTTCATAGGATATAACGTAACTATGTTAGTTCCATGGCCCAAATCACAAAGTATTATAATCAGAATTATTATTATTGTAAACACGTTGAAATGGTGAACCCTATTGTGTAGTAAATTTTTTTTATAAAAGCCATTTTGTAAGAAAAATATAAATCACTTACTAATAAAATTTAGATTTTCTTAAATTATCATAATTTTTTATTTAGTCTATCGTGAATGCTTTTGTATTTTGTTTATTTTTCTCTTTTGTTAATAATAAAAGTGGTTGAAATATAATTAAATGAAATCATGTATATGATAGTAATGAGTTTGAATTATTAACTATTATTTAATATTAAAATAAATTTATATAATAGATGGTAATTGATATATTATAAAAAATAAAATTTAATAAATTTAAATTAGCTTATTCAAATAAAATAAAAACAATTCAAATTAAACATATTAAAATTTTATAAAACTTGTGAAATTCCGTATCTAACCCTCTTAATTATTGAAACTTTAGAGTCCATCTCATTTGTTAAATAAGCAATGAAAGTCCATCTTTCGCTTTTTGAAGCCCACTCGCTTTTTGAAGCCCACATCCAACAGTTAAAGGAATATTTTAGTGTTTATAAACCGCTGACAAAGTGCATAGATTGCCGAGCTAGGTAGCGCTAGTTTGTAACTCTAGCGGGGGCATTAAGGTGTTGGAACATGTACTATTAAGACCGAGTGGTGTTGTGTAGCACAACTTTGCTACCACTTCTATTTCAAATAAAAAATGATGGTTTGTGAACTGCATAGGATAATTTATGAAAATAAATATATCATTATCCATTTCTAATAGAGGTGTCCACCCAAAGGTCCTACAAAATATTATAGTGCTTGAAACCTTCACCTTTTTTGTATGGAAGCTCGATAAAAGGTTTAACAGTTACAGCATGTCTCATGTTAGTATTAGCTTAGCAAATGGCCTTCGTTGCCAAGGACAAACAATTGGCTTGTGAAGTAATTAATATGGAGTATTTTCAAGAGCCACATTGGACAGATAGTGAAACTATTTAGTGTATATAGAACACGAGTGTTTCGTCTTATGAACGGATAAAATGTTTGTTTTCTGCTGATTTTATAAACTAAAAACTTTGATTTTTGTATAATTTTATTCTGTATAAGAAAGTTTTGATGAATTAGCAGCTAACTCACAGATTAAAAGAATTTTTAAGATAAATATATAGTTAGTCAAGCTTTAACTTGGTGCAGAATATTCAAGATTACAAATAGAATTATAGCAAATTAACTTTCAGAAATAAGTTACCCATGTAATGAGTGATTCCTTATTTCAAAGAGTGAAAGAAGAGAATCCAACTTTCATGAAAGTATTTATTGTTGTATCATTTAATAAAAATAATTTGTTTTTCATTTTCGTAGTATATTTTTTAACACGTTCGTCGTGGTGAGGATTAAAGCCTACTTTTGTAATGATTTTTTATATCAGAAAAAAAAACAATAGATGTATTTCAGGGATATCTCAACCCTTATACCAAAAACTCAATCCACTCACAGGTCCTCAATAACATAAACTTGACTAATCTGAGTTTTTAGAAACGGACCTCATGCAAACTAGTGGTTCAGATTAGGGAGGCTGTCGTATCACTCGAAGATCAAATTGGGAATTTTAGTGGTATCTTGAAAATCTAAGAAACAAACCAAGGAATGAAGGTCATCTACAGAAGTAGAATATCGGGCCATGGAAAATGCATGTCTGGAGCTAACATGGTTACGTTATATCCTGCGAGAACTCAAGGTTCCAATTAGCATGCCTATAACCAAGAAGCATATCGAGAAAGACAGTCACATTGTATGAGAAAAGTTGTAAGCTGGGATGATTAGTCCATCACATGTCTCTTCACATTGTTAGTTAACAAATATATTTACTAAGTCTCTCGTAAAAGATCAGTTCATGACTTTGTGAGTTGAAATCCATAATATTTAAAATAATTATGTTTGTTATGTTTGATTTTGATTGGTGGTGATGAATATAATGATCTCATAAATGAATTATGTGGGGGTGAAAATGAATTGTAGATGGAGAGGAATTAAGAGTAGAATTAGGAGAAAATACATTTATATGATTAGAAATTTTATATTGTAAACTATTTATGTTAGGTTAAATGTTACACGGAAAAGGAATACATAGACATTTTTATTTTTTATTTTAGAATGTTTGAATTTAAATAATTTTAAAGAATATATATCAAAGAAGAGAAACAAGAATATTTTTGGATTTTTTTGGGCTAAATAAATTTAAAATATTTTGGTTGGTTTCAAATATTGTGCTCTTATATTAGTGAACAATTCTTTAAAAACCATTTGAGCTAATAAAATTTAGATTTTTTTTTTAATTTACCATGGTTTTTTATTTGGTCTCTGGTGAATGTTTTTGTTTTCACCTCTTTTGTTAATAATAATAAACTTTGGTTGAAATATAATTAACTGAAAACATATGATAGTAATGTGTTTGATTTATTAACTATTATTTAATATTAAAATAAATTTATATAATAGATGGTAATTCATATATTATAAAAAATAAAATTTAAATTAGCTTATTCAAATAAAATATTTTAAAAATAAAATAAAAACAATTCAAATTGAACATATTAAAATTTTGAAAATTCCGTATCTAACCCTCTTAATTATTGAATTTTATAAAAGCAATAAGAAGTACTGTTTTAAAAGGGTTGATTTTGTTAATCTGGAAAATGATTTTATGTTTGAGTCTGTGGCATGCAATGCAAAAGTAGTGTTTTTGAAAACATTTCGTAAATGCTTTGTTGCAACTTTCTTGTTCCTCCACATAACTTCAATCATCTTTCGCTTTGAAAGCCCACATCCAACACTTAAAGAAAGATCTTAGTCTTTATAAACCGCTGACAAAGTACAAAGCTTGCTGAGCCTGGTAGCGTTAGCTTGTAACCCTAGTGGGAGCACTAAGGTGATAGAAAACCTCAACTGTTAGACTGGGTGGTGTTCTGTGTCACAAATTTGCTGCCACTATCAGATTGTGCCCGTCGTTAATGACGGTAGGCATTTAACCCCCTCACCACGATAAAAGGTCTAACATATTCATTTACCTTCACTTTTTTTACAGACGTATCTTCTATAAAATTTTTTACAGACCTATCTTCTATAAAAGGATTACGTGAACGGAGTTATCTGTTATTATTATTATTATATATGACAATTTGTGATAAGAAGTCGAATAAAATTAAAGAAATATTTTACACGGACGATTAGTACATATGAATTTTACGAATATGCAATACATATAAGGATGTTACCAATCTTAACCAAATTAAATATAGATGATATTAATATAATTCATTATGTTGGAATTGTGAAAATTGATATGTGTCAATTGACGAAAAATAAATAAAAATAAAATGTTATATATGATGTAAATAAGCACATATTAAATTGGTTGTCACATAAATGATGTAATATATTCCTCTTTTAAATCAGTTTTTATCTTGTGTTTTGTAAAAATGTTGGTTATTAATTAAAATTTTACTAGCCTTAAATGTTGGTTATTGATTTAGACTTTATTATTTTTCAAGTATTTACCATTAGTATTGCATTAATTGTTAGTATTCTTATTTTATAGCTTCCAGTAATTGTAATCTTATTATATATATTATTGAAGTAAATCAAAACAAATGTATCAGTCCAACAGATTTTTCAATTTCATGCATGCAATTACGTTTAATCTACAACTTTTTGCCTTTTGTTATTATTTCCTTCAATTAGTTTCTACAACTAGTATCAGAGCCAATTTCTTATCATGAACTCTACCCAATTATCAATCCCTATCCTGGATGGTAAAAATTACAATCGGTGATGTGTGCAGATGAAAGTTTTGTTTGATTATCATGAGTTATGAGATGTTGTTGAGAGTGGAGTGTCTGCATTAGCTGATAATGCAACTGAGGCGCAACGAGTAACGCATCGTGACCAAAAGAAAAAAAGACAAGAAAGCTTTGTATCAAATCCATCAAGGGTTGAATGACAAGGCGTTTGAGCAGATAGAAGGAGCAACAACTGCAAGTGAAGCTTGAACCATTTTTTCAACCAATTATAAAGGTGATGACAAGATAAAGAGGGTGTGTCTTCAAACCCTAAGACGCCAATATGAACAAACCACAAAGACTGTTGATGTCTATATAAATAAAGTTCTTGCCTTGACAAATCAAATGAAGACCAATGGTGAATCACATTCGGAGCAGGCAAAGATGGAGAAGATTTTGAGGCCTTTAACTCCCAGATTTGAACATGTTGTTGCCGCAATTGAAGAGGCCAATGAAATTTCAACAATGACAGTAAGGTTATTGTCCGGTTCCCTACAAGCGCATGAGCAGCGGATGAATGACAATAAGATTGAAAAACCAATTGAACAGGCTTTACAAGCACAAGCCTCAATTGGTAGCTCCTATCATAAACACGGTAGTTCACGAGGAAGAGGAAAGGAGCGTGGTGGTAGTTATTCCAGCAAAGGTCGTAGTGGCAAGAATCATGGAGGCGTTAAGCAAAACATCACTGGTTCCAATCACAATCCAAGTTCAAATAACTCTCGACGCGGAGGACGTGGTCACAGAGGACGAGGAGGCATGTATAATAAATCAAATGTTGAGTGTTATAACTGCCATAGAGACACAACCACTATGCAAATGAGTGCAAATCAAAAGGTGATAATCATGTTGCCAATTGTGCTCAAGAAGATAGTAATCACGAACAAGATGAAGAGGATCATGCAGTACTAATGGCAGCCACATCAAATGAAACTCCAAACAATCAGACTTGGTATTTGGATACAGGTTACACAAATCATATGTGTGGTTAGAAGGAGCTGTTTGCAGATTTGGATGACTCATTTCGCACAAAAGTGAAATTCGGTGATTGTAAGTTCGTTCCGGTGACTGGAAAAAGGCGAATTCTGATCACATTGAACAATGGTGATCACAGGTACATCTATGATGCTTTCTATGTATTTGATATGAAAATTAATATGTTGAGTATGAGACAGCTGACCGAAAAGGGTTATGTGATGCACATAGTTGAAAATCAATTCTCAATTTTCGATAAAAAAAAGCTAGTTCGATTCTTAAAACCTTTTTATCAAAAAATTGCATGTTTTCGGTAGATTTTCATATGGGTGATTTCAAGTGTTTGAATGCAATAGTGAATAATGAATCGTGGTTGTGCATTTACGGTTTGGGCACTTAAATTTTCAGAGTTTGGAAAATCTTTCCAAACGAAATTTAGTGAATGGTTTACCCCATATTCATAACCTTGATCAATTGTGTGAGACTTGCATTTTTGGAAAGAATCACAGGATACCATTTGTTAAGGAGCATTGACGTGCAAAATTTCATTTGGAGCTTATTCATACAGATGTTTGTGGCCCGATGAACATATCATCAATTGGAGGTAATAAGTATTTTTTAACCTTTATTGATGTTTTTTCTAAAAAAAACCTGGATTTATCTATCGAAAAGCAAGGATGAGGTATTCCACTACTTTAAAATATTTAAAGCATTTGTTGAAAGACAGAGTGAAAAACTAATTAAGATGGTGCGTAGTGATGGAGGGGGTGACAACAAGTCTAATGAGTTCAAGAGGCACTCTGAAGAACTTGGGTTGCAACATAACATGACCCTACACACCTCAAGACAACGGAGTTGCTGAGAGAAAGAATAGAACAATCATGCTCAAAGCAAAAGGTATGCCAAATTATTTTTGGGTTGAGACCGTAACATGTGTGGTATATTTGATAAACAGATGACCCACTCGGAGTGTTTCTAACACAACTCCGATTGAGGCATGAAGTGGATTCAAACCCAATGTGCAACACTTGAAAGTATTTGGGTCAATTACTTATGCTCATGTCTCCAAGCAACAAGATCGAAGTTGGATGAAAAGGCAATGAGGACCATTTTCATTGGATATAAGCATGGGGGATACAAATTGTACAATCCAATGACAAAGAAGATGATTGTCAGTCGTGATGTTACATTTGCCAAAGATAAGGAATGACAATGGAATGCAACAACTAAAATGGATTTGAAAAAATGATATATTTACATTTTGAATGATGATGTGGAAGATGGAGTCACTCTTGAAGCACCTGTAATTCAACCTGAAATTGCAGCTCCAATTGCAACTATGATGGAGCGACCAAGAAGGCAATAACGACAACTTGTACATCTTCGAGATTACGAAGTAAATCTTGATGATGAAGTTGATGACAATGGAGATTTGGTTCACTTTGCTTTTCTTGCAGATTCAGAACCCGTGAGACTTGCAGATGCCATTCAACACCCTAAATGGCAAGAGGCTATGAATGAATAATTGATGGCGATTGAGAAAAACAATACATGGCAACTCATTGATCTTCCAAAAGGACACAAATCAATTGATGTGATGTGGGTGTACAAGATTAAAATGAAAGCAAATGGTGAGACTGATAGATACAAGGCAAGGTTGGTGGCAAAGGGATTCAAGCAAAGAGAAGGCTATGATTACGAAGAAATATTTTCTACTGTAGCTCGAATGGAAACAGTGAGATTAATCATTGCTTTAGCTGCACAAAGGCAATGGAAAATTCACCAAATGGACGTCAAGTCTGCATTTCTAAACGACCCACTTGATGAAGATGTTTATGTAAAGCAGTCGTCGGGTTTCATACAATCTGTAAAAGAGGAGAAGGTGTACAAACTAACTAAGGCTTTGGGATTGGTTAGTCGATACATGGAGTCACTTTGACAAATTCATTTACAAGTTGTAAAGAGAATTATGTGCTACATCAAAGGTACTACAACTTTTGGTCTATTTTGCTCTTCATCTAAGAAGATTGAGATCGTCGGATACTCAAACAGTGATTGGGGTGGAGATTCAGATGAGAGGAAGAGCATTAGTGGGAATTGTTTTATGATCGGAAAGACAGTTTGCTTGTGGTCAACAAAGAAATAGTCAATTGTTGCATTATCTACTTGTGAAGCTGAGTATGTAGCAGCAACAAGTGCTTGTCAATCAGTTTGGCTTAGCAATATCATGACTCAATCTGGTTTTAATTTAGATGTTTCAGTCAAGATTTATGTTGACAATGTCTCTACAATTAATCTTGCAAAGAATTCGGTTTTTCATCAAAGAAGAAAACACATTGATATTCGATATCACTTCCTGCGAGACCAAGTTGGGAAGAATATGATCAAATTGGAATAATGTAGATTCGAAGATCAAATTGCAGATATTCTCACTAAGGCATTGAAAATCGATGCTTTCATCAAGTTAAGAGATTTGTTGGGCATGAAGGTTGCTCCAAATCAGAATTAAGGGACTGTTTTTCAATTGTGTCTGTAGAAATATTTTTTAATTGTGTTCGTTTCAATAAAATTATGCTCATTATTAGTCAAATCATGCAAACTTTTTGTATTGTTTATTGAAATGTTGTTATTTTATTTTATGATTTATTGAAAAGACTTAGTAATAAGGTTTATTATATGAAGATAATTGTGATACCCAAAAATTTGGGTATTGTAATGTTTATTGGATAGGATTTCCTATTGACAAAGATTTTATTACAATATAATATGTTTTTATTCGAGGAGATACTATTTTTAAAAAATGAGAAAATAAGATATAGTGTTTGAAGAGTGTTTTTTTATAGATATTGTCACTTAATCAAATTGATTATGACTTTATCAACATAACACCTTGCAGATACACTCATATGTCTGAGAGAGTCGAGATCAACCTATCAAAAAAAATTGAGAGGTCGTGAAGGCATATGAAGTATAAAAAAAACAAAGAAAGGATGACGAGAAATATTGAAATTGTAGTTATTATTAACTTTAAGAACCCTTTGAAATAGTATCCTGAAGTCAAGAATTCTTTAGAAACCGGATTTAAGTAATAGATTTTTGTTTCATAGTAATGTGTTTGAATTATTAAATATTATCTAATGTTAAAATAAATATATATAATAGATAGTAATGGATATATTTAAAAAAATATCAAAGTTAATAAATTTAAATTATCTTACTCAAATAAAATAAACTCAAATTAAACATATTAAAATTTTATAAAACTTGTGAAATTCCGTATCTAACCCTCACTCATTATCAGTCTATGCAGTATATTTCTTCATTTGTTTGAACTTTAACATCCATCTCAGTTTCTGTATTGGGTGAGATGCTAGTATTTGAACCTTGGCAAGTTTCTTGCTCCGCCAAATTACTTCTATCATCTCTCGTTATCAATCCCACATCCAACAGTTAAAGGAAGATTTTAGTGTTTATAAACCGCTGACAAAATACATATATTGCCGAGCTAGCCAGCGCTAGCTTGTAACCCTAGCGGGGCATTAAGGTGATGGAACATGTATACTAAGGATATTTGTTAGTGGTGTGCTTGGTTTGGCTTGTTTCCACTTATGTGTAACAAATAGAAGTGGTGCTCCTTCCTAACAGAAATGTTAGACAGGTTGGAGACGTAAAAGTCACTTGTAAACCCTCACCACGACCAAGTTCCTAAAAGTTATAGTGCTTGAACCATCATTTTTTAAATCTAAAATTACGTGAACAGGTTAAGTTTTTTATTCAGTAACAAACAGGTTTTTTTTTTAAAACAATGGATTGATATTTTTGTGATGTAAATTAAAAAAATCTAAATTCTATTACTTAAACTAGTTTCTAAAGAATTCTTGAGTAATATAAGAGAACAATATTTCAAAAACAACGAACATCTTCTCAGTTAGCTTATTTGTACATATGTTTCCTTCTCTTATGTGAAAACATTAAAATTTAAAATATTCCAAATTTACAATTTATTAAGTTTGAAACCACACATACAGAATAATCGTTTTGTGGTTTATTTACGAAGATTCAAGAATATAATTAAGATGACAAAACAATGGAGGATGCGTCCTACAAAATGCAGCTGTGTGATGAGGAGACTTGTTTGATATAGATATCATCACTCTTATACAAGAGGACATGCACTTTTATATTATTGATTTCTAAATAATAATGTATATTGGTATTAATGTCGATATTTTGAACATCGTTACAATAGGTTGAATTGAAAAGATTACTTATTTCTTAATTGATTTCCATCAAATTTCTTTTTACTAAGTCTAAAAAAAATAGAAAACAAAGGATTTTTAGTCTCAATTATAGATTAAATTTGGAAGAGAAAGTGAAGTGAGAAATGAAAAAGGAGAAAGAGAAAACTAAGTAGGAAGAGATCTCCTTTTTTAAGAGAGTTATCACCTATTTACAGGTCTTGTTGGACATTAAATGATTATCATGAGATATAAAAGAATTAATTAACAGTAAACTATAACCACTAATAAATTATAACCAATTTATGGTTTGATTTATGTGTCTTAAATATAATATATAATATAATATTAGACGAACAATTATTATCTGATTTTTATGTATATTAAATGAGAGGTTATTAATTTGAATGTAGCTTATCGTAATTGGAATATGTATTTCATTTTCATGATTTTTAATTTTTTTGGATTAAATTATGTAGTAGGAATTATTTTCTGTTTTTTTTTTTAATTTTTGAAATTCCGTTAATAAAAGAAAACCGCCAATAAAATATGTAGAAAAAAGTTGGTAACAATCACATTTATTAAATATTAAATGTATCTTAATTATCCAGACAGAGAAAAAGATAATTGCAAAGAAGTAACAGTCACATTTATGAAACATTAATTGTATTTTAATAATCTTTATTATGACAACAAACGACAACGCTAACAATAACAAGAATATCAAAACTTAAGTCACCATTTTTCATGCATAAGAGAACTTAATTATAAAATTAAATAATCAAATTATGAAGGAAGATACACCTTATTTAATTTTAATAATTAACTAAATATAAATTTAAATACAATTTATTAATAATAAAAATTATTCTATATATTAATAATTTTTTAAGTTTTAAAATAGTATTTAATTTACAAAATATATGACTAATTATTAATATTTTTAAATAATTTTTATTTAATAGTTTTTTAATAATGTTTTTGTGCTCTTGTTTATTTTTTATATTACTTTGTTCATGTACATTGTTAATGAATTATACCGTGACAGTATATAGTATATTAGTAATATTAGTATGTATAAGTATATTAGTATTAGTATATATATTAGTATTAGTATTTTTTACGTTTTTTTTTCAGTGAGTATTTATGATTTGTATTAATGAATAATAAGAAAAAATAATAATTAATAATTAAGATTAATAGAGTGCGCTGGTTATTTTTAAAAAATCAACTAAATTGATTGCTTTTATGAAAATGTGTGATAATGTTAGTATATATATCCCAATAAAATTTCACTCCAACCCATCAAAAAGATACTTTGGAGTATTGAATAGAGTCACCAACTTAACATTACTCAAAGATCATTTAACATGAAGCTCATCACTTCAGTTTTGATCATACTACTTGTTCTTGCCATTGATATTGGTATGTTTTGTTTTCCTCGTTCAATCTACTCTTTAATTTGTGCTTATTAATCCTTTAAATTCACTTTTGTTATGAGTAAATTGATGAAGTTGAGATTGGTGGTTTAGTATTGAATATTGTGTTTGTGATGTAGAAAATGAAGGAGCAATGAAAGTAGTAGAAGCAGGAAGATGTGATGAGAAGTTGAATGAGGATTGTCAAGAAAGCAAGTGTGACAGTGATTGTGTGAGAAAGCATGGAAACTTAGCCAGTGGAAGGTGTAATGCCATAGAAGATTGCATTTGTCGTTTTCCTTGTTAAGTTTTTCATCATCAAACATTTTCTTTTATAAATATGACTTTATGTAATCGACAGTGATAGATTCAAAGAAAATAAAATTACTCTTTTAATGTTTCATTTTGATTTCCTTTACAAGTTGTTTTATAATTACAATTTAGCATCTTGAAACAACTAAGGTAAAATACCAAATGAAGGTTTTATCAATTAAAATATTATGAACATGAGACAAACATGTAGGATTCATTATGATTATTTTAAGTTAAGTTACAATAAAATAATTAACAGGAAAGAAAAATGAACCATGTATGGTGGTTGTATTTTGTGTAGCAAGAGAATTGATACAAGCCACTTTCTAAGAAAAATATAAACCACTTAATAATAAAAAAAATACAAGGGCATAAGCAAATTACAATGTGAAATTATAAAACAAAATATATGATTCATGACAACATACTTTAACATGAAATTCATAATGGTTTTGAGAATTCTTAGCAATTTGTATTTAAAGTATTAGTTTTGTTAAATAATAAATTAATAAAGCTAACTAGAGAATAAGAATAGTTTATGACTTGTTTGGTAGGTGTACACACCTTTCCAAACAATATGGAATATAAAGAGTTTATGACTTGTTTAGTTGTTTCACATAATTTTTCAACCAATTTTTTTGAAAGCTATTCTCTATCCATACTAAATGTCTTATATTTTTAATTGAAAGAAAGAAAACATATTTTCTATAATTTATTTAAAATAGGGTTAAATATGTTTTCATCCCTATACATTCATGCAAAATTGATTTTCATCCCTAGTCCAAACTTTAAACCTCTGAGTACTTAATTATAGTAAATAAACTAAGTGGTCATTGTCGGTATTTTTACATGAGAAATAGATTTCAAGTCTGGACTAGATTATTAACATATCGTTGACGTGGATCTTATAATATTACGATACAAGGACAAAAACTGTCTTTTTACCTACATCACTATAGAAAAAAGAAATTTTAATATTTATTATTTCTTTTATATTCTAATATAGATAAGTATGATATATCCATAGCAGTTCAAAAACATACAAATATTAAGGATGTTAGGAATCTTAACCAAAACAAATATAGAAGATAATAATATAACTTATTATGTTGGTTATTGTGAAAAATTGATGTAACATGTCCATTGATGCAAAAAAGTAAAAACAAAATGCCATAACAGATGCAAATGAAACACATCTTAAATTTCTATCACGAAAGCTTTTATAAAAAAAAACAGATATTAAATTGGTTGTCACATAAACTATGTAATATATTCATTTTTAAATTAGTTTTTATCTTGCCTAGTTTAAAAGTCCTTCTCTTACATCTATTATTACCCAATCATTGTAATATTTTGTGTTTTGATAATTGCAACATGTTTTGTGTCTTTCCCAATGTGTTACTACAAATAATTATATATATTTCTAACAAGAAAAATTTAATTATTAATCTAGAAAGATGAAGACTCAAATTTGTTAAGTACATCAAATCACAAAACTTTAAATTATAATCTAAATAATGATAATCACTAATTGAAACTAAACCAACTACATCAAATCATATATAATGTCTAAATACCACATATAATTCTAACTATAACAAATAATAATTTATAATACATAAAAATATCACAGTCATTTATGATAATATTCTTCAACTATGTGTAGAAATATTTTGTAATTGTGTTCGTTTAAATAAAATTATGCTCATCATTAGTCAAATCATGCAAACTTTTTGTATTGGTCATTGAAATATTGTTATTTTATTTTATGATTTATCAAAAAGATTTAGTAATAAGGTCTATTACATGAAGATAAATGTGATACCCAAAAATCTGGGTATTATAATTTCATTGGGTAGGATTTTCTATCGACAAAAGTTTTATTACAATATAATGTGTTTTTATTCTAGGGGATATTATTTTCTAAAAATGAGAAAACAAAAATATAGTCCGTGAATGTATGTTAGTGTATTAGAAACACATTTTTTTAAAAGGGTTCTTCAATCCAAAAGTCCTCGTGCCTGGATGGCTAGTGTAGTGTTTAGATAAAAATCATTATGTTATATAACCGGGAGGTCGAGAGACCGTAACTACAAGAAACTCTCGATCTACCAAACACAATGTGATTAATAAGGATCAAAACACTTTAATTATAAATATAGGAAAATCTAAAATAATGACCAGCCTTAATATTGCACCAAAGTTCAAAGGTTAAGCCTAAAATATTAAGAATAAACTCAATAAATATAAAGTACAAAAAGTAAAAGCCCAATAAAAAAAACAGTATAAATAGCTTACCTGAATAACAGATAGATAAGTTGAGTGATTTTTAGAGAGATTATCTCTTAATCAAATCGATTATGACTTTACCATCAGAGTACCATGCAGGTGTTGGGTCTATTAGTGTCTAAGTTCAAGAGGGGAGGGGTGAATTAAAGTTATAAAATTTTCACAAACACAAACTGGTTTACAGTATACCAGAGGAAAAAGAACAAATTGATTTTCAAAGAAACAGATTGATTCTTCAAAACACTTTAACACAATCAGAACTTATTCAAATTAGAATTGAGATCAAACACTGAAAGATAAAAAAATCAGATTGGTTAACCTTTACCAGCTTGAAGAACACAAATTATACCAAAAGATCAATCAAGTTCATTTAACACAAAGCTTCAAAGAGAATGAATCTTTATCAAAGATTTAATGGAGAAAATTGTTCGTCCTTAAGCCAATTTAAAAACACATCCTCAAAATACTTTGTTTATGTTTAAAGAATTTTTCCAGATCAAGAAGAACAGTTTTTATTAAGCCCAAAAATACCAGGTTTAGTTTCAAATGAACAGATTTCGTTCTTGACAGATTAAACAGAAATCAGAAACGAGTGCAGGGATGAGAAAAGCAATGCAATCACACTTTATACTGGTTCACTCATAATGAGCTACATCCAGTTTCACCTTACTCCAAGGTGGAATTCACTAAAACCAGTTGCAATTGATTACAACACACATCAGTTCTTGAACCCTACAAGAACCATACAACCAAAGCTGAAAAACTCTATTTCAGCACACCTTGCACTCCAAGAAACCCTATCAAGAGTGACTAACACTTACACCTTTTACAATAAAGAATAAAGGAAAGATAACACTTGAAAGAAGATGCAAGAACAAAAACCAGTTGTCCCAATTGCAGCAAAAACAATATCAACACCTTCACCAAGATCATAGTTTTCCTAAAACAAGCACACTTGAATATCTCGTTTGAAAAACCTTTCAAAAACGCATTCTAATCCTTCTTCTCACACAGAAAATGTTTAATCTCTGTTAAAAATGTGATTGCTCAACAACCTTTCATGTGAGAAAATATTTTCATTATATAGAAATCAGTTTCTAACTACTTTTCAAAAAATAGTTAAAAAACTGTTATAAAAACATCAGATTGAATTTTAAGAAAACTGTCAGCTCGGCATAATTGAAATAACTGACAGAGCTTTACCTTTGGTGCCCTAATAGAATTTCGAAAAACTTTTCAGCGAAACAAAAATAAACTTATTGTTTTTCAAGCAAACGGATTTATTTTTGTGCAGTATCCTGATTTTTTAGAAAACCCTAAAAAGCTCTTTGAAAAAAAAAATATTTAACCACTTCATGTGCTTGATCTTACCACCTTGATTAGGCATATAGGATAGGTCATGTAATAAAATGCAACCTTAAACTCACACTAGCCTAAAAACAAGTTTATTTAAGACACATTACAATCTTCAAAGCAAACTAACCATTTTCTACATCAAACACACACTAAGACTAGGTAGGAAGAAGCTTCATCCATCTTCATCGGCAAATGAAGAAGGGATGACGAGAAGTATTAAAGTTGTAGTTGTTATTATCTTGTTGAAAGTCCTCTAAGAGCAGTTTCAAGTATTACTCTCTTGTATTAATTAGTCAATAATTATGTAAAGATCAGATTGAAGTAATAAACTTTAGATTTTCTTAATTTACCATAATTTATTTTTCATTTTGTCTATCGTGAATGCTTTTGTATTTTGTTTTTTTATTTTATTTTGTTAATAATAAAACTTTGGTTGAAATATAACTAAATGAAGACATATGATACTAATGAGTTTGATTTATTAACTATTATTTAATAATAAAATAAATTTATATAATAGATGGTAATTGATATATTTTAAAAAATAAAATTTAATAAATTTAAATTATCTTATTCAAATAAAATATTTTTAAAATAAAATAAAAACAATTCAAATTTAACATATTAAAATTTTATAAAACTTGTGAAATTTTGTATCTAACCCTCTTAATTATTGAAATTTTAGAAAATCCACCAATTTGTTGAATAAGCAATAACAAGTAGGGGTGACAATACATGTAAGTTTGTCTCGTGTGTAGTCTGCAAAATGTGGGTCGGTTGATTCATCCGGTGCATGGAGTGCGGACTCATTTCACTAACTTGTCCCACATAAGAGGTAGGGTCAACCTGCATAAGAAAAATATTTTTTTCATACATTAAAATTTCATTAATTATAAAAAAACTTATTTCTACTTATAATTTTATTACTGTTTCAACTCATTCAATTAAGATAAAAATTCAGTTGCAACTCAGTGAGGACTGCAGGTTCCTCAAGGAACAAGCTTTTAGTTGGTCTCCGATGAGAAGGGGAGGTCCACCTACAAATGACTCTCCGATACTTAAGTCGTAGGAGCACAAAGATAATGATAAATTCTTTACAAATAGCTAAGAGTAATAAGAGTATACAATAAAGTTTGGTGTGTGTCTCCTTACTGAGAGAGACATCACCTATTTATAGGTGTTTTTGGACTCAGTCTAGTAAGAAAAATATTGAGTGGTTATCATGAGATATAAATGAATTTTATAACAGTAACCTATAACTGCTAGTAACTTAGAATCGATTTATAGTCTGATTTATGTGTCTTGAATATAATATAATATTAAATCGAAAGTTATTGTCTGATTTTTTATTTACCTTTAAATATTATATTAAATGAGGGGTTATTGGTTTGAATTTATATAGTCGTAATTGAGATATGTATAACTTTCTATTTTCACAATTTTTAATTTTTTTGATTAAAATATGTAGTGGAATTATTTTCTGATTTTTTATTTTATTTTTGAAATTCTATTAATAAAAGGAAACTATCAATAAAATACGTAGAAAATGATAGTAACAGTCATATTTAATAAATATTAATTGTATCTTAATTATCTTTATTAAAATGTGCAGCCAAAGATAGTAACAGTCACATCTTAAGCCACCCTTTTCCATGCATAACAAAACTTAATTATAAAATTAAATAATAAAATAATTATATTGTGAAAGAAGATAAACTCTTTTTAATTTTAGTAATTAACTAAATATAAATTTAAATACTATTTATTGTTAATGAAAACTATTTTATATATTAATATTTTTTTATTATTATTTAATGATTTCTAAATTAGTATCTAATTAGCAACTAAGATTTTTATTACTAAATTTAGAATCTAAATAATTGGTAGTTAAAACCGTGGTAGCTAATTAGATACCAATTTAGAAACTATTTCACAATAATATAAACTAATTTAGAAACCAATTTTTTTTTAGTTTCTAAAATGGTATGTAATTTAGTTATTATTACAACTAACTATTTTGGTCTCTAAAAATTGGTTTATATTTGATGATTTTCTTGTAGTGAGTGTTTAATTTAGTTAATATATGACTAATTATTATTTTTTTAAAATTAATTTTTATTTAAGAATTTTTAGTAATGTTTTTGTGGTGTATTTTTTTATATTAGTTTGTTCATGAGATAGTACATTATTAATGAATTATACCGTGTTAACAAGTCTCAATATTTACAATTATGTTTAATATGTATTACTATTTTCTCAATGAGTATTAATGATTTGTATTAATGAATTTGTATTAATGAATAATAAGAAAAGATAATAATTAATAATTAAGATTAATAGAGTGCACTGGTTATTTTTAAAATATCAACTAAATTGATTGTTTTTATGAATATGTGTAAAAATGTTAGTATATATATCCCAATAAAACATCACTCCAACCCATCAAAAAGATACTTTGGAGTATTGAACAGAGTCACCAACTTAACATTACTCAAAGATCATTTAACATGAAGCTCATCACTTCAGTTTTGATCCTACTACTTGTTCTTGCCATTGATATTGGTATGTTTTGTTTTGCTCATTTGATCTACTCATTAATTTGTGCTTATTAATACTTTAAATTCACTTTTGTTATGAATAAATTTATGAAGCTGAGATTAGTGGTTTAGTATTGAATATTGTGTTTGTGATGTAGAAAATGAAGGAGCAATGAAAGTAGTAGAAGCTGGAAGGTGTGAAGAGAAGTTGAATGAGGATTGTCAAGAAAGCAAGTGTAACAGTGATTGTGTCAGAAAGTATGGAAACTTAGCTAGTGGAAGGTGTAATGCCATAGAAGATTGCATTTGTCGTTTTCCTTGTTAAACTTTTCATCTTCAGAGATTTTTTTATATAAATAAGACTTTATGTAATCTACATTGATAGATTCAAAGAAAATAAAATTACTCTTTTAATGTTTCTTTTTGGTTTCCTTTACAAGTTGCTTTATGATTACAATTTTGCATTTTGAAACAACTAAGGTAAAATACCGAATGAAGATTTTATTAATTAAAATATTATGAACATGAGACAAACATGTAGGATTCATTATGCCTATTTCAAGTTAGGTTACAATATAAGACAAATTAACTTGAAAAAAAAAGTCTTTAAACACAAATACTTTATAAAACATAAGTGAGTAAACTAGTTATAAATAATAATTCTCTTCACATCACCGAAATGTGTGTCATAAACTTCATCAACAATCAAAGGATTTTTTCGAGAATGACATAGCTCTGAAATTGTGCTTATGTTACTCCAATGACCATGATAAGTAGGTGAAGTGATGAACAAATAAAATAACTCTAAAATAAAATAATAAATTAACTCTTCTCTACAATTGTTTTGAAAACCGTTTTTCCATTTTTGCTTTCTTCCTACCAAACATAGATTGGGGGAGTGCAACTCAGTGAGGACTGCGTGTTCCTCAATGAACAAGCTTTTAGTTGGTCTCTGATGAGAAGGACATGTCCACCTCCAAAAGACTCTCTGATGCTTAAGTCAGTAGAAGAACAAAAATAATGATAAATTATTTACAAATAGTTAAAATAAGAGTATATAGCAGAGTTTAGTGTGTGTCTCCTTACTAAGAGAATCATCACCTATTTATAGGTCTTGTTGAACTCAGTCTATTAAGAAAAACATTGAATTATCATGAGATATAAATATATTTTATAACAGTAAAATATAACCGCTAATAACTTATAACTAATTTATGGTCTGATTTAAGTGTCTTAAATATAATATATAATATAATATAATAATATAATATTAAACGGTTAGTTATTATCTAATTTTTATGTGTCTTTAAATATTATAATAAATGAGCGGTTATTGATGTGAATGTATAATTAGGATATGTACAACTTTTTATTTTCACATTTTTTATTTTTTTTGATTAAATTATGTAGTAGGAATATTCTATTAATAAAAGAAAACTACCAATAAAATATATAGAAAAAATAGTAACAATCACATTTATTAAATATTAATTGTTTCTTAATTATTTATATTTCAAAAAAAAATTGCAGCAAAAGAAAGTAAGTCACATTTATTAAATAGTAATTATACTTTAATAATTTTTATTAGGACAACAAACGACAAAGTTGAGAATAAGGAAAGTATCAAAATTAAATAATAAAATAATCAGATTATAAAGGAAAATAAACTCTATTTAATTTTAAGAATTAACTAAATATTAATTTTGATGACTATCTATTAATCATCATAAAATAAAAAATATTTTATATATTAATATTTTTTATTTTTAAAATAGTATTTAATTTACCAATATATGACTAATTATTATTTTTTAAAAATAATTTTTATTTAATAATATTTTTGTGATCTTGTACTCTTTTTTTTATAGTAGTTTGTTCATGTACATTGTTGATGAATTATACCGTGTTAATATATGTCAAAATTTACATATATATCTAATATATGTATATGCATTAGTATTTGTATAGTATATAGTATATTAGTAATTAGTAATATTAGTATATTAGTATTAGTAATTTTACGTTTTTTATCTGTGAGTATTTATGATTTGTGTTAATGAATAATAAGAAAATAATAATTAAGATTAATAGAGTGCATTAGTTATTTTTAAAAAATCAAATAAATTGATTGTTTTTATGAATAAGTGTGATAATGTAAGTATATATATCCCAATAAAACTTCACTTCAACCCATCAAAAAAGATATTTTGGAGTATTGAAGAAAGTCACCAACTTAACATTACTCAAAGATCATTTAACATGAAGTTCATCACTTCAGTTTTGATCCTGCTACTTGTTCTTGCCATTGAGATTGATATGTTTTGTTTTCCTCGTTCGATCTACTCATTAATTTGTGCTTACTAATCTTTTAAATTCACTTTTTTTATGAGTAAATTGATGAAGCTGAGATTGGTGGTTTAGTATTGAATATTGTGTTTGTGATGTAGAAAATGAAGGAGCAATGAAAGTAGTAGAAGCAGGAAGGTGTGATGAGAAGTTGAATGAGGATTGTCAAGAAAGCAAGTGTGACAGTGATTGTGTCAGAAAGCATGGAAACTTAGCCAGTGGAAGGTGTAATGCAATAGAAGATTGCATTTGTCGTTTCCCTTGTTAAGTTTTTCACCATCCAACATTTTCTTATATAAATATGACTTTATGTAATCAACAGTGATAGATTCAAAGAAAATAAAATTACTCTTTAACGTCTCATTTCTGTTTTCTTTACAAGTTGTTTCATGATTACAATTTAGCATCTCGAAAAGACTAAGATAAAATACCAAATGAAGGTTTTATTAATTAAAATATTATGAACCATGAGACAACCCATGTAGGATTCATTATGCCTATTTTAAGTTAGGTTACAATAAGACAAATTAACTGGACAAAAAAGTCTCCACCTACTTAAGTCACAAAGTATTTGAGGACCCCACGTGATTTCTCTTATCTACATTCAAAATCAGAATTATTATTATTATTATTATAAATACTCAAACTTGGAATGGTGGTTGTATTTTGAGTAGCAAGAGAATTGATAAAAGCCATTTTGTAAGAAAAATATAAGTCAATTACTAATAAAAATACAAGTGCATAAGCAAATTACATTGTGAAATTATAAAACTCAAAGATATGATTCATTAAAACATACTTCAAAAAAGAAATTCATAATGATTTAGCGAATTGTTAGAAATTTGTATTTAATGTATTTGTTATGTTAAATAATAAAATAATAAAGCTAACTAGATAATAAGAATAGTGTATGACTTGTTTGGTTGGTGCACACACTTTTCCAAACAATGTTCTTGCGAGTTTGGGACTTGTTTAGTTGTTCCACATAGTTTTCCAACTAATTTTTCTGAAAGTTATTTTCTATCCATACTAAATGTCTTATATTTTTAATTGAAATAAAGAAAACATATTTTCTACATTTTATTTAAATAGGGTTAAATAGGCCTCCTGGGTACTTATAGTAAAGAAATTATTGGAATTGGTCATCGTTGACGTGAATCTTATATTATTATGATACAGTCTAAGCTAGAAATTTGTTTATTAAGAAAAGAAAACATAGTACAAGGACAAAAAAAACATATTTAACCCTTTTATAGAAATTATATACTCTCCTTTCACTCTTTGAAATAAGAAATCACTTTTTACTTTTACTTACATCACTATAAAGAAAAGAACTTTTAATATTTATTATATTTTTATATTCTAATATAGATAAGTATGATATATCTATATATACAAAACAACCATAAACATAAACATAGGTAGTTGAAATTTATTATGGAAAAAATCCAAACTAATAAATTAGTTTGACGAATCTAACTGTGTGTAATCTTTTAAATCAATGTAATTATTTTGTGCTTGATTTTAATCTTTTAAACATTTATACTTTATTTTTTTAATCAAGGTTATATAAAAGATTACATTTCTTTTAAGTATAATAAGTTATAAAAAAAACATAAAAAATTTATGACAAAATAATGTATATTCATACTGTATAAATATAGATATTTTGAACATTGTCAAAATCACTTTTTTTTATTAGTACTTTAGTTTCATAAACCACATATTAAAGTGTTCATAAAAATTTAAAGAAATCATAGCCATATTTATCATTATCAAAACTTATCTACTAGTCAAAACTTAATAATAATTAACGTGTCATATTTTTTTAAGCTATGCACCACAAAAGTTGGAGAAACTATGTTTTTGTTTGCTTTAAGACAAAATTGACTTGCTTAAGCAACAATTATTTTTGTGATAACTTTTGTAATTGCAAAGGTCGTTATTTTTTTTTTTTCAATTTTAGAACCATTTTGTGACATATAATTTTGTGGAACTATATAAATGTCTGTCATGAATTTATTTTTGTGATGAGAGGAATAACATGTTTTGTTAGACAAACAAAAAATATTATAGATAAAATGATAAAAGAAGTATTTTATTCTCGTGATCATCATGTTCTCATGCAAGACCTTCTCCAAATTGCTATTCGTGAAAGTTTACCAAAAAATATTAGACAAGTGATCACTTGTCTATGCATATTCTTAAATGTTATTTGTAGAAAAGTTATTGATCGTAATAACTTTGATGAATTAGAAATTCAAGCTATCATTATCTTGTGTCAACTAGAAATGTATTTTCCTCCTTCATTCTTTGACATCATGGTTCATCTAATTGTTCATTTAGCAAAGAAAATCAAAATATGTGATCTTGTTTTTTTTTTTGTTACATTTAATGTACCCAGTTGAGCGATGTATGAAGATATTCAAAGGGTATGTGAAGAATCCGTACCGTCCAGAAGCATCTATTGTTGAGAGATACATTTTAGAGAATTGTATATTGTAAAGTATTTATGTTATGTTAAAACATTATTAATTAATACAAATGCAAATAGAAATTATTGGTGTAACCTGAGTTAGTTGCATAAGATTGGTTTCTGACATAAATAAGATAAGGTAATCTAGCCATGGTTGAAAGATGACATCGTAAATAAGAAATTTTAACCTATTTTGCTTGTTAATGAATAAAATTTCCGTTTGTAATGCACTCATGAGACATGCTATAACTGGGTATTGAATGTTATATCATTACTTTAATTGATGAATGACACCTTGTTAAAACTTATTTCTAAAAATTTACATATGTATGAAATAATTAGATTGATTTAAAAAAGTAAAGGTTCAAACACAATTTTTTCATACCTTCATTTTGGTGAGGGTTATTAAAGCTTGTTTTTGCCGTGGTATGCAGCCACATTTAGTGTGTGTCTCCTTACTAAGAGAATCATCACTTATTTATAGGTCTTGTTGGACTCAGTCTATTAAAAAAAATATTTAGTTATTATGAGATATAAATGAATTTTATAACAGTAACCTATAACCGCTAGTAACTTATAACCGATTTATGGTCTGATTTATGTGTCTTAAAATTTAATATATAATATAATATTAAAAAAAATAGTTATTATCTAATTTTTATGTCCCTTTAAATATTATATTAAATGAAAATCTGAATGTACCTTATCGTAATTGGATACGTACAACTTTCTATTTTCACATTTTTATTTTTTTGGATTAAAATATGTAGTAGGAATTATTTTCTGTTTTTTATTTTTATTTTTAAAATTCCATTAATAAAAGGAAATGACCAATAAAATAATAGAAAAAAAATACTAACGATCACAATTTTTAAATATTAATTGTATATTAGTTATCTTTATTTCGAAAAACAAAGTGCAGTAAAAGGTAGTAAAAGTAACATTAATTAAATAGTAATTGTACTTTAATAATCTTTATAATGATAACAAACGACAAAACTGATAATAAAGAGAGTATCAAAACTTAAGTCACCATTTTGCATGCATAACAGAACTTAATTATAAAATTAAATAATAAAATAACCAGATTGTGAAGGAAGATAAATTCTATTTAATTTTAATAATTAACTAAATATAAATTTAAAGACTATTTATTAATAATAAAAACTATTTTATATATTAATAATTTTTCTAATTTTAAATTAGTATTTAATCTACTTAATATATGACTAATTATTTTTTTTAAAATATTTTTTATTTAATATTTTTTTAATAATGTTTTTGTGGTCTTATACTTTTTTTTTTATATTAGTTTGTTTATGTACATTGTTAATGAATTATACCGTGTTAACAGATGTCAAAATTTACAATTATATTTCATATATGTATTTGTATTAGTATAGTATATAGTATATTATTAATATTAATATATTAGTATATATTAGTATATTAGCATCAGTATATCTTAGTATTAGTATTTTTAAAATTTTTTTTCAGTATGTATGATTTGTATTAAAGAATAATAAGAAAAAATAATAATTAAGATTAATAGAGTGCACTAGTTAATTTTAAAAAATCTATTAAATTGATTGTTTTTATGAATATATGTGTGATAATGTTAGTATATATATCCCAATAAAACTTCACTACAACCCATCAAAAAGATATTTTGGAGTATTGAACAGAGTCACCAACTTAATATTACTCAAAGATCATTTAACATGAAGCTCATCACTTCAATTTTGATCATGCTACTTGTTCTTGCCATTGAGATTGGTATGTTTTCTTTTCCTCATTCGATCTACTCATTAATTTGTGCTTACTAAACCTTTAAATTCACTTTTGTTATGAATAAATTTATGAAGCTGAGATTGGTGGTTTAGTATAGAGTATTGTGTTTGTGATGTAGAAAATGAAGGAGCAATGAAAGTAGTAGAAGCAGGAAGATGTGATGAGAAGTTGAATGAGGATTGTCAAGAAAGCAAGTGTGACGGTGATTGTGTCAGAAAGCATGGAAACTTAGCCAGTGGGAGGTGTAATGCCATAGAAGATTGCATTTGTCGTTTTCCTTGTTAAGTTTTTTATCATCCAACATTTTTTTAATATAAATATGACTTTATGTAATCGACAATGATAGATTCAAAGAAAATAAAATTACTCTTTTAATGTTTCATTTTGATTTCCTTTACAAGTTGTTTTATGATTACAATTTAGCATCTTGAAACAACTAAGGTAAAATACCGAATGAAGTTTTATCAATTAAAATATTATGAACCATGTAGGATTCATTATGCCTATATTAAGTTAGGTTATAAGACTTATTAACTGGAAAAGTCTCCACCTACTTCTTAAGTCAAAGTATTTGACGACACCACGTAATTTCTCTTATCTACATTCAAAATCAGAATTATTATTATTATTATTATTATTATTATAAACACTCAAACGTTGAAATGGTGAACCCTATTAGATAAGTTAGTATGGTAGTTGTATTTTGTGTAGCAAGAGAATTGATAAAAGTCACTTTCTAAGAAAAATATAAGGCACTTACTAATAAAAAGACAAGTGCATAAGCAAATTACATAAGCAAATTACATTGTGAAATTATAAAACTCAAATATATGATTCAATAGAACATACTTCAAAAAAGAAATGCATAATGGTTTAGAGAATTCTTAGAAATTTGTATTTAAAGTATTTGTTATGTTAAATAATAAAATAAAAATGCTAACTAGAGAATAAGAATAGTTTATGACTTGTTTGGTTGGTGCACACACTTTTCCAAACAAATGTGAAGAGTCTAGAACTTATTTAGTTGTTCCACATAGTTTTCCAACCAATTTCGTCTAGAACTTATTTAGTTGTTCCACATAGTCTTCCAACCAATTTTTCTGAAAGCTATTTTTTACCCATACTACTAAATGTCTTATATTTTTAATTGAAAGAAATAAAACATATTTTCTACATTTTATTTAAAATAAGGTTAAAATATGTTTTTCGTCCCTATACATTCATGCAAAATTGATTTCCATCCCTAATCCAAACTTTAGACATCCTGGATACTCATATAAAGAAATTATTGGAATTGCTCATTGTCAGTGTTTTTACATCGTTGACGTGAATCTTTATAATATTATGATAGAGTCCACCTTAAAATTAAACATATTTAACCCTTTCATTGAAATTGTATACCCTCCTTTCACTATTTGAAATAAGAAATCACTTTTTAGTCTTTTTACTTACATACTGTAAAGGAAAGAACTTTTAATATTTATTATATTTTTATATTCTGATATAGATAAGTATGATATATCTATATATACTAAACAACCATAAACATAAACATAGTTGAAATTTATTATGAAAAAAATCCAAACGAATAAATTAGTTTGACATATACAACTGTGTGTAATCTTTTAAAGATGTAATTATTTTGTATTTGATTTTGATCTTTTAAATATATATACTTTGTTTTTTTAATCAAGGTTGCATGAAAGATTGAATTTCTTTTAAGTATAACAAGTTATAATGAAACATAAGAAATCATAATCATATTTATCATTATCAAAACTTATCAACTAGTCAACACTTAATAATACTACCGTGTCACATATTTTTTTTAAGCTATGCACCACAAAAGTTAGAGACACCATGTTTTTGTTTATTTCAAGACAAAATTCACTTGCTGAAGCAACAATTATTTTTGTGATAACTTTAGTAACATTTTTGTTGTGATTTTAATTGCAAAGATCGTTATTCTCTTCTTCTTTTTCAATATTAGAACCATTTTGTCACATATAATTTTGTGGCAGACTATATAAAAATGTTTGTCAATGAATTTATTTTTGTGATGATAAAATACTTCTTGAGAAATAACATGTTCTTGTAAACAAACAAAAAGATCATCATAGATAAAATGATTAAAGAAGTATTTTATTGTCTTTAATCATGATTGATACATGAATGATTGCAGTATTATTGATCTAGGAAGATTGAGAAAGAAGGTGGTAATTAAGATTAGCATGGATAAACACAAATGCAATCACCATCCAAACTACAATGAGCACTTGCTCCATTTCCATATTTCTTGGGGCAATCCACAAAACAATTATCAGATTCACAGAAATTGTACAATTTCACTTCACAAACTTTTGCCTCTGTCACTTTCAATGGCCCTTCATTTCCTGTCTCACAAATGTTCAACCATTAGTATTATATATGCTCACAAACATATATTCCAAACAAAAATAACTGTGAATATCAAATAATTAGTTTTAAAAACTATTTCAATTTTTTTATGAAAGGAATTAGAAAACTGCTTATTTTCAAAACAAAATATATAAAATAATAAACACATAAAATATTACTTATTTATATAAATGAAAAAAAATCTGACTTAATATTTGTAAAGATAAATGAGAAACAAAACATACCAAACCCAGTAGAAAGAACAAGCAGAACGAAGAGAGCAAAAGAGAGCTTCATTTTCTTCACCTAATAATTTGATTTCAGAATGAAGTTTTTCTTCTTTTTTTATTTCAGAATGAAGTATTCTAGTTTCATTTTATATAGTGATTTCTTTTATGTTATTAAATATAAATTTATTGAACGGATCTTGTCATCATTAATGGTTTTTACAGCAGGTTTTGATATCAATATTAATTACCTATTAAAAACTCCTAAAGAATCAATTTCATTCATGATTTTGATCTGACAACAATAAATTTGTTTCGGTGCGTTTACCAAAATTTTTATTTTTACCTATCTTTCATATGCCTTGTTTGTTTTATCATACTGTAACTTTTTGCTGAAAAAGAAGATACTAATTTTTAATTTTTTCATTATTATTAATTATTATTTTATTTCTATTTATATTTTTTATCACACAATTTCTTTGTTCATATTATCATTTTTATTATATTTATTATTATTAATATAATTTATACATATTAATATAATTAATAATAATAATAATAATAAAATAAATTATATTCATATTATTAATATTATATTTATATTATTAATATTATATTCATATTATTAATATTATTAATATTTATTAATATTATTCATATTATTAATATTTATTAATATTATTAATATTTATTCATATTATTCATATTTATTAATATTATTCATATTATTAATATTTATTAATATTATTCATATTATTAATATTATTCATATTATTAATATTATTCATATTATTAATATTATTACTAATATTATTAATAATAATATTATATTATTATTAATAATAATAATATTATTATTATTATTAATATTATTATTATTATTAATATTATTATTATTATTATTAATATTATAATTAATATTATTAATATTATAATTAATATTATTATTAATATTATAATTAATAAAATTATACATACAGACATTGTCACACTTATATTTTCACTAATTTTATAATATTTATGTTAAAAATCAGATTGAAAATTTTAAATTATTAATAAATCAGTTTGATTTGAAAAAGAAATCAAATCAAATCAAATTAAATAATATGTAAAATTGTTAATAAAATCAAATATAAAAACTGATTATTCAATTTAGTTTTTATTTTAATTAAATATAAATTTTAATTAAATTAATAATATTTTAAAATTCAGTTTCACACCAGGATGGACACTAATAATTAAGATGAAGCGTTGATTCAATTTTTTTTTTTTACCTATTTATTTATTCTATATTTTACTGATTTAGGCATTAGTATATATGAGAAAAAAGAAAGTTCATTAGTGTCTTTATTTTAATTATTATTAGTATATGTTGGTTCTTGTTATTAATAGGATTTAGAAAAAACATCAGTTTAGTCCTATACAACTTAGGTTTTAAAACATTAATTCAGTCCCTCATCTTATAATATAAAATATTAAAAAATAATTAATCATAATTAACTAGTTAAGAAAATTTTAAAAAAATAATATTTACAAAGATATATCTTTAATGACATAATAAAAGTAATTTCTCTTAGCGAGTAATATTTTATTTTTCATTTTCCACTGGAATTAAGTTGCAAATGAATCATTCATCATTAAATCTACCATTGCTTAAAATAAAAATGAAATATCTTAGGAAATTGGTATTGATATAAAGTCCTTCACGATAATAGAATTGGAACTTTAATGCTCCATCATTGTTCACCATTTACCTTTAAGTTGCAAATGAATCATTCATCATTAAATCTATCTCACACAAAGTACTTTACATTCCCCTTAAGCCAAAAATTTAGTAAGATAAATGCAATGTACTAAGATAAAAAAAAAAAAAAAACCACATGTCTCCACCACAGTACCAACAACATGGCATGATTATATATAGTTATTGTGCATAATGTATTTTTGTATTTGAGTGAATATTTAAAATATATAAATTTTTAACAAAATAATAATATGTAAAAGTAAAAGTGAATCTACTTTACACCATAAAATGGAAAGACTAATCTCGATAATATTGGTAGCATGTCCATTTCCATTGTAAATGTTGTTGTGATTCTACAAACAACTTTTTCGCCCAAACATCTTCATCTCAATTTGGTCAATTTGGCTTCCATCACGACTCCCTGAAATCAAGGTCTTTTTAAACATTGAAAAGCAAGTAACTACAATGACCACACACCAAATTAGTTACAATAAACAAATTCACCTCTCACGGTATAAACAATATTAAAATTGCAGTCACAGAATGAAGGAATGAATAGGGTGCAGACGTTGTTTTGTGTTGAGAAGAGTTGGTATAATAAACTTAAAAGATTGAAGGAGAAGTAAAAGTATGAGCGAAAAGTGACGAAACAAAATGAAGAAACAACTAAAGAAAAAGGCAAAACCATATGGAAGGGAAATTAGAGGGATAAGGGAAAACTTGGGTTGTGTAATAAGCGATGGCATGATCGTATACTGTTGCTCTTATCCCAAATGCAAACAGTTTCAAAATCTGCACATCAGAACAACACAACAACACATCTTTATCTTAAAAGCATAAAGTTCCAATCTCGTCCATCCATAAACACCATTGTTGGTATGTACACTATTCAAAATAGAAAAAGCTACCAAAGCGGTCATGTTGTTACTATAGTAAATACATATACAATAGTAATAGAAAACCAAGATCTCTATAATCCCAATTGTAAAACCAACAAAGCAATTATCAAGCACAGCGACATAAAAAAAAACTCTGCAATGAAAGAGTAAACCTTGAGAGAAAGATCTTACGGGATGAGAGGAACCAATTCAAAGCTTCAAGGCCTCACCAGTGACCTTATTGACCGAAGAGGCAGGGCACCCCTCGATCCTTCCCAAATACTCAAAGAAAAAATAATTAATGTATTACAAAAAAAAATCACATTTTCTTGTAAGGGAGACACGTGAAGCTACCTGATACTCATTGGTGAGATTGGAGGGTGCAAGGATAAAAAGCGACCAATGCTTCTTCCTGTTCCTTATTCTTCTTTTTTTTCAACACTTCCTTCTTATCTTCTTTGTTATTTTCTCTAATATTTTTTTTTCTCTCCTTACTCGCTTTATTTATGCAATTGATCTTGAAAATAAACTCTGATTTTGAAAATAAACTCTGATTTTGAAAATAAACTCCCTTTCTTTATGTAACTGAATTTGAAAATAAACTCTGTATGTAACTGATTTTGAAAATAAACCATCTTTTTCAATTCATAACCACCGCTTTTCCACCTCTCTTTCAATTCAAAGCCACCCCCACTACGTATACCAAATATTGTAGAAAAAAATAAGAAATGACACAATAACGATAATACAATAATAAAATTAAATATTAATATAAGGATAAAATGGGAAAAAAAATTAAGAGCGGTTAAGAGGGAAATCTCCTTTATATATAGGTATAGATTAATATTGTTAATATTGTTTAATATTGTTAATATTATTAATATTATTAATATTATTAATATTGTTAATATTATTAATATTGTTAATATTATTAATATTATTAATATTGTTAATATTGTTAATATTATTAATATTATTAATATTATTAATATTGTTAATATTATTAATATTATTAATATTGTTAATATTATTAATAATAATAAGTATAATAAAAATCATAATAATACTAAAGAATTTATTTGGTGTAGTGGTTAAATTTTCTTTGGTTACTGAAGGAACTTGGCTTCGAATCACCGCAAATTTTACTTTATGGTGTCAAAATATAATCGGTATGTAATTACATACGGAAAAAATTTGTATGTAAACCTGTTTACATACGAATTTTAATTCCCGCTCCATGGCGCCAAAAGTTACATACGAATATAATCTGTATGTAATTCGCGTTTTTCTTGTAGTGGATTTTAGATGAGATTATGTATTTTTTATTTTTTATCAGAAAAAGTAATAAATAAATGTAAAACATTTTAGGGATATTTCAACTCTTTACGTTAATATTATAATGTCAATATAACCTCTCAAAAAAGTCTAAAAGCATTACATATAACCCAAACATGCTTAGGCCTTTGTAAAACTTGTCTTAAGACGGGCAACCAATTATCATAGTTTTAACTGTACCTATATCGACAAAGTGGGCCTAGATAGTACTTGGACTTTGTTATACAATTGTTGACGTGTCGGTTACCTCTTCGTTCCTTCCTTCATGTCTCCTCCTTTAATTGTTGGCGCTTGGATGGGGTTAACCTAAAAATGGTACTTCAACGATCTAGTAAGTATTTTGTGTAAAAAATGTATATTTTTAAAACTGACTAAAGCGTACCTTACACCTTTGTCAAGGGTTTATTTATAGTGTTCCGTCATAGACCCTTATTGTGATGGGTTGAATATCAGTTGTTCACTAATGTGTAACAATCCCTCATTTATAGGGAGGTATATTGGTATATGAGTATGTTGTTGAAGAATATCTTTAATATCTTTCGGTTAATCAGTGTTTGTCTCATTTCTTAGAGATGTCATCCGCATAATCCGAGACATGATTATAATAACTCATAAAGAACTATCATAATTGTCGTTGCTTTCATTTATTAAGTGCCTTGAAATGTGTTTTGATATTGTCAGTCGATCATCGAGACTGTGAGTAACTTGTCCGGTACCGACCGATACACTAATCAAACATCAACCAAAAATCAAAGTAACAGCGAATTTCAAAAACATCTAACGGCTAGTAAAAAAAAACAACTAAAAAAACTAACAATGGAAGTACAAACAACTATATATCTTTGTGTTGATCTATTATCTGACTTTATTATGTGAATGTTAAAATTTGACAGACAAAAGTAATTAAACAAAAAATTTAATTATTAATTATTGAAAGGGCTGTCATAATACTGGTTATATATATAAAATTTATCCAAATTATTTAATTATAATATTAAAAATCATTACATTACAGTTTTGGAATGTTACATTATATGACTTTATGTTAGACAGTCTTGGGCTCATTTAAAGCTGGTGGTATCTCATTTATGAGAGACAATCCAACTTGATTAAATATATTATTGCTATCTTTTTTTTATTATATAAAACATTGAGAACTTTATTTGGTAAATGTTAAAGTATATAGACGGAATATTGTGTCTTCTCTGAGACACGTTTGAGATTATTCTTTGCTTCATCTAACGAAAACAGTGAAAAAAGGAAGAAGAAAAGAATAAAGATGTTGTGATTATAAATATGGGAAGAGTTTGCATGGTTATGAAAGGAGAATTGATTTGTTGGGAAATCAAATGTTGGAACTACCATTGAACATGGCTCTTCGATTCCCCAATTTGGATTTGCAGTCTCTGCCATTTGCCCAGAATCTGAACCCTGAACTGCTTGGTGCCATTGTAGCTCTTCTTGCTCTTGGCTTCACTGCAGCTTACAAATATCTCACCAGACCACCTAAAGGTAACACTGCTCACTCAAATTATTGGTATCTGAAATAGTTTCTATTATTAATAAAAAGTTATAAAGTAATTGCTAAACTAGTATCTGACTATTAGTTACCAATGTTTTAGCTACTACCTACTTATGTTCTGAATTAGTCTCTCTGTAAACCTTTTAAAGACTAATTTAGAATGTAAAATATTAGTAGCTAAAACTTTGGTAGCTAATTTAGAAATCATTTTTATAATATTTTATTAATAATAGAAACAATATATTGAATTTTTTAGTCTTTAACTTAATATCTAATTTAGTCAATGTAGTGACTAATTATTTTTTGTCTCTAAATTTGATTACTATTTGATGATTTTCTTATAGTGAATAGATCAAATTATAATACATAAATGAAATATAATTGTTTTCTTACACTATTAAAAAATTATTAAATAAAAAATAATATTAAAGATAAAAAAGTATTAAATATTATTTTAGAAACCTAATAAATTATTGATATCTAAATTAATTTATATTATTATTAATAATTTTTAAATAGATATCTAATTAACTAACTATTTGATGTTTTCCTTATATTTAAATAAAGGATTATAGTTAATTAAGGAGGACTTTTTAATGCTGTTAGTTTTTATTTTTAGTCAATAATTCTTTATATTGTTATATATAAGAGGAAAAAAAACTAATCAAAATTAATTAATATGAAATGAAAGGTGCCATAATTTGAGTAATTCACTAGTTTTTTGCATGCAAATTTACTATGAAATGGAAATTTTTTCAGGATGTTTGGACCCTGAAAATTTCAAAGAATTCAAACTGATAAAGAAGACACAACTTAGCCACAATGCTGCAAGATTCAGATTTGCTCTTCCTACTCCTTCTTCCATATTGGGTCTTCCTGTTGGAAAAAATATACTTGTTAGGTCTGGAAAATATTTAAATATTATATTTATTTTTTATCATGTTTAATAAATCATACCATAATTTTGAAAAAATTAAAAAAAAAATGTATAAACTTTTAACATTAACTGTTAAACAGAGGAATAGATAGCGAAGGAGAAGAAGTTAAGAGATCATATACTCCAATCACGTTGGATTCAGATGTTGGATACTTCGAATTGGTTGTGAAGGTAAATATTTTGTAGAAAAAATTTGCAAAAAGATAAATTAATTCACCTATATATTTATAGTTTAAATACATTTTTTTCCAAATTATAGGTTTATTTAATTAAATTTTCTTTAAAAGAAAATTTCTTTGATAAAATAATTACTTTGAACGTGTCCAACTTTCATTATAATAAAATTATTAAATAACAATTAACTTTAAATACCAAAAATAATTACTGTTTATATTTACCAAATTATATATTATTTTAAAAATTAAAAAACTATCTATACTTAATATAATTTTTATTATTAATAAAAATTTATAAAATATTTTTTAAATTGATATTTAAATGAAATAATATTTATATATAAAAAATTAATTTATAAAATGTCTTTAATTTAATCAAATAATAACTTATTATTTTAATTTTTAAAATTAGTTTCTATTTAATGATTTTTTAAATATTTAAATAAAATATTTGGAAGAACTTTTTTAAATCAACTATGCTTCTGTCATTTTACAATTATTACTTTTTAAGTACAGACAAATATAACAACTATTTGGGATTTTTCTTTCTGGTTTTCTTACTCCCTTAAACGGTCCTAAAATATTTTTTTAATTAAATATTGTGTAGATTTTTATTTTGATCTTTCAAATAAATTTATGTCATATTTTCCCTGAGATTATCACATATAAAGTTAACAGAGTCAATGCCACGACATGAAATACAATATGATTTGTTTAAAGACTATGAATAAAAGAATTACTGAAATAAAAATTCCAAGATATTTAGAGATAAATGTATATATTTAAGTTTTGTATTTATTGTTATTTTCTTGTAATAATCATATCATATTCTATTGTTTTCCAAGCAGATGTACCCAAATGGAAAGATGTCCCACCATTTTAGAGAAATGAAGGAAGGTGATTATTTGTCTGTGAGGGGTCCAAAGGTATTGATTTATTTCTTTAATTAGACAAAATAAAATTTAATTCAAAAATATTAGACCATAGTGATAGATAATTAATAAAGATATTAAGTATGATATCTATTATTTATAAGATTTTGCATTAAGGGTCAGATAAGACTGCTGTAGAAAATGTGTTCTCTATAAGAATTCTAAAAAATTTCAAAACAAAAACTTACTACAAAAATTTTATTATGGGACTAACAAATGTTGTTTAAAATATAGTTTAAAATATAGTTTCTCGATAAGATATTATCGTGGATATAAATTCTCTTATTTATTCTTAATGTTGCTCTTCTTAGTTTTCTTCCTCACAAGCAGAAAAGTTTCTTCATAAAGAGATAATGGATAATTAATGTTTATTACATTTTTTTGATATATTGAAAATATTATCTTCAACTTTTTAAGTTAAATTTTATAGTCTTTCCCAGATATATAAATACAAAATTTTAAAATGTCATCATGGAATATACTCAATAGATCAGATACCAAAATTTATGGATATGATGTCATAGTTAATTAAAGAGAGATTCGTAACATTTCTCTATATAGAAAATGTGTTCTTTTATAAGAATCCTCAAATTTCCAAAACTATAAAAAGGTAAATTTTTTATTTTTTGAATCTTACTACAAAATTTTGTATTATTATGTAGAACCAACAAAATGTTGCTTAAAATATTAAGATGAGAGAATGAGATCTTATATCACATGGGATGTAACATGGCCATTTACTAAGTAGTGAGAGGCCCACTAAAAAGTAATATAAGATATAAAAAAAAATTGCACTAAAAATGTTTCAAATTGGTAAAACTAGTTTATAAACTAGCTAATAGATGAGGATAAGAGTCTTTTTTTTTAATTAATGAACTAATTGCTAGCTCATAATAAGTGTGTATCTTATAATTTCTGAATCAATAAACTAAATAATTTTAATTTTAATTCTATTAAAATATAATTAAATTCTTATTAAACTTTTGGGAGGATAAATATGAGATATAATAAAGGTTTTTTTTTATCTTGAAAATAGATGATATTAATTTCAAAAACATAATAGGATATTAATTGTATTGTTGAGAATTGTTGAAAATAGGGACGTTTCAGTTACAAACCTGGGCAAGTTAGGGCATTTGGAATGATTGCTGGAGGCTCAGGCATAACTCCAATGTTTCAGGTACCAAATACATTTTTTTTTTTAAACAAAATATTATATTATATTTAAATATTACTTTAATACATTTAAATATTACTTTAATACATAAGAGTTCGAATAGATTACTCTCCATCTCAAAATCTAAAATTAGTCAGACGTACTTCTATCACCTTTCATTCTTTCAATTTATTACAAATCAAAGCCATTTTTAGAAACAAAAAATAATTAGTTGTTATAGTGACTAAATTAGAAATCAGTTTAGAGACTACAAAATATTTTGTTTTCTAAATTAGTTTCTATTGTTAAATAGTTTATAAATTGATATCTAATTAGCTACCAAGATTTTTGTTACCAAATTTAGAATCTAAATAATTGGTAGTTAGAACTTGGTAGCTAATTAGATACCAATTTAGAAACCATCTAACAATAATAGAAACTAATTTAGAAACCAAAAATTATTTTAGTCTCTAAAATGGATTCTAATTTAATCACTATACCAACTAATTTTTTTTTTTCTAAAATTGGTTTCTATTCAATGTTTTTTTTAGTACTGTATTTAAACTTAATTATGTTTTAATTTCTAAATTTTACAAACTAAACCACTCTTTTGGGATTAGAAATATTTTTGGTTAAGTTTTTAAGTAAAGTTTAGCTTATTTTAAACCTAATTAAGTGAAGCAAATATAATTATTTGGATGAAATAAATAGAAAATAAGGTGATATTTGCTTTTGTCCATCTTTTGTTGCAGATCATAAGAGCCATTCTAGAAAACCCTAAAGACAAAACAAAGGTGCACCTAATTTATGCCAATGTAACAGTGGAGGACATTCTGTTGAAGGTAATGTTACAAAACCTAGTTTTTTTTATAATGTTTTTGTATAACAAGTAGAATAGAAAACCAACACAAACCAATTATTATGCTTAATATCTGTCACGCCATTGCAACTCTTTTTCCTTATTTTCTAATTAGATTTTTGTAATGTATAAATAAAATAAAATAGAAGTATAATAGGAGAGATATATAAAAGTAAAATGAATTTGATAAAGTGAGTGGAAGCAAAGTGTTTTATATGTTTTGAATGTTTAGGAATCTTGAACATGTAATGTAGACTTATAACTTTATCTTTATTCTCTTTATCTACATATTTGTACATTACTTATTTAATATTATTCTTTTCTTACTAATAAAATAAATAAAATAAATCAAGTTTTTAATTTATTATATTTAACTTGTGTTTTATCAGTGAAAAATTAATTAAAAATCACTTATTTAATATTATTCTTTTCTTATTAATAAAAACAATAAAATAAAACAATTTTTTAATTTATTATATTTTTTGTTTTATTATAAATAATTAATTAAATTAAATGGAGTGGTCCAACTCTTATACTTATTATATTTATTTTTAAAAAAACTTTCTTGTTAAAGCTTATGCTTGTCCAAAACAACTTGGTTATATAAGTTGATTTTTTTTTTAAAAAGATAAAAGAAAAATAATTTATTTTTGTGTGTCACTATGCCCATGAGATTTTTTAATTACAATTTAAGTTTACTATGTTATGATTTTTTATAAAAAAAAAACTATCATATTAAGTATTATTATGAAATTTCACAACTAAGTTAAGATGACATTTTAAATTTCAATAATCATCTATATTACTTACTTGAAAAAATTATTATTAAAAAAATTATTATTTAAATTTATTTTCAATTTAATTTTATTTAAAGCTAAATATTTCATTAGATATATTTCTTTTGCATTACTTAAATTTACTACTATAATAATTTTGATGAATTATAATTTAATGTAACTTTTAAACTTTAAACGTTGACTCATTAATGGTATCAATAAGCTGATAAAAAAAATTAATGGTATTAATAAAGGTCATTATACTAATTCAACTTATTTATTTGAATCTATTTCTTAGAACATTTATAAAAATGATGTCTTTTATTCGTTTTTATTTAATGATTTATTTAAAAATCCAATTATCTGTATGGTGGTGCAGGAAGAACTAGATAATTTTGCAGACAAATTTCCTCGCAGATTTGAAGTCTATCATGTTCTTAATAAGGTTTGTTGTTTATTTATCCCAACCACCCCATTTCGGATTCTTCTATAATATTCGAACTTTTCAACCCAATATATTAAATATCTCTTAATAATATATTTTAAAATATATACTACTACAGTTATTGTAGGGTATTATATATAATATCCTTCTTATAAAAAAAAATTAATGTTTTAACTTGATAGAAATCTCACTATCAATTTATAATATATAAATATAGGTAAATTTTATCTTATTAAAATAATTTTGTAAGAATAAATTAAATAAAATTAGGAATTATGTAGATTTAAATTTCTGAAATTTCTTGCTTACTTGCAGGCTCCTCCAGAATGGAATGGTGGCATTGGGTTTATATCGAAGGAGATTATTAAATCACATTGCCCTCAACCAGCACAAAATATTCAGGTTCAATTCCTTTCTACTTACCAATACCATCTCAACTAACAATACACTTAAAAAGGATAAATTTCTTTATAGTTATCTTTAGAAGAAGAAAACAAAAATAAAAATTAATTTAAATATAAGTTAGATAATAAAAATTATTTTTCTCTTTTGTACAAGGCTGAAACATCCATAATGTTTCGTTATTTAATATATTTGTTATTATTGATAAAAAAAATTAAAAACTAGCATTTTTTAAAAAATAAACAACAAATTGTATTTTAAATGAAGACACCAAAATTAAAAATTTAAATGAAACAAAATTGTATTTAAATGTTAAGAAGAACAATTGACCCTTAGATTAATACTTGGGTAGATTTTTGGTGATCTTATATTTAAAATGAAATGGTTAAATTTGTGCAGATACTAAGGTGTGGTCCACCAGGTATGAACATAGCCATGGCTACTCACCTTGATGAACTTGGCTACACATCAAACATGCAGTTTCAGTTCTAAGATTCAATCATCTTCTTCTTCTCATGTACTTTTCATATTTGTGTGCTAAACAAATTTTATAACATTATTCATTTTATAATAATTGATGCAAAGTGATGAGAGTGACACTTATGAGCTTAATGTTTCTTTCTATACCTGCCAAACAGCTAAACGTGCCTTCAGTATTCTCAAAAACTTTTTTAATAGCTAATATTATTTTAATTTTTTTTAAAAATATTAAGGAATTTATTTATGTCTTTAATAATCACAACAAAATACAGTTTTACTATTATGGATTGTTTTACAATGTGTTATTAGCATCCGTTAAATTTATAATGAATGCAAAAGTTGGATTCAAAATAATATATATAAAGAAATATGGTGGTATGTTGTTCACAATTATCCTAGCCATTTGTTCCAATCAATGTGTTTTTTTCTTATTTCATCACAATCGTTGAGTAGATTGAAGTCAAACATAGGAAGTTTATAAAAATAATACTATCATGGACCATCAATTAAAAAAAAATAAAGAAAACTATGGAAAATAGAAAGTGGGATATGTGAGGCAATAAATAAATTAAAATTTAAAGTATCATGATATACTTATCTTGCCAAAATAATAAATAGCATTAAAAAATTATTTAATAACAATTAATTTAAAGATAAAAATAATTAATTACTATATTAATTAAATTAAATACTATTTTATAAAAAAATATTAATATTTAAAATATTTTTTATTATTAATATTAAATTGATATCAAACATTAGCTATTAATGTGTAATTTTATTCTAAAATTAATTTTTTTCATCTAAATTCATATTTTAAATACTTGTTTCCTAAAAACTTATTTTGAAAAGCTTTTTCTAGAAGATTTTCATAATTCAGTATTGAAATAGACAATGAAAAATAGAATAGTCATTTTTAAAATGGTTAAATATGTTTTTTTTTCTTATACTATAACACGAAATTGATTTTCATATTTGGTCCAGACTTTAGACCATTTAAGTAATTGTAATATAAAAATAATTGAAATGAATTCTTATGTATGTAAAATTAGTTCAATTTGAGGTGTCACTTTATCAACCAATGAAAATACTTACAATGGACATCAATCTACAATCAAAACAATAACAAATTTTCAAAAAATAACTAATAATCTTTAAAAAAGAAAATAGTACAAAGACAAACAAACATATTTAACATTTTTAAAAATTATGGAGAAATAGAAAGCAAAAGCTAATTCTAGACATAGTCCCTCCTCATGATAGTCCTAGTTTATTTGTGCTTCAGTGTCAATACCATGGGCCTCGAACTCGTTGCTATCATGTTCATCTTGCATTGTGTTTTAGATCCTACAGTGTATATGAACAAACTGGAATGCAGATCTCATCTCACAAATTAGGTCTAAACCCATTTTACAATCTGACCTTCATTCACACCAGAAATTGAATGAATACAAAAAAACGCATTATGCAGTGCTTATATCATGGTTTTTGTTACTAACTAAAAGACAATAACAAATACTGAACAATGAAAAACGCCCAGTGCGTCTCCTAGATGGCAGCATCTCCTTCACACTACAAACTGATGGATACCATGGTAATCATAGAGATCTTGCTCGGAAGTAACAATAACTTTTGGAATGAAGTGACATAATATATTAAGTTTTGCATTAAGATCTTTTAAGTATCATAATCCTTCTACACAATGATTATATTAAGTGTCCTCTACAAAGAAAGAATCACATTGATTGAAACACACTAAAACGTTGCGTGTAATTTTTTTCCCTTACTTGCCATGAGTTCAACAAGCTTGGAACTCTCTTAAGCATGACTATGGTTAGCCTGTACCCACGAGGCATAAATTCCTCGATCTTTTACTCTGCATAAATGGCAATATAACACTTTATAAATAAGCAACTTATATGAATGAAATCAATCAATGAACAAAATCATATTATATCATCGCAACATGTTACACTAGAAACCAATGGGGTGTAGGAACATGGAAATCAATTTATAACTCCAGTGAAGCTACAAAGCACAAACCAGTGAAACTCCAGTGTTATTAATTTCTTAGTTGAAGCACCAATTTTCAAATACAATAATATACTCTATATTTCAAGTAGGAAGACTTAAGTAGCATATCATCTAAAGAGAATTTTTCAAATCTTGAAGCACTGAGACTATGAAAAGGATGAGATAAAAGTGAAATTTTTTTCATGTGAGAAGGAATTCAATGAATGTCTCGAGTATGATTTAAAATGATTAAAAAAACATCGGAAAGATAAAAGAAAACAGTAAGGACAAGTCGTCAAGAAATACTGAGCAAACATAAAATAACGTAGGCTTAATACCATATAAATTTTAACTCAAGGGGAACATATTTGATTCGAGTATCAATAAGTCAAAACTACAGGTCAACAAGTATAGAAAGTTTACTTACAAATATATATCATCTTGGTCAATTTCAGCGAACAAGTTAATATAGAAGCGAAATCCATCTGGGCTTATATCTCTGCATAGTAAACCTGGGAAAGATTCCATGACAGTCAATATTAGAGTAGTATTTTACTATGTATAACAGTCAGTAGTATATGTTCTATAATGATTGAACAGATGTATAGTTGGTTAAAGTCTGTTGAGTCTGACAATTTGTTATGCTTTATCTTCTCAGTTAGATATTGATCACAGACTGTTAAATGTTACACAACTATATATAGCTGATCTCTTATCATTTGTATCTTGTCATATACAATTTTACTCATTCAGATATTTCTTTCTTTTTTCTCTTAACCTTAACATGGTATATGAACAAATTCTTGTGGATATGATAAAATTACAGTATATAAATGAGATGCAAACATAACCTTATAATAAGTTGGTTTCATGAGGTTGGATTAGGCTTACAGCCCATCTTTGAAAATGGTATCAGACTCTATACTAACAAGGTTTGTTGGGTCTATCGTATCGTATCCCCTATTCCCACACTTAAGATGTTCAAAGTGAGTTGGAAATCTCACATCAACTAAAGATATAACTAAATTATTAGAGCAAAGATCAACTTCTACTTTCTCATGTTGGCTGCAAATCTTCATGGCAACTTCGGGATAAGATTCAAAACTACTTCCATTCACACACTAATGCTCGTGCTCAAGAGCTTAGATGTGACCTTCACATTACCTCTTTGGATAATGATTCGATTTTTTATTACCTTATTTGTATTCAAAACCTTGTTTATGCACTTACTGCCATTGGTGATGATGTATGCAATAAAGAGCCTTTTGACATTATACTTGAATTTTGGCTAGAGGATGAGTCCACTATAGCATTGATTAGTAGCAAACTTGAACCTATTTTAATTAATGATGTTGAAACACTTTTGTTGTCTCATGAAGCCCACCTTGAGAAATTCAAGAAGAAGGCTATATAGCCTTTATTTATATTGCAGAATCCTATTGTCAACAGTCGCGTCACAAATTTATAAGTTAACACTTCAGTTTTTCTCAAATTCAAATATTCTTCTTTCTTTTCTCAGAGCCTTAACAGTCGGAAGCCGGTTATGTAGCTAAAATCCAAAAAGATGGAAGAAATGTGATCCAGCAGCATACCTTTGCTCTCAGCAGATAAGAGATGCTCCTTTGCCATTGCTGGGGCAACCCCTAGTGTCCTTGCAGCATCGCTAGCACTTATCCCAGCTCGAAGAGCATCAGGTTTCATAACAAGCATCTTGACATTATTGAAAACCTAAACCAAATAGCAGTAAGTCACTTTAGTCTGATTTTACCACGTACCATTTCAACATTAGTAAAAGTTGAAGTGAAAATGAAAAAAAACGTTCATGAAGACTGACAACCTAAAAACATAAAATAAGGAAAAATCCCCATCATATTTAATATAAAAGACACGGTGAAGAAGATTGAAATCATCTAAATATAATCTCATGTATTAAAGTTAAGTTACAAGTACATCATACATAAAGAAATTTATATGGCAGATAGAAGAATCTGATAGTACAAATCAAAATAATGTTGCAGATGTTGTTTGTACAGTCCATTACAGATGTTTACCCAACACTTGTAATATTTCATTCATAAACAATACCCTATCCTTAAAAGTTAAAAGGAATATTTTTGCTCCATTTCTATAGTTGATTCAAATGCTGTTAAAACTTTGCCCAACACTTGTAATATTTCATTCATAAACAAAATGCTCATTGAAATCCACGAACCATGCTGTTTGGAAGGCTCATCAGTTGCCTTCATGTCATGATTGTCATCAGCTTCTGCTTACTCTTTTTAAACATATATTTACTGATCATGGGTGGAGCCTAATTTCATAACAAACAACAAAGCCTTACACCACTGTTGAACATAAATACTGACATATTGTAGAAGTCTAGCCCTTTTTGCTCAAGCATCTTCACATTTCATTTGTTAGGAGCATGCCTTCCTGACTACTATTTATCTTGTCTTATTAACAGACTTACACAACCTCTCTTAATAATGAAGACAAGACAAGACTGTCTGATTATAAATTCCTTAGCTACAAGTATTCCATTTCCACCCATGAAGGATATAGTGTTTCTTAATATGATAGATTTTCTATCTCTGTATATCCTTTTCCAAGCTTCACTTAAGTCTGACAACTTCCCACTCTCTATCCAATTCCAGTCTCCCCATTACAGCATAACCACCTCTTCTTTCATTTCCCATTACTCCTACTTCATCCTTTTCTGCTCTCACTGACTACTACTTCTCCAATCTCCATACGCAAACAATATTCTATTAGCAGCCAATCAAGCACCAGATTTGAATAACACCCTTTTAATAAAGAACATGATTACTAGATGAAGTTTATTTGCAGCAACCTCTAATTTTGAATCTGCTAATAAATATTCAGTTTCCAAGCCTGGCTGCTGTGATTCATACAAATATGCTCTTTACCCCAATCCTAAATGGCCCAGGAAAAGAAAGCCCAACCTCTTTGTGGGACCCACCCTGACCTATAACACTGTCTGAACAGGGAAGAATCTATGTAAAAGGTTAAAGAGCTCACGGCTCATTAGAAAAACACAGGTAGAATAAATACAAGCTATTCTACAACAATCCACAAACTTCATCCCACAATTTCGCAATTTATACAAGGATGACTTTTGCAGGTAAAATAACAATAAAAGAAAAACCCAAAAAACAACCACCACGGAAGAAAAGATAAAACAAACATACCTCCTCATCACTGTGAGACTTAGTTTGTATTACCATGACTCCACTATCAAACTTTCGCAGAACCACCGGGCTGAAACAATTGGATAGCACAATCAATGCATGGAAATACAACCAACCAAAAAGGGTATTGCATTAAAGTATTCAACAGGGTAGAATTCTAACAAGTTGGTTAAAATCAGGATTTTACCACAAATCAGGAAGGGGAGTACAAAATGTAAAATTGTTAATTGAATAGTATGATTTTACAAAATTCATATAAATATGCTAATATATAAGTTCATAGACATGCATATTAGTATATATAACCTGAATTCATAATCAACATTACATAAATGTCATGCATAATATTCATAAATCGTAACCTATTATCCATCTCCACTTTAGTTCAGAACGGTAACCGAGCTAACATAAAAAAAAGGTGGCTTGGGTTCAAACAAGAACAGAAAAATCCAAAAACCAAAACCTGACAACTCCAAACAAAAAAGAAATCTAAAAAAGCAGAACAGAGAAAAAATGGTGACTGGAGAAAGGAACAATGGTGGGTGGCAGCTGACTCAAACAGAGGAAGAATAACAGTGGTTAGGGTTCATTATGAAGCAGAAGCAGCAGCTTCATCCTTCAATTATGGACAGGAGACAACAAAGAAGAAGCTTCACAAATCACTAACTAACCAGCTGTTACAAAACTGGGTTGCTAACTTAAAAACAGGGTTGAAAATGAAACTTGACCAGCTTCAAGAAATCTTAAAATCATAATTTTACAACTTGAATCACGATTTTACAACAATTTCACTCCAACTACAATTTAATCCCGACTTTAAAAACCATGGAACAGATTAAAATAAGTAATTTAAATAGAAGATAATGCCATACATACACATCAAACTTCTCCCACAGAGAACATGCTTGCAACAAATCATCGGGTGAGATCAATTCTGTTTATAATACAATCAAGACAAGGGAAACATTAGTTCAAAAAATGTATTACTTGATATAGAAAATCATGTTTAAGAGAACACAAAAGGAAGTATTGGAACCTGTGCCACGAGCACGATTGAATAGACAATATATATCAATAAGATTGATCATTCCCCCAGCTTTCTCAAGTGGAACTTTAATAAAATCTGCCAACTAAGCATTAGCAAGGACAGATTAGATTATTTTAAACAAAAAGAATTATAGAAAACAAACAAAAGGGAATTAAAAAGGCCATTTTCTCTTGGTACTTTTATGCAAGTGAGAAAACATATAAAATGATATGAGCACAACCTGAAGGTGTACAAAATATCAAAACCAACAACCCACATCCCCATAAATGAGAGACTCAATGAGCTTTTTCTAGGTTCTTGCACAACAAAAATTGAGTCAAAAGACCACTATTGTGCAATCCAAAGAAACAGAGACACTGGGACAATGTTGTGCATGCATTAAGATTTAAACCACAGCTTTGTGTACATGAAACATATCTTCAGGTTTTCAATTAATCCAAAATATTCTAATCTTTGGTTGACTTTTGAAATGGTAACTTTTTCAATTATTGAACAACATAAGTAACGAGAATGCCCTCAAAAAAATAGCAGGAATAAAGGGCTCCACAGTAACAATCTGCAATTGTAAACTGTTTAGATCAAAACTAACCTTTTAAATGATAAGGAAAAAAAGACCAATAAGGAATAATATTGTACTTTGTTGTATCAATTATGAGCTCATTGGACCTATTCATACATAAGCCTTGCTCGTTATTTTAGGAATGGAGAGCTAATTCTAAATAGACAAATTCCTGTGATTATGGGATTGTTTCTAAATACATAAACCTAGTATTCATAACGAGATATGGTTGTGATAAAGAATAAGCAAGAATAAAATATAAAATTCCTAAAATAAACAATGAGCAGAACAGTTTTGACAAATAATAATTATCTTTCTTAACATGTCTTATAAATTGCATGATCTTTCTATTACTATGAAAATAACACATGGCTGAGGAGGAGTAATTATAGAACCTGACGAGAAAGTTGTTGATGATACAAAGCACCCGCAGACTCTTTGGTGACTGGGGATATAATACCAACACTCAATAACCAATCTTGCATCTCTTCCTTTGAACCCATCTCCTCATCATTAGTCGCATTTGTTTGAGAATTTGAGCCGGACAAAAGTTTTAGCCTCATTTTCTCTGCTAGCATCACCATCTCTTTAGCCTTGCTCTGCAAATCCAACATCAACCCAAAATTTGAACACCTTTACCTTAATACAAACTAAATAACCAGATAAAGAATTTCAGCAAAGTACTTTTTGATGAAACTACAATTGTTACAATCAAGTTGGAGAAAGTATGAGTTGATGACTGTTTGTACAAGCACAAAGGTAAAGTTCAGTTCACAAGTTCACCTACAAAACTAGCAGAAAAAATATGACATTTATTGGACCGTACCGGTCCCTCCTCAGTCTAATTGAGTGATGTTGCCCTTTTTATTAACTAAGTCCAGAATGAGAAGGAAACACATTTTCAGCAAATTATAATGCACTTGCAAATTCTAAACCAAATCCTATTATGCCATAATTACAGGTCACAGATCCCTCAAACTAACTACATTTTTTGGAAAGCGCAATTCAATCTATCTATGGTAACCTCTTTCGACCAAAAAGCTCAAAGCAGATAATCTATTCAAAACTGTTTTCATGATGCGTAATATAAAATTTCTGTCATAGAATAATTTCTTATCTCCACACTCATAAATCCTTCCTGTCCAGATGAGTTAGAAGTCACCATTAACACTTTTCACAAAACCCAAATACTATTGCTATAAATACACAAGTTATTATCTATCCAATTTCCGATAATATTTTCACACAATCAGAGTAGACACAAATAAACAAACTGGTTACATTATTCAAACACGAAATAATTGACACCACATATAATTATCACCACATGAGTTATAAAGCCGTTCACAACACTTTAAGCAGAAGGCATTCCTCCAGATACCATTGCTAAAACTAAAAACAACCCTCGTTTGCTCCAACAAGAAAAAAAATTTATCTACCAAATAATATTTTCAGACAATCAAAGTAGACACAAAACAAACCAGATACATTATCTGAACATGAAATAATTGACATCATACATAATTATCTATGTCTCCTATACAAACATTCAAAAATGTAACTGACTCCTCTAAAGTAATATCAACTCGATGTATAGGGTAAAGTAAGTAATATCAACCATTGACTCTCTAAAGTGAACAACTTGCTATAAAGGGTAAAGTAAGTAATATCAACTGTTGTTGAAGAGAAAATCAATAGTCAATGATACCGACACATGTATAACAAATCATGTATCTCAGTCCTTAAAAAAAAAAAAAAAACACTTAATGTTATGTATACATGCATAACAAATCAAAAAACGTGTTCGAATAGTAATCATTTGGTTTCTCATCAACGACCACAAATGTTAAACCTTGGTGATCAGTTGATCATGGGCTCGAAAGCCTCTTTGCATATGCAAGGAGAGGCGGTATACAATGACTCTCCCCATACCTTCTTATAGCCATGAGCCTTCTGGCACAAGGGTGTACCCTGGTATTTTCTCGTCAACAACTTTACCACAACACAAGGAGCCAAATTTCTCAAAATACTCTCTAAAATCAAAGGGGGCAACATGCTGCATTCAAATTGTACCAAATAAAAAGAGAAGACATTTTTGCAAACACATTGCATACCATGAGAGCATTCAAATCCTGAAAAGCATCCTGCAAGCTTCTATCAGTACTCTCCCACATTTCCTGCTCTTTTCTCAGTATCCCCGACACTCCCACCATCTTCACCGTCCCGTCACTCGAATAAATTCCTCCTGATGACGATGGCGTCGCCGTTTCTGCCGCCGCCGTCGCCGCCGCATTACTCGACCCACTCCCTGCGTCCTCCCACGCTCTGGCGCGCCAATTCTCCCAAAGCTTGGCCAGAAACGCGTCGCAGTCCCCCTTCCCCCTCACCACCACCGTCACCACCACCGATTGCGATCCCACCGCCGCGACTCGCCCCTCCGGCGACATCGACACCTGGAACCGGACCCGCGGCGAGGAGAACACCGAGCGAAGGGACTTCTTGACGGAGAAAATGTGGGAGACCGCGGCGAGGGGGACTCCACCGGCTGCTCCACCGCTCGAGGCATCGGATTCCGGCAGCCAGAGGAGACGGTGGGTGGTGAGGATTAGGAGACCGGATTTGAGGTGGGGGAAGGAAGTGGTGGGGTCGTCTTCGCAGAGAAGATCAACACCGGAGAGGAAGAAGCACTCTATTTCGTTCGGTTCGAGCACCGGCCGGCCGCTTCCGGTGATCTTCACCGGCGGCAAGCAGTTTCCGACCATCGACGTGGCTGCGAAGATGGCAGCTCTAGTTCCACTGGAGAATTGATTGCGCTTGGAGTCACACAATACAGTTTCTGCGGTTTTTTCTTTTAACTTATTTTTCTATCACACAAACTTGTTCTTCAAATATTTGCAAAAAGAAAGAGGAACAAAAAGTAGAAGATGAAAAATAAAACGAAAACCATAAAAAAAAAAATACATTATTTAATTTAAAATTATTTATTATAATTATTTTATTTATTTTATTATTAATTATTGGGTTACATGGCCTGTCTTGTGTTAATTCGTGAAGATTAATAAAAACATTCTATAAAATAGGTTATTTCTTTCACAGTCTTGGTTTGGGAAGAAAAAATAAATGCTTCCATTGATTTGTTTTATTTAACATTATAAAAAAACTATTTTTGTTTTTATATACTATTTTATTGCAGTAAAGTTGTACTGGTACGAGTAGGGCGATCATCCCGACTCAGTCAGCATTGCAGATCACATGGTCATCCACTTACGATAACCACAGTCGAGAGGTATCGTGTGACCGACCGTCCCATGATGACGAATCATGAGTTGAACAAATTAGCAAAGTTAATTCGTAATTAAAAGGTTACTTAGCGCGATCCTAAGCGTGGTCCAATTCCCTAATCCGGCTCACTAACGAAGGTCCATTAAGATATATATAAATAGCGCAGATTTCAATAATCAGGTACGTCATTATCTACAGTGCTCTGACAACCGAGAGTCGAGTCCTTTGCTGACTTGATCATCGGAATGTCTTTTGCAAGTATCATCTGAGTCTGTGCTCCCAAACGACCGAGAGGCAAGACGAGAAGGAAAGGACGGGTTGGAGGAAATGAAGATTAGAGATTAGAGTGACCGACCGACAGGTGCATCAGACAATCATTCTATGGGCCCGATAACCTAAACGAGAACAAAAATATATATTAATTTTGTTGATGATTAGTCTTCATCGAATAATCTAATTATTCTTTTTTTTCAATTGATATTAGTCATAAAAAATATTCATATAATAGAGATTCATATGTGTCAAATGAGCAAGTTCTCTCCTGGTCTTGAATAGTTATTGTCCTCAACTTGTTGAAATAGCTTATGACAAACCATAATTCCATAATTCTATTTGGGTTGGTAGAAAAAATAAGGATGAAGATGAAGTGATAAAAATAGCTAATTCAAAATATGTTTATTCAAATTTCATGATATTAATGATAGACATATAATTATTAATCTAAAAAAATTAAAATAATTTTAATGAGTACTATTAAGATGTGATGTAAGCCTGAGAGAAGAGTTGAACTAAAAATAATAGTTTATATGGAAGAGTTTTTAAACTTACTTATCATGTTAAGAATACCTAACATTATAATTGTGTGTTTGGTTGAATCTTTGGAAATTTATTTATATGTTTGATGCTGTTATTTCAGTTGGATAGTTGTTTTTGCATAAATATAAAAGTGGTAGGAAAGAAAAGAACATTGATAAAGAAGTGAAGTTAAACACTCAAGATTAAATCTAAATGATTTTTTATTTTAATTTTAAAATTTTATAATATAGTTTAAAGAGTATATCCTAAATGATTCTTTGTATAATGGTATATCATTTTATGTTGGATTCTTTTTATTTATTTTAAATCAATGCATTTCTTTGTGTTAAAGTGCTTATATTCGAGTTTTGAAGTTGTTTGTAGAATCTGTGCTTTTTTATATTAGCATTTATTTTGGTGGTAGCATCAATAACTGGTGTAGGATGTTATGTTATTATCTGGATCAGTGTATTTTCAAAATGAATTTAATATGTTTACTTTTTAAAGGATCTAAATGTGATTTTGAGAATGGATTTGTTATGTAATTTCACACAAGTTCACTAAAGATAATTGTTTACAACATAAACATCACATTAATAATAAAAATTGTTAAAAGAAAACGATAAAAAGTAAGTAAATAACATGATTCAATTAAAGTATTAACAAATTTTTTTATATGTTCACGACCACATTCACTACAAACAAGTTCTTTTATTTTTCAGAGTTACAAAGAACTTACAAGGATTACAACTTAATATTTTTTTTCTTAGTGAACACTTGTTCAACTCATAGTTTTACAAGGTTCACTAAAAACATACCCTATAGAGAATATCTATGAAACAAAAAATAATGTCAAATTGTTAGTGTGAAACAAAGTTGAAATTAAGATTGAATTTTTATTTTATCTTTTCATCCCACGAATTTCAATTTTATTTTCAAATACCATTAGAAAGAAAAGAAGAAGCCAACAATCTGATTTAGAAAGTAATAAATGAATAAAGAATGAATATTTATGATGATTATGGTGTAATGGGGAACATTGAGGATGAAAACAATTACATCATACTTAACTCAACCTAATGTTGTTTAAGAATTTATAAATTAGAGAGAAATGAACAAGTTAAACTAACAACTTCAAGATGTTAAATTTTAAGGTACCAACGATATTATCAAACAAAATCATACATACGTATTATACACATGGGAAATACTAGTTGGAGTTGGGAAGAAGTATTATTATTATTCAATTTGACAAAATCATACATACATATTGTACAATGACAATTTCCACACATTAGTAAAACTAAGAGCTAGATAACATTCAAGTTAATGAAAATCTTATAGGTATATATACCGGTAGATCCATACGACCGAAATCATGTCTTGGCAAACCGGCCGACACCACAAAGACCATTACGCTTAAGTAGGATTAATGAGACTAATCAGCAATCAAACACCAGGAAATGTATCCCTAAACATGATTCACACCATAATCTGGCCCAATGAGAAAAGGCTCATGACAATCATATAAATAGGCACCAAATCCAAATTCAAGAACCAGGTACGTCATATACCGTGCTCAGGATAACATTGGTTTGCACAAAATTTCCGAAAAATTCTCCCAAAATAGTTTTTTCCTTCGATTCCACGTAAGAATCTCCACTGAATTTGGGACAAAACACGACAAATTTCAGGTCAAACAGATGAGTATTCACCCACGAAAAAAATCAAATAGTTTCACACACAAACGAACCTTCCTTTCAGCCTTGGCAGTGATCAATAAAAAAATTATTGTCAATCTTGTGGGACGAATCTGGACCTCAAATCTTAGCCAAAACTCAATAGACACAGTGACGAACGTCTGGTAAAAATTTCAGACCGAAACACCCAAGGAGTAAGGCGTAGTAAGTCCCACACCGAGAGTGAACAAAACTGGTTTTCCGAAAACAAAACCTCCTGGATTTTCTTCCCCGTATCTCCTTTTTGTGATTCTTTTATGGACGTGCCTCCTTACCTGAGTGCAAACAACATATGGAAGTACTTGTGTGAATTTTTTCAGCGCAATACAGACCCAGAATAAAAATTGCAGAAAGTAAGGCGAAATTTCACAAGTTTTAGTAGTAGCCTTGGTTTGCACAAAATTACCGAAATATTCATCCGAAATAGTTTTTTCTGAGATTCCACGTAAGAATCTCCACTGAATTTTGGACAAAACGCGACAACTTTCAAAACAAACGGACGAGTATTCACCCACGAAAAAAATCAAACAGTTTCACACACAAACGAACCTTCCTTTCAGCCTTGGCAATGATCAATAAAAAATTTATTTCCAATCTTGTGGGACGAATATCGGCCTCAAATCTCAGCCAAAACTCAATAGACACAGTGATGAACGTCTAGTAAAAATTTCAGACCGAAACACCCAAGGAGTAAGGCGTACTTAGTCTCAGACCGAGAGTGAACAAAACTGGTTTTCCGAAAACAAAACGTCTTGGATTTTCTTCCCCGTATCTCCTTTTTGTGATTCTTTTATGGACGTGCCTCCTTACCTGGGTGCAAACAAAATATGGAAGTACTTGTGTGAATTTTTTCAGCGCAATACGGACCCAGAATAAAAATTGCAGAGAGTAGAGCAAAATTTCACAAGTTTTGGTAGATGATATCCTTGGTTTGCACAAAATTTCCGAAATATTCACCCGAAATAGTTTTTTCTGAGATACCACGTAAGAATCTCCACTAAATTTGGGACAAAACGCAATAAATTTCAGGTCAAACGGATGGTTATTCACCCATGAAAAAAATCAAACAGTTTCACACACAAACGAACCTTCCTTTCAGCCTTGACAGTGATCAAGAAAAAATTTATTTCCAATCTTGTGGGACGAATCTGGGGCTCAAATCTCAGCCAAAACTCAACAGACTCAATGACGAACGTCTGGTCAAAATTTCAGACCAAAACACCCAAGGAGTAAGGCGTAGTAAGTCCCAGACCGAGAGTGAACAAAACTGATTTTCCAAAAACAAAACGTCCTGGCTTTTCTTCCCCGTATCTTCTTTTTGTTATTAGTTTATGGACATGCCTCCTTATCTGGGTGCAAACAACATATGGAAGTACTTGTGTGAATTTTTTCAGCGCAATACGGACCCAGAATAAAAATTGCAGAAAGTAGGGCGAAATTTCACAAGTTTTGGTAGAGGATAGCCTTGCTTTGCACAAAATTTCCGAAAAATTCTTTCAAAAATTTTGGACAAAATGCGACAAATTTCAACTGTGTCTATTGAGTTTTGGCTGATATTTGAGCCCCAGATTTGTCCCACAAGACTGGCAATAAATTTTTTACTTATCACTGCCAGGGCTGAAAGGAAGGTTCGTTTGTGTGTGAAACTGTTTGATTTTTTTTCATTGGTGAATACTCATCGATTTTACCCGAAACTTTTCGCGTTTCGTCCCAAATTCAGTCGAGATTCTTACGTGGAATTTCAGGAAAAAAACTATTCTGGGAGAATATTTCAGAAATTTTTGTGCAAACCAAGGCTATCCTCTCCCGAAACATGTGAAATTTCGCCATACTTTCTGCAGTTTTTATTCTGCATCCGTATTGCGCTGTAAAAGTTCACACAAGTACTTCCATACGTTTTTTGCACCCAGGTAAGGAGGCACGTCCATAAACGAATCACAAAAAGAAGATACGCGGAAGAGAAGTCAGGACGTTTTGTTTTCGGAAAACCAGTTTTGTTCACTCTCAGTCTGGGACTTACTACGCCTTACTCCTTGGGTGTTTTGGTCTGAAAAGTTGACCAGACGTTCATCCCTGTGTCTATTGAGTTTTCGCTGAGATTTGAGCCCCAGATGCGTCCCAAAAGACTGGCAATAAATTTTTTATTGATCACTGTCAGGGCTGAAAGGAAGGTTCGTTTGTGTGTGAAACTGTTTGATTTTTTTCGTGGGTGAATACTCATCCGTTTGACCCGAAATTTGTCGTGTTTCATCCCAAATTCAGTGGAGATTCTAACGTGGAATTTCAGGAAAAAACTATTCCGAGAGAATTTTTCAGAAATTTTCGTACAAACCAAGGCTATATCCTCTACCGAAACTTGTGAATTTTCGCCCTACATTCTGCACTTTTTATTCTGCGTCTGTATTGCGTTGAAAAAGTTCACACAAGTACTTTCATATGTTGTTTGCACTCAATTAAGGAGGCACGTCCATAAACGAATCACAAAAACAAGATACGGCAAAGAAAAACCAGGACGCTTTGTTTTCGTCAAACCAGTTTTGTTCACTCACGGTCAGAGACTTACTTTGCCTTACTCCTTGGGTGTTTTGGTCTGAATATTTGACCAGACGTTCGTCACTGTGTCTATTAATTTTTTCCTAAGATTTGAGCCCCAGATTCGTCCCACAAGACTGACAATAAATTTTTTTGTTGATCACTGTAGGGCTGAAAGAAAGGTTCTTTTGTGTGTGAAACTGTTTGATTTTTTTCGTGGGTGAATACTCATCTGTTTGACCCGAAATTTGTCGGCTTTCGTCCCAAATTCAGTGGAGATTCTTGCGTGGAATTTCAGGAAAAAACTATTTTAGGAGAATTTTTCAGAAATTTTCGTGCAAACTAATGCTATTCTCTGTCGAAACTTGTGAAATTTTGCCCTACTTTCTGCAATTTTTATTTTGCGTTTGTATTGCACTGAAAAAGTTCACAGAAGTACTTCCATACTTTGTTTGTACCCAGGTAAGGAGACACGTCGATAAACGAATCATAAAAAGAAGATATGGGGAAGAAAAGCCATAAAGTTTTGTTTTCGGAAAACCAATTTTGTTCACTCTCGGTCTGGGACTTACTACGCCTTACTCCTTGGATGTTTTGGTCTGAAATTTTTCCTGTGTCTATTGAGTTTTGACTGAGATTTGAGCCCCTGATTCGTCCCACAAGACTGACAATAAATTTTTTATTGATCACTGGCAGGGCTGAAAGGAAAGTTCGTTTGTGTGTGAAACTGTTTGATTTTTTTCGTGGGTAAATAGTCATCCGTTTGACCCAAAATTTGTCACGTTTCGTCCCAAATCAGTGGAGACTCTTACGTGGAATTTTAGGAAAAAACGATTCCGGAAGAATTTTTCAGAAATTTTCGTGTAAACCAAGGCTATCCTCTGCCGAAACTTGTGAAATTTCGCCCTAATTTCTGCAATTTTTATTCTGCATCTGTGTTGCGCTGAAAAAGTTCACACAAGTACTTTCATACGTTGTTTGCACCCAGGTAAGGAGGCACGTCGATAAACGAATCACAAAAAGAAAATATCAGGAGGAAAAGCCAGGACGTTTTGTTTTCGGAAAACCAGTTTTGTTCACCCTCGGTCTGGGACTTACTACGCCTTACTCCTTGAGTGTTTTGGTCTGAAATTTTTACCAGACATTCGTCACTGTGTCTATTGAGTTTTTGCTGAGATTTGAGCCCCAGATTCATCCCACAAGACTGGCAATAAATATTTTATTGATTACTGCCAGGGCTGAAAGAAAGGTTCGTTTGTGTGTGAAATTGTTTGATTTTTTTTCGTGGGTGAATACTCATCCGTTTGACCCGAAATTTGTCGTGTTTCGTCCCAAATTCAGTGGAGATTATTACGTGAAATTTCAGGAAAAAAATATTCCAGGAGAATTTTTCAGAAATTTTCGTGCAAACCAAGGCTATCCTCTGCCGAAACTTGTGAAATCTCGCCCTAATTTCTGCAATTTTTATTCTGCGTCTGTGTGGCGCTGAAAAAGTTCACACAAGTACTTCCATACGTTGTTTGCACCCAGGTAAGGAGGCACGTCGATAAACGAATCACAAAAAGAAAATATGGGGAGGAAAAGCCAGGACGTTTTGTTTTCGAAAAACCAGTTTTGTTCACCCTCGGTCTGGGACTTACTACGCCTTACTGCTTGGGTGTTTTGGTCTGAAATTTTTACCAGACATTCGTCACTGTGTCTATTGAGTTTTTGCTGAGATTTGAGCCCTAGATTCGTCTACAAGACTGGCAATAAATATTTTATTGATCACTGTCAGGGCTGAAAGAAAGGTTCGTTTGTGTGTGAAATTGTTTGATTTTTTTCGTGGGTGAATTCTCATCCGTTTGACCCGAAATTTGTCGTGTTTCGTCCCAAATTCAGTGGAGATTATTACGTGAAATTTTAGGAAAAAACTATTTCGGGAGAATTTTTCAGAAATTTCCGTGCAAACCAAGGCTATCCTCTACCAAAACTTGTGAAATTTCTCCCTACTTTCTGCAATTTTTATTCTGTGTCCGTATTGCGCTGAAAAAGTTCATACAAGTACTTCCATACGTTGTTTGCACCCAGGTAAGGAGGCACGTCCATAAACTAATAACAAAACGAAGATACGGGGAAGAAAAGCTAGGACGTTTTGTTTTCGAAAAACCAGTTTTGTTCACTCTCGGTCTGGGACTTACTACGCCTTACTCCTTGGGTGTTTTGGTCTGAAATTTTGACCAGACGTTCGTCATTGAGTCTGTTGAGTTTTGGCTGAGATTTGAGCTCCAGATTCGTCCCACAAGACTGACAATAAATTTTTTATTGATCATTGCCAGGGGTGAAAGGAAGTTCGTTTGTGTGTAAAACTGTTTGATTTTTTTCGTGAGTGAATACTCATCCGTTTGACCCGAAATTTGTCATGTTTCGTCCCAAATTCAGTGGAGATTCCTACGTGGAATTTCAGGAGAAAACTATTCTGGAAGAATTTTTCAGAAATTTTCGTGCAAACCAAGGCTATCCTCTGCCGAAACTTGTGAAATTTAGCCCTACTTTCTGCAATTTTTATTTTGCGTCCCTCCGAGTGTTGAATACTGAATTCTGACTTAAGCGTCAGAGTGCCTTTTCCATATACGGAATTTGTGGAGACCGAGAGATAGAGTGAGAAGAGATTAAGAAGCTTGCTTGAAGAGGAATAGAAGTGCAGACCGACCGATCAAGAAGCACCTCGAATTGTACTCTTGGACCCAACCCCCGCTCGAAAACAGTGTACAATCAATTTGACATAACTATGCAAGTACCTAATATCTTTCAAAGTATCATAATGCAAAGTATCATAAATTAGAAAACAAATTGATTATCGAATTCATTCATCATTGAATTCTTTAGTTGTGAACAATTTGTCATCCATTTAATTTCCAAACAAAGTTGCAAAATAGAAAATTAACCTAAGTTCTACGGTATAAGCAAACATGAGTGAAATCACACTAAAACAAATTAGTTAAAAAAATTAAGCTTGGAATCTCATCAAGGACAACTTTATCACAAACAATTCAATCCAATAATTCTCAAAACCAACCTATTTATCACTTTAAGAGAATCCAAACAACACAAATTAAGAAACCAAATTTTCAATAATTATGAAAATGCCAACCACTAAACAAATCTTACAAATCCAATTAAAATATGCCAAAAGTATTCTTTTATTTTTATTTTTTTTAATCGTTTATTTTACAATCCTAAAAATTATAAATAAAATAATTCTTATAAATAAATTAAAATAAATCCTAAAATTATAATTCTCCTTTCCCACGCATAAACCACACATTAAAAGTGATCAATTAAAAAAAATGTAAACATTCCTATCACCAGACAGCTTGTCGAAACAAAAACAAAAAATGTAATTGACCTTAACAAAACATTGTGACTCTATATTTGACACAATTCAAAAGATAAATAAAACAAATTTCAAATTAGAAAAAACCAATAAAGACAATTATCATTAGACGGTCCAATAAGAAAAAAAAAATAAAAGAAAATTAAAATCTTCTTCCATACTTGAAACCTGCAAAATGTTCAATGAAAGTGTAATATATATGTAATAAAATTTGCCTTTTATAACATTCTCAATTATATTACATTTACTAACTAAATATATTGGAAAATACACTAAAATCCTACTACTATTAACCAAAATTGAAAGTAAACATTGAAGCACCTTCAACTTCTCTTGAACAACTTGCTCAAATTTATCCACACATGCATTGGGCTGGTTCTCTTTCAAAACTTGTAGCAGCTTCTATGTATTCAGGAAGTGAATTCAACTTTTACTTATTCCCACTTATATACAATGAATGAAAGGTGGTGGTCTGATAAACCCAACAAACATTTGTTAGAATAGGATCGAAATGATGCTGATACCATCTTACGAAGTGGACTTTAAGTTTAACTCAATCCCATAAAACCAGCTCATGAGGATGAGGTTTGCACCTACTTATATACAATGAAAGGTCCTTATCTCTAGTCGATGTGGGATCTCCGACACTTTTTTATAATGAAGTTTTCAATATCACACAATTTTTTAAAAGTAGAGAAAAGATTAATGATCTTTCATTATAAAAACAAAAATCTAAACAATACAAAAGTATCAAAATCTACAATAAAAGGAGATTAGATGAATTAAAACCTCAAAATATAAGTTATATAAATAAGAAACCAACATTTTCAAATATAGAAATCAAAATTGAAATAAACTATGAAGGTCTTTTTTACAAATAATAATTTTAAAAGGAAACCTCTTAATTAACACTTTTAGCCATTTTGGTAACATGAAATTAAAGAAAAAAGAATAATAATAAGAAGAAGAATGAAAAAGTGAGTTATTTTTAATCATGATAATGGTAATTGTATTCCATTTTTACTTATTTTTATTTTCCATTTCTATACAATTAAGCAATTTTAATTTTATTATTTGACCTATATAATTTTTATTTATCTATTTTAGTTCTTTCTTAACATCCAAGCCCACCCTTAAAATAATTATTAAACCCTTGGTTTCTTAAAACAACATATGATCCTTGATAATTAATAAACTTTCTTCAATAACACACGATTCAGACAAAGGGCCACACAAATAATAATAGTAACAAAAAATTAACAAAATATAAAATAAATTATAGTAATAAAATAAAATAAAAACCTTTCATTGCTGAATCCGATCAATGACGAAGATGAACACAGATGCAACTTTCGCACCGTTTTCTCTCTAAAATCCAAAATCCGTTAAAATTTTTCTCTCATTTTCTCACACTTTCTCTCTGAAATCTCTGCAATGGCAGTTGCAGCTTTCAAATCCTCTTCGCGAAGAGCAACACAATCCTCTGCTTCTTCCAACGCCTCTTCTTCCTCCGGCAGATCCTCCACCAGAGCTCCCAACCCCACTCGCAGGTCGAGGAGCGTGAGCGCGTTCGCAAGGGGCGGTTCCGACATTTCCACTGAGTTCCTCAACAAGAGGGATAATCCTCTCTTCGACGAAACGCAGTCTGCAAAAACTGTTCCAGAAACTTCCACGGCGCGTGCAGCGGCGCGAAGTGCCGAACCGGCGCGGAGGGAATCGGGTCGGGCTCTTTCCAGAGCGGAATCGGGTCGACGGACGCGGTCCGTTTCGCAGAGCCCGGTATCGAGTCGGCATCTGAACTATTCTACTTCTGAGGTATTTTGCATATAAGTATTAATTTTGCGTATGATTTTTTTTTTATAAAAGTTTTCGTGTTAGGCAAATTTTGCGTATGATTTAATTATTTTGTTTTGTTTGAATTGAATACTAGTAGTCCAAATACATTCATTCAACGTCCTGAATAATGATTTAACAATAAAATAAGAAATAAATGCAGGCAAAGTTGAAGGTTAAAATAAAATTGTGAATTTTTTTTAAATACAATACTGAACCTACATTTTTTTTTTATCATGGACATGAGGCTGATAAGTAAAGTCTAAGGTAGGAACGTGTCTATTTTAGAATAGAGCACTGATAAAGCAAATTGAATAGAGGGACTAAAATTGTATTATGGGATTTGATTGTTTGAAAAAAGATGTAGTATAATGTAAATTGATGAATGAAAGTTTTGTTTGTTTGTGTCTTTAATATCATTATATGTTTTTGGAAACTTAAATTTTTGTTGAGAAATTTGGCAACTGGGAACTCCATCTGTCAAATAACAAGTGTGGTGTAAGAGGTAAAATTAGTTTTTTAAATAAGGGCTATTGTAGCTTTTCAATGTAATATTAATTACCTTTTTTGTATTTAGATCTCTAGTAATATTATTAATGATGCAGAACAAAAACTAAAATGAATTAACATGGTAAGGTTAATTTTGGTGTGGGGGCATTGAAAACTTATTTGCACATTTGTTATTTGCACAGAGCGAGGTTGAATGTAAAGAAGGGAATGGTTTGAAGTTAGTGTGGAGTAATAGAAAAGGTGATTTGGTGGGAAGAAGTGAGAATGGTGTGACTGATCAAGTGAAGGATTTGAACACGTGGTCTAGTCGGCATTCATCTGTTGAGGTCTCAGATTGTTTTACTGCCACTTTGGTTAGTTCCTTCCCTTGCTGGTGTGTGTTGTGGTATATTGTAAGCATGGAGTCCAGGAAAAGTTTACTTATTTTTTAATGGTCATTTTGTTTGTTGCAGCCTGGTTTCCAAACTCAAACCTGTGATGAGGAAGCTTCAACAGCAAGTTCTGGATTTGGTTCTGATGAGAAAACTATCAAGGCAGTTTTTGAACAGATTAAGGTGAGGTATAACAAAGCATGTAGTGTATGTTTGGATTGATTGAAAGGACCGGAATAGAATAGTATAAATTATTATTGATAAACCATCAAGTTGATCCTTCAAAGCTACTAGCATCCACATTAGTTCCCTAGAGTTTTTGTCTCTAGGGGCTACCTGCTTGATAAAATCATTTGAGGACTGTTATGGTGACGTTCTAGATCTTTCAAGGACTAGTTTGGAAATAAAAAATTGCAGGACATGTGGTGACATGTGTAACTTTGGTCTAATAATATGAAGGTTTACTCTTCAAAATATGGTGAAATTGAAAGGAACCAAGTAGAATCCATTCCATTTTTTCACCATTTGTTGCCTCTATTTTTGTTCCCTTCCAATGTAGAACCAACTTTTTTGTTTATAAATTATAATCCATTCTATCATAGTATATCTGAACAATATTATAGTAATTCTATTCCATTTCATTCCTCTTACTGTTAAAAATCCATACAAAGTAATCCATAGTTTTGTGTCACGTGTGCTTAAAATAAACTTGATGCCACTGTTCATTGATGTAGATTTTATTTCTACAAATAGGAAATTTCAATGCACGAGAAATTATTCTTCTTAGGGAGAAACTTTAATGCTTCTATGATATAAAGACTATGAATAAAATGAATAATTGTTCTTCTTGACCACAATTAGATAACTTTTGGTATATGTTTGGGTCTTGATTTCTATAGTCAGTACAGGGAGATTTGCCAGAAGCCAATGATATATATGAAACAGTTCGTTCTGAAGTGAGGCGTGCTATTTCTGAGATTCAATTTGAACTTCAAAGTGTATGTTTCATGAACTCCTATCTTTCTCATTGTCGGCTTTAAGTCAACTGTCACTATTTGAATTGCTTTAGCCAATGGTGATTGATACAACATGCCACTATTTAAGGAAAGACTTATCTTTATGAGTATGTGTTTGTGTGTCTCTCATACTAATAATTAAAATCATATATATTATAAACATTTATAAAGCTATCAAAGAAAAAGGTTGGGTTTGACAGCTACTAGTCTTAAGTATTATTAACAGAGTCAGCCAAGAAGCAGGGCATTTCAGTTTATTCTCGAATAAGTCATAAATTGCCGCTGACAAAAAAAATTGAGGACAACCTCTTCAAGTTTCAATGCATTTTCGAAGTTGAAAGTTCAACTGGTCCAGGAATATGACTTTTATCATTTTCTGCATTTCTTGTGACTTTAATTTATATGGTTGCTCATCACAACACAACTCACAGTCTGAGTGCTATTTATTGTTGATATAATTGTAAAGGGAAGTTTTATGCTATTTTCTAACTTGTTTCTAACTCTGGGATTTTAGGCTATCCAAAAGCGAAATGTTACTGCCATCTCTGTTAACAATGTGGCTGATATTCCTCCTGACTTGGTAAACCCTGGTGCAGTAGAATTGGTTTTGGAGATTAGAAAAGAGTATGCCAAAAAGCATGAAGAGGTGATTTTCCAATCTATTCTTGTAAATGGAGCATGGTTAAAATTCCATTCTTTGTTGATGCTCATCTCATAGTTGAGCTTGAGAGTTGGTATCATTGTTGCCCAAGAACATGTTTGTTTCTGAAGCCCTTTTATGCTTTTATGTGTCAACACTCAAATGAGCAACCAATTTATTTCCTCTCTCACGATCAAATTACTACAAAAAAATCTTGCCCTTACTTTGTTTTAGAGGTTATATTGTGTATTAGGGTTATAGTCTCGTCTATTTTTAATTTCACTCTAAGCATACCTCATCATACTTACAGTCCCAGCAGCGAGCTAGAAATCTTCGAGCAGAACTAGCCGTTGAAGAACACCGTGAACAGGAACTGGATAGAATCTTGAGAGAGGTTCTTCCATATCCCAAGACCCCAATTGTACAGAAGTCTCGTACAGCAAGAAAAGTATGTTTTCTTTTGGCATTTTGTTTATTCTAATGCAACTTTTCAAACTTGTCATGTGTGATTCTTAAATTCTTTGCCCATTATAGCATGTGTTTTGTGTTGTGCATGAAACTTATCATTACGTATGTAGAGAGGAAAGGTTTGCCTAAATCATAAACCTTATGTGATGAATATTCTAACTCATTAATCTCACAGCTATGTGAGATGAAGATGATGATATTGTAGCTGTTGCTATAGATATTTGTGCAGGTGTGCATTTTTTTGTATATTTATATCTGTTCTATTTCCATTTTAATGAACCAAAAACTTGGTCACAGTCATCTAGCTTTGAAAGAAGGAGGATGTCAAAACGTCTTGCAGAAGATGCCAAGGCTTATTTTGATGAGTGTGTCTCGCTATCAACTTTTGATAGTTCTGACTTTTCATCCCAAGAGGATCCCTCACTCAATTTGGTTGGTCCACCTACTTCAGCTTGCAGCCATGTATCTTTAACCGAGGCAAGTCCTAATGCTTCAGTTTCTAATTTCATTAGATTCCTCAATGATTAACAGGTCTCTCAAGATTATTTTCTTGCATAATATTTTTCTAAATCCCTAGTAAACTTCTCAAATAATATCTTGTTAATCTTATTTCATTGTATTATTTGACACTTTCGGTTATCTTGGTAGACATTAATATAGAAATATTAACTAATTAAAGGTGGGATACTATCATGCTTATAGATACCTGACAGACAATGGGGTTTGAAGTATACGCATTCTCATAAGATGCAAGTAACATCCACTGACAAACTATGTTGTTTGTTTGCTGCTTCAGGTTTTTAGTATTTACTTTTTTATGCTGATATTAGACCTATAATAACTTCAAGGCTGCTTAATTGTGTGCCAGTAAAATTTCTCTCACAACCCAGTAGGAGAGTGAAGGGGGAAAAACCTGACATCTATGGCGGTTCAGAATAATTTGGCTAAAGGATATTGCAAGTTTAAGCTGAATGAAAGCATATAAGCCATGCAGCCAATCTCACCCAGTGGGATAGTACACCCTTGTATATACTGTTTAAATATGTGGGTTGTGAAAGTTTGGAAGTTTTTACTTCCAGCGATTAAAGATGTACTGGTATTGATTCCAGTTTCTTGATTTTCTGTTTCATCGAGAAGGTTGGAACCAACAACTTGACTTCTATGATGGTTCAAAATAATTGGCTCTAAGGAAGTTGCAAGTTTTAATCAGTTGCTTATGCTCTGAGAATAAGAACCAAAAGGCAGGAAGAAAATTGATTGTTATAGGAGTGGAGAAGACGCCTTTTTACTAGCTTACTATAACTCTTGTCAAATGGGTTTGTTAGGGAAGATCTTTCTACAAAGGTTGCTAAGAGGCAGAATGTTTTCCAATATATGGATTGAAATTATTTCAACTTTCAATGATGACATAGTCATGTGCTAATATTGATTCCAATTCCTTAATTTTCCACTCCATTAAAGTCTCGAAAAATGTGTTGGGGGACGTAAACCTGTTTGAATTCATTGTAGTTACAAATTCTGTCTTGGTCTTATACACTCCTAAAGGAAATCGTGAACATTAATTTTCTTAAATAATTCTGTTACATTTTCACAGGAATCTGCCACTCGAGGACAATCGATGAATATGCATTATGGCATCTCACAATCTCCTGCCAATATGGATACTGTGGGAGCTTTTCATGGTCAAGTCAGTTCAACCCCTGACAACACAGAAACTGGTTCCAAACCCTGCTTTTCCTTTTCACAGAAGCCATCTGAAACCTCTGCAATTCAACAAGACATACATCAATACATAAAAAAGTTTGAAAAAAAGGTGTTGAAGTCTTCAACTATGAGATCAAATTATTGTGACCCTCTTGAGTATAGTTTACAATCATCAAGTGAGAGCTTGTTGATTGATAGGGTTCTATTAAAAAATAGAATTGAGTCTGGTAATTTGTTACTATGTGGTGGTGGTAATAAATTGTTATCAAAATTTTATGGGACAGGGATTTGACTTGGAGGCACACTTCAAGCTATCTCCTTTATTTATTTATATATGCCTTGCAATTTTGATATTATCATTTACACATGTAATATAAAATCTAAATGTACAAGTGTTTATCTTTGCAATTAGAGAAACTTTTTTTAGTCATAAAGCTACAAAATGGAAAAATTTATGTACCTAGTGTAATTTTTGTTGCTCTTAGCAAAATTAATAAATTTTTAGAAAATTACAGAAATTGGTAAGTTGTGTTTGGAAGAATGACTTTAAAATAAAGAAGTCTTGCTTAGGTGCACTTCTATTGAAATTAATTTTTTTAAAGATTAGAAGTCGTGCTTTCAGAGACGATTTTCATTTTTTTTTAATTTCACACTAAAATTGTGTCTAAAAACATGTTTTTAGTTTTTTTTTTTTCATACTGAATGTTCTAAAACACAACTTCTATTTTTCTAAAAAAAAAAATCACTGAAATCGAGATACACTTCCACTTTTAATTAGTGAAGTTACGCTTACAAGCACGACTTTTATTATTTTATTTTTATGATTTAAAAATGTAATTAGTTATTTTGTAATAGAATGTTTTTTTATATTTAAATTATATATTTAATTATTTGTAACTTAATATTATTTAGATAGTTTATCATTATAATTTGAACAAATATTTAGTTAATTTAAGTAATTAATTAAGTTCGTTAAGTTGGAAAATATTTTATTGTAATGAAATTACTTCTAGTGAAATGTAAATGCAAATTGCATTTGTAATTGAATTTTTTATTTTTTAAACTATGTAGTAAAAACTTTAGTTTACTTAATTAATGAAATTAGTTATGTATATAGAATGTAATTGCAAAAAATTTAAAATTTTCATGATTGTGATCTTTATTGAGTCAATAAGAATATTTTTTTAGGTTATTTTTACGTGGTTGATCCATTTTGTTATGGATATTAATAGTTGTTGGTTTTTATGACGGTTTATAGTGCATGTGAGTCAGGAATGGAATTTGAAACCATATATGTTAAGCAATAATCTTCGTTTCGGACTGTATAAAATTGAACTTTGTAAGTCTTTTAGATTTTGTGTAGACTATAAACTGAGTCAACATATGCTAGCAGTTGCAAATGACAAGTAGAACAAGCAAATTTTACACAAGGACAAGGAAGTAAAAGAGCTTAAAATGTTCCCACAATTACACCACTAGTCATTTAATTTGACTGTGTATGACATAAGTCATTGACCAAGTTGAGAAGTTGCTATTTCCTGAACATCAAACTCTGAATTCTACCGATTATAGCCTTGGACATGATATATGGTCAATCTCTATTCATTTTTCCTAAGTAAGGTTGTGATATTCTTAGGGTGGATGTTTGACTCGCAACATGCACTTCACATTTATTCCTCTTTCAACAAACCAAAAATTTGTTCTTTCAAATGTTGTTTTAACAAGAGTAGAAACTGTTAACGATCATGCTCCCTTTAAAACAGAGTTCATGCATTCAACTAAGTTGGTTGTCATGTGTCCATACCTCTTATCGCCATCAAATGTCTGAGTCCACTTTTGTACTAGTATTTGTTCTATCCATAAAATTGCCTGACGAAATTCTAACCTCATTGTTGATAACTTAGCTTGAACAATGTGTTGTTTCCTTTCATAACCTGAAAAATTTAGTCAGGTCAAAAGTGGAAATTTGTCACATATAATAAAATAGGTAATGTTAGTGTGAGAAACTGTAATATCTATATTAATCAACTATCTTTTCAACTCTGAATTATTGAATTTCTTATTGAAGTTTAATGCAATATGTCATATGTAGTGCAATGAATGTAGTCCTTGTTCCTCTCAACCAACTTCTTCATATTGCAACGCTAACAAGATAGTTGATATTTTATCTATTATCCTACATAAGTTTGGTTCTGGTGTGATGAATTAGCGCAAAAACCAAAATAACCAAATCAAGACTTCCTTGATCTCCCTTTCAACAATTACAAATGCTAAAAGACATATGTTCATATTGCTATCTTGAACAATTGCAATCGATAAAGTACCATCATGTATGAGGCAATGAATTTTTGTTATGGACTGTATATGTTCTCGCCTACTGATCTTGGTTAGACTTGGAAGTGGGTTTCAAGTTGAAACAGTTTTGTTTGGTATTGTTGAACCAATGCTTATGACGAGGAAGACTCCACCAATTGATCACATCCGACGATAAGTCAGTGAGAACATTCAAACTATGAATAACTTAGTTTAAAAATATGTCTTAATGTATAATTTACAGAAAAACTAACCTTTACTCAAGGTCTTAATTCCTTTTATAGACATTTCTTCAATAATTTCATCAACAAGAATATAATTTTACCAACAAAAATATTCGATTAGAATATGTTTTTATTTTTCGAGTTCATGCAACTTTTATCTTTATCAGTTTTTATTTACATCTAATTAATATATATATATATAAAAGTTTAATTTTGCAGACAATAACAGTTGTAAAATTCATTATATATTTTTTAATTACATAACAGTAATTCCAATAATATATGTATATAAAGGTATATTACTTTATTTTTTAGAGAGTAACAATTTTGAAACTTATCATTTTATTTTTAATTAAATAACCGTAATATTTATTTATGTAGATACATGTATATAAAAGTTATGTATATGTCTTAGTTTTATATTTACAACATTAAGAGTTTTTATATTTATTATTTTATATTTTTAAATGATAAAATATTCGTAGTTAAATAGATATCATTTTATTAATAATAAAATTAATTTTATATAATATAATATTAATTATTTTTATTTTTAAAATTGATTTTTATTTAATAATTTTTTTAAGTGTAAAATAGTTTTATAATTTTTATAAATGAATTATTTTAATTGAAATAAAAATAATAGTTATAATTTAAGGATAAATTAGGAGAAAAACAATTAATACTTCACAATGGAGTAAAAAGTATTATTCAATTTATGGAGTAGAAATATTATTCAAATTGATTTTTTTTAAAGTTAAAATGTAAATAATTATTAAAGAAGTAATACACTTACTAAGAAATGTTAAATAAACTTAACTAAAGTTATTCTTTAACATTTCAATTAATTTTATATGCTAAATGTAAATAATATTGTACTAATTATTAATTACTCTTATATATTATTAAAAAATAGAATAAATATGTTTGGTATTGGATTTTCTTCCTTTGTAAAAAAAATAACAAAGGACTCTTTTCTTTTAATTTTATAATTAAATAAATAATAACTTTTAGACCTGCACAAAACGAATATTGACTTAACTTAATACAACACAATTTTATACTTTCTTAAAAGTAAAATTGAACAATAATTTTTTCAATAATTATTTTGAAAGAAAAACTCGTATATTAATTCTAGTATTAAACATATTTGATTTTTAAAAAGTACTTTAAAAATTCTATAAAATTATTATTTTAAAATAAATATAAAATATTATTTTAGAATAAATAGTTGTTTCAGTACATTGATCTCTTTTAATTAAAAGTATTGTAGTCTTAAAGATTTAATGCAAAAAATATTATAAATTGAATCATACCAAAAAAAAATATTATTTTTCATTTGAATTTTATAAATAAAATAGAGGAGAATCTATTGTCAGACAAAAAATGTTTTTTTAATATCCCTTGTTAAATTTTGAATAAAAAAACACAAGAAAAGGTGAGGAAGAAAACTCGCCCCAATCAAATAAATTTCGTTAACGTGTTTGTAAATTAAATGAAAATGAATACGAAATGTTCTTCAAATCATCACGTGAACCCAAATTTTTGCTAAAACCAAAAACAAAAAAAATCCCCAAATATGCATATATTCGCATTAACAAAAAAAAAAGTTATTAAATGTCTCTAAGAATATTTGAAAATTAAATATTTAATTTCTAGAATATTAATATTTTAAATGATATATAAGTATGGTTGGGACTGAATGATTCCTAATATTTAATATAAGATGTTATAAATATATCAAAGTTTTTTAAATGTTTATAAAATTATTTATATAATTACCCATTCATTTTTTTTATCTATTATTAATATTATTTGAAGTATAAATAAAAAATAATTAATATTGCAATAGAAACTAAAAAATAAACACTTATTTTTTCTTGCATGTGTAACTTGTTCATATTCACTAAGTTTGTTTTAAGATTTTTTTTAGTAGCCTACTTTCCTTCTTTAGTTTACACATTGTCATTTAATATGAGAAATGTTAGAGTCAAATTTTGAATAGAAAATTATAATTGTATTAGCTTATCTAATTTACTTACACATAAATATATATTGAAATAATAAAACTTAAAGAATATAATATAAATCACTTAAAATTACATAATATTTTTTTTCTTAGTTTTAATGAAAAATAATAATAATTTAAATCACAAATATAAAGCAATATAGTAATTTTAATGAAAAACTCTTACATAATTTTCTACATTTTTTAATCTAGAAATTTGGGTTGTTAAATCAATACAAAGTAATAAATAAGAAGGAAAATGTGATACATGATTAAAAGAAACTCTATTCATATTTGAGGTGGATGAGTTATTATGTGTCATATCATAAATGAATGAAAACGATTAAACATATTTTTCTATTTAATAGATTAAACATTTTATTTTATATAGTTTAATACAATTTCTTATTTTGTATTTGTGTCTAATAAGATTTTTATTCTGACAACCTAATTAAATTAATGTTCATAGTATAGCTATGAAACGTGCTACTCATTATCCATCAACAATTAATTTGGACAGAAAAAATCAAACTCTTTTGCCAAAATAAAAACTGTCAAAATAAATATAATAATTCATCGACCAAAATTTAATTTTAGAAGTTATGTAATTCATTAATTCTTAGTCACTTCATAATTTAATTTTATAATATGTTAGTTTATGAGATGCCTTAATAGGAACTTTGGAAAGTAAATATTTCATTACAAAAGTATCAATACCTAACTTTTGTTATTGAATACTTTCTCTCATGTATAGTTGTCTTTTTCTACACATAATTTTTTTAATAAATAATTAAAATAGACTAGTTATTTTTTCTTTTTTAAAATTAATTTAAAATCTAAAATATTAGTAGTTAAAATTTTATAACTAATTTAAAAAATATTTTATATATTTTTATTAATAATAAAAATTACTTTAAATATTAATAAATTTTTAATATTTAATTTATTCTTATTTTTTTTTCTATTTTTTAATTATTTTCTTATGTAGTGATGGTAAGCAATACTTTATCCGAATATAAAAAAAAAATTATGTTTAGAGGACTAAGTTATAAGTAAATTCTAACAAATTTAAAAATGTTTAATGTTATTATTTGAAAAATAATTTCATATTTAAATTTAAACATAATTTATAATAAATATGATTGAAGATCTCATTCTTTATTTTATGAAACTAAAAGTGAACTCAACTAATTAGTGTAAACTAATATTTTTATTTATACTTGATTAAAAGGTAGTAAGATTAATCTAATATTGAGAGACAAAATTCAAACTCATTGCCTAACTTATTCATTAACCAAATTAATTTTAGATTTGTAGGTACTACCCTAGTTTATCCACAGAATGAGATATCTTAACTAGAAATTTAAAGCATAAAGATTATCAAATTGTGATTCAAGATGAGAAATTTTAAGCCATTTTTTTTAATGGAATATCATAATTGTAAGAGTTAATAACAGATGATGAATTTTTATTCATTGAGGTGTGATCAAATAATTTAAATGATAAAATTTTAATGGTAACTATTAAATATGTATAGTTTTCATACAACAATGTTTTAAATGTTTTTTATTGTTTATCTTGGTTGTTAATTAATGAATTTGGGTATTTCAATATTTTTCTATAGATAGTTTTTTATACTTTCTCTGAGATAATAATCACTGCTGCAAAGTGATTAATAAAAGAGAAAACCTGTTGCATGCATTATTAAGAGTAACTGAGTTCATCCTCAGAAAAAAAAAACTGCATTTATGTTGGTCTATAACACAATTGTTTCAAACTTTCATAACTCTATTCAGATTGAGATGATGAGTCAAAATAATAAATGAATGAAAATGATTAAATATTTTTGTTGTCTTTAATAAATTAACACATTTTGGATTGATATTTGAATCTATTAAAACAACACTCAAATGAAGAAGAATCATTGCTTAATGTGATTCAACTTTGAAAGTGGCACTGTTCACTGTCATGTGAATTGCACACACAAAAATGACACACTTTGTTATGGTCAGAGACATAGAACATCAGATAAAAAGATTAAAACATGGAAAACAAACAGAACAAAGGTTCCATCCTTTCATAACCTCTGAATTTCTTTGTTTCTTTGTCACTGTTTTGGTGAAATTGCAGAACCTTTGCACATAATATTCTCAACTAATTTCTGATTAAGGTACATTCTCTCATCTCTCACATGCCTGTGCCAACAACTAATGTTGCAGAAACACACTCACACACACAAAAAAACACACTCTCACATCACAGTATCTGAGGTGGACCCTTAGATAAAGTTTTTTTCTTTTTCATGTTTTTCATTATTTTAATTCCTAAGAGCCAATTTAAAATGGTGAAAAAAAGAGGTTGAGATTCCTAAACCAGGAAAGCCAGCTTAGAATACAAAACCCCATTGGTAGCATGGCTGCACCACCTTGCCAAGTGTTCCTCAAGTTCAAGCCACTCAATTAGCCATGGTTAATTCATCAAGTTAAATTCCAACCCAAGGTTAAACCAACCATCATCACTCCCTTTTCTCTTCTTCCCACTTCACTCCCTTTCCCACCCCACCCTTTTACAATTGCAGATTCAATTGCCTATATATAACTATTTTTTTTCCCCTTTCTCTGTATAGACCCCAATTTCTTCTTTTCCTTCTTTCTCTGTGTTTTGGTGAACCACTTTAGGTAACCAGATTGCTCCCACAACTACATATATGAACATGCCATCATAGAATCCACCAAAGAGGGAAAAAGAGAGAAACTTGGCAAAAAACACATTCAAAGTCCTTTTTTTTCATTCACTCACCAACACCCATTTGAGTTTTTTTTTCACTTTTGTTCTTTTGGGGCAAAAGGGTGTTGAGATTGAGATTGAGGCCCCAATGAAGAGGTCTCCAGCATCTTCTTGTTCATCATCTTCTTCCTCTGTTGGGTTTGAAGCTCCCATTTCTCAGCAAGGCAAAAGAAGGCCTAGCTATTCAAGGAGGAACTTGAAGTCACAGAAATGCAAGCAGAGCCAAACCACTGCCAGAAGAAGCTCTATCTACAGAGGAGTCACAAGGTTTCAATTCTCAATCCCAATTCTGAATTCTGAATTCTGCATTCTCCTCAATCAGTTTTCATCTGCATTTGCATGTCTCTCATTTCTCTTTCATCATCAGGCATAGGTGGACAGGTAGGTTTGAATCTCACCTATGGGATAAGAGTTCTTGGAACAACATTCAGAGCAAAAAGGGTAGACAAGGTAATTTTTCCCTCGTGGCTGATTAAATTAACAAACAGAGCAAATCAAGGAGATCTATCACCTTTTCTTCACCATTTTTTTTTTCTTAATTATTATTATTATTATCTGTTTCTGACCTTGTTTTATTCCTGCTAATCTCTGTGATTGCAACCTTCACAAACACTTTTGGGGCTGCTGCTATAGTTTATTTGGGTAAGTCATTTTCTCATGCACTTGGATCTCACACAATCCTAGTCAACTTTCTAGTTTTTTTTCCAAATTCTTAATTATTAATTCAACTTCTTTTTCTGGGTTATTATTTTTTTAATATCAAGAAAGATTCTGATTATGATGCTGTTGTTTGGACCCAATTCTCTGATTATTTTTTAAAAATCTATTTTTTTTTTCTGCAGGAGCATACGATTCTGAGGAAGCTGCAGCCCGTACCTATGATCTTGCAGCCCTGAAGTACTGGGGAAAGGATGCAGTTCTGAATTTTCCGGTATAACAATTTTTTTTTAATTTGATAAAAATGTGTTTTTTATCTTTCAAATCATGGGTTTATTTTTCTTAATGATGTAAAATTCTCCTTTGTCTAAAAAAAATTAATTTTTCAGATAAAAAAATGCTTTTTTTTTTTGATTTTGTGCAGATTGGAAATTATGCAAAGGATATTGAGGAAATGGACAAAGTTTCAAAAGAAGAATATTTAGCTTCTTTGCGGCGCCAAAGCAGTGGTTTTTCTAGAGGCATTTCTAAGTATCGAGGGGTTGCTAGGTTAATTAACTCATTTTTTTCTTTTTTTTTTTCTCACTAAATTTTGCAATTTAAATTTCCCTATAAATTAAAGGGGAAATTAGAATTTTATCTGTGAATATTATTAATTGTGATATTAATATTTTGGTGATAGGCATCATCATAATGGGCGTTGGGAAGCACGCATTGGAAGAGTGTGTGGAAACAAGTACCTTTACTTGGGAACATATAGTAAGTAGTCACATCTATTTTTCTATGATGTTTTCCATGATAGAAATTTGTTTCAAACTTTTTGTTCCTTGGATGTGTTGTGGCTAACCTAAGTGAATGTTTTTGTGAAATTCCAAAGGGTATATAAAAAATACAAAAAGTTTGAGTTTTTTTCTCTCTAGTGTCACATGTGGCAATTCATAAAGTGATCAAAGTACAATTTGTAGACCCCAAAAGCTATAGTCATCAAAACCATAAATTGGTCACAATTAGATGATGCTATTTTTCACCTCCTTTCTTTCTTGCCCATTTTGTGATGTTGAATAGAATAAAAGTCAAACATTCAATTGGATTTATACCCTTTTATTTATTTAAAGCTAAAATTCACATAAGAATTTATTTAGGTTAAGAAAAGATGAGTAAAGTTAATAGAAGAGAGAGAGAGAGAGAGTTTAAAAAAATTCAAAATTTTGCTTTTCTTTCTTTTAATTTTCAAATTAAATTTCAAAATTGTCTCTTTATACTCATCCTCCCTCTAGTTAAACAAAATAGTATTTAGATCTAGTTCTTCTTCAAAATCACATTTTTATATGATACAGGACAAAAATTCTCTCACAAGTCCCAAGCACATTTCAAGGCAGATTCAAATCTCCTATTCTCCTTTTGTTACCTATTTTATAATTGAAAAATAATTTTGACAAAAAAAATTGTTCAAAAAGTGACATACTAGTAAAAAGCCAAATTTCTTTCTTTGAATACATTTTATGTTGGGGTGTTACTTTTTTATTAAAAGACCAAGAAACAAGAGGAAGATTCAGGGTATTCCAATTTTATTTTTCCTGTTCTAATTTTCACTTTTTAATTGTAAAAATACCACTTTGATTTTGATTTTTTTTTACCATTTTCAAAATTTTATTCAGGAACAAAAAAAACAGTGATCTTTTTATAAATTTTCAAAAACCATTAAGGGCATCTCTAATAATATTTTTTATAAGAATTATTAAAACCACTTTTTTTGGCAGGATTTTTTGAGATTTTTATAATGTCACAGTACTTTTAAAAAATACAAACATACAAATTTTATTCCAGTGATAAAAAAATTTCCTCAAGAATTGTTTTAACTTTAGTATTATTCACATTATATTCTGAAAGAATAGTTTATATAGGATAAATCTTTATGAAGTTGAAGAAAAGGGGTGTTTGACATAAAATCTCTTCTTTTAAGAAATCACTACACTGTGTAACATGTAAACAAAAAGATATTTCTTTTTTTTCATAATGAAAGGTGAGAAAGTAAAAAACAAAAGCATAAATAAACAAATAAACAAATGTTTCCTTAATTTTTAAGAAAATATTTGAGCAGTACAGCTTGTAAACCTGCAGTTCTCATAATTAATGACAGTGAAAAAAAAAAGGTTGAGTTCTAGGATGCATCATGTGTGTGAGTTGTTCTCATTGCTTCAACTGTAGCTGCAGCACTGTTGTCCACTAGTTGCAGTATGCATCAATTTCTGATCTGACACTGCAATATGTGGTTGTGGATCACATAAAAATAGGAGCATAGGAAAGTTACAGCTGCAAACAGTGACCAACATGGCACGTGCATTCCCCTCTCTCCCTTTTCTTCATGGGTCCAGTTCATTCAAACTCACCACCAAGCCTTCTTTCTGGGGTTATCATAGCCATAACTCTATTTCTTCTGCTATTTTTTCATCTTGTCACATATTATAGAGGTCAAATATGCATAAAATGGATATCAGTATTAATTATTTCTATCTTTAAAATTAATAAGTGAGTTTTTTTTTATGATAAAGTTTGAACAACCTAATTTGTAATAATTAGGTGTGTTTAAAGGGAAATAGTTGGGCAAGTTGAATCTAACATTTGACAATTGAAGCCTAATGTTGGAGGGTACAGCAGATCCTTGACTTTGTACTTTGTTCATATGCAGTGTTCCACAATCTCTTGCCAACATGTGGGTCAAAAGTAACAATATTATAAAAATTGTCGATCTTGAGGGAAGAATAAAATAAAGGTTTGTTTGAATAGTTTTATAGATGGCTGAAAAGATATGCTTAAATTAAATAGAGAAGTGAATCAGGAAGCAGGACACAAACACACCCCAAACTCAGTGACCACGTGAATAGTAATCCTCCCTTGATACTTCAAAGCTTTTAACTTTGTGAGATTCTATGTATGTCATAAAGTTGTCTTTTTGCAAACCTTATTCTTTCTTAATTCAATAATCACCAACCACTTTTAGTTAGCACTTTTCTGTTTGCGAACTATTTTTATATCTGAATCTGATAATGTCATGGAATAAACTATGCTGATTGAGAATTATCAAAAATGAGACTTGGTTAATACAAAATCATGTTCTTTAAAGAGCTATGGTACTTGTGTATGTATGCATCATTTCTTCTTTTTTAAGTGCTAATCTCTTTTGGTCATTTTTTTCTTTTGCTTAATTTGAACTTCAAAGAAACTCAAGAGGAGGCAGCTGTGGCATATGATTTAGCAGCAATAGAGTACAGAGGATTGAATGCAGTGACCAATTTTGACATAAGCAACTACATTGACAAAAAGAAAAAGGACCAAACTCATCAAACAGAAACAGTTCCTCCTAACTCCTCAGACTCTGAAGAAGCAGAAGTAGAAGAACAGAAAACTACACCACCCCCTTTTGAAAATCTGCACATGCCACCACTGCAACACCAAGTTCAACACACACCCCTTGTCTATCATAGGGAAGAATCATCATCATTGGTCACTATTATGGACCATGTGCTTGAACAGGATCTGCCATGGAGCTTCATGTATACTGGGGTGTCTCAGTTTCAAGATCCAGACTTTGCCTTCAGCAAAGCTGATGATTTAGTAGGCATGTTTGATGGGTCAGGATTTGAGGAAGACATTGATTTTCTGTTTAGCACAGAGGATGGTGAGAATGAGAGTGGTATCAACATGAGTGGAGTTTTGGATAGTAATGAAAGTGGAGACACAAATGGGGCTGGTGGAAACATGGTGCATGGGGATAAGAAGCAGAAGGAGATACTATCATTTGCATCTTCTTCTCCATCATCTACAACAACTGCAGATTCTTGTACCTATGCTTAGATCTATGATCTCTTCAATGAACTACATGGAAGGGAAGCCTGTGTAGATTATTGTGTTGTTGGGATTTGTTGTGATAGGTGGTGGGGGGTGTGAACAATAGATGACTTGTGAAAGTGTTCATTGGTTTTAGGATTTTTCTTCCACCAAACACTCTTATCTTTTCATTTTAGAATGGATTTTAGTATAAAGGAGCAAAAATCTAATTTGGTTGCAAATTAAACTAATCCTCTTCTTAGGAGACAATGCAGTATAAGTTAAGATCAAAACCTTTTTAGCAATTGGGGTGCAAAACCAAACTTTCCTTTGTTTAAATAATTTGGCTTTCTTTCCCTTTGTCCTTTTATTTTATTGTGGCATAGTAGTTAGTGTTGAGATATGAAATCTGGTATCTGGTTGGGATTCTTCTACATGTCACCTACCCTATTATGCATTAAAATATGTCTTAGTAAAAAATAATCACACTCACATAATATATATATATATATATATATAAATTAAATTAAATTTATGTGTTTTTAAAGTGAATAAAAATGATTTATGTATCATTTTGTGTATAGAGTAAACTATGTTGAAATAATAGGGATACCTTTCGATCACCAATATAATAAAAAATTAAATCTCCCTTCATTTCTCTTCTCTATCAATCCCACCTCCTATTACCTCTTACTCAACTTTTCTATCATTTTTATTATATTTTAATAATAAATTTAAGGTTTAATTAAGTTTTAAGACTCTCGTAAATTCAATTTATGTTTGCGTAGATACCGTCTAAGCATATTCATTTTTTTGGCAAACATAGAAAGAAGAAAACACAGTGTTGTATTGTCTCACAGACAAAATACTTAGTGTTTTAGTGTTGTATTGTTTGACAAACAAAATACTTGCATCTTATGTAATTTGTTTGTTAAACTAAAACTATCATATTATAAACAAAAGTTTGACGATGTTTTACACTTCATTGTTTTCAACACTTAATTAAAATTATAGATGTTGAACTTTTTCCTAACACTTGTTTTCGCATATTACAAAATGTGAGATTTTGTGATTAGTAAAACGATATTACGATTAATGTAAAACAATAAGTCTTTTATTATTTACAGGTCATCACCTATCACGATCAAATGACCATTATTGTCACCACCATCGATGTACGTGATGACAACACTTCTTTATTATCCAACACGTTTTCAATAAAGACAGAACAAGTCACGTCACCCAATTAATATAAAACTTAAATGATAGAAACTCAATTAAGATATAATACTTTTGAGTATGCAATAGAGAAAAAAATTAAAGGGACTCAACTAAAAATAACTAAATTTATGAGAAATTAAGCATAAATTTAAAATACAAACAGAAAGAACCACTATAATTTACTTTAAATATAAAAGATTAAATTGAACATTTTTTTTAAAAGGGTTAAAGAAAATCTGAGTAGATAAATAAAGGACTAAACGTAAATTAATTTTTTATACACTATTTGCAATGGAAGGATCTCATATACAGCTCAACAATAAAAGCTTATTATGGTTTCATTTACCAATTAAAACCTTTGTATTTAGGTCCTCTAAGCGATTGACTTGTGCGTGTGTGAATTGAATGTAGAGAAAAGGTAAAGAATTATAATATTAATTAAAAATAATGTTGAAATTATAAATCATAAAATTAAAAAAAATTATAGAACTAAAATTAATACTTTAAAATAAATATTGGTAATATAGATATATAATATGATGTTATATAAAAAGTTATTAAGTCGAGAAATACAGAATTGTTAGAAACAAGTTTAATTTTTAAAGAATACAAGAGATTAGGCTATAGCCTAAGATAAAGTACATCAGAACTTCATTAAAACTAATTCTTAAAATACATCAGAACTAATTTTTAAAACTAAAACTCATCAAAATTAAACAACACAGGTTAGTGAAATACAATGTGCCAACACCTGTTCTGAAAACCCCCTCCATATCTGCATTCCAAGTATTAAAATATTTGAATGAGACTTTCATCACAGCTCATTATAATAGGAAAACATGATTGATTGTTCAGCCTACCAGCAACAGCAAAATCCATGGGGAAATCCTTTCATTTCAAGTAAAAACCGGTGGCAGAAAGGAGATGTATGGTAGAAAACTTAGCTTCCAAAAACTAGGCAATGTATAGTTTAGCACCAATCAAGGCACATAGCTCAAGATAGGAAAAATTATATAGCCAAGGTTTGCAAGGTGCTGAACAAAACATCAATGGAAACTAAAGGCAAGTTAAACACACTAAGATAACAGAGTAAACAGTAGACAAAGACATACACTTGGATTTTGAGAATTGACACTCTCTTTTGCCTAAACCTGCCACTACAGTCAGATTTTGATGACTGACTAAACTTCAGAAGACCAACTAATAAATAAAAGGAATAAGCTTGAACTTAACTTTGCTTGCATAGTCTGTGTAACTCCTACCAAAAGTCTCAACCATCAAAGCCTCTTCTATATCTGCCTTCTGCTTATAATACAACAAGCATACTGCTACGATAAATAGCAGACTAAGAGGTGCTCGTAGCGCAATGCAGTTTGTTACAAACAAAAGCATTGTAGATGAATATATCGGATGACGGACCCAACGATAAGGTCCAAATTGCACCACAGCACTTGGCTCCACCACATTTTCTGAATACTTGGCAAGATACAATGTTGCATTATATTGCATTAGTAAGGTTGTAATGATTAAAGCCCAGATTCCAAGATTGCTCCACCCACCGGGAATGAGGTGAAGCTCCGGCCCTTCAAATGCTGCAAGCCAATGGCCAACCATGACCCCTGCACTGAACAGTATGCGAGACAAAGTTGGCACATTAATGTCCCATTTTGGGTCATGAGGCCGAGCATTATAATCTCCATATAACCGCTTTCTAACGCTAACATTGAAGAAAAAGAAATAATGATACACAAAAAAGAAAACAAATGGCCAGCCTTCAAGGAAGCCATTGAAATGAGCAGTTGGGACAAGAGTGAGCCATGTAAAAACAGATGTAACCATTGCCAACTGCTCAAATATGTTTGCCTCACCATGCAGATGTTTCCGAAAACAATATAACCCATAAACTGCAAGCGCTATGGCCACCAACCAAGGCCAGAACAGCCAAGTCCAGCTAAAATACATCCAAAAGAAGGGACTGAAAAGCACATTCATAGTCCATTTTGTGGCCGCAATTATGATGCATAATAATCCAGAGCACTTCACAACATTAATTGGAGTCAACTGCAGAAGAGTAGCTTTTATTGAATCAAATGATAGACTTCTGAAAAACTCTAGGACTGGATTTTGAGATTCAGTGCTGGCATTACTGGAAATTGAGCAACTGAGAGAAGACAACAAATCAGCCCTTTTTCTTGCTGGTTTAGGCACTGGGGAAAAAGGGTTTCCATAGGTACAATTCAATTGAAAACTAATGCTCTTGGGTCGGTTAGCAAGTACATCGGCACGAAAATGTTTGTTGAAAGGTCTCAGAGACACTTTGTTGCTCACAATAGAGAAACCAAAGGGGGCAGTTTTGGAGTGTGAAAGAACCTTTGCAGCTTCCATTATTGTTTGGAGGAAAACTAATAATCAACTTTTGAGAAAATTACATAAATATCACAAAACCAAGGATGCACTGGATGAAAGCAGTCCCATATCCTTTGACACAGTGAGTTACTCAGGAATTACAACGACAGCAATAATAACCCGTTGATATACAGGGATCCAACACACAGGCGAGATGCAATGGCAACAAACACAGTCGTAGTATATTCGGTGCTTTCCCTCTGCAATTCATCCAGAAACCTCAACAGCATTAAAACCCAACCCCATTCAATCTCTAAACAGCAATATAAGCACGAAAACCCATTACCAACAAACCACCGTAAAAAAAAAAAAAAAAATCTTGTAACAGTTCTTTAGGTATTTTGGGTGATGTTTTCTAGTGAAAATTGTAGTTTCATCTAGTATATCCACGTAATAAAGGATTGCATCAAAGGTCAACACACAGCTCACTGAGATAAAACAATTCCAAATGGAAAACAAAAACCAAAAGTACTTAAGGAACTGTATCTAAGTTTTATCCAACATAAAGTGCAGAGTCACTACACATCTTCTGAAAAAACCCTCCTTTTGAACCCGCCAAAAACAAACTAAATAAACAAAAAATAAAATAAACCCACCACCAATTCCAAAGCTGCTATCGACGACTCAGCTCACAAAATTGGAACCCCAGAAGCCCACTCAAAGCTCTGACAATAAGGTGCATGTAAAACATAAACCAAAAGCACAAATTCCAGAGTGTAACTCCCTTGGGCAAAAAATCAAACAGATGGTGCACACATAGAAAAAACTCCACATTCAACGAAAGAGTCCAAATTTGAATCAGATAACGTTAAGAACGAAAGAAAGCGCAAAGGAATAGTACCCAGTGAAAAAAAATCTGAAGTGGGTTTTGGAGCAACAGTGTTGAACTGTGACGGATAATGATATGGAAGTTCTGAACTGAGTAAGCCACTGGAGACGCTAACAAGATGAACCCTTTTTTTCTTTTCTGGTAACCCTTATTAATCATCACTATTGTAAACTATAAAATTAAAAGATTCAAAATGTTTTTAAACATATTATTTATTTATTTTAGTCTATTTTTTTCACTGGTAACAAAAAGTTCACAATAGTTTTAATTATATTATTTATTTCATTATTTTATAAAGTTTCGGTTAAATTTTTTCATTATTAAAATTAAAACAATATGATTACTTTGCACCCAAATAGCAATAAAATGGTTAAAAAATAAATTAAGACTTTCTCATAATACATTTGTAACAAATGCAGTGACAATTTATCAACTTACTAATATCAATATAAAAATAATCATATTGTTACAATTTTAAAAATTGAAGAATTGGATTAAGCTTTAAAACTCACAATTATTGCACTTTGAAGATGGAAAGACTTTATGGGAACTTTTATTAATAAATAGATTAAATTGAATAAATAAATAACGGGATAAAAAGCTAAATAAAAATTATTTTCACAAATTGCCCATATTTTTTTCTTAGTCTAGTCTCATTTATTAAAAAGTAAAGCTGGGATTTAATAAAAAAAATTAACTTTTTATTTATTTTTCATGTCAAATATTTAGCATTTTCCTTGAAATTATTTTTTCTTGGAAGTTTCATAGTGTAAAGAAAAAGTTTATTTTCCATGGTAATTGATGATGATGATTATTATTATATCTAAATTACACGTAGACTTTTATCATAAAATAACATATGTCGATGATGATTATTATTATATCTAAATTACACGTGGACTTTTATCATAAAATAACATATGTCGATTTTTTACCTTTTTACGGGTAATTTATTCGAGTCAATCAATTTATAGGAGTATTGGATAATTATTTTATTATCAATAATCAAGCATAAATGAACTTTAAAATCAATATTAAGAAGATATTGAATCTAATTGGATTTAGATTAAACAAACCATAACATAGCAGCTCAACTCAAGTAGTGTAAATAGGTGTATGTGAGAGAGTAAGACGAAAATTGAGATAAAGATTAAAGATTGACAAAAATAAAAATAAAAAAGTGTTCTTATAATATATGAGGCTGAGTATTTCTTATCAAGTGTCTTCTGCTTCTTCCACTTCTATTATTCATCCTCAAGTCCGAAAGGGGAGGATATTTACAAAGATACTCTGATGCTCAAGCTAGTTTAGGTGTCGATATGTGTATTTGTGGTTAGAGTTGAGAGAATCCATACCTTTCACCATGTAGTCTACCTTTATTTACACCTTTTTTATTGGACTTTGTACTTCATGGGGATTAGCGTAGGCCGAATGCTTTATTATCCCTAACCTCTTCTTAGCCTTAATTGACTTGTGAACACTCCTAGCCGAGAGATCCGATAACCGAATACCTTCACGACCTTTAGGTATTCGATTTCGATAGGACACAAGGAAAATACCATAATCATAATGATCACATAATTTGATTCAACATTGTAAAAATAACGTGTATAATGAGAAAAATAAGCTGATAAATAATGTATTATAATATTTTATACATAAAATAAGATAAATTTTAAAATTTGATTTGGTCAATTTATAACTTTGAATAAGTTTTTTTCTATAGAAATATTTCTATAAATTTTTAAATTGTAAAATGTTAGCATGATCATTAATATTTCGAAATAAAATATAGGGTAATTATGAATTTTTTTTTGTTTTTAAATAAAAAATTTAAAAACAAAACACAGTCGTTAGAAATGAAGTGAAATAATTTTGTACTCAATTTCAAATACAACTAACAATTATTTTTTTTAAAAGTTATAAATTTAACTTTCATTAAAGTTTTTATTTATCACTGTCAAGGTTGAAAGGAAAGTTCGTTTGTGTGTGAAACTGTTTCATTTTTTTTCGTGGGTGAATACTGATCCGTTTGACCTAAAATTCGTCAAGTTTTGTCCAAATTCAGTGGAGATTCTTACGTGGAATTTTAAAAAAAAAACTATTTCGGGAGAATTTTTCAGAAATTTAGTGCAAATCAAGGCTATCATTTACCAAAATTTGTGAAATTTCGCCCTACTTTTTGCAATTTTATTCAAGGTCCGTATTGCGCTGAAAAAATTCACACAAGTACTTTCTTATGTTGTTTGCACCCAGGTAAGGAGTGACATCCATAAACAAATCACAAAAAGAAGATACGGGAAAGAAAAGTCGGGACGTTTTGTTTTCGAAAAACCAGTTTTGCTCACTCTGAATCTGGGACTTACTACGCCTTACTCCTTGGATATTTTGGTCTGAAATTTTTACCAGACGTTCGTCACTGTGTTTATTGAGTTTTGGCTGAGATTTCAGCCCCAGATTCGACCCACAACATTGACAATAAATTTTTTATTGATCATTGCCAGGAATGAAAGGAAGGTTCATCTATGTGTGAAACTGTTTGATTTTTTTTCGTGGGTGAATATTCATTCGTTTGACATGAAATTTGTCGCGTTTTGTCCCAAATTCAGTGGAGATTCTTACGTGAAATTTTAGGAAAAAACTATTTCGGGAGAATTTTTCAGAAATTTTGTGCAAACCAAGGCTATCCTCTACCAAAACTTGTGAAATTTTGCCCTACTTTCTACAATTTTATTTTGGGTCCGTATTGCGCTGGAAAAGTTACTTTCATATGTTGTTTCCTCCTAGGTAAGGAGGCACGTCCATAAACAAATCATAAAAAGAAGATACGGGGAAGAAAAGTTAGGACATTTTGTTTTCGGAAAACTAGTTTTGTTCACTCTCGGTCTGAGACTCACTACGCCTTACACCATGTGTATTTTAGGATGAAATTTTTACCAGACATTCGTCAGTGTGTCTAATGAGTTTTGGATGAGATTTGAGCCCCAGATTCGTCCCACAAGATTGACAATAAATATTTTATTCATCATTGTCAGAGCTAAAAGGAAGGTTCGTTTGTCTGTGAAACTGTTTGATTTTTTCGTGGGTGAATACTCATCTGTTTGACCTGAAATTTGTCGCGTTTTGTCCCAAACTCAGTGGAGATTCTTATGTGGAATTTCAGGAAAAAAATATTTTGGGAGAATTTTTCAGAAATTTTGTGCAAACCAAGGCTATCCTCTACCAAAACTTGTGAAATTTCGCCCTACCTTCTGCAATTTTATCCTGGGTCCGTAATTCACACAAGTACTTTCATATGTTGTTTGCACCCAGGTAAGGAGGCACGTCCATAAAAAAATCACAAAAAAAGATACGGGGAAGAAAAACTAGGACGTTTTGTTTTCGGAAAACCAGTTTTGTTCACTCTCGGTCTGGGACTCACTACGCCTTACTCCTTGAATATTTTTGTCTAAAATTTTTAGCAAATGTTCGCCACTGTGTCTACTCAGTTTTTGTTGTGATTTGAGTCCCATATTTATCCCACAAGATTGACAATAAATTTTTTATTCATCACTGTTAGGCTTAAAAGGAAAGTTCGTTTGTATGTGAAGCTGTTTGATTTTTTTTGTGGGTGAATACTCATCCGTTTGACCTGAAATTCATCGAGTTTTGTCTCAAATTCAATGGAGATTCTTACATGGAAATTTATAGAAAAAAATATTTTGGGAGAATTTTTCAGAAATTTTATGTAAACCAAGGCTATCATTTACCAAAACTTGTTAAATTTTGCCCTACTTTATGCAATTTTATTCAGGGTCCGTATTGCGCTGTAAAAATTCACACAAGTACTTTCATATGTTGTTCGTACCCATGTAAGGAGGCACATCCATAAACAAATCACAAAAGGAAGATACGAGGAAGAAAAGCCAGGTTTTTTGTTTTCAGAAAGCCAGTTTTACTCACTCTCGGTCTGTGACTCACAACGCCTTATTCCTCGGGTATTTTTGTCTGAAATTTTTACCAGACATTCCTCACTGTGTTTATTGAGTTTTAGCTAAGATTTGAGCCCCATATTCGTCCCACAAGATTGACAATAAATTTTTATTCATCGCTGTCAGAGCTGAAAGGAAAGTTCCTTTATGTGTGAAACTGTTTCATTTTTGTGTGTGTGAATACTCATTCGTTTGACCTGAAATTTGTCGCGTTTCGTCTCAAATTCAGTGGAGATTCTAACCTGGAATTTTAGGAAAAAACTATTTCGGGAGAATTTTTCAGAAATTTAGTGCAAATCAAGGCTATCCTTTACAAAAACTTGTGAAATTTTGCTCTACTCTCTGCAATTTTATTCTAAGTCTGTATTGCGTTGAAAAAATTCACACAAGTACTTTCTTATGCTGTTTGCACCTAGGTAAGGAGTCATGTCCATAAAAAAATCACAAAAATAAGATACAGGAAAGAAAAGTCGGGAAGTTTTGTTTTCGGAAAACCAGTTTTGCTCACTCTCAGTCAGTGACTTACTACGCTTTACTCCTTGGGTATTTTTGTCTGAAATTTTTACCAGACGTTCGTCACTAAGTCTACTGATTTTTGGATGAAATTTGAGTCCCAGATTCGTCCTACAAGATTGACAATAAATTTTTTATTGATCACTGCCAAGGCTGAAAAGAAAGTTCATTTGTGTGTGAAACTGTTTAATTTTTTTCGTGAGTGAATACTCATCCATTTGACCTAAAATTTGTTGCGTTTTGTCCCAAATTCAGCGGAGATTCTTACATGGAATTTTATGAAAAAACTATTTAGGGAGAATTTTTAGAAATTTAGTGCAAATCAAGGCTATCCTTTACACAAACTTGTGAAATTTCACCTTACTTTCTGCAATTTTATTTTGGGTTCGTATTGCGTTGAAAAAATACACACAAGTACTTTCTTATGCTGTTTGCACCTAGGTAAGGAGTCATGTCCATAAACAAATCACAAAAAGAAGATACGGGGAAGAAAAGCCAGGACGTTTTGTTATCTGAAAAACAGTTTTGTTCACTCTCGGTCTGAGACTTACTACGGCTTACTCCTTGAGTATTTTGGTATGAAATTTTTACCTAACATTTGTCACTGTGTGTATCAAGTTTTGGCTGAGATTTTAGCACCACATTCGTCCCACAAGATTGTCAATAAATTTTTTATTCATCACTGCCAGAGCTGAAAGGAAGGTTCATTTGTGTGTGAAACTGTTTGATTTTTTTCGTGGGTAAATACTCATCCGTTTGACCTGAAATTTGTCGCGTTTTGTTCCAAATTCAGTGGACATTCTTATGTGGAATTTTAGGGAAAAAAATATTTCGGGAGAATTTTTCAGAAATTTTGTGCAAACTAAGGCTATCCTATACCAAAACTTGTGAAATTTCGCTCTACCTTTTGCAATTTTATCCTGGGTCCGTATTGTGCTGAAAAAGTTCACACAAGTACTTTCATATGTTGTTTGCACCAAGGTAAGGAGGCATGTTCATAAAAAAATCACCAAAAATAAGATACGGGGAAGAAAAACTAGGACGTTTTGTTTTCGAAAAACCAGTTTTGTTCACTCTCGGTCTGGGACTCACTACGCCTTACTCCTTGGGTATTTTGGTCTAAATTTTTAGGAGACGTTCGTCACTGTGTCTAATCAATTTTGGATGAGATTTGAGCCCCAGATTCATCTCAAGAGATTGAAAATAAATTTTTTATTCATCACTGCCAGACTCAAAAGGAAGGTTCGTTTGTATGTGAAACTGTTTGATTTTTTCGTGGGTGAATACTCATCCGTTTGACCTGAAATTCATCACGTTTTGTGTCAAATTCAATGAAGATTATTACGTGGACATTTATAGAAAAACTATTTCGGGAGAATTTTTCAGACATTTTATGCAAACCAAGGCTATCATTTACCAAAACTTCTTAAATTTTGCCCTAGTTTCTGTAATTTTAATATAGGGTCCATATTGCGCTGTAAAAATTCACACAAGTACTTTCATATGTCTTTCACACCCAGGTAAGGAGGCACGTCCATAAACTAATCACAAAAAGAAGATACGGGGAAGAAAAGCTAGGATTTTTGTTTTCAGAAAACCAGTTTTACTCACTCTCGGTCTGGGACTCACAATGCCTTATTCCTTGGGTATTTTTGTGTGAAATTTTTACCAAACATTACTCACTGTGTCTATTGAGTTTTGGCTAAGATTTGGGCCCCATATTCGTCCCACAAGATTGACAATAAATTTTTATTCGTCACTGTCATAGCTAAAAGGAAAGTTCATTTATGTGTGAAACTGTTTCATTTTTTTCGTGTGTGAATACTCATCCGTTTGACCTGAAATTTTTCGCATTTTGTCCCAAATTCAGGGGAGATTCTTACGTGTAATTTTAGGAAAAAACTATTTCGGGAGAATTTTTCAGAATTTTTGTGCAAACCAAGACTATCCTCTACCAAAACTTGTGAAATTTAGCCCTACTTTCTACAATTTAATTTTGGGTTCGTATTGCGGTGAGAAAATTCACACAAGTACTTTCTTATGTTCTTTGCTCCCAGGTAAGGAGGCACGTCCATAAAAAAATCACAAAAAGAAGATACGGGGAAGAAAAGTTAGGACATTTTGTTTTCAAAAAACCAGTTTTGTTCACTCTCAGTCTGAGACTCACTATGCCTTACTCCTTAGATGTTTTGGTCTGAAATTTTTACCAGACATTCGTCACTGTGCCTATTGAGTTTTGGATAAGATTTGAGCCCCAGATTCGTCCCACAAGATTGGCAATAAATTTTTTATTGATCACTGTCAGAGATGAAAGGAAGGTTCGTTTGTGTGTGAAACTGTTTGATTTTTTTCGTGGGTGAATACTTATCCGTTTGACCTGAAATTTGTCGCGTTTTGTCCCAAATTCAGTGGAGATTCTTACGTGGAATTTGAAGAAAAAACTATTTTGGGAGAATTTTTCAGAAATTTTGTGCAAATCAAGGTTATCATCTACAAAAACTTGTGAAATTTCGCCATACTTTCTGCAATTTTATTCTGGGTGCGCATTGCGCTGAAAAAATTTACACAAGTACTTTATATGTTGTTTGTACCTAGGTAAGGAGTCATGTTCATAAACAAATCACAAAAAGAAGATACGGGAAAGAAAAGTCGGGACATTTTGTTTTCGAAAAACAAGTTTTGTTCACTCTGATAATGGGACTTACTACGCTTTACTCCTTGGGTATTTTTGTCTGAAATTTTTACCAGACGTTCGTCACTGTTTTTATTGATTTTTGGCTGATATTTCAGCCCAGATTCGTCTCACAACATTGACAATAAATTTTTTATTGATCACTGTCAGGATTGAAAGGAAGGTTCGTTTATGTGTGAAACTATTTTTTTTTTCGTGGGTGAATACTCATCAGTTTAACCTGAAATTTGTCGCATTTTGTCCCAAATTCAGTGGAGATTCTTACATGGAATTTCAAGAAAAAAAAAACTATTTCGGGACAATATTTCAAAAATTTTGTGCAAACCAAGGCTATCCTCTACCAAAACTTACTAAATTTTGCCGTACTTTCTGCAATTTTATTCAAGGTCCGTATTGCGCTGAAAAAATTCACACAAGTACTTTCATATGTTTTTCTCACCCAGGTAAGAAGCACGTCCATAAACGAATAACAAAAAGAAGATACGGGGAAGAAAAGCCAGGATTTTTGTTTTTGGAAAACTAGTTTTACTCACTCTCTGTCTGGAACTCACTACGCCTTATTTCTTAGGTATTTTTGTCTGAAATTTTTACCAAACATTCGTCACTGTGTCTATTGAGTTTTGAGTCCCAGATTCGTCCCACAAGAAGGACAATAAATATTTTATTCAACACTGCCAATGTTGAAAGGAAGGTTCGTTTGTGTGTGAAACTGTTTGATTTTTTTCGTGGGTAAACACTCATCCGTGTGACCTGAAATTTGTCGCGTTTGTCCCAAATTCAGTAGAGATTCTGACATGGAATTTATGGAAAAAACTATTTTGGGAGAATTTTTCAGATGTTTTGTGCAAACCAAGTCTATCCTCTACCAAAACTTGTGGAATTTTAACCTACTTCCTGGAATTTTATTTTGCGTTTGTATGGCGCTGAAAAAATTCACACAAGTACCTTCATATGTTCTGCGCGCCCAGGTAATGATGCACGCTTATAAACGAATCCCAAAAAGAAGATACGAGGAACAAAAGTCAGGATGTTTTGTTTTCGGAAAACCAGTTTTGCTCTCTCTCGGTCTGGGACTCACTACACCTTTCTCCTTGGGTAGTTTGGTCTGAATTTTTTCCCACACATTCCCCACTAAGTCTACTGATTTTTGGCTGAGATTTGAGCTCCAGATTCGTCCCACAAGATGGACAATAAATATTTTAATCATCACTGTCAATGCTGAAAGGAAGGTTCGTTAATGTGTGAAACTGTTTCATTTTTTTCGTGGATGAATACTCATCCGTTTGACCTAAAATTCGTCGCGTTTTGTCCCAAATTCAGCAGAGATTCTTACATGGAATTTTAGGAAAAAAACTATTTTGGGAGAATTTTTCAGAAATTTAGTGCAAATCAAGGTTATCCTCTACCAAAACTTGTGAAATTTCGATCACTTTCTACAATTTTATTCTGGGTCCATATTGCGCTGAAAAAATTCACACTAGTACTTTCTTATGTTTTTTGCACCCAGGTAAGGAGTCACGTCCATAAACAAATCACAAAAAGAAGATACGAGGAAGAAAAGTCAGGACGTTTTCTTTTCAGAAAAACAGTTTTGTTGGCTCTCAATCTAAGACTCACTACGCCTTACTCCTTGAGTATTTTGGTATGAAATTTTTACATGACATTCGTCAATGGTCTATTAAGTTTTGGTTGAGATTTTAGCGCCCGATTCGTCCCAAAAGATTGGCAATAATTTTTTATTCATCACTGCAAAAGTTGAAAGCAAGGTTCATTTGTGTGTGAAATTGTTTGATTTTTTTCGTGGGTGAATACTCATCTGTTTGACCTGAAATTCATCGCGTTTTGTCCCAAATTTAGTGGAGATTCTTACGTGAAATTTTAGTAAAAAACTATTTCGGGAGAATTTTTCAGAAATTTGGTGCAAATCAAGGCTATCCACTACCAAAACTTCTGAATTTTCTCTCTACTTTCTACAATTTTATTCTGGATCTGTATTGTGCAATAAAAAATTCACACAAGTACTTTCATCTTTTGTTTTCTCACAGGTAAGGAGGCATGTCCATAAACAAATCACAAAAAGAAGATACGGGGAAGAAAATCCAGGACGTTTTGTTTTCATAAAACCAGTTTCGTTCACTTTCAGTCTGACACTCACTACGCATTACTCCTTGGGTATTTTGGTATGAAATTTTAACCAGACATTCCTCACTGTGTCTATTTAGTTTTGCTGAGATTTTAGCGCCAGATTCGTCCCACAAGATTGGAAATAATTTTTTTATTCATCACTGTCAGGACTGAAAGGAAGGTTCATTTGTGTGTCAAACTGTTTAATTTTTTTCATGGGTGAATACTCATCTGTTTGACGTTTGACCTGAAATTTTCATATTTTGTCCCAAATTCAGTGGATATTCTTACGTGAAATTTTAGGAAAAAACTATTTCGGAACAATTTTTTAGAAATTTGGTGCAAACCAATGCTATCCTCTACCAAAACTTGTGAGTTTTGGCTGAGATTTGAGCGCCAGATTCGTCCCACAAGATTAACAATAAATTTTTTATTCATCACTGCCAGGGCAGAATGGAAGGTTCGTTTGTGTGTGAAACTGTTTGTTTTTTTCGTGGGTGAATACTCATCTGTTTGACCTAAAATCTGTCGCGTTTTGTCCCAAATTCAGTGGAGATTGTTACGTGGAATTTTAGGAAGAAACTATTTCGGGTGAATTTTTTAGAAATTTTGTGCAAACCAAAGCTCTATCCTCTACCAAAATTTGTGAAATTTGCCCTACTTTCTACAATTTTATTTAGGATCCGTATTGTGCTTAAAAAAATTCACACAAGTACTTTCATATGTTGTTTGCACCCAGGTAAGGAGGCACGTCCATAAACAAATCACAAAAAGAAGATACGGGGAAGAAAGGCCAGGATGTTTTGTTTTCGAAAAAATAGTTTTGTTCACTCTTTGTCGTGGACTCCCTACACCTTACTCCTTGGGTATTTTGGTATGAAATTTTTACCAGACGTTCGTCACTGTGTCTATTGAGTTTTGGCTGAGATTTGAGCCCCAGATTCGTCCTAGAAGATTGACATTAAATTTTTTATTCATCACTGTCGGGGCTAAAAAGAAGGTTCGTTTGTGTGTGAAACTATTTGATTTTTTTTGTAGGTGAATACTCATCCGTTTGAACTTAAATTCGTCGCGTTTTTCCCAAATTTAGTGGACATTCTTACGTGGAATTTTAGGAAAAAACTATTTTGGAAGAATTTTTCAAAAAATTTGTGCTAACCAAGGGTATCCTTTACAAAAACTTGTGAAATTTCGCTATACTTTCTGCAATTTTATTCTAAGTCTGTATTGCGTTGAAAAACTTCAAATCAGTACTTTCATATGTTGTTTGCATCCAGGTAACGAGGCACGTCCATAAAAAAATCACAAAAAGAAGATACGGGAAAGAAAAGCCAGGACGTTTTGTTTTCGAAAAACCAGTTTTGTTCACTCTAGGTCTAGGACTCACTACACCTTACTCCTTGAGTATTTTGGTACGAAATTTTTATGAGACGTTCCTCACTGTGTCTATTGAGTTTTGGCTGAGATTTGAGCGTCATATTCTTCCTACAAGATTTGAAATGAATTTTTATTCATCACTGCCAGAGCTGAAAGGAATGTTCGTTTGTGTGTGAAACTGTTTGATTTTTTCGGGGATGAATACTCATTTGTTTGACCTGATATTCATCACGATTTCTCCAAAATTCAGTGGAGAATTTTACGTGGAATTTGAGGAAGAAACTATTTCGGGAGTATTTTTCATAAATTTGGTGCAAACCAAGGCTATCCTCTACCAAAACTTGTGAAATTTCGTCATACTTTCTGCAATTTTATTCTGGATCCGTATTGCGCTGAAAAAAACTCACACAAGTACTTTCATATGTTATTTGCACCCAGGTAAGGAGGCACGTTCATAAACCTATCACGAATAGAAGATACGGGGAAAAATAGCCAAGACGTTTTTTTTTTCAGAAACCAGTTTTGTTCACAATCAATCTAGGACTCACTACGCCTTTCTCCTTGGGTATTTTGGGTATGAAATTTTTACCAGACGTTCGTCACTGTATCTATCGAGTTTTGGCTAAGATTTGAGCGCCGATTTGTCCCACAAGATTGACAATAAATTTTTTATTCATCACTTCCGCGACTGAAGGGAAGGTTCGTTTGTGTGTTAAAATGTTTGATTTTTTTCGTAGGTGAATACTCATCCGTTTAACCTGAAATTCATCGTGTTTTGTCCCAAATTTAGTGGAGATTCTTAAGAGGAATTTTAGGGAAAAACTATTTCAAGGCTATCCTCTACAAAAACTTGTGAAATTTCGCTCTACTTTCTGCAATTTTATTCTAAGTCTGTATTGCGTTGAAAAACTTCAAATCAATACTTTCATATGTTGTTTGCATCCAGGTAACGAGGCACGTCCATAAAAAAATCACAAAAAGAAGATACGGGAAAGAAAAGCCAGGACGTTTTGTTTTCGAAAAACCAGTTTTGTTCACTCTACGTCTAGGACTCACTACACCTTACTCCTTGAGTATTTTGGTATGAAATTTTTACGAGACGTTCCTCACTGTGTCTATTGAGTTTTGGTTGAGATTTGAGCCCCAAATTCGTCCCACAAGATTGGCAATAAATTTTTCATTCATCACTGCCCGGGCTGAAAGGAAGGTTCGTTTGCGTGTGAAACTGTTTGATTTTTTTTGTGGGTGAATACGAATCCGTTTGATCTGAAATTTGTCGCATTTTTTCCCAAACTCTGTAGAGATTCTTACGAGGAATTTTAGGAAAAAACTATTTTGGGAGTATTGTTAAGAGATTTGGTGCAAACCAAGTTTATCCTCTACCAAAACTTGTGAAATTTTTCCCTACTTGTTGCAATTTTACTATGGGTCCGTATTGTGCTGAAAAAATTCACATAATTACTCTTTTATGGTGTTTGCACCCAGGTAAGGAGGCAGGTCCATAAAAAAAATCACAAAAAGAAGATACGGGAAAGAAAAGTCACGACGTGTTGTTTTTGGAAAACCAGTTTTCTTCACTCTTGGTCTAGGACTCACTACGCCTTACTCCTTGGGTATTTTGGTATGAAATTTTTACCAGACATTCGTCACTGTGTCTATTGAAGTTTCGCTGAGATTTGAGTGCTAGATTTGTCCCACAAAATTGGCAATAAACTTTTTATTCATCACTGCTAGAGCTGAAAGGAAAGTTCGTTTGTGTGTCAAAATGTTTGATTTTTTTCGTGGGTGAATACTCATTCGTTTGACCTGAACTTCGTTGCATTTTGTCCCAAAATCAGTGGATATTCTTATGTGGAATTTTAGGAAAAAAAATATTTTGGGAGAATTTTTCAGAAATTTGGTGCAAACCAAGGCTATCTATCCTCTACCAAAAGTTGTGGATTTTCGCCCTATTTTGTACAATTTTATTCTGGGTTCGTATTGTGCTGAACAAATTAACACAAGTACTTTCATATGTTGTTTGCACTTAGGTAAGGAGGCATGTCTATAAACAAATCACAAAAAGAAGATACGGAAAAAAAAAGCCGGGACGTTTTGTTTTTGAAAAACAAGTTTTGTTCACTTTCGGTCTGGGACTCAATACGCCTTACTCCTTGGGTATTTTGGTATGCAATTTTTATTAGACGTTTGTCACTGTGTCTATTAAGTTTTGGTTGAGATTTGAGCCCCAGATTCGTCCCACAAGATTGGCAATAAAATTTTTATTCATCACTGCCATGGCTGAAATGAAAGTTCGTTTGTGTTTGAAACTGTTTGAGTTTTTTCGTGGGTGAATACTTATTTGTTCGACTTGAAATTTGTCGCTTTTTATCCCAAATTCAGTGGAGATTCTTACGTGAAATTTCAAGAAAATACTATTTTGGGAGAATTTTTTAGAAATTTGGTGCAAACTAAGGCTATCCTCTACCAAAACTTGTTAAATTTCGCTTTACTTTCTACAATTTTATTTTGGGTTCGTATTGCGCTGAAAAAAATTCACACAAGAACTTTCCTATATTGGTTGCACACAGGTAAGGAGGTACGTCCATAAAAAAATCACAAAAAGAAGAAACGGGGAAGAAAAGCCATGACCTTTTGTTTTCAGAAAACCAGTTTTGTTCACTCTCGGTTTGGGACTCACTATGTCTTACTCCTTGAGTGTTTTGGTATGAAATATTTGTCAGACGTTTGTCATTGTGTCTATTGAGTTTTGGCTGAGATTTTAGCGCCAGATTCGTTCCACAAGATTGAAAATAAATTTTTTATTCATCACTGCCAGGATTGAAAGGAAGGTTTGTTTGTGTGTCAAACTGTTTGATTTTTTTCGTGGGTAAATACTCATCCGTTTGACCTGAAATTCATTGCATTTTGTCGCAAATTAAGTGGAGATTCCTACGTGGAATTTTAGGAAAAAACTATTTCGGGAGAATTTTTCAGAAATTTGGTGAAAACTTAGGCTATCCTTTACCAAAACTTGTGAAATTTCGCCCTACTTTCTACAATTTTATTCTGGGTCCGTATTGCGCTGAAAAAATTCACACAAGTACTTTCATATGTTGTTTGTGTTAGAAATGATGACTTGAACAAGATGGGGGTGAATTGTTTTATAAAAGATTTTGGCAAATACTTGGTTTAGAATGAATCTTTAACAAACAACTCAGATAAACACTTAAGGAAGGCAATCAAACAATCCAAAAGAAATAGATATCAGAATATTAACCGTTCAAACTGTGTGTTTAATCGGTTGTTTATAGCAGCAGAAATATCAAACAGTTTAGAGAGTTTGAGAGAAAGAGAGATTTACACAATGGTTTTATACTGGTTCACTCAATCCTTGAGCTACATCCAGTTCTGAGAAAATTCTCTAAGTTTAATTACAATCTCTAACTGTTATAAGTTCAAGAATCATAAAACTAGTTTTTATAAGTTTTAGACAACAGAATTCCAAGAATTATTATTTCAATGAAATTTATGAAGATGTAAAAAAATAAGTTTTTTTTTTTTTTTTACTTTTTATCTCTTTAAATTTTAATTTTTCTTTACTTTCTCTCTAGAAAATATAACTCTGTTATCTTCTCTCATTTTTTTAATCTTTTCTTAGGCTCACAAGTTAGGAGATAGCTGAAAGTAGGTTTAATTAAGGTAGAAGAAACCTTGTTGGGAGTAAGTTTTTCCTCTGTCATTAAATATCTAATTTTTATTTCTCTTTCTTTCTAGCTTGCAGGTAGAGAGCTAGGGGCTTCAAATGTATGATATAAGGAAAAAAAAATACATAATTTAACTCTACAATATAACTTTATAATATCTGTCAACGACTTAGATATGTTGGTGAACTGAATATATATATATATATGTATGTATACATGTATATGTATGTATAAAGTAAAATATGATTTAAAATTTAAAAAAGGGAAAATGTCAGTGTGAAGTGTGAAGGTACAATGAAATGTGGAATTACAAGAATGTTTGTGTCTGGTTTTTGGACACTCCCACTCAAGCTCTACTTCCTCTCCTCAAAATCGCTAATATCCAACAACAAGGGTTTGTGGACCAAAACACTGCTTTTTTCATTTCACTCACAATCTCTGCCTCAACCCAGCTCTTTCTTTTGGTCCCCAGGTGAGTGAAATCTGCTTTCTTCTTCATTTACAACATATAATGCGAACAAGTTTGGATTTTTAAAAGAATTAACAATGGGTTGTTATGACACCCTCTTTGAGAATTGTAAAAGTGTAAACATGATTTGGGGTCAGCATTTGTAGTGAAAACTTTTGTATTTATTGGAGATGATGTGGTATTCTCAATTTGTAGTTTATTTTTAAGATGAGAGAGAAAGATATTATAGAATTGAATGGTTTCTGTATATATTTTGATGCAAAATTGAGTAGATGGTCAGGAAAATGATTCTTATCATGTGTGGGAGTATTTACTTTGCAAATTTTTAATTTTTATGTAATTAAATGGTTGTCTGAGGTGAGGAAAAAAGTTATTCCACTGAAGAGTTTTTTGTATATTTTTTGGAGTAACAATGATAGGTGTTCCGAAAAACTATCTCTAACCATAGGTTTAAGTATTTACTTTGCAAACTTAGGTATTATTTTATGTGATTAATATTTCTTTAGGGCTTGCAAAGCTGATGTAGATTAATTACTGGCCTAATTTCAACACTATAGCAGATAGTCCCAAATTTTTAAATATCTGTGGTTTTATGTTGTGAATTTTTTAAAATTTTGTTCAAAATTTTTGTAAGGTGAGGAATGCTCTCAGAGAGTGGCCCAAAAAACCTCACTAGAATAGATTTTGATACTAAAGAAGTGAGTTTAGGTTTAGTTCAATTCTACAAAACTTGTATGGTGAGGATTGTTCTCACTTATACACTGTAAATTTGACTTATTTTTAGTCGATGTGGAATTTCCAACATTAATATCTCTAATTGGTTGACGGTGTTGGTCTATTTAACATTTTAAACTTTTGGATATTCCTTCAACCTTATGGGTTATAGAATTTGAAAATTACTTCTAAGTGCATAATCGTATATTTTCTATGAACACTTGCTGTTTGATGTATTTATTCAATGCATTGTGTAGATAGAGATGATGCTGGCAATTTCCATCATTGCCTCTACAAGATTGGCACGACTCATGTTTTCCAGTCCTTTCAAGGAAAACCAATGAAGTGTTTGTATCATTAGCTAAGCAATCATGGACTTTGAGGCAGTAGATGAAGGGGAAAACAGTGATAGACCTGCTTCTGAAAATGTTGAAACTGAAAAAGATGAGGAACAAAATATGAAAGTAAACTTGGCTGAAACAGAAGTAAATAACCAGGATGGTGATGCTCATAGGAAACCACTTGTGGGCATGCTGTTTGAATCTGAAGATGCTGCAAAATCATTTTATGATGCATATTCAAGAGATGTAGGATTTAGCACACATGTTGGTCAATTCAGTCGTGCTAAGCCTGATGGTCCAATTATAACTTGGGACTTTGCTTGTTCCAGAGAGGTATTTAAAAGGAAGAATATAGTAAGTTGCAATGCAATGCTTAGGGTAGAGAGAAAAGATGCAAACTGGGTAGTGACAAAATTTGTTGAGGACCATAACCATTCCCTTGCTTCATCTAGAAAGGTGCAGAACCGTCAACCCAGTAAACATTCTGTAGGTGCTGCAAGGAATGTTACAGCAACATTTGATGCCCGTAATGAATCCTGTGCTTCCTTGAATGGAAATAATTTAGAGCCCCCCATTAGTTCAGTTAGGAACTCCTCTCCAGCAGAAAAATGCCATCCAATGAGAAGTATCGGGTCCCTTAGCTATGGAAGATCTTCTCAAAAGAGGACCCTTGGAAGAGATGCTCAAAATCTTCTGAATTATTTTAAGAAGATGCAGGGAGAAAACCCTGGCTTCTATTATGCAATACAACTAGATGATGAAAACCGCATGACCAATGTATTCTGGGCTGATGCAAGGTCAAGAACAGCTTATAATTACTTTGGTGATGCTGTAATATTTGACACAATGTATAGACCAAATCAATACCAAATTCCATTTGCTCCATTTACAGGATTCAATCACCATGGCCAGATGGTTTTATTTGGTTGTTCATTACTTCTAGACGAATCTGAGTCTTCCTTTACATGGCTATTCAAGACGTGGCTATCTGCTATGAATGATAGACCACCTGTTTCCATAACCACTGACCAAGATAGAGCCATACAAGCAGCAGTTGCTCATGTGTTTCCAGAAACTCGCCACTGTATTTGTAAGTGGCATATTTTAAGAGAAGGTCAAGAAAGATTGGCTCATATTTACCTTGCTCATCCTTCATTCTATGGGGATCTATATGGCTGTATCAATTTTTCTGAGACTACTGAGGATTTTGAATCAACATGGAAGTCTCTTCTGGATAAATATGATCTCCAGAAAAATGATTGGCTTCAAGCAGTCTATAATGCTCGTAAACAATGGGCCCCTGTTTACTTTCGTGATACTTTCTTTGCTGTTATTACTTCGAACCACGGGGTAAACTCCTTTTTTGATGGCTATGTAAATCAACAGACAACCATACCTTTATTCTTTAGGCAGTATGAAATATCTCTTGAACATTCATTGGAAAAAGAAGTAGAAGCAGATTATGAGACTATTTGTAACACGCCTGTATTGAAGACTCCATCACCAATGGAACAACAGGCAGCAAATATGTACACTAACAAGATTTATACGAAGTTTCAGGAGGAACTGGTGGAAACTTTTGCATATACTGCAAATAATGTTGAAAATATTGGTGTGATCAGTAAATACAGAGTTGCAAAATATGAACATGATCACAAGGCATACATGGTCACATTAAATATCTCTGAAATGAAGGCAAATTGCAGCTGTCAGATGTTTGAATACTCTGGCATTCTTTGTCGACATGTATTGACTGTTTTCACAGTAACAAATGTCCTTACCCTTCCATCGCACTACATTTTGAAGCGATGGACAAGGAATGCAAAATCCTGTATTGAAACTGATGAAAAAGTAACAGGTCCACTTGACATTGAAAATCTCACTATACGTTTTAATAGTTTATGTCGAGAAGCTGTTAAGCTTTCTGAAGAAGGGGCAATTGCCGTTGAGACTTATAATGTAGCAATGAATGCTTTGAGAGAGGGTGCTAAAAGGGTAGGTATTGTGAAGAAAACTATTGCAAAAGTCACACCTCCAAATACTCAGGGTAATGGAAGCTGTCAGGAAGACAATAGCAAGAAGAGCCCTTCATCAATTTCGGATGCCATCCCATCACTGTGGCCCTGGCAAGATTCACTGTCACATCACTTGAATCATAATGACCTTGGTCTTCCTGTCACTGATCTGAATCATCCTAGTATGGCTCCTGTTTCTATTCACCAGGATGGTGGCCCTCCAGATAACTCTGTATTGATTGGAATCACCCTTGTAATTATTAGTTATTTCATCTACTTATGCTGATTATTGCTTTACTTGACTATCATTTATCTATGCAGGTTGTCCTCATGTATTTCAAGTCTATGACTTGGATCATCGAAAATAAGAATTCAAGCCAATCTAGTAAAATTGCAGTTATCAACATGAAGGTATGTATATGCCTGCAAGTTATAACCTATGTTCTCTTCACAATTTTTTTTTATTGAGAAACAGATATCTCAATATCTTTTGTCTCATACTTTGATTAATTTAAAGAGATCAGCCTCTTTCCAGATATCCATTTAATTTAACCTTCACGCTCTGTTTAAAATACTAACAATTTAGGTTATTTCACTTACCATATTGTTTCCATGTGTAGATAACAGGTTCAACGTGCTGAAATATTCTTTCCTCCCTGTTAACTATTTTTCTCTCCCTCTTGTAGCTGCAAGATTATGGTAAGAGCCCTTTAGGAGAGACAGAAGTGCAATTCAGGGTGACAAGGATCACTTTGGAGCCTATGTTGAGATCAATGACTTACATTAGTCAACAGTTGAATGCACCAGTCAATAGAGTTGCTATCATCAATCTGAGGGTATGTAGTCTTGGATCATGATCATCTACTCTAGAAATCAATGCTAGTAAACAAAAGTATTTGTTAATCATTGTGTCTAATGCTCTAGAGAATTTGTAAAATTTACTCAAACTTGATGTTGAAGTCTAGTTATTATACGGAACTGAAGTAGATTCTCTAGCATATTTAATGTTCCATCATTGTATCAATGGTACAAAATATACTAATAAGTCCAATATTGATATTAGAAGCTCAGATAACCTCTTGTATGGTGGATAAAATGTTTTCTTTTACCATGTCACGGGTTTCTGGAATCGTTACTTGTGGGAGAACTTTACCTAACTACCACCCCTTGAGTTGCATGAACAATTGAACAATTGTTTTCACGCAACTTCTACTAAAAACTTGGTTTTAGTAATAGAATTCACCATGTTATTGATTTTAGATGGTCCAGTAGTATTTTATTTTATATTATTCTTAAACTTGATATTGACCCCAAAATTTCGATTCTCTTAGAAAGTGGATTTTAAGCATACTCAACCTTACAGAATTAGTTTATAAGATGAAATTTACACTCATTTATATACTATAATTTGGTTATATCTATTGTCAATGTGAGATTTCTAATAGATTCCATATTTCTTGTACAGACATGATTAAGTATGCAATTTTATGCAGTCTAAGAAAAAAATTTCGTTGTGTTTTGTAAGATTGTGTTGTCCAATATATTTTGGCTAATTTTATAGTTCTACATCTTCCAGCTCCAGGATACGAAGACAACTACTGGGCAAACAGAGGTGAAATTCCAAGTTTCTAGAGATACTCTAGGCTCCATGCTGAGATCTATGGCCTACATCCGGGAGCAGCTGTAGGAGTTGTAAGCATTATCTTTATTGGAAGTATTGGACTCAAGTTATAAATTCTAACCTCTTCATTATTTTCTCCTGATATTCAACTTAAATGATAGTAATAATAATTTTTGTCAGAATATATTTTTATTATTAGTGTAAGAATTTTGTTAGGTTGGACCTGTATTTGCTGTACTGTACTTGTACTTTAACTATAACATTGATATGAATAAGCATATACGGATATCATGTACTCATCATCATAATATCAGTATCATAATATATCATTTCTGAGTTCTTTCCCTTTTCTCATTTCTCATTTGTATATTAATAGCAATAGTCTCAACAGCAGTAACATAACAAATATGGATTAAGTTCCTTAACCTCCCTTGTTTGTGAATTTACAACAAACAAACTTCTAGTTTTTTTTTTCAGACTCATCATATTCATGTGTCATTTTCGTTTCTTGTTTTTTAATTAATTCAGATTCATCACTGTCATGTGTTATTTTTGACAGTAATTTGTGGTTGAATAAAATTCAATGTCAATGTTACTAGTAACATATCATCATCTTTGTAATTGTTATCATTATTATAAAGGATAGGGTGGGAAAAGGAGACAAGTGTGAAGAGTACTGTGTCCTAGTTTCTTCATTTTTTTTTCTCTTTTGTTCTGCTTTAGTATAGATATGAATAGCCTATTGTAAGTAGATTTAAGAGTAAGATTGAAGTTGCATGAAACATGTAATTGTGAGTTTGTGATTTGCTTTATGGAGCTGGATGCCAAATTGTTTTCTTGTATGCAAAACTTGAAACCAGTATATTCTACTGGCTGGTCAGATTATTCCTGCTTCAACTCTCAATTTGTTCATTGTGTTTTAATTTTATGTGTCTGTTAAATTATAGGGACATGAGGAGCTTGATGCTGCCAAATTGTTTTCACTTCTGTAAATTCCTCATGTACTTTTGTGAGTTTTACCACAATTTCATGAAGCGCAAAGAACAGCTTCAGAGACATATGGTGAGCTGTGCCTGAAAAAATCCTTTCACTTTTATATTTCTTTGTTTGGTATGTGCAGTCATTTTTTAATCAAGTGACCCTTGAATTTTCTCTGCGTTGCTAGGATTATAGGTTTTTATTTATCTTTATTTGTTTATTTTTATTAGCAAATCAAGGCACTAAAAATTTATCCATAGGTAAAAAGTTTGTTGTTCTTCAAAAAAAAGTCTCAGTTACCAATTTTACTGCATTTGTCCTTGACAGGTTTGGTATAGTGTATATAAAAGAAGGAAAAGATAAGGTAGTTTTCTACAGTTGTACCTAACAGCTGTATCTAAGTTATTATAAATAGTTCTAGGAGAGTTAGTAACGAAACTTCTTGGGAGAAAAGAAAAATTTCTCCAAGGATTTTCCAAATTTTCACCTTGAGGACAAGGTGATTATTCTTCACAGGTGGGGTATTGATAGGTTAGTGTATAAAGAAAGAAAAGGTAAGGTAGTTACTACAACTGTATGTATTATTGAAGACACTTTGTGGGAGAAAAGAAAAATAAAAGGATAGTTGGAAATTGAGGTTCTCTTCAATAATCTTAGATTGATTGTGTTCTTTTTGTTCCTTGACTCTATTCCTACTACATTTGTATGGGACTGGGATTGAGAAGGGCAATTACACACAAGATTGTGTCTTTTCTTCCCTATTCTAATATCATATCTAATGGTGGTTATGGATTGGATTTTGGATAGATTTTAAATTCAAATTCATATTTTTATAAAAAATATTGAATTGAATTTTAAATCCAAATCTAGATTTTCTAAAAAAAATTAACATGATATTAATATAATAATATGTAAAAAAAGTTTGATTTTATATAGATATTAAGGAAATATAATAAAATTATAATTTAATAAGACCAAAAATTAAAGATAACATAATACATAAATTCTTAACATTCAAAATACACCTACCTATAATACTTTAATTAAACTTGAGCCTTGTGATCATTAAAAAATTATAACCATTTAAATATACATATAATATCCACCAAGAAAGAAATAGGACTGTTTAAATGTCTATATAGTAATAATTCAAGTTTAGCTAACATAGATCATCCAATATGAAGACATATTGGCCCTTCTCTTATTGTGCATTTTGTGGGAAGGAAAACTAAATCATTTTTCACATGACTTGGATATTTGCATATTCACAAGACTTAACAATTCTTAAAATATCAACCTCAAAGAAATCAAGTTGTGATCATGAAGCAAATATACTATTTAAGAGAAATGGTAGTTGATTCGTCAACATCTTGTTGAAAAACCAACTCTATAAGAAATGAAAAACTTTTTGTTACTTAATACGTATTTAATTGTAACATTACTACATAATTGGAACTCTTCAAAATGATTATATAGGGTGTATCTTTTAGCTAATCCTATGTACAAATAAGTGTCTTCACCTTTTGATCCGATAAAGAATTACGATATGGATCAAGCATTATTCTTCTCATGTTAAACCCAAACTCAAATGCTACTATAGAAACAGACATAGCTAATAATTCTCGTGCTATGTTTGAAAGGATTGAAAATCTACATGAATTAATTTTCTACTAATCTAGAATATTCAAATTTGCACTTGTATCAAGTTCTTCCTCTAAATATTTTTGAAGCTTGGATTTGTTTAAAGAGGTTAAGCCTATTGTTTGCAAAAAAATATTCCAACCATATGGATCATTCTTATAACTAAGTATCTCTGCATGTATTTGTTGTGTGTCATTTTCAACTTTCCCTTTTTGACTTTTTTATTCATCAAGCAACTTCAAAGAAATATTCATTCTTAAACACACATTTGTTATTTGTCTTTTCTAGATCAAAAAGTTGATCAATTGTCCAATTCATATATTTCATTTTGTATCTAAGACAATAACAATTAGCAACATATTCAACTTGCTAGGTTCACTGCAATATTTCTCATATTTTTTTCATTTTTTCAGCTATCTTATATGTAGCATTGGTTGTACGGTTGGACTTAAGCAAATGATTGATTTCATTCCAATTTCCTACCACTTCTAACTTGTACAAATTACTTGTAACATAAGAGGTACCATAGATGTACAAAGTAGCTTCGTAAAAAATGTTCAAAAAAGGTAGAATAGACTTAACATACTCCCAATCTTCATAAGAAGGCAAACCAATTTCCTTTCCTAATTAGCATATTTTGTGTGGTGAAACTCAAACTTATCAAATGCCATTTTATGCTTGTTAGGAGTAGCTAACATCAAATAAGTTGAATTCCACCTAGTTTCAACATCCAAGCATATATGACTCTTATATTCAATGTTTTGTTTTTCAACACACTCTTTGAATTTCATAAATCTAGAAAGAGATGATCTAATATATTTCATTACAGCACAAACTCTTTAAGCAGAGTTGTTAATCTCTTTTAGCCTACTACTCATAATTAAGTTCAAAATTTGTGCACAACAACGTATATGAATATAGTCACCTTTCAAACTAAGTTATTCCAAGATAAGTAGTATTTTCTTCAGGTGTTGAAATCATGTGTCATTTGATGTAGCATTATCTACTGTCAAGGTCAAAACATGATTAAACTCCCATTCATGCAAGCATGACTTAACAAATTTAGTCATGACCTCTCTTGTATGACTTATTACTTGACGAAAATTCAAAATCATTTTGTGCAAATTCCATTTATTGTCAATGTAGCAAGATGTCTAACACATATAATTTTGATTGAGGTGAATTACATGCATCAGTAGTGAGACACTTTCTGACAATGTTGAGAAAGAAACTTTTTTCAAATATATATATTTTTTGTATTCCATAATGATACAATATTTTGTGATAAAGTATAGTGTGATGTGATCTTAAATCTTGGTTACAATGCATTTGAATACCTTCCAAAAGCAAGATGCTTTACAAATCAAAAGGAAAGTTTGTACATTTTTACAAATCTACCATAAGTATGAGAGTTAATAATTCTATCAATTGTTAAAGATGCACTTACCTTTTGCCTCTTCTCTTCTTTATTTGGTTTATTTATATATCTCAACACATATTACGCATTAAAGTTGTTTCTTTCTCACATCAAATAAGGATAGAAGAAAAAATTGCTCATAAACTTGAAATCATTTTATTCAACTAGAACTTAAGTCGAATAAGAGTGCTCAATGAAGTATTGTGATATCCTTATTTGATATGAGAAAGAAACAACGTAAATGGGTAATTTTGAGATGTCCAGATAACCCAATAAAGAAAAAAACAAGAGGCAAAAATGTAAGTGCATCTTCAACAATTGATGGGATATTTACTCTCCTTATGGTAGATTTGATTAAGGATTTTGCTAATAAGAACTGGTAAAAATGTTTGTGAAGTTGAACTTCCCTTTTTGATTTGTAGAGCATCTTACTTTTATAAGGTACTCAAATGCGTTGCAACCAAGATTTAAGTTCTCATCACGCTATCCTTACCACGGAATATTGTATCATTATAGAATGTAAAAAAATTATATTTGAAGAAGTTTCTTTCTCAACATTGTTAGAGAGTTTGTCTTACTATTGATGCATGAACTTCACCTCAATCAGAATTGTGTTTGATAGCCCACTTAATTGACAATTATTAAAATTTGGACAAAATGATTTTGAATTTTTGTCAAATAATAAGTCATACAAGATAGGTCATGACTAAATTTTTTTCATGTTTTGGCAATAGATAATACTTGAATAAAAGACTATTGTCTTTGTTTTTGAAAGGTAATTATATTCATGTGTTGTTGTGCACATATTTTGAACTTAATTGTTAGTAGTGGACTAAAACGAATTGACAACTCTATTTTAAGAATTCGTGTTGCAGTGAAACATATTAAATCATCTTCTTCTAGATTTATAAAATTCAAAGAGTGTGTTAAAAAGCAAAACATTGAATATAAAGGTCATATCTACTTAGTTGTTGAAACTATGTGGAATTCAACTTATTTGATGTTCTTGTTACTTTCAAGCATAAAAAATTAATTAATAAACTTGAGTTTTACAATACAAAATATGCTAATGAGTTAGGAAAGGGTGTTGGTTTCCGTTCTAATGAAGATTGGGAGTATGTTCTACTTTCTTTTTAGCATTTTTTACGAATCTACTTTGCACATCTCCAATACCACTTATGTTACTGGTAATATGTACATTGTAGAGATTTGGAATGAGATCAATCATTTGCTTAAGTCCAACAGGACCAGTATTGCTAAAAAAATGGAAAACAAATATATGAGAAATATTGGGGTGAACCTAACAAATTGAATATGTTGTTGTATTAGATCTTAGATACAAAAAGAGATATATGAATTGATCAACTTTATTATCCAGTAATGGATGTGTGTTAAAGTCAAGATTGAATATTTCTTTGAAGTTGTTGTTTGATTAATGGAAGCTTAAAATGACACATGCAAAGATAACTAGTTATAAGAATGATCCATATGGTTGGAATAAATTTTTGCAAACGGGTTAATCTTTTTAAACAAATTTTAGCTTAACAAATATTTAGAGGAAGAAAGTGCAAATTTGAATATTTTAGATTGGTGGGAAATTAATTCATGTAGATTTTCAATCCTTTCAAACATAACACAAGAATTATTAGTCATGCATGTTTTTACAGTAGCATCTGAGTATGTTTTTAGTATAGGAGGAGTGTTTGATCCATATTGTAGTTTATCACATCAAAAGGTAGAGATACTTAATGTACATAGTATTTTCTAAAAGATGCATATTTATCATCATTGTTAAACTATGATTTTGAAGAGTTTCAATAATAATAAGTTTTTTATTTCTTATAGAGTTGGTTTCTGAACAAGTTGTTGGCGGATCAACCACCATTTCTCTTAAATAATATGTTTGTTGCTTCTTGTTGTTGAACATATGATGTTCTTAACCATACTATTGTCAAGAAGATGTGATGATTGCAATCTCGTTGTTTGTTGTATTGTGGGTTCCTGGTTATGTTCTTCATCTTCGTGGGATTGAATCTTGTGTTGGTCATTCTTGGTGCAGTTCTTGTGTATGAATTTGTTGTTAATTGGAGGTTTAATTCTTGTAGAAGGATTTATTTGAATTCCCTTTGCCGAACATAATGAAGTAATTAGAGAATGGAATTCCAAAGATTTTTTTTTATCAAGATTTTTCCCACTTTGTTGGACCACAAACTGCCTAGTAGCATCAAATATCAACCATACAACGTCAACATCATAGTGTTTAAGTATGGAATGTATAATATAACACCTTGACATATTTAGGTTTGAACTGTGCTTGTTGGGGATGATGTTGGAGTAAAAATGATGTTCAGACCTGTGTCAATGTAGTCATACTAGAGTGAAGAATCCTTAGTGGTTTTCCAGCATTATTTGTCTCATGACTGTTTCTTCCTGCACCTCCATATCTTCTTTTGGCACCTCCATACACAACATGAAAATACATTTTTATCCTTCTTGTGTCACCCCCATAGAATAACTTTCGGATTATGTAATCCGGAAATGCATTTGAAAAAAGACTTCCGAATTACATAATTCGGAAGTTAAAAAAGACTTCCGAATTATGTAATCCGGAAAGTAATCATGCATCTGAGAAAAGACTTCCGGATTATATAATCCGGAAGCTAATTACAAATTTGAAAAATGACTTCCGGATTATATAATCCGGAATATTACAGAGGGGCATTTCTGGAAATATGAAAATCTATGGAGGTGAGAGAAGAAGCTATGGAGGTGCAGGAAGAAGCAGCCTTGTCTCATACGTCCGACCAAGAACACATAAAAGGCTAGACGTTTCCCTATTGCTAAAGTAAAGTTTGTTCCTTTTTTTTGTGCCCCATCAAAATACAGTCAAAATATTAATATAGACCATACAAAATTTAACCATCACGTCTTCTGTTGGTTTCACTTTACTCACACCTCATGCACTACATCACCTCATCCAATAACAAGAGAACTCAATTTCTAAAATTACTTAATTGTGCATAAAGTTCGTACTAAGTCACCACTTACTCCAACACATGTCACCAATTACTCTGACTGATCACATTCACACTGAGATTAACTAAATGTACATTGTTGTTGTCCACTATGATGACTTTACACACATCACATGCAACACCAAACACAACAACAACACAGATTAGAATTTTTGAAAAATAATTAACTGTGCAAAAACATTGTAGCAGGTCACCACCTATTCCCACAAAGGTCACCACTTAATGTCAGTGTGATTAACTGACTACATTAACATTTACATTACAAAACTTGTCATTTACACACACCTCATGCACTGCACCACTCCACACACGAGCATCACAACTAAAAAAATCATGCAACACCAAAAAATTGGAATTGCCCACCTAAAAACCACAACAATTCTCAATAAGGTACTCAAATTAACACCAACATTTGTCTTTAATGAGGAATTATGGAACAAAATTTATCACCAGGAAGTCAGAACACAAAAAGTTCAAAACCAGTATCCCAAATTTGCAAAGCGGAAAACACACAACAAAATCCAAACCAATTCAAACTTTAAAACTCAAAAACCACAACACCAAACAAATAAACAACACTAAAAAATCAAAATCAAACCAAAACAATCAAACAAATAAACACCAATCAAATGAAAAAAAAAAAAAAAACCTCAATCCAAATCTCACCCCAATCAAATCGTAATCGCACTTCCAATCCAAAACCCTAAACCCTTCAAAATCGCAACACACCTCTGCTCTGTTTCCTTCTCCCTTCAAAAACCGCCCTATTGAAACCCTAAATCCCTCTTTGCAAAATGCAACTGGCGCACCTCTTCTTTCTTCGCAAAACACAAAAAAATCGCAACTCTTCCTTTGCAATCCAAAACCCTCAAACGCAATGCTCTTCCTTCACAAACGACTAGTCCATAAACCTACCTTTCAAACGTTGAATTTTTAAAATTTTCCACCTAAACAAGTGGGACCCACATGCCATTTATTTATTATTTAACAAGCCATGTCAACTAGTTGTATTCTGGCACAATGACATTGTGGTTGTCCAAATCACTAGGCACTATTTTCATCCAAGCACCAATACATTTACATCCATAAATGTAATTAAGATTCATTTTACATCTAAATAAATTATTATTATATTATATATTAAGAAGTAAATTTAGCTATAATTCAATGTCACAAACAAAAACAACTTCTAAAGTTATATTTACATCCACTCATGTAATATAATTTGGTCTTATCTTTAGTTCATATAAGATCTCAAACATATTCCCACACGTCGAGACTGTCTACTTGTACATGAAATTAAAAATTTATTGATGGTCCAATAACAATTCAGTAACAAATAATAGATCAAACAAATTTTCATTAGAATAGATTCTACTAAATGATTTTGATCCAATCTTTAACGTATAGTATTTTAATCCAAAAATTAGTTGTAGGATTGATGTATTTTTTTTAATAGTGGTGTCAAAAAGAGTATTTCCCTTCCCAACCTAGTGTTCTAACATTGGCTTCCAGTTTATGCTGAGGAAATGCGATCTTAAGCATCCCCGGTGATGAAATATACAGAAGTGGCACACTTACATTTTTTACACTAATTCTCAATATGATTTAATTTCATCTGAGTTAATTTTGTTAAAATCTAAAATAAATTCACCTTTGCATATAAAATGAGTCTAAAATTCATATCTTTCGCCTCTTTCTGTTTGTTGTTGCCTTTTACGATAAACAGATTAAAAAAAAGTGGTTTTAAAATGTAAATATTACACTGAAATATATTTTTCAAATTATTTAGAGTTTATTATTATTTAATTAGTATATTTTTAAATGACTAATAAAATAAAGATAAAGGTAGTAAACTTCTTGGACTTGTAAGAGAAACCGTCTAATACATAATCTTGTTTTTATTTTTAAGTGTTTTTTTTGGCTATTTTTCAATTATGGGTATAACTAATCTCATAGGTGTAAAGGCATAAACACGTAACATTTTTACGTAATGTGTGCATTCATAATAATGTGATATTAATGCAAATACTTAATATAAAGTACTTTCTTAATAACATTTTATTTTTATTGAGTTAGTGAGGCTAAGCATGAATATTAAACCAGTATTAGAAAAAAATTTAAATTGAGTTACCTCATCTTTTTTTAAAGAAATTCTAATTCATTTGAACTTATTATCAAATAAAAAAATATATATATTTCTCAAATAATTAAATAAAAAATTAATTAATGAATTAGCACATTTCTTCCCTTTAAAAAATAATGAACTACTATCACTTTTTTTCCTTTTTATCTTTAGTATATAAAGTTCAATATTTGCATTGATTATCTTTCACCAATTATATTATTATAATATCTTTGTCAATCCATGTAAATCTAGAGTTCATGAAGAGTATATCAATGTAAATCTAGAGTACATGGTTTTGAAATTATTTAATTAAATATTCTTTAAAACTTAAAAAAAAAAATAATACAAAAGTAATACCAAATTCATTAGCTCTTTGGATAATTCACAAATCTCCCACAAACTACAATGGCTACACTGAACAAATGTCTCAGAATCTCTCAGATCTCAAAGACATGACAAAATCTAATAATATCTAGACTAAATGCGTAACTAGATTCAATACCACAGAGTGACAAGGATTCAAGAACTATCAAGCTCTCTCGCCTCTGATTCTGCGCGCGAGCTGAATATCCTTAGGCATGATGGTGACGCGCTTGGCGTGAATGGCACAGAGATTGGTGTCCTCGAAGAGTCCAACCAAATAAGCCTCAGCAGCTTCCTGCAACGCGGATACAGCACTGCTCTGGAACCGCAGATCTGTTTTGAAATCCTGTGCGATCTCGCGCACGAGACGTTGGAAGGGAAGCTTTCGGATCAGCAACTCGGTGCTTTTCTGATACTTTCTGATCTCCCTCAGCGCCACCGTACCTGGCCGGAATCTGTGAGGCTTCTTCACACCGCCGGTCGCCGGAGCAGACTTCCTTGCAGCCTTTGTGGCCAGTTGCTTCCTCGGAGCCTTGCCTCCAGTGGACTTGCGAGCTGTTTGCTTGGTTCTTGCCATTGCAGAGAGAGAGAAAAAGAAAGTTTGATTCTGTGAGAGTGCAAGGGATTGCAAAATTTAGGGGAATTTGAGTGAGATTTTATAGGGTTTGTGGAAAGCACGAAAATGAAGCGGGAAAGTTGGAATTTGGGGTTTAAATCACAGCCGTTGATTGATTTCAAAGTACGGTTGTGATCGTGATCCGTGGCTTAGAGTATGAACCAATAAGAAGTTGAGACTCAAAAGAGTTGGCTTGGGGTTATTTATTTATTTATTATTATTATTATTATTAATACAAGCATGTTAACTTGTAGGAATACGGTGGGTTATTGTTTTACGTATAACAGCTAAAATATGTATTTTTTAATTTTAAAAACTAATCTGATTCACTCTTAAATATTTTAATAAAAAATTATCAAAATTAAATTTATAAAATGTTTTAAATTATCTTTTTAATTTATTCAACGTAAGAGGTCTATGTAAAGAAATAGGTATACTTAAGAATAATTTTGAAAGAAAAAAAAAATGTATACGCTGAATTAGAATTAGAGAATTCTTATATGTCCATATATTTTTATGATGATAAAAATAATCAATGCAAATAAAATTTTTGATATAACTATATTTTCAATAAAAATAATTACCAAAACTTAAAAAAAGTTATAATAAAATATGTAAAAAGATACCTTGTCATTGTTCATTACAAGTGATTTCATGTAAATGATGGAGACTAAAAGTCAGTTAACACATTAAAGATACACACATCAAAAGAGAGTAAAAAAATAGTTAAAAAAATAAATCTTGAATAGACAGTTGAGAAAAATAATAGGCATAATATTGGTAGTAGTAGTTCTTTATTACCTCTCTGTCTAAACAAATATTATTATAATATTTATCTTGTTATCTATCACGTACTTGCTTGATAGATTATGTAATTATTATTATACATTCTAAATTTCACCCTTATTTTACTAAAAATATTATCATATGTGAGAGATTAAGTGTGGGGTTGTTGTGCTCTTCCACCATCATCTTCATCGTTGTTTGATGGTTGTTCTTTATCATTATTAATTGGTTATTGTTGCATAATCTTGTCATGTATAACCCTAAAAACTCTAAATATGTCTAATTTGTGATGTTGTAAAAAATGTGTTGAATAATGTGATTATGGTCAATTAATTTGAATGTAGTTTTTTAGGGCTCACGTCACAAATATATTATCCTACATTAGTTATACATAATTGTTTTCTTTAGGATTTAGCAAAATCCACTAACATCAACTTTTTCATATTGACCAAAACATGTACATATATGTACAAAAATCTAATTTGACATTTTTTGGATTTTCACTAAACTTTGGATACATTCTATCAAAATGTTTTCAAGCTTTCCATATCATATAGATGAGGTATAGTAGTCATTGAAGAGGAAAACCTTTTTTAAATCTAAAAAAAAAATAGAAAAGTACCACATTTTTATAATAAAAATATTATTTTCAATTCCTCCCGCAGTGGCTATCTAATATTGATCCATTATACTAAAAATGTCATTGTAATACAACATGTATCATGGCAACAATAATTTTTCTTACAACCCCAACCCAAATCCACAGATCAAGTCATGAAACCTTTATTTACTCCATCAAATAACATCAACATATAACATCATTTGATAAAATAGAAGGTGCCAAAATGTTCTTGATTCAAATGAAAATTGAACATAGAACTTCTTAAAAAAATATAAGAAAAAGTTATTTTCCAGAATATGCAGACTGAGAATTGCAAGAAAATAACAGAGCTATGAGAAAAATACAGAATACAAATAAAAAGGTCAGGAAGAAAAAGAGAGTTCCAAATTCAAATTTTAAAAATAGTTGTTTATGACTTTCAATTCAGAGTTATTTGATTTCATGTGGATGAAAAATGAGACACGTGTTAAACTTCATTTGGTAAAAAACATAGATGTGAATCTTGTCAGGCAAACTAATTTTACCTCACTCCCCAAGTTGAGTAGTGATAAAACGATTTATTTTCGTTATAGATTATTTTCACTTGAAAATAAATTTAAACAAAATCAATTTTGCAGAATCATGGAAACACCTTCCCATGCGATAGGAAAACTTCCCTACAAAATTAAAGGAAATTGTCAACCCAAAAAACTATATTAGAAGGAAATTTAGTCGAAGAAATATACAGATCAAAATCTAAATTGTAGTACAATTGAAAGTCTATCCCTGGTAACACAAATTTCTCCAACAAATTCACCAAAGACAGAGAGACTTGACCCCAGTAAAATATCCATGTCTATCACTGTCCACCAAAAATCACCTACAAACTCCGATAGTCTATAACAGTGACCTCGTCCTCTGGGGCATCCAGATCTTGATAACTGCTCCACAGAAAAACATGTAATCATAAAAGGTCAATCACAGACAAAAATAACAACTTGACATATCCAGTAAAGTGCAAATAAAAAATTTGATATTTTTTTGTTTACTGGGGTATGTTTCAGAGCTCTGCTAGTTTACAGAGTGCTTTTTCTAAATATTCTGTCAAGGAAAAAGAATTTTCTCCAGAAAACGAATATTCCTTTCCAAAAACAAATAGGGGCACTCTGTCAAAGTATCAAATCATGAACTAATCAGATGAGCACCAAAGTGACACTATGAATAGATAAAAAGGGCTTAAAATGGATTACGCACTGATAAGAAGACACGAGGGAAGTAACTTAAGAGGAGATAGCATACTACAATATCTAAACAAGGGTTTATGCAGAAGATTAACCTTCGCATCCGCCGAGGATCTGGTCTAAAGTTCGGAGGAACGGCAATTATTGGTGCTGCACCACTCATATGAGGGCCACCCCGCATCTTTCTTCCAGAGGCATCATATGATGGTCCTCCTTGATCTCTTAACATCTGCATTGCAACTTCTGGGGGAGCAGGAACGAAGGGTCCCAAAGGCCTGTGGGTTGTAAATTATATAATCAATCAATCGCTAACCAAGTCTTAAAATATCAAAGTGGAAAGAAAATGAGAACGGGAAACCTACCCAGCACCAGGAACAGGCATCAACACTGGTGGAGGGGGTATATCTGAGGCAAATGGAGGTACACCTGCCCCTGCATAAGAATCATACATTGTTTCATCACGGTTTCCCATCTCAAGTGACTGTCTTTCATTGGATGGGGAGTTATCAGGCCTATCTCCATTCATTCTGTCATTTCGATCATGGTCTCGCCTATTACCGCGATCATCTCTCAATCGGCCCTCAAGACCTAATCTTCGTTTCATGGGCCTGTCCCTCTGAAATTTGAAAAAAAGAAATTAAAGGAACATGAGAATCTGAAACTCAGAACCCAACTCATAAATCCTAAGGTTTGATTCACTATATTATTTACACTCAAGCATACATAATATATAATAGATTTTTTTTGAAAAATTCACTATTTGACATGCTGTGCAGAATTTATCTACAATGCTTGCCAATCAAGCATAAATGACTACCAGAACCTAAATGCCAAAAGGTTCTCACAACTACAGTAGTCGATAGTACATAGCAGTAGGGAAAACACTAGCAGGATACCAGGAGTAGGATGTCCATTGTTCTGTTTTCTCTTTTATATATAATTTTACATTACATATAGTTTGTATTATATCACCATTTAGTTTATTATATTATTATATAGTATGCTTAAAATAGTTTCTCTATTTTTTAAAACTATTATCTTTTTATCATTATTACATACTTTTAAAATTCTTTTTAACTTATTATATTATATATTATCCTTATATAGTTTGGATATTTTAATAGAATTATATTTTGTATTATTATTGTATGATTCTTTAGTTGACTATATATATATATATATATATATATATATATATATATATATATTATGTTTTACACTTAAAAGACTACTGAACTCAATTTGAGACCCATTATCTTGCGCTACCCCTATCTATGAAGTGAAAGTGAAATGTCTCTTTGGAAGCTGATGACAAAGATGGAAGTGAGCAGTCAGCAATGGCAAGAGACAGGGGGTCTGGAAGATGAACAAGGAAGAAGTCTTGCAGAGCTTTATCAGCAACAGCAAATGGAGGGGGCGGCAACCAAGCCTGCAAACTGCTGCAATATTCCATGAATGGCACCACAATGACTGTGAGAGCCAAGCGCTCTGCAACGATTGCCTTAAGTTAGGGCTGCAGGGGTTTCTCTACTCTGCCACCCCATGATCACTCGTGACTGACTCTTATGCTCACAATCCAACCATAAAGATAATATTTTCAAATCATGCATATTTAGTTCATAAAGTCTTCTAAATATAAGCTTATGTTATAAACAAAATCAGCAGTATACCTGAGATTGCTGCATTATAGGTGTCCCACCAGGAGCATCTGGATCACTGCAGCAAAAGGCAACAGTAAGTGATATTTCACCAAAAAAACTTGCAAGAATAACCCCGGATGAAAGAAGCCACTTTTATTACTTACTTCATGTAATTTTGAAAGTAGAGATCCTCTCGTACTTTGGTAGTCTGTTCCATAACAAGCTCTGGGTGTTTGAGCTTCAGGTGCTTGTGCACAAATTCAGCAGCATGAAAAAGCTTTGTGCAGCCCTTAGCTCCACATCCATACTTCCATCCATACTTTTCATCCCTAATTTTTCTAACATATGGATCCAATACTTCCATTGCTGCAGCATCTATCTTCTCCTTAGCAGTCATTATTTCCAAGGGATCCAGACCATTCAGCCTTCCTTGCCAAAATAAGTCAAGCTTCTTCTCCCAATCAGACCCCGATTTACCTGTTTCTTCATGCCCTGTCCCTTCCGGTCTCACATGCCTAAATCCCTTAGCCTCATTAGTCTCAATCATGCCATAATAATCTACACCATGAATCCGCCAAAGAAAAGTTATAAGTGTATCCAGAAGCTCGACACCTTCTAAACCCTTAACAGATGTTAGGCCTCGTATTATTACTATGGGGCCCACAGATCCACTGTGTGCCTTGTCATCATTTTTATTGTGATCACTGCTGCTGCACAAAATATTATCTTCAATCCCTTTTTCTGCATCAAGCTTACGGACAAGGACCTGAGCCTGTTGAACATCTGCCTGTATCCTTCTTGGTTCAGAACTGATTGGGTGAGCCTTTGGAGCAGCTGAGAAATCATTGTCTTTATTAGATCCCCTTCCATGCCGTCTTCGTTTACCTCCAGTGTCTCCTTCCTCCTCTGAATTTGGCTCACTAGCTTGCCCTGATTTACTGGATATAGAGGCATCCAAACCAGGATTTCTGCATTGTACATGATACAAATTATGTATCATTGGTGGATACTAATGGAAAAAGTGAAAGCATGAAGTAGAAGAGAAGAGAGAGACAAACATATATGAGAGCAAGAGAAAGAGAGAGAACAAGGACATACAGTTCCAATGTTCCACTCTGTAAATCAAGCAAAAAATCCTTTGCTAGCTGCCGAGCATTTTCATTCCTCCTATAAGATCATGAACCAGACAATTTTAATTCCAATTTAAATGTCTTGATAAAAAACAATTAATCCACCAGCCTATCTAATAACCACCCCACAATGAAAAAAAAAAAAAAAGGCCCACCAATATTAACATTACAATATATACCATGCCTAATTAGGCAGAAGTTGATAAAAAAAACTCACCTTTCAATGACTGTAAGCAAATTTGTTGGATGATATTTATCCTTCAACCTGAAGTTAATGAAATAATGAAAAGAACATTATATCAGTTGATCTTGAGAATATATGGTCACTTGCTTTTCACAGTAAACATTTCAAAGATTGAACAATTTTAAGGAGGAAGAATAAATATACCACTCCTCATCCTTATGGGCATTAAAATAAGCTCGTTTTTGGGTTGAGATGTACTCTGATTTGTATTCTTGATACCTAGAAAATCAAATCGCCAAAAGCCATTTGTCAATGAGCATCCCAAAAAAGCTTGTTACTTTAACACGATACAAAAATATATTATTCTCCAAAACTTACCTTCGCTCTGCTTCAGCTGGTAGTATATCATCCTCAAGCTCCTGAATGAACTGCTTATAGGACATCAACCCCTCCCTGATATGACTCGCAAATATCTTAATGTTAACATGTTTTTTCCAAAAAATCTATTGTCGGAGTAAAATAAAGACAACATAGAATCATTAAACAAGTAATGACATAATCATGTGTTACTCTAACTATTTATTAAGAAAGCTCTAACTTGAAGAGACTTGGGTGTAGAAATGTTACACGATCCAATAAGTGGAAAGAAAAAATAGTTTGAAAAAAAAAACAGATCAGAAAAATAATGCAAGATAAGACTAATGTGCTGAATTCTCCAAAACTTTTATAGATACAGCATCTTCAAAGATGGCCTAATGAGAAACTCTTTTATCAAAGGTAATAAATTATTATTTTTGAATGTGACAAAGAGCATGCAATGTCAACAGTAGCATGTAGTACAGATCTTCAGTTTGACTTGGTAGGTATATTCAAATTACAAGTATAGCTACGAAAACTTCTATGTAAACTGTTAATGATCACTTCAGCTAATTTACAAGGCTGGTTCAGAAAATTAGTGCTTAAATTGGATATCGACTAATTTACAGGGCAGGTCTAGAAAACTATTACTTAAATTGGATATCAACTGATTGAGATGGGCAAACTGTCAAGAAAAGATGGTTATAAGTGGCTTTATCAAATTTTATGCAGAAATATGTACTGTTTCAAGAGATAGGCTAATATAACCATGGAGAGCAGTAGAAAATCTTAAGAATACCAACCATGACGAGGCTAAAACAAAAAGAGATGAAGAATTCCACAGTGAAACTGTTGTAACTAAAAATGACAAAATAAAAGGAAATATTTGGTTTATTTATATTATCTTTCCAGTATGTTTATGCCAAAAATTAGAAAAATACCACCTTGTTTTTATTCTATTTTTCACCATTTATATAATTAACACCAAATCTATTGCAGAGGGTCCATAATCTCAATACGGATATCTCATCTTGGCCTTGTCAAATTGTTTCAACTGCAGCCACCCTTTAAAATGTGAAGTAAACATGTTCCCCCATTTGTAAACCCCTTAACAGCACACCAATTGCAAGTAATATTTATTAATTAGATTTGGATAACAAAAAAATTACAAAGCTGACCTTTGGGCACCACTTTGCATGTCTCCATAACCACGATTAGATTCTACATCTGCAAAAGTCAAAAAGGAATATACCAAGGTCAAAAACATAGAAGCATGTAAATGTTGCCTTTATCTGAAAAACATAATGTGGATACATAATGCTGGTAGGTAAGAGTTTGGATGTCATCAGAATTTCAGTTAATTGGACAACCATAGATTAACATTCATAAACAAAAATTAGGCTTTTAACAACAACAAAAATTAAAAACATAGGAATTGAGATATGTAAGACAAATACCAAAGATATGGGGCACACAATGAATACAAATATAGGGTCGGTAAGCATGTGTTTTATGAGGAGAGGAGTAGGGGGCATAGAGAAACAATTTCAACCAATAAAACATGGTGAAGCCCATTTTGGTTGATTTATGGACTATACACATGCATGTCATTAAATAAAAAACAGAATTATAATCTGAAAAGGCCAATTCATCAAACACCATAGGTAATAGCATTCAATAATGAAAACATGAAATCTAATAAAATCAAAATCAAAAATATTATCCAAATGTTTTTCCTCATGCTAAAGTAAGGAGACAATGAAAATACTAACTTACAAAACAATTAAAACTAATGAGATGCTAAAATGGGATTTATGGGATATAGGAAAAATGCTTGTATTGTACTTATTAGAAATTATTGACATACCAGAAATCCCATTCTGATACCCCCCTGCAGAACGTGGTCCAAACCTACCGTAGGACTTCTCATCTGCATAACCACCTCTTCCACCCATTCCCCGTTCATAACCACCATAATAATTATATCCATGTCTGCAATAATCAGAAGATGTGGTTAAAGAAAAATAAGCACACAAAAAAGATGCAGGACAAGAAAATGGATGAAGCAGAAGTAAAGGAAAGAAGGAAGTTAGCAAAGAGACACAAAAACATGTTAAGCACGTTACCACAGATTTTCATTATAACATGAGAAGTACAGAAAAATATCCTACCCAGTCTTACGTTTCTCAGAGAACAAAAGTATGCCAGGAAACCATATGTAACACTAAATCCCTTCATGTGGAAAAAATATTCTCAACTACTCACCGTAACAATACTGTAAATTATATTATTCAACAGCTGACACAAGAAATCATAATAGATAGGATACCGTCAGCTTCACTAGCATTATTACACTGAAACTATACTACATGTAGTGCACATCAGAACTACAGAAGATACAACAATACTTCTATCACAGTAACTACAATTTCTATTATATCTTTCATAGAAGAAATGCCCAATTCCAATAAACCCCAGATTCCAACAAGACAACATTAAAAAAAATTATAAGTTTAACATGATCTTTTTACCTTCAAAACAGAGACTACAGTCTATTAGAAGAAGAAAAATTGCAACATCATGAAAGAAAATTATTAAAAAGGTGCAAAAAAGTTTTGTAAAATACATAAAAATATAAAATTCCCTCTCAGAAATATTTCTCTCTTAAAAAACACTTTTCTCACATTCAAGGTTTTAAGAAACAGTTGACGACCTCAATTTCAGCCTCGACATCAAGGTTTTTGGAGTCTTTGCAACCACAATTTCCCACAACATGAAGGATTTTTAACGAAACCATAATCTCAACCACACTTCAAAACCTTCTTCACGTCAATCATACAACTATCACTGTCATTAGTTACAAACTGATTCGTAACACTTTTCACAAAAAGCGATTTTTGCACCAAATGGCAGTTAACACAGACTTCACATTTAAGAGTTCCTGGAAACGTCTAATTCTAAAAGCACAGCAAGTAGCCAAAACAAGTCAATAAAATGAAATTCAATTCCCACAATCATACAATGACGACAAATCCTACCTATCATCAGGTCCATAGCCGCCGCGAGGACTCCCCCGACGCGACCGCTTGTACGGCGGAGGCGACCGACGCGGTGCCGGAGAATACCGCTGGTCGCGGTGGGGAGGGCTCGGGCTACGTCTGCGCTTGAAATCCCTGTCCCTGTCCCGGTCTCTATCTCGCGGCGGCGACGCGTTGCGGTCATAATAATCGCCGCGGCGGTTGGGAGGGCGATCGAAATCCCTGTCGTCTCTGCGATCCCTTCGCCGGGGCGGGTAATGCGACGGCGGTGGCGGGGGAGGAAGGTCATCCGCGGCAGGGGTTGGCTGAGTTGGAGGCGGCGGCGGAGGAGGAGGAGGGGGAGCGGCGGAGGAAGGGGATTTGTCGAGGGATTCTGGAGGCACATTCATAACCTCGGCCATTGGGATTCGGAAAACCCTAAATTTAGGAAAAAGGAGAAAGGAAGTGAAAGAGAACGAAAGCGTGAGGAGATTCGATTTGAGTGAGAAATTGGAGTGAAAATGGGGTTTGCGTTCGAAGGAGACGATGACGATGATAACTTTTGCGTTTTCTTATTCACTACACTGAACCTTGCTACCAATCTTCTAAATTATTAAAATAAATTTCAGTGTAAGAAAATAATAGGGTAGAATATTATTAATTAAATTTGAGGATTTTTTTATTTTCTTTTTTTCAAAAACCCGTGCCTTTCTTTCTTGAATATTAATTAAATTAATTAATATATATTAAATTTGGGGATTTTGTTCATCATGTTTCAGCCATGCAAGAAAGAAAAACAATTACCGAATTATATAGACCATTTGATTAATGGACAAATTATTAATTAATATAACATTTAAATTTTACATTTAATCTTACAGTATTTTTTCTTTTTTTTTTCTATTGAGCTTTTTGCGGCCTTTTAACATTCAAAGGTAGGAAAGAAAAAAGGGGGGAAATTGTATAGCTAAGTTAATCACATTTTCTAATTCATATATTTTGGACATAACATTGTAAAACTAGTATCATTAAATTTTATAGGTGGAAATCAAAAAGTGAAAAATTAAAAAGAATAACAAAATAAAATAATGGAAAATATGATTATTTAGATTATATATAAAAGAGAAAAAGAGATTAATAACACCAAGTTTAGGAGAAATTTAACTAAAAATGACTAAAGTGTTTGATGGAACTGATGGAAGCAGAAGACTTGTGGATTTATGGAGGAAGCACCGAATGACTGTGGAGGTTTAGGGTTTGGGCATGAGTTTACAAGGTGCAAAGGTTAAGAAAGAGGTTATGTCAACTTTCTTGAATTTCTAAGAATGCAAGAAGCACGAGAGAGACTTTGATAGAATGTGCTAAGAATTTTAAAAATATAATTTCATATATCAATCAAGTTTGAAAATGACAAGAGAGGACTCTCTTATTTATAATCTAAGAGACTCTAAAAATGACTAATGAATTCTCAAAAACTCTTTTCACTCCTAGCATGCCATGTGATAATCCTATGTATAGAAAACTCTTCATTCTTAGCTTACCATGTGACAACCCTTTTACAAGGAGCTCTCGTTTCTAGCTTGTCATGTGACAATCTTATTTACAAGAAATTCTCCATTCATAGCTTGTCATGTGTCTTTGAGTAATTTAAAGAGTGGAAGGAGGCGCCTAACTTCATAAGGATCTTGAAGAGTCATCATGCAAAGCAAAGAAGGCGCCCTACGTAGTCTTGCTTGGAGAGAATAATATTCTTATTCTAAGGTTGGCTCCGAAATACAAAGCTAAAAAATACTTATTCTATTATTTACATTTTATACAAAAACTAAGACAACTATTATTTTTAGATTCTTCCAAGTTGAATCTTTGCTCCTAGTTGGGAAGAATGATGGTTTTAGCAAGGATGGTCCTCCATCAGTGTTCTTAATTTAAAAATATATTAGATTGAATGTTATTTTTAATGTGTGTTACAAACCAAATAACACTTATAAAATAATAGTCAATTATCTTATACTTTGTCATATATATGATTATAACATCCTCAGTTATCTTATTTAATAATTATACCATACAATTTAATATATAGGTATATACATATAATTTTCATATTTATAATATTGCATTACAAATATTATCCCTTTATATAGGATTTTCAAATATATACATTAAAAGACAAAAACATTTTTTCTTATTTTCTATGCTAATTCCCAAGCTCCTTATTGTTGAGATTCATCATGCATAGTAAAACACAATCGTTACAAATTTTAAAAAACAACAAACACCACAAGAAACACAAGGTAAGCTAGTATTTTGAAAACTTTTGATATAACTTTAGATTTCAAGAAATACAATCACAAACATGTGAATCATCATATTTCATCCAAATTTAATTAATACAATCATAAACTCATGAATAATCACATTTAATTCATTTCCATGTACTAAACAACCAAGTCTCTACAAATATCTCATGTTCAAAATTACTCATGCAAGAAATTCACTGGCATCCACACATAGACACTTGACTCTACTTTCGGAAGACTCATGCATTGATTCAGACTAAAAGATTTGCATTTGTCATACTATCCACGTTGTGAAATCCACAAGCCACTTATACATATAAATACTAATAAGTGTCAGTGTGTAGTATTTATAATTGAGAAAATTGAACACTTTGGAACCTAATTGTTGCTTAATGTTAGAAAATTACCCTAATCTGAGAATTATTGATTCCGATTATATATTTTGAACCAGGAAACAAATGAAGAAATTTAATCTCAATTTTTGTGTAAATTTCATATGAATATGAAGCATTAAAAGAAAGAAATCAAAGACTTAAATGGACCACAAGGAGTAAAGAAGGAAGATTTAAAGGAAGCATCTCGCTCAAGCTAGAAGACTTAGCTCAGGCTAAAATTATCCAGATTAAATTAATGGTGCAGTACTAATCTAGCTCAGGTTAAAATTTCTTGCCCAAGCTAAAACAACACCGAATAATATAGCCTAAGCCAGATTGACTCGCTTGAGCTAAACTTCATTAAATAAATTCTGGAACAAAGTTAAAATAGGGGCAGTGGAAAAGAAGTGAGGATTTTAGAGAGAAGTTAGTGAGAGAAAGAGAAAAAGGCTCTGTTTTTAGGAGAAGAACTTGCTCAGATCAGCCCTTCTTATGCAATTCAGATCAAGAATGAAGATTGGAGGAGCTATCATGAGTGACTAAGTGCTTTTAAACTTGGGATTGAATGTAATCTATTTTGATCAAATGTATTCTTGGTGATATATATATATATATTATTCTCTTTTCTACTTGTTCTTAGTATTTTTGTTTCATGCTTATTGCTTGATTTTATATGATTAATGGAGTCTTGATTTTGATCCTTAAATTTGACTGGAAAGTATTTTTAAGGATCTGAAATAGACGAAAATACTTGATAACTTGTAATGCTAGGAATAGATTTCGAGTTATTAATTGCATCATAATTTTGTTCATAAAGCTGAATGATTTGTTAGATATCTAAGGAATCAGTGTTTGAGAAGTCATCTTATGAATTTCATCTGTGAGGAATCAAGGTGAATGACTTTAAATTAAGCATCAATAATAAGTAGTTTTGAGTATTATATATTGTATTATTCCAAAATATAGATGATTAAGATAGACGCAAATCAATCCCAAGTATTTTTTATCTATATTTGATAAGTTAGTTTCATTACTGGTAAAAGTGTTAATTTGGTTATGAACAAGTTTCTACAGTTATTTTCTATACTTTATGAGTTTTATAACATAACTTCTTAATTAGAATTATTCCCTGAGGGTTTGACATTCGTACTTTAAATAGTACTATATTACAGTTGATTCGATATACTTGCCGAGAAAAATCAACAAGCCACGTATACATATAAATACCTAAATCAAATCACTCGTATGACATGATTAATCCATAGGACCTGCCAGACCAATTATTTTTCAAACTACAGATCCAGTCATATGAACATCCTTTAACTCTCACCACATGATTCTAATATACCAGTAGAGTTAGGAGATCACCTTTTAGACAAATTTCTAATCAATGCACATTTTAACAATCTTAACACGATATTTTCTTTCTTGAAAATATTATGTCTCGATCACATTTCACATGATTCATAGTTCTCACTTTACATATCACTCAATTACACAAAAATTTATATTTTTAAAATAGTTAAAGAATATCAACAATAATCACATAACATTTAAAATTTAACAAGTCAATTGAACATATAACTAGTATTTGCTTTACATTTTGATAAATTTTAGATTTACTTGTTTTAAATACTTAAGTTGCATGAATTTAATCAAATATATGCCTTAAAAAGTTGTAATCCTTTATAATTTAAAAAAATGATAAATTTTCAATAGATTTAATTAAATTTCATATAAATTATTGAGAAAGAACAAGAGGTAGCTAAATGAAAATGACTAGTGCTAAAAATTTGGCTCGAGCTTAGGGAATTTGAGCTTGAGCTTAGGATACCTACACTAAGCACATGATGTTGGTGTTGAGCGCAGGGTGTCAGTGCTAAGTCCAGGGTGTTGGTGCTAAGCGAATTTAAGGTAAAGAACACCTAAAAAATTGCATCCCAATTCACTTGAGTAAAAAAAAATTGCACTGAGCAAATTTGACGATGAGAGCACCCCAAATACTGCATCTCAATCCACTTGAGTGTAGGGAAATTGCATTGAGCAGACCTAGGGCAAACAACAACTATAGCTCGTTTAAAATCACAATTTGACAATAAAAGCCAAGAATAAACTTCGAAATACATATCACAATAAATTTAAATAGTCAACCATTTATCCATTTATCTAAACTCTAAACCATTTTCATAAAGTAACATCTATTTCAATAAACAAAACAAATCCTGCAAGAGAATAAAATCATTTTCAACACTTATCTAGTGTTTGATTTTACATTATGTTTGTTTTTTCTTTCCATATTTTCTTCCTTTTGTTTTACATTGTTTTACATTCCAAATTTTTTCATGGAGTTCAAGTACCTTTATAAGGAACACCATGTTCATGTCATCTTTCCACCATTTCCTACATATGGTTTCTTAGTACAATGTAAACACTTATTTCTTAATTTTAATATTCACATTCTTGGTCCATTTGTTTTGTTATTTGAAAAAAAAAATGATTTTTTTTTTGTCTTATGAGCTCATTTTTTACATTGTTCTCTTCTTAGGGTGTGAGTTTAGTTTATGTCATTCACACAACAATAAGAGCTAGAGGAGGAAGTGAAGAGGGGAATGGCTATAGAGAGATTGATGGAAACCTTGATAAAGATATTAAAGGGAATGATGTTTTAAGAACCAATTTTGATGTCTTCTTATAACACCAAAGAGTGAACCATAATTTGTTTTACTCTCACAAGCTTCAAAAATAGATTAACAAATGATACTTTAAATAAAAAAAGGAAATAGGTAAACATACCCTTTTGCCTTTACATGCTAAGTATCACCAATTTTCTTCATCATGAATAAACTTATTTGTTTCCAATACCACAAGCAAATTGTTATTATTGCAATATTTCAACTCTTAAAAATATTTTGAATGCTTATTATTTTTTAAATATTCTTAATAGATAATTGAAAAATAATTTATTTGACTCTAATATTGAGAAAAATTATTATTTTCATTGAACCTAAGTTAAAAAAAATGGTACACAATTAAAATTTTGATTTTAAACTTAGTAATTATTATGTGATAAACAGTTAATCTAGGATTAGTGAGAATAGATTGCTTCCAACAAATTTCTTGGAACAATTAAGAAAAATATAAAATACAAAAAGAAATTAGAAGATAAACACTTTAATGATGTAAGTAGTATTGACTTTAATGATGTTCAGATAATTTTTTTATGAACCTTCAAATTCTGAAAAGGACAATACTACTTAAAATATATTATTGACTTTAATGATATTATTTCAATGAGTTGAAGTTTCGATTTATTTTTTAATTATCATTTTCAAACAAACAATTGATATCTGGTGACTCATTCTTTACTAGTAACATACTACTTTGCAGAATCTAACTGTTTTGAAGAATTATTTTGTAATAGTTTTCTGTATATACTTTGTTGATTATCTTGTTGGCTTTGTGATCTTAACTTTGAGACTGATATAACATAAGAAAGCAGAAATTTTTTCATACTTAATTAACATGAGTCTAAGCAAAAGTTAGATGGAACAACATCAGTGTATAGTCCTGGAATAGTGTTTTTTCCTACAGTGTGAAGGGACAAAAAGGACAAAAATAGTTGTGCATGGTTGATAACAATAGCATATAGATCAATGGAAATTTGAAGAGTTAAGATTGTGGTCTTAGAGAAGAGAGAAGAAGGTCTTGCAAAGAGCTATCTCTCTGCATGGCAGCTTTGAATTCATCAAAGGTAACTTTTCCATCACTGTTGGCATCCATTCTGTCAAATATCTCATCCAGTTTCCCAGGTTCAGTGATATCAGCAGGTAGACACTCTTCTGGTAAAGCCTGTTTGTTCAGTCAATATTACAGACAGTATCATCAGAATAATAACTCACATGTCAAGGTTAAGTAAAAACAATTAACTATGATTTTAGTTCATCCAAACTTAAGTTTAGTTTTCATTAAAAATATGATTTCACTAGGAAAACTTAAGAACTTGTTTCTGCTATATCTTAAAGAAGTTGCAGATTCTTAACATATCATAAATCTTTGTATTAACCTTGAAATGAAGTTTTAGAACTAAAATAGTAATTTGAAATTTCATACTAATACCATTATTTTTAAATCATAGAAACTACAATTTGTCTTGTTCAACAATTAAGAGAACTAAAATATATTGTATCCTCAAAAAGAAAGGACATTACTCTGAGCATGGATGCTACTTCTTCCTTGGTGATGCACCCTGATCGATCTGTGTCATACATCTGTGGTTAAAGAAATTAGTGAGGCAAATTAGCAGCAGATTATTGTAATTCCTTACAATAAGTAAAATAAAAGTCATATTAAGGATCCATGATTTTTATAGCATGAGTGTGAAATTTGTTAACTAATTCAGAAATTCTATTAACATGGTATCAAAGTTTTAATCGGTTTTGTTAGGTTGAGTTTGTCTGATACTAAAATTTTTTGCCTGTTCTTGTGCTGAGAATATATCAGCTTTGTGAAAAGCCAAACCTGGAAGCACAAACGGAGAGCATCATCTCCTTTGGAGTTTTTGAAGCTGGAAAAGCCACAAAGTATCTCTCTCATGTCAACTGTTCCATCACGGTTGTTGTCAAACAAGTCAAATATTCGTGGTGCTAGAGGGATCAGTGATGGCATATTCATTGCTTTCAGCACCTCTTCAAACTCAGAGAGAGTGGCATTGTCTCCATTCACACATCTGTTAATAGCCAACAGCATTTTCTTTTTCAGTTCAAAACTGTCAAAAACAACTACTGCATGCAAATATTTGGTTGCATATCAAATGGAAGAGTCAAATTGGAGTATGTTTGGGTTAAAGTTTAAGAACAAACTCTCCTTTTTGCAAAGCAGCTCTTCATTTTCAAACAAAGTTTGAAGACAAAATGCAGTTTACAAATGAACTCTACTGAAACGGGCTCTGATACCATATTAGTTCCGATACCATATTTTAAAAAGTGTACTTTAAACATAATTCAATCTTACAGAACTAATGGCTCTGGCCTAACTCAACCTTGCAAACCTGACTTTAAATGGTTCTGATACCGTATTAAGAAATGAATTTTAAGCATAATTCAACCTTATCAAACCGGCGAGATTTGCACTCACTTATATACTATGAAATCTCTTTATCAACTAGACGATGTGTGATATCCAAGAGATGTGTTTACAAAAATTAGTTATGGTGCCTAAAATTATTGAGGAAAAATAGGAGTACTTACATTTTCTTAAAATTTATCCTGAGGTTTTCAATTTCCTCTGCTGTGAGATCATGTGTTCCCACCAAGGATTTCAGCTTTTTGGTTCTGAGGAAGATTGTGGAGCTCCAAACACTAGCAATTGCAGCTGCACGCAATTTGCGTCTTGCGTTGAAGCTCTGCAATCTTGAGACAATCTCAGGGTCCATTGCATCATCCTTGGCTTTGTCACCTACCACCCATGGATGACTCAGAAGCTGTTCCAATCCAACACATAGAATGTGTTAGGGAGTTATTGTTCTCTCTGACAATTTAAATTCAAAGATGCAAAATGTTGAACAAATACTAACACTAATAAGTGGTTATTAGTGTTTAGGAGAGTTTTAGTAGCACATTCTCTAACACATTTTTTCTAAAGTAATTTTTGTTGATTGAAATTTATTAGAAACTACAAAAACTATGATGTGAGCTTGTCAGATAAAAAATAGAACCTACAAAAATTTGTGATTTACAATAAATTTCTGTCAATAATAAAAAGTGTGTTCCAAAGGGCCTGTTTGTGTTACTAACACTCTTATTTTTTTCCCTCAATAATTCTTTAAGATGCATAACTTTAGGCTATTTAAGAAAAAAATTAAAGACATGATAGAGAATGAGATTTTGTGATAATTTTTATACAACACATCTTTCATTTCATGCACCAAGAAAAGGAAAAAAAAACATTCTCAATTGAGATTGATGAAGTTGGTAAGAGTGTACTATACATCTTGAGCACTAGGTCTCCTGCTAGGATCTATAGTCAGAAGATCTGAAATTAGCTGTTTTGCTGATTGAGTAATGCCCTTCCATGTCTTCTCATAGAAACTGAAATTCCCCTGTTTCAAAGTATTTGATTTGGTAAGCAAGAACATTATAGAATGGTCACTTGATGGACAAAAGTAATGGATCAGGCACAATGCAAAGGCACAGTGAAGTGCAGATGATGTATTTTTATGTATTTACCACTTTCAAAAGTGAAATTGAAAGTTGTAGCTACTATGACAAACACATAAAAGTTACATTTTGATACATTGCTAATTTTTGCTCTGCCTATGTTACTTACATTCATTATCATTTGTTGTTTCTGGCGATTGGTTTGAGCAATGAAAGGTGGATACCTGCAAAATAGAATCAGGAGGATACTATTGAGTTAATTTCATTGTTCAAGAGAAATATAATAAGCTTCCTCATCTAGTGATATGCCTAGAAGAAAAGATTACAGTGAAGCATATAACAATTGATCAACACAATGCATGTGTTGGAAACTCATTGCATTGAGGAAAATCATGTTAAATTTGCTGAAAATAAGTAAAAACTACAACTACTAACTTCTCAAGAAACATGAAAAATGCCAAAACTGCCCCAAAAGAGCGATGCAACATGTGACAAGTGTGAGTTTAGCGTTACAATAGAAATGGATATAAATTAAATAATTATTAAAAAGTAGACTTTAAGCTTAACTCAATCTCATAAAATCAGTTTTTAAAGAGAGGTTTGCACCCACTTATATACTATGAAATTTCCTAATTTCTAGTCGATGTGGGATCTCCAACAATAATATGGCGACACTACTTGAGAAACAAATATTAGCGTTGTCTAGACCTACGCTAAATGTAATAAAATATTAACTTACATCCACTTTGTGTCTCAATTCTTGACGCAGTATCATTCCTGCAACTTATTTTTTTATTACATCTACTTTGTGTCCCCATTCTAGACGCTAACTTATTATTATTATTTTAATAATTTTTAGTGAGTTAAAAGTCTCCATTGTGAACACAATATTTAACATTTATTTTTGTGTCCAACTTGAGTAGACTTCACCCTTGCTAGTGACTTCTTTTTTATAGTCCCTTTTCGTTGAGAGCTAAAATGGATTTTTGTTGTAGTGTGAGTGGTAATGTTAATCTCTATGGAAATCTCATCCAATTATAAGGTGATACCATATTTTATTTCAATGTCTAGAAGTGATTGAAGACTTTCCCTAATTGGCATCATATGTGCTGCAATTGCACATGGGTGGATGGGGACAGGCAAATTATGAACATGTGAAGGAAAAAAAAAGTCAACATACCCAGAGAGTAAGATGTATAGAATCACTCCAAGAGACCACATGTCACTCTTGGTAGTTATCTTCCCTTGAGAAAGAGCCTCTGGTGAAACATAATCAATGGATCCAAACAAACCAACAACTGGGTCAGTGAATTCTTCAACAGAACTCAATCCAAAGTCCATGATCTTAAGAGGGGAGTCCCTCCTCACATCCAAGAAAAGACAATTCTCAGGCTTCAAGTCCCTGTGCACAATGTTAGCTCTATGAATAGCCTCTAATCCTGAAGCTATCTGGCGAACCACACCTGCAGCTTCAGTCTCTGAGTACCTATCATTGATGCATAGATGTGACTCATATATCAGATACCATACATGTTCTATTCAACAACAATGTGATTACTCTAGAAAAACACAAAACACAATACGTGCATATCTACATATAATAAGCATATTACTGTAATTCTTCTGCATATTATAAACAATGTCACTGCAAATCACTTTCTGTTCTAGACAACTAGGAATTTTGATCTTATTTCTTTCTTAAGAGCATCTAAAAGAGGAGAGTTTTCACTTTTGTTCATATAAAAAACAATGTTTCTGTGTTACATGTAACTAAGTGAGATTTTCACAACATTTTAAAGGACTTGAAGAATACTTCAGATAAATTTAACAAGTGAAACTATAGGTATTTCAGAGGTACCTATCTTGTGCTACAATCCTATCAAACAATTCCCCACCAGAGCACAGCTCCAACACAAGGTGCACTCCATTGGAGTCCTCATACACATCATAAAGGTCAATCACATTAGGGTGTGGTGAAACGTTTTCCACTATTCTCCTCATCACAAGAATCTCATTGGTGAGCAAGGCATCTGAGACTGAGACTTGTCTCCCTGAGGGGAACCCCATCATAGATGCTGTGCTCTTCTCTCCACCCTTTGGTCTTGGAAACCCAGAAGGGTAGCTGGGGTTTGAGGCAGTTCCTGACCTTCTCAGGGTTTTGATGGCTACAAGGCTTTTGGTGTCACTACTTGATTTTCTTGTGCCTTTTCTGACAACAGAAAATCCACCTCTTCCAAGAACTTCTGAGACTTCATACTCATCTGAGAGTATTCTGGTTTCATACCCCATGGTGGTGTGCTGCACACAGAGTCTTGGAAACTAAGGAATCTTGAAGACTCAGAAAATTTGCAGGGACAAGGAATTTGTTTGTAAAAAAAAATGATAGGAGGAGCCTTCAAAACGCGTGTTGAAACGGTTGAGAGTGACATGATAACCTGTTAGAGTTTGTGCATTAGTTTATGGCATAAAAAATGATACAAATTGAGATAGGGACAAGAGAAAAAACAATGTGGCTGGTAGAAGGTATATTAGAAGGGACAAAGAGAGAGTCAACTGCTAACACTATATTCTATGTTTAATGTTTCCATGTTCACCATTTAGCCACATTGAGATTAAAACTGTCTCAAGATCATAAGTAAAACAAAAGGAAGAAACTAGGATGACTCACTTGGATTTTATCTCAACACTCTCTTTAAACTAAGTAAAATGTTACTATGATAACTGCACACACACTGAAAGACACTTAATGATACCAATCTAACAACTTCACAGTGAAAGTGAAAGATACCAATCTAATTCTAGTTGTAATTTAGTGTAGAGTTGTTAATATATCTTACTCTTAAACTAATTCATATCATGATATTAATTAATTTTCATTTTAATAATTTTAAAATTAACATGTACTTTTAATTCTTGAAAAATTTACAAATTTTGTATTTAATCACTGATATATTTTTTCTTGACTTTTAATCCTTGAAATATTAGTAGTTTTTATTTATTTATTTAGTCCCTATAATTATGTTAGAACTTTTAAGTGAACTAAAAAATACTTTATTTTTTTAAATATTTTTTATCATATCAACCAACATATTTTTTATTATACGAAAATATAAATAATGTAATAGGAGGAACCAAACACAAAATAAATAAAAAAATAGGAAAGAAAAATTAAGAAAAAATTATTAAATACTAGATGTAAAATTTGTAATTATGATTTGTTTAGCTTCCAATATAGTTCTAATGTATATATCTATAAACTAAACATTTGAGCTGATCCTAGGAATATTCAACCTTATAGTGGTCATCCATCTTCAAATATATAATATAATCAAGTGATTAATTTGATATATCACTATTTAATAAAGCAAAATAATTATTCAAAAAAGCACAATATATTACATTAATTATTTTTTTTATAAAGTAAGGAATTAAATGAACTTTTGATATCAAAATTTGGCTACTTTTTTGAGATGGAAATTATACAAGCCTAAAATAAATTAAAAAAAAGACTAATATTTTCCTACACACATTGTCTATTTTTGTAATTAAATACCTTAAATTTTTATTTTTTTATCTTTGATCCTGAAATTTTACTTGTTTAAAAGAAATACCTTAAACATGCATTCATCCTAACCTATTCTTAAATTTAATTACCTCTGTTTGTAAATAAACCCCTAAAAAATTATATATATATATATATATATATATTAGATATTCTCTTATTTTAAATCGCAATTGTTTATTGGTTACTTTTTTCGAGCATTAAAACACTATAAACTTTAGACGTTTTAAAAATTAATTAAAAGTTTTGCGATTACTTTTCCTCGTTTTCTATTTTTATTGTTCTTAAATCATATCTTTTATTCATTTTCAATATGAAAAAAAATAAATTATTTATTATTTAAGGAGAAACTAAAGTTTAAATTAATTATTTATAAAATTGGAATCGTCTTGAAGTTTATATAGTGTCGATTTTAAAAGGATTAAAGTTTAAGATATTTATTTACATTAAAAGAAATTCATTACTATTAATATTTGTGTACACGTGATAAATATATATATTCAACAAGTTATTGTTATATTTTATAATATTATATCTTGATTTCTAAATTATTATTATTTATTTTTAATTTTTTTTATACAACACTACAAGAAAATCATGATTAGTTTCTATTATTGTTAAATGATTTCTAAACTGGTATCTAATTAGCAATCAATATTTTTGTTACCAAATTTAGAATCTAAATAATTGGTAGTTAAAACCTTGATAGTTAATTATATACCAATTTATAAACTATTTAATAATAATAGAAATTAATTTAGAAACCAATTTTTTTTAGTTTCTAAAATAGTCTTTAATTTAGTTACTATAACAACTAATTATTTTTTGTATTTAAAATTGATTTCTATTTCATGATTTTCTTGTAGTGCAACTTTTGATTTGATAGTTTTAGAAAAAAATAATATAATAAAAAAATAAATTTGTAATTAAATGATATAGAAAATTATTAAAATATTATTATTATTGGTTGTTAAGTGGGTGTAGAAAAATGGTTGAAGATGAAAGTATCAACACATTTCCTTTTCACATATTCTTCTCTTAATAACATATTCTTATATGGACATTTTCGTAAACATTGTACCATCAAACGCTCTACAACTAGACACTAATGTATCTAGGACTAATATAGATGTTTCACCAAATGTTGTATCATTAGACTATTCACAAGGTGGCTTCACTAGCTCCTAAGTCTCATTTTTCTACATACATTTCGTCTTTTCATGCATGACCATATTTCACTTATCACCTTATGAAACATAACTACCTTAGATGATTCCACCTCTTTCATTGTGACCAATGGATAGGTCAAGATACCATCAAACTCATATCTCCCTAGTTATCGTTATTGCCTTTGAGACCTTTAAATAAATGTTTAATGATCATTGTTGTTCTACTAGACAATTGGGTGCATCATTTATAAACGTCGTAGATGTATCAAACGATTCCTGCAAATAGAACTCCACTTGTTCTTGGACTCTCTTTGACTCATGCACTTCTCTAATTGTCTCCTCAAATTTCATATGAAAATAGAGACTTTATTAAACATAAAATCTCTATAGACAATCACTCATTTCTTCAATGGTGATAATACTATGAAGCATTTCATTCCACTTTCACAACCAACAAACATTTTATTCCTAGACTTGGATTCAAGCTTACATTTATCTACATGATAGTAAGACACTCAAACACCTCTAATATTGAATAGTCAGAAGACTTGCTCGATTATACCTTCTTGCATAATCTAAGGTATTTGTCATGATCCCAATTTTCTGTGCTCCCATTTATGGATCCTTTTATTACTAATACGAGACATCTAGGCTAAATGATAACTCAATTTTGTCCATGTTCATCTTTTCCAGTATATTCATAAACATTAAATATAAACTAATTTTAAAGAACAAAAGTAATTAGTTGTTATAATGACTAAATTAGAGACATTTAAAGACTAAAAATATCATTGGTTTCTATTAATGATAAATAGTTTCCAAATTGGTATCTAATTAGTTCACGTCAGAGTTCGATTCTCATAAAACCATTCTTGTTCACGTGAGAATTTGATTCTCAGGAAACCCGAATTCTCACATTTAGTTTCCAGAATTCTGGTTTTCAGGAAGACGAATTTTGGGGGTATTTTTTTTTTCCGATGATGAACATGAGCGGAGAAAGTTGGTTTGGTGGGTCATCAAAATGCGGTTTCTGAAAAATATAATTTTGACTTTCAGTGTTCGAATTTGGTGTATGAATGTTCATACGCAATTAATTATGCAGTAACAAGTTTTAGAATTTTGTTTTAGATTTTTCTTGCTTTTGTTGAGAGTGAATGGAAAAGTATAAAGAAAAAATAAAATAAAATCTTTTTTGTGTATAAGAAATGTTTTGAAAATTTTAATTAAAAGTTGAGAGAATAAATTTTAAATGAGAGGGGAAATTATTAAATTATGTAAGGTTAAATATTTATAAAATTGAAATAGAAGGAAATATAAAGTTTGGAAATTTAAAATTTGAAATATTAAAATTTATAAAGGATAATATTAAGGTAATATGGGAAAAATAAATGAAAACTGTTTTGTTTTTTTGCATTTTTCTATAATAAATTTGAATTGTGGAGACTAAATTCTAATAAATTTGTAAATATTTTTTTATAATAAATTACAATATTAGTACCAAAATTAAATGTTAGTATTTTTTTATTTATTAAAAAAAATCAAAACAAATAAGTAATAACAATTATGAAAACTAAAAGTCGAAGTTATATTTTAGGATTTAGGGTTTGGAAACCCTAAACCAAATTATACCAAATTATGCTGAAATAAAAAACAAATGTGAGAATTTTGTTTATCAAATGGTGCTATCCAAGAAATTAAATATCCAATGATGCTATCAGGGAAATAACTCTCAAAAAGTGTATCATTTGCGGAAAGAAGTCTTGATATTCATTTCAAAATAAATAACATTTATTGTATAAATCTTAAGAAATTTTTGAGGTAACACATGCATCAATATTTATTACATAAAATATTTATTTAACATTTTAAGAGTTAATTAGTGTAATTAATACAAGAAATAAAAAAATAAAGAATTTTGTTACAAAAATCTAAATAAAAAATCCATTCATTTTATGTGAACTAAAACTATATTTAAGTACAAAATGTATAAAAATAAGGAAATTCATTGCTTTAGAAATCCCTATAAAAACTTCATTACACCTTGTGAAAGAGTTTAAACATAAATAACTTTGAAACCCTAATACAACCCCTTCTTTTGATTTTCATAACATAAGATTATAATTTTCAAAGCTCACAACTAACTACTAAAATTCCAAGAAATGATTTCTGCATAATATTTTTTTAAAAACTAAAAAAATAATTATACTTTTTGGAGAATTAGTTTTTACAAACTTTTAAGAAACTAAAAAAAATAATTACAATAAACTAAATTACTAAACATACGTAATAATAAATAATTGTCACAAACTTCGATGATGAAATAACAAGGTATCAGTGAATAGTGACATGACATAATACTTTATCAAATTATGGTATGACAAAAACATGTTCTTACTGGACCACATTAGTAACTTCAAGTTAAATTATTTACCTTAAATGTCGAAATTTATTAGTATCTTCTCTTTTCTTCTTTCATATATTAAAATACAATAAACTGTAGATTTTAAAAAAATAGAAGTAATCTAAATTAAGTATAAAGTCTATTTGATTTTTATAACCTTAAACTTTGTTATTTTTTAACATTTGAAAAAAGTGGTTTATAAAATAAAACTAACAAAAATACCTGGGATTTAAAATAAATAAATAGATGAAAAAATAACAGTTTCTCAAAGAGTGGCTATTTATAAAAGAGATGAAGTTCAAAAAGGTTAGATACTCTTTTCAACTACTAAACATGATTAATATAAAGTAAGTGAAATTAATTATCCAAGTGTTCATTGCACATTAATAGCATTATTCTTATGATTGGATTCTCTGACACCAAAGGTATGCTTCTTATTACCCTCTGGTTTTTTTCAGCAAAAGAAATGATAAATTTTAATTTGTTGAGCATCTTTTAGTCATCGTCATCCAAAAGGCTAAATGCTTGTTCTGGTTTTCGTCATGTCAGTGAAATAAAAGCAACCTTTGCTGTGAAAAAGGGTGTTTGTACAATACCCTTTGTGAAATCAAAGCCACCTTTTGTGTGAAAAGGAAAGCTGGTGGTACAATACCCTTTGTAAAATCAAAGCCATCTTTGGTGTTAGATATTTTTCTCTCTTTTCCATGTCCATTCATGATCTTGAGTAAATTATCTGATGCACAAAAGTTAGATACATTTCCTAGGTTTTCTCACCATTGATCTCCAATTGAAAATTTAGCTACAAAATGCAAACTTAGGTAATGAAATTCATGCTTTAAGTTTCAATTCCAATGACACATTTGAAATGGTGTAAGTTTTTTGCTTAAAACAAGGCATTGTTTTGATGCAACAATGGACAGATTCTCTTCCTGAGTGGAGGAAAAAAAAGTTAGAACAAACTGATTATCTCCCATGATTAGTAATTAGTACTTGATTAGTGAGGAACCCCAAGATGCCAAAGTAAACTCATGAAGCCATGATAATGGCTATATTGTGAATAGTAGAACTACAATATTTCTCATACCTTTTTTTCTTAAAAAAACATGGAGTTATAAAGAACCTAATAACAATTAAAACAAGGCTTTGGATGGAAAAAGTGTCACATAACTATTGAACTGACATACCAGAATCAACCTCACAGTAATCCACAAGGAGCTTTCACTCACTGGTACTCATATTTACAAAACCTCTACAACTAGGTACAGATCTCAGAATGGAGCTGATCCTATTCGGCGAAGTTGATACTTAGGTTCAGGAGGTGGTGTGCTTGGCAACATCTTCTCTATCTCCTGCAAGTTTAGCAAAATTTATAAACAAGTCAGTCTAATATGGTAGAAATAAGAAAGTAAGCATGTCCAATTATAATGAATCAGCATCGAAAAACATGTTGGTAGGTACTCATGATTTTATCAAGTAAAGAGTGATGATGCTAACATTCTGAATACATGCAATGACAATTTTTGTAGTATATAGCTGCATGAAGGATTTATAATCCAACATTTTTGTAATAATGAACTGCAATTGTGCAATGAGCAAGGAAAGTAAAGCTTGTAAACCAAAGTCTAACTCACTGTACCCAAAAAATCAAAATACATTATCCAAGACACAGTTCAAGATGTGGACCAGTGCATGAAAGCAATGTTTATATTTGGTGACAAGTAATTGTGCTCTCTATATAGCTAAAACATCACAAGGCATAGACAAAAGGGGCAAATCTAATGACAGCAAGAGAGATGCATCCAAATAAATGCCATCATCACTCATCAAAGCTGTTTTGGTAATGACTCAAACCAATTCCTTTGATGTTACAAGATTTGATTGTGATTGATCCCTCAACTTTAAAAAGCTTATAAGCCCTATTCCAACATTCTTCCACCATTTTCCTTTCTAAAAATTAAGCCAACTACCATTATAATCATCATAATCATGACAAAGCCACATAATCATCATAAAGACACATCCCATTGCACAACTCGGGGTAGGATTTAACCAAAAACCAAAAGAGAAAAAAACGATATAGCTCTACAATCTAATTTTTCAAAGGAATAAACTGGTTTTTTCAAAGTATATCAAGGACATCATATTGATCAAAGTGCAATTCTATTTTATTTCAATATACCAGAATCAATTATGACAGTCCAAAGTAACCCCTCACCCCAGCTTCCATAATCCAGGTGATACAAACCCAGGGATTGATCAGTGATTTGTGTACAGAAGAAGTGTGATTGACCAAAACCACCATACATGATGAAACAGTTTAATTTAGAGCGAAAATAAATGCAGGGTAGCAAATTATGGTATGCACCAGAAATATAAAAAAGGACAGACAGATTATTACAATGCTAAACAGCTGCTAGTTAATAAAAAAGCTAAGGAGAAATATGACACTGGTATAAACATGGTGCATCACAATGCATAGAAATAAGTTGCTTTCATAAAATTCTAAAACACAAGGATAATGTAAAAGCAGAAGAAAAGAAGTGTCCTTTGACTTGAATCATAATAGGGAAAAGAAAATATCTAAAAATCACGTGATTGTATAATCCTGCTGCAGAATAGTAATGTTAAAGTTTTCAAGATGTGGAATCCAGTTCTAGTAAACCAAAGTTTTATACAGATCTACCTTGCTTAATCTTTTGGAAGGGGCTGAGAGTAAGACATGTGTTAAAAATGATTGAAATGCATCAGCACATTTGAAAAACAGAATGGAAATGAAAGAATGCAACAAAAAAAAAAAATCCCCATCATTAGCTCAAAGGATAAAGGACAAACAAAGGACAAACCAAAGATAAAGGACCAGTATGAAAAAGCTTCTTCCCCAGATCCCTTGTTTATGTTTCTCATCTCATAATATTTCCTCCCAGCAAAATTATGTAATGCAGAATTTTTTTTTTATATTGAATCTCCTCAACCATCAACACACCATGCTGTATAACGAGAAGTTTGTGAACATTAAATCACTAGTTGCCAGATACCAGAATTATACACTTCAAAGATTACAAACTCATGAAGCAAAGAAGCTGTGAATGTCAATCAAACATCAGAGTTAATTATTCCCAACCAAGTCACATAAGAAGCAAACTTTTGAATGGTTGAGGAAAATATTTCATGGTCAACAAAAACTCCTTAATACTTGTTAATTCAAGTCTTGATTGATGATGAATCATAATATGCATAGTTTTCTTTGGAATTTAATTTGAATTAACAGCAAAACACGGTCAAGGCAATTTAAGTAGAACTTCAAAGCAGAAACTACCTGTCGTTTCCTCAGCCTTTCATTTTCCTCTTCCAGACGCGAGACTTTATGCTCCAATTCATTTGTGTATGCCTGTTTATGACATTGATGATTCAGGATAAGGATTTTACTATGGAAAAAACTAATTACAGGATAAAGACACACATAACGTGACACTCAAAATAAAGAAAAAGAGCACCTGTTTCCTTGCTCTTGAACGGGCAGCAGATTCTCTATTTTTTATCATCCTTTTCTGTCTCCTCTCAACAGTCTTCTCCATCATGTCCTCAGGAGTGCCCCTTTTTCTTCCAGGAGTATGTGAGTCTGACATTGTTCCCATCAGAGGCGATGGCATTGCGACCACCTGGCTATCTGCATACGAAACATCCAATGAAGCTCCAGGCCCCATGTGCATTGGTTGTGCCATACCCTGGCCTGGCATATAGATCTGCATCAAACCTTGCTGTGGATGCTGATATTGTGCAGGTGGATACTGTATCCACTGTCCTTGTGAAGGAAACTGTGGTACTACCATGTTTGAATCAATCCCAGCAACAGGACCAGTATTCTTTCGATTAGATGTTTCTGCAACAACTCCTGCTTTCACCAAGAAATCCTCCAATGTCATTTCTCCCAAAGTAGGCTGTCTGTCTCGGAACTTCTTCTCCTCAATGATTTTGTTTTGTTGGATATCTTTCCAAACCTCATCCACAGTCTTCTTGCTTAGTGCACCAGTCAATGACAGACTAGCCTGACGCTGCAGAGCCGCTTGACCAGCTTGTGGCGTGCCCTCATGCTCCATACCAACGGTCTGGCCTGCCTCCACAGTCCACACATTTTTTAGAAGCTCATCAAGGTTCATACTACTTAGTGGCTTCCCTAAATCACCCAATTGATTCTGAACCTCATCCAATGTGAGACTATACATTGAGTTTTGCCGCACCAGAGGCTGGACTTGTGACTGTTTTCCATTACTGTCTTTACCACCACCTTGAGATCCCATGGTTTGAGTCCCCATTTACCAATTATAACTGTCAACAATTCAGTTCACACATAAAAGACTGAAACCAACTAATCCACATCTTCAACCCTGTCCCAGAAAATCAGAATCTGATAAATAAAAGAAATCAAAATCAAAATCACCTTGTTTGTAGGGATAATCCATAAGCTTTTAGAATCCATAATAACCTACATGTCTAACATGCATTCCAACACACTGAAGAAAACCGTCAATTGTAGCAAAGCAAGAAAATTTCAAAACTTTTTGTCAAACATGATATCATGCACATGTAGCTGACAGAGTTGCAATTTCCTATGAAAAAAATAATTTTAAAAACATAACTCATGACTCAAACCAGTCAAAAGAGAAAAAAAAGCAGAGATCTTGTAAGTTAGCAGCAGGATGCAAGGTACATTTCATTTCCTCTAAAAATGAAACCTACCAAACATGAAAACAGTGAAAGTTGTTAGTCTAATACATTCACAACACGAAACATATTGAGGAAATAAATTATGACTAAAGACAAAAATGTAATGATCGAGATCAATCAAATCCAGAATTGAAGCAGAGGATAAACTCTAGAAGGACAAGCAGATAAAACCAAGTGAACATGTCATACTAAAATCCAAAGAACCACTGTAAACTCAAGCAAATGAAAACATGAAAGGTACACTCCTTGCACACAAATAAAAATGTTACTTCGAAAAGCTTATCAGAACATTGAATATTACTTAAAAAAGGGTTATTAGAACATTGATCCCTTGCATGCAAGCTCGGAGAAACAGTCAACAAAATAAAAATTTCAATAAAACCCAAAATTCCATATTCAAAACATATGAGTGTTCTCTAAAACTTCAGCATTAAAATCCAGGGCCCATATTCCCACAAGTCTTACTCACAGAACACCAAAATTGAAAGTTACACAAATTCATCCCAAGATCTCCAGACACCGAAGAGAACGAAGAAAAACACCCGGAATTCAAAATCAAATCTTTCAGAGAAGAACTTGAAAGGAAAACCATTTGCATGCAACCAATTGAGCTTCACTATTGAAAGACCAAAAGAAATAGAAAAAAGTATCTGAAAATATTCTAAGAAACAAAAGGGTGTGAGATCAAACCCACCACCAGAAACCCAGTATTTGTTTCCAACATGCAGTGATAAAAATCCAAAATTTGAAGAGCAAAACATGATGGAAAAGAAAGAGTGTGATGTAAGGAATAAAAGCGCGTGAGAGGGAGAAGAGAAGAACCTTCTTTTTGTCGTGTGTGTCGGAGAGAGATAGAGGGATCTGAAGGAGGGGAGTGAGAGATTGAAAAATGGGTTTTGGAGCGAAAATCAGAAGAAGGTATAGGTGATGAACAAAGGTTTCACAACAACATAAGTGTGTGTTTGTGCATTCGTGCGTTGGTCGAAGAAAGACAATCCAAGGTGGGTTTGTGTGACTTGTGAAAGAAAGAGAGATTTGAGAAATAGAGAGAATGAAAAGATGCAAAGCCAAATGGCAACTTCTCCCTTTTTATACATAAAAAACACTTCAATTTAATCACGTACATCTTCTTTCTCATGGGACAAAATTGTAAAACAATAAATAATTACAAATTCAACTTCTTTCTTTTTTTTCTTTTTAGTTCATCTCCTAATAACAAAAAAAAAACAAACCTCACCTTAAAGTCCACTTTGTAATATGGTATCAGAACTGATTTTATCGAATTGAGTTACGCTTAAAGTCCACTCAAATTGAGTTAGACTTAAAGTCCACTGGAATTGAGTTAGGCTTAAAGTCCACTTCGTAATATGATATCAGAATCATTTAAAGTCCACCACGTAATACACTCTTTCATTTATATTTTAATAATTTAATATTTTAATTACTGTTTTTAATGCATCTCATCTCTTAATTAATTAATGTTATAGTTTCAACAAACTTTAGAATTTATTTTTAAAATGGAAATGAATGTTGTCAAGATTACAGTTTCTTTAATTATGATTTTATTTTTTATGGATTGAAAATATAAATTTAACACATGTGATTTTTTGTCAGAATTTTGGACGATTATTATGTTTTTATCGAATATTACATAACTACTTGGGTGGAGTGATTTTCATTGATATTGATTCGTTAAATTAGGAGGTGTTTGTATTATTTGACAGTAATAAAGACATGCATTCAGATTGAAGATAGAAAAGAATTTATATTGACGATACACAATTCTGATACCAGATTTACAAGATAATATATTATAATGGATATTAAAATTATTCATTTTTAAATAAATTAGAAAAAATTCAAATAAGAAATTTCATAATATTTAAATATCTTTAAACCAGAAAAAGACGCGTGGTTTAAAAGAATGTGTAATATAAGATTTTATTTTGAAGTTTTCAAAATTAAAACTGTAAAAAAATAATTACAAATTGTACCTTAATTTTTCCAATAATAACATCTACTTATTTTATATTATTTTTTAATATTTAAAACCATGATTTGGAGAGTTAATGAAATTAAATTAAATATTTTCATTTTATGTGATAAATTAGTAATTTAAGAAGATTTTGTTTATTATAACTTGATTTAAGAGATAAAATAAATTAGAATTAGAAAATTAAAAATTGAAAATTAAAAATTCAATATAAATCAAAATATATGTTTTTAGTTTAGTTTAATTCAAATAATACTTATGTCTAAACTAAAGCATGTTGAGTTTGTAAATGTGTGGAATAGTTTTGTTTGATTCATATTATTTTTAACAATAAAAATATTGAAAACAAATCTCTCTAAAAAAACCCTAAACACACTGAAGATTCAAGATTCAAAGCTTCTGTTTAGAGAATTATCTCATTAAAATACAAGTATAAATTTTAATAGTTAATTAATTACCCAACATATGTGGATTTTCATATTCTATTTCATAATGGGTGAGTTTGTATATAATTTAATTTTAAAAACACCTATTTAATAAAGTTATCAGTTTTTTTTTATATTTGTCTGATATGTTTATTTTAAATTAAAAAGTTTTCTTCTTATTATACGAATAAAATCCTATTTACTTTTCAAATAAGTAGATATTTTAAAATTTACTTATTTAAAAAAATATTTATTGTAAGTTTGAGCATATTAACCCAGTATTTCTTGATAGATTTGGATGTTAAGAATTTTATTTCTTATTAAAAAATTTAATCAAAATTTAAATATTTTTAATTGAATTTTTATAAAAATAATCTGTTTTAATGTATATGTTCAAAATGATTTTTTTTTTTATCAAGTACTCCGTTCTTTAATATTGTTGTTAATGTAATTAGGTAGTTATTTTTTTTTATCTTTTACTCATTCATAAATTTTAGTCTTTTTTTTCTCTAATTTTTTATAACTCGTAACTTAATATATTTTTAAAGAAAAAACGAGCAAGTTTATAGACAAATTAGAAGAGATTGAAGAAAGAATAAACGAATTGATGGATAAATTTTAAATAAAAAAATTAAAAGTAACAGTCACGTTATTCTGAGATAAAAAAAGTTAAACAACAAACCTTCTTAAATGAAAACAAGAAAGATTTTAAATATAATTATTTTTTTATAGAATAATTAAAAATATCCAAATTGAGAATGTTCTTAATTAAGTGCATTCAAAGTTACGAAATAGTTATATGATCCAACGTGGTTTTCAATAAAAAACAATAAATGCATTAAACTTTTATGAGTTGTAAACTTATAACTTTTTTAAATAAAGAAAAATAATACCGTTTGAATTTTAAAAATAAACGTTAAATAAAAAAAATGTTTAAAAATTGACTACTAAAAAAAATTACTCAACAAATTATTATTATATATTTGGTTTACTAGCATATGTATGTACTCTTTTTTACACCATTTTATAATTCTTTATATAAAATAATCTTTTATTTTATGTAATCTTTATTATATAAAACTAAAATAATTGAATATATTATTTATTAAAGTTAGTCTTGGAAATGATAATGTGCTTAATATTTAAAGCAAAGACTTCATTAAAAGAATGGAAAGGGAGAAGACAATGTACCAAACAAAATGCATTACGTGTTCCCATTTTATTTTTTAACATCTCTATTCACCATTGATGCAACTATTTTAATGGATTCTAATATTTAGATTTAGTTTTTAATTTCTAATTATTGTTGATTTCATAGTTGATATTCAAAGTTATAAAGTAGAAAGAGATTGCACTACAACAAAATTATTTAATGACAATTAAATTAATTTTAAGGATACAAAGTAATTAATTATTGTAGTGAGTGTTATTGTACAAAAGAGATTTAGAGAATTTTATTTGTAAAAAATAAAAAATTTACTGGATGAACAATTAATTTCTCCGTTTTGATTTATGGGTGTTAACTTCATTCGTTTCTTCTTTAACTCTTTAGATTCGGTTGAACTCATTTTCTTTATTATTTTAATCACATTCATTATCTTCGATAAAACTCTCATTACTTTGTTCGTTTTTGATCAGATAGATACTTGCAAAAGTATTCTGATGCTTAAGTAAATATTTGGTATTTGGTACAATAAATACATATTAATGACATACTTTTTTTTTTAAAAGTTGTGCTTATTTATATGTTTCTGATGGATCTGTTATTATTGAGCCAAAATTACATGGATAGTAAAATAAATTTTATTTTATCAATTGATTTGAATAGTAATAGATTTAAACCACTTAAATATTTTTTTTGAATTTACTATTTGGATGAAACATAATAGTCTGTCATATTTTCAATCAATGCAAACATTTATTATTAGCGTAATTAATAAATAATTTTCATAAATTCATTACTTTAATTTTGATATTAAGTGTTTAACTTTAAATTAGAATTTATAGTTAATATTATAATATAACTTCTTTTTTATTTAAAAAGTATAATAACTTAAGTCTCATAATAATTTTGTTACATTAAGAAACAATTGATGTGTATTACATACATAATAATATAAAAATATAATTAAATTTTTTACTAAAGTATTAAATTTTATACTTTTTATTTCTAATAATATTAATAATTTGGGTGTTGTACTATAAATTTTTAAATTATTAATTAATTAAAACATGTATTTATTTAAAATGGTAAATAATGCATACAATATGTAAGTATATTCACATTACATTACTGATAGATTTCCAACTACAAGAAGTTTGTTGGTAATGTAGGAATGGGTAATTTTTTGAGAGACTTTTTTTTCTATTAATATATTATTATCTGAAATTCATGAGTAATTTACTTAGTAGAAATTTGTGGTAAATTCTTGGATAAATTACCATTGTATACATACTTAGATAGTTTATATATATATATATATATATATACACACACACTCGTATACATAATCATAGCAATTTATAATACATGTAAACTATTAAAAAAAACAAAAATATAAATAAAATTATTTAATTTATAAATGATCCAAATTTTTTTAATCAAATATGAAGATACAAAATCCATGCACTTTGTCTTGCATGTTTGTTGTGATGAATATTGGAGGACTTAGAATGTTTTAGCATTAAATACACCCTCTGTTGCTTTGAATGCATTAAATGAATTTTACCAACTAATATTACTCACTTTGCTTTATTTTATTTTATTTTTATCGTAATGACTTCACTTTTGGTGAAAAAATAGGTTATTCAAAATTTTGTAGCTAGTACAAAGAACTTAGATGTTGTCATTTTCTTTGCAGAGTGAGTCTTTTGACTCTGCTGGACTTTTTTAGTGAATTTTAAACTTTGAATACGAAAAATCTTGTGAATTTCATTGTTTTTTTAGGGATATTCTATATAAAAAATAAACAAACATAGTAAATTAACTTTTCATAGAGTGAAAATAAATGGCAAATGTACTTATCACACTTATATAATTGATGTTACATATTATTTTGAGAAATTATTCTTAAAAAAAAATCATTAAATAGAAACCAATTTTATAAATAAAAAATAATTAGTTACTATATTGACTAAATTAGATACTATTTTAGATATTAAAAAAAATTATTGGTATTTAAAGTAGTTTATATTATTAATAAATAGTTTCTAAACTGAGATTTAATTAATTACTAAGGTTTTATTTATCAAGTTTTAGATATCAAAATTCTAAAGCTGGTACCTAAAACCTTTGTAGTTAATTAGATACCTATTTAAAAACTATTTATTAATAATAGAAACTACTTTAGATATCAATAATCTTTTTAGTGTCTAAAATACTATATAATCTAGTCAATATAGTGATTAATTATTTTTGGTCTATAAAATTGATTTCTATTTAATGATGGTCTCGTAGTGTATAATATTTATAAGATAATTGTCACACTTATAAGATGTAACATGTTTCTATGATCAGAAAATCTAGATAGATGATGTTAATGCACATGATATTTAGAAGAAGACTTTCTTAAGATAGATTAAATTGTTTATATTTAGATTAAAATTAATATTTATTTGTACTTAATAAAAACTTAAATAGGACTTGTTCATTTAGCTTCTAACAAATATCCCCACTTTTATGGTGACAAACAATTTAATTATCAACTATCAAGTCTATTATCATGGATACATTTTTTGCTTGAATATGACTAAAAATAGAAAGCCTAAAAATGCATCAAATCACATATATATCAAAGTTTATATGCAATTGGTCAAATTCCATGATTAATTCATATATATATATATATATATATATATATAAACAAAAGATATGTTAGTCTTTTAAAGCATGGCAGGTGAATGTATCAAAGTAAATATATATGCTAGATATAGATATGATATTTGTCAAAGCATTATGATGTATTACATGAGGTAACAAAGAAATCAGAGCATAGAGTAACAAAAGAAAAAAAAACTCTATTATTTGATGAAACATTAAACTTATTACTAAATAGCTTTTTGAATCAATTTGATGTGCTTTATATGCCAGGTTTTCAAAAAGCTAAGTTATACTACTAAAAACTTGAGTAAATAGAAAAAAAATACTCCTAAATATTGTTACTTCTCAAATAAATATTTAATTTCTCCTCCTTAATTGTGTTTTTGATTAATATAATTTTTCTCTCACTATAAGAAATTTCAAATTTATCTATGAATTATTATGCATAGATACAAATCTGTAGATAGATTCAACTTTACATAGGAATATTATCCATAAATATTTATTGGTAAATTCACATTACATACAAATTATTACTTACCAATCTATATATAATTCAATATTATACATTGATTATTACCCATGAATTAATAATAATAATATTAATAGTAAAATTAATAATAATACTAACATTAATAATAATAATACTATTAATAATATTAATATTATTAATATTGTCATTAACATTATTAATAAAAATAATAATACTAACATTAATAAAATAATAATTATATTAATATGCCTAGTAATTATATATAATTTGTGTGTATGTATATGCTTCTAGTAATTACATGAGGATAAATTTATGTAAGTAAATGCTCTAGTCATCACATACGAAAATATTTTCATATATAAATGCTTATAGTCATTACATATATAAAAGTTTTCGTATATAAACACACCTAGCCATTACCCATAGAAAAATTTTCATATGTAAATGTGCTTAGTCACTACATAAAAAAAAATTATGTAAATTTTTGTATATTATTATTATTATCATTATTACTATTATTATTAATAATAAAAATATTAATATTGATAATAATAATTATAATAATAATAATGATAATATGAGAACAAAATTTCTTTGGTGTAGTTATTATAAGTTTTATATTTACTTTATGGGATATGAGTTCAATTCACTTCAACAACAAACTGTTAATAACAATAATATAAATACTAATCATAATAGGAAAAATAATAATTTTAATGTACCTAGTCATTTTATAGTCATTCTATGGAAATCCATGTATGTAACCTGGGAGTAATGGCTAATAAGATAGTTTTACATAGAGAAAACTAATTTTTTTGTAGTGTCTTCCTTTGTTGGGCAACATTAAAAAGTGATATGCTCATTTTTCATTTGAAGAGATCACCATGAAGCTAAGGTATAGTGATGGTGATCTTAGTTATATATGTTTGATGAAAATGGTCAAGCTTCAACTTCAATATTCATTTTTGTACTGTAGATCATGCTTTAAAGCAATCCTAGTTCTATGTAGCTTTTGCCTCAATAGATCAAACTCTTCCCTAGTAATTGTTGGCTCAAATAAAACAAGAATCAAGTAAGAGTCTTCAACATTTCTGTATCTGAAACCACCTTCAACAAGTATAAGTACCACATCTTCTAAGGGTAAAGTTAATATTGAGTAACTAATTGAAAATAGAAACAAGAGAGTAATATTTATAAGATACAAAAGAATTTAAGGCTTTTAATTAGGGTTAATCATATAATTATGCGGTTAGTAATTCTCATATATGGAGATTGAACACAAAATGAAAAGGAAATCATAAAAAAGTAAATCATTCTAAAAATTTCAGAAAAAACAATTGGTTACATGACCAAGATGACCTTTATAAGACCACATATTTCCTATTAATTAATCTTTGTATCTGGAAGTCTTTGATTCACGATCACTTCTCAATATCGGGGGTCTTGATCTCATAAGAGAAGTACCTACAAAGATACCCCAACGCTCAAGTCGTGGCATAAGAAATAATATTAGTTTTAAATATCTTGGGAGCAGTTGTCTATTTATACTATCCTTAATGGGCTTTTACCTGAATGGGTCATGGGGATGGACTCATGTTATTCTTAATCTTGGTTTATTCATGATTTAGTCATGATGATTATTTTTATATTATTTTTATCATTTGATTGGTTACATAAACATTGTATATGATTGTATTAAGATGTTCTCGACCTTAATAATGTACTTCTCGACCAGACTAGTACTTTTTGATCTTGACTGGTACCTTTAAGCCTTGCCTAATACTTCTCAGAAATATTGGCACTTTTCAAGTTGGCTAGATTCTTCTCGACAATATTGGTTCTTCGAAGTCTTGCCTGGTGCCTCTTAGCCAGACTAGTATTTCTCGACCTTACCTAGTAGATTAAGCCTTGCCTGGTACTTCTCAAGCTTGCCCAGTTTGTTTAATGTCTAACCTAAACCTTCTTGATTTATGAATCGTGTAGTACCCTGACCCCCATGTTTGAGTGTATTACGATGATTCTTGAAGGAAAATTTCATTTCTTTGCCTAGATTTCATTAGATATGTACGATATACTAACCTCCCAGGTTAGAGTAGGTGAAATCCTATCAAGAGTCTAAAACGTTTTGAGAGTATCTTAAGTGATGTGCATAATAAATGTTGGTGACGTTTATGGGTGTGAAGCAATGTGTTATCTTAACCGCCATATGCATTGCGGAAGAAGCAGAAAAGTAATTTAAGAATGAGTTTCTCTTGAAGGATGGTTATGATTGGGAGAATCATCAGGTTCATGAGTAATTTTCCAAGTATCACTAGTCCTCTATGCTTCGTTTGTTTGATGATGTTGATGTTGTTTTCTTTTGTGACTAGGCATGAATTAATTTGGTAAGGTTTTCTAAGGGTGAGTTACGTAAAAAAAGTTGTTCTCGAGCTTAATGTTATAGTTCATACATAATAAAATGTCGTAGCTGATATGCATAAATGCTCTTGGCATCCTGAACCGAGATCTTGCTTCCTTATATTTTCCTGATAAAGTTCACATGAAGTGAGTCATCCTGCATCGATATGTTGTTTTCAAATAACCTTATCGCCAGGGTTCCCATAGAGTGAATTGTTCTAGACTGAGTTATTGATTTAGAAGTTTTCTTTGTAGGGTTTATATGGAGTGAATCATCAGAGAACAAATTAAAAGAGGGTTTACATAATTTTCTAACCCTTTCCAGGCATTTTTTTTTTTTACAGAATGTCGAAGAAGAAGTAAAGGAAGAGATTCTTTAGATTTTACCGATTGAGGATTTGGTTATTCATGACTTAAAGGGACACAAATCATGACAATGTTGTATTATAGAGGCAGGAAAAATTTTACCTTGCTCCATGGTGGTTGTCAATGTTTTGGTTCAAAGTTTAAATGGTCTCAAATCAGAACATACTAGTTTAGTCATCCCTTGTTCATCATGACAAATGTATTTATAAGCCCTTATTAGTTATCAATTATCTTATAAATCTAAACTAATATTATTTAGTCTTTAAAATTCTCTTCAAAGTTAAAAGCATATAACTATCCAATAACATTTCATATTCATCTGGATAGATGTCCAAAAATTTCCAACAATTATGACTACTTTTTTCTTAAGTGACAATCTGATTGGTTGAGCGCAAATTGGCCTAACTAATTTCTTTCTACTGGAATGTTTTCGCTTGAGTTAAAAATATCATTTAAGTTAAGTTTTTTTTAAGGAAAATTCACTTGAACCAAAAAAAAAAAATCATTTGAGCAAAAGTTGCACCCTTGAGTCACATCATCACCGTCTCATTTTTGTTTAAAAGGTTTAGGGTTTTAAGATTTCAAAGTTATAAATTTTAAGGAAAAAATGAGTCAACTATCTGTGAAAGCTTTTTGCAAGGAGAGAAAAAATGAGTTAACGTGAATTGAAGACCTAGGTCATTATAAAGTAAAAATATTTAATTAATTTATGTAAAACCATTATTGAATCCAATAAAAAAAATTAGGTCGGGCTTGGATAGGGTTTTCTACATGTTTTATTAGGCTCAATAGAACACAATTTTCTCTTGTGTTCAATTCTATTGGATTAATTAACTCAAAATTTTGTTTTTTTTTAATTTTTAATTTCAAACCATTTTTAGTATTTTTTATTTGTTTAAAAATGGACTATATTATTTAATATTTAAATAATTAAATATTTAAAAAAACACGTTTAGTTATTAGAATAATAAATAAATTAAATAATAATTATATTATTATTATTATTGATACTATTTAATAATTTGATAGAATTTTTTTAACCCAATCTGCAGGAGATTGAGTTAGTGATTTTGATTGGATTTGACCTAGTTACAAATAGAACTCAATCTAATTTATTTCAATTGGATTGTTAGATTAGGTTGTTGATCCAATGATTGAGTAAGTTTAAGGTGAGTTAAGTTTGACCCAATTATAAAAAAAAATAAAATTTATCTGAATTAGGTAGAGTCAAATTGAATATTAAATAATATTACTTAAAGTTACAAGAAAATGACAATTTATTTAAACATGTAGGAATAAAAAGTAAAAAAAAAAAAGAGAGAGAGGTTGTAATAGCCGTTTTTTTAAAAGAGGATAAAATATATTTTTTATTATATAGTATACATTTTATTTTTGGTTTTTATAAAACTGTGTTTTCAAACAATCCTAGTAAAATTTATCTTTCTTGTCCTTAATATTTTCTTTGAGTCCTTTAATACATTCAATTTTTTTCATCCATCCTTGTATTATTTGAATTTTAAAAATCAATCAGAAACAAGGAAGACGGTTGGGATCAAACCATTTGCATTTGGCTGATTCTCCCAACACCATATAAATTCAAATTTGTATACACTATTCGAAATATACAAAGTTTCGGCAAATCCAGAATTAACATGTCACTTCCGTAAGCAAACATAAATAAGTTATGAATCTCAATCCTCAACACCATTTACAGCACACCATTCTGGATATGAAAATCCAGAACTCATAACTCACTTCCAGATATGATCATCCGAAAGCTTAAATGAAATATGAAAATGACCTTCCATATTTTGAAATCCGAAATGTATAAAAATCACTTCCCGATATTGGCATCCATAAGCAAATGTGTGAAAAGGGCATAATAGAATTTTAAAATTTTCATTGGTACCAGTCAAAATTGATTGGGTGCAAGTAATTGACTTTGCATTTTTGTTTATAATTGGGTCTGCACCGAATTTATGCATCGAATCAACTTTCGAATTTCCAAAATGATCTTTCATTCAAAAATTGAAAATCTGAAATTAAAAAATATATTTAAAAGAAATCCAAAATATCATTTTATGTTCTCAAAATAAAATTTTAGATTAGAATTGGAAAATTAAAATCTCATTCCCAAAAAACAATTCCGGAATACAAATTATACCTTCTAGCAAATATTTTTAGAAAACAAAATCTAAAAAATCCAGAAAAAAGATTCCAAAAATTCCTAAAAAAATTCTAGAAATCTAAATTAAAAAATGTATTTCGAAATACGAAAATATTTTGATTTGCACTCTCCACTTATGTTAAAACTAAAAAAGATATTTTTTTAACTTCACATAAGACATGCGTCAAAAAAACAGGTGCAAGAAGCAATGGCCTTATAATTATTGAACTTGTTCTATCATTTCATACTCGTGTCCACCACTCTAACTTCGACTTTCAAAATTTTCCCAAAATATATACATGATAAAAAATAAAAAAATTATTTCAAAATTTTGAAATAATATCACATATAATATAAAAGAACTTTCGTATAAGTTTTTTCTAAAAATTAACATTTAATTTATGTATAAATTAATTTTACTTTATGTAGGAGTATATATATATATATATATATATATATATATATATATATATATATATATATATATATATAATTTACATTTCGGAAAACAAAATCTGGAAACATATTTTGGAAAAGAGATTCTAGAAAACTACAGAGAGCATTTTGGTCATTTTGCATAAGTGATTGGGTGCAATTCTAAATTTGTTGGCTGTAGGAAGCAATTGCCCTAATTTTTACATCAATGTAAGAAAGAGAGACACCATACTTTACAGGCAATTACTTCCTGCACCCGATCAATTGCTTCCTGCACCCGACGAAGTTTTTAAATCCAACTATGCCCTTGTCTCTGGAAGCTATAAACGTGCCTACGGATGACAATATCCAGAACACATTGTTGTGTTTATGGATGGAATTATCCAGAACCCATATTGGTGCCTATGGATGGATTTATCCGGAATCCAATATTGGTGCCTATGGATAAAAAAATCTGGAAGTCAGAGTTGCTTATGGATGAAAAAATCTGGAAGTCATACACGTGTCTATGGATGGAAAAATCTGGACGAAACCATCCGTAGAACAATAACAAATACCGAATAAAAATATCCACAACTCAAATATAACTTCCGCACAAAAATATCCAGAAGCCACAAATTATAATTCCGCATAAATTTATCCAGAAGACACAAACTACAATTCCGAATAAAATTATCCGGAAGCCACTTACCTTCTCTTCTCCGACGATGGTTCATTCTCCGACATTCGCTCCTGGCTTCCTCTCCATTCAAGGGCTCCTTTAGAGGAAAAGTGCGAAGTCCTTGGGCATGGCGGCTAGTGCTATGCCGGCGAAATTGAACGGGACAAAGGTAGTTGACGGCTGCGGGTTCACTACGAAAACGAAGAGGACGACTTGAGTGCAGATCTCTTACTTAACCTAATGTCAAATTCATTAAGGGCAATTTAGTCTTTTCCTATCTACAATAAGGTGCCAGTTTGAAATGATCAGGTGCAGGGAGAATCAACCTACTTTACAAAGTACACACAGCTAAAGCAGTGATATCCAAAATCGATTATGATGATGCCATGGCAAAAATCATTGACGAATTTTCTAATCATTGGTGTTATGCGATAGCGGTGGACCCTTTGGTGATGACTTTGCCAAAGAACCAAGGAAGACCACAACCCTAAGTGAGTCACTTAAACAATTTTTAAATTATATCATATAATAATAGTTACATTCTAGTTAGTTTCTTTATTTTTATAGCTCAATGGTGCATGAATTATGGGCACACAACTCCCAACTTACAAAAGCTAGCAATCAAGATTTTAAGTTTGTCATATAGTTCATCAAGATGTGAATGCAATTGGAATGTATTTAAGCAAATAATAACTATTGTTCATGACATGACTCATTTCATTATCATCTTTTTTGTAGAATATAGAAAGAAATTAATTCACATTTTATTTATTCATAGTGCAGATTCATTAAAAAAAAAGGAATAGGTTGGATCACAAAATGTTGCATGATTTAGTTTACATAAAATATAACCAACAACTTGTTCAAGGATACAATATTAGGGATGAAATAAACTTTATTGTACTGAATGACATTGATGAGTGCAATGAGTGGTTAGTGGGACAAGTAGATGATGAGAATGATAATGAAAAGGGAGAAAATAAATTGGTTTTTCGATGATGATCCCACTCTTAATCAAGAAATTGTTTATGAAGCTTCAGGTGTTGGAGAACCAATAACTTATACAAGGAGACAAACAACTAGTAAAAGAAAGCAACCATCAAGTGATGGTATTGTCATTGGATCTTCCCATGCTTTTAAGAAAATCCAGGTGCAACTTCAACCCCAACAAGAAAGGACAAAGAAAATATTCAAAATTGGGGCTGAGAATGAATTGCATGATAACTCTAATTTCAAGTTTGAAAACTTACTTAACTTTGAAAAGAGTTTCTCTAAAGGGAAAGAGGAGAGATATGTCTCATTAGTTAATATTAAAGACAACTATGTTGAGATTGAAGAAGAGTCAAATAATTAGAAGTTTAAGACATTTATTTTATATTTTGTTGTTATTTTAAGTTTTGAACTTGAAATTTGTAGTATTTTGATTTGATGTTATTGTTATTTGAATTATATATGATTGTCTCTTTTATTTTGTATTACAATTATATTTTTGTATTTTTTAAAATTATCTACATGTACATATTGAATTTCTTTTGACTACAATGCTTCCACCATCAATTTTAATATAATTATTTATAAATTTATTTTTGTAGTTTTCACTGTTTTGACAACGAATATAATCTGGAATGGAGTTTATTATGAAAGTAGTATCATAGTCGTATTTGCCTAGTGGAAAAATTTAGCATACTACAAGTATATCCTAAGTTTGTTTCCAATTGTCAAAAAGGCTTCAAAATAGGAAAAGATTCCACTTTATACCATTTAAACTACCTTTTTAATTTTACTACTAATTTCACTTTACTTTTGCTTTAATTAATATGACAGTGAAGAGTGAGTACAAAGGAATTTCCCTCCTTTAAACATGAAAATCTTGTAGTTTTACTAAAATAGCCCCTATCCAAAATAGAAACATGGCCTAAAAATTGACATGATAACTATTGGAATTTGACCAGTGAAATTGTTAGCCACATGCTGTCATTCCTCAACCAGTTGCTATCAGTTAAGGGTATTGGTAAGGTAATCCACATTTGGAATTTCCCATTATACAACCTTCAAGTCTCAAAAACAACGTTGGAATTAGGACATGGTGCAAACTCAGTGAATTGGTTAGTGTTTCCTTTGTTTCAAGCAAACACTTCTTACAGTATACTTCAAGACTATCATTACTTGCATTTTTTGCAACCCGAGAGATACTGTTAGAGGCACAACAGGATGAAGAACTTAATTGTGTGCATGAAACTATATATAAATTGAGGAGGGTGATTTATTCGGCAACATCTAAGAAATAGTAACCAAGTGGAGATTCAAGATGAAGTTGAAATCCTTTGCTCACCTTCTCTTTATGTTGTTTTTTGTGGCCTTTTCCAACATCCAAATTTGCCTAGGAGACTGTGAGAATCTACAGGATACTTGTCCAGCAGTTCCACCCAATCAGAAGACCATATTCATCAATGGTCTACAATGCAAAAACCCAGTTAATGTAACAGCTCAAGATTTCAGGACCACAAAACTGAGCAATGCTGGCTCTACGGACATTTTTGGTGCATCTATGAAAATTGTGAGTGCTGCTGAGTTTGGTGGTCTGAATACTCTTGGCCTCTCCATTGGAAGAACTGATCTTGATGGGAATGGCCTGGTAAACTTCCACTATCATCCTAGAGCTACTGAGATGATCTTTGTTACCAAAGGTGTGTTGTTAGCTGGATTTGTTGATACCAACAACCAGTATTTCCAGCAGTTGATTAAAGTAGGTGATGTGTTTGTGTTCCCCAAGGCTTTGTTCCACTTCTATCTAAATACTGGTTTTGAAGAAGCCACTATCTTCTCAGTGTACAACAGCCAAAATCCTGGCTTTGTATCCCTTAGTCCTACTACTTTTGACACGACAGTGGAATCATTAGACAAGATCAAGAGAAAACTCATCTCACTCTCTGCCTCTGAAGCTCAAGATGTAAACAGTTTCATATCTCCAGAAATGGAAAGCATTTTCAGTTAGCCATTTCAACCTATTCTCTATTGAATTCCACAATATTAGTTCAATTACATGCAACAGTGTGTTTTGTTTGGTTATTTACTGTACTCCCAAGTTATATTATTACCTGTGCCTCATATCTAAGAGCGTTTCAACCCTTTTTCAGCATTATTATTTTATCCATAGAAATGAAACACTAGTTGGAAAAATTACAATCGAATAAACACGAATTTCCTAGCTCTATATGTTACTGGGAATCATGAGTCCGAATGATAACAGGAAGTAGAATGGAAGAGCAAAACAAATGCAACATAACACGAGATTCTCCTTCTTTGGAGTTCAGGTGTGAGAACTAAACACTTTTATTGTTCATTTATTCTAAATGTAGAATGGGGTTTGGCCTCTTTTATAATCATTGACCCCTTTTGTTATCAAGTGTATTATCAACTAACCATGACTTATGTTATTACAACAGTTTCAATAACGTTGTAACAACTTGTCATGGACTACTGGAATATACAAACACAGTCAAATTGGATTAGATGGTTAATACATAGAACATATGATATCAATGGTAATGGTGTTTAAAAGCACAGAAAAATAAGTCAATGCTCGAACTCATTTGAAATCACATTAGGTTGTTCCCTGGAGTCTCATCCAACTAATTTGAGAAAAGTTATTCATATCCTTTAAGTACATCTTCCACCAACTAAGATATCCAAGGATGTAAAATCAAGCAGATTTTCAATATCACAAATGGAAGACGGTTTGTGTTACACAAATTATAGTCTCGAGTTGACCTCAAAAGAGAGCACTGAAGAATAAGCACAGGATTAGCGAATGAGAATGCAATAATGAAACTGAAGGGGAGAATCACGTGAACAATGAGAATTTGAATCTAGAAGTGGCAACTAAAAAGAATTAAAGAGCTGAGATGTCTGCACAAAAATCAACTGGAGTTTATCTATCATAAAAAGATAGATGTTGCTGGCATTCTGCGTTGATGTTGGAACGTGTTCAATGTTCACAGGCGAATGCAGCCTCTATCCTATTGAATCTGAACTTTAAGGCAATTCAAGGGCCTTTATTATGGTTAGGGTTAGGGCAATGCATAAATTCCAGTCAATAGTACTATTTCAGGCGAGATACATGTAGTTTACATTTGATTACTAACACGAGAAAAGGATTTGGACATGTCACAACATGAGATAAATTCATTCATGTGCATTTTAGCTCGTCCAGGCTATTCAATTTCATAGAAAAAAGTGAATGTACCAATAAAGATGTTTACAATCGAGACAAATTGTTTGTTTTATAAGTAGAGCAATGTATTCGCTTGAAGGATGTATTGAATTCGACTACTTTTCTGTGAAGATAACAAATGAAATAAGTACACAATTCTCACTAATTAAAGTGTGTGTGTTTTTGTGTGTGTATGTAAATATATATATTGCAATTTATTTCAAGTAACATGTCAGTAAATAGTATATGTACATAACTTGTAAATCAGTGAAAAAGAATATCAGAGCCAAAACTAGAAGAGTATAAATGATCCATGGAATGATCTATCCTCCACACTGAGGACTTGATGTTGAAAGGACTTAAAATTCTAAAGATGGTACAATGTAAAAAATTAAAAAATAAATGTCTACACTAGCATGACTATGAAAGTGACAGGAAATTGATGAAATTGAAAAGGGAAAATGAATTCTTCTTTCTAGGTAATTTACCACTACCTCATCCCACGTGATTGCCTAAAAGCATTGCCAGGTATAAAAGCTGAAAAAAGCATACACACCACAATTGCTTTGTTTCCTCCATTTTATCTCCAACTACCAACCATGTTCATATAATTACAGCAAAAACTGTTGTCTGAGGGTAGGAAGTATGCTGACCTTTTAAAGATGATGCAACTTCAGAGACAGGAGGCAAAAGAACTAGAAAGTCAGATATTAAATACTAGCAGCATATTTTGAAAAGAATTCCAGTTTGGATTGGTCAGACATATTCTAGAATCTAGAACAAACATAATGACTACTGGTACCAGCCAAATTGGTCATCTTAATCGTGACAATCTTTTCCGTTTCCGATTCTTCTTATGCACAACAACACTTTTTGTGTTACTGCTACCATGAGGAAGAGCCAAAATTGACGATGGTTTGCCAATGTAGGTTCTGCTTTTCTTAGAAACCCATTTCAGAGGCATATTGTTAACTACAGTGCCAATATCGGCAGAATTATTCAGTTCAACTAGTTTCTGGATTTGATCTAGCATCTGATGGGTGCAAGCCAATGACAGATCCAATGCAAATGAATCATCCACTGGTTTTCTCCATAAATCCATCAAAACCTCTTCAAAAGACCGGAAAGACATGGAAGGTTGATAACCTTTAAGATTTTCACAGATCATGTTTACTTTGACGACATGCTTGCAAAGGTTACCTTGCATTGACCAAGAACAATCACAGAATGCAAATTCAGATCCCGGATTCCACACTAGATGAAGTAAGCTACTATCTTTCTGACTCACAACCTTGGCAAAGAGGTGGTCTCTATCATCCAAGGTAACAGCATAGTCTGGAATTTGAAGTGCTCGATGCCATGATGTGGAAAGAATATATTTTTCCTTCACATTCTGGAAAGAATCACTTTCGTCAGCATAGCGATCAAGCCAGTAGCTTGAATGCAACTCAGTAGTCAACCTGTGAACTAACCAATCTACTCTTTGCAGGGCTCCAAGATGTGAGTCATCAAAAAGTTTGGCTTTCAGTTTAACATGATAGGCTTCTAATGCTCCAGAAGCTTCCTGGCTGCCTAGTTGAAAATTTCTCATTGTTGAAAGCCACATTTCTGCAGAACAGAGCAGAAGGATAAGTGGAAAGCAAGTTAATTTATCAATGACTAACTAAGCCCATAACTTCTGAGGTGAAATATAAGGAACATTTCATTCACAATGTCTGGCTTTCAAACATACTTGTGAATATGTCATCACTCAACCAGATATTTTATGTGCATGCAAGGGAAAAAAGGAGAAAGATCTAACCAAGCTTGGGCAACCAGGAAGTTTTGAAGTATTCCATGAAAGCAGTTTGGTCTACAAAATCCAACATGAATTGTTCCAAGGCAAGTGCTGTATTAATGCCTCCCCAAATACTGTACACTATTGTACCAAGACGCTTAAAAATCTCCCGCTGAACCTCAATACTACTGCATTTCTTAACAATATTCCTAAGCCATGATCTACGGACACGCCATAGTGAAAATAGGACAGGACAGCAAAATATATCTCTGCAAAATCAATTAATAGAAGTATGAAATTTAATCACCACAGCTGAATATTAAACCAAACTCATTTCTAAAGCAATAAATCTTGCCTCAAAAGATCAATTTCAGCTGCAGCATCATCAATTAAAAATCCACTGACTTTCCATCCAGGCTCAACACTACGAGCTCGATCAATTAAAGCTTTCAGCCACTTGGACACATCAGGCTTTGCAAAGCTACGTGTAATGACCCATGCAACAGGAAGTGCATGTTGTCTTGAATCAAAAACAAGTAGCGTGAACAAGGGATACTGCCAATATGAAAAGATAACTAAGTTAGGTCGATTGAAAATATATTGCAAGGAGAGAAAGAAAACTGCATTTGTTTTAGATCTAGCATAACTTAGTGATGATTGGAAAAACAAAATTACTTTCAGTCTCTTCACGCCAAAAGTAGAGTCTGCGGCAATAACACTCCGATGACCAAAGCGAATCATTTGTTGCAGCTGCCATTCTGTTTGGATCCCCAAGATGAAAGCGTCAGACTCTGAAGTATCCTGATGAAAAAATACAGACTTTCTATTGCGTTCAATCCACATGCGGATGCTAGCTTGATCATCTAGATCCAGCTCATGGGTAGACCTTTTGATAATCATCCCTAGCTTGTGTACATACTGAGAAGCAAGGCTACTGACTTTTGCATCCGAACCGCAATATCGTTGAATTCCTTCAATGTGTTTCTCCAAGATATTCTCTTCTGGGATGCCCAGATATATCATGGACATAGTTTGCTGCTGAATTTCATTGCATATATAAGGAATCTTTTTGGCACCAGGACCAATGGCATCTCTATCAAGTGGTCCATGGCAGATGAAACCAGACTTGTTAATATGACGCCTCTCATTGTATATAATAAGTGCAAGGGATGGACGGGCATAAAGACGTTTGACAACAAAATGACAAGTACAACCTCGCATCGATTGAGGTCTAGCAGCACGATTTCGGGTGTTAAGTCGATACCTTCGACTTGGTAATATACCTCCTCCCTCCCCATAATTTTCTGGGCCAAACGAGCACCAGTACCTTCACAAAGATCAGAGTTCAACTACACAACATAAGTATTGGAATCCTAATTGGTTTATCATTTCTTTAAGTTTTAAATTATTCATTTGCTAGTCAGCTACTGCTTCCAAAACTCAGATAGCAAAAAAAAAGAAACTATTTGAACTTATGAGCAAATTTAAAACAAGGAACCTAACAAGAACCAAATTTCCTACAAGGGAAGTATTTCACACCTCCAAGTTCCTGTGTTCTATCAAAACAGAACAAGCTAGAAAACGCTAAACATGTATCATAAAAGCCAAAAGAGGAAAAAACTGTCAAAAAGCTTGATCATAGTCATTTTGAATGACATTATAGGCATGGCAGAAACTTACAGCCTGTATTCGAGATACTCATCATCCTTGTACTCCTTCAAGCTTCCAATAGTCCGTTTCCTTCCTCTCTCGATATGAAACCGAGTGGGGCACTCCACATTCGAGCATTCACCAATTATAAAAGCATCAACTCTATCATAGGGAATGAGGGCAACCACATCATGGTGCTCAGAAGTGCCAAACTTGGTCCAAGTCAAGTCAGCAGCACCAAACTCCTCCTCAGATGGGTCTTGCAAGGGAATTTTCCCCACTGATTCAACTATTGCCATATCCACAATGACACAAAAAACAAAAAATCTTCCTTTCTATACACACAGAACAATCTACAAGTCTCTCCGGAAACAATCACAGGTTCAAAATAGTAAAATGTTCAAGCACGAACAGGACACCCTGAAACAACATCAGGAAAAGACCCTTTTGAGATAACAGTTAAAAACTTGATTTTGATAAATTATCTGAGTTATAATCAATAAAAGCTAATCAATTCAATCAAAGGAAAGAGCAAAACAAAGAAAAAAGGTGAAGGCAAGCTGTGCAGTGCCAATTGAAGGGTACACCTACCCTTTGGGTTCAATAATCAGGAGAAGAAGAAGATTGAGTGTTGCACTGTAAGAGAATAGTGGCGCAAACTTAAAAAAGAGGAATTTGGAGAAGCAAAAGCTTGGTGTTCCGTTGGGTTTGCGATGAAATGGGTCGGGTGAGAAGTGATGAATGTGTACAAGAGGATACACAAAACGACACCGTACTGGCGATTTTTATTTTCCCCTATTGCTACTTCGTTGAGAAAAAAAGAGGATTTTTATAGCCCATAGTTAGGTCAGGCTATTCCACTAGTGCAAGTTCACGGCGTGCTAAATTTATAATTTAATTTTAATATTTTTAATTTTATATGAGTATGTATTAATAAAACATGTATATAATTTTTTTAATAATAATGTAAATTCAAATATTTTATATTTATATATTATGTTTTATTTTGATTTATAAAAGTGTGTATCAATATTGTTTTAATGAATTTTGATGTATACAATGAGACATTAATATTAAATGGAACACTTCTTACTAATTTAACTATATATATACACCAAAAATTTCACTTTTTATATGATTTAGACTATCTATTGGGATTATCTGATTTGGAAATGTTTAAGGGATGTTTGTGTTGGAAATTATCTTAAAGGGTGGGCAAAGGGGTTGATGTTGATGGAATATGAGCATTTAAGGTTAGGCTTATGAGGTGGGATGGTGGTGGAAGGATTAACTAGACACTCTAGCCATGATAAATAGTTTAGTTGGTGTGGGTGATGAAATGAGAGGTAACTCAAGAGTAATGTTAGGTTGCACAAATTGTTGAAAAGGTGTTTGACTTTGCTCACACTCATCATAATATGTCTCATAAGATTATTGACAATATACCTCATAAACCTGATATGGCTCATAAGGATGCAAAAGCTGTGTAAAGTAGGACTCACTATGATGAAAATGATGCTTATAAAAATATGAAAGTTTTTGCAAATATGAATCACAATGCATCTCATAGTTGTATCATGATGAGACAAAAAATAATTTCCAAATGAAAGATGGTTTGGTATAGTAGCTAAATCCATATTAATTTCATGATCAAAATTAAGATTTAAAGGTGAAAAATAATTAGTGGATCATCTATTTTGAAATATGTTTTTTTTATAATAATGTGATCATTGAGAAAATTTAAAAACTATACAATCAAAATGAGAAAAAATAGAGTTAGATATGTAGACAAAATAAAAATAAAAAGTATGTAGATAAAGAAGAAAATTGATAACCAAATTCAAATTGGATTCCTTGGTAAGGACGCCAAAATTATTAGTTGTCGTTTAATAGTCAAATTAAAATGATTTCAGTGAAAACTGTGTAACACAGTGCTAGACCCTCTAACACTAAAGAGATGATAGTATAATTGTGTTCAGATGACATCAAGTCGCATATCAACGAATCCAATAGTGAATCAGCCCATTAGTGTTCAAAAGTTATCTCCAAGCAAAATGTTAGAAATAACATTAAAGATAAAAGAGGGATTAGGAATGTTATGTAGAAAATTAAGAGACGATTATAAAATAGTAAAGAAAACAGATTAACTCTCAAGTTCATTAAGTAGTAAATTCTTCAATGATTATCTTAAGATTTTTACTCTTTCAATTCTCACACAAATGTCAAACTTAACCAAACAAACATTAATCAAATTTAACATCTTGTAAGCAAAATAAGCGTCTACTAACATATTCAATATCTCACTCATCTCCAAGCGTTTACTTGTGAGATATTTATCTATTACTCCTTGAACTAAGAGTACAAGAGATTGATTAGAATTAAGCGAACTAACCAAGAATAATTAAATAAGAAAACTGAATTCTGAACAAGGGTTCAAAAACAATTCCTTAACAAGAAATATAATTAAAAAAATCAGACCTTCTAACACAAATTGCTATAGAGAATTTTAAGAACAAAACTTTATTGAACAAAAACCTCGGAATTCATTGCGAAATCACAAGAGAATCGATTCAAATGAGTTTATCCTTCCATGCAGAAGAAAAATGAAGATTACAAAGAAGAAAACAAAGAAAACCCTAATGTTATTCAGAGAAACAACTTGGATTTTTGTTTTATTCGACCCATTCGTAGTGGTAAATGCTTCGTCTAGTCAGATGCTCCTATCGCACTGTCTACCATGTGTAACTACTAGACCGCCTAGTTAGACGGTTTACTTTGGCTAAAAACACAAAATTAGCAGAAATAGTGGTTAAGCCAAAATAAAGCCAATTATATGCATATTAGTTAAAGCAATGGATTTTTTCATTATTATAATCCAAGAATCTATGATTAAACCTATTGAGTATAAATAAAATTATGCCTATCGCATATGGATGTAACAATTAAAGGGATCACATAATGGTTTCCTTTGTTTCTCTTTTAACAATCGCAAAATCCAAATGAAATATGTTGTGGTTTTCGTCTTGACCAATTCCAGTCAACAAAGTTCCATGATATCATCAGCTAAAAAACTCTAAATACCACACATAATGTCTAAATACCACACATAATTCAAACTATAACAAAATACTGAATTATAATATACAAAAAATATCTTAGTCATTTGTGACAAAAAAAAATTCAATTGTGTGTGTAGAATTTATTTTTCAATTGTGTCCGTATGAATAAAATTATGTTATTCATAAATCAAATCCTGCAAACTTTTTGTATTGATAATTGAAATTATGCTATTTTCCTTTACAATATATAAAAAAGGGTCTAGTAATAAGGTGTATTATATGAAGATAATGGTTACACTAAAACTCTGGGTATTTTATTGCCCATTGGATAGGATATGGAATAGAAAACCGTTTTATTACAACATATTGTCTTTCTATTGGAGGACATGTTATATTTTAAAAATTGAAAAAGAAAATATAGTGCATGAATGATGTTGATGTATTGGAAGCACATTTTTATAAAATGGTAGGCACACGTTACCATTTAGGTAATGTAATGTAAAATTTCCGCATGGTAAAGAATGTGAAAGAAAAGAAACTTTATAAAGTGACTGACAAGGATGTGAGTCCGCCGAGCTAAGTAACTAGAGCTTGTAACCCAAGTGGGGGCATGAAGGTGATCGGACAATTCTTTGACTCCCTGGTTGGAGTTATGGCTGCTGTAAGGTTGCTTGCCCATTCCAAGTTGACAATTGAGTGTTGGAGGGACTTTTTGCGAAGGCATAGGTGTCATCACTTAAAGACAATGGGGCACTGCGTGAGGCTGGTTTCACAGAGCAACGATAACCACTACCTCCCAACAGTGGAGGGATAACAAGTTGCTGCAACCACACTCTACGATGACCTGGTCAGCCTCACTTGCTTGGACCTTCACCTTTTTAACATACACAACCATTGCACGCTCCTTTTTAATCACATCCCTATTAGAGAAAAGAGCTTAACGTGTTACACTAAATGACCATATCTATTTCTAACAAGATAAATTTTAATATTAAAAAGGCCTAGTAATAAGGTGTATTTTATGAGGATAAAGGTGACACTAAAACTTTGGGTATTTTATTGCCCATTGGGTAGGATACGGAATCGAAAAACATTTTCTTACAAAATATTGTCTTTTTATTGGAGGAGATATTATATTTTAAAAATTGAAAAAGAAAATATAGTGTATGAATGATGTTGGTGTAATGGAAGCACATTTTTGTACAATGGTTGGTACACGTTACCGTTTAGGTAATGTAATGTAAAAGTCCCACATGGTAAAGCATGTGAAAGAAAAGAAACTTTATAAAGTGACCGACAAGGTTGTGAGTTCGCCGAGCTAAGTAACTTGAGCTTGTAACCCAAGTGGGGGCATGAAGGTGATGGGACAGTTCTTTGACTCCCTGGTTGGAGTTGTGGCTGCTAGAAGTTGGCTTGCCCATTCCGAGTCGAGAGTTGAGTGTTGGAGGGACTTGTGCGAAGGCATAGGTGTCATCACTCTTAGACAAGAGGGCACTGCGTGAGGCTGGTTTCACAGAGCAGCGATTACCTCTACCTCCCAACAGCGGAGGGATAACAAGCTGCTGCAACCACGCTCCACGATGACCTGGTCAGTCGGAGTTGCTTGGACCTTCACCTTTTTTACATACACAACCATTGCACGCTCCTTTTTAATCACATCCCTATTAGAGAAAAGAGTTTAACGTGTTACACTAAATGACCATATCCATTTGTAACAAGATAAATTTTAATATTAAAAAGGCCTAGTAATAAGGTGTATTTTATGAGGATAAAGGTGGCAAAAAAACTTTGGGTATTTTATTGCCCATTGGGTAGGATACGGAATCGAAAAACATTTTATTACAAAATATTGTCTTTTTATTGGAGGAGATATTATATTTTAAAAATTGAAAAAGAAAATATAGTGTATGAATGATGTTGGTGTAATGGAAGCACATTTTTGTACAATGGTTGGTACACGTTACCGTTTAGGTAATGTAATGTAAAAGTCCCACATGGTAAAGCATGTGAAAGAAAAGAAACTTTATAAAGTGACCGACAAGGTTGTGAGTTCGCCGAGCTAAGTAACTTGAGCTTGTAACCCAAGTAGGGGCATGAAGGTGATGGGACAGTTCTTTGACTCCCTGGTTGGAGTTGTGGCTGCTAGAAGTTGGCTTGCCCATTCCGAGTCGAGAGTTGAGTGTTGGAGGGACTTGTGCGAAGGCATAGGTGTCATCACTCTTAGACAGGAGGGCACTGCGTGAGGCTGGTTTCACAGAGCAGCGATTACCTCTACCTCCCAACAGCGGAGGGATAACAAGCTGCTGCAACCACGCTCCACGATGACCTGGTCAGTCGGAGTTGCTTGGACCTTCACCTTTTTTACATACACAACCATTGCACGCTCCTTTTTAATCACATCCCTATTAGAGAAAAGAGCTTAACGTGTTACACTAAATGACCATATCCATTTCTAACAAGATAAATTTTAATATTAAAAAGGCCTAGTAATAAAGTGTATTTTATGAGGATAAAGGTGGCAATAAAACTTTGGGTATTTTATTGCCCATTGGGTAGGATACGGAATCGAAAAACATTTTATTACAAAATATTGTCTTTTTATTGGAGGAGATATTATATTTTAAAAATTGAAAAAGAAAATATAGTGTATGAATGATGTTGGTGTAATGGAAGCACATTTTTGTACAATGGTTGGTACACGTTACCGTTTAGGTAATGTAATGTAAAAGTCCCACATGGTAAAGCATGTGAGAGAAAAGAAACTTTATAAAGTGACCGACAAGGTTGTGAGTTCGCCGAGCTAAGTAACTTGAGCTTGTAACCCAAGTGGGGGCATGAAGGTGATGGGACAGTTCTTTGACTCCCTGGTTGGAGTTGTGGCTGCTAGATGTTGGCTTGCCCATTCCGAGTCGAGAGTTGAGTGTTGGAGGGACTTGTGCGAAGGCATAGGTGTCATCGCTCTTAGACAGGAGGGCACTGCGTGAGGCTGGTTTCACAGAGCAGCGATTACCTCTACCTCCCAACAGCGGAGGGATAACAAGCTGCTGCAACAACGCTCCACGATGACCTGGTCAGTCGGAGTTGCTTGGACCTTCACCTTTTTTACATACACAACCATTGCACGCTCCTTTTTAATCACATCCCTATTAGAGAAAAGAGTTTAACGTGTTACACTAAATGACCATATCCATTTCTAACAAGATAAATTTTAATATTAAAAAGGCCTAGTAATAAGGTGTATTTTATGAGGATAAAGGTGGCAATAAAACTTTGGGTATTTTATTGCTCATTGGGTAGGATACGGAATCGAAAAACATTTTATTACAAAATATTGTCTTTTTATTGGAGGAGATATTATATTTTAAAAATTGAAAAAGAAAATATAGTGTATGAATGATGTTGGTGTAATGGAAGCACATTTTTGTACAATGGTTGGTACACGTTACCGTTTAGGTAATGTAATGTAAAAGTCCCACATGGTAAAGCATGTGAGAGAAAAGAAACTTTATAAAGTGACCGACAAGGTTGTGAGTTCGCCGAGCTAAGTAACTTGAGCTTGTAACCCAAGTGGGGGCATGAAGGTGATCGGACAGTTCTTTGACTCCCTGGTTGGAGTTATGGCTGCTGTAAGGTTGTTTGCCCAATCCAAGTTGACAATTGAGTGTTTGAGGGACTTTTTGCGAAGGCATTGGTGTCATCACTTAAAGACAATGGGGCACTGCGTGAGGCTGGTTTCACAGAGCAACGATTACCACTACCTCCCAACAGCGGAGGGATAACAAGTTGCTGCAACCACACTCCACGATGACCTGGTCAGTCGGAGTTGCTTTGACCTTCACCTTTTTAACATACACAACCATTGCACGCTCCTTTTTAATCACATCCCTATTAGAGAAAAGAGCTTAACGTGTTACACTAAATGACCATATCCATTTGTAACAAGATAAATTTTAATATTAAAAAGGCCTAGTAATAAGGTGTATTTTATGAGGATAAAGGTGGCAATAAAACTTTGGGTATTTTATTGTCCATTGGGAAGGATACGGAATCGAAAAACATTTTATTACAAAATATTGTCTTTTTATTGGAGTAGATATTATATTTTAAAAATTGAAAAAGAAAATATAGTGTATGAATGATGTTGGTGTAATGGAAGCACATTTTTGTACAATGGTTGGTACACGTTACCGTTTAGGTAATGTAATGTAAAAGTCCCACATGGTAAAACATGTGAAAGAAAAGAAACTTTATAAAGTGACCGACAAGGTTGTGAGTTCGCCGAGCTAAGTAACTTGAGCTTGTAACCCAAGTGTGGGCATGAAGGTGATGGGACAGTTCTTTGACTCCCTGGTTGGAGTTGTGGGTGCTAGAAGTTGGCTTGCCCATTCCGAGTCGAGAGTTGAGTGTTGGAGGGACTTGTGCGAAGGCATAGGTGTCATCACTCTTAGATAGGAGGGCACTGCGTGAGGCTGGTTTCACAGAGCAGCGATTACCTCTACCTCCCAACAGCGGAGGGATAACAAGCTACTGCAACCACGCTCCACGATGACCTGGTCAGTCGGAGTTGCTTGGACCTTCACCTTTTTTACATACATAACCATTGCACGCTCCTTTTTAATCACATCCCTATTAGAGAAAAGAGTTTAACGTGTTACACTAAATGACTATATCCATTTCTAACAAGATAAATTTTAATATTAAAAAGGCCTAGTAATAAGGTGTATTTTATGAGGATAAAGGTGGCAATAAAACTTTGGGTATTTTATTGCCATTGGGTAGGATACGGAATCGAAAAACATTTTATTACAAAATATTGTCTTTTTATTGGAGGAGATATTATATTTTAAAAATTGAAAAAGAAAATATAGTGTATGAATGATGTTGGTGTAATGGAAGCACATTTTTGTACAATGGTTGGTACACGTTACCGTTTAGGTAATGTAATGTAAAAGTCCCACATGGTAAAGCATGTGAAAGAAAAGAAACTTTATAAAGTGACCGACAAGGTTGTGAGTTCGCCGAGCTAAGTAACTTGAGCTTGTAACCCAAGTGGGGGCATGAAGGTGATGGGACAGTTCTTTGACTCCCTGGTTGGAGTTGTGGCTGCTAAAAGTTGGCTTGCCCATTCCGAGTCGAGAGTTGAGTGTTGGAGGGACTTGTGCGAAGGCATAGGTGTCATCACTCTTAGACAAGAGGGCACTGCGTGAGGCTGGTTTCACAGAGCAGCGATTACCTCTACCTCCCAACAGCGGAGGGATAACAAGCTGCTGCAACCACGCTCCACGATGACCTGGTCAGTCGGAGTTGCTTGGACCTGCACCTTTTTAACATACACAACCATTGCACGTTCCTTTTTAATCACATCCCTATTAGAGAAAAGAGCTTAACGTGTTACACTAAATGACCATATCCATTTCTAACAAGATAAATTTTAATATTAAAAAGGCCTAGTCATAAGGTGTATTTTATGAGGATAAAGGTGGCAATAAAACTTTGGGTATTTTATTGCCCATTGGGAAGGATACGGAATCGAAAAACATTTTATTACAAAATATTGTCTTTTTATTGTTGGAGATATTATATTTTAAAAATTGAAAAAGAAAATATAGTGTATGAATGATGTTGGTGTAATGGAAGCACATTTTTGTACAATGGTTGGTACACGTTACCGTTTAGGTAATGTAATGTAAAAGTCCCACATGGTAAAGCATGTGAAAGAAAAGAAACTTTATAAAGTGACCGACAAGGTTGTGAATTCGCCGAGCTAAGTAACTTGAGCTTGTAACCCAAGTGGGGGCATGAAGGTGATGGGACAGTTCTTTGACTCCCTGGTTGGAGTTGTGGCTGCTAAAAGTTGGCTTGCCCATTCCGAGTCGAGAGTTGAGTGTTGGAGGGACTTGTGCGAAGGCATAGGTGTCATCACTCTTAGACAAGAGGGCACTGCGTGAGGCTGGTTTCACAGAGCAGCGATTACCTCTACCTCCCAACAGCGGAGGGATAACAAGCTGCTGTAACCACGCTCCACGATGACCTGGTCAGTCGGAGTTGCTTGGACCTTCACCTTTTTAACATACACAACCATTGCACGCTCCTTTTTAATCACATCCCTATTAGAGAAAAGAGCTTAACGTGTTACACTAAATGACCATATCCATTTCTAACAAGATAAATTTTAATATTAAAAAGGCCTAGTAATAAGGTGTGTTTTATGAGGATAAAGGTGGCAATTAAACTTTAGGTATTTTATTGCCCATTGGGAAGGATACGGAATCGAAAAACATTTTATTACAAAATATTGTCTTTTTATTGGAGGAGATATTATATTTTAAAAATTGAAAAAGAAAATATAGTGTATGAATGATGTTGGTGTAATGGAAGCACATTTTTGTACAATGGTTGGTACACGTTACGATTTAGGTAATGTAATGTAAAAGTCCCACATGGTAAAGCATGTGAAAGAAAAGAAACTTTATAAAGTGACCGACAAGGTTGTGAGTTCGCCGAGCTAAGTAACTTGAGCTTGTAACCCAAGTGGGGTCATGAAGGTGATGGGACAGTTCTTTGACTCCCTGGTTGGAGTTGTGGCTGCTAGAAGTTGGCTTGCCCATTCCGAGTCGAGAGTTGAGTGTTGGAGGGACTTGTGCGAAGGCTTAGGTGTCATCACTCTTAGACAAGAGGGCACGGCGTGAGGCTGGTTTCACAGAGCAGCGATTACCTCTACCTCCCAACAACAGAGGGATAACAAGTTGCTGCAACCACACTCCATGATGACCTGGTCAGTCGCAGTTGCTTGGACCTTCCCCTTTTTTACATACACAACCATTGCATGCTCCTTTTTAATCACATCCCTATTAGAGAAAAGAGTTTAACGTGTTACTCTAAATGACCATTTCCATTTCTAACAAGATAAATTTCAATATTAAAAAGGTCTAGTAATAAGGTGTATTTTAAGAAGATAAAGGTGACACTAAATTACCATATGTTATTCAATTGTGTCCGTGTGAATAAAATTATGTTATTCATTTATCAAATTCTGCAAGCTTTTTGTATTGATAATTGAAACGTTGTTAAATATTAAAGGTGATACTAAAACTCTATGTATTTTATTACTCATGGAGTAGTAATATGAATGGACAAACGCGATATTGTCTTTTTATTGGAGGATCTATTATTTTTTCAAAAATTAAAAATAAATAATGAAGGTATCTAACAGAAGAATCTCAAGAAAATATTATTTTATAAATTAAAAAAAGTATAAAGGGAAAAAATGTTATAAGCATTATAAATTTTGACGAAAAAGTATTTTAGTGTCAGAAGTGGGATGTGCTACTTTGTGTGTATGTGTAACTTTATATTTTTATGAAATCAATTAAGTTGAGTATACTAGGATTAGTTTTATTAAAAAAAATAAAGAATATATATATATATATATATCAATAGAATTCAAAATTCATTCGCACGAAATTGGGATACGTGGGTTATATGTATTGAGTAATAATGTGTCTATATATAATAAGAGAAAATCTAGGAAATAATTTTCCCTAAAAACACCTCACACCATAGAGAAAACATATACTTTTGAAATTTATTTATTCCTAGAACAAGGTTAAGAAAAGGCAAAATTTCTATTATTGACAAATTTTGACCTTGCCTTTATAAGCAAAGATATTTGAAACACTTTTGATAATTTATGACATTACTTGGCCATGTGGTTTAGTAGTCAAATAGAAACTGAAAGTGTGAAGAAAGGTTGGATGATGGAGGGAACCAACATACAATGGTCAATGCTTTTCTTCCTAAAATTTCCAAGTAATATAAATAGCGAATGGAAGACTTCTCCGAATTACTTGGATGTGAGTTTAGAGTGGAAGAGGGAGGAGAATGTTGGTCTTTTTTTATTTTTTATTTATTTATAAAAAGCTTTCATGTTAGGCATCACTATGCTACTTGACATCTCAGATAGACTTACACCTCATATAACAACAATCATTTGCCATCACATGAAAAAAGTATTAGTAAAAAAACGGAAAAAAAAGAAATACAAAAAGGTGGGGGACTAGACTAAAACTCATATGTTAACAAAAAGCGATACATAGGTAAACTATACCACCTATTAATAAATAATTCTAAGAACAGATTAGATGGAAGCCTAAATGTTGGTCTTTCTTTGCTCAAAAGAGTTATTTGTGTAGCTATTGAAGACCATTAGTACTGAAAAATATTTAAATAGGAACAAATTTTAGAGACAAAAAATAGTTATACTTATCAAATTAGTACTATTTTAGTAAATATAACAATTAATTATTTTTTGCCTATAAAATTAATTTTTATTTAATGATTTTCTTGTAGTGTAAGCCATCTATTAATCTTAAGCTCTGATCATACTCATCTTAAGCATTGGTCATACTCATCTTAATCACTTGTATTTTTTAAAAGCTTTTGTTCATCATTTTCCTTGTTGTTTATGTAAAAGTCAAGTTATTAATGGGAAGTTTTTCAACCTTGAACCTATTTGTCTTTGTTTTATTATTTTATTGAAACTTCGTGTACAATCTACCCCAAAAAATATAAAAATAAAATAAAATTATAAGCATTAAAAATATGAAATGTCAGAAGTGGGATTTGAACCCACGCCCTCTCTCGAAGACCAGAACTTGAGTCTGGCGCCTTAGACCACTCGGCCATCCTGACACTTTTGAAGGATTTTGCATATTGTGTATATAAATAACAGTATTAAAGCTACATGAGTATGTGCATGTCAGCAATTATAATAATTTTAAGTAAATTATATCTTATTTTAATATGAATTAGTTGTATATTTCATGAACCTATATAAGAAGTACATCTAATCAATCACAATAATTTTAATTAAATTATATTTATAAGGAAAAAGGAATTTAGTCCGATGGCATTCAAATAAAAAAAAATTGAGTACGTATATGATTTGTTAGTAAAATAACTTGTTTAATTCACATGGTTTATTAGTCACTTGATTAATTTTTTAAATAAAATAACATAACTTATTAATTCATTTTAAAAGTTTTAGAATGAGTCATATAACAAAACTTAGATGACTCGGAAATTTAGGGAATTGGATATAAGATTATGATTGATGTATTCAACTATTTGTTTTAACTTAACATGTTCTAGAAATTTTATGCATATGAACCATTAATGTACAACATAAGTTGATCAACCAATTTTAGAGGATAATTATGATAAATAAAAAAGAGTACGAGTCCATGTATCAATAAGTGTTTTTATATTCTATACACAAGTAGAGTATTAGCCACATTTTTTACATAAATAATTGAAAATATATAAAGTATGAAAAAAAAACTTTAATGAGAAAGCTCTAAACATCAAGAAAAATACATTAATCATCGATACTTTAATGAGAAAGTTCCAACAATTTTACCTAAATATCCTTATAAGCAGAAAAAAAAATTCCACTCAATACTTTCAAGAATTGTTAATCATCGATAGTTGTTAATCATCGATGTAATAAAGTTATTTGTCACGTCCAAAAATATAAAACTCATAAAATATTTTTCTTGTAAAATGAGATTAAGATATATTATATAAAAATAAAATCATGTTAATTTTTCATCAGATTTATTCGTGTCAAACGTGAGGTTCAATCTTTGTTAGAACTTTGTAAAATGGTTGTAAGCTTAATCGTCTAATGAATGGTTTTATTTCAATTTTATTTTCCAAACAATAGAGTTTAGTCTTTTAGAAGTTTCTTTTTCACATGATTACCTTAATAGTCTTATTATGCAAAATAATTATTTATACTTACATTTTTTTCAAAAATATATTTTCACATGTGTAATATAACCAGTAGATCAACATCTCAATAAGAGTATCAAAGTCAAAGCATTTAAAGTAATTCTCTATTAACCAAAAACACAATAGCATTTAAATTTTTTTCAAACCAAAACATATTCCTTGCATAAAATATTAAGATATTGTGACCTTATCACCTTCACATCCAAATCATCTATCTTAAGGTTATATTATTGGAAACATAAATAACTTCTCTTTCTTGTAATTTCATGCTTTAAAGAAAGTTTACGATTAGGCAAGAGAATCACTCAAAACCTAGAGATCTGAGCAAAGTATCCAAACATAATAAAAAAAAATAAGTATAAAGTTGATCAAGTTGAGGGTATCTTTTTTCTTAACTAGTCCCACAAAGATTGGTAACAATGTCAAAAATAAAGAATCTATAGAGTAAATAAGAACATACTCTATTTGAAATAATGATCGGTTAAAAATGATTCTTAGCTCCCCAACAACTACAAAGTGTGATCAGATTATGAAAGAGATAGGGTTTAGAGGAATAAAATTAGGAAGAAAAGAGAAATTCCAAGAGATAGAGAGAGTTGGAAAAAATGGATTTTAAAAAAGAGATTTCCATATTTCTCCCATACAAGGAAGATAGAAAAAAAATAGAGGCACGTGCTACCAACATCAAACGTACGATAACTATTTGTAGAAAGAAAAATAACATACTTTCATATGCTGTTGGAGATCCCACATCGGTTAGAGATTAGAGCCTTTCATTGTATATAAGTGGGTGCAAACCTCAACCTCATGAGCCGGTTTTATGGGATTGAGTTAGGCTTAAAGTCCACTTCGTAATAAGGTATCAGAGTCATTTCGAGCATATCCTAGCAAGTGTTTGTGTTGGGCGTGCCACCCGCTGTCGGGCCACCCATAATATATATAGTCCCACGCACGAGTTGGCAGTCTCGGCGTGGGGGGGGGGGGGGGGAACATACCCTGAGCTCATTATCTTTTCTTCAATAAAACAAAAACATTAATTAGAAATGCATAAAAATACACACTATATTGGAGTCTTAGTAAAAATGGATAAGACACTATACAAGGAGAAAAAAAACTCACAAACCTAATGTCTTGATATTTTTTATTGAAATTAATATCATATTCTTTTGTATAGTTAGTTTATCACCAAACACAAACAACCAAGATTTACTTAACTCTTACATGTCATAAAGTTATTTCTACTCTCTCATTTATCGATAATCAAGTTATCGATAATAAAAAAGTCTAACAACTCAAGAGGTTCAAATTCCTTTCTTTGTCGGAAAACAAAATATATATACTTCAATATTTACAAAAGGTTTGTTTAAATATGTTCAAATTTAAACAATTTAGATAAAAATATATGAAGCCTACAACACTTATAAAAATCCAACAATTGTCAGATAACTACCTTGCTAAAGAAAGTCTCTAGCCACAGATCTACCTAAACATAACAACCACTTACACATACAAAAACTTCATGAATTAATCTTATAGAGGTCTTGCCAACTTAAAACAATGTTAAAACTTCTAGTAAAACAATATGAGTACAACATAATATATAATCATGACCAATTTCATTTACATCAAGTTGAACCTATTTTTAGCATTGTTAAAATACTTGCCCACAAAAAACCTAAGGTAACAACTGTTGAACCAAGTGTGTTCAAGCTTTGAAGAATCCAAACCCTTTGAAGGATGATGAAAGGCTGGTTGTGCTTGTTGTTGCTGAGTTGTCTTTTAGATAGGATCTGGGGTAGATTTAATGTATAATCCACTCTTGATTGAATCCAAAGCATAGGCATTCTCAATCCTTTTAAAAGAAAAGTGTTTTTCAAACTAAGTGAAAAACAACCTGTTGTTTTGTCAAAACAACTGATTGTTTTATACTTAGATGTTTTTAGAAAGATTGAAAATTGTTTTTATGGTTGACTTGCTGTAAAAACCAAAACAACCGATTGATTCGTGGAAACAACCGATTGTTTGTTTTGGTACCATAACAGAAAACTGTTTTGTGCTTTGACTGAGCATTAAATGATTTTCTAACTGTTTACGCTCCAGTTTTTAATGCTTTGACCAATCTTTTAAATGCAATTAATAGTTTGTTGAGATTATGCAACAAACAACTTTGTTTAAATACAAAAAAACATATTTGTGTTAAGAACAACTGATTTGAGATTTTGAAAAGTTGAGATTGCTTAGAGATTGAGTTTGATCAAAGAGTGTGAGATAGGATTTTCATCTTCTATTGATTTCAGATTTGTTCTATAACAAGTGTAATCCTTTGTACTATTGAAATAAACTTTCTGTGTGTTGCTGAGAAGTGATGTGTGTTCTTGAGGGGATCAAGGTCACTTCTTTGGTTGTGTTGTAAGTGATTTACGGTTGATTGCTTAGTGGATTTCCTCAGTGGTTTATGAGAAGACTGGATGTAGCTCTGGGTTTAGAGTGAACCAGTATAAACCTCTGTGTGCATTCTCTCTATCCTTAATCTCTTTAAATTCAGTTTTAATATTTGTGAACTTGTATAAACAACCGATTGTTTCTGCGAAACAACCGATTGTTTTTCTGGTGCTGTGCTTTTTGCTTTGTGTTTTGGCAAACTGATTTCCTTATCATTTGTTTCTCGAAGTAATTTCATTCTTGGCTTAAAAGTTTGTGAAAACCCTCTTTAAACCATTCACCCCCCTCTAGTTTAAAGCCATACATTCTTACAACAACTATTGGGAAGTCCTACATTGCTTACGTCAAGACTTTGAGTGCAGCCTCAATTTACATATGCATTGGGAAAATTCACTTAATGCTAATTAGTTTTAAGCGGAAATCTAACATGCTTATAGCTCGTTTAATAATCACAATATTAGTATGATCGCTTGGTTCGACAAGTATTTGTGGAAGAGGGATGATGGGAAATCCCACATCGCATGCCTCACTTATATAACAAACTCGATAGTTCAACAAGCATCTATGGAAGGGGGTTGTTGCGAAGTCTCACATTGTCTATTAGGAAACTTTTAATTGATTTTAAGCTAAAATCTAGCAGTAATTGTTGCAACAGGGGTTATGACGATATGACTTTGAAAAATATAAAGGGGAGTGTCGGTTACGTGTAGGAAAAGTGATAACATCATACAACGTTCGTCTTAAGAAGATATCTTTACTTAAATATGAAAAAATAATGTGATTTTTTAGAATATTTATTTTATTTTTCCAAAAAAGAAACACAAAGATTTTTTAGAATATTTATTTTATTTTTCCAAAAAAGAAACACAAATGCATATGAAAACATAAAGAAAATATTTTTCAATTTTTTATTTTGACATGACAAAGATTAACCTTAGTCCTACATATTTCCATTCACATCAGAAAATCAGGGCATACATATTTCTAAGAGTCAAAGAGATTTGTTAATTTTTAAAATTTTTCATATTTTTTTAAGATTTTCGTTTTTGATAACTCATGTTATTTAGATTATAAGACATCGTGAACTACAATGCTTAATACCCTTTTATGAATCATACAGCAAGCGCAAATAGTTTAAACTATACACCAACACTGTTGACTATTTGCATCATTTTTATTAAAAAATGTATTTTTTAAATACGCAAGTGATTATTTTTATTAAATATCAGATGATGCGTATAATCATACAAATATCTAAAATTTATTTAGGCATAGTTCCAAAATTATATTTTTATTTATCTTTTATTTTAATTTTCATAAAAGTCATTGGTAATAGTATATGTAAAAAATAGGTGGCAAATAGCAGAAATGTGGGGCCAAACTAACTGGCCCAAACTTTGCTAATTCCGAAAATAGCAAATTTGTTGGGCCAGCCAAATGGGTCCAATCTTTTCGATAACAGTGTACATATAAAAAGTGAGTGTTGAATAGCAAGTATGGTGGGCCAGAAGAATGGGCCCAGGCTTTTAAAAGTCATGGTGTATATATAGATATCGGGAGTGACAAACAACAAAAGTATTGGGTCAGTAGAATGGGTCAGACTTTTAAAAAAAACTACAAAAGGATATTTTACATACAAAAAGTGGGTAAGAAAATTTCTTCCTGCACCTCCATAGTTTCTTTTGAGATATATTTTAAAAAATATTTTAGTCATCCATTCTAAATTCTACAATCCGAAAAGTAAAATTCCAAACCCTAAAATCTAAAATATACAAAATTTACATTCATAACAAGACAGATACACTAAAAAAAATGGATAGATTAAGCATGCTCTTCATCCAAGTCCAGGTCTTAAGAAAAGTAATTAATTATTGCTGATAAAAAAAGTAATTAATTATAATTTATAATGTGTCAAACTTTGTAAATATGCGACTTACCATATATATTTTTTTATATATTTAATGTATATAGCAAATTATTTAGAACCCAACGTTAGAGCAATGATGGACTTAATATGGCAATCGGTTGAAGAAGGAGTGAGAAATTAAAAAGATGGTGAGTGAGCATGATGGGTATGTAACTACCTAATCCTTCTTCACAATTGTTACACAAATCTTCAAATATTTCTAACACTTCTTTTAAGAATAAGGAGAATATAAGCCTATATTAACTAGCTACAAAATTTATATTTTTTTTTTAATTTGATTTTTTTTTTTAAATTTGAAGTTTTGAACTTAAAGTTGTGACCATGGAGAGATTTGTTGAATGAAAAAACAACCAACTTCAAAATAATTCTTGAACACACAACAAAAAAAATTATCTGAATAACAACAATACATAACTTGCTACAAACATCCAACTTCAGCTTAGTTTCAACAAATATTAACCTCAACTTCAAACACTTCTCACTACCTCACCCAACAACAAAAAACTCCAACTTGCAAGGCCAAGTTTCTCCTCCATGCAGACAAACTCAAACGAGCACAACCCAAACTTTTCCTCCACGCATAGAAACCCAAACAGGCACAACCCAAGCTCCTTATCTGCGCACAACAAGCCAATAGAATTTTTTTTAAGAAAACAAAGAGAGGAAGAAGAAAGCCACAAATTTGAAGTTTTGAAGAAGCAAAGGACGAATACAGAAAGGGATTTCAAATAAAGAAAGTTAGGGATTTGAAAGACAAAAAGAGGGCATTCGAGAGCTGGCATGGAGAAATGTGGTCACCTACCTTTAAATCACTTAATAAGTGTAGACCAGGCCTTAACTCTCGCTAAACAAATTCGGTATGACCCTAGCATAAGCATAATCGAGGTAGCATTGACCTGATCCTAACATGCTCATCCAACCCACATACAATCCAACCTTAGCTACACCTAACCTAGGATAGAGTCGGCCCAACCCTAACAAAGTTTTTTGTATTTCAACTTTTTTTGCATTGGTTTAGCCCACACAAGATTGTTTGCCAGCATTTTGTGTCTGTGTTGCATCTTCTTGGCTGACATTGTGTTGCATGTCATTTTTTAGTTCACTTACGAATGCTTGAACCCACTCTAATAGCGTCTTACATGTGTCTAACACTTATGTTTGGTCTCTAACGAAATATTTTCTTGTAGTGTGAATGTAGATAAAAGAAATCACATGGTGTTATCAAATACTTATAACTTAAGTTGGTGGAAAAAAAAATTCTTGTTAATTCATCCTATTGTAACTTAAGTTGATATATGAATAATTAATTCTACATGGTTGGATCATGTTCTTAACATTTTAATTGATAAAACTTTCATTTGATGTTTTACCTTATTTGTTTGAAGATGCTAAATTGAAACCACAAAGCAATTTGTAAAGGAAACAATAAAGAAACATTAAAAGAGTAATTTTATTTTCTTTGATTCCGTCATTGTCGATTACATAAAGTAATATTTATATAAGACAATGTTGGACGATGAAAAACTTAACAAGGAAAATGACAAATGCAATCTTCTATTGCATTACACCTTCCACTCGCTAAGTTTCCATGCTTTTTTCGACAATCACTGTCACACTTGCTTTCTTGACAATCTTCATTCAACTTCTCATCACACCTTCTTGCATCTACCACTTTCATTGCTCCTTTATTCTCTAAATCATAAACACAATATTCAATACTAAATAATCATTCTCAACTTCATAAATTTATTCACAACAAAAATGAAATTAAAGGATTAATATGCACAAATTAATAGTAGATTGAATGAGGAAAACAAAAACATACCAATATCTACGACAAGAACAAGTAGCAGGATCAAAACGGAAGTAATTAACTTCATGTTAAATGATCTATGAGAAATGTTAAGTTGGTAACTCTGTTCAATTCTCCAAATATCTTTTTGATGGATTGGAATGAAGTTTATGAATATATATATATATATATATACACACTAGCATTATCACACATATTCATAAAAATATTCAATTGAGTTGAACTTTTTTAATATTACTAGTATACTCTATTAGTCTTAATTTTTTTCTTATTATTTATTAAGTCAAATTACAAATATTCATGACATTTAGTAGAAGTAAGAAAGGAGAATAGAAATAAAGCGATGCAAAAATTATAAAATACCTTATATAAACATAAAAGATATGTATCTTATAATAAGGACTTTATAATACGTTTATTAATTGAGTCAGATAATATATATGAAAAAAGTTGAGATTATTCAAAAGTGCACTTGCTTTAACTTCTTCCACAATCTTATTTTATTATTTTATTTTCTTAATTAGTTTGAGTTTTTTTATGCATGGGAAATTGTAGCTTAAAGTCTGTTACTCTCCTTATTGTCAGTTTTGTTGACTGTTGACTGAATAAAGATGATTCATGCACAGAACAGTTACTATACATTCTTTATTTAATAAATGTAACTGTCATCACCCTTCTTCTGCATATTTTATTGGTAATTTCCTTTTATTAATGGAAAAAAAAAATCAAATTCTTACTAAGAGTTACATCTGAAACACATTTTAGTCCTGATTGTTAAAAAAAAAGTGAAAATGATAAATAAAAGTAAAAATAAGAATGAATATTTTCAAAACAATTTTAAAAGATAGTTCATTTATTAGTTTTTCCCGGAAGTAAGAGATAAGCTTGTCTTTTCTATTTTATTTACATTTTATTTTAAATTTACTAAAAAGAATATTTAAAAATAAGTAAACAAAAATTATATATATATATATATATATATATATTTTATTTTATTTTTTTTAATTCTTCAATTACATTTTAAAAAATTAGTTCCTAAACTATCACTCCTAGATTAAAATGACTATGATGATTTATTATTAATTAATAGTTTAAATATTATCTTTTATATAATTAAAGTAATTATGATTTTTACTTTTATTATACCATTTAATACCACTACAGGAAAAAAGAAAAGGAAAAGAGGAATTAGCGGTTAGAGGCACTACAGGAAAAAAATAGTTTTAACGAGAATTTATTTTTATATTATTTATGGTTAAACTCTCTATTAAATCATTTATCTAATACTGCAATCTTTCCCGCTAATTAAACCATCCATGAGGAACGTGTGTTTTTCGTTTTTTTTAAATCTCGGGACAAGCCTTTCTGAAACCCTACTAAATATCATGGGTTTAAGAACCTCCGTAAAATATCATGGGTTTCAAAACCTCAATTAAATACCATGAGCTTAAAAACCTCCGTAAAATCCGTAAAATACCATGACTTGTCGTTTGAAATAATCTTCAACCCCATCTTCCACCATCTTTAATGATCCTTCTGACTTTTCTCTTCCACCATAGACACATTGCTTTCTGGCACATGCTCAATAGCCGCCAACAACAATCCTAACAAGAAATCACAATTCAGTCATACTTATGTCTATTATATCTAAGGAGAAGAAACACTAAATAAAACATTATCTTCTTCTTACTCCAATATTGCTTCTTCCATCACCTTATTGCCTCAACTTGGGTCACAAGGCACTATTACCTAACTCAGCAACAACTAATGTTTATCACTGCTTTATATATCCTAAATAATTGCATTATTTATCATATGTGAGCTTCAAAGTCATGTGTGTTCTTGGCTAAAGATTGTTATAACATATTGTAAGGAGAAATTAATTTTAGCACTTCTCACTTTCACAATTAAATGCCTTAATTTAAAATATTGCAAAATTATGAGAATTTAGTTATAAAATATATTCAAAGTATGTAGTTTTTAATTATTTATTTATAAATAGATTTAGTTATATTTATTTATTAAAGTGTGAAAAATCTGGAGTGTTTTATTGAGGTTCTAAAATAAACTTTTAGAATTCAACGAAGGTTAAGAAAACTCTGTTATTTTGCTGAGATATTAGAAAAAAATCTTTGGCATTTAACGAAGGTTAAAAAAACCTCCATCATTTTGTTGCTGAGAATTTAGAATAAACCTTTGGAATTTAACAAAGGTTAAAAAAAATCTGTTATCTTACTGAAGTTTTAAAATAAACCTTTAAAATTTAATTAAGGTTAAAAAAATCGTGTTAATTAAATTAATTCTTAAAATTATATAAATAACTTCCTTTAAAACTTTTTTTTCTGTGAGGGAAAAAAAATGGGGTCAAACCACAATACTGATAGGTTTAAAAAAACTGCTTGCATTGAACTATGAGGTGCTAACGAGTATAATAATAATTCTATATAAATAAGAGAAATTACGTGGTGTTTTTTTTTTAACCTAAGTGACAGATTCAATCTTTTTCTACATATTTTTTTTGATCGTTTCCTTTCATTAATAGAATTTCCAAAAAAAAAACCAGAAAATAATTCCTACTATATATTTTAATAAAAAAATAAAAATTTGAAATTAATATATAGAAAGCTGTACATACTTCTAATTAAGATTCGGTACATTCAGATTAATAAAAGCTAATTTAATACCATAAATCAAAAGTATGTTATTAGCCACTACAAGAAATATTATATATTATATTTAAATAATTAATATTTTAAAGATGATTTATTTTAAAATTATTTAATTTATAATATTGTAATAAATATTTTAGTTTTGAATTTTTTATTTTATTACATATTACATTTAATATATTTTAATATTGTAATAAATATTTTAATTTTTAAAACTTTGATATAAGTTAGTTAAATTAAATTTATTAAATTGATCAAGCGTTTGATTTTAAAATTATTTAAAAAAATTATCTTAAAAAGTTTAGAAAGAATTAACAAAATGTGGAAAAATAATAATTGAGTGAAAAGAAAAAACGTATTTAAATTTTTTGAATGTTATATAAAATATTTTAATTTTTTAAAGATTATTTATTTTAAATTTATTTATTTTATAATATTGTAACAAATATTTTAATTTTAAATTGTTTATTGTATGTTAGTTTTATTAAAGATTGGTTTATTTTTGATTTTTTTAATATTGTAATAAATATTTTAATTTTAAAATTTTATATATATATTATTATTTAAATTAAATTGATTAAGTGTTTGATTTTAAAATTATTTAAAGAAATTATCTTAAAATGTTTATAAAGAATTGAAAAATGTAGAAAAATAATAATTGAGTAAAACAATTATATGTATTTATTTTCTTTGAATCTACCATATTTATTTATACAATACAATGTTGAAAACTTAACAAGGAAAACGACAAATGCAATCTTCTATGGCATTACACCTTCCACTGGCTAAGTTTCCATGCTTTCTCACACAATCACTGTCACACTTGCTTTCTTGACAATCCTCATTCAACTTCTCATCACACCTTCCTGCTTCTACTACTTTCATTGCTCCTTCATTTTCTACATCACAAACACAATATTTAATACTAAACCACCAATCTCAGCTTCATAAATTTATTCATAACAAAAGTAACTTTAAGGATTAGTAAGCACAAATTAATGAGTAGATTGAATGAGGAACACAAAACATACTAATCTCAATGGTAAGAACAAGTAGCAGGATCAAAACTGAAGTGATGAGCTTCATGTTAAATGATCTTTGAGTAATGTTAAGTTGATGACTCTATTCAATTCTCCAAAGTATTGTTTTAATGGGTTGGAATGAAGTTTTATTGGAATATTCTCACACATATTCATAAACGCAATCAAATTGATTTTTTAAAATTAACTAATGCACTCTATTAGTCTTAATTATTAATTATTATTATTATTTTTATTCATTAATGCAAATAATAGTTATTCACTGAAAAAAAAACGTAAAATATACTGTTAAATGTTAGACATAATTGTAAATCTTGACATCTGTTAAAAAGAGTACAAGACCATAAAAGTATTACTATTAAATTAATAAAAAATATTTAAAAAAATATTAATTAGTCATATATTGTATAAATTAAATATTATTTTAAAAATTAAAAAATTATTAATAATTAAAATAGTTTTCATCTATACCTATATATAAAGAGAATTCTCCATTATAATTATTTTTTATATACAAAATTATCTTCCTATTTTATCCTTATTAATATTTTAATTTATTGTTTTATTTTGGATATTTGAGTTATTTCTTATTTTTTAAGTATTTATAAAATAATTAATTATTTTTATAATTAATTGAAAACTGTTTTTTTTAAACTAATCTGTTGACATTTCATAAAAGGTAGTTATCAATTTTAAATTTTAAATGTGGAGTAGTTTTTCAAATGTGAAACACAATTTATTAAAGGTGGAACAATTTTTACATGTGAAGTAGTTATTTTCTTTTTTTTAATATGTTCATCTCTTCTTATAATTTGGTTTAATTGTTATCCCTCCTTATCATTTGAATTTTTACTTTTTCTTTGAAAAAAATATGAATTTAAATATTAAATATTAAATATAAATATATAAATGATAAAAATAAAAAATATGGATACAAAACATGTGTTCTCGCTAGTTATTAATAAATAGTCTTTAAATTTATATTTAGTAAATACTAAAATTAAATAGACTTTATCTTTTTTAAGAATCTGATTCTCTTATTATTTTATTTTATAGTTGAGATTTGTTATGCATGAAAAATGGTGATTTAAATTTTGATACTCTCCTGGTTGTCAGCTTTCAATCTTGTCGTTTGTTGACTGAATAAAGATTATTAAAGTAAAATTAAAATTTAATAAATGTGTCTTCTACTATCTTTTTATACAGATTTTATTGGCAGTTTCCTTTTATTAATGGAATTTAAAAAATAAAAAAAATCTGAAAATAATTCCTACTATAATTTTAATTAGAAAACAAATTAAAAATGTGAAATTGATAAATTGGAAGTTGTACATACTTCCAATTACGATAAAGTACATTCAAACTAATAACCGCTCATTTAATATAATATTTAAAACACATAAATAAGATAATAACTATATGTTTAATATTATATTTAAGACAAATAAATCAGACCTTAAATTGGGACTAAGTTACTAGCCACTACAAGAAAACTCGCCAAACATTTGCGTTAACATAATGTGGACGCCTCTGACAGATGCCAGACGCACAAAGAGAATAAGGAAAGAAAAATAAAAATTAATTAAGGAAAGAAAAATAAAAATTAACTTTATTAAATTGAGTAAGTGTTTGATTTTAAAATTATTTAAAGAAATTATCTTAAAAAGTTTAGAAAGAATTGGTAAATGTGGAAAAATAATAATTGAGTAAAAAGAAAAAAAAGTATTTAAATTTTTTAAATTTTATATAAAATATTTTAATTTTTTAAAGATTATTTTTTTGAATTTTTTTTAGTTTATAGTATTGTAATAAATATTTTAATTTTAAATTTTTTATTGTATGTTTAATTTTATTAAAGATTGGTTTGTTTTTTTTATTTTTTTAATATTGTAATAAATATTTTAATTTATACATTTTGATATAAGTTAGTTAAAATAATTGATTAAGTGTTTGATTTTAAAGTTATTTAAGGAAATTATCTTAAAATTTTTACAAAAAATTGAAAAATGTAGAAAAATAATAATTAAGTAAAAAAAATACGTATTTGTTTTCTTTGAATCCGTGATATTTATTTATATGAGACAATGTTGGACGATGAAAAGCTTAACAAGGAAAATGACAAATGCAATCTTCATTGAAGTAGGTGGAGACTTTTTTTTCCAGTGAATTTGTCTTATTGTAACCTAATTTAAAATAGGCCTAATGAATCTACATGGTTATCTCATGTTCATAATATTTTAATTGATTAAACCTTCATTAAGTATTTTACCTTAATTGTTTCAAGAAGCTAAATTGTAATCATAAAGCAACTTGTAGTAAAGGAAATCGAAATGAAACATTAAAAGAGTAATTTTATTTTCTTTGAATCTATCAGTGTCAAGTCATATTATATAAGAAAATGTTGGTTGATGAAAAACTTAACAAGGAAAACGACAAATGCAATCTTCTATGGCATTACACCTTCCACTGGCTAAGTTTCCATGCTTTCTCACACAATCACTGTCACACTTGCTTTCTTGACAATCCTCATTCAACTTCTCATCACATCTTCCTGCTTCTACTACTTTCATTGCTCCTTCATTTTCTACATCACGCACAAAATATTAAATACTAAACCACCAATCTCAACTTCATAAATTTATTCATGACAAAAGTGAATTTAAAGGATTAGTAAACACGAATTAATGAGTAGATTGAATGAGGAAAACGAGGAATACAAAACATACCAATCTCAATAGTAAGAACAAGTAGCAAGATCAAAACTGAAGTGATGAACTTCATGTTAAATGTTTTGAGTAATGTTAAGTTGGTGACTATGTTCAATTCTCCAAAATATTTTTTTTGATGGATTGGAATGAAATTTGATATGGATATATATATACTAACATTATCACATATTCATAAATGCAATCAATTTAGTTAATTTTTTAAAAATAACTGGTGCACTCTATTTGTCTTAATTATTAATTTTTTTCTTATTATTCATTAATGCAAATCATAGATACTCGCTAAAAAAAACGTAAAATATACTGTTACATGTTAGACATAATTGTAAATATTGACATTTGTTAACACAGTATAATTCATTAATTATGTACTATGATATGAATAAACTAATATAAAAAAGTACAAGACTATAAAAAATATTTCTAAAAAAATTATTTAATAAAATTTAATTTTTAAAAAATAATTAATTATATATTAACTAAATTAAATATTATTTTTAAAAATAAACTTATTTAAAGTAGTTTTTATTATTAATAAATTGTCTTTAAATTTATATTTATTTAATTACTAAAGTTAAATAGACTTTATCTTTTTACACCATCTAATTATTTTATTTTATATCTGAGCTTTGTTATACATGGAAAATGGTGGGTTTTCGTTTGTTGACTGAATAAAGATTATTAAAATACAATTACAATTTAATAAATGTGAGTGTTATTACCTTTTTCTGTATATTTTTTTTAAATAAGGATAATTAAGATATAATTAATATTTAATAAATATGACTGTTACTATTCTTTTCTACATATTTTATTGGCTGTTTCCTTTTATTAATGAAATTAAAAAAAACAGAAAATAATTCCTACTATTTATTTTAATAAAAAATTAAAATGTGAAATTGGTAAATAGAAAGCTGTAAATACTTCTAATTATGATAATGTACATTAAAACTAATAACCGATGATTTAATATCATAATTAAATTATATAAATTAGACAATAATTATACGTTTAATATTATATTTAAGATATCTAAATCAGAATATAGATCGATAATAAGTTACCACTATAAGAAAACTCGCGTTTAGCTGTCAAACATTTAAATCAATTTAATAAATATTTTAATTTTTTTTTATATAAATTAGTTAAATTAAATTTATTAAATTGATGAAGTGTTTGATTCTAAAATTATTTAAAGAAGTTATCTTAAAAAGTTTAGAAAGAATTGAAAAATATAGAAAAATAATAATTGACTAAAAAGAAATACGTATTTAAATTTTGTAAATGTTATATAAAATATTTTAATATTTTAAATATTATTTATTTTAAATTTATTTAGTTTATAATATTGTAATTAATATTTTTAATTTTAAATTGTTTATTGTATGTTTAATTTTATTACAGATTGATTTATTTTTGAATTTTTTTTAATATTGTAATAAATGTTTTAATTTTAATTTTAATTTTTTGATATAAGTAAGGTAAATTAAATTTATTAAATTGATTAAAAGTTTTAAAATTATTTAAATAAATTATCTTAAAAAATTTAGAAAGAATTGAAAAATAAAAATTGAGTAAAAAAAATACGTATTTAAATTTTGTAAATGTTATATAAAATATTTTACTCTTTTAAAATTATTTAATTTATAATATTGTAATAAATATTTTAATTTTTGAATTTTTTTATTGTATGTTTAATTTTATTATAGGTTGATTTATTTTAATTTATTTTAATATTAAATTAAATATTTTAATTTTGATTTTTTTTTCTATAAGTTAGTTAAATTAAATTGATTAAGTGTTTGATTTTAAAATTATTTAAAAAAACTATCTTAAAAAGTTTAGAATGAATTGAAAAATGTAGAAAAATAATATTTTTGTAAAAAAGAACACGTATTTAAATTTTGTAAATGTTATATAATATATATATAATTTTAGGAATATAAATTTAACATAAAAATAATAATTAATCATATATTAATTAAATTAAATATTATTTTAAAACTTAAAAATTATTAATATTTAATATAATTTATTATTATTAATATTCTTCTTGTTGTCTCGTTGGTTTGTTGACTGAATAAAGATTATTAAAGTACAATTACTAGTTATCTTTTTCTGCATTTTTTTTTCAGAATAAAAATAAATAAGATTCAATTAATATTTAATAAATATGACTGTTACTATATTTTTCTATGTATTGTATTGGTCTTTTCCTTTCATTAATCGAATTTTAAAATAAAAAAAATCAGAAAATAATTCCTAATATATATATTAATCTTAAAAAAATAAAAAATGTGAAATTGATAAATAGGAAGCTGTACATACATCTAATTACGATCATGTACATTCAAATTAATAATCGTTAATTGAATATATATGGAAAAACTTATCTAGTATGAGAAAATAAAATATCTAAATGTAGAGGGGATCTAAGAGAAGAGGGAAGTAAGAGAAGAATGAATATATACCTATATGTAAAGGGGATATTTCTCATTATAACTGTTTTTTGGTATCCACAATTTTTTTTTATTCTACCCTTCTTAATGTATCTCATTTTATTAATATAATGAAATATTTTGTCATTTTATATGAATTACTTAAAAAATAAATTATTTTTAAATTTCTTAAATTAATATTAATGTACAGTTTTTATATAACTCTCTCACTCTTCTCTTAATTCCTTATTTTAAGACAACAACAAGAAGAAAGAGAAAATATACTCTCACATATTTCCACACCAAATCTCACATATCAAATAAAATAATAACCTCCATTTTCAATCCCTCTGGATTCATCCAAAATTATTTTTATGTGTATGTTAAATTTCTATTATCGTGAAAGTTGAGTAAAAGAGAAAAATACAAATACACAGACAGTGTTTTCGCTAATAATATTAAATTTCTATTATTATGAAAATTGAGTAAAAAAAAAAAATGCGGATATATGTGCAATTGCACCTCACTGGTAATAGATAATTGGGAAATTATAATTTTATTTTGAATGATTGATGTTACACATGAAATTCCTAGAGTGATTGGAAGAAGGAGAAAGAGTTAAGTACAAAGGTAGGAACAAAAGCATGCTCCTGTAAAATCACATTTTCCCACTCCATGCTTTCCCTCATGTTTACTGCTGCAATCGCTCATACACTTGCTCACTACACAGCCCTTCGGATACAGCACTTCACGGCATGTTTTTCCTTCCACCACTTTCATTGCCCCTTCTTTTTCTGTCACACAAATTCATCTTATTATTCATTCATCATTCTCAAAACCAAAACAAATTCAAAAACTTTACAATAACAACGTACCAATCTCAATGGAAGCAACAAGCACAATCATCACAATCAAACTTATGCTCTTCATCTTTGGTTTCCTTCACTTCAATCTCTCCAATGGCTTCTTCATCTCAAACTATGCATAACCATATATATATACACACTTCAATACTCTTTTCACCTTCTCTAACCATCGTTTATAGTAAATAATATAATAACGTTATTTAAACACATTATATTAAATGAATATAATAAATAATATTGATGTGTTTTAAATATATATATCTTAAATGAATACCTGTATATAAATATTAATTGCATAACATTTATTGCACCTTACAATTCAGAAATGCATTAAAAAAATGTTTTTATAATATTTACATAAATATCGTATTAATAACGCGTGAGTATAATAACGATAATAATATTGATAATACTCATAAAAATATTATAAATGTTATTATTACTATTATTAATTATAATATTAGTAATATTAATAGAAATAAAAATATTAATATTAATAATAATATCAATATTTATTAATATAAATATTATTAATTAAAATCATTTAATTAGTATTATCCATAGGTAAATTTACTCATGTATCTATATGCATGAATAATATTAAAATTATTAATAATATAAATAATAATAATAATAATAATATAAATAATAATCTATACCTATATATTTAAAAGAAGATTTTTTTTATAACTGTTTTTTGGTGTACACAATTTTTTTTCCTGATTCTACTTTTATTTAATATATCTCATTTTATTAGTACAATGGTGTATTTTGTCATTTATATGAATTACTTAAAAAATATTTTTTTTAAATTTTTTAAATTAATGTTAAGAGATAATTTTTATAGATTCCTTTTCATAATCATTTTTTGGTATACACAAATTTTTTCTGATTCTACCCTTATTTAATATATCTCATTTTATTTTTTCAAAGGAGTATTTTGTCATTTTATATGAATTACTTAAAAAATATATTTTTAAATTTTTTTAAATTAATGTTAAGGGACAATTTTTATATGCAAACTAACTCTTACTCTTTCCTTAATTCCTTATTTTAAGACAACAACATAAAAAAAGAGAGAACATACTTTCACCCTCATTCCATTCCCACACCAAATCTCATATATCAAATAAAATAACCTTCATTTTCAATCACTCCCCCACTTCATTTCAAATGTTTATTTTGGAAATTGCAATGAAAAAGAAGATTGCATTGTTTGATCCTATTCTCCAACATTGTCTTTATGAATGCAAAAGTTTAAGTAATTAAAGGATGATGATGGGTTAGAATAAAATAAAATAAAATTTCTCTTTCAATAGTTAATTTTCTAATTTCTTTCAAGTCCTTTTCATTCTAACGATGGTTTCAATTAGCATCATTAAAAAATTATAAGATAAAATAATACTTGGTGGACATTTCATAAAATAAACTATAAGCTGATTTGATTATATAATTATTTTTCTTTTAATATAATCTTTCAGAAGAAGAAAATTAGGCATAAATAGAAACCAATAGCAATTAGTTGCGTCTATTTCAGTTTAGGGCACGTGGGATGAAATAAAAAGTTAAAGAAAAAGAGAGTCAATGAAAAATTACTTTATTTGATAACAATGATGAAATAAAACAATAAATTTATTTAATACCAAAAGATAAAATGAAACAATGAAAAGTTAAGTTCATGGTTTATGAAGAATAAATTTTCCCTTCTGAATCATAAAAAAAGTCCGTTGCACAAAAAAAACTTTAAAGGATCTTTCCTTAAAATGTTTGTAGGACGACGTATAAGGAGTAAAATAAATATTTCTAGGTCGATTTGTCAAGGACAACCAACTCACTAGTGTACTTGATCAAGAATTATAATAGAACAAGAAGGATTGTGGAGTTGGTTTTAATCTAAATATATCACAAAATATCATAAATGCTTGGACAGTCACCCACGAGTTAGAATGTAAATGTGTTGGCGCAACGTTAAGGATCGAAGGACCCCATCGTAAATTCATAAAAAAGAAGGGTGTCATGCAAATAATTAAAAAGTGTGTTATATACAAAAAATAAATCTTCTTGAGCTTCCTCTCGGCCATGACATACCCGGTTGGTGTGGCTACAACTATCATCTGCTACCGCGTCCGAGGGAGAATCATGTTTTAAAATGGATACTTTAGATTAAAACCATCTAAAGCATTCAGACCCCTAAAACAAGTAGGGAAGTTCAAGATGCGTGGATCAACCCACTCGTAGTTCGAACAGTTAGGTGCGAAGTCGACAGGTCCGAACCACTCATGTCTCACACACCACCAAATGCCGTGTGAATTGGCTCAAAAGACTTTATATTCAAAATAATATCAGAAGGCTCGACAGAGGAAGACATTACTAACCTTTTCAAGAAGAAATGTGAAAGAAAACAAGTTGTTTGAGACTCGGCACTCGGAGCATGCAGTGTGAAATCTATAGCACAGGGAGTAAGCAGTAAACCTTGTTATGTTCATAAGCGTCTCTATTTATAGAAAGACCAAGGGGTGAGAGAATAAGGCATACACTGCTCGGCACCGTTAGATCACCTTTCATCCAAGGGTTCACGACACTCAACATCTGAAATGTATTGAATTACCAATTGTTATATCTCCTCGATCAAATAGTACCCACCAAACAGACTTTCGAAAAAGCACGTGTCACATCTCTGACAACATTAAATGCGCCCAACAGTCACATCTAACCTCGGGGACTCCAACAGTCACTTCACGACTCTTCAGAAACTAATAATTTCTTCATGCATGGGGATAAGTGTAGCGGTCAGTACCATACGAACTAGTCTCGACCTTGGTGGCCGATCGACCACATCAAAGAACATTTTAAGGCACTTAATAAATGACAACAACGACAGTTACAAGAGTCCTTTATGAGTCACATTCATGTCCCAAATTATGCGGGAAATATCTTAGACAAATCAGCTAAATACTGATTAACTGAAAGATGATACAAATATTTAGATATATCAACATACCTATATACCAATATATCTCCCTATAAATAAGGGATCATGATACATATCAATTGACAACTGATATGTTGCCCATCACAACAAGGGCCCATGACCAACACTATAAATAAGCCCTTTGTAGAGGTGTAAGGTTTTAATTAGTTTACAAATATACACTCTTTACACATAGTACTTACTTGAGTGTCGGAGTACCCGGTCAACCTCGACCGAGCACCAGCAACTGAGGAAGGAGACTTGAAGGAAGGAGCGAGGAGATCATCGACACGTCAACAATTGTACAACCAGTTCCAGGTACTATTTAGGCCTTCTTTGCCTACAAAGGTACATAAACCAAGACTTCATAGAGTTAGGCAAGTTTACACTTTTGGTGTGCTTTTTTCCCCACATGCGCTGAAGCACCAACCTCATGCGCTTAGTGTCAACCCCATGCGCTTAACGGATTGAGGTGCAATTTTTGGGTGCCCCTACCTTGAATTCGCTCAACATTTGGCCTTTGTGCTCAAGTGTTTGCTTCATGTGCTTAGTGTTAGCTCTTTGTGCTCATGCGATAGCCTCGTGTGCTCGGTGGAAGCCCCCTTGCGCTCAGTGCATTGATGTGTAATTGTTTTAGTGTGCTCTTTGCCTCAAATTCGTTCACACTTGGTTTTTGTGTTTAGGCACCTGCCTTATGCACTCAATGCCAACACCATGAGTCCAAACACATCTTTCTAAGCTCAAACATTTGTCATTTTCATTTAGTTGGCTATTCTTTATCTTCTATAGTTCTTGAAATTTAATTAAATTCATCGTAAATTGAAAATGATTATAACTTCCTAGGCCCAATAATTGATTAAATTCATACAATTTATGTACTTAAACCAAGTAAATACTAGTTTGTATGTTCAATTGATTTGTGAAATGTTTGCATGGTATGTATTGCATGAGATGATGGACTTATATGAAATTAAGGTCATACATTTGGGATAACATATGAACTGTTGTTTTATTTTGTATTTAGTATTGACACCTATATTTTAATAGAGATCTTATAGCTTCACTAATGGTCTAGGTCGCATAGTCTAAGACATTAGGTGGTGAGAAGCTAATAAGGGAGTTCATTACGAATTGTGGCCATATGTAAATGCACTGTACTGGATGTATTAAACTTACCCTCATCATTTCTCTTAGATTCACTTATAAATCTAAGTCTTGGGTATTGGATCAAATGTTAGTCTTTGATAGAGCCTACTTAATATGAGTCTTTCAAAAGATGCTAGTTGTTATTTCGTTTGTTGAATATCTTTGATGTATAGATCCATGTGTGGTCTATATGATTGTTGTATACTGTAAAGAAATTGAATTCTTATGATTGATATACATATTTTGTATGTATATGATTGAACATGAATTTCAAATTGTTGAAACTTCCACTTAACTCCAACCATCAATCTTATGTGTTAATACCTATATCTCCTCGTGACTTTAAGCATCTACAACAACATTTTCTTTCCCCAAATATTTCAAAACTTCATCTATCTTCTATGATAAAAATTATGCATCCTCCCTTACTTTGTCTACCACAATCCAGATTATATTATGTGCTCTCATTGCTTGTGGAAAAGGAACCACACGTATAACAATACTACTCCATTTCTACTTACACACGTCCAACCGTTGTAATATTTTCCAAGATCATTGATACTCCACTCCAATAGTACAATAAGTTCATAACCTTACCCTAGGCGCCACTTATTAGGGTTAGGGCGAGGGTTTGTGAAACTTGCCATACAAGTTTCCCTTCCCTATAAATAGAACCCACCACCTCTTGTGTTTTCAACTTTGACTTGAGTAATGAAACTCTGCTTATTTTCTTACAGACTTTTTACTTGTCTTGGTTCTCTCTAGAGTAGTCTTCTTCAAGACACTTTCTAGACTCCTCCTAAGCATTGACCCAACCTCACTTTAGGAACTCAAACCTTCATTTTCATCTCACAAAATGTGACTCAACTCCGTTTATCAAATCGTTTCTGCCATTGTTTAACCTCAATGAAAAAGATCTAAAGAAATGGAAGAACGACTTCCATTAAAGTGTTTCTCGTTCATGTAACCTAAGAAAATAAACTATCCCTAATCGTTCTCGAGAGAACCATGTGACAACACACTTTAATGTAATAACCATTAATGTAATAATCATTAAGACTATGTAGAAACTCAATTGTCTTCTCTATTGCTACTAGTTGACATATAGGTGGCCTTGTTATTTAAGCAATTAGACGCCAATCACCTTGTTATTTAGAGGATGATGTAATGAGTCATGTAATTTAGATTCTCTTTTCCAACATTATTTGGTTATTTAGTTTATTGTTTTTACTTTATTCTTAATGTTTGTTTGGTTTGATTAACTAAATCACAATTCTAAAATTTTAGTAGTAGTTGGAAAATCATTTTATAAATTAGGAACTATGTAAAAATCGTTGTACAACCTAAACAAGTACCAGGGATATGAATTATCAAATTATTTGTAAGTCCTTGATCTTAATGTCAGTTGTTTGTAAAAATTTGACCCTCGTGATTTTCTCTCAACGGACTGGAGGTTGAAACATTGACACCATCTATATTGAAGGAGAAGTGGTTCAAAAGACAAATCATTATTCCCTTTAGCCCTCAATTGTGAGGCTTGTTTAGGTATACACAATAGTCTCACACCACTTAAGGGTGGAGGCTAAGAACAATTTAAATAATTCTTCCCTCTTTAATTCTTTGATACGCCTTTTAAGAACAAAAGCGTAATGAAACACCAAGACCCAAAACAAACAGTACCTAAAATGTCATGATTGACATTAGCGATGTTATCTCAACAAACTTGAAGTCGAAATATTACAATATTACAAATTAAAAAATAAACTGAAATCTTCTCTCTAAAAGTATATGTATTCTACCATCAAAGAATCAAATTTAAATTAATTTAGATATTATTGAATTAACTGCATATAATTAAATGTATTGAATTAAGAAATTGTAAATTACATGTAAAAATTTAGTAAAATCATCATTTGACATCTAAATAATACATTTCCATCTCTATTTTCTTATTTAAATCCTTTTGAAAATTCTCTATTCTTTTATTTTAAAACCTACCATATTAAATCCTTATTTTTGTTTAATAATTAAAAAGTTATCTTTACTTTGGTCTAAAATTTGAAAATTCTATTATTTTTAATGAAATAATTATATAAGAAATGTGCATGAATTTGATAGTCGTACTATTATTCAGCTTGATACTAAAGAAGAAATTAAAAGTTGATAAAGAAAGACACATAATAACAATTTTATTTCTTCAAATCCACCATCTCCTTACATAAAGAAAGTTTGATTATTTGGAGAATTAGGTACACTGATAACGACATTTGCACACTTTCTCAATGCACACACCAATTGTTTTTGGACCATACCACTTTGGGCAGTCACTGTAACAGTTTTCGTCACAGTAGTTATACAAAAACATTTCACACATTTTTCCCTCTACCACTTTCATTGGCCCTTCATTTTCTGCAACAAACACGACTTATTTAAAAATACAATAATTTTTAAGAAAATGAGAAAAATTTAAATAATAATAAAAAATAAAACATACTCATTCCAATGGAGAGAAGCATAATGATCAGAAGTGAGAATATGATCTTCATAGTAAATTCAAATTTTAGAACAATATTTCTTCTTTGAATGCAATTATCAGTAGATTGATATGTCTTTAGGGTTTAGGGTTTATGAACACTCTATATATATACATAGATATGAGAAAATACAACATGTATAATTAATTATCTAGATCTATATTATTACCAAAAACGAATGCTATAATTTCTATTATTAAATGTTAATGCTACGATCTAAAATAACTTGTAATATATAATTTCTGCAGTCAAATTATTTGATTTAATTTAATGGATAAACCTATGAATTTTTTTCTTACTTATTTATAACAATTATTAATACAATACTTTTAGTTTTTATAGTAAATAATGAAAAATATGTAATGACATTAATTTCCATTAATAAATATATTTAATTAAATTTTTATTATAAGATGTATTTTGAGTAGATTCATGTGAAGTTATGCTGAATGTATATTGTATAATATTTATAAAAATTAATAGTATATTTATGGTTATTTGCTATTATTTATTATTTTATTTGTTACAATTTATATTTAGAATTTTTATTATTAAAATTATTATCATCATTATCATTATCATTATTATTATTATTATATAATAATAATAATAATAATAATATTAATATTAATATTAATAAAGCTGTTATTAGTTATAATAATACTATTATTAGTAATATTATTATTTTTAATAATATTAAAAATATTGATAATAGCATTAATAATAATATTAATAATACGAATAATAATAATGCTAATATTAATTATAATAATAATGTTAATATCAATAAAATTAATATTAATATTAATTATAATAATAACATTAATAAAATTAATAAATATAATAATAATTATATTAATAAAACAACAAGAATAATATTAATATATATATATATAGTAATAATATTTATAATATTTGTAGATATTATTAATAATATTAATAAAAATATTTATAATAATATTAATATTTAATATTAAAATTATTATTGTTATTAATATTAATAATAATACTACTGATAATACTATTACTATTAATAATATTACGTGTAGCACCTTAAAATATACATAAACAAAAATTTTAAAGGGAAATAAAATAAAGGCATGCTCTTCACTTTTTTTTTCGCAGTATTTCATATATATATATAGATAGATAGATAGATAGATAGGATAAGTTATTAAAAATAAATTTCTAACATGAAAAAAAATAAGTAAATAGAATCAATTACATTAATCATTCATTTATATAATTTTATTTTAGTATCAATTACATTAATCATTCATTTATATAATTTTATTTTAGTTTCTCGTCAAGTATACTCTTATAATACTAAATATCAATCACCACAATCCAACTTTATTCCAAAATCATAATCAACAATCATATGGACCCTACATGGATCCATACACCAAAGTTCTTCAATAAACGTCTTATGGAAGATTCGTATTAAGTAAGTCCTACATTAGAGATTAACATATGATCAAATACCCAAGACTTATATCTACAAGCTAATCTATGAGAAAGAATCAGGGTAATCTTAATACAACCTAAGTCGTGTATCCTATATCTCACCGTGTGCATGAACTCCTCCATAAGTTTCTCACCACCTAATATCTTAGTCTATTTGACTTAGACCATCAGTGAAGTTAAGGGATCTCTTTTACAACATAAGCATCAATACTTAATACACAAATTAATCAACAACTCATACATTATCCCAAATGTATGATCTCAACTTCATACATTTCCATCTTCCTCGCATAAAAAAATAGATTCATACATAATTCAAATAATTGAAAAGAGAAGAAGAAAACAAAATAAAGAATAAAAGAAGTTTCTTTTTTAGGCTAGCTCAAGCTATAATTTCTAGCTTAAGCGAGAATGGACTTTTCTACTTAGTGACGTCCAATTGTTATAACATTCTCCCAAGTCTTTGGTACTTCGCTTTGGTCTCTAACAAGGTAGACAAAAAAGAACATACTCAACAATATTCCTCTTTAAGTTATTAACCAAAAAAGACAACAACAAAATCTACACACAACACTTAATACAATGAGACATATTACACACACACAAATCAACATATGTCTAACATTGAATTATACACAAAAAAATAGAAATACTTATTCGTAAAATAAATCTGAAAAGCACTAAAAATGTTTAGAATTAAGATAGAAAATCGTCTTGATTTAGTCATGAAAGTGTACCCTCACCCCTTTATCAAGATTCTTTTCTTAATATTTTCATTTTCACTCCTAACAATCTTTTAACTCAAGCATAAACAAAATTTTAAAAATCTTTTTTCAAACATTCAACTAGAAATATTTTGCCTATGTCTTTAAACTAAACTTAAACAAAAATCTACATGTAGAAGACACACAATAAACCCACTACCCTCAGGTCATCTTAAGGATAAACCGCTTTGATACCATAAATGTAACACATTTTTAAAAGAGAATAAAATGAAGTTATGCTCTCCACTCTTTTCCCAAAGTCCTTTCTGCACCTACAAATATATTTACTTGTGTACGTAGTACATCGTTTATACACAAACAACACATGTAAGGATAAATAGAACCAATTAGATTAATCATTCATTTAGATACTTCAATTTCATTTTCCACCGATCATACTCATATAATATTCAATACCAATCACCACATATTTTGATAATAAATATTTGTATTTATATATTTTCAAAAAATACTTATTTATAATTATATACACATATATGTATCTAAAAAATATTAACATCTTTGATTACATCATATTTATGAAATTTGATCAACATGTATAATGTAGAATGGATTAACTTGGATCGTGGTTGTTCGAACAATAAAAATAATAGTTAATGGTCCGATGATAAAGATATTTGTGGTTCTGTCTAGTAAAGTTAACAAAGATAATGTCTGCCCTTTAATATCACTGTCTTATTTTATATCACTACTATAAATTTTTGACTTATCAAAGGAAACTTACCTATGGATGTGTGTACATTGGTAATTACTGATGAAATTTATCAGCGTATATGAAAATAAAAAAAAAATAAAAAAATAAAGCAAGAATCAATATCCGCCAATAAATTTAATAATAATAATAATAAGATTAATATTAATAAAATTAATAATAATTATAATAATATTAAAACAAAAACCATAATAATTAAAATAAAACTAATGTTGATACTAATATTAATGTCAATAATAATAATAATATTAGAAATAATATTAATAATAAAAATAATAATATTAATAATAATGTTAATATTAATAATAATAATAATAAAAATAATAGTAATAATAATATTAACTTGAATCTTCTAAACTTGAAGTCGGCTCAACTCTTGTACGTTGAGTTGCAATACTATTTTTTCTTGAGTGGGAGTTGACTCGCTTGAACAAAAATATGAAAAAATCAATCTTATGTCATTAAACTTATAAACTAAGATTTAATATTTTACTTCAAATTATCACACTTGAACTAATTGTCTCATATAATCTAACACAAAATTGATAATCCATAACAAATTTTATTCATTTAAACTATTCAAAACTCATTCCACGCTCCGACATCTTCAAACAACACACAACTCTACTAAAAAAAACTAGGGACTAAAAAAATAAGGTAATATGCAAACATAATTTTTTTTAATATAAACTTAACTAATGAAAGTCATTTTTCTCCACCAACCCTATAAGATTGATGATAAAATCATAAAAAAAACCTATAAAATTGATGATAAAATCATAAAAAAGAAGAAGAAATATTTAAAGTAATAAAAAAACTTACTATGTTTATAAATATCATGTAATAGAAATGACTCTTAGCTTTCGAAGGAACGTGCTGTGTAATTTTTTTTTAAAAAAAGATGAGATTTTGAGGAGTAAAATGAGAAAGAAGGTATAAAGAGAGAGGGAAAAATATATAAGGAGAGTTACAATAGTCCATATTATATATATAATAAAATTTAGGCCTATTAGATATTATATTTATGCTCTTTAGGGTATGACATAGACTTGTATACCTTCTATATGCTTTGTTGAGTTATATGGGAGGATTTTTAACTTAATAAACTTATTTTATACTTTACTTTGGGAAAATGTTTATTTACGATTTGTGAATTTTTTTTACCTAGTTTATGCTATTTTTGCATTGAAATTTAAATTACTAAATTGTTAAATAAGTAAATTTTAGTTATTTATTTTTGGGAGGATAACCTATCTCAATTTCTAACATCACTACTGCGATTTTTTTTTTTAAACTTGTCAAACAAAAACTTAAAAAATTATGTATAATAAACAAATAATTCAGACTTAGACTTAGTGATAATACTCAAACTCCCAAACCAAAATAAATGAAATCATAACTAAAAGAAACAATGACATGTTTCTTAGTTAAGTTAAACATTTACTTATACGATTTCAATAGAAGTATCAAAATTACAATAATTATAAATATTTCATTTTTTACTAAAAATAAAAGTATTCTATTATTAATTTTATAATTAAACAAAAGAGTTATATATAAAAGGTATGTTATTAATCATAATAAAAGTATATATATTTATATGATTTTGTAAGAATAATATTAGGAAAATTATGTTATGATTATTTTTAGAAGAATGGTTATTTAATATTTGAAATAGATAATTTTATTTTATTTATTTAAAAGTAAAATTACTAATTAAAAGGTAACACCTCAAAATATACAATTTTTTTACAAAAGAGAATAAAATAAAATAATATTCTTCACTATTTCTCTCAAAGTCTTTTCTATACCTACATATATATATATGTTTGTGTACATAATAACGTCACAATTGATAGACGAATAATACATACAAGGGTAAGCTATTGAAATAAAATTTCTAAAATACATAAATATAAGTAAAAAGAATTAATTAGATTAATCTTTTATATATATATAATTCCAATTATTTTTTTTTTCCATCAATCATAGTCATATAATACTCAATACCAATCATCACAATCCAACTTCATTTCAATACTATCATTAACAATCATATGGATCACACTTGGATCCATACACCAACAATATCCAACAAACGTCTTAAAGAAGAACCGTATTTAGTAAGTCCGATCAAAGATTAACATTTAATCCAATACACAAGACTTAGATTTACAAGTGAATATAAGAGAAATGATCAGGATAAGTTCAACACAATCCAAGTCGTGCATCACATATGTCACGGTGTGCATGAACTCCCCCATCAACCTCTCACCACCTCATATCTTATATGACTTAGACCATTACTAAAACTAGAGGATATTTGTTACAACATATGCATCAATACTTAATACACAAACCAATCAACAACTCATACATTAATCCAAATGTATGATCCCAATTCCATCATCCTCATACAATACATATCATTCAGAAATTTCACAATCCAATTTAACATACAAATTAAATATTCATACATAATTCAAATAATTAAAAAGACAAGAAAAAAAAATAAAGAATGAAAGAAGTTTTTTCTACACTAGCTCAAGTGAGAATTTCTAGCTTGAGTGAAAATGGAATTTTAGCTTTAGCAAGAATTTTTAGCTTAAGCGAGAATAGGCTCACTTAAGAAAAAATGAGACTGAGACCAAGCTAAGTTGTAGTGAAATTTTCGTCTAAGCGGAAATTATTCCGCTTGAGAAAAATTGAACCAGAGTGCAAGGTAAATCTTCTGTCATATTTCGCTTGAGCGATATTTTTTTTATTTAAACAAAATTATCAGCAAACCAACTTTAACAACATACTCAAATTACATTTCAAAAAGATGTTTTCACAAATATTTCAATACTATCACTTCTAAATAACTTTAAATGACAAATGCAAACTATTATTTGCTCAAACATCATCTTTTTTTCAATTGATTCCATACACTCAAAACTGTTCAAATTTAGTTTAAATAACTATATACTTAAACATACATAATAAAATTTCCAAATTAACTTATTATTTAAATCAACTATCCTAAAAAGTTTTACATATGATTTTAAGGAATTGTGTTGTCTCATTTGTATGTGTATATATAGTTTTATTAGAGCTTCATATCAATCTACGTAGGATTACATTAAAGTACATTCAAGGAAGAAATATTATTCTAAAATTGAATTCATATCATACCAATCTCAATGAAAAGAAGCACAATGAACAAAAAAATTGAATTTGTAACTTACCAATCCCAATAAAAAGAAGCAGAATGAGGAGAAGTGAGATTATGGTCTTAGTAATAATTCAATTTTGGAACAATATTTCTTCCTTGAATGTAATCTTGAATACATTAATATGAAGCTCTGGTAAAAAAATTATATATATCCATACAATATGTACAACTAAATAATTTAGGTATATATTGTTACCAAAAGTGGATTTTGTGATTGCTAATGTTTATTAAATGTTAATGCTAAGATGTAAAATAAATTTTAATGAATTAATTAATTTTACAATCAAATCATTTATATAATGTAATTGATAAATTTATGAAACTTTTTCTTACTTATTCAAAACAATTATTAATACAATACATTCATTATTTTTATAATAAATAATGATATATATATGTAATCAGATTAATTTCATTTAGTAAATGTATTTAATTAAATTTTGGTTCTAAGATATATTTTTCATATAAATTTAATACTTTTTAAACTTTGGTTTCAAGATTTTTCAAAATTGCTTTAAAATAACTCAATCAATTTAAAGTAAGATTATCAATTTTATAATTTAAATAATTAAATAAATTTTTTATTTCAAATATTAAATGATTAATCTTTTTAAAAATAACTATTACATAATTTTATTAACGTTATTCTTACCAAATTATATATATATATATGTGTGTGTTAAAAATTAGTAATAAAATATTTTTATTTTTATTAAAAAATGAAATATCTATAATTATATTAATTTTGACATTTCTATTGAAATCGTACAATTATATGTTTAACTTCACTAGGAAACATGTCATTGTTTCTTTTAGTTTATATTTCCTTTATTTTAGTGTGGGAGATTGAGTTTTATCACTAAGTCTAAGTCTGAACTATTTATTTATTATAAGTAATTTTTGAAGTTTATTTGACAAGTTTAAACAAAATTTCCGCAGTCGTGATGTTAAAAATTGAAATATGTTATCTTCCAAAAATTAAATAATTATAATGTGTACTTATTTTAACAATTAAATAATTTAAATTTCAATGAAAATAAGTAAAAAATTTCACAAATTCGTAATCAAGATTTTGTTTTTCAAAATAAGGTATACAATAAGTTTATTAAGTTAAAACTCCTTCACAAAATAACTCAATAAAGCATGTAGAAGGGGAAATAAGTCCACGTTATATCCTAACCACGATAAAGAAAATATCTACTAAGTCTAAAATTTTAATATATACCTATACATACTATTGTGACGCACACTTTTATTTTCTTTCTTTTTATAAGTGTTAAATTATAGTAATTTTTATACTTCACATGGAAATTATGAATAATATGTGTAAATAGTAAAAAATATGTCAAAGAAACCTTTAATTTCAGCGGCACATGAAGACAAAGAGAAAAAAAAAATGAATTTGTATAATTCTTGCAGAAAAACAAGTAAACAAGAATGGAGCAAACGAGTCACTCTGTCCAGCACATGAAGAATGATTCAGTGGATTGAGTCCAAAGAGCAAGTTCCATGGAAAACATTCAAAATGATGAGCGCATCTATATACACTGAGTGGATTGAGGTCAGAACATTTAAAGGAATCCAAGGATCAGAAGGTTGAGCAAATTCCAATGGGCTGAGCGAATTAGCATTCTTAATCATGAAGAAAGTCCAATTTCGCATAGAAAGGACTCAAACCAACATGTCCCATTTTGCTTAAAGCCTAAGTCAAACCAATTTTGCTTCAAGGTTAAGAAATGTAAGTGTTGGGTTGGATTTGGAGCGAATTCCTAACAAATCCATAATTATGGAAATTTCAAAAAGTTCAAAAATTACTTAAGGATGAAGAAATTCAATTCGTTAAGCAGATTGGCCTGCATGGAACAAATAGAGACCTTGGGAAAACGTTCAAAGCATCAAGAGGACTCAAGGTATTAAGTGATACCAAGGAAAATTTAGAGAAAAAGGATCAAGAGAGATAAACAAAGAGGTTTAGATATAGAGGTTCTGTTTGTTTAACCTAAGAGAGTTTGAACATCATAATAAATCAGGCTATTAGGCTAAACCTTAGAAGAAGTGAAGACTAATCTCTAAAGAAGGAAATCTGAAAGCCTAAGTTGGCCACAAAACTAAGGGATCTATGTTTGTTGTACTTTAGCTTCTCAGACTTGAACTCGCACTGTAAGATCTTATCATGAGTTGCTAAATCTATTTTGTTGATATTGAATGACAACATATTTTGGAGTTATTGTTGTTTATAGATGCATGTTTCTATTTGAAATTCAAATTCCTTAAGTCTGATAGTGTGCTTATGATGGGAAAAACGCATGCGAAAGCAACACACAACACAAGATTTAACGTGGTTTGGTTGCCAACTGCAACCTACATCCACACAAGCAACTATTAGGTTTTCATTCTATCCTGTTACACACCAATTACAAGTACAATGATCTCTTATTCTATTTTACTTATATTATATATATTATCTACTTTTATTATGATTAATTACATACCTTACACACATATATATATATATATGTTATTGATGTAATTTTTTTAATTATTTATAAAAAATAATAATAGAATATTTTTATTTTTAGTACAAAATGGAATATCAATAATTAAAGGAACATATATATAAAAAACATGGAGATTATAGAAAAACAAGGATTATAATGAAAATCTTATATGATAAAATTTTCTTGTTTTATAGAATAAAGTTATATTTATTCATAACAATGAGTTTGTTTAGAGCTTATAAAAATCGAATTTGTTAAAACATGATTATATGTTTTGGATACATTTGACTACTCTAATCATTTGAAAGTAATAATATGCATAAGAGATACAAGAAAAATGATAAGACTAGAGCATATAACATAAATATAAACAATATCATATAGCCTAAATATCAACAATATTAGAACAAAACAAATTAACGCATTGTAAACATGTATACTTAGAGTAAGATAATCATAGTAAAAAGAGTATAGACTATAAAACACTTATGCACTTATGGAATGACTCTTGTGAGTCTAATGGAAATGTATGCTTACAAAAAGAATGCATCTAGTAAAAAACACAATTATCATTGTAAACAAAGAATATCAATTTCTCAGCTACACTTAGAAAAGTTTGTATATGTAAAAAATTGTAAATATTAACCTCTAAGCCACTGTGAAATTATTATGATAACAATATGAATATGACACACAAATATGTAATTTTGTATATTTTATTTTTACTTGAAATTTTTTGTATGAAATAAGTTTGAGGTAAAAGTAAGTGTTTTGAAATAAGTTTGTTACAAAAATGATTGGTATGTGTTGTGAAATATGTTTATGATTGGTACATGTTAAATATGATAAAAATAGTTTATGTGCATAAAATTATGTGAAATGATGGATGTCATACTAATAAATGTGTAAAAGTTTGATTTAAAAATGGTTGATATATAAATAAATTTTAAAGAAAAGATGGGTTTTTTTTAAATAAAAACCATCATGTTATATATCACTATGGAAATTGACATCTCATTTAGCTTGACACTCCAGGTTTCAACAATCATCTATTACCACATGAAAAAAATTATTAAAAAATAAAGACAAAAGAAATACAAGAAAATATGGAGGACTAGGCCAAAATCCAGAAAAAGCAACCTAAGAAAAAATTATACTTAGGTAATTGATAAGTGTCAGATTTCAGTAATATTTCATATTAAAATACAGACACTTATGTATATTAATTGATAAAATAACCATAAAATTGTTGAAGATGGTTGCTGCCCCTTCAAGATTGTGTTTGATGAAGACTTGTATGTAGTGTTTGATGAAGACATTTATGTACTTTCCATGTATTTTGTGCTTTGCTTTAAGTGTGTCTTAGTTAGTGCTTAGAGGTTGTCTAAGAGTAGCTTTTTGCTGAGTATCTCACTTCATAACCACTAGCCATGTGTTAAGAACAAGCATAAGTTTTCTAAAACTGTTTTGCACATGTTTTACACAAAAACACGTTTTACTGCATAAAAATAAATCTGTTCTTTTCTAAATAAACAGATTCATTTTATTCACTGATGCCTTGGCTAAAGTCTTGTAAAAATTGGATTTTGTGCATCAGGTATTTTGACTAAGTCCTCTTCTTTTCAAAACGACTGAGTTTCAAATAGTTAAACTTCCTCTGTTTTCGTTTTGAAAAATAAATCTGTTCATCTATAAATGAATAGATTCTTTTTTGCCTCTGGTGCCATATCATACTTAAACGTTTTTCAGTTTTATCTCAGCACCAGAATGGTTGACTAAGTCTCCTCACTTAACAGATTCTCTAACTGCTTTTGAAAATAAATCTGTTCATTTTATTTTCAATCTGTTCATTTTATAACAGCTTTAACTGTTTTTCAAAATTCTGTTATAAGCTGGCTTTCTATAAAATGCAAACTTGTTTTCTGAGTTTAACAACGATTCAAACAGTTTATACATTTGCAAAAACAAGTTTTGACAGCAGAGAGTTAAGTGTTTTCAAGGATTAGCATTTGTTCTTCAAAGATTTCAAAAATCACAAAGTGCTTGTTCTTGGTTTGGTTCCAAAAGCTTGGTGTGAGGTGCAGCTACTGTTCTAGCAATCTTGCCTACTGGTTTAAGGCTGATCTTTGTTACCTCAATCAGGTGTAGTCGTTTCACTTCTTATTACTTGTAAAAGTTTGGTTGAATCCTCTTCTTGATAGGTGTTCTTGGAGAGTGGATGTGTGTGTATGAGTGCTGAAATAGGTTTTTTCAGCAAGAGTACCTAAGTTCTTGTAGGTTTCAAGAACAGTGGGAAGTGTACTTGATTGTACTGTGTGTTAGTGAATTCCACCTGTTGTTGGTGAAGACTGGATGTAGCTCAGGTTGAGTGAACCAGTATAATTGTTTGTGTTCATTCTCTCCCTCACTCTGCAATTTCGTTTCTGCATAATTGATAAAACAGCAAAGAAATAAATCTGTTCAATTGAAAATAAATCTGTTCTTTCTGGGCACAGTGCATACTGTTCTTGATTTCTGAAATAGCTGTTGTAATCTGATAAGAACATATAAAATCTGCTAAAAGCGACTGGAACAGATTGACTGTGATAGGTTGCTCAAGAAAACTGTCAACGTCATTAATTGAACCTTAAACAATTGCTTAAAATTGAAGCTTGCTGTTCTGTGATTAAGTGTTCTTAATTTCTGGAAAATTGCTTAACATCAAGAAGAACATTCATAGTCTGTTAAAAGCCACTGGAACAGCTTGTGTGCAAAGATCACTCAATTAATTAGCATGCTATCAATTGAACCTTAATCACTTGCTTGAAATTGAAGCTTGCAGTTTTCTGTTTCACTGTTTTTCAAATCTGATATTTGTGTGTGTGCTGCTGAAAATTTTCACTGCATAATCTTGTGATTAATCTTGCTGAATTAAAAGCTTTTCAAACAAAAACAGTGCTGAAATAAATCTGTTCATTTTTACATAAATCGATTTATTTTCTGTAAAACTGGGTTAAACACTGTTTCTGCGAAGAAGTTTTAAAAGGTCAATTCACCCCCCCTCTTGAACTTTAGCACTATTAAACCCAACAAAAATAACCTCTAACTTATGAATTTATACCTATTTACATATTTACATATTTTTTTTTATTTTAATTTGAATAAGGATGATTTATTCCCAAATGTGTGTTAATTTCAGGATTTTAGGAAAGATTGGAAATGAAAGGGCAAAGGAGAATATACAAAACTAAAAAGGAAAAGTTAGAACGCACAAACACTCAGCCAAGCTCGCCCAAACTTGTCCAAGCTAGATGTTTCTAGAGGATCTCGCTCAAGCGAGCCAAATCTCACCCAGGCGAGATCACTCCAGTAACGTTGGGTTTTTTTTCGTGCAACTTGCCTAAGCGAGCCCAATAACGCCCAGGCGAGAAGTCACTTAGCCCAAGACCAACTAGATTAACTATGGGGCTTGCGGCATAACCCTAGGACTATTGATTGGATTGGAATCCAATTGGGAGAATAAAAGATGTTAAAAACCCTAGAGAAGGTAGTCATCAAGGATAAACATCCCGGATCTTCTTTTCTTGCTCTCCATGCTTGTAATAGCCAACATGAGTGGCTAATTCTACCATTTGGGATTGAGAGTAATTTGTTCAAAGTCTTATGTATTGAGGTGATATTTAAATATAATATTCTGTTATTGATTGTTGATTGGTATTGTCATTTTATTTGTAATTTGTAATGCTTGTTTTTATGATATAGATCCTTAGATTTGACAGTAAAGAGTATTTCTAAGTTTCTGACCCAATTGATAATGCTTAATATTTTAATGTTAGGAATAGATTTAAAATGTTAACTAGTATCAACATCTAATTGTAATTATAAGAAGTTTTTATAAATATGCGAGAAATTGATATTTAGGAGACTCTCTTAATAATTTTATATGCGAGGAATCGATATAATGACTTTTATACGGGCATCAACATCAATCAAAGGATAGAATATTACCATACTAATCAAATTACAAAACAGTAAGAAGGATGAACCCCAATCCCAATTTTCCCAATTGAATCAACAAACTATTTGACTTGTTTTCTTTATAATCATTGGAATCATGACAAACTCCCAACAAACTTTATTATTCTGTTTTTTATCTAGTGTAACTTTTATTTGATTATTCAATTGTTCCTTGTGAGTTTTATATTCGTCTTTAGAGATAATTATTACTCCTGACAACATGTTGCACTTGTCGTAAAAGTAGTCATTAGTAATCTATACCTATTATGAAAAACCTCTAAGAATAAACTAAATGGTAGCCTCTTATGCTATTGAAAAGTTTCCCTTATGAATGAATCCTAAATTATCAAGCTTGTCAACACAAACATCACCTCTACAAAAAAATGTGAGAAACTCTAAATTGATTTTACCACAATAGTCAAAGCATTTATTCCCCCTATTAAGAAGATATATCATTTAGTGATTACAATATTATTTAATTTCTATTTAAAAGGGTTATACATAAATAATGAATACGAAAGTTTAGGAAATTTATTTCAGTTGGATTAACAATTACCCTTACATTTTGTTTTTGAAGTAAACTCTTACACGATAGCCAGAAAAATTAAAAAATGAAACATTACGTTTGTAGAATGTTTCATACTTGTTTTGAAGAATATAAATCTACTTAGTATATAGAACTTTCTATCTATATGTTCAAAAGATTCAAAATTTAATTTAATGATATTTATGTAAATAATGGGTAGATATGTCAAATCTAATTTATTTTAAAATCCATAATTATGAAACAATAGTGGAAAAATACAATAGTGGAAAAATTTATTTGAAATGTATACATTACATTCACATTTTTACATACTATAAATAAAATATTATTATGAAAAAATAATTAATAAGAGTAAGGATATATATATATATATATATATATATATATATATATTATAACATGTCGGCATTAGTCAAGTTTCGAACTTAATTACAGTTTTATTTCTAATGTCTCAAAAAGATAAGAAACAAATATATCTAAATTTCATGTGACATCGATTTCTAATTAATTTGTTAAAAACTCCATTTTAATAAAGATACAAATTTATTTTATGTATTTTTGAATAATTGTTTTTGTGAAGAAGAAATTAAAAGATGATAATTAAAAAAAAAGATATAATAACAAAATAGTTATTTTAGTCCATTATGACCTTACATGAAGAAAGTTTGATGAGTTTAAGAATTTTGTGAGCACTTAACATTGTCTACGACATATGCATACTTGAGGATTAAAATTACAAAAACCAATTGCATTTGGTCCAAACATTTTTGGGCAATCAGTGGAACAGTCCTCATCACAGTAATTATACAACTTTAGGTCACAAATCTTTCCTTCTACAAGTTTCATTGGCCCTTCAGTTTCTGCAACAAACAAAAACTTGTGTAAAAAACACAACAATCTTTTAAAGAAAATAGTGGACTACCATGAACAATTGAAAAACAATGCATACCAATTCCAATGGTAAGAACCAAAATGAACAAAATTGGGAATGTGATCTTCATTGCAATTCAATTCTGAAACACTATTTCTTTCTTGAATGCAATACTGAATACATTGTAATCAATCTATGACAAAAACTCTATATATATACATACGCATAAGACATAAGACAACACAATTTCTTGACACTGTAAAACTTAATAATCTAGATGTATATTATTACCAAAAATTAATGGCATGAATTCTATTTTTTATTAAATTTTAATATAAGATGTAAACAATTTTAATATATAATTTTTGCAATCAAATCATTTTATTTAATGTAATTAATAGATTTATGAAACTTTTTCTTACTTACTTATAGCAATTATCAATGCAATTAACTTTTTTATAAATAAATAATTAAATATTTTTTTCATTTTAAGTATTAAATAACTACTCTTGTAAAAATCATCAATACATAATTTTCTTAACATTGTTTTTAGAAAATTATACATATATAAATACTACTAATTTAATATATTTTTTACTAAATTATATATTTGAAATGAAATTATTTAATTCTAATAAAAATATTAATATATACTATTTTTGTTAGAATATATATATATATATATATGTATACATTAATTGGTGTAATTTTTTTCTTTAATAATTTAGAAAAGTTAATAATATAATATTTTTATTTTTAGTAAAAAAAAAATATTTTTTACCAATTATTAATACAATTATCCATTTTATAAATAAATAGTTAAATATTTTTTTTTTCATTTTAAGTATTTAAATAACTACTCTTTCAAAAATAGTCATTACATAATTTTCTTAAAATTATTTTTACAAAGTTATATATATATATATATATATAAATTCTATTATTTGAATATATTTTAATTTATTTATTACTAAATTATATATTTGAAATGAAATTATTTTATTGTAATAAAAATATGAATATATTATTTTTTACTTAGAATATATATATTATTTACTTTTATTGTGATTAATAACATATCTTATATATTTATATATAAACACGTGTTATTGGTGTAATTTTTTTCTTTAATTATTTATAAAAAATAATAGTAGAATATTTTTATTTTTAGTACAAAATAAAATATCTATAATTAAAGGGACATGTCTATAAAAAAAACATGTCGATTATAGTAAAACAAGGATCATAGTGAATAAACTTATATGATAAAATGGTCTTGTTTTATAGAATAAAGTTATATTTAGACTTTATAAAAATTGAGTTTGTTCATATTAGAACATGATTATATGTTTTGGACACCATTGACTATTTCTATCATTCGAAAGTAATAATATGTATAAGAGATGCATATGGTAGAAAAATGATAAGATTATTATTCACACTTTTATTTTTCTATTTATCATTTTTTTTCCTATCTAACACTCTTTTGTTTTTATTTCTTATCTAGCACCATTTCAAAAGTTAAAAAAATTGATAATTTTAATTTTAAATAAATTAAAAAAATAAATATTTTTAATGTTTAAAATTGTTAAAAATATAATTAATGAATAAAGAAATAACATTTTACAAAATAAAAAAAAAATGTAATAAGTTAAAAAAATTTACTTTATTTTTTTTAAGAATAAAGAAAATAAAATTTAAACTCAACAACATAAAAATTTAATCTATAAAAAAAATTAGTATTTATTTTTATTATTATTAATGATGTAATCATGTTAATTTCAAATAAAAAATACAAGATATAATTATAAAAGAAAACCAATGTGAATTAGTCAGTGTGTTTTGGTATATGTTGTAAAATATGATAAAGATAGTTGATATGCATTTTGAAATATATTATAAAGTTATGTGAAATAATCAAGGTCATATTAAGGTAACTATGCGTAAAAATTTGATTTAAATATGTTTGAAAAATAAATTTTAAAATTAAAGATGTATTTTAATGATTATAATATATTATTTAATTTCTAAATACATCTTAATTATTTGTTGTATAATTGTTTGAAATGTTACACATAAATTTTGAATAAGAAAGTTTAAGAAATTTATTTTAGTGATAAGTAAAACAATCACCCTTAGAATTTAATTTTCAAATAAGCTCTAAAACTCTCATTTTATAGGTGTTCCTACAAAGCTAGAACCCTGCAGAACACTTCTTTTAGTTGCAATTTCCTCGTCTTTTCGGTCTCTCGGTTAGTTTTTTTCCGGTTGGATCTCCTCTGATCTGAACACGATGAGGGAAAAGTCAGTTCGAGAGTTAGATATCAGAGGAGTAGGGAGTGAATAATTACCTTGGATGATGTGCCTCTTCTGCTATTTATACTGTTCTAGATAGGCTCTGGCTGTTATGGGTTTGCTATAGGGTCCAAGCGAAAGCCCAATTGTGCAGTGTTTATCATCTAAGTTGGTTTATTTATGTCTAATTACGCATTTAGTTGTTCCTCTTGTCATCTAGCTGGCTTTTCGGCCACCCGGTAGTAGAATAGGTAAAAAAATTAAGTTTGTAATTTATACTTCACCCTATAGAAAATAGTCCTGAGCATAAAATGTTCTATCTATATGCTAAAAAGATTAATAAAATCCCGTAATCAACAAACAAATAGTGTAAAAAATTATTTAAAATGTATAAATTACATAAGAAATTATTTGAATACAAGATCTAAGATTTTTATTTTTCTTTACTCAATTAAAGTTTCAAATTTAGAGGATTATAAATAAAATATAATTAATTAAAAAATAGTTATAAAAGTATTTTTTTTTTCAATTCAAGTTCACGAAAATAAAATCATTAGAATCAACATACGTTAAATATGATTCGATTTGAAATTTGAGATTTCATCATGATTTTTCCTTGAATTTGAGATTTCATCATGATTTTTCCTTAAATATTGATAGACTTTATTTCGACTCCTAAATGTAAAGAAAGAATGCTAAACGCTAGAATAGTTCTAATAAATGATTTAAGTTCAATCTAAATTTTTAAAATGTTCATGCCAAAATGATTAATAAAATCCCGTAATCAACAAAAAAATAGTTAAAAAAATTATTTAAAATGTATAAATTACATAAGAAATTATTTGAATACAATATCTAAGATTTTTATTTTTCTTTACTCAATTAAAGTTTCAAATTTAGAGGATTATAAATAAAATATAATTAATTAAAAAATAGTTATAAAAGTTTTTTTTTTTTTCAATTCAAGTTCACGAAAATAAAATCATTAGAATCAACTTACGTTAAATATGATTCGATTTGAAATTTGAGATTCGATTTGAAATTTAAGATTTCATCATGATTTTTCCTTAAATATTGATAGACTTTATTTCGGCTCCTAAATGTAAAGAAAGAATGCTAAACGCTAGAATAGTTCTAATAAATGATTTAAGTTCAATCTAAATTTTTAAAATGTTCTATCTATATGCTAAAATGATTAATAAAATCCCGTAATCAACAAACAAATAGTGTAAAAAATTATTTAAAATGTATAAATTACATAAGAAATTATTTGAATACAATATCTAAGATTTTTATTTTTCTTTACTCAATTAAAGTTTCAAATTTAGAGGATTATAAATAAAATATAATTAATTAAAAAATAGTTATAAAAGTATTTTTTTTTCAATTCAAGTTCACGAAAATAAAATCATTAGAATCAACTTACGTTAAATATGATTCGTTTTGAAATTTGAGATTCGATTTGAAATTTGAGATTTCATCATGATTTTTCCTTAAATATTGATAGACTTTATTTCGGCTCCTAGATATAAAGAAAGAATGCTAAACGCTAGAATAGTTCTAATAAATGATTTAAGTTCAATCTAAATTTTTAAAATGTTCATGCTAAAATGATTAATAAAATCCCGTAATCAACAAACAAATAGTGTAAAAAATTATTTAAAATGTATAAATTACATAAGAAATTATTTGAATACAAGATCTAAGATTTTTATTTTTCTTTACTCAATTAAAGTTTCAAATTTAGAGGATTATAAATAAAATATAATTAATTAAAAAATAGTTATAAAAGTATTTTTTTTTTCAATTCAAGTTCACGAAAATAAAATCATTAGAATCAACTTACGTTAAATATGATTCGATTTGAAATTTGAGATTCGATTTGAAATTTGAGATTTCATCATGATTTTTCCTTAAATTTGAGATTTCATCATGATTTTTCCTTAAATATTGATAGACTTTATTTCGGCTCCTAAATGTAAAGAAAGAATGCTAAACGCTAGAATAGTTCTAATAAATGATTTAAGTTCAATCTAAATTTTTAAAATGTTCTATCTATATGCTAAAATGATTAATAAAATCCCGTAATCAACAAACAAATAGTGTAAAAAATTATTTAAAATGTATAAATTACATAAGAAATTATTTGAATACAAGATCTAAGATTTTTATTTTTCTTTACTCAATTAAAGTTTCAAATTTAGAGGATTAAAAATAAAATATAATTAATTAAAAAATAGTTATAAAAGTATTTTTTTTTTCAATTCAAGTTCACGAAAATAAAATCATTAGAATCAACTTACGTTAAATATGATTCGATTTGAAATTTGAGATTCGATTTGAAATTTGAGATTTCATCATGATTTTTCCTTAAATTTGAGATTTCATCATGATTTTTCCTTAAATATTGATAGACTTTATTTCGGCTCCTAAATGTAAAGAAAGAATGCTAAACGCTAGAATAGTTCTAATAAATGATTTAAGTTCAATCTAAATTTTTAAAATGTTCTATCTATATGCTAAAATGATTAATAAAATCCCGTAATCAACAAACAAATAGTGTAAAAAATTATTTAAAATGTATAAATTACATAAGAAATTATTTGAATACAAGATCTAAGATTTTTATTTTTCTTTACTCAATTAAAGTTTCAAATTTAGAGGATTATAAATAAAATATAATTAATTAAAAAATAGTTATAAAAGTATTTTTTTTTTCAATTCAAGTTCACGAAAATAAAATCATTAGAATCAACTTACGTTAAATATGATTCGATTTGAAATTTGAGATTCGATTTGAAATTTGAGATTTCATCATGATTTTTCCTTAAATATTGATAGACTTTATTTCGGCTCCTAAATGTAAAGAAAGAATGCTAAACGCTAGAATAGTTCTAATAAATGATTTAAGTTCAATCTAAATTTTTAAAATGTTCTATCTATATGCTAAAATGATTAATAAAATCCCGTAATCAACAAACAAATAGTGTAAAAAATTATTTAAAATGTATAAATTACATAAGAAATTATTTGAATACAATATCTAAGATTTTTATTTTTCTTTACTCAATTAAAGTTTCAAATTTAGAGGATTATAAATAAAATATAATTAATTAAAAAATAGTTATAAAAGTATTTTTTTTTTCAATTCAAGTTCACGAAAATAAAATCATTAGAATCAACTTACGTTAAATATGATTCGTTTTGAAATTTGAGATTCGATTTGAAATTTGAGATTTCATCATGATTTTTCCTTAAATATTGATAGACTTTATTTCGGCTCCTAGACATAAAGAAAGAATGCTAAACGCTAGAATAGTTCTAATAAATGATTTAAGTTCAATCTAAATTTTTAAAATGTTCTATCTATATGCTAAAATGATTAATAAAATCCCGTAATCAACAAACAAATAGTGTAAAAAATTATTTAAAATGTATAAATTACATAAGAAATTATTTGAATACAAGATCTAAGATTTTTATTTTTCTTTACTCAATTAAAGTTTCAAATTTAGAGGATTATAAATAAAATATAATTAATTAAAAAATAGTTATAAAAGTATTTTTTTTTTCAATTCAAGTTCACGAAAATAAAATCATTAGAATCAACTTACGTTAAATATGATTCGATTTGAAATTTGAGATTCGATTTGAAATTTGAGATTTCATCATGATTTTTCCTTAAATTTGAGATTTCATCATGATTTTTCCTTAAATATTGATAGACTTTATTTCGGCTCCTAAATGTAAAGAAAGAATGCTAAACGCTAGAATAGTTCTAATAAATGATTTAAGTTCAATCTAAATTTTTAAAATGTTCTATCTATATGCTAAAATGATTAATAAAATCCCGTAATCAACAAACAAATAGTGTAAAAAATTATTTAAAATGTATAAATTACATAAGAAATTATTTGAATACAAGATCTAAGATTTTTATTTTTCTTTACTCAATTAAAGTTTCAAATTTAGAGGATTATAAATAAAATATAATTAATTAAAAAATAGTTATAAAAGTATTTTTTTTTTCAATTCAAGTTCACGAAAATAAAATCATTAGAATCAACTTACGTTAAATATGATTCGATTTGAAATTTGAGATTCGATTTGAAATTTGAGATTTCATCATGATTTTTCCTTAAATTTGAGATTTCATCATGATTTTTCCTTAAATATTGATAGACTTTATTTCGGCTCCTAAATGTAAAGAAAGAATGCTAAACGCTAGAATAGTTCTAATAAATGATTTAAGTTCAATCTAAATTTTTAAAATGTTCTATCTATATGCTAAAATGATTAATAAAATCCCGTAATCAACAAACAAATAGTGTAAAAAATTATTTAAAATGTATAAATTACATAAGAAATTATTTGAATACAATATCTAAGATTTTTATTTTTCTTTACTCAATTAAAGTTTCAAATTTAGAGGATTATAAATAAAATATAATTAATTAAAAAATAGTTATAAAAGTATTTTTTTTTTCAATTCAAGTTCACGAAAATAAAATCATTAGAATCAACTTACGTTAAATATGATTCGTTTTGAAATTTGAGATTCGATTTGAAATTTGAGATTTCATCATGATTTTTCCTTAAATATTGATAGACTTTATTTCGGCTCCTAGATATAAAGAAAGAATGCTAAACGCTAGAATAGTTCTAATAAATGATTTAAGTTCAATCTAAATTTTTAAAATGTTCATGCTAAAATGATTAATAAAATCCCGTAATCAACAAACAAATAGTGTAAAAAATTATTTAAAATGTATAAATTACATAAGAAATTATTTGAATACAAGATCTAAGATTTTTATTTTTCTTTACTCAATTAAAGTTTCAAATTTAGAGGATTATAAATAAAATATAATTAATTAAAAAATAGTTATAAAAGTATTTTTTTTTTCAATTCAAGTTCACGAAAATAAAATCATTAGAATCAACTTACGTTAAATATGATTCGTTTTGAAATTTGAGATTCGATTTGAAATTTGAGATTTCATCATGATTTTTCCTTAAATATTGATAGACTTTATTTCGGCTCCTAAACATAAAGAAAGAATGCTAAACGCTAGAATAGTTCTAATAAATGATTTAAGTTCAATCTAAATTTTTAAAATGTTCATGCTAAAATGATTAATAAAATCCTGTAATCAACAAACAAATAGTGTAAAAAATTATTTAAAATGTATAAATTACATAAGAAATTATTTGAATACAAGATCTAAGATTTTTATTTTTCTTTACTCAATTAAAGTTTCAAATTTAGAGATTATAAATAAAATATAATTAATTAAAAAATAGTTATAAAAGTATTTTTTTTTTCAATTTAAGTTCACGAAAATTAAATCATTAGAATCAACTTACGTTAAATATGATTTGATTTGAAATTTGAGATTTCATCATGATTTTTCCTTAAATTTGAGATTTCATCATGATTTTTCCTTAAATATTGATAGACTTTATTTCGGCTCCTAAATGTAAAGAAAGAATGCTAAACGCTAGAATAGTTCTAATAAATGATTTAAGTTCAATCTAAATTTTTAAAATGTTCATGCAAAAATGATTAATAAAATCTCGTAATCAACAAACAAATAGTGTAAAAAATTATTTAAAATGTATAAGTTACATAAGAAATTATTTGAATACAATATCTAAGATTTTTATTTTTCTTTACTCAATTAAAGTTTCAAATTTAGAGGATTATAAATAAAATATAATTAATTAAAAAATAGTTATGAAAGTATTTTTTTTTTTCAATTCAAGTTCACGAAAATAAAATCATTAGAATCAACTTACGTTAAATATGATTCGTTTTGAAATTTGAGATTCGATTTGAAATTTGAGATTTCATCATGATTTTTCCTTAAATATTGATAGACTTTATTTCGGCTCCTAGATATAAAGAAAGAATGCTAAACGCTAGAATAGTTCTAATAAATGATTTAAGTTCAATCTAAATTTTTAAAATGTTCATGCTAAAATGATTAATAAAATCCCGTAATCAACAAACAAATAGTGTAAAAAATTATTTAAAATGTATGAATTACATAAGAAATTATTTGAATACAAGATCTAAGATTTTTATTTTTCTTTACTCAATTAAAGTTTAAAATTTAGAGGATTATAAATAAAATATAATTAATTAAAAAATAGTTATAAAAGTATTTTTTTTTTCAATTCAAGTTCACGAAAATAAAATCATTAGAATCAACTTACGTTAAATATGATTCGTTTTGAAATTTGAGATTCGATTTGAAATTTGAGATTTCATCATGATTTTTCCTTAAATATTGATAGACTTTATTTCGGCTCCTAAATATAAAGAAAGAATGCTAAACGCTAGAATAGTTCTAATAAATGATTTAAGTTCAATCTAAATTTTTAAAATGTTCATGCTAAAATGATTAATAAAATCCTGTAATCAACAAACAAATAGTGTAAAAAATTATTTAAAATGTATAAATTACATAAGAAATTATTTGAATACAAGATCTAAGATTTTTATTTTTCTTTACTCAATTAAAGTTTCAAATTTAGAGATTATAAATAAAATATAATTAATTAAAAAATAGTTATAAAAGTATTTTTTTTTTCAATTTAAGTTCACGAAAATTAAATCATTAGAATCAACTTACGTTAAATATGATTTGATTTGAAATTTGAGATTTCATCATGATTTTTCCTTAAATTTGAGATTTCATCATGATTTTTCCTTAAATATTGATAGACTTTATTTCGGCTCCTAAATGTAAAGAAAGAATGCTAAACGCTAGAATAGTTCTAATAAATGATTTAAGTTCAATCTAAATTTTTAAAATGTTCATGCAAAAATGATTAATAAAATCTCGTAATCAACAAACAAATAGTGTAAAAAATTATTTAAAATGTATAAGTTACATAAGAAATTATTTGAATACAATATCTAAGATTTTTATTTTTCTTTACTCAATTAAAGTTTCAAATTTAGAGGATTATAAATAAAATATAATTAATTAAAAAATAGTTATGAAAGTATTTTTTTTTTTCAATTCAAGTTCACGAAAATAAAATCATTAGAATCAACTTACGTTAAATATGATTCGTTTTGAAATTTGAGATTCGATTTGAGATTTGAGATTTCATCATGATTTTTCCTTAAATTTGAGATTTCATCATGATTTTTCCTTAAATATTGATAGACTTTATTTCGGCTCCTAAATGTAAAGAAAGAATGCTAAACGCTAGAATAGTTCTAATAAATGATTTAAGTTCAATCTAAATTTTTAAAATGTTCTATCTATATGCTAAAATGATTAATAAAATCCCGTAATCAACAAACAAATAGTGTAAAAAATTATTTAAAATGTATAAATTACATAAGAAATTATTTGAATACAATATCTAAGATTTTTATTTTTCTTTACTCAATTAAAGTTTCAAATTTAGAGGATTATAAATAAAATATAATTAATTAAAAAATAGTTATAAAAGTATTATTTTTTTCAAAATTCAAGTTCACGAAAATAAAATCATTAGAATCAACTTACGTTAAATATGATTCGATTTGAAATTTGAGATTCGATTTGAAATTTGAGATTTCATCATGATTTTTCCTTAAATTTGAGATTTCATCATGATTTTTCCTTAAATATTGATAGACTTTATTTCGGCTCCTAAATGTAAAGAAAGAATGCTAAACGCTAGAATAGTTCTAATAAATGATTTAAGTTCAATCTAAATTTTTAAAATGTTCATGCTAAAATGATTAATAAAATCCCGTAATCAACAAACAAATAGTGTAAAAAATTATTTAAAATGTATAAATTACATAAAAAATTATTTGAATACAATATCTAAGATTTTTATTTTTCTTTACTCAATTAAAGTTTCAAATTTAGAGGATTATAAATAAAATATAATTAATTAAAAAATAGTTATAAAAATATTTTTTTTTTCAATTCAAGTTCACGAAAATAAAATTATTAGAATCAACTTACGTTAAATATGATTCGTTTTGAAATTTGAGATTCGATTTGAAATTTGAGATTTCATCATGATTTTTCCTTAAATATTGATAGACTTTATTTCGGCTCCTAAATATAAAGAAAGAATGCTAAACGCTAGAATAGTTCTAATAAATGATTTAAGTTCAATCTAAATTTTTAAAATGTTCATGCTAAAATGATTAATAAAATCCTGTAATCAACAAACAAATAGTGTAAAAAATTATTTAAAATGTATAAATTACATAAGAAATTATTTGAATACAAGATCTAAGATTTTTATTTTTCTTTACTCAATTAATGTTTCAAATTTAGAGGATTATAAATAAAATATAATTAATTAAAAAATAGTTATAAAAGTATTTTTTTTTTTCAATTCAAGTTCACGAAAATAAAATCATTAGAATCAACTTACGTTAAATATGATTCGTTTTGAAATTTGAGATTCGATTTGAAATTTGAGATTTCATCATGATTTTTCCTTAAATATTGATAGACTTTATTTCGGCTCCTAAATATAAAGAAAGAATGCTAAACGCTAGAATAGTTCTAATAAATGATTTAAGTTCAATCTAAATTTTTAAAATGTTCATGCTAAAATGATTAATAAAATCCTGTAATCAACAAACAAATAGTGTAAAAAATTATTTAAAATGTATAAATTACATAAGAAATTATTTGAATACAATATCTAAGATTTTTATTTTTCTTTACTCAATTAAAGTTTCAAATTTAGAGGATTATAAATAAAATATAATTAATTAAAAAATAGTTATAAAATTATTTTTTTTTTCAATTCAAGTTCACGAAAATAAAATCATTAGAATCAACTTACGTTAAATATGATTCGTTTTGAAATTTGAGATTCGATTTGAAATTTGAGATTTCATCATGATTTTTCCTTAAATATTGATAGACTTTATTTCGGCTCCTAAATATAAAGAAAGAATGCTAAACGCTAGAATAGTTCTAATAAATGATTTAAGTTCAATCTAAATTTTTAAAATGTTCATGCTAAAATGATTAATAAAATCCTGGAATCAACAAACAAATAGTGTAAAAAATTATTTAAAATGTATAAATTACATAAGAAATTATTTGAATACAATATCTAAGATTTTTATTTTTCTTTACTCAATTAAAGTTTCAAATTTAGAGGATTATAAATAAAATATAATTAATTAAAAAATAGTTATGAAAGTATTTTTTTTTTCAATTCAAGTTCACGAAAATAAAATCATTAGAATCAACTTACGTTAAATATGATTCGTTTTGAAATTTGAGATTCGATTTGAGATTTGAGATTTCATCATGATTTTTCCTTAAATATTGATAGACTTTATTTCGGCTCCTAAATGTAAAGAAAGAATGCTAAACGCTAGAATAGTTCTAATAAATGATTTAAGTTCAATCTAAATTTTTAAAATGTTCTATCTATATGCTAAAATGATTAATAAAATCTCGTAATCAAGAAACAAATAGTGTAAAAAATTATTTAAAATGTATAAATTACATAAGAAATTATTTGAATACAATATCTAAGATTTTTATTTTTCTTTACTCAATTAAAGTTTCAAATTTAGAGGATTATAAATAAAATATAATTAATTAAAAAATAGTTATAAAAGTATTATTTTTTTCAATTCAAGTTCACGAAAATAAAATCATTAGAATCAACTTACGTTAAATATGATTCGATTTGAAATTTGAGATTCGATTTGAAATTTGAGATTCGATTTGAAATTTGAGATTTCATCATGATTTTTCCTTAAATTTGAGATTTCATCATGATTTTTCCTTAAATATTGATAGACTTTATTTCGGCTCCTAAATGTAAAGAAAGAATGCTAAACGCTAGAATAGTTCTAATAAATGATTTAAGTTCAATCTAAATTTTTAAAATGTTCATGCTAAAATGATTAATAAAATCCCGTAATCAACAAACAAATAGTGTAAAAAATTATTTAAAATGTATAAATTACATAAAAAATTATTTGAATACAATATCTAAGATTTTTATTTTTCTTTACTCAATTAAAGTTTCAAATTTAGAGGATTATAAATAAAATATAATTAATTAAAAAATAGTTATAAAAATATTTTTTTTTTCAATTCAAGTTCACGAAAATAAAATTATTAGAATCAACTTACGTTAAATATGATTCGTTTTGAAATTTGAGATTCGATTTGAAATTTGAGATTTCATCATGATTTTTCCTTAAATATTGATAGACTTTATTTCGGCTCCTAAATATAAAGAAAGAATGCTAAAAACTACAATAGTTCTAATAAATGATTTAAGTTCAATATAAATTTTTAAAATGTTCTATCTATATGCTAAAATGATTAATAAAATCCCGTAATCAACAAACAAATAGTGTAAAAAATTATTTAAAATGTATAAATTACATAAGAAATTATTTGAATACAATATCTAAGATTTTTATTTTTCTTTACTCAATTAAAGTTTCAAATTAAGAGGATTATAAATAAAATATAATTAATTAAAAAATAGTTATAAAAGTATTTTTTTTTTCAATTCAAGTTCACGAAAATAAAATCATTAGAATCAACTTACGTTAAATATGATTCGATTTGAAATTTGAGATTCGATTTGAAATTTGAGATTTCATCATGATTTTTCCTTAAATTTGAGATTTCATCATGATTTTTCCTTAAATATTGATAGACTTTATTTTGGCTCCTAAATGTAAAGAAAGAATGCTAAACGCTAGAATAGTTCTAATAAATGATTTAAGTTAATCTAAATTTTTAAAATGTTCATTTTAAAATGATTAATAAAATCCCGTAATCAACAAACAAATAGTGTAAAAAATTATTTAAAATGTATAAATTACATAAGAAATTATTTGAATACAAGATCTAAAATTTTTATTTTTCTTTACTCAATTGAAGTTTCAAATTTAGAGGATTATAAATAAAATATAATTAATTAAAAAATAGTTATAAAAGTATTTTTTTTTTTCAATTCAAGTTTACGAAAATAAAATAATTAGAATCAACTTACGTTAAATATGATTCGATTTGAAATTTGAGATTCGATTTGAAATTTGAGATTTCATCATGATTTTTCCTTAAATATTGATAGACTTTATTTCGGCGCCTAAATGTAAAGAAAGAATGCTAAACGCTAGAATAGTTCTAATAAATGATTTAAGTTCAATCTAAATTTTTAAAACAAATGAATAATAAGAGAAAAAATAATAATTATAAAATAATTAAAAATAATGAATTTTTTTTAAAAAATAGTGTTTCAATATCATTCTAACATCGAGATATGTCATAAAAAAATTGTATTCTTTGATTAAAAAAACTCATGATTTTATGATGGCAAAACTACATTTTGCATTATTACTATCCTAAATTAGAACACTCACTATATTCATTAGTAAGGTTTTGGGAAGAAGAAATTAGAATATGATAATTGTAGAAAAGATATAATAACAAAATAACGATTTTATTTATTTAAATCCACGATGACTATAAAGAAAGTTTGATGAATTGAAACTAAAGACTTAACATCGTCTACAACAAATGACCATAAAGAAAATTTGATGAATCGAAACTAAATCTTAACATTGTCTACGACAAATACAGACTTGAGGATTAAAATTACAAAAACCAATTGCTCTGGCTCCAAATATCTTTGGACAATTATTGTAACAGTCCTCATCACAGTAATCATACAATTTCACGTCACAAATTTTTGCCTCTGTAACTTTTATTGGCCCTTCATTTTCTGCAACAAACAAAAATTTATGTAAAAAACACAACAATCTTTCAAAACAAATAATGGAGGTACGATGAAGAATTGAAAAACAAAGCATACCAATTCCAATGGAAAGAAGCAAAATCAACAAAAGTGAGAATGCGATCTTCATCGTAATTCAATTCTAGAACAATATTTCTTCCTTGAATGCAATACTAAATAGCTAGAGAATTGGTGAACTCTTTTCGAAATTGTTCTGTTGTTTGTAGTGAGTTAGAATGTCCTAATACTCCTATTTATATTATTCTTTATTAATGATAAAAACGGAACAAAATCTCTCTCTATATAATATATAGATACACACAATATTTTTCCACAATCAAATAATTTCATTTAATGCAATTGATGCATGTATATATTCACCAATTATATATACCTCGTTATTGATGTAATTTTTTTCTTAATTTATTTATAAATATTATTAAATAATATTTTTATTTTTAGTAAAAACTGCTATATCTATAAACCTGGATATTTCTATGGTATAATTATATATCTTAATTTAACTAGAAAACATATAATTCTTTTTTTATAATTAGGATTTCCATATTTTGTTTTCACACCCTCCTTCGCAAAGATTAGGGTAAATTATTGTAGATAACTTTTAAGTTTTAGTTTGACAAGTTTCAAGAAAATTTCAGCCAGTCATTATGTTAAAAACTGAGATATGATCCTCTCAAATTTTTTTAAAAAACTAAAATTTACTTATTTTAACAGTTAAATAATTAATTTTTATGGGAAAAATATAACATATTGTGCTAAACTGTGTAATTTTATTTTTCCAGAAATTCCTAAAGTATAAAAGAAGTTTACTAAGTTAAAACTTCTCCACATAATACAGGGTACTAAGTCCACATCATAACCTAACCAGCATAAAGATAATATCTAACAAGCCTACAAATTTAGCTACATGATCATAAGAATAACTTTTATTTAATTATAAATTATTATATACTAAATTTATTTTTTTATAATTATTCTCTTAAAATTTATACTAATAATTATTTATCATAATTACCTTAAAAATTATACTAATAATTATCTTAAAAATTATACTAATAGTTATTTTATAAACTTAACAATGTAAGACTGTATAAATCTGCTCTACTTATATCTATTTATTTTATTTCACTTTATTTTTATTCTTATTAGTTTTCTTTTTTATTATATAACTATAATATCTACATTAACTTTATGAATATTTTATTATTATTTATATACGTATGGACAAAAATATGAGTGAGTAATACTGGAACCCTCGTAAGTCTATTTGTCCAACATCTTTAAAATATAAATATTTATCTATATTATAAAACTTGTTATTAATAGTAATAGTTATTATAATTTTTTTTCTTTCCAATATCATTTATTTCCAATATCTTTAAAATATAAATATTTATCTATATTATAAATACTTTTTTTTATCCAACCATTCCTGTTGGGAATCCGTCCTTAATTGATTGAGACTATAACCAATGAATCTTGAAAATTGATCCATTAATTATATTCAGTGATGATCATTCCAAAATCTTGAAATTATATATATCTTGAGGACTATGAAGTCCAACCTTGAATATTGAACATAGTATTTTAAGGTATCTTGAACATATGACAAACAACATTATATCTTTATTGGAAAGTCTTCCTCTCCTTTTCTATATAAAGGGAACTAGAATGAAAGCATTTGGACTAAGCAACATAAAGAGTAAATGAGAAAATAAATAATTTTATAAATGAATTTTTAAAATTTATGCCAACTTTATAACTTTCCTAAACTAAAACATTCAAATTTTTTTTATAATTTAATTCAATTTTAATATTTATAATACAAGATTTCTAAGTATATATTTAATAATAATAAAATAAATATCATTAGAATTTCCTAAATTAATAACAGTCCATTTTTTTTCAATATTGATATGATATATTTTAAATTTATTTTATACTTAAGTTTGAAACAGATTCCCTCAATACTAATATTCCAGATTATATGAATATGAAATTTATTTTATATAAATTTAGTTTTTATTTTTTAAATTTGTTTTAATCAGAATATGAAATATTAAGATGTATTTTTGAATACTCATGTCTAATAAAAATGATAATGTGTTGTGAGTTGTGACATATTATTTCTATTTAGAAAAATATTAACAAGATAACAAATATTTAAATATATTTTATAGCTTTCAATTATTGTGACTGTATTTATAATAATTCTCTAATTCAAATTCTAAACATATATTAAAATTCAATAAATTTTTTAAAAAAGAATTACATATTTTTCTTTTTGTTTAATATATTAAATAACTATAAAATTATTTGTGTGTGTCATATTAATGAAATTTTGAATGTATCTTGTTTTGGTTACTTCGAAAGAAAATTACCCTTTCCCATCCATATCATTCCAAAATTTTTACAAAACCAAAATTTATAAATATTGCAGTTTTTACTAAAAAATAAAAATATTCTTTAATAATATTATAAATAATTAAAAAAAAATTACATCAATGACACGGTATATATATTATACTAAAAAGGAAATTAAATATTAGTATATATATATATATATATATATATATATATATATAAATAACTTTTAAACCCTTATCACTGCAATCATTACAGTGTATATGTAGATGATTGCGATGACACTTAGGATTTGACATGTTTGCTATAAAGTTATTAAAATTATAAAAATAATTTTGTTATTATTTTTTTCTTTTAAACAACTTATGCTTGGTTTTCATATTTTAATTTTAGGAGAATTCTTTATCCAAAGTTGTTTTCTTTTAGAAGAATAAATTGAAACCATTGCAATGAATAAAAAAAGCTTGTTTATGAGAGTATTTAAAATAATACTATAAGAGTAATTCTTTTAGACTATTGTCAGTTGGCAAAGTGATGATGATTAAGAATAAATATAATTTGTGTAGATTGACAATTTTATGAATTAGTAAGGGTAGACTTTATATTTAGCAAGATAAAGATAAGGTATTACCAGAATTTGTTTAACCTTGACTTTTGTAGTTGTCTTTATAAATGGTATTCTATAACTAGAAAGGAACATGAAGAGCATTTTAAGTATTATGTTGTAGTTTCACAAAGAAAGGTTATGACAAATAGTTTTATGCTAGTTGTTAAGTTTTAGTTTTGGTTTGAAAATGTTAGTTTCTTAAGTTATGTGATTTTTACAAGGGAGTATATTTCTTTTAAGTAGAGGTTATTCATGGAAGTTTCTAACTTTATGAGTGAGATTCAAAGTTTAGTTGGTTTAATAGTTTATTAGAGGAGATTGGCAAAGGGTTTATCTGTAATGTAATGTGTAGGAATAACAAAAGATGGTAGTTTTTAAGAAGAAGCTAATTGTTTAAGAACTCTCTAATCAATATGTTTTGTGATGATTCTAAGATGAGTTTAGGAGGACTGTAAACTGGTAAAGTAATGGCTTATACTTTTAGAAATTTAAAAACTCATCAGAGAATACTCTATACATTATTTTAAGATCATTGTGTTAAGCTTTGCTTTAGACATATTACATGTATAATTTTTTAGTGATTATAAAAGTATTTTTATTTTGTTTAATAAAGAAGAATTAGACATGAGAAAAAACACTTGAATGGAGTTTTCTTGAAAAGGGAGGACCTAATTTCAATATAAAACAAAGATTATATAAGTCTAGCTTTCAAGATTGATTTTGTTGGAAGGTTTTTAAGTTCCTTTCTCTGATGATATCTATTGGCTAACCCTAAGGAATGTGAGGGAAGAAACTTAGATAGACTAAGGGGACTTCTTAGAATGCTTAAGGTGAGTTTTAGTAATGTTCTTGGAGGGTTTCTTGAATAAGAGGTAAAGGTGCGAAAGATGTGATTTAGGTGGGTGATGTTCTTGATTATCTTTCTTAGTGTTTTTTAAAACTAATTGGTAAGATTTGTTGGGGAATGTTAGGAGAAGGTATCAATCAAGGTTGTGTGAATTTGGAGGTGATTTGGATGGAGTAAGGTGGCTTGGTCGAGACCTATTGCTACATTTTGCTAACTACCTAGTTATGGATCTCACAAAAGACCATACATCCTACTGTTGAACAATGAAACTTTGATAATTTTCCCAAATCTATATTGAAGACCTGCTATTATGTGTTTGTGTGTGTCTAGTTAGGTAGATTTTGTCTTGTAAATTCACATCTTATTAGTGTGATGAGGACTGGATGTAGCTATTGGTTAAGAGGGAACCAATATAATTCTCTTGTGCATTATCACTCTCTCTTACTCTTATATCTGGTATATAATCTATTTTGAAGTGTTCTGCGAGTATATCAATGAATTGAATTCTCAAAACTGCTAGTTTATATGTTGGTTATATACATGTTATGCTTTTTATAATCAGTTGAAGAGGTAAATCAATTAGTTGATTTAATTGTGTTTTCAATCTAACTCCAGTATTTGTGAAAATCTTGTGAAAACAATTAATCCCCCTCTTGTTTCAAGCCTCCTATTCTAACACTTACTATAATAATAGAGGAATACATTACAATTGGAACAATTTTCTTAGATCAAATGTTTACCACTAGTTCAAAAGTATAGCTAATTATTAGAGTGCAACTCTTTATACATTCTTAAGAGCGTAGCAACTCAAATACCATAATTTAATTGTGATGTAGCCTACCTGGTGTACACCATGTTACAACTAATGTCACCTGTAATAATGTCCACCTCAACAATTACTCAATTGAGAATAATTTCCACCTACAACAAATCCATCATAACTCCCCATGCATTCATGATCACCTCCTAATTCTCTACATAATTCACTAACATTGTACACTTTCTTTATAGTTGTGACATTGTCTTGGTTATTCTCCTTCATAGACAATAAAATGTTCATGGGTATTACTAAACTCTTAGTAATGTCAACAACCATGAACTGCTCATTATTTTTTAATCCGTAGCATATGGATGACTATATATATATGTTAGCTATATATATATATATGTTATATATATATATATATATATGTTAGCTCATAATTATGAGATCCACAAAGTAACTTCAAAATTCATACTCGATCATTGCTCTATCAATATATGTCACTTGTCACATTTTTAATATAAATAACAACATATCTCGTTCTTTTTGAAAGATTTACTACATTCCTCTTTAACTAGTTCCTTTGAATCACATTTCATCGTACGATGAACTTCCTCCATATAAGTAATAATATTTGTATGACATTTTACTTCAAAATTGATCATCTGTTTATATTAAACACAAACATCTTTACTACTTTCCACAACACAAATATCATTTTTTAAACAATAAAATTACTATTTTCTGAAACATGTAATATGGAAGTTAAGAATAACTTTCAAATTACACAATTCAAAAGTCAACTACGTGCTTCTAGATTGTTCTAAAAACAACTTACGAATTCCACAATCTAGAAGTGAAAATTACAATTTTAGATTGCACAATTAGAATTCTTGTAGTGGAGTTCTTCTCCTCTATGCAATTAGAATTCAATTCATTACACCTATGGATTGTATAATTTGAAATGCTACAACATGACTTCTAAATTGTAAAATTTGTAACTATATTGAATATGAAATTACTATTCCATATTGCATAATTTGGAAATCTTTCGAATTGTACATTCCATAAATAACTTGAAAACTAGTATTAGTGTCATTGTTGTTCAAATATTTTGAAAAAAAGAATGAAAATAAAGTTAGCTAACTTCAACCTCTATAAATTCTTCACCTTCAACAATACTCTTTGTGAAATCTAGTATGTGTATTGTTGATGAGATTAATGGCTTTTATTGATGATGTTTCTTATGTTTGATTGAAAAGTTAGCTCATTCTTTTTTTATTATGTTACGATTGTGTTTTAGCACTAGAATAAATAATTCAACAGAAGTAAATGTTGTTGAGAGCTTTAGAGTTTAGTTTATGTTGTGTATATATTTTGGTTTTTCTTCTAAATATGGGTTTGTAATACAAAGACATACTAAATACTAGTTTCAAAAGCAATATCTAGTTTGTAGATTTTACTTAATTTAAAACTACAAATTTTAGAGTGCTATGAAGGTGATTTATTATTAAAAATAAAATAATGATAAATAGTTTTTTTTTTCAATTTTAAAATTATAAATTATAATATTACAAAGTTATGTATATAAATATGTGAGATGATATTTTACATTAAAGTGAATATAATTGGTGTAGAAAAGTTATAAAATAAAATTTTAAAATTGTATAGATAGTTAGAGAGATACACTACACTAGGAATACCAAAATTGTGTGTGATATCTATATTCTCAAAGTGTTGTGAAAGTGATAGCGGTATAAATGAATATGACATGAATATTTATTTGTTTATATTTTAAATTTACTTGAAAAGTCTTATATGAAATAAGTTTTTGATAAAAAAATATGTATTGTGAAATATGTTTTGGATTAGTATATGTTATAAAATATGATAAAGATAATTGGTATAAATTGTAAAATATGTTGCAAAAATATGTGAAATGATGGATGTGATACTAAGAGTAAAAGAGTAATATATCTAAAAGTTTGATTTAAATATGGTTGATAAATAAATTTTAAAATAAAGATTTGTTTTAGTGATTATAATATTATTTAATTTCTAATTATCTTATGTTTATGATGATCTTAATTCTTTGTTGCATGGTTGTTTAAAAGGTTACACATAAATCATTATCATGAATACCAAAGTTTAGAGTATTATTTTAGTTAAATTTTAGTGATAAGTATAATAATCAATAATTATGAAACAATTGTGTAAAAAATTATTTGAAATGTATTCATTGCGTAAGAAATTATTTGAAGACAAGATATAACGTTTAAATTTTAATTTTATTTATTTAATTGAAGTTTCACATTTTAAGGCATTATAAATAAACATCATTATGAAAAATAATTAAAAAAAGTAAGGTATATGTTTTTTTTCTGAATTTAATTTCGTTAAAATAATATTGGTAGGACCGATCTTGACATCTCAAGCATAGTTTATTTTGGAGTTTAAAATTTTATTACTATTTTATTTATAAAAGGCATTTCAAATAGGGATGACAATGCAGGACGAGTCATGCAAAAAGTGCATGGCAGACTAAGTAACTCAACCTGCTAAGTCGTCCCTCATAACCGGCAGTCCGCGTGAGTCAAAAAGAAAAACAAGTTGATGTTTTATCTTAATTATTGAATTATTAATGTTTTGACTATGTTTGAGATGAAAGAATATTGATGTTTTATATCAGTAGCAAACATATGTTTAATTTTTTATTCAATTATAATCAATTTATATTCAATTTTTTTATAATTATTCAAGTTTTATATTCAATTTTTTAATACCAATGCAAAAAGTAACAAATATTTTGATTGAATTCCTTTATATTCAATTTTTTTATAATTATTGAATATAAAAGTAATAAATTAATTATTGATTGTAAATAAAAGTAATAAATTAAGAAAATAATGTCACCGTGTTAAAAGATGATAATTAAAAAAAGAGTTATTATATATAAAATTGCAATTTTAATCCACCATGGTCTTACATAAAGAAACTTTTTTGTGTTGAAGAATTTGGTGAATACTTAACAGTGCATACGACACATGCATACTGGAGGCTTAACATCATAATTACAAACACCAACTGCAAAATTTGAATACTTCCTTGGGCAATCATTGAAACAGTTCTCTTCACAGTAATCATACAACTTTACATCACAAATCTTTCCCTCTGCCACTTTCATTGGCCCTTCATTTTCTGCAACAAACAATAACTTGTTTAAAAACACAACATCTTTGAAAAAAAAAAGATGAACAGTTGAAAAGCAAAGCATACCAATCCCAATGGAAACAAGCAAAATGAACATAAGTGAGAATGTGATCTTCATCGTAATTTAGTTCTATAACAATATTTCTTACTTGAATGCAATTATGAATAAAATGATATGAAACTATGATAGACACTCCATATATATATATATACACAAATGCATATAATTTTTTTCAAACAAATTTTTTTCTTACTTGTTTATAACAATTATTGATGTAATACTTTTTAGTATTTTTATAACAAATAATTAAATATATATGTAATGACATTAAGTTGAATTAGTAAATTTAATAACATTTAATATATATTCAATACTTTTTTAAATTTTAGTTTCAAAAATTTCCAAAACTGCTTTAAATAAATTAGTCAAATTTTTTTATCTTTTTTATAAAAATTTTCATGTTAGGCATCACTATGCAACTTGACATCTCAGTTAGGCAGTCATATCATGTAACAACAATCATCTGTCATCACATGAAAAAAGTATTATTAAAAAAAAAGAAAAAAAAAGAAAAAACAAAAAAATGGGGAAAATAGGTAGACTATACCTATTCATAAAGAATTCTAAAAACAAACTAGATGAAAATCTATTATACTAATGAAATGATTCTCTATGAATAAATCATAAATTAACAAACTTATCACACACATTCCCTTCACACTATAAATCAATTTAAATTAAAGGTAACAATGATTTATTTCCATGTACGTGTGTATGCATGTATCATTATATAAAAGAAGTGGTACAATATTTGTTAAAAAAGTTAATAATCTTTTAATTAGATAATTTCACTTTCAAATAAATAAAATTAAATTATCATTTTATAAAATAAATAATTCAATAATTTTTTCATTTTAAATATTAAATAAGTATTCTTTTAAAAATAATCATTACATAATTTGCTTAACAATATTCTTATCAAATTATATATATATATATAATTATTTTTATAAAATGTTTTGTCAAGCATAGTTGTCATTACATATTAAGATGTGAACTTTAAGTCTAACTTAATCTTATAAAACTAACTTATAAAGTGAAGTTCGTACCTACTTATATATTATGAAAGATCTTTTATCTCTAGTCGATGTGAAATTTCCAACACACCTTCCTCGTGCCGAGACTTGTCAACTCGTACTCAAGACTATGTATTTGTGGGTGGTGCGATAATGGTCTGATAGCGAGTGACCTGATAAACCCAATAAATTCTTGATAAGATATGTTCTAAATTACTGTGATGCCAAATTAAGAAGTGTACTTTAAGCCTAAAATAATCTTATAATTTTATAAGAAATAATGTAATATACATGTAATTAATGACATTAACTTCAATTATTAAATGTATTAATAATTTTTAAATTTTGAATTCACGATTTTTCAAAATTGCTTTAAAATAACTCAATCAATTTTAATTAAAGGTAACAGTTATTTATTTCTAGGTACGTGTGTGCGTGTATCAATTATATAACAGAGGTGATACATTATTTGTTAAATTTTTTAATAATCTTTTAATTACATAATTTTAATTTTAAATAAATAAAATAATTTATTTTATAAAATAAATAATTAAATTAATTTTTTAAAATATTAAATAAATATTCTTTTAAAAATAATCCTTACATAGTTTTCTTAACATTTCTTACAAAAGTTTATATATATATATATATATATATATATATTTCAAATTCTATATTTAATATATTTTAATATTATTTTTACAAAATTAAATATATTTGAAATTATATTATTTTAGTGTAATAAAAGTATGAATATATTTTATTATTTTTAGAATATATATATGATAAAAACAAACCAATACAATCCGTTATACAGTTTCGGATCCGATTTCAACTATCCGATTGTATAAGCCGATATTCAAAATAAATAAAAAGTTTTTTATTTCACCAATCCGATAATTATCAAGAATATTTAGTTTTTTAAAATTATATGAAAGTGCAAGGAGAATTTACCAATATAAATATACGAGTTATCCTAGTTTTTCTTTAACCTTTATTTTAATAATATATTTTGGTTTTCCTTGTATATATTTGAGTCTTTAATGTAAACAAATACTAAATACAAGTGTCAAATGGCAATATCTAGTTTGCATGTTTTACTTTACTTAAAACTACAAATTTTAAAGTGTTAAAAAATTGATTTTATTTTAAAATCCAAAACAAATGATAAATAAAATTTTGTTTAGAATTATAGTTTATAATATTAAGAAATATTATATAATATGGTGTGTGTATGTATTATATGTGTGTATTTAGGATGACATATAAATTAAAGTGAATATACTAAAATAAAATTTTAAGAGGATAGTTATAGAGATATTGTGATAACAGCTTATAAAAATATATGATACATTTATTTGTGATAAAAGTACGTGTTGTAAAATAGGTTTGTGAAAAAAATGTTGGTAAGTGTTGTGAAATATGCTTAAGGTATATGTTATGAAGTATGATAAAGATAGTTGATATGCATTGTGAAATATCTAACAAAATTATGTGAAATAGTCAATGTCATAGTTATATGTGTAAAAGTTTGACTTAAATATGCTTGATAAATAAACTTTAAAGTAAAGATGTGTTTTAGTTATTATAATATAATTTAATTTCCAGTTTTGTATATTTATCATTTTAATTCTTTATTGTATGTTTATTTCAAAGATTATACATAAATTATAAAAATACTAAAGTTTAGGAATTTTATTTTAGTGATAAGTAAAACATCACCGTTTTTTAAGTAAAAAGTCTAACACTATAATAAGAAACAATCTTATAAATATTTTATAAGATAAACTAATTTTATAAGATTGAATTAGATATATCGTATACTTTTATTAAAATAAAATAATATAATTTAAAATATATATAATTTTATAAAATTAATATTAAAATAAATTAAAAAATATATAAATGCAAAATTTGGTAAGAATATTAAGAAAATTATGTAATGATTATTTTAAAAGAATAATTATTTAATATTTAAAAGGAATACTTTATTGAATTATTTATTTAAAAAAAGATAATTTTACTTTATTTATTTGAAAGTAAAATTATTTTATTAAAAGTTGATTAAAAAAGTTTAACAAGAAGCTCTTTTATATAATAAATAACTGTTACATTAAATTTAAGTTGACTTTTTAAAGCAATTTTGAAAAATATTGAAACCAAAATTTAAAAAATTATTAATACCTGGAAATAAATAACTGTTACATTAAATTTAAGTTGACTTTATTTAAAGCAATTTCGAAAAATATTGAAACCAAAATTTAAAAAATTATTAATACCAGAAAATAAATAGCTGTTACATTAAATTTAAGTTGACTTTATATAAAGCAATTTTGAAAAATATTGAAACCAAAATTTAAAAAAGTATTAAATATATATTAAAATTTATTTACATCTTAACATTAAATACATTTACTAATTCAAACTAATGTCATTACATATATACTTCATTATTTCTTATAAAAATAGTAAAAGTATTGTATTAATAATTGTTATAAATAAGTAAGAAAAAGTTTCATAATTCTATCAGTTAAATTAAGAAAATAATTTGATTGAAATAAATTATATAGTAAATGTTATTTGCATGTTAGGATTAAAATTTAATAAACAAGATAAATCCTAGCATTTTTTTTGGTAATAATACATTGACATTATGTAGTTGCACAAAATAGAGTCAATGAATTGTGTTGTCTCCTATGTATGAATTGTGTTGTCTCTTATGTATGTGTGTATATATAGACCGTTTATCATAGCATTGTATCAATCTAATCAGAATTGCATTTAAGGAAGAAACATTGTTCCAAAGTTAAATTGCAATGAAGATCACATTCTCACTTATGCTCATTCTGGTTCTTTTCATTGGCATTGGTATGCTTTGCTTTTCAATTGCTCATGTTTTTTTTTCAAAGATTTTGTGTTTTTACACAAGTTTTTGTTTGTTGTAGGAAATGAAGGACCAATGAAAGTGGTAGAAGGAAAGAATTGTGACGTGAAGTTGTATGATTACTGTGAAGAGAACTGTTTCATTGATTGCCCAAAAAAGTCTCAAAACAGAGCAATTGGTTTTTGTAATAATGATTTTAGACCTCCAATCTGCATGTGTCGTTACAGGTGTTAAGTATTCATCAAATTCTTCAAATAAAATTTTGCTACTTTATTTATATTCGATTATTGTTTTAATTCCAGTACAATAATAGTGAAAAATATAATTTTTTCATCATAAAAAAATTTAATTAAATTATTATAGTAATTTTTTCCTATGCATTAAGCTCTACTTCTCATTATTAATTTATTTTAATAACTTAGATTTACCTTAAAATATACATTTTATAAGATTTATTTCATTCAAATGGTTTTATACATTGAATAATTTTTCATTACTTAAGAGTAAATATCTTAAACAATTTAGATATATTTTTCTTTCTTAACTCTTTGAAATCTCTCTTAAAAATAAAATTATAATAGAATCAATCTACGTTATCTTAATAAACTTAAATTAAAAAAAAAAACATATACATTTACTTTTATAATCAACTTTTCATAATGATAATTTATTTTTAATGTTTAAAAAAATGTGAAACTTTAATGAGTAAATAAAAATAAAAATTTAAACATTAGATATTGTTTTTAAATAATTTCTTATGCAACTTGTACATTCAAATAAAAAAAAATTACACAGTTGTTTCGTAATTACATATTCTTAACAAAATTATATTGGACATCTCTAACTCTTATATTTATACAAAAACATATCATTAAAGTAAAATTGGAATATTATAACTCTTATTAAACATCACATTAAAGTATAATATGAATATTTTTAGCATATAGATAGAAAATTCTATGCTCAGTAGATTCCTATTCTTCAAGATGAAGTAAGAAACATTCTAAAAACTTATTCATCTGCTTTTTTTTTAGTGTTAGAGATTTTACTTGAAAAATAAATTGTAAGGGTGATGGTTCTACTTATCATTAAAATCCAATTAAAATAAATTATCTATATTTTCGTATTTATAATTTATGTATAATCTTTTAAATAAACATACAACAAAGAATTAAAATGATAAATATACCACAATTAGAAATTAAATAATATTGTAATAACTAAAACACATATTTACTTTAAAATTTATTTATAAGTATATTTAAATCAAACTTTTACACATATAACTCTAAGAAAAGTAAAACGTACAAACTATATATTGTCCTTTGAAACCTGTATTTAGTATGTGTTTATTATATTAAAGCCTTTAATAATGTAAAGAAAATAGGATAAATTCATAATGTATATTTAACACATAGACTTATATTTTTATAAAGATAAAAATATATAGAAGAAATAAACGAAAGGTAGGTATACTTATGATCCTCTCCTACCTTTCGTTTATTTCTTATATATGCATTCCAAAATCTATAGGTGATGCATTAGCCTATCATGGTTGACATCAAGTCATGCTTGATGAAATGAGTGTACTTCAAAATAATGGAACTTCGTAACTCGTTCCTTTACCCTTTAAGAAATCTGTTGTTGGTTGTAGGTTGATTTTTTCTATCAAAGTTGGTCTTCATTGTACTATTGATCATCTCAAAACTCAACTTGTGGTTAAGGGTTATACCTAAATTTTTGGTTTAGACTATGGTGATACTTTTTCTCCAATGGCAAAGATGGTGTTTGCTTATTCATAACCATGCTTGCTCTTCAATGATGACCTCTTTATCAATTGTATGTTAAAAATGAATTTCTTAATGGGGATTTGTAGGAAGAAATTTATATGGAGCAAACCTCTCAACTTTGTTGCTCAAGGGGAGTCTTTTGAATTGGTATGTCATCTCCGCAAATCCTTATATGGTCTTAAGCAGTCTCCTAGGGCTTTGTTTGGAAAATTTAGCAATGTTATTTAGATGTTGATTGGGCATGATCTCCATTTGGTAGAAGATCAACTTTCGAATATTGCGTCTCCATTGGTGGTAACTTGATATCTTTTGGAAGAGCAAGAAACAAAGTGTTGTGGCAAGATCCAGTGTAGAGGTAGAATATAGAGCTATGGCCTCGACTAGTTGTGAGCTTATTTTAGATACTTAAAGAATTGCAATTTGGAAAGGTGGCTCAAAGGACACTTGTATGTGATAATCGGGTTGCTCTTCATATTAGGTCAAATACTATTTTTCATGAAAGAACAAAGCATATTGAGATTGGTTGTCATTTTATTGGAGAAAAGTTTGTATCGGGAGATATCAAGACTGAGTTTATTAATTCAAATGATCTATTAGCAGATATTTTTATTAAATCCCTACAAGGACCTATGATTGATTATATTTGTAACAAGTTGGGTACATATGATTTATATGCACTAGCTTAAGAGTAGTGTTAGATATTATTAAATATTATGATAAATTATTAAATATTATGAGATATTATAGATATTGTTAGATATTATAGATAGTTTTAGATATTTCTATCTATGTATTAGGCTTATACCATATTTTCTATATATTTTTATCTTTATAAAAATATAACCTTATTTGTTCAATATACATTATGAATTTATCCTATTTTTTTTCTTTATTTTAATAATATATTTGAGTCTTTAATATAATAAACACATATAGGTCAGGTTTAAAAGTACAATATACGGTTTGTACGTTTTACTTTACTTAAAACTACAAAATTTACATGTTACGAAATTATGTGAAATAGTGGATGTCATACTAAGAGTTATATGTGCAAAAGTTTGATTTAAATATACTTATTGTTCCTGCCGGTTGACTTGAAACGCCTTCGTGCGCCTATGTCACTCTCACGCTCAGATTCCTTGCATTCGCGTGTGCCTTTCCTGTGATGAACACCTGAAAACACAAAGACAAAAGGCGCCCTAACGACCATTTGCACTCCGACGCTCAAGTCAGTACTAGGGCTATGAAACACCGAAACTGTATAATCTTGCTACTGTGTGTGTGTTTAGCGACGCAAGAGAATTCTCCCTTGTCAAGTTTGTTAACTTACTATTTATAGACTGAAACTAGGGTTTCCTCTTTACCTAAAATGGGCATTTCTCATGGGCGGGCCCAACACTTTTATTACCTTACTCTCAGGATAACCTAGCATGTGGGGTCCCTAACTGGAGTGCAACCTCTAACGGGATGACCACTTGGGTGCCTCCTCATGCACCTGATCTCTGGGGTCACCCGCCTCCAGGAGTGCCCTAGTTGATCACGTGCCATGCATGCAGCTCACCCCTGAACATGACCCTTGCAGGTCATATCCTTCCAGTGGCTCTATACTTTGTGTTACGCCTAAACGCGTCATCCACTCTACATGCATGGGCCCTCGTGATCTAGGTTTCTCCCTTACTGATAATTAGCGTGTGATTTGGGATCCACTTCTCGTGGCCCATCTCTACTGTTTGGGTTTCCGATGTCCGACCTCTCCACACTGTTTAGTGGCACGTCGGTACATCCTGATGACCGATGTTTGACCACTCTTGGCTCCTTGGCGCACGTGCTTCGCGAGGTACCCGCTTACATGGCACCCACATTAGTAATGGTCAGTCAACGCCCGGGGACTGGTCAGTACACAAGACCCCTAGCCTCGATCTGTAACGCGTTCAGCAAAGAGGCTAAGTCCTTGCCCTGGGTGACCTACGTGGCTCTGTGCGACAGGACGTAAATACGACGCCAAAGTAACGTCTTTTTGGGCCTGTCTTATCTGTGCACACGTGTCTTTGATCAACAGCTAGGGTTTAACGTCGTTTACGCTTCTTTGTTTGCTTTAAACTCTTGAAAACATGCGCGTCCAATCGCTTATTACATCATTCTCTGAAACTCTTCGATCGTTTCGCCTTCTTCCTCAAGCATTCTCGCGCTTCCTTTACGCATTTATGCATTCTCTCGCTATCGATCGTAGGTAGCCTTCATTTGCACGAAAATTTCTGAAAAATTCTCCCGAAATAGTTTTTTTTTTACTGAAATTCCACGTAAGAATCTCCACTGAGTTTGGGACAAAACGCGACAAATTCCAGGTCAAACGGATGAGTATTCACCCACAAAAAAATCAAACAGTTTCACACACAAACGAACCTTCCTTTCAGCCCCGGAAATGATCAATAAAAAATTTATTTCCAATCTTGTGGCACGAATCTGGGGCTCAAATCTTAGCCAAAACTCAATAGACACAGTGACGAACGTGTGGTATAAATTTCAGAACAAAAAACCCAAGGAGTAAGGCGTAATAAGTCCTAGATCGAGAATGAACAAAATTGTTATCGAAAAACAAAACGTCTTGGCTTTTCTTCCCCGTATCTTCCTTTTGTGATTTGTTTATGCACGTGCCTCCTTACCTGGGTGCAAAGAACATGTGAAAGTACTTGCGTAAATTTTTTAGGCGCAATACGGACGCAGAATAAAAATTGCAGAAAGTAGGAGAAAATTTCACAAGTTTTGGTAGAGGATAGCCTTGGTTTGCACAAAAATTTCTGAAAAATTCTCTAGAAATATTTTTTTCCTGAAATTCCACGTAAGAATCTTCACTGAATTTGGGACGAAAACGCAAAAATTTCAGGTCAAACGGATGAGTATTCACCCACGAAAAATATCAAACAGTTTCACACACAAACGAAACTTCCTTTCAGCCCTGACAGTGATCAATAAAAAATTTATTGCCAATCTTGTGGGACGAATCTGGGGCTCAAATCTCATCCAAAACTCAATAGACACAGTGACGAATGTCTGCTAAAAATTTCAGACCAAAACACGAAAGGAGTAAGGCGTAGTAAGTCCCAGACCGAGAGTGAACAAAACTGGTTTTCCGAAAACAAAACTTTCTGGCTTTTCTTCCCCATATCTTCCTTTTGTGATTCGTTTATGGATGTGCCTCCTTACCAGGGTGCAAAGAACATGTGAAAGTACTTGCGTGAATTTTTTCAGCGCAATACGGACGCAGAATAAAAATTGCAGAAAACAGGGGAAATTTCAAAAGTTTTGGTAGAGGATAGCCTTAGTTTGCACAAAAATTTCTGAAAAATTCTCCGAAAATAGTTTTTTCTTGAAATTCCACTTAAAAATCTACACTGAATTTGGGACAAAACGCGACAATTTTCAGGTCAAATGGATGAGTATTCACCCACGAAAAAAATCAAACAGTTTCACACACAAACGAACCTTCCTTTCAGCCCCGACAGTGATCAATAAAAAATTTATTTCCAATCTTGTGGGACGAATCTGGGGCTCAAATCTCAGCTAAAACTCAATAGAAACAGTGACGAACGGGTGGTATAAATTTCAGACCAGAACACCCAAGGAGTAAGGTGTAGTAAGTCCCAGACCGAGAGTGAACAAAATTGGTTTTCGGAAAACAAAACGAATTGGCTTTTCTTCCCCGTATTTTCCTTATGTGATTCGTTTATGGATGTGCCTTCTTACCAGGGTGCAAAGAACACGTGAAAGTACTTGTGTGAATTTTTTCAGCGCAATACCGACGTAGAATAAAAATTGAAGAAAGTAGGGGGAAATTTCACAATTTTTTGATAGAGGATAGCCTTGGTTTGCACGAAAAATTCTGAAAAATTCTCCTGAAATATTTTTTTTTCGGGAAATTCCACGTAAGAATCTCCACCAAATTTGGGAAAAAACGCGACAAATTTCAGGTCAAACGGATGAGTATTCACCCACGAAAAAAATCAAACAATTTCACAAACAAACGAACCTTCCTTTCAGTCCTGGCAGTGATCAATAAAAACTTTATTGCCATTCTTGTAGCACGAATTTGGGGATCAAATCTCAGCCAAAAGTCAATAGACACAGTGGCGAACGTCTAGTTAAAATTTCATACCAAAACACCCAAGGAGTAAGGCGTAGTAAGTCCCAGACCGAGAGTGAACAAAACTGGTTTTCCGAAAACAAAGCGTCCTGCCTTTTCTTCCCCGTATCTTGTTTTTGTGATTCGTTTATGGACGTGCCTCCTTACCTGGGTGCAAAAAAATATATGAAAGTACTTGCATCAATTTTTTCAGCAAAATACTGACGCAGAATAAAAATTGCAGAAAGTAGGGCGAAATTTCACAAGTTTTGGTAGAGGACAGCCTTTGTTCGCATGAAAATTTTTGAAAAATTCTTCCGACATAGTTTTTTCCTAAAATTCCACCTAAGAATCTCCACTGAATTTATGACAAAACGCGACAAATTTCAGGTCAAAAGGAAGAGTATTCACCCACAAAAAAAAATCAAATAGTTTCACACATAAACGAACCTTCCTTTCAGCCCTGGCAGTGATTAAAAAAAAATTTATTGCCAATCATTTAGGACGAATCTGGGGCTCAAATCTCAGCCAAAACTCAATAGACACAATGACGAACGTCTGGTCAAAATTTCAGACCAAAACATCCAAGGAGTAAGAAGTAGTAAGTCCCAGACCGAGAGTGAACAAAACTGGTTTTCCGAAAAAAAAACGTCCTGCCTTTTCATCCCCGCATCTTATTTTTTTGATTCGTTTAGGGATGTGCCTCCTTAGCTGGGTCCAAACAACATATGAAAGTACTTGTGTGAATTTTTTCAGCAAAATACGGATGCAGAATAAAAATTGCAGAAGTAGGGCGAAATTTCATGAGTTTTGGTATTGGTTTGCACGAAAATTTCTGAAAAATTCTCCCAAAATAGTTTTTTCCTGAAATTCCACGTAAGAATCTTCACTGAATTTGGGACAAAACGCCACAAATTTCAGGTCAAATGGATTTGTATTCACCCACAAAAAAAAAAATCAAACAGTTGCACAAACAAAAAAATCTTCCTTTCAACTCTGCAGTGATCAATAAAGAATTTATTGTCAGTCTTGTGTGACGAATATGGGGCTCAAATCTAAGGCAAAAATCAATAGACCCAGTGACGAACGTCTAGTCAAAATTTCAGACCAAAACACCCAAGGAGTAAGGCGTAGTACGTCCGAGACCGAGAGTGCACAAAACCTGTTTTCCAAAAATAAAATGTCCTAGCTTTTCTTCCCCGTATCTTCTTTTTGTCATTCGTTTATGGACGAGTCTCCTTCCCTGGGTGCAAACAACATATGAAAGTACTTGTGTGAATTTTTTTCAGCGCAATACGGACGCAGAATAAAAAATGCAAAACGTAGGGAGAAATTTCACAAGTTTCGGTAGAGTATAGTCTTGGTTTGCACGAAAATTTCTGAAAAATTCTCCCGCAATAGTTTTTTCCTAACATTCCACGTAAGAATATCCACTGAATTTGGGACGAAACGTGACAAATTTTGGGTCAAACGAATCAGTATCCACCCACGAAAAAAATCAAACAGTTTCAGAGGTAAACAAACCTTCCTTTCATCCGTGGCATTGATCAATAAAAAATTTATTTCCAGTCTTGTGGGATGAATCTAGGGCTCAAATATCAGGCAAAACTCAATAGACACAGTGACGAACGTCTGGTCAAAATTTTAGACCAAAACACCCATGGAGTAAGGTGTAGTAAATCCCAAACCGAGAGTGAACAAAACTGGTTTTCCGAAAACAAAACGTCCTGGCTATTTTCCCCGTATCTTCTTTTTGTGATTTGTTTATGGACGGGCCTCCATCCCTGGGTGCAAACAACATATGAAAGTACTTGTGTGAATCTTTTCAGCGCAATACGGACGCAGAATAAAAATTGCAGAAAGTAGGGCAAAATTTCAGAAGTTTCGGTAGAGTATAGCCTTGGTTTGCACGAAAATTTCTGCAATATTCTCCCAAAATAGTTTTTTCAGAAAATTCCACGTAAGAATCTCCACTGAATTTGGGACGAAACGCGATAAATTTCGGTTCAAACGGATGAGTATTCACCCACGAAAAAAATCAAATAGTTTCACACACAAACGAACCTTCTTTTCAGCCCTGGCAATGATCAATAAAAAATTTATTACTAGTCCTGTGGGACAAATCTAGGGCTCAAATCTCAGCCAAATCTCAATAGACACAATGACAAACGTCTGGTCAAAATTTCAGAACAAAACACCCAAGGAGTAAGGCGTAGTAAGTCCCAGACTGAGAGTGAAGAAAACTGGTTTTCCAAAATCAAAACGTCCTGGCTTTTCTTCCCCGTATCTTTTTTTTTCATATCTTTATGGACGTGCCTCCTTACCTGGGTGCAAACAACATATGAAAGTACTTGTGTGAATTTTTTCAGCGCAATACGGACGCAGAATAAAAATTGCAGAAAGTAGGGCGAAATTTCACAGGTTTTGGTAGAGGATAGCCTTGGTTTACACAATAATATCTGAAAAATTCTCCCAGAACAGTTTTTCCTGAAATTCCACGTAAGAATATCCACTGAATTTGGGACGACACGCGACAAATTTAAGGTGAAACGGATGGGTATTCACCCACGAAAAAAATCAAACATTTTCACAGACAAACAAACATTCCTTTCACCTCTGGCAGTGATCAATAAAGAATTTATTGCCAGTCTTGTGGGACGAATCTGGGGCTCAAATCTCAGCAAAAACTCAATAGACCTAGTGACGAACGTCTGGTCAAAAATTCAGAGCAAAACACCCAAGGAGTAAGGCGTAGTACGTCCGAGACCAAGAGTGCACAAAACTTGTTTTCCAAAAATAAAACGTCCTGACTTTTCTTCCCCATATCTTCTTTTTGTGATTCGTTTATGGACGTGCCTCCTTACCTGGGTGCAAACAACATATGAATATACTTGTGTGAATTTTTTAAGGGCAATACAGACGCAGAATAAAAATGGCAAAAAGTAGGGCGAAATTTTACAAGTTTCGGTAGAGGATAGCCTTGGTTTGCACGAAAATTTCTAAAAAATTCTCCAAGAATAGTTTTTTCAGAAAATTCCACGTAAGAATCTCCACTGAATTTAGGACGAAACGCGACAAATTTCGGGTCAAACGGATGAGTATTCACCCACAAAAAAATTCAAATATTTTCACACACAAAGGAACCTTCCTTTAAGCCCTGTCAGTGATCAATAAAAAAATTTATTGTCAATCTTGTGGGACGAATATGGGGCTCAAATCTTGGCAAAAACTCACTAGACACAATGACGAACGTCTGGTCAAATTTTCAGACAAAAACACCCAAGGAGTAAGGCGTAGTAAGTCCCAGACCGAGAGTGAAGAAAACTGGTTTTCCGAAATCAAAACGTCCTGGCTTTTCTTCCCCGTATCTTCTTTTTGTCATTCCTTTATGGACGTGCCTCCTTACCTGGGTGCAAACAACATATGAAAGTACTTGTGTCAGTTTTTTCAGCGCAATACGGACGCAGAATAAAAATTGCAGAAAGTAGGGCGAAATTTCACAGGTTTTGGTAGAGGATAGCCTTGGTTTACACGAAAATATCTGAAAAATTCTCCCGAAACAGTTTTTCCTGAAATTCCACGTAAGAATGTCCACTGAATTTGGGACTAAACGCGAAAATTTCAGGGTCAAACGGATGAGTATTAACCCACGAAAAAAATCAAACAGTTGCACAAACAAACGAATCTTCCTTTCAACTCTGGCAGTGATCAATAAAGAATTTATTGCCAGTCTTGTGTGTCGAATATGGGGCTCAAATCTAAGGCAAAAATCAATAGACCCAGTGACGAACGTCTAGTCAAAATTTCAGACCAAAACACCCAAGGAGTAAGGCGTAGTACGTCCGAGACCGAGAGTGCACAAAACCTGCTTTCCAAAAATAAAATGTCCTAGCTTTTCTTCCCCGTATCTTCTTTTTGTCATTCGTTTATGGACGTGTCTCCTTCCCTGGGTGCAATCAACATATGAAAGTACTTGTGTGAATTTTTTCAGCGCAATACGGACGCAGAATAAAAATTGCAGAAAGTAGGGAGAAATTTCACAAGTTTCGGTAGAGTATAGTCTTGGTTTGCACGAAAATTTCTGAAAAATTCTCCCGCAATAGTTTTTTCCTAACATTCCACGTAAGAATATCCACTGAATTTGGGACAAAACGTGACAAATTTTGGGTCAAACAAATCAGTATCCACCCACGAAAAAAATCAAACAGTTTCAGAGGTAAACAAACCTTCCTTTCATCCGTGGCATTGATCAATAAAAAATTTATTTCCAGTCTTGTGGGACGAATCTAGGGCTCAAATATCAGGCAAAACTCAATAGACACAGTGACGAACGTCTGGTCAAAATTTTAGACCAAAACACCCATGGAGTAAGGCGTAGTAAATCCCAAACCGAGAGTGAACAAAACTGGTTTTCCGAAAACAAAACGTCCTGGCTTTTTTCCCCGTATCTTCATTTTGTGATTCGTTTATGGACAGGTCTCCTTCCCTCGGTGCAAACAACATATGAAAGTACTTGTGTGAATCTTTTCAGCGCAATACGGACGCAGAATAAAAATTGCAGAAAGTAGGGCAAAATTTCATAAGTTTCGGTAGAGTATAGCCTTGGTTTGCACGAAAATTTCTGCAATATTCACCCAAAATAGTTTTTTCAGAAAATTCCACGTAAGAATCTCCACTGAATTTGGGACGGAACGCGACAAATTTTGGTTCAAACGGATGAGTATTCACCCACGAAAAAAATCAAATAGTTTCACACACAAACGAACCTTCTTTTCAGCCCTGGCAATGATCAATAAAAAATTTATTGCTAGTCTTGTGGGATGAATCTGGGGTTCAAATCTCAGCCAAAATTGAATGGACACAGTGACAAACGTCTGGTCAAAATTTCAGACAAAAACACCCAAGGAGTAAGGCGCAGTAAGTCCCAGACCGAGAGTGAACAAAACTGGTTTTCCAAAAACAAAAGGTCCTGGCTTTTCTTCCCCGTTTCTTCTTTTTGTGATTCATTTATGGACGTGCCTGCTTACCTGGGTTCAAAGAACATATGAAAGTACTGGTGTGAATTTTTTCAGCGCAATACGGACGCAGAATAAAAATTACTGAATGTATGGCGAAATTTCAGAAGTTTCGGTAGAGGATAGCCTTGGTTTGCACGAAAATTTCTGAAAAATTCTCCCAGAATAGTTTTTTCTTGAAATTCCACGTAAAAATCTCCCCTGAATTTGAGACGAAACGCGACAAATTTCGGGTCAAACGGATGAGCATCCACCCATGAAAAAAATTAAAGAGTTTCACACACAAACGAACGTTCCTTTCAACCCTGGCAGTGATCTATAAAAAATTTATTGCCAGACTTGTGGGACGATTCTGGAGCTCAAATCTTAGACAAAACTCAATAGACACAGTGACGAATGTCTGGTCAAAATTTCAGACCAAAACACCCAAGGAGTAAGGCGTAGTAAGTCCCAGACCAAGAGTGAACAAAACTGGTTTTCCAAAAACAAAACTTCCAAGCTTTTCTTCCTCGTATCTTATTTTCATGATTCGTTTATGGACGTGCCTCCTTACCTGGGTGCAAACAACATATGAAAGTACTTGTGTGAAATTTTTTAGTGCAATACGGACCCAAAATAAAAATTGCAGAAAGTAGGGCGAAATTTCACAAGTGTCGGTAGAGGATAGCTTTGGTTTGCACAAAAATTTCTGAAAAATTCTCCAGGAATAGTTTTTTCTTGAAATTCCACGTAAGAATCTCAAATGAATTTGGGACGAAACGCGTTAAATTTGGATTCAAACGGATGAGTATTCACCCACGAAAAAAATCAAACAGTTTCACACACAAAGGAACCTTCCTTCCAGCCCTGGCAAGGATCAATAAAAAATTTATTGCCAGTCTTGTGGGACGAATCTGGGGCTCAAATCTCAGCCAAAACTGAATAAACACAGTGACGAACGTCTGGTCTAAATTTCAGATCAAAACACCGAAGAAGTAAGGCGTAGTAAGTCCCACACCGAGAGTGAACAAAATTGGTTTTCTGAAAACAAAATGTCATGGCTTTTCCTCCCCGTATCTTATTTTTGTGATTCATTTATGGACGTGCTTGCTTACCTGGGTTCCAAGAACATATGAAAGTACTGGTGTGAATTTTTTCAGCGCAATACAAACGCAGAATAAAAATTGCATAAAGTATGGCGAAATTTCACAAGTTTCGGTAGAGGATAGCCTTGGTTTGCACGAAAATTTCTGAAAAACTCTCCCAGAATAGTTTTTTCTTGAAATTCCACGTAAGAATCTCCACTGAATTTGGGACGAAACGGTCAAATTTCGGGTCAAACGAATGAGTATTCACCGACGAAAAAAATCAAACAGTTTCAAACAAAAAGGAACCTTCCTTCCAGCCCTGGTAAGGATCAATAAAAAATTTATTGCCAGTCTTGTGGGACGAATCTAAGGCTCAAATCTCAGCCAAAACTGAATAGACACAGTGACGAGCAACTGGTCTAAATTTCAGACCAAAACACCCAAGAAGTGAGGCGTAGTAAGTCCCACACCGAGAGTGAACAAAACTGGTTTTTCGAAAACAAAAACGACTTGGCTTTTCTACCCCGTATCTTCTTTTTGTGATTCGTTTCTGGACGTGGCTGCTTACCTGGATTCAAACAACATATGAAAGTACTGGTGTGAATTTTTTCAGCGCAATACGAACGTAGAATAAAAATTACGCAAAGTAGGGCGAAATTTCACAAGTTTCGGTAGATGATAGCCTTGTTTGCACAAAACATTTCTGAAAAAATCTCCCAGAATAGTTTTTTCCTAATATTCCACGTTTGGATGTCCACTGAATTTGGGACGAAACGCAACAAATTTCGGGTCAAACGGATGAGTATTCACCCACAAAAAAAATCAAACAGTTTCACACACAAACGAACCTTCTTTTCAGCCCTGGCGGTGACTAATAAAAAATTTATTGCCAGTCTTGCGGGACGAATCTGGGGCTCAAATCTCAGCCAAAACTGAATAGACACAGTGACGAACGTCTGGTCTAAATTTCAGACCAAAACACCCAAGAAGTAAGGTGTAGTAAGTTCCAGACCGAGAGTGAACAAAACTGGTTTTCCGAAAATAAAACGTCCTAGCTTTTCTTCCCCGTATCTTCTTTTTGTGATTCGTTTATGGATGTGCCTCCTTACCTGGGTTCAAACAACATATGAAAGTATTGGTGTGAATTTTTTCAGCGCAATACGAACGTAGAATATAAATTACGCAAAGTAGGACGAAATTTCACAAGTTTCGGTAGAGGATAGCCTTGGTTTGCACAAAACATTTCTGAAAAAAATCTCCCGGAATACTTTTTTCCTAAAATTCCACGTTTGGATCTCCACTGAATTTGGGACGAAACGCGACAAATTTCGGGTCAAACGGATGAGTATTCACCCACGAAAAAATCAAACAATTTCACACAAACGAACCTTCCTTTCAGCCTTGGCAGTGATCAATAAAGAATTTATTTACAGTCTTGTGGGACGAATCTGAGGCTCAAATCTCAGCCAAAATTGAATAGACACAGTGGCGAATTTCTGGTAAAAAATTCAGACCAAAACACCCAAGGAATAAGGCGCAGTAAGTCCCAGGCCGAGAGTGAACAAATATGGTTTTCTGAAAATAAAACGTCCTGGCTTTTCTTCCCCGTATCTTCTTTTTGTGATTTGTTTATGGATGTGCCTTCTTACCTGGGTGCAAAAAACATATGATAGTACTTGTGTGAACTTTTTCAGCTCAATATGGACGCAGAAAAAAAATTCCAAAAAGTATGTCGAAATTTCACAAGTTCCGGTAGAGGATAGTTTTGGTTTGCATGAAAATTTCTGAAAAATTCTCCAGGAATAGTTTTTTCTTGAAATTCAACATAAGAATCTCCACTAAATTTGGGACAAACGGATGAGAATTCACCCACGAAAAAAATCAAAAAGTTTCACAGACAAACGAACCTTCCTTTCAGCCTTGCCAATGATCAATAAAAAATTTATTGCCAGTCTTGTGGGACGAATCTGGAGCTCAAATCTCAGCCAAAACTGAATAGACACAGTGACGAATGTCTGGTCAAAAATTCAGACCAAAACACCCAAGGAGTAAGGCGCAGTAAGTCCCAGGCCAAGAGTAAACAAATATGGTTTTCCGAAAACAAAACGTCCTGGCTTTTCTTCCCCGTATCTTCTTTTTGTGATTCGTTTATGGACGTGCCTGCTTACCTGGGTGCAAACAACATATGATAGTACTTGTGTGAATTTTTTCAGTGCAATACCGACGTAGAATAAAAATTGAAGAAAGTAGGGGGAAATTTCACAATTTTTTGATAGAGGATAGCCTTGGTTTGCACGAAAAATTCTGAAAAATTCTCCTGAAATATTTTTTTTCGTGAAATTCCACGTAAGAATCTCCACCAAATTTGGGAAAAAAAATGCGACAAATTTCAGGTCAAACGGATGAGTATTCACCCACGAAAAAAATCAAACAATTTCACAAACAAACGAACCTTCCTTTCAGTCCTGGCAGTGATCAATAAAAACTTTATTGCCATTCTTATGAAACGAATTTGGGGATCAAATCTCAGCCAAAAGTCAATAGACACAGTGGCGAACGTCTAGTTAAAATTTCATACCAAAACACCCAAGGAGTAAGGCGTAGTAAGTCCCAGACCGAGAGTGAACAAAACTGGTTTTCCGAAAACAAAACGTCCTGCCTTTTCTTCCCCGTATCTTGTTTTTGTGATTCGTTTATGGACGTGCCTCCTTACCTGGGTGCAAAAAAATATATGAAAGTACTTGCATCAATTTTTTCAGCAAAATAAAGGCGCAGAAAATAAATTGCAGAAAGTAGGGCGAAATTTCGCCTTGGTTTGCACGAAAATTTCTGAAAAATTCTCCCAAAATAGGTTTTTCCTGAAATTCCACGTAAAAATCTCTACTGAATTTGGAACAAAACGCGTCAAATTTCAGGTCAAACGGATGAGAATTCACCCACGAAAAAAATCAAATAGTTTCACACACAAACGAACCTTCCTTTCAGCTCTGGCAGTGATAAATAAAAAATTTATTGGCAATCTTGTGGGATGAATCTAGGGCTCAAATCTTAGTCAAAACTCAATAGACACAATGAAGAACTTCTGGTAGAACCTGTAGACCAAAACATCCAAGGAGTAAAGCGTAGTAAGTCTCAAACCGAGAGTGAACAAAACTGGTTTTCCGAAAACAAAACGTCCTGCCTTTTTTTCCCCGTATCTTCTTTTTGTGATTCGTTTATGAACGTGCTCCATACCTGGGTCCAAACAACGTATGAAAGTACTTGCGTGAATTTTTTTAGCAAAATACGGACGCAGAATAAAAATTGCAGAAAGTAGGGCGAAATTTCACAAGTTTTAGTAGAGGAAGCCTTGGTTTGCACGAAAAATTCTCCCGAAATAGTTTTTTCCTGAAATTTCACGTAAGAATCTCCATTGAATTTGGGACAAAATGCGACAAATTTCAGGTCAAACAGATAAGTAATCACCCACGAAAAAAATCAAACAGTTGCACATAGACACGAACCTTCCTTTCGGCCCTAGCAATGATCAATAAAAAATTTATTGCCAATCTCTTGGGACGAATCTGGGGCTCAAATCTCAGCCAAAACTCAATACATACAGTGGCGAAAGTCTCCTAAAAATTTCATACCAAACCATCCAAGGTGTAAGGCGTAGTAAGTCCCAGACCGAAAGTGAACAAAACTAGTTTTCCGAAAACAAAACGTTCTGCCTTTTCTTCACCGTATCTTCTTTTTGTGATTCATTTATGGACGTGCCGCCTTACATAGGTGCAAACAACATCTGAAAGTATTTGTGTGAATATTTTCAGCGCAATACGGACGCAGAATAGAAATTGCATAAAGTAAGGTGAAATTTCACAAGTTTCACAAGTATCTGTGCCTTGGTTTGCATGATAAATTTCTGAAAATATCTACCGAAATAGTTTTTTCCTAAAATTCCACGTAAGAATTTTCACTGAATTTAGGACAAAATGCGAAAAATTTCAGGTCAAACAGATGAGTATTCACCAACGAAAAAAATCAACCAGTTTCAGACACAAACGAACCTTCCGTTTAGCCCTGGGAGTGATTAATAAAAAATGTATTGCCAATCTTGTGGGACGAATCTGGGGCTCAAATCTCAGCCAAAACTCAATAAACACAATGACGAACGTCTGGTAAAAATTTCAAACAAAAATACCCAAGGAGTAAGGCGTAATAAGTCCTAGACCGAGAGTGAATAAAACTGGTTTTCTGAAAATAAAACGTCTTGCCTTTTCTTCCCCGTATCTTCTTTTTGTGATTCGTTTATGGACGTGTCTCCTTACCTGGGTGCAAACAACATATGAAAGTACTTGCATGAATTTTTTTAGCGCAATTTAGACGCAGAATAAAAATTGCATAATGAAGAACGAAATTTCACAAGTTCTTGTAGCGGATAGCCTTGTTTTGCAAAAAAAATTTTTGAAAAATTCTCCCAAAATAGTTTTTTACTAAAATTACATGTTTGATAATCCACTGAATTTGGAACAAAACACAACAAATTTCATTTCAAACGGATGAGTATATACCCACGAAAAAATCAAACAGTTTCACACACAAACGAACCTTCCGTTCAGCCCTGGCAGTGATCAATACAAAATTTATTGCCAATCTTGTGGGACGAATTTGGGGCTCAAACCTCAGCCAAAACTCAATAGATACAATGACGAATGTCTGGTTAAAACTTCAGGCCAAATCACCCATGGAGTAAGGCGTAGTAAGTCCCAGACCGAGAATGAACAAAACTGGTTTTCCGAAAACAAAATGTGCTGCCTTTTCTTCCCTTTATCTTCTTTTTGTGATTCTTTTATGGACGTGCGTCTTTACCTGGGTGCAAACAACATATGAAAGTCCTTGTGTGAATTTCTTCAGTGCAATACGAACGCATAATAAAAATTGCAGAAAGTATGGTGAAATTTCACAAGTTTTGGTAGAGGATAGCCTTGGTTTGCGCGAACTGAAAAATTCTCCCAAAAATAGTTTTTTCCTGAAAATCAACGTAAGAATCTCCACTGAATTCGAGACAAAACGCGACAAATTTCAGGTCAAACAGATGAGTATTCACCCACGAAAAAAATGAAACAGTTTCACACCTAAACGAACCTTCCTTTTAGTCCTGGCAGTGATCCAAAAAAAATTTATTGCTAATCTTGTGGGACGAATCTAGGGCTCAAATCTCTGCCAAAACTCAATAGACACAGTGACAAACTTCTGGTTAAAATTTCAAACCAAATCACCCAAGGAGTAAGGCGTAGTAAGTCCCAGACCGAGAGTGAACAAAACTGGTTTTCCGAAAACAAAACGTGCTTCCTTTTCTTCCCTGTATCTTCTTTTTGTGATTCGTTTATGGACGTGTCTCCTTACCTGGGTGAAAACAACATATAAAAGTACTTGCATGAATTTTTTCAGGGCAATACACACGTAGAATAAAAATTGCAGAAAGTAGGGCGAAATTTCACAAGTTTTGGTAGAGGATAGCCTTGGTTTGCGCGAAAATTTTTGAAAAATTCTCCTGAAATTCCACATAAGAATCTCCACCAAATTTGGGACTAAACGCACCAAATTTCAGGTCAAACTGATGATTATTCGCCCACGAAAAAAAATTAATTAGTTTCAGGTATGAACCCTGATTCCCGTTCACACTTGTTTACTAATTCCGGTTCTGGTAACTGTCTGTGTTACTTAATTTCTGTATCGATCACCCTCTGTTTTTGGGTTTCCTTTGATTCAAGAAACACTAAACTCGGGGAGGTGTTGATTCTTGCTATCGTAATGTCGCGTTTGCGCGTTCTACTTTCGGACATTCGCATGCTTTATCTCTGTATTTCTTCTTAAATTTTTACGCAGGCATGGTTTTGAGCGAAGGAAAACGGGCTAGGCTAAATGATATCCTCACTCTTCTTCACGGGATTTCAAAGGACGTGGGCACCTTTCTCCAGCACGCCCTTGCCTTTGCCACCACCGCGCCTTCGCCCATTCTTTCCAATTCTGGGGTTTCGGTCCCTCTTACCGCTGTCCAACCGTCTCCCACCCCACTCCCTTGCAAGGGTAAAGCGGTGGTGATTGAGTCAGACGAGGATTCTTTCGAGGGGCCAATCTGCAAAAGACCCAAGCCTACGCTGGCGATGGTTTTGCATTCTTCTTCTACCGGCGTTTCCCTTTTCCCTGACCTTGGTGGGACTGGTACTTCTACTCCTCCTGTCCCTAAGCTGCCCCTTGTCCTACAACATGCCATCAAGGACTTCCAACAAGGGGTGACTGTGGATTTGGATGAGGTCGTTGCGAGGGAGAGACTAGGCTTCAACTTTGGGGCGCTTCTCGCTCAGTTCAACGCTCTACTATCCAGGGCTGAGTCGGGGAACTCCTCGCTAGCTCACTCGTTCGCTGCCTGCGAGGCTACTCTGAGGGAGGAGGTGGTCCATCTCTCGAAACTACTCCATGCCAAGCGCCAAGAGGTTACTGCATTGGAGGCAAGAGTTATGTCCCTGCGGGTTCGGTCCAATGAGGAGTCCAAGTCCAAGATTATGGGACTTGAACAAACGTCCATCAGTCGTGAAGCGTAGTTGGGTCGAGCGGAGGCTGAGCTTCATCAACAAGCTAAGAGGTTTGAAGAAGCGGAGTCTGAGCTAACCGGGGATGTTCTCGAAGCTTATGACGAGGGATTCAAAGACGCTCTTGCTCAAGTTGCTTGTGCGCACCCTAGAATGGATATTACGCCCTTCACTGTATCGAACCTTGTTGAAAACGGGCAGATAGTTCCCAGGGTCCTTCCTTGATTTGTATTTGGTTGATGCACAAACTCTTTATTACCTGTCCGCAACTTTTACTTTCCTATTGCATGTTCCCCTCATCGTGGGAGGGGTTTTAACTGCGAACTGGGTCGTTCCTCCTTGGTGTTCTTCGCAAGGGGAACAAACTCTCAACTGACCTCGGCTTCGCTTAAAGGCGCAGAGGATTTATCTGTCAAATTATTTCATTTTACCTTGGCGCTTTCACTCACGAGGGAGGTGTTCTCTTACGAACCTACCTCTCTGCTCACTAGGCTTCTAGTGCAAGGGAAATTAAATCTTAACTGACCTCGACTTCGCAAAAAGGCGCGGATGATTTATCTGATGACTATTAACTGACCTCAGAGGAAGATTTAACTTGAACTATTAACTGACCTCAGCTTTGCTCAAGGGCGAGGAGGATTTAACTTGAACTATTAACTCGAACCTACCTATTCGCCCACGAGACTTCTAACGCTAGGAAAACAAATGTTTAACTGACCTCAGCTTCGCTCAAGGGCGAGGAGGATTTAACTGGCGAACTATTTCGTTTAACCTTGGCGTTTTCACTCGAGAGGGGAGGTGTTCTCTACAAACCTACCTTTCCGCTCGCGAGGCTTCTGTTGAAGATGGTTGCTGCCCCTTCAAGATTATGTTTGATGAAGACTTTTTATGTACATTTCATATGTATTTTTGCTTTGCTTTAAGTGTGTCTTAGGTAGTGCTTAGAGGTTGTTTAAGAGTGGGCCTTTTACTGAGTAACTCACCTCATAACCACTGGCCATGTGATAAGAACAAGCATAAGTTTTCTTAAACTGTTTTTCACATGTTTTACAAAAAACATGTTTACTGCATAAAAATAAATCTGTTCTTTTCTAAATAAACAGATTCATTTTTACATTGATGCCTTGGCTAAGTCTTGTGAAAATTAGATTTTGTGCATCATGTATTTTGACTAAGTCTTCTATCTTTCAAAACGACTGTGTTTCAAATAGTTAAGCTTTTCTGTTTTCGTTTTGAAAAATAAATTTGTTCATCTGTAAATGAATAGATTCTTTTTGTCTCTGGTGCCATATCTAGCTTAAACGTTTTTCAGTTTTATCTCTGCACCAGAATGGTTGACTAAGTCTCCTCACTTAACAAATTCTCTAACTGCTTTCGAAAATAAATTTGTTCATTTTATTTTCAATCTGTTCATTTTATAACAGCTTTAACTGTTTTTCAAAATTCTGTTATAAGTTGGTTTTCTATAAAATGAAAACTTGTTTCTGAGTTTAAACATCGTTCATACATTTGCAAAAACAAGTTTTACAGCAGAGAATTAAGAGTTTACAAAGGATTACCATTTGTTCTTCAAAGGTTTCGAAAATCACAAAGCTCTTGTTCTTGGTTTGGTTCCAAAAGCTTGGTGTGAGGTGTTGTTACTGTTCTAGCAATCTTGCCTACTGGTTTAAGGTAGATCTTTGTATCCTCAATCAGGTGTAGTCGTTTCACTTTTCATTTTCTGTAATAGTTTGGTTGAACACTCTTCTTGATAGGTTTTCTTGAAGAGTGTGTGTGAGCTGAAATAGGCTTTTTTCAGCAAGAGTACCTAAGTTCTTGTAGGTTTCAAGAACAGTGGGAATTGTGTTTGCTTGTACTGTGATTTAGTGAATTTCACCTTGGTTTTAGGTGAAGACTGGATGTAGCTCAGTTGAGTGAACCAGTATAACTGCCTTGTGTTCATTCTCTCTTAATCTCTGCACTTGAGTTTCTACATAACTGTTAAAACAGGAAAGGAATAAATTTGTTCAATCAATAATAAATCTGTTCTTTCTGGGCTCGGTTCATACTGTTCTTAATTTCTGGAAAAGTTGTTTGATTCTGATAAGAACATATAAAACTTGTTAAAAGCCACTGGAACAGATTGATTGTGATATGTTGCTCAAGAAATTGTCAAAGCTATTAATTGAACCTTAATCAATTGCTTAAAATTGAAGCTTGCTGTTCTGTGATTCACTGTTCTTAATTTCTGGAAAATTGTTTGATTTCAAGAAGAACACTTATAATTTGTTAAAAGTCACTGGAACAGGTTGATTGTAAAGGTTACTCAATTAATTAGCATGCTATCAATCGAACCTTAATCACTTGCTTGGAATTGAAGTTTGTTGTTTTGTGTTTCACTGGTTTTTGTTCTAATATCAGTGTGTGAGCATCTGGAAAATCTTTCTGCATAATCTTGTGATTACCCTTGCTGTATAAACGCTTTTCAAACACAAACAGTGCCAAAATAAATCTGTTCATTTTCACATAAATCGATTTATTTTCTGTAAACTGTGTTAAACACTGTTTCTGCGAGAAAGTTTTAAAAGGTCAATTCACCCCCCCCCCCCCCCCTCTTGAACTTTGGCACTATTAAACCCAACAACTTCTAATGCAAGGAAAACAAGTTCTTAACTGAATCGTACATAACTCGAGAAAATATTTCAATCGTAACTTATCTGGTGACCTCATTAAAAAACCCTTGTAAGGGAAAAAGAGTGTCCTCTAATACCATGTACAATACTCCTGCTTAACTGAAATAAAACTTGAAGTCAACTACATTCCATGTGCAAGGAATCGAGCCTTGCTTCAGCGCCTCAAGCCTGTGTGTTTCGTCCCGAGGTTCTCTGTTCTTCTGGGAGGATTGGTCCACACGGGAGAGACCGATCGTGAAACTAGCGGAGCTGCATTCCTTGGTACCTGGTGTTTCTCTCCAAGCCCTTAGCATACTCTGCTTCCCCTGTATGTAAGGCCTTGAAACTGATCCTGTTTCTATCCGGGGTACCCCGGTTCTAGACTCTACGGTCTTTTCAACCGGGGTTTGCGTCGTTTGGCTGTGAATGTTTCTTAGGTTGGAGACTTTCTCTGCAGTCTCTCTTTTCCCAGAGTTTCAAAACGGATCAGATTTAGTCCTGCGGGCGATTTATGCTATGGTCCCGTCGGGTTTGGAGCGACTAACCTTAGGCAGGGGGACCCCCTCAGTGTACGGTGGTCCATTGGTGACCACAGATACCCCTCGCCTTGTTTTAAGGCTATTCTCATAGCATCGCTTGGCCTCCTTGTAATCTGATTTGATGGTAATCACCTTTCCAGTCAGGTTCGGTAGCTTCATCTTCATGTGCCTTGTCGATAGCACCGCCCCTAACCTGTTCAGCGTTGGTCTACCCAACAACATATTATAAGCAGAGAAGGCATTGACGATAAGTTACCTGATACTCTTCGTACGTGACGCGGTGCCATTCGTGAAGGTGGTCCTCAACTCCAAGTATCCCTGCACCTCTACCTGGTCTCCTGCGAAACCGTAGAGACAGTCGCCATAGGGCCTTAGCATGTTGGGGGATAGTTGTAGTTTGTTGAAAGTCGTCCAGAACATTACGTCTGCTGAGCTTCCCTGATCTACCAACACACGGTGCACCTTCCTTCCTACGGTTACCGCTAAGATTACCACTAGATCATTGTCATGAGGGACAACGTCTTCCAGGTCGGCCTTGGTAAAGACCAGGTCAACGTCAAAGGCGACGTCGGTTCTTTGTGCTTCTATCGACATCACTGTTCGCGCGTATCTTCTTCGCTGAGAAGCGATACAACCTCCATCCGAGAACCCTCTTGCGATGGTGTGGACCTCACCGTGTACGGGGACTTCGTGCCCCGGGCCACCCCCTGTTGCCGCCACGTCCTCGGTCCCCTGTTTTTCTTGCAGATAATCCCTTAGGAGACCGTTCTTCACCAACTCGTCTAGTTGGTGTCTCAGCGCTAAGCAATTGCGTATGGGGTGGCTGAATGCTTGGTGGAACTCACACCAAGCGTTCTTGTTGAGCCCGAGCCTCTTGTCGGTCTTGGGAGGCACCTTCAATCTCTCCGCTATGTTTGGGATAGCGATGAGGTCTTTCAATTCTATTATGAAGTCGTGCCTTGGCGGCACGTTATCTCCCCCGCTCGCATTGGGCTTCTGATAGGGTTGCTGCTTCGCGAGGGCATTCATCTCTGTCGTCGCCTCGTGCCCCCTTAGGGTTTGAGGACGACCTATCGCGCGCGGCCGCGTGGGACTACGCATGTGCGCTTTTCACTAACTTCTTCCTCTGCCGCAACATGGGCCACCACGCGGCGCCTTATCTCGGCGAAAGTCTTGGGGTGGTTTCGGATGAGTGACTTGCTGAAGGGTCCCGGCATGATTCCCTTCACAAACGCGTGCACCACCATCTTTTCTTCTGTGAGGTTCAACCTCACCATTTGCGCTCCAAAACGGTGGAGGAACTCCTTCAAAGACTCTCCTTGATATTGTCTTACATTAAAGAGGTCATAAGAGACTGACAGGGGGGCTCGATTCGCGAGGTATTGTGCCCTGAACAGCTTTGTGAGTTGCGGGAACGACGTTACATGGCCATCAGGGAGGCTAATGAACCAGTCCATCATTGTTCCTGCCGAAGTGCTCATGAACAGCTTGCATCCCACCGCATCGGAGCCCCAACCAACATCATCTATGTATGGAAGGCCGTAAGGTGGGCCTCCGGGTCTTCCATCCCGATGAAGGTCACCTTGGGCCTTACGAGCGTGGCTGGTATTACTGCATCAACGATCTCTGGTGAGAACGGTGTTGGGAACTCTCTGGGTGGTGTCATAGGCTTCTGATCTGCACCCTCACGCTCAGTCGTGTGGGTTTGCAGGTCTCTGTGCAGTTCCTCGTTTAAACGGCGCAGTTCTTCGCTTGTAGCTTGTGACGCTACCAAGTCAGCTTGGATGCGTTCTTGGTTTGCTCTCGACGCAGCCATCTCTTCCTGAAGGGCTCGCATCGTCTCCATAACCTGTTGCAGGGTGAGGGCTTCACCCCCGTTTGGTGCAACGGGTCCTTTCCTCGTACTTCTCATTTCTTGGATCTTCCTGGTTCTTGCTAGTGGGACAGTGTTTTGTATCGTGCCCCACGTTGGACGCCAAATGTTCCTGCCAGTTGACTCGAAACGCCTTCGTGCGCCTACGTCACTCTCACGCTCAGAGTCCTTGCGTTGTGCCTTTCCTGTGATGAACACCTGAAAACACAAAGACAAAGGGCGCCCTAGCGGCCGTTTACACCCCGACGCTCAAGTCAGTACTAGGGCTAGGAAACACCGAAACTGTATAATCTTGCTACTGTGTGTATGTTTAGCGACACAAGAAAATTCTACCTTGTCAAGTTTGTTAACTTACTATTTATAGACTGAAACTAGGGTTTCCTCTTTACTTGAAATGGGCATTTCTGATAGGCGGGCCCAGCACTGTTGTTACCTTACTCTCAGGATAACCTAGTGCCTTGGATTCCTAACTGGAGTGCAACCTCTTACGGGATGACCACCTGAGTGCCTCCTTGTGCACCTGATCTCTGGGGTCACCCGCCTCTGGAAGTGCCCTAGCTGTTCACGTGCCATGCATGCAGCTCACCCCTAAACGTGACCCTCGTCATGTCCTTCCAGTGGCTCTATACTTTTTGTTACGCCTGAACGCGTCATCCACTCTACACGCATGGGCCCTCGTGATCTAAGCTTCTCCCTTACTGATAACTGGCGTGCGATCTGGGATCCACTTCTCGTGGCCCATCTCTATCTACTGTTTGGGTTTCCGATGTCCGACCTCTCTACATTGTCTAGTGGCACGTCGGTACATCCTGATGACGAATGTCTGACCACTCTTGGCTCCTTGGCGCACGTGCTTCGCGAGGTACTGACCCACGCCGCTCGTGGGACTCGCTTACATGGCACCAACATTACCAGTGATCAGTCAACGCCCGAGGACTGGTCGGCACACTTATAAATAAATTTTAAAGTAAATATGTGTTTTAATTATTACAATATTATTTAATTTCTAATTGTGGTATATTTATCATTTTAATTCTTTGTTGTATGTTTATTTAAAAGATTATACATAAATTATAAATACGAAAATATAGATAATTTATTTTAATTGGATTTTAATGATAAGTAGAACCATCACCCTTACAATTTCTTTTTCAAGTAAAAAATCTAACACTAAAAAAAACACTCATTTACAGATGAATAAGTTTTTAGAATGTTTCTTAGTTCATCTTGAAGAATAGGAATCTGTTTATCTATATGCTGAAAATATTCATATTTTACTTTAATGATACGTTTAATAAGAGTTATAATATTCCAATTTTACTTTAATGATATGTTTTGTATAAATAAGAGTTAGAGATGTCCAATCTAATTTTGTTAAGAATATGTAATTACGAAACAACTGTGTAATTTTTTTTTATTGGAACGTACACGTTGCATAAGAATTTATTTAAAAACAATATCTAATGTTTAAATTTTAATTTTTGTTTACCCGATTAAAGTTTCACATTTTTCAAACATTACAAATAAAATATCATTATAAAAGTAAAGATATATGTTTTTTTAATTTAATTTTATTAAGATAAGGTTGATGTCACATTTCAAAACTTAGAAATTTTATTATAATTTTATTTTTAATAAATATTTTAAAGAGTTAAGAAAGAAAATTATATTTAAATTGTTCGATGATTCTTTAAGTAATGAAAAATTATTGAGTGTTTAAAACAGTTCCAATGAAATAAATCTTATAAAATGTGTAAATCTAAGTTATTAAAATAAATGAATAACGAGAAGTAGAGCTTAATACATCGAAAAAAATTTATTATAATAATTTAATTAAAAAAATTATGATGGAAAAAGTATACTTTTCACTAAAGTACTGGAATTAAAACAATGATTATATATAAATAAAGTAGCAAAATTTTATTTGAAGAATTTAGTGAATACTTAACACCTGTAACGACACATGCAGATTGGAGGTCTAAAATCATTATTACAAAAACCAATTGCTCTGTTTTGAGATTTTTTTGGGCAATCAATGAAACAGTTCTCTTCACAGTAATCATACAACTTCACGTCACAATTCTTTCCTTCTACCACTTTCATTGGTCCTTCATTTCCTACAACAAACAAAAATTTGTGTAAAAACACAAAATCTTTGAAAAAAAAACATGAACAATTGAAAAGCAAAGCATACCAATGCCAATGAAAAGAACCAGAATGAGCATAAGTGAGAATGTGATCTTCATTGTAATTTAATTTTTGGAACAATGTTTCTTCCTTGAATGCAATTCTGATTAGATTGATACAAAGCTATGATAAACCTTCTATATATATACACATAGGACACAACACACTTCATTGACTCTATTTTGTGCAACTAAATAATGTCAATGTATTATTACCAAAAAAATGCTAGGATTTCTCTTGTTTATTAAATTTTAATCCTAACATGTAAATAACATTTACTATATAATTTATTTCAATCAAATTATTTTCTTATTGTAACTGATAGAATTATGAAACTTTTTCTTACTTATTTATAACAATTATTAATACAATACTTTTACTATTTTTATAAGAAACAATGAAGTATATATGTAATGACATTAGTTTGAATTAGTAAATGTATTTAATGTTAAGATGTAAATAAAAATTAATATATATTTAATACTTTTTTAAAGTTTGGTTTCAATATTTTTCAAAATTGCTTTATATAAAGTCAACTTAAATTTAATGTAACAGTTATTTATTTTCAGGTAGTTATTTATTTCCAGGTATGTGTGTGCGTGTATCATTATATAAAAGAGCTGCTTGTTAAATTTTTTTAATCAACTTTTAATAAGATAATTTTACTTTCAAATAAATAAAGTAAAATTATCTTTTTTTTAAATAAATAATTCAATAAAATTTTCATTTAAATATTAAATAATTATTCTTTTAAAAATAATCATTACATAATTTTCTTAACATTATTCTTACCAAATTTTTTATTTATATATTTTTTAAATTATACTATTTTGATATTGATTTTACAAACTTATATATATATATATATATATATAATTTTCTTTCTAAAATTTCATGTTAGTCATCACTGTCATGTAGATGTGAATTTTAAGCCTAACTCACTTAATCTTATAAAATCAACTTATCAGGTGAGGTTTGCACTCACTTATATATTTTGAAAGGTCTTTATCTCTATTCGACGTGGGATATCCAACACACCCTACATGTCGATACCTGTCATCTCGTTCGTGAGACTATATATTTATGGGTGATTTGATAGCGAGTGACCGTGTTCAACAAACTCTTGCTAATATAGGCTCTAAATGACTCTGATAACAAGAAGTCAACTTTAAGTCTAACTCAACCTTATAAGTTTTATAAGAAATAATGAAATATATATGTAATTAATGACATTAATTGTTTCTCCCCCAATATTTTTTTTCTTTTTTTTTAATAATTTTTTTTTTCATGTGATGATAGATGATTGTTGTTACTTGATATGTCAGTCTAACTGAAATGTCAAGTTGAATAATGATGCATAACATGAGAGTTTTTATATAAAAAAAAATTAAAGGTAACAATTATTTATTTTTCCAGGTATGTGTGCGTGTATCAATTATATAAGAGAGGTGATACATTATTTGTTAAATTTTTTAATAATCTTTTAATTAGATAATTTAATTTTAAATAAATAAAATAAAATAATTTATTTTATAAAATAAGCAATTAAATTACTTTTTTAAATATTAAATAACTATTCTTTTAAAAATAATTCTTACATATTATTTTATTTTAATATATTTTATATAATTTTTTCCAAATTAAATATATTTGAAAATATATTATTTTAGTGTAATAATAATATGAATATATTTTATTTTTTCTAGAATATATATATATATATATATATATAATATGAGTTTTGTATGATGAAGTTGAATTGAAATGAGTGATATATAATGTTAGAATAATTTATGAATTTTATTAATTATTTTGAATTTGTTTGAGAAAAATATTTTTTTTTTATTTTTTTTATCAATAAATTTGTTCTGTTGTATGAGGTTAATAATATGATTTTTTTTTTCAAACGAGTAAACTCTTCCTCAAGTCAAAATAACACTACAATTTAACTCAACTCCTACAAATTATTATTTGATAATTATTCTCACTTCTTTTATTTTTTATTTTTTTGTGCTATCTTATTTCATAAAATGATAGAGATTAAATATGTATACATTGCATCTCGATTTGTAGGACAATTAAATATTCACGATTAATTAACATAATTTACTTTCATATGATGTATCTCAAGGAGAATAATATTTTTAATATGTGTGTATGTTTGGACATGACACTTTGTAGTCACTATGAAGTCTTTTTTTTTCTTTTTCTTCTTGAGTATGATTTGAAGCTTCAAGACACATTAACGCATTTAACGCATGTGGCTCCTATCGTAATTCCTTTAGAGCATGGTAGAACTTCCCAACCCAAGGTAGGTAGTTTCTCTCCACCTTTTGAGAAAAAAACGTAGGGCCATAATTTAGTAGGAAAGAGTGCGATAAGTGTCATAATTCAATATATTTCATACAAAAAGATAGGTACTTATAGACTTTAGTTGATAAGATAGTTATAATTCACCCCTAATTTAGGAATTGAACCTTTTTTTACATATTTTTGGATTATAAGATGAATGTGAATGATTTATTCCCAAATTTGTGTTAATTTCAGGATTCTAAAGAAAAATGAAGATAAAAAGGTTAAAGGAGAATGAAAAAGTTAAAGACAAAGATGAAAAGATATTGCTAGATATTATAGATAGTTTTAGATATTTCTATCTATATAATGGACTTAGTCCACATTTTATATATGTTTTTCTCTTTATAAAAAGATAACTTTATGTGTTCAATGTACAAAAATGAATTTATCCTATTTTTTCTTTTATATGTGTAAAAGTTTGATTTAGATATGCTTGATAAATAAATTTTAAAAGTAAATATGTTTTTTTTATAAAAAGTTTTAATGTTAGGCATCACTATACAACTTGACATCTCAGCTAGGTTGACACATCAAGTAACAACAATCATCTGTCATCACATGAAAATGTATTATTAAAAAAAGTAAATATGTGTTTTAGTCATTACGATATTATTCAATTTTCAATTGTCTTATATTTATCATTTTAATTCTTTGTTGTATGTTTATTTAAAAGATTATACATAAATTATAAATACGAAAGTTTAGAAAACTTATTTTAATTGGATTTTAATGATAAGTATAATCATCACCTTTACAACTTATTTTTCAAGTAAAAAATTAAACACTACAGCAAGAAGCACTCATTTACAGATGAATAAGGTTTTAGAATGTTTCTTACTTCATCTTGAATATGAATAGTTCATCTTGAAGAATAGGAATCTACTGAGTATAGAATTTTCTATCTATATGCTGAAAATATTCCAATTTTACTTTAATGGTATGTTTTATACAAATAAGAGTTATAATATTCCAATTTTACTTTAATGATATGTTTTTGTATAAATAAGAGTTAGAGACATCCAATTTAATTTTGTTAAGAATCCGTTACGAAACAATTGTGTAATTTTTTATTTATTTTAATATATACGTTGCATAAGAAATTATTTAAAAACAAGATTTAATGTTTAAATTTTTTTTTATTTACTCAATTAAAGTTTCACATTTTTGAAACATTACAAATAAAATATCATTATGAAAAATTGATTATAAAAGTAAGGATATATGTCTTTTTTTTTAATTTAAGTTAATAAGTTTTATAAGAATGACTATTTTTTTAATAAAAAACTTTTATGTTAGATATCATTATGAAACTTGACACCGTTTCGACCTCAAGTTGGCTTTGGAGGTTTTAGCTCCGTTATAATTTTGTCCTTTAAAAACGTCTCGGTAGATTAAGGAAGGAAGATGTATTTAAACTGTCTTTGACCTCGACTGCTAAACTATGTGAAACTATATTGACCGTATCGGAACAAAAAGTTATAAATTAAAAAATATATATTTTTCACTATTAATATACTGGAATTAAAACAATGACGGTATATAAATAAAATAGCAAAGTTTTATTTGAACTATTTGGTGAATACTTAACACCTATAACGACACATGCAGATTGGAGGCCTATAATCATTATTACAAAAACCAATTGCTCTGTTTTGATATTTTTTTGGGCAATCAGTGAAACAGTTTTCTTCACAGTAATTATACAACTTCACGTCACAATTCTTTCCTTCTACCACTTTCATTGGTCCTTCATTTCCTGCAACAAACAAAAACTTGTGTAAAAACACAAAATCTTTGAAAAAAAAGCATGAACAAAATTGAAAAGCAAAGCATACCAATCCCAATGGAGAGAATCAAAATGAGCATAAGTGAGAATGTGATCTTCATTGCAATTCAGTTTTGGAACAATGTTTCTTCCTTGAATGCAATTCTAAGTAGATTGATACCAAAGTATGATAACTACTCTATATATACTAGCGGAAATACAGGCGTTGTTGCACCTGTGTATCCACATTTTTCTCTTTTACTCAACTTTCATAATAATAGAAATTTAACATACATACAAAAGTAATTTTGGATGAGTCGAAATTGAAAAACAAAAATTAACATGTAAAAGAAAAATGATGAATTAATTAAACAACCTCTTTTTTTCTTTTTCTCTAGTTTAAGTCTTTCTTCTTCTTCAAGTTTTTTCTCTTCTTCCATTGACAATTTTGAGTGTGATGGTGTTTACGTTGAGGTTAGGATTGACTTGATGGTAGATACACAAGAATAATGACTTTATCAAATAATATAGTTGCTTTAATGGAGTGAAGAGAGTGATTGAAAGTGAATGTTATTTTATTTGATATATGAAATTTGATGTGGAAATGAGTGAGAGTATGCTCTCTCTTTCTTCTTGTTATTACTTTAAACTAAGGAATTAGGGGAAGAGTGGAGGAGTTAGTTTGCGTATAAAAACTATACATTAATATTAATTTAAAAAATTAAAAAATAATTTTATTTTATTTTTAAGTAGTTCATATGAAATGACAAAATACTACATTGTACTAATAAAATGAAATATATTAAATAAGGGTAGGATCCGACAAAAATTATGTACACGAAAAAACAGTTATAATGAAGAATCCCCTTTATATATGAGATAATACGATGTGTACAACTAAATAATTACGTAGGATTTCTATTGTTTTTTAAATGTTAATGCTAAGATGTAAATAACATTTAATATTTTTTTACAATCAAGTTATTTATTTAATGTAATTGATAGATCTATGAAACTTTTTCTTACTTATTTATAACAATTATTAATACAATACTTTAACAATTTTTAAATGTAATGACATTAATTTAAAATAGTAAATGTATCTAATGCCAAGATGTAAATAACATTTAATATATATTTAAGACCTTTTTAAATTTTGGTTTCAACATTTTTCAAATTTGCTTTAAATAACTCAATTAATTTAAATTAGAGGTAATAGTCATTTATTTCCACGTACGTGTGTGTCCGTGTATCATTATATAAAAGAGGTGCTACAATATTTATTAAATTATTTTAATAATGGATAATTTTACTTTCAAATAAATAACATAAAATTATCATTTTATAAAATATATAATTCAATAAATTTTTCATTTTAAATAATTCAATTATTATTTTAAAAATATTCATTTCCTAATTTTCTTAATATTATTCTTACCAACTTTTATATATATATTCTGAAAAAAAATACAATATATTCACAGTTTTATTATAATGAAATAATATAATTTCATATACATATAATTTTATCACAATAATATAATTTAATAAAATTATATATATATATATATATATATATATATACACACACACCGGTGAGGGTTGTATGACTGATCACATGTCTTGGTCTCCACCCATGGGTTGATCGATCCTCATGGTCGTTCGCCATCTGGGGGATGGACATTGTTGGTCCCTTTGCCCCAGGGAAGGGTCAGGAAAAATTCCTCCTGGTCGGAGTGAACTACTTCACAAAATGGATTGAGGCCGAACCACTCGCATCCATCTCCACCAAGAACGTGCAGAATTTTGTATGGCGATGTATTGTGTGTCGGTTCAGCGTGCCGCACATAATAATAACTTATAATGACCGACAGTTCATCGACCAAGGACTTCAGTCTTTCTACAAGGACCTCGGCATCAAGTCAATAACCAGCTCGCTCGAGCACCCCCAAATCAATGGGAAGGTCGAGGCTGCAAGGCGAAAGGCCGATAGATTGAGGAACTACTGGAAGTCCTGTGGGCATATCGTTGTACCCCCAGACGTCCACACAAGAAACACCGTACAGTCTAACGTACGGAACCGAAGCCATAATCCCGGTTGAGGTAGGCGAGCCTACCATCCGAAGGCAACTGTTTGATCTGACTCTAAATGAATAGAGTCTCTCGGTTGGCTTAGATCTACTCAACGAGCTTCGCGACAAAAGCAATATCTGAGAGGCCACATGCAAGCTTTGGGCGGCAAGGCACTACAACACGAAGGTCCGACCGAGGAGCTTTCAGAAGGGAGTTCTTGTCTGGAGAATGAGAAGCGAAGCAAGGAAGAATGAAGGCAAGTTCTCATCCAACTGGGAAAGGCCCTTCCGGATCCAAGAGGTTGCAGTTGGGAGGTGTACCACTTAGAGTGGCTGTCGGGAAAATTAGTACCGAGGACGTGAAATGCCACACACCTAAAGTTTTATTACAGTTAAAAGCAATAAAACTTACACACTTTTTTCTCACCTGGTCATTTTTTCCATAAGGAGAGTTTTCGGTCAGACAGGTTTTAACGAGCCGTTTCTCTTCAATTCTTTGCAATTTAAAGTCAAATTCACGCATCTCTCAACGCTTGGTTTGGTCAAAGATGAAGTCCTAACCGACATACACTACCAACACCTACAAAACCCAGTTCGATCAAGGATGAAGCCTTAACCGACATATACTACCGACACAAAGACCTACATTATTGTGCATGGGACGCCATGTCCACACTAATTATGATGAAGCATCAATTTTTTTCAGTTTTTTGGTTGACATCTTTCTTGTAGTGAATTCATGGACCCTTTAACCTACTTTTTTTTTTAACATGACTTCGGTATATACTTAGGACTACTAATTTTGGATAATGGGAAAGTGAACAATTGAAATCTAAGACTTTATGCATTCCGAGAATGAAATGATAAAAAGGAAAAAAAGCAATGAAAGGAAAAAGTTTAGGCACACATAATTATTAAATTATGATAATGAAGAGTAATATAAAATTGTGACAATCATGATATAAAATTAAACTTTTGTACATGGTAACACAAACCCTTGCATGCTGGAAATATCATACAAATCTTAACTATATGTCCCTGGAGGATGGTGCAGGAGAGTAACTGTGATCACTTGAGTCTCTTTTCCATGAATTCTGAACTTGTGCTGCAAAGTGCAAGTTCCAGAGAATATCTTCAACAGAAGGCCTTTCAGTTTGGTCATCAGAGAGACACCTTACACATATCTCCATCATTGTCATTAATGATTCATCTGAGCATTCCTTGTGAACTGCTGGGTCAACAATACTTCTTCTAGCTATGTCATCAGTTTTGATGCTTACATGTAACTGCAGAAGGACCACACAACATTAATGATTTAGGTTATTTACCTTACCACCTCTTGTGCTTTACACAGCAAAATTTTGATGCACAATAAATACTTGAAGAAAAAAAATCAACTTAATGCACCTCTACTTATAAAGAAGTCAGATGAGAAAACTTTTATAAAATTTAAATTTCAAAGTTACTTTAACTCATAAGAGAAGTTTAACTTATTATACTTTTTACAAGTAATTAATGAGGAGACTTTCCAATTAAGACCTTACCATAATACAAGAAGTTAAGTAGTTTGGGATCAATATGATCTCTACTAATCTTCACGCAACAAGTAATAATTTGCTATTAGTTTAATCTAATAAATTAAGAAACTTGAGTTCATGTTATGCAAAAAATGGTTAAGAATAAGGAAAAATGGGGTCCCTTTTTGTTGTGTGGATTTTGTTGTGGATTGTTTTGTGTAAAGCAGATATGGGATGATGGCAAAGGGCTTTTGCTATCATTTTCTATGTTGTGTCGTGGATAAAATTATGTTACTTGTTTTAGTGGATAACAAAAAACTCAGTTTTGTGCTGTCTTTTGAGCTGGTTTTGTCTAGTACTTGTACTATTGCAAAACTCAAATTATGAACAATTTTTAATGTTGAATTGTTCATCGTTTGTTTAAGCAAATCAAGTGCATCCTTGACTTCAAATTGGGAAATTTATTCATAATTTAGTAATCTAAGATGCTTTAGTATGAAACTTGAAGGCAATACTCACAAGATCTTTTAGTGTTCCAACTTCATTGTGGAACATTATTGGTCGGCCCAGAATGATTTCTAGCAAGATTACCCCAATATCATAGACATCATTCTTGTCTTCACCCTTTATCCTGCATAAATAATTAATGCCAGTTAAGGCCAGGAGAAAAAACTATATACATTAATAGATACAATCAGCAAAGCACCCATGTAGTTGTATTGTACAAGACTGTGGAAAAGGCTTTATAACTAGTCCACATGATTGTAGACATTGAAAGCTTTAAGAACCAGGGTCAACAAGTTGAGTGCTTAACTAACATTTATTTTCATTAGAGATCCCAAGCAGAGATTTGTAAAAGGGTATATGCATCAGGAATTGAGAAAGAATTAATAAAATTCTTACCTATTTAACTATCTCTACAACTATTAGTATATTCATTTCAATTTTCAAGTGAAAGCATATATGATCAAATGCATTTCATGAGAAATTCCAATGACTGTGTGTACCCTTTCTTATTCAAAACATTCAATTCCACTGTGTCCAATTTTCTAACCATGACCCTGAAAAGTTCTACCTGAACACACTCTTTAGATGTTGAATAGGGAATGGAACCAACCTATTAGGAAGTGGGAACCACAACATTGACCAAGTTTTACAAGCATTCATCTTTATAATAAAGAACATATGGAAAAGAATGTGTTGATTGTATATTCCTACTTTCTTAGTTGCTAGATTAGATTCTATCACAATATCAGAAATTAATATTTTTTTTCACCTTGCTTGGATATTTCCTTTGAGTCCAGGGGAAGTTCCACTGCTGATCTGAAAGTTTAATAGAAAACAATTGTGCTGAGAAAAATCAGAAAGGGGAGAAGATATAGTAGTAATAAGGGCTTAAAAATTATCCATTTACCATTCTTTTATTTTCAGCAGAAAGTGACAGATTGTAGCTGCTTATTTTAACATTGTTACTGTTGTCCAAAAAAATATCTGTAATCCTGAGATTATTTGAATATAGTCCAGGTACTATCCCTGTGTGCAAAAATTGAATGCCTTTCACCACTCCAATGGTAGCTGCTATTCTCTGAATCCAAGAAATCTTTTCCCCAGAAGATCCTATTGAAAGCAAATGTTACATGAAAAATTCATTTCCTTGTATATGACTGAACATTAGAAAACATTAGGTCCTATTTGGTTTGAGAAGTGGTTCTCAAAGATTTGTTTTCAAACAAATATTTGAAGATATGAAATAAATTGGAAACAAACTGACATTTTTGTAATTATTTGTAAAATTAGAAAATGAAGATAGAATGACTATAGTGTACAAAATCATTGAAATTTATGGTATGTGGCAATACTATAGAAAGAAGATTTTGATGGAGAATTTTCCTTACCAGAAACGCAGGTTCTTAAACTTCTAGTTGAAACAAACTCAAATATGAGAAATACACGGTTCACACATGAATCGTCCTGGTTGCACTCAAAAGCATGCCCAAGGGCACTAACCAAGTGTGAATGCCTTAGCTTTGAAATCATCTCAACATGGTGCATGTAAGTTTGAGGGCCATGTCTCTTTCTCATTTTCAAACCTCTAATAGCAATGTGCATCCCATCAGAGAGAACCCCTTTATAAATCTGACATTACACTTAAAATAAATTAAAATTTGCTGAGTTTAAAGATAATAGAGCACAGTTATACAGAATTATATGCATGATCAGAATGGTGAATTACTAGTTGTCAGAACTTAAACAACACAGTTACAACAAAGGGAAACTGTAATGTAATAAGAAAATTTGAGTATGAAAACTCTTTAATATGTGTGGATTGATGTTTGATGCCTGTAGCAGAACTGAAGTTTTGCACTTTAACTTATCCTGTTCTAGGAACAGATGGTTAGTAGCTCAATAAATATAATTTAAAGGAATACCAGAGATTCAAATGTACCTTATCCAAAGACAATAACTACACATAGCCATGGACTTTGTACTTGTTTCAACCTCAAGTATGTTGAATGACAGGTCAATCACCACATCTGAGGTATTATCCGCTTAGGAGTTCCGTCACAGTTTTGTCCTTAAGAGACACCTTTTAAGGACAAAATGTTGACGGAACTCCAAGCTCCAAAGCAGACAATATCTCAAATGCGATGATTTAGGGTTTAGGGTTTAATGTTAACCCTAATGATGCTATCTCAACGGATTTGAGATCGGAACAGTACTTAACAAGTTTTCTCAAATGTTCTTATTTATATGAAGCTCAATTTTCGGTAAGGTAAACTTGTACCATATTCAGATTATTGACATATTTGTTCTACTATTGAGTTTCTAGAGTCTAAGTGGTAGTCATCGCAAATTACAGTCCTATAGGGTAGGGCATCATACATTTGGAAGGTAAATATGATTATACCCATCTAAATTGATAACTTAAGGCTCATACCTGACCATGTGGGCCTTCACTTATGAAACTTGATGCATCAAAATTATTTGTAGATTCCTTAAGTTCATCCAAAGCAAAGGTCCTATAAGCAGGAAGGCTGGCTCCCATCTTCATTGTTTGTGATATACACCCTGCAAACAAATAATATAAAATGACTATATGTGACAAGTGATAATTAATAGAAATAAAGGTTTTGAATGACATGCTCTAATTCCTAGATTTCAATGATACATTCTGCACTTCAGCACAATAGGTGTGCATTTTTTTGAACTGATCCAATCTAAAGAAGAAATAAAATTAGAAATTTCTCTCACTCTAATTCAATGTTTTGGGCGTACATGCCTAGCTGGAAAGAAAGAAAAACATGTTCCCAGAATTTTGTTTTAGCCCTTAAACCATGTACTTGTTAAAAAATAATCTCATTTTTCAAAATAAAAATTATGTACCAATTAGGCAAAGGATTTGAGGATTTACTTGCATCTGTGAGTAGTTTTGCTGTGTTAACTGATGATACATGTTCAATTATGGACCTTGTCGATGCCCTTACAACACGCTTATTTTTCACTCGGCACATTACATGCTCCTTTATGGATCTTGTAAGTGCTTCCACAGCAAGTTTGTCAGGAACCCTTCTGATGATGTGCTCCATTATGGATCTTGTAGTAGTTTTCACTTCATCTTCATTATGTAACTGGCTGGTGACATTTTCCAAAGGGGACTGTGAAGGTATTTTCACTACTTGTTTCTTATGAACTCGGCTAACAACCAAGATAACTACTCCTAGAATCAGCACTACACCAACAACACCTCCCATACTTGATACAATTACTGTTTTACCAGTTGTTCTCTTGTGCTTTGGTTGACGGGGTATGATTTTCACTGCCAAAGCCTCATTGCTGCAGAAATCTGAAGGGTGCTGATCTTGGTTCTTAGTTGATAAGCAGTTTCTAGCATACAGAACAACCCTGGTCTTTGGTTCCAAACAAGCGGGAATTTCCCCTTTGAGAAGATTTGAAGACAAATTTACAAAGTGGAGATCATCATTGCATGACATGTTATTGAAAAGCATTCCAGTGAATTTATTTGAGGAAATATCAAGATAATTTATGGAAGGAAGTGACAATAAGGATGATGGAAATGGCCCCACAAAGCCATTCAATGAAAGGTCCAGCCTTTGAAGCAGATAAGAAGAACTTAAACCAGAGGGGACACTTAGCTTGAAGCTATTATTTCTGAGCACAAGAGAAACTAACTTGGTGGGGAGTGAAGGAAAATGAGGTCCAAATGTGTTGTTTTCCAAGTTAAGAACTTGAAGATTTGCCAAATTCTTGAGATGAGGAACTTCCCCAGATAACTGATTACTTGATAGATCCAATACCCTCAGGGTCTGAAGAGCATCCAATGAAGTTGGAAGGCTCCCACTAAGCCAGTTTTTCTTCATACTAAGGACAGCCAAACCTTGAAGTGAGCCAACCCAGCTAGGAATTTCAGCACTGAAGCTGTTATCATCAAGTACCACTGACTGCAGGTTCCTGAGAAGTGAAAGTTGAGATGGAATGGCTCCATTGAAGTGGTTTGAGCTAATGTTAAGTATTTCCAATGAAGACAACTGTGCAATGCTTTCAGGTAAGGGCCCCCAGAGTCCAAGAGAAACCAGAGAGAGGACTTTCAAGCTTGATAGAGTGCCTAGTGTAGCAAACAGAGTATCTGAGGAGAAGTTTGGAGGCAGTGGAGCATACTCATTGTTGCCAACAACATGCAGCTGTGTCAAGCTATCCTCATAGCAGACTATTGTCAAATATTGGGTAGGTTCAATATTACAAAAGTCTGTGGTGCTGCTGAGGGTACTTAATGCTGATGGATAGCCAAGAAGTTGCTGAACCTTGAGAAGTGTTTGAGACTGAGAAAACTCTAACTGCTCTGAAAGTTGGATGGTGGCAAGAAACAAGACTAAAAGGAGTAAATGAGAAAGGTAAACTGGTTTTGGTGCCATCTCTCCTTCCAACAAATCAGAGAGATCGGTTGAATAAATAAAGACACAAAGGGGTTTTGGATTAGGCCTCTAGGAACAAGCTTATGCCTCTGCCATTCATTCAATACAAATGAACCCACTATCTTTTACTCTAGTTCTTTCTGATCTTCAAAGAAAAGCATTGAGAAGTATAGGCACACAACAAGAACTAGACACTACAAAACATGAAACATTTTACTGTGGACCATGTTCTCAGTTCAACCGTTAGCCATTTTTGCAAAAGGAGTGCTATGTGCTTGTGCTTTTGTGTTGGTTTGGCTGCACATGATAACATGACAACACGCTAGTTACCTCATGGCTAAGGCTAATTTTATATTCTATAAAAATGTGAACCTTTTTAGTTCTGTGGTTTTGTTTGGCATACTTATTGTCTCATCTAAGACACAATATAATGGACCCTTTTTCAGAATTTCTGATAAATTTGTAACAAGGTAATAATAGTAATAGTTTTATTATTATACAAATTTATAAGTATGCATAGATACACTTAAGAAGCTAAATGCAGTGACAAATGAGCTGCCAAATTCATATCCTAGAGAAAATAATTGGTGGGCAGACTTTAAATTAAAAATAACTCAAATCTAAAATATATTTATATATAAAATGTATTATACATGAACAATTGCTTATCTGTATAGAAACCAGAGTTTCATATATATGACAGTTTGTTACTTTCTTTCTAACTTTGATAAACTTTTTAACACATACTAAATCAGTCATGTGATGTTATAGTTCTCACTGCTTTCTTGATCTCTAGCCATGCATGTACCTATGATTTCAAAAACAATAATTGTTCTAGTATAAGACAATGTAAAACAATAATTGTTCTTGATTTCAGTCTATTATTTTTCTTACTGTTAAAAATAATTGTGACAAACTCCATCAACAATGATCCTAGTAATTTGTGTGGGGAAAAAATGAAGATAACCTTTGAAAACTGTCGAATCATAACATATATGTTCTGCATTCCCATGGCACAGAAATCAATAATTGTGTAGTGGTAATATACAATAGCATGGCACCAAAGGGCACCAAAATGTAAAAGAAGTTTGTCCTTTTACATAGGAAGTTGCACTCACAGAACTGTTTAAAGTTATTTCGAATATAAGATTAGTAAAGATTATGTTTGTGGAAACTAGCGGATACCTTAAATATTAATTTATAAACTTTAATGAATGACAAATATATAGATCTTTTCACTACACTTTGATCATTACTTACTAAAATAAATAAAATTATTAAAATAAATAAATTGTGTCAAATTAATAAATATGATATGATTTTTAACTGAAATTATGTGAATGTAACCAAATTTCAATTAATTACAAAAAAATCAAATAATATTAAATATATGGTTGTCACCTTAACACGATTTCAATTTCACATAATCAATATTGTGTCATCTTCAAAATTAATTTTACATTATTTATTTATTTAAATAGTTTCTTAAAATTTTAACTATTTGTGCAGATGGAGAAGGACTCTTATCATCATCACTTGTGTTTTGAATGGAGATTAGTTTGGTTTGTGTAGAGTCAATTTATTGTTTGGCTTGGAGCGACATTCGTGTTTCATAATAATCATTTGTCAATTTTTTTTATTGTTCATGATGTGTAATGCTTTCAGTTAATGATGTATGGGAAGCAATTTGGGTTAGAGTAGTAAATATAGGTTTGATCTTAGATTTCTTTCAAGTCACGCTTTGTTTCGTTTCTTACTCTGAGTGAATCTTTATGAGATTGGTTTCTTGATGTTGTACCTTGCAGGTTTGTACTTTTTTTTTGTTTTTGAGATTTTTGTTAGGAGAGTTGCTCTGTTAATTGTTGGAAGTGTTTTTGGCGATTAGATTAATTGTTGGAAGTGTTTTTGGCGATTAGAAGAGATTAATGTGATTTTTTTTATAAGACTTGAACCACCCTTAAAGTGGTTTATATTTATTAATTCTTTGTTGTTAATAAAAAAAATTAATAATTAATCTATCAAATTTGGTAGAAATATTACCATCCTTCATAATTTAACATTTTGAAAAATCCAAAAAAATCAGCAACCTTCACAATTTAACATTTTGAAGAGATTGGATAGGAAAGTACAAAATTTGATCGGGTCATGTGTCACGAGAAGAAGTGAAATATTATTTATTAAGTTAATGATTTAGTGATGGATTAGTATTCGAAAATAGGTGCATTGATGTGTCAGTGTAAGAAAAGGAAGTAACAGATATTGTTGAGCTCGTGACACATTTGATATGCAAAAGCTAACCTTTTAGGGCAGAGAAGTGAAAGAGACAAGTGGTGGTGGGACCCTTCTTCACGGGTCTGCTTTTCCTTTCCCTTCTCGTGACACAGACAAACCACACCCATGTCAGTCACAACCTCATGCAAACACTCTTCAAATACCTATCTTATTATGGCTAAGTCTAAAATTTGTACTACAAATTCTAAATTTACTTCAATTGTAAATTAAAATTTTTAAACATTGAATTATTGGAAGTAAAACCAATATATATAGAAAATGATTTTGCGAATAAATAAATGTTTATACTATTTTTTTTTCTTCACTTTCATACTACTTTGATTGCTGAATTTTATGAAGTTATATATGCTTTAGAGAAAACTTACAAGTTGGGAACTTACTAATGTCTGGCTGGAACATGACTCTCTCTTAGTTTTTATTGTGTTTACTACTATGACAAATGTTCCTTGGAATACTTGTCTGAATTACTGTGAAAAAATCAAGTTTAGGGTTACTCATATTTTGTGTGAAGGGAATGCATGTGCTGATAAGTTGGCTAATTTAGGATTTATTCATAGAGAATTTTTTCATTGGTATAATAGGTTTCCATCTAGTATGTTCTTAGAATTCTTTATTAATAGGTATAGTCTACCTATGTATCGTTTTTGTTAACATATGAGTTTTGGTCTAATCCCCAATATTTTTGTATTTTATTTTTAATTTTACTTTTTTTATGTAATGATAAATGATTGTTGTTACTTGAGGTCTCAGCCTAACTGAGATGTCAAGTAGCATAGTGATATGCCTAACATGAAAACTTTTTATAAAAAAATGTTTATATTCATTTATATATTATAAAATAATTAGAAAAAGATGAATTAACTCTCTTTATAATAGAATATAAATAACTTTGATATCATATAAAAAAGTTGATTGAACCAGATAAAAACGTTCCTAAGATAAGATTTGTATTTATTTATATATTGTGAAATATTTTTATTTATAGTTAAGGTGATATTTCTATAAAATATAAATGATTAGGTTTAATGGATTTTAACATTTTTCTTATGTTGAGATAGTTAATATACTAATTTTGTGGAAAGATATATAGTTACATTGTGGAGAAGATTACGGTGGTTGAAGAAAGAGTTATGATGACATCTATGGATAATGTATTTGTAGTTGATTGTGCCTCCAAAACATGTAACTGAAAATTTACTGATATAAGCTTTTATAGTGATTTAGGCTGATACATTTCTATAAACTTTCTTTTCATTAAGTTGTTGGTACAATAGAAATAGAAGTGTTTAGAGTTTAAGTAAATTGAGTTTTTGTAGAAAAATTATAATAGAGAAAAGAGAGTCCCCTAAGAAGTAATCATGTTCATAAATAAACATTAGTCATAAATGAAGACATGGATACTTCACACTTATGAACATTAGCACATAAATTTTTCTTTATTTTCCACTTTCTCCTTTTAAAATAAATTTTGTATTGAAGTCAAATGAGTCATATTTAACCCACTCTCTTATTTTAGAATAAATATAATGGTTTTAAATTACTACTAAAAATATCTCGTTAATAATAATTACTCATATTTTTTACATCAATTTTAATAACATAGTTGCACACGAAATACCTTCTTACATCGATTATTTAAATAAATATCTTTTAAAATGTGTTCTTAAGTTAATAAAGGTTTAGAAATATTTGGAAGTTCAGTTAGAATTCAAAAAAATTTCGACTTTTTTTTACTATGATTTTTTTCTCCACTACACTTTTTTATTGTTGAAAATATTTGTTTACGAACTCGTGTTCTCTCTCGTGATCAGTTCTAATAGTACAATACATAAGTCTTTTATATTTTGGACTTTCTTATAAGATTTATAGAAGAACTCGAAGGATAAAATAGTAATCCCCACAATAATTCTATATGGTAACAATAATATTACTAATGAGTTTCACATTAAGAAACAAATAAATAAAAAGTTATTATTGAAAATCATTTACATCAAATGACTTCTATGTTCACGATTTAATTTAACACCTCTTTCTCATTACCTAAAGGTAGTTTATCACCTATATCTGCCCTTAAACGTGTAAATTCTAGTTCACTGGGACCAATAATAGAAAAAAAAATGGCAAAATAAAAGTAGAGCACATTGCACAAACTTTTATGAAGTTCAATCTTCAAGAATGTATCGGTTCCTCCTTGCCCCGAATGCGAATCTCTGTGAAGTTACAGAAAAGGAAGCATTGAATTATAAACAAGATTGAAATGCTAGATCATGCTATGGAATGGAAATTGAGCACATGCTCTAAGGAAATGTGCATGGGTGAAACTAACGATAATGCATGTAATGAAAGTAGGGTACTATAGATTAGGCTTTATCTTAACTGAAAATATCTGGGAATAGGCTTTCAAACCAGTGAGGAATCGAATGTATGTTGGTTTCGTTGATCCGTTTGCAGGGATGGATCTAATGTTTGGAACTAAGTATTCTGCAACCTGTCAACACCACAGCGTTTGATAAATGAGCTGCATATTTCATGTCATCCAACTCATAAAATAGAAATCACATCATATACCGTTATGTTCCAGCAATTCAGAGACAACAAGTTGTAAACTAGGATTATTAAATGATTCTGTTTGATTAAGCAATTATCAAGTAAATCATATCCCATCAGTTTAGACAATTTATCCCTCGAGATTTTGCAGTCTAGAGTGCTAGCACTGTCATGAGGAGAATTGTTCTTCTTCTGTTTTAGCTCTCTTAATTGTAATAAAAGCTGCCCATGAACACAAACACTAACAAGATTTCCAACAAGCCACAGAAAGACCAAATGAATAAAATCATAAAGCATTTTCCTCAAACTATAACAGAGTGTATATGATCAGGTGGTCTAGAGTTTGTCCTTGCCGACCCATTAATTCAAATAAGGTTGATATTTAGATGGGGTTTGGGCTTTGTCCAGGCCCAAAGCCCTCGAGAATTGTGAGGGACATTTTAGAAATTTAATATAAGAACGTTCCCAGGTCTTAATCTAATAGTTTAATCTTTTGGGTCTATGAAAGTAATCATGAAGGATTTTACTTGCAATATTTAATGGATTGTTATCACTCTTACTTGAATTTGTTTGCATGAAGTTAGTCTTATAGACTTGGCTATTACGAGATGTTTGAGTCTCACATCAAGTAGAATAGAATGTGGGATAGAGTATTCGAGTGTTTAGTTTTCTTATATGAACGGCTGGCTTATAAGAGTAGGTTTTCCAAGTGTTTAGTGCTTACACCATAGTCACAAAAACCAGGAAAATTTTGCAGTTTGAATGAACAAATAGTTCTAATGATTATCAGGTAAGCATAACGATGGTACACCACAGAGTAAAGTGCTAGCTTATGTATCACCATTCCCTGCTGTGAAAATCTTACCACTTCAGCTGGTTCTGCCAAGACATTAATGAAAAACTTTGCCTGCACATAACAAAGAAGTCAGTCCAAAAACACATTGAAAAAATATAATAATATAACGTGGCTGCAAATCTACCTGCTTTGTATTAACACCAGACATGAGAAGATCCGTTGTAACCATTCCTGGCTGCAACATTGAAAAAGGAAAGAAAAACAAGTGCTATAAACATGGATGTGAAAACCAACCATTAAAACTTTACAGGGAGTCCAGCATAATGTGCTTCATGTCTTCACGGTGAAACAAAGAGAAATTAACACTAATTATGCTTAGTTTTATAGAGGACTTAATTGACACAAAAAATCTTGGGAGATCAAATTTCACATAGTCCAAACTAGAGAGTCCAGAATGAAACTAAACAAAAATGCATGAGTACCATAATTGTCTGATAGGAAATAGAATAGGTAAAATGATTTTTTGTGACTAAGGCTAACAACATCATTTAACCTAGTGGATGAGCAAGGAAGTTACTGTTGCTGTAACACTAACATAACTTTGCAACAAGTTCCTTCACCACCAAGTACCATCACAGTGTACAAGGTAATAAATATTTATATGTTCTTGAGCACACATTCAAGCCTCCTCAGTAAACTAGGCTCTAAAACTAAAGGGATTCAATCAGTTCTAGTAACACAATAAAGGGAACTGGAATGACTCTGCAAATGAAATTTCATGTCAAATTGTTAATTCTTTTCTGGAAGGTTGTTAAATTTATTATATGAAAAAAGTGAGTTTTTAGACTCTGTTAAATGAGAACAAGGTCCTTGCATATATTAATAAATATTTAGTCCTTAAACTATAAAAAAAATGTGTACTTAGTTCCTTTCTAACATCTTAAAACATGATGAATTCTCTCAGAGAGAAGACTAAATCCATATGTTTTTAAGGTTTGAAGATCAAATTAATCAATATGAAAATATTGTAAGCTTTCACTACCTTTGATCAAAAGTATATGAATAAAAAAAACTTGTTTTCATTTATTATAAATTAATAACAACGACAACACTTAAATTGGAGAAACATGTAAGTTTTTGTATCCATGCATCCATGCCCATCATATATTATCATAGGATATGAAAAGAAAAAACCTACCGAAAGATTATGCACTAGGACATTTTTAACATCTTGCATCCGCAATTCTGCCTGTGAAATGTCAAGAAGACGTATTATATATGTACATGTGTATGTCCGTAGCCATAACTATAATTCTTATTCAAAGAACTCTATTAGTAAAATGAAGGAAGACAAAAGGAGAAAATTTGTATCCAATGTGTCTCATGGAAGAATAGGGAAAACTCTACTAGCTTAAAACGGAAAAATATAACTACAAATTTCAAAATACCATCTTGTAAGCAGCTAAAGAATTTTGGTAGAATAATTTAACTTGCAACTCTACTAGATACAATCGAGTAATGAATGTCAATGCAGGAGCCCAACACATACTTTAATTCTAAATATTGTTTAGTTTTTGCTGATTACTCAGCAATATTATGTGACATGTTCATTTATTTTTTAACACTGAGAATTACATTAAGAGAACGACAGTTAAATCTATGACTTCTCAATGAAGTCGGGTTCATCTAGATGAATCAAATTGTATTATAACATTATATTGTAAAATCAAGTATTATATAGACAAATCCTTGACTTTTAAATCCTTCTTGAAGGTTTCATCTATAGTTTTTCTTAGTTGCACTCTTGACTAGGGCTTCCACAAGCTCAAACCACCTAAGCCAAAATTCTACAAGAAGTGCTGCAAGCTTTCTCAATGCATTCTTTTCTGATTCCATCTTGCTTAGCATATCCCATAACATTCTTACCCTTGCTAGTAATCCTATCTTGCCAAAACATTTAGAGAATGACAATACAAAGTATGTTTTGGTAGATTTTTATTGGTGTCATATTCATCTTTTCTTTTGTGTATAGTAGATCAGAGCCATAGTTTTTTTAAACATGATAAAGCTGGTAATTTTGTAATACACACACCTTTTATTTATTAGAACAGCTAGGAGTCAAAAAAGGAAGAAGCAATGAAACACCACAAATTAGTAACCTGACTTGATACCAATAAGACTAAAAATACATTATAAAAACTTATAATTAAAAGAGCACAAATGGACAGGAAATAACTAGAATCATAGATACTCAAGGTACATGAACAGAAATAACAATTTTAAAATGCAAAACATTAACCTGTAACGACTTTGTTAAGTGCACCACACTTCTCTTTGTTGCTCCATATGCAGCAAACCTAAGAAATAAAGCTAGAATTCGTGAATTTTCACCATCATATGTAGTACTGGTGATAATTTTGTAAGTTGACTAAGATTATGACTTCAAGTGGAATCTACAGTGCTCTTTTGGATTTCATTCAAAAACTAACTTCAATTGACACCACCGGTAATATGTAACTCCTAGGCTTTGCTGCCTTTGCAAGTATTGAAGAGATTATAAGACTTAATAAAGTGAAGAAACTACAATAAACTTAAAAAGTACTCATAATCTATCACTTTCATCAAAATGTGACCAAGTGAGACTGCTCTATGATTACCAAATGGTTAACAAGAACTGATTTAGTATGTTAAACAGAAACTGATTAATGATTATTCAGCATCATAAATTATTTTTATTATGCTGCTAACTAAATCATACAAGACTTCTGGCCCAAGAGATCAATATAGAAGCAAACCTTTCTAGATTTATAGAAATAGGAAGCAGTATGCATCAATAAGCAACCATGTCTAATAAGCAGAAAATTGCACCAAAACCATGAATGAAATACTCCAGTAAAGCCAAAAAAGTACCTAGGAGTTGGCCTCCCGTCCGAACCTGCTCCATCAATATTGAAAATATGACCTCCTCGAGGTTGGTCCAACATCATCTTGATTGCCTAAATGGAAACTAAATATCTATGCATAATAGTGCACCCACTTTGTTCATATTTCATAGTGCCTCTTAGATAAGAATATATTTTACCTCTCGACAACATATCATCAAGCCAAGTGTATTTGTTGTAACCACCTCACTGCAAGCAAAGAATAAAAGATGTTATAATTAAAAAATTTGACATTTAGGGTAGAAGGTGCATTGAAGCTCACATAAGATCTTCATCTGAAGCCTCAACAAGTGGCTTATAGCTATATGCATTTGATCCAGCATTGTTGATCTGCATAGTTCTCAAAATAAAGTGAGAAAGATTAGAATTAATGTACTTAGAAGCATATTGAATGAAAGGCTGGAACTAATAATAAAATTGATAGAAAAAAGTCAGTATTCCTCTAAGGAGGAGCGTGGAAGGGAAATCCTAGTTGCTAGTTGTGAAAGACAGCTGAGCTGATAGTAAACGACATGTATGAAACAAGATAATTAAAGAATTCTACAAAGCCTATTTGTCAAGTGCTATCTAAAGTGTTGACTCAAAGAGCCTAACATGAGCAAACTGACACAAGAAAATAAGTAATTAAGAAAACAGAAGTTTCCAGGTACTGATGGCAAACATTTACTAGAGTCAGGTCTCTGATCCAGGTCCCACAATAAGGAAGTAACAAGTAAATAACGGTGTGGGTAGTAGTAGTATAAGCTACCCAACTTCCAAATAAGCCTCATTTGCTAAAATTCAGTTTATATATAAACCGCACGCTTAAGCATACTTTTCATAAAGTTAGCACAGTAGCAGATAACGAGGCAAGCCGCTACTAATTCTTTAATTTGCAGATATAACTGCAGTCAGAATTGCTTATTTGCAGAAAAGAAAACACATGCCACTTCACAATAAAAAAAAAGGATCCGAGTAGAACATGTCATAATGCCATTGAACTTATCATATGATATCTGGCGCTACAGAAAGTAGTTTAAAAGATCATTTCTAAAGTCACAATTATAATTATGTTAAGAACAGCAGCTTACATAGTTGGTCAGACGACCATGACTTCAACAATAAGAACTAATTAAAATGAAATCTTAGCAATATTTTCCCACCAATATATGCAAAATAAACAATCACAGCAGGAAAAGAAATCAGACACTAATACCCATATATCAATGTATTTCAGTTTTTCTTGAGCAAATGAAACTAAATTCTTCACATCATCTGCATTTCTGACATCACATTTAGTTCCCTGCACGAAACAAAGCATGTACGTAAGAACACAAATGCAAACCGACTATATATTTATCATAGACGGATTACTATTAACAAAGAAGTTTAAGAGGAGGTACCCACACATACTGCTCCCCAAATTCTACTCTCAAGCTATGGACAGCAGCCTCTACCCTTTCATCTATTAAATGAAAATAGAGATATAGAGAAAGACAATATTTCCTTTGTATTATTCTCAAATAAAATCACAAAAGTAAACAAAGTGCATGTATGAAACAAATTGAAACACCAAGAATTTTTGCACACCTGATCTTGAGCAAATCAGGACGTTGTCACCAGCTTTTAAAAACTCTTTCGCCAATGCATACCCAATTCCTGAATCATACCATATCATATAGTATAAATAGAAAATAAGTTAAAACATATCCAAAAAAAAATTATGATATGGTGCCCTTGTGGATGCTTTTACTTTTGACAAACAAATTCTACTTATCCAAGTTCCAACTCATTTGAATCTCTTTAATTCATTCGATACTTAGAATAAAAGTCCAAGAAAATTATAATTTCAACTAAATTCTTAAATGGAAGTTAAAAATTGAATTAGTATTTTAGCATAGAATAAATATTTTTCAAATTCACGATAAATAAATACTTCATATACATAAATTATATTTAAAATTTATATCGAAAACATTATATACAAAAGTTAATTATGCACACGAGTCGGTTATTTTGGCTAATATTACATTTAGAGCCTTCAGAGTGTTTAATTATAGTTGACTCCAATGTTGTCTTTGAATAAAGAATATTGAGACAATTTATTTTTAAAATTTAAAATACTTTATGGTAAAATATGTAATAAGCAAAAATTAAAAATCCTAATTTTTTTTATGAAGATGTTTAGATTATTTGAATATATAAAATATCAAGTTTCTAAAAGAAAATGAGAATTTACTGATATTCGCTCCTCTCTCCTACTTCTTTCTTTTTTGTTTTCCAGCAAAAATTAAATTACGTCATTTATACCTATGTATATATACTATATCTAAAGTCATCTATACCAATATCTATACATATATCTAAAGAGATTATTATAACCTTTTTTTTTTCGTTTACACAAATTTTTTCGACTCTAAATATAAATTTTATCATTTCATATCAATTACTTAAAAAAAAAATTATTTTTAAATTAATATTAATGTACATTTTCACATATTTTCACATTAAATCTCACCACTTTTAATCCGTATCTTCTGCACTTTATTCTATGTTTCCGTAATTTATTATAAAAAAATTAAGTAATAAAATATTTGAATATGTGGAAAATGAAATGAAGTAATTTAAAAGTTCCTCTTTCAAACAGAAGCTATGTTTTATCATTGTAATTCACAGTGAAAGAGTGTGTGTTGTGTTAACCTTTGGTTGAGCCAGTAATCAGAACGTTGAAAGGAGGGAGCATGGGCTGAGTGTTCCGAGAAGCCGTTGCGAGAAACGTGGGAGAGTTTGCGTTTGGAAAAGCAGAGAGAGTGAGGGCAGTGGCGGCGGTGGTGGAGATGCGGAGGTTATGGCGGGAAGCAACAGTGTAGGGTTTGAAGAGCGAAGAAGGTGAAGAGAGGGAAAATTGAGAGTGAGAAGAGAGCGTTGGATATGGAGAGTGGAAGAAGGAGAGAGTGGTGGTTGCAGCCATTGATTTGATGCGAAATGGGAATGAAAAAAAATGGGAAAAGAGATTTTAAGCAGAAACACAGTTCACGTGGCACGCCACGCTTCTTCGTGTGGCATCCACTTCATCCCTACGTGTCTACTATGATCAATTAAATTAATTTATGGTAATTATTTTTTATAGAAAAATTAAAATTCTTCATAAAAAAATGTGCTGCTTAGTTTAAAATTTTGTTAAAGTAAATTTCATACTTAAAATTTAAAACAATTATATTGACTGAATTAAGAATTTGAAATTTTATATGTTAATTTTATTATTTTTATTAGCTCAATTTTGATTGATCGGTTTGATTAAAATTAAAAAATTTCGGAATAATTAATCTTTTATTAAGGTTGAATGGCATTTTTTTAAGTAGATGAGTTATTTTATGATTTAAATCGTTAAAATTTATATTTTTTATATTACTTAGGATTTTTTTTATCAATATCGAAGAAGAGATTATTGTTTGGGGGCGTGAATTAAATTTTTTTTAAAGTGATTTTGTTTTCATCGACGTAAATATTAACTAGGAAAACTTTCAATCAATGTTATCTAAGATTATTTTTTTACCACTATCAATCGAGATAATTTTTCAATTGAGTTTCATCAAAAGGTCAAAAACCTACAACTATCCACATCATAAAAATAATCTTAAACAGTATTAATTTAAATAATTATAGTTAAAATCAACAAAAATAATATCAATTTTATAAATAATATACTAGAACATGCACCAAAACATAAATATTGATTTTATTGAGTGTTGCTATAAGAAATTGCAGGGCATTTCATTACTAACTAATACCTAATAACTAAAAACTAATACAACTTTATGTATCTTGGTCTTGGACACAAGATATATATATATATATAAATATTGGTGTACAGAATGATACCAAAATTTGGTGGGCTAAATATACAGTGAACTTCTAACCGCCAGAAAACTGCCAGGACCGAGCATCTTATATTAACTATTTATCCTAAATCAATATCAACCCCTCCAAAAAGGGGAGAAATGAGAAAGCAAAGTGCCTAATATCACAAAAATTAAATTTCAGTCAAAAAAAGGCTTGGTAGGATCACATACCATGTCTCCTAAAATCCCTTCCATTCACAATCATGCAACAAGTTTTGCTTGGTGCTGGGCTACTGATCTAAGTTGAAAAGGATGGGATCAAATAACCCTAAACCATCTATGGATGAATGTTAATCATGGCGTCGCTTTGATTTTCTACGCTTCCCTAGGATTTTTAGCATGTTATCAGTGACATCGGGAGGAGATTTATCATCTTCATGCTGATTGTTGTCAGAAGTGTGAGTCAACCAAGCCAATGCCTCTATAGCAGCATCCCTTTCTGCAAGTTGCTTGTTTCTCTTCGGTTTGCCAACAAATTGCATTCCCTTAAACTCCACCAGTGCCCTAAACTCATTCGTCTTTAGATGTTTGGTTTTGTATTTTGGAGGGGAGTGTCCTGCTCGCATCAACAGTGTTTGCAGCAAGCTCTTGGGATTTGTCCCATCTTTTGTGAATTTATTTTCATCATTAGAGACCCTATTAGAGGCCCTAGGCTTCTGGCTTTCACGACCAAACACAAATCTTCCTTCGCATTGATCCCCGGAAACCAGCTCCTGAACAGCAAGCACCAAGTACTTCCCTTCCTTGTGAATGTCAATGCTAGGATCTTCAAGCTGCATTAGTACAAACCCATTATCGTTTTATTTATCTTGAACCATCATAACAGATTAACATTATGAGTTCAACTAAAAATAACATTATTAGAAAAAGTTAAAGCAAACTTCATGCACCAACCTCTCATATTTGGTCAGTAAACAAAGAATAGTATTGCAAGGAAACAATATCTACTAACCTTCTTCTGGATAAGCTTATCGAGCTCTTCCTTAAGCTTCAAATAGCAGTCGGCTAAATTAGGATCCATGAAGAAGTCAACATATCCATCTAACATTTTCAGATGCCCAGCCTAAAGACATGAGAGGGGAGAAGAAAGAAAAGGGTGATGTACTGAAATCCATGGAGATGATCTACTGGAAGAAGCATGTGAATCAATTAACTAATCACCTGTATCCCATTACTTAGAGCACCACCAAACAGGATAAGTATTGAATCAGATACACCAGTGGAATCACGGATGAAAACTGCATTGACCTTAACTTTCTCGCCAAAAACCAACCATGGGTATGGAATGGTCTGGTAACGTGCATTCACTGAATTCTGGTCAAAATGATAAAACTAACCATCAGGAGAAGAAGAATACTATAGGGGCAGGGAAGGGTATCTCATAAACCACAGCGAAGGAGACATACTAAAAAACAGGCACTGAAAACAAAACAATGTTTCCTTAAGAGCAAAACTCAACAAAAATTTAACTGGGAAAGGACAGATATAACACCATAGGTAATTTTCGTATCATTTTCCAATTAAATTGGCTTTTCATCTCAGTAATTATTACTGCCGATTTAAATAACTGAGATGAAGGCAGCAGTTACCAAGATGAAATTTTAATTTTAAATGGAACAGTACTCAAAACATAATATATCTAAGTTTCATCAGTTGCTAAAAGGATTGAATATGAACGATTATATATGACATAATTTTATACATTGAAGGTGATACGATAAATTTAAATTCGTCTGTCACTTACAGCATATAATAAAACCTGGCCATCATCCATTGTTTTAAATGACATGGATGTCTCCCTGTGCTGCACAGAGGAAGAACTAATTAAATAAATAAACTGATAAAAACTCAACTTGTAAGCTAGATGTGAAACTTACTACGGAGAAAAAAAATTATACGAAACAAATAACTCACCACCACTGATGCTATGCCAGGAAAGAGTCCAGAACAAATGATTGCACGCACAAGAGACTGATTGTGACTCAATTTGTTAATCATGCTTGTATCCGCATCTACCAAGCCAGCATCTTTCAAGATGAAGCTAAACTGCTTCCGAAGTGAATGAATAGCCTGAAGAGTTTGGGCAGAGAGAAAATTTCTCCAGCAGTATTCATAAGATGATCCTTCTCTTTCTGCATCTTTCCATCCTTCATATGCTCGAACAAGAGCCATATGATCACTGTAATCTTTGGCAGAAAACCTAGACTTTGCTGTCCCTGCTAACTGAAAACAAGCTATACTTAGTTAGTTTAAGTGTAAACTCAACCTTTCTGGTCAAAATAATGTGTGACAATGGGCATATAGCACAAAAAATGAAAAGGTTCAAAGACTAGTTAATATGGCCCACCTTATATCAAATTATTACTATTGTAGTACATGGGAATCACAACATCAGATACCAAGATGAAGGGGAAATTAAGTCTAGGGTGAGGTGATAACTAATGCATAACCAACCAAAAAAAATGTGCAAGTTCTAAGCTGAAAGTCCAAATTTAGTCCAACAACAGTAGTGAGCACACCTTCTAATGCATCCCATAGTTAATTGTCACTATGTTAAGCAGACAGTGATCACTAAGTTGTGGAGCAAAAAAAAGGGAAAGGGTAGTGGGGACTGAAGGTTTCTGTGAGAATGAAGGGAATGTGATTGGTAATCAACCCAGAGAATGGCAATGTAACAACCTGCACAAGAGGCAGGTTGGGGGAAGGAAGCAGATTGAAAGAGAGAACGGAAGAAGGTTTGAGTACAAATTGGAAGGGAGGTAACTGTGTTTTTTAAGAGTCTGTAGTGTCTCTATCTCTAACACTAACTTTTATCTCAGTTAGTGTTAGTATTTGTTTTGCACAAATCATTATTTATAATGATAAGTGGAAAGAAATAGATGAAATATATTTCTGAGATATCTTACAAATGTGATTACAGTCTCTATTTATAGACTGTTTTACAACCTAATTAAAGAAAGAAATAATAGACAATGAAAGCCAGAAATAATGAGTGTTTAAAGTTGTACAAATCAAATCAAATCAAATCACTACCAAATCTGTCCTAATAAATATAAAATGGAATCTGCACTTAATTATAACATAATTCTCCTGATTATGCAACACTCCCCCTCAAGTTGGTGAATGTATATCTATCATTCCCAACTTGCAAGTAAGATCTTCGAATTGTTTTGTGGAAAGTCTCTTAGTAAACATATCTGCCAATTGGAGTCTTGAAGGGATGTACTCAGTGGCTATAAGACCATCATCCAACTTCTCTTTAATAAAATGTCGGTCTATCTCTACGTGCTTTGTTCGATCATGTTGAACCGGATTGTGTGCAATACTGATAGCGGACTTATTATCACATGCCAAACCCATAGGAGCTTCATATTTTATTTTTAGGTCATCAAGTATAATCTTCATCCATAAGAGTTCACACACCCCTTGAGCCATGGCTCTAAATTCTGCCTCTGCACTTGATCTTGCAACTACATTTTGCTTCTTGCTCCTCCATGTCACCAGATTTCCACCCAAGAACATGCAGTACCCTGTGGTGGATCTCCTATCAACAATCGATCCTGCATAGTCAGCATCAGTATATACTTTCATGGATAAGTTTTCCCCCTTTTTGAATAGCAATCCTTTTCCTGGAGAGGCTTTTAAGTACTGAATAATTTTATCTACTGCCTGCAAGTGTCTTTCTCTTGGATCATGCATAAATTGACTAACCACACTAACTGCATAGGCTATATCTGGCCTAGTGTGTGAAAGATAAATGAGTTTTCCCACAAGTCTTTGATATTGTGTCTTCTCCACTTTTGGGTTTTCCTCATCATTCCCAATCCTATGATTTTGCTCTATTGGCACTCCAGTGGGCTTACAACCCAACTTACCAATCTCTTTGAGAAGATCAAGGATGTATTTCCTTTGAGAAATAAAGATGCCCTGTCTCGAGTAAGCAACCTCTATCCCAAGGAAGTACTTCAGCTTCCCAAGATCCTTCATTTCAAATTGAGCAGCTAGTCTCTCCCTCAAATTTTGTTTTTCAATCTCATCATCACCTGTAATAATCATATCATCTACATAGATCAAAAGTAGAGTGAGTTTACCATTCTGAGAATGTTTTATAAACAGAGTATGGTCACCTTGGCTTTGTCGGTACCCCAAAGATACCATAGCTTGAGTAAACCTTCCAAACCAAGCACGAGGTGATTGTTTAAGACCATATAGGGCCTTCTTAAGTCTGCACGCCTTATTCCCTTCATTAACAATACCATAACCAGGTGGAATCTCCATGTATACTTCTTCCTCCAAGCTTCCATGCAAGAAGGCATTTTTAACATCAAATTGATGCATTGCCCAACCAAAGTGTGCTGCCAGGGAGAGAATAATCCTGACGGTATTCATTTTTGCCACTGGAGCAAAAGTCTCCTCATAATCGATCCCATAGGTTTGAGTGTACCCTTTTGCAACCAACCTTGCTTTATACCGATCGAGTGTGCCATCAGACTTATACTTAATTGTGTATATCCACCTACAACCCACTGCTTTCTTATCTTTTGGTCTCTCTACAATCTCCCAAGTCTCATTCCTTTCTAACGCGCTCATTTCTTCATTCATGGCTCGAATCCAGTTCTCATCTTTTAAGGCTTCTTGTACCGATGAAGGGATTTTGATAGAATCAATAGCTGAAAGAAAACTCTGGTGCTGCATAGAAAGTTTTTCTGTAGACACAAATTGGGATATAGGATATTTGGCACAAGATCTTTTTTCTTTTCTCAAGGCAATAGGTAAATCATTTAGGTTAGGTTCAAAAGCAGTATTTAAGGTGTCCTCAAGAGTCTCACTGGTATGAGTTCTTACCTCCGGTTCAGACAATTGAAGTTGCTGTTCGACCAGGACGGGTTCTTGTTGCCTTCGCTGATATTGTTTTCCAAAATATTTGTCTTCATTATTCTTCTCTGGTAATGATGTTGGTGTAGGGTCTTTGTCATCCTCCCTAAGAACGAAATCCTGCAACAAAGGAAAAGGTGGCAACTCAAGGTCCTCAGCTTCTTGAATACTCTCCCCCTGAAGCTGAGAACTAGGAAAGAAAGACTCTGTTTCATGGAAGGTGACATCTTTGGAAATATACACTTTACGACTTTGAGGATGATAACATTTGTACCCCTTTTTGTTGGGGGCATAACCGATGAAGACACATTTGATGGCACGAGGATCTAACTTACCCCGATAAGGACTATGAACATGGACAAAAGCAGGACAACCAAAGACACGATTCTGAAGACTATTCAACATGGGAATAGAAGGATAGAATGTGGTCATAACCTGAATAGGAGTAACACTCTCTAAAACCCGAGAGGGTAATCTATTAATCAAATAAGTGGCAGTCAGGACTGCTTCCCCCCAGTAAGATCTAGGAACAGATGTTTGGAAAAGTAAAGCTCGAGTAACCTCAAGGAGATGACAATTTTTCCTTTCAGCAACCCCATTTTGTTGAGGAGTGTCCACACAGGTTAATTCATGAACAACTCCATTTTCCTCAAGGAACTTGGAAAGGTTTTGGTTCACATATTCTCTTCCATTATCAGAACGCAATCTCTTAATTGGACTTTCAAATTGTGTTTGAATCATTCTGTAAAACTTTACAAACAAGTGAAAAACTTCAGACTTATCTTTCATGAGGAATATCCAAGTAACCCGAGTACAATCATCAATAAATGAAACAAACCATTTTGCACCCGAGATATTAGGAATAGGTGAAGGTCCCCATACATCTGAATGAATAAGATCAAAAGGTTTAGAACTTTTATTACCATTGGGAGGAAAAGTTGTCCGATGGTGTTTAGCAAACTGACAAACATCACAATGAAATGACTCAGCAGACACTTTTGTAAATAAAACAGGAAATAAGGACTTTAGGGTACTAAATGGAGGATGACCAAGACGTCTGTGTTGAAGCCATATTTGAGAGGATGACCAAGATTCACGACCTTGCTGAAAATTAGAAGTGTGTGCCTGTAGTCTAGCACCCTTTTTACTTTCTTCATGTTGTAAATAATATAACCCGCCCTGCTCTTTAGCAATTCCAATAGTCTTCCCCGTGGCAAGATCCTGAAAAACACAATGGGAAGGGAAAAATACCACTGCACAATTTAAATCTTGGGTAATCTTTTGAATAGACAAGAGGTTATTGGATAGTTTGGGAACATGAAGCACATTTTTTAAAGGAAATGAAGGTTGAAGGTGAATGTTACCACAACCATTAATGGGGGTAGTGGAACCATTAGCAACAGTAATATATGGCTTACCGGATAAAGTAGTGTAGGATGAAAAAAAAGAGGAATGAGGTGTCATATGATCAGTAGCACCAGAGTCTATAATCCAGATATTTTCAGTACTAGAAGCATTAAAGGATAAAAAACTAGAACTCTTACCACTCATAGTAAAGGAACAATAGCTAGATGGCTTACTAAGGGAGTCCATGAGAGTTCAAAACCAACTTTTTTCAGATTGGCAAAATTTGATCCTGTTCACGCACAAAAAAAAAATCCGCCGGAAAAATTTTCCGGTGGCGGTTTCCGGCGAGCAGTGGCAGTTCTGGCGAGCGACGGAAGTAGTGGTCGGTGGTGGTGGTCGGCGGTGGTCAATGGCGGTGGCAGTAACGGTCAATGGTGCAAGGTGGTGGTGGTGATCAATGGAGAAAGGATAAGGAAAATAAAAAGTTGCAGCAATGAAGGCTGTCCAACAAAAAAAAATAATTGCAGCAATGAAGGCTGTCAAGAAAAATGATTACAGCAATGAAGGCTATCAAGGAAAATGATTACAGCAATGAAGGCTAAAAAAAAAAATTGCGGAAGCAGAGTCTCCTAGATCAGGAGCTCTGATACCAAGTGGAAAGAAATAGATGAAATATATTTCTGAGATATCTTACAAATGTGATTACAGTCTCTATTTATAGACTGTTTTACAACCTAATTAAAGAAAGAAATAATAGACAATGAAAGCCAGAAATAATGAGTGTTTAAAGTTGTACAAATCAAATCAAATCAAATCACTACCAAATCTGTCCTAATAAATATAAAATGGAATCTGCACTTAATTATAACATAATTCTCCTGATTATGCAACATGATATTTTACATGAATTAGGAACATAAAGAACATTATCAATAGATAAAGAAGGAAGATGAATAGTACCAACATCATGTGATGAAACCCTAGAGACATTGATGATCATGGTAACAGAAAGTAAATAACCTGAAGTAGACAGAGAAGAGAAAAAATATTTGTTACTAGTAATGCGATCAGCGACACCTGAGTCTATAACCCAAGGACCAAGAGAATAGGAGGGAGTGAGGCCAGAAAAATATGTACATGTGTGTGCAATAGAAGCAAAGCAGTGGAACTAGTGTTCTGACGATCTTCATACCATTTGACATATTTCATTGAAAATAGAAGGTTGTCCTGAGTTATCAGCTGAAGTAGGGCCCAAAGTAGATGGTTGCAAAGGAGCGCTTTTGAACAACTGCAACAGATCCAGGAGAACTATCATGTAAGGCATAACAACTATCAATTTTGTGGCCTAGCTTGTACATGTTCACACTTGTGACGCCCTTTGCCCGACTTGCGAGGGTGATAGCGATCATCATGTTGAGATACCAGAGGGGAAGAGTCATTATCGAAAGCAAGTATATAATTGGTTGGCTTAGATGGCACTCGTAAAAGGGTGGAAAAAGTGGAATTAGAATTGGGTACAACTGGGGATCCCAAAATTTGATCACCAACAAGTGAATAATCATCAGGAAGTCCATGTAAAACCAATAACATGAAGAACTTTGACATTTACTCGAGTTCTTTAGAAAGAATGGGAGGCAAGAGGCAATAACTCATTGAAGTCGCGAAGAAGAGCATGAACTTTACCTAGATATTCAGCCATTGTACCATCAAGACATCTAGGGGAAATAATATTGAAGAGATTGTGACAAACACCATAAAGACATTGAGTATCATTGGTATACAATAATTTGGCCTATTCCCAAACTTTTGAACATGTCTCAAAGCACGAAATACTTTTTTAAAGATAAGTGAATAGTAGACTTGAAACAATGCATAATTAAGCATCAATTTTCAACCAGTGGGAAATCTCATTTTCAACAATAATGGCCACACTCTAGGTAAGATGATCAACATAACCCTAACTCTTAAGCGATAGTACTCGCAATCGGAAAGGGTCAGACGTGTCACCACGCGCTACGGAAAACAGTGGCGGTGACGCTGCTTGGAGAGGCACACAAGGGCGCATCAGAGCTCTGATTGTAGCAATCTTTGTGACGTGTGGGTTGCCTAGCCAGGACAATCTAAACAGAGGTGTCACCGGTCCAAACCGTGGTGGCAGCGAAGCAATGGATGTGGCAAAAAAAAAAATCACCAATGAACAAAGTGGGTTCACCAAGAAGGAAATGATTTTAACCTAGCTTTGATACCATGTGAAAATAAAGTAAAAAAAAGTACAAGATTAATCTTTTGTGTATAATGAACACATACGGTTATGCATTTATAGATAAGAAAGATACAAAACGTATGAGCTAAGCCCGTTACATCTAACAAATTGCATGCACCATTAGACTCAGTTATGAGAAGCCATTTTTAATTTATTTTGTTAGAACAAAGAAAAGAGACATAGATAGATTGAAATTGTGTCTCTAAATACTGCACAGGTAAAGGTTTATACAGATCTATAGAATAAATACACATGAATGGAGGATATAAGATTTCCTCTAAACAACAAATAATATGCCTATAAACTATATTTATTACAATAATATATTTTATTTCCAGATTTTCAACATATTTATTTACAAATCTCAATATATCTAACACTATTGTAGTCACTATTCATCCTAAAAATGAGATTATCCATTTCCGTTAAACGTTTGCTTAATCACATTCAGGGATATTGTATAAGTTATTCATCATGTATTGACCTAACAACTTAACCTTTTGGAATTTGGTACATGAAATATTTACCAAAATTAGTCATAAAATATTGAAGCACAGGTTTGTATTCATTGTTTTGCTACATAGCCAAACTCATAGTTAGAATCAGTTGTGCACAAAAAGGTAAATGAGATGACTCACATCCTTCTTGTCTTGGGGCAAAAGAAATGGATCCCTGACACTAAGGCCAGCTACAACTGTAAGAACAGGATCAAAGCATCGAAATATAGCTCCCATTATTAACATTTTGCCCAGCTTGGGATCTACAGGAAGTATAGAGAGAAAACTCCCTGATTGAAAGAAAATGGAAACAAAGTAATTACTTATAACCATGAAAAATACTCATAGGCACATGAAAAACCAAGCAAATAGTACAGAAAAAATAGACTCACCAAGATTTGTAAGATTTTCTTTTTCATCTAGTGCACCAATCAACTTGAGGAAATCAATAGCATTTTGAACCTGTTCCATTACAGCCCAATCAATCACAAGGTCTCAAATAGCATGTATGTATGCAAACTGCAGGAAATTAAATAATGGATTGATGCGCTCTCTCCATTTGTCCAAGTTCAAAAACAATCAGAAAATGGAATTTGACTTAGTTAACAAATATAGTCGAATAGTTCAACATTTTAATATTCAATTTCTCAACACCATAACACCTTTTAGATATTAATAAGCACCTATCTCCAAGCCAATATCATTATTTTCATACTGAAAAACAAAGGTTTGAGGCTAAATTGCTTTCATTTAAATTCCTTATATTTTAAAAATGTTTTGTTCTGGCAAACAATTCAAATTTTCAATTTGGGTAAGGTAATTTAATTTCTACTATATCCAATATATATGTGTGAGTTGTGTGTAAATAATATAGGACAAAGATCAAATAACACCAGCTTAAGTTACACCAACTATGACACCTTCAATAACATTCTATAAATGTACCTTTTTAGCTTTTATAATTTATCCGTTGAATCGAAATTACATATTACCTTGATTGTGTTATACTTTAGGAAAAAAAATAGCAACAATAAAATGATAATTAATAAGTTCATATTTTTGGATATATGCTAAGAATTTTATATTATAAATTATATCAATTTTGATGGATAAAAATAAAGTAACAAATAATTTTAGACTAATATAATTTCTTGTAGACATCATCTAAATAATAGGAACTTTCAATCCAACAGAGTGTTTTGAAAATAAACTATCTAACAAAGAGTTAATAAAAATGTTATAGTAGTGTAACTTAAACTGATGTCATTTTATTGCTCTTCTAGATTTTATGTGTCTGTACGTGTATGGGTCAAGATCCATTTACACAATGTGTAAGAGTTAGTTAAATTACACCTTTAAAAACTTTTTTATAGAAAGCAAATTTAATTAATCCAATGGTTGAATTTCATATTCTAGTTAATAATATCATGTCATGTCTACACAATTTCATGCAATCTAAAAATTATTTAGAAATTTATAACATCACTTAACTTTAATATATAATATGATATTTAAATATATATATATATATATACATATTCATTATTAGATAACATATATATAAAAATTTAAATTATGTGAAAAATTTTATACAGGATCCTTAAGAATCATGGCTAGATTGGTTAAATTTGCATTGTACAAAAACTTAGTGAAGGTGTAATTTTAACTAACTTTTACACATGATTTCAACATCTCAACATCTCAACGATGGAGAGAGTATGAAGAGAGAGAAATTAAGAGATGAACAGTACAGAGAATTTCAAAATCATACCTTTTAGGTAGAATTTGAAATTTTACAATTTCAGTAATTAAATTACTTTTTTGAACTTCTAGAATTTTAATTCTTTTAAAATTTACTGTCCCAACCGTATATTAGTCATTAAGCATTTTAAATTCTCTATAAAAATGAATTACCCTCTAAAAATTATAAGATTTATACAAATATACATTACAACGAAAGAGCAATGTCACTTACGGTTCGTGGCTCTGGTGCCTGTAAAGCTGCTGATAAGAACTCTCCTATGCTCTCAACCTGCAAACTTTTTATTTGCAAGCAAAGAGAGTTCAAAGGTGTTCTCAGTAGTTCAGGAAGTTGATATTCAGAAAAGGCTTCATAAACACATTTGGGGTAAAGGTGGTAGCATTCTCCTGGCTGCACACGACCAGCCCTACCCCTTCTCTGCAACCAAAGAGGCCAACAAAAAATAAGACAATTTGTTGCATGTTTGACTGTATAGCAAAAACAATAATGATTATGAACATGCAGCATAAAAAAGCATCCCCCAACTTTCAGAATTTAAAAGACAAATGACGAGAAAAAGGATGAATTTTGCAAGCAGCAAAAATATAAAGATCTAAAAATAAGGGGTTAATTTCACTTTGTTTCCTCTTCAAGAAATCCCACTTGTTAATGATGGGACTTTCATTCAAAACCCTTGATTATCAACACCCAAATTAGCCAATTTATAAGCACAATTATTGTCTTCCCTAAAACCTCATTTGACATTTCTTCTTTTCCATGTTTTTAAACAAATAATTGTCAATACTATACATACAGCTTGTATTAGTTCATTATGTAAAATGTATTTGAACTCTTGGTAATTTGCCAGCTTAGCAGAGTTAGTTACTGCCAGTTGTTGTTTTCTTGTAAAAAGGGTAACAATTCTCTATGTACCATAAATCCTGATTTCATAGTCTAGAGATTCAAAACTTCAATAACAAACTTTTCAGTTTACTAATTTTTTCTCAAATTCTCTAAATCTCTGAATTTTAATGTAATCAGAGCTTGACACCATTTCCATGGATTTAGATCCTTGTACTCTCACCTTCACAACCTCAAATGGAACATCTCAGGCCAGATCCATTGGCCTTGTGATCTCTTTCATGACTTTGTCCAAGCATATTGATTGCTAACACCCATGGCAATTTTGGGAAAAGATTCATCATTTTCAATCTAAAACACAATGTGAGCTCATCAGTTATTCTCTAAGCTTCACAACACCAAAAAAGGTGTACTTCAGAGACTAAATATATCTTGGGATCTTCTGCAGAGAGAAGATATGGCCTCTGCGAAGAACATTTATACTCCCCCCTCTGCCAACTGGAAGGTGTGCTATAGTTCAGATTATCTTGATGATGCTGCCACCTACAGGTCCATTGCAGGTGCTCTTGATTGCACGCCTATCACTCAGCAAGAGATAGGCTATGCAGTAAATAAGATCTGCCAATTGATAGGACAACTCTTAACTCTCAGTCAAATGGATTCTTTGTTATCATCCCGGTAGTACTTTGTACCTCAGTCTTACCATGCAGCCTGCTTTCACTAGTCTTCCTCTCACTCTGCAAATATTTTGCCATGCTGATTGGGCCTCTAATGTTGATGATAGAAGGTCCACATCTAGAGCTTGTAGTTGTGTGTTCCTTGGTCCAAACCATGTTTCATGTGGTCTAAAACCCTTGCTCACTCCAGTGTTGAAGCAGAGTATCAGAACCTTGCCTTGGCAACCTCTGAAGATTATTTGGGTCCAGTTGCTTCTGCATGAACCCCAAATTCAGCTTCCTACTCCAGCCTTCTAACTGTGACAATTGAAGCACTATTGCTTTAAGCCATAATCCAGTCCTTCATTTTCGGACTAAACTCATGGAATTAGACAAGTTTTTTGTCCGAGTAAAGGTCCTTAACAAGTCACTCATTCTTTCCTATGTTCTAGCTCAAGAACAAGCTGTTGGCATTCACACCGAGCCTTTGGCAAGCTTCAGTGTACTCCACTGAGACAAACTCAGGGTACTTAGATCTTCTCAGCTACCACCCTGAGTTTGAGGAGGAATGATACATTTTACACAGAACTTCTATTAGTTCATTATGTAAAATGTCTTTGTCTCCTAGGTAATTAGTCAGCTCAGCCTGATTAGTTAGTGAAAACTGCTTTTTCCAGTTAATAACTGTTATAAGTTCTCTACGTACCATAAATCCCTATCTCTTTAGAGATTCAGAACTTCAACAATAACCTTTTCAGTTTACTAATTTTCTGCCAAATTCTCTAAATCAGAATTCTTTAAGTACTATGACAAGTGAGCAGAAGAGTGTATATGGTAGACCTGGAAAATTTCACACCTTTCTCCATTTTCAGCCACCACTGCCATGGCACCAAGACAGTTTAGGTAGATGACTGTGGAACATCTTTTTTTAAGTGTTCTTTAAATTTACAGTAAGGTTTTTGAACCTTTTCTTCACCCTCTTCTACCATCACTCTCACTTTCTTCTTTTCTCCTATTCACCGTCCTCCACCAAAGGCTATATTATTTTCAAATAAACAACATAAATATTTACCAGGAAAAAAAATAGGAAAATATCAGATAACAACAGTATATACAGTAGGGAATGGAGCATCAGTATCAGCATGAACACTACAAAAGTAAAAAGCATCAACAGTGAATGCTTAAGAGATGTAGATACTTGCCTGACGTGCAGATGCTTGTGATATCCAAGAAGGTAGAAGACAAGGTGTGTTATTTAAAGCATCATATGTTGTCTCTTTTGCTTTTCCACAATCGACCACAAAAACTATGTCATTGATTGTAATACTTGCCTCAGCCATATTTGTAGCAAGTATTACTTTCCTTATATTTGGAGGTGGTTTCTCAAATATGAGTTTCTACAAACAATATAAAGCAAGATTTTAAATTATTTATCAGCAAAATAACAGGGGGGGAAAGATAATCAATTATCAGCAAAATATAAAAAAAAAAAAAAATTCTATTATCATCATAGAACTCAATACTGTCTACACCATCAATTAATTTATGATCAATTAGATTGATTCTATATTTATGTTAATAGCCTAAAATAGAGTAACTGAATATTCCGTTATTATGTTATCTCCCCTGTAAATGAATACTTCAGTAGTAATTTAAACACATAGAATTCATCATATACCTAGTTTCTCTCTTCTCAACAATAACAAAAAAGTACATGACAACAGATAACTTTTCAAATAAGAGAGCAAGAAAAATGAACTGCAAATTAATGACAAGGTCTAAGAAGGCATTCCCAGAAATATATATAGCAAGACTTGCTTTTGAACCTAGAAATTCTAATAATGTGATATGCCTATCCTATAACAAGATACAAAATGATAAGTGGATCCTTATTTATTTATTTATGCTATTTTCTTCGTATCCAGCCTCCTCCTAATCTATTTTCCCTTTTTTCCATAATACGATTTATTATCCTATCCAAAAACTGTTAAGGATAATGAGAGCTAAATAAGGGCAGTTGATAGTCAATTAGTCCACTATAGTTTTAAAATGGTTATAAAAAAGACATTAGATTAGAGTGGGTTTGGTATTTTATTCATGAAGGGAGAAATCATTTGTGAAGAGCAAATGTGAAATGCCTGGAGATAATATTCTTTGCTGTATACATTTTCACTCAATCAATGATATCATTCTTCTTTTATCTCTATTTTCCACTTTGGTTCCTAACAACAAATTGGTTGTAAATGTAAATCCTATAAGGAGATACTTGTTTTCCTTGTAAATCCTATAATTTATTATTACTTTATATAATTAAATTTCAAAGAAAAACATAAAATAATCCAATCAATGACTAAATTCAATGTGTTCCCAACCAAAAGACATGATAGGTTAATCACACACAAATACAGATCACATAAAGAGAAAAAATAAATGTTCACGAATAAATGGAGATACAATAGCACCAAAAGGATCCAACAAAGGAAATAATCAACCTGCTCTGAAGTTGCCATTGAACCATGACACGTTAGAAGTAGAATCCTATTGGGATCTCCTAAAAGAGGATGTGCTTTAAGTTGATCTCTTAAGGAACTTATATCCTCCCATCCCGTCATAAACACTAAGACAGCACCTGGTCGTTCCTTCCGACATATATGGCATAGAACAGCCTCAATGAGATTAAACCCTATGCAGTCAGGTGCCCAAGATGCCATTGAATCACGTGCCCTGGAGCTGTAGTTCTCAAAGTTTGATTTTGAAAGAGCATCCTGTTCAACAGTATGAAAATAAAAGATCATTTTTCCAACATAATTCAGCTTAAGTTTCTAAGACAAACAAGGAATATCCAGTCACATCATCTCATTTTAGAGATAACAGAGAACTGCAGAATATTACTAAAAAATAGGAGGCAATTGCACAAGAGGCACCACTTATTCCTGGAAATAGGAGCAATTAATCTTTCTTACTTTTCCTAGTAGTTAACCAGGTTCAATGTATCTTAGGAAGTTGTGATAATTGAATTGTTGTCTTGAAAATAGCTGAAGTTATTTATCACCTATCTAACTCTTTTGATTATAAATAGATCAATATACTGGGTGGAAAGTCAATCTCAAGCCAAAAAAGAGTATCTACATTGTTTTGGGCAACACAGAAGTTAAACATAGATGCAATTAAAAATATAAACACTCTATGCCATCACTGTTGTGATAAAAAAAATGTTGATGGCCAAGATTGAGAATAAACAATTCTGTTTTAGCACCAAAATAAGCCATAATTGAGAGGATGGACGATCTCTTTCTGTCTTCCTTCCTTATCATTATTCAATTTTTTCATCTCCTTCCCTATGGCTCAATGCACTGAAATATTGATAAGGAAACCGAACCAGAATGAAGAGGGTGGTAACTTTGCTATCACGTCAATAAGATAAATGTATAAGAGAATGTCAACATCCCAACAACCCAGACTACTCATTTAGTGTTGGCGGACATGGTGATAGGATCTAATATCAATTGAAAAGAACCGTAGCATGTAAGTGATATATTGTAAACCGCTTCTGGCTTTCCTTACAGTGGATAGTTGTGAGTGTGTTGTGCCAGCTGTCTACTAAACATTTTACAGTACATTTTCAGACTAAACATTTCTCACTTCCACAATTGCAGAAACGCACAGAAAAATCATGAAGAGAGATTCTTAAGCATCAATTGAACTTGTACATAAATATTAATAGCCAAATTTTTAAGGTTGCAGCACACCTCAACAAGAGAATTGATCTGATTTTTCCTCTTCCGTGGTGCTAATTGTTTTTGTGTTTTCCACAGTTTCTCTTGACCATAATCATCAATTTGGTTGAAGGAAGTCAACTTGTATCCAGTCATTTCCAACACATCTTCTAAAAAGTGAGATCTAACAGGATAGGTGAAACCCTGGGCAATGAAAACAAAACAATTGAAACCACATTGTTTTATGAATAAACATTGCAAAATACAGAAAAAAAAAAAAAGCTTACAACAAACAAGCATCTATCGCATGAAATGGTTGACACATTGCATGTATATGATATAGCATCTAATAAACATTGCGAACAAAAACTATCAACAATTTGTTGCTTATTTCCTTTTCTTTCACCAATTATCATCAGAGAAACTGAAGCTAAAAAACATTGTTAAAAAAGGAAAGGAAACTGCAGAAGCCTTACTGAATGCAACCTATTTTATTATTCTAGTGATTTGCTTTCATTCATCTTAAGCAGGTCTTCATACAATCACTCACTGTATATACCATATCTGACAATTCTATTGCTCTATTTTCCTTCTTCTGGAACCAAGGCTTCAAACCCACTCACTCAAAATATATGACATATAAGTAACTTATCGTTACTCTTTCTAGTCCTTCAGAGATATAGGTTTCATGTAGTCACTTTATGAGACCATTAAGGCTAAGAAGGGGAAGAATGACATCACCAGATAACATTTTAGTGTCCTTGGCAATTAGAAAGTCAAAAGTAAGGTCCAATATCCACAATGTGGGGCACTGCACTCAGGCTGAATCATACCATGCGTTACTGTTCATTCACATTTCAGAAATTGATCAAACAATCCTAGATGTGATTCGTTATGAGTTTGACAACTATGTTAATAACTGTTTTGTGGCCATAGGAAGATAAGCTAACCACATTCTAAACTTTGCCTCACAATGGAATATATAGCAGTTTAAAAAATGTCTTAAATGCATTAAAGATCGAGAACAAATTTGGACACACAAACTGCATGTACAGTCATCCAACCAATCACTAACATACCTTCCCGCCTAGCATACAACAATTTGAATGTCAAACATTTAATTGCATATACATGGGCTTCTAACATTTGGAATGATTTAAGTTCAACTGTCAACACAAAAAAAAACTCAACTAAAAACTATAGGATCATCTTACCGGAATTCGAAATGTGGGAGCACCTCCATAATAATTTGAAAAAAGCTCAGCATTCAAGGTGGCACTCATTAAAACCAACCTTAAATCCCGACGCCGTGGAAGCAGATCCTTTAGCACAATCAATAAGAAGTCTGAGACAAACACAAACCAACGGCGGAAAGCATAAGTCTTCTTAGATACTTCTTTAGCGCAATAACTGATATTAGATTGTCAGTTAGGAAACTACCTTCATTCATGCCTCTTTCATGAATTTCATCCACAAAAATATGGGTTACACCATTCAGATTTCGATCACTCAGCAACCTTCTAAGTAATATACCACTGGTACAAAATAGCAGATGGGTATTTTTCCCTTTCATTCCTTCCAATCGAACTTTGAAGCCAACCTATCAAAAAACCTCTGTTGTGGTATAGCAGCAAGAACAAAGATATTCCCAATTTTAAAATCCCATTCAAAAGCAAAAGAGTAGTTTATGAATCTTATATTTTCTTCATGACTAAGAATATGTGCATCTAAGTTTTCTTTACAATTACATGTATCTTAGTTTTGGTCCATTTCCAGAAATGCGGGGCTTACTGTTTCACCAAGAGGTTCTCCCCGCTCGGCTGACACTCTCTCAGATACTGCCATGGCAGATATCCTTCGAGGCTGCGTGCAAATAATGTTACAAAATGCTCCACGGCCAGACTCTATCTGTGATTCCAATACATATTGAGGAATTTGAGTGGTTTTACCACAGCCAGTCTCTCCAGATATAACTATCACCTACATCATTATTCATCAAAATAAGGTTTCAATTATGAAGACATAACCTCAACTGAGTTCATTCATTCAGTTCATTCATAGTGAAAACAATACAGTGATAACATATTTGATCTGAAAATTACTAGCACGATTTGAATAAGGGGGTTGAATTTAACTTAGTAAAATTCAATAAAATGGCATAATTATAAGGAGGTTGTAGAGCTGTTAAAAGTAACCTGATTATCACCACAAGCCTTCTCATCATTGTGAAATATTATATTAAGTACATAGCATTTATTAATTTTAAGTCAAATGAAAATACCAAACTATCATTCAAGGAAGGGGACAAAGGAATGATTATAAATCAATTTTAAAACATGTTTGACACAGGGCATGAAAAGGCCAATAAAACACCCAAATACCAAAAAAAGAAAAGGTGGTCTAATTTTGATGTGCCTTTCATTGCAATTTTTTCCACAGGGTGTAGTGCTGATTTCAAGGACCTATTACTGTATTTTAAGTGTTGGTTCAGTCCAATTCAGCTTAATTTTACCCACTTTACAGCTGCAGGTGATACTGGTTTGGTAGACAAAGACCTAATTGGTCTAGATTTTAGATCATTCAAATCTAACTATACTAAGTGTCAAAGTCCAGTTTCATTCTTCAGTTCTTATCTGTTTAGTTTTTATAATGATGTCCTAAAACCTTGTGGGATTATGGATACTCCATAGTGTTTGGTTTTCAAGGTTCAAAGTACTAAAGATGTGCTGATAGATAACCTGGCAGACATATAATGAAACACAATTAGCAAGCATACCTGATTGTGTGCTATAGCTTGAAGTAAACCTTGCTTTTCCATAAACGATGGTAGAGATTTCCGGAATTCCAGCATCTTCCTGCCTTCAGGTGATTCCTATACACAAAGAAGTACAACATACATAATTTAAAGCCAAAAATATGCAAATTATTTCAAGAACCTTCAACTTTATTAAAAAGAATTACAAAGACATCCATAAGTAAAATAAATGGTATTTTTGACAATCTCAATTCACTAAAAAATATTTGTTGGCTAAAAATATAGGCATAATGTAAGAAGCCCATTATGCAGACTCAATAAAACATATAGAAACCACATGTACCATACTCATATACCAAGAATCAGCGGAGCTATATGCAACAATACAAACTTGCATCTTGACTCTCTGTGTGTGCATCATGTACACAACCATTTTTTAACTATTTGGCTCTAGAGTTCTTAATGGCATGAAAATATCCTACGTTCATAGAAGTAGGGCATTTTTAAAAACAACGAAAATATGATTATTTGTTTGTAAGATTGCTAAAAGAAAACATGCATACCATCAACCAACTCCAAACTTCATTTGCAAGCTTTTAATACGAACATGCAAATATCTGATTGGTAAGCCTTCAGATAAATCATGGATTTTCAAATTTGAATAGCAATTAATACTAAGCTCTTCCATTTCTCAACACACAAGTGATCTCAGCCAGGAAGACAGCAATAGTATCATTTATGAGCAAGTAACTGATTTTAAAGGAAAGTTGTTACTTCTTCCAATACACAACAAAACAAAGGCAAACAAATAACATGCTACAAAAAGTACTGTACAACAAACAGCAGAACAGTGGCTGTTGGACAACCTAAAAAATTGGAACCTAGTCTCCTTGTAGCATTTAATCTTCAGTGAGTGTGTAATTGTGTATAAGATATCATCTATGCAAGGACAAACTATAGTTTCATTTTAAGTTAGAATAACCACCCAGACAAACTAATAATTTTGATATGAAATTAGAACAAAAAAGAAAATTAACAAATTACAAAAATAAACCCAACAGTCACAGACTCTTAATTGTGACTAATTCAAGTATGTGTGATACCAAACAAAAATCTAACAGGAAAATTCAAGAAATCAAACAAAACCTGCCAAGCTCTTTGCATATTGCGCATCCTCAAACTCCTCTTCTGGAGAACCTTTTCCATAACAGATTCATCCACAAAAGAATCAGTATTTTCATCCATGTCTATTTCTTTGACTTCATTGGCAGAGTTCACATCATCCAGGCTGCCAGTTGCCTTTGCAGAATTCAACTGAAGTCTATCAAGGTATTCCTGCAGCAAACCCTCAACCCTCCTTTGCAAGCTTAGTGGAATAACCACCTGTGACAATGGAATGTAGGAGAATTATTTTTCTAGGATACAACCAATCCTAGTACAAGTTGAAGTTTTCTACCCACAGTCGTAACCAAGTTATTACCTCTCTTTGTGGACGTTTGTCATCCAAATCTGGACGGTAGTTGGGAAGAGGCACCTTGCTTGCAACAACCACCTTTCCAAACAACTCACTGTGCATTATGACAACCAAAAACACCAATCATTGATTGAAAACAATAAGACAAAGATTCTTTTAAAAGTTTGAATATCTCTTTTTTTTTCTCATTTCACAAGGCATGAGTAAAAGTCTATTATTTTTTACCTGTATAGCCCCATTCTTTTGGCAAGGTTAGCTATCTGTTCATAGTCCCTCCTATCTTTTCTATCTCTTGATACAATCTCCTGGTCCTTTTCGCTGCGTAACAGCATGCTGAGTTTCCATTTCCACTCGTCCACATTGGCCACCGTAGACGATACCTACAATAACCATTACATTTTCTCAGAAATAGTAGCCCTGTTACCAGAGCTGATCATGGTTTTCAGAACCTACAGAATACAGCAAACTAGCTTCAATTTTATCCAAGTTGAACCTTGATCAAATTCCATTTTCCATTGAAAAGCCTCAGCATTCTTAACAAACATATTTATTTTTATTGTACAAAACATATCCATAACCAGTTAATAGGTACTTAAATATCTTTAACTTCAGCAATCCATTAAATTCTAGCCATTATATTTCAATTTAATCCATGCAAACAAAACATATTGAAATAACCACACGCAAAGCGAGTTAAAATACCTAAACAAAACCAAAATCACTTCCACCAAAACCACAAGTGAAACATCTAAACATATTCCGTAAACAATAAAATTTTATATAAAAAAAACAGAGAGAGAAAGAAGAACCTGCTGGTTCTCAAAGTCACATTCGTATTCATCATCGGAGAACTGTTCGACGGAATAGTAGCTGGAGAAGAGGCGCGTGGCGGCGACGGACTTCGCGTTTCGTATGGAAGAAGGGAGAAACCTGAAGAGTGAGGTTGAGGTAGGAGAAGAAGAAGAAGCGACGCAGTGACAAGTGTGATGGTGAAGTTGGAGGGACTTGGCACGTGCTATGAGCAGTGACACTGCAAACTTTGAATTGCGCATCGTTGTAGAGGCATTGCGGTGTTGCTCTGCAACCTCTTCACGCCCAAGAGTGTCGCAATGGTGTTTGAAATGTGAAGAAGAGAGATTCGTCGGGTCGAACTCTTTCAACCCGAATCGTTTTAAGTTTTGGGTTGTTTTAGGGTTGGGTCGGACTACCCGTTTATGAAAATCGAATGAAAAAGGCAAAATATAAGGTTTTTTTAATGCAATTACGTAAACTTGAGAAAATTTATATTTAGATAAATATAGATTAATTTAGTAATGTAGATTACATCCTTTAATTAAATTTATCAATTTCATTATTTTTATAAATAAAACTTAGCTTTCTTTATTTTTTTCATTTTTTAATAAAATGTTAACTCATAGCAACAAACCAGAAGAGATGGAAATAATAAGTGGTGAATTTTTTTATTGAATTTATCGAAATGGATAAATTTTAAAAATTTTATAGAAATTAATAAATTATAACCTATAAGGCTCATATTTTTTTTTAAATGACTTATCCGTGTCAGACACATAATTTATTAGGTATATTGCCGCATCCCGAAGGATTAGGTCCATTTTTTACAGGTCAGTGGAATCTTTATGCTCAAAACCCCGATTCCAATAATCATATATTTGGTACCCCTCAAGGAGCAGGAACTGCTATTCTAACACTTCTCGGGGGATTTCATCCGCAAACTCAAAGTTTATGGTTGACCGATATTGCACACCATCATTTAGCTATTGCATTTATTTTTCTAGTTGCTGGCCATATGTATAGAACTAACTTCGGGATTGGTCACAGTATTAAAGATCTTTTAGAAGTACATACTCCTCCGGGAGGTAGATTGGGGCGTGGACATAAGGGTCTTTATGACACAATCAATAATTCAATTCATTTTCAATTAGGTCTTGCTCTAGCCTCTTTAGGGGTTATTACTTCCTTGGTAGCACAACACATGTACTCTTTACTTGCTTATGCGTTTATAGCGCAAGACTTTACTACTCAAGCTGCCTTATATACTCATCATCAATATATAGCAGGCTTCATTATGACAGGGACTTTTGCTCATGGAGCTATCTTTTTTATTAGAGATTATAATCCAGAGCAGAATAAAGATAATGTCTTGGCAAGAATGTTAGACCATAAAGAAGCTATCATATCCCACTTAAGTTGGGCTAGCCTCTTTCTGGGGTTCCATACTCTTGGACTTTATGTCCATAACGATGTCATGCTTGCTTTTGGTACTCCGGAGAAACAAATTTTGATTGAACCTATATTTGCTCAATGGATACAATCTGCTCATGGGAAAACTTCCTATGGGTTTGATATACTTTTATCTTCAACGAACAGTCTGGCGTTCAATGCGGGACGAAGCATATGGTTGCCTGGTTGGTTAAACGCTGTAAATGAGAATAGTAATTCTCTATTCTTAACAATAGGGCCTGGAGACTTCTTGGTTCATCATGCTATTGCTCTTGGTTTACATACAACTACATTGATCTTAGTAAAAGGTGCTTTGGATGCGCGTGGTTCTAAGTTAATGCCTGATAAAAAAGATTTTGGTTATAGTTTTCCTTGTGATGGCCCGGGACGAGGCGAAACTTGTGATATTTCCGCTTGGGACGCATTTTATTTGGCAGTTTTCTGGATGTTAAATACCATTGGATGGGTTACTTTTTATTGGCATTGGAAACACATTACACTATGGCAGGGTAATATTTCACAGTTTAATGAATCTTCTACCTATTTGATGGGATGGTTAAGAGATTATCTATGGTTGAACTCTTCACAACTTATCAATGGATATAACCCCTTTGGTATGAATAGTTTATCAGTCTGGGCATGGATGTTCTTGTTTGGACATCTTGTTTGGGCTACTGGATTTATGTTCTTAATTTCCTGGCGCGGATATTGGCAGGAATTGATTGAAACTTTGGCATGGGCTCATGAACGTACACCTTTGGCTAATTTGATTCGATGGAGAGATAAACCAGTGGCTCTTTCCATTGTGCAAGCAAGATTGGTTGGACTAGCCCACTTTTCCGTAGGTTATATATTTACTTATGCAGCCTTCTTAATTGCCTCTACATCGGGCAAATTTGGTTAATTTCATTCTTTATTCAATATATCTGGAAAGAATAGAATTTCCTTCTAGAATAGAATATCATTTCCTTCTATAGGCAAGAGAAGCCACTTATACATCTAGGATCCGACTTCTATCATTGATACTAATAGCAAATTAACCATTATTATGGCAAGGAAAAGTGTGATTCAGAGGGAGAAGAAGAGACAAAAATTGGAACAAAAATATCATTTGATTCGCCGATCCTCAAAAAAAGAAATAAGCAAAGTTCCGTCGTTAAGTGATAAATGGGAAATTCATGGAAAATTAGAATCACTACCGCGTAATAGTGCACCTATACGTCTTCATCGACGTTGTTTTTCAACCGGAAGACCGAGAGGTCCCTTTACCGTTATGTATAAATGGTTTATTCTATTTGTATATATATGGTAAAGGGATGCATTCAATCTTTGTTTTTGTTCATTAGTTATCAATTCTTTTTTTTATCATTATACGCAGTAAATTCTATGGCATTTGTCATACTATGACTATTAAATACATAGGGCGGATAGCGGGAATCGAACCCGCATCTTCTCCTTGGCAAAGAGAAATTTTACCATTCGACTATATCCGCATTTTCATTGTACTTGATATGCGATTCTATTTGTACAGAGATGGGCCTTATATTCTATTAGGGATAATTCAAAAGAAATGTATATAATATATATTTATTGTCTCCCAAATAAAATCTTTTAGATTACTATTCCTTTTTATCAAAAATTCCTATTTCTATTATTATATATTATTTTTTTCTATGTATCTATAGAATTGAATTGAAATTCTCATTCTATCGAATATTTTAATTGACTTTTTTAAGAAAAAAGAAAGTTCCTATGAATATTCATTTAATAGAATAAACAATTCTATTTATTTCTATAGAGATACAGATCAATGGTATATATTTTGAATTAATTACTAGACGATGTAGAAATAGATTTATAGTAGATTTATAGTATTTCATTTGAATATTCTATTCATATCATATTAATATGAATAGAATATTCAAATGAAATACAAATTTTTATATTTCATTTTTTCTATTGTATTTATTTGAGTTTCACAATGTACCACCATATAAGTATAAGATATAAGATTTTTCCAATAGAAGAAGTTTACTCTACTCCCCCTTAGAATGTAATGTGTTATAGTTGTCTTTTTTTTTTACTAACTGATCTATTCCCTTTTTGATATGCCTGACAATCCGAAAGAATTCTGAGGGAGGGGTCATTTCATTTTGAATCTAGAATAAAATTAACTTCAAGAAATGAGAGAATTAAGAATACCCACTAGAAACACTAATCCAATCCATAATGATGTACCAGAAAATAGAACATTTTTGTTATTTGACCAACCTTCAGGAGAAGCAAATAAAACAGGTACACTAATCAATAAAAGAAATGAAATAGCAATTAATGCAAAAACAGCTAATTGGAAAGCAATAGTCATGTTTCTAATCCTCCAATTTCCCAACAAAAGAACTTTACCATTTGATCCCCAACCCCTTAAAATACCTTTATTGAAAAAAAAAATTGTAAATGGAAAAATGCAGAAGGGTTTTATCATGAATTCATTGATTTTCTATAATTGATTATCAACCCTTTTGAGGCTTGGATCGAGGATAGTTATTTTACTTCACAAAAAGACATGCTGGATTTTGCACCTATATACATACATACCGATCGAAAACTAAACCAATAGATTCACATAGAATACCTTTCCTATGGATAGATAATAGAAAGAGTATCAATTCATATGCTCATGGTCTATTCAGTGGAATAATAATAAAAAAAAAAATATATATTAGATATTAGCTTTTGGAGAGATGGCTGAGTGGTTGATAGCCCTGGTCTTGAAAACCGGTATAGTTTGAAAGAAAGAACTACCGAGGGTTTGAATCCCTCTCTCTCATCCCGAAAAAAAAGATTCGATAGAAACTCAGAAAAAAGGAAAAGAAATTCGTCTTTACGCCTCGCTCCACTCAACCAAATATTTATAGTAAAAGAAAAGTGATTTCTACTTCATTGGATCTCATGTCTCAATTAAGAGGAGTCATGGAAAGAACAGGTTCAAAATCGCGATCAATTCCTTTTTCAAATCCTGCGACAGCTGCGCGAGCTCTTCCCGCGTGCCATAAATGGCCTACAAATAGAAAGAATCCTAGAACAAAATGAGAAGTAGCTAACCAACTTCTAAGAGAAACATAATTTACTGCATTAATCTCTGTAGCTACGCCACCCACGAAATTTAAGGAACCTAAAGGAGCATGAGTCATATATTCCGCAGAACGACGTTCTTGCCAAGGCTGTATATCTTTTTTCAGTCTACTCAAGTCTAAACCATTAGGACCCCTTAGAGGTTCTAACCAAGGAGCACGCAAATCCCAAAAACACATAGTTTCTCCGCCAAAAATAACTTCGCCAGTCGGGGAACGCATTAGATATTTACCTAAACCTGTAGGTCCTTGAGCAGATCCTACATTAGCCCCAAGACGTTGGTCTCTAACTAGAAAAGTAAATGCTTGAGCTTGAGAAGCTTCTGGACCAGTGGGCCCATAAAACTCACTAGGATAAGTGGTATTATTAAACCAGACAAAGCAACAAGCAATAAAACCAAAAACAGATAAAGCACCTAAACTATAAGATAAGTAAGCTTCTCCAGACCATACAAGTGCACGCCGAGCCCATGCAAAGGGTTTGGTTAAGATATGCCAGATTCCACCAAGTATAATCGGTGTGGATACTCGTACAACACTAATAGAATATTTATTGGTGAAGTGTTCATTTTAAAAATGTTTGTTAGATTCTTGAAAATTCTAGCACGGTTGTAATCTTTCGTAAATACAACTAAGAGCGATGAATATTGATATTTAATCTTTTCGTGAATGAAGAGAAAAAAAATTAATAAATATTCATGTATATCAAGTGGTATTAATTTAAAAAAAACCTATTCTATTGTTATTGGATCTGTTTTAAATATTATAATTCTTAATATCCAATGTTGAGATAATTGTTAAAAGTTACTTTTTAATATACTTTTTTTTATATTAAATATTAATTTTTAATTCACAATTTTAATTTCTTCTAAAAATAGTTTTTAAAAATTTATTTATAAATCTTAAAAAAAAAAATTATTGTTATAACAACATCTTTATTTTTGAAATATTTTTTAATATTTCAATATTGCGATTTAGCAAAATAATCAAATTTTAAATACCATGTAGTAAGTAGTCTTGATTTTAATAATTTCGTTTACGTGATTTTTCCTTGATTTAAGATTCTAGATTTTAAATTATTACTATTATTTAATATATTATAATTAATTAATTAATAAGAAGAAGAAATATTTACTATCTTATTTAATTTATTTTCATTATAAACTTATTTAAATATAAAATTACTTGTACTTTCTAATTGTCATATGCAAGAAGTGTGCTATTTCTTCTCATGTTTGGTTGTGTGATAATTTCTTTATTATTGTAACCCTTTTTTCTATTTTAAGTTTTATAGCCAATATTGCTTTTATTTCTTTTAACTAAACTATTTCTAGGTACATGTTTAAGCACTTGCAAGCCTTTTAAATTAGCAACAATATTAAAAATGAAAAAGTATAATTCCATCTTTATCATTTCATAATATAGGTAATTTTTACATTGGTCTAACTTGGTATCAAATCAAACTATTTCTCTACACACAAAAATGTATAAAAATCCAAATAGTAACAAAGGAAAAGAAATAAGAATACTCTTGGACATTGAATTAGACCCTTGTCTTTCCTCTTCTACAATGGTCTCTAATTTGGTAAAACTTGATCTTTTCTTATAATGAGATTTCATAACATTTGGTGCAACTTCTTCCAAATAGTACATGCATTTTGTCTTTCTCATCATTATTGGATAATGAATTTTTTTAAGTGAACACAAAGTGATGAAGTTGAAAATGATTCTAACAAAATGTTAGATGCAAGAAGAAGGTATTCAAAAGAGAGAAGTTATTGAGTTGGACATGGAAGAGAATTTAAGAAACTTGAAATATATAGCTGAGGTGTTAGTTATAAAGAATCTAAATATAGTTTTAGACTCAAAAAAACATGGAATTTGTTGAAAGTCCAATCATGAAGAAAACAACTTCCGAACGACTTCCAGAGAAGTTGTTTGAATATTTCTTCCATGACAATTGTATATTTGGTGGCATGTGTGAAAATAAGGTATCTATAGAATTCTCAAAACAATTAATTAACATTATATTTTAAAGAAAAAGGAAATAAAAAATAAGAAAAAAAGCTAAATTAAAATTCAAACTAAGTTTAGCGGTTAAAATTATAAAAAAAATTCAATAGCTAATTAAATTATTTACTTCAAATACTTGTTTTTTATTGTTGGAAATCTCATATCGACTAGAGATTAGGAAACTTCATAGTATATAAGTGTGTGTAAACCTCACCTCATAAGCCGGTTTTATGAGGTTGAGTTAGGCTTAAAGTCTTCTTCTTAATATTTACTTACACAAGAGGATTGAAATATTCAAAAAAAATGTTAGTATAGTGGAAATGCAAAGGAGCATTAGTATAATGTGTATTGAACATGAATTTTATTTACATCTTTGCCTAGTATTGAATCCAAGCAATTGACTAATCTTAAATTAAGTTCTGAATTACAAAAAAGTTTATTTGGAAGACAACAATTTAAGAGATTCTCAAAATTCTTCCAAATCAAGTTATAAGTGCATCAAAACGAGTGATCACTATAACTTATATTTAAAATAATGGGTTTTTACTTTTTTTTAGAACAATTTATATGTAGATCATTATTTATGGGAGTTTTGAATGTGTGTTTTAATGCATCACTTGAGTTGGTTTAGTTTCATCTATATTTTAAATTGAATTCTTTTTATCTAGCGTGTCTTATGTGTCAAGTTTAAAGATGTTTTTTAAAGTAAACAATTAAAATTAAATTACATGTTTTTTTTAATTTAAGTGATATTAATAAAATTAATATAATTTTAAATATAATATATTGATAAATAAATTAATATATTATTAAGATTGCTTAGTGGTTAGAAGTCCTCCCAAGTAGATACATTGGGGGTTGGATCGAGCCTACAATCAATTCATGGAGTATCAACCAATTAAAATAACGATTAAACAAAAGTAAAGTGAGTTGGGGTGTTTCAATCAAGAAGTTGTTTGAATATTTCTTTCATGACAATTGTATATTTGGTGGCATGTGTAAAAATAAGACTCAAAGATTTCTCAACCCATTAATCAACATGATATTTTAGAGAAAAATACAATAAATAAAAATGTTAAAAAAAACTAAATTTAAATTCAAATTAACTTTAGCACTTGAAATTATAAAGTTTTTTAATAGTTAATTAAATTATTTATTTCAAATACTTGTTTTTATACATACACAAAAGATTGAAATATTCTAAAAAATGTAAAGGTTCATTAGTATAAGGTGTATTGAACTTGAATTTCATTTACATATTTGCATAATATTAAATCCAAACAATTTGCTACTCTTAAATTAACTTCTGAATTATTAAAAGTTTATTTGGAAGAAAATAATTTTAGAGCTTTTTAAAAGTCTTCCAAATCAATAAGTATATCAAAACGAGTGATAACTATAAATTATCCTTAACATAATGGGTTTGTACTCTTTTTGAATAATTAATAGGTGGATATTTTTATGGAAGTGTTGAATGTGTGTTTTAATGCATCACTTGAGCTAGTTTAGTTTAACTTATATTTTTAATTGAATTTTTTTTATCTAGCTTGTTTTATTTTTCAAATTAAAAATTATGTGTTTTTTTTTAAAATTTAAGTCATATTAATAAAACTTAAATATAATAAATTGATATAAATTAATATTTATTATTAAGATTGTCTTGATGTAGTGGTTAAAGGTTCTCCTTTGTAGACATTTGATCTTTAGTAATAACTTTATTATTAACTTTAATAACTTTAGTAATACATACACCCATAAAAAGTTTCTCAATATAAATTTTTTCTTACAAATCCTCATTACAAAAATATTTTTGATACCTAGTTGGATTTTGGGTATAATGTTTACCTTTACGGAGGACAATCGGAGTATCAAGTTCAATCAATGAAGCCAGAAGGGGCGGAGAAGTTGATACTAGAAGATGAAGGTTAATTGACTATAAAAGTTGGGGATGAGTGGAGCCTACACTCAATTCATGAAATATCAAACAATTAAAATTATAGTGAGAGAAGTAGATAGATATTTAAAATGTTTCACTAAACAACAAGCGCTACTTCTAGTCCCCTCAAGCAACCCGTTCAAGAGTCTTTCAAGCAACCCGTTCAAGAGTCTTTCACTAAGTATTCTTCATCTCTTCAAGACCACAAGTATTCTTACACATTTTCAGGTCGACAAATATTTTTGCACTTCTTCAAGTCACCTAGTATTCTTGGACCTTTGTAAGTCACCCAAGTTTCAATATCTATTGTAAGGGTGTTATTTGAGGAAATGATTTGATTGTATGTTGTGTGAACATGTAAAAATATTTAACTTTTATATTTTGGTAGTTAAGTTATTTTTTTATATTTGAACGGTTCTTGAATGTTATGTGATTGAATAATATGAATTTTATGTTAATGATGAAAATTGTATGAAATTAATGTTAAACATTTGTTGGGATTTTTTTATTCCACATAAGCTTATAATTATATAAGTTTTAACAATGTATTAGTAATATTTTTTAAACAAAACTTAGTTTTATAAAGAAATTTATAGAATTTGCATTGTAGTTGTTAAAAATTATTGGAATGTTACATTTAAAATTCTCGATTTTAAAAACTCATTACTATTATTTAATATATTATAATTAATTAATAAGATTAAATAATATTAATTATCCTCTTTAATTTATTTTTATTATCAACTTATTTAAATTTAAATTACTTGTACTTTCTAATTGTTACATGTAAGAGGTGTTCTATTTCTTCTCATGTTTAGTTGTGTGATAATTTTTTCAATAGGTTGTAACTATTTCTTTCTAATTTAAGTTTTATATAGCAGATATTGTTTTCTATTATTTCTTTTATCTAAACTATTCCTAAGGTACATATTCAAGAACTTTCAAGCCTTTTTAATTAGCAACAATTAGATAATATTATTAAGAAAAAAAATGAAAACATATAATTCCACCTTTATCATTCCATAATATAGGTAAAATTATTTTTACATTGGTCTAATTTAACATCAAATCAAACCATTTCTTTACACACATAAATGTATAAAAATCCAGATAGTAATAAAGGAAAAGAAATAAGAACACTCTTATACTTTGAATTAGACCATTGTCTTTCCTCTTCTACAATAGTCTCCAATTTGGAAAAAGTCGATCTTCTCTTATAATGAGATTTCATAATATGTGGTGCAACTTCACCCAAATAGTGCATGGTTTTTGTCTGTCTCATCATCATTGGATAATAAAATTCTTCAAGTGAGAACAAAATGTTGAAGTTTAAAATGATTCTAACAAAACGTTAGATGCAAGAAGAAGTTATTCAAAAGAGAGAAGTTCTTGAAATTGACATGGAAGGAAAATTAAGAAACTTGGAATATATAGTGGAGGTGTTAGTTATAAAGAATCTAAATATAGTTTTAGACTAAAAAAATGAGGAATTTGTTGAAAGTCCAATCATGAAGAAAACAACTTCCAAAGAAGTTGTTTGAATATTTCTTCCATGACAATTGTATAAATAAGAATCCTATAGAATTCTCAAATCATTAATTAACATGATATTTTAAAGAAAAATGAAATAAAAAAAATGGTGCAAAAACTAAATTGAAATTCAAATTAAGTTTAGCAGTTAAAATTATAAATTTGTTCAATAGTTAATTAAATTATGTACTTCAAATACTTACAAAAGGAATGAAATATTCCAAAAAAAAAGTTATTATTGTGGAAATGTAAAGCAGCATTAGTATAATGTGTATTGAAGATTAATTTTATTTTCATATTTTCCTAGTATTGAATCCAAGAAATTTGCTACTCTTAAATCAACTTCTGAAGTACAAAAATTTTATTTGGAAGACAACAATTTTAGAGATTTTCAAAATTCTTTGAAATCAAGTTATATGTACATCAAAACGAGTGATGAATATTACTTATACTTAACATAATGGCTTTGTAATCTTTTAGAACAATTAATATGTAGATTATTATTTATGGAAGTGTTAAATGTTTGTTTTTATGCACCACTTCACTTGGTTTAGTTTAATCTATATTTTAAATTGAATTTATTTTATCTAGCTTGTCTTATGTGTCAAGTTAAGAGTTGTTTTTTTAAAGTAAAAATTAAAAATACATCTTTTTTAAAATTTATTTATATTAATAAAAAATAAATTAAATTTAAAGCTAATAAATTAAATAAAACAAAGTAAATGATTTGTATGATTCAATTGGGAAATTTGGGATTGAGGTTCATCCTTCTCTCTCATTTGTATTTTTCAAAAACCTATAATATTCAATCTTGATTGATATTGATGCACATACAATAATCATTCATATCAAATCCTAAACCCTAAACCCTAAACCGTATACAAGATTATTAAGAGAGTCTTCTAAATATTAATTTATCGCATATTTATAAAAGGTCCTTATCATTATGAACATATGTTATAAATCAATTAACATTTCATGTTTATTCATAGAATTCAAATATGTTAAGTATTATCATTTAGGTCAGATGCTTAGAAGTACTTTCCAGTCAAATCTAAGAATCAAAATCATGAAAAAATCAAGTTTTGAAAATAAAATGATAATACAAATCATCAATCAAGAACTGAATGTTATAGATAAATATCACCTCAATACATAAGAGTTTAAACATATTATTCTCAATCCTAAAGGGGAGAATTAGCCACTCATGTTGGCCATTACAAGCATGGAAATCAAGAAAATAAGATCTAGGATGTTTCTCCTTGACGGTTGCCTCCTCTAGGGTTTTTCTATCTCTCTCTATTCTTCCAATGATGTCTAGGGTTATGTCTCACGCCTCCTATTTAACCTAATTGAGTTTGGGTTAAGTGACATCTCGCTTAAGCGAGTTATTACTTGTTTAAGCGAGTTTGATGAGAAAAAGCCTAACTTCATTAGAGTGAACTCGCTTGGGCGAGTTCCTTTAGAGGGATCATACTTGGGCGAGTTTGAACGAGTTTTAGGTGAGTTTCTAATGTTCCAGCTTTCTCTTTTCATCTTTCCATCCTCCTTAATCCATTTTATCTCCATTTTTCCATAAAATCCTAGAACTAACACAAATTTGGGAATAAATCGTTTACATTCATCTTATAATTAAAAATATGTAAAAAGATTTATAACTATTTTATCAATTAAAATCCATATGTGTCTATCTTTTTATATGTAATATTACTTAATTATGACACTTATCAATGTGGAAGGGACGTGGTCCCAAGTCTCAATTTCTATTGTAGGGATGTTATTTGATGAATTTTTTTTTATTATATGTTGTGTGAACATGTAGAAATATTAGATTTTGAGAGTTTGGTAGTTAAGTGTTGTTTTTTATGTTTGAAATGTTCTTAAATGTTATGTGATTGAATTATATGAATTGTTTGTGAATAATGAAAATTGTATAAAATTAATGTATGAGTGTTGTTTGATTATACATTAAGTATAAAAAGTATATGTTTTAACAAAGATGATCTAACTTCACTGATGATCTAAATAATGCAAACTAAGATATTAGGCGGAAAGAAGTTTAAGAGGGACTTCATACACATTGTGGGTGCTTGTAGTCACACAGTACTGGATGTTTGAACTTACCATGATCCTTAATGTATGGATTATATGTTAATCTCTAGTAGAGACATACTTAATGAGTCTTTCGGAAGAAGATGGATGCACGTGTATTTAATATGACTGTTGTGATTGTAAATGGATCCATGTATGGTCAATATGATTGAAATTAAATCAAAGTATAATGGATTGAAATGAAATCCAATTATTGTGATTGAAAATAGATCCATGTGTGGTCTATATGAATTATGTAATTGATATTGAAATTTTATATGACAGTGTTTGAAAGAATTCATATGAATGACTAATTTGATATGTTTTTTTTGTACAATATTAAGTATGTTATGAAATTTCTTTTCATTAACTTACCTTAGTTTTTTTTTTTTGTGAATTGTGATGGTTGTACTACAAACACGAGTAGATGTTGATACATGTGCACAGTATCAAGAAGGAAGGTCATAGGTGTTATGTTGGGTTTTTTTTTGTTCAGTATAAGCTTATAATTATAAAGTTTTAACCATGTATTAGTAATATTTTTAAAATTAAAACTCTTAGTTTTATAAAGAACTTTATAGTATTTGCATGGTAATAGTTAAAGAATATTGGGATGTTACATTTAAGATTCTCGATTTGAAAACATTATTACTATTATTTAATAAATTATAATTAATTAATTAATTAATAAGAAGAAAAAATATTTAATATCCTCTTTAAATTTATTTTTATTTGTAAACTTAGTTAAACTAAAAATTACTTGTACTTTCTAATTGTTATATTGCAAAAGATTATAATTCTTCTCAAATTTGGTTGTGTGATAATCTTTTCATTAGGTTCTCACTCTTTCTTTCAAATTTAACTTTTATATAGTCAATATTGTTTTCTATTATTTTTTTTATACAAACTATTTCTAGGGTACATGTTCAAGAACTTGCAAGACTTTTTAATTTGCAATAATATTAGATAACATGATAGGAAAAAAATGAAAAAGATATAATTCCAGCTTTATCATTCCATAATATAAGTAAAACTATTTTACATTGGTTTAATTTAACATCAAATCAAAACATTTCTCTACACACAAAAATGTATAAAAATCCAGATAGTAAGAAAGGGAAAGAAATAAGAACACTCTTGTACATTGAGTTAGACCCTTGTCTTTCCTCTTCTACAATAGTTTCTAATTTGACAAAACTTGATCTTCTTTTATAATGGGAGTTCAGAATATTTGGTGCAACTTCACCCAAATAGTGCATGGATTTTGTCTTTCTCATCATCTTTAGATAATGAAATTCTTCAAGTGAGAACAAAGTGATGAAGTTGAAATGATTCTAACAAAATGTTTGATGCAAGAAGGTATTCAAAAGAGAGAAGTTCTTGAATTGAATATGGAAGAAAATTTAAGAAACTTGAAATATATAGTTGAAGTGTTAGTTATAAAGAATCTAAATATAGTTTTAGTCTAAAAAATAGAAATTTGTTGAAAGTCCAATCACGAAGAAAACAACTTCCAAAGAAGTTGTTTGAATATTTCTTCCATGACAATTGTATATTTAGTGGCATGTGTAAAAATAAGACTCATATAGATTTCTCAAACCATTATAATTTTTTTAATAGTTAATTAAATTATTTATTTCAAATACTTGTTTTTCTACATATACAAAAGGATTGAAATATTTTAAAATTCGTGGATTGAAATATTGTAAAAAAGGTAGTATTGAATCCAAGCAATTTGCTACTCTTAAATCAACTTTTAAAAAACAAAAATTTATTTGGAAGACAACAATTTTAGAGATTTCCAAAATTCTTTCAAATCAAGTTATTTGTACATCAAATATATGTACTCTTTTAGAACGATTAATATGTATATCATTATTTATGGAAGTGTTGAATGTATAGTTTTATGCATCACTTGAGTTGATTTAGTTTAATTCATATTTTAAATTGATTTTTTTTAATCTAGCTTGTCTTATGTCGAGAATAAAAAAATATTTATATTTGAAAATTAATTAGTAAAACACTATAGTTTTATGTGATATGTTTGTTTTCATCTTTAGGTATATTTTTGACATTATTTTAATTATATTGCATTTAGTATTGTTAGGTAATGTTTTAAATCTGAAATGATTTTACACTTTCAAAATTGAATCAATTTCTATGTTGAGACTCTAACCAAAATACATCCAAACATGTGAGTGTTTTCTGGTCGAGAAGATTATATTTCACATTGTTTTCTATTATTTCTTTATATATATATATATATAAAGGTTTTGTATTATTGCAAAAGTAATTGTATGATATTTTAATTTAATTTCCTATTATTATTGTTAAGACTTTACAATGTTTATTTCAATCTAAGATGTTTATAAGACCCACATTTAAATAATTTTTTATTTCATTATTGAGAAAAAATGTTTTTAAGATATAAAAATATATTTTTTATTCTCATAATTTAAATTCTTAAATTTTATATCATATCATTATATTTCAATAGAAATTTTTTGTAAGATCTAAATATTAAATTTATTTCCCTAAATATGATCTAAAAAAATTTAGAATGCAAGTAGTTATTAACTTGTTTTTAATTAGCAACAAAACTATATCTAACACATTTAACAAAAGATATTTAAAAATATAATTTTAGTCTTTATTGTTCCATAATAATATAGGAACTTTTTTTTTACATTTGTTTGATTGAACACCAATTCAAACCACTCCTCTGCACAACAAAATGTATAATAATCCAGATAGTACTAAAGGGAAAGAAACAAAAACACTCTTGGACAATGAATTAAACTCTTGTCTTTCATCTTCTACAATTGTCTCTAATTTAACAAAATTTGATCTTCTTTGATGACGAGACTTTAAAACGAATGGTGCAACTTCATCCACATAGCACATGGATTTTGGCTTTCTTGTCATCATTTTAGATGATGAAATTGAAGTAAGAACAATTGGAGAATGTTATATAGGAGAAGGTATTCAAATGATATTGAAGAGAGTAGTTAATGAATTGAATATGGTAGAGAATTAAGAAATTTGAGATATATAGTCGAGAGTGCTAGCTGTAAAGAATCTAAATATAATTTTGAACTAAAATTGGAGAACATATTGAAGATCCAACCATGATAAAATTTATTTCTAGAAAAAGTTAGCTTGATAATATTTCTTCCATGACAACTATATCTTTGGTGGCATATGTTAAAATAAGACTTTTATGATAAAGAGTCTTAAAAAAAATTCCTTGAAGTTATATTCCTTTATTCAAGTGTTAAATTCTATTATTGGTAGCATTGTAACTTATTATTTTAAGGTATATCACTGACCTTCTAAAGTATTTAAAGACTTGGATTCGTAACTTTATATGTTATGAAGACATCCAGAAAAGATGCTTGGTCTCAATTAGGCAAAGTTGGACTTGTAGTCCTAAAGAGGAAGGTGATCTTAGAGTATTCAGTTAGAAAGAAGAAAATCAAGTGTATTTACTTAAAATTACTTGAGTTTTATCTAACAACTTTCAGTAGGTTGAAAACGTGGGTAAGGTTCATCACCCCCAAAAACCAAATTCTTGGTAGGAATACTTCTTCTTTTACGTGACATGGTAGCATATTAAAGGATACGGATACCACAGTTATAGAAGGATCCTAATATTAATTGGGTGTCTTTTCTAATTATCAGTTGTTTCTCTTTATAGAGGAGAATAATTTGGTGTCTTTTCTAATTATCAGTTGTTTCTCTTTATAGAGGGGAATAACCTTTATTTTGTCTTGTGTGTTATGATTCTAGTATTTAATTATTGATTCTTTTCCTCTTTAGTTAAACGTAGAATGAGTGTACTACTTGTATATATTCAGACCATTTGTTTTTATTTGAATAACAAGAAAGAAGAGATATTCATTCTCATATAATTTGTCTTCAGTTTACTCTTTTGTTCATCTCTGTTCTCTTTTGTTCATCTCTATTCTATTTTGTAATATGGTATCAGAGCTCTGGTTGCTACATTTATCTATGGGTGAAATTGTTGATCCCTCACAAGATCTTTATTCACCTTACCATGTTAGTTTATCAGATAATTCATCCTTGAATAGAGTTTACTCTCATTACACAACAAGATAGGCAAGTTTTTGGTGATCAATTTAAGGCAATGATTGCTACTAGTAAAGGAGGTTATAATAAAAATGCTATGATCTATGGCATGGGTGGTGGATATGGAAGAGGAAGTTATGGAAGAGGATATACTTCCAAAATTTGCAGTTATTGTGGAAAGACAGGGCATACCATTGATACATGCTATAAAAAGCATGGTTTTCCACCTTATTTCAAATTTAAAAATCAGAACCATCATCAAAGTCATGCAGCCTTCACAATACAAATTTTAACAATAATGAGCAGAATCATGAAGGTTCAAAGTCAGAAGTGGAGTCTCAACAAATTGGTTTTACTCCTGAGCAGTATCAAACATTGTTAGCTCTTTTACAACAGGTCAAATCCAGTGACAATGTTTCTAGTCAAGTCTCTATTATTCCTTCCAACATGACAACACAAACTGGTAATAATTCTATTTCTTCTTCTAGTTCTTAGATTATTGATAGTGGTGCTACTGATCACATTTGTTCATCCTTAACTTACTTCACTTCGTATCGTCAAATTGATCATATTTATGTCAAATTACCAAATGGAAATCAAGTCATTGCCAATTATTCTGGAAGTGTTTTACTCAATCAAAATCATGTCATAGACAGTGTTTTGTATATTCCTTGCTTCACTTTTAATCTTCTTTCAGTAACAAAATTGGTTGATAGACTATCTTGTGTTCTTACCTTTGATTCTAATGTTTGTCACATTCAAGACAAAAACTCCTTGAAAATAATTGGTTCTCCTAAGATGCAAGATAGACTTTATATACTCAGGATCCCATCTTACCAGAAATTTCAAATTAAACCCCTTGAATCTACACACATCATCAATACTATTAATGTCAGTGCTAATGATCTAGAAACCCTTTGGCATTTTCGATTAGGTCATATTTCAAATAAATGTATTGATGTTATCAAGAATAAATTTCCTTTTGTTAAATATAACAAATCTTTTGTTTGTGATGTTTGTCATTTTGCAAAGCAAAAAAGACTTTCTTTTCCTATTAGTACATCTAAATCGGAAAAATGTTTTGATTTGATTCATGTAGATATTTAGGGACCATACTCAATACCATCAATTCATGGTTATAAATATTTCTTGACCATAGTTGATGACTATTCGAGGTACACATGGATTTTTCTTTTGAAACAAAAATCTGAAGTTGTTAAGGTTTTGGAACATTTTCTTATTTTTGTTCAAACACAGTTTGAGACAACAATAAAAATAATAAGAAGTGATAATGGAACTAAGTTTGTCATGACTAATTTTTTTGTCAGTAAAGGAATAATACATCAAACATCATGTGTCAATACTCCACAACAAAATAGTATAGTTGAAAGGAAACATGGTCATTTATTAGATGTAGCAAGAGCTCTTATGATACAATCTCATTTACCCAAAATTTATTGGTCATATTCTGTGATACATGTTGCGCGTATTATAAACATGTTTCCCACACCTGTTTTAAACTATTCTTCCCTTCATGAAATGCTTTTCAAAACTGATGCAGATTTTAATGGATTAAAGGTGTTTGGTTCTTTATGTTATGCTAGCACTTTGTCAACAAATAGAAGAAAATTTGATCCAAAAGCATCAAAATGTGTTTTTATTGGTTGTCCAAGGTGGACAAAAGGATATATTTTGTTGAATATTCAATCAAGAGAAATTTTTGTGTCTAGCGATGTTGTCTTTCATGAACATGTTTTTCCATACCAAAGGGTTCAAGATACTAGTAATGAAACTAACAGTCCTGATATTGATGATCAAATTTTGTTTGCTGAAGATCAATTTGTCTTAAGTCAGCCATCACAAGTCATTCTTGCACCTTGTGAAAATACACCTTGTGATAATGTTGAAAATGGCAGTGATAATAATTGTGAGTCACAAATTGAGGTTTCAGACGTAGATTGTTTCCATATAGACCAAAACCTCAATGAAAATCATGCTATAGAACAAAGTTCTGAATCAGATCCATCTGTTCGAATGAGCACAAGAATAAAAAGATCATCTGAGTATTTAAAGGATTATCATTGTAATCTTAATGTTTCCAGTACATCTTCAAGAGTTAAATATCCTTTGAATTCTGTTTTGTCTTATAGCAATTTATCATCTTCTTACAAATGTTTTGTTATGTCTCTTTCTTCAGATGTTGAGCCAAACACTTATTCTGAAGCTATGAAACATGACTGTTGGAGAAAAGCTATACAATGTGAGATATCTGCTTTAGAGTCAAATCAAACTTGGGAGACTGCTCTTCTGCCTAAGAACAAAGCTGCCATAGGTTGCAAATGGGTATTCAAAATAAAATATAAGGTTGATGGGACAATTGAAAGGTATAAAGCAGGGTTAGTGGCAAAGGGATATACACAAACAGAAGGCATTGACTACCTTGATACTTTCTCTCCAGTAGCAAAGATGACCACCATAAGGTTGTTTCTTTCTTTAGCTTTTATTTATAATTGGGAATTGAAACAATTAGACATAAACAATGCCTTTTTACATGGAGATTTGAAAGAAGATGTATACATGGTTGTTCCTCCTGGATTGACTTCTATTCCACCAGGAAAAGTTTGTAAACTAAAAAAGGCTTTATATGGCCTTAAACAAGCCAACAGAGAATGGTTTGCCAAACTGTCATCATTTTTGCTTTTTATGGGATATACTCAATCTATGAATGATCATTCCTTGTTCATTAATTCTTCTGAAGGATCTTTTACAGCATTATTGGTATATGTGGATGATATAATATTGACAGGAAATGATAAAGAAGAGATTGCTCGAATCAAACAAGCCTTGAATCAGACATTCAAGATTAAAGATCTTAGGAATTTAAGATATTTTCTTGGTCTAGAAGTAGTAAGAAGTAAGACAGGAATAATGGTAAATCAAAGGAAATATGCATTGGAATTATTAACAGATGTAGGTCTTTTAGCCTGCAAACTTGCACCCACTCCTATTGATAATCATGAGAAATTCTCTTCTACTAGAAGTGTTCCTTTCACAAACATTCAAGCCTACAAAAGATTGATTGGAAGACTTATGTATCTCACTAATACCTGACCTGACATAACATTTTATGTGCAACAACTTTCTCAATTTCTTGCTAAGCCTACAATTGCTCACTATAATGCAGCAATTAGAATTCTCAGATATATCAAAGGGGCTCCAAGTCTTGGTCTATTTTTCTCCTCCACTACCTCTGTTCATCTGAAAGCCTTTTGTGATAGTGATTGGGGCACATGTAGTGATTCAAGACAATCAGTGACTGGTTTTAGTGTGTATCTTGGAAATTCTCTCATATCTTGGAAATCAAAGAAGCAAGGAACAGTATCAAAGAGTTCTTGTGAAGCTGAATACAGGGCAATGGCCACTGTTACATGTGAAATTCAATGGCTAACTTATCTTCTTCAAGATTTCAAAGTTCCTTTTGAGCAACCATCTCTTTTATACTGTGACAATGACTCAACAAGATACATTGCAGCAAATCCAGTGTTTCACGAGCGTACAAAACATATAGAAATAGATTGTCACGTGGTCCGGGAAAAATTAAAGAAGGGTCTCATCCATTTGCTTCCCATTTCCACCACAGAGCAACTGGCTGATATTTATACCAAAGCTTTAAGTCCTCAATCTTTTAAGAATATTTGTTCCAAGCTGGGTCTCATCAATATTTGCTCCCCAGCTTGTGGCGGGGTATTAAAGGATACGGATACCAGAGTTATAGAAGGATCCTAATATTAATTGGGTGTCTTTTCTAATTATCAGTTGTTTCTCTTTATAGAGGAGAATAATTTGGTGTCTTTTCTAATTATCAGTTGTTTCTCTTTATAGAGGGGAATTACCTTTATTTTGTCTTGTGTGTTATGATTCTAGTATTTAATTATTGATTCTTTTCCTCTTTAGTTAAACCTAGAATGAGTGTACTACTTGTATATATTCAGACCATTTGTTTTGATTTGAATAACAAGAAAGAAGAGATATTCATTCTCCTATCCTTTGTCTTCAGTTTACTCTTTTGTTCATCTTTGTTCTCTTTTGTTCATCTCTATTCTATTTTGTAATATAGCAAAACTTGGATTAGAGCTTTTGAAGATCATTCTAGATGGGTGTTGGATTAAAGAGAGGATATGTCGTAATTGCATATGGTTAAAATTCTAGAGGAAAATGCTTATCTTTTAAAGACGAAGGTAAAGGATGTTTGGAATGGCCAATTTACAAGTAAATGTACAATATATAAGTGGGGACAATCGTTATCTTATAAGTCAATTTTGTGAGGATGAGTTAAACTTAAACTCACTTCCTAATATGGTATTAGAGTTTATCCTGACGAGGGGCCTTTTGTGTCACTCACTATCATATCATTATCGGACCACCTACAAATATGTAATCTCGTGTACAATATGTTTATGCCTCAACATAAAAGGAGTGTGTTGAAGATCCTACATCTACTAGAGATAAGACCAATTTACTATATATAAGTGGGGACAATCCTTACCTTATAAGTCAATTTTGTAAGGATGAGTTATGCTTAAACTCACCTCCTAAAATAGATATTCTTACCAATGTTTTGGATGATATGAAGTTGGCGTTATTATCAACCTATGTGGACTAGGGTTGTAGATGGATTTATGTCTCATAAAGTTATGAATTGAAACAATGTGGGATTCATCTTAGTTCAGTTTGTCAACTTTGACATGATAATTAGGAAAATATAAAACATTAATTTTACATTGCAAAAAAGTATAACTTATTTTTTGTATTGGTTATAGGATGTCTTAAATTGTGTTATTTAACATCACTCTTTCTTAATGAGTGTTCTAGATTATAGTTCCAATTTTCAGGTTCTAGTAAAGAAAAAGACTATCATTAATATGGATTATTTGGAAGATGAGAAATGCTTCTTAACTTGCATATATCAACTTTATCCATTATTATTGGCAGTTGTGATCTAATGGGAAACATGTCTAAGGATATAATGGCTAATAGTGGATTGGTCTTTGAACTTTGATTTATTGTGGTATTCAAGGTCATGCTAGAAAAGCTTCAAAAGTATTTCTTATGTTTTGGAAAGTGTCTTGTATTGGTTTTGTAAAGTGATGTTGATGGTGCAACTATAGGAGCTCTTGGTTTGATAGTGAAATTTTTAGATATAATGTTAGTGAGTACATTGAAACTCTTCTTTTTTGGGTGTTGAGTTAGCTTTGAAATAAAAATTTGTGTGTATCATCTTGATTACTTAAATCACGATTGCTAATGGATATTTTTTTTTTTTAACTAGAATGTGATTATTCTTTGGTTGTGATTGTCTTTAAAATTACTTTCATTATGTCATAAATAATAGATTCATAAATAATAGAATGATGAACTTGTTATATGTGAATGTATAAAGCTATTAGTTATTTTGTTATCCACATTTATAAAGAAAATAACAAATATGTTGAAAAATTGACTAATATTGGATTGAACTAGTATTTCTCAATAAATCCATTTGGACTTCTAGAATATAAGTTTACTTAATTTTAAATGAGTTTGATGTGATCATCTATGGTTTGTTGGATTTATTTGCATCTTTTCTTTTTATCTTTCTAATAAACTTTTCTCTAAAAAGCACATAATTAATGAAGTCAAGGTGTTAATCTAAACAAAAGAATCTAAATTCCAATTCAAATTAAAAACTAAGAAAACTAAATTACAAATTGTATTAATAGACTTATTTAGTTAAATTATTTACTTTAAATACCTGCCTTCGTGCCTACTTTAAAAGGATGAAAATATCTTTAAAAAAATGTATTATAGAAATGTAAAAGAGCATTATTGGTCCAAAATAAAATGAATTTAGATATTGTAGATAAAATGCAAGACTAATTATATATTATTCTATACATATATCATCTTAAGTTTACATCACAAACTCAATATTATGCTCTTATTTAAAATAAAAGAAACAATAAACGTAATATATACTCAACTTTTACCTATAATGAAAAGGTTTGTAATTATAAATTAAACAGTATAACAAATTGAATAATTTTATAGGAAGATTTCATAATGAGGCATCCTATGAATTAATTTGGTTTAAAAATATTCAAACTCCGTATGAAGTCAACAAGGTTACAACTTGCCCATGTTTGACTAAGGGAAGACCTAAAAACATAATGGATTTTACTAAGAATAACATCACTCTTTCTTTTCTTTACTCTTGTACATTTTCTTCTTTTACACACGTTATTTTAACTCTTCCTCTCTTACATTCACGCAAGTACTCTTCTTCATCTCACCTTTCTGGTTCTTCTTTCCCTCACTTAATTTATTTTCCATCCTTTTTTATTCAATTAAATGTCACATTCTCTCTCCTAAGGTGCAACATTAGATTTTTCTCAAGGAATTGTCTGTCATTGTGAACCTGGATGTGAACAGTAGGTAATAAAGTTCTAGACCATCCAAAGAGAAATCCACAATCCAAAATTGTAATTAATATATTGAAAATAAACTCTTATTTGTACAAAAGGAATCGCGAATTCTGGACCGCATGGAATGGAGAACAATACAGCCACTGGCGTTGTGAGGTTGCTAGTTCCTTAAATTTTCTACCAACATACAACTTCCAAGAAAATCAAGTTTTACCAACGAAATTAAAACTAAATTCTGCTGCAAATCATCAGCAGTCAGCAACAGAATAGATGAAGACGAAGGGTCCAACTTCTAAGCTTACAGGAATATTATCTTAAAATACAAGTACACCAAGGAATTATGATTTGGGCTTCTTTGGGTTATCCGAGTTTGATGTCTCAGCTTTCCTCTTAATTCCCAGAAAATGCTCTACCTGAAACAATTAAAAAATATTAACATAAACATCTGAAAAATATACCATAAAAGCTTAAACACGCCCTGAATTACCTTTCGATCACCAAGCATAGGTGTCAAGCCACCAGGAAGATCCTTCTCAACAGTTGCAAAACCACTTTTTGGGTCACTAGTTTGTCTGCCAATAAAAAATCAAACAGTCCCATACATTGGTATACCAACTAAGCAAAACAAGGAAATAAGAGAAGATAGAAGAAACTACACAAAACCATGCTTGCAATATTTACATAATTCCTTTGATATTTTCGAAGACTTTCGAAATTCAGTACAAGACCTTTAATTTTTACTGCCATCATATCATAGGGAAAATAATAAAAATAGGTTTCGTAATGCAACTCCTAAAACAATACACTGTTCCAACTTCCAGAGCAGTTAATCTGGAAACACTACAAAATGGCCAACCCCAAGAATGCTACGAAGGATCACAAAGCAGCAGACATACTAGATAGTGAATACAATACAAAAGGTGACCAGCATCCCGTGACAGTCCTATTGGGCCCAATCAAAGCAGTTTGACATTAACTCTAGTTACTTCTTAGCATGCCAAAATCACTTTTTGCCACCAACAATTTCTGTAAATTTTAAAATGGGTTCTGAAAGCTGGTAAGGGGAATAACTGGACTTTTTTTGCCAAAAAACTGAGATGAAAATTAAATGACAAGAAATGGACTGGCAATCTCATCATGAAAAAAGGAAAATACAAGGAATTAATAGAACTAAGTTATATACAATACAAAGCCTGCCCTCTATTCTAGATAAACAATCAAAGATACAGATCACTATATGCACCAGCACAAACTGGCCTTTACACCAAAATGAGACATGAATTAAAAGAGAGTACAGTGTTTTCAGACTATGGAAAGGAAATTATCTTAGTTTCAGATGCATGTCCCGTCATCCCAACAATAACTTTATCAGTAAATCACAAAACGAGACATGCTCCAAGTTTCTCATTTCATTTCATGCACACAGATTTTAAATTAAAACTTCAGGAATTATTGGTTTGCATAAAATTAAAAACATACCCTGGTTTAACATGACCACTAAGAACAAGATAGGGGGTCTGCAAACGGGCTTGAGCTTCCCTCATTCTCTCCACAGACAGTGATGGTGTATCTGAACTCTTCATTTGCTTCATCTTCAATTCTTCTTGATATTGCTTCATACGCTTCTCTTGCTTCATTTTTCCTGGTCCTTTACCGTGGAACTTATGAGAAATCATTCGAAAGGCTTCCTTAGGGGTCAACTGGAATCAACAAAAGAATAAGTCAAAGAAGGACGAGTGATGTTCCACAACAATTTGAAAACTGAAACTTGGAAAGAATTTACAGCTGATTAATAAATGCACTTATGATAGTAGCAATTTCAAGGTTCAGTTTCATTTTTATTATAATCACTGAGCACCCAAACCATGAAGAACTAGTTAAGGTAGATGTAGGGGATAGGAGGGGTAGATTGTGACGGCGGTGGTGTAGAAGTAGTGTCCACAGCTGTTGACAGTGGTGGTGGAGATGAATTAACAAGAGCAAGATCACTAATCATCGTTGTGGCTTCATCAAGCTCTGGATGGATACCATGAAGAAACTAAAACTAAGCTGAAAGAGAAAGGTTTATGTACACTACAAACAGTGTTGGCAATAGTTGACGGTGGAAAATTGCAAAAAGCTTAAAATCCACTATATCATATAGAGGATAATGCCCTCATCATATTTCTGAGAAGCTTGAAGATAAGAATTTTCTTCTCTAGTGACAGCAAATTAAATCAGTAATCAAGGTTCATTGTCTCCAATATCTCATTGTACGAATCATACCAATCCAGAGTATATCTCTTGGAAACAGGATCAACTCCTTCTTGCATGGTTACAAACTTCTTTCTTTAGTTCAATCCTTTCTAGGTACACTAATGAACTAAAGTTCACTCATTAAAGGTACACTAATGTACTAATGTACGACAATTACAATCTGAACTGTGCAATTACATACTTAATAATTGTCTTGTCAATGAATTTTTACTTCCCATTAAAGCGTTAGTTGATTCTCTTCATTCAATTGGTGAACCTTTTTCACTAAAAAACACCTCAATGCAATTCTAGAAGGCTTACCTCAAGAATGCGATTATGTTACTGCTCTAATAAAAAGTCGACCTGATGATATATTACTATTGAAGAGGTTGAACGTCATATTCTCAAATAAAAGAAAAGGATAAATCCAACAAACTTGCTCCACTTAATAAATAATTCTAGAATACAGATTTGATAAACCCAACTGCTGAATTATGTGGCATTATCTTGATGATCACGAATGTCAACTTTTAGATGAATTAAACTTGCATGTATTCCTGTAACTAAATTATATGAAGTTTTTTATATTCAACTTAATCATTGAGAACTCTCAACAAAAAGTTGAATTAATGAAATTCAATGTGTATAAAGCATTATCAAGTGACTGATCTTAAAGTTTGTCTAATTATTTTATTCCAAGGAAAACATATCAATGCAGTGATCCTGCACAATGCTATATTGGTGCCTTTAAAAATTAAAATAAAAGGTAAAGAATGTGGAAAACTTACGATTCTCCCAAATTCATCAGTCCTTTCAATGCGAATCTCCCTTTTTTTCTGAGTTTCCTTCTCATCATCATCTACAATTCCAACCAATTTACTTTTCTTCTTGTCCATGTTTCTGCCACCCCATTCAATGCTTTCCTTAAGTGTCCCTCGCTCTTTAAGCAATTTCAAAGCACCTGACAATCCTTTCCCTACAGCAACTTCATGGATAGTTTCATCAGGAACTATTTCCTCTTTGTCTTCTGTATTGGGTTGTTCATCTTCATTAGTTTCTTGAACTTCGGTCCATCCACCAGCCACGTTAGTCTTTTCTTCATCAGGAACTATAGCCTCTTCATCATCATGCATGAAAACGTCTTCACTTTCTGGTTTACGTGCCTCTGAAAAGTATAAAGTAACATACCTAAGTTATATCTACTATCAGCTTCCCCATAATACACTGTATGGGCAACCACTTCCAAAATGCTTACAAAGAATTTACAAGTCGGAGCACATACTGTACTCAACATAAAAATGAAAGATCACATCACGAACATTCAAATTATTATTGTCATTGACATAGATGTAATGGAATAAATATTATATAGAAGATAGCCAACAATCACCAGAATTCTAGCAATCCAAATGGAAATAAAAAGAAAACTGATCCACTTTTACACTTAAACAGGACAGTCATACTCATGAAGTAGTATGAAATTCATTATATTAGAAACCACAAATAAATCAGAATTACCTTCATCAATGTGGAGACCCCAGACAAATTCTTCCATCTCTGTGAAGACCACCTTGTTTTCTCGTGACTCTCCAGCCGTAGGGTTTTGACTATCAGTCTCATTATCATGATTAGAAGTAGCAAGCAACGCGATAGCTTGAGGACCAGATGCCCCTCCTTCTTCATGCTTTTTAAGAGCTAATCTTCTTGCTTTCTCTAAGGATTTACGAAGATCCTCATCATCATCTACAAAAGCTGGAGTTTCATCATCTTCTGTTTTAACATTGAGAGTTTGTTCCCGCAGCAATTTGGAGGCTTCATCTGCTTTAGCATAAGCAGACTGGTAAGCATTACTTCTCATCTTAGCATCTAATCTTTCTTGCTCTTCTTTAATAGCTTGCCTCCTCACACTGCTCCGAGAACCCAGGTCACCAACACCCAATCCTGAAGAAACAGCTTCAGCTTCAAGGGCCTTAATGTCCAGCTTATCTTTCTTCCGCAAGGATTTTTTCTTCTTAGGCTTCTTAAATTTTAGCATTTCTTCATGAGTATAGTAATCTGATGATACCTTTCCATATGAAGTAAGATCTTCAAAGGTATTCGTGGAAACACCTGATAACCTTCTTCGCAGCTGGAAGGTAGAAAAAGATACCCCTCAGGAAAAAATGAAAAAAGCAAAACAGATAAAAAGAATGTCCATCACAATAGGAAGAGAAGAACAGAATGGCCATGACAATATTTCATAAAACAAAAGCATAATTAACCTCTTCAAGTTTCTTCTCAGCTTCACCTGAGAATCGTCCCTTTTCATCCAAAGTTACACCCTGAATAGAAGAATCTAATGAGTACATGAATTCACAAAAACTACCCTACTCATCCTTTTTTTGGAATGTAACAAGAGTAGCAAACCTCTTCTGCAACTGGATCATCATATTGTGGCAACATTTTCTTCTCCGAGAAGGGATCATCATTGAACCTGAAATTGAGAGAACAGTCTTAATACAAATTCTTTCTTTTTCATTAGTTCATTTTAGTTTATATCCCATTATTTCACTAACAGATTCAAAGCAATGAGAACGTCTTACTTATCATCATAAACACCAGTTTTCTTTTTTGCCGCTTTATAAGCCTCGTCTCGTTGTTTCTGCTCTCCAATTTCAATGTTCTCGAGCATATCAACATCTGCCATGTGAGAACAAAAACTCTAACTAAGATGTGTCACACACTTCAAACTTACACAAACTGTGCAGCAAGCAATTGTACCTTCATTAACATCACCATCAGCAAGTATGGGCTGATCTTTAATAGTTAGAACTACTGTACCGCCTTCCATAACTTTATCAAGGCCATGGAGAACTTTCAGCCCCGCCAAGTTCTCTGTCAGATATTCAATATACAAGTATATTTTGTCAACCAGATTATCAACAATCAAACAAAGATTCATAACCCTCCAAGAACTTAAATGCCCTAAGCTGTTGGATATAGTGTTTTAACTTTTAACAACAGTTTTTCAGGTGGCATTGGACATCATCAATACCAATCAGGTTGTTCGTCAACCATAGTTGTCCATATCAAATGGTGGCAAAGTGTTCGACTAATCAACTGCTATTGTAGTATAGTGGATAGGTGAATGCCCGCACTATAAAAAATGCAATGGATAAATTGCATATAATTTATACAAATGGTAAAATACATATATAATCTAGATATTCTTGATTATATAGTATATACTCCTTATTTCTATCATTATAACAAGTTTCTTAGCCATTTATAATAAATAAATCTGATTCAAATGGATTTGTTGACTTTGGTGGTCCAGGTGGTTTTACATTTTGACCATAGTCACCAACCTAATTTGTAGGACATGCACAATGTAGAGTACAAGTACACATTGGCCAATGCAGACATTGATAGAATACAACTGGAATTTTAGACTTAGGTCCCACATAGAATAGAAAATTACAGCAGAAGCCAGAGTTTTAACAGAGAATCCAAAGAACTTTCAAATGCACTCTCTAACTAGCCCTATTTTCATACAGAACGCATCATATGCAAAAAATTAAATAAACAATTCTATAAAACATAATAACTAATAACCATCAGATCATACATAAAAATAAATGCTCCTAAAAATACATTACTGAACCTAATAACCGTATGTTATCACACCAGACATAGAATAATTGCTAATATAATCTGCCACAAGGCAGATTCCTACACCTCTTTCTGGAATAAACCTACCAAAAAGGTTAATTAGGCATGAATCTGCCAACAGATCATCCAGTCAACTGAATTTCTCAGTTCCATCAGCCACGCTGACAAGTCTCCCATTATACACACAAATAGCTTTATTTATTCTTATTGCCAAAAGTTTAACCAAAAGAAAAGAAAGACTCACGAGAGAGAGAGAGAGAGGAAAGAACAATCAAAAGATAAGAAAGAGGATTTATAATCTGTTGAACAATCAGTCCAACAATAATTTCTACAAAAAAATAGTTTGTGTTTCTCCTGTTTTTATCCTTGTAGTTATTCCCTCACTAGAAATAAGTCATAAAATCTAGATGTTGATTTTGAAAAGACAAATTAAGATGAAATGAAGGGAAGAATTTGCATTTCTGAAAGAATTTCCTCTTTGCCACTACCAGCAATGTTGGATACTTCATTAGTCCCAGTTAGAAGAATTTCCTCCACCAAGGTAATTAGGTATTTGGAAACAAAATGCTTTTTGGAAAATAAGTTAATGCGAAAAAAATAAGATGGGCAAGGGAAAGATGGGGATGGCGCAAAAAATGCAAGTTTCACCTATAAAATAATATGTCAACAGCAGCTAATGCAACTTGAAAAGTTTTAGCTTTTATGAAGTTAATTATAAAACTTTACGACTACAAGGACTTTAAAGTTTTAAGCTGCAGGGAGCTTATAAAGAATTATAATGAAATAACAAGGAGCTACCCATTGATTAAATGCCTAACTTTAGTTGTGAATATAATTAGTATAATGGTGTTAAAAGTAATTGTGCTTAAAGAGTAGTAAAACTTTTATTATTTATTCTTGACACTTCATTTTAATAAGAAATAAAGAAAAAATCACCATTAATGAAAATATGCCAGCTCATTGCATAAAAATATGAATCTTTCATGTTTTATTTAATTTGAATATACATCTATTGTATAATCTTTCATATTATTATGCAACACAGGAGTAAAGTCATAACATTTATCAACCCCAAAAGTTTCTAGCTGTTCTTAAAAGTTATCCCAAAACCTCTAACAATAAATCGGGAATTCAAAAATAATTTCTTTGGACAATAGGTGGGGAAGGGAGGAAAAAGAAACGGAGAAATTTACCAGTGTGTTGGGCTGTATCCTCATCGTCACTTCCCTCTACTGCAATGTTGTCCTGTGAAGTTTTTAGCATGTTGTAATGATTACATCTTTAAACTGGGAGAAACAGTATCTTACAGATCATAAAATATAGGTACAACATGAAGTTGGGGAAAACCTGCTCCTCAAAAATCTTTGAGAGCTGCAATGCTTTTTTCTTTTCTATCTTGCGGCTTTTTGTAACCCATGCTGAAATCTCAGAATCGGCTTCAGACTGTTTCTTTGTCCTTGATTCTTTCATACTGTCCAAAATAAGAATATTATCAAAACATAAAAGTCTCATGCTTTCAAGTTTTAAGCCTAGAAATGTAGTACTAAGAACACAATCATCAAAATATGCCAGTAAGTTGACAGCAGAAATGCTAGCATAAAAAAAGCCAAAATTTAAATAACATTATGTTATGTTCGGATGGAGGTAAGGGGAAGGAGGGGGATATGTAACTAAAATCCTTGTTTAGAAGATTTTTAAGGAGGCAAATTGAGAGATATGTGATCCTCTTCCTTTCACCCCAAGGTGAAGGATTACTTTTATTTAAGAGACATTTGCTTAAAAAATTAACGAAAATAATATCTAATTTTTTTCAATTAATCATATGTTCTGAAACAAAAACTGAAAAGGGAAACATTGCTTTCTAAGAAACTAGAGAGAACCTTATGGTAGGGGTAAAAAAAAGCTCCTAAAGAAATCATAACATAATGGCATTTCATTTTTAAAACATATCCAAACAAACTAACAAGAGGGATGGCGACTTCCTTCCTTTAATCTTAACTACAACACCTAAACAATAGAAGCAAGCAAAAGCTTTCCTTACTTAAACATCCAAACAGTGGGAAGTAATTCTACATCCACCTCCTCCAATTCCTTTCCCGTCTGCACGAAAACTTTAAAAAAATACACAAGTTTCTAATATCCTACCCTAATGAAATTGACACAAACTAACAAACCAAAACCATCGTACCCAAGATCAAATAACTAACTAGCTCCTAATTAACAATTAAACCAGAAACCTACATCATTCTCTCAGCTAATAAACAAATAAATAAATAAGTTTAACAAAGTATAAGCTCCTGTATTACAAACCTAAATTCGAAAGTTCTGAAACAGAAATTCGAATACAAAATAACGCAATGAAAACATTTATCAAACACCTTAAAGGCAGACACCAAACCCTAGATGGGAACGCAAACTCAGGCGGTGAAGAACCGAATTCGCGAATTTGAATAAACAAAAAGAAAAAACATGATGAATTGAAATTGAGAATGTTGAAAAAATATGTTGAAACCAAAGTACCTTGAGAGAGCTTTCGAATTGAAACGAAACCTTCGGATGCGAACGAAAACAGGCTTTGGTTCAGTTCAGAATTTGGGTGTCACTACTGACGCTCGAAACGCAGCGTTTCGTCTACCAAAGGATGTTGTTTTTGTTCAGTGGGAGGAGGAACGAAGACAAAGTTGCTTTGTAAAATCTCCTTGAAAATTTTACCCTTTAATAAAAAATAATTTTAATAAAATAATATATATTTTAAAATGCATTACTTTTTTTATTATATTAATTAATTATTCATAAAAATAATAAAATACATTTATTAACGTTACAAAAATATAAATATACATACTTGAAAGGTATGTATCTTTAAAAAGAAGTTGCAATTACCTATAGCATTATAACATTCATAATGTCTCAAATTGAAAAATATATAAGAAGTCTCATTTATCTTTATTATAAAATAATACTTACATACAGATGTTCTAATTATTTGTTCATAAACTTTAATTTTTGTCTCATTCTTACATAATAATTATATACTATAGAATAATTATATATTGTGTAGAAAATACGTGGAAATATTAAGTAATAGACTATTTGTAAAAAATCTTAAAATTAATTTGCAACTCTCTCATTCTTTAGTTAATGCATTACAATATATATGCAATGAACAAGGATAACGCGAAAAAATATTTACTCTTTAATTTTTATATTGGTTTGTTTCATAGTGTATATTATGTTGGGTTCTTAATCGACTGAGTAAGTTTCACTCTTTAAAGTACTACGCTAAGTTATAATATTATTAAAAAGCAACTATTTCTAGTTAAAAACTTGAGTATTATTTGAACACTTGTTCATTTTTTTGTTAAAAACTCATGTATTGTTTGGAACACAATTATTCCTAACTAAAAACTGAATATTGTTCAGACATTGGTCACTCTTGGCTAACCCAATGAATATTATCTAGATCGCAGCCACTTATAGCTAAAATAGAGTATTCTTTGGACGACAGACACTCTTAACTAAGACGTTGAGTATTTTTTTGGAACATAGACATTCATTGTTAAACAAATTGGTTTGTATAAGAATGTGATCACAAAGATCAAAATGGTTTGTTTACTATAAAGTGTTAGTGTCTTACCGCATATACAAATATATGAACTTTTTCTAGTTTGTTATATGAACACTGCAATGTTCATTATAAAGTTTTTAGGGTTACAAAAAGATTTTGACAGTGTTTTGGCACTTAACAATTGATCACTTCTTTATCTTCTTCAAAAGATAGCCTTATACGAAGCTTGAAATAAAGAGTCATAAATCTCTTTCTGATTGTTGAGAGTTTCTAAACTTGGATAACTTCATATTCTTCCTCTAGTGTACTCCATGAAGCATTCAATGTCAATATCCACTTCAAGCAACATCCTAAGTAACTGACAATACTTATTAGCACTAGGTCTTCTCTGGAGTTTTGGTTGCTTAAGTGACAAGTGAATGCTCGAGCTAGAGATACATGGTAAAAATTCTCTCTCTTTAGAGTTTCGTCGATCAAGTGAAAATATACTAATGTTGAAGTGATATTTGAATATTTGGTTGAGAAAGAAGTTAAGATAATTTTCCTTCCTTTAGAAAGATGGGGCTCAAGCAAGAATATCTCACTCAAGTGACCATTCTCGTTTATAAGATTCAAAGTTTACTTAATTTCTTTAATTTATAGGAAAGTATACGAAAACTATTATGTTTGGATATTGAAAATAATATGAATGAATGGAATTGGTTAAGAAATTACTTGATTGGATGACAAAAAGATATTTTCAACAAGATGTAGTTTGTAATGTTAAGTATAAAAATTCATTCATGCAAATGAGATATTGGCTTCATCGATAGTCTAAATCATATATATTAAGATATCAAATTGTGAGAAACTGAAAAAAGTTCCTACACTACATTTATAAGATTTTGAAACTGAAGGAAGTTCTTGCACTATATTTATAAGATTTTGTGCAAAGAACTACCCAACTTATGAGACTAAGACTTAAGATTAAAATTGGATTTTTAAATTTTTGTATTGAGTCTTGTATTTGTTTCTATAACTTTTATCATTACTTTTATGGACATTATTTTCTATTAGTTAATTTATGATCTATTGGAAGGACTTGATTAGTGGACAAACCTAGTAATCTAAGTCCATCTTATAAATAAGTTTATGTTGAATTTTGTAATAAGTTTAAAACTCATTTTCAACAAAATCTTATGCTCGTGAGAGAAAATTCTTTAGGTTATATAGTATAACATTTTGATTTTTTTTAATCTTTACATTGTTAATTTAAGGAGACAAATATTCCTCGACTTATCAATCATTTATAATTGTGGTTTCTTCTTCATTTTGTAATTTCATTTCATATTTTTTATTTTTTAATTTTCGGTGAAAATTGTCATAAATGATTCATTCTCTCTTATACTTTATTAGGCTATAAAAATTGTTCGGATGAATTAGGAGTTAGTCTTTGATAAGACATGCTTAATTATGCACATTTGTGAGTATTCCATGAAGTCTCAAATTATTTTGATGTCATAGAAGATGAAATTGAGAATTTATCGTAATAGTGAGTCATAAGTCAAGCGTAATTTATAGTGTTATTAGTTTGTTTGGATTGAGAATGATTAATGATGTAAAATGTGATTATTGATGCACAATTATATATAATATATTACCCATACTTCCTTCTTATCATTTTAGTAAATTTTTAACAAAATATTTTTTTATTAAATATATTAGATTATTAATGATATTTATATGAAGCAGTAGGACAAAATTAAAATAAAGGTTTCATTTAATAAGAAAATTTCCTTTGATATATATTTATCAAGATTATATTCAATAATGTATATTAAATATATAAATAACATTCCTCTTACTAATTATATATGATATACAGTTTGTTAATAACGAAAAGTTGAAAACTTTAAACAGAAAGTAATATTTTTTATTGAATGTATACCTTTTTAATAGTAATATTGTTTTATTATTAATTCTTGAAATTCTTCTGTATACTTATTAATATCGTCTCACCTAATAAAAAATAATTTATATATTTGTGTCCTGAAGACACTTTTTAATAATAAAATTATGATGAAACATTATTTTTCAACATGTCTAATATAATCTCGCATCATTATTTTTTTTTTTTAAAGTTTTTAATCATACATAATCTAAATTAAATCTTTTTAAAAAGATTACTTTGATTTGGATTTGATTTTTATTTTTATAAATTTAAACCAATCAAAATCAACGACAGTTAATTCGTTTTTATTTTCTCTCACATTCAATTTAAAATTTCCCAGTGGATACTCTAATAAGTTATCATTTAATTATACATTATCATATATAATAAATAATTATGATTTAAATATTTTTAGTTGCTTCAAATATGATTCCACATACTTTTAGGTCTTGTAAAAATATTTGTTAATTTTATATTTAAAATTTTTCTGATTATCATATTATAGATTTAAATCATTGTAAAAAATCTTAATTTTTATAGATTACCGTTTAATTTGTAATTTATCTTTATTCAAATTAAACTAAAAAAGCACACAAAAATAACATCTTCACTCTGAGTCTGATTTTCACTCTCCCGCGTAGCCAGTGCTGTCGCCAAACCCCGCCGCCGCCGCCGCCGCTTCGCTCCGCCACCTACGATTCCGCCGCTTTGCTCCGCTGCCTCTTTCTTGGCTTAACTGTGAAACAGAAACGACGCGCTCAGAAGAACTCTTCGAATCGGAAGCTTTTCTCTGCGGCAAAGTGGTCACAACTCACGTTTCAGGGTAAAATTTCTTTCACCTATCCCAACTCACTTTTCCACAACCATGACAATGGTGCTTGTCATATTTGGATAAACTTGTAAATACTTTTAGGAAAAAGAAATTCGAAGAAAAAGATGAAATATATCTCTCCAAAAACTAATATCAGCTTATAGATGAGTTAACTATTATCTTTTGAAAAGATAATGCGAAAAAAATTCCATGAATTGATTAATTTATGCAGTTTTAAATTTCCAGAAAGTTACATATTGACACTCCCTTCCCTTGTCATGATCGCCTTAATCGAGAAAAGTTGTATCAATTTAAAAAAAGTAGTGAAGGTTTATGATTTGTAGTTTCAGAAGTTTTAGAACTTTCTTTTTTATAGAAATTGTAAGAAAACTGTCGGGATATTTTTTAATTCTAGTAGTTTGGTTGAATAAAATGGTTAAATTATTGTGTTCCATGATTTATCTTTGCAGGTCCTTCTTTTGCGTACTGGTGACAAAGAATTTGTTCACCTGAGTTGCATAGCTCTACAAGCATCATCAGGTTCTACTTAGCTGGAAGGTATGCATTTGTCCCTTTTATTTTTATTATTGGTTGTGACAGGTGACTTGGTTATCTCTATTTATGGTTAGTTAGACAATGTGGGGAATCTGTGAATTGGGGATTGAGAAAATCCCTATGATATATACACATAAAAGAAAGGATACTATAAAATTTGCTAGTTTTGGTTTGCCTGTACTGTTTCCTATGGACAAATGAGAATATTAGTTATTAAACCAAGCTGATAGGAGTGTTTAAGTATATTTTGTTTACACTATTTCTACATGCCCTGTTTCTAGTTCCTTTTGGACTATGGCAGTGTTAGTTCAATTCTGATAGGAACCTTTAATTATGCTAAAGGTTTCTTTATTTATGCTTCACAGCATAATTTTGTGTCTATACAATGTAACATTGTAAACTAACGTTTTTTTAATTTGCTTAGTTCGTCACCATGGTTGCTGAAGGAACCAAAAGGCCTCAAATACTACCACCACCTCGTACAATCAACGTGCATAAATATGCTGAATCCCGTGCTGTTGAGCTCGAGAGTCTTCAATCTATCATAAAAAACAGAGTAAACAATGATTATACGGCTCGAAGGAACAAGAGGAGAAGAACAACTGCATTTGACAACCAAATTGCAAGGAAAGGGTGCAGAAGAAAGAGACAGAAACTGGGTATAGTTGGCAGCGCTCTTGCTAAATCAGGTGTGGATGAGGATCAATTAAAGAAGCTTCCTCGGCGTGTTCGTCGGAGATATGAACTTAAGAACAACCCAGAGAATGGCTTTTGCACTTCTGGGGATGGAACCAAGAGGCTGAGAACTCATGTTTGGCATGCAAAGCGGTTTGCTATGACCAAGATTTGGGGTTACCATCTTCCTTTGTGTCTCCAAGGAAGGTAGGTTTTTGGGTTAAAAGGAAACGTATGAAAGAGTCAACAGGGAACTTGAAGCTAATTAATTTCATGGTGTAGGGTTGTTTGAGACTTTGATTTTGTTGGGATTTGCTTGAATTTATTATGGAAACCTGATGCAACAAGCACGAATGTTTTATCATTTCCTTGGAAACGTTAACAAGAATTTTGTTTGTGGTTATGCAGAGGGAAAGGTTCAAGGGCACTCTTGAAAAGGCTCAAACAAGGGGTGCTTGTACATGATGCAAGCTATTGCACTGCTATCCAATTGGAGGGTCCGGAGGTAGTTTGTTTTAGTATTTTTGTTGGAAATTTCTTCCTTTTCTTTGTTATGCATCCGAGTCTAAGACTTTCTAATGCGTTGTTCTCTGATTGAAACATATTGAAATGCTTGCTCGAAACAATTATTGTTGGCTCTCAGCCCCAAAAAGTGATGGCTTAATTTTCTGTTTTATTTAAGGTTGACTATTGTATACAGGATTCATTAATGTCGGTATTAAGATTGGTACTAGAACCTTCTCCAGCAACAACACATCCTGAAAATCATGATGACTCTGTTCTCTCCGGTGCAACCTATGGAATTGCAATGGTTGGTAATCTATTTCTGACTCCAGTAACTGCCAGTTTGGTTTAGTTAAACTAAAAAAAATTTCGTTTCTTTACAGTTGCATCAAGTTGGAGGTCCCATTTCTCCTCCAATTGCTCCTGTGACCTATATATGGCAACCAACTTCCCAACAAAATATAAGTACACAGCTAGATGAACGAAATCATTATACTTCTTTTGGACAAAATGGTATCAGTAATGATTCAAACAAACATGATGTTGAATTATGTGAAAAATCAGACAAAATGGAGCATGGTTCTTCATATAGACACCTTTGGGTGTGGATACATGCTTCTGCCTTTGAAGAAGGATTTGATAATCTAAAAATTGCCTGTCGGAAAGAGGTTCACTTTCTTTCTCAGCTTACATGGTCCTTCCTGTTGTACTTTTTTCTTCGTAGTGTGTTATATAAAGCCAAAATCAGAGTCTGATATTTCATAAAGAAAGGATTGGGAAAACAGTTGTTTCAATGATTAAAGTACAAACAAGAGTATTTTCCTTCCAAACAAAGCTAATGTTCTTTTCTGAATTGCTAAAATGCTGAATGGGGGATCCTACTTCCCTTCTACTATTTAAACTAGCTCCCTACCTGCTGTTAATCAATTCTAACGAATTCTATAACTACACTATTTACTCTGCCATATTTTCCTTTATTTTTTCTGTCGGTCTTCACAAGTTTGTCTATCAATGTGTTATAAATAATCTGAATTTACACTGCTATTGTCCATTTGAAAGGCTTTCATGTCATGTCAGTGCTGCATTTCATTAACCCAGTGAATGGGCATGGTTGGGTCATGGAACATAATTTGCATTTACATCTCAGCTTGATAACGTGTCATTATTTCTTTAATGCTGTAACTTCATATGAAAAGGTTTTTGTTTAAAATCACAATCTTATTAATCATCCTAGGAAACTGTTTAAATGTAGAGATTGGAAAAAATGTTATGTTTCAGATTAAAATTCTATGAAGATGAATCACTAATTTGGTTGGTGTTGCTTGGTTAAGGTTTAATTTTCCTGATGAAGTTGAAAAATTAAAAATTGTAAACTGTATATAAACTCACTCGCAATATATTTATTTTATTCAGATGGAGAAGAGGGGCATATTAATTAATTGCTTTTCCCTTGAGGGTCAGCTTGCAAAATTAGAATTAATTGGATCAGGGACATTTCAACTTCTTCAAAAGATACTGCATCCAGTTGGAGGGTTCGTTGTTTAATTTAGGCAAAACATTTCCTTTTTTTAACATCAGTGATCAAAGATGGCTTATTTTTCTTCTTGGCTTTAGTATTTCAGAGAATCATTGGCAATTAAAGAAACACATGGCTATTGAAGAAGAGTGTATTTCTCAGAATAGAAATTCAACCATACTGAAAAATGGAGAACATTTTTCTTCTTGTGCTATATTACCTCTTAATGTTAAGGATCCTCGAGAATTGCCATGGAAGAGGAGTGTTGTTCCAGTGGAGCCCATTTCAACTAAGACTTCGAGTGATTCATCTGAAACAAAATGCAAAGAGCTTGCTGAACTGGGAGGAATTTTGGAAGAGAATAAAGACTTATCTCCATTATCATCGTCAAAACTTGAAGATAGCCAGTCTAATATTGATGATCTATGGTATGCTACCACCAGAGGGCTGAGGCCCCCAGTAGAAGACAGTGTCCTTTCCAAGGAGAAACACCATGAACGAATGGTTAATTTCTGCATTGATGATATAGATTCTGGAGAGGCCAATTCTTCAACCAAGGTGCAGTGCTCGAGATCTTGCCCTATTCTTCTTTTAAAAAATGATATGAAGGAATTGAGCATAGGGTAACTTCTTTAATCTATTTTTCCTTTTAATTTTTTGAATTTACTGATATCTAGTACTGTTACTGTTGAAAACAAACAATAGGTATTTGTGATCACCTGCTTAAGATTATAATACAAGAACAATAATATGACAAACATATTTCAATTTAAATTTTAATGCCCTGCTGAGATTGGACATGATTCCTTACAATGCATTGAATATTTATGTCAAAACCTTCCTTTATGTACTATACAATGAATGCTTCTGTGATTTGCTTATAGATGGTCCGTTATACTTCCCTTAAGTTGGGTCAAAGCTTTCTGGATTCCGCTCATCTCCAATGGGGCACATGCAATAGGTTTGCAAGAGAAGCACTGGATTACATGTGAAGTGAGTATTTGCATTGCATCCCCTACTGCATAAAAATGCAAATTTTCTGCCTTTTGTTGTAACTAATAAGTATTTTTCTCTTTATCCAGATGGGGCTACCACTTTTCCCTTCAGATTTCCCAGATTGTAAGGCATACTCTTGCCTAATGGAATATAAAGATGCTGCCTTTAATAAAAAGGAAGAACTTCGTCCTCCATCCATAAGGCATTTGAGAGTTCCCATCCAACCTCCATGGGGTATTGTTTGCATTACTTTTGAAAAAATGATTAGTGCAATGGAGACTCCTAATCTTTCAACCAGGGAAGATTTGACCAACACTAATTCATTACCAAACCCTTGTCCCGGTAGCTTTAAAATCTCAAACTCTGATTCTTGGGGTAATTCGTTTGATGGAGCTGTAGTTAGGACTGGTTCTATGCTGACCACTTTCCTCCATGAAACCAAAGTTGGTCAGTTGTTATTGTTTCCTTATGCAGCAGATGGAGAGGCTGGAATCTCCAAGTTTATTAATGGAGAACTAAAGCTTGATCCAAGGTATAAAAGCTCTGACATATATGACCATAAGCCATGTTTTGTAAGAGTTCATCTTCATCCATTCAAGGAAGGATGTTTTGAAGAGGGTGCAGTTATTTGTGCACCACATACTTCTGATATATTTTTATGGACTAAAAGGTAATTAATATTGAAATTATGAATTCCTATTTTATTATTCAGAATAATATTTTCTTTTGGTTGGATATGATCCATTATTCTAGTAAATTTTGCTGTTGATTTAGCCAAAACCTATGTTTTGTCATGGTCAAGGTAATAGAATATGATGTGCCAGTGTTATTTCAAAGGAGTTATTTTTCTTTTGCGACTTTCTCAATTAATTATAGGCTGTGATTCGGTAAAAAATAGCAACTAACAAAGCAACATTATTTTTATGGTTCATGCAATTCAGATGGAATCTTACAAATGGTTCTATACATTGTATAGTGTCTGTGGTTTTACCGACTCCTTCAAGTACAAGATAAAGATGAAATGATTCATTCTTCTCCTTGCTTGGAAAAGATATTAAAATTTAAACTTTAGTGCAGACTAATATAAATCTTTTAAATATAAGTATATATGTTGTGTATATTTTGCAGTTCAGAGAGAAGTGAAGAGGGACTTCAAATGTCTCAGTCTGCAATGCGATTATACTTCAAAGAGCATTCCTCTGGTAGATGGGAAATGCAGATACCAGATGATGCAATTTCTAGAAAATCTCATCGGTGGCCTATTGGCTTTGTCACAACAGCTTCTGTTCAAGGAAGGTTGTAAAATCTTATCCATTTTTTACTTTAATCATTTACTAGTGTGTGCAAAATATGTACAAGAACATTTAAGTGTCTCATTGTAGAGAATCTTACCGAGTGCAATGTCATTGCAGCAAGAGTCTTGTTGCTGAGGGCTTTTGTGAGGCTGTTTTACTATCTCATTTAAGAGAAGAGCAGTGGAAGGAGATGCCTATGAAACAGAGAAGGAGGGAAATATACGTACTTGTCAGGAATTTGAGATCTACAGCATATAGACTTGCTCTGGCCTCTATCGTTCTTGAGTATAAGGAAAATGACATTGGATTCTTGTAAAATGTTTTTATGCTGGACTGAACCGTGCTACTTACATTTCTAGAGCGACGAATAGGCAAAATTTTCCTTACCAGAAAAGAGGAAAGCGAAGAAGATTTCTTGAACTTTTATGTATCTTATGTATAATCTAGACATTTGAAATTCCTGTAAGTACTGCACTTTGGCCCTGCAACTTGTTCATTAATTTTAGTAAATGTTACTAATGTTATGTAGTTGTTTTGTTGCTGTGATTCTATATCGCATTTGACTTTTGAAAGGCTCATGAGTTAAGGGATCAATCAGAAGGAGGGCCTGTTTCATGCTCTTAAAACATTTAATCTGAACTCACAAGAGGAATTTCATTCTATATTCAAAATTGATTTATAAGAGGAGTTGACTTTCTTTATAGGGAGCATGTCATGATTTTGAAGAGGAAAAAACGTGTTAAACTAAAGTTAACTCAACTAAATTTATATTTAATACTTAATTAATTCCTAATTAATTGTGATTTCTTGAAAAAACATATAATAATTTCTATAATTAAAGAAAAATGTATCATTATACTTTCAAGAAGTACATATGACAGAGTTACTTGAAACATATAAAATAGTTACAATCATCATTGCATTTATGAAAGTAACTCTTCTTCATGTGATTTTCCAACAAACATAATTTCATCCAAACATGTCTTTTAGTGACCCTTGGATGGTAAAATATTTAATATCTAAGAATTTATGAAAATTGAGAGCCTTTTTATATTTTTTTTTCTTCTTTTAGTCCAGATTTTGTCCTCCTTATAATCTCCATTGAAAACTTTCTTAGAATCTTCTTTTTTATTGTTCTTTGTCATACTTCTTATATTTATTCCTTTTTACTTCTTTTCTCTATCTTTAACAAGCCATTCCTCATCTTATTTCTCTTATCTTGTTTTTTAGTGTATTATGGACTCCAATATATTTTATTGTCATTATTATAATTTATTGCCTCATACTTTTTTTTTTCCACCACTCTAATTGATGCCAAACACGAGTATCATATGCTTATTTCAGTGTAGAGTATCTTTTGTCTACCCAATCAAGTTGAAATCACTAATTAGACTCCACGTATAAGAGTCATGAAATTCTGTCTTATAAAGAGAAGATAATACTAATTTGATCCTAATTGAATGTGTTGAAGACCTAATTATTGGATTTGACGAGTCATTAATTATATATTAAGAGAGAATCAAAGAAAAATACAACAAACATGACATGTTACAAAGAGGACACTAAGTAAACTAAAATGTTGATAGAACAAACTTCACTTTGCAATTCAAAAATATAATCCATGTTACAAACAATTAGTCAATCAAAGAATGATCGATTGAGTTGACAAAGATTTTATACTATTCTCGCAAATAGAATTTTTTTTTATGAAAGATTCAAATGAGAAAATAATTGAATTTGAAAATGTTTGGTTATTGTTAAGAGATGAACCAAAATGATATTCAACATTTGTGAATAATTCTTCAAAATGATCTAAGATTTATTCTTTCAGATGCGTAGTCATCATCTTCAACCTTGAGACATCCACCAAAGTTATTGAATATGACACAATCATCAGTATCTTGCCCCATAAGACAAAAAACTAATAAAAGAAAAGTAAAACAAATACAAACACTAATCATCATATTGGTTATCTAACACAGAAAATAAATCTAAACACCAAATTGATGACCACAAGTAAAAATATATTCGAAATTTTGCCCCAAATTATTAATCTTGCATTTTTTTTTCTCTATTTTAATTTTAAAAACTATCAAGAATAATGCGTTTTATCTAGGATTTTTTTTTAAATTAAATAAAAAATTGTATAATTAAAATTTCTTTGGTAAAGATGTGTAAATGTTTTAAAAATTATTTTATGATGTTAGAGGATTGCTAATTCATTACCATGGGATATGACTCAAGAGAGAAGAAATTTTGGTTCAAACTAATAGTTCAACTAAATGATACACAAACAATTATCCAAAGAGTAGTTGCACCACATTCTTACTAGATTCATTATGAATGAACCAAGCTATCTATGAACTCTCTAATATTCATATGTGAACTTCCACCCTCATCAACTGACTTTGCTGCCAAATTCTTCCATTGTATGGCTTTTTTCTTGATCTCTTTTCCTATCTCAGTCTCCATAATTTCCTTTATAGCATGCTTCAAAGCTTCCCCTCTGAAAACCCCTTTGTCATCAGGTGAAACTCTTAGGCCTATTTTCCAAATATCTTCAATAAGCTTTGCATTTGTGGTTTGGTCTGTCCATTGTGGCATGGCAATCATTGGAACTCCTAAGCTCAAAGCTTCCAATGTGGAGTTCCATCCACAATGTGTCACAAAACATCCTACTGCCTCATGTTCCAACACTTTCAATTGAGAGCACCATGTTACCACTAAACCATTCTCTGAGTTTCTCTCAAACCCTTTTGGAATCTTTCCCATTTCAGTAGCCCTAACCACCCACAAGAAGTTGCAGCCACTCTCTTGCAATCCAAAAGCTACTTCCTCCATTTGCTCCTCACTTAGGGTTGAAAAGCTCCCAAATGAAACATAAACTATGGACCCCTTTGGCTTCTCATCCATCCATTTCACACATTCTTCACTCTTGAAGAGGCTGAAGCCATACTCATCATCATCTTTATCTCTTTTGTCCAGAAACATAGATGGTATAGTTGGCCCAATTGTCTTCAACTTTGGCCAGATCTTCATCAACCAATCTGCTACCTGCAGAATATTTTGCAGTCTTGTAGGTGAAGGTGTAATATCAAAAAAGTGCATCATTAACTGGTATATTGAAACTATTTTGATTCAGTTTGGGAAAAAAGAATCATTATAATGCAACTAGTTACACTACCATTTCAATGTTTGACTTGAATATGAATCTATATCCCTAGTCGAAATGCAATTTCTCACAAATATGTATAACTTTTTATGAATATTTTATGATATACTCGTGGGATGAAGAAATCTGATATCAGTGAACCATAGGATTTATTGGAAATAAGCAATTTGGAAACTTTAAACATTGGTTTGTAAATTGATTTCATTGCAACTTTCATTTGTTTAAAAAAGTTCCACTTTTTAAATCTATTTAAACAATTTAAGTCTGATCTCTCAATTTTTCCACTGATTTTATTCTTGGTAAACTTTTAATTTTTTTTTAGTAGTTTGTCATTTCTAAGCAATAACATGATGTGAAGTAAATTATATATGTTTGATGCTTTCAACGAAATTAATATTCTTCTCAACTATGAATAAATAATACTTGTGTGGATCTAGATGCCTATATTAAAATAATGCAGCATCAAACCATTGCAGCTAACTGCACACCATTACAGCATTAAACTATTTTTGGCCTGAGTTCATGTATTTTGTGATTTTCTTTGTGTACATAAACATGAAAAGGGTTGGAATATCATATATAATCTTTTCTATTACTGATAAAAAAAACACTATTTATATCTTATAAAAACAATGGTCTAGACTTTTTGTAATGAACACTGATAATTTACCTGTTTTTCCAGATCATAGAAAGTATTGCAAAGGACCCAATCAGCCTCTTCAATGTTGGAAAGCTGGTTTAGAACAAGCTCAAAAGATGCAGAATATGTACCATAGCTGTATATAAAAGATGGCAAATCAAAAGGTTGAAGAAGTGGCAACCCTGGCAAGGAAATAACATTGCTGTTTTCCAAGGGAACTTTCAAATTCCCCTTTTGAACATGGTGATAGACACAGTTAACAAAGAGAGGTTGTGTGAGAAAAACAGCACAAGTTAGGCCATGTTTCTTGGCAATATCAAGAGTCCAAGGTAGGAAGGAATCATAGACAAGACAGTGAATTGGGTTGTCACAAGTAATGAGTCTTTGAAGTAGTTCTGATAATGTTTGTGGCCCAACTTTCCAAAACCTGTCTAAGTAGGCCTTAATGCTCTCTGCTTCTGCAATCCCACCATCATCAAAACCATCAGAAAAGCCCTCAAGAGTGATGGAAGCAGGTAACTTGGGAATGGTCTTGCAGTAGAAATGGGTGGTGACTAGTGTTACTCTCACCCCATCATGCTGCAAATGCTTGGAGAACTGAAGCAAGGGGTTTATGTGTCCTTGGTGTGGATATGCCAACACCAAACACTGCATTCTCTTTGTCTTTGTCTTCTGTTCCTTCTCCATTTCTGCTTCTGAATGAAGCTTCTTGTTTATGATCCGTCTCCTTTGACTTGTGTTCATCTTTCATCAATAATGAGGCCAATAAATACTCAGTCTCATCTTTCAATAAAAATTATTGTATTTGTTTCACCAAACACTAGTAGAAAAAGGGGCAACAACGTCATAGATTTTATGCCTGACATAAATACACTTAATGTAAAAACAAGGGATCATATTTTTAATGCAAAAATAGGGGATCATATTTTGGAAGATAAGAAGATGCACATTACAATAAATTGTAAATTTACCTACCACTACCAATTATTATATGATACAAATCTTGTATCATATAATACACAGAACTTAAATTTTGATTATGATGAAACACAGGTTAGTTGAAATCTTGTTTAATAACTACTTTTAGTGCTAAGTTTGAGTCAATTCTGGGTACTTTTTGTGCTGTTTTTGGTTCTGTAGCTGTAGTATGATGCAGGTGTTGAAGCACTGCAGCAATAGTTAGGGAAGTGATACTTGTGTTGTGTGACTGCTCTAGCATTGCAGCTGCTTGTGTAGTTCATGCTGTAATCTTGATATGGTTTTGTGTTTGAAACCTTAGCCTATAGTGTAGAGTTGAGGTGCAATTCATTGAAGTATCTCCTTTTTTATTATTATTTTTTTTAAAAAATAGAATAAAATTAATATTGTATGAGGATTATTATATATAACTATAAACTTATAAAAAGATTTAAATTCGTAAATAAATTTAACATTATTTACAAATAATTAACAATAAATTATTTATTAATAATAATAACAACACTAATATTATTACTTAAATTAATAATAATAATAATATTTTATTAAAAATAATAAAATTATTATTATTATATTAAAAATATTAATATAAGAATATTACTACTATTAATATGGGTTGTTGGATTTAAGAGGTTGACCCACTTGTATAAATGATGACGGATTAACGGGTCATCAGATCTGATCCACTTTATCATCTCTACTTAATAATATAATTTTTTTTTATATAATATAAATACTTTATAATTAATACTTTTGAAAGTGTTTTAACTTTTTAAAAAAAGGAAAAAAATTAGATCTTCCTATTACTTCAACAAGAAAATTATAGAACAAATATCAGTTAATCCATGGTTAATATAAGAAAATTATTAAATAAAAAATAATTTTAAAAAATAAAATAATTAGTTATTATTTCATTAAATTAAAGATAATTTTATAAATTAAAAAAATATTAGTGTTTAAAGTAATTTTTATTATTAATAAATTTTTATAAAATACTTTTCAAATTAATATTTAACTATTAATTATTAAGTTTTAGTTAGTTATCATTTTACATTTTAAATTGATCCAATTGATTGTTATTGTTGTAACGAGAATTAAAAAAAATTCTTATTATTGCTTATAAAAAAAAATTCTTATTTTTCATATGACCCAACATATTTGCTTTATAGTCTAAACAAAAGTGCAAACATTAAAAAAGTTAACATCATGATTTATCAATATATATAACAATAAGTTGATTTCCTTTAAAATAAGAAATTAAAATTCAACCCAAGAAAATTGATGAGTTACATTATATAACCATCACAGTTACCAAAATTATAAAAATTATGAACAAAATATTAACTTAATTGCACTTTTTTATCCATCAAGTATCACCATCTTCGACTCCCATAATTTTAACTCAATTTAACCAATATAAATAAAAGCAGAATTAACTTTTAAGAATATTATAAATTTAAATATTTTAATTTATCTGTTCTTAAAATTTTGTATTATATCAATTATTTAAATTTTTTATTTTTTTATTTTTATATAAGTATTTGATGTTTATTTTTGCTGTCAATAAGATGACGTCAATCATTTTTAACTTCTCAGTTAACTAACTAATGACAGTTATGTCATCTTCTTCACAGCAAAATTTGACTAAAAAATATTTTAAATATTAAATATAACAAACAAACTTTTTAATATGACTTCAAATATTCAAAAAAATATGAAATAATTAAAATTCAATCAAACCATGTAAAAAATGATTTCAATCTTCAGAAGTCTTATATATTCAATCTATTTTGTTTCCTTTTTCAGTTCTTCGTTTACTTCTGCATAATCAAAGCATTCAATTTTCCAGTTCTTCATCTCTCTCTCTGTCTCTCTTCAGCTTCAGGTTTCTTGCAACAATGGCCGCATCTAGCTCTGGTTCGTTTTCTTCTTCCCAACACAGTTTCTTTTAAACCTTTGCTTAAAAAGGTGCATTTTTTATTTTTCATTTTATATTTTCTTTAGCCAACTCTTGAAATTACTAAAATTGTAATTGTTTTGTGCCACATTGAAGTTGTGGACGACTATTTGGACTATGGGCATGCCAAATGCATTGCCTTCAATCGTCGTGGTACACTTCTTGCTGGTAAATTTTCTTACTTACCCTTCTGTCTTTTTCATTTCTTTCAGGTTTGAGTTCTTTATTTCCAATTCTTGAGCATTAAAATTGCTTTCAAAAGCAAAAAAAAAGTAATTCTTGAAGGGTGTTTTAACGAATAATATTTTCTTCTTCTGTTTTTTAATTTTTTACTTTCCATTTTCTCATTCTGTTATCTTCTCTTTCAAGAAACTGTCACACTTTTGACTCAGTCCAATGCTTTTCAACCATGTAACAATTAAAAGATTGTATTTTCAGTTCTCACATTTTTCTTAAAACATCTTGTATGAGTCTAAAGTTTTTGTGAGGTTTGTTTTCTCAGAACTTATTTGAATATTAAAAGGTATGCTTACTGGAATTCTATTGAGAGTGTGTTATTATACGAGAACTGTAAAAATGATGTTTTTTGAGTGTGAATATATAAATCTTGATTCTCCATTTTTATTTTTGTAATGGTATCATGTAAAAGTGGAGTATGATTTAGTATCGGTAAAAAAGCTATTTACTGGGTATCTTTTGTGATTTATGCAGCAGCTATTTGTGTTGAAGCATAGCATAGCATGTGCCCATTATTTACTTGATTGAATGTGTGTTATATGAACATAATAGTAAATGTAAAGTAAAACTTGTATAAATCATTGTTGGTGGTATTGTATACATTATCATCTCTCTAACTCTTGCTTTGATAAATTGTTTCAGTTGGGTGCAAAGATGGAAGGTGCGTTATCTGGGATTTTGAAACCCGTTGCATTGTTAAAGAGCTAAAAGATGAAGAATGTTCATCTCCAATAAACAGTGTCTGTTGGTCGAGGTCTTGTAATCATCTTCTTGTGTCTTCTGCTGACCAGTCATTGACACTATGGGATGTGAAGAATGATAATAGGATAACAAGAATAGTTTTACAGAAAAACCCTCTACAAGCTCGTCTTCATCCACGTTCCTCTAAACCACCACTTTGCTTGGCATGCCCTCTCTCAGTTCCTCCCCTGATTGTTGACTTGAACACAGAAAAAACAACTTCGCTTCATATTTGTGTCTTACATAGCAGGTGTGACTGTAGTGATGCAACTACTTTCTGTTCACCAACTCCTGCGTGTTTTAACAAGTATGGAAACCTGGTTTATGTGGGAACCTCAAAGGGGAAAATTCTTTTAATTGACTATATAGAAAATGAGGTGCATGCCATGATTCTTATCCCTGGTGATTGTGAAGTGAAGAACATTGTGTTCAGCAGAAATGGACGGTACCTTCTAGCAAACTCAAGTGATCGAATAATCCGGATCTATGAAAATCTTCTACCTCTGAAAGATGAAGTTAAAGCACTTGATGCTCTGAAAGGGAACTTCAGTGGCCTAAAGGGTACTGATAAGTTGCAGGCTGTAGGATCAAATTGCTTGACTTTGATCCGGGAGATGCAAGATTTAACCATGATTTCTCACTGGAAATCACCCTGCTTCAGTGACAATGGGGAGTGGGTTGTTGCTGGTTCTGCTAGTAAAGGAGGACACAAGATTTACATATGGGATAAAGCTATACAGGTGAAAATCCTTGAAGGGCCTAAGGAAAGCATTGTTGATTTAGCATGGCATCCTGCACGTCCTATTGTTGTATCCGTTTGTTTGGCTGGCAAAATTCATGTCTGGGCCAAAGATGTCTCAGAGAACTGCAGTGTATTTGTTCCTTTTGTAGAGCGAGAAGATGAATTTGACTTGAAATCTCCTGAGACTGAGAAGGTAAGGTAGAGTGACATGATCATACTGGTCTTCTTTTTCTTTCTTGATCAACTTTTAGTTCGTCCTAAGTTCACATCATTTCAGGAGGTGAAAAGATCTAAAGGTGATGAAGTTGAAGAAGGTGAAATTGTGGAGAATGTGGAGAATGTGGAGAAAGGTCTTGATTTCAGTGACTCTGACATGTCTCAAGAAGAGTTATGTTTCCTGCCAGCAAGTCCCACCTATAATGTTCCTGAACTGACAGACAAGTTAATAAGAAGTTCTCCTGAGTCGGTGGACAGCAATAACTCAAGTCCATCTGGAGGTAATGTCAACCATTGAACCTGCTTTTGAGAATGAGGAAAATTAACTATTGAACAACCAATTTGTAACTCTTGCATTTGAGTTTTGATCTTCCTAATTTTGTGGATTCGAATTGGACCTCTCAACTGTTTTATATTTTGTTTTATTACAAAAGAAAACTGATTTTTTTTTTGGTTTTCAATGGTTTTTTGTTGGTAAATTGAGTTTCCTCTCAATTTTGCATTGAAAAAACTAGTTCGAGTTTGAATAAAGGAGATTTATTTTTGCAAACTTAGTTTACAGAATGAAGTTCATTCAAACTTAGTCTTCAAACTTGAATCCAAACATGTCTCTTTCAGTTAATATTACAATCTTCAAAATTTCTGTGCAGATACTTCGGGAGAAGGAACTAACAGAAGGAGGACTCCTTCACAGTAGATGAAGGAGTCACAATCTAGCAAACCATCAAAATCCGAAGAGTAAATCTTTGGTTGAATAAATGGACTATTGTAAATTCTTGTAAATTTTTCTTTGTCTTTTACTTTAGAAATGGAAAAAACAGAAGTGTAGATATGATAGATGACATGAAATGACAAAAGGGAGATAGAGAAAAATGAAAAGTTTCAATTAGGAGTATAAAGTGTGTACATGTCTCCTATTTCTTGTCTTTGCCTCACATTTTGCATTAATTTTGGAAAGTGAAGTTTGGTATGTCCTTTGCTATGTATGGTTTTTTGCTACCCTACCCAGAAAGAATTTTTCATCAGATAGAAAACATTTTTTATAAGAGAAGAAAATGGAAAAGAAAAAATTGGATAACCATTTTAGAAGTTAATTAATTTATGAATAATTATTATTTTTTTCACCAATTTATGATTTTAATTTTCAGAAAAGTTTAACTTTTTTTTCTTTTCTATAAGCATTTAAGAGAAATTTATCCAAATATAAAATGTAGGTTGAGTTGTTATTGTCAATTCATGCCTGCTTATCTTTTAAGTACGTTCACTCGAAATTACTCAGTGTGGTTGCAGACATCAGATACTTGAGTAACTAAGCAATTTAGTTTTTGAATTTTTATCTTTCTAACATGCTAGTTTATATACAAATTTAAAACAAGTTAATTGTAAGAGATCCTACTTTGATTATACAAACTCTACCTTATAAACAGTTTTTTAAAGACTAAAATGAAAAAAAATAGGAAACTAATTGAAATCTTTAAAAAAATCAGGCATTTATTTGAATTTTTCTGAGATTTAAAAGACTAATTAAGTATGCATCAGTTGATTGACCTCATTCTAGATTGATATCCAGTAGATGAATAAACATTTTCTAGATATAAGTTAATTTCAGGATCTTTTCCTTCTTTATTGCAAATTCTAAAATCCAAGAATTCATATTCAATAGTGAAACTAATAACTTAAAGTAATTTTTAAGCTAAAAAACTGTGAAGTAATCAAATGAGTTTACTTAACTTTAATCTTTTTTCTCAAGGCTTTAACTTTAATGATGTTTTTAAGACTAAAAAAATTGGCCTGGAACTATTGACCTGCCTCAATCTTATGATTATAAAACTTGTCATGCTTGTTTTACAATTAGTTTAGTAACTATGTATTATTATTAGTGCAGAAAAAATAGACAGATATGATCATAAAATGTGACTTTAAATATATGTTTATATGCCGAAATCATATGAAAAAGATGGATTCTTTATGTTGTAGCTAGAGAATGAAGCTTTTTGTAAGAAGCATAAACACCTAGTCCCAACACCAGAACCGTTGCACTAGTATACAGTAGCACATGCTCATCTTCATTGAACCCTTTCAGCAAACTTGTCACAGCTTGTGAAGCAGAAGCAGCCACCTCCTTTATCCCAATCCATTCTGATGATCCAATATCACCAAGTTTACCATTCATTTCCACTTTTTCTTTGCCCTTTCTCTCACCAATTTTACATCCAATAGTCTCATCCATGATACCTTCCTTTTTTCCTTTCTGGGGTGGTTTTCCTGATGCAGAAGCATTCTTCCTTTCTTTCCCATTAACCCTTTTCCTTTCACTACTTTCAAAATTTACTTCTCTTTGATTCTTGGCATTTTGTGAAATTCCTTCTTCACCCTTTTGAGGCACAGAATCACTTGTAGCTTTTGGTGAGGTTAAAGCCTCATTAGCTTGCATTTGACTCTCAATTATTGATTTTGGTTCCTCACAAGTTTCCATTTCACCATTCTCACTTGATATGGTTACCTTTGGCATTATGATACTGTAAATTTCTCCTTGGAACACACCTTTCAGCTTGTTCACATCACAATTCATAGGAACTGCATATACAATGTTGAAGCGGATTGATCTGTTATCTCCAAGTGATCGTCCACCAAAAACTCTAACTCTTCTATAATCATACTCAAATTGAGCACCTATATCATCTTCTGCATAACCTACACCAAAGCCAAGAAATTAATAAGCACATCATGGGAAAAATAATGATTTTAAAATAATTTATTTTTTACCAATAAACTTAATCAAGCACGCATGTATATATATTTGTAATATGATTGAAGGTTTGAAAGGGTATAAAAAAAAAGGAAAAACAAGAACATGGTTTTGGTGGATGATGAGGTAATTAGCCATACAAACCAGGAAGGTGAACAAGCAGGGAGTGTGATTCTGGGGTCTCCTTTGTTTCTAATTTTGGCTGGCAAATTCTCATTGTTATGTTTGATTGCATTTCCATCTATTTGATTGGAACTTCTTAATTATTATATATATATATATATATGTTTATATATAGATAACTGAGTAATCAAGATTTGATGAGAAATGCTTGCTGAAGAAACAATTCATTCCTTTTTGTTGCTCAATGTTTTGAGATGATGAATTAACTTTGAATTTCCCTCTAGCTCTTGGTATAACTTCTGGGATAAATAAAGTTCATATTCTTTGTTTGGCTGATGCACTTTAAAAGTCTAGCAATGTGTTGATATTTCAGAACGTATGAAACATCTCAACATAATTTTGAATGTTCAAATTACTAGTGTGGCATTCGTGTTGATGCATGGGTTATATAACACTAGTATAAAAAGTCATAATTATTCTCTTGTAATACACATATATACATATATATCTATATATATATTATGTACTAGCATTCATATATTTTCTATACATTAAAATATTGAACATTGTTAATAAATATTCACATAGTTACTTACAAAAAAAAAATTAATAAAAGAATATAAATATATTAAGATTTCCTTAAATCACATTTTCACCCACATTTAGGTTTAAACTCTTAATCTTTCCGTAAGCATTTCAACTTTTTTTTTTCTTTTATTATCCAAGAAATTTACATGTGGACCAAAAGATGGATCAAACTTAGACAATGAGATAACATAACCAAGTTATATAACATTGTAATTGCTTATATATTTTGGGGATCTGGACGAATCCATATATGTTCAACACTTTCAACAGTCCCAATCGATATACAACTATATTTGAATTGTGCTAGTAGAGGAGTCTCAACAGATGCATGATAAAGGTAAATTATTGTAAAATTCATAGCAAACTAGGCATGCATAAGTAGAATACATGGAAAAACAACCCGAAAAACATGCAATTCTCAAAAAAGCAAAGCTTAACTCAATAGAAGAAGAGAAGAATATGATGAATCTTGCAGAAAAAGAAGGAAATACGACAAACAAAAAGACCAAAAATGACCAATTTGCCCAACACATTGAAAGGGGATAAGTAGATTGACTTTAGAGAATAAGTATTGAAAAACTTCTAAAACACTAAGTGTTAAAGGCATACCCTGCGAATTGAGGCCAGAGAAGGATCAGGATTTACATAGTTTAGAAGGCTAATCGAATTCAAAATGGCTGAGTGAAAATAGTTTCATGCTAAAAAAAGCTCAAATTCGCTTGGAAAGGACTTGGAGCTAATCTGAACAAAAGAAGAGAGGTTCAAATTCACTTAGGCTTGACTTGGAGTGAAACCCAAGCCTAAGAACTTTTCATGATTAAGAAAGAATTATGCCGGGGTTGACTTGTATCTATTAATAGCGCAATTAGGCCATTTATCGATGTTTCTAGTAGGACCTCTGCCAAGCTTCTAAACAAGCCCTTTGCGATCATACTTTTAGATCAAATGCCTACATTTTATAAAATTTCATAAAATTGTCGTTGAGTCAAATTATACACAATGAAGGAACAAAATAATAGTAATTGCACTTACATATGATTTAAACCAAGTCTGAAAAGTATTCAAAATTTGAGCATATAATGTTGTGGGATATAATTATAATAAGAATGTTGAGTACGTACCTCATGCTCATAGTCAATCATTAGACCAAATGAATGACATCATAATGATGCTTGTCATAATTACTTACAACTTCCAAAACTTACTTAAAGTAAGGGACGACTCCGAATAGTTTAACAGGACATATAAATGTGCAATGTTCTTATCTCTTTCATCTAATGTAGAAGTTGTGCATTTACCAAAGTCACAACCTGGATAATTGAAAATTTGATAATGAAACTTTAGGCAATGAACTTTGTCCTCCATCTTTGTTTCAAGGAACTCTTGTCCACCTTGATAGAATCTCATTTAGATAATAATTTGAAGCAAAAATTAACATTTTCTAGTAAATATGTTTGAAAAAAATTGAGCCTTCAACACATGATTTGTTTGTAACCTTTTGCTTAATTGTAAGAATAAACCCAACCACCAAAATAGGGTGTCAAATGTATATGAAGCTTATAACATTTTTAGGGTATGTTCATGACATATGAAAACATGGTTTAATATACATTCAAAAAGATACATCAATCTATATTGTAATAGTCCTCCCACCTATGCTTCATATGCTAAATGAATGATAAGATGTTCCATGGAGTAAAACAAACTAGGAGGAAATATTTGCTCAAGTTTACACAATATCATTGGGACATTGTCATCTCAACCACATAGATAAACTTCATTCAACATTCAGGAACAAATTTTCCTAAAGAACTGATTAAACTCAGTTAACACATTAGATATAAGTTTAGGCAACACTTTAAGCGCAATGGAAGTAGCCATTGCAAGAAAACATGACAGTCATGACACTCTTCATTCCAAATAAATTTCCTTCCCTCATGTCAAAACATCTACTTAAATTTGAAGCATTACCATTTGATAGCTTAAGTGACATGATCAACTAACAAATAACCAATCTTTGTTCTTTATTCAATGCATATTGCTCATTTGGCTTGACAACATTGTCATTCCTACTAGGTTTCAACTCCAAACCCTTGCTTTTGCAATATATTACCAGATCCTTTCTAAATTTCAATGTATTCTTTTCTTTCCTTTAGTGTCCATTACTGTGTATAAAATATTTAGAAACATATTTATTTTAATGTCCATGACATCCAAAATATATGATAGACGATGAATCATCCAATTGGACAACTAAAAATAACGATCAAATATCGTTATAATTCATTATTTTTAATGACACCCGCAATAACGACGGTTCAGGAACCATCGTTATATGTCTATTTTAACCGTCGTTATTGACTCTGCCATGTTGAATCAACAAAAAAGAAGAATGAGAAGCAATTAGAAGTGAAATGAAGGAGAGAGTAACCTTTTTTCGTTTTGCTTTCTGGCACGCACGGTGGAGTTGAGGAAAGGGGAAGTTTTCCAGAGCGGGCATTGGATGCGATGGCGACTAGGGCAACACATGGTGGAGGGCGCGGAACGTGGCGACAGCTAGGGCAACACGCGACATGGATGGTGCAGTACGCAGAGGAGTCTGGCGAGACGCGGCTGGTGAACTAGTTCGTGACGCGGTGGGAGCTGGTTCGTGGCGCCGCGGCGGCAGCTAGGGCAACACGCGACGTGGCTAGTGTGGCACGCGGAGGAGGTTGGCGGCACGCGACGTTGGTGAACTGGTTCGTGATGCAGTGACAACTGGTTCGTGGCGCCGGCTAGGGCAACACGCGACGTCACTTGTGCAGCACGCGGAGTTGGTGAGTTAGTTGGTGGCGCGGTGGCAACTGGTTCGTGGTGCGGGCGCGATGAGCGTAGCAAAGTGAAGATGGGAGTTGGTTGGTGGTGCTGGGTCGCAGCGCTGGGTTTACGGTGACGAACAGAATCCACGACACAATGAGTGAGGAGCACAGGCGCTATTGTAGTGGCAAAGAGTGAAGACGGAAAAAAAGTGAAGTGTGTAAGAGTGAAGTAGGAGTGAAAATGAAGTCTGTTGCCAAATGAGTGTGCGGAATTTTGAAACCCTAAAAAATGAGTGTGTGAAATTTTTAAAACCCTAAAAAGTAACGACGGTTCCTTTCCAGAACCGTCCTTATTTTTGCTGAACCTTAAAGTAACGACGGGTCCTCCCAAAACCGTTGTTATAAATGCTTCCGTTTGTTTTATAATTACAAGTTTGCCACCGTTTTTTTTAACGATGGTTTTAACTAAACCGTCTTTATATAGCGTCATTATAGTGATATTTTGTACTAGTGTTAACTTTTTAAAAACTCAAACTTATTGTATAAATTTTTATTATGATTATAAAAATAAGAAACAAATCATTTTGAACCAGTCATGAAAAAACATTTATTTACTCCAAAAAAATTCTGAAACATACTTGTGCACATAAATCTTTATTATCAATTTATATAATTCATAATTATATAATATATAGATTCATGTTCCCATGTCCTACATTTTATAAATTATACGTATCTCCGTATCCGTGTTGTATCAGTGAGTATCTGTGCTACATAGTTGAAAAATCATTATTTGGCCACTTTTAAATTGCCTTCATCACAAAATTTTGCTTTCTCCAAAACATCATACATTACTGCTCCATCTTCCCTTAACATTTTCAATTCATCTATGAGAGGACATAGATAAACATCAATTTTCTTCTTTGGATTTGATGGGCCAGGAATTATAACGATTATGAACACAAATTCCATTCTCATGCACATATGTGGTGAAAAAATACATGGAGTAAGGATAACAAATCAAGAAGAACAAGCCTTACATGTTATGTTAAACGGTGCAAAGCTATCCGGACACAACCCTAATCGAACATTACATGCCTTTTAAGCAAAACTAGGACACAAATTGTTACAGTTGTTTCCATGTTTCAGCATTAAATAGATGGGATATACAACCTTCCTCCCTTTCATGAGCGTGATGCCATTTCATGTTAGCAATTGATTGCATGGATGAATATAATCGTTGCAATTGAGGAACCAGTGGAAAGTACCACATAGTTTACATTGGAACCATTTTCTCCTTACCTTGTCTACTAACATGTATATATATCATTACACTCTAATACTCGACAACTTTGGAGCACTTCATTTTACATATAATACAACATGCATCCATTTGACAACACTCGAATCCCAATTCAGAAACTATTTTTTTGAATTCACAGAGATTGACAAAAAATTATTCCCACTATACATTGTATCTCCTTTGAATTACATCCACTCATTATAGCAACATTAAGATAAACTACTCTTCAAATATCATGCTGGCTTAAGTAAGTATTATTACACGTAAGCGAACATCATGCTTGCTTAAGCAAGTATTATTACACGGAAAAATTATAATCAAAAGATAAGTTTTTTGCTCTGTTCTCTCTCCTCCGAAGGGTTTTGGTGCGGCTAGGGTTTGTGTGTGTGGCCGTTCATTTTTCTGCTTGGTGGTGACGCATGGGTCATGGGTGCTGGTCAGTGGCGGCACGGCGATCTGCAGAGACGTTGGTGGTGGCGCGGCGACTCTCTACGTCAGCATACAAGGTGTATTCTTTCCTTAAATCTTTTTCTTTGTAATTTGTCACATTTTTCATGTAGCATGTTCTATTTTGTGGTAAAGTCAAGGCTTTTTATCAAAATTTGTGGTAAAGTCAAGATTTTTATCAAGGAACGTGTGCGGGTGCTGTTGGTGGGGGTGTCAAGACATTACATACAAAAAAAAGTTGCCCCCTTTTTCATGTAGCCAGATCTACATTGTGGTAAAGTCAAGAATTTTATCAAGGAACGTGTGCGGGTGCTGTTGGTAGGGGTGTCAAGACATTACATACAAAAAAAAGTTGCCCCTTTTTTATGTAGCCAGATCTACATTGTGGTAAAGTTAAGATTTTTATAAAGAAACGTGTGCGAGTGCTGCTGTAGGGTCAAGGGTGTCTCTTCTTGGAGTTTTGTGGAACTTCAAGAATGACAGGGCCTTTGTCGGTTTCTTGATACCTTGGGGTTGTTTGAAAGAGAATGGAGTGGTTCCAATTAAGAAGGCGGTTGTTACGCACGAACATAGGAAAACCTTTGCTTAGGCCTTGGGCAATACTTGACATCCCTTTGTCCCAACTACCTACACCTTGTATCAAAGGGGGACATGGTTGTTGTCTGGGTTGAAGAGGAAGATTACTTGGTTGGTCTAGAGGATTGCAAGACCCATCTACATGGTCAGATTATTTTATCTAAGGGGGATAAACCTCTCACACACCTTGATTTAACTAAAAATTTGCAACTTGTGTGGAAGACTATTGGACCATGGAAAGAAATCCCTCTTGAAAAGAATTTTTATAAATTTGAGTTTTCTTCTTTAAAGACATACGGTGGATTCTCGGGATGGGTTCATGGCAATTATTTCCTGATTTCTTGAGATTGTTTGCCTGAACAAAAGACTTTGTTCTTTGCATCTAATATGAAGAGTCCTAAAACCCAATCCTGGTTACAATCTACAATTTCCCCAATTAATATACCAAGCATACAATTAGTCTACACTATCAATTAGATCCCTAAAACCCACGCAAACACCAATAATTTCTTTTTCTTGCGTTCTCTGTGCTGGCAGAGACACAAAATATGTTTTTCTTACGTTCTCTGTGCAGGCATAAAAGGTTGTTCATTTTAATTATTTTTTTTTTATAAAATAAACACACTTCTCATGATTTTCACTAACTGGACCTGATTCAAACGATGAAATAGTGAAGTATTAATAAAATAGTGAGTTAAAATATGTCGTGTACAAGTATCCCACGTTTGAGATTATATATATAGTTTAAAATTCACAATAATATATAATCAAATTCGATTATATATATCACTTGGTTTCCGTTCATATAGAACATGAAATAAGTATCAAAGATGCATAAACTCTTTATTCCACCATGGTTTGAGTTACAGTTTATTGTTCATGTACAACTGTGAGAAAATATTCATTGAGTAGAACATATTTTAGGGTATCCCTCAAAAGGAAAACCTATACGATACGTAATATCCCAATGCAGCAATGACAAGAACAGCAGCACCAATATTTGCTGCTAATTTTTTCTCTTCCTCATTAAGTGTCCCTTCTGAAAATTTTGTGAAAATGTGGGAGACAGAACCAACCCTTTCCATTGCATTCTCTTCACTCTTCAGTTCCTTTTTTAGAGAAGTTCTGTTGTTAGATTGCTTTTCCTTTTCCTTGGCTAACATTTTTTCTGTATTGGTTTCTTTCTCTCCAAAATCAGCCTGCTCCTTATCTTTCACAGACTTTCTTGACTTAGAAGGTTCCTCTTTAACTTCCTTTGTGATCCTCTCCTTCTCTTCATCTTCATCACTTGTTTCCTTTTCATCTTCATCACTTGTTTCTTCTGAATCTTCATCACTTGTTTCCTCTGTCTTCTCTTCCTCCAATTGCTCTTTAACTGTTGGCTTTCTGGTAACATTTGTTATATCAGGTTTTGGCTTGTCTTCCTCTTGACCCTTTGGAGGTTGCTCTTCTGTTTTGATGTTTGGTGCCATTGTTGATGTTGCTTTAGGTTCAAATTCCTCTTGACCCTTTTGAGCCTTTTCATCTGTTTTATCCTTGTTTAGCATTGTTGGTGTTGGTTTTGGTTCAAAATCCTCCTGATCCTTCCGGGACTTTTCAGCAGTTTTTACTTTGGGTAGCATTACTGGTGCCGGTCTTGGTTCTAAATCCTCTTGACCCTTCCGGTACTTTTCAGCCGTTCTGACTTTAGTTAGCGTTGTTCTTGGTTCAAAATCCTCTTGACCCTTCTGGTATTTTTCAGCCGTTCTGACTTTAGTTAGCGTTGTTCTTGGTTCAAAATCCTCTTGACCCTTCTGGTACTTTTCAGGCGTTCTGACTTTAGTTAGCGTTGTTCTTGGTTCAAAATCCTCTTGACCCTTTTGAGGCTTTTCATCTCTTTCCATTTTGGTTGGCACTGGTGTTGGTTTTGACTCAATCTCTTGACCCTTTTGAATCTTTTCATCTCTTTGCATTGTGGTTGTCCTTGTTGGTGTTGGTTTTGACTCAATCTCTTCTTGACCCTTTTGAATCTTTTCATCTCCATGCAACGAGGCTGCCCTTGTTGGTGTTGGTTTTGCCTCCAACTCCTTCCCACCCATTTGATTCTCACCAGAAAGACCAACTCTTTCTACAGCTTCTTCTTGACCCTTTCGACCCTTAATTGGTTCTGAAGGGGTCTCAGATGGTGTGCCTTCAAGAGTAGTTGTAGGTTGTGGTGAAACACTTTTCTTGCCTTGAATCGGTTCTTCAACTTTAGTAGTAGTTGTGGATGGTGGTGTGGTGGTAGCATCTTGGAGTTTTTCATCAAGCTTTGGTTCAGCTGCTACACCTTTCTCTTGGGATGTTTGCACTTGTTGTTTAGGAGGATCTTGTGAAGTGGCCTTCTTTGGCATGGTAAGGGTGAGAACTGGGGTTTCGAACTTGGCCTGAAGTGCCTCTGGTTCACAATAATCAGGAATCGGATACGATTGGTCAAATCTGTACCATCTGGTGCCTTGAATTTGTCTTTCTCCTGTAGCCTTCACTGTTCTTGAAGAGGCCACATAGGTTACCTTAACACTGTCCCTCTGAAAACCTGCAAAATTAGGTGAAGAAGAAGATGATTAATTTGACACATGCAAATGTTACCTAAACAAAAAAGAAAAAGCCAGAAACAGATTTTAACTCAACTTGTGTTTTTATTTGAGTGTGTTTGGAAAAGTTATTAGGTGGTGGAGGACTAAAACATGTTTATGGTTTCTATTAAAATTTGCAATAAAGGGAAATGCTGAATTTGTTCATCAAATACATGACATTGTTGAAATAATGAAAAATCTAATTTAGTTAGTAAATAAGTACACAAATTCAAATTGATATCGAATATTGCATATAATTTAGTATAAAATAGTTTCTAGTTTAGGGTTAAGTTGGTATTTAAAGATATATTTCAATAACAAAATGGTTTCACAAAATTTAATCATGCAGTTGCAGAACATTTTATATACTTAGTTACTCAAATGTTTATATTTTTAAAAAGAATAAATTGATTGCATTTTTAATGACCAACTTAATCATTATATATATTACTTTAATAGAGAAAAATAAAAACACTGAGATTAGCAAGGATAAAGTGGTTCATTCTATTATTTAATAGTTTCTGTCGTGTTTGAGTTAGAATTTGGTAAAATTGATTTTAATGAACACGATTTTCAAAATATACATTATTCATATTAGTTGAAACTTTGTTTTATAACTAATGTTGTAAATTTAAAATAAACATGAGCATAGCCATTGGATAACTTTGAATGTAAGGAATTTGGTTTCTCAGAAGTGATAAAACAAAGACAAAAAAAAAACATGATAAAAACTTGGCAATTATGGTATGAATTAGGATTTCGGTAATGCATTTGATGTTATATTATTTTTAACATATGTAACTTCCTAAATAATGTTAAAGAGTAAAATCAGTGTGTATCATAAAAATTCTATAAAATTCATCACCTAAACATTCATGTACTAAAAATATATATTAATATTTTTGTGGGACATATACTTGAAAAATGTAGGAATAGCTCTACGTGAATTGAATTAATTCTGTAGTAGTTCAAAATTATTAAAACAATCTTTCGTCAAAAATTAACAATTTACAATTTAAGATGAACACAATAAAAGGATGCAAAAATGTTAAAATTTGAATTAAAATTAAATGAAAAGAATTTAATGATAAAATATAAAAAAAAACACTACTACAAAATTAGACTTCTACTACAGTTTAATAAGTGAACGATCATTCTGTACGGATCGATTCTTTGTTTGTTGAATTTAGTGTGAGAATTTTGAAAACATAAGTGAGTAATTCTTTGTACACTAATATTAATATATATATATATATATATATATATATATATATATATATATCAGACATCCAAGCAGTGAAAAATATATAAAAATTATTTAGTGGTGTGATCTATAGTTTATTATATAATATTTAATACAAAAAATTAAGCAAAGAATTTTTTAATCAGTATTTGTATTTTTAAAAAGTGTATTAATGTTTTTTCCCATATATTTAAGTTGCCTATTATTAATTACTTGAGAGGTGTGGCATGGTACCTAAAATTCAAGCTTTTTAGTGAAAATTGACTAATTAAGGAAGCACGTATTACATAATCATAAGTTTTACATTTAATTTACAGTAAGTTCCTAAACTTTTCAATGGATAATTAATAATGATTTACATAATTTCTTCTTATATTGTTATTGTCATCCGTTAATTTTTTCTTTCATCTAACACTTGTTGGATTTTAAATTAGAATCTTCAATTTATTTATTAAAAAGGAGTGTACTTGTTACATATATAACACTCTTTAATAAATTATAAACTCTTTTTAATTTATGTAAGCTAATTGTTTATTGAGCAATCTTGCACATCATATGAATGTCGACTAAACTAGTTGGTATGTATCTTTTCTTGAAAAAATAAAAGAAAAAAAATAAGTTAATTTTTGTTTTTCATCTACACTGTGTGAATAAGTTGGTTTGGTAGTTTAGTAATGGTTTGTCCAAACAAAATTCTTTAGATGATTTTTTTTTGAAGAAAAAACTAAGAAATTTTTTGAAATGATAACCTCCTCTATAAATTAAAATTAATTTATCCAAAAAAAATAAAATTAGAGGAATTATATGAAAGAGTTTGTATAACTCATCTAAAATATTAATTATATTATTTTTTCTATTTTAGAAGTGTTTTTGAAAAAAAATATATTTAATTATATCCTAAGTTGGATTCTTCTACTGTTTATACTGTTATTAAGGATCAATGATAATAAGTGCAATAATTTTTTGTCATGCCCTACTAAATTCTCTTTCTTCAACAAGTAACTATTAGTTTCACCCTTTATACTTATTATATTAATTACATTTTCTAAATCTTTCCATTGCTGAATTTTGTTGCCTCCAGATTATATATTGATTCAAAACTTGCACATGTCTGCTTTTACTTTATTTATTTTTTTCAATTCTGCATATTTTTTTTTTATATATTGGATTAATACATAAATGTTAAAATTTAATGGGATTTCAATTCAGCATATTGGTTTTATTTCGAATTCATACATGAAATGCAAATGCACAATAAACAATATATATTTGTTGATTTATAATGGAATGAAAAGGCATGAACTAAGAGTAAGATTTGCAAACCAGGAAGATAAACACGAAGAAGATAAGCTTCTGGAAGATCTTTGATCTCTGATCGTGGCTGAAAAGTTTCAAAGACGCGACGAATAGAAAGATTTGGACGAAAAGTTGGTGTTCTCTGCCTGAAAGCCATGGCTCAAGAATCTGTGTTATAGGAAAAGAGAGAGAGTAGTGTTTTTACTCACTAAATTGTGGCTAAATGCTTTGAATTGAAGTTGTTTTGTTTCAGTTTTTGATGTTTTCTAGGTTTATATAACAAGGAAGTGGAGAGTATTAAAGTTGACAAGTTTTCTTGTGAGAGAGACAATTCTTTGTTTGTTGTAGGCTTTGGTTTTTTAATGTTAATTGGTTTTGTGTTTGCTGAACTTGAATTATATTCAAGGAATAACTTCTTAAAGTAATTGTTCTTTGTCTTGTCCTCACACTTATTATATACTAGCCATGCAATATTATTCATGGATACTTACAATTTATATAATAAGAAAATTTATTAAAAAATTGTAAAGATTTGATCCCTATATAGTGCTAAGTAATCATATCTTGTGGATTTGACCCGTTATTGTAGCTGTGTAGAAATATAAAATACTTAACTTATTGATAAAAATATAGGTTGATATTTGTATATATTTTGAGCATATATAATAACTTATATATATATAAATAAATAAATAAAAAAATGAAAGAAAGATCATATAAAAATTCAGTTACATTTCTCATGTTTCCCGTATATATTATTAATATTTTAATTTTAGGACTTCATATTTATTAAATTGATGATTTAATCTACTTATTTTGTGTGCCTATTATACCAAAAATTCAACATGCATCTTCATTAGATTCTAATGATATGCTTTAAGACGAAAGTGTGGAACATAATTTGATATGAGTAGCATATTTTATTAGACGTAAGTTTTTTTTTATCAATTATAAAGAATAATATAAATAGAAATAACAAGGGAACATTTTTACAATTTTTTTTTAAAAGGTAAAAGATGTGATCTCATACATTCCAACATATGTTTCTCAATAAAATAATGAGAATCACCTAACTCACCAAAAGTTTGCAAACAAACTAGCCAGGCAAAAGATCCCTAACAATATTGTGGAACAAGAGCTTTGATGTCTCCAAATCTATATGGATTGCTTGAAGACTTGTTGTTGCTTGTGTGTGTGAGTTCTGGGTAGTTTGAATTTGTAATCCACTCATAAAATTGATCCAAAGTTGTTTGATTTTAATTCCTTTGAAAAAGATGTGTTTTCAAAGAGAAGTGGAAAAACAACTAGTTATTTTATCGTTTCAATCGGTTGTTTTACACTTAAGAGTTTTTTTAAAGGATTTGAAATTGTTTGACTTTGGTTGACTTTGCTATCAAAACAATTCAAGCAATTGATTTTTGAAAATCCTTAACAAAACTATGTTAAGTTAAATTAATCTGTTTTAAATGATTTTAACTGATTTTGGATATTTCATTAATGCCTTTTAACAACTATTTGGAGTATAAATAAGTGGTTTTACACTCCTAGTTGTTAAGATTTCAAATTAACACTTTCAAATTAGTTTTTTAAGATTGCTTCAAGCTTTGGATACTTTCTAAGAGTGGAATAGAATTGTGATGTAATCAAGATTGTTTTGATCTTTGATCATTATCAAGTGTATTCCATTCTCTTTCATTTGATTTGTATTTCTGTAAAGAACTGTGATTCACAAAGTCAAAGGCTGTTCTGATCTGTGGTGTGTTGTATTGCTAAAGGAGGTATGTGTTCTTGAGGGGTTCAAGATCACTTCTTTGGTGTGTGTGTGATTGTAATCTATGGTTGATTACATAGTGGAATACCTAATGGTTTCTGGGGACTGGATGTAGCTCTTAGTGTAAGAGTGAACCAATATAAATCTATTTGTGTGATTCTCTCTTCCCCTAATCTCAATTATATATGTTTTAAGTTGTTTTTATAATAAATTGTTGATAAAAACAACCGGTTGAATCACAAAAACAACCGGTTGATTTTTTGGAAATAAACTAAAACAGTTTTGTAACTTGAGCATTTTTATTCCTTTGGCTTTGATTCTTCATTGGCTTTCTCCATACCTTGTTTTAGGCCCCCTCTTGTTTTAGGCCTACAATTCTAACAAATATGTGATTACAAACATGTGTAAAACAAACCATCCTTCCAATCGAAAGCAAAAATAGCAGCCCATAGAACTAATGGAACTACCACCTTTTCCATCTCTATCTCAATGAAAACCCTGCATGTTTAATCCAAAAGAGTGTTCAAAAGTGATCGTGATGTAGTTGTCTAGAAAGGATGACTAAAGTATCTCAAGATCTAGAATGCTTTAATCATCCTTTCTAAACAAGTTCCTCAAACATAAGTATTGTTAATTGTTTAATAAATGAAGACAAATCGATCAAACTTACTTAAAATTTTGTTTAAACGAATAGGTATAAGTGTCTTGCTTCCTCAGACACGCGCTTAAAATTTTATCTAACCGAAGAAACATAAGTACATTGTTTTCACGGATAAGCAGATGACAAGTAAAAATTTGACTAATAAGCTTTCGTTTGATTAGATAATAAGTACACTTTAGATAAGCTTGAAACTATATTTGAACAGTATTCATCATACCTAGTCCTCTAGAGCACTCTCATGAATGCACTTTTGTTCTTTTATTAAACTAATTCACTTAATTTTTTTTCAAAAAGGCCTCTTTTATAAAATATGTCATATTATCTTTAATATATATATATATATATATATATATATATATATATATATGAAAAAATCATTAATACACTTAATATATATGAAAAAACATTAATATATGGAAAAAAAATTAATACACTCAATACATTAATACACTAAACTACTTTAGATTTTAGATTCTAAAAATTGGTAGTTAACATTTTGGTAGCTAATTAGATACCAATTAGCTAATCAAATACCAATTTAGAAACTAGTTTATAAATTTTTATTAATAATAGAAAATACTTAAAATACCAATAGTTTTTTTTGTTTATAAAACAATATCTAATTTAGTCAATCATTTTTTATCTATAAAATTAGTTTATATTTAATGATTTTTTTTTGTAGTGAAATCACTATATAGATGACACACATGTGCATTTTTTATTTATTTAACATACAAGTGATAAGTGTCTAATTTGAGTATTATTTCATATTAAAATATAGACACTTATGAGTATTAATGCTAATTTACATATAAAATAATCCATAATTTATGAATTTATACCTTTTAAAAAATTTATGATCTTTATTTAAATAAGAGCATTTTATTTCCAAATTTGGTGTTAATTTCAGGTTTATAGGAAAGAATGGAAATGATTGGACTAGAGAGGAACGATATAAGCTAAAAAGAGAAGGTAGTTTCTTCCTGCACCCCTACATTTTTCTTCCTGCACTCCACAAAGTTGCGCAAAGACAAAACTGTCCCTATATAAACTGTACATTTATTATTTTTGTATTCCGGATTATGAAATTCGGTAAATTTTCGGATTGACACTTCTGGTAAATTTTTGGATTGGCGCATCCGGTAATCTCCCGAATTGATGCTTCTGGTAGTACATGAATGATAGTGTTAATCCAAAATAAAAAAAATGCAAAACATTCATAATTGAAAAAACCATTCCGGATCCGTCAATTCGTAATTCAAATTATGCATTCCAGATTCAGAAATCCATAATTGAAAAAAATCATTCTGGATCCACCAATCCGTAGTAGAAATTAGACTTCCGGATTCAGCAATCTGGAAATCAATAATTTATGCAAACTTTGCTTCTGGAACACCCCCTCATCCGGAACGCAACATGATTCACTTCCAGATTGATGAATCCGTAGCACACTCCCAGGTCCCGAAATTGTGGGGGTCAATTTCGGAATTTACAAAATTGTGGGGGTGCAGAAAGAAAAATGTAGGGGTGCAGGAAGAAAATGCCAAAAGAGAAAGTTGGAAGGTCCCATAACGCAAAAAAGCGCCAAAAAGCCCAACTCAGCAACAAGGAATCTTGCTCAAAGCGAGCTCATTCTCGCTTGAGCGAGAATGCTCCAGTGGCGTTTTCAAAAATCGACACCTTCCTCGCTTGAGCGAGCTACATCTCGCTTGAGCGAGAATGCGTCAAATACATTTGGGTCAATTTATGTTTTAATCAACAAGCCCATTAGCGCGACACAAGAAGTTACCTAACCCTAGCAAATTAGGTTAAATAGGGGGCTTAAGACTCAACCCTAATGTGCCAGATTGAGAGGAAAACACCACTGAGTGACTTGTAACCAATTGGGCGAATAAAAGATGCTAGAAGATGTGTGGCTAAACATTTGGGATTGAGAGTAATCTGTTCGAACTCTTATGTATTGAGGTGATATTTAAATATGATATAATATTTTGTTCTTGATTGATTATTGGTATTGTTGTTTTGTTTCTAACTCTTGATCTAGAATCTTAAATCTGACTCGAAAATATTTTTAGGGTTCTGACCTAAACAATAATATTTAACATATTTGAGTATTAGGAATAGACTTGAAATGTTAATTGCTATTAACGTTTGAGCTTTATTTTAATTTGTTTTTATAAATATGCGAGGAATCGATATTTAAGAAACATTCTTAATAATTTTATATGCGGGGAATTGATATAAATGAATTCAGACATCAATTTCAATCATAGAACATAATGTTAACATGCTAATTAAAATATATGAGAGTGAGAAAGATAAAACCTAATCCCTATTTTTCCAATTTGAAGCAACCAATTCTTTGTCTGTTTTCTTATTAATCATCGTCAACACAACACTTTCAACACACTTGTTATGGTTCTGTTTTATATTTAGTGAATATTATACTTGTTAATTCAACTACTTTATGTGGAATTGATATTTAGCTACCAAAGTTTTAACTACAAAATTTAGAATATAAATAAATTAATAATTAAAACATTGCTAGTTAATTAGATATTTATTTAGAAATTATTTACCAATAACAGAAACTACCACTACAAGAAAATCATGAAATAGAAACCAATTTTTAGAGACCAAAATAATTAGTTAAAATAGGAACTAAAATAGAGACCATTTTAGAAACTAAAAAAAAAAAATTGGTTTCTAAATTAGTTTCTATTATTGTTAAATAGTTTCTAAATTGGTATCTAATTAGCAACTAAGGTTTTAACTACCAATTATTTAGTTTCTAACTTTGGTAGCAAAAACCTTTGTTGCTAATTGGATACCAATTTAGAAACTATTTAACAATAATAGAAAATAATATAAACTAATTTAGAAACCAAATTTCTTTTTAATTTCTAAAATGGTCTCTAATTTAGTTACTATTGCAACTAATTATTTTGGTTTCTACAAATTGGTAAATTGGTTTCTATTTCATGGTTTTCTTGTAGTGTACTCTATATATCAATAATTATTTTAGTCTATAAAATAATATCTAATTTAATATATATATATATATTTAGAATTAGTATGAGTTTATTGATTTTAATGTAGTGACACACCGATAAAATACTATGATGACAGAAACACACCAAAGACATCCTTGTATTCTAAAAAAACTTATTTAACATATCACCCACTTGCATCTTGAATTATTGAAATCTATAAAGGAACTAAAAAAGCTTATTCTCCACATCAAACTTCACAATTATTACACACATGAGCACATCATTGGCCACACATTCTTATTTGTTGGCATTTTCTTGAGTCTCGAGAAGATGAGCATCAACATCTCTGATGACATGGTCAAAGAATTCCAAGTAGCCATATGGAGCATGAACTTCCTCACTCACCCTCTCATATTCAACACTCCATTTAACTGCAGCACTGCCACCATCCTTCTCAATGGCTTCAAAGATTAGGTTAAACACCTTATATTTATCATCGATATCTCCACCATAGAGCTTGAACACAATTCTCTTGTTCTGCTCATCAACGGATTCAATAGTTTCATGGCATGTTACTGTCTTACCGTCTGTTGTTTCACAAGTAACCAATCATTATCATCTACTCATATACAAAATCGCATAGAAACGAACAACTCTCTCGAGAAACTTGTTATTAACTTCATACCATAACAAATACTATAAAACATGTCTCCAAAGATGGAAAACTACCTGCCTCTCAAAAAAAATAACAAACCTCCACTAAAAAACCAAATAAAGTTTGACCGATCTAAATAAATCACTTATTTTTAATCGAATACATGCAAATCATGAGATCAAGACACCAATCAAAAAAGAAGAAACAAACTGAATGAACTTTTAGAGGTTACTCAAACCACACAGAAACGAGCAACATCTTCCAAAGACTTGTCATTAACTTCCCACTATAACAAATACTAGAAAACAAACCTCCAAGATCGAAAATCACATGCCTCTCAAAACAAATAAGGAAAACAAACCCCCATTCAAAAATCAAACAAATTTTAACCGATCTAAATAAATTACTTATATTTAATTGGTTACATGTAAATAAGGAGATCAAAACACCAATCAGAAAATAAAAAACAAACTGAAAGAACTTTAGAAGCTATCCAAGACCAGACCTTTAATTGAACTATGAAAACAATTTCAGAATGATCTATTACTTCATCTCTAAAAAAAAATACGTAACTGATCACTAATTTACTTATTTCACTTATTTTGATTTGCCTGAAACATGTAAACATAATTAAAAAGTTAATTACCGATGATATAAGTCCAGTGTTTGACCGAATCATTGGCGTGCCAATCGTCACCTTCATGGAGTTTGGCTGCATGAACTTTATGAGTCACGTTTTGAATATGGTGCAGTTGGTTTGTGTAGGTGTGGAACCATTTCTCCGGAGCTCCTTGAACTGGAATTTCAGTGCTGATTTTTCCAGAAAGTGACATTTTCAAGAATTATAGAAACAAAGAAGAAGAAGAAGGAAAGGAATGGGATAATGTGGAGATGGATGAGAAAAACGCATTAAATAGAGAAACATCTTACCAATATCTTCAACAGCCAACTACTAAAGTAATTATGAGATTTTAGGGCTTTTCCTCAAATAAAATCAAATTTTGTTTTGTTTGAAAAGAACAACGTGGGTTGGAAGATGCTTACCTGAAATAGAAAAGAAAGCAAATAATAATATTATTTTTATATTTAAAAATGTTAAAGTTGATTGAGACTACACATAAGTATGATATTATTTTTCATTTATTAAATTCGTGGATTGGGACAATGCATGGATGCTAACTTTTCTTCTTCTTTTTTTCAAAGGATATCATTTAATTTTTTGTCGATCATAAATAAAAAAATTATTAAAGTGATTATAGGTGTTAAAAGTGAATTCAAGGAGTATTATTTGTTTTGATTAATATTTATATAATTAAAAAGAACATCTAATATTAAAATTATTAAAAAGAAAAATTTGAATTTTTTTTAATAAGTGAAAAAAGAGATAAAAATTAGAGTGTAAAGAAAGTAATAGATAAAGGGAGTACTAAAAAAATAAAAACGAGCAAGGAAAGAATGTATTACAAAATTTGTAATATCATAAAAATTAAATAAATATGTTTTTATAAACATAAAATTTAAATAAATAATTATGACTTATTTTATGTGAATTAAAAATTTTGCAAATTGAAAAATAAGAATTGAATTAAAGTTGTAATGATCGAAAACAAATATAGGAAAAGAATGACCGAAAATAAAACTTTGTTTTTCTAATGTTGGATAAATATGAAGGCTTTAATTAAATTAAAATTAAATAGTGAAACTATAATGTTGGAGATCCCACATCCACTAGAGATTAGGACATTTCATTGTATATAAGTGGGTGCAAACCTCAACTCTATGAGCCGGTTTTATGGGGTTGAGTTAGGCTTAAAATCCACTTTGTAATATGATATCAGAGCCATTTCGAGCATATCCTAGCGAGTGTTTGTGTTGGGCCTATCGTGTCACCCGCTATCGGACCGTTATTGGATCACCCATAATATGTTATCTCACGCACGAGCCGATTTTATGGGGTTGAGTTAGACTTAAAGTCCACTTCATAATATATAAATTAACATTTTAATATTTTGTATTGTTATATTTTTTTTAAAAAATAGCTTAATTTTATTGATTTTTTTTATATTATAATGAATTATTTCACAATTTTTTTTTATATAATAATGATTGCAGTGGTTGGTGAGATATAGAGGCATAAGAATAAATTCATCTTTAAAGGTGGAGTGATAGATCATTCTGAAAATTTTTCTTTGGTTCAACTAAAAGTTTTGTCTTGGATTACATCTAAAGCTGTACACGTCTGTTTTTCTTAGTCAGATTTGTTGAACCAAGTGGTGTTCAACCTTTGAAGAATCCAAATCCTTTGAAGGATGTTGAAGTCTCTGCTTTGCTTGATGTTGTTGTGCTGGTTTAAGCTTTGTTCTGGGGTAGTTTATATGTTGTAATCCACCTTGTGATTAAATCTAAAGCATTAGCATTCTCAATCTTTGTGAAAACAAAATGATTTCAAACTAAGTAAAAACAACCGATTGTTTTGTCGAAACAACCGATTGTTTATACTTAGGTGTTTTGAGAAAAAGATTGAAAACTGTTTTGAATGGTTGAACTGTTAAGTACCAAAACAACCGATTGATTCAAGGAGAGAACCGATTGTTTGTTTTGGGACCATAACAGAAAAACTGTTTTCTCTTTGACTGAGCTTTAAATGTTTTAACTGCTTACGCTCTAGTCATTAAATGCTTTGACCAATCTTTTAATGCAATTTAAGAGTTTGTTAAGATTTGATAACAAACTACATCTTTGAATATATTCAAAAAAACAGATTTGACAATTAAGAATCTTTGACAAAGCTTTTCTAAGATTTTTTTAAAGTGTTGAGATTGCTAAGAGTTTGTGATTGATCAAAGTGCTGGAATAGGATTCTGCTTGTATTGATTTCAGATTATCTTCTGTAACAAGTGTAATCATTGTACTCTGTTGAACAATTCATTTTCTGTGTTTGCTGAGATTGGTTGTGTGTTCTTGAGGTGTTCAAGATCACCAATCTTAGTGTTGGCCAAGGAAAGTGTGTTTCTTGAGGTGTTCAAGGTCATTCTCTTGGTTGTTGTGTAAGTGATCAAGTGGTAATTGCTTAGTGGATATCCTTAGGGTTTCTGAGAAGACTGGATGTAGCTTTGGTTTGGAGTGAACCAGTATAAACAACTGTGTACAATCTCTCTATCTCTAACTCTTTAAATTCAGTTTATTTGTTGTTTGCTGGTATAAACAATCGATTGTTTGTACAAAACAACCAATTGTTTTTCTGGTACTATAGCTTTTGCTTGCTGTTTTAGCTAACTGAATTGCTGAATCAATTGGTTCCTGAGATAAATTTATTCTAGTTTTGAAAAGCTTGCGAAAACCCTCTTTAAACAATTCACCCCCCTCTAGTTTAAAGCCATCTTTTCTAACAATTGGTATCAGAGCTTGGTTCTTGAAAGTTATTCAAGTTGATCCTAAAAATCTTTTTAAATGGCTGATAGACTACCTTTTGAGGAAGGTTATTCAAGGTGCTTGGTCAAAGGATCTGTGTTGAAAGCTGATTATGTTCAGAGAGGAGTTACAACAGTCATAAAGAAGGATATTCCAAAATCTTGGAAATTCAAGAGCCTTAATGACTAGTCAAAGATCACATGTGAAGACCATGTGATTCTCAGCTTTTTCTGACATTTTATGTGCAAAGCAGAGTCAAGTCCTCTCTCTCTGAAAATCAGGTACCCTTTAATGAAATTAAATTCATATTGATTCTCTTACTGCTATAAAATCCAGTGCAAAATTCTTCCACAAGAACAACCAATTGCAACATCTCTTGCAATATCTCTTGCAACATCTCTTGCAAAAAAAATCTGTGAAGAGTGTTCTCCTGTTTTCGTCTCTGCTGTCATGGAATCAACTCCTCCCACCTCAAAGAGAGTCAAAACCAGGGCTGTAAGTACTGGAGGAAGGCTAGAAGGCTGGTTTTCTGGAGACAATGATCTCATTGAGAAGTATAGGTATGAAACAAGTATCAAGAAGATAAACAACCCCAAGGTTGTATGTTTTGATTGGCTGAAAAGTCAAAAGCTTGATAATGTGAGAAGGATGCTCAAGGATCAATCTCTCAGAAAGTTCTTGGAGATGAAGGGAAACATTTATCCAGATTTGGTGAGGGTGTTCTACACAAACTTGAAGTTTGAGGGAAACAATCTAGTTTCTCATGTGAAAGGTGTAGAAATGGAGATAACTCATGAAGTATGGACTGCTGTTGCTGGACTTAAGTTCTCTGGTCTAAGAGTCAACAAGGGAAACCTTGGTGTGGTGGAGGATTTTAACAAAATCCAATTCTACAAAAGTTGCTTGAAGAATAATCATGCTCAAGTTAGTACATGCTCGGTTGGAGATTTGAAACTTGATGAGAGATTGCTTGCTCTCATTATAACTTGGATTCTAATTCCAAGGGGGAGTAATCATTCTGTGCTAATTGAAGAAGATCTGGTTTATATCTTCTGCATCACCAAGAAAATCAAGATCAATTGGATTCATATAATCAAAGAACACATGCAAAAAGCCATGAGGTTAGGTGATTATAATTATCCATATGCTGTTTTGATATCTAAATTTCTACTCTATTTTGAAGTTAATCTTGAAGATGAAACTTCTGAGCTGGTCAAGTTAACAATGGATCACTAAGCAAGATGGGTTTTACAAAAGTAGGTGGAAAATGGATAAGCAAGGATGGTGATCATGGTGCCTCATCTAGTGGTGCTGCTAATCTTGAACAAGATGAACCTGCTGATATGGATGTTCAAAATGAAGATCAACCTGAAGATTATCAAGATGCTGGTGCTAGAGATCAGGAAGATGGAATGCAAACCATGTCGTCTTTTGAAAGACTCATGATGAATAAGCTTGATAGCTTTGCTGAAAATCAAAGGAGCCTCCATGATCTCTGTGTTAGTAATTTCCAAAGGATTGACACCAGGTTTGACAACATGGATGGTAGGTTTATGACTCTGGATGAACAGATTGAAGCTGTTCAGAATCAAATCTTTGATCTTCAGTTTGCTGATGAAGAAGAATGAAGGAAAAACAACCGATTGTTTCGATAACCAATCGATTGTTTTTGGCTGATATTTTCTGGTTTTTTTAAAATTCCTTCCTTTTGCTGTTGCTGTTTTAATTCTGATGTAATGAAAACAATATCTTGTTTTATCTCTTATCTTTGTCTATTTGTGAAGACAAATAAGGGGAGATATATGCTGTGTTTTAAGTTTCTGTTTTCAGTTGATAAAACAGTTTGGGTTATGTAATATGTTTCTGATATTAGGTGTTTTGAACTTTAAGTGTTTATCTGTATGCTAACAAAATATCAGAAGTTCAATGTTTTGCTCAAAGTTCTATTGCAGGAACTGCTTCATATTTAATCAGGTACAACACAAGCATTAGGGATTTGTCTTCATCAAATAGGGGGAGATTGTTGAACCAAGTGGTGTTCAACCTTTGAAGAATCCAAATCCTTTGAAGGATGTTGAAGTCTCTGCTTTGCTTGATGTTGCTGTGCTGATTTAAGCTTTGTTCTGGGGTAGTTTATATGTTGTAATCCACCCTGTGATTAAATCTAAAGCATTAGCATTCTCAATCTTTGTGAAAACAAAAATGATTTCAAACTAAGTAAAAACAACCGATTGTTTTGTCGAAACAACCGATTGTTTATACTTAGGTATTTTGAGAAAAAGATTGAAAACTGTTTTGAATGGTTGAACTGTTAAGTACCAAAACAACCGATTGATTCGAGGAAACAACCGATTGTTTGTTTTGGGACCATAACAGAAAAATTGTTTTCTCTTTGACTGAGCTTTAAATGTTTTAACTGCTTACGCTCTAGTCATTAAATGCTTTGACCAATCTTTTAATACAATTTAAGAGTTTGTTAAGATTTGTAACAAACTACATCTTTGAATATATTTAGAAAAACAGATTTGACAATTAAGAATCTTTGACAAAGTTTTTCCAAGAGTTTTTCAAAGTGCTGAGATTGCTAAGAGTTTGTGATTGATCAAAGTGTTGGAATATGATTCTGCTTGTATTGATTTCAGATTATCTTTTGTAACAAGTGTAATCCTTGTACTCTGTTGAACAATTCGTTTTCTGTGTTTGCTGAGATTGGTTGTGTGTTCTTGAGGTGTTCAAGATCATCAATCTTAGTGTTGGCCAAGGAAAGTGTGTTTCTTGAGGTGTTCAAGGTCATTCTCTTGGTTGTTGTGTAAGTGATCAAGTGGTGATTGCTTAGTGGATATCCTCAGGGTTTCTGAGAAGACTGGATGTAGCTCTGGTTTGGGGTGAACCAGTATAAACAAATGTGTACAATCTCTCTATCTCTAACTATTTAAATTCAGTTTATTTGTTGTTTGCTGGTATAAACAACTGATTGTTTGTACGAAACAACCAATTGTTTTTCTGGTACTATAGCTTTTGCTTGCTGTTTTGGCTAACTGAATTGCTGAATCAATTGGTTCCTGAGATAAATTCATTATAGTTTTGAAAAGCTTGAGAAGACCCTCTTTAAACAATTAACCCCCCTCTAGTTTAAAGCCATCTTTTCTAACAAGATTGGTGTCTAGACCTGTTGACGTGTTTGTTTATGATTAAAAACTCTTGACTTTATAAACTTTTAGTTTGAGTAGCACGTTTGTGTGATATTATTATGTTTATCTGTTTAATAGCTTAAATTTGGTTGAGTAGAGTGACTGATTCTTTTCGATTTGATTATAATATGGTTGAACTATTCTTGAAATCTTGAAATCACTACAAGAAAATCATGAAATAGAAACCAATTTGTAAAAACCAAAATAATTAGTTGCAATAGTAACTAAATTAGAGACCATTTTAGAAACTAAAAAGAAATTTGGTTTCTAAATTAGTTTCTATTATTGTTAAATAGTTTCTAAATTGGTATCTAATTAGCAACCAAGTTTTTGCTACCAAATTTAAAAACTAAATAATTGGTAGTTAAAACCTTACTTGTTAATTATATACCAATTTAAAAACTATTTAACAATAATAGAAAATAATAAAAACTAATTTAGAAACCAATTTTTGTTTAGTTTATAAAATGATCTCTATTTTAGTTTCTACTGTAACTAATTATTTTGTTCTCTAAAAATTGGTTTCTATTTTATGATTGAATGATTTATATTTATTTATTTTTTCTATTAAAAAAAACTAATGCCATATTCTATTATTTTATTATTTACTTTTATCTAAGAAAACGTGTTAGGATGTAAAGGTTATTGATTGATGAGAAACATCCAAAAATCATAAATTTCTTTCATTTTAAAAGTCTTTGAAATTATTGTTTAATCTGTAACTCATTTCATTGAATCTGTAATCCCTACGTCAGTTTGCTAAATCTAATATTCTTTACGCAAATTTCAAATACCTTGCACGAATCCAGGATCTGAAGAAAAATGAAGTGTTTTTTGAAACTTGGAGAAAATATGAAAGCAGAAAGTTATCACGCTTATAGAGAAAGTTATTGAAGATTCTAATGAGAGTTTGAAAAGAGGGTTGAAAACACAGATAAAGGTGTCTCTTGTGGTGGGGTAATACTGAATGAGACTACCACTCATTATTAACTCTAACCACTGCAATGCACTCTATCATTATAAATTGATAATAAGATTATTTATATATAACAAAAATAAATCTAGTTTATATATTTAAAATTCAAAAGTAAAAAAAATATAATTCATTTAAATAATTTATTTTTTCTTGATTATTATTATTATAAAAAGCACTTTAAATTAACAACTTTAAAAAATATATATTATTAAAAAAAGTAATAAAAATTAAATAAAAATATATTTCTCATTATATAAAGAAGTTGTTTATTTTTTTATAATTATAATAGAAACTTATATAGTAGTTTGATTTTTTAGAAAATCATTTTATTGGACTTTTTAGAATTGTGTTAGAATTTTTAAAAATTCAAAAATGATATTTTATAATTAAATATTTTACCGAAACATGTCAGTGTCAATATTTGGTACGTCTTAAATACCTAAACATATAATTTAAGAAACGTGTTTTGGTTTGATATACAACAAATGAATTTATATTATTAAAAGAATTATTATTGTTAACATATTTATTCTATTGTTAAATCACAAACTGTTGACTTTGATTAAACTAATTTAACAATTCACCACAGAATTTTAAAGAAATCCATTACAGATATGTTTATAATTTCACTAACATACAATTTTCTCATATTAAGGCACCTAATCCATAATTTAATTTTCCTTAAACAGTACCATATAAGAGCACTCACATTCTCCATACTTTCATTGAAGATATATATAAATTTATCACAATAAATAAAATCCTACAAAACTATTACTATCACTATAAAAAAAAATTATTAAATAACAATCAAATTTAAAGATAAAAAATATTTAATCACTTTATTAAATAAATTAAATACTATTTAATAGATTAAAAAATTATAACTTAAAGTGATTTATTTATTAATAAAATTTATAAAATAATTTTTAATTTAATATCTAATTTTGTTACCAAATTTTAGTTATTAATATTTTTAATTTTAAATTAATCTTTAAAAAATTAATAAAAATTAATTTAAAATATAAAATAGTTAGTAAGTAAAATTTTGATAACTAATAATTAAATACTAAATTAAAAATTATTTTATAATTTTTTATTAATAAAAAATAATTCTTTAAATATCAATAATTTTTAATTTATAAAATAATCTTTAGTTTGATTAGTATAATAATTAATTATTTTAGTTTCTAAAATTAATTTTTATTTAATAATTTTTTTTATATTTTATGAAAAAAATATCAATGACTTCGACACAATTAAATAATTTATAAGAACAGTTAACATAAGAGTCATATATATATATATATATATATATATATATATATATATATATATATATATATATATATATATCAAGTGGAATCATCACTGATTACCACATGGTTAAATAATTTATAAGAACAGTTAACATGAGGGTCATATCCAAGATTTATCAATTTATCACAATAAATGAAACAATATAAAACCATAACTATCAAGGGCCATATAATTAATACTCTTTCTGATTTTATTTATATGAGCCTAAAATTAGAAGTGATACTTGTTTAATTTTATAAAATTCAATCTATAACATCTCTGGCATTAATTATTTTTAGTATAAATATCATTAACTAAAGAGGTTGTATATAACATACAATTAAAAGATAAAAAATCGTATAAATGGCAATGATAAGATTTAGAAAGAAATATAAATTTAGAATTAATTTTAATTATCTATCAAATTGACAATTTAATTTTTTTTTAAGGAATAATATGATTCAATATATTGTAATTAAGAAAATATTTATAAGAGTATTGGTGGTTATGTGAAGATCACGAACTTAAATCCTAAATTAAATATATAAAAAAAAAATCAAAGTTATCCTTTTATTCAACACCTTAATTAGCACAATACCCACATCAAACTAAAAATGCTTATTCTCCATATCAAAATTCAGAGTTTGTAGTACATACATAAACATTATAAATATTTGGCAAGGCGTTTTCTTGCAACACTTCCATTTATATTTTTAAAAAAATGTCTAGTATATTCTGAATTATAAATTATTTTCCAGATTCTGAACTTTTATTTATATTTATATTTTTTCTAAAAAAGTATAATTAACTCTTAATATATTATGATTTATAGATTATTTTCTTGATTTAAAAATATCATATGAACTCTATAATTCATAATATAAATATATTTTGAATTGTAAAATTCGAAAGATATTACCAAATTTAGAAAATACCTTTATGAATAGTAAATTTTGTTATATAACACTAATTTTCAAATTATAGAATTTAAAAAGTATTTTTGAAGTAAAAAAAGATGTTTTTTTAAATTATGTAATTTATAATAAAAATTATATTAGGATAGATTTTGAAAGATATTTTTTAATTTAAAAAATATTTTTCTAATTTTATAATTAAAAATATAAAATATATTTTAAATTATAAAATATATTTTAAATTATAAAATAATTTAAAATATATTTTTTACTTCCAAATTTTATAATTTAAAATATAATGTTTTATTTTGAACTTTATTATTGGAAGGATAATTTTAATTTTTTTTATCAACAAAAAATGAAATTAAATTAATAGAGATATTTGAGAAAGTTTAACATGACGCTTTTAAGGAAGTGGATCTGGCGTTTGTGCAATGCTGAAAATGGGTTGTGGAAAGATGTGATGGTTTCCAAGTATGGTGGTTGGAGAAATGTAAGGGCTGAAAGGAGAGTAGGTTGGATTCTTTATGGTGAAAGGATTTGAAGGCGATAACTTTGAGGGGTGCAAAGGAAATTTTGTGGACAATGTTATCTAGTGTTGGTGTTGAGGAAATAAAACAAAGCAAGATATTTGTGAACAGAGAATGTAAATTTTATTTCACTTCTACTTTTCAAATAAGAATACAATCTCTCTAAATAGTTTTACAATAGACTTCTCAAATTCTACATTCTCTCTCATAAAACCTATACTATAATTTACATTTAAATCATAGTATAAACGACATTCAAAACTAGAATTAAAGATAATAATTATTGGCTATTCAAATGCTAAAATAAAACTAATGCGGCTGACGGCTTTGAGTTTAATGCTAACAAATTCCCCCTTAAACTCAAACCTTTCATATTATTCATTCAGATTGTTATCGCTCACACTTCCAATTTCATATTTTTCTTTACCCCAACTGCCTCCAATATTATATTTTTCCAGTAGTCACCATACTGTCCTTGATTAGAAGCAACTTCAATTTTCTTCATTGCACCAATCCGTGCAGAATTTTGAATTGAATTACTTTTAATTTTCCAAACAAAATCTTCTCCACTTTCACCCTTTGATTTAAAAGGATTTAAGAAAGACTTTTGACTTCAATGAGCTTTAAAGATAATGATTATACCATATTTCCCTTTCAGATGATGTCTCAACACCATTCCATTTATGGTCTTCTCTTAAATTAAAACCATTATTTTCAAGTAAAACACATGAACCAAAAGGGGCTTTTAATTTGAATTGTAATTCATTCACCTTTTCTTTTTGTGCCAAAAACAACAAATGGAGTTCTTCAACTTGATTGACTCTACTTTCCTTGTCTTTGTCCATATCAACATATTTTTCTTCCAATTTTGTAAACCTTATTTCCAGCTTATCAAATTTTGCTTCAACACTCTCCAATAATTGTCCCATACTGAGAATATTACTCTTCAAGTCAGGTACATAGATTTCTGTGACACTTTCTTTGGACTTAAAGGCCATGTGCTCCTCCTCCATTGGATTGAGAGCAAAACTTTTTTCCTTCATTTCAACTTTAAACAAATCTCTGCCATCAACATCTTTGATTAAACAATGTTTATTTTCAAACATCACTTTATAGCCTTTTTTCCAACAATTGATCAACACTTAAAATATTTTGATCAATCTCTGGCACAAAAAGAACATCTGTAATGATTTTTATACCTTTATAGCTTGTGATAGCTATTGTGCCTTTTCCTTTTATTGCAAGGTGTTCACCATTTTCAATCCTCACCTTTTTAATATCAGTAGTTCTCAATTCCTTGAAGAGTTCCTTGTCATGTGTCATGTGGTTAGTGCAACCACTGTCAATTAGCCAAAATGTACTTGAAATATTGCTGTAAAGACCAGTTGCAACGAAAAGTACATCCTCCTCCTCATTTGCAATTTGAGCATCTACATCTTGTTGCTCACTTTGGTTTCTACAAAGGATTGCTTCATGCCCAAGTTGATTGCACTTATTGCACTTAGCATCAGGTCTTCTCCAACACTTAAACGGTGGATGACCTAACTTGTTGCAATGCTTACAAGGAGGATAATTTCTACCTTTGTTTCTCCAGCCACCTTCATGTTTGACTAGTAAGGCTCCTTCTACTGCTCCATCTTGTCTCATGGCTCTCCTTTGTTCTTGTGCTTGTAAAGCATTTAAGAGTTCTGCAAGAGAAATCTTTGATAGGTCCTTTGTGTTCTCCAGGGTTGTTATGGTGGCTTCAAACCTCTCTGGAACTGTTACAAACAACTTTTCCACAATTCTTGAATCCTTTAACACAGATCCAAGCAACCTCACTTTGTTGGCAATGCTTAGAAGTTTGTCCGAGTACTCTTTTACGGATTTTGACTCCTTCATTTTCTGCAATTCAAACTCTCTGATTAGATTCAAGGCTTGCATTCCACGAATCCTCTCATCACCTTCATATTCTGCCTTGAGGTAATCCTAGATTTCTTTTGCTGACTTCAATGACATTATCCTTGTGAATACCATAGGAGATACAGCTGCAAATAGACATGATTTTTCCTTTGATCTCTTCAGCTTTTTTTCCTTCTGTGATTTTATTTGTGCCACCGTAGGGTTTTCTGGAAGGGACTGAATTTCATAGTCCTCTTCTACAGCTTCCCATAAATCCAATGCTTCTAGGTAGGTCTCCATACGAACAACCCACATTTGATAATTGTCTCAATCAAAAACAGGTGGTGCCATTGCTGAAAAATTTGATCCTCCTTCCATTGGTGCACTCTACTAACCTCACAGATCCCTCAAGAAAATAGCTCTGATACCAATTGTTGGTGTTGAGGGAATAAAACAAAGCAAGATATTTGTGAACAGAGAATATAAATTTTATTTCACTGCTACTTTTCAAATAAGAATACAATCTCTCTAAATAGTCTTACAATAGACTTCTCAAATTCTACCTTCTCTCTCATAAAACCTATACTATAACTTACATTTAAATCATAGTATAAATGACATTCAAAACTAGAATTAAAGATAATAATTATTGGCTATTCAAATGCTAAAATAAAACTAATGACGGCTGACGACTTTGAGTTTAATGCTAACATCTAGGAGGTTGGGAATGGGAGGGAGATTAGTCTGTGGGAGGATGTTTGGGTAGGGAATGAAATACTTAAAGATAAGTTTCTGAGACTTTTTTCAATATGTTATCACAAGGAAGCCAAGCTAAGGCAAGGAGGGGAGTGGGATGACAATCACGAGTGGACTTGGAAGATACGATGGAGGAGAAGTTTGTTTGAATGGGAAAAGGAATAGGAGCCGAAGTTGATAATGTTGATGTAGCTAGAGAATGAAGCTTTTTGTAAGAAGCATAAACACCTAGTCCCAACACCAGAACCGTTGCACTAGTATACAGTAGCACATGCTCATCTCCATTGAACCCTTTTAGCAAACTTGTCACTGTTTGTGAAGCAGAAGCAGCCACCTCCTTTATCCCAATCCTTTTTTATGATCCAATATCACCGAGTTTACCATTCATTTCCACTTTTTCTTTGCCCTTTCTGTCACCAATTTTACATCCAATAGTCTCATCCATGACACCTTCCTTTTTTCCTTTCTGAGGTGATTTTCCTGATGTAGAAGCATTCTTCCTTTCTTTCCCATTAACCATTTTCCTTTCACTACTTTCAAAATTTACTTCTCTTTGATTCTTGGCATTTTGTGAAATTCCTTCTTCACCCTTTTGAGGCACATAATCACTTGTAGCTTTTGGTGAGGTTAAAGCCTCATTAGCTTGTATTTGACTCTCAATTATTGATTTTGGTTCCTCACAAGTTTCCATTTCACCATTCTCACTTGATATGGTTACCTTTGGCATTATGATACTGTAAATTTCTCCTTGGAACATACCTTTCAGCTTGTTCACATCACAATTCATAGGAACTGTATATACAATATATTTTTTTTTGATCGGCAAAAAAAGAATGAATAAAAAAGAGATATTTCAGGGATATCTCAACCCGTATACAGAAACCTACCTTACACACACAAATCAGCTGCTCCTATATAGAGGAGAAGTTCCTAGGAAATATAACAGACCTCATACAAACCATTGGCTCAAGACACCAATCGGAGAAAGAAAAACAAGCGCCTCGCGCTTTACACATTACCCATGACCACGCCTTTACCTGCGACATTGCAAAAATTTCAATATGGTCTACCCTGCCACTTCTAAACACCTCCCTATTCCTATGATTCCACAGTTCCCCTACCACAGCTATCTACACATCCCCCCAAACCTGATTCACGCTTTCCGTGACCCCACTCATCCGGAAACTTAAAATGTGGTTCTTCGGGTCCCTTTGACTTAGAGGTCATCCCCACCCACTCATGGCACTTTTCCCACACAAGCCAAGCCACCCTACATGTACAGAACAAGTGAGACGTAGTTTCCTCCTCCTCCTCCCCGCACAGGCTGCAAATATTGGTGATTAGCCCTACCCCCTTCCTTGCCAGGTTGGCTTTGGTTGTTATTTTGTCTTCCAATACCCTCCACGCCAAGAGATGAGCAGGAGGTTGCGCCTTTAGCCTCCAAAAACCCAGATATACCTCTCTCTCCTCCCCCTGATATACGTCCCTGAGTATGCTGTATGCTGATTTAACCGTGAACCTCTCTGTCCTTCTATCATTCCATTCCCACCTATCCTCCTTGTCTGCCCTCCCCATCTGATCTCTCAGAATATGCATCAGCTGACGCTCCAGACTCAATTCCCATTCAAACAAGTTTCTTCTCATTCGATCTTCCATACCCACCCTAAGCTTTCCGACCACTCCCTAACCTGCCATAGCAAAGAATCCTTGTTCGTACATGTGGAATGAAGCCTCGGGAATAACTCTTTTAAGGCTACACTGCCTGCCCAACTATCTTCCCAGAACCTGATCTCCCTCCCATTCCCAACCTCTCACAAGACCGTTGCGAACCTCTGTAACAAGAGGTTATTGCACCCTATCCCTCCAACACTGCTCTTCTGGAAATTAACCTTCAACCCGGACGCTAACTCAAAACATATAAGAATGGCCTTGATGACAAACACACTGTGAGCACTCGCTTTACATAGAAAAAGCGTGTCATCTGCAAACTGAAGCATATTAACCTTGGTGAGCCTACCTCCGATCTCCACGTTTTCTAATAAATCCTTATCGACCGCCATCCTTACCAGTCCGGCTAGACCTTCTGCCACAATGAGAAACAGAAAAGGTGCCAGCGGGTCTCCTTGTCTCACCCCCTTCCTGGGCTTAAACTCTTGAGTCGGACTCCCATTCACAAGCACAGACACTGATGAGGACTCAAGGCACTCTCTAATCCAGCCGACCCATCTTCCACAGAAGCCTAATGTCTCCAGCATATAGAACAAGAACCTCCAATCAATTGAGTCGTATGCCTTCTCATAGTCAACCTTAAAGAAAATACAACTGCTTTTTCTCCTCTTGATATCCTCCAACACTTCATTTGCTACTAAGACACTATCCACAATCCCCCTACCTTCCAAGAACACCGACTGCCTCACATCGATGACCTTGTGCAAAACTTTCTTCAACCTGCTTGACAGAATCTTTGCCACAATTTTGTACATGCACCCGACCAGAGATATCGGCCTGAACTCGTTCAAGCATGAGGAATTTTCAACTTTAGGGATTAACGATATAAAAGAGGCATTCGTCCCCCTTGGCCATCTCCCTTCTTCCTCAAAATTATGCACTGCCCTAATGATGTCTGCCTTCATCTCCTCCCAACATAACTTGATAAAGCCAAAATTGAATCCGTCAGGTCCCGGGATTTTATCACTGCCACAGCTCCACACCGCCTCCTTTACCTCCTCATCAGAAATCCTTCCTACCAACCAGGTATTGTCTTCTTCAGTGATCCTTTTAAAAATTGCATTATCTAGCTTGACGCTCAAACGATCATCGCTAGAGAACCTCTCTTTGAAATACATTCTGACCTTGTCCTTTACCACACCCTGATTTTCATACCTCACACCATTGTCTCTCACCCCGTTGAACCCATTCCTTGTCTTCTCCATTTTATGGTCGAGTGAAAGTACTTTGTGTTCAAATCCCCCCTGCTTCAGCCATTTGATGAGAGCCTTCTGCTGATAAATGGCCTCCTGATTAAGATTATTACTTCTTAGCTCTGCTAACAACCACTTCCTCTCTTCCCTACCCACCTCATCCAACTCACTCTCGTCATCTTTTGCATCCAACTCATGTATCCTTTTTTGGATCTCATCCCCCTGCTGAAAGACATTGCCAAAAACCTCCTTATTCCACTCTTTTAAGTCAGCCTTCAACAATTTCAACTTTTCTTTGAACACAAATAAGCCTCCACCTTGGATTTCATAACTAAGCCATATGTTACGAACAAACTCCCTGAACCTGCTATCTTTGTGCCAAACATCTAAACAGCGAAACGGTTTCGGCCCCCAGTCCACGGTGACCATATCTAATACCAGCGCACAATGATCCGACACCGCCCTGTCTAACACCTGGTATTTGTTGTCCGGCCACCTATCCAACCACTCCCTCGACACTAAGAACCGGTTGATTCTGCTCTTTATCAATCCGTTGGGTTTGTACCATGTAAACTTTCTACCCAACATTGGTAAGTCTACAAATTCAGAGCTTTCAATAAACTCATTAAACCTTCTCATCTCGTTACTGTGATCGATGTCGCAGCCCACATTCCTCCTCTCGCCTGGGCACCTGATGGAATTAAAATCCCCTACCACGCACCACACCTTCGTATTAATCATCGATCTCTTCTCCCGAACCTCCCCCCATATAGCCTTTTTCTCTAACACTGAACCGGTGTTGTAGATGTTGACCACCACTGTCTGTATCGGGTCTTCTAACCTCCATTCCCCTTCGATGATGCTATAGTTACTCCCATTAAATACAATACTAAGATGAAAGCAACTTTTCCTCCACATCGTAATTACTCCTCCAGCATTATTCACATTCCCGTTCACAACCCACTCAATCTCATTTGAACCCCACATATCGAAAATCTCATGCGACTCCAAATCCTTACATTTAATCTCCTGTAGACACACCATACCCGCCTGTTCTTTATGGATCAACTCCCTCAGATACTTCCTTTTGTGAGGACCCCCCACTCCCCTTAAGTTCATACTAATTACCTTCATCATCAGATACATTGTTCTCCACTCTGCTTACACTTTCCTTCCTGGCTCCTGCCTTATCCTGAATCTCCATAGCTTGAATACGGCCTACCACCACTTCTTCCTCACTCGAGAAGGTGAAACCCAATTCCTTTCCGATGGTCCAGATTCTCACCGCTTCCGAGTACTCATTGTTGATCCAATACAGCCTGTTGCAATTCCTAACAGCACCATCTGACAAGTTACTAAGGCTCTGAGAAACGACCCTAGTATCCTGCCGACTGGACACAGCATCCGCTTGAAAATTGTCCTCCAACGTGCCTCTCCTTCCGCCTACCGAACTGAGACGCACTCTCCCTTCGTTAATGGTGTCAGATTTGCGAACCTCGCTCACCTTCACCATCTTCGTTTCGTCATCAACCTTCTTTGCCATCGTCGCCGCATCTCCACTCCTTGTGCATGTTGCAATCGCCTTCGCTCTAGCCTTGGTGCGGATGTGATACGCCTGAATGGGTGGGCTAATCTGAGATGGCTCGCTTAGTCATTTAGGGTGCCTCATCTCCGGCGTATACGACCCCCTGCCGTCGTCTTCCTCTGTGATCGTCACTTCGCCAACGACATCTTCCCCACTTGCCTCTACCCTGGACAAAGACTTGTTAATACCATCCCTAGGGTTGTCGTCACTCTTCTCGTCGTATGCATCGCTAGCCCAGGCCTCCATCGCGCCATCAACCCCAGACTTTGCGTTCCTTGCTATCGGCACCCGTCCTGTCTGCTCAACTTCCATTTGTTTCGAGCCCAAACCCACAAAGATGCTAAACTCACTCCCTTCGTGTAGTTGGGCCTTAACTGGCCCATTAACAATTAGGTCAAACGCGTTTTCACTCCTACTAGCCGTTAACAACCCCTTAGATGTCCCATCCTCCTTCTGCACTGGCGCATGCTTAGAATAAACTCTCAGCCCTAGACTCGAAGACCTTACTAGGGCTACCTGTACTGGCGCCACCCCCTTCCCCCACCGTGTCCTCCGCCGGGAATTTCACTGAGCATTCTTCGTCGCCTTTCCTCCCCTCATATTGCTGAACATCAGCGTCGGAACCCTCCGATTCAAGCAACTCCTCGCCAAACTTCTCCTCCGACCCCTCGTCTGAATCGCCTCCTCTTGCCTGTCCCCCACTGCCATGCGAGCAACACCCACATGTGTTGAACGAAGGGATTTCTTCTTCCAAAACAATCTGGCAGAGAATGTCGTTGATCTTCATATCCATCGCCATGCGAATGGCTCGTCCCACCGGTGCCCTTACTCTTAGCCTTGCAAACTCCAAATCTTCGAATTCCGACGTAGCTTCGTCTACCTCCACCAGGGATCCTACATGAGCAACAACACGTTCAAAGCATCCTCTGTTCCACATGCTAAGAGGTAGTCCTCTGCATCTAACCCACACCACCTTTTCATCCACTGCAAAACTCTCCTCCCACGGAACAATCGACTCGAAAAGAGCTCCCATCATCTCCTTGTTATCTTTGAGCGTCTTCTAGATTATCCCGTCCGATTCCCCTGACAAGAGCACATACTGGCCTCCTAGATATCTCACTCGGATGAAGTCGACACCTTCCATGATGAAACTCTCCTTTACCACCTGCACCATCCCTGCATCAGACAGTTTTCCAACAAAACTGTTCCTCACCCATTCAACATCCTCCTTCTCCACATTGATATGAGCCATGTTCAGTTACGTGTGCCCTTTTGCCTTCACGTTCCCCACCAGCCCCGCCTGAAGGAATGGTTGCGACGGTCCATGGTCACTGCCTGTGCATAAGTGCGGGTGTTGTTGAACCCAGCCGGTGGATGAGTGTGAGTCCGGTGAGATACCGTTCGTTCCTGCCTCTGTTGTGGTGCTTTTTCAAACCGTTCAGGTCTTCGTTCCGCTCTTTAGTTGTCCATGTTACCTTCCTATACTTTGATTTATTAACTCTCAGCTTCCAAGTCCCAATCCAAATGACATTCAACCTTCTTTCCAGCTCATCTTCCTCTACCACCTCATGGAACCTCACAAATCCAAACCTTTGTCTCTTGATGTTTAACCTTCTTGAGATAAAGATATCTTTTATCCTCCCCATCTCTGAAAAATCTTCCACATGTCCCTCTCATCATGGTCATGAGGAAAGTTGGAGAAGAAGAAGCTTACCTCCATGCTAAGTAGGATAGGATCATCTACTGTGTATACAATGTTGAAGCGGATTGATCTGTTATCTCCAAGTGATCGCCCATCAAAAACTCTAACTCTTCTATAATCATACTCAAATTGAGCACCTATATCATCTTCTGCATAACCTGCACCAAAGCCAAGAAATCAAGAAGCACCTCAAGGGAAAGAAAAATAATGATTTTAAAATAATTTATTTTTTACCAATAAACTTTATCAAGCACGCATGTATATATATTTGTAATATGATTGAAGGTTTGAAAGGGAATAAAAGAAAAGGAAAAACAAGAACATGGTTTTGGTGGATGATGAGGTAATTAGCCATACAAACCAGGAAGGTGAACAAGCAGGGAGTGTGATTCTGGGGTCTCCTTTGTTTCTAATTTTGGCTGGCAAATTCTCATTGTTATGTTTGATTGCATTTCCATCTATTTGATTGGAACTTCTTGATTATTATATATATATATAGATATATATAGATAGGAAAATATTTAAAAGATTTCTAGTTATCTCATTAATCATACACAATAATAAAATCATTAAATAAAAACTAATCTAAGAGATAAAAACAATTAATAGTTATATTGACTAAATTAACTATTATTTTAAAATTAAAAAAATTATTAGTATCTAAAACAATTTTTATTATTCATAAATAATTTTTAAATTGATATCTAATTATCTATCATAGTTTTAACTACAAACTTTAGAATATAAATAAATTAATAATTAAAATACTGATAATTAAATATTAATTTAGAAATTATTTATGAAACTACTCTAAATATCTTATAAAATAATATATAATTTAATGAATATCTAACTATTATTTTTTTCTAAAATTATTTTAAATTTATTGATTTTAATGTAGTGATACACCGACAAAATTGTATGATGACAAAAACACATCACAAAGATATCCTTGTATTCTAAAACTTATTTAACATATCACCCACTTGCATCTTGAATTATTGAAATCAATAAACAAAGTAAAAAAAGCTTATTTTCCACATCAAACTTCACAGTTATTACACACATCATTGGCCAAACATTCTTATTTGTTGGCATTTTCTTGAGCCTCGGCAAGATGAGCATCAACATCTCTGATGCAATGGTCACAGAATTCCAAGTAGCCATATGGAGCATGAACATCCTCACTCACCTTCTCATATTCCACACTCCATTTAACTGCAGCACTGCCACCATCCTTCTCAATGGCTTCAAAGATTAGGTTAAACACCTTATATTTATCATCGATATCTTCACCATAGAGCTTGAACACAATTCTTCTGTTCTGCTCATCAACGGATTCAATAGTTTCATGGCATTTTACTGTCTTACCGTCTGTTGTTTCACAAGTAACCAGTCATTAATCAGTAATAAAAATTAAATAAATAAGAATCACTTTACGAGTGATCCAACTCATATACAAAATCGTATAGAAACGAGCAACATCCTTGATAGACTTGTCATTAACTTCTTATTATAACAAATACTAGAAAACAGGTCTCTAAAGATAAAAAAACACCTGCCTCTCAAAACAAATAAGGAAAACAAACCTCCACTAAAAAATCAAACAAAGTTTGACCGATCTAAATAAATCACTTATATTTAATCGAATACATGTAAACCATGGGATCAAGACAACCGTCAGAAAAGAAAAAACAAATTGAAGGAACTTTATAGGTTACTCAAACCACATAGAAACGAGCAACATCCTCGAAAGACTTGTCATTAACTTCCTACTATAACAAATACTAGAAAACAGACTTCCAAAGACCGAAAACCACCTGCATAAGAAAAACAAACCTCCACTAAAAAACCAAACAAAGTTTGATCGATCTGAATAAATCACTTATATTTAACCGAATACATGCAAACTATGACAACAAACTGAAGGAATTTTAGAAATTACTCAAGACCAAACCTTTTACTGAACATGAAGAAGATTTCATAATCATCTATCACTTCATCTTTAAAGAATATGTAATTGATCATTAATGTACTACTTTCACTTATTTTGATTTGATGTAAACATAATTAAAAACTTAATTACCGACGATAATAGTCCAGTGTTTGACCGAATCATTGGCGTGCCAATCGTCACCTTCATGGAGTTTGGCTGCATGAATTTTATGAGTTACGTGTTGAATATGGTGCAGTTGGTTTGTGTAGGTGTGGAACCATTTTTCCGCAGCTCCATGAACTGGAATTTCAGTGCTGATTTTTCCAGCAAGTGATGACATTATCAAGAATTATAGAAACAAAAAAGAAGAAGGAAAGGAATGGGATAATGTGGAGATGCATGAGAAAAGCATGTTAAATAGAGAAACATCTTACCAATATCTTCAACAGCCAACTACCTAAAGTAATTATGAGATTTTAGGGCTTTTCCTCAAATAAAATAAAACAATGTATTCTTTCGATCGTAGATCGAATCAAATTTTGTTTTGTTTGAAAAGAACAACGTGGGTTGGAGAGATACTTTACCTGAAATAAAAAAGAAAGAAAATAATAATATTATTTTTATATTTAAAAATGTTAATGTTGATTGAGACGACACATAAGTGTGATATTATTTTTCATTAAATTTTATTTCTTAAATGCATGGATTAGGACAATACATGGATGTTAACTTTTCCTTTTTTTTTTCAAAGGATATCATTTAACTTTTTTTGTTGATCATAAATAAAAAAATTATTAAACTGATTATAGGTGTTAAAAGTGAATTCAAGGAGTATTATTTGTTTTGATTAATATTTATATAATTAATATTCAGAGGGACTTCTTTTGAGGTTGGGATTTTGATGGTAGAAAGATTGCTTGGGTTTCTTGGGGAAAAGTGTGTGAATCTTGTGATGTTAAAGGACTAAGTATTTTTTATATTAAGGTCTTTAACACGACCCTGCTGGAAAAATGGATTTGGCGGTTGGGTTCGACTAAGGGTGGTTTATGGAAGGAGATTCTAGAGTGTAAGTATGGAGGTTGGAGATCTCTGAAACAACTGTGAGTCTCTCTGGTGGAGGGACTTGAACGAGATTTGGAAGTTGGAAGAGTGGGGTAGTAGTTTTGAAGACTGCTTTAAGTGGGAAGTTGGTAACGAGAATGATATTTCTTTCTGGGAAGACAAGTGAGTGAGTATGTTACTTTGAAGAGTAAATTTTTTAGGCTTTACTCCGTTAATGTTGATAAAAATATTTCGTTGAATCTTTGTGGGGATTGGATTAACAGTGTTTGGGTGTGGAATTTAATTTGGAGAAGGGTCATCTTTGAGTGGGAGAAGCTTCAGGTGTGTCAACTTCTAGAGGTAGTGCAAGGTTCGAGCTCAATTTTGACTTTTGACAACAGATGGACTTGGCAAGTTGGTGAGTCTCTTGCGTTTTCGATTAATTCAACTTATGGTATTTTAAGGGAAGAGATTGAAGAGGAAAGCTCGCGTATGTTCAAATTTTTTTAGAGGATTAAGGCTTTACCCTTGACCCACGTTACAACTTAGAGGGAGCTAGAAAACAAGATCGTTTCTAAAGTTAATTTGGCTAGACGCGGAGTCGTGGTTGATAGTATTCTTTTTTTTTTGTGGGATAAAAGAGGAGTCTACTAACCACTTGTTTTTTGGGTGTCGATCTTCTTGGCTTGTTTGGAATCTTTGCTTAGCGTGGTTAGGGTTGGAGTCGGTTGCTCCCCAAGATTCTTACTCACATCTCCTACATTTTAATATTTGTATTGCATTTGAATTTGTTAGTTTAGTTTTGGGAAGTGTGTGGATTGCAGTGGTAAGGGAGATTTGGTGCTATAGAAATAAGGTCATTTTCAAAGGCGGTGTGGTGGATTACTCCGAAATTTTCTCTTTGGTTCAACTGAAGACTTGGTCTTGGGTCACTTCTAAAGTTCCCAATGCTTGCTTCTCGTTTTCAGATTGGTGTTAAGACCCCCAAGTTATATATGTTTATATTTGATTTAGTTTTTCGTTTAGTTATTGGTTGGTGGGTTGTTGTTTTTGGGGTGGTTTTTGTTTCATTGTTTAGGTGTTCTTTGGTTGTTTCTTTGTGTTGTTGGTTAAGGGATTAGTTTCTGGTTTTAAGCTCTGGTGCTTCCCTTTTGTTTGATGTTTGCTTTGGATTTTCTAGTTTAGGTGGCTTCTCCACGTGTTTTGTGATTAGTTGTTAGGTGTTCGTTTCTTTATGAGTTTGAGTTTTTAGGATGTGACATTTGTTTCTTGTGATTTATATAAGAGTTGGATCACCCCTAAAATGATTTCTATTTTTTTTTTCTGCTGATAAAAAAAAATACCAAAATCAATTAGCAAAATTCAAATGCATTTCCAACCATTTTACTAACAATTAATCTCATATTCAAACTCATAATCTAGTTATAACTTGAGATGATTTTTCTTAGTTGGATATTTACTTCCAATCCAAATAATATCTACAAAAGAATAGGATTGTCCGAAACTCCTAAAGAACCTAATAAAATAAGAGTTTTGAACTGCCATATCAATAAAATTATTAAATGTTTACAAAACAGATCAAAAGAATAAAAGTATAGAAATTATAATAAAAATAAATTATTCAAAATTGAGTTCAAATTACATGGGGATTAGTTGTCAAATCTAAGCGTCGACTAAGCATGAGACACAAATCGAGCATCATTTGTATACATCATTTCTATTGCTTTGTTAAGAATATTTATACTTTATTTTTATATTTGTAGATGTGTTGAAGTACTCCTAATCCTTCCTTATTAAATATATTGTTTATTACGGAAAAAAATATTAGGAATAGTAAAAAATCCTATTGTTTATATGTATATAAGAAATATTCTATACTTGATATAGACATTTTGTTGAGTTCACAGTATAATAAGTAGTAAATATTTGAGATTATTAAAAAAATTATTAAATAAAAATTAATTAATTTATTATTATTGTATATTTTAAATTAGTTTCTATTTGTATTTTAGAAATTAATTTAAAATTTAAGACATTAATAGCTGAAATAATTTTATTAATAATAGAAACTACTAGATATTAATATTTTTTAATTTTTAAAATATTTTGAATAATATAATGATTAATTATTTTAATCATTATTTAACAATTTTTTTAGTGGATGTTAAATTTATATTAAATAGCTTGATACTCCAAAATAAATACCTTTTATATTTTAATTATTACCAAAATAAATACCTTTTATATTTTAATTATTATTATGATTTGGGTTAGAAGGGCAGTGGCATGCTCCATACTTTTTATTCACTTTATCATATAATAAATGAAACAATACAAAATCGTTGGTGCACAATTATAAAACCTATAAGAATAATTAATATTGGGACCATCTGAAACTTTCTTTTAACTTTTCCTCTTTGTATTTTTATATATTTTCCCTTCTTCCCACGTCAAAGAGATCCTATCAAGTCATATATAAAGTGATTTGGAGTGTATTTTGATCTTACAATATAAGAAAATCATGAAATATAAACCAATTTGTAGAAATCAAAATAATTAATTGCAATAGTAACTAAATTAGAGACCATTTTAAAAACTAAAAAAAATTTGGTTTCTAAATTAGTTTCTATTATTTTTTATTATTGTTAAATAGTTTTTAAATTGGTATCTAATTAGCAACCAAAATTTTTGTTACCAAATTTAGAAACTAAATAATTGGTAATTAAAACCTTAGTTGCTAATTAGATATCAATTTAGAAACTATTTAACAATAATAGAAAATAATAGAAACTAATTTAGAAACCAATTTTTTTTTTAGTTTTTAAAATGGTCTCTATTTTAGTTTCGATTGTAACTAATTATTTTGATTTGTAAAAATTGGTTTCTATTTCATGATTTTCTTGTAGTGTTAAGTCTTAAAGTACCATAGTTTAATTATGGATTTGAGATATTATCATATTTCAAACTTATATCCCGTAATAATTTTGTTTATAAAACATGTTTCACAAGGTTTAAAAACACAAATGTATATAAATTATTTTGGTCTCCACTCTTAAATTATATAAAATTATTACACATACCAAAACAAACACTAATTAAGTATTAAGAGGTATAATTAAGTATTAAGTATATTAATGTTTTTCAAGGAAATGTCTAGATTGTTGTGGTTGGTGAGATCTCAAGGCATAAGAATAAATTCATCTTTAAAAATGGAGTGATAGATCATTCTGAAATTTTTTCATTGGTCCAACTAAAAGTCTTGTCTTGGATTACATCTAAAGCTGCATTAGTCGAATTGGTGTCTAGACCGGTTGACGTGTTTGTTTATAATTAAAAACTCTTGACTTTACAAACTTTTAATTTGAGTAGGACGCTTGTATGATATTATTATGTTTCTCTGTTTAGTAGCTTAAATTTAATTGAGTGGAGTAACCGATTCTTTCCGATTTGATTGTAATATGGTTGAACTATCATTTTTTTTATCAGCAAAAAATAAAATGAAATTAAGAGAGACACTTCAGGGGTGTCCCAACCCTTGTACTATCATTAAAATGATTCATATTTATTTATTTTTTCTATAAGAAAAACTAATGCCATATTCTATTATTTTATTATGACAAACATCCAAAAATCATAAATTTCTTTCATTTTAAAATTATTTGAAATTATTTGCTGAACTCCTCAACTCATTTCACTGAACGTGTAATCCTACGTCAAATAAAAAACTTTCACATTAAGTATCACTATTATATTTGACATCTCAGCTAAACTGTCACTTTCTACGTCAGTTTGCTAAATATAATATTCTTTATTGTTTCAAATTCTTTATGCAAATTTCAAATACATTGCACGAATCCAAGATCTGAAGGAAAATGAAGTGTTTTTTTAAACTTGGAGAAAATATGAAACCAGAAAGTTATCACGCTTATAGAGAAAAGCATTTGGAGTTATTGAAGATTCTAATGAGAGTTTGAAAAGAGGGTTGAAAACACACATAAAGGTGTCTCTTGTGGTGGGGTAATACTGAATGAGACTACCACTCATTATTAACTCTAACCATTGCAATGCACTCTATCATTATAAATTGATAATAAGATTATTTATATATAACAAAAATAAATCTAGTTTATATATTTAAAATTCAAAAGTAAAAAAAATATAATTCATTTAAATAATTTATTTTTTCTTGATTATTATTATTATTATTATAAAAAGCACTTTAAATTAACAACTTTAAAAAAATATATTATTAAAAAAAGTAATAAAAAATTAAATAAAAATATATTTCTGATTATATAAAGAAGTTGTTTATTTTTTTATAATTATAATAGAAACTTATATAGTAAGTTTGATTTTTTAGAAAATTATTTTATTGGACTTTTTAGAATTGTGTTAGAAATTTTAAAAATTCAAAAGATATTTTATAACTAAATATTTTACCGAAACATGTCAGTGTCAATATTTGGTACGTCTTAAATACCTAATCATATAATTTAAGAAACGTGTTTTGGTTTGATATACCACAAATGAATTTATATTATTAAAAGAATTATTATTGTTAACATATTTATTCTATTGTTAAATCACAAACTGTTGACTTTGATTAAACTAATTTAACAATTCACCACAGAATTTTAAAGAAATCCATTACAGATATGTTTTATAATTTCACTAACATACAATTTTCTCTCGTTTAAACAATTCATATTAAGGCACCTAATCCATAATTTAATTTTCGTTAAACAGTACCACATAAGAGCACTCACATTCTCTTTGAAGATATAATTTAAAATATAATGTTTTATTTCGAACTTTATTATTGGAAGGATAATTTTAATTTTTTTTATCAATAAAGAATGAAATTAAATTAATAGGGATACTTGAGAAAGTTTAATATGACGCTTTTAAAGAAATGAATCTGGTGCTTGGACAATGCTGAAAATGGGTTGTGGAAAGATGTGATGGTTTCCAAGTATGGTGGTTGGAGAAATCTAAGGGCTCAGAGGAGTAGTAGGTTGGATTCTTTATGGTGAAAGGATTTGAAGGTGGTATGGAGGTTTGGGGGGTGGAAAGGAAATTTTGTGGACAATGTTATTTGGGAGGTTGGGAATGGGAGGGAGATTATTCTGTGGGAGGATATTTGGGTAGGGAATGAAGCACTTAAAGATAAATTTCTGAGACTTTTTTCAATATGTTTTCACAAGGAAGCCAAGCTAAGGCAATGAGGGGAGTGGGATGACAATCGTGAGTGGACTTGGAAGATAGGACTTGTTTGAATGAGAAAAGGAACATGAGCAAGAGCTAATAATGTTGATGGAGAGGAAGACTATTAATGAAGAAAAAAGGGATATATGGGTTTGGAAAGGGAGTGATAGTGCAGGGTTTATAGTCCAATATGCATACAAAGTTTTAAAAGGTGAAGTTCAGGGGGAAGATGGTGATATCTATGGGGGTTCTGGAGGATCAAAGCACAACCATAAGCTATTGTTACAGTTTGGAGGGTGTTGGAGGATAAAAAAATTGTGTCTAAAGTTAATTTGGTAAAGAGAGAGATAACGGTGGAGAGTGGTATCTGTAGCATGTGCGGGTAGCTTGGTTGGTTTGGTACAAGTGCTATATGAGTGGGTGAGATTGGCTTCGACGATTCATCAGGACCTAAAAATGCACTTTTCACAGTTTAAGTTAATGGGGGAAAGTGAAGATGTCAATTAGATCTGGTACTCTGTGTGGATAATAGTCATAAGTGAATTATGGAAACAAAGAAACAAGAAGGTCTTTAGGAAGGGGCACATAGATTATAGTGAGATCTTTACGATGATGCAATTGCAGGTTTGGTCATGAGTTACCTCGAAGATACGTTTAACTTGTTTTTCTTACTCTGATTGGTGTCTCGAATCTTTGGAATGCATGAAATCGATTAAAAAGAAAGGTTAAAGGGTTAAGGTTGGGAAGAGTAGGTTTACTTAACGTTGTATCTTAGGGTGTGAGGAAGGCGTTTATAAGTTGAAGGACGCCTCTATTTTTATATAAGAATTGAGATATCCCTAAAATATCTCTTGTGAATAAAAACATATATGCAGTAACTTTATTATTTTTTCCTCAAATAGTTGCCTAGGGCACTGTCATTCTCCATACTTTTTATTGAATATATATATATAAAGTTTATCATAAGAAAATTATTGGAATCCGTCTTTGTCAATTTCTTTTTATGTCACAAATATAATTTTATGATTAAGATATTAAAATATTTGATGTTAACTTATCGTCAATATTACTTCATGATAAAAATTTGTTTATTATGTAAACAAAATACTGATAAAACTTATCCCAATAATTTCTTTATTACAAATATTAAAAAACTTAAAATTTAAACTAAAAATAAAAGTAAAATTTTACATTATATATAATATGAAAAACATATTAAATTCTAAAATAAAATAACACCAACCATTACTATCACTATAAAGAGGAGAACAAGGATAAGTAATCTATAAGAATAGTTAAAATCAGGGCCATATAACCTAAAAATACAAGTGAAATGAAAATTTCAAAGACAAATAAAAGTAGGACTTCAGACAAAATAAAAGTTCCGAAATAATATATTTTCAGACTCAACAGATTTTGTATCAGAACTAGTCTTGTTCGTATACTCAATTCATCTAACAAATTTAGAATCGTTTAGAAAATTTACCATGTTTTACAATTTTATCATCTAGAATGTTTAGAATAAATGAAAGATTGAATTATGAAATTGTTTGAATATGTATACATATGATTTATTTTCAATGATTGGTTTATTATTTTTGAACTTACCTGTTATCATTCATCTATGTAGTAATTAACGTGTTTTGATTATTGTTTGAAATCTTACATCGACTAGGGATTAAGAGATTTTATAGGATATAAGTGAGTGCAAATCTCATCTGATGAGCCAGTTTTATAGGATTGAGTTAGGCTTAAAGTCCACTCCGTAATATGGTATCAAGACCATTTTGAGTCTATCATAACGAGTGTTTGTTGGACTTATCTGACCACTCGCTATCGAATCGTTATCACGGACCACCCATAATATATTATCCCACAATGAATACAAATTTACAAAAATAATATTAACTAAGCTTATATTAAACAACATAAATTATTGAAATATAATTTAAGTTTAGCTGAAATAAAGTAGACTATAGTAAATGTACTATCGGATGGTCGACAGACTGAGTAGACGACAAAGCCGACTAGACGACAAGATGTAAAGCTAAACGCATAATTAGGTATAAACAAACCAGCTTAGGTGATAAGCACGGTTAAGGCACAATTGAGCCTCTATTTGGACCCTAAAGCAGGCCCACAGCAGCCATAATCCATCTAGAGCAATATAAATAGCAGAAGAGGCACAACACCCAAGGTAACTATTCACTCTCCACTTTTTTGGTACTTAGCTCTCGGTCTGACTTGATCGTCGGAGTGTCTTCGCAGGTACTCCCCCATCGTGTCCAGATCAAAGGAGACCCAACTAAAGGAAGACTAACCGAAAAACCGAAAAGATCACCACAAAAAGAACTGTTCTACAGGATTTAGGCAGGAACAGTAAATAATAAATGCCACTTTCTAACTACCTGAACAAAATAAATGTTAAAAAACAACTTAATCGACCCATATGTTAAAATAATAAATATTTTATTAATATAAGAGTCCCAAAAAAGTCTCACTCTCTTTTCTTTAAATGTTTTAGATTTATCTGAACCTATCATATTGACAAAATATTATTTCATAACTTACATAATTTTCCTTTCTCCATTCTCTTTCTCAATTTATATAAAAAATAAAAGAGAAGAATATTATCAGTTGCCTAATTTCAAAAGAACCAAACCACGAAAGCTACCTTTAATCAAATTCCTTGCTATCTAAAATTAAATAAAACTATCTTAATCTGTGGCAAAGAAAGAGGAAAAGAATGTATATTTTTTTACACTTTCGTAAGAAAAGCATATCATATCACAAATAGATACATAAATTTATAAAACCACTAGATTTTGAAGTTACAATTCACTTTTTAATCATCCACTTTTCAATTTAAAATTTAAAATATGTGATTTCAATTATAAAATAGACGATAAATTTAACTTTGTTCTACCTACAGTGAAATTTAGGCCAATGTCGATAGATGAACACAATATTCACTTTTATCAGTGAAGATTACAAGGAGCAGTTAATCAAATTTCAAACCCTTATGCCACACAAGCAAATTATTATTTATATTTATGTTGTTTTTATTTTTTTTTATAAAAATATTTTGATGTTAGACATCATAGATATCATTGTCAACTTAATAAGTGGTCTATTTTTATTCCTATATTATGTAACTAGTAATTCTCACTTTCTTTCTTTTAGTGAATGGTACCTAATTAACTATTAAGACCAGTTACTTTATATTTTATATTTAAATTGGTAGATAATATTTAATTTAATTAATATAGTAATTAATTATTATTTTATAAATTTTTTTATTTAATTATTTTTTTATAATATATATATCACTACAAGAAAATTATGAAACAGAAACTAATTTTAGAGACAAAAAATAACTAGTTGTTATAGTGACTAAATTAGAGACTATTTTAAAAACTTTTTTTTTTCTAAATTATTTTTTATTATTGTTAAATAATTTTTAAATTTGGTAGCAAAAATATTGGTCGCTAATCAGATACCAATTTAGAAACTATTTAATAATAATAAAAACCAATTTAGAAATCATTTTTTTTAATCTCTAAAATGGTCTCTAATTTAGTCAATATAACAACTAATATTTTTTGATTTCTAAGATTAGTTTCTATTTCATAATTTTCTTGTTTTATTTAGTATTAGTTCACTCAATCGAAATTTTAAAATTAAATATATTTTTAAATTTAATAATGTAATTAAGTTTATTAGGTATATGAACCAAGAAAATGTTTGTCTTTCTTGGGAAATACTTAATTCTAATGTGACCTTTGAAAGGCAACTTACAATAATTTCATTAACTTTGGATGCAACTAAGTATTATGACACCTTATTGATAATATTTTAGTTAAGATAGTTCACTGGTGTGGTGTTGTTCACGTCTACCTTGATATTGTTAGACAATGAAATGATGTAATTAACAAAATTATGAAATAAAAGTTAATTTTAAAAACAAAAAATAATTAGTTGTTATAATGATTAAATTAGAAACCATTTTAGAAAAAAAAAATTGGTTTCTAAATTAGATAGTTTCTAAATTGGTATCTAATTAGTTATTAAGGTTTTAACTACCAATTATTTAGATTTTAAATTTGGTAGCAAAAACTTTGGTGACTAATTAGATACCAATTTAGAAACCATTTAACAATAATAGAAACTAATTTAGAGCCCAATTTTTTTTTTTGTCTCTATAATGATTTCTAATTTAGTCACTGTAACAACTAATTAATTTTTTTTCTAAAATTGGTTTCTATTTCATAGTTTTCTTCTAGTGTTTTATATAGAATATGATATATAATCATATATATATATATTATATTATATGCGGTTATACATTATATATGAAATATATAAAACTAAATTAGCTCACAGTTACATATGAATTATTGTTGACTATTATGATTGTATATAGTATGAGAAAAAATGAAGTTAGAAGTGCTAACAATAGGGTTACAATTAATAATAATAAAAAAAAAACAAGAGGACTATCAAGTAGCAGAGATATTTATTTACATATTATTATGTAAATATTATTTTTGTAGAATTAATGTCTTGTTGTAGAATATTTTTTTTATACAAATAATATGGATGTTTTATATTAGTTATTTTCATTAATATATAAATGACAATTATAAGATTAATGAAGAAATAGAAATTTATAATTAGTTAATCATCAGTCAAATTAACAACTTTTAAAATTATAAGGAATGATATGTGGTAAAGTAAAGTCCAAACAAACCCTTGTTAATTTTGATTAAATCTTTTTATAGCAAATTATGAAATACGAAAGTGTTTCGTTTGATAGATGTAAGTTTTTCTAAACAATAAATCTCGTAAAATGCAAATGTTTCGTCTGACAGATGCAACAACATATTAAATGCTTATCATTCTTATATGATAAGCGCACATTATCAAGCTAACGTTGTATAATTCAAAATATATTTTTTTTCTTATTTTATTGTGTTGCAAAAAAAAAATAAAAAAATCTCACATCTATTAAGAAGATCCCATAAAACGCATGTCTACACCAACGATCACTTGAATGACACGGTAAAATTTCTTCACACCAACAACAACACGCCTCTTCGTCAACTTTAATGCTATTTGTCTTGTATGGTCTTATGCTTTACTCCAATTTGTATAAAAATTTTCTCACCTAAGCTTCATAAGAGCTATCAAGATGTTTCTTGAAAATGAGATAAATATTTAAGGTGCATTAAAAACATTTAATACATCTTTACTTTTACACATGGACAAACACAAGTTGTAGAAGAAGACCTTCTTTGAAGCTTCTCAACGGGAAAAAGGAATTTGCAACATCAACTTTCTTCAAGCCTTTAAATTTCAAAATGAAGAAAGGTTATCTACGACAATGATGACTACGCGATATTCGTTGTATTCAAAAACCTTTTTTCTCTACGCCCTAAAGCTTGTAAAAAATATTGTTTTTGTTTATCTGCAACCTAAAATAGTGAACCTTATCTTATATTAAGATATAACACCTCTTTTAGTTAGTATAACAATAATTTTTTTTATCTCACTCTTTTGTAATAAAAAGTGTTTTACCCAGAAGTCGTTGTTATCCAAATAATAGTCGTGTTTTAATCATGAGTGACTTTGTTCTAAACAACTCAAGTGAGAGGTGATTGTTATTAAAACAATACTCAAGTTAAGCTAAGAACGACGACAATCTAAACAATACTTGAAGGTCATAAATGACTATGTTTTCAAATAATACTCGAGTTATTTTAGTCAACATTGATTGAGGTTAAAAATTAGTTATTGTATCTTCGAAACACTAGTATGTTTAATGAAACTTGATCGAAATGTTAAGAATTAGACATATAGATTGATTTTTCACATAAATCAATATAAAAGTATTAAGTTTCTGTTCTCTAATCTCATCCATATTGAATGTTATGGAATTTGTTGTAACTAAAAAAAAAGAGAAATTTCATAAAAAGTTCACAAAAAGTTTTGACAGATGATCTGTGAAAGAAAAGTCTGTGCTAACTAGTCGTCTTACTATGCTTAGTTATAAACAGACAAAATTGAATGACAGAAAGAAAGAGATCAAACATATCCTTTTATTCAACACACCATTAAAGTATCACCTACATGCATCTTAAATTATTATACAAAGTAAAGATATTATTCTCCACATCAAATGCAGAGTTAGTGCAGTACATAATAGATGAGCATTATCTTAGGCCTCACTCATGTTTCAGTTCTTATTTGCAGACACTTTTTCAGCCTCGAGAAGATGAGCATCAACATCTCTAGTGACATGATCATATAACTCCAAGTAGCCATATGGAGCATGAACATCCTCACTCACCTTCTCATATTCAATACTCCATTTAATTGCAGCACTGCCACCATCCTTCTCAATGGCTTCAAAGATTATGTTAAACACCTTATATTTATCATCTATAGCTTCACCAAAGAGCTTGAATGCAATTGTTTTTTTCTCTTCATCAACGGATTCAATAGTTTCAAGACATGTTACTGTCTTACCATCTGTTGTTTCACAAAAATAAGAAGAAAACAAGTATATGGATACTTCAAATTCAATTAACGAGCGAATATGAACAAAGTGATGGAATTTCTCTGATTTTGATTTTTGTGAAATATATAAACAGGAATAAACTATAAAGATACTTACCTAAGGTATAAGTCCAATGTTTGACTGAATCATTGACATGCCAATCATCACCTTCATGGAGTTTGGCTCCATGAATTTTACCAGCAACGTGTTGGATATGGTGGAGTTTCTTTGTCATGATGTGGAACCATTTCTCTGCAGTTGCATGCACCGGAAGTTCAGTGCTAATTTTTCCAGAAAGTGAAATTATCATGAGTTCAAGAAACAAATAACAGAGAAAAGGAATGGGATAATGTAGAGAGGGATGAGAAATACCTCTTAAATAGAAAAAAAATCCAGCTCCCAACTAATTGAATTAATTGTGAGCATTTAGTGTTTTCATGAAATAAAAGCAAAAATTTAATTGAATGGGTAAAATATATAATCGATTTCTTATATTTTTTTTATAGCACCGCTTAATCTTGTATAAGGTGATATCTATCCTATCATGTTGTTTATCTCTTTTATTTTTTTAATAAATAAATAAAATAAATTTGGAATATTTTAACAGTATTCCAATCCTTATAAAATATCTTCTAGGCCATATTTCATTTTTTTTTACTTATTTATGTCATGAATGTAGCACATGAATGTAACACAGACATTGATACGACACGAATACTGATACCGATACGACATGGATACGAAAATACATATAATCTCTAAAATGTAAGACACGGGGACACAGATCTATATATATTATATTATTAAAGGATACGGATACCAGAGATACAAAAAGATCCTAATATTAATTGGGAGTTTTTTCTGATTATCAGTTGTTTCTCTTTATAGAAGGGAATCACCTTTATTTTATGTTTGTGTGTTATGTGTTATGATTCTAGTATTTTATATTGATTATTTCCTTCTTTAGTAAAACCCTAGAATGAGTGTACTACTTGTATATATTCAGACCATTTGTTTTGATTTGAATAATAAGAAAGAAGAGATATTCATTCTCATATTCTTTGTCTTCAGTTTACTCTTTTGTTCATCTCTGTTCCTTTTTTATCATCTCTGTTCTGTTTTGTAATATGGTATCAGAGCCATTTTCGAGCCTATCCTAGCGAGTGTTTGTGTTGGGCCTATCGTGCCACCCGCTATCGGACCACCCATAATATATATTCCCACGCATGAGTTGATAGTCTCGGCATGAGGGGGTGTGTTGGAGATCCCACATCGACTAGAGATTAGAGCCTTTCATTGTATATAAGTGGGTGCAAACCTCAACCCTATGAGCCGGTTTTATGGGGTTGAGTTAGGCTTAAAGTCCACTTTGTAATATGGTATCAGAGCTCATCATCAGAGCTCTGCTTGCTACATTTATTCATGGGTGAAGTTGATGATCCCTCACAAGATCTTAGTTCACCTTACCATGTTAGTTCATCAGATAATCCTCCCTTTCTTATTGTCCCTATTATTCTTGAGGGACCAAATTATCATCATTGGTCTCGTTCGTTTCAAATTAGCCTAATTTCAAAGAACAAAATAGGTTTCATTGATGGAACTATAGAAGCTCCCAATCGTACCAAATCATTGTTTCCAACATGGCAGAGAGCCAATATGTTGGTTGTTTCGTGGATTCTCAAGGCTGTTTCTCAATCCATCGCGCAGAGCATCATCTGTATGGACAATGCCTTTGACATATGGAATGATTTAAAGGAAAGGTTCTCACAAGGAGACATGATTTGTATTTCTGATATCCAGGAGATGATTTCTTCTTTTAAACAAGGTGAGTTGACTGTTACAAACTATTTCACTCAGTTAAAAATTCTTTGGGATGAACTTGATCTTTTTCGCCCGCTATCCGCTTCTTCATGTGCCTCTAAATGCAATACTCTTGTGAATGTTTCTAAATATAAAATACAAGACCAAATTATCAAATTTCTAAGGGGGCTAAATGATAATTATTCGACTGTGAGAACTCAAATTTTATTGATGGACCCTTTGCCATCCTTGAATAAAGTTTGCTCTCTTGTTACACAACAAGAGAGGCAAATATTTGGTGATCAATCCAAGGCAATGATTGCTAATAGCAAAGGAGGTTATAAAAACAATGCTACAACCTATGGCAGAGGTGCTGGATACGGAAGAGGAAGCAATGGAAGAGGATATACTTCCAAAATTTGTAGTCATTGTGGAAGGACATGGCATACCATTGATACATGCTATAAAAGGCATGACTTTCCACCTCATTTCAAGTTAAAAAATCAGAATCATGATCAGAGTCATACTAATGCAGTTTTTCAGAATACAAATTTCAATAATAATGAGCAGAATCATGAAGGTTCAAAGTCAGAAGTGGAGTCTCAACAAATTGGTTTTACTCCTGAGCAGTATCAAACATTGTTAGGTTTTTTACAACAGACTAAATCCAGTGGGAATGCTTATAATCAAGTCTCTATTATTCCCTCCAATCCCTCCAATCAAACAGGTAATAATTTTATTTCTTCTTTTAGTTCTTGGATTATTGATAGTGGTGCTACTGATCTCATTTGTTCATCTTTAACTTATTTCACTTCATATCATCAAATTGATCCTATTTATGTCAAATTACCAAATGGAAATCAAGTCATTGCCAATTATTCTAGAAGTGTTTTTCTCAATCAAAATCATGTCATAGACAATGTTTTGTACATTCCTTGCTTCAATTTTAATCTTCTTTCCGTAGCAAAATTGATTGATAAACTATCTTGTGTTCTTACCTTTGACTCTAACGGTTGTCACATTCATGACAAAATAACAATGAAGATGATTGGAATCGCTAAGACGCAAGATAGACTTTATATACTCAGGATCCCATCTTACTAGAAATTTCAAATTAAACCCCTTGAATGTACACACACCATCAATACTGTTAATGTCAGTGCTAGTGATCTAGAAACCCTTTGGCATTTTCGATTAGGTCATATTTCAAATAGATGTATTGATGTTATCAAGAATAAATTTCCTTTTGTTAAATATAACAAATCTTTTGTTTGTGATGTCTGTCATTTTGCAAAGCAAAGAAGACTTTCTTTTCCTATTAGTACATCTAAATCAAAAAAATGTTTTGATTTGATTCATGTAGATGTTTGGGGACCATACTCAATACCATCAATTCATGGTCATAAATATTTGCTGACCATAGTTGATGACTATTCGAGGTACACATGGATTTTTCTTTTGAAACAAAAATCTGAAGTTGTTAAGGTTTTGGAAGATTTTGTTATTTTTGTTCAAACACAGTTTGAGACAACAATAAAAATAATAAGAAGTGATAATGGAACTGAATTTTTCATGACTAATTTTTTTGTCAGTAAAGGAATAATACATCAAACATCATGTGTCAATACTCCACAACAAAAATAGTATAGTTGAAAGGAAACATGGTCATTTATTAGATGTAGCAAGAGCTCTTATGATACAATCTCATTTACCCAAAATTTATTCTGTGGTACATGCTGCGCATATTATAAACATGCTTCCCACACCTGTTTTAAATTATTCTTCTCCTCATGAAATGCTTTTCAAAACTGAGGCAAATTTTAATGGATTAAAGGTGTTTGGTTCTTTATGTTATGCTAGCACCTTGTCAACAAATAGAAGAAAATTTGATCCAAGAGCATCAAAATGTGTTTTTATTGGTTTTCAACGGGGGACAAAAGGATATATTTTGTTGAATATTCAATCAAGAGAAATTTTTGTGTCTAGGGATGTTGTCTTTTATGAACATGTTTTTCCATACCAAAGGGTTCAAGATACTAGCAATGAAACTAACAATCCCGACGTTAATGATCAAATTTTGTTTGCTGAAGATCAATTTGTCTTAAGTCAGCCATCACAAGCCATTCTTGCACCTTGTGATAATACACCTTGTGATAATGTTGAAAATAGCAGTAATAATAATTGTGAGTCACAAATTAAGGTTTCAGAAGAAGATTGTTCCCATATAGACCAAAACCTCAATGAAAATCATGATATAGAACAAAGTTCTGAATCAGATCCATCTGTCCGAATGAGCACATGAATAAAAAATCACCTGAGTATTTAAAGGATTATCATTGTAATCTTAATGTTTTTAGTACATCTTCAAGCGTTAAATATCCTTTGAATTCTGTTTTGTCTTATAGCAATTTATCACCTTCTTACAAATCTTTTGTTATGTCTATTTCTTCACATGTTGAGCCAAACACTTATTCTGAAGCTGTGAAACATGACTGTTGGAGAAAAGCTATACAATGTGAGATATCTTCTTTAGAGTCAAATCAAACTTGGGAGACTGCTCTTCTGCCTCAAAACAAAGCTGCCATAGGTCGCAAATGGGTATTCAAAATAAAATATAAGGCTGATGGAACAATTGAAGGTATAAAGCAAGGTTAGTGGCAAAGGGATATACACAAATAGAAGGCATTGACTACCTCAATACTTTCTCTCCAGTAGCAAAGATGACCACCATAAGGTTGCTTCTTTCTTTAGCTTCTATTTATAATTGGGAATTGAAACAATTAGACATAAACAATGCCTTTTTACATGGAGATTTGAAAGAAGATGTATACATGTTTGCTCCTCCTGGATTGACTTCTATTCCACTAGGAAAAGTTTGTAAACTAAAAAAGGCTTTATATGGCCTTAAACAAGCCAACAGAGAATGGTTTGCCAAACTGTCATCATTTTTGCTTTCTATGGGATATACTCAATCTATGAATGATCATTCCTTGTTCATTAATTCTTTTGAAGGATCTTTTACAGCATTATTGGTATATGTGGATAATATAATATTGGCAGGAAGTGATAAAGAAGAGATTGTTCGAATCAAACAAGCCTTGAATCAGACATTCAAGATTAAAGATCTTGGGAATTTAAGATACTTTCTTGGTCTAGAAGTAGCAAGAAGTAAGACAGGAATAATGGTAAATCAAAGGAAATATGCATTGGAATTATTAACCGATGCAGGTCTTTTAGCCTGCAAACCTGCACCCACTCCTATTGATAATCATGAGAAATTCTCTTCTACTGGAAGTATTCCTTTCACAGATATTCAAGCCTACAGAAGATTGATTGGAAGACTTATGTATCTCACTAATACCTGACCTGACATAACATTTTCTGTGCAACAACTTTCTCAGTTTCTTGCTAAGCCTACAATTGTTCACTATAATGCAGCAATTAGAATTCTCAGATATATCAAAGGGGCTCCAAGTCTTGGTCTATTTTTCTCTTCCACTACTTCTGTTCATCTCAAAGCCTTTTGTGATAGTGATTGGGGCACCTGTAGTGATTCAAGACAATCAGTGACTGGTTTTAGTGTGTATCTTGGGAATTCTCTCATATCTTGGAAATCATAGAAGCAATGAACAATATCAAAGAGTTCTTGTGAAGCTGAATACAGGGCAATGACCACTGTTACATGTGAAATTCAATGGCTAACTTATCTTCTTCAAGATTTCAAAGTTCCTTTTGAGCAACCATCTCTTTTATACTGTGACAATGACTCAGCAAGATACATTGCAACAAATCCAGTATTTCACGAGCGTACAAAACATATAGAAATAGATTGTTACGTGGTCAGAGAAAAATTAAAGAAGGGTCTCATCCATTTGCTTCCCATTTCCACCACAGAGCAACTGGCTGATATTTATACCAAAGCTTTAAGTCCTCAATCTTTTAAGAATATTTGTTCCAAGCTGGGTCTCATCAATATTTGCTCTCCAGCTTGTGGCAGGGTATTAAAGGATACAAATACCAGAGATACAAAAGGATCCTAATATTAATTAGGAGTCTTTTCTAATTATCAGTTGTTTCTCTTTATAGAAGGGAATCACCTTTATTTTATGTTTGTGTGTTATGATTCTAGTATTTAATATTGATTATTTCCTTCTTTAGTAAAACCCTAGAATGAGTGTACTACTTGTATATCATTTGTTTTGATTTGAATAATAAGAAAGAAGAGATATTCATTCTCATATCCTTTGTCTTCAGTTTACTCTTTTGTTCATCTCTGTTCCTTTTTGTTCATCTCTGTTCTATTTTGTAATATATATAAATTGACAGTAAAAATTTATATGCACTAAGTATGTTTCATTTTTTGTTTTTAGCAGAAAGATATTTTTCATTGCTGGTTCAAAAAGATTTGTTCCTTAGTTTTATAATTATAATAAAAATGTATACAATAAGTTTGACTTTTTAGAAAATTAATGTATTTCTCCTTTTTAAAATTGTGTTAGACCCGTAGTAGAATTGTCAAAATTCCAAAGTATATATATATATATATATTTATTATTATTATTATTATTTTTGAATTGAACATTTCACCGATACTTATCTTACGAGTGTCCTACGAGTGGTGTCCGATACATGTATCTGACACGGACACGCTATATAAGAGGAGTGTCCGAACTTCATAACATGAGCAAATAACAAAAATTGCATCAAAGCAGCATCTTTCCAACACCAAAACCTAACTACAACCAAATATTCCAAAAATAAAGTACCATAAAAATCATATTCATACATCAATTAATATGCCACACCCTCTCCTTATGTTGCCTTAAAAAAAGGTCTTAACACCCATTGTTAAACTATGGATATAGCAATATCCTTGAGTGCATCTCTTACCAATCCATATATATCCAAGAATGATATAAGCATAATCACAAATCTGAAATCCAACATAGTTGATTTTTTTGCCTTTTTAATGTGGAAATATGCTTAACCTAAGTGGTTGTTTCTACATTTTTTTTAGTATCTTATGCTTAATATAAATTATTAATTATGTTTCAATATGAAGTATTTTTTATAAAAAAAAATATATATATATAAATAATAGAGGTATTTCAAGGATTTATACAAGAGGTGTATACAAAACAAACTGGTAACGCCCTCTATCCATAAACAAAACTGCTATTCCAACCTCACCACTAACCTTTACATTTTTTGATGGACCTTATACAAGCCAAAGGTTCAAGAAACTAATCAGAGTAAGAGAAACATGCTAAGCGTACTTTCGATGTCACCCAAGATCAAACCTTCAACTGTGCCATCGAGAAAATCTCTGAGTGGTCTATGTGTCCGTTCTTGAAGATCTTTTTATTTCTATGCTTCCACGGTTCTCCTATAACTGTGATTTCACACACAACCAAATCCGATTAACGACTTCACTTTCCTCAATCAGTCTAAATTGTGATAAATAAATTCTCGACTCGTAATGTACTAATGATGTCAATTCCATCCACTCATAACACTTAAACCAGACAAGCCAGGACGTCCACATACAAAAGATAAGAAAAGTGGTTTACTAACTCTTCCCACTAATACTACAAACACTACTTTCCACTCTTATTCCCTTCTAATATGAAGTGATTCCTAGCATAATTGTTTCTTATAGCTTTTAATATGGAGAGTTCCAATAGCTCATTGGCAATACTTTTTAATATGGTGTAATGTGTAGAATGACATGTTCTTTAATTATGCCTTTTATGATCTATAACATAATTAATTGTTGATGATTTTTATTATAGTGTGGTTTTAATATAATTGGTTTTTTTTATCTTTTTTAATATGTTATAATGTATAACATGGCAACATGGCTAATTGTTTATGATTTATCGTATGGATGATTCCTTAAAACAATTAATTATTTTTATTTGTAAAAGTAACCGTTCAAAAGGTATTGACCAAATAACAATTAATGCATCATGCAACAATTTTTCTTCTGTCCAACTAAAAATTAAATTCTTTTCCATTCTAACTTTGATATATGCTATAAGATAATTGATATCACTTTAAAAAAATAATATTTTTTTATCAAAACTATCTATAACGTGTGGAAAAAACCGATTTTAAGATAAGAAATTAATGTTTGTATTTATCAAATGAGTTAAATATTAATATTTGTTGGAAAATGTATACAAGTTTTTCACAAGTTAATAAGTGTGATAAAATTACACTATTTTATTATATTATAATAATACTGTGATAAGGTTATTAATATATATATATATATATATATATATATATTTAAAGTTTTAAGAAGTATTCACATCTAAATGTATATTATAATGTATAGAAGTTAATAATAAATATAGTAATTAATTATTATTTCAAAAATTATTTTTTATTTAATTATTTTTTTGTAATATATATTTATTAATAAACTATATTTTTCTTTAGTGTTAGTTCACTCAATCGAAATTTTAAAATTAAATATATTTTTAAAATTAATAATGTAATTATGTTTATTAGGTATATGAACTATCTTGACCTAAAGAAAATGTTTGTTTTTTTGAACATATTTAATACTAATGTGTGTTTTGAAAGGCAACTTACAACAATTTCATTATACTTCGGATGTGACTAAGTATTATGACACCTTATTGATAATATTTTAGTTGTAGAAACTAATGGAAAGAAATAAGATAAGACAAAAGGTTATAGAAACTTATTGAAGGTAATTGCACAATATTGCAAAACTGTTATACTCGTCTTATACATTTTGATATTTACTTCAATAATATATATAATAAAATTACAATTAATGGAAGCTATAAAATAGGAATACTAACAGGCCGGTAAACTGACCATTAATGCAATAATAACAGTAAAATAGTTTATGGATAATAAAATATGAATTAATAACCAACATTCTCCCTTGATTCTGTTATGGAACAACCTTCATGCCCAACAAATCTCTTAACTTGATGAAAGCATATGCAATTAATCTTAATTGGAATATCTAGATTAAAACCAATTTGAGTCATGATATTGTTTTTCTCAATCGCCATCAATTCTTCATTCATAGTCTTTTGCCATTTGGGGTGTTGAATGACATCTGCAAGTCTGCAAGTCTCACGGGTTCTCTGAATCTGCAAGAAAAGCAAAGTGAACTGAATCTCCATTGTCATCAACTTCATCATCAAGATTTACTTTGCAATCTTGAAGGTGTACATGTTGTCGTTGTAGCCTTTTTGGTCGCTCCATCATAGTTGCAATTGGAGCTGCAACTTCAGGTTGAATTACAGCTTCAGGTTGAACTGTAGGTGCTTCAAGAGTAACTCCATCTTCCACATCATCGTTAAAAACGTAAATATATCATTTTTTCGAATCCATTTCAGCTGCTACATTCCATTGCCATTCCTCATCTTCGGCAAATGTAACATCACGACTAATAATAACATTTTTTGTCATTGGATTGTACAATTTGTATCCCCTATGCTTATATCCAATGAAAATGGTCTTCTCTGCCTTATCATCCAACTTCGATCTTGTTGCCTTAGGGACATGAGCATAAGTAATGGACCCAAATACCTTCAAGTGTTGTACATTGGGTGCCTCAATCGGAGTTGTGTTAGGAAAACTTCGAGTGGGTGATTTGTTTATCAAATATACTGCACATGTTACGGCCTCAGCCCAAAAATAATTTGGCATACCTTTCGCTTTAAGCATGCTCGTCATCATGTCCATGATTGTTCTATTCTTTCTCTCGACAACTCCATTGTGTTGAGGTGTGTAGGGACATGTTATGCTATGTTGCAACCCAAGTTCTTCACAATGCCTCTTGAACTCATTAGACTTGTACTCACCTCCTCCATTCTACGCACCATCTTAATTTGTCTGCCACTCTCTCTTTCCACAAATGCTTTAAATATTTTAAAGCAGTGGAATACCTCGTCTTTGCTTTTCAATAGATAAATCCAGGTTTTCCTTGAAAAATCATCAATAAAGGTTAAAAAATACTTATTACCTCCAACTGATGATTTGTTTGCCGAGCCACAAACATTTGTATGAACAAGCTCCAAAGGAAATTTTGCACGCCAAGGATCCTTAACAAATGGTATCCTGTAATTCTTTCCAAAAATGCAAGTCTCACACAATTGATTAGGGTGATGAATATGGGGTAAACCATTCACTAAATTTCGTTTGGTGAGATTTTTCAAACTCTGAAAATTTAAGTGCCTAAAGCGTAAATGCCATAACCATGATTCATTATTCACTATTGCATTCAAGCACTTGAAATCACCCATATGAATATCTACTGGAAACATGCGGTTTTTTAATAAAAAGGTTTTAAGAATCAAATTACCTTTTTTTTTATCAAAAATTGAGAATTTATTTTCAACTATGTGCATCACGTAACCCTTTTCGGCCAGCTGTCCCATACTCAACAGATTACTTTTCATATCAGGTACATAGAAAACATCATAGATGTACATGTGATCACCATTCTTCAATGTGATAAGAATTCGCCCCTTTCCAGTCACCGAAACGAACCTGCCATCATCGAATTTCACTTTTGTGCGAAATGAGTCATCCAAATCTGCAAACAACTCCTTCTGACAAACATATGATTTGTGCAACTTGTATCCAAATACCAAGTATGATTGTTTGGGGTTTCATTTGATATGGTTGTCATTAGTACTGCATGATCTTCTTCATCTTGTACGTGATTACTGTCTTCTTGAGCACAATTGGCAGCATGATATTTACCTTTTGATCTACACTCATTTGCATAATGGTCGTGTTTATGGCAGTTATAAGACTCCACAATTGATTTATTATAAATGCCTCCTCGTCCTCCACGACCACATTCTCCATGCCAAAAGTTATTTGAATTTGGAATGTGATTGGAACCAGTGTTGTTTTGCTCAGCGCCTCCATGATTCTGACCACTACGACCTTTGCTAGAATAACTACCACCATGTCCCCGTCCTCTGCCTCGTGAACTACCGTGTTTATGATAGGAGCTACCAATTGAGGTTTGTGCTTGTAAAACCTGTTCAATTGGTTTTTCAATATTATTGTCATTCATCCGCTGCTCATGCGCTCGTAGGGAATTAAACAATAACCTTACTATCATTTTTGAAATTTCATTGGCCTCTTCAATTGCGACAACAAAATGTTCAAATCTAGGAGTTAAAGATCTCAAAATTTTCTCCACCTTTGTTTGCTCTGAATATGTTTCACCATTGGTCTTCATCTGATTTGTCAAGGCAAGAACTTTATTTATATAGACATCAACAGTCTCTGTGGTTTCCATCTGCAGCAGATCATATTGGCGTCTTAGGGTTTGAAGACGCACCCTTTTGATCTTGTCATCACCTTTATAAGATACAAATGCTCTTTCAGATGAAACAACATATTAAATGCTTATAGTTGTTATATATGATAACGTTGTACAATTTGAAATATTTTTGTTTCTTATTTTTTTGTGCTGCAAAAAAAAATCATCTCACATCTATTAAAAAGATCCCATAAAACACATGTCTACACCAACGATCACTCGAAAGACACATTAAAATTGCTTCACACCAACAACAACACACCTCTATGTCAACTCTAATGTTATTTGTCTCGTACGGTCTTATGCTTTACTCCAATTTGTATAAAAGTTTTCTCACCTAAGCTTCATAAGAGCTATCCAGATGTTTCTTGAAAATGAAATAAATATTTAATGTTGCATTAAAAACATTTAATACATCTTTACTTTTACACATGGACAAACACAAATTGAAGAAGGAGACCTTCTCTGAAGCTTCTCAACGGGAAAAAGGATTTGCAACATCTACTTTCTTAAAGCCTTTAAATTTCAAGATGAAGAAAGGTTATCTACGATAATGATGACTAAGTGATATTTGTTGTCTTCAAAATCTATTTCTCTATGTGCCCTGAAGCTTGTAAAGAATATTGTTTTAGTTTATCTACAACCTAAAACAGTGAACCTTATCTTATATTAAGATATAACACCCCTTTTAGTTAGCCTAACAATAATTTTTTGATATCACTCTATGAGAAAATCATGAAATATAAACCAATTTTAGAAACAAAAAATAATTAGTTGCTATATAGTGACTAAATCAAAGACTAAAATAATTTTTTGTTTTTAAATTATTTTCTATTATTGTTAAATAGTTTCTAAATTGATATCTAATTAACAACCAGGGTTTTTGCTACTAAATTTAGAATCTAAATAATTGGTAGTTAAAACCTTGGTAGCTAATTAGATATCAATTTAGAAACTATTTAACAATAATAGAAACTAATTTAGAAACCAATTTCTTTTAGTTTCTAAAATGATTTATAATTTAATCATTATAGCAACTAATTATTTTTTGTTTCTAAAATTGGTTTCTATTCCATGATTTTCTTGTAGTGTTGGTAATGACAAGTGTTTTACCCAGAAGTCGTTCTTATCGAAATAATAGTCATGTTTCAAGCATGAGAGACTTTGTTCCAAACAATTCAAGTAAAGGGTGGTTGTTATTAACATAATACTCAAGTTAAGCAAAGTCTGTGCTAAGTAGTGGTCTTACTATGCTTAATTATATATATACAGACAAAATTGAATGACAGAAAGAGATCAAACATATCCTTTTATTCAACACACCATTAAAGTATCACCCTCACATGCATCTTAAATTATTATACAAAGTAAAGATATTATTCTCCACATCAAATGCAGAGTTAGTGCAGTACATAGATGAGCATTATCTTAGGCCTCACTCATGTTTCAGTTCTTATTTGCAGACACTTTTTCAGCCTCGAGAAGATGAGCATCAACATCTCTAGTGACATGATCATATAACTCCAAGTAGCCATATGGAGCATGAACTTCCTCACTCACCTTCTCATATTCAATACTCCATTTAACTGCAGCACTGCCACCATCCTTCTCAATGGCTTCAAAGATTATGTTAAACACCTTATATTTATCATCTATAGCTTCACCAAAGAGCTTGAATGCAATTCTTTTTTTCTCTTCATCAACGGATTCAATAGTTTCAAGACATGTTACTGTCTTACCATCTGTTGTTTCAAAAATAACCAATCATTAACAAAAATATTGTGCAATGTCAGCTCTGTTATATTAAGCATATCATCTCTGATTTTGATTTTTGTGAAATATATAAACACGAATAAACTATAAACATATACTTACCTAAGGTATAAGTCCAATGTTTGACTGAATCATTGACGTGCCAATCATCACCTTGATGGAGTTTGGCTCCATGAATTTTACCAGCAACGTGTTGGATATGGTGGAGTTTCTTTGTCATGATGTGGAACCATTTCTCTGCAGTTGCATGCACTGGAAGTTCTGTGCTAATTTTTCCAGAAAGTAACATTTTCAAGAATTCAAGAAACAAATAACAGAGGAAAGAAATGGGATAATGTGGAGAGGATCAGAAATGCCTCTTAAATAGAAAAAAATCCAGCTCCCAACTAATTGAATTAATTGTGAGCATTTAGTGTTTTCATGAAACAAAAGCAAAAATTTAATTAAATAGAAAAAAATCCAGCTCCCAACTAATTGAATTAATTGTGAGCATTTAGTGTTTTCATGAAACAAAAGCAAAAATTTAATTGAATGGATAAATATATGATTTTTTATACTTTTTTTTTATAGCACCGCTTGATCTTTTATAAGGTGATATCTATCCTATCATGATGCTTATTTTATTTTTTTTAATAAATAAAAAAAATAAATTTGAAACATTTCAAGAGTGCTCCAACCCTCATACACTATGTTTTAGGTCATATTTCATTTTTTTTACTTATTTATGTCTTGAGCACTATGTAGCACAGACATTGATACGACATGGACACTAACACCGATATTGATATGACATGAATACAAAAATACATATAATCTCTAAAATGTAAGACACGGGGACACGAATCCATATATTATATAAATTGACAGTAAAAATTTATATGCACTAAGTATGTTTCAATTTTTTTTGGAGCAGAAAAATGTTTTTCGTTGCTAGTTCAAAAGGATTTGTTCTTTAGTTTTATAATTATAATAAAAATGTATATAATAAGTTTGACTTTTTAAAAAATTAATGTATTTCTCCTTTTTAAAAGTGTGTTAGACTTGTGCTACAATTGTCAAAAATTAAAAAAAAAATATTTTGAATTGGACGACTTCACCGATATTTGTCTTCCGAGTGTCCTACGAGTGGTGTCCGATACATGCATCTGACACGAACACACTATTTAAGAGGAGTGTCCGAACTTCATAACATGAGCATATAACAAAAATTGCATCAAAGTAGCAACTTTCCAACACCAAAACCTAACTACAACCAAATATTCCAAAAATAAAGTGCCATAAAAATCATATTCATACATCACTTAATATGCCACACCCCCTCTCCTTATGTTGCCTTAAAAAAAGTTCTTTAACACCCATTGTTAAACTATGGATATAGCAATATCCTTGGGTGCACCTCTTCACCAATCCATATATTTCCAAGAATGATATAAGCATAAGGCCTAGAGGTGACTCTTTCTTGCACTAGTCCATAATCCATCACGAACCCTGCAAAATCTCCTAAGGCCATTGTTAATAATACCCGTCTCATGCTCATTCAACAGAAAGGTACTAATACTACATAAAAGCATAAAAGATCATATCCTTCCTCCAAAAAAAACTATCCATCATCATCCTTTCTTTCTAATAGATAATAAACATGTTTTTGGGTCTATGCACTAATGCTTATGTTTCTTTAATATCGTATGATAACATAATTGATTTTTTTGCGTTTTTTAATGTGGAAATATGCTTAACCTAAGTGGTTGTTTCTACATTTTATTTAGTATCTTATGCTTAATATAAATTATTAATTGTGTTTCCATATGAAGTTTCTTTTATCAAAAAATAAAAATAAAAAAATAATAGAGGTTTTCAGGGATTTATACAAGAGGTGTATACAAAACAAACCGGTAACGTCCTCTACCCATAAACAAAACTGCTATTCCTACCTCACCACTAACCTTTACATTTTTTGATGGACCTCATACAAGCCAAAGGTTCAAGACACCAATCAAAGTAAGAGAAACATGCTAAGCGTATTTTCGATGCCACCCAAGATCAAACCTTCAACTGTGCCATCGAGAAAATCTCTTAGTGGTTTATGTGACCGTTCTTGAAGATCTTTTTATTTCTATGCTTCCACGGTTCTCCTATAGCTGCGATTCCACACACAACCAAATCCAATTAACGGCTCCACTTTCCTCAATTAGTCTAAATTGTGATAAATAAATTCTCGACTCCTAATGCACTAACGATGTCAGTTCCACCCACTCATAACACTTAAACCAGACAAGTTAGGACGAGACAAACGACTCTGCACAGACAAAAGATAAGAAAAGTGGTTTCCTCACTCTTCCCACACATGCTACAAACACTACTTTCCACTCTTATTCCCTTCTAATATGAAGTGATTCCTAGCATAATTGTTTCTTACAGCTTTTAATATGGAGAGTTCCAATAGCTCATTGGCAATACTTTTTAATATGGTGTAATGTCTAGTATGACATGTTCTTTAATTATGCCTTTTAAGAAGATGTGATGTATAACATAATTAATTGTGGATGATTTTTATTAGTGTGGTGTTTATATAATTGGTTGTTTATCTTTTTTAATATGTTATAATGTCTAACATGGTAACATGGATAATTATTTATGATTTATCATATGGATGATTCCTTAACACAATTAATTATTTTTATTTGTAAAAGTAACCGTTCAAAAGGTATTGACCAAATAACAATTAATGCATCATGCAACAATTTTTCTTCTGTCCAACTAAAAATTAAATTCTTTTCCATTCTAACTTTGTTCAACTGATATATGCTATAAGATAATTGATATCACTTTAAACAAATAATATTTTTTTATCAAGACTATCTGTAACGTGTGGAAAAAACCGATTTTAAGATAAGAAATTAATGTTTGTATTTATCAAATGAGTTAAATATTAATATTTGTTGGCAAAAGTTCCATACAAGTTTTTCACAAGATAATAAGTGTGATAAAATTACACTATTTTATTATATTATATTATATTATATATATATATATATATTAATAAACTATATTTTTCTTTAGTGTTAGTTCACTCAATCGAAATTTTAAAATTAAATATATTTTTAAATTTAATAATGTAATTAAGTTTATTAGGTATATGAACATCTTGACCTAAGGAAAATGTTTGTCTTTCTTGGGAAATACTTAATTCTAATGTGACTTTTGAAAGGCAACTTACAATAATTTCATTATACTTTGGATGTGACTAAGTATTATGACACCTTATTGATAATATTTTAGTTAAGATAGTTCACTAGTGGTGTTGTTGAGGGCTACCTTGACAAATTTTGTAAAGAATAGGATGTATAATCATATATACGTATCTGCTTGTATATTATATATTATATGCAGTAGTTATTATTATTATTATTATTATTTGTATGAAGGTTGTATGGGTCAATTTAATTTAATTATTTGTTGCTGATAAAAAAAATAAATTTGTATGCGATTATATATTATATATGAAATATATAAAACTAAATTAGCTCACACTTACATATGAATTATGGTTTACTATTATGATTGTATGGGAAAAAAATGAAGTTAGAAGTGGTAACAATAGGGCTACAATTGATAAAAAAAACAAGAGGACTATCAACTAACATATTTATTTACATATTATTATGTAAATATTATTTTTGTTGAATTAATGTCTTCTTGTAGAATATATTTTTTTATACAAATAATATGAATGTTTTATATTAGTTTTTTTTATTAATATATAAATGACAATTATAAGATTAATAAAAAACTACAAATTTATAATTAGTTAATCATCAATCGAACTAATAATTTTTAAAATTTTAAGGAATGATGTGTGGTAAAGTAAAGTCCAAATATACCCTTGTTAATTTTGATTAAATCTTTTTACAACAAATTATGATATATGAAATTGTTTGGTTTTGATAGATGTAAGTTTTTTTAAACAATAGATATCATAAGATACAAATGTTTTGTACGATGCAACAACATATTAAATGCTTATAGTTGTTATATGATAACGTTGTACAATTTGAATTTTTTTTCTTATTTTATTGTGTTAAAAAAAAAATCATCTCACATCTATTAAGAAGATCCCATAAAACACATGTCTACACCAATGATTACTTGAAAGACACGTTAGAATTGCTTCACACCAACAACAACATGTCTCTATGTCAACTCTAATGTTATTTGTCTCGTACGGTCTTATGTTTTACTCCAATCTGTATAAAAGTTTTCTCATCTAAGTTTCAAAAGAGCTATCAAGATGTTTCTTGTAAATGAGATAAATATTTAATGTTGCATTAAAAACATTTAATACATCTTTACTTTTACACATGGACAAACACAAGTTGAAGAAGGAGACCTTCTTTGAAGCTTCTCAACGGTAAAAAGGATTTGCAACATCTACTTTCTTAAAGCCTTTAAATTTCAAGATGAAGAAAGGTTATCTGCGACAATGATGACTAAGTGATATTTGTTGTCTTCAAAATCCATTTCTCTATGTGCCCTGAAGCTTGTAAAGAATATTGTTTTTGTTTATCTACAATCTAAAATAGTGAACCTTATCTTATATTAAGATATAACACCTCTTTTAGTTAGCCTAACAATAATTTTTTGATATCACTCTTTTCACTACGAGAAAATAATAAAATAGAAACCAAATTTAGAAACAAAAAATAATTAGTTGCTATAGTGACTAAATCAGAGACTAAAATAATTTTTTTGTTTCTAAATTAGTTTCTATTATTGTTAAATAGTTTCTAGATTGATATCTATTTAACAACCAAGGTTTTTGCTACTAAATTTAGAAACCAATTTTTTTTTTACTTTCTAAAATGATTTCTAATTTAGTCACTATAGCAACTAATTATTTTTTGTTTCTAAAATTGGTTTCTATTCCATGATTTTCTTGTAGTGTTTGTAATGAAAAGTGTTTTACCCAGAAGTCGTTGTTATTGAAATAATAGTCATGTTTCAAAGATGAGTGACTTTGTTCGAAACTGTTACGAAGTGGACTTTAAGCCTAACTCAACCCCCATAAAACCGGCTCATAGGGTTGAGGTTTGCACCCACTTATATACTATGAAAGGCTCTAATCTCTAGTCGATGTGAGATCTCCAACACACCCCCTCACGCCGAGACTGCCAACTCGTGTGTGGGATAACATATTATGGGTGATCCGATAACAGCCAGATAGCGGGTGGCACGATAGGCCCAATACAAACACTCGTTCTAGATTTAACTAAAGAGGAAAAGAATCAATAATTAAATACTAGAATCATAACACACAAGATTAAATCCACTTCATAATAGAAACAATTCAAGTAAGGGCTGGTTGTTATTAAAACAATACTCCAGTTAAGCCAAGATCAACTGCAATCTAAACAATACTTTGAAGTCAGGAGTGACTACGTGTTTAAATAATACTCGAGTTATTTTAGTCAAGATTGGTTGAGGTAAAAAAATAATCATTGTATCTTCCAAAACATGAGTATGTTTAGTAAAACTTAATCAAAATGTTCAAGAATTGGACATAGAGACTGATTTTACAAATAAATCAATATAAAAATATTAAGCTTCTGTTCCCTAATCTCATCCATATTGAATGTTATATGGATGAATGTTATTAAATTTGTGGTAACTAAAAAAAGGATAAATTTCATAAACTTAGTTCACAAAAAGTTTTGACAGATGAGCTGCCAAAGAAAATTCTGTGCTAACTAGTCGTCTTACTATGCTTAATTATATACAGAACAAAATTGAATGACAGAAAGAGATCAAACATATCCTTTTATTCAACACACCATTAAAGTATCACCCTCACATGCATCTTAAATTATTATACAAAGTAAAGATATTATTCTCCACATCAAATGCAGAGTTATTGCAGTACATAGATGAGCATTATCTTAGGCCTCACTCATGTTTCAGTTCTTATTTGCAGACACTTTTTCAGCCTCGAGAAGATGAGCATCAACATCTCTAGTGACATGATCATATAACTCCAAGTAGCCATATGGAGCATGAACTTCCTCACTCACCTTCTCATATTCAATACTCCATTTAATTGCAGCACTGTCACCATCCTTCTCAATGGCTTCAAAGGTTATGTTAAACACCTTATATTTATCATCGATTGCTTCACCAAAGAGCTTGAATGCAATTCTTTTTTTCTCTTCATCAACGGATTCAATAGTTTCAAGACATGTTACTGTCTTACCATCTGTTGTTTCACAAAAATAAGAAGAAAACAAGTATATGGATACTTCAAATTCAATTAACGAGTGAATATGAATAAAGTCATTGAATTTCTCTGATTTTGATTTTTGTGAAATATTTAAATAGGAATAAACTATAAACGTACTTACCTAAGGTATAAGTCCAATGTTTGACTGAATCATTGACATGCCAATCATCACCTTCATGGAGTTTGGCTCCATGAACTTTATCAGCAACGTGTTGGATATGGTGGAGTTTATTTGTCATGATGTGGAACCATTTCTCTGCAGTTGCATGCACTGGAAGTTCAGTGCTAATTTTTCCAGAAAGTGACATTTTCAAGAATTCAAGAAACACATAACAGAGGAAAGAATGCAGAGAGGGATGAGAAATGCCTCTTAAATAGAAAAAAAAAATACCAATATTTCTAGCTGCCAACTAATCGAATTAATTGTGAGCATTTAGTGTTTTCATGAAATAAAAGCAAAAAATTAATTGAATGGGTAAAATATATAATCGATTTCTTATATTTTTTTTATAGCACCGCTTAATCTTGTAAAAGGTGATATCTATCCTATCATGTTGCTTATTTTTTTATTATTTTTAATAAATAAATAAAATAAATTTGAAACATTTCAACAGTGTTCTAACCCTTATATAATATTTTTTTTTATCAGCAATGAATAAATAAAATTAAAGGGATACTTCAGGGGTATCCCAACCCATATACAGTAACCTGAAGTGGACCTCCTATATCATCCACAAAAGAAACTCTCCTTTATGGTTGGAGCAGAACAACCTTAAAGTGGGAAAGCCAAACCCAAAAATATAACCAACAGGTTACCTTAAAGCAACATTCAACTTTACCGAAACACCCAGAACCGAGACCACCTACATTCACCTCGCCATACGACGAGTTACCCATGCACGTTGCATAACTTCGGCGACCACCGATTACACACATATGGAGGACACCGCTTCCTCGACCGACGATCATGTTGACCTTTGCATAACTTCAACGACCACTGACTACGCACGATCGTCGTTTCATCGACCGGCGATCATGTTGACCTTTGCATAACTTCGACGACCACCGACTACGCACACATGGAGATCGTCGTTTCATTGACTGGCGATCATGTTGACCTTGCATAACTTCGGCGACCACCGACTACACACATATGGAGAACGTCGCTTCTTCGATCGGCGATCATGTTGACCTATGGAGAACGCCCCTTATATAATATGTTCTAGGTCATATTTTATTATTTTACTTATATATGCCATAAGCACTATGTAGCACAAACACTGACACAAACACTGATACGACACTGACACTGATATCACACGGACACGGACATTAAATATGTTTCAGTTTTTTTAGTAGAAAGATGTTTTTCATTGATGGTTCAAAATGATTTGTTCCTTGGTTTTATAATTATAATATAAATTTATACAATAAGTTTGAGTTTTTAAAAAATTAATGTATTTATCATTTTTAAAATTGAGTTAGACCCATGCTAGAATTGTCAAAAATTCAACAAATATTTTTTGAATTGAACACTTTACCAATACGTATCCTACGAGTGTCGGTGTTTGATACGTGTGTCTGACATGTACACACATTGTCAAACTTCATAACATGAGCAAATAACAAAAATTGCATCCAATCTCCTTGGTGCCCTAAGGCCATTGTTAATAATCCCCGTCTCATGCTCATTCAACAGAAAGGTACTAGTACTAGATAAAAGCATAAAAGATCATATCCTTCCTCCTAAAAAACTACCCAAAATCATCCTTTCTTTCTAATAGATAATAAACATGTTTTTGGGTCTATGCACCAATGCTTATGTTTCTTTAATATCGTATGATAACATAATTGATTTTTTTCTTTTTTAATGTGGAAATATGCTTAAGCTAAGTGGTTGTTTCTACATTTTTTTATAGTATCTTATGCTTAACATAAATTATTAATTGTGTTTCAATATGAGGTTTTTTTATAAAAAAAAATAAAAAATAATAGAGGTTTTCAGGGATTTATAGAAGAGGTGTATACAAAGCAAACCGATAACATCCTTTAGCTATAAACAAAACTGCTATTCCTACCTCACTCCTAACCTTTATATTTTTTCTTTATATTTTTTTTATGGACCTCATACAAATCAAATGTTCAAGATACCAATTAGAGTAAAAGAAACATGTTAAGTGTACCTTTGATGTCACCCAAGACCAAACTTCAACTGCGTCATCGAAAAAATCTCTAAGTGGTCTATGTGCCCATTCTTGAACATCTTTTTATTTCTATGCTTCCACGGTTCTCCTATAACTGCGATCCACACACACAACCAAATCCGATTAATGGCTTCACTTTCCTCAATCAGTTTAAATTGTGATAAATGCATTATCGATTCCTAATGCACTAACGGTATCAGTTCCACCCACTCATAACACTTAAACCAGACGAGCCAGACAACTCTGCACGTATAAAAAAGATGAGACGTGGTTTCTTCATCCTTTCCACACATACTACAAACACTACTTTTTCACTCTTATCCTTTTAATATGAAGTGATCCTAGCATAACTGTTTCTTATAGTTTTAATATGGCGAGTTCCAATAGCTCATTGCAATACTTTTTATATGGTGTAATGTCTAGTATGACATGTTCTTTAATTATGCCTTTTAACAAGATGTGATGTATAACATAATTAATTGTTGATGATTTTTATTATAGGGTGGTGTTTAATATAGTTGATTGTTTATCTTTTTTAATATGTTATAATGTCTGACATGGCAACATGGCTAATTGTTTATGATTTATCATATGGATGATTCCTTAACACAATTAATTATTTTTATTTGTAAAAGTAACCGTTCAAAAGGTATTGACCAAATAACAATTAATGCATCATGCAACAATTTTTATTCTGTCCAACTAAAAATTAAATTCTTTTCCATTGTAACTTGGTTGAACTGATATATGCTATAAGATAATTCTCTTGATATATATGTGTAGTGGAGCCGCACAGAAATATAAATGTTTTTCACATCTAAATGTACATTATACTGTATAGAAGTTCATAATAAATTTATAAATATAGATATATATTAATTGGTGGTGAATAGTTAGATAAAATGGTACTAAAGAACATTTAAGTCACACTGCATCTTATTAAAACTTGTGTAAAGTTTTCTATTTTCGGTATGCTGATATTTATGATGGTTGTTCCCAAAAAAAGAGTCATATTCATTAAATTCTTATGAATATCATATAGAAATTTTAAGCAATTAATATGAATTTTTTAAGTTGTCATACACTTTTATTATATGGTAACTAAAATGTATTTGTCTTAAACGTTGGCATTCATACACTTTTATCATAAATTAAGAACTAGAAGTAATATTTTTAATCAAAGTGGAATTTAGTATTTTTGTTTACATTTTAGTGTAGATATAATACATTTTATGTGTTTATCTATAAAATTTATAAATATAGATATATATTAATTGGTGGTGAATAGTTAGATAAAATGGTACTAAAGAACATTTAAGTCACACTGCATCTTATTAAAACTTGTGTAAAGTTTTCTATTTTCGGTATGCTGATATTTATGATGGTTGTTCCCAAAAAAAGAGTCATATTCATTAAATTCTTATGAATATCATATAGAAATTTTAAGCAATTAATATGAATTTTTTAAGTTGTCATACACTTTTATTATATGGTAACTAAAATGTATTTTACTTAAACGTTGGCATTCATACACTTTTATCATAAATTAAGAACTAGAAGTAATATTTTTAATCAAAGTGGAATTTAGTATTTTTGTTTACATTTTAGTGTAGATATAATACATTTTATGTGTTTATCTATAAAATTCAACCTATAATAACTTTTTTTTTCAAAATAGCATTAATTTAAAAAAGTGGTATTAACAAAAATTAAGAAAAAACTAGAATAAAGGACAACAACGAGATTTGGAAAAAATATAAATTTATAATTAATTTTAATTATCAATTAAATTAACAATTTTAAAACTTTAAATCAATACTCAACCTAAAAATAAAAATGGTTATTGTACATCAAACTTCACAATTATTGTAGTACTTTCTTCATCCTTCACAAGATAAGAAACACCATCACTATCTTCAATGCTATGGTGGAAGCATTCAAGTTACTCCATTCAATTGCTTTCAAACCATCCTTTACCTCATATTTAATGCTCCATTTAATTGCTTGCAACCATCCTTTACCTCATATTCAATACTCCATTTAATTGCTTGCAACCATCCTTCTCAATGCCTTGAAATATTAGGTTAAAGATCTTTTTTTTTTTATCAAAAAAGAAAAAATAATAAATAGAAGCATATAGGACACTCCAATCCTATTATAAGAAAGAATTTTATACATCATTCAAAATTTGCTAGAAGAGCTCAAAAAATGGGTTTTCAACCCTAAAAACCCCAACACCTTTATAAGCCTATATGAACATGAATTCTAAGAAACCTAAACAATTCCATGACTTTTGCCTACACATGGCCAGAGATAGGGTTATAGAGCGAATTCCAACAGGTTGAAGGTGCAAGACTTCCATTCCTCAAAGAAACAACACTAAGACTCTAATAAGTCAGTCTTTTCATTGATTTAATTCCTTGCATCACATTTACAGACCTATGCACCATAGTTACAATGCAACTTTTCTTTCCCTGCATAACCTCACAAGAGGTTGCTTTGCAGACAACACATGTAGTAATTAAAGATTGTCCTGAGTTCCAACTGAATGACTAAAAGCAACAAGGTAATAGAAATCTGCACAACCCTTTGTTTGCTCTACAACACCCAACTTTTCCTACATAAAGTGCAGTAACCACTGATGCAAAAAAGTTTTAAAACAACGACTATTTTGATTGTAAAACAACAACTTTCTAGCCGTCCTTATAAACCATTATAAAGCATATAAGAAGGCACCTATTTACCATAACGTTCCTTATAAATCTTTGTGCAACATCTAAGATGGCGACTATAGTAAATAATCGCCCTTGTAGATGGTAATTTTTTTTAGTACATTCTGTTTAATGCTAATTTTCATCTAAATTGACTTGTTCAATTATAACCCAGCCAGAAAAATACATAAATCCAGATAATCAAATTATATATATATTGATAAAAATGTATTACAAACACTTATAACATATATCTTTACCTATATTCCTATCTATCTATCTAATTCCTGCACTATTGATTAATTATCCTAGAGTTATAAAAATTTAGGAAATATGTGGCCCAAGCATGTCTCACATATTCAATAACGGATGAAGGTATTGCTTTCTCATCTATAAAGACCTGCATTACAAAATAAGGTTCACATAAATTAGTGTTAAGATACATATATGTTAAACAATTATAAAAATAATTTACTTGCTCCCAATCACTTTTAAGGCCTAGTCTTACAATGATAACCATCCATTGCATAACGTAATAGCCACACTCATAGCTTCCTGATTGCCTTTTACACTATAATTCAATAGAAAGTAAAAGTTAATATTGATAAAAAATGAAAAGAGAAAGATAAAAATTACAAACCTTTAGTGTCATCCACTTCAGATTTTGATAATTTGAATTGGATCGACATTTTATGATGTTATATAAACGTCATGATTCGTTAAAACAAAAAACTGCGCTAGTAGATGCATAATTAGTAACATACGGAGTTAAGTTTATAATGTACCTACTTATCAATCATAATCTTCATATGTGTGGGTGACTTCTTGTGCAAGGAACAAAACCACACAACACTTTTATCAACCGTGGATAAGACAAGTAACATCCAATGACCCATATATCATTCATGAAAAGAGTTGTAAATATTTAAAACATGAAATAGTAATAATTGACGACTTATAATTAAACTTACTCATTAATATAAGGGCATAAATAAATTTGTTTTCCTTCTTTTTCCAAGGTGTTAGTGATGTATGATTGGTTTTCACATTTCTTTGTTCTAGTGAGATTAGTATATGAGGGATCTAAGAATCTGTAGACATCTTCATTCCCATCATTGATAGAAACTCCATGCAAATGCCTACAAGTTATTAGTTAAAGAATAATTAATAATAATTTAACATAAGGTAAATTGAAATATAAGTAAAGATACTTACATCATAAAAAATTGAAGTATATTTATATTGAGCTTCTCATCCCCGGCTGCAAATTCTAACAAATGTGACATGTATATGTACAATGGAATGTCAGTGTTTATTTCAAAAAATGTATTATCCAATGGAATGTCCATAGGGTTATGACCAATCTCTCTAGCAGTTGCAGCTAAGGAAGTTATATGATCGTCAATCGGAACCTCATGCTTCTTTTTTGGACTTGGTTTCCGACAAAGTTTCTACAAAATAAATAACATTTGCATTAAATTAGATTTAATATATAAATACAAAATAATATAATGAAATGAAATTATTACCGAAGGTTCTGGTATAATTCGAATGAGTTGTCTGGGTACGAATGTCTTAAATGCATTAGCCACAATAGTTACTGTTGGGTTTAATAGTGTCAAAGTTCAAGAGGGGAGTGAATTGACCTTTTAAAAGTTTCTACCTTATCTGAAGGTAGTGGAACACGAACATTAGCTACTCGTACTCTTTTCACCGTTACCTTCCCCACATCAGGAGAAAGAGGAACGTTATGTAAAGTGGTGGCCGCTTGATAGAATTTTCCAATGGCCACCACCTGAGGAAGCATGCCGCCCTCTACTCACTACAAGAAAAAAGCCATTTTGCGTGGGCCAAAAACGGACGCAAAAGCTAGAAAACGGACGCTTATGCGTCCGATTCGCGTCCGTTACACATCTCACGAAAAAAGCCTGGAAGCAAATGAAAATTAGCGTGGGCCAGAAAGTTGGACGCATCTTGCGTGGGCCAAGCCCACGCAAAACGGACGCAACATGCAGAAGATAGGTAGACACAAAATGGACGCATATGCGGCGACTTTTGCGTGGGCGATCCGACGCAGAATTTTTATTTCGCTTGTGCGTCGGTCTAGCCGACGAAAATGATAAAAATATATATTTAAAAAATATCAGAATTTGCGTGGGCTTGGCCACGCAAAAGCGGACGCATGTTTAAAAAAACTTGCGTGGGCTTGGCCCACGCAAAAGCGGACGCATGTTTAAAAAAAACTTGTGTGGGCCTATGGCCGACGCATGTGATGAAGAAAAAAAAAAACATTTTATTTTGCTTTCTAACCAGATTACCTGTAAAAATTAAATACCAACCAAACCAAATCACATTGAAACAAATTACTATCATTCACAATACATCTATAAACACCCAAATCCACAAACACATCCAAAGTATGAAATCAAAATCCAGAAACACATCCAAAGTAGAAAAGCAATAGAAATAGTTAAACAAAAGATATGAATACTTGAAAAAATATTACAACTAAAATTGTACATTACAAATTTAACTAGAAGTAGCAAAATGAATCTCATAGTGATGTGATAAACCTGTAAAAAAATATAAACAATATAAATAAATAAATCAAATAATTAAAATATTTAGTATATAATAAAAATATCAAATAGTTAAACTTACATTATAGGATGTACTTTAAGAAATAGGTTGATCATCCTGTTCTGGATCATACTCATGATGGAATTGTGTTGTGCTATTGGAAGTAGTTTTTTCTTGTTCCATAGAGATAAGTTTATCTTTTATAACCTTCAGCTCATCCTCCAGGTGTGCATACTTCTGACTCCACATACTAAGTTCAGCACGAAGCATTTGATTTTCAGTCACTTGTCCAGATTGTGAAGTGTCGGACGCAGAGGCTTGGGTGAGAGAAGAGACTCCTTGGCGGATGTTAGCAGCCAAGTCTGCCGTACCATATACCCGACCTCTACTCTTTCCTCCGGCAGCTTCCTTCCATGTTTGAAGCTTAGTTGCAGGATCAAGTTGGTGGACATCAGTGTTAGAGTCCTGAGAACTATTTGCTTGAAGGACCTTCAAGCGCTCATGATACTTTTCCTACACAGATCATTACAAAATGAAAATGTTAGAAAATTAAAATATAAATATAAAACAATTTAAAAGAATAACTTACATAAGTTTCTCGAGCACGAGAATCAACCCATTCACCTTTCTTATTTGTGTGGGTGGCCATAAATAGTTCATCAGGTTCTGGAGGACGGCCATATTGACGTTCCTAATAATGTTGTACAATTAAAAGCATTATAGGTTGCAAATGTAAAATGATTTTCATGTAAGGCATTGACAAGTACTTACCAAGGTAACTGCAATATCTGAATGTGATTTTCTACCTGTGGAGTGCAGTGCTCCACCATGAGCTGAACTCCTATTGGCTTTATTTTGAGTTGATTTATCTTTGAATTTTTGTGAATCCCAATAGTTTAGAAGTTCAACCCATGCTTGCTGACCTATCCAAATAGGGCGGACAACCTTTCTCCTAGCCTTAGTCAACATATCACAAAGTCTTTTTTTGATTTTAGACTCGTAGACCTTTTTAATTTGGCATTCATCATGGGGTGCCCAAGTGACTCTAGTCTGTTAAAAAGAAGAAAATAGTTACTTTGAGTCCACAAGAAAAACAAGAAAACAAGTGACTGTAGTTTGTCAAAAATTAAAATTACCTGAAAGTCAGTCCACCATTTTAGTTTGTCCTCCTCAGGCATGACATCATAATGATGATATGGACCTCTAAATTGAGATCGAATGCAATGTCCAATGGCCTCACTAGCAAAATGATTTGGTGTCCAACTACAAATACAAACAAATAAAATTACAAGCATAGTAATATAAAGATAAAATTAAATGTACATTTAGGATGACTTACCCTCTTCCAAGAAGTCGGATGATGACCCTACCATTAGGGTCACGCTTGACGCTTTACTCTCTGCAGCCTTTATTTAATTTACACACCCCACATCACTTTTTTCTAATTTTCTGGCCCAATATGCTGCCCAAAGTTTTTACTCTCTGCAGCCTTTATTTAATTTACACACCCCACATCACTTTTTTCTAATTTTCTGGCTCAATATGCTTCCCAAAGTTTTTACTCTCTGCAGCCTTTATTTAATTTACACACCCCACATCACTTTTTTCTAATTTTCTGGCCCAATATGCTGCCCAAAGTTTTTACTCTCTGCAGCCTTTATTTAATTTAGACACCCCACATCACTTTTTCTAATTTTATGGCCCAATAAGCTGCCCAAAGTTTTTACTCTCTGCAGCCCTTATTTAATTTACACACCCCACATCACTTTTTTCTAATTTTCTGGCCCAATATGCTTCCCAAAGTTTTTACTCTCTGCAGCCTTTATTTAATTTACACACCCCACATCACTTTTTTCTAATTTTCTGGCCCAATATGCTGCCCAAAGTTTTCACTCACTGCAGCCTTTATTTAATTTAGACACCCCAACATCACTTTTTCTAATTTTATGGCCCAATAAGCTGCCCAAAGTTTTTACTCTCTGCAGCCTTTATTTAATTTAGACACCCCACATCACTTTTTCTAATTTTATGGCCCAATAAGCTGCCCAAAGTTTTTACTCTCTGCAGCCTTTATTTAATTTAGACACCCCACATAACTTTTTCTAATTTTATGGCCCAATAAGCTTTCCAAAGTTTTTACTCTCTGCAGCCCTTATTCAATTTACACAACCCATATCACTTTTTTCTTATTTTCTGGCCCAATATGCTGCCCAAAGTTTTTACTCTCTGCAGCCCTTATTTAATTTAAACACCCTACATCACTTTCTAATTTTCTGGTCCCAATTTTTTTACTCTCTGCAGCCCTATTTCATTTTAAACTCATGTCACTAAATGAACTTTATTGTTTCAATCATCAATATTTTTTTTTTAACACTACAAAAATTAAAAACTTCATAATTATTAAGAATTCTACTGGAACTTAGCCTTACTATAGTTTTATCTACTGGAAGACCAATTTAATATTGAGAAGGACCCAATCACATGGCTGAAAATCAAATTTCTACTATTCTAATAATTCATTGTATAAGTAAAATGATTTTGATTAACAACTATTGAAGAAAAATAGTTTTCGAAACTCAATTTCACAAAACAGTTTGATTAAAATTATAAATAAAGTTCTCAACTTAGATGAAACATTCACTAATTTTGATAAGAAATGATTTCAAATAGGCGTATGCAAAAGTGTATGAATGATGAAGTTTTGTTGTAAAGAAACACAAAATAAAAGACCCTAAACAAGCAATGATGTATATGTACACAAATATCCATTTGTGAAGACAAAAACGAGATGGTATTTGTTTGCGAAGGCTCTTATAAACGCACGACATCATAATAATCTGTGACCCACGAGGCTCTTATAAACGCGCGACATCACAATAATCCAAACCACCAATAATCCAAACCACCAATAATCACACCAGAAACCAACAATAATCCAAACCAGCAACCACAACTCAATATCCAAATAAAAAATTATTAAAATGTTAACCTGAGGAGGAGGCAGAGGGGAAGCTCGCGCGGAGGGGCAGCTCGCGCGGAGGGGAAGCTCGCGCGGAAAGGCAGCTCGCGCGGAAGGGAAGCTCGCGCGGAGGGGAAGCTCGTCACGGTGGAAGCTTGTGCGGAGGAAGCTGGATGCGGAGGAGAAGCTTGAAGACGAAGATGAAGCTCGCGCGCGGAATGGGAAATTAGGTTTTCGAGATTTGGGGGTTTTGAAAAACTGGGAACCCCAAAAAAATTCTATATACCCCTAAATAAATTAAAACATTTTTTATATAAAAAATTTTAAATTTAATAAAAAAAATTAATTTCATTATATAACAAAAAATTTTATTAATTTATAAAAAACAATTTAATTTAATTTATACAATACAATACAAAAATTAATTAATTTTAATTTATACAATAAATATTTACTTTAATTTATATAAAATAATTTCATTTCATTTCTACAACATAAAATTAATTTAAATTGTAAAAAAATATTATTTAATTTATAAAAAATATTTAATTTAATTTGTACAATAAAAAATATTTAATTTAATTTGTACAATAAAAAATATTTAATTTAATTTATACAATAAAAAATGACTTTAACATCTACTACCACAAATATCAATGAATCCTATTATTGCAATTGCTCTTGAGACCCTCATCATCCCTTCTAACTTATAATCCAAAATCTAATAATCAACTATATTCCATGATTTTAAGTTACTTCTGTAACTATCACGAAATGACTCATATTTCTCAAATTGCTTATGATACTCTCTTTTAGCCTTTACAATGCACTTCTTAGTTCAACTCTTACCTTGACAATGGACTACGGTTATTAACTTCTTCCTGCTAGGGAGATGAGACCTAGACAACTATTGAAGTCTTCGTCTTCTTCCCTCGGTCGGGTAGATTGTTGGGTGCTTGACTAGGGTCTTTCTCATCTTCGTGCTTCTTTCCTCGGCTCTCGGTCTATGGCGAACACCGATGGGGGGTACCTGCGAAGGCACTCTAACGCTAAGTCAGTGAAGTGGGTGATCATTATTCTGGTAGGTGAACAGTAATAAATGACGTACCTTTCTTCTTCGAATGTGTGCTGTGTATATTATTTTAATGGGCTGACCTTATTGGGTATGATTAGTGGAGTGGATCTTGCTTAGGGTTGTATTACCTTATCCTTAATGACAGATTAACTTCACTGACCTTAGTTTCAGCGTTAACAGTAGTATGGGTCGGCCGACCGTGATGATTCCACTCGTCTCGGCCAACCTTCCATGGCACATAACTTATAATCCAAAATGTAATCATGAACTCTATTGCATGATTTTAAGTTCATTCTATATCACACCCAGTCGAAACTTACTTATTTATGTTACGTTTATTAAAAACTAAGTCTATTAAATTTACTATGTCAAAGACCTATTATTTAGTATATTGGGAAACTATATTAAAACACTTATAAGGAATATTGCATATGTATCATCTCGTTACTTACTACATTATTATGTGCTTCAGTTGGAAAACATTAATTTCTTTTCGAAATCATACTAAGTAACTATAACAATGACATTTATAGAGCATGTAGTCAACTTTGGAACACTTTGAATATTGTATCAATCTAACAATTAAGAATAAGTTACTTACTCACGCACTTAATCTTAATATGTTTGTATCATATACATTTTCGCTAATTCATTAAGATGATCTTATCATTCATTTATGAGAAACATTTTTAGATCAAATTTATTCTCTATTTTTAAATACATCCATTACCATTTGCATTAATTAATTACTTCATCTTGAATTTATGTATATTTTATATAATATTTACAAAATTTAAATACGCATTTTATTTTTATTTTTTTTACTATTATTTAATTAATTATTATTTTTCTATATGTTTTCAAATCTTTATAAACTTTTTAAGATAACTTCTTTTAAATAATTTTAAAATTAAACACTTCATCAATTTAATAAATGTAATTTAACTAATTTATATCATAATTTCAAAAATAAAATAGTTATAACAATATATAAATAAAATAATTTAAAATAAATAATTTTTGAAATAATAAAATATTTTATATAACATTTAAATAATTTAAATATATATTTTCTTTTACTCAATTAATTTAATAAATTTAATTTAACTAATTATATAAAAAAATGATAAATTAAATAATTTATTATAATATTAAAGAAATAATTTTAAAATAAATATAATTAAGAATTAAATATTAAAATATTTTTTATAAATTAAATAAATTTAAATTTAAAATCCTAAAAATACGTGGGCCATTGCGGACGCATATGCGTGGGCTTCGTGGCCGACGCATATGCGTCGATTCTTGCGTCGGCTTTTAGCCATTTTGGCCGACGATACTAGCGTCTGGAAGTGGCCCACGCAAAAATTTGGAAGCTAATTTTCCATTTTGCGTCCAATGTGATTTTTGCGTGGGTTTTACCCATTTTGGCCGACGATACTAGCGTCTGCAAGTGGCCCACACAAAAATTTGGAAGCTAATTTCCCATTTTGCGTCCAATGTGATTTTTGCGTGGGCTTTTACCCATTTTGGCCGACGAAAGTAGAGTCCGCTACTGGCCCACGCAAGATTTTGGAAGCTATTTCTTGTTTTTCTTATAGTGACTAGTAGCTCACATTGACTCATCTGGTCAATGATATCCTCCCTTGATGTTGTAGGAGCCGCACAACTCCCCTTTGGGCTCTTGGAAGTGGGACTAACCCTCGCCTCAGGCAGCTCAACATAAACTTGTTGCGATAGAAACTTCTGTCGCAACTCTAGCCACACTCATTCAGTCTCCTTTCTCATCTCCTCTATTAATTCTTGACTTATCTTACTTGTCAGTTCTGCTTTGGTTTCTGAGGCAGGGGAGGAGGATGAGTGTCGTGGTCCAGCTTCGAAATAATGTTTTAGTCCAACCCCTTTTTCAGTTGCACGAACACGACCATATTGCTCAGGTCGTCCAATTGCTTCAACCAAGATATCGCGACGACCTTTGGGTACAAAATTAAATCTAAGTAAAGTGTCACTAATCAAATGAGCAATCCTAAAATCAACTCACATCATATTTTCATTCTCATCATTGAAAGAAACTCCATGCAAATACCTACAAGTTATTAGTTAAAGCATAATTAATAATATTTTAACATAAAGTAAATTGAAATATAGGTAAAGATACTTACATCATAAAAAATTGAAGTATATTTATATTGAGTTTCTGATCCTCAGCTGCAAATTCTAACAAATCTGACATGTATATGTACAATGGAATATTAGTGTTTATTTCAAAAAAATGTATCATCCTATGGAATGTCCATAGAGTTATGACCAATTCTAGCAGTTGCAGCTAAGGAAGCTATAGGATCATTAATCAAAGTGATATCTGCGACAATGATGACTAAGTGATATTCATTGTATTCAAAAGTCATTTCTCTCTGTGCCCTAAAGCTTGTAAAAAAAATTGTTTTGTTTATCTGCAACCTAAAATAGTGAACCTTATCTTATATTAAGATATAACACATCTTTTAGTTAGCATAACAATAATTTTTTAATCTCACTCTTTTGTAATGAAAAGTGTTTTACCCAGAAGTCGTTGTTATCCAAATAATAGTCGTGTTTCAACCATGTGTAACTTTGTTCCAAGCAATTCAAGTCAGCGGTGGTTGTTACTAAAACAATACTAAGTTAAGCTAAGAGCGGCTGCAATCTAAACAATACTTGGAAGTCAAGAGCGACTACGTATACAAATAATACTTGAGTTGTTTTAGTCAAGATTGGTTAGAAAATACTCATTGTATCATAGAACATTAGTATGTTTAATGAAACTTGATTAAAATGTTAAAAAAAAATGGATATAGACTGATTTTACAGATAAATCAATATAAAAATTGGACATAGACTGATTTCTGTTCCCTAATCTCATCCATATTGAATGTTATTGAATCTGGGGTAACTAAAAAAAGGAGAAATTTCATAAATTAAGTTCACAAAAAGTTTTGACAGATTATCTGTGAAAGAAAAGTCTGTGCTAACTAGTCGTCTTACTATGCTTAATTATATATATACAGACAAAATTGAATGACAGAAAGAGATCAAACATATCTTTTTATTCAACAGACCATTAAATTATCACCCACTTGCATCTTAAATTATTATACAAAGTGAAGATATTATTATCCACATCAAATGCAGCATTATCTTAGGCCTCACTCATCTTTCAGTTCTTATTTGCTGTCACTTTTTCATCCTCGACAAGATGAGCATCAATATCTCTAACGACATGATCATATAACTCCAAGTAGCCATATGGAGCGTGAACTTCCTCACTCACCTTCTCATATTCAACACTCCATTTAACTGCAGCACTGCCACCATCCTTCTCAATGGCTTCAAAGGTTGAAGTAAACACTTTATATTTCTCATCGATGGCTTCACCAAAGAGCTTGAATGCAATTCTTTTGTTCTCTTCATCAACGGATTCAATAGTTTCAAAACATGTTACTGTCTTACCATCTGTTGTTTCACAAATAACCAATCATTAACAAAAGTATTTACAAGAATATGTAATTGGTGACTCGTTTACTCATTTCATGACTATTTTTAGTCTCTACACATGTATTTTTTTTCTTCCAATTTTGGTTATTTTTCTGTCTCTATCTTTCTCCTAGTTTCATTTAAACTCTATTTTGGGTAAAGTTTTTTTATAAATGATAAGAAGAAAGCAAAAAATAAAACAATATTTACATTTATCATTACTAGAAAATTATTAAATAAAATTTATTTTAAGAAAAAAATAATTAATTACTATAATAACTAAATTATATATTATTTTAAAAACTAAAAAAATTATTAATATCTAAATTAGTTATTGATAAATAATTTTCAAATTAATATTTAATTATCAATGTTTTAGTTATCAATAATGATTTTTTTTAGTGTATACATGAAATTGAGTTCTTAATATGGAAAACCACATATAATATAAGAAAATAAATTAGTTAATTAATTTCGACATATGTAAAAATAATTAATTTTTTTTTAAATACCTATTCTAACTATTTTATTAATAGGTTAAGGGTTTTATAAATTATTTTTTCCAGTCAATAACTAATAATTAATTAAAAAATAACATTTAGAGTGCTTCAATTTATATACAAAATCAAATTTAAGTTAAAAATTAACAAGTTGATAAGATTGTATATATTCAGTGGTTGGTTTTGGTCAATTCTTGTATAAGAGTTAGAACATTTTTAAAATATTTTTTGTTTTGTTTTATTTATTCTTTAGTAAAGAAAACAACAAGAGAACAAGTATATGAATACTTCAAACTCAATTAACGAGCGAATATGAATAAAGTGATGGAAGTTCTCTGAGTTTGATTTTTGTGAAATATATAAACAGGAATAAACTATAAACTTACTTACCTAAGGTATAAGTCCAGTGTTTGACTGAATCATTGATATGCCAATCATCACCTTCATGGAGTTTGGCTCCATGAACTTTATCAGCAACGTGTTGGATATGGTGGATTTTCTTTGACATGATGTGGAACCATTTGTCTGCAGTTGCATGAACTGGAAGTTCAGTGCTAATTTTTCCAGAAAGTGACATTATCAAGAGTTCAAGAAACGAATAAAAGAGGAAAGGAATGGAATAGAGAGAGATGAGAAATGCCTCTTAAATAGAAAAAAAAAATATTACCAAAATATCCAGCTCCCAATTAATTGTGAGCATTTCGTGTTTTCTTGAAATAAAAGCAAAAAGTTATTTGAATGAGTAAGATATATAATCGATTTCTTATATTTTTTTAGTATGTTATGCTTAATATAAATTATTAATTGTGTTTAAATATGAAAGTTTTTTTTATCAATAAAAATAAATAAATAATAGAGGTATTTCAGGGATTTATACCAGATGTGTATACAAAACAAACCGGTAACGTCCTCCATCCATAAACAAAACTACTATTCCTACCTCACCATTAACCTTTATATTTTTTTTATAGACTTCATACAAACCAAAGGTTCAAGACATCAATCAGAGTAAGAGAAACATGTTAAGCGTACCTTCAATGTCACCCAAGATCAAACCTTCAACTGCATCATCGAGAAAATCTCTGAGTGGTCTATGTGCCTGTCCTTGAAGATCTTTTTATTTCTATGCTTTTACGGTTCTCCTATGTGGTCTATGCTTCGATCACACACACAACCAAATCCGATTAACGGCTTCACTTTCCTCAATCAATCTAAATTGTGATAAATGCAATATCAACTCCTAATGCACTAACGATGTTAGTTCCACTCACTCATAGCACTTAGACTAGACGGGTCAGGACGAGCCAGGCAACTTTGCACGTCCAAAAGAGATGAGACGTGTGTGTAATGTTTAGGTAGTACAATGGAGTCGCACAAAAATATAAATATGTTTTTCTTTATTTTTTTAATTATTTTAAAATGTATGCATATTTAAAGTTTTAAGAAGTATTCCCATCTAAATGTATTTTATACTGTATAGAAGTTCATAATAAATTTATAAATATTAATATATATATATATATATATATTAATTGGTGGTACTAATTAGATAAAATGGTACTAAAGAACATTTAAGTCACACTGCATCTGATTAAAACTTGTCTAAAGTTTTCTATTTTCTGTATGCTGATATTTATAATGGTTGTTCCCAAAAAAGAAGTCACATTCATTAAATTCTTATGAATATCATATAGAAATTTTAAGCAATTAATATATGAATGTTTTAAGTTGTCATACACTTTTATTATATGGTAACTAAAGTGTATTTGTCTTAAACGTTGGCATTCATACACTTTTATCATAACTTAAAGAACTAGAAGTAATATTTTTAATCAAAGTGGAATTTAGTATTTTTGTTTACATTTTAGTGTAGATATAATACATTTTGTGTTTATCTATAAAATTCAATCTATAATATATTTTTTTTCAAAATAGCATTAATTTAAAAAAGTGGTATTAACAAAAATTAAGAAAAAAACAAGAAAAAAGGTCATAGACGTGATTTGAACAAAAATATAAATTTATAATTAATTTTAATTATCAATTAAATTAAAAAATTTAAAACGTTAAATCAATACTCAACCTAAAAATGGTTATTGTACATCAAACTTCACAATTATTGTAGTACAATAATGATAGCATATCCTTGACCACACATTCTTGTTTGTTTGTTAGCATTTCTTCATCCTTTACGAGACAAAAACACCATCACTATCTTCAATGCTATGGTCGAAGCATTAAAGATACTCCATTCAATTGCTTTCAAGTGGCAAGTGGCAATCTTTATGCCTTATACAAGATGCAACTATGCTGGAGTCACTAGGAAAATGCACGTGGTTTCTAAACCATTAATTTTGTATGCCTAACGGTGCATATGACCTTATGTGGCCATAATCCCTTTGTTTTTAATAGGCACCCAAGAATGAGACTTTGTAGGTGTTGTCTATGTTTTCTTTGTTTATATGTTTTCTTTGTTTACAGGTGGATTTTGGGATTATTGTGAATGTGTTGGAGTAGGTCTCATGGTTATTATATATGAGTCGGTTGTGTCCTTGGTTTGTGTATATGGGTTGGGATATCCTTGAAATACATTTTTTTATTATATTTTATTCTTTGCTGATAAAAAAAAAATTAATTTCTTGCAACCATCATTCTCAATGTCTTGAAATATTAGGTTAAAGATCTTAATTTTTTTTATCTAAAATAAAAAAAAATGAATAAATAGAAACATTTAGGATGCTTCAATACTATTACAAGAAAGAATTTTATACACCATTCAAAATTTGCTAGAAGAGTTCAAAAAATGGGTTTCCAATGCTAAAAAACCCCAACACCTTTGTAAGCATACATGAACCTAAATTCTAAGAAACCTAAACAATTCCATGACTTCTGCCTATACATGACTAGAGATAGGGTTATAGAGAAAATTCTAACAGGTTGAAGGAGCAAGACTTCCCTTCCTTAAAGAAACAACAATTAGACTCTAATAAGACAGTCTTTTCATTGGTTTAATTCCTTGCATCATATTTATAGGACCTATGCACCATAGTTACAATGTAACTTATCTTTCCTTACATAACCTCACAACAGGTTGATTTGCAGCCAACACAAGTAGTAATTAAAGATTGTCTTGAGTTCCAACTCAATGACCAAAAGCAACAAGGTGGAAGTTTGCACAACCCTTTGTTTGCTTTACAACACCCAACTTTTCCTACGTAAAGTGCAATAACCGCTGGCGCAAAAAAACTTAAAAATAGCAGCTATTTTGACTGTAAAATGATGACTTTCTAGCGGCCCTTATAAACCATTTCGAAGCATATAAGAGGGCACCCATATTTACCATAGCGGCCCTTATAAATCGTTGCACAACATCTAAGAGGACGACTATGGTAAATAACCGCCCTTATAGATTTAGGAAATATGTGGCCCAAGCATGTCTCACATATTCATTGGTGGCCGAAGGCATTGCTTTCTCATCTATAAAGACCTGCATTACAAATTAAGATTCACATAAATTAGTGTTAAGATACATATATGTTAAAGAATTATAAAAGTAATTTATCATCATGTTACCTGCTCCCAATCACTCTTAAGGCCCAGTCTTACAATGGTAATCATCTATTGCATAACGTAATAGCCACACTCATAGCTTCCTGGTTATCATTTACACTATAATTCAATAGAAAATAAAAGTTAATATTGATAAAAAATGAAAAGAGAAAGATAAAAATTACAAACCTTTAGTGTCATCCACTTCAGATTTTGATAATTTGAATTGGATCGACCTTTTAGGATGTTATATAAATGCCATGAACTGGTTAATACAAAAAACTGTGTTAGTAGATGCTTAATTACTAACATACAGAGTTAAGTTTATAGTGTACTTATCAATCATAATCTTTAGATGTGTGGGTGACTTCTTGTGCAGGGAAAAAAACCTCACAAAACTCTTATCAACCATGGATAAGACAAGTAACGGCCAACGACCCCTATATCATCCATGAAAAGAGCTAGTAAATATTTAAAACATGAAATAGTAATAATTGACGACTGATCCACACAATCTAACCTCTCTTACCAGATGCACAACTAGATGAACCATGATGTAAAAAAAAAGATGGAAGAAAAAATATCTCTAATTCACACAAGATAATAATAATTTCATCTTCAAGTTCATCTAATTTTAAATGGATCAATGACTTTACAACAAATGAAAGAGAAGAAAGAGCACAAACGAGCATTTAGACCATCCTTTGTCTTCCCGTTAATATTAAGAAGTGTACCAATTAAGATATCACACACATTCTTCTAAACATGCATTACATTTATACAATGTCTGACTTCTAACCTCGACGAGTACGGAAGATCAAAGAAGATTGATTTTTTCTTCCATATGTTTGTCATAGATGACTTCTTTTTTTACTTACCAAAGGTGTGGTCTATGTTATTTACCTTTTCGTAAACTTCAACACCAATTAATAGAGTTGGTGGACTACTAGTCTCTTGATGTCCATTAAAGGCTTTTTTCAACCTTCGGTAAGGATGATGACTTCTAAGAAACTTCTGATGCCGAAGATATACCGTCTTTCTTCCATGTTTCAATTGATGAGAAGTGGTGTCTTTTTTGCATATTGGACATGTTTTATGACCCTTAACACTATATCCTGATAAGTTACCATATTCCGGAAATTCGTTGATGGTGCAAAATAACATGTCATTCATCTTGAAAGTTTCATTAACAATTTTTTCTAATACTTCAACACCTTGATCCCACATTAACTTCAAATCTTCAATTAGGGGACTTATATAAACATCCATGTCATTTCCTGGCCTTTTTGGATTGGATATCATCATAGACAACATCATGTATTTTTGCTTCATGCACAATCCATAAGGTAAGTTGTAAATAATTAGTAAAACAGACCATGAACTATGATTTGTATTGATATTACCAAACAAATTAATTTTGTCTCTTGCTAAACCAAGTCGAATACTATTATCAAAATTGTTATTAATAATATTAATAATCTATAACAATATATAAAAAAAGGAATTTTTTTTACACATCTTGTTTTCCACTGTTATCCTTTATAATACTAAAATATAACAAATTTATCTATAATAATATATAAATGAGATTTTTTTATAATATATAAAGGTGAATTTCTTTTTTTTACGCATTTCATTTTTCAGTTTTGTTACAAGATTATAAGATTTTGAGATCCTAAATTAGTTCTTCCTCCACTATTTTTTTTCTTTGAATACACTACAAAATAAATAAATCTAGTTCTAACAATTAAAAGTTAACATTAATTAGTTAACAACGTCTTATATATAATAAACTTTGCACTCATAAACACTAATTAGCTGTTGGTTTTTCAAGATCGATCTCTAGAACCAATTGTGCGAACACTTATAACATCTCAAGTGCCTTTATTAATTGATTCAATGAAAATCTTCATTTCACTTCTACAAAACTAATACTTCACCCCAAAAAATAGAGGTAGTCATTTCAATGAAATATTTTCACAAAAGAAAATTTCCCATCATCCATTTTAACTAAAATTTCAGAAAACTCAAATAACTTTCAAATGCAAAAAAAAATTGGCTTCATGATAAACACTCGATTTATAGCCAAAATCACGCGTTTGAATTGTAACAGAACAATATAAGAAAAAATTCATTTTAGCTGCCAACAAAAAAAGAGGCCACAAAAAAGAAGTTACTAGTAAGGATGAAGTCTAATCAAATTGAACACAAAAATAATAATTGATAGTTAAAACTTTGGTAGCTAATTAGATATCAATTTAGAAACTATTTAACAATAATAAAAACTAATTTAGAAGTCAATTTTTGTTTAGTTTTAAAAATAATCTCTAATTTAGTCAATATAGCAACTAATTATTTTTTTGTTTTTTAACATTAGTTTTTATTTCATGATTTTCTATAGTAACTAATTTTTTATTTTTTTTAACATTAATTTTTATTTCATGATTTTTTTTATAGTGTTGGAAGTGGATGCATAATTAAATTCCTAAACACCTAATTAATGCGTTTCTACATGTTGGTGAAGATTTGACAATCCAAACCTAATTAAAAGAATCTAGAGACAATAATAAGTATTTAGATATCATTATTTTTTTTTAAAAAATTACACATTTAAAATGCAGATATTATTTTAAAAAGCATAAACATTCATTTAAAAAGCACTAACATGTGCCATATCAAAATTTATTGAATTCAGACAAAAGAGCTACATGATAATTAAGAACACTTCTCCTCCAACATCAGAACAATTATTTTAAGGCCATCATTTATTCTATTACTTTTCTTCTTAATTGGAGCTATGCCTTAAGAAGATGAGCATCGATATCTGTAGTGCATTTGTGGAGGTACTCGATGTAGCCATATGGAGGATCAACATCTTCACGAAGCCTCTCATATTCAACAATCCATTTGATGACAGCACCACCATTTTCCTTATCAGATGCTTCAAATATCAGATTCAGGAGCTTGTATTGCTGATCCAGGTCTCCACCGAAGAGCTTGAAGATGATTGTTTTCTTTGCTTCATCATATTCCACACTCTCCTGACATGTTTTAACCTTACCATCTGTTCTTTCAGAATCATTGTATGAGAATTATAATAAGAAACCAATTCATCTATATATATAACATTTTTTTGAATTGTAACTTAGATAATCTTGTATAGTTTTTTCTTCCAAGAAATAAATGTGCACATTTCGACTTCATTCTATGTCTTAAAAGAAGTGATACAAACTCACTTTACTCTAAAAGTATTTTATGCACATAGGATGCAAGATACAAATCACATCTTATCTGTCAATTTTAAACTCATATTTTAAAATAATATTAAAGTGTATTTTAATAATAATTATTAATTTTTTTATTATTTATTATCAATTCATTATTTCATCATCCATTAATATTTTCAATTCTTTCTTGATAAAGATAAATTTGAGATTCTATGTTATCTAATACACGGATGAGGTGTGACTGATGCGTCTGAAGTGTGTACTCTGATGGAAGCAAATGTTTGGTCTTGGATTTCTGTAAAATCTCGTTTTGCTTCGGTTCCCTTTTCCAGTTGGTGTTTGGAACCTTTGGTATGTATTTTAGGTTTTTAGTATGGATAGTGCTTTTGCTAGTTGGTTTGGTGGTTTTTGTTAGATGTTGGTTACTGTATTTCTTGTATAAGGGTTGATCCACCCTGAAGTGGTTCGCATTTATTTATTTATTATTGTTGATAAAAAAAAATCTAATACGTGGATAAATATTACCCTTTTCATTTAATTTTCTAAAATTAAGTCTAAATTCATCTTCTATGAATAAATATAAGAAGTAAAGATTCGAGGGAATTAGAGAGAGAGTATAAAAGTATATTGAAATTCAGGGAGAAAATAATGTGCATAGAGTTATTAGAAGCTTAATTACCTATGACATAAGTCCAGTGCTTGATGGACTCATTATGATGCCAGTCTTCACCATGGTGCAGCTTGGTTCCATGAATCCTCTCAGCAATGTTTTGAACCTGATGGAGTTGCGTTGCGAAGAGGTTGAACCACTTTGCAGCAGTTGCATGAACCCCAATTTCAGTGCTGATTTTGCCAGAAAGAGTCATGGTGATGAAGAAAGAAGCAAGTAATAATAATGCAAAGAGCAAGGTTGAGGGATGGTGAAGAATATGATAATGCCACCATTTATATAGTAACATAACTCACCTAACTCTTCAAAAATAATTGAATTTTAAGGTGGAGACATTCACATTCACTTTGTTAATAAATGTAAAAAATCTTAAATAATAGACCTAATGTATGCTACAAAGTATAATATGGGTGCATTAGAAGTTCTTTTGAAAATAGTAATACAACCCAAAAGTGCTTTTGCATTGAAACTTTGATAATGAGAATACAATTGCCATCTGTAATACAAAATATGTTTATAGGTTAGATTAAGAAATGCATTTTATTTTCTGTGGTTATTCTAATGTGTGGACAATGAGAAGTGTTGTAGTGTTGTGTATTTTTATATCACTTCACGTAGAATCGTCTAAAGATGAAGTAAAGAAAATTAGAAGAAACTTGACTCTAAGAAACATATTCTGGTAAAACAAAATTTGTCAAGTAAAGGAAATTAGAACCAAACTCAGCTAAACAACCTTTCATGTACAATTAGAATGTCTAAAATTACTAGAAACTGGATACCAAGAAAATAGCAAAAGACATTTGAACTTATTCCACAAAAGTTAATACCAAAATTACATGGAAAATACGAAAAATGGGTCTTCAATATTATTTTGCCCAAAAACCGATTAAATTACAATCATCACAAGAATTTAGGTTGGGCCTTCCATGTTGTGTAAGTTGGGCTCCAATGATCACCCCATTAGCTCTAGTAAAGTAGAAACTTTTGTGCTGTCTTTTGCTATCCGTCCCGTATTAGCCTGTTTTGCATTGGATCGTAAAATGTAAGTTGGGTTGGTTCACTTCATTTAAGTAATGAAGGCTCAATTTATTGACTCGTCTTGCATAAGGGATGACATGTGAGCCTGATGTTCAACCTGCTAAGGGATATCCTTATCTTGCTACTTGTGGAGGTATTTTTCGTGGGAGTATGGGGGGTTTATTGGTTCTTTCTCTGTGTTTCTTGAAGTTCAGACTACTTTGGTTGCTGAGTTTTATGGAGTTATATATGCTATAAAGGAAACTCAAAAGATGGGGCTTACTAATGTATGGCTTGAATGTGATTGTGCCTTGGTTTGTACTGCATTTATTGTTAGTACCAATGTTCCCTGGATGCTAATGTGTGTGCTGATAAGTTTACTAATTTAGGATTTATTCATAAAGAATCATTTCATTGGTATAATAAGCTTCCATCTAGTTTGTTGTTAAAATTATTTATGAATATGTATTGTCTATCTATGTATCATTTTTGTTAATATATGAGTTTTGGTCTAATCCCCCATACTTTTTTATATTTTCTTTCTTTTTTCTTTTTTTAATAATACTTTTTTTATATGATGGCAGATAATTACCTTATGAGTTTACCATATTCAATCCTTCAATAAACATATTAATGATAATAATTAATAATATTAATAATGGTTAATGATATGAATAATATATTTATTATTATTAGTATTATTGATATTATTATTTATAATAAAATAATACTAATACTAATATTAATATTATTATTATTGTTAATATTAATAATGTTAATAATAATACTAAAAATATTAATAAAATAATAATAATATTAATATTGTTAATTTTGTAAATAGTAATGTTAATAAAATTTTTAATAATATTACTAATAATACTAATAATAATTAATAATATTAATAATAATTACTAATATTAAAAATAATATTATTATTTCTGTTACTGAATTAGCTTGAAATTAGGATCACTTTTCAGTTGTTAAATTGGTATGTTTTATTTGGCGTGACCAAACTCTTAACAATAAATAATTTGGTAGCTATTTAACAACGAAATAAAAAAATTAGATTTTTTGCTGCCATATAATTTTGATAACTAATTTAATCACAAAATTTTTCTTAATTTTAATTTATTAAAAATAATTTAACAAGTAAGGTACGTGGTATTATATAGTTAGGTAAAAAAATTTAAGCATAAGCACCTTTGACATTTAATGAAAATCATTTATCGATATCCATTTAATTATCATCTGTGGATGAGTTAAAATATTATTGTTATAATTAAGTTTGATTGACCCATTTTAATTAATGTTTGAATGATCTCGGTTATAATATTGATATGAAATATTTAATTATTAATTTAAAATAATTGATTATTTATAAAAAATAAATAAAAATTCAAAATAATTAATTATTATATATTTAATCGATGATATTAAAAATTAAATATATAAATATATAATCAATTATATTTTAAAAAAATTATCAATTATTTTGCCTGATACATCAAAGATTTCTCTTCAATCACTCTAGCTCTTTTACCACAAGCCACTAACAAATTATACATTTATTTAATTATGAACTCTTTGAAAAAGTAGTAATTATGAATGCCATTAATAAATTGACTTGTGCCCCTACATTATCCTTTTCTGGAACTTCTTATAAAAGAGAATACTTCTATTTAAAGAAAAATATTTAGACAATATTTGTACTAGTAATTTTGATATAAATATAAATAAATAAAATACTTATGTAGCAGCTTTTTCTGTGAAATAAGTTTTTATTTTATTCAAACTTAAAACAAATAACGTTTGTGGTTTCTTTTATTTTAAATTAACATTTATTAGAGTTATGCAACCTAAAAACCTATAAAATATATAGATACTAACATAAATATTGAAAAAGATATGAAAATACGAATTTAAAAAATATACATTTATATATTATATAATTATAAATTATATAAATTGATAATAAAGATTTATATATAGAAGTATGCTTTAGTTTTTTTTAAGATATTTTTTATGATTAGTTCAAAAGAATTGTTCTTTATTTTTATAATTATAATAAATTTAAGTTTTTAAAAGATTAAAGTATTTTTTATTTTTAAAATTGTATTAGAGTATCAAAATCTTCAAATCTTCATAAATCTAACCATTTTTTTTTAATTTAGAGATTTCATCAATACTAATGTGTCTCAACATCATAATATGTAATTCTATTATAATCAAAGAGAGTAAAATTTATGCAAAATATATAACAACCGACTTAATTATAAATGGAAACAAGTACAAACATTCATTTATACGAATCACATGGATCACTACACACTTCAAAGCAGAGATACTCTTTGAAGTTCATTATTTCTTGCAACATTGACCTACATAATAATAACAATACTTCTCCTCCAACATCACAAAACTCCATTATTTCTTCTTGGATTTATGCCTTCAGAAGATGAGCATCAATATCTCTGGTGCATTTGTGGAAGTACTCGACGTAGCCATATGGAGGATCCACTTCTTCACCAACCCTCTCATATTCAAAGGTCCATTTTACACATTTATTATTATTGGTATTATTATTAATAATAAAAAAATACTAATAATAATATTAATATCAATAATAATGCTAAAAATATTAATAAAATAATAATAATATTAATGTTGTTAATAGTAATATTAATAACAATTTTAATAATATTACTAATAGTACTAATAATATTAATAATAATAAATAATGTTAATAATAATTACTAATATTAAAAATAATATTATTATTTCTGTTACTGAATTAGCTTGAAATTAGGATCACTTTTCAGATGTTAAATTGGTATCTTTTATTTGGCGTGACCGAACTCTTAACAACAAATAATTTGGTAGCTATTTAACAATGAAATACAAATTTATCACTAACTACTTTGCAACTTGATTTTTTTTCTCCCATATAATTTTGATAACTAATTTAATCACATATATTAACGTTTTTAGTAGGGGTGCCAAAGTGGGGCGGACCGTGCAAGCCGGTCCGTGGTAAAAAACATGGGGTGGGCTGACGTTTTCAACCCGCATTAGCCTGCCCCGCATAACCCGCGGCCCGCGCGGACAAGCAGCGGAGTGGGGCTGACTGGTTTGCTAGCCCGCAAAACAAAAATAAAAATAAAAAATAAAAAATAAAAAAATTAATTGATTTGAGAGCAATGGTCTAGTGGAGGAGTGACAACTTTGAGTGAAAGAAAATTAGGTTTTAACTCAAAACACAACATAGTTATACTGTTCCAAAAAAACGCACACAACACACGACACAATCTCTTTTGCAGTGTCGCCGCTCGCTATGCTTGCTTCTCCGCATGGCTTCGCCTGCAACTGCTGCGCGCTACTGTTTCACACCGCGCTACTGCCTCCACTCCTCCTCGTTCCAAAAAAAAGTGGTTGGCCCGCAAGCCTGCAGGCCAACCCGCATGCAGGACGGATCATGAAAACCAGCCTGCATTTTGCGGGCCTAAGCGGGGCAAACCGGCCCGCTATGCCACCCCTAGTTTTTAAGTTGTTTAGCTACCAATAAACGTTTTTGCTTAAATACATTTTTTATTTATGTAACTACAAATTTGGAAATTTTTTGTTTTCTTAATATGGTGATTTTTTAGCAATTCAAGCTATTTGTACCAAATTGGAATTTATTTGGTTCCCTCTCTTTTATTCAAGATTTTTTTTTTATAAATGGATTTCTTCTTATTTTCCTCATGTTTTATTTATACTATAATATGTTACAAATGAGTTAAAACGTCTATTAAAAGTGATAATACGAGTTAATTTGTCTCATATTGACCCATGAAATATGGGTTGAGTTGGGTCGTCTTGCTTAAGAATGTAGATTAATTCTATTAGTGTGTCCTATATATAGGATGTACTACAAGTCAACCCGCATAAGAAAATTAAAATCTTATTAAAAATATAAAAAAATATCAATACACTTGTAATATATATATATATATATATATATATATATATATAACTCGTTATCTTGTTTGCAAATTGCATTATGGTAGTGTTGGCGTAACAATATTCAATTTTACATTCTCCTAATATTTCTACCACACTACAAAATAAAAATTTGTTTAAGGTGAAAGAAATGGCAAGAGTCGAGAGAGCACGTGGAGTGATTGAGGACATGACATTGATGAGAACCAAAAGTTGGAGTAGAAAATTTTGTATTTTTTTATTAAGGTGTTTCTTCCTGCACCCATCAAATTTCCTACTGCACCCCAACTAATTTCCATAACATAAAAGTAAATTTTGAAATATGAAATTCATAAGTGAAAAAAAAAATACTCCAAAATAACCTTTTTGTGACAGATATTTTACCTTTCAGAATTCAATTTTTAGAATTGATAGGGTGTAGGAAGAAATTTAATGGAATGCAGAAAGAAACACCTTTTTTATTATTATGCAGGCTAGCGAACTGATGTGCCTTGTTCTGTATCTGACCCGCTCGAATTACAAATCATGCGAAACAGACTTAAGTGGGTCAACGAATCAAAATAGTAAGTCTGTCCTATATTTTTCATAACAAACTTGGGTCGACTTGCATGATCCACCTCAAATTATCTCTCCTAGTATGAACTATATTGATATGTAAGTAACTTTAATTGTATGCTCTATTAGATAAATTTCTTACACCTTCCTCTACCCATGTGCATATCATATCTACAGATTTTATCAATATTTATATATATTGTGAATAATTTTAACCATAATTTTTATTTAGTGTGAAATTTTTGAAGAAATTAGTTTGAAGGCCAAATTTTTTAAATATATCTATATATGTGTGTGAAAGGCTTTTCTTAATTAATATTTAGTAAAAATAATTTAAGAAGAAAGGTACGTGGTATTATATAGTTTGTTTAGAAAAATTTAAGTATTTATGTGATAACGGCCACCTACAATCATAAGTACCTTTGACATTTGATGAAAATCATTTATCGATATCCATTTAATTATCATAAGTTTGATTGACCCATTTTAATTAATGTTTGAATGATCTCCGTTATAATATTGATATGAAATATTTAATTATTAATTTAAAATAATTGATTATTTATTTATAAAAAAAATTCAAAATAATTAATTATTATATATCTAATCCATTATATTAAAAATTATATATATATATATAATCAATTATATTAAAAAAGTTATCAATTATTTTACCTGATACATCAAAGATTTCTCTTCAATCACTCTTGCTCTTTTATCCTCAAGCTACCAATGAAAAAAAAAACAAATTATACTTTTATTTAATTATAAAAAATATGTGATGATGATTCCAATCTCAAATCTTTTGAAAAAGTAGTAACTATGAATTCCATTAATAAATGGACTTGTCCCCCTACATTATCGGTTTTTTGGAACTTCATATAAAAGAGAATACTTCTAAAACACTTCTAAAACACACAAGTAAAGAAAAATATTTAGAGAAATAAGTTTTTATTTTATTCAAACTTAAAACAAATAACGTTTGTGAATTATTTTATTTTAAATATATATATTATTTAAAATGTAGGTTAGGAAAACATGTATTTACATATTATATAATTATATGTAAATTAATAATTATCCAATTATATGTAATTATTTTATGTAATATTGTACGATATTGTACCCAATTATATGCAATTAATTTAATAATGATAGAATATCATGATTAATATCCTACCTAATTAGATGGTAATTTGGAGAGAGAAACCCCTATATATTTACTATACATGAAGTGATGTAATACATAAGAGAATAAGAAACATCTCTTCTTCTTCCCATTTTTTATCATTTTCTTATATGGTATCTGAGCAATTTCGAGTTGGTAGTTTCAGCGTGAGGAGTGTGTTGGAGATCCCACATCGACTAGAGATTAAGACATTTCATCGTATATAAGTGGGTGCAACCCTCACCCTATGAACTGGTTTTATGGGGTTGAGTTAGGTTTAAAGTCCACTTCTTAACACGATAAATAAATTATATAAATTGATAATAAATATTTATGTTTCGATATGTATGTTTTGATGTTTCGATTTTTAAAATCGTATTAGAAATGTACTAGAATTATCATAAATCTAACATTTTTTTTATTTATATATTTCACACTTAGAAGTGTCAATATCCAATACAAACACACAATTACACAAACATTTATTTATATGCATCACATGGAACACTACACATTTCAAAGAACAGATACTTTTTGAAGTTTCATTATTTCTTGCAACATTGACCTACATAATAACAACACTTCTCCTCCAACATCACAAAACTCCATTATTTCTTCTTTTATTTTCTTCTTGGAGTTATTCCTTAAGAAGATGAGCATCAATATCTCTGGTGCATTTGTGGAAGTACTCGACATAGCCATATGGAGGATCCACTTCTTCACCAACCCTCTCATATTCAAAGGTCCATTTTACAATAGCACCACCATTTTCCTTATCAATTGATTGAAATATGAGCTTAAACACCTTAAAACTGTGCTCTATGTCTTCTCCGAAGAGCTTGTAGTGGATTGTTTTCTTCTCTTCTTCAACAGATTCAATTTTCTCATGAGCCTTTACAACCTTACCATCTGTTCTTTCACAACCAATCAAAAGTTATATGAGTAAAACCAACAGAATTTATAACTTTAAATAGATTTTACTCGCTATATTGAGTTAATTATATCGCGAGTTAATTATATACTAATTTAAAGACTAAAAATTATTAATGTATAATGTGGTTTCTATTATTAATAAAATATTATAAAATAGTTTCAAAATTAATATCTAAATTAGTTACCAAAATTTTAGTTAGTAATATTTTAGATTTTAAATTAGTCTCTAAAAAACCAAATTTATAAAGTAGTTTCTATCTGGTTTTAGCTACTGACTACTTATGTTTTAAATTAATCTCTATTAGTAGTTTAGAGACTAATTCAGAATCTAAAATATTAGTAGCTAAAACTTTGGTAACTAATTTAGATACCAATTTAGAAACTATTTTATTAACAATAAAAATCACATTTTAGATACTAATAATCTTTTAGTCTTGAAAAATATCTAATTTAGTCAATATAGTAACTAATTATTTTTTGTTTTTAAATTTAATTGTTATTTAATGATTTTTTTTTTGTAGTATTAGATAAACATGATGGTGAAATGTTTTGTTGAACTTTTTTCAATAATCTATTTTTTTTTAAAGAAAAAAGATATTTAATCTTACAAAAGATGAATATCTCCCCTATAAGTTTTGTTTGCATACTTACCTATGACATAAGTCCAGTGTTTGATAGTCTCATGGTGATGCCAGTCTTCACCCTCATGCAACCTTGTTTCATGAACATGATCAGTTAGGTGTTGAACATCATGGAGTTGAGTTAATTGGAAGTTGAACCACTTTGCAGCAGTTGCATGAACTCCAATTTCAGTGCTGATTTTGCCAGAAAGAGTCATGGTGATGAAGAAAGAAGCAAGTGATAATAATGCAAAGAGCAAGGTTGAGGGATGGTGAAGAATGATAATGCCACCATTTATATAGTAACACAATTCACCTAACTCTTCAAAAATAGTTGAATTGGGACCTCTTTCTCTTAACTTGGAAAAGGATGTGATGTTTTAATTTGAAAACTTGTTATTTATATTAGTTTGAAAGAGAAAAAAGAATTAATCAATGATATAGTTGGTGACTCATCATCATTATATATGTTTTCTAAATGGATATATTATTTTTATAGTTTTTATTAGTATTTACGTTTATTTATACTATTAAAAAAATTATTAAATAGAAATTAATTTTAGGAACTAAAAATAATTAGTTGTTATATTGACTAAATTAGATACTGGTTTAGGGATTTAAATTAATTTTTATTATTAATAAATAGTTTATAAATTGGAGGAGAAAATTTTGTATTTTTTTATTAGAGTGTTTCTTCCTGCACCCATCAAATTTTCTACTGCACCCAACTAATTTCCATAACATAAAAGTAAATTTTGAAATTTGAAATTCATAAGTGAAAAAATATACTCCAAAATAACTTTATTGTGACAGATATTTTACCATTCAGAAATCAATTTCTAGAATTGACAGGGTGTAGGAAGAAATTTGATGGAATGCAGAAAGAAACACCTTTTTCTTATTATTATGCAGGCTAGCCAACTGATATGTCCTGATCTATATCTGACCCGCTCGAATTACAAATAATGCGAAACAGACTTAAGCGGGTCAATGAACCAAAATAGTGAGTTTGTCCTATGTTTTTCATAACAAACTTGGATCGACCTGCATGATCCACCTCAAATTATCTCTCCCAGTGTGAACTATATTTTAATGTAAGTAACTTTAATTATATGCTCTATTAAATAAATTTGTCTTACACCTTCCTCTACCAATGTGCATATCATATTTATAGATTTTATCAATATTTATATATATTGTGAATAATTTTTATTTACTGTGAAATTTTTTAAGCAATTAGTTTGAAGGCCAAAATTTTTAAATATATCTATATATGTGTGTGAAAGTCTTTTATTAATTAATATTTAGTAAAAATAATTTAAGAAGAAAGGTACGTGGTATTATATAGTTAGGTAGAAATATTTGAGTAATTATGTGAGAACGGACACCTACAATCATAAGTACCTTTGACATTTCATGAAAATCATTTATTGATATCCATTTAATTATCATAATTTTGATGGACCCATTTTAATTAATGTTTGAATGATCTCCGTTATAATATTGATATGAAATATTTAATTACTAATTTAAAACAATTGATTATTTATTTATAAAATAAATAAATAAAAATTCAAAATAATTAATTATTATATATCTAATCGATTATATTAAAAAATTTATATATATATATATAATCAATTATATTAAAAAAAATTATCAATTATTTTGCCTGATACATCAAAGATTTCTCGTCAATCACTCTTGCTCTTTTATCCACAAGCCACCAATGAAAAAAAACAAATTATAATTTTATTTAATTATAAAAAAATATGTGATGATGATTTCAGTTTCAACTCTTTGAGAAAGTAGTAACTATGAATGCCATTAATAAATTGACTTGTCTCCTACATTATCCTTTTTTGGAACTTCATATAAAAGAGAATACTTCTAAAACACACCAAGTAAAGAAAAATATTTAGAGAATATTTTTATACTAGTAATTTTGATATAAATATAAATAATTAAAATACTTATGTAACAGCTTTTTCTGTGAAATAAGTTTTTATTTTATTCAAACTTAAAACAAATAACGTTTGTGAATTCTTTTATTTTAAATTAACAGTTATTACAGTCATCAACCTATATAATATAAATACGGACATATGTAAAAAATATATATAATATTTAAAATGTAGGTTACGAAAACACGGATTCAGATATTATATAACTATGAATTTTATAAATTGATAATAAAGATTTATGTTCATAAATATATTTTAATTTTTTTAATAAAAAGATGATTTTTATTATTGGTTAAAAAAATTATTTTTATTTTTATAATTATAATAAAATTTATACAATAAATTTGTGTTTTTAAAAAATTAATGTATTTCTCCTTTTTAAAATCGTGTTAGAATTATACTAAAATTATCACAAATCTAATATTTGATTATTATATATTTTACTAATACGTATGTTATAAATGTCAATATCCAATAATACGTGTAAACACATCAATACACAAACATTCATTTATATGCATCACATGGAACACTACACACTTCAAAGCACATATACTCTTTTGAAGTTCATTATTTCTTGCAACATTGACCTACATAATAATAACAATACTTCTCCTCCAACATCACAAAACTCCATTATTTCTTCTTTTTTTCTTCTTCTTGGATTTATACCTTCAGAAGATTACCATCAATATCTCTGGTGCATTTGTGGAAGTACTCAATGTAGCCATATGGAGGATCCACTTTTTCACCAAGCCTCTCATATTCAATGGTCCATTTCACAATAGCACCACCATTTTCCTTATCAATTGCTTGAAATATGAGCTTAAACACCTTAAAACTGTGCTCTATGTCTTCACCGAAGAGCTTGTAGTTGATTGTTTTCTTCTCTTCTTCAACAGATTCAATTTTCTCATGAGCTTTTACAACCTTACCATCTGTTCTTTCACAACCAATCAAAAGTTATATGAGTGAAACCAACAGAATTTATAACTTTAAATAGATTTTATTCTACAAGAAAAACATTAAATAGTAATCAAATTTAGAGAAAAAAAACAATTTAATCACTATATTGACTAAATTAGATATTAATTTAGAGACTAAAAAATTATTAGTATCTAATGTGATTTCTATTATTAATAAAATATTATAAAATGGTTTCCAAATTGGTATCTAAATTAACTACCAAAGTTTTAACTACTAATATTTTAGATTTTAAATTAGTCTCTAAAAAACTAAATTTATAAAGTAGTTTCTAAATTGATATCTAACTATTAATTACTAGGGTTTTAGCTACTACCTATGTTCTAAATTAGTCTCTATACTAGTCTTTTAGAGACTAATTTAGAATATAAAATATTAATAGCTAAAACTTTGGTAATTAATTTAGATACTAATTTAAAAACCATTTTATAATATTTTATTAATAATCGAAATCACATTTTAGATACTAATAATTTTTTAGTCTTTAAATTAGTATTTAATTTAATCAATATAGTAACTAATTATTTTTTTTTTAAATTTAATTATTATTTAATGATTTTCTTGTAGTATTAGACAAACATGACAATGAAAACATGACAATGAAGTATGTTTGGTGAACATTTCGAAATATTTTGTTGAACATTTTTCAATAATCTATTTTTGAAAGAAAAAATATATTTAATCTTACAAAAGATGAATATCTTCCCTATAAGTTTTGTTTACATACTAATTACCTATGACATAAGTCCAGTGTTTGACAGTCTCATGGTGATGCCAGTCTTCACCCTCATGCAGCCTTGTTCCATGAACATGATCAGTTAGGTGTTGAACATCATGGAGTTGAGTTAAGAAGAGGTTGAACCACTTTTCAGCAGTTGCATGAACCCCAATTTCAGTGCTGATTTTGCCAGAAAGAGTCATGATGATGAAGAAAGAAGCAAGTAAAAGTAATCCAAAGAGCAAGGATGAGAGATGGTAAAGAATGACAATGCCACCATTTATATAGTAACATAATTCACCTAACTCTTCAAAAATAATTGAATTGGGACCTCTTTCTTTTAACTTGGGAAAAGGATGACAATTTTTTAATTTGAAAACTTGTTATTTATATTAGTTTGAAAGAGAGAAAAAAAATCAATGATAAAGTTGGTGACTCATTATATATGTTTTTTTTAATGGATATATATTTTTATATAGATTTTATTAGTATTTAAGTTTATTTACACTATTAAAAAATTATTAAATAAAAATTAATTTTAGAAACTAAAAATAATTAATTGTTATATTGACTAAATTACATAATATTTTAGAGACTAAAAATATTATTGGTTTCTAAATTAGTTTCTATTATTAATAAATAGTTTATAAATTGATATCAAATTAGTTATCACGATTTTTGCTACCAAATTTAAGATCTAAATAATTGATAGTTAAAATATTGATCACTAATTAAATACCAATTATAAATTAATTTAAAATTAATAATATTTTTACTTTCTAAAATTAGTTTTTATTTAATAATTTTCTTGTAGCCTTGTATAGTTGTATTGAATGTGTTATTTTTCAAAATTGTAAAATTTTGGGTAATGTAGATTTATATACTCTGTTTTTTTTTGATGGGATACATCTAGTAGCTATTTTGTATAAGAATTAACGTATGTCTTAAATACTTTTCATTATTCAATTTTTATTTGTTATAAAAAATGTAATTTTATTTATAATTTTTATTTTTATTTGTATGTTTTGTGTTTATTATTGATCTACCATTTTAAATTTTTAATATGAAATTAATTACTTTATTTTCTTAAAAAAAAAGCATAAAAACATGGTTAAAGTACTTTAATACTAAGGGAGTGTTGCATAATATCAAGCTATAATGAGTTTGATCCATTTGGAGTTGAAGTTGTTCCAGAAAGATCTTCTTGGAGTAATGGCCACCGACAAAAAAGTAGGTTTAGATAAAGATTTTTATGAATACCATTCAATATAACAATAAATGAAGTTCAAATTATTCAACTTTTATTAAATTAAATTGGTTGAAATTTTATAAAATTGTGTATTAAATTAAATTAGTTCGAATAAGATGTTTTTCCTTCGTAATTTTTTTTCTAAAATAAAATAATTTAATATGTATGTTAACTTTATTTAATTCAATTATTTAATTGGACTTGAAAAAAAAATGATAATGTTTTTAAGAAAAGTAAAAAGGAATAAAACTAAGTTGTTAGATAGTGAAAAAAAAAATAGTACAAATGAATTGTATTTGATATTTAAAAGAATCCTATATCATTTATGTGTATAAAAATAGGGTTACACCTTTTTTCTTGTTATTTTATGTTTGTTCAATTTCTTATCATTTATATGTTTAATAAAAAAACCAAGATTATTATATTTTTATTTAAGAATATAAATATCTTTTTTTCTTATATTATTTTATTTTAAAAATTGATAGCTAAAATTTTGATAATTAATTAGATATAAATTGAAAAATTATTTATTAATAATATAAATTAATTTAAATACCAATAATTTTTTAAGTTTATAAAATAATATCTAATTTAATTAATATAATGATAGTGTTAACTTGGATAATATATAACTATGATACTAATAATTGTAATAAAAAAATGACTTATTTAATAGCTTTTTCTGTGAAAATAAGTTTTTATTTTTATTAAAACTTAAAACAAATAATTATTGTGAATTATTTTATTTAAATTACCATATATCATAATTATGCAAGTCTTATCATCAAAACAAACTAAAATTCATGCAAAATTATTTATTATCAATAACAAAAAAAATATACTTAATAGCAAAATACTATGGTGCTCCAAGTGTATACAAAGTAAAAGTATATAACCAAAAGAGAAAAACAAAAAATAGGAAACTAAAGGACTACATTGTAAATCAAACTATGACAAAACCATCACTCCAAAACTAACCTGGCACAAGACAAACTATACCTCTAGCCAAAAAAAAAAATATATACATATTTGGGCTACTTACATATATGGCAACATAAAAAAAAACCCTAGCTCTTGATGTTTAGTAAAACTTATGATAACATTTACAAAAAGTAAAAGTGCATTGTGATATGTGAAATTTTGGTTCTATTCATGGATATGTATTGCCTCTTTTAAACTTTCTTTTTTTCATTGGTGGAGAATTTTTTAATGTACTTTGTCCTCTTGTCTTGAAAAGGTTTCACCAAATTTTGTATTTATTTTAATAAATATGTATGGACAAGTTCTATTATATTGTTTTAATATGTTTTTATTGCAACTAATCACTTCTATTATTTTCATTTTATCAATTCAAATCACTCGTTTTGTTTGATACAATCACAATTAATACTATTACAATAAACATTGGAAAATCTCATTCAATAATAAGGGAAAATACATATTACTTTCATGTTAGATATCACTATGCAACTTAAGATCTCAGCTAGACTAACACCTCAAGTAACAACAATCATTTGCCATCACATGAAAAAAAAAGTATTATTAAAAAAGAATACAAAAATACGGAGGACTAGACCAAAACCCATATGTTAACAAAAACGATACATAGGTAGACTATACATATTCACAAAGAATTCTAACATCAGACAAGATGGAAGCATATTATACCAATGAAAAGTTTCTCTATGAATAAATCTTAAATTAGCATACTTATTAGCACACGCATTCCCTTCACGAAAAATATGAGTAACCCTAAACCTAATTTTCCCACAGTAATTAAGACAAATATTTCATCGATTACGAAGCATCAAAGAAACATTTGTCCTAACAGTAAACGCAACACAAATCAAAGCAGAATCACATTCCATCCAGATATTAGTAAGCCCCATCTTTTCAGCATCCTCCATAGCATGTATAACCCCATAAAACTCAGCAACCAGAGTAGTCTGAACTTCAAGAAACGCAGAAAAAGCTCTAAAAAATTCCCCTATACTCCAACGAAAAATACCTCCACAAGTAGCAAGACCAGGATATCCCCTATCAGGCCCATCAGTGTTAATTTTAACTTAGCCTCGTGAAGGAAACTCCCTTCTAACATGAAAAGGACGTAGAACTTTACTAGTACGAGTGTTAATACCAAAAAACTTGAGCACATTGAAATCAAACATATCATTCTTCATTGAAGCTTAGACGAATTACCCACTAGACAACTTAAATCTTTAATAACCAAAATAGCCCTTGAAACCTCAATCCTATTCTGAAAACGAGCATAATTCCTCATACGCCATATCATCCAAATAGAAAAAGTTATTGTTAGAATAGATGACTTTAAACTAGAGGGGGGGGGGGGGGGTGAATTGTTTAAAGAAGATTTTCGTAAACTTTTAAAACAAGAATGAAATTATCTCAAGAAACAATTGATCCAGAAAAAACAATCGGTTGTTTCGCAGACCTAGGCTATCCTCTACCAAAACTTGTGATATTTTGCTCTACTTTCTATCATTTTTATTTTGCGTTCGTATTTTGCTAAAAATTTTCATGTGAGTACTTTCATATGTTGTTTGCACCCAGGTAAGGAGGCACGTCCATAAACGAAACACAAAAAGAAGATACGGGGAAGAAAAGGCAGGACGTGTTTTTTTCGGAAAACCAGTTTTATTCACTCTCGGACTGGGACTTAGTGCGCCTTACTCCTTGGGTGTAATGGTCTGAAATTTTTACCAGACGTTCGTCACTGTGTCTATTGAATTTTGACTGAGATTTGAGCCCCAGATTCGTCCCACAAGATTGGTAATAAATTTTTTATTAATCACTGCCAGGGCTCAAAGGAAGGTTCGTTTGTGTGTGAAACTGTTTGATTTTTTCCGTGGGTGAATATCATCCGTTTGACCTGAAATACGTCGCGTTTTGTCCCAAATTCATTGGAGATTCTTACGTGGAATTTCAGGAAAAAACTATTTCGGGAGAATTTTTCAGAAATTTTCGTGCAAACCAAGGCTATCCTCTAACAAAACTTTTGAAATTTCAGCCCTACTTTCTACGATTTTTAATCTGCGTCCGTATTTTGCTGAAAAAATTCACGCGAGTACTTTCATATGTTGTTTGCACCCAGGTAAGGAGGCACGTCCATCAATGAATCACAAAAAGAAGATACAGGGAAGAAAAGGCAGGACGTGTTGTTTTTAGAAAACTAATTTTGTTCACTCTCGGTGTGGGACTTAGTGCGCCTTACTCCTTGGGTGTTCTGGTCTGAAATTTTTACCAGAAGTTCGTCACTGTGTGTATGGAGTTTTGGCTGAGATTTGAGCCCCAGATTCGTCCCACAAGATTGGCAATAAATTTTTTATTAATCACTGCAATGTCTGAAAGGTAGGTTCGTTTGTGTGTGAAACTGTTTGATTTTCTTCGTGGGTGAATACCCAACCGTTTCACCTGAACTTTTTCGTGTTTTATCCCAAATTCAGTGGAGATTCTTACGTGGAATTTCATAAAAAAAACTATTTCGGGAGAATTTTTCAGAAATTTTCGTGCTAACCAAGACTATCCTCTACCAAAACTTATGAAATTTTACCCTACTTTCTACAATTTTTGTTCTGCGTCTGTATTTTGCTGAATAAATTCACGCGAGTACTTTCATATGTTCTTTGCACGCAGGTAAGGAGGCACGTCCATAAAAGAATCACAAAAAGAAGATACGGGGAAGAAAAGGCAGGACGTGTTGTTTTTAGAAAAGTAGTTTTGTTCACTCTCGGTGTGGGACTTAGTGCGCCTTACTCCTTGGGTGTTCTGGTATGAAATTTTTACCAGATGTTCGTCACTGTGTCTATTGAGTTTTGGCAGAGATTTGAGCCCCAGATTCGTCCCACAAGATTGACAATAAATTTTTAATTGATCACTGCCAGGGATGAAATGTAGGTTCGTTTGTGTGTGAAACTGTTTGATTTTTTTTGTGGGTGAATACTCATCCGTTTGACCTAAAATTTGTCGTGTTTTGTCTCAAATTCAGTGGAGATTCTTGCGTGGCATTTCAAGAAAAAACTATTTCAGCAGAATTTTTCAGAAATTTTCGTGCAAACCAAGGCTATCTTCTACCAAAACTTGTGAAATTTCACCCTACTTTCTGCACTTTTTTTTCTGCGTCCGTATTTTGCTTAAAAAATTCACGCGAGTACATTCATATGTTGTTTGCACCCAAGTAAGGAGGTACGTCGATAAAATAAATTCAAAAAGAAGATACGGGACAGAAAAGGCAGAACGTTGTGTTTTCGGAAAACCAGTTTTGTTAACTCTCGGTCTAGGACTTACTGCGCCTTACTCCTTGGGTGTTTTGATCTGAAATTTTTACCAGACGTTCCTCACTGTGTCTATTGAGTTTTGCCTGATATTTGAGCCCCAGATTCTTCCCACAATATTGGCAATAAATTTTTTATTAATCACTGTCAGGGCTGGAATGAAAGGTTCGTTTGTGTGTGAAACTGTTTGATTTTTTTCGTGGGTGAATACTCATCCGTTTCACCTGAATTTGTCATGTTTTGTCCAAAATTCAGTGGAGATTCTTACGTAAAATTTAAGGAAAAAACTATTTCAAGAGAATTTTTCTGAAATTTTCGTGCAAACCAAAACTTGTGAAATTTCGCTATACTTTCTCCAATATTTATTCTGCGTCCGTATTTTGCTGAAAAAATTCATGCGAGTACTTTCATATGTTGTTTGCACCCAGGTAAGGACACACGTCCATAAACGAATTTCAAAAGGAAGATACGGGGAACAAAATGCAGAACGTGTTGTTTTGGAAAACCAGTTTTGTTCACTCTCAGCGTGGAACTTACTGTGCCTTAATCCTTGGGTGTTTTGCTCTGAAATTTTTAGCAGACGTTCGTTACTGTGTCTATTGAGTTTTGGCTAAGATTTGAGCCCCAGATTCGTCCAACAAGATTGGAGATAAATTTTTAATTGATCACTGCCATGGCTGAAAGGAAGGTTCGTTTGTGTGTAAAATTGTTTGATTTTTTCATCAGTGAATACTCATCCGGTTGACCTGAAATTTGTCGCGTTTTGTCCCAAATTGAATAGAGATTCTTACGTGGAATCTTAGGAAAAAACTATTTCGGGAGAATTTTTCAGAAATTTTCATGGAAACCCAGACTATCCTCTACCAAAACTTGTGAAATTTTGTCCTACATTCTGCAATTTTTATTCCACGTCCGTATTTGCTTAAAAAATTCACGCGACTACTTTCATATGTTGTTTGCACCCAGGAAAGGAGGCACGTCCATAAATGAATCACAAAAAGAAGATACGGGGAAGAAAAGGCAGCACATGTTGTTTTCAGAAAAGAGGTTTTGTTCACTCTCGGTCTGGTACTTACTGCGCCTTACTCCTTGGGTGTTGTGGTCTGAAATTTTTACCAGACGTTTTTTACTGTGTCTATTGAGTTTTGTCTGAGATTTGGCCCCAAATTTGTCCCAGGAGATTGGAAATAAATTTTTTATTGATCACTACCAGTAATGAAAGGAAGATTCGTTTGTGTGTGAAACTGTTTGATTTATTTCGTGGGTGAATAATCCTTCGTTTGACCTTAAATTTATCGCGTTTTGTCCCAAATTCAGAGGACATTATTTCATGGAATTTTATGAAAAAAACTATTTCGGGAGAATTTTTTAGAAATTTTCGTGCAAACCAAAGCTATCATCTACCAAAACTTGTGAAATTTCGCCCTACTTTCTACAATTTTTATTCTGCATCTGTATTTTGCTGAAAAAATTCACGTGAGTACTTTCATATGTTGTTTGTACGCAGGTAAGGAGGCACGTCCATAAACGAATCACAAAAAGAAGATACGGGGAAGAAAAGGCAGGACATGTTGTTTTCAGAAAACCAGTTTTGTTCACTCTCATTCTGGGACTTACTGCGCCTTACTCCTTGGGTATTCTGGTCTGAAATTTTTATCAGACGTTTGTCACTGTTTCTATTGAGTTTTGGCTGAGATTTGAGCCCCAGATTTGTCACACAAGATTGACAATAAATTTTTATTAATCACTGCCAGAGCTGAAAGGAAGGCTCGTTTATGTGTGAAACTGTTTCATTTTTTTCGTGGGTGAATACTCATTCGTTTGACCTGTTTGTCGCGTTTTGTCCCAAATTCAGTGGAGATTCTTACGTGGAATTTAAGGAAAAAACTATTTCCGGAGAATTTTTCAGAAATTTTCGTGCAAACCAAGGCCTCTACAAAAACTTGTGAAATTTCGCCCTACTTTATGTACTTTTTATTTTGCGTCTGTATTTTGCTGAAAAAATTCACGCGAGTACTTTCATATGTTGTTTGCACCCAGATAAGGAGCCACGTCCATAAAGGAATCACAAAAGGAAGATACGGGGAAGAAAAGGCAGGACATGTTGTTTTCAGAAAACCAGTTTTCTTCACTCTCGGTCTGACACTTACAGCGCCTTACTCGTTGGGTGTTCTGGTCTGAAATTTTTACCACACGTTCGTCAATGTGTTTGAGTTTTGGCTGAGATTTTAGCCCAAGATTCGTCCCACAAGATTGACAATAAAGTTTTTATTAATCACTGCCAGGGCTGAAAGGAACATTTGTTTGTGTGTGAAACTGTTTGATTTTTTTTTTGGGTGAATACTCATCCGTTTGACCTGAAATTTGTTGCGTTTTGTCCCTAATTCAGTGGAGATTCTTACGTGGAATTTCAGGAAAAATTTATTTCGGGAGAATTTTTAAGAAATTTTCGTGCAAACCAAGGCTATCCTCTACCAAAACTTGTGAAATTTCGCCCTACTTTCTCCAATATTTATTCTTCGTCCGTATTTTTCTGAAAAAATTTACGCAAGTTCTTTCATATATTGTTTGCACCCAGGTAAGGACGCACGTCCATAAATGAATTTCAAAAGGAAGATACGTGGAACAAAATGCAGAACGTGTTGTTTTTTGAAATCCAGTTTTGTTCACTCTCAGCCTGGAACTTACTGCGCCTTACTCCTTGGGTGTTCTGGTATGAAATTTTTACCAGACGTTCGTAACTGTGTCTATTGAGTTTTGGCTAAGATTTGAGCCCCAAATTTGTAAGGATCTAGAAAATAACCTTAGAGTAGAAGTGATATATTTTAAATGATACCTGTATATTTTATTATTAAAATGAAAATGACATATAAATAGAAAATTCAGTTATTCAGGTTTCATTTTAAAATAACCACCATCTCTCTAAAAGTTTCCCTTTCTCTCTCTTCTCTCTAAGATTCTGACCTCCTCGTTCATCTGTTTGACGATCAGAGTACGCCATTAGACTCCTGGCAGCAAAGACTACAAGACTGCCCGATCAAAATCTCTGATAGAGTAAGTTTATTTTCGTACCCTTTTCCTTTCCTCTCCTTCTCTCTATGATTCTGACATCCTCAGTTATCAGTTTGACGATCGGAGTCTGCCATTGAACTCCTGCCAATGAACCCTACAAGATTGCCCGATCAAAATCCTAAATAGAGTAAGTTCATTTTTGGCCCTTTTCTTTGAGTCAAATTTTGAACTTGATAGGTTGTCTACATGAGTTTTACATGTGACTCTTTTAGCTTTAGGGTTAATCTCTGTTAACTCAAGGTCCTAGTTATATAGTTAGATTTTGATTAGGACTCTGTGGTGCAGGTTAATTACCTTTAAGCTTTTGGGTAGGTTTGGAGCTCTTGGTGAGCATCAACTAAAGTTCAGGTAAGGGAAGCTAGTCTTATTATTTTCAATAAAACCCTAGGTTAGAAGATTCTGGATATGGAGGTGACGTGGTCACCAATTCCAATTATTTTTGCTTGCAGGATTGTCTCTCTTGAAGAGTAAAGTAATATATTGATTTTGAATCTTTTATATTGATTTTAAGGTGAATAATTTGTTGAAACTGTTTGTGATTGAGAATTGAAAGTGTTTGAATGATAATATAAATGAGTTGAGCTATTCTTTTTGAATATTTTGGTTGAATTACTTAAGTGAGATGTTTGATGAGAAGTGGTTGTGTGATTTCAGATGATGGTTGATTTAAAGAGCATATATTTGGAATTAATTATGTGTTTTAAGTAAAGTTTGAGATATATTTGGATTGTTTAGAAAGTTTATATATGAAGTGATTGAGTGGTGTATTGATATGTTAAATGATGTATTTAATGAGGTTAAAGTGTGATCAAGACGTAGTATTTTTAGGAAAGGAAATACCATCTTGAGATTGTTATTAGGGTGTATTGATTTGTGAGTGTCCTGTGAATGAGACGATCCTGACTCTACTGATATAATGAAATCAAATAGATGAAGTTATTCAGTTGGTGAAAGTCGAAGGAGGTCCATTTGGCTGATTCTGAGGTTTGAAAGAACTGGTCAGAGCATATCAAATGGATTTACCCTGTCATATGAAGATGGTGAGATGTTGAGATAATTATGTGCATGGCTGTGTGGGTTTCACAGCAGTAGTATGACAGGTGCAGGTCTCTGGATGCTAATTTCAATACACGAGTCTTCCGGAAGTAGAGTCAAGTGTCTATGTGTTGTGAGTCAGTAAAAGTCTGACATATGAAAAATGAATTTTATGAATGTAATAGACACTTGATGGTTTGAGAAATCATATGAGAATTGATGAATTATGCTTATTAATTTGAAATTTAAATTATATCAAAAAAAAATTATATAGATAGCTTACCCTGTTATTTGTTTGTGTTTGTTTCTCTAACTGTGATGATCGTGTATTTACACGGGAGCAGATGAGATTGCAGGTAATAGAGCTCCTCAATGAGCAGCAGAAGGATTAGATAGATTTAAATTAAATGCTTTGTTTTGTTTTGTTTTTAAACTTTTTGGATGTATATATTAAATCCTTATGAAGAGGGATATGTTTTGAGATACAAAAATGAGAAAACAATATATGTTTATATGTTAATTAGATGTTGTACGCATATTATTTTTATTTATTTATTTATTTTTTAAAAAGTAAAAGTTAGGGATGTTACAAAATTCGTCCCACAAGATTGGCAATAAATTTTTAATTGATCACTGCCAGGACTGAAAGGATGGTTCGTTTGTGTGTGAAATTGTTTGGTTTTTTCATGGAAGAACACTCATCCGGTTGACCTGAAATTTGTTGGGTTTTGTCCCAAATTCAGTGGAGATTCTTACGTGGAATTTTAGGAAAAAACTAGTTCGGGAGAATTTTTCAGAATTTTTCATGGAAACCCAGACTATCCTCTACCAAAACTTGTGAAATTTTGCCCTAAATTCTGCAATTTTTATTCTGCGTCCATATTTTGCTGAAAAAATTAACGCTAATACTTTCATATGTTGTTTGCACCCAGGTGGGGAGGCACTTCCATAAACAAATCACAAAAAGAAGATACGGGGAAGAAAAGGTAGGACGTGTTGTTTTCGAAAAACCAGTTTTGTTCACTCTCGATCTGGACTTACTGTGCCTTATTCCTTGGGTGGTCCGATCTGAAATTTTTACCAGACGTTTGTCACTGTGTCTATTAAGTTTTGGATGAGATTTGGGCCTCAGATTTGTTCCACAAGATTGACAATAAATTTTTAATTGATCACTGCCAGGGCTGAAAGGAAGGGCTGTTTGTGTGAAATTGTTTGATTTTTTTTTGTGGGTGAATACCCATCCGTTTGACCTGAAATTTGTCCCGTTTTGTCCGAATTTCAGTGGAAATTCTTACGTGGAATTTCAGGAAATTTCAGGAGAATTTTTCAGAAATTTTCGTGTAAACCAACCAAGGCTATCCTTTACCAAAACTTTTGAAATTTCGCCCTACTCTCTACAATTTTTTTTCTGCGTACGTATTTTGCTGATAAAATTCACGCGAGTAATTTCATATGTTGTTTGCACCCAGGTAAGGATGCACGTCCATAAACGAATCATAAAAAGACGATACGGGGAAGAAAAGGCACGACGTGTTGTTTTTGGAAAACTAGTTTTTTTCACTCTCGGTCTGGGATTTACTACGCCTTACTCCTTGGGTGTTCTGGTCTGAAATTTTTATAAGACGTTCGTCATTGTGTCTATTGAGTTTTGGCTGAGATTTGAGCCCGAGATTCGTCTCACAAGATTGACAATAAATTTTTTATTAATCACTGCCAGAGCTAAAAAGAAGGTTCGTTTGTGTGTGAAACTGTTTGATTTTTTTCGTGGGTGAATGCTCATCCGTTTGACCTGAAATTTGTTGCGTTTTGTCCCAAATTCATTGGAGATTCTTACGTGGAATTTCAGGAAAAAACTATTTCGGGAGAATTTTTCAGAAATTTTCGTGCAAACCAAGGCGAGACTACCAAAACTTGTGATATTTTGACCTACTTTCTACAATATTTATTCTGCGTTCGTGTTTTGCTGAAAAAATTCACGCGAGTACTTTCATATGTTGTTTGCAACCAGGTAAGGAGGCACGTTCATAAACGAATCACAAAAAGAAGATACGGGGAAGAAAAGGAAGGACGTGTTATTTTCGGAAAACCAGCTTTGTTCACTCTCGGTCTGGGACTTACTGCGCCTTAGTCCTTGTGTATTCTGGTCTAAAATTTTTACCAGACGTTCGTCCCTGTGTCTATTGAGTTTTTGTTGAGATTTGAGCCTCAGATTCGTCGCACGAGATTGGCAATAAATTTTTTATTGATCACTACCAGGGCTGAAAGGAAGGTTCGTTTGAGTGTGAACTGTTTGATTTTTTTTGTCGGTGAATCCTCATCCGTTTGACCTGAAATTTGTCGTGTTTTTTCCCAAACTCAGTGGAGATTCTTATGTGGAATTTCAGGAAAAAACTATTTTGGAAGAATTTTTCAAAAGTTTTCGTATAAACCAAGGCTATCCTATAGCAAAACTTGTGAAATTTCGCCCTACTTTCTTCAATTTTTATTCTGCGTCCGTATATTGCTGAAAAAATTCACGCGATAATTTCATATGTTGTTTGCACCCAGGTAAGGAGGCACGTCCATAAACGAATCATAAAAAAAAGATACAGGGAAGAAAAGGCAGGACGTGTTGTTTTCGAAAAACCAGTTTTCTTCACTCTCGGTCTGGGACTTACTCCGCCTTACTCCTTGGGTGTTCTTGTCTTAAATTTTTACCAAACGTTCGTCACAGTGTCTATTGAGTTTTGGATGAGATTTGAACCCAAGATTGGCAATAAATTTTTTATTGATCACTGCCAGGGCTGAAAGGAAGGTTTGTTTGTTTGTGAAACTGTTTGATTTTTTTTCGTGGGTGAATACTCATCTGTTTGACTTGAAATTTGTCGTGTTTTGTCCCAAATTCAGTGGAGATTCTTACGTGGAGTTTATGGAAAAAACTATTTCGGGAGAATTTTTCAGAAATTTTAGTGCAAACTAAGGCTATCATCCTCTACCAAAACTTGTGATATTTTGCTCTACTTTCTACAATTTTTATTCTGCCTTCGTATTTTGCTAAAATATTTCACGCGAGTACTTTCATATGTTGTTTTCACCCAGGTAAGGAGACATGTCCATAAACGAAACACAAAAAGAAGATACGGGGAAGAAAAGACAGGACGTGTTGTTTTCGGAAAACCAGTTTTGTTCACTCTCGTTCTAGGATGAAATTTTTACCACACGTTCGTCATAGTGTCTATTGAGTTTTGGCTGAGATTTGAGCCCCATATTCATCCCATATGATTCACAATAATTTTTTTTTTTAATCATAGTCAGGGCTGAAAAGAAGGTTCGTTTGTGTGTGAAACTATTTGATTTTTTTTGTGGGTGAATACTCCTCCGTTTGACCTGAAATTTGTCGCGTTTTGTCCCAAATTCAGTGGAGATTCTTACGTGGAATTTTAGGGAAAAACTATTTTGGGAGAATTTTTCAGAAATTTTCGTGCAAACCAAGGATATCCTTTACCAAAACTTGTGAAATTTTGTCCTACTTTCTACAATTTTTATTCTGCGTCCATATTTTGCTGGAAAAAATTCATGCGAGTACTTTCACATGTTCTTTGCACCCAGGTAAGGAGGCACGTCCTTAAACGAATCACAAAAAGTAAATACGGGAAGAAAAGGCAAGACATGTTGTTTTCGGAAAACCAAGTTTGTTCACTCTTGATCTAGGACTTACTGCGCTTTACTCCTTGGGTGTTCTGGTCTGAAATTTTTACCAGACATTCGTCCCTGTGTCTATTGAGTTTTGGCTGATATTTGAGCCCCAGATTCGTCCCACGAGATTGGCAATAAATTTTTTATTGATCACTGCCAAGGCTGAAAGGAAGGTTCGTTTGTGTGTGAAACTGTTTCATTTTTTTCGTGAGTGAATACTCATATGTTTGACCTAAAATTTGTGCGTTTTGTTCCCAATTTAGTGGAGATTCTTACCTGGAATTTCAGGAAAAAAATGTTGAACCAAGTGGTGTTCAAGCTTTGAAGAATCCAAATCCTTTGAAGGATGTTGAAGCCTCTGTTGTGCTTGATGTTGTTGTGCTGGTTTAAGCTTTGTTCTGGGGTAGTTTATATGTTGTTATCCACCCTGTGATTAAATCTAAAGCATTAGCATTCTCATTCTTTGTGAAAACAAAATGATTTCAAACTAAGTAAAAACAACCGATTGTTTTGTCGAAACAACCGATTGTTTGTACTTAGGTGTTTTGAGAAAAAGTTTGAAAACTGTTTTGAATGGTTGAACTGTTAAGTACCAAAACAACCGATTGATTCGAGGAAACAACCGATTGTTTGTTTTGGGACCATAACAGAAAAACTGTTTTCTTTGACTGAGCTTTAAATGATTTAACTGCTTACGCTCCAGTCATTAAATGCTTTGACCAATCTTTTAATGCAATGTAAGAGTTTGTTAAGATTTGATAACAAACTTCATCTTTGAATATATTCAGAAAAACAGATTTAAGAAAAAAGAATCTTTGACGAAGTTTTTCTAAGAAAGTTTTTCAAAGTGCTGAGATTGCTAAGTGTTTGTGATTGATCAAAGTGCTGGAATAGGATTCTGCTTGTATTGATTTCAGATTATCTTCTGTAACAAGTGTAATCCTTGTACTCTATTGAAAAATTTCATTTATGTGTTTGTTGAGATTGGTTGTGTGTTCTTGAGGTGTTCAAGATCAGCAATCTTAGTGTTGGCCAAGGAGAGTGTGTTTCTTGAGGTGTTCAAGGTCATTCTCTTGGTTGTTGTGTAAGTGATCAAGTAGTGATTGCTTAGTGGATATCCTCAGGGTTTCTGAGAAGACTGGATGTAGCTCTGGTTTGGAGTGAACCAGTATAAACAACTGTATACAATCTCTCTATCTCTAACTCTTTAAATTCAGTTTATTTGTTGTTTGCTGGTATAAACAACCGATTGTTTCTACGAAACAACCGATTGTTTTTCTGGTACTATAGCTTTTGCTTGTTGTTTTGGCTAACTGAATTGCTGAATCAATTGGTTCCTGAGATAAATTCATTCTAGTTTTGAAAAGTTTGCGAAAACCCTCTGTAAACAATTCACCCCCCCTCTAGTTTAAAGCCATCTTTTCTAACAATTGGTATCAGAGCCAGGTTCTTGAAAGTTATTCAAGTTGATCCTAAAAATCTTTTAAAATGGTTGATAGACTACCTTTTGGGGAAGGTGCTTCAATTAACAGACCACCTTTGTTCTGTGGTTTGAACTACCAGTTTTGGAAAGTAAGAATGGAAATATTTATGGAATCTTTTGACAAAGGAATTTGGGATGCAATTGAAAATGGTCCTTTTATCCCAAAGTTTGAAAAGGATGGATCTGTCATTGAGAAGCCATGGTCTCAATGGACTGATGCAGAAAGCAAAAAGGCCAAATTCGATTGCATTGCCAAAAATATTATAACCTCTGCTTTAAATTCTGATGAGTTTTTCAGGGTCTTACAATGCAAATCATCAAAAGAAATGTGGGACACTTTGGAAGTCACTCATGAAGGAACAAATGAGGTGAAAAGAGCTAGAAAGCATGCTCTCATCCAAGAGTATGAGATGTTTAGAATGCTTAAAGGAGAAACAATTGCTGAAGTGCAGAAAAGGTTTACGCACATCATCAATCACCTAATGAGCCTAGACAAGACCTTTGATAAAGAAGAGTTGAACATCAAGATCTTGAAATGTCTTGATAGAGCATGGCAACCAAAGGTAACTGCTATTTCCGAATCTAAAGATCTAACATCATTAAGTGTTGCTTTGTTGTTTGGAAAGCTTAGGGAACATGAGCTAGAGATGAATAGACTCAATGTTCAAGAGAGTGAAGATAAGCACACAAGGAGCATAACCTTGAAAGCATCCAAACACAAGGGAAAGCAAGACTCTAGTGATGATAGTGATGAGGAAAACCTTAGCTTGCTGTCAAGAAAATTCAGCAAATTCCTAAAGAGAAACCGCAACAAAGGCAACAACAAGGATAGGTATGGAAACAAGAAACCCAATGATTTCTATTAGGTATAACAGTAATAACAGTCCTAACTGTTCTCTTGTATTCCATACTGCACTGGGTACTATTAATACCCAGGCTGCTCTACATGTAAATTTGAATCTACAATACTAAAGTTCTCTCAATCTCTCTCTCTCTTCTTCCTAATCCTTTCTCTCACCCTCTTTACTCTTTTATGGTATCCAGAGCCAAAAATGGCCTCATCATCTACCACTGAACCCAATTCTGAAACTTTTTTTGCCAAGCCCGACGCCCTTCCCCCTCATATCTTTCATACGCCAATTCCTCTAAAACTGGACTCAGAAAACTTCCTTGTCTGGCAGCAGCAAGTTAATGCCACTCTTCGCAGTTTAGATCTTCTTTATTTTCTGGATGGGTCTTGCATTCCTCCACGTCTCATTTCTATCGAAGAAGACGCTTCTCCAATTGTGAATTCCAAATACATCCAGTATGATCGTCAAGATCAAGCAATCTTGGCCTGGTTACTGGCATCAATGACTGCAGGTGTCCTCACCCAGATGGTTGGCATGGACATGTCAGCCCAAGTCTGGGAAAAGCTCCAGACCCATTATGCGTCCCAAACCCGTGCTCAAATCAAGAAGCACAAGCAGCAGCTGCGTACACCAAAGAAGGACCGCTCCATCTCTACCTACCTTCTTGATATCAAGAAAATTGTAGATCAATTGGCTGCTGTGGGTTGTCCCATCTCTACCGAAGATCACATTGAAGTTGTTCTTGATGGGCTATCTGAAGAATACGACTCCTTTATAATCTCTATCACATCCCGTCTTGACCCTTACACGGTTGCAGACATTGAAGCACTGCTTCTTGCTCAAGAAAATCGTATTGAACGAAACAAACAATCTGTTGATCACATTCTGCAGGCAAATGTTGCTTCTGTCCCATCCTCCTTCTCTCCCTACAACTCCAGTTCTACACATTCTTCCTCCTTTTTCCGCCCCTCTGGTCATGCCAAACAACGATTCTACTCTAAACCCCGCTTTCAATCATCCAAGAACTTCCCCAAGATATCTTCTACTGCTTCCTCCTCTCGGGTTCAATGTCAAATCTGTGGAAAATATGGGCATACTGCCCTTCACTGTTGGCATAGGTTTGATTCTTCCACTCCATCTCAAGTTACTGCTAATACTGCTCGTTTTCCTTCATCTTTTTGTGATGATGAACCTTCGATCCTCGGGACTCCCAAAAATCTCCATGATTCCCTTTGGTACCTTGATAGCGGTGCTTCCCATCATCTCACTGCTCATGGCACCAATCTTTCCACAACAACTCCCTACACAGGTTCGGAAAAGGTGGTTGTAGGTAATGGTTTCCAGCTTCCTATTACTTCTATTGGTTATGCAACTTTTACAGATATTAATAGTCATCATACCTTCTCTTTACACCACCTTCTGCATGTTCCTACTATTTCTAAAAATCTATTAAGTGTTTTCAGGTTCGCCCGTGATAATAATGTTTTCTTTGAGTTTCATGCTGATGTTTGTCTTGTTAAACGCAGGGAACCAACAAAATCCTGCTCCAAGGCAAGCTTAAAGATGGTCTTTATGTGTTTCCCAATCTAGTTCAAACTGCATCATATTTTGCTTACAATACTGCACTCTCTGCTGGCTCTTCTGCTTATCATTTGTGGCACTCCCGGTTTGGCCATGCCCAACCAAGAGTGATTCATCAAATAATGAAGATGTGTAATATACCCTTTACTGCTAAACATGAATTTTGTGAATCCTGTGTTGTTGGCAAGTCCCATCAGCTTCCGTTTAAAGCCTCTCAAACTATATACTCTAAACCTTTACAACTTGTTTTCATTGACATTTGGGGGCCATCGGCTACCCCTGCCACTAATGGTGCTCCTTATTATATCTCTTTTGTGGATGCTTACACTAGATATGTTTGGTTATATTTAATTCATGCTAAATCACAAGCTCTCACTGTTTTTAAATCTTTCAAAATATATGTTGAAAAACAGACTGGTTTTCCTTTATTAAGCATTCAGACTGATAATGCAAAAGAATTTCTCTGTTTTAAATCATTTTTGCTATCCAATGGCATATCTCACCGTCTAACTTGCCCTCACACTCATAAACAGAATGGTTCTGTGGAACGCAAGCATAGACATATTGTTGATATTGGTTTGACCTTACTTGCTTGCTCTAAATTACCCATGCATTTCTGGGGCTATGCTTTCACTGCTGCTGTATCCATTATCAATGTTTTACCCACACCTGTTTTAAATAATCAAAGCCCATACTATTTGTTGTTTAACACACACCCTGATTATGTTTTTTATAAAACCTTTAGATGTGCTTGTTATCCTTTGCTTCGCCCATATAATAAACATAAAATGAGTTTTCGTTCATCTTTGTGTGTATTTCTTGGCTATGCATCCAATCACAAAGGCTACATGTGTCTCTCTCCCTCTGGGCGTATGTATATTACTCGCCATGTTACCTTTAATGAATCTGTTTTTCCCTATGCTGATTCTTCTAACTCTTTTTCTTCTGTCTCTCCACCCACAAATAGCCCCTCCGATGCTTCACCTAGTTTAACTGTTTTTCAGCAACCAACTTTCTCTGTGTCACAACCAGCTCTTCCTGCCTCACAACCCATCGCCCCTGCCTCTTCACATGACCAACCTGCTCCCTCTGCATCCACATCTTCTCACTCTGATTTGTCTTCCACAGTTTCACCCTCACAACATTCTGCTCCTCACAACACTCACCCTATGCTTACACGTGCGAAGGCTGCCTTACTTGGTCCAAGTGCTTTCACTGCTGTCCCTGTGTTGCCTCTCCCAAAATCCACCAAAGAGGCCTTACAGCTTCCCCAATGGCTTGCTGCCATGCAAGAAGAACTTGCTGCTCTAAACACAAACAACACTTGGATTCTCACTACCCTTCCTCCTGGAGTTCAACCCATTGGCTGCAAATGGATTTTCAAAATAAAATACAATGCTGATGGCTCTTTTCAGCGCAATAAAGCTCGCCTTGTCGCCAAAGGTTTTCATCAGCAATATGGTTTTGACTATTTTGAAACATTCAGTCCTGTGATAAAGCCTGTCACCATCCGTATTATCCTTACTCTAGCCCTTCAACTAAACTGGTCTGTCAATCAAATTGATATTAATAACGCCTTTTTGTATGGTGACCTTGAGGAATCTGTCTACATGAGTCAACCTCCTGGTTTTGAAACTGGTGACTCCAACACTGTCTGCAAACTTACCAAAGCTCTCTATGGGTTGAAGCAAGCACCTAGATCCTGGTTTCACAAGCTAAGTACCACCTTGCTTTCTCTTGGTTTTCATCCTACTAAAAGTGACACCTCTCTTTTCCTTCACTTCCACAACAATATTACTCTATTTGTCCTAATCTATGTTGATGACATACTAATCACAGGGAACTCTAACAGTGCCATTCAGCGTTTTATTCACTCTCTCGGTCAGCACTTTGCCCTAAAGGACCTTGGGACTCTTCATTACTTTCTCGGGATTGAAGCCACTTGGACGTTGGATGGCGGCCTACATCTATCTCAAACTAAATACATTCAGGATCTCCTTCGTAAGACCAACATGCTCTCTTCCAAGCCTCAACCTACACCTATGCTCTCCACTACTCGTCTAACAATAGACGCTACCACTGCTGTAGATGATCCTTCATTCTATCGCTCAGTGGTAGGCTCTCTTCAATATATCCTCATCACTCGTCCTGAACTCGCCTATAGCGTCAGCAAAGCATGCCAGTTCATGAACAACCGTCAACATCACCATTGGAATGCTGTTAAACGTATTCTTCGTTACCTAGCTGACACTACCACTCATGGTCTTCATCTTCGGCGCCCTTCTCAACTCACTCTCAATGCCTTTGCTGATGCTGATTGGGTTCTGATCCTGATGACAGGAAATCCACCTCCGGCCTTGTTGTCTTTCTCGGCTCGAATCCTATTGCTTGGCTTTCAATGAAACAAAAGGTTGTTTCTCGCAGCTCCACTGAAGCAGAATATCGCAGCATTGCTGCTACGCTTGCTGAACTCAAATGGATCCAAAATCTGCTCACTGAACTTCGTCTTCCTCCTACGCTACCCACCATTCGCTCGGATAACCTTGGCGCTGTTCTTCTTGCATCCAATCTTATTATGCACTCCAAAACCAAGCATTTTGAGCTTGACCTCCATTTTGTTCGTGATGCTATTCAACAAAAGCAACTGCACCTTCTACATGTCCCTGCCACTTTACAGATCGCGGATGTTTTCACGAAACCTTTAAGTGCTGGCCCTTTTTCAGCCTTCTCACATAAATTAATGGTGTATCCTAAACCATCAATTTAAGGGGGGGATATTAGGTATAACAGTAATAACTGTTTATAACAGTCCTAACTGTTCTCTTGTATTCCATACTGCACTGGGTACTATTAATACCCAGGCTGCTCTACATGTAAATTTGAATCTACAATACTAAAGTTCTCTCAATCTCTCTCTCTCTTCTTCCTAATCCTTTCTCTCACCCTCTTTACTCTTTTAATTTCAATTCAAATAACTATACTTGTTTTGGTTGTGGTGAGCAAGGTCATATAAAGGCAGATTGTCCCAACAAGAGCAAAGAGAAAAAAACTAGTTACAAGGAGAAGAAAGGCAAGACAAAAAGAGCCTACATAGCTTGGGATGAAAATGAGGTGTCATCATCAAGTTCTTCATCAAGTGAAGATGAAAAAGCAAACATATGTTTGGTAGCTGAAAATGATGATGAATCTTGCAGCTCAAGTGAGGTAAGTTCATGTGCTTCCTTATATGAACAAAATTATAGTGAATTACTTGAAGCTTTTCAAGAAACACATGATGAAGCTAATAGATTGGTTCTTTCAAACAACCGATTGAAAGATCTTAACAGTTGGCTTGAAAAGAAAGTTAAATCAATTGAAGAGGATCTGGAAAAAGCAAAAAGTGATTTTGAAAAATTGGAAAATCATTTCAAAAATGTCTCTTGCAAGTGTGATACTCTCATTTGCACAAATTGTGAAAATCTTGAGAAAAAGGTTCACTGTCTTGTTGAAATCGTGGACAAGCTTTCAAAGGGGAAATCAAACTTTGAGAATGTCTTGGCATCTCAAAACTGTGTTTTTGGAAAGGCTGGTTTAGGCTTTAATTCATAGAACAAGCAAGATAGGTTTTCAAAAAGCTTTTTTAGAAAATCAGAAAACAACCGATTGTTAAGACGAAACAACCAGTTGTTACACGCTTTTACTGCATGAAGAAAGGCCACTCTGTTAGGTTCTGTAAAATTAGAAAATATTCTATTCCAATAGGCTTTATGAAATGGATTCCTAAGGGATGTGATGTTTCAAACTGCAAAGAAAAGTCAAACGGACCCAAATTTGTAAGGGGACCAAATCTTGCTACTTGAAATTGCTTATGCAGGAAAAATAAAGAGAAAAAGAAGAATTGAGTCATCTGATCAAGTTGTTGAAGAAAAAGGCAGTCATTGAAGCTGAATCAATACTATGCAAAAGACATCAACAGTGAAAAGAAGCTTCTTGATAAAAAAAGCAACTGGCTCATTGAAAAATCAACATAAGGATAAGACTTTCCTTTATTTGTTCTCAATTTCTGTTTCAAAGTTCTTTCTCATGGTTAAAACAATCTTGTTATGATTAATGTCATCTGTTTTGAACTCCTTCTGCTCATGGTTAAAATTTAAAAAAAAAAAACAGTTTTAACTGCTGTAGAAAAACAACCGATTGTTTCTTCGAAACAACCGATTGTTTTGGGTCTGACAGCACTGTGAAGAAATCCTTTTAGTTGCTATTTTGAATTTCTATCCATTGCAGATCAATTCAAAGGGAGAATCTTGGTCAAAGAACCTGTTATTGAAAGCTGATTACGCTCAGAGAGAAGTTACAACAGTCATAAAGGAGAATATTTCAAAATCTTGGAAATTCAAGAGCCTTAATGACTAGTCAAAGATCACATGTGAAGACCATGTGATTTTCAGCTTTTTCTGACTTTTTCTGTGCAGAGCAGAGTCAAGTCCTCTCTCTCTGAAAATCAGGTACCCTTTAATGAAATTAAATTCATATTGATTCTCTTACTGCTATAAAATCCAGTGCAGAATTCTTCCACAAGAACATCTCTTGCAAAAATCTGTGAAGAGTGTTCTCCTCTGTTTTCGTCTCTGTTGTCATGGAATCAACTCCTCCCACCTCAAAAAGAGTCAAAACCAGGGCTGTAAGGTCTGGAGGAAGGCTAGAAGGCTGGTTTTCTGGAGATAATGATCTCATTGAGAAGTATAGGTATGAAACAAGTATAAAGAAGATAAACAACCCCAAGGTTGTATGTTTTGATTGGCTGAAAAGTCAAAAGCTTGATAATGTGAGAAGGTTGCTCAAGGACCAATCTCTCAGAAAGTTTCTGGAGATGAAGGGAAACATTTATCCAAATTTGGTGAGGGTGTTCTACATAAACTTGAAGTTTGAGGGAAACAATCTAGTTTCTCATGTGAAAGGTGTAGAAATGGAGATAACTCATGAAGTATGGACTGCTGTTGCTGGACTTAAGTTTTCTAGTCTAAGAATCAACAAGGGAAACCTTGGTGTGGTGGAGGATTTTAACAAAATCCAATTCTACAAAAGTTGCTTGAAGAATAATCATGCTCAAGTTAGTACATGCTCGGTTGGACGTTTGAAACTTGATGAGAGATTGCTTGCTCTCATTACAACTTGGATTCTAACTCCAAGGGGGAGTAATCATTCTGTGCTAACTGAAGAAGATCTGGTTTATATCTTCTGCATCACCAAGAAAATCAAGATCAATTGGATTCATATAATCAAAGAACACATGCAAAAAGCCATGAGGTTAGGTGATTATAACTATCCATATGCTGTTTTGATATCTAAATTTCTACTCTATTTTGAAGTTAATCTTGAAGATGAAACTTCTGAGCTGGTCAAGTCAACTCAAGAGTTGAACAATGGATCACTCAGCAAGATGGGTTTTACAAAAGTAGGTGGAAAATGGATAAGCAAGGATGGTGATCATGGTGCCTCATCTAGTGGTGCTGCAAATCTTGAACAAGATGAACCTGCTGATATGGATGTTCAACATGAAAATCCACCTGAAGATTTTCAATATGCTGGACCAAGTGCTGATGATGGACATTAAGGAGAAAGGATGCCAACCATGTCGTCTTTTGAAAGACTCATGATGAATAGGCTTGATAGCTTTGCTAAAAATCAAAGGAGCCTCCATGATCTCTGTGTTAGTAATTTCCAAAGGATTGACACCGGGTTTGACAACATGGATGCAAGGTTTATGACTCTGGATGAACAGATTGAAGCTGTTCAGGATCAAATCTTTGATCTTCAGTTTGTTGATGAAGAAGAATGAAGGAAAAACAACCGATTGTTTCGATAACCAATCGATTGTTTTTGGCTAATCTTTCTGGTTTTTATTTCCTTCCTTCTGCTGTTGCTGCTTTAATTCTGATGCAATGAAAACAATATCTTGTTTTATCTTTTATCTTTGTCTATTTGTGAAGACAAATAGGGGGAGATATATGCTGTGATTTAAGTTTCTGTTTTCAGTGGATAAAACAGTTTGGGTTATGTAATATGTTTCTGATATTAGGTGTTTTGATCTTTAACTGTTAATCTGTATGCTAACAAAATATCAGAAGTTCAATGTTTTGCTCAAAGTTCTATTGCAGGAACTGCTTCAGATTTAATCAGGTACAACACAAGCATCAGGGATTTGTCTTCATCAAATAGGGGGAGATTGTTGAACCAAGTGGTGTTCAAGCTTTGAAGAATCCAAATCCTTTTAAGGATGTTGAAGCCTCTGTTGTGCTTGATGTTGCTGTGCTGGTTTAAGCTTTGTTCTCAGGTAGTTAATATGTTGTAATCCACCTTGTGATTAAATCTAAAGCATTAGCATTCTTAATCTTTGTGAAAACAAAATGATTTCAAACTAAGTAAAAACAACCGATTGTTTTGTCGAAACAACCGATTGTTTGTACTTAGGTGTTTTGAGAAAAAGTTTGAAAACTGTTTTGAATGGTTGAATTGTTAAGTACCAAAACAACCGATTGATTCGAGGAAACAACCGATTGTTTGTTTTGGGACCATAACAGAAAAACTGTTTTCTTTGACTGAGCTTTAAATGATTTAACTGCTTACGCTCCAATCATTAAATGTTTTGACCAATCTTTTAATGCAATTTAAGAGTTTGTTAAGATTTTATAACAAACTACATCTTTGAATATATTCAGAAAAACAGATTTAAGAAAAAAGAATCTTTGACAAAGTTTTTCTAAAAGAGTTTTTCAAAGTGCTGAGATTGCTAAGTGTTTGTGATTGATCAAAGTGCTGGAATAGGATTCTTCTTGTATTGATTTTTCTTGTATTGATTTCAGATTATCTTCTATAACAAGTGTAATCCTTGTACTTTGTTGAACAATTTCGTTTCTGTGTTTGCTGAGATTGGCTGTGTGTTCTTGAGGTGTTGAAGATCATCAATCTTAGTGTTGGCCAAGGAGAGTGTGTTTCTTGAGGTGTTCAAGATCATTCTCTTGGTTGTTGTGTAAGTGATCAAGTAGTGATTGCTTAGTGGATATCCTCAGGGTTTCTGAGAAGACTGGATGTAGCTCTGGTTTGGAGTAAACCAGTATAAACAACTGTATACAATCTCTCTATCTCTAACTCTTTAAATTCAGTTTATTTGTTGTTTGCTGGTATAAACAACCGATTGTTTCTACGAAACAACCGATTGTTTTTCTGGTACTATAGCTTTTGCTTGCTGTTTTGGCTAACTGAATTGCTGAATCAATTGGTTCCTGAGATAAATTCATTCTAGTTTTGAAAAGTTTGCGAAAACCCTCTTTAAACAATTCACCCCCTCCCCCCTCTAGTTTAAAGCCATCTTTTCTAACAAAAACTATTTCAGGAGAATTTTTCAGAAATTTTCGTGCGAACCAAGGCTATCCTCTACCAAAACTTGTGATATTTCGCCCTACTTTTTGTACTTTTTATTCTGCGTCCCTATTTTGATGAAAAAATTCACGCGAGTACTTTCATATGTTGTTTGCACCCAGATAAGGAGGCACGTCCATAATGGAATCACAAAAGGAAGATACGGGGAAGAAAAGGCAGTATGTGTTGTTTTCAGAAAACCGGTTTTCTACACTCTCGGTCTGGGACTTACTGCACCTTACTCCTTGAGTGTTCTTGTCTGAAATTTTTATCAGACGTTTGTCACTGTGTCTATTGACTTTTGGCTGAGATTTGAGCTCTAGATTCGTCCCACAATATTGGCAATAAATTTTTTATTGATCACTGCCAGGGCTGAAAGGAAGGTTCGTTTGTGTGTGAAACTGTTTGATTTTTTTCGTGGGGGAATACTTATTTGTTTGACCTAAAATTTATCGCGTTTTGTCCCAATCTTAGTGGAGATTCTTGAGTGGAATTTCAGGAAAAAACTATTTTGGGAGAATTTTTCAGAAATTTTCGTGCAAACCAAGGCTATCCTCTACCAAAAGTTGTGAAATTTCGCCTTACTTTCTCCAATATTTATTCTGCATCCGTATTTTGCTGAAAAAATTCATGCGAGTACTTTCCTATGTTGTTTGCGCCAGGTAAGGACGCACGTCCATAAACTAATTTCAAAAGGAAGATACGGGGAACAAAATGCATAACGTGTTGTTTTGGAAAACCAGTTTTGTTCACTCTCAGCCTGGAACTTACTGCGCCTTACTCCTTGGGTGTTCTGCTCTGAAATTTTTACCAGACGTTCGTCACTGTGTCTATTGAGTTTTCGCTAAGATTTGAGCCCAGATTCGTCTCACAAGATTGGCAATAAATTTTTAATTGATCACTGTCAAGACTGAAAGGAAGGTTCGTTTGTGTGTGAAACTGTTTGATTTTTTTCGTGGGTGAATACTCATCCGTTTGACCTAAAATTTGTCACGTTTTGTCGCAAATTTAGTGGAGATTCTTGCGTGGAATTTCAGGAAAAAACTATTTCAGGAGACACAGTTTTGTTCACTCTCAGCCTAGAACTTATGGCGCCTTACTCCTTGGGTGTTCTGGTCTGAAATTTTTATCAGACGTTCGTCACTATGTCTATTGAGTTTTGGCTGAGATTTGAGCCCCAGATTCATCCCACATGATTGGCAATAAACTTTTTATTGATCACTGCCAGAGTTGAAAGGAATGTTCGTTTGTGTGTGAAACTGTTTTATTTTTTTCGTAGGGGAATACTCATTCGTTTGACCTAAAATTTGTTGCGTTTTGTCCCAAATTCAGTGGAGATTTTTATGTATAATTTCAGGAAAAAACTATTTCGGTAGAATTTTTTAGAAATTTTCGTGCAAACCAAGGCTATCATCTACCAAACCTTGTGAAATTTCACCCTACTTTCTGCACTTTTTAATCTGCTTACGTATTTGGGTAAAAAAAATCATGCGAGTACTTCCATATGTTGTTTGCACCCAGGTACGGAGGCACGTCCATAAACGAATCACAAAAGGAAGATACAGGGAAGAAAAGACAAGACGTGTTGTTTTTGGAAAACAAGTTTTGTTCACTCTCGGTCTAGGACTTACTACACATTAATCCTTGGGTTTTCTGGTCTAAAATTTTACCAGACGTTCGTCACTATATCTATTGAGATTTGGCTGAGATTTGATCCCCAGATTCGTCCCACAAGATTGGCAATAAATTGTTTATTGATCACTATCAGGGCTGAAAGGAAGGTTCGTTTGTGTTTCAAACTGTTTGTTTTTTTTCGTGGGTGAATAGTCATCCGGTTAACCTGAAAGTTGTCGCGTTTTGTCCCAAATTCAGTGGAGATTCTTACGTGGAATTTCAAGAAAAAACTATTCCGTGAGAATTTTTTAGAAATTTTCGTGCAAACCAAGGCTATCCTCTACAAAAACTTGTGAAATGTCGCCCTACTTTCTGTACTTTTTATTCTGCGTCCGTATTTTTCTGAAAAAATTCACGTAAGTACTTTCATATGTTGTTGGCACCCAGGTAAGGAGGCACGTCAGTAAACGAATCACAAAAAGAAGATACGGGGAAGAAAAGGCAAGACGTGTTGTTTATGGAAAACCAGGTTTGTTCACTCTCGGTCTAGGACTTACTGCGCCTTACTCCTTGGGTGTTCTGCTCTGAAATTTTTACCAGACGTTCGTCACTGTGTCTATTGAGTTTTGGCTGAGATTTAAGCCCCATATTCGTCCCACATGATTGGCAATAAAATTTTTATTGATCACTGCCAGGGCTGAAAGGAAGGTTTGTTTGTGTGTCAAACTGTTTGACTTTTTCGTGGGGGAATACTTATTCGTTTGACCTAAAATTTATCGCATTTTGTCCCAAACTTAGTGCAGATTCTTACATGGAATTTCAAGAAAAAACTATTTCGGGAGAATTTTTCATAAATTTTCGTGCAAATCAAGGTCATCCCTCTACCAAAACTTGTGATATTTGCCCTACTTAATACAATTTTTATTCTGCGTTCGTATTTTGCTGAAAAAATTTATGCGAGTACTTTCATAGGTTGTTTGCACACAGGTAAGGAGGCACGTCCATAAACTAATCACAAAAAGAAGATACGGGGAAGAAAAGGCAGGACATCTTGTTTTCGGAAAACCAATTTTATTCACTATCGGTCTGGGACTTATTACGCCTTACTCCTTGGGTGTTATAGTCTGAAATATTTAACAGACGTTTGTCACTGTGTGTATTTAGTTTTGGCTGAGATTTGAGCCCCGGATTCGTTCCAAGAGATTGACAATAAATTTTTTATTGATTATTGTCTGGCCTGAAAGGAAGGTTCGTTTGTGTGTGAAACTCTTTGATTTTTTTCGAGGGTGAATACTCATCCGTTTGACCTAAAATTTATCGTGTTTTTTCCCAAATTCAGTGGAGTTTCTTACGTGGAATTTCAAGAAAAAACTATACAAGGAGAATTTTTCAGATATTTTCGTGGAAACTAAGGCTATCCTCTACCAAAACTTGTGAAATTTCGCCCTACTTTCTGCATTCTTTAATCTGCGTTCGTATTTTGCTGAAAAAAATCATGTGAGTACTTTCATATGTTTTTTGCACCCAGGTAAGGAGGCACGTCCATAAACGAATCTCAAAAAAAAAGATACAAGGAAGAAATGGAGGACGTATTGTTTTTGAAAAACCAGTTTTGTTCACTCTCGGTCTGGGACTTACTGCACCTTACTCCTAAGGTGTTCTGGTCTGAATTTTTTACCAGACGTTCGTCACAGTGTCTATTGGGTTTTTGCTGAGATTTGAACCCCAGATTCGTCCGACAAGATTGGCAATAAATTTTTTATTGATCACTACCAAAGTTGAAAGGATGGTTCATTTTTGTGTGAAACTGTTTGATTTTTTTCGTGGGTGAATACTCATTTGTTTGACCTGAAATTTGTCACGTTTGGTCCGAAATTCATTGAAGATTCTTACGTGAAATTTCAGGAAAAAATTATTTCGGGAGAATTTTTCAAAAATTTTCGTGCAAACCAATCCTATCCTCTACCAAAACTTGTGAAATTTCACCCTACTTTCTGTAATTTCTATTCTGCATCCGTATTTTTGCTGAAAAAATTCATGCGAGTATTTTCATATGTTGTTTGCACCAAGGTAAGGAGGCACGTCCATTAACGAATCACAAAAAGAAGACATCGGGAAGAAAATGTAGGACGTGTTGTTTTCGGAAAACCAATTTTTCTCACTCTCGGTCTGGGACTCACTGCGCCTTACTTCTTCGGTGTTAAGGTCTGAAATTTTTACCAGACATTCGACACTGTGCCTATTGAGTTTTGGCTGAGATTTGAGTCCCAGATTTGTCCCACAAGATTGGCAATAAATTTTTTATTGATCACTGCCAGGGTTGAAAGGAAGGTTCGTTTGTGTGTGAAACTGTTTGATTTTTTCGTGGGTGAATACTCATCAGTTTGACCTCAGATTTGTCGCATTTTGTCTGAAATTCAGTGGAGATTCTTACATGGAATTTCAGGAGAAAAATATTTCGGGAGAAATTTTCAGAAATTTTCGTGCAAACCAAGGCTATACTCTACCAAAACTTGTGAAATTTTGCCCTACTTTCTGCACTTTTTATTTTGCGTCCGTATTTTGCAGAAAAAATTCACGCGAGGACTTTCATATGTTGTGTGCACCCAGGTAAGGAGGCACGTTCATAAACTAATCACAAAAAGAAGATACGGGGAAGAAAAGGCAGGACGTCTTGTTTTCGGAAAACCAATTTTATTCACTGTCGGTCTGGGACTTACTACGCCTTACTCCTTGGGTGTTATAGTCTGAAATATTTAACAGACGTTTGTCACTGTTTGATTTTTTTCGTGGGTGAATACTCATTTGTTTGACCTGAAATTTGTCACGTTTGGTCCGAAATTCATTGAAGATGCTTACGTGAAATTTCAGGAAAAAACTATATTGGGAGAATTTTTCAGAAATTTTCGTGCAAACCAATCCTATCCTCTACCAAAACTTGTGAAATTTCGCCCTACTTTCTGTAAATTCTATTCTGCGTCCGTATTTTGCTGAAAATATTGACGCGAGTACTTTCATATGTTGTTTTCACCCAGGTAAGGAGGCATGTCCATAAAGAAATCACAAAAAGAATATACGGGGAAGAAAAGGCACGACGTGTTGTTTTCGGAATACCAGTTTTGTTTACTCTCGGTCTGGGACTTACTGTGCCTTACTCCTTGAGTGTTCGGGTCTGAAATTTTTACGAGACGTTTGTCACTGTTGTTGGGTTTAATAGTGCCAAAGTTCAAGAGGGGGGGTGAATTGACCTTTTAAAACTTTCTCGCAGAAACAGTGTTTAACACAGTTTACAGAAAATAAATCGATTTATGTGACAATGAACAGATTTATTTTAGCACTGTTTTTGTTTGAAAATCGTTTAAACAGCAAGGTTAATCACAAGATTATGCAGATAGATTTTCCAGATGCACACACACTGATATTAGAATGAAAAACCAGTGAAACACAAAACAGCAAACTTCAGTTTCAAGCAAGTGATTAAGGTTCAATTGATAGTATGGCAATTAATTGAGTAACCTTCACAATCAACCAGTTCCAGTGACTTTAAACAAATTATAAGTGTTCTTCTTGAACCACACAGTTTTCCAGAAATTAAGAACAATGAATCACAGAACAGCAAGCTTCAATTTTAAGCAATTGTTTAAGGTTCAATTAATAGCTTTGACAATTTCTTGAGCAACCTATCACAGTCAATCTGTTCCAGTGGCTTTTAACAAGTTTAATATGTTCTTATCAGAATCAAACAACTTTTTCAGAAGTTAAGAACAGTATGAACTGAGCCCAGAAAGAACAAATTTATTTTCACTTGAACAGATTTATTTCTTTGTTGTTTTATCAATTATGCAGAAACGAAATTGCAGAGATTGAGAGAGAATGAACACAAGCAGTTATACTGATTCACTCAACTGAGCTACATCCAGTCTTCACCGAAACTAGGTGGAAATCACTAAAACACAGTACAACCAAGTACAATTCCCACTGTTCTTGAAACCTACAAGAACTTAGGTACTCTTGCTGAAAAAACCTATTTCAGCTCACACACACTCTCCAAGAAAACCTATCAAGAAGAGTGTTCAACCAAACTATTACAAGAAATGAGAAGTGAAACGACTACACCTGATTGAGGATACAAAGATCTGCCTTAAACCAGTAGGCAAGATTGCTAGAACAGTAGCAGCACCTCACACCAAGCTTTTGGAACCAAACCAAGAACAAGCACTTTGTGATTTTTAAAATCTTTGAAGAACAAATGCTAATCCTTTGTAAACTTTTGATTCTCTACTGTAAAACTTGTTTTTGCAAATGTATGAACGATTATTAAACTCAGAAACAAGTTTTCATTTTATAGAAAACCAACTTATAACAGATTTTTGAAAAAAAGTTAAAGCTGTTATAAAATGAACAGATTGAAAATAAAATGAACAGATTTATTTTCAAAAAGTAGTTAGAGAATTTGTTAAGTGAGGAGACTTAGTCAACCATTCTGGTGCAGAGATAAAACTGAAAACGTTTAAGCTTGACATGGCACCAGAGACAAAAAAAAGAATCTATTCATTTACAGATGAACAGATTTATTTTTCAAAACGAAAACAGAGAAAGTTTAACTATTTAAAACTCAGTCGTTTTGAAAAGAAGAAGACTTAGTCAAAAATACCTAATGCACAAAATCTAATTTCCACAAGATTTAGCCAAGGCATCAGTTTAAAAATGAATCTGTTTATTTAGAAAAGAACAGATTTATTTTATGCAGTAAACGTGTTTTTTGTAAAACATGTGAAAAACAGTTTAAGAAAACTTATGCTTGTTCTTATCACATGGTCAGTGGTTATGAGGTGAGTTACTCAGCAAAAAGCCCTTTTAAACAACCTCTAAGCACTACCTAAGACACACTTAAAGCAAAGCAAAAATATACATGAAATGTACATAAAAGTCTTCATCAAACACAATCTTGAAGGGGCAACAACCATCTTCAACAATCTCCCCTCTTTGATGGAGACAAATCCCCATAGCTAACCTCATAGCTCTGTTGCTTTAAGAACCTACACTGCATCAGATTTTAAACCAGAAAAAAACTGCAGTATTGCATAGCATATAAAATTGGTTTAAAGGTTCAGAATTAACTCCCTGTTTCAGCTAGCTTCACCTAGCATGGTGAGCTATTTTTCAGCAGCTATTTTTCTCCCCCTTTGGATTCATCAAACAACATATAAGCATAGGGAAAACAAATATGAAACAGAAACCATAACCATAATAGTTCAGAAAATAAAACCATATTGTTTAGCATTACAGACATTTGAAAATTGATAAAGAAAGCATTAAAAACAGAAGACTATTGATCCTTGTAGTAAAGCTCTGCAAGTTGTGCCTGAACCCCTTCAATCTGATCATCAAGGTGTTGAAACCTTGCATGAGTAGTCTCAAAGTATGCCCTTTGTTCTGCAGACATTACATCAAGACGATACAACACTTGCCTTTCAAACATAGACATTGGTTCTCATCGGTATTCTGGAGCTTGATAGGCAACTATGGCATTTGCAGCCACTTCCTCATGTACAGATTGGGTAGCAGGTGAGTCATCATCCATAGGAACAGCTTCATCCTCATCCTCATGTTCTGCTTGAGGGTCCTTCTCTTTGAGAACCACCCATTTGTCCTCAATTTTGTGAAAACCCATTTTGGTGAGAGTTGAATTATCAATCTCACTTACAGCTTTGATAGGGTCGTTTCTCTCATTTGTAACATCAACACCAAAGTAATCAATTAATTTGGAAACAAGAATAGCATAGGGAAATCGGTAATCAGCCAACCTTTTTTACTTGAGCATGTGTTCATTGACAATGAAAACCCAGTTTACCTTAATCTGGTTCATGATGCAATATAAGAGGATTAGGTCATCTTCATGTAAGACAGCATGGTTTGTTCCTCTTGGAATAAGTTGCCATGCTATGATGTAGGCAACTAGGCGTGGAGTGAGGTTCAAGTGCCCTGCATGGAACCTGTTTATACTCTCTGTAGGATTCCTCATGCAGCTTTTATAGTATTGCAGCTTGTTGAATTCTTGGATTCCACTGGTGTTTCCCTTTCCTACTTTCAATCCAGCATATTTTATTCCAGCCACAAAATTCCACACCTCACTCGTGATCTTCATATTGGTCCCTTTCACATAAGAGACAACATTCTTTCCATCCAATGTGAGGTTAGTGTAAAACACCTTAACCAAGTCAGGATATACATTACCCGTTAATTCCAGCATCTTTTTCAGTTTCTGGTGTTTCAACACAGCCCTTGTTTCTACCAGTTTTTCAGATTTCAGCCAGTTGAAATCCAGCACTTTGGGTATGTTGATCTGCTTCCTGCTTGTCTCGTGAATGTAGGCATTGATGCCTTCTTCATTTCCAGCGAACCAACCTTCTAGCACACCTTGAAAGGTGGTTTGCTTCCCCTTATTTTTCTGTTTGAAGGAGAAGCCATGGTTGAACCTGAATTCTTTTCTTGGTTTCAAATGGTGAGAACAGAAAAGGAATAGCCAATGTGGGTAGCAAGTATTCACACAGATTTATATAGAAATGAATGTGTTGATATGGCAGTTATGAGTGGATATGCATGAAGATTTTATGCTCTGAATTTGTGCAGAGAGTCTTTGAAAATATGCAACAAATATTTAGGGACACGATGCACATACTCATGCCTTTATTGAGCACCCAAACCATCAAATCGGTTACATAACCATGACAAAAACCGTCAAAGGTACAGAGGTTAATGCCCACTAGGTCAGTCAAGCAGTCAAAGATCAGAATTTCTCTTTCCTAGTCATCAATGCATATCAGTGCAGAAAATAAACACATTCAATTGCGAATAAATAGATTTAATTTTTCACTGCTAGGTACAATTGACATTTATAATACCCAATTCATTAAGCAGAAAATTAAACCTATCTTTGGCTAATGGTTTTGTGAACAAATCAGCAAGTTGTAAATCAGTACCAATGAACTTAATCTCACATGTTCCATTAGATATGTGTTCCCTTAGAAAATGATGCCTAATTTCAATGTGTTTGGTTCTTGAATGCATGACAGGATTTTTGGTTAAGTTGATTGCACTTGTATTATCACACAGCAGAGGTATATGGTTAAGTAAGATACCAAAATCATTCAATTGTTGTCTTAGCCATATGGTTTGAGCACAGCAACTCCCTGCTGCAATGTATTCTGCTTCAGCATTGGAGAGAGCTACACACGCCTGTTTTTTGCATTGCCATGAGATCAAGCTTGATCCAAGCAAATGACAGGTTCCACTTGTGCTCTTCCTATCAATTTTGCAACCTGCAAAATCTGAATCAGAATATCCAGTTAAACTTAATGAAATATTACCTGGATACCACAAGCCAACTTCTTTAGTTCCTTGCAAATACTTCAAAATCCTTTTGACAGCATTGTAGTGTGATTCTTTAGGAGCAGATTGAAACCTTGCACACATGCACACTGCAAACATTATATCTGGCCTGCTGGCAGTGAGATACAGCAGTGATCCTATGAGTCCTCTGTATTTGGTTTCATCAACAGAAATTCCAGCTTCATCATGATCCAAATGACAGCTTGTTGAGAAGGGTGTGCTGATTGGTTTACACTTGTCCATTTCGAATTTCTTCAGCAGATCCTTACAATACTTAGTTTGACTTAAGAAAATGCCATCCTTGAGTTATTTGACCTGCAAGCCTAGAAAATAGTTCAATTCACCCATCATGGACATTTCAAATTCACTCTTCATGACTTTCACGAAAGCTTCACACAATTCTCCATTGTTTGATCCAAAAATGATGTCATCCACATATACTTGTACTAGAATTGTGTCATCTCCTTTCTTCTTGATGAACAAGGTCTTATCTGATGTGCCTCTGTCATAACCTTGAGAGATGAGAAAATCACTTAGCCTCTCATACCATTGCCTAGGAGCTTGCTTGAGTCCATATAGAGCCTTTTTGAGTTTGAACACATATTCTGGATGTTGATGGTCTTCAAAACCTGGTGGTTGTGAAACAAATACCTCCTCATTTATATAACCATTTAGAAAGGCACTCTTCACATCCATTTGAAACAGCTTGAACCCTTTGATGCAGGAGAAGGCAAGCAGCAATCTAACAGCTTCTAACCGAGCCACTGGTGCATAGGTCTCATCATAGTCTATCCCTTCTTCTTGATTGTACCCTTTAGCTACTAGCCTAGCCTTATTTCTGGTGATCACTCCATGCTCATCCATCTTGTTTCTAAATACCCATTTTGTCCCAATTATATTCATCTCAGGTATTCTAGGAACAAGAGTCCAGACCTCATTAAAAGCAAATTGATTCAGTTCCTCTTGCATAGCTAAAATCCAGTTGTTGTCCTTGAGAGCTTCATTGAAATTCTTGGGTTCAACTTGAGATACAAAGGCCATTGCTTCACAGAAATTGTTCAAGGATTTTCTAGTTGACACTCCTTTCTCAATGTTCCCAATGACATTATCAAGTGTTAGATCTCTTGGGGTTTTCCACTCTTTTGGCAAATCTGCAGCTACAGTAGATTCTTGTATAGCATGTGTATCAGCAGTATCAAAATGAATCGATTCATTTTGATTTAAAACAAATTTAAATTCATTACTGTCAAGGTCATCAGCAGTTTTAGATAGGCTATGATCAGTTTCATCAAAAACAACATGCATTGATTCTTCTACTATAAGCAACCTTTTATTGAAGACTCTATATGCATGACCATTCAAAGCATAACCAATGTGCACACCTTCATCAGATTTAGCATCAAACTTACCAAGATTTTCTTTGCCATTATTCAGTACAAAACATTTACACCCAAATACTCTAAGGTGGCTCACACTAGGTTTTCTGCCCTTATACAATTCATAAGGGGTTTTCTTAAGATTTGGTCTTATTAAGGTCCTATTTAAGACATAACCTGCAGTATAAACTGCATCAGCCCAAAAATACTTAGGAAGCTTAGATTCATTTAACATAGTTCTAGCTAGTTCCTCTAGTGATCTATTTTTCCTTTCAACTACACCATTTTGTTGGGGTGTCCTTGGGGCTGAAAAGGTATGTGCTATCCCATGCTTCTCACAGAACCTCTCAAACTTAGCATTTTGAAACTCTCCCCCATGATCACTTCGAATAGATTTTATGCAGCAACCATTTTCATTTTGCAGAATCTTTGCTAATTTCTTAAAGGCAATATAAGCATCATGTTTATGTGCAAGAAATAGAGTCCATGTAAATCTAGAGTAATCATCCACAACAACTAAAGCATACAAATTTCCAGCCAAGCTAGCAACTCTAGATGGACCAAATAAGTCCATATGTAGCACATCCAATGGATTTTTTGTAGAGACAATATCCTTTAACTTGAAAGAGGATTTAATTTGTTTACCTTTCACACAAGCATCACAAAGCCTGTTGTCCTGAAATTTAATGTTAGGTAAACCAGAAACTAAATCTTTAGATTGCAATTTATTCAAGTGATTTGTGTGTATGTGAGCTAACCTCCTGTGCCACAACCAAGACTCATCACTTTTGGACAGCAAACACTCATTTGAAGGGTTAGTTTCCATGATATTCAACAGATAAATGTTATTCACTCTCTTACCAGTAAACAGTACCTTACTAGATGAATTACTTGAGATTGTGCAGCCATTTGACTCAAAATTCACTTTGTATCCTTTGTCACAAAGCTGACTTATGCTGAGAAGACTATGCTTGAGTCCTTCTACATACAACACGTTCTCAATGGTCGTTGAGTTCCCTGTTCCAACAGTGCCTTTGCCCAAAATCCTCCCTCGGTTATTATCACCATAGGTTACATGTCCTTCTGCTTTGAGCTTCAAGCTGGTAAACTTTGTAAGATCTCCAGTCATATGCTTGGAACAGCCACTATCCAAGTACCACTGATTTTTCTTGCTGCCAATCTGCAAAACAGAATAAAAATGATACAAATGGTACCCTTTTCAGTATAGGGTCCAGCATAGATTAAAACCTTCTCTTTGGTAGCCATTTTGCTAAGTTCTTAGGAACAAGATGCTTTCTAGCAATGCAAGACCTAGATGTATGACCAGATTTCATGCAGTAAAAACAGGTTACATGAGATGCCTTTTTGCCACTGTTAAAAGCTGAAAAAACTGATTTTGCTGGAACAAAAAAACTTGAAAGCTTTTTGACATTGGTTACATTTCCAGGGGTATAACCAAGTCCATTCTTATTGAAAACAGCATTCTGTGATCCAAGGAGAGACTTAAGGTTTTCTCTTCCCTTGGTGAAATTGGAAAGGGTTTTCAGCAAATACTCCACTTGTTTTTCCAATTTTTTGCAGTTTTCACAGGTTTTAATAGAGGCATGCAAGCAAGTTAGTTCAAGGCTTACCAAATCTGTTTTGGCCTTATGCAATTCTTCCTCAAGTGTTTTTACTTTAGGTGCCAACACATTATTTACCTTTTGCAGCTTATTGCATATTACAGCTAGCCTATTTGCTTCATCATGTGTTTCCTTGAAGGCAGCAAGCAAATCATCATAGTTATCAGAATCAGCAGAAAAATTACTTACTGAATCAGAGCTTGACTCCTCATCCTTCATCATGAAGCACAAATTATTCTCCTCATCTTCTGTTGAAGAGCTGCTAGTTGAGGATGTTTTATTTTCCTCCCATGAGATGTAGGCTCTTCTTCCCTTGTTCCTTTCAAATTTCTTGCTAACAGATTTGTCCCTTGTTTGATTGTCTAGACAATCTGTTTTGATATGCCCTGTTTTGCCACAGCCAAAGCAGGTATATTTAGAGGAACTTGAATCATTGGGTTTGGGATACCTTCTTTTCTGCTGGTTCCTATTTCTGCTTTTCTTCCTCAGGAATTTGCTGAATCCTTTTGTAAGAAGGCTGATTGTGTCATCATCTTCAGCATCTTCTTTTTCTTCCTTGATCTTATTCAGTTCAGTTGCTTTCAGTGCAAGCCCTTTGGGTTTTCTCTCTGTTGTTTCCTGCTCTTTGAGTCTTTTGAGCTCTAGCTCATGCTCCATCAGCTTTCCAAACAATGCAGCAATTCCCAACTTTGACAGATCACGACTTTCAGACATGGCAGTCACCTTTGGTTGCCAGCTTCTGTCGAGGCACTTCAATATCTTTATGTTGAGTTCCTCTCTGTCAAATTCTTTTCCCAAGCCAGTGAGGTGATTCACAATATGGGTGAATCTTTTCTGCACATCAGCAATGCTCTCCTCGGTTTGCATTCTGAACAGTTCATATTCTTGGATGAGAGCATGTTTCCTTGACCTCTTCACATCTTCAGTACCCTCATGAGTCACTTCGAAGACTTTCCACATCTCCTTAGCTGACTTACATTGAGATATCCTGAACAACTCATCCATTGTCAATGCAGAGGTTATGATGTTCTTGGCCACAAGATCATGTTGAGCCTTCCTCCTTTCGGTCTCATTCCATTCTGATCTTGGCTTTACCTTTTCTTCATCCTTGACACCTGCATTGGCACATAAGGTCCATTGACCACAGCTTCCCAAATTAATGCATCAATGGATTCCATGAAAATTCTCATTCTAACTTTCCAAAATGCATAATTCATTCCATTAAACATAGGTGGTCTATTAACAGCAGAACCCTCAGCAAAAAGCACATTAAACTCAGACATTATTACAAACAAACTTGATTAAAATACAAGTCCTAGCTCTTGATACCAATTGTTGGGTTTAATAGTGCCAAAGTTCAAGAGGGGGGTGAATTGACCTTTTAAAACTTTCTCGCAGAAACAGTGTTTAACACAGTTTACAGAAAATAAATCGATTTATGTGACAATGAACAGATTTATTTCAGCACTGTTTTTGTTTGAAAATCGTTTAAACAGCAAGGTTAATCACAAGATTATGCAGATAGATTTTCCATATGCACACACACTGATATTAGAATGAAAAACCAGTGAAACACAAAACAGCAAACTTCAGTTTCAAGCAAGTGATTAAGGTTCAATTGATAGTATGGCAATTAATTGAGTAACCTTCACAATCAACCAGTTCCAGTGACTTTAAACAAATTATAAGTGTTCTTCTTGAACCACACAGTTTTCCAGAAATTAAGAACAATGAATCACAGAACAGCAAGCTTCAATTTTAAGCAATTGTTTAAGGTTCAATTAATAGCTTTGACAATTTCTTGAGCAACCTATCACAGTCAATCTGTTCCAGTGGCTTTTAATAAGTTTAATATGTTCTTATCAGAATCAAACAACTTTTTCAGAAGTTAAGAACAGTATGAACTGAGCCCAGAAAGAACAAATTTATTTTCACTTGAACAGATTTATTTCTTTGCTGTTTTATCAATTATGCAGAAACAAAATTGCAGAGATTGAGAGAGAATGAACACAAGCAGTTATACTGGTTCACTCAACTGAGCTACATCCAGTATTCACCAAAACCAGGTGGAAATCACTAAAACACAGTACAACCAAGTACAATTCCCACTGTTCTTGAAACCTACAAGAACTTAAGTACTCTTGCTGAAAAAACCTATTTCAGCTCACACACACTCTCCAAGAAAACCTATCAAGAAGAGTGTTCAACCAAACTATTACAAGAAATGAGAAGTGAAACGACTACACCTGATTGAGGATACAAAGATCTACCTTAAACCAGTAGGCAAGATTGCTAGAACAGTAGCAGTACCTCACACCAAGCTTTTGGAACCAAACCAAGAACAAGCACTTTGTGATTTTTAAAATCTTTGAAGAACAAATGTTAATCCTTTGTAAACTTTTGATTCTCTACTGTAAAACTTGTTTTTGCAAATGTATGAACGATTATTAAACTCAGAAACAAGTTTTCATTTTATAGAAAACCAACTTATAACAGATTTTTGAAAAAAAGTTAAAGTTGTTATAAAATGAACAGATTGAAAATAAAATGAACAGATTTATTTTCAAAAAGTAGTTAGAGAATTTGTTAAGTGAGGAGACTTAGTCAACCATTCTGGTGCAGAGATAAAACTGAAAACGTTTAAGCTTGACATGGCACCAGAGACAAAAAAAGAATCTATTCATTTACAGATGAACAGATTTATTTTTCAAAACGAAAACAGAGAAAGTTTAACTATTTAAAACTCAGTCGTTTTGAAAAGAAGAAGACTTAGTCAAAAATACCTGATGCACAAAATCTAATTTCCACAAGACTTAGCCAAGGTATCAGTTTAAAAATGAATCTGTTTATTTAGAAAAGAACAGATTTATTTTTATGCAGTAAACATGTTTTTTGTAAAACATGTGAAAAACAGTTTAAGAAAACTTATGCTTGTTCTTATCACATGGTCAGTGGTTATGAGGTGAGTTACTCAGCAAAAAGCCCTCTTAAACAACCTCTAAGCACTACCTAAGACACACTTAAAGCAAAGCAAAAATATACATGAAATGTACATAAAAGTCTTCATCAAACACAATCTTGAAGGGGCAGCAACCATCTTCAACAACTGTATCTAAGTTTTGGTTGAGATTTGAGCCCCAGATTCGGTCCAAGAGATTGGTAATAAATTTTTTATTCATCATTGTCAGGCCTCAAAAGGAAGGTTCGTTTGTGTGTGAAACTCTTTGATTTTTTTTGTGGGTGAATACTCATCTGTTTAACCTAAAATTTGTCGTGTTTTGTCCCAAATTCAGTGGAGTTTCTTACGTGAAATTTCAGGAAAAAACTATTCCGGGAGAATTTTTCAGAAATTTTCGTGTTAACTAAGGCTATCCTCTACCAAAACTTGTGTAATTTCGCCCTACTTTCTACAATTTTTATTCTGCATCCGTATTTTTGCTGAAAAAATTCATGCGAGTATTTTTCATATGTTGTTTGCACCAAGGTAAGGTGGCACGTCCATTAACGATCACAACAAGAAGGCATCGGGAAGAAAAGGCAGGACGTGTTGTTTTCGGAAAACTAATTTTGTTCACTCTCGGTCTGGGACTTACTGCGCCTTACTTCTTGGGTGTTCAGGTCTGAAATTTTTACCAGACATTCGACACTGTGTCTATTGAGTTTTGGCTGAGATTTGAGCCCCAGATTCCTCCCACAAGATTGGCAATAAATTTTTTATTGATCATTGCCAGGGTTGAAAGGAAGGTTCGTTTGTGTGTGAAACTGTTTGATTTTTTTCGTGGGTGAATACTCATCCGTTTGACCTAAAATTTGTCGTTTTTTTTTCCAAATTCATTTGAGATTCTTACGTGAAATTTCAAGAAAAAACTATTTCGTGAGAATTTTTTAGAAATTTTCGTGCAAACCAATGTTATCTTATACCAAAACTTGTGAAGTTTCGTCCTACTTTCTGTACTTTTTATTCTGCGTCTGTATTTTGCTGAAAAAATTCACGTAAGTACTTTCATATGTTGTTTGCACCCAGGTAAGGAGGCACGTCCATAAACGAATCACAAAAAGAAGATACGGGGAAGAAAAGGCAGGACGTGTTGTTTATCGAAAACCAGGTTTGTTCACTCTCGGTCTAGGACTTACTGCGCCTTACTTCTTGGGTGTTCTGGTCTGAAATTTTTACCAGACGTTCGTCACTGTGTCTATTGAGTTTTGGCTGAGATTTGAGCCCCAGATTCATCCCACAAGATTGGCAATAAATTTTTTATTGATCACTACCAAGGCTGAAAGGAAGGTTCGTTTGTGTGTGAAACTGTTTGATTTTTTTCGTGGGTGAATACTCATCCGTTTAACCTGAAATTTGTCGCGTTTTGTCCCAAATTTAGTGGAGATTCTTACATGGAATTTCAGGAAAAAACTATTTCTGGAGAATTTTTCATAAATTTTTGTGCAAACCAAGGTTATCCTCTACCAAAACTTTTGAAATTTCGCCCTACTTTATGTACTTTTTATTCTGCTTCCTATTTTGCTGAAAAAATTCACACGAGTACTTTCATATGTTGTTTGCACTCAGGTAAGGAGGCACGTCCCTAAAGGAATTACAAAAAGAATATACGGGGAAGATAAGGCAGGACGTGTTGTTTTCGGAAAACCAGTTTTGTTCACTCTCGATCTGAGACTCACTACGCCTTACTCCTTGAGAGTTCTGGTCTGAAATTTTTAGCAGACGTTCGTCACTATGTCTTTTGACTTTTGGCTGAAATTTGAGCCCCTATTCGGTCCACAAGATTGACAATAAATTTTTTATTGATCAATGTCAGGGCTGAAAGGAAGGTTCGTTTGTGTGTGAAACTAGTGTTAGAATATATGACCTTAAACGAGAGGGGGGGTGAATTGTTTAAGAGGGATTTTCGTAAACTTTTAAGCCTAGAATGAAAATACTCCAAGAAAACCTTGATTAAGAAATCTGTTTTTCAAAATATAAAGCAAAGGCACAATACTGGAAAAACAATCGGTTGTTTTACCGAAACAATCGGTTGTTTATACCAATTATCAAATAACAAAACTGAATTTAAAGAGATAGGGAAAGAGAGATTGTACACAGATGTTTATACTGGTTCACTCCAAATCCATAGCTACATCCAGTCTTCTCAGAAACCCTGAGGAAATCCACTAAGCAATCACACCTTGATCACTTACACAACAACCAAGAGAATGACCTTGAACACCTCAAGAAACACACTCTCCTTGGTCAACACACCTACACCAGGATTGTTGATCTTGATCCCCTCAAGAACACACAGCCAATCTTAGCAAACACAGAAACGAAACTTGTTTCACACAAAGTACAAGGATTACACTTGTTATAGAAGATAATCTGAAATCAATACAAGCAGAATCCTATTCCACAAACTTTGATCAATCACAAACTCTTAGCAATCTCAGCTCTTTGAAACACTCAAAAACTCTTAGCAAAAACTTGTCAAAGATTAATTGTCAAATCTATTTTTCTGAATTTATTCAAAAATGTAGTTTGTTATCAAATCTTAACAAACTCTTAAATTGCATTAAAAGATTGGTCAAAGCATTTAATGACTGGAGCGTAAGCAGTTAAAACATTTAATGCTCAGTCAAAGATAAAACAGTTTTTCTGTTATGGTCCCAAAACAAACAATCGGTTGTTTCCTCTAATCAATCAGTTGTTTTGGTTCTTAACAGTTCAACCATTTTAAAAACAGTTTTCAATCTTTTTCTCAAAACACCTAAGTATAAACAATCGGTTGTTTCGACAAAACAATCGGTTGTTTTAACTTAGTTTGAAAACATTTTACTTTCACAAAGATTGAGAATGCTTATGCTTTATATTTAATCAAAGGGTGGATTACAACATTCAAACTACCCCAGAACTAAGCTAAACCAGCACAGCAACACCAAGCACAGCAAAGGCTTCAACATCCTTCAAAGGGTTTGGATTCTTCAAAGCTTGAACACCACTTGGTTCAACAACTAGTTGATTTTTTTTCGTGGGTGAATACTCATCCGTTTGACCTAAAATTTGTCGCGTTTTGTCCCAAATTCAGTGGAGATTCTTACATGGAATTTAAGGAAAAAACTATTTTAGGCGAATTTTTCAAAAAAATTTGTGCTAACCAAGGCTATCATCTACCAAAACTTGTGAAATTCCGCCCTACTTTCTGCACTTTTGCCCATGAAAAAATTCCAGAGGACAAGAGTTTTGGGTATATATGAAGACCAAATAATTTTACCCCAACCATAGGAAAGTCCTGACTCTAAGAAAAAAGTCCTAGCTGATTTAAGAGTGAGACGACCAAACTCATCTAGAATCCAATTAGGAATATCTTGTTCCGCCCATATTTGTAATTAATACAATTTCATTTAACTTCCACTTAAAAGGTGATAACATATATTTATTTTTCTAAAAATTTTGTCACTAATTTTTCATCAACTTATTAGCATTCTTCCTAACTAATTTCTTTAACATTTATGAGCCAATAAGACATTGTTCTTATTCTTTTGTATGTGAAATCGGTTCGATCTCAACTTCCACTTCATCAACGTAATGAAAATAGTTATAGTGGAATGAGCCTACAATCAAAACAACTAACAATTAACAAAAATAATAACAACTAAAATTAAAACTATATGGACTAAATTCAACAAGAGTTAGATTTTCTTATTCCCAGTTTTTAAATCGCCAAAATAGTCTTTCTTTTGTTCTTCAAGGTGCTTGCTTTTAGAAGCAACAATCTTTTGCCACAACCACACATTTTGTCAATACAAAATGTGAATATGAAGATGATGTTGTTGTTGAAAATTTTGATTTGTAACTATTTTGTGTAGATTAAGATGAACAAATTTCATTACACAGTTTAACCTAACACCTTTTCGAGCATGCATGTCAACCTTTTTGTTAGGAAACCCAAGAACAAAAAACAAGAAGAAAAAGAAGAACATGAAAGAAGAACAACAACAAGTTACCACTCAACAACAAGGACAAATATGTGAAGTAAAAACCTCATAACACAAAATAGCAAAGTATATGGAGGCACAACTCTTTATTTTAGAAACTATTCTAATTTTTTTCAATTTATTAATATGATAGTATTTTAAACTTTTAATAAAATTAAAATACATTTTATTCCTTTTTTATATTTCATGGTTGTTAATATTTTCTAGAATTAATATTGTAGTTGTTTAAAATTATTGCAGAAATCTTATTAAAAGAAGAAGCAAATATGTGGCCTCTGAACTTTGACTTCACTACAACATCTGTCATATTAAACACTTATTTGCTACCATCCCTTTCACATTAAGATCTCTGTCCCCACATGCTCCCTGAAATATCTACAAATTTTATAGCTATAGTTTTATCTTATATATTAATAATACCTAATTTATAAGATAATTAAATTATATTATAAGATTTTTAGATATGGTTAGGTACATATATAAATTTTAAAAGCGTAGAATCGAACTAAAAGCATAAATATATTGTTGGTGTGGTTAAGCTGTGCATTTTTATGATGAAAAGGTTTTAATGTTTTGAAAATTCTTTAGATTTAGCTTGGTTTGAAATTTGAGTTGTTAGGTTTAGTTTATATATTGCTATGAGATGTAAGTTAAGGTGAAGTGCAAGTTTACACTAACTAAGTTTGGAACTTTTGATGTGGTTGATAAAAACTTATTTTATTTGAATGTGTAGAATGACAATATAAAATAAAATAAAAGTGTCAGTAATAAATAAACATTTAAATAATTTATGTTTTTATAGAAAGAAAAATTAAATCACTAAAATATAAACATTAAATATATATCAAATTTAAAGAAAAATAATAATTAATTATATACTATTTTAGAGACTAAAAAATTATTGATAGGTAGATTAGTTTATTATTAATAAATAATTTTTAAATTGATTTCTATTTACCTAGATTTTAACAACTAATTATTTAAATTTTCAAGTTGATAACTAAAATTTTAGTAGCTAATTAAAAATTAATTTAAAAATTATTTATTAATAATAGAGATTTTTATTTTTTAAAATATTTCATTTAATATAATAATTAATTATTTTTTATTTTTAAAATTAGTTTTTGTTAATGATTGTCTTCTCGAGAATTTTTATAAAGTATTTGTAGATAAAAGTTATCGTTGTCATTATTATATAATTTTTTAATACTATATTTAGGTCGAATTTTTTATAATGAATAAGTCAGCTTTTTAGTGGAAAATAAAACTTCAACATGTAATAATATACTTCAATAAGTGTTTCTATGTAATTAAGATTTGTAAGAAAATTAAACCTATCTTTAGTTTTCCATGAAATGAGATAAAAGGTGTACTCACAAGAATTCAGGTAGCTGGGTGGAAGAACCTAATACGATAAAGGAGATGGTCAAAGAGTTTTACAAGAATAAAATGACTGTTATCGATGACATTGGAGTAAGGTTGGATAATGTGGAGTTCAAGGAGTTATCTGATTATGACAATAGATTCTTGACTGAACCTTTTGATGGAAAAGAAATAAAGGAAGCCATTTGGAATTGTGATAGCCATAAAAGTTCGGGCCCAGATGGTGTAACCTTCAGCTTTATTAAAAACAACTAGGGTCTTCTTGAAAAGGACGTGGAGGGAGCAGTGAACTGCTTTTACAGAGAAGGGAAGATACCGAAGGGTTGTAATGCTTCTTTCTTAACGCTGATCCCAAAGACTGAGAACCCCCAATCTCTAGAGGAGTACATACCCATTTCATTAGTCGGTTGTGTGTACAAGATTCTGACCAAATTGTTAGCAAATAGGTTTAAAAAAGTTATTGGGAAGGTGGTAGATGGGACACAATCAACTTTTTTTGTCTAATAGAGGATTATTAGACAGCGTCCTAGTGGTGAATGAGGTTATAAACGAGTTGAGAAGAAGAAAGAAGAGCGGGGTGGTAGTGAAACTTGATTTTGAGAAAGCATACGACTCGGTGAGTTGGGAGTTCTTATTTTACATGATGAGAAGACTAGGGTTCTGTGAAAAATGGATCCAGTGGATCCGACTAGAATCTGCTACTGTTTCGGTTTTAGTAAATGGTAGCCCGACTAAGGAATTCAAACCTTCTAGAAGTCTTAGACAAGGGGATCCGATGGCACCGTTTCTGTTTTTGATCGTCGCAAAAGGATTGGCAGGTCTAGTAAAAGAAGCGACAAGGAAAAATATGCTCTCGGGAATTAAAGTTGGGGGGAAAAAGGTGGATGTGAATTTACTCCAATTCGCTGACGACACCCTTTTTGTCTGCGAATCTAAGGTACAGAATATCATTTACATTAAGGCTATTTTGAGATGTTTTGAATTAAGCTCTGGTCTTAGAGTCAATTACCATAAGAGCAAAATTGGCGCAATTGGGGTAGGTAGGTTTGAGATGAATGTGTACTCGAAAATACTTCACTGCAGTCTAATGAATATACCCTTTTACATATTTAGGCCTACCTATAGGAGGTAATCCATCTAGATGCTCGTTTTGGGAGCCGGTGCTTTTAAAGGTTAGAAAGAAACTTTCAGTGTGGAAGGGGAGGAACCTGTCTTTCGCAGGAAGAGTATGTCTTATAAAATCTCTCATCAGTGTCATACCACTCTTCTTCCTATCCTTTTTCAAAGCACTGATTGGAGTGTGTAAGGAGATAACGACACTACAAAGAACTTTCTTGTGGGGTTGGGGAGCGGAAGGGAGGAAAATCGCTTGGACAAGTTGGGAAAATATTTGTAAGGAAAAAGAGGAGGGAGGTTTAGGTATTAGAAGCATTGAGTTTTTCAATAAGGCACTCCTGGAAAAATGGCTATGGAGATTGGGATCTCAAGAGTCTGGACTCTGGAAGGATGTTCTAGAATCAAAGTATGGCCAGTGGGGAACGATGATATCATATGCACCAAATCGAAAGGGGTATACATCTAGATGGTGGAGTGATATAGCCAAGGCTAGTCTTTCTGACCAAGGGGCCAATTGGTTCAATCAGAATTTGGGTTGGAAAGTGGGTTCTGGGGAGAAGATCAAATTTTGGGAGGACGAGTGGTTAACCAATGGGCAACTCAAAACAAGATATGAAAGGTTATATAATAACTCTGAGCTCAAAGACAAGTATATTGGTAGTTGTGGAAGCTGGACTATGGAAGGGTGGGAGTGGAAATTCAGTTGGAGAAGAGATTGGTTTGAGTGGGAGAAAAGCATGGTAGAGGACTTCATGGCAATTATATCTCAAGTGATACTACAACAAGAGGTAGAGGATATACGAATTTGGATCGATTCTCCGTCATATACATTCACGGTGAAATCAGCCTACAACAGGTTAGTAAAGCATAATACAGGGGGGGTTGTGAAGGTGTTCGAACTACTTTGGAATTTAAAGGTCATGCCATCAGCCAAGTTTTTTTGTGTGGAGGGCACTATCAGATAGATTAGCGACAAAACAGAATTTGCAAAGAAGGGGTGTGATATTGGGGAATATACTATGTGTGTTTTGTGGAAAAGTGGAAGAGACATGTTCACATATCCTTGTTTCATGTGAAGAATCAATTAAAGTATGGAACATGTGCTCTAGTTGGATGGGAGTAAGTTCGGTGAACTATAATGTATTGAATCATCATTTTGAATAATTTCCTGGCATATGTTCTAATCAAGAGGGCAATAGGTTATGGAAAGGTCTTTGGGTATCAGTTGTTCGGTGTATATGGAAGCACATAAATAGGATTATCTTCAACCAAGCCAAGTTAGATGTGGAGGAAATTTTCACTTTGGCACAAGTACAATCATGGGTTTGGATGAAACACAAAGAAAGGAAAGTCACTTTTTCATTTTCCGATTGGATTTTATCTCCTATAACGTGCATCAATATGGTTATTAGATAATGTTTTATATTGTTATTTATATCATGCATGTTGGTTGGCTGCTACAACAATTATAAAATCAAATTGCTTAAGACCTATGGGCTGGATCTGGTTTTGTATATCTAAGTTTTGATGAGGTGGGGAAGGTGTTTTTTCTCTTTATTGCGGGAAAATAGGGAGGATATCAGATAAAAAATCAGCAGATATTCCTATTATGAAGTGGTAAATGAAGTGTGAATGCTTCCTATCTTTGACAATTTTTGCATGCAGGGTCGGTTGTTGCAGCAATTATAAGTAAATTGATTAATACCAATTGGGATGAAACTATTTTTATTTACCTATGTTACTGGGAAGGTGTTTTTATTGGTGCAGGTAAACAGGAGGACAGCAACTAACATTTCCAGATGTTAGAGGATTATGGGAAGCGGAAGAGTGAAGAATGTTGATGGAAGCTGGGGCATAGGGAGATTATAGAACAATCACAATCTTAAGCAGTTACATATTCGGTTAAAGGAGCTACCTTAGAAGTTAGAATTTTGAAAACCAAAACTGGTTTGTGCAGTAAGTGATGGTGTGAGGTTCTGTAATGCTAGAATGTATAAGTGGCTTGGGGGTTAGATTTATGCAGCTGTCTTGTTTAAGGTTGTGTGGATTACCTGTTTTGTTAGTTTGCTGTCAGGATTTTATAAGTAGCTGTAAGAAGGTAAGTTTTCTTTTTCTTTTTCTTTTTCTTTCTTTTTTGTTTGATTTTTCCTTTTTTCTAACCCATTTTTAGTGAGTTTGTATAAGGATTGGGACATCCCTAAAGTGTTCCATTATTTTATTTAATTCTTTGAAAAAAAAAAGTTAAGAATTGTCGACAAAATTAGTTCCAAATATTTGCATGGAATTTTCCTCAAAACACATTCCAAAAATAAATTTGATTTTTTATGCATAACTAATTTACATATACATTTTTAAAATATAGCACTGAACATGCTTTTTATATAACTCATTTTCGGAAACTGTATCATATGATTATTTTTTAATAATTTCCACTGAATGACTGTATTATAAAAATTGATTTTCAAATTATATTTTCTAGCAATATTGATATTTTTTTTTATGTAAAATAACCCTTCAAGGCAACAAAATTGAACTAATACTTAAACTACGAGTTCAAACAAAAATAAAGAATTTCAAAATTAAACTAAATATAGTCAACATAATATTCATGATTTCTAAATCTAGTTCATTCAAATTTAACGATAAATTTTTTAAAATTTTGAAGTTTGTGACTATTTTTATAGTTCACACGAATTCCTGTTATAGTAATACAATTGTTTTGACAGGTATAAAATTAAATTATTATTGAATGTATTATTAAAGAGTCTATGCATCACCGCCAAACCTCTGACATACCTTTAATGGAATTAAATTAAAATATAGGTGTGGAAGAAAAAATCAATATTTTTTATCTCCGCAAGACTTAGCTTAAAAATTATCCTTGCAAATGTGAAAATTACCAATATATAAACTTCAATAAATTTATTAAATAACAACTAAATTTAAAAATTAAAATTAATTAATAATTATATTAATTAAATTAAATACTAATTTAAAAATTAAAAAATATTTGTATAAAAATTTAAATAACAACTAAATTTAAAAATTAAAATTAATTAATTATTATATTAATTAAATTAAATATTAATTTAAAAATTAAAAAATATTTGTATATAAAGTGGTTTTTATTATTAATAAAAATTTAAAATATAATTTTTAAATTAATATTTAAATTATTTATGCTAATTTGTAGACAGAAGGTTTCAAAAGTACCCTTTATTTCGGAAATAAAAATCCAAAATAAAAAATAATACATTTCGGTTTCAAACGTGTTTTCTTCTCAATTTGATTTTAGTGAGAGTGGCATTGACTTGATTAAATTTGTTAAGAAAACTACTTGAGGTTTTTTTTTGTATTTTTTTATTCTTAGTTTTTTATTATTGTAAATTATTGTTATTTTTTACTCTATATTAATGAGTTTTCTTTGCCAATGTCATGATACTTTTTCTCATATTTGAACTATATTTTTTTATTAATGTTTGTAGTGGTTTATGTAACACTCTAAAATATACAAAAATAAATAAATTAAAAGGGAATAAAATAAAGTCATGTTTATCGTAATTCATACACAAATAACAAAGAGTAAGTTATTAACACATGTAAGCACTTTAATGTCTAATTGAACAACTTTCCCATCAAAATACAAAATTATTTATCTTAATATATTTCCATTCTCCTAATAATTGGTCAAAAAACATTTATCCAAGCTGAACCTATCATAGAACTTTTTAAATATTAAACGCCTTGTTTGTTCATGAGTTTACCAAGTTTGGTTCAAGCTATCATGAAATTCCACTTGATCAAAGCCAAATTTAGGATATATTTAGCAGAAACCCGAGCAAGCCTATGTTTAAGAAAACAAAGTAAGAAAAATCAAACAATCTAAGCACTGCAGGGTATCTGCAACCAAAGAAGGAAGAGCTACTAAGTTCAAGAAGACCAAGAATTTCAAAAGGCAAGAAGAATCAGGTGAAGTGCATGTCTACAACTCCAAATTAAATTATGCTATCAAAGTTAAACACTGACACTATCAAAATTCAAGTATTCTCCACCAAAAATTGTGTCCAAGCACTGAAAGCTTAGAACTAGCTTGGAAGTAAAGAAAAACAATAAAAATAAAGTACAATCAAATAAAATAAACTGCAAGGTAATTCAAAACTCCAACACTAATTCAATGAAAACCAAAACACAAAGATCTTGAACCGAATTTTAAAATGATACAGTGGCACAAAAGATACCTCTTTCCCAGCAAAACTGTTCGACAGTGGTGGTGACCACAACAGGTGCAGCTATGCTAGAACCATGGTGCAACACAAATGAAGCCCCAGTAGAAGATAGATGCCGCTCCACACGGCTTGACACCATTCAACAGTGCCTGCAATTAACTACTCTCCACACAGAAAGTCCTCAAGTGAAAATAAAATAAATTCCCATGACAAAACAACAAAGACACCGAAAGGCAACAATCTTGTTATTAATTCAAGCATCATGAAGCCGAAGGAGTGTCTATACTCACCAAGCCAGCAAAGCAAAAAAATCTAACAAAAATAAGACAACACAGCCCAATAAATCTACAAGAAGTTTGCACAACACAATTCAACCACAGCCTACTATTTCAAGCCAAAGTCTCGTTTCTTTCCAACACTCGTTAACCCTTCAATCAGGTGGCTTTGGCATTCCCCTTGACATCCCCAGAACAACACCCACCCCCATGCTCATGGTGGTGATGGTGGTGGTGGTGATGGTGATGATGATGATGTTGGTGGTGGTGCTGCTTCCCTTTAAGCTGCTTCCTCATGTCATAAGCATCTTCTCCGTCCGCATAATACTTAGCCTCCACATCATGAATCTGGTACCCCAAGGTCTCGGTGTACAAATTGAAGGCCGCACGGTTGCTCTTGCGCACGTGCAGGGACACATACTCCGCACCAAACACCTGTGCGGGAGAATCCAACATAAGACAGCAAATACAATTGCCTTAATTGTAATATTTTCTCGCAATTCAGTTAATTAAACTCTGGTTCTTCTTTAACGCAATTTCCATCTCTTAATTTTCAACTATCCACAAAATCGTTAAACTTTCAGTTCAATCTTCAGTAACTATTTTGTGAGTTTGATAAGACACTTGAGAAAACACATCATGCTAGCATGTCACAAATCGAGAAATAATTAATTATATCTTTAAAACTAAAATTTGAACAAAATTCTTTATTAGCGGCGGACCTGTTCCATGGCGTTCTGGGCGGCGGTCATGAGTTTGGTGGCGAGACCGAGTTTGCGGTGGGTGCGGAGGACGGCGAGGGAGGTGATATGGCCGTGGCAGTCGGTGGTCTCCTCCTCCATCTTGGCGAGGACGTAGCCGACGATGCGACCGTTGTAGTCTTCGGCGACGTAGAGGAGCTGAGGCCAGGAGAGGATGTGGTAGAGGTAGTACTTCATCTGGTAGTTCTCAGGGAGGCAGAAGAGGTTGCACGCCTGCATCGCCAGAAGGTCCTTCACCGTCGCCTTCCTTATGCACACCATTTTCCCCCTTCTCCCTCTCACTCTCACTCCCTGCGCTACCTATGAATCGATTCAATTAGGGTTCCACTACCCATTCTATTTTATCAATTTTTTAATTTTGGGTTTTTTCTAAATACTTTCATTTACAATTCTTCACCATTATATTTTATTTTCAATTTTTTAAATATATTCAATCTGTACCAAATTTTCATCACAAGTTTTTGGCCTGTTAATTTATTATTTAAAAGTAGAAATTGACTTGATATTAAAATTAAAATTACAAACAGCTAAAACTTGAGAATCAAAATTACTCATAAAAGTTCAGGAATCAAATTAGCATTAATTAAAGTATTAAAATTAAAAATGGAAAAAAATTCAAAATTATAGATTTTATAAAATTTATAAGATTTAATTGTCTTTTTGCTTCCAAGGCATGTCAATGTACTTTTTCCTATTAAATTCATCATAGTGTTATTATACTGACATTTGATTGATGATGTATTATTTATTGTCTTTGTCATTTATTAATATTATAGCGTTGTTATCATTGATTTGATATAAAAGATTACATTAACTAGCTTTTAAAATAAATAAAACAAAATTGAAACAAACCAATATAGGAGAAATAAGAAGATTATTAAACCATTTAAAAATCTAAAAAAAATATTATCTCTACTTTCTTATTTTGGTTAAATAGATTTTTAATTCCTATATTAAGACAATTTTTTTAGTCTCACGGTTTTGAAAAGTCTTAATTTGATCTCAATTTTATATAAAATTAATTAATGTGATTCTTTTAGTTAAATTCACGTTAACATTTTTAATAAAGTCATTATATGGAACAATAAGTATTCAATATGGTGGTAGATAACAACGATTTTAAAATGTATAATCTCTTGCATGATATCGTTTTTTCCTCACATAATCTCTTATTTTGAAAATTATTTCAATCTAATTGATTCATCCTTTACATAAGTTTAGTTAAATTCACCCTTTACATAAGCTCAGTTTCTTCAAACGATCTTACTCCCACCACCAATGGTGGATAGTAGGGACGGGATGAGTCTCGACCCTTCTTCATTGTCGGATCTATTGCTTCTGACATTTCTTCTTCATTGTCGGATCTATTGCTTCTGACATTTCTTCCTCTGAGAGTAAAGACAAATGCTAATGTTGTTGGTAATTAAAGAGAATGAAGTTATTTCGTATCCTTTATTCACATACATGAGTAAGCGTGGTGAAGTACGCATGTGGGAGGACGAGAAGCTCGTCCATGCTACCTTTCAACGTGTGAAGAATGAACTGTAGTTGCTTTGGATGAATATTGAACACTTATAAGTGTCATATTTCAGTAATATTTCGTATTAAAATATAGACACTTATGAATTTTTATTGATAAAATAGCTATAATTTAATCATTGATTTAGGAATTTAAACATTTTTACATATTTTGTTATTATAAGATGAATGAGAACAATTTATTTTAAAATTTGTGTTAATTTTAGGATTTTATGGTAAAATGGAGATGAAAGGGCTAAAGGAGAATAAACAAGATGAAAATGAAAAGTTGGAATATTGGAAACTCATTCAAAACTCATCCAAACTGACCCAAGCAAAATCACTCAAGAGGAACTCGTCCAAGACTCACCCAAGCGAGTTCACTCAAGTGAAGTTGAATTTTTTCTCGTCAAACTCGCTCAAGCAAGTAATAACTCGCTTAAGTGAGATGTCACTTAACTCAAGCCCAACTATGTTAAATAGAAGGCATTGGGAGAATAGAAAGAGATAGAAAACCCTAAAGGAGGCAGTCGTCAAGGAGAAACATCTTGGATCTTCTTTTCTTGCTTTCCATGCTTGTAATGATCAACATAAGTGGCTAATTCTTTCCTTTGGGATTGAGAGTAATTTGTTTAAACTCTTATGTATTGAAGTGATATTTCTTTATAGTATTTAGTTCTTTATTGATGATTGGTATTATCATTTTATTCTCAAAGCTTGAATTATTCATGATTTTGATCCTTAGATTTGACTACAAAGTACTTCTAAGCATTTGACCCAAATGATAATGCTTAACATATTTGAATGCTGGGAATAAATTTGAAATGTTAATTGCTTTATAACATTTGTTCGTAATGATAATGGGTTTTTATGCGAGAAATTGATATTTAGGAGACTCTCTTAATAATTTTGTATGAGAGGAATCGATATAAATGATTTTTATATGTGCATCAATATCAATCCAAATTGAATCTTATAATCTTTTGAAAAAAAAATACAAACGAGTGAGAATGATGAACCCTAATCCCAATTTTTCCAATTGACTCACATAAATCTTTTACTTTGCTTTATTTAACTTATTGAAAATTCATCATACACGGAACTTTTCAATAAACTTTCACATATTGTTTTATATTTAGTGAATATTATACTTGAGAATTTAATTGTTCCTTATGGGTTCAATATTTGTTTTTAGGGACATTATTACTTTTGACACGGTTCACTTGCCGTAAAATAGTCTTCAGACACCAAAACTACGTGTAGTTTGAGTATATTATTTTAGTCCCCCTAAAATAATTGGTTAAGATCCACCACTAGCCACCATAACATTTCCCCGTACATGTACTCCCTCATCCTTTACTCTCTCTTTAGCTACAACTTGTTCTCCTACACCCCCTCCCTCTTCCACTCCATTATGCAAGACAACATTGCTTTCAATTGCCCCTCCGTTAACCTCCTCCTCCATTCTTTCGTTCTCTCCTAGAACTTGAATGTAGCTTTCCAATTACTAAATTATATGGAACACTTTCACCTTGATCGCATCACAATCTACAACTCCCCTATCATTACTTTACTCACAAAAATCTAACTTTTTGTTAAGTTATCCATCTTCTTCAAGTTCTTTGACAAGATGGACTCGAAATTCATTACCATCAAGGCCAAGTTCCTCTCTGTATTTGTCGGCTTTTCCTACCTCTCTTCCTTTTATGCCTCCTCTTTATTATCCTCCATGTCTCTTTGCTACCACTTTTTATCTCTTGATCCTCTAATACTTATTGATCAACCTCTTCTTCTTTTTTGACGCCTTCATCCTTTACAACTACCACATTTTTGGACTTTATTTTCTTGATGTCATTTTCATCATCAATCTATGTCATTTTCATTGTCTCTACGATGTTTGATGCTTATTATGCCACATCCCCACTCTCACAATGACGTTAACTTGAATTTAGTAGAAGTTACATTGTCTCATTTTAAATAAAAGTGAAACCAAATTGAGACCTTTCAAAATCACAATAAAATGTCACTTTATACAAGGTATTAAGTGGCAGGCGTAGCGACAATTCGTATAATCGTTATAATATAGTTTGTGACGCCCAAATCTATGGCGGTATACGAAAACGTCACTCACATATCTAACAACATTTGAAAACCACAATATATATAAAAATAATCACCACCACAAACACTATTTTTTTGTAGTGATATTTAATCTTAATCATTCAAATCAATATGTATATATATATATATGTATATATGTATATATGTATATATGTGTACTGTTCGGTAGTTCGATTTTATGGGCAAACTATTGCTTCTTATGATGAGGCTTGTTGTACTTCGGAAAGAGAACTCTTATGATACATGTTATTCTTCGGAAAGAGAACTCTTATAAAACATGTTATTCTTCGGAAAGAGAAATGTAGTGTTCGATTAGGTCAGTTTGGTAATTGATTTAATATTATTCTACCACTTTGGTAAGTGTACCTAACAACATATCAAGTATAACCACTTTTATAAAAAAAATGTCTTGGTTTTAGGGTTCTTTCAGTTAAAAAGGTATTATTATATTTAGGTATTTCAAGTAAGGGAGAACTAAGTAGACGATACTTGAAAGAAGGTGGTGGATGAATCTATAAAGATTCCACAAAAATAGGAAAGGGCAACTCCATAGTAGGAGTGGGTTAGCAATATAAAAGGGGAAAACACACCCTCATAAAGGGGACACATTTTTTAGGAGGGAAAAAGGAGAACAAATAGAGAAAAATAAAGACTTTGATGCTCTCATTAGCTTGATCATTGTAATGCATAGAGAGAATATTTTTAGGCTTCTGATTGAGAGATTTGGTGAGAACAATAAATATATATATATATATATATATATATATATTCCACTTATTCACATCAAACTCACAAACTAAAGCATGGAAAGCCATAGGAACCATCTCTACTAATCTAACTTCAAAATTCAATTTAAGAAACTATATATATACTTTAACATGCCTAATCTAGTCAATATATCAACTTCTCAACAAGAGTATCCAATTCAAAACATTATAAAACAATCATCCATTAACCAAAACCTAATTTGTAACACTTAAACAATTTTCAAACAAAACACAATCCCGACAGAAACCAAAATTCTTGTGACTAAGTCACACTCACATCTGAATCATCCGTCATAAAGTTTTATAAGAAATATAATAACTTCTCTTAGCAAAATTTCTAAGCATAACCAAATTTCAGTATAAGGTTAACCAAGTTGAGATGATATTTTTTTAACCAGTCCTAAAAAAATTGATGGAAAATAAAAAAGAAAAGAAAGCAAGTAATTATTTTAATGTAAACAAAAATTTGCCCTGATTAAAAATTTGATAAGTTAGAAATGATTCATTGCTCCTCAAATAGTACAAGTGAACTACAAAGTGATATCACATCCTGAAAGTGATAAGGTTTGGAAGAAAGAATTTAAAGAGAAGAAAAAGAGAATATTTTTGAGAGAGAAAAAAGAAATAAAGGTTGAAGGGGAGAGAGAGGGGGGTTTTACAATATTAAATAAATATTTTATATCATTTATAAAATTAAATTATTTACTTTTTTGTACTATAATAAGAAAATAAATAAATTTCTTAAATTATAAAATAAAATAAAAATAAAAGTTTTTACATCAATAAAATAAAATAAAATATTATTCATAATAATATTTATTAATTCACGATAATGATAGATTAGACATTTTATCTGAGAGACAAATTATAAATTAAATTACAAACATAAGATTAATAATTTAAAATATATAAATATATAATTTAAAATTTAAAATTATAAAATAATGTAATAGGTTTCTTGTTAGTTTACCAAATGAAATAAAGTATAATGAAAATAAATTTGGTCTGTATAGTTGCTTATTTTAAACTTAAATGACTGAAAGAAATAAATCAAATATATCACCTGTTTATAATATTTTCATATATATATATATATATATATATATATATATATTAAGATATAACAAGATAATAGATAGTCGCAAGAATTATTAAATACAGCGAGACTCTAATTACGGAAAAATGATATTTTAATAACCACGTTTTTCTTAAATAAATATTCAATACACTTTTCAAATAATAAAATATTATTTTTAAATGATAATAATAATAAATATAAATAAAATATAAAATAAAATTAAAATATAAAAAACATCAGCATATCATACCTACCAATTTAAATATGAGATTAGGAGAAATATCTTTTCGAAGAGATGCATCAAGATTTTGGCTATGAAAGTGTTCTTACATAGAAATATTTTATTTAAATATTATGTTAGACATTGCACCACTGTTATTACATTTTTTTTTTAACCACTGTTATTACATAAAAAAATATTTTAAACAATAAAAAGAATACAAAGTAAGTATGAAGAATTAGGTCAAATTCGTACATATATAAGAAAAAAAATTTAAATCTAGATCAATAATAACATAGGATTTAAACATCCTTTTAGAAAGAGCTTCAAAGAGAAATTATGAGACAAACAAAAAAATTAAACCAACAACTACATATATACATAAAAACTTACACAAAACTCATTTCTTCTTGGTAGGTTTCTTTCTAGGACGCTTAGGCCTTCAAGTAGTTTGAACAACATCGTCTTCATTATCACTAAGAGAGTCTTCCATATTAGCTTTACCCTTCAAATACTTAACAACAATTTCGCATTCTTTTAGGAAATTTTTTTCCAAAAGACCAACAACATCCTTCACCAAAGCCGCAACTAAAGTTGGGACAACATAAGACTCTAGAGCAATATCTGCATCAGGTGCAATAATCAAAAGAGGAGTAGACTTCTGAGCGACAACTGCATCAAACACAACAAGAATAGTAGAATCAGAAAACACCTGTGTTCTTGGACTCGTTGCAACACCCAAAGTAACATCATTTAGATCATGAGATGCAACATTTTTATTCAAAGCCAGCTTAGCTTGAGTATTGTAACTGGTCATTGCCACTACATTCTCCAAACCTAAAAGGGATTCAAAACAATTTTGAAAGGCTAGATCATTAGAAACAGTTTTAGAAGGAACAACTCGTTTATCAACAACAAAATTATTAGCTGCAAACTTAAGTTGAGTGGATCCTTCAATAGATCGCAAATTATCAATAAACAAGACGTTATTTCTTGTAGCAAATCTTCTTAATCATGGACACTCTCCAACGAGGGCATATCATATTATTATCCTGAGATACAAACCTAGTCCCTATATCATCAATAGGGTTATCAACGACATATAAATCTTTATTAACTTTATGAACAACAAATCAACAGAAGCAACAAGAGCTACAACAATATCCTTAACAAATACAACAACAACAGAGATTATAACATTCTCAACGAATTGTTAAATCAGCTTATCCCCCATTTCCCTCTTTTGAGAAACTTGTTCATGTTGGCTATTATAGATGTTAGCTTCCTTAGACTGAGCAATAACAAATTTATATTGAACAACCACAAGTTTAGGCAAAACATTTTTACTTGTGTTATAATTGATCTCCGATCGGGCTCACTATATTGTGTTGGGACTATGGCCTTATGAATTTTTAACATGTCATATATATGCAAGTTTTGGATCTTTGTTTGGATTCTAAACTAGCATATTTTGTTATAGACTAATGATTGTTCCATATTGGTATGGACGTGTTTTTTCTAGATTTGGCTTGTTTTTTGATGGATTACGTGCAGTAGCTTTTTTGCACAAAGGTTGAGGTATACCTTAAATATCCCTTTTTATTTCATTTATTCTTTGTTGATAAAAAATAACAATTGGTCTCCGACTGTCTCCTAATGTCTTCTAGTGTCTCCTACATTTAGATAAATCTTGACCAATATGAGGAGCAAAATGAAAGCAACTTCTCATATTCAATATTTGCAATAAAAGCAAAGTCAGACATTTTTCCACCAAAATTTGATTAGGCAAGGTTGATAACATGTCAATATCAACTAGGATCCTAGGAAAGAATCCTCTAGTTTTATTCATAGTGCAATTATTAAGGGCTAGCGAAGTACCATTCCCTCTAGTAATATAAAAAAATAGTCTTTGACTACCAATATTTCTAAGGAGAACCTTGAATCTTAATCCAATATTGTACTTTGATAAGTTTCAAGGAAGCATAAACAAAATCTTTAGTTCAAACAAAATCTCTCAAAATCTCCAAATTGAGATTCCAAGACCCCAACATGAACTCTTCTCATATCTGAAGAAAATCAAAATCAAACTTAAAAAATCATTTTTCAAAGGAAATGATCCCCCACGGACCTAACAAATTCCAAACAATATTAATTTTTTTAAAAATATCTAAATGAATTAGAGGTTTTTTTTACCTATAGTTAGAATAATCTTATCATAAAAATGTTTTTTTTGCAATATTACATACCAACCAAATAAATATTTTTAAAAATTTGAACTGCAATTAATTCACTATTAATACACAAATTGACAATTGCAAAAAAAAAAATGGTACAAACATTATTAGATGTTTAGGTACTTATTTAAAAAAGAATATCATTCTTTAAGAAACTCCAAATATTTTAAAATCCCAGAATTGTCGTTACCTATCTTACCACATAACAAAAAATATTCCACACAAGGCAACCTGTTAACGTTAGCTACAAATTGCCCACAGCAAGCATAGCCAACTAAACAGCCACGTGAACTGCGGACTGTAGAAACTGCAGGAAGCACCCAGCAATCTACGTCAACCAACACGCAAGGCGAGACCACCTATAAGCTCGGATACGTTTCTTAAATGATATATTCGTATGAAATATATATATTGAACACCGATATTTGTACGATACTCGTAGAATATGTATTGGTAAAGTGTTCAATTTAAAAAATATTTGTTCGATTTCTGACAATTATAACATGCTAATTACAAAATTTTAAAAATGAGAAATACATTAATTTTTTAAAAACTCAAATTTATTGTATAAATTTTTATTGTGATTACAAAAATAAGGAATAAATGTTTTTGAACCTGCCATAAGAAACATCTTTCTACTAAAAAAAAATTGAACATACTTATACACACAAATCTTTATTATCAATTTATATAATTCATAATTATATAATATATAGATCTGTATTCTCATATCTTATATTTTAAATATTATACATATTTTCGTATTCATATCTATATGATATTAGTGTCCGTGTTAGTGCTACATAGACTCTCACCCAACCCTAAGTGTTGTCCAAACGCGCAACACCAAGCCTTCCAACTTATGTAACACAGATACTGACACGAGACACTGATACGACATAGACACAGACAAGGAGATACGGAGATACGTATAATTTCTAAAATATAGGGCATGAGAATACGGATGTATATATTATATAATTTTGAATTATATAAATTGACGATAAAGATTTATGTGGACTAAGTATGTTTTAGTTTTTTTTGGAACAGAAAATGTTGTTCATGACTGGTTCAAAATGATTTGTTCCTTATTTTTATAATCATAATAAAATTTAATACAATAAATTTGAGTTTTTAGAAAATTAATATATTTCTCTTTTTAAATTTTTGTTAGACCCGGGCTAGAATTGTCAGAAATCTAACAAATATTTTTTTTGAATTAGACACCTCACTAATACCTACTCTAAGAGGGTCATATAAATATCGATGTCCAATACATTTATCTAACACGGATACTGTTTAAGAGAAGTGTTCGAAGTGTTCATACTGTTCGGCACAAACCACGTATCCCTCAAAGCTTCGCGTGGAAGCCTATGAAAACGTAGAAATATTTAGTTATAATATTAACACGTGGTTAAGGGAAGAAGGTCTTATCTTATTGTACTAGTTTTTATAGCCACGAGATGCATGATATTTTTTTTATGTTAGAAAACAAATTAATTAATATTTAATTCTCATATTTTTCATATAGTTTAAGAAAAATGACTTTCGTAATCAATATTTCTAATGGAAGTTAAAGAATTAAATATTGTTTTAAGAATTCTGCATTCTAATAAGTATTTCTTGTTTCATACACGCACATATTCATAATATTTTTTTTTCCTGTTAGTTTTTTCATTCTGCTAACCTTTAAAACATTGTTTAAAATTTCAATATTTTCATTAAACTTATATTCTTCTACAAATATGAAAATAAGTAAAGAATTATAGTGGCCGTAGTTCGGATTAGAAAAATGTCCCATTAATTAATATGATTCATTACATGAATAAAACAAAATTAAATGCTTAAATGTATTAGGAAAATGTATCAAAACTTTTGTTCATTATTTTATGTATAAAAAATATAAAATAATTGCTGAAATATTATACATTTTTCTTACTATTGTATTATAATAACAACACGTTTAATAATGTTGAAAACTAGACAATGATTGTATTATAATTAGTATTAAAAAACCTCATTTCATTTTTTATATAAAAATAAATATCGTATAATAATAGTGGTACAAATAAGCATCTTATATCATGCCTGCCTATTAATTTTAATGTAAGCATATTCTAATATATATATATATATATATATATATATATATATATATATATATATGTATGTATGTATGTATATAATATTAATATGTTAAATTCCTTTAAAATTAATAGTTGGTATAAAATCTCCCACCTTATATTTTCTCCAAAAACAAAAGGCGTAATAAAATAATTCTTCAAAACTACAATTCAAATACTATTATAAAATATAAAACATTAAAATTAACTTGAATACATTGTAATTGTATATATAAAAAATAAAAAGTTAAGCTCACATTTAATAATATATCATCACATAATTTTATCTAAAATAAAGTATATCAAAATATAATTATTTAAAATTGTTCTTAAATAATCTCATTCCTAATCATGGATTTACATTAAGCTTCTTCTTCGTTGTTTCTCTTCACAGGATCTTAGTTTTAATAATTGTGAATGATAAATATTATTAAAAAATATAATATTTATTGTCCTAAAGTCAACTTATTTATATATATGCATTATGTCTAGGCAGGAATGGACGTGAATCAATAAAAGTATTATAATTAAGTTTGTATTAGTTTAATTACAGTATATTAAGTTGATTTAGAATTATTGTAGCAATCTTTTTAATTAATACTTCAAAGGTTGCTTCTAAAACCATTTTAATTAGTTCTGTTATTATCCACCGGATCTGGACTTCTAGTCTTCCACCATACATGATTAAGAAACAAATTAAAATTAAAAAATAACTACCAATAATTTGGAATTCATTAAAAAGAATATTAAAAAATATATATCACCTTTTAATATGTCATTTTGGAAATTTGTGCCTCACACTACAGGTCATTATTACGAATAATATTTTTAATAAAAAATAATTCTCTTCTCCATGTTTTGAGATTTGGACCCAAAGTTTAATTAAGTTCCTATATAAGTGGGATATGGTGGCATTCTTCTCCATCTCTCACACTTCTTGTTTGTTCCATATATTATACTTTCTTGTTGGTTGATCATAATGTCACTTGCTGGTAAAATCAGCACTGAAATTAGGGTTCATGCAACTGCTGCAAAGTGGTTCAACCTCTTCGCAACACAACTCCATGATGTTCAAAACCTTACAGATAGAGTCCACGGAACCAAACTGCACCATGGTGATGACTGGCACCACAATGAGTCCATCAAACACTGGACTAGTACCATAGGTAAATATTCAATCCTTATATGGAGACAAGTAGCATATTATATATATATATATATATATATATAGTCAAAATACAAATAAACACATATTTAAAGATGGAGTGATTGATATTTTGAAAAAAAAATTCTTTAGTTCAATTAAATGTTTGATCATGTATTACAACAAAATTTGTTTCTGCATGTTTTTCTTTTTATGACTGTTATTTTCATCTGTTGACTTGTTTGTTTATGATCTAAAGTCTTTGATAATTTTGAGTTGGTTGGTTTTGTGGGGTTTTCTTTTTAGTTTTTTTTATCGGCAATAAACAATTAAATTAAATTGATGTACTTAAGGGGTGGTCCAACCCTCATACAAAAGTTACTTTCTACCTTCGTACCTAAAATCCACAGATTAACCCACTACTTCTTTTCCCAACACTAATGACTGAAGAATAAAACAACACACCAACATGAAATCGAGTACATACATACCAAGGGTTCAAGACACCATTCAGAGAATGAGAAACTCACTGACAGTAATTTTGAGTTGATCCAAAACCGAACCTTGACCTGAGCCAGAGAAAATACTTCAGTATAATCAACCACTCCTCATTTAAACAAACAGGTTGATTTTGAGTTGATAGTTTTTAGTAAACTTGTAGGATCTCTTGAAACGAGACGTTTTGTAAAATGGTTGGATCACTCATGATATGGAGCATATTGATTAATTTATTTTTACTAATAAAAAAAGAAATATAATGAACAAACTATTATTAAGGTCAATTTCTTAATGGCTTTAATTAAAGAAATTAACATTGAAGCTAAAACAACTACCAAAGAGATTAATGTATTTTGTAACTCTTTATGTGTATGTTGTTGGTATTGATTATTGCTTGTAAAACACCAGATGGTAAGGTGACAACATATCACGAGAGTATTGAATCCATTGATGAAGCAAACAAAACAATAACCTACAAGGTCTTCGGTGAAGAATTCGATCACAAGTTTAGGGTTTTAAAGGTAATATTTGAAGCAATTCATAAGGATGAAGGTGGTTCCATCATCAAATGGATCATTGAATATGAAACTACCAGTGAGGAAGTTCATCCTCCATTTGGGTTCCTCGAATATTTGCACAATGGAAGCAGAGATGTTGATGGCAATCTTCTCAAGGCATAGCTCCAAAACTTATGAACAAAATAATAACAAATATCAAATAATTAATGGAGATTGGCTATGGATGAAGTCATTATATATATGTACAATAAATTCATGTGATAGTCCTTTTTATGTGTTGAATAAACATGGATGCATTACGTTATGTTTCTTGTTTTAATTAAGTTTGATTTCGCAAATATCTTTATTGTAATTGGAATGTATTATCCAGAAGTTCAGGAATTTAATTAATATACCTTTATCAATCAAAAACCAAATATATAAAAGTTTATCAACTCTTGCTATTCACGAGATGTTTTTTTTTATATCAAAATAACAACTAATCGTTTTATATACATTTAATAAGTTCAGAATTTGGTTTAGCTCATACGGTTGTGACCTAGTTAATCAAATTTTATTTAAAATTCATCATAGAAAACATTCAGTACAAGAAAACGGTGATTTAACTTTCATATGTTACGGTGATTTAACTTTCATATGTATGTGTGTGCTAGGTGTAGGTGCGATTTTCGTAGGTCAAACCGACGCAAAGTATTTTAATATGCGTAGGTTTGGCTAACGAAAATCCGACGTTTATGCGTCCGTTTTTGGCCCACGAAATATTATATTTTTTTTTGTAGTGATCTTTAAACTCAACATCCATTAGATATAATTTTTCGTTGACACAAGATAATCACTCAAAATTTAGAATTTTTGAGTAAAAGTATTTGTTAAGTAAGTGATAGAGGGTATCTCGACACACACTGCTTAAAGGTTGAAAACGGGTCGACCATCTAAAGACCATTTTGTTGACGTAGTTGAAGTGGTTCTCAAGATATAACAAACATCTCTCAACACAACATGATTAACATAATTCAAGATAACTTGTCCTAATCCAGGACCAGATTGAGGCACTTCTTCTTACACAAGAATTGCAGTTTGAGAAACATGGTTTTTTTTTTTTATCTCCTTTACAAGCTATTATTACTTTTGGTTCATAGTCTTTGTCAAATCATCAACAAAATCACATTTGCATCAACAACTCTTAAAATAGGGAGGAAAAATGTCTTTTCATTCTAACAATTCTTAATGTTTAATGTGTAATGACATAATTAAAATTGATAATGACTCAGGTATGCTTATCAAACATGTTTGAAATGTTTGCTTTACTATACCACACATGAACACGACCTTTTATTTAAATCATTTGTTTCATGTTCTTGAAATTAACAAAATTCTTATCAATGTTTCAAAATTTGCCAAAGATAATAATGTGTATTTTGAATTTTATCATAAGAAATGCTATGTTGAAAATAAGGCCTCCAAGAAAATTGTTTTTCAAGAAAAAATTAAGGATAAGTTGTATATTTTCCATGCGTTTCAACATTTGGGTTTTTATGCTAATAATACTTCTTTAGTGAAATCTTTACCAACTTTTAATCTTTGTCATTCTAGACTTGGTCACTCTTCATTTTAGACTTCGAAACAAATTTTCAATAAATGTGTTAGACAAATTCTTTTTGTTATTCTTATGCTTAAGGCATGTCTCATTAGTTGCATTTTCTATTCTTATGCGCGACTTCCACAGAAGTGTCCGGGTCGAGAATGGAGGAGATAAAGTAAAAGAGAAAGACAGAGGAAACCAATCCACATCCAATCGGTCGGACAGGTTCAAAGAAACACAAGGATCTCAGTTTCATACCTACACCCCATTGAATGCTGTAAGGGGTAAAATTATGGACGAAACCCTACAAGGCGAACTACTCCTGACCTTAAAACAATTGTAAAGTCCGACAAATGCCAATATGTCTAAACATTGTCGGTACCATCGCAACTACGACCACACGACCGAGGGTTTTCACTTATGCACACCAATCCCCACAAAAGGAGAGATATCCTCCCAAGGAACGGAAAAGCAGTATACACGACATGGACGAGAAGGATCATGTCGTTTTGACGATGACCAACACCCTTCTAAGAAAAAAAAAAGGAGTGAAAGTCTTGTACATAGGACTCGGTCGCAAAGCGAGAGTTCTCGAAGGAACGATCGATCGAGACGTGGCACCTGGGAGGTCATCAATACCATAGCCGGTACGATCCCGCTCGGAAGCATCAGTCGAAGAAAGGGACAATTACGTAGAAGTCCTTCCCTGGAAAGCAAAAGTCCCAAACACGCTACGGGGAAAGTAAACACTATCGCTGGAGGATTTGTTGGAGGAGGATGTTCCAGTTCCGTCAGGAAGAAGCATCTTCGAACCATTCAGTCAGTCCACTCAATAACCACCAAGGGTTGATCGAGGATTCCACCAATAACTTTTACAGATGGCGACTTCACCACTATCGACCCAACCCAGAACGACCCCTTGGTCATTACCGTGGAGATTGAAAATTTTGCCATCTCTAAGTTTTTGGTGAATCAAGGCAGCTCGGTTGACATCCTGTACTGGAGGAATTTCAAGAAAATGAGGATTCTAGAATTAGAAATTCAGCCATACAACGACCAGATTGTTGGATTTTCTAGTGAGAGAGCGGACACACAATAATTCATTAACTTGTACACCACATTTGGGGGAAGAAGGGTACATTTCCAATACAATAAAAATCATATATCTCCTGGTAAACGCAAATCCTCTTATAATATATTGCTCGGTCGATCGTCCATTAACCGTCTAAAGGCAATAATGTCCACTCCCCACATTGTAATGAAGTTTCCATCGGTAACAGGTGACATCATTACTGTCCATGTCGATCAGAAGACAACTCACGAATGCTATGTCACAAGTTTAAAGGTTAAACCGACTAGTCAGATGTACAAGGCCTCACCGCGTGAGCAGTCCATGGGAAGGAGGGGACACTCGCCAAGATCTAGGGAACCGACCAGGGATCGATTCCGTGATAGAAAGTCAAGAGAACACATGGTCGCCCTGGTTAATCTTGACCCTTGGCTCAACAAAGCCCTTATTGAACCAAGCAAGGACCTTCGCCCGCTACCCCTCTAGGATGAAGAGCATGCAACACATATGGAGACTTCCCTGAAACCAGACGACAACAACCTGGTAAGTCAAACGTTAATTGATAATGTTGATTTGTTTGCTTAGACAACTTCAAATTTACCCGGAGTGAGTCCGAAAATCATTACACATCGTCTCTCTGTCTATAAAAAGGCTAAACCAATCACTCAAAAGAAACAAAAGATGGGTGAAGAGAAACGTGATGCCGCACGACAATAGGTTGAGAAGTTAGTAAAAATTGGCTTCATCAAAAAAGCACACTACACCACCTGGTTGGCCAATGTGGTCATGGTAAAAAAGTCCAATAGCAAATGGAGAATGTGCACTGATTACATTGACCTCAAAAAACCTTGTCGAAAGGACTCTTACCCTCTACTAAGCATCGACCACCTCGTCGATGGAGCGACCAGCCACAACATTCTAAGTTTTTTGGATGCATACTCCGGATATAACAAATCCAGATGCACCCAAGAGATAAAGAAAACACGACGTTTATGAAAGATTGTGAATATTTCTATTATGAAGTCATGTTGTTCGACCTCAAAAATTCAGGGGCCACCTATCAAAGGCTAATGGACTACATTTTATAAGGGATGCTCGACCGTAATGTCGAGGTTTATGTAGACGACATTGTGGTCAAATTTGACTCATGCCAACAACACATCCAAGACCTACAGGAGGTGTTTCAAGCTATTCGAAACTACGACATGCAACTCAACCCTGACAAGTGTGCGTTTAGGATAGAAGGAGAAAAGTTTTTAGGTTTTATGCTCACTCATCGTGGCATAGAGGCAAACCTGGAGAAATGTAGGGCAATCACCGACATGGTTAGTCTTGAGAACGTCAAAGAAATTCGAAGATTGGTCGAGCGACTAACAACCTTTCTAGGTTCGTACCAAGGCTAGCAGCATAACCAAGCCCATCGTACAATTTCACGCAATAAGGCTAAGTTCCAATGGACAAGCGAGTGTGAAGGGATTTTTCTTCAATTAAAAGCTTTCTTGGTGTCCCCCAGTTATTCAAAAGTCGAAAGCCACAAAGCTACCAATTTATTTTATCAACAAGGTACTTCACGGTGCCGAGATACGTTACCATATGATCGAAAAGGTAGTCCTGGCCTTGGTGATGACAACACGGAGAATGTGCATGTATTTTCAAAATCATTGTATAATAGTCAAGACCGACTATCCGATAATGAAGATACTAGAAAAGTCAGATTTGGTTGGACGGATGATTGGATGGGTCATTGAGTTATCCGAATTTCAGATTCAATATCATCTCAGGGGGTAATTAAATCTCAGGCTTTGGCCAACTTTGCAGTCGAGCTCAACCCTCATCCGACCGAAGAGGAGGACTCACAATGGATCTTGCATGTCGATGGGTCCTATAACAACAGATCATGTAGTGCATAGGTGGTGCTCGAGGGACCAAGCGATCTCCTCCTCGAGCAAGAATTAAAGTCTAAGTTCAAAATATCCAATAATAAGGTCGAGTACGAGGCCATTATAGCCTGTCTCAATCTAGCACTAGATATGGAGGCCAAAATACTTATTCAGAAGCCGAAAGCCACAAAGCCCATAATAATTTACCTCGTTGTCTCAGAAGACGCGATTAATGGAACATTGGTACAAAAAGTGGAAAAGGATGAGCTACCAATTTATTTTATCAGTAGGGTACTTCACAGTGCCGAGATACGTTACAAGATGATCGAAAAAGTAGTCCTGGCCTTGGTGATGACAACATGGAGAATGTGCATGTATTTTCAAAATCATTGTATAATAGTCAAGACCGACTATCTGATAATGAAGATACTAGAAAAGTCGGATTTGGCTGGACGGATGATTGGATGGGTCATTGAGTTATCCGAATTTCAGATTCAATATTAGCCGAGGGGGTAATTAAATCTCAGGCTTTGGCCAACTTTGCAGCTGAGCTCAACCCTCATCCAACCGAAGAGGAGGACTCACAGTGGATCTTGCATGTCAATGGGTCCTATAACAGCAGATCATGTAGTGCATGGGTGATGGTCGAGGGACCAGGCGATATCCTCCTCGAGCAAGCCTTAAAGTTCGAGTTCAAAACATCCAATAATCAGGTCGAGTACGAGGCCATTATAGTCGGTCTCAATCTAGCACTAGATATGGAGGCCAAAAGACTTATTTGAAGAAGTGACTCACAACTTGTTGTCTGTCAATTCAAGGGAGAATTCGAAGTGAAAGAATCGTTGTTCGCTTATGCTTTTAGGGGAGGTGTTGTACGTTTTTGTTGAGTTTTGTACAGGGTTGGACCATCCCTGAAGTGATTTTGTACCGGTCGGTGCGGGACGAGTCAGTCATTCGACCTCAGTGACCGACCGACCCCACCAAAGCACATTTAAAGCACTTAATAAATGATGTCAACGACAATTATGAGAGCCCTTTATGAGTCACATTTATGTCGCGGATTATGCAGGAAATATCTCAGACAAATCAGCTAAATACTGATTAACTGAAAGATGATACAAATATTCTTAAAATATACCAGCAAACCTATATACAAGGATATCTCTATATAAATCAGGGATCACGATACACATCGATAAACAACTGATATTCAACCCATCATAAGGGTCCATGACCAACACTATAAATAAACCGTTTGCAGAGGTGTAAGGTATGCTTTAATCAGTTTACAAATATACACTCTTTACATAGAGTACTTACTTGATCGTCGGAGTACCTTTTTCAGGTCAACCCCGACCAAGTGCCGACATTTGAGAAAGGAGACTCGAAGGAAGGAGCGAGGCTCATCACCACGTCAACAATTTGTACAACCAGTTTTAGATACTATCTAAACTCTCTTTGCCTATACGGGTACAAATTCATATTTATTTATTTTTCCTTATTGATAAATAATAATTATAACTTAAAAGAGTTATGCAAGAATAAATACAATAATTATTTATTACTTGAAACTGAACTGAATAATAAAAAGGCTGCCTGAGTCGTATTCAACTGAAAAATGAAGTAGAAGATGTTTTCTAAAAGTTCTCTAACAGTCCTAAGTTTCTTCTACTACCAATACCAATACCAATTCATTCAAAGAACAAATCTAATACAAATCATCGTACCAAGACACGAATTTATCATACAACTACTATTAAATGTCATTTCATCCATCCACGTATGCAATACAATCATCAACTTGGAAATAAATGTTATTATCTTTCTTACCTATTTCAACAAATCTTTGAAAACCATCTCCAACAATCCAACTAACCTTCCAAAGCTTAATCCCCCATTATCTTTAATTTTTTACTTCTTTTATAAATTTCATTTGATCACATATCTTTTCATTTATAGTCTATTATCATTGTGATGACATGATTGATATGATGACACACTCTTTTTTTTATTAAGCATGTAAATCTAATTCTAATAATAATAATAATAATTTCACTGCAAAAACCAAAATTATTAATGATTGCACAATTGATATATGACATATTTTTTCAGTGTAATATTGCAAATATTAAGTTATTACATTTTTAGCGACATCGTCAAATTATTATGTCATGACACGATTGACATGACGTATTTTTTACAATGGAACACGTTAACACACGTTGTTAATATTAATCATAAAAAAATGCAATTTATTGGCATGATTTAAAAATTGTATGGGAATGAAAAACAAAAAAAAAATGACGATGATACAAATTAAATGAAATAAAAATAATATAAAACAGTAAAACAAGATATTTATCATTCATTTATTTATATGAATTAATAATCTTATAAATTAAATAAATAAATAAAAATAAGTTTTTAATTATAATCCAAATCTTGAATTACATGATATGGTGGCATTTGGTCGGTCTTCAAAATTTGAATATTAGATTATAAAATGTAGACCTAATATCAGACATTTTGATTAGAATTAATGGTTAAGTAATCTATCACTATCTAAAAAGTTGACTTATAATAGCAATTTGTATTTACCTATCATAGTAATAATTATAAATTTAAATATTTCCTATGTTAGGTATTAATTTAATTCGCATAATTTATTAGAATAGTTAAAAGTTAATGTCATAATAAATACTTGTTATATGGATTTAATTAATTATTTAAGAAATTTTTTAGATGTATAAGGATTTAGAAACTAGTCTAAAAATAAAGTGATATTATTTAGATGATACATACACATTTTTATTATTTAGATAAAAAATTATTTTAAATAAAAAACTATTTATTTAAATTTTATTTTAATATAACTACCACTTTATATAAAAACATTTTTTCCTCTATCTTTTCTCTAGATTTTTGACCTCTTCCTTTATCAAATTAATTATCAGAGATATAACTATTGAATCACTAGTAGTGATTAGAGTCAAGCTGCCTAATCGAATTTGGTCCCAAAGATTTAGTCGATGAAAGAAATTGTTTGATCTAAAAATCTAAGAGTTTTGATATTTGGATGATAGAGCCTCACTAAGTGAAACAAAGATTCCCTAAATAGCTTGCTAGGCAAGCCTCTTACTCGTTGAGCGAGAATGCATGTTCTTCACTTTTAAAATTTCACGTTTAAGTAACTTTTAAAACTTTTTGAGTGATGTTCCTTGTAATTGGATGTTGTCATGATACATGTATTGCTTGAATCTTTTATGAATTGTTGATTTTATATATATTATATATATGTGAACATTGTTGTGAGAAATTTCATGAATTAAGAAGAAAATACTTATTTATGTTTATTAATTCATAGTATGTGTTATGATGTGGACATAGGTTTTTTCACGGAGAGGGTACTGTGTCGAAATGTTAAGAGTGTGTATTGATTTTGGGACTATGTGGAATAGATTGTCCTAACTCTCGTGATATACTGGTATCACATAGAAAAATGTGTTTAGGTGTTGAAGGAAGTTTTTATGACCTATCGGGGGTGTGAAAAAAATTGTATTGAGTATGTCACAAGGAAATTACCCTCTCATAAAAGAATAAATTTCTTGATGTTGAGACATGTGCATATATGTTTAGTTTGGATGCATAAGTCTTCCTAAAATAAAGTGAAATGTTTGTTGTTATATGTTAATGAATTTTTAACATGAGTAGTGAATGTTATATAAGAATTGAGAATAAACACTTGATTATCGATTAATATGTTATAATATAAATTATGAGATGATTATTCAATGTTTACTTGCTATATAATTGCATTGAAAGTTTTAAAAACTCTACTTTTACTGTACATTTTTGCTTATGTTTGTTCTTATAATTTGTAATGCTTGTATTATACGGAAATAAGACTATAGGAGTTAGTATAGAAAATTGAGAAATCTTTTTATCTTACCATGTATATATTTAAAATTTTAAAAAATATATTTTATAGTATTATGATAATATAAATTATATATATATATATCATTATAAGAAAATCATTAAATAGAAACTAATTTTAGAGACCATAATAATTAATTATTATATCTTGACTAAATTAAAGACCATTTTATAAAATAAAAAATTATTAATATTTAAAATAATTTTTATTACTAATAAAAATTTATAAAACCGTTTTGTAAATTGTTAAGAAGATTTTAATACTAACTACTTTATATTATAAATTAATTTTATTAATATTTTAAAAATAAATTTAAAATTTAAAATATTAATAAAATCTTGATAACTAATTTAGATATAATTTAAAAATTATTTTATAAATTTAATTATTATTTAATGATTTTTATATATAATATGATATTTATCAAAATTAAAATGTGAATATGTCTCGATTTTTTAGTATCCTGATTCTTTTTCTTGTCATTGTGTCCTATCAAAATCAAAATGTGAATATGTCTGGACTTGTTTAGTATTCATATTTTTTTTTCTCGTCATTGTGTCCTACATTTTTTTTATATGTTGTCGTCCTCAGTCCCAATCTAGAGGTCTGTTTCACCTTTGTTCCATGCTTTTACTCTCTGTTTGATTCTTTTTTTTTGTGGCCAGCATTTTCTTGTTTAAAACATAATATAAAATAAAATAATTTAAATTTTATATTTATATTTTATGAAGTAATTCATTTAATATATTATTATTTTAAATATAATTTTTTTATTTACTAAGATTTAATAATAAATTTTATTTTAATTAATTTTTTTAATTTTAATTTCTATGTTAAAACGTATTTCTATATTAAATTATTTTTAAAAATTAGTTTAAAATTTATTTTAAAATATATACTAAAAATTTATTTTATTACACCAACCTCAACTTTTTAGATTTCTTTCACTCACCATTTCTTTTCCTCAATCTAAATAATTTCATTTTTTATTTTTTATTTTTCATTTTTCATTTTGCTTTTCTAGCATTAAAAAGCATAACCCTAAATATATTGCATTAGTGTGACATGCAAAAGTTAATAAGAAGTCATTATTATGGCTGGCATACGTTATTACCATGGTTTAACAAAATGATAGAATTACTTTCATCACATAAAAAGAATTATATAAAAGAATTAATAAGAAAGGAGAGTGCAAACATGGTCTGTAGTAAAAAAACTAATACTGACAATGTTAATTTCTCTATTGTGTAATCGTTGTCCTCTCTGTGGTGTGGAAGAGGAGTCGGTAAGTAATCTCTTCTTTGAATATAGGGTTTCTTAGAGAATTTGGAGGCTTTGTCTCGAGTGGTTGGGGTTCTCTTCAGTATTTCATTGTGATGCACAAATGTACTTTAAGATGTTTAAACCTACAAGTTTGAAACATACTACTATTAGGTGTTGGGGGGATTTGGGTTGGTATTATAGGTGAAATTTAGAATCATAGGAATATGGTTGTTTTTAAGAATGGATGAGTTGATGTAGTTGAAGTTTTTACTGTGGTACAAAGGAATACCTGGTATTGGGCTACGATAAAGGAACGATTGGTTGATTTCTCTTACTCGGATTGATGTTTGGAACCTTTATGTTATATGAGGTATTTGAGAAATTGATGTTAGGTAATTTATGTTTAACGTCTTGACTAGGTTTGGAAGTTTTTGTGTGATTTAGTGTAGGTTTTTGGCTTCTGTAGTTTTCTTACAGGTTTGGTTTGATATTTATGACTCTTGGGTGTTTGAGTTACTTCTACTTGTTGGCAAAGATCGTATTCAATTGTTGAAGAAAAGTGTATGGTGGTATTTATTTTTTCTTATTTTGTGAGAACGTGTCTCATTTGGAGGGATGATGTAATTGTATTTTGATGTGATCATACCTATATCAGTCTTGTCATGTCTATATCACCCTGGTTGATGTTTTGTAGAGTATGTTAGATCCCCAGTTGGTTGAATGTTAAGAAGTTTGGTATAGGTTATTTTTGTATAAGGATTGAGACACCCTGAAAGTGTCTTATTTTATTTTATTTACTCTTTACTGATAAAAGAGAGAGAAGATTAATTCAAAAAAAATGTTTTGGTATGTGGGGCTACTAATGAGATTGAATGGGTGGACAACATGGGAGCTTAAAATAATGTTTTGGGTATCATTTGTATGTGCAGAAAGAAAGGATAAATTTGATCTAATTGGATATAGAAATTGAAGGGGTATGGAGAAAAAGTTGAATATACCAGTCACTTTAGAACCTCTACTTCCTAAGTAAGTTGGCAGAAAAATTAGTTATGTGGGGGCAAATTAGCAATAAGAGAAGTGCACAAAATACTAGAGCATGGTTTCAAAGCACGTTCTATTGAAGACATATTTTATTGAACTGTACAAAAAATTATAAAAAATATTAAATAATAATTAAATTCAAAGATTAGAAATAATTAATTATAATACTATTTATTTTAAAAATTAAAAAATTATTTTTATATATAATATTTTTTATTATTAATAAATATTTACAAAATAATTTTTAAATTGATATTCTAAATTTTAAATTATCTTTAAAAAACTAATTTAGAATATAAAGTAAATAGTTAAAATATTAGTAACTAATCATTAATACCAATTTAAAAATTATTTTATAAATTTTTAGTAATGATAAAAATTATTTATATACTTATAAATTTTTTAATTTATAAAATAATTTTTTAATTTAATCAAACAATAATTAATTATTTTAATCTTTAAAATTAAGTTTTATTTAATATATTTTTTTTAGTGAAACAGAATTTCAAAGCACGTTCTATGTGGAGGCATATTTTTTTATATAAATGTACAAAAAAGGGGATTTCAAAATCAGAGCACGTTTTATATTTTATATAAGGGTGATGCTACTTCACTTTACACCCAAAAAAACATTAATATTTATAATAAAAGAAATAAGAAAATCTTTTAGTGAGAATATAATGTAAAATGTTAAATGTTAAAATAATTTTTAAAATTAAAAGAATTAAAAATGATTAAAATATTAATATTTAATAAAATGTAGAGTGAAGTGTGAGTTGTCTAAAAAGCAATTTTCCCTTTAATAACAAGTATAAAAAGCATTTAAATTTATCAAAATTTAATAATCTATAGTCGATGACAATAATGACTCACACCACCTAATTTTCTGTGAATGACAAGACCCTGAATAAGTGCTTTATTGTTTTTTTATATGGAACAGCCTTACGTAGACATGCATGTGAAAGGGTTTTAAGCGGGAAAAACGATATTCTCATGTGGTTTTGAAAGCCTTGTGATTGTGGTTTATAGTAAATAAAATAATAATAGATATATGGTATTAGATATGGATCTAGATTCTCACACAAAATCTGATTAGGTATTTTCTTTATTGTAGGGTATGAAAATGGACCACAAAATTTAATGAATTGGTTGATTGGTATGGGTGGCTAAGTGTTGTTGCTATATATAAGTGGATAAGGGGCAATGTTATTCTTCACCATCTCCCACCCTTCTTTGTCTGCTTCATATTCTTGCTTCTTTCTTTATCATCATGTCACTTTCTGGTAGAATCAGCTCTGAAACTGGGGTTCATGCAACTGCTGCAAAGATGTTCAGCTTCTTCACTAAGCAACTGCATCATGTTCAGAACATTACTGATAGAATCCACAAAGCCAAACTGCATGATGGTCATGACTGGCACCACAATGAGTCCATCAAACAATGGACTTATATCATAGGTAAATTCAACTATGTTTTTACCCTAACTTTTAACATAGTTTGCCTCCACAGTTCTATCTGTTCTAGTGATTATTTTCTTAAAACTTTTTAATGATAGAAACTATATTCTATCTACTTACATTCATAAAAGTTTTACTGTTTTTTTTTAAAGAAGTAGCTGATTTCATGAGAAATTTTCAAAATTACACGATTTCATCGTAATTTTAATACCTGAGAGTTCCTATATAAATTAGCATGACATGTCTACTTGAGTTTACCATGATCCTAACTACTCTTAAATTTTTCCACAAACTTGAATACTACGGCTGAGATTTTACTGTAGAGAATATACTAAGAGATTTAATATTAATGAACATTAATTGTCGTATAAAACATCAAATCTTGAAGAGTAGACATCAAGGTTAAAGTTGAAAAAAAATTATAAAAATAATTAAAGCTGAAAATATTGTTATTAGAGATTGAAGTAATATGAAATCAAAATCAAAATTTTTCTATTAAATACCAATTTAAAAACTATTTAACAATAATAAAAATTAATCTAAAAATAAATAATTTTTAAAGTGATTTCTAATTTAGTCGCTATAATCACTAATTATTTTTTATCTTTAAAAATTAGTTTATATTTCATGATTTTTTTAAGTGTAATAATCACTAAGTTTAAAGAATTAATATAACTTAAATAATTAAAAATAACTAAAATTTTGTTTACTAATTTTAAATAACTATTTAACTAGTTAAAAAGCTTATTCATTGCAAAAAGCATAATTTGAAAAACTAATTATTTTTAAATTGTAAAATAATTTTTAAATTATTTATTAATATTTTTTATATACGAAATGATAATTAATTCTTCATTATTTATTATATACAACATCTTAAATATTCCACTTTAATTAATTTTATTGTTGATAGAAAGAAAGTTATTGATATTTTTTTTCTTCAAATTAGTTTCTGTTTACAGAAATTCTTGCCATGAAGTTTAGTTATTTATATAATTTTGCAAGAATGTTTATGTTATTTGTTTTGATTGCTTAAAAAACAGATGGCAAGGTTACGACATGTCAGGAGAGTATGGAATATGATGAAGCAAAGAAAAGAATCATCTTCAAGCTCTTCGGTGGAGACCTGGATCAGCAATACAAGCTCCTCAATCTGATATTTGAAGCAAGTGATAAGGAGAATGGTGGTGCTGTCATCAAATGGATTGTTGAATATGAGAGGCTTCGTGAAGATGTTGATCCTCCATATGGCTACATCGAGTACCTCCACAAATGCACCACAGATATCGATGCTCATCTTCTTAAGGCATAGCTCCAAAAAGTTATGTGTAAAATAAAAAGAAGAAGAAGAAGATGAAGAAGAAATAATGAGCTTTGCTTAAGGTCAACTTCTTATCTGAATAATAAGAATAATAATATATCTGTGTGAAGTTTGAGTAGAGGGATATGTTTATCTTGATCCTTCCTTTGGGTGCAATAATGTTGGATATGCATGTCAGTGATGTCTTGAAGTTTGTTGAATTATTATATGTTAAAATGTTTCATGTTATGTATATGGATATGAATGAATATTTATGATTTGTGTAGGGTTCTGTCCTTTTCTATTCATTGAATTAAGTGATTTTGGAAAAATCTTTACCACCCATTATTGAAAATTTCACTAGTTTAATGTACCTCTTTGAATGTAATAACAAGTCATGGAATTCGTAATGGCTCAATAAAATTTATAACTATGATGCGTATACGGTTCTATAAGACTTTTTATAACATTCTGATGATGGTGATATAGAATATGGAAACTTTGCATTTTGTATGTAAGAACTTTTATAATAAGTTGAATTTATTATTCAAACAAAACTTTTTAAGATTAATATAGTCATAGAAAATATAACTTTTTACGTAGGTTTTCATCAGAACTATCTATTATAGTAAACCAGACTTTTTATATTAATATTATAATAATCATCATAGATTTTTTTTAAAAATAAATATTTACATTATTATTTATTTATTGTAAAATCCACTAATCTTCACACACATAAATGTAACAATGTGTATTTTTCTAATTATACGAAGCATTAATATTAAATTATATTATTTTTAAAAATTATAAAATAAAAGAAAAAAATATTAATAATTTATCTTTACATTTATGTAATGATAAAAATATTTAATAAGATATATTAAAAAAATAAGCATACAATATCATTAATTTTCTTTTCAAGTTAATAATAATAATAGCAATTAAAAAAAGTTCAGTTACAAGTTTCTTAATTATCGCTAACCACTAACAACGCTAATGATAGCCAGATGAGAGTGTACATAAGTGATAAAACCATGGTTTTGAGCATTTGCCTATGTAAGTTGGAAAGTTAAAGAAAGAGTTCAAGTAGATTAAAGTTACTATAAACATTTACAAGCATAAAAATGATAACAAAAACCCATAACAGAATATTGTAGAACAAGAACTAATGTCATAAAATAACACAAAAAAATGTCTTTGTAAGATTATTAATGCATTGGTGATTTAAGGTTTGATGCAATATTTTCATCTCCCTTTTCACATCTTCAATAGCAATTGTCGTTGTCATTTTTTTTATCATCTGAAAACAAAAGAGGTGATGATGAAAACATAAGCCTTAATTCCTTGAATAAAAATCATCAAAATGACATAAAACATCAAGTTTTTATCAGTAAACAAAATCAAATCTCAGGTAGAACTCAACGACAATTTCATAAGTTTTAAGTGTAACAAGTGATGCACCAAATGTAAGAAAGAATAAGATATGATTATTAAGATTAAGATTGAAGATAAAGAACAAATAAGCTTTGCTTTTGGTATGACCTTAACAACCACTGTTCACCCTTCTTGAACCTAGCAGAACAGGCATATATCCAAAATGCCCTCGATCTACTAATTCACCACGTCCAACCAGGGAGATTTGGTTTGGTGAATGTGTAGCGATGCCCAAAACAATAAAGGCAAAATCTCAAGTAATTGGAAAGGACTTTTTCGCATTTCATGAAAATATATTTAGTTTTTCTGTTTTAAGTTATTGGGTTTTGTTTATTTGTCTCAACTTTCCTTTTCTGTTTCAGATAGGTCTTAGTCTTTTTCTTATATATACACCATGCATTTTACTCTCTAATACACAAGTAGATAAGAATTTCTTTTGTATTTTATTTTCTCTGCTTTTATCTCTTTTATGCTTGAGTCATTGTCTCTTTTTCATTTGCAATTAGGGTTCATTAGAACCTCCCTTTCTCCATTGCGATTTCGCGCGATTACGTGCGCTCCATTTGATGCACCACATCATACAAGGAATATTCATCTTCATTAACTGTAATATGGTATCAGAGCCATTTAAAGCCTATCCTAACAAATGTTTGTTGGGCTTCTGCTATCAGGTCGTTATCGGACCACCCATAATATGTTATCCCATGCACGAGTTGTCATGCTCGGCTTGAGGAGGGTGTGTTGGAGATCCCACATCGACTAGAGATTAAAGTATTTCAATGTATATAAGCGAGTGCAAACCTTACCCCATGAGCCGGTTTTATGGGGTTGAGTTAGGCTTAAAGTCCACTTTGTAATATGGTATCAGAGATCTTCGAATGACTACAAATTATCTTTATTTCCCCCTTTGTTGTTCTTGGTTATCTTTTCTGTTCTCTTTCAAAATCTTGATTGGGTTTCAAAATCTCTTAGTCAATGTCTAATGAAAACCCTAGTCTTCATAGTCTTAATAGTAGTCACACTATTACATGCAATTTTTGTGATAAATACGGTCATACTAAGGCTGTTTGTTTTCGCAAAGTGGGTTTTTCTTCTGGTAATGTTAAAGCCTCAAAGTTGATGATCCTGCCTGTTGACCAGAACGTTGAAACCTGCCTCGTCAAAGGATCGACGTGTGCACCGCTTCAAACCTCCGTCCTTCTTCAAGATCCACCTCAAGAACCTGCAAAAGAACAGAGCGGCGCCGCTGCGGCCGATCGCACTCCAACGCCCAAGTCAGTGACCGAACCACCAAATACTAAGAGCAAGAACACTCAAGAACTCTCAAGGAACCGTGCAATGTTCTTTCTCACAGTAAGCTCTAGAACTCGCAAGCGTAAAGAGTATAATCTGAACGTGCGTACCTCAGAAGTTCGTTGAGAACTCTTATATACCTGGTCACTTTCTCTCTCCTGGCAGTTACAGACCTGGACACGTGTCTTGCATCCAGTCGTACACGTGCCATCATCTGGAGCCTCCTTGGCTTGGGCGCTGCTTCTGACTCTCTTTTTGGCTAAGTTATTTATGCATGGTACTGCCCAGTGCATAGCTAACTTGGGAGCGCGATCTCTACTGGAATTGGCGAGTTAGGGTGCTCTCGTACACCTTCCCTGTGGTCTCGTCGATCGCCTTCATAATCTGCACCACCTTCATCTTCGGCGATGTGCTTGCTCTGGCGATCTCCAATCACTTGGTCGCCTGAATTTATCATCTGGCGACTTAATCTTCAACTGGGCGATCGCCTGTCCTGGTATGCTGGAGATCGGAACGCGCCAACTTAATAACTGGAAACTACACGAACCCCTCGACTTCCTTCCCTTCTGCAAATCTGGCACCTTGTCAACACGCCTACACTGTAGTTTGATGCCACGTCATCACTTCCGCCTACCAGGGCGGTACAGTTTTCTTCTACTAGAAAAGTCTACACTTTTTTAATCGTCTTGGCCACACTGTCGACACCTGTTATAAAAAGCACGAGTTCCCTCTTGGCTACAAATTCACCAATTGGACATCCCAAACCAATAATATGATTACTACTAAAACTTTATCTGAGCTTTTTCCTAAAGAACAAGATGTAAAGGGGATTCAACTTACATCACAGTAGTGCCAATTTCTGACCAACATTTTGCGTCAGCAAAACCTTGAGGATCCTGCCCCTCACACTCAAATTAATCAAGTCAACACCTTCTCTGCTAATGAAATCCCCAATACTGAGCATTCTTCAACAAGTAAGTTTCTCTCTTCATTATCTGCTATAAAAGAATATTGGATTATTGATTCTGGTGCCACGGATCATGTTTGTCACAATTTGAATGTTTTTACTACTTATACTAAAATTAAATCTGTCTTAATTAGTCTTCCAAATGGTCAAACAAACAAAGCCCACTAACTTAAAACAGAAAAACTAAATATGTTAACATTTCAGATACAACGTCCGACGGAGCCTACAACCTAGAATTTTTATCAGTAAAATTTGTACCGAGAACGTGAAATGCTATACATCTCAAATTTTATTACAATTGACAATTTTAATAAAAACAATGTACTCTTTCCTCGCTTGGTGACCAACCGACCACATAAAAGCATATTTAAAGCAATTAATGAACGAAAACAACAATACTTACGTGAAGCCTTAATAAATCCTATTTAATGTGGATCAGATCTCCGAGAAATGAGTTAAGCACTGATTAACTGATGAAAGATATCGAAGATATTCCCAAACATGCAATATACTAATATACCTCCCTATAAATCAAGGATCATGTTATAAATCAGTTAGCAACTGATATTTGATTGATAATGTCCATCACAACATGGTCTCTTGACTAAACACTATAAATAAACTCTTTACAGAGGTGTAAGGTACGCTTTAATCAGCTTTACGACATACACTTTTTACACAAAGTACTTACTTGAGTGTCAGAGTACCTTTTTCAGGTCCACTCCAACCGAGCACCAGTATTTGAGGAAGGGGACGCAAAGGAAGGAGCGAGAAGATCACCGACACGTTAGTAATTGTACAACCAATTCCAAATACTATCTAGGTCCTCTTTGCCTATACATATACACCTAAAAAACTTATACATTATAGACACTTTTAGATTTATTTGTTTTCACACAACCACTAATCAAAGGCTAAGTCACACAACAATCCTAACTAACATGGTATTTGTCCAAACGATACCATGAAAAAAAAATATTTATTTACATATAAGTTAAGCCTTAACACCACATATCATGAATATTAATTTAATTATAAATTTCATAAAATCATCAAACCAACACTCCCTTAATATTTTTTTTAATAATGATGGATTTGCGTGGGCCAAGACTCGAAACCAAGAACCCAAATGAATATTCCAAGGAAACTGGAACCGCTAGGATTTGAAATTAAAGAATTCAAAATTAAAATATTTATTATACATTAAAAATATTTAAATTTTAAAACTCTAAACATGCGTGGGCTATAGCGGACGCATATGCGTGGGTTCCACGCAAAACCGACGCCTATGCGTGGGCCGCGGCCGACGCAAAATTTTTAAAAAATAAAATAAAACTTAAATCAATATATGTGTCCGTTTTGTGTCCAATGTAAATCTTGCGTTAGCTTTTACTCATTTTGGCCGACGAGAGTAGCGTCCGCAAATGGCCTACACAAAAATTTGGAAGCTAAATTGTAAGCTAAATCAAGTTTTTCTTATAGTGTATTTTCCCCTTTTATTTTCATGAGCACTTATGAATGCTGAGAAAACACTATTAACATTATTGGCAGGCATATTTAAGACAGTTAATTCACGTTTTCCTTTAGTGGACCAACCTCACCTAATAATTTGTGAATGACAAGACCGTGAATAAATGTTTAATTTTTTCTTTCATAAACAAAATAAATAAATAAATATCACTACAAGAAAAAATTAAAATAAAAGTCAATTTTAGATAAAAAATTAATTAATTATTATAATAATTAAATTAAAAATTATTTTAAAAATTAAAAAATATTGATTTTTAAATTAATTTTTATTATTGTTAAATAATTTTTAAATTGGTCTTTATATAGCTATCCAGGTTTAACTACTAATTATTTAATTTTTAAATTTGGTAGCAAAAACTTTGGTTGCTAATTAGATACCAATTTCAAAATCATTTATTAATAATAGAAATTAATTTAAAAATCAAAATTTTTTTAGTCTCTAAAATAGTCTCTAATTTAGTTATTATAGCAACTAATTATTTTTTATCTCTAAAAATTGGTTTATGAACGAAATAATTTAATTTTATTACAAATCAAATTAAAAATAATTAATTATTTTAATTAACTAAATTTAAAAAAAGTATATAATAATACAGATAAGCGTTCTATTCAAATAAGTTAAATTTTTTTAATCATAAACAAACATGTAAAAGAGTGTAAACACTAATTCGATTAGGAAAAACATACATACGTAATTTTAATTCAATAACAGACTTTTAGCTGGACAAAAGAAAAAAAAATTAGATGATTAAAAAGAGTTAGAATGATCTATCATTTTATACATGTAAAAGGGTTTTAAGGGAAAAACATTATATTGTGAGGTGTGGTTTAGAAGGTCTTTTTTTTTTATCAGCAATGAATAAATTAAATTAGAGGGTTACTTCAAGGGTAACCCAACCCATATACACAATCACAAAGTTACATTCCTTGTGATATCGAGCAAAATCAATTACCCAAAAGTTCTGAAACTTTAGATGTCAAAAACCTACAACTAATTGATCCCAAACTGGTTTAGAAGGTCTTGATTGTGTTTTATAGTAAATAAAATAATAAAAGATACATGGTATATTAGATAGATCTGTATTTAGACACAAAATCTGATTATGTACATTTTGTTTATTGTAGGGTATCAAAAAGGACTACAAAATTTAATTTTCGTTTATTGTTAGGTATATAGCTAAGTGTTGTTGCTCTATAAGTAGGTATATGGCAATGTTCTTCACCATCTCTCACCCTTCTCTGTCTGTTTCATATAGTTGTCGTTCTTTATCATCATCATGTCACTTGCTGGTAGAATCATCTCTGAAATTGGGATTCATGCAACAGCTGCAAAGTTGTTCAACATCTTCGCAACGCAACTCCATGATGTTCAAAACCTTACTGATAGAGTCCACGGAACCAAACTGCACCATGGTGATGACTGGCACCACAATGAGTCCATCAAACACTGGACTTATATCATAGGTAATTCATCAATTTTGTTACCCTAAGTTTCAATATATTTTTTCATGTTGTGATCAACAATAAATAATATATACATAAGAATCATTTTAGGTGATTCAACCCATATATAGAAACCTAAGACATTTGTACAACACACACCTTCCAACCAACGACTCAAAACTAACCCTATAAAAAACCACAACCGCAAAATAAGCTAAAGCGAAACAAGACAATCCAGAAGAACAAGATGTCAATTAGAATAAGACAAACAAGTAGAGGAAAATTTAGAAGAAATCCAGGACCAAATCTTCAATTGAGTCAAATAAAAGATCTCAGAGTAGTTCCGTCCACCTTTGAATAAAATCTTGTTCCTATAACATTAAATCTTACTAACTACCGCAATCGAAATACTCTTCATTCCTAAATTGATCGACTCAGGAGCATTACACAACCTAAACTGCAGAAAATGAGAGTAAGAACAACAATTAATCCATTTAATTCTTTACTAATAAAAAATAAAAATAAGACAATATATTTGAGCTGGTTATCTAAACAAATATTACTATATGTCACTTAACTTTATCATACTACTGTCACATCACTTTCCATCCAAAATTCTAAGACTCTGATACTTGTGGATTTTTTTTTTTCAAAATTCTAAGACTCAATACTTGTGGATCTTTTTGTTGTGTTTAAGATCTCAACACATTTTCCCTTAACTATTCTTATGTTTTTACCACGACATGCTTAAAAAGACTGGAAAGATTAATCCAATCGTGTTTTTTATATACTAGTTAAGGCACTTCTTTGAACTTCTATTTATTTCATTTTGTTGATAAAAAAAAAGCAATAACCTAGCATCAATTTATATAAATGAAAACACCTTCACCCTGAATTCTTAAAATTCAATATTTATAAATCTTGTTTCTTTATACGTCAAATAACTTTCTTGTTTTTACTTACTCAATACTAAACTTTCAACTCATACTTGAATTCTAAAATAAATACATATTGAAACACAAAATCAAATCTTGAAGAATAGATATCAAGTTCAAAACAAAATTATAGCTGAAAAAATATTTTTTAGAAATTAAAGAATTAATAACTTAAACAATTAAAAAACTAAATAAAAAGATTAATTCAAAATAACTAAAACTTTGTTTAATAATTTTAAATAACAATTTAATTACTAGTTCAAAAACTTATTTCACTGAAAAAAAAAACATAATTTGAAAACTAATTATTTTTTAAATTGTAAAATAATTTCTAAATTAGTAATTGATATTGTTTTTCTTCAAATTAGTTTCTATATACAAAATTTCTAGCCATGAAATTTAGTTCTATCATTGTCTAATTTTCCAAGAATGTTTATGTTTGTTTTGATTGCTTAAAAAAACAGATGGTAAGGTTGTGACATGTCAGGAGAGTATGGAATACGATGAAGCAAACAAAACAATCATCTTCAAGCTCTTTGGTGAAGAGATCGATAACCAATTCAAGCTCCTCAATATCAGATTTGAAGCAACTGATAAGAACAATGGTGATGCTATCATCACATGGACTGTTGAATATGAGAGGGTTAGGGAAGAAGTTGATCCTCCATATGGTTACATCGAGTACCTCCACAAATGCACTGCAGATATCGATGCTCATCTTCTTAAGCCACAAAATTAAAATGAAGAAGAAGAAATAATGAGCTTAGCTTAAGGTTAAGTGATTATCTGAATAATAATAATAATAAGTGTGTGAAGTTTGAGGATAAAGATGGTTATCTAGATCCTTCTTTGGATGGAATAAACTTGGATGAAAATGAATACTTTCACATGAAGTTGTATACAACTTTTGACGTGATGAGTTTAAAAAATAAGTTTGAAATTAAATAATATGAAAAATTATTAAAATTATTGTATCAAATGTTGTAACTTGATTGAATGAAAAATGTGGTTGCTAATGTACTTTCTTTAAGTTTGTTGAATTATTGAATGTTAAAATGTTCCATGTGATGCATATTTATGAATATTTATGATTTGTATAGTATCTTTTGGGTGATGTCCTTTTATATTGATTGAATTAAGTGATTTTGTAAAAATATTTAGCATATATTAATGAATATTTATGATTTTTGCAGTATCTTGTCTGTTCTTTCCTTTTTCATTGATTGAATAATGTGATTTTGTAAGAGTGTTTACCAGTACATGGAAACCCATTATTGAAATTTCAGTAATTTAATGTACCTGTATGAATGTAATAGAAAGTCATGGAACTGGCCATGGTTGAATAAGCTTTTCTTCTGTCTGCTTTTTTATTTTTTGTTATTTAAAATGATAATATATAAATTAAGAAATTTAATAAATAATTTGTATTCTTATTAAATTATACATAATTCTTTTTGTTATTAGTTTTGTTGGTATAAAAAATTAGAGCTGTAAACATAGCAGGAATGTACACAAAGGTCCGTGAAGTAATGTGCATGGAAGATATTTGATCAAATTCCTTTGAAGTGGAGATCAAATGAATGACTTTAAATGCAATGTGGATTTAGTATTAAAACATAGTGTTGGAGATCTTACATCGATTAGAGATTAGAGTCTTTCATTGTATATAAGTGAGTGCAAATCTCAGTTTCATGAGTCGATTTTATGGAGTTGAGTTAGGCTTCGCTGAGACTGCCAACTCGTGCGTGGGATATATATTATGGGTGGCACGATATGCCAAACACAAACACTCGCTAGGATAAACTCGAAATGGATCTGATACCATATTACAAAGTGAACTTTAAGGCCTAACTCAACCCCATAAAATTCTCAACTATCGACTAATTAATTAAAAAAATCATTAAATAAAAAATAATTTTAAAAATAAAAAATAATTAAATACTATTTTATAAATTAAAAAATTATTAATATTTAAAATAATTTATATTATTAATTTAAATAATAATAATTTTTTAATTTATAAAATAGTAATAATTTAGTTAATACACTAATTAATTATTTTTTATTTTTAAATTAACTTTATTTAATATTTTTTAGTGTTATTGGACAACAACATACAATTTTTTTTTTTCGAACACTTGCTTCAAAACAAAAGGAAAGAAACACAAATGACAAAAGAGGAAGATATTGAACAGGTGTTAGCAAATAAATACAAGTATTAAGATAAAATGAACAATATCAAAGACTAAAATCCAAGATTTTAAACACTTGCCAGTAAAATAAGTATTGATATATAATAGGATAATTTTATTTTTTTTAAGTTTATAGTAGATTCCATACATGAAGGTCGTTTATATTTCGCCCCATTTTAAGTTACTACTATAATAAAGATTATTGAAGATTGTTTAGCTCAAAATGCCATCAAACATTTTTGTACAGTAATTCTACATTTATTGGGATGGTTGCACCCACTATAGTTAATGATTGAAACATGCACCCTAGTTATGGAAACATATATAATTGTATTATAAAGATTTTGTGGATAAGAAATGTAGCACCACTCGTTTAAACTACTTATTTTATAAACCCATTTTCAGTTAAATTGATTTTTTTTTTTATAAAAACTTTTATGTTAGGTATCCTATGTAATTTGACATCTCATTAAGTTGACACCTTAAGTAATAATCATATGTTATCATATTAAAAAAAATATTATTAAAAAAAATAAAAAATAAAATAAAATATGGAGGATTAGACAAAAATCCATATGTTAACAAAAGTGACACATAGGTATACTATACCTATTCATAAATAATTCTAAGAACAAACTAGATGGAAGCCTATTATACCAATGAAATGATTTTCTATGAGTAAATCCTAAATTAACCAACTTATCTGCACACGCATTCCCTTCACGAAAAATATGAGTAACCATAAACCTGATTTTTCCCACAGTAATTAGGACAAGTATTCAATCGATTACGAAACATCCACGGAATATTAGTTCTAGCATTAAACGCAACACAAACCAAGGCATAATCACATTCCAGTCATTCATTAGTAAGCCTCATCTTTTGAGCTTCCTTCATAGCATATATAACTCTATAAAACTCAACAACCATAATAGGATATCCCCTAGCAACCCCATCAGTGTTAATTTAAACTCAGTCTGATGAAGGGAACTCCCATTTAATAGGAAGAGGACGAAGAACTTTACCAGTACGAATATTAATACTAAAAAACTTAATCACGTTGAAATCCAATATATTATTCTTCATTGAAGCTTCAGACAATTTCCTACTAGAAAAGTTAAATCTTTAACTATCGAAATAGCTTAAACATCAATCTTATCTTGAAATCTAGCATAATTCCTCATACGCCATATCATCTAAATAGAAAAAGTTATCACAACAAGCTTAATCAATTTAACCAAAGGACTACCCTCACTCTTAATAAAAGAAAGAAGATCATCTTTATTAGAGAAATGTGAAGTAAGAAAAATCTGTCGAACCCAACTCCAAATATGCAAAGCATTAGAACATTCAAAAAATAAATGCTAAATAGATTTCTCGTGCTTTTCACAAATTGTACACATAGAACATATATGAAAACCTTTATTCTGGATATGTTGATCTATAGGAAGCCGTCCATGAAAAACTTTCTAGAGTACTATTGTTTTAAAAGGGAGAATATATGAAGACCAAATGAATTTACCCCAACCACAGGGAACTCCTGGTTGTAAGAAAAAAGTCCTAGCCGATTTAAGAGTGAAACGACCAGACTCATCTAGATTCAAATTAGGAATATCGTGTTCCTCCCTAACCATGATATGATTAAAAAAAATGAGACATTTGCCGTAAAGACAAATGAATATTCCAATCACAACCAGTCCAAAACCGAGAGACTGTATCCAAAATTCTAGCACCATTAGATAACCCTACAATATTTGCTAAAGAAGTAGTAGAACACCATTTATCATTCCAGAAATTAATAGAAGTACTTGTACCAACAGTTCAAGAAGTATAATCAACTATAGTAGAATAAAACTATTTAATTCCAAGCCAAAGAGACGAGGATCTATAAACCATTCTAAACTCGTATTTTGATTTAAGAACTCTGACTTTCAGAAGAAAAGTCCAAGGCTTGTTGCTATAAGAAAAGTTTCAAGCAAGCTTAAGAAGATACACACTATTTTCATGATGAAGATTAATAATCTTCAAACCTTCATTTTCAAGAGGAGAACAGATAAGAGTCCAATATTGGTAGCTATGCCTTTTTTAAGAATATCACCAGTCTAAATAAATTTTCGACACCACTACTCAACTTGCTTAAGAAGTGAACATGTCATTTATACGTATTAAAGCTATAAGCTAAAAATCCAGAAATCACCGTATTAACTAACTGAATTCTATCCATCATGTTACAAGAGATCTACCTTTCTAAGATGTTAGCTTCAATTTCACTAGTCAAAAACTTAGGAACTCAATCAAACTAATTTAAAAAGCAACTTTTTAATCAATTTATCTAAAATGCCGATTTTTTAAATATTTTTTATTCAACTAATTTTTAAATGTTTTCTTGAATCGGTTTGCAGGGTATCGATTTTAAAAGTGATTTAATCAGTTTTTTAATTAGACACCTTTTGTTATAATATTTTCACGTGTTGCAGAAGGTATTAATTTATTTTATAGTAAATAAAATAGTATTTAGACAGCTTGCGAATTTTGCACGAGAAGTGATTAGGTATTTTCTTTCTTTTTGTAGGGTATCGAAATGGCCCCAAACTTTAATTAATTAGCCGTACTGATCAGATAAGTTTTTTATTTTTTAGCAAAAAGAATATATAACAATATTTACAGACATATTTAGGTGTTTCACAGCTGAGCCACTTACAGAAAATATTAATCAACAAACCTACTAACACTACTGAATGTTTTTTTCTGTTCAGAATTTGATATTAAATAAATCATCTGAATATTGTCTCTCTGGTTTTGAAGGATATTGGAGTTGGTACCATCAAGATTTTAGGTCTATCTGCTATGATCACCCCTTAATCAGAAAGGCTTTGTTAAGGGAAGAAATATTAATGATTGTGTCTGCATTACTTTAGAAGGCATTAACTTCTTGTCAAAAAAAATTAAGGGATGCAATATTGCTATCAAAATTGATATTAAAAAAAAATCTATTACTCTTAAATGAAGCTTTCTTTTCTAGATATGTTTTAACTCGATTTTTACTAATTTGATTCATTCTAGCGTAATTTGACATCTCATCTATGTTGACACTTTAAGTAATAATAATTATTTGTCATTACACAAAAGATATTATTAAAAATAAAAGAAAAAAGAAAGAAAATACAAAAAAAATATGGAAGGACTAGATCAAAACTCATATGTTAACAAAAACGATACATAGGTAGACTATACTTATTCATAAAGAATTCTAAAAACAGACTAGAAGGATTTCTCTATGAATAAATATTAAATTAACCAACTTATCAGTACACACATTCTCTTCATGAAAAATATGAGTAAATTTAAACCTGATTTTATCATAGTAATTAAGACAAGTATGACAAACATTCTATTCTTAAATATGCTATTTTTTTTAATCTTTTATGAGTACTTTTTCTATAGCAAAGGTGTTAGATAAGGAGATCCATTATCTCTTCTCCTTTTCAGTTTGGCTAAAGAGGTTCTTAATAGGGGTCTCTCTCTTTCGGTCTTGAATCAAAAGATTCTCCCATGGTTGGCCCTAAAGGGTTGTCTTTGTCTTGTTTGTAGATGATACTTTTGATTTTTTTAGGGTTAACAAAAAAAATGATCCAATCTTGTGGCTTTTTCCCATGCTAATGGTTCTATTTTTGGTCAATGGATGAATGCTTCTAAAACATTTCTTCTTTCTTGCTTATAATTCTGCATTTAATGGGAGAATTAAAAGTGTTATTGGATAATTAAAAGTGTTATTGGATGTAATAGAGGGTATGTTCCTTTCAAATACCTTAATGTTCCAATTTTTGTAGGTGTTTCTAAGTCTAGATATCTCCAACCTTTAGCATTGACTTCTTGGAAAGGAAAAATACTAAGTATGATTGGGGAGGGTTCAACTTGCTAATCTGGTTATTTATGGTTTTATGACTTATAACTTTTAGATAAATGGCCTATAAATATGCTTAAAGACTTTGATAAATAAGTTAGAATTTCAAATGGATGGAGATATTTCTAAGGCTGATATGGTTAATGTTATTAGAATACTATTTGCAATTCATAATCAGAGGTTTGCAGGTTATTTTTTTTTTTATCAGCAATGAATAAATAAAATTAAAGGGGATACTTCAGGGGTATCCCAACCCATATACAGTAACCAAAAGTGGACTTCCTATATCCACAAGCGAAACTCACCTTTATGTTGGAGCAGAACAACCTTAAAGTGAGAAAACCCTATTAAAAAATAACCTACATTGACGACCACCGATTACACATATAGTGGACGCCGTTTCATCGATCGGCGATCATGTTGACCTAAGGAGATCACCGCTTCATCAGCCGGCGATCATGTTGATCTTTGTATACCTATGGCGACCACCGACTACGCACATGGAGATCGTCGGTTAATCGACCGACGATCATGTTGTCCTTGTAAAACTTCAGCACCCTCCGACTAGGCGTTCATGTTGATCTTTACATACCTACGACGACCACCAACTACGCACCTGGAGATCGCCCGTTGATCGACCGACAATCATGTTGAGGTTTGCAGGTTATTATATTTAATTTTATCAAAATGTTCTTTATTTTGTAGCAATACCATCAGAAACCAAGTCCATAAAGAAATAAGTAACCGATTTACATCGACAATCCTATATCCACATTATTAGAGATGACACTATTTTTGAAATAAATAGTTACATACCTTTATGCATACACATGTCAGGTGTATTAGAGGTTGCACCTTGCAACCATGAGTTGAATATATTTGTCATTCAATTTTGGATGATGTAAGTGTCTTCCATCCATAAATCATTTTAGTTTATATAACTAAATCATTGATTATGTTTTAACTAATTATACTTGTAGGTATTTGTCTGGAGTTTGTATTAACAAGGGAAAACATGATGTATAAAGGGAAAACATGAATCCCTAATTAATTAATTCAATGGGAAATGCAGGGGGAATATAAAGGGGGAAACATATATATTTTGTCCCTTATATTAATGAGTAGATACAGTTTTTAAGTTGTCAATTATTAGTATTTCATCCTTTAATGTTTTACTAATTGTTTTCATGGATGATGTAGGCATCAATGACAATTACTTGTGATATCCATAAATGATAATATCTCAAGTAAATAGTGGACTGATAATTACATTATCAATTTACTTATGTATATTACTTAAATGTCTTCTACCAAGCCTTTTTATTTTAATTAATTAGCCAATAGACTGGATATGGAATACTCAGAAGTTGACCAAATGCAAAGTCTCAAAACCTAAGGTTGGTATTTTCATTAATTAAATTTTGTCTTCCTTGTTTGTCAAATAAATATCAATATTAACTCTTCATTAATATTGGATTGTAGTATAATAAACAACCGGAAGGGTATGAGTGTGGGTATTATGTAATGCAATGGATGAATACCATTGTAAGAGTTGACATTAAGAGAGGTTGAGAGTCATATTTAAATTATTGTTTATAATAAATTTTATACTTTAAATACTAATTTAAACTTATTATGTGTTGCAATATTTTATGGATGCTCAACAACTAAATTCGGAATCAATAAAGTTTGTGAAGAACGCTTGGACACATATTTCATTATGTTATATGACACTCTAAGATATATGATGAAGAATATATTGTTATTTTATTTTACATGTTTTAAATGTATAGGAATTTTAACAATATATATTAGTTTATAGGTAGATGTACTATTTTAAATTATATATATATATATATATATATATATATATATATAATTATTATGAGAATCTGGATGGGATTTTAAAATGTAGAAGTTAACGAAATTTTAGTAAACAGAATAAATAAACTGAACTAAAAAAAATTCATTTTAGACTATATAGTAGTCCATGCACTAAAATAGGCTACAATTCTATATAACACAAATTAAGAAAGACTCAAAGGTATAAGCAACAATTCAGGTGAGAACCATCGCATATATCTTTTTCTACGCTTCTTTTATTTTGTGTTCACTAAAAACACTGGATTTACCCACAATAATGCAAAAAAATTCGTTGATAATGACAAAAGTATTATTAATATTATTATTATTAGTATTATTAATAATATTACTATATGTATTGATATTGTTAATATTAACATCATTATTATTATTAATTTTATTATTATTATTATTATAATTATAGGTATTATTAATTTTATCAATATTAATATTATTATTATTTTAATTATTAATGTTATTATTATTATTATATTAACATTATTATTAATATTACTAGTATTATTATTATTTTATTGGTAATAATATTATTATTGACATTAATATTATTATCATTATTTTTATTGTAATTATTAATATTGTTGTAGCCATTATTAATTAATATTAACATTATTATAATTATTATTAACATTATTATAATTGTTAATAAATTTACTAACAAAATTTATCAACAAAATATACTAACGCTAAACTATCGACAAATTTTACAGACTAATATTGATTTACCTTTAATTTTTTTTTTAATTTTTATATTGGTCCGTATAAGCGGTTGGTAATGATCGACAGACAAAAAAATCTTTCATTAAAATCCATCTGTAGTTATCAATGGACAAAAATCCATCGTAAAATTTGTCGATGAAACCATATATTGGTAAAATCCGGGATGAACACAACTTTATCAATAAATTTTTGTCGATAAATAGTGATGGTTATAACAGAAATGTACTCTATAGTCTAATAGATTATGATATTTTGGAAAATCATTCTCTAGATCCTAAGTCAAACTTTACTCAATTTAGGATGAATACGTTTTCTGATTTGATTAATGAAGTGTGGAATACAATTTGGGTGGGGTGGTGGGGAAAATATGGAATCACATCAATTCTATTATTTTTAATAGGAGCGCGACTAACGCATTTGAAGTTTATACTTTGATGCAAGCAAATGTCTAGTTTTGGATTTCTGCAAAATTGCGCACTGCTTCGGTTTCCTTTTCCAGTTGGTGTTTGAAACCTTTGGAATGTATGCGTTTGGTTATGTGATGCTTTTTAGGTTTTTAAGTTCTTAGTGTGGATTATGCTTTTTCCTGTTTGGTTTGGAGGATCCTGTTAGACGTTGAATTATGTATTTTTTGTATAAGGGTCGATCCACCCCTGAAGTGGTTCACATTTATATATTTGTTATTGCTGATAAAAAAGAAGAAGACCAGAGTTGTCATAAGTATTGAATAACTTTAGATAATATTTATATAAATTGTAATTTTAAAACCGTTCTCTAAAAACTTTAATAACTGTTCCTTAAAAATATTTTTACATTCATTACCATAATTTTTTTTTATACACGAACGCAATAATAACTTGTGTTAAAATTTAATAACCAAACAAAAAAACAACGAAATATGAAATATAGTTCATAAAACAACTATTAACACTACATAAAACAATTGCCTTACTTAATCTCACATCATCACCACTTAATGTTGTTTATGTAAAAAGTTACATGAATGGACAAAATTGCATACTTTTATATAAACCTTCGGATCAAAATGATTTTTTAAAAATCATTAGATAAAATTGATTTTCTTCAAATTAATTAGACCAAATTAACTATTATTCCTTAATATAAGGATAAAAAATAATTAAGCTAATAATAAAATAAAACTATAGTATATTCATCTATAATTTTAAAACACAAGCTATAATACTTTTATAAAAATTAAATAACTTTAATTACTAGAATCTTATTTAAAAGTGTTACTTTTTCTCTGAATCCTTTGACAAATAGAATTGAGATGTAATAAATTGTTATTCATTTTATACACTATGTACTATAAATTGTAATTGACTTGTTATTGTTCTGCTATGTTTTATGAAATACTATTTTTTGTCTTGTTGTAGACAAGACCGTGGTTTATTTTTCTTCTTGTAGGTTGTTGAATGTGAAAAGATTTTGGTTTGTGCTTAGTTGGTTGGAGGGACTTCATTTCTTCGATTTGTGATTTGCAAAATATTGTCAAATGTTTTTTTGGAGCATAAATGATGTACACTGTAAGTAGGGTCAAAGTTCTTGAGTTGGTCTGCTAGGTGATAAGAGTTACTATGAAAGAAAGAAACCTTGTTAAAATTCAAAGGTGAAAGGTTGAAGAAAACGTAAAGCACAGATTGTAGCGTTAGTGACTGTCATTCAAACTTTAGCATGAGAATATTTTGATTTTTTTGTTTAAAACTTTTCAATTAAGCAAAGTAAACTTTTGAATGTCAACTAATGTCTTTACAAAATATTAGATTTGGCAAATGAAGTTCCCTTTAAAGAATTAAAAAAACATATAAGAAGCACAAAATATATATAAAAATATGTGTTCTATTCTATTGGCTGAAAAGAAACGTCGCCTGAGAGATTCGAACTCTCGCGGGGAAACCCCATGTACTTAGCAGGCACACGCCTTAACCACTCGGCCAAAGCGACATTACATAAGAAAATATCTATATAATCATGCTGTTGGTTAAACAGATCCATTATTTATTGTTTTATTCACAAGTTTTTGGAGCTATACCTTGAGAAGATGGGCATCAATATCTGAAGTGCATTTGTGCACGTACTCCACGTAGCCATATGGAGGATCAACTTCTTCATCAACCCTCTCATATTCAATCGTCCATTTTGCAATAGCACCACCATTCTCCTTATCAATTGCTTCAAATATGAGATTAAACACCTTAAACTTATGGTCGATCTCTTCACCAAAGAGTTTGCACTTGATTGTTTTGTTCTCTTCATCAAGGGATTCAATACTCTCATGACATGTTCTAACCTTACCATCTATTCTTTCACAAACAATAAAGAATCATTGTATAAGAATAGAGATAAGAAAAAATTCATTTATACATAACATTTTATTTCAATTGTAATATATATGTATAGTTTTTTTTTAAGAAGTAAATCTTTAAATGTGCAATTTCAACTTTAGTCACTCATATTTTTTTTTTTATCAGCAAAAATAAATAAATAAATAAAAATCATCACTTCATGGGTGATTCAACCTTTATACAGATTCAACAAACAAATATATCACGTCCAATAATCTCAAAGAAACTAATACCTAACAACTAAACTCAAAACACCAAAAGAAGCTACCAAATCAAAAAAGGTAAAACAAACACCAAATAAAAAGAAAAACAAGAATTTAAAACCTAAAACAGATCAACTCGAAAAAGAACAACACAAAAAAAAAAACCAAAGAACTCGTGAAATCTCAAATCATTCTAAAGTTTATGGATGTAAGATGCAAATCATATCTTACTACCCAATGTTTTAGAGTCTAGATAAGTTTAAACTCATTCTAAAATAGTATTTTGTCTACTTTAATAATTATTATTGAACGTTTATCATTCAGTATCAATTCGTGACTATTTATTAATATTTACTTACACACTCAACATCTTCAACTCTTCTTTGATAGACGAGAAAAAGATGTATGTTATTTAATACATATAATGTGCTCAAAGATACCGTCAGCTAATTTCTCATTTTTTGATTGGTGTCTTGAATCCTTGGTATGTATGTATTCTGTTTAGTTTTTATGTAAAAGGTTGTTTCTTGGGTTTCTTTTATTATTGATTGAGATAGGAAAGAGAGTAGGAGGTCTTTTGGTTGATATGTAGATGGAAAGGCTCTTTGAGAAAATCTGTTTTGTTGTATAAGAGTTGGACCACCCCGAAGTAGTCTCATTTAATTTCATTGCTATTTGCTGATAAAAAAAAATACATATAATGTGCTAATATTACCTTATAATTTAATTTTTGAAATTAAATTAAGTCAAAACTCATCTTCTATAACTAACCAACTCCAAATATATACAACTTTTGAAAGATAAGAAGTAAATCCGAGGGAATTATAGAAAGTTTAAGAGTTTATTAAAACTTAGGAAGAAAATAATCTGCAGAGTTATATATTAGAAGTTTAATTACCTACGACATAAGTCCAGTGCTTGATGGAGTCATTGTGATGCCAGTCTTCACCATGGTGCAGCTTGGTTTCGTGAACACTCTCAGCAATGTTTTGAACATCATGGAGTTGCGTTGAGAAGATTTTGAACAACCTTTCAGCAGTTGCATGAACCCCAATTTCAATGCTGATTTTGCCAAAAAGTGCCATGGTGATGAAAAAATAAGCAATTACAGAAGCAAGAAATGGAAAGAACAAGATGAGGATTTATGAAGAATAATAATAATGGGATCCCCCACTTATATAGAACATAATTTACCCACCCATAATTCAATTGTGGGATCTCTATACCCCACAATAAAGGTAAACGGCTAATATTTTTTTCTTTTAAGTTACTCATATGTTACTCAATTTTTATTTATTATTTATTATTTATCAATTATTTTAAATTTTAATATGAATCAATTATAATATTAAAGCAAAGAGGGATAATTAACAATATGTAAAATGTCAAACTAATAGATAAGCCATGAGAACATAACATGAAGTGATATCTAATATAAATAAGAGGAAGTTTTAAAATATGTAATTGAATTTTTAGGAAGTGCTGAAAGTCATCCCATTAATTATTGGGTCAATGCAAATAGGCTTTTTTTTTTTTTTTTACTATTTATTTTGCTTGTGTAAGAAGAAATGATAACACGTCTCTTCAATATAAAGAGGGAAAAAACTTGACAAGATAGTATTACCTAATACATTCGATTTTTATATTGTTTGATTCATATGTTACGATTGTTTCAAAAATGTGTTTTTGCTTGAAAACTAAAGGAATGTTTCTTTTTTAAAATAACATAAGATTTAACAGGGTTTCCATATGCATCTGTGAGTTCAATAGGGTTTCCATGTTCATCTCGCAGTTCCACTTGTTGTGCCATCTTCGAACTTTTCTTTGCACGTAAACCAAATTCCATGTTAATTATATCTGTGATAAAAAGAAAGCTATATAGGTATGAATAAGGGTTAATATCCTATGCCAGAATGGTATACTCAGATGAGGGATGTAGAAGGGAACAATGCTATCAGAACCTCAAGCTACTATGCAACTTTTTTCTTTTCTAGATGGCTATGGAGAGTATGAATTGTTCAAAATATTTTAAAGGTGGGGAAGAGTGAAGGAGGTATTTATATCTAGAAAGCTTAATAGGTGAGAGAGGAGAAAGGTTTAGTCCAGTTTTATGACATTAAAAACGTTGGGCAGCTAGAGAAGGAAATGGATTCATATAGGAATATCAAACTTCGTATCAATCGTCGTAGGTTTAATCCAGTTGTCGTTGGCGAAGCAACAAAATCTTGGGACAATATTGAGTTTTGTGTTGCTAAATACTCCTTACTCCAGCCACCCACAAACCCGTCTACACCTTATTCTGCGTAGGGCTCAAGTGCACTAAATAAATATTCTCAAAGTGGCACCTCAGGTCCTTATGTTGGACGGAGAAAATACATATCCATCTCAAGCACAGGGACCAAACACATTGAGCAACAACACATCCCAGGAAAACATGTTGGGTATTCTCTTCTGGTGCTTGACACAGAAGGAGAACTAATCAGTATCCCTCTCCTGATCAAGCTACTTCTAGTAGGTAATTTGTCCAACAAAATCCTCCAAGTTGTTGCTAGAGCACTAGGGAATGCTTTAGCCTGCAACAACTGGTTGAAAATACCCGTTTGGACCCCGTTAGTAGAAGAACCTAAGTGTTTATAAGCTGATTTCATAGAAAACTCTCATGTGATGTAACCTCCCCACACCTGAAGGTCATGTGCCTCCCTATTAAGATAACCTGTGGAAATAAACCTTAACATTTATTCTTCTTGTAAGGACTTCCACACTCGTATCTGATTCTCCTCCATCTAAGTCGCCATTTCCATACAGAGTCTTCCTACTCTCCAACCTCACTCACCTTCTGCCCCTGATCCAAAGAAATAGAATGCAACCTCGAGTATATAAGGAGATAAACTTGTAATTACCTACCCAAACATCCTTCCAGAATCTGACTTTATCCTCAGTGCCCACTTTCCAGGCCAGAACTTCTTTAAATCAACCTTCTGCAATGCCCTCTCCCCATACTTTAGACAGATCCCTCCACCACCAAGCTTGACTGGTACTTCTTAGGTATTTGACTTCGACTTAATTCAACACCATATTAGAAATTAAATATCCTTCCACTTTTCTTGTTCTTCACTCACCAGACGCCATTTCCATTTGGTCAGAAGAGCTTTATTGAACTTTCGAATGTCTTTAATCTCCAACCCACCATCCTTCAGGTTTGCATACATTGTTCCAACTGAGTCACGATATGACTCTTTTCATATATTTTTTTGAAGATTGGTTTGTTAATCTATAAAGTTTGATGATGTTAAATTAGTATTTTCTATATAAGATTTGAAACACCCCTAAATTTTTATTTTATTTTATTTATTTTTTATTAATAAAAAAATATAATAATATAACTCACAATAGTTAAGAATAGCACATGCAATGTAATTATCTTGGACTTGGTATTGTCAACATCACAAGTTCATGTGATTTTCTTACTAATTATGTCTCTCCATGTTACTGAATTATATAATCTCTTTCCTTTAATACAAGTCTGCCCCCACCACTAACTGCACTTTCCACTCACAAAATTATTACCGCAATTGACAAATTTGCTTTGCTGTTAGGGTTACACACTTTCCAAATGACAACACAGGAACGAAAGTGACTTTACGTATATATTATCAAAATAAATCATTTTTTATTATAAATACTATAAAAATTCATTAAATAAAAAAATAATTTTAAAAACTAAAATAAAAAATTATTATCTAATTATTTTATAAATTAAAAAATTATTAGTATTTAAAATAATTTTTATTGTTAATAAAAAATTTAAAATAATTTTTAAATTAGTATCTAATTATTAGCTATCAAGATTTTAGTTACTTACTATTTTATATTTTAAATTGATCTATGTTAAGTTTTTAGAGATCAATTTAAAATTTAAAATATTAATCGTTAAAATTTAAGTAACTAATTTAGGTACAAATTTAAAAACTATTTTATAAATTTTTATTAATAATAGAAATCACTTTAAATATGACTAATTTTTTAGTCTTTAAATTAGTATATAATTTAGTTAATAAAATGACTAAATAATTTTTAAATTTATTTACTATTTAATAATTTTCTTGTAGTGAAATATAGGTAAGTTATATAAAGATGATACAAATTTATTATATTATAAGTCGTTTTAAAGTTAGACGACTTTGTTTAAATGAGGTTGAAGTTATGTGTTAATACATTACTTTAGTTTTCATGATGAAGTAGTACTAATTTTAGATAACATTGTTTATTTGAAGAACTTGTTTTTTGCATGTTAATTGAAGTCATGTCTACCATTAATGATTTTGGTTGTTGAGGTTTGAATTGAAATTGTGGTTCATATGTGTATTTAAAAATAGTTGTTCTGATTTGGAAAAAAAAGATAAATGAAATGTTGTCGATGTATCATGTGAAATATGGTCTAATCATTATGCTCCAAGTTCATTGAAGTCAAAGTCTTCCTTAAATCATTTTAGTAACAAGGGTAAAAGTGTAGAAGATTCTATTTGGGAAACTAAAAGTATTCAAACCAGAACTCTATATGGGTTGTTGCAATCAAGAGGACTGAAGTTGCTTCTAATCCATAATAGTTTGGTGGCTACAGGGAAAATGTTGGAAGCAGTAAGGGTGAGGTGAAAAATAAAATTGGAAGTGTGGTGATGACAATCATAAAAACAATTTTTTTTAATCAACAATAAGGAATAATATAAATGGGAATACTAGGGGTACTCCAACCCGCGTACAATAAGCCTAGTTCTTAGCCAAAATTTGTACATATACAACTTACTATAATACAAAAAATAACGCAACAACATAACCCATGTGAAGGATATAAGGCATGACATCTCCACAAAGGTATGTTGGTTCCTTGCTCCTCCCCAGCATTTGAGGTTGAATCACACTCAGCAACATGTGCTCTCATCCAAAATAGAACCCACCATAAAAGAGGAGGGAGATCGTTAACCATCAATGTAGTGATTTCAAACATTAATATACATCAAAACACCAATCAGAATAAGAGAAATTTGATTTTAGGAATTTATAAGTTATCCATGCCCACACCTTTACTTGTACCATAGCAAAAATTTCAATAGGATTTACCACTCCATTATTAAAAATAATCCTATTTCTATGATTCCAAATTCCCCAAATAATGCTATCCACATACATATCATAAAAGCAATTTGAATAAAGAATAGTAAAGGTTTAAGTTTGAGGGAAGAATTTGTTAAGCCTTAAAGTCGTCATCAATTTTATTTTAAAATTTGAATTGTCAATATTTATTATCTTTAATTGTAGTTTTGAATGTCATTTATACCATGATTTTAAATGTAATTTATAATATAAGAAAATATGAGAATTTAAAAAATTTATTGTTTTTTATAACAATAAATAAATATAATTAAATAAGACCCTTAAAGGATGTCTAAACCCTTTTTTTTTCAAAGAAAACCAATTCAAACCAAACCTAAGTACAAATTTCCAACCTAAGAAACAAAGAGAATGATTTCATATAATCCATAAAAACAACTATTTAAAGAGATTGTAGTCTCCATTCCAAAAAAGTAGTGAAATAAAATATAATTTTTTTCACGTTTTTTCTCCCACTCAAACTAGTCCTTCTCCAGAGCATTATCCACTGTCATATCTTATCATTCCAAATCTCAAAATTTTCCAAAAGTACCATTGTCTAACATTATATTTTTATACATTCTGGAGAACCTCGTGTTCAGTGAGTTGTCTTCTAACTATTATTATCCCAATCTTATTTTATTTCGTTTAGCTATATCCATCTATAATTTTTAAACACATGTCTATAATATTTTTATAAAACAATTTAATTACTTTAGTTTCTAGAATCTTATACAAAAGTGTTACACTTCTCTGAATCAGGTGAGAAATACAACTGGGAAGTCATAAACTGTTATTATTTTATATACCATATTTGCCTTTTCAATTGGTTAACGCATTAAAATACATAACTTATCGTTAACGCGTTTCCACGTGTTGGTGAAGGTTTGGCAAATTAAGTTTAGTTTAAACAATTCAAAAACCCTAAACCCACGATAAATCGATAAATCATGTGTCTCACACTAATTCTTTGTCAAATTTCGTTCAGTTTAAATTGAGGGACGCTTAATGACCTGTAGAGAACTATTTGAATTGGGGTGAGGGTAATTTGGAATCACAGAAACAATATCATTTTCAACAGGGGTGTGACTGATGCGTCTGAAATGTCTGTTTTGATGCAAGTAAAGGTTTGGTCTTGAATTTCTACAAAATCGCGTTCTGCTCCGTTTTCCTTTTCCAGTTGGTGTCTGGAACCTTTGGAATGTATGCGTTTGGTCAATTGAAGCGTTTCTTAGGCTTCTAGCACGGTTAGTACCTTGGTTGATTAATTTGGTAGGTTTAGCTACATGTTGGTTTTGCTATCTTTGTATAAGGGTTGAACCACTCATAAAGTGATTTACATTTATTTATTTGTTATTGCTGATAAAAAAAAATAATGAAAATTTTATAACATGAAATTTAGCACACTTGAAATCACTGATTACATATGCACATCCAAATTTATTCAATACAAAGGAAGGATCTATATAAGCATCCTTCTGGTGCTGAGCAAAAAACAAAGAAAAAAGCATCCTTCTGGTGAAACACACATCCATTATTTTTATTCATAAGTTTTTTGGAACTATGCCTTGAGAAGATTACCATCAATATCTGAGGTGCATTTGTGCAGGTACTCGATGTAGCCATATGGAGGTTCAACTTCTGCATCAAGCTTCTCATATTCAATGGTCCATTTTATAATAACACCATGATTCTCCTTGTCAATTGCTTGAAATATGAGCTTAAACACCTTAAACCTGTGGTCTATGTCTTCACCGAAGAGTTTGTAGTAGATTGTGTTGTTCTCTTCATCAACGGATTCAATACTCTCGTGACATGTTGTAACCTTACCATCTATTCTTTCACAAACAATCAAGAATCATTGTGTAAGAATTATAAATAAGAGAACAATTCATTTATATATGTATATAACATTTTTTTCAATAGTAACTTAGATAACCTTGTATAGTTTATTTTTTTGAGAAATAAATATTTAAATGTGCAAATCTGGACTTTAGTCCATGTCCTAAGAAGTCATAGAATCTCACATCATTCTAAATTAAAGTTTATGGATGTGAGATGCAAATCATATCTTACTATCCAACTTTTAGAGTCTAGATAACTTTAGAGTCACATTCTAAAATAGTATTAATGTCTATTTTAATAATTATTATTTAACTTTTTATCATTTAGTACCAATTTCTTATTGTAGTATCTATTAACATTTACTTACACAATCAAGATGTTCATACTATAAGAAAATCACGAAATAGAAACTAATTTAAAAAAAAAAAATAGAGTTGCTATAGTGACTAAATTAGAGACCATTTTAGAGACTAAATAAATTTTTAGTTTCTAAATTAGTGTCTATTATTGTTAAATGATTTTTAAATTTGTATCTAATTAGCAACCAAAGATTTTGCTACAAAATTTAGAATCTAAATAATTGGTAGTTAAAACTTTAGTTGCTAATTAGATACCAATTTAGAAACTATTTAACAATAATAGAAACTAATTTAGAAACCAATTTTTTTAGTTTCTATAATGGTCTCTTATTTAGTTACTATTACAACTAATTATTTTGGTTTCTATTGATGATTTTCTTTTAGTCAATTTTTTTATATGAGAAAGAGGCCTGTTATTTAATATATCATGTGCTAATACTACTTACAATTTATTTTTTTTGAAATTAAATCACGTTAAAAGTCCATATATTTCTTTATATATATATATATATATCATGTGGTTATTGTTATTTTTATGTCAGATTAAGTGAACATATGCTATATATTTATTGAGATCCAACACAACTTATTTATGGAGGATTTGTCTCCCATCTAAATTTTTGTAATGAGAAAAGCACAATAATATAGATATTAAAGTAGTTTTTATTATTAATATAAAAGTGTATTAAAAAGATAGGGAGAAAATAATGTGCATAGAGTTTTTAGAAGTTTAATTACCTATGACATAAGTCCAGTGCTTGATGGTGTCATTGTGATGCCAGTCTTCACCTTGGTGCAGCTTGGTTCCATGAACCCTCTCAGCAAGGTGTTGAACATCATGGAGTTGCGTTGCGAAGAGGTTGAACCACTTTTCAGCAGTTGCATGAACCCCAATTTCAGTGCTGATTTTGCCCAAAAGTACCATGGTGATGAAGAAAGAACCAAGTTATAGAAGAAAGAAGAAAGATGAGTGATGGTGAAGAATAATGGCACCATATCCCCCTCTTATATAGCACATAATTTACCCACACCCCTCATAACTTAACTCAATTGTGGGGTCTCTATACCCTACAACATAGGTAAGCACCTAATAATTTCTTCTTTAAAAAATATTCAGTTCAGTTACTCAATTTTTATTTATTATTTATTATTTATTATATATCCACTGGTTGAAATTTTAAAATGAATCAATATTTTTGATAAGCAATAAAAATATAATATGTAAAATGTCAAACTAATAGATAATAACATGGAGATAACGTGAAGTTGTATCCAAAATAAATATGAAGTTAGTTTTGAGATTTGTAATTGACAAAAAAAAATATTATTATGCATTCTCTTGTTAAAGGAAGTGCCCAAAGTCATCCCATCAATTATTGAATCATGCAAATAGTTTTGTTTTTTTTAGGGTTTTTTTTTTCTTGTTTGAGAAGAAATGGTAACACGTGTCTTCAATAATATTGTCGGTTTTAAGAGGGGAACTTTTTTGACAATATAATAATATTACCTAATATATTGTTTTGGATTCATATGTTATGTTTCATAAGATTCTTTAAAAAAGGTGTTTTGTTTGAAAACTGGAGAGCAATATTTGTTTCTTAAAATAATGTATAAGATTTGATTGTCATTATTATGATGATAATTACAACGAGTGCCCTAGAATTATTGGTTACTCCACATTTTCATACATTTTATTACGAATATCTTTTGTTTGCTTCTCTTTCTAATTAATCATAGTGTATTTCTAATAAATAAATAAATTATTCTTTAACCAAAGTTTAAAGAATGTTGATTAACTAATAGCCAATAGAGTTCCCTTATACACTCTATTGGATATAAATGTCAAGTTGAATACATGAGATCTGTTTTTGGGTTCTTTATATATGACCTAAGCTTTTGGGAGAATATCTCTTTATCTTTAATCTAAGTGTAAACCCTAAATATTTTTATTTATTTATTTTTATTATAGATAAAAAAAAATTCAATTTTACCATTCCTATAATTTGTTCTTATAATTCTACACCTTTCAAATAAATAAGACTTACTCTAATATCCTTCTAAACTCTATCTTCAATGCTATTAAGTTTTATTAGATAGAATTGTTGGAAGTTATCTTTAGTTTAGTTGATTATGTTACATTATCAACCTTGGGAACTTAGTCCTCAAAGAAAAAAAAAAACCCTTGAGAACTTAGTCTTCAAGTTCATTACCGACCCTCTAGTCTTTCCAGAACTTGATAGTTCTCGTTGTCAATTTCCCAATTTAAATCGTCTTCGAAGTTATTATTCCACTTCTCCAACTTTCAGATTATCTTGAAATCTTTCCAACAAAGAAAAATATTGTAGATACATCTGTCAACCTTCAGATTAGTGAAGTGTACACCTCTCAACCTTGAGATTAGTCGAGTATAGTCATTCATATATATAAAATTAAAGAATTATTAAAACGTGTTATTTTTTGAAAAAATTATGTAATAAATAGATTTTAAGTATAAAATTAAATATTAAAATATTTTGTGTTAACTTATTAATAATGTGAATGTTATAATATTATATATTAAAATTTTATTTATTAAATAAAAAATACGATAAATATTTAAAAGGCTTAAAGCTGATAAAAAAAATTAAAAGGCTTAAAATTTGAACTTAAAAAAATATCAGTTTTATATGTTATATAAAACGGAGAGTGTCTTTGAAAAGATTAACAAGAAATATAGATCATGTTAAAAATAATTTAATAAAAATATAAATATTAATTACATTTCTTAATCTATATTATCATTCTCCATATATATTACTCAACTATGATGTGATTCCTATGACTTTCTATTCAGATAATTTATATTATATATATTACATTCATGATTAATTCTCTTAAAAAGAAGAAGAACAAGTGCATTAAATTACTGAAATATGTTCATTAATACGTTTCCATATATATTTACAGAAATCATAAATAATATGCATCACATTCAACACTTCAACTTATAATAATTCAACAAGCTTCCAGACATCATCACATGCATATTCAGATTTATTCAACACAAAGGAAGGATCTGAATAACCATGATCCTTCTTCAAACTCAACACAGATATATTATTACACAGAAAATCACTTAAAATAAGGTCAAGGATTGTTTCTTATTTATTTATTTTTAATTTTCTGCATAACTTTTTTGAGCTACATAATCACTCTCTCCTAAAATTGATAATTTAATTTTAAAACATATAACAATTAAATAAGTTAAATAAATCTGAATTTATATTTATCCTATATAATAAGCTTCAATTTTATTCAAATTAAATTAATATAAATTTAAATTTAATAAACGGAATTGTTATTTCAAAAACAAATGGCGGTGCAGAGATTTGTTCAGAAGTTCAGTCATAACATGTGCTATATAACTGCTACAACTTTATAGCTAAATAAAAAAAATTGCAGAATGTCTAAGATTCAAAAGATATAACGACAAGTAAAGATCAAGTTAAAAATAATTTAATAAAAATAAAAATATTAATTATATTTCTTAATCTATTATCATTCTCAATAACAAAAGTTTTACGGACATCGGACGACCGAAAACATGAATTAAAAATATAACATAATAAATACGTGTCAAGAAAGTAGTTACAAACTAATGTTGAATGAGTCAAGAACACACTAAAAGACACCTCCGAGGTATGAGGAAGCCACTGCACACGACCTGGTGACCATTACACATGTTTTAGTGAACCAATTACCTGCCCGCGCAGGAAAAGACCTAAGTCAACCTATAAATGAGACTTCTAAAGGGGGAAAAGTATGTTTTTGATATCCTGAGAGAACAGACTAATCACTATAACTGATTTAAGCGTTAGAGTGCAATCGCAGGTACCCCACCGATCGACGGAGCCCGTGCGCGAGAGGAGAAGAACTTTGAAGAATTCAGAAACTATTAGTACGAGGACAAATTGTATATCGAGTGAATAAATATTACTCAAAGGTCATCCACAGAAGTGAAAGTGAAAAATAAAAGGAAGAATATAGCTCATTCAACCATGGTGGGTTCTATGACTTTCTATTAGATAATTTATATTATATTACATTCATGCTCAAGATACATTTTGACAAAATCACTTAATTCAATAACATAAAAGCAGGTCTACAGATAATATATATTTACACAAATCATAAATAATATGCATCACATTCACATGAACATATAATACTATGGACACGCCAGCATGCTCGTGGTGGGTAGCTTTATAATGAGTTCTGAAATTGTTATGTTTACTATAAAAAGTAAACTGGATTTTTTTTTTGGTTGAAACTAGTAGCTACGAATTTCTATTATTATCCTGTTTTTGTACGTGATATGTTGATTCGGGGTGTAGAGAAAATTAAAATAATATTACTAACATGTGTTAGTATTATTTTTTTATTATAAAAAATAATAAATAAATAAGGATCACTTAAGGGATTATCTAACTCTTAAAAAAAGATATGACTTCAAACCTTAACTTATTCCAAATCTAAACAAAAACTGTGAAGTAACCCTTATCCTAAAAACAATATAGAGAAAAACAAATTTTAAACCCTAAACTCTAAACTTCGTAATAAAAATATAAACAAACCACAAGTTCCTCTTTACAATAACATAACATATGAAGTTACCACAAACTCAAACAAATATAGATAAACCATTTCACATAACTATTGCTCCTGCGCCCGCCGTTTGTTTGCCGACCAGCAGTAGGGGGCCTTGGCCCCCCAGAGGCACGTGTCGTTGGTGACCCTCATAAGGTGAATCAGCCTTGCGAGACGCCTTGAAGCGCAATTTTCATCGAGCGACGGGTAGAATCCTTTGCAGACGACTTAAATACGCGACGGGGTATTGTAAGTGGCAGAGTGGCCTTGCTGCCACGATCCACTGAGATTCAGCCCTTGTCGCTTTGATTCGTCCCTCCCCTTCAACCACTCAAACAAATATCCTTAGAACCTTTATACTCTAAAGAAAGAAACAATTTCTCCTAGTGCATAACATCCCCTTACTCTACTCAGGGGGACAAACTACTTGAAATCATCCTGCAAAACATGCAAATTCTTCCTTTCTGAAACAAGGAGTTAGCAATACAAACCAAACTAAGGGCTATTTAATAAATTTCATACATACGAAAGGTTTCAAGCACCATTGAGAATAAGTGAACTTTGCATCTTTTTCTTTACTAGTAATCTAATTAGTCGAGAATTTTCTTTGTGTCACCGCAAAAACCTTTATATGATCAATTCTCTCATTCTTAAAAACACACATATTCCAATATTTTCAAATTTCACTTACAATTTCAATCCACACACCTTCCCAAATTCTGGACATCTGACCGTTCACATTAGTTTCACTAATGTAAAAATATTCATATAGACAACAATTTTTTAAACATTAAGCGTCGATTCTAAAATCGTAGTTTAGGAACAATTCTTCTATAATTTTGACTTATAGATATCGATTTAAAAATCGACGTCTATTAAGCCATTATAAACACTGATTGTTTGAGTAAACAATACTTAAGGACATTGGCGAGTTGAAAGATTGATTCCCTTTTCAAATTTTCTTTGTTTGAATGTAGCAGACATAAGATTCTATCATTATTTTGTTTTTTTGGTAAATGTTATGTTGATGGGAGGATGAGATGAAAATTGAAGTAATAATGTAATATGTGTTCGTTGTATGATTCTACTCTTTAGAGTAATAGGTACTTTGTGATAATAATTTGACACAAGAGACTGAGTTTTTTTATTTATTTTTTATAAGAGTTATTCCTACTATTTGATATTAGAATATGTAAGGATCGAGAAAAATAGTCTTAAAGTATAAATGGTACAATTAAAATGACACCTAAATATTTTATTATTAAAGTGAAAAGGCTATATAAATAGAAATTTAGTTATTCAGGTTTCATTTTAAAAGAACCATCATCTCTCTAAAAACTCATTTTCCTTTCCTCTGCCTTCTCTCTAAGATTCTGATCTCCTCGCTTATCAGTTTGGCGATCGGAGTCTGTCGTTGGCAGCAAAGACTACAAGACTGCCCGATCATAATCTCTTATAGAGTAAGTTCAGTTTTGTTCCTCTTTTTCCTTTTCTCTCCCTTCTCTCTAAGATTCTGATCTCCTTGCTTATCAGTTTGGCGATCAGAGTCTGCCATTGGACTCCTAGCAGTGAATCCTATAAGATTGCCCGATCAGAATCTCTGATAGAGTAAGTTCAATTTTTACCCTTCTCTGAGTCCAATTTTGAACTTGTAGGTCTATCTCAATCTAAGTGTATGCATGTGCCTCTTTTAGTTTTAGGATTAGTCTTTAGTAGATCAGAGTCTTAGAGATATAGTTAGATTTTTTATTAGGACTCTGTGGTGCAGGTTAAGCTACTTTTGAAGATTTTGGTAGGTTTGGAGCTCTTCGTGAGCATATGCTCAAGTAAAGGTAAGGGAAGCTAGTTTAAAATCTTCAATAGAATCCTAGGTTAGAAGATTTGAATGTAAGTGTGACAGGGTCACCAATTCCAGATTTTGTTGTAAGATTTCTTGTTCTGAGTAGATGGTAGTTTGTTTGAAATTAAAAGTGTTGTGATTGAGAATTGGTTGTTTGATTTAAATGGTTTTGGAATTAGAAATCATATATATGTATAAATGGACATAATAACTCAACAATGATTCAATGAGAGTGATTGTATCATGTTGAACAGAAACTGTTAATGTAATGTGTAGATTTATAATTTATGAATTGAATGAGATATTGATTTATAATCTAATAGGTATATTAAGTTATGCAAAATATTTCTGCATATTTCGCTCAAGCTAGCAAGTGCTAGCTCAAGCTAAAAATTCTGGGTGCTCTCTAGAGGATTTTAGCCCAAGCTAGCAAATTTTAGCTCAAGCTAAAATTATGGATGCTCTCTGGAGGATTTTAGCTCAAGCTAGCGAATTTTAGCTCAAGCTAAAGTAAAATAAAATAAAAATATTAAACTAATTTTTATTCGCTTTTAAAAGATTGATTTATTTATTTCTATATAGTTTTTCTTATAAAGTATGTAAACTTTTATATCATGTATAGTTAATTGAAAATCTCTTTAATTGGACATTTATATAATTAGTCAATGAATTATTGTGTATTTTGGAAATTCTAAACATTGGTATGATTTGATTGTTTGATGTTGGATATTATGAGGTTCAAAATATGAATTCTAATCAAGACATAGTATTTTCAGGAAAAAGAATATCGTATTGAGATTGTTATTAGGGTGTATTGATTTGTGAGTGTCCTGTGAATGAGACGATCCTGACTCTACTGATATAATGGAGACACACAGATGAAGTTATTTAGTTGGTGAGAGTTGAAGGAGGTCCATTTGGCTGAGTCTGAGGTTTGAAAGAACTTATCAGAGCAGATCAAATGGATTTACCCTGTCATATGAAGATGATGAGAAGATATTAAGATAATTATGTGCATGGCTGTGTGGGTTTCACAGCAGTAGTATGACATGTGCAGGTCTCTGGATGCTAATTTCAATACACGACTCTTCCGGAAGTAGAGTCAAGTGTCTATGTGTTATGAGTCAATAGAAGTCTGACATGAGAAAGATGAATATTGAAATTGTTGACCGACACTGATGGTTGTGTGAAATGCATGAGAAATGATGGATTTATGTGGATGTTTAAAGCTATATTTGTGTATAAGTTTTAAAAATACCTAGCTTACCCTTTGTTTTGTTTTGTGGTTGTTTTTCTTTAATATGTGATGATCGGGTATTCTACACAGGAGCATAGGATGTTTATTAGTCTTATGAAGAGAGAGATAATTTGAAACATTAAACTAATGAAATTTTAGATATATTTATATTATGTTTATATATTTATTTTAATATTTCATACCGATTATGATTATTAGATATAAGAAAATATATGGATGTTAGAGAATACTTCACATTAAACACTTGAACATATAATAATTCAACAAGCTCCACATCTTCACAGGCATATCCAGATTTATTCCACACCAAGGAAGGATCTGCATAACTATCTATCCTTCTGTCAAACTCCAGACAGATATATTAATATATAGAAAAGCACTTAACCTAAGGTCAATGCCACTGTTTCTTATTTATTTAGTTTTAATTTTCTGCATAAGTTTTTGGAGCTATGCCTTCAGAAGATGAGCATCGATGTCTCTGGTGCATTTGTGCAGAAACTCGATGTAGCCATAAGGAGGATCAACTTCCTTATCAAGCCTCTCATATTCAACTGTCCATTTTATAATAGAACCACCACTGTTGTTATCAATTGCTTGAAATACGAACTTGAAGAGCTTGAAATGGAGATCGATGTCTCCATCGAAGAGCTTGTAGATCACTGTTTTATTTGCTTCATCAATGGATTCAATACTTTCCTGACATGTTGTAACCTTACCATCTGTTCTTTCTCAAGTAATCAAAACCAAGATCAGAATCATTCAAAGATAAACAAATTAGACTACAAAAAAAAAAAAAACAAATCATTCGAAAACCTAATTCAAAAAATATTGATTTAGAGATATTTCAAATATTAAGATTGATTAGTTTTTATATTATGTTTTATTATTATTAAATAAGTTTCTAAACCAATTATTAAATCAGTTATCAAATTCCAGAATCTAACAACAGTGAACAAATTCCAGAATCAAAAGAATTTATAGCTAGAAACTCATAATTAAACTAATTAAGCCCGTTTGTTAATTTTTCATAAAGAAATGTAATTTTTAGTTTAGTATGCGTTTTTCTAAACTGCTTAAAATAAGCACAAAAGCTTAAAGAAAATTAACATGTGTTGTTTTGAATAAGTTCTAATGAAATCAGCTATTCCATTTAAAAGTAACAATTTTTTTATCGATAAAAAAAAATAAAATAAATGTGACTCACTTAAAAATAGTTCAATCTTTATATAAAACATAGAAAAATACATCTTTTTTTCTAAACACAACGAATCGTATCTCTAACTGTCTACACTAACAACAGTTAAAACGTCTTATCACTCTCAGCTACCTCAAAAGCTAGCACCTCTCAAACACACTAAGAATTATCATGTCAGTCTAAAAACATCATAAATATTTAATCAAGAATATATATACCATAGATTCTAAGAGAAAAGACAATTTTGAGACAATTTAGAAATATCAGTAACTTTTATGATTGCAAACAGATAGAATTTAGTTTCTACTTTTTAAAAATTTTAAAGAGGTAAACACTAAATTATCTTACATCAAAATCAATATGCAATGAACTGGACCTAAACCTAAAACTGAGAGAACTGTAGAGAGGCAAAACATATTCAAACTTAGGTTAAAAGAAAAACAGAGTTATTAGAAGTTTAATTACCTATGGTATAAGTCCAGTGTTTAATGGACTCATTGTGGTGAAAGTCTTCACCACGATGCAGCTTGGTTCCATGGACTCTATCAGTAAGGTTTTGAATATGATGGAGTTGCTTTGCAAAGAGGTTGAACCACTTTGCAGCAGCTGCATGAACCCCAATTTCAGTGCTGATTTTGCCAGAAAGTGTCATGATGATGATAATAAAGAAGCAAGTAGTAGAAGGAAGAAAGGAACAAAGATGAAGATGATGATGATGAAGAGTATTTCCACCATGTTCCTCTTATATAGAACATATTTTACCAACTGCTCCCAACAAATTGAACTATGGGGTCCATTTTGATAACCTACTCAAACAAGAAGGAATAACCTAATCAAATTTTACATTGAAAAACTCCAAATATAGTAATAGATATATATTCCATGCCAATTAACCAATATTGTAATTTTGGTATCTTAGTTGGTATAATTTGTCTTTAGCAATAAGTCTAATTATTTAATTAAAAAATCACTTATCTTTTCCAAAATCGTACTTACTTTTTTCTTTGGTTTTAAAATTAGCATCCATCTGTTTAGTAAAGTAATAACAATTTTTTTTCTAATTTTTAAATTGATATTTATCTCTATTATGTTTTTAATAATTGATACTCATTTTTTCATGCTTTTTAATAAAATGACACGTAATTTTATTTAAAAATATCATATTAGGTATAATTGCAAAACAATATGAAAATTAAAATTTAAAATATAAACGGTATTATTTTGATCAATAAAATAAGGAGATGGAATATTATTAAAAACTAAAGTTGATATACTTTCAAAAAAGAAGAAAATGAATATTCATTTAAAAAATATAAAGTACAAATATTATTTTACAAAATAAATAAAAACAAATATTTATTTTAAAATTAAAGGGGATATTAAATGCCATTTGGTATAACTTTTTGAGAAGTGATTATAATTTCTATTTTCATTAATAATTTTTATCACTCCGAATGTAATACTTAATATTATCTTGGTTTCTTTGCATTTTGTTACTTTTATAGAAAAATGTTGCTTAAGAAGGAGGAACAGAAATAATTTGTGAAATGGTAAAATAATAACAAATAAGAAATAAGGATCATGCTATAAAATTGTTAATATTTTAATAAAATATTTTTAATAAATTCTTTTAACCTAAAAAAGGAGTATGAAACTATGTAAAAAAATAGAAGTTGATGCATCATCTTCCTAAAGAGAAAGTACTCAAATGGAGCATCAATTATTGAATCATTACAAAATATGTTTGGTTTATGAAAAAGAAAGAAGAGAATTTTTATAAGATGTCTTAAAAATCACTAGACAATGTGCATGTGAATCTGACCTAATATCTTCACACCACACATGAAGGAGAATGTACTTAGAACCGTAAATAATTCTTGTATAAATACGAAGGTAACACGCCATATTCGTAAGCAGAGCTAATTAAACTCATTTACTAACGTAGCAATTTGAAAAAAAAATTGACACATAATTCTCAATTCAAATTAAAAATTGAAATCAAGTAGCATACCCACTTGTTATTGCTAAGTTTTAATGATGTTTCATTATTCACGGGACATTATCAACACACATCAAGGAAATGTGATGACTAGTAACTATTTTATTGATGTAAATATTTTATCATGATGAATTTTGCTTTGATAAAAGCTCTTTTTTGTTAGACATTAGTTAGACTAACAATTCAAGTATCAACAATCATTTGTCACCACTTGAAAAAAGTATTACTAAAAATAGAAAAAAGAAAGCAAATAAAAACAAATATGAGAGGATTAGACCAAAACTCATATAAAAAACCTAAGAAAATCGATACTTAGGTAATTTCTACCTATTAATAAAGAATTTTAAGAAAAGACTAGATGAAAGCTTATTATACCAATGAAATTGTTCTTATGAATAAACCCTAAATCAACAAGTTGGTCAGAATATGCATTGCCTTCACGAAAAATGTGAGAAATGTTAAACCTGATTTTCCCATAGAAATCAAGACAAGTGTTCTACCAATTACGAAGAATCCAAGGAACATTAGTCCTAGCAATAAATGCAACACAAACTAAGACAAAATCACATTCAAGTCATAAACTAGTAAGACCCATCTTTTTAGCTTCTTCAATGACATGTATGACTCCATTAAACTCAACAACCAAAGCAGTCTAAATATCAAGGAAAGTAGAGAAACCACTAATAAACTCCCTCATACTCCCACAAAAAATACCACCACAAGTAGTAAGAACAGGAGAACCCCAAGCAGCACCATCAATATTAATTTTAACAGAAAGATGATGAATAACTTTTCCAGTACGAGTATTAATACCAACGAACTGAAGCACATTGAAGTCGTACATATCATTCATCATATTGCTTTTAGACGAATTACCCACTAGGCAAGTGAAATCCTTAATGGTGGAAATGACCCTGGAAAGATCAATATTAACCCGAAATCTAGCATAATTCCTCATACGCCATATCATCCAAATAGAGAAGGTAATCACAACAAGTTTAATCAAATTAACCAAAGAACTACCATCGTTCTTAATAAAAGAAAGGACATCATACACATTAGAGAAGTGAGAATTAAGAAAAATTTGACGAACCTAGCTCCAAATATGTAAAGCATTAGGGTATTCAACAAATAGATGTTGAATAGATTTTTCCTACTTTTCACAAATAGTACACATAGAAAATAAATGCAAACATTTGTGCTGAATGTGTTGATCCGTAGGAAGCTGTCCATGAAAAACTTTCCAAAGTACACTAGAGTTTTGGGAGGAGGAATATATTGAGACCAAATTATCTTACCCCATCCACAAGGAACTCCTGGATCTAAGAAAAATTTCCTAGCACATTTAAGAGTGAAATGACTAGAGTCTTCTAGAGTCCAATTAGGAGTACTTGCCTAATCATGATATGTTCAAAAAAATGATTGACCTATTGTAAAGTCGATGGAATAATCCAATCACTATCATTCTAGAATTGGGAAACTGTAGTCCCCAAGGTTTCAAAATCATCAGGTACCCTGCAATGTTTGATAAACAAGTAGAAGAACACTATTTATTATTCTAGAAATTAATAATAGTACTTGTACCAACAGTCCAAGAGGTATGTTCAGAATGGTGTGATAAAACTGTTTAATCTCATGCCAAATAGAAGAGGATTTATAAGTCAATCTTAGTTGGTACTTAGATTTAATAACTCTAGCTTTCAAGAGAAAAGAACAAGGCTTATTACTATAAGCAAAGTTCCAGGAAGCTTGACGATGTAAGCATTATTTTTTAAAGGTTATTAATCTTCAATCATCTATTTTCAAAAGGAGAACAAATCTTAGTCCAATTAATCGTAGAACAAGTCTTTTGTTAATAATAGAAACTACTTTAAACACACACAAAAATTTTAATATCTAAAATAGTATCTAATTTAAAAAATACAATAACTATTATTTTTTATCTCTGAAATTAATTTTTATTGTTTTTCTAGTAATTATAGATACGATATATTTACACAAATCATAAATAATATGCATCACATGCAACACTTAACCATATAATAATTCAAAAAAGCTTCCAGACATAATCACATACATGCATATATAGGTTTATTCACCATAAGAAGGGTCTACATATTGATCCTTCTGTGAAACCCCACACATATATATTATTATACAGAAAAGCACTTAACCTAAGGTCAAGGCCATTGTTTCTTATTATTATTTTTTTAACTTTCTGCATAAGTTTTTGGAGCTATGCCTTGAGAAGATGAGCATCAATATCTGAGGTGCATTTGTGGAGGTACTCGATGTAGCCATATGGAGGATCAACTTCCTCAGCCAGCCTCTCATATTCAACAGTCCATTTTATAATAGCAGCACCATTGTTGTTATCAATTGCTTGAAATACCAACTTGAAGAGCTTGTACTGGTGATCGATGTCTCCATCGAAGAGCTTGTAGATGATTGTTTTATTTGCTTCATCAACAGATTCAATACTCTCCTGACATGTTGTAACCTTACCATCTGTTTTTCTCATAATCAAAACCAAGATCAGAATTATAAAAAAACACTAAAAAACAATCATGAAATAAAAACTAATTTTAGAAAAAAAAATAATTAGTTTTTTTTATCAGCAATAAAAAATAAATAAATAGGAACCACCTCAGGAGTAGTTCAACCCTTATACATAAATAGCTAGCGCCTTATCAACCTCCAACTAAAGGAACACCTTCCAACTTAAATAAGAAAAATTAGTTGTTATAGTGACTAAATTAGAAACCATTTTAGAGATTAAAATAATTTAACTTTTGTTTTTTAAATTAGTTTCTATTATTGTTAGATGGTTTCTAAATTGGTATCTAATTAGCTACCAAGATTTTTGCTACCAAATTTAGAATCTAAATAATTAATAGTTAAAACCTTGGTAGCTAATTAGATACCAATTTAGAGACTATTTAACAATAATAAAAACTAATTTAGAAACCAAAATATTTTTAGTTTCTAATATGACCTCTAATTTAGTCACTATAACAACTAATTATTTTTAGTTTCTAAAATTAGTTTCTATTTCATGATTTTCTTCTAGTAAAATTGACTTACACTAAAAAAAAACATTAAAAAACATAATTCAAAAATATTCATTTAGAGACTATTTCAAAAGGTTAAGATTTATTGGTTTTTATATTATGTTTTATTATTATTAAATAAGTTTCTAAACATATCATTAAATCAGGTTTCAAAATTAATGATCAATATTTTAGTTTAGATTCATTTATTCTTTAATTATTTTTTGTTCAAAAGTAATTTTTCTTGTAGTTTCGTTATATTTTTCAATTATAATCTTGATTTATATCTCCTTCAAAAATTTGATTTTGAGTTTCGGTATGTATTGTTTCTTGTCGTTAAAAAACTAATATAAAATTCCAGAATCAGAAGAATTTATAGCTAGAAACATAATTAAACTAATTAAGCCCGTTTATTAATTTTTCATAAAAAAATGCAGTTTTTAGTTTAGTATGCGTTTGTCTCAAAATAATCACAAAAGGCTGAAAGGAAATTCACATTTGTTGTTTTGAATAAGTTCTCATTAAATCAGCTACTGCATTTAGAAATATCAGTAACTTTTTTTCAGTTTCCACTTTTTAAAATTATTAAAGAGGTAAATTTTTTATTTTATCAAAATCAATATGTAATGAACAGGACCTAACTTAAACTAAGACAACTGTATAGGAAAAGGTTTTTTTTTTTTTGTTGTTGTCCTTTTCCACTTTATATCAGGGTTAGATTACTCTTTAGATAAAAAAATTGTAAAAATTGTAGAGAGACAAAACATATTTAAACGTTAGTTAAAATAAAAATCTACCTAGAATGGTGTCTTGAGTCTTTGATTTTGTATGAGGTTAATTAATGTTTTTAGGAGATAGCTATGTCTGTTTGTAGGTTTCTCAGTTTTAGGTTAGAAGACAAGATCCTCAAACCGTTTTTCTATAAGGATTGAGGTATTCTAAAATATCTCTTATTTATTCATTCATTTTTCGTCTAAAAAGGACATAATAAAAAAAATTATAAGAAATAAATAAATAAATAAGAAAAGGGTATCTTAACCTTATTATATATGTGATTTTGAAACTTAAGGCATATTAACAGAGTTGTTAGAAGTTTAATTACCTATGGTATAAGTCCAGTGTTTAATGGACTCACTGTGGTGCCAGTCTTGGCCATGATGCAGCTTAGTTCCATGGATTCTATCACTAATGTTTTGAAGATGATGGAGTTTCGTTGCAAGGAGATTGAACCACTTTGCAGCAGTTGCATGAACTCCAATTTCAGTGCTGATTTTGCCAGAAAGAGTCATGGTGATGAAGAAAGAAGCAAGTAATAGAAGGAAGAAAGGAACAAAGATGGAGATGATGATGATGATGAAGAGTATTTCCACCATGTCCCTCTTATATAGAACATAATTTACCAACTCCACCCAACTAATTACACTATGGGCTCCATTTTCATACCCTACTTCAAAAAAGAAGAATAACCTAATCAAATTTTACTTTGAAAACTCCAAATACAGTAATAGATATATATTCCAAATACAGTAACCAAGATTGTAATTTTTGTATCTTAGTTGGTATAATTTGTCTTTAGCAATAAGTCTAATTATTTAATTTAAAAAATCTCTTATCCTTTCTAAATCGTACTTACTTTTTTCTTTGGTTTTAAAATTAGCATCCATTTGTTTAGTAAAGTAATCTTAATTTATTTTCTAATTTTTAAATAACATTTATCTCTATTATTACTATTAAAATTTTATTAAATAAAAATAAATATTAGAGATAAAATATAATTACGACTAAATTATATACTATTTTATAGAATAAAAGAATTATTGATATTTAAAGATTTTTTATTAATAAATCATTTCTAAATTAATATCTAATTAATTACTAAAAATTTAGTTACAAATTTTTAAATCTATAGTTCATAGCTAAAACTGTTACTTAGGTAAAAATCTATAAATTTTATTGAAAATAAAATTATTTTAAATACTATTAATTTTATTAGTTTCTAAAATAGTATATAATTTAGTTAATATAATAATTAATTATTTTTTAGTCTAAAATCAATTTTTATTTAATGATTTTGTGATAGTTGGTAGCGTATGTTTTTAATAAAATGACACATATTTTTATTTAAAAATATCATATTAATTATAATTGCTAAAAAATATGAAAATTAAAATTTAAAATGTAAAACGGTATTATTTTGATAAATAAAATAAGGAGGTGGTATCACATTATTAAAAACATAAAGATGATATACTTTAAAAAGTGAGGAAAATGAATATTCATTTAAAAAAATATAAAAAGTACGAATATTATTTTATAAAAACATGAAAAAAATATTTTTAAATTAAAGGAAATATACATTTTTTAGAAGTGATTATAATTTCTATTTTCATTTATAAGTTTTATCACTCCGAATATAATACTTAATATTATATTGGTTTCTTTGTGTTTGTTACTTTTATAGAAAATGTTTCTTCAGGAGGGAGAGAAATAATTTGTGAAATGGTAAAATAATAAGAAATAAGAATCATGCTAAAAAAATTTTAATATTTTAATAAAATATTGTGGAGATTAATAAATTATTTTAACTTAAAAAAGAGTATGAAAACATGTAACAAAATAATAAAAGCAGATGAATAATCTTCCTAAAGAAAAAATAATCAAATGGGCCCATCAATTATTGAATCATTACAAAATATGCTCTATTTATGAAAAGAAGATGAGAAACTTTATAAGACGTCTTAAAAATCACTAGACAATTTGCATGTGAGTCTAGCTTAATACTACGACACATGTATTTAGATACGTAAATAATTCTCGTATAAATACGAAGGTAACACGGCATATTCGGAAGATATTTGTAAGGTTAGACACTTCTCATAAACGGTCGATATTCATAAAGTACATATTTATATTTATAAAGTGTCAAATTTAAAAAATATTTGTTAGATTTTTTATAATTTTAATATGGTTCTAACACAATTTTAAAAAAGAGAAATGCATTAAATTTCTAAAAATTTTAAATTTATTGTATAAATCTTGATTATGATTATAAAAATAAGGAACAAATCATTTTGAACCAATCATAAAAATATCTTTCTGCTTGAAAAAAAATTGAAACATACTTGTATACATAAATCTTTATTGTCAATTTATATAATTCATAATTATATAATATATAGATTTGTGTCTCCGTGTCCTACATTTTAAAGATTATACGTATATTCATGTTTGTATCGTATCAGTGTCCATGTTAACATGTGTGATATATAGTTCGTAAACATAGTTAATTAAACTCATTTATGAAATAGAATAAATAATAATATAGCAATTTGAAAAAAAAAGGACACATAATTCTCATTTAAAATTAAAAAATTGAAATCAAGTAGCATACCCACTTGTTATTGCTATATTTTAATGATATGTTTCATTGTTCACGGGATATTATCAACGTACATCAAGGAAATGTGTGATGACTAGTAATTATTTTACTTTAATGTAATTAAATATTTTATTTTAATGTAAATGTTTTATAATAAAGAAATTTGATTATCACACTAACTTATTTATATATAGATACTAATTTTATTTATTTTTAACATTTATTTAAATTAAGGTTGATTAAGTTTTTTTTATCAAAAAAAAATTAATTTAATTTAAAAAAAAACACTTCAAAGATATCTCAATCCTTATAAAAAAAACCACCAACCCATCCACCATACTTATCAAAAAAAAAAAAAAAAAAACTCAAACTGCATAAAAAGAGATAAGCATGGGTACATGGCTTAGCTGGTTGCATTAAGGATTCCTACTTCCATCTTTACCCAATGCAATTCCATATTCCCTTCCAGCAAACCTACTTCTTCTTGATTAAGTTAACACTAATATTTTTTTTTTATCAACAATAAAAAATCAGTAAATGGGAATCACGTTAGGAGTAGTCCAACCCTTATACATAGTTAACATTATCATTCTCCTTGCTAAAGCCGCCTACCAGAATCCAAAAAAAACATTAACGGATCATCCTCATACGGTCCAAAGGATTCAGAACCCAATTTGAGTAAGGAAAGGAATTTAGACTTTGCATAAATTCAAGACCAAACCTTTACTTGCGCCAAAGCAAACACTTCTACGGCATCTGCCACTCCCCTATTGAAGATGACAGAGTTCCTATGTTTCCAAATTTCGCTCACTATACCGACCCAAATTGTACCTCAAACAACATCCTCCGAAGTAGAAGTCTGACATCTCCTGAATTGAAAAAAGTTTGTCTTAGGATCCTAGTGAAATACAAACGGCACACCAAGCCATGTAAAGCAAAGACTCCAGACTCGTCAAGCAAAGTCACAAACGAAAAATAAATGACTGGAAAGACTCTTTCTCCTTCCCACACAAACAACATAAAGAATTTTCAACCACCACCTCACGCCTAACCAAGCTACCCTTGTTAGCAATCTTATTCTTCATCACCCTTCAAGCAATGAACAAAGCAGATGGCAAGGCTTTACACTTCCACAACATGCTATAGACTGAAGAAAACTCCCCTACTCGGTCCCTCCTTAACTGAACATAGGCAGAGTTAACTGTAAAAGATTGACATCCCCCAGCCTTCCAAACCCAATTATCCGCCTCTCCCAGGACCAACTTCACCCATTGTAGTGACTGAACCAACTGCTCCGCCAAAGACTTCTCCTAAACGAAAAAGGGTCTACGCCAGTCAAAATGCCACACCCAAACACCATTAGCCCAATACCCAAACTCAGCCACCATCATTGGCCGAACTAATAGAGAACAATCGCGAAAAAACTCCCTTCAGAGCATCGCAACTCAACCAACTATCCTCCCAGAAAGAAATCTCCTTACCATTACCAACATACCACTTGAACCCATCTTCAAAACTTCTTCCCCAACCCTCTGACGCCCACACCTTCTTCAAATCTTTCCACCAAAGAGAGCCAGCCCATCTTAAAATTACCTTATCCTCTCAAACTTCTCCAACCTCCATATTTAGAAACAAGAATGTCCTTCCACAAACCTCCCTTACCGTGCCCAACCTCCAAATCCACTTACCTAACAAAGTCAATTTAAACACCCTTAAGTCAATAATATTAAGACCCCCATCATCACGAGACTCACACACCTTATTCCAAGAGACCCAGGCAATCTTCCTTCCTTCAGAACCCCATCCCCACAGAAAATTCATTTGTATCCGAATTAACTTATCAGCCACCACTGAAGGCAATCTAAATAGTGACATGAAGAATAACAAAATTGAAGAGAGAACAGACTTGATCAAACAAACCCTCCCTGCCAACGACTAACACTTGCCTTTCCACCTTGAGAGTTTACCCTGAACTCTTTCTACCACCCATTCCAAAAATCTCCACGCTTATGACACCTTCCTACCGCCAACCCCAAGTAGACAAAAGGAATTACCATCGTTTTGCAATTAAGAATATTCACAAAACGCAGAAGCGATCTCTGATCCAACCTTGTCCCACCAATTCTACTTTTCAAGAAATTCATCTTAAGCCCAGAAGCAAGCTCGAAGCATAACGGGATTTCCTTAATATTGAAAACGCTTTTAGCATTAGCTTCACAAAAGAATAGAGTATCATCAGCATATTGTAACATACTTACCTTCACTTTAGACCTTCCTACCTCCAAACTATCTATCAACTTCTTCTCTTCTGTCATCCTAGACACCCCGACCAACCCTTCCGCTACTATAAGAAACAAAAACGGAGCTAGTGGATCACCTTAACGAAGTCCCTTCCTAGGAGTAAACTCTTTAGTAGGACTACCGTTCACAAGCACAGAGAAAGAAGCAGATTCTAAGAACCACTTTATCCAACTTATCCATAGATCACCAAAACCCAACCTTTCTAACATATAATAAATAAACTCCCAACTTACCGAGTCATACGCCTTCTCATAATCAACTTTGAAGAAAACACAACTCTTCCTTTTTTTTCTTTTGTATTCTTCCAACACCTCATTAGTAACTAGCACACTGTCCAACAAACCCCTTCCTTCAAGGAAAGTCGATTGTCTAATATCGATGACCTTGTTAATAACCTTTTTCAAGCGTAAGGACAACGCTTTTGAGATAATTTTATATAAGCATCCGACTAACGAAATTGGTCTAAACTCGCCGAATTGCTGAGGATTTTCTACATTTGGAACAAGACATATGAAAGAAGCATTGGTACCTCTAGGCCAATTGCTCTTAGACGCAAAGTCCTTCACTGCTGACAACACATCCTTTTTTAGAATATCCCAACAATACTTTATGAAACCAAAATTAAACCCATCGGGACCAGGACTCTTTGAACTATCATAATTCCATACCGCTGCCCTAATTTCTTCTTCAGAGAAATCTCCAATCAATAACTCATTATCTTCTGCTGAAATAGAATTGAATATAACATTGTCCAACCTAACCTGACAATCTTCTTTCATGGCAAACTTGTCCTCAAAGAAAACACGGACCTTGTCCTTGATTACATCCTTATCCTCACACCACCTACCGTCAACATACACCCCATGCAACTCATTCCTTGCCCTTCTCCACTTAACTGACGAGTGGAAGAAATTTGTATTAAAATCTCCCTATTTCAGCCATTTCTGTCTTGCTTTTTGATGCATAACTGCCTCTTGTTTAAACTTAACATTATTAAGATAAGCTAATAGAAACCTTATTTCCTCCCTTTCTGCCTCTTCTAAGCCTCTTTCATCATCTCGTGCATCTAACTCGTTAATCCTTTTTTGCAACTCCTCACTAGCAAGGTTGACATCCCCGAAGACCTCTTTGTTCCAAACTTTTAAATCCGCTTTAAGCTTTTTCAATTTTTCTTTGAAAACGTAAATTCCTCTTCCTTGAACATCATAGCTGACCCATTTCAACCTCACAAAATCTTTAAATCTTCTATCTCTTTGCCATACATCCAAACACCTAAAAGGTCTCGGGCCCTAGTCGACAGACACTTCTTTAAGCATAACTGCACAGTGGTCAGAGACAGATCTGTTTAGAACAAACTGTTGGCAACGAGGCCAAGCTTCGAGCCATTCCTTTGATACAAGAACCCTATCAATTCTACTTTTCACCATTCCATTAGGCTTATACCAAGTAAACTTCCTGCCTACCAACGGAATATCCACCAACTCTGATTTTTCAATAAAATCATTAAAGCCTTTTATTTCTCTAGAATAGTCTGACATTGAGATCAGACTCTTCCTCTCCTCTTGACGTCTAATTGAGTTAAAATCTCCAAGAACACTCTATGCCTTTGAAAGTTGGTTCAACCTATATTCGTTGATCTCATCCCATACCTCTTTCTTTTCCCGCAAAGTACCAGAGCAATAAACGTTCACAATTGTTACAAGTAACCCATTACCAACTTTCCACAAACCTTCCATAATAGTGAAATCCTTTCCATTAACAAAGCTAAACATCTGAAAAGACTTGTTACACCACATCGTAAGGACCCCACCAGCTCTATGAATCGCTTTGTTTTCAATCCAATCAACTTCGTTATTCCCCCAAATAAGGCAAACTTTCTCCCTACTAAATTATGTACATTTCGTCTCTTGTAAACACAACATATCCACATGTTCCTTCCTAACCAGATCACTTAAATATTTTCCTTTCAAAGTGCCTCCTACCCCTCTAGTACTAATATTATAATTTGTATCTTTGTGTTAAATTAAGAATTGTGGATAAATTTTCCTTTAAAGTATAAAAGACACCAACTTTGGTGTGTGCATGGGATGGTTATAAAATTGTATTTCATTAATTTTGTATTTCTTATTTATAAAATATTTTGTTTTTTATAAAAAAAAATTATGATTCATCCATCTTTTGAAATATTAAACTCTAAGTGTTAGGAAAGACCCAATACTATAGACAGGCTTAAGCTTAATCACCTATTTAGATGATAGGATTTCTCTGAATAAAAAAAATGAATTTGATAATCCTAGTTTTAGTAGTCTTAGTATTCCTTAAGCTTAGTTTTTAGTATAGGTAGTCGCTTTCTATCACTCTAAGTGTTTCCAGCTTTATGCTAACCCCCTAAAAATAGCCAAAGCATGAACTCCTTCACTCTCTTCAATCCATCATGTCTTACTTCACTTTTCTCATTTTGTGATCTTGTTAAAAAAGTGTTTTATACTTTGATCCATCGAGTGACTTACCTTTCTTTCCTCATGATCTTGTCAAGAAACAAGTATTGGAAGATTTTTTTTTTTAGAGTAAGTTGTGGATATTTCTTGTTATATTAGATAAAAAATGGTGTAGAAAATCCTTTTAAGTTACTCATGTGTGTGAATATGTTTTAATATAAACTAAAATTTTTATCATGCAAGGTAGCCAATACTATCTAGAACACATGTTGTAAATTAGTGGGAATTCAGTTTTCTCAATATAATAACTTGTGGTACCACTTTCAATAATACCATCTTTTAAATATGAATCAAAAGCAAAATTTGGTTTGGAAATGAGTATGGATAACAATTATTTGGAGTGTTAGGGAGCCTAGGAATAGAGTGGTGTTTAAAGAAAGAAGGGTAGATAGGGATGAATTGTTGAAAGCATAAATCTAGATGAAAAATAAAATTCTTGCTTTTTTCTTTCTCATAATTTGAGTGGATCTTGTGTCCAATATAGTGCCTTATAACTATTAGGTAATTCTGGTCTATATGGTTGTTTAAATATTTGGTGATGTATTTTTAAGCTTACTAGATGTATTTATGATGCTATGTTTCCTTAACAAGACTTAATTGATTTCCCATTGGTGGGAAAGGTTCTGTGTGTGCTTGTGTAAGGAGTTAGTGGGATGAGAGATAAGGAAGGCAACAAGTGTAATCAGAACAGCTAGAAGTTGTGAGTTTGTATCTTTGCAAATTTTGCTCTGTTAGTTGCACATATCATCAACAAGGTGCTTTACCTATGTGGTACACCGTTTGGATTGATATTGTGTGGTTAATTTGGATTGTTATTGTTATTGTGTTGTCAACTTAGGTCTCATAGAAATGAGAAAAAATTTCAAAAATCAGAAACCAGATGGTATTCAAATCCTTGCTTTGGTTCAGATAAAATCTTGGTATCGAAATTAATTATCACCTAGTTCGTAAAAAACTTAACTCGGATCTCCTCAAACTGCTGTCCATTACTTTTTTCATGCAAGTTGCTAACATATTCACCAAGCCCCCTTGCTCCCGCACAATTTTCTATTCTCAAATCCAAGCTGAGACTGACGAATATCTACTCCCCAGTTTGAGGGGTGTTAACATATTTAGTTTTTATGTTTTAAGTTATTGTGTTTTGTTTGTTTGTTTTCTTTTTTTGCCCCAACTTTCCTTTTCTATTTCAGCTAGGTCTTATTCTTTTTCTTATATATACACCATGTATTTTACTCTCTAATACACAAGTGAATAAGAGTTTCTTTTGTATTTTCTTTTCTCTGTTTTTTTTTCTTTTATGCTTGAGTCATTGTCTCCTTTTCATTTGCAATTAAGGTTTATCAGAACCTCCCTTTTTCCATTGCGATTATGTGCGCTCCATTGAAGCACCACATCAGGCAAGGAATATTCATCTTCATTGACTGTAATATGGTATGAGAGTTCTTCGAATGAAGAGCTTTGCAACGCTTCTCTCCCTCTTTGTTTTTCTTGGTTATATTTTCTTTTCTCTTTCAAAATCTTGATTGGGTTTCAAAATCTCTTATTCAATGTATAATGAAAATCCTAATCTTCATAGTTTTAACAGTAGTCGCACTATTACATACAATTTATGTAATAAATACAGTCATAGGTGAACTCCATGATTATATTACACATCTTAATTTTTATAAAAGGATTTCACTTAATTTATATACTTAATATCATTTCAAGTTTTAGTATCTATACGAAAAAAATTATAAATTTTAGTTCATGATATGCATAAAACTTAGTTTAAATCTATGATGCTGATGTTGGAGAAAAATAAATACAAAAACAAAACATTGTAAGAATTAAAACTAATTAACATCTTTTTAATACATAGATTGAAACTTAAAAGAGAAAAGACGTTATAATCATTAGTTAAACTAAAGCATTTCATCAGCTTCTGAATATTCTAAAATTATATGCTCAGCACTTCACTGGGAAAGGGACATGTGCCACATCAATAGATACGCGATCTTATTACAATTATAAATTTGCAAAATTATAAGAATGTGTTTCTGTTTCTTAGGGGAATGTATTTCCTATGTGATGTCATATTTAACATGTAAATATAATAATCTTAGGGAAATATGATATAGTCAAGGTATAATTAGCAAGAAAGCACAAATATTATTTCATTACTTGATTGGAATATAAAAGTTCAAACATTTTTATTAGCAAAATAATTAGCAATGAGAAGGGACAATGATATAAACCCTAATTATTTTTTAAGGCGTTTACAAAAAGAATGATATAAATTAAATGGTACAACATGATCTTCGAGATTTAATTTTAAAATGTTATACATCTCTTAGTCAAATTGAAATAAAGTATTTATATTATTATCAATTTTTTATTGACAAAGAATCAAATAAATTAATTGGAGTATTTAAGAGTAAAAATTAATAATAACTTGTTTTCATAAAATCTTGTAACATATTTTTAATGAATATTATTTATTCTTAAATTATGAATCCAAATCATCATTTTTAATGATGATATTTTTACGAGTTCTTTATATATATATATATATATATATATATATATATATAAAAGTTTCTTACATGAGAGTACTTTTAAGGAATTAATATCATTCGTATACTGATATCATATACTAAGCATCAAATTTAATTTTTAAGTTCTTTAAAATATACCTATTAGTTTTACTTTCAAATTTATTTTAATTTAACAAATAACTAAAAAGAATTTCCCTACCATTTGTTTCATAAAAAATTCTAAGAACATACTAGATGGAAACCAAGTGTTTTGTGGTTTAAAAATGCTGAATCCCGCCTCAATCATCATTTGTTAGAACTATTCAGAGTAAGTTCCTTGGCTTGGACAGGACATTTAGTCCATGTCGCTATTCCGGGGTCCAGGGGGAATACGTTCGATGGAATAATTTATTAGGTATATTGCCGCATCCCGAAGGATTAGGTCCTATTATACCAATGAAATGATTCTCTATAAATACCTCCATAAGTAGCAAGATCAAGATACTCCTAACAAACAAAGAACTTTACCACTACAAGTATTAATACCAAAAAATTTAATCACGTTAAATTCCCTATTTTTTTATACTTATCATATTCTTAATTTTGTTAGATACTTACTTATTATTTATATTTATTTTAAAATCAAATATGATGATAAATCAAATTTGTATGAGATGTCTATCGTTATGATATTATGAAGCTTGTATAGTCTAAAATAGTAAGCTTTTTAGTTAGTTAGACTGAGAAGTGTTGTGTAATAGTAAACTTTTTTAGTTAGTTAGTTAGTGTGAGAAGTCCACGGCTCGAGACATGGAATGTTTGTTGGAGTGATTGGTAACATGATTTATAAAATTTGTTACAATTATTTTTTATAAAGTGTGTATACATAGAGATCTTATGTAAATCATTGGCCCATTGTATGAGAAAGTAATTATAATATTAAATTTTTCTATGTTACTCTATAGAAACCTCTTGTATAGTTTTTTTTCCATAAAATAATATATATATGATAAACATTATATCTATCTAACATATTACTCTTTCTGTACATTCATGGTTCTACATTACTTAAAAGTTTAGACTAATAACTATTTAAATATACATTCCTTTCTTAATCTTCTTGTGTGTCTTTTAAGGATAAAACTATGATAGAGGTCAAAAGTTAACAATATTTCTAATGTGATGATTGATTATAACAATATTTTCTTAATAGACTTGAGTTGAGAATATTGACATTATCTATAAGTAAGAATAAAAAAGGGATTCTAAAGATAAAAACTAGAATAGTGTTATTATTATTGTATGTTGATGATATCTTGATAATTAAAAAAAATATTATTTCTAAAATTGAAATTATTAAATTTTTCATCGACTAAGATAGACTCTAAATGGTTTTGATAACCTATTAAGAAGTGGACTTTAAATTTAACTCAACCTCATACAATCGGTTTGTTACATCCACTTATAAACTATAAAATGTTTTAATTTTTATTCGAGATGAGATTTTCAACTGAAATAATAAAGACTGAATTAAAAGAAAAATTTGAAAGGAAGAATCTTAGTTGCTAAGAAGATTTTACATATTGAGATTATGTGAATGAATAAGCAGAAACTTCTATACATCAGAGGAGACATGCATGTCTTGTGTTGTTATTAAAAAATATTATTATTAGTTGGGTATGCAGAATCCACAAACTAAAGTATAAATTTAGTTATTGTTGAAAATTAATTAGTTAAAAATCTTCACGATGTGATTATTTAAATAAAGAATAATTATCCATGCTGTGCTGTTTTGATGTAAGCATATATGTAATACGTGTGTGTGACCATTTTAAAAAGAAATTATTGGCCAAATTAGTTTAAATGAGTGAGATCCTAATCGTCATCTTTAATTTATTTTAATTAATTAATTAAAAATGAACGATCTTGATCTTTGGATCTAGTGAACCTAAAGATTGCATTATATTTATTTGGTCAAAAACATATATTCATCACAGAACCTTCTAAAAATATTTTTTATAGTATCAAAATATTTGAAGAATACGTACATTTGGGACGTATCAGATTCAGATCTTATGACAACTTTATTATAATTGTTCTTATTATTATTCATAGGAATTGAAGTCAAAATAATTTAAATAATACAGTTACAACTAATCGAGTTGCATTTCCTGATATTAGATCATGCCATTTTAATATTTTATATTAAAGTATATTTTCCTTTGATTTATTATTAATAAACTTCTCTCAATCTTTGATAATTTCTCAAATTTAAGTTAATTTTATTCTTTTGGAATAGGAATTGTTTTTCAATTTTTAATACAACTTTAAAGGATATTTTATTTATTGAAGACGTAAGATTTATTCTACGACATTCATTTAGATAAAAATTATAAACCTAATGGGTGTTTAAATAATAGAGGGGACTCTGATAACTTAAAAACTCAATTTTAAAGTATAATTAAAATGAAATTTAAATATTTTATTATTAAAATAAAAATATATATAAATAGATAATTAGTTATTTAATATTTATTTTGGAATAATCATGATATATTTAGAAAGTTTTATTATTATTATTATGTCTTCTCTATATATTTTTATGATCTCACCTTTAAACTCCTGGCAATGAGAAGGATAAGATTGTCGGATCAAAATGTTAATAAGAGTAATTTCAATTCTACTCAGTTTTTCTTTGAGTTAGTTTTGAGTTTTCATGTTTACCTCAAAGTCCTAGTAATATATTTGGATCATTTATTAGGATTGTGTTAAATAGGTTAGACTATACATGCTCTCTATATAAGTTGCAACTCTTTGTGAGTACATATACTTCTAATCACATAAGGGAATTTAGTTTTACCTTTCAATAAAATCTTATGTTAGATAATTTGGATGTGAAGGTAACATGATCACAAGTTCCAAATTTCTCTTGCAAGATTTGTCGCTGATTAAAATAGATGTTGATTGATTGATATATATTGGTTTTGAAAGCATAGAGATAGTTTGGTAATTTAAATGTTAAGTCTGATGTTGAAAGGATTTTTTAATGATATTGAGTTGTATTATGAATTGTTTGATGTGTAACAAGTAATGAAATTTGGGTGTTTGAGTTGAATTTGAAATTAATCTTGTTTAAAATTCTTGAATATGTATATATATATTGTCATTTGAATTGAATGAAAGTAAAAATTAAATTTTGAGTAAGATAGTATCATATTTATCTTATATGTTTTATAAAATACAAATTTTAGTATTTAGTTTGGGTGAAAACTTGAATTTTAATTAACTTACTCAAGAAAAATCCGTATGTAATGTAAAAAATTTATTTTTAATCTTTTCATTATTACTAATTATTATTTATCTCTATCTATATCTTTTTATTAATCATAGAGGTATTTTGCACTAGCTAGGACTCGAAACCAAGTCCCAAATAATATTACAAGCAAACTGCAGCAGCCAGAATATCAGACAAGTTCTTTGGTCAAATTATCATTTTTATTATACTTATACATATTAATATAATTTATACATATTAATATAATTATTATTAATAATAATAAAATAAATTATATTCATATTATTAATATTATATTTATATTATTAATATTATAACTAATATTATTATTAATATTATTATTAACATTATATTCATATTATTAATATTATTATTAATATTATTAGTATTAATATTCATATTATTAATATTATATTCATATTATCAATATTATATTCATATTATTAATATTAATATTAATTTTGATATAAATATACATTTAGATATTTATTGTGTGTGTATAGTAGTTTTATTTGACTTGAGTAATATTACTTTTATCCGGATATAGATAGATAGAGAGAAAAAGGAAGAAATTATATAATATTAATATAACTTTAATACTATAAATGCATATATATTGATTAATATATTTTTTTATTTAATCATTAATTTTTTAAAACACATGGTTAAATTTAAATTTACTTTCATATTATATATATATATTAATATAAAATTATTTGATATCTTATTTTCAAATATATGTTATTATAGGTAGTTGTGAAGTTTTTGTTAGATGGCTATATAGGTGCTTGTATCTTACACTTCTTTTCTGATTTGAGATTCTTGTATAAGGATTGAAATATCCTTAAAATGTTTCCTTTAATTTTTTTTATTCTTTGTCGATAAAAAAAAATTATTTTCAAATATTTACTTACATAGATTAAAATTGATATAATGTATAATTTTTAAAATATTTTAAATTATAAATTATTTAATCACTTTGTCATTATGATTTATATATTAGTAGAAAAGGTTATTTAGTAACAACTTTTTACATAGATTTATGAAATAATTAATATAGTTTAAACTATAATGATATGCTAACTAGTAATCTGTATTAGAGATTTAATTAATAGTTAATGTAAAAATCATCATTCTATGTTAAAAGATAATATTGTTTGTTGACAATATTCTTTACTATAACACACAAGTAAAACCAACTACCTATAATTAATATGATAGTTGATTTTAATGTAATAGGTAATATGATGACTATGAGTATGACATATATTAAATGTGATTCATACTAATAGATAATATAATAAATTATGTTTAGATTCAAGTAGATTATAGATAAATTAAATGTGATTCATATGTTAATATTGTTAGTATTATTAATATTGTTAGTATTGTTAATATTGTTAGTATTGTTAATAATAATAAGTATAATAAAAATCATAACAAAACTAAAGAATTTGCTTAGTGTTGTGGTTAAATTTTCTTTGGTTGCTGAAGAATTAAATCCGTATGTAATGTTGATTTTACATACGGATTTTGATCCGTATGTAATAATCTGTATGTAATTCGCGTTTTTCTTGTAGTGGTTCATAGACTAAGTTTGAGGTTTTGTAAAATACTTATCAGGACATATCATATGAATAAACTCGTGTCATATTGGTTGCATGGATCCATATGTATAAGTGGGTGTGTGGATTTCACAGCGGGAATAGTATAACAAGTACAAATCTAATTTCATTACACGAATCTTCCAAAAGTAGAGTCAAGTGTCTATGTATGGATGTTTGTGGATTTTTTTGCATGCATGATGTTGAACATAAGATATTTGTAGACACTTAGTTGTTTAGTACATATAAATAGATGAAATATGATGATTCACATATTTATGATTGTATTCATTGGATTGGATGAAGTGTGTTGGTTAATGTGTTGTGATGGTATTATGTGATATAAAAATTGAAAATAGACACTTAATTATTGAGTAATGTGTTTGGTGTGAATTATGATATATGAGAATGTTTTTGAATGATGAGTTTTAAAAATATTAACTTATTTTATTTTCTTATTTATCGTTATTTTGATTGTATTTTATACATAAATAGGAGCTACAAGTCAGCATCAAGGAATTGAGAAGTTAGCATAGAAATAGAAATTGAAGCTACAAGTCATTGAGAAATTGAGAAGTTAGGATAGAAAATAGGGATTTTTTTTTGTTTTCTGGTATATATATTTTTTAAAAATTCCAATAAAAAAGATACTATTTTATAATATAATATTAAGAGTATATTACATACCTATATATTAAATTCTTAGTATAATTTTTTAAAAATTATATATGCCCTAATTTTTTCAAAATATTATTTTATTTATAACTACTCATTATTTGAATATTAGTCGGTTTTCATATTTTTAATGTTATTAATTGAATTGAATATATTTTTATGTCCTAAATCAATTAAAAATAAACTTCTTAGTCATACTCCAAAATTAAAATTTAAAAATATCATTATTTAAAAAAATAAAATACCAACTTAATCTGAAGTTAAAGGAAAAAAAAATAAAATTTGTAACTAGATAAAAGATTAAACATATGTCAGTAAAAAGATAATAAACTAAAAAATATTTTTATGTTAGTTTAGGTTTGAAATTTTTTTAATATTTAACTATAATTGATACTAAATCAATAAGTTGACTAAAAATATTAAACAATAATAAAATAAAATTTAAAAACAGTAAAATACATTTTTTAAATACAAAAAATAACTTAATAATAATAATGACGATGATAAGTCTGTGTAAATAGTATTTTTACGTCGTGATGAAATTATGTCACATCAAATATAAATGCACTACAATGGGGATAAGCACTTACGAATAAAACAAAAACAAATATTAAATATTATATAGCTAGAGTAGAAAAATTCAAAGTAGAAAATAGAAGTAGGTATAGATAATCCTTATTGCGGGTAGGTTTTATGTCTCTCACTTTTTCTTTATAATTACATTTTTTTTATTTTAATAATTCGACATTATTTATAATATAATATGGTTATATAAAACAGACAAACACATGTTTTTATTAAATGTAAATATTAAATTTTATAATTAATTTGAATAAATTCAGATTTCCTTTACATATTTCTATCATGTCATATAAAAAACATTAAATAATAATTAAATTCAGAAAATAAAAATAATTAATCATTATATTAATTAAAAAAATAATATTTAAAATAACTTTTATTATTAATAAAAATTACTTTAAATATCAATAATTTTTAATTTATAAAAAATAACTAATCAAGATATCAAACTATTTATAAAAAATAACTAATCAAGATATTGTTTAGGTATGATAAAAGATAATTTAAATACAATAATTTTTTCATCCTTTAAAATAATATCTAATTTAGTTAAGTAACTAATTATTTTTTATCTTAAAAATTAATTTTTGTTTAATATTTTTCTAAATAGTGATGTTTAGTTTTGAACATAATAACTTCAAATCTAGTTTTTGTAAATCATTTAGTGATTAAAATAAACACTTAAAAAGTTATTAGTGATTATACACATTCCAAACTTAAATCCAGCAATATATATATATATATATATATATATATATATATCGTTTTAATGTTTAATTTTGATTCAAAATAATTAAAGTTTATTTTTTACATATTATAAGATAAGATAAAATCATTAAATCATATATATATTTCTTAGGGTTGTTGAGTATATTGAAGAAAGAAGACAATACAATCAAAGTTGGAAAGATTTGTCTAAAGTTGATAAGAATATAAAAATTCAGCATGCATTTGCAGCTACTTATATCTTAATTATAATTCTTCTACGTAGACACGTGTTTCTTCATAATATTTTACATAAAAAATATTTAATTTTTTAGTTCCTAGTTATCTAGTTCCTCATAGATGCTCTTTGGCTCCATCTAGGATATGAAGGTGGAGATAAACAAAATGAACAAATGTGTGTAATTATAAAAAGAATAACAAGAAACATGATAAGACAAAATACTTTTAGTCCCAAAAATAGTGAAAAAAACTTTGAAATTTTATCAAAGATATGTTAAGCAACATGGATTTCTAAACACTAGAATGGAAAAATTAGAAGATATTATTTCTTTTCTCATTACACAAGAAGGCAATATTAATTCAAAATTGTTTATCCATTAAAGACTAACAACTTCGATTATAACAACAAGAGTCATGTGAAAATTAACTTAATTTTATCGAGTAAAAGAGTAAATTATCTTAATTGTTGGCGTAAACATTTGTGATGTAATTATTTATTCGATTATATATTAATCTTTTGTATATGATAGATTGTCCTAGAATCAAGTGAAAAAAAGAGTTATTAAGAAAAGAAAATAGTACACTCTCACATGATAAATACATATAGCTTGTATTGAAAAAACAAATTTTAATAACTATTAAAATGAGTACAAAGACACACTCCAAATACAAAACCTTTTACCAATATTTAGATTTAAAAAATAATGCATTCCTGGTTTTCTAAATATTCGGGAGCTTGATCAGTTTGGGTGGCTATTGATTTCCGAGCCCAATAAACTTTGGGTGCCGCTTTCTTGAATTATAGACAATTTCTTTTTCCACCTTCATAGTTTCTTCTACAACCCCATATTTTAAATCAAAATTGTTTATTTTGAATTTTACAATTTTGAATACAAATTTTGTATTCTAACTTTTTAATTCAAAATACAAAATTTTATATTTTAAAATTTAAAATTTGGAATAAAAAATTTGTATTTTGAATTGTACAATTCAAAATATAAATTTGTATTTTAAATTTTAAAATTCTAAAAAATACTTTCCGAATTTTACAATTCAAAATATAATTTTATATTCATAGAAAATACTTTCTAAACTCCATAATTTAAAATATAAAATAATTTTATATTCAGATTTGTAGAGTTCTCAAAAATATTTTACAAATTCTATAATTCGAAAAAGTAAATTAGACTTTTTACAAAAAGTATGGAAGTGTAGAAAGAAAGTATGGAGGTGCAGGAAGAAAACGTCATCTATACATATGTAATGGATCTCAAACCATTCTAGTTAAGTGTAACTTTTTATGTGGAGAAGAAATTTAAAATTTCTAGAAAACTAAAGAGATTAAATTAGAGTTATTCCTTTGGTTTCATTTGTTTGGATAAGATAATTTAAATTTTATATTTTTTTAATTACTATTAAATGCAATTTATTTTAATATTATATAGTATTGTTGGAACTAGGTCAAAGTTATTTTTGGATTATTTTTAAAGTAATATTATTTTAAAAAAAATCTTTAACTAATATCAATAAGAAGTAACTCAAATTAACATTAACAAAAATGAACATCACTGTTGATATATAAGAAAATTTCCATTAACCTTGTTAAAAAATAATATTAACCAACGTCTTTGAAAAATAACCACAATAATGATAGTTACCACAAAAATTCCACATTAAAGAAATCTCGTTTGTTATCAGTTGAAAAAAAACAGTCAACATCAGCTGAAATCCATTCTTTATATGTTCAAGTTTATTGGGACTCTGAAAATGTCCAAGATTCTTGTACAAGCAGTTATTATATTTGATTGCAAACAAACAAGTAATTTTTGCCAATTATTTATCAAAGTTTGAGTTTTCTAAGGATCAGCTAGATCTTGATGTATCTCTTCAACAAGACATTTCCAAATTGGATTCCTAAGTTGTGGTTAAAATACTATCATTAAATTGGATTCCAACGTTGTCTTTGAATGTGGTTGCAGACTTTAGGTTTTTGATCCTGAAAACTTTCTGAGAAATTTAACCATTGGGTGAAGAATGGTGTAGCTTCAGCCATAGAATCCAGTTTAAAGTTCTATGAAGATGTTCTGAATCTAGGATTTAAAGTTATTCTGCTGATTGACAGAGTGAAAGACACATGAGTATTACTGTTGATAATTTGGTTAAAGTTTGGGTTTAAAGAATGGGACCAGCTGTAACTAATGAAACACATTTGCTAGTCTTATGTGGAAAGATTGAAATCAATGGATTGATTGTATTGTAAAAGAATTGATTTTAACTAACAAAATAAGGCACATTTGGCAGTCCAATTCCAAACATTACATATGCAAACAGTTTGTTGGAAAAACAAAATCTAATTCAGTAAAGTATTAATCTCTGAATGGAATATAATATATTATTCAGATACCAAATTCTTCCAAGAGGTGAACCAAGATTTCTTGGTTTTCAAGGAATTGAATATATAATTGAAGGCTATACCAAGTGATAGTTTATAATCATTTGTATTATTAGCTTGTGTGTTTCTCAGGTTTTAAATATTTAGATTCTGTTTTAAATTGAGAAGCACGCTATAGTGTATTAACACAAATATTATGAGTATTCAATACAAGTTTAATTGAGTCGGAGTGTATGAATTATTTGCAATGATATTGAGCATATGAATTGAGTCAGTCTCGTTATGTACAGAGTTCAGATAGCAGTTATTCGCAAATAAATGAGGGTGTACTAAGAGATGTAATACATGGGATTTGGAAGCTTGAAGGATCGAACAGATAGTGAAGAACCTATCAAATCGCTCCACTGGTCACCAGAGTTTCCAAGAATCCTGTATCCATCTTTCTCCATCTCACTCCTCTTCTCTGATTTGAAGACTACAGCACGTTTCCCTTGATCATCTGAGCTTCTGAACATTATTGTAAAATAACAGATTCAAATTCAGCATAAATAAAAGTGACATAGCTTCAGATGCAAAATAGGAGCACGATGACCTTAAAACTGTACACGATTATATGTACAGAGAAAACTTCTCAGGTAGAAGCTTTTACTTTTACCTTGCAGATGCACAGAAGTTGCAGAAAAGGAACAGTGAAAGCAAGGGGTGAATTGACATAGTAACAACAAGTCAAAATTAATGACATAATATGATAACAGAAAAGATGTTAGAATATTTGAATATAAACAAACATAAAAAAAAAAGGCTACAACTAGGTATTCATGAGTATAATTGCTATTGCCACTGCCAAGATATGAACAAGACTCTAGAATACATGTGGACTGTGATGTAATTGTTACTGTTAATAGACAACCATCAATTACATTACATTGTGTACCCTATAAACTGTCTACATTATATAGAACCATGATGGGGAGTTTGGGGCATCTAATCTCCATTTCTAATCGTTTGTTAAGAGTGTAAATTAATCGAATGCTATGATTAAGATTTAATTAAAATATAGTCATCCAACCTACTCTATATAGAGGTACAAAACAAAGAACATATATTAAAGGCATATGATTCAAATAAAAAGGAAAATGGGGAGCATTTATCAAGAAATGCTGAAGAGAAAATGAAACACAAGACTTGCCACATTTGTGGTCATTCACTTTATAACAAGTTCAATAGATGAAATTAACAGCTTCAAAACTTATAATGCTTTCTCACATATACAAGATTTGTACTGTAAGCATCCTGGCCCAAAAATATAATATGTACGAAAACACAAATAGGTAGAGAAAAAATGGATAATATGACTAGGAGACAATTTGTTTTACTTAAAACGATAGAGACTATCAATTAATTAATAAATTTTAACATTGATAAGATATTAAGAAGACAAACATATCATCATCTAACTCAAAAACAATAGCAATAAAATAGTTTTCTGTAATGCTATCTAACAACAGCATCTAGTCATTAACAAGATATGCCAATATTGATGCTGACATGATATTCTCAAATGAACTCAAGACAAAAACTATACGACCTTATCATGTGCTCTTCGTGACTCATTAAATTCTTCTATGATAGAACCGTAGAAGTACTTCAACTGTAGGTTGCTAATGAGCCAAAATCATTTTACTAAACTAAATTATGTTCATCTATTGCCATTAACTAGGCCAGGCTGCTTGAAATCTATATGCAAGCTCAATTTGAAGTTTAGAACATTGTTAATAAGGTTTCTTCCTCCATTTGGGAAACCTTCTAGTCATGATGACACATTGACACATGAGGCTTTCTAAATTTTGACCACCCGGCTTGAATGAAAGATTCAAAATACTTAAAACAGAACTGATAGCAGAACATACTTAAAGATTCCAATCTTTTCACATTTATTTAATTTATTTAATAAATATACAACATTTTATGTCGTAAGGTTAGCAAATATGTTTCGGGAATTACCTTAATATGAGATGGTCCCATTCCTTAAAACCAGCATTGATCAAATTATCAACTGTAACACTCCTGTGTCTCTCACTTCGCCCAGTGAGCAAAATCACCTTGAACCCCAGCTTCAGAACATCTTCATATAGTTTTAAACTGGGTTGTAAGGATGGAGCTACACCTTCCTCTACCCAATCGTTGAATTTCTCATGGTCAAAAATCTCAAGTCTGCAAGCACATTCAAACACGAGAAATGTGAACAAGACATTGTAAACATTTTGTCCAACTAACAGAGAAAAAAAAGTGAAAATCAGATATTAAGTCTACATTAACAGAAACACTCACAAGAAAAGAAAATTGAAAAATGAAAACCACAAATTCAAATTGATTTATGCATAAATTAAAAATCAATTTTTAAAAAAAGTTTACTGAAAACAGCTTTATCACAAGCTAATAAACTAATTCTAAACCACCTTGAATTTTTTTCTTATTAAAAAAAATTAATATTAACAAAGAAATTTATCCAAAACCTGATATCATATCCACAAAATCCAATTTACCTACTTTATTTTTACTTTGAAGTAAAACGAAACCAAAATGCACAACCATTACCCATATCCATGTGCGGCATAATAGGGGAGATTGGAGAGCAACGTCTCATCAATGTCGAAAATCCACGCGTCTTTGCCATCGTCACTGAGTTTCACACTCTTGGCAAACTCTTCTGCCTCCTTGGACACCATTTCCAGATCCACCAAGTACCCTTTCCCTGTCATGTACTCCTTCACGTACTCCGCGCACTCCTCCGGCACCGTCCTCCACGCGCCCAGGTTGTTCGCCTCCCCAGCCACGCGCCACGCGCCACATCGCAGGCGGACCTCCTCTGACATCTCCGCCACCCCCGCGTACTCCACTATCAGCGGCCGCGGAAACACGCGGTGCTGGTGCGCACTCGGAGAATCGGAATCGGAGAAGGAAAAGGAGAAGAGGGAAAATACGAAGAAAAGCCGAAGCAACGGAATTGGAATCGCCATGTTGTAGGAAAAATGGAGAGAAAAAGAATGAGATAAGGAAACAGAGAAAAATCAGAGAAGGAAAATGAAGAGAAAAGAACAAGAAGAAGAAAAAGGAGAAGGACGCATACATATATATGCGTTTCTGAGAGGAACAGTGACGTGTGCAGAGAAACTTAACGACGTGACGTGAGGGTTTAAGTTGGGGTTGGAAAGTGACGGAGTTTTGGAATATTCCGTCAACTTGGGCGGCAGAAAACGTGAATGGGTTGGTGAGAGAGGGTTGGACGGTAGATGACGTGGACTTAGGTGGGACCCACTGGGAGGTATCACGAGTTTCTCATTCGTTCACATATTCTTTTGTTATAAAATAATATCTTATTTAATACTAAATTTTACTGCTACATTGTCTTTAAAATTTAAATTTAAATTTAAAAATAAATTAGCACCACAAATCTTAACATTTAACATAATTATCATAATTAAATTGTTATTCTTTTAAAATTTAAATTGATAAAGTCTCACGAATTTTAAAATCTAATTAGTCATTTTTTACAACACTTTGAATGGGGCTTAGAAGCTTAGCTAGTCAAGAATACAAATTTTTAAAATGCTTTTTAATTGGTAAAAAAAATATTATTCTTATGAAATCAGAAATAACTATTAAATAAGATATAAAACAAAAAAAAATCATTTTTAATAAATATATATATATATATATAAACATAATGTCACAAATAATAAAAACACAAATCAGGGGAAAAAGTGTGTTACTAATAACTAATCTCTAATGTCACAGGAAATATTAATGAAATACTTTCTTTTGCTTTTATATTTTTTTATTTATATAAAAATCTAAAATATTGTTTAAATATTTGATCTTAGTTTTATTTAAACTAACGACAAGTTAATGGCTAAAGAGGTTTCTTTAAAATATGTATTAACATTTTTTGAAAATTTAATTAAATATATATTTGCTGTTTAAAAAGTTTTTGTATTTCAATTAATTATAGCGAGTCATATGATTTAACAAGTTAAAATTTTGTTAAGCTATGTCATTAATTAATTAATTAATTAAAATAGGTTGACAAAACTTAGTTGACAAGAAATTGTACTACCTTGTTTAGTTAGTTCTGTGAAAGTTGAAGTTTTAAAAAGCGATCACGTTTAAATTTTTATAATAAATAATTAAGTGGTTGAGTTTGAACACATCCCTTAGTTGACTAAAGGTTTACATTTTCTTACAGTTTAAAATCTATCAAAACTCAGAGCGTATTTCTCTTTCGCAGATAGTTTCCCTGAACCATGTGGTGGCTCGCGGTGGTTTTCGTGATGATTCTGGCGGCGACAGTCATCGTGGTGGTGACAAGTTTCTGGCTACCACCGGAGAGGGAATGTCACGTCTTTTTAGTTTTATAAATTAAATAATAAAATAAATGTAAAGTGAACTATGATGTTTAATACCAAAGCTTTTATAAAAAAGAAAAAGTGTAAAGTGAAATCCACTTGAGACTACTATATATTAATTAATTATGTGAAATACTTCCACCCTGTTTTTAGGTGTGGAATTTTTTACAGAAAAATTATTTTTTAATATGTAATTTTTAAAATTTTAGATTATGCAATTTTTTAATTATATTCTTAATTTAACTCATTCAAAGAAAAAAAAATAGTTGTAATAATAGTAAAACAATATCATAATCCATAAATATATTTTGAAATAAAAAAAATAAAAATATATAACATACTAGCACATTTTGTTTAAACAATACTTGATATGAAATAATTTTTCACGTTAAGAATTTGATACTTGATCTCAGGATTGGAAATCATTGTACTAGGAGGGTTAGAGGAAGATAGTGATGGAATGTTCATAGGAGAAGAACAAGAAGTGGTTGAAGAATGAGAAGAAAGAGAAAGAAAGTAGAAGTAGGATAAGTAACAAGTGGGTCAACAAAAGAATTTTTTCTACGTGAGGATACAAGGGGTTGAGAAGAATGATGTTTTGTTTTTTTTAAAGTTGATGACATAAATTCTTGATATCTTTTAGATCTTTTGTATTTTTATCTAATACAACATTTACGTAAGAATAATCCATACCGAAATTTTATTTTTTGTTGAACAAAAATTTACTTATAAGAAAAGAGATTTTTTTTTTAAGTTAAGTAAAGAAATATAGGGTGAGAAATGTTCAAGTTCACTCCCAGAAAGCGAGGTGAGATGCAAGAACTTCTTAAGTACCAAGACTTTCATAACTAGAGCTTACCTAAAAGATATATCTCACAAAAGTTTTCAGAAGAAAACTTCAACACAATTTGAAAAACAATAAAATATATGTATGCGAATGATCTTAAAACCAAAGAAAGGTTATCTAATCACAAGAAAAGGAAAAAAATTCCTAAAGTATCACGTAAAAGCAAGGAAAATAAGAAAGGAAAAATACAGACAAAAACAACAAAAGAATAAATGCAAATGTAATGATAGACAAGCCTTATTGTGATAGTGCAATGAACAATGAGAGGTGACTGACACCCTAAACCCTAAACCATAAACCCTAAACACACTATCACTGTAATGCACGAAAACTATTACAAAGTTTTATTGGGATTATTGTGGGAGCCCTTTTCCATACAACTAAAAAAAAAATAAAGGCAAGTACAAAAGAAAAAGTAAAGTACACAAAAGTATGTGATACTAAAAAGAAAATTACAGGCTTGATTATGAGGTGTTTGGTGAAAGCTCTAAAAGTGTTTGATTTGCTTCTTGAAGTGAAGTAGTCCTAATTTGTTTCTCTTTGAGTCCTCTTCTCCTCTTGATAGAAAGTCTTGAAGATCAAAGTTCGACCCAAAAAACTTGTTGAGGCAAATCAATTCTTGATGTACCACTTCTAGCACCACCAACTCACCAAAATTGTGTAACAAAGGAATCCAAAGAACAAAACAAGAAAAGCTAAAATTTGGAAAGCTAAACTCAAAGGCAATAATGCGTGACAAACAAAAATGGAGGGTCAAGAAAAGACAATAAAAAATTAAAGCAACCAAGAAAAGAAAGCACAAGCAAAATGACCTAAGAAATGCTCTAGAAAATATTACAAAACAAAAATTCTAGAGGGGACTGGCACAAACGATTTCAAAATTTATATGAATTTTATTCATAAAGCTTTTGAATCTGAATTTTTTTTATGGTATATTAAGCACTCAATAAGGGACAATATTCAAAAAAATTTGAGACAATTTAGTTTTGTATTCACAGAGAAATAAATGCAACAAGTTTGATACAGCCACAAGGAATTTGGAGTAATTATGCAAGCGAGGTTTAACACTGGCCGAGTGGAGTGTAAAATTTATGGTAATTTTTCTACAACGAATTTTAAGCTGAAATTTTAACTCGATACATGTAACATATGAAACAACATATGGTAAAGTTTCAGGCTAAATCAACAATGGAACTAGATGCAGCAAAATGAAAACTGAGAGTTATAAGGGCATTGAAAAATGTTTGATACAATAAAAACGTCTTGACTTTTGTGATTTTTAATTTTTTTTGTAGTTGACATTAGGACGTTCATTTTTTACTGGATGTTGTATACATGTTAAGGTTCATACAAAAAAATTTGTAAAAAATTTGGATGCAGAACAAGATTAGAATAAATTTTTGAAACAAAGTGTAAATCACACAATTATGAAAGCAGAAACAGAAACTTAAAGAAGCAAAGAACAAGTAAACAAAACTTCAAGAAAATAAGTGGAAAGTGATTAAAGAAATCACTAATGAAATAGTAGAAATTTAAAAGACTTAATAAAAGGTAAAAACTGAAAAAAAAAAAAACAAAGCACAAACTCAAAAAATTCAAAAGAAATTTAAACAAACATTAGGTGTGCATGAACACAAATTAACAAACACCTAGCATGCAACGACAACACTAGACCAAATTAAGCAAAACTAATAAAGAATTGAAAGTGAAATTGTGAATGAAAAAAGGTAGAAACACTAAACAAGACCTCAATGCACACATACATGAATTGAAACGCATAAAAACAACAAAGAATGAAGCATGATCAAAGGAAAACCCAAAAACAAAAACTGTTTTGGTGTGGATGCTATAGAAAACATAAAGAATCAAAATGCACTGGAAAAAATCATGAATTTAATCGATTAAACTGTAAAACAAAGAGTTTAAACGATGGAATATGACCTAAAACAACAATTGAACCGATTGAAAGCAAGAGAAAGTTACAAACAACTTAGAACCATAAGCAACAAATGAGGATGTGCAACGGACAACAAGGCAAAGTGTTTATTGAATGTTTGAGTGAGTTTAAACGATGGAAAAAAATTACAATCGGTGATCAATGAATATAAATGATGGAAAACAAAGATTTATGGAAGAACAAACAAGAACAAGCAAGAACCATGAAGAACAAGGTTCACAAAAAAAATTGTGAAAATTTACTTAGCTTGATGAATCTTGGCCATGAGATCTTGGTGTGCTCTGATCCACCTTATGTAATCCAAACTTGAGGTTGGATGAATGATTGGATTGGCAGTGGAATTGAGTTGGAATTGGAGGTGCAATGAAGGGAAAAAGGTGTGGTCAACTTTCCTTGGGTTTACTAGGCCAATTAGACTCTCTAGAAAGGGAGATTTGGGAGAGAATTAGGTTTCAAATCTTAACTCTTCATTCAATAATGACAAATCTGAATACATGAGCTTTGTTTTAGGTATTTGTAGATGAGGATAACTTGCTCCTTAAGCTACCATAACCCTAGTTAAGTAGACTTATCTATGGTGAGTTGTGATGACTTAAGGAGGCCATGTATGTCTTCTTTGAGATGCTCCAAAGGCCCTTACTTGTATGACAAGTTAGGGTTTCTATAGTGTCTTTGTTTCATTGACAAAGTACTATTGAGAAGAATTCAAAATACAGTACCTATACATGAATATTTTTACTATTTACATTTTATGTGTTGTTGAAGATGATTGTTGCCCCTTCAAGACATGTGTTTGATGAAGACTTTTATGTACAATGCTTGTATATTTTCCTTTGCTTTAAGTGTGTCTTAGGTAGTGTTTAGAGGTTGTTTAAGAGTAGGCTTTTTGCTGAGTAACTCACATCCTAACCACAGGCCATGTGATAAGAACAAACATAAGGTTTCTTAAACTGTTTTTCACATGTTTTACAAAAAACACGTTTACTGCATAAAAATAAATATGTTCTTTTCTAAATAAACAGATTCATTTTTAAACTGATGTTTTGACTAAGTCTTGTGAAAACTAGATTTTGTGCATTAAGTATTTTGACTAAGTCTTCTGCCTTTCAAAACGACTGTGTTTTAAATAGTTAAGCTTTTTCTGTTTTCGTTTTGAAAAATAAATCTGTTCATTTGTAAATGAATAGATTCTTTTTTGACTCTGGTGCCATGACTAGCTTAAACGGTTTTCAGTTTTGTCCCTGCACCAGAATGGCTGACTAAGTCTCCTCACATAACAGATTCTCTAACTGCTTCTGAAAATAAATCTGTTCATTTTATTTTCAATTTGTTCATTTTATAACAGCTTTAACTTTTTTTCAAAAATCTGTTATAAGTTGGTTTTCTATAAAATGAAAACTTGTTTATGAGTTTAAACATCGATCATACAATTGAGAAAACAAGTTTTGCATGAGAGAATTGAGGGTTTACAAAGAATTAGCATTTATTCTTGAAAGATTTCGAAAATCAAAAGTGTTTGTTCTTGTTTGGCTCCAAAGCTTGGTGAGAGGTGTTGCTACTGTTCTAGCAATTTGTTCTACTGGTTTAAGGCAGATTTCTGCATCCTCTATCAGGTGTATTCGTTTCATATTTCTTTTCTTGTAAAAGTTTGGTTGTACACTCTTCTTGATAGGGTTTCTTGAAGAGTGTGTGTGCTGAAATAGGGTTTTTCAGAAAGCGTACCTAAGTTCTTGTAGGGTTCAAGAACAGTGGTGTTTGTTTTGTTTGAATTGTGATTTAGGGAATTTCACCTTGGTTTAGGTGAAGACTGGATGTAGCTCAGTTGAGTGAACCTGGAAAAGCTGTTTGATTCTGAAAAGAACATATATAATCTGTTAAAAGCCACTGGAACAGATTGATTGTGATAGGTTACTCAAGTAATTGTCAAGCTATCAATTGAACCTTAATCACTTGCTTAAAATTGAAGCTTGCTGTTTTGTGATTCACTGTTTTTCTTCATTATATCAGTGTGTGTATCTGGAAAATCAATCTGCATAATCTTGTGATTAACTTGATTGTATAAACGTTTTTCAAACACAAACAGTGCCAAAATAAATCTGATCAATTTCAAATAAATCAATTTATTTTCTATACACTGTGATAAATACTGATTTTGCGAGAAACTTTTAAAAGATCAATTCACCCCCCTCTTGAACTTTGGCATTATTAAACCAACATATGTGACTATAGAAGTCATAATGGATCACATGATAAGAGTCTTCTGACTAATGTCTCATTTTTCCATTTTTGTAGTCATGACACGAGTCAGAGGTCTAATATGAAAGGTGTTGGATGGTCCTCCACCAGATGCTTTGAGTAACAATCACTATTTAGGATCATAAACCTCCATATAATTTTGTTGCATATTCATGGTGTAACCTTTTTCAAGTAATTGGCCAATGCATATAGGTTGTCTTACCATCCTTTAGTGTAATTAACATTTAGCAAATCCCTTCTATTGCAATGGTGCTATTATCAACAAATCTCACATTACTCTTAACACTAAAATCAAGATCTATCAACCATTCTTTATTTTCAGTCATGTGATTGGAACACCCGGTATCAAGATACCAAGAAGAACATTCTTCGTCACAATAGTAGAACATGATCTGAATCAGACATCTTATACTAAGTGTGTTTCATCACCTTTCTTATTTTTCTTTTGTGTACTGCTATCGTGCCAACACTCATAAGAGTAATGACCAAACTTGTCACAGTTGTAGCACTGCACCTTCCTTTTTTTTAAAATTCTTCTTGCATTTGCCTCTGTACTAATTTCCACCTCGAAAACACTAATTGTCTTTATGCTGAATGTTGTTGCCATCATTCACATTGTTCTGAGAATTGAAATCTCTAATTCTACCACCACCCCTTCCTCCTCTTGACTTGTCTCTTGATCTTTTACTGAGTCATCCACACCTTTTATATTTATTTTGACTTGTTCTAGTTTGAAAGGCTTGTTCAACAATCTTTTCAGCATTCTTTTTTTCCATCACACGATCCAAAGAATTTTGTAATTATTCAACATTCATGTTTTCTAAATCTTTGATTCTTCAATTGTAATTACAATATGATCAAATTGAAGAGTTAGAGTTCGAAACACCTTTTCAAAAATCTTGTTGTCTCTTATACTTTCATCACATGCTCACATCAGACTCAACAAGACTTGGAGCATGCTAAAGTAATTTGATATATTTTCTTGATCATTCATTGAAAGAAGTTCATACTGTCTTCTAAGTGTTTGCAATTTCACCTTCTTTATTCTTCCACAATTTCCATAAACCTGTTTCAAAGTGTCTCACACCTGCTTGGATGTAGCAACCTTTGAAATTTTCTAGAAGATTGTTGCTAAAACACACTGGTGCAGCAGTACCCTTACCTTACATTCTAGCCTCTTGTTTTCTTTAAAAACTGTCTTCAACTCTTCTGTAGCATTCATATGCAATTCTTGAAACCCATTATTGAAAATTTCATCAACTTCTTGAAAGTCAAAAATTGCATCCTTCTTAACACACCAATAATCATAATCTTTTCCATCAAATATGGCCAAATGTCTTGGTATGTCTGCATTAGCCATGGAACACACCGTAGCAATGTTTGATCAGTCACAGTATTTGCTATTTTTTAACTCTTTCACTAATTCACAACAACTCTAAATACCAATTTGTTGGATTAAGGCACAATACTCACACACACCCTCACTCAAATATGTTACATAGGAACACACACTGTTTTAGAGAAAATAAGAGAAGATTTTTTCATTAATTCTAAATATACATCAAACAAGTATTTATAGACTATAGGCTATATTTATCAGTTAAAACAGTTACAATTACTTTGATTATTACAACAACCAAAAGATAACTTCATCTTGAAATCATCTTACTATGCATGAATGGAACATCATATAGTAAGATATATCGATAAACTACTCATTATAGTTGTGTAAATTTTTGTTTGTTTTCTTATGATATTCCTAAGGTAGGTATGTGAAGATGAAAGGTTTCTCCTTCCTGTAACAAAAGTTTATCTATTTAAATTAAATCTAATCACAACTTAGATATTTGAAGCAAGAAAATATGAAAATCTTTATACCCAAATACATAAAATTAACTAAAAAAAATTAACAAAAAAGTTTGAAAAAAACTGTAAAAAGTTAAAAGTTATTATAGTTTAATTTATTTTATGTATAATTAAATCTATTATTAAGTAACACTTGAACATTCAGCACCCAATATCGATAAGGTGTATTTTTTTTTGCTGGTCCACTGCAACTATACACTACTATTGCTTCTGGTCCACTTCTCAGAGAGAATCATATGGCTTAAGAAGAACTTTGTTCTGTCTCCTACATGTTATTTACTATAAAGAAATGTCCTAGATTGAATTCATGCAGAAGAATAAAATTATTTTCTTCATACAATTAATTTTGAAAAATATTTATTTTAATAAATATTACACTATCTACTGTTAAAAGAAAGTATATAAATATAATTTTATTTTATTAACTAATTTTATCAAACATTTTGAATTTAATAGGTAATGAACATTGGTCTCTTATAAACATGTGTTTCACTTCATCCTTAAGGCACCATGTGTTTCATATTCCCTCCACAAATCACGTGAACTTCATATTCACTCCACAAATTTCAAATAATAATGAAAATTTTCATTTTTATTCAATAGTAGTAATCATAAGAATATTGAATATGAATATGAATGTTCTCATAAACCATTTATAAATCTCTGAAAGTTGAAGCATCTTCAATTCATCCAAACTTGGGTTCTGTTAGAGAATCAGTGACTGAAAAATCAATCCATAGCAGCCATGGTGTTCTTATTTCCAACGTTTCAGTCTATGAAGCTCCTCTCATTATGGCTGCTTCTACTTGCAATGGCCAATTCTGTCCATGCAACAGTGTCTTCCTCACTCTCATCACTTCAACACACTGAAGCAAACGCTCTGTTGAAGTGGAAAGCAAGCCTTGACAACCCAAGTCAAGAATTGTTATCTTCATGGCATGGCAACAGTTCATGCAACTGGCTTGGAATTTCTTGTGACTACTCAGGATCAGTCTCCAACATTAATCTTACAGACATTGGATTATCTGGTACGCTTCAAACTCTCAATTTTTCATCACTTCCAAACATCCTCACTCTAGATATGAGAAACAACTCATTGAGTGGAAGCATTCCACCTCAAATTGGAGTGTTATCCAAACTCACTCATCTTGATTTGAGTGAAAATCATCTCACTGGACCAATTCCTTCTGAAATAACTCACTTGGTCAGTCTTCACATTTTATATCTGGCAAATAATGTTTTCAATGGTTCCATTCCTGAAGAAATAGGCGAATTAAGGAATTTGAGAGAGATTACCATTCGATCTGCCGTTCTCACAGGCACAATCCCAAATTCTATTGGAAAGCTATCATTCTTGTCAAATCTTGATTTGTGGAATTGCAGTCTCACGGGATCTATTCCAAAATCTATTGGAAATTTGAGCAGTCTGTTAAGTTTAGATTTTTCCTACAAAAACCTTTACGGACTTATTCCTCATGAAATTGGGAATTTGTCAAACTTAAAGGTTTTGGCGGTTAGAGGTAATAACTTACATGGTTCTATTCCTCAAGAAATAGGTAAGTTGCGGAACCTAGATGCTATATATATGAATGATAACAAATTATCTAGTAATATTCCCGTGGAAATTGGGAAGTTGGTCAACTTGTTCAGGTTCTGGGTTTTCAATAATAGTCTTTCGGGTTCTATTCCTCGAGAAATTGGAATGATGACAAATTTGGGTGAACTTGATTTGTCCCAAAACTCTTTGTCAGGCACAATTCCTCCTACAATTGGATATTTGAGCAACTTAGTCTTTTTGTACTTGTATGAAAACAGTCTATCTGGATCCATTCCAATTGAAGTGGGAAATCTTCAATTTCTTGTGACGATCCAATTGTTAGATAATAATCTTTCTGGGCCAATTCCATCTTCTATTGGTAACTTAGTTAATTTGGAATCTATTCTCCTTGGCAAAAACAAACTCTCCGGAACAATTCCTTCAACTATTGGTCACTTGACAAAACTCACCACTGATTTTTCCTTTAACTCTTTGACAGGCACAATCCCTTCTACAATTGGAAATTTGACAAAGCTCACCACACTTAGTTTATTATCAAATAAGCTTGGTGGATACATTCCAATAGAAATGAATATGATAAACAACCTGGAAAATTTGCAATTATATGACAATAATTTCATTGGTCATTTGCCTCACAACATTTGCTCGAGTGGAAAGTTGACAAGATTTAGTGCTAGCAAAAACTATTTCACAGGTCCAATACCTTAAGAGTTTGAAAAATTGCTCAAATCTCACAAGAGTTTCACTACATCAAAACAATTTAACAGGAAACATAACAGAGGATTTAGGTGTATACCCAAACTTGGATTACATTGACCTGAGTGAAAACAACTTTTATGGCCATCTTTTCCCAAATTGGGAAAAATGCCATAATCTCACAAGCCTCAAAATCTCCAACAACAATTTATCAGGTAGCATTCCAACAGAACTAAGTCAAGCAACCAATTTACATGTACTTCAATTGTCTTCAAATCACCTCACAGGAGACATTCCTGAAGATTTAGGTAATTTGACCTACTTGATCAAACTCTCTCTCAATATGAATAATCTTTCAGGAAATGTTCCTATACAAATAGCATCATTGCAAAATCTTAACACCTTAGAGCTCGGAGCAAATAACTTTTCTGGCTTAATTCCAAATCAACTTGGAAATTTGGTCAATTTATTAAATTTGAATGTAAGCCAAAATAAATTTAGGGAAAATATTCCATCTGAGTTTGGTCAATTAAAATATCTTCGAAGTCTTGATCTGAGCATGAACATTTTGAGTGGGAAAATATCGCAAAAGTTGGGAGAGTTGAAAAGCTTAGAAACATTAAATCTCTCACACAATCATCTTTCAGGTGATCTCTCTAGTCTTGATCAAATGATAGGCTTGACATCTGTTGATATATCATACAACCAATTACAGGGTCCACTTCCAGACATTCCGGGCTTCCATATGGCTACCATTGAAGCATTGAGAAATAATAAAGGCTTGTGTGGTAATGTCTCAGGCTTGGAATCATGCCCAACATCACGTGACAAATCCCAAAATCATAAGACTAACAATGTCATATTGGTACTTTTACCCACTGGTTTGGGCATTTTCATGCTAGCATTATTTGTCTTTGGAGTCTCATATCATCTTTGTAGAAGGTCAAAGACAAAAGAACATTTGGATGTAGAATCATCAGGCCAAAATCTTTTTGCGATATGGAGTTTTGATGGACAGATGGTGTACGAGAACATAATTGAAGCCACAGAAGAGTTTGACAATAAACATCTCATTGGAGTTGGAGGACAAGGAAGTGTTTACAAAGCTGAACTGCAAACAAATCAAATTGTTGCTGTTAAGAAATTCCATTCAGTACAAAATGGAGAAATGTCCAATGTTAAAGCTTTCAAACGTGAAATTCAAGCTTTGACAGAAATTCGACATCGTAACATTGTGAGGCTATATGGATTTTGTTCTCATTCCCGATTCTCATTTTTGGTGTATGAGTTCTTGGAAAAGGGGAGCATAGATAATATTTTAAAAGACGATGAACAGGCAATTGCATTTAATTGGAATAGGAGGGTTGATGCCATTAAAGGTGTAGCAAATGCTTTATGCTATATGCATCATGATTGTTCACCTCCAATCATTCATCGAGATATATCAAGCTAGAATGTTCTTTTGAATTTGGAGTATGTGGCCCATGTCTCAGATTTTGGAACAGCCAAGCTTCTTAATCCTAATTCAACCAATTGGACCTCATTTGTGGGAACTTTTGGATATGCTGCTCCAGGTTAATTCCTTTCCTCTTTTATACTGACAATATAATAGTTTTGTAAGTTTTCTTTGAAAATCTTAAATTTTTGTACCAAAAACTACGATGGATAGTTGTAGGTTTTGTTTTATTTTTGCAAATATTATGATAACTCTTTTAATTTGTACTGAACTTGCTTACACAATGGACGTGAATGAAAAATGTGATGTGTACAGCTTTGGGGTATTGGCACTAGAAATACTTTTTGGAGAGCACCCTGGAGAATTTATACCTTTGTTACTGTCTACCTCCAATGCCATGGATTCAACACTTGATATTCCTTCGTTGATGGGTAAGTTAGATCAACGTCTCCCATACCCTACAAATATTGCTAAGGAGATAGCTTTGATTGTAAGGATAGCAAATGCTTGCTTGACTGAAAGCCCTAGTTCTGGTCCTACCATGGAGCAAGTTGTCAACTACTCTTCAGTGTAGAAATCATGTTTAATGGATTAATTTCACATTGTCATGAAAGTTGAAAGGTTGAATTTATCGAATATGTTTCATTGTAATTCTATTTCTTGTCTTCATGTTTCATTTCAGTTCTTCTGTTTTGTATAAGTTTGGTTTGGTCTTGCACTATTTAATTGGTGTATTTTGTGCAGTCTCATGGGTTTGTTTAAAGAATGTTACCTTTTCATATAGCTTTGGCATGGCAAAATCTTATAAGTTTATGATATATATTTTGAATTGGAATTGATTTTAATTTTATATATTACTAGCCTCCATAGACTTTGAAGTATAATTTTGTATTTTTGTTTCTTTATACTTTTAATTAGTTTTTTCTAATTTGTATAATTTAAAAGTTATTTGCGAATTAAATTATTTAAAAAAATTAAAATGAAATTCAAAATATTACAAATAGGAAAAGAAAACATAAGGAAAAGATTAAGAGGGGATGCAAAGGATCTAGAAAAAAAATTGATCAAACAAAAGAGGAAGAGTTACAGAAATGGGGTAATTTTGTATTTTACTCATCCTTGTAACGGTGCAGAGAGAGTTACAGAAATGGAAAAAAGAAATACCCATTGGCGGTAGTTTAAGCCCACTAATTATGGGCCACTTTTAGTGGCATCCTTTTTTCTGCACCCTTATAATTCTTTAAATTTTAAATCCCAAAAATATCCACTATCAAATGGCACAGAGGATTCACCATCTATCTGAGGAAGATAAAAAGGGGTGTGTACGACTGAAGAAGATGAAGAAGGGTGAGAAAGATTAAAATGGTAATTTCATGATCCCATGGATGTGCAGGATGAAACCGTGGGGTGGAGGAAGAAATGGTCCACCCAATGTATTCTACCTATATCCCATTTTTTTTTGTCAAAAATACCTTTACTAAAACATATTTTCATATCTTTATTAAAAAAAGAAGTGACCGTTTCTTTCTGCACCTCTATATTTTTCTTCCTACATCCCCACAATGTTATGCAAAGATAAAATTGTCTCTATTAATTTTTAAAAACCCTAAAATGTCCAAAAAATCTAAACTATTATTTTCTTCTTCGTCCCATCCCTCTTTCTCAGAGCAGCACCGTTCCATTGCCCCTCCATGGACCCCATTCCTCTCAGTGGCATAGTTCCATTTGACGTTTCTGTTGGTGGTTCAGGGTTGTGGCTCAGAAACTTGGTGGGAGAAGGGTGGTTTCTCTTGAAGGTGAGTAAATTTTTTGTCTTTGTGGATTTGCAGTTCCACAATACAGTCGATAGTTTTACAAAATAGAAAATCCGTATTTATCTTTTTGCATTCTGGATTATGAAATCCGGTAAAATTTCAGTTTGACGCTTCCGGTAAAATTTTGGATTGGTGTATCCGGTAACCTCCCAGACGGATGCTTTCGATAGTACATGATTGACAATGTTGATAAAAAAAACTAGTCAATTAATAAAACAAGTGAAAGCATGTTGAGAGAATCATGAATAAAAGTGAAAAACTTCAAATGAGAGAAAACCAACCCTCTGCTCCAACATTTCCAGGTTTCGAACAAGTTTTCTACTCCTCATTTCACTTTTATTTAATTTTAGTTTTATGTTTTTTTTCTTTTTTTTAGTTGGTTTTTATTTTGTATTCTTTGCTTCACCTTTAATCTTCTTTCAGTAACAAAATTGATTGATAAACTATCTTGTGTTCTTACCTTTGATTCTAATGGTTGTCACATTTAAGACAAAAACTCCTTGAAAATAATTGGTTATGCTAAGATGCAAGATAAACTTTATATACTCAGGATCCCATCTTACTAGGAACTTCAAATTAAACGCATCAAATCTACATACACCATCAATAGTGTTAATGTCAGTGTTAGTGATCTAGAAACCCTTTGACATTTCCGATTAGGTCATATTTCAAATAAATGTATTGATGTTATCAAGAATAAATTTCTTTTTTTTTAAATATAACAAATTTTTTGTTTGTGATGTTTGTCATTTTGCAAAGTAAGAAAGACTTTTTTTTCCAATTAGTACATCTAAAAAAAAAAAATTGATTTGATTCATGTAGATATTTGGAGACCATCTTCAATACCATCAATTCATGGTCATAAATATTTCTTGACCATAATTGATGACTATTTGAGGTATACATGGATTTTTCCTTTAAAACAAAAATCTGAAGTTGTCAAGGTTTTGGAAAATTTTGTTGTGTTTGTTCAAACACAATTTGAGACAACAATAAAAAAAATAACAAGTGATAATGGGATTGAATTTTTCATGACTAATTTCTTTGTCAATAAAAGAATAGTACATCAAACATAATGTGTCAATACTCCACAACAAAATGGTATAGTTGAAAGGAAACATGTTCATTTATTAAATGTAGCAAGAGCTCTCATGATACAATCTCATTTACCCAGAATTTACTGGTCATATTCTGTGATACATGTTGCGTATATTATAACCATGTTTCCCACACCTGTTTTAAACTATTCTTCTCCTCATGAAATGCTTTACAGAACTGAAGTAGATTTTACTGGATTAAAGGTGTTTGGTTCTTTATGTTAAGCTAGTACTTTGTCAACCAATAGAAAAAAAAATTATCCACGGGCATCAAAATGTGTTTTTATTGGTTTTAAAAGGGGGACACTAGGATATATTTTCTGTCTAGGGATGTTGTCTTTTATGAACATGTTTTTCCATATCAAAGGGTTCAAGATACTAGCAATGAAACTAACAGTCCTAACATTTATGATCAAATTTTGTTTGTTGAAGATCAACCTGTCTTGAGTCAGCCATCATAAGCCATTCTTGAACCTTGTGATAATGTTGAAAATAATAGTGATAATAATTGTGAGTCACACATTGAGGTTTTAGAAGAAGTTTGTTCCCATATAGACCAAAACCTCAATGAAGATCATGAAATAAAACAAAATTCTGAATCAAATTCATCTGTCCGAATGAGTACAAGAATAAAAAGACCACCTGAGTATTTAAAGGATTATCATTGTAATCTTAATGTTTCCAATACATCTTCAAGAGTTAAATGTCCTTTGAATTTTGTTTTGTCTTATAACAAATTATCACCTTCTTACAAGTCTTTTGTTATGTTTCTTACTTCACATGTTGAGCCAAACACTTATTCTAAAGCTGTGAAACATGACTGTTGGAGATCCCACATCGACTAGAGATTAGAGCCTTTCATTGTATATAAGTGGGTGCAAACCTCAACCTCATGAGCCGGTTTTATAAGATTGAGTTAGGCTTAAAGTCCACTTCGTAATAGATATAGGTGTTGCATTTTAGTTAGTCATATTAAACTTGTTCAAGACTTCACATGCATACTTCTTCTGATGCATTAGCATTCCGTGGGGAGTTTTTGTACAAATTCTAGACCAAGGAAGTAACTTAGTGTTGCAAGATCTATCATCTCAAATTTTGTCTTCATTTCAACCTTGAATTGTTCAATATCACTTTGCACATCTCCTGTTACAAGTAAATTATCAATATAGAGGCATACAATTAACAAATTATTGGATTGTGATTTCTTCACATAAACTCCAAATTTAACCGTGCATTTTAGGAAACCTTGCTTATGCCGAAAAACATCAATTAATATGTTACAAGCGGTCGGCTTCTTAAGGCCATTCAAAGCCTTTTTTTAACCTATACACCTGTTGTTCTTTCCCAATTTTGTCAAAACCTCGTGGTTATAACACACACACTTCTTCTTTCTAACATGTAAGTCGTTAAAAAATGTAATATACATAAAGAAAAAAATCTTGGGGAGCGTTTTCCGACCGTGACAAACCTGGACGGAGTGGCTACAACAATCAGCTACAACCGCGTCCGAGGGTGCGTCAGGTTTCAAGATGGAATCTATAGACCAAAAACCGTCTAAAGTTGTTGGACCTCTAAAACAAGTAGAGACATCTAGGACGCGTGGATCAACCCACTCATAATCTGAAATGTCAAACGCAATGCCAACCGACTAATCTGAATCATTTCTCATACTGCTAGATGTGGAATAACTGGGCTCAAAAGACTCAAGATTCAAAATAATTCCAGAAGACTCAACAGGAGAAGACATTACTAACCTTTTTAGTGAAAAATGCGAAAGACAGAAAGTTGCTCGATACTCGACACTCGAATCATGCTTGATGAACTCTATAACACAGAGGTTAAACAGTAAAATTTGCAATGTTTACAAGCATCTCTATTTATAAAATGGCTAAGAAGAGAGAGAATAAGGCATTCAGCTCTCGGATCGTTGGATCGCTTCGCATGCAAAGGCACACAATGTTTGGAACATGAACCAACATGACTTCATAACCGTTAGATCACTTTGATCAAACAGTACCCACCAAACGGAATTTTAAAGAAAAAGCGCAAGTCACATCTTTAACAACATTAAATGCGCCCAACAGTCACATCTCACCTCGGGGCACCCAACAGTCACATCTCGACTCTTCATAAACTAACGATTCTTCGAGTCTGGTGGCAAATGTATCGGTCGATACCGGACGAGTCAGTCTCGACCTCGATGACCGACTGACCATGTCAAGACACACTTCAAGGCACTTAATAAATGACAATAATGACAGTTAGAAGAGTTATTTATGAGTCGTATTCATGTCTCGAATTATGCGGATGACAACTCCGAGAAATCATCCAAATCTTGATTAATTGAAATATATTAAAGATATTCTTCAAATATACCAACATACTCATATACTAATATATCTCCCTATAAATCAGAAATCACACTACACATCAGTGAACAACTGATATCCAACCCATCACATCAAGGGCTCATGACTGAACACAATAAATAAACCCTTTACAAAGGTGTAAGGTATGCTTTAATCAGTTTACAAATATACATTATTTACACAGAGTACTTACTTGATCGTCGGAGTACCTTTTTCAGGGCAACCCCGACCGAGCGCCAACAACTGAAGGAGGAGACTCGAAGGAAGGAACAAGGAGACTATCGACACGTCAACAATTGTACAACCAGTTCCAGAGACTATCTAGGTCCACTTTGCCTATATAGGTACAATATATATCATATATAATTTGTACAAGTTATACTTTTGTATCGGAATTTAAGTGTTCTAAGTGATCCCTCTAACATAATATTTATATGTTCTACTGAGAAAAAAATGAATCACTACAAGAAATATCTATTTTAGCTGCCAACAAAAAGTGGGGGCTATAAAAAAAGTCACTAGCAAGAGTGAAGTCTACTCACGTTGGACACAAAAATAAATGTCAAATATTGTGTTCATGATGGAGACTTTTAACTCCCACTAAAAATTATTAAAATAATAATAGAACAGAGACATAAAGTAGATGCAATGAAAAAAATTAAGTGACACAATAATATTAAGTCTAGAATGGGGACACAAAGTGGATGCAAGTTAAAAATTATTAGAATAATAATAATAAGTTAGCGTCTAGAATGGGGACACAAAGTAGATGCAATCAAAAAATAAGTTGCAAAATGATACTACATCGAGAATGAAAACACAAAGTGGATTCAAGTTAATATTTTATTACATTTAGCGTAGGTATAAATGACACTAATATTTGTTTTCTAGGTAGTGTCCCCAATGGCGACAATTTACTCACATTTTCTTTCTCACCTAGTGTCCCCAACGGCGACGCTGAGTTTAATTATTGTTGGAGATCCCACATCGACTAGAGATTAGGACATTTCATAGTATATAAGTGGGTACAAACCTCACTTTATAAGCTCATTTTATGAGGTTGAGTTAGGTTAAAGTCAAATTCTTAATATGATATCAGAGCCATTTCGAGCCTATCTTGATAATTGTTTGTTGGGCTTATTAGGTCACCTACTATCGGTCTATTATCGGACCACCCATAATATATAGTCCCACACACGAGTTGGTAGTCTCAGCGTCACATCGACTATAGATTAGGACATTTTATAGTATATAAGTGATATGATTCCACTAGGTAGATATGAATGATTCTTTGACATTCTATGGAATCAACTTGAGTTGGAGATAGCTTAGGCACTTATAATAGAATTGGATCAAGGTTCTATGTTTCAAGAACTCACCAAAACTTGCACCAAACACCAAACTCACATGGAAGATCCATCTATTGCCAATTGAACCGATTAAATTGTGTATAAAAGCAAAAGGATCGAATAGAAAGCTACAAAAATGAAATTGAACCGAACAAACAGCAAGAAATGAAGAAGAAACAACTAGGAACAGTCAAGGCAAAGATGAACTGAAGCAAATTCAGAAACAAGATAGAATACCGAATGAAAATTCTAGAAAAGTAAACTAAGACATGTTTTAGCTTCAATGAACTAGGAGATGAAAGAAAGAAGAACTTATGGAGATGGAGGCTTTGGTTTGATGATCACGCCACTTGGATGGTGAAGGCTCCAAGATAAGTGAGCTAGTGCCGCCACTTGAGAGAACCAAATGCACTCAAGATAAGACAAGGTGAAGGAGAAGACAAGTTCTCACAAATTCTCTCTCAAATTGAGTAGAGTTTCTCTATTACTAATTTTCCAATCTGAATTGTGAAGGACCTAAGCCCTCCTTATATAGGAGCAAGGGCTGGTCATGAAGCTTACAACATAAGCTAACCAAAAGACTCTTCATATGCTACTTACTAATAGTGCCTTAATGAAGCATGAAGAGTATTCTTCTAGAAAATTCTAAACTAATGCCTAAAGATGCTTTTACAAAAGAGGTATCTAAGGTTTCCCTCCAAGCACCTTTCCTAAAAACTATGTATTTAAACATTCTATATTATTTACAAATTTATAAAAGAAACTATAAAGAGAGATATTTAAATGAAGTCTATTCTTGAAAGCTTGTAGACTTCTTTGGCTTTAGGCTTAATCCTCTCTTTATTTTATGTCTTCTTTTAATTTTGAGAAGACTACAAGGAAGAACTTCAAATGTGAAGGTGAATGACCTCTTCCTTCATTAATAAAAGCCTCCTTTATTTGATTCTCATCAATAACTGAGTAGAAACCTCACCTTATAAGTCGGTTTTATGAGGTTGAGTTCATTCACAGGTCCATTACCTAGGAGTTTGAAGAATTGCTCCAATCTCATAAGAGTTTTGCTACAACAAAACAATTTAACAGGAAATGTAACAGAGGATTTGGGTGTATACCCAAACTTGGATTACATAGACCTTAGTGAAAACAACTTTTATGGTCATCTTTCCCCAAATTGGGGAAAATGCCATAATCTCACAAGTCTCAAAATCTCCAACAACAATTTATCAGGTAGCATTCCAACAGAACTAAGTCAAGCAACCAATTTACATGTACTTCAATTGTCTTCAAATCACCACACAGGAGAGATTCCTGAAGATTTGGGTAATTTGACCTACTTGATCAAACTCTCTCTCAATATGAATAATCTTTCAGGAAATGTTCCTATACAAATAGCATCATTGCAAAGTCTTGACACCTTAGATCTTGGAGGAAATAACTTCTCTAGCTTAATTCCAAATCAACTTGGCAATTTGGTCAATTTATTAAATTTGAATTTGAGCCAAAATAAATTTAGGGAAAATATTCCATCCGAATTTGGTAAATTAAAATATCTTCGAAGTCTTGATCTGAGCATGAACATTTTGAGTGGAAAAGCTTAGAAACATTAAATCTCTCACACAATCATCTTTCTGGCGATCTCTCCAGTCTTGATGAGATGATAAGCTTGACATCTGTTGATATATCATACAACCAATTACAGGGTCCATTTCCAAACATTTTAGGCTTCCATATGGCTACCATTGAAGCATTGAGAAAAAATAAGGCTTGTGTGGTAATGTCTCAGGCTTGGAACCATGTCCAACATCACGTGACAAATCTCAAAATCATAAGACTAACAGTGTTATATTGGTACTTTTACCCATTGGTTTGGGGATTTTCATGCTAGCATTATTTGTCTTTGGGGTCTCATATCATCTTTGTAGAAGGTCAAAGACAAAGGAACATCCAAATGCAAAATCATCAGGCCAAAATATTTTTGCGATATGGAGTTTTGATGGAAAAATGGTGTATGAGAACATAATTGAAGCCACAAAAGAGTTTGACAATAAATATCTCATTGGAGTTGGAGGACAAGGAAGTGTTTACAAAGCTGAATTGCAAACAAATCAAATTGTTGCTGTTAAGAAATTCCATTCAGTACAAAATGGAGAAATATCTAATGTTAAAGCTTTCAAAAATGAAATTCAAGCTTTGACAGAGATTCGACATCGTAACATTGTAAGGCTATATGGGTTTTGTTCTCGTTCTCGATTCTCCTTTTAGGTGTACAAGTTCATGGAAAAGGGGAGCATAAATAATATTTTAAAAGACAATGAACATGCAATTGCATTTAATTGGACTAGAAGGATTGATGCCATTAAAGGTGTAGCAAATGCTTTATGTTATATGCATCATGATTGTTCACCCCCAATCGTTCATCGAGATATATCAAGCAAGAATGTTCTTTTGAATTTGGAGTATGTGGCTCATGTCTCAGATTTTGGAACAGCCAAGCTTCTTAATCCTAATTCAACCAATTGGACCTCATTTTTGGGAACTTTTGGATATGCTGCTCCAGGTTAATTCCTTTCCTCTTTTATATTTACAATATAATGATTTTGTATGTGTTATTTGATAGCCTTAAATTCTTGTACCAAAAGACTATGATGGATAGTTGTAGGTTTTATTTTAAGATAACTCTTAAAATTTTGTATAGAACTTGCATACACGATGGTTGTGAATGAAAAATATGATGTGTACAGCTTTGGGGTATTGACACTAGAAATACTTTTTGGAGAGCACCCTGGAGATTTTGTAACTTTGTTACTGTCTACATCCAATTGCATGGATTCAACACTTGATATTCCTTCGTTGATGGGTAAGTTAGATCAACGTCTCCCATACCCTACAAATATTGCTAAGGAGATAACTTTGATTGTAAGGATAGCAAATGCTTACTTGACTGAAAGCTCTAGTTCTCGTCCTACCATGGAGCAAGTTGTCAACTACTTTTCAGTGTAGAAATCATGTTCAATGGGTTAATTTCACATTGTCATGAAAGTTGAAGGATTGAATTTACCGAATGTGCTTCATTGTAATTTTATTTTTAGTTTTCATATTTCGTGTCACTTCTTCTATTTTGTATGAGTTTTGTTTGGTCATGTACTATTTAATTCGTGTATTTTGTTTAGTGTCGTGGGTTTGTTTAAAGAATTGTTCATTTTTCATATAGCTTTGGCATAGCAAAATCTTATAAGGTTGTGATATATATTTTGAATTGGAATTGGTTTTAATTTTATATGCTAGTAGTTTTGATAGACTTTGAATTATAATTTTTGTATTTTTGTCTCTTGAAACTTTTAATTAGTTTTGTCTAAATTGTATAATTTAAAAGTTATACAAAGAACATTAGGAAACATAAGGAAAAAATTAAGAAAGGATGCAAAGAACTGAGATAAAAGAGAAAGAGAACACCTCTCTAGCGTTGCAGAAAGAGTTATAGAAATGACAAAAAAAATACCCATAGGTGGTAGTCTAAACTAACTAATTATGGGCCACTTTTATCGCACCCATGGACAATATATTCCTGTACCTCAATAATTTCTTCCTACACCCTTATAATTCTTTTAATCCCAAAAATACCCTTCTAAATTTATGTTTTTTTTCCAATTCCTGATTATGAAATTTAGATATTTTTCAAATTATACAATTATATATATATATATATATATATATATATATATATATTCCATATTACAATTCGAATACAAAATTTGTATTTTGAATTATACCATTTAAAATACAAATTTTATATTTTGGATTATAAAAATTATATTCCACATATTATATGTCTTAAGTTTAGTAAATATGTTTCAGAAATTATTTTAATATGAGATTGTCTATTTTTTAAATCTAGCATTCACCAAATTATCAACATAATATTCCGTCTTATTATAAAAGTTGAATAACTCGAATTTCGTAATTTTGTATGGTAATCTCCTTTTTAAAAATAATTTTATTATATTATTTGAAATCATTTAATATACATAATTTTGTTTATTCCGTTTCAAATTTTGTTGATTTGTTTTTTTTTTTTATTATTTTATATAAAAATATAATTTATATAATTATATATATATTATTAAATGTAAATGCAAATAAATAAATAAATAAACTACAAAAAAATATTAATATATAAAAAATAAATATCTGCGAACAAATAATAAAACTAAACATACTAAAATTAATATAAACAATACATAAACATAAATAATTAAAATTTTCAAATATTCACAAATTGACACAAATCTTGAGAAAAGTAAGTAACAATAAACAATTATGTAAAAAAATGATTCATCTCGAATCACTCGAATCGAATCTCATTATTTGATATGTTAACTTGCTTCAAAATCAATCTTGTCACCTTCTTTGAAATAATTTAATATACATAAATTCTTCAATCCCGCTCTAAGTTTGGTTAATTTATTTGACACATTTTCTTTCACTATTTTGTATAAAAATATAATTTTATAATTATATATATATATATATATATATATATATAAATAAATAAATCTACATGTACATATAAATAAGAAAATAAATAAAAAAATTACAAAGAAAATATTAATGCATAAAAAATAAACGTCACCATATACAAATAATTAAAAAAACTAAATATACTAAAATTAGTATAAACAATGCATAAACTTAAATAATACACATAAATAAATTATTCAAGAATAACCAAAATTCTTTCATTATGTTCTAAGTTTTTTTATTTATTTATTTCAAATTTTATTTAAGTAGAACATTAAATATTTTAAATTTATATTTACTTAAGATTTTGAATAATTTAACAATTTTCTTTATCTATGACATTAAATATTGAGGGTTTTATTTTTTTAGCAATTTTGAATAATTTAGGAATTGAATTAAGTAGAACATTAAGAAATTTAGGTTTTTATATTTTTTTAGGATTTTAAAAAAATTATAAATTTTAGTTATTTTAGATCTTTGTTTAAGAATGAAATTAAATATTTTTGAAATTTTTTAACTTTTAATTTTTTATTTAAGAATAACATAATTATTTTTTGGATTCATATTAATTTAGGATTTTGAAAAACTTAGAAATTTTATTTGTTTTAAATTTTTATTTAAGTAGAACATAAAATAATTTAAAATTTTTAAAAACTTAAAATTTTTATTTATTTGAGATTTTTGTTTAAGTATGACATAAAATAAGTTAGTATTGATATTTATTTCGGATTTTGAATAATTTACGAATTTTATTTATTTCACATTTTTATTTAAGTAGAATATTCAATAATTTAGGATTTGTGTATTTAAAGGTTTGAATAATTTAGATATTGTATTTATTGCAAATATTTATTTAAGTAGGACATTAAATAATTTAGATTTGTATTTATTTAAGATTTTGAATAATTTATGAATTTCATTTATTTCAAATTTTAACATTTATGTATGATACTAAATAATTTAGGTATGTATTTATTTAGGATTTTGAATAAATTTGGAATATAATTTATTTTGGATTTTTATTTAAGTAGAAGATTAAATAATTTAGATTTTGTATTTATTTTGAATTTTAAAATTTTTATTTCTTTTAGGTTATTATTTAAGTATGAAATAAATTTATTAATTTAGGATTTGTATTTGTTTAGGATTTTGGAAAACTTGAAATTTTTATTAATTTTAGATTTTTATTCAAAAATGACATTAAATTAAATAATTTAGGATATCGATATATTTTAAATTTTGAATAATTTAATAATTTTATTGATTTTATTTTTTATTTAAAAATGATATTACAAATTTTTAGATTTTTATTTCTTTAGGATTTTGAAAATTTTAGAAATTTTATTTAATAATTTCAGATTTTGTCTAAGAAAGGTAAAGTTTTAAGAGTTCAGAGGAGTGATTGACATTGCAAAAGTTTATTATTAAACCTTATGAGGTCCTTAATGATTAAGTGCAATAGGATTTAAGTTTGGATTGATAAAAACGTATAAATACCTTTTTAAATTAATAATTTATTATATAACTCGGGTTAAGTTTTCTTTTAATAACCAATATTATTTTATTTTATTCATTAATTTCTCAATATTATAATTTATATTTTGTTCATAAAATCATATGAAATGAAAATCAAAACTAATAAATTCGTTATTACTTGAAAGTCTTTATTTATGATTTTGTTTATGATATAATCTGTATATTTGTTTGTCTATATTAACAAAAATATACTATGAATTACTTATCAAGATTATTTTTTTTTAAAAAAAACGAAGACGGTAAACATTGTAAAATGTAAAATTCAGATTAAATTTAAAATAACAAAGAACAAAATACATAGAAATTACATTAGATTTAAATTCTACACTATTAAATAATAAATAAATTCCTAAAATAAATGTATTAATCCTATTTCTATTTCTATCAGCAACACTTTAATTAATAATTTGTCTTTTTCACCAAATACACGTGTGCTTCTGTCTCTCCTTACCTACAAAAAGAAAAAAAAAATGTGTGTTTCTTTAAGAAAATAAGAATATAGAATTGGGCACAACAAATTATGCGAACTACTAGAAAAAATAACTATCAATATGACAAATTATTGAATACATGAATTCAAGTTTTGCAAGTATTTAAAGTAGTGAGATTCTCTACAGAGACTTGAATTTGGAGTTAGGCACATAACTTGATGCAAGTACTCCACCAATAAAATAAAAGAACATTACAATGATACTTAAAATAAGTGAACAATAAAGTATAAAGTACCAAGTATCAATACACACGACAATCAAAATTGAACACTGAACTCGTCAGAAATAATATAATACACATAATAAAGTATCAATGAATACACATCACAATCCAAATTGGACACTGAACTCAACAAAAATATCCACAAAAGCAATATCATTTAACAATTTGTATAAAATTGCATGATTAGTTTTTATCATATTTTGTAGAACAATAATGTTAGTTAACTAAAAAGAATACAACATACCTCACCACAGATGTTCATAGAGTTGAATCTGCCCTTGGTTGGCAACCTAGTATTGTCATCCAAATCTGAAGCTGACATGCTCTGAAGCATTAAAGAAAGAATACCAAATAGAACATTTTGTTAAGTTACATAATATATTACTAATATTACTAATTACTAAGGTCCGAAAAATGGAGTGATATTATAAGGCCCAACTAAAAAAATGGATTGATATTATAAGGCCCAACTCAGAAAAAATGTTGTGAGATGATACTTAGTAGTAAGATTTAATGAATGTAATAATGAATACATAGGAAGTGAAGAGCAGTAAACCATCATTACACATAATTAGTGATGGAAACATAAACAAATTTCAACAAAATAAACTTTCAAAGTTAGATCAAATGAACAAATTAGATGAAGAAAAAAGGAACATCAGATTGCAAAAAAACAAACCGTTAATGAGATGAACTGAATGAACATAAAAGCTAAGTTTAGGAAACACTGAACAAATAAGAATACAAACTACAGAAAACAAAAAGAATGAGATGAACAAAATGAACATAAAAGATAAATGCAAGAAACATTGAACAAAAAAGAAAACAAACTACAAAAAACGAAAATAATGAGATGAACAAAATGGACAAAAAAGCTAACTGCAAGAAATACTGAACAAAATAGAAAAATATACAAAAAAACGAAAGAATGAGATGAACAAACTGACCAAAACCAATAAACGCAAGAAACATTTATCAGAAAAGAAAAACAATTGCAGAAAACCCAAAAAATGAGATGAACAAAATGGATAAAAAAAAGAAAAAATGCAAGAGATACTGAATAGAAATTTTTTTTGCAGAAAACGAAAAAAATGGGGTGATGTTCTTGTCTAGAAAACCCAAGCAACTTTGATAAAAAAAAAACACTTTTATGTTGTGAAAAGATGTAACACAGAGAAGCAACAATATAAAGAACAATGGAGTAAAGAAACTGTAAAAGAGATAAAGAAAATCGAAAAAAAACATCAAAAGCAAAACTTTGATAAGAATACCCAAAATAAATCATTTTTATGTTGCGAAAAAACCTAACAAATAGAGAAACAACAATATCAAGATCAATGGAGCGAAAAAACCGTAAAAGAGATGAAGAGAATCGACAGAAATATCAAAAGCAAGAAACTTTGATAAGAGAACTCAAAATAAATCATTTTTATGTTGCGAAAAAACCTAACAAACAGAGAAACAACAATATCAAGATTAGTGGAGCAAAGAATGGAATGATATTGGATTGAAGGCCTGATATTCGACAACAAAAAACATAAAATATAACTGGAGAAAACAAACAAAAAACATTTTGGAAAACAATATGAAGAGGTATGATATGAATGCACCAAAAAATTAAAAGAAATGATAAAAGACACACCTTTTGTTCGGAAAAGATAAAAGTTCAGAACTTTGATAAGAAACCCTAAGAACAATGTTAAACATAAGAAATAGAGAACCAAGAATATAAACATAAATAAAAGTGCAGAAAAAGAAAATAAACATATTTTGGAAAACAATTTGAAGAGGTATGATATGGATGCACCAAGAAATGAAAAGAAATGCTAAAATAATCACCTGTTCTTCGGAAAAAATAAAAGTTCACAATTTTAATAAGAAACCCTAACAACAACACAAAATATAAGAAACACAAAATGAAGAACATAAAACAAACTGGAGAAAACGCAAAAAAAAAAAACATTTTGGCAAACAATATGAAGAAGTATGATATGAATGCACAAAAAAAATTAAAAGAAATTATAAAAGACTCACCTTTTGTTGGGAAAATATAAAAGTTCAGAACTTTGAACAGACACCCTAAGAACAACGCTAAACATAAGAAACAACCAAGAACATAAATAAAAGTGTAGTGCAAAAAACACAAATAAAAATATTTTGTCAAACAATCTGAAGATGTATGATATGGATGAACCAAGAAATGAAAAGAAATGCTAAAATAATCACTTGAGAAACACAAAACGAAGAACATAAAACAAACTGGAGAAAACGCAAAAAAAAAAAACATTTTGACAAATAATTTGAAGAGGTATGATATGAATGCACAAAAAATTAAAAGAAATGATAAAAGACTCACCTTTTGTTGGGAAAAGATAAAAGTTCGAAACTTTGAACAAAAACCCTAAGAAGAACGCTAACATAAAAAACCGAGAACCAATAACATAAATAAAAGTGTAGTGCAGAAAATGCAAATAAAAATATTTTGTCAAACAATCTGAAGAGTTATGATATGGATGCACCAAGAAATGAAAAGAAATTCTAAAATAATTACTTGTTCTTCGGAAAAGATAAAAAGTTCACAACTTTGATGAGAAACCTTAACAATAGTGAAAAAAATAATTAAGAAACACAAAATGAAGAGCATAAAAACAATTCAAGAAAACGCCAAAAAAATAAATAAATTTGGTAAACAATCTGAAGAGGTATGATATGGATGCACCAAAAAATGAAAAGAAATGATAAAAGACTCACCTTTTTATTCGAAAAAATGAAAGAAGAAATGATAAATTAATGGGTCTTTGTCTATGAGAACTTATATAAACTCAGAAACCCATGGTGTTGCCCATTTCAAAATTCAAACAAAAATCGCGCGAAGTGAAACATACCTAAAATAAGAGATTTGCAATGTTGGTAACGTAATGAGCAGAAGGTGTGCAGTTGCCAAATTGGTGAAAGAGAAGACAAAGTAGATGAAAGTAAGGTCAAAGTTTTGGAGTGAAAGGAGAAGGTTAAACTTTTGGTAATGGAGGAAATGAATAGGGTGAGACGAAGGGGTGTGTATATGACCACACTGGTGCAGAAACATAAAACAAGTGCGGCTATTTCGATATTCCCATATTTGAAACATGTTCTTCGAATACTTTAGGTGGGAGACCTTTAGTCATCGGATCCGCAAGCATATTTTTAGTACTAATATACTCAACACAAAGCTTATTTTCCTCAACTCGCTCACGTATGAACAAGTACTTTGTATCAAGATATAATCCAGCGCCACTCGAATTGTTATTGTTCGAAAAACTAACGGCATTTGAGTTATCACCATAAAGCTTCAATGGCCTGGAAATGGAGTTAATGACTTTGAGTCCAGCGATAAGATTTCGCAACAACATTCCATGACAAGTTGCATTGTACACTGCAACATATTCTGCCATCATTGTTGAGGTTGTTGTTAATTGTTGCTTATGACTCTTCCATGAGATAGGCCCGCCTGCTAACATAAAGATATACCCAGAAGTGGATTTCTTGTCATCTTTGCATTTTGCAAAATCAGAGTCAGAATAACCCACCACTTCTAAACTGTCACTTCTCCTATAGGTCAACTTATAGTCTTTTGTGCCTTGTAGATATCGAAGTACTTTCTTAGCTGCTTTCCAGTGATCTAGACCAGGATTAGATTGATACCAGCCTAGCATTCCAACAATGTACGCGATATCCGGACGAGTACAAACTTGATCATACATAATGCTTCCAACTACAGATGCATAAGGTATCATCGCCATTTGCTCTTTTTCAGCCTCTATTTTCGGACATTGGAAAGAACCGAAAACATTTCCCTTAATTATTGGAGCCATAAAAGGAGAGCAATGCTGCATGTTATAACGAGTGAGGACACGGTCAAGGTAGGCCCTTTGGGATAATCCCAAAATCCCCTTAGCTCTATCTTGGTATATTTCGATGCCAATAACATAAGCGGCCTCTCCGAGATCCTTCATGTCAAAATTATGCAAAAGTATGCGCTTTGACTCATGCAACATGTCTATACTATTACTTGTCAATAGAATGTCATCTACGTAAAGGACAAGTATAGTAAAGTTGCTCCCACTCATCTTGAGGTAGGTGCATTGATCCACTTGATTCTTAAGGAAACCTTGTTTCTTCATGACTTCATCAAACTTTATGTACCATTGCCGTGAAGCTTGCTTCAGCCCGTAAATGGATTTCTTCAACTTGCAGACTAAGTGTTCTTGACCTTCAAGTTTAAAACCTTCTGGTTGTTGCATGTACACGTCTTCATACAAGTCGTCGTTAAGGAAAGCAGTCTTGATGTCCATCTGATGTAGCTCTAGATCAAAGTGAGCTACGAGGGCCATTACGATCCTTAAGGAATCTTTTCGAGAGACAGGTGAAAAGGTCTCTTGATAATCAATTCCCTCTTTCTGAGTGAACCCTTTTGCAACCAATCTTGTTTTGAAGCGTTCAATGTTTCCATTCTGATCTAGGTTGGTTTTGAACACCCATTTAGATTCTACGGGTTTTACTCCGTCGGGTAATTCTACTAGATCCCAAACATTGTTTTTCTTCATGGAGTCAAGCTCATCGAGCATGGCATTATTCCATTCAGAAGACTGATCACTATTAATGGCTTCATTGTAAGAGGTAGGATCAGTATACCTTCCGGCATCCATTTCTGCTTCAGTCAGGTAGGTTACATAATCATCAAAATTTGTAGTAGTTTTAGTTCTAGATGACCTCCTGAGCTGATTAGCGGGTTCTGCATTGTACTGATGTTTGTCATTCAGGGTGCCTTCATTCTCGGATGGATTCAGAGTAGCATCAGGTTCTGAGCGTGGAGTAGGTGGTGCAGTGACGCGCGGAGTGGGTACAAGAGGAGTGATCAGAGGCAAATTAGTAGTCGATGTAGATCTCCCCCCCGCCTCTTGTACTTCTAGTAAATCCAGGTAAGGATTGTCACTGCTCCCACTAATCTTGAAATCCTCTAGGAAATGAGCATGCTTGGTTTCTACAATGCGGGTGACGTGGGAAGGACAATAAAATCTATAACCCTTTGAGTGATCGGGATACCCGATGAAGTGACAAGTTACTGTTTTCATGTCAAGCTTCTTTAAGAAAGGGTTATAAACTTTAGCTTCAGCAAGGCAGCCTTATACTTTCATATATCTAAGACTCGGTTTCCTTCTAGTCCAAAGTTCATAAGGAGTTTTAGGGACAGATTTGGAAGGAACTCTATTGAGTATATGGACAAATTTGCTGTTGAGTGTGCAAATATATTATTATATATGGTCTGGAGACTGGATCATCACTTGTACCTTGGAAGACAGAGCCTAGGTAATGCTCATCCACTAGTACACAATTCGCTACTGTACTGGTAGTCTTCTAATCCTTCGAAGTCCTTTCCTTCGTTGTGTATGTACTCTGTCGGTCGGGGTACCTGCGATTGCACTCCGACGCTCAAGTCAGTGCTAGTGTTTTAGTATGTTATCTCAGGATATGAAAAACGTTCATTTTCTACCTTTTGAAGTTTTATTTATAAGTTGGCTTGGGCCTCCACGTATGGATGTGGGTCAGACAATCCGTTCACCAAGACGTGTGTAGTGGTCTTCAGATTGTGTGTGGTTGTTTCCTGATATCACGGGAGTGTATCTCGAAGTGTCTTTTGACTCATTCAACTTCAATTACAACTGCTTTATTACGCATTTGTTATATTATGTGTTGTTTGACTCGGTCGTCCGGTATCGATCGGTAGCATGCTGCTAGCTTACAGTATTACAACACCTTATTTAGATCTTCTTCCTGTGGTGACTTAGTTACCATCTATAACTTTTGTGTTCTATTATAAAATATTTATATGTCGATTATACTAATTATACTATCTACATGTTGATTATAAAATATTTATGCTTTCTTATTTTATTCAAGATGGATGTACCCGTTATTAATTTTATCAATTTTTTCTTCTAATAAAATGCTGTGTTGCTTTCCATTTTGTCCTATATTAACGTCTTATATAATTTGGAAGTACCTATAGACTCTTGACTAAGAAAGGTCCTAGATTCATGCAGAACAACAAAATTATATTTTCTTCATACATTTAATTTTGAAAAGTATTTATTTTAATAAAATATTACACTATCTACCGTTTAAAGAAAATATACAAATATAATTTAATTTTATCAAACATTTTTAATTTAATAGGTAATGACGTCAACTACCCAAAGACTTATAATTTCATTCGTGGTTAAATCATATCCACAAATCACGTCCAATTTCAGATTCAGTCTTTCAAATAATAATGAAAATTTTCATTTTTATTAAATAATGAGAAGAAGAATACTGAATATGAATTTTCTCATAAACCTTATATAAACCTGTGAAAGTTGAAGCATCTTCAATTCATTCTTAACTTGGGTTCTCTTAGAGAATCAGTGATTGAAGAATCGATCCATAGAAGCCATGGTGTTCTTATTTCCAACGTTTCAGTCCATGAAGCGGCTATCATCATGGTTGCTTCTACTTGCAATGGTCAATTCTGTCCATGCAGCAGTGTATTCCTCACTCTCATCACTTCAACACACAGAAGCAAACGCTCTGTTGAAGTGGAAAGCAAGCCTTGACAACCCAAGTCAGACATTGCTATCTTCATGGCATGGCAACAGTTCATGCAACTGGCTTGGAATTTCTTGTGACTACTCAGGATCAGTCTCCAACATTAATCTTACAGACATTGGATTATCTGGAACGCTTCAAACTCTCAATTTTTCAACACTTCCAAACATTCTCACTCTAGATATGAGTCACAACTCCTTGAGTGGAAGCATTCCTCCTCAAATTGGAGTGTTATCCAAACTCACTCATCTTGATTTAAGTAACAATCATCTCACTGGACCAATTCCTTCTGAAATAACTCATTTGGTCAGTCTTCACATTTTATATCTGGAAAATAATGTTTTCAATGGTTCTATTCCCGAAGAAATAGGTGAATTACGGAATTTGAGAGAGATTACCATTCGATCTGCCATTCTCACAGGGACAATCTCAAATTCTATTGGAAAGCTATCATTCTTGTCAAATCTTTATTTGTGGAATTGCAGTCTCACAGGTTCTATTCCCAAATCTATTGGAAATTTGAGCAGTCTGTTAACTATAGAGTTTTCCTTAAACAATCTTTATGGACTTATTCCACACGAAATTGGGAATTTGTCAAACTTACAGCTTTTGGCAGTTGTAGGTAATAACTTACATGGTTCTATTCCTCAAGAAATAGGTAAGTTGCAGAACCTAAATGGTATATTTATGAAGAACAACAATTTATCTGGTAATATTCCTGTGGAAATTGGGAAGTTGGTCAACTTGAAAAGGTTATCGGTTTTCAATAACAGGCTTTCAGGTTCTATTCCTCAAGAAATTGGAATGATGACAAATTTGGTTGACCTTGATTTGTCTCTTAACTCTTTGTCAGGTGCAATTCCCTCTACAATTGGAAATTTGAGCAAGTTAGTCTATTTGTACATGTATGCCAACAATCTATGTGGATTCATTCCTAATGAATTGGAAAAACTCCATTTTCTTCTAACGATCCAATTGTTAAAAAATAATCTTTCTGGGCCAATTCCATCTTCCATTGGTAACTTGGTTAATTTGGAATCTATTCTCCTTCAAGAAAACAAACTCTCCGGAACAATTCCTTCGACTATTGGTCACTTGACAAAGCTCACCACACTTGGTTTGTCCCTTAACTCTTTGACAGGTACAATCCCCTCTACAATTGGAAATTTGACAAAGCTCACCACACTTATTTTATTGTCAAATAAGCTTGGCGGATACATTCCAATAGAAATGAATATGTTAAATAACCTGGAAAGTTTGCAATTATATGACAATAATTTCATTGGTCATTTGCCTCACAACATTTGCTTAAGTGGAAAGTTGACAAATTTAGTGCTGGCAGAAACTATTTCACAGGTTCATTACCTAAGAGTTTGAAGACAACAAAATCATATGACAGGAAATATAACAGAAGATTTGGGTGTATACCCAAACATGGATTACATAGACCTAAGTGAAAACAACTTTTATGGCCATATTTCTCCAAATTGGGGGAAATGCCATAATCTCACAAGCCTCAAAATCTCCAACAACAATTTATCAGGTAGCATTCCAACAAAACTAAGTCAAGCAATCAATTTACATTTACTTCAATTGTCTTCAAATCACCTCACAGGAGACATTCCTGAAGATTTAGGTAATTTGACCTATTTGATTAAACTCTCTCTCAATATGAATAATCTTTCAGGAAATATTCCTATACAAATAGCATCATTGCAAAATCTTGACACCTTAGAGCTCGGAGCAAATAACTTTTCTGGCTTAATTCCAAATCTACTTGGAAATTTGGTCAATTTATTAAATTTGAATTTGAGCCAAAATAAATTTAGAGAAAATATTCCATGAGTTAGGTAAATTAAAATATCTTCGAAGTCTTGATCTGAGCATGAACATTTTGAGTGGAAAAATACCACCAATGTTGGGAGAGTTGAAAAGCTTAGAAACATTAAATATCTCACACAATCATCTTTCAGGCGATCTCTCCAGTCTTGATGAGATGATAGGCTTGACATCTATTGATATATCATACAACCAATTACAGGGTCCACTTCCAGACATTTCAGGCTTCCATACGGCTACCATTGAAGCATTGAGAAATAATAAAGGCTTGTGTGGTAATGTCTCAGGCTTGGAACCATGCCCAACATCACGTGACAAATCTCAAGATCAGAAGATTAACAGTGTCATATTGGTACTTTTACCCACTGGTTTGGGCATTTTCATGCTAGCATTATTTGTCTTTGGAGTCTCATATCATCTTTGTAGAAGGTCAAAGACAAAAGAACATCCGGATACAGAATCATCAAGCCAAAATCTTTTTGCGATATGGAGTTTTGATGGAAAGATGGTGTATGAGAACATAATTGAAGCCAGAGAAGAGTTGACACTAAACATCTCATTGGAGTTGAAGGACAAGGAAGTGTTTACAAAGCTGAATTGCAAACAAATCAAATTGTAGCTGTTAAGAAATTCCATACAGTACAAAATGGAGAAATGTCCAATGTTAAAGCTTTCAAACGTGAAATTCAAGCTTTGACAGAGATTCGACATCGTAACATTGTGAGATTGTATGGGTTTTGTTCTCATTCCCGATTCTCATTTTTGGTGTATGAGTTCTTGGAAAAAGGGAGCATAGACTATATTTTAAAAGACGATGAACAGGCAATTGCATTTAACTGGAATAGGAGGATTGATGCCATTAAAGGTGTTGCAAATGCTTTATGCTATATGCATCATGATTGTTCACCCCCAATCGTTCATCGAGATATATCAAGCAAGAATGTTCTTTTGAATTTGGAGTATGTGGCTCATGTCTCAGATTTTGGCACAGCGAAGCTTCTTAATCCTAATTCAACCAATTGGACCTCATTTGTGGGAACTTTTGGATATTCTGCTCCAGGTTAATTCCCTTGCTTTTCTATACTAACAATATAATTATTTTGTAAGTTTTCTTTGATTGTCTTAAATTCTTGTACCAAAAGACTATGATGGATAGTTGTAGGTTTTGTTTTATTTTAGGAAATATTATGATAACTCTTTTAATTTTGTACAGAACTTGCATACACGATGGATGTGAATGAAAAATGTGATGTGTACAGCTTTGGGGTATTGGCACTAGAAATACTTTTTGGAGAGCACCCTGGAGAATTTGTAAATTTGTTACTGTCTACATCCAATGCCATGGATTCAACACTTGATATTTCGTCGTTGGTGGGTAAGCTAGATCAACGTCTTTCATACCCTACAAATATTGCTAAGGAGATAGTTTTGATTGTAAGGATAGCAAATGCTTGCTTAACTGAAAGTCCTAGTTCTCGTCTTACCATGGAGCAAGTTGTCAATTACTCTTCAGTGTAGAAATCATGTTCAATGGGTTAATTTCACATTGTCATGAAAGTTGAAAGGTTGAATTTATGGAATATGTTTCATTTTAATTCTATTTCTTGTCTTCATATTTCATGTCAGTTCTTCTGTTTTGTATGAGTTTGGTTTGGTCTTGTACTATTTAATTGGTGTATTTTGTTCAGTGTTGTGGGTTTGTTTAAAGAATGTTCCCTTTTCATATAGCTTTGGTTGGCATGACAAAATCTTATAAGATTGTGATATATATTTTGAATTGAAATTGGTTTTCATTTTATATGCTACTAGCCTTGGTAGGCTTTGAATTAAAATTTTGTATTTTTTTCTCTTGATACTTTTAATTAGTTTGTCTAAATTGTATAATTTAAAAGTTATTCGCGAAATACATTATTTAAAAAAGTCAAAATAAAATTCAAAATACTCCACATGGCAGTTAAAGAAAACATAATGAAAAGATTAAGAGGGGATGCAAATGAACGGGAGAAAAGAGTGAAGAACAAAAGAGAAAGAAAATATTATAGGAGTAATTTTGTATTTTAATCATCTTTTGAAATAGAAAAAAAAAATACACATAGTTGTAGTCCAAGCTAACTAATATGGGCTACATTTAGTGGCACCCATGGACAACTTATTCCTGTAGTTTCACCATCCTATGAAGGTGCAGGATGAAACAATGGGGGTGGAGGAAGAAATAGTCCACCCAATCTATTCTGACTATAGCCCATTTCTTTTTACTAAAACACATTTTTATATCTTTATACAGAAAGGAAGTTTCCGTGGAGGTGTTCACTCCAATACAAAACAAATTTGTGTTTAATATAATTTTCTAAATAAAATTGAAACACATTTACGTTTTAAGAAAACATTATTCTTTTATCTTTTCTCTCGTTATTGTAAATATCTCACAATTTTTCATACTTCATTTGTTTATTTAATTTATTCTTTTAAATAAAAAAGAGTAAAACAAACACTTTATATTTTTTAAAAAAGAGATTACATCACGATTCTGTATTAACACCAATTTCTTAAATATTTAATAAACATTAACATACATACAATTATAGTGTCTTAAGCTTTGTGCAGCATATAGATTCTTGTTAAAATAGTATTTTAGTATGTGCATAATAAATATTTATCTTTATATAATTACAAGTTATAATAAATAGAAATCTTTAAAAATATAAATTATATTTATATTTACAATGCATACTTTAAATTTAATTAAATAAGTTTATCTTTTAAATCGTGGAGGATGTCGAGAACATAACAAAAACGAGGATAAAAAATTGAAAATGAGGAAATAAGTTGTAAATTTTGTTTCCCAATAAATTTTAGCCAATAAAGGAGAGGATAGAGGATATTTAAGAAAAAAATATTAACATATTGTGTTGAGAAAAAAATTGAATTATATAGTGAACCTAAAAGATTATATAAAGATTATTTGGTTAAATATCAAATATAATTTTTAAAATAACGAAATTTTATAATAAAAAAAACTATAATGATATTTTTTGAAAATTTTTAAATTATATTTACACGTTTTTTAACACTAAAAAAAAGGTTTATTATCGTGGACAAAAAAGGGACCCGAAGTATGAAAAACCTACGCAAAATGTTTATTATCGTCGGCATAGCGTTAATAAGAATTTTGAAGCTAATATACTCTAAGTAAAGATATTGGCAGGTGTGGGCGACACATGACGGGTGTTTATTGCGTAGGTGAAGCGTGAACTTAGCCTACAAGGAGTTTAAAAATGTGAGTTTGACCCACGCTAAGCTGCGAGAAGGACACACAATAAGCGTAGGCTAAGCCTTCATGTTGGCCACAAATTAGCGTAGGCTTAACCTTCAAAATATTTTTATATTATTTATTTGAAAAAGTGTAGGCTTAGCCTACAAGTTTGACACAAGAATTTCAAATAACAGTTTCTAGTTTCCAGTTTGAAATATATTTTTATTGAAATAAATCAATTTTAAAAAAAAAACTATTTTTTTATTAAAATAAATTAATTTTAAAATTACATTAACTAATGTGAAATCAATTTTAAATTACTCTATTTTTCTTTTTCTTATTGCATTTATCCTATTTTTATCTATTTTATTTTTTTCAATATAATTATTCAAGATAAAATTATTTTAGGAAGCAATCTAATATGAAGAAATGTTTTTCTTACTAAAAAATTTTATTTATAATTTTTTTTTTATATTTTTTACTTGTCTTGAAAATTGAATATTGTTTTTTTCTATATATGAGCTTACTGGATACAACTGTTAGTTTTACAATTGAGCTTGTATTTTTCAATTTAATAACATTAAAAAAATCATGCCAAACATCATGAAACTCATGGTGCAGACTTTGATAATATCAATGTATATTATATCTTTTTAAGAACGGTTTCTATTACTAAGAAACAATGTTGTGTGGCATAGTCCAACCTAAAAACCTATGGTCTAGCTCTGAAAACTATAGCTTTACAATATCCATACCCTGTAGAGATTATTTCACATTCACAGCAAAGATCTAAGCTTTATGAACACACACAGTATGTTACCATTGTGAGGCAACATTCACAATCAGTATAACCTTCCCAGTGAAATCATTCAGCACTAGTGCAAAAAGATTAAAAGAATACTCCTTATTAAGTGTGGGTTTGCGATTAAACGCATTTGTAAAAAACGCGGTTTTACTCTAGAACCGCATTTGTAAATGCTTTTTACCCTAAAAATTTGAAGCGTGCCACTCCAGTTTCACACTTTCACTTTCTTCTCCGCTCTGGCCTTCGTTTCCACTGTTCTTGCGCTCACGTCTTCTGCATTTTCCTTCCTTTCACCATTGTAAGTTTCGCGAACCTCTTCATTCATTTTCGTTCCTTACTTCGTTGGCATTGGCATTTTCGTTTCTTACTTTGTTGGCGCATTAGCATTTTAGGTTACTGTTCCATTGTAATTGCTGCTTCATATTTGGTCTTCGCTGGTCTGTCCCTGCTCCGCCACCGCCACTGCTTCCGCCGCCGCCGTTGTCGTGTGCCTCTGCCACTCCGATCACCAGCAACCTTGGTTCACGGAAAGGTTGGTGTTCTATTTAAAAATTTTTGAATTTTTATTTAATATTTTGAATTTATATTTTTGTGTATTATAATTTATATATTATTATATATAAATTTGTATTATATAATTTGTATTTTCTTAAATTTATATTATATATTTAGTTAGTTGTTAATTACGTTTTAATAAAAGTTTTATGTTATGTTAGTTGTTACTTTTAGAATAGAATTATCGTGTTTGGATTGAGTCCGGGGGTGTTCGACTGATGAGAATCAAATAAAGGAGGCTTTTATTAATGAAGGGAGAGGTCATTCACCTACACATTTGAAGTTCTTCCTTCTAGTCTTTTCAAAATTAAAAAGAAGACATAAAATAAAGAGAGGATCAAGCCATAAAGCCAAAGAAGTCTACAAGCTTTCAAGAATAGGCTTCATTTAAATATCTCTCTTTATAGTTTCTTTTATAAATTTGTAAATAATATAGAATGTTTAAATACATAGTTTTTAGGAAAGGTGCTTAGAGGGAAACCTTAGATACCTCTTTTGTAAAAGCATCTTTAGGCTTTAGTTTAGAATTTTCTAGAAGGTGACTCTTCATGCTTCACTTTAGGTGCTAGAAGTGAGTAGCATGCAAGGGACTTTTGGTTAGCTTGTTTTGTAAGCTTCATGACCAGCCCTTGCTCCTATAAAAGGAGGGCTTAGGTCCTTCATAATGCAGATTTGGAATTTGTAGTAAAGAAACTCTCCCAATTTGGTGATTGAGTGAGTGAGATTTGATTTCTCCTCTTCCTAGTCTCATCTTGAGTGCCTTGGTTCTCTCAAGTGGCGGCATTGCACACTTATCTTGGAGCATTCACACTTCAAGTGGCGTGTTCATCAACCAAGAACTACAACCACATAAGTCCTCTTTCTTCTCCATCTTCTCATTCCATTTTCGTGCCTATTTGAATTCCTAAACATGTCTTAGGTTCCTTTCTTGCTTTCTATTCGGTGTTCTTGCTTATTTTCATGTTTCAATCGGTTCATCTTCTTTCTCCTTGGATTTGTTCGGTGCATTTCAGTTTTGAAGCATTTTAATCGGTTCATTTCATTTGTTAAGCAATTTAATCGGTTCATTTGCATTTTTACATCTTTTAATCGGTTCAATTGGCAAGAAATGGGTCTTCCATGTGAGTTTGGTGTTTGGTGCAAGTTTTGGTGAGTTCTTGAAACTTAGAACATTGATCCAATTCTATTAAAAGTGCCTAAGCTATCTCCAACTCAAGTTGATTCCATAAAATGTCAAAGAATCATCTATATCTTGCTATTGGAATCACATCATCGACCCTCGGCAAATGTGTGAGATAGAATACTAATTATTAAAAAATCCTAACTATTCCAGAATATATAATGGATCGAGGTTGAATTAATGTTGTTCGTATAAGTGATGAGTACGAAAGGGGAGTAGAGGAATTTATACAATTTACGCAGCGTAACGCGATTATTAGTGGTCATGATGGAGCAAAGATCAGGTGTCTATGCGTTAACTGTTTGAATGGAAGGATACTGGATGTGAATATCATGAGGGAACACCTGTTATGTGATGGGTTTCTTCGATCTTATACAACTTGGACATGGCATGGTGAATTATTAAATTTACCACGTGTTTCCGTAACTGAAGAATATGTGGGTTCTACCATGGATGAAGCAGTACACGATGATGGAGATGATGATCGATTGGAGGACATGATTCGTGACGTGGGAGCTGAGTGTTTTGCAAAAGCCCATGGATATGGAAGTATGTCAAGAGATGCATAGACTCCTTTGTATCCTGGATCAACTAACTTCACATGGTTGTCGGCGGTGTTAAGATTGATGAATTTGAAGGAAATAAACGGATGGACTGATAAAAGCTTCACGGAATTGCTCCAGCTATTGAAGGATATGCCTCCAGAGGGAAATACTCTACCTAATCGTAATTACGAGGCCAAAAAGATTCTTTGTCCAATGGGTATGGAGTACAAAAAGATACATGCATGTCCTAATGATTGTATATTATACCGGAAAGATTTTGAATTGTTGAAAAGTTGTCCGAGGTGTGGGTTATCACATTATAAGTTAAAACAAAAAGATGATGATTCTATTGATGAGATGGAAAAGCATGGACCCCCAATGAAAGTTATGTGGTATCTTCCCATCATTCCAAGGATGAAGCGTTTGTTTGCAAACCCAGACGATGCTAAGAATCTTAGATGGCATGCAGATGAGAGGAAATGCGATGGCATGTACCGACATCCAGCTGATTCTATTCAATGGAAGAAATTTGACGATGACTTTCCAGAGTTTGGTAAAGAATCGAGAAATATCCGACTTAGTTTAGCTACAGACGGAATGAATCTGTTTGGTAATGAGTACAAATCACAGTTCATGGCCTGTATTACTAGTTATTTACAACTTACCTCCTGGATTGTGCATGAAATGAAAATACATGATGTTGTCTATGATGATATCCGGTCCGAAACAACCAGGGAATGATATTGATGTTTATCTAAGTCCCCTAATTGAAGATTTGAAGTTAATGTGGGACCAGGGTGTTGAAGTATTTGACGGATTTGCTAATGAAACTTTCAAGCTTCATGCCATGTTATTTTGCACCATCAATGACTTTCCGACATATGGTAACTTATCAGGTTATAGTGTTAAGGGTCACAAAGCGTGTCCAATATGTGAAGAAGACACTGCTTCTCAACAATTGAAACATGGAAGGAAAACAATATATCTTCGGCATCGGAGGTTTCTTAGAAGTCATCATCCTTACCGGAGGTTGAAAAAAGCCTTTAATGGACACCAAGAGGGTAGTGGTCCACCAACTCCATTAACCGGTGTTGAGGTTTACGAAAAGGTAAATAACATAGACCACACCTTCGGTAAGTAAAAAAAAAGTCATCTGTGACAAATATTTGGAAGAAGAAATCAATCTTCTTTGATCTTCCGTACTGGTCGAGGTTAGAAGTCAGACATTGTATAGATGTAATGCATGTTGAGAAGAATGTGTGTGATAGCTTAATTGGTACACTTCTTAACATTAACGGGAAGACGAAGGATGGTCTAAATGCTCGTTTGTGCTCATTCTTCTCTTCCATCTGTTGTAAAGTCATTGATCCCTCAAAACTAGATGAACTTCAAAATGAAATTTTTGTTATCTTGTGTGAATTGGAGATGTTTTTTCCTCTGTCTTTTTTTGACATCATGGTTCATCTAGTGGTGCATCTGGTAAGAGAGGTTAGATTGTGTGGACCAGTGTACTTAAGATGGATGTATCCTGTTGAGCGGTATATGAAAATTTTGAAAGGTTATGTGAAAAATCATTATCGTCCAGAGGCTTCGATGATTGAAAGGTACATAGCTGAAGAAAGTATTGAATTTTGTTCAGAGTACATGACAAAAGCAAATCCAATAGGTGTTCCAGCTAATTCATGGCACCACAGGCGTTCTACAAGTAAATGTTTACGTGGTGTGAATATTGTAAGCAAATCTCTATCAGAAGTCTTGCAAGCACATTTGTACATATTGAATAACACAGATGAAGTTGTACCTTACATAGAAGCTCATAAAGCCATTGTGAAGGCAAATAACCCAAGACAAACTGAGAAACGGGTCTTGATGGAACATAATAGAACTTTCATGCCTTTGTTTAAAGACGAGGTGTTCAAGGATTCAACGGCATCAGAGACCTTGACCTAGTTGGCTGCTGGATTGAAGTTTGATGTCATCTCATGTACAACGTACGAAGTAAATAATTGTATATTTTACACGAAGTCCATGGATGAAAAGAGTACAGTTCAAAATTCTGGTGTTACTCTTGAAGCCGAGTCAATGCAGTTTTCGACTTCGAAAGATACAAATCTAGTACTTGGATCAATGGCATACTATGGGTTTATAGAAGAGATATGGGAGATTGACTACACTAAGTTTTCCGTTCCAGTTTTCAAGTGTAAATGGGTTGACAATAAAAGTGGGGTTAAAATTGATGATTCAGGATTCACACTAGTGGACTTTCGAAAGATAGGGTATCGAGATGAGCCATTTATAATGGTTCAACAAGCATCTCAAGTTTTCTACGTGAAAGATCCTACGTCAGCACATTGGTATGTCGTTTTACACGGCAAAAAACAAGGGGAGACTATAGATGATATTGAAAATGGTGACCCTTGTTCATTCACACCAAAGATAATTAATAAAGATGACGATGTAGTTGATGATGTACATGCAACCCGTAAAGACCACAGTGAAGGAATTTACATATGAACTTTCAACCCCCATGCAACCTGTAAATAAGCATTTTAGATTTATATTTTTATGTATTATTTTTATAAGATTTTAATTCGATGCAGATTAACTAATGTTTGTTACCTAACTTTTTTAACAGAAACATGGATGACGATCAGACCCCACTCAAACCTCGATCTGGACGAGGCAGCAGAGGACCTACTAGATTGAAGTGTCTCGCATTGAGACGTGTTGCTGGTGAGAAGACACGTGTTGACATTGACGTCAACACTGGAGTGGCTTTGGTCCTAAGGCAAATGAGTTTATGAGCTATCTTGGAGTTGTTTCTCGTGAGAGGCTCTCCATTCTGATTAATTCATGGGATGAGGTGTCAGAGGTCGACCGTAACATGATCTGTGAGGATGTTCTGGTAAGCTTTACATTTTGATATAATGCTTTTTAATATTCATTGATTAATTTTAATTTGCTGATGTTATTTTGCAGGCAAACTTTGAAATTCCTGATGTGGAACCGCTTCGATCAAAGATTATATTCAATATCGGACTCAAATTTCGTACCTTTAAGTCAAGACTGACTTCGAGATACATTTTTGGCGACCTTAAAGACGAAAATCCATGTTTAAAGTACAAACATATTGATGAAGAGACATGACGTCTTTTTAAAGAAAGCCGTCAAAATGAGGCTTGGATGGTAAGTGAAGTAAATTTTTTGTTTATATAACATTAATAAGTTTATCTTATTTACTTCAGTTTGTTTATTTCAATTATGACAGGATCGTAGGAAGAAAGCTCAAGAGATAGCTTTGAAGAATCTTACCCCGCACGTTATGTCTCGCTCGGGGTATCGAAAACTTGAGCTAACACTGATGGTGGAAAAGGAGAAATCTAAACGGGGGACGTCATCTGAGAATGTGGAAACAGGGGTCACTTCTCCTCCATCACCACTTTTTCGCCATGTAAAATGGAAGAGGGCCCGAAATAAAAAGTCGGGTGCACCAAGTTCTGAGCAATCCGGGGTTATCATCGAAAAAATTGTAAGTTATTTTTGTTATTTTCATTTATTTTAAAGCATTAATTATATTAATGCTTGAAAATATGATTTTTGTGTACTCTTGCAGGATTCCTTGGAATCCGACGGTAAATTTGTTGCTGAAGGTAGTCACGATATCCTAGTTGAAGCAATTGGACGACCTGAGCACTCTAGTCGTGTTCGTGCAGCTGGACAAGGGGTCAGAATTAAACTATATTTTGGAGTTTCAGAACGACAGTCATCCTCCTCCTCCAAAGAGAACGAAACTCAAATGAAGACTAAGATACGTGAAGAATTAATGGAGGAGATGAGAAAGGAGACTGATTTGATGTGGCTAAAGATGAAAAAGGATAATGATCGAATGCGACAAGAGTTTCTATCGCAACAAGTTTGTGCTGAGCCGATTGAACCCCTTGTTAGTCCCACTCCCAAGAGCACAAAGGGGAGTTGTGCGGCTCCTCCAACATTAGGGGATGATATCAATGGGCAGATGGAGGATTGTGAGCTACTGGTAGTGGGCGGCAAACTTCCTCAGGTGGTGGTCCTTGGAAAAGTCTATCAAAACGCCACCACCTTACATAACGTTCCTCTCTCCCTGATGTGGCGAAGGTAACAGTTGAAAAAGTACGATTTCCTGATGCTCGTGTTCCACTACCTTCAGATGAGGTAACCACTGTGGCCGATGCATTTCAGACATTCGTTGCCTGGCCCAGAGAGCTCATTCGATCTATGCCCAAACCTCATGTAATAATTTCATTTCATTATATTATTTTTTATTTATATTTATATATTACATATAATTTAATACAAATGTTGTTTATCTTGTAGAAACCTTTTCGGCCACCAAGTTCGAAAAAGAAGCGTGAGGTTCCAATTGACGATCCTATAGCTTCCTTACGTCTCATTGCTAGTCAGATTGGCAATGAACCTTTTCCAGTTCCGTGGGATGATACATTTTTTCAAATAAACACTGAACTGCCACTGATGATTTACAACACAGATTTATCAGAATTTATATCTGGGAAACAGGAGCTCAATATAAGTATAATTCAATTTTTTATGATGTAAGTATCTTTACCTATTATTCAATTTACTTTATGTTAAATTATTATTGATTATGCTTTAACTAAAAACTTGTAGGTTTTTGCATAGAGTCTGTATCACTGAGGGGAAGGAAAATATGTATGGATTCTTAGATCCTGCATATACTAATCCCGTTGGACCAAACTCATCTGAGACTCAAGCATACATCACTAACACCCTGGAAAAAGAGGGAAAACAAATTTATTTATGCCCTTATATTAATGAGTAAGTTTAATTATATGTCATCAATTATTATTATTTCATGTTTTAAATATTTACTAACTCTTTTCATTGATGATATAGGCATCATTGGCAGTTACTTGTCTTATCAATGGTTGATAAGACTGCTGTGTGGTTCTGTTCCCTACACAAGAAGATTCCCACAAAATTTAAGGATATCATTGATACGTAAGTACATTATAAACTGAACTTTGTATATGTTACTAATTAACCATCTACTAACGAGGTTTTTTATATTAACCAGTTCATGACGTGGATATAACATCCTAAAAGGTCGATCCAGTTCAAATAATTTGAACTGGATAAGAATAAAGGTTTGTAATTTTTTTCTTTCTCTATTATCATTTTTTATCAATATACTAACATATTACTTTTTATTGAATTATAGTGTAATAAACAACCAGGAAGCTATGAGTGTGGCTATTACATTATGCAATGGATGATTACCATTATAAGACTAGGTGTTAAAACTGGTTGGAAAGAGGTACTATATGTTAAATCATTTTTATAATTCTTGAATATATATATATATATATCTAAACACTAATTTATGTCAACTTTGCCATGCAGTTATTAACAGAAGAAACACCAATGAATGAGGAAGGCATTTCATATGTTAGAGATTCTTGGTCCACATATTTCATAAATTTTTATAACTCTAGCATAGGTAAACAATAATGGTTTTATTATATGTAATTTGATTACTTGTAAATGTACATTTTGATGATCTCAATTGATTACTATATTTTTGTATTTGTCTGGCTGGGTTTGATCATTATGCAGGTTATTAATTTATATGGTTTATGCACAATACAAATTGCACTTTAAAAAAAACACTATTTACAAATGCGGTCATTTACTAAAACCGCATTTGTAAATGTGATTTACGAATGCGGTTATTACCAAGACCGCATTCGTAAATCTTAAACCCCTAAACCCTCATCCCTCATTCAGAATAATATACAAATGCGGTTATTTAAAATAACCGTATTTGTAAATCTAATTTATAAATGCGGTTCTATGGCGGCATTTGTATATCTCCGATTTACGAATGCGTGCTGATCAAATGTGGTTCTATAACCGCATTTGTAAATGTAAAGTAGCCGCATTTATTTTACATTTCTGCGCTAGTGCAGACTCACATCATTTCCATGGATGTCCTGTAAATATAGTTCACAGCATAAACAAATATAAATTATCAAAGAAAAACTTCTTCCAACCAGTTATATACTATTCGTTGTCAAAAGAAATAGATTGGCTTACCTCAGTTTTGTTTTTATCCTTGCATAATTCTATTTCTGACTTGTTGACATTCTTTATGCTTTGCTCGGTCTTTGATTTTAAATAAGCTTTCACGACTCCAACAGGTTTTGTCACCTTGAAAAAACAGCATGGAAATGAAAAACTAAGCAGCTATTAGACATAACAAATCTCCTAATACTTGTCTTAGGGTGCATAATAGAACTTCAGAAGGCATATTAGCAGGCATATACACAATATTTGTTTCAAAGTTCAAACAGCTTTCCCAATTCATCAAGGATACTTTTATTCTGTTAAAAGAAAAGACCATTATTGAAGTGGACATACTGGTTTTTTTGCTAACACTGCTTCTCTACTGTAGCTTAGTTAGTAAACCATTGATGTTTGTATTGTAATCAATTTAACATGTATTGTAATCAATTTAATTACATAATCCTCAAAAAGTAAATGATTTTTCATTCTAGTCCATGAAAGAAAGAGATGTAACGAAATGCTTTATTTTGAATTGGTACTATTCAGATCTTCTAGATGGGACTTTTAGTATGTTATATGTTGCATGCAGTGTGCTAGAGTGAACCCAGGAACAATAGTCAAAATTATATAAGGTGCAATACCAAGATTATATAGATTATATATTTATTATTAGGAACATCTTTATTTAATAGGAATACATATTAATAACAATAACTTTGAAATTAATGGTAAAAAATACCCAAAACAACAAGTTTGATGCTATTAGAAATTTGAAAAAGAAAACTCTAGTGTGACTTCACTCAAAATTACCAGACATGAGAGCCTCACACCTAAGATCAATCTAGGCAACAGCAGAAACAAAGGTGGTGGTGCACTCTCCTAGTCCTGCTCACTAAAGCTACACACCAATAACTGCAGGGCTGCTACTCCAAGGCACCAAACTGAAAATAAAAAAAAAGACAACCAACTGCTTGAGGCTTGTTCTCCACCACTTAATCTGTGTCTCCAGCAGCACCAAGAGGAACCGTGCCTGCAAGGGAGTATATAGAATAGCCTAGATAACCAATATATTGCCGATTATCGTTTTCTTCACCATATATAACCAATATATTGCTTACTGTTATTTGTCTTCCACTCTAATCATCCCTTCACTTACAATTACTTAAGGGTTACGTTAAGTGTGTTTTTATTGCAAGTTCTAAGTTTATTGTTCTACTGCTTTCTTTTTCTCTCATCACAATCATTCTCTTTTCTCTTCACTCTCTCTATCCCATTTCTCCAAAACCGTCACAGTTTATTACTATTCCCATCTGCATCATCATTTTAATCCTCTTATTTTATTATCATAGTATTCCCAGTAGGTTTCTTTCTCTTCTTCATTCTCTCTGTTTTTTCCTCCACCAACTACTAGTTTCTGCTAGCTTCACCAAACTCAAGGTTTGTACTTTTTATTCCTTTTAAATTATTCTTTTTTTTTATCAGCAATAAATTAATAGAATAATTAGAGACACTTAAGGGTGTCCCAACCCTTTTACAGAACCACTCTAAGGTTAAACGAGCAACAGTATAAACTAGAGTTACAAATAATTCACTTAACACTAGAGGGGCTACAAGGGAAAGCTAGCTGCTTCTTAGAACATCCTACCCACCAACTAGCCAGCCCCACCTCTATTACTGGACAGATACCATACCCTCTTATTTCTTCCCTCTTCGTACGTGACATGGTCACTACTACAGTAATATAAAGCTTTCGCTTACTCTCTGAATTAACAACTGCCAAGAAAGGTAATTATATCAGCAACAACCACTAGACAAATAGTAGCAGTAGCACTTCAATATGTATCACCCTTTATCCCTTCAATTTGCTGTCAGGCATATACTTCCCACCGTAACCAACCAACTCTCTGTAGAACATTGCACACCTTCATGATCTTACATCAACCTCCGTCTGCCCAACATGGCCGCTCCTAATACAAGCCAAATCACCCAACTCCATCTGCTAGAACAACAAACCATTCTTTTTCACTACTTCCCGAACCAGGTTCCCAGTTGAGACAACCTTATATTCGTACTTAATGCCATGAAACTCTTCATATTTGTCTCTCAACCCTTCCAATATTTCAATGATCTCATCAACAGTTGGTTCAGACATAACCACCGGTTGGAGACGCCTCTGCACTGTTGGATCCTTCGTTATGTACTTCTGGTACTCATGAACAATTATTGCTCCAGCACTTGATCTTTGCTCTTGAAAGAACTGATTTCAAATCAATGAAGAGAATTATTTCCCCATCACTTTCTTTCACTTCTTCAATCACCTTTACCAGCCTCTGCTCAAAATCCCTGCGATATTTGGTTCAGCAGCAAGACGTCCCATTTCTAGGGTAATCACCATTTTCCTATGAGTTTCAGTGGAACAGTTTCATCAACAATGCCCTGAGCAAGCCCTTCAGCAGATGCAGTCTTCCCTACACCTGGATCACCTACAAGACAAGGGCTATTTTCCTCATTTGGCATAGTATTTGTTGAACCCTCTCTATTTCTTTACTCCTTCCTATAACTGGATCTAACTTTCCCTACTGCAGCACATCACTTTTGATTCACTTTCCACTCCAGCAACATACCAACTCATTGAGGCTCATTACTTTGATAAAACAACCAGCAGATATGATGCATCATCATCAGAACATGGACTGCACAGATGCATTACCGGGCTAAGCATAACTTCATCTCTACTTTATACCAGCACTTCAGCGTTTATCGCCTTGCACCCCCTCAAAATGGTTATGTTATACCTACATAAACTTCAACAAACGTTAATTAACATAATTCTGGTAGCTACTACTTGTTGTCTTAAGTTTGTTCCGGCATAGACTTTCCTTCGAGATTGTCCCAACATAAGATTTAATTGTCTTAACATCATCACCAACAGTTATGACATCATTGGCACCAAACCATTGGGTAAATCTTTCTTTAATTGGTAAGGGCAGCATCCTTAGTTCCATAAACATATGCCATCAATACACCATCCAGAAATCAGTCCAGCCAATAAACCTGCCAAACTACACCCGTTCTGCCATCCAAGTCACTTCCATGGATTCTCAGTGAAATGGTCCCCATACGTGACTCTGGCGTAGTTCAACACCAGCTGCAACCAAACTGGATTTGCACCAAACCATGCCACAGAATAACCAATTCCAGAAACCAACATCTACATATGGCTCGAGCCTTGGCCTTCAAACCTCTACCTCCAGCAGGTATGACTAGGTCCATATATTTCTATAGGCATTCCCTACTCTCCTGTAGTCCACCACCTAGCAGAGAATCAGTCGTGACATTGGAGGTCATCTACTTCAGAATTTTCCTCCAAGAAACACGTTCACAAACCAGCAACCATCCAGGGATTATAATACTACAAATGTATTAACCATACCTCACCATAATCCACCACCAATCAACCCTTGCCACTACCTTCTTCTCACTCCTTTTAGGGATCATTTCTCCGGCCTTGGACATTCGAGTCTGCTAAGACAACCTCAAGAAACATTCATCATAAGCATCTGCACAAACCAAACAATACACCACACCCACCAGTGATGCCTTGAGACATCTCCAATACAACGGAAACAAATAACACCATCACCTCCATCAGCAACACATCAAGCTCCAACCCCTATTGACATTCCCCCAACAACCACACCAAGCCCCAAAAACTCCCATCTCCACTTCAGATCACCGTCTTATACTGCGTTCGCCCCCCACCTGGACTACTCGAGGGTTATACCTCCATGGAACCGAAACAACAGTAACATGACCAGGCTCACATTATAGCAGACTAAATTCAATTCCTTCCTCTTCCAAAGAGATCCTCGCTTTCTAAAAGTCCACATTAAGCTCAAGGGGCCCTTCTTCCACGCCTCTACTTTACTTATAACTACAGATGCAGGACCAAGGATTTAAAATCTAATCAGAGAACGAGTAAGAGAACTTGTGACCCTTGTGCTTCAACCACAACCACGATTTGAGTTGGGCCTTCTGCAACACTTCTTCAGCGTCACCTACTCCTTCTCTAAACACCACTGCATTTCTATGCTCCCATAGGCTCCAAATTATAGTTCTCCATACCCCTTTCCAAATCAAATTCTGTACTCGACTACCACTTACCAGATTGAAGCTCTCAAAGTGTATCGTAATGTCATTGTGTTGAGTAGACAGAATACCTATCCATTTATAGCACATGGACCACACCCGCTATGCATGTTCACATTCCAAGAAAAGATGTTGGTTGGACTCCTCCGCAGATAGACATAGCGCACACATGGTAGAGTTCATAACAACCCCCCTACTTCTCAAACTCAGTCTTGTAGGGATTCTCCCTAGCAGTACCCTCCAGACCAAGAGCATAACATTAGGAAAAGTTTTCACCTTCCAGAGGAGGGTATACACCTCTTTCTTTAGAACCCTTTCAGGCTTTGACAAACACTTATACGTTGAACTTACCGAAAACACGCCATCTTCACTGCTCCTCCACAGCAGGGTATCCTCCACATCCTTCCTAACTCTGACCCTGGAGATGTGGTTTCCAAGTTCATATTCCAAATCCGATTCCCATTCAAATCTACTTCTCCTCCAGTTTAGGGTCTACCTCCACATCAAATCATCCCATACTCCTACCTCTTCCACCTTCTGACCTTGATTTAGAGAAAAAGAATACAACCTTGGATACAAAGTCTTCAACATCGAATTACCAACCCACACATCCTCCCAAAATCTAACTTTATCACCACTTCCTAGATTCCCCTTGTTCTAGGAACCACCCTTCACCTCCTCCTTCTTTACACACCTTCACCAGATCTCTCCACCACCATGACTGCAATTTCACAGGTACATGACCAAAGCTTGTATCCAATCCATACTTTGAGTTTAACACTTCATTCCACCTCCCTTCATGACCAGAGATAGTCCTCCACTTCCACTTTTCCAACAACGCATAATTAAACTTTCTTATGTCTCTGATGCCCAACCCTCCATCCCCTTTCGGTTTGCAAATATCTTTCCAACTAATCCAAGAGATAGATTTATTTCCCTTCCCCCAACCCCACAAGAATCTCCTTTGTATGCTAGTAATACTCTTGCATACCACCTCAGGTGCTTTAAACAGGGACAGGTAGTATAGTGGAACCGCCGACAGGACTGACTTGACCAGGCACAATCTTCCTGCCGTAGACAGAAATCTCCCTTTCCATACACTTAGCCTGGATTTAAGCTTGCTCAACACAGGCTCCCAGAATTTCTTCTTTCTCGGATTACCCCCCACTTCTATACCCAAGTAGATAAAGGGTACCTCCATCTGAGAGCAATTTAGGGTCTTCGTATAACAATCCATATTGCTTTTCCTAACATTTACACCTGCCAGCTTTGACTTATGGAAGTTGATCTTCAGCCCAGACGCTAGCTCAAAACCCCTGAGAATGGCCTTCAGTATAAACGCATTAGAGTAAGAGTCCTGGCATAAAAACAATGTGTCATCAGCGAACTGTAGTATATTTATCTCCACCTCTTTCCTTCCAATATTAAGGCCTTTGTAAAGATTAGCCTTCGCAGCTTGCCTTACTAACCCTGCAAGCCCTTCAGCTACCACTATAAAGAGAAAAGGAGCGAGGGGGTCTCCCTGCCTAAGCCCCCGTGACAGACAAAATTCCTCCGTTGGACTTCCATTTACCAACACCGATACCGTTGCACTAGCTAGACATCCTTTGATCCATGTAATCCATTTACAATGGAAACCCAGCCTTTGGAGCATGTCAAAAAGGAACTCCCTTACTTCTCTGAACTTTCTGTTCCTTTTTTTTTCTACTCATTCTTCTATTTTATTTTCCTCTGATGTCAGGTATCACAAGCGTTGCCCCAGACTTCTAGCAACAATCACTACATCACTGGATATTATCAGCAAACACAATCTGAAATCGAGAAGTTAAGGTTAGTGCGAAAGATTAAGAAAGGAGAAGGGAAACTCACTGTGAGTACAATCGCTCAATCGTTATCGCTCCATTGCTCAATCGCTCTCGCTCAAATGCTCATGGTCCACTGCTCAATCACGTTCACGGTCACGTTCAATCACGTTCCAAATGCTCAAATGCTCCACTGCTCAATCACATTCCAAATGGCTCAAATGCTCCACTACTCAGTTACTCAAATGCTGAAGGTCACATTCAAAATGAGTTTACGCCCCAAAAATGGAACTGTTGCATATTTTGACTTTCACAAATTGTTTATTTAAATTTAATTTTAAAATCATAGCGGGGCTAAACCTTCAAAATTTAAAATAGGAATAGCGTGGGCTTAACCTTCAAATTTAAGTAGACATAGCGTGAGCTTAACTTTCAATTTTATTATTATTAATTTTATTTTTTATTTTTCTAAGTTTGTGTGAGTATAACCCACGCTTTCCCACACTTTATTTTATTCTTTAATTATGAAGGTTAAACTGACACTATTTAGTGTCCACAAGTGTGTCATCACTTTTCTTTGCAGCTAAATGTAATTTTTCTTGTAGTGTAATATGGTGATTACTTCTCTTATTAGGAAGGTAAATAATATTTTTAGAACAAAGATTAAAAGAAATGAACATATTTAAAAAGATAAATGTCTGTGTAATTAATTAAAAAAAAAAAAGTCACGAGTCAGTGTAATTTAATAAAAAAAAACACCTCTTTCATGAACTTTGCTCTTTCCCTGGTCGAAGAAATATATTTACAATATTTGTATGGCTATTTATTACAAAAGTAGGTTTAAAATAATATGCTGTAAATTTTCACTCTCTATTACATTTGTTCTTTCACTCTCTAGTCTCAAAATTTCTGTCACACAACCATGTAAAATTTACATGTAATTTAATTACTATTCCTAAATATTTAGGTAATTTGATCTACTTGATCAAACTCTCTCTCAATATAATAATTTCCTAGAAAATATTTCTATACAAATAGTATCATTACAAAGTCTTGATACCGTAAAGCTTGAAGCAAATAGTTTTTCTTGATGGGAAAAACGCACGCGGAAACAACACACACAATCACGAATCAACTGCAGAAAAATAAACAACACAAGATTTAACGTGGTTCGGTTACCAACTGCAACCTACATCCACACGGGCAACTATTAGGTTTACATTATATCCTGTTGCACACCAATTACAAGTACAATGATCTCTTTAAATAGAGATAATAAAGGGACACAATTGGTCCTAGCTTCATACCCAACAATCTCCAACTTGAAGTCACGGAACAGTGTTCACCTACGCTTCAACTGTGTACATGATGTCTTGTCAGTCCAACCCAATTGGTCTTGACTTCATACCTAACATTTCTGTCTTAATTCCAAATCAACTTGATAATTTGGTAAAGTTATTACATTTAAATTTGAGTCAAAATAAATTTAGGAAATATTTTCAAATTCTTGATCTGAACATTAACATTTTGAGTGGAAAAATACCATCATTGTTCAGAGGGTAAAAAGACCTGAACAATCAATTCCTTCAATTTGGTTCATGGAAAACATTATTACTAAAAAAATATATGTAAATGTTAGAACAATAATCATGTTTATGTATTAAGTACACTGTAATTTCTTATTGTTTTGACATATAGAACTACAAATTTTACGTGTCTGGTTTTTCTCTCTATTATGCTTTATGTTTTGTCGTTTTGTTCTATTTCTATGTTGCCTATTTAATAGCTTTCCACCCTATCTCAATTTTAATTTTTTCTTTCAATAAAAAAATGTTACTTTAGGTTTCTCTCTCTCTCATGTCCTTTTATTTCCGTTTCTTAGTGTTTACATTCCTTATGTGTCATTTCTTACTGCACTTCTTCATGCGCACACACACGAAAGTTATGCAGTGTTTCTTTCATATCTTTATGATATTGAATCTATTATTCCACACTTATACCATGGAAAATTCTCAATATGGTATCAGAGTGGGCTGAGACCCACCCTGCTTCACCTATCTCTTTTTCTATCTTTCTTGTTTTCCTGGTCTTCTGGTCTTGTTTTTTTGTTTTGTTCATTGCTTTGTTGTTTTCATAGAGAGTTTGATGGATGCCAACAATATGGACAATCCCCAAAATCCTTCCAGTCCCTATTTGTTGAACTAAGTGATGTTCAAGCTTTGAAGAATTCAAACCCTTTGAAGGATGTTGAAGGCTTGGTTGTGCTTGCTGTTGCTGAGTTGTCTTAGTTAGGATCTGGGGTAGTTTGAGTTTTGTAATCCACTCTAGATTGAATCCAAAGCATAGGCATTCTCAATCTTTTAAAAGAAAAGTGTTTTTCAAACTAAGTGAAAAACAACCGATTGTTTTGTCGAAATAACCGATTGTTTTATACTTAGACGTTTTTAGAAAAGATTGAAAACTGTTTTTCAAATGGTTGAACTGTTAAAACCAAAACAACCTTTTGATTCGAGGAAACAACCGATTGTTTGTTTTGGTACCATAACAGAAAAACTATTTTAGCTTTGACTAAGCTTTAAATGATTCTAACTGCTTACGCTCCAGTCTTTAATGCTTTGACCAATCTTTAAATGCAATGAATAAGTTTGTTAAGATTTAATAACAAACATCTTTGAATAAATTCAGAAAAACATATTTGAGAAATAACAACAATCTTTTGAGAACAACAAGATTCTGATTTTCAAAGAGTTGAGATTGCTTAGAGATTGAGATTGATCAAAGAGTGTGAGATAGGATTTCTGCTTGTATTGATTTCAGATTTTCTTCTGTAACAAGTGTAATCCTTGTATTCTGTTGAACAAGTTTATTTGTGTGTTTGCTGAGAAGTGTTGTGTGTTCTTGAGAGGATCAAGATCAGCATTCTTAGTGTTGGTGTGTTGGCCAAGAGAAGTGTGTGTCTTGAGGGGATCAAGGTCACTTTCTTGGTTGTGTTGTAAGTGATCTAGGTTTGATTACTTAGTGGAATTCCTCAGTGGTTTCTGAGAAGACTGGATGTAGCTCTGGGTTTAGAGTGAACCAGTATAAACATCTGTGTGCATTCTCTCTATCCTTAGTCTCTTTAAATTCAGTTTTGATATTTGTTTACTAGTATAAACAACTTATTGTTTCTGCGAAACAACCGATTCTTTTTCTGGTGTTGTTGTTTTTGCTTATTGTTTTGGCAAACTAGATTCCTTGTCAATTGTTTCTTGAGATAATTTCATTCTTGGCTTAAAAGTTTTCGAAAATCCTCTTTAAACAATTCACCCCCCCCCCCTCTAGTTTAAAGTCATCCATTCTAACACTATTATCTTTAGCCTAGAGAGAATCCCGGTATGATCTTGATAAACATGCAACTCAATGGTGCCAATTATCACACGTGGAGCAAGGTTATGAGGCGGTCCTTACTTTCAAAGAAAAAATTGAAGTTTGTTGACAAATCCTTGGTTATACCGAAGCAAGGAACATCTCTTTATAAAGCATGGGAGAGAGGCAATGTGATGGTGATTTAATAGATCACATGACTGTTAGTGAACAGATAACACAAAGCACCATATACATAAAAAATGTTGTATAACTTTGGGAGGATTTAAAAAAGACGCTTTCTAAGGGATATTATTTTAGGATTTCTAATCTTTTGCAATAAATTCATTCCATCATGAAAGGAGAAAGGATTGTATCTGAATTCTTTACCGACTTGAAGATCCTATAGGAGGAACTTGAGTCATTGAGACCAACACCAAAATGTAGTTGTGAGGTAAAATGTAGTTGTTCTTTGATGAGAAACATGATCAAGTATAAGGACTCTGAATATGTTATATGTTTCTTGAAGGGTCTCACCTATCTTTATGGTATTGTTAAGATACAAAAATTACTCATGGATCCTTTACCCGCCATTAATTGTGTTTTTTCTTTTGCCTTACAATAAGAAAGGCAGTTAACCGGGAGTTTAGCTTTTGATACTAAATTCTTAATGAATACTAGAAACCAAGGAATTTGTAACAAGATAAGAATAGTGTAACTAGTTGGAGATCACAAGGGAGAGGAAGAGGGCGAAATTTGAATTATGGTAAGTAGTTTAGTTATAAAATGAATCATACCGTTGATGAATGATTTTCAAAACATGGATTCCTACAAGGTACAAACACAAAAGTGATCAGGTTATCAACAATATAGTTTCTCAAAATAAGAACCATGTTGCTATTGACAAGAATGAAAATAGTGATCATGAAAACCAATATTCCCCTAGTAAAGACAATGTTCAATTCACACAAGAACAAGTTAGGGCTCTTGGAAATGCTCTATAGGCCCTTACTTGTGTGACAAGTTAGGGTTTCTATAATGTCTTAGTTTCATCGACAAAGTACTATTGAGAAGAATTCAAAATACAGTAGCTATACATGAATATTCTATTATTTACATTTTATGTAGGGATGGCAAAGCGGGGCGGGTCGTGCGGGCCGGCCCGCTGCCCGCTGGTAAAAAACGCGGGGCGGGCTTACCTTTTCAACCCGCTAACCTGCATTAGCCCGCCCCGCATTAGCCCGCAGCGGGACGGGGCGGGCTGGCCCGCTAATCCACAAGAAAAAAAAATGGATGAAAGTTTTTCTAAGGCGGCATCCAATGTTATTGAAATAGAAGAATGTCAATAATGTTTATCTTTAATGTTTTTGCATTAATGTTTATGTTTATGTTTAATGTTTTGGAATTAGGTATTTTTAATGTTTTGAAAGTGGAAGGACAGTGATATTTGATATTTATCTTAATGTTTAATGTTTTGATGTTTGACTATGTTTGAAAAAGAAGAAAAAAAAATTTAGGTTTGATAATAACAAATATATAGGTTTAATTTGACAATTTTTTAATAACAAAATGTAAAAAAAAAAAAGAACGCGGGCCAGCTATTATGCGGGGCGGGTCGGGAATTCTAGCCCACAATAACTTTGCGGGTCGGGCCAACTCGCCCCACATTTTTACGGGCCAAGCGCGGGGCGGGCCAATGCGGGGCGGGCTGGCCACCCCTAGTTTTATGCATGACTAGAAGTCATAATGGAGCACATGATGAAAGTCTTTTGACTAATGTCTCCTTTCTCTATTCTTCTAGTCATGGCATGAGTCAAAGGTCCTATATGAATGGTGTTGGATAATTATGTTGCATATTCTTGGTGTAACATCTTTAACATAATTGGCCAAGATTGAACATATTATTCTTCATTGAAGGAACATACAAAACATCATGCATATAGCTATCTTTCCATCCTTTCGCATAATCAGCACTTTGCAAATCCCTTCTACTGCAATGGTGCTATTATCAGCAAATCTCACTATTATTGACACTCATTCATATCTATAAACCATTCTCTATTTCCATTCATGTGATTGGAACACCCGGTATCAAGATACCAAGAAGAATATTCTTTAAAGTTTGTAGTCACCATTAGTAGCACATGATCTGAATCAAAACTTTCATCATCTTGTACTAAGTGTGCTTCATCATCCTTCTTGCTTTTCTTTTGTGTATTGCTATCGTGCCAACACTCATAAGAGTAATGACCAAACTTGACACAGTTGTAGCATTGCACCTTTCTTTTAAAATTCTTCTTGCCTCTGTACTGATTTCCACCTCAGGAAACATAATTTTCTTTATGCTCAAGGTTGTTGTCATCATTCACATTGTTATGAGAATTTGAATCTCTAATTCTAAAACCACCTCTTCCTTCTCTTGACTTGCCTTTTGATCTTTTACTAATTCCTCCACGTCATTTATATTTATTTGGACTCGTTCTAACTTGAAAGTCTTGTTCAACAATTTTTTCATCGTTCTTTTTCTCCATCACATGCTGCTCATGTGCATCCAAAGAATTTTTTAATTCTTCAACAGTCACGTTTCCAAGTTCTTTTGACTCTTCAATTGCAACCACAATATGATCAAATTGAGAAGTTAGAGTTCGATGCACCTTTTCAACAATCTTGTTATCTCCTATACTTTCATCACATGCTCGCAAAAGATATAGAGTAATATGAAATAGTTTCTTGATCATTCATTGAAAGATGCTCTTACTGTCTTCTAAATGTTTGCAATTTCACCTTTTTTATTTTTTGAGATTTTCCATAAACCTGTTTCAAAGTGTCCCACGTCTGCTTGGATGTAGCAGCCTTTGAAATTTTCTGGGAGATAGTTGTTAAAACACACTGGTGCATTAGTACCCTTGCCTTACAATCCAACCTCTTGTTTTCTTTAAATAATTGTCTTTTGCTCTTCTCTAGCATTCTTGGGCAGTTCTTGAAACCCATTCTTGACAATTTCATAAACTTCTTGAAAGTCAAGAATTGCATCCATGTTAACACACTAATCATCATAATCTTTCCCAGGTCAGATGTCCTAGTATGCCTGCAATAATCATGGAACACACTGTAGTAATGTATGATGAGTCACAATATTTATTGTTTTTTCACTCCTTCACAGGTCCAAAACCTCAGCTCAAGATACCAATTTGTTGGGTTAAGGCACAATAGTCACACACATTCACTCAAATATGTTAAACAGGAACACACTATTTTAGAAAAAATAAGAGATGATTTTCTAATTCTAAATATACATCAAACACGTATTTATAGGCTATATTTATCCGCTAAAGCAGTTACAATTAATTAATTTGATTATTACAACCCAAAAATAACTTCATCTTCAAATTACCATACTTGAAAGAAACATCATATAGTATGATATATTGATAAACTACTCATTATGGTTGTGTATTTTCTAACATTATAAAAATTAAGTGATCTTTTTGTTTGTTTTCTTAGGATATGACTATGGTAGGAATGTGAATAAAGATTTCTCCTTCCTGCCACAAAAGTTTATCTATTTAAATTAAATCTAATCACAACTTAGATATTTAAATTAACGTCTTATACAATTTAGAAGTAACTATAGACTCTTGACCAAAAAAAAGTTATGGAAGACTTGCAAAAGACCTTAACGCACCATGCATTGACGTCAACCATCCAACTTCATATTCACTCCACAAATCATATCCACAATTCACGTCCAACTTCAGATTCACTCCACAAATTTCAAATAATAATCAAAATTCTCATTTTTATTAAATAATAATAAGAAGAAGAATATTGAATATGAATTTTCTCATAAACCTTATATAAACTTCTGAAAGTTGAAGCATCTTCAATTCATCCAAACTTGGTTTCTCTTAGAGAATCAGTGATTGAAGAATCGATCCATAGCAGCCATGGTGTTCTTATTTCCAACGTTTCAATCCATGAAACTCCTATCATTATGGCTGCTTCTACTTGCAATGGCCAATTCTGTCCATGCAGCAGTGTATTCCTCACTCTCATCACTTCAACACACAGAAGCAAACGCTCTGTTGAAGTGCAAAGCAAGCCTTGACAACCCAAGTCAGACATTGCTATCTTCATGGCATGGCAACAGTTCATGCAACTGGCTTGGAATTTCTTGTGACTCCTCAGGATCAGTCTCCAACATAAATCTCACAAACATTGGATTATCTGGTATGCTTCAAACTCTCAATTTTTCAACACTTCCAAATATCCTCACTCTAGATATGAGTCACAACTCCTTGAGTAGAAGCATTCCTCCTCAAATTGGAGTTTTATCCAAACTCACTCATCTTGATCTAAAACACAATCATCTCACTGGATCTATTCCAAAATCTATTGGAAATTTGAGCAGTCTGTTAAGTCTAGATTTTTCCTTGAACAACCTTTACGGACTTATTCCCCAAGAAATAGGTAAGTTGCGGAACCTAAATGCTATATATATGAATGAAACCAATTTATCTGGTAATATTCCCGTGGAAATTGGGAAGTTGGTCAACTTGATCAAGTTATGGGTTTTCAATAATAGTCTTTCGGGTTCTATTCCTCAAGAAATTGGAATGATGGCAAACTTGGAAGAACTTGATTTGTCCCATAACTCTTTATCAGGTACAATTCCTTCTACAATTGGAAATTTGAACAAGTTAGTCTATTTGTACATGTATGACAACTATCTATCTGGATCTATTCCTAATGAAGTGGGAAAACTCCATTTTCTTGTGACGATCCAATTGTTAGATAATAATCTTTCTAGGCCAATTCCATCTTCCATCGGTAACTTAGTTAATTTGGAATCTATTCTCCTTCGTAAAAACAAACTTTCCGGAACAATTCCTCCGATTATGGGTCACTTGACAAAGCTCGCCACACTTGATTTGAGGCTTAACTCTTTGTCGGGTACAATCCCTTCTACAATTGGAAAATTGACAAAGCTCACCATACTTGATTTATCCCGTAACTCTTTGTCAGGTACAATCCCCTCTGCAATTGGAAATTTGACAATGCTCACCACACTTCAATTGTCCAGTAACTCTTTGTCTGGCACAATCCCCTCTACAATTGGAAATTTGACAAAGCTCACCACACTTAGTTTATTGTCAAATAAGCTTGGTGGATACATTCCAATAGAAATGAATATGATAAACAACCTGAAAAATTTTCAATTATATGACAATAATTTCATTGGTCATTTGCCTCACAACATTTGCTCAAATGGAAAGTTGACAAGATTTAGTGCTAGCAAAAACTATTTCACAGGTCCAATATCTAAGAGTTTGAAAAATTGCTCAAATCTCAGAAGAGTTTCACTACAGCAAAACAATTTAACAGGAAACATAACAGAGGATTTAGGTGCATACCCAAACTTGGATTACATAGACCTGAGTGAAAACAACTTTTATGGCCATCTTTCCCCAAATTGGGGAAAATGCCATAATCTCACAAGCCTCAAAATCTCCAACAACAATTTATCAGGTAGCATTCCAACAGAACTAAGTCAAGCAACCAATTTACATGTACTTCAATTGTCTTCAAATCACCTCACAGGAGACATTCCTGAAGATTTAGGTAATTTGACCTACTTGATCAAACTCTCTCTCAATATGAATAATCTTTCAGGAAATGTTCCTATACAAATAGCATCATTGCAAAATCTTCACACCTTAGAGCTCGGAGCAAATAACTTTTTTGGCTTAATTCCAAATCAACTTGGAAATTTGGTCAATTTATTAAATTTGAATTTGAGCCAAAATAAATTTAGGGAAAATATTCCATCTGAGTTTGGTCAATTAAAATATCTTCGAAGTTTTGATCTGAGCATGAACATTTTGAGCGGCAAAATACCACCAATGTTGGGAGAGTTGAAAAAATTAGAAACATTAAATCTCTCACACAATCATCTTTCAGGTGATCTCTCTAGTCTTGATCAGATGATAGGCTTGACATTTGTTGATATATCATACAACCAATTACAGGGTCCACTTCCAGACATTCCAGGCTTTCATATGGCTACCATTGAAGCATTGAGAAATAATAAAGGTTTGTGTGGTAATGTCTCAGGCTTGGAATCATGCCCAACATCACGTGACAAATCCCAAAATCATAAGACTAACAATGTCCTCTTGGTACTTTTACCCACTGGTTTGGGCATTTTCATGCTAGCATTATTTGTCTTTGGAGTCTCATATCATCTTTGTAGAAGGTCAAAGACAAAAGAACATCCGGATGTAGAATTATCCGGCCAAAATCTTTTTGCGATATGGAGTTTTGATGGACAAATGGTGTACGAGAACATAATTGAAGTCACAGAAGAGTTTGACAATAAACATCTCATTGGAGTTGGAGGACAAGGAAGTGTTTACAAAGCTGAATTGCAAACAAATCAAATTGTTGTTGTTAAGAAATTCCATTCAGTACAAAATGGAGAAATGTCCAATGTTAAAGCTTTCAAACGTGAAATTCAAGCTTTGACAGAAATTCGACATCGTAACATTGTGAGGCTATATGGGTTTTGTTCTCATTCCCGATTCTCATTTTTGGTGTATGAGTTCTTGGAAAAAGGGAGCATAGATAATATTTTAAAAGACGATGAACAGGCAATTGCATTTAATTGGAATAGAAGGGTTGATGCAATTAAAGGTGTATTAAATGCTTTATGCTATATGCATCATGATTGTTCACCTCCAATCATTCATCGAGATATATCAAGCAAGAATGTTCTTTTGAATTTGGAGTATGTGGCTCATGTCTCAGATTTTGGAACAGCCAAGCTTCTTAATCCTAATTCAACCAATTGGACCTCATTTGTGGGAACTTTTGGATATGCTGCTCCAGGTTAATTCCTTTCCTCTTTTATACTGACAATATAATGATTTTGTAAGTTTTCTTTGATAATCTTAAATTCTTGTAGCAAAACCTACGATGGATAGTTGTAGGTTTTGTTTTATTTTTGGAAATATTATGATAACTCTTTTAATTTTGTACAGAACTTGCATACACAATGGACGTGAATGAAAAATGTGATGTGTACAGCTTTGGGGTATTGGCACTAGAAATACTTTTTGGAGAGCACCCTGGAGAATTTATACCTTTGTTACTGTCTACCTCCAATGCCATGAATTCAACACTTGATATTCCTTCGTTGATGGGTAAGTTAGATCAACGTCTCTCATACCCTACAAATATTGCTAAGGAGATAGCTTTGATTGTAAGGATAGCAAATGCTTGCTTGACTGAAAGTCCTCGTTCTCGCCCTACCAAGGAGCAAGTTGTCAACTACTCTTCAGTGTAGAAATCATGTTTAATGGGTTAATTTCACATTGTCATGAAAGTTGAAATGTTGAATTTATCGAATATGTTTCATTGTAATTCTATTTCTTGTCTTCATGTTTCATTTCAGTTCTTCTGTTTTGTATAAGTTTGGTTTGGTCTTGCACTATTTAATTGGTGTATTTTGTGCAGTGTCATGGGTTTGTTTAAAGAATGTTCCCTTTTCATATAGCTTTGGCATGGCAAAATCTTATAAGGTTGTGATATATATTTTGAATTGGAATTGATTTTAATTTTATATGTTACTAGCTCGATAGACTTCGAAGTATAATTTTATATTTTTGTCTCTTTATACTTTTAATTAGTTTTTTCTAATTTGTTTAATTTCAAAGTTATTCGCGAATTAAATTATTTAAAAAAATTCAAAATATTACAAATAGGAAAAGAAAACATAAGGAAAAGATTAAGAGGGGATGCAAAGGACCGAGAGAGAAAATTGAACAAACAAAAGAGGAAAAGAACATTAGGGGTAATTTTGTATTTTATCCATCTTTGTAGCGGTGCAGAGAGAGTTACAGAAATGGAAAAAAGAAATACCCATTGACGGTAGTTCAAGCCAACTAATTATGGGCCACTTTTAGTGGCACCCTTTTTTTCCTGCACCTCTATAATTCTTTAAATTTTAAATCCCAAAAATATCCACTATCAAATGGCACAAAGGATTCACCATCTATCTGAGGAAGATAAAAAAGGGTGTGTGCGACTGAAGAAGATGAAGAAGGGTGAGGAAGATTAAAATGGTAATTTCATGATCCCGTGGATTTGTAGAATGAAACCATGGGGTGGAGGAAGAAATGGTCCACCCAATGTATTCGACCTATATCCCATTTTTTCTTTTGTCAAAAATACCTTTACTAAAACATATTTTCATATCTTTATACAAAAAAGAAGTGACAGTTTCTTCTTGTATCCCTACATTTTCTTCATTCACCCCCACAATGTATTTATGCATTTCCTTTTCTCTTACTTTGCATAACTTTAATGAATGATGAGTAAATAAAATATTAATGTATTCTGGATTCAAAAATCCATAATTCAATAAAAGTATTACGGATCCACCAATTCATAATAGAAATTAGGCTTTTGAATTTAGCAATTCGGAATTCAATAATTTATGTAAACTTTGTTTTCGGAACATCCCTCTTCTGGAAAGCAACACAATTCACTTATTGATTGATGAATTCGTAGCACACTCCCGAATCCCAATTTTCAGTAACCCTATAAACTTCAATTTTTTCAAATAAAAAAGGTGAAAACCAGTTTTAGGATTTACAAAATTATGGATATGCAGGAAGAAAAACGTAGAGATGCAGAACGTAGAGATGCAGAACGAAGAAGCCAAAAGAAGTTTCCCCGGAGGCGTTCACTCCAATACAAAACAAACAAAATTGTGTTTAACATAATTTTCTAAATAAAATTGAAACACACATTTACGTTTTGTTTTAAGCAAACATTATTGTTTTATCTTTTCTCTCATTATTATAAATATCTCACCATTTTTCTTAGTTCATTTGTTTATTTAATTTATTCTTTTAAATCAAAAGTAGTAAAACAAACACTTTATATTTTTTAAAAAGGAGATTGCATCACGATTCTGTATAACACCAATTTCTTAAATATTTAATAAACATTAACATACATACAATTAATTATAGTGTCTTAAGTTTTGTGCAGCATATAGATTCTTGTTAAAATAGTATTTTAGTATGTGCATAATAAATATTTATCTTTATATAATTACAAGTTATAATAAATAGAAATGTTTAAAAATATAAAGTATATTTATATTTATAAAGTTACTTGTGTTTTTTCTAATTCTTAATTGTTTTTCTTTATAGAGGTGAATAACCTTTTCTTTTGTCTTTGTCTGTTATGATTCTAGTATTTATTGATTGATTATTTCTTTCTTTATACCTAGAATGAGTGTACAACTAGTATATATTCAGACTATTTGTTCTGATTTCAATACACAATTGAAGAGATATTCATTTTCATATCATCTCTCACAAGATCTTTGTTCACCTTACCATGTTATTCATCATATAATTCATCCTTGAATAGAGTTTGCTTTCTCGTTACAAACAAGAGAGGAAAATTTTTGGTAATCAATCCAAGACAATGATTGCTACTAGCAAAGGAGGTTATAAAAACAATGCTACGACCTATGGCATATGTGATTAGCATATATTTATTCACACTCAATAGCTTTAATCATGGATTATTGGACTATAATAATAACTAAATCCATTGTTTTAATTTAGATTTATATAATTGGGTTTATTTGGGCCTTAACTATTATTATTGTTAATTTTATTTTTTTAGAGTAAATTATTCGGAGGAAGCATCTACCTTTGTGAATGGGCCAAATATTATAAAGTGGACTTTAAGCCTAACTCAACCCCATAAAACCGGCTCATGGGGGAGAGGTTTGCACTCACTTATATACAATTAAATATTTTCATCTCTAGTTGATGTGGGATCTCCATGTCCATGCCTTGAGTTGTGCCAACGTGAAAATCTCGACACAATCTACTTTGTCATTCTTAAAGATAACTTGATTTCTTTTTTTCCCATATTTCCCCTACCACCGCTATCCACATACAACCCCACATCTTATTTATCTTTGGTGTTTCCCATCCTAACTTAAATGACTCAAAATTGACTCTAGCATCCCAATGAAACGCCGTTATCCACGCGTTGCACATACACCAAACACTCCATGCAACTTTACACTTAAAGAAGACATGGTTGTTTGTCTCCTCCTCTTCCCCACACATAACGCGGGCGTTATTATCCAGATTTATCCCTCTCTTTTCCAGATTAACCCTTGTTGGGAGTCTGTTTGCCAGAACGCGCCAAGCAGTCGTCATCTTAGAGAGCAGTACATTAATACTCTAGAAAACTCGTATAAAGACCTTAATTCCCCTTCTCCCTCCGTCTTTAGTACCTTATACGCTGAGTTGACCGTGTATTCAGGTTTTTCATCTGGCGTCCAGAGTCAATAGTCTCCAACTCCTTTGACTATTGCTTTATCTTTAATAAGGTGTATTAAATTGTTCACCTCATCCACTTCCCATTCAAACAGCTCCCTTCTCCACTCCATTTTCCATTCCCACTGACAATTATTCCAAACTCCTAACTGGGACAAATTCGTTGTTTTATCAGTGAAGATTGAGAACAACCTGGGGAATTTTGCATATAAAGCCTCGTCAGCCACCCACTTATCTTGCCAAAATCTTATACTCTTCCCATCACCTATCTTCCAAACAACGTTATCCTCATAATTGTTTCCCAGTCTTCTGACCTCCAAACTCTTTTTAGATCCTTCTACCATTTACATTCCTTAGAGTTACTACTTGGATTTTTTAATTCTCTTCATCCTCCATACTTTGACTCTAGAATCTCTTTCCACAGGCCACTCTCCTTCCATTGTAATCGCCAAATCCACTTCCCTAATAATGCTTCCTTAAAGCGTCTGAGATCTTTAATTCCTAAGCCTCCTTCCGCTCTATCTTCGCATACTTTATCCCATGCAACCCAAGCTATTTTCTTTCCGTCCTTCCCCCATCCCCATAAGAAATTTCTCTAAATTTTGTTTATTGTATTCACCATAGCCGCGAGCATCTTGAAGAGGGACATGTAGAAGAGAGGAAGGGATGTCAATACCGACCTAATCATACAGACTCTTCCTGCCAACAATAGGAATTTCCCTTTCCATCTATCCAATCTTTTCCTGAACTTTTCTACGATATTCCCCCATAACCTAACTCTCCGCTGATTTCCACCCATTTTCCTTCCTAAATATGTAAAAGGGGTGTTCATAGTCACACAGTTAAGCATTGACGCATACATGCTCATATGGGATTGGTTAATGCCCACCCCTCCAATTCTACTCTTTGAGAAATTAACTTTAAGCCCTGATGCCATCTCAAAGCAACATAGCAAAGACTTTATCACCATTACGTTTTGTATGCTATCTTTACATATAAATATAGTGTCGTCCACATAATGTAGCATATTGACATTTATTCTTCTTGTCCCAACTTCCACGCTTTGTAGCATATCCTTATCTACCGCTTGTTTGACAGCTCCTGCCAGGCCTTCTGCCACTATTAGGAAGAGAAACGGGGCAAGAGGATCACCCTGTCTGAGGCCTTTCCCAGGCTTGAATTTCATTGTTGGGCTACCGTTCACTAAGACTGATATTGAAGCTAACTCTAGGCATGCTTTTATCCATATGACCCATTTGTCCCCAAACCCTAACCTGCCTAGCATATAATAAAGGAAATCCCAACTCATTGGATCATATGCTTTTTCATAGTCCAACTTTAAGTATAGGCATTTTTCTTTCTTTTTTCTCACCTCCTCCAAAGTCTCATTTGCTATGAGCACGTTGTCCATAAGATCCCCCCCCCCCTCTAAAAATGTTGTCTGTCTAGGATCTATTACTTTCTGTAGCACTCCTTTAAGCCTTCTTGATAATATCTTGGCTATTATTTTATAAATGCAACCAACAAGAGATATAGGCATGCATTTGTTTAGGTTCGTAGGGTTATTCACCTTTGGTATTAGAGCTATGAATGACGCATTTATCCCCTTCGGCCACTTCTGACTTTCCTCAAAATTCTGGACCACCTTAACAAAATCCTCCTTCATAAACTCTCAGCCGAACTTTATGAACCCAAAATTAAACCCATTTGGGCCTGAGCTTTTGTTCCCGTCACTATCCCATATTGCTTCCTTGACTTCTTCTTTAGAGAATCTCCCCATCAATCTAGAATTGCCATCCTCCAGAATAGACTTAAATGGGATGTTATCCAATCTCACATGAAAATTCTCTTCCTTCTTAAATCTAGCTTCAAAAAACTCTTTCACTTTCTTTTTTACTAACACAAAATCCTCAACCCATACATCATCCTCTAAAAATCCATTTATTCCATTATTGCTTCTTCTCCATTTCATTACAGAGTGAAAGAACCTTGTATTCGAGTCTCCCTGTTTCAGCCACTTGCATTTAGCCTTTTGATACATGATTGCCTCTTGTTTTTTCCTACTCTAACTTAGGTCTGCTAGTAAGTGATTCCTCTCTAACCTTTCACCAACGCTCAACCCACTATCATCATCCTTTTCATCCAGAACTTGTATTCTTTTACTTATCTCCTCCACCTGTTGATTTACATTTCCAAACACCTCTTTATTCCATTTTTTTATGTTGGCCTTGAGCCTTTTTAATTTTTCTTTGAGGATTAAAAGCCCAGGTCCTTCATATCGTAGCTCTTCCATTTCGAAGATACTAGGTCCTTAAAAGTTGCATCATGTTGCCAAACGTCTAAAGTACGAAAAGGCTTCGACCCCCAATCAACATCTATGTTTTTCAGGACCAAAGCACAATGGTCGGATACCGTTCTCCCCAGTACATATTGCTTACAATTCGGCCAAACATCCAACCATTCTCTTGTTACCATGATCTTGTCGATTCGACTCTTTATTGTTCCATTCGGTTTGTACCACGTGAATTTCCTTCCTAACCTCAGAATATCTTGTAGTCCTGCTTCTGCAATAAGCTCATTAAACCTTTTGATTTCTAAGTTATAATTCCCCTAGTTTCCAATTCCCTTTCTTTCCTCGTTTGACCTGATAGCATTAAAATCCCCCATTACACACCATGGTTTTGAGGTTTATTTTTCCCTTACTTGCACTATCTCTTGCCACACCTTTGATTTTTCACGCAAGGTTCCAAACCCATACATGTTTACTATAGTGACCATGCTTTCGTTTTCCTCCTTCCAAACTCCTTCAATAATACTATAATTTGCCTCATTCATATGACTTGTCTTTTCAAAGCTACTACGCCTCCACATGGTGACTAGTCCACTAGCACCTTGAACTGCCTCATTCTCAACCCAGTCAATGTCGTTATTTCCCCATAACTGAGCATACGTTGCTAAATCTAACTTCGTACTCTTAATTTCCTGTATACATACCCTACCTGCTTGTTCCTTCCAAATAAGATCCTTAATATATTTTCTTTTAACACTACCTCCCAAACCCCTAATATTAATGCTAATTATCTTTGTCAGATAAATTTTTATCCATACCCTCCGTGTTACTTAGTCTCTGTAACAGCTTATGTTACTCTGTTATACCAGCCACTGTACTCACACCCATATATAAATATACCTATGCATGGCACTGTAGTTGCAATATGTTTCATATAGAGAAATAATACAGAGTCTCTCTCTTCCCACTTATTCTCTCACTATATTCTTTTTCTCTCTCTCTCTCTCCTTTTTACTCACATGGTATCCAGAGCCAATATGGCTGACAAAACACCCACCCCGGCCGCTGCATCTTCAAGCAAAACCACAACCCAAATTTTCTCTTCTCCCGCCTTTTTTCCACATATCTTTACCACCCCTATTCACTTCAAATTGGAAGAAGGTAATTATCTGATTTGGCAACAACAAGTCATGGCCACTCTTCGAGGTCTCAATCTCACCAAATTCTTGGATGCTGCATCTACTCCTCCCCGATTTTCCTCGCTGCAGATGAATCTACCTCCACCTTCTCTCCTACTTTACTTGCTTTGGAACGCCAAGATTAGGCCATTGTAGCCTGGCTCCTTTCTTCCATTTCTCCTCCTCTTCTTACCAACATGGTGGGACTCTCTTCCTCTCATCAAATCTGGTCCAATCTTTAGATTCACTATGCATCAAAGACCCGAGCCTGTGTCAAAAAATTACGCATGCTTTCATGCACTCCCAAAAGAAAGCGTTCCATCTCTGTTTATCTTCAAGACATCAAGAAATCTATTGATTCCTTGGCTGCCGCTAGATCACCCATCTCCATAGAAGAACACATTGAAATAATTCTTGATGGCTTGCCTAAAGAGTACGATGCCTTCATTACCTCTGTCACATCCCGCACAAACCCTTACACGGTAGAAGAAGTTGAGGCTCTCCTTTTGGCCCAAGAAGAACGCTTAGAAAGATATCGCAACAACAACGATCTTCTTTATCAGGTTAATACCACTTCTTTTAATCATGTTAAATCTTCTCAAAATGCGCACAGAAACACTCGTGGCTTCTCAAGATCCAAGTTCAGTTCCAAGTCTTCTCGGTTTGCCGGTGACAAATCAACACCAAAACCATAATGGCTCTCTTCTTCATCTTCTTCCAACTTCACTTCTTCCACCAAGATTCAGTGTCAAATTTGCTGGAAAACTGGACATTATGCATTCGATTGTTGGCATAGGTATGACAGAAAACCTTCATCTTCTTTTTCTGCTAACCATTCACAGTTTGCTCCTCCATTACGTGACAATGATGAACCATCCATTCTCGGTTCTCCTCCCTCCACCCATGAATCTCTTTGGTACCCTGACAGTGGTGCATCTCATCACTTTACGCATGATGCTTCCACTCTCCATGACAAAATCCCTTATACTGGATCCGAAACTGTCAAAATAGGTAATGGTTCTGGCTTATATATCAAACATACTGGTTCTGCAGATTTCATTAATCCAACAAATCATCATATATTCTCTCTGAATAAACTATTACATGTTCCTCATATCAATAAAAATCTTCTTAGTGTCTCTCAATTTGCTCATGATAATGTTGTTTTCTTTGAATTTCATCCTCACCATTGTCTTGTCAAAAAGCAGGACACCAAGGAGATACTTCTTCAAGGAAGGCTTAGAAATGGTCTATATGTTTTCTCAGATTTTGTTCCTTACTTTCCATCATCTGCTCATCATACTATTGTTTCACCTACTACTGACACTTACACTCTATGGCATGCACATTTTGGTCATGCTAATGACACTATTATTCATCGTATTATCAAACACTGTAAACTTCCATTTTCTGCAAAAACTGGTTTCTGTGATTCTTGCATTCTTGGTAAAGCTCACCAATTACCTTTTTCTGATTCTCACACTGTTTACACTGCCCCCTTACAACTTATATATATTGATATTTGGGGACCATCTCCCACTGCATCTTCTAATGGATCATATTACTATTGCTTTTCTTGATGCTTACACAAAATATATTTGGTTTTATCTTTTACAACGTAAATCCCAAGTTGCACCTATTTTTAAATCTTTCAAAACCTTTGCTAAAAAACAAACCGGGTATCAACTTAAAGTTATTCAAACAGATAATGCAAAAGAATTTTTATGCATTAAACCATATCTTGTTGAACATGGCATCCACCACTGTTTAACTTGTCCCTACACCCATGAGCAAAACGGTTCAATTGAAAGAAAGCATCGTCACATTACTGAGGTTGGTTTGACTCTTCTTGCTCATACATCTCTTCCTATTAAATACTGGGGTGAAGCCTTCACCACTGCTGTAACCATCATAAATGTTTTACCATCACTAGTTCTTATATTTGATAATCCTTATCACTTGCTTTTTAACAAACAACCTGATTACTCCTTTTTCAAGATTTTTGGTTGTGTATGTTATCCTTTACTGCGCCCATTTTCCAAAAATAAACTAAATTTTCGCTCTGTTATCTGCTTATTTCTTGGTTATAGCCCTCAATACAAAGGGTATGTATGTGTCTCCAACGAAGGTAAGACATATATCACACGGCATGTTGTTTTCAACGAATCTCTTTTTCCATATTCACAATTCTTTACCTTACCCAATACTAACCCCACACCCTTGCATAGCTCTTCATCTCTACCCTCATTAACTGTTTTGGATTTTGCTTCCCCTGCATCTCCTTCATCATCTCCTTCTTTAGACATTATTTCTTCTCACTCTCCTGCATCACCATCCCATAATTCTCCTCCATCTCCTATTGACACACCACTCGAGCATCCACCTATCACTCAAAATATTCACCCCATTATCACAAGAGGAAAGTCTGGTATCTCTAAACCACGACTATTTTCATCTACTGTTGATATTGAGGTTGTTCCTTCCACGGTCAAAGAAGCCCTCAAACTTCCTAACTGGGTTGTTTTTATGAAGGAAGAGTATGATGCGCTTCTCGCTAATCATACTTGGACTCTGACTCAGCCACCGCAAGGCATTCAACCAATTGGTTGTAAATGGGTTTTCAAAAACAAGTACAATGTTGATGGCTCCTTTCAACGTCACAAAGCTCGCCTAGTTGCTAAAGGCTTTCATCAACATGCAGGAATAGATTACTCAGAAACATTCAGTCCTGTAGTCAAGCCGGCAACCATCCGCATCATCTTAACCATAGCTCTCTCCAAACAATGGCCCATCCATCAAATTGACATCAACAATGCATTCCTCTATGGTGATCTCCAAGAATCCGTTTATATGCTTCAACCTCCAGGTTTCAACAATGATCCCACTCTAGTTTGCAAACTTCACAAAGCAATATATGGTCTTAAACAAGCACCCCGTTCGTGGTTCCATAAGCTAAGTCAACTCTCTTTTCTTTTGGTTTCTCTGCAACTAAATCAGACACTTCTTTATTTATCCAAACTACCAAAACTATTACTTTATTTGTTTTAATTTATGTTGATGACATCCTAATCACTGGCAGTTCTCTTATTGTTATATAGTCCCTAATCTCTTCCCTACAACAACACTTTGGCCTCAAGGATCTTGGTCGCCTTCACTACTTCCTCGGCATTGAGATCTCTTGGACAACTCATGGATCTCTACATTTATCCCAAACAAAGTACATCACTGACTTGCTTCACAAATCTGGAATGCTCTCCTCCAAACCACAGCCTACGCCCATGATATCTTCCATGCGTCTCACTCGTGATGGCACTACAGTAGTTGATAATCCCTCTCTTTATAGGTTCATTGTTGGTTCACTACAATACATCCTAATCACCATACCTGAGTTATCCTACAGTGTTAACAAAGTCTGCTAGTATCTTCATAATCCTCAACTTCACCGTTGGAAAGCTGTAAAACGAATTTTGTGATACCTAGCTGGAACACGGTCTCATGGTCTTCTTTTGCAGCCTTCACCTCATCTCACCATTGTCGCCTTTGTCGATGCTGACTGGGGGTCTAATCCAGATGATCGTAAGTCCATTTATGGTTATACCGTGTTCTTCGGATCTAATCTTGTTGCCTGGTCTTCCAATAAGCAAAAGACGGTCTCCTGCAGTACAACTGAAGCTGAATATAGAAGTATTGTCGCTGCCCTAGCTGAGATCAAATGGGTTTCCAATCTGCTTCAAGAACTGAGCATCACTTTTCCAACACTAGGAGTTGTTCTTCCTGCTGCTAACCCCATTATGCATTCCAAGACCAAGCACTTTGACCTTGATCTACACTTTGTGCGTGACTCCCTTCAACAACACCAACTTCAGCTCTCTCATGTTTCTGGCCACCTACAACTTGCTCACATTCTCACCAAGCCTCTCACTGGGTCTTCCTTTCACAAGTTTATGGCTAAACTAATGGTTGTCTCTAAACCCACCATTAGTTTACGGGAGGATGTTACTTAGTCTCTGTAACAGCTTCTGTTACTCTGTTATACGAGCCACTGTACTCACACCCATATATAAATATACCTATGCATGGCACTATAGTTGCAATATGTTTCATATAGAGAAATAAAAGAGAGTCTCTCTCTTCCCACTTATTCTCTCACTATATTCTTTTTCTCTCTCTCTCCTTTTTATTCTATTCTTTTAACTACTAGATTTTCCTACCCTTCAAGAGTGTACCCCATCTCCTGACCTAAATTCCACACCCTTACCGCCTCAAAGTAATCATCCCTTACCCAGAACAATTAACTTGTTGTGACAAGTACAAAGTTTTCTATAAAATATTTTTCACTTCTCTCATATATATAATAGTCAACCATTATCTTTTCATATAAAAATATTTAAATATAAAACAAAACCACTAATAATTGGAAGGAGAGTAGCAAGACAAAGTTGCTATCATTTTATATCTCATTAGACAAATCAAATTATTGTATTTACTTTTTAACTGAAAACATAAACTTGTAGAATAAACTTTAAATTCTAAAATTAATAACCAAAATTTGACAAAACTTTTTTTACTTCCCTATCCCAAGAACAAGTAAATATGAAACAAGATCATTAATTATGAATAATTTAATCAATAAAATTATCTAAAATACATTATTTATATAATTTAAATAATAACTAAGTCATTTTATTATTGTACATAAAAAAAACATTGAAGTTTTGAATACAAAATAAACTCTACAAAAATCACTACAAGAAATAGTTACATACACGGAATCCGTAGGTAACACTTCTGGTAATTTTTTAATTAATTTTGAAATAAATTACATACGGATTAATGTTAAAAGATAGACAGGATTCGAAACCAAATCCCTTTGATAATCACGGAAGCATTAATCACTATACCACACAAGTTCTTTTATCATATTATGATTTTTATTAACTTATTATTAATAATAATAATAATAATAATAAGTATAATAAAAATCATAATATGACAAAAGAATGTCTTTTGTAGTGGTTAAAGTTTTCTAATCACTAGAGAAAGACTACGAATTTTGACTGTGTGAAATTCCAATTTTTCTTATAGTAAATTGTGACTTATTCATCATCTCTTTTTTTATATATAATATATTATATATTAGTTGATCAATTACTGATAAGAGTATACATGTCTTAAAGAAACTAAGAACTAGAATTAAAACTTATTTATTACATGAACTTTATATTATATATATTGATAAAAGTAATGATTGTGAGTACATTTTATTTTCTAAATTGCTAAGTCAAATCCGGAAGCAAAACTCTTGAAAACACTCTTACAAAATACAGCATATTACTTTTTTTTTATTTTTTCAAGTATGATTTGTAATGAATAACTGTCTTAATATACTTAGACGAGTTTCTTTACAATTTTGAAAAAAATATATAAAAATATGTAATTAATTTTCATAATTTAAAGTAAAATTTATATAACTTTTTATTTTTATTTTTTACTTGTACATAAACTAATTTTAATTTATAAAAAAATTAAATATTCTTTTTCTATAAAAAAAAGGTTATGGAAAATCTCATCACATATATCTAAGTACATTTCAATAATTGATATAAATAAATAAAAGTGTGTTTGGGTGAACAGTGATGGCGGCTATAAGGAAGGTGCAAATATAGCAGAGGTAGGGTGGGGATAGTAACAAACAAATTCAATGAAAATCAGCAAAGAAGTAATATAATATAATGTAATTGTACCTTCTCATTAAATTAGTAATGTTTGACCAACTTAAGTCATCATCCTATAAATATGTATTATAAAAAAATTGTATTATTCACATTTTAAATATATTTTTATTTTTAAGTTATCTCTTTTATAAAATTCATGGGTTATAGGTTCAAATATATAAAGATATATTAAATAGTGCATCACCAATAGAAGAAGAAAAAATAAAGATTTTGATATTTGGTCAAATACTTCAATTTAATAATATATATTCACTCTAGTATTTGATATTTGGGAGATATAACATTTATGTTTTATTTTTTCTTATATATATAATAATCTAAATATTTGTTAAATAATTAAAAATATAACAGTGTCAAAAATTCAATACTGAAATAATATATATTTTTTAATATAATAAAAAAGAAATTATAATTATAAATAAATAATCAAACAACTTAAGGTTATTTTAATAATATAAAATAAAACAATAATTAGGATGTATTTGAACTATATTTACTAGGACGAATTTATTTATTTGTCATCAATACACAATGTATTATATTTAACATGGAAGGACCATAAAAAAATTGTACAAAATTTTAAAATAATTATTAATCTTGTATTAAATATACTCTAAGCAATTTTTATGTCCTCTGACTCAAAGAAATAAAAAATTATGGTCTTATATAGATCAACTAACCTAGATTGTACCTTCTTTGAAATAGACTATTTTATCATTGAAGTACAGATAATTATGGATTATTTCATAATGATTAATTTTTCTCTATAAAAGAAGTATAAATCTTAATAGAAGGAAATGAAATTATGTATATTAAAATTAATATACGAAAATACATTTTCAATTCTATTATTTCTAAAATAATAATTTATCATTTAAAAGATCTCATATACGAAAATATAAATTATATTAAAAACGTTTCTCTTTAAAAGGTTACAATATTAATTATTAGTTTCATATATATGACACCAATACATTTCATGAATTTATAAAAAAAAAATGACATAAAAGTAAGCAATAGAAATATAATAGTTATTTGTACCTCTTAAACTCAAATAACTAATATCTTTTATATATAGAGTTGGTAAACTTCACTAGAAACAAAAAATAATTGACAATATTTAATTTTCAAATCTATAATCAAATTAACAAAAATTATCTTTTATTCGAAGTGTTTAAACTTGAAAACTCATGAATTTGACACTGAGATCATAAATTTATCTATATATAGTGATTGTGATTATCTCATTTACGGTGATATTTTTTTAATAATACAAGCACTCAATCAGGAAAAAAACAATAAAAATATTTAATAATATGAATTTTTAATATATCAATTTATTATTTAATATTCAATGAAAATGCTTAAAAACGTATTTTTAATAGATAAGTGCTTGTTTTAAATTAGTGTAATTTTTTTTTTTCATTGTATTAATTGCAGTGGTGGCTATCACAGTTTGTTCTGGTGTGCTGGGAGCAGTGTGTGGTTGGCAAGTTGCCAGAGTTGAATAAAAAATAATAGTTGCCTTAATTGATAGAAGATGGCACAATAATTTATATTTTTCTTGTTGAAATTTGATAACACAATTATTTCAAAGAAGCTAATAATTGTCACTTGAATTCACTATATATATACTATCACCAACTCACCTCATTCCCAACACATAAACTCAATAGCTTCCCATAATCTCACTTCACAGCAAAAATGGAGTTTGGACATCTAATCTTTTTAGCTTTTTTATGTGTAAGCCATTTTCCTCCATCTTTGCTATAGCTTCATCATTTTACATTGGTTTACCTTCATTGTTTTAACTTCATCATTTTACATGTTTTTCAAGAATGTATGATTTTCATATCACGAAAAAAATCTCACAAATCCTAACACTACAAAAAAAAATCATGAAATAAAAATCAATTTTTAGATACAAAAAATAATTAGTTGCTAAAGTGACTAAATTAGAAACGATTTTAGAGACTGAATTTTTTTTTGTTTTTAAATTAGTTTCTATTATAGTTAAATGATTTATAAACTTGTGTCTAATTAGCAACCAAGGTTTTTGCTATCAAATTTAGAATCTAAATAATAAGTAGCAAAAACCTCGGTTGCTAATTAGACATTAATTTAGAAACTATTTAACAATAATAGAAACTATTTTAGAAGCCAACAAAAATTTAGTTTCTAAAATAATCTCTAATTTAGTCATTATAACAACTAATTATTTTTTATCTCTAAAAATTGATTTCTATTTCATGATTTTATTGTAGTCTAACCTACCAACCACACAACAAAAATATATTTGATTAGTTTGAACTAATTATGGATACCCTTTGTCTTGACTATAAGAAACTCAGTTTCAGATTTTATTTTATCTTTTAAGTTCAATTCAGAATACATCTATAATCTTTTTATTTCTACTTGTAAATTAAGTGAAATTTTGTAATGTATGGAACAAGTTTTTCTTAACCTATAATTGCTGTAACGCTTATGTTACTTTGAACAATTTCTGCAGCTAACTCTGAGAGAAATTGATGCCTCGCAATCTGCTAAAGATTATTGGTTTTCTGTTTTTCCAAACACTACAGTGCCCAAGCCTCTCAGAGATCTAGTGTTGCCTCGTAAGTTACTCCAATTCTTTAAGGGATCAATATATGTTAAATCATGCTGCACTGTGAAAAAAATGTGATGATGAGAAAGATTTTTGTATGATTGTTCATATTTGTATATGCAGCAAGCAAAGCCAATTTGCCTATTCAAGTGGAAGAAGAGAAACAGTATTGGACTCTCTTCTTTGAACATGAACTTCATCCTAGGAAGATGATGCATCTGGGCATCCACAACAACTCCAACACTAAACCATCCTCAAGAACAACAAGCCAACCTTTTGGAGCATGGCTGCATGGACAAGTATCAGAGAAATATAATCTTGATGAGGTTTGTGGGAAAGCAGCTGGCAAAGGAGAAGAAAAGTTTTGTGCAGCATCCTTGGAATCAATGATGGGTTTTGCCACTTCAAAGCTTGGGAAGAATATCAAGGTGATTTCAAGTTCCTTTGACAAGAATCATGATGGGTACAGTGTTGAGGAAGTGAAGAGAGTTGGAGAAAAAGCTGTCATGTGTCACAGACTGAACTTTGAAAAGGTTGTGTTTTACTGCCACCAAATCAATGCAACAACAGCTTATATGGTTCCTTTGGTAGCCTCTGATGGAACTAAAGCTGAGGCACTCACCATTTGCCACCATGATACAAGAGGCATGGATCCTGTTGTGCTTTATCAGGTTCTCAAAGTGAAGCCTGGAACTGTACCTGTTTGCCATTTTGTTGGCAATAAGGCTCTTGCTTGGGTACCAAATCTAGGCACCAAGGAATCTTGCTTTGCCTAGATCTTATATGTGTATGCATATTTCATTTATGTTAGTTTCTTATGATCATCAATAATCAAGGACTTTCATGTGGGTGTTCATGTTTTGTAACATGACTTCTATTAAAGTGATTTCTATGCATATGTATTTCAAATAAATTATAGTAGTTCTGTGCTATGTGTGTTATTAATTATGTTGGTACCACAAAGTTAGCAATGGGATGTATATTTGAGGAATTTTTAATAAAGTAGTGCAATGTTATGTGTAGCTTATTAATTTATGTTGGTACCACAAAGTTAGTAATGGATGAATATGAGAAATTTTTAATGAAATAATTCAATTTATTGATAATATTATCAAAATAAATTAATTTTTTTAAATTATTGGAATACACAACTCAGTGTCAACATGTGATGATTTTATTGTTAAGACGTCGCAATGGATAGGATGACTTTGTTTAGTGTTGGTCAAACATAATTTTAGTGTTAATGATGAAGTCGCATGATTCAACCACAACTTTATTTAACATCTCTTAATCTTTCTTTTCGTAGTTTTTAAAAGTCGTGTTAAGTTTTGATAACTTTGATTATGAAACATTAAAATTTATTGTTATGCTTGATTGACACAAGTTCAATTATGTGTAGATTGCAATTAAGTCGTGATTGATTGACATAAATTCTACATGTAAATCTTTTCTGTTATTTTTTATTATTATTATTATTATTTTCATTTTCTTTCTTATTTTTTGTTTTGTTATTAAATGTTTATATAAAAATATATTTTATAAAGAAATGAAAAATATTAATTTGTTAAAAATAACATTTGAAGTGATTTGATAAAAAAAAAGTAATATAATATAATGGAATTCTACCTTCATTTCGAGAGTACCTACTCATTAAGTCAGTTATAATGTTTGACCCGTTTAACTCATCATCCCTATAAATGTGTATTATAAAAAAATTGTATAATTCACATTTTAAATAGATTTTTATTTTTGTAAGTTGTTTCTCTTTTATGAAATTCACGGGTTAATTAAATGAGTCGGTTCACATATATAAAGATAATATATTTTTTAATATTAAATAATAAAAAATAAATTATAATTAAATAAATAATCAAACAACTTAAGGTTATATTTACTAATACGAATTTATTTATTTGTCATGAATACACGCTGTATTCTATTTAAGATACCATAAAAAAATTGTACAAAAATTTTAAATAATTATTAATCTTGTATGAAAGACACTCTAAGCATTTTTTTCCACTAACTCAGAAGATTATGGTCTAGATCAACAAACCTATACTACTGTACCTTTGAAATCGACTATTTTATCATTGAACTACAGATAACTATGCATTATTTTATAATGATTAATATTTCCCTTTAAAAGAAGTATAAATCTTAATAGAAGGAAATGAAATTATGTATATTATAATAATTAATTTAAAAGTTCATTTTCAATTCTATTATTTCTAAAAAAATACTTAAATAGTAATTTATCATTTAAAAGAGGTCAATTGTAATATAGTTACATTACCTAAAGGTTATATTATATAAGTAAATTTATACCTAAACATATATATCATTAAAGGAAATTTATTAAAACAATCAAATTTAGAGAAAAAAATAAATCATTATTATATTAATTTAAATATATATTATTTTAGAGACTAAAAAATTATTGGTATCTAAAGTGGTTTCTATTATTAATAAAAATTTATTAAAAAAAATTAAATTGATATCTAAATTAGTTACCAAAATTTTAGCTGTTAATATCTTAGAACACTAAATTTTAATGACTTGTTGTATTAATGTATTACCTAATCCCAACCTCTCTCAATTTCTACTCGCACAATAGTTGATATTTGTTGCATGACATAATAATAACCGCATTTATAATTTTCAAATTGCTTATTACATACTAGTCAAAATAAATGTTATTAAATCAATGAATGACACGCATTAAATTGAGTGAACAAATATACTTTAAATTCCTTGAGGTGCATCAAAGTAAGTTTTTTTTTTGAGTTTGCACTTCTCCTTCCACTTAACATGTTATATCAGAAATAAGCACTGAAATAATAATATTTCATGTTAAAACACATAATACTATGTAATGTATAAGTAATAATAGATGTTAATTGAAATGCTCTAACCTATCTATAATGTGTTTAAAATAGCTATGAGCTTTCTTATGCAAGGAGTAAAATCATGCAACAGTACGATCTTGAACAGATATGTTCAATAGTTGTCAATGACGCCTGCATAAAAAATTAGTTAGTCTCTCTTATTTCAATAATTTAGTATAACTTATTTAATGTGTATGGACTTACTCATGGATATACGGAGCAATATACAAATATTTTTCTCTATTCTTTAAGGCAGTGGTGATGTATGTTCGTGTTTATGACTTATTGTTACCTACTAATTAAATGAGTTAAGAGTCTAAAAACCCATATATATAGTGTTTCCCCACATTGAAACATAATCCACAAATATACCTAAATTTCAATAAGTTATTAGTAATATATAATAAATAAAAAGTATAATTGTTTTAGTAGTAAAATTTACATCATCCATAATTACATTGTTGTTACGTTAATCTCCTGATTTTCGAATGTAAGGTCCAACAAATCAGACATGTGAAAGTACAATGGTACATCACTATGCCTACCAAAAACATTGACATCTCACGGAACCTCTACGACGATTGTATCTAAAGTCATAGCAACTTCCACCAATGGTATCACAAGATCATCAATGGAGAATGTTTTCTTCTTTTCCACAAGCAATTTTTTCTTGGTTTCTTGTTACTCATTAACAAACAAATAATTAAATTAGTTAGAATATAACATATTTCAAATGTAATCATATTGGTGCAAAGATATACCATAGATTCTGATATAAGTCTGATGAGATGTCTAGGTCAAACAATGAAAGTATGTAAGGTCTCTGCTACAATTGTCACATCTGATGTCGGCACAGGAACTGCAACATCGCCATAAAGGACCTTTTTCCGCGTGACCTTTATCAAATTAGAAGGAAGAGGCACATTGTGTAACATTGTGACCCCTTCATAACACTTACCTAGGGCCACGAATCGGGAGGAAGAATCATAATCAACATACAACTCACATTCGACAGTTGAGCCAAAGTCTGACCTTATGGATCAACCGTTGAACAACTCCCTTTAGTGTGACTCTCTTAATAGGAGGCGAGTCATGTTGTATCATAGCATATTTTGGCTGCGAAAGTCCTAAACCCTTCAGTCACTTTTCAAACTCCCTATTCATCCGCTTATCAAATTCCTCCATTAAACTTTCTTTAATCTCTTAAGTGACCTCAGCCTTTATCTGTTTCCATAGTTGTAGCAAATGCTCGTGGCTAGGTTCACTGGATGAATGTTCCTTACGTTGTGATGAGGTCCAAAGTATGAGGAAATCCCCACACCATATCCAACAACACGAACACGTCCAGGATGCTCAGGTCGTCTGATAGCAATAGTAAAAATATCCTCCCGACCATAAGAATTAAAATTCCCCTGTGTTGTTTGCTCAACAAGAGAATCCTACAACAAGGATTAATAATCAAACAAATTATAGTATATTTGAAGTCAATTCCTACCTTAAAGATCCTGAGAACAATTATTTTACCTATAATTATATGACTTCCAATCATTCTTTGCCAAAATAACAAAATAGACACCAAAAGTTATTTTAAAAATAAACTATATTAATTCCAATGTTTTTAGAATTATTGAATCTGTTCAAAATGAGAATGGTTTTTTATCTTAATAATTTAACACTTCCTTGATTAAATGTCTAATATATAAAAAATAATTATATTTAATAACATTTTAATTATAACATAAAAATATATGAATTTAATAAAGATTTAAATATTATTAGTGATACGAAAAATATAGACAAAGAGACAATTCTACTCGATACTTTTGCTGAAAAAATCATCATTATTTTTATTTCATTTACTTACGATATCAATATAGAAACCGAGTTTAGAATAGAAGATAGAATGAAATTAAATAGGTAACGGTTTTTCAAAAGTAAATAAAGAGAAAAGAAATAAAACTATGGTCCAGAGTAACGGTTGACTACAAATCTCAATTTTAAATTAAAAATAAAAAATAAAAACAAAAAGTTTATGAAAGAGTCTCTTTTCCACGTTAATTGGAATACATAATAAATAGACACTAGAATATATATTAAATAGAAACAAAAATAAATTTAAATTTCAATATTTAAATATAGTTAACTTTAAATATTATTATATGTTTTATTTATTTTACGACTAACTGTGAAAAGTATAATATTTTAAAAAAAAAATTTAGATCATTAAAAAAATTAATTAAAATATAAATAAATATTTCATACATTAATCATTTTAATAAATTATAACACTGTATTAAAAAATTATATTTAATTATTGTAAAGGATATCAATTATAATGTTAATTATAAATAATTGCATTTAAATATAATTTTAAAATAACTATAATATAACTATATAAACGTATATAATTTCCAAAATAAAGATTTTTTTGTAAAAATGATTTTTTTTACTTTTAATCTCTCAATAATAAACCTTTTTCCAAAACTATTTTTTTAATATTGGAAGAGGGAGATCATTGCAAAATGTTTATTATTTGGTTGAAGAGAATTAAGTGTATTAATTTGGTTGTGAATTTACATTGACATGGTAGTTGGAAAACGTGCAATACCTAAATCTATTAAAAGTTAACTGAAAAAAAATTTGAAATCATATTAATAAATATAAAAAAGTGTAATAGTTACCTTATAAATTAAAAGATATAATATTAAAATTTCAGTTTACGCATAATTAACATAAGTGAGAAATAGTGATACATTTTTTCCAGTGAGTTTTATGCACCAGAGCCTTCAACAATTGAAAGCATTCTTTCACCCTCACAACAATTGAAAGCATTCCTCAGAAGGGGCAAAAACTTAAAGGCAATGCAATGAGAAAACCAGTGTTCTATGAATGAATATGTTCTTCAAACACAACGGCTAGAGGAAAGGCAAAATATAGAACATCCAATTAAGGGTCAAGGCGTATTAATATGGATGTCAAAAACAAGTACCTTCAATATTCCAGTAATTCAAGCTATTTAAATGAAGAAGCATCGAATTTAAAACAACAAAACTTGTAAACTCCTCAAAACAACTAGCTAATTTAACTAAACAATTGCCTGTGACTTGTTGAGGATCACACCTTCGTATTTCACCTGGAACCACTTCATAGAATCCTCCTTGGTAACACGATGCTGGATCCCAACACGAGACTTGCAGCGGCGGCGGCGGCCGACGCGATAGCCAGGGCGTTCCAGAACAACAAAGAAGTCCATCCCATAAATACCAGTTGAGGGATCATACCTGAAGAAGAGCCAACGTTCAACATTGATGAAACAATTTTTTTTAATTGAGCATAGTTAGAATGGCATGTCAATTACAATAACATTATACAAATAGAAGAACAAACCAAATTCAATGGGCATAACAAAGAAAACAATACATGAAGACAATCATAGATTAAATTTCAATCTGTTCTCATGTAAGAGAAAAAGTGATGCAGTTTTGTATCTTTTAATAACTGGTTCAAGTACTGCATAATAAGTATAACAACAATTAAATAACATGTATTTTATAATAAAGTGCAAAGAGATTTTAAGCTTACTTGATTCCCAAGTCAATATGCTCCTGAATACCAAATCCAAAGCACCCAGTATCACTGAAGTTTCTTCGCAGAAGTTCATATTCCTTCACCTTCAATCCACTCTCCAGAAGCTGCATTGCCTTGTCACCTCTAACAGTGACATAGCATGCAATCTTTTCATTTCTTCTGATACCAAAAGAACGGACAGTGTATCTTGCTGTCAACAACAAAGAACAAATAAACAATCAGAGAACAGCCAGTTGCAACTAGAAAAATTGTTGGTGGAGCAGACAATGTTCGCCTAATACAACTTATACTAGCAAACATGTTGCATGTAGGAACATTAATCTTCAGAAATAACCATCCCACCACCGTGAAAGACGTTTTGTAAGAAAAATATAAAAAACCACGCATTTAAGTTTAAAATATGAAACATGATACGTTTAAAATTTCCAATGGTTTACAGAAATTATCATAATCTTTGGTCAACACACTTCGCCTAGACCTGTAGTTTAACCAGATATTGTATCTTGAAAACAACCAAGGGATATTGTATACTGAAAACAATCAAGGGGTTTCAAGGATCTTCGGGTATTATCATTTTGGCTCCATGCAGCAGACAGGTGGATAAAGAATGAGGCCCTGTTGGTGACTCAACTACAGAGCCAAAATATTCCAATTTAAAGCAGTTAGTTTGAGACCCAAACAAGGTAAAAATTGCAGTCCAATACGGCTTGTTGCAGGACTGCGGCCTTACACACCCAAATACCCTTAATATTGTTACATATTTTCAGAAATTGAAAGACCCTTAACTAAATACAATTCTATGAGGCTAGAGAATATCAGCCCAAGTATTTCACCAGATCTTGTGTCTTGAGAACAACCAAGGGGTTTCAAGGATCTTCTAGTATTTTCATTTAGGCTCCAAGCGGCAGTCAGGTGGCCAACGAATGGACCCCTGCTGATGACTCGATTATAGAGCCAAAAATATCCCCATTCACAACAATAGCTTCTTGAGTTTCCAAACAAAGTTTTAAATTATAACCAACAGCAAACAAACCAAGCCCACAGTTCTATCACAATCCTTAATATTTCAATTGCAGGAAAATGCAGCTTGCATCCACGACACAGACACAGATCAAAAACGACTATTGTAACATTGCAGCCACAGATATGCAGTACCCAACAGATTTCTAAAATGTAACCTGACTCAAACAATCACATTACGACCCTATCCTCAATTCCATGTTAATTAAATTAAGGCAATTGATATATTAGCCTTCTGCACTGTTAGCCAAAGTGATATCATAAACTGAACATAGTGAACTTCAATGAATACATAACTCACAAAATAACAATCTAAGCTACACAATGGGAGGAATGAGTATGAGAAACTAAATTCCCAACACCAATAACAACATTCCTCTCGTTTAAAAATCTGAGCATTCCAAATTTTTTAGACACCTACTTCCCCCAAAAAATAAGTAATTCAATCAAGCACATATTCCAGTTAGAAAAACCGAGAATAACGGTTACATGGTTACTACATAAACACCCGATCTCCCTTATTACCATTAGAAAACAGAGAAAATTTACAGAAGAGGAAATTATATAAAACCAAGTTTAAGTAATCCTAATAATGAGAAGAAGAAGAAAAAAAAAAAAACCTTTGGAAAACACTGGGGTTTGGCCACTAAGCTGTTCCAACACCTGTAACAACAACAATAAAAAAAGGGTTCAAATCAAAATTAAAATAAAGCAAAAAAATAAGATTTTGAAAAATAAAACGAAAAAAAAAAAACCTTTGCGGCTCTGGTGAGACGATCTCCGCTCTCTCCGACGGAGATGTTGAGGACGAGCTTCTGGACCTTGATTTCCCGCATGGGGTTGGATAGTTTCTTCTCCGAAGCCTAATGCAAACAGAAGAGAAAACACAAAGGGGTTGAATTGAGAAGAACGTGTGAGAAAGATGAAGCGCGTGGAAGAGATGAAGAGAGAGGAGGAATGAAGAGAAACAGAGACTCACCATTGCGAATGGAAGCTGAAGAGAAGGAAGAGAGTTGCAGCGGCAAGATGCAGTGGTAGTGGGTATGGGGACAGAGAACAGAGTAAATATGAGAGTGGAAGAAACTAGGGTTTTGGTATGTGTGGGCTATGACTATAATACCCCTGATTAATAATACAGTTTTTGTAATTAATAATTAATACTTTGATTTTATTTTGTTGATAAAATATTCTATAATATTGATTTTAGTCTAATAATAATGATGATATAAATCTAGAAAATGGGTATTTTTTATCCCCAATAAAAAAAAACAAAATTGTATCACTCCTAGTATTAAAAGTGAGAGATTATAAACATATGAATCTGTGTAGAGATTAAAATCAAAAGCAGGTTTTCTTCGTAATTGACTTATTGTTAAAACATTTAAATTGGTAAAAATAAATATTATCATAACATTTTCTTAAGGAGAGAAATCAAACAGAAAAAGGAAATAGAACAAAAAGGTTAAATGAAGAATATACTATTTGAATGAAAACAAATTAAAAAAAAATGAAAAATATTTTTTTTATTGATTTATATTTGTAGAAGAGGAACGGATGAATAAATTATGTTAAATGTTTTTTGTATAGTTAAAAAAATGATTTTCTAAAAAAGATTAAATATTTATTATTTTAAATATATATTTTCTTTGAATTATTCTACTTAATTTTAAAAGTTTACAACAAATAAAAGTATATCAAACTCGTGATCTTCAATTGTCTCTAATGAGAATTGAACTATTAATTTTGGGTCTGATATCAATGGAAGCCAGATTGAAAATTTATCAATTGGTCAAAAGTAAAAATTAATATTTATATTACAACTTTTTTTATTATTACTTGAGAGTATAATAATAATACAAAATATCATGGTTTTATAAAGATTTAAGGCATCTAGTTTTTACAATAATTTTTTTCTCAACAATTATTCATTGTCATCTTGTTAATCAAACTTGTAACCTTAATTTCAATATAATTTTTTTATCAAATATCTATGGTGAAAAAAATAGAAAAATTATAAAAAGAAAGAGTTAAATTGAGATTTAATTAATTATTAAAAACTTTTCGCAAATTAAACACACAATTTAATTATTAAAATAACCAGACTAAAAATCTTCCACTAATGTGTTATGTTAGATTTTGTTTGCATGATCATAATATTCTTTTATTTAACATACAACAATTCATACATATTACACTTATAAAGGTACATTGAGAAAACAGGATTTAAAGCGAAATTATTTTACAAACACATTTCAATAGGTTTGTATGATGAAACTTGAAACATTTCTCTTTAAAAAAAATTATAACGAATATTATTAGTCTAACATAGTCAAAAACTTATTTTATGAGTGGACTCATACACAATTCAACTAAATCACTTTACTAACATATATTCATGTTTACTTTAACAAATTATTGGATCATAGCCTTAACATCTTACCAACCAATTCAAGAATAGATAAAACACTTAGTTTAAAAACGTTTAGTAAAGCATCTTGATAAGTTTTCATGCATTAGTTCTCCTTCTTGGGACAGTGCAGACAATGATAATATGTATCATAAAAGAGATAAGGAAGAGAGAACACATACACATCCATTTATATTAGTTTTTATGTCTTACAAACTACATTAAGTTCTTGGCTAACTTGTAAAGTTCAAATAAGCATACTAACGTTGTGAAGTACATATTGAGTATTTTTTTTTTTGGCTTGTAGTCGATTCTGGCTAATCTCTTAAGTGTTTTTGACACAATCAACTTTTGACTTAATTGAGTATTCTTCGGGTTCGTAGTCACTCCCAGCTAACCTTGAGTATTCTTTACACCTAATCACTCCTAGCTAACCAAGTATTCTTTTGGATCATAACCAATCCTGATTGATCCGAGCAAGGAGTATTCTTTACTCAAGTCACTCTTAGTTGTACCTGAGTATTCTTTGTCAAACAATCACTTCTGACTAAGATTTGGAGATTTAGTATGTGATCATTCGGTTTGAAGACTAGGGAGGATTGTGTTTGATGATGAATACAATGTTCAAGCTTTCTCTCCTAGTTTAGATAATCTTTTTCTCTAAGGAGGATAAGGTCTTTCAACATATACAATAATTGGGCTCACTCTCTTAGGTCATTGGATAAACACTCAAAGTGTTTTCCATTAAGTTTTCTTTGGATCATATTACATTAGTTTTCTTTATGCTATAGGAACCTTCTATAAAGATATAAGGTGTTCTTTATCATTTGATTAGCATATTTATATATTGCAACATTTGCTTTATTGGTTTGGAGGAGTGATTTTCCTTTGAGTAGTTAACCAATCTCTTGTTGGACTAAATTTGTTTTAATAAAAAGACTGAGAGCTTTGGTTGTTGGGTGAGCTAGATTCACTAGACGATTTATTTAATAAAAGTTCCAAGGGATTTGGTTGTGGTTGTTGGGAGAGTAAATTCACGTTGGACAAAATTCATTTAATTGAAAACCTGGGAGTCTTGATTGTTGGGTGAGTCAATTCTCATTGAGAAAAAGCTTTTCTTATGAAACGCTCCTAATGATATAGTCATTGGATGAGCATTGTGTTCGTTGGGCGACTAAAATTTGTTGGGTATGTTAATGTATTTGGTTGGGCGAACAAAATGGTGGTTGGACATGTGCTTAATTTGTTGGGTGAGCCAAATTCTAGCTAAGTGAGAAAGGATTTGCTAAACTTTAAAGAAACATGTTTTTAAATGTTTCTAAATGTTATAATGTCTTTATCTTTTATTATATTGTTATATTTGACCAATATATTGTATTTGAATATTTTTATAATGTAATATATGATAATTTTTTAATTTATTAGCATTTGATTTAAGATGGATGTGTATGTATGAATGAAAATTTGTAATAGAATGATTGTATATGATATGAAGTATGATGTAGATATAGTTATTTCTAGGGAAAATAGTACTATGTTGAGATGTATAAGATATGTATTGAATTTGAGATTCGTACTAAGGAGATATACCGACTTTACTAATATATTGGAATCACACAAAAAAGATCGTGTGGTTAGAGTTGAGGGAGCTTCTATAACTTAGTTTGCGTAAGGTCATAAGAGTTTATCCTATCATATAAGAGGATTTAGTTCATATTGATGTAATTATGTTGAAGAAACAGCATATAATGTAGTAAATTTTTTTAAAAAAAAGTTTTGTGATATCTGCGAAAGAGAAATACGCTCTGAGTTCTGATAGAGAACTTCACTACGCTTGAACAGGTTCGTTGCGCTTACACACACTTCCTCTTCTTCAATCAATAGATTTAAATTATGTTATGATTCCTTTCTCTGCGTTCAAAATGTTGTTGATTAATTGCAAAACAAAAACATTTTGATGCTTCTCTTAGTTTGGTAACTTAGAACAAATGTATTCATTTTGTTTGCAGTTTGTAGAAACTGTTTTGTCTTAGAGAGTTTAAATTTTGTTGGCTGGCATGGACGTAGCACATTGGTATTTAAAGGGGAATGCTGATGCTGTGGAGTTTTGTCCGTATGATTCATACCTTAACGTTTTAGCAGTATCCACTTACACATTACAAGAAGGTTCTCAGCCCAGTCGACAGGGAAGCATAATGGTATAGCTATTATGAATAAATTTATATTAATTTTAATATACATAATTTCATTTCCTTCTATTAAGATTTATACTTCTTTTATAGAGAAAAATTAATCATTATGAAATAATCCATACTTATGTGTACTTCAATGATAAAATAGTCTATTTCAAAGAAGGTACAATCTAGGTTATGTTATCTAAGACCATCTTTTTTATTTCTTTGAGTTAGAGGACATAAAAAATGCTTAAAGTATCTTTAATACAAGCTTAATAATTATTTTAAAATTTTGTACAATTTTTTTATGGTCCTTCCATGTTAAATATAATACATTGTGTATTGATGACAAATAAATAAAAATTCGTCCTAGTAAATATAGTTCAAATACATCCTAATTATTGTTTTATTTTATATTATTAAAATAACCTTAAGTTGTTTGATTATGTATTTATAATTATAATTTCTTTTTTATTATATTAAAAAATATATATTATTTCAGTATTGAATTTTTGACACTGTTATATTTTTAATTATTTAACAAATATTTAGATTATTATATATATATATAAGAAAAACATAAAACATAAATTTTATATCTCCCAAAATGTATATATTTAAAATGTGAATTATACAATTTTTTTTATAATACACATTTATAGGGATGATGACTTAAACGGGTCAAACATTACTAATTTAATGAGCAAGTACTTGGAAAAAAATGGGTAATTTTCCCACTAAAACAGAAACCTAACAGAGCTACCCGACAAATAATATTTTGAATAAATAAAGCAGAATAATAAAAGAGATAAAGAGGAAAAAACACACTAGAAAATTGTTAACGGAGTTCGACCAATTTAGCCTAATCTCCAAGCATAGCAAAAACAGCTCACTTTTATTATTATGGGAGAAAATATTACAAATTGGGATATATAACAGTGAAGGAGGAGAGTTTAATTTATAACTCTCAAACCTCATTCTCAAACAATGAACCCACCGATGTGGGACTTGGGATTAAGCCAAAATCAACAAATCTCCACCTTGGCTTAATTTCAAGTCCCACCTAAAACAAATCTTCTCAAAACATAACAAAAACAAACTTTGCAGTGCTTCAAATTTGTGCCTCCGGGCGCTAACTTCAAATGTGCAAGATATTAACCAAGTCCAAACAGTGTTTAAACTTGGTTCTTGTAACCACCTTGCCTTGTAGCGAACATCTTCTTTATTAGGAAATCCTTCTTTCTTTGCAAATACCCATTTGCACCCAATTGTCATCTTACCTTTCAGTAATTGTGCCAGCTTCCACGTCTTGTTCTTCTTCAAAGACTACATCTCCTCTTCCATCACACCTGCCCAATTACCACTCTCTGAACTCAGAATGGCTTCTAGGTAAGTGGATGGAATGTCATCAACAACTGGAAGTGCATAGGCAACCATATCCATGAAACGAGCAGGCTTCTGAATATCTCGTCTTTGTCTTCTAACTGCAATTGGCGCTGATTGCTGTTGAGATTCTTGGGTAGGAACCTCTTCCTCATTTGACTCTTCTTCTACCATAGGAGAGTCACTTGTGGTATTTCGTGTTGGGATCACCACTGTCGGCTCAAACTCCACCTGCTTCCGGGCATACTCCACCTGTTGCGGAATACTATCAGCTCCTTCTGGATTTACCTTCTTTAACATGGCAGATTCATCAAAGGTAACATCCCTGCTGATAATCGTCTTCTTTGCCTCTAAACACCACAAACGGTATCCCTTCACTCTAGGACTAAAACCCATGAAAAGAGCTTTCTTTGCCCGTGGATCCAACTTTGATTCAATCACATGATAATATGCAATAGAACCAAAAACATGCAAAGAATCATAATCAGTTGCAGGTTTTCCAGACCATACCTCTAACGGGGTTTTGCCATCTATAGCAGAAGATGGCAAACGATTGACAAGATGTTGAGCGTATGTCACAGCCTCAGCCCAAAACTCTCTGCCTAACTCAGCATTAGACAACATACAACGAACTTTCTCCACAAGTGTCTTGTTCATACGCTCTGACACCCCATTCTGTTGTGATGTTTTTCTAACAGTGAAGTGTCGAACTATGCCACAATCTTGACATACCTTCAGGAATTGATCACTCTTGTATTCTCCTCCATTATCTATTCGGAGAACCTTAATCTTCCTTCCTGTCTGGTTTTCAACTTGAGATTTCCACTTAAGGAAAATTTCAAGCACATCATTTTTGTTCTTTATAGTAAACACCCAAACTCTCTTGGAAAAATCATCCACAAAAGTGACAAAATAATGCCTACCTCCAATTGACGGAGTCTTGGCAGGTCCCCACACATCTGAATGCACATAATTCAGAATACCCTTGGTATTGTGAATTGCAGTGCCAAACTTCACTCTTCGTTGTTTTCCCATAACACAATGCTCACAAAATTCAAGTTTGCAAGCCTTCGTACCTTTCAACAATCCCTGCTTGGTAAGAATTTGCAAGGATTTCTCTCCAGCATGTCCCAACCTCATATGCCACAACTTCGTTGCCTCAACATCCTTCTTAGAGCTAGAAGTTGTTGTCATTACTGTCCCCACCACTGTACTACCTTGGTAGTAATACAAATTGTTTTTCCTCACGCATTTCAACATCACCAGTGCTCCTGAAGTTGCTTTAAGAATTCCATCTCGTATCGTCACAACTAGGCCTTTAGATTCTAAAGCCCCCAATGAGATGAGATTCTTCTTCAACTTTGGCACGTACCGTACATCCCGCAAAATTCTGGTGGATCCATCATGATTCCGCAACTTGATTGAACCTATCCCAGCTGTCTTACATAGATTATCATTACCCATGTAAACAACCCCGCCATCGAGTTCTTGAAATTCAAAGAACCATTCCCGAATGGGACACATATGATAGGTACAACCTGAATCCAATATCCACTCATCTGGATACGATGATGCTGAAAGCGAGACAATTAAAGAGATATCTGATTCCACATCACTTTTGCATTCTGCAACATTTGCATCTTGTGGAGCCTTCCCTTTCTTTTGCAGTTTTGGACAGTCTTTCTTCCAATGTCCTTTCTCATGACAGAAAGCACACTCATCTTTGACAACGGCTCGACCTTTAGATTTACACCTCTCTCTTCTCCCCTTTGTTTGGCTTTGTTGACGACCTCTTGCCACCAATGCTTCTTCTAATGTCGTTGATTTGGTTTTCATCTTATCTTGCTTTCTCAATTCATGACTATATAAAGCAGAACAAACAGCATCTAATGACACATTCTCCTTTCCGTGAAGGAGCGTAGTCTCCAAATGTTCAAATTCATCAGGAAGAGATGATAACAACATCAAAGCCAAATCCTCATCCTCAAACTTCACATCTAAATTCAACAGGTCTGCTACTAATTGATTTAACATAGTGATGTGTGCATTCATAGTAGTACCTTGTTGGTAGTCAAATCGGAACAACCTTTTCTTCATCAGGAGCTTGTTCTGACCACTCTTCTTCAGAAACTTGTTCTCCAATGCCTTGCACAATTTGTGTGCAGAAGTCTCGCTTTTTACAGCATACTTCTGCTCTCTGGACAGACAGGATCGAATAGTTCCGCATGCCAACCGGTTGATGATGCTCCAGTCTTTCTCCTCTACCTCTTCTGGTTTCTCTCCTTCAATAGCAATATCAAGACCCTGCTGAAAAAGAGAGTCCAAGACCTCTCCTTGCCACATGCCAAAATGTCCAGTGCCATCAAATATTTCCACCGCCAATTTCAAAGTAGACACCGGGAACCTCGACCATGATGACGAGGAGCCCGACACTCTGGATACATCATTCGCTTCTTCTTCTTGATTTGCCATTACAAACTCAAAATATAATATTCAATATTACAAATAATTTCAAACAACCCAAGGCGAACCTTGGACTCTTGATACCACTTATTGGGAAAAACGGGTAATTTTCCCACTAAAACAGAACCCTAACAAAGTTACCCGACAAATAATATTGAATAAATAAAGCAGAATAATAAAAGAGATAAAAAGGAAAAAACACACCAGAAAATTGTTAACGGAGTTCGGCCAATTTAGCCTAATCTCCGAGCATAGCAAAAACAGCTCACTTTTATTATTATGGGAGAAGATATTTCAAATTGGAATATATAACAGTGAAGGAGGAGAGTTTAATTTATAACTCTCAAACCTCCTTCTCAAACAATGAACCCACCGATGTGGGACTTGGGATTAAGCCAAAATCAACAAGTACCCTTGAAATGAAGGTAAAATTCAATTTGTTTATTACTATCCCCACCCTACCTCTGCTATATTTGCACCTTCCTTATAGCCGCCATCACTGTTCACCCAAACACTCTTTTATTTATTTATATATATCAATTATAACTTTTTTTTATAGAAAAATAATATCTAATTTTTTATAAATTAAAATTATTTTATGTACAAGTCAAAAACAAAAAGAATATACAAAATTATATAAGTTTTACTTCAAATTATGAAAAATTAATTATATATTTTAGATTTTTTTTAACAATTGTAAATCTATTTATAATAGATATTAAGATAGTTATTCATTACAAATCATGTTTGAAAAATAAAAAGTAATATGCTGTATTTTGTAACGAGTTTTTCAAGAGTTTTGCTACCGGATTTGACTTATGCAATTTAGAAAATAAAATGTACTCACAATCACGACTTTTATCAATATATATAATATAAAGTTCACCTAATAAATACGTTTAAATTTTAGTTCTTAATTTTTTCGAGACATGTAACCAATATATAATAGCTGAGATGTCGAGTTGCATAATGATGTCTAATAAAAAATTTTATAAAAAAAAAATCAATATATAATATATTTTATATAAAAAAAAAGATATTACTAATAAGTCACGGTTTTTGGTGAGTTTATTTTGTATTCAAAACTCCAATGTTTTTTATGTACAATAATAAAATGACTTAGTTATTATTTAAATTATATAAATAATGTATTTTAGATAATTTTATTGATTAAATTATTTATATTTAGTGATCTTGTTTCATATATTTACTTGTTCTTGGGATATGGAAGTAAAACAGTTTTATGAAATTTTTGTTATTAATTTTAGAATTTAAAGTTTATTCTACAAGTTTATGTTTTCAGTTAAAAAGTAAATATAATAATTTAATTTGTCTTATGAGATATAAAATGATAACAACTTTGTCTTGCTACTCTCCTTCCAATTATTAGTGGTTTTGTTTTATATTTAAATATTTTTATATGAAAAGATAATGGTTGAGTATTATATATGTGAGAGAAGTGAAAAATATTTTTATAGAAAACTTTGTACTTGTCACAACAAGTTAATTGTTCTTAGTTGTGAGATTTAAGATATGATTTAACTAAGGATCTTAATACTGGTTATGAGTACAAGATATGAATAATTAATCAAAGTAAAAGTTATGTGGTTATCACGATTTATTAAATTTAAAGATTATAATAGCAATAAATTCAAAATTCTTGATTTTGGAATGAACTCTTGAATGTAGATAAGAATTGGAAGGATTCTCTACCAATACTATTTTCCTTAATTGATTTTGTTACAAACTTTTGGTCAAAGATCATTTAAAAAAAAGTGAGAAACTTATTTATGACGATTATTGAATGGATTCTTTTATTGAATTATGGATTTCTGATAAACATTACGGATTGATGGATTCTTTTATTGAATTATGGATTTCTGTAATCATTTTATTTACTCATCATTCAATAAAGTTATGCAAAGTAAGAGAAAAGGAAATGCATAAATACAAATATTGTGATGATAGTTAAAATTGACCTGATGTTCGTTATAGATGTTCTGAAACAAAGTTCCAGTTTTGGGAACCATATTGCTTCACAAGTTTCTTAAGTGTCTCATCTTGGGAGGGTCTCCAATGTCCTCTTCTGCAACTCTTTTTACTCTCACCACTGTTGCTGCTGCTAGCTCTTTCCATGTTGCTTCCTTCAATATGCAGCTTTAGATCTAATTAAATTTCTTCTGTTTGAACACTTTTTTAGCAGAAAACAAAAAAACAAAAGGAAAAGAACACCAAAAACCAACTAAAAAAAAGAAAAAAAACATAAAACTAAAATTAAATAAAAGTGAAATGAGGAGTAGAAAACTTGTTCGAAACCTGGAAATGTTGGAGCAGAGGGTTGGTTTTCTCTCATTTGAAGTTTTTCACTTTTATTCATGATTCTCTCAACATGCTTTCACTTGTTTTATTAATTGACTAGTTTTTTTTATCAACATTGTCAATCATGTACTATCGGAAGCATCCGTCTGGGAGGTTACCGGATACACCAATCCAAAATTTTATCGAAAACGTAAAACTAAAATTTTATCGGATTTCATAATTCAGAATGCAAAAAAATAAATACGGATTTCCTATTCTGTAAAACTATCGACTGTATTGTGGAACTGCAAATCCAAAAGACAAAAGATTTACTCACCTTCAAGAGAAACCACCCTTCTCCCACCAAGTTTCTGAGCCACAACCCTGAACCACCAACAAAAACGTCAAATGGAACTATGCCACTGAGAGGAATGGGGTCCATGGAGGGGCAATGGAACGGTGCTGCTCTGAGAAAGAGGGATGGGACGAAGAAGAAAATAATAGTTTAGATTTTTTGGACATTTTAGGGTTTTTAAAAATTAATAGAGACAATTTTATCTTTGCATAACATTGTGGGGATGTAGGAAGAAAAATATAGAGGTACAGAAAGAAACGGTCACTTCTTTTTTTAATAAAGATATGAAAATATGTTTTAGTAAAGGTATTTTTGACAAAAGAAAAAATGGGATATAGGTAGAATACATTGGGTGGACCATTTCTTCCTCCACCCCACGGTTTCATCCTACACATCCATGGGATCATGAAATTACCATTTTAATCTTTCTCACCCTTCTTCATCTTCTTCAGTCGTACACACCCCTTTTTATCTTCCTCAGATAGATGGTGAATCCTCTGTGCCATTTGATAGTGGATATTTTTGGGATTTAAAATTTAAAGAATTATAAGGGTGCAGAAAAAAGGATGCCACTAAAAGTGGCCCATAATTAGTGGGCTTAAACTACCGCCAATGGGTATTTCTTTTTTCCATTTCTGTAACTCTCTCTGCACCGTTACAAGGATGAGTAAAATACAAAATTACACATAATGTTCTCTTCCCCTTTTGTTTGTTCAATTTTTTCTCTGGGTCCTTTGCATCCCCTCTTAATCTTTTTCTTATGTTTTCTTTTTCTATTTGTAATATTTTGAATTTCATTTTGATTTTTTTTTAATTTAATTTGCAAATAACTTTTAAATTATACAAATTAGAAAAAACTAATTAAAATTATAAAGAGAAAAAAATACAAAATTATACTTCGAAATCTATCGAGGCTAGTAACATATAAAATTAATTCCAATTCAAAATAATATCATAATAATGTAATAATAAAAAATTCAAATCAATAAAAAGTTTTATTATGTTATATTAGTAGAAACACAGTCACTAAAATCCACATTTTATTATTATTATATTATATATTATTATATGTATTAATATTTTTTAAATATAAAATAACATAGAAACATTTTTTTTCGTCTTTTATGAGTTTCAACTTACTATTTTAGTAATTAAGTTGTAGTAAAATATATATTAAACAAATTTAAATTTACAACACAATAAACATAACCAATTTTGATTTGTTGTTAGTAACATTAAACTAAAAAAGAGAAATATAATAATAAAAAGAAAAAATAAGAAGAATAAGATGAGAAACTCCGTAAACCTTAAAAAATATTTATTTTCTAATTCATTTCCTTCTCTCTGCAAGAATGTCATATTCAAAACGTATTCATCCTCTCCGTAGATGTCCACATCAACAATGATGTCAAGATAACTATGTACATGTGCAATCTGAATGCTCTGTATTCAGCCTTCAATGTACGAAAATGAAAAGCAAGAGCAAAAAAAATAAAAATGAGTAACATTAACAATTAAACAACCAAGAAAAGAAAATTCACTTACAGATACTAACTAACGTGGGGTGCGTGTTCTTCTTCTTACTCTTATATTGAAGAATGAATATTTTTATCTAATGGAAATGACATGAACTGAAGAGATAAAGTGAGAAAGAGGGAGGAGAGAAAAATGATAATAAATATTCCAAACATAAATTCAAATTGAAAAGAAATTGTGAGTGAAAACTGAAGAAATAAAGATGTATTTCAAAAACTAAATTAAAAACTGATAACTGTTTTAATATTTACAAAATTACAAAATAACTAAAAAAAATTAATTTTTTTATATATATCAAAAACAGTTATGGAGGAATCCCCATTATATATAGGTATAGATTTTCAAATTTTCAAATTTTCAAACTTTCAAATTTTTTAATTTTCAACATTTTTTAACTTTCAAAATTTTTAAATTTTAAATTTTAAATTTTTCAAATTTTTCAAATTTTAAATTTTCAAAAAATTTAAATTTAAAACTAAACCGATCAAACCTCTTTTTTATTTTCTATTTTCATATTTTCATTTGACATACCACAATTTTCTGCACTTTGAATAAGCGAGGGAGCAATTTTCTATTTGATATACGGTTTAGTTTTCCATTTGATATAATAAGAAAATTTCTATTTGATTTCGTCATTTCTTATCATTTTAGTTAGTTCAATCAAAGAACTTAAGATCGTATTGGCACATGCTCCTTTTTTTTGTTGAAAGTTAGTGTTGTTCTTTTTGTTGTTGATTGGTTCTGGATCTTTGGATCGATTGGAAAAATCTCTAAAAGCTTTGGTATTTGCATGTTCTGGAAACATCTTTACAAGGTTGCCTTTATTGGTGTTGGTTTTGTTTCAGAGTATGCAATATATCGATCTAAGTTATTGGGAAGAAGTTGTTGAAGACCTTCTTGAGCATCATAAGAGGTTTGTTTTCTAATAATTAGTTTAACATTTCTTCCCTTTAAAAATGAAAAAAAAAATATATTCTACAATAAAAAAAACAATCCGTGATAATTTTCCACTGCAGATTAAATTTTAAAGTAATTTAATTATAGTGAGTCAGTGTAATTAATTGGAATACGAAATTTTTTTAACAAAAAAAATATACTTTAATTTAATTTTCAAAAAATATTAAAACATATTTTAATGAAATCTCACTAGCGGTTAACTTATGATTAGTTTAAACAAAAGTAAGGTAAAATATTTAAATGAGAATAATTATTTTTCAAATTTTCAAACTTTCAAATTTTTTAATTTTCAAAATTTTAAATTTTTTAAAAATTTAAAATCGAAATACTTCAAATTTCAAAATTTTGAATTTTTAAATTTTCAAACTATAAATTTTTCAAAATTTTAAATTTTCAAAAATTTTAAATTTAAAACTAAACGAAAGGCTTTATAAACCCATCAAACCTCTTTTTCATTTTCTATTTTCATTTGACATACCACAATTTTCTGCACTTTGAATAAGCGAGGGAGCAATTTTCCATTTGATGATATAAGGAGCAATTTTCTATTTGATATACGGTTCAGTCTTCCATTTGATATAATGAGAAATTTTCTATTTGATTTACAGATCAATTTTCCATTTGATTTCGTCATTTCTTATCATTTTAGTTAGTTCAATCAATAAACTTATGGCGTATTGGCACATGCTTTTTTTTCTGTTGATGTTCGTGTTGTTCCTTTTCTCTCTCTTTTGATTTTTATCTTTTGTTGAGTGAAAATGAATTGCCTTTTTTATTGTTGATTGGTTGTGGATGTTCGGGGTTTTCTGTAGTGGTTTTTGATCTATTGGAAAGATTTCTAAAAGCTTTGGTGTTTGCGGTATGTTATGGGAACATCTTTCCAAGGTTGCCTTTTTTTCAAGGAACAAAAGAAGTTGACAATTTAATGGTTTTTGGTTTTGTTTCAGAGTATGCAATATACCAATGTAAGTTATTGGGAAGAAGAATTTGTTGAAAACCTTCTTGAGCATCATAAGAGGTTTGTTTTCTGATAATTAGTTTAACATTTCTTCCCTTTAAAAATGGAAAAAAAAAATCTTCTACAATAAAAAGCAATCGGTAATAATTTCCCACTGCAAGACTGAGCTATAACTGGAAACACACACTCAAACCAATCAATCTATGTCCAACTGTTTTAGTTTTGTAAGCCAATTTTCACCAAAAATTCAAGTACATTTCGAATTTTCATATTAGAAACACCAAATGTGTTTATTTGAAAATGAGAATAGCAAAATTATAGATGATTCAACAAAATAGAGTACAAAAGTTATATATTTTAAAATATGATGTTAATTTTCATGTATATTGTAATTTTTACATTATCAATTAATTACAATTTTATCTCAAATAACTTAAAAAAAAAACTTAAATACGATTATAATATTGGATACATAATAAAGGACAAAAATTATATATTATCAAATATTAAATATATAATAACAATAAAATACTCGATACATAATAATAATAATAACAATAATAATAATAAAATATAAATATATATTAAAAATAAAAATAAAAAAATACGGATACACCGGTGATAGCATGTGTTTCCACTAGTATATATTATTCAAATTAAAATATTAATCAATGTGTTTTTCATGTATTACCTTAATAAAAATGTTAAGTTAACACAAGTTTCTTTAAAATATGTTTTAACATTTTTTGAAAATTCTATTAAAATATTATATTTTTTGTATAAAAAAAATTGTATTTCAAAGAGCGAGTCATATAATTCAACAAGTTCAAATTTTTGTCAAAGTTGAAGTTTTAAAAAGTGATGACGTTTAAAAAGTGATATAATGAATGATATCAATGTAACAATATTTTGAAAGTGATATTAAGATTTTATGATAATTTTTATTTGAATGCGACTAATATTTTGAAAATGTGAATAACACTTCTTTTAAAAACACCTTTTCAAATAAATTTAATAAATTCAAAATTTTAAATAGGAATAAACCTATTTGAAAAAAATAAGGCGGTATAAAATATTCCAAAAAGTGTTAGAATCACGTAAAGAGTTCCACTTGTGAAATAGGTTTTGGGTTTAGGATTTTGGTCTGAATATGATTTAATAAAATTTGATGGTCCATTGGTCAATGTGAGAAGTTATATATATCTTATGACACCTAATGAAAACTTAATTTGACGGTGAAAAAATAGAAACGGGTTTGGTCTCTGCAAATAGGTTTCCTCATTGGTTGGTCATCAAGAAAGAACGAGAAAAGAAGATTAAAGAACAATTAAAGAACTGCTTACATAGGACCTCTCATGAATCAAGGTAAATGTTTATCTCTATTATAATGGATGTATGAGATGTGAGAATCATAGTTTGTAACATTCTTATGATAAACTGCATTAATTGTTTATTATTGTACTATTTGATTTTACAATAAAATTTAAAAATAAATTAAAACAACATGTTAAAATTGTCACATGGATTATACAAACTCATACAAATCTTAAAATCTCACAAAATCTAAGCCTTAAGTCTATCCTAAATCTTAATCTATCTATATATATATTTAAAATAACCTTTTTCTTGAAAATTAAAATATTCTTGAAATAATATCTTTTAAAACATTTTAAAAATTACTTTTTCTTTTAAATTGGTATGAATTTTTCACAAATGTATGTGATTCTAACACTTTTGGAATATGTTATACCGTCTTATTTTTTCAAATAAGTTTATTTCTATTTAAAATTTTGAATTTATTAAATTTATTTGAAAAAAAAGTGTTCTTAAAGAAGTGTGATCCATATTTTCAAAATATTAGTTGCATTGAGATAAAAATTATTATAATAAAAAATTCAAATAAATAAAGAGTTTTATTATTACATTATGATATCATTCATTATATAAACGTGATAACTTTTTAAAACTTCAACTTTGAAAAACAAAAATATATGCGTCACTGTAATTAATTGAAATACGAAATTTTTTTAACAAAAAAAATATATTTTAATTAAATTTTCAAAAAATATTAAAACATATTTTAAAGAAATCTCACTAGCGGTTTACTTATGATTAGTTTAAACAAAAGTAAGATAAAATATTTAAATGAGAATAATTATTTTTGTTCGTATCTTATTTTATAGTTATTTCTGTTTTTATAAATTTAACGACATTTTAAAATCCGTGGGACATTGTCATTTAAATTTTACAATAAGATACAAAACAAAAAAAAATATTGTTATTTAAATATTTTATCATACTTTTGTTCAAACTAACCACGAGTAAACAGCTACTGAGGTTTGTTTAAAAAAAAATTAATATTTTTTTAAAATTTTATTAAAATATATATTTGCTCTTAAAAAAAATCGTATTTCAATTAATTATACAAGTTCAATTTTTTGTCAAACTTGAAGTTTTAAAAAGTTATCACGTTTAAATATATATATATATATATATATATATATATTCAGATTTAGGATCTTATTATTAAGACTCAAGTCTTAAATTTTGTGAGATTTTCCATGTGACAATTTTAACATGTTGTCTTAATTTATTTTTAAATTTTATCACATATAAATAAATATTTTAAACATTAATTTTGTTCAAAGTGATCTTAAATTTTATTGTTTTTATAGATAGATATTTAGAATTTGAATTTTTCAAATTTGAAAATTCTCAAGAAACACATATTTTCAAATTTGAACACATATAAATAAATCTTTTAAATATTAATATTGTTTCAAAAAAATTATTTTCATGAATATTTTAACGTGTATTAGCTAAATTAAATGTCAGTAACTTACTAATATTTTCAGTTACAAATAATCTTTTTTATATATTAAACATAAAAAATAAGAATTTAAAATAACAAAATGAAAAAAAAACAATTGAAAGGTGTATTTAATGTTTAATTTGATGTATACTCTGAGGGAAAATTATGTACAACTTGATGATCCTTTAACCTTATATTTTTTTTTTCTTTTATAATGCTATTTCTACTCTACTCACCTCACAAAGCAAAACATGGACACGTTCTCAATGGTAAAAATGAAATAGACCTTTTATTTTATTTTGTTTTAATTTTTTACTATATTTTAGTAAATAAAGATTATAAAAAAAATAGGAATTATTGACATTTAATGTAAAATTAACGTAAACATGTTAGACAAATTATTTGTGTTTTTCAATGTTTAAGTCTATAAGTGAGAGCTTGAGAAGTATGAGTTATTTTATTTGGAAGTTGGTGATTCTCTTATTGAAGAAGGGTTGTATGTATAATATACCCTGTTTTTTGTTAAACGTTTTTATTTTTTAATATAGATTGGAGTATTCTAAGTAGTCCTATTTTTTTTATTTTTTTTATTGTTGAATCCTTTATTTTATTTTTTTTGCATTTGCAATAACATTGTAATATTGTTTAAATAATTAAAAATATCACTAGATATTTGATAAGAGTTCAGCAGCTATCTGCATAGTTTATAAATTCTCATTTATGAATTTGGAATATGTTTTTCCTCCATTTTTAATCTATGTTTTCTCCACAACTTTCACAATTTCTATACTTGTATTTCACAAACTATTTCCAACAAAAATTAAACACATAAAGATGTTAACAGTAGTAAATCATGCACTGTTCAATCAATTAACTTCCACTGTTGTTGGCACATAAACTTGGGTTTATACATATAGGTTGTTCTACTTTTTCTTTGATTAACCGTAAAATCATGATCAATCAACCACCAGAATGAAACAGTGATAGTTAATTCATTCTTCAAGCAGTGAATAGGAGAAAAAACGACTAAATGAAAATGAAATTGTCAAAATAATGCAATAAGGATTCAATAAATAAACTATGTATCATATTTCCTATTAGGCTAAAGTCAAGCAAAATCTAGATTCTACAAGATAATATCATTTGCTGACCTCCACACCCGAAGATGTTTGTCATAGAATGAGCAAGTAGCCACAAGTGGTTTGTGATTTGCTTCTCCTTTCTGCCAGTCTGCTCCATAAGCAAGAGAATCGTGTTTGTTGTAAGATTCCAATACTTGAGCATTGCCATCTTTAATAGCAACAATAGCAAAACCATTGTGCATACATGCAGCCAAGACCAAGCCTGGAATGAAGGGGTGGTGCTTAACCCTCCAAACACCTCCCCCTAAGCTAATTGAAGTGTTAAGGGGTTTTGAGATTGATCTTAAATCCCATACCCTCAGGAATTCATCATAGCTTCCAGTCAACAAGATATTTGGGTCATGTGGACTCTTCTCAATGCAAGTAACACCCATTTTGTGGAATTTAGAGCTCTGAAATACCACATTGGGAGGTCTATCTCGCAAATCCCAACAACTGAACTTACAATCATCAGAGCCAGTGTATACCAAATTTGGTTGGTGGGTATCAAAGGAGGTTGTCCAAACTTCAAAATCATGTGCCTTCCACTCTTGTTGTATTTCCAGCTTGGATTCAAGAACAGAAACAATAGACACAGAGCCGTCAGAAAGTCCTACTGTGATACACGTGGCTGAAGGGTTCCAATCTAGGTACAGGCACATAGAGTTACTCATTTTTTCATTACTCATCTCCTTTAGATTAACCCCTGACATAGAATCACAACAACTCTCTTGAACAAAATACCAATTTAGAAATAAGATAACTCAGAAATGAATGAAGAAGCAAATCCATACCTTCCACTCCATTGCAGCAACCTTCCAGCATTTTAATTCTCAAGTATCCATCAGCATCTGCCTGAGCTAGAAGAGGATTGACATGCCCTTGAGGTGGGCTCCACTTTATATAAAAAATTCCAGCAGTTTCCTCACTAAAAAGCAGATCAAGGTGGGGTGTGTCAACATCAACATTGAAAAGTGAAATGCTTCCCTGTCGACTGGGCTGAGAACCTTCTTGTAATGTGTAAGTGGATACTGCTAAAACGTTAAGGTATGAATCATACGGACAAAACTCCACAGCATCAGCATTCCCCTTTAAATACCAATGTGCTACGTCCATGCCAGCCAACAAAATTTAAACTCTCTAAGACAAAACAGTTTCTACAAACTGCAAACAAAATGAATACATTTGTTCTAAGTTACCAAACTAAGAGAAGCATCAAAATGTTTTTGTTTTGCAATTAATCAACAACATTTTGAACGCAGAGAAAGGAATCATAACATAATTTAAATCTATTGATTGAAGAAGAGGAAGTGTGTGTAACGCAACGAACCTGTTCAAGCGTAGTGAAGTTATCTATCAGAACTCAGAGCGTATTTCTCTTTCGCAGATAGTTGCCCTGAACCATGTGGTGCCTCTCGCGGTGGTTTTCTTGATGATTCTGGCGGCGACGGTCATCGTGGTGGCGACAAGTTTGTGGCTACCACCGGAGAGGGAATGTCACGCCTTTTGGCATGCGAGCTTCAACTAGGGATTGAATCAAATTGAAGACATATATAATAATAAATAATTATAAACTAAATAATAAAATTAGTGCAAAGTGAAATACACTTGAGACTACTATATATTAATTATGTGAAATACTTCCACCCTGTGTGTTTTTAGGTGTGGAATTTTTTACAGAAAATTTATTTTTTTATCTGTAATTTTTTAAATTGTAGATTATGCAAATTTTTAATTATATTCTTAATTTAACTCGTATGAAGAAAACAAAATAGTTGTAATAATAGTAAAAGGATATCATTATGCATAAATATTTATTGAAATAAAAATTTAAACAAATATAACAAATAACTTGCTTAAAATTACATCCAAACAAGAAAAATTAAATAATTATTTCAATTTCAGATGAGAAAATATTATTAAAACTTGCTTAAGATAGAAGAGTGAAAGAGTGGGTTAGAGGAAAAAAATTATTTATTTTATAAAATAAATAAATTTTTATTATAATACTCTAACATACTCCTAATATAGTTTTACTATTTATTATTAATCATAATTTATATTAGAAGACTATTAATATATATCACAAAAATACTTTTTTTTAAAAAAAAAACTTTACTACATTATTTATGATGTCAATATGAACTAAATTCTCTTATATGACAAGATAAACCCTTATGACCTTTTTAGTTATGTTTTACAACGCAAACTTAGTTATAGGAGCTCCCTCAACTCTAATCACTTGATCTTCTTTTGTGTGATTCCAATATATTGGTAGAGTCGGTATATCTCCTTAGTACGAATCTCAAGTTCAATACATATCTTATACATCTCAATATAACATTATTTTCCCAAGAAATAACTATATCTACATCATACTTCATATCATATACAATCATTCTATTACAAATTTTCATTCATACATACACATCCATCTTAAATCAAATGCTAATAAATTAAAAAAACTATTATATATTACATTATAAAAATATTCAAATACAATATATTGGTCAAATATAACAATATAATAAAAGATAAAGACATTTTAACATTTAGAAACATTTAAAAATATGTTTCTTTAAAGTTTAGCAAATCCTTTCTTACTTAGCTAGAATTTGGCTCACCCAACAAATTAAGCAATGTCCAACTACCATTTTGTTCGTCCAACCAAATACATTAACATAGCCAACAAATTTTAGTCGCCCAACGAACACAATGCTCATCCAACGACTATATCATTAGGAGCGTTTCATAAGAAAAGCTTTTTCTCAATGAGAATTGACTCGCCCAACGATCAAGACTCCCAAATTTTCAATTAAATGAATTTTGTCCAACGTGAATTGACTCTCCCAACAACCACAACCAAATTCCTTAGAACTTTTATTAAATAACTCGTCTAGTGAATCTAGCTCACCCAACAACCACAACTCTCGGGCTTTTTATTAAAACAAATTTAGTCCCACAAGAGATTGGTTAACTAGTGAACACATTACTCAAAGGAAAATCACTCCTCTAAGCCAATAAAACAAATGTTGCAATATATAAATATGCTAATCAAATGATAAGGAACACCTTATATCTTCATAGAAGGATCCTATAGCACAAAGAAAACTAATGTAATATGATCCAAAGAAAACTTAATGGAAAACACTTTGAGTGTTTATCCAACGACCTAAGAGAGTGAGCCCAATCATTGTATATGTTGAAAGACTTTATCCTCCTTAGAGAAAAAGATTATCTAAAATAGGAGAGAAAGCTTGAACATTGTATTCATCATCAAACACAATCCTCCCTAGTCTTCAAACCGAATGATCACATACTAAATCTCCAAATCTTAGTCAGAAGTGATTGTTTGACAAAGAATACTCAGGTACAACTAAGAGTGACTTGAGTAAAGAATACTCCTTGCTCGGATCAATCAGGATTGGTTATGATCCAAAAGAATACTCGGTTAGCCAGGAGTGATTAGGTGTAAAGAATACTCAAGGTTGGCTGGGAGTGACTACGAACCCAATGAATACTCAATTAAGCCAAAAGTTGATTGTGTCAAAAATACTTAAGAGATTAGCCAGAAGCGACTACAAGCCAAAAAAAAAAAGTACTCAATATGTACTTCACAACGTTATTATGCTTATTTGAACTTTACAAGTTAGCCAAGAACTTAATGTAGTTTGTAAGACATAAAAAGTAATATAAATGGATGTGTATGTGTCCTCTCTTCCTTCTCTCTTTTATGTTACATATTATCATTGTCTGCACTGTCCCAATAAATAAAACTAATGCATGAGAACTTATCAAGATGTTTTACTAAACGTTTTTAAACTAAGTGTTTTATCTATTCTTGAATTGATTGGTCAGATGTTAAGAGTATGATCCAATCATTTGTTAAAGTAAACATAAATATATGTCAGTAAAATGATTTAGTTGAATTGTGAAGTATGAGTCCAATGTGATCTTACTCACAAAATAGACTTTTAACTATGTTAGACTAATAATATTTGTTATAAGTTTTTTTTTAAAGAGAAATGTTTCAAGCTTCATACAAACCTATTGAAATTTGTTTGTAAAATAATTTAACTTTAAATTCTATTTTCTCGATGTACATTTATAAGTCTAATATGTATGAATTGTTGTATGTTAAATAAAAGAATATTATGATCATGCAAACAAAATCTAACATAACACATTAGTGGAAGACTTTTAGTCCGGTTGTTTTAATAATTAAATTGTGTGATTAATTTGCAAAAAGTTTTTAAGAATAAATTAATCTCAATTCAACTCTTTTTTTTTAATTTTTCTATTTTTTCACCATAGATATTTGATAAAAAAAAAATATTGAAATTAAGGTTACAAATTTGATTAACAACATGACAATGAATAATTGTTGAGGAAATAAATTACTGTAGAGGCTTAAATCTTTATAAAACCATGATATTTTTTATTATTATTATACTCTCAAGTAATAATAAAAAAAGTTGTAATATAAATATTAATTTTTACTTTTGACCAATTGATAAATTTTCAATCTGGCTTCCATTGATATCAGACCCAAAATTAATAGTTCAATTCTCATTAGAGACAATTGAAGATCACGAGTTTGATATACTTTTATTTGTTGTAAACTTTTAAAATTAAGTAGAATAATTCAAAGAAAATATATATTTAAAATAATAAATATTTAATCTTTTTTAGAAAATCATTTTTTTAACTATACAAAAAACATTTAACATAATTTATTCATCCGTTCCTCTTCTACAAATATAAATCAATAAAAAAAATATTTTTCATTTTTTTTTAATTTGTTTTCATTCAAATAGTATATTCTTCATTTAACCTTTTTGTTCTATTTCCTTTTTCTGTTTGATTTCTCTCCTTAAGAAAATGTTATGATAATATTTATTTTTACCAATTTAAATGTTTTAACAATAAGTCAATTACGAAGAAAACCTGCTTTTGATTTTAATCTCTACACAGATTCATATGTTTATAATCTCTCACTTTTAATACTAGGAGTGATACAATTTTGTTTTTTTTTATTGGGGATAAAAAATACCCATTTTCTAGATTTATATCATCATTATTATTAGACTAAAATCAATATTATAGAATATTTTATCAACAAAATAAAATCAAAGTATTAATTATTAATTACAAAAACTGTATTATTAATCAGGGGTATTATAGTCATAGCCCACACATACCAAAACCCTAGTTTCTTCCACTCTCATATTTACTCTGTTCTCTGTCCCCATACCCACTACCACTGCATCTTGCCGCTGCAACTCTCTTCCTTCTCTTCAGCTTCCATTCGCAATGGTGAGTCTCTGTTTCTCTTCATTCCTCCTCTCTCTTCATCTCTTCCACGCGCTTCATCTTTCTCACACGTTCTTCTCAATTCAACCCCTTTGTGTTTTCTCTTCTGTTTGCATTAGGCTTCGGAGAAGAAACTATCCAACCCCTTGCGGGAAATCAAGGTCCAGAAGCTCGTCCTCAACATCTCCGTCCACCACGACGACCGTCGCCGCCAGAATCATCAAGAAAACCACCGCGAGAGCCACCACATGGTTCAGGGCAACTATCTGTGAAAGAGAAATACGCTCTGAGTTCTGATAGATAACTTCAATACGCTTGAACAGGTTCGTTGCGCTTACACACACTTCCTCTTCTTCAATCAATAGATTTAAATTATGTTATGATTCCTTTCTCTGCGTTCAAAATGTTGTTGATTAATTGCAAAACAAAAACATTTTGATGCTTCTCTTAGTTTGGTAACTTAGAACAAAGGTATTAATTTTGTTTGCAGTTTGTAGAAACTGTTTTGGAGAGTTTAAATTTTGTTGGCTTGAATAATTTTGTTGGCTGGCATGGACGTAGCACATTGGTATTTGAAGGGGAATGCTGATGCTGTGGAGTTTTGTCCGTATGATTCATACCTTAACGTTTTAGCAGTATCCACTTACACATTACAAGAAGGTTCTCAGCCAAGTCGACAGGGAAGCATTTCACTTGTCAATGTTGATGTGGACACACCCCACCTTGATCTGCTTTTTAGTGAGGAAACTGCTGGAATTTTTGATATTAAGTGGAGCCCACCTCAAGGGCATGTCAATCCTCTTATAGCTCAAGCAGATGCTGATGGATACTTGAGAATTAAAATGCTGGAAGGTTGCTGCAATGGAGTGGAAGGTATGGATTTGCTTCTTCATTCATTTCTGAGTTATCTTATTTCTAAATTGGTATTTTGTTCAAGAGAGTTGTTGTGATTCTATGTCAGGGGTTAATCTAAAGGAGATGAGTAATGCAAAAATGAGTAACTCTATGTGCCTGTACCTGGATTGGAACCCTTCAGCCACGTGTATCACAGTAGGACTTTCTGATGGCTCTGTGTCTATTGTTTCTGTTCTTGAATCCAAGCTGGAAATACAACAAGAGTGGAAGGCACATGATTTTGAAGTTTGGACAACCTCCTTTGATACCCACCAACCAAATTTGGTATACACTGGCTCTGATGATTGTAAGTTCAGTTGTTGGGATTTGCGAGATAGACCTCCCAATGTGGTATTTCAGAGCTCTAAAGTCCACAAAATGGGTGTCACTTGCATTGAGAAGAGTCCACATGACCCAAATATCTTGTTGACTGGAAGCTATGATGAATTCCTGAGGGTATGGGATTTAAGATCAATCTCAAAACCCCTTAACAACACTTCAATTGGCTTAGGGGGAGGAGTTTGGAGGGTTAAGCATCACCCCTTCATTCCAGGCTTGGTCTTGGCTGCATGTATGCACAATGGTTTTGCTATTGTTGCTATTAAAGATGGCAATGCTCAAGTATTGGAAACTTACTACAAACACGATTCTCTTGCTTATGGAGCAGACTGGCAGAAAGGAGAAGCAAATCACAAACCACTTGTGGCTACTTGCTCATTCTATGACAAACATCTTCGGGTATGGAGGTCAGCAAATGATATTATCTTGTAGAATCTAGATTCTTGCTTAACTTTAGAGCCTACTTGGAATGTGATACATAGTTTATTTATTGAATCCTTGTTGCATTATTTTGACATTTTCATTTAGTCGTTTTTTCCCCTATTCACTGCTTGAAGAATGAATTAACTATCACTGTTTCATTCTGGTGGTTGATTGATCATGATTTTACGGTTAATCAAAGAAAAAGTAGAACAACCTATATGTATAAACCCAAGTTTATGTGCCAACAACAGTGGAAGTTAATTGATTGAACAGTGCATGATTTACTACTGTTAACATCTTTATGTGTTTAATTTTTGTTGGAAATAGTTTGTGAAATACAAGTATAGAAATTGTGAAAGTTGTGGAGAAAACATAGATTAAAAATGGAGGAAAAACATATTCCAAATTCATAAATGAGAATTTATAAACTATGCAGATAGCTGCTGAACTCTTATCAAATATCTAGTGATATTTTTAATTATTTAAACAATATTACAATGTTATTGCAAATGCAAAAAAAATAAAATAAAGGATTCAACAATAAAAAAAATAAAAAAAATAGGACTACTTAGAATACTCCAATCTATATTAAAAAATAAAAACGTTTAACAAACAACAGGGTATATTATATATACAACCCTTCTTCAATAAGAGAATCACCAACTTCCAAATAAAATAACTCATACTTCTCAAGCTCTCACCTATAGACTTAAACATTGACAAACACAAATAATTTGTCAACAATTTGTCTAACATGTTTACGTTAATTTTACATTAACTGTCAATAATTCCTATTTTTTTATAATCTTTATTTACTAAAATATAGTAAAAAATTAAAACAAAATAAAATAAAAGGTCTATTTCATTTTTACCATTGAGAACGTGTCCATGTTTTGCTTTGTGAGTTGAGTAGAGTAGAAATAGCATTAGAAAAGAAAAAAAAATATTAAAGAATCATCAAGTTGTACATAATTTTCCCTCAGAGTATACATCAAATTAAACATTAAATACACCTTTCAATTGTTTTTTTTCATTTTGTTATTTTAAATTCTTATTTTTTATGTTTAATATATAAAAAAAGATTATTTGTAACAGAAAATATTAGTAAGTTATTGACATTTAATTTAGCTAATACACGTTAAAATATTCATGAAAATAATTTTTTTGAAACAATATTAATATTTAAAATATTTATTTATATGTGTTCAAATTTGAAAATATGCGTTTCTTGATAATTTTCAAATTTGAAAAATTAAAATTCTAAATATCTATCTATAAAAGCAATACAATTTAAGATCACTTTGAACAAAATTAATGTTTAAAATATTTATTTATATGTGATAAAATTTAAAAATAAATTAAGACAACATGTTAAAATTGTCACATGGAAAATCTCACAAAATCTAAGACTTGAGTCTTAATAATAAGATCCTAAATCTTAAAATATATATATATATATATATATATTTAAATGTGATAACTTTTTAAAACTTCAAGTTTGACAAAAATTTGAACTTTATAATTAATTGAAATACGAAATTTTTTTAAGATCAAATATATATTTTAATAAAATTTTCAAAAAATGTTAAATTGTTTTTTTTTAAAAAAAAACCTCAGTAGCTGTTTACTCGTGGTTGGTTTGAACAAAAGTATGATAAAATATTTAAATAATAATATTTTTTTGTATCTTATTGTAAAATTTAAATGGACAATGTTCCACGGATTTTAAAATCTCGTTAAATTTATAAAAACAGAAATAACTGTAAAATAAGATACGAAGAAAAATAATTATTCTCATTTAAATATTTTACCTTTCTTTTGTTTAAACTAATCATAAGTAAACCGCTAGTGAGATTTCTTTAAAATATGTTTTAATATTTTTTGAAAATTTAATTAAAATATATTTTTTCTGTTAAAAAAATGTCGTATTTCAATTAATTACAGTGACGCATATAATTTTTTTTATCAAAGTTGAAGTTTTAAAAGTTATCACGTTTAAAAAGTGATATAATGAATGATATCATAATGTAATAATAAAAAATTCAAATAAATTATCACGTTTATAATAATTTTTATTTCAATGCAACTAATATTTTGAAAATGATGGATTACACTTCTTTAAAAGAACACTTCTTTTTCAAATAAATTTAATAAATTCAAAATTTTAAATAGAAATAAACCTATTTGAAAAAATAAGACGGTATAATATATTCTAAAAGTGTTAGAATCACAGAACAAGTTACACTTGTGAAAAGTTCATACCAATTTAAAAGAAAAACTAATTTTTTAAATGTTTTAAAATATATTATTTCAAAAAAATTTTATTTTTTAAGAAAAAGGTTCTTTAAAAGATAGACACTTACCTTGATTCATGAGAGTTCTTATGTAAACAGTTTTTTAATCTTCTTTTCTCGTTCTTTCTTGATGACCAACTAATAAGGCAACCTATTTGCAGAGACAAAACCCGTTATGATTCTCACATCCTATACATCCATTATAATAGAGATAGACACTTACCTTGATCCATGAGAGTCCTTATGTAAGCAGTTATTTAATCTTCTTTACTCGTTCTTTCTTGATGACCAACCAATGAGGCAACTTATTTGCAAAGACAAAACCCATTTCTATTCTTTCACAATCTCCGTCAAATTAAGTTTTCGTTAGGTGTCATAAGATATATGTTAGGTGTCATAAGATATATATAACTTCTCACATTAATCAATGGGCCATCAAATTTTATTAAATCATATTCAAGCCCAAACTCAAAATCTATTTCATATTTGTCACATAATAAAATTAATTTTAATCATTTTCTAACATTTATCACATATAAATAAATATTTGAAACATTAATTTTGTTCAAACTGATCTTTAAATTTTATTGTTTTTATAAATAGATATTTAGAATTTTAATTTTTCAAATTTGAAAATCCTCAAGAAACGCATATTTTCAAATTTTACCACATATAAATAAATATTTTAAACATTAGTATTGTTTCAAATTTATTTATTTTCATAAATGTTTTAACGTGTATTAGCTAAATTAAATGTCAGTAACTTACTAATATTTGCTGATACTAATAATTTTTTATATATTAAACATAAAAAAAAATAACAAAATGAAAAAAATAATTGAAAGGTGTATTTAATGTTTAATTTGATTATCCTTTAACCTTGTATTTTTTTTCTTTTATAATGCTATTTCTACTGTACTCAACTCACAAAGCAAAACCTGAACACGTTCTCAATTGTAAAAATGAAATAGACCTTTTTATTTTTATTTTTGACATTTTATTTGGTTTTAATTGTTTACTTCAACTTATTTGCTGACACATTAAAACTTCAACTTTTGAAAAAAATTTGAACTTGTTGAATTATATGACTCGCTCTCTGAAATACATTTTTTTAACAACAAATATAATATTTTAATAGAATTTTCAAAAAATGCTAAAACATATTTTAAAGAAACCTGTGTTAACATTTTTCTTAAGGTAATACATGTAAAACACATTATTAATATTCTAATTTAAATAATATATACTAGTGCGTATTTTTTACTTTTGTTTTTAATGTATATCTGTATTTTATTATTATTTATCAAGTATTTTATTGTTATTTATATATTTAATATTTGACAATATATAACTTTTGTCCTATGTATCCAATATTATAATCATATTTAAGTTTTTCTTATAAAGTTATTTGAGATAAAATTGTAATTAATTGATAATGTAAAAATTACAATATACATAAAAATTAACATCATATTTTAAAATATATAACTTTTGTACTGTATTTTGTTGAATCATCTATAATTTTGGTATTCTCATTTTAAAATAAACATATTTGGTGTTTTTATTATGAAAATTCGAAATGTACTTGAATTTTTGTTGAGAAAACTAAAAAGACACAGCAAATTGGCTTACAAAATTAAAACAGTTGGACATAGATTAATTGGTTTGAGTGTGTGTTTCTAGTTATAGTTCAGCCTATGCAGTGGGAAATTATCACCGATTGCTTTTTATCGTAGAAGATTTTTTTTTTCATTTTTAAAGGGAAGATATGCTAAACTAATTATCAGAAAACAAACCTCTTATGAAGCTCAAGAAGGTCTTCAACAAATTCTTCTTCCCAATAACTTACATTGGTATATTGCATACTCTGAAACAAAACCAAAACCAATAAATTGTCAACTTCTTTTGTTCCTTGAAAAAAAATGCAACTTTGGAAAGATGTTCCCATATTATACCGCAAACACCAAAGCTTTTAGAGATCTTCCCAATCGATCCAAAGCCACTGCAGAAAACCCTGAAGATCCACAACCAATCAACAACAAAAAGGACAACTAATTTTCGCTAAACAAAAGATAAAAATCAAAAGAGAGAGAAAAGGAACAACACGAACATCAACAGACAAAAAAAGCATGTGCCAATACGATCTTAAGTTCATTTATTGAACTAACTAAAATTATAAGAAATGACGAAATCAAATGGAAAATTGATCCGTAAATCAAATAGAAAATTTCTCATTATATCAAATGGAAAACTAAACCATATATCAAAATTGCTCCTTATATCATCAAATGGAAAACTACTCCATCGCTTATTCAAAATGCGGAAAATTGTGATATGTCAAATGAAAATATGAAAATAGAAAATGAAAAAGAGGTTTGATGGGTTTATAAAGCCTTCCATTTAGTTTTAAATTTAAAATTTTTGAAAATTTAAAATTTTAAAAATCTGAAAGTTTGAATATTTGAAAATTTAAAAATTCAAAATTTAGAAATTTGAAGTGTTTCGATTTTAAATTTTTAAAAAATTCAAAATTTTGAAAATTAAAAAATTTGAAAGTTTGAAAATTTGAAAGTTTTTAAATTTGAAAAATAATTATTCTCATTTAAATATTTTACCTTACTTTTGTTTAAACTAATCATAAGTTAACCGCTAGTGAGATTTCTTTAAAATATGTTTTAATATTTTTTGAAAATTTAATTAAAGTATATTTTTTCTGTTGAAAAAATTTCGTATTTCAATTAATTACATTGACTCACTATAATTAAATTACTTTAAAATTTAATCTGCAGTGGAAAATTATCACCAATTGCTTTTTATTGTAGAAGATATTTTTTTTTTCATTTTTAAAGGGAAGAAATGTATATTAGAAAACAAACCTCTTATGATGCTCAAGAAGGTCTTCAACAAATTCTTCTTCCCAATAATTTAGATCGGTATATTGCATGCTCTGAAACAAAACCAACACCAATAAATTGTCAACTTCTTTTGTTCCTTGAAAAAAAATGGCAACCTTGTAAAGATGTTCCCATAACATACTGCAAATACCAAAGCTTTTACATATTTTCCCAATCGATCCAAAGCCATTGTAGAAAACCCCGAACATCTACAACCAATCAACAACAAAAAGGACAACACTAATTTTCACTAAACAGAAGATAAAATCAAAGGAGAGAGAAAAGGAACAACACAAACTTCAACAAAAAAAGAGCATGTGCCAATACGATCTTAAGTTATTTGATTGAACTAACTAAAATGATAAGAAATGACGAAATCAAATGGAAAACTGATCCGTAAATCAAATAGAAAATTTCTCATTATATCAAATGGAAAACTAAAACATATATCAAATAGAAAAATTGCTCCTTATATCAAATGGAAAATTGCTCCCTTGCTTATTCGAAGTGCAGAAAATTGTAGTATGTCAAATGAAAATAGAAAATGAAAAAGAAGTTTGATGGGTTTATAAAACCTTCCGTTTAGTTTTAAATTTAAAATTTTGAATATTTGAAATTATAAAAATTCAAAATTTTGAAATTTGAAGTGTTTCGAAAAGTCTTTAGGGTTTAAAAATTTGAAAAAATTAAAATTTTAAAATCTTGAAAATTAAAAAATTTGAAAGTTTGAAAAATTTGAAAATCTATAAAAAAATTATTCTGTTTTTAGTTATTTTGTAAATATTAAAACAGTTATCATATTTGAATTTAGTTTTTTGAAATATATCTTTATTTCTTCAGTTTTCACTTGTTAAATTCTACGAGTCGCTATAATTAATTGAAATACGAAATTTTTTTAACAAAAAATATATATTTTAATTAAATTTTCAAAATATATTAAAACATATTTTAAAGAAACCTCTTTAGATGTTAACTTTGTGGTTAGTTTTAAAAAAAAACTAAGGTAAAATATTTAAATGATGTATTGAACCAGACCTCGGACATCGGCGTCGGCATCGGACATCGGCACCTGTGAGCAAGTCGGCTCGGTGGTTTGGTTGCATTAGTGGTCACGTAAGTGGACCCCAGAGATGTGTGTGTTGAAATCCGTATATATGAAAGACCTAGTTAGCGAGAAAGTGCATGCAGGTGGTGTGTATAGTACATTCGGGTCTAGCACAAGTAAATATCCCCTGAAGACGCCAAGGCCCAAGAGCGCCAGGGTTTTCAGAGAAAAGTTGCATGCATGATACATAAAGAACTAGGGAGCCTACAGAACATATGAGCCCCGTAACGCTGGTGCATGAGTTGGTACCTTGACGGCCTTGCTGTTAAGATTGTGCACTCCAAAGAGGAAGATTTTGTGCGGTTGTTGTGCTAAGATTGTGTAACAAAGTAACAAAATTTCCTCCCAACAAACCTAATTTCACTAGAGATAAGGCTCTGGATCCAAGAAAAAAGTCATAGCTGATTTAAGAGTGAAACGACCAGACTCATATAGAACCCAATTAGGATTATCCTGTTTCACCCTAACCATGATATGACTAAAAAGATGAGGCATCTGTTGTAAAGACAATGGAATATTCCAATAACCACCTGTTCAAAACTGAGAGATTGTATCCGAAACGCTAGCACCATCAGATAATCCTACAATATTTTCTAAAAAAGTAGTACCACACCATTTATCATTCCAGAAATTAATAAAAGAACTTATACCAACAGTCCAAGAAGTATAATAAAGTATAGTAGAATAAAACTGCTTAATTCTAGGCCAAAAATATGAGGATCTATAAACCATTCGAAACTCGTATTTTGATTTAAGAACCCTGACTTTCAAGAGCAAATACCAAGGCTTGTTGCTATAAGCAAAATTCTAAGCAAGCTTAAGTATGCATTATTGTTAATATATTTAATTTTCTATTTTAAATTATTGGGCTTTGTTTGTTTGACCCAACTTTCCTTTTTCTGTTTCAGCTAGGTCTTAATCTTTTTCTTATATATACACCATGTATTTTACTCTCTAATATACAAGTGAATAAAAGTTTCTTTTATATTTATTTTTCTCTACAATTAGGGTTCATCAAAACTTCTCTTTCTTCATTACGATTACGTGCGATTACATACGCTACATTAAAGCATCACATCAGACAAGGAATATTCATCTTCATTTACTATAATATGGTATTAGAGCTCTTCGAATGAAGAGTTCTGCTGCGTTTCTCTCTGATTTTTATTTCCCTCTTTGCTGTTCTTCGTTATTTTTTTTTTTTCTGTTCTCTTTCAAAATCTTGATTGGTTTTAAAAATCTTTTAGGCAATGTTTAATGAAAACCCTAGTCTTCATAGTCTTAATAGTAGTCACACTATTACATGCAATTTTTGTGGTAAATATGGTCATACTGAGGTTGTTTGTTTTCGCAAAGTGGGTTTTCCTTCTGGTAATAATGTTAAAACCTCAAAGTTTTCTTTTACTAGAAAAGTCTGCACTTTTTGTAATCGTCTTGGCCACACTGTTGACACCTGTTATAAAAAGCATGGGTTCCCTCCTGGCTACAAATTCACCAATTGGACATCCCAAGCCAATAATATGATTACTACTGACACTTTTTCTGAGTTTTTTCCTAAAGAACAGGATGTAAAGGGGATTCAACTTACATCACAACAGTGCCAATTCCTTACCAACATTTTGCGTCAGCAAAACCTTGAGGATCCTGCCCCTCACACTCAAATTAATCAAGTCGGCACCATCTCTACGGATGAAATCCCCAATACTGAGCATTCTTCAACAGGTAAGTTTCTCTCTTCACTATCTTCTATAAAAGAATCTTGGATTATTGATTCTGGTGCCACTGATCATGTTTGTCACAATTTGAACGTTTTTACTACTTATACTAAAATTAAACCTGTCTTAATTAGTCTTCCAAATGGCCAAACTGTTTATGCCACATATTCTGGTTTAGTACGTTTTTCTGATCAGTTTTATTTGTTTGATGTGTTATACGTGCCTCATTTTCAATTAAACTTAATATCTGTTTCTAAACTCACACACAAACTTAAATGCACTTTAACTTTCACTTCAACCCACTGCATTATACAAGACAATCTCACTCAAGAGAGGATTGGTACAGTTAAAGCCACCGATGGCTTGTACCTTGTCACTACCTTGCCTGCTTCTAGTCATTCTAAACCGCATTGTTTTGCCCCTTTTATTAATTGTAATATCACAGACAAAACACTATGACATTATAGACTAGGACACCCTTCACATGAAAGATTACATGTCTTAAGCAAACAATACTCTTTTATTACTGTTGATACTCATCATGTATGTGACACTTGTAGTCGTGCAAAACAGAGAAAACTTCCTTTCCCTTTAAGTAATACTGTTACCTCTGCTATTTTTGATCTTGTACACTTTGATATTTGGGGACCATGTTCCATAATTTCTATGCAAGGTTTTCGTTATTTCTTGACTATTGTTGATGATTACTCGCGTTATACTTGGGTTATTCTACTGCATAACAAATCTGAAGTGCGTCAACACATCATTAACTTCACTGTTTTCGTTCAAAATCATTTCAAAACTAATATCAAAACGATTCGTACTGACAATGGTGTTGAGTTTGCTATGTCAAATTTTTATGCTTCAAAGGGAATTATACATCAAAAATCTTGTGTTGAAACACCACAACAAAATGGCATTGTAGAACGTAAACATCAACACATACTAAATGTAACCCGGGCTTTACTTTTTCAAGCAAATCTTCCTCCTATTTTTTGGGAATTTGCTGTAAATCATGTTGTTTTCTTAATAAATGCTATTCCTACTCCATTACTTGATAACATCACTCCTCATGAAAAGTTGTTTGGAAAACCATATGACATTTCCTTTCTAAAAGTGTTTGGTTGTCTTTGTTATGCTAATACCATTACTGCACATAGAAAAAAATTAGATGATAGATCTATCAAAGGTATTTTTCTTGGTTTCCCACAAAATACAAAAGGTTATATTATCTTAAATTTAAAGTTTCATAGCATAGAGATATCAAGACATGTAATCTTTCATGAAAACCACTTTCCATATAAATTGGACAGTGGCTTGCCTAAGGACCCTAACACTTTATCTCTCCCTGTTTCTAATGCATATAATTCTGCTTTTGATTTTTTTTCTGATACTGCACTTCCTGTCGAGCCATGTGCCTCTACTCCTGCACCCAATACTGTTCCTCCACCAGCCTCATTATCCTATGATCTTCCAACAAATAGTGCCTCTGCTCCTGCATCCAACATTGCATCTCTATCAGAATTATCACCACCTGCATCTCCAGGAAGCATCTCACCCCAATTTCCAAGAAGATCAGCTCGTCCTCATCGACAACCTGCCTATCTTGCAGATTTCCACACTGCAACCAACACTGTAAGTAGTAGATATCCTATTCATAATTACTTGTCTTACAATTCCTTATCTTCCAATTTTAGAAATGTTATTTCCTCTATCAATTCTCATCCTGAACCTCGGACATATAACGAAGCATCCAAACATGCTTCTTGGCAATCTGCCATGCAAGATGAGCTTCAAGCTCTTGCTGCTAACAATACTTGGCAACTTACCCCTCTCCCTCCAGGAAAGAAAACTATTGGTTGTAAATGGGTATATAAAATCAAATACCATTCTGATGGCACTGTTGAGCGTCACAAAGCTAGAGTTGTTGCCAAAGGGTTTACCCAACTTGAAGGACTTGATTTCTTAGACACTTTTGCACCTGTTGCTAAACTCACTACCCTCCGCCTTCTGCTTGCTATTGCCACTACCAAAAATTGGATTTTAAAACAACTTGATGTCAATAATGCATTTCTTCATGGTGATCTCCATGAAGAGATATACATGACCCCCACACCTGGCCTCTCTCTTCCTTCTCCCCAGCATGTTTGCAAGCTTCAACGGTCTTTGTATGGCCTTCGTCAAGCTGGTCGCCAATGGTACGCCAAACTTTCTACTTTTCTTTTATCAAATAATTACTCTATTTCTGTTGCTGATCACTCTCTTTTTCTTAAATATAATAATGATAAACTCACTGTTATTCTTGTTTATGTTGATGACTTGCTCTTAACTGGTGATGACACGGAGGAAATCAATACAATTACTGCATCCCTTCACCATCACTTCAAGATAAAAAATTTAGGTAATCTCACTTACTTTTTGGGACTGGAAATTGCTCGCAACAGTACTGGTCTTCATTTAAGTCAACGCAAGTATACTCTTGATCTCCTTCAAGAAACTGGCATGCTTGACTCTGCACCTGTGGCCACTCCTATGACTCACACCTCCCGTCTCTCTCCCGACCAAGGCTCACCTCTCAATGCTGATGCCACTTCTCAATACAGAAGACTCCTTGGACGTCTAGTTTACTTAACCAACACGCGACCAGACATCGCCTTCACTGTCCACAATTTAAGCCAATTCATATCTGCACCCACAACTCATCATCAGCAAGCTGTCTCACGTCTTTTGGTACCTCAAGGGCACCCCTGGTGAAGGACTATATTTTTCTCACACTAGTTCAGTTCACCTTCAACGGTCTTTGTTGGGCCTATCGTGCCACCCGCTATCGGGCCGCTATCGGACCACCCATAATATATAGTCCCACGCACGAGTTGGCAGTCTCGACGTGAGGGGGGTGTGTTGGAGATCCCACATCGATTAGAGATTAGAGCCTTTCATTGTATATAAGTGGGTGCAAACCTCAACCCTATGAGCCGGTTTTATGGGGTTGAGTTAGGCTTAAAGTCCACTCTTTCTTAATATGGTATCAGAGCCATTTTGAGCCTATCCTAGCGAGTATTTGTTGGGCCTATCGTGCCACCAGCTATCGGGCCGCTATCGGACCACCCATAATATATAGTCCCACGCACGAGTTGGCAGTCTCGGCGTGAGGGGGGTGTGTTGGAGATCCCACATCGATTAGAGATTAGAGCCTTTCATTGTATATAAGTGGGTGCAAACCTCAACCCTATGAGCCGGTTTTATGGGGTTGAGTTAGGCTTAAAGTCCACTCTTTCTTAATAATTATTTTCATGGTGAAGGTTAATAATCTTCAAACCTCATTCTCAAGCGGAGAACAAATCATAGCCCAATTAATAGTAGCTATACCTTTTTTTTTTCTTCAGAATATCACCCGTCCAGATAAAATTTCGATACCACTATTCAACTTGCTTAAGAGAGACAAGCCATTTATACAAATTAAAACTATAAGCTAGAAGACCCGTAATCACCGTATTGACCAACTGAACCCGACCCATCATGCTAAGAGATTTAGCTTTCCAAGAAGCAAGCTTCAATTTGACTTTATCAGCTAAAGGTTGAAGAAAACAACCCCTTGGAGCACCAACAAAGACAAACACTCCTAAATAAGTGAAAGGCAAACAACCATGACTAAAAGAAAAAATATGTTGAATTTTGGTTTCATACCATGACATTTTGTTCAATTGTTCTTTGACATTTTTAGGTTTCTGTCCAGTTTCCAGAATTGTATGATTTACACAAAAATATCTTAGACTTGATTTCACAGCCAAATATTGTGAATTTTTTTTTTGAGTAAAAACCTTAACATATTTTAAAGAAACCTCATGTTAAACAAAACTAAGGTAAAATATTTAAATGACAAAATTTTTCTTTCCTATCTTATTTAATAGTTATTATGTTTTTATAAATTTAACTAGATTTTAAAATCCATCAATTTAAATTTAAAAGAATAACAATTCAATTTTCATAATTGTATTAAAATATTAAGATTTATAAAGCTAATTTATTTTTAAAGTCTCGGAGTTCGCATCTGCATTGCGTGTTTTGGTGGCCACTGATAGGGGAGTATGCGTGGATGGCGGAGGTGGCCGAGGAAACAGGCCGACGATGTGGCGCGTGTAGAAGGGTGGCGGAGGAGTGCGCGGAGTACGTGAAAGTGAGTGACACTGGCAAAGACGTGTAATCTTTATTAATATTCACACGTCTTTGTCATCGTCACCCACTTTCACGTACTCTGCGCACTCCTCTGCCACCCTCCTCCACGTGCCACATTGTCAGCCTGCCTCCTCTGTCACCTCCGCCACCCCCACTTACTCCCAGTCAATGATTACCGAAACACATGATGCATATGTGCATTCTGTGATTTAAAAATAAAATAATTTCATAAATCTTAATATTTAAATATATAACTGAATTGTTATTATTTTCAAATTTAAATTGATAAGTTCTCACATATTTTAAAATCTAATGAAATTTATAAAAACAAAAATAATTATTAAATAAGATACGAAAAAAATATATTATCATTTAAATATTTTTACCTTAGTTTTGTTTAAACTAACCATAAATTAACCACTAATAAGGTTTCTTTAAAATATGTTTAAATATTTTTTTAAAATTTAATTAAAATATATATTTTCTGTTAACAATATTTCGTATTTCAATTAGTTGTAGCGACCGCTATTTTTAATTTTTTTTTGTTAAAGTTGAAGTTTTAAAAAGTTATCACGTTTAAAAATTGTATAATGAATAATATCATAATAATGTAATAATAAAAAATTCAAATCAATAAAAAGTTTTATTATGTTATATTAGTGGAAATACAGTCGCTAAAATCCACATTTTATTATTATTATATTATATGTATTCATATCTTTTAAATATCAAATATCACTAAGTAAAAATAAGATAGAAACATTTTTTTCATCTTTTATGAGTTTCAACTTACTATTTTAGTAATTAAGTTGTAGTAAAAAATATATTAAACAAATTTAAATTTATAACACAATAAACACAACCAATTTTGGTTTGTTGTTAGTAACATTAAACTAAAAAAGAGAAATATAATAATGAAAAGAAAAAATAAGAAGAATAAGATGAGAAACTCCGTAACAAACCTTAAGAAAATATTTATTTTCTAATTCTTTTTCCTCTTCTCCCTAAGAATGTTCACATCAATAATGATGTCAAGTTAACTCTATACCTTAAAGAAATTAAGTCATCATTCTTGTAAATCACTAATTTTGATTTGTTGTTACTAACATAAAACTAAAAAAGATAAATATAATAATGAAAAGAAAAGAAGAAAAAGAAGAATAAGATGAGAAACTTCATAACAAACCTTAAAAAAATCTTTATTTTCTAATCCCTTTCCTCTCTCCGCAAGAATGCCATTTTCAGAACACATTCATCCTCCCTGTCGATGCCCACATCAACAATGGTATCAAGATAACTCTGTATCTGTGTAATCTGAATGCTCTGTATTCAGCCTTCAATGTACGAAAATGAAAAGCAAGAGTAAAAAAAATAAAAATGAGTAACATTAACAATTAAACAACTAAGAAAAGAAAACTCCCTTACAGAGACTAACGTGGGGTGCGTGCTCTTCTTACTCTTACCTTGAAGAATGAATTTTTTTATCTAATGGAAGTGACATAAAGAAAAAGAAACAACAAAATAACAACAAGATACATTTAAAACAATAAAAAAAATTGCTCTAAAACAAATAATCAATCAAAATTATTTGAACTATCTCCTAATCAATAGAATTTGTTTAAAAAATGAAAAATTACTAAAAAAAAAGTTAAGGAGAAATATAAAAAATGAAAAAAAAGGTAACAAAAAAAAAGTGAACAAATATTTTTAAAAAATCAAGATGATTAAATAACTCTGTAAAATTGATCTCTTTTACAAATACACACTCTAAATTTGAATAATTATGAAATGAACAATTAGTCATGAGCTATAATTTGTTTTAATTAATTTTTTAACTATATTGTTCTTATAAATACACAATTAAAGTTTTAATTTTATTTTAATTAATGCTTAAAATTTATCATTTTCTTATAAATAATTTGTTCTAATTAGTTTTTTAACTATATTGTTCTTATAAATACACAATTAAAGTTTTAATTTTATTTTAATAAATGCTTAAAATTTATCATTTTTTATAAATAATTTGTTCTAATTAATTTTTAACTTTATTCTTCTTATAAATACAGAATTAAATTTTTATTTTAATTGTAGTTAATGCTTAAAGTTTATCATTTTTTTTATAAATAATTTGTCTGACATGTTTACGTTAATTTTACATTAAATGTCAATAATTCCTATTTTTTATAATCTTTATTTACTAAAATATAGTAAACAATTAAAAAAAAATAAAATAAAAGGTCTATTTTATTTTTACCATTGAGAACGTGACCAGGTTTTGCTTTGTGAGTTGAGTACAGTAGAAATAACATTATTAATATTTAAAAGATTTATTTATATGTGTTCAAATTTGAAAATATGTGTTTCTTGAGAATTTACAAATTTGAAAAATTCAAATTCTAAATATCTATCTATAAAAACAATAAAATTTAAAATCACTTTGAACAAAATTAATGTTTAAAATATTTATTTATATGAGATAAAATTTAAAAATAAATTAAGACAACATGTTAAAATTGTCACATGGAAAATCTCACAAAATCTAAGACTTGAGTCTTATTAATAAGATCCTAAATCTTAATATATATATATATATATATATATATATATATATTTAAACGTGATAACTTTTTAAAACTTCAAGTTTGACAAAAATTTGAACTTGTATAATTAATTGAAATAGATTTTTTTTAAGAGAAAATATATATTTTAATAAAATTTTCAAAAAATGTTAATTTTGTTTTTAAAGAAACCTCAGTAGCTGTTTACTCGTGGTTAGTTTGAACAAAAGTATGATAAAATATTTAAATAACAATATTTTTTTGTTTTGTATCTTATTGTAAAATTTAAATGGACAATGTCCCACGGATTTTAAAAAATCACGTTTAATTTATAAAAACAGAAATAACTGTAAAATAAGATACGAAAAAAATAATTATTCTCATTTAAATATTTTACCTTACTTTTGTTTAAACTAATCATAATTAAACCGCTAGTGAGATTTCTTTAAAATATGTTTTAATATTTTTTGAAAATTTAATTAAAGTATATTTCTGTTAAAAAAATTTCGTATTTCAATTACAGTGACGCATATAATTTTTTTTTTGTCAAAGTTGAAGTTTTAAAAAGTTATCACGCTTAAAAAGTGATATAATGAATGATATCGTAACGTAATAATACAAAATTTAAATAAATAAAGAGTTTTATTATGTCACATTATTTGTTTAAGGTTTTATAATAATTTTTATTTCAATGCAACTAATATTTTGAAAACGATGGATCACACTTATTTAAAGAACACTTTTTTTTTCAAATAAATTTAATAAATTCAAAATTTTAAATAGGAATAAACCTATTTGAAAAAAATAAAACGGTATAACATATTCCAAAAGGTTAGAATCACATAACAAGTTACACTTGTGAAAAATTCATACCAATTTAAAAGAAAAAATAATTTTTAAAATATTTTAAAAGATATTATTTCAAGAATATTTTAATTTTTAAGAAAAATGTTATTTTAAATATATATAGATAGATTAAGATTTAGAATAGACTTAAGGCTTACATTTTGTGAGATTTTAAGATTTGTATGAGTTTGTATAATCCATGTGAAAATTTTAACATGTTGTTTTAATTTATTTTAAAATTTTATTGTAAGATCAAATAGTACAATAATAAACCATGAATGCAGTTTATCATAAGAATGTTATAAACTATGATTCTTACATATCATACATTCATTATAATAGAGATAGACACTTACTTTGATCCATGAGAGGTCCTATGTAAGCAGCTTCTTTAATCTTCTTTTCTCAATCTATCTCTTATCTTTTATGTTCTTGTCACACTCTTTCTTGATGACCAACCTATTTGCAGAGACAGACCCGTTTCTATTCTTTCACAATCTCTGTCAGATTAAGTTTTCATTAGGTGTCATAATATATATATAACTTCTCATATTAACCAATGGACCATAAGATTTTATTAAATCATATTTAGACCCAAAACCCAAAATCTATTTCATATGAGTCACATTATAAAATTAATTTTAATAATTTTTTAACATTTATCACATAAATAAATATTTGAAACATTAATTTTGTTCAAACACAATCTTCTGAAATTACATTATAAACACAATCTTAATTGCTGAGGAAATCACACAGAGATTCCATCAGCATGATACATGTTCGATGAAACCTTCATGTGCTTTTTTTCTTGAGCATTCATAATTTCAAATACAACCGAATCTCGTTTCTCCTAAAGTCTCTGCAGTGAGAAATTATTGTAGAAGATATTTTTTTTTCATTTTTAAAGGGAAGAAATGTTAAACTAATTATCAGAAAACAAACTCTTATGATGCTCAAGAAGGTCTTCAACAAATTCTTCTTCCCAATAACTTACCTCGTATATTGCATACTTTGAAACAAAACGAACACCAATAAATTGTCAACTTCTTTTGTTCATTGAAAAAAAGGCAACCTTGTAAAGATGTTCTCATAACATACCGCAAATACCAAAGCTTTTAGAGATTTTCCCAATCGATCCAAAGTCATTGCAGAAAACCCCGAACATCCACAACCAATCAACAACAAAAAGGACAACACTAATTTTCACTCAAGAAGATAAAAATCAAAGGAGAGAGAAAAGGAACCACACGAACATCAACAAAAAAAAGAGAGCACATGTGCCACTACGATCTTAAGTTCTTTGATTGAACTAACTAAAATGATAAGAAATGACGAAATCAAATGGAAAACTGATCCGTAAATCAAATAGAAAATTTCTCATTATATCAAATGGAAAACTAAACCGTATATCAAATAGAAAATTGTTCCTTTTATCAATTGGAAAATTGCTCCTTCGCTTATTCAAAGTGCAGAAAATTGTGGTATGTCAAATGAAAATATGAAAATAGAAAATGAAAAAGAGGTTTGATGGGATAAAGCCTTCCCTTTAGTTTTAAATTTAAAAATTTTGAAAATTTAAAATTTTGAATATTTTGAAATTATAAAAATTCAAAATTTTGAAATTTGGAGTGTTTCGAAAAATCTTTAGGGTTTAAAAATTTGAAAAATTTAAAATTTAAAATTTTTGAAAATTTAAAGGGTTTTGATTATTAAAAAATTTGAAAGTTTGAAAATTTGAAAATCTATACCTATATATAATGGGATTCCTCCATAACTGTTTTTTTTATATATATAAAAATTATTATTTTTTTAGTTATTTTGTAATTTTGTAAATATTAAAACTTATCAGTTTTGAATTTAGTTTTTGAAATATATCTTTATTTGTTCAGTTTTCACTCACAGTTTCTTTTTAATTTGAATTTATGTTTGGAATTTTTATTATATTTTTCTCTCCTCCCTCTTTCTCACTTTATCTCTTCAGTTAATATCACTTCTATTAGATAAAAAGATTCATTCTTCAAGGCAAGAGTAAGAAGTGAGCTTTCTTTTCTTGTTAATGTTACTCATTTTTTTTTACTCTCGCTTTTCATTTTCGTACACTGAAGGCTGAATACAGAGCATTCAGATTGCACAGGTAGAAAGTTATATTGACACCATTGTTCGACGGGAGGATGAATGCGAATATGGCATATTTTTTTAAGGTTTGTTATGGAGTTTCTCATCTTATTCTTCTTTATTTTTCTTTTCATTATTATATTTTTCTTTTTTAGTTTTATGTTAGTAACAACAAATCAAAATTAGTGATTCACAATAATGATGACTTAATTTCTTTAAGGTATATAGAGTTAACTTGACATCATTGTCGCGGGAAGGATAAATGCGTTTTGAACATTCCTAGGGAGAAGAAGAAAAAGAATTAGAAAATAAATATTTTCTTAAGGTTTGTTACCGTGTTTCTCATATTATTATTATTTTTATTTCATTATTATATTTCTCTTTTTTAGTTTTATGTTAGTAACAACAAATCAAAATTAGTGATTCACTAGAATGATGACTTAATTGCTTTAAGGTACAGAGTTAAGATACATAGTTATCTTGCCATCATTGTTGATGTGAGCGGAGATGATAAATAAGTTTTTTAATACGACATTCTTGCGGAGAGGAGGAAAAAAATTAGAAAATAAATATCTTTTAAAGGTTTGTTACGGAGTTTCTCATCTTATTCTTTTTTCTTTTCATTATTATATTTCTCTTTTTTAGTTTAATGTTAGTAACAACAATTCAAAATTGGTTATGTTTATTGTGTTATAAATTTAAATTTGTTTAATATATTTTTTACTACAACTTAATTACTAAAATAATAAGTTGAAACTCATAAAAGATGAAAAAAAATGTTTCTATCTTATTTTTACTTAGTAATATTTGATATTTAAAAGATATGAATACATATAATAATATATAATAATAATAAAATGTGGATTTTAACGACTGTGTTTCCACTAATATAATATAATAAAACTTTTTATTGATTTGAATTTTTTATTATTATATTATTATGATATTATTCATTATACAATTTTTAAACGTGATAACTTTTTAAAACTTCAACTTTAACAAATTTTTTTTTGAAAATACGAGTCGCTACAATTAATTGAAATACGAAATATTGTTAACAGAAAATATATATTTTAAAAAAATATTTAAACATATTTTAAAGAAACCTTATTAGTGGTTAACTTATGGTTAGTTTAAACAAAACTAAGGTAAAATATTTAAATGATAATATATTTTTTTCGTATCTTATTTAATAATTATTTTTGTTTTTATAAATTTCATTAGATTTTAAAATCCGTGAGAACTTATCAATTTAAATTTGAAAATAATAACAATTCAGTTATATATTTAAATATTAAGATTTATGAAATTATTTTATTTTTAAATCACAGAATGCACATATGCATCATGTGTTTCGGTGATAGTTGACCGAGAGTAAGTGGGGTGCCGGAGGTGACAGAGGAGGCTGACCGACAATGTGGCACGTAGAGGAGGGTGGCAGAGGAGTGCGCAGAGTACGTGAAAGTGAGTGACGATGAAAAAGACGTGTGAATATTAATAAAGATTACACGTCTTTGCTACTGTCACTCACTTTCACGTACTCCGCGCACTCCTCCGCCACCTTTCTTCACGCGCCACATTGTCGACCTGTTTCCTTGGACACCTCCATCATCCACGCATACTCCCCTATCAGTGGCCACCAAAACACGCAATGCATATGCAAACTCCGAGACTTTAAAAATAAATTAGTTTCATAAATCTTAATATTTTAATACAATTATGTTAATTGAATTGTTATTCTTTTAAAATTTAAATTGATGGATTTTAAAATCTAGTTAAATTTATAAAAACATAATAACTATTAAATAAGATACGAAAGAAAATTTTTGTCATTTAAATATTTTACCTTAGTTTTGGAGGTTTGAAGATTATTAACCTTCACCATGAAAATAATGTATATCTTAAGCTTGCTTGGAATTTTGCTTATAGCAACAAGCTTTGGTCTTTGTTCTTGAAAGCCAGGGTTCTTAAATCAAAATACGAGTTCCGAATGGTTTATAGTGTTAGAATATATGGCCTTAAATGAGAGGGGGGGTGAATTGTTTAAAAGGGGTTTTCAAAAACTTTTTAAGCTAGAACAAAATCCTTTGAATGAAACTCAATCAGAAATTCAGTTAGCCAAGACATAAAGCACAAAACAACAAAGCATCAGAAAAATAATCGGTTGTTTCTTCGAAACAATCAGTTGTTTATATCAGCAAATCAATAACAGTTGAATTTAAAAGAGTTTAAGGGAAGAAAGATATACACAAACAGTTTATATTGGTTCACTCTTAAACCAAGAGTTACATCCAGTCCCCAAAATCCACTGGGCAATCCACTAAGCAATCAAATACAAATTACACACAAAACCACCAAAGAAGTGACCTTGAACCCTTCAAGAAACACACTTCCTTTGGCACAGCACACCAAGAATGTTGATCTTGACAACCTCAAGAACACACAACACTCTTTGGCTTACAACACCAGAAAGTACAAAGTATTCATAAAGAATTATACTTGTTTACAGAATGAACTGAAATCAATACAGATGTAATCTTATTCCACTCTCTCTTGAGAAAATCAAAGCTGAAAAGTGAATGTTCAAATCTTGAAAGCAATCTCTCACAATTGAAAAACTCAAGTATGTTTTTCTTGTTTGTTATAAAACATAAACAAATTTTTATAGCTTTCAAAGATTGGTCAAAACATTTAAAACAGGAGCGTATTTAGTTGAAAATCATTTAAAGCACACTCAACTAACAAAACAAATTTTGTTAGGATTTTCAAACAATCAATCAATTGAAAGCACGAAACAATCGATTGTTTTGGTTTGACAGCAAGTCAACCAACCAAAACAATTTTCAACCTTTTCAAAAACACCTAAGAGTAAAACAATCGATTGTTTCGACAAAACAACAAGTTGTTTTTCACTTAGTTTGAAAAACACTTTAATCTTAAAAGATTTGAAAACACTTTATCTTTAAATTCAACAAAGAGTGGATTACACAAATAAACTACCCAGATCCTATTCTAAACACAACAACAACTTCAACCTTGCATCAAACACTTGGATTTGGATTCTTCAAAGCCTTTGATCACTCTTGATTCAACATATAGATCCTCATCTTTTTGGCCTAGAACTTAGCAGTTTTATTCTACTATACTTGATTATACTTCTTGGACTGTTGGTACAGGTTCTTTTATTAATTTCTAGAATGATAAATGGTGTGGTACTACTTTTTTAGAAAATATTGTAGGATTATCTGATGGTGCTAGCATTCCGGATACAATCTCTCAATTTTGGACAGGTGGTGATTGGAATATTCCATTGTCTTTACAACAGATGCCTCATCTTTTTAGTCATATCATGGTTAGAGTGGAACAAGATATTCCTAATTGGATTCTAGATGAGTTTGGTGGTTTCACTCTTAAATCAGCTATGACTTTTTTCTTGGATCTAGGAGTTCCCTGTGGTTGGGGTAAATTTATTTGGTCTTCATATCTTCTGCCTTCCAAAACTCTTGTCCTTTGGTAAGTTTTTCATGGGCGGCTTCCTACAGATCAATATATTCAAAATAAAGATTTGCATATTTGTTCTATGTGCACACTTTGTGAAAAACACGAGGAATCTATTAAGCATTTATTTTTTGAATGTTCTAATGCTTTGTGTATTTGGAGTTGGGTTCGACAAATTTTTCCTACTTCTCATTTCTATAATAAGGATGATTTTCTCTATTTTATTAAGAGTGATGGTAGTACTTTGGTTAAATTGATTAAGTTTGTTGTGATAACTCTTTCTATTTAGATGATATGACATACGAGGAATTATGCTCGTTTTTAGGATAAGATTGAGGTTTCTACGACTATTTCAGTTATTAAAGATTAAACTCATCTAGTGGGTAATTCGTCTAAAGCTTCAATGAAGAATGATATGTTGGATTTCAATGTGATCAAGTTTTTTGGTATTAATACTCGTACTAGTAATGTTCTTTGTCCTCTTCCTGTTAGATGAAAGTTATTTTTTGTGGGAGTATGGAAGAATTTATTGGAGCTTTCTTTGCATTTCTTGAAGTTCAGATTGCTCTGGTTGCTGAGTTTTATGGGGTTATACATGCTATGGAGGAAGCTCAAAAGATGGGGCTTACTAATGTTTGGTTAGAATGTGATTCTGCTTTGGTTTGTGCTGCGTTTACTACTAGGACAAATGTTCCTTGGATGCTTCGTAATCGATGAAATACTTGTCTTAATTACTGTGGAAAAATCAGGTTTAGGATTACTCATATTTTTCGTGAAGGAAATGTGTGTGCTGATAAGTTGGCTAATTTATGATTTATTCATAGAGATTTTTTTCATTGATATAATAGGCTACCATCTAATCTGTTCTTAGAATTCTTTATGAATATGTATAGTCTACCTATGTATCGTTTTTGTTAACATATGTGTTTTGGTCTAGTCCCCCTATATTTTTGTATTTTTTTTAATAATACTTTTTTTCTTCATGTGATTGCAAATGATTGTTGTTACTTGAGGTGTCAGCATAGTTGAGATGTTAAGTTGCATAGTGATGTATAACATGAAAGCTTTTATTTAAAAAAATAACTTTATTCTTACAAATTAAAATATTCTTGAAATAATATCTTTTAAAACATTTTATAAATTAGATTTTTTAAATTGGTATGAATTTTTCACAAATGTAACTTTTTATGTGATTCTAACACTTTTTGGAATATTTTATAACGTATTATTATTTCAAATAGGTTTATTCCTATTTAAAATTTTGAATTTATTAAATTTATTTAAAAAAATTGTTCTTAAAAGAAGTGTTATCTATATTTTTAAAATATTCGTCGCATTGAAATAAAAATTATTATAAAATCTTAAAAAAAAATGTGACATAATAAAACTCTTTATTGATTTGAATTTTTTATTATTACATTATGATATCATTCATTATATCACTTTTTAAACGTGATAAATTTTTAAAACTTCAACTTTGACAAAAATTTGCACTTGTTAAATTATACGAGTGGCTATAATTAATTGAAATACGAAATTTTTTTAACAGAAAATATATATTTTAATTAAATTTTCAAAAAATATTAAAACATATTTTAAAGAAACCTCTTTAGATGTTAACTTTGTGGTTAGTTTAAAAAAAACCAAGGTAAAATATTTAAATCATGTACTGGACCAGACCTCGGACATCGGCATCAGAATCGGCACCTGTGGAGCAGGTCGACTCGGTGGTCTGGTCGCGTTAGTGGGTCACGTAAGTGGACCCCAGAGATGTGTGTGTTGGAAACCCGTATATATGAAAGACCTAGTTAGCGAGAAAGTGCATGCAGGTGATGTGTATAGTACATTCAAGTTTAGCACAAGTAAATATCCCCCGAAGACGCCAAGGCCCAAGAGCGCTAGGGTTTTCAGAGAAAAGCTGCATGCATGATATGTAAAGAACTAGGGAGCCTATAGAACAGATGGGCCCCGTAATGCTGGTGCATGAGTTGGTACCTTGACGGCCTTGCTGTTAAGATTGTGCACTCCAAAGAGGAAGATTCTGTGCGGTTCTTGTGCTAAGATTGTATAACAAAGTAACAAAATTTCCTCCCAACAAACCTAATTTCACTAGAGATAAGGCTCTAGTGTGAAAGGGCTTGTTACAATGAGGTAACCTAAAATCAGTCTATAAAAGGGAGTTGAGATCCCTGGTAAAGGTACACCGTTTCTAAGACTGAAACTACTTGCTTATTTACTCATTGTTTCTTAGCCAAGTTCTGACTTGATCGTCGGAGTGCAATCAACAGGTAGGACCCTTTCTGTTTCAACGGAGCAGCTTTCCAACATCTAAGAGTAAGCACAGATCCACCAAAAATAAGAGGAGCTACCGCTTGTCTTTGAAATCAATTGGCGACCAGGTCAACCGGCAAGAACAAATGACAATATTGTTTTGTTTTGTATCTTATTTAATAGTTATTTCTGTTTTTATAAATTTAACTAGATTTTAAAATCCATGAAACCTTATCAATTTAAATTTGAAAAGAATAACAATTCAGTTATCATAATTGTATTTAAATATTAAGATTTTTGAAGCTAATTTATTTTTAAATTTTCAGAGTGTGTGAGTTTCGGTGGCCGTTGAGTACGCAGGTGGCGGAGGTGCGAGGAGGCAGACCGGCGATGTGACAGTGGAGGAGGGCGGCGGAGGAATGCGCGAAGTACATGAAAGTGAGTGACGATAGCAAAGATGCGTGAATTTTGGACATTCATGAGATTTTTCGTTTCCTTTTACTCTAAATTATATCATCTTAAGTTTTCGATAAACTTCTTTGTTAATATTAACTTTTCTGTAATAAGAAAATTAAATTTTAAGGTGGTTTAGAATTAGTTTATGTAATTTTATTTTTTTCAGAAGAGATAAGATCTGATACACGTCTAATAATTCATTGGAACAATTTGCGCAATATTATTATTTTTTATATTTTCACCACATTATTTTATTACATATCATATTTTTCTGATTTTCACTTCTTTTTTTTTTAGTTGTTCAAATTTTGTATGGTTGCCATGACAAATTTAACGATTGGGTGGGGAATGGTGTAACTCCAGCCTTAGAATTTAGTTTAAAACTCTATGAAGATGTTCTCAAACTAGGATTCAAAGTTATTCTGCTCACTCGATGTACTGAAAGACATAAGAGTGTTACAATTCATAATTTGGTTAATGTTAGAGTTAAGAAATAAGAACAATTCTTGTTAAGCTAATTCCTAAAACATATTTACTATGGCAGAAAATTATACATGTTTATTTAAAAATCATACATAAGTTTTTATCCGAAGGCTATGTTTTAGGAATTAGTTTAATAAGAGTTATTCTCATTCCTTAAACTCGACCTTGACCAAATTATGAGGAGTAACACTCCCTTGTCTTTCACTCCGTCATCCCCTATTCAGAATATCTCCATAGAATTTTACACTAGCTTCTATGGCTGGAGCTACACCGTTCTCCACCTAATCATTAAATTTCTCAAAGTAAAAAATCTGAAGCCTGCAAGAACATTCAAACACAAGAAATTTGAACAAGATAAATAACAAAAGTTAACATGGTAAATGTAGAAGAATACTAAAGGCATTTTAGAAGATGATTGTTGTTACTTGAGGTATCAGCCTAACTGAGATGTCAAGTTGTATAGTGATGCCTAACATAAAAACTTTCATTAAAAAAAATAAAAATGTAGAAGAATACTAAAGGCATTTTGGTCCTTATACTTAATTACTTACTTTCATGTTGGGACTTAATTAAAATTTTGAAATTTCTGTGAGATACTAAAATGATAATAAGCGGCTAAATTAAAAGACAAAAATGGCAATGGTTTTTTAATAACGAACTAAAGTGATAAGTATTATAAGGATGTTTTGATTTTTAATGAAATTTAAATTTTAATTATACTAATAAATTGATTAATAAAATATTTCATTAAATATATACAATTTTTTTAAAGTAATACATGTAAACACATTATTATTATTTTAATTTAAAAAATAATATATATATATATATAATAATAATAATAATAATATATTTGAATTTTTATTTATAAAAGATTAAGGTATCACCATTGTATTTAACAGTGAAACCTATACAATTTATGCATTTCAGAAAGACAAAAACACATTATTAAATATTAAAAACTCTTTATCCAATTTCTTGAAGGTGTTAAGAATTAGGGACAGATGGAAGTTTCTTCCTACACCTCAATGTCTTCCTTCTTTCACCCTATACTTAAAAAAAAATATTCAAATTACCCTTCAACATTTTTCATTGAATGATTTTTTTTTTTAATTTCGGAATATGGAATTCAAAGACTTTATAGAATCTGGAATTTAAATTTTTGTTTCAAATTGTACAATATTCCATAATCCAAAATACAAATTTGTATTCTAGATTATAGAATTTGAATGAAAAATTTTAGAATTGTTGAGAATGAGACTAAAAGAAGTAATTATTGAAATGTAGAAATAAATTTTTAAAATTTTAAAATAAGCGGGTTATGCGGGTCAACTCGCCACAGTAACTCTATAACCTATTTTATTAAATAAAATTAACAAATCTTTATTCTTGAAATCAATATAAAATATATGTTAAGTAATAGAAAAATATTAAAAAATAAATAACATTCCAATATTTTATATAAAAAAAACAATTATCTTTACACTAAAAGAACATAATATTTATTTAAAAATAAACAACAACTAAATTACATAACTTAATGTTCAAAAATATATATCAATTTTATTGTTACATCATGTACAATAGTATAAAGTCAAGAACAAACTCAAATAATATTTTATTTTATTTATAAGGAATTTTCGCAAAGAAATTTTTATAGGGATGCTCTTAACTCCATGTTTAGAAACAAACCAAAAAACATGTAGTGCAATTTGGTTTTCCACTCCTACAACTCACCATAACTGAGTAGCTAACCTGAACCAACCTTCACCCTTTGTGGTGTTTGGCTAAAACAATAACTTGTTCATTCAAACTCCAAATAATCTCTCAAATATTTTTCACTTTCTTTTCCTTTTTCTTCTTTTATCTTTTCTCAAAGAGCACTTGTCACTATCCAAAGCCACCCTTCAATAAAGATTGCATTAATGGCTACCTCTTCCTTATCTCTATCTCTAGTCCTTTCCTTCACCACACTTCCATCTTTAGGACCACAATATGCTTCCATGGCCTCTTTTCTCAATCTAACATTTTCAGCATTCAGTTATGGATGCCAAAGTTGGCCCCTTATTCACCTTACTTCAATATGGAAAAACTTTCTTCATTTAGAGGTTTCATCTTTGCAATTCTCAACTATTGAAGTGGAACCATCTTTTTGCAGATGCATTCAGATCAGTTGCAGATACTTTCTTTCCTTTCAGGACTTCTATCTTCATTTTACTCAGATTTCTTTCTTTTTTTTTGACAAATCTTATGTCATATTTAATCTACTACATATTGATAATATACAATAAATAGTTAATTTTTTAAAATTTGATTTCAAAATATAAATTTTCAGTTTACCAAAATTTCACTTCACTATTTTACCTTCAACATGATAAAAATAATTTTAGAATAATAAATAATATAAAAAAAATTAAATATGTTTTCATTTACATAGTTCAAACTTTAGATTTTTTTAACACTATATTAGAAAATCTATTGTAATAACTCATTGTAAGATTTGTATACCTGAGAAACATATCTATAATATGAAGTAGAATGTCAAAAATCAATTTTCTGTTATGAAAAAATATATTTATATAAAAAACTTTTATATTAGATATTATTATGCTACTTGCCATCTCGATTAGATTGTCACCTCTAAAAAAACATATTTAACTCAAATATAAATTACTTTTAAATTTATTATTTTTAATTTGTTTTATTAAAGGATAACAATTGGATTAAATTTTTTATAAACATGAATGGAGAAAGTATTGACATACTTTTATGGATGGAAGTGGCAGAATATTAGGTATTAGTGGGAACATCAAGAAATTTGAATAGAAGTAAGTCATCTTTTGTGGTAAGGACCTGTTGCTTTTACAACATAAAATTTTCTTTAAACAATTTGAGAGAGATCGGTGTGGTAAAGAAATGAAAGGAAGAAGAAGAGGAGAAGGAAGATGAATAAGTCATAGAGACTCTGGAGGTAGCGGAAAGTATGACTGATGAAAAAGAAAAATGACTCTAAATACCATATTACATATTAATGGGACAAATAAAAGAGAAAAACTAAAACTGATATTATTATAAAAAGCTAAAATATTAGCTTATATAGAAGGGTATATATAAAAATTTGATGGTGTTACACAAAACATACTCTTACATATGCTATCACATAAACCAAAATATGGAGTGTTTTACTGTATATTAGGAATTAAATTGTGATTTATCCTAATATACAATACAAAAGAAAAAAAAACCTTTAATAATATTTAATTTCTCATATTTTAAATGAATCATTCCCAAATCAATAAGAAAAAATATTTTTTACAACAATTAAGAAGAAATAAATTGAAAAAACGAGTTTTTTTTTTATGAATCTCAGCCATTACACAGTTCTGTCTCTCTTGTGATAATCAAAATCTTAAACACATGACATGATACTTTAATTACGGTTTAGTTTTTAATTGTTTAATTATTTTTTTTTCCTGTTATGAAAAGATCGCAGTCATTTGAGACCAAACGAATACTTAATGGATGCCGTTTTTCTCGTTTAGGTTGTTTTCTATTTAGCCGCAATCAGCGCATGATGAGAACTAGATTATGATTCCAAAATTATTATTTTTTAAATATAAAAAATTAAAATAATAATCACCAATTTCAATTTCAACTGCTTCACAATTTTTTTAAAATTGATATTTTTATTAGTCATACTTTGACGAAAATTCTTATTAATTATATTTCAAAAATAAAATAAAGTTGAATAAACGACGTTACTCATAAATTATCTTTTAAGACAATAATAGTCCATAATTATTAAAAAATAATTTTATTTTAAGATAATTAAAAAAGTAGAAAAAGAACATTATTGTATCCCAAGAAAGGCTGCAATGTGGAACGGCGAGAAAGTCTCCGTACATTCACCTGACTCCCTTTTAAAATATTAATTTATTTAATTTTATTGTTATTTAATATTGAAGATAAATAAATGTAAACTTTGCAATTACACTATATAAAAAAAGTATTGAGAAAATAAAATATGATGATAGAACAACAAAATAACAAAATTTAAGTTGCTAATTAAGTATACAATGTTTATAAATTTAAATTTGACCATTAACAAAGATTAATAAATCTTTATTCCACAAATCAATATAAAATCAATGTTAATAATGATATTAATAGAAAATTATTTAAAAAAATTCTAATATTTTATATAAAAATAACAAAAAAATACAATTATCTTTACATTAAAAGAATATAATATTTATTTAAACAATATATAACAATAAATTATATAGCTTAAATAAAAATAATTTCTTAAACTTATGTATGTGATAAAAACGGTTAGAACTATGATATTTTTCACATATTAAATTCTTTTTCTTATACTTATTATTAATTCAAATTTTATTAGTCTTAAATTATTTATGTGGTATTACATTAGTTATATTCCATATGTTAGTTATTAAATCAAATATCATATTTGTTTAACTATTACTTACAATCAGTTTGTTTTTACAATGTTATTTTTTTCAATTAATTTCCACATTTCATTGGTTGCACCAGAAGTTAATCACAAGTCATGCATATTATGAACTTCATGGAAAGAGAGAAAAAGGAATATGAAAGAAAGAATAAAAGAAAAAAAAAGAGAAGAGAAAAATAGTGAAGGATAGTCATAAAAAATGGCTTTGACTATGAACCACAAAAATACCAAAAGGACAATCACAGAAAATAAAAGACAGAAACAAGGAAAGGAAACATTTTTACAAAAATCCAAACACCCCAGAAAAAATTCCAGCAACCTAAGGTAAAGAAAAAGGAAAATGAACTCAATGAAGACAAAAAAAATTACATTTCTAGTTAATGGAAGTGCAACGACAACAACTTTTTGTGTTCTAGATTTTAAGGTTGAAAAAGAGGGCATTGTGGATATTATATGTTATTAAAAATCATAACACCATCACATGTCTTGTCAAAGTTATATTTCTATGCTGTTAACTAGGTGAGAAAACATTGTAACTAGTACAAAACTTTAGGTAAAGGAATTTGATTCATCTTTAGGAGGATTCTATAGTTTACTCAAAATAATGTGATATATTAAAACTATATACTTACTAAGAATAAATACCATTCAATTGTAATAAAAAAATACCACATTAGGGAAAAGGAAAATTAAAGTGGTAGATAACTAATTATCAAATTAAATAAATAAAAATTAAAAATATCATGTCACCATAAATTTACTTTTATCCTCTTAATAAATGGATTAATTATTCTTAAATTCACTTTTAAGTATTTCTTTTAGCTTTAGGGCTCTTTCTACTAAAACTCTATCACTTTATTGTTAGTGAGACTTTTACTAGCAAGACTTCTCATTTATCTTTAGGATTAAATATGTTTATTCGTTCGTGTAACATGAAATTGATTTTTGTTCGTAGTAATGAAATTATTGGAATGAGTCTCTACTTATGTTTCTTTTACGCAACAAATGAATCTTTAACGTTGACTGTATTATAATATTATAGCATTCATGTCATCGATGAGTCAACCTGAAATATTTTAACATCCTAGTTGAGACTAGAAATCTATTTGTCACGTAAAAAAATCACAATAATTCATTCAATAGTTTCTTTATTACAAGTATACAAGAGGTCTAAAGTTTAGATTAGGGACGAAAACCAATTTCACATGAAAGTATATAGACGAAAAACATATTTAACCTTTATTTTTATATCATTTGTAATTGCTTAAGGTGAGAGGACCATATCTATGTTATTTTTTTTTCTTATTTACATATATTTATTACTAACTAAGGATTCTTTTGTATTTGTGGATTGTTTATTAACAAGTATTATTCTGTTTAATTGCATTTTTTTGAAAAAGTTCCAAAATAAGAGAACATTTTGTCAAAAAAATTTATGAAAATTGTAGAACAACAACCCATAAATCTTTCAACTCAAACTTTAGACGAACATAAGTCCATGAAAATTTATATTACATTCTACTCCAACAAATTATTTGAGACCAATTTAGTTAGAAAGTAAACTTAAAAAGCTTCAATTTAGGATTTGGAATCACCGTTTAGAAAGGAAAGAGTTGTCAACCTTAAAAGTTCGTATTCTCATTCTAAAAAAATCTCAGATAGAATAATGCAACTTAAATGAAATTATAATTTGTAAGAAATTTTTTCAAATCTAATTGTGGATTTATTGCAAGAACATTATTAGCATAAATAATTTTTTAGTTAAAATTTTAAAATTTAAATAATTGGAAGTTAATTAAATACAAATTTATAAACTTTTTATCAATAATAAAAACTAATTTAAATATCAATAATTTTTTTTAAAATAATATATAATTTAATTAATATAGCAATTAATTATTTTTAAAATTAATTTTTATTTAATATTTTTCTAGTATGATTCCAAACCTAGATTCAACTATATTTCTAACAATATACAATTTATAATTTTGGACACCATTTACTATTTTTAATAAATTTTCTTTCGCCTAGATATAAATGTATAGACGAAATCAATCTTCCTTCGCCTAATACCTATTTTTTATGTTTTGATTGAAAAATAGAGTTAAATCATACAACATATATCATACAATGCATTTGATTAGGTTGTCATAGCATTTCCTAAGGTAGGTTCAGTTTTTAAATAATCTCTATTGAATAGAATGTACTTTAAACTAAGAAAGGCTAGGTGTAAGGGTTAATGCCCTTAAAAGAGGGTCAATTGTTTTGCCTTTATATTAATATGCAGCTATACAAAGGCAAAGATCTGCAAAAACCATGCCTGTCAGAACAGTTGGAGCAACATGTTCATGGCTAAATCGGATGACTAAATTACCTAGGTTAGTGTTGTTGCATATACTTTCATTCCGTATTATTATAATATTAGGTCTTCGATTTTCCGTCATTTTAATTATCGGTCTTTTTGTATGATGTTTCTTGATCTTTTTGGTAGAAGTAATCGTAATGACACTCTAACAGTTAAGTTAGCTCGTGATTTAAGTGAAAGAGAGTATTTTGGGTACGATATTCATTATCTTTGATTCTAAGGAGTTTGTCTATTTATAGTTGTGTTTTGGTGTATGGAAGTGTACGAACATACCCTAATGAAGTCCAATTGTCTCTTGATTATAGTTTTGTATGATTATCGTGTAATGGTTGTCAAAATCACTTCACAAGACATGGTGTAAGATAGGTCACAAAGCTGAGTAGTTGAATAGTGACGTATTTAGAGACCAAAATTTAAGAGTAATGGACAAAACAAATGGATTTTTGTGGATTTAGCTAATCTATTTACTAGTCAATATATAAGTTCTTTTGATATTTAGTGTACATAATATTTATATAAGAAATCATCATTATTTGTTTATATAAAAATAATTAAAATGAATATGATATTTATATCTGTAATGTTTTATAAATTATTATTATGATTGAGAAATGTGCATTTAATAAAATAAATACATTTGAAGAAGACGTTGAGTGTGTTAGTATAAATAACTTTCATACACCAATCATTCAATCTCACAAATCTAGCAATTATCTTCGTTAAGATTCCAAATCTCTTTCATTCGCTCACACAAATGATATAATAGTGGAGACCAATATTTTATACCACCTGAAGTATAGAATCACATTATTGGTAATTGTTAGAGGATAATTTATTTTAATACAAAATTTAAAACATATTAAAAAAATTAATCAATTTTATTTTCAATCAATATCAATGAAAAAATATAACAGAATTCTTTTTGAAAGTATAAAATTGTAATCTTATTATGCAAGAATTATAAATACACATACACATTCAAGAACCAAACAAAGTAATGATTTTGACATATACTTGAAACTTTTACATTCTTAATCAATAAGAAATCACTCCAACTAATTGAATGATTACTTTACTTGCAACTATGTTGAAGTTAGTGTGTTTCAATTAAATTCATTTGAAAAGTATTTTCATTTGTATATTTCTTGGCATAAACAGCTATACAATCACTATGCTTAAAAGTTGAAGCCAGAACAATTTATAAGCACTAACCTTTTACTCTATTAAGCCATTTTTGAAGAATAAAAGTGTGAGAGAATCATCAGATTTTAGAGTAAACAAAAAGTGAGATATTTTGTAGTGATATTAGGAGAATGAAGTGATGATATTTTCTGCAGCAAAGTTTTGAAGTATAAATATAAATGTAGGAGTGAGCAGAATCATAGAAGCAGGGTTTGGTGTTGTGGTGTGGCAAATGAGTATTTTCACATCACAGAACATAACATCAGCAACACTCAGAGACAGAGTCAAATTGGGATAGAACATCACATGTCTTAGATCTGTCTCATACTGCATTCACATTCAGTCATTCCATCCAGAGTGTATCTTCCAACTCTTTCCACATTTTCCACCCAGAAATCCTCCATTCCTCTCTCCTACTACCTATGTCCATTTCTGCTTCAATTATTGCACACTTTAGCCACCTCATTCAATTTCCATCCACCTTAAAATTGGGTTCCACAACCACAAAGTTCTCTTAACCATGCTTCTCCTTGTCCTATATACCCACATGGGAATATTATCATTTTTCATGTAAAATCACTCCACTTTTTCATCTACATGTGCCCCTTTCAATCTCTCTCATCACACCCCAGATCTTAATTATCCCATTTATCTAACACTCTTTTGTGTGCCATTCAGTCCAATTGGGTTGCTAGTAGTACTCACTACTGGGTGTACTGAAAGATCAGGTTTTTCGGTGGAACAAGGAGAACCACCCTCCATGTTGATACTAGTTCTTGGACTAGCTTCAGCTACTTTGTTAGTGATTGTTGCAGGTTATGTGTTGTATTGCCAGAGAAGAGTGTCAGGATATGAGAGTAAGGACATTGAAAGCTCAGAACACAAGGAGGAGGAGGTGGCTCTGAAGGAGGATTTGATGATCTTTCAAGGTGGGGAGGACCTTACAATATGTGACATATTGGATGCTCCAGGGGAAGTGATTGGAAAATCCAACTATGGAACACTGTACAAGGCCTTGTTGCAGAGGAGCAACAAGGTGAGGCTGCTCAGGTTTCTGAGGCCTGTGTGCACTGCAAGAGGTGAAGAATTGGATGAGTTGATTCAGTTTCTTGGAAGGATAAGGCATCCTAACTTGGTTCCTCTTCTGGGGTTTTACACTGGGCCAAGGGGTGAGAAGCTTCTTGTTCATCCCTTCTATAGACATGGGAATCTCACTCAATTCATAAGAGGTAATAGATTGTTCTCTTGCCTTTTGTACTTTTAATTCTGTTATTTGGTCTTGCAGGAAATCCGTGCGGCTTCATTCTTTTGGGATGTTCATTTGGTATTTTGTTCCTGATTTTGTCAATATAATAATGGGTTTGAAGGCTTGTGGCAAATCTTGATCTGCAATTAGTTTTAAAGCATTCAGTACTTAGTTTGTATTACTGTTAGTGTTTTGTTAGGAGATGGAAAATGTTGAATTGTGGGGATTTGGGAATTATAGAAGAAACATAGAGTTTTTTTCTCACTCTAAATCTTCCTTCCACCCTTGCAAAACCATAGTTTCTTAAGATTCTAACACAAATCAATACAAATTTACTAGTAAAAATATCTCTTACTTTTCGACAGTTTTTGTGTTTCTTTTCAATGTTTTTGGTTCTGTGTTAATAGCTCTTAATTATGTGTAGGAGTATTATTATAAAAACTAGCTTGAAAAAAACTAAAAAAAAAATTACTTTAGAATGGATGGACTAATAGTTATTTCAATAGAAAAGTGAAATGAGATTTGTACAGCAGAAGAGTTACATCATGTTTACACTGTAGAGAGAGAATGTTGTGTTGGCATATATATTATTTGTTTTTGTTTCATTATTTTAAAGGGAAGCACTATGAGCATTGTGTAAGGCTTTTATTTTTGGTCTGCTGTGTACTTTAACGAAATAGACTTTTCTTTAATGGTGTCAGAAAGCTGAAAACAACCCCATCTTTCTTCTTCTTTTAGTATTTTACTGACATTTTCTTGGCTGATACGATCACTACTCAATTTTTATTGCCTTATGTTTTGGTCATTTTCATGGCACTGGTATTCATGCATCTGTTAATAAAATTTCAATTAGATTAGGAAATGTCTACATTAAGAAGAGCAAGTGATCAAATAGCAAGGCAGAAGGTTTCAAACCAAGATACTATTTGATTCATTAGACCTACTCTTCACACCTTCTGGAGTGATTTTTGTTTTGCATTATATGTTTCATTTGTTGATAAAAAATGTTCACTATGCAGATGGAAATGGAGAGTGTTACAAATGGTCAAACATATGTAGAATATCCATTGGAATTGTCAAAGGATTGGAGCATCTTCACACATCACAGGAGAAGCCAATTATCCATGGAAACCTCAAGTCTAAAAACATCCTCTTGGACCGCTCCTACCAGCCCTACATCTCTGATTCTGGCCTACATCTTCTGCTGAATCCTACTGCTGGCCAAGAAATGCTTGAAAGTTCAGCAGCTCAGGGTTACAAGGCACCTGAGCTCATCAAAATGAAGGATGCTAGTGAGGAGAGTGATATATATAGCCTTGGTGTGATCTTGCTGGAACTGCTTTCAGGAAAGGAACCTATCAATGAGCACCCTACTCCTGATGAGGATTTCTATTTGCCAAATTTCATGAGAAATGCAGTCCTTGGACACAGAGTTGCTGATTTATACCACCCTGCCATTCTTCTCAGAAACAGCAGAGAGGATAGTATTCCAGTCACAGAAGAATTCATTCTCAAAGTTTTTCAACTTGCCATGGCTTGTTGCTCCCCTTCACCCTCAGTTAGACCTAACATAAAGCAAGTCCTCAAGAAACTTGAAGAAATTATGTTCTAGAATCCATAGGGGGCTTTTTGTGATTTTTTTGTGTAGTATTGGCCACTCTGGCAGAAGTGATGCTGCACACTTTATATTCTTCAAGCTCCTCATTAGCAATGATGTGGTTAGAGACAATATAACATTTATATATGAGAAATTAGGAAGAAAAAAAAATTGTGCAACTGACTACCAAACAAAGACTTCAGAACAGTTGATGTTGATGTTAAGGGTTAAAGTCACATGAGAAATCACAGCTTGAAACCAAAGCTACCAAATTCTGAACTCCAAATCTAAAATCTGGCTCCCAATTACTGAATTGATTTTTGAGATTTGTGAGACTAAGTGAGCTTGTGAAATGGACAATGCCACTCATCCTGGTACTAATTGTAGAGATTTGATGGGAAACTATTCAGATTATGTGCTGCTGTCCAAGAATTTTTAGCAATAGTATGTGAGTTTTGCTGTTGTGGATAACCACAGAATCTGCAATGAGAAGTGGTCTTTATCCACAGTGGCCCTATAAAAAATTCCATGTTATGGCCAAAGAGTTGAACATGCAATAGTGAAAAGGAATCTGAATAATTATGTAGGCCAGGAAGTGGGATCATTTGGTGGCAGATTTTCAAAATCTCACCAAGAACAACTTACATTGTTTGTTATGGTTGGTTAGGTCTCTCAGCAGTACCATTTCATTCTGAGAGTATGCCCTTTATTTACATCAGATAATTTTGCAGTTCTTTTATCTTGAGAGAGACCATAGTTTCCCAGTTAGTTGTAATCTTCTTCATTTGGTGAAATGCTTGTTTTCAGTTATGCAACTTACAGTGAAAGCAACTCATTATTGTTCCCTCATTTCAGAGGATTCTGACACTGCACGTTTATGAATGAGAATGAAATCATCAACCACCATTGCAAATTTTTTAATTTTTGATTGATAGATTGTAGGTGGTGGAGGTGGTGGTTGGAAGTTAGGTGAGGGAGGGTGTACTAATTCATTACACTCATACATCACTATCTAGTTCATAACAAATGCAAGATTGTTTGCTTTGCATTTTCTTATCCCTCAAAAAGACCACAATTACAGTTATGAAATTGCAAAACTTAATGGTCAAATCTATCTGTGCTTTTGGAAATGTGATATGTCACCTTGACTAAGGACCAATCAACCCTAATTTCTCCATACACATTGGGAACATGTGGGGGCAAAGTACAGTTTGTGGTAACAACATGCAACATTGTGGTTCCCACCTTTTTCCCTTTATATATGTAGTACTACCTTTCTCTCATGCCCTTCTCCACATTCACATAGATACCAACATAGTTTCTATTCACAATATTTCTAGATAAAAAAAAATTCTGTAAAATTTCCTTATGAATTCCTTTAGAACAATTTTTGTGAAAAAATGAAGAAAAAATGATTTTTTTATAAGTTAAACTTAATTTATATGCAAGTCAAGAATAAAAATTTGTAAAACTTTGGAGAAGTTATATATATGAGAGAATTTTTTATAAGTTAGTTAATAGATAAACTAATTTTAACTCATCAAAACAGGAAAAAAAAGTGGGTTCAACCTCAAAAGTTAGAGTAAAAGATAAAGGTTATGATTATATCTACATAGTTAATATTTATATATATGTTATTTAGGTAAGGATATTTATGCCATTTTCATGTGTTTGTTTGTTTTATACCAAACAACTAAATTATTATTTTTGAACAAATGTGTTTCAGATCTATTAGGTTTTTACTTCTTTAACTTTAAATTTAATATTTTAATAAGATTAACAAATATTTGTAGTAGTATATATCTCCAAATACTAATGAAAATCATGAACATCTATGTAACAACTCTTTAAATATATATATATATATATATATTTGGATCTTAAAGTACTTCCATTAAAGAAAGATAAATTTTACTAATTTGTTAAACATTTAAATATTATAAACAAAAAATGTTAGCTGAAAAAGAAAAATCTACCAAAAGTAGCTAAAAGGGTTACTAAGATCAATAAAAAATCATGCAATAATACTAAAAAAAGTATTATTAATGTTTTTCTTTAATAATCTTATTATTATATAGTATAATTATACAAATATTTTTATTATTCTTTTTACTTGCAAGTCAGCAAATTTATGCTTTACTGAATAATACTATTACTTTTCATTGTATTTAAGAATTCAGCCAATAATGCCAACAAAATAGTCAAAAGGATGGTGATGCTTTTGTTTATGTTCCCAAAAAAGAAAATTTTTCTTTCCTTTTGGTGGGTGTGTACAATTGTGTTACTATGTAGTCTTGTTTAATTGTTTTACATACTTATGGTAGAATTTTGAGTAAGTCTTGTTTTAACCCTTCTTCATGGTGTTCTTGAGAATTAAAAGCAAAGAAAAAAGTGATTAGAAAACAAAGTAGAAGTTCATCTTTAGAAGATTAACATCATTGTTGCATCTTAGTGATTTATTAAAGGTAGTAGAATCCCATGAATGCTTGCTTCACTATTCATTAATTAATGAATAAGATATATGCTTATGGATGTCATTATCCATCACATGATACTATAATTGCAACATAAATAGAATGGTTATTATTATTTTTAAAAAAATGAAAATTTGATAGAAATCAATTATTAGTTAAGTTGTGAAATGACCTACAACCTAACCAACCAAACTCTTTTTCCCATTGCAAATAATTGGGAAGAAGAAATGCCTCAAATGAGTTTGGATCCACAAGCATGATGCAGCAATAAATTGTGCTTGAACATCATAAAATATAGCTACTTTTTCTATTATATATGTTATAATTATTGGGTAAGGTTTTAACTCCACATTTTGCATATTTATAATCCATTTATTAAGAAGTTTGATAGAAAGAAAATGTTTCATTTTATTTCATGAAATCCAAGTTAAGAAAGTAGGAGTTTTCTTTGTTTTATCTGTTTAAAAATTAATAGTTTTAGAAAATCATTTTTTTTAAATTAATATGAGGAAACAAAATCTAACTTTTTGAATTAAAATAAAAGTTTTACAGAAAAAATATCGTATTATTTTATTAATTTTTATTCTTTATGAAATGCATCTGGTTTGATTTTGGTTTATGGGAAAAATTGTATTTTTTTCTTATGAAATTAAAAGTCACCATTTTTAATTGCTAATATTATATGACACTGATTAACTTTTTATGTGTTGAACAAAATGTTAAAAGAAAATTGAAGTGATACTACTAGTATTGAAATATAATATTCACATGTATTATTAAGAAAATCTTAAAATTTGTAAAATAACTATTATTAATCTATCTTAAAACACATATTGGGGATTAAAAATGATGATTAAAAATTTGGAAGAATATGAAAATAAATAAAAAAGACTACTTTACATGGATTAAAACAAAGATCTTTACCTTTTATAAGGCTTAAAAAATGATTTAAATTTTACAAGAATGAAAAGAAAATTTCAGAAACCAAAATCTAAACTTACTATTTTTTACAAAAGGTATAAATATATGTAAACTTAAAAAAGTGGATTGCTTTTGATTTGTAGAAAATTTATATAAATATTTCTAATAATGTTTCTTACTAATCAAATGGAAATTTAGCTATGAAAATTGATGATTTTCAGAATTCTTTAAATAAATTGAATAAATTTAAATGGTTGATAAAAGAAAAAGTTTAGGGAGAAAAGTGTTCAATGCATTCCTTAATTAATTAGGTAAAGTTATTTATGAATATAGATTTTGTGAAGACAGATTTGGAATTGATGCGTGTGGTGTTGTATCAATTTGTATGGCTAGTTCATAAATAGTTATCAATGAATTTAACTTTTTCACAACAAATATTTTTATACAAATATTTAAGACAATTTTTCTCCAGAGATCTACACTGTATTATTACTCTTTGTTCCTGAGAGATTCTATGACACAACTCAATTTTTTATTTTTATTTTCTACTAAAATTCTATTTACCTTTTTATTAAAAAAAAATTATAAATTTTTTTTGTACAATTTTAAAGTTCTATGTACTTTCGAGTAAAAAAAATTTATTATCAAATATTTTTATCCTATCAATCTATTTTGTTCTAACTTATTGTTCATAAATAACGTAACAGGATATGGAAGGTTTGGTTTTTTATTAATATATATTTATATTAAAATGCATTTAATTATATAGGTAAATATTTTCTAATTCTATAATTGAATAAATTAAAAATATGATTATTTTAATATATTAAATATTTTATTATAATTAATAATTAGAATTTAATTTGAAGAATGAATGTTTGCGCATCATAAACAATTTGTTCACACTAGGAGCAAGCATGTCATAAATTAAAATCGTATTTTATACTTATTTTAATATTAATTAGTTATTTATTATACTTGGTTTTTTAGTAGGTGCATCCTTTATATTTAAGCTATGTTTAGGTGAAAGGAACTAACTTACGGTTGTGTGTTGTTTTTTATTTAAATCACTTGAAAATCTAATAAGTATACTAAAATTGGATTGGTATTTCTATGAATTTGGAATATTGATTCTATAATATAATTCCTTCTTTTTATGTTTGTTTGGCTTAACGTGAGATCTATAATTAGCTTGAGTTATTATATATGCACGATTGAGTGAAAAAGTTATGTTTTTCTTTAAAATGTGTTTGATAAGTTAAGATTAAATTATTTACTAAAAAAAATTATTAAATAAAAATTAATTTTAAAGATAAAAAATAATTAATTAATATATTGATTAAATTAGATATTACTTTAATTATTGGTATTAAAATAATTTTTAATATTAATAAAATTTATAAATTAATTTTTAAATTGGTAGCTAATTTAGTTACCAAGATTTTAGTTAAAATCATGGTAGTTAATTGATAGCTAAAAGCTTGGTAGTTAATTAGGTTAGTTAATCGATAGCTAAAACCTTGGTAATTAATATAAATACCTTGGTAGTTAATTAAATACCAATTTAGAAACTAGTTTATAAATTTTCTTAATAATAGAAACTATTTTAAATATCAATAATTTTTTTGGTTTATAAAATAGTATCAAATTTAATTAATATAATGACTAATTATTTTTGACATCTAAAATTGATTTTTATTTAATTATTTTCTTATAGTGATTTTTATAGTGTGACTAATATGTCAAATTGTTGTTTTATGATATTTTTTGCATATACTACTCGAGTATCAAATTTATTGCTTGAATAACATTCAAATGGTGGCAATTATTATTGGAACAAAGATTGTTGTTCAAGTGTTACACTAGTTACACAAGTAACTATGCTCATTGCTCAAACTATGGAGTGAGAGAGAAGTTGAAGTAGTTCTCTATCATTTAGAATTCTCATAGTGTCTTCAGCTTGATGCAATAAGTCACATTGTTCAAGCAATAGTGTAACATTAGTGTTGATTATTTCTCCCTTGGAAGTTGGACATTCAAACACTTGTTTGGATGCTTAAAAAATAATGAGACCAAATCAATTTTCTCTCTTCTAAAGCTATAATCACTCTAGCGACAAAAATGTATTGCTCAAGCAATGAGTTCACAACTTGAATTGAGAAGAAAAGATAATAAAAATGGTATTCTAATTGGATTGTGATTTGTAGTATTAAGTAAAGAACCATTAAGGAAAGAAGATATCTTAAATTCATTGATAATTTAAATCACACATATTAAAATATCAGGTGATGAAGACTTTAAAGTAAGTTCTTGCATAATGTACATCATTATGTCATAAGGAGATGGATTTGAATTATTAAAAATGCTTTTGATGGGTCAGGTGAATTCTCTAATGAGACGTATTTTGGATAAGTCTTTCAAAGACATTAAGTTGTAACAAATTATCCTAATGTCATAGGTTATACAATTGAGAATTTATGTAATCGTGGATTATGAATTTAGTGTAATTTAAAATTGTACTTGAGTTCTCTAGATTGAGAATACATGTTAATATGGATAACATACACACGCATACAAAGACGCACATCACACACATATATTGAATTATATATCATGATTGATTGTAATTGGTATAGAAATAGATGATGTTGTAGGTAAGACTACAATTCCAAACAAAATTAGGAGTGTTTTTTTTCTAGAATGATATGTAAAATAATTTTATGTTTAATTGTGTGTAAGTGTATATAGGACGTTATATTATAATATTAGAGTAGGTCATATCCTAAATAGACTTAAGGTAATAAGTTTGTTATGTTTTCTATGAGTACAAATGTATATTTTAGTCATGTTAAAAGAATTTGGTTATAAATTTATAAAGAACTTTTTATTATAATTTTTGTGTGATAAAGAGATAACATTTGTTGGAGATCCCACATCGACTAGAGATTAAAGCCTTTCATAGTATATAAGTGGGTGCAAACCTCACCTCATTGAGCCGGTTTTATGAGGTTGAGTTAGGCTTAAAACCCACTTCATAATATGGTATCAGAGCTCTTCGAATGAAGAGTTTTGCTATGCTTCTCTCTCATTTTTATTTCCCTCTTTGTTGTTCTTGGTTATTTTTTTCTGTTCTCTTTCAAAATCTTGTTTGGTTTTAAAAATCTTTTAGGCAATGTTTAATGAAAACCTTAGTCTTCATAGTCTTAATAGTAGTCACACTATTAAGACATGCAATTTTTGTGGTAAATATGGTCATACTGAGGCTGTTTGTTTTCGCAAAGTGGGTTTTCCTTTTGGTAATGTTAAAACCTCAAAGTTTTCTTTTACTAGAAAAGTCTGCACTTTTTGTAATCATCTTGACCACATTGTCGACACCTGTTATAAAAAGCATGGGTTCCCTTCTGGCTACAAATTCACCAATTGGACATCCCAAGCCAATAATATGATTACTACTGACACTTTTTCTGAGCTTTTTCCTAAAGAACAGGATGTAAAGGGGATTCAACTTACATCACAACAGTGTCAATTCCTTACCAACATTTTGCGTCAGCAAAACCTTGAGGATCCTGCTCCTCACACTCAAATTAATCAAGTCGGCACCATCTCTACGGATGAAATCCCCAATACTGAGCATTCTTCAACAGGTAAGTTTCTCTCTTCACTATCTTCTATAAAAGAATCTTGGATTATTGATTCTGGTGCCACTGATCATGTTTGTCACAATTTGAAAGTTTTTACTACTTATACTAAAACTAAACCTATCTTAATTAGTCTTCCAAATGGCCAAACTGTTTATGCCACATATTCTGGTTTAGTACGTTTTTCTGATAAGTTTTATTTGTCTGATGTGTTATACGTGCCTCATTTTCAATTAAACTTAATATCTGTTTCTAAACTCAAACACCAACTTAAATTCACTTTAACTTTCACTTCAACCCACTGCATTATACAAGACAATCTCACCCAAGAGAGGATTGGTACAGTTAAACCCATCGCTGGCTTGTACCTTGTCACTACCTTGCCTGCTTCTAGTCGTTCTAAACCGCATTGTTTTGCTCCTTTTATTAAGTGTAATATCACAGACAAAACACTATGGCATTATAGACTAGGACACCCTTCACATGAAAGATTACATGTCTTAAGCAAACAATACTCTTTTATTTCTGTTGATACTCATCATGTATGTGACACTTGTAGTTGTGCAAAACAGAGAAAACTTCCTTTCACTTTAAGTAATATTGTTACCTCTGCTATTTTTGATCTTGTACACTTTGATATTTGGGGACCATGTTCCATAATTTCTATGCAAGGTTTTCATTATTTCTTGACTATTGTTGATGATTACTCGCGTTATACTTGGGTTATTTTGCTGCATAACAAATCTGAAGTGCGTCAGCACATCATTAACTTCACTGCTTTCATTCAAAATCATTTCAAAACTAATATCAAAACGATTCGTACTGACAATGGTGTTGAGTTTGCTATGTCAAATTTTTATGCTTCAAAGGGAATTATACATCAAAAATCTTGTGTTGAAACACCACAACAAAATGGCATTGTAGAACGTAAACATCAACACATACTAAATGTAACCCAGACTTTACTTTTTCAAGCAAATCTTCCTCCTCTTTTTTGGGAATTTGCTGTAAATCATGTTGTTTTCTTAATAAATGTTATTCCTACTCCATTACTGAATAACATCACTCCTCATGAAAAGTTGTTTGGAAAACCATATGACATTTCCTTTCTAAAAGTGTTTGGTTGTCTCTGTTATGCTAGTACCATTACTGCACATAGGAAAAAAAATTAGATGATAGATCTATCAAAGGTATTTTTCTTGGCTTCCCGCAAAATACAAAAGGTTATATTATCTTAAATTTAAAGTTTCATAGCATAGAGATATCAAGACATGTAATCTTTCATGAAAACCACTTTCCATATAAATTGGACAGTGGCTTGCCTAAGGACCCTAACACTTTATCTCTCCCTATTTCTAATGCATATAATTCTGCTTTTGATTTTTTTTTTCTGATACTGCACCTCCTGTCGAGCCATGTGCCTCTACTCCTGCACCCAATAATGTCCCTCCACCATCCTCATTATCCTATGATCTTCCAACAAATAGTGCCTCTGCTCCTGCATCCAACATTGCACCTCCATCAGAATTATCACCGCCTGCATCTCCAAGAAGTATCTTACCCCAATTTTCAAGAAGATCAGCTCGTCCTCACCGACAACCTGCCTATCTTGCAGATTTCCACACTGCAGCCAACACTGTAAGTAGTAGATATCCTATTCATAATTACTTGTCTTACAATTCCTTATCTTCCAATTTTAGAAATGTTATTTCCTCTATCAATTCTCATCCTGAACCTCGGACATATAACGAAGCCTCCAAACATGCTTCTTGGCAATCTGCCATGCAAGATGAGCTTCAAGCTCTTACTGCTAACAATACTTGGCAACTTACCCCTCTCCCTCCAGGAAAGAAAACTATTGGTTGTAAATGGGTATATAAAATTAAATACCATTCGGATGGCACTGTTGAGCGCCACAAAGCTAGAGTAGTTGCCAAAGGGTTCACCCAACTTGAAGGACTTGATTTCTTAGACACTTTTGCACCTGTTGCTAAACTCACTACCCTCCGCCTTCTCCTTGCTATTGCCACTACCAAAAATTGGATTTTAAAACAACTTGATGTCAATAATGCATTTCTTCATGGTGATCTCCATGAAGAGGAATACATGACCCCCCCACCTGGCCTCTCTCTTCCTTCTCCCTAACATGTTTGCAAGCTTCAACGGTCTTTGTATGGCCTTCGTCAAGCTGGTCGCCAATGGTACGCCAAACTTTCTACTTTTCTTTTATCAAATAATTACTCTATTTCTGTTGCTGATCACTCTCTTTTTCTTAAATATAATAATGATAAACTCACTGTTATTCTTGTTTATGTTGATGACTTGGTCTTAACTGGTGATGACACGGAGGAAATCAATACAATTACTGCATCCCTTCACCATCACTTCAAAAAAATTTAGGTAATCTCACTTACTTTTTGGGACTGGAAATTGCTCGCAACAGTACTGGTCTTCATTTAAGTCAACGCAAGTATACTCTTGATCTCCTTCAAGAAACTGGCATGCTTGACTCTGCACCTGTGGCCACTCCTATGACTCACACCTCCCGTCTCTCTCCTGACCAAGGCTCACCTCTCGATGCTGATGCCACTTCCCAATACAGAAGACTCCTTGGACGTCTAATTTACTTAACCAACACGCGACCAGACATCGTCTTCGCTGTCCACAATTTAAGCCAATTCATATCTGCACCCACAACTCATCATCAGCAAGCTGTCTCACGTCTTTTGCGTTACCTCAAGGGCACCCTTGGTGAAGGACTATACTTTTCTCACACTAGTTCACTTCACCTCTGTGGTTTTAGTGATTCTGACTGGGTAACATGTCCTACCACACGCAAATCTGTCACTGGATATTCCATCTACTTAGGAGACTCCCTAATATCATGGAAATCAAAGAAGCAGTCAACTATCTCCCGCAACTCCTCTGAAGCCGAGTATAGATCCCTTGTCACCACCACATGTGAGTTACAGTGGTTGTCTTACCTCCTTCAGGATTTACATCTTCCTCTCTCCCAGCCTGCAACCCCGTACTGTGACAACAAATCTGCCCTTCAAATAGCTTCCAATCAAGTTTTCCATGAACGAACCAAGCACATCGAAATTGATTCCCACCTAGTTCGTGAAAAACTTAACTCTGGTCTCCTCAAACTACTGTCCATTACTTCTGCAATCCAAGTTGGGCCTGACAAATATCTACTCCTCAGCTTGAGGGGGGTGTTAATATATTTAATTTTCTATTTTAAATTATTGGGCTTTGTTTGTTTGACCCAACTTTCCTTTTTTGTTTCAGTTAGGTCTTAATCTTTTTCTTATATATACATCATGTATTTTACTCTCTAATATACAAGTGAATAAAAGTTTCTTTATATTTATTTTTCTCTACAATTAGGGTTCATCAAAACCTCTCTTTCTTCATTACGATTACGTGCGCTACATTAAAACATCACATCAGACAAGGAATATTCATCTTCATTCACTGTAATAACATTTAGGTTTCATACTTCTCCTCCCCTTTCGAATGTGCCACATGTAGCCAAAGTTATAGAAATGTTGGATATAATTATACAACAATATAGTGTTATTATGACATAACAAAATCAATGTACATTACATTAGTTGGAAAATACAATGAGAGCAATTAAGGCAATCTGAACGGGTAATAACACGAATGACATGGAAGAAAATAAGTAAAAGTACATAATTCCTAGAAAAATTACAAGAAACATGACAAGACAAGATGATCTTGCTCAATAGAAGAGTCATTCTTTTTTCTTATTTTCTATTTTTTTAACTTATAATTTGTAGATTTAATTCTTATATTTGTAGGTGTAATTTGTAATGTTTATAATAGATTTAGTGGGACTTTCTCAAGTTCAAATAAAGGATCTAATTACCGACCAACCAAAATAAAGACATAAAAAAGAAAAAAAAAAGGAGCAACATTGATCCAAATTAGGAACTTTTATTTTTCACTAAGGAAGAGATCATTAGAAGCATGGAAAATAACCTCCAAACCTTACCATCTTATGAGATTCTTTTTATTTCTTTATGAATTCTAAAAATTCAAATGCCCCCTTCTTTTCATTTTCTTAATGTTTGACCAAAGTTAAGAGGTTATAGATCTAGGAATTTTGTTTCATCTTAAACGCATTTGAGTGTTTTAGAAGGGGATTTTGGATGACATAGGTTATAATAGTCATCTCCTTGTCTTATAAATCACTTTAAAAATTTATTAGATATCAAGTTTGTGAAACACTTGTGAGAGTGATCATCTACTTTGGTCAATGGACAAGAGAATCAAACAAGTTTCTTTTTATATTTTAAGAGAGAAATCAAACTAGTTTCTTGCTTCTTCTTGGACAAGAAACATAATCTCTTACTGAATAGTGAAAAACCCTTATCAAAGTGTTCAAATAAATTCTATATAATATTTAGATTTAAATAAATTTAACACTTTTCCATTGAGAGTTTGACATTTTATGTAATCTGTGTGTCTCTTTTGTGTATTAATTATTATATACTATTCTTTCTGAAGGTTACAAGCAGCTTCATATCTTCTACACTATAACTGGCATTTCATAAGATTATGCACTTCAACTTTCAGTGTCAGTGCAAAGAAAAAATAGATGATCCTCATCTCGAATCACACTAATATCATCTATCTCTGCATTCTCTGTGGTGAATACCTTTGTAGGCTTGGGGCCTCCAAATTTTTCTCCTGCAATTTCACAAGTTCAAACTCAGAATGAGAAAAATATACTTTTCTGTGCATTTAATTAAAATGGAAACATCTTAATTCTTTTTCCTTGTTTTCAGGTAGTTTTTTTAAATCAATGTTTACCAGCAATATGGAGCAGCTCTTCTAATGAATCAGGTAGGATTATCAACTTTCCATGTTCCTGTAAGGTAGTTTTGTGTTTGCTTAGACAGTGGATGGTGACTCTCTTTTTGAAGAATCTTTCTGTTTCTCTCTGAGTTCTGTGGTTAGAAGTACTTGAATAAGGGGTTGAGTATATTTTTCCTAAAGGGTAGTTGAAAGGGATTTCTGGCTCCAAAAAGTCTATGATATGTTCATCTAATATCTTCCTATTTTCATGGTTAATTGCAAGCTCAGAAAGGCTCTTGTTTTGTTGCTGATCTACAAGAGACTTCTGTTTCCATCTTATAGGGCCTTGGTTCTTTTCATTTTCTTCCATTTCAGGATGATCTTTGTGAAAATTAGCATGAAGATCTCCTTTTCCATCCTCAGGAACCATGTTATGCAATCTGGTTTCCCCATCAGAATTATTTGTAGATGAATCAGGAAAACCTCCACCTGTGCTATCCATCTCTTGATGCATTTGGGGGTCTCTTGGAGAATATTCAAAATCCAAGCCTTCATGCCCCTTTAACCTCTGCCAACATGAATAACAAAGTTGTTAGCATCATAATAGTATTTGGATTCAATTAAAACACACCAACATTATAAAGTTTTTCACACTTCCATTCAATCATAAATAGCTATATGATTGAAAATTACCAACTTTCATAACAATTTCCTTTCATGATTAAACCAGTAGTAGTGTACTTTTTAGGGTGGTTGTGTGATGAATGAAAATGAAGTTTTGTAATATCCTTATTACCATGAAGATGTTTTTCATTATGATCTGTGCAGCTTGTGGATATGCATGTAAGTAGTTCATTAAGGAAGTTCTGCTGAGTCTTAAAATTTGAGAAAGCTCAGTGGTCCGAACAGTGAAAGGCTGTGGTCTACAGTACAACACTCCAATCTCTCCAAATGTGTCCTCTGCCTTAGCCGTCTTCAGAACCTGAAATTCAATAACATGATCTATTAGGTTCAGTAGCTTTCAATGTGTACTAAAAGTGTAAAGAAAAAATTAAAATGGAATGCTTGAATGTTACTTATGACAACATACTTGTTCATTGCCATCAACACAGCGAATGAGATCCTGCAACAAATAATCATTTGAAAGCAAGTTTTGTCAATTAGGGAGCATTCTTTGAGATTCATTCAAGGCTAGTTTTTTACTCATGGTTTAGCTTACTCACCACTGCTCCTGAAACCAGTATGTAGAGATCTGTGGGAGACTCATTTTGTAGTATCACATCTTCCTTTGGTGGGAAATACTCAGCATCCATCTCTGTAACCTTTTCACACAAAGTTACTTCCATCAGTTTAACTTTAATCAAGCAATTATTCAACAAGAAGCTTTCATACAAAAGCCTTATTCATAAACTTCACTCAGAATCTCCTTAAAACAAGCTAGAAACAACTCAGAATTTAATCGAAATGCAACCACACACTACATCAAATGTGAGTATATTTTCTAGTAGTAAGTATGATTAAGGTTATTTTGAAAAAGGGTAATTTTTCTTTCTTATAGTCTTCACTAATATCCTTAATCAATGTGAGATCAGTTCTTTGACACTAAGTGGTGGTAGAATAGTTTTTTCTCTTGAAGAAGAAAGAAGTGGATGATGGAAAAGGGTTTTGACAAAATATGAAGGTACCAGTTGGAAGAGAAAATCATCTGAAACTCCTTGGAAGAGGTAGAGCCTCTGCAGAACAGGGAAAAACAGTTGGTGTGCAATGCTTGCACGAATTCCCTTTGGCATGCTATTCAGTGTCTCTTGCTGCTTCAGTCCTTCTGTCTTGAACTTCAAACACAAGTGTGACAACATCTGTTCCTGTATGTGATGTGGCAGATGGTTTCTTGATGCAAATTCTGAAGCTGCTCTCACTGTGTCCCTCTGTGCAACCAGAAACATGCTTCTATTTGTTAGAACACCAAATTAGTACACTTCCTCCAACTTTTTTTCTCTCACTCTTCAAACTTTTTAGTTACAGTATTCATACAATAATTTTCACACCAGAATAACTATCATATCAGACCATTTTCTTAAAACTTTTGTACCAAAATTATATAAACATAATTACTCAAACAAAAATATGGCAAAGTTGAACAAGATATGTACCAGCAGACAAATTTAGGTGGCTATGGTGTGTGGTTGACACGTGTCCCCACTCAAATACTTTTCTGTTCTTATATTCATAAGCTTTACCACCTTTGCCATATTTTACAGATGTTTGCAACCACTAAACGACAAAATATATATATATATATGTATATATATATATTTATTTTTGTTACAAAGTTTTTTACATGCATCTTTGAAATGGTGCAGGGGTTTTTTTGAGATCAGCATCTAAATGCATGGTTTAGTGATAAGATACTTTTAGTGGGATATTAGAGCCACAAGATACTTTATGCAGAATTTTGTGGGTAAAGATTATGTGGAATGTTTTGGGCAAAGATTATGATGTGGAATTTAAATATATGATAAGGTATAACTCCCCATTATTGAATAAAATATTCAGAAAATTCTATGGCATGAAAGTATACAATAAATTTATATATAATTCCATTGCAAGATCAATTTCATAAAATTATTTTAAACTATACCAATGATAATTTGTGATTTGATTGACAGTACAAAAAGTTATCACCATTAAATCTAATAAATTGTTTAAATTTTCAAAATATCACTTAATTAAAAATTTAAAAGATCAGTTAAACATTAAATTAAAAGTAGTAAATTAAATTAAAATATTTGATAAAATTAAATATTAATTTAATTGAAAAGTATGGAATTATAATGATATTATTATATATGTATATAATAAAAAAATCAATTTTCACACGTCAATTTATTTAAAATATTTTTATATTAAAAATTGGAATAGTATTTTTTTAACTTTACTTTTCAGTGTTTTTTACTAAAAGAATAAATAAGATACCTTGGATAGATTTATATTATAACTTTGTACTACAACTGTGATATTTGATGAGAGTAATAAAGTATTGTAAATATAATAAAGATAGATAGATAAATATTTTCATAAAATAAAATAAACTTCATTACCAAATAGATAGTTATTTTTTAAGTTCATTTTTTTCTTTCTTTGATTTAGGTCTCTATATTTATTAGTTTTAGTTTTATTTTATTTGTCATGTGATGATATATATGGTAACATGAATTTTCTTAAAAAAAAAAACACAAGTTTAAGAATAAGAAGACTTACAAAATTTCTGGTGCGGCTTGTCCAATGAACTACTATGTTTGTCATGTTTCCAATGATGTATGAAGTTAATCCCAAGTTGAACAACATGTAGAAGATGAAAAAGAGCATCTCCCTTGGGTTTTCAGCATGCAAATCTCCATAGCCAGTGGTAGTAAGAGTCACAATGGACCAATAAATGGCAGTCACATATCTGTCCCAGAGACTCATTTCTTTGAAATTTGGATACACAGAACCAATCCATGTTGATTTCGCATCTGGGTACCTATCTGCAATCAGATAGTTGAAGCATCCAGCACAGTGCACAACAAACAATGTCACCTGAAGTTTCATCACAAAATACCACCAAGACACCATATCAGAATCATAGTTGGTTAAAAAGTTTTCTACTAGGCCAAAACACATAGATTGAAGTGCTTCTGATAGAAAATTTCAATTGGAATCAGAGTTTTTCATGCATGAAAAACTTGTATTGAATGTCACTATATGTTCAAATTTTGACATTCTTGTGTTGTTAAAAATTGAGAAGGAGAGAGAAACAAGTACACACCCTGTTCACTTTAAATAATGTGGCATAACATAAACAGTTGCATAGAACTTTTTCATCTAACGGTTTGTTTTGTGCCACAGCAATAAATGCATCTTATTTTGATCACATGAATCTGTGTCCACAAGATATAGTAGGCTTTAGAGGCTTACAGCAATGAGCTTGGAGCACCTGGTCCAGAAGTAATTGAAGCGAATGTCCTTCTCAAGTCTGAAGGAAATCAGAGGAGCTAATAAGCATTTTCAGTTTGTCAAGTGTTTGGAAAATCATAAGGTTCAGTGCATAACATAATGTTGGACCTTGCAAACAGAGAACTGACACGTCTCAGACGCCACAGCCGAAGCATGTTCAGAATTTTGAACCCTATTTCACTGCTGTGATCAGTGAATAGGAGGCTGATGGATTGAAATGGTGCAGTTGAACAGATATCAAAGACAAACCAGGTAGATATGTACCTGTGTGTTTTGTAAGCAAAGTTTTTGAAATTCATTAGCCTAAGAGGAAGAAAATGTCAAGAGGGTCTATTGTCACTGATAAAGTTTCTTCAAATTGTTGTTTCATTAACAAAGAGAAACACTTTTGCACAAAATATTCATTTCACCTTCTCTTGAGAATACTTATAAGTTTGTTTAAGCTGTTTAAATAAAGTGATTTGAATAAGAGTAGCAATAAGCACAGGGAGTGTAGATATATGAGTGTACCTTAATGCAATTTTCTTTGGTTCATCAACAAGAAGGTAGGAATGGTTATCAAGATATGCAACAAAGAATGTGAGAACGATGTCAATTGCAAAGAAGGCATTGACAATGTTGTCTATGATGAACAGTGTGCCTTGCTTTTCAGGGAGAAAGGCAAACTCAAAGGGGCAAATCCATGCAGAGTAAACAACAAGGACAATAAGTAGCATCTCCCATGCCCTGCAACAATAGCATGTGAGAAGAAGAAACACAAGCACAATAACATTGAGAGTAGTAATTGTATGCAAAAGGGTAAGGTAATCAAAGTCAAAAAAGAATCATCATTCATCACCTGTAACGTGGATCAAAAGGGGAAACTGTGCATCTTCTAAGCCTTGTTTCTTGGTTTATTCTGGCTCCAAGGGATGGCAAGAGATCATTAGACAGAAAGCTGCTATATGGAAGACTTGCCATTTGGAACTCATCAACGCAGAACCTCTTGAAAAACTTTTGGCCACGGGAAAATGGCATGGCGATGAGTTTGGTTTGAATCCTAAGGCTTAAGCAGCAGCAGCAGCAGTAGTTGTTATTGTTGGTGGTGGTGGTGCAAGGTCTTGTGGGGTTGAATTGAATTGCCCCTATAAGTGAGTGACCACATTTATAGTGTGGTTGGTTTGACTCAAACGCGTTGGTTTCAGAATTTGGACCTCTTTTCCCCTACCTTTTTGTTGAGATGCCTGTGACAATGCTTAAAGGAATAAGTAAGTTTATGGGCCAAGTTTGGAGGAAAAGGTAGAAAAGGGTGTGATAAAACTGAAGGGGTAAAATGTTCCATCTTGTGTTGACAAATAAAGCCATGACAAAATAGAAGAACCGAAAGATCTTTCTGAAATGTTGCAGATAATTCCGTGTGTGAATTGTGTTTAAGCCAAAATTTTTACTCATCAAAGATCAGATTTGTATCCAAATAATGATTACCACTGAAGTGATGCATGTTGGGGCCTGACAGTTAGCTATGATTATGTAAAAACCAGTTTGGTTGGTTATTCCATTCCCAATTCATTGATAAACCAAAGAGCAAAGTAAAATGGTAAAAAAGCATGAAGATTCTATCTAAAAGAGTTGCAGGCACCAATTAAAACCAGTGACTCTTGGGTAAGGGGAATGAATCATGGATGAAAAAACATGAAATTCTTCACAATTCATTTAATCAAACTTTCATTCTATATACATTTTTAAACCTGCTTATTTAAATTCTTTAATCTTTTAAATTTCTATTTTATTTAAAAATGTAGATTTTTAAAACATAAATAGCAGAGTTTTCTTGAAGAAGGTAGAAAAAAGAATGGAATTTACATTAAGCAGAGCACATGAACCCCTTCACTGTGAGTCCCAACTCGAAAGCTAAAGAAAAACGGCAAGTTTACCTGCATAAAACTTTTCAATGCTTCAAGAACTTTGTTCATAATAATAATAAATAAGAGATAATTGATTGAGTTTAAGATTTTAGATATTTTATGAAATTAAATAACAATAAATAAATTCAGTTTAATATATATTTCATTAGATTTTCAGTTAGATTAATATGAAGTTGTTGAGTAACAAGAGTATTCAGTTTTAGTATTTATATCAATAAGAATATACTTCAAATATAAATACATGTGAGTAGATATAAATGTAACATACTTGAAAGTAGAAAATATCATTGATTATATTTTTAATTAAAAAATATTTAAAAAAAAAAAAACTGCTAAAACAGTAACATATGAAATGTAGAATGAAGATATAATGTTTTTAATTTTGAAATAATTATATTCAATATAAAACTCAAGTATACATTTCTTTATGTACATATATTTAAAATAAATACTAAATATAAATAATAAGAAATTATAATTTTAGTGACCTCATGCATATATCATAACGGTTTTGAATAGAGATTTTAAAATAACTATTGCAAAAGTTTGATCATGGTAAAAAAAAATTGCAAAATTTCATAATAAAGTTATAATGCTTGTTATTCTGAAAAATTATAAAAGGATATTTTAAAAATATATATAGTGTAATTAAAAATAATATATAATAATTTGATATCATAATGGTGCTTTTATAGTTTTAAAAAAAGGAGATTTGTTTTATTATGACCATACGTGAATACAAATGGCTAGTATCAAAATGAAAAATAGTTTTAGAATTAACAAATGTTACCTATAGAAGACGAAAGGTTAGAAGCTTTGTGTCTCGTATAAACGTGTTATATTATTTGTTTAACTTTACCAATAGATAGATTACAAATTTATAAATATTTTAATTTTTAAAATAAATTTAATGGCTAGAAAAAGTTTAAGTTTATTTCTATATATAGTTATATTTAAGATATGATACATATTTTTTTTTCTAAGCAATATATTTTTGAATTTTCACGCGAAATTAATTTTTTTCATAATTCAAACTTTAAACTTATTGAATACTTATAGTAAGAAACTATTTGAACGAGTGATTGCCATTTTTTTTCATAACAAACAAACTATTAGTATTGATTAAGAATTTTACTCTTAAAATTCTTTTATTACATAAAAAAATTACAGACTTATCTCAATAGTTTTCTTAATACAATTATCTAGAGATTTAAAGTTTGAATCTAGAGCAATTTTATACTATAGAAAAACATATTTAACCTTATATTTTATTATTATTATAAAAAAAATTAATTTAAAAAGGTTTCCAAAATATGAAAACAGTAACTGAGTTTATTGATTGGATATACTATATTTAGATTTATGATATTATATGTGTTTAGGGTTTTTAAATAATATAAAATCATGTAAAAAAGGAAAAAATATGCCAAAATTAAAATTTCATCTTTTATCACAAGTTATAAATATGAGAGATTTGAATCAATTATTAAAAAGAAAAACGAATATGAAGAATAAAATAAGAAGCTAAAAATTTAAGAACACGTGAACTTGTATATTAAGAATACGATAAGTAACTAAAAATAGTATATGGAATTGATTATGCACATGATAATCGAATAAGAAATACAAGTAGGTGTGAATATAAAAAGATAAACAAGAAAAAAAAAATGAAAAAGAAAATTTATGATACAGAAGAATAAGTCACTTGAAAGTAAGAATCTATATTTAAAATATCTCATTTTATATTTGTGTCACACCTTTCATATTTATTTCACGTTCTTTTTTCTTTTGGAGAATTTGAAAGCTTCAATTAGACTTTATTCAATCTTTACTTCGAAATCTAATTTTATATCTTGCAAAAATACAATTAAGTTCACAATTAAAAAAAAAAATCTACAAATTATGAGCTCAAGAAATAAAAATAAAGAAACTTTTGTGTGTGAATAAGATTATTGTCTTTAATCATGCTTCTTGTAATTTTTTAAATTATCATTATGAATTCTTTTTTTTACCCCTCTACTCATATATTCATTAATTATGTATATATATACATAAATAATTATTAATTTTATAGTCATATTTTAAATAATTATTGTTTTATTTTTTAAAATAAGAAAAGTGTAACATATTGAGAATTAAATTATAAGATTTTATTAATTAAAATTTAAAAACTTATATCATACGGTGAATATATAACATGTACAAAGTTAATTAAAATGTATATTATGTTAAACGTTACAAAAAATTTATGTGTTAAAGTATATATAATACATAATATGTATAAAATTATTATAATATTAATTGTAGATATATGGAAATTAAATTACTGAATATTCATGTTAAGTAATTAAATAGCCTTGAGGTGTATAGATCAAATATCTATTAATGTTAAGTAATTAATTACATCAAATCACCCGTTATATATTATGAATTTTATATGTTGTAAAACATATAATTCTTCTTACATGTATATGATGGAAATGGTATGTTTTAAAATTAAATCTAGAAGGAAAAGTTCAAATCCCTTTTAATTTTTATATAGATATACAGATATATTTTATTAAAAATTATTTATGTCTAAAATCTCTCTCGATAAAAAATGTTAAGGGAGATAATTATTGTCTAACTTAACTACTTTATAAATACATGAATAATATACAAAACGAGGAATGTTAAGAATGTCTTCTTTGACACATTTTTTCTATTACCTTTTTCCATGATTAATAGGAATCTATTAGAAACACTAAGTTTAGTGTGGCTAGTTTTTTATTCATTAATATTATTCTAATTTATAAGTGATTTTCTTAAAATAGAAGTATTTTTAAGAAAATAATGAAAAAAGTTAGTTTTAATAAATTTTAATCCACATTAAAAAGAAATTTATTTTTTGAAAAAAAATATAATAAAAAAGACAAAACATATATGACGAGAGCATGAAAAGAATCTTAGAAAGGCACAAACGTAGAAAGAAAATTTTGAAGAAGAAAACTTTATTTATTGTCAAGTGTGTCTCGTTACAAAAGAGAAAAACAAGATATGTATAAGAGAAATAAAGAAATAAAAGATGTTTAAAAGAGAAAGACGCAAAATAAATCGTCCAATTAGATGCGTAGAAACAGACGATCCAACGACACACACAATAAATAATCATGACAAGATCATCAGACGATCGAAAGAGAGAGTCTACAAAGGTCAAAAATCACCAAAACAAGAAAATTAGATGATTTAGCAAGATCATTCGATGATCTAAAAAGACCGTATGAACAAACAATTTAGATAGAAAAACACCCATAAATAAACATTTTATCAAAAGGTATTAAGAAGAATGTTATTGGAATTTATCATTCATTTTACAATGTGAAATATATTTGTTGTATATGTTAAATCAACAACTTTTTCTTTAACTATTGGGAGGAAACAAGTTTTTTTTTCTCTATCTTTGTTTTATTCTTATGAGTGATGGATGAACATTAGGGTTACATCTTTGAATGGTCCTCCATCTCTTAACCTATTGCGTGACAATGAGGCTAAATTTAACATTGGCTTTGTGTGAGAATGAAGCTGAAGTTTGTGTTGGCTTGAATCCTCATGAAAGGACAAAAAAACAAAATAAGCTTATTCTCATTTTATTCCATGAAGAAACCAGCAAGGTCGAGTCCCCACACACCATGTTATAGGACCATTCAACAAGTCTTTCAAAAAAAATAAAAAATTAATCTAATTAAATTATTATTATTTTTCTCAAATTAGGATTATTCTTTATCATTTTTATGATTTTGAAGTGTTTAAGTTATTGATAATTGAGTTTTGCTGAAAAAACCAACATAACACTTTAACATAATTTTTTTTTTCACTTTTTTAACTATGAAGTTCTACTATTTTTTTTTATCAACAATAAAATAAATAAATAAATAAATAGAAACCACTTTAGGGGTGGTCCAACCTTTATACATAAATATCTGACAATAAACTCCTATTAGAATGTCTGTCTACCAGTTTAGCAAAGGGGCTACCAGACCAACACTACCCAACATTACAGAATCAACCTCATACAATTCATAGGATTTAAAACTCAACTAGAATACGGGAAATAAGCAAAACGAGACTTTGCATGAATCCAAGACCATACCTTAACTTGCACTGAAGCAAACACTTCAGACACATCTGCTACTCCACTATTAAAGATGACCGAGTTCCTAAGATTCCAAATTTCGCTCACAATGTCAATCCAAATTGTACCCCAAACGTCGTTAATCGAAACAGAAGTCTGACTCATCCTGAATTGTGCAAAATTTGACTTAGGGTCCTTGTGAAATACAAACGACACTTCAAGCCACTCAAAACACAAACACCAAATATGCCAAACAAAGCTGCAAACAAAAAACAAGTGACACGACTCCTCCTCCTCCTCCACGCACAAACAGAACAACAAGTGACACGATGAAGTTCTACTGTTATATCAACAAAATAATGGTAGATTTATTAGATATTTTTCTTTTTCTATTTTAAAACTCAAATTATTATTTTTCTCTTTAAATGTTTGAAGGTTATAAAATGGACAAGAGATATAAAATAATTTTAAAAGTGTAGAAATAATAGTAAAAAACAGTGGAAAAATTTATGGAAAATCAAATTTGATTAATTTTAGAAAATTAGATTGAAATCAGATTTTTTTTTTCAAACTAGACAAAGAAAGTGATCAAAATTAAACCTTTTAATTATGCAAGTTCAGTTTGACCAAGATATATGTAACTTGAGGGAGATTCTGTGGAAGGTAGATTAATCTTTTTCATGGTTATTTATTCTACTCATACTATGCTGCAAATAAATGGATTTAATTATTCATTTACTTATTATAGTTATGCATTTTTTTTGTTAGTTTTTATATTTATAAACATTTATGTTTAATTTTCTACTGGTGTGTTTTAATCCTTTTGGCTTATATGCATCGTTTTAATATATTTTAGTCGATGCAACAAGAATTAAAAGAAATTAAAATAATGTATTTTTCCATACCTTAGAATCACATTTTCTAAAAGTAATATTTTTTTCAAATATTATAAATATATTTGGTATGTCTAAAATACTTTTGTAAACGAGAAAAATAGTTTAAGGGAAACTCAAAACCCTCTTTCGAGAAAAACAAATTAGTGATAAATTTGATTAAATAAAACAATCACTACAATTTTGATTAAAGGAATTGATGATTTTTAAAAATTCATATAATTTTTAGAATTAAACATTTAAGGTCTAACATTATTCAGAAAAATAAACTTTCCAAAGGGGATGCTTTTAAATATGCAAACTAAAATTAACTACTTTTTAATTATAGAAATTAAACAAGTAATTAACCCCTTTACTTACATAATATAGATGGATATACCCACTTGATCCACAATTTCTTCACGCAACAAATTCTCATGCCAAATTTTGCAACAAATTCCTAAGCCAATTTTTTTATGTTCATGACTTCTCTTATCAAATCCCCTTTTGAAGAACAAAACTGTTTTTTACACTAGGTGTATAATCATTTTTTTTTCTCTAAGTATTTTTTTTATTATTTATTATTACTAATGTCATTATTGTTATTAATGTTATCAACAATATATTTTTTATTAATTTTTCTCTAAAAAATTTACTTGTATTTGTTTTTATGTGATAATTTTGCACAATTTTGGTAGTTCAATTCCAAATGAGATGAAGTTCTTGATGCCTTGGCAGCTTGGTTGACCAATATAGCCTCTGCTTTGAAAGCATAGATTCTGAAATGAAAATAGTGATGATTACCATTTCAAATCTGACCAAGGACCAAGAAAAAATTAATATAAATTTTAATATAATTTTAAAAAAATTATTTAAAATTTATCAAATAAATAATTAAATATAATGTCTCACCATGTAGACTTAACACAAATGCCCATTTAATAATTCTATATTATAATTTCATCAGACTTTAAAAGTTCAAAATTAAAAACACTAATTGAGACTAAGTAAGTGGATTTAAATTCAGATTTTGTCAAACTCTCAGTGATATGAATTTTTTTTTATGGAAAAAGTAAATGAAAAAAATAGTATTTAGATGAGAGAGAATAAAATAAAATTGTTTTGGATGCGCCACGTGGACGAATAAAATTGTTACACTTGTAGAGACTCTTTCCCCCAAATTTAGGATCCGATTTTGAACTGGCAGATGTGTGAATGCTGGTGATTCTCACCGACCTTAGATTCGATGTGGCCCACTGATATGATTAGTTCATGATATATTGCTCATGGAATTAACATTTTTTTTTCTTTTGAAACTTCTAGATTTTTTTATTTATTTGATGCTATCTTTTTTTATTAGTAGATACAATTTGATTTCAATCAGATAAAATTATTATACGTGCTAAACTCTCCCTTTAATATTTTAACTCAATTTTATATTAAAGTTTGAACTTAAATATATCTTTTTTTTAATTCTTTTCTTTTTAGTCTTATTTGGATTTAGATTAAGACACCACCAGTTCAATCGAATTTGGAACGTCGTTAACTAGATATTATTTTTTCAGTTCAATCGAATTTGGAACGTCGTTAACTAGATATTATTTTTTCAAGTGATGTTAGTGATTGTTTCTTTCAAGTTAAAGTTGATCGTAGTGATTTTTATTTATTAATATCTAATATGATTTTTTCTATGAATGTCAACTAACAATTGAGATTGTCTTTTTTTTACTAATGTTGATCACGATATGTGTCATGATTATTTCTCAATTAATATTAATAAGTTTTTTTACTAATGCTAATGAGATTATTTTTTAGTCACTTTCAACCAAGGTTTATTCACACTAATGAGACTACTTTATTGGCAGATATAAATAAAGACTTTTTTAGCTCACACTAACAGGAGTTATTTTCTAGTTAAAATTGTTGGGATTATTTATCGGTTAATGTATGACATAGTTATTTCTCAATGAATGTTTGTTAGAATTTTATTGATAAATGTTGAGGAGTTATTTTCTAGTTAAAATTGTAGGGATTATTTATCGGTTAATGTATGACATAGTTATTTCTCAATGAATGTTTGTTAGAATTTTATTGATAAATGTTGAGGAGTTATTTTCTAGTTAAAATTGTAGGGATTATTTATCGGTTAATGTATGACATAGTTATTTCTCAATGAATGTTTGTTAGAATTTTATTGATAAATGTTGATGAAACTATTTTCTAATGGATTATTGTAATGTCTCATTTAATTACTTATATACTAGTGGGTATATAATAACGTAGAACTATTAGTTTTTGTAAATAATATTTAGATCACAATTGAACATAAAATTCTCAAGATAATATGTATAACATTTCTAAGAAATACATCCCTAACCCCCGCATTATGTATGATCATATCAATTCATAAACATAGATGCAAAAGTGAACTAATTTAAATTAATCATCATACCATATGATACATACATACACACGCGCACACAAAAGACATACATACATATCAAATTCATCACACTCTCAACAAATCATGCATAACAAATTACAACTAGAGCATTTTACATCAAGATGCAGAAATCCTCAACTGCATCCTAATGAAATAGAGTAATTTTTCACTCAACACTTTCCAAAAACTCATATGAAGCATGTTCCACCAGAGACTAGTGCGTAATCCATCAAAAGTATCTTGAAAATCCTCTATCATCTTTCTATGTTAGGGTAGTTCGTGCACCTATTTTGTAACTAATGCACAAATTTCATTTAGCTTCTCAATACCAAATGTCTTGATTTATATGATTACATAATCACTAAAGCATAGGATATCATCTTTTCTTAATGAGTCTATCTAAGTATCTCTCATCACACATTTATAAAGAAAAACACACACATGAGGGGTCACATATTACATAAATATAACAATATATATATATATATATATATCACACTAACGATTCATGTCATCATTCTCATCAATATACACATAAACATATATATAGCACATCAATCGTATAATCCAATTTATATAATTATCAACACATAATATCAGATCATCACCATTACAACAAATGTCGCTTAAGTGAGTTTCTCTCACTTGAGCAACCTTCTCTTGTTGGAATGATCGCGCTTTATATAATTGAGAAAGACTTTCATATTTAAGCGATCTCACACTTCTTGGGCAAGACACCTCTATAGATTAGAATTATTTTTTTTTCTCCTTCTCGCTTAAACACTCTCTTTTCTTGAGTGGGCTCATAACACTTGAGTGATATACTTGTTGAACCTCTTCCAAGTAGTTCTAGAACATAACACATATTGTTTTGCCAAAACTTGAGGCCTAAAACATAGTTTCATGATAATCATTACATACTGCTTAAGTGTCTAAGCTATTGTTCGAGTGATAATGAGCTATTAGGGTAATAATTACATATCAATTGAATGTCCATTGAGTAGTGCGCCACAACTTGAGTGATATTGAACTTAAGAGCAACATTTTTCAATTAACAAAGAAAACTCTAATGAATTTGACACCCTCAACTTACTCCAACTCATCCAACTTATCAACTAAATTGATAATCATCTATAGAAGAATCACCAATATCATATACACTTAATATTACTCATATATAAAATTATACCTATCAACTTCCACATACATAATGATGAAATTATCAAACATTCACACATAAATAATCATTCTATTGATCAAATGCTAATATTAGTTCGCAAATGCATAGGATAATGTGCCTATTATCACCAAAAACCTTCCTTTGTCACTTTTCATAAATTCAAGAGAGCTCCAAATAAACCTCTAAAGATCAAATCCTACACCAACAATATTTTTCTTTTTTATAAAATCTTTTATGTTAGGCCTCATTATGAAACTTGACATCTCAACTAAATTGACACCTTAAGTATCAACAATCATCTGCCACAACATGAAAAAAAAGTATTATTAAAGAAAAGGACAAAAAAAGAAAGAAAAGAAATACAAGCAAATATCGGGAGACTAGACCAAAACCATATCTAAAAAAACTAAGAAAAGTGACACTTAGGTAATCTATACCTATTAATAAAGAATTCTAATAAAAGACTAGATGAAAGTCTATTATACTAATGAAGTTGTTCTCTATGAATAAACTCTAAGTTAGCAAGCTTGTCAGCACATGCATTGTCTTCATGAAAAATGTGAGAAATCCTAAACCTGATTTTTCCACAGTAATCAAAGCAAGTGTTCCATAGAATCCAAGAAAAATTAGTCTTACCAGTAAATGCAACACAAACCAAGACAGAAGTGCATTCAAGTCATAAACTAGTAAGACCCATCTTTTTAGCTTCTTCAATGCATGTATAACTCCATAAAACTCAGCAAACCAAAATAGTCTGAATATCAAGAAAAATAAAGAAACCACCAATAAACTCCTTTATACTCCCACGGAAAATATCACCACAAGCAGCAAGACAAGGAGAACCGTAACAATACCATCAATATTAATTTTAACCCAACCTGGTAAAGGAAACTCTCATCTAACAAAAAGAAGATGAAGAACTTTGTCGCTACGAGTATTAATATAAAAGAACTTAAGCACATTGAAGTTAAACATATCATTCCTCGTACAACTTTTACACGAATTACCCACTAGGCTAGTGAAATTTTTAATGGTGAAAATGACAACAATATTTTTCTTTACAAACACCTAAAAAATACTTAAAAAAAAGAATTATTAATAGAAATTTAACTACACATCACAATTACAACAACTTTAATAACCTAGTTTTAATCTTCAACTTGTACCTTCTTAATTGTATAATATATAATGGAACACTACAACAAAATCTTTTATTGTTCTCTAAACTTAAAGAAAGTAAAAAAAAAAAATCATAAAAAATTTACTCCTTATTTATAAATTTAAAATTTTTCCCAATTTAAATGTATATAACCTAAAATTTCATTCTTAGATATGTCAACTAACCTTTTTTTTTAATTAAAGTCTATAGTAATTCTTTTTAATATATCCATATATTGCTTTTTTTTTATCAACGTTGTGCAATGATAAAGGTTCCTATTCATTTTGCCTCTCCAATTGACCACTTAAGACAACATTGAATCGCTTTGACCTGCTTTAAAGGTTAAGAGACAGAGACTGTAACTGTAAATGACACGTGTACATGACAAAGACTGTAACTGTAAAATCACTTTACACACAAAAGAGGTATTTTGGTCAATCATTAGACATAAATATGATTTCTAATTACATTTTTTTTATGCATTTCAAATCCTCTTTTAAAAGGAAAAACTTACTATGGTATTTCAACACAAATTTCGTATTTTTAAAAATTAGATTTGAATTATTTTTATTTCAAATTATTTGATATTTTTTATTTTTAATAAAATAATTTAGTTTTATTCTATTTTAATATTTTGTTTAAATAAATTATTTCTGTTGTTACTAAATATAAAATTTATTTTAATATTTAGAAAACTTATTTATTAATATCCTTTTTTTTTGTTGTTCGAAATCAACTATTTTTCATGTAGTGTCTTTCAAGATTTTATAGGTGACTTCAATAAGGGTTTTGTTTTTATTAATATTAACTAAGCTTACTTAAAAATGATGGGATCACAATTATTTTGGTTGATACAACAAATTAGGGATTTTTCTCCATTTTTTTGAAAATTTGTTTTTTAACTTTTTTATTGATATCAACTGAATAATTTTTTTAGCTGATATTGATAAGAAAAATCTTAGTTATGATTGGTTAAAAATTTTCTTAGTCAATACTAGAAAAATACCGCGATTAGCTTTGGAAAAAAAAAATAACATTGGTGATATTGATAAAAAAAATGTGTAAATATTGACAAAAGAATAATTATGACTTATTTTAATTGAAAAATAGTTAACATCCATTAAAAAAACAGTTTCACTGTATTGATTAAAAAAAATACTAATTAAATTTAACTAAAAATAACTTTAACTTGCATCGATATATAAATAATATTAACTAAAAAATAATCATTATCAATAGCAACTAAAAAAATTATTACATATCATATAAACATGATATTGGTTGAAAAAAACTAATGTAAAAAAGAATATAGTAACATTTTTGTAAATAATATAAAAAGTAAAATATTACATCAAATAAATTAGATGGATTTAGTTATCGATTGAATAATTTCTATTCATCTAATCTATCCATTAAAAAATTTAAAATTGATTAAATTAAATTCATCCATTTACTTTTATGAATATTAAGTCATCCATTCACTATTTTTTAAAATCCAATAGATCTTATAATTAATACTTACCAATTTTTCATGATTAAATCTTTCTAATTTTTTTTTTCAAAAATAGACTTTTAAAATTTGTTATACATAATATATTTTCAACTTTTTAAAAAAATAATTAAATTTTAATATATATTACTTCCGCTCTTTAACGTAAAATCGAAAAATAAAAAATAACATTAATGGTTAATTTATTTTGCTCCTTTTTTTAGCTCATGGTGGGTGACATTTTTTATTTGAGCGATCTCTTTCTAGATGTAATCTTTAGCTTTGTCATTTTATAACCACTATCATCAGGTGCACCGTGAGGATGTGGACTCATATGTTAAGCAGATGTAAGATATCAACGTGTTTTATTCTTTGATTTGTGACTTTTCTGAGAATTGACATATAGGTTATCATTTTGTATTAGAGTTGAAGTATCTCTTAAATGCCAAATTTTTTTTCATTCACTATTTGTCTCTAAATCGTTAATATCAAATGAAGTTAAGTTAGTATAAGTTTTTTTCCACACATACTTTATACTCATTAATTATATCTTAATGATAATACTATTTGCCTTCATACTCATCTTGTTCCTTTAGTTCCATGGGAATTTTGCACAATTTTGTGATGTTTTGGTGAATAAAATTAATTTTTAATTGTATAGATAGAACTACTTCTATGTAATTATTATTATTTTTTTAAAATGGCATCTTATGCCATATCTATTTCATGTATCGATACCATGTCCGAATCCGTGCGAATGTACATCTATAAAGTGTAAGTGGTACAACATAAAATGAAAATGAAGTAATGGTTGTGATGTGAAGTTTGAAGCAAAGTTACGAAAAAAGAATAATGCCAAAAAAGCTTTTTTACGATAAGAGAATTGAAATTCGATGGAAAAAGAAGAGGCATAAACACGAAGGTTGAACTTTGGTGAAAGGTCTTATTTGTTCTGCATTTACCAAAGATGGTCTCAATCACACTAATGGTCCCAATGAGTGTGTTCCAATCATATTTCCCAATCACCAACACTTTTGCTCTTCGGAATTGCTTTGAGTTATCTTCCTTTTCCTTTTTTGCCAAAATTAATATTTCATCTTTTGACTATTTTTTTTTTATCTCAGATTTTGTTGCTAAGGTTTAGATAAGTGATGGAGATCCCACATCGACTAAAGATGAAGACAATACATTGTATATAAGTGGGTGCAATCCTCAATCTTATGAGCTAGTTTTATGAGGTTGAGTTAGGCTTCAAATCCACTAAATGTGTTGTAAGTCTGATTCTTATTATTATAAAATAATAGTCTTTATGTTTTTTCTTTTAAGTTTAAAAAAGTATTGAGTTTAGTCCATTGTAACTTTGAAATTCAACTTATTCAACTTAAGAGATATTGTTTTAAATTAAATGGAAAAGAAAACATCTTTCGAGAAATGTTTTTAAATAGATTTAAAATAATTTATTTTTCATTTATTCTAAAATTTTATCTCCTAAATTTATATGTTATTCACACTCTTTTTAAGATTATTGAGATGTTATTAACTACCAATTATTTAGATTCTAAATCTGGTAGAAAAACCTTGGTTTCTAATTAGATACTAATTTAGAAATCATTTAACAATAATAGAAACTAATTTAGAAACCAAAATTTTAGTCTCTAAAATGGTTTATAATTTAGTCACTATAACAACTAATTATTTTTTATTTTTAAAATTGGTTTCTATTTCATGATTTTCTTGTAGTGTAGGAGTTGGAGTTGCTTTCTCTTGTAAATTTGACTAAATTAGATACTAAAAAATTATTTGTATATAAGGTGGTTTCTCTTATTAATAAAAATTTATAAAATAATATCTAAATTAGCTACCAAAATTTTAGTTACTAATATTTTAGATTTAAATTAGTCTCTGAAAGACTAGTAAAGAGAATATAAAGTAGTAAGTAACTAAAATTTTGGTAGATATTGCTTAGAACCAATTAAGAAACTATTTTATAAATTTTTATTAATAATAGAAAATACTTTAAATACCAAATATTTTTTTAGTTTATAAAATGATCTTAAAAATTATTATATAAGTCTACAATATCACTAACTTTTTTTCAAAACCTTAATTATTTTATTTAATTTAAAATGGGTGTGTTTGTGTTCATTTGATAGTTTATAAAATATTACATTACCCCAGTTTTTTTTAATTTATACAAACATTTTTTATTTATTTTAAAACATTGCATTGTCACTCATTTTGTTACTGCGTATATGCATAAAGTTTAAACACACTATCTTATGGTAATGATAAGAAAAGGAAAATATCAATAAAAGTTTTTTTTTCTCAGCTATGAATAAAATGAAACATCAATAAAAGTATTTCCTATTTGTAATTATAAATATTACTGAGAATTTTCATATTTGGTAAGATTTTTCGGCGAATATTTTGTAAGACTTTACAACTTTTTTTTATAGAAAAAATCACAAAAAAATATGAACAATTCAATTAGTGAAAAAGTGTAAATGTAATTTAAATATAAGTGTCTTTATTGTTATTATGAGGTGTCCTGATTTGCCTTTTAGTTATTGATTAAAGAAAATGAAACTTTGTCTCTAAGAAAACTTTGTTTCTAAGAAAACTTTGTTTCTTGTGGTGCCAAGTAGATCCTAAAATTTGCATGGAAGTCCTCAATTCATGGAATGAAAGAAGGTACATATGAACCACAGAGTGAGAAGTGCCAAAATTAAAGGATCAATCTCAGGGAAGCATCAAATGCACATCTAAATATAAAAAAATTTATTAAATAAAAATAAAATAAAAAAACTAATTATTATATTAACTAGATTAGATATTATTGATATGTAATTAACTACCAACACTACTAGAAAATCATGAAATAAAACCAATTTTAGAGACAAAAATAATTGGTTGCTATAGTAACTAAATTAGAGACCATTTTAGAAACTAAAATTTTTGTTGGTTTCTAAATTAGTTTTTATTAGTGTTAAATAGTTTCTAAATTGGTATCTAATTAGCAACCAAAGTTTTTGCTACCAAATTTAGAACCTAAATAATTGGTAGTTAAAACCTTGGTAGCTAATTGGATACCAATTTAGAAACCATTTAAAAATAATAGAAACTAATTTAGAAATCAATTTTTTGTTAGTTTCTAAAATTATCTCTAATTTAGTTACTATAACAACTAATTATTTTTTGTTTCTAAAATTGGTTTCTATTTCATGTTTTTCTTGTAATGCAAAGTTTTAGCTATTAATTTAAAATCTAAATAATTAGAAGTTAAAATCTTAATAACTAGTTAAATACCGATTTAAAAATTATTTACCAATAATAGAAATTAATTTAGATACTAATAATATTTTTAAAATAGTATTTAATTTAATTAATAGAATAACTAATTATTTTTAATTTTTAAAATGAATTTTGATTGAATGATTAGTCACTGTGTGAGGTGGAATTATGAGTAGTGTTGAAGGTTTTGTTTGGTTGTGAAATTAGTGGTGACAAATTATTGTGTGAAACTTTTGAGTATGGTTTGGTAGCAGTATGAGGAAGCTCGTGAAAAGAAAACCTAACTTTGAGAAATGTGTGAATGCATGCATGATTGAGCTTATGAAGTCTCAAATAATGATGAGCACGCTGTGTTGGTCCAAAGTTGTGGTTCCAATTCCTTCATCTGCACTTCCACTAAAGCAAAAAAGTGAAGATGGGGCATGGATTTTGTGAAAAAGAACCAAATAATGCACCTAGCTCAACCAAAATTCTGGTTCTAGGGTTTCTTATTACGTGCTGTTCAAGTCATTAATAATGGAGGCTTTCAGAAAAAAACTCATTCCACATTAAATGCAATGAGAGGCATTTCAAAGAATTTGTTTATGGGGGAGAAAGAAGCTTTTTAGTTTATTGGGAATTTGATGTTGGTATATATATGTTCCTCTTTTGTTTGCATTTAAAAAGAATATTATTATAAATTATGTCTAGCAAGAATAATTTCTAGTTAAGTTTCTTATATATCATGTGAAAGAAATTTGAATATAATTTTCTTGAGTTTAAAATTATTATTTTTTATTTAAATAATCTGTTTTTGTTAAATTATTTAAGGGGGCAACACATTTTTAATAAAAATAACATATTATTTATATCCTTTGATTTCTAGAAAATTAATTTAATATTTTAGGTACTATAGTTTTACCAATGAAACAGATTTTAATTATTTTTTAACAATCACGACTCCTAGATTTAGAAATTTCCCCTATACGAAACTACCTCGGAGATACTTCTTTTGAGTATTTTATATCTCATTAAAAGTATTTAAATGATCTGTACCAGTTATACTTAAGGCATCTATAAATTTATTTAAATGAAAAAATATTTAACAAATTTATAATTTTTTGTTTAGGAAAGCCAGTTTTTGACTTAGCGGACGAAGAGTTACAACTAGAGAAGGTTAATACAGATGACAATTGGCCTGACATGATTACTAAAACAATTTCAGCTAAGAAGTTAACAAACTGTTGTAAGAGAGTTGATTTGTTGATACCTCTTAGTTAAGTTGGGAATGAGAGATTTGTTGGGAATCCCTCCTTATTCTAATGGGGACCATGACCAATGATTCTTGATAACTGATCCATTGAATATATTCAATGATGGTCATTCCAAAAGTCTTGAAATTATAGCTTTAATTACCTACTATCTCTTTATGTGATAAACCTTTTCTATTCTCTATATAAAGAGAACTTGTGAGGAAAAGAAAAAACAAGCAAGTGAGAAGAGCAACCTAGAGAGTAAAAGATAGAGTTGATATTCACCATAATGTGATATTAGAAATCCTAATGAAAGACTAAAGAGACGTTGTATTCCATCTTTGTTGACTAAGATTGAGTGTTATCGTCACAAAGTGAGAGAAACAAATATTGTAATCCTACTGAATTCATAATGGAGACATTTTTTGGACTAGGGCCCGTGGGTTTTTATTTTTCAAGTTGAGGAAATTTTTTCACATTAAAAATTCTTGATTTCATTATTCTATTTGCTCTATTTTCTATTATTTGTTTACTGCTTCCGCAAGTGTCCATTTTATATCTACACCAAAGAGAGATAATTAATTCAGATTTTACATAAACTTTTTAAAATTATGTTCTTTTACTAAATAATTAGTATAGTCTCATTTATATTATAAAAAAATAGTTTTAAAAACTAATTTATTATTCTTTAAAATGTAAAATTAGTCACTAAATTCAGTTAAAGATTAATTTAGAATCTAAATAGATAAGAAGTTAAACTTTGATAATTAATATTATATACTAATTTAAAATTTATTTTATAAATTTTTATTGATAATAAAAATTATTATACCAATAATTTTTTAATTTATAAAATAATATTTAATTAAGTGATTAATTATTTTTTTAAAATTAATTGATATTTAGTAAAAAAAATTATTGTTGAAGAATTAAAAATTACAAAGAGGTACTCGTTTTCGATCGATTGCTAAATAATAGATTTTAAAAAAATACTTTTTACATGAACTCTTAATACAAAATACAGAAAGTTTTCTAAACCGATCTAAAAAAGAATTGGATGCAAAATATTCCTCTTAATAGATATTTTAAAATTATCATTATTTTATAATATAGATAACCTACCTAAATTTTCATGTTCAATGTTCGTATGTAACATATAACTTATAACTTATATGCTTTCTATAACTATAAATTTGATTGAAATGATGACCTAATTTGTTGATAAGAATAAGTGTTATTCTGAATTGAAATTTGTTATTGAAGTTTCTAAGTTCATATGCTATAATCTTTGACTTTAATGAACCGAAAGTAAATTATTAGAGTGATCAATTTCTTGTACTTTTATCCTTTTGTAGTCTTCTATTCTCTTCTATACGATGTGACAGTTTATAACTGTCAAAAAAGAGTTTCAAGGTTCGTATAGACATAACATACCTCATGCTCAAATATTCAATGGATTTAGGGTAAATGCTTACATTTTCATTAGCCAAAAATTAATAATGAAGTCATATTTGCTTGTAATTCTATTAGAAACACTTTCTATATGTATTAGAATTGCAGAGCTATACGATCGTGTATGTACCAATGTCATAATAAGAGATTTCATAATCTCGATTAAGCAATTGTACGTCCTTTTAATAATAATAGATTCTAGTTATCATGCTTAATTAATCAAATATATATGCTAATTAGTATGGATGATGAATCACAAGATTCGAGATATTGTTTGCTTTGGAGATTGATGTTTTGTCACGATTTTGTCCTTAAAAAGTGTTTCGGTGAGTTGAAAGAGAAAAGAGTATATAAACTGTCATTTATCTCGACTCCTAAGTGATACAAGACTATATTGGTGGTAGTAGAACAAAAAATATTTATTTATTACTAACAAACAAATTATGAAAAAATGTTAAAGTAGACCATGAAATAAAATATAGAGTCATACTTGCAAATATATATTAATAAAATAATAAATATTTAGTTATATTCAATATACAAATAATATTATATAATAATAAAATAAAAGGAGAAAAAAATTAATGTGGGTCGTGAGGGTGACAAATCGGCCTGTGCGGACTGTATTATACAAGAGGGGCATATGTGAGTTGACAAATGTCTAACTCATCCTACATTTTTCTACAATAGGTTGTGGATCATCTCGTGTGACTTATCTGACATTATCATCTATTAAAGAATGTATCGGTTATCATATTATCATATGATATTATTAGTCATTATATGACTTAATTAGTTATTAAGAAAATTATATATCAGCTATCATATGATATAATTAGTTATTTTGTGACATAATTAGTTGATTGAATATGCATAATTATGTTTTATATTATTTTTCAATTGTTGCAATTTTGTTGGTATATACACATTACACTCTTTCAATGAGAAAACATCCCATTTGAAACCAATCTCTTTATTCTTGACATGGTATCAGAGCACGATTTTAGTATCAAGATTTCCATACTTTCGAAAACACCCATATTGCCATGTGAAACAATTTGAAGGGTTTTGGATCAGATATCAAAACCACTGATCTCTCACACCCGTTCTATATTCATCATTCAGATCAACCAGACCATGTCTTGGTTCTTATAAAATCAAATGACATCAACTATCAACCCACAACAAACATGACAAAATCCCAGGAAGTATCTGATTCAACTTCTTCTAGTGTAATACAATGATTCACTGCAAAGCAGATTCAAAAATTGACTCAAGAAATCAATGCATCAAATCAAAATAATTTTGGTAATGTTGACGCATATGCAAATGCCGCAGGTTTGATTCCATCAACTTTTGTGTCTGTTAATTCTAGTAGTGCAAGTTCTTGAATTTTGGATATTGACGCCACATATCACATTGTTTCTCATATGTCTCTTTTAACTAAACCCAAATCTTCCAATATTACAAGTGTCAATTTACCAAATGGTGATACGACACAAGCCACACACACTGACACCGTTATTTTTAATCCCAAACTCACACTTAAAAATCTACGTGTCCCATCTTTTAACTTGAACTTGGTTTCAACCAACAAACTCACAAACGACCTAGATTGTTACATTCTATTATTTTATGAATTTTTTATTTTGCAGGACTTGGTTTCGGGGAAGATGACTGGCTTAGGTAGACAGTGCGGTGGTCTATACTGCATGCATCCATCAAAGAATAGACACAATTCGTCAAAACTCAATTTCAAACAAATGTTCAAACAATAAGAGTGGATAATGACACAAAATTTATTCATTTTCACAGTTTTCTTCAAAATAAAGGGATCGAGCTCCAAAATTCTTTAATTCACACTCCACAAAAAAATGGAGTTGTAGAACTAAAACATCAGCACATTTTGAATGTTTCTCGTTCTCTCATGTTTCAATCAAATGTGCCACTTGAATTCTGGGGCAATGTGTCTTAACTACAATTTACCTCATAAATCGAATTCCAACACCATTGTTATCCAACAAATCTCCATTTAAGGTCTTGTATAACTGTCCTCCTGCTCTTGCACATTTATGGGTCTTTGGTTGTGAATGTTATGTGACCAATGTTCGCCCTAAACAAAAAATTGATCCTCGAGCATCTATTTGTGTCTTCATGGGGTATCCACATGGCTAAAAGGGGTATACAATTTTTGATTTACAAACCAAAAAAATATCCATCAATCGTGATGTATATTTTCAAAAAAATATTTCCCCTTTTCATTCCAAATCTTTTCAATTTCCTCAAAATTCATCACCATATTTTCCTCTACCTCGCAACATTTCCTTCAATACATCGGTTCAATCGATATCCTCTATTGATTTTTCTCTCAATTTCACGCTTCATTTACTTGATCACAATCCCGCATCATCTACACCTTCCTCTGATGTCACTATTCCAGAATCCTCATCCCATAAACCGCCATACCATTCTCATCTCATTCTCCATTGCCTAATCTGTCTTCTTCCTAATCTTTCGCGACATTAGAACCCTCCAATCTATCACTAATTTCGACCCTCGATGAACCTCCTGTCCACCATTCCACTCGTAATATTCAACCTCTTGCATTGCAAAAAAACTACGACATGTCTTCCCACATTAATCATTCTTCGTCACAATCAAGTTCTCGTAAAGGTACAAGGTATCCCTTTTCTTCTCATTTGTCTGTTTTTTATTTTTCTCCTTATCACTGTGCCTTTTTAGCCCTCTTAACAACACAAAAAGAACCATCTTCTTTCGAGCAAGCTAACTGTGATCCACTTCGGCATCAAACCATGTATGTTGAACTTCAAGCTCTAGAATGGAACAAACACATGGTAGATGGTTTCTCTTCCACCAGGGCACAAACCAATCGGTTGTCGCTGGGTATATAAAATCAAATATAACTCTTATCGGACCATTGAACAATATAAAGCTCGTTTAGTTGCTAAGGGCTGCACCAAGGTTGAAGGTATAAACTATAAAGAAACTTTTTCTCCTACTTCCAAGTTTACCACTCTTCATTGTTGATTAACTGTCGCTCCTTCCCACAACTGGTATACCCATCAACTTGATGTGCACAATACATTTCTTCACGAGACATTACAAGAAGAAGTGTATATGAATCCACCTCTTGGCGCCGACGGGGGAAGAATCTAGTATGTTGGCTTCACAAATATATTTATGGTTTAAAACAAGCATCACGAAATTGGTTATCAACTTTTGCAACTACTGTTAAATCTACTGGTTACATTCAATCAAAGGCAGATTATTCACTTTTTACTAAATCTCAAGGTAAAAAGTTTACTGCTATTCTCATTTACGTTGATGACATCATGTTGACTGATAATGATTTACATGAAATCAAGTTGCTCAAAAGTCATATGCTCAAACATTTTCTTATTAAAGACCTTGGTGAATTGAAATATTTTTTGGGGATAGAATTCGCCCGTTCCAAAAGAAGGATCTTTATGTCTCACAGAAAATATGCATTGGATATTTTACAAGGCACAAGATTATTAGGTGTGAAGCCAGAAAAATTTCCAATGGAGCAAAACTTGAAACTGAGAGATGAAGATGACGAAATACTTCATGATCTGAGCAAGTATCGGAGACTGTTTGAGAGATTAATATATTGGACAGTTACCAGACCTGACATAGTATATTCAGTACGTTCCCTTAGTCAATTCATGAACACACCATAAAAGTCACATTGGGAAGCAGCGTTGCGGGTTCTTATATATATTAAAGGGACGCAGGTCAAGGTATTTTTCTACCATCTGAAAATAATTTAATGCATATTGTGATTCAGATTAGGGAGGATGTCGTACTACAAGGCGTTCTGTTTCTGGTTACTGTGTTTTTGTCGGATCATCCCTCATCTCTTGGAAATCGAAGAAACAAACGAATGTATCACGTTCTTCAGCAGAAGCAGAATACAGAGTATAGAGCAATGACAAATACTTGTCTAGAATTGGCTTAGTTGAGATATATACTTTGGGATTTGAAGGTTGAATTTCAAAAACCAGCTTCGTTATTTTGTGATAATCAAGCAACTTTACATGTTGTAGCTAATCCAGTTTTTCACGAATGTACAAAACACATTGAGATTGATTGTCACATAGTTAGGGAAAAACTTCAAGCAGAGATTCATCCATGTTATGTATATACAAATATGCAGTTGACAGACATTTATACAAAAGCGCTTGGCAAAGAGTAATTTGAATTTTTATGCAACAAGTTGGGAGTACTTGATTTGCACTCTCCAACTTGAGAGGGAGTATTAAGGAATATGTCAGTGATCATATGGTATTATTAGTCATTATATGACTTAATTAATTATTAAGAAAATTATATATCAGTTATCATATGATATAATTAGTTATTATGTTGATTGAATATGCATAATTAGGTTTTATATTATTTTTCAGTATTTACAATCTTATTTGTATAAATATACTACACTCCTTCAATGAGAAATCATCCCATTTGAAACCAATCTCTTCATTCTTGACATCATCCCCACTAATTAATACTAATTAGTGCTAATTAACAATGGACACATGGATATTGGTAGAACCCTATTCCTGACATCAGTTTAGAGACAAAAGTGATCAAATCCAAGATTTAATTAACAGAGAACAATCAGGGATCATATCCCCTAATTATGGTTAATAGAACAAAGTCAAGTATAAACAAACGGTTTCGACAGTATGAAAAGACAAAATATATAACTTTAAATGCTCTAAACTTTGAGGTCAATGTCATACTTTTTTATGATAAAAAAATACGTCATAGTAGTGTGAATTTCGAAGGAACTAGCTTCTGCAGTAATATTTATTGATTCTTCAAGAAAAATATATAATTTTTTTCGATAAAAATCATAAAAAACGAAAATAGAATTTTTAACTTAAAATTTTAAGATAATATATTTGTAATTTATTTTATATTATATTAATCTTCAATCTTACTTATTTTCCCTAAATGTAAGATTTTAACACTAGTGTACTTCTATTTCTTACAGATTAGTACTAAAATTTGACGTCATTGATTGCATAGACATGAAAGAGATTTTTAGCATATAGCACAATTGATTATTCAAATTACGTGCAAAAATGAATTGCTATGGGAATAAAAAACTTGTCTAAGAAAAAGAATAAATAATATAAAAAATTGAAGTGAAATTGGTTGATTGTTAAGAATCCCACTAGTTGGATCTTTGTACAGTTTATTTTCTGAGCCTCCCATAAAGTCCTATCATTCTTCATATGTGGTTCTCCACGTTTGATTCTCAGGGCTAGCCGCATACTGTTATTGTCATCAAATTTGAATCTTATCACACAATATCTATTCTTTAATTTTCATCTTTTTCTTTCCTATATCAAACTCTAATTTATACAAAAAAACAAATTCAATGAATAATAATCAAATTTAAAAATAAAAAATAATTAATCACTATTTTAATTAAATTAAATACTATTATGGAAATTAAAAATGATTTATATATAAAATATTTTTATTATTAATAAAAATTTATAAAATAGATTTTAAATTATATCTAATTTTAGCTATTAATATTTTATATTTTTGATTAATCCCTAAAAGACTAATAGAGACTAGTTTAGAATATAGAGTAATAAGTAACTAAAATCTTGGTAGCTGGTTAGATATCAATTTAAAAATTATTTTATAAATTTTTATTAATAATAAAAATTACTTTAGATATCAATAATATTTTTAGTTTATAAAATGTAATAGCCAAATAATAATGAATTATTTTGGTTTCTAAAATTAGTTTATATTTAATGATAACTTAAAAATGTATGGTTTCTTATATTTTGATTAATACTGAATTTATTATGCTTTTTTTTTATCTATAATAAAAAAATAAAATTAATAAAAGTATTATAAATATTTTAATTTTTATTAAAAAAACTTAATAGTAAAATATAGCAAAGTCCATAACATTTACTTCATGACTCCACCTCAGAGTCCAACATTTAACATTCCAAAACACAGAAAAGAGAGATTATTTTAAAATTTAAGTAATTTTTTAAATGTATATATGAGATAAAAGTATGATCTTTCTCATACCTAGATGAATATTATCATTATTATATGAAGATAAAGTTATATTTTTTAAGAAGTATAATAGTATACGTTTTATTTTATAATCAATAACGATACGCATTAATAAAGTAGATGATTTTTTATAAATAAAATCAAATTATTCAAATAATGCTATAGTTACTATTAGTACATACTTAAATAAAATATAAAAAAGAAATTAATGGTTACTGATTTTTCATGAAAAAGTTAACAATCACATTGAATGTTAATGCTAGAGGTATCGTGTAATTTTCATTGCATAAGAGATTCTCGGAAAAAATAAGCACATTGTTCACTACAAAATCATTGGTCCAAAATCTCACATGTCTTTATCAACACTTTAATTGTTGTTAACAACAATAGAAAAACTCCTATAGAATTTCCTACAGAATATAATAATAATAATAGTAATAATAAATAATAATAATAATAATAATAATAATAATAATAATAATAAAATAATAAAAAGAGGATGATAATAATAATATTATTTTGTACAGTATAAATAGTGTAGAATTTGTCTTATTGATGGAGCAACTAAATTTGTTTGGTGCGAGGCTTTTCCAATGTAAATATTATATACATGTCAGGTAATTTTTTTAATTAATTTATTAAAATATGATAAAAAAACATAATAAACTTGAGAAAATTAAAAAGCTTTTTTGAAATTATATTATATTATTAAAAAACTTAAAGTGAATGAAAAAAATATAATATACGTGCTAAAGTCTAAAATGTGTCAATTTAACTCAAGTTAAAAAATAGTTAATTGAGTGGTCAGGTTAGTTAATTTAGAAAAATAAATAAACTTGTAAACTAAACCTGTTATAATTTATTTAACTCATTAGAAGTGAAAACAAAATATTAATAACCAAAATAATTGAATTTAGATTGTCCCTATTTTATTTATTTATAATATAGGGAATCATCTAATGGAAAAAATAACAAAATAAATTCGTAATAATCTATAAATCTTATTTAAATTAATAACAAAAGTACCTTTGTGAGAAATAAAATAATATGTAGAGTTAAGTTTATTAATTTTTTTAAATATATAAAATGTACTAAATAACAAATATTATACAATTACTTAGTAATATTTGTAATATGTATACAACTAGTAATGACTTGTAACTTTTACAACTTAGTAGTCCAAACGGTTCAACCTGATCCAATGCATTAAGAATATTTTTTTTCAATAATGTAATGAGGTAACTTCAACCATATTTAAAATTGGATAGTTGTAATATTAAAAAATAACATCAAATTAGATATAAACTTTATTAACTTACTTAATATAAGTATAAATTCATATATTTACATGAAGAAAATAAAAGATAACATTATTTTTATATTTTTTTCTAAATTTCACTCAATATATGTATAAATTCGTATATTTACATGAAGAAAATAAAAGATAACATTATTTTTATTTTTTTTTCTAAATTTCACTCATGCACATGTATAAATATATGTTCATATACATAATACAATCATTGCAGTTCATACACAAACTAACATAATAAAGTTTTGAGACACGAAAATATAAGTTAAAGAACTAATTTGATTAGTAATTCATAATTAATTTAGTTTCATTTTTACTCAAACATAGTCATACAAAATCCAAATTCAATCACAATAATTCAATTTCATTTCAATCCACATTATTTTGATTTCATTTCAATCATATTGACTTGACATAGATTCAATTGCATCATACTATCTTGATTTCCTTTCAACCCTCAAGTACCTTTGATTTCATACCAATCATAGTGATTGTATATGAATCTAGTATCTTTCAGAAGACTGATTAATCATATTGTGGCCACATAAATTCATTTGTCTCACGATACCTTGATTTCCTTTCAATCCTCAGTACCCTTCTGATTTCATTTCAATTAGCGATGACATATGGATTGGCATATGAATTTATTCTCTTCCGGAAGACTCATTAAGTATGTCTCTACAAGAGACTAACATCTAATCCACTCCAATCGGATCAGGGTAACTCCAATCATCCATACCGTGTGACTAGAAGCGCTCACCGTGTTTTTGAACTCACTTTTCAGCTTCTCACCAACTGAAACCTTAGTCTATGTGACTTAGATCATCAGTAAAGTCAGAGGATCTCTGCTTGTAGGCGTTTCATACTTAATGTATCAAAACACAACATCTCATACATTGCCATGAATGTATGGCATCAAGTTCATGCAATTTTTCATCAATCACATAAATCACATATCATTTACATACAATGCATATCAATCACTCATACATCATTTAATATTTTTCAAATCAATTACATATATACCTCAAATTCATCCTCACATAAGCTCATAATTGATGACCTTTTTTACGCCAAGTGTACCGAGTCAGAAGTAATAATTTGTCTCTGAGAACAGATATCGAAACCACAAGGAACAGTTATTTAAAATCCTAATAGTAACATTCACTAATTATAAAAATATGTACAATAATTTGATTTGATATTGATAATAGTTTGCATGAAAACTAAATAAAAGTAAAGTAAACGAGTAAAAGATTTGAATTAAGAAAATTAGGAATGAGGTTAATCCTTCTCACTCGATGTTGAATCATATCTACTATCAATTAAAGTCCATAAATGTCTATCTTTTTGTATGAAATATTATTGAATTATGACACTTATAAAATGAAATTCAGTTTAACTAACTTTGTAACATAACATGCATACAATTACTAGATTAACTTATTATTTAAATCAACTATCTAAAATTCCCTTATCTGAAATCCTTTATCCTAGTGGAAACTTCCACTCCAACAGGGAAACTACTATAGAATCTAGGGAGCTAAAACATATTATCCAAATGTCACAAAAATTCAGTATGCGATAAAAGTAGTTGAGAGAAACACTTTTATCTATTGTCCCATCAATATTGATGGTTAGATCCTAAGGAAAAACAGAGAATAAATTATCTTTAGTGTAAAAAAGAACATACTCTATTTGAAAATTTGATCAGATAGAAATGTACCCTGACTCCTCAGCTACAATATGGTGTGATCAGATTTTGGAATAGATGAAACATATGGGAGAGAAAATGAAGAGAGAAGAAAGTAAAAGAGAAGAAAAATGAAAAAAATGAAGAGGAAATTACACAGTGTTGTTTTACGGGATTACAATAGTAATTTTTAGGTTTAATATGACCTTTTATATCTAATTACAGGCTAATGAGTCACTCAACTTTGTTTAAATTTAGAAAGAAAATCACCATTATACATAAAACAACAACAAAATATCTAGTAAAAAGGTTTTAACTATATAATATTTTAATTTTAATTATAAATTAATCTTTAAAAGATTAATAAAAATTAATCTAAAATATAATATAATTAGTAGTTAATATATTAATAGTCAATAAATTTTTATTAAAAATAGAAAGATATCAATAATTTTTTTAATTCATAAAATAATCTATATAATTAATATATTCTAATATCTTTTTATCATTCATATTTGTCTACACACACTTTTTTATTTTCAAATAAAAACTAGATCAATTTTTTTAAAATAAAACAAAGAGACTCAGTATACTTAAATAGAAATAAATAAATATTCCAATGGAACCTTTTCTTTTACTGTAAAAATTGGTCGTTGATAAAAAATTATTGAACAATTTTTTCTATTGCATTAACTATGATTATATTATTTTGTTATATTTCTTTTATTATATAAAATAAATAAAAAATTCTAATTAAAAATATTTCAATCACATTACTTCAAAACAAATACAAAAAGGTGGTAATGGTTTAATTTCTTTTTAAAGAAAAACTGGCATTACTTATAATATTTCTTTACAACAAAAGTTAACATAAACTTTCTTAACCATAAAATATCTACATCAGTTTATTCTTCCAATAAGGAAAAGAAATACCAATTTAATTTCTTAATTGAAAGTAACATCAATTAAGTTAAAAAATGAAATGCTTTATCCACTAAGGAAATATGGAAATATAATGATATGCCTGATAGAGTGAATTATACTGTTTGCAACCAGACAAAGGTTCCTTTCTCCACTTGCCCCTGTTACTACTTTTCTAGTATCATTCTTCTTATTATCTCTTTATGTTTTCCACCCTTAATTTTTCTAAATATACCTCTTTTTTTTTAATTTTTAATCTTTATATAACATACTTAATACTTAAAACATACTTATTTTGAGTCCCCACATATATCATTATAATCACCTTTAATACTAATATAGATATCATTTTTAATCTCTTGGTTTCTACACCTAAACTCGTAAAAACTAAAAATGACAAGTATTACAATAAAATGGATTATTTTTAAGTACATAAACTAAAAGATACAGTTTTCAACTATTAGAGCTAGATAAGTAAATTTAATATTGTTTAAGAAGAATATTTGAATGTATAAACTTCAAGAAATTCTTAAATAACAACTAATTTTAAAAAAAAATTGATTAATTTGAATACTAATTTATAAATTTAAAATTTATTAGTTTATAAAGTAGTTTATATTATTAATAAAAAATTATAAAATTATTTTTAAATTAATATTTAATATTAATTACTAATATTTTAATTATTAATTATTTTAAATTCTAAATTAATTACTAATTTATAATTAAAGATTAATTTAGAAGATAAATTAATTAATAGTTACAATGATAACTAATACTAGATACCAATCTAAAAATTTTATAATTTTTTTTTATTAATAATAAGAATTATTTTATATACAAATATTTTTCTTCTCTTATTGATACTATTGACAGATCAGAATTTTTTTTCTTATCAGAAAACAAATTATTTAATTTATTAAAATAGTATTTAATTTAGTTAATATAATAATTAATTATTTTTTTCTTAATTTAAATGATTTTCCACCCAAATTAAGTTGTTATCAAATTTCAATGCCAATATGCAAAAGATTACATGACACAGTGGAAAAGAATAAACTACAAAAATATTCATGCTCATCCGCATACCACAATATAAAAACAAAATATATGTTAGCAAAATTAAAGATTGAATTTTTGTTGTCAATATAAATACATTTTACACAAATTAAACATATTGATATTTTTTTTAAGATAATAAACTTATTAGTATCGTGTATTTACTTTGTTAAGGATTAAACTTCAAATAACTTATTTGTTTTTAATCATCTAGAAGTAGTTTAATATATCTCTCTCTATTATTATTATTCATTTTTTATTTTCTATTTTTTAAACAATGACATTCATTTTCCAAAATATAATCATTAAATATAAAAAGCATACACATATAATAGTTATATTTTATTCACTTTTATAATAATTGTATTTTTATTATAATAACTAAGAAAATTATTTATGTATATAATGATAAAAATAATATATATATATATATATATATATATATAGATGTATGTTACAAAAACACAATCTTATTTATATATAGTTATAAATAATAATATAATAATTTTTTCGTCATCTTATTGTTAGATGGGAGTTTCCTTCACCAGACTGAGTTAAAATTAACATTGATGAGACTGCTAGAGGTATCCTGGTCTTACTACTTGTGGAAGTATTTTTCGTGGGAGTATGTGCGAGTTTATTTGTGCTTTCTCTGCGTTTCTTGAAGTTCAGACGGTTATGGTTGCTGAGTTTTACGGAGTTATACATGCTATGGAGGAAACCCAAAAGATGGGACTTACTAATGTATAGCTTAAATGTGATTCTACCTTGGTTTGTGATGCGTTTATTGTTAAGACTAATGTTCCGTGGATGCTTTGTAATCAATGAAATACTTGTCTTAATTACTGTGGGAAAATCAGGTTTAGGGTTACTCATATTTTTCGTGAAGGAAATGCATGTACTAATAAGTTGGCTAATTTAGAATTTATTCATAGATAATCATTTCATTGGTATAATATGCTTCAATCTAATATATTCTTAGAATTCTTTATGAATATGTATAATTTATCTATGTATCATTTTTGTTAACATATGAGTTTTTTTGTCTCGTCCCTCCATATTTTTGATTTTTTTTTCATGTGATGGCAGATGATTGTTGTTATTTGAGGTGTTAGCCTAACTGAGATGTCAAGTTTCATAGTAATGCCTAACATGAAAGTTTTTATAATTTGTTTTTGATAAATATAATGTAAAGAAATAGTTGTATATTTTACACATACATTATAAAATTTATATAATAAAAAACTTATATGATAAAACTCTTGGATCCAACAAACCATCAAAATAACATAAACCATTAACTAACCTAATAAAACGATAATAATTTCAACCAAAGATAAAAATCAAATTATAGTATATAAATGATCAGTCTCGTCTTACAATATAAAAAATTATGTTAGAGATTTTACATAAACAAAAGATAAAGTCAAATTATAGTGTATATATATGATCAGTCTCGTCTTACAAATAAGTTTTGTAAAGTTAAGTTAGACATAAAATCACTTATTTAAGAGAGAATAATGATAATTATGAGAAAAAAAAAGTTTAATCTCTTAAATTATATTTGATATGATAAGTTGGATTGAAGAGTAATGGGCATAAAAGTGGTCAAAAAGGGCTATGGGGTTCTAAAAATTGCAACACATAAGCAAAAGAGTGTAGTTATTCTTGTCAAAGAGAAAAGGATTGGCTAGCACAAGCTATTCAACAATGGTGGCCCTCATGGCTCATCTTTTGCATGTCATCTCACGTGATCCAAAGCACTTAGCTTTAATTCTTGGTCCACGTTTCGTTAGTGGTTTGGAGCTGCTTAAGAACTTATCCTATTTTCACCAACACCTTTTTCTTCTAATTATTTTTTTATTTTATTTATTTATTTATATATAGAATATTTGACATCCCTAAAAGTGTATATGAAGCAAATGCATGCAGAATATCATTATGTAATTTTGGCATTATCTAGAAGTTTTTAATAATCTAGGGTTTTCTTTTTTTTAATTACACCAGCTTTCGTTCTTAAGCTGCCACATCAAACCCTAGCTTCCTTACTTTTCTTTAAAAAGCAAAACAAAAGGAGTCATAAAAGAGAAATAGTCTCAATTACTTGAACATCAATCACTTGTGTGAATTAGCATAACTAGAAAAGAGAATATATTTCAGTTTAGTGTACAATTATGGCACCAGATTATGTTTATATTATTTAAACTTTCAATATTATAGTTAATAACTTTACATTCTTATCTTAAGTTTAATTTATTTCTCTTTTAAAGGTGTGTGATTGGAAATTAACTTGAAGAAGGAGTTTTTTTTAATGGAAAAAGTAATTGATGAGTCAATTTTTTTAGGTGGTTCAAGGGTTGAGATTTGACTTGGGAAAAGGAGGATAGTTGGATTTGGAAGGATGGAGAGACTTTATCTTATACGGTTAAATCTGCCTATAATCGTTTAAGGGGGGTCGAGAAGAGGAGAATGTCTCAATGTATAAACAATTTTGGAGGTGTAGAACTTTATCTTCTACATTTGTTACTGTTTGGAAGGTACTGGAAAATAAGATTGCCACTAGGGTCAATTTGAAAAGGCGTGAGATTACGGTTGAAAGTCCTTTGTGTAGTTTATGTGGGGGTGGATGAGGAGTCTTGTCGTCATTTATTCTTTGAGTGCAAATTTGCATAGCTAGTTTGGAGTCAATGTTTTGCCTAGCTTGGAGTGTTGTCCGTGTCTCACAATGATTCACTGTTAATTTTTTTTTTTCAGTTTAGGTTATGTAACACTACTGATTCTGTAAATGGCGTGTGGAGAGCGATTTGGACTGTAGTAGCAAGTGAGATATGGAAGCACATGAACAACATAATTTTTAAAGGGAACATGGTTGATGTTGTAGAAGTGTTTGCCTTAGTTTAATTAAATGTTTGGTCGTGGATTACTTCCAAGTATTTTTCTTATTCTGACTGGTGTCTTGATTATTTGTTTTTTTTCTTTATTGGCAATAAAAAATAAATAAATGAGAATCACTTCATGGTGATTTGGTTTGTATGAAGTTGATTTTTTGATGCATTTTTTAGGTAGTTAGCATTATAGGTGATTTTCCTAGGTCCCGTCATTGTTGGATGATATTGATCTCTTCGGGAGAGACTAAGGTAATTTTTCTATATAAGGATTTGACTATCCCCAAACATTTGTTTATCTTTTCTTGCTAATAAAAAAAACATTTTTCTTTTATTTTTAATAATTACGAACGAGGATAAATAAGTAGGAATGTTGGTTGGTACATTTTCAATTCAGTGAACACCCGTAATCAAACTAAAAATATATGCAGTTTATTTTAATTATTTTTTCCTATTATTTAGTTTGTGTAACTTATTATAATAAAATATATGTTATTTTACTAAAGATATATGGTGATTTTTTTTGGCAAAACCATTTTTTTTTTCTTTATCAAAATATAATTTTAATTTTTGTATAATAAGGAATTATTCAAACTGAACCAATCTATTCGTAATCAGATTATTATTTTGATTCTTGTCGTGCAAATTTTTCTGCCAACCGATGAAATTTTGATTGGTTTATATTTCATTTCTTTCTAAATCTTATTTGAATCAATCCGTGAACAAAGTTTAAGTTAAATAACTAAGAAAAATATAGGTATTGTTATGCCATCGACTATTTTTATTTCAAAACAATTGCTCTAAAATTTGACTAACTAGTTAATTTTATGTGTGAAGAACTAGTTATAATAGAATTGAGATATTCTTAAAATATTTTATATTTCTTTATTCTTTTGCTGGTAAAAAAAATTAACATAAATTTTAGGGTTATGTTTTCATATGTTTAGTTTTAGGATTTTATTTACAATCTCCTTGACCATTATCTTCAATCTTTGATGTAGATAACTTAACGGGTTCTTGTTGGATGAAACCCTAAATTAAAATAATTGTTAAAAACCTCTAATATAAGTAAAATAAAAATACTTTAACCAGAAGCCTAATTTATCTCATAAAAAATAATTCATTTATAAAAATAGAAATTCAAGTGAAATTGTTTTTATTTTAAAAATTAAAATTTGTTTGGTGGATAAAAGATTTATGTACCAGAATTTATTATTATATTATCTATAGATTTGGATCTCTAGATAAATTTAGAATTTACATATAAATTTAATCTATAGATTTTTTTTAGGTAAAATTTGATTATCTACAAATTTTTCGTATATAATAATGAAGTAGTTTAGCGTTATCTATCAATTTTTATCTCCAAATATTACTTATAAATTTTTATCAGTGGATAATTTACCTACAAATTCAATTACATAGATAATTACATTAATATTGGTATTATTAATATTATTATTTATTTTATTAATATTATTGTGTATTTTATTAATATTATTAATAAAAATATTAATATTAGTATTATTATTTTGAATTTTATTAATATTATCATTAATATTATTAAAATTATTACTAATATTGTTATTAATATTATTAATAATATTATTAATTTTATTATTATTAATATTGCAATTATTAATAATAATAGTAACAATGATATTATTATTAATATTATTAAAATTATTAATTATATTATTAGTATTAATATTTTAATGAATATTATTATTACTCTTAACAATATTCATATTATTAATATTATTCATATTATTAATATTATTCATATTATTAATATTATTTATATTATTATTAATATGATAAATTTAATTTTTAATTTTATTAATATCATTTATATTATTATTAACATAATCAATAATATTATTAATATTAATAATAATATCTGATAATATTCTTATTATAAATTTTATTGTTAATACTGTTAATATTATTGTTATTAATATATTATTCCTATTAATAATAAAAAGAATAATCATAAAAATAATCATATTAATAATAATTTTTATTATAAGAATAATAATTATAATTATAAAAATAATAATAATCATGATTAAAATATAATGGTTAAAGGATGTGTCATAAGGTTAAACTCCATAATCATATGCGAATTTGAATATGTAGGTAATGAATTACCTACAAATTTATTCATAAATAATGTTGTTTTGTCCATAGATTTTTGTATTACTTACAAATTTCTGATGTAAGTAATTATACAAAATTTTCTTGTAGTGCGTGTGTTGATTAAAATTTTAAACTCTGGTTAAAGAAAACAAATCTCTTTTTGTTAAATAATAACATAAAATTAATATTAGTACATAATACATTTTAAAATAGGAAATAGACTCATGAATTTGTAAATTTTGTTAGAAGTGCATATTTTTGTAACAAAAAAAAACCTGCATCTAATAATAAAGATTGGAATTTATATAAGTATTGTTAACCTATTATTATAAAGTGGAGAATCCTGAAACTACTTTTGTTGACTTGGTGCAATACATGGGTAATTGACAATCATTAGTTTGAAAGAGAATGAGAGTGCTAAGAAAGGAGAAAAGAATAATACATTTATAAACATACTTATCCCATCTATGAACAACTTGAGTATTCTTCTTCAATCTTCATGGAAAGTGTCACATTCTGCAGTACTACTGCTTTTGTCCTTTTATTTTTTTTAATTAATGCATTTTTTTGTTAAGTATCTCTTTTAATTAATGGTTGGATTTCAATTCAATAATGGATCAATCAATAGCTCCATAATAAACAAGGAAGTTATATGCATATAAACAAATTGGTACAAGCTCATTATCAAATCCAAACTTTTTAGATAAAAAATAAATATGATAGAAAGAGAAAATTGTTAAAGGTATAGCATAATTTTAGAAAAATAGATAGTAGACTTGTCATCTTTATATATTATTAGATGAATTTTCTATCCCTGTTTTATGTTATTTTCACAAAACTTCTTCTAATTAAGTATTTAATATCTACTTGTGGTGTTTGATCTTATGGTAAACCATGATATAGTAACTTGTGAATCATTAATCAAGGGATTCAAATGAGTTGCACAATTGGTATTTGTCTTGATCTATCACACGAAGAAACTGAGTTTAAAATAAGTTTTTAATATGCGTGTTGGACTAAATATGTTATGAAGTGTTGGGGTACATCTTCCTTATTTCATTAGATGTAACTTGTTGAGAAAATGTTTATGAAAACACCAATCTGTTTCAACAAATAAAATTAGTTTAAACTTGCATCCAAGTAAGCTCATCTTATCATTTGTTATCTTAAGAGTAAATGTTGTTTGATGATGCACAATGGGATCATGCTTGCGAAAAAAGTTTGGAAATTAACTAAATCACAATTCAACCATCCATTTTTATGATTTTCCTATTTTTCACAAACAATCAAGAAACACAAAGACTCTATAAAAAGGATATTAAAAGGGTGCTCATGTCAACTTTGAAGGACTTTGACAACTCTGAGTTTAAAGAGAAAGAAGTTGAAGTTAAAGAATTAGATAATTAAATCTGCATTATCTCATAAACAAAATTGGAAGGAAACCTTCTATAGGGTTATTCTTTCAAATTTTTGAAATAAAAAATCCAATGTTAAACACATCAAAAGCAAACCAAATCTTTTTTCTATTGTTCAAGTAAATCTTCTTCAAATATCTCCTCCCGCAGCGCTAAGTTTAATTACAATTAATAAGAAAATCTAAACGTTTGGAAAAAAATAGTATGGTTTGGTATAGTCTGCTCTTGTTATATTTATGAATAGGTATAGTCTACCTATGTATCCTTTTTGTTAACATATGAGTTTTGGTTCTAGTCTCCCCATATTTTTGTATTTTTTTTTAATAATATTTTTTTTTCATATGATGACAAATGATTGTTGTTACTTGACGTGTCAGCATAGCTGAGATGTCAAGTTGCATAGTGATGCCTAACATAAAAGTTTTTATTTAAAAAATTTATAAAATATTTTTTAAATTAAAATTTTAAATACATTTAAAATTATTATTTATTAATAATAAAAATCACTTTAAATATCAATAATTTTAATTTTTAAAATAATATCTAATTTAATTAATAACTATTTATCTAATTTAATTTAATTTTTAAATATATATATATATATTTTTTTTTATTGAAATTTCTAATAAAAAAAAAGTAAAGAACTTTCAACTGTAAGATTCAACCAGCACAGGGAAGAATATGTGATTTGAGTTCATACTGTTCACAAGTTTCAATGCCAATATGGAAAAGATTACATTACACACTGGAAAAGGATAAACTACAACAATATTCATGCTCATCTGCATACTACAATATAAAAATAACAATAACTATGCTCATCCACATAGTTATATTTTATTCACTTTTATAATAGTTGTATTTTTATTATAATAACTAAGAAAATTATTTATGTATAATATATATATATATATATATATATATATATATATTACAAAACACTATCTTATTTATATATAGTTATAAATAATAATATATTAATAATAATAAATTAAATGTAAAATTTTAATTTTTTTTATTGTTATATTAAAAAAAGTAGTTGTATTTTGAAAGGGATATCAAAATATATTTTCTTCATTTATTTTCGTTTCATTATGTTTGCTAGATTTATTTGGGTTAATTCTTAAATGGTTTAATATGGTATTTTTTTTTCTTTCTACACCCAATGATTACTAATTGCAGCACACACTAACATTAAAAAGATATTTTCTCTCTACACCATGTCATTACTATTGCCACTGATGTCGTTGGACCTCCTTTTTTTTTATTGTACTTTTTAGAGGAAGAAGAAGGAGAGAGAGTGTTCTAGAAGAAAAATAATTCATTCCAAAAAATATTATAAATAAAAATAGTTTTTGGAAATCATGTTCCGAAACACATATCATATCTTTCAAAAAGTTTCTAAAAATTAATCTATAAAATTTGTTCTAGAAACCTCATTCCGTAAAACATATTATATGTTCGATTATTATTTATCATAGTTTTTTAAAATATATTTCATAAAGCTTTTGGGAAAATCGTATTTCAAAAATTCTATTATGAAAATCTTTTTTCTAGAAATAATGTTCTGGAAATTCTGAAAAAGCTTGTTTGGAATATTTTTTGAAACAAGTAATCTAGAAGTTACCTTTATGAATGGTAAAAAATGATAACGGGGTGTGAGAAGAAAAAAGCCTTTTATATTTTTAGAATACTAGAGTTTTGCATATGGGCTCAGGGGTGCATACTGGTCTCTTTAGCCTGTTTCCATGTGGGCCACAACACAACTTTAAAATTTCAATTCGTTTCATACTTTTCCTTTTTACACCTTGCACATTTATTCCTCTTTATTTCCATATTGTTTTTAAGTTTAATTTTACATTTTGATAATATATTTAAAATAGTGAAAATACCATTTCAAAACCTGTTTTTTCTTTTCCAAATCTATTTCAGAAGTGTTGCAAGCACATTTATATATAATGTAACACAAATGAGGTTATACCTTACTTATTTGCTCACAAAATCATTGTGAAGGAGAAAAACTTAAGACAACCAGAGAAATAGTGTTGATGGAGCATAATAGGACTTTCATGTCTTGATTTAAAGTTGAGGTCTTGAACGATTCAACAACATCTGAAACATTAATATGGTTGGCAAATGGATTGAAGTTTGATGTCTTTTGTTGTACCGATTACGACATCAACAATTGTTCATTCTATACGAAGTATTTGGATGAAAAAAAGTACAATACAAAATAATGGATCCTCTCTTGAAGCTAAATCGATGCAATTCTTCACTTCAAAAGCTAAAAATCCCACAATTGAATCTATATCATACTATAGTGAGGTTGATTATACTATGTTTTCCTTTCTAGTTTTAAAGTGTAAGTGGGTTGACAATAAGAATGGTGTAAATATCGATGAATCAAGAATGACATTTGTTAACTTTTGGAAGATAGGTGTAAAAATTTCTTCTTATTTTGGATGATATTTAGAATGAAAACCAATCTAAATGGGAAGAAGTGCAGAAAACCCTTGTTTTTGAAGCCCAAGGGAGTAAGATTCTTGTGACTACACGTAGTAAGAAAGTTGCTTCTACCATTTGGCTAGAAGAACACTCCTTATAGCAATTACAAGAAGATCATGGTTGGAAGTTGTTTGCTAAACTTGCATTATGAGATGATGATACTCAACCAAATCCCGAGTGCAAGGAGATTGGCATGAAGATTGTTAAAAGATGCAAAGGACTACCTCTTGCCTTGAAAACAATGGAAAGTCTATTATACAACAAATCATTTGTTTCAAAATGGAAAATTGTGTTCCAAAGTGAAATATGAGAATTTTTGAAAGAGTGTTGTAATATTATGCCTACTTTAGCATTGAGTTATATCCATCTTCCCTCCCATCTCAAAGTATGCTTTTCTTACTGCACCCTTTTCCCTAAGGATTATGAGTTAAAAAGGAGTGTTTAATTCAGTTGTGGATGACTGAAAATTTCGTACAGTGTCCTCATCATAGTAAGATTCCAAAAGATGTTTGCCAATAGTACTTCAATGATTTACTATTACGGTCCTTCTTCTAACAATCAAGTGAAAAGAAAAAACTATTTGTCATGCATGACCTTCTATATGATTAGGAAAAATATGTCGGTGGAGGCCTATACTTTAGGTGAGAACTTGATCAAACAAAAAAGATACAAAAAGTAACTCGTCATTTTTCAGTTGAAGTTGGTTACAACAAATATTTTGATGGGTTTAGAACTTTATGTAATACAAAAAGGTTACGTACGTTTATGCCAAAAGCTAGAAGCAGGAAAAAATTTACTATCATTGGCATTCCAACATTTTGATGCATGAATTGTTCACCAAGTTTAAGTTCTTGTGTATCTTATCATTTTCTCATTGTTTTGACCTTAAAGAGGTACCCGACTATATCGACAATCTTGAGCATCTCCGTTCGATAGACCTCTCATATACTGCCATAGAAAAAGTATCTGAAAGGATGTGTGCACTTTCCTACTTGCAAATATTGACATTGAACTATTGTAGAGATTTGGAGGAGTTACCCTCAACTTTGCATGTACTCACCAATTTGTGTCTCCTTGAATTTATAGAGACTAAAATGAGAAAGTTGCCAGAACATTTGGAAAAATTGAATAATCTTAAAGTAATCATGAATTGCTTTAATGTTTGACAAGGCAGAGAGTTCGGTATTCAACAACTACGAGAGCTCAACCTTCATGAAAGCCTATCAATTAGGGAGCTGCAGAATATTGAGAATCCCTTTGATGTATTAGATGCAAATTTGAAGAATAAAACAAACATCGTGGATCTACAATTAAAATGGAGTGTGTACTATAAGAACCCTGATGATTTAACAAAAGAAGGGAATGTAATTGAGAATCTGCAACCTTTCAAACAATTAAAGAAGTTGTCAATCATCAAATATGGCAGGAGACAATTTCCAAATTGGTTACTAGAAAATTCATTGTGGAATATGGTGTCCTTAGTGTTGGAGGAATGTGATTCTTGCCACCATTTACCTCCTCTTGGACTTTTGCCATTTCTCAAGGTGTTGAAGATTAGAAAACTTGATGGGATAGTGAGAATTGATGTTGATTTTCATGCGAACAACTCTTCTTCATTTAAATCCCTTGAAACATTGGAGTTCTCCTTTACGAGACAATGGGAAAAATGGGAATACCAAGCTATGATAGGTGCTTTTCCACATCTTCAGATCTTTCATTAAGAGATTGTCCCAAGCTAAAAGGGCACCTACCAGAGCTACTTGTTCCTTTGAAATATCTAAATGTTTTTTACTGCGAGCAATATGAAGCTTTCACTGTTAGTGCTATAGAAGTGCGACTACGAGACTGTGGAAAGTTGCAATTGGATTGGGCTACAACGAAACCACTCGAAATGGTTGGGCACAACATGGAAGCAATATTGGTAGAAATGGTTGGCCACATTGATATCTGACACTTCTCTTGAACACTTGTACATTAATTCATGCCCGAAGCCAATCAATGATGACTGTGTCTCTTTATCTAGGCCTTTCCACTAACACTCAGGACCCTTTATCTCAATGAGTTTCAAAATTTACACATGATTTCACAGGGTCTCATCCATAATCATCTAGGGTGTCTTCTCAAGTGCCCCAAATTTGAATCATTGCATGGAAACATGCATATGCTGCTTCCATCTTTTGTAAACCTATGCATAAAAGACTGTCCAAGCTTTAAGTCGTTCCCTAATGGAGGTTTGCCATCAAATCTGGAGTATTTGACAATAGAAGACTATCCAAGAATTGTAAGCTCATTAAAAGGAGTTTTGGGAGATAATACTTCTCTTCAAAGCTTGTGGATTGGGAAAGTGGATGCAAAATATTTTCCTGACAAAGGTTTGCTTCCACTCTCTTTTACTTTTCTAGCCATCTCTGATTGTCCAAATCTTAAAAAACTGGACTACAAGGGTCTGCATCAACTCGCATCGCTCAAAACATTGGAACTTCATAATGCCCCAACCTCCAAGGCATACTCGAGGAAGGTCTTCCCAAATTAATTTCACAATTTTCAATGCGAGGCAACTACCTTTTGCTCAAACAGCGTTTCCAAAAAGAAGAAGGGGAATACTGGGTAAATATTGCTCACATTCAAAACCTGAATATATATTAGTGATGATTTTTCCTAAGAATTCTCGTGAAACTTTTACGTGTACGTGCTTGAATTTTAGCTCCTAAACAATATTATTTCTTAATAGTAGAAATCGTGCTTAAGAAGACAATGAAGATTTGGAAATGATGGAAGGAGTTTTTTCATCATAGTAGATCATAAAACAAGAACAACTTTGTGTAGATTCACTAGATTGTTGTGGGTTTTACATTTTTCAATGATTTCTATAAAACACCTATTGAATTCAGATCTATAGATTAGTTTTAGATTTGTGTCAATAGTTCATTATATTGGTTTTAGATTTGTGTTAAACACATATTCAACAATTGTAGGTTCAACAAAGGATAAACACAAGAAGTAGAACAATTTCAACAACATCGTTGGTTGTTGGAACTGATATCTGTGGCAGAGATCATGATAAAAGACTGATAATTGACTCGTTGACATTTGACATCAACGATCGTAACGAGCCATCAATACTTTCTATTGTGGGAATGGGAAAGGTGGGTAAGACCACTCTTGCTCAACATGTATTCAATGACTCAAAGGTGGATGAGGCTAAATTTGTTGTCAAAGCCAGGGTTTGTGTTTCAGATAAATTTGATGTTTTCAAGATATCAAGCGCAATTCTTGAGGCAGTTACTAAATCAACTGACGATAGCAGAGATCTGGAGATGGTTCACAGAAAATTGGGAGAAAAATTGACTGGAAAGAAATTTTCTTATTGTTTTGGATGATGTTTGGAACAAAAACCAAACCAAGTGGAAGGAAGTGCGGAAGCCCCTTTTTTAGGAGCCCAAGGGAGTAATATTCTCGTGACCACACGTAGTAAGGAAGTTGCTTCTACCATGTGGTCAGAAGAATACTCCCTAGAGCAATTACAAGAAGATGATTGTTGGACGTTATTTGCTAAACATACATTCCGAGATGATGGTACTCAACTAAATCCAGAGTGCAGGGAGATTGGCATGAAGATTGTTATAAAATGCAAAGGACTACCTCTCGCCTTGAAAACAATGGGAAGTATGTTATACGACAAATCATCTGTTTCAGAATGGAAAATTGTGTTACAAAGCGAAATATGGGAATTTTCAAAAGAGAGTTGTAATATTATACTTGCTTTAGTATTAAGCTATATCCACCTTCCTTCCCATCTGAAGGTATGCTTTGCTTCTTGTATCCTATTCTGCAAGGATTATCAGTTTAAAAAGGAGGATTTGATTCAATCGTGGATGATTGGAAATTTCGCCCACTAGCGTCAACATAGTAGGACTCTAGAAGAAGTTTGCCAACAATACTTCAACGATCTACTATCGAGGTCTTTCTTCCAACAATTAGATGAAAAGAAAGAAGTATTTGTCATGCATGACCTTCTACATGATTTGGAAAAATATGTCGATGGAGGCCTATACTTCAGGTGCGAATATGATCAACTAGAAAAGATACAAAAGGTAACTCGTCATATTTCAGTTGGACATCGCAGAAATGGTTTTGATGAGTTTGGAACTTTATGTATTATAGAAAGGTTACGTATGCTAAAAGTTACTAACTGGAATTATTTATGGAGTCTGGGTATCAAAATGTCGATAGATGAATTGTTCTCCAAGTTTAAGGTCATACGTATCTTATCTCTGTGTGATTGTCCTGACCTTGAAGAGTTACCAGACTCTGTTTGCAATCTTGAGCATCTTCGTTCCTTAGATCTCTCCAGTACTGCAATTAAAAAACTATCTGAAAAGATATGTTTACTTTCCCATTTGCAAATACTAAAGTTGAACGATTGTGAATATTTGGAGGAGTTGCCCTCAAATTTGTATTTACTCACCAATTTGTGTCGCCTTGAACTTTTATAGACTAAAGTAAGAAAGGTGCCACCGCATGGGAAAATTGAAAAATCTTAAAGTAGTAATGAATTCTTTTAACGTTGGCCATGGCAGGGAGTTTGGTGTGCAACAACTATGAGAGCTCAACCTTGAGGGAAGTCTATCAATTGGAGACCTAAAGAATGTTTTGAATTCTGTGGATGCATTAGAAGCGGATTTGAAGAATAAAACACACCTTCTCCCTGACTTTAGAATGGGGGTGGAATCAGAACTCTATTGATTCAGAAAAAGAAGAAGACGTAACTGGAAATCTGCAACCTTCCAAATACTTAAAGGAGATGTCAATCTACAAGTATGGTGGGAAACGATTTCCAAATTGGTTACTAGAAAATTCATTGTGGAATATGTTGTCCTTAGTGTTGGATGAATGTAAATCTTGCGAACGTTTACCTCTCCTTGAAATTCTGCCATTTCTCAAGGTCTTGGAGATTTGAAGACGTGATGGGATACTTAGTATTGATGGTGATTTTCATGGGAATAACTCTTGTTCTTTTAAATCCCTTGAAACATTGGAGTTATCCAATATTTCAAGCATTTGTTGGGTTATTTATTTTGTTTTTGTTTAGAATGTGTATCAACTACTTTCCTCTTCCTCTCTTGCTGCTATTCCTGCTATACTTTTAACAATTCATTCCTTTTTCTTTTAACACTTTTAACACTACAATTACTGGTGCAAAGTTTCGCCATAAGCAGAAATGCTTTCAACTTTTTATTGCAACTACTCTTAGGTAGTTTCCTGTGAATCATGAAAACTAAAAACTTTATTAGGAAAAAATGAGATACCAAAGATAATAAAAATGTGTCGAAAAAAAAAACAGTTATAAAATATGCATAAAGTAAATTTTTTTATTAATTGTCATAATTATATAATAAAAACATTTTTAACTTTTATTCACGATTAAGAGTGTATGGAAATTAAAAAATTGTTTAAGCAAAAGCAAAAGGTAGAAAGAGGTAAAAGAATATTAAAAAAAACACAGTTAGAAATCCCTATTATAATGGTTATAGATTAACTTTAATTAGTAAATAAGTTCGAAGTAATTATGTTTAGAATATATTATGTTATACCACATATATTTACACTTTGTAGATTTAAAGTATTCAATTAAGTTATGAATATAAAAATACAATAATTACAAGCCTAGTTTTGAGTTTTCAAAATATTTTTTATTTTTTATTTAATAAATTATTTTCTTCAATCAAATACTTAATATATTACAAAAGTTTAGTTTACATTTTCTAAGCATACATTTATTTAAATTTTTTAATATTATATTATATTTTAACCAATTTTTGAAATAATTTTAATATACCAAAACTTTATTAAATATTATACATATAATTAAATAATGTAAAAATAATTATCCTTCTCGTTTTTAATGTAACAATTTTCTCATTAGATGAATATATTGTATAGCAATTATGATAATACTAAGATTGAACTTTCAACAACTCTCCTGCATGCTTCACTCACTCAAATCTTCTTTTGTCAGATTCTTTGAAAATGACATTGAATCCAAGATGGAACAAGTCATGTACATTCTAACCATCAAATCAGAAGGGGAAGACTGGGAAAAGATCAGTGATAGTGATCTTGTTTCTTTTTTGCATGTGTGTGATTAGTTATATTCAAGTGGATAAAATAAAACATTTAATTTCTATCTGAAAGGAAACTGATATAGAAACTAGTGACTTGCATATCTTTCTTGTACTTTGTTGAATGAAGCTCTTCCTTTGTGTTAATCAAATAGTTGTTTGTTTCTTGAGTTTTACACATTATTTCGAAATGCTACATGTTAGGTGCTAATCTTCACACATGTTGAGCACACTACAAAGTATTTGGCATAGAATGTTATTAAGGGTGTGACTATAATGATTTTTTGTGACAATGATGAAGAAGATTTATTGGAAAGACTCCTTCATCAAACAGTTGGTGAAAGTGGGAATTAAGTGCAGCTGAATCATCTAACAACACCTATTGGGAAGATAATTGCACCATTGAGTTCAGAGAATCAATTTCAGATCTTGAAATAGGTGATTGTCCTTTGCTCCAACAGCATTGCCAGAAACAATGCATCAAATCTCCTGCTTTACTCAAGTGAAACACTGTAATGTAATCACATGAAAATAAAACAACAATAAATAATCTGTATGCAGAGCATATTACATTATTTCAGAGACACAACTCTTGTTGGTCATTTTGTTGGAAATTATGGAAATTGAGGTATTTTGAGGCATCAAATGTCTCATTTTTTGAAGGCTCTAACAGATTACCAACTCTCATTTCTTGCAAAGTAGCTAAGTACAACGTGTATAAACATTATTAACTGTTGATTGAATGAAGGTCTTCTTTTGTGCTAATCAAATAGTTGTTTGTTTCTTTAGTCAGTGAATATGTACATTCCCATTTTGAAAGGCAATTTGCTACATTCTAATCTTCACATGTTGAACACTAAACAGAATATTATTATTCTATGAAATTGGACTTCAAGGATTATCTTTTCTCTATTAGTTGGATAGTCATTCAAAATCATAGAGGTTTAGTGACCATATAGTCAGCAAAAAAAGTGGTAGTCAGATCAAAATTCTCGTGTATGTAGCCTCGCATGCAAGCTGATTGTTGCAGTAGTTGATATTTAAGCATTCCAATGTCGCAGTAAACGCAAAATGACACTTATTTATAGCAATGTAATGCTTGCTTAATTCAGGAAGTTTGATTCAACTAGTATGTATATAATATATATATATATATATATATATATATATATATATATATATATGAAAGTCACTTTCCAAATGGAAAAACAAACTCATCAATCAAAACAATAATTGAATCTGATGGACTAAGCCCGAGCAGCCAAAATATAAATAAGTAACGAATAAACAAGAAGATAAATACAAAATAATTGTCATAACACTATAAATATGTAATCAAAAGGTTTGATTGCAGTTTGTTGTTATCCTCTATTCAGCTGTCTAATTTGTTGTTTTCATGGTTGTTTGGATTTGATTATTGATTAGTTAGCCACCAAATATGACTATATTCATTAAACTGGCCTTAATATATATCTGAAAGGCATTGAGCAATCAATTTTAACTTTGACAAAGTCATCAATATTCCTAAAGATGTTGTTGTGTTTGGCCATGTGATTAGTGCATCTACAATCCAAGTTAAAGAATCATTCATAGTAAAACACCTTCTTACTACTCATATCTCTGCACTCACTCACTCAGATCACACATTTCCTTACATCCACTCCATTTTGTACCATGGCTGCTGAATTGATTAGCGGTGCTCTTGTTTCCACCTTCGTTGAGAGGACTATTGACAATTTGGCTTCTCGTTTTGGGGACATATTTCGTGGAGAAAAAGCAAACAAGAAGCAGCTAAGCAACTTGAAGGTGAAGCTCCTAGAAGTTGATGTTGTGGCTGATGATGCAGAACAGAAACAGTTCACAGATCCACGTGTGAGAGATTGGCTTCTCGCAGCCAAGGGCGTCGTGTTTGATGCAGAGGATCTCTTGGATGAAATAGATTGTGCACTCTCCAAAAGCCAAGTGAAAGCTCAGTCTCAGAGTGCTGCTAAAAAGGTACTGAATTCCCTCAAATCTTCTTTTATCAGTTTCTTTAAAGAAAATGAAATTGAAACAAGGATGGAACAAGTCATTGAGGTCTTAGAAGATCTGGCAACCCGCAGCCATGTTCTAGGTTTGAAAAAGGCTGATGGTGTTGGGGTCAGATCCGGTAGTAAATTATCCTCAACATATTTGCCAAACGAAAGTGATATCTATGGGAGAGAAGATGACAAACAATTTGTGTTTAACTGGCTAACATCTGACACTCACAACAACCTATCAATACTTTCTATTGTGGGAATGGGAGGGGTGGGTAAGACCACTCTTGCCCGACATGTATTCAATGACCCAAAGATGGATGAGGCTACATTTGAGGTCAAAGCTTGGGTTTGTGTTTCAGATGAATTTGATGTTTTCAAGGTATCAAAAGCAATTCTTGAGCATGTTACTACATCTACTGATGAAAGTAGAGATACAGAGATGGTTCACAGAAGATTGAAAGAAGAATTGACGGGGAAGAAATTTTTCCTTGTTTTGGATGACGTTTGGAACGAAAACCAACCTAAATGGGAGGAAGTGCGAAAGACTCTTGTTTTCGGATCTCCAGGGAGTAGGATTCTTGTGACTACACGTAGTAAGGAAGTTGCTTCTACCATGCGGTCAGAGGAACACTCCCTAGAGCAATTACAAAAAGATCATTGTTGGAAGTTGTTTGCTAAACACGCATTTCGAGATGATGATACTCAACCAAATCAAGAGTGCAAAGAGATTGGCATGAAGATTGTTAAAAAATGTAAAGGACTGCCTCTCGCCTTAAAAACAATGGGTAGTATGTTATATAACAAATCATCTGTTTCAGAATGGCAAACTGTGTTCCAAAGTGAAATATGGGAATTTTCAAAAGAACGTTGTGATATTATTCCCGCTTTAGCATTGAGCTATATCCACCTTCCTTCCCATCTCAAGGTATGCTTTGCTTATTGTGCCCTATTCCCCAAGGATTATGAGTTTAAAAAGGAGTGTTTAATTCAATTGTGGATTCCTGAAAATTTCCCACACTATCATCATTATAGCAGGACTCCTGAAGAAGTTTGCCAACAATATTTCAATGAGCTACTGTCAAGGTCCTTCTTTCAACAATCAGGTGAAAATGAAGAAGTATTTGTAATGCATGATCTTCTAAATGATTTGGCAAATTATATCAGTGGAGGCATATACTTCAGATGCGAAGGAGGCATATACTTCAGGTGCAAAGTTGATCAACGAGAAAAAATACAAAAGGCAACAAAGGTAACTCGTCATTTTTCAGTTGAACCTGGTTACAATCAACATGTTAATGAGTTTGGAAGTTTATGTAATACAAAAAAGTTACGTACATTTATGCCAAAAGCTAGGAGCCCAAATTATTTCTGGAGCTTGGGTACCGAAATGCCGATACATGAATTGTTCTCCAAGTTTAAGTTCTTACGCATCTTATCTCTGTCTCATTGTTCTGACCTTCAAGAGTTACCTGACCCTATTGGCAACCTTGAGTATCTACGTTCCTTAGATCTCTCCCATACTGCAATAAAATTACTAACTGAAAAGATATGTTCACTCCCCCACTTGCAAATATTGAATTTGAACTACTGTAAACATTTGGAGGAGTTGCCCTCAAATTTGTATTTACTCACCAATTTGTGTCGCCTTGAACTTATACAGACTAAAGTAAGAAAGGTGCCACCAAGAAAGGTGCCACCACATTTGGGAAAATTGAAGAATCTTAAAGTAGTATTGAATTCCTTTAATGTTGGCCATAGCAAGGAGTTGGGTATTCAACAACTAGGAGAGCTCAACCTTGATGGATGTCTATCAATTTGGAACCTAACGAATATTTGGAATTCCGTGGATGCATTAGAAGCGGATTTGAAGAATAAAACACACCTTGTGGCACTGACCTTAGAATGGGGGTGGAATCGAAACTCTATTGATTCAAAAAAAGAAGAGGACGTAATTGAGAATCTGCAACCTTCCAAAAACTTAAAGGAATTGTCAATCTGTAGGTATGGTGGGAAACAATTTCCAAATTGGTTACTAAATAATTCACTGTGGAATATGGTGTCCTTAGTGTTGGCGGAATGTGAATCTTGCCAACGTTTACCTCCCCTTGGACTGTTGCCATTTCTCAAGGTCTTGAAGATTACAAAGCTTGATGGGATAGTTAGTATTGATGGTGATTTTCATGGGAACAACTCTTCTTCATTTATATCCCTTGAAACATTGGAGTTCTTATCTCTTAGTCGATGGGAAAACTGGGACTGCCAAGCTCTGACAAATGCTTTTCCACGTTTGCAAAGGCTTTCCATAGCATATTGTGGCAAGTTGAAAGGGCAGCTGCCAGGGCAAGTTATTTCTTTGGAAAGACTACAAATTGAAGAGTGCCAACAACTTGAGGCTTCTGCTCCTAGGGCTCTAGATTTACAACTACGTCACTGTGGAAAGCTGCAGTTGGAGTGGGCTACAATGAAAAGGCTCAAAATGGAAGAAGCATCATTGTTAGAAATTGTTAGGTCCGACACTCTTGAAGACTTGCACATTGATTCACCCTTGGAGTCAATCAATGATGAATGTGTCTCTCTACTCACCTTTCAACTGGATTTGTTCCCAACACTGAGGACGTTTGATCTTAGTGGGTTTGGTAATCTAGAGATGATTTCACAGAGTCTCATCCATAATCATCTAGAAAAGTTGACTCTCAAGTATTGTCCTAAATTAAAATCATTGCCTAGAAGCATGCATATGCTGCTTCCATCTCTGAGGTGGTTATGGATAGAAGACTGTCCAAGACTAGAGTCGTTTCCTGAAGGAGGTTTCCCATCAAATCTCAAGGATCTGACCATTAATAATTGCTCTAGACTTGTTGGCTCACTGAAAGGAGCTTTCACAAACAATTCTTCTCTAAAAACCCTGTGGATTGAAAAAGTAGATGTAGAATGTTTTCCAAATGAAGGTTTGCTTCCATTCTCTCTTACTTCTCTAACCATCTTTGATTGTCCAAATCTGGAAAAATTAGACTACAAGGGTCTCCATCAACTCTCATCCCTTCAGGAGTTGAATCTTAGAAATTGCCTCAACCTCCAACGCTTACCGGAGGAGGGTCTTCCCAAATCAATTTCATATCTTAATATTCGTGGTTGTCTTTTGTTGGAACCGCGTTGCCAGAAAGAAGGAGACGAAGACTGGGAAAAGATTGCACACATTCAAAAACGGTATATATCGTAATGATGTTGTTTGTTTTGAACAATGATACCTTTCTTGGGTTACTTATTTTGTTTTTGTTTAGAACGTGTATCAATGTTGATATGTCTCGGCAAGTGTACCGAATCAACTGTAATATAGTACTCTTTAAAGTATGAATGTCGAACCCACAGGGAACAATTCTAATTAAGATGTTCTGTTATAAAACTCATTAAGTATAAAAAATAATTTTGAGACTTTGTTCATAACCAAATTAACGATTTCACAAATAACTCGGAGAGTTAGGGTTTGATTCAGGACGTAACAAAACCAACTTATCAAATATAGAGAAAGATACTTGGGATTGAATTGCATTTATCTCAATCATCTGTATTTTGAATAATACAATATATAATACTCAAAACTACTTATTCTTGATGCTTAATTTAAAGTCATTCATCTTGATTCCTCACAGATGAAATTCATAAGATAATTTCTCAAACACTGATTCCTTAGATATTTATCAAATCATCCAGCTTTAGGAACAAAATTATAATGCAATCAATAACCTGGAATCGATTCCTAGCATTACAAGTTATCAAGTATTTTCGTTTATTTTCAGATCCTCAAAGGTACTTTCCAGTTAAATTTAAGGATCAAAATCAAGACTCTATTGATCAGACAGAATCAAACAATAGGCATAAAACGAAAATACCAAGAACAAGTAGAAAAGAGAATTATATATATATATATATATATATATATATCACCAAGAATACATTTGATCAAGGTAAATTACATTCAATCCCAAGTTAGAAAGAACTTAGCCACTCATGACAGCTCCTCCAATCTTCATTCTTGATCTGGACTGCATAAGAAAGGCTGATATGAGCAAGTTCTTCTCCAAGAATAGAGTTCTCCTTCTTTTTCTCTCACTAACTTCTCTCTAAAGTTTTGAGTTGTGTTTCAAAATTTATATAATCAACTTTAGCTAAAGCTAGCCAATTTAGCTTAAGCTAAATCTTTCGATGCATTTTTAGCTTGAGCTAGCGATTCTAGCCTGAGCTAGATCAGTATTGCACCTTTAATCAACTCTGGACAGTTTTAGCTTGAGCTAGCAATTCTAGCCTGGGATAGATTAGTACTGCACCTTTAATCAACTCAGGACAATTTTAGCTTGAGCTAAATCTTCTTGTGATCCAATTAAGTTTTTACTTTCTTTCTTTCAATGCCAGCTTGAATAATTCTTTCAATGCTTCATATTCATCTGCAATTTACACAAAAATTGAGATTAAATTTCTTCATTTGTTTCTTGGTTCAAAATATATAATCAGATTCAATAATTCTCAAATTAGGGTAATTTTCTTACATTAAACAACAATTAAGGTCCAAAGTGTTCAATTTTCTCAATCATAAAAACTACACATTGACACTTATCAACCAACTACTTTGGTAATATTCCTGTGATACCTTTTAACACTACAATTACTTTTAACTATTTATTGCAACTACTCCGAGGTAGTTTCCTGTAAATCATGAAAACAAAAAGCTTAATTGAGAAAAATATGAGGATACCAAAGATAATAAATATGTGTTGCAAAAAAACAGTTATAAAGTATGCATAAAATAATATATTTTTTATTAATTTTCATAATTATATAATAAAAACATTTTTAGCTTTTATTCATGATTAACAGTGTATGGAAATTAAAAAATTGTTTAATCAAAAGAAGAATGCAAAGGGTAAAAAGAGGTAATAGAATATTAAAAAAAAAAACACAGTTAGAAAGACAATCCCTATTCATGGTTATAGATTAATTTGAATTAGTAAATAAGTTCGAACCTTCTCTCTAAAACTAATTATGTTTATAGTATATTATTTTATACCTTGCACTTTGTAGATTGAAAGTATTCAATTAAGTTATGGAATGTAAAATTAAATAATTATAAGCTTAGTTTTGAGTTTTTAATATATTATTTATTTTTTTCTTCGTATTTAATAAATTATTTTCTTCAATCAAATACTTAATAAATTAAAAAAGTTTAGTTTACATTTTTTTAAATATAATAATTTATATTTTTAATATTATATTATCTTTTAACCAATTTTTGAAATAATTTTAATATACTAAAAAATTTATTAAATATTATATATATATATTAGATTAAATACTATATTACAAATTAAAAATTGTTTAATTATAGTGTGCTTAACATATTCAGTAAATAAGTATTTGTCATCTCTCACTACAAGAAAAAATGGTTTTAACGGGGTTTATTTTTACATTATACAGGGTTAAAACCTCCATTAAGTCATTTATCCTGGGTTGTAGTTTTCCCCGCTAAACCATCTCTGGGAATGTGTTCCCCAGGGTTTTTAAAAGCTCAGGAAAAGCCTTTCAAAACTCTTGTTAAATACCATGGGTTTAAGAACCTCCGTAAAATACCATGGGTTTCAAAACCTCCGTAAAATACCATAGGTTTCAAAACCTCCGTAAAATACCACTAGTTTTAGAACCTCCGTAAAATACCATGGGTTTCAAGAAAATGATGAAATAGAAACCAAATTTTAGAGACCAAAATAATTAGTTGTAATAGTAACTAAATTAGAGACCATTTTAGAAACTAAACAAAATTTTGGTTTCTAAATCAGTTTTTATTATTGTTAAATAGTTTCTAAATTGGTATCTAGTTTCTAAATTTGGTCTCCAAAACCTTGCTTGCTAATTAGATACCAATTTAGAAACTATTTAACAATATTAGAAACTAATTTAGAAACCAAAATTTTGTTTAGTTTTTAAAATGGTCTCTAATTTAGTTACTATTGCAACTAATTATTTTGGTCTCTAAATATTGGTTTCTATTTCATCATTTTCTTGTAGTGTATATTTAATTAAATATATATATATATATATATTTAATTAAATAATATAAAAATAATTATCCTCCTCGTTTTTAATGTAACAATTTTCTCATTAGAGGAATATATTGTATAGCAAATGAAAAATACAACAATAAGAAAAAAACAGCTCCATTTGTACATCCCATTTTCCACTTGCAAGAACTCACATTTCAAAGATACGAATCCATAGAGAGGTGTTTTCTAATATTCTAAATGTCTACAATTACATAATATTTCTAATTATTCTTCTATGATCGATTGTGAATTGACCACATTATGGATTCTGAGAAGAAAACAAACAGAAATAGCTCCAAACCTTCAATTGCAATGAAGCTCTCAGCAGAAAAGTAAGTAGAAAAATTGACTGAAATTTTGATGGCATTACTTCCTGCACCCGACGAAATTTTCAAAACTCAACTATGCCCTTGTCTTCTTTAGTTTCAAAAACTGTGAAGGTTTCTTTGGAAAAGCTGTGACGGTGGTGCTTTGAGTTGGTTTTCTTCTTTGGTTGTCCTTTGAGTTGCGTAGGAGGTGGATTTACAGTGGTGGTGGACGGGGTCGTTTGCACTTTGACATTGTTGTGAAGTAAGAACCAATTTAAGCTTCTTTATCGCATTTTGTTCGAGCTTAGGTAGTGACGGATATCGATATCCAGAAGTGTTCTTTTAACGTTACGGATGTAAGCGTCCGTGAGTCAGTAACATTTTCTGCACCATATCACTGCATTACGAATATAATTATCCGTAGTTGTATTTTGAATTATGGATATCCATATCCGTAGTTGTATTTTGAATTATGGATATCCATATCTGTAGTTTATTTTTGAATTATGGATATTCATATCCGGAATAGTTGATTATTTTTCGCAAGCTAAGTAATTTTTTTTTCAGCATTGTGAATGGATACACAAGACTCATACATGGGAATTTCAGGAGAGATTGATTTGTGGGATGGATTAGACGATGTTGATATGGAGCAGTCAATAACTTACAATGCGTTAGATAATAAAGATATGACACATAAGTGTAGTGAGGCATTTCCTACAAATGAGGTAATGTAAATGTTGGGGTTTTGAATTTTATTGTTTATGAATGATTTTAAAATTTGGCATATGTTATTGTAGGTATTTCATGATCGAGATGAGCTGTTAGAGTGGGCGAGAAGTGTTGGTTATAGTTATGGGTTTGTTATTGTTATATTAAGGTCGGATACATGGACGGGCCAACCAGGAAGGATGACATTCATATTATTAGGTTGTGAGAGAGGAGGTAAATACAAGCGGTATAAAAAAGACGTAGATATAAATGGAACGGGAAATAGGAAGTGTGAGTGTCCTTTCAGATTGCGAGGCAAACCAGTCAAAGGTGGTCAAGGTGGATGGTTGAATTAATTTGTGGATCTCACAATCATGATTTGGCAGAGACAATGGTAGGTCATCTGTATGCTGGAAGGTTAATTGTAGAGGAAAAGGTTATGGTGGAGGATATGACTAAAACTTCAGTGAAGGCAAGAAATATTTTACTAACAATGAAAGAGAGAAATAAGAAGAATGTGACGACGACAAAGCAAGTTTATAATGCAATGTGTGTTCACCGAAGATCACAACGAGGTCACAGAACAAAAATGCAACAATTCATGTTGTTATTGGAGCGAGACATGTATGTGCATTGGTGTAGGTGTGAAGAGGTGTCGAATGTTGTGCAGGATATATTTTGGACACACCCAAATTCAATAAAGCTAGTGAACTCATTTAATATTGTCATATTGATGGATAGTACGTACAAAACGAACAAGTATAGGATGCCTTTACTTGAGGTTGTTGGGATTACATCAACTGGTTGGACTTTTTCCGTTGCATTTTGTTTACTAGCAGCAGAAAAGGAAAACAATTTTTTGTGGGTCCTTGATAGAGTTAAAGGATTGTTTTTGAGAATTGATTCATACCCTAAGGTGGTAGTATGTGATAGAGATATTGCCTTAATGAATGCAGTGAGAATCGTGTTTCCTGAAGCTTATAATTTGCTCTGTCGATTTCACATTGATTAAAATGTGAAAGCAAAATGTAAAATGTTGGTGCATCCAAGGGAGGCTTGGGATCAAGTAATGCAAGCTTGGGGATTTGTTGTTGATTTGTGCCTATGGATAAAAAAAATCCATAACCCAATATTGATGCTTGTGGATAAAAAAATCCGTAAGTCATACAACTGTTTATGGATGGAAAAATCCGTAAGTCATTAACATGTCTATGGATGGAAAAATTCGGAAGTCAATCAGGTGCCTATGGATATCAATATCCGGAACATATAAGTGTTAATAGTTAAAACCAGTACATGATTTTTTTAAATGCTCAGAACTTAACAATACTAAAATCCACATTCAATAATATTATAGATAAGGTTCAAATACGTCGTCATTATCCCTAATACATGCTCAATCATTCCTACGTGAATGTCTCCTAACATATACAGCCCTATCATCAGTCGCTCCTCGTGCTAACATAATGGCTGCTTGTATGCCTTCCCAAACAGGGCTGCCCTCCACGACATGACTATGATTAAGCAATGGTTGCAATGTCTGTGTAATTATACGACAAATACCCTACAAGCATGAATGTCATAGTATTAGAAAAAGATAACACAAATTAATACGTTAATAAAGTTACAAGCATACCAGAGCAGGATGTGACTCCTCAGGATGTGCTCCGTGGCCACGTGCATCTGAGGGTACCAGTAGAGGGCGCTCATCATCATCCACATGAATCACATATGGATGTGATACAGATTTAAACCAAGACATGTACTCGAATGGGCGTTCTTCCCTGTGCTCGTCATTTGGTGTCAATGCATCTAACTGTGATCAAACAACAACAATTGAAGTACCTTTTCCTGCATCGTACATCCTACATCGAGGTTGGTCTTCAGAATACAATGGTTGCATACGTCTCATCCCTATAGACGGGAAATGCTCATAAATCCATCCTTGCAACAATGTCGCATAACCAGCTAGTTGCTTAGTGTTTGCATAACTGCAATCTCCTAGTTGCTCATACATGTGAGTTAATGCAGCTCCCGCCCAAGAATATCCACCGGTCAACCTCAAATCAACAAAAAATTCAAGATAAAACACATTAACTGATGTAATGTAGCACTCTTGTCGGCAAATATAGTGCAACCGACAAGGTGAAGTAAGTAAGCTCTGGCAGCCACAGTCCACTGCTTCCTTGAGCATGCGTCTTCGTACACATCTCTTAACCAACTCAGGCGCACATGATCTCCCCGACAGTATCTTGTTTCTTCAGATGCATTTCCACGGTCTACACGGAGAGCTTGTACCAATAAATCAATGGCCGAATCTGCATCTAAGGTTTCCTGTCTGTAAAATTGACCGACAATAGGTAAATGCAACAAAATGACACATCATCAAGAGTGATGGTCATCTCCCTAACCGGTAAATGAAAGTTGTTAGTCTCTTCATGCCACCTCTCTACAAAACCACACAACAGTCCTCAGTCTAAAACCTCATAACTAGCTTGAAGCAGACCCCCTAAGCCACACATTTCTACGACAGCCTCTATGCGCTCATGAGGTGTTCCTAACTTATTTATCTTCCTCCCATGTGAAACGACCTTCAGCTCACCATGATCCTACAATAATCAACATATATCATCAATAAATACATACATACCAAATACAAGAAATTAATTTTCATTACTTACCAAACCATCCCATAACTGTCTGGATACATGATGTTCATAATTAATTAGTAACGACTTATCCACTGGCCCTCCTGGATAGCCTTCATCATCAATTTCAAGTTCTTCTCCTTCAATGTAATCTTCAAAGTGTTCATTTGAAACCGAAGTACTAGGACCACCCCGTCTTCTTCTCAGCGATGCAGTTGGTCGCACACGGTCCAAATTAGAACTTCCTCCACCTCCAGTCTTTACCATCTTACTTTTCATAAAAATAACATTCAATCCAAAATTACAATGGAACACAAATAGTATAAAAGAATAATCCAAAAATAACACATTGTTGCGTTAACTACCTAACACAAATACATACAGCTGTTTATGGATGGAAAAATTCATAAGTCATTAAAATATCCGCACAACAATTACATATACCGGATAAAAATATCCGCAAGTCAAAAATGAGTTTCGCACAATAATTACATATACCGGATAAAAATATCCGCAAGTCAAAAATGAGTTACGCACGACAATTACATATACTGGATAAAAATATCCCCAAGTCAAAAATGAGTTCCGCACAAAAATATCCACACAACAATTACATATACTGGATAAAAATATCCGCAAGTCAAACTATAATTCCGAAAAAAAATATCCGCAAGTCACTTTCCTTGTCTTCTCCGACGTTCGGTCATGGCTTCCTCTCCGTTCAAGGGCTCCTTCGCCGTTGCAGTTGATGGTCTGTCGCCGAAATCAAACAGAACGAAAGGGCTTTTTGTGCTTCTCTGTGAAAACCAAGAGGAAGATGGTGCAAATGAGTTGCAGCTGTGGGTTGGGTGCAGAAGTGAGGGTTGGGTGCATGTCTTTAATTCACATTCATCACTTAACCTAATTTAATATTCATTAAGGGCACTTTTGTCTTTTCACGTCAATGATCAGGTGCTCGTTTAAATTGATCAGGTGTAGGGAGAATGTGCCAATTTTGATTTGGAAATTTTGATGAAGTTTGAGGCAAGCAGAAAATGTCTCATGGGAATTTCAAATTTTATTTCACTACCGAAAAACAACGGGTGGCTGAAATTCACTTAAGTCGGTCTCTATTTCGGTGGTTAAAATCGGTGGCTAAATTACTATTTTCTTGTAGTGAACAAAAACTTATTAAGACAATTACGTCTAAACATTTAATACATACATTATCAGACTTAACACTAATAGACGCTTCCTTAGTAGGCAGTCTTTTGCGCTCTTCACCAGACCATTATTATTTAAAGTAAATCATCATGACTCCAAATTATAGAAGAGCTTACACATCACCTTCTTTTATCTTCAAATAAAAAGTTAATACACAAGAGACATTAATCTCCATCTTGGCAAGGAATTTGTAAATACATCTACGTGATTTTTCTCCGAGGCTATCTTCTCAATTCTAACCTGCCTAGACTGGTCAACATTTATCAGGAAATGCAATCTAACGTCTTTGTGTCTGGTCTTCTCGTGGTAAATTTGATGATCAACTAGATGTATGTCATTTTGTATCATGGTGAATAGTAAGAGAGTCCTAATAAGACCCATCTCTCTTATAATCCTCTTCAACCACAAATCCTGTTTTATCCCTTATGTGAGAGTGATATACTCTATTTGAATAGTAGATAAAACCACCATTGATTGCAAATTGGGTTTCCAACAATTTGTAGTTCCAAATCATGTGAAAATATACCCAAAATAGAGACTTTTTAATATAAATATTCCTTGCTTAGTTTGCATTCATAAATCATTCTATATCTCCTCCACTATGGATAGACCATCTATACAGCATACTAGACAATACTTCAATGATCTACTATCAAGGTCCTTCTTCCAACAATTAGATAAAAAGAAAGAAGTATTTTTTTATGCATGACCTTCTTCATGATTTGGCAAAATATGTCGGTGGAGGCATATACTTCAGGTGCGAACTTGATCAAATAGAAAAGATACAAAAAGTAACTCGTCATTTTTCATTTGAACTTGGTTACCCTAGATTTTTGATGGGTTTGGAACTTTATGTAATACCGAAAGGTTACTTACATTTGTGTCAAAACCTAAGGAATGACATGATTTCCGACAACACATGTTTGGATCATGTTTCAAAATGTCAATACATGGTTTGTTCTCCAAGTTTAAGTTCATACGTATTTTATCTGTGTCTCATTATTCTAACCTTCCAGAGTTACCTGACTTTATTGGCAATCTTGAGTATCTTCATAACTTAGACCTTTCCTATACTGTAATAAAAAGATTAAATGAAAAGATATGTTTGCTCTCCCACTTGCAAATACTGAAGTTGAACTAGAAATACTGAAGTTGAACTACTGTACATATTTGGAGGAGCTACCCTCAAATTTTCATTTACTCACCAATTTGTGTCACCTTGAACTTATAGAGACTAAAGTGAGAAAGATGCCACCGTATTTGGGAAAACGAAAGAATCTAAAAGTAGTAATGAATTTCTTTAATGTTGTCCATGACAGGGAGTTCGGTGTGCAACAGCTAGGAGAGCTCAACCTTGAGGGAAGTTTATCAATTGGAGACCTACAGAATATTTCAAATTCCCTGGATGCATTAGAAGCGGATTTGAAGAATAAAACACACCTTGTGGCGCTGACCTTAGTATGGGGGTGGAATCGAAACTCTACTGATTCAAAAAAAAAAAAAGAGGACGTAATTGAGTATCTGCAACCTTCCAAAAACTTAAAGAAGTTGTCAATCATTAGATATGGTGGGAAACGATTTGCAAATTGGTTACATGATGTGCACATTCAGAATATATCGCAATGATGTTTGTTTTGAAGAGTGATGCATTTTCTAGTATGTAATTTTTCTATTCAGTGTTGTATAAATATAAATAGTAAAGTAGGTTAAATAAATTTTAGATGCTTAATATATATTAGCCTATCACATTTATATGCTTAATAAATTATAGTAATTGATTACTCAACTTTTTTGAATCTTAAGTATCCTGTGTTGTTCAAATTCAGAGACAACAGCAGCAGACGTAACTTACCTAATTGCCTCGAAAACAGAGAAAGAGGGAACTGAAAATTCATTTCAAAGTAACTTAGAAGAACATTATATTTCCTTCAAACATATTGTAGCAATCTTTAATTCTCCAAAGTTCATTTGGTAAGTATTACATGTAATATCCAAGCATTGAAGTATTGCAGTAAACAGTAAACAGCCTGCATAATGATACTTGTTTCAGGAAGTGTGATTCAAACTAGTATTATGTATGTATATGAAACTCACTTTCCAAATGGAAAAACAAACTCATCAATCACAACAATGATTGAATCTGATGAGCAGCCAAAATATAAATACGTAACGAATAAACAAGTAAAAGAGATAAATACAAAAGATAATTATCATAATAATATAAAGACATTTTTGACAGAGTTTTCATTATATATGTTTTCAGTCTTTCCTCATAAGCTTCAAGAGAACCTATTAGTTATGCATTGATGAGATAGATATATTTTTTATCTGCTCAATTGTAATAATGATTGCATAATATCTGTGGAGAATAAAAACTAAAATTTTCTTGACAATTTTCATATCAAGAATATTTTCCCCATATATTCTCATTTGAGTAACTATTTCCTTAATTCTAAAATCGTAGTCTTTAAGAATTTAATATTTAATAACTGAAATTCCATAATGCCATTTAGTCTTTGTACTTATTCTCCTTCCTTAAACTTCTCATGAGCAACTGTTAATGCATAAATGTATGTGAGTTCATTGAAGTCATCTTCTATAATTTCTCTGAAATCTTAAAAATAAAAGAACATCTTCAATTTAGCACTCCAAAAATCATTTTTTTTTTTTGGGAGGCCAAATACAGGAATAGGTGATGTACATGTATGGATGACGGAGCTTAGGTAATATTTATCCACTGGTACACAGTTCATTGTCCGATGATCTCCCAATCCTTCGAAATCCTTTCTCTCGTTGTGCGTGTGTTCCGCCGATTGGGGGTTCTTGCGATTGCACTCCGACGCTCAAGTCAGTGCTAATGTTTTGATATGAAAAATGTGTGTGGGTCAGATAATCCGTTCACCAAGACGTGTGTAGTGATCTTCAGATCGTGTGTGATGGTTTCCTGATATCACAGGGGTGTATCTCGAAGTGTGTCTTTGACTTATTCAACTTCAGCTACAAGTGTTTCATTACACATTTGTTATATTGTGTGTCATTTGACTCAATCGTCCGGTGACCGACCGGTACAGGTGAAGAAGGACTAACAGTAGTCTTGGGTTAAGATTTTTTTTTTTTTTTTCTGAATGAATATAGTTACAATTTTTGGAGATAGTAGGGTATTATTATTAGATCACCAACGTAAGTTTAGGGGTGGTAATATGTTAATACCATAAATAAAGAGTAAAAAACATTCACTTAGACAAATCAATAAAATAATATTTTAATTATATTTAGTTTATTTTTTAACTTTAAATATTATTATTTTATTATAATATAGTGTTAAGTATATGCTGTAGAGTGTCAAAGAAATGGTTTTTCTCTAGGAAAATAGAAAAATGAGTTTTGATGTTGTTAAGTGAGAATGGATGGACTTTAGAAGGAAAAGGAAAGAGATATTTATGGTGGCGTGTTGTATCTGTTTGGAGGAATGCAATATTGATTTCTTTAGCTTGACTTTAGGAGAAATCATTTAAGTTGAATAAGAGAGCACAGTGGAAATGATATGAAAGATTATGCTTTATCTCATAAGCACTCACTCATTCAGATCACTAATTTCCATTACCATGACTACTGAATTGATTAGTGGTGCTCTTGTGTCCACCTTCGTTGAGAGGACTATTGACAATTTGGCTTCTCATTTTGGGGACATATTTCGTGGGAAAAAAGCCAACAAGACGCAGCTAAGCAACTTGAAGGTGAAGCTGCTAGCTGTTCATGTTGTGGCTGATGATGCAGAACAAAAACAGTTCACAAATCCACATGTGAGAGATTGGCTTCTCCAAGCCAAAGATGTTGTGTTTGATGCAGAGGATCTCTTGGATGAAATAGATTGTGCACTCTCCAAAACCCAACTGGAACCTCAGTTTCAAAGTGCTGCTATAAAGGTGTGGAATTCCCTCAAATCTTTTGTCAGTTTCTATGAAAATCAAATTGAAACAAGGATTGAACAAGTCATTGAGGACTTAGAAGATCTTGCAACCCGCAGCCATGTTCTAGGTTTGAAAAAGGCTGATGATGTCGGAGTGAGATCAGGATGGGATAGTAAACTATCATCAACATATTTGCCAAAAGAAAGTGATATCTATGGCAGAGAAGATGACAAACAATTTGTCTTTAACTGGCTTACGTCTCACACTCACAACAACTTATCTATACTTTCTATTGTGGGAATGGGAGGGGTGGGTAAGACTACTCTTGCCCAACATGTATTCAATGACCCAAGGTTGGATGAGGCTAAATTTGATGTCAAAGCTTGGGTTTGTGTTTCAGATGAATTTGATGTTTTCAAGGTATCAAGAGCAATTCTTGAGGATGTTAGTACATCTACCGATGACAGTAGAGGTATAGAGATGGTTCAAAGAAGATTAAAAGAAAAATTGACGGGGAAAAAATTTCTTCTTATTTTGGATGATGTTTGGAATGAAAACCAATCTAAATGGGAAGAACTGCAGAAGCCCCTTGTTTTCGGAGCCCAAGGGAGTAGGATTCTTGTGACTACACGTAGTAAGGAAGTTGCTTCTATCATGCGGTCAGAAGAACACTCGCTAAAACAATTACAAGAAGATGATTGTTGGAAGTTGTTTTCTAAACATGCATTTCGGGATGATGATACTCAACCACATCCAGAGTGCAGAGAGATTGGCATGAAGATTGTTAAAAAATGTAATAGACTACCTCTTGCCTTGAAAACAATGGGAAGTCTCTTATACAACAAATCACTTGTTTCAGAATGGGAAATTGTGTTTCAAAGCGAAGTATGGGAATTTTCGAAAGAGCGTTCTGATATTATTCCTTCTTTAGCACTGAGCTATATCCACCTTCCTTCCCGTCTCAAGGCATGTTTTGCTTTTTGTGCTCTATTCCCCAAGAATTATAAGTTTAAAAAGGAGTGTTTAATTCAGTTGTGGATAACTGAAAAATTCCTACACTGTCCTCAACATAGTAGGACTCCTGAAGATGTTTGCCAACAATACTTCAATGATTTACTATCAAGGTCTTTGTCAAGTGAAAAGAAAGAACTTTTTGTCATGCATGACCTTCTACATGATTTGGCAAAATATGTCGATGGAAGCATATACTTCAGGTGCGAAGTTGGTCAACGAGAAAAGATGCAAAAGATAACTCGTCATTTTTCAGTTGAACTTGGTCGCAATCAACATTTTGATGAGTTTGGAACTTTGTGTAATACAAAAAGGTTACGTACATTTATGCCAAAATCTAGGAGCCTAAATTATTTCTGGAGGTGGGGTATCAAAATGTCGATACATGAATTGTTCTCCAAGTTTAAGTTCTTACGTAACTTGTCTTTGTCTCATTGTTCTGACCTTCAAGAGTTACCTGACCTTGTTGGCAATCTTGAGTATCTTCGTTCCTTAGACCTTTCTCATACTGCAATAAAAATACTAACTGAAAAGATATGTTCACTCTCCCAGTTGCAAATACTGAATTTGAACTATTGTAGACATTTGGAGGAGTTGCCCTCAAATTTGTATTTACTCACCAATTTGTGTCGCCTGGAACTTATACATACTAAAGTGAGAAAGGTGCCCCCACATATGGGAAAACTGAAGAATCTTAAAGTAGTATTGAATTCCTTTAATGTTGGCCATAGCAGGGAGTTGGGTATTCAACAGCTACGAGAGCTCAACCTTGATGGAAGTCTATCAATTGGGGAGCTGCAGAATATTAAGAATTCCATGCTTGCATTAGAAGTAGATTTGAAGAATAAAACACACCTTGTGGCGTTGACCTTGGGATGGGGATGGAATCGGAACTCTATAGATTCAAAAAAAGAAGAGGACGTAATTAAGAATCTGCAACCTTCCAAAAACATAAAGAAGTTGTCAATCATTAGATATGGTGGAAAACGATTTCCAAATTGGTTACATGAAAGTTTATTGTCGAATATGGTGTCCTTAATGTTGGATGGATGTGAATCTTGTCAATGTTTACCTCCCCTTGGACTTCTGCCATTTCTCAAGGTCTTGAAGATTATAAAACTTGATGGGATAGTGAGTATAGATGCTGATTTTCATGGGAACAATTCATCTTCGTTTAAGTCCCTTGAAACATTGGAGTTCTCCCATATGAGTCAATGGGAAAAGTGGGACTGCCAAGCTGTGACAGGTTCTTTTCTAGTTCTTCAAAATCTTTCCATAAAAAATTGTCCCAAGCTGAAAGGAGAGCTGTTAGAGCAAGTTGTTCCTCTGGAAACACTACACATTACAAAATGCCAACAACTTGAGGCTTCTGCTCCCAAGGCTTTAGATTTAGAGCTATCTGAGTGTGGAAAGCTGCAGTTGGATTGGGGTACAATGAAAAAACTCACAATGGGTGGTCCCAACATGGAAGCATCTTTGCTGGAAATTGTTGGGTCTAAGACTCTTGAACACTTGAAGATTTATTCACCCCTAAGGTTAATCCATGATGATTGTGTCTCTCTGTGGACCTTTCCACTGGATTTCTTCCCAACACTCAGGATGCTTCATCTTCATGGGTTTGTTAATCTACAAATGATTTCACAGTGTCTCATCCATAATCATTTGGAGTGTTTGGAAATCAGTAGTTGTCCTAAATTTGAATCATTGCCTGGAAACATGCATATGCTGCTTCCATCTCTCAAGTATCTATGCATACAAGACTGTCCAAGACTTGAGGCAATCCCTGATGGAGGTTTCCCATCAAATCTCCAGAAGTTGTGTATTGAAAAGGTGGATTCTGAATGTTTTCCACATGAAGGTTTGCTTCCACTCTCTCTTGCTTCTTTGACCATCCGTAGTTGTCCAAATCTAGAGAAACTGGACTACAAGGGTCTCCATCAACTCTCATCCCTTCAATCACTGACACTTTTTGATTGCCCCAACCTTCAACGCTTACCAGAGGAGGGTCTTCCCAAATCAATTTCAAGTCTTCAAATAAATGGTTGTCCTTTGGTGAAACAGAGTTTCCAGAAAGAAGGAGGCGAAGACTGGGAAAAGATTGCACACATTGAAGCCCTGTGTATATGGTAGTGATGTTGTTTGTTTTGAATAGTGATGCATTTGATGGGTTACTAATTTTCTTTTGTTTATAATGTGTATCAACTATTTTCCTATTTCAGTGGTAGTCCTGTCATACCTTTTAACTATCCAAATTTTCATCATGCTTACATAACTAATATAAAATAAATGAAAGGCCAAAATTTCAAGTTTTAAAACATCATGCTGTATAAAACTCTTGAGCATAAATACATTCTCCCTTTTTATTCTAAATGAAGGAAGTACCGATGAAGTAATCACATGAAGAAGTTCTTTCCAGTCATTTTCATTTCCATTTTCATTATTTGATCCATCAACTCCAATCTCTGTGAGTTGTGACTCATTATTAGATACTTCAACAAAGGAATCTAATCCATTTTCAGCATTAGAGCATCTAACTCCAACTCCAATTGCTCTGGATTGTGACTCATTGAAGATTTGAGTAATAGATTCCAATTCAAACAACTTCAACCCTGATTCTGAGGCATACACTGGGAAGACCCCACACTCTTTAATTATATTTGAAGGCCAACTGATATAGAAACTATTGTACTTGGTTGAATGAAGGTCTTCTTTTGTGCTAATCAAATAGTTGTTTGTTTTTAGTCAGTGAATATGTACATTCCCATTTTGAAAGGTAATTTGCTACATTCTAATCTTCACATGTTGAACACTAAACAGAATATCATTATTCTATGAAAATAGACTTCAAGGATTATCTTTTCTCTATTAGTTGGATAGTGATTTAAAATCATAGAGGTCGTTCAGTCACCATATAGTCAGCAAAAAAGTGGTAATCAGATCAAAATTCTCTTGTGTATGTAGCCTCGCATGCAAGCTGATTGTTGCAGTAGTTGATATTTTCTAATAATTGATTACTCAACTCTTTGTTTGCAATCAATTTACAAGCAGAAGCACAAAGTGGAAGTTCATAATAGTAAGGACTCAAATGAATGAATAGCATTCTGTACAAATAATAAAAATCAGTCTTTCTTTTTGTTTATTTCCCCTTGCCTCATATATCATTAGCCATTGGCTTCAACAGCGATGGTTATGAAAACCAGAAATGGAAATATAATATTATTCTCCAAAGTGGCAGTTGGCTATTATTCTCCAAAGTTCATTGGTAAGTATTTGATGGTTGTTTGGGTTTGTTTATTGATTAGTTAGCCACCAAATATGACTATATTCATTAAACTGGCTTTAATATATATCTGAAAGCCGGCAAAGCAAAGACGTAAATAGAAGAAATGTGAAAAACCATTGAGCAATCAATTTTAACTTTGACAAAGTCATCAATATTCCTAAAGATGTTGTTGTGTTTGGCCATGTGATATCTCATCTTATCATCACTGATATCTCTGCACTCACTCATTCAGATTACACATTTCCTTTCATACACTCCATTTTCTATCATGCCAGCTGCATTCATTACTGCTGCTCTTGTGTTAAATGGTTTATTCACAATTTGGCTTCTCGTTTCAGAAACATATTTCGTGGAAAAGAAGGCAACTAATGTATCAACTAATAAAATAGTAGATTTTAACATGGTTTTCAAATATCTCTTAATTAGTTAAAAGTATAATAATAGCTACTCAGTTTGTGATGTGAGAAAGACTAAAAAATTATTGGTTGACTAACTAACGAAGAAGAAAAATGTTGATAAAATATCTTATTATTGCGTCTACATTAACCCTGCATTGCACTCAGTCATTGGCAAAAGCTAGTGAACCTATTCATCTTTATCCTACCATGGCATTAGAACTTGTTAGTGGTGCTCTTCTTTCTGCTTTCCTCCAGGTTGCATTCGAAGCTTGCTTCTTCTCAAATTCTCGATTTCTTTCATGCAAGAGAGCTTGATCAAAAGCTGCTCAACAAGTTGGAAACCAAGCTGCAGTCCATCCATTCTCTGGCTGATGATGCAGAGCGAAAGCAGTTCATGGATACACATGTCAGAAACTGGCTGCTTAAGGTCAAAGATGTTGTCCTTGATGCAGAGGATCTCTTAGATGATATACAAAAACTCTACACAAGCCAAGTTGATACTGAATCTGAATCTCAAAGCTGTTCAGGCTGTACTTGCAAGGTACTCAATTTCTTCAAATCCTCTCCTATTAGTTCCCTTAACAAGGAAATTGAGTGTAGGATGGAACAAATCCTTGACGGCTTAGAATTTCTTTCAAGCCAAAAGGGTGATCTAGGATTAAAAACAGCTAGCGGTGTTGGATCTGGGTTGAGTAATGAACTGCCACAGAAATCACAAACAACATCGCTGGTTGATGGAACTGATATCTATGGTAGAGATGATGATAAATTACTGATCTTTGAATGGCTGACTTCTGACATCAACAATCGTAACCAGCCATCAATACTTTCTATTGTAGGAATGGGTGGAGTGGGTAAGAACACTCTTGCTCAACATGTATTCAGTGACCCAAAGGTGGATGAGGCTAAATTTGTTGTAAAAGCCTGGGTTTGTGTTTCAGATGAATTTGATGTTTTCAAGATATCAAGAGCAATTTTTGAGGCACTTACTAAATCAACTGATGATAGTAGAGATATGGAGATGGTTCACAGAAGATTGAAGGAAGAATTGAAGGGAAAGAAATTTCTTCTTGTTTTGGATGATGTTTGGAATGAAAACCAACCTAAATGGGAGGAAGTGCGGAAGCCTCTTGTTTTTGGGGCCCAAGGGAGTAGAATTCTTGTTACCACACGTAGTAAGGAAGTTGCTTCTATCATGCGATCAAAATATCACTTCCTAAAGCAATTACAGGAAGATGATTGTTGGAAGTTGTTTGCTACACATGCATTTCGAGATGATGATACTCAACCAGATCCAGAGTGCAGGAACATTGGCATGGAGATTGTTAAAAAATGTAAAGGACTACCTCTCACGTTGAAAACAATGGGAAGTACGTTATACAACAAATCATCTGTTTCAGAATGGGAAACTGTGTTCCAAAGCGAAATATGGGAATTTTCGAAAGAGCGTTATAATATTATACCTGCTTTAGCATTGAGCTATATCCACCTTCCTTCCCATTTGAAGGTATGCTTTGTTTATTGTGCCCTATTCCCCAAGGATTATGAGTTTAAAAAGGAGAATTTGATTCAGTTGTGGATGATAGAAAATTTCGCCCATTGTCGTCAACATAGTAGGACTCCAGAAGAAGTTTGCCAACAATACTTCAATGATCTACTATCAAGATCTTTCTTCCAACAATCAAATGAAAAGAAAGAAGTATTTTTCATGCATGACCTTCTACATGATTTGGCAAAATATGTTGGTGGAGGCATATACTTCAGGTGCGAACTTGATCAAACAGAAAAGATACAAAAAGTAACTCGTCATTTTTCATTTGAAATTGGTCACAATGAATATTTTGATGGGTTTGGAACTTTATGTAATACAAAAAGCTTACGTACATTTATGCCAAAAGCTAGGAGCACAATGATTTCTTTCTGGAGATGGGAAATGAAAATTTCAATACATGAATTGTTATCCAAGTTTAAGTTCTTACGTATCTTATCTCTGTCTCATTGTTCTGACCTTCAAGAGTTACCTATCTCTGTTGGCAATCTTGAGCATCTTCGTTCCTTAGACCTCTCCTGTACTGCAATAAATAGAGTAACTGAAAAAATATGTTTACTCTCCCACTTGCAAATACTGAAGTTGAACTACTGTAGAGATTTGTGGGAGTTGCCCTCAAATTTGCATTTACTCACCAATTTGTGTTGCCTTGAATTTAAAAAGACAAATGTGAGTAAGATGCCACCGCATTTGGGAAATCTGCAGAATCTTAAAGTAGTAATGAATTCTTTTGATGTTGGCCATAACAAGGAGTTGGGTATTCAACACCTAGGAGAGCTTAACCTTGTGGGAAGTCTATCAATTGAGAAGCTACAAAATGTTGAGAATTCGCTAGATGCATTAGAAGCAGATTTGAAGAATAAAACACACCTTGTGACGCTGAAGTTGCGATGGGAGGGGAATCGGAACTCTATTGATTCAAAGAAAGAAGAGGACGTAATTGAGAATCTGCAACCTTCCAATAACTTAAAGAAGTTGTCAATATTTGGCTATGGTGGGAAACAATTTCCAAAATGGTTACTAGAAAATTCATTGTGGAATATGACATCCTTAGTATTGGATGAATGTGAATCTTGCCAATGTTTACCTCCCCTTGGACTTTTGCCGTTTCTCAAGGTATTGAAGATTAGAAAACTTAATGGGATAGTGAATATTGATGCTGATTTTCATGGGAACAACTCTTCTTCATTTAGATCCCTTAAAGCATTAGAGTTCTTATCTCTGAGTCGATGGGAAAAGTGGGACTGTCAAGCTGTGACAGATGCTTTTCCACGTCTACAACATCTTTCCATAATAAATTGTCCGAAGCTGAAAGGACAGCTTCCAGAACAACTTATTCCTTTGGAAACACTACAAATTCAAGGCTGCCAACAACTTGAGGCTTCTGCTCCTAGGGCTCTAGATTTACTACTACGTGAATGTGGAAAGCTGCAGTTAGAGTGGGGTACAACGAAAAGCCTCACACTGATAAGATCATTGCTGGAAACTGTTGGGTCGTCTGACACTCTTGAAAACTTGGAGATTGATTCACCCCTGGAGTCAACCAACCATGATTGTGTCTCTCTACGAAGCTTTCCACTGGATTTGTTCCCAACACTCAGGATGCTTGGTCTCCATGGGTTTGGTAATCTAGAGATGATTTCACAGAGTCTAGTCCATAATCATCTAGAAGAGCTAACACTCAGTTATTGTCTTAAACTTGAATCATTGCCTGGAAGCAGCATATGCTGCTTCCATCTCTGAGGAGCTTATGCATACAAGGTTGTTCAATACTTGAGTCATTCCCTGACAAAGGTTTCCCATCAAGTCTCAAGGTTCTGAAATCATTAATTGCTCTAGACTTGTTGGCTCACTGAAAGGAGCTCTCACAGATAGTTCTTCTTTGGAAACCTTGTGGATTACAGAACCAGATGCAAAATGTTTTCCAGATGAAGGTTTGCTTCCACTCTCTCTTACTTCTCTAATCATCTCTAACTGTCCAAATCTAGAAAAACTGGACTACAAGGGTCTCCATCAACTCTCATCCCTTCAGAATTTGTATCTTATAAATTGCCTCAACCTCCAATGCTTACCCGAGGAGGGTCTTCCAAAATCAATTTCAAAACTTAGAATTCGTGATTGTCCTTTGCTGGAACTGCGTTGCCAGAAAGAAGGAGATGAAGACTGGGAAAAGATTGCACACATTCAAGAACGATATATATCATGATGATGTTGTTTCTGTTGAATAGTGATGTATTTGTTGGGTTCCTTGTTTTGTTTTTGTTTAGAATGTGAATCAACTACTTTCCTCTTTCGGTGGTGCTAGTCCTGCAAATACCTTTTGACAATTCATTCATTTTCCTTTTAACACTATAATCACTAGTGCAACTACTTTTTATTGCAACTACTCCTAGGTAGTTTCCTGTATCATGAAACTAAACTTAATTGAGAAAAAATGAGGATACCAAAGATAATAAAAATGTGTTGAAAAAAAAAACAGTTATAAAATATGCATAAAATAATTTTTTTATTAATTGTCATAATTATATAATAAAAACATTTTTAAATTTTATTCATGATTAATGTATGGAAATTAAAAAATTGTTTAAGCAAAAGCAAAAGGTAGAAAGAGGTAAAAGAATATTAAGAAAAAACACAGTTAGAAATCCCTATTAATGGTTATAGATTAACTTTAATTAGTAAATAAGTTCGAAGTAATTATGTTTAGAATATATTATGGTATACCAAATATATTTACACTTTGTAGATTTAAAGTATTCAATTAAGTTATGGAATATAAAATACAATAATTAAAAGCCTAGTTTTTGAGTTTTCAATATATTATTTATTTTTTCTTTTGTATTTAATAAATTATTTTCTTCAATCAAATACTTAATATATTACAAAGGTTTAGTTTACATTTTCTAATTAAAGTGTGATACAAACTAGTATGTATATATATGAAACTCACTTTCCAAATGGAAAAACAAACTCATTTATCACAACAATGATTGAATCTGATGCCAAAATATAAATAAGTAACCAATAAACAAGGAGATATTATTGAGTGTCATCTTAAATTAATAGATATTACAAGTAAACATGCTCTCTGTCATCTTAAATGTGTAAATTATACCAAAATATATATGATTACTATAGATATTATTTTTAAATCATGAAAACAAATCCCCTGCAGAGCTAAAATAATCACATTAAAAGTTAATATATCAACTAATAAAATATTGGATTTTAACACTTTTTTTAATATATCTATTAATTTAAACAATTCCCTAACACTGTTACACTATTGCTGTTAAGATAAAGTTAATAGTTTAATAATAGCCACTCATTCATAAATGCACTACAGATGTTGCAGTTTGACTAACTATTGAAGAAGAAAAATGTTGATTAAATATCTTATTAATTTGAGTTTCATGACTTCATTATCTGAGTAATTGGCAAAAGCTAGCAGCAGTGGAATCCATTGATCTTTATCCTACCATGGCCTTAGAACTTGTTGGTGGTGCTCTTCTTTCTGCTTTCCTTCAGGTTGCATTCCAGAAGCTTTCTTCTCCTCAAATTCTTGATTTCTTTCATACAAGAGAGCTTGATCAAAAGCTGCTCAACAAGTTGGAAACCAAGATGCACTCCATCCATTCTCTGGCTGATGATGCAGAGCGAAAGCAGTTCATGAATCCTCATGTCAGAAACTGGCTGCTTAAGGTCAAAGATGTTGTCCTTGATGCAGAGGATCTCTTGGATGATATACAAAAGCTCTCCAAAAGACAAGATGCTGAATCTGAATCTCAAACCTGTTCAGGCTGTACTTGCAAGGTACTCAATTTCTTCAAATCTTCTCCTATTAGTTCCCTTAACAAGGAAATTGAGTGTAAGATGGAACAAATCCTTGACGATTTAGAATTTCTCTCAAGCCAAAGGGGTGATCTAGGATTGAAAACAGCTACCAGTGTAGGACCTGGGTCGAGTAATAAACTGCCACAGAAATCACAAACAACATCTTTGGTTGTTGGAACTGATATCTATGGCAGAGATAATGATAAAAGACTGATCATTGACTGGCTGACTTCTGACATCAACAATGGTAACCAACTATCAATACTTTCTGTTGTGGGAATGGGTGGAGTGGGTAAGACCACTCTTGCTCAACATGTATTTAATGACCCAAGGGTGGATGAGACTAAATTTGAGGTCAAAGCCTGGGTTTGTGTTTCCGATGAATTTGATGTTTTCAAGATATCAAGAGCAATTCTTGAGGCAGTTACTAAATCAACTGATGATAGTAGAGATCTGGAGATGGTTCACAGAAAATTGAAGGAAGAATTGATGGGGAAGAAATTTCTTCTTGTTTTGGATGACGTTTGGAACGAAAACCAACCTAAATGGGAGGAAGTGCGGAACCCCTTATTTTTGGGGCCCAAGGGAGTAGGATTCTTGTTACCACACGTAATAAGGAAGTTGCTTCCACCATGCGGTCAAAAGATCACTCCCTAAAGCAATTAGAGGAAGATGATTGTTGGAAGTTGTTTGCTAAACATGCATTCCGAGATGATGATACTCAACCAAATCCAGAGTGTAGGGAGATTGGCATGAAGATTGTTAAAAAATGTAAAGGACTACCTCTTGTCTTGAAAACAATGGGAAGTGTGTTGTACAACAAATCATGTGTTTTAGAATGGGAAACTGTGTTACAAAGTGAAATATGGGAATTTTCAAAAGATAGTTGTGATATTGTTCCCGCTTTAGCATTGAGCTATATTCACCTTCCTTCCCATTTGAAGGTCTGCTTTGCTTATTGTGCCCTATTCCCCAAGGATTATGAGTTTAAAAAGGAGGATTTGATTCATCTGTGGATGACTGAAAATTTCCTACACCCTCGTCAGCATAATAAGACTGCAGAAGAAGTTTGCCGACAATACTTCAATGATCTAATATCAAGGTCCTTCTTTCAACAATCATGTGAAAAGAAAGAAGTATTTGTCATGCATGACCTTCTAAATGATTTGGCAAAATTCGTCGGTGGAGGCATATACTTCAGGTGGGAAGTTGATCAAGCAGAAAAGATACAAAAATTAACTCGTCATTTTTCACTTGAACTTGGTGGCAACAGATATTTTGATGGGTTTGGAACTTTATGTAACACCAAAAGGTTACGTACATTTATGGTAACAGGTAGGAGAGTGAATGATTTTGATTATCATTGGTATTGCTATATGTCTATACATGAATTGTTTTCCAAGTTTAAGTCTTTGAGCATCTTATCTCTGTCTCAATGTTCTAACCTTAAAGAGTTACCTGACTCTGTTGGCAATCTTGAGCACCTCTGTTTCTTAGACCTCTCCCATACTGCAATAAAAAGACTAACTGAAAAGATATGTTCACTCTCTCACTTGCAAATACTAAAGTTGAACTATTGTAGAGATTTGGAGGAGCTTCCCTCAAATTTGCATTTACTCACCAATTTGTGTCGTATTGAATTCATAGAGACTAAATTGAGAAAGGTGCCACCACATTTGCAAAAACTAAAGAATCTTAAAGTTGTAATGAATTCCATTAATGTTGGCCATGGAAGGGGGTTGGGTATTCAACATCTAGGAGAGCTCAACCTTGATGGAAGTCTATCAATTGGGGTGCAGAATATTGAGAATTCCTTGGATGCATTAGAAGCAGATTTGAAAAATAAAGAACTCCTTGTGAAGCTAAAGTTGCAATGGAAAAGGAATGGGAACTCTATTGATTCAAAAAAAGAAGAGGACGTAATTGAGAATCTTCAACCTTCAAAAAACTTGAAGAAGTTGTCGATCTTTGGCTATGGTGGGAAACAATTTCCAAATTGGTTACTAGAAAATTCATTGTGCAATATGGTGTCCTTAGTGTTGGAAGGATGTGAATTTTGCCAACGTTTACCTCCCTTTGGATTTTTGCCACTTCTCAAGATCTTGAAAATTATAAAATTTGATGGGATAGTGAGTATTGGTGCTGAATTTCATGGGAATAACTCTTCTTCATTTAAATCCCTAGAAAGATTGGAGTTCTCCCATATGAGTCAATGGGAAAAGTGGGAATGCCAAGCTGTGACAAGTGCTTTTCCACGTCTACGAAGGCTTTATATAACATTTTGTCCCAAGTTGAAAGGACAACTGCCAGAGCAACTTATTCCTTTGGAAGAACTAAAAATTAAAGATTGCCAACAACTTGAGGCTTTCGCTCCAAGGGCTCTAGATTTGGAACTATGTGAAGGTGGAAAGTTGCAGTTGGACTGTGCTACAATGAAAAGGCTTAGAATGAAAGCATCATTACTGGAAATTGTTGGATCCGACAGTCTTGAAAGCTTACATATTGATTCACCCGTGGAGTCAATAAGTGATGATTGTGTCACTCTATCGACCTTTCCACTAGATTTCTTCCCAACACTCAGGATGCTTTTTCTTAGTGGGTTTGGTAATCTAGAAATAATTTCACAGACTCTCATCCATAATCATCTAGAACATCTGATACTCACGAATTGCCCCAAATTTGAATCATTGCCGGAAAACATGCATATGTTGCTTCCATCTCTCAGGAGTTTATGGATAGTAGACTGTCCAAGACTTGAGTCATTCCCTGACAATGGTTTCCCATCAAATCTAAAAGAGTTGAGCATATATGACTGTCCAATACTTGAGTCATTCCCTAACAGAGGTTTCCCATCAAATCTCCAGACTCTAGCAATACAAGACTGTTTAAGACTTGAGTCGTTCCCTTACGAAGGTTCCCTATCAAATCTACAAGAGTTGATAATCAGTAATTGCTCTAGACTTGTTGGTTCACTAAAAGGAGCTTTCAGAGACAGTTCTTCTCTGGAAAGCTTGTGGATTGAAAAACTAGATGCAAAATGTTTTCCAGATGAAGGTTTGCTTCCACTCTCTCTTACTTCTCTAACCATCCGTGGCTGTCGAAATCTAAAAAAATTGGACTACAAGGGTCTCTATCAACTCTCATCTCTTCAAACACTGATTCTTTGCGACTGTCGCAACCTCGAACACTTACCAGAAGAGGGTCTTCCCAAATCAATTTCATATCTTGAAATAAAGTACTGTCCTTTGCTGCAACTGAGTTGCCAGAAAGGAGGCCAAGACTGGGAAAAGATTGCACACATTCAAAGACTACTTATACTCTATTGATGTTCTTTGTTTTGAATAGTGATGATGCATTTGGTGGGTTACTAACTTTGTTTTTGTTTAGAATGTATCTCAACTACTTTCCCCTTTAGGTGTTAGTGCAATGTCTCATATCAATTCATTCCCTTTCTTTTTAACATTACAATTACTAGTGGAAAGTTTCGCCAAAGTTTTGATATAATACTATTATAATGAGATTATCTCAATAATCATTTGAAGAGTTTACTTTTAAAAGATAATTTCTCTTTCTCCATTGTAAATGTTTAATATTAGAGTTAAAACATGTGATTTTAGCTTCTAAATGTAGTTATACTCATTTTTTTTTATAAAAGCTTTATATTAGGCATCACTATGCAACTTGACATCTCAGTTAAGCTGATAACTCAATTAACAACAATCATCTACCATCACATGAAAAAAGTATTATTAAAAAAAGAAAATACAAAAGAAAAAATATGGGGAACTAAACCAAAACTCATATGTTAATAAAAACGATACATAGGTAGACGACTACACCTATTCATAAATAATTCTAAGAACTTTCTAAATGGAAGCCTATTTGATGAAGACCTAGGAGAGATGGCGCCTACTAACCATCACTCTTAATAAAAGAATGAATATCATCTTTACATTACTGGTTGCTACGAATGACATTACAATTTGAATCAATTATTCTATATCATTTATTCAATTATCTGTCCATAAACCAAATTATAATTACTGTGTATGGATAATATTTTGAATATATGGATAATATTTTTCTATCTGTCATGGGATCAAATAAATTGGTTTAGGGCTTAAGAATGTGATCTTGAAAGCATCTAACTAGAATTTGTTTTTTGTCTTCCTTACTATTACAAGTTTTTTTGCTATGTCAACTGAAAGTACTATGAACCCAACTAACTTTTTTTCAAATTGTGTTCATTACTAACTACTATTTTCTCCAACCGTGGATTGTTTTGTTTTCATCAAACAGAACCTGTGTTTTCTCTTTTCTATTCTATTGGTAAACCCAATAAAGGTATTTTCCTTGCACTTCCCCCAATATCCCTCCACTGTATTATTGTATCTAAAGTATTATTCTTTTGTACGATTACAAGGATTACTCTGTCTATGGACCAGGGCTTGACGGTGGGTGAGGTAGGAGTATGGGAAGAATCAATGTGGTGTTGGCGGTTAAGGTGAAAGAGGGAAATGTTTGAATGGGAATCCTTATAAGAAGAAGATCTGCTAAGCATAATGTGTACCCTGGTGTGAGGTTGTCTCGTCGAGAAGCAATGAGTGTAGCTGCTGGCTGGTGTGGAGACAGGTTATGCACAAAGTGAAGTAAGCGAGAAGCTTATTATTGAAGCTTTCTCTACCAATTCTGGTATTCTGGGGTGGTGTGCTGTTGAAGTCATAACATCAAGGCTATTATGCAGATTGGGGACTCTATTGGTGGTAATGGTTAAGGTGCAGGAGCTGCTATCTGTTTCAGCTAGGGTGACTAAGGTGTGGAGCTTGGAGTTAGAAAGATGTTGCTGTAGCATAATCCAAATGCAGGGCTGTAGTGTGGAATTTGATGAAGTATTGGTGTAGTGAAGAGGGAGCAACAAGTGTTTGGATTATGTTGATGTCTTTGCTTGGTTATGTCTTGCATGAGCTGCTTTTGGTTAGGCACATGAAGGAGCATCTAGCTGGAGTGGGAAGCTGAGTTCTTTCTTGAGCCATCAGTCAATATCCGAGGAATGCTCTAATTGCTTTAATCTTCATGCTTCAATCTTACAAAGGGTGCTGCTGGTGCAGCTAGAGGAATGCTCTAGTTGCTTTAAGAATTCCAATCATGCACTGAAAAGGGAAATTGTGTAGTTTTTACTGCATAATTTTGCAGCAATTTTTAGCAAGTTTTTACATGTTCTACTCCTGAATATAATTGTTGTTTGGTTGCCTATGTCCTTCTTAATTTTATTTTATTTTATTACTCATTTTCATTCATCTACATATTCCCATTTTCAGTATCCATCTTTCATAAAAATAGCTTTTCATCTACATTATAAAGACATAATTTTTATATTAAGGCACTTCAAAATATTTTATTTATATTTTGATGTAAAATTCTAATAGAGTCCTTCTATTTTGAATTAAAAGTGTTTTGATGAAAATTCAATAAATATTAAAGTTTGTGTTGTTGGATAGACTCAACACTTAGTAGTTGACTGGTGACCTTAAAGTTAACCATCATTCATAATAAAAGCCAAAATTTCAACTTTTACAACATCATGATGCATAAAACCATAATCACAATTAATTTCATTAGTTGGTTGCCACAAAGTCACGAGCAACATATAAAGGTTTGCACATACAAAATCATAAATCCATTACCATAACAATTTGATATCATTCACCAGTTGTCTCAGAAGGATACTATAAAATAAATACCATAACATTCTCCCTTTTTATTCAAAATGAAGGAAAATTCACCACCAAACAATTTTGAGTACGACTCAGACTCTTCCACGAAGCTAGCTAGCTCTCATGTCCCATGAATTTCTCCACAAGTGTTTCAAAAGAAAACCTGCTAAAATTGAAGTATAACACATTGTTATTGCAACAGACTAGGCATGATTTTTTAGAAGCAAGAGTATTTCCATCTACAAATTTCTATAGTTGAAGTACTAGTTTCGTTAAAGAAATAAAAATAAGCAACCTATATCAACGAGTGGGTGAAGTTTCATACCGATGAAGTTATCACATGAAGAAGTTCTTCCCACTCATTTTCATTTCCATTTTCATTATTTGATCCATCAACTCCAATCTCTGTGAGCTGTGACTCATTATTAGATACTTCAACAAAGGATTCTAATCCATTTTCAGCATTAGAGCATCTAACTCCATCTCCAATTGCTCTGGATTGTGACTCATTGAAGATTTGAGTAGTAGATTCCAAGTCAAAGAATTCAGTGCTACTGCTACCAAACAACTTCAACCCTGATTCTGAGGCATACACTGGGAAGACCCCACACTCTTTGATTATAACTTTTTCAGTTTTCTGACTGTAATTAAATTCAAACTTAAAAGGTATTTCACTAAGATGATCACATGTTTCAACAAACAAAAATGCCACGTGATCTGATATTAAAGATGTGTGCAATAATTGGCCTTCGTCCATTCCCACTTGTTTGCTATCTTGATAGATAGAACACGAAAAATGTCCCTGTACTGATCCCTCAGAAACAATGACACAACAGATGAAACCACACAATTCAGGTAGTGAGAGATAAGGAATAGTTATTGAACTATCTCTAGTATGAAATCCACAGTCATTCCTGATATGGTCTCCAGGGAAAACGACACATCCACCCTCAAATTGCTTAGGGTAATATTGTTTGGATAAGCTGGGCGTGCAATTCTGTAACATGTGTTCAAAAACAAGTAATTGACTGAAGACTAAAGAAGTGCAGTTATAGGCTGTCAGAATTTTCAAGGATGGTGGAAGCTCTGATAGAGACACCAGTTTCCTGCAATCATTTAACCTCAATAGTGTCATCATTGAAAGGTTTTTTATGCTTGCAGGCAAATTCTCCACAATAGTTCCACTTAAGTCTAAATATTCTAAACAGAACAAGTGGCCAATGATGTTGGGGACTGATTGTACCAATGATAGATTCGCGTTGTCTTGAGTGCAGTCAAAATTGTTACAACCATATAGCAAAAGTTGAGTAAGTTTCCTATTATATTTAATTGATGATGGCAATGCACATATAGCAGTATAAGATAACTCCAAAATCGTCATTTCATGTGATGTCACTGAGAACTCCTTGAGAGATGAACAACCTTTGAGGTACAACCTCTGCAGATATTTTGAATGAACATTCAGGTTTTCAATCTCTGTACAGCCACTCAATTCCAACATTGTAAGCTTAGGGAGAGATGATAAGGAAGGGTGGAGCTTACGCAAGCTTTTACAATAAGAGAGATCAATTGATCTAAGTTTTTCGGCCTTAGATAAGTCAGGAATCTCAACCAGATTCCCAGAGGATTCAAGGTCAATTTTCTCCAAGTTCACAAGGTTCTGTAACAAAATGCATCATGTTGTTCAAAAATCGTTAAATTCAAAACCACGAGCTTTGACTAAAACAGAAACCTAAACAAATTGGAGAAAAACTTAGTACTTATAGCCACATTCATACCTGAACACCATCCCAAAGCTTTTTAAGCTTGCTACGACACATGTAAATCTCAACAAGATCTTCTGCATGAAAGTTAGACGGCAAAGACTCATGACAAAATCCATCCCAATAAAAGTACCTCAGTTTATCAGAAAGTGACTCCAGACCACTAGGAAGGTACACATGAAATCGGGTTGACGACAATGAACAATGTATGTCAAGAAATCTCAAGCTAACCATCTTTGCGAAGCAATTAGAGCTCAAATTTAGATCCCTGTTTAGATTACACGTATCTAAAGTTATGCATTCAACAACTTCAGTTCCCTGAGAAACAAAATTTAGAATGTTAGAATTATCATACTAGCAACATCCTAAAATGAAACGAAAAAGAAACAATTATGAATCTAGCAGTTATACCAAGTTATGTTTCAATACTTCATGCACTTCCTCCGGTCTCCACAATCGACTTCGCCTTCCAGGCTCTTTAATAGATTCTTGATCAACAATTTCTCGACCCATTTCTTGTATTAAATCGTGCATTTCTATACTATTGCAATCTGAAATTGTTACTAGAGCTTTATCTAAAAGAACTTCTATTCCAGATGCTGCAAAGAAATCACAAGCTTCCAATAGATCTGTGACCCAATCTCTATCTTTTCCTTTGAAGAAGCATGCAATATCTAGAAAGATGTCCTTTTGAGAACGATCTAAGCCATCATAACTTAATTTCAATACATTATTAATTTCCTTATTTGAGATCTTTTTGAGTTTTCTCAGTTCACTTTCCCATGCCTCTTTACTTCTTCGACGTAAACTTGCACCTAGAACTTTCAAAGCCAAAGGAATACCTTCGCAATAGGAAACTGCCCTTCTTGATAAATCTTCATGTCCATGTTTAGGTGTTTTTTCTTCAAAAACAGTCAAACTGAAAAGTTCGAGAGACCGATGAAAACTCAATTTCTTCACCTCATATATCTCATCACTTGGTCTAAAAATTTGTTTGTCTCTAGTTGTAACAATGACTCTGCTTCCTGGTCCCAACAAACCATAATCTTCAATAAGATGTTCCAATTGCTCATAGGTAGCCACATCATCCAATACAATGAAGACTTTTTTATGTCCAAGCCTATGCATGACAAACTGGGGTACTAAAAGGGGTGCATCAAAACAATGACTTTCATTGTCTAACAACTCAGTATAAAGTTTTTTGTGTAAAGCTTCAAGTCCACCATGCCTACTTGAATTTTCCCTTACATTTGTGAGGAAGCAACCACCTTCGAACTCAGGAGAAAGTTGTGCATACAAAGCAGTAGCAAGGGTAGTCTTTCCTATGCCACCCATGCCCCATATTCCAAGCATTCTAACTTCTCTTGACCCAATTCTTAGTAATGATTCAATTTGTTCATAATTTTCTTCAATTCCAACCAGCCCTTTAAGTTGATTTGGGTATCTAGCAGTCAGTTTTCGCAAAATGTCTCCAACAATGTCCATAAGGAGTTTAGATTCAGTCCTAGCATATGAAAATGGGGAACAAAAAGTAAATCATGTGTTGTAAGTCTAACCAAAACTAAAACATAATTGTCCATAATGTCGAATCAATATGCCCAGTATAATAGTATTACATAGGATACAAATTCCAAAATCTATAAGATAAATCAAGGAGTAAGGAATAGGATACACATTTGAAATTGTAATTGCATTGAACAAGCACACAGAAAGAAATGAACAAGACTATATTTGCCACTATTCACTTGCATATATAATCTGATATCATGATTTGGCTACTTTGATTCAACTATAATTTGATATCTGTGTGATGCTTATACTATTCTTATCTTTCTATTGCATATACAATCTGATTTGGCAACTGCAAATAAAACAAAAAAGGTTATCATATTTTTTCTTTCAAAAAATTTCTCCCTCTCAAATCATTTTATTTACCTGTTTCGAGAATCCCACCCAGATAAATTGGCTACTTCAGTGAGAGCAGCTCTCCATTTGTTGCACCTGAGGTCTTCCTGATGCTTTACAAAGGCTTGTTCATAGCTCCCAGTCTGCTTCCTCACATGAGATGGGTCTATGTTGTAAAACACTGGAATCACAATTTGTCCTTGGTTTTTCTGGCATTCAAGAATCTTGCTCAGTTCTTCTAGGCACCACTTTGAGGAAGCATAGTTCTCTGACATGATCACAATCGATACATGAGAATCTTCGATTGCTTTGATGAGTCCTTGTGAGATTTCATCTCCCTTCTCAAGCTGGTAGTCAATATATGTTTTTACTTTTTTTTGCTTCAAAGCCTCATGAAGATGGCTGGTGAAGTTCATGCGAGTGTCCTCACCTCGAAAGCTTAGAAAAACATCATATTTTTTACAAGACGCCATAGAAGAAGAGTTTGAGGAAGAAGCAACATCACTCATCATTGGTTGCTCAGCCATTATGAATTCCTACGGTTGTACCTGCAATGATTATAACAACGCACTTGAAGAAATAAAAGGAGCTTTTACGTTTCAATGTGTTCTTGACTCATTTCTTTAATATTATTACTTGGAATGTATAAATATTTCTAACATGGGATCAACAAGTTCAAACTTCAAAGTTCTGCTCACTTACAAAAGAACAAATAGACATGTTTACCAAATTGCTAATGTGATTTTTGAGGTGTTTTGAAAACCTTGGAAAAATATTTTTCCTTATTAACGTCTTGTATTTTGTTGGGTTTTTGCAACAATAACAAACAAGAAACACTAGAACAAGATTAGAAGAAAACACTTTTATTCACTAGAAGGTTTAAACACAAAATTCTCACTAGATACCGTGTCATTTATGCATATAAAGTGGTCTATATATAAAACTAAGAAACAGAATAGTAGAAACTTATTAAGACAATTAAGTCTAAACATTTAATACATACATTTGGACGGTTTGACCAGACTTAACACTACTACACGCTCCCTTAGTATACGGTCTTTTGCGCTCTTCACCATACCATCATGGTTATCACAATTTCTCACCTTGACTACAAAATAGGAGAGCTTACACATTATCACCTTCTTTTATCCTCAAATAAAAAATTAATCCACTCGAGACACTGCTTGACTCTCCGTCTTAACAAAGAATTTGTAAACACATCTACGTAATTCTTATCCGAGACTATCTTCTCAATTCTAACATCCTTAGACTCAACAACATTTCTGAAGTGTAATCTAACATCTTTGTGTTTGTCCTCTAACGGTAAATTTGATATTCAACTAAATGAATGTCATTTTGACTATCATAGTGAATACTTAGAGAATCCTAATAAAACCCATCTATTTTATAATCCCCTTCAACTACAAATCCTCCTTTACCCCTTCTGTGATGTGAGAGCCATATACTCTATTTGGATAGTAGATAAAACTACCATCGATTGCAAATTGGCTTTTCAACCATCTGCAGTTCCAAATCATGTAAAAACATACCCCAAAATGATACTTTCTGTATCAACATTCCCTACTTAGTCTGCATTCATAAACCCTTCTATATCGCCTCTGGGTAGACGATCTATACACCAAACCAAACAATATAGTTCCTTTCAGATGTCTCAACACCCACGTCAAAGCCTTCCAATCAACATGTCCAAAATCTGCCATGAACCTCCTAACAATACTAACGACATACACCAGATCAGGCTCTTCACCAAACGATTATGATTTAGAGTAAATCATTACTTGAACCCCTAATGGTCCATTTTGGCAGATCAGAAGCTAAGTAAACGATTTGATAAAAAAAAGACTAATAACATGATGGATATTACACTATATCAGGGCACATAGAACCCTAAACTCACACAATTCAAACTTCAGATTCATACAAAGAAAAATACACAGCTTACTGTCAGACAGAAGCCACTGATAGAACACAATGCAGTATATTCAAGACATGCAGCTGTTAAATAATATTGACGATTGCTATGAGAAACACTGTGGAAATTGAAAGCAAAATACTCTCATGGAAAACAATAAGAAATTTAAATCAGCCATATTCCTTTAACTTATATAATTTGTAACTGAAAATGGAGAGAAATACCTGATCAGAGATGAAGTCCAAGTTGTTGGAACAGAAAATGCAGATTCTTCTCTTCAACGCAAGAGCTTCTGGAATTCCTGCATAATGCATAGAAATAAATGAGACCAAAATGTTGAAACTCTATGAGAGGAGAAGTTGTTGTCATGTAAAAAGTCTTAGTTTGCTTCTTTATCAGCAAGGGTCCCACATCCTCTAAGTAAACGCGTTTTATGTTTTATGTCTATTCACTTTTTGAGCATGCAAAGCAAAGACCATGAACGAATGTGAAGAGTGTTGATGCTTAAGTCACTGTCATCAATCGTTGAAGAGATTAAAATAAAATAAATAGGAACAACACTTAGATTTTAAGATATATATAGAAAGAGAAAGCAAGAATCAATTGACTTTGAGAATTATTCTTCATTTTCATAGACTATTTATTTTTAATTTATTAACTCTAAAGTACAACCAAGAGTAAATATCTTGTCAAATTATTTAATAAAATTTCATATCCATAATTATATGAAATTCATTTTCTCTATAAAACTATTAAAAAAATATCATTTTATAAAACAAATATATTACTAAGTCAATATATATATATATATATATATATATATATATATATAACTTTCCTCTTTCTCTTTTTGGTGCTAGTCCTGCCACACCTTTTCCTTTTCTTTTTAACATTACAATTACTAACAAAGGACAATTTCTTCCTGCACATATCAGTTTTAAGCTGTATCCTATCACTTTTTCAAATTTCCAAAATTATCCTTATTTCAGATATGAAAATTCAAAATAGTAAATAAAATTCAAAAATAAAAAAAAATATTTTGAAAAAAAAAATCCAGAACACAAACTTAAAAATGCATTTTGAATAAAAATTTCCAAAATTTAAAAATATGTTACGAAAATCCATAATATTTCTGGATAAAAGGTTTTAGAAGTATTTTTTATTTACACCCTCTCTTTTTTATGTAAAATTATTTTCATCCCTTAAGAGAGGTATTTTTGTCATTTTCAATAGTAGATTGGGTGGAATTGATATGGTGAGGGGAGAAATTGCCAACATAAAGATGTTGAAATTGAAATTGAAATTGAAATTTGTCTTCCACTTTTCTTATCTCCTTATTTAAGTATTTTTCTAGGATATAATTTGTCTATTCAATGGTGTATAAATATAAAATAATAAAGAAGGTTAAATAAATTTTAGAGGCTTAATATATGACATTTTTATTTGAGTACCTAAAAAAAATTTTAAAATAAATTATCAAATTTTAGTTTAAAATTTGGAAATTTATTGTAATTTCATCTCCTAAAATATTTTATGGTAGTTCTTTTAAGTAATCCGTAAAATATTTGTAGATTTCTCCTTTTATGAATCAACTTATTTTTTATCAATCATAATAACAAGTAAGTTTTTCATCATCTATAATTGTATTGTCCGAGTGTGATCAGTTAGAAGTCTGATCATGTTATTCAGATGTTTAACCAACATAGTGAAATTTGGTTCGATAGGATTCTAATGGAAGACAATTTTTTATTTTTTATTTTTTCTCTATAATTACACCAATATTACATGGATCCTTGTTTGTTCGTTATATGAGATATTAATTAATTGGTCAATATACTTGAAATAGGATGTTGTGGGATTTTTTTAAATGTTTTTTTATCCCCTAATGAGTGTGTGATTTTGAATTTTAGTTGTTATATGAATTTGTTATTATATAATTCCTCAAAAAGAGGGATGATCGAAAGACACTATAAAAAGGGTAATAGACCCTCAACGAGAAAGACAAGTATTTTCTATGCAATACATACTACACTAGTATTTTATGCTCTCACTAACTTGATCATCAGAGTATTGTCAACAAGTGGAGCTCCCCTCATCTCATTGTGATCTTCGAACATTCAAAAGCTGCAATTACAAAGAGATCGTCTTGGAGTCCACCTCCAAGCTCCTGACCTCTAGTTTGGCAAAAATAATAATATATTACAAATGGAGGGAACATAAATAAAAGTTTTTGCCACGTTTCATTCACGGTAAATTTGGAAAAAAATTATTTAGAATAGAAATTTACCAAAAGAAGAAAATTGGAAACATGTCAACAAATGTAATACATTTGTAAGGTTGCATGTATTGAAGTTGTGCACGTGCCCACAATTTTTCTTCATTCTGCAATCATGATTGAAGCATAAAAACACTATTTCTCTCATTTGTGAACAATGAAAGCACAAAAACACCAAAGAAGACAAATGTGCAGATCTCTTTTCTCACAGTCAACTCTTTTGATTCTCTATATCGCACATTTCCTATGATTTTAGTAAAAAATGGAGCAGTAAAACATTTGCGGCTTAGCAAAAAAAAGACAAGTCAACAAAGAAGGCAAGTATTTTGAAATTTGAAATATGATGAAGTTTGAAGCCATTTTTCCAGTAATTATATCTACAGAAGGCTCTTTCTGCACTGTGGAATTTTAGGAAGATGTTAGTCCATGCTGTGAAAATAATCTTTCATGCATCGTGTCGATAAAATTTGTGTTGAGAAAAAGATCATTCAGAACTGGAAGAAGATTTGGTCATATGAAATAAGTAAGCTTGCATGAACATGTACAAGTTGATTTTTTGTTTTCGAACATGCACAAATCAAAGTTGTTCATGATTAATTACGCACTCTTATATAGATTGCCTTAATTAAAGTTTGTGATTGTTTGAATTTTGAACATGTGAAGGTGGATTTTCGTGGTTTGTATTCACTTAGTGGGCCTTTTGTATGTTGGAACTGACAGCTTAGCACAATAGAAGTTTAAATTTTGTATATTTGGATTTTTTTACTGCATTTGTTTAGAAATTGTTGTTTTCTCATACCCATTTGTTGTTTTTCTTGATTATTTGGAAAACATGTGTCTTGCTCACTATTCTCTATTAAATTTGTGCAAGCAATAGATGATGCTAAACAACATTATTTCTTAGTAGTAGAAATCGTGCTTAAGAAGACAATAAAGATTTGGAAATGATGGAAGCAGTTTTGTCATCATAGTAGATCAGAAAATAAGGACAACTTTGTGTAGATTCACTATTGTTGTGGGTTTTACATTTTTCAATGTTTTTTTTGTAAAACACCTACTGGATTCATATCAATAGATTGGTTTTAGATTTGTGTCAAGAGTTTATTATATTGGTTTTAGATTTGTGTCAAACACATGTTCAACAATTGTAGGTTCAACAAAGGATAAACATAAGAAGCAGAACAATTTGAACAACATCGTTGGTTTGTTAGAACTGATATCTATGGCAGAGATCATGATAAAAGACTGATCATTGACTCGCTGACATTTGACATCAACGATCGTGACCAACCATTAATACCTTCTATTGTGGGAATGGGAGGGGTGGGTAAGACCACTCTTGCACAACATGTATTCAATGACCCAAAGCTCGATGAGGCTAAATTTGTTCTCAAAGCTTAGGTTTGTGTTTCAAATGAATTTGATGTTTTCAAGATATCAAGAGCAATTCTTGAGGCAGTTACTAAATCAACTGATAATAGTAGAGATCTGAAGATGGTTTACAAAAAATTGAGAGAAAAATTGACGGGAAAAAAATTTCTTCTTGTTTTGGATGATGTTTGGAACGAAAACCAAACTAAGTGGGAGAAAGTGTGGAAGCCCCTTATTTTAGGAGCCTAAGGGAGTAGGATTCTTGTGACCACACGTAGTAAGGAAGTTGTTTCTACCATGTGGTCAGAAGAACACTCCCTAAAGCAATTACAAGAAGATGATTGTTGGACGTTGTTTGCAAAACATGAATTCCGAGATGATGATACTCAACTAAATCCATAGTGTAGGGAGATTGGCATGAAGATTGTTAAAAAAATGAAAAGGACTACCCTCGCCTTGAAAACAATGGGAAGTATGTTATATGACAAATCATCTGCTTCAGAATGGAAAACTGTACAAAGCGAAATATGGGAATTTTCAAAAGAGAGTTGTAATATTATCTATGCTTTAACATTGAGCTATATCCACCTTCCTTCCCATCTGAAGGTAGGCTTTGCTTCTTGTGTCCTATTCTGCAAGGATTATCAGTTTAAAAAGGAGGATTTGATTCAGTTGTGGATGACTGAAAATTTCGCCCACTGTCGTCAACATAGGAGGACTCCAGAAGAAGTTTGCCAACAATACTTCAATGATCTACTATCAAAGTTCTTCTTCCAACAACTAGATGAAAAGAAATAAGTATTTCTCATTCATGACCTTTTACATGATTTGGAAAAATATGTCATTGGTGGCATATACTTCAGGTGCGAAGATGATCAACTAGAAAAGATACAAAAGGTAACTCGTCATATTTCAGTTGGACTTCGCATAAATGGTTTTGATGAGTATGGAACTTTATGTAATATAGAAAGGTTATGTATGCTAAAAGTTACTAACTGGAATTATTTCCGGGGTTTGGGTATGAAAATGTTGATAGATGAATTGTTCTCCAAGTTTAAGGTCATATGTATCTTATCTCTACCTGATTGTCCTGACCTTGAAGAGTTATCTAACTCTATTTGCAATCTTAAGCATCTTCATTCCTTATATCTCTCCAGTACCACAATCAAAAAAACTATCTGAAAATATATGTTTACTCCCACTTGCAGATATACTGAAGTTGAACGACTATGAATATTTGGAGGAGTTGCCCTCAAATTTGTATTTACTCTCCAATTTGTGTCGCCTTAAACTTTTACAAACTAAAGTAAGAAAGGTGTCACCGCATTTGGGAAAATTGAAAAATCTTAAAATAGTAATGAATTCTTTTAATGTTGGCTATGGCAGGGTGTTCGGTGTGCAACAACTAGGAGAGCTTAACCTTGAGGGAAGTCTATCAATCGGAGACCTAAAGAATATTTTGAATTTTGTGGATGCATTTGAAGCGAATTTGCCTACACAGATACATCAACTACATAGTGTTGCAAAATTGGCATGAAGAGTGTTACAAAATGTAATGGACTACCTCTCCTTAAAAACAATGAAAAATTTGTTATACAACAAATCATAAATTATCTATTTCAAAATGGAAAAAAAAAAGCAGAATATAAGAATTTTCTAAAGAACATTGTAATATTATTCCCACTTTAAAATTAGTTAACTGACATATATATTTTATATAATACAAAAATAATTTTATATTTTTAACTTTTAAAATAAAATTGAATCAGAGTATAATTGATTTAATCAACTTTAATAATGTTACATTTTGACATACTATTATTATTATTTCAAAACTAATTTAATGTTTTCTAATAGTATTTTTAATAAAGAAAACGTAAAATTAACTATCTCTATATAAAGTTAATTAAAATTCACATATTTAGTTTTTCTATGTTTTATATTTAACTGTATAATCAGAATTTTAAAATTGTACTCTAAACCATAATTATAATATCCAATTATCTAATTTATCGCGATATAGGGAAATTAATTAACATAATTAGCCGCATTCAATTTTTGTCTTAGCTATCTCTTTTTTTAGTTTCCCAAGTAATAATAGGACACAAATATATTGAGATTAAGGGTGTGTTTGGGATAACTGAAAATTTTAAATTACTTCAATAACTAATTGTCAATATAATTTCATTATTATCCGAATTAATGTCTACTTGAATAAGTTTGATAAAAAAAATAATTTTCAGATAATCAATTTCTTATAGATGTGATAAAAAAATAATTTTAAGATAATTAATTTCTTTTAGATGTAATAAAAAATCATCTTTTACGTAAAAAATATGTATGAAACTGTAAGAAAAAAAAATGTCGAAAAGTAATAAAAAAAACTATAAATGTTAAAAATGAATGAAAAAGAAAACCTATTTTCTCGTTAACGAATTTACTGAATTTTTAGTTTGTGTCCAAACATTCAACTTACTTTATAAATAATGCACATTTTAGTCTCTGAACCAAGTAGTTTAAGCTAAGAAAAACTTTGCTATTTCAAGTCATTTTTAGGCAAAAGAGTTGAATAGTGTGTAATTCAGAATATTATTATTGAATCATAAATATCTATTGGTACTATCTTTAAGATAATAATGCTAAAATTTAGCTGATCTACAACAGTGTAAGTATAATTTTAAAAAAAAAAATAGAGAAATAACCGTGGAACCGTTGTACAAAACTTCAGAGAAAAATTTATGCAAGATACATTACTCCAAAAATTATGCAGAAATTATCAGCATTTGAGTTGGGTAATTTTAATGCGAATAGCATATTTGCAAAATCTAACTGCAATTATACATAGTATAATCCCAGCAAGAGTTTCCACTTCCAAACTAGTGTGAATACAGTGAAAAGTGGCCTAGTCTTGGGCTCAAACTATTTATACCAACAATAGACTCAAAATGGTGTGGTTTCTCTAAAATATATATATAAAGTATGTAGCCAGCACTACTCTAGGGTGAGAGGGGCTTCATTGAGGTTAATAGTGATGGTAGTGGTGATTTTGGATATTGGAGTCCCTGATGGAGGAGAAAGGCTTGGGGAGAATGGGCCAGTAACATGGGTCAGAGTAGCTGTGCTCACAGGGCGTCTCTCTGCAACTGGCTTCACAGGGGAAGAAGGATGGGTTAGGATCTGTAATGGTAGGTGCTGGGGCTGGGGTTTGAAAATGAGGTTTGGGCCTGAGGTGGTAGAAGAAGAAGCTGATGGTGGTGTAGGGACCAGTGTGTGGTCATCATGGTTGGCTACAACATGGGGAGACATACCTATCTTTGGCCACACAAAGGTTCCCTGAGGCTTGCAAATTTGGAAACCACTTTTCAGCCTTTCAATCTTTGCTGTCTTGTCCTCTGCTGCAGTGTTGTTTTTCTGCATCATCTGTGTATCCGCTTTGTTCTTGTAGCTTTTCTTTTCCTTCCTTGTCTCCCCTCCTATGTTTACTGATGTTGGTCCGGGAAAAAAGGCTTGGGGTGTTTCCGATTCTGACATTATTTGCTCCACCACCATTGCTGGTTTTAGCATTTTAAGTTTCTCCTGCATCAAGGATTCCATCATTTATCAGTTCTCCATATTGTATTCCCTTTTATCTGGCAAGTATATAATTTCTTGGTTATCATTTCTCAATAATTAGTCCGGGTGAAGACGAAAGGAAATTAGGGGAAAAATTAATAACAAACTAACAAACACTTTTGTTGTCAGTCTATGATACTCAAAAGACAACCAACAGATTTTTGAGGAAAAGAAACCAATCATTAGTAACATTACTTGATATCAAAATCAATCAACCATGGACTCTAAATAAGATACAAAGAGTAATGATTACATTACCTCCATGCAACTCAGCGTCCGTGAAATTTCCTTCAATTGTTCCTCTATTTTAGCCTTCTTAGTCACCAACTCCGCATAAATCTCCTGCGATATAACATTAAATTACAACTGGGCCTATTTCTATTCACATTAGCAATTAGTTAATCCTATTACTACTACTGGGCTTCACCTCCTTTGGAGCCAAGAAACCATAGTCCTCCGAATTCAAACTAGACAAACATGAGCTAGGAGTATTCTCAATGGCCAATACTTCCTCTCCCTTCTTCGATGCGAGCTCTCGCATATCTCTGTACATTAAGAAGAGTAACCAGTAATGACTCAATCGGAAGAATAAGCTTGAAAGTATTTAACAACGAAGAATAAAGAAATTGGCTTTACTGTTTCAACTTGAGTATTTCTTCTTTGATCTCTCTGAGTTCACTACCAGTAACGTAATCTTGTGAAATGCTGTCCCCAAGCTTCCATCCAGGGGAAGGAGTCCAGTATGGGTCTTGTACCCCTGCTTCCTTCCTCATTTCAACAAGATCAGCACTCTCTAACCAGTATTCCATTGCGCCCTCGGCATTGTGACGCCGTCGGAATCTCTCAACTCCTCCGGGTGCCACTTTTCCAGCCATGTGCTTCAGCAAATGATCAAGCAGACCCGTATCACCAATATACTTTCGTGCTTCTGATCTCAAATCTGGCCTCAATATTGGTTTCCCATACACCGCTCTTTTTTCTTTCATAACCTTTAACATGTTCTCCTCTGCCAGCACATACCTTCACATATGCGAGGTAACAAAAAGCAATTTATAATTATTGAGCCATGCAAGAAAACTATACTAGCTTTATGGTTACAATATTATCATTTAGATACAAATAATTATATACCTCTCAGCAGACCATCTTCCAATAGATATTTTCCGCTTGTTTTTGTTGTAAAGCACGAGTTGCTGCTTCTTGGGGTCATTCTTTGCTTTCTTAGATTTTTTATCTCCACTGCTACCCACGTTTTGATGATTTTGCCTGCATAGACGCGTTATCCTCATATCCCCGAAAGACTCTTCCTTAGTAGCCTCCACTTCCTCTTCGCCTTTCTTCCTTTTCTTCTCACTAGTTCCTTCTCTGAGTTCAACGCTGACCATTTTTCCCTTACACTGTTCCGGTAAAGATTCAACCTTTGGCTCTTCATGGCGGCCCAAGAACCGAACTTGCCGGCGTTTGCCCCACTGCATCATCCCTGTGAACTTTAGCTGAGTCCAGCAAGAACCCTGCTTGGAAATGAGGCTGCTTGCGGCATCATTGAGAGTTAGATTTTCGGAGTCTTGAGTGTTTTCTTTGGAAGGAGAGACCCAGAAGCTCCAAGAGTTTCGTCTTTGTGCAAATTCCTCAGTTGGGATGCTCCTGGAAAGCGCTTTGATGGCGAAGTCCATCCCCATGACGTACTTCTCGTCGAGTGCAGGGATCGTCTTCCCGTCTGGTTTCCCAAAGTTTTGGTCGCTGAAGTACATCCGGAGGGATTGGAGGCTTGGGTACCTTAGCGACACCAGGTGCTCCCCTATATCACTGACCTAATGAATGAACGCATTATCCATCAAACCAAAAAGAATGTTTTTGAATATCAATTCAATGTTCAAAAGGAACTCTCTTTTCATACAGGTATATATAGTAATATAGCAATACCATTACAATGAGAACAGATTTTAGTTGCACTGGGGATATTGGTGAGAGCCTGGAGTGATCAATTTCATGAAATAGACCCACTTTAAAATGCTCCCAAGCCCCTGCAATACCGACAGTTCTTACTACAGTGACATTGGAAAATATATAGATGAAAGGAGCAAATGGGTATATTTAGATAACAATAGAATAAAAAAGAAAAACAAACGGCTATTTCTGTTTCATTTATTTCTTATCTTTGATAACAAATTGAAGACCATTGAAAACAAAAAACTAGAAGAGAAAAATAATTCTCTTCCAATTTAAAAGTTACCAAAAGGTTTATAATATGGCCACTCAAGTGTGTGTTACTTGTTTGTACCAAAAAAGGGATGTTACCTATAGCGCTAGTTGATTCAGAGGCAGGTGGAAACAGCAGAACATGTTTGTCCAAACATGGGCTCCTTTTGCTTCTCCCTTCGTCGACTTGGACATCCCTCTTTTCCTGCCTCTTCAAGTACGAACTCTTCTACAAAACCATATAAATAATAAACTATAATGTCTAAAATCCATAAGAACCATGTCATATAATCAAAATTGTCACATAATAACAGAATAAATTTAAATAATGTTCTTCAATATTATGAGAAATTATTAGATATATAATTCCAGCCAATCTTTATTTCACGTTACGCAGATGAACAATTATCAACGTTTTCAAAATAAAATAATAAATATTTGCAGGAGAGAGAAAATGTACGTGCTTGCAAAAAAAGCAAATGTAATCATTTATCTTTAACAACGCTGCATTGCGTGCGTGCATGCGGCGATATTGTTCGTTAAGCACACAGGATCCCATAAGGATCGCGTAGCGTTGGAAAGAGACTTATATGAGCATATATTTAACAGAAAAATTCGCGCGCGTGTTATAATTTTTGACCGTGAAATGGCTAAGAAAGAAAGAGACCATCTCTTCATCTGTTCCAGCAGCAACGAAACCACGCGGACTTTGCTCCACAATCTGCACAGTACACAGCAACAACATTATTAACAGTAACTAATATTTAACAATTAATTTCACCTCATAAAATAAATAAAACAAAGCATCAGCAATTAGGCTAAGACAAACCTTGGAACAAAATTAAGAATAAGGAAAGCTTAAAAAAACAAATTAACAGACACATGCGCTTACAAAATCAATCATTTGTACTAGAGAAAACAAAATAAAAGTACCAATTATGCTAAGTGAATTAATATGATGAACGTGAAACTATCAATCAAACAGTTCTTAATACGGTAAAGAATTAAATGAGGAACACAGACCAATCATGAAGCGAAATTAATGCAAAAGATAAGTTTCTCAGTGTTTGAACAGTGAATGTCGATTTGCTGCTTCATAGAACAACATGCAATTCAATTAATGAACTGGAACGTACTGAATCTCAATCATCAACAAGCACCAGCAAAATGCTACTGAATCTGAATCATCAACAACCGCTAGCAAAATGCTAAGTTCGTACACTGATCGTTCTGAAGCAGCAAAACGAATAAACAACAGTTCACTAAAATCTCGAAAACGCATTAAATGTGTCGGAAAATTAACTCCGATTAATCTACGCGTTTCAATTTTGAAATCGAACTAACAAAAACACGATTCACTTCGTTTTCTCTTGCGAAATCAAAACAATCAGCGATCAAAGAATGTTGACGATGATCAACATTCACCGTCGTCGCATTCAGCATTTGAAAACGAACTAACTAGAAACACGATTCTTCTCGCGAAATCAAAAAACCGACAATCAATGCAGCGATTCAGCATTTTTTTTTTTTCACTGAATCTACTCACTCGTTCGATCGTCATCTTCCTACGCTCCGGAGTTGAAAAACAGCAAAGCGAAAACGATGCTCGGCGCGATCCGAGAAGAAGATCAATGAATAATTGAAGCAGAAAAAAAAAATTAGAGAACGCGAAGAACAATCGATGAGAATTGGAGCATTAGCGTTCTTCAGTGAGGTTATGGTTTTTGGCTGAAACTGAAGAACATTTTCTTCAGTGTTTGTTTCGCGAAAAAACAAGTAAACAAACAGCTATAGCTATATATATATATATATGGTTGGAGGGAAAATTTGTGGAGAGAAAATTTGTTATGCGTGTGAACGGATTAGCAGAAGCATTTTCGATGCACGCACTGTGATGATTACGATTCTAGGTGAAAATACCTTAATGCCCCTACACCCATCATGCATAGTTCTCGTGCGAGACTAGGTTTCTATAGAACGTGAACAGCCAATAGAATCTCGACTCGTAGCCAAATTTTTTGTAACGGTGTTAGAAACTCTGAACGCATAGAGGGATTGGTTCGTAAAGTTTACACGTTCGTTGATGTTATTACATAGGAAAATAGTCAAAATCCACTAAATATTAATATTTTAATTTTTTTAAAATTTTTTAATTATAAAAGTTATTTTAACATTTTATATTTTACTTATAGATTTATTAAAGAGATTTTATTATTTTTTAAAAAAATCTAATTATAAATATTAATATTTTATTGCGAGTATAAAGTGGAGTAGGGTATCAAAATATCATCACCTTATTATGTAACTAAATGTGAATTTAATAATGTCTTTATTAAAAAAGAAAAATAAAGAACTTAATTTTAATATTGTTTAAATAATTTTCGTGAGTTAAATAATGTTTTAAGACAAACAAGTTTCTATTTATGTTTAAGTAAATGTTTTGTAATTGCACAATAATTTCAACGCCATAAAAGATTATGTTGCATTATTATGTAATTAATAACAATGTTATGACGGTGGTTATTATGTTTTAACGGATTTCTTCATATTCATTTTGTAAAAAAATATTTTCATTTTACACATGGTGACCAAAACAGAAAATTTAAGAAAAACATTTATAGAATTTAATTTTTTTTACCACATCATCTCATTTATTCCTTTTGCTATTTTTTGTGCAGATTTATTACTTATTAATATAATATGATATGATAACATGGGCTAATTTTGTGATGATTAATTAAATAGTGTAATTACGCACGGGACCAAAGACGCTATTTATTAATTATTAATAAATAAGTCATGTAGTAAGAAAAATTAAATGATAAAAATAAGTATTTAAAATTAATAAATGTTTGTATTATATATAGAGAGAGTTAGATTATTTAAAAAAAATAAATTCAATTTAAAATCAAGTTGAAAAAATCACAAATTATGAAAATTGAACTTGATCAACTTATAATTGCTTTTATTTTATTTTTTCTTAAATTATATCGTTTGCTTCTTTTCATAGTTTAGGAGTTGAAAACCGACTCAACCTAAATAAACTGTACAATGCGTTTTATTTATTATTTATTTAATTGTCTAATGCTTACTAATAAATTGAAACACACAAGCAAATAGATAAATTTGTCATTTACCTTTTTTCCAATAAAAATATCAGAAAAAAAAACCTTTTTTCCAATGTTACATAACCAAACACAAGTGTGGTGATTTGAGAGCATATTTTTTCTTAGTATATTACTTTTAATTTTACTCAAATAATTTAATTTCAATCACTTTTGAAAATTGTATACATATTAACCAAATATTCTAATATGGTAGGGAAAAGAAAACAAAATAAGAAAGATAAAATTATGTTTTTTTAGCCTAAAAAACAAAGAAGACTTATAAGTTAAAATATGCATTAAAATATCTTTCAATAGTGTACACAAACTTTATTGTAAAATGTAACTAACTAAAAGACTCCTTCTAAAGTAGGATACCTAAACTTGTAAAACTCATAATAATATTTCAAAATTTGAAACAATAAAAAATAACAAAAAAAACTCACTAAAATCAAAACAAAAAATAACTATTTAATATAAGAGAATTTATAAAATTTTACTCACTAATGTTCTTATGTCATTTTGGATAATTTAATATTCAATCAAAACCTGGAACCTGCTACCTAAAACCTACTACCTGCTATTTGTAACCTGCAAGCTACAACCCCCTACCTGCTACTTGCAATCGGCAACCGAGAATCGACAACCTGCTACATGTTACCTGCAACGTACTACCTGCTACCTATAATCTGTTACCTGCAACCTGCTACCTGCTACCTACAACCTGCTACCTGCAACCTGCTACCTGATATCTGCTACCTGCTACCTGTAACTCGCTACCCGCTACCTGCAACTTGCAACATGTTACCTGCTACTTGTAACTCACTACCTGCAACTTGTTATCTGCAATCGGTCACCTGCTACCTGTTATCTGTCACCTTTTACCTGCTATCTGCAACCTGCAATCTCCAACCTGCAACCTGTTACCTGCAACCTGCAATCTCTAACCTACAACCTGCTACCTGCTACTTGCAACCTATACCTGCTACCCGTTACCCACAACCTGCTACCTGTAACCGATAACCTGCTACCTGCAACCTGCTACTTGCAACCTATTACATGCTACTTGCAACCTGCTACCTGCTACATGCAACCTGCTACCTGCTACCTGTAACCTACAACATGCTACCTGCTACCTGTAACCTCCTACCTGCAACCTTCTACCTGCAACCTGCTACTTGCTACCTACAACTTGCTACCTGCAACCTGCAACCTGACACTTGCAACCTGCTACCTGTTACCTGCTACCTGCTACCTTTTACCTGTTACCTGCTACCTTTTACCTGCTACTTGCAACCTGCAACCTGCTACCTGCAACTTGCTACTTGCAACCTGCTACCTGCAATCTGCTACCTGTAACTCAACCTGCTACCTGTAACCTGCAACATGCTACCTGCTACCTGCAACCTGCTACATGTAACCTGCAACATGCTACCTACTACATGCTACCTTCAACCTGCTACCTGCAACCTGCTATCTGCTACTTGCAACCTGCAACCTGCTACCTGCAACCTGCTACCTGCAACCTGCTACCTGCAACCTGCTACCTGCAACCTGCTACCTGCAACCTGCTACCTGCTACTTGCAACCTGCTACCTTTTACTTGCTACCTGCTATTTGTAACCTGCTAACAAATATTTAATAACAAATAATATATAAACAAAACTATTTGACCAATTAACATCAATTATATTTACTTATGCAAAACATATTTTTTTATATACTTGAAAATAACTCTTTTATCCTTCCTTCCACATTTTAACAAAAGTATTAATCATCTTTTCGAGACTTCTTTTCTTTTGTCATGTGATTGTATTTTATACACTACATCAATATCAAATTTTATACCTCTTCAATGATAATTCATCTTTTATCACCATCAAATTTTCTTTCAACATTAACAATTTTTAATATTTAGTCATTTTTTATGAAAACTTTTTATCATTAATTGTTTTGATTTTTCTAATGAGAAAAATAGTTTGATATTGTGATTTTGTTACAATTATTTTTTAAAGCAAGAGAAGATGATTTTTCGATGATGATTGATGATTTTTCAAGTGAAAGAAGTTAATAATCTTTTTAAAACTTTATATATCCATATTTTATTGTTTGGATTTAAAAATGTATGCCTCTTGTGCAATATTTAGATATTGAATTCATATTATCCATGTTTTCTAGGTGTTAACATTAAAAAAAAATATTAGTTAAAAAGACACTAAATGATAAAAATCTCGCAAATAACATCGAATTTACATTATACATACAATTGATTCTGAAATTATGGATGTTAAAAGACTTTCTGACTCTATTATGTCGACCCTTTTATACAGTCGGACAAATTAAATTAAATATTAAAAAAATTATATTAATGTCAACTAAATTAATATTAACTTAAATAAATATAAATATTAAAATTAAATATGGTAACACTAACTTAAGCATTTTTTTTTAATTCTTTTATTCTATTTCTAACTTAGAGTCTACTTAACCGACTATAGTTTTTTTATAGTTTTTTTTTTTTTAGAAAATAGTGTTGGCTAAGTTCACATAAAATCTTCATATAATAAAAAATAAATTTACTGATAAATTTTCTTTTTTTCTTCCATCCTTGAAACTCTTTAACATTTAATCATTTGATTTAAAATGTATTGATTTATATAATAAGTCAAATTATTTATCTATACACCACTAGTAATTCTAATCAATTTGTTAACATTTCCTCTCTTTTACCAAAAAACTCCAGCAATAATAGTTTGATTTTTTATGAGCAAAATAGTTTGATATTGAATTTTGTTATAATTGTATTCAGACACAAGAGTAGATGATTTTGCAAGTGAAGGAAATCAATCATCTTCCTAAGATTTTGTATATCCATATTTTATAGTTTTGCTTTTGAAAATGCATATTTGATATTTGCAATGTTTAGATATATGCAGATACTGAACATATATCATCCAAGTTTTTTAGGTGTTAGGGAAAGAATTCAAACAAAATAATTGAAAGGGAAAAAAGTTTGGAAGAGGAAGAAATTTCTAAAACAAAATTAGAAACCAATATGCCGGAATGACAAAATAATGTCCTAATAGATGGTATAACATTCGTGAAGAGAACCGTTTTTACAATGAAATGCCTCAGTATTCAGAATGCTAAGAACTCAAACCTCCATAGCAGAATTTTCTTTGTCTAAGAGGCTTTTTAGTTCCTTTACTCTTTGCCGGGTTAACGCCACACAGTCCTGAAACCACAGTATCATTATATAACTCTAATTTCATGCAAACATCATAAGGCAGTATTATTTCAAGCTGTGTGGTAAACAATTCATATCAGAGTACTAAATTTTGATTCAGGGATGTTGATGTACACTAACTAAATTTCCACTATTCAACCAATTTTGTCACACTTTCACCTTTCAAATATAAAACTCAGACTCAAACTGTAGAATGGACGAATACTGAGGAAAAGATTGAATATTATCCATGTTTCACTGCTTAGTTTTTCTAAAAAACAATTTTGGAAGATGATTTTTGGAAAAACTAAACAGTGTAAGATGATATTTAGTAATATTCAATCTTTTTTTTTAAATTGATCACTTACAATGCATTCATGTCAATGCTAGAACTACCATATCTTTTTAATGGAAATGAGAATACTAAGGCATCACTACCTTGTTAGTTCTGTAAAAGAAGGTTTAAACTAACCTGGATAGCAGAAGTGTAGGCAAGAACCTGCCCACCAGGCTTGTAAAGAGATATTAGTTGGCCAGATGTGTCCAAAACTATTGTCAAATGGGTTTCCACAATGGATTCTTCTTCTGCAGTAGGATCTGCCAAGATGTAATTCTTGTGAAGTATGCATGTTAATGAGAACGGAATGCTTCTTAATGTAAGCTTCCTCTTTTCCTTATTGACTGGCTCCTGTGCTCGCTTTTGACCGTCTTCATCAGACACAAGTACTATCTTGCCATCATCATTCATGGCAACAGCAGGAATTTGCACTGTCAAGGCAGAAATTCAGACAAATTCAATGTAATATAATACCACAACGGTGTCGAAAGGAAAGGCATCACATTAAGAACACCAACAGAAAAACAAATCCTCTTTATTAAGTATTAGAAAAGTCTATCTTCTCTTTGTTCCTAAATTGCATGGTGTACAGTTTTCAAATGTGTGCAGCCTATTATTACGAAAAAGGGGTCTAACAGATGCATAATATGACAAAATTACAGTGAAGATGAACTACTTACAATGAGATAAAGCAGCAACTGCAGAAAGTAATGCAGCATCATAAAGAGAACCATCAGCGTCCAAACAATAGATATCCTGCATGATAAAAAAGCCATTATTCTGTCATTCAATCAATTGATAACACAATCAGGGCAAACAAAGACAGTGCACCTCATTGGATGTGGTGTGTTACACATTCTTTCTAATAGAACTCTTGACACAAAGAGCAAGAAATTTAAAGCTTTATCGTACGATAGGAAATATCTCCCTATCAGAATGATACACATTATTAGATATTTCAAGATCTGGTTCACTCACAACTTTATAATTTTAAAAAGTGTTCTTAACAGTCTCCCATTAACTTGCAAATTGTTCCCACGAATCCTCAGAAGGAAGATGCTCTACAGAGACTTTTTCCGCTACTTGACCCCCAACTCCTAACAGTTAACACATCTGCTGGTTGGGGTTGTCACTCCCATTCCTCAGTTATTACAGATGGGATTGTATCACTGATGCTATAGCCAGTGCCTACTTCAGTAGGCATACATGGAATCCATGGAGGATTTTATAGGGGGCATAGTAACGTGGAAATAACTTCTCTTTCCACTCAAGTTAAAGATTTCAAGCAGTAACGTTGAACCTTAAGATACACCCATTAACCATAAATAAATTCTATTTCATTCTTTCTAGTTCGCAGGGCACTTCATCCTTTTTTGAACTTAGTCCAGGTTTTAAGTTGTTGTAACATATTGTGTCTTTTGTTTTCATGTCAACTAATATTTTCTACCTTAGAGGGAAAGTATCTCCTCTGAATCATAGAAATAAGGATTGATCCTATATAATCAAGAATATCTAAATTATATACAAAATTATTAATTTACTCCCGTAGTATATTTTTGTTATTAGAGGATATCAAATCTTCTCTATTTTGTATTTCTTAAGAAAGTCGAATTTAAGTCAAACTCAACCCTACAAAATCATCTTGTAAGGTGAGGTTTGTACCCACTTATATACTATAATTTGGACTTATATTTAGTTAATACACATTCTTCAACACACCCCCTTACGCCGAGGATTGGATCTCAAGCATGAGACTAGGAAGGAACCCAAAAGCAAGTAACACAATAAGTTCAACAAACTTGGACGAAAAAATCAACTAAATGCATAGGTAGGACATGTTGGACAAATTATTATCATGTGTAGAAGGAGGGAAGAAAGGAGTTGGTTCAAAAAGGTGACATTGGCTAACATATAGTACTTATTGGTTTTAGGAGAGTAACATCAATATCCTTTTTTAAGTCAAAAATAGCCAAAGAAGACACATTTGATGGCTCTAGCTAAGAGTTTATCTAAACTTGGGGACGTGTCATGGAACACAACCAAAAACACGTGGAGATATATGATTGTTAAGTGGAGAAGAAGACAATCTATTAATAAGGAAACAAGCATGTTTGCACCAAGCAATAAGGTACGAGCAGTTTCAACCAAGTATTTTTCTTTCTACTTTGAAAAAAAAAACGTATCTTTGACATAATATTCCCAAATCTCTAACACCAAGAGACTAACAACCAATTCTTATACCAATTGATAAGCATCCAAACATTTACATACTCCACTGAGCATCCCATTTTATTCATTGTGGGACTTAATACCATGTTCCTATAACTTTCTATGGTTGATATGTGAAATTTGGTAATCGCAAATCAATATAAAAGCTTACCAGGTAAGTCATCCACGCAGCTTTTCCACTAACCAAAGACAATTCTTTCAAATCAATCATTTTAGAACTGCAGAATAAAAGTGCAGGTGGAAAAGAGGAAGATAGTTAATTTACTATTTGACACATCAAACAAACAATACAAATTATTGATCACCATGATGGTTGACATATATATGTTTGGATGGAGGGGCTTTTGAGGGAAAGGGAGGGTGGTCTTCAATTTTTTATTAGAAGGTTTCATGATAATCTATTATTCTAAAGAAAATTATATTAGAGAGTATTTACTTCAAAGAAAAGTTTACCCTTCCTTGCTTTTCCCTATAAAATCATGTCCTAAACATACCACGAAATCATACAGCAGGTGGGGTAAACCATAGAAATGATGAATTGAGGAGGAAATTGTGTCTGATCAACTCACAACTTCAACCAGCATACTTTCAGCTAAATGTTTATAAACTCTCGGGATCACATTTAACATTCAAAATCTATGCACTTTCCAGTAAGAATATATCCAAAGATGTATCAAGGGGTAGGCACAATTACTTCTGCAAATCCTCTTTCAGAAAGGGGACATTTGTATTGAACATAAATCATACTATAGGGAGAGAAGGGTGAAGTATCTTTGGTAGAATTCAAAAATGAATTACAAGCATTCCGTTTTTAATTCCTTCGTTTTCTTATGGTTCCTTTTCTGTTGCGATGGATAAAAAGCTAGTTGGAGTGACTTTGATAAATTAGTTTCTTTCATCATCTGAAATAATTGAACATAACAAAAACTTGCCTTGAAATTGTGTCAGACAATTGCTTTGACACCACTGGTGATGCTTCAGCAGGCCTGCCAGGCCTAACAATAGGAGAACAAATTGGAGGCATGAAGAAATCAACAGCTGAAATAACAGATATTAACACCTTAATTTCATGTCATGTGAGCAGAAAACTGAATAACCAACACAAGTGTCGCATCACAGCAGGTAATACCAACCTAGACAGCCCTCATCAGGTGACTCCAAGGAGGGACTCATAACCTCCATTTTAACAGCAGCCAACATAGTCTGGGAAGAGATCAATTATGAAATCATTAAATCCACCCCATAATAAAAATTAATAACCCCACATTCACACAAGATTTAACAAAAAAACACAGCAAGCAAGAGTGACTAACAGTGGATCCAATCTTCACTAGAGCCGACCCATGAGCAGTCGAAACAGCACCTAATCAAACCAGTTAATCATCTAAGTCTTGCTTCAAGTGTGAATAATACAACATACCAAAGGGTTTGAAGATTGTAGATTAGAACAGAGAAAAAATAACTAACCAAGAAAAATACTTGTTTCTCTAGCTTTTCCAAGTGGTCTACCATCAGGCCTTATTGATTCAGCAAGATGACGCTCAAAATAACGAAGTGGAAAAAGGCGTCTGAAGGCATCAACCTCCATCTCAGATGACAAGTCCTCAAAAGTATTTGGTAATCCCATCTCTTTTAAGCTCTGCCAACACAAACAAAGCCAAGACTGTAAGAAAATTGAATGACTAACAGCTTCCAAAAAATTGAAAAATGGCCTTAAGTTAAGTATCGAATATCAGTATATTGATATTTGAATAGAGTGTATTGATATTCCTATGTATTTCTGAATAGTATTTCAATCAAACTATGTAGCTGTGATAACTTTTTTTCCAGTGATTAAGAAAAGAAAAACCACATCATATTATTTCTTCTATCACTTTGTTTAGATGTAAACACAGATTATATTTCTGAATAATTCATAACCTATGTAATTTATGAAATGCAATATGAGAAAAACTTGATAACTTATTTCATGTTACAAAACAAAACCCAAACAGAGATCTAAAAGGTTATAAAAAGGTGAGAGGGGCAGCTACATGGGGGAGGCAAAATAAAAACTGAGGGAGAAGAGAACTGAAACATTTCACAACATTTCATTGAGGGAGCTGCGAGAGAAAACGGAAAAGAAAAGCGAAGAAGAAGAGGTTTATGCTCTTGGGGCTGTAGTTTCATCAGTGTTTTCATCTAAAAAAAAGTGAACCCCTTCTTCACAACCTCCTGAACCCCAAAAAACGAAGCATGTCGAATAAAGAACCAAAATCAGAAAGAGACAAAAGGGTCTGCAAATAGCGTACCTGGTCGACGGCGGACTCGGTGGTGGCGGCGGCGGCGTGTCCTCCTCTCTGCGGCAGGATTTGGATTCCCCGGATTGTTGTTTGTGCAAGAATGAAAAAGAAAGAAAGGAACCTTCTCTCTTTGTTGTATTGTATGTGGAAGGGTACACGATACCTACACTACACCTGCATCCTCTAGTAAAACCTTGTCTTTTCAAATCCAAAGAAAAATACACTGTCTCACTATTTTTTTTTATATTTTCAATTCTATTTTATTAATTTTAAATTTTTTTGGAAAAGAAAAATTCAATATATTTCTTGTATCACCACCTTAAAAAAACAAGTTAATATAACATAATTATAATTAATTAAAAGTAAAAAAAACATTTATAATTTAAAATATATATAATTTTATAAAAGTGGTGTTAAAAAAAGTATATTGCCCATTATTTTGAAAAGAGAATTTAGTTAATTATTTTGAAATAATGAGAATTTATTTCATTAAATAAATAAATTATTTTTTCTTTATTAAAAAATGACATAGAAAAAAGTTGGCATGTAATAATTTTTTTTTTACATAAGGATGATATAGATGATACCAATTAGTGTATACATATTACCACTCTCTTCCCCCAAATTGATTTCTTACCTTTTCATTTGTAACATTCCCAATGTAAGCTAATTTCCCTATAGAGCTTTTTATTTTTTATATTTAGTAAATTAAATAAAATTATAAATATTCAATTAATAAAATATTTATAATATAAAAAAACATAAATATTATTAATATATTTTTCATAATTAAAAAAATATAAAAAAATTTAAAATTATTAGAAATTATTTTTAATACTTTAAATTTATAAATAATACTAAAAGTATTTAATTTAAAAAATTTAGTATTATTAAAAATATTATAAAATAAAATTATTAATAATAATTGTTATTATTATTAATATTTATTCAAGCATATGCTAACATTAATAATAATATTGAATTTTACTTTATTTTATATTAGTTATTAAGAATTTACTAGTTTAATAATTTATATAGATTATTAAATTTATTAGTAATAAATCTAATTTTTAAATTTATAATTTAATTTAAATATATACTCACATATATTTAAATTATTAAAATTAATTATTAATATTGAAAATTTAATAATTTAAATTAATAACAATTATCAAATTTTTCAGTTATTATATAATTATTTTCATGAACATTTTTAATTTAATATTTTTAAAATGAATTTTAATATTTAAAATATTATTATTTTTATAGTAATATAATGTTTAAATTATTATTATTATAAATGTATATATTTGGTTACTTGATATGAAAATATACTATAGATACAAAATAAAATAGTAATAATTTTAATGGATTTTAATTAAGATTTTGATTAAATAAAATAATTTTTATATTTGAGTACATAAACATCATATTACATTTTTAGTCTTTGTAGAGGTGTCCAAGACCATAATCAAGACAACGAGTATTACGTGTTGGATTTCTTCACGGTGGTTTTTTATGAAGGGGGTTATTCTTTAGGTAGGTCTTGTTGTTGGATACTAGCACGTAAAAGCTCAAATGGATTTTGCGCGCTCATGTGTTGGTATGCTTCATAATTTGAAAATTGAGCACTAGAACTAATGATTTCAATTTGAAATTCCCCAGTAAAGGGATTGTATGTAAGCATGAGATGAAGTTGGTGTTCTAACATCTATTGTAAATAAGTTTGACGTCAGATCATCATAACTTAATGCAAACAAATCTTGTCTTTTATTCATTGTCAACTATGATGGAGACATCATGTACTCAAAAGTTAGGTGTAGATGTTCTTCAAGAATTGGATAAGACTAAGTGGAGGAGGTACCCATTTTGAATGTAGGCAGTAGGGTTTTCCTATTATGTTGGTTCCTTGGATATTGAAGTAGTTGTAGCATCAACAAGACATAGATGGAATTGGCTAAGTATCATTTCATGCATTCTCGCGTGTGGAACAATAGTCCTTGCATCCAATTATCACACAATCTTAGTTCACGTCTGTTGCTCACACATTGATCCATTGCACATATTTTTGTGACCTAATTCTCATCAATTTATCATCTAATGTCAACTTTATGTAGTTTGTCCAAATTGTTGGGTGATGAATGGACTTCCTGTAACAAACTGAATTGTAACTTCACCCTGTCTGATTATTGCATTCAAGAATTGCAAAGTAAATTATCGAAATGCACGACAAGCACAATTGTGCATCCCTGTAAGTTTCAGTCTATGTTAATCCCAATAAATAGTCCATAAAAAGGCAATAAAGTGTTATTTATTATGAAAAATATAACAAAAGATAATTAAAGAAAAAATTAAAAAAATGTGTGATGTTATTTTGTTGTATTTTGTACTTGATCTCCTTGAATGCGATATATCATTACTTTATACCCAACTAGATCATTGTGAGACATATTCTGAAGTTTAATACTATGTGTGCACTCCATTTTCATACTAATGAGTTAGTTGGTTGAAGGTTAGAAATGGATATGATGTCATGCCCATGATTGTAATAGTGATGCACAACTACCCATTATATTTACCCTTACATTTGTGGTATTACACAATTTCCTATACAAAATAGTTAAACATGTAGAACCCTAGTTGTAACGTTGCATTCGTGCAAATTAGTTAAATTTGTCAAGTATATGAGGTGTACTTTGTTATCTGTTTTGTTAGCACACCTCCATTTAAACCTAAAATGTATGTCTTACAATGGGCATGAAGTTGTTCCTCGAACAGTTCTACTTGCAGTGGTAACATGTTCTCTCTTAGCCATTTCAGTTTTTTTCTTACCACTAAGTAGTGACTCTCATTTCACAAACACGATACCCAAATATGTTTTACACATTTCTTCCCAGAAAGACATTGTTGGACTAATAATAGGGGCACATCAGCTATTAGTCCAAGTTAAAGTGTAACATCTTCAAGTGTTATGGTGCATTTTTCAATGGTAGATGAAATTTATGAATCTTAGGATTCCAAATTTCCACTAAAGCAGTTACTAAATAGTGATTCATCTTAAATAGTGTCATGGATATTAATTACGTTCAAGTGATAGTATAATATATTTTTTAATATAAAAATCAATTTGTCAGTGGGAAAGGTGGAAATAACAACTAGAGGTAGAATAAGACATCCTCCAAAACGAAAAATTGTAGGTAGAACAAGGAATATGAAAATAATCAAGAATTCAGCAAGGCTGTTCTTGGTTGTTTGTGCTTAATTCTCCCATTGGCTTCTCAACAATGCAGTTGAAGTTTACTTCCTTTTATGGTGAGAAAATACATACAAAATGTGTACAACTTTCTTTGAGCTTTGACAAATTGAAACACATATTTTGGTAACTAAATATTGTGATTACTACACTCAATACCCTTTGTAATGTTATATCTATGGCAGTTATCTGGATGTTTCTTCTTTACTGCATTTGGAAGGGAACTTGTAAAATGATAAATATGGATGTTCAACCTTTATATAATAAAGTGTTTTGGAATAGTAATTAGTTATTTGTAATGCGTATGAGTTGTAGTGGAACCCTGTGATACTTGTATCGTTTTTATTTCTTTGGTCTCTTTGATAGATTTTAGAAATAATTATGTTTGCATCACCCCACTTGGCCATTAAAATGCAAGGCTTATGTTTAACATCTGGAAAGTAGTCGTTAAAGCTGACCCAACTAGAGCAAGAGCTTCTGCGAGCAAGGCAGCAGGTAGGGTGCAATTATTCCTTGGAGTTAGTTTATGTTTTCCTTTTTATTGAAAACTTTGCCAACCTATGCTCATATTCAATTTAAATTCAAACTTAAATCTCTTGTTTATTTTCCTCGAATGAGTCTTTATATCAAGTTAAGGTGATCAAGCGCATTCAATGAGTGGAAATGGTATCCCTATTTCTAAAATATGTTATTCATTCTACAAGTTTTAATATCAAAATGTCCATAATTTGTGTCTTATGTTGTACCAAACTATTTCAGGAATATTTAAATTTCTCATTTGTTACATGAGATAATCTGTAACTATGTTTTTTTACATGGGCCATGGCATTTGACATAGATTAGGAAAGGTGGGTGGAAGAGCAAAATCGAAAAATTAATGAGCTAAGAGCAACTATAAATTCTCACGCAACTATAAATTCGCACATTATGATGAGATATTTAAGCTAAAGGGCAATGCAACTAAGGTTGATGTCTTCCATTTTTTTGTCTGGCATGTGGAAAACACTAGCTGAGAGGTGTTTCCTATGGCTTGGTGGTTTTCGGTCATCTGAATTCCCTTAGGTGAGCTTATGGTGACCCTTTAGTTTATTGTTCTAATGGTTTGTTGAAAGATATTATGGTTTTTCCTAGCACTAGTTTTTCATTGTAAATTATTAAACTATTGGAAAGAGAGAGACATTGAGTTAGGCCCGTGTACTTCTAAGACAACATGGATACTTGATTTTTATTGAGAAAATGAAATCAATACAATAAACATAAGAGATTTGATTTCCTCTAACAATAAAGAAATGATAAGAAAATAAATAAAAACAATTCTAATAATACATATATAATCTAGAAATTTTTTTATTATATAGGATATGTTGTTTATTTCTATAATTATAATAGTAACATATAGATAAAAATCTCCTATTTTTTTTTGGATAATTATAAGATACCGAACTTGTTTTAACCTCACAGTTTTGTAAAAGAGAATACATGCATAAAGAGAATATGATGTAACCAGATGTCAATGAGGTCAGCTTGGGTTACCCGGGAGGCATATAACCCTCCAACTTCATGCACAAAGAATGGGAAGGCTTAAAGAATTGGAGGTTGGTTCAAGTATCTACTTTAGAGGGTATAACCCCTCAATCTAAAGTGCAAAGAGCAAAGAGGCTTGAAGAATTAAAGGTTGACTTATTTGGACCAGGTATAGACATATAATTTACATTCAATTTGTATTTATCTTATTTTATTTATAAACTTGATAATATTTTAAAAAGTTTGTACATTTTGTTTAATTGTTCCAAGATGGACGTCTAGATAATATTGATACCGGACATGAGAAAGATTTATGATCGATTGAAGAAATGTAGAAATTTTTTAGAGATTTCCTAACTCTAATTAGTTATAATGATTACATCTTCTACAATTTTGGTATACAATGGAATATGCAACTTGCACATTTGAAATATTAATATTATATACATTTTCTTATATTATAAATGTGGTCTAAATGTAAAATTATATATATGGTCTAAATGTGCAATTACGTTCTAAAGCAGATTGAAAATGTTATCTATTGCATAATTTTATAAATTAAGATGTATTTCATAATTTTTCACGTTAAAAAAGTGTTGTCTAAAAAGACAAACAACAAGTAAATAAGCATTGTCTAAACATTATGGGAAATGAAAATGAGTTGCTTAAAAAACAGACAATATGTAAATAAGTGTTGCCTAAAAAAACATACATGTAAATAAGTGTTGCCTAAAAAGACAGACAACACATAAATAAGTGGTGTCTTTACCAATAACAACATTTAAAAAAATGTTGCCTAAACAATAGGCAACACTGAAAATGCGTTGCCTAAACATCATGAGAAAAACGTTGCTTAAATTTTTTTCCAAAAAACGTTATCTATTCTACCATTATAAGGTAACTTATGCAAAAAAGTGTTGCCTAAACTTACGCCCATGACTGCATATTCCACACCTGAAAAAGCGTTGTCAAAGCGTTGCGTAAAGTTAAGGCAACACTTTTCCTACTTTAGGCAACGCTTTTAGGTGTTGTCTAATGTAAAAAATGGCGTAGTGAATACTACATAGTACCGCGTGCAATGTGGGAGTGAATCTTGTACATTAATGAGGATGGATTCCATCTAGACCATTGATTTTGAGGTGACTCTCTACTCAATGCTCTGCATCGTTGTGTAGAAGCCTAATGACGAACAATACTGGAGTAAAATGAGTTGTTCACTGTAGGAGTGAATCATGTGTGCAAAAATAAATTTGATCTGGACCATTTGTTTTTTAGGTAGTGCTCTCATCAATTTTTGCGTCAATGTGTAGAAGGCTAACAATGCACAATATTACGACATAATACCTTGTATAATGTGAGAGTGGATCTTTGTGCATTAATATAGGAGTTTGCACATTTATTTGCAAAAGGATGACAATGAACAATATCAGAGCACAATGATAAGTGAAGTTTACGAATGAAGTATATAATAACAAGAGAAACAAAAATTACAATTTTTATTTATTTGAAAAGAGAATACCTATAGAAAATAACGAAATGACACGTCTTACATTCACCTTTAACCATTCCACGTCTTCATATAACACTTTTCCTGATAAATAAGTGAAACATCTTCTCATTTCATACTTTGATAAAGATATTAACATTTTTTCACGACTTCTTTTCCAATGCCATGTGATTGCATTTGATACATTACATCAATATCAAATTTACTAGATTCATTATTAATAATTTTATCATTATCAAACTTTCTTTTAACATTGACAAATTTTAATATTTAATCATTTGATTTATAAGTCATAAATTATTTATATATAGCATTAATAATTCTAATCAATTTGTTAACATCTCTCCTATTTTAGAAATATTTCCATCAATAATAGTTTAATTTTTTTATGATTTGATATTATGATTTTGTTATAATTGTATTATGATATAAAAGTAGATGATTTGGAAGTGAAGGAAGTCAATCATCTTCCTAAGATTTTGTATATCTATATTTTATTGTTTTGCATTTTAAAATCCTATTTGATATTTGCAATATTTAGATAATATATAGATACTGAACATATATCATCCAAAATTTTGAGGTGTTGGGGAAAGAATTTTTTTTAAAAAATTGAAGTAAAAAAAAGTTTGTAAGAGAAAGAAATTGCTAAAATAAAATTAGAGAAAACATTCAAGAGAGGAAAGAATAAAGTATGGTATTTTAAAAAAAAAAAAAAAGCGGCTAAGCTTAATAAATATTTCTACTATTTTAACTTTATTTAATTATATTTTCTCTAAAAGATCTCATTGTTAATTAATTTTTTATTTTTGATTACACTAATTGCTTTCTGTGTTTACTTTTAAAATTGGTCTTCGATTTTTATATTTCTAAAATCATAAATTCAATAACTTTAAAAATGATGTGATTGTAATCATTTTCATATCTAAATTTAATATTTATTAACGGTGTTTAAATTAAATCCATATGATATATAATATTGATATCTTTAAATTTAATATTTAATAACGATTTTATATCATCACAAGAATTGATTAAAAAAAACTAAATTCCTTTTTTATTCACTCTCACCTCTCAGCATAAACCATTTATTAAAAAAGAAAACCAAAGTCAACACACGAAGGCCTACGGTCAAACACAGTTACGAAATCTAGAAAACGCCGCCGTTTCCATTGCCGTCTCTGTCCACGTGTTGGAAGCTAGGAAACGTCACCGTTTCCATTCAGATCTTGGAAGCTTCGAGATCCGCGGCTTTCTGGAGGAGACTATTGGGGTCGTCTTCGAGGACCATGCGGATAGGGAAGGAGCCGAGGCCGTCGGCGATGGCGAGCATGATCTTCTTCATCTCCTCTCGGAACTCGTGGCGGTCCACGGCATCGCTCCGGTCGCCGTCGAACTTGTCGAAGATGGAGTCGTAGAACGTCGCGAGCTTCTCCGGCGGAGTGGCCACGTCGATGCCGAAGTGCGTCTCGATGAGTCGCATGGACTCGAACGCCGTGCGAAGCTCCGACCGCGACAGGACGCCGTCTTTGTTGAGGTCCAGCGCCGTGAACTGCTCGTCCACGCTCTTCGTGAACGCGGCGCCGTCGTTGACGAAGTCGCGCACGGTGGTGCCGTCGATTATCACCACGCCCATTCTGATTTCTCTCACTTTCTTACTCAATGTTTGTTACTCCTCTTTCCAACAGCGAACTATTTAATACAATATTTTATAAATTTTATTTTATTATAAGTGGATTCTATTTTATTATATTATTTTTTATAAATTTTGCTCTAAAAAATGTTTTATCAAATTTATATTTTTATACTTTAAAAATTATTTGGACTATCATGCTAAAATTATTTATTTTTTTACTTTTAAAATACCTGAATTTTATATTTTAATGCATTTTTTGTGTTAAAATTCTAATTATGAATATTATGATTAAAAATGTTCCAATTAATATTTTGTTGCAATTGGAAACCGTTGGGAAACTGTGACCATTCGATTCTGCGTCGTCAGCACTTGATTTTTTATGAAAATCTATGGACTCAGTTTGAGTAAGGAAGATTGTGAAATTTTTGTACGGACAGGTGTTTTAGTAACAAAAAAAAAAATATTTTTAAATAAAGACCTTCTTTATAAGTATTTCTGATAAAAAAAAACTTTTTTTTATAAGTTAATAATAGTGTAAGTAGTATTTATAGTATTCTTCTATATAAGTATCAATATAATTTCTTTTCACCAAGTATAATGTTATAAGTTCTTGATAAAGAAAATAAATATTACTTTTAGAGATATTTTACCTTTTATGAGAGATGATTTATCATTACCATATCATTACCTTTTAAAGATATTATTCAAAATATAATGATTAATTTTTTTATAAAAAATGGTGAAAATAATAATAAAAATATAAAATAAATTATTAAAAGTAATATGAGGTGGTCTCTTGGATAAAAAAACTAAAGGTACTTTTTCAACAACTTCCTGACACAAAGAACATTTTAACTTTGGTTCAGCTCTCTATCATGTTCGATGTGCACTTTTAACATGTGTTGGTACAAAAGATTATGCTACCTAGAGAAATGAGTATTGTCAATGATGAAGGATGTTGTGTACAAAAGAACAGTAATTAAAGTTGTATGAAGTACATTTAATGCAACATCCATATTCAAACTTATTAGATGTAAAAAGGACATTCAAGTTTGAAGTTTCTTAACAACTAGAAATAGTCTTTCAACAATATATTCTTCAGTTCCTAAATAAAGCCAACTTTCAAGAAGAAGAAGAAGATAAGAGATCACTCGTACATAAAGCAAAAACTCTGCCACATCTCTCAATTCGAAAATGCTTCAAAGAAAACACTATGAGTATTCATGTAAGTAACTAGGAGAGAGTTCTTAAAATTGTTTTCACCAATAGATGCAATTCCTTCCTAAAGAGCAAGACTTATGATCTGATCATAATCTCACGTAAATTTCATATCTTAGCCAAAAGTCGGTATTGAGAAAGAATACTCAGTTGAGTCGCGAGTAGCTTGGGAAAGAATACCCAATTGAGCTAAGAGTAGTTTGCAAAATAATACTCAATTGAACAAGGAGTGACGGGAAAAAAAATACTCAATGGAATCAATCAAGAGTGACTGGAAGCCAAAAAAATACTAGTTAAGTTAAGAGTGATTTGTGGAAAGAATACTCAATGACTTATATAGGAGTGGCAACAAGTTCAAATAATACTCAAAGGATTAGCCAAGAGAGGCTACAAGCCCAAAGATACTCGAAAGTGTACTTCCCAACATTAGTTTACTTAGTGAAATCAATTTATGATTGAGAACTATATGTAGTTTGTTGCGACAGACAAACTAGTATAAAATGTTTTTGTGTATTTTCTCTTTTCATTGTCTCCATTATATTGCATGTTATTATCATTTGTACTAATTGAAGAAGGAAAATTCCTTTCGAAAATACATGTTTAAAATACATTAGTCAATTAATTCAATTAAGATAAAAAGTTGCGTTTGTCATACTCCATTAGATGCAAAGCCTATGACTGATTAATTGACATACAAAACTATCATATGAATAATCATCATAATATGATATTTATTAAAAGATTTTAAATTAATTAAAACACAATTCAACTCTTTCTTCTTGTATTTTTTTTTATATTTTTCATAGTTGGTATCAGAGTTTGCCTATAAAGGAACTTTGAGCACTTGATAACAGCTAAAGGAAAAGATCCAACACTACAAGCATGGAATATCATATGTAATTAAACTACACAATGAGGTACAATTCAATCCTAACTCATCTTGTTTTGAAACATATTCAGACTCATCATATTCATGGTTTGATGAAGATGATCTATCATGTAGTGATCTTCTTAATAACTACAATAAGATCTTTAAGCAGTATTTTAGTTTAAGACAAAAAATTCAAAGATTGAAAGACTCATTCAATCTAGCTACATCTAATAAGAAGATGTCATGTCTTGAACAAACCAATGCTTATAATATTTTGAAATTTAAAAATATAGAGGAAAGGGTGCATGTTATTATGTGCATGACTTTTAAAATTTGGTAGAGACCTTAGAAACTGTAAATGTTCTCACCTTAAATGTTATGCCTACATCAGACGAGTCTGGTTTAGATTATGACATAAGAGGCTGAATGCAAGCTCATGAACTTTTCAAGGTTGCTTTCCCTCATAGTGGTAAATCTTTACACAAAAAGTTTTAGACAAAAACAAAAGAGACAATTATTCAAAACTAACAACAAAGGACCTAAAAAAGTATGGATACCAAAAGAGTTTGTGATTTCTTTTGTAGGGGAAACAAACAAAAGGATAAAGATAGTTGGAGATCTACATATAAAAGAAGGAAGATCATCTTAAGATCTTTCACTCTGAATATAGATGATCAAGGCTCATAAGCACAAACGGTCTAAATTGATAAAAGAAACGTCTAAAAAATACTTGAGGTTATTCTAACACAAGCTCCGATCCCATGTCGGACGTAGAGTTAGAAAATCCATGCCTCATGGAAGAAGTTGAAAATGGGAAAATATCTTAATTTATCACACCTTGACATGTTCCTCACCATGATGGATGGTAAATCTATAGAGGATGTTATTGGAATACTTAAAGTTTGCCTAAATTCGTACTATAGCATATTTGTTTTATCGTTAAACTTTGTATAAGGAAACTTTTGATTTTATCTTTCTACGTGTCTTTATTGTTGTAAATATTTTCTAGAAACAATTTAAAAGTAATAATTCTCATTAAAACAATTGAGCAATATCATAATCATATACAATTAATTCAAAATCTTAATTTGAAAACCTTCTATAACAGAACCTTATTGATAACTTAAATTCAAAAACTTTCTTGGTCTATATTAATTATTGATCTTGTAGGGGATTCAAACGTCGAAGGATTCGCCTCGTCAAACTCTATCTTCCACCTCCGCAACCGTGACAAGTGCAAGAACGCTCTAAGAACTCCACGAGAACTCCAAGCAAATCTGTAAAACACACCAAACGGTGCCTCTAGCGGCCGGTGGCACTCCGACGCTCAAGTCAGCCTTACAAAACCACCAAAGAACTAAGAACTTGTCTCTCTGCGAGACTCGTGTGCACTCTGTGATTCACTCTCTTTTTGCTGTGTGTGTGTAACTGGTAACTTGCAAGAATGAACATTACCTCCCTTTGCATTAGCGCGGAATGCCCTTTATATACTCTGTTGCGCGCCTAAGTTATCCGTGCATGAAGTAACTTAGCGCGTTTCTTCCACTAGGTGGCTCGTGCAACCTCAGTGTGAATACCAAGTGTGGCTTAGCTAAGCACACGCACCAGGCATTACCTATTGTGTGAACGATCACCCCTGCTTTGCACCATGCACGTTATGGGTTAAGAGAGCACCAATCACCGACTGGCTTACTAGCTCTCTTGGGCCACTCTCGTGCACGACACTACAAAACACATAACTTCTCCTTTCTCTAATACTTTGCCACGCCAAGCTCGTATGCAACGCTCTCCCAGGGGACCTTCGTTTCCAGCTTAACTGCGTGTAACACGAAAACCCGATGATCATCGCTCACACCAGATGACCGATCGATGCACCATAGTGCCACGCCTTCTGCTTCCAGGCGCTTATCTAGGCATTGATCGCGCATCCTCTCTGACCACTGCCCCCTGATCACCGATCACCACCCTGGGTGACTTTCTCAATGACTCATCTGCTTCCCTAGCCCACGTGTTCCGCTAAGAACGGTCCACGTGGCTATCTGTTGCTGATGTCACTGACTACCGATGACCAACCGGATCAATTATAAACGTTGAAGTGTGTCAAACTGTAACTAGGATTTTAATTTTTAAAATGTATCTCGAAATTGTATCAAATCTATTATCAAATATGTCTCTACTTTTCAAAAACTTTCTTGTTTAAGACTACATTTTCAAAAACCTTCTATCTTTATATAATTTTAGAATGTTGACGCATATCCAACTCTTAAACAAGGTTTCTTCCATTTGGAAGATATATTTCATTAATATAGAATTAAGAATACGAATAAATCTTGTTTTCGAACACCTCTATCCACATTTGAAATACAAAAACTTTATAGATTAGTTAATAAAAATGTTGAAGCATTTTCTAAATCAAAACGATTTATTAAAATCATTATAGGCTTCACAAATGATTAAGGAACAAATAGAAAGCATTTTTGGATCATGAATATTGAGTTTAGAAACTCTCTCACATGATAGATTGTCTATCACATAGAAGAAGAATAAATTGTCTAATGTGTTAATGTCTTTGAGATCGTCTAACACATTTTTTCTTTGAGAATGTCTAGCAGGTTGAGCACCACAAAGACTATCTAGCAAGTCTAATATGAAGAAATCATCTAACATGTTTAACATAGTAAGATTGTCTAGCACGTATGCACAATGAGATTATCTAACATGTTAATATTGTAGTCTGTTTATTAGGTTAAACTTGATACATGCACATCAATGAACTTTGTTATATCTTTAACACATCTTATAATGCTTTTTTATCATCACAATTCATACACTCTCTCATCATGAGACCGTCTAGTAGATATTAGATCGTCTAGTAGTGAGTAGACCATCTAGCGTCTTAACAATACTAGAATCTTAAAGTAAACACATGTATTGTATTTACTCCACTCAGTCAATGCTTGCAATATACTTGTTAAACTTCTTATTCAATTGTCTTGGAATTATTTCATATCGTATAAGGACATGTTTAACTCACAAATAAAGTGTTTATTGTCTTCTACCTCTAATCTTTTTAGTTGCTTAATGTAGATGGTCTCTTCTAAGTCCACATGCAAAATGTTGTCTTAACATCCATTTGTTCAAACCCAAGATTAAGTACAACAACCATGGATAACAACATTTGAAAGAATTTGTGTTTCATCACTAGAGATAATACATCATTGAAATTAATTCCTTCCCTTCGAAGCAAAACCTATAGCTACTAATCTCACCATGAATTTTTCGTATTAGTTATTGAAATTACTTCCTTGCATTTGAAAAATCATTTACAATTTACTAGTCCTGAATCGATTGGTCGATGAACCAAAGTTTAGGTATTGTTCAAACAAAGAGAACTTATATCCTTGGTCACAGTGTCTAGTTATTAAGTTTTCTTACTGGTTAAAGCATACCATACACTGAAGGGTTCATCACCTACAAAAGCTATAAAGATAAAATATCATTTCAAATTAGTAAATATCACAAACATGTAGATATCATAAGACATATTTAACAAAATTGTAAGAATGTCTACTTTTGAATGAAAATTAACTCACACCTCCAAAAATAATTTTGACACACACTAACTTTTATGCTTATTTTGACGCAGAAGTTGCAAAACTAAAAATCATCTTTCAATAAAGAATGATTTAATTTCAAAAACTCTTTTGCTTAAATTTTTTTTATGGTATCTTTCTTTATCTTAAAATAGTCAACAATGATAAAAAAAAAGTTATCTCATTACCTCCAAAAGAAATGAAGTCTTAAATTATCTCAACGTCATCTTCCAATATTGAGAGAAATAAAAACAATCTTTTTAAAGCATACTTTCATTTCATACTTCAAACACTCGTATGCTTTTAAATATAAAAGATTTGAATCTTCTTTTGAATGAGTAGAAGACATTTTTCTCTATAGCCTAAAAATGAAAGAAGAGAAGGGTTGTAATAATGAATATGAAATCACCAAAAGGAGAATATGATATCATGTTTTGTTGCCACTTGTCATCCACGCATGCCACTAGAAGCCACTATAGTTTCTATTCATCATTTGCCATAGTGGGTTGTTGAAGTGACCCACTAAGTTAATACACTTTTGTGGTTTTGTTCACACCATTTTTTCTTGCTTTTACACATTAAAAGGAACATTAATTTATAACTAGCATTTCTTATTCTTTGTTGTTTGTCCCAATCTTAATCATAATGCTAATCTTATCTTAACATAATGTATTTTCATTACATTTTAATTTATTACACAAACCACACATAATAAAAATTTTCATTATTTTTAACATATTACTTCTTATTTATATTTCTCTTGAGCTTATAATAACAAACAAAAGAAGCTAGAAGCGGCTCAATGATAACAATTAATTTTATAAAATAAGTTCATACATTATTTTTTCTTGACATGACAAAAAAATCAGGGCAACAATGATTATGAAATGGAGGAATTCAATTACTTTGTCTTCAAATTGTTTACAATTTTTTAATTTTTTTTAAAGATAATGTTAACCATCTCTACCATACTGATTAAGAAATTAAAAGTGAATTTCTTGGATGTATAAAGATAAGCTTTCTGTTTTATAGTTTTTTAAATAATTAGTTCTCATAATTTCTAATGACTTTTTTTTTTCTCTTTTTAATATTTGACTAGTTAGGATGCTGGCTAGTAAAATTTCTTTCAATTGGCTCTTTAAATTAAAAAATATATATATTCTTGACTTTATTTTTAACTTCAAATTATCAGGGTCAATTTATTTTTTAAAAAAAATTTAATCAAAAATATATAATATGTAATAAAAAAACAATTTAGAAATATATTTAAAAATCTACATATAGTTAGACAAACTGAATAATCAAATCATATAAAAAGCAAAACCCCATTTTAGTAAAGTTCCAGAAAGTACTCAAGCACCACTTCAAATCATATATATATATATATATATATATATATATATGTTTTATTATGTTTATATACATATACTTTCACCAACAACATATTGCTTTCTGAATATTTAAGCACTTTTGCATTCTCTTACATTCACTAAAGACTTTCTGATCTCTCTCAACAGTCTACAAAATGTCCTACCAGAAGAGAAAAGCCATGGCAGAGTTGTTGTTGGCAGCAACAATGGTGGTTGGCATTGCAATGGGAGATTCAACGAAGGAGAAAGAGGAATGCACACAGCAATTGGTAGGGCTAGCAACATGTTTGCCCTATGTTGGAGGTCAAGCACATGCTCCTACTCCAGATTGCTGCAGTGGTCTGAAGGAACTGCTGAAGAACAACAAAAAGTGTTTGTGTGTGATTATCAAAGATCGCAATGATCCTGACTTGAGTGGTTTGCAGATTAATGTCACTTTGGCTTTGAACCTTCCCACTGCTTGCAATTCCCCTGTCAATGTTTCCAAGTGCCCTGGTAACATTCTATCTGTAAAACCCTAAATTATTGTGTTTTAAGAGACATCTCAGTTTCTAACAATTCAAATTTCATCAGGTTAGATATTATTACAAAATTTGACATCTCAGATAGACTAACAGTTCAAATTTCATCAGGTTAGATATTATTATAAAATCTCTCAGATAGACTAACGGTTCAAATTTCATCAGGTTAGATATTATTATAAAATATGATATCTCAGTTAGATTAACAGTTCAAATTTCATCAAGTTAGATATTATTATAAAATCTGACATCTCAGTTAAACTATTAGTTCAAATTTCATCAAGTTAGATATTATTATAAAATCTTATTTCTCAGTTAGACAAACATCTTAAACCATATAGAATATAGTATAGAAAAAAACAAATATAAACATAGACACAAGATCAAACCAATGCAAAAAGAAAAAATTGCAAAGAAAACTTTATAGAATAATATTCTTATCTTTTAACTTATATAAAATCTATTTTATTTTTCTCTACTTATATTCTTTCACTAAGAAATGCATGTTAAAATAATATTGTATTTGGGAACTAAATTGGTGATTTTATTAATGTGTGTAGTAACTATCTTTAAATAAAGGAAGCAAAGGGCTAGTTTCACACTTCTTTATCAAATTAAAAACTTGATCTAATAGTAAAGTTTCAATGGAAGCAGAACTCTTGCACATGGATCCCAAATCACAAGAGGCTCAAGTTTTTTATCAATTGGAGAAAGGCTCTACCAAAAATGGCACAAGTCCTGCACCAAGTTCTTCAGGTAATGAAATTGACTTCAAACTTTGGTTGCTAGTTAAACAAGAACATGTTTAAATAAACTTCTTTATAAATTAAATTAATTTGTATGCAGATTAAAAAATAAATAAAGAAGTATTTTTTGCAAATTAACTTATTTTTAAGTTTTAAGAAAAAAAATATCTAAAAATATTTTAGAAGAAATTTGTCCAAATAGTAATGGTTTTTTAATAAATGGAAGTGTGATTATGATGCAGCTGCAGTTGGAGCAAATACTTCAAGCAACCAGACAACCAGTACCCCACAGAAGAATGATGCATTCTGCAAAGAAAATAGATTTTTTAGGTTAAATGTTTTGCTTATTGGGCTTCAAGTTTGGGCTTTAACTGGGCTTTTGTGCTGAATTTTTTCACTTTGACACTTCCATTTCTCTCCCTTTGTGTACCACTCATGTTATTACTTACTATAAAAATATGCCAAGTATGGTGTAATTGTTTTTCTCTCCAAATTATTGTAAAAGTTGTGATAAAAAATATGGAAGATATGAAATTCATGTTAATGAAACTAAATAGGTGTGTGTGTATATTCTTTTTTTTCTTATGTTTATGGTTATCCTTAACTAAATCCTTTAATGACTTAAAACATGTTTTAATAAGTTTCTTTATAAACATTTCTAAAAAATGAAATGAAATTAGTTTGTTTTTCTCCATATAATTTACAACAAAATTAATTTAAACTCATGGATAAATTATTTTTAATTTTTTTCTTTTTCATAAATGTTTCTTAAAAGTTTATCTAAAGACAAAAACCATTGTAATTGATGTGAGAGTCTTTCTATTGAAATCAAGAATATTTAACAGAATATTTTGTCTAATGTATTAAGATTATATCACTTGAAATACATTCTCGAAATAGTTAATGCAATCGTTATTAGAAAAAATACTTTATATATTTGGTCTCTTTTGTGTATAACAATGTTATTGTTTGAATGTACTTAAAAATCTTATGATTTATGAGTTGATGTGAATAATAAAATATGAATTTCTTCGTTTCTTAATAACTTAAAGTATTCAAAGTAAAATCATGACGAAATGATGGCACACAAAGAATTTAGATCATTGACCAGTAATCCTAGTACAATCAAAATTGTTTTGGGAAAGTTTTAAAAGTAAGAATATCAAGAGCTTATGTTTATGTATCTTTTGCATATCAACAGCTTTATTTTTGTGACCATATAGTTGTAATTTAAAGTATGTTGGTGAGATCCATAAATATATTTTTTCTCTTACTTTTATAATTTTTATTTTTTTTAGTTTAAACTTTAGATTTTCTGGATATTTATAGTAAAAAAACTATTGAAAAATTGTTTATTTCATAACGAAAAAAATACTGGTGAGGACCTATTCCAATAGTTTCCTTACTATAAGCATTCAGGAGGTCTAAAATTTGGACTAGAAACAAAAATCAATTTTACATTATAGCATAGAAACGAAAAACATATTTAATCATTTTTGCTCTAAAGATAATTTATTCTCTATTTTTCCTAAGGATTTAGTCATCAATCTTGGTGGAGTCAGTTGAGAAGAGTAATCCTCTAAACTTATTCTACTATATACTGAATTTATGTTTTGTTTGGATAACTTGTATTAGGCCCTTCAATCTTAAAGCTTATTCAGACTGAGAGGGTAAAATTCTAGAAGTTGCTTCGAAAGCAAAAAATTAAGGTAAGGAAACTAACTTTAACTTTCAATAGTATCCTAGGCTAAAAGATTTGAATGTGGAAGGGACGTGATCCCAAGTTTCAATTTCTCTTGTATGGTTGTTATTTGATAAAATTGTTTGATTTTATATTGTGTGGACATGTATAAATATTATATTTTGATACTTTGAAATTTAAATATTGTTTTTGATGTTGGAAAAATTCTTGAATGGTATGAAGTTTTAAATGTTATGTGATTGAATGATATGTATTATATATGAATGATGAAAATTGTATGAAATTGGTGTCATACATTATCTACATTTGGGATAATGTATGAGTTGTTGTTTGATGACATTAAAGTATGAAAAGTTTATGTTTAACATAGATCCTCTAGCTTCACTGATGATCTAAGTCATATAGACTAAGATATCAGGTGGTGAGAAGCGGAGAGAGAGTTCATACGCACTGGGTCCCGCTGTAGACACTCGGTATTGTATGTTTGAACTTACATTGATCTTTTCTCTTGGATTCGCTAGTTATCTTTGGATCAGATGTTAGTCTCTAGTAGGGGCATACTTAATGAGTCTTCCAGAGGATGATGGATTCATGTCTATTCAGTGTGATTGAAATGAAAATCAAAGTGTTATGGATTGAAATGAAATCCAATGATTATGATTGAAAATAAATCTACGTGTGGTCTATATGAACAATATAATTAGTATTGAAATTATATATGACATCATTTAAAAAAATGTTTATAAATGATTAGTCTGAATGGTTCTTTTTGCATGAATTAAGTTTGTTATGGAACTTCTTTTCATTAGCTTATCCTTGCTTTTCTTATTGTGTTGTGAACTGCGATGATTGTACTATGTACACAGATGATCATATATGTGTCGGAGGTTCTGGGGGGCTTTAGGATGTTCTTTTGAACCTTATTTTGACAATATTTGTATTTCTAGAAGTCCTAATCATGTATTAGAAATTTTTTGAAAAACTCTAAGCTTTTATATAAACATGTAGTATTTGTATTGTAATAATTAGATGTATTTTTGGAGTGTTACAATTTCAATGAGTTTTTTTAAAAATATTTTTAATTTATACACAAATATTTTTCAATTCTACAAGCTTGTTTAGAAAATTGGTTAAATGAAATATAAACATTTTCATATTCTTAATAAATAACTATAAGTAAAAAATGTTAAATGTTAAGATAAATCATAACAAATTAAGTAGATAGGTATCCTAAAAACTAATATAAATCTTATATATAGTGAATGGAAAGTTTCAAATTGGTAAGAAAAATCTTAAACTTGTTTGAGATTTTTTTTTGTTATTTTTATTTTAATTTATTTAAATATATTCATTTCAAAAGTGGTTTTGAAGTTTTTTTTTTCTTAAATCAACCTAAGAAATTTTATTATAATCATTGAGTTTTTCTTATTTAAAATTAATAACAACATTTTCATATTCAACTTAGTAATGACAATATTTTCAAAATCAAGAATTACTAAATTTGTCTAGTTGTTCACTAATTGCTTTTTTATTATTCATTTTTGTACGAGTACAACACTTGTGAAAATACAAAGTCATTAAGGACTTGGTCACGTACAAACTTTCAAGTTTCGTCCATAGTTCTGATGCAGTCTTATCCTTCAATATTTGCATTAATACCTTGTTTTCGAGACTAATGAGCTTTTTCCAACTATGCTTTCACGTCTTTCTCAACCACAGTTACATCAAGTTTGGATTCACCTTCCAAAGCTTCAAGGAGACCATGTTGAATCAAAAGAGCACATATCTTTAATCATCATCACCTAAAATCATTCAAGTTAGTGAATTTCTCAATCTCATACTTTGTAAAAGTCATAATGATTGAGTTTCCTTGCTCCACGCTCATAGCACTAGTTTTTCATAAAATAGTTCAAAAATTCACCAGATCATTCACCACACAAACGAATAAAAGATGATAAAGAATAATTTGTATGAATAGTTAGATGGTTAAATAGAAAGAGTAAATGAAGAATCACATAGAGAAATTTAACGTGGTTCAATTAAAGTGTTAATTAACATCAGTCTACATCCACAGTTAGTAGTTTATTAATAGAAAATATTACAACTCAAGGTTTCTCTCACAATAAATTGTCAACTCTGTCTTTTTACGACAATTCATACAATATCCTATTTGTATAGAAAAATAACTATAAAAAACAACTTTTGTAAATCATGCCTAAATGATTGGAAAAGATACGTGAATAATGTTTCACTTTTGAGCTCAAAACGTCAAACCAAACGAAGTCTGATAATAGATCATGAAGTTATAATTGATGTGTGATAGATAGTCTAATACTCTTTGTTGCTCTGAAGATAGATGTACTAAGAAAAAGATAGATAGTTTGATCAAAATAGATGATCATGCACCATTAGACATTCTTGAACTACCAAACGGTCTTGTACTATAAAACATTATTGAATTATTAGACAATATACTACATGAGATAATCTAGGATGTTTAATCAAGATTTTACTGAATTAATCTTCACAATACTTTTGAAAATTTTCTTGGATCAATCAATTTAGAACGTTTGAGTATAGAAACTAAAGAAAGAAATATATCAGAGACTAAAGAATAAAAGACAAGGATGAGAAGAAAGATACAAGAACTTTTATACTAGTTCAATTTTACCAAAAAGATTCAGCTTCAGAAAAAATATTTTAGTTTGAACAAAATTTTGCTAGCTTAAGCGAAAATCTTGCCAAATAAAAGTTTGAGTTGCAATGCTATTTTTTATTAAGCGAAAATATCAGTGAATCAACCTCTGTAGTAGAACAAACCTATTTTGAAGGTTTTATCCAAAATCAATTTAATAAATACAACTCTCAAATACAATAATATAACATAAAAATGATAATACACAACAAATTCCATTCATTTAAACTATAAAAAATCATGTTCAACAACACATAATCTTACATAAAATTCTCAAAATATTGTGACCAAATCATCTTCATATCCAAATCATTTGTCCGAAGATTCTATCAAAACATAAATAACTTCTCTTACCTATATCTCCTTATTTTAAAGAAAGCTTCAACTCAAGCGAAGAAACTACTCAAAATCTAAAAATTTAAAACAAAATATACAAACATAACCAAATTTTAGTATGAGTTTAACCAAGTTAAGAGTATCACTTTTCTCCATTAATCTTGCCAATTTAATAAATAAAGTATGAACGTTCTCATATTAATAAATAAAGATAAGTAGGCAAATGTGGTTATAATATTATTGATGCCAATGATTATTACATTTTCTTACTTATTAGAAGAGTCTTTGTCAGTTGTAATTGACAAACTTAAAAGATTGATGGGGATAAAAAAAATAATATTAACAATGTCATAATGTATTCTCAAAAATCAATCTTTGAATATTATTAAATTTAAAATAATTTAAAAAATATATAAAAAAATATTTTAGATGTCAACAACAATTATTTCTATGCGTATTGTAATTTCTTTTATACAAATTTATCACCAACTGTCATAGAATTGAAAAGTTAAGATAATCATAAAAAATTTAAGTAAATTGATCTGAACTAGATAGATGTCCTAAAAAAATAATATAAATTTCATATACTATTTATTTATGAAGGGAAAGTCCCAAATTGATAGAAAAAAAAAACACTAAACTTTTAGAGATTCTTTTGTTAATTTTATTTCAATTTATTTAAATATTTTAGTTTCAAATGTGTTTTTGAAGTATTATCCTCATCATAGACTTTTTTTTTTCTTTAACCAACCTAAGAATCTTTTTTATACTCATTTAATAACTTTTTTTTTTCATTTAAGGGTATGTTATCTTGATTTTATTTATATGGTGAAATATATGAGAAGACTTTATTAGTTTAATATGTAAATATCTATTTTCTTCACTTATTTTTAAGACATGTTCGGTATTACTATGCAAATTGATATCTCAGTTACGTTGATACCTCAAGTAACAACAATCTGTCATCACATGAAAAAAGTATTATTAAAAAAATAAAAAATAAAAATATCGAAAAACTAGACTAAAACCTATATGTTAATAAAAACGCTACATAGGTAAACTATACCTATTCATAAAGAATTCTAAGACTTACAAATTTTTAATTTTTTAATCTATAAAATTTAAGACAAATTTATAATAATTTATATTATACTAATTATTCAATTAATATGAATTAACAATTAGTTAAAATTTATAAAATAATGAACAATTAATAATGAATAGTTGAACCAATAACAACAACTTCAATTGCTTTACTTTTACCCACACTTTGGCCATAAGTAACCTATCAATGGCCACTCCATCATTGAATGCAAGTATGTTACCCCTTCATCATGTGGTGTTGATCAACTTACTCACAACTTCATTTAGGTCATTCAATTTTCCACCCACTTATTTCTATTGTTGAAATTAATGTCTCCATTTTATTATTTAACAGTCAAATTAAAAAAAAAAAATATGTTTTGACAATTATTAAATCAGTTCTTAGTACACAATTTTTTTATTTGGATACTAAAAGTGTTTCTCTTTCCTAATACTCTTAGTATTCAATTACTTTGTTTTGTTAAGCACAATTCATAATGTCACTAACATTAATGATAATTAAACCATAATATTCTTAATTAAAAGAGAAAGATCATATTAACAAATAATTATTATCTTTTATTTTGAATTGACTGTAATTTTAATATTTAAAAAAATTTCAAATTCACTAACACTACCAGAAAATCATTGAATATAAATCAATTTTAGAAACTAAAAATAATTAGTTATTATATAGTGACTAAAGTAGACATCATTTTAGAGTCTAAAATAATTTTTTTTGTTTCTAAATTAGTTTCAATTATTGTTAAATAGTTTCTAAATTGGTATTTAATTAGTTACCAAGGTTTTAACTACCAATTATTTATATTCTAAATTTGGTAGCAAAAATCTTGATAGCTAATTAGATACCAATTTAAAAACTATTTAATAATAATAGAAACTAATTTAGAAATCAATTTTTTAGTTTTTAAAATGATCTCTAATTTAGTTTCTTGTAATATTTTAAATTGTTTTTCAATAAATTACATTAATGTATATGTTTGCAACAAATAAAAATGTATTTATTGAGAGTGTGAAGTTATTTTAATAAAATGATTTAATAATGAAGTATTTATTGTTATTTTTAATTCTTGTAAAAAAACTTAAATCCATAAATATTTTGGAATGGAAACGGTAGAGAAGAAAGAGAAATAAATAACGGATTATTGTGATTAAACTTAAAATAAATAAGAAAATTAATTAATAAAAAATACTTATTTAAAATTAAATATATTTTTTATTTAAAAAACTGAAAATTTATTAAACAAACAGCAGAAAAAAAATTATAATTTTTCTTACAAAAGCTAATACAATCATCTACAACTTTTTATGTTCATCCCAAAGTTCAATTGTTTATTATGTAGGGAAAATATATTTTTTTACTTTAATTTTGACAATTTGATATTTTCTTGTTAAAATATCATAACTTGAGTTCTACATATTTTTTTTTTAGTTAAACCAATGTCATTAGTTAAAATAATGCATAAATAGGTCATAATTCTTAAAGGTAAAATATATTCTCCAACTTCTATTCCACCAACATTCAAAGCCACACCTGTATAGATAAACAACCTCTTTTGCAATTTCTCTTTGTTGGATACATTACACTATCACTATAAAAAAAATTATTAAATAAAAACTAATTTTATAAAAAAAAATAATTAGTTGTTATATTGAGTAAATTAAAAATTATTTTAAGACTAAAAAAATTTGATTTCTAAATTAATTTCTATTATTGTTAAATAGTTTTTAAATTAGTATCTAATTAACTACCAAGATTTTTTTACAAAATTTAGAATCTAAATAATTGGTAGTTAAAATCTTGGTAACTAATTAAATACCAATTTATAAACTATTTAAAAATAATATAAATTAATTTAGAAATAAAAAAGTTTTATAATTTCTAAAATATCTCTACTTTAGTCAATATAACAACTAATTATTTTTTTATCTTTAAAATTGATTTTAATTTAATAATTTTGTGGTAGGAAATACATATATAGAGTGCGTGTTAAAATTATTATTACAAACTTATAACTTTATTTTTAATATAAACATATATCTCGATACTAACTTTTAAACCCTAAAATTCTAATGTGCAGAATATACAATAACCTCGTAACCAACCCACAAACATAAGTTACATAATAAATCAATAATCAAATCAAAATTAATTTATATTACAAGTCATTACTTTGATTGCTCATAAAACTTAAATTTTTATTAGACATTCTCACTCTCTATCTTACCTAGAGTGATGATATGTAACACTTGATATACAAATCAATAATCTAAGAGTGTTATTTTCTTATCACATATTGCTTCTCCTAAAATTTCTATTAAGAATAAATTTTGAATAAATATATAATGAAAAAGAAAAATACTTAACTCCTATTTATAAACTCATAAATAACCTAGATTTAAAATTAAAAAATCAAACTCAAACTTAGTGCAAATTGAATTCTCCTCTCCATAAATCTAACCTTATTTTATTTTATAAAACAATTTTATTTTATTCTTAAAAGCTCAATTAAATAGTTTCAATTAAGTTAAATAAATTACTATATTATATTATTTAAAAAAAAATACGTTACAACACTAGCAAGAATAATATGTGTTTTAAATAAGAGGTACTTAAGTTTCCATATTAGGTGAGACATGTTATTAATATTTGGGTATATTTGAGGTTTTTCTTAGCAATTTCTATGGTTTCCCAAATTATTTTGCTATACATGTTATTGTATTAAATGCATGAACTTGGAGTAACAAATGAATCTTTGAATCTTTTGAACAAAGATGTATTTCTGGTATAGATTATTGTTTCTGACATGAGTTTGAAATGTGGGTCCACATGCCTATTCAAAGTACCTAAGACTTTGAATCTTAAAATCTAAATATATATTCTAAATTTTTAATTCAAATTAAAGACAATACATAATAAATATTAATTAAAGAAATTAACTAACCTAATATCATTCTTTACTATTCGAATATTATCATTTATTAATTTTACTCTTCAAACTATTACTCTTTTTAGTTTAATATGTAACTTTATATTGTTCAATTCTTTAATAATAATAATATTGAGTATTATACTAATAATTAGTCAAAACTTTATTTTTTAAAACTACTTGATTCAAAATATAATTCATAAAAATAATGATTTTATAAATCAGGGGTTAAAGTTAAAGTTAAAATTATTATTATTTTTTATTTTAATTGTAAATTAAATATATTAATTCAAACACTACTAGAAATTATTAAATATAAACAATTTTAGAGACAAAAAATTATTTGTTTCAAAGTGAATAAATTAGATATTATTTTAGAGACTAAAAAAATTATTGGTATCTAAATTAGTTTTTATTATTGATAAATAATTTTAAAATTTGTATCTAATTAGTTACCTAAGTTTTAACTAGCAATTATTTAGATTCTAAAGTTGGTATCTAATTAGATACTAATTTATAAATTATTTACCAATAATAGAAATTAATTTAGATACCAATAATTTTTTTAGTCTCTTAAACAGTATCTAATTTTGTCAATATAGCAACTAATTATTTTTTGTCTCCAAAATTAATTTCTATGTAATGATTTTCTTGTAGTTAAATTTAAAATAATATTTAAAAATACAAATAATAGATAATTTTATATATATATATATATATTAAGTCATATTAAGCTTTACATTGAAAAATAATTAAAATGGGATAAATATTGCACAAATTTAATAATATTAAAAAGTTACTTCAACCGACAATCATAAAACATTATAATTTTTTATTTAAATTATCAATTATTTGAATTCTAAATTTGGTTGCTCATGACTACAATTATAAAGTTATTATTTTTATTTCTTTGCCTTACTTTTTGTATTTAATATTTTTCCTTCTTCATCTCCATCTTCAACAAGTACCTTCTTATCCTTATTTATATATAAAAAAAAACTCTGAAGAGGTTGTTGAGAAGAAGTGTTATAACAACCTAATTAGGGAGTATGTCACTCGTCATAGGCTAGTTGCATAACAATATGAGATATTTTAAATATTTATATAAATATGGGAAATTTATACCCATACATTATTTGAAAGTAACTTTCGAAAAGTTCCAACAAGAGTTTTTATTTTCTAGTTTGTTGCATATCATAAAAAAAATAAATGCTTCCCTTGTTTGAATTATCATCACAAGGATCAATCGTGAAAGATTTTGGAAAGTATTATTTGATTATGTTACAATGTTTTAATTCTTGAAGATGTAGGAAATTTGAAACAATTGTCATACTTTGTTGTTATGCATTGGAAGTGTTCCAAGATAATGAAGTCAAGTTTTTTCGTGAGAAATACATTCTTAAGAGGTGGACAAGAAAAGGTTATTGTATCATTATACATATTTTTTGGACGAGTTGAAATGATCTTAAACTTTCAAACACGTGGAAGAGTATAAAAAATTGGTATTTAAAATTCTTACAATGACATACGATGTATCTTCCAATAAAGAATATTGTGACATAGTCAAAGAAGTATAGAAGTCGTTTGCAAGAAAATAAAACATCACTTACAATAATAAAACATTGACAGGAACAATAATAATACTCTTACATCAATGGTTAATGATGGTACACAACTTAAGGGAACAAGTAATGACTTAGCATTAAGAGGAACAAGCCAACACAACACAACATAAAAGTTATGTGGAGTTATAACTAAAGAAGAAAAGAAATGTCACAACTAATTTCAATTACAAGTCATTTCTCAAGTATATATTTTTATGCATATATTAATGATTTATTGTGTGCTATTATAACTAATATGAATGAATAGTGAATATTTCACTACAGAAAAAATATCATGAAATAGAAATCAATTTTTAGAGATAAAAAATAATTAATTGATATAGTAACTAAATTAGAGACTGTTTTAGTAACTAAAAAAAATTGGTTTCTAAATTAGTTTTTATTATTGTTAAATGATTTCTAAATTAGTGTCTAATTAGCAATCAAGATTATTGCTACCAAATTTAGAATCTAAATTGGCTTAATTTTTTTTTTATTTAAGCGAGCTTTCTTAAAATATTTAGGAAAGTAAATGTAAAAATAAGCTTAGTACATTTAGTCCTTTTGATCTGTTATAAAATAAATATTAATTTTAATGCAATACTTAATCACATATAATGTTCTTGCTCTTTATATTTAGTGAGTATTGGTAAATTTGATTAAAACAAAGTGTTTAATAAACTTGTTGGGACAAATTTATTAAGAAACACCTTTAAAAAAGAAAAAATGGTTAAAATTAGTTTACTCAAAAACTATTTTTATAAACTTTCTGAATATAATATGTTTAGATAAACTTCTTCATAAGAAGTATCAACAAAGAAAAATGAAATACATTTTCTTATAATTTAAAACTAATTTATAGACAAATTAAAAATGGAAATTACAAAAAACTACAAGAAAGAGATTCCACAAATGAGATTATATGTAAGTTGATTTCAATTTATGAATAAGCTCATTTATTTATTTATTTTCTTACTTTTCTCTTCTAGGGTTTTTTGAAGAAGTTTGTTCAAACATATCTAAATTATTTTATTTTAAATTTGTGAAGAAGTAAATTTTCTCTTTCCCATTTTCTTTATTTGTTTTATAAGTGCTCACACAAGGTGAGTTAGTGTGAAGAAACCAGAGAAACAGAAAACTACATATTAAGGTTATTACAAACATTAACCCTATATAATAACAGCATGCACTAATTCACATGCATCCATTGGAGTGTGTAGCAGCCACATCTGCAACTGCTGCCATTGCAGAACCAAGAAAGTTGTCTGTGATTGCCATTGCAGAAGCATGACCAAAGAAAGTCTTCTGTCATGTTGAAACAAATTTGGAATCTGTTCGGTGCCGAATCAATCTCCATTGCAGGTGTAACACTTGGCATCCATGCATACTTTTTAGGGTTTATCTACTGCAATGAAAAAATGACATTGGAGGTAAGTAAAAAGTGAAACAAAAGTGTCTATTTTCTAGAACTTTGAAATGGTCCTTGCTGAGGAATCTGTTTATAACTGAGCCAATGCATGTTGATTTCCACACTTCGAGATGCATCAGATGTGTCGTGTTCTTGTGATGTCAACTTTATATGATGATTCCATGCTGAATGCATTGGGAACAAGAATGATGACATGGAAGCAAAAATACTAGGGTTTTCTACATTTTTTTAGTGCATGATTTTAAAATATTAGGTTTAGTTTCTTTTTGTTGCTCTTAAAGTATGATGATGATAAAATAATTTTAAGAGTACATTTTGCAAGGTTTCTTCCCAAACTCTTATAAAAAAAATAAAATTGTTTAAAGTTACAAATATAGAGCATTAATTAGAGATTGAATGATTTTGAGGTAAGATTGTATGTTGAAGTACAAGTTGATGGGATTTTGAGTCAAAGTGATAAATTCTGATTTATATCAGTATGAAACAGTATAAAAATGTCTTGTTGATAAGAAGTAGAATCTGGATTTTTAGATAAATAAGTATAAAAATATTTTGTGTAAATTTTGTTCAACTCTATTGGTGAAAGAAAAACATTTTGACAGTATGTTTTGTGTAAAAGTAGTTTTAAATTTTGTTTGTTCAAGTTTATCAAACTTTTATTTGTCATAATTTTTTTGAAAAGCCTAATTACACTATTCAACTTTCTTTTCTTATGTATTTTGCTTCTTTTCACAAATTCATTAAGAAAATAAAATATTTTGTCTTCATTAGTTATTTGATTACACAAATTAAGATACTAGGTGATGAGAAGTTGAATGAAGTTCTAAACACTTGATATAAAAAATACAAGAAAACACTCTGATATGGGAAATTGAAGTAGATGTTTACGAACGGTGATTCTGATGGATTATGTATTAGTATCTGTTGGGATTAATATGAGTGTTATAGAAGATGTCAAAGTTGACAAATTACTTTGAACAATTAACAATTAAGATGCACTTGAAGATTACTGTATTATTGGATAAAAGTGATTCAAGTGTAATTTGTTATATTTGTTCTCTAGAATGAGGATGTTTGAAAATTTATAAGATACAAATGTGTGTATTTCTATTTTGTTGAGACCCTGAACGATCTGTTATGTCCCTAGACGATTTGTTGAACCATTACACGGTCTAATACCAAAATATTATATGTGGAGTTTATGTTATTTTGTTTTGACAATAACAAAAACTATCGGAAAAGCTAAATCTAGTTCACATAACATGCATTTGATTTGTTGAGATCTTGGATGATCTAAGATCCTATAACAAAAACAACTTGAATGGTTTATTTGGTTCTAGCAATATTTGGTATGTGGTAAAATATTTGAGCGTATAAAGTTTTGTTCATGCTAAACAGTCTAATGAACGTCGACTAACACAAATTTTTTTATTTCTAAGTACATATATCTACTATATAAATTGTAACAATATCTTATTTTTGTGAATGTAAGGGAAAAAACACTTGCTCATATAACAATTTAAATATTTTAAGAAAAATATCAGATTTTATTCAACATAAGAATGTAAAAAAAAAAATACACATTTATTTAGTATACTATATATAACTATGAAAAGGAATTTAAATTTATAACCTATAAAATACCTAAAATTTTCACCATTAAGTGAATCTTACAAATCTCTATAAAAAAAAACTATAAAAGAATTAAGACTTAAATGAACTTTAAATTTGACTATGACTATTTTTGTTTTGAATATTTAATATATATTTTTCAAAATTTGGTATTTAATAAATTTTAAATTTTAGTTTAAATTTATGACATTATTTTTGTTAATTTTATTATTTATATTTCTTGTTAAACTGAAACACATATTTAATGTTTAAAAGTATATGTATCAAATTTCTTATATTATGCATATTGACACAACATGTTAATATATTATAAAATATAATTTGAGAGACCAAAACAACAATCTAAAAATATTTAAATAAAAAAAATATAAATAAAGACTATTTTTTTATAAACTTAAAAAACAAAGTTAATTATTAGATAAAAATGAAGAAAATATTTAAAACTTATACGTTATGACTTTAAACTTATTTAAGTAAAAGATAAATAAACTGCATAAGATAAAGTACATTTTTATTCATTAACGTTCATTTTATTTATAAATAAACCGTTTAATTTTTTTATTATTAAAAATTAGGCTTAGTTTTCACATTTTAAAAATACACTGTACACTATAATGTAAAATATTTTTACATAATCATTCAATCACAACCATTGCCCATGATCTGTTCCAATTTTATAATAATCAATTAAAGATACATTAATGATGTTGACTGTGTAAACAAATTAAAATGTAGGAACTAACACAAATTTGACATATTTTTGGAAAAAAAATTAAAATACAATTTACTTTGTAGATTTAACATTGTAAAGTTTTATTTAATATAATTTTAAAAAAATAGTTTACTTATTTTTGTTAATTTTTTTATCTATACTTATTAAGTTAATAGTTTATATGACTGAAATAGATATGTTAATATAATATATTTTTTTATATAAATTTTAATTTTTAATTAATAAAACATATCTTGAAGATATTTCTAATTGTAAATTTTCATAACTATTTGCACACGGATAAATTATTTTAATTATTTCGATTTTACTTTAAATTGTTATATATTTTTCATATATTGTGTATTTAATACTAATCTCATACTATTTCTTACAACATTTTTATTCAAATTAAAAATATTTTTTTAAATAGAAATAAAATATTTAAATAAGTAAATATAGAGTTAAAATACACATTGTAGTCTCAAAAACCTTAAACATAACAAAAAATAAAAATATATTTACCATCATCAACAAGATGGCGTTAAAGTATAATTCCGATACAGTATAATAAATATTGTAAATAATATAAAATCAAAACGAATGATATGATATAAAAATATTCAAATAACAATAGTAAATTTATTTTGTCATTATTAATATCCAAAAAGCAAAACAAGAGATTTTAACCTTGTACAAACAAAACGAAACATAATAAAATCATGTCTAATTGTAAATAAAGAAACAAAATAACAAAGAAATATTTTATATAATAAATAAAAGAAGTAAAAGTGAAAAGTTAACAACTATTTTAAGAAAAATCAGAAACTAGAATTTTTAAAAAAATATAATATTCTTTTATTCTACTAAAGCAAACCCAAATAATAGGGTAAGAAGTTTTTTGAGCTATTAAAAGGTTAATAATTAACTATAATGAGACAAAAATTCAAAACTAAACCAAGTTTTTGTAACTCATTCTTAACCACATTTAAGAAAGAGAAATGATTTTTTTTTTCTTTAACTTTTGGTGAGAAAAAACAAATACTATTTCATAGTTTTTAAAAAATAATAAAAAAAAGTAATTATTATTATTATTTGTATTTAATTAAATTGATTTTTGTGGGTTTTGGTTCCTATATAAATTGAAAAAGAGGGGGAGGGAGGCTGGTTGTTCACCCGCCGCCTGAAGAAAAACGAGAAGAGTGGCTGCAGAGAGGGAAAGAAAAAGGGTTCAACCAATTCACACATCACGCATTCCTTCCCACTCCAAAGCTCAAACCTTCTCTTTCTCTTTCCTCTCTCTTGCATTTCTTCTCAACACTTCTCCATTCCCATCCCTGATTCAGATTCCAACCCTTCAAACTTTTCTCACCAATACCCTTTTTTTCTTCTTCTTTTTCTCCCACCGGAGGATACAAAATACCCCTTTTCGCTACCACCCTCATTGCCACCTAAGGTTTTCACGCACACCCATCTTCTCTTTTCGTGTAAAGTTTTGGTCTTTCTCGTTATTTTTCTCGTGGTTGTTTGGTTCTGCATGTGGGTCATTTTTGTGCAATGTCACTGCCGTGTGTGTGTCCTGTCATCTCGTATTTGCATTTTCGTGGAATGTTTTTGTTGTTGGTGGTGGCGGTGGTTTCGTTGGTTTTGGTAGTTTTCTGGCTGAGTGGTGGATCTTAGAAATGGTTGATAAATTCGATAGCACTGTGTTGGGTTTGAGTCTGACGTTGTTTTTGTTTTGTGGGTACTGACGTGTGTGTGTTTGCATGTGGTGTAGGAGAAACAGCAAAAGAGGGGTTTCGTTTCAGAGAGAAAAATGAAGTACGTGTTGGTGACAGGTGGTGTTGTGAGTGGACTCGGGAAAGGAGTCACTGCAAGCAGTATTGGCGTGCTCCTTCAGGCTTGTGGCTTTCGAGTTACTTCTATCAAGATTGGTATATTTTTTTGTTTTTTTTTTTGGATTTAATTGTCACTCTTTTCCATTTCTTGGAATATTAAGAAATATGGAATGGAATGGGGGTGGTTTTGCCGTTGCATTTTTTGTTTGAAACAAGAAGGAATGGAATTGAGCAGAAAAATATGTTTTTTGTACATATGGGATGAAATTACTTTTTCTTTTAATGTCTTTTACTTTATTTTAAAATATCCAAACAATGTAATGGTGAGTTTATTTCTTTCTAGCATCTGATCTTTGTAGCATCTGATCTTTGTCACAGTTTGCATGCATGATTCTGAACTGATTATTATTGTTTTATGAATAATCTTTTTATTTATTTGAAATAAGTTGAACATACCTTAATTGATAATGGTGAATGGCAATGTAAATTTCAAGGGGAACCGAGAGAGATAGTATTTTTTTATGTATCTGTGTTGGCATAGATGAAATGGCTGGCTTGTGTTTTTTAAGTTGGTTATGCTGTAAAAGCCTGGTCTTTCTTTTGTTGTGAAACCGTTTTTGGTATGCAAAATAATATTTGTTTTTATGCAATTAGAGTTGTGATTAAACTTATCTATCTCTTGCAGATCCCTATCTGAACACTGATGCAGGAACAATGTCTCCTTTTGAACATGGGGAAGTGTTTGTTTTAGATGATGGTGGTGAGGTAATATTACCTGACCTCTTTTATATGCCATGTACTCATTTCTTTGAACCATTGGCCATTATCATGCGAATATTCAATCTTGTGGTTGAATTCAGTTATAGTAAAAGGATACCATTTCATTCATGTCTTATTTGCAATTTGGTTAAAGGTTGACCTTGATCTTGGAAACTATGAACGTTTCTTGGACCTCAAATTAACTCGTGACAATAATATCACAACTGGAAAAATTTACCAGGTTAGTAAATTGTCTATTTTTTTCCCTTTTAAAATGTCTTCTGAAATTAGTTAGTTTATCTTCCTAATTGTGCATGAATTCTTAATGTTTTGTTTTTATTTTGAATGCCTTTTAGTCTGTTATTGCAAAGGAGAGAAGAGGAGATTATCTTGGCAAGACTGTGCAGGTACATCTAGTCTTCTGTGTTCATCTCCAAATATATTTGTGATGGGTTGAATGCGTCTTGGTTCTGATTTCATCTTTCTTGTACTGGTAGGTTGTTCCACATATTACTGATGCCATCCAAGAATGGATAGAGCGTGTGGCACAGATACCTGTTGATGGAAAAGAAGGCCCAGCTGATGTGTGTGTCATTGAGTTGGGTGGAACTATTGGTAAATTAATATTTTTTTGATATATTTTTTATTAAACTAGAATTTGATTTTCAATAGTATTATAACACTATCCGTATTATTCATATTTTAATTTTAAAAATCATGGAAGGGGTCAAACCAGAATTTCTTACTTCAAAAGTAGGACTGTAGCAGTACTATGCAAATGCTTGAGCCTTCATATTTTCAATGCTAATCAAATGACTTTTCTTTAATGTAGGGGATATTGAGTCTATGCCTTTTATTGAAGCACTTGGCCAATTTTCGTACCGAGTAGGTAATAATTGTCATGCCTGATGCCTCATATTCTACTGAATTATATTGACTAATTTCTGTTGGGTGTACTTCAGCAAAGTAGTGTTGCTTATCTGACTGTTTCCTTTTCCTAGGCCCCGGAAACTTCTGTTTGGTTCATGTCAGCCTGGTCCCTGTTCTCAATGTTGTTGGTGAACAGGTATAGTGCAAACTGTTTGCTATCAGTGAAACATTTTTATTCATCCTTGTTAGAACTAAACTAGAAATAAATGTATTTAGATTTAGATATATTTTGCCCAGTTAATAAATAGATAGGGATCGTTATTGCATTGCAGAAAACAAAGCCAACTCAGCACAGTGTCCGCCAACTTAGAGGGTTAGGGTTGACTCCAAATCTTCTTGCTTGTCGCAGTTCAAAGGTCTGTCTATTGCTGTTTAACTTTTTCTTTTCATGTTGGTTCCACATTTTGATCGTAGCTTTCTCTGTCTTTTACAGGAACTTGATGACAATGTTAAGGAAAAACTTTCTCAATTTTGTCATGTTCCGGTAATGATACAAATGTTGACAATTTTCACCTTGTTATCTTTATTCCCTTGCATACTCAAAGGAAACTTTTCCATGTGCAGTCTTCAAGCATACTTACTCTCTATGATGTTCCAAATATTTGGCACATTCCTTTGCTATTAAGAGTGAGTAATTCTGTGATATTTTATGAAACTGCTTTTTGTGGTTGTCTTTATTGTATCATTAGAACCCTCTTTGTGAAGTTTTAAATTGTTTAGCTTGTGGTTTACGTATATTTTTTCCTTGACAGTTGAATTGCATTATTTTTTATTAAGCAATGTAATTCATATAATAACCAAATTTTTTCCTTTTTGATATCTTTACTAATAGGACCAGAAGGCACATGAGGCAATCCTAAAAACATTAAACCTGCGAGGGTATGTTTGACAAACTTATTCTTTATTTTAGTGTACATCTTTATCATATTTATATGCTGATGGCAGTTAACTCAAGCAGTTCTGTGATTCCGCTAATCTTTATGGTCCTCCTATTATTTGCAGTGTTGCTACAGAGCCCAATTTTAAGGAGTGGATTGCAACAACAAAAGTATATGACAAATTTCACGAATCTGTAAGTTTCAATATTCCTGATGTAACATCCTCCAAAAACCTTGTATGTTTCATCAGTGTGAGTTTCAATATTTAGCACTGAGTAGTGGCTAGTACTGAGCTCAACTATTTTTTTCTTCACAGGTTAGAATTGCAATGGTGGGAAAATATACAAATCTTTCAGATGCATATCTTTCTGTACTTAAGGTATGAAAATTTGCCAGTGATCTTTGCAATATCTGCAAAATGTGTTCAGGACATGAATTTGATAATAAAGGCACAACTAACTCTTAAATTTTGTCCTGTTCAACCTGTGATTACTGATCTGCAATAATATAATCAGCAATGGGTATCTAATCACCCTAGGATTCTGATGCATGGAAACCTGGATTTGGTATATACCTAGACAAAGCAACAGAACCTTGAGAAAATAAGGAAAAGTAAAAAAAAGGGCTAAAAGGAAGCCCCCCAGATTTTCAGCATTTATAGGGAGTTATAACATAGGACTAATGACAAATTATGAATTACAAACACAAAAAAGATATTGAATTGCTTTTTCTTTCATATGCTATGTTTTCTTGTGCAACTCCATTCTTGATGTCAGGAGCAAAGTGAGTAAACATATTTACAGATTTACTTGAGTAAAAACACCAGGGAAAGTTTTTTCATATCAAATTTGTATTTTCCTGTATGGAATATGCTATCTTTCTTTATTACTATTCTTTATAGATGAACTCATTTGCTTTTTCCGTCAGTGTTTTTTTCTTTCGTTTAAAAGGATGTAATATTTCTGAGGATAAGCCAATGACTTGTTATATCTCAAAATGCATGTACATAACGTAAGTTTGATTTTGAATCTTTGGGTATGTATTGAATTTCCCTATTCAAGTGAATTTGATATGAACCATACTGTTAAGGAATGTTTGAACTATAATGTTGCAGAGGCTGATGTTATTTGTCCTTTTGTGCAGGCACTTTTGCATGCTTCTGTTGCCTGCAACCGTAAGCTTGTTGTGGACTGGGTTCCTGCCGAAAATCTTGAAGATGATACATCTAAGGAGGTGGACATATCTTTCCATTTTTCTGCAAGTCATCTAACTGTTTTGTTTTACTTTATGCCAAATCTCTGATGATCTGTTTACTTCTTGCAGGATCCTGATGCACATAAAGCTGCTTGGGCTCTGTTGAAGGTTTGTTCTGTGCTACCATTTGGACTGTTTTAGACTAAATGCTTTAATTGTGTCAATGCTCTTATTGATCATTAATGTATTGGAATGTAGATGTAGATTATCTTGAGATGTTCCCTTAATGAACTCTTATTGCAGGGTGCTAATGGCATTCTTGTTCCGGGAGGATTTGGTGATAGAGGAGTGCAAGGAAAAATTCTTGCTGCCAAGTATGCTAGAGAAAATAGTGTTCCATTTCTAGGCATTTGCTTGGGGATGCAAATTGCTGTCATTGAGTTTTCAAGATCTGTTCTTGGTCTTCATGATGCTAATAGCACAGAATTTGATGCCAAGACTAAAAACCCATGTGTCATATTTATGCCAGAAGTATATTTCTTGATACACCCATTTTACTCTATTCATATTGTGATAATATTCTTCCTTGGTAAATTTAGTTAAGATGGTTTGTAACTTTGTATTATACATCAATAGGGTTCAAAGACTCATATGGGGGGAACCATGCGTCTCGGTTCAAGGAGAACTTACTTTCACGTTGCTGACTGCAAATCGGCCAAGTTGTAAGGATTAACAAGTATTTCATATGTTGTCATTTCCTGTAGGATAACACTGATAAAAGGCTCCAGCCGTAAAGTTTGTTTATAAGTTTGATATTAGGAGTTTAGTTCAGATGGTATCATATTGGTCTCCATAAAAAATTGATATAGAAGCCATATAATATTATGTTTTTATTAGGTATGGCAATGCACACTTTGTTGATGAGCGACATCGGCATCGATACGAGGTAAATCGTGTTACTTGTAGAAGCTTCCTTTATCTGAAAGATATTGAATCATGCATACAATAATCGCCTTGCTGTACAGGTTAATCCTGACTTGATATCACAACTCGAGAGTGCTGGTTTGTCTTTTGTTGGCAAAGATGAAACAGGGAAGCGCATGGAGGTGTGTGCCTTTGATTGATTAAACCCTTAAGGCATTAATCTTGAAATTGCCACAATTATTAAACATAGACTCACTCCTTTCGTTATTATGTGAATGCGAATTATACAAATGCAGATAGTTGAATTACCTAGCCATCCTTTCTTCATTGGTGCTCAATTTCACCCAGAGTTTAAGTCAAGACCAGGGAAACCTTCTCCATTGTTCCTAGGTATTTTTCCAGAGTTACTTCCTGTTTATTTTTCTTCCATTTTGCCATGGTTATTGCTGATATCAATCCTCTTTAGTGCTGAACCATATATTGAATTTATTGCCATTGATTAAGCAGGGAATCTGCATCTTGGTAAGTTCCAAACTAGGGTGGAGAAATCTACGAATTTGCTTCAAAAACATTGTCTTTAGTGTCATCACCTTTAACTGAATTTGTGGTTAGGATAGTTCAGTTAGTATAATTAATAGTTACAATGGAAAGTACAACAATAATATACTAATATTACTTCTTTGAATACCTTTCTTGTGCTCCATTTAATTGGTAACTTTTGATATTTGTATTAATCTGTTTATTCATTCACATTGTTGTGTTGAATGAGTTATCTGAGAGAGGAAGAGACATTGAATTAACTAACTAAACAATCCCTCATTGTTGTGACAGGGTTAATAACAGCAGCATGTGATAGGACAGTTGTGGCAGCAAGCAAAGGGTATAACACCAAGCTACCAAAAGGGATACTTGGTTCACACTCACCAATGTTGAAAACACACAATGGAAATGGGTTCAAGTCTCCCAATAGTCCCTTAAATGGTGTATATACAAGTACAACTGCCAATGGGGTGTGTGTGGATGGTAGCTGTTAATCAACTTGGTTGTTTTTGCTTACAAAATATGTGGGGTTTGATTTTCTCCAGTGACAATTTTGTCCACGGTTAGCTTGTACAGTTTTTAGTGGACTTAGTAGTTGGTTAGGGAATTCTCTCTCCAGCATATCAAGCAAATTTTGAGTCTTAACAGCTTTTATATTTCCAACCATATAGGCCACAAAGCTTGTTCATCATACTTGTTCACAATGAATATCAAAACATGCTTGTAGCCTATCATTATCAATCTCCATAAGCCACCTTGATTTCCATTCTAGTTTTGTTCTGTAGTTTTTGAATAATCGAGGGATGATCCTTTGTTCCATGGTTTATTTTGTCACTTTGGATTTTCTTAAGGAGAGAATAACAGAGCAAAATTTGATTTTACACTTTATATTTGTGGTCAAATTTGGTCTTAGTTATTATATTTTAGAATCAATGATTTGGTCTTCGACATTTTTAAGAAAAAGATGGAATTGGTTTTTCACCTTAACTCTTTGTCTTGTCACCAATTCCACAAGGCAGAAGACCTTGTGTGCTAAGGCAAATGAGAAGATTTCTACAATTAGATCCTTTAGGCCAAGGTGGAAAATTATAAAGACCCTTCTCACTTGTGATATTAATTTTGCGGAAGTCACAAAAGAAAAAGGATTCAAGATGGTAAGGAATTAGAAAGAACTTTTTGCTACTTAAATTCTCTGAGATAAACAAGTATGAAGAATTGCCACTTCTGAGCTACTTTACAAGATAAAAAAACCTTAAGACCAAAACTCTTTAACTTAACTGTTGTCACTTGAGATTTACACAATCAAGAAAAGAACTCTCTAAGAAACCTACTTGGATATTATTAACAAAAAGAAGACAAATATTACACACTAACTAATGTTTTATTAGGTTTTATATTGATATTCCTAGTATAGGAGATGCTATTACACATATAATCATATATAGAATTTTTTGATTTTGTGTAAGAGAGTTATTTCTTGGTTTTGTCCAATCATACTTAATTTGAAAGATGTGAATTTTCATAAAAACCTTTATTATAATAAAGTTTTTATTGTATTATCAAAACGTATAAAAATGAGACGAGTACATGAACTCTCCTTATACAAAGAGTATGTTAGGAAGAGATTAAGAAAAGACTTTCCTTCCAGCTTATTTCTCTTTTCCAACAAATCAAGCTAAGCTAGAACAAGAAAATTGAATGCATTTTTAATCTCTTTCTAATCATTAAAGTTATGAGTACATTAAATATATATAAAAAAATTCGTAGACTCCCCTTCACATACTTCATGATACACATTTCATGCATTTACATACATAAGTTTTACTTATGGGAAGAATTTGCTACATCTCTAAAGTTTTGAATATTATCTCACTCATTTTTTTTATTATACATATATAACTTTTGTTGGTTATAAAAATAATATTTATTGTTACAATAACCCTATCAAGTAGATTTTCATCTCATTCAAAAGTTAATATAGTTATTTACAACATATTTGTAAATTCCTACCAATTCAACCTTTTCTCATTAAAACTCATAACTTAAGTCATAAATATTCTTTTGAGAGATTCCAAAACAGTTGGTTAGTTAATATCTAAAGATACATTTCTTATGAGTACATTAACACTCACTTAAATAAGTTTCTTAAAGTGAGATACACTTTCAAAACACACACTCAATTAAAATAATCCAATTTCACATATATTTCAATAATCAATTGAAACCCTAAAATTTTATTTTCCTTTACACAATTAAAAGAAAAATTTATATAATAAATCAATAATCATTTTAAACTTCAAAATTTTAATTCCTTTTACACAAATTAGACTCCAATTTTATATAATAAATCAATAATAGAATCAAATCACAATAATGAAAAGTAATTCATGTTATCACCACCTATTAATGTGTTCAAAATCCTTTAATCACACACAATATAATCATATTGAGTAGAGGTGATAAAACAAGTCACCTTGGTTTGTCTTGATCCACCTTAACACTGGTTCACTAAAGTAGGATGGGATGTGTTGGCCTCTATGGTTAGGTAGGCAAGATGGGATAAGCTAAATTGGAATGAGAAGTTCAAAATGTCAATGCACCACGTTTGACTTATTTTACTACTAGTGTTTAGGCTTATGAGTCACCTCTTTACCCACAATTCTTATAAGTGTCCACACATACCATTTTTTCCTTAAATGAAGATATTAAATGTAAAAGGTGAAGTTTCAAGTTCTTGAATAAGCATGGCAAATAAATATTTTTTTTTTCATTTTCTCTCTCAATTATTAGACGATTTGATATATACCAATTTCTCTCAAATCCTTAGGATACTTTCTCACTTATCGCAACCCTAGTTACACATTTTTTTTCTATGTGTGATTTTCATTCAAATAATGTATAGCCTTTCAGAAGACACAAATCTCAATTTTATCGAATTAAATAATTTATAAGACATATTTGATCATTTTATTTCTTTTTAAAGTTTTTATTTGTTGTTTATATTGTTGTTATATGAGAATGTCCAACTTTTAATTTTGAGTGTTCAAAACTCTTAATTTATTAGGTAATTTACAAAACTTATCTTCTCTTTTTTTCTCTGGTTCTCAATTTTGTTTAATTTGAAGAACTTTTTCTTCATTGTACAATTTTTCACTCTTTCTCTAACACTTTAACTTGTTTGATATCCACCAAGTTTATTCAGTTCTCTAATGTATTTTTCCTCTTAACATTTTACATTAATGATATATGTTATAATCGTCATAGAATTTCAATAATACGTAATTGTTTACACTTCTTATAATGACTTGATATTTATGCAAATTTCTTCATTAATATTTGACATGAAAAAATGTATTATTTTTAGATTGAATACTTAATAATATTATCCTCCTTTTTTTATGATTTTTATTTTTTTTAATGAAATATTATTGAATTAAAACACGCAGAGAAAACAAGTATAAATGCAGGTATAGGTATATAATTGCTACCAATGAAAATGAGGATAATGCACAAATTTTATATCTAACCAGAATCAAAATATAAGTATGAATTTTTACTTTTGAAATCAAACTCACACCTCCCCAGTCTCTTATCATCTCTATCCCCAAATATTGTTTTTTTTATCGGCAACAAGAATTAATAAATATGAGCCACTTAAGGGGTAACCTAACCTTTATACAAGAAAACAACTCATCTCCTCCTCCCTCCCAAGAGTAACCTAACAAATAGAACAACCTCAAAACTAACATAAAACCAACTCTATGAACAAAACATCAAATAGTCAGCCTCATATACACTGGATCCAAACACCAATTAGAATATGAGAACATCCTAAAGCGAGACTTAGAATAAAACCAAGACCAAACCTTGACTTGAACCATAACAAATACTTATGACACATCAGCCTTTCCCCTATTAAAAATGACATTATTCCTATGATTTCAAATTTCACTCACATCGGTCTTGAACCCCAAATATTGTTACCCAAGTTCCTTAGAGAAACTTTCCTAAGTTTGACTTCTAAAATCCAAACTTAGCTAATTCTTAAACCTTTTTTACTCTCCCTATCAATCTTTTTCTTTTACTATTTATTTAAAAACATTTTCACTCTATCATAGTTCAATGAAGTAATTTGATTAAGCTAAATCACTTATTACAATTTTGTATTTTAGTAAAAACAAAATGTTATATATTATATTAAGTGGATAGTTAAGTTGGACAACTTTGTCATATGGAGTCAATTATTTTAACTATTTAATGAATTGACTTGTATACATACTCGTTGGTAATCAATTTATATTTTTTTAATTGATTATTTGCAATTGTATGATATTTCTAGAGAAAGATTCGGTTTACATAAGGCTTGTCATTGCATTACCTTGTTTTTCTCCTTTTTAATGGATTTTTAGTTTTGTTAAAAAGGCAATTGAGTTGAACTTTTTTTTTACTATTGTTGTGCCTAACTTTTCATGTGCAAGTTTATGAGTGTTCTGTCTAGAAAACTTAGGAGAAGCAAATTCATGTGTCCTCGTGATTTGATGGCTTCAAAAAGCTTATGAGCATGTTACATGGACGAATCAAACACGACACAACTCATGGTATGGTGTTATTTTGGGAAGTGGTTTTTTCACAAACAAAGCTACAAAATATGATAAAGAAAACGCCTGAATTTGAAATATTTCCTTTTCTGATGCATGCATTCACATGGATTGTACAGTCACAATTCGTTAGTTTTTCTCATTTGAATTAAAAAAAAAACTTACTAATTAAAGACAAGGTTAGATATTCTTTATAAGTATTCAAATAGAAAAAAAAACTAAAATAAGTGATTTTTTTAAATTAAATTCTTTTACGTTTAAATTAGTTTATAATTGTTTTTAATGGAAAAGGTGGAATGAGTTTCTTTATAAATTAAAATAATTTTATTTGTAAGTTAGAATTGATTTATATATAAAAAGTAGTTTCTAAAAGTGCTTTCCTTTTTAACTTTACCATATAATATTTCAAAAGTTAATACAAGAGAATTTTTATAAATTACTTTTTACGTAAGTTAAATATTAAGTTTTGTCTCTGTATGAAAAGTTTATTCAAATAAACTTTAGAAAGTGATGATGATCTCAAAAAGGAAGATGAATAAGATCAAGAACAAAAAAAATATTAGAAAAAGAACATGAGCAAATACGAAAGTCTAATATCATTTAGAAGTAATTTTCTAAAGGTAACTGTTTTCCGCACAATGATTTATGTAAAATGATAATTTAAAAAAAAAAATACATTCTAGATTTTGTATTCTGTATTATATTTTCATATTTATATTTTTTCGGATTTTTTTTTTCAGATTTTTTTTTTCAGAATGTAGTTTTTGTATTCCAGAATTTTTTTAATAGTATTTTGGTTTTTCAATCTATATCCATTTATTTTTTCAAAATACATTTCTTAATTCCAAATTTTCCATTTCGAAACGGGGAACAATTTTAAAAATTCACAAATTAATTGGTTACAAATTAACCCATTCAAATTTGATATTTATAATTTCTAGTTAATATTTGCACCCAAGAAATTCATGAAAGTAAAAGCATTTGAAAATTAGTGAAAACATTCACTAAATACTTTATAAAATCAAAAAGCCAATATTAATGAACTGCACGTAAAATTAAATATTTTTAAATTAAAAATTATCAATTGAATGATTTAAATCAGTAAAATTCAATATTCATACTTATTATCCCAACAAAAATAAAAAAAAGTTAGTGTAATATGTTGAAAATCATCACTTTAAAAATAAACAAGTTTTTATTAGATTTAAACAAAGAGATGAACCATTCGATTATCAAAATTGTAAATTACCTGTCATACATAAAATTGAAGCAGGATTAAACACAATGTATGTTTTCATTTTTGGGATATAAATGAGTTAGAATGAAGGGTGCCTTAGTAGGTCACAGCTAACCATTACAGCAGTCAAAAGAGAAATTAGTCACAGCGATTCATACCATGGTACGAAATAGAAAGCAAAATTCAAGGGATAATCAAATACAGAGAGAAGTTTCATGCAAGAAGATCTCAATTGCTGTTCCGGAGCAGAAGATTTTATCAGTCTTCTGCTTCCCCTCCATCGGCTGATGTTCCTTGTGATTTTGCCATCTCCACAACTTCTCCAGGTGGTGGGTGGTCAAACTTGCAGGTTGCACCAAACTTGCATGTTCCAGTTTTCAAATAATATGGACAAATAACAGCACCCTGTCAAATGACAAAACATTCATCATACACTGTTTAATATAACCTTGTTTTGATAGAAATTTTGAGGCTAGTTAAGAGGATGCTACTTGAGTTAGAACTTATGTCCAAATGATAAAATTCACATGGACGATTTGCTGGAACAGTGTTTATAAGATCGGTCATAATCAGCATCTACTAAGATTGATTTGGTAACCCTCTCATTACATGCAATGTGCGACATTTCAAGTAAATTGAAATAGATTGAAACCAAAAAAGCCAAACTAAAACTAGTCATATTATCAATCTTACTTACAATTTTTGAAAATGCAGACTAACTAATGAAAGAAGTTAGCAAAAAAAATGCAAATAAAGCAACAATTGGAAGTATGCCCGTGATAAAGATTTAACATACCTCTCTTCTAGGTAATCCTGCAGGAGTGAGCTTGACAGAAGCCTGCTTTGACAGTGATGGTGCTGAGCGATCAATTGGGTGATGATACTTGCATCTTTCCCCGAATTTACACTCGCCAGTTTTCATGTAAAACTACACGGCAAACCATTGAATAGATATGTAAAAGGAAATTAGAATTTAATCAGAGGTTGTGAGACACGAAAGTTCAGCAAATCAATAAGATTCCATGAAGATTTAATAATTATCTTTCTCTATATGAAATGATGTAATTAAAAACCAGACACTTTGTATAATTCTTGATATAACCTATTTCATGGTATTATTATTAAGGCTACCCTAACCTTGTTTAGTTTTTATGTAAACAGATAGATCTGAATTGAACCCATTAGCCCCCTGCATTTTTTAAATTTAATACTAAACGACACAACAAATAAATGCTGACATGTAAAAATTCCAAATACATATTGGCTGTGGAAATCTAATTATTAGAACATAAGATAAGTCTTTGCTTACATCACATTCAATCTGGCCAGGTCGCTGAGGATAGATACTTTCTGCAATTCCCACCTGAGACTGGAAAACATACCACATGCACAAGACACATTAGGTTTTGAGTAATTCATCTACAATGACATCTCATGGAAATGCAGTGTAGAATTAATTTAAGAATGACTACTCTTCTAAGCCAATAACACACTTCTTTCTATTTGTTTTTTTGTTGATAAATATTATGAGTTGTTAAGAGCACATCTCAAACTCGTCCTCCTCATTATTGAGAGACAAGACAGAAAAAGAGGCATCACCACCCTAGAACCCCAAACATTTATTTTTCTAGGAGAAACATATCATATGCATATAATGCTTATAGAAACTGGATCAGAAAACTTAAAGATAAGTTTTTAGAGGTAAAAGAGACAACACTGTATATTTCCTTTAATGAACAAACTACAGAAAAAACAACTCTGGCTCTTTGAGGGTCCAATATCCTATCACATAAAACTTATTTTTCATGCCCGTTTTCTTTAAACCCCATACGTGTGTGTATACAACCTCTCTTATTCAACAACTAACTCTACTGACATGATGACCGACTCTCAACTACTTGTAATTACATCAAATAGCTCTATTCCCCTTTCCCTTATACTCACCCAATATACATATCCTGCTATTTGTTTATATGTGCAAAAAACCACTGAATGCCCACCCAAACGAATCATGAAATTCTTTTAAAAGTAGGGATTCTCAAGAATTTCTTGGGAGTACCAATCTTTCATTGTAATACAAACTGGACTTTAAGCCTAATCAAACTTATAAAACTAGTTCATAAGATGAGGTTTGCACCCACTTGTATACTATTAAATTTCTTTATCTCTAGATCTCCAACACATACCCTCACGCCGAGACATGTCAACTTGTGAGGGGGACTATATATTTATGGGTGGTCCGATAGTGAGTAACCTGATAAGCCGAACAAACTCTCGCTAGGATAAACTCTAAATGACTCTAATATCATATTAAGAAGTGAACTTTAAGTCTAACTCATCCTTATAAAACTGACTCATTATATACTATTAAATATATCTCTAGTCGATTAAATATATCTCTAGTCGATGTGAGATCTCCAACACAAACGACCCTTTTAACCTCATAATTTGGATGGACTATCGTTCTAGATAAAATCTCTTGAAAGATTTTGTATAAATGAGGATCCTTATGGACTTCCTCCTCCCAATCGTGCCATTCATCAAGTGTTACCATTGATGAAGCAGCAAAGAAGAACATCATGAAAGTGCATCAGTCGTGTTGAGTTTTCCTTACCTGGTCTATACTGAATTTCAAAATCATAACCTATCAATTTTGTGGCCCATCGAAATTGATCTTCACTTAAGAAACATTCTAACAAAATTTTCAAACTTATTTGATCTGTTCGAATGATAAAATGACCACCTAACAAATAATATCTCCACTTTTTTATTGCTAAGACAATAGCCATCAACTCCCTTCCATAGACAGATTTTTGTTGTGCTCTAGTAGATAGCCCTCGACTCCAAACTGTTTAGTGAAATCTGGACAATCAATGTAGGTAAAGCTGTGATAACAACTTTTAATTGTTCAAATGCTCTTTGTGTTGCATCATCCCAAAGCATCTAAATACCCAGTAAGACAAAGGAATCCTCTCAAACCTTTTATGTTTTTTGGAGTTGGCCACAACCACATTGCTTTTAGCTCCTTTGGGCCAGCTGCCACGACTTTAGTAGAGATAATGCGTTCGATATATTCTAAACATGGTTGCCTAATAACACTTCTTTTGATTTACTCCAATATCATGTTGCGATAGTACCTCCAAAATTTCATGTAAATGCTCTATATGTTCTTGATTGATGTTAAAAATGAGAATGTCAAAAGAATAATAACACAAACTTCCTCAGAAAAGGTTTTAACACCTTATTCTTTAAAGATTGGAACGAGCATTTGTCAACCCAGACAGCATCACCAAGAATTCATAATGCCCATCATGAGTTCGGAAAGTTGTTTTCTCAATATCTTCCTCCAGCATCCTTATTTGATGATTGCCGATTTAAGATCCAACTTAAAAAAAATGGTGGCTCCTCCAATCTCAACTAATAACTCCTCTATGATTGGAATAAAGTATTGTAATTTTATTCAAAGCTCTATAGTAAACACAAAATAGTCATCCCGCATCTTTCTTGACTAAAATAATAGGACTTACACTTGGGCGAATGAAGCCTGCTTCCAACATCTCCATCACCCATTTTCAATCTCTATCTTCTAGTGGTGGGGATATTTGTATGATATCTACTATTTGGTATTTGAGAACCCACCTTCAAAACAATTGCATGATCTTGCCTCCTATAGGAGGACGAGTACCTAAAGCTTCAAAACATGCAAATATTCATCAATAACCATGTGCACTCACTCAACAACCTTAGTACTCTCTTCTATTATATCTAATATTTGCTTCCATTCCAGAATGTACCCCTCACCGTCATCTTGCAACACCCCACTAATAGTTTTCAAAGAAACTATAGATTTGATCAATTCAGGTTCAACTTTAAACAACTTTTCTCCATTAATTTTTAATTAGAGAGTTAAAGTATCAAAGTCTGCCTTGATTTGGCCAAGCTAGGTAGTCATTCCAATCCCAACACAATATCAACTACACCCGAACCAAACAAGAAAAAGTTTTGCCATACTATTAATTCTTTCAACTCTAGCAGTAATCCTTCACCACATACCTCTACACACAATCTTGTGGCCATCACCAACCTCAATCGAATATGGACTTGTATCAATTACTGGTAATTGGAGTTTGGTCACCAATTCTATAGAAATAAAATTGTGAGTTGCTCCCAAGTCAATTAAATACCACCACCTTGCCTCCAACCAAATGACCTCACAACTTTAGATATCTTCTAGTTGTGAGTCTTGTTACACTGTGCAGTGATAGTTGTTTTTCTTGCTTCTCCCGCTCAGTAATACTCCCCTTGTATGCTGCTCTTCCTCTTCTTATTGTCCCCCTAATAACATCATGATATTGAGTTGTTTGTTCTTGCAAACATGATTTAATCTATATTTTTCATCACAACGAAAACACTCTCCTTAATTTTTTTCTTGGTGTTCTGATTGCATCAGCCATTTAATGTTTCCTCTGTTGCAACCCTAAGTGATAGCCTTTATTTCATTACTACACTTCTTGAAAACAAATTGAGAATTAAAAGAATTTGTTACAACAATTGATCTTGAAGGTGTTGATATCCATTCTTCTGTTACTCTTCGAGTAGGATTATATCTATTCCCTCATATACCACGTATACTATACGTCTCCCATCAAAACAAGTTGAAACCTCTGAAGGAGTGCATTCTTGAAACCAAACCAAGATTGGTTTGGGTTGCACGTTTCCCAACATTGAAACCAAGATAAAAACAATTCTTTCGATTGCCACCATAACAACTTCCATTTTCTCCTCTTCTTGCGGGCCTCTCAAATGGAAATATCTTTCCACTTTACATGTCCACCTGATAGCATCTCCCTCAAAAACTGCAATATCCAATTGCCTCCCTTTGCCACAACTCTTAATTCCCACAAACTCTTCACCTACTAACTCCTCTTGTGTGATCTCAATTGAAACCCTCTGGTTCATGGTAGTTAGTTACCACACTTACACTTTTTCCACTTCCCTTTTTCACGAATCTTTCCACAATCTTTTCCAAATGTTCCATGCATGAATCCTGTTGTGCAAGACGGGCTTCCCAATTACATCAATCTAGGTCAATCTTGCATCTAATCTTTCTTCAAAACCCTCTAGTAATTGAAGTCATTTGCTAATGTCATCTGCAATGCTTCCACTCTTGACTCTATCATTCTTGTGTTCACCATGAGTAGCATCCACGAAGCCCGAAATGAGCTCTCATACCAGTTTATAACAGGATCAGAAAACAACTCTGTATATTTCTAAAGATAAGTTTTCAAAGGTAAAAGAGACAACATTGTATATTTCCTTTAATGAACGAATAACCAAAAAAAACAACTCTGGCTCTTCGAGGATCCAGTGTCCTCCCACCTAATACTTCTTTTTCATGCCCCTTTTCTCTAAACCCCAAATGTATATAAACATAACCTCTCTTATTTAACAACTAACTCTACTGACATGGTAATTGACTCTCAACTACTTGTAATTGCATCAAATAGCTCTATTTCCCTTTCCCTTATTTCTTCTATCATAAACCTTTGCAATAGGACATGCCTTATGAAGAAAGTGAAGTTAACAAACTATGGAAGACAACAAAAACGAAACTTGAGGCAAAAGCAATGAAAGAAAAAAAATGAATGGCTATAGTACACACCCACAAATAACCATACCATAGTACACACCCACAAATAACCATACCGAACTACTTAATATTCATTCAGAATGGAAGATGTGCAAAACTACATTACTCAACTATTATTCTCCTTTGAGAATATAACTAAGAAAAATATTATTTTTACCATGTTCACTTATCACCAATACAAATCCGTTCCTATATATCAAGCAATGACTCAAAATGTTCCATGTTTGACTGTATACTATATAGGATATAGGATATGCCCAGCTCATCTTTATTGAATTTTGAAATCTATATGAATCAAACTATACTCCCAATCATTACATGCCTGGGTGTGTTCATTTGGTGGATAACCAGAAATATACAATACATTCAAGAAACTTAGCTAGAAGCATCTACAACTCCAGCCCCTACCCCAAATAATGAGCATCAGGGATAACATTATTTGCAATTTGCATTAGTCAATCCTCAACCAGAATAAGTACAGTAGCAATTTCTACATTACCATTGGATTTGACAGCCTTGGGTCAAAAGCTTGATAGACAGACACAGCTGGACTAAGAAGTCCAATATTCAGACTAGCAGCTGAGGATGGCAAAATAGAAGCGCCTAATCCAGCAATGGGAGGATTAATTGCTGCATGAATGTACACAATCATGTGAAATAGTTGTTTAGAAAGGAAAATTTATGAACAATCAATACGTTATACTTACCGTTCCTGTCAGGATGATTGTAGCGGCAAGTGGCACCATACTTGCAACTGATTCATATGAATGAAAAAAAAATTAAGGATATTTAATCCAAAGAACACATGTGCCTTGATTAGCTTATTTTGGAGAAATAATCACATTTTTGCATTTTCCTATGAGAGCTATGGTAAAATAAATACTTTCTCTATATTTATGAAACCAATTGAAAATAAACCAATACTTACCTGCCCGTTTTCATGTAGAATGGACAATCCACTTCCCCCTGTCAGGAGAGAATTCCTCAATAAAAACAGTCTTTAAATAAAATGAAGGCAATAAATTAGTAGAGGAAAAAGTCCTCATAAGCTAGAAGCCAAGGAGTGTATGAGTATTTTACTGTAAAACTATAGAAAAAGAGAAACTTTAAGCTGAAACCGTGTGCTTCTGAGACAGTGCGGAGACTTTATTTACATTGAGTAAACAATGAATATAATAAATAATAAATAAAAGATATTTGAAATCCTCTAATATAACAAAGTGATACGTGAATAAATAAAATGTTTCTAATGATACATATATAACATAAATTCCTTATTATAAAGGATTTGCTCCTTATTTCTATAATTATAGTATTGCCCATCAAGCTAAACATATAAGTCATATATTCTCAGCTTACAACAAACATGATCAATCATTGGCCCTCCTATAGACTTGATGAATATGTTAGCCAACTATATACTATAGTTGATAAATTGAAAACTTTTCTCTAATGAAATGACAATCTACCTCAATGTGTAAAGTTGTTTGATTGTCATATATAATGTGCATTTGGGAATTTTCGTCAAATTTAAGCTCTTTGAGAAGTTGGTTTGGACATACAAGCTCGCAGGTGACTAATGTCTTTGTCCTCTATTCTGCTTCTGCACTTGATCTTGCCATGGCATTTTGTTTCTTACATTTCCATGATATTAAATTACCTCCAACAAGAATATAATACCCTAAAGTGGAGCATCTATCACTTGGTAACCCTACCTAGTTGACGTCAAAATATCCAACAATTTGAGTATTTCCCTTATTTTCATAATGAGGCCTTTGCTAGGAGCACTCTTAATATACTCTAAATATGTACAATTGCATCCTAATGGTATTGAAAAGGAGTATAAAAGTTGACTTACTATGCTCACTGCAATGGAAGTGTCAGGATAAGTCATAGTGAGATAATTTAGCTTACCACTAAGTTGTCTATATCTCACAAGATTAGAAGACAATTCTCCTTGGTCAAGTACAAGTTTGACACTCAGATCCATTGGCATGTCATAAGCTTAGCATTTAACATCCCTATTATCTCAAGTGTCTAGGATCTTTTGATTAGAACTATTGAGAATGATATTGTTTAGGTTGGACAATACCCTCCTTATCACTATTAACAATTTCGTCCACATATAGAATGAGGTAGATATATTGTTAGGGAAAATGATGATAAAATAGAGAATTATCACCATCACTTTGTATCATTCTAAATTGTTGGATGAGAGTTCGAAAACACCCAAACCATGCACAGGATCTACAAAGACGACATACCATATTTGATGACTCCCTCTAATCAACAAATTGAGGAAGTTGCTCCATGTAGACTTCCTTATCAAAATCACAATGTAGATGTGCATTCTTGATAAGTTGAAACAAAGTCTAGTGAAAATAGCTACAATAAATAAGAGAAGTCGTATAGATGTCATTTTGGCAACAAAAGAGAAGGTATCAATATAATCTTATCCATAGATTTGTGTGTATTCTTTGGCTACAAGGAACCATCAATTTTACCATTAGGTCCTGTTTCAAGAGTATACAACTACCAACACCCAAAAATTGATGTTTCAATTGGAAGAGGAACCAACTCCTAAATACCACTACTTTGAAAGGCACACATCTCATCAAAGTATAATTGTGCATACATCATTGGAGAGACAACACAAGCACATACCAATGGTGATGGAGATAGTAAAAGTCATGTGACTCACATCTAACGTTGTTGAACATCAAACATCGACCAGTGATATAGTTAAATTATAATGTGTAAATCTTACCTAACAAGCCTATTTTGTTATGTTGAGTTAGATTTAAAATTTACATTTTATGGTATTGGAACCTATCCTAGTGAGGTTTATTGGGACAATAATGTCATCCATTATTGAACCATCCATAAATATTTAGTCTCATGTTTGAGATGACGAACCTTCAACATGAGAGGGTGTGTTAGAAATCCTACATCGACTAGAGATATGACAAAGTTGTAATATATAAGTGATAGCAAATTTCACCTTACAAGCCAATTTTGTGAGATTGGAAATCCTACATCGACTAGAGATATGACAAAGTTATAATATTTAAGTGAGTGCAAATCTCACCTAACGCCAATTTTGTAAAGTTGAGTTAAACTTAAAGTTCACTTTCTAAGAGTCATCTTGCCCAATATTCGATCCTGCAAGGTAACATTGTTTTAGTGAAAGTGAAGTTAATGTCATGGGATTAGGTCAATTGGGTGACAGGAAATAAACTAAAAGGGCAATTAGGGACATAAAGAACAAAATCAATAGTAAGGAATAGAAGGGGTTGGGCAGTGCCAATGTCGCAATCTTGTTTTTGTGAACCATTGATAACCGTTATAAAAGGCAAAGTTAGAATAGTAGCAAAGAAAGAGAAAAAAGAATGATTACCAAATTAGTTGTACCAAAGTTATAGCCCAAGCACCAAGAAAGAGATTAAAAGAGAAAACAAATGAATTACCAGTGCCACCAAGGCAATGTTACTAGGAGATTGACGTGTCTCACACCATTTTATAAAGTCTTTCCCATGCATTTTTAACACTTATCAATGGTATGTCTAGTGGAGATAATGGTCACGTATTGGATAGTTTTTAGAATTATTGTGCAAAAGAGTATAAAATTATTAATTTGTGATGTAAAGGCAATATTTTACCCAACAGATGAAGTATGTGTCTCCATGTTTATTTCCTGAGGAATACAGAGGAGCATGGATGCACATAGGTTATAATAGGGTTACTTACTAGTGATTCCAAAATCTGACGAGGGTAGTAGCATATTCTTGTGGCAAGTCATACAAGCCCAAGGTCATAAAAATGTTCTGCAGTTAAAGTTCCTTCTTTACATGGAGGAAGGAGCTCATTAACATCATGTAAGGTAGCATGAAGTTGCCGAAGCATACATAGGACCCTTCAATCATTGTGGAGTAAAAAGTGTCAATAGATCTTTGCACACACTGTATAGACATCATGTGTCACTGGTATAAAAGGCATAGACCTTACTACTCCAAGCTGATGCACACATCCCATGAGGACGAAAAAAAGAGAGGTGTGAATAGTGGATTTAATAACACTACATAGTTATACATAAATGTATATACATCATTCACATTGTGTTGTAGAAATGGATTTCACAGTTGTAGTGAGATATTTGTGGGCTAACCCACCTAAGCATGACCCAATTTGGAAGCCCAAGTTTTATAGTTAGACTAGTCCATCTTCTCAATATTAACAATATGGTTAAAAAATACGAAAGGGTATGTTCTAGATGTTGATTAGGTGCTCGAAGACATTTTCTTTTTCTTAAAATTAGAAAAACAAATAATCTGAGAAAAGTAGATCAGACCACTAAATAAACTTCGATGAAGCCACCACCACAAGGGTAGGAGTGCATGGAGGAGGCGACCTAGGCGCAAGTTGTTTTGTCTTCATGTACCACCAAACTTCTTGATTGGAGATGTGAAGCTGTAGGGAAGAAGACGCATGTGAGGGCTCATGGATGGGTGGATCATGTCAACATTTGTACGGTTAGATAGATTATGCAGCACAATCCCAACCTTGTGCTCATCAGAGCAAATGGAGGTCGCCAGAATAATGCACACAAACTTGAGAGAAATGTTTGCCAAAAGAAAAATCTTCTGAAGATGATGAGTCTACCGAGTCAATACAGTTTTTTGAAAAAAGGCTCTAATTACCATGTTAAACTATAGGAAAGAGAGAGACATTGAGTTGAAACTAGATGTTTCAAAGACAACACAAATGCTTTATTTATATTGAGATAATGAAATCAATACAAATAAATAGAGAAGATATGATATCCTCCAATAACAAAAATTATGATACAGGAATAAAAATGTTCCGACTAATACATATATAATTTAGATATTCCTTATTACAAAGGATTTGCCCCTCAGTTCTATAATTACACCACTTATAATATAAGTTAGAGGAGTGCAAGGAACACAATCTTTTGAACACACCCTCTTCAACTGGTTAAAATTTACTAACTATAAAATTTATGTGTTCCTAGCATTTCTGTAAGTTATAATGTCATATACCATCAAAGTAAAAGTATGAAGAAAAACTTTAGTTATGCAGATTGTAGCCTAGAAAAAGTCTTAGTTACATAGCCAAACAAAACCAATCAAATCCCTCAAATTCAATATCATAATTTCTACTACAATTATTAATTTGGGTCAGCAGTTCAAAGCAGCATACAGCTAACAAATAATGGAATGAATTGGAAAAATCAACAAATTTGAAAAGAATATGATACTAGATGAATTGGTCTGTCTTTCCTTTGATCAAAGAATGGGCAGCAAAGGATAAAGATTTACCAGTCTTACTGGAAGTCCTTTGCTATTTTGCAATGATGGAGATATAAGAGACTTAATTGGCTGTATATCTCCAAATGCCCCTCCTATCATAGAACTTGTCTCTGTCTGTGCAGCAGTATGACTAAACTCATCAGACAACTGAATCTGGATATCTTTGGGGTGATGGAATTTGCAAGCAGCACCAAATTTACATTTTCCAGTTTTCATGTAGAACTGCATAAATATTAAAACATGGCGTAAGCCATACAGACAAGTAAAATCTCATGTTAATGGAAAATGTATATTACTAACCGTGCAAGGGGGCTCTGATGGCCTCTCAGGTAAGCCAGAAGATATATCCTCATTTTCAGAGGAAACCATAGGATGATTAAATTTGCACTTCGAACCAAACTTGCATCTCTGAGTTTTCAGAAAGTACTGCAAAGTATATTGGATTCAAATGAATTAGAAAATGCCCAAATACAAACGAAGAGAGAGAAAAAAAGGAAGGAGAAAATAAATTGAAAATTCTACTCACTGGACAATCTGGTTCCCCTGGTCTCTCAGGAGGAGTTTCACTTGTAACAACATTTGGAACCTAAATCAGGTACAAATCAACCATGTGCATTGTCAACAAATTAGTGCAAACCAAATTTTCTAGATAATAATATTTAACCTTTTAAGATCAAAACCCAATACCAGCAGAGAAAAAATAAGAAAGGTAAGAAACAAAATATTTACTCACAACATGAGATAACTAGAACAAGAGTGGTCGTAGGATACAAAATAGGCAGCCCATGTAGGTTTTAAACACAATCTTTGCCACACCTATCCTAAACTTCAAAGGGTACTAGATACTTCTGGAGAAAAATTGATTAACATTGTAGTAAAAAATCACTCTGATAATGTTACACGGGAAGTACATAGACTAATGCATAGACAGATGCATATTAAGTTGCCAAATCAAATAAGTGAAGCAGTATCACCACAGATCCCAAATTAAAATCTCACATACCAATTAGTACCCAGAAATAAAAATATGGTTTCATTAAATTTAGATGTAGAAAGTGCCCACCACTGATATTACAGGATTATCAGCTCAGAACAAGGACATAGAAAGTAAAATTAAGAAAGATAATGCAGCATTTGAGGGTAATAACCTCCTTCATAAAAATTACAGAATTTACGCTTCTTTACCTTTCCCACTAACTTTCTTACACTAATAGCTTAATAGAATATCCCACTCTTTTCCCTTTTCCACACACACTGCGGTCAGTAAACCAAGTTCTCAACCTGTCTGATATTTCCCCTCATGTATCCTGCACAGGGTGCCCAAGAAGAAAGTATATGCAGTCCCTCTAAATCCCCATTTCACATTTGTGGAAACTCCCACAGTCCCTCTAAATCCCAAATACGGTTGGCCACTATCAAATCCCAGGAAGTATTGAAGACACAAGTCTAAATTATCTTACAGTTAAACAAAGATATTATTAGCTCTACCCTTGATAAAGGGTTTTTAATGAGACAACTAAAGATAAAATGTGAGGTTCCTATTTTATTAAAAAGTAGAACATGTCAAGATGTATCTCTCGTCTCCACTAGTTTTGTTAGTTAAAATGACTAAGAATCATATCTTTACTGAGTATCTGATAAGCCCTCAAGCTAAATTTATAACAAGGTTCATTCATATGATTTGCATGTTCCAGCCTCTGGCAAAAACATTGAGATATTATAGTTAGCCATTAATCTTTAATATTATTAGAATATATATGGTAATACAAGAACTATTGTACTAGAATATTTTGGTAGTGTTAATTTATTGTTATAATTTATAATTTTACTCTATTATAAGTAATAAATATTTCTATACAGTGTTCACACTGAAAAAAATAGAAATTGAGGGTTTTTACTACAAATGTAACCAATATAAACATTTTTTTTTTGAAACTGGTATATAATACTCCGCTATACATTCACATATGTTTAACTCTATAACTTTCTATAAAATATAGAATCGTAAGAATACATGTTAACTTTACAATTACCAATAGTAAATGTACTATACAATATGATATAATTTTCATAGGCATAAAAATAATAATAGTGATAATAATAGCAACAGTCACCTCTTTCCAATCCGGGATTCCACCCTCAGGAACCCAAACAGGATGGTCAAACTTGCAGCTATCTCCAAACTTACAGGTTCTCGTGAGCATATAGTGGGCACAATCTTTCTCTCCTGGCCTCTGTGGATATATAGTCATATTGGAAGCACTTTCATATCTAGGGCGCTTGGCCAGTGAGTTTGTAGAATACCAAGCTTCACTTTGCCCAATTGTACCCAAAATGGTTGGATGGTAGAGAGCTATAGTACATAATAGGCGGGTATATACAAAAAACCAAAGCAAACGTATAATGTTACGTTATAAGTTTGGCTAAGAAAATAATTTTCTACAAAAAGCATACGTTAGTAAATATAACGGATATACTTTATATAAAAAATAAAAAATGAAATGACTAATGTTCACTGAGATTCGACAAAAGCCGTAAGTATACATTTATTGATATTATATCAAAATAACGTAAAAAAATATATCAACCACATAACATGACATATTCCTGAAAATACGTAAAATATTAACTATATGGATGAATTGAAGTACACAATCGTCAGCCTCGCCTTGTCGGTAAGTAACAAGTAACGCACGAACAAAAAAAGGAAACCCTAGCACTCTTTTTTCTCTCTTTAGCTACTGTTATCAATGTTGTTCATAACAAGTTGCATGCATTCAATAATAACAGAATCTATCCTGAGCATATCTTCGCTTATTCGCTAGACCAGCCACCAATCTGCATCATCAATTGAGATTCCAAAATCATATCCATAACTAACCCTGTGCTGGCAGCCAGAATCCTTCATAACCAGCGACAATGAAATTTAACCTGGATACTCTGGTGGCCAAAACTCTAATTAATCACTAAAACTTAAAAACAAGGGTAAAATACTAACAACACAACAGCCAATACACACTACACTACACTACACTACTCTGCACAACACGACAGTGCTATGATGTGCATCACATCCTCACCCTCACAACCACCTATCATATCATCTCAAACATAAACACCATTTACCAAGCTTATCTTCCTGGAAAACTGAAACAACAAACACGTGCTTCAAGAACTACACACAATGAGTGAAATCTCGGTTACTTCATTTTAAAGTAAACACAGCATTACAGCATTGAGCTCATTTACTCAGTCCCTGTTTGGTTCACCGTGGAGAAATAAATAAACAAACCCTTTTCTAATACTAAAAGAAAACCTCCTTTTTTTTTCTCAAAAAACAACCCACTCAAACATGCACTTACAACCGAAATTCGTAGATTACAACATAACAAGAGGACTCGGTGAAATCTCGGTTACTTCATTTTTAGTTTAACCTAAACTGAATAGCTTAGTCCAGTTAGGTTAAACATGGAGAAATAACGAATCAGTTAGTTCTAAAAGGCAATCTACGGAAACAAGCACTTCTGACCTAGAAAAAAAGAAGTAAATAAGGAAAAAAAAAGGGGAAACGTGAGAAACTAACCCTCGGAGGAGCGTTTGAAGTCGAGGGAGGAGGTGGCGGCGGAGGAGGCCCAGGGGGAGAGGTAGTTGGCGGCGGCGGAGGAGGCTACGCGGGAGGTGACGCCAGGCGGGGCAATGTCGTCGGCGAGGGAGGAGGAGAAGCGGAGGGAGGCGGAGTCGGCGGCGCGGTGGTGGTGGTGGGAGAGGAACATGGTGGAGGGGTCGGGGTCGCGGAATCGGTAGTTGGTGGAAGGGCTGTAGGAGGAGTAGATGTGGTTTTCCATTTCGACGGAAACAGAAACGAGAAAACGATGTTACTGTCACTCACGGAAAAAATGCTTGTGTTGTTGGTGTTGTGGTTGCTTATAAGAGACTGAGTGAGTGAGTGAGATTTCACTTTGCAGAAAGGGTTTGCATTAGTGTTTAGTGGGATTTTACAGGGCTGGTGAAAGCTCACTACACCACACCCTTTTTTTTCACTCTCTTTTAACTTTTTGCCTTTTTGCCTTCACTTGCATTGATCTAGTGACAAAAAGGTCTATTCAAGGTTCTATCCTTGATTCTTGTTAAAATACTCATTCTTCACACAAAATAGACATATTAATCCTTGATTTTCAATAGATTATGCTCATAAAAAACATAATCTACTATAGAATCTACTATAGAAGGACAACTCCGCTCGTTCCATGCAAAAAAAAATGCAAATTAATTTTACTGATCTCTCTTGCGTAAGAGGTTGTCTGTGAACATGCGAGTCGGTCTGGATAATTTTTTTTAATTAATGAAAATATAAATTTTTGAATAAATTTATTTTTTTAATATTAAATTAATTCTTCTTATTTAGATTAATTGGATAAATGATCTTACATTATTATTCTCACGACATAAATAAGATATGGGTAGAAGAGTTATTACAATGTTTTGATTTTCAATAAAATTTGAATTTTAATCATACTAATAAAATATTTCATTAAATATATACATTTTTTAAGGTAATACATGCCGACACATGATTACTATTTTAATTTGAAAAATAGTTTAAAATTATATATACATATATATGTATAATATAGAATACTATATTTAAATTTTATTATAAAAAAAGGTTAAGATCTAACTACTGCATTGAATGAATATTAAAACCTAAACAATTTATGTATTTTAGAAAGACAAAAAACACTCTTAAATATTAAAAAACCATTATCGAATATCGGGAAGGTATTATGAATTAAGGACTAAGGGGAGTTTCTTCTTGCACCTCCATGTCTTTCTTCCTGCACCCATACTTCAAAAATACTCAAATTACCCTTTGCCATTTTTCATTAAATGTTTTTTCTTTAATTTCAGAACGTGAAATTTAGAGGCTTCTCAGGTTACAAAATCTAGAAGTTAAAATTTGTGTTTCAGGTTGTACAATATTTCCGATTGCACAATCCATAATACAAATTTATATTCTGAATTGTAGAATTTGGAATGAATAATTTTAGATTTTTTGATAAATATGAGGCTTCATTATGGGGTGCAAACGTAATTTTTTAGATTTTTAACGCACTTGGTCTGCGCGGGTTGCGGATTATGCAGGGAGACCCTAACTGGGTCAACATATTGAAATGTACTTCAATGTATTATGAAGTACAATTGTAACTGACATATATTGTTCTTAGCTACATGTATTTCCACCACAATTTTTTAAGTATGTTGGCTTCTTTTCACATCATGAACTCACATTCTCATTCCTTTACTTCATAATATACTTAATAAAAATATGGCAACAATCTAACATTACACACTCATTGCTTGAACTAAACATTACATTAAGTCATTTAACATTATAGTACCAAAAGATACACAACTTTGGTATACTTAATACAAACATATCTTAATGGAATTTTATCAACATTGACAACATAATAATGTTAATTACAACAAGTAAAAACACCACCACTAACAAGACTAAATTCATTTTTTGGACCCCTTGACACATTGCTCTAGATTGTATATCTTATTCATTTGTCTCAAACTAATTGCATCTCTTTCATCGTCAACCTCTTTAATACACCATTTGAAGAAATTGCAACCCAGTACTATGTCATTGCTTCTTTGATTTTCAACAAAACCATAAAACCAAATCAATCAATAACTTTGAAAGAAAATATGTAGGTTTAACAAAACAAAGTTTCATAAATCTAACCTTATACTTAGGACAACCCCAATTTTTTTTCCACCATTCTTAACAGTTTTTGTTGTTCTCAATACAACAAAATTTCCACAATGGTGAATGGATGTAGCGAAAAAACTCCTACTCCCACCACCATGAACAAATTTACATTGATTTTGTCCATTACAACTACAACATAATAAAGAATGATACCTAAACATTGATGAGCACTGAAACAAACCTCTCAACCCACCATAAAAGCATAACACACTCAATGAAGGGGAAGGTGACCTAGGCAACAACATAAAAGGGGAAAATCTCACTCCACCACTATACAGTTGTCCATGTGTACTACTTTGTGCCACTCTGTGTATAAGGTCATTATACATTTAATGTCGTTGAAGATAATCTAACAAAAGGGACCTCATTTAACCATTTTAAAAAGAGTTGGGATCGCATTGAACTTTTTAAAAATTTAGAGACGAAATTGACTTTTGACTCTTAACATAGAGACTAAAAAGGTAACTAAGCATTTTTTTTTTGCAATTTTTTCTATGTAACTTAACAAATACTAAAAATATATAATAACTAAAAAATGTACAATATTTTATATCTTAAAATGTTGAAACTATATCCTGTCAAACAACAAAAACAAATGTATTAAAATATAAAAAATATACTAAAATATAAGGAATATTAATAAAAGAGAATTAATTAAGTTACAAAATAGTTGAAGTAGCTTTTAAGCTCAAGATTCCAAAAACAAGTTACCTTACAAAATATTTTTGTGTTGGTAAAAATAATTTAAGTTAAGGTTTAATTACCTTTTTGTCCCTACATTTAGGGTCAATATTCAATTTACTACCGGGTTTTAAAAAAATCAATTTGGTCCAAGTTTTTTTAAAAAGTATGCAATTTGGTCCCTTATGTTAAGAGGTAATGAGGTGACACACAATGTGGCACAGCCAGGCATAGATTGAGTCCACGTATTATGTCACGTTTATAATTAATTATTAATTATATTTATTTTTAACTTTTGAATATTATCTCTCCCTCTGCACAAACCCTAATCCCAAACTCAATTTCTCGTCGTACTCGTCTTCTAGTTTGTTAAGAAATACGATGTTGATGTCGAAGACCCATTTATTGTTGTTCTTTTGGGCTTTGGAGGAAAATTTGGAGAAGAGGTCGGTAAAGAAGAGTGCGATTGTAGAATGGGCGTGGGTGGCAAGGCGAAGGGCATAGCGGAGAAAGTTAAGAATTTGGGAGAGTTAGGCTTTAGTGGTATGGAATTGGAGGGGAGGTTTTGGGATAGCAAGTGGTGGACTAGCTCCTTCGTCAGATCTGGAAGCTTTTGCTGGTCTTCTTCCTCCTCCATCATTATGCTTCTTCACCAACAAAGCTTTAGGCCCTTTATTTTTTGAAAAGGCTAAAATCTCAATTTCTTAACTGAAGAACACTCTCTTAAGCAATAATATCAATTGTGGAATTGCAAATCTACAATTTAATTTCCTCTTTACATCAATTTTCCCCCTTTTTTTCTTTAGTGGGTGGATCCTTGTGTCTTCATTAACAATTTTTTTCTCATATTCATCAATTAACTAGGTTTCACCTTTTATTTTGTATTCAACACAACTACAAAGAAACTTGGGATGCAATTTTGATTGGCTGAGATATAAAACATTTTTTTTTCATTTTGCGGTTTGGTCAGTGGTTGTGTTATGTATGAATTTAATTTAATTAAAGAGTTTAATTTAAATGAATTCATAATGAAGAATGATGTTAGAATACTGAAGTTCACATGTAAATAAAATAAAATTGTCACTTTGTATGCCACGTAATCACCAGTTAACATCGTTCATGTCAATTTTGTTGGGTTTAATAGTGCCAAAGTTCAAGAGGGGGGGTGAATTGACCTTTTAAAACCTTCTCGCAGAATCAGTATTTATCACAGTGTACAAAAAATAAATCGATTTATTTGAAATTGAACAGATTTATTTTGGCACTGTTTGTGTTTGAAAAACGTTTATACAACAAGGTTAATCACAAGATTATGCAGATCGATTTTCCAGATTCACACACACTGATATAATGAAGAAAAACAGTGAATCACAAAACAACAAGCTTCAATTTTAAGCAAGTGATTAAGGTTCAATTGATAGCTTGACAATTACTTGAGTAACCTATCATAATCAATCTATTTCAGAGGCTTTTTAACAGGTTATTTATGCTCTTATTAAAATCAAACAGTTTTCTAGAAATTAAGAACAGTATGAACCGAGCCCAGAAAGAACAGATTTATTATTGATTGAACAGATTTATTTCTTGACAGTTTAACAGTTATGCAGAAATTTAAGTGCAGAGATTAAGGGAGAATGAACACAAGGCAATTATACTGGTTCACTCAACTGAGCTACATCCAGTCTTCACCTAAACCAAGGTGAAATTCACTAAATCACAATTCAAACAAACACAAATCCCACTGTTCTTGAAACCTACAAGAACTTAGGTACACTTGCTGAAAAACCCTATTTCAGCACACTCACTCTTCAAGAAACCCTATCAAGAAGAGTGTACAACCAAACTTTTACAAGAAATGAAAAGTGAAATGACTACACCTGATTGAGGATGCAGAAATCTGCCTTAAACCAGTAGAACAGATTGTTAGAACAGTAGCAGCACCTCACACCAAGCTTTTGGAACCAACCAAGAACAAGCACTTTGTGATTTTCAAAATCTTTGAAGAACAAATGTTAATTCTTTGTAAACTCTTAATTCTCTGCTGTAAAACTTGTTTTCTCAAATGTGTGAACAACGATTAAACTCAGAAACAAGTTTTCATTTTATAGAAAACCAACTTATAACATATTTTTGAAAAACAGTTAAAGCTGTTATAAAATGAACAGATTGAAAATAAAATGAACAGATTTATTTTCAAAAAACAGTTAGAGAATTTGTTAAGTGAGGAGACTTAGTCAACCATTCTGGTGCAGAGATAAAATTGAAAAACGTTTAAGCTGGACATGGCACCAGAGACAAAAAAGAATTTATTCATTTACAGATGAACAGATTTATTTTTTCAAAACAAAAACAGAAAAGCTTAACTATTTAAAACACAGTCGTTTTGAAGGGTAGAATACTTAGTCAAACTATATGATGCACAAAATCTAATTTTCACAAGACTTAGCCAAGGCATCAGTTTAAAAATGAATTTGTTTATTTAGAAAAGAACAGATTTATTTTTTTGCAGTAAACGTGTTTTTTTTGTAAAACATGTGAAAAACAGTTTAAGAAACCTTATGTTTGTTCTTATCACATGGGCAGGGTAGGAGGTGAGTTACTCAGCAAAAAGCCCACTCTTAACCAACCTCAAAACACTACCTAAGACACACTTAAAGCAAAAGGAAATATACATGAATTGTACATAGAAATCTTCATCAAACACATGTCTTGAAGAGGCAGCAACCATCTTCAACAAATTTAACAGAAAAGACAAAAATTGTATATTTTTTTTTAAAAAATTGGACCAATTTTTTTTTAAAATTAATGTAGTAAATTGAATATTGAACTTATATATAGAAACAAAAAAGTAATTAAACCTTAAGTTAATTAAAGAAATCACTAATTAGCTTATTAACTTTACCAAACACATTGCATATATCTAGTAAATATAATAAATCATCATTTACACTAATTTAATTTTATAATATTTTTAAAAGTAATATTTAAATTATTTTTATTGATTATTTGTGTTAAAGTATTTTCAAAAAATTAATTAAAATCTACATTTTAAAATTATTGATCTTGATGTTGATTTAAAAAGTATTGATTATATTCTTAAAGAAAAGAAAAAACTTTGATAGAGTCTATTATATTTTGTTTACATTGTAGTCAACTTATTTGGTGAAAAATGTTGCTATGGTATTTTTATTGTATATAATTACAATATTTCCTAGTATTTCACAAGTATTTTTAAACATTTTGTACACTAATAATTTGAAATTTTTCTAAACATTTTGTACACTAATAACTTGAAAATTTTCTAGAATGAGCTATCAATGCAATGCTAAAACAATATAAAGAAGAAAGTAAAAAAAAGAAGTGGGGGAAAATAAATCTTTTACTGAAATTTACATGTTTGTGTACAACATTTAATTTTGGAGATATCTTTCAAAATTTGTTTTGAGATATGCAATGTACATTTTTGTACAAACAAAGCATCACAGATTCTTCTAAAAGTACTCAAAATCTTCATAAGATGAATCTGGTTGTGTATGCTTGCTTTTATCACTTGCAACAATATCTGCAATCTTCTTATCCATTGGTGAATATTTTGCTTTTCTACTATACTTAGAAAAATCCAAAGGTTCTGGTATAATAGGAGGTGTAGCACTTCTAACAAGAGCCCAATTCACTCCATGGAAAAAAGGGTGTTGCTTTATTTCTGTGGCACCCCTCTTGTAAGCATATCTTTTTTGAGGCTCTTTCACCAACAACCCTTGTATAAGGTCTTTTGCAACTTTGCTAACAGAGGGTTTTTCAGGAAATCTTAAGGGTTGTCCTACAACATTGAAGAGGGTAGCTTTATTTCCAGCACCCTTAAAGGGTGTTATACCATGCAAAAGCTCATATAAGAAGATTCCAAAGGTCCACCAATCCACTGCACTACCATGTCCTTCACCACGAATAATCTCAGGTGCAAGATACTCATGTGTCCCTACAAAGGACATTGACCTCACATTTGTAGGCTCTGCCATTAGTTCAGGGAGGCATCCTCCAACCATGAGGCCAAAATCTGACTTTGACTTGTGATTCTTTTTTGAAGGCAAAATGCGTGGAAAGAAACTTGAGGGTTGTTTGCAACCATGTATTGCTTGCTCATCATTCAGAATGCCCCCAGAAGGACCATTACTACTTTCATGTGCAGATGATGACTTCACTAGTGTAGGATTCACAGAGCATCGAAGAGACAAGTCAAAATCTGATAACATTATGTGACCTTCATCTCGAACTAGAACATTTTCTGGTTTTAAGTCTCTATACACAATGCCTAACATGTGCAAGTATTCCAAAGCTAGCAAAATTTCTGAACAATAAAACCTGTCGTATGAAATAAGTATTAAAGGAAATAATGATTATCAAATTATACGTAATTATATGTAATTATGTATATGTAATTAATTTGATAATGATAGAATTTTATGATTAATGGATCATCACATAATTAGCTTATAATTTGAAGAGAAAGTCTCCCTGCCGTATATATTTTCTATACATGGAGTGATGTAAATACACACAATAAAACAAGACATTATAATTTTTCTTACCATCTTCTTATATACCATTTTCTTTTCTTACCATCTTCTGATATACCATTTTCTTATAATAAGATATTGAATTCTTAAATTTGTTGCAAAATTTGTTACATATGTTCTTATTAGTGCACAATTTAGTTGGTAAAAGATTTGAATGTTTCTTTCTCTTGTGTTATATGATTGCAATTGCATTGCTTTGAGAAATAGTACATTAAACATGCAAACAAAATATGCTCTTATGTTAATAACTTTTCTTTCTTCTGAAGTAGCATAATAGTTCTGCAGCTACTATATTTTTCAGTTTATTAGAAGTATGTGTAGAAATATAAAATGAAAAGGAATGTAGTAAACAAAACTTTGTTAAAAAAGGTTAACAAGAAAAGCTTACTGGTGTCAATTTATAACATTTCATTCTTAACTTAAAAGAGGACAATTGGTAGAAATAAGTAAATTGCATTTGTTTCATGAAATAGTGACATGTTATTTCATTAATAAAGCATTAAACTAGTTTGGAATTTTCTTGCTGCATAATCTAATTAATCATTGTTGGATCACTTTGTGGATTTGAATTCAGGAGTGGTGATCTCAAGCATGAATTTTTTGGTAATGAGCTTTATGTACAAGCTAATATCATGAATTAGTTTGGAACTAAGATATATTTGAAAACTTTTTTGGAATGTAATACAATTTAGGATTGAGCAGGGCTGAAATTTTTTTTGTCTCTCCCGTTTTGTGTACATGGGTAGTAACATCCCTCAAATACTTTATTTAGTTCAATTTATTTTTTGTCGATATAAATTTTTTAATAATTTATCTTGAACATATTAACATATTATTAAGAAGTGGGCTTTAAGTCCAACTCAACATCATAAAACCGGCTTATGAGGTAAGGTTTGCACCCACTTATATACTATGAAATGATCCAATCTCTAGTCGATGTAGGATCTCCAACACATCCCCTCACGCCGAGAGTGATAACTTGTGCGTGAGACAACATATTATGGGTGGTCCGATAACGGCCCAATAGCGGGTGACCTGATAAACCCAACAAACAATCACTAGAATAGATCATTTCATAGTATATAAGTGGATGCAAACCTCACCTCATAAGCCGGTTTTATGAGATTGTGTTAGGCTTAAAGTGCGCTTCTTAATACACATAATCATGACTAATAAGTATTGTAGCATACACTTTGGTGGAATCCAAGTGCAATGTATATGTGTGTTTAAGTAACTAACCGAGTAGCTTCTTCAGTGAAATGCTTGTTGGGTTGCTTCAGCCGAAGAGAATGCAAACTGCCACTACTACAAAACTCCATGACCAAACAATAGTACTTAGTAGTCTCAAAATAAGAATATAAAGTTGGTAAAAAAGGGTGGTCGAGAAGTCCAAGAATCTCTCTTTCTGTTTGTGCCCTCAAAAGCTTGTTTCTACTAGCAAGTGCTTCCTTGTCCATAACTTTCATGGCAAAGAATGCTTTGCTTTCTTTAAGTTCCACAAGGTACACACTTCCAATATCACCATATCCAACACGTTTCAGAAGCCTGAAATGACTGAGATTAAGATCATTACCCTTAGCAACCATGTTAATTGCATCCCACCTCACATCACCTCTAGTATGTGGCTTGATATGTGCATTACAAATGCTCTCTAAACTTTCACAGCTAGAGCTAGTGCCACTTCTAAGACCTTGAATGGTGTTTCGTGCAGGTAAAGGAAATTTCCTTGTAGGTTTTGCTATTTCTTCTGATGATGTGCTTGAAGGATTGTGATTTGAAAGCATTCTTGCACTTGGATTTGGGTGTTGAGTAGTGGAAAACTCAGAAATATTGTTGTTATGATCTGCAAAAATGGTGAGGTTTAGATGTTGGTTTACTTGTCACCTTTGCATTACTTTTAGAAACTTGGTCTATTTCTCTTTCTCTATTGGTTTTGTATTCACTTATCTAAACATGATTTGCATATTAATTTTTTTTTTGGATATGACTTTCTAAATTATTTGATGAATTTGCATAAGCCTATTCATCTCAAGGATCTGCATTTGAAATTCAATTAATTTCCACTAATCATCATCAATAATTTTGTGGTTAAAAATTTATGCTTAAATGAAATAACAAATAACTCTTACTTTAGGTAAAATTGGACCTTTGGGTAGGCTTTGATCAACAATGCAATGACACCTTTTAAGAGGAATTTCTACAAACACAAATATTAAATATTAAAGGATATCTTGCATGTGAACTATTGTTTCAATATCATATTAAACATATTTCTAGGTTTATTTCCTCTCGTTATTGGCTATATTTGATAACAAATTAAGAAACAATTGTTTTAATTTTTTTGACCAAAAGTTCTAATAGAAAAGTTGTAAAAATAAGTAGCTATTTGTTCAAAATACATATATAATTATAAAAAAATATGAATTAAGTAAAATGTGTTGTAGTTTCAAGTCCACATAGAGGAAAAAGGAAGTCATAAACAAATTAATTGTATACAAGCATCAAATTGATGAAGAAACAATGCTCAATTCAAATGGAATGTAAAAAATAAACAAATTAAGTGTGGTAAAAGTCAAATACATGTATGATATAATGTTTACAATTATTAGAAATCAAAACCATTTCATCATGTATAATCAAAAAGAGATGCTATATATGTCAAAACTAAAAGTTAAATGAAATATCAATAACACCTTTTATAACTTCATAGGCTATCTGAGATTGAACAAGAGAAACAATGATATGTTTCCCCTGCATGTATATCAATGAAGAGACATCTTTGAATTTTGAAAATTTGAAAAACAAAGAAACAAAGAAACAAAGAAGAAAAGAGAATTTTTCCTTGGTTAGGAAATAAATAAGAAATGAATATTGAAAATAGCTTGTTCTTGATTGGATCACCATCCATCATCATAAACACTAGGAGTTCTTGAGAGGAATTTGTGGAACAAAAGAGGGGAGATAGTAATAGACCAATAAAATGTGTGCATAATAAATAAATGATTAAAATGATTTACTCAAACTAGTGTGGTTGTAATATGCATTATCTAATTACCATTAAGACGAATGGATTAGCGTCTAATTCTCTTGTGAAGTAATGGTTTAAAATATACATATTTTTTCATATATATTTGTATATTTAATTTATTTTCTTTCTGTCTTTCTTATATTGTACTGTTATTTTAATAGTTATTTTATATATAATATTTATGTTATTAATTTAATATTATGATTCAAAAAATTAATAATAATGCTTTTATTTTATTTTTCTTTTCCATTTAATAGATATACCTTAGTTCACTTATGATTGTTGGATTTGAACTAGTTTATAGTAAAATATAACATTATAAATATATATATATATATATATATATATATATATAATTCAAAACTAGTTCAAATTTTTATAAAAAATCTTTATGATTCAAAATTATTATAAAAAATCCACTACTTTAAGTGAAAATTATAATAAACTAGAGATAAAATCAAGTATACAAGTTGAGTAATTTTCACTTTATTAAACTAACTTTTTTATATAGAAGTTATCAAGTTCACATCAATAACATTGAATATATGAATTGAGAAATTCTCGATAATATTGAGTGTGTGAGTTAAGAGAGACTCGACAATGAGTGACCATTCTAACACATTGCTTCCCCAGAGCTACCTATGCCAAGTCACATGGATATTATCACCTTACCAGAGAATTTGAAGCCTATGACATGTCTGCATTGCTGTCATAGTATAGCATCAGTGTTGCTCCACATTTTATGTTTTTGGATAACTGGCTTACTCAATTGGATTTTGCTCCAGGATGATGGGGTGGCCAAATACTTGAAACTATTCATTAATGTTGGAAGCCATTGATGCATCAACTGCAGAAATGTGAGCTGCTAAAATTTTATTTGGTCTTGGTTTTAACAAGAAGATGCAGCCAAAGTGTTCTGCATGAAAGTTGTATCTCTCTATATATATATAGTGTTCTTACAACAAGGACCAAGAACACTAGAATAAGGTTGATAAGATCAACTCCTTTACAAATCTTCCGAACTTGGGCTGGACTCTCTCGGCTTCTCCTCGAGTTGGGCTCTCGGCTTCTTCTCGGGTTGGGCTCTCGCGGCTTCTTCTCGAGTCGGGCTTTCGGCTTCTTCTCGGGTTGGGCTCTCGCGGCTTCTACTCGAGTTGGGCTCTCGACTTCTTCTCGGGTTGGGCTCTCGCGACTTCTACTCGAGTTTGGCTCTCGGCTTCTTCTCGGGTTGGGCTCTCGGCTTCTTCTCCTCACAGGTGGGTGTGTGTACCTGCAAGGCGCTCCGATGCCAAAGTCAGATATAGTTTTATGTTCATCAGATCAATTGAATCTTACTTACCTCTTGAGTTGAACCTCTATTTATAAGGCTCTCTTATTGGGCTTAAGAGTTACTTGGGTATTTTCTTTTTGCACCTAACATTTTGAAAACACACACCTGTATATTTGGGTCCATCTTATGGGCTTTGCTATAATCACTAATTTAATTTTACTTATTTACTTTTTATATTTAACCTTTCGGTTGAGACTTTCGGTACAACCTTTCGGTCGAGACTTTTGGTACAACCTTTCGGTTGACCTTTCGGCCTAGACAGTACACTAGCCCCCCAGGCATGAGGATTTGAAAAAGACGTTATGCCTAATGAAAAGGACAAATTTTGTATTTAATACCTTTCGTATCAAAGTATTGCCTTGTTTCATGTACTTTTCTTGATTATGCCGCTTGACATGATGAGTTATAATTGTGATATCATAACGCTTCATTTGGAAGGGTTTTTTGTTTTTATTGATTCAGAAAGATTGAACTGAATACTCTCAAAAGGTATAATGTCTTCTTCAAGCTCTGTTTCTATTTCTGATGAATTTACAGAATTTTTGGACATGAGTAACGAGGCTATCAGGAAAGTAATTGAGATGAATCAGGATATTCATTCAATTGTTTCATCTGCCATCATTTCTGTTGTGAAGAATAAAGCTAGTAGTGATATGAGTTCAAGTGAAGAAGCTATAGATCTTGAAGCTGAATAAAGAGTTGGTTGAATCTAGCAAGAGTCTTGAATAACATAATTTTTATTTTTTTTTTGAAGATGTTTACCTTTCGGATTTCCTTTCGGTCAACCTTTCGGCCTATAACTTATAGAAAATTGATAACAATTGTTTGAAGCCGTTTACATTTCGGAATTCCTTTCGGCCTATAACTTGTTGAAAATTGATAACATAATATTTGAAGTCGTGTTTACCTTTCGGATTTCCTTTCGGCCTATAACTTGTTGAAAATTGATAACAATTGTTTGAAGGCGTTTACCTTTCGGATTTCCTTTCGGCCAACTTTTCGGCCTATAACTTTCGGATTTTGTGCATACTAGTCCCAATGCTTCTTCTCGTGACATGTTCTCGTAGGCTACTATTCCTTCTCTTACAAATTCGGTGATTGAGCTTGCTAGTCGGACTTTACTAATTGGCAAAGCAATAAGAGAAGAGACTAAGGATGTTGTTTCTTCTTTTGAACTTGAAAAATTGAAAAAGGAAGCAACTGAACCAAATGAGAAGATCAGATCCTTAACTTTCCAAGTTGAAGAGTTGTCTAAGGCTAAGGATTGTTATGAAGCCGAGAAAGAGTCTGAAGGATGAGATTACTGAGTTAACGACTCATAAGTTATCCCTTGACGAGGAGATTCAACGTTTGAAAGGAAACTTCGCTGATCTTTCTGCTGCGAAGAAAGCTGAAGCTGATAATAATCTTCGTTTAGAATCTGTGATAAACCAGTTGAATTCAAGGGTTACTCGAGCTGAGGGTTATGTTGTTCAGCAACACAAGTTGGGTTTTGAAAAACCTCTCTAGCAAGCCGAGTATTTTTACAAGATTCCATTGGATGCTGGAAATTTCGACGTGGGCAAAGATTTTTATAATGACGAACTGATGCCCATCAGTGAAATTCCTTATGATGAAGATGAAGATGAAGATGAAGATGGTGGGCTGATGATGATAGGCATGCCGGCGCCGAATAGCTTGTTTTAGTTTGTTGTTTTGTAAGAACTCCCAAGTAAAGTTTCAGGGTTCTTAACATGTTTTGTCCCAACCACTTGATGGTTATTTTGGATGTATAACATCAAGTTATATATAATATTCTATTTACTTTGCACGTATCCCAATTATTTGCTAATGAATAATCTTTATTTATCACAAATGTGCATGAAAGATAAAGTGAAGATGTGATTGTCCACGTTCACCGCACCATATATCACCTAATATAACCAACGTGTCGGATCCTAACTTTCGGTTTTAGTATTTTTCCAACCTAAAATAAATACATCTCGCATTTTCGGTTTCAGTATCCGGCTTAGTATTTGGCTAACTATGCTTAAAACATATATCTTAGTTTAACTCATCTAATATAACAAACATGTTCGACCTCATCTTTCGGCATCATCAGTATTCGACATTAGTTTTCGATAATATTCGATAATTTTCGATGCACTTTGCCCAACTAAAAAAAAGCATCTTTGACGACGAGAACTACATATAATATTCTTTGGAAAAAAGTTTAAGTGAAAGTAGTTCATGCCTAAAGATTTACATGAAATAGTTCCTTTGGAAAGTTTTAGGTTCGTCGTGAAACCACCTTTTGAACTTAATATAATTGTTTATTGTTTTCTTTTAATTCGAGCCATTTTTTGTTACCAATTAAATATCATTTTAGACCTCTCGGCCTAACCAACTTGTTATTTGTTTGAAATATTTAATGTTATTTTTCGGTTACCCATAAATATTATCACAGACTTCTCAATCTTGTTCTTTCGATTATGTGATCTGATTGATTAATTTTGTTTTTCGGTAACGAGCAAATGCTATCATAGACTTCTCGGTCTTAACTTCTCCGTGCCAACCTAACCTTTCGGTCATTTGACTTAAATGCTTTAAATGTTATCTTTCGATCATAAGCTATTATTTATTTATTATTGACATAAAATCCTGAAGAAGTTATTTTGGATGTATAGCATCAAACCATATATAATATTTTACTTACTTAGCACGTAACCTAATTGCTTGCTAGTGAATAATCTTATTTAACATAAGTATGCAGAAAAGATAAAATTAGATCATCTAATATAACCAATTTATCCGTTCGGTTTTGAAGTATAAAATTATTTAAATACTTTGCAACCTGGACCTTTCGATTTTTGAGTTTGAACCGAAAATAATTGTTTATGAACTTCATAATTAAAGTTCTCGGTTTTTCTAGTTAGAGACCAATTTTGACTATTTTTATAGGTTTGAACTTTTGGACTTGATACTGATACGCCAATGTTTATTTAGACTTCTCGATTTTGTCTTAAGACCTCTCGGTTTTGCATTAGAACCTTTCGGTTTTTTCGATAAGACCTCTCGGTTTTTGTTTTGTGCAATGCAAAAAATGAGACATTTCGGTTTTGTATTATAACCTTTCGGTTTTTTATAAGATCTCTCGGTTTTTGTTTTGTCATGCAAAAAATGAGACCTCTCGGTTTTGTATTGGAACCTTTCGGTTTTTTCATAAGACCTCTCGGTTTTTTCATAAGACCTCTCGGTTTTTGTATTAGAACCTTTCGATTTTTTAATAAGACCTCTCGGTTTTTGTTTTCTGCCATGCAAAAAATGAGACCTCTCGGTTTTTGTAATAGAACCTTTCGGTTTTTTATAAGACCTCTCGATTTTGTATTGGAACCTTTCAGTTTTTTGATAAGACCTCTCGGTTTTTGTTTTCTGACATGCAAAAAATGAGACCTCTCGGTTTTGTATTGGAACCTTTCGGTTTTTTGATAAGACCTCTCGGTTTTTGTTTTCTGACATGCAAAAAATGAGACCTCTCGGTTTTGTATTGGAACCTTTCGGTTTTTTCATAAGACCTCTCGGTTTTTGTATTAGAACCTTTCGATTTTTTAATAAGACCTCTCGATTTTGTATTAGAACCTTTCGGTTTTTTGATAAGACCTCTCGGTTTTTTGGTTTTCTGCCTACCTTTCGGACTATAACTTTTCGACTTCTTAAATAAGAACTCCGTTGATTGAGATTTGATTTGAATGAAACACTCGAGAGAGGGATTTCACCTGGAGTGAAAGCATCTTGATCCGAGAGGCTTGAAGTATGAGATACACTCTCGGGAGGGATTTCACCTGAAGTGAAAACATCCTGGACCGAGAGGTTTGAAGTACGAGATACACTCTCGGGAGGGATTTCACTTGAAGTGAAAGCATCCAGGACCGAGAGGTTTGAAGAACGAGATACACTCTCGGGAGGGATTTCACTTGGAGTGAAAACATCTTGATCCGAGAGGCTTGAAGTACGAGATACACTCTCGGGAGGGATTTCACTTGGAGTGAAAGCATCCAGGATCGAGAGGTTTGAAGAACGAGATACACTCTCGAGAGGGATTTCACCTGGAGTGAAAACATCTTGATCCGAGAGGCTTGAAGTACGAGATACAATCTCGAGAGGGATTTCACCTGAAATGAAAGCATCCTGGACCGAAAGGTTTGAAGTACGAGATACACTCTCAGGAGGGATTTCACTTGAAGTGAAAGCATCCAGGACCGAGAGGTTTGAAGAACGAGATACACTCTCGGGAGGGATCTCACCTGGAGTGAAAACATCCTGGACCGAGAGGTTTGAAGTACGAGATACACTCTCGGGAGGGATTTCACTTGAAGTGAAAGCATCCAGGACCGATAGGTTTGAAGAACGAGATACACTCAGGAGGGATTTCACCTGGAGTGAAAACATCTTGATCCGAGAGGCTTGAAGTACGAGATACACTCTCGGGAGGGATTTCACCTGAAGTGAAAGCATCCTGGACCGAGAGGTTTGAAGTATACGAAGCATTGATGAATTTAACAGTTTGACTGTTCATATGAATAACTTCTTCATTAAGTGTTTCAATCTTGAATAAGACTTTCTTTATACATAAAAATCATCCTTGACCGAAAGGTTTTATATACAATGATGAGTGTTTAACTACCTTGGACTTTGTCTGCTCCTTATCCCTACATCTCTAACAAAGCGTTTCAACTGCCTAACTTGAATCAGTTCTTCAATTCTATCTTTCAAAGCTACACATTCTTCTGTATGACGACCATGATTCTTGTGGTATTGGCAATGTTTACTCTGATATGCTCTTTCTGAAGTTCTTTCCTTCTTTGGTGGTGGGATTATCTTTACTGCCATTGCTTATTGTAAGATTCTTGCTCCATTACTACTCAACAGTGTATATTGTTGAAACTTTCGGCTACAAAATTATTCTCTTCCTTTTCTAAACGAATGTCCTCCTTCCTTTTCACTTATCTTCTTATCATTTCCATCCGCCCTCGAAATTCTCTCAACTCTTCCATCTGCATAAACTTTGATGCACGTTGCCTTAACTCATCAAGATTGGTTGCCGGTTTTTTGCAAAGACTGTCGGCAAATGGTCCCGGTTTCAGTGCTGTAATCATATGATGCATTGTGACTTTCGGACTGAGATTGCGGATACTTAGTGCTACCTTTCCAAAGCGCTCCATAAATGTTCTTAGGGATTCTCCCTTTTCTTGCCTTATATTCACTAAGGCAATTGATGTCAGATGATATGATCGGCTTGTAGCAAAATGAGCTCCAAACTTTTTTACTAAAGTGTTGAAACAATCAATGGATAACGGTGGCAACCGAGTAAACCAACTCAGAGCCCCTCCCTTCAAAGTTGTTGGGAATACTCGGCACAAAATGGCATCATTCCACGTATACAAACTTATCTGCGTTGTGTATACTGCAATGTGTTCATCAGGATCTGTACCTCCATCATATTTCTCCATGGTAAAATTCTTCCAATTTTCGGGCAGTGGGGTTTCTATAATGGCTTCGGAAAATGGATGCCTCCTAACAGATATTCCTAACAGGTATTCTCTTCCTTGTAGTTTCAAATCTTTCCTCATTATGTACCCTTTTGTGGATATGTGTTCTTGGTTGAACAGTTTCAAATGATGTGTTTAAAATCGTCTCTTCATTCAACTTCCTTTTCATGTATGCATTCTCCGCCCTTAACATACTTAACTCCTCTTCATTGCTTTTCTTTAGTGTTTCGAACTCTCTTTGTAACTGCATGAGCATAGCCATTGACATGGAATTTTGATTATCTCTCTGCTCCCCAGATTGCTCTCCACCTTGTTCTTCTCTTTGATTCATCTTGTGTTCAACCTTTTTCAGTTACTTCTCGGCCCCACGGTGGGCGCCAAAATGTTCTTACAACAAGGACCAAGAACACTAGAATAAGGTTGATAAGATCAACTCCTTTACAAATCTTCCGAACTTGGGCTGGACTCTCTCGGCTTCTCCTCGAGTTGGGCTCTCGGCTTCTTCTCGGGTTGGGCTCTCGCGGCTTCTTCTCGAGTCGGGCTTTCGGCTTCTTCTCGGGTTGGGCTCTCGCGGCTTCTACTCGAGTTGGGCTCTCGACTTCTTCTCGGGTTGGGCTCTCGCGACTTCTACTCGAGTTTGGCTCTCGGCTTCTTCTCGGGTTGGGCTCTCGGCTTCTTCTCCTCACAGGTGGGTGTGTGTACCTGCAAGGCGCTCCGATGCCAAAGTCAGATATAGTTTTATGTTCATCAGATCAATTGAATCTTACTTACCTCTTGAGTTGAACCTCTATTTATAAGGCTCTCTTATTGGGCTTAAGAGTTACTTGGGTATTTTCTTTTTGCACCTAACATTTTGAAAACACACACCTGTATATTTAGGTCCATCTTATGGGCTTTGCTATAATCACTAATTTAATTTTACTTATTTACTTTTTATATTTAACCTTTCGGTTGAGACTTTCGGTACAACCTTTCGGTCGAGACTTTTGGTACAACCTTTCGGTTGACCTTTCGGCCTAGACAGTACATATAGTTAACCAATGTTGTTTGAATATACCACCATGATTTAAAACTTAGGTTATCATTGCTTTTGTGAGCAAAGGATATGCCACCATGATTAGCCAAATATGACAATCTTAAGAATTTATATCCCATTAGAGTTTGTAACAAATTCAAATTCGCAAATTTTATTAGTTTGCATAAAAAATTTAGAAATAAAAAATAATTAGTTATTATATTAATTAAATTAGATACTATTTTAGAGACTAAAAAAATTATTGTTAATAAAATTTATAAACTAGTTTCTAAATTAGTATCTAATTGGATACTGATATTTTAGTTACCAACTTTAGAATCCAAAGTAATTAGTAGCTAAAATCTTAGTAGCTAATTAGATACCAATTTAAAACTAATTTATAAATTTTATGAATAATAGAAACTACTTTAGATACCAATAATTTTTTTAGTCTCTAAAATAATATCTAATTTAGTTAATATAGTGACTAATTATTTTTTATTTAGTGATTTTCTTGTAGTGTTTGATGTTAGAAAATTTACAATACCACATGCACATGGTTCAGTGTCCCCTAAGCCTCACTACTTAATAACACCATCCTAAACATTCTTCTTCTTCTCGGTTTGATGTTGGAATCTGTATGATATTTGAGCTAAGGCAAAAGGATTGTGGCTCTTTTTAGTTACTGGTGTAGCCAGATTGGGAAGCTGTTAAGTGTTTTTTGCGGTTTTTTCCAGCTTATGCATCCTCCTCGTAGGATCGGGTTGTTGATGTTTGTAATTGGATTTTTGGTACAACTCAGCCTGCTACAAAGATATGGATTAGTTGTTTAGATGTTATGTATTGTATTGGTTTGTTGTGCTTGACACTTGGGTATGGTATTTCAACCTGTTGCCAAAGACTTTGTTTTAGTTGTTAGATGTATTTAGTTGTTGGATGTATGTCCTTGATTGAGGGTGTGACATATTTGGTGGGGTGAGGTAACTGTATTTGTTGGGTTTCTGTATCCTATCTGAAATTTTATCTTTGACCTGTAGTGCATTGTCTGTCGGATTTCTAGTTGGTAGGGTACTAGGAAACTTGATTTTGGGGTTTTGTATAAAGGTTGGGACATTCCTGAAATGTCTCATTTTATTTTATTTATTTATAAAAAAAACACTCTTCTTCTTCTATTAATCATTTTCTTAAACCATCAATTGGAAATTAATTAACCACAACCAAACTGTCATTCAACTCCACACACCACATGAAATCAGAAAACCCTTTTTTTTTTTTCTGCCTCTCTCCCTATCTAATCTAGTCTAATATTATACACAAAGTAATATCACAACTATAGTTAGCACATTACACATATATATATATATATATATGCTCTTCAGCACACATAATCTCTGTCTTGATCTCCTCAGGGTCAATTCATTTTTCTGAGTTGAAGTTGGAACTATAGGGAGGACTCTCTGGTGCATTGCAAGTGTCTATGGCAAGTGATTAAGTGGTCATTGGTGAGCCCAGCTGCTTGCATAAATGAGTGAAGAACTGTGGGACCTACAAACCTAAAGCCTCTCCTGAGCATGTCTTTGCTTATGCTATCTGACTTTGATGTCTTCACTGGGATCTTGTGGCCAAACTTGTATTGCGTGGAGATGGGTTTGTGATTGACAAAACCCCAAATGTACTTGTCAAATGAACCAAAGTCCTTGTTAATCTGTAATCACTCAATTCAGAAAGAGATTGTTAAAAATCTATATCTTGATTCATTCACCACATAACGTGTTATCACATAAATTAGCCCAATATGCATTTATACTACATGTCTCTTTCTGTGTCTCCTCTATTAAAATGTAACACTTGAGCAGAAGAAATTAGCAACTAAGAGAGAGAGAGAAAAAAAAATTGTAGTTACAAATTGTTTTTATGTTAGAATATATCATGGTATACTCTTTTTTTTTCAGTTTTATCCAATTATAAATTGTCATATAATAATAATTACATTAAAAGACATGTCTCACAAGGTTGATGCGGTTGGAAAATTTAACATAGGGATCAATCAATTTATATGGGGCCAGACATTAAAATCTATCTCCTACTGGAACTGTTCATATGCAAACTTTCTTGTCTAGTGGTGAATTGAAGAGAAAGTAGCAAAATGCAGTGGAATGAAAAACTCATTATTGTACTTCTCATCATTGATACTCTTTAACTAATCTGTTTTATTTTTTGTCAAGAGAATATTCACTTAATTCATGAAAACTAGTGGTCTTGGAGGGCCATAATGTGTGTAAATAAGAGAGACCAATTAGAAAAGATAGAGTAAAAGGGTGCCCTTTTTTAGGCTTGATTCTTAGTTACCTCTGAAATTCTGTTAGCATTGTCAACAACACCTCGAACTCTGCTTATATCAATTCCATATTCCAAACTAATAGATACCATTTGCTTATCAGTCATGTTGGCCAAGGTTGCTGCATCAAATTCTGAAAATGCAGTCCTGCAAATAATTTAAAATTGTTCAGTTGCTTTATTTAAGGGGACCCCATCAAAAGAAAGGTACAAGATGGTGTGCTGTGCAATGAAGCATTTGTATGTTTCTTTCTGCAGAATCCAACCTGAAATCCTGACGTTTCTTCAAGATTGAGGTCCAATCTGATCCAACCTGTGCACCACTTACAACTAGAAGTTCAAACAACATCCTGTACACACAATAATGTTTTTGTTAATCATCACTTGTCTCTACATATCTTTGGTTTGGTCAAAGGTTCTGCTCCTTGGATAAATTTCTCAATAAATATTTACAGGAGAAGAAAGTATGATGGTAGAATGAATTGAGTTTCTTACAAGTTGAAATTTTAATTTATAGAAGCTTTGTTATTTAACATTTTCAAAAGTTAATTTGAATTTGTGTATAAACTTTAGTCTATAGAAAAATTTAATTCGTTTTGGAAGTGTTTTTTGTAAAAATTTTCCAACTAAGATGATAACTTACTTGTCATCATGAACTGGAACTCCCCATTCTTCATCATGATAAGCAATATAGACGGGATCTATGTAGCAAAAGAGACATTGAGATTAGCACATTGCAGAAGTATAAAAGGTGGGAATCAAATTGCACTGAACTTTGAATTCAGTTACCTGAATTAGCTGTAATAAAGCTGCATCTCTTCTCCTCCTCACATGTCTTTGATGTAAGATTGGTTGAAATATCAAGAGGAACAACTTTTTCAAACTTTGCAGACTTTGATCTTCCATAATGGGCAATCTTCATTTTTCTCTGTGCATGCTGCAATGCCATCTGTTCCCTCCTCACTGCAGCTATGCTCCCTGGGGATTCAGTGATCAGAGTGGAAGAGTAGCTTAATGATGCCTCTATGGAGGCAGAAGAAACCAAAGTGCAACAGGATCCTTCCTTAAAACTCTTAGACTTTTTCCTCTCTAGAGTTGGAGTTTTGATGGTGTGTCTTGGGGTCACAATCTTTTCAGAACTTGAGTTCAGTCCATTACTATCATTACCTCTCTTTATAGGTGGAGGCCTAGGGGACTTAGACTTTGGAGAAACAGGAGGTGTCAATGAGGTCTTGATTGGAAGTGGTGGTGATGGTGGAAAAGGTGATTTTGGTGACACTTTCTTGATTGAATTTCTCCTCTCAAGGTTAGGAACTCGGTTGCAAGTAGGTTGCAGAACTGGCCTGCCATTGATTCTGGCCTCAGGATATTTGGCTGTGGCTGTGGCTTTTATGCCTACAGTCACTTTGTTCTTGGAGCTGCACATTTTGTTGTGTGCTTTGATTGGAATGTGTATTTTGTGAGGGGAGTGTTGACAAGGAAGAAGTTTCAATGGATTAGGAGATGACAAGAGGAAGAAGGGAAGAAAGGAAGGATGTGTTGAAAGATTGAAGGAGAGTGAAGGGAGCTATGTGGGGTTTTATAAAATTTGAGGATGGTGGGGATAGTTAAAGGGAAGTTGTAACATGGGGAGGTGGGAATCTGCCATACAAACTCTTGTGAGAGGTGTTACTTTAGCCAAACTATGACATAGACTTCTAAAGTGAGCATTTGACAATGTCTTCAACCTAATAATTGTTATTATTCTTAAGTAAATGCTAACCAAATCTGTAACAAAGCATTCTTCTATTCATGTGTTTTCATAATATTATAATAATCACCATTAAATAAAGGGTATGATAGAATCAGTTAACCTTTATGACAGTTTTTATATATTTAAGTCTAACTGTTAACAAGATTCTTGTTGATATGAGAAGTGTTGGAGTTAGAATTATGAGGGTTCTTTTAGGTGGGAATCAAGGAAGCTTAGTAGGGGATTTTTTTGGTGGGATATTTTGCTGTGTTGGAGTCATGAACCCTGTTTTTCTTACATGGAACTTCCCCCATTTCCACTTTGTTGTAATAATATGCTTCTCTTCCCAAGGATGGAGAAGGAAGGTAAAAAAAATGCAAGAAAAGGACCAATCATTGGTCTAGTCATTTTAGCTGTATGGAATCTCAAGCTCTTTCTCTTTCTAGCTGTATGTGTGAGAGAAAAAGGGTAAACGGTTTGGGGGAAGAAAAAGCACATGAGACACTTTATGTGCATTACAAAGTTTGCCCTGAACATAAAGTAAGTTTGTTCTGGTATTGGTTTGAATGGTGTTGTAAGTTGTAACAAATAAAATAAGAGAAGTTGAGATCATGTGAGACTTTTGGTGGGGTTTTCTGGTGACATTAACTGAGATTTTTTCTATTTTTTTGTTCTTATATTTCTGTCCAGCTTCCAATTTATATGTACTTTCCAGATAAACTGAGTTGCATCTGTTATCATCAGTGGTCCTTACTATATTAACTACCAATTCATGATGATTATGGAAGATATCTCTTGAGCTGAACAGAGTTTGAGTACTCTTAATATCCTTACAGGTTGGAGGAATGACTTGTTCAGTTAAACCATGTTATGCCTCAAAAGTGTAGGACCCTACTCAGATTCTTCAACTTTATCCTTTCTTGGCTAACCCTGCAACAAATGGCATACAATTTGCTCTCTTTCTTGGCTAACTTGTACTATTACCTCATCAAATTAAGTCAATATCATCTTACCTTTGTAGCTCAACCTTAAGGCATTGAAAAGGGTCTCAAGGGTGAAAAGTGAAAAGGAAAATAAAGAAAGGTTGAAAATTTGATTCCCCTCAAAGACATTTTTTGCACTATCCAATGGATATGTTAGATGACCCTTTATTTGGGAAGTATCCTCTGGTACCACCTAGACACCTACTATAGTTATTGGATAGCTTAATCTCTCTATTCATTTCATAATTCTTGTGGTTGTCTGTCTACTTCATGCAAGAAACATATAGGTTTAGTGATGAGCTAGCTCCTAGATGGCTCAAAGTTGTCTGTTTTATGCAAAGTGATTTATGGTTGAAGAAAAAATAGAAAAATGTTATTTTGAAAATTCTACATTGAAATACACCACTTTACAAATACCATTTTACTAATATAGTTTTAAAATTGTTTTATTTTAATAAAATATATTTTTTTCAGATATAATCTGGTGAAGGATTGTTAAGTATTAGTACTTAAATAAAATAATATCATTGATGTCCCATTTTAATCTTCTCACATATTTCAAGAAATCTCTATTAGTTTTTACACTTTCAACCTTTCATAAGCATAGGGCATTTCTAATGCTTTATTTTCTTAAGGGTTATGGAAAAGTTTTGCATCTAACACTTGATCATGGGAGGAATTTTAATGCCGGTTGTTTGTTGATGTATTGATTGTGTGACCCAAACCATTGCTCATGAGACACTAATTATTTTTCATGTCTTGATTTTCAACCATAATAGAAGGACATTTTTATTGCAGGTTCATATCAAAATCATAAGTTTAAAATTTAGGTTTTATAAAAAGTTTCTAATGAACTGTGTTAGCAGAATATAAAATTTAAGACTCGGGTCTTAAATTAAACCATCTATCATAAAAATAAAAAGAATACATTTTTTTTTAATAAAAAATGAGATTTTTATAAAAATTAAAATTAGAAATTGTTGGAGATCCTACATCGACTAGAGATTATGACATTTCATTGTATATAAGTGGGTGCAAACCTCACTTCATGAGCCGATTTTATGGGGTTGAGTTAGGTTTAAAATCCACTTTGTAATATGGTATAAGAACCATTTCAATCTTATCCTAGCGAGTATTTGTTGGGCTTATTAGGTCATCCGCTATCGGACCGTTATCGAACCGCCCATAATAACGCATGAGCTGTCACTCTCGGCGTGAGGGGTGTGTTGGAGATCTCACATCAACTAGAGATTATGACATCATATAAGTGAGTGCAAACCTCACTTCATGAGCTGTTTTGATGGAGTTGAGTTAGACTTAAAATTCATTCTGTAATAGAAATAGTCTCAAAATATATTGTAAAAATAAAAAAGTTACAATTTATTTAAAATGTCCTATAAACCTATATTTCTGTCATTTAAATTTCTAAACTACTTGATAAAAAGGATTTCAAACACTTATAATAAGTTAACTTAACTTCAACTATCAACCCTATATTAGTCTTTCATAAACAAGCTTTTCATTAGCTTTCTTAAAATATTCCTATTTTATCTTAATTTTTTTTATTAAACTTCCTTTTTAGTTTTTTTATATAATGCATGATTTTATTATCTCGTTCTCTTCATTCACTGGTTGGACATGACTTTTTTATTTTTACTTTTTTACATGAGGTAGAATTTCTTACTTTTAACCTTTTATTGATATATATATATATATATATATATATATATATATATATATAACAATGGGAAATAAATTTATTATCATTATATTTTTTATATCATAGAATTCATTTTAACTATTAAATAATCCATCCCACTTTTTTTTTGGAAGTCAAATGTTGTTGTTCGACATTGCCATCTCTAACCGTAGACTTGTTTTCTTTAAGTAAGTTCTCAAATTTAAATAATATATAAGAAGAAATATTTTACTAAAAATGGTCAAATGGGGTTTGTCCACAAAAATTATTCATGGCAATATGCATACACGCTACCAATAATATACTTATTAAAAAATTTAATTTGTTCACAAATTCGTAAAATTTGATAACTTAGAAGAATATTTAACTGCTTAGGAGGATTTAGATCATCCGAGAGTTATTATGACTTAGTCATGGATTTCGAGAAACAAGAACACAATGGCTAATCAATATTTAAGCAAACCAACGAACCATGTTTTCAAAACAGGAACACAGTGGCTAATCAGCATTTAAGCAAACCAATTAACCATATTTTCACACAAAACCATAATTGGAAAGTGTGTAGAAAGGAAAGTGATTAACCTTCATCTAGTGTACATCAGTTATAAAATTACCCTTTTACTCTGTAATTACGTAACTCAGGGTTATATATACCCATCTCTTGCTCTCATATCAATACACTCAAATTTATCTTTCTCTCACTTCCTTCTCTCTCTTCTCTCTCCAATACTCTCTCTCTCTCTCTCTCTTATTCTATATGGTATACAGAGCATCATGACTTCATCATCATCTCTTTCTGAAAATTTTTCTTCCAAAACAGAGCCTGCTGTGCCCTATATTTTTCACACTCCTATTCCGATAAAACTCGATGCTGATAATTTCTTGATTTGGCGGCAACAAGTCACTGCAACCTTAAGGAGCATGGATCTTCTACCTTTCTTGGATGGGTCTTGCATGCCGTCACGCCTCCTTGCTGTTGATGATGCCTCTCCTAAGTCTGTCAACCCCAAATATCTTACATATGAGCGTCAGGATCAGTCTGTTCTTGCATGGTTATTGGCTTCCATGACGACTAGCATTCTCACACAAATGGTGGGCTTGGATTCATCACATCAGGTATGGAGCAAACTTCAAACCCACTATGCCTCTCAAACCAGAGCACAGATCAAGAAACACAAACAACATCTACGTAACCCCAAGAAAGATAGGTCTATTTCCACCTTTCTCCTTGATATCAAGAAAACCGTCGACAATCTTGCTACAGTTGGATGCCCAATCTCCACAGAGGATCATATTGAAGCTATTCTTGATGGGTTGTCCGATGAATACGACCCTTTCGTCACTTCCGTTACATCTCGCCTTGATCCCTATACGGTGGATGATATAGAAACGCTTCTTTTGGCTCAAGAGAGTCGTATTGAGAAAGCCAAACACTCTGTTGATCATCTTCTACAGGCCAATGTTTCCGCTGCTCCCGCCAACATTCATCAATCTTATTCCTCTCGCACAAAGCAGTTTCCGTCTCATGCTACTTATGGTAATAGTAAACAACGCCTCTATTCCAAACAACGCTTTCCACCCTTCAAGAACTATCACAAGACACCTCCCACTACCTCCGCGACAAGAGTGCAATGTCAAATCTGCGAGAAATATGGGCATTCCGCTTTGCACTGTTGGCACAGGTCTGACCCATCTTCTTCATCCCAAGTCTCTGCTAACACATCTCATTTCTCCTCTATTAGTGATGATGATGAACCATCGATCCTTGGCATGCCTGGTAATCAACATGATCCTTTGTGGTACCCTGATAGTGGTGCTTCTCATCACCTCACTGCTCAAAGCACTAATCTCTCCACTAAAACACCCTACACAGGTTCTGACAAAGTCTCTATAGGTAATGGTTCAAAGTTACCCATCCACACATTGGTACTGCCACTTATACTGACTTATCTACACATAATACATTCTCTTTAACCAACTTGCTGCATGTTCCCTCTATTTCCAAGAATCTCTTAAGTGTTTCTCGGTTTGCTCGTGACAACTGTGTATTTTTTGAGTTTTACCCTGACATGTGCTTTGTCAAACGTCAGGGAACAAACGAGATACTCCTCCAAGGCAAGCTTAAGGATGGTCTCTATGTCTTCACCAATCTTGTTCACAATACTTCCTGTTCTGCTTATGTTTCTGTTGTTTCTTCCTCTACTTACAACATTTGGCATTCTCGTTTTGGCCATGCTCAACCTAAAGTGATTCATCAAATAATGAAACATTGTAATATCCCATATACTACTACTCGGGAATTTTGTACTGCATGTGTAATTGGAAAATCTCATCAACAACCTTTTCATACTTCTCAAATTGTATATTCCAAACCACTTCAACTTGTTTTCATTGATATTTGGGGTCCTTCTTCTACCCCTGCTACTAATGGTGCTTGTTATTACATTGCCTTTGTAGATGCTTACACTAAATATGTATGGCTTTACTTAATACATAGCAAAGCACAAGCTCTCTCTGTTCTCCAATCTTTCAAATTATTTGCAGAAAAACAAACTGGATTTTCTCTCTTAAGCATTCAAACAGATAATGCAAAGGAATTCTTGTGTTTTAAAAATTTTCTCTCCACTCATGGTATCACACATCGTTTAACTTGCCCGCATACGCATCAACAAAATGGTTCTATAGAGCGCAAACACAGGCACATAGTTGATATTGGTTTAACTTTGCTTGCTAGTTCGTCCTTACCTATGTCTTTTTGGGGATATGCTTTTAGTGCTGATGTTTCTATTATAAATGTGCTACCTACTTCTGTCTTACACAACTCAAGTCCATATCAACTTCTGTTTAATAAGAAACCCGATTATTCTATATATAAAATTTTTGGATGTGCCTGTTATCCGCCGCTTAGGCCATATAATAAGCATAAAATGAATTTACGTTCTTCTTTATGTGTGTTCCTTGGGTATGCACCAAATCACAGAGGTTATATTTGCTTATCACCCACGGGTCGTATATACATTTCTCGTCATGTTATCTTTGATGAACAGGTTTGTCCCTATGCTCTTTCTCTTAACCCATTCATTTCTGTTTCTTCAAATAATATGAGCCATTCCTCTTCTACACCTACCCTAGCGGTGTTCCCAGCTGTTCCGCAGCCTACGCCTCCGCCCACAAGTATTGATCGTTCTACCGTCTCCTCTGACCCTCCTCCCCATCAAGTTGATACCTCTTTTGCTGTGCCTTCACCACCGATTAGCCCACCTTCATCCCCTGTTCTTCTCCCTCGCACCGCTGAACCACAAAACACCCATCGTATGATTACTCGTGCTAAGGCTGGTGTTTTTAAACCTCACACGTTTGTTGCACCCACTGTTTCTGGTTTACCCAAGTCCACAAAGGATGCTCTTCTTCATCCTGAATGGTTCTCTGCCATGCAAGAAGAACTCACTACTTTACACCATAATCACACATGGGTTCTCACGCCTCTTCCTCCTGGAGTTACACCCATAGGATGCAAATGGATTTTTAAAATCAAATACAACACTGATGGCTCTTTCCAAAGGAACAAAGCCCGTCTTGTTGCCAAAGGGTTCCATCAACAACCAGGTTTGGATTATTTTGAAACCTTCAGCCCTGTTATTAAACATGTTACTATTCGTCTCATTCTTACCTTAGCTTTACAACGTAACTGGTTTATAAATCAAATTGATATAAATAATGTGTTTTTATATGGGGATCTGGAAGAATCGGTCTATATGGTTCAACCACCAGGCTTTGTCACTGGGAATTCCAACATAGTTTGTAAACTCAACAAAGCTATATACGGTTTAAAGCAGGCACCGAGATCGTGGTTTCACAAGCTAAGTACCACTCTATGCTCTCTTGGTTTCAGTTCAACCATAAGTGATACTTCTCTGTTTATTCACTTTAAAAATGATATTATCTTATTTGTGCTCATCTGCGTTGATGATATTCTCATCACAGGGAATTCTACAACTGCTATTCAATCTCTCATCACGGAACTTAGTAAACACTTTGGCTTAAAGAACATGGGTCGCCTTCATTACTTTCTGGGAGTTGAAGCTAATTGGACATCGGATGGCGGTTTACACCTCTCCCAAACAAAATATATTCATGATTTGCTTAACAAAGCTAATATGGGTTCTTCGAAACCACAACCAACGCCAATGTTGTCTACCTCTCGTCTAACCAAGGATGCCACCACTGCGTTTGACGATCCTTCTTTGTATCGCTCTGTGGTTGGGTCTCTACAATATCTGATGGAGATCAAGCCCAAGAGAACATGGAGACCACTCATCAAGCTCAAGAAGAGGTGGAGGCACAAAGGGAGGACGCCCATGGAGGTCAAAGTCCACCTCAAAGGATTACAAGAAGCATGTTCAAAGCCTTGGGAGCTAGAGGACATTTATTTTCTCTTTTTGTAGTGTCTTTAGTTGAAGGTGCTTAGAGGGAAACCTTAGAAACCTCTTTTGTTATAGCATCTTTTAGGTTTTAGTTAGGAGCTTTAGGGGGGTGTATTAGTAGATAGGTGTAGAAGTAGAATAGGGGGTGCCAAAGTGAAGGGAAGGATCACACCTTCCTTGCTTTGCATTTTAGCGCCGGTTCTAGATGGTTTTAGGAGGGAATTTTGAATTGTTTTAGCTTTCTTTTTCAGCACCTTAGGCTATAAATAGAGGTGCCTTCCTTGTAAATTTCAGATTTGAATTCATCTAAAGAAACTATACTCAAAATTGGAGTGAGCATTTGGAGAGCTTTTGAGCTTCTACTCTAGTCTTATCTTGAAGGACCATGGTTTCCTCAAGTGGCGGCTTGCACACTCATCTAGGAGCATCCATACTTCTAGTGGCGTGATCATCCAACCTATCTTCCATCTTCATGAGCATTCTCTTCTCCTTCCTTTCTTCTTCTTCAATTTGTTCATGTTGCCTTGAGTTTTGAGTTGTTTTTGTTTCGGTTCCTTTAATTTTCCAGCACCTATATTCTGTTTGTTTCTTAATTCTGTTCGGTCTCTTCTTTTTATTTTCCTTTGTTGATTCAATTTGACAATATTTGGTTCATCCAAATGAGTTTGGGATTTGGTACTTGTTATTGGTGAGTTCTTGATTTTAGAACCATGATCCAACTTCTAAGAAAGTGCCTCTATATTTTCCAGCTCAAGGTGATTCCTCAAAGTGTCAAGAATCTTGTTATATTTGGCTATTGGAATCACATCATGTGGTATCATGAGTCTTAGGTTCATTCTTGTTTAATTGTTGAGTTGTGTGCACTTTATTTCAAGAGCTCTTTTTCATTTCTTGCAATTTAAGTTTCTGTTTTAGAATTTTAATTGAGTATTCTTGCTGTTTTTCTTTTGCTCCAAGTGTTTGTGGAAAGGTTTATGGCACTCATAATTCTTATGAGTATGGTTGCTCTTTTGGAATGGCATTATCCTTCCTAGAGTTTACCTTAAGCTTCCTTTCACTTGTTACAATTTGTGATGTGTCTTTTAATTTTTGAATCATGTCAAGTTTTGTCTTAGTCATGTTATTCCATATATGTCATTACTTCTAGTAGTACTTTTATTGTTTTGATTGTTTCTTGCTTTGGTGTCATATAATTTTCTGAATTGATGTTGATCCTTTGTGCATTTTCTTTTTAGAATTGAGTTCATACTTGTATTCTAGACCTATACAAGTTCCAATACATCATTTTCTATTATGTCTTTGCTAGTTCATCATTCTGTTTTTTTTATTCCTATTAGGATTCCTCTGTTTCTGAAAAGAGTGCTTACTGTTTTTCCTTATTGCAACTGATTTACGTACTGTAAAATTCTGAAATTCTGTATTTGAGATATTCAAAGTGTTAGAAAAGAATAGAAAAAAGAATCATTCAAAAATATGAAGTACACAAAAAATGATAAATAAAATAAAAAAAGTGTACATTCCTGCCGAAAAAAATACGGTAATCTTCTCTCAATTGGCTTACTGTTTTTAATTGATTCCAGTGCCATTATTGAGTTAACATCTTGAAGTTTCTGTGGTATAAATTCATCCAAATGAGTTTGGGATTTGGTACTTGTTATTGGTGAGTTCTTGATTTTAGAACCATGATCCAACTTCTAAGAAAGTGCCTCTATATTTTCCAGCTCAAGGTGATTCCTCAAAGTGTCAAGAATCTTGTTCTATTTATCTGCTCATCACTCGTCCAGAGCTCGCTTATAGTGTCAATCGGGTTTGTCAATTCATGCATAACCCTCAACATCATCACTTGAAGGCTGTCAAGCGCATTTTACGCTATCTGGCAGGCACTTCTACACACGGTCTTCAGCTTCGCCGTTCCTCTCATCTCTCTCTCAATGCCTTTGCAGACGCTAATTGGGGTTCTGATCCGGATGACCGGAAATCCACTTCAGGACTTGTGATCTATTTTGGTTCTAACCCCATTGCTTGGCTGTCAAAGAAACAAATTTTCTCGGAGTTCTACAGAAGCAGAATATCGCAGCATTGTTGCAGCGCTTGCTGAACTCAAATGGATTCAGAATTTACTAACAGAGATTCATCTTCCTCCTACCACTCCCACCATTCGAACGGACAACCTTGGTGCAGTTCTGCTTGCTTCCAACCATATCATGCACTCCAAAACTAAACATTTCGAACTAGACCTTTACTTTGTTAGAGAAGCTCTTCAACAAAGGCAACTGCAGCTCCTCCATGTTCCTGCAACTTTTCAAATAGCAGATATTTTCACAAAACCCTTAACAGCCACCACCTTCACTGCCTTCTCACGTAAATTAATGGTGTTAGACAAAAACAACCATTAATTTAAGGGGGGCTGTTAGTACATCAGTTATAATATTACCCTTTTACTCTGTAATTACGTAACTCAGGGTTATATATACCCATCTCTTGCTCTCATATCAATACACTCAGATTTATCTTTCTCTCACTTCCTTCTCTCTCTTCTCTCTCCAATACTCTCTCTCTCTCTCTCTCTCTCTCTCTCTCTCTCTCTCTCTCTCTTATTCTATATCTAGCTATCTAGGTGCATCGATAGAAAACTATTTATGTGGATGGATTTGAGAGAATATATGAAGTGTTATTTATGCAGAAAGATTTAAGGGAATGTGGCGTGTTTGATCTATTCATTAGTGTAGAAATGAGAGTGTGTATGTGCGAAGAAAGTTTGGAGGGAGTGTATCACTCATGAGTGAAGAAAGACAAGAAAAGTTAGTTGGACTTGCTGAGAAGACGAGATTGCCCTTGACTTTTACATTGTTCACGTAGAGATTGCTAAACTCCAATAGAAAATCCTTTGACTAGTGTAGGTGGTCCTTTGAAAACGACAATAAATACTCATGAATGGAGGTAGAAGAGCTTCACAGTTGTGTTCTTAAGCTTGACAAAGTTGGTGCTTGTTTGTGTGAGTTGTGTGAAGTGTAGGGGAGCTTGTTTTGTTGGAGTTCGTGCACATACACAGACTTTGCATGGCTTGGTTGTATTGAACTTACCTTGATAATTTCTCTTGGATTTGCTGGTAATCTTTGGACTAAGTGTTAGCCTCTAGTAGGACTTACTTAATACGGATCTTCTGGAAGACGTTAGTTGTTATTATGTTTATTGAATATCTTGGATGTGTAGATCCATGTAAGATCTATACTTGAAAAAAAATTGATATTTTATGTTGGTATTTGAAGAAAATTGAATAATTGAAATATTGATCCATGTAATTTGGTTTTCTCTATTTGATTTAATTGTGTATATTATAAAATTTTATTTTCACTAGCTTACCCTTTCTTTTCTTGTTGCGTTGTGAACTGCGATGACCGTACTATGTACACGAACAAACGAACAAATGATCATACAGGTGCAGGAGAGCCTGAAAGGCTTTAGAGTTTGTTTTGAGCTACGAATTGTAAATATTTGTATTCCTATAAGTCTTAATTATGTATTACGAATGTTTTAAAAAACTCTAAACTTGTATAGAAACATATAGAACTTGTATTATAATAGTTAAATGTATTTTTGGGATGCACAAATATTATTAAGTCAAAGTTATTTTCCAGACTAACACGAGTCATGATTTTCTTAATTAACATTAACAATAATTTGATTAATGTCAAATATATTTATGTCGGTTTTTTTTAGTTGATGTCACTTGGGATATTTTAAACCAATGTAAATTAGAGTTATTTTTTGAAAGACGTAAGTTAGTGTTATTTATTGATCAATGTTAATTAGAATATTTAATTTAATGTTCAAATTGAACTACCTCAAAATCCATTTTCAAAATCAATCTATCATTTATGACAAATTCCACAGATAATTAATCATTCTATATTTTCAAACCAATTTTAATATAAATCTTTTCCTAGAGTTAACTTAGCATTTATCTCTAAAAAACTAAAATTGTAGAAATCTAAATTACATAACCAAAAACACAACTAAATTTTTGTACATGACTAAATAAGCTGAAAAGTTCACTTTAGTTAACTATCCAAATCAAAATAGATGACAATCATGAAAAATAAAGAAAAAAGGATTTAGGGTAATTATATATAAAATAAAAGATAATTTTAAAATAACATATAATAATATATATTATAAATTATTATATATAAGTTAATTTTAAGAGTTTAAAAAGTGCATTTTATATTTTAAAAATTCTTAGAAGAAAATACAAAAATTTCTTATAAAAAAATTGGTTGATAAATACTAAAGTTATCCTTATCTCATTTGTACCCTACTCTTTTTAGTTGTAACCTTTTTTGAAACCATTTTTGTGATTTTTTACGTGAATAATAATTGAATTCTACTCATATTTGAAATTGCTGATTAATATATTTCATATAGTCACACGAGATTTAAATCTATAAATCTATATTTATATATAAAGAGAATTTTTCATTATAACGATTTTTTTTTACATAATTTTTTTTTCGATTCTATCCTTATTTAATATATCTCATTTTATTAATAGAATGAAATATTTTGTCATTTCATATGAATTACTTAAAAATAAAATTATTGTTTAATTTTTTAAATTAATATAAATATACAGTTTTTATATGACTTCCCTACTATTTTCTTAGTTCCTTATTTTACGGCAACAAGATGAAGAAAGAGAGAACATACTCTCACACATTTTTACACCAAATTTCACATATAAAATAAAATAACCTCTATTTTCGATCACCTTTGTCCTCCATTTTCTGCTTTTCATTTTCGACTCATTCAAAATTATTTCTGTATGTATGTTAAATTTCTATCATCGTAAAAATCGAGAGAAAAATGCAAATACACAATGCGGTTGCGTCTGTGTTTCCACCAGTATATATAATTTAATTTGATAAAATTTTGAATAATTATAATACTATTTTAACAATATAAAATTCAAGTTTAATTTAATTTTAAAAATTAGTTTGATAATGAAAAGGAGAAGAAATAGTGATGATGTTTTACATATATTTTTTTATAATGAGAGCTATAAGGGCAGGATGGAGACATTGCATGTGATGATGAGACACTCTTTAATTTGAATAATTGTTTATGGATAAGTAACGAATATAAATATGACAAAATTCAAAATTCAAATGCTTGTGCTGTTTCTAACACACGCTTCCCATTCAATTATTATGTTGCACTTCCAACATCATATTTCTCTTTTAAATTCAATTCTTAAATTATTCTCATCTTATTTAAATTCTTAACTCACTCTAATGTTTCGAAAGAAGGATTTGGCTGTATTTTTTTTTGGGTGGATTTTAAATGGATTAATGATAACAAATAAATGTAGTTTGAAACTGTAATTTCTGTGTTAAGAAAATTATTAAATATACATTATTTTTTTAAAAAAATAATTAATTATTATATTAAATAAATTAAATATTATTTTATAAACTAAAAAATATTATTAGTATCTAAATTAATTTTTATTATTAAAAAAAATTATAACTTAGTTTCTAAATTGTTATCGAATTAACTATCTAGATTTTAAACAACTAATTTAGTAGATGGTACCTAATTAGATACAAATTTAAAAATTAATTTAATTTTTTTATTAATATTAATAATTATTTTAATCTATAAATAATATTTAATTTAATTAATATACTAATTAATTATTTTTTATTTTTAAAATTATTTTTATTTAATTATTTTCGCGTAGTGTTATATGTAAGTTTTACATGACTTGAAACATCTTTAAATACTCAAATTAATCTATTTTATTTTTTTGTTTGAAAAGGAATTTAGTTGCTTTGAGTCTAAAGAGGAGTTTCAAGTTCCAAGAATTTTGTAAATGAAAATTTTACTTTACTTTAATTATTCAAAAATGTGATTTTATTTTATTTTTTCTAAATCAAATATTTTTTTTTTGTGTGATTTTATTTATTATTTTTAAAATAGTGTACAATGAAATGTCCTATTTCATATATTGTCTTAATCTATAACAACAAGGTATTCTTATTTAGTGTTAATTTTGAGAGTAAAAAAATAAGTTTATATAGTCTTTTTTGTTAAATATGATCGTTTTTCTTTTATAATTAATGAATGTTGTGTTGTGATTTAAAATATTATTAAAAGTAAAATAAAAATAATTTCTATACATTATAAAACTTCTTTATACATAGTATTATATAGATTAGAAACAACAGTTATAAACTTAAATAAATTCTAATCTATCTTTTATTTATTTTACGTTTTTTTGTGAAATACGTTTTTTTTTGTCTTTAGAATTTTTTTTCCTTATCTTCCAAATTTTTTTATTCTATATTTTTCTTGTGGTTATATGGACTGTTATTAACTTGATGCACCATTATTTAAAGAAAAAAAAATCTTTTAAAACAACAATTTCCAATAGTGGAATAAAAAATAAATAAACGTTTATAATCAAAATTCAAGAAAAAAATAATTTATAATCTAAATTATTATATTTATTTTTTATTTTTTTATTTTTATAAATAAAATAAAATAAGACACTTCAGAAACATTTCAATTTTTATACAGATGCTTCTGAAACTGTCTCAACCCTTATACAGACACTTCAGAAGTCTCGACTACAAGTGTTTCAACCCTTATACTGAAGTGATCAAAATTATTTCAAAATATATATATTTTGAATATTCTTCCACTCCTAAAAGGGTTGAATATTAACTTTTCCCTTTTTTTTTAAATTTTTATTTTAACATGTGTCTTCTCTTCTTGGAGGGAGAGAAAGGGCAAAAATGATGGACCTATGAAGAGGTGGATTATGTGTGTCCATGAGAATGGAATATTTAGTTGTGAGGCACAAAAACAAAAAGGATGTTACTTTACTTTATTATATAATAATTTTCTTTATGATATGAATGCACATGATAATGGAAAAGTCCTACACAAAGTACAATCTCTTCTCATGCTTCTATTATTTGTTCTTTTGTAAGAACAATTATATCATAAGAGACTTTCTAGGAAGCTACCCCAAGCACAACCCTACCCTTTTGAAATATGCCCTAATTTTTTTTTATTAAAACACATGAGGGTGTTTAGAACAACAACTCTTTAATTTCCATTAATATTGCTTTCTCTAGAAATGAGATTCTTAGGAAAAAATTTATGAAAAAAAAAATCTAAAATTTGTTTTGTTACTATTTTGTTTTACTCAAAAGATATATTTAGGGTTTATGAGAAAGTTTAGTAATTTTGCACTCAATTATCATGAATTTTTTTATTCTTGTTTATTCATAAAATACATTATTTTTTGTTATTTTTTTATCATCTAAAACAAACTTTATTCTCATTCCATTTATTTAGATATATTAACTGCTACAAGCTAATGAGATTACTCTCACATCCTTCAATCCCAAAAACACTTTTTTAATAAATAATAAAATATATAAAAAAAGATATTGTATCATTTCTTTATATAAAACTCACAAAAAATAGTCTTTATAATCAATTAATGATATAAACCATAGTAAAAATTCAAAGAAATTATTTAAAACAAAAATAAATAAATAAATAATATCTTTATTCCAATGTTGCATCTAATCACAATATACACAAAAGTAAAAATAATAACATGGTCAGTTCAATCTTGTTAAATAAAAAAAAATGTATATCTAAGTTTTCGATACTAGTTTTCACTGGTGTAAAAAATGTCAAAAACAATGGTTTTTTAGCAATTACACCACGGTTTTGAAACCGCTATCTTTGAATACATAGTCTATTTTATTGAGGTATAGATGGTGGCTCTAGAACCGTTGTGCATAAGTCACACATAAACGATGATTATGACCATAACCGTCGTTTGTACCCTTTCCTAAATCGTGCACATGGTTGAGTTTTAGACGGTGGTTATGGTTATAACCACCGTTATTATGGACATTCTTTTTTTAGTTCATTTTGTTTTATGTGTTTTTCCATCTTAATTAACTTGTTCATTTAAATCCATCCAGCCATATACATAAATTGGAACGCATTCATTCAAAAAAACAAATTATATTGTTAAAAATGTATTACAAATACTAATACATATTCCTATCTATCTATCTATCTAATTCCTATACTATTGATTAGTTATCCTAGAGAAAATATGTGGTCCAAGCATGTCTCACATAATCTATGGTGGCCAAATACACTGGTTGCTCATTCGTAAAGAACTGCATTACAAAATAAGGTTCACATTAGTGTTAAGATACATATACTTTAAAGAATTATAAAGAATAATTTAAATATTATTACTTACTCCCAATCTTTTTGAATGCCTAGTCTTACAATGGTAACCATTCATTGCATAACGTAATAGCCACACTCATAGCCTCCCAGTTGTCTATTACACTATAATTCAATATAAATTAAAAGATAATATTAATAAACAATGAAAAGAGGGAGACAAAAATTACAAACCTTTAGGTTCAACCATGTCAGCTTTTGGTAATTTGCACTGAGTCAACCTCTGAGTATGCTATATCCACGCCATGCCCTAATTAATACAAAAAACCGCGTTAGTAGACATTTAAGTAACATATGCAGTTAAGTTTATAATGTAATTACACATCAATTATTTGCTTCAGATATGTGGATGACTTCTTGTGCAGTGAACAAAATCACACAACGGTGCTATCAACTATGAATAACACAAGTAACTGCCAGTGACCCCTACATCATTCATGAAAACAAATAGTAAATATTTAAAACATGAAATAGTAATATTTGACCTTATAATTGAACTTACCCATTAATATAAGGGCAAACATAAATTTGTTTTCCCTCTAAACTCAGAGTGTTAGTGATGTATGATTGAGTTTCAACTTTCTTTGAACCAATTTGATTAATCAAATAGGGATCCAAGAATTCATAGATATCTTGATTCCTATCATTAATAGAAACATAACATATCTCCTAACCCCACACAAAGAAATCCAAAATAATAACAAACAAATAAAAGCTCACTACTATCGTGTATTGTGCAATCACAGAACCTAGATTTAATATTGCACAACATAACCATGCAACAACTAACCAGTTACCAAACAAACATGGCACCACCATTAGAGCTTTCTATGATCAACTGCTCTATAAACTTGCTTTTGTATGATTTCTATTGATCATTTATATAGTATGAATTAATGTAATTAATTTGTAAAACTATTAGATAGTTCCAATTAGAAATGTTGTAAGATGAACTTAATTTCTAATTCTTTGTATATCTATTTGAAATAATAAATTAATTTTAAAAGGAGTTAAATAGAGTTTACAAATTTGTTCACAATAGATGGTTAGTTGAATGAGTGTTTACACTTTTAAAAATATTTTGAATTAAAAGTAATTTTCACAAAATTTAGTATAAAAATGTGTTAAAGTTAAATAGGCTAAATAGTCTATACGAGTATAATAAAATATAAGAGTGTGGTTTTTTTTATAAGGGTTGAAACACTTAAATGTCCCTTAATATTAATTAATTATTTGTTAATAAAAAAATATAATAAAATAATATTTCTTGTTTTTATTTTTATCCTGTTACTTCCATTTCACCTTCAATAATTTCTTAAAAGTTTCTATTATAAATTTAATTCATTACAAGTATTATTATTTTCTATAATTTATATGAGTGTGTGACAAACTCTCTTTATTTATTACATTAAATCACTGTCGACAACTTTCATGAGTATTTTATGTTTGTTATTCTTAACTACAAATAATAAAGATACTTTTGATGAATGATATGACTTTGTGAACTCTAAAAAACCAAAATGTCTTGTTTAATTACAAATATTGAAGCAAACATTTGATTGTTAAATAATTAGAACACGCATATTTTCTTATGATAATCATTATACTTTTGTGTATCTTTAATTTGTCTTTATGTGTTCTTCACATTGAGAAAGAAATTAAAAAAAATATAAATAATAAATAATAAATTTTATTTTTTACGTGATATTACTTTTTGATACAGTGTTGAGGTGTTAGTTTGAAACTAAATCTTTCAATTGCCAACACTTTGAGTTGGATGATTGGTGATGATTTGTAGGTCATGTTAATTTAATTTAAATTAGTTTTTAATTTCCTAATATATTTTATTATTAAAATATATCTTATTTAACTTTTCACGCGCGCGTGTAGTAAAGCTACATAGTTATAAATATATGTTTTATTTATATTATTATGAAATATATATTGCTTATCATATATATATATATATTACAATATTTATTATTTTTTATAAGTATTTGTATAATAAATAATAAAAATATATTAAATAGAACTTAAAAAATTTAAAATTTAAAATATTAAAAACAAACAAAATTTATAGACATTAATAATTTTTAATAAATTCATAACAATACATTAAACTTTCATGTCTAATTATTTCAAATAATATCAATTATAATTTTTTGTAACATCCGATAAAAAAACACAACTTTTTTCTCACGCTCTTTCTCATACTCTCCTATTTTTCTTTTCTTTTTTTTAACTTTTCAAATTCCATATATCATTATTTCATAAAATCTGATGATATCTCATAGTAGTTAAGAAACTACAAATCAATCCAACATGATTAAAATTTCAAATAAATTTATTCTAAAGATTTCTTGTTTTCTATTTTTTTTATGATTTTGTTATTAATATAGATCGGACCAGAAAAAAAATTATAATTTTAACTTGTTATATCATATCATTATGGTGATTAAGTTAGATATCTTATAAATTAAAATTTTTTTAGTATCTAAAGTAGTTTCTATTATTAATAAAATTTTATAAAATATCAAACATTAACTATCAAAAAAGATTTTAGTTACTAACTATTTTGTATTCTAAATTAATCTTAAATTTAAAGTAGTTGGTATCTAATTAAATACTAATTTATAAATTTTATTAAATAATAAAATCTACTTTAGATACCATTAGTTTTTTTTAGTTTCTAAAACAATATTTTTTTTATCAACAAAGAATATATAAAATAAAATGAGGCACTTCAGAGGTGCATCAACCCTTATACAAAACACCCAAAACAAGTTTCCTAGCACCCAACCAGCTAAGGATCCACCAGACATTACAACACACTAACCATAAACCTACCAAATCAAGATACAAAATCCCAACAAAAACAATTATATCAACCCACCAAAGAGACTACACCCTCAAACATGACATAAAATCTAACTACTAAACAAGATCTTTGACAACAAGCTGAAGAGCTCCAAATAACCAAGTGCCTACATCAACAAATCGGTCTTGCGAGGAGGATACATGAACCAAAAGACATGCAAAAAGCACTTTACCACTTCATAATTTGGACAGAACAATAACCATAAACACCACACATCAATTTATCAAAACTCATGCACCATATAGGTCCAACGTCCAACCGATATAATAAGTCAAATACACTTTCCTTTATCGCAACCCAAGAGCAAAACCATCAACCCAAATCTGTTAGATAGAAAAAACCAAGAAACCTGCAAAGCACACCATAACTTCCAAACCTGGAAAAAATATTAGCCAAAACCATTAACCATGGAACACCAAAAATCAATCTTTCAAATTCCTCATACATCATTGAGGTTCCAAATACTAATCCGAGTAAGAGAAATCAACCAATCTTTCTTTTACTGTGACCCAAGACCAAGTCTTCATTTGTACCACCGTAAAACCTCCACTAAATCTACGCGCCCATTCTAAAAAACAACCTTATTCTTGTGGTTCCAAATTTCACTTACAATACCTACCCAAATGTCCCCCCAACACCTAATAATAGCATGTTTCAAACCTATAAGTTTAAACATCTTAAAATGCATTTGTGCATCACAATGTAGAGCCAAAGAAGATCGCAACCACTCGAGACACATTCCCCTAATTCTCCAAGAAACCCTACACTTAAAAAATAGTAACTATTTTTTTTTTCCTTTCAATTAGTTAATATAGTAACTAATTATTTTTTGTCTTTAAAATTGATTTCTATTTAATAATTTTGTTATAGTGATTAAGAATCCACAAAATGTATTTTTCAAAACTACAATCTTTTTCATTTGTATGGTGAATTTTTTATTTTTTTTACTATATAAAAAATATACTATAAATATATCATTTAAGCTATTAAGCAATTACATATTCATAAAAAAAATATTTTCATTTTATCTAAATATCCTATAAACTCAATATCTTCTATATCAATCTATAAACTCAATATCTTCTATATCAATCCATAAGTAGATACCTTGAATATAATATTTATAGTTGGATGTGGGTGGATAGATAAGATGATATCAATTCCCAATGAAGAAAAATAGAAGCACATGCAAACCAATTATTTTGCAACCAACTTTGCATGTACACTTGTTTGGGAGGGGACACTTCCTTTATACATACGAATCACCCATTCCTATTCACCACAATTGTAGACCACACTACTACATGCACGAAAAGACATGCATATATTGTCTCATAAACTAAATTTCTTAAAAAATCTCACTTGCTACCAAAATTAAAACATGGGAAAAGTTATGTTTAAATAATTTTTTACTTAATTAAACTTTTATATATATATATATATATATATATATATTAAAGTTTAGAGATAAAATAAAATTAATTAGTTGACTAAATTATATATTATTTAATAAAAAATTATTGGTATATAAAGTAATTTTTAGGTTTTTTGACCATGATGGGGTTATTATTTTTGGTTTTTACCAAAATGGATCCGTTTTAAAAAAAATTACAAATTTAGGCAAGTCGTGCCAATTCAGCACGACTTCATATGTAGAAATCGTTCCAATTAGGCACGACTTCTGCCATGTCATAATGAAGTCGTGCCAACTTGGCACGACTTCTGCCCTGTCATATTGAAGTCGTGCCAACTTGGCACGACTTCTGCCACGTCATTTTTTAAAAAATTTTATTGTTTATATATTGGATAGTAAGTTATGTAATGTTAAAAATTAATTTGATACATAATTTTCTAAGAGTGTTAGTTTTAAGGAACAAAAAATTGGATAATCGTGTATGGATCATGTTTGACGGTAATGTAATACAATAACTTGATTATTTGATTAATTAAAAAATGAAGAAAATTGTTATTGAATTTGGAAATAAATAGATAAATGAAAAATTATTATATTTGGAAAATAAATAGAGAATTATTGTTGTGAATTTGCAAAATAAATAGTTTGAGAAGTAATGATTTTACAGAACACATAATGATGAGAAGAAATTAATTTGTAACATTACATAACTTACTACCGAATATATAAACAATAAAATTAAAAATAAAATAAAAAATTATGACGTGGCAGAAGTCGTGCCAAACGACTTCAATATGACAGGGCAGAAGTCGTGCCAAGTTGGCACAACTTCAGTATGACAGGGCAGAAGTCGTACCAAGTTGGCACGACTTTAGTATGACATGCCAGTGCCTAATTGGGACGACTTCTGCATATGAAGTCGTCCCAATTAGGCACGACTTGCCTAAATTTGTAATTTTTTTTAAACGGACCCCATTTTGGTAAAAAAAAAAAAAAAACTCCATCATGGTCAAAAAACCTAATTTTTATTATTAATAAAATTTATAAACTAATTTCTATAATTAGCTAATTGACATCTAATTAGTTATCAAAATTTTAACTACAAATTTTAAGATTTAAAGTAGTTGGTAGTTAAAATATTGGTAACTAATTAGTTATCAATTTAAAAACTAATTTATAATTTTTTATTAAATTTTTATCAACAATAAAAATAATAAATGTGGAGAATTTTAAGCTTCAAACCTTATAGATTACAATATAATGTTTTCCTAAACCCAAATAATCAAATGTACTCTAGGAATGTTGATAACATAAATTCAAGAATTCAAAGGCACCAAGTAATCAAATTATATATAACAAAAACATTTGAGGTACCAATTTAACTTTGAGCCTAACTTCAATTCTTCTAATATCAAGCAAGAAACAAATCTGAAATCTAAGAGCAACTTATAACTTTCATACCACAATAAATTAGCATATCACGAAAATACATAATACATATATGAATGTTCATGGAGTAATCCTTCTTTGTCAATACATATATTTTTCAATAATAGGAAGAAAAATAAATTATTTTAAAATATCCCTAAAAAAACAGAGAAGCCTATTTGTCGTTATAATATTACATCTTACTTCCAATAGATAATTTCTTGATAGAATGCTTCGTTAGGCCAGGAAAATGAATATTCATCATGTAGTCTTTCCAATTAATGCTCTTCGGATCAATGTCAAAGTCAAATCTACCATCCATACTAGCAACCCTCTTTGTTACCATTCTTAAACTTTCTGCATTCGTGTCATCAAAGCTGTTTAAAATGCATTTCAAAGTAAATATTAGGGTGACCTCCAAAAAATGTTATCAAATTCACCAAAACAATATATATATATATATATATATATATATATATATATTAGAGTAAATATATATGGTATATGGTACATACATGCCCTTAAACATGGAAAAAGGTTTCAAGAAATCTTCAATTTTAATCACCACCTTTGATCCATTGAGAGAATTATAATCAAAGAAAGAATAAAGGATTAGTAAAAAAAAAGAGCACAAAAACGAAATTTTACTTATGGAGCTTGTAGCAATTTGTTATTACTTACATATATATGACATAGAAAGCTTTAGTTGGTGGCTTGTGTTATTAGGGTTTACATAGTGGGAACAACTGATTAGACCTATGAAGCATAACTTCTAATATTCTTAGGGTAGGATTTTATTTTTCAATTTTTTGGTTTGTTATTGTGCATCTATTTTTCTAATAAATTTCTTTAAATTAACAAAAAAAAAATCTCAAATTATGAGTATGATAAATAGTGTTTAATCTAAGTAGGATGAGGTAATTTAGAAGATCCAATTTCAATGCTTGTACCATTTTTATAAAATGACTAATGATTAATACAAAGATGGTTGATATTGTAAATATTTTGGTTGGTGAGTTTCTTGTGTCAATTTTTTTAGAAAACAATTCTAAGCTAATACAAGATATAATAATTCTATTTTGAGGGATTCTCATATAACATTCATTTGTTTTGATAAAATATATGAGAGAGTTTTTTTTTTAAGAATTGGGTATCTCTTAAATATCTCTATTTATTTATTCTATTATTTATTGATAAAAAAAAATTGTTTAATCTAAGTAACATAAAATTTATGAAAGAAGAATACCTTATTTTGACCGAGTTCATTCACATAAGAGGATAAGATTAATTTCTTGGTGACAACTATTGTCCTTCCATATTTATCAACAAATGGATATTTTGTAAAGTAGTAATACATAACATCAACAAAATCATTGACTGTAAAAGGATTTCTCAGTGAAGATCCAATATGGTACACCAAATTTTTTGGTAGACCTTTGGAAAGAGCCATTGATGCTGCTATCATTGCATTTACCAACATGTCCACTGGTATCTGCATTGGTTTATTGATTAATTAACTTTTAAATGCTACAATAAATATTTGTGTATAATAATAAAAATCATAATAATTCATGTGTAAAACTCACCACATCTAAAATTGTTTCTCCATTTCCGACAAAGCTTTTCATTGTTCCATTTCCATAATGAAACGCCACAATGTCAATAGTTCTGTAGTAAAAAAGAATTACAAAAATTTTGTAACTTGCCCAAATGATTATATTTTAAGTTTTTACAAAATGGATATATGTTTTTGATGAACAAGTACCTGACATCTTCAATCCAACCTGGAAAAGGTTCATAGTGTGTGCTTATTATTATAGTAGGGCGTATGATGATCAATGGTAGAGTGCCTTTCATTTTCATTGAAATCATTTCCCCCATTGCTTTGGTGAAGACATAAGTATTTGGCCATCCATGTACATTTGCCCTATGTTATCAAATAAGTAAAATGTTATTTTAATAGCTTCACATTAAAAGACACCAGTTTACAACTGTGATATATCAATGCAATTTCAAAATTGTTCCATTTCTACATAAAATTATTTATCTTTTCATTTGTAATCTAGTATAGCATTGTCTTTCAATCAATCAATAAATAAGAAAATATCAATCAATAAAGAAGGCAATATGATAAGAAAAAAAAATGTGACTATATAATTTGATAAAATATACGATGAATGATGACTCTTTGTTTTCCATAGTCCACAACAACATACTTAAAAAAAGTAAAAAATAAAGTAGAAAAACTATGCCAAAATTCAATATCACAAACTTATAAAAAAAAATCAAATCTATGGATACAAATTTTCTCTTTATCAGAAAATAAAAGTAAACAATTTACTACATTTTAATTAATTAAATAATCAAAAGATTAATTATTTTATTAGGGCTATTTAATTAGTAGAGACATAATAACTCATTATCCACCTAACATAATCATTTTTACCTAATGTATTATTTAAATTTCTAAGATTAAGTTATTATGTATATCTAAATATTGTACTTCTATTATAACGTAAAATTAGTTTTCGTTTTTAATCAAAATTTTAGACCATGGGAATCCATGTAATCTTGTTAGCAAATGATGTGAATTTTTTTTTTACTTGAAAAACATACTTCTAACATAAATTATATTATAAAAACATCAACATCTGCATAATATAGTTCAAGGACTAAACAAATTTTAAATTTATTTTTTATATATAGAATAATTTTTTTATAAAAAAAGTTTAAAATATTAATATTTTATTTATATTAAAATATGATATTATAATTAATATAAATGACCACACATTTTTTTTAACCTGAAAATAGACTAGCCTTGCATTCGCATCGCTCCCACTCTCCATCTCCCTAACCATGTTCTTAGCATTAAAAAGTTTACTTCTCACTTCACGGATGTCCCCAATCACATCCCTTCTAACATTGCTTCTTTTCAAATTTCTTCTTCTTCATCAACAAACACCCTTTTGATACTTCCAAAGGAATCTTCATAAATAGTGAACACAATACAAGACACAATACTCAATATCTTTCTTGTACTTTTGTTTTTCAGCTTCGACCACACTGTTAACAATAGAAACTTGCTAAACCCTACACCACTCTCTTCAACACCATTACCAAAAATAGAAAGAGGGTCGTTGGAAATCAGATTAGGTTATCTTGTGACTGCGAAAGAACTTCTTCCTCAAGGAGTTCAGGCACTTGGTGGGGTGGCCGGAATGCGTCCAAGTTTGAAATTTTGCAGTGATGGAGCATGATAGGTAAAATGAGAATGAAGCTCTGCAAAATGGGGATGTGAGTTTGTTATAATCTGGTGGGAATGTGGGGCTTAGGGTTTTGTTGGTTTGCAAGACTTGAGATTTGATTCATATTATATAGGTATGTATAAGGGTTGAACCACCTTTAAATGGTTCATGTTATTCAATCCTTATTGCTGATAAAAAAAATGAAAATAAAGTTCTGCAAAATGGATGTGAGTTTGTTATAATTTGGTGGGAATGTGGGGCTTAGGGTTTTGGAGTCGCAAAAAGAGGGGCTAAATAGTTGGTGGGGTTTGAAACTTTGAGAATGTCCATGGACGAGAGTTGGGGTTCATTGGAGGCTGTGGATTTTGTCAACTGTGACAATGATAGTGTTTTTGTTTGGTTCAGTGCTGTATTTCATTCGTGATCCTTTGATTTTCAGAGATCTTAGGTTTGGATAATCAACCAGAGAGAGAGAAAGATAGGTTTCAAGGATTTAGGGAATGAGAGGGATACATTGTTTTTGTCAAATAATCCACCATTTTCTTTCATTCCATTGCAAAATATCATAATAGTTAAAATTGTATGAATTATCGACCTATTTTTTCATACTTTAAATCAGGATCCATTTTTGTGAAGTATTTATTCCATTGAATGTTTTCATCAATGCTAATGAAAATATTAAATATGATTTTATTTTTGTCTTCCTTTCATGTGCAAATTTGTCTTCTCGAATTTTAAGGGCATCATCTAAATTCTTATCTTTAAAATTCTTTCCGAGTTAAAAAAGTGTGGTGTCATTATTCATATTTATATTTATTATAATTATAAGATCATGTTTTAATATGAATAAAAAATATTAAGTATAATATATTTTTTTAAACCTTTTTAATATAAAAAAAATAAAGTTAAAATTGGTTTTAGTTCCTGGACTTTCATGCTGACGTGAACAATTACTCATCGCTGACATGAACAATTACTCATCGTTGATGTGGATCTTATAATATTATAATATAGTCAACGTTGGAAGTCTGTTTGTCAAGTAAAAAAAGTTAACATCGTCGGCTAACAATGACTCATTCCAGTAGTTTCATTAGTATAAGTACCCTTGTGGTCTAAAGTTTCGATAAGGAACGAAAACTAATTTCATGTTATAGTACAGGGATGAAAAACATATTTAACCCTAAATAGATATTTCTTTGTAAATTACATATTAATCATTTTCACTCAGTTCCATCAAGCTAACAATTGTAGGTGCAAACATGTACCATACTAGGGAAAAGAAATATATGTAGGGATTTCAACTTTGCTACCTTATAAGCAATGCACACATGGTCAAAGGTAACACATGGGAGTAATTTGTGTGCACTCTGTGAAGACGTTTTGAAATAGGGAGGAACATGATAACATAAATGTTGTAGCTGCAAAAGACAACTACAAATCTGGTTTTCTATTAGGATAGGCCCAATAGAATATAGGCCCAACAAACTATGTTAACCTAATATATAAGTGAGATATTCTGGAAATAGAGGAGAAGAGAAGAAATTTAGTAAATCCTAGTTTAGTAGTCTTAGTATTTTGTAGGCTTAATCATAGTTAGTCATAGTTAATCATAGAATAGGTAGCAGTTGTTCATATTGTTCTATCATTGGTGCTTTCATTGAGAGAACAGTATGAACAACTGCTACCTATTCTATGATTAACTATGACTAACTATGATTAAGCCTACAAAATATTAAAACTACTAAACTAGGGTTTACTAAATTTCTTCTCTTCTCCTCCTCTATTTCCAGAATATCTCACTCATATATGTGAGATTTAGGTTAACATAGTTTGTTAGGTCTGTATGCTATTGGGCCTATCCTAACATTACTATCCACCCAGAAAACACTTTGTCCTCAAAGTGGAGTTTTAAGTGCAATTGGGTCACTGGTGCTTCTTGGGTTGGGGCTGGACCATTTGAGCATTTGGTTGTGGGGTAGAGTGTTTTGGTAGTGATGTGGGGTGTTCTGGAATGGAGCCTGGTGTGCGCGGAGGATGACGGCACTGGGCGACACGATGGTTTGTGCGCGGGCGGTCTTGTAGCGTGTGACCAGGTGTGCGTGGAGGCTTGCAGTGCTTGGCAACGTGACGGTTGGGGTGCGGGCGGTGTTGCTACATGTGATCTGGTGTGCACGGAGGTTTTCGGCGCTGGGCGGCGCGGCGGTTGGGGCGCGGGCTGTCTGAGCCTTCAAAAACAGTGAGTTGTAGTTTTTGTGGTCTCATGGTGGGTAATGGTGGGGACTGAGTGTGAGACTGATTTTGTGTACCCTTATGTGGGAAAAAAATAGGAGGTGGTAGAGAGGAAACGTAGTTTATGACAAATGTGAGTGACGAATGCAGAAATTCATTCATGGCTTCGATATTTGTCTGTCTAGTTTTGATGGCCTCCATTTGAGCTTGTATAGTTGAGATTCGTTCATGGATGGCTTGGAGGATTTCCTTAAGGTCTTTAGAGTGAAGTTTGGGAGGCATGGAGAACGTGAATGAAAGCACCAATGATAGGACAATATGAATAACTGCTACCTATTCTATGATTAACTATGGTTAAGCCTACAAACTACTAAGACTACTAAACTAGGTTTTACTAAATTTCTTCTCTCCTCTTTCTCTATTTCCAGAATATCTCACTTATATATGTGAGATTTAGGTTAACATAGTTTGTTGGGCCTATATGCTATTGGGCCTATCCTAACATTTTCAAACTCTACATTACCATACACCAAATTTAAAAACTTTTATCTTAGTTAGCTTGGTTGAAATGGTGTGAGTATGATATATATATGAACATTGTATTATACTGGATGCAATTACAAGACATCTTGAAGGATATATTTTGTAGTTGGTACATTTATATGTATCTAATTTTGTAATCCAAACAATTTTTTTTTGTACCTTTTATATAAAAGGATTGACACACCCTTATGAAATTTCTATTAATTTATTAGTTTTCCATTAAAAAAAAACCTCAATTCCATCAAGCATTACTTCTCATATAAAAGCTAGTAAAATATTAATTTCAAGTATTGTTTTTATCCTCATTTGAAACAAAGAACATGGTAGATTGGCAAATTACCTTGCAAGTCCAAAACTTTTCATGACGGATTTGATTGCTTCTTTATTTGTCTCATGCATTCTGAGTTCAGTCAATTTATCTTCAATCAATTGCTTTTCTAACTTTATATCTAATTTTGTAAATCCTTTTTTCATCTGATCACCTTGTAAGGGTTCCTCAAGAATAAGTCCTTCAGCCTCCCCACACACGTAGGCTACAAAAAACAGAGTTTACTCCAATCAGCAAGATATAGGTAAAACTATAATGTTTTAAAATCACTTAACCCTTTTAAAATTATAAGTGCTACTTTCTTTTATTAGTATATTAGAAGTACCCTTTAGAAAGTAATGTATGAAGTTATATTAATTTAAACATAACATACAATTTTTAAAGTTTGACAAAAGCTAATTTATTTTGTCAGAATTCCTTATTTATCCTTAATTTTATAGGAATTAAATTTCTAATTGATATTTACACATATTTATGGGAACATATAAAGTGTGATCTTGGAAGGCTATATAGTTATTATTAACTTATCATATAATTATAAATTGATAATCAAGGTGAAATTAAAATAAATAATAAATCATCTAGCTTATAGTTTTAATTTGTATAGATGACCTGTTTCTCTTCTTAAGTAAGTTGAGCAGTGGTGTCAAAATTTTATCTGGACTAGTGATATTCTGAAAAAAAAAAGGTATAACTACTGTTAATTGATATACAATTTGTTCTCCCCTTGAGAATGGAGGTTTGAAAATTATTAACCTTCACCATAAAAATAATGCATATCTTCTTAAGCTTGCTTGGAACTTTGCTTATAGCAACAGACTTTGGTCTTTGCTCTTGAAAGCCAGGGTCCTTAAATCAAAATACGAGTTTCGAATGGTTTATTGATCCCCATCTCTTTGGCCTGGAATTAAGCAGTTTTATTCTACTATACTTGATTATACTTCTTGGACTGTTGGTACAAGTTCTTTTATTAATTTCTAGAATGATAAATGGTGTGCTACTACTTCTTTAGCAAATATTGCAGGATTATCTGATGGTGCCAGTATTCCAGATACAGTCTCTCGGTTTTGGACAGGTTGTGATTGGAATATTCCATTGTCTTTACAGCAGATGCCTCATCTTTTTAGTCATATCATGGTTGGGGCGAAACAAGATATTCCTAATTGGATTCTAGATGAGTCTAGTCGTCTCACTCTTAAATCAGCTAGGATTTTTTTCTTGAATCCAGGAGTTTCCCGTGGTTGGGGTAAATTTATTTGGTCTTCATATATTCCGCCTTCCAAAACTTTTGTCCTTTGGAAAGTTTTTCATGGGCGGCTTCCTACAGATCAACATATTCAAAATAAAGGTCTGCATATTTTTTCTATGTGTACGCTTTGTGAAAAACACGAGGAATATATTAACCATTTATTTTTTGAATGTGCTAATGCTTTGTGTATTTGGAGTTGGGTTCGACACATTTTTCCTACTTATCATTTATCTAATAAGGATGATCTTCTTTCTTTTATTAAGAGTGATGGTAGTCCCTTGGTTAAATTGATTAAGCTAGCTGTGATAACTTTTTCTATTTGGATGATATGACGTGTGATGAATTATGCTCGTTTTCAAAATAAGATTGAGGTTTATAGGGCTATTTTGGTTATTAAAGATTTAACTTGTCTAGTGGGTAATTCGTCTAAAGCTTCAATAAAGAATGATATGTTCAATTTCAATGTGCTCAAGTTTTTTGGTATTAACACTCGTACTGGTAAAGTTCTACATCCTCTTCCTGTTAGAAGAGAGTTTCTTTCATCAGGCTGGGTTAAAATTAACATTGATGGGGCTGCTAGGAGATATCCTGGTCTTGCTACTTGTGAAGGTATTTTTCGTGGGAGTATGGGGGAATTTATTGGAGCTTTTTCTGCCTTTCTTGAGGTTCAGACTACTCTGGTTGCTGAGTTTTATGGGGTTATACATGCTATGGAGGAAGCTCAAAAGATGAGGCTTACTAATGTTTGGATGGAATGTGATTCTGCTTTGGTTTATGCTGCATTTACTGCTAGGACAAATGTTCCTTAAATGCTTCGTAATCGATAGAATACTTGTCTTAATTACTGTGAAAAAATTAGGTTTAGGGTTACTCGTATTTTTCATGAAGGGAATGCGTGTGCTGATAAGTTGGCTAATTTAGGATTTATTCATAAAGAATCTTTTCATTGGTATAATAGGCTTCCATCTTGTCTGTTTTTAGAATTTTTTATGAATAAATATAGTCTACCTATGTATCATTTTTGTTAAATATAGAATTTTTTATATGATGTTGCTTGGAAATGTGAGAGAAATATTAATTTAATTCTTTTACCGGTAAAAGAAACTCAACAAATGAATAGATGGATATTATTTTTTATTCAGACAATAATTAGTAATGTGTGGTTAATTATAATATTTATTTTATTTTAGTAAAGTAAAAAAAAAAACATGTTTATAATTCCATTTTATAAAATTGGAATATTGTGTTCACTGTATGTTCAATGAATTTTCATTAATATTTTTAAGGAATATTATTTGTTTCATATTCTCTCTCGAAATGTGAATTTAGTAATTTAGCACTTACACCAAAAGTTAATTACTTGAGTTGATCATTGCGTACCAGTAGATAAGTGAAGAACAATCTCTATTTGATGGCAATTCTTAGCAAAACTCACAATATGAAAAGCTCCCATTGTGTTAGTGCCCATTGCAACATCATATCTACAAAAGATAATATATATATATATATATGAGTGAGATATATAATCTTCCAATTACATGATCAATTTATACTAAAAAAGAGTGTGATATACTAACAAGAATAAATGTTATTTGCTAAAAATGTTTTCATTGGTAAAATAATCTTTATATATCAAAGTTGTTGAAAATAATAAAACATAATACTACACTTGTTAATATATTTATTTTTCTATTTTAAATTATTGGGCTTTGTTTGTTTGACCCAACTTTCCTTTTTCTAATCCAGCTAGGTCTTAATCTTTTTCTTATATATACACCATGTATTTTACTCTCTAATATACAAGTGAATAAAAGTTTCTTTTATATTTATTTTTCTCTACAATTAGGGTTCATCAGAACCTCTCTTTCTTTATTACGATTACGTGCGATTACGTACGCTACATTAAAGCATCACATTAGACAAGGAATATTCATCTTCATTTACTGTAATATGGTATTAGAGCTCTTCGAAGGAAGAGTTCTGCTGCGCTTCTCTCTGATTTTTATTTCCCTCTTTGCTGTTCTTGGTTATTTTTTTTTTCTGTTCTCTTTCAAAATCTTGATTGGTTTTAAAAATCTTTTTGGCAATGTTTAATGAAAACCCTAGTCTTCATAGTCTTAATAGTAGTCACACTATTACATGCAATTTTTGTGGTAAATATGGTCATACTGAGGCTGTTTGTTTTCACAAAGTGGGTTTTCCTGGTAATGTTAAAACCTCAAAGTTTTCTTTTACTAGAAAAGTCTGCACTTTTTGTAATCGTCTTGGCCACACTGTTGACACCTGTTATAAAAAGCATGGGTTCCCTCCTGGCTACAAATTCACCAATTGGACATCCCAAGCCAATAATATGATTACTACTGACACTTTTTCTGAGCTTTTTCCTAAAGAACAGGATGTAAAGGGGATTCAACTTACATCACAACAGTGTCAATTCCTTACCAACATTTTGCGTCAGCAAAACCTTGAGGATCCTGCCTCTCACACTCAAATTAATCAAGTCAGCAGCATCTCTACGGATGAAATCCCTAATACTGAGCATTCTTCAACAGGTAAGTTTCTCTCTTCACTATCTTCTATAAAAGAATCTTGGATTATTGATTCTAGTGCCACCGATCATGTTTGTCACAATTTGAACGTTTTTACTACTTATACTAAAATTAAACCTGTCTTAATTAGTCTTCCAAATGGCCAAACTGTTTATGCCACATATTCTGGTTTAGTACGTTTTTCTGATCAGTTTTATTTGTCTGATGTGTTATACATGCCTCATTTTCAATTAAACTTAATATTTGTTTCTAAACTCACACACCAACTTAAATGCACTTTAACTTTCACTTCAACCCACTGCATTATACAAGACAATCTCACTCAAGAGAGGATTGGTACAGTTAAAGCCATTGCTGGCTTGTATCTTGTCACTACCTTGCCTGCTTCTAGTCAATCTAAACCGCATTGTTTTGCTCCTTTTATTAATTGTAATATCACAGACAAAACACTATGGCATTATAGACTAGGACACCCTTCACATGAAAGATTACATGTCTTAAGCAAACAATACTCTTTTATTACTGTTGATACTCATCATGTATGTGACACTTGTAGTCGTGCAAAACAGATAAAACTTCCTTTCACTTTAAGTAATACTGTTACCTCTGCTATTTTTGATCTTGTACACTTTGATATTTGGGGACCATATTCCATAATTTCTATGCAAGGTTTTCGTTATTTCTTGAATATTGTTGATGATTACTCGCGTTATACTTGGGTTATTCTGTTGCATAACAAATCTGAAGTGCGTCAGCACATCATTAACTTCACTGTTTTCGTTCAAAATCATTTCAAAACTAATATCAAAACGATTCGTACTGACAATGGTGTTGAGTTTGCTATGTCAAATTTTTATGCTTCAAAGGGAATTATACATCAAAAATCTTGTGTTGAAACACCACAACAAAATGGCATTGTAGAACGTAAACATCAACACATACTAAATGTAACCCGGGCTTTACTTTTTCAAGCAAATCTTCCTCCTATTTTTTGGGAATTTGCTGTAAATCATGCTGTTTTCTTAATAAATGCTATTCCTACTCCATTACTTGATAACATCACTCCTCATGAAAAGTTGTTTGGAAAACCATATGACATTTCCTTTCTAAAAGTGTTTGGTTGTCATTATTATGCTAGTACCATTACTGCACATAAAAAAAAAATTAGATGATAGATCTATCAAAGTTATTTTTCTTGGCTTCCCGCAAAATACAAAAGGTTATATTATCTTAAATTTAAAGTTTCATAGCATAGAGATATCAAGACATGTAATCTTTCATGAAAACCACTTTCCATATAAATTGGATAGTGGCTTGCCTAAGGACCTTAACACTTTATCTCTCCCTATTTCTAATGCATATAATTCTGCTTTTGATTTTTTTTCTGATACTGCACCTCCTGTCGAGCCATGTGCCTCTACTCCTGCACCCAATACTGTTCCTCCACCAACCTCATTATCCTATGATCTTCCAACAAATAGTGTCTCTGCTCCTGCATCCAACATTGCACCTCCATCAGAATTATCACCGCCTGCATCTCCAGGAAGCATCTCATCCCAATTTCCAAGAAGAGCAGCTCGTCCTCACCGACAACCTGCCTATCTTGCAGATTTCCACACTGCAACCAACACTGTAAGTAGTAGATATCCTATTCATAATTACTTGTCTTACAATTCCTTATCTTCCAATTTTAGAAATGTTATTTCCTCTATCAATTCTCATCCTGAACCTCGGACATATAACGAAGCCTCCAAACATGCTTCTTGGCAATCTGCCATGCAAGATGAGCTTCAAGCTCTTGCTGCTAACAATACTTGGCAACTTACCCCTCTCCCTTCAGGAAAGAAAACTATTGGTTGTAAATGGGTATATAAAATCAAATATGGCACTGTTGAGCGCCACAAAGCTAGAGTTGTTGCCAAAGGGTTTACCCAACTTGAAGGACTTGATTTCTTAGACACTTTTGCACCTGTTGCTAAACTCACTACCCTCCGCCTTGTGCTTGCTATTGCCACTACCAAAAATTGGATTTTAAAACAACTTGATGTCAATAATGCATTTCTTCATGGTGATCTCCATGAAGAGATATACATGACCCCCCCACCTGGCCTCTCTCTTCCTTCTCCCCAGCATGTTTGCAAGCTTCAACGGTCTTTGTATGGCCTTCGTCAAGCTGGTCGTCAATGGTACGCCAAACTTTCTACTTTTCTTTTATCAAATAATTACTCTATTTCTGTTGCTGATCACTCTCTTTTTCTTAAATATAATAATAATAAACTCACTGTTATTCTTGTTTATGTTGATGACTTGCTCTTAACTGGTGATGACACGGAGGAAATCAATACAATTACTGCATCCCTTCACCATCACTTCAAGATAAAAAATTTAGGTAATCTCACTTACTTTTTGGGACTGGAAATTGCTCGCAACAGTACTGGTCTTCATTTAAGTCAACGCAAGTATACTCTTGATCTCCTTCAAGAAACTGGCATGCTTGACTCTGCACCTGTGGCCACTCCTATGACTCACACCTCCCGTCTCTCCCCCGACCAAGGCTCACCTCTCGATGCTGATGCCACTGCTCAATACAGAAGACTCCTTGGACGTCTAATTTACTTAACCAACACACGACCAGACATCGCCTTCGCTATCCACAATTTAAGCCAATTCATATCTGCACCCACAACTCATCATCAGCAAGCTGTCTCACGTCTTTTGCGTTACCTCAAGGGCACCCCTGGTGAAGGACTATATTTTTCTCACACTAGTTCACTTCACCTTTGTGGTTTTAGTGACTCTGACTGGGCAACATGTCCTACCACACGCAAATCTGTCACTGGATATTCCATTTACTTAGGAGACTCCCTAATATCATGGAAATCAAAGAAGCAGTCAACTATCTCCCGCAGCTCCTCTGAAGCCGAGTATAGAGCCCTTGCCACCACCACATGTGAGTTACAATGGTTGTCTTACCTCCTTCAGGATTTACATCTTCCTCTCTCCCAGCCTGCAACCCTTCAAATAGCTTCCAATCAAGTTTTTCATGAACGAACCAAGCATATCGAAATTGATTGCCACCTAGTTCGTGAAAAACTTAACTCTGGTCTCCTTAAACTACTACCCATTACTTCTGCAATGCAAGTTGCTGACATATTCACCAAGTCCCTTGCTTCCGCACAATTCTCTACTCTCAAATCCAAGCTGGGCCTGACAAATATCTACTCCCCAGCTTGAGGGGGGTGTTAATATATTTATTTTTCTATTTTAAATTATTGGGCTTTGTTTGTTTGACCCAACTTTCCTTTTTCTGTTCCAGCTAGGTCTTAATCTTTTTCTTATATATACACCATGTATTTTACTCTCTAATATACAAGTGAATAAAAGTTTCTTTTATATTTATTTTTCTCTACAATTAGGGTTCATCAAAACCTCTCTTTCTTCATTACGATTACGTGCGATTACGTACGCTACATTAAAGCATCACATCAGACAAGGAATATTCATCTTCATTTACTGTAATAACACTTCTCACATTTTCATTTATTAAATGTTTCTGTTCAAGTAAATGTGATTTGGAGAATATTTGGATTGTTGTTGGTGAAATTTGGAAGCACGGAAATAAGTATACTTTCAAAGGTGGAGTGATAGATCAATCAGAAATGTTCACATTGATCCAATTAAAAGTATGATTTTGGATAATGTTTAAATCTGCTCCTGCTTGTTTTTCTTATTCTGGGTGGTGCATAGATCCCTGGTTTATATGTTTTCGATTAAGTGACTTTGAATGTGACAGTTTGTTCTTGTAGGAAGGATTTTAGTTTTTTCTTTTGGTTGGGTTGTTTACTTTTCTCTAGTATAGTATGATATAGGCAAGCTGAAAGGGAATTGATAGGTCTGTATAAGGTTTAAATCACCACTAAAATGGTCCATATTTACTTATCTTTTACTTGTTGATAAAAAAAGCTAGGTTTAAGTTTGATTTATTTTATTTTAAAAGTATTTCTTAAATTAATTATATATCTTATTTTGATAGGATGACTTCTAAAATATATATTTAAAGAACATTTATACAAAGAAACGTTTAATGTTTAATTTATTTCATTAATTATTTACTTTACTTTTTCCTATTATATAAAGAGAGAAGCCAAATTCATAACTGTGTTTATATGACCACAGGGGGTGTTATGATCAATTTTTAGCTTTAACATATATTTACAATTTTTTATTTCCTACATTATCAAGTGCTAAATATAATATTTTTTACAAAAAACAAAAAACTTAGCTCCCCAAAAAAGTGGCAATATTTTTTTGTAATATATTGTACATGAAAATGTTTTATAAAGTGAATAGTTTGTCTTTAATAAAAAAAATAAGAATTGATTTTAGCATGAGAAGTAAAAGTATATTAAAACATCAATAGTTAATTTCTCAATAAAAGAATACTTATTCTCAATAAATGAAATTTAATTATTTACCTCTCATTAAAGTTGGTAGTTGCAGCAGTGTGTACAATAATGTCTAACTCTTTCAACATTTGGTTGAACATGTTTTTGTCTTTAATCCCCAAGTTTTGAAGAGAAACATCACCAGCAACTGCAACAACTTTGTCTGATATAAAACAGCTAAAATCTGCACCCCACTTATCTTTCAACACCTTGAATAACTCCTTCCCAAAGACCTCAACATATTCAAATATATTCAATTACAATAATGGTTAGAAACATATTTAAACAACCCTCTTGATAAAGAATAAAAAAAAATCAAATTAATTTATTCATAAATTAAAGTTATTTTATTTATAAGTTACAAATTTTTTAATAAGGATTAAGACCTCCTTTAAATATCTTCTTTTTATTTATTTATTATGTGTGAAGAAAAAAAAAGTACTTTTTAAATTGACATATAGCAATACAAGAAAAATCATGAAATAGAAATCAAATTGAGAGACAAAAAATAATTAGTTGTTATAATGACTAAATTAGCCTATTTTCAGGTTAGGAAGGATAGAGTTGGGAAGGTTTCTCCAGTTTACAGTAAGTTGTGGAGGTGCAAAACTTTGCCTTCCGCTTTGGTCACTGCTTGGAGGGTGATGGAGAATAAGATTGCTACTAGGGTAAATTTGGAAAGGCAAGGGGTGGTGGTAGAGAATTTGGTGTGTGGTTTGTGTGGGAAGGTGGAAGAGTCGTCCAGTCATTTGTTTTCCGTCTGCGAGTTTACCTAGCGGGTGTGGTGTCTTTGTTTTGAGTGGCTTGGAGTGTCGTTTGTTATTCACAAGGACCCTTTGCTAAACTTTCAACAATTCAGGTTGTGTTCGGCTTCTGATGTGGTTAATGACGTTTGGGGGGCGATTTGGGTTGGTGTTATGAGTGGAATTTGGAGACATAGGAACTCGGTGACCTTCGACAGGGGCGTGGTAGATGCGCTCGAGGTATTTGTACTGGTACAGGTAAATGTTTGGTCTTGGATTTTTGCAAAGTCCTGTTGTTATTCCTTTACGTATCCCAACTGGGTTTTGAACCAGTGGATTGTATGAGGCTGGTTGTTTAATGCTTTCTTGAATTGGTTTGATTGTTCCTTATTTAAGTTGGGAGGTGTTCCTTGCTTGGAGGTTGGTAAGACGCTAGCTCTTTATGTATAAGGATTGGACCACCCCTGAAGTGGTTCCCATCTATTTATTTTTTATTGCTGATAAAAAAAAAGAGATCATTTAGAAACTAAAAATAAATTTGGTTTCTAAATTAGTTTCTATTATTTTTAAATGGTTTCTAAATTGGTATCTAAAACATTGGTTGCTAATTAGATACCAATTTAAAAACTATTTAACAATAATAAAACTTAATTTAAAAACCAAAAAAAAATTTAGTTTCTAAAATAATATCTAATTTAGTCAGTATAGTAACTAATTATTTTTATCTTTAAAATTAGTTTTTATTTCATAATAATTTTCTTTGTAGGTAGCTTAAAAAAAAGTTGCATGTTACCTCATTGTGCAAGCGTTTGGTAGCTAAATCTGAATTTGGTGCCCTTATAAGAAGGTATAACCTTTTAATTTCTGGTTGAACCCTTAATATCTTCTCTACAAACACTGTACAAATAATAACAATAACAAGAGTCAAATTAAAATATGATAACTTTTTATTAACATTTTTTACTCAATAAATTATTATGGTTAAATGGAGAAACATCAAATTCCACAAATGTAATTTTCACCAATTATTAAATTATCAATAACATTAATGTTTTCAATCCACCAGTTGAATTAAAATTTATATTCTGTTGCTTTTTTATATATTTTTTTTTCAGAATTGAACAATAAAAAATAATATCATATTATTTCTATTTTAGTATATTTTGAAAATATAGACTGCAAAATTTTGATTTATGCAAACAAATTATAAATTTATATATATATATATATATATATATATATATATACACATATATCTACATATTAAGGAGAAAACAAAATTCCATGAAAAGTTAATTAATGATATAATAGTTGATAAAAATTATATTATTACTTTGATCCATCCCTTGTATAAATATACAAGGAGAATTAAGTCACAAATGTCTACAAACTATTTTACCATTAATAACTTTATTTAAAAAAATTATTCAACCAGCAAATTCTAACATTTTACATTATCTTGATTATTAATTCCATTTATTAAAATTGAAGAAGGATAAAAAATATAGTCAAGTAATCTATATTATTTTAGTAAATTTTAAATAATAATATATATTAGATCAATTTTGATATATATATATATATATATATATAATTGAATTTTTTTAAAATAGGTAATGTATACAAAAATTTAAATTAATCCAGAACTATTTATATTCTATCTATATACAACAAAATCAACATATTAATACATACTTATCAATATATATATATATAACTAATCATGTGATAGAAATCTTAATATTATTTATTTTCTAATCAAATTTAATCTAGAAAATTATATTAATATATCATTAGTTGAATTATTAACATGTAAGTTATATATCTAACTTTTACCAATTATTACACTATTAACAACTTTCATATTCTCTAAAAGAAAATCTATCACTCTTAACTCCTCTTCTCAATTAAAATTTGTTTAAGTTTTGATATAAACCTAATATGGATAAAAACAATTGACATTGAGAAAGAGAAAATCACAAACCTTTTCCTACGAATCCTGTTGCACCTGTGACAAAAATGGTCTTTCCTCTGATGAAGTCATTGAATCTTTCAACCTCAGCCATAGGTAGATATCTTTCTTCACAAATTTTTAATATAATTATTCTCCAAGAAAATGTAATATATTGAGTTTAACTTTTGAAGAACAAAATGGTTAAACCCTAGTTCTTCAATATGCTTCAATTCTTAACTTCATTTATTTTCACCAATTTATACCCATATCAACAATTTCTCTATGGTTTTAAGTTTCTCAAGGGAATAAGAAGTATTGGAACAATTAGTTATTTAATAAGCTAAATTTAGGGTTGGAACATCCTTATATATTATTTTCTTTTATCTAATTCTATTCTTATTCTATGAAGATAAAGAAAAATAATTTGGTAAATATAATGATAAATAACTCTCGAATTTCTTGAATATCATTATAATTTTTCTAATTTTTATTTTGGTTTTTGTATTTTTAATAAAATGATATTTACATAATTTATTTTAACTCAGTTTAACAGAAAGATGAGAAAGATGGGGCACTATAAAGTATAATGGATTTTTTGAAGCACATATATATTTTACAGGAATATGAAGCAGAACAATGGAGAAGTTAGAAATAGAAAAAGAAATAAAATAATATAGATCGAATAATCTGCAGAAAAATGACATACCAAGATAAAGACGAAGGAGAAGAAGTATGAGAAAGTTTAGGAAGATTAAAACAACTCTCTAAAGTATGATGAAGTTGCAATTTCAGAATTTTTCTCATATTTATAGACTAAAACAGTGAATCCTTCATTATCAGAACTGTAGAACATTAATAATCCATAGGTTTAATATAGTACAAAATTATTAACTAATGGTTCACAATAATATAAATTATAACTGGCATAATAGTGTGTGGATATTTTGATAATATCTACATCTCTTATTTTTTTTATCAAAAAAAAAATTAAATAAAATAAAATATTTCAGATTAATAAACAGTCATAAGAATTAAGATTAAAGCAGTAATCATTTTTTTATATAAAAAAATAATAAAAATATGAATTATTTTAGGAATACCTATCTCTTATATCAAAGTTTTCAAGAAGAAAATTTTAGATCAATAGATTCTGATTTTTTTTGTCTTGAGTCATACTTTGTTTTACAAATAACACCTTAAACATGTACTAATATTAAAATCTTATTTCAAATTTTAAATTAATCATTAATTTATTATTAAAGACCAATTTAAAATAATTAAAATCTTGACAGTTAATGTTAAATATTAATTTAGAAACTATTTTATAAATTTGTATTAATAATAAAAATTATTTTATATATCAATAAATTTTTAGTTTATCAAATACTAATTAAATTAATTAATATAATAACTAATTATTTTCTTAAAATTAGTTATTATTTAATAGAATTTTTTATAATGATAATTATTTATTATTTTACCTAATCTTTCCTTTCACATGACTCAATTGAACCGTTCATCAAAATTTATTTCTAATTTATTTGAGTAGGTGGGTGTTTTATTTTCTTTGGCCTAATAAATAACATAGCTCTATTTAAAACTTATGATTTCGATGCATAAATTTTATAAATATTTTTACTTCATGTACAAGCCATTAATGCACAGTCTTTAATTATGTTAGGTCTGAAGAAGAAGAAGATGGAAAATATTTTCTTTATGGAACAATTTTGAAAGCAATTAAACGTGTTAGAGAAGGCTATTTACAAGGTGTTTCACATGTTAGTGCATAAAAGTACAAGTGTGTTGTGATGAGAGACCAGTTTTACTCATAAAAAATATTGTCATTAAAATTTTAAGTATAAAAGAAAATACTAAATGTATAAATTTAATTATTCAATTTGTATTTAATAAATAAATATATTTCAGTAATTTAATTATTTCATTGTTATAAAAATATTTGTAATTTATTTAATTGTTTAACTTTTATTCAGTACATATAAATATTAGTATTTTTAATTATTTATTTTTAAAAATATTATTTTATAAATAATATATTTTATTTCAGTTTTTAGAAAAAAAAATTAAATATTATTTAGAATTGTTATTTTGATTTTAAATAATGATCATTTTAAATTAATAATAGAAAATTATAATTAATGTGTTAACAATGGTAGAACATGTGTTGATTTGACGATTGTTTGCACCTATTATTGTTAGTTTCTTTATTTATTGTTCATTATTTTAGTATGATCGGAATATAAAGCATGAATCAATTTGTAAGATAATCTTGAGTAAATTTGTATTGAAAAACTATTTTTTATTTTTTTCTAAACATAATCGACTATATTTTAATTTTTGCCAAAAGTGGTCGTCTAACAACGATATTTGGTTAAGTGATGATGAATATCGTTTTGTCCACATAGTCAAATTCATATTTGAGTAAGTTAAATATCACATTAGTTTTTACTCATTGTTTAAATTACCTCTATGTGACTGATCACATATTTTTTTAAAGATTGTTCTTACAAGTTCACTCCAACAACGATGAAGAAGTGTTGATTTGTATACATAAGTATTTTTTAGAGTGGTTTAAGAACTATGTAAGTCTTATGTTATTATAGGTTGATTGTAAACCACTACTATAATAAATTTACATGCAAACTATGTTTATGACTAATTCATAGGTTGCTGATGAGAGAAATGGAGTGATCAACCCAAACATAAAGACATTAGCTTGGGGATCTAATTCATCTGCAACATCATGAAATGTGTACTTTGTTAATGGGTACATGTAGGGATATCGTGTGCGGAAGCGTGATAATTCCAACAAAAGATTATGAGAAATTAAAGTAACAAGTAAAGTGAGAATGATACCAGAATTTTTAGGTGGAAAACCCTTTTAAATAGAGGTAAAAAACCACCGGCGAGAGAGCCAAAACTTCCACTATAATGGTACTGGGAGTACAATAAAATTCCTCTCAGGCTAATAGATAAATAGCCCCAAAGCAAATTCTCTCTATATGGGTTAAACACTTACGAAAAAGAGAGAGGAAGCAAGTGTGTTGTTGTTTGTTGTGTGTTACATTCGCTTGAAGGAAGCCACTATATATAGTGGTTCTAGGAGACAACAATAATAAATACAATTAATGGTAATTAACCTCCCATTGATTGCAATTGATTGTGGCAATTAACCTCCCATTGATTGCAATTGATTGCGCAATTAATCTCCCATTGATTGCAATTGATTGCGGCAATTAATCTCCCATTATGACAAGAAAACGGAAAGGTGAGTCATAAACCCACAGTACAAATTCCACACAAATACATGGAATGAAGGTAAGAAAAATAGGTTCATGTAAAAGGTGTAACGGAAGGAGGACAAGATGACTTCTTTGACGTCATCTAACATATTTATGAATTACAATATCATGGAATGAGTAAGAAGATTCGTTTAGAATGTGTGACCAAAACAAGAGGGGGGTGAATTGTTTTCATAAGATTTTCGCAAAGTTTGGAAGTAGAGTGAAAAATTCTGAAAAATCAACCAAATGATTTTTTGTTCAACTAGATAAAAGTTCAGTTTTAAAGTTCTTTACATAAATTCAACCGGTTGTTTTCTCGAAACAACAGGTTGTTTATACCAGTAGAGAAAGAACAATGTTAAAAACAATGTATAAGAGAAGGGATAGAGAGATTCACACAAAGAGGTTTGTACTGGTTCATTCTTAACTAAGAGCTACATCCAGTCCTCAGCTAACCATTGAGAATTCACTATGCAATCAAACCTAGATTATAAAACACACACCAAGAGTGATGATCTTGAACCCCTCAAGAACACACACCACTCCTTGGTAATACCCAATTTTCAGAAACCCTTTCTGAAACTGTCTTACACAAAATTACACATGAATACAATGATCAAAGTGAATGAAATAGAGTACATTTGGGCTTTACAAAGTAGTGGTACAGAAGTATACAAAACTCAGTCCTATTCCACACACAAGTAATGATCTAAAGCTCTTGATACTCTTGAAAATGTTTTTGATAAACTATCTATCTTAGAGTCTTGAAAAGATCATAAAACAATCTTTATATAGACTCAAGGAAGTGGTTAAAACTGTTAGATCATAAATCAAAAGTAGTTGGAAACATTTAAAAACTGTTTGGAACTCTTAACATAATTCTATTATAAAAACAACAGATTGAAATAAGTTTTTTGTTAATAATTTCAAATAAAATAGCAGTTGTTTTACCAAAATAACCGGTTGTTTCAGTTTGACAACAAAGACAAAATAAAGCAAAGTTTTTCCAATACCTTTTGAAAACAACTAAGTGTTAAACAACCAGTTGTTTCGATAATTCAACAGGTTGAAAAACTTGTTTTAGCTTCAATACCTTTGAGTAATAGCTTTTTCAACTGGTTGATTTGAAAAACAACTAACTAAAATTTCTCATCTTTTTAGAAAAGAATTCTTTTAAAAGAGATAAAGATTCAAGTGAGTTTGGATCAATACAAGTAGTGAATTAACAAGTCAAAAACTACTAAACCACACACACAAACTAATTTCTATTATTAATAAAAATTTATAAACTAATTTTTAAATTGACATTTAATTAGATAATTGATATCTAATTAGTTATCAAAATTTTAACTACAAATTTTAAGATTTAAAGTAGTTGGTAGTTAAAATATTGGTAACTAATTAGTTATCAATTTAGAAACTAATTTATAATATTTTATTAATTTTTCTTTATCAACAATAAAAATGAATAAATGCGGAGAACTTTAAGATGCTTCAACCCTTATACCCTTATAGATTACAATATAATGTTTTTCTAAACCCAAATAATCAAATGTACTCTAGGAATGTTGATAACATAAATTCAAGAATTCAAAGTCACCAAGTAATCAAATTATATATTACAAAAACATTTGAGGTACCAATTCAACTTTGAGCCTAACTTCAATTCTTCTAATATCAAGCAAGAAACAAATTTGAAATCTAAGAGCAACTTATAACTTTCACACCACAATAAATTAGCATATCATGAAAATACATAATACATATGAATGTTCATGGAGTAATATCCTTCTTGTCATGCATTATATTTTGCAATAGTAGGAAGAAAAATAAATTATTTTAAAATATCCCTAAAAAAACAGAAAAGCCTATTTGTCGTTATAATATTACATCTTACTTCCAATAGATAATTTCTTGATAGAATGCTTCATTAGGCCAGGAAAATGAATATTCATCATGTAGTCTTTCCAATTAATGCTCTTCGGATCAAAGTCAAAGTCAAATCTACCATCCATAGCAACCCTCTTTGTTACCATTCTTAAACTTTCTGCATTCTTGTCATCAAAGCTGTTTAAAATGCATTTCAAAGTAAATATTAGGGTGAGCTCCAAAAAATGTTATCAAATTCACCAAAACAATATATATATATATATATATATATATATATATATTAGAGTAAATATATATGGTATATGGTACATACATGCCCTTAAACATGGAAAAAGGTTTCAAGAAATCTTCAATTTTAATCACCACCTTTGATCCATTGAGAGAATTATAATCAAAGAAAGAATAAAGGATTAGTAAAAAAAAAGAGCACAAAAACGAAATTTTACTTATGGAGCTTGTAGCAATTTGTTATTACTTACATATATATGACATAGAAAGCTTTAGTTGGTGGCTTGTGTTATTAGGGTTTACATAGCTGGGAACAACTTATTAGACCTATGAAGCATAACTTCTAATATTCCTAGTGTGTGGGATTTTATTTTTCAATTTTTGGTTCGATATTGTTATTGTGCAGCTATTTTCCTAATAAATTTCTTTAAAATTAATAACAAAATCTCATGAGTATGATAAATAGTGTTTAATCTAAGTAGGATTTAAGATTCAATTTCAGTACAAATTTTTTTAAAATAAACTAATTATTAGTACAAAGTTGATTTCGTGGGGTGTTGTTGTTTTCATATATCTCTGCAAGAGGATGTTGCATGTTTTTTTTAAAGAATCATAGTTCATTTGCTCTCTTGATATTGTAAATATCTTAATTAGTCAATTTTTTGGGTCAATCTTTTTTAAAACAATTCTAAGATAATTTTTTTTATGAGCACAATTTTAAGCTAGTATTAAGTATAATTTTTTATGGGGGTGTTGTTGTTTTTATATATCTCTACAAGAGAATGTTGCATGTTCTTTTAAAGAATCCTAGTTCATTTGCTCTGTTGATATTGTAAATATCTTAATTAGTCAATTTTTTAGGTCAATCTTTTTGGAAAACAATTTTAAGATAAATTTTTTTATCAGCACAATTTTAAGCTAGTATTAGGTATAATTTTTTTATGGGGGTGTTGTTGTTTTTATATATCTCTACAAGACAATGTTGCATGTTTTTTTAAAGAATCCTAGTTCATTTGCTCTGTTGATATTGTAAATATCTTAATTAGTCAATTTTTTGGAAAACAATTCTAAGATAATTTTTTTATCAGTATAATTTTAAGCTAATATTGGGTATAATTTTTTATACAGATTGTGGAAAGGTCGATGATGTTATAGATTCTATTTTTTGGACTCTCCTGTAACAATGATTTGTTTTAAAAAGTTATGTGAAAGAGTTTTTTTATACTGATATTCTTTCATATCCTTATGTATTCATTTTATTATTTACTGATAAAAAAATATTCAGTCTAAGTAACATAAGGTTGATGAAAGAAGAATACCTTATTTTGGGAGAGGTGATTCACATTAGAGGATATGGTTAATTTCTTGGTGACAACTATTGTCTTTCCATATTCATCAACAAATGGATATTTTGTGAAGTAGTAATACATATCATCTACAAGATCATTGAGTGTGAAAGGATTTCTCAGTGAAGATCCAATATGGTTCACCACCATGTCCACTGGTATCTGCATTCTTTATTAATTAATTAACTTTTAAATGCTACAATAAATATTTGTGTAGAGAGAGAGCAAGAGAAATTTTACAGATTAATTGAATAAAAAATCATCATAATTCATTTGTAAAACTCACCACATCTAAAACTGTTTCTCCAATTCCGACAAGGCTTTTCATTGTTCCATTTACATAATGAAACACAATAACGTCAATAGTTCTGGAATAAAAAAAATTACAAATATTTTTTAACGTCAATATTTTAATGAAATAGATATATGTGTTAATAAACAAGTACCTGAAACCTTCAATCCAACCAGGAAAAGGTTCAAATTGTGTGCTTATTATCATAGTAGGGCGTATGATGATGAATGGTAGAGTGCCTTTCATTTTCATTAAAATCATTTCCCCCATTGCTTTGGTGAAGACATAAGTGTTTGGCCATCCATGTACATTTGCCCTATGTTATTAAATAAATAAAATGTTATTTTGACAATTGTATATTGTAATCTCACCAATACAATTTCAATTGTTCCATCTCAATATAAAATTATTTATTTTTTCAATTATAATCTAGTGTATAATTATCAACACATTAGTAATTTTTCAATAAATAAGATAATATCAATCAATAACTGAGAAGAATTTTTTTTATATAACTTAAAATATAGAATAAACGACATTAATTTTTTTTATGCAGATTTTCGACATTGACTATATCATACTATTATAACATTTACTCAGTCAGTAGTGAATCATTGTCCACGTTAGGATGAAAGTTTTGAAACTAAACCAATTTTAACTTTTTTTTTATATAAAACAAATTAAAAATGTTAATATTTTTTGTTTATATTAAAATATGATATTATAATTATGATAATTATTATAATTAATATAAATGTGACCACACATCTTCCAATCACATTGTTCCCACCCTTCATCTCCATTTCCCTAGCCATGTTCTTAGCATTCAAAATTTTACTTCTTACTTCAAGGAAGTTCCCAATCACATCTCGTCTAACCTTACTTCTTTTCAAAATTTCTTCTTCTTTGTTAACAAGCACCCTCTTGCTTTCTCTAAGGAAATCTTCATAAATAGTGAACAGAAGACCAAATCAAATACTCATATCTCTATCTTGTAAATACTCATATCTCTATCTTGTACTGGTCAACCCAACTCTCCAACTTCCACAAAAACAAATTCACCCAAAAGCTTGGACTTTGGTTTTTCACCTTCAACCACACTGTCAACAATAGAAATCCCCTAAACTCTACACCATTCTATTCAATACCATTGTCGAAAATAAAAAGACGGTTGTTGGGAATTTGATTAGGGATTACCTTGTGATTGTGGAGGATCTTCTTCCTCAGGAAGTTGTGGAACTTGGTGGGGTAGTTGAAATGTGCCTAAGTTTGAAATTTTGCAATGATGGAGCGTGATAGGTAAAGTGGGAATGAGGTTTTGCGAAATGGGGATGTGGGTTTGTTATAATTTGGTGGAATACGAGAATGTTACAATATTATAATATAGTCTACCTTACCTTGGAAGTCCATTTGCCACATCAAAAAAGAAAAAAAAGTTAACACCATTGTAAAAACTCATTCTAATAATTTTTCTTATTTTAAGTACGTGGCCTAAAATTTAGAATAGGAACGAAAATCTAAAATTTAGAATAGGGACGAAAATCAATTCCACGTTATAGTAAAAAGAAGAAAAACATATTAAACTCTAAATAGATATTTCTTCGTAGGTTACATATTAATCTTTTTCACTCAGTTTCACAATTGTAGGTCCAGACATGTAGCATACTATATATGTGCAGGGATTTCAGGTTTGCTACCTTATCAGCACTCACACATGGTCAAATGTAACACAAACTAGTGAGAGTAATTTGTTTGCACTCCGTGAAGATGTTTTGTAATAGACAGGAACATGATAACATAAACGTTGCAGAAGCAAAAAGCAACTACAGATCTGGTTTTCAGACTTTATGCATTACCAAACACTAGATTTAAAAACTTACATCTCAGTTATATATATATATATATATATATATGTGTGTGTGTGTGTGTGTGTGTGTGTGTGTGTGTTTGTGTGTGTGTGTGTGTAATATTGTATTGCATGGGCTGCATACAAGGCATTCTGGGAGGACAACTAGTTGAATTGTGGTGCTCTGAAGGGAATGTTTCTGAGATTATATTCGCTTAGCACGGCTAAAGCTGCTAAGGTGGCCGAGTTCGGGAACTGGTCTAATGGTGTTTGGATTTGGCATCTGTGCTGGCGTAGAGCCCTCTTTGACTGGGAGAAGTTGTTGGAGGAGCAGTTGAGTCAGTTGCTGCAAGGGGTGAAGATGGATGTGGGAGGGGTGGATAGTTGGGTCTAGAAGGTTGAGGGGTCTCAAAGTTTTACTGTTAACTCAGCTTATAGCAAGGTAAGGAGGGTTAGTGATGGGGAGCCCTCTTCGATTTACTGTAGGTTGTGGAGGTGTAAAGCCTTGCCTTCTGCTGTATTCTTGGCCTGGAGGGTATTGGAAAATAGGATTGCGACTAGGGTTAATTTGGTAAGGCGCGGGGTGGTGGTTGAAAACCCTGTATGCTGCTTGTGTGGGAAGGTCGACGAGTCGTCGAGTCACTTGTTCGCCGTTTGTGACTTTGCTTGGAGGGTCTGGTGTCTTTGCTTTGAGTGGCTTGGAGTGTCGTTCGTAATCCATTTGAATCCTATGCAAAATTTTATCCAATTCAGGTTGAGTCAGGCATCTGTTTCGGTCAATGATGTTTGGGGGACAATTTGGGTTGGAACTGTGAGTGAAATTTGGAAGCATAGGAACTCGATCGTTTTTAATGGAGGAGTGGCAGATGTGTTAGAAGTTTTTGCCTCGGCGCAAGTAAAGGTGTGGTCTTGGATTGCTACAAAGTCCCGTGAAGTTTATTTTTCCTACCCTTGTTGGGTTCTGGATCCTTTGACATGTATACAGCTGATTCGGTAAAGCTAGTTAACGCTTGGTTTGGTTGGTCTTTTGGCTGGCGGTTTTGGGTGTCGAGTTAGGAGTTAAATTTTATGTGTGCTTGTAAAAGGGTTGGACCACCCCTGAAGTGGTTCCCATTTATTGATTTTTTATTGCTGATAAAAAAAAAACAAGACATTTTGATATATTTTGTAGTTGGTACATTCATGCGTACATAATTTTGTAATCTCAATATTTTTTTACAATACATGGTACTTTTATTGGTAAAAGGATTGAACCATACATATGTAGTTTCTATTAATTTATTATTTTCTCATTCAGAAAAAAAAAATAGTTCCCTCAAGCATTACTTCTAAGATAAAATTTAGTAAAATATTAATTTCAAGTATTACACTACAATAAAATCACTAAATAGAAATTAATTTTAGAGGAAAAAAAATAATTAGTTGTTATATATAGTGACTAAATTAGAGACCATTTTAGAAACTAAAAAAAATATTGGTTTCTAAATTAGTTTCTATTATTGATAAACCGTTTCTAAATTGTATCTACTTAGTTAAAAATTGGTAATTAAAACTTTGGTAGCTAATTAGATACCAATTTAGAATTTATCTATCAATATTAGAAACTAATTTAGAAACCAATAATTTTTGTAGTCTCTAAAATGGTCTCTAATTTTGTCATTATAACAACTAATTATTTTTTGTCTCTAAATTTGGTTTATATTTAATGATTTTCTTGTAGTATTATTTTTATCCTTATTTAAAACAAAAATGGTAAATTGACAAATTACCTTGCAAGTCCAAAACTTTTCATGACTGATTTGATTTCTTCTTCATTTGTCTCATGCATTCTGAGTTCTGTTAATTTATCTTCAATCAATTGCTTTTCTAACTTGATATCTAATTTTGCAGATCCTTTTTTCATCTGATCACCATGTAAGGGTTCCTCGAGTATAACTCCTTCTGCCTCCCCACACACGTAAGCTAATAAAAACAAAGTTTACTCTAATTAGCAAGATATAATGTCTTAAAATCACTTCATTATAATGGGTTAACCCTTTTAAAATGTGAAGTGCTACTTTCTTTTATCATTAATATTAGAAATACCCTTTAGAAAGTAATGCATTAAGTTATATTAATTTAAACATAAGATAGATAATATAACAAATAAATTCACATATAAGACAATTTATAAAGTTTGACAAAAATCTAATTTATTTATTTTTCATAACTTCTTATTTGACCTTATTTTGTAGGAATTAAATTTCTAATTGATATTTAGACATATTTATGGGAGCATATAAAGTGTGATTGTGGAAGGCAAATAATATATAGTTATTATTAACTTATCTTATAAAGTGTGATTGTGGAGTATTCAAGTCATTAAAAAAAACTTATAAATTTTTAATGCAACTATATATGAAACATATGCATATATTTCTAAAAATAGAAACATGAAACAATGGTATCTTAATTAAAAAAAAAAATTGTCTTCTTTATGTATGATGCTCAACAAATGAAAGCCACAAAGTTGATTTGTTGCATCAATTTATTTTCCCAAAGGACATAATTATTTTTAATCTATATACACAACACAACACCAACGTGAATCAAATTGGAAGGAAGCCTAATATGTGGCTTCCAAGAGAAAAATCAAGGAAATGAGATACCATCAAACTCCATAAGTATATATCATTCTTCTTCTCCAACTTTCCCAAAAGCTATGTTCAAAATCTTCTAGAAATGGGAAAGGGTGAACGAGGTGTTCAATTTATAAAAGCTTAATAGGTCGGGAAAGAGATTTGATTTTGTAAAATTCTATGAAATTCAGGATGCCTAGCAACTGGATAAGGAGCTAATTGTATTTAAATTGATAATATTAAACTCCATGTCAATATACTTCAGTACAAAAGGGAATGAAAGTTAATCCACTAAACATGTTACAACCAAGGTCAAACACACGAAATATCAAAGAAGTGATGGCAAGAAGAAACTAGTTTAGAGGTAGAAAGAATCCAATTAAACATATGTAGAAGCTGTCAAGGGAATGTCTTCATCCAAATCCACTCGGGACAGATGGGTTGGAAATGTGATACAAACAAAGACAACATCAATACCATGGTTAAAAAGTAGCCTTGTTATTATCTTAAAAGCATCAATGAAATATTAGGGACCAAAATCATTATGATCACTTTATTGTGAAACTCAATTGTAGGATTTATTGACTTAGTCAAAGGACTGTGGAATTCTTATACTAAGGTAATGGGTTAGTGAGCTTAAAAAAACTGAAAAAACTCAAATATGATCTTAAGTCATGGAATAGATAGGTCTTTGGATGTATCCACCTTGCTAAGGTGGAAATTAGTAAATAAATATAAGAGTTGAATACTAAAGGATGATGCTAGTGCCTTAAGTGAGGAAATGAGACTGAAGAGAATGGAATTAATTAATCAACAAAAAGTGAAAGCTAGATGGATGAGGTTGGGAGATACAAACTCTAAATTTTACCATTCTACATTTACATGGAGGAGAGCTAGGAATGAAATGAAAGGGGTGTTAGTAGATGGAAGCTGGAGAGAACTCAAAGTTATCACGAATAAAACTAAGACATTATTTGAAACTATGTTTAAACATCTCCTGATTATGAGGTTAGGCTAGGAAATGTAGAATTCCAATCACTTACATTAGAGGATGACTTAATGTTGACTAATAAGATTACAGAGGAAGACATTAAGGATGCTGTTTGGAAATATGAGGGATCTAAGATCCCAAAGCATGATTGATTTAATTTTAATTTCATCAAGAGCAGCTGAGAGATTATTAAGTATGACATTATACAAGTTGTTGAGAGTTTTGAGACCTCTGAAAATACCTAGGGGGTGTAATGTATCTTTCATAGTGCTAGTACCAAAAGTAAATGACCTCATTAAGCTAGAACAATACAAACCTATTTCATTGGTGGAGGTACTCCACGAAATAATTTCTAAGGTGTTGTCTAATAGAATGAAGAGAATAATGTCTAGTATAATATATATGAATCAACTTTTATAAATGGAGACTCGGGGTCGAACCCATAGGAAAATGGAAAGATATCATCTTGTCTAAATATGGTAACACAAATTTCCAAAATCAACATTATGTAGTTAAGTCCCAATCTTGGTGGTGGAGGGACATGTGCAAGGTGTTTGGGAAAGGGGATATTGAAAGCTAGTTTGATAAACACATTGTAAGGAAGGTTGGGTCAGGGAGCATGATTAAATTATGGAAGGACAAATGGTTAGGTGAGGTGACCCTTAAACAAAGATTTCCTAGTGTATTCTCTATTTCTAGTGGTAAAGAAAAAACAGTAGGAGAATTAGGAAGTTGGACAAAATGGTTATGAGTGGAACTTGGAGTGGAGAAGGGAGAGGTTTCAAGAGGAGAGATAACAAATAATACACTTAGTTACTAGGAGAAATAAACATTGTACAATTACAAAGAGAAAACCAAGACAAATGACAATTATTAGGAGAAGAGAATGGAACTAACTTTGCCAAGTCAGCATATGGTATATTAGAAAATAGTTGTTTGAGCTAATACAATAGGGGAGAGATAACAAATAATACACTTAGTTACTAGGAGAAATAAACATTGTACAATTACAAAGAGAAAATCAAGACAAATGACAATTATTAGGAGAAGAGGATGGAACTAACTTTGCCAAGTCAGCATATGCTATATTAGAAAATAGTTGTTTGAGCTAATACAATAGTATCTTCAATTTGTTTTGGAATGTTTGACTACTCCTTAATTCTCAAACGTTTGCTTGGAGGGTCCTGATGGGGAAAGTATCAACAAGGTCAATTTTAGTTAGGATAGGAGTCAACCTTAGTACCACAATATGTCATTTATGCAATGGAAGTGAGGAAATTGTCTAGCACATGTTCTTTGAGTGTAATATTGCATTTGTAGTTTGAAATAAATGTTGCAAGTGTGTGGGAGCTCAATTAGCCCAACATTCTAGTTATAAGTGTCATTTCCAACAATTTTACCAATTACATATAAGTTCAAAGAAAAACATGGTATGGAAGGGACTGTGGATAGCAATTACTTGGAGTCCTTGGGACCATAGGTATAAAATCTTATTAATGTTGTTAAAATCATTACAACAGAATTTGATTGAACTCAACCTTGGTAGTTCATAATAGTAACTAAATAATTACCAATTTGTTAGAAAATTTCAATCTTTTAAATTATGAGTAGACATCTTCTTGGGAACTGATATTGTACCTACTTGTTTTAGTATATATAGAAAAAATTATACATCTTCATAAAATCATGTATACCACACATGAGTATGTTTTCAAGGGAAATAAAATTTACAGTATTCCTTTTTGTATTGAAGCACCACTTATTACTTTTTTATTCAACAATAACTAGTAAATTATGGTTATTATAATAATCTTTATTTTATTTTAGTAAAGTACAAAAAACATGGTTATGATTTCAATTTATAAAATTGTAATATAGTCTTCAATCAATTTTCATGAATATTTTTAACAAATATTATTTGTATCATATTCTCTCAAGAAATGTGAATTTAGCACTTGAGTACTCACACACCAAAAGTTAATTACTTGAGTTGTTCATTACGTACCAGTAGATAAGTGAAGAACAATCTCTATTTGATGGCAATTCTTAGCAAAACTCACAATATGAAAAGCTCCCATTGTGTTAGTGCTCATTGCAACATCATATCTGCAAAATATAATATATATGAGTGAGATAATCTTCCAATTACATGATCAATTTACACTAAAAAGAGTGTGATATACTAACAAAAATAAATATTGTTTGTTAAAATTATTTTTATATGTTAATGTATAAATTTTTTTCATTAATTATTTACTTTATCTTTACCTATTATATATAGAGAAGCCAAATTTTATTTTATTTTTCTGAAAAAAAAATAGAGAAGCCAAATTTATAACTATGTATATGACTACATGTGGTGTTATGATCAATTTTTAGCTTTAACATATATTTACAATTTTTAACTTCCTACATTATCATTGTCAAGTGATAAAAATAATATTTTTTAAAAAACTTAGCTACCCAAAAAAAAAAGGAAATATTTTTTTGTAATATACTGTACATGGAAATGTTTTATAGGATTTGACTCTTCTAAAATAAATACATTTCAGTAGGTAAAGTGAATAGTTTGTATTTAATAAAAAAAAGAAGAATTGATTTTAGCATGAGAAATAAAAGTATATTAAAACATCAATAGTTAATTTCTGAATAAAAAAAAACTTATTTGCAATTGCTGATTTTAGATAAATGAAATTTAATTATTTACCTCTCATTAAAGTTGGTAGTTGCAGCAGTGTGTACTATAATGTCTAACTCTTTCAACATTTGATTGAACATGTTTTTGTCTTTAATTCCCAAGTTTTGAAGAGAAACATCACCAGCAACTGCAACAACTTTGTCTGATATAAAACATCTAAAATCTGCACCCCACTTTTCTTTTAACACCTTGAATAACTCCTTCCCAAACACCTCAACATATTCAAATATATTCAATTACAATAATGGTTAGAAACATATTTAAACAACCCTCTTGATAAAGAATAAGAAAAAATAAAATTAATTTATTCATAAATTAAAGTTATTTTATTTATAAGTTAAAAGGAAAAGATTTACAAAAAATGATATAAGAGAGCCTTTTCAAATTAACTTATATATAAAAATTAATTTTAAATCATTAGAAGCAAATAAATCAATTTTAAAGATAAAAAATAATTAGTCACTATATTAACTAATTTAGATTTAATTTTAGACACAAAAGAAATTATTGATATTTAAAATAATTTCTATTATTAATAAAATTTATAAATTAGTCTCTAAATTTGTATCTAATTAACAAAAACAATACATATGTAGACTATATCTATTTATAAAAAAATTTAAAAACAGACTAGATAGAAGTCTATTATACCAATAAAATGATTCTATATAAATAAATTCTAAATAAAAAATAATTAAAAATGTTATTGTTTTATAATAAACTCTAACTAATAATAAAATAATTTAATATATAAAGATAATAATTATTAATTAATTAATTAAAAACTAATATGTATATATATATATATATATATATATATATATATATATATATATATAAGTTGCATAGGTACCTCATTGTGCAAGCGTTGGGTAGCTAAATCTGAATTTGGTGCCCTTATAAGAAGGTATAACCTTTTTATTTCTGGTTGAACCCTTAATATCTTCTCTACAAACACTGTACAAATAATAACAATAACAAGAGTCAAATTAAAATATGAGAAATTTTTATTAACATTTTTACTCAATAAATGATTATGGTTAAATGGAGAAACATCAAATTCCACTAATGTAATTTTCACCAATTATTAAATTATCAATAATATTTATGTTTTCAATCCACCAGTTGAATAAAAAATTATACTGTGTTGCTTTTCTATATATTTTTTTTTTCAAAATTGTACAATAAAAAATAATATCAAACTATTTCTATTTTACTATATTTTGAAAATATAGACTACAATAATTTTGATTTATACAAAGAAAATATCAAATAAATATAAAATTATATATGTATGTATATGTAATCTACATATTAAGGAGAAAACATGATTCCGTTGAAAGTTAATGGATGATATACAGAATCCTTTATAAAAATTATATTACTTTGATCCATCCCTTATATAAATATATAAGGAGAGATTAAATTCCAAATATCTACAAACTATTTTATTATTAATAATTCTATTTAAAATCCTTTTTGGATTCCACCAGAAAATTAAAAGTACGATTGACAATATGAGACAGGTCGTGCGGGTCAACTCGCAGTCTGCTAAAGAAAACGCGAGACAGACTCACTATTTTGACTTGTTGACTCGCTTAGATCCGCCCACATAACTTGCAATTCACACGAACCAAGGACTGGATGAGACGAGCTAGCCTACATAATAATAAAAAGGTGTTTCTTCCTACACCCCTCAAATTTCTTCCTGCACACCATCACTTTTAAAAATTGAATTCTGAAAGTCAAAATAGTTGTTTTAGATTTTGGAAGGTAAAATAGTTGTTTTTGAAAGGTTATTTCAAACAAAAAAAATCTCTTCTTCATTTTTGGAATTGACTTTTATGCTATGAAAATTAAATTTCGAAATTGATGAGGTGTAGGAAGAAATTTTGATGGGTGCAGAAAGAAACACCTTAATAAAAATAAAAAATTGTCTCCTCCAACTTTTATTTTCTATATATATTACAAGTGAATTGATATTTATTTTTTTAATAAAATTTTAATTTTTATGCGAGCAGACACACTGGAACCATCCCTTGTGCAGGGCGAGCTGGCCTGGAGTCACCCCTTATGCAGGACGAGCCAATACATTGAACTCACATTACTTAAGCGAGCTAATGCGAGACAAACCAATATTGGACGAGTCAACCCACATTGTCACTCCTAATTATAAGTTTACATTATCTTGATTATTAATGTCTTTTATTAAAGTTGAAAAAGGATAAAAAAAATATACAAGTTATATTTTTAAATAATATATATTATATAATTTTGATATATATAATTGAAAATTTTAATTGATTTTTTTCTTTCTTAAATTTTATTGTTATATTAATTTTTTTTAAAAATAGATAATGTATGCAAAATTTTAAATTAATCCAGAATTATTTATATTTTATCTATATACAACAAAATCAACATAATTCATACTTATCAAAATATACAAAACTAATCATTTGATGGAAATCTTAATATTATTTATTTTCTTATCAAATTTAACCTATACCATCAAATTAATATATCATTATAATTCAATGGTTGAATTATTAACATGTAAGTTATGTATCTAACTTTTACCAATTATTACACTATTAACAACTTTGGTATTCTCTAAAAGAAAATCTATCACTCTTAACTCCTCTTCTCAATTAAAATTTGTTTAAGTTTTGATATAAACCTAATATGGATAAAAACAATTGACATTGAGAAAGAGAAAATCACAAACCTTTTCCTACAAATCCTGTTGCACCTGTGACAAAAATGGTCTTTCCTCTGATGAAGTCATTGAATCTTTCAACCTCAGCCATAGCTAGATATCTTTCTTCACAAAATTTTAATATAATTAGTGTCCAACAAAATGTAATATGAGATTAATTTTTTTTCATTATTTTTTAAGTACAAAATGGTTAAACCCTAGTTGTTCAATATACTTTAATTCCTAACTTCATTTATTTTCACCAATTTGGTAAATATAATGATAAATAACTCTTTTAGAGAAAAAAAAAATAATTAGTTGCTATAGTGACTAAATTAAATATCATTTTACATACTAAATTCTAAATTAGTTTCTATTATTGTTAAATGAATTCTAAATTAGTGTCTAATTAATAACCATTTTGCTACTAATTATTTAGATTCTAAATTTGATAGCAAAAACATTGATTGTTAATTAGACATCAGTTTAAAAACCATTTAACAATAATATAAACTAATCAAAATTTGTTTAGTCTCTAAAATGGTATCTAATTTTGTCATTATAGCAACTAATTATTTTTTGTCTCTAAAAAATTAATTTCTATTTTATGATTTTCTTGTAATGTTTCTTGAATGTCACTATAATTTTTCTAATTTTTAAGTAGATTTTCGTATTTTTAATAAAGTGATATTTACATATTTTATTTTAACTCAGTTTAACAGAAAGATGAGAAAGATGGGGCACTATAAAGTATAATGAATTTTTTGAAGCACATATATATTTTACAGGAATATGAAGCAGAACAATGGAGAAGTTAGAAATAGAAAAAGAAATAAAATAATATAGATCGAATAATCTGCAGAAAAATGACATACCAAGATAAAGACGAAGGAGAAGAAGTATGAGAAAGTTTAAGAAGATTAAAAGAACTAAGAGGAGATGAAGTTGCAATTTCAGAATCTTTCTCATATTTATAGACCAAGAGACTTCTCATAATGCATAGTTTGCATTTTTTTTACTAAGTTTTTAATTAAAAACTTGAATTTGTGTGCAGAAAGTTAATAAAGTTTTCACCAATAATTGTTGTACAATAATTACAATAATTGTCGTACAATAATGTTGTTGTTTTCTTGCTGATAAAAAGATAAAAAAAAACATAGTTTTGGCATTTTCAAGTACTATGGCATTTTTTATAATATAAATTATAACTGTTGGGAAAATAGTGTGTTGATATTTTGATAATGCCTACACCTCTTATTAATGGTTTCTCTTCCTTATCTATTAAATATAAATTATGGTCCAATCTCTTTAAAGTTTTTAAGAAAAACCTATTTTAAAATTGTTTTTCTATTTTTTTATGAACATATAACTGATTAGGTTAAGTTCATAACCCAAAATTAATTTTAATTAAAACCAAATAATCGATTATTTGAAAATAATATTATGTTATTATCACATTTTATACATAATCCATTATACAATCAATTATGTCAAACAATTTTAAAAGCTACATTTTTATAAATAATCAATTATGTTTAACAATAATTTATTATATTGATTGAAAATTATTCCTAGATTAACTGAAGAATATAATAATTAATTATAATTAATAATAATCAATTATTTTAGTTAGAAGTTCCAAAACTCTTTAAAAAGGTAACTCTTCCAATTTCTCTATGTAACATACACTAACTAGTGTTCTATAAAAATAAATTTGCAATTTTTGGAGGAGAGTTTCTTAAAATATTATTCACTACAAATAATTGAAAAAGACTTGCTCAAAATCAATAAGAGTTTGATCATGTTATATTATAGGTTCTATGTTTCTTTTTGGAAAATATTTGTCATCACATAGTATCTTTCCTTTTCTTTCTACTTACTGATACAAATAATTGAAAAAGACTTGCTTAAAATCAATAAGAGTTATTGTAGGTAATTGAGTGTTTTTAATTTGTAATTCTTCTTAAAGGATGTTTAAATAAAAAATATTGTGTAATTATTGTTTTAGTTATACATGTATTCTTCTAATTGAATAATTCAAGAATTTAGTGAAAAATCTAATTAAGATTTTTTAAAATTAAATTCAAATGTAGATATTGGAATAAAACCATATAAAAATTATTGTTTCTATATTTTCATCTTGATTATTTTATTTTGATTTTCTTTGATTCATTGAAACTATTGTTATTGTCTACTCTATCTATATCAGAGTTTTCAAGAAGAAAATTTTATATCCATCCATTTTGGTTATGTCTTGAGTCATACTTTGTTTACATTTAAGTTTGTAAACATTATATAATAACTTTTGAAGTAATTTTATAGTAGTGTCTAGTACCACAACAAGGACAACATTCGTTAGACAGCTTCTTCCTGCACTTCTATGATTTCTTCGGACACCTCCATAAATTTTTAAAATACCAAAAAAGCTCCTCAGTAAAAATATCGTCATAATGTATAATAAAAATCATAACTTTTGGATCACACAATGCGGAACTTAATTGGATAAACCTATGGATTATGTAATCCAGAACTCTAACTAAAATACTGCTAATACTGGATTAAGTTATAAAAGACTTGCTCAAAATCAATAAAAGAGTTTGATCATGTTATAGGTTCTATGTTTCCTTTTGGAAAATATTTGTCATCACATAGTATCTTTCCTTTTCTTTCTACTTTACTGAATTATGATACACTAGGTGTGTGGTTATAGTAGGTAATTGAGTGTTTTTTTTTAATTTGTAATTCTTCTTAAAGGATGTTTAAAGAAAAAATATTGTGTAATTATTGTTTTAGTTATATGTGTTCTTCTAATTGAATAATTGAAAAATCTAATTAAGGTTTTTTTTTTAATTAAATTCAAATGTAGATATTGTAGAATAAAACCAATAATTTTTAATAAAACCATATAAAAATTATTGTTTTTATATTTTCATCTTGATCATTTTATTTTAATTTTCTTTGATTCATTGAAACTATTGTTATTATTTACTCTGCTCTATATCAGAGTTTTCAAGAAAATTTTAGATTCATCCATTCTGGTTGTGTCTTGAGTCATACTTTGTTTTACAGATAACACCCTTGAAAGTTTTTAGTAGTAAAAACATATAAACATGTATTAATATTAAAAACATGTTTTAGATTCTACTTTTTTTTATAAAAGTTATGATAATGATAAGAATAAGATTAATTGAAACTTTGAAAAAAAGAGAAAACGAAAAATATTACAAAATAATTTTTCTACTGATTCTATTAAACACGTCAAGGTGACACTCTACCGCTGAGTTATATCCCTTCCCTTGCCTCCATCGAGAAATAGAACTGACTCATCCTAAGGCAAAGGGTGACCCAAAATAAAAATTCCAGAAAGTAGGGCGAAATTTCACAAGTTTTGTAAGAATCTCCACTGAATTTGGGAAAGAACGCGACAAATTTCAGGTCCAACGGATGAGTATTCACCCACGAAAAAAATAAAACAGTTTCACACACAAACGAACCTTCCTTTCGGCCTTGACAGTGATCAATAAAAAATTTATTACCAATCTTGTGGGACGAATATGGGCCTCAAATCATAGCCAAAACTCAATAGACACAGTGACGAACGTCTGGTAAATATTTCAGACCAAAACACCCAAGGAGTAAGGTGCAGTAAGTCCCAGACCGAGAGTGAATAAAACTGGTTTTCCGAAAACAAAACGTCCAGGATTTTCTTCACCGTATCTCTTTTTTGTGATTCTTTTATGGACGTGCCTCCATACCTGGGTGCAAACAACATATGGAAGTACTTGTGTGAACTTTTTCAGCGCAATACAAACCCATAATAAAAATTGAAGAAAGTAGGGCGAAATTTCACAAAAAGGAGAAACGGGGAAGAAAATCCAGGACGTTTTGTTTTCGAAAAACCAGTTTTGTTCACTCTCAGTCTGGGACTTAGTACACCTTACTCCTAGGATGTTTTTGTTTGAAATTTTTACCAGACATCCGTCACTGTGTCTATTGAGTTTTGGCTGAGATTTGAGGCTCAGATTCGTTCCACAATATTGGCAATAAATTTTTTATTGATGACTGCCAAGGCCGAAAGGAAGGTTCGTTTGTGTGTGAAACTGTTTGATATTTTTCGTGGCCGAATACTCACCCGTTTAACCTGAAATTTGTCGCGTTCTGTCCCAAATTCAGTGGAGATTCTTACGTGGAATTTCAGGAAAAAAACTATATCGGAAGAATTTTTCGGAAATTTTGTGCAAACCAAGGCTATCCTCTACCAAAACTTGTGAAATTTCGCCCTACTTTCTGCAAAAAAATTTTCAGGGTCCGTATTTCCCAAAAAAAGTTCACACAAGTACTTCCATATGTTGTTTTCACCCAGGTAAGGAGGCACGTCCATAAAAGAATCACAAAAAAGAGATACGGGGAACAAAATCCAGGACGTTTGGTTTTCGGAAAACCAGTTTTCTTCACTTTCGGTCTGGGACTTACTACACCTTACTCCTTGGGTGTTTTTGTCTGAAATTTTTACAAAACGTTCGTCACTGTGTCTGTTGAGTTTTGGCTGACATTTGAGGCTCAGATTCGTTCCACAAGATTGGCAATAAATTTTTTTTTTATGACAGTCAGGGTCGAAAGGAAGGTTCGTTTGTGTGTAAAACTGTTTTATTTTTTTGCGGACGAATACTCATCCGTTTGACCTGAAATTTGTTGCGTTCTGTCCCAAATTCAGTGGAGATTCTAACGTGGAATTTCAGGAAAAAACTATTTCGGGAGAATTTTTCTGAAATTTTTAGCAAACCAAGGCTATCCTTTACCAAAACTTGTGAATTTCGCCCTACTTTCTGCAAAAAAAAAATTTGGGTCCGTATTGCCCCGAAAATCTTCACACAAGTACTTCCATATGTTGTTTTTAGCCAGGTAAGGAGGCACATCCATAAAAGAACCACAACAAGGAGATACGAAAAAGAAAATCAAGGACGTTTTGTTTTCGGAAAACCAGTTTTCTTCCCTCTCGGTCCGGGACATACTACGCCTTACTCATTGTGTGTTTTTGTCTGAAATTTTTACCAGACAATCTTCACAGTGTCTATTGAGTTTTGGCTGAGATTTGAGGCTCAGATTCGTTCCACAAGATTGGAAATAAATTTTTTATTGATGACCGAGAGTGAACAAAATTGGTTTTCCGAAAACAAAACGTCCTGGATTTTGTTCCCCGTATCTCCTTTTTGTGATTCTTTTATGCACGTGCCTTCTTACCTGGGTGCAAACAACATATGGAAGTACTTGTGTGAACCTTTTCAGCGAAATAAGGACCCCGAATAAAAATTGCAAAAAGTAGGGCGAAAATTCACAAGTTTTGGTAAAGGATAGCCTTGGTTTGCACAAAATTTCCGAAAAATTCTCCCGAAATAGTTTTTTCTTGAAATTACACGTAAGAATCTCCACTGAATTTGGGACAGAACGCGACAAATTTCAGGTCAAACAGATGACTATTCGCCCATAAAAAAAATCAAACAATTTCACACACAAACGAACCTTCCTTTCGACCCTGGCAGTGATCAATAAAAAATTTATTGCCAATCTTGTGGGACGAATCTGGCCCTCAAATCTCAGCCAAAACTCAATTGATACAGTGACGAAAGTCTGGTAAAAATTTCCGACCAAAACTCTTAAGGAGTAAGGCGTACTAAGTCCCAGACCGAGAGTGAGGAAAACTGGTTTTCCGAAAACAAAATGCCCTGGATTTTCTTCCCCGTATCTCCTTGTTGTGATTCTTTAATGGACGCGCCTCCTTACCTGGGTGCAAACAACATATGGAAGTACTTGTGTGAACTTCTTCGCGCAATAGGGACCCAGAATCAAATTTCTGAAAAATTCTCCCGAAATAGTTTTTTCCTGAAATTTCATGTAAGAATCTCCACAGAATTTGGAATAGAACACGACAAATTTCAGGTCAAACGGAAGAGTATTCGCCCACGAAAAAAATCAAACAGTTTCACACACAAACCAACCTTCTTTTCGGCCCTAGCAGTGATCAATAAAAAATTTATTAACAATTTTGTGGGACGAATCTGGGCCTCAAATCTCAGCCAAAACTCAATACACACAGTGACGAACGTCTGGTAAATGTTTCAGACCAAAACACCCAAGGAGTAAGGCGTAGTAAGTCCCAGACCGAGAGTGAAAAAAACTGGTTTTCCGAAAATAAAACGTCCTGGATTTTCTTCCCCGTATCTCCTTTTTGTGATTCTTTTATGGACGTGCCTCCTTACCTGTGTGCAAACAACATATGGAAGTACTTGTGTGAACCTTTTCAGCGTGATACAGACCCAGAATAAAAATTGCAGAAAGTAAGGCAAAATTTCACAAGTTTTGGTAGAGGATAACCTTGGTTTGCACAATATTTCTAAAAAATTCTCCCGAAATAGTTTTTTCCTGAAATTCCAGGTAAGAATCTCCACTGAATTTGGGACAGAACGCGACAAATATCAGGTCAAACGCATGAGTATTCACCCACGCAAAAAAATCAAACAGTTTCACACACAAACGAACCTTTCTTTCGTCCTTGGCAGTGATCAATAAAAAATTTATTTCCAATCTTGTGGGACGAATCTGGGCCTCAAATCTCAGCCAAAACTCATTAGACACAGTGAAGAACGTCTGGTAAAAATTTCAAACCAAAATACCTAAGGAGTAAGGCGTAGTAATTCCCAGACCGAGAGTGAACAAAATTGGTTTTCGTAAACAAAATGTCCTGGATTTTGTTCCCCGTATCTCCTTTTTGTGATTCTTTTATGCACGTGCCTCCTTAGCTTGGTGCAAACAACATATGGAAGTACTTGTGTGAAACTTTTCAGCGAAATAAGGACGCAGAATAATAATTGCAGAAAGTAGGGCGAAATTTCACAAGTTTTGGCAGAGGATAGCCTTGGTTTGCACAAAATTTCCGAGAAATTCTCCTGAAATAGTTTTTTCCTGAAATTCCACGTAAGAATCTCCACTGAATTTGGGACAGAACGCGACAAATTTCATGTCAAACAGATGAGTATTCGCCCACAAAAAGAATCAAACAGTTTCACACACAAACGAACCTTCCTTTCGGCCCTGGCAGTGATCAATAAAAAATTTATTGCCAATCTTGTGGGACGAATCTGGGCCTCAAATCTCAGCCAAAACTCAATACACACAGTGACAACCGTCTGGTAAAAATTTTAGACCAAAACACCGAAGGAGTAAGGCGTAGTAAGTCCCAGACCGAGAGTGAACAAAATTGGTTTCCGAAAACAAAACGTCCAGGAGTTTCTTCTCCGTATCTCCTTTTTGTGATTCTTTTATGGACGTGCCTCCTTACCTGGTTGCGAACAACATATGGAAGTACCTGTGTGAACTTTATCAGCGCACTACCGACACAGAATAAAAATTGTAGAAAGTAGGGCGAAATTTCACAAGTTTTGGTAAAGGAGCCTATGTTTGCACAAAATTTCCGACAAATTCTCTAGAAATAGTTTTTTCCTGAAATTCCACGTAAGAATCTCCACTGAATTTGGGACAGAACGCGACAAATTTCGGGTCAAACGGGTGAGTAATCGTCCAAATCAACCAGTTTCACAAACAAACGACCCTTCCTTTCGACCCTGACAGTGATCATTAAAAACGATATTGCTAATCTTGTGGGACGAATCTAGGCCTCAAATCTCAGCCAAAACTCAATAGACACAGTGACGAACGTCTGGTTAAAATTTCAGACCAAAACACCCAAGGAGTAAGGCGTAGTAAGTCCCAGACCGAGAGTGAACAAAACTGGTTTTCCGAAAACAAAACGTCCTGGATTTTCTTCCCCGTATCTCCTTTTTGTGATTCTTTTATGAACGTGCCTCCTTACATGGGTGCAGACAGCATATGGAAGTACTTGTGTGAAACTTTTCAGCGAAATATGGACCCAGAATAATAATTGCAGAAAGTAGGGCGAAATTTCACAAGTTTTTGTAGAGGATAGCCTTGGTTTGCACAAAATTTCTGAAAAATTCTCCCGAAATAGTTTTTTCCTGAAAATTCCACGTAACAATCTCCACTGAATTTGGGACAGAACGCGACAAATTTCAGGTCAAACAGATGACGCCCACAAAAAGAATCAAACAGTTTCACACACAAACGAACCTTCCTTTCGGCCCTGCAGTGATCAATAAAAAATTTATTGCCAATCTTGTGGGACCAATCTGGGCCTCAAATCTCAGCCAAAACTCAATTGATACAGTGACGAAAGTCTGGTAAAAATTTCAGACCAAAACACCCAAGGAGTAAGGCGTAGTAAGTCCCAGACCGAGAGTGAACAAAACTGGTTTTCCAAAAACAAAACGTTCTGGATTTTCATCCTCATATCGCCTTTTTGTGATTCTTTTGTGGACGTGCCGCCTTACCTGGGTGCAAACAACGTACGAAAGTACTTGTTTGAACCTTTTCAGCGCAATACGGACCTAGAATAAAAATTGCAGAAAGTAGGGCGTAATTTCACAAGTTTTGGTAGAGGATAACCTTGGTTTGCACAAAATTTCAATAAAATTCTCCCGAAATATTTTTTTCTTGAAATTCCACGTAAGAATCTCCACTAAATTTTGGAAAGAATGCGACAAATTTGTCAAACTGCTGAGTATTCGCGCACGAAAAAAATCAACCTATTTCACAAACAAAGGAACCTTCCTTTCGGCCTTCATAGTGATTATTAAAAACTATATTGTCAATCTTGTGGGACGATTTGGGACTCAAATCTCAGCCAAAACTCAATAGACACAGTGACGAACGTCTGGTAAAAATTTCAGACCAAAACACACAAGAAGTAAGGCGTAGTAAGTCCCAGACCGAGAGTGAAACAAACTGGTTTTCTGAAACCAAAACGTCCTGGATTTTTTTCCCCGTATATCCTTATTGTGATTTTTTTATGGACGTGCCTCCTTACCTGGGTGCAAACAACATATGGAAGTACTTGTGTGAACCTTTTCAGCGTGATACAGACCCAGAATAAAAATTGCAGAAAGTAAGGCAAAATTTCACAAGTTTTGGTAGAGGATAACCTTGGTTTGCACAATATTTCTAAAAAATTCTCCCGAAATAGTTTTTTCCTGAAATTCCAGGTAAGAATCTCCACTGAATTTGGGACAGAACGCGACAAATTTCAGGTCAAACGGATGAGTATTCGCCCACGAAAAAAATCAAAATGTTTCACACACAAACGAACCTTCCTTTCGGCCCTGGCAGTGATCAATAAAAAAAATTATTGTCAATCTTGTGGGAGGAATCTGGGCCTCAAATCTCAGCCAAAACTCAATAGACACAGTGACGAACGTCTGGTAAAAATTTCAGACCAAAACACCGAAGGAGTAAGGCGTAGTAAGTCCCAGACCGAGAGTGAACAAAATTGGTTTTCCGAAGACAAAATGTCCTAGATTTTCTTCACCGTATCTCCTTTTTGTGATTTTTTTATGGAAGTGCCTCCTTTCTTGGGGGCAAACAACATATGAAATTACTTGTGTGAACCTTTTCAGCGCAATACGGACCCAGAATAAAAATTGCAGAAAGTATGGCGAAATTTCACAAGTTTTGGTAGAGGATAGCCTTCGTTTGCATAAAATTTCCGAAAAATTCTACCGAAATAGTTTTTTCCTCAAATTCCACGTAAGAATCTCCACTGAATTTGGGACAGAACGCGACAAATTTCAGGTCAAACGGATGAGTATTTGCCCACGAAAAATATGAAACAGTTCCACACACAAAAGAACCTTCCTTTCAGCCCTTGCATTGATCAATAAAAAATTTATTTCCAATCTTGTGGGACGAATCTGGGCCTCAAATCTCAGCCAAAATGCAATACACACAGTGACGAACGTCTGGTAAAAATTTCAGACCAAAACACCCAAGGAGTAAGGCGCAGTAAGTCCCAGACCGAGAGTGAACAAAACTGGCTTTCCGAAAAAAAAAGTCCTGGATTTTGTTCCCCATATCTCCTTTTTGTGATTCTTTTATGGACGTGCCTCCTTACCTGGGTGCAAACAAACTATGGAAGTACTTGTCTGAACCTTTTCAGCGCAAGAGGGACCCCGAATAAAAATTGCAGAAAGTAGCGCGAAATTTCCCAAGTTTTGGTACACTTGGTTTGCACAAAATTTCCGAAAAATTCTACCGAAATTGTTTTTTCCTGAAATTGAACGTAAGAATCTCCACTGAATTTGGGACAGAACGCGACAAATTTCAGGTCAAACGGTTGAGTATTCGCCCACAAAAAAAATCAAACAGTTTCACACACAAACGAACCTTCCTTTTGGCCCTGACAGTGATCAATAAAAAAATTATTTCCAATGAAGTGGGACGAGTCTGGGCCTCAAATCTCAGCCAAAACTCAATACACACAGTAACCAACGTCTGGTAAAAATTTCAGACCAAAACACCCAAGGAGTAAGGCGTAGTAAGTCCCAGACCGAGAGTCAACAAATTTGGTTTACCGAAAACAAAATGTCTTGAATTTTGGTAGAGGATAGCCTTGGTTTGCACAAAATTTCCGAAAAATTCTACCGAAATAGTTTTTTCCTGAATTTCCACGTAAGAATCTCTAATGAATTTGGGACAGAACGCGACAAATTTCAAGTCAAACAGATGAGTATTCGCCAACGAAAAAAATCAAACAGTTTCACAAACAAATGAACATTTCTTTCGTCCCTGGCAATGATCATTAAAAAATGTATTTCCAATCTTGTGGGACGAATATGGGCCTCAAATCTCAACCAATACTCAATACACACAGTGACCAACGTTTGGTAAAAATTTCACACCAAAACACCCAAGGAGTAAGGCGTAGTAACTCCCAGACCGAGAGTGAACAAAACTGGTTTTCCGAAAAAAAAATGTCCTGGATTTTCTTCCCCGTATCTCCTTTTTGTGATTCTTTTAAGGACGTACCTCCTTACCTGGGTGCAAATGAACTATGGAAGTACTAGTGTGAACCTTTTCAGCGCAATACGGACCTAGAATAAAAATTGCAGAAAGTAGGGTGAAATTTCACAAGTTTTGGTAGAGCCCCTTTGTTTGCACAAAATTTCCGAAAAATTCTACCAAAATAGTTTTTTCCAGAAATTCCACAAAAGAATCTCCACTGAATTTGGGACAGAACACGACAAATTTCAGGTCAAACGGATGAGTATTCGCCCACGAAAAAAATCAAACAATTTCACACACAAACGAATCTTCCTTTCGTCCCTCGCAGTGATTAATAAAAAATTTATTTCCAATCTTGTGCGACGAATTTGGGCCTCAAATCATAGCCAAAACTCAATAGACACAGTGACGAACGTCTGGTAAATATTTCAGACCAAAACACCCAAGGAGTAAGGTGTAGTAAGTCCCAGACCGAGAGTGAATAAAACTGGTTTTCCGAAAACAAAACGTCCAGGATTTTCTTCACCGTATCTCTTTTTTGTGATTCTTTTATGGACGTGCCTCCATACCTGGGTGCAAACAACATATGGAAGTACTTGTGTGAATTTTTTCAGCGCAATACAAACCCATAATAAAAATTGAAGAAAGTAGGGCGAAATTTCACAAAAAGGAGAAACGGGGAAGAAAATCCAGGACGTTTTGTTTTCGAAAAACCAGTTTTGTTCACTCTCAGTCTGGCACTTAGTACACCTTACTCCTAGGATGTTTTTGTTTGAAATTTTTACCAGACGTCCGTCACTGTGTCTATTGAGTTTTGGCTGAGATTTGAGGCTCAGATTCGTTCCACAATATTGGCAATAAATTTTTTATTGATGACTGCCAAGGCCGAAAGGAAGGTTCGTTTGTGTGTGAAACTGTTTGATATTTTTCGTGGCCGAATACTCACCCGTTTAACCTGAAATTTGTCGCGTTCTGTCCCAAATTCAGTGGAGATTCTTACGTGGAATTTCAGGAAAAAAACTATATCAGAAGAATTTTTCGGAAATTTTGTGCAAACCAAGGCTATCCTCTACCAAAACTTGTGAAATTTCGCCCTACTTTCTGCAAAAAAAAATTTCAGGGTCCGTATTTCCCAAAAAAAGTTCACACAAGTACTTCCATATGTTGTTTTCACCCAGGTAAGGAGGCACGTCCATAAAAGAATCACAAAAAAGAGATACGGGGAACAAAATCCAGGACGTTTGGTTTTCGGAAAACCAGTTTTCTTCACTTTCGGTCTGGGACTTACTACACCTTACTCCTTGGGTGTTTTTGTCTGAAATTTTTACAAAACGTTCGTCACTGTGTCTGTTGAGTTTTGGCTGACATTTGAGGCTCAGATTCGTTCCACAAGATTGGCAATAAATTTTTTTTTTTATGACAGTCAGGGTCGAAAGGAAGGTTCGTTTGTGTGTAAAACTGTTTTATTTTTTTGCGGACGAATACTCATCCGTTTGACCTGAAATTTGTTGCGTTCTGTCCCAAATTCAGTGGAGATTCTAACGTGGAATTTCAGGAAAAAACTATTTCGGGAGAATTTTTCTGAAATTTTTAGCAAACCAAGGCTATCCTTTACCAAAACTTGTGAATTTCGCCCTACTTTCTGCAAAAAAAAAATTTGGGTCCGTATTGCCCCGAAAATCTTCACACAAGTACTTCCATATGTTGTTTTTAGCCAGGTAAGGAGGCACATCCATAAAAGAACCACAACAAGGAGATACGAAAAAGAAAATCAAGGACGTTTTGTTTTCGGAAAACCAGTTTTCTTCCCTCTCGGTCCGGGACATACTACGCCTTACTCATTGTGTGTTTTTGTCTGAAATTTTTACCAGACAATCTTCACAGTGTCTATTGAGTTTTGGCTGAGATTTGAGGCTCAGATTCGTTCCACAAGATTGGAAATAAATTTTTTATTGATGACCGAGAGTGAACAAAATTGGTTTTCCGAAAACAAAACGTCCTGGATTTTGTTCCCCGTATCTCCTTTTTGTGATTCTTTTATGCACGTGCCTTCTTACCTGGGTGCAAACAACATATGGAAGTACTTGTGTGAACCTTTTCAGCGAAATAAGGACCCCGAATAAAAATTGCAGAAAGTAGGGCGAAAATTCACAAGTTTTGGTAAAGGATAGCCTTGGTTTGCACAAAATTTCCGAAAAATTCTCCCGAAATAGTTTTTTCTTGAAATTACACGTAAGAATCTCCACTGAATTTGGGACAGAACGCGACAAATTTCAGGTCAAACAGATGACTATTCGCCCATAAAAAAAATCAAACAATTTCACACACAAACGAACCTTCCTTTCGACCCTGGCAGTGATCAATAAAAAATTTATTGCCAATCTTGTGGGACGAATCTGGCCCTCAAATCTCAGCCAAAACTCAATTGATACAGTGACGAAAGTCTGGTAAAAATTTCCGACCAAAACTCTTAAGGAGTAAGGCGTAGTAAGTCCCAGACCGAGAGTGAGGAAAACTGGTTTTCCGAAAACAAAATGCCCTGGATTTTCTTCCCCGTATCTCCTTGTTGTGATTCTTTAATGGACGCGCCTCCTTACCTGGGTGCAAACAACATATGGAAGTACTTGTGTGAACTTCTTCGCGCAATAGGGACCCAGAATCAAATTTCTGAAAAATTCTCCCGAAATAGTTTTTTCCTGAAATTTCATGTAAGAATCTCCACAGAATTTGGAATAGAACACGACAAATTTCAGGTCAAACGGAAGAGTATTCGCCCACGAAAAAAATCAAACAGTTTCACACACAAACCAACCTTCTTTTCGGCCCTAGCAGTGATCAATAAAAAATTTATTAACAATTTTGTGGGACGAATCTGGGCCTCAAATCTCAGCCAAAACTCAATACACACAGTGACGAACGTCTGGTAAATGTTTCAGACCAAAACACCCAAGGAGTAAGGCGTAGTAAGTCCCAGACCGAGAGTGAAAAAAACTGGTTTTCCGAAAATAAAACGTCCTGGATTTTCTTCCCCGTATCTCCTTTTTGTGATTCTTTTATGGACGTGCCTCCTTACCTGTGTGCAAACAACATATGGAAGTACTTGTGTGAACCTTTTCAGCGTGATACAGACCCAGAATAAAAATTGCAGAAAGTAAGGCAAAATTTCACAAGTTTTGGTAGAGGATAACCTTGGTTTGCACAATATTTCTAAAAAATTCTCCCGAAATAGTTTTTTCCTGAAATTCCAGGTAAGAATCTCCACTGAATTTGGGACAGAACGCGACAAATATCAGGTCAAACGCATGAGTATTCACCCACGCAAAAAAATCAAACAGTTTCACACACAAACGAACCTTTCTTTCGTCCTTGGCAGTGATCAATAAAAAATTTATTTCCAATCTTGTGGGACGAATCTGGGCCTCAAATCTCAGCCAAAACTCATTAGACACAGTGAAGAACGTCTGGTAAAAATTTCAAACCAAAATACCTAAGGAGTAAGGCGTAGTAATTCCCAGACCGAGAGTGAACAAAATTGGTTTTCGTAAACAAAATGTCCTGGATTTTGTTCCCCGTATCTCCTTTTTGTGATTCTTTTATGCACGTGCCTCCTTAGCTTGGTGCAAACAACATATGGAAGTACTTGTGTGAAACTTTTCAGCGAAATAAGGACGCAGAATAATAATTGCAGAAAGTAGGGCGAAATTTCACAAGTTTTGGCAGAGGATAGCCTTGGTTTGCACAAAATTTCCGAGAAATTCTCCTGAAATAGTTTTTTCCTGAAATTCCACGTAAGAATCTCCACTGAATTTGGGACAGAACGCGACAAATTTCATGTCAAACAGATGAGTATTCGCCCACAAAAAGAATCAAACAGTTTCACACACAAACGAACCTTCCTTTCGGCCCTGGCAGTGATCAATAAAAAATTTATTGCCAATATTGTGGGACGAATCTGGGCCTCAAATCTCAGCCAAAACTCAATACACACAGTGACAACCGTCTGGTAAAAATTTTAGACCAAAACACCGAAGGAGTAAGGCGTAGTAAGTCCCAGACCGAGAGTGAACAAAATTGGTTTCCGAAAACAAAACGTCCAGGAGTTTCTTCTCCGTATCTCCTTTTTGTGATTCTTTTATGGACGTGCCTCCTTACCTGGTTGCGAACAACATATGGAAGTACCTGTGTGAACTTTATCAGCGCACTACCGACACAGAATAAAAATTGTAGAAAGTAGGGCGAAATTTCACAAGTTTTGGTAAAGGAGCCTATGTTTGCACAAAATTTCCGACAAATTCTCTAGAAATAGTTTTTTCCTGAAATTCCACATAAGAATCTCCACTGAATTTGGGACAGAACGCGACAAATTTCGGGTCAAACGGGTGAGTAATCGTCCAAATCAACCAGTTTCACAAACAAACGACCCTTCCTTTCGACCCTGACAGTGATCATTAAAAACGATATTGCTAATCTTGTGGGACGAATCTAGGCCTCAAATCTCAGCCAAAACTCAATAGACACAGTGACGAACGTCTGGTTAAAATTTCAGACCAAAACACCCAAGGAGTAAGGCGAAAGATGTCCCAGACCGAGAGTGAACAAAACTGGTTTTCCGAAAACAAAACGTCCTGGATTTTCTTCCCCGTATCTCCTTATTGTGATTCTGTTATGGGCGTGCTTCCTTACCTGGGTACAAACAACATATGGAAGTACTTGTGTGAACTTTTTCAGCGCAATACGGACCCAGAATAAAAATTGCATAAAGTAGGAAGATATTTCTCAAGTTTTGGTAGAGGATAGGTTTGGTTTGCACAAAATTTCCGAAAAATTCTCCCGAAATAGTTTTTTCCTAAAATTGCACATAACAATCTCCACTGAATGTGGGACAGAACGCGACAAATTTCAGGTCAAACGGATGAGTATTAGCCCACGAAAAAAATCAAAATGTTTCACACACAAACAGACCTTCCTTTCGGCCCTGGCAGTGATCAATAAAAAATTTATTGTCAATCTTGTGGGAGGAATCTGGGCCTCAAATCTTAGCCAAAACTCAATAGACACAGTGACGAACGTCTGGTAAAAATTTCATACCAAAACACCCAAGGAGTAAGGCGCAGTAAGTCCCAGACCGAGAGTGAACAAAACTGGTTTTCCGAAAACAAAACGTCCTAGATTTTCTTCCCCGTATCTCCTTTTTGTGATTTTTTTATGGACGTGCCTCCTTACCTGGGTGCAAACTGTTGGGTTTAATAGTGCCAAAGTTCAATAGGGGGGTGAATTGACCTTTTAAAATCTTCTCGCAAAAACAGTGTTTAACACAACTTACAGAAACTAAATCGATTTATATGGAAATGAACAGATTTATTTCAGCACTGTTCGTGTGTTTGAAAGGAGTTTATGCAGCTAGGTTAATCACAAGATCATGCAGATATATTTTCTAGATGCTCACACACTGATATTAGAACGAAAAACAGTGAATCACCAAAACAACAACCTTCAATTTCAAGCAAGTGATTAAGGTTCAATTAATGGCTTGACAGTTTATTGAATCAACCTGTTCTAATGGCTTTTAACAGATTATAAGTGTTCTTATTGAAATCAACCAGTTTTCCAGAAATTAAGAACAATTTGAACCGTGTCCAGAAAGAACAGATTTATTTTTAATTGAACAGATTTATTTCTTTGTTGTTTTATCAATTATGCAGAAACTTAATTGCAGAGATTGAGAGAGAATGAACACAAGGCAGTTATATTGGTTCACTCAACTGAGCTACATCCAGTCTTCACCTAAACCAAGGTGAAATTCACTAAATCACAATACAAACACACACAATTCCCACTGTTCTTGAAACCTACAAGAACTTAGGTACTCTTACTGAAAAAACCTATTTCAGCTCACCCACACTCTTCAAGAAAACCTATCAAGAAGAGTGTTCAACCAAACTATTACAAGAAATGAAAAGTGAAACGACTACACTTGATTGAGGATACAAAGATCTGCCTTAAACCAGTAGGCAAGATTGCTAGAACAGTAGCAGCATCTCACACCAAGCTTTCGGAACCAAACCAAGAACAAGCACTTTGTGATTTTCGAAATCTGTTAAGAACAAATGCTAATTCTTTGTAAACTCTTAATTCTCTGCTGTAAAACTTGTTTTCTCAAATGTGTGAACGTTGTTTAAACTCAGAAACAAGTTTTCATTTTATAGAAAATCAACTTATAACAGAATTTTGAAAAACAGTTAAAGCTGTTATAAAATGAACAGATTGAAAATAAAATGAACAGATTTATTTTCAAAAGAAGTTAGAGAATTTGTTAAGAGAGGAGACTTAGTCAACCATTCTAGTGCAGAGATAAAACTGAAAACGTTTAAGCTGGACATGGCACCAGAGACAAAAAGAATCTATTCATTTACAGATGAACAGATTTATTTTTCAAAACGAAAACAGAAAAGCTTAACTATTTGAAACATAGTCGTTTTAAAAGGTAGAAGACTTAGTCAAAATACATGATGCACAAAATCTAATTTTCACAATACTTAGCCAAGGCATCAGTTTAAAAATGAATCTGTTTATTTAGAAAAGAACAGATTTATTTTTATGCAGTAAACGTGTTTTTTGTAAAACATGTGAAAAACAGTTTAAGAAAACTTATGCTTGTTCTTATCACATGGCCAGTGGTTATGAGGTGAGTTACTCAGCAAAAAAATCATTCTTAAACAACCTCTAAGCACTACCTAAGACATACTTAAAGCAAAGCAAAATACACATGAAATGTAAGTAGAAGTCTTCATCAAACACATGTTTTGAAGGGGCAGCAACCATCTTCAACACAAACAACATATGGAAATACTTGTGTGCACTTTTTCAGCGCAATACGGACCCAGAATAAAAATTGCAGAAACTAGGGCGAAATTTCACAAGTTTTGGTAGAGGAAATCCTTGGTTTGCACAAAATTTCTGAAAAATTCTCCCAAAATAGTTTTTTCTGAAATTCCACATAAGAATCTCCACTGAATTTGGGACAGAACGCGACAAATTTCAGGTCAAACGGATGAGTATTCGCCCACGAAAAAAATCAAACAGTATCATACACAAACGAACCTTCCTTTCGGCCCTCGCAGTGATTAATAAAAAATTTATTGCCAATCTTGTGGGATGAATCTGGGCCTCAAATCTTAGCCAAAACTCAATAGACACAGTGACGAACGTCTGGTAAAAATTTCATACCAAAACACCCAAGGAGTAAGGCGCAGTAAGTCCTAGACCGAGAGTGAACAAAACTGGTTTTCCGAAAACAAAATGTCCTGGATTTTCTTCCCCGTATCTCCCTTTCGTTATTCTTTCATGGACGTGCCTCCTTACCTGGGTGCAAACAACATATGGAAGTACTTGTGTGAACTTTTTCAGCACAATACGGACCCAAAATAAAAATTGCAGAAAGTATAGCGAAATTTCACAAGTTTTGGTAGAGGAAATCCTTGGTTTGCACAAAATTTCTGAAAAATTCTCCCAAAATAGTTTTTTCCTGAAATTCCACATAAGAATCTCCACTGAATTTGGGACAGAACGCGACAAATTTCAGGTCAAACGGATGAGTATTCGCCCACGAAAAAAATCAAATAGTATCGTACACAAACGAACCTTCCTTTCGGCCCTGGCAGTGATTAATAATAAATTTATTGGCAATTTTGTGGGACGAATCTGAGCCTCAAATCTCAGCCAAAACTCAATAGATACAGTGACGAACGTTTGGTAAGAATTTCAGACCAAAACACCCAAGGAGTAAGGCGCAGTAAGTCCCACACCGAGACTGAACAAAACTGGTTTTCTGAAAACAAAACGTTCTGGATTTTCTTCCCCGTATCTCCATTTTGTGATTCTTTTATGGACGTGCCTCCTTACTAGGGTGCAAACAACATATGGAAGTACTTGTGTGAACATTTTCAGCGCAATACGGTCCCAAAATAAAAATTGCAGAAAGAAAGGCGAACTTTCACAAGTTTTGGTAAACGATAGCCTTGGTTTGCACAGAATTTCTCAAAAATTTTCCCGAAATATTTTTTACATGAAATTCCACGTAAGAATCTCCACTGAATTTGGGACAGAGCGCAATAAATTTCAGGTCAAACGGATGAGTATTCGCCCACGAAAAAAATCAAACAGTTTCACACACAAACGAACCTTCCTCTCGGCCCTGACAGTGATCAATAAAAAATTTACTGAAAATCTTGTGCAACGAATCTGGGCCTGAAATCTCAACCAAAACTCAATAGACACAGTGACGAACGTCTGGTAACAATTTCATACCAAAACAACCAAGGAGTAAGGCGTAGTAAGTCCCAGAGCGAGAGTGAAAAAAACTGGTTTTCCGAAAACAAAACGTCGTGGATTTTCTTCACCATATCTCCTTTTTGTGATTCTTTTATGGACATGCCTCCATACCTGGCTGCAAACAACATATGTAAGTACTTCTGTGAACTTTTTCAGTGCAATACGGACCCAGAATAAAAATTGCAGAAAGTAGGGCGAAATTTCACAAGTTTGTTAGAATGGATGACTTTAAACTAGGGGGTGAATTGTTTAAAGAGGGTTTTCGCAAACTTTTAAAACAAGAAATAAATTATCTCAAGAAACAATTGATAAGAAATTCAGTTTGCCAATACAGCAATCAAAAACAGCAGTACCAGAAAAATAATCGGTTGTTTATACCAGCAAACAACAGACAAAACTGAATTTAAAGAGTTAAGGATAGAGAGATTGCACACAGATGTTTATACTGGTTCACTCTAAACCCAGAGCTACATCCAGTCTTCTCAGAAACCCTGAGGAATTCCACTAAGCAATCACACCTTGATTACCTACTCTACAACCAAGAAAGTGACCTTGAACACCTCAAGACACACACTCTTCTTGGCCAACACACCAACACTAAGATTGCTGATCTTGATCCCCTCAAGAACACACAGCCAATCTCAGCAAACACAGAAACGAAAACATGTTTCACAGAGTACAAGGATTACACTTGTTACAGAAGATAATCTGAAATCAATACAAGCAGAATCCTATTAAACAAACTTTGATCAATCACAAACTTTCAGCAATCTCAACTCTTTGAAAAACTCAAAAACTCTTAGCAAAAACTTGTCAAAGATTAATTCTCAAATCCTGTTTTTCTGAATATATTCAAAGATGTATTTTGTTATCAAATATTAAAAAACTCTTAAATTGCATTAAAAGATTGGTCAAAGCATTTAATGACTGGAGCGTAAGTAGTTAAATCATTTAAAGCTCAGTTAAAGATAAAACAGTTTTTCTGTTATGGTCCAAAACAAACAATCGGTTGTTTCCTCGAATCAATCGGTTGTTTTGGTTCTAACAGTTCAACCATTTGAAAAAAAAATTTCAATCTTTTCTTTAAAACATCTAAGTGTAAACAATCAGTTGTTTCGACAAAACAATCGGTTGTTTTAACTTAGTTTGAAAACATTTTACTTTCACAAAGATTGAGAATGCCTATGCTTTAGATTCGATCAAAGGGTGGATTACAACACTCAAACTACCCCAGAACTATACTAAACCAGCACAGCAACAGCAAGCACAGCCAAGGCTTCAACATCCTTCAAAGGGTTTGGATTCTTCAAAGCTTGGACATCACTTGGTTCAACAAAATTTTGGTAGAGGATAGCCTTGGTTTGCACAAAATTTCCGAAAAATTCTCCCGAAACAGTTTTTTCCTGAAATTCCACGTAAGATTCTCCACTGAATTTGGGACAGAACGCGACAAATTTCAGGTCAAACGGATGAGTATTCACCACGAAAAAAATCAAACAATTACACACACAAACGAACCTTCCTTTCGGCCCTCGCAGTGATCAATAAAAAATTTATTGTCAATCTTGTGGGATGAACCTGGGCCTCAAATCTCAACCAAAACTCAATAGACACAGTGAAGAACGTCTAGTAAAAATTTCAAACCAAAACACCCAAGGAGTAAGGCGTAGTAATTTCTAGACCGAGAGTGAACAAAACTGGTTTTCCGAAAACAAAACGTCGTGGATTTTCTTCCCCGTATCTCCTTTTTGTGATTCTTTTATGGACGTGCCTCCTTACCTGGGTGCAAACAACATATGGAAGTACTTGTGTGGACTTTTTCAGCGCAATACGGACGCAGAATCAAAATTGCAGAAAGTAGGGTGAAATTTCACAAGTTTTGGTCGAGGATAGCCTTGGTTTGCACAAAATTTCCGAAAAATTCTACCGAAATTGTTTTTTCCTGAAATTCCACGTAAGAATCTCCATTGAATTTGGGACAGAACGCGACAAATTTCTAGTCAAACGAATGAGTATTTGCCCACGAAAAAAATCAAACAGTTTCACACACAAACGAACCTTCCTTTCGGCCTTGGCAGTGATCAATAAAAAATTGATTGACAATCTTGTGGGATGAATCTGGGCCTCAAATCTCAGCCAAAACTCAATAGACACAGTGACGAACGTCTGGTAAAAATTTCAGACCAAAACACCGAAGGAGTAAGGCGTAGTAAGTCCCAGACCGAGAGTGAACAAAACTGATTTTCCGAAAACAAAACGTCCTGCATTTTCTTCCCCGTATCTCCTTTTTGTGTTTCTTTTATGGACGTGCCTCCATACCTGGGTGCAAACAACATATGGAAGTACTTGTGTGGACTTTTTCAGCGCAATACGGACGCAGAATCAAAATTGCAGAAAGTAGGGTGAAATTTCACAAGTTTTGGTCGAGGATAGCCTTGGTTTGCACAAAATTTCCGAAAAATTCTACCGAAATTGTTTTTTCCTGAAATTCCACGTAAGAATCTCCATTGAATTTGGGACAGAACGCGACAAATTTCTAGTCAAACGAATGAGTATTCGCCCACGAAAAAAATCAAACAGTTTCACACACAAACGAACCTTCCTTTCGGCCTTGGCAGTGATCAATAAAAAATTGATTGACAATCTTGTGGGATGAATCTGGGCCTCAAATCTCAGCCAAAACTCAATAGACACAGTGACGAACGTCTGGTAAAAATTTCAGACCAAAACACCGAAGGAGTAAGGCGTAGTAAGTCCCAGACCGAGAGTGAACAAAACTGGTTTTCCGAAAACAAAACGTCCTGGATTTTCTTCCCCGTATCTCCTTTTTGTAATTCTTTTATGGACGTGCCTCCTTACCTGGGTGAAAACAACATATGGAATTACTTGTGTGAACTTTTTCAGCACAATATGGACCCAAAATAAAAATTGCATAAAGTAGGGCGGAATTTCACAAGTTTTGGTAGAGGATGCCTTGGTTTGCACAGAATTTCCGAAAAATTCTCCCGAAATAGATTTTTCCTGAAATTCCACGTAAGAATCTCCACTGAAGTTTGATAAAGACAAATTTATTAACAATAGAAAGTTAACAAATATAATTTAATGAAGACAAGTTGGTAGGTAGTGGAGTCCTTTTATAAAAAGAAAATAAAATTATCTTAAGCAATTTATTTTTGAAAAAAAAATATACACACGAAATAGGACAATGGGGGTGTTATAGTAATTGAACTCAATATTTAAAATTACGGCGTGTTTGGTTTTTGAATTTAAAATGTAAAAATTAGCGACACCGCATAGCAGCCAATAACGCACGAAGAGAATATCAACATTCACCAACCAAACACTCCCACACAAGAGAATTCAAAAGGCACGCGCTCCAATTATTATATAAATTGAATTTATTAAATTTTCTTAATTTAAAACCAAAATCTCATTAATCAAGATATAGAATTTATGACTTTATGTTCTAAATTTCAATAAACTTAAATTATTGTAACTTTATGATGAAATCCATTTGGATATCATTCATATATTAATCACTGAAAAATATTAATAAAGAAATACTGTAAGAAAAAATAAAACTATTTAACTTATTCCATAGAAATATCTAGAATTAATTGAATTTAAAATAAATAAATAAATATTTATTTCGTCCAAAAGTTTTATATCACTTAAGAATTAGATTATTGATATAAAATACTTGTTAAGATCGAAATATTCTGTTTCAAAAGAAATAATATTTTAGATGGGTAATTTAATACTCAGTAAGAAAATCATCAAATTTTAAAATATCTCTCATATCTAAGATTAACCTAGAAAAGATAGAAAATTTTAAAAAATTACAAATATAAATTAATAAGCAGTTTTTTATTCCTTTATAATTAAAAATAATTAAAATAATTATATTAATATATATATATATATATATTCAGTGCCTAAAATTAATAGTTAAATATAAAATATTAAGGGAGTTAATTTTGATATTAACTTTAAATATTAAGGGATGCAATAATAAGAGAGTTAAGTTTAATATACTTCAAGAACTATTTTGAATCATTTTAAAAATGATAAAATATTTTTCTTATAGTTATTATCGATTTTCATTTTTATACAATAACAAAATAATGTTGACTTTTGTACAATAATTAAAATTATATTAGATTTTAGTCGCTAAGTTTAGATAACATTTTATAATTTAAACACATACACATATATGCATACATTTATTAGTTAGAGGTAGGAAATGTCAAATTATCTACCTCTATTAAATCCGTTAAAGATGTAAGTCAAAGTCAACCTCAAATGATTTCTTGGAAGAAAAGTTAAATTTGTTTTCTTTATCAATTTTCTAACATAAAGAGCAATTCATTTTTTACCCAGATGTTTGCCATGTACTTTGTGCACTTTTACTATGAATTGGTGCAAAAGGTTATGCTACTTAGAGAGGTGAGCATTGTTAGTTATCAAACACATTACATAGATAAGGAGCACATATCAAAGTTGAATGACATGAAATCAAGCTTAGCCAAAAAGGACATATATATATATATAAGCTAAAATTGCTCAACAACTATAAAAGCCTCTCAACAACTTTCAGTGCCTATATAAAACTTATCATTAAGAAAAAGAATGTCAGAGCTAAGGTTACACTATGTCAAAATGCTGCAAGAAAAATAGAGAACTTCTTTCAAGAAACAGAAGAGAGACTTGTCTAGCGAAAAGACTGAAAGAGCCACGTCAACACCGATCTACGTGGCACCGACGCGGAATTCCAAGCGGTTGTACCTTCTGCTGCTCTGACGCTCCACCAAACCCCTCACTCATCGCTCGACACGTGGCTTCATCAACGGCTCTCTTCAGTTGCCGTTTGCGCTTCCTAAACTCATTTCGAAAAAACCCTTAAACCCATTTTCACTCAGCACTGTTCCATCACTTTCCCTCGCATTCACGAACGCTCCAACTTTCTTCTGCGACGAACTCTCAGCGCTCTCCAGCATTCTGAATCTCCATCAACCTTCATCGTCTTCCTGATCATCAAAAGGTACCTACTTTCCTTCTTCTGCTGGTTTTCCTTGCATTTTAACCGATTCGCATCATCCTGTAACTGCCTGGTGCATACGCTGTGGGTTGTTTTTCCATTTATCCTTCTGCGTAACTTAGGGCTTCGTCAATCGTCGCAACGAACCTACATTCGTTCGTCTTTCACCTTCCTTCTATGATCGAGTCAGCCTCTGTAACCCCCTGATCATTTTTCCTTTCTTCTTCCTTTGCAGCTGTTACCATGACTCGCACAAAGATTACCCCGAATCCTCCTCCTTCATCACGAAACCTTCCTTCACAAGCACACGACCCACCACAAGTTCGTGGCGCTTCATCTTCGCAGGCTGAGAGGCCTGCGTCTTCCCATCCTGTCCTGGCCCAGGCAACTCCACCTATCGCCGGAGGAGCCCCTGTTCCCCGCCAGACTTCAAAACTTTGTATCCCTGGGCCAACTCGACCCTTCTGAGGGAGACATCCTCTGTGAACACTGCGGGGGCAGTTTTGCGGCTGACTAAGGGGGACGAGATTCATCAATCGTTTCACAAGGAGCACGACGAGAAGATGATGGTGCTGCCTTGCCCCCCCGATCTGCCTGTTTGTGCTGATGACAAAGTAAGCGCCGACGAGCCCTTCTGCTTTGTCTATACGACTTTATTCAAGAAGGTCAAGCTCAAGTTCCCTTTCACCCGATTCGAGAGGGAACTTCTTACCGAGCTCAACATTGCTGCCGCCCAGCTCCACCCCAACAGCTGGGCGTTTGTTCGAGCTTTTCAAGTGATGTGCGACCACCTGGGGTTGCCCGCGTCGGTGGACGTGTTCTTATTCCTCTTCGAAGCCAAGCACCCAGGAGACCGCCTATGGGTCAGCTTGAACGCGATTGCCGGGAGGTCCATCTTTGCTATCTTCCAGCAATCCTACAAGGACTGGAAGGGGAAGTTCGTCCAAGTACGTGTGAACGACAAGGACGCCTCCCTTCTCGATGGCTTCCCCTTGTACTGGGTGGACAAGGGGAAGAAGGAGTCCAAGAGCTGCTTCAGGAGGCCCAGAAGTCCTGACAACATGGGAGCATTGGACAGAGACCTCTGTCTCTTCTGGAAAAAGGTGGCGGACGCCAATATAACTTTCCTTACCACCACCTTGATATGCTTCGAATTCTACGAAGATCAGCTAGAAATTCGAATAGGTTAGGACATTAAACTCTTGTTTTGATACTGCTTCTTATTTAGCTGTTTCTGGGCGTCTTGTGCGTTATGCACAAGACTTTGGTTTTACCTTTCCTGCACATACCACCTGCTTTGCTGTTTATTACCTTATGCACTTATTTTTTCCCTTGAGTTAACCCATGCATTTCGTTCCATGCAGACAACATGTTGGGCAAAAGCATGCTTGCTGAACTGAAGGCGCTCGCCCGAAACCACGGGTTGGCGACAGGTTCCCAAACGGTGCCCAACTCGGTGGTGGAGACTGCCATTGTCCAAGGGCGATCACCACCCAAGGAACCCGCCCAACGCAAGAAAATGGTCCTCAAGCGACCTAAAAGGAAAGCTCCTCAGGTGATCCATGAGGAAGAGGAAGAAGATGATGAGGCCACCGAGGACGGTTTGGTCTCAAAGAGGAAGAGGGTGGCACCTTCCTCACCGCCTGCTCCACCCCCTCTTCCAACCTCAACACCTTCGTCGACGCCTGCCCCTCCTCCATCATCGCCACCCCCACAGGCTCCTGCCTCTCCAGTCCAAGCGGTCCCACTGGCCACTGCGCCACCTGCAGCTGAGGCCCAAGAGCCAAACTTCCTGGAGGACCCCCCAAGCGCTTCTACACCATATGTGTCAGCTGGAGGGGGTCCCCCTTCAAACGCTTCAGCTGCAGAAGATGCTCCAATCGGGGATGAGGTTGCTCATACCTCTCCGATTCTGATCACCGAATCCCCGATTCCGTCGCCACGCCAGGAAGCAACTACTAAAGAACCTGCTAAGGAAGGTGGCGACGAGAACCCACAACAAGCCCACCTGGTGCCTCTCCAAGCAGCAAACCTCCCTTTGGAGGTCACAAGGATGTGGGAGCCTCTAACTGCCAAGCTGAAGACCATAGCAGAGGATATCCCGGCGATCATAACCAAGGTTGTGGAGGGCTCAACCAGGAGGCTCCAAGACGACCTCTTCAACCTCAAAACCGAAAACAGCACCATGAGGGTCGAGGTGGAGAAGTTGTCTTTCAGCCTGACGCTCGCAGAAATCGAACACTCCCGAGTGGAGGATGCAATGAACACCGAGCTCAGGCTGGCGCGCAAGGAGGCCACTGACCTTCGCCACAAAGTGCATCAACTTGCCCAAGAGAAGGTCGAGCTGGAGAGCAAGATTGTGCCTCTTCGCGCCAGGGCGGTCGACCTGGAGGCTCTCATGAAAGCTGACGCCGCTAAGGTGCAAAAATTGGAGCAGAGGTCGATCGACCGAGAGAAACTACTTGGGCAAGTGGAAAAGGCGAGGGACGACGCCATGGCTGATCTCGTCGAGGCCAACAAAGAGAAGGGAAAGGTGGCTGCTGAGTTGGCCCAAGCACAATCGGAATCCAAGAAGGTTGCTGAAGACCTTCTCCAAGCTCAAGAGACCAACGAACAACTTAAAAAACAGGTTGAAGAGCTGGAGCAACAGAATAAAGAGCTGAAAGAGCAAACTGAAGACCTCAAGAAGCGGATTGAGGAACTTCAGGGGCAAATTGAAGAACTCAAGCTAAACTCTGCTCAGATTCTGGCTGCTGGATTCGAAGCTGCGCGGGAACAATTTGCTTGCCTATTCCCCGACCTGGATCTCAGCATGGTGTCGCTGAACAATGAGGTGGTGGATGAAAAAGTCGTTCCTGCTGAAGATTAATCAACTCTTTTTCATCTGCTACTTTTGTGATTTCCCTTGTATATAACTTGTAATGAACTGTTATTCACTGCTATCTATTAATGACAAGTGTTTACGTTTTTTCCTTTTATAACTTCTTCACTCGCTTCAACTTGTCTTGCTTGTTTAATTTCAAAGAAATGACTTAGGAAAACTGTAGGTACAACCTTTGACTTAACCGCTTCGGATCACTTCAGCCCTAAGCAACAAACACTTAATCAATTCGTAACCTTAAGGCAATTAACCTTATCGTGAAAATATCCTTCAAGCAATGAACTGTAACTCAGTTACTGGCTTAAACACCGCTCCGCTCGACCTGCTTCATCAAACAGGTCTTTTAACCTTCTCGCCGCTGTTTGAACTCTTCCTGATCGCCAAGAACTCTTGGTAATACCAGCTTCTTTCTGGCCTCATGCTTTGGCCATTGTTTCTTTATCCGGGGGTAGAAACGCCCTTTGGGATCCTTCTTTGCCTCCCTGAACTTCAGAACAAAAGACCGGTTGACTAGGCGTTCTCTTCGAACCTACCTTAGCCACCTTCCAAACTTCTTCCACCCTCTGCACCATACCTGAACTCGTTCGAGACGAGAAGGATTTTATCTTGCCTAAGCTCGCATGTAAGCGAGAAGGTCTTTAACTCGCCTGAACTCGCTCATCGGCGAGAAGGTCTTTAGCTCGCCTCTACATTGCCCCAGGGGTTACATCTTCTCGCCCCCAGAAACACGGAGGACTTTTACTGGTGCCTCTACATTGCCCCAGGGGTTACATCTTCTCGCCCCCAGAAACACGGAGGACTTTTTACTCTTCCTCGCCTGCACTCGCTCGACGGCGAGGAGGTCTTTTTCTTGCCTCGGAACGCGCGAGGACGTTGAGGTCTTTCATCTGATGCCTCCGATCGCCGAAAAACGATGAGGACTTAAAAACTTTAACTGGTGCCTCCAATCGCCGAAGGACGATGAGGACTTAAAAACTTTTTAGAAAGCACGCGATATATCTTTACTTGCCTTAAATCACGTATAAGTGACAAGGTCTTTCTTCAAAACTTTTGGAAAATAGCACACATGCAATCTGGAAACGCCTTATACTTCGAAAACTCTTCTTTTATTGGGTGGCCTCGTTAAAAACCCTCCTTAGGGAAAAAAGAGTGCCCCCTTCAAACTGTTTCATCAGAGACATTGTAATATAACCTTGTGTCTGTCTTTACTTACAAAGCTCTTAACTATAGTACAACTTCAGGTGTGTGGCGTTCCAGGTGCGAGGAATCGCCCCTCCTTCCAGCGTCTTTAAGCGGTAGGCTCCGTTCCCGAGCACCTCGGTTATTCTGAACGGTCCAGTCCACTTGGGTGACAGTTTATTCTCCATCTCATACTGGTGGGCCTTCCTCATCACCAGGTCGCCTTCTCTAAACTGCCTTGGCATCACCTTTGACTTGTATCTTCGTTCAACCCTTCTCTTCACGGCTTCAGCCTTCAACCTCGCCTCTTCCCTGACCTCATCCAGTAGATCCAGGTTCAACCTTCTCTCTTCGTTCGAGTCTTCCTCTACGAAGTTCTGGAATCTCGGCGAGCTCTCCTGGATCTCCACCGGAATCATGGCATCACACCCATAGACCAAGCTGAACGGGGTCTCATGGGTTCCTGACTGCTCGGTGGTGTGGTACGCCCAGACTATACGGGGCACCTCCTCAGCCCAACTTCCCTTGGCTTTCTCAAGCCTTCTCTTCAAACCTCTCAACAACACCCGATTAGCTGACTCCACCTGGCCATTTGTCTGAGGGTGCTCGACGGATGCAAACACTTGTTGAATTCCCACCCCTTCGCAAAGCTTCTTCAACAGGTGGCTTGCAAACTGCGTCCCATTATCCGACACCAGGCGTTTAGGCACTCCAAACCGGCACACGATGTTTTTCCACACGAAACCTTCGATCTTGTGTGCGGTGATCTGGGCCACTGGTTCTGCTTCAATCCACTTGGTGAAATACTCAATCGCCACCACCAAGTACTTCATCTGCCTGATCGCCAGCGGGAAAGGTCCCAGGATGTCGATTCCCCAAGTATGAAACGGCCAAGGGCTATAGATCGACTTCAGCTTCTCGAGAGGTGCCTTGTGCCAATCGGCGTGCTGTTGGCATTGTTTGCAACACTGGGCATACTTCTTGCAATCTTCTCTCATCGATGGCCAGTAGTAGCCTGCACGGAGAGTCCTCGCGGCCAGAGCTCGACCCCCAACGTGGCTTCCGCATATACCCTCGTGGAGCTCTGCCATGATTCTCGTGCACTTCTCGCCGTGTACGCATTTCAGGAGTGGGTGAGTGAACCCAAACCTGTACAGATCGCCATCAATCAATGTGTACTTGCTGGAATTTTTCTTTACCTTCCTAGCTTCCGTCGGATCCAGCGGGAGGAGGCCATCTGCCAGGCACCGCTTGTACTGTGTTATCCAAGTGTCTGGCTCGTGGGTGGCGCGGACCTGCATCACATTCACCTTCTCTCCCCGACATGCTCTAATTCTCGGCGATCTCAGAGTTTCTTGCGTCAAGGACTTATGGCTTCTCGCTGCTTTCTCCGTCGACTTGCTTATCTGAAGGACCAGGTGATCTGCTACAAATGCCCTTGGCGTCTTCAGAGTTTCTTGAATCACCGTCCTCTGCCTACCCCCCTTGCCTGAGCTGGCGAGCTTAGCAAGCAAGTCAGCTCGGGCATTCTGCTCTCTGGGCACATGTACTACTTCAAAGGAGGCAAAAGAACTCTTCAATTCCTGCACATACGCCAAGTAAGCCGCCATTTGTGGATCTTTAGCCTGGAACTCGCCTGTTACTTGCCCCGTGACCAGCAGCGAGTCACTCTTAGCCATCAGCACCCTAGCTCCCATCTCCTTGGCAAGCAAAATTCCGGCGATCAGCGCCTCATACTCTGCTTGATTGTTACTGGCCTTGAAGGCAAATCTCAAAGATTGTTCGATCAGCACGCCGTTGGGTCCCTCCAATATGACTCCAGCACCGCTGCCCTGCTGGTTCGACGATCCATCCACTGAAAGTACCCAACGGAAATCGTCCCCTTCAACCCGCGTCGCCTCTGATGAGAGCTCAACCACGAAATCTGCAAAGATTTGCCCCTTGATCGGGCCTCGGGGCTCATATTTAATATCGAACTCTGACAACTCTACTGCCCACTTCACCATTCTTCCCGCAACGTCAGGTTTCTTCAAGACCTTCTGGATGGGCAGGTCAGTCATCACCAGTATTGTGAAGCTATGGAAGTAGTGGCGCAACCTCCTCGCCGAAAACACCACAGCCAGCGCAGCCTTCTCCAGGGCCTGATATCTCGTTTCTGGGCCCTGCAACACCTTGCTCACAAAATAGATAGGCTTCTGAGCCTGATCTTGATCCTGGGCGAGCACCGCACTCACCGCCCTCTCAGTCACAGCAAAATACAACCTGAGAGGGATTCCCACCAGCGGTTTGCACAGAACCGGCGGGCTCGCCAGATACTCCTTCAGTTTGACGAAAGCTTCCTCCCACTCTTTCGTCCAAACAAACTTATTATTGCGCCGCAGACATTGAAAATAGGGATGCCCCTTTTCTCCGCTAGCTGACACGAAGCGAGATAGGGCTGCCATCCGACCTGTTAGCTGCTGGACTTCTTTCACCGTAGCTGGGCTCCTCATCGCCAAGATGGCGGCACACTTGTCTGGGTTGGCTTCTATTCCTCTTTCAGTCAAGAGGAAACCCAAAAACTTTCCAGCCTCCATGCCGAAAATGCATTTCTCCGGATTGAGCTTTAACTTAAACTTGGCGATCGTCGTGAACAATTCTTCCAAGTCTGCAACGTGCTTGCTTTTTTCCTGCGAGGTCACGACCATGTCATCGACGTAAGCTTGCACGTTCCTTCCCAACATTGGTGCAAGTACTCGATCCATCAGCCTCTGGTACGTGGCCCCCGCGTTCTTCAGCCCAAACGGCATCACCTTATAGCAGTAGCACGATCTCTCCGTCATGAAGGCTGTCTTCTCTTCATCTATGGGATGCATCTTGATCTGATTGTATCCCGAGAAAGCATCCAGGAAACTCAGCAACTTGCACCCTGCAGCACTATCGACCAGGGCATCAATGCTTGGTAAAGGATACGAATCCTTTGGGCAAGCTTTGTTCAGGTCGGTGAAATCGACGCACATGCGCCATTTCCCGTTACTCTTCTTTACCAGCACGACATTTGCCAACCATTCAGGGTACTGGACTTCCCTGATGTGGCCTGCAGCGAGGAGTTTCTGTGTTTCGTCCTTGATCGCCTGCCTCCTCTCCTCGTTGAACTTTCTTCTCCTTTGTCGCACCGGTCTCACCAAATTGTCCATCGCCAGATGATGGCACAAGAAGTCGGGATCAATCCCGGGCATGTCCGAAGCGGACCATGCAAACGCGTCCAGATGCCGCTCAATCACCTTGGCGATCTGGTCCTGGAGCTCGACCTCCAGAGATCTTCCCAGCTTGAAGATCTTTCCTCCGATCTCCTTTTCGAGCCACTGCTCGACAGGTTTAGGCCTGGATTCTCTGGCGATCACCGCCCTCAAGGCCAGGTTTAGGCCAGGTTTAGGCTGGAAACTGCCTCGTCAAGGGATCGACGTGTGCACCGCTTCGAACCTCCGTTCCTCTTCGAGATCCACCTCAAGAACCTGCAAAGAAACAGAGCGGCGCCGCTGCGGCCGATCGCACTCCAACGCCCAAGTCAGTGACAGTATCACCAAATACTAAGAGAACAAGAACCGTGCAAATCCTCTCTCACAGTAAGCTCTATAACTCGCAAGCGTAAAGAGTATAATCTGAACGTGCGTACCTCAGAAAGTTGGTTGAGAACTCTTATATACCTGGTTGTTTTCTCTCTCCTGGCAGTTACAGACCTGGACACGTGGCTCGCATCCAGTCGTACACGTGCCATCATCTGGAGCCTCCTTGACTTGGCGCTGCTTCTACTCTCATTTTGGCTAAGTTATTTATGCATGGTACTGCCCAGTGCATAGCTAACTTGGGAGTGCGATCTCTACTGGAACTGGCGAGTTAGGGGCCTTCATACACCTTCCCTGTGGTCTCGCCGGCCGCCTTCATAATCTGCTTCTCTTTCATCTTTGGCGATGTGCTTGCTCTGGCGATCTCCAATGACTAGGTCGCCTGAATCTACATCTGGCGACTTCATCTTTAACCTGCTGATCGCCGATTCTGGTAAGCTGGAAATCGGAACACGCCAATATAACAACTGGCGACTACACGAGCCCCCCGACTTCCTTCCCTTTAGCCAACCTGGCGCCTTGCCAACACGCCTATACTGTAGCAGGATGCCACGTCATCACCCCGACCACCAGGGCGGTACACTAAGAAAGAAAACTTAAACCATTGTATTCATTAAGAGATGCAAACACTTTTTAGCAGACAGACTATAGGATCAGAGGATCACTAAAACCTTCAACCTTTCTAAATTATCCAGGAGTGGCTATTTGGCAAATAATACTCATGTAAGCTAGGAGTGACATGTGTCAAGAATACTCAAGGTGTTAACCAGGAGTGACTACGAGTCCAAAATATATTTAGTTAAGCCAAAAGTGACTTGTGTCAAGAATACTGAAGGCGTTAGTCAGAAGTGTCTACGAACCCAAAGAATACTCAATTAATAAAGGAGTGACTTGTGTCAAGAATACTCAAGGGATTAGTCAAGAGTGACTACGAGCCCAAATAATACTCAGGTAAGTCAGAAGTGACTTGTGTCAAGAATACTCAAAGAGTTAGCTAAAAGTGGCTACGAGCCAAAATAGGACTCAGTTAAGTTAGAAGTGGTTGGAGTCAAGAATACTCAAGGGAACAACCAAGAGTGACCATAAGCTCAAAGAATACTTGAAATGAAGTATTAGTATGCATAGTGGAACTCAATATGTAGATTGAGAATTAAATGTAGTTTGTTGCGACAGACGTATAAATTATCGTGCACATTTGTCCCTTTCCTAATATCTATATTACATGTTATTATTGTTTGTACTAACTTAAAAAAAAAAGAGTTATTATGAAAAAAAAAACATATTTGAAAATTACCATTTATTTAATCATTACACTTAAGGTTTGAACTTGCATTTGCCAATATCCATCATATGTAAGAAATAAGATCTCATCATTTGTTATAATTAGTTAGAAAACTATCTTAGATGAGTGTTCAGTGGAGTTGTAATTGCGTCTGATATCATACATCAAAAGAAATAGTTACGATCTAACCGTTCTGATAAACTAAATCATCATTTGAGCACCGTTAATCAGACCACATTTGCAAGAGAGAAAAAACTTATGAAAACATAATTCAACACTTTCTTCAGGTATTTAGTCCTATTTTCACAACAATCTCATAAATTATTTAGATAAAAATTAAAAATAAAATCCATAAAAAAGACAATTGTTCTATTAAAACCATTCATCTTTTGTAATTGTACTAAAACACTAAAAACACATATATATTAGTTGTGCTTTTAAACACTAAGATGAACATATTATATAAAAATATATAATAAATTGACAAGTAATTAATAATTTTCAATAACAATGTTCTTAGTGAGCAGAACTAATACATATTACTATAACTTAAACAAAATTATAACTATTCCATGAAGACTAGATAACTTTTTTTAGTGTTTAAAACAAAAATTGAGAAACATATTTTATCCTTCCAAAAATATAAAAGATAAAGAATCAAGATCTAACCTAAAAATCAAAGTCCCATTTATATACTATAATTTTAACATTTGATATATAAAAAAATTTCATACTTAAATATCATAATTTCTGGATGTTACGGATATGGTAGTCGTAATACCAATGCTAATAAATCATATTATAAATTTTCTAATAATCAAATAATAATTTGATAATAAATTTTAATTTTTATCGTATTAAATTATTGAATAAAATTCAGAGATATTTTCATCGAAACATAACCTTGTTAACTCAAATATTTTGTAAGAAAATTAATTTTTCACTTTTCATGTGAAAGAAATTTGATGAGGAACTAAGTATGAAAAAAAAATAGCATTCTCAACTTTAATCGTATTAAAACTTACATTTATTTTTAAAAACAAACTAAATATGAAAGATAACAGTCTCAATTTTAATCGTAATTATAAATTTTGTTACGTTGTTAAACTCTTACTAAACATTGTAATTAAGGCGAAAATAGTAGATTACGTTATGGTATACCAGAAACACCCTTTGTCTTCGTTATCGTTCAGGCAGAAAAAACGCGCAAGATAAAGGGTAACTCACGCTGGTGGATCAGAGACAGAGAGAGAGAGAGAGAGTTGCAATGGCGAAAAAAGCAGTGTTGATCGGAATCAACTACCCGGGCACGAAGGCGGAGCTCAAAGGTTGCATCAACGACGTGTGGCGGATGCACCGGTGCCTCGTCGACCGATACGGCTTCTCCGAAGACAACATCACCGTTTTGATCGACACGGACAAATCGTACAGGGAGCCCACGGGGAAGAACATCCGGTCCGCGTTGACCTCACTGGTCCGATCGGCGGAGGACGGAGACGTGCTGTTCGTGCACTACAGCGGACACGGCACGCGCCTTCCTGCGGAAACGGGAGAGGATGACGACACTGGATATGATGAATGCATTGTTCCTTCTGATATGAATCTCATCACTGGTTCGTTAATACTGGATCCGTTTTTTTTGTTTTGTTCTATTTTTGGTTTTTGCTGCGTGGTTATGATCACTGTTTTTCTTCTTTTGGACATGTTTGGGGAAGATTACTTTTCTCAGTTTCAACTGCTTTTGATGTAAAAAAAAAAAAAACTGTTCTGGAAAAGAAAATCTGAAAAAGTAATTTATAATTTATAATTGCTCTTTGTCTATGTAGAAGCAGAATTTATGTTACTTTTAAACAAAATTAATTATTTTAGAACTGAATCTTACCGAATTGATCGAAACAAAAATTATTCTGATTACAATTGATTATAGTCGTGTATAATTGATCTTTGAAAGAATTTGGTTTTTGTAGTTGACTCAAAAAAGATGTTGGAATTGATGAGTTGTTTGTTTTCTTTTGGTTTTCTGGGTTTTGAGATGAAGGAAAAGTTGAACTAGATCTGATTGTATGCGCTTGAAAACAGTCTAGATTTGTGACAGCGTCTTGGGGAATGTTTATGTTTGACTTTATCAAGGGTTGATGAACAACGAATAAGAAATCATCCCCTTATATTAATTTTAGAAAAGATTGAAACACTCTTTCAGATATAGATTACAATTGTTTGAGATTTTATTCATGTTAGCAATCACTATCTATCATGTACCATATTTTATTAGTTATGAAAATTAAATTCTTTCAGTGATGTTACCCATACATAGACAATGTGAAGTTTTTTCTATAATATCATTCAGTTATAGAATATTTTATAATTCAAATTACTAACATTTTGTGATAATTACTCTGCAAGCATATCGAACATTATTTATAAATTCTAACCTATTGACGATATAATTTTATAGATTATATTGATAGTATACGAATATTACACTCACTTACTGATGCTTGTTATTTCACAGATTAAATTAATTTATTAATCCTTTTACTTTAATGGGTGCTGATTACGTTTGTCGAGTTTCCCGAGTTGAGAGCAAATTTGCTCTACCCTGGTCAAAAATGGAAAACTAATGGATCTGTTTAATTAGTAAAATGAGCTGATTCGTGATTTTTCTTTAGCCCTATGTTCATGCTGTGTTTGCTTGAGTAATTCCAACTTAATTGGAAAATAATGGCAGTATTCTGTGTTTTTTGGTAGAACACTTTTGCATTGCCTTTATTTATTTGGGAATAATAAACTATCTGCGTAGGTCTGTGCGAACAGATGATGGATGATTCAGGGAATTTGTTGAAAACTGATTCAGGGAATTCTCCCAGGCCAAAATCATTCTTAATTCTTATGTTAATAGCTACTTTATTCAAACATAGTAGAAGTAAATTGTTATGTTTGAGATGGAACATTGTTGCATCGGCATGAAATTTTGTGGGAAGTAACTGACTATTTGTGTATGTCTGTGAAAACAGATGATGATTTCAAGGAGTTTGTGGATGGGATCCCTAGAGGTTGCAGGATCACAATTGTGTCTGATTCTTGCCACAGTGGTGGCCTACTTGAAGAAGCTAAGGAGCAGATCGGAGAGAGTACAAAGGGAGAGGAAGAACAGTCTGGCTCTGGCTTTGGATTTTCAAACTTTCTGCATCGGAAGGTGGAAGATGCCATTGAGTCTCGCGGATTCCATATCCCTTCAGGTTTGCGCCACCACAGAGGCAGGGATGATGATGATGAGGCTGAAGATAGAGATATTGATCTTCCACATGGGAACTATGGCTATGTGAAGAATAGATCTTTGCCCCTTTCAACCCTCATTGACATACTCAAGCAGAAAACTGGGAAAGATGATATTGATGTTGGGAAACTCAGACCTACCCTTTTCGATGTCTTTGGGGAAGATTCTAGTCCTAAAGTGAAGAAGTTCATGAATGTTATTTTGAATAAACTCCAACAAGGAAGTGGTGAAGGTGGGGGTGGAATATTGGGGTTGGTGGGTGGTCTTGCCCAAGAGTTTCTCAAGCATAAGATTGATGAGAATGATGAGGGATATGCAAAGCCTGCACTGGAGACACGTGTGGAAAGTAAGCAGGAGGCATATGCTGGATCATCCAAACACAGCCTTCCGGCTGGTGGGATTCTGATGAGTGGATGTCAGAGTGACCAAACTTCTGCAGATGCAAGTCCTCCAGGAAACGCTGCCAATGCTTATGGAGCTTTTAGCAATGCAATACAGGCAATAATTGAGGAGAGTAATGGTTCAATAACAAACCACGAACTTGTTCAGAAAGCACGAGAGAAGCTCAAGAAGGAGGGTTTCACTCAGAAACCTGGACTCTACTGCAGTGATCACCATGTTGATGCTCCTTTTGTGTGTTGATCTGTGCCTATCTGATGCAGAGAAAGAGAGAGAATAATGTGTGTTTAGTTGTTTATAGTATATGCTTATGTATTGCTGTGTATGTTTGGACCATGAAAATGAAGTTATTGCTTTCATACATGCTCTGCTATCAGGTATGTACAAATAAAATTATAGTGTCTTTCTTGTTATATTCATTGTGCTGGGAGACTGAACTGTCAGAACAAGGTCCATGCTCCAGACCTCAGATTTCGAATCTGAACACATTGGTGTAAGTGAAATTATTATAAAATGTAGTGTTAAATTTTGTGTCATTTGAATTATTCTTGAGCTTTGTGAGGATTTGAATTTTGTTGAACAAGGTTGTATACTATATTATGTTTAGTTGTATCTCTTTTTTCAGGCGTTCAGAAAATAGGAGAAATGGTGGAAATTTCTTCATTGTTGTCCATTGTTATTCAAACTCACTCTACAAAAAAACAAGATTAATTTGAGACTTGTTAAATCTCCTTTAGAACTTTTGAGTATGATATGCAAAGTGTTTTCACGAATAGGTTCTCTGTATTAGTGTATTATTGTTCTCTGTCTTCTGCCTTTTATACTAAGAGGCTTCAACTAGTCATTGTCTCACTCACTTCAACTTCTTCATTGGTCATCATCTATTGAGATTAATATTGGAGTATTTGACAACTTTGCATTAAAAACATTGCAAGTTGTATTAATAAGAGCATATTAAATGTGTTTAACTAACCAGTCTCCTTTTATGATAACTCAATTTGCTTATTTTTACTGAGCAGCACCTTTAGCTTCTTTTTCAGGAGTTGTCACTTTACTTTGACACAAAAAGTAGATGACTCAGATTTTACAAGTGATTCAAAGAGGCTTCAACTATAAAGTATGTCTTCTGATGCAACTTGACTTTTGTGTATTTGAAACTTTAATATTAGCTATGAAATAATGTAAAGTTGATTTCCTTCACCAAGAAAATTCTTTGCAAAACAAATAAACAAACATAATGGAGTAGTTGTGCCTTTAGAGAGAATAAGCATATGTGTTTAATGCTCTTGTTGCAACTACAACAGATTATCACATTGATAAGTTAGCATACTTATCAGATGCAATGTGCTTTCAAATAGGCACACATACTTGTATATGCAAAAATAACTAAATAAACAATATAATTGTATTATATATATATATGCAAGAAAAGAAGATTTTCTCAAAATAGATGACGTTGTTTAGACTTAAATGAAACTAATATTTGCACAAAATATTCAGAACGCAACTAAAATATTTAAGAACTTTTTTTAATGAAAATAAATGAAAGATTAAAATAAGCGAGGAATGAATATTTTAATTATTTTTAAGTTATATGACTATATATATATATATATATAATATTTTATTCTTCTTTTATTTTAAATGGTAATTTCTCAAAAACGTTGTTTTCTCTTACTTTTTTCTAAGATTTTTTAATGAATTTTTTTCCTTTCATCTTTAAAATCATAAAATTGAGAAGGTATTGAAAAGATATGTTATTTGATTACAAGTTACACATGGATATGAAATAATATGTTTTCCTTGCTCTAGAGATACTATTTCACAATAATTAAAATTTTACATTGAATATCACTTTCTATCTAAGTCATCTAGAAGATGAACTACATTTTCAACACTCGAAGCTTTTTCAAAATGATCTCATGCATGTAAGGTTTGTTGAATATTTTTTATAACCTTAGCATTTTCTAGATGGATTTATTTCCTTATATAGATGTCAAGAGATAATCATTGAAGGTTGTGTGCTTCAAAGTATCTTTAGTCAATGCCTTCAAAGATTCATGACTTTTCGTTGACATTCTCTGCTGTCGAGTATGATGAGATGAGTAAAGCACTCACTTTATCTCTCTGAAGTTTGTGTATCACTAACATTACCAAAAATGGGCTTTCACATGTTGATGAATGATACTATGTATCAAAATCTTCCTTGAAAGATGTTTTTGGTTAACTTGTAGGATTTTGATGATGTGACATCTCAATGATGTGTCTAGTGTTGGACACATATGTTTTTATGTCTATTCTATTATAAATAAGTTGTTTGTTCTTCATGATTTTGAAGAATCGTTTGTTCTTTGCTTTAGCACCTAGTATTGTATGTGTTTATTGTTGTTCTATGTGCCCAGTTTTTACTTACATTTTTCCTCAACTAAAAGTTACTTTAACTTGGTTTCTTCAAGCCTTTTTGTAGTTTAATTTTTTTAAGACATGCATCTAATATTAAAGTCTTCTATGATAACAAGGTATATGCTAACGAATTTGTGTGTCTATTCTTGACATGGTCGTCTAGTCATTTTTCACGTTCATTGTTGATCTATTTATGCTTCTATGATAAGTGTCTATTTCAAGCTCATATGCCATTGCATTTTGTACTTGAATCTTCATCTTACATCTTGCTCATTGTTTGTGATAAGACGTCGTCTTCTAATTTCATCTAGTACTTGCTTCACACTAGGTAGCTAATATTAGATGAACCAAAATTGTCTTATTTGTTATGATCAAAACTTAGTGTCAATAGCAAGACTAGAAGATTGAGACTTAGCATCTTATAAGAGCTTAACTTATCTTTATATCATTAGCACATTTGAGTGAAAATATTTAATGTCAATTTTATCTCTTCAAAAAGTGCATCGTTTTAGTGGTAGAATATCGCTCAAACGATGAATCTTATCATTCAAGAAATCCTTCATCATTTGAGTAACCACTTGTCACTTGAGCGATGAGAGTCCCAAAGAAGAGAGATATTTTTCGACAACTCTTTTACTATGCATCAAGTCATAGCTTAAGAAAAAGACATTGTTGTTTGGGTATCCAGACAATGCTTAAGTAAAAATATTTAGTGCAAGTAATTAGCATTCATTATTGAACGTTGCTCAAGAAATAAATTCGCGCTCAAACAACATACAAAATCAAAGGAAACAACACAATCAAATTATGGTTACACCATTTAATTTAACAAAAAAATTAAACATTCTTAGCATGTTTTTGCTACCAAAGAAAACTAGTTTTACACTCTAAACTTCATAAACTCGATATCCAACCCAAAAGGACTATTAAACACTACATATGAGCCAAAATTAACATGATCTCTATTTATTCATACCATTAACTAATCTCATTTCTACAATATTTTAATTCATACTAATGTACCTAAATCAAAACATAAATAAACAAATGTAAGAGATCAGCTTCCCTTTTGTGGAGGTAGTGTGTTTTCCTAGCAAAGTAGCTCTTCCACAAATGATCTTAAACTCATGGAACTTCCAAAGTTTAATCTCTACTTAACCAACATTTCTCCTGGATTAGATAATCATTATCGTTCAATTTCAATCTTCCATCTTAATGTATATTAAAAGTTCAAATAATGAATTATAAATGAAAATTGTGTCTCTTTCTCGTTATGAATATATATTAGTGAAATATTAACAATACAAAAAATTTATTTTAACTAATCTACACACTTTTTTTTTTGGAAATTTTCTTTAATTTTGAATTTCTTTTTACATAAAAAAAAAATTATTTCTTATGTAACTATGTACAACACAATATGAATATTTTAAATCTTTATCTAATAATGTAATCACAATATTTGTAAAACATGATTTTAATGACATATTAATTAAGTTAATTAGCAAATGAGCAAATATTAGTGCAGTGATAAGTGAAAAAAATTAGGATTAGGATTATTCATAATTTTTGTGAAGGAGATGCGTGTGCCGATAAATTGACTAATTTAAGATTTATTCATAAAAAATTATTTTATTGGTATAATAGGCTTCCATCTAGTTTATTATTAAGAGATATAGTCTACATATGTATTGTTTTTATTATAGTTCTTCTATATTTTTTTTATTTTTTTTTAATAATATTTTTTATGTAATGACATATGATTGATATGATTGTTATTACTTAAACTATCTACTTAGTTGAGATGTGAAATTATATAATAATAGAAACTTTTAATAAAAAAAATAAATTTATTAGTGCAATGAGTTAATGGATTGTTGAAGATGGGGAGGTACATTGAACCGCTGTGAATTATTACAAAACCATATTATTTTTAATTTAAAATATAAAAATAATAGCGATGCCAGCACACTATGACAACACCAGGCAGAGAACAATAATAACGTGTTTCTCATGTTAGGTTTTAAAATTAGAAAAAAATAAATCAAATAAATCTTTGACATCAAAATTATTAACATTTTAGCTTTTAATATAAGAAATAATAGTCTCACCATTTTATAATTTATTATTCATTTTAAATGCACATTTTAAACCTCAATTATCATCAGTAAAGTCGTTTTAGGAACATGACAATATTCCATTCCCATTTAAGATATCAGTAAAGTATATAAAAATTATATATATATATATATATTTTTGTGTGTAATGAGAAAATAAATATGTGAAGTAATAAAAGTTAAATGATACGATTGACAATTTACCGTGTGAATACATTCCTCAGCAAACTTAACATTATTCACGAATTTTATTTAACATTTTTTAGAAATTCAGATACTACTATAAAAAAATTCACAAGTTTAAAACAAAAATTGAGTTTTTTAGAGAATAAAATAACAGAAGAAAAAATATTAAATCTTAATTAACATAATTAATAGTATTAAATTTATTAATAATTTTAATTATAGTTTTACATTATTCTGAAGTAGTTTTTTTATCTGTTTTTCTTTCACATTTTTAAGGTATGAAAAAGAATATGATAATAATTAGAGTTTGGTATTTAAGCAAAAATTCATAAACCCGTCTAATCCTAATTAAGGGTTGTTAACTTTTTTTTTCGGATAATTGTTGTTGTTTACATTCATCATGCATTATTTAATGTTTAAGTAAATTATTGTTATGCAAATTAATATTATAAACTTAATTAAGTTTAAGTTTCTCGTTTGGATATTTTCAACTCATTCTTTGTTTAATTTTTTCATTAAGTGAGTAACGTGTTGCTATCTTGGACTTATTTATGTCCACAAATATAAAATGTTATGATTAATATAACACAATATTGGAATTAATGTGAAAAAATAAGTAACTTTTATGATTTTGTATGGAAATTGACTTGAATAGAATTTAAACTAAAAAAATTGCAAAAAAGAAATGTTTGTTTTTATTAATAATAAAAAATTAATAAATATAAACCACTTACGGGTGGTCTAACATTGTAATTTATCATCCTCTTACAACTTATCAACAAAGCTACACAACTAAATAAAATAAAAATTTTCAAGCAAGGCATCAAGAAACTATCTTCATACAAGTCAAAAAGTCCAAACACCAACTAGAATAGGAGAACAAACCAAAACAAGATTTTGAAGAAATCCAAGACAAACATTTACTTGAACCATTGCGAACACTTTAGACGCGTCAATAACGTCTTTTTTAAAAATGATATTGTTTATGTACTTCCAGATTTTACTCACTACTCCAACATCCAAATTGAATACTTCAACACCCAAATTGAAAAAAAAAATGTGATTTTAGATACAAATTTATGTACTTTGTGTCAATAACAAGTTGAATTAATGGACTTAGGATAAAGTACCACTTACATCATTCAATTAATGGACGATAAAGATTTAATTAGATACAGATATTATAAATACTGAACAAATTAATAAAAACTGAGGTAAAAATGATGAAGTTTATGAAGTAATATACATTAATTAAGTTATGCTATAAAAACTCATAATATATACGTGTGAATCATTTAACTTTGATATTTTAGAAATTAGACATTGATTATAGTCATTAAAGTTCATTTAAAACGTGCACTATACAGACCAGATACTTTTAGAGTATATATTAACGCGTGCAGACTTAAACTAAACCCACGTAATGAGCTCTCATAATAATCTTATTAATTTGGCTAATCAATTTTTCCAATTTCCATTAACGAAAGCAAAATAAATATTAATTGAGAATATTTATTATTTATTGACTAAAGGCTTAGAAGAAAAAAGAAATTAATGAAAAGTTGTTTTTGTTATAAAAGAACAAACACTCTTTCTTTCGTCAGTTCTGAGGTAAAACAAAGTAAGAGAAAGAGAGAGAGATTCACACACCTGCTCTCTATTGCAATGGCCAAAAAGGCAGTGTTGATCGGAATCAACTACCCGGGCACCAAGGCGGAGCTCAAAGGTTGCATCAACGACGTGTGGCGAATGCACCGGTGTCTCGTCGACCGTTACGGCTTCTCCAAAGACGACATCACCGTTATGATCGACACGGACAAATCGTACAAGGAGCCGACGGGGAAGAACATCCGGTCGGCGTTGACCTCACTGATTCGATCGGCGGAGGCCGGAGACGTGCTGTTCGTGCACTACAGCGGACACGGCACGCGCCTTCCTGCGGAAACGGGAGAGGATGATGACACTGGATATGATGAATGCATTGTTCCTTCTGATATGAACCTCATCACTGGTTGGTTACCATCTCCACTTTTGCATGTTTATAATCTAGTCAATTTTGGAAGTTATTTATAGTTAACTCTGCTGAAGATAATTTCTCATTTTCTTAGTTTCTTATGTTGATCGATCTCTCTAACTTGACGTTTGGGAGACAAGAAGAAATGATAAAATAAACGGTTTGGTTAAATAGAAAATGAGTGAAAACAAGATTGTTTTTTGCTATTATTTTTTAATTTATTATTTTTATTCACCTTGTTATTTTTCATTTGTTTCTAATTAAGTTTTTTTAATTTTTATGTTATTTTTCACAGATTTTCATATTTTTGTTTCGTTTTCATTTTCACCATTTTTATTCCCTTTTTATTTACCAAAATTATCCTTAATTTTCTTTTCCTCTTGGGTCAACAGGAGCTACAGGTAAAATAAAAGTTTTTGTTAAAATGTTGGGGCTAAATTTTAACGAAGTATCGGTATTTAAATTTTAGTTCTTGAAAATGCAGAAAATTCCACCTATTGATCCCTAAAAGAGATTAGTTTCCGTATTCATAAAGAGATACTTAGTAATGAAAAAAGAACTGTTAATTGATCTTAAGCATGCTTTGCAACTTAGACATTTTTTGTTTAATTAAATGATCCATTAAAATTTTATTTTTGATGTCTCAGTTTTTATATGACATGAAGAGATCCGGAAGGAATACGCGTGAAAAACACTTAACATTTAGGGAACAATATTGTAGGAAATAGTGCAGAATGATGATGATATTATTACTTTGTAACGGGCTTGGAGTTTTCCAGAAAGAGTCCAAAATTTGAACTGTGTTGGTTGGCTTCCTTTAAAAATGAATAAGTTGATGCATTTTATTGGCAGACTTCTGACTTTTGCTCCCGTACCAAATTCATTATCAATTGCGGTTTTCAGGATGTTTTTTTAGTAGAGTAAACTTCATCAGAAGTCTGTTTTTCGGTAACAATATTGTGTGAATTGGAACAGGTTTTGGGGAAGTAATAAACTATTTGTGTGCTTTTAACAGATGATGATTTCAGAGAATTTGTTGACGGGGTTCCAAGCGATTGTAAGCTCACTATTGTATCAGATTCTTGCCATAGTGGTGGTCTAATTGACGGAGCTAAGGAGCAGATAGGAAATAGTACAAAGGGAGAAGGGCAGCATTCTGGTTCTGGCTTTGGTTTGTCCAGTTTTCTACGTCGTACTGTGGAGGATGCCATTGAGTCTCGCGGAATTCATATTCCTTCATCATTGCGCCATCATAGACACAAGCATGACGACGAAGCTGATGATAGGGACATTGAACTTCCACATGAGCAGTATGCCCATGTAAAGAATAGGTCATTGCCACTTTCTACTGTCATAGAGATACTCAAGCAGAAAACTGGAAAAAGTGATATCGATGTTGGCAAATTCAGGCTTTCACTTTACGATATTTTTGGGGAAGATGCTAGCCCTAAAGTAAAGAAGTTCATGAAGGTTATCTTGAACAAACTCCAACACGGGGATGGTGGAAGTGACAAGCACGGTGGAATCTTGGGGTTGGTGGGTAGTCTCGCCCAAGAGTTTCTCAAGCAAAAGCTGGATGCAAACGATAATGGATATGCAAAACCTGCCATGGAAACAAAGGTAGACAGTAAATACGAAGCATATGCTGGATCAACCAAGCCTCGTTTTCCAGACGGAGCAATTCTGTTGAGCGGTTGTCAGACTGATCAGACCTCTGCAGATGCAAGCCCTTCTGGTAATGCTGCCAATGCTTATGGAGCTTTCAGCAATGCAATACAGGCTATAATTGAGGAGAGTCGTGGTGCAGTCACAAATCAAGAACTTGTATTGAAGGCAAGGGATAAGCTGAAGAGAGGAGGTTTCACCCAACGACCAGGACTCTATTGCAGTGATCACCATGTTGAAGGTTCTTTTGTGTGCTGATAAGTTGTCCTCTAGTGCAGAAAAAGAGAATAATTTGTTTGGTATGGCATGCTTTTGTATTACTATGTTTGGGACAATCAATGTTGCTGAAAAGGAATATTTACTTCAACTGTGATTTCAGTAATCATTCGTGATATCTGATACAAACTAGTTCAGATTGACTGGACTATATGTGATACAACCTAGCTATCTACTCTTTCACTTTTTCAGTGAATCATCTTTACACAAATATACAAAATCGAATTACATCCCAAAATGGGTGACAAAATAATACTAAAAATGAGACTGCACAATTGTGTTGCGGGGCGAAGAGATGGAGTCCTTCCCCTCAAAAAATTCTGCGTCAATGTAGAGCCGTTTCGGAAAAAAAAATTGCTTGTCGACATTCGAAGACACCGAATGTCAGTGGTAGCACAAGCAACTGCCAAAAGAGGTACCTAAATTCAAACTTCGTTAAAAAAGAGTTGAGCAAATCCTATTGTCACATGTCAATCATCAATTTCTTGAACCCATGCTAAACCTGTAAATTATGTTCAAAAAACAATTAGGTTAGTTGCTACATCAAAATCGACAAAAAAAAATTAAATAGATCAAAACAGAGAGAAAATTCATCTATTATTCAATCTTCGCTACACTTTATTTATACTTTTCAACAATCAGTACCGTAGAGCTTGCTAACCAAATACTATATGTTGAAATTTTCCTTTTAAGCAGCAGCTTTCCATCACAAATAACATCTATATCAGTCCATTAAATCTAAACTTAGATCCTATGGTTTAGGTCCCTATGTATGACTTTTCACGTTAAATCGTAAATACCTAAATAGTATGCCTTGCCATAGAGAATTATCTCTCATTTCACCAATCCATTGTCAACACATCTTTGCTTAACTTATTCATTGTGCTTGATCATACATAATTGAAAAATAGTTAACTCCAAAGATTCTATCCACAAAACTATACCATCTACATGAAGCACACGTTGGGATACTAATACTTGCATACTATTAGCAAGTAAATCCAAAACCAAGGTAAATGCCCTAGGTTGCACAATATTCCGTTTGCACAATTCCATGCTATGTGCATATAAAGGAGGTTAACTTTTTCAAACTATATAAATGAGTCCGGGCAAAAAATAAAATCATGAAAAACTTTAATCTTAAACTTGTTCAATATTGTACCTAAGTCAAGAAAATCACTTCCAGACAATTATATCCATTTCTATGTTCTATGTAGGGAAATAATGAGTGCATATTCAGAAATATGAATGTGTTTTAGAGAGAGAACCTTGAAGCACAGTTTCCACTGCTGCATTAGGAACAAGAAGCCCAACAATACGTTGGGTGTCCACAGTAGTTTCAATGCGTACAACGCGTAACCTCCTATGGCTTAGCCGGGCCTGTACAGATTTTGTTTTGCACGTTTAGTTTTCTTCAGAGACAAATATATTTTAAGGAATTTCTGAAAGTACTATCAATCAAAATATATCTTATAATCAGTCACAAGTTTTGAATAAATGATCCAACTATTCCACAAGGAAAGTCCCCCAAGAAAACATTAATGGAAGAAATAAATTCTTATGAACCTCAAAAGGTTAATGTACACTCAAGACAGGATTTGTGCGAATAATACTATAATAAATCATATCAACTGACAACATAATCCAACACAGTCTGCTAGATATTTCACACTGCAAACCTCATCATTTCAAAATTCAGCTCCAATGACTAGTTTAATTAATAAGCCTTTTTCAATAAAATGTTTTAGTTCCTGGCAACTTTTATGCTGCAGAAGTACCTGTTTTGAAAGGGCCTTTTCTACGGCTCCCCACACAGGAAGGATGAGACCACCCAAGACATTTACTTCCTGTAGTCTTCTACCAACTGTACAAAAGTTGCCAATCTTACAATTGGGACCATGCATGCACTGCCAGTAAAGGTAAGAAGTTGCGTGAGTCAACAAGAGTATATATATTTTTTTTTTTTTTTCGCTTCCATCCATCTATATGTTTTATAAATTTAACCAATCGAGTGCAACACCAGTTCAGAATACATGACAAGTTGATCTAAAGAGGGCAGTACAAAGAGAAAAGTTCTTGGAGCATTTGTTCATGAATGTTTACTTTGTCCCCTTGCTAATAAAGAAATAGACAGTTAAAAGGGAATGATATCTTATAAATTTTTACCATCATTGTCTGTAACAAATAAATAAACTATTGTTTAATTTTGTCTCAAATAAAACTGGCATATGCTTAAACAGTCACAAGCTGTCCTCGACTAATTTTTGTCAAGCCTCAAGATTTCAATCACATCGACTTTCTTGCAAATTTACAAATAGGGAAAAGTAACTTAGAATTATACCTGTTTGGATGAAACTTCATATTCCTCTTCCCAACCAGACTGAGCCTTCTCTAAAGTCGAAATTTTTCTATATTTACTTTTTAATTCAGACAGAGGCATCTCCCTATATATTTAAGAGAAATGGGGGTTAAAAATACAATTAAACTGAACAGATCAACAAGGCTTGATTACTGGGAAATACATACCTGTTTGATTCTCCAACAGGGGGTCGAACTATTTTATGAGTACCCGAAGCAGAACTGTAACAAAATGAAAGGAAATACTGACAAAATCAGATAATTAAGAACAATGACCACAAAAACATTAATACTTGATGCCTTGCTTTATGAATGTATATCTTCTATTACTAATTTCCTACTCTCTTGTTTTCTTTTTAAATGAAAAAAGATTTTAAGCCACAACCAAGCTACACAAATAAATAGTAAAAGACAACTTTATCAGAGATCAACTATTTTCGTATTACCATGAATGATTTGACTTTTCTCCAGAGTTTATCTTTCAGCTATAGATTCCATAATAAACTCAATAGGTGATTTGAACAGTTCTCTGCATTGACTATCTACGAGACATTCGGTGTAAAAGTGTTTTTCACTTAAATTTGAGAAAGCAAGGCTTCACTTAAACAAGCAGGTTGAAACCAGTTTTCCCTGACATGATATTTATATCCATTAAACGCTAACATTCATTGTAAAAACAGTATTGAAGGCGATGCCAATATTTGGGAAATACCAAAATGTGAGGCATCTAATCTTGTAATCCTTTGGTATAAATCACTGAGGGTTGAGAATGTTTCTCTCAAACATTGAAAACATCAAGGTTTTGTTGTGGTCATGAATAACTCCAATCCAACCTTTTCCATTTAGTCACACTGATAATGTCTCACCACTGTCAAAACCAGAAATTAATTCATGGGATCATCTGATTCTACAACTTGCCAGATTTCATCGTAAAAGTTTGTCCAATAGTTGCTTTCCAAGAATTAAGGTAGGTGATGTGGGACTTCCTAACATACCCTCGTATATCTACCATACAAGGCAAGCCTACTAGAATAGACAATTACCAAGATGAGTTACAGGTTTTGATTCCACGTCAAATTTCATCTTAAACCCAATGTGAATTCAGTGAAGTTACCCAATAGATATATGAGTTGCACTCCAAGAATTAAAGCAAGTAGTGATGCAGGAATAGGCAATTACTAAAACAAGCTATAGGCTCTGATGCCTTGTCAGATTTCATCTTTAAAATCAATTGACACGAATTGATGTTGCCCAACAATTCTATAAGCCACATTCCAAAAATTGGGGTAAGCAATGTGGGACTTTCCAACACAGTTTTCATGTGGATTTTGATCTCATTTCTTCAGAAGACTGTTAGCACATAGAACCATGCTGTGATTTTCGAGGGAGACTACAAAATGGTGGTGGAATCAAAGATCTTCATTAGACAAGAGGATCCAACAACCCAAGTGTTTTTTTAGCAAACCTAACCTCATTTTTCATTCCAATGTTGTCCTGTTTGGTCAATCTCTCATGCAAGACACAAGCCTCTATTTTTCATTGCTCTCAATTAGAGATAAGGAGTTGTTCTCTATTTCTACACCTACATTCGTCATCAATCTTTGTTGCAGGATGGATGGATGGATTTGAGTGTGATTGGGTACAATGTTGTTAATGTGCAACTGCCAATCTTTTGCCACATACGCACATAACATTTAGATTTTGGACCCAACTCAACCCTACAAAATAGCTTGTAAGGCGAGGATCATCCCCCACTTATACACTCTTTCCAAACTGTGTTTCTAACCAACATGAGACTTGGGTATTTTCCAATACATCCCCTCACACCTAGTACAACTGGTCTTGATGTGCGGATAAATATGGTAGGTGATCTTTGAAATGGATATTGGATATATTCTTATACCATCTTGACATTTAGATTTTCTCACGCCTCTTCCTTTTATGCTGGGTGACAGCTTTATGTGATCCAAAAAAAATATTATATTTTATATTTAGGATAAAGTTAGCTTTGAGGCTTGAGCATAGGTTTGATGCCTAAGTTACATAATTTTTATTCATTTAAATTAAGACCATTAAAAATTGTTATTTGAAGGTTATTCTTCTTATCTCGTCCTCTCTCCCCCCATGTATGTGTGTGTATGTTAGGAACCAAGAAAATCACACCCAACAATAAGTCAAGAACACCAAAATCTACTGAATAATCTTCTGTATTAATAATTCTGTACTTTACATTCCGAATGCCCACAAAGGAAAACATTATTCCTTTTACACAGGATTTCCCTGTCTATCAAACTGAATAGACAACAAAACATACCCTTCACTAAACCAGTTGGTCTTTATTTAAAGACCACTAACCGCAACCATTAACTACTACTAACCACCACTAACCGCTACTAACCGCCCTTTATTTTTTATTTATCCTATAATATACCTTCCAAATCCTATCCTTATTTTGTGTCCTAACAGTGTAAAGGTAAAAGTATCTAAATTTTGACAATATTGCTATCAAACACTAAAGCAAAGTCTCCAATCATCAAAGTAAGGTGACCAGTCAACTCATAACACAACAAACAACTCATTGTTGGAGAACCTACTGCCACTATACACGTCAACTCATGTCAAAGGGCAAGAAAAAATCATCTTGGATATCATGTTGATTAAGGAAGCTCCTAATTCAAAAATGGGAAAAAAATGAAAGAAACAAACAAAAGGGAAAAAGATGAGGCCTGCAGTTTCTTCCTCTTTGGGTTTCCATCCATGTGAACATAAAACAAGCCCAGAAATTATATTGTGCAACCTTAACAAATATTGGAACATCAAGATTTGCATCTACTTCAGTATTGGAACATTAAATAAAAAATAAAATTAGAATCTTAGATTAAGGAAACAGGAATATGAAATATACCTTTCAAATGCTAAAATGAAATGACGTTTCCCCAACCACTCCCTCTTGGACTCATAGAAGCCATCATTGGCTGAACCAAGTCCATCCTTCTGCTTTTCATTCAGCATCATACTTGCCAACTGACATGTCAATATTAAATTACAAGTCAGCATCAGCGTAAAACACACCATCATTCAGGTCAAGTAGAAAAAAACAAGTACCTCCCATGTGATCCCACGATCCAAGACGAATGTAAACAGAACTGTTGAGGCCCCAGTCAATTGATCAACATGAACAGTCTGCATGGAAGTGAAAAAATTTCCCATCAATATTAGCTTTATAATAAAACTAGTATAAATAATTGTCAAAAGAGGTCCAGCAGAAACTAACCTTTGGAGTTCCTTGTAATTCAATTACATTAGCTTTCAAGTCAACAATGCCTGCGTCAAGGTTACCTTCAATGCGAGCATTCCGAACAAGAAGATCCAAGATACTCACAAATAATTCAAATAGCCTGTTACAGTAGTATTTATTATATTGAATCTAATACCAAAACTTACAACCATCAAGCAATTTAATTCGCAAAAAACAGACCCATTCTGAATATCAGGAGGTAGTCCCAAAATCCTGTTGAGGAACCGCCCAACTTCATGCATATCTGAATCAATAATGCGACCAGATAATCTTCCAAGATCTTTACCATTACCTACAAATATAGGAAGCACGTATTTAATTATGGTAATGTTACCAAACACTTATAGACAAACAAATTTAATTATTACCAAACCAAGCAAACTAACTTTTAGAATAGAGTAATGAATGAATTACCAAGGACCGTGTCCCTTACTATTCCAACAGATACCAGAGCAGCTTTGGCTTGCACAATAAAATCATGAATTGTATCTGGTTTGTCAGATGAACATCCCGGAGGTACCACAGGCAGAGAATCCTGAAAAAAAAATTGTCAGTAGATGTATTTGACCAATCTTTTTCTTTTACACATTTCAATATCCATATTTCTTAATTTCAATAAATATTATGAAACCTGCTCCATTATTCCTTTGTACATAATCATTAGAGCCCTTTTTCCATAGGCACTGTCATAATTATAAGCACTCAATGAAGGTCCAGCCCTGCAAACAAAAAATGTCAGGAATAACAGCCAAAATGTTCATCAATGTCAGCTCATTTTAAAAAGAAAACTGATAAATTCAACATGCCTGCGGTCACCCTGAGTCAAAGCACCAAGAGATTCTAATCTCTTGGCAACAATTGATGCAAATCTTCGTTCTCCACCAAGATTTGTAAAGAGTATCCTGTACAATATTTATGGTAATAGAGATTAGGTTCAACTGGTGTGGTGTGACATCTAGATAAAGCATCAACAAAGCTCACGACTGAAACTATTTTAAGATCTGATCAGGTTAAAGTGTCTCAATCCTAACTTTTTAAATGTTATCAGGTGACATGATAATAGTGAACCAATTCACACCAACAATACAATTTTTTGCTTAGAAGAAAGGCAGCAAGTTTGCATCTATGAAAAACTTCCATTTGAGTAAAGACATTGACACAATAATGGAGTTTGGCTAGGCAATTACACTGATGTTAAGAGAAGTAAATTGCACATGATAGTTTACACAATCCTGCAATACAAAAATATGGAAGCCAGCTCCTTCCAAAATATAGGTTATAGCATCAGTTTTAATAATATTTATCCTCTTCCTAACTGATTTTTCCTCATCTTTCTTTCTCATCTCCAAAAAGAGCCTCAAACATAATCATTTTCCTTAAGCCTCAGTTCTATGTTAAATATCTAGCCTGTTTGAAGCCATAGAGTGGAAACAATTAATGAGTTTAGCTAGTGGAGATCATAAATTGTTGAAGAAAGAACAAAAGAAACATCTTTTCTATACAGTTGGAAAATAAAGAAATAGTGAGTTTACTCAAGATAACTATGTATTTACAAAATACCACCTCAATTCATCCTATTTCATCATATCTGGGATGCGATATGGTTCCAAGGGATGAATTGAAGAGTTCCAATAAGATTTCCTTCTTGAACCAATACGCAACCAAACAAATAGAATGCAAAAGATGTTAATCAATGGTGCTCAATGACCTGTATTCTGGTGCGGAAGCTTGATTTGATCGATGCGTTCTTCCAAACTGTTGAATTGCCCGGTCAGCACTCCATGGAAGTTCCAGGGTTAAATGAACCCTTCTTTTCTGTTGGGCAAAGATTAGAGAGTACAGAAAGAGAAACAAATGACAACAAATTATGCTTAGAATACATATTCAAAGTTCAGTATACTAGAAATTTCCAAGCATAATGGTTTCTATCAAATAAGTTTTTCCCACCTGGTTAGCAGCTCGTCTATCTGCCTGCAATGAAACACCAGCAGATCCTGCCTCAGAGATAATAGCAACTGACTTTTTACCATCCATAAAGAGCTGCTTTTCATGCATGTTAACCATTTCCATGGTGACATCTTTTCTAAAGAGGTATACACAGAAATTAGTAATAGGATATAATGCAGTGTTGGTAATAATTAGGGAGGCAAACAACAACTTACGTGTTACGAGCCTGATAAGTTACACCCTTGCCCGTAGCAGCTCTCACAAGCATGCCTCTCCTTCCTGTCATTTCTGCAACTTTGTCAGGGCCTCCTAGCTGCATATTAAATTGTAATAATTGTAGCCAGGAAAGAGTTAGCTGCTCCCTTCCATCTATATGTTATCACTTTAAAATTAACTTTAAACAATGTATTTAAACAGTTATGTTCTGTTCACATTGAAAAGTGTCCTTCAAAGCAAAAATGTAAATCAAGCATATGATCACTACCTGGTCAACAATATCATCCAAAGGATTATTTGGAAGATCCAAAGACCGAATTATCTCTGATATTTTTGTCTTGCGTTCCAAGGCTGCATCATACCTGAAATAATGTAAGAACATGTTCATCAATTAACAATTTCCTATTTTTATATTAATTTTTTCTACCTCCTAATTTTGGTTAACAGAAGATAATGCATCTCATACAATCAGTTTCTTTACTCATCGGTTATTCGACATGAAATGAGAATTTTCACCATGCAAACATGACCCCAAGAATTCAATAGTAATGTTTAAATTCTATACCTCTTTTGAAGTTCAGCTATGTAGGCCTGTCTTGCTAGAAGATATTCATCTGTTTTTTCCTTACACAAATGGCATGACCACTCTTCAGGAACTACATCCCCAATTGGTGGCATCAAGCATGTGGAATGGACTAATTTACCGCAGCAAGAACACTGTAGCATTTTTTTCTTTTCCTGAAGGGAAATCAAGTGATTACTGAATCTCCATTATTGAAACAATTTAAACGGCTTAAAAAGCAAAGAAAATCACCTCCTCAGTAGTACAAATTTCACATATTTGAAACTCATCATCAGAATCAGTAGATTCAACACCAGAGTCAGCTGCACCAAACCAGAGGACTCTTTGTAAAATGCAAACAAGCAACCCAGCAAATTTCAAATTTCTAACATTTTATTTTTAAAATCGGATATCATGACTCATGAGAATAAAAAGGTTATATTAATCGCAATGTTGCTTTTAATATTCCATTGCCAATGAAGTGGGTCAAATGGATAAAAACATAACAAACAAATAAAATAATCACATGTCAATGGCACTAATTCAATATGGAATAAGAGAAAAACAAAAATTAAATATGGTTATGCATGATACAGTGGTCAGTGCACTTCTCAGCAGAAACAACTCCTATCATCATCTATCATGCAAACATTCAAGTACTATCTGCTAACAATTTGTCACAGAACTAATGTTTAATGCAATCAAAGTTTTAAGGAGTAATTGGAAAATAGGGACTGGTGTACGATTAAAACTATTCTTGCAATTATTCAGTTTCTCAAATATATCCTACAAGTTTATTTTGCATTGGTTGAGCAAATTTCAAATTCCAAAAACCGTATGGTTTAAGAATGTATTTTCTGCTTTCAATAATAATGATGATAATAATATCAAAAGTGACACCTTATTTTCACTTACAGAGGCACAAGAGAAACAAGGACAAGTGCATAGGATTCATCCAAAATTTATTTCTAAGAGACTTACTTTCAGATTCTTCATCACTTTCAGCATCACTAGGAGGTTGCCACTTGGCCACTTTTCTGACCCTGCCTTTTACTGAAACACCAGGAGTTGCAGAGTGCCTCTTCCTTTGGAGTTCTTTCACCCCATCTTCTCCTATTAAAGAAGAACGATTAAATGCACAATGAATAAATAAATGAGAATCATTTAGAAAAACAAATCTCAAACCTGGGAGAAGTTCAGGTTTTTCTGGTAAAGGGTAATTTTCTTCCACAAATTTAAGCAGCAATTCTCGAGGTCCAGAAACAAAGTCATCAAGTTCAGAACCCTATTCAAAATAATAAAGCATATAAGAAAATGAACTGCAATGAACAGAGAATTCAAATACGCACATATTTTGTCACAGCTTCCTCTGTCCTTGCTTCTCCAGTACTCTGAAGACCAATGACTACACATTTGTCTTGAACTAATGCTTGCTTCGCTAGTCTCAGAGCAGCAGGGACTTTAGCAGACATACATAGGTGTCTAAAGAAACGCTACAGCATTACAAGGAATATGAACAGACAAAAACATCAATGAATATTAGTGCACAGACACAAGAATCCAAATACAGATTGAATCTACCACATAAACTTCAATACCTGATGGCTTGCCCAGTATAAGCGCCACAGTTGACTAGAATTAGGTTTATCATTTAGGAAGGCACTGGCTGACAGCAATTCTACTCGTAATTCAGCCCAAAATTCTGCTGCCTTTTTATATATTTCCTATGTTTATTATGAGAAATAAGATCATAAGACAAATATTGAATTCAGTTGACCATGCATGTTATAATTATATCAAAAGAAAGTTGAACAATCTGCAGCCAGGAGACATCTCCAGTTTCTTAATACTTCAATCCCTTTCTCATATCATACTTAAGAAAAGAAAAAGAAATTGCAGTTCACCAAAGAGAAAGAGAAAGTACATTCCTGATTAGACATGCTCAAACAAAAATCATATCTGAAAACATACATGCATGTGACTGCATAATGTCGGTATTTATTGATACAAACAAATATGTTTGACTTTGACAAGCAGAAACCAATGAAACACAGACCAATTATCAGAAAAAGAAATGGCTAATTATTTTATACAATGTAACATAACTATCAACCAGCCTTCTGAAACTCATTGATGGAATTTCCTTTCTTTTCCCTTTTTTTACCAGATAATTTCCACTGTTTCTTCACTAAAGAAATTATAGGTTCCATAAATAATAACAAATAAATTCCGTTTACCATCATTTTCTCTTCTAATGGTGCTTCAATAACTTCAAACTCTGCACCTTCATAGCTAAGCGTCCGGCATAAATACATACCCCTAAAACAAGATAAATGAAGCAAAACAATTTATCTTTCATAAGAATACATGTTCGGTAAGGTAGGTTGGTGTGTACATGAAAATATTATAACCTTGCTTTCATGTCCATGGCAACTAATTCAAGAGCTCCAACACCCCCTCTGTCCAGAGCACCTGGATGTTTAACTTCGAATTGTTAACTTCACAGACTTAGGAGATGGGGCCATCAAGGACAAGAAACACAAGTAGAAAGCAAAGACATAACAAATTCTTTAAACATCCTATAATATCTAGTTACAGAAAGATGAAATCAAACAATCATAAAATATTAGTTATCTATCATAAATGCATGCTTACCAATCATAAAATATTATTCATAAACTATTGTAAAATAAAAATATAGGTACAAAAAATGGTCATCAAACAAAGAGAAGAATGTATATCAGAATAAAGATATCATCAACTAGACAGATACAATATACCTCCAAAATGTGCAGCAGCAAGCAAGTATTTTGAAAGGGGGAAAAGGTCCATGAGTGGATTTATCAAAAAAATTATTTTGAGAGAAAGAAATAGAAAAGCATGTTCAAAAGAAAAGAAAAATGAAAATTAATAGTTAAATTGTATTTTTTTTAAATAGGGAAAGAATAGATAAGAAACTACCTAGAAATTCACGGAAATCTAAGAATGACGTCCCATCTCCCCAAAGACCAAGTCGAACCATATAACCCAGATTGCGAGGCTCAGATGCCCCAGTTGCTGAGCAATAAACAACACGACCTTCAGGCAGTCGGTCCTGTGAAATTACACAGCAATAACTCAGAAACCACATCCTGTTCCCACTATTTCAATGCTAAATAAATATTGCAGAGTACTAATTTCACTTTAACATACATTAATGCAGATAATGTAGGATAGACAATTTTGGAAAAATAAGTAAAATAAAAGATAATTGTAGAGAAATCATTCTTATTTCAAAACATTAAAAAACAATACTTAATAAAATAAGAACTAATTGTTTCCAATTAGTACTTGTGTTGCACTATCGGAAATGAATTGTCTGAGCTGGTAAGATAGTTAAACCTTTGTTATGAGAACAAATAGCACCCAAATTTTCAATTTTAACAACTATAAAAGTGTCACACCTTACAGATCACTACTAAAATGATTTTGATGGAGTAAGAATATAATTCGCTGATTGTCTATTTTCAATTGCCTTAAATAGTCAACACTTAACAGTGAAAGACCATGTATCAAGTTATCTGATAATGTATGATGTTTCAAGACTAGTGCTTTTGAATCCCGTAATGAATCCACCAAAGGAACCTCACTCAAAATACCATGGGCAGAACACTAGAAATACAATTTTATCATTCAAAGACCCAAGAAGAACGTTTATACAGTCATGCTACATACGCTACACAAAAATAAGCAGGCTTCCACAATCATTTGCACTACTTTGCACTTGAACAAGATACCCGCTTCAAGAGATCACCAGACTTTCTCTCATAAACAAAAAGTACCCAAAGATAGATTTTTTGTCAGTAACAAATCCTGCATCATGATAGTAGAATCGAGATACAAGTAGTGTATCGGAGAGCTGATATTATGAATCGTAAATCGTTTCGTATCGTGAATCGTAAGATTCATAAACATTAAAAAATTTAATATATACTTAAATATATAAGATATGTATACATGCAAGATACAATAAATTATATAAATTATATATATGTATATATATACCACCCAATTTCACCAAAACAACCTCTATGGTGCATATATGTTATTAAACAAATTATATCTATCTTTTTTTATTTACTCATTTTTTAAAATCCACACTGATTCACACAATACATAATCGTTTCGTTTCGGGATTCAGCGATTCTTTGTACGAATCACATGATACAACTAAGATTCAGGGACGAAAAAGATTCTTCACACGATTCGTATCGTGGGAGGGTGAAACCGTATCGTTTCGTACGATATGTATCGTGAATCGTAAGATACTAACTACTATCAATATATATCTTCACGGTAAAAGTGTTTTCTTCCCTAAAGAGTAGCCTTTTTCCTTGGTTTACCGTCAACTTCTTGCATGTGTGACTTTCTCGGATCATGCATAAATTGACTTACCACATTAATTGAATTAGCAATGATTGGTCTAGTCTCATGTGTTATAAATAAACAAATAAATAAGATTTGCTACCAATCTCTAATATTGGTTTTTTTCCAAAAGATTTCCCTCTTCACTTCAATAAGACTTCCTAAAATTCTGCATCCCAACTTACCTATTTCTTTAAGGAAATCAAGTACATATTTTCTTTGGAAGATGAAAATCCTCTTTTTAATAAGCAACCTCTAATTAAGGAAATACTTAAGCTTTTCTAGGTCTTTCATTCCAAATTTGGCCATCAATATTTCCTTTGAAGTCAATTTCTCAATGTAATCATCTCCTGTAATAATCATGTCATCCACATAGACCGACAATAGTATAAGTTTACTTGTAACAGAGTGTCTAATAGATAAAGTATAATCTCATTAGCTTTGCTCATAGGAAACCACTGCTTTTGTAAATCTCCCCACCAACGCTCTTGGAGATTGGTTAAAACTGTATATGGCCTTATTTAGGAGGCAAACCTTATTCCTTCCACTATGAATTTCAAATCCTGGAGGAATCTCCGTGTACTCTTCTTCTTCTAAAGCTTCATGAAGAAAGGCATTCTTCTCATCCAGCTAATGTAACTCCCATCCAAAATGAGTTATTAGAGCAAGAACAACATATTCATATTTGTCACACGAGAAAAGGTCTCCTCATAATCTTTTTCATGAGTTTGAGTGTATTGCTTTACAAGCAAACTAGCTCTATGTTTGTCTATTGACTCATTTGCATTATTTTTCAAGATAAAAATATATTAGCTCACTATGACCTTAATGTCTCTTGGTTTGTCAACAATCTTTCATTTTGGGTTTCTTACTAATGCATCAACCCTCTCTAATGGTTTAGTCCAACGTTTAACTTTTAAGGCTTCTTGGATTGGGGTAGAAATTATGTGGTATCAATAGTACATACAATAAAGTTTTGATGTCTATTAGAGAGATTGTCAGTGCAGATGTATTGAAAAATAAGATATTTAACACAATCTTTTTCCCTTTCTCAACACAATGAGTAAATTCTCAATAACACTTCCTCTCTATTACATTCAAGGATCTCCACCACTATGTTAGAGAACTCTTCTTGATCCAGAGTCATAGTGGATTGTCTTCATTGATATTTTTTGCCAAAGAATGACTTCTTCCTTACTATCAATTGGTTCTATCTTATTTTTGGTGGCTCCATCAATTAGATTTTGGGCATCTTGCAACAACAAATATGGTAAGGACAGGAAGGAGAGTCTATCAGTTGTCTATCCGCCTCAAGTGTTTTCTCCACCGAAGCAAAATGCTAACAAGAATATGATTCTTTAATGAAAAGTGGCATTTAGGATTATAACATTTGTACCACTTTTTGTTAGAAGGATAACCAATAAAGACATATTTAAGAGTTGTAGTGTCTAATTTACTGTGATCAAGATTTTACCCACTTACACACTAATTTGGCAATTACTTTAGTCAATGTGAGATCTCCGACACAATCTCACACCGATGGCTAGACATTTGAGTGTGGAACTAAATATTTGTAGGTAGCCTAATAGTAAAACGTGGAATTAGATACTTGTAGGTGGTCTAATAGCAGTCTGATGGCGAGTGACATGATAGACCAACAAACTTCACTATGATAGGCGTTTGATGCCCTCTTAGGAAATGCACTTTAACCCTAACTCAACCTCATGAAATCAACTTATAAAATGAGGTTTGCATATAATTTGATCATATTTCTAGTCAATGTGGGATCTCCAACAAATCAAGATCAGCATCATTACAAGGACATTTCTCAAGCTTCATATATGGTACATATCAGGTACAACATGGGACTCAATGCAACACAAGGTACCAAGGAGTAGACTAAGTTCATAAATTAGGATTAGAATTCACTAGAATTGTGCAATTATTCATAAACTTCATTATATACTATTGTGTCAACAGTCCGACAAGGAAAAAAACCATTCACTTAAACCTTCATATTTATCCAAAATCCAAAACCAAAGCATCTATATGACGGATTTCAAATTATTGTCTCACCCCATTTAAAATAAAATAAAATAGCCACATTTGCCACTTGGAAAGGGAAAAAACAAGACTCAATGAAACTGTGTTTTGGATAGTAGGTCTTAGGGTAATATTTTGTATCAATTCATAGCCTCCTTCCATCTTTGCCCTTCTTGCAACAATGGCACTACACCACGTCTTTCCAACAAAAGCTTCAAATATAGTAGAACACAAGCTTCAAAAACTTTGAGACTTCAAAACGAATGGTTGTATATGGACCTATCAACATCTCATCCAATCGTCATATCCATATTGCCTTCAGGCACAAACACGACAATTTCGATTTAGAACATTAATGTAATGATTTTGAGTTGTTACCAACACATTTGAGAAACGGGACAAGGATTTGAGCATATCATGTAAAATGGTTATTTACTTCTATCAATTCACACCACTAAGCCTTTATTAAAAATTGAATTATCGGTTAAATCATGAGTGACTTCCATAAGTTAGGTGAGAACAAGAATGACACCATATTATTTATTAGGAAACTTCTTTTATGTTGAGGAATGAAACTCAAGTAGGTTTTCTGAATCATGTATCCAAAACATTGTTTTTGGTCTTTATAGCCTAAATGACTATCGGAATTGCAATTTATAGTAAGAATGATAGATACTACAAGTTGTAGCATACTGACATGCATGGCTATGGGGTTTTCCATTTATAGCAAGTGTGATCCATATTATAATTTGTTGCATAATGGTATGCAAATCCAATTAAGAATGTCCCTCACCCAAGTCCATGTAAGTTTATTTCACACGAATATGTTTCTTTTCCACCACTAGCTTTCAACTCTTTTTATTCAAAATAAAATATATAAATTTTAGAATCTTCATTTTATCTATGTACTTATGCTACAAGTTACATCTACTAAGCATATTAAATCAGACTATTGCTATCTTTCATTCTGCTTAGATAGCACTTATCTTATACACTTTGCATTTAGATTCACTGTATTAAAATTATTCCCAAAAATACTACATATGAAAATAACAAGGAACAAGGAATAAAAAAACCAAAAATATATTTAAAAAAAGTATATCATCCCAATGAATGAAGACTCACTCAAAGTAAATTCGCAACTAAAAACAACACAAACAATATAGAAACTTTTGGCCACTACTTGAAAAGATTGAAATGAACAAACCTGGATATCAAGCACTGCCTCTCCAGTTCGCGTTGGCTGACTACCAGCTTCAGGGACCAAATTTTTTGCTTTGTGACACTACAATGGACCATTTAAGCCTTAGCAACAAAATGGAGGAATAAAATTCAATGCAAGAAACACTTGAAATAACAGTTAACAACTATCAAATTAAACAACCCTTGGATACCAGTTGACATCAGAGATATTTCCATACCTCATCAAAAATTACAAGACCATCAAACCCTGGTCCACACCACTGTACAAGCTGCTGGAGACGAGTACGACCTTTCTCAGAAGATGCTATGAGACTATTGTACGTCAAGAAAACAACTCCCTCCCTGATCCCAACAGACTTTGAATCAAGCTTAGAATAAGGCAGTTTGTTCAAAGCATGCACTGGATAGAGAGAAGAGAAAAGGAAGATATTTAAATTTGTAACAAGCCTGTGATATAGATACAACAATAACCCATAAGTTTTTAAACTAAAGACTTCAACGCAGTTAGACAAACACCCAAAATGGACTACAAAAGAAAACTTTCATTCTTTGGATAAAAAAGCAAATTTAGAGGTAAGAGTGTACACAAGAGGAGGTTAATAACAAATGTGATTCCGAAAACAGAGGAGGATAAGCAAAATTCTATTTATGTAACAAGACCAAAAAAAAAGGAATCACTATATGTTAACAGTGTTAATCTTATTGAAAATCACTGGCCATGAACCACCTACTACACATCCAAAATCCCAATTCTGTGTGGGCAAAACTAGTACCTCGAGAAATACCCACACCTCAATCGCAAAATTGAAAACAAAAGTTTAGAGGTATGTATAAAAATATCCATAATGAGAATTACTTTGCAATAGTTATGTATTTAACTTAATAGGGGAAGTAATAAATACAACCTTATCTGTAAAATTTTCCATGAAAATACCTTCAATGCATGTTGCACCCACATCATCCAAGTCTCTTCTAGCGTCAAACTTCAAGTCTGAACCAACAGAAATCCACCTGTGTAAGATCATTGGAAATGTGACAAAAGCATCAAAACAACAAAACTTCCAGAGCATCTCAGTTTTCAAAAACACAACCAGAATTTCATGTGGATGCCATGACCCAGACTTACAAAGCTTTCCTCCTTCCATGATGCCAATTCTCCCAAATTAATCCTGCAATTGTTCGACCTTTACCAACACCAGCTCCGTCTCCAATAAAGAATCCTGCCCTAGCTCCATTTGGGAGATGTTGAAGGTGTCTCTGTCATAAAAACGAACATCATACACAGGAAAGGGAAAGCAAAACATAACCATGTATTATCAATTATATCATAGAAGAAACCTGACAAGCATAGACCAATGTCTCAATTTGCAAGCAAGACAAAGTCTTTGAACTCTCCAAATCATCTTTAATTTTTGGATCATAAATTGGCTCAGGTGGCTGCACTGCAGACAAGGAAGATGTCTCCACAACAGGATCTGGGTGTGGAGGTCCAATAGATACTTTTGGTGGCCGCTGCACAAGGAGGCATCTTAATACCACTAAAATGTGCTAGCATAACATGAAATAACAACTGAAATAATAATCTGCAAAAACAAAGTTCTGGCAAACTATGCTTTCAAAAGGAGACAATTAGTGACTCACATAATCTGTAAATGTTTCTCCAACCATGCCACCTTCATCCTCGTCCCGTTCCACTTCAACAGCAACCTGATTTAATTGAATGCATGATCAAAAAAATAAAAAATATTGATATAAGGATAATGAAATGTACAAATAACATATTTTGTACAAATGTAAACCCATTTCCAGCAGCAGTAATTCCGAGTTCTCTCCCCAGAAATAGAATAACTCATCCTAGTCTTATTATTATCATCTTTACTTCCTCAACCATCAAGCATATTCTACTTTCAGTTTTTTAATACATTCTAACATCTTCACCTTATCAACTATCAATGGCATTCTACTTCCTTTTTGAAATGCAAATTCATTCTTGCTACAACTTTACCTCATCAACCAACAATAAAGCATATTCCTCTTCCTTTTCATAATGCCTGCTCATCTTCTTGTAGCTAAATTATCATATCAACTACCATCACTCCTCACTGTATGTCCTCCACATCAATCAAGAAATGCTACACCACTTTACTAACTATCAAACACATTCTACTACCATTAGATAATACTTGTTAAGTCCAATAAGCAACACTAGCCATGTCAAGCTTTCAACCACAAACAAAACTTATTGTACATCCTCCATATCAATCAAGACAAACTAAAGTACATATAATCACACTCCCTTTCGTAATCCTCATTCATCCTTATTAGCAGCATAATAAAATCAACCACCATCACATTCACACCCTATCAAATATCCTCCATATCAATCAAGATGAACTAAAGTATACATAGAATCCCATTATCAAGCAAAACAAAGCAAGGCTTCCTCTTAATCATCCACAGGGTTTCTTACTAACATCTTCACATTAACAACCATTAATCGTATTCATATTCTACTCCCTTATTTCTTCGTCCTCATTAGCAACATTGTTATATCAACTGCAATCACAATCCTACTTCATATTGTATGTCCCCAATAGCAACCAACACAAACTGAAATGTACATAGAAATCACACTACAAAGTAACATTATAAATAATAGAATATCAATCGCCTTCACAATCATACTTTCTATATTGTATGCGGCCAATAATCAAGGCAAACTGAAGTACACGGAAATCCAAATGTAACCTAAAATTACACATACACACAAGCATTATAACATCAACCACCTTCACAATCACATTTAATATTGTATGTCCCCAATATCAATCAACGCAAAATGAAGCACACATAAAAATCCAAATGTAACCACACTACACACTAACATTATAACAACAACCACCATCACAATCACACTTTATATTGCATGTCTTTTGGTGTTTATCTCAACGGAAACCAACTTTTACCAGAAGAAACAAAATCTTGTTTTTATGTTTAGCCTGACGAAATGTGTGTTGACCGACTAAAGTTTTCCAAACATGCTCCTCGGCATCAATCAAGACGAACAAAAGTATTTATCAACCATCAAGCATACTCATATCTACTTCCTTGTATTCATCCTCATTGGAAACAGTACAGTATCAACCGTAATCACACCAATCACACTCTGTACAGTATATCCCAATATCAACCAAGACGAACTAAACTACACAGAAACCCTACCGTAACCTATCACACTACACAGTAAACAAATGGCACAATTCCCGTTCGCCACTTCTCAATCACCGAAATCGTCGATAAGCAGAAGAGAAGCACCAGAAAGGAGACAAACCTCGTTAACTTCTTCCAGCGGAGGAGCGGCGGGGAAGAACTGCTTGACCTTGGAGACATCGACGGCTAGGTCAACGTTGCACTGAGGGCAAGCGAAGCGCGCGAGGCCGTGAGGCACGTTGAGGATGGCCTTACAGGAAGCGCAGGGAAGCTGGATCTTAGTGGGATCAATGCCGTGCGCAGGCGCGTGCGGAGGCTGCGAGGGCGGAGCGGAGGTCGGAGGCGCCGGTGTTGGCGCATTTGCGGCGGCGGCACGGTCCCTAGGCATGAGCTCCGGCGGAAGCATCTGCGGCATTCGGCAGGTAGGGCAGGCGAACTCCGTGAGGCCGGGCGCCACTGTGAGGATCATGCGGCAGCCGGCACAGCGGACGCGGACGCTCTCGGACTGCTGAGGAGGCGGCGGAGTTGTCGGTGTCGGTGGCGCGAGCGGCGGAGGAGGAGGCGGAGGTGCCGATGGTTGTGTCATTTGGGAGGAGAGAGCGCGAAAAGGGTTTTTCCTTTGGAGAGAAATTGCGTTTGGCGGGGAGAGCGAAGGTTTTTCTTTTCTCTCTTTCTCTCTTCCTTTGTTTGATTTTGAGATGGTGTTGTTTGTGTTGGTGTTGTTGTTGGCGTGTGAGAGAAGCCCACAACAATTTCTTATTGTTGGGAAATGGATATGGGGAACTGTGCCTTTTAGGGAAGTTGGGCTCACTTCTTTTCAGCTTCGAATCGCCACGTGACACTCACGTGATAAAGCTTTCTAGTTTTTTTTATTTCCATGCTTTAATTTTAATCTCTTGTACATTTAGATTAAGTAGTTTTTCTTGCAAAATTTGAATCTAATTATTTTTAAGTAGAGGTTTAAATATTTTAGTGTATAAAATTAATAGTTCTGTGAGAAAACGTTTAATCAAAAATTAAAATTTTGTTTTCAAATTATTATTATTAATTTTAGTATAATTAATTTAATTTTAATTTAAATCATTTGGTATCATAATAAATTATGTTTCTATTTTTAGATTCTGTAAATAACTTTATTATTAATTTTGGCACTAACTTTTTTTCTTCTTTTTTAAACAAATAAATAAAAGCACAAGGCAATTAGGCTAAGTTCATTTCCCTACTAGTATCACCACCAAACCAAAAAAAAAAAATATTGAGTCAAAAAAATTTCCAAATTATTATTTATGATGTGACTTTATTATTATTATTATTATATTCTTTTCTTTTTACATAATAATGGAAAAATGTGAAGATAATCTTTGCTAAATCTTCTCATTAACTCACAAAACATGCATGGTAAAAAGATGTGAGAATGAATTGATTTTTATGAGTTTTGATAAGGTTTGGTCTAGTCCCATTCTTACAAAATTAAGTGAAATTAAAAAAAAATTACCATTCCCCTTGAGAAATAGAAGAGAATCTCTTCTTCTTAACCTTTTATTACTTGATTTTCACCTCTTTCATTCTAATCTCTTAAATTGAAGACAACTTCCATCAAATATTTAAGATAATTTATCTTGGTTTTGAGTTTTCTACTCCATAAATACTTCATTTTCCTCTTTAAATCTTAATTGTATGAAATTTTAAAATAAAAATTGTTGTAACTTATTTTTTATCTACATTGATATAATGTTTTTTCTTGTAATTTTTATTTCAAATTGGATTCATTGGCAATAAAAACCTAGGGATTGATTCAATAATCATTCTAAACGAATTTCTTTTGCAAAACTTACTATTTAATCAAGTTTAATCTTTTTTTTCTAGAAATTTTCTACAAAATTCAAAAAGTAATATTGTAATTCATCTTCATCCTTTACCTTTGTTGTATTTTAGAGTTTGATATTGAGCGTTGAAGCTTAATTTAGACTATAAATAAGTAAGGTGTAGAGATTATGGGTTTCAACAACTAAACTGTAGTAAATAATTTATTTTTTTCATATTAAATTGTTTATTTGATTGGGTTTAAGAGTGTCTCACCTTCAACAAATTATTTGAAGTTAATTTTATGATATTATTTGTATTTTTTGTTGAATGTTTTAGTTGGTTGAAATTCTTAAAAATGTTGATTTTACAATTATGTTGTCTATGTGTTGTTGTGAAATTTGTTTAATTTTCATAGGATGTGCATTATTTTGATTATGAGTGTTAAGAGCTAGAAAATATTCTATGAAATTTCATTATGTTTGTGATTTCTCATGCACAAGAAATTGAAGATAAGTTTGCAAGGTGTATATTGTCAAATTGGTACTGGATTTATGAAATGTTAAAGTTTTAGTATTATTTGTAGTTGTTGAAGTGTGAGAGCAATTATAGAAATACATTGGAATATAAAGTTAAAAGGCAACCAAATAGGCATAGGAGAGTTGGAGAGTCAAAAGTTATTGTAGATTTCACGCTTCATTCTTGTTATAACTTTTTATTATATTATTTAGCAAGGGTCTCAAACACTCATATTGCATCCATTGGAAACGCCAACTAATTGACGTTATCATATAAGTATAAAACAATTGTGACCAAAGATACATGTTAGAAGCAATTGGACCTTTGATTTTGAAGACTAAATGCTACCAAAAATATGGAGCACCTTTTATGTGATGGATTTCTTCAAAATTACACAACTTTGACATCAAGTTGAAAGCATTTTCTAAATTCGAGAACAGTTTCGAAGCTTTAGAAGTAGATACTTACTAATTGATGGAAAAGCAAGGAAGGTTTTACGCAAGTTCTTGCATGTTCATTATGAAAATGAGATGGTGGGTGTGGCTGATTTAAAACTTATGAATGTTATTAAAGAGGAATTGAAAATTGTTGAATTATGTGTACTAACTAATTGTTGCCATAAATATTTTAAATTTTAAAAGTAGACATGTGTATGAGTTTACCTTAGATCACAAATTCAAAGCAAAGAATGAAAATGCAAACATTTGCGAGAAATATTGGCTCATGCAAAAAGTGGAATGATTCAGGAGCAACGAGTAAAAAATCAAAATTTTTGTGGTTTTCTACGGGATGAAAACCCCTTGTCCAATGAAACAAAACAAATTGGAAAAAATAGTTTGTGGCTTGCCATCAATACATAGTGTCCACATAAGAGTTCTGAAAGTTATATGATAGGAAAGCAATCCAGAAAAAAAATGTTTAAGTCTGATGCACCTCAAAGGGCCAAACATCTTCTTGGTGTTGTACATTCATATATGTGTGGGTTGTTTGATGTTCCATCTCTTGGAGGTAATAAATATTTCTTGACTTTTATTGATGAATTGACTAGGAAAGTAGAGTTATTCTTACTAAAAGAGAAGAATAAAGTTTTCTCTTTATTTGTGAAATGGTGCACCCGAGTATAAAGACAATCTAAAATTGAGAATACTCATAAATGATGGTGGATAAGAGTTTAATTCAAAAGAATTTAATGAATTTTGTGATGCAAGAGGAATTGAACATGAAGTACCAACTCCTGACACAGCTTAGCATAATAACTTGGCTGAAAGAAGGAACATAACACTAATGAATATGATCAGATGTACGTTTTAAAAGGATAATATTTTATTCGTTCTTCACAAGTAGGTTTACTCTTCAAAAGTAGGTTTACTCTAAAAACTAGAAGGATATTTAGTCTCTAACAAGTTGTGGTGCTCATTTATCTAATATCACTCACTATTATAATTATTCCAAACAAGAGAAATTTTCCTCCACATTTATCATTCACAATACTACTTTATTAATAACCATGTTTAAGTTATTATGCATTTTATTGAGATTTTGTAACGTGAGAGTGAAGTAAAAAAAGTTTATTTTATAAAATTTATATAGGTTAACTAAGAATTCAAATAACGATTACATGAAAAAAAATGTCACTGATCATGTTTAATCCCATGAACGTAAAAACAACATTTGACAAAATCGACTAAAAATATTTTTTTAATTAGAAAACAAAAAAATATATAATACTAAGTTTGAAGGAATATAAATATATTTAAGTCTTTAAATTTAAAAAAAAAAATCATCTCACTCAATTAGATTTCAGTAAATACTGAGCACATGATTAAAGTCACTAACCCCATTGTACATCACAAACTTACAAAATCAAATAACTATTTTTTTTCACTAAATAAAATGTTGACAAATGGCACCAAAATTAAAAATACATGCAAAGACACACAATAAAAATAAATAAATAAATTATTATGCTTAAATGATTTTTTTTTCTAGAATATACCAAACTTTTGTGAAAGTATCTCATGACCACTTTCATATTTATTTACATAAATAAAACATGTTTTAGTAATCCTTCATAGAAATCTTGCTTATAGGACACACTTTTCAAATGCAAGCTTATCTATTTTTCAGTTTCAACAGTCCATTATATTTTCATAGAATTATTTCTGAGACTGGCTTTATATGCAGAACATCCCAATAAGATATATAAATCTATTATAAAATATACCTAATTATTTTTTATAATTTTAAAAAAAATGAATAACACTTGTAAAAAATAATTTTTTAATATAATACAAATATTTTAAATTTCAGAGTGATTAAAATATAACTAATAATAATAATTTATAATTATTTTAAAATCATGTTAATGTAAAATTAATAATTATATTTAAAACATTGATGATTTTACTTAATGATCATTAGTATTTAATTTAAATTTTTTATTACTATTAAATTTTTCATAGGATATATTTATGAGTAATAATAATGAGTAGTATTTTTATAGTATTATGTTAATATAAAATAGTAAAAAATTAACACGGATAATTAATATGAAGATAAAATTAACTTTAATAATAATTATTGATATTAAATTTGGATTTAAATAACTTAAATTATTAAATTTTTTCTTTGAGAAAATTATATATGAATTTAAATTTATTATTGTAAATAAATTTATAATTTTTTTATTTTTTATTAAAAATAATAATAATTATAAAACATTTACTCAAAATCCTAATCGCAAACCAAATTATAAATTGGTCGCAAATTTGTGACTAAATCGATCGCAAAAAAATTGGTCACCAGACTTAGAAACCAAATTAGCGACTAAATTTTTATAAAAAAAATCAGTGGCTAATTCGACGGCTAAATGGAAACCACTATAGCGATCAAATTGATTTATGTGGATAAATATTTCAACCTACAAGAGTCAGATCTATTATATAATTCAACCTACAACTACAATTGATCTTCTTCTAAACTGTCATGTGAATAAAATAACTTTAAAATTGACATGTGAATAAAATGTGTTAAGTTTCATATTATAAAAAAATATCAGACATTTGTTATGGTTTTATTCAAGTTCTTTGGAAGCGAATTTGTCCAGTACAACGGTCGAAGGACATATTAGTTGGAGATTGAATTTATTGTTTCAAAATTCGCATGATTAGAAAATTTTGTAACAGAAAGATAAGTAGTTATCGTCTTCCATAGAATGGAAGATAGTGCAACTAATTTCTAAGTTGACTTTAGTCAAATTTCACAACGAAGTTTGATAAATTACTGAACTTTTAAAGATACAAAATTTGTTCTTATATTTACCAATATTTCAACAAGTTTATAAATTTTGGGAAAATATCTTGTTTAATTTTTTTCCAATGATCAAAATATCTTTGATAAAATATTAATGTCATTTGGATGAAAGAATATTTAAAATATAATGAATAATAAAAAAAATAAAACCCAAAAGTAAGAAAATTCATAATAAATAATAAGAGTCACATTTTAAGCGCACAATCACCATCAATCGAGGAGCAATAAAGACATAGTATTGAAGTCAAACTATGAAAGAAAATTATGAAATTAATAGAAAAAAAAATAACAAATTAGATCAAGTTATCATAATGTGAACTGGAAAGTTGAAAAGGAGAATAAATTATGGAACAAATTGAAAAAGATATCCTAAAAGCAAGGATGTTAAGAAGGGAAAGAATTGCTACAAAGAGAAGAAAACCTAGAAGCTGTAAAATTGGAGGTGATGAGACAGAACAAGAAGTAGTATGCTCTTGAATAAAATAAATATTTATTGCAAACATACTTTTGAATTGAACTTTCTTAACATCATTTCTATAATTTTATTTAAAATGTTTTTTTTATACTTAAATGTAGATTGTTATTAACTTTAATATGAAGGCTTTCATTTATTGAAGTACTGATCAATTGGACTTGAGTATGGTTGAGGTTAATGTATTGGTCATCCTAAAAAATGGTTTAAGATGTGGTGACTTGGTCTAAGTTTTTGCAAGTGGTAAATGAATGAGGTGAACTGGAATTATCACAAGTGAAAATAATTTATGACATGAAAAATAAAATCGATTACTTTAAACATTTTGAACAATGTAACATTGGTAACATAGACTCACTAACTAATAAATTGTCCAACCTAAAACATAAATTATAAATATTGTACATAAATTATAATTGGACTATTTTTATGTTTTTATCATTAAGCCCATGAGCACAACGCAGGAAGTCGCCTAACCCTAGCAAATTAGGTTAAATAAGAGTCTAGATGCACAACTCTAGTGTGCTAGATTGAGAGAAAAACACCATTGAGTGATTTGTAACCAATTGGGAGAATGAAAGGTGTTAGAAGTATGCATGACTAATTCTAAGTAATCTGTTTGAACTCTTATGTATTGAAGTGATATTTACATATTATATAATATTCAGTTCTTTATTGATTATTGGTATTGTTGTTTTGCTTCTAAATAGTTGTGACATTTTTGAGAATCTTAAATATGACTAAAAGATATTTTTAGGGTTTTGACCTAAATAAAAATACTTAACATATCTGAGTGTTAAAAATGGACTTGAAATGTTACTTGCTATTAATGTCTGAGTGTGATTCTAAGTTGTTTTTTTTAAGGTATAATTATCTTATTTGTCTCTACATTTAAGGTCAATATTTAATTTAGTATAGTGGTTTTAAAAGAAATCAATTTAGTTCCTATGTTTTTTAAAATGTATACAAATTGGTCCTTTCTGTTAAGTGACACCTTACAACATCAAATGCTGCTTATGTGGCAGAGAGAAGTGGAATTGGGTGTTTTGTGAAGTGTGAGGTGTCAAGGGACGTGGATTGAGAGATTAGTTTAGTGAAAAATTAAGTTAGGATTTTTTGAATTGCAAATCAATTGACGTTGACCAAAACTCTTCTTGTCCTGTTGGAGAATCTCGAGCATGAAAGAGGATACGGGAATGGCACTGCCGTAGAGGAAGGGGGACCAAACGGCGATGTCGCAGTTGCCTTGGCAGGTGGGGGGAGGGCGATGGCGAGGGAGACTTGTTGGGCGCGATAGGAGGCGTATGCGTCAACTTTGGTGTAGGATGCGGTGGTTGGGGTTGAAGACGGAGAGGGTGACCTGCATGGTGAGGGTTAGAGTGTTGGGGTGGGGGCGGTGGGGGAAGGGATGGCGTCGCTGGAGGAGAGGTTGAATGCGTAGACGATGGCGTCTTGGAGGATGAAACGGGAAATATTCTCCTCAGGGTGAATCCAAAACACACCTTTGTATATTCACCCTTAGTTACCAACCAATCTGTTGAAAATGAAACTTTGATGCCTCCAAATCCATGAAGATTGCTTGAAGACTGAGCTTTTGTGTTTGGGGTTTAGTTATAGGTACTTTAGAATTTGTTAAATCCACTCTTAATCAAATTCACATCTGAATCAATCTAAGTTTTAAAAGAAAAGTGTTTTTCAAAGCTAAGTGAAAAACAACCTTTTGATTTCTTGTTTTAATCAGTTGTTTTTCCCTTAGCTTGTTTGAAGGGTTTTTAAATTGCTTTGACCTTGGTTGACTCAACTGCAAACCAATTCAATTGGTTGATTCGACAATTCAATCGATTGATTTTTTAATTTCTCAACAACTTTTCATAAATCTGTTAAATCTGTTTTCAGTTGATTTTAAACTGTTTTGGCTCGTGTTTAACTGCCTAAAATGGATAGTTTGAATAGCTATAAATTTGGGATTACCCTTCCTATTTGAAAATACAGAAAGAGAGATTCAAAAACATCTTTGTGAAAGATTTTATTCAAGCTTTGCTAGATTGCCTTGGGTTGTGCATTGGTTTAAATGTGGATTAGGATCATTGTGATTTCCTGTAACCAGGTGTAATTTGTTCCATTTACTCTTGTAATTGCTTTTCTATTTGAATTCTTCTAACCTGTTGAATCTGTAAAGTTAGAGGTTGTTCTGACTGTGTGTGTGAAAAGTCAAAGAGAGTGTGTGTTCTTGAGTGGTTAAAATCATATTTTTGAGGTTGTGGTGTTTGTAATTTGTGGTTAATTGCTTAGTGCAATACCCAATGGTTTTATGAGGACTGGATGTAGCTCTCGTAAGGAGTGAACCAGTATAATTATTTGTGTGATTTTTTTTCTCTCTCTCAGTCATTTGAAACATTTTGATTTGTGTTTTTATCTTTATTGCTATAAACAACCGATTAATTAGTATTTTTAACCGGTTTTTTTTCTGAAAACAATTTTAAACAACTTTGTTTTCTTGGATGATCTAATTGCTTGATTTGTAAATCTTCATAAATCTTCATTCTAACCCATCATTTGTGAAAGTATTTTTTAAAACAATTCACCCCCTCTTGTTTAGGCCATTAATTCTAACAATTGGCATCCAGAGCTAGGTTCTTGAAATTTTCTCAAGTTTTGTTTTTCAAATATGTTTTAATCGTTGACAAATTGCCTTTCGGGGAAGGTGCCTCTTTAAATAGACCACCTCTATTCCATGGTGAGAATTATCAACTGTGGTGTATTAGAATGAAATTTTTTGTTGAATCCATAGACAAGAAAATCTGGGGATGCTATCACAGACAACTTTTTCATACCTATGCTTGAAAATACTAATGTTGTTTCTGGAAAATCTTTGTCTCAATGGACCAAGAATAAAATTGAAAAAGATCATCTTGATTGTGTTGCTAAAAATATTATTGTATTTGCTCTTGATTCTAATGAGCTCCTTAGAGTTTCAAAGTGTGTTTCAACTAAGGATATGTGAGACACTCTTGAAAGAACTCATAAAGATTCAAGAAATGTTTGGTTGGACAATGACAAGTTCTCTTCTGGATCATCCTCTGCAGCTTCCAAAATCAACATATGTCTGATGGCAAAAGAAGATTCTACATTAAACAGTGTAAGTACACCCTCCTTTACTAAATGTGATAGTTATTATAAACTTCTTGAGGCTTTTAAAGAGACTCGTGAAGAAGCCCATAGATTAACCCTTTCAAACAATTGGTTGAAAAGTAAAAACAACTGGTTGAAAAATAGAGTCAAGGTCTTGGAATAAGAATTAAACAATACAAAAACTGATTTTGAAAACTTAGAAATGATTTATCAAAATTCTTCTAGCAAGTGTGAATCTAGTTCTTGCAAAAAATGTGAATCTCTTCAAAAGAAGGTTCTTTATATTGTGAAAACTGTAGATAAAATTTCAAAAGAAAAATCCAACTTTGAGAATGTCTTATCATCTCAAAATTGCGTTTTCGGAAAATCTGGTATTGGTTTTAATCCACAAAGTAAGAACAGTGGCTTTTCAAAATCTTTTTCAACCATTATAGAAAAACAACTGATTGAAAAGTCGAAACAACCAGTTGTTTCTTGTTTCTACTGTATGAGAAAGGGTCATTCTATCAGCTTTTGTAAAATTCAAAAAGTTTTAGTTCCCAAAGGCATTTTAAAGTGGGTTCCTAAGAATCTTAAGGTTCCTAACAACAAAAATAACCTTTATGGACCCAAATTTGTTAGGGGACCAAACCTTGCCACTTGATTTTGTTGATTGCAAGACTTATTGATGAAAAACAAAGCATTTGTGGTACTTGGACAATCATTGCTTCAAACATATGACGAGAGATTTGTATAAGTTTGTCAACATCAATCTCATGCAAGAAGGCCATGTGGAAGGAAAAATACTTGGAAAAAGTACTATTGGTAATGAGAACAATTTTCTGATTCATGATGTATTTTATGTGGAAGGACTCAAGCACAATCTTCTCAACATAAGTTAGCTTTGTGATAGAGGATATCAAGTCACATTCAAAACCAACTCCTGTGAGATTCGCCTACCAAATTCAAAGGAAGTGTTGTTGTTTGGTAAAAGAATTAATAATGTCTATCTACTTGATATTTCACATTCTACATTCATAGGTTGTCTTTTAACCAAACATGAGGAATCATGGTTTTGGCATAGAAGAATTGCTCATATGCATATGCATCACTTGAACAAACTTATTTCTAATGATCTTGTTGAAGGTTTATCCAAGCTCAGGTTTGAGAAGGATCATGTGTGTGTGATGCTTGTCAAAAGGGAAAACAAACTAAGCATTCTTTTAAACTGAAAAACATGGTTTCCACTTCAAAACTCATTGAAGTGCTACACATTGATTTGTATGGTTCCTCAAGAACTATGAGTCTTGGTGAGAATTTATTTTTTAAAATAAATTAAAAAATAAAAATGACCAAACTTCTTAAATGTGAGATATTAAAGAAAATTTATTTTCCAAATATTGTACAATTCAAAAGTTGTTCACTTCGAACAACATCTCATGAACATAGGTAGTAATAAAAATATTGTCCAGTTTGCTTATAAGCATTAAATTTGAAATATTGAAATTCATGATAATAGATTAATTATAGAATTGACGAAGTTTAACTATAACTACAATCATAAAGGAAAATTCAATTACTATAAAGCCTCAAATTCACCATCCTATGATTAAAAAAGATAAATATATTTAGTCATTGAAAAAATAGAAACAAATAGTAAAAATTATTTTAAAACTTTCACATTTTTTTATTCAACTTTGCTATCAAACTTTTAAACCTTCAAGATTTGTAAACAAATCTTGTAGATTAATATCCCATTAGTTTACATCATTCACGTCTTATCATAATAACTCATCCTATGTATCGTTTTAGTTAACATATAGATTTTGGTTTAATCTCCCATATTATTGTATTTTCTTTTTTTTCAATAATACTTTTCTTATGTGATGACAAATGATTGTTGTTACTTGAGATGTCAGTCTTGCTTGAGATGTCAAGTAGTATAGTGATACCTAAAATGAAAGTTTTTTATAAAAAAAAAAATTATAAAGTAAAGACCATTTCTATTCTTTACTTTAATTTTGAAGAGTAACAATTTTCTTACATCTAAAACCAAATTTAAACATATTTATAAAAGCTAAAACATTTAGTCCATTCCTGTAGAAATTGTTGTGATGTCACCTTCATTCTACAAGATACAATTCTTTCATATAGGAGAACTTCACTATACTTTACTATTTTAAGCTATAAAATAATACATGGTTGTTTGATGCATGATAACCAAATTCAGTTTTCTAAAGCTTTAACTCTTCACAAAACACATACAACATTAGTTGGTGACATGGATACATACACTAACATGTTTATGGCAAGAAGAAGCCAACATGTAAGTCCTACTCTACATCTTTTTGGCACTTTTGCCTTACACACTGAAACTCTATATTCTATTCTTTTCTTCTTCTTCTTCTGATACACATAAAACCAGACACCAAAAGTGAGGACCCTACTTGCTCCACAATGAGTGGTTCCAAGCAGGCACACCTTGCACCTGTACCACTATACAAGAAATGGAAACATCTCTCCATTGGGGAAGGGAAGAAAATGTACACAACTTAGTAATCAAGTTTGAGAGAAGATCTCATTATTTGCACATGTTTATGATTATCCCTCCCTGAATTAATTCTGCTTCCTTTGCTTTCTCATATCCAATAATGTTCTGTTTGCAAAACCTATGATGGAGGATGACACTGAAGCTTTCTATCATCACAAGATTGAGGAAATGGTTATTATCATTTACCATTATTATTATAGTTATGGTGCATCCTATTTTGCTCAGCTTTAACAGCTGCAACTCTGGCTGTGTTGGCTGCTTTATTAGCTGCTGCCACTACTTTATTCATCCTGTCCTCCACCTTTGCCATGTTGTAAGCTTTCTCAGCAGCAGAATGTGCTTCCTGCACAGAACTAGAGAAGTAAATACCAAGGTTTAAGGTCCAACAGACTGCTCACACAGCTTAAGCAGAAAGCCAAGTTGATGCAGTTGGGGAAAATTTAGATTTCTTCCTGATGTTGTTATTTGATCATCTTCATAATAACAACCAGGAAGAAACAAGGAAAGCAACTATATTATGAGAAGCAAAACAACATGAGGTTGAACAGGTTTTCTAATGTGAGCATGGAGCCAAGAATATAAGTATTTATATATAGAAAATACAAAAAGTCATCCAATGTTTACTCTTTCTTTTAGTAATTTAAAGTATTCAATCAAGTGAATTTGCTTTTTCATACCTTGTGTCTATGCTTACACATTAGAAAGGGGGTTTAATTATATGTATATCATTGTTTTTGGTTTACCCTTTTCCTAATAAAAGAATAACTCATCCCTGATTCCCTTTCTTTTGCAATCTACTGTGTTCTTGGTATAAGTTACTACACACACATTAACCCATCATAACTGCAAAATATAACATTACCTGTACTGCATTGGAAACCTTGGCATAGTCCACATCACATGGAGAACCATTAGGACTATTATGTCTCTTAGGATCATCAAGAATCCCATTCTGCCAATGACCACATTGTGTTTCCCCGTTTCTGAAAGTGTAAATTCCCAGTCCTTGTCTTCTTCCTTTATGCCATGCCCCCTCATACTGATGGCCATTCTGAAATTGATACACTCCAAAACCATGCATCTTGTCTGCAAAATATTCACCAGCGTACACGTCCCCATTTCTGCAGTACACATAAAATGAGACTGTAATAATGACACATTTAAAAGATACTTTTCTTATTTGTTGAGCAATGCATTCGATATATGTAGAGAACCAAAGAGACCACAGCATTAATGAAAATAACAGCCTTGCATTGCACCACCTTCAAAAGAGACTGTTCTTTGATGCATGTTAAAAGGAAGAGTGGATCAAATTCATTACAGGGTTCCAATTATTGAGAAAAACATACCTGAAATGGTACTGTGCATGTCCATGTTTGACACCCCATTTGAACTCCCCAACATAGCGACTCCCATCACTGCAAGTGTGGACTCCAAACCCATGACACTGCCCATTAGACCACTCACCACCATACACATCACCACTGTAGAACCTGTAGATCCCCATTCCATGCCTCAAACCCTTCCTATACTGCCCTCTATACCTGCTCCCCCTTGCCCATGTCTCAACACCATACCCATCATACTTCCCATCAACCCAATCACCCTCATACCTCCCACTCATGTGATAGTGATAAACCCCACTCCCCCAACACTTCCCCTCCTGAAATTCACCCTCGTAGACATCCCCATTGCTGTAAACTTGCACCCAACACCCCCAACTCGTGCTCTTCACTTGCTTAGGGTTCGACCCAATAGACCACACCACAGGGTGAGCAGAAGGGGAGGAAGAAGAAGAAGACGATGACGAGAATTTGGCGGGGAACAATCTAGTGAACAGCAACAGTGCCAGATTGAGGGAAATCAACAGAGCTGCTGAGAAAGCAATCACGCAGAAGAAATCGAAAGGGGCAGGGTTTGAAAAGAGAAAGTAGAGGGAGGGAAGGGGGAGTAAGATGAGGAAACGGAAGCGAGGGAGAAGCTTCGAAGTTGGAAACTTTGCGCCAAAGGGTGTCGGAAAGTGACGGCAAGGGAGGGTGATGAGGGGTATTCTCTTGCGGGGCGAGGTTTGAGATGGGTTGTCGGAGAAGCGTTCATGGTAAAAGGGAGTTTTTGGTGAGTTTGGTGGCAGTGGATGGGGAGAGGAAGGTGAAACCTGAATTGAGAAATGGGTTTGGGATGGGTTTTGGTGAGTTGGGGTTGAAGTGGCATCCTCAGAAGAGAGGTGAGAGTTGTCTTCTCCGATGTGGTGGTTATGCATCAAAACACAGAGGAAGTGACAGAGACAGTGCTGTGTTGCTTGGTGTGTGAATATGTGTGTATGTGTGGAAGAAGAGTATTAATGATTGTGTTTTGTTACTGTGAAATTGGATTCTGCTGTTGATTCTGGTTTTGGTTGATCTTGTTGGAAGAAGAGGAAACAGAAGAGGGAAAGTGCAGTCTGTGTTTGTTTTGGAGTTGAATGTGAAAGGCAGAGCCAATGGGATGTGAGCAAAAGAGGGATTTTCAAAGGTGTGCTTGTGAAATAAAAGAGACCTTGTTGTGAATTTTCTAATTGCAACTTAAAATATAATATCTATTTCTTTTAGGGCAAATTGTTTTTTATTGTATAAATAAATTTTTTATTCTAGTATAAATTTCATGTATATACATGTTATTTAATTATAAATTAAAAAAATAGTTGTTTTTATAAGAAATTACACAAATAAATAATTTTGTTAGATATTACATATCGATTAGAGATTATAATATTTCATGATATATAAGTGAGTGTAAACTTCATCTTATATATCGATTTTATAAGGTTGAATTGGACTTAAAGTTCACTTTTTAATATAGTATCAGAATTATTTAGAGTTTACCCTAACAAAAATTTGTTGGATTTATCGGATTACCTGGGTTGTCGGACCACTCATAAATAACGATAAATATATAGTTTCACGTATAAATTGATAGTCTCAAAGTGAGAGGGGTGTTGGAGATCTCAAATCTACTATAAATGAAACATTTTATAGTATATAAGTGATTACAAACTTCACTTTATTGATCGATTTTCTAAATTTTAGGTTTTAAGTCAATTTCTTAATAAATTTTCTTGAAGATAATATTTTTATTCTTCAACAACTCTTATCAATAATTCTCATTTTAATAGAATACTTGAATATAGTTTTAATCCAATTATTTGAACTTCGAAATATTTCTGTGAGTGTATTTCATTTATATAAAAGTATCGCTTTCAAGATTATAAAATTTATAAGACAATCAAGTTAATTAATTAAAGATATTAATTAGTCTAATATAATTTTTTTTATAAGAGAATATAAATTATACCAGCCACCATGGACTTATTTGAGATCATAAAAAGATTTTTTTCAGAGACATGTTCCTCAATCTTTTAATACCATAAACGAAATTGTTTTATGATCTATTTCAGTCAAGGATCAATTATAAGATACCAACATAATTTAATATTGTAAAATAAGTAAAAAAAATAAAACTAATTAACTAGAAGTATTATTTATCTTAATATAAAATATTACAAAAATATTTATAAGAATATTTGCATAGTTATATTTTATAGATGTAGATTTCTATGTCCACCCCACCCCAATATAAGTATTGTTTATTTGTTAATTACGTCTTCCTTTTGTATTTATTAATGAGTAAAATATGAAACTATTATCTGAGTTTCGTGTGTTAGTGAACCAGCTACATATAAAAAAAATTCATGTGAATGAAATTTCAATCTTATCATAATTTTTAGTGTTTTTTTTTTTATATTGTGAAGTTGTTGGTCAACTCTTTTGAATATAAGCATATCCTACTTATCTTACCATATATTCAACACACAAATATTCAAGAATCATGACTTCTTCATACAAACCATTTAATAAATGAATTATTTAATAAATCTTACTATATTTTTAAGTTGTTTTCATAGAACATAGAACATGTTGATAAGTCATTTTAATAACATTTATGTTTTGTTTGGATAAAGAAATTTTTAGAGAGTAATTTGTTTTTTAAAAAATTTAAATGTTTTATAGAAATACATCATTTAGATTAATGCATTAACATTTTAAGAGTATTTTGATTATTTAAATTGTAGAATCTTAAATTTTACAAAAGAAGTAGAAGGTTGAAATTTTTAAACCCTCTCATTGTGTTTATTCTATCACACTAAATGATTAGCTAATATTTATTAAAAAATTAATTTTAAATATATGATTATATTTTCAAGATAATATTATTTAAATTACCCATTCTAAATAAAATAATTTGATGTATAAGAAGTTTAAATTGATTTATCTACACATACACAAAGTAATTTAAAATATGGGAAATTTAAATTTTTAGCAATTCAAAGTCATTAAAATTCGTAATCCACACGCAATTGTACATTTTTGTTAATCAATGTTTTTAAAAGGAATTAAAATATTTTTTTAAAAAACCATATTAAATAAAGCGTTCAAAAATTAGAGGAAAAGAATTTAGACGAGAATGTATCAAAATTTGACTCATTAAAATCTCATTACAAAATTAAAAAATAAAGAAAAGTTAATATCAATTTTTAAGTTATCTACTAAATTAAAGATATTTTTAGTAATTTAAAATAAAAAAGAGTATTTATGATAAGAATATGAGTACTTATGATACCTAGTAAAATAAGTTTATTTATCATCCCTATACATCTTAATAAAAACCTTCTCCCTTTAATTTTTTTTTTAACTAAGAATAAATTTATCCAAAAATAATTTAACACATATATTTATGTATATTTGAAATGATATAGAATACAAAAAAATCTACTCTTTTGAATTATATAATTCTAAAACCAATTACCCATTTAAATATATTTTTTTTCCATAATGTTTGTTTGATTATGCTTTTTGTTTGATCTCCAAATGTGAATTACAGTAATGCTACCTTAAACAAAACGAGGTCATTTGACAATGACGCCATACCCTTTTAAATTTGTCGATGTGAAACCTTGTAATTTCATTGCTTAGCTTACACACAAAAAATGCTTTTCATTCCATTTTTTTTTTCATAATCTCTATTTGAAGGTTGACTTTGATTAATCTAGTTATTTAACATGGAAGCAACCTTCTGTGTCTTTTTCTACTTTTGACCTGATTTTAGAGTGAAAAATACTTATTGTTTTTGGGTTTTATCGTTATAGTCAATCTGAAATTGTCTATTTAATCTGATTTGAAATACACTGCAAACTTTGACATATTTAACACATATTTTGAAGTAAAAGTAGAAAACGAATTATGGCATCCAAAATTCATTTTATTCAAAAAAAAATTCCATTGGAAAAACAATTTGTATTTAGAACGAGATAACGGGTTTTGGCTTATGACAATAGCTATGGTGTATTACATTCACTTTAATAATAGTAAAGTTTAACCAACAACCTAATTTTAAAAATGTAACTTTGGCCATGTGTCAGCACAGAAAAATTCCACGTAAAATATTTTTTTTTTTTTTACCAACAGTAGAAAAAAACGCATGACGTGGTTCATTCTACGGTTGACACGTGACTCTCTCTACGATTGACATGTGACACAATGTGAGAAGGTCAAGTCTTTGCCTTTTGTTGTGTCATGTTTCTTTCTTTCTCACCATCACTCACTTTTCACTTACTCTTACCAAAGGTTCTTACTTCACCACCATCTTGGTTAAAAAATGTTAGGGGTGATTTTTTCATACCTCCTAATGGTTTTCACCATTTAAGAGGACTTTTTCCAACAAATATCATCATTCCCAAACAATTTTTTTCAACTTGGTCTATCTATAACCTCATTTTCTGAACTCCCACTGCTTACAAATTCTAAGTCATGTTTGCCTTTCTCTTATTCAACTGTTAATTGTGATAGTAAACTGACTTTGTTATCTGCAGGGATGCAGAATTCGTGGACGAATTCTCTCCAACTCGAGGAGCATGATGAAGATCAAGTAAGAGAGGATTTCACTAATGGAGGAAGAGACCATCCACCCAAGCATTTAAAGTTCTTCGTTCTAGTCTTCTAAAAAATTAAAGAAGAATTAAATAAAGAGAGGACCAAGCCTAAAACCAACAAGAAGACTACAAGCATTCAAAGAATGGGCTCCAATTAATATCTCTCTTTATAGTTTCTTTTGTATAAATTTGTAAATAATATAGAATAGCTTTAGAATGTGCTAAAGAGTGAAACCTTAAAGACACCTCCATTGTATAGCACTTTAGGCGCTAGTTTTAGGAAAAATCTAGAAGGTTGTCTCTTCACACTCCTTTAGGTGCTAGAATAAAAGGAGTTAGAAGGTGACATTTCAAAAGCTTCTCTTGTAAGCTTCTCATGTACTTTGTGACCAGCCCTCTCTATTATAAAAGGGGTGCTCAGGTCTTTGAAATGATAAGATTGATTTTTGAGAGTAAAGAACCTCTACCAATTTGGTGAGTGAGTGAGAGAGACTAGTGTCTTCTTCTCTTCTAGTCTTATCTTGAGTGAATTCTTGGGCTCTCAAGTGGCGGCAACAACACTCATCTTGAAGCCAACCATCCTTCAACTGGCATGCACATTCCAAGAGCTTCATCCACATAAGTCCATTTTCCCTTCATTTCAAACTACCCATTTTTGTTCTACTTGTTTGTTTTCACTTCCAATCGGTGCAATCTCTTCCTTATGATGTCCTCTTTCATTTGCTGCACTTATATTCAATTTTAATCGGTGCAAATTGGTTGTTCTTGCTGTTTTGGTCACGTCCTCCATGGGTATAATTGTTATATGTTGTGTTCTTGAGTTTCTATCCATGGGTTTATTGTTCAAAATGGGTTTCTATGTGAGTTTGACTTGGTTCTTGTGTTCTTGATTAAGTTCTTGAATGGGTAAAGAATCTTGATCCAATTCTAAAGGCGCCTAATCATATTCCAACTCTTGTTGAATCCATAACATGTTCATATCATATCTCTATCTTGTTATTGGAATCATATCACTCTCACCCTCACTTTCTGCCTTTCGTTGCTTCACATTTCTTCTCTCAAAGCCATCACTCTCTTAGGTTTTACCCTATATCTATTCTAAGGTTTTTGCTAAAAATGGCTCCATTGTATCTTCAACCACGTCGAGAAAAGATCTTTTCCTTATTTTTGTATTCTTAGCAAAGGAACATTGCATCTTCTGCAACGTCTTTTACCTAAAGTGTGATACATAAAAGTTTCTAGGTTTTTTCTTCTATGCCGGTCTTTGGTCAATGTTTCTATGTTTTTCTTCCATATTCGCAATAAGATCTTTCCTGATTGACATATGGAAATGTTTTGATCGCACCTGAGATTTTTAGGGGTTTTAACCCCTTTTCGGTCTCATTAACTTTCATTTATTGAGTTTTTTTGGGTTTGGACATATTTTTGCAAGAGCTTAATCTAGTTTTTAACCTTATTTCGAAGTGATTAACTTTACTTATTTTATGTTTTGTTGACATCATATTTTGTATTACGATTTTTAACTTCATTTTTGTATGATTATCTTTGAACTTTGATTAAGTTTGGCGTATGAACATGTTTTGGTGGCATCCGAGCTTTTTAAGGTTTTTAACCCTTTTCCATTCTCATTAACTTTTGTTTTTGGGTTCTGGACATAATTTACAGTAGCTTAATCATGTTTTTGAACGTATTTCGAAGTGATTAACTTACTTATTTTATATTTTGTTGGCATAAGATTTTGTATTAGGATTTTTAACTCATTTTTGTATGATTATATTTTACCTTCGATTAAGTTTTTTAAATTTTTCATGTGATGATCTAGGTCGAGGACATGATGTTGGTTGCGAGTGAAACCCTAATATCATAATGTAACATTTCACAAGTTTTTCAACTGTCCACATGTCGTATACAGAAGATATGTTACAAGCTTTTCCTAATACATGTTTTAAATATTTATTGGATAGTTTTCTTAAAGTTTTTTTTCTAGCACTTTTGTTTAAGTTATGGTTGTATTGGCGGGTACTTTTGAATTTTGAAATGGTGAAGATATATATTTATTAATTTATACTTATTTTTCAGTATATTATATATATATATATGTGGTTACTTATTTGCTTTTGTATTAAGTCATTCGGTCATCTCATTTTGCCTTTTGACATTTGATTTTGTTTTTTTGAAAACTCCAAGTGATAATGTCGCCCTTGCACAAACATACTCATTCTATCAAGGAAGTGAATCCTTAAAAAGAAAATTAGATGGTCATAACAAGGGTGATTCAGTTGTGGTTTATGGTCGACTTCAACAAACCAAAATTTCCATTTTCCATGGAGTTGCTGATTCAAGATAAGCAGATAAAGTTTCATTATTCGTTTGTTTTATAATATTATTGGTAAAGTATTTCAATAATATTATATAGCTTTTCATACTTTAATAGGGTGTACAATTCATGTATCAGTTAGGAGGACACTTATTTATAAATTTCAGAACGAGATTGTTGAGGATAAGGTGTATTCCTTTCAATTTTTTAGTGTTGCCATAAGATGTGATGTTATAGAACAACCTGACATCCTTACAAAATTAATTTTCAGTTTGACACTAAGGTAATGTCTCAAGATAATGATTTGGTTTCAGGTTCAACGCCTCACTATTACACCCCATTGTCTGTGGTCATTATACATGAGTTTGATACTTATTACTTAGTTGGTAAGCTCAAATATTATGCTTTAAGCTCAATTATTATGTGCTAAAATCATTTATTTATGCAGATGTTATTGGAGTTCTCATAGGTGTAGACATTAAAAGAGAGCTTCAAAGAACCGAAAAAACAACTAAGTTGAATGTTATCTCCATTGAAGCTTATGGATAACACATTCTTTTCTTAAATAAGTGATGTTTTTTTATTGTTGTTTAACCACATTTTTTTTACAATAACTTCCAAATTGAGTGCACTTTATTTGACAATTATGTTGAGTACCTGAAGAGATTCCTATCTTCAGGATAACTACAAAATGTTGTTATTAGTATTCAATTTACTTTTATTTTCTAGGGTAGGCAAATTTTTAATTAAAAATGTCTTATTTGTTGGTAATTAAATTTTAGATCATTATAACTCCATGACATTTTTTTTATGTTTAGATAAGGTTTATTATGGTTTACTGTTCTTTTTATCATTTCCCATAAGTTTTCTGACTTCATCTTTTCAATACCCAAAGTAGAGTCTTTATCTGCTCTTTATTTCATATTGGTGTGAAGATATTTTGGATATCTGCTGCATGATTTAATGATAACGTTAACATATATTAGTTCATTTAAAATACCTATTTATATAAAAGCATGAATATTAATATGTATTATTAGTATTAATATGTACATATATAAATTTACTAATATTAATGTGTTTATATGAATACTTTTTATATTAGCATGTTAATATAGATATATAATATATAATATTTTAATATATATATATATATATATATATATTGAATCAATGTATATATATCAATGATATAAATTGATGTTAATATAGTAATATGTTAATATATTAATAATAATAATTAATTAAATTTTTATATTTATGTTAGTATTATTTTTTTTAGAATATTTTGTCGTTTATATTTGAAGTTATGATTTTTATTATTTAAGTTATTAATTTTGAATCGTGGTAATTGAAAGAACTTTGCCCTTTGGCAATTGATAAGCGAAAGGTGTCAACTGAAAGGATGCTATAAATACGTATGTTTACACCAAAAAACATTGGATTGCTTCATTGTTTTGAATACAACATGGGAACACCATAACTATTGAACATATGCAAATAGTTACCATCATAAAAAGCACAAATGGAGTTACTGCATATAATATCACTCCATGTAAGCTAATTCACTATTATGTGGTTCAAATCCAACGCAGAAGAAAGTACATGAAGTGATTCCAAATGGTGATATGTGGCTAAAATTATGCAACAGATGTTGAATCAGAACTGAAGTTCTCAGTTGATTTACAAAAGATACTCTACCTACCCCGTTATCTAAAGAAAAATAAGCTTCAAAATATAATTACTTGCAACTCAATTGATACATGAATCATCAGTTTCAACATAGTTTATATACATAATAAGAAAAACCATCTGAATCTCCCTTTTAACCATCTAAGTCATAATCCCCCCACTCTTCCAACTATTACCACTGAACTAATTTTCGAACCACAAAATTGTTCAGCCAAATTGGTTTATGAAATTCCTCATTCAGGGCAATTTGGGTGTGGCGTATGTCCCTAGATCAATTTTTCATTATTAGCCTTCATGGCTTTGGCAGAATAAACAAACTAACCATTTTGTGGCAATGAACAACCTATGCTGCTTCGATAGTATGGTGCATCTAATTGGACCGGTCCGAACTCTGACATGTTTAAGGATTCATTGGCACAACACTAGATTTAGGGATTTGGAACAATTTGACACCTATGGCGGCCTACTTAACAGGAGTGTTGCAGGAAAACATGGAGGTACATATATATCAGAGACCTTTAATCAATACCCACCCATTTCCTAAACTCCTGAACATGCTCAAGTCGTTTGCTTTGTGCTTCTGTTGTTGTATTTGATGCTTTTAAACCCCTATAAAGATTCTTATGAAGTCTAAGGAACTCACTTTTGTAAATCCACTTGTCAGCATACATGTTACGGTCTCTCATATGACTAATGACCTCCATCACTCTCTCAAAGTAACCACCTTGAAGAAAGTTTAGCAATAGTAACTCATAGAGATCTCTATCTCCCACTAAATTGTCACTCTTCATAAATCTCTTAATGTCTCCCCACAAGATTGTGATCTCACGATACATACCAAGAGAAGAATATCCACACATCAAAAAGGCAAAAGTTTGACTTGTGGGCTGAACTTTCATGCTAACCATTCTTCTATATGCCTTCAATGCATCCTCTATCATTCTGGCCTTGCAGAAAAAGAAAATGGAAGAATTGAAGTTATACACCAAATGAAAAACTGTCTGATCTTCTTCATCTTTCAATGTTTGAGCTAAGGCAATAGCCAAATCTGTTTTACCAAGTGAATTTAATGTTTTTTCACAGAGGTTGTGTTTGTCCATAGCATCATCAGATAACCCTTTGTCCAACAGACCAACCTTTTTCATTTGTTTCAGTAGTGCCTTTGCTTCTCTTTTCATTCCCCGCTTCTGGTATGCTGACACAAGTAATAGATACATATCCTGACCCATTGGAGAACCAGTAGCCTCTATATCATCCAAAATGTCATGAGCACACTCAAGCCATCCTAATTGAATACAAGAACTGATCACATCAAAACACAAACTGGAGCCTGCCACTGAACATAATTCCCCTTGAATACTAAGTAAAAGTTTTGAAAGTTCACCAGTCCTCCCATCTCTCTTGTAACCACTGATGAACTTAGCCAAAGCTTTATTACTAAGAACTAGTTTCCCACCCCTATAAAAGACAAGAACCTGTCTGCTTTCAACTTTAAGGACATAATCCTTACACATTACCTCAGGCTCAATGCGTATCTTCAATGCAGTCCTAAGGTTAGGAGATCCAATGGCAATAAAACAAGGATTTTGCAAGTGTTTCCCATATTCTTTCTTAGCATTACAATTATGCGAGCTAGTCATATCCAGAACAAGCTTAGCTGCAGCATCAATGTCATTAAATTTGAAGTGCAAGCTCAGCAAACTATCATAGAACTGACAATAGTGACAAACATAAGCAGCCGAAACTCTGTCAATATGATCTTTCAATTCCTGCATTTCATCTCTCAGACCATTCATCTCTAGAATCTGTGAAATTATCACAATCGAGTGTGCGTCAGCCATGGTCCCAGTCAGCGACATTAATTCAATCAGTCTCAGGCCTTTCAAAGACAATTTAAACTTCACGCAAGCATCAAGAACAAGATTAAAGACCAAGGTGTCCAGCTTGATCGTGACTGCATGGTGATCCTTCTTATCTTTCAAGCAATTGTAAAGATCACAAACTTGAAACAGATAATTGGATGAAAGATGTGTTCCAATTTCTGTCTTCACAATATGAAAAACCACCAAGGACAATAAATGCATGGAGGGAACACACCCTTTGTCAAGCATCAACCTAAGTATCACTGAGGCAGGGGATGGCATTTGCAACCTAGCAAGGGAGAGTGCAAGTTTGGTTAAGGTATCAGCATGAAGTAAACCTGACTTCTCTCTAACAATCTGCAACACCAAATCACAAACTTTTCGCATCCAAACATGATTGGAAGAATAGGACAATTGAACAATGAGCTGGTTCACTAGATGAACCTCAGGGTAACCATAAAGTCTTCTAAAATCCTGAAAGGATTCCCATGCTTCATGCACCTGATAATTCCTCAAAGCAACCTTAATCTTTCCCAATAGAATTTCTTTGGTGGAACGTTCCCATGATAATCTTTCACAGTTGCCAGAAGTGGAAAATTTTTGCAGAAATGGATTGAACTGCTCAAAGCAGACATCCCCTTGAAAAATCCTGCCTAAACAAAAAACCTTTCTGAACAACTGGTTACGAATGGGGCTGTCAAGACAGGCCAGCCCAGCCTGTTTGACCCAGCCCACTTTGGCCCACCTCTTCAATGGACTGGCCCAACCCAGCCCACCTGAAAAAATAAATATATAATTTAGACCAGCCCCACCAGCCCACTTAAATGTAAAATATTAGGAATACCATTCTAAAATGAAAATTGTCAATGACTACAAACTAAAAACTCCAAATATCATCAGCTGAAACAGAATATAAGGTAATGACTACTCTAATGCCTAAGTTGCTATGACTTAGATAACTCTCACATGCTTTATCCGTGAACATGGACAATCTGAATTCATTAAATTGGAAAATATAAATTCACAGTATTCATCTCAGGCGCTGATAGAAATTTCACCAAAATTGGAACATGTTTTGGGTGAAAAACTCAACCTAATAACTCCAACATGCTTTATCCGTGAATATGTACAATCTGAATTCAATAATTAGAACATAAAAATCATAATATCAATCTCAGCCACTGATTGAAACATGTTTTGGGGGAATAACCCAACCTAATTACTATCAACATGTTTTATCCGTCAACATGTACACTGTGAATTCATTAGATAGGATCATATAAAGCCAATCTCACTCACTGATAGAAATTTCACCAAAATTAATTTGCAATAAAGTACCTTCAACGAAAAATCTTGCTCTCACGGTCACGGAGAGGAAAAGAAGCTCTGCTCTTGGGGAGGCTCTTCTAGTTGCGGATAGGAAGGAGCTCCTCGCGGAGGACAACTGTCGCGCCGCCGAGGGCGCGCGGCGGCTGAAGCAGCGGAGGATAACCGTCTCGCCGCCGAGGGCGTACGGCGGCTGAAGCAGAACTAGACTTCTCTGAGGGGTGAAATTGGTTAAGGTGAGTTAGTCTTAGTGAGAACACAACCTAGTAACTTAAAAAACCTCTCTATTTTCAAATTTAATTTTTAAATTAATTAGAAATATTTTTAAACTTAAATTTTAAATTCATTTGTTTTTATAATTTTTTATTACTTCTTAAATTTATTTATTTTTATCATTTAAATCAATGATTTAAGTTTTATAATTGAATATATTTATTAAGTTAATAATATAAAATAAGCAATATATACAATATTTATGATAAAAAAAATCTCTCTCAAACCAACCTATTTCTTTAAAAAAAAAGTATACAAATAAGAATTCATTTTTTTAAATACGCTTATTTAGAAAAATAATTAAGATTATTGTAATATCTTTTGTAAATACCTAATTTCGTCCTAGTGAATAAAATTTAAATTTTTTAATAAAAATAATAACAAATAAAACTAATATATAAAATAGGAAGTTAAAAAAATATTCTAAAACATAAAAATCTTTTTGACATTTTGTATTTCTTTTTGGGTAAACATTCTAAAAAAATCACATTTGTTTTGCATATTTAATTAAATGTATAGTTTTTTAACAAGCATTATAAAGTCTTAATACCTTCTTTACATGTAACAAACCCTCAATTCGGCTTACTTTCCTTTCTTATTTATTTTTCCATAGTTTTCAATACTAAACTATGGTGACGACCAATTTACTTTTTTAAAAAAATAAAAACAAGGAAAATTTCAATTTATTAAAATCATGTTTTAATATAATAAAACATCCTTCAAAGACCACTTGTGATTTTAAGTAATTTGACAATGTAATTGATAAAAATATCCACTACAGTTAGGACTTCAGATAAAAATATTTTAATGAATTAAATTATCTTTTAGTTTATTAAAATTATCCTTAACAAAAAATAGTTCTAACCAAGAAAAAAAAACAATTTTCTTAAGAACTTTAAACTAATTGCAAAAGGAAAGTCATACAAATAAAAAGACACAACACACACTTTATAAAACTAAGTCTTCAATCTTCAAGACTTTTTTAAATGTGGATTCATCAAATAATACAACACCAACAACTTCAATAAATCTCCCCACCATTAACTACTTCAATTTAATAGTAACAAAAAGACATGCCCTAACAGGACAAAATTTGTAACTTGCTATACTCTTGCCTAACAGGCAAAAATGTACTTATGTGGAAAGCATGATTCATTCAAATCGGCATGAGAATATAACCACATTGCATTGCCAGAAGCCATGTTGTATATTTGAAAAAAGTTGACCTCCTTGCTTCTCTCATGTTACAATCCTCTTGTCGCCGAGCTCCCTTTCTCCTTGGTCCACAAAGACAAAATGTAAGACTGACACCAACAGTTCATCATGAAATAAAGGACTAGCTGAGTCGAGATTACTAACTAAAACGAATTTAATACTAATAGAAAATACTAATCGAATAGAAATAGAACTGTGTCCTAAAATAATCTACACTAATACACAACAAAAAATAATATTGAAAAATATAAAACACAAGAAACAATAGAGAAATATATAAGCAAGAAACAATAAGCATTGGATGAATGTTTATGAAATGAATGGTCTATGGGAGTTGTTCATGATTGGGATGTTGGCTGATAGATAATTTGTATTCATTACATCATTGAACATGGTTAGTAAAGTTTTTTTGGTTAAAACCATTTTACAATGTGATTAAGTGTGTTGTGGAATTGGTTAAATGACCTATTCACTTTGATAGTCAAACTTGTTGACCTTTGAGTGTCTTCTATCCCTCTTAGATGACTTGGGTAAGTAATTGGTTGAGTTTAAAGTGTTCTTTTATGGTGTCCATTGCTTTATTTTAATGGTCACAACTTGTAATAGATGTGGTTACCCAATTTGATAATTTGGTTAAAAGCTCCTTTTGTGTTTAATGAACATGAGTGTGGAAGAAAATAAGGCTTTGTATTTTACCTTGCCCTTCCAATACCTTTTTTTCCCTACTGTCGTTCTATTCTTCCTTTTCTACTTCATGGTCTCTCAACTACCTTTCTTTTGTCTTTCGTCTATTCACCTTCGTCATCCACCATTCGTCAATCGCCGTGACCCTTAGCCCTTGCCTCAACCTTTGGCCCTCCCACTTCATCCTTCCCTTTACAAAAATTTAGTATTCTCTCTTTTCCTTTATTATAGAGCAACATCGAAAATCTCCCACATATTCAACTCATAAACTAGAAAATATGAGAGGGAAATGACTCGACAACCAACTCAAATTATTAAAAACCTCATATTGGTGTTACATTTATGTCTCACAAAATCAAGTTAAGTAAAACACTACTCATTTAAAAAATATAGAAAGCTCCCAATAATCATGAATTTAATAGTAAAATCTATCAAGCTCACTATAATCTAATGAAAATTTGGGGTTAGTATAAACCATTAAGAGCTTCAAGCATAATAAAACTTAATCATCATTCTTCAAACACAACCTAGAGAGAGTTTCTTGTATCCAATAAAGTTAGAGGTAAGTCTTTGATCACATGGATGAGTTTTGCAAAGGAAACCCAATCCTGATGAGGAGATACAAATCCATGATTTCTAAAGAAAATAAAACTTACAAACAAAGTAAAAACTTGAGTTGCTTGCTTTGTATCATAGTCTCTTGCATGGACTACACCAAGATAACTATGAATTTGATTTTGTAACTTTTGCAAGAGTGCCACCATTATGATACAACTAAATTTTTTTTGAAGGAGGATTGGAGGGTAAATTTGTTATATTAACATCTAATCACACATTAACATACAATTTTTCTAATACCTATTTTGAAATTCACACTTAAAATATTTTTTAGTTAGTTCACAATATAAAAGTCTTTCTATTTGCAACAAACTCTTTTATTGTAAAAAAAAATAGTAAACCAATACAAATTTCCAACATCATTTCATCCTAAATTTTTGAAGCAGTTGAAGTAATGAAACAAGTGTAGTGACGACCCTTATCCTGTCTTGTGTCTTCTGCTCTGCTCGTGGGCAAATCATCCAAAGGATTCACATTCAAAGTTCTTCTTTTGCGAATCCAACTTCCGAAATCTCCACTTCACATAATGCTTTCAAATTCAATGTTCATTGCTTCTTCACTGTTGTTTTCACCATCACCTTCCACCCTCTTTGGTTCCCACAAGATTTGTCCTTCCTTCAAAACCATCTCAAAACAAAGTCACGCATTTCTCCACAGAAACCCCTTTTTCCTGCACCGCTTGAATCTCGGTTCAAAAAGGGCCCTTTCTTCAGTTTGCTTCTTCAACGCTGGAGACAAGGCACTCTGCTTTCTCACCTTTTTTTTTTGTTTTTCATTTTTGTTTCCTATGCAATTACTTTCACGGAATTTCAGTTTATAAAGTATCGTGGGCATTGTTGTTTGATGGGTTATAATTTCCGTGCATGATGAGTAAAAAGTGTTTATGACTTTCTATGCTACTTGTGACAAGCTAAAAAAATGAAGATTTTTTTATATTTTTTATGTGGGTATCTGATGATTGGTTTTTCAGTTTATTCAATACCAAATTTACATTTATTATGATGATATGATTCCCTTTGCATGAGTGAATGTGAGTGCATTTCAGTGATACCTATGAGTCACAGGTCTTTATCTTGTTTGTTTTTGTTTACAATAATACATGAAAGAATTTAGTTTCACACATTGTTTATGAAGATTTTTGCACTGTCGATCAATTATGAATCTCTCAAGTATAGTTTTTTAGTAATTACATATGTCTGTAATCTTACTAGGCATTACAATTTACTATGGATTGATAATGTACGCAACTTTTATGTTATGAGTACATTCTAATCAAATTCTTTATAAACAATTGTCTAAATTACTTGTACTGTTCTTTTTATTTGTCTGATTTTCAGGATTCGGGATTGGAATGGCCTATTCTGAGGCGATGGGAGGTGCCTTGGGAATGGCAAACAGTTTCATTGACCTCTCTTGCTTGTGGATTGGGGTGTGTTTGAATAGCTGTTATGATTTCATATCAAACTTGAATAATGTAAATCTACTGAGAAGATGTCATCTGGGGACTTCTTACCTATGCTGTCAATTGGTTTACATGTTATAATTTATTTCTGTGTTACTGTTTGTGGTGCATGTTGGGCCATTAATTTATTCCCAGGCAGTTTTGTGCTGACAGGTTTGACTGAAGCAGTTGCTCTCCCTTATCTTGGGATCAAACTTGATGTGCTAAGTTTAGATGACAAGGCAGAGATACTTTTGTTAGATCAGGGGTATGCTATTCCTTTGGACTCTCTTACCTTTGTAATTCTTGAAGTTGGTTGGTAAATTTTTGGAACTACTTCCACTTTTTTGCTTGTGACTTATTTTGGATGAGTCATTGATTTGCTAAGAAGATGTGAAGCTACATTTTATTTAGCAAGATGACATGATGTTCATGGAAGTGAGTGATACGGATTAGGTTTTTAGGCTTTCATCCTTTGATTACTTCTAGTTCAAAGCTTGGTTCCCCGTGAAATGTTTGAATGCTTACTTTGTAACCTTTGCATTTATTGAATTTTAGAGGGGGGAGATTTAAAAAGGGAGGAGGGAAGGTTCTGCATATAATATAGCTTCTTGATAGACTTAGGGGACGTTTAGTAGGAGGGAAATTTCTTCACACCTTTGAATGAATTAATGAATAATATGGTAATTTTTTTCAGTAAAATTTTTATTTTGAATTAGGAAAGTTAGATTCCCACCTTCTCCATGAGAACTTTTTGAGAAACTAGGTCAACCCTCACCTTGCAAGTTGATTTCGTGGGGGTTGAAGTAGGTCCTAAGCCCGAATTCTATGATGTATCAAATCCTATTCTATATCCATTATTGGGCCACTTGCATTTGCCAAACTTTAGCAACCTTGTGTGTGAGGGGCAGTGTTGGGAGGCCACCATTTTTGTGGTGACCCTTAGCCTGCCTTAGTTGTACCTCTTTGGGGGTTGCCTTAATTGCAACTAAAGAGTGGTTTAGTTTCTCATCGACTTAAGATGTAACTTTTTTTATATAAAGCTTTCATGTTAGGCAATACTAAAATTTTGTGACTTAAGATGTAACTTAAATAAAGTATGTAAAGCTTGGACAATCGTTATCTTGTGAGCCGATTTGTAGATTGACTTTGGCCTGGAGCTCAAATTCTAGGAAATATTAATGGAGTGCAACTCTGTAGACATTAATAACCTTGAATACTAAATGCATTTTTTCATGTGATATGTGAACATACTGTTTCTTAAGTACATTAACTATTATTATTATTATTTCCAACAGCTTTAAACTTTAGTATGGTGTAAATTAGATCAATCTATAAACAATAAAAGTATGAAACACCTTTGGCCTTTCTGCCTTCTGTACCTAATAATTATTCCAATTTTCTTTCTAGTGTTAAAATTGAAGTACGCAAAGTTTTGGATTACTTTCTTATTTTCTCCTATTATTTGTCTTGGCAGCGTAACAACTGCTGTTGTACTTGGAATCATATTTAGTGTTGCCAACACTTTCCAGCCACTTCCTGAAGACTTCTTCAAATACGGTATCATCATTTAAGACCCTTTCAGTTATATCTAGGATATAAACAAAATGGTTTCTGATGTGAGCAATATTTGTGTGAGGCTGTGAGTATAGTGCCTATAAGTGCAGCCAATCTTGAGCTCAAAATAATATTAAGATAACTTCAGCATAGATTTCAATACAAGCTTGATTATTATTTTAATACATCTGGAGCTGTTTATTCACTGCACTTATAGACACTTTGCTCATGCAAGAGTTATTCTTCGATGTTTATATTAATGACTGACATCAAACCTTAAGACTTACAAAAGTGTTAACAATTTAATTAGGTTCACTGCAACCAATACAAACCAGTTTGTGCCTTTATGAACATGCTGTATCTCTTTATGTTGCTTCATGTTGGTTTAAATCTCATTTTAATCCGATGTTTAGTTTGCAATTGGCTTCTATTTGGAAGAATTAGAAGATGTTACGCACTGATGCTTTTTCCATTCAATGGTAAAAACTTTGTTACAGATTTGAGGGAACCTTTCAATCTTCAAAAGGGTTGGCTTTTGTGGGCTGGAGTTGGACTTGTTAGTGCCATAATTGCAATTGCATTGACTGGAGTTGCTGTATCTTTCTTCAGTGGAGAAACCCCACAAAGAGAGGTTTATGCTCTATTTTTCAAATTTTACTGGCAGATGCAGATGTAGTTATTACTTTCTTTCTATATGTTAAACTATTTTCTTTGTAGCATGGGAGGAGGCAATTTAGGGTCACTGATTTTCCAATAGCATTAGTATTGAACCACTGATCTTAGAATTACATCACAGCAGTTTATAGTATGTTGCCGATTTGCCATCATGAATAGCTAACTAGAGGTGGATCAGATTAGCTATATCTTCCTCTTGTACCTTAGCAGAATTAATCTGTCTTGATAGGAGTATTACTTTGTTCTGTTAAAGTTTGCCTTTTATAACAGTGTTTAATTTTTTTCTGGACTTGAAACCATGTGGGTATCTCTTATATGCTTCTATAAACTGCCTTTCAGACTGATGCTCTTGTTCGCTTGCTTCCATTAATTGGATCTTCAAATCTAAGGTAATATAAGATATTCTGTTCCATTACAGAAATAGCATAAATTTCCAGTTAAATGAGGCTTATGCATGCAAATTGCAGTTGCTGAGGTATCTAAAACCACAATCACTACAAGAAAATCATTAAATAGAAACTAATTTCAGAGACCAAAATAATTAGTTACTATTTGACTAAATTAGAGACCATTTTATAAACAAAAAAATTATTGGTATCTGAAGTAGTTTCTATTATTAATAAAACTTTATAAAATAGTTTCTAAATTGTATCTAACCATTAGCTGCCAAGGTTTTAACTACTTACTACTTTATATTCTAAATTAGTCTCTATTAGTCTTTTAAAGACTAATTTAGAAATAATAGAAACCACTTTAGATATGAATAATTTTTTAGTATCTAAAAGAGTATCTAATCTAGTCAATATAATGACTAATTATTTTTTGTCCTTAAATTTAGTTGTTATTTAATGATTTTTTTTGTAGTAAACGTTATGGTGACAATTGCAGTTGTGGACTAGAATTTCATAGTCCTTATTTCTATCAATGAAAGGAATTTTTCAAAAGTTCCCATCTAGGCAGATTCTCAAGCAAGTGATTGATTGTGTTTATTTTCATTGTAGTACTGCTTGCTTGGTGGGCATCACAGGCGTTCTTGCTCCACTCCTTGAGGAGACCGTATTTAGAGGATTTTTTATGACTTCTCTGACTAAGTGGTATTGGTTGCCTTCATATCTTTTCCTTTCTATTTGAGACCTGTGGTTTGTTGATCAACTTCTTTTTTTCCCCTTTTTGATTTTACCATTTTTTCATTTCCATATATCATAATAATTCATGCTATAAGAAACTTCAGCTTGCCTTGAAAGTTGGAGTTTTTCCTTTCTGAATTAGATATACAATGGCAAGAATTGAACACAGAAGGCTTCAACAAGTGCAGCTTCAGCTACGCTATAGTTATCTTATCCTTGAAAAAAATTAAAAGTTGATTAGAATGTATAGTGAAGTTTGCATTGTGCTAGCTAGTAGCTATTTTCCCTTCCAGTTAAGTTACTGACCATATTGGTGCATTTGGACTCATAATTTAGGTGGTAGCTCTTCAATCAACTTGGTGAACTTTAATATATGGAATTTTACCTTTAAGAGATTATATATACATATATATGTACATATACATACATACATACATACATGTTTATATGTATATATATACATATATACACACACAAACACACATTTAGGACTAGGGAAGGTTGGTCTTAGATATTTTTGAGGTCCATATCATAGCTCATGAAACTCCTAACGAATGGATTACTCGTTTATATCACTACTATAAAATCATTAAATAGAAACCAATTTTAGAGGAAAAAAATAATTAATTGCTATATTGACGAAAGTAAATACTATTTCAGAGACTAACAAAATTATTAGATACTAAGGTTTTAACTACCAACTTAAAAATCTAAATAATTAGATACTAATTTAGAAACTATTTATTAACAATAGAAACTAATTTGGATATCAATAATTTTTAGTCTCTAAAATAGTATATAATTTAGTTAATATAACAAGTAATTAATTAGTTTTTATTTAATGATTTTCTTGTAGTGTATACAAACTTGAGCTTTTCAAAATACTGTTTACATAAGAGAATACAGAGGTTTCTAATGTGAGACTGCCAGCTCCAGAGGTAGACAATGAAAGAGGGATAATTAGAAAGCAAGAAGAGAAACATCAATATGACATGTGGAAGTGAAGGTTTTGAAACTGACTGATAGTTTCATCATTTCATTACTGCGTACTAAAGTTTAATTCAGTTTTACTCTGTGGCTCTTCTTAGTTCTTACCCAGATAGCCTGAAAAGGTCAGAGCCCTGTTAATAAGTATGAAAGAAAAGATAACTACACCCAATATAATCAATATTTTGATATATGTTTAAAATATGCTATACATTCTTCATTGGATCTTCAATTGAGGAAAATTTATTGCTTTGTGTATAAGTGATCAGTGAGCTTGAGGAAAAATGATTACTCAAGGATTCTGAGCATTTCTAAGAACAGTATCATGATAAGGTCACATTTTGAATTTTATTCTATTTTAATGTGTAAAACTAGTAGTGTGATTGCCTGAGTATTTGGATTAGCAATGTTAGGTAAAATCAAAGCTTGAAGTTTCTCTTATGCTTTCTTTGTGAAAATTTATCTATATAAGTGAACATACTTGTATGCAAAATTTGTAGATTTAGCTTAGTGAGATGATGCATCATGGATTCCTCAACTCAATTGTTGAAGTATGTTTTGTGAATTGATTGTTACTGGTGCAAGTTTTCTCATTCACCAATTTCACTGTAGGGTTCCTACACCAGTTGCTGTTATCATTAGTGCCACTGTGTTTTCCCTTGCACATCTCACCCCTGGAGAATTTCCACAGTTGTTTGTTCTAGGTACAGTGTAGATACATTACAAGTTGATCTTCAGAAATGGAAACAATGAAGTTTTATATTATAGAAACGTTTACTTTCTCTGAAAAGATGCTATTGTTCCTCCACCTGTTGTGAAAAAAATAACATAAATTTGTGACATACTTAGGGGCTGCTTTGGGGTTTTCATATGCTCAAACTCACAACCTTCTCACTCCAATCACTATCCATGCCTTTTGGAATTCAGGAGTGATATTATTTCTTACTTTTCTGCAGGTATTTATTATACCTCCATGTTTGCAAATTCTGTTAGTTTTTACCATAAACTTTTATTCAATATTAAGAATGCTTCTTCTGCTGTTTGTATATATAGCTTCAAGGGTACGATATCAGAGAATTGTTGCAGGCAACTTGATGGAAACATTATCTCTCTTGCATGGATGTATAGAATACATATCCATATGTTGTGGTATAAGAGTAAAACACTCTCTACAATTTTGTGTATAATATTCTTATTTACTCTAGAAAACATTGCAAAAAGGATAACCAAGTGTATTTAGTGTTATTTAACTATTTAATCCATTATATCAGTAAATTAATCAATTATTTAACGTTTTAACATATTAAAATAGAAACTATTAGCATTCAAATAGGCACACATGTTAACAAAACTTTTAGCAAGATGATAACAAAAATTTCTTATTCAATCTTTTACTTTTAATATTACAATTTTCAAGCATGAATACAAAATAAAAGCAAGTGATATCTGCATGAGATGTATGAGAGGAATCCTATTCTTCACTAGATTTGTTGTTGCTTCCAATGTTGTGCTTCTTTAGCTTCCTTTTAATGTTATGAAGAGATATATGAATATTTTCCAAAGTTTCATCATATTGCACATCCCTTTTTAGTTGGTAATTATACACTTTGTCCAGCTTGACCAATAGAGTTTGCTCATAAGCAATAGTTTCACCTTCCAAGTCCATACCATAGTGTTCAAATACTCTTGAGAGGAAGACAACAAAGGAAATTTGGTAGATAAACAATCTTTTTTCCTTTAACATGGTCGCATAAATAATTGTTGGTCAATATAGTAAATATGAGCAACATGTTATCAATTGAGCATGGTTGCTCCCTCTTGGAGCTAATATCCATGCAATGACAAAGGCCAAAGCTTTTCATCCATTTTTATTCCTCCCGTTTTAAAAAGTTTAAACTTGTTACTTCAACCAAGGCAAGATTAGTTAAATGATTTATATATATAGTTCTTTTGGTGTGGAAACAAGCACATAAGCAAACAACAAACATAATATCAAATCTAGATGTAGCGAGGTAAAGAAGTGAACTAATCATCTATCTATATATGATGTCCAATTTTCTTAATTCCTCGTCTAGTCCTAATGACATGGTTGGTTGCATGAGTGTCTTCATTTCATTGGCTTCATCCAACATGAATTTCTTAAGAAGTTGTTTCACATGCTTTGTTTGATGGATGATTATGTCATCATTGAGGAACACAATCTTTAACATCCATTTTGATAAAACTTCACATTGTTATAAGCTACAAATAACAATAAGATGCTTATAGCCTCAAAGTCTTCCTAACTAGTGCATATGTTTCTACGTAGTTTGTGTCTTCCTGTTGTGAGTAACCTTTGGCCATTAATCTAGCTTTATTCCTCACAACAGTACCTTGTTCATCCATCTTGTTTATGAAGATCCACTTTGCTCCTACTACCTTCTTTTCTTTGGGTTCCTCCATAAGTTTCCAAACATCATTCTTCAAGAATTGGTCATGCTCATCTTGCATGAATTTCTTGGTTTCATCATTCTTCAGCTTTTTGTTTTGTTGTTAACTACCTTCAACTTAGAAAAAAACGTCATTTATCTTTGATAATTTCTTATCAGGCTTATAGTCATTGAACCTTACATGAATAACTTCTTCCATGACTTTGGTCCTAGAGTTATAAACTTTGCAGGCTTTAGAAGTTTTTGAGTATCCAAGCATAGTTCTTGCATCATTTCTAGATTCAAAATTTTCAAGACTTTCTTTGGTTTTTAATATTAAACATTAACGTCTAAAAGGATGAAAATAAAATATATCGAAAGTTTTCTTCCCTTCCACAACTCAAAATGAGTCTTCAACAAGATCAGTCTTATATAAATTATGTTTTATAACAAGATGTATTTACTTTTTTGGAGTTGATCTATACAACATATTTATGGTTATTTCTTGCATTAATCTATTTTTCCTCTCCACTACACTATTTTGCTATGATGTTTGTGCGGTTGAAAAATTGTGATGAATTCCATCATCATCATCACAATTTTTTTGAGAGTTCAATTACAAACTCTCATCCCATCACTTTTGTGATAACTACAATAAATAGGTTTTTTTCAAAATTTCTTATAGAAGACCTTAAAGGCTTCATTCTTGTGGGCAAGAAATTCAATCCATGTCAATCTAACGTAGTCGTCTACAACAAAAAAATCATATATATATATATAATAGTATGCCTAATATTTATTTTACAACTAGATTGATCAACATACTAAGAGATTTATGAAGAATTTTAAGAAGATTTATTTATATTTACTTGCTGCTAAGATGGTGCTAAAAGAAACATCAAAATTTGAGATGTTATTTCCAAATAAAAATCAATTATAAGTTGACTTGCACCATTACTTGAATTCAAACTGGTTTACTGTTACTTAGATTCAAACTGGTGTGAAGACAAAAATGATAAAAAATTACAAATAAATATTACTGTTCTAAGAAGGAAGCAATTATTGCATTAAGACTGAGACACTATATAACTAGTTTTCATAAGCATTCAATTATCCACCTCTCAGACTCATTATATTATTTATTTTTATGCAAGTTGTTGATTTATTTGGCTTCATTCATAAAAATGAGTGAAAAAAAATGATAAAATATTTGTAAAAAATTCCACATATAAAAATATATGGAGAAAAGTATTTGGAATACTTAATATATTTTAGTCTCAATCTACCTAACACTTCCCTTCACACTTATTTTATTTTACTATTTAAGTTGTAATTATTTGTTACTGTGTTTATTGTTATAAATGTCTTCTTCAACTTGATTCAATCTCTGCTTCAAGCTGCCATGGGAAATTCGCACACCAAAAGACGTGATGTCGTCTCTCCGGCGTTATCCAGAAAATTGTCACCGCCACCACGACCGTCGTCGTCGCTGGAATCATCACGGAAACCACCGCGAGAGCCACCACCGGCGCAACACCACGGCTCTGGAAAATTATCTGCGAAAGAGAAATACGCTCTGATTCCTGATAACTTCACTTCGCTTGAACAGGTTCTGTGCAGTTTCACACTCTTCCTCCTTTTCAATTGATAGATTCAAATTGCGTTGTTTTCTTCTCCTTCTTCTTCTTCCTCTTTTTCGATTCGTAGATTCAAATTGTGTTGTTTTTCTTCTTCTGTGAAAAATCTTGTTGATGAATTGCAAAACAAAAATCATTTTTCAAAAGCTTTTATTTTATTTTTATCAATATTTTCTTAAAATAATTGTTCGAAAAATTATTTTTTAATATTTATTTTTCAAATTTGGGCGTTGACGAGAAGATGAAAGGTTTGGCCGCGCGGAGTGGATAATATCATGTGTCAAAATCTTGATCAGTTCTTCTTTTGCTCTGCTTTAAATAATAATAATTTATTATTATTATTATTATAAGATTATTTTTTAAACTAAATATTACTCTATTAAAAATATATTAAAATCAAAATATTTAATTCAAATGTGTTATAAGTTTTTTGATATACTCTTAATATATGTAATTTTTCTTTTCTATTATTTTCCATTCTATTATAAGAAAATTATTAAATAAAATAAAAATTTATTAATAATAAAAACTAATTTAAATATCAATAAATTTTTAAAATAATATTAAATTAGTTAATATAATAATTAATTATTTATATATCTGAAATTGGTTTTATTTAAAATTTTTCTTGTATTATGTTATTTTAAGAATAATTTATTTTGAAGTAAGAGAATTTTCAAATTAATATGAGCTTTAATTTAAAATTGTCTGCTAAAAGATAAATTTAAAATGAAAAAGTAATCAAACAAGTTTTATTTTTTTTTTCAGAATTTTTTAGTAAATTTAAACTAGTTTGTAATAAAGGAAATTTAAATATTATTTTGTTGTAGTTTTTCCACATTTTACAAATATTAAGCATTAATAACTTAAAAGTTTACGTGAAGGGACCTAAAGTAATATTAATTCATAAAATGAGAATGTAGTATAGCTTAAAAAGAGTCAACGGCATGTGTATTTAGAAATTATTTTAGATAAAATTATTTATTTTATTATTTTTCTTAAAACAAGAACACTCAACTCAAACATAAATCCTTTAATTTTTAAATTAATTCTAATTGAAATCAATCTTAAAAAAAAATAGTTTCATTCAAAATAAATTTTAAATTAGTTATGCAAACGTTTTTATTGCATAAAATGTTATATACCTTTTGTAGTGCTTTGTATTAATAGCCCCATCTTCCATTGTACTCTTGTCTGTCTCAGTATAGTTGGAGGTGTAACTGCTATTTAATGTGAGTAGATTAGGGTTTTAAAACAAGATTTTAACCTAATAATTTTTTATAATAAAAGAAAATTTAAAATATATTATTTTGAAAATATTGACTGTGACAGACACTTGTATGAAGTGTCTAATTCAAAAAATATTTATTAAATTTTTGACCATTCTAGCACAATTTTAAAAAGAAAAAATACATTAATTTTTAAAAAATTCAAATTTTATTGTATAAATTGTTATTATGATTATAAAATTAAGAAACAAATCTTTGTGAAACAATTATGAAAAACATTTTTCTGTTCCAAAAAATAATCTGGAAGATACTTGTACACATAAATCTTTATTGTCCCGTGTCCTACATTTTATAGATTTTACGGAATATGTATCTCTGTATTCATATTGTATCAGTGTTTGTGTTACATAGAATATAGAATATTGAAAGATAAAAATCTTATATCTTCTCAAGTAAAACATGTTATAAATAATACATTTTATACCGTTGAATATTAGTGAAGATACCCTCTTCTTTAAGATTTGATTCTTAATAATATTATTTCACACATGGAATAACTCGTAATGATAGTAATTAATTATTAAAATAATCTGATTTTCATGGTTATTCAAAGAATATTGTTAATGTTATTGATCTAATTTAAAATATCACCTCAAAAACATGTTAATTGGGTAAGCTGTTGAACTAAAATTCTAATTTTAATAACCTAAAGAAAAAACCTATAAACTGTATTTAAGTTTTATCTTTTTAAAAAGTTCTACAACTAAAATAGTTTTTTTTTTCTTTCAAAACGTAATCCGATTTTAATATCCACTAGCTAGACTGTGTTTGTCAACAGTGAGGAAACGCGTTTAGATGATGAAAAAGTAAAAAGAATAATCATAATCTGTGCACTGGCAAAGTAGTGTTGGAAACTTTAACATGGAAAAAGAACTACAGACTTCTCAACTAAGAAGTACTTTTGAAACTATAAAGAGAAATAAAACTTTAAATTACGACTTGCATAAAAGTTGTTTACTAGGGATGAGCATTAAAAATTTAATTAAAATAAATTAATGATAAATTATTAATAAATAGTTCTTCCATTATTTTTTAAAATATATTTTTTAATGAATCATGAAAAACTTGAGGAAAGAAAAGTAGAGAATGCATGTGAAGAAAAAGTCGCTAACTTAGAGTTTATTTATTTTTTAAATAATATTTTCTATGTGAGACATCAAATCATTATGCAACTTGACATCTAAGTTAGAATGACATCTCAACTAACAATAATAATCATTATTATTAAAAAAAGAAAAAGAAAAAAATACAAAAATATGAAAGATTATATCAAAATCCCATTTTATTTATAGAATAATTTAGAGTTTATTTATAAAGAACGATTTTATATAATTTTATTGATATAAAATCTTATATATAGTTTTTTCTTAGAATTCTTTATTAATAGGTATAGATTATTTAAGTATCGTTTTTGTTAGATTTTTTATATATAAGTTTTGATCTAGTTTTTCATATTTGTTTGTATTTTTTATTTTATTTTTAATAATATTTTCTTATATGGTAGAAGATGATTATTGTTATTTGAAATGTTATACTAGACTAGTTGAGATGTGAAATTTTATAATATTATCTAACATAAAAGTTTTTATAATTTTTTTTTTCATTAGGTTCAAAAGGAAAAAATATTAGTGAATTTATAAAAAAACAAAAATGGATTTGTAGAAAGTACAAATGATAAAAATTTAATGTGAATAGCTAAGTTGGTGAGTCACGTGTTCACATGTGCGAGTTTTTAAGCTTTCTTAAGTGGGACCACTTATGACTTACTGGATGGTGCAGCATGTTTTGTGGTCTCAAAACATGTACATTTTTTATTATTTCGTCAAGTTTCAGTGAAAAAGAAAAATTACTTTATCAAGTTTTTAAAATTATTAGATTTATTGACTGAAACTAAGTATGATTTAAGAATTTCAAATTATATAACTTGTCTATATTTTCTGCATTTCATTGAAAATTCAATTTGTGCAAAACGGGATTATTTGATATTTTATCGTATTTACATTTTATGAAATATAATTATAATTATAATATTTATTTTATTTAAATTTTTATGTACATGAACATGTACACTTTATTTTTTATATGCTTATTTAATAAAATAAGCAAATTTTTTTTTTCCTTTTGTTTGTCTAATCTTCCTATTTTGAAAATAAGCACTTTTCTGCTTGTTTTAATAATGATATCCCGTTTACTTCTTAAATAAGCGATTATTTTAAAGTTATGTATTTTGTTATGGAAGAAGGAAAAAAGAAAACTGTTGGTAGTGGAAATAGCTCAAACACATTCACTTAGATGGTCAATATTAGACGGTCTAGGAACTTTAGAAAGATTTTTTTTAGTGAGTCAATCTTCACACTGTTCATTATATCATCTCCTATGGGAATACTATTGAATCTTAAAGTTCTTATAACTAAACTGGTAAATGACATCAAAGATGGTCTTAATTGAACTCATTATGTGAGCAATATTTATTAGTGAAATTTGGTTTTGTGACTATCCTAGGCTATTTATCAGTGTGTCCCTTGGAAAGTTTTATGTTCATTTTACCCTTATGCAGGTTACAAATGCCTTGAGGAACGAAGGTTTAGAATCATCAAATCTTGTCCTTGGAATTGATTTTACCAAAAGCAATGAATGGACTGGTAAGTAGCATATAAAAAAAATTAACTTGGTAATTTTATGATCAACTGCAATCCGTTTAAGATGAAATGAAGACATAATTGAGAACTAAAATTGGCATGGAAACACATGGTTTCTGGTTTTACATTGGATTTGGTTATTATTTCCTTTTGGAATGATTTCTTTTTGACTGTTTGCCTACAAAGCCAATGCATCCATGTTGTTATTGAAGGAAGTGTCTCATTCAACAATAAAAGTCTACATGCTATTGGAAATACACCTAACCCCTATGAGAAAGCCATCAGGATTATTGGCAAAACTCTGGCTCCCTTTGATGATGACAACTTGATTCCTTGTTTTGGCTTTGGTGATGGTAAGGCCTAATCCTTATTGCTGAACATGTATAGAAGAAAGTTAGTTTTTCCAATATTAAAATACTTCAACTTGTGTATCTAAACAGCTACCACTCATGATCGAGAAGTGTTTAGCTTTCACAGTGATCATTCATCTTGCCATGGATTTGAGGAGGTTTTGACTTGCTATCAGAAAATTGTTCCAAACTTAAGACTTTCAGGTGATTTTCATCTCGGCTTATTGTGTTCTTATTTCAACCATTTAGCTCAATATGCTGTAATTGAGTAATTGCTGATTAAAGACTTTTCTACCTGTTGAAAAACATTTCAGACACTAAGTGTTGTTGAAATACATTTGGAAGGCTGAAATAAGCTATCCGGTCACAATCCACAGTTTTGCAATTTTTTACTGGAGTAGATTTCCAGGCTCAAATAAATAAGTTTCATGGAATCAAATTTCATCTCAATGACATTAATGTCACATTTTAGAAATCAAATAAAATTACTTCTCATTTATTATATTTGAGTTCAATTTTATATTATTGTCACTAGAAAGTTAAGACTATTTTATTGTGAAAAAAGTTGACTCGTGCACAATGTTTTGGATCAGATACTCCATGTATTATTACATAACTTTTCTGACAATTTGAATAATGATTGCATTCTGCACACTATATTATTTTTTGTAATTTTTCAGAGTCAGAATGGATCAATTTAGTAAAAGATACCCATCCTCATTTTATTAAATATGTGAGGATTAGCTAGAAATAATATATTAATTTTCATTCCATAAAAAACACAGGATAGTCATAGTAACTGAGCTTATGCCTAATTCAGTCTCAAAAAATCGGCTTGTATGGTGAGGTTTTCATTCCACTTATATACTATAATTTGACATTATCTCTAATCGATGCGAGATTTCTAACACATTTTATTACGTCGAAAAATGAAAGCTTGAGATTAGACATTTGTGGATAGTCCAATCGGAACTTGATAGTGGGTGTCACAACAGGTAGCATGTAGACACATGCATTTGAACAAATCATAAATGGCATGAGTTCTATTCTACTTTTTGAAAATAGAGCATAGAGCATAATATATGCAGATTGGTTCAAGAAAATCTTGTTTAGATTCCTAGACTGTTTAACTTGTTTTAGAGCATTTGGTAGAAGATATGCACCTTTTGGTGATGTGGTGAATAGTTTCAATAATAGCGCGTCTAGTGCTTTAGCATCTTGATTCGAAGAATATTGGCGATGATGAGGATCAGGCGCTCTATTGTTGTGTTTGTTGCCTAAGACACATGATTATTTTCAAGAAACTTTGTTGTATGAAAGAGCGACTCTTTCTCTTTAGGAAGTTCAAGCAGCTTTAAGCTCGAAGGAGTTGTACAAGAAGTTTGATGTTAAGGCATTTAGTGCTGGAGACGACGTTGTAGTAAGGGGAAGAAAGTCTACAAGTGATAACCGAGGAGGTAAAAGGAGGTTGAAGTCAAGGTCATGCAATGCTGGAGGAGCATTGTATATCAGACGTTTCAATTGCAAAAATGATTGTTTTACCAAAAGGTTATTTCCTGAGAGACAAAAGAAGGTTTAACATCTTTGATAAATTGTTTGGATTTGGTAGACTCTCTAGTTTCGGTAGATCGTCTATGTCTAGTGAAACAATTACGATGGAAGACGATTATGAATCATCAGAGGTCCTGATAATGTCATACATATTGAAGATTGTGAGTGGATAATGGACTTTGCTTGCTCATTCCGCATAACCTAACCATCTATGGTTCCAATAGTTTACAAAAAATTAAGGAAATTCAACTCTCCTTGGTGACAATAAGTTCTGCAAGAAAATGGAGTTAGAAACATTAAGTTTCGTTTACATGATGGAGCTGAAAGAGTACTTGAAGAAGTTAGGTTTTATGCACCTAGCTTGATATGTAACCTAATATCCCTCAATGAGTTTGAAAAGAAGGGATATATGTTTAAAGGTGAGCAGGGAATGCTGAAGGTGATGAGGGGATCCACCATGGTAGTAATGAAGGACGTGAGGAAGGATAACTTGTATGTCTTGGAAAGTGTTGTAGTATTTGGCTCACTGTCTACTACTAAGAATAACATCTTGTCTAAGACTAAGATATAGTACGTAGGTTAGGTCATGTAAACGAGAAAAACTTATTTGAGTTGAAGAAGTAAGGCTTGTTTGATATTGACAAAATTGACAATTCAGATTTTGTGAACATTGTGTCCAATGTAAAATGTGAAAAATCCAATTTAATGTAGGATAATAGAGAATGGAAGGAACTCTAGACTATGTTCATGCTAACTTATGGGGATTGTCTCAAGTCCATCACACTTTGGTGCAAGATGATAGTTTCAATTACTAAAGGAAGTTAAGTGTCAATCCTCAGAAGACCAATGTTAAAGCCTTTAAGAATTTCAAGAGTTGGAAGCGTCTAGTGCGGAACTAAATTGGTAAGAAGGTGAAGAGGTTCAGAACTTGTAGAATTCTGCTCAGAATTGTTCAACAATTTCTGTAAAGAGAATGACATGGCAAGGCATGGAACGGTATTTTAGACTCCTTAATAGAATGACCTAGTAGAAAGATTCAATAGAACCATTTTAGAATGAGTGAGATGCATGTTGTTGATTGCTAGAGTTCTAAAGGTGTTTTGGTTTGATGCTACTGCTACTACTGCCTACCTAATTAAAATATGTCCCTCAATGACGCTTAAAATGAGGACTCCTAAGAAAATCTAGTTAAGGCATTCTCCTAACCTTGAAAATTTACTAATATTTGGCCATGTTGCCTATGCTCACATAAGGAAAGGAAAACTGGATGAAAACGTTACATGCATGTTTCTAGGATATCCAAAAGGTGTGGAGGGGGACCGTCTATGGTGTCCTGAGATAGGATTTAATAAGTGTATCATCATCTAGGATGTTGTTTCAATGAAATTGTAAGCTAAGAGATTGAGGTGAAGTCTATAAGAGATGGTAAGAAGCCAAACATTGAGGTGAAGTCTATCAGAGATGAAGCGTTCAGTTTCTTACAAAATGAAAATTTATGTGATCTGGTAGAAGACAAACAACGAGCTTCTGATGAAAACAGACGTGTGATAACTACATTATTGTCAAAGATAGAATGAGGGGAACGATTAGGAAAGGTATGGATGTGCAGATTTTAGTGCTTTAGCATCTATTGAGACTACTAATGCAACCAAGTGACTTTCACTCTGAAGTAGAAAACACTGTTCACGTGACTTCTAGGTGCATTTCACAGAAGTTAGTTATGATAATTATGTTGTTATATATATGATCCTATAACAACAATTAATAACTAACTTTGAGTTAAAATATCTGTATATAGTAAATTCTGTCGTGGAAGTATATTGAAGTTTGTTAATATTTCATGTTTTTTCTGTGATTCTTTCATGCTTTTGCTTCTGCCGTTTATGTTTGCGGTATCATCTATGTTATCGAACTAGTGTTTGTGTTGGTAGACGCTTCGGGCTATTCCACAACATAAGACATGAGGTTAAAAATTGGTATGTTTTAATTCAGTTAGGAAAGGATGAACTAGAGTAATCAATCTCTCCTCTTCTGAAAGCAGTGATGATTCGCAGTTTTATATAATGAATTGTGGAGAAGTTCCATTCCATCTTGTGTTTGTGTTAACAATACAAGAATGCTTATTTTATGGAATAAATCATTGAATGGAATCATCATTAATTACTAACATAAAACATAACACTGGTAAACTTAAGGCTATAGCCATGGCTGAAGAAATGTTTATGTTTTTGTTTGTAGGACCAACTTCTTACGCTCCAGTGATTGAGGCTGCAATAGACATAGTTGAGCAAAGTCATGGTCAATTCCATGTGTTAGTTATTATTGCAGATGGCCAGGTAAATAATATTACTTTTGTGTTTGTAAGCTTGTGATACAAATTCTCATCTTTATATAATTTTGTTCAAAATTTGAAGGTTACAACAAGTGCTGCCTCTGAAGATGGAGAACTAAGTCCACAAGAAGCAAGGACTATCAAAGCAATAGCTGATGCAAGGTACATGTAGCAGATTGATAATTAAATCCTAGATGGTTATCGAGATTAATTGCTTGTTATTATAAAAAAGAAATATTTCCAAAAACAAATTCAAAAGATTATAAAAAAAATGGAAGTCAGCGTCATCTATAGGAGAACTATAATCATCTTCTCTCCAATATAAGAGAAGTATTTTGTTGAAAAAGATGGATTTGTTCAGCAAGATATGGTTCTGAAGGATCTGCAAACTTAATACCTTAAAATTTTAGATTGACCGTGGTATCAAACTTATTTATGTTAATTGCTTGAGGCCTATTGATAGGAATCTTCCTAGTGTTCTACCTCTCCAATTCCATAATTTTCTGTTTTCTACTTTTTCTGATGTCAGTTCATATCCCATGTCTATTATTCTGGTTGGAGTTGGTGATGGACCTTGGGATGACATGAAGAAGTTTGATGACAAGATACCGGCTCGCGAATTTGACAATTTTCAGGTTTGGAATCAACACTAAATTGTGAATGGCAGCAATTTCTTTGTTTGTTATGGTAAAATAATCTCTCCCCTTTATGCAGTTTGTTAACTTCACTGACATAATGTCTAAGAAATCAAGCTCCTCTGAAAAAGAAGCTGCTTTTGCTCTGGCTGCACTAATGGAAATACCTTTCCAATATAAAGCAGCCATTGAACTGGAACTACTTGGGTTGGTCCCTTGTATACTTTCATTACATGAAAAGTGAAAACATTTGCAACTTACTTTTGTCCATTTTGGAGATAGATTTCTTAGAAGCAAAGTGGTTTTCTTTCATGTGGCTATTTGTTACAATTTCTTTTTGATTTGTTTTTTCTTCTTCTGTCTGTGTTTTGGACAAAAGTCGAGTAACAGGAAGGGCAAATAAAATTGTTCCAAGACCTCCTCCAGCTCCTTATTCCAGGCTTGTGCCACCAGCTCGTGTTCTCAGCAATATGCCAACTTTCATGGATGATGAGAGGAATCAAATGGTATATATAAGATTGAAACCTAGATGATTCATTATATTCTCCTTTATCACTTTCTAGTAAGTCAAATTACTAAAAAAAGTAACATGTTTTGGGTACTCCCCTGTAGTTAACACTTTCCCAACTTATTTATGTCACTAAACCTCTGGATTTTGAGTTGAAGGGAACATATGTTATAGCCACAATTTTGACTACGGTTAATAAGCACAGAACAATACCTAAATTAAGCATGTTAATAGAACTTAGCACTTCTTATTTTAACTCAAACTTCAAGAGGATGCAGTGACATAAAAAGTTTAGTGTGTAAGCTGAAAAAAGTGTGATTGATGCCTGTTATATATATATATACATTAAAAAATTCTGGGTGGAGTAACAAACCTGAAAGCAAGACCATAAAATGCCTGAAGACAAGATTTTGTTTGTTTGGGTAGCAACTTAGCAAGTAGCACAATGATACTCTTTTTTCTCTGTAGGCATGTGCTATTTGTCTGACAAGTAGAAAGGATTTGGCCTTTGGATGTGGTCACATGGTGAGCCTCATTAACTCTTGGTCCTTTTCTCTTCTGTTGTTGGATAGTTTATCTATGATTTTTAACAATTTTGGAATGCAGACCTGTAGAGACTGTGGATCCAAGTTAAGTAACTGTCCAATATGCCGTCAGAGGATCACCAATCGTCTGAGGGTGTTTTCTAGCTGATTGAAGAATGGAAAACCGTGTACAATGTGTGTTTTTAACTAATGATATGTTTAGTCAAATTCTTTCTTAATTATCTGTTTAGATAAATTTTTCCACAAGAAAAGTAAGAAAGTAAAAGGAATTGAGTTTCTTTAATCAACTTAGCTCTTCACCTCTTGAAAAAGTGGGCAAGAGAACTTGTAAGAGTTCATGTAAGTTGATTTAACACATGAAAGAAATTCAATTTTTTAATTCTGTACATGGAAATATTTGTCTAAACAGGGTTAAGAAGATAACTGTCTTTTTGAACATTGATGGTTTGGTTGTTTGAAGAGTGCCCAAGAATGATCACAATGTTGCATGGAAAAGGTGGTTTGACATTGTAGGGACGGTTTAGGTGTTAAGAAAATTGTGCATGTCTTGTTAGTTGTTCAATTTGTGCATGAAAGTGTTTTTTGATTGAAGAAATTTATTTTAGTTGTTTGACAATGTAGATATTGTTTATATGTATGTTGAAATTTGATGCATGGTTAGAGGATTGTGCAAGATATTCAATGGCGTTGTAGCTATGGATCATGTTGACCATGGCCAATAAGAAGCCATATAGACCCGAATTTATTAAAAACCAGTCTTTGTGATTGGGATAAGTTTATGTCTTAGAGTTTCTTCAGTTAGCGGAAAGGTTAAATTTCAAAAGTCATAGATGCATTAAAAAATCCAAATGACATTTGCAAAAATTCTAAAGAAATAAATGAAAATACTTTAGTTTTTCAGAATTCTTCACAATTATAGATAATACTACACGTATACCTAGATCGAGAATAAAATAGGTCAGTTTGATCCATTTTGATCATATCTATTATAAGATGGATTAATAGATTGGTATGTGATTTTTCAATATTTTTGTCAGTTTTTGTTTTAGACTTGTTTATGTAGTTAAAGTTATTGACAATTTTTTTAACACTAAAATAAAATATAAGAAAGAAACATTGAATCAAATTTTAATATTATAATAAAATAAGAATTAATATCTAACATAATAAAATAAATATAAATAATACTTTAATAAATCAAATAATATATTAATTTTTTTAATGTAAATAAAGTTTTATATTAAAAATTACTCACGTTGTTCTCTTGTCATATATCTCTACTCATATATAAAATCTTGTAAAATTACTAACTTAAATTAAAATACTAATATGCACAAACTTTCATATAAATATTATAAAAAAAACAAAACTAAGAATTTAAAGCCAAAATAAAATAAAATAACTATATTTTTTTAAAATATATATAATTTACATGTTGATGGTATAATATTATATTTGGTGTGTGCAAGATTTCAAGTCTGTCTGTTATTTAGACAGTAAATAATCAATTTACACTTGGAAATTATATTACGTACCTTCTCATACTCAGTTTTTAAAGTTAAAAAATTAATATATATATATATATATATATATTTATGTTTACTACTGTTACTGCAAGAGGTTTCTCTCTTCCAGATCTTGCTGTGGTGTAGTTGATGGTTTCTTTTGTTTCTCCCTTTCAACTTCAAAGGAAATTGAAAAGAAAAGGGACCACATGGCAGTTATAGCAACGTAGACCTTACACACAGTTCTCAAATCCTTAAAGTACCTTATCAATCACAAAGCAAGACTCTGGAAATTGTGCATGAAGACAAAAGTTATAAATAAGAATTCTGGGTGAAGACAATTGCTATTAATATGCAGTTTTGGAGTCAAAGTTCATTCACCCAAGTTTGTTTGAGCACAATTGCCTTCTCAATTTCCCCTTTAGCTTCCAAAGCAAGTTAAATTAGGATTTTGGATTGGTCTATATATGGTCCCCACATGCACCTCAAATTTTCAACCCACCTTCTCAGAAAATGTTCACACACACTTAACTCATTCTTTATTCTACATTTCTAGACCCGTTCACCCTTTTGTTTCTTCTACGTAATTACACTCTCAGCATTAAAAAAATCAAAGTAAAGAACTCAGTGAAACAACATGGAAAATCATGCAAGTAAAAAAGTAAACAAACACACATGTATATATAAAAAGAAGGCCTTCATCTTCATGTTCATCCATGATTCCAAGGCTCCCCCACCATTGTTTTTCCAACTTTCTCATCATAGAGCTTACCCCTTTGGATCTTTTTTTCTTTATCAGCACCCCTTTGGATCTTACTCACCAAGTTTTGGATTTTGGAATTTGGATGTTCCCAAGTTTTGGAATTTGGATTGGGTAGCTAGATGCCTGCTTATGGGGCATCATTTGACCTAAAGTGGCTTCTTGGGTTGCTTGGTTTGGGAGAAAAGGGAGCACCCATTTCTGATGATAATAGCATCAAGACTTGGCTTCAGATATTGTTACTCACACTTGTGATTGGAATCTTGTGGATTTTGTATGAGCTGACAGATGACAGAGAAAACAATCACAATGTCAATGAGGTTGATGAGTTGGAGGAAATGGATCACCCCAGTCATGAGTTGGACCATTTTTATGAGTCTCAGCAGAGAGAGCAGGAGCACCCCAATGGCGAGTTAGACCATCACTTTGATGAGGAAGATTCTCACCGGGCCACCGTGTCTGGTGGCAGTGATGGGAGGAGACACCGTGGCTGTGCCTTCTGTGGAAATTCCAGCACCACAAGGTGCTCTCGCTGCAAGGCTGTTAGATATTGGTAAGAACAGTGAAATGCTTTCATCTGTTTTTTTTTTTTTTTAATTAAATTTCAATATTCTATTTTTTATTCTTCTCTTGTCATGTGAGATTTATAATCATGAAAATTATTAAATAAAAAACAATTTTTAAAAATAAAAAATAATTAATTACTATATTAATAAAATTAGATATTATTTTAAAGATTAAAAAATTTATTAATATCTAATTTAGTTTCTATTAATAAATAATTTTTAAATTGATATTAAATTATATACGAAGGATTTAGATAACAAGTTTAGAATCTAAAACTTAAATAACTAATTAAATACTATTTTTAAAATTATTTATTAAAATAAAAATTAATTTAAATATTAATAATTTTATTATAAGTTTTTAAAATAATATATAATTTTATCTATAAATTAATTATTTTGAATTTTTAAAATTCATTTATATTTAATAATCGTGGTGATAGATTTATTTAATTTTTTTTTGGCTAAACTATGTTTTTGCCATTTATCTTTTTTAAATGTTCATTTTGTCTATCTTTCAACAGTAACTTTTACTTGGTATTCTCCCTTTGATGCAGTGATAGTTTTCAATTTTATTTTGAACTTTTTTAATGAATTCTAGTCAAAACCTTTTCCAGTTAGATTTAGGTATATGAAACTTGTGGAACTCAATTAATATTTGAAGATGATCATGTAAATCACATAAGAAGTATAACAAGTAAGTTACATGATTAAGAACTGGAAAATTTCATATCAATTTCTCTTATGTTATGATGCTCTATGGATTTTTTTTTTTAATTATGCTATTCTCACCAAGTTTATTATTATCTTTATTATTTTGTTTAAACATTAGCAGAATGTCATAATTTTAATAATATAATTGATGACACATTACGTTTCAAATAAGTAAAAAAAAACCCTTAAAACTGTGTCCAGAAATAACAAAAATCACATTGTTTTAGAAAAAAACACAAGTTTAATTCAAAAATTGAGAGTTAGATGGCTAATATATTTTTTAAACTATATTTAAAAGGTTTAATTTATTTATAAATTTGAACATTTTAAATTAAGTTCCTATTAGATTTTTTTTCTACTGAGTATTTTAATTTTTTTTATGGAATATTTACCGTTTAATTATTTTATTAATTATGCGACGTATTATACATCTTGTCTCAGTCAGCTTACTTGTTTTCATATAATAATATGAAATTTAGTGTTATATTTTGTGATTAACATAAAATAATATTATAATATGTAAAATCACAAACATCTTACTATTATTTTAGTTAAAAATTTGGATAATAATAGATTATATGTCACTTAATAAAAGGAAAATAAAAATAAATAACAGCTTCTTAATTGAAAAAATATAAAATATTTTTAGTACTTAATAAAATAAAACTTTTTTAATAAAAACCAACCTAAATTTCTTCTCAATTGAAAAACTATAAAATATTTTTAGTACTTAATAGAATAAATCTTTTTAGTAAAAACTAATCTAAATTTATGAGAGATCTAAATCTTAGTGAAGTTTATTTAAAATTACACTGATTTATTTGTAAGTTTCTTAACTAAATACTACATGTCACAATATCTTAGTTGCAGATTCAGTTCTTTGAATACAAAGAGTAGTTTAGTTATTAACAATTAAATTATATTGTAATTAATAGGAAGAAAATTGTTTATTAGCAAGTTAGCATTTGAAAATTTAAGAACTTTGTAATTGACAGCTACATGTGACAAAATTTTATAAAAATATTTGTGTGCAGAAATTGGCCCACAAGCACAACATCTACAACTTTAAAATATTTATCTTTTTCAATGCAATCTGAACCAGGAATTTAAACAAAAAAATGTTAATAAATTAAGTTTTTATGAATCTAAATCTAAAAGTGAAGCTTTGTTTTAGCTCTGTGAAATGCCAAATTTTGCATTGGAGATCAAGGCATAGATATGAATGCTGTGAATCAGAGATTGCAGCAGATGAAGAACAAAGAACTGAGGATGAAACAACCTCAAACCTTGTTCAGAATTCTGAAATGGTAAGGTTTCTATCAGAACTATTTATGTTTAATATTGTTACATATGTTAGAATTTGTCATCTTCAATAGTGTTAAATAATGAGACAAATAGAAAAACTTTCATAACAATATTCAACTTCATTATTCCAGTATTACTATTTAATCAGTAAGGAAAAAAAATAAAAATTTAACCAATTGACTTGTAGTTTACAATTAAAATGATATAGTGCATGCATCATCCCTAAAGCACCACTAATTAATAAAAAGAAAATGACAAAAGTGAAAAAATAAAATATTACGAAAAAATTATTAAATAAAAACTAATTATAGACTAAATTAGAGATATTTTCTAAACTATTTTTTTTTAAAATTTGATTACTTAATTAATGAAATCAATTTGTGTGAACTTTTCTATAAATATTTAAAAACGTCTTACATAGAATTCAAATATTATTATTTTGTGGATTTTTTTTGTCAATTTTAAATAAAAAATGTAATGAAATGGTTTGTGTAATTTTTTCTATAAATATTTTAAATTTCATGAATTATTCGCAATTGTTTTTTATTAAATATAAAAAAATCTAGTAAAGCAAATATTTTTCACAAACTTTTGTAGTTTTTATCTATTATTGAAACAGTTAATTTTTTTTTAATTTCACCTTTAAGATGTCTTACCCAGCAAGATTTGGTGAAACTATAATTCCACCTACTATAGAATTATTATTGTTGCTATATTAATCTCAAATATCTAATTTTAAACTCCCCAAAATTTTGAATCGCAAGAGTGTTAAAGATGAAACGTAATAATAAACACTAAAAAAAATCATGAAATATAAATAAATTTTAGAGACAAAAAATAATTTGTTGTGTAGTAACTAAATTAGATACCAGTTTAGAAACTAAAAAAAAATTTAGTTTCTAAATTAATTTTTATTATTGTTAAATAGTTTCTAAATTGGTATCTAATTAGCTACCAAAATTTTAACTGAAAATTATTTAGATTCTAAATTTGATAGAAAAACCTTGATAGCTAATTAGATATCAATTTAAAAACCATTTAACAATAATAGAAACTAATTTAAAAACTAAACATTTTTTTTTTAATTTTTAAAATAATCTCTAATTTAGTCACTATAACAATGAAAATATATACCTTAAAAAATCGATTTGATAAGTTTTGAATTAGAATTTATAATTTATAATTTTAATGTATAAAAGTATAGTTTAATTTTTGGTTAAGAATGTTAAGATGTGACAGGAGAGTTGCCATGTTGAAGATGGAGCATTGTGGAGTTCAGAATCAGAGATGGCAATGGAAGTTTCGAGTAATTTGCATGGTTGTAAAGTATGTGGAAGCCCAAGTACTACAAGATGTCCACGATGCAAAGCCATTCAATACTGGTTAGTCTCAAACTTTCCAATTTTCAACTCACTATAATGTCATTACTAATTCTGGTTTTAATTTACCATGATTGTCTTATACAAACAAGAAATATAAAGAGTGTTTAGTAATGTTAAGTTTAGATAAACCGGGTGTAAAATTCGGATACGTCTCTTAAATAGCGTGTTCCTGTGTATGACGTGTATCGAACACTAACATGTCTGCGATACATAAATGTTCAATTCAAAAGATATTTTTTAGGTGTATCACAATTTTAACACCGTTTCAACACAATTTTAAAAAAGATAAATATAATGATTTTCTAGAAACTAAAACTTATTGTATAAGTTTATATTATGACTATAGAATAAAGAACAAATCCTATATATAATTAGGAATATTTAGATTATATAAATATTATTCAGAATGTTTTTATTTAATCTCTAATTTTTTTTTAAAGTTGTTAATTTGTCTTTAAATGAATTTAAGCTAAAATGTCTTTTTCAATGATGATGATCGAGAAAGAGATGAAATGTCTTAATGAATTATATTTTCTTTTCACTTTTTAGATTTTAGATAGATGAATTAGATTAATTTTTGTTATATTTGACTAACCTTGTTCAAATGAATCTTAATTGTCAATTTATATATTTTATAATGATATAGTATATAAATTGGTGTCCTGATGTCCTATATTTTAAAGATTACATGTGTTAAAGTGTTTTTGTCAGTGTTGTGTTGTGTTTGGTGTTTGTGTCTACATTTTGTATTGTGTTGTGTTTGGTGTCTGTGTCTACATTTTGTCTACCCTTATAGAAACATGGAAAGTTCCCTGTAAGAACATATTTGTATGTATAAAATCTTCAATAATATAACTTTTCTTTTAACTTTTGTTCTTGTCATTGTTGCAAACAAACTCGCATAAAACTTATTACAAGTTAATTCATAGTATGGAGTGCATTTTATAAGTAATTGTATAAAATATTTAGATTCATATTTTATCTTTGAATTAAATTTAAAATATGTAAAGAGTTCTGATTCACTGATTACATGGATGCAGGAAAAATGTTTACATTAATTCCTGTTTCTTGGAATTAGCTTCATGCAGTTGCTGGGTTATCAATTTTTTTCTTTCTTTCTTTCTTTTTCTTCCAGCTCAATGAAGTGCTTGATTATGGACTGGAAATGGCATAAAGTGGACTGCATTGCAAGGGTGGATTTAACTCCAAAAGAAAGACCCAAAGATGTAAATTTACTCCTTGAAGCCAACATGAAAATGTCTAACTATAGATGATGTTATAGTTGATGATGTTTTTACCTACTTTCCTCACAGGTTGGAATGCTCCAGAATTCATATGAAGAGGAAGATAATGTTCAATCATCTGGTCCCCTTTCTTTAGAGTGTCATCCAGGTTTAATTCCTTTTCACCTTTTAAAGTAACTTTTCATTATATTAAGATGTGAACTTTAAGCCCAACTCAACCCCATAAAACCGGCTCATGAGGTTGAGGTCTACACTCACTTATATACAATGAAAGGCTCTAATCTCTAGTCGACGTGGAATCTCCAACACTTTACTTTGCTAAGATTGATCAGAAACATTTCCCAATATGTACAATTCCAATCCTTCTTTAATTGTTAGTATTCTGTCTTTTTTTGATGTTGCAGCAGGAAGCACAAGCCTCAAGTCTCCAATTGAAGCATCACAGGTACTATTGACATAATTGTGACAAAATAACAATATAATCTCTTACTCTCTTTCTGTCACACTTTCTTCTATAAGATGAGATTAATGCAAGTGCCAACAAATATGTAACTTTACTTCAACTTTTAGCCCTCTTTAGTTAAATTTCTTTATAAACCTCTATAAGAGAACAACAAAAAAAGAAATGGAAATGATTTTCTTTCATAAACTATCATAAGTTGATTTATAAAAGCTTTTTCATTTAACTTCTCTTATGAGAGTTTGTAAAGAAATTTATCCAAACAGGATCTTATCATGTCTCACTTCTAGAGGGACCTACATGAATTTCAACCATAAAAGAAAGTGTGCTTGAAAGAAAGTGTGAATGAGTGTCTCAAATATTTAGTTGTGACAAAATGTATGTTATAATGAAGGGTCCTACAAACAAAGTGTTATTATATCTTATGGATGAAGTAGCAAAGTCTAGGTATGTTTTTAATTCTCTCTTGATGTCTATTGTGGCTTACTTGTATAAAAACACCAAACTTAGTATTTTCTTTTGTTGTTTGTTTTAAGGAAAGAGACTTTATTATTACAATCAAAACTTGATGAGTGGAAGAATCTAGCAAATTTTGAGAGGGAAAAAAATCAAAGCATCAAAAGACAATCAAACTACCAGGTAATTAATAGGTGACACGTCTTAAGAGAATTAAGCATTGTCAAAGCAATTGAGACATTTTAGGACAACATTTCCTTCTTTTTCCTTTTTACAGTTGCTTGTGTTGAAGAAGGAAAAAGAATCAATATCAGATGCTGAAAAGAAAGCTTACCATGTGATTCATAGTTTACATAAAAGGCTAAACCACTTACAGGTCTTTGATCAATTTGCACTTGATTTTTTTTTTCTATATCAACCTATTTGTGTTAATTTAACTACCACACAGAATTCAGTGCAAGAAAACAATACAGAGAAGAGAAAGCTAGAAGAACATGTACAATGTTTAGAGGTTTGTTTTCTTTTTGTATTGATCTTTTTAAAATGTTTCAACTAGTATAACTTAGATCTAGTTCCTTAAACATTTTTAGTGTTTCTTTGATCAGAATTGAAATTTCATTTCAATAATCTAAAACATAACAATATTATCTGTAGTTTTCATTGACCGATGAATGAAAGTTATATGTCCTTGTTTAGAAATATTGCTCATAGGTTATTGTTTATGAATAGAGTGAATGTGCTGACTTGAAGAAATTACTACAAGAGCAAAAACGTGTTCAACATCTTACAATGGAATGTGGCAAGAGTCAAGAGGCTGCAAAAATGGCAATGAAAGAAGTTGAAGCAGTAAGACAGGAGATACAAGAAAAGAGAGAGCATTCCCAACATCTTAAGGAGAATTTTCGAAGAGATCTTATATTTGCTGAATCTAGAGCTACAATTGCTGAGGTATTTATTGACATGTCAATTTTTCCATTGGTTGGTTCCAAATCAGAACTTTTTATTTAGGTGGAGATTCTCTGGATCTTATAGTTTTCACTATTGGTTTGTTCTCAGGAAAAACTAAGTGAGCTTTACAGGAAAATCAGAATGTCAGATTATAAGGTGAATATCTCTTTATCTTTTCATTATGTGTGTTTCTTTGCATTTTTGGCTTGCCTGTTACACACCTTAGCATAACCTATCTTAACATAAATGAGTTGTTTTATTCAAGCATCTTCATTGTTGAATCATGTTCATGTAGACTCAGCTTTATAATATTTTCTCTATCTAAATTCTAAATGAATGTGATTGAGTTTGCAATTAGCTTGACATCAATAACAAAACAAGTAATTAACATGAAATTGGTTTAGAAGTTTGGCTACAAGATTAAAGAGGGAAACAAAATTTGAAAAAAAGTATGTCACAGTTTTTAGCATGGCTATATATTCAAAACTCTTCTTGATATGCCTTTCTAAGCTTAAAGTCATCTTTTGATTAAATGTAGCTTTGTTCTATATGCCTCTCCAATGACAATGACTTGGCCTTTGGATGTGGACACATGGTGAGTTTTTCTGAACATTTCTCCCTTTTGTTTTTCATATTTACACATGATGACTGTTAAGTAACTAATCCTTTTGCAGACTTGCAGAGACTGTGGATCAAAATTATCAAGGTGTCCTATATGCAGGGAGCTTATCACAAACCATATCAAGTTATTTCCTGGTTGACTAAGTTTGGATGCTCATATAGTATTTTTTTAGTGCTCCAAATATATTTTGTATATATATTAATCCTATAACAAAGTTTTTCACCTGTTACATTCCCTCTCACACCTTGTACAACCTTTGCAACTACATAGTTTGTTGACTAGAATTGTACAGTACCACTTGACATTGGAAAATAGTCAACAAAATTAATCCAAGGATCATGCAGTGTTACATGGTGTCAAATGGAAGATGAGATGCTTTACCTCACAAACTTGCAACAATTGTATGTACTTATCTAGTCCCTCATGTCTTCTTTTATTCAGACAAAAATGAGCATATGTATATAATGATGTTTCATCTAATGATCCTTGAATGTAAAACGTGTAAACATTAATTTGTCTTGAACACCAATGTATTCCACATTTCCACAACAATAATTTTACATAACCTAGGTGATTTTTTCATCTGAGTAAATATATAATCCTTAGTCTGTAGAGTTTTCTGCTCCTATTGCTACTACTTTTATTACCTATGACTTGAATAAGTTTTATGTGTTTATCTTATAATTATAAACCAGTAGTTAATTTAATGGTGTTATTGATATTAACCATTCAAAATGAAAGACAATGTGTTGTTGTCTTCTCCTCCAATTTGATAAAACCCTTAACTTTAATTTTTTTAACCATGGTCCCGTGCTTCTCCTCCAACAACGATTCCTTTATTCTCCTCAAATGACCCAAACTTAGTTCAAGAGTAGACTGCGACACATGAAGAACCAAACGGAGGGAGAAGCGAACGACGATGAAGCAAATGGCGATAAAAGCGAAATACGTGTGGAGTGGGACAACGAGAGGAGCAGGAGGCGTGGAAGGTGCCGAAGGCACGAAGGAGTGAACAACAGGAGTGAATTTTTGCTACAATCTTAATTTTTCAAAATGGGTAAATAAAAAAAAGGACTCTAATATTCCTTGGAAGTATTGTGAAAGTCTTCCTACAAATATACTACACGTAAAATGTAAATTTTGTTCTCATGTTTGGTGGGGAGGCAAAGTAAGGACGAAGCATCATCTTGTTGGAACAAAGAAAGATGTTATTCCTTGTCGTAGTGTTCCGGATGAGGTGAAGGAAATATTTTTGAAGCTACTTAAAAGTAAAGAAAGAAAGAAAGAGGATAACAAATTTGATTGTGTAGAAGTTACAAGAGAAGTATCAAAAGGAAAGAATGATCTCCATCAAATGAAAATCAATGCATCTTATAAGAACAAAGAAGATGCAATTTAAGAAGTTTGTAACTGCATTTATTATAATGCATTGTCATTTAATCTTGTAAGTAGTCCTATTTTCATCAAAATGCTAAAGGCTATTGGGGAATATGAGAAAGGTTTAAAACCTCCTTCTTATCATGAGCTAAAGGTTTCCTATTTGAAAAAAAATTATGAATAATGTACAAAAATGTCTACAAAAATATATGAGTGATTGGGAGAAATGGGGATGCACATTGATGTGTGCTGGTTGAATGCACGGGAAAGAAAGATCACTCACTATTTTTTTTGTTAACAGTCCAAGTGGTACTATTTTTTTTGAAATCTATTGATACTAGTGATGTGATAAAATATGACAGACAAATGTATAAGTTGTTGGATAGCATAGTGGATGAAATTGGAAAGGAACATGTTGTCCAAGTTCTGTTCTTGTTGAGATTGCTCCTGCATTTGTGGAATTTCTTCTAAGCACCAGGAGGGAGGAATTGCATATACCAATTAGCAATTGGAAGGATTCAAACTGTCGACTCAATCGTTGACTGACCTTTTCACTTGCTGAGATGTGTTGTTTGAGTTGGGAAATGTCTTCTATATTGCACGAGCTAGTGAAATGTTGCTTCAATGTATCATTTCCGTCTTTATAACTTGTACCAATATGTCCACCCGCATAAAGTTTTTCCTTATTATTTTGCCCAATAGTGCCAACCCAACATCGAGTCCTAATGACCTCGTTCTGTGCAGGATCAATAGGGTTAACTTCTTTTGAATTATCAACATAGGATCCAACCACAGGTCTCATTTGGGAAAGTCTAGTCTTAAAGTCTTGCTGTTAATAAGAAACAAATAATTATTAATAGTAAAAGAAATAAACAAACATTTGAATTTCAGAATAAAAAGAATGTTAATAGTAAAAGTTACTTACAAAGGTCTTCCTAGACTTTTCATCAACAAACTGGCCAGTATCCTTTCAGATATGGGTTTGTTGAACTAATTTCGGATCTGGGTTAGTAGACCTGGAATAGAAAGAAATAATTTTCAATGTTGATAATGAACCAACTCTTCCTTGCTAATTTCTGAATTTTGTTTACAATAGTTTTCTTTGTTATTGAAAAATTTGAAAAATAAACTATTTAAAACACACATAGTGTAAATAGAATATTCACATATACCTGATTTTTTAGATAACAAAATATCTTTATAAACAACTTTTTTGGTAAAATTTTCATCTTATCCTTCAAGGTGTCCCTCTTTAATAAGAATTTTTGTTGAAGCTTAAGAAACACTTTTTGATAATGTAACATATAATTGACCATGAGAGGTACATATAATTGATCACATAAGGAACTTTCGTGTTGTACATATTAACGTTGGCCTTGAGGGGTGCGTTTGGTGGCGGTACGATCGAAAAAGACGATGAAATCCTTAACGATGTGGTGTTCGGAGTAATCGAAGTGATCTTCATTGTCTGAAGCGTTCGCGAGAATCATGAGATCATAACTTCCACCTGTGCATCTAAGCACCAACAACGATGTGTGATCTTCATTGTTTTTTTCTCTCTCTCTAGATTTTTTCTCTCTCACTCCCTCTGAAAAAAAAAACTCAGTAAAAGTTCAAAGAGAATAGATCAAAAACAAAAAATTACACAAAATATTCAGATGTGTACTCGCATGATATTGACAAGAAAACAAACATAGGGAGAATGAAAAAGAGAGGGTAAAAAGTGCACAAAAATACGAAAGAACAAATGTGCAAAGAAAAGAAGAAAAAATTTGCAGAGAAAAGAGAGGAGAAATGAGAGACGAATAAATATAATGATAAATAATATATAATCATAAAAAGTGTAACAAAGAAGTTGGGTAAAGTGAAGAAGAAAATGTGCATACCTAAGAAGAATGAAAGAGTTCTTTTTGTTGAATGCATACAACTTTCTTATTCTTTTTTCCTTCATCGTTACACACTATTACACTTTTGGAAAAAATGGTTCACTTCTTAGATCCAACTTTAATTGAGAAAGTTACATGTTTAATGACATTGCGGAGAGAGGTTCTTGGATGATGTAAGTGGTTTTTCTCAACCATAAAAAAAGAAAGGGAGAAGAATGGGGTTTGAAGGAAAATGTTTGGTTGAATAAGTGAAAAAATGAGTAACTCAAAACATTTTGAATTATGTTTACAATTACTCCATAATTCATAATTCAAAATTTAAAATTCAAAGTTCAAAATTTAGTTTTTAAAAATAAAGAAGTTACAAAATGACAAATATCTCCTCTCATATATTTTTAAAATAATAAAATAAAATATAAGTATAAGGATAAAATTGAAATAAAATAAAATGGAAGTTAAAAGAGAAATCTCTTTATATATAGGTATAGATTATTAATATAATTTATATTATTAAAATAATTAATAATATTAATAATATTAATATCATTTATATTATTAATATTATTAAATATTGTTAATATTATTAAATATTGTTAATATTATTAAATATTAATATTATTAAATATTTTTAGTATTATTAAATATTTTTAGTATTATTAAATATTTTTAATATTATTAAATATTGTTAACATTATTAATATTATTAAATATTAATATTATTAATATAATTTATATCATTAATATTATTAATATCGTTAATATAATTTATGTCATTAATATAATTAATATTATTAATATTGTAAATATTATTAAATATTGTTAATATTATTAAAATTGTAAATATTATTAATATTATAAAAATTATTAATATTATTAAATATTATTAATATTATAAAAATTATTAATATTATTAAGTGCTATTAATATTATAAAAATTATTAATATTATTAAATATTATTAATATTATAAAAAATATTAATATTATAAAGATTATAAATATTAATAATATTAATAATATTAAAAATGTTATTAATATTAATAATATTATTAAATATTGTTGATATTATTAAGTATTGTTAATATTATTAAATATTATAATAATAATAATTATTATTATTAATATTAATATCATCATTAATATTACTATTAATATTGATATGATTAATATTAATATCAATATTATTATTATTACAATTATTAAAAATATTAAAAATATTAAAAATATTAAGTATGTTATACTTTATGTGCGGACAATCCGTATATAATTATTCCCCTTCATAAGCTTTATGCAACACTTAATTTTATTTTTAGTTTTTTAAAGAGTTACAACTTACATGATCCAATTTAAAAAATGGTGTTATAATTATAATGAGATTTAGATGGAGAAAATCAATATGAAATATTATTATTGATATTAATATTTTTTATTTATTTATTTATTTTAATATTATAAATTTTTCTTTAATTAAATTAAAAAATAATTAAACTCTAATTATTTTTCTAATTTAATTTTAACAACATAATAAATCTTAAAATTACTTCAATTTCCCATAACCTTCTTTTATATTTTCATTTTTTTTTATTTTAGTTTGTTCATTGCTTTTAACTCCCATAAAAAACTATATGAATCCAAATTCGTATGTAAAAATTTGTATGTAACGCTCACTTTACATGCGGATCTGGATCTGTATGATATGTAACACTTACTTTACATACGAATCTGGATCCGTATGTAATGCTCACTTTACATATAGATCAAAATTCGTATGTAATACTCACTTTATATATGAATCTGAATCCGTATGTAATAATCGGTATGTAAATAACAAATTTCTTGTAATGATAAACATGCAATGTATTACAGTAGAACACAATTTCAAAAATCCTAACTTATTTACGATTAACTCAACGCAATCAATATACCTTCGCTATTCTATCACAATACGCAGGAAAATACGATGAACTTTCCAGACTTAACCAACTCACAATCAAACCATCACGGTCATGTCTAATTGTGTTTAAATATTTTCCCGCGAGATTTTAGTATGAGAAGACAATGCCAAAATAAAGAATGATAATGCCTAAATCAGGTTAGGACTGACAAATGTGGTGATTTTGACTGCGAAAATGAAGTGTGCACTGATGGTGTCACGACCTAGAAATCAAGGAAGAAGAAGAACGCAAAAATTTTAAAGTTCACGAATTTGGGAAAAGTGAAAACGAAATGTTCCAATGCTTGTCTTCTTGAACATATTAGAGATACGTCACTACGTCATGAAGAATAGAATCCAAGTCACCCAAGACAAAGGGAAAACGTGTTTATACATCAATATTTAATTTATTTTTTTTAAAAAAATTGGGTATAATGCACGACAAATTGAATCCACATCACCAACAAAAATGAAAAACGTGTTTATATCTTTTTTTTTTAATTTTAAACATTTGGATCTATTGATAATACATTCTTCTCGACGAATTTATTTTCTTCGATAATATACCATCGGTAAATCCCAATTTTTTTATAGTGACTTTGGACATAATTATGAATGTTTTATCAAGATCAATGTTTTGTCAATAAAATTTTTGCTTTTGGTTTTTTTTATGTAATCTAGTCACATTTTATCATATATATATATATATGAATGTTAGTTTTATTTCATCACCTAAGTTTCAAGAAACCAACATGAATTTTAGATAAAAACCAACATGAAAAAATATAAATATATTCCATATATAAGGTTCAAGAAAAAAGAGATTCATGACTTGTGTGTACTTAATTTTTCACCAACTTTTCTTTAATTCAACTTCCTTCTTTAATAACTTAGATGTGTGTGGTTCCACCCACATATGTGAAAAGATATAATTGTAGAGGAAATTATAGTATGTGACCACATACATGTTATGTCCACATAAGTGACATAAATGTGAAAAGCACATGTATAGAAAATTACACCCAATATTCAATCAGTCATAAAATATGGAAAATGTACTAATAATATATGTTTAACTATAATAATGTAGTTGTGTCAATAAGAATAAGAATGTGAGAAATATACTTACATAGAAATTTGCATCTAAGATTCAATTATAAAAAATGTAATTATATTCATAGAAATTTGTATCAAAAGTTAAACTATAAAAATCTAATTATATCCACTGCATATGTGTGAGAGATATTTTTATAACAAACTACATTAGAAGTTTCTTTTATATATATATATAATTAATTAATTAATTAATCATGCACGACTTTTGATATTTATTTTCTTCTGTCTACCCACGCTGTTAGAATAATTTCCTAGAAATTTTGTAATTGCTAGTTGGAAAATAAGCCTTCTTTATTGAAACTAATATTCGTTTACCAAGACCAATGATGGAGCTTGACCATAAACATTTACAACAGTGAAAATAATTAAGTTTATAACATTAAAATTAAATATAATATTTTTTCTGAATATTACTTCTGACCAACAATATAAAATTTCAATAATATTATGCAACTATTAATTCTGTGTAAGATATTATCCTTTTTTTTATCAATAACACTCTTTGGTTTTTTTTAATGATCTTTATACCCTTTTTTGTTGCTAAATATAAAAGTTTTTGTTTATTTGTAAGATAAACTATGCTACTTTCTACATTTAAGAAGACACCTAAAACACTAAAATAGTTGTTAGACTTTTCAACAATTTAAGAAAATTGATAGAAAATGACAAAAGCTATATAGAAGACTCTGTATAAAATACTTATAAGAAAAAATTAAAAGCAAGAGAATTTTACAAGATGAAGTTAATTATATATAAACTTTTCTATGCAAAGGGATGTATAGAAGTCATGAAAAATAGTATGAAATGAAGTTAATGAATAAAAAGTTATGTAAGAAAGGTATTACTTTATATATATATATATATATATATATATATATATATATATATATATATATATATATTATCTTCACCTTTCGAAGCTCCATCGTTATTTGTGAGAATTTTCTGTCGGTGATGAATTTTCTCAAACCTAAAATTGTAAAGATTGCTCAGTTTGGTCAAATGATTAATTATATATTTTCTAGTAGGAAAAAAAAGTTATCACAGTCCTTTTAAAAATCACTTATTGATAACTAGACGTAGCACTGTCCCAATTTCTGATATATTTGTTATAAATTTGTATGTTATTTTTCAATTAAATTATTTTATCTTTTAATGAATAAAAATAATTTTTATACAGTTTTTTAAAAATGATTTTATGATTGTTAAAAGCCATATTATTTTGATATAATTGAAATGCGAATAGATGTGCATGCTTATTACTTTCTCTTTTAATTTTCTGCATTTAATGTGCTTGTGTGTTTTGAAGTATAAATGTTGATATCTTTTTTTCAGTTTCCGGTATAAATAATATAACAAATAAATTAAAAACAAGGTAATGCATTTTCTAATTACAAAAATTAAAATAAAATAATGAAAATAAAAGTAGAAAATGAAAAAAAGTAAGAAGTTATTAAATAATTTAATATTTGAAGTCTTATATCGATATTTTGATTTAGCATAATTTTAATTTAAATATAAATCATGAATTTCTATTTAATTTAATTTGATGTGAAATTAAACATGATTTTGTCGTATTCAGAAACTTTAGTTATTATACTTCTAGAAGTTAAGTCAAGCCTCTAAATGCATGAACTTCCTTGAAAGTATATGAGAATTTTAAGGATGGATTTTCTTTTGGAATAGTGACTTTCAATTAAAGACAAGAAAGTTTGTCTTCAGAAGGATGTTTTCATGTATTGCAAGCAGACGAACCATTTGGGAAAAAGTCGAGACTAATAAATTAAGGTTTATGATTTTAGAATTTATTGCACGTAATATATATTTATTAATTTTTTTTATCAACAAGAAAATATATAATAAATGTTATCCACTTTATGGGTGATCCAACCTTCTTAAAAAAAAAATATATATCTCAAGAAAACTCTGAGTGTCTATCCTGCCACAACTAGCTAAAAACGACTTAAATTCAAATATCAACTTCGTCACTCTATCAGCAACTATTAATTGAGTACATACATACCAAGGGTTATAGGCATCAATCAGAAAACGAAAAACCCGCTGAAGGGACCTTTGATGAGATCTAAGACCAAACCTTAACTTATGCCAAGGAGAAGACTTCAGAATAGTCTATCACTCCTCCGTTGAATAAACAACTATTCCTATGTTTCCAAATCTCGTTTACTAACGCAATCCAAACATTATCCAAAATAATATTAACTCAAGTGGTCGCATCAAGTATTTTAAACTGCTTTAAAAGTGACCCAGGAGAGAGAAGATTTAACGAACGTAACAAAGATTCCAAGCTAATCAATAGACTTTGTAACTAAAGAACATATGACTTGTCGACTCCTCTGACACCCTGCCCAAACAACAAAAATTACTCTCAACCTGAACCTTTTTTTTTCTCTAGTTTGACTAAGTAACGTAAATCTTATAAACTTTTAACCATAGAATATATCACTACAAAAAAAAATATTAAATAGAAAACAATTTTTAGAGAAAAGATAAATAGTTTCTATCTTAATTACATTATATATTATTTTATAGACTAATAAAATTATTGGTTTCTAAATTAATTTTTATTATTGATAAATTTTCAAATTGGTATCTGATTGGCTACTAAAGTTTTTGCTACCAATTTTAAAATCTAAGATAGTTAAAACCTTGATAGATAGTTAGATAACACTTTAAAAATTATTTATCAATAATAGAAACTATTTTAGATTTAGTCTAAATATAATATATAATTTAATCAATATAATAACTAATTATTTTTTATCTTTTAAATTAATTTTTATTTAATGATTTTAGTAGTACACGGAGTTAAATATTTTATCACTTGGCAAAATATGTGAATGTACTTCCTTAACTAGAAATCAAAAGAATATAAAAGACTTCGAAAAAGTTTGTAGAAAAATAATAAAGTGAATATGGCGAATCTAAAGTTAAGATACTTAGCCTTGTATAAATTTCTTTTTTGAACAACATAAAATTCAACTTGAAAGGAGTATAAGATACACCTCAACAAATAGTTAAGTGAGTTGAAATTACAATAAAAAGAAGTCATTGAATTTTTATCTTAAGTAAAAAAAAATGTCAATAGCATATATATGGTGCAAGACATGCAGATTTTACTCTGTTTAGGAGGTTTATAATAAGTTTGATTTATTAATTTCTAACATATATAATTTTCAAATTTAATGATATATGTCAAAAACTATTCTACCATTTTTGTGATTTTTTCTACTCAACCAATTTGGTAATTTTGGACATTATAATTGAGTAACATTACAAGGAAATCATGGTTGCTAATTAGACACTTAGAGACCATTTAACAATAATAGAAACTAATTTAGAAACCAATAATTTTATTAGTCTATAAAATAATATATAATGTAATTAAGATAGAAACTATTTATTAGTCTCTTATAATCTTGGTTGCTAATTAGACACTTAGAGACCATTTAACAATAATAGAAACTAATTTAGAAATAAATTTTTTTCTATATTACAAAGTGGACTTTAAACCTAACTCAATCCAATAAAACCGGCTCATAAGATTGAGGTTTGCACCCACTTATATATAATGAATTGTCCTCGTCTCTAGTCGATGTGGGATCTCCCACATTTTAGTCTCTAAAATGATCTCTAATTTAGTCACTATAATAACTAATTATTTTTTGTTTTTAAAAATTGGTTTCTATTGCATCATCCTCTTGACACGTGATTATATCAATTTCAAGTATTAATTGTTTTTCTTATGGAAAAATTTATAAAATATTATTAAATAAATATTAAAATAATTCATTTTAATAGATCATGGATCCAAATTAAGCAAGGTGAATCACCCCGTAATCATCCTCATAAGAGGCACCTATGAGAGTTAAACAAATATGGGTTAGGTCAACGGTTTTCCATTGCCTCATTCTTCTAGTTTTGTTGACTGGTTCGCATTTAATCATCCTTCAAATATTATTTCTTACTAAATTTCCCTTTTAATAATGATTGCAACCTTCAGGGAAGAAGACATGGAATTTTCCAAGAACTTAATGTCTAACTATAATGAATATTAATTAATAAATGAATAAACTAATTACTACTACTTAGATATGCTGAAGAACTATATATATATAATCATCACAGAACCTCTCTTTTTTCCTTAACTTACCTGTATATAAATCCAACAGTGGAAAATATATAAAACATTCGTGATGAATGTTCGTGGGGTACACTTGAGTGTAGATTGTGTTCTTATGATCATAGTGTTGCTGATAATATCCTTGCTAGGGTTTCTTTTCTGGCTAGAAAACAAGTTATCCAATCATAGTTCCAGTGAGAACAATGATTTCAAAGAACACATGCAGATCAGTGATGATGAAAGAAGCAACTATCCATTCTGTGAACAGGATTCTGCACACTATGCTTGCTCCTTCTGTGGAAGATTAAGCAACACAGTTACAGCATGTTCACGCTGCAAAACTGCCATATATTGGTAATGAACCCTCAAATTTTCATTCACCCTTTTGTTTTTTACATGCATAGATGCTGTTACAAACATTTGTTAAATCATAAAACCACAAGCAAAATCAGTTTTCGATCCAATACACTTCAGAAAGCTGCAAAAAGAATACAACAATTAGTAGCATTTTTTGGCAAAAGTTTTGTTGCAGCTTTGTAAGATTCCCCCCAAAACATGGGATCATTACTCAATTCCCATGTTGTGTTTCATTACACTGTTTAACTCAATTGATTTTCATTTGTTTCTCTCTATATCTATCTATATATATACATGCAGTTCAAAAGGAAACAACAAAGTTATCTCATTTTGATAACTGGCTGGTTTTCTGGTTTTGGAAATTCTTGCTTTAGAGTAGTCTAGTTAGTATTTTGTTAACTAGTGAGTTCTATAAAAGTTGTTTAATCTGATCCATATTTATTTAATCTCAATACAGATATATAAGTTTTGATATTTTGATTGGTTTTGATGGATTTCATTACTGATATGTTTATCAGCTCAAACACATGCAATTTTAAGCACTGGGGGCTTGGCCATAAATATGAATGCATTGAGATTGAAGGGTCAGAAGATCAGCAAGAATCACCTTCTCATGGAAGCCATTGTCTTCTCATGGTGCTTCTGCTCAATTATTTTCAGTCCATGTTATAATATGTGGGGGTTTTGAAGAAAACATCACAAGTTGTGGAGTGTATGTAAAGCAACCCTACCAAAAAAAATATTGGAAGGGAATGATTGGTTTGATTAAGATATTATAAACATGATGCCATACTCTTTTTTCTCTATAGTTTTTAGATAACTGTGTTACAACTATGAATTGTTTATTCACTTTCTCAATGACTAACTTTCTTAGAAAAACCTGGTCAACCATATTTAGTGGAGCCTCTCTTTCAACCCTATGTCAGATCTCAAATTTGAGATTTTTGTTTAGGAAAAATCAAAGAACTTATCATGTGTTTGAGTACTTGATTTAACTATCTGCAGGAATGTGTTGTAGTGTGTGTTGGATCCTTAACTGATTGAGCGTTTCTTGGATCCTTAGCTGATAGGGTGTTTGTTGCATCCTTAATTGATTGAGTGTTGGAAAATTTGAATTGAGTATCCTGAAGTATCTCATTTTATTTTATTTATTTTTTACTGATAAAAAAAATTATGTGTAGGATAAATACTCATCAAATGAAGTTGAGGAGAGAATATATGAAGGAGATGTTTACTATACTGAAGGAGGAGAAAAGAGTGAAGAAAGATCATTGATGTGTGGAAATGGCATTGTGAATGGAAACGAAGGGTGTGCAGTGTGTGGTAATCCAAGCTCTAAAGTATGTTCAAGATGCAAAGCCATAAAATATTGGTAAGTTTCTTATTATCTAACCCTACTCTAAAGTCAACCTAACCAAACATCTCAAGTCAATGCTTTGTTTCCATGATTTTTTTAAGTTAATGTTTCATTCCTCTATGAGCTTAATATATGATGCATATCTTTCTTTTCTAAGCAAATATATATATATAGTATTCATGCCACATTTCAATGTTCTTTAACAAGTGTTTTAACACCAAGTCTTCGGATTCTAAACACTATCTTAATATATCTTAGGGCAAGTTAGTTAGGAACAAGTGTGAAGAAAGTTGTCTAAATCAAAGAAAACAAAAGTTTAGATAGATTAACTATGTCTTGTTATTATAATTGAAATTTAGATAGTATTTTATAAATTACAAAACTATTAGTATATAAAGTAATTTTTATTAAATTTATAAAATAATTTTTAAATTGATATTTAACATTAATTATCAAGATTTTTTTAACTACTAACTATTTTAGATTCTAAATTAATATCTAATTTATAATTAAAGACTAATTTAAAATCTGGAGTAAGTAGTAACTAAAATTTTAGTAGTTAATGTTAGATACCAATTTAGAAACTACTTTGTAAATCTTTATTAATAATAAAAACTATTTTAAATATCAGTAGTTTTGTAGTTTATAAAATAGTATCTAACATTATAAAAAATTCATTGAATAAAAACCAATTTTAGAGGTAAAAAATAATTAATTATTATATTGACTAAATTATATATTATTTTAGAGACAAAAAAAATTATTACTATCCAAACTAGTTTCTATTATTGATAAATAATTTCTAAATTAGTATATAATTAGCTACTAATTTTAACATCTAAATAATTGGTATCTAAAAGCTCAATAGTTAATTAAATATAAATTTAGAGATTATTTATCAATAGAAACTAATTTAGATATCAATTTTTAGTGTCTAAAACCGTATAATTTAATTAATATAACAAATAATTATTTTTTAATGACTAATTATTCTTAGTCACTATATTAGTTTCTGATTTTCTGGTAAAGTATTTTATAAAATTTAAAATTCTTATTATATAAGAGGAAAAAAGTCAAGATATATAGTTTACCTAAAAGAAGCACATACTTATTTTTTTTCAACGTTTCATAAGTGAGAAAATGTTTGATTGAACTATTCTTTAATTAAAAATTATTATTTGCTATGATTTTGTAAGTTATTGCGTAAACTGTAAAGTTAGTTAGAAAAGTCAATGCTTTATAATTTTCTCTGAAAGATATACAAAAATCTAAATAAAAGGGTTTTGACTAGTTGTTAGTTAAATGAGTGAAATAGTAAGCTCTTGTAAAAGTCAATATTTTTAAGAAAAACTTTTTTTTTTGTTTATTTTGTTTAACATTTGAAAACTCAACTCATATTTTTTTAACAACACACTGGTTTATGGTTTTCAAAAATCCAATTATTGCTATCTTCAATTAATATCTTTTTTTAATTTTAGTATTTATATATACATTTTTTTGTGTTTACGCGTCATTTGTTAAAATTATTTATTCTTAATTGAGTGGTGTTGAAGAAAAATATTTATAAATTTAATACTGAAATTTGACACTTAGAGTTTTTTTTTTAGCATTATTTGACACTTACAGTATCATAGTAAACATTAGAGATCATTTTCATAAATCTTTTTGTTAATGTAACTTGGTATTAAAATAGAAGTTTTAACAAATATAAAATATAGAAATTATATTTAATAAATATAAAGGATCTTTTTTTAAATCTATAGCATGTATCATCAATTTGACTCACACAAATATAAAACCAATGATAAAGCATTCACTCTTTCTCACATCATATCGTTAATTAGTCTTAATTAAGGTAATATTACTTAAAATAATATTATAATTAGTTTGTAACTTTGTATCTTCATTTATCATAATACAATTCATTAAAAAAAAAAATCTCTAACCAAGAGAAATTGAAAAATAAATAAATCTGTTTATCATTAATTGAAATGCAAGTATTATTTCTTTTAAAACTAATTTACCTCCTAATCACTTGACTTATACATAATTTACCTCTATATATGTGAATGACAACTTAATATTTTAAATGCACAAAAACTATAGTTGCAACAATAATCCAAGTATATATTAGCATATATAATTTTCTTTTTCATCGGAAAAAATAATATATTGAATGAAATTACTTGAAATACTCTAATTCTTTTACAAAATAAAATTACACAAATGAGATTTTTTTTTTAAAAGGGTAGATTTAGAATTAACATCTTAATTAGTAAGTCAAACTTTTCACTATGCTTCTATAGTATGACATGACTTCTTTTCAAACACTTTGTTTGGTTGAATATTAAGAACCATCGTATTCGTACAATTGATGATGGAAAAGTACATAACATAACTTTTATTTAGTATCTCTGTGTGTGAAATTATCATCAGTATGACTTTTCATACACTTTCATTCGAAAATTCAATAAATTTATATACTCTATAACTATATTATTAGGTTACATGTAACTTATTTTCTCTAATATTTTGTATGAATTAAAGAAAATATGAAAAAAAGAGAAAAAATAAAAAAAAATGATATTATTTGGATTGAAAAAAAGAGTAAAAACGAATGAAAGTATTATAGTAAATGTGATTAATAAAATAAAATAATTTTTTATATATTATATATTTAAAAAATAATTAATAAAATAAAATTGTTAAAATTTAAATTATTATGTTTATTTTACTTTTATTATTTGAATATTTTTTTTAATTATTAATCTAGACAATTTAATTATGAATAAAAAAATTAACCTGTATAATCAATTATATAGATACTTTTCTTCCAAATGTTTTTGAGTCCACATTTTTTTTACTTTTTGGTGAATATTCAACTTCATTTTCTGTTTTCTACTAACTTTTTTCATATAAAATAAATCAATATTTACTGGGTTTATTGTTTATGTCATCAACTTTTTATTGTTATTTTTTTTATCAGCTCAAGAACATGTCAACATTTCGATTGGAGATCAGGGCATAAGTTTCAATGTCATGTTGAGAAGGAAAATTCAAATCAGGTAGCTAGGTCAATCAAGAAAGATGTGCTAATAATTATTTGATTCACAGCAAATCCTAAAGAACCAATTTGAAAAACTGAATTTATTGATTTATAAGTTCATTATTCAAGGTACAAGCATTATAAATCTGTCAAATTATAAAATAAATATATAATATCTATGTTAAGAATGTTAATTAATTTTTCTCTTCACAGGTTGTGAATCCTGAGAATTCATATGAACTGGAAGATAATGTTGATTCATCTAGTCCTCTTTGCTTGGAATTTTACTCAGGTCTGTAACATTTTATCCATCTTGGTCTTCTTCATAAGCTTTATCAATGTTCATTTGTTTTGTTTCATTCTCAACTTTCTGCTGATTTATCTGAAAATCTATTATCAGGATTATAGTTAATTGTATTATGTTTTTGTTTGGTTGATATATGCAACAGGAAGCAGCAGTTCCAGGGCCCTGATTCCCACTTCTTTGTCTCAGGTATGATTGGGAACTGAACTTTGATGCATGAAATGAAATGGTTAGTTGTGATCTCATCTTCCATTGTAATGCAGGAAGCAACCAAGAATAGCAACCAGAAGGAGGTTGAAGAACAATTGAGAAGCCTGAAAGAAGAACTGACAAAGATTAAGTACAGTTGTAGCAATAGTTATATGCAATTCTCAATCACTTTTCAATATTTTTCCTTGAATAGAAATGGAGAAACAAGTTTCATTTTGTTGTCTCTTATATTTTTGTCTTGGTTTGAAGCCTCACATTTGAATTCAACATGGTTGTGTAGGTACATATCTTTGAATTCTTAAGAAAATGTTCAATCCCATTTGAGTTTAGTGCATAATAGTATTAATTAGAAACAACATACAATAAAGTAGCCAAACACATTCAAGCTTCAGCATGTTGGGAAACTTATGTGTGATTAGGTATTTCGTCGGTTGTCCCCCTCAGTCGGTCAATTTAGAGATGAAGAATATCTGGATTGCGGTGATTAGTGAGATTTGAAATCATAGGAATAAGATTATTTTTAGAGGTGGAGTTTTTGATCTTTTTGAGATATTGTTTTTGGCTCAAATGGAGGTTTGGTATTGGATCGCTTCTATATTCCCCTCTGATTATGTTTTCTTTTTTTGATTGGTGTCTTGATCCTTTGATTTCTCTTTCTTCGCTTTAACTTATTGACGGTAGTTGTTTTTGTTGTTTTTAGAGTAGTTGTCTAAAAGAATTTGTGTTGTTAGGTTGTTCTTGTTTTTTTTATATGGATCATATCACTCCTCAAATGATTCATATGTATATATTATTTATTGTTGATAAAAAAAATATAGTGGAACTTATGAACAGTGGTACTAAGTATTGATGTCAAAATGTTTTATGGTTTTGTCAGAGATGAGAACAAATGGCTACAATCAGAGCGTGACGAATGGGAAGTGAGAACTAGGAATTCTATAGATAGACTTTACAGCTTCAGGAAAGAAAATGAACACCAGGTGATTGCATGACAATCCAAATTTAAAGTGAACTTGTGCAATTTGCAGTAATATTTTGATGATTTCATAACACTGTTCTCCATTTTCAGCTGTTTATTTTGAAGCATGAAAATGAGTTGATGTCAAATGCTGAGAAGCAAGCAACTCAAATGGTTAATAGTTTATCTCAGAGGGTACAGTGCTTGCAGATTGCAGTGGAAAGTGGAGTTGAAGAGAGGCAAAAACAAGAAGAATATATACATATGCTGCAGGTAATCTTCTTAATTGCAGCTCTTCAAAGGACTAATTGTTTGAAGGAAAATTACAGTGTAATTCTAAGGTTCTTTTGCTTCAAGTAATTATTCAGTGAGAATTGTAAATCTGCAGAACGAATGTGCTAAACTTAAGATAGAGCTACAAGAACAGAAAAAGTGTGTGAAAAGGCTTACATTGGAGCTTGATAAGACTAAACTTCCAGTGAGAGTAACAGAAGACACAAGGCAAAAATTAGTGAATGCTTCCACTGAATTTGCAGCTGTTGAATCCAATGCTGCTGCTGCTGAGGTATTATATCAGATATCCTCCATCACTTCTATTACTAAAGAAAATGCTTGATTATATATATATATATATATATATATATATATCATTATAAGAAAATTATTAAATTGAAATTAATTTTAGAATTAAAATAATTAATTATTATTTGAGTAAATTAAAAATTTTATAAATTAAAAAAATTATTGATATAAATATAATTTTTATTATTAATACAAATTTTTAAAAATAGTTTTTAAATAGTATCTAACTATTTATTATGAAAATTTTAATTATTAATTATTTTATATTTTAAATTTTAGTTTTAGAGATTAATATTTTGGTGATTAATTTAGATATTAATTTATAAATTATTTTATAATTTTTTATTAATAATAAAAATTATTTTAAATATTAATGTTTTTTAATTTATAAAATAATATTTAAGTAAATTAATATAATAATTAATTATTTTTTATCTTTAAATTTAATTGTTATTTAATGATTTTTTTATTATAATGATTATATAAACTATCTTAATCCTTATCCTACTTACTTACTTTGGACTTGGAGGTTTTAGGTCTCTCATCTCTAAATTTTGCACAGGTGTCCCAGCCAATTAGTTTGAGCAGAAACCCAACCTTTACAAGACAGGTAATTAGAAAAAAATAAAATGAATTTATAATAATAATAATAGAATTTTTTTTCTTCATGTTCAAGGAAAAGAAATACTGTGAAAAACATAACAATATATTTCAGAATCTAATTGAGAAAAAAATATATGATATTTTTTAATACAACATTCATCGTCTTTGAAACTTATTTCATGGTACTTCTTGTACCAATTTAATATAATGTATTTTTCTGATATTTTTGCCATGGAAAGCTTACTCAAGAGAACTGAAGTTATTTGTAAACTAATTATGTAGGGTTGTATGATTTGCCTAGCCAATGAGAAGAACATGGCCTTTGGTTGTGGACACATGGTAAACTCCAAAAACACTATCATTTTCATGTTTTGTTTACATGCAATGATGATTGGTAAATGGTTCAAATGCAGACATGTTTTGAGTGTGGATCAAAAATTCGCAAGTGTCATATATGTCGAAGGAAGATTACCAATCGTATCAAGTTGTTTCCTGATTAATTGAGGGAAGAGTGCACCATCATTAGACATGTTTTTTGTTTTTTTTCATTTCGGCTACATGTTTAGCAATAAGAGAAAATTTAGATTTTACAATGATAAGGGGAGATTATTGATCACATAAAGGTCATTTGGCCATGTGTATACATGTCTACGTATTTGTGTGCTCACAAGTGTATGTATATACGTATCAGTGTGAATATATCAAAAATTTTGTACAGTAATATTTTGTTGATATGAATTCTGAATAGCAAACCATGACAAGAGTTATAAGAGACTGGTTCATCCATGAAACTTGTGTATGTTATGCTTGATGTTGGTTTGAATTGTCATGTAGTTTTACTCACCAAATTCATTAGTAATAAGCATCGTTGGATAGTTGTGGTTCCAGGACAAATTTTGAGTGGGAGTGGTCTTTGGGGTGGAGAAGAAACCTTTTTGATTGGGAGCAGGTACAGCTAAAGAAGCTCCTTGAGGAAGTGCACAACTAGTGTCCTCTCTTGAAGAAAGCTGACAGGTGGATTTGGATATAAAAGATTTAAGTCACGGGTCTCAGTTAGTTCGGCTTATAGGATTATGAGAGTTGGTCAAGGAGAGGAATGGTTTGTGATGTTTAATTTCTTTTGGAGGATTAAGGCTTTGCCCTCGGCCCAATTGACCGCGTAGAGAGTGCTGAGAAATAAGATTGCAACTAAGGTTAATTTACTCAGGTGCGGGGTTGCGGTCAGAAACGGTTTGTGCAGTTCTTGCAGTGAAAAAGAGGAGGAATATTTTCATTTGTTTTTCGACTGTAGGTTATCTTGGTTGACGTGGAACCTTTGTTATGCATGGTTAGGTATTACGACAGTTATTCCTTTTCATGCTTTTTCTCACTTTTTGCAGTTCAGGTAAAGTAATGCTACGAAGTCGGTAAATCTTGGCTTGGGTAATATTTGGATAGCAATGGTCAGTGAAATCTGACGTCATAGAAATAGGATAGTTTTTAATGAGGGAGTTCTAGACTTGTCTGGAATCTTTTCTTTGGCTCAGTTGAAGGTTTGGGTTTGGTTCACATCTAAATTTCTCTCAGCTAGTTTTTCGTTTTCTGCTTGGTGTATTTCCCTTTTGGTTTGTTTGTATTTGCTTTAGTGGGATGTTGGAGGAAATTTCTGTCAGGTTTTGTTAGGAGGTGCTTTATTTTTTAGATGGTCCAAAGGTGTTATGCAGTTAGACTGCTCATACCTTTTTGTATAAGGGTTGAATCACCCCTGAAGTGGTTCTTGTGTATATATATTCTTGATTGCTGATAAAAAAATGTTTATTAAATTATTAGATAATTTCTAACATCACATTGAGTTTTTGAAAAAAAAAAAGTTTTTCTCAGTGTTTTATTAACTCTATTCAAACTTGTATTTCTAAAGCTAATATGTTTCTTCACTAAAATATATATGATTTGGGATATGAAATGATCAATTTTCTTGGATATGTGTTTAATGATAGGTTGAGAAAGTTAACTAGAGGTGAATGGTTGTTTATTTTTAAGAGTAATCTCAAACTTGTATGATGCAATAACCTTTTTAATTAATTAAACAACTTATTAGAATAAAACTTCCTATTTTGGTTCCTTGTTTTTTTTTTTTTAATTGCAACCAACCATACAAGTGTTTCTAATGCAACAATGAGAGAATCACTTAGCTGACCCAAGTTCACTTCCTTCCATTAACATCTTTTTTCAACCCTTGTGTCCTTAAAATTAGTATGCATTTCCCTTAGATGAATCACTTTTGTTATGGTATAACTAAGAAAAAGAAGAGTTAACAATTGTATCAAGTCTCTCTACACTCTACGAAGGGAGGTCATTCACCCATAGAGGATGAGTCCATTACATAGGAAAGGAAAAATAGTGCGTCTCTGGGTTGTAGTGTGCGTCTCCAAGCCTTGGAACAAGTGTAAGGTTAAAATCTCTTAATCTTATAAACTTAACAATTTAATCTCAGATAGTTGATAAAGTAATATTTCATATTAAAATATATGCACTTGTGAGTATTAATTTCTAAATTACATATAAAATAATCTTTAGTTTATGAATTTATACATTTTTACATATTTTATGATCTTTATTTGAATAAGAACATTTTATTCCCAAATTTGGTGTTAATTTCAGGTTTTTAGGGAAGAATGAAGATGATTGGGCTAAAGAAGAATAATATAATATAAAAGGAGAAAACTGGAAGGCCTAGAACGCACATGTGCACAAAAAAACCCAATTGCGCCATGTAAGAAGTCAGTTAACCTTAGTAAATTAGGTTAAATAAGGGGCTTGAGGCACAACCCTAGTGTGTAGGATTGAGAGGAAAGCGTCATTGAGTGACTTGTAACCCAATTGGGAGAATAGAAGGTGTTAGAAGATGTGTGGCTAATTCTACCATGTGGATTTGGGAGTAACCTGTTCAACCTCTTATGTATTGAGGTGATATATGAATATAATATTCTATTCTTGATTGATTATTGGTATTATTTTTTTGCTTCAAATTCTTGATCTAGAATCTTAAATCTGTCTGGAAAGTATTTTTATGGTTCTGACCTAAGCAATAATACTTAACATATTTGAGTATTAGGAATAAACTTGAAATGTTAATTGTTATCAACGTCTGAGCTAGATAGTAAGTTGTTTTTATAAATATGCGAGGAATTGATATTTAGGAAGCATCTTAATAATTTTATGTGAGGAATTGATGTAAATGATTTTTATACGGGCATCAATATCAATCAAAGGTCATAATTTATCAAGACTAATCAAAATACAAAGGAGTGAGAAAGATGAAACTCAATTCCTATTTTTTCAATTGAAGCAACAAATCTTTGCTTTGTTTTCTTGTTAATCATTGTCATCCCAACAAACTCTGAACAAACTTTTATTATTCTGTTTTATATTTAGCGAATCTTTTACTTGAATATTCAATTGTTCCTTGTGGGTTCGATATCTATCCTGAGGAATACATTATTATTTCTGACAAAGCAATGCACTTGCCGTAAAAAGTCATCAATAGTGTTGTAAGGAACTGTAATAGGTTATTCTGGCTAAAAAACGAGAATTTTGAGGTTGTGAGGTTATGGAATTTGGGCAAGGAGATGGGATTTACATTTGAAGGGGAGGAAGATATTGTTATTAAGAAGATAGGGATGTTAGAGGTAAGGGATAAAAGTTTGTTTAATGATGAAGATAATTAGTATTAATATAAGGGGTCTAGGAGGAAGCGTAAAGCGTAAATATTTAAAGGACATTATTTGGAATGAGCAGACTAAAATGGTGTGCATTTAGAAAACTAAAAGCAAGAATTTGGAGTTGGAAACACTTTCTCTGTTGTGGGGAACTAATGACATTGAGTGGGTGGAGAACGAGGCAATCCAAAGTGTTGGGGTATAGTAACTATGTGGAGATATAGTTGTTTTGAAATGATCAGTTATATCAATGGAGCAAATTATAGTATTATTGAAGGTGTGTGGTGTATGAATCTGGTACCTTACTTGAGAAGTCAAAGGTTTGACAAAAAATAACGGATGCCAAGGTAAACCAAGCTTCGAAACCATGATATGTGTTGGTGGATTTTAACGTAATTCAGACGAGCGAGGAAAGAAGAGGTGTAGGTAATAAGACAACATATGGCTAAGAAATCACAAGGTTTAATGCATTTATTTTGCAAGCTGGGTTATTAGATATTCCCGTGATCGGGAGGAAGTACACTTGGTATAAACCGAATGGTACAACAAAGAGTAGAATTGACAGGATTTTGGTGTCGAGAGAATGGTTGGATTGTTGGTCGGGTTCTAAACAATATGTTTTGGATCACTGCGCGTTGATTCTAAAAAATGTGAATGTTAACTGGAGGTCGAAGCTAACATATTTTATTCTATTTTTTTGTTTATAATTTATTTTATTAAATATGAGAGATTTTACGAGATTTTTTTTTGAAATCACTCTCATTAGCGTTGGCCAAACCAACATAATTTAAATTAATATTAAAAAGCTGATGCTAAATTAAATAACTTACAGTAAAAAAAATTAATCTCAGTTAAGCCGACACTAAATTAAATAAATTTTATGATTGATGCTAAATTAAATAAATTTTAAAATAAAAAATATTAGTGTTGCTCAAGCCAACACTACTTTAATTAAAAAATTAGTGATAAATTAATATCGGTAAGTTGATCTTCAAAAGTCGATCCTAATGAATTAGCGTCAATAATATCCGATACTATTAATTATTTAACATCGACTTTTACTTGTTATCATACAGTTTTAATCGATACTAAACAATTATTTTCTTGTAGTGTTTATAAACATTTTTTTCCACGAGAAAGAGAGATATATTGTTTGGTAATTTTCATTTATTTTTACTTTATTTTTTTTAGGAGTTTCCTTAGTATATTTTTTAACACATTTTTTATTGATTTGATTCATTGACTCAAAGTACTTTATAATTAAGTTTTTAATTAGTTAATTAATTCATTGTCCTTTTGTTTGCATAAAATACAACTGCCGTAATAAATATTAATTGATTCCTTTACATTACTGTCCTTAACACTATTGATTTATTTTAATTCTTATTTTGACTCATTCATAACTATGTCAATATTGAAAAACTAAAAGTATTTTAGTGAAAAAACAAATATAGTTCTAAATATGATAAGTACTTGTAGGGATATCGTGTGCGGAAGTGTGATAATTTCACCCAAATATTATGTGAAATTAAAGTAACAAGTAAAGTGAGAATGATACTAGAATTTTTAGGTGGAAAACCCCTTTAAATAGAGGTAAAAAAACCACACAAATTCTCTCTATATGGGTTAAACACTTATATCCAATAGCAGAAATAGAGAGTATAAGAAAAGAAAGAGGAAACAAGTGTGTGTTGTTGTTTGTTGTGTGTTACATTGCTTGGAGGAAGCCACTATATATAGTGGTTTTAGGAGACAACCGTAAAAAAGACAATTAATAGTAATTAACCTCCATTTGATTATAATTAATTATGTCAAGTAACCTCCCAATTATGCCAAGAAAAAGAAAGGTGAGTCATAACCCAGACTAATAACATTACTATAAACTACACAGCAAATGATATCTAATCATGTAGATATTATAAGAATTATGTTTGTCTTGTTAAGAGTTTTTTCTAATCACAAAATCATTGAATAATCCAATGTAACTTCTGCTGATTTGAAAATTTCTCACACACTATTTATTGTTATGAATCATAGATTTTGTGATCATATCATTTAGCATGTTATATTCTCCACTCTTAGTTGGTTTTGTGGTCATGGATTTTCCCACTTGAACACTATGTCTCTCTTTGGTGCCTCTCTGCTAAATTTATCCCCTTCTGTGTACCCTTCTACACCTTCTTTGGTTACATACCAATCACAATGATGTGTGCACCTATCATTATCCCTTCTATTCTTGTAGATAACATAGGACCCTTCTCCCTCTGCCCATGAAAAGTGGCAGAAGAACAACGTTGTACCCCAGATATTAGGTCGGAATCGCCACCTGAAACTTTGGTTGTTGTAAATGACATGATTCTGCAGATCATCGTTTTTGGATTTGCAGTGAAGAGAGAGAGGTAGGTTGTCGCCAAGATTGTTGACAATACGCATATGCACGATGCTCATTCCAATGAGAGGGTGTTTTTGTTCTCCTAATCTTTGTGTGGTAGGGTTTGTGGATGTAGCAGGATCATAGGTAGCCATCAGAAAAAGCAGAAACAAAAGGGGTTTGCTAAAGGATCCCATGATGTTGTTATTCTCTTGGTGGAGATTCAAGAGAAAGACAACGTTGTGTGTTTATATAGGTTGCATGAGATTTTGAGTTCTTTGCATTGGTTTTCTTCTACCCTTTGCGTCCAAAACTGAAACCAATACAACAACTGAATTTGGAGTTTGGAAGTGCTTTTGTTTGTGAAATGCAAAGTACATGCAAAACTAACATGAAGTAAAGTGGGAAGAAAGGTTTATCTCTCGTATTTTTTTGCATAAAAAACAATCATAAGAGAGTTCTGATACGTATACAACTGTAAAACCAATTAACATTTTTCGTGGCCCATATATTAGTATTTGATCTATAGTTTTATTTTTAAATTGAATTATTAATGAAAAAAAAAGTTAAACTTTTATCTTTTCTAACTCTCGTGTTATCTAATTTCTTTTGGGTAGTCTCTCACAATTCTTAGGATGAGGAACTTATTTGTTATCCCCTGAGTCTCCTATAACTAAAAAAATTAAATTAATGAGTGTGAATTGTATATACAAAGAATTCTCTATATTAATAAAAAAAAATTGTGTATAATTTAAGAATACATCTTGTTTGGTATTGTTCAAGGTAGATTTGGAATCAAGTAATGAAAGTATTAAGTGACTACTTCAACTTCGTTGATGAGTACAAACACTCCAATTTCACCATCTCGAACATCTTTAGCTACCATATGATCTTAACATAATCTAGTGTCGTTGTGTGGAGTGGATGGTTGAACCCCTTTCATGAAGAGTTCTTAAGGCCATTAGTCATATAGTATCATTATCAATACATTACAATAGAATTGTTAAATTTTAGTCTTTAAAATAAGATATAATTTAGTTAATATAGTAACTAAATTTTTTTTTTTTAAAATTGATTTTTATTTAATAATTTTCTTGTAGTGATATATAATTCACATTGACTATTGATCTCAATGACTCCTTCTATTAAGGTAACAAGTCTAATACCCCAAAGTTTTAATTAATTCTTAAAATAGTAAAGTATAAAATATTATCACACTTCGTCTATAAGACAATAGTGCTATAAAAATAACATCATGTAAGACGCAAGTGAAGGTTTTGTTCATCCTGCAGATAAGGATTCTTAGGATTTTTTCATTCTACCAATACCAAACAATTAAGTGATCACTTCATTCATCTATTTCAAAGGAGAGGAGATTGTTTTGGTTTCTCTCTCACTCAAGTTTCAAGTCATCATTTGAGTTATAAAGACTATCACTTAAGCATCAATGTTGACACTTGAGATGGGTCAAGGTGGACCTTGTTGGTTTGAAGGTGGGATGGGTCAAGGTGTAAAGGTGAGTGAAGAGTGGACTCCGTGTGGGCTTTGTGGAGAAGTGGGGTTGTATCCCATGCTGCTATGAGAAAGGGGGCCTAGGTTTCTGCTCTTTTATATGTGATTTGTCCCTATCTGCACATTGAATTTTATGCTTGGTTAGTTAGTTTATAGGGTCTTTATGTGCACACCTTCTCTACCTTGTTTTCCTAAAGCTTTTTAGGATAGATTGTGAAGGTTTTGTAAAGGGTTGGGATACCCCAAAAGTATCCCCTTTAATTTAATTAATTCTTTGCTGATAAAAAAAAAATGTTGACACTTGAGAGATAGTGAATGGTGCATGTAATCATAATTCACTCCTTTGATGTCACTTGAGCCATAGTCAACCAATATCATTTTAGAAATAGATTTTACAAAAGAACACATGTAACATATATCAAAACACTACCAATTATCTCTTTCTTCTTACATTGAAACCCCATAATTAAGCAAAAATCACCATCTTACACTAGCGCAGAAATGTTAATCAAATGTGGCTATTTTACATTTACAAATGCGGCTATAGAGCCGCATTTGATCAGCGCGCAGTTGTAAATCAGAGAAATACAAATGCGGCTTTATAGCCGCATTTGTAAATGCGATTTACGAATGCGGTTATTTGAAATAGCCGCATTTGTATATTCTTCTGAATCAGTTGGGGTTTTAGGGGCACGTTGTTGGTAAAGAGTGGAAGGGGAGAAGAGGAAACACGGCAGCGGCGGCGAGTGCGGCAGCAGAAGCAGTGGCGGAGTGGCGAGAGCGAAATGCGACAGTGGCGAAAGCAATGGAACAATACACCTTCAAAATGCAGAGCGAAACCCATTAAAAACAAAAGCAATATGAAAAGCGAAAGCCATTGGAGTTCAATGCAGTTGTTAGGGGCAATGGAAACAAGAGAATGAGGGGCAATGCAGTTACGTACCTTCGAAAATGCAGAACTTCGCAACCAGAGAAAACGAAGAACAGATATGAGCGCAAACAGAGAATGAACGAAACTGTTGAGCGCGTAAAATTTTTAGGGTAAAAACCATTTACAAATGCGGCTAAACGTAAAAACCGCATTTGTAAATCAAGCTTTTTGATTTACAAATGCGGTTATTTAAATAACCGCATTTTGTAAATCAAAATAATTTAAAAAATGTCACCGCGTTTTTTACGAATGCGTTTAAGCGCTGAACCGCATTAAATAAGGAGCGCTCTTTTCTTATTGTTGTACTAGTGTTAACACACATCATGTAATTACTAAAAATGCACTTAGATTTCCAACAACAAAGCACACCCATGGATATTCATATTTCAATAGATACTTTACAAAAAAAAAATCATGAAATAAAAACTAATTTTAGAGATAAAACACTACAATAAAACAAGCTATTAGCTTTCAAATATTTGCGTGGGCCAGCAACGGACGCTAATATCGTCGGCTAAAATGGTGCAAAACCCACGCAAAATAACATTCGACACAAAACGGACACACTTATGGATTTAATTTATCTTTTAAAAAAAATTCACTTTGCGTCGGCCGCGGCCCACGCATGTTTCACGTTCCCCACATTAATAATAAGTATAATACAAATCATATTATAATAAAAGAATTTGTTTGGTGTAGTGGTTAAAGTTTCTTCCTCACCAAGAGGACCTAGGTTTGAGTCTTGCCCACTTGAGTTTGCATTACATATGAAAATTTTTGTTTTCATCCTTTATGCGTCGGCCTTGGCCCACGCAAAATCCGACGCATATGCATCGTCCATTTTGCGTGGGCTTGGCCCACACAACCTGCGTCCAACTCACTGGCCCACGCTATTGCTTCCAAAGTTTTTTCGTCCAAATGTGGCCAACGAAAATCCAACGCATAAGCGTCCGTTTTTGGCCCACTCTATATCCTTGTTTTCTTAATTTCTAAAATAGTATTTAATTTAGTCAGTATAATAAGTACCTATTTTTTTCTCTAAAATTAATTTATATTTAATTATTTTCTGAAGGCGCAAAATAAAAAATTTAACTCTTTAAAAAAATAAAAAGTATAAGTATTAAAATAAAATTTTCTAATTTTAGAAGAAAAAAATTTATTTTAATAAGTCAAATTTTGAGGTATCCTATTCTAGCTTTTGCTCCTCTTAGGTTCTTAGGTGAACCATAGAATGGATCTTATTAAAGGTTCCTCACATCTTCGTTACAATTCTATACGACTCGTCCCTCTCATTCTCCATATTCTCTTCTTTTTTCATCTTTTGATTTTTTTTTTAAATTACACTACAAAAAATTCATGAAATAAAAACCAATTTTAGAGAAAAAAAATAATTAATTGCTATAATGACTAAATTAAAGATTATTTTAAGGAGTAAATAAATTTTTGGTTTCTAAATCAGTTTCGTTAAATGGTTTCTAAATTGGTATCTAATTAGTAACCAGGAATTTTGCTACCAAATTTAGAATCTAAATAATTGGTAGGTAAAACCTTAGTAGCTAATTAGATACCAATTTAGAAACTATTTAACAATATATAAACTAATTTAGAAACCAATTTTTTTTTTAGTTTATAAAATGGTCTCTAATTTAGTTACTATTGCAACTAATTATTTTGGTGTCTAAAAATTGGTTTATATTTAATGATTTTCTTGTAGTGTTAATTTACGTCCAATTCGAGTAAACTAGCTCAATAAACTTTAAAAAATTAATAGAACTAATTCGTGGTTTGTAACATGTAGTTCATTATTAAATCAATAGTTTAAAATATTTTAATTAAACATACCAAATTATATATATTTAAATTGTAATAAAATTTCCTTATTTGTTTTAATTTATTCAACTAATGAATATCCATGCCACAGTTTTATACTACATGTTTCTTTGAGAACCATGTTATTTAAACTACGTTTTTTTATTGCATTTGTGAAAAATTATAAAAATGTGATGACAATTGTAGTCGTGAAATAATCGTGCAGATTTTCTACATTTACATATAAGTATACTTTTTTTTTGCTAAATATATTCGAAGTTTTTCCCTTTAAAAACACCTCTGACTTCTAGTTTTTTATAATTTTTTATTTTTTTTACTGAAAAAATATTTTTTCTTGAAAATACGTATCATTAGTTCTTATCAGATATTTTTCAAATCACTAATTCCTACATAAATAAATCTACGGTGTATTTGAACTAACTTATCCGCATAAATACTTGCAAAATAAATAAAAAATGAAGTTGTTATCTCTATAAATCAAAATTAATTTATGTATAAATTAAAAATAATAATAGAAACAAATTATAAAATTTTAAATTAACTTATGAAAACACTAGTTTTAACAGACAATTTTTTTTTGTTGAAGTACTTGTGATTTGTCCAAATATATTCTAAAATAAAAGTAACTTTTTTTTTTCAGAAGAAGAAAAAACGTAAATTTTGTAGAGAAAAAGTATAATTATTCCTTTTTAGGTAAATAATTGAATTATACTGTGAACATAATTGGTAAAGTGGGGAGAAAAATTATGTTATTCGAAAGGAATATAAGAGAGAAAAGGAGTTAAAAGGGAGAGTGAAAGATAGATACTCTTTGTCTGCCTCAGCCATCATCTTCTAGGAACTTCATGCAAAAGAATATCATCAATGGTGTACCTCTTGGCTTAAAAATCACTTAGAGTAACACAAAATTGATTCTTCTATCTTCCAACTTTTTCATTAATGAAGGTCAAACTTATCTTTATTTTTTATTCAAAATACAAAAAAGTGTTAGATAATTTAATAAGAATTAATTAAGTTCTAAGTACTTTTATAAATTTTTGAGTATTTTTAATTGAGTTTTTATTACATTTTTTTTTTGTCTACTAGATACTCAATTTTTATATTGTCTAATATAGTTCATATAATTTAATTTATTCGTTAATTAGATAATACGATTACTTTTTTCATATTATTTTGCTTATTTATCTCCGAAATAAGAGATTTTGTGAATAATACAAAATGATATTAAAAAAAATAAAGAAAAATAAATTAAATGACAACATTGAAATATGTAAAAAAAATTAAATATTCAATAGAATAAAAAAATGATTAGAAATTCAATTGAAAATATCTAAGTTTATGAAAGAATTAAAATTTAATTAAGTCTTTTAGTAATATTAAAGATTAATTTATCTTCAAACTCTTTGTAATTAACTAGTACTATACTTTAACACTACTACAAGAAAAAATGGTTTTAGTGGAATTTGTTTTTACATTATTCAAGGTTAAAAACTCTATTAAGTCATTTACTCAGGATTGTAGTTCCCCGCTAAATCATTTATGAGGAACATGTTTCTCGAGGGTTTTTTTATATTTCAAGAAAAGTCTTTCAGAACCTCTGTTAAATACCATGAGTTTAAAAACCTCGTAAAATAAACTTTTGGAATTTAACAAAGGTTAAAAAAACCTCCGTTATTTTGCTAAGATTTTAAAATAAACATTTAGAATTTAACAAAAGGTTAAAAATAAACATTTAAATTTTAAAATAAACCTTTGAAATTCAACGAAAGTTAAAAAAAACCTCTGTTATTTTGTCGAGGTTTTAGAATAACCTTTTTAAACTTAATGAAAGTTAAAAAAAGCCTCCATTAATTAAATCAATTCCTAGGATTATATTAACCTCCGCTAAATAATCTCCATTAAAATATTTTTCTTGTAATGTAAACTATTAATATTTTTTTTGTAATATATGGTGTTTTTTTGAAGAGATGGTTTTAAAAGAATAAATATCAAAATTTTAAATTATGTTTAAGAATATAAATTAGAACTTTAATTATTTATTTACTAATAATTTTAAAAATCTATCATTTTTTATATATTTTTTCTTTGTATTCTCTCTATGTTTAGAAAGTTGGCTGTCGTCCTTTTTCTTATCAGATCACACCAATTAGATGGAGAATGAGACTTCATCTAAACCAATCCTATCCGTTTATATAATTTGCTTTGAAGTAAGTATATAATTACATTAAATCCTTTCTTCATTTTCCTCTGTAGTTTTATTTGTGATTTTTACAAATTTAATCATTAAGAATGTTTTTTTATTGGACTAATTTCTTATTATTATATTATTGCTTAGGTGGTGTAACTTAGGATTTTTGGAGATTTTGAGGGTTTCCATTTCTTCCTCTTAGTGTGGAGTTCTTATTTTGGGAAGGAAGCAACTGCTAGGTAAGGGAAGTTGGAACTTTGCTTAGAAATTGTTTGGAATGGTTTAAGATTATATGAATTTGTATGTTTTTTTTTTTTTATAATTAATGGTTTATTTGAGTTTGAGTAATTGTTGGATATATTGTTTGGATGATTTTAAGAGTTGGTAGACCATATTTTAAATTAGTGATAGAAGTGGTTTTTTGTGGTACCAGTTGGTTAGAATTAAGTTTGTAAGTATAATTTATTCTATAAGGAAGGTTGAATGGAGCATGGACTCTTTTTTACAATAGATAAAGATAAATTATCTAATAATAGACTATTTAATCCGATCATCTATATAGCATAATCGTCTAGATAGACCGTCTAATAGATCGTTTAACAAGAAGAATAAAGAAAACAACAAAGAATGAGCAATAACAAGAATAATGAGAGATCAACATATAATAATTTATTTTGGTTCACTCAAATTCAGGTTACATCTAGTCTCCTTAAGAAACTATTCAAGAGTTTTCACTAACCAACACACTTGGTTACGATGAGTATTCTCACATCTCCAGGATATAACGAGTATTCTCACCTCTCCAAGTTACAACAAGTATTCGTTCTTCTCCATGTTGTACCTTCTTAACCTCTCCCTAAGAATAAGAAATCTCAATAAAACAAAGAACATTCTCAAAGAAAGTACAAAGAAAACTCACATGGGTATAACTTCACAATAAGAAGAATTACAATGGTTTACACCCAATCCAAAATACTAGATATTCTAACAACTTGATTAGACGCTTAATATAATTCATGTATTTTCAGCAATATTACTTGAATAGCTTGACTTGCTCTTACTTTTGTTCTTCACCTTATATAGCTTTTCAAAGTTGTCATTTGATACTTGAATTGGTTATGTTTGGATTTTGTAATATCTTTATCTTTTTTGTATTACATGCTCAAAACAAAAAGCTTGGATTTGTAATCTTAAAATTTGTTTCACTTTGAATCTATTTAAGAAACTAATTTGAAAGTATTTATAATCTAATATAGATTAGTAAAAACAAATCAAAACATAATCTTAAATCTTTTCATTCCAAGTAATACGTGATGCTAAAAACATAGTACTTGAAATTTTCAATTTTAAAATTCGTTTCTGTTTAAAAAAAAATTATAGATAATCGCAATATATCACATCTAATAAAATTTGTTTAAGTGAGATAATTATGAAAGAGATATTGTTTCCTAAAAACAAACTGTTAATATCATTTTAAAACTGGCTGATAAAATCTTCTTTTTATATAATATCTCTTTGGTTGAACGTGCTTATAGTATATATATGATTCAAAAGATTTTTTTAACTATTATAGTAAAAAGAATTGTTACTTGTTCAATACGTTTATCAAATTGTCTAGCATGAACAAAACAGTAGACCCTTAGAGGATTTATTGTATATTGCAACTTTCACTAGCCATTATTAGATAATTTACTACGAATGATGAAAGTAATAACTAAAGCGCTATTACTATGATAAACATATAGGTATTAAGTTAGAGGATTTTATGAGATATCTACACAAATAGACAAAAGTATCATGTGGTGAGATTTGATAGAGGTTGTTGGCATCAATTTTGGTGGTGAAAAGTCAACAAGTCTATTATTTTAAAGACACTAAAGGTCCTAATTGGCTAGTGATAGTGGAAACAAAACCATGAGATTAGTATGATACGTTGAAGGAATCTATAAATGAGGTATGTCAAGATGAACACATTGACTCAATCTCATTTATATCTAATGTGGCAGATAATAAGCATGAATATTTATTGGATAGAAATTACATAGCCCAATCCACAACGAACAAAAATTTAACGATTCCTTAAAAAGTTATTGATGATGAAGAAAGTGATGATCAAAGTATTACTTTAACAATAAAGAAAACAATGATATTGGTAAAGATGATATAGCAATTATAATTAAATATTGCTTTAAGAGAGAAAAAGAGTGAAAGAGAGAAAATTAGACGCTTTAAATTTTATATGTTAAATAAGAATTTAAATTTTAAATGAATATAAGTATAAATATATGAATAGATAGAAAATTTAATATCTTAGAAAAATAAATATTGTAATTGTAAGATGACTTAGTGGAAGTAGAGTCTTGAATTGAAGGCCATGAAATAAAAAAGTAAATCAAAGTTTTTATTCTTTTTAACAATTATTAATGATATAATAATAATGAAAATTAATATTATATGATTATTATTAATTTATAAATATCAAATAATTTGTTATTACTTATATTTTTATTGAAAAAATAATTATATCATATGATATTTTATATTGATGAGTAGTTATCTCTAAAATATATATTTTATCATTTCTAGTGATAAATTAAAAATTAATCGTAAACAATATAAAAATATTTATTATTATTAATTACATTATAAAAAATAAAAATAATGCTGAATTATTTAAAAAATCATAAATTCAAATTTAAAATAATACAAATTTGTGATGCATTATTATTGATCCAAGTAATTTAGTATTGCAATGATTAATAGTTTGTCACAAATAATAAATAAACATTAATTTATAAATATTTATTAAATTTTATATTAATTATATTCTTATTATGAGAAAATTAATTTTATTTATATAACACTTTTTAGTAATTATTTATTATATATATATATATATATTAATTTTTTAATATAATTATTGTGACATCTTTGAATTTTGTCCTTATTATAAATAATATTTATGATAAATATAAAAATTGTCACAAATAATACATAAAAAGTAATAAAAAAATTATATTTATTATTAATATTTTATCATAAAATTTATATTTCTTGTTGTGAGATATTAAATATTTTGAAGAAGTGTGTTAAGATTAGTTTTCAGAGAAAAGTAATGAGAGTTAAGAGATCCCAAAAAAAAAAAATAGAGGAAACACTATCATCAAAAATAGAGATGGAAAAAAAAATACTCTCCAATAAAATCCGTCACAAATAGAAAATTAGTAGTTTTAACTTATAGGACCTATTACCATATATACTTTATATATATAAAAAATTTAAATAATAAAATGTCTTTTATTGAATTATAATTTTTGAAAATTAATCCTTTGATTGAAAGTTTCAATATATGTATAAAATCTTATATTAGTCTAAAATTGTTATTTTTTTTAAAAAGTTAAAAAATCAAAATGAAAAAAAAGAGTAAATATAAAAGAGTAAAACAAATTATTGTTATTATTCTATACATAAATGAGGCAGAGGAAATTTTATATGAAAATAAAATTAGAAGAATATAGTGCTTAATAGTGACGCAAAGAATGTTGTTTCTCTATCAAATTATTCCTTCGATTGAAAAAGAGATACACTATTTTCTCTTACTTTAAATTCATATGTAAACTACACGAAGAAAACGCTTAATAGCGACGCAAAGAATGTTCTTCACACTCAAAAAGAAAAGACTTGGAATATATATATATATATATATATATATATATATATATATATATATATAACATATTGAGAAGTGTTTCAATAATTATTTTACAAATACTTAGAAGAAAAATAAAATAAAATATTTTTTACAAGTTAAGACTAGTTTATATACAAACTCAAAAGTAAAAAAAATGAAAAAAAATGAGAGAATTTCAACAAATTACTTAATATATAAATTGATTTTAACTTTAAAAAAAATCATTTTTTAATTTTGTCCAAATATATTTCAGTGAATTTTATTGCTTAAAATGTTGGAGATCTCATATCCATTAGAGATTAGGATATTTCATATTATACAAGTGGATGCAAACTAGGGGTAACAATGCGGGTTGACCTGCCCGTATAGGTCCGCCCCACATAGGCCAACCCTGCGTTTAACCCGCAAAATACGGGTCGGGTTAGCCCGTACCGCACAAGAAGTGTAGACTCATTTTAGTAGTTCGCTCCACGTAAGAGGTAGCTCGCGGGCCAACCCACATAAGGAAAACATTTTTTTAATTAAATTTTATCCTTGTTTTAATTCTTTCAATTAAGATAAAAAAAAAAACCTATAAAGGTATTCAAGTATGATGGTTGTTAGAAGGCTTGATTAAAAATAATTAAAGTTTTGTTTTGCATATATTTTCCTTCTATGTGTATGTAAATGTAATAGAGTATTTTATCAAAGTTTTGCTATAAAATATTTTAATAAAATCTCTTCTTATATTATTTTTTATTAACAAATTTTAAATGTAAAACTTTACTTAAAATTAACTCCACTCTTATTTTTAATATTAACTTCTTTAGATGATTAAAATAAAACATACTTCATTTTGGTACATTAAATTATTATTATTTAAATAAAATAAAATAAAAGTTACACTGTAATAATAATGTGAGTGAGATATAAATTTTTTTATTGAAAAAATAAAATAATTATTTTTTTATTTATGCGGGCCTACGGACCAGCAGGCCAACCCGCCCCGCTATTGGCCTACGTGGGCTGCATAGGCGGGCCTAAGCTGGTCAACGAGTTAGATTAGTGAGTTCGTTCCGCGCTTTATAGTAACAAACCGCCATCCGGCCCGCATGACCCACCCGACATTGCCACCCTTAATGCAAACCTCACCTTATAAGCCGATTTTATAAGGTTGAGTTAGGCTTAAAGGGAATTTCTTAACATTGTATCAAAATCATTTAGAACATATCCTAGCAAGAATTTGTTGAATTTATCAGATCACTCATTATCGGACCGTTATCAGACCACCAATAAATACATAGTCCTATGCACGAGCTGTCACTCTCGACGTGATGGGTGTGTGTTGGAGAACTTTAAAAAAAATTAATTTAATTTCTACATAAACTAATTTGTAAAAAATCTCTTATATTAAATTTTAAAAACTATTTTAATTAATTATATGTATATACATGCACACCAATTAATATATAATTAATGTTAACAAAATTCAATATTAAATCATCCACCAAAATTGTACAATGTTAGATGTAAGAACATATAGGAGAAAGTTCTTCTTGAAGTACAATATAATGAGACTTTTGTTTGCCATGCAAAGGCTTTATATAAACAATAGCTCTTTGGAGGAAGTAACCTTTGTATCAACTGCTCATCTCTAACAACCAATTCAAAACCCTACATTGCATACCAACTTGTAGTTAATTACATAAGTAAGGAAATTATTGGTTAAGGATTAAGTAAGATTTTGGTATCTCTCCAATTTTTTCAGTGTTTTCTCATATCAATAATTTAATAAATGTGTTAATCTAAAGTATGACAAGTTATTTTTGTTACTATTATATTAGGTTGACAGATTAATTTTGATACAATTATATCAATATATCTACCACTAGAATAATTATATGCCAATACCATTAATATAAAAGTAATAAATTACTCTCATAACTAAATTAATCTATTAATTAAATGTTGGGCATAAAAAAAGAAGTATTAATTTCAATGAGACTAATTTGAAGGTTTATTTCACCTTAGATAATTTATTTTATTTAAATATTTAAACAAATTTTACCTTTTATTTGTATTACTTAAAATCATTTTCGTTCTTATATATGATATTTTTATTTCTTTTAGTTATAAATTTGGACATGTAAGAACTAAAAGAGATTGAAATTGATATGTGCATAAATTAAAAGAAATTAAAATTATATATAGGTATACTAAATAAAAATGAAATTATACATATAAACTAAAATATTTTAACTATATAAACCAAAAAGAAAAGTTATCTCTTTTACTTTTAATTCTAATTCATATTATTTGTAATCTCTTTATGAATTAAAACGTCACATATTAAAATAAGTCTCTTTTTTAGTCTTATTATTTAGATATTTTACTTAATTTGCTCTTATTGTTAATAAAAAAATGTTTATCAATTTTTAATTAATTTTAAAATGCAATAATGTTTCATTAAAAGAGAGGCTTAATCAAATCTTAAAAGATCAAATTATTATATTTTAAAAACCAACACACTTGATTAATTAAGTATTTTATTAATAAATTGATTAATTTGAACAAATTTAATAAACCATATAAAAAAAACTAAACCAAAATATTAAAATTGTACTTATGAGAACTAAAAAGAATTAAAATGCATGTGAGACTATAGTAAATGCATAATTAAAAAGTAAAACTTGTGGAGTAAATAAGAAATTAAACCTTAATTATATATGATTATGATCCAAAAGGGTGATTGTACCTTGTGTGATGGAAGTAGCATTGATCATAGGACTATTATTCCTTTCTGGTTGAAGTGGTGATCTTTGTGGTGAAGGCCTTTCTAGCTTCAAAGAAGCATCAAATTTCTTGTGATTACCTACACTTTCTCCATGGAGTACCATCAACGGCTTTGTGTCATAGATCTCTGACATGGGATCACTATCCATTGATGGTGGTGAAATCTGAACCTTGTTGTGATGATGATGATGGTGATGATCACCTTTGAAAGGGTCCTCTTCAGGGCTAATGCATGATGAAGTTGTTCCCAGATCTTGAAGCCTGAGATCATCACACCAGATCAATGGACTCTTCCCACTTCCACTGTAGGGGTAAAGCCTCTTCTTTCCCTCAAACACACCCTCATTGTTTGATCCCATAAACCCTTCAAGTTGCTCACCACCACCACCACCATACAAGTTAAGATCTTGAAAAGAAGGGTAGTTCATAGGACAAAAGTCTTTCATCACCCCCATCTCACTGCTTCCTTGAGCTCCTCCCATACCCTTCATGCTTGTGCCCATGTTTTCACCTGCAAGTGTGTGATAAGCCTTCTCCAATATGCTCTGCATGTACTTTCCTTGAGCCTCAATCCTCAGCTGAAGGTTCTTCTGAACCTGATAACAAATCATAAACCAAATCATAAACCTGCTATGTATAGCTCAATTGAAGGTGTCTGATTCTGAATTTGTATGTTTTCGATTAAAAACAAGTGATTAGTTTTATATTGTTCAGGTGTTTGTTTAGTTATTTGTGAAGGAATATCGTTTTTGTTGTATTAATTTAAATGTTAGGTGTTCAAGATGTAACAGAGTTAGAACACTTCGCAAGTGGTGATTCATATTTATTTATTTTTGTCCTTACTAATAAAAAAAATGTTATCACAAACTAAGAAATATGAGGTTATTTCAAGCTTTAATATTTTTCTCTTCAAACTAATCTTATTTAACTGAAAAGTAAAACCTATTTAGAACTCAAATTTGTCTACATTGATCAACCTTAGGTTGAATACATTAAGTGTGTTCAAATCCTTGGTTTTTCAAAGTTTAAATATTACATTCAACATTAATACTATAAGAACATTTGTCTGTTGAACAGCTTTAACTAATTTTTTAGAAAAATCTAAAATTTATTTAAAAAGTGTGAGAAAGAAATTTTTTTTGAACATAATAATTGGAGGAAGTAACTTTTATTCTTATGAAAAATGTAAGATACTTACCTTTGATGTGATAGTAAGAAATTAAACAAGAATGAGTATATTTTTCGAGGAAATATTTTAAGAACTTATATATAACAAATATCAGAATGTGATATAATTATATATGCTCACTTTTTTTAAAAATGATTTATGATAAAGGAAAACAAGCACACCATTACATGGACTTTAAACAGTCATGTTTTACCTCTAGTTGTTCATGCAGTCTTCTCTGCACTTCCATTTGCATCCTATATATTGCATCCAAAAACCCAATTAAAAAAAACAAAAGAAAAACTCAGTGCATGTTATTGATGTTTTTTAGAAACAATCTGCATATAAGAACTGCTTTTTCTTCTACATAAACACACACATAATGTATTAATAAACAAACAAAAATTATAAGGACATTGAAATAATAGAGAAGATGGTGGAAAACCAATTCTCTTGAAATAATAGAAGTGTGAAGTAAGCATACTCGTTCATGTTGCGACCAATCATGGCAGAAGAGGAGCCAATGTTTCTCTGAAGTTCTAAAGCAGAAGCTGCAAGTATAAAAAGATGTTATGAGTATAGCAGAAGAAACTTCATGAAAGTGATAAGCCAGAAAAAGAGTAAGCAACACCTCTCATGCCATCCTTAATAGAGTGTTCATTGAAATCCTTGTGGGGCTGCTTTCCAAGTCTGAATTTCTACGAATTTCAAAGAACAAATTAGCATAAAGGAAAAGGGGAAAAGGAAAAAAGAGATGCAACAAGATAGCCAGAGAAATCCAGTGTCACAAAAGTGTTCTATAAATGAAAGCAAAAGTGCTGTGGAATTGAATAAGGCTTGTGTTCAAAACCTGAAGGTGGCTCTTTAGGTGGTAAAGGGTGAGACCCTTCACACCCATAACCCTCATGATTGTCTTAGGAGTGGCCTCTGCAAATCACACAACACAAAAGAGAGTAACTCAGTAAACAACGTATCAGCCTAATTGAAATGCCAAGTTGCATAGTGATGTCTAATATGAAAAAGAGACTCACTGAGTAAACATATCTATATACAACGTATCAACCTAACTGAGATATCAAGTTGTATCGTGATATCTAACATGAAAGATTTAAAAAAACATATCTATATACAAATAGAAAATCTTTGTTTGATTCCACCATGTATAAAAGCTTGTTACACCAGCAATCTTCATTATATAAGAAGAGTAAAGTTGGAGAAAGTTGTGAGAGGAGTTAATATGATTATAGTATGAATTGGAAGTAGAAATTGGGACATGAATGCAAAGAAGATAGGTTGCAGGAAAAGAGAGAAAAGAATCAAAAGGGGTGTTGAGAATAGTACTATCAGGTCCTCCAAGCTGAGCAACAGCATCAACAAAGCGTTCATGCAGTTCAACAGTCCAACGAAGACGTGGCTTAGGGTCTGTGGTGAGGACAAGCCCTGAGTCACCTTGAACACACATGGGTCTGTCATGGGAATTCATAGTTGAAGGCTTCTTAGGAGGGAACATTCTTTCCATCTCTCTCTCTCTTTCTCTGTGTGTGTGATGAGAAGATCAGCTAAAGAAATTGTGAAGAACAAATTCGATGATGCAAAGAGGGATGAATATGATTCAAGAGGAAATGAAGATGTGAAAGGCTTTGGCAATAGCTGCTGCTACCTCCTCTTAAGTGCAGAGAATAAGGGAAGAGCTACCCTTGCTTAAAAAGAATGTATTAAATAAAAAGATTTGTTTTTTTATGTTAAAAAAAGAATAAAGCATTCCTATTCTAACATGCAACCCTTCCTTTCAAAAAGTCACTCTCTTTCTATCTCATTCCATCCTTTGATTATTACTAAATGATTTCTCATACCAATCATATAATTATTATTTTTTTATATCTTATAATATATATAGATAGATAGATTGATATGTAGAGAGAGAAAAAGAGTGTGGGTTAGAGTTTAATCAAAATTCTTTATTAGGACAATTATTGATTAGTGATAGATTTTTTTGAGGAGAATATATGGAAGAAATTGACATCAATAAAGTATAAGTTAAACTTTTATATAGGATTGATATTATTTCTAATTTAAAATCTTAAGATAAGAATTAGTTGGATAAAAAAGATATTTTTTTTAAAAATGTTGTGTTTTGATAAATCATAAAATTTATAAATTATAATTTAAATTATTTATTTGTATTATGATGTCTAATACATTTCATTATACCGAGAATATATAGTAAGATTAAATATTTAGAGATACTTCAATAGCAATAATATCCCAATAACTTGACTATAATAGACTTTAAAATGTTATAATATAGTATTAATAAGTAAGTTTATGTCTAACTCAACTTTACAAAATTTATTTGTAAAATCATGATTTTATTCCACTTATATATTATAATTCAATCTTATTCATAGTTAATGTAAAATCTTCAAACGTATAAGTATATAAGTATTATGTAAATCTTATATATATTACAAATTAGTGTTGTGTTAAGTTTAAAATTTATTTTTTAAGATAATATCAGAAACCGTTCTAGCAAAATTTGTTAGAACTATTATATCACTCGTTATCAATTACTCTTAAATACTTATTCTCATGATATATTCATTTTTTAATTAGCAAAATTTTACATAGCATTACTTAAACATATATTTAACTTTGTATTTTTTTATCAGCAAATAACAATAAAATTAAATGAGTTCATTTCAAGAGGGGTCCAACCCTTATAAAAAAGAATTTAACTTTGTATTACTACTAATCATCCTAAAACTTTTAACTTGTAACTACTTATACTTTCTAAATGTCTTTTATATACTCGAGATATTCATTGATTATCTATGTAAAAGAGTGTATTAATTAGAGATTTCACATTTAGAAATAAAATCAATTTTAATATGTAAATAGATGTACAAATTTCTTCTTAAAAATTATAATAAATCTAGATAATTCTCAATTTTTCTTATACCTTTGATGATGTACAATGTGTAATTCACTTTTTGGTCGTTTATGTTTGCATGGTGGTTTCGTGGTACGACAACCTTTTCAGCATAATGATTAGTATGAACCCATCAACGACCTCTTAGATACAATGGAAAATAACACTTTTATTATATATGCATCTCGTCTTTTAAGAATAACTATTCAATATTTTTCTCTTTTATTTTATTAAAATGTGTTTTAAAAATAAAATGATAAAATAGAATGCATGTGTTGATAAATTGACTAATTTATGATTTATTAATAAAGAATCATTTTATTGGTATAATAGGTTTTCATCTAGTCTACTATTAGAATTCTTTATTAATAGGTATAATTTATCAATGTATCGTTTTTATTAACATATGAGTTTTAGTCTAGTCTTCTCATATTTTTATATTATATATATAACAACAAATTATTGTTATTACTTGAGGTGTCAGTCTTGTTGAGATATCAAGTAGGACAGTGATACTAAAGTGAAATCTAATTAATGATAAAGTAGAGGATTTTTAGTAAATTGATGAAGTTAAGATTAGAGATACACCATATAAAATATATGCATTTTTTAAATAACATGAAAAAAAGTTTTGTGTTGATCTTTAACTGTACCCAGAAGAATCTTGTACCTAATTTAATTTGTCAATGTTCTTCCCATTCTTTTCGGCTATTCAACATATTAAAATTTAATAGTTCTACTGGAATTTGTATTAAAGAAATTAAAATAATACTAAAATATATTATTTCATAATTTTATGATGTTGAAAACTAATATAAAACACCAATTTATAACATTTTAACATTGAAAATACATTTAGAAGTTTAAATAAAACATGTATTTCCTATTTAAATTAAAATTCCAATAATATACATTAGTAATAGGGAAAAAAACTGCATGTGGAATAAAAAATAAAAAATATTTTAAATTGATTTTTTTAAAATGTTATTTAATAATTTCTTTTTATTGAAACCAGTTTTGTTCATTATTGTATCACAATTAAACCAGATAAAGGATGAGTTTCATTCAGATTTGACCGATTTAACTAATTGGTTTGATATAATTTTGAGAACCATATACAGATTACTAGTTATTATTAAAAAAATTATTAAATAAAAATAATTTTAAAGATAAAAAATAATTAATTATTAACTAAAATTAAATACTTATTATAAATTAAAAAATTATTAATATCTAATAGTTTTAAATTTATAAACTAGTTTTTAAATTATTAGCTACCAATGTTTTAGTTAATAATTTTAAAATTTATAGTAATTGGTAACTATTTTAGAATTTTTTATCATAGAACTATACTAATATAATAACTAATTATTTTTTATCTTTAATTTAGTATATATTTAATGATTTTTTTAAGTGTATATAGTTGAGATAATCTATAATAGTTTCATATGATTAGGTTTTGGAGAAATTAGTATAATTACCACCAAAGTATAAGTAAACTAATGTCTTAATGATTTTGAGTTGAAACTTTAGTGTTTAACTACATCAAATGTTTAGTAGAAAGATTATTTTCCTAGAATATTATGATGATTTGAGGACAAATTTTGAATTTATGCTATAATTGGTATTATTTGTAGATGTAAATGTCATTGCAATCATATGGAGGACCTTCTACATATAAAGTATTATAAGATTCAAAGCTTTTGTGCTCATGAAGTTTCTCTTCCATGCATCTTAAACCTTGAATACATATTATATAAATTTCAAATTCAATTTACTTGCATTGAGAAATGATGATGGTGATAAATATTAAAAAGAAAACAGAAAGAAATAAAATGGGGTGATTCTTCCAAATCGAATGAGAATAAATGCTTTCTTTTTTGACAATCAAAGGAAGATTCCACTTCGAAATGTATAAAAGTTAATGCTTATATAATATTTTGGAAACCTTCTTTATAAAAAATAGTTCCCATCTACGTGATTAGCATGTTTTCATTAGTTTCTTTTTTTTTCATGAGGATTGCTGATAAAAAAATAAGATAAAAAAATAAAATTGATTTATACTAGCACATACATGCACTTGTTTGATTTTCTTTTGTGTTTTTCCCTTCTTTTTTTTATTATTAACATCTCGGTATATATTTTTTAAAATATAGAAGTTTCGTAATACTATCACTATATTAACTCTATTTATTTTAAATGGAGAAAAGAAATTGGTAGGAAAGTTAATTACTTTCACATTGTTTGAGAAGAAAAATGGAAAAGAAGCATTGCTAGACAAAAAAAAGTCTTCAATAACAATTTTATGTGCAAATCATCGTTGTATATCGCTTATAACAAGGATTTTGATTATCAATTATAGTTATAAATGTTATATACAACGACTATTTTTTAAAAAAAAATTAAGAAAATAAAAATTAAGGTATTAATTAGACGATGGTTTTAGTTAAAATTATGGTCGAATGTGTCATGTGATAATGGTGGTGGGTGTAATTGTTGTTGTATTCTATATTTTTTTTTTAAATGTTCATTTGTTTCGTGATATTTATATCAATTTAACAACTTGTGTATATAAAAAAAAATGTTAAACAAGTAGTTAAAATTAACAATATCATATGGAAAACATAAATCATCAATATATAAATCAAAGAAAAAATAATATAATGAATGAAATGAAGTACATAAAAAAATTGTAAATAAGTATTGCAAATGTGAAGAATTTTAAAACATAAAAGGTACAAGTTTAAAGAAAATTTAAAAACAAACTTAAGAAACTATTCTAATATCTTTTGGTCTAATATGTTGTAGAAATTGATAAGATAAGTTACCCGTGTTGATTTAATATAGCCAATAACACATGGATGTTCACTTCTCTTCTACCTGGGGTTAAAACAATTTGTTGTAAGTGGGTGTTTAAAAATAAATATAATGTTAATGGATCGTTTCAAAGGTATAAAGCCAAACTTATAGTCAAAAGATTTCATTAGAAGGATTTGATTACTTTAAAAAATTTATTCTAATAATTAAACCCACCATTATTTGTATCATTCTTACTATTGCTTTGGCTTATCAATGGCCTATTAATCAGATTGACATCAAGAATGCTTTCTTGTTTGGGAATCTCAATGAAATCATTTACATGTTACAACCTCTAAGATTTAATGGGGACGATCATGCTTTTGTTTTTCAACCCCATAAAGATATATACAAACTCAAACAAACTCCCAAATCATGGTTTCAAAAGCTAAGTTCCACTCTTATATCCTTTAGTTTTTCCTCTACTAGAAGTGATTGTTCTTTATTTGTAAAATTTGATACTTCTATTGTATTATTCATTATAATTTATGTTGATGATATAATTATCACTTGTAACTTTTCTCATGTTTTTTTTTTATCGGCAATAAAAAATAAATAAATAAGAACCACTTCAGGGGTGGTTCAACCCTTATACACGGTACCCAACTACCGATTCCTGCCTAAAGCCTCTCAAACTAACAAAAACTTACCTTGCCCAAGTTATATCTAACACACTTACGTAATTAACCTCATGCACAACAAAGGTTCTAGACACCAATCGGAAAAGGAAAACGAGGCTGATCTGAAATTTAAAGAGACCCAAGACCAAACCCTTACTTGCACCAAAGAAAATACTTCGCACGCATCTGCCACTCCTCTTTTGAAAATTAAGCTATTCCTGTGATTCCATATTTCGCTAACCACCCCGACCCAGATTGTGTTCCAAACACTATTAACCGTCTCTGAAGCAGGGCACATCCTAAAATGGTCAAAGTTATTCTTCGGCTCAAAGTGTGACACGACTAGAACCCCAAGCCATCTATAGCATAGACTCCAAACTTGCCGGGCAAAGTTGTAGTCGAAGAACAAATGTCAGCAAGTTTCTTCCTCCTTCCCGCACAAACTACACATCGAACTATCCACCAATACCCCTCTTCTACTCAAATTTACCTTAGTAGCAAGCTTGTTTTTCATCAACCTCCAAGCTAAAAGCATTGCAGAGGGCACAGTCTTGCACCTCCACAACTTACAATAAATTGGCGAAAAGTTCACCTCCAAATCCTTCCTGACAAGATTGTAGGCAGAATTGATTGAAAAAGTATGAAAACTCCCCTCCTTCCAAATCCAACTATCCACCTCTCCCGAGGCTACCCCCGAGCCTTAAGCAAAAGCTGACTTAACTGATCCACCAACGACTTCTCCCACTCAAAAAACGGTCTTCTCCAAGCAAGCTGCCAAACCCAAACACCGTTCAACCAAAAACCAAGCTCCGCCAGCTTTGCGTCTTTGGTAGAACTAGTAGAGAACAACCTTGGAAAGGCATTCTTCAAGGACTCACCGTTCAGCCAACTGTCCTTCCAGAAATAAATATCCTTCCCGTCGCCAACTTTCCACTTGAAACCATCTTCAAAATTTCTCCCCCACCCCTCCGAAGACCACACCTCTTTCAAATCTTTCCACCAGAGGGAGCACCTCCTACCTTTTCCTTCCTCTCCCAAACTTCTCCACCCTTCATATTTAGAAAAAAGAATCTCTTTCCAGAGGCTGCCCTCCACCGATCCCAGCCTCCAAATCCACTTCCCCAATAAAGCTAGGTTGAACAACTTTAAATCTATGATCTCAAGCCCTCCATATTCGCGAGGCTTACAGACCATTCTCCAGGAAGCCCACGCAATCTTCCTTCCTTCTACACCTCATCCCCATAGAAAATTTCTTTGTATCCTAATCAGCTTTTTAGCCACCCCCGAAGGCAGTTTGAATAAAGACATAAAGAAAAGCGAAATAGAAGAGAGCACGGACTTGATCAAACATATCTTCCCAGCCATCGTCAAACATCTTCCCTTCCACCTGCTTAATCTAGCCTGAACTTTCTCAATCACCCCATTCCAAAAGTTCCCTCGCTTATGACACCCACCTACTGGCATACCCAAGTAAATAAAAGGAGCAACCATCGTTTCGCAGTTCATAATAGCTGCGAACTGCTGAAGCACCACCTGGTCCAACCCCATCCCGCCAATCCTACTCTTCACAAAATTAACCCTTAACCCGGAAGCAAGCTCAAAACATTGCAGAATCGCCTTAATGTTAAACACACTTTTGGTATTAGCTTCGCAGAGGAACAAAGTATCGTTTGCATATTGTAACATATTTACCTTTACTTTATTTTTTCCAACCTCCAAATTGTCAATCAACTTCTTTTCTTCTGCTACCCTTGCCACCCCAACTAGCCCTTCTGCCACGATGAGGAAGAGAAAAGGAGCAAGTGGGTCACCCTGACGGAGACCCTTTCTAGGAAAGAACTCCCTGGTTGGACTCCCATTAACAAGGACTGAAACCGAAGCCGACTCTAAACAACCCTTTATCCACTGAATCCAACGTTCACAGAATCCCAACCTCTTAAACATATAAAAAATGAAATCCCAATTCACCGAGTCGTAAGCCTTCTCATAATCAACTTTGAAGAACACGCAACTCTTCCTCTTTCTCTTGTACTCTTCCAGAACCTCATTCGCAACAAGCACACTGTCCAATAAACCTCTTCCTTCTAGAAAAGCCGACTGTCTAACATCTATTACTTTTCCGATCACCTTTTTCAAACGCAAGGAGAACGCTTTAGAGATGATCTTGTACAAGCAACCTACTAATGAAATAGGTCTAAATTCCCCTAGCTGTTGAGGATTTTATACTTTTGGTATCAAACAAAGAAACGACGCATTCGAACCTCTCGGCCATTTGCCAGTATCTGCGAAATCCTTAACAGCCGCCACCACATCCCTCTCAAGGATGTCCCAACAAGATTTTATAAACCCAAAGTTAAAACCATCAGGACCGGGGCTCTTTGAACTATCACATCCCCAAATCGCGGCTCTCACCTCTTCTTCCGAAAATTCACCAATTAGCATCTCGTTGTCGGATTCTGATAAGGAATTAAATTCCACCTTATCCAGTCTGACCTGACAAGCATCATTCCTAGCAAACCTCTCTTCAAAAAACTCACAAACCTTATTCTTTACCTCCTCCTTATTGTCACACCAAGTGTTATTGACAAAAAGCCCATGCAACTGATTTCTTGCCCTCCTCCATTTTACCGAAGAATAGAAGAACTTTGTATTGAGGTCCCCCTGCTTAATCCAGCTCTGTCTTGCTTTTTGAAATAAAATCGCCTCTTGTTTAGACTTATACACTGAAAGCTTAGCAAAGAGGGATGTTCTCTCTTCCCTTTCTGACTCGTCTAGCCCGTCTTCTTCATCTCGAAGGTCTAATTCGTCTAACCTCAGTTGTAATTCCTTGCTAGCCTGATTCACATCACCGAAGACTTCCTTGTTCCATACCTTTAAGTTTGCTTTTAACTTTTTTAGCTTTTCTTTAAACACAAAAATTCATCTTCCCTCCACCTTGTAAGAACTCCAACTCGACCTCACAAACTCTTTAAACCTGCTATCTTTTTGCCACACGTCCAAACACCTAAAAGGTTTTGGTCCCCAATCCACTTAAACTTCCTTCAAAATAATTTCACAATGATCCGAGACAGCCCTACTTAGAACAAATTGTTGGTTGTTAGGCCAGAAGTCCAACCATTCCTTAGACACTAACACCCTGTCTATTCTGCTTTTAACCAAACCATTGGGTTTGTACCATGTAAACTTCCTGCCCACCAAAGGAATATCTAGCAATTGTGATCCTTCAATGAAATCATTGAACCCCTTTATTTCTCTAGAGTAGTCAGAAATCGAAATCTCACTCTTCCTTTCCTCCTTCCTTCTAATGGAATTAAAATCCCCAATAACACACCAAGCCTTTGAGAGTTGACCCTGTCTAAAACCACCTACCACGTTCCACATCTCTTTCTTTTCCCTTAAAGAGCCAGAACAGTAGATATTCACAATAGTTACATGTGCTCCATTGCCTCTCTTCCAAAACCCCTCTAACACAGTATAATTTCTCCCATTTACAAAACTGGATAAATGAAACGACTTATTACTCCACATCGTAAGCACTCTCCCTGCACTATTTATAGCTTTGTTTTCCACCCATTCTACTTCGTTGGTTCCCCAAAGTAGACACACCTTCTTCCTACTAAAATCCGAACACTTTGTCTCATGTAAACACACCATATCCACCTGTTCTCTGCTGATCAAATCCCTTACATACTTCCTTTTTACGACACCTCCTACCCCTCTGATATTCAGACTAACTATCTTCATTGATAACCTTTCTCCTTTCCTTCCACATCTTTCTTGTGGTTACACCTCCCTGATTAGACAACGAACAAATACTATTTAAAACCATATCTTCTTGACCTGGGAACGAAAACCCAGGTTCTTTCCCTACTCCCCAAACACTGGAAGCCACATTCTTATCGGACCTCACCCAGAAAATTCTATTACAGTTCTCAATTGCACTGTCCGAAGTGAATAAAGATTTTGACTCCCCTTGTGTCAAGGACGACCTCCCGCTCACCCTCATAGGTGGCTCCACCATCCTCTGAACTTTCTCCGCTTCTTCTAACTTGTTACCTTTTGAAGACCCACTAACCGCCGATCCAGAGATTAATGTACCTGAGATCGGATGCTCTAACGCTCCCACTTCCTCCATCCTAACTCCAGCCTGTTCCGCTTCTTCCAATAACGGTCCAGACCTAAAAGAGTCTTCTACCCAACTCATACAACCCACATGATCCAATGTAAATTCATCTACAAAAGCCTCGTAAATCTCATCACTCTAGTGGCAAAATGTCGCTGCCTTCCCATCTACCTCTTTAATTACCACCTGTTGTGCACCTTGTACCTCGTTAACTACCCCGCCAACTACTTTCCCACTCACTTCTATTCTTTCCGTGCATCCAATAAGTGGATAACCATCCATTATCCCTTTAGAATAAGAAGTGGGCCCACGGCCTGCATGTTCCCCAACAATATCCCCCTCCACGTGCACACCAACCCTTTCTTTAAACCTTCCATTTAATTCAATCTCTTCGCTCCTAACCCCACGTTCTTCAATGCCAACATTCACTGCTTCGATACTCTTCCCTTCCCTTTCACTTGCCTTATTGGGAATAAATAGTTCATCATTAAAAGTTGTTTTCACATTCTCCACCTTTGAAAATCCTAAGGAACCGTTCACATTCACTGCATCGTTTAATAGTTCTTGAGAATTGGTCCCGTCCATACCGAGGGGAATTCATTCCACCCTACCCTGGACCAACTCCTCGTTCTCCACTCTTCCTTCTCCAGCGACGCCCGCTCTTCCTCCACCAGCGACGCCTACCCTTCCACTTCCGGCCACCGAGAGCTCCGAATCCACTGAGTCACAAATGCTTGCTCCTAAGCTACCTTCCTCTGAACTTGCTTCAGTATCTACTTCTGAACCCCCTCCATCCCACTTGCCAAACAGATTTTTGAAAGCTAAGTCCGGGATGTACCCCTCTTCTTCAAAAGACACCTTAAACAAAACTCCATTGATACGAAAATCCTTCACCCTCCTGACTACACTAATAACCGGGATTTTAACCCGAAAACGCACAAACTCCAGAGTTTCTCTCTTCTCTGTTGCTTCGTCGATCTCCACCACCTCCCCCACTGCAGCCCCAACTCTGGTAAAACACTGATTGCACCACAACTGAAGAGGGACGCCTCTGCAACGTATCCAAACTAGTCTTTCTTTCACTGCGAAAGAATCATCCCAAGGAATGATCGACACGAACACTTCGTCGAACCAGGCTTTATTAGCGACGATAATCTTACTCAACCCTTCTCCTTCATCGCATGAGAGCAAAACATACCTTTCCCCAAGGTACCTTAGTCTAACTCGGTTGAATCCTCCCATGATAAAGCTCTCCTTAATCGATTGCATGCAAGGAGCCTCCTTAAGACAACCAACATAACTCCCTTCTAGCCAGGAAAACTGCTCGGAATCCACTGTAAGCTGGATAACTTCGTCTCCCTGTGAACCACCAGCGTTCCCACCAGTCCCGCTCTAGGCTACTACACCCGAAACCACTTGAGCAAACGAGAGTTGCTCCGTCTGCTCCCCCTTCGGGTTCCAGATTCCCCTTGGCCGCGTCGCGCTCTTCTTAGAATTCCAATCGAACTTAAGACCCTCGTTTCTCTGTGTCCTTGGAACCTCCTTCCTCTGATACTTTGGAAGGTTCACCTGCAGCTTCCAAGTACCAATCCAAATTGCATCCAACTCTCTTTCCAGAGAGATAACGTCGTTCACTCCCTGAAACCTTACAAATCCCAACTTACGATTCCTTGCGTTGAGCTTTCTTGAGACGAAAACATCCAAGAATCTTCCCCACCTTTGAAAAACCCTCCAAAGATCTCTCTCCCGAAAAATGTTCGGGAAAGTTAGTGAAGAAAAAAGAAGTGTCTGCCATCCTTACTTCTGTAAACAGAACCTTGTGTGGATACAAATCACTGTATCATTCCCACAAACGTAGAGAAGAACATAGGGTTCTTCCTCATAACCTCTTCTACTCTCAGTGGCTTGCTGTGAACCTCAATACCACTGCATGTGCTTGTGAGAATCAATGCATGGATTCAATGCAAACACTTCCACGCCAATAGTTTCGCCAATGAGTGCAAGACTGCAAGATTCCAAGGCAATTTCTTCTTCTAACTTTTCTCATGTTACTCAACAACTTATTCATTCCCTTCGTAAACACTTTGGTTTAAAATATCTTGGCAAACAACACTACTTTCTAGGCATCAAAGTCTCATGGACAACTAATGGTCATCTTCATCTCTCTCAAACGATGTATATAATTGATCTCCTACACAAAGCAAATATCCATACTGTCAAACCTCAACTTACACCAATGGTTTTGTCTGTACCGCTTACGCATGATGGTTCTACCATCATTGAAGATCAAGCTCTCTATCACTCATTTGTAGGTTCTCACCAATATCTTCTCATCACACGACCAAACAGGTTGTAAATTATTATACTTTGGAAGTTTATGACAATTAAAGGATGCACATGACTGGAACATATTATAAGCAAAAGATTAAGCTAATCTAAGATAATTTAACTGATTAAAGTGAAGCAAAACTCAATAAGATTGAAAAGCACACACAGAAACAACAAGAACCTAAGAAAAAAATTTGGATGGTTTAAGAAAAATAATGGAGTTTGAACTGAACAAAAGTGAAAAATCAACAAAACAATCGATGGAATTACTTCAAAACATGTAAAAGAATATGTAAACAACACGAAAATGGAGAGGAAAATTTGTTTCCAGTGATGTACTTAGCTGGAACAACAAGAACCGTGCTCTGATCACTTGATGGAGACTTGCTTAGCCTTCATGCATTCTGTAGAGTTTGGATGAAGAATGGAGAATGATTTGCAACAAAAGAAATTTTGAAGAGATGCAATGGAGGATTGGCATATGGATCCTTGATTGGAAGGTGAGCAATGAGAGGTTAGGCCAACTCCTACTCGGTGCCTAAGTAGCATTCTCTTGTAAGAGTTATCCTAGAAAAGAGACTCAAAGAGTAGATGATTTTAAAATTTGACAAAAAATCATTACATAATATTCAAGTCTGCATTGTCCAAGAAAATTAACCCAATTTATAACCTAGGAGACTTGCATGAGAAGTCTCTCAAACCTTAACCTTAACCCTAACTTGTGGAGCAAGCTTCTTAAAGAAGTAGCTTGCAACTCAAGCTTCAAGGCAAGCACAAACTTAGCATCCAAGCTAGGTCATTTACCCTGTTGTGATGCTAACCTTCTCTCTTAGGGTTATATAACTTACCCTAAGCTATTCATGGCCAAAATACAAGGCCAAGATAATATTTTACTTTACTTAGTCCAAAATAACTGGCCCAAAAATTATCCTACACTATTTTGTACAAATATTTACAAGACTTTGAAGAAAGAAGATTGGAGATTAGATGTTTTCCTCAATAATGTTTCATCTTCTCTGATCTTCTGAACTTGTGATGTGGTGGCTTGGATGAACCTTCATCATGACTAGTATCTAAAGTAGACATAATCATACCACTAAGAGTAGTCGACCATGAGTTGTTATAGTTTTCATCCATAACATTCATGGTAGAAAATAAAAAGTTATTGGAATGAATGCGAAAAATTCACCTCCCATACCATTTCAAGAAAAAAAGAAATAAAATAATTCATTGAATCAATATGTGTATATTTACATAAAAGAGAATACTATGTATATTAGTAAGCATACTAACAAGCTTAATTGAAAAAGGAAAATAACTAATTATATTTTATTCTAATAAAATATAAACTTTCTAAAAGTAAAACAATTTAATTTACCGAAGGTCGAACATCCTTGAACTCAATAGTAATATGTTCAAACATTAACATAAACAACAATCATAATTTAGTCAAATTATGATTCAAAATTGAGAACATAATTAAAAACAATCACCAAATGCATAAGAATATTTAAAAAAAGTTAAAAGTAAGAGATAAACCAATTTGAATTGTCAAGCGATTGTCTATGGTGGTAGGAGGTGGTGATAGCAACAGTGAGCATAGAAGATGCAAAGAAAAACAACATTGGAACAATAACAACACAAAGAGAAAATGAGAAAAGATTAAAACATACCCATTTAAATTAGGGATATGACAACAATTTACATTCCATTTCTATTGTATAGTTACTAGAATTAAAAAAATTTATTGGTCAAACAATTACAGTTTCTATGAAAATGTCATCAAATTTAATTGTGGGTTTAGTATTATTTTCATGAGACGATAGAAAATATTTTCCTTTTAAAGTGAAATAAAATGGGAAAAAATTTAATTTTATAAATTTATGAAATATTTTTTTTTTAAAAAATAATCTTATGCTAAGAAGAAATTCTATTGAAAAAATATATTTTTAGTTATTATTTACTAATTCGTGTTGTTCTTACCAAAAATAAGTTAAATCGTTCGATGTAGATGAATGAGCTGTTTAGGCAAGTTAACCTCTTCGTTGAAAGGTTGTATGATTAATAACAAGTGGTGATTCACCTGCAGAAGATTCTCCAACGCTCAAGTTAGTAAGAGCTTAAAGAGATATAATAATATTTAAGTGAGTATATAATATTGAGTATATGAGATTGAGTATATACTCCCTAAAGAATAAAGTTATCTTTGTAGGCTTTTTGACCTAGTAAAATATCCAATAAGGTGATTACCAAATATTGGGATGATTAGTCTATTATCAAATATTAGGTTATTTTTGTTGTAATAGAAATCAATTTTTAATTTGCAGATTGTTGGGCTCAACTATCTTAAAGGGTATTATATTCCTAATATTTTGATATAAGTATATTTCAGTGTACTTGTGCAATTCACGAAAAATTATGACCTAGTAAATTTTATATAAGTATATTGAATTATTTTTCTTAAAAAATAGTTATTAATATGTAAAAGAGATATTAATATTATCATTACTTTATTTTTCATAGTACAAACACTACAACATTTTTTACTTTAAGTAACACTAAAATATGTCACGAGTACAAAATTGTTTCCTAAACATAGTAAAGACTACGGTCATAAAATTTTGATACTTTAGGTCATTGTTATAAATGCGTTAATACTTTAAGCCACAATTATTTACTTGTGGCCTTTTGGGTTAAAAAAATCTAAAATAAAATATAAACAAAATTCAATTTTGTGGGAAATTTTTTTCTTCTTTCGTCTCTCGTGATTGAAAAAACACACCTTTAATTGGGTCTCCCTCTCACTTCTCAGAGTGCATTCTTACTAACTTCTCACTGCCCGTTCCCCCTCACTTCTCACCTTCTCACCACGCGTTCTCTCTCACTTCTCACTGCGAATTCTTCCTCACTTCTCACCAAGCACTCTTCCCCACTTCTCATTGAGCGTTCTTCCTCACTTCTGACCTTCTCATTGCGCGTATTTCCCCACTTCTCACCTGGATTGGACGTTCTCAAAGTTGTTAATCAGGTTCTATCCTCACTGAACAACATTGGAAATTCTCTCTCAATTCAGGTACACTGTATCTCGCTTGCTCTTTGGGTTTTGATTTTTGTTTTGGTTTGGTTTGATTGAAAAAAAAAATTGGTTAGGTTGGTTTGAATTTTGTTTGGTTTCATTAGTTTCATTTAATCTTTCACATTTGTTGAGTTTAATTTGGGAACGGAGTTTTCCTTTCATAGACTGTATTTTGGGGACAAAGGTTTTCTTTCGTGAATTGTAATTTGGGGACAAAGTTATTTCAGAGAAATTTTATACTCTTTGAGAAATATTTCACTTTGAAGCTTTCAAATTTCCTACAACCTGCTAATAATAACTTTGATCTCTTATAATGTATATCAAAACTAGTGCCTCGTAGTTCAAACTTAATATGATACATGGAAAAAATTGAACCTTTGCCACCAACATAATTTGATAGCCAAATTAATTGAATGGTGATTGGTAGGTTTGGGATTTTCTTTCTAGCATTTGGATCATAGAATGGACACTAGTTTTAAACTGACACATAATTCCTCAATTTTTTGGTTTTTTGTAAATTGTCTTTTACTAACTATATTAGCTTATAATAAAAGTTAGTTGATTGATCAATTTTTAAATAAAGTCCTTTTTATGTTTTTATGTTTCAAGCCACAATTTTTATGTTTTAAGTCACAATTCTAAATTGTTGTCTAAAGTAATATTTATTGTAGTTAAAAAAAAAAACCACTAAGTACAATTGTTCAGAATTATTGTCTTTCACATGACATATAACATAGATAAAATAATTTTGACATCAAATTTTAAATGATAATATGTATAAAGAAAAATTACATATACTTTATTTGTGATAAATGTAAAAACTGAAAAATAAAACCATAAATAATCAAATTACCTAACTTACTCATTATTAAAGTCAAATTTAAAAAAGAAAACCATAAATAAATCTATTTTATTTCTCCCTTGTTTTTTTTGTTCCTATTTGTTTTCTCTCTGTTTCACTTTAAATTTTCCCCAATTGATAAATTCTAATGTTTTATTTTTACATTTTTATGTGAAACAAAGATGCAACACATATCCCTTTAAAATGGAGAAAGCACTATATCAATAATTTGCATATATTTCATTTGGAAACTTAATGTGTACTGTCTTGTCTCAAAAGGTTGAGTGAATGGTAAAAAATAAATAAATAATATTAAATTAATTATTGTATCAAAACTCACAAAATAGGCCCAAATGTGCAGGTGTGTGTTTAATAATTATTATGTACAAAAAGAAAAGACTCAAAGAGGTTCTGAGCCCAATAAGAGAGCATTACAAATAGATGGTCAACCCAAGAGGTAAGTAGAGTGAATTTATCTGATGATTAACTGATACCAATTTTGATTTTGGCATCGGAGCACCTTGCAGGTACACACCCCCCGTGAGAGGAGACCGAGATCGAAAACCGAGAGATCCCGTTAATCTAGCCCAAAGAAGCGAGAGTCCTCAAATCATCCAAGCCCAAAATAGAAGAGTATCAAACCTAAAGTCGAAAACCCAGACCGAGATCTCGGATAAAAAAAGAAGACCGAGAAATTAATCAATCAAGAAAGAAAAAGTTTGATTATAGGCCCTTCCAAGAAAATAATACAAACATTATTTAAATATCACATGATATCTTATATCTTTTTAAGGGTTTGTAACTAAAAAAAACTTTAAGAAAGAAGCCATGACTCCAAATGATTAATGTTGCTAAATGCATTAAGACTACATGGAGGAATCAAGGGAGTAATTGTTAATGTATGTGTAAATGAGAATGAAAAATGGCAATTATACCATTATATATTTACACTACAAGAAAATTATCAAATTACAATTAATTTTAGAGACCAATATAATTAGTTATTATTAGATTAAATTAGAAACTATTTTAGATACTAAAAAAATTAGTGGCATCTAAAGTAATTTTTATTACTATTAAAAATTTATAAAGTATTTTTTAAATTGGTATCTAACCATTAGTTACCAAGGTTTTATCTACTAATATTTTAAATTCTAAATTACTTTCTAAAAGACTAATTGAGACCAATTTAGAGGCTAAAATATTAGTAGGTAAAACCTTAGTAGCTAATTTAGATACCAATCTAGAAACCATTTTATAATTTTTTATTAATAATAGAAACCATTTTAGATACTAATAATTTTCCCGTCTCTAAAATAGTATCTAATTTACTTAATATAGTGACTAATTATTTTTAGTTTCTAAATTTAGTTGTCATAAAATAGTATCAAATTAGTTAATATAGTGACTAATTCTTTTTTATTTCTAAATTTAGTTGTTATTTAATGAATTTTTTGTAGTGTAATTTTAATGGTATAATTAATAGTTTTAGCAAAAATAAATTTAAATACTTTTTATAAGATCAAGTGGTTAATATTAATTACAAATATAGATTGATATAATTAAAAATTAATATCATGTCCTTAAATATGTAACCATATAAAACATTTTTTGCAATTAAAAAAAATCTTATTATAGATTCGATTTCCAATTTTGTATATATGAAAAAACATACAAACATTTTTGGGAGATACTTCCTTCAATGGATTTTCAAGTTTTAAGTCACTAAACTTCACAGTACCCTAAAGTTTATCTAAAAAATTGTTAATATTAATTATCACACATTTTACACTTTTTCCCTCAATAATCTGTTAAATATAAACGTCAGTATATATATGCATCAAATTTATAGACTAGTTTATGTGAATTTTAATTAGTTTATATATATTTATTTGTTCAATTTATATGCAACTCATATTTTCTAATTAAGGATTGTTTCGATAAGAAGACTTCAATATATAAAAATTAGTTTATATTAAATTAAAAAATTTATATAACACTACGAAAAAATCATGAAATAGAAATCAATTTTAAAGAAAAAAAATAATTAATTGTCATAGTGACTAAATTAAAGATCATTTTGGAGACTAAAAAAAAATTGATTTCTAAATTAGTTTCTATTATTGTTAAATAGTTTCTAAATTAGTATTTAATTAGCTACCAAGGTTTTAACTACCAATTATTTAGATTCTAAATTTGATAACAAAAACCTTGGTTGCTAATTTTTTTTTATTTTTTTTTATCAACAATAAAAAATCAATAAATGGGAACCACTTCAGGGGTGGTCCAACCCTTTTACAAACACACATACAATTTAACTCCTAACTCGACACCCAAAATCGCCGGTCAAAAGACCAACCAAACCAAGCGCTAACTAGCTTTACCGAATCAGCCGTATACAGGCCAAAGGATCCAGAACCCAACAGGGATAGGAAAAATAAACTTCGCGGGACTTTGCAGCAATCCAAGACCACACCTTTACTTGTGCTGAGGCAAAAACTTCTAACACATTCGTCACTCCTCCATTAAAGACGACTGAGTTCCTATGCTTCCAAATTTCACTTACAATTCCAACCCAAATTTAAAAACTAATTAATTAGATACCAATTTAAAAACTATTTAACAATAATAGAAACTAATTTAGAAACCAAAAATATTTTTAATCTCTAAAATGATCTCTAATTTACTCACGGTAATAACTAATTACTTTTAATTTCTAAAATTAGTTTTTATTTCATGATTTTCATGTATAAATATCTTAAATTTTTTAATAAGGTCACTGTATTATTTTATTTTCTTTATTAAAACTTTTTTTTGGAGAAGTTTCACTAAACTAGACTTTTTAAAGAGATTAGTATTATCTGCATGGCTTTTTGATAAGCAAGGAAAGTACGAAGATTCACTTTTTAAAGTGCTTTTATAAAAAATCATAAAACGTAGGTTCGGTTTAGGGTTTTGTGTGCTATAGGGCATGTTTGCTTTTGTTTAACGCATCTTTGTGGCCTACAAATGAATATATTCCTTCAATTGAATATATTCCTTTTCAATGTAAACTTCAAGGTCCCAAAGCATTTTTTTTTTTAATTTTTCTAACAAATAAAAACATGGTATGCTAGAAAAAAAAACATGTGTTTATTTATGGTGTTATTTTCTTTTGAGCAATTAAGGGTGTTACTATTAAAACTTTTGTTATGTTTAAATAAACATAATTATTCCATAGAATGAGATTTTATTTTATATTCTAAAATATATATTTTGTTCTTATCGATTGACTTGTTCGTCGGTTAACTCTGATGACAAACTCTAGTTCTATCTGTCTCTTCACGAATCCGTCATATCCCTTGCATGGAACGTAGTTCCGTTGATACAGAGGGACCCTAGCTGTTGATTGCACTCCAACGATCAAGTCACTAAAGGGTTTGCTAGAATTTAAGAAGTATTCAGTTTCAGTCTTAAAAACAACGTACATTTACCTGAGGTCTCAAGCCCCTTTTATAGCTTACCTCTTATAACAATTTTCTATCACGAGAATCTAATATCAACTAAAAGCATACTCAACATACTCAACAAGAGAAATACATTCTGTTCAGGGGCGCCTTCTCTCAAGGTGCTACAACAGAAGAGAATCTTATCTCTAAGGAATGCATGAAATAATAACAGAATAACCACCAGGGCACCAACTTATGCGCCAACATCAGGGGCACTCAGACTCCTTGCGCACTAAGCACACCCCTAGGTCCACAAATATCCTTTGTTAACTGTCTTGTCTGTCTTGCCTTTACGTACAAAAAGGTTGCCTTAATTATACCAAACGGATTTACTTGTTCAACAGGAGCCCAATCTCATGACCCATTATACTGGTCCAACAGTCGAGCTGACCTGCCTGCGCAATGCACCAAGATCCGACCAGCACTGAGTCCTAAGCGCTCTAGTCCAGTACATATTTTAAATGGATAAACAATAAATTAGTTTATGAAATTAAAGAAAAACTACATAAGTTCTTATTTATTATTATTTTTAATTCTTAAATATATGCTACACTTAGGGACAGTTTGGTAGACGAAAAAATTTAGTCTCATCAGATCTGAGTTTGAGAAACGCATTTTCCATATTTTGTTTACATTCTAAAATTTAACATTATCAGAAGACAATATTTTTCAGGAATATCTTTTTATTAAGTTTCTCATGAAGAACAATGGAAATCTAACTTTCTGAATTGAAATAATTTTTTTAATAAAAATGCTAAGCTATTCTTATAAAAATATTTAGTATAACTGCTCTTTAATTTTTAGAAACGAACATATCTAAGTATTTTCAAGAATATTTTATACTAATTAAATAGAATTTAATTATACTTACCAATCATAATTTCCACATTATTGAAATCATGATTATGAAAAAAATTATCTTATACAAAATGTCTCCTTACAAATTTTAGAATAATATTATTGGTGAATTATACTTTTGTTAAGCATTAAAATAATTATTTAATTATTATTTATTCATGTTAAAGTTTATTTATTTATTTATAAGTTAAGTTATAAAGAGTATAAGCAATGAGAAAGTAAATATGAATATTGAAAAAGAAATGAGAGTTAATGTTGAAACATTGATGGAGTGTTTTGGAATATAAAGGGGACTTCAAAAGCCACTTTTATTTCTTAGCCATTGGCTCGAGAATTTCTTTTGGTATGGTAAAAAATCTTACATTACTTAGAAATTGGAGTAAAAGGTAACTTATATATACCATCCTCCCTAAATCTCTTAAAACATCCTCCCTAAATCTCTTAAAACTTTTTTAAAAGCGAAATCATGATGAAACATTAAGTTCTAAAATTGACAATATCTCATATATGATGTTTAACCCTAAAAAAATTTCGGTATACTTGGGTTTGTAACTTTATTTTACAAACTTGAAGTCAAACATTGGTGTCACATATAAAAACAAATAAAGGGTTCTAGTCACTCCTGCCCCTTAGTCCTTGACTTAGGAATTTATTCATGTATGCTTAAAAGTCTTACATTACTTAAGAATTAAGGCCAATGATAGTTTATAAAGATCATTCTTTCTTAACCCATTGCTTTGTATTTTAAGAACAAAATCGTAGGGAAAGTATTGAACTCCAAAATAAACAATATCTTAAATATACTAATTGACTCCCATGATTTTATCTTAACACACTTGAGATTGGAATATTATCCTATGACTTGATGTCAGCTTAGAATTTTCTTTAAACTTTAGAAAACTTTATTTCAAATTTCGTAAGTTTTAATTTTTCAAAAAATCGCGAGGGTTGAAGCTTCGAATTGAATTAACTTATGTTTCAAGAAATTGAATTTATCTTTTTGTTTCTTTCTCCAAACCCAAATGCTATTTTTTTTCAAATCATTAATTAATTGGTATTTTCTTAATTCATAAAGTCAATGTATCAATTTTGACTTTAAAAGAGTATGTCAGTTTAGTTTCGTCATTTTGGGACATGTAACATGACAATGAAAGGAGAATATCGCTATCAAAGAGATGTAGAAGATCTTACTATTTTCTTTTTCTTAAGGTTGCCATATTTCTTTTAATAAAAGATCAGTGGAAGATTTTTTTTAAAAATGGGAGAAGTGTGGGAGACCTCCAAATCAAAACAATGAAGCAGAGTAATGGTTTGGTTATGTTAGGTTTAAATGTGTAAGAAATGAAGGAGAAATGGAGAAACAACTTGATAATATTGTGATTGGGAACTCTAAAATGCTAGTAAATATCTCAAAACAAAATAGGGAGTATGGAAATCAAGATCAAAGGTATTTAGTTAAACAACTCCATAAGGAGAGGGACGATCAAACACATAACAAACATTTTCAACACCTATCTCACAATCTCGTTAGCTATGCCCGCACACACAATCAACATGTTGGAGGTATGTCATATGCAACAAAAAAGAGAAATCAAGTAACTTAATAGAAACATGAAACAGGATTAAGTTCTTTGGTACGTAATCAAGGAGATTTACATCCAACGAGTCACGACTCAACCCATATAAGAGACCTAAAGTCACCTCTAACATAAAACTTTAAGGTAATTAGTTTATAAGTCTTTTTCTTATATATTGCTTATCTCACTCATCTCTAATTAATGTGGGACTCTCAACTTCACACTTAAATTATGCACAAATACTAATGTGGAAGATAAGAAATATTTGTTTGAAACTTAGGTGGGAAGGACATCAAACCCATTGATGTTTGATAAAATTCACTTGGAAAGGATCAAAGGAGACATTGATAGAAATAATGGTATCTCTTTCATATTTAGGGAATGATTTGGTCTTAATCTCAGAAGGAAAACTTTTTCATGTGGTGAATTCTCCTTGCACCTATCCTTTGGGATCCATAAAAAAGATGTCATGTTCTATTTTCATTTATTTCCTTAATCCATTTGATATTTCTTTCTATTACTTGTTTTTGTTTACATATTGTATTTCTGGAGTTAAAATTATAAACTAACCATGGGAGATGCCTCCTCCATTATTTCTTGTTCTTCCTTGTAGTTTTTCTTCTCTAACACTTCTTAAGTTGATCGAGATTCTCTCATCCTTGTAAGGAATACATCAAATAGTGTCCACAACCTACTCCAGATGTGCCATGCATTGAATTCCTTATGTTTATTATATCTAAGGAGAAGAAACACTAAGGCACTATCTTCTTACTACAATATTGTTTCTTCCATCACCTTACTGCCCCAACTTGGGAACTGGTGTTTATCAGTGCTTTATATATCCTAAATAATTTCATTATCTATTAGATGTAGCCTTCAAAGCCATGAGTTGGCTACGAGGGCTTCAAAGATTGCAAGAACATATTGCAAGGAAAAATTAATTTTATCACTTCTCACTTTCACAGTGAATTAATTATTGGATGTATTTTAAAATAAAGGTCTTGATTTAAAATATTTCAAAATTGTGAGAATTAAATATTAACAATTATAACTAAAACTAAAACTGTACATAAAATATACGTACATCAAAAGCTAAAACAAAATAAGTCGGGTTTTTTGAAGTATGAGCTCGTAACAAAAAAAACTAGGAATTATATAAACCAACTACCACCAATCATAATAAATATGCACATATTGTTGAACTACTTATTATCCGAAATTAGTTGTTGAAAGACTTATTATCCAAGGTTATTTTTTCTAAGATTTTAAAATAAATTTTTGAAACTTTAGAAAACTTATTTGTAATGTAAAGTTACACTTTCAAAATTTTAGAGAATTTAGTTATAAAATATATTAAAACTATATAGTTTTTAATTATTTATTTATAAATAGATTTAGTTACATTTATTTATTAGTTTGAAAAAATATGTTGTGTTTTATTGAGGTTATACAATAAATCTTTGGAATTTAACGAAAGTTAAAAAAAACTCCATTATTTTGCTAAGAGTTTAGAATAAACCTTTAAAATTTAACAAAGGTTAAACAAACCTCCATGATTTTACTGAGATTTTAGAATAAACCTTTAGAACTTAACGAAGGTTAAAAAAAACCTCCATTATTTTGTGGAGGTTTTAAAATAAACTTTTGGAATTTAACGAAGGTTAAAAAAACCTATGATATTTTGTTGGGGTTTTAAAATAAACCTTTGAAATTTAACAAAGGTTAAAAAAACTTCATTGTGTTTTGTTGAGGTTTTAGAATAACCTTTGGAACTTAACAAAGGTTACAAAATCTCCTTTAATTAAATCAATTCCTATGATTATATTAACCTTTATTAAAATCATTTTTTTTCTTGTAGTGAGATAGGACACGTTTAAACGAGACATGCTCACTTAAATGATCTTCTTCCCTAGGAGAGAGAATTAACTCTTAGTTTACCTCATTCAAGCTACAAATCAATGCTTTACTAGTATAAAATGTTGCTTGGGGTTGATAATTATTTGGAAGAAAGACTATTGATTGAGCTTTTCCTTACTTGAGCGTCCAAACAATAATTTGAATGACTAAACTCTTGGAGGAAAGATAATTAATTTGGCTTCTTCCTCAATTGAACATCCAAATGAGCATTTGAGCACCCAAAATTTTAGAGAAGAGAAAATCAATTTAACATCTTTCTCGCTCAATCTATCACCTCAACAACAAAATGAATGATTAATAATGTTCTACCATAACATTAATGGCTACCGCTTGAATCTCATTCAAGATGTATTTTTGTTGCTTGAGTGGCATAACTTAAAATGTAAGCATAATTTATTTCCAATTGAATTTAGACAAATTTTCTTTTATTTTCCAAACATTTCTTCCCTGATATAATTCAAAATATATTTGTCTCAATTAAATTGGATTCAAATACTTAAATCATTCATTAACAACATATAAAGTTTCAATACTAACTAATCATTCTTACCAAACAATTACATCATATAAGAATTATATAACCATATTTGCTCCTCAATACAAACACATGTACAAATCAATATCCAAAAGACAATATTTTTTATACTCGAATCTCATCAATACAACTCCAACTGTTCTTGTATACGGGCTGAGACAGTAACGATAACCGGTTGAACAATTGATTATTCCTCTTCGGTCATCCTTCACTTTTTCCTTCTTTCACTCCTAAGTCTCAAGTTTTGACTCTCGGTGGTCGGGAGTGTACCTACAAAAGGTACATTGGTGTAGAAAGGCAAAACGAGTGAGACTATTTTAAATTTATAAGGGTGGTTGTATAGCCGCATTTGATCAGCACGCACTAGTAAATCGAAGAGATAAGAGTGCGGCTATATAGCCACACTTGTAAATACCATTTATAAGTGCAGTTATTTCTTATAGTCGCACTTATATATGCCAAAACATTAAAAAAAATTCAAAAAATTTAAAAAATTTAAAACATCGTCAATCTTGTGTGAAGGCAACGTTGATGAAGAGTGGCACGGGAGCGCCAACAACGGCGACAACAGCGGAAGTGTCGGCGGATAGGGAAGCAGCGATAGAGCAAACTAAAAAATCCACAAGAACCCACGAAGGCAATGAAAGAGTACTAAGCAATGCAAGAAACCAAACAATGTAAGAAAAACGAAAAAGATTTATACATGAAGAGTGGCACGGGAGCGCCAACAACGACGACGACGGATAGGGAAGCAACGACGGAGCAACGAATGCCAGCCAATGAAATAGTGTTTCAAGACCACTAATGCAAGGAAAAAAACATATATAAGAAAAACGAAAACATCTATGCATATATTTATGAAGATGAAGAGGAAGAAAGAGAGCTCAAGAAACTTACATTGGCATAAATGGAATGCAAATGCAGTAGAAGGAGATGAACTCAGAGCGCAAACGCGAATCGAAAGCAAAGACAAAAAGAAAGTATGAAATTGTGTGTGGCGCGCTTCAAAAATTTAGGGTAAAAAAGGATTTACGAATGCGGTTAAAGGTAAAACCGCATTCGTAAATCAAAACGCTTTGATTTACAAGTGCGATTATACAAATAGCCGCATTTGTAAATCAAGCGCTTTGATTTACAAGTGTGGCTATACAAATAGCCGCATTCGTAAATCAAAATAATTTCAAAAATGTCACCGCGTTTTTTACGAAAGCGGGTAGCACAAAAGCCGCACTAAATAAAGAGTACCATTTTCTTCTTTTTGCACTAGTGGTATTCTGATGCTCAAGTAAGTGTTCGATTTAGATGTGTAATGAGTACATATCCTTGCTTTGTCTAATGTGCTTATTTATATAGTTTGTTATAGATTATATTATTGATGAGTTATATTTAATGTGTAGAAACGTAAGAATAGACAACCTCAATGCATCAAGATTTCAAATTTAACTTTCTTATCAAACTCAAATATTTCAGGATATCCTTTTATTCTAACAAAACTATACATAACAATACAAGATACACCAATTCACCAAATTACCTAACCTAGAGTTTATAATTCATCTCAATTATTTATGACTTTGTTAACTTCTTATTTACACTTGCTTCTTCAAACCACTCACACTACAAACAAATATGTCATTACAAACTTAGATTAATCAATATTTCTTTTCTTTTTTTCAATAATACTACGCATACATATAAAAATCCAACCCCGTGCACAATAAGGCAAAGATCTCAAAATTTTAGGAAAAATGAAGACCGTCTCATAAAAACTTTGATTAGTTAAACAAATATTATTTTTAAATGTCTCAAATCAAATCTGAGACGATTATTTATCTAAGAATTTTATGAAAAAAAGTCAAAGAAAATAAGCTTTTGAAAGATAAAACTTTTAAATAAGTAAAAAATTTATTTTATTTTATAATATATATATTCTTAACTTTAGAATAGTAAAATATTCTTTCTTTATGTTTTAAATCCTTAAGTTTAAACTTAAAAAATATTAATATATATTTAGAGATGAAATTAATAATAAGTAAACAATCATAAAAAACTATTTTTTAAAAATTTTAAATACCCCTTTTATTCCGTTTTCATTATAAGACACATTTTAAAAGAAATATTATTTTTGACAACACATTTTATATTATTTTTATACATCTTTATTTTTTTTTTAGTTCTATAAAATATTATGAGTATTTGAGTTATGTATTAGTACACACCAAAAATGAGAATTTAAAGATGTCAAGTTTAGTTTATTTTAATACATTGATAATATTTATAAAAAAATCCTAAATTATTTTTTTTTTCATTGCTAAAAGTGTTGTTTATTTAAGGACAATAATATTTTGTTTACTTTTAGAGAGAGAATAGTAGAATTTGAAGATTTGAAATGTTGAGGAATGGAAGAAATGATATATAATAAAATATGAATTTTATTACATTGAAGTTTGCCTTCTGGAAGATTTGAAAAACCAAAATTAGAAAGAAAAAGAAGAAAAAAAAGATTGAATTAATTTTTTTTTGACACAATAGCCCATAACATGAGCAGTTGAATTGAATGGAAGAAAGCGTGTGAATTTGTTTGTTTATATGTATATTTGTATTTCTTTGACTGGTCTTTGCTCTCTCTCTCTCCTTTCTCTGTTCTTTCTTTGAAGAGAGAGAGAAGGAGAGAGAGAAAGGGTCACCGGCCACCCCCGCCAAACGTACCCTCCTCGCTTCTTCCTTCTACGATAAAAGTCAATTTTCCTCACCACCTGCCCAACCGGTAACCGGTCCCGTTCGTCCACTATGCGATTATATTGACCCCTTTTTTTTTTCTCTCTCAAATTTCAATCTTCAATTGTTGATTTCTTCATCTCTGGCCTTAATTCTCATCTGGGTATACGAGTTTTCGGAAAAGGTTTAGTTTTTTTATTGAATAGGATTTTGGCCATGTCTTCGTCCACCGCTGGAGGTGCTGGATCCAATGATTCCAATGCTGCCAGGAGACAAAGCAAGAGACCCAAGTGTAATTATTCTCTTATGGGTTGTCATTTTTTTTTTGGCTTTTTGGTTTGATTTTGGTGGGTTTTCTTGTGTTTGTCGCTTGAGTTTTTGGATTTTTTTTTTTCTATAAGGGAGGGTTGATGGTTTTGTTGAGGCTATTTTCTCAAAGGAGGATGGAGTTTTTCTCTTGAGACCCTTTTTATTAGACTTTGTTAAGCAAGCATTACCCCTTTTTTAATTTTTTTGTAAGGAAATGTTTTTGACATGGATTTTTGTTGTTGAGCTAGTTGAGGATCATTTTTTTTTTTGTAAGTTAGATGGCTTGTTTTGATTCAACAAACTATTGCGTTTGTGTTCTTTGTTGTTTCTAATTGCACAGAACTTTGGTGACTTAAGTTCTTTGAAATTCTTCAAGTTAGACAGTATGCTTTGATTTATCAACAATTGTGTGTGTTCGGTTTGTTTGTTTTAAAGAATTGCTTTTGACATTTGTTGAGCTAGTTGAAGAGTTTTATTGTTGAGCTAAATGAGGAAGTTATACATCATGTTTTGATTTATCAACAATTGTGCCTGTGTCCTTTGTTGCTTCTACTAACTTGAACATTATTTTTCCTCCCAGACTCAAAGTTTACACAACAAGAACTACCAGCGTGCAAGCCTATTCTAACACCTCGAGCAGTAGGTTTTCCTGTTTGGATATGTTGTCAGTGATTTTCTTCATGTTTTTAGAAGTCATGATTTACATGGTGTATTACTTTTCCATGCAGGTTATTTCAGCATTCTTGATTGTCACCATTGTGTTCATTCCCATCGGAGTTGCTTCGTTGATTGCTTCGCATGATGTATGCTTGAGTGCAATACTTTTTGAACTTTGCTTACCAGTTCTGTATATTATAATTTATAAGTACTGCCGAGTGCTGATTTTGATTATATGATTATATCTATCAGGTTGTTGAAATTATTGATAGGTATGACTCGCAGTGCATTCCGTCAAATGTAACAGACAAGGTGTCATACATTCAGACTCCTGGAGAAAAGCCATGCAACAGGGAGCTACATGTAAGTTTTCTTGATGCTGATTTCTCTTATTGATGTTTAACCATTATTTTTATATTAACTCTTCTCCCATAATTGATGAATTGTGGATTTCAAATTTTGATGGTTGCTTCATTTGTTTGTTTTTTAATACAATTGATCTTGTGAATAGGTGGACAAACATATGAAGTCTCCTATCTATGTGTACTACCAGCTTGACAACTTTTACCAGAATCATCGGCGGTATATACTCCCTTTTATTTCTTGTGAAGTACACAATTCTATCATCACTTTGAATTTCGTGATTACCAGCCAATGAGAATTTTATTGTTATTTAATAAGGATTCAAGTATTCAACAATGATTTATGGTTGGCTGCAAAATATCTTACACAATCCTCTCTTTCATGTGCATGTTGCTAACGAAAGTTGTTGAGTTGCACTATACTTCAGATTTGGTGTCATGCTCTCCTGTTAGTCTGCCACAATTTTACAATGAAAGTAGAGAAATAACTAGTTTGACATCTGGCATGAAATTCATTTAAAAGCTATCATGTATAATGCAAAAAATATTTTAACAAATAATAATTGTAAATCTTTGAGTTGTAAGCTATGACTCTTCTTTAACTTGAAGAAGTTTAGAGAATTACATCAGATATTAAAGTTTAAGAGGCAATGATATGAAATTATGAACTTCTTTATTTTTCATGCATTCATCTTATATTCTGAATGGTCTATCACCTCTATGTCTTCAGTGACTGGTTCCTACAATAATTCAGTTTCAAAGTTTGTTTGATTAATAGTGGAATCTAATACAGATAGTTCTTTTTTATAATTATTATAAATGTTATTTGGTAATTTAGGTATGTTAAAAGCCGAAATGATGAGCAGCTGAGGGATTCTAAAAATGAAAACTCAACAAGTGGTTGTGATCCTGAGAATCAGGCAAATGGAATGCCAATTGTACCCTGTGGTCTTATAGCTTGGAGCTTGTTCAACGATACATACAGCTTCTCACGCAACAGCGTTAATTTGACTGTGAACAAGACAGAAATCTCATGGAAAAGTGATAGGGATCACAAATTTGGAAGTGATGTTTTTCCTAAAAATTTCCAAAATGGTTCTTTAGTAGGCGGTGGTCATCTCGATGAACACACACCTGTAAGTCGTTCTTTGAACTCAAATTTTGATTGGAAAAAGCATCTATGTGTATAATTCTTGTTTTTCATAAAGCCCAAAATAGTAAATAGAGGTTGTTTGATATGTGCAGCAGTCTTTTGTAAGCCCATGTTCAAATATATATATATATATATATATATATATATATATATTTATGCTTGCAACTTTTGGTTTAATGTTGTTTTGTTGCTACTTAATTATACTTCAGGCTGTCTAATAGTAATGATTGGTACGCATAATGTGTGCACACATAGGTTTTGTATTCTTTTGATCTTTATGTTTTTCTTACTAAAGTTGTTCTCTAAACCACTTTTTGACTTTAAGAACTGAAACTACCAATATAGTTATCATGCTAAAGTTTGGAATAGAAATATCTGGTTTACTATTTGAGTTGAATGTAACTGGCTGAAACAACTCAGATAATCAAACCGAAGACAGGAAAATTAATATGTCTTCTGTAAATTCCCAAAGTGTGGAAGCATATATACAATTGAACAACCCGTCATGTTGTTATTGTGGCAAGGATTGAGCTATTGACCGATTTCTGTATTCAGAATTCCTATTGGGCATGTCATTTTCGATAGTCCAATGTCCTTGTCCAAATCTAATAAAGTTGTTGAATTTCTAATTATATATGAGAGTAGAGTCCGAGAGTGGATATGATACTGTAATTCTAGACACCTTTTGGTATGAACAAATTTTCCTATCCAAGTTTTGAGACCTTTGATGCTCCCAATTTTTATTGATTCCTGACATTGAATAGACAAATGATGATGAATCAGCTGGTGAACAAAATGGCATGTCGAGTTGTGCACTGAAATGACTATCTTCTGTATGGTAGTAAATTAGTAATGGTCCATTCTGCACCATGTCCGATTCAATCATTTGTGTTACTTGTGCTGAGGCTAATCTTGAAATAGTTCAGTCAGTCATTGTGTTTTCTCACCTTTTTATAATTTCCAATCTATTTCATTGTTCATCTTGTGATTGTCTTGCCATTCTCTATTTGCTTGCATCAATGAGAAAAGTTGCTCACTTTTTGAATGTTTATGCAACAGTTGAGTCAGCAAGAGGATCTTATTGTTTGGATGCGGACTGCAGCTTTGCCAACTTTTAGGAAGTTGTATGGAAGGATTGAGGTGGATTTGCAGAAAGGAGATGTCATACAAGTGGATTTGGAAAATAACTACAACACATACAGTTTTAATGGCAAGAAGAAGCTTGTTCTGTCTACTACTTCCTGGCTCGGTGGGAAGAATGACTTCCTTGGCATTGCTTATCTAACTGTTGGAGGATTGAGCTTCTTTCTGTCCATGGCCTTTACTGTTGTATATCTTGTCAAGCCAAGGTAATGAAATCCCCTACTGCTTTCTACGTTAGTAGTCTCTTAGGACTCTAGTCTGGACATGGCATAGCATAGTGCTCTTTCTTATTTTTATATTAAGAAGTTTAAGTTTAAATCAACCTCACAAAACCGGCTTGTCGGCTTGTAAGGTGAGGTTTGTTCTACTTATATACTGTAAATCGGCTATATTTATAGTCAATGTAGAATCTCTAACATAAAATATGTATTTGACCAGAAATGGTGTTCAATGCCCTTGATGTCAAACTTAAGTTCTCCCATACCAGGACTTTTTCATTTGCTAACTATTGATCATTACCCCATTAATCAATTTGATTAGAAGCTACATATTGTGTTTCAAGTGTATTGCAAATTAATTGTGTAGTTCATTATGAGAGAGTTTTCATCTGGCATGTAAAGATGGAACAGATGAAAAGAAAATGGCATTATTTTTTACTAGAAACTTGTATGTATAAATGGCAAAAGCCAAAATATCAGGAGTACATGATGCATGTTGTTTCCCTTCTAATATACTCAACTCTATATCCATTGAAATTGCTAAGTGGTTTCTTGTTTTGTCTGAAGTTCATATGTTTCAACAGCCATGCACATTGGTAGTTGTGAATATAATTAGCTCCTAATATGATCATTGTCTCTTTCTTTAGGCAACTTGGAGATCCCTCTTATCTGTCATGGAATAGGAACCCTGGAGGGCAATGAGCAAAGAAACAAATTGTGCATGATCTTCACAGATTTACACGCTTGTGCATTATACAAACTACAGTGGCGGTTGTAATTTTGTACATCATCAATATTCACACATGCTAATAAGAATAACCAATCAGATGTTAGGTGTTGTTATTATCCCCTACCCCACAAAAATTCTTTTATTGCCTTTCGGTTTTCTGCCTCAGAATCTGAATATCTTGTATTTTATGATGAATAGTGTTCAATATATGAGCTAGTTACTTTCATACAATTTCAGAGACATAGGAAAGTTCCTGCTAACTATACCTTTTGGCCTTTTTCTGGAGTGAAAAAACTGATTGTTTTGTTTAAACGTGTAGGACTCATTCTTCAATGATGTGATGTTAATCTGTGCTCAAAGATTGATGTTAAAATGAAAATGAATAAATAATAAACATTAAGAAACAATTAGAAGAGACAACTACTCTTTTTTGTAGAACTGAAGTTTCTTTGTTAATTTTGTTGTATCCTAACCCTTGCCATGGTATCTTTGTTTAGATGTAATATTGATTATAATGTTCATTGTATTTTCATACATCTAATAGTTATCATAATAATGGGAAAAAAATTGGTTGTAATTATTTTAACATTTTCATGTAATAATTCTCATGTTAATAATTCCAGTGATAAAGATTGGTATTGATTATTAAGATGAAACTTCAAAATTTAATTAAATATATATATATATATACTTAAAATATTGCATCTAATTTTTGTTAAAATATTATAACAACTAAGTGATATTAATGATAATTGTTAAGTTAATGTGTACAAGAAAATTGATTAACCTACAATTTTTAATTTAAAGATTTTAGGGAAATAGAAATTAAGAATCATTAAATTGTAAATGATAATAGTAATAACCTAAGAAATGCTATCAAACGTATAGACATTAAAAAAAATCACACATTCCCAACAACCCCTAATGGAGAGAATAAGGGATCTCCTCTTTCCCACCCCCACTAATGAGATCTTACCAAAACTCTTCTAATTTTGAAATTTTATATTACATATACTATTAATATTGTAGTAGGACATCATGTTGAATTTTCTCTCTAAGAGGTCCATTTATTGAAATTTACAATTATTATTTTAAATTTTTGGTATTTTGAGAATTACTATTTATGTGTGCAATACTATTGCCAACTCAAGAATTAAGAATGATAATACTAATTTTGAAGTGTTTTTTTGTTGATTTAAATTTTTTATCAAATTCAATAATTCAACCTAATCTAATTATAATTGAATCAAATTGCTGAATAACGGTGAACTCAATTTTACCATGGCTAACATTTTTGGTTTGTGAAATTTGACATGATACTACAAAGCAATCCCAATATTTTAAAATCTATTTAGACAATTTTTTCATAAAAATTTCTATAAGAGAAATTAAAAGGAATAGAATAAACTTCTTTATAAATTAAAGTTCATTTGTACACAAGTTAAAAAATATAAACTTAAAAAATTATAAGAGAAATTTATAAATTAGTTTAATTCATAAATTAATTTTAACTTGCAGAAAAAAATCATTTTATTTTTACTTACCTTTTCCTTTAAGAGTCTTGGAAAAAAGTCTTATACAAATAGAACCTTGGTCCAAAACACTTCATATTCAATCTAGACAAGATTTTATTTTTCATGAAAAATACACTCTAAAACCAACTTCACAAGTAGATTTTATCTTTTTGTTTTCGAAATTAAAAATTTAGGTAAGTTAAATCCCTGAAACTTACCAAAGATCAAAGAAAGTATGTTTCAAAACTCAACATTTTCAAATTATCCACCAACAAGATCCTCACAAAAAGCTACTCACATTTTCGTGAGATAAAGTTTAATTCTTACTAACTAGATCAACCTTTAATGGCTTCAAACATAGATATACCCTGCAATAAAAAAAAATCCTTTCAACTCAAGACTTCTCTTGCAATGAAATATTTGGAGACATCTTTGAGATAGCATCAATGTTCAGAAGGTTTCATTCTGATTTTCATCCCTTGTTCTTGTAAAACTGTGGCTAACCATTTCACATTTCATGCTTAAGGCAAAAAAAAGCAAACAAGAGGGGCTTTCAACATCAATGATAAAATTCAGTATGACAGTAACAAAGACAAACATATCACCATTTTTCTTTTTTCTTTCTACTGATGTTGAAAGCATATGTTTTCACTGATTCTGGTGTGAGGATATTTTGCAGAGTTGCATTAAAATATATAACTAAATGGAAAAAACTTTAATGAATGAAATCACTTAAATGCATTACTCATGAAACACTCAAAAGAATGTTGGTTAGGTATGCTCCTTCAGGATATGATGGATCAATAGGATGATCACATGCTGCTCCAGACTGTCTGAGAACAGTGATTCTCCTGCCTGCCATAGATGCTGCACCCTAATAAAAACAAAGAACAGTAAAAGCAACTTCAGAGTTGAGAATGCAATTGGAACTAATGGATTCTTAGAGTTTTTGTAGAATTTGTTTACAAGTATATACATCCAAGGTTGCTTAACCATTTAAAAGAAATCAAGTTAAAATGAAGGTTCTTGAATGAGTAAAGAATTAACAAGTATTCTTTAATCCTATGTGATCCCAAAGCCACAAAAATTTCTCATCAAAATAAAACCATTAATCTGTTATAATTAATTACAGTCCAAATATGTTCATGCATTACTAAAAATGATGTGAAAATTATCTATTTTGTTCAAATAGTATAATTAAATCACTTTTAGTAGATTATGAAAAGGATGCCTAGTTATTTATTTCTATTAATTATATTTGTATTTTATTTTAACATCAAAACTTGTTGAAATGTTCATTTCTTTCACATTTTACATCAATTTTTCTTTCATAAACGGATAAATAAAATTTGCACAGTTTTTTTCATGGAAATGAAAATATGTGAACAAAAATTCTTTGAGGATACTAAAAACAAATAAATAAATATTTCATTTCAATATATATAATATTTTGTATTGTTATACTTCTTTTTTCTGTACAAATTATATCAAAGCACTTGAAGCATCTTGGAAAAACTTGCACAAAAATTTGTTATTCAACAATTTTTGAAAAATAAGTGATAATTAAATAAAGGGAAATTACATTTACATGATGCTAACATATCCTATAGTTTTAAAATAGACAATTATCTCCCTTATGTTTGTTATTAAATGACACTCATACTCCCTATAAGTTTTAAAAAGACATTAACTTCCCTCATGATTTTAATAAATAACATCCACCTCTCTTATGTCTTCATAAAGTGACTCCTTATTTTATTTATAAATAAATAAATCTTGTAGTTTTTTGTTTATAAAAAATTCTTTAATTATTATATTAAAACTTCAATTTTTTAATTTTAAAACTTTAATATTTAGTTTGCATAATTTTTTTTATTTAAGTTTTGGTCTGTATGATATTTTTAAATAAAATAAGAGAAGTGAGTGTCACTTTATTAAAAGTAGAAAAAAGGTGAGTATCATTTATTCAAAACATAGTAGAGGTGAATGTCTATTTAAAAACTAGAAAGAATGTTAATGTCATTTTATTACAAACATAAGAGAGGTGAGTGTTTATTTTAAAACTAAAGAGAATTTGAATGTTGTTTAGCATAACTTCATACAAGGGAGGTGCAATTTCTTCTAAAACAAAGACTGAACATTTTCTTTTATTATTGTTGATAAAACAAGAACATAAAATTAGGATTGTTAAACTCAGAGACCTTCAAAAATCATTTGAAAAACAAAAAGTCTTGGCTGATGAACTCAGGTTTTTTAGATCTAAAGCATATTAATTTACCTGAAGGATACGTAGGAATATCCCACTTTGTGTCACAGCTCCAGAACAGGAACATGTCATCAGAAGACCACCTCTTTTTGTTAGCTGCATGGCAAGCGAATTCAAATTCCTGTACATGCCAGATGCATTATGTAGAGCCTGTAAGGTGATAGAACATTCAAAGAGAGAAAACTCAGTGAGTTGAAGAAACAATGGTCCTGCCAATTGTAAAATTCTGGAGACAACACCAGCTCAAACAAGAATTTGCAAGAACTATTGTTTTCAGTTTCAAGTAATTTAAGTAAAGCACACAGTTTCCACAAGTACATGGTTTGAGATTTAATGACTGAAAAGCAAAACCATGGCTTAATCTTATCCTTGTTTCCAATCAAATATTCAACGTGGTAAGTATTTCTATGTGCATCACATATACAAGTACGAGTTCCCTTTGTTACTGTTTCAAAATCAACAACAAATGCAAATAGGTTCAAAATTGGAACCAAATAATCATTCAAAAGATTTGTTTTTCTTTGATTAAAAATAGTTCACCAAGACCAAGAGGAACAATAAATTAGAGATGTGATGATAAGGAATTCCCCCAAACAGCAAACAATATAATAAAAAAGAGAAACGTTTGTTGTATGAAGTTACAACAACGAATTAGAATCCAAAATCTTTCTGCTCACAACAAAGCCCTTCTGACTTTCAAAAGTAATACCACCAAACATTTCAATCAGACAAAAGGAGAGTATATGTATCTGTGATGAATCTGATGATTTCACAACAGAGCCTGTAATCACTAACTCTTAAACAGATCTATCTATCTATTTATCTATCAAACAAAACCTTTACAATGTTACTTTAAATCTGAAATAAAAATGTTCTTAAAATAGTTTACTTTACTCATTTATTCTTAATCAAGTATTATAGTAGAATTAATAAACTCTATTGTTCTTTTATAATATTTGTTTTCCAAACAGAGTGGGTTTAAACTTCAATCCTTTACTTGTAGCAAATCAGTAAACTGAAGACAAGCAATGCAAGTACCACTTAATATCGCTAGATTCATTATGAAATATATAAATAACATTTTTAAGATAGTTACATGTTTTGGGGAATAAAAAGGGTATTTAAGTAGCATTAGACCAACTTATGTGAAGATCTTCAAGAAAGTGTTACAAAGAAAGTTGTTGAGAATTTACAAAACTAACTATCAGAGTTGTTAGACCGTAGAAGAAACCCTATGGAAACACAAGATAAACTTACCAACAAAGATAACAGAATCACAGACACATACAAGTACAACCACAACAACCAATCTTATAATATTAGTTAATAACAGAATGTTAATGGAGATATTAGAAAATGAAAGAAAAAATAAACCAAAAACATAAACCATATCATAAACAAGCAATGAAGACCTCCATTACTGGGAACATAACCATTCGTTATATGCAAAAAGACATGTTACAAATTATCTTAAAGATTCATTTTGGTGAGAGTAGGATGTTTGCAATTTACAGACATTGGAAAGTAGGATTAACACACTCATTTGCATCCACAAGCATTTCATTCAATAAACCCAACTCAAGATTAAACTAAAACTAATTAGCATCGCTTTGACCTCTAACCCTCTTCCTTAGTCACCTAAAACCCAAGTGTAAAATTATGGTGTAACATAACAATATGTATGCTGTCATAATTGATACCTTTTTTGTTGGTGCCAGTTTAGGAGGATCAATGATGACAATATCCCAAGATTCATTTCTCAAGAGAGCACCCTTCATAAATTCAGTTGCATCTTCCTTCAAAAAGGATATTCTTTCAGGATCAATGCTGTTGAGTAGAACATTTTCTTTAGCAAGCTCCAAAGCTAGCAGTGATGTGTCAATACCTAACAAAATTGTTGACATAATCAGTCTTGTTAAATCAGATCAGTAGCCACAATATAATACTGATCAAATAAACTATCACTGTATATATTTGTTTCCTGCAAAGACTTTTTAGAAGATTATTATGATATAAAAAGAAAATTCTCCATTGCTACTGATGAATGTCAAATCTACTTTTGAAGACTAGTAGTATTTCAAGCCAGGGAAAAGAAATTCACCTACTTTAAAAAAAATCCTATCAGCAGTGATACAGAATAGTTCTTAGGTTATTATGACTTATTGGGGTGAGCCTATGTATAGTATAGGGAGACAAACAATACAGAGTCAGTCATTCCCACTCTTAACTTTTCATTCCCATTCTTAATCTTCTTCTCTAACAAACAGGATGAGTCACAGCTGATATACAAATGATCTGCAGGCAATTGGATGACTGAAAGCCTTTCAGAACAATGGTCCATAATAGTGGTAGAATCTTGCTTGATTAATATTAATAAGTTTAACTGTTAAAATTTACCAATAAATGTTATAAGTTTAGTTCCAAATTTGCATTCGAGTTACTTAACATCACTAGCTCAATGATAGTAAGGTGTATGCATACTTCCTTTCCAAATTTCAAGCATAAGACAGTAAAACAGCCAAAGTATCAACAGCATTATAATGTCAATCATAAGCAAAGATACTTGCTAGAAAAAAATGAGAACCAACAACATATAACATACCAGTGACATTTAAAGCACCTCCACGCACAGCATTTAGAGCAAAACCGCCACTATAGCAGCAAAGATCAAGAACCTTTAGACCATCTGAAATTCTTAATATAAACTGCCGATTTTCACGCTGATCTGCATAGAATCCTGTCTTCTGGCCCTTAAGTGAAATTGTGTATACAATTCCATTTTCCACAATCTGACAGATGGGAACAACATGCCCCAAAATCAGAAAAGCAGTAAATTTCTTATCCATAGTACAACACCCCCCCCCCCCCCCCCCCCCTCTCCTGCATCCCATCTCACAGTGACACAAAGAAAGAAAAGATTTTAAGTGAACTGAATATGCAGGTCATATTTTTCAGATCCTTAGTTATGGACAAATATACAATTGATGCGCATAACACAAGAATAACAAAACACATAAGAATATATTATGTTCACTCAATACAGAAATTCCAGGGTGTGTTTTCGCCCTTCAGTAAAAACATCACAGTTTCCATTTAACAAGTTCTGTTCAATTACATCTTCATTAGATATATACATGTTATAAAGTCCATTCAGTGGTTCTTCAAACTTTGTGATTAACCTTATGGAGCACTTATTATTTATTGTGGCTAATTATCTTGTGTCACAAATCAATTTGATGACTCCGAAGAAATCTGTGAAGAAAATAGTAAGGCTGTTGTCTATGCAGACTACCTGTTCCTTTACTAAGATCAAACTCAGGCTTAGCCTTTCTCATACAAAACAATGTATACCCTGCCCACAAGGTTTGCATTGTTGATGAACAATTGCATACCTTTGTTCTTTCCGGACATGTAGATGAATGCATTTCTTTTAAATCAGATTCATTCACCCCATCTTCCTTCAAAATATCAACAGACGGCCTCCAATTTATATGATTGATATAATTGATTTTCCTGAGGCATGCCTCTATCTCTGATTTGTATTTCTCAACCCAAGCAGCAGATGATGCTACTACAGCTACATCTCCAAAGACATCAATTATCAAACCTGATAATCTGTAGGGAACAGTCAAACCCAATTCAAAATCATGCAATCTTTTTTATTAGACCTAATTTGCATTTGAAGCTGTAAGGATAGAAATTCAAATAAAAAGAGATATGAATCTGGCAAAATATGTACCACATATTAATACCATGTACTGTTGGTACTTGGTAGAACTATGCATAACTACATTATTGTTAACAACATCCCAAGAAAAAGTGTTGAAAATAAAGATAAATATCATGTATTTATTGCATAGCAATTCTATAGAGATATATTATCTGATATAGAGGGAAATGAGTATTCTCATTATGTGTAATTAATATAACTAGCCTATATAAATCAACTCCACATCATTCAAACACGTGGTCTCAGCACTATTTGTCTCAGTTTTCTTTCCCATTTAACAAAATCAAGAAGATAAAATACATTAAATTATAAAGTGATGAGTAGCCATAATGGTAAATGTAAGCATGCTATGCTATGTGTATTATTAAAGAAAATCATGAAATGAAGTTTAACATATAGCATACTTAACTCTAATAATCCAAGTTAGATGAGAATCACTCACACCCAGAGGCTCCACCAAAAACACACCCAATGACTCCCTGCCATTTCCCCAAATTTCCCTCCCCTTTATCTTTGCCACTCTAACCATTTCCCCCTCCTTCAAATCCATCTTCTGACTCATTTAAATGAGCAGCTGATAGGGTACATTAAAGTTGAGAATTTGAAATATAAAAAAGAAAAGTTCAAACCTTCATCTCTCACCTGTCACCCTCACTGTTGATTAGACGGTATGCATTTGTGTGGACTGATGGAAGACCCAACCTTCTACGCACTTCAACAGCTGCATCAATTCTTGTTTCAATCAGTTTCTCCATATTCAGTGCACAATTTGAATCGCTGTTTCATCAAAAATTAATGATCAGAGGTCAGGTGATGTCAATGGAAAAGCAATTTTACGAATTATTCTGTTATTTAGGAATTATTGCAATTCTTACTAAAATTTAGGAAAATATATTTAGGTAAATATTATCATGTTAAGATTTTTTATTTGATCAGAATTTCATAGCTTAGGCAAATCACGTTTTGGCTATGTTATTAGAACTTATCTAGAACTTTATTATCTATGGGTTTGTAAGATCCAATTGCAATGTATAGGAGTTGAGTCCAATATTGCAAATCTGGCATTCTATTGTGGGGTTTGAGCTCTCTAATCACAATAGTTAGCTTTTCTGGTGTGGTTTCCCCAAGGAACTTCTTATCAATTAGTATTAGAGTTACTTTTTGTATCTAAGAAAGGGCAACAAAGGAGGGTTTTTATTAGGAAGTGAGTTTAAATTTAACTCATCTTCACAAAACCGGCTTGAAAGGTGGGGATTGTCCTCCTATAAATTAGTGAATTGTTCCACAAAGAGTATTCAAGTGTTTGACTCTTCCCCTTTAACAGTAATCTTTGAAGGGTGAGTTCCTCGAGTGTTTTGATAATTATCAATCAATATCAAAGCCTTTTCCACCATGTCTCATATCTGCAAATGAGTGCAGTAGCTGGTGACGCATGCACTACAATGGTCAACCAGGACTAGTCAAAGGGCTAGTGTACAGCCAACTTGCATGAGCACCAAGGCTGCAGAGCATAGTGGAATATTAGAATCCAAGTGCAAGGTATAGGACTTGAGTCCTACACTGAAAGAGTAAGATTTTAATGTGGGGCTTCTAATTCTAAACCTTGGACTCTCCAATTACAACAGCAAGCTTTTGTGGTTTTGTTCTCCCAAGGTTCTTATCAGAGTTCTTTGTACCCTTTAGATTCTTATCTTGGTTTTATCAAGGTAGCCCCTTGCCAAGAAACACACTACATACACACACACATATATATAATATACAAACCTGGTAGCTTCATCTTGAAGCTGCATGAGCCGAACACAGAACATAGAAACCGAGTTGTACAAGCCCCATCCAATTGGTTTCTCAGTCCCATCTGCTACAAGAACAACATCTCCAGTCTTAGGAGGTGGCCGCCCAATTATTCTATCAACAGCTCCACTGTACACCATTGGGTTGCCATCCTTAAAGATTTGTGTCTTCCCCTTTTTCAGTACAACCTTTGCAACACCTACCAAACCCAAACTATTCATAAAATAATTCAGTGAGTTTAAAAGAATATGACTTTCCCATTTATGACTGTTGAACTAATCCATAGCACCTCCTGCTTTCTCTGTAAAACATTATAAATCCATAATCATTCCTTAAAAAAGTTACAGATTTTCCTTAAAAAAGTTACATTTTTTAGCCCATAAATATGAGTACAAAACTCTCTGTAACTGCATGAACAACATTTGCCCATAATTTCCCGCAACTTCGATTTACAAAAACTACAACTTAAAACCCCCATTCAGGTACCCTTCTCTTCAACAAGCATTTTAATTTGAAAAAGTTGGTAAATTTAACTAGTGAACCACTCCATACCCAACATCGCAAAAATCTCACTCTCTCACTGAGGAACATAAAAACCCAAATACATGCATAACACGCGAAGATAGAGAGAGAGAAAAATGACACCTTTTGGTTGATGGAGAGCAATTTGTTGAAGGGTGGCTGTGGAAGCTGGTAGAGAACAAACAGAGAGTGACTTCATCAGCAACGTTGGAAGCTGCTTCATTTCTTCTTCCGAGTTCTTCTCCAGCGATTGGTTAGTATGCAAGAAAATAAGAACACTCAACAATTATATTTTATTTAAAAATAAAACAATTAAATATATTATTTATTATATATTAGAATTATATTGTGAAAAGAAAAACTGATAATAAAATTAAATATTTTTATCATTGTATTTAGAATATGGATAGTTATTCTTTTTAATATAAGTGGAGTCCTTTTTTCATTATCTATTAGTTTTTTTTTCATTTTATTTTTTCTTTTATTGTGTTTATTTAACATTTGTATTTTTTTATTGGTGTTTTTATGAATTTATATTATAATATTCAAAATAAAATAGCAAAATAAATTACTTATACTGAATAGAAATTCTAGTTAAATATTGTTAACATAAACACGTGTAGTTTCACGTATATTTATCCACATTTCTATTAAAACAATATACTTAAAAAAAAATTGAGAGATTATGATTTTATTGTTATATATATAAATATTATGTCATTATGTATTTTACTACTGTTTTGATTTAATAAAAAGTGAAATATCCAAAATAGTTACAAAATGTTATAACAAAAGTACATATCATAGACATTTTAACTTTGGTGGTGTATAATTTGGATATGTGAGGCCTTGGGTAATAAGTAAAACGTAAAAAGATACTATTTTAGCAAGATAAAAATAAAGGATGGAAGATATAAAATAAAAAATGAAAATAGATGGTTTGGTAAGTACAAATAAGTAAAAATATTTTAAAAAATGTAAACCACAAATCTAACTATTTTATTGAAAAATACTCTCTAAAAAATATATAACTATAGACAAATTTATATTTATATACATATAATATGACCACTCTTTTTTTCTCTTTTTACAGTTGTTAGTTTTATAAGAATTATAAAAATAAAAATAATAAGAATTTTTAATTTTAGGTATAATCACATTTTTTTGTCGTATTTATATTTAGGTTAATATTCAATTTAGGAAAGTAGTTTAAAGAAAATCATTTTGGTTCTAAGATTTTTTAAGAAGTATGTAATTTAGTCTTTTTGGCTAAATTTTCATCAAGGGCGTTAATTGCTAATGATGTGGCAACTGCGAGTGGCATTGTTATTATATACTCATGTATCCATGTCAAAGTCTCGTCATCACCTTCAACCCTAAACTCTAAACCTTTTTTTCTACTATTTCTCTCCTAACTCTAACCAACTTTCTCCGATCACTCTCGCAACAATGATTTCATCTTTATCATTTATAATATCCTGCATCACAGTCAAACAAAAATTTCTCCTCTTCTTTTAACCCTCAAATCCTTCTTTCAAATTCACGCTTTTATTTTCCTCTTTCTTCAATCCTTCTTCTTTGTTTCTAGTCACAATTTGAGTTCGCAATTTTTACATTGAAGGTATTGTAGAAGCTTCTGGGAACAATGAGGGTATTGCAGAACATTATGAATTTCATTTTGGAAGTATTATAGAACATTCAATAGAAGAAAAGATTAAAAAAAGATAAATAATAGTAAAACTATGAGTGGCCAAAGACTCAGCAGCACAACCCATGGCAACGGCAGCAAGGTATCATGCTACAATAGCAACGACGCATCCGCAAAAGAGAGGTTGAACAGAGGATATACGTATGACAGAGGAGGCGAAAGTCAAGGCAGAAGAAGATGTGCATGCAACAGAAGGTTTAGGTCGGCGACGATGGTTGCACCGACGTACACAAAGGTGAGGGTTGAGTCAATGATGCAAAGACACATGATTGTGACAATTAAGAAGAGAGGGAGAAGCTTAGAGTTCTTAAGTGGATAACACATGGACTTTACCTATGTACTATTGTCCATATTGTGTGTCACATCATCATTAAAAATTAAGGTCATTGAAAATTTGACAGAAAAGACTAAATTATATACTTTTAAAAAAATCTTGGGACCAAACTAATTTTTTTTTAAATATTATAATAAAATTAATATTAATCCTAAATATAAGGATAAAAATGTAAATTATATCTTAATTTTAGTATGAAATAACTTGAACAAAACTCATTCCGTCCAAAAATATATAACTAACTACAAAGAAATTTATACAGTCAGTTATGACGACTTTTCATTCTTTTTCTCTTTTTACAGTTTTTAGTTTTATAATAATTATAATAATAAAGATAAAAAATAGTAATGATTTTTAATTTTAATATCAAATAACTTAAAAAATATTTTCGTTCCATTTCTTTTATTTTCATTAATATTTTTCAATATGTTGAAAGAATGTTTAGAAAATCTTGTTCACTGATGATCCATTTGATAAAAAAATAACCTGTAATTTATTTCACAAAAATTAAGTAGTTTAGGTGATTGTTACATTTGATGCCACTACTAATAATTCAATGAATAGTTTTTCAATAAATATAAATCATTTCTATTGTAAATGAATTATCCAAATAAATTCATCAACTTCCATTTCATGATAAACGGGTGAATGTCTCTTTAAACTGAAAAGATAATGATAGATTGAACTTACAAGAACATTAACAGTAATATATCACAGCTTCTTTGTTTCTCATAAGAACAAAAGTACCCCATTACAACTAGAACCAAGGTTGTTAACAAAAAAACCTCGACCAAAATAAAACCTCGAGATTTTTTCGAATTTAATTCCTATGTTAAGAAATGCTATATGCCAAGAGTGTTCATAGGAATACCATATATTACAGATGTATAACTAGAGCACTGTTCAAATCACAGAGGAAATACATCCAACGGTTTCCCTGATGCAACCCTATCTTAATGCATGTTTATATGCCAAGAGATTATAGGAATACCAAGCACAGTTCAAATCACATGGGAAGAACGTCCAAAGGTTTCACTGTAGAAACCTTACCGAGTTCTGGTCTAGAGTACTTTTCATATGCAACTGTCAACTTTCCAACCCCAGCAGCTTTGTGGAACTTCAGAATCATTTCCGCACAATCCCTACACCAAGTGTTTTACAGTCAGCATAAATAGAATTCATCTCAAACTAATTTAAAAGTGACAAAGAAAAGTTAGAGTTAATGCCTGAGCTGTGAAACTTCATAACGCGCATGCTTGTGAAGTAATGGGGTCCATGGTGGAGTTATTTGCAAAGTACACCGTGCAGCATACAGAGCTGATGCAGAAAGTAATGAAGGCTTGAAGGCTAAAGCGTCATATTCAACTAAGCACAGGTCAACCAGAAAGAATGCCATGTGTTCAATCTGGAAAAATAAATTGAAGACAAAATGTTAGAAATCAAACTTGATGTCTACCTGCAAAGACTGATTTCTTATATCCAAATTGATTTTTCAACCATAACGCCTAGATGCAATGATAAACTAAATTTGTACAATCAAGAGTATGCAAAAGTAATGCAGTAAGACCATGCATGCTGAATTACATACCTTTTTATTTGATTGTCCAGCCTTCAAAAACCGCACCAAAAAAACATAATGAGTAGGAGCATTGAGACGGAACTTTAATTTTCTAAGAATAAGTTTTTCCTGTACAGAGAACCATACAACAAATTAGAATAAAAACTTTAAGTAATTGAACAAAGGGAAAAATTTAGAATTTATCAATTGGTATAAACTTCCTCGTTTTCATTTTTTCAACAAAAAAAATAGTGCGATCAATTCGTATTATCTGAATGAAAACTTCACCAATTTGCTAAGCCATTCATTATATGCTATGAAATATATCAAGATTCAAGTTCACTCTTAAACATGAGGATGAAAGGGAGAAGTGCAATCAGAAATGCTTAATACTATGCACTGCTCACCATTCCAAGCATTTGATCTCTAGTATACCCAGCAGAGATGCTGATTAAATCTTTGACCTGGAACAAATGCAACAAAAAAACTGAGCCAGATAAAGCATGCCATCTTTTCTTCAAAAGTAATGCTCAAATATGGCTTCTTACCCTAGGATGCCAAAAATCCTCATACTTTGAAGCCAGCAAAAGTGCTGTAAGACCAACTAACTGCATATCAGTCTTTTTGATAGTCACAAGGGAGAGATATTGATCAAGCAACGTAACAGTGAGATACAGTGTTTCTGGCATCAGATCAAATTTGAAGTGTACCTACAATAGCCAATAATGATAGACAAAGAAAATAACTATGATAAGTCATCGGTAGAAGAAGAAAAAGGAAACAACATGCTGAAAGGAAAGCCATCTTGAAGGATGAGGGAAATCCTTTACTTCAATTAGCCAGTTGATCAAAATGCCCCGCAAACTAGGTGTAATGTCCGTCTGAATTGACATGTAATTTGCTAGAGCTGGATTACGTGCCTGCAGTTGAAAGCAAATTTTAATTAGATAAAAACATTACTTCATACTAGAGAATATTGATAAAAGGTAAAATATAAATTCATATAGATGAGCCCAGTGGTATCATGATTACACCAAAAAGGAAGTGACAAAATCAGTTAAACAATGTCATTTGGACGATGACAGATGTTGAACAAGGTTGCATCATCTCTTTCTGTTAATGTAATAAAGTACTTATCCAAGAACATGGGGAAGAAGAGTAAAACATCAAAATATAAATTTGCAATTGAATCAAGACCTCCATATAAAAGGATTTTTAAATAAAAAAAAAAACTGTAGATATGAAATGATTGTATTGAATGTCAGTGTGCGTATAGGCAGTGCTGATGATGATAGTTGCTGCAAGATTGTCAAATTTAAATTATATTCAATACAGTTAAGTTTGGGGCTTATGTTGGGTACACCATTAGAGTAAAAAATAATAAGTCAGCAGCCAAAATAAGAAAAGAGTAAAAAGGAATAAAAGAACCTCAAGATAAATAATTTCTCTAAGTAAATTATTACAGGAAGACTTTGGGATGATTTAAAGGATCCACCAAAGCTTCTATATGTAGGCAGTGGGGCACATCACAAAGTAAAATGTTTACTACTTACATCAGACGTGGGATTTTATTCCTAAATGCATAGTCCTTGGAAGCTTACAATCTAAAATGTTTCTTGTAGAAAATTATTTACTAATTCCAACACTTGGTGGAGCTATTAAAGCCTACAGTGGAATGGGAGGGAAATAGAAAGAAAGAGACAAGCATGTTCATAAGAAAAGAAACTTACTCAACTATAAAAAGAAAATTATTTCTCTACAGTAACAAGTAACAAAGTTTAAATCATAAAAAATAGCTGAATCATAGACATGATGCAGCTGGAACTATCATAGACATGATGCAGCTGGAACTATCATAGACATGATGCAGCTGGAACTATTCTTGAAGAAGAATCAAGGTTAAAAAAAGTAAGGAAGATATGTTGGAAAATTCAATGCATGCAGAGACTAATGATTATGAGATGAGATTGTTCTAAAAGTCAAAAATCACAGTAGATCAAAATTTCAAGAAGAATTTCAAAAACTACAACTGTGGCATGAGTGCACTTGGAGAAAGATTGTTAGCAAAAGAATGGAAGAAGCATCAACCTCTCATGGTTGTTACAAGTATCAAACTCTCAACCATCCATGTTCTATTATCAACCTCTCAAATACATCCAATATCATCAAAGAAGAAATTTACTAAACTAGAAAAAGAAAAGTATATTCAAGAGTAATGAGTAACAAAGAGGATAACATAAAAAAGAGCTGACATTATAGGCATGATGAGTATTACCTCAGTAACCCAATAGTACTGATATATGTCATCAATGTATTCAGAAACTTCAAGTTGATTGCCTTTATTATCAATATTGGGTAGGTTATCTTGCTCTCTAACTTCACTTTCCTTGAGAAACTGCAAAATAAGGGGCTAAATGTCATTTAAATTTACGGAAACTAAACTAGTAGTTTTGTTTGAGCATCAAAACCTTAGATCCCTCAATTAATGAAGTTGTATATGATTTTCGGCGGCTGGATTTTTTCCTTGGAATAAGCTCTGACAAATCTGTTCTTAGATTGCTCTCTCCAGATGGAAGATGTCTTTGACTTGCATCATCAGAAACTGTTGAACCATTCCCAGGAAGAGACAAAGAAACTGTTTCTTTTTCCTGAGATAAGGTTGCACTAGTTGATTCTAATTTGTTCTGAGCTGATATGGGTTTGTTCTGAGATGAAGTTGCAATAGTTGATTCTAATTTTCTCTGAGCTGATATGGACTGAGATTTTGATGTCCTTTGCGCAATGGAAGCCTTGAGTATGGTCTTAACAATTGGCTGTAACGAACAAGGTAAAACTCAAGTTCACACTCAACAGATCTTCAATTACTTCTCACAAAGTTAAGAAACAAAATCAAAATGTCGAGGAAATTACTGACTGAGAAGACAGTTCCTTATGCCATTAAATGAGCATCAGTGCATGTAATCATATCATATACATGTATACATTAAAAGGTTTTCTGCTATATTTTACTTCAACAAACTACATTATACTGTTCAGCCTTATCAATTATACAAGCATCAGAGAATTTCCAAGTAAAATGCAAAATAAACACAACAGTTATAAATTCCAAGGAACTACTGCTGTACTAGTCAAACAAGTAAAGAAACTACAGACAACAGAGTGCAGCCAACATACCTTGGCAGACTTCCTTGAGGATGCATGTAAAACATTAGGCTGAACCCTGTATCACAGGTGAATTGCATGAAATGAATTATTAATAATTACAAATATCATCTATCAATTGATAACTAATCTTTTATTAAGAATAATTAGTTGTTAACGATGAGCATAAACAGGCCTTCAGCTATAATTTAAATAACAATAATGATTTCCTATTTCATAGATACACATGTAGATATAAAATATCATCCATCTGTATCTCAGCACATACTAGGGTAGTGAGCCCGTGCATTGAATATGCTGCAAGGCCACTGTTTTAATTTGAGGGGACATGTTAAGAACTTTTAAATGGAGTAATACGGGCAGTTATGGCTAATATTGTTAGAAAGTAGAAGTAATTCGATATCAGAATGTTTAAAAATGTCAATAGCAGTTACTTAATATTGGAAAATGTTCAATATTAGTTGTCATGGTGACAGTTCACAGCAGACATTTAGGAGCAATTACATTTTCTTTTTAATAGAAAGATATATTTATTGTCTTCTAGTTTGCACAAAGAACTTGTCTCTATGACTGCTTTCATGTGCCTCCTTCTTTGGCCCATCAGAATGCACGGTGTCATCAATGCAGCTAATTAGTATCAGTTTTCTAGACATCATCTCGTAATTAAATAGGCTTACTAGCTAGATTCCCCATTTCGGCAACTTGAAGCTAATCAAACAGATAAAATGTACCAGAAGTGCATAATTTACACAGAGGAAGCAGGAACTAAGCTAATGATATGATTAATTATCACTTACATTAGAACAAAACCATCACTCACTCGATTCTTCCATAAATGGCTTCTTGCATTAATCAGTTGGGAACTATCTCTTCTGTTTGTTGTTGCCTTAGCTGAAATCAATAGCATATTAAGTTTAATTAACATTGTACATGTCAGTTCATTGACATTTACAAAGTGCTTATCTATGCCACAACTGCTTACAGGGAAGACCACTTTGGCCTTTTGCCGTTTGAGAACTTCTAACATTTTCCTGCAAGGAAGAAAAGTGGAAGTATAAGAAAGGGAAAAGGATTTTGAAAATAAAAATGAAAATATGGCAACCTGAGTAAGCACAGCTATATTTATTGCAACTGTCTACCACCAGAAAAGACAAACAATAACAAGATTATATATTACCTTTGTTTTATTCGTATCTTCTCTGATTACCCTCCTTGGTACTGGTAAAGACTTCCTTGAACTGCTTGGAAGAGACAAAGAATATAGTGGTTTCAGTTCACGTTACTCATAAAACTCGCTTGAACCAATAAAATGAAAGATTAAAAAAACCTTGTAGCTGTAGTCTTCCATGAAAACCTGCAAAATATAAAATAAAAGGCAATATAATTTCTGTAATGAAGTGCTTGGAAGCATAAAAATCAACCATTTATAACTTTAAAATCCTATGAAATGTGAGATAAAGAAAAGACAGTATCCTAAGTACCTGTCCTTTGTGGAAAAAACCGACTGGCCTCCTTTTGTATTATTCTTCTGATCATCTGAAGGGAGAAAAACATCTAAATGATATTCTAAACATACAAAATACAATAAAAATATTTATGAGGTAATCAGTCACCTTTATTGAGAGCATCTAACTGAACATCAGTTTTACTTGTATTTCTTTGCACTCTTCCCTAATTTAAACAAGAAAAATGATCAATGCTTCATAATAGTGTAGACCCAATAGATTGCACAGCCAAAATTTGGGTCATTTTGGCGTATTGAGTTTTTAACTAACACAAGTAAAAGGAGTACTCCTTTACATAAAGGACTTATCAAGTTAAAAAAAAAAGATGCGCTTAACAGAAAATTGGAATAATTAGTGAAGTGGTTAACATACCACGATGGACTTCCTCAAAGATACACCCACTATTTTGGTACTAGAACCTGCTGAAACCCTATAAAGGCACATAAGATATACAAAATCAAATAATGAAGCAAGCATTAGAGGAAATAAAGACAGAATTAATATACTATCGTATTCAAGCAATTGTAGAGCATATTGCATCAATGTCTGCTTGAGAAAAACCAATATCACAGAATCAAATTCTATTACGTGAAGCATCATCATAAGATCAATTTCTATTACGTGAAGAGTCTAGAGATTGAATTCTTTTTAATGCCAAAGTCCATGTGACAAAAAAATATGAAAGCTATTAACCAATCGTTTTTGGCCCAATTCTTCTAGGGGAATATTAAGCTTCAATCTGATAAGACGGGTCTCTGTACATTGTCCACTTATCAAGAACAAAGATCTCTTGTGTGAGAAGGTATGCTAAGTTACTTAATTATAACATATTCATGTGATTTTACCCATCAGCTTAAGTGTTTTTAAAATATAGGATATAGATAGAAGGAAAAGAAAGAACAAGCTGATTAATAATCTAAACTTAACATGATTTAATGTGATTTCAAGACTAGGTGTGTTTGATAGAGAGAAAAGAAATAGAAGAAGAGGAAGTGGGTAGGTGAGAAAAGAGAAGAGAAATAGGTGAAAAATGGGATGGAAATAGAAGTTGTTTAGTTCAAAACAGAGAAAATGAAAAATAAACTTTAAAAATAATGTGGTACTATTTATAATAATAATAATATTATTATTAATACTATTAATTTTATTTTCATTTATTTGTTTATATTATTATTATTATAAGTTTGTAAAAAAGAATAAGAAAAGGGAGGGGCGCTGCATTATCAAAAGTATATCCAGCTGATGCTGTTCACAGAGTGTTTCATGAAACACAATTTTCTTGTTCCTCTTTCTTCTTCTGTGCAGAAATTTATTAGGGTGCATTCACCAAACAACTTGAGTAGTTAATTTTTGACATTTTGTTGAAATTGAAGGATTGAGATAGGAAGAACAAAGAGAGGTAAACTACTCAAAATCTAAAACAGACATGACTTGATGATATAAAAAAAATATAAACACTAACCCCCTACTTATATGCTAATATAGACTCCTAATCCCAAGGGATCATTTAACATACTATGATATAAATCACTCTTAAGGGATCATTTAACATACTATGAAATATAAATCACTCCTAAGGGATCATTTAATATACTAAAAACAAATTTAAGATACAATATATAAGATATTTGCTGGCCCCTCAAAAGCCAAAGCTAACTACTAAGTTTGTTGTTACATTTAACAAGAAAAGAAAATTAAAAATGATGCGCCAAAATGGAGCAGAACTGGGTTTGGAGTACATTTGAGACAGAAGCAGGACAAAATCAGGATTAAGCTAGATATTGTCTAGGAACAAACATTGGATAGAAGTAATGACAAGACTGACAAGAAAGAATATATGGATATCACCATATGGGACAAGTGGGTTGGATAGAACCGGATATAACTAGGGCAAACGTGTTCCAGCATGGATGAGAAAGGTTGACTCTTGATGTGACATGACGTGAGACAAAATGCTTTCATAAACCACTATTTACTACTAATACTAGACTCTCAATCCTAATTAAATAAGTAAAAAATCCACGAAACATGAAAGTGAAAACCATGACCACTCCTAAGAGATATTAATACACTCTAAGATACAGTAAAAATATTATGAGAAGTTTTCTAGATATTCTAACAAAATCAAAGGTGAAAATGTTGAGGCTGCCACTTTATATTATCGAGCAATCCATCAGAAAATCCAAAACAAAACATATCACAAAAGAATGACATTAATAGTTGGACTAAATAGGTTGATATGTGAGAAAAAATATATATGAAATTTTCATATAACTATACAAGATAAGTATCCAAAAATAAGTTGCAAATATTCTATTTAAATAGTGCAATACTACGACCTCCCTTCTAACTTTCTTTCTATCCACAATAAGTAAGATTCTTACTTCATTTTTGAGTTTGTATGTCCAACAGCTGCAGTGAATTTTTCTTGAACATTGCTAACATCAGCCAATGCCTTTCTGACAGCTATATTTGCTATTACAAGCCAAAATATGTGAAAATGAGAAGTGTGTTATTCCACATAATTTTAACGCTAAATGAGCTCAGTTAATACTTACAAGAAGTACCATATTTGCCACTACTTTTATCCATACTCTTTTTGAGACCACCCTTCACCATCAAAGTTGCATAATAGTTAGACATATGGAGTGTAACCAAGGAAAGACTCAAGAATACAAAATATTTAGACCTCAAAAAGTATTAGAAGTTCAGAATGTTTATTACCTTTGGATTACTAGTACTATTAAGAACAACCCCTTTGCTAGCTACCCCGGTACTCCTTCTGTATAAATTGCAAAGGTCATATAGATAGATCACTACAGTGCTTTTACATATTTCAAGCATATAAGAACATCATCTACAAGAAATGAATATCATTCTGCAATATGTTGCATAGTTTCACTAAAAACAACTGTTTCAGACAACGACAAAAAACACAAAACAAGGTAGCAGATTCAGACTTCATATGAACCGTATAAAAGACACAATCTTGAGACAAGCCCGTCCAATTTGAACTACAGGAGGCAGTTAAAAACAAGTTGAATTCTCAAAGCCCAGCTATCTAAAACCCCTTTCAGTAGAGGACTTCCTTATCTATCTGACATCTCATAAAAACAAACAATTAATCAAAATCATTTTGACAGCATTAGATTTCTACAGTTGTTCATGATTTCAGCACCTAAAAATAACCCATGGAGCAGAAAGCACATCATTTGAAGTCAACTAAGGCACCATACCTTGAATTTGCACCTGTTCCTCTAGCAGAAGTCCTACAGAAACAATCAGAATTAGTTCTACAAAATATTTACATATACATATTCACTATAAATTCTCAATCACAAAAAAAAAAAAACACTCACGTATTCCCGTCACCAGCTTTAGTCCTGTCAATTTCAGAAAACACCTTGAAATTCTTACCACCCACTGCTCGATATACATACAAATCACCAACCAAAAACACATAAACATTTCGAGAATAACAAAAATTAACAGAAAAAAAAAAATCAAACGAAATACATATATACCGCTTGGCCGAGATTGGGCAGCACCGACCACAGAGGCTCGAGTTGAGCCCAGTCTGGTCTTTCCCTGAAGCATGCAAGAACGAAACAAGAATTAGGATTCAAAGGCAGAATCGAAGATGAAAACCTAACGAAAAACGATAACAGGATTTGCGAAAATTGAAAATTGCAGAGTGAAATAATCGAAAGGTAAAGATTGGAATGGTGAAAATTGGAGAGTGAAACCCTTACCGTGAGAGAAACCATTGAGGTGTTGGTTTGAAGTGTTGCAGAGCTTCGATGCGCAGAAAGGCAGAGAAAGCCGTTGAAGCGAGTGAAATTTGAATCAGAAAGTCACGCCCCTTGTCTTTAGATTTTTGAATTCACGTGCTTTTACTTTGATACCCTTCACCTTTTCACAAACAAAAGAAATAAAATAAATAGGAATTTTTTATTATTGTTTTTAATTATATTAAATATGTTTCAAATCTATGCAAATACTATATTGACTTATTATGATTAACGTGTTTTATAGAAGAATTATTTTTAATTCTTAAATTGGATTTTTTTTCCATATTTGGTATATATTTTATAAAAAAATTAACATTTGTAGAAAATAAGTACTTTAGGCAAACTAGCAAAAACACATCTCCTTCCACAGATGTGTATTCACTTTAAGATAATTTTTCATAAAATATGAGACTAAAAAGAGTTATTAGGTTATTTTTATTAAATTATTTATTATGGTAAAAACAATATATTATCTTATTAATTTTATAAATATTTTGTATAAATAATTTTGATAATATTGACTCATGGGGCTTTATTCATTTCTAATAATCCTAATTTTCTTATTCATGATTCCATCAATCATGATTTTTTTGTCATGAAAAAGAGCTTCCTTTTTTTATCAATACTTAGTGTAGTGCTAAAATTAAAAATATTAAAATAATTAAGTTGATAAAAAATAGTTTAATTTAAGATGATTAGATTATTTTTAACTTCAAAATTAATTCATTACTGTTTTTAAAATAATTTAATTACATGTGACTGGTTTTAATTATTATTTTAATTATAATTTATTATCAAGAGTGTTTTTTATTGTTTCTAATACTACTCTTATTTTGTTCAATAATTTACTTTTAGTAGTGAAAACATTGTTTTTTAATCTTATGTTAAACTTGGTTTTAGTTGTATACTTTTAAATAAATTTGTTTGGTCATTAAAACTTGAAAGATGTGTAAATTTAGTTGCTCCCTTTGGTAAATTTAGCATTATTAATGAACCTAAAGAAATAAACAATTTAAACTACACTTTTTTAAATAATTATAAACTACATGAAATATTTCTTATAATATCATAAACTTAAATAAGTTTTAGGTATTTAATATATGATAGATTTTATTTACTTTAAGTATCAATTACTTTTTAAATTGGGTTGCATAACATTACAAAAACTATGAAAGGAAGAGAAGAAGGAGGTAGTTAGTATGAATATGTACTCATCATGTGAGATAGAAGCAAATGAGAGGTTATGGGAGGAATCAAGTTTCAAAAGACAAGGTAGCAATGTTGTCCTATAATGTCTTGATGTGGCTTTAATTGTGTTAAAAACAATAATGGGCAAAGGGGGTGAATAGGAAGAATTCCAAAGAGATGAAAAAGTATGAAATTCAATCAATTTGTGGTTAAAATGGAGTGGAAGATATTCCAATGTAGAAAGAAAGATTACTTAGTATAGAAGGAAATGAAAGATAAAAATTAAGTTGGATAGGGTTTTGGTGACAAAAGATTGGTCAAATTTATGAAAGAGAAATGTGAAATAAAAAGGAGATATATGAACAAGGACCAAATTTAGGATCTACATAAAAAAAAATACATAATTGTGTCAAAAAAATTGGAAGAATATGCAAGTACAATAGGAAAGAGGTTATGTACTAAAAGAAAAACTAAAAAAGGTTAGTTAGGTTAAAGAATGGAATAAGAATCATTATGGGAATATTGATGAGAAACTTAAGGATATAGTAAACAAAATAATGAATTCATGAATAATACAATTTGGAAGAGGATGCCAAATGTAAAAAAAAAAAAAAATAGCTACAACAATAGTTTTGGGAAGTAATGACTCACAAGGATTTACTACTTAGGAAAACATCTAGAATTAAGTGGTTTAGAAATGGGGTCTTTAATAGAAAATTCTTTCATCAAGTGGTTAATTGAAAAAGGAAGAAAAATAAGTTGTAGATTGAAAAGGTGAATATGTTGTATTTTCTTGAAAAGTTTTATCTACATGAGAAATTTTCAAGAAGTGGAAACCTTTACTAATTACACTTAGATTTATCTCCTTGATAAGACGTATGTGTAAAGTGGTGGCAAAAGTTTAAGTCAATAGGTTAGAGTAAGTGCTCGATGGACTTACTGACTAGTTACTGATAAGTATCAAATTTAAGTAATATTTCATATTAAAATATAGATACTTATGGGTATTAATTGCTAAAATAAGTATAAAATACCCTAATGTATAAAATTATACCTTTTTACATATTTTATAATTTTGATTTAAATAAGAACGATTTATTCCCAAATTTGTGTTAATCTCATAGGGAAGAATGAAGATAATTGGGTAAAAGGAAAATATATAAAGCTAAAAAGAGAAAGTTGGAATGCATCAACACTCATCAAAACATAATATTTTGTTCTTGATTGATTATTGGTATTATTGGTTTGCTTCTAATTCTTGATCTAGAATCTTAAATTTAATTGAAAAGTATTTTTAAGGTTCGGACCTAAATAATAATACTTAACATATTTGAGTGTTAGGAATAGACTTGAAATGTTAATTGTTTTCTTGTTAATCATTGTCATCACAAAAAATTCCAACCAACTTTTATTATTATGTTTTATATTTAGTGAATATTGTACTTGATTATTCAATTGTTCCATGTGGATTCGATATCCGTCCTTAGGGACACATTAGCTATGATAATACGGTGCACTTGCTGTAAAAAGTCATTAAAGTACTTCTAAGGTTCTGACCTAAATGATAATACTTAACATATTTGAATGTTAGGAATATATTTGAAATGTTAATTGCTATCAACGTCTGATCTTAAGGATAGGTTGTTTTTATAAATATGCGAAAAATTGATATTTAAGAAGCATCTTAATAATTTTATATGCAAGGAATCGATATAAATGATTTTTATACGGGCATCAATATCAATAAATACAAAAGCGTGACAAAGATGAAACCCAATCTCTATTTTTCCAATTAAAGCAACAACTATTTGTCTTGTTTTCTTTTTAATCAAATAAATCCCAACAAACTTTTATAATTTTGTTTTATATTTAGTGAATATTTTACTTAATTATTCAACTGTTCCTTATGTGTTCGCCGTCCTTAGGAACAAATTATTACTTTTAACAACACGGTGCAATTGCAGTAAAAAAATCATTAGTTACAAAATGTATTTTATCGGGGAAGGAATCTCTTATAAAGTGATCTTATACCTAATGAGATAATAGATGCATTTAGAAGGAAAAATGACTTGTGTGTATTTTTTAAGGTGGACAAAAACGCATAAGACGCAATAAATTAGAGCTTTTTGTTTTATATCCTTACTCACTTAGGTTTTTGTGAAAAATGAGTATCATAGATTCTTAGATGTATAAAGTCAAGCAAAGTATGAATTTTGGATAATAAGAGTCCAACAAAAGAGTTTTTCATGGAAAAAGGATGACAATTGCTTCTTGCACCATATCACTACACCCGATTTGAGTGGAAAAGACGAAAATGCCTTAAAAAAATAGGATACATATAAAAATACATTCTGAACCCCCTTTTCCAAAATATGTTTCCAGAATAAATTTTTTGTATTACGGATTTTCTTATCCAAAATGAACTTTTGATTTTTGTTTCCGAATTTTCACTTCCAGAACACAATAATCTCTCTTCTGGATCAACTTTTCTGGAATATATTATTTTCAATTTTGGATTTCTTTTATCCAAAAATGGAATTTTGATTTTTGTTTTTGGAATTTTATTTCCAAAACACAATAACCTCTTTCGTATTTATTTTTCCAGAATGTATTATTTTCAATTCCAGTTTTTTATTTCTGGAATAAAGGGCATTTTTGGAAATTAAGAAAATATGTAGGTTGCGGGTTAAAAATGATTGGGTGCAGGAAGAATTTGTTTTTTGAAGTGTGGCAACTCACTTGCTCCTTTCCTGTTTTTAGTGGTTGGGGAATGGATGAGTGGTTTGATGATGGAAGAAAAAACAAAGCAATTATTCCAGGGTTTTAAGTTAGCAATTATTTCATCACTTTTGTTGTTAAAAAAATTATATTTAGTACTTAATAAATTAAATATTCTACATTATGTTACATGTGTTACTTGAAACATGTCTCATGTGATTAAAAATGTTAAAGAATGATGTATATAAAGTCATTTTTATTTTTTATTACTTGTACTAACTCATCATATAATGAAAAACATATATGTCGCTATAATAAAAAAAATAAGAAACTAAAAGAGAAATAAGAAAACTTTGATATTATTTAAAATAAGCAAAAATGGAGACAAATATTTTTTAAGAACTTCAATCATTTTTTAATAATTTAGTTAATGTGCCGTAAACTCAATAGTCTCATATCGCTTAGGAGTAGATGCCAAATACAATTTAAAATACATCTTCAGCTCTTAACTTCTTGAGACGTCTTTTAAAGACAAACTCATGACAAAGCTTGGAGCTCCGAACTCTGAACTCCAAAATGGCGAATATATTGCTTGATATCGGAATATTTAGTATTCAAATTCAATGTTTCACCCATTAGGATAAAGATATTTAGAAGTTGTTTTAGATGTTTTGGAATGGAATAAATTCACTTAAACTAGTTATGAAAAATTCATGTTTACTAAACTAGAGCAAATCAATACACCCACAATCATGAAATCAATTTCCCACATCTCAAGAATCAAAACACTTATACACTAAGCTTGGAAAGATGTGTTCAAGTGGTCTTTAAAATTTTACTATGAATTTTCACAATAGGATTCTTCATATTTGAACTTCTATATTTTTTTTATTATGCACTTTCCAAACTTATTATAAAGATGATTCAAATGAGAGGTATAAACACTTAAATTTTTATCTTTGAATATCAACCAATTCAACTAAAGTAGTTTATACTTAGAAAAGTTCACAGTTTAGTCTAAGAAAATAGAAATAAAGACTTAAGAACCTAAGAAACATATAGAACCAAAGACTCAAATGAACAAAAGTAGACTCTAAAGATAATTTAAACCAATGAACAACATCATTATCATAAACATGCAAATTTTAGAGCACAATAATATCATTCTTTGATCAAAGTATCCTAGATTTAATGAATACAATTACCTACGAAACTATCGACATAAATTGGCAACGAGAATTTAAACTAGTGACAAAAACTCAAAACAACAATGGAAAACAACTAGCTATGAAAAATAGCAACCGAATTTGTGATGGAATATTGATAGAGGCAAATTTATAAAATTGTTTTGGATTTTCAACTTTTGAATTAAAACAAACTAATTCATATAATTTCACTCAACTTCAAGCAGCAATTAACATCAACCTTGATCTAAATATCACATTATACAAGTTGAAATTGTACACAAGTTTTTCTTCAAACAATTTAGGGTGACAATTTATAAGAAAATTAGATGTTTCGGAGGGACATGAAAGGAACTCAATAAAATTTGTCACTTGACACAAATTTAATTCAAATGAATTGTATAAGTGTGAACATGCTCTTCTTTGAGGTAAGTCTTATCTTGATTGTTAATTCAAGTGGCGACTCCAATCCTCACTCATCTGGAAGTCTCCTCTAAGTGGCATAGTCTCCTTCATCCTTCCATATAAGTCTTCTTCCCTTCCATGCTTCTCTTTCCTAGTTCTTCCTAATTTGTCTATATTTCTCTTATGTTTTTCTATCCGCCATGGTTTTTAGTTTGTGTTGTTGTTTGCTTTCTTTATTCACATTCTTTGAAGAGCGCTTTCACACTTATATAGTCTATTCAAATTAAATTTGTGTCAAGGGGTAATATTCATTGAGTTCCTTTCATGACATTCCAAAACATCTAAATTTCTTATAACTTCTCACGAACCTAATTGTTTGAAGAAAAACTTGTATGTACAATTTCAACTCGTATCAACATCTTTGTCACTGTGAATGGCATCTAGATTCATGCAATTCGTTGTGGAAAAATGTCTTCCCTAATTTGTGATATGGGTCTCAAATAGTTGAACTTGAAAACCTAAGAAAGTATATCTGATTTTGTAACATCTTTCTTCACATTTGTAAGTCATACTTGAGTAGAAGCCATTACTTCTAAAGTTTTTCTCCAAAGCTCCAGGTTAACATCTCTCTTTGATTCCTAAATGAGATGCATTTAGGAATAATCTTTTATTTGTACATGGTGATAACTCACAATACTAGATTAAACAATTAAGGATTGAAGGTTGGACCTAATGTTAACCTATCCTCATAAAAAGTTTTCCATAAAAAAAAGTATGCTGAGAGAGTATAGCATATCTAGGCATAAAAAATGTTGATAGTATACTTAGTGTTCTACTAAGGACCAATGATTCTACAAGATCATGATATCTCCTATTTTTGTGCTTTTATGTCTTCTTCTTAGATGAGATGTCTTTTATTTTTTTATCGATATATACCCTTCAGTATATCCTCATAAGATTATAATATATAAGTCAGGTGCAATACTCTCCTTATAAGTCGGTTTTGTGACCTACTAAGATAATATGGGAGTTATTCAAACTCACCTCACCTACTAAACCAATACAAATATATAAATATGCACAGAATTAACTACAGGGAAACTATGTTACAAGTAGGCTGAAAGAGAGTATAAAAATGTATCTGTTTCAAATATGTTCAATCCTTAAACAATTATATGAGAGAAAAACATGATATGATTTCATTCTGTAACAGAATCAAAACAATTCTAAATTATAAAATTCTGATTATAGCATATAGCTCATCCGTGAAAACTCACCAGATATAAAAACATTCATTTCCTCCAACATCAGAAAGGGCAACTTGTACTCTTCTGCTTCATTGCCTATATCTATGTACACTTTGTCCTTTGAGAAAAACTATTTATGCTATTGACCAAATTTCATCATATCTAACCAATCTTTTACAATCTATAGTATATAATATATCATCTATGGAACAGTTTATACTAAGTGGTCATCATGAACATGTAGCCATACAATCTTGTGGTAGCAACCCCTCTTCTTGATCCAATGTGTCCTTAACAGCTTGATAAAACTCTATCCATGAAGAAGAGTTGGAATCCACAGAACCCCAAGAAAATGTTAGGTTTGGACTTGCAGGGCAGGCAGTGACCAAATCCAAAACTGAAATTGGTTTGAGGGTCTGTGGAAAATTGAATGCTAAATTATCAACTTTGTGTTCATAAATTTTCCCATTTCTGTCCAATTTGTACCGTGAAGTGCCTTGAAACTCCCCTTTGGCCTCCCATGGAACCCGAGGCACACCCCTGAGGTTCCACCTAATCAATATCACATTTTCTGAAGGCTGCCATATCCTATACACATCCAGAGCAATCTCACGGAACAAAATTTTACCATGAAACCTCAATGCCCAGAAGATCAATTTGTACTTCTCAATACCAGTAAATGTATTCAAAGGGTCCTTGAATGTTATATCATCCCTGAAATAATCAAAATTCAACCTTAAAATACTCATTTCCCCCTCTATGAAACATCTTAAATCAAACAGAAAACCACACACACCAACACCTACCACAAAAGCACACATCTCAAAGATGAAAATTCAAATACTGAAATGATCAAATTCAACATTAAAAAGCCCATTTCCCCTGACAAGAATCATCTTAACCAACCAGAAAACCACACACACACAAAACATAGATGAAAATTCAAACACTGAAATGAACAAATTCAATATTAAAAAACCCATTTTTAGCCTGCAGGGAAGGTTTAAATCTACCAGAAAACCATACACGCTTGACACAAAAGCACACATCTCAAATACCATCTTAAATGTAACGGAAAATCACCCATCCACACAAAATCACAGAAGAAGAAAATTCATTTACTAGAACGATCAAATTCAACATTAAAAACCCATCTCCCCCTATATGAAACCTCTTAAATCTAACACAAACCACACAGAGATAACACCAAAATCACACATCTCAAGCATGAAAACTAAAACACCCAGATGAGAAAATCACCTGTAAATGTCATAATTGAGGTCTTTGACGAAGATCAAGGGCATGTCCTCTCGGAGGGTCCTCACAGCAAGGCCAAGATTGAGATAAAACTCATCCTTTTGCTGCTGATGCTCGTCTTTGGCACCAGTGGTTGGTGTGCTCCCCAGAGCAACCTGTGCAGTGGGAGTTTGGAGAGTGGAAAGCGAAGTAGAACATGAGGTGAAGAACGAAGAAGTAGTGAGAGAAGTTGCTGGTTTTGCTGATGAAAGCGTTTGGGAAATGGAAAAGGGTTTTGATTTGGCTTGGGGAAGCAGAGAGGGTTTGAGGTTGGATAGAAGAAAAGCCATAGCCTTTAATGCTCAAAGGGTATCAAAGATTTTAGCCCTTCATTCGATTGATTGAGAGAGAAAAAGAGAGAGAGTTGTGTTGTTTTCGTCTCTTGCATTCGTGACGTGTGTGGTGCTCAAGCTAAATTTTCAGCCTTTCGTTGTGTCGTCGGTAACTATTTTGAGTGGCTTTGAGTGTGGCCATGAAATCAAAATCAAAATAAAGTCTTGGCCTTTCGCATGTTGCCACCTCCATTTTGCATCATTTTTCACCTTCATTCAATCACTCTTAGGGTAATTCCTTTCCCCAATAGCTTTTATGTGCACTTCATGCATGGTAACCCTAATTTTTTTTTTTCATCCATGAATGTAGACACATTGAGGAATATCTAGAAAGGTTTTTAAGGAATTACTCCGATTTTATCTCTTTTCGTTCTGTAAAAAAAGGAAGGATCCAACAAAGAATTAATCTTTCTTTTAGTCGTTAAACTCAAGAAAGAAAATATTACGCAATCTAAAATATTCTCAAATTATACAATTTGAAAGTTTTTTTATAAAAAATAATTTAAAAATTGTGTACTTTAGAAGTTTTGTTTCATGTAAAAAAATAGAGGAAGAATGAACTTAAAGAGTAGGAAGTTGAGTGTGGAAACGACCGACCGAGAAGAGGAATAGACAATCATTTTCTATACCCCAATACCTATTCGAGAACATCTATGAAAGTCGAGACTTTCAAATTACACAATCTAAAAATTATTTTTCATTAACCAAAAGGTAGAGGATTTTCATATTTGTAAGGGGTGTAAAAAGAAAATTTGGGAGTGCAAAGAGTAACTCCCTTAGAGGCAAAATAGATTACTTTGGCTTGTTTTTACGGGTCAACATTTGACTGGTGTGGATTGACCTACATAGTTAGATGAACTTTGCTTCCTGCACTCCTATGATTACTAAATACACCTCATATGAAGAGAAGATAACAAAGATATTCTCCAAATACACCTATGTTCTCTATCCTCGTTACATTCATTGAGAAGAAGAATGAGAGAGAGAGTTGTTCTAAACATATTGTTTTGAAAGATATTATATATGTTTTAGAAAGTTTGTTCTAAAAATTATATATTAAAATGCATCTTATATGTTCTAGAAAAGTTATTTCAAAAAGTTTATTTTAAAATGTTTGTTCTGAAAAATCTTATTTTAGAAAACTAGTTCTAGAATACATTTCATATATTGGAAAAGTCGTTTCATAAATCATGTTTCAAAAATTTCACAAAACTTATTCTGAATGATTTCCCATACAGATAATCTAAAATTGTATTTATGAAGAATGAAATGGTCATTTTCAAAAATAATGGGGTGCGATTAGAAATTATGGGCTAACAGAATATATATATATATATATATATATATATATATATTTAAAACTGTAGTTAATTATATAAATAGTTTTGAAGTCTTTAAATGATTAATACATATTTATAATGGAGTGATTAAAAAATATTATGTATTTATATGTTATAATTGATAATTGAAACTTAATAATTTAAGTTATTATAAATATTATTACTTACTCTTGTCCTATAAACAATAACGGGTCTTCAGTACAAGGTTAATGATATAATAAATTATGTCTTAACTATCTTAAATTAAAAAACCTTTTTGTAAATAGTATTTGAAATTATATTAAGTATTTTTCATTTATGGTATCTTGTTAGAATATTTAAATTAATATGTAAAGTAACTAGTAAAATATAGTAACATATAATTGTTTATGTAAAAAAAATTTGAAATTATTGTAGTTTTTTTTTTAATTAACACTTTTAGATTTCTTTATTGTCGTAATTAAAATAATAAAGTTTAAAAAAATGTGAAACAACTCACTATAACATAAAAGAATGAGGTAAATTAATTTACAATAATTATAAAAATATAAAGAAGATTAAATGTTTGTTTAGAATTTCAATACTTTATAGCTATTTTTCTGCATTTAGTACAAAATATTATAATATCCAATGTAATTTTTTTTAAGGAAAATCATTGGATTTAAAAAAAAATGTAAATATTCCTTTTTTTCTACTTTTTACCAAACTGGTTTTTTATACTATGAAAAATAGGATCTTAATTTAGAAAGAAATAAAATAAAATAAAAACTTAAATCAAATTTGTAAAAGAAAAAAAAATCATAATGTAAGTTGTAATGCCGAAAAGTGTAATAATTTAATCAATTAACATCAAATTGTACAATAAATAAATAAATAAATAAATAAATAAATAAATATATATATATATATATATATAAAGGAAATTTGTCAATAGAATAGAAAAAACTTATAAAGGTTCAAATTCTACATCCTTGAGATGCACCTTCAAAGTGTCCATATGAGTACATTTATAAGAGGTCAAACTTAATCAACAAATACAAAGCTACCAATAATAAATAAAAAAACACACATACACACATATCACATTTCACTCAATTAAAGAAATAAATCATCCAAGCAATTCTATAATTTATACATATAATCATACAACAACATAAAGTGTGTATTCAGATAAACTACGAAAGACCACTTGAATATAGAATTTAGATAATATTTTTGTTCGAGTGAAGAAGTTCTGTTAAGTAATGGTATCTGATAAAGAACTTATTGGAGTGACTCAGACAATGCCTATACTTAAGCACATTTGTCTTCATTGAGTGAGGGGTATCAGACAAAACACTCACTGGAGTGACTTAATTGATACCTTCACTTAAGCATGTATGCTTTTACTGAATAAGGGTACCCTATGAAACACTTATTGAAGTTACTTTAATGATACTCTCACTTAGTGACTCAGAAGAAACCTTGTGCATTACTTCAGAGAGACATTTCTTTAAATAAAACTGACTCATTAGAAGTTCAAAACACATTCCTATCGTGATTTCATAAGAATGTTCCTCCTAAAAACATCAAACTAAATATCTTACTTTTAAGACTTAAAAGAAAATGAAGGCTTTATTTTGGCAAGTAAGAAAACACTAGCCCAACATTGTAAAGTAAGGACTCGAGACTCAATATGGACAAAGTGAACATCAATCATCTTCCATTGATTACCTTTGACTCTACCCTTACTGAAAAAAATCATCTTCCATTGTGAAGATGTGTTCTTTGAGTTGAATTTGAACTTCCTATTTTGGGAAAGCCTTCAACAAAAAAAATGCATCACTCTATGAACATTTTGGAGATTTTTTTGTTGATATTGTTGTTCGTGGTTCGACTGCTTCCCATACCAATTATTACATTGTCCTTAGCCTTGGTAGTCTCTTATAGGCCTCGACCTTAGTAACTATCTCTTCCTTGGTCTCTTCCCACATTGTCATTTTTGTATAAAGCGGGCTAATTAAGGATTTGGATCATACAAGGTCTTCAACGATATCCTTACCTAAGTACACTTTTTTGTTGTGTGGTTGATGTTCTTATGGTATCGACAATGCTTAGTTGGATCAACATGCACTAGTGAAGGGAGTGGTGGATGTCTAGGCTCTAATTCAAGATTAAAGGCTTCTTGAAGTAGTGTGTCGTGATTAATGTTTAGTGGCGTATATACTCCATATTTGAATGTTCTACGACACTTAAAGTATTCATGTGTATTAGTTGATGATGAACCAACCTCATTTTACAAACTCATTTTTCCTTATCCTTTTTCTCATTTTGAGATTTTCTTCCAACATAATGTATTTGGAGTTTCATTCTCACAACTTGTCCATGACATGACTTATTATCTAAAACACGACATGACTTATGATGTAACCATCTAAAACACGACATGATTTATTTTCTTCCAACATATATCCTTTTTACGTAACTATCTAAAACACAACATGACTTATTATGTTTAGGTCAAATATCATTTTGTCAAACTTGAGTAAAACATAGGACCTAACAAGGTCAACTACTTTTGTAGGACTACCATTCCGCCCGTGGAACAGCTATATTCTTTAAAGATCCTTGATGTAGACACTTTATTAGGAGATCTTCTTGTAAAAAATAAAGCGACAAACATTATTTGCAAGCATATAATAAACATTTATAAGTGTTCAACTTTTGTACCATAAAATACTTCGGAGTATATGTACTTATTGTCCGTCTAAGCAACAAATTACCAGATGAAGTATACAAACAAAATGTTAAACACTTACATTTGTCGAGACTTGATGCTTATAAAATCACGTTTTATACTTTATTGTTAAACAAATAATCAAAATCAATATAAGGTGTATTGAACTTTTCTCTAACACTTCCATATGTGTTATAAGGATATTAATTATGAAAGAAAGATTCATCTCATCATTAGATGCAAAGAAGATGTAGTGTGACTTTTTGAAAGAACCATAAATTATGGTGACTTAGATTTTTTTTTTCTCAAAGCCCCACAATAGGTGGTGAATATTCCTATTTAAAAGTGGAACATCTTTAAACAAGTTGTTAGAATGGTAAAATTTTTGTGTTGAGTTGTGAACTATGAGAAAAAAAACTCTAAATGAGAACGTTCAAATAATAAATACGAATCTATCTAAAAAGGACTCCCTAACGTTTAAGTTAATAAAATATTAAAAAATAATAATAGTAAGACTAACATGTATAAATTATGAGATGATAATATTTTTTTATGAAAATGATTTTATATAAACTTATCTAAATAAAAATAAATATCAATAAAAATAATTAAAATTAATTTGCTTAAAATATTCTAGGAGGATGATATTATTCATGAGTAAGTAATTATACTTTGTTGGATGATAACTAACCTATAAATATACTTTATATCTTATACAAACAAATATAACAAAAGTACAACCAAAACAAACATGTTAATATAAAGTAGTTTACCCCAAGTCATTCTCATCCTCATCCCCATCCCATTCTTTTTTCATCTCTTTTGCATAATGCACTCTTTAAACCCACTTTAATAGGAATCATTATATTATTTTTCATGAAAAAGTTGAAGAAGATCATAAACACGTCACCCATGAATGTTTGACCTATCATTTAGATTATTGAATAAGTTTTTGCACACAAATTTGAACACACTTTAGTGTTAGTGGAGATTTGTTATAGCTTTAAGCCACTTGGTGGATAGATAGAGAGACATTACAACTACCAATTCACTATTCCACTATCTTGCATTATGCCACCACCAACTTTACATTTTTTTTTGTTAAATATATAACATAAAACAGTCATAAAAAGTGTAAATCTTATCCATTTCACACTCAACTAATTAGGATCAATTTAATATTTGATTGGAGTATCAATATGATCATGTTGTTCTCTATGTTGGGATGAATTTTTTGGACTAAGATAGAATATAAGTTTACAAATTTTATGAACATTTTCTTCATTTGTTTATCTTTATAAAATTTGCAACATATAAAGAATTTTTTTTACTAATTTTATATGAAAATTAAACATTAAATGTATACTTAGTTTAAATATATTATTTTGACCTACAAAATTATTAATAAAAAATTCGTCACTATTAATGGTATATGAATGATGAAAAACAATTAATTAAAAATAAAAATATATTTAACCCAATTTGAAAACAAACAATCCTCCAACTAAAGAAAGTGTGGCTACATCCAATAATCATTATTTACTTAGTTTGTATTATACACAGTTGTACTCCATAATCTTTCATGCAATCGTGCAACTTTTTTGTACAAAATCTTTCTATCCAAACCCTAAAAATTCAGAAAATGGTGCCACGTGTTATTCCACCACCCTCCTAAATTTCCCTATATAACAAGGAAAGTTCATTATTCAGTGAACAAATATTTGATTCAACAAAAAGGAAAAAACCAACAGAAAAAGTGATGTCGGAGAGTGGTAGAAGACACGGCGGCGCCGCCGCTGAGACCGGCCGAGGTGAGCAGCTTCTGGCGGAGGAGGCCTCCGGAGAGTTGTCATCACTGTCGTGGAGACTGAATGTGAAGGAGTTTCAGTTGCCACGGCCAAGTCCAACCCATCATCACCATAATAACCTTACTTGCTTCACTTTTCATGGTCTTTTTCCCAAACCAAGTAAGAAAATTTCTCTCTTCATTTTCATCATTCTAGTTAGGTTAAAGATACATATAGAGTAGAAATTAGAATTTTTTTTTTTTTGAAGTGATTCATTACAAGAAAATTATAAAATAAAAACTAATTTTATAGATAAAAAATAATTAATTGTTATAATGATTAAATTAGAGACCATTGTAGGGATTAAATAAATTTTTGGTTTCTAAATTAATTTATATTATTGTTAAATGATTTCTAAATTGGTATCTAATTAACAACCAAAGTTTTTGCTACCAAATTTAGAATCTAAATAATTGTAATTATCTGTCGTTTACCTGCGGAGAAATCTGTATGTAATACCTGTTTACATACATAAATTTCTGCTTCATGACGCCAAAATTCCATACGAATTATATTCGTATGTAATTACCTTTAATTTACATACGAAAAATCCGTATGTAATATCTATTTACATATGGAATAGAATTCGTATGTAAAAATTCGTAAGTAATGTTCATTTTTACATACGAATTTTGATCCGTATCTAATAATCCGTATATAATTTGAGATTTTTTTTAAGTGAAATTTTATTATAATAAACCCTAATACTATATTAATTAATCTTAATTATAATACCATATTAACTTAATCTCATATTACGTACCGATTTATAAGAAAAAAAATATTTATTTATATATTATTATTTGATCTTATTTATAATTGAGTTACTTCAATAATCACAAACACTTTTATTTACAGTTCAATTGGACCATGTATCATAAGTAATTACAAAATTATTAGTCACTATCAATTTTGTTTCGATATAATTATAAATTAAGTAACTAAAATAATTAAAACACCTATTTTTCTCATCCATTTGTACGTACATTTAAAAAGACTATAAAATGAAGATAAGACATAGTGTGGTGGTCACAAATTTTCTAAAATATATATGAAAATGTATTTTTTTCCATCTCATTATCTTTCTTTTTGGAGTAATGGGTTGGTTTAATTTTGTTGGAATTACGTGTCTTATTGTTTGAAGTGAGTGAGGAATATAAGTAAAACTTTTCTTTTTATTATATTCTCTTTTATTTATTGCTTTTGTGATTGTTTTGGTGGAGTATTCTTTTTTTCCCCTTTTTTGAAAAAAGATAGGTTATAAAGTGATTCCTTGCGAGTAAGAGGATATACTAAGCATCTTGTGTGCATTTTAATTTTAATTTCACGTGAGTTAAAAATATTAATTAAAAATATAACTAAATTATAATATATAAATTGGTATAAATATTATCTTATAAGTTAATTTAATGAAGTTAAATTAAATATAAAGTTTACTTTTATAATATCAAAATTTATACTAATAAAATTTATTACATATGGACATGTACAAATTTTATTTACGTTATATTTCAAAACCTAGTTGCTGAAGTTTCTCACAAAAAAGTAAGGAGACAAGTTTTTTTTTCTATATATGGAAATTGGGAATAATGTAATAGGAAAATAATCTTTTGTAATACTTTTTTAGTGAATTTACGAATAAGAGCATAAAAGTCATATCAAAGGCTACAAGAATATTATCATTCAACATATAATTCTTCTCATAAAACCTGTAAATTTTTATTACAAAATTTGCAAACCTTTTTAGTTTTTAGTAGAAAATGTTTTAGTAAAAAATGTAAAACCCTCTAGTGCAATTTACAAAATTACAAATAGGAATGACAACGTGGGGTGTGCCGATCCGCATCTTGTTAACAAAAACTTGGTTTGGCTCGCCAACCCACTAAGGTCCTTCTCACATAACATGCAATCTGTACGGGCTAGATGTGAGGTGAACCAACACGCTAACCCACGTAAAAATAAAAAGGGTTTTTTCAACATTCTATCAAATTATTTTTGCATCCCATCAATTCTCAAAATCAGAAGTCAAAATAGTTGTTTCAGATTTTGAAAGATAAAATAATTGTTTCGAAAAGGTTATTCTGGAATTTTTTTTCTTTTCTAAATTTTTATTTTTGAAATTCACTTTTATATTATGGAAATTAAATTTTGAAAATGATAAGGTGTAGGAAGAAATTTGATGAGATGCAGGAAGAAACATCCTAATAAAAAAGTACAATTCTTTTTATATGGCTGGCCCGCAATCCAGTGAATTCAGTCGTTGGCAAAGACTTCCTACACCCAACGGTTTTGAACCTACACTCAACAAAATTTTCAAATTCTGAAAATGCCCTTTATTCTGGAAATGAAAATCCAGAATTAAAAATAATACATTCTGGAAAAGTAGATCCATAAGATATTATTGTGTTCCAGAAATAAATATCCAGAAACAAAAATCAAAATTCCATTCCGGATAAGAAAATCCAGAATTGAAAATAATATATTCCAAAAAAAGTAGATCCGGAAGAGATTATTATGTTCTTGAAAAAGGGGTCCAGAATGTATTTTTATATCTACCCCCATTTTTTAAGGGCATTTTTGTCTTTTCCCTTGGAATTGGGTGCAGTAATGTGGTGCAAGAAGCAATTGCCTCAGTCATTTTGTAGGAGGCTGCTTCTTCCTGCACCTCCATACCTTCTTCTCTCACCTCCATTGATTTTCATATTTCCAAAAATGTCTTTCTGTAATATTCTGGATTACATAATCCGGAAGTCATTTTTCAAATTTGTAATTAGCTTCCGGATTATATAATCCGGAAGTCTTTTTTCAGATGCATGATTACTTTCTGGATTACATAATCTGGAAGTCTTTTTTAACTTCCGGATTATGTAATCTGGAAGTCTTTTTTCAAATGTATTTCCGGATTACATAATTCGAAAGTTATTCTATGGGGGTGGCACAAGAAGGATAAAAATGTATTTTCATGTTATGTATAGAGGTGCAAGAAGATATGGAGGTACAGGAAGAAACAGTCTTTGTAGGATGAACCAAATGTATGACAGGCCAACTTAGTCTCTTATATACTTAACCAAGAAGCTTATTGAGTTATGGTAACAAGATTCATATCAACTCTTTATTTCTATAGTAATTTCTTACTTTTTCTCTTATTATTCAATTTCTATAGTAATTTCTTACTTTTTTTCTCTTATTATTCAATATGAGACTTTGTTGAATATTCCAAGATTCTAAAAGCTTAGATAGGAAAAATATTTCCTATTTTGTTCATTTAGATTTGTGGTTGAAGTTTACTTATCACTTCTAAAACATTTTTTTTTCTTTTAACCATGTTTTTTTTTTCATTCATAAGATTGAAATACAAAACTTTATTTTAAAAATCTGAATTTAGTTTTATCTTTATTTTGGACTCTAAGCAATGTAAATCAATTTAACTTATCACAAGAAGTTCCTCTAGTACAAGACTATGAAGTAAAAGAGTTTGTTTCTGAAATCACTTTTCTTCTATCTTGCCATTATGCTATTATGAATATGTTTTAATAGTTTTAGTTAAAATGCATAGCTCTATAATTCAGCTTTGTTTCTGAAGTGGTTTGTTTCCTAGTAATGTTATAGTTACCTTTTGTTTTAGAAAAGGAACGCAAGGTTGCAGAATACTACAAGAAACAGCAGAAGCTCCTTGAAGGGTATAATGACATGGATTCAATGACTGAAATGGGTTATTTCCCTGGAAGTCTCACTGAGGTTCATTCTTCTTTCACCATCATTCAATTCTCATTTTTTTTATCAGCATAGAATAAATAAAATAAAAAGAGACACTTCAGGGTGTCTCACCCCTTATACAAAACCACAAATTACAAGATCCTAAAATTCTACCAACTAAGGATCCGATAAACATTGTACTACATATCAAGATAAGAAACCAGACCAAGATATAGAAACCCACCAGATACATTTGTCTCATCCTACCAAAGAGGTCACACCCTCAAATAAAGACATGCATCCAACAACAAAACAAGATCATTGTCATCAAGCTGAAAGACCTTACCCAAAATCATTCACTTCTCATATGTGTCCTACACAAATTTTCTTAACAATTGCTCATTTTATCTTAATAAAGTGTTGTTGTTCCTTTAAATTCCAAAGGTAATTTTAAAATTACTGATTTCTTCTTCTTCTTCTCAGGATGAAATGAAGCAGTTAGCAAGAAGTGAGAGACTGGCAGTGAATGTGTCAAATGCAGCTAACTTGGTGCTATTTGCAGCAAAGGTTTATACTTCCTTTGAGAGCAAATCATTAGCAGTCATAGCTTCCACCATGGATTCTCTCTTAGATCTCTTGTCTGGTTTCATATTGTGGTTCACTGCCTATGCCATGAGAAACCCAAACCAGTATCACTACCCCATTGGAAAGAAAAGGATGCAACCAGTGGTAAGCTGTTATATATATATTTAGTGTAAAACTATAAGTTCATTACTTCAAAATTTGGTTTTACTACCTACATAAATTTGATACAATAAATGCATGTTTTTGTTAAAATATATTCTCTAGGAACATGTTAAAATTCACACGGACTTACATCGACTAGACTAGAGATAAAGACACATTTAATAGTATATAAGTAGGTGCAAAATCTCATCTTATAAGTCGGTTTTATAAGTTGAGTTAGACTTAAAGTCAATTTCTTAATATAGTATCAGAGTCATTTAGAACTTATCTTAATAAGTGTTTGTGTTGGGTTTATTGTGTCATTCACTAGTTCATCCATAATACATAGTCACACGTAAGATGTGACAAACATCATTTTATAAATTGGTTTTATAAAGTTGATTTAGACTTAAATTTCACTTCTCAATAATTATAATCTCAAGAAGACATAGAAGGTGAACAAATGAGAATTCGAGTCTAGAATAGATTATGAGAATGATAACAATTGGATTTGTGTGGTTCAAAAGAATCATTGCATTGTTGAGAGACATAACATTTTCATTAAGACTTTCCATATATGCAGGGTATCATTGTTTTTGCATCTGCGATGGCAACTTTGGGATTGCAGATTTTGATTGAGTCTGGCAGACAAATCATTACGAAGGTAGTTGAAATCATAAATTCACTATTTTGTTTCATGTTTTGCATCTGATGAACTCCCTCTGTTAGATTCTAAATTGCTGTTTTATGCTTGCACTCCTTCAAAGTTCTTGAGTAATCTTACAAAAGTTAGGATCAAGTGATTGTAGGACAAAGTAAGAAAAAGATGAATAAGGAAAACTTTGATGTGTTTAAGTGAAGCAATGAGTGTTCTGCTTATAGATTTTGTTATCAGTTCACCTATTTTGAATCTCTTGCTTCATTCTTTATCTTGTAGTCTAAGCCTGAAATGGATCCCCAAGAGTTGAAATGGATGATTGGGATCATGGCATCTGTCACTGTAGTGAAGTTCATACTCATGATCTACTGCAGAAGGTTTAAGAATGAAATTGTGAGAGCTTATGCACAAGATCATTTTTTTGATGTTATTACTAACTCAGTTGGATTAGTTGCTGCTGTGCTTGCTGTGAAGTACTCTTGGTGGATTGATCCAATGGGAGCTATTATTGTGAGTTCATAACTACCACTACATGCTTCTTATTTTCCTTATCATTTCCCTTTGATAAAATGGATATTCTCATGTTCAAATTTCACCATCCTATCACATGAAAACCAAGTCTCCCTCTTTGTTCATACATGTTAAATAAGTTAGTTTCTCATCAAAGTTGATGAATGAGAGAAATAGATCAAAGTTTTCCCAATGACTAACTAAAATGTTGCAAGTTTATGCAGAGAGAAAAGTACCCAAATTCTTAAAATTTGACATGAGTTTTTAACATGAGAATCTGTAACAATTTTTTTTATTGGGGCTCATAATTTACATATTATACTTGTTCTATACATTATACTTAGACATGCTATGATTCTACAAGGATCATTCATCAAGATCTCACATTGACTAAACATAAGAATATTTCATAGTATATAAGTGGTGCAAATTTTATTTTATAAGTCAGTTTTATAAAGATAAGTTAGGCTTAAAGTCTATTTCTTATGATGGTACCAGAGCCATTTTTTTTTTATAAGTGATAAAGCAATATATACAAGAGAATCACTTCAGGGGTGATCCAACCCATTTACATAGACAAAAATAATCTGGTCAAAATCATCATAACCTAACCTCAAAACACCTCTCAGCCATTTAAAATCTACTCTAATGAGATCTTTATTGCTCTTATCAGGCCATCCGCTATCAGACCTCTATTAGAATTTATCCGGTTAACCTTACACTACTAGAAAATCATTAGATAGAAACTAATTTTAAAGACAAAAAATAATTAGTCACTATATTGACTATATTAGATATTATTGTAAAGACTAAAAAAGTTATTCTATTTAATGATTTTCTTGTAGTGTTATCAGGCTCACTCACTACCATTTTTGTCCGCTATCGGAACACCCATAAATTATATATAAATGTCTTTCGCTATCGGACCATCCATAAATTATATATAAATATTTTTATCTTTAGTTAATGTGAAATCTCCAATATATACCCATATAATTTATTAATGAAAATTATTGAAAGCTTCATTCTTGCATGATTATTTTGTTACTATTTACATACAACAATAAACTAACTCATGATTGATCAACTTACTATGATATCCTGAATATCCAATGCAGATAGCATTGTACACAATTAACATATGGGCAAAGACAGTGATTGAGAATGTATGGTCTCTTATTGGAAGAACAGCACCACCAGATTTTCTAGCAAAGTTGACATATCTGATATGGAATCACCATGAAGAGGTGAAGCACATAGACACTGTGAGAGCATACACCTTTGGTGCTCATTACTTTGTTGAAGTAGATATTGTGTTGCCAGAAGACATGCCTCTCAATCAAGCACACAACATTGGTGAGACATTGCAGGAAAAATTGGAGCAACTTCCTCAAGTTGAAAGAGCTTTTGTTCACATTGATTTTGAGTTTACTCACAGACCTGAACATAAGATGATGGTATAACTATATATATGTCAAACTAAATCACTTGTAAAATGGGTTTAATGTCTGGCTAATAGAAATTTTTCAAAGGGTTCATTTTGTTTTGATAATCACTTTTATTTTGAATTAATGGTATTGAAATCTTAACTGTGATGCTGTTACAATATATATACTTACAAATATGTTTGACTAAGATGACAAAATTGTAGGTGTGGTTAATTTTAGAATAATAAAACTATGTTTGGACCGAAATAATATATTTTATTAAATGTTAAATATTAAATTTGTTTTAGAAATAGTAATTTTAACACAAAAAAATGTATTCCTTTTATAAAGATATAATGGTGGTAATGAAAAGGAGAGTTTAAGCTTAAAAAAAAGGTGAAAATGGTACATTTAAAAAGATTACATAATTGAAATAATATGAAAAAGCTATAAACACAAAAATTTCAAGTCATAAAGATAAATAAAATTGTAAAAGTATGTCAAATGATTTGTTTGGATAGAGAATTTTAAAAGAAATTAAAGTCCATGAACTTTATTAAATTAATTGAATTATTTAAAATTAGATAATTTCAAATGTTATTTAAATGTAAGAGTTTGAAAATTTTCATATTCTCAAATTCATGTTTTTCTTTTCGTAGTTTTTCCATAGTTCGATTTGTTGTGAAATTTTAAGTATTGCAAAAGACTACTCCTCTTTATAATCCTAACCCTCACCCAGGCAAAGAAATCAAAGAGGAACCCTAACTCTCTTTTCTGGCTTCATTGCATATCTCATGCGCCTCCTGAACGATACTCCTCTTCATTTGTAGACTTGGGGAACTGTCTTTCCTTCACCTATAAATATGTGTCTCTACTCATCTCCAAAAAAAACTTTCACTTGCTCTTTTCTCTTCTCCTACTTCTTTAGTCCTAGATTTTTTTACTCTTATGAACTTGCTTGCTAGTTTTGAGTTCCTCGATGTTACCCAAGAAGTTCCTGTTGTATCTTGGGTAGCTTGTGAAACACATCGCGAATAAGTCCTTAAGGGCAGTAACCATCCACACCTTAGGAAATAGGTCTATTTTGCATTCTCAACCTCATTTTGCTACAATCTTAAGGACTTATGGCTGAGGGCATGAACCTCAAATCCAAATTTACACTGGAAAAGCCAAATGGTGTTGTTGCAACTCATACTATCTTTGTGAAACCATTTTCGAATGTTTCAACAATTGAAGTTTTAACAAATGCTTGCATGTGTCTACTCTGTTAGACATGTATGGAGTGTTGATTTTGGCTTAATCCCAAGTCCCACATCGGTGGGTTCATTGTTTGGGAAGGAGGTTTGAGGGTTATAAATTAAGCTCTCCTCCTTCACTGTTATATATCCCAATTTGTAATATCTTCTCTCATAATAATAAAAGTGAGTTGTTTTTGCTGTGCTCGGAGATTAGGCTAAACAGGCCGAACTCCGTTAACAATTTTCGGGTGTGTTTTTCCTCTTTATCTCTTTTATTATTCCGCTTTATTTATTCAATATTATTTGTCGGGTAGCTTTGTTAGGGTTTTGTTTTAGTGGGAAAATTACCCGTTTTTCCCAACAAGTGGTATCAAGAGCCGAAGGTTCGCCTTGGGTTGTTTGAAATTATTTGTAATATTGAATATTATATTTTGAGTTTGTAATGGCAAATCAAGAAGAAGAAGCGAAGGATGTATCCAGAGTTTCGGGCTCCTCGTCATCATGGTCGAGGTTCCCGGTGTCCACTTTGAAATTGGCGGTGGAAATATTTGATGGCACTGGACATTTTGGCATGTGGCAAGGAGAGGTCTTGGACTCTCTTTTTCAACAGGGTCTTGATATTGCTATTGAAGGAGAGAAACCAAAAGAGGTAGAGGAGAAAGACTGGAGTATCATCAACCGGTTAGCAAGCAGAACTATTCGATCCTGCCTGTCCAGAGAGCAGAAGTACGCTGTAAAAAACGAGACTTCTGCACACAAACTGTGGAAGGCATTGGAGGACAAGTTTCTGAAGAAGAGTTGCCAGAACAAGCTCCTGATGAAGAAAAGGTTGTTCCGATTTGACTACCAACAAGGTACTACTATGAATGCACACATCACTATGTTTAATCAATTAGTAGCAGACCTGTTGAATTTAGATGTGAAGTTTGAGGATGAGGATTTGGCTTTGATGTTGTTATCATCTCTTCCTGATGAATTTGAACATTTTGAGACTACGCTCCTTCACGGGAAGGAGAATGTGTCGTTAGATGCTGTTTGTTCTACTTTATATAGTCATGAATTGAGAAAGCAGGATAAGATGAAAACCAAATCAACGACATCAGAAGAAGCATTGGTGGCAAGAGGTCGTCAGCAAAGCCAAACAAAGGAGAGAAGAGGGATGTCTAAATCTAAAGGTCGAGCCGTTGCCAAAGATGAGTGTGCTTTCTGTCATGAGAAAGGACACTGGAAGAAAGACTGTCCAAAACTGCAGAAGAAAGAGAAGGTTCCGCAAGATGCAAATGTTGCAGAATGAAAAAGTGATGTGAAATCAGATATCTCTTTAATTGTCTCGCTTTCAGCATCATCGTATCCAGATGAGTGGATATTGGATTCAGGTTGTACTTATCATATGTGTCCCATTCGGGATTGGTTCTTTGAATTTCAAGAACTCGATGGCGGAGTTGTTTACATGGGAAATGATAATCCATGTAAGACAGTTGGGATAGGTTCAATCAAGCTGCGAATCATGATGGATCCACCAGAATTTTGCGAGATGTACGGTACGTGTCAAAGTTGAAGAAGAATCTCATCTCATTGGGGGCTTTAGAATCTAAAGGCCTAGTCGTGACGATGCGAGATGGAATTCTTAAAGCAACTTCAGGAGCACTGGTGATGTTGAAAGGCGTGATGAAGAACAATTTGTATTACTATCAAGGTAGTACAATGGTGGGGACAGTAGCGACAACAACTTCTAGCTCTAAGAAGGATGCTGAGGCAACAAAGTTGTGGCATATGAGGTTGGGACATGCTGGAGAGAAATCTTTGCAAATTCTTACCAAGCAGGGATTGTTGAAAGGTACGAAGGCTTGCAAACTTGAATTTTGTGAGCATTGTGTTCTGGGAAAACAACGAAGAGTGAAGTTTGGCACTGCAATTCACAATACCAAGGGTATTCTGGATTATGTGCATTCAGATGTGTGGGGACCTGCCAAGACTCCGTCAATCGGAGGTAGGCATTATTTTGTCACTTTTGTGGATGATTTTTCCAGGAGAGTTTGGGTGTTTACTATGAAGAACAAAAATGATGTGCTTGAAATTTTCCTTAAGTGGAAAGCTGAAGTTGAAAACCAGACAGGAAGGAAGATTAAGGTTCTCCGAACAGACAATGGAGGAGAATACAAGAGTGATCCGTTCCTGAAGGTATGCCAAGATTGTGGCATAGTTCGGCACTTCACTGTTAGAAAAACACTACAACAGAATGGGGTGTCAGAGCGTATGAACAAGACATTTGTGGAGAAAGTTCGTTGTATGTTGTTTAATGCTGAGTTAGGCAAAGAGTTTTGGGCTGAGGCTGTGACATACGCTCAACATCTCGTCAATCGTTTGCCATCATCTGCTATAGATGGCAAAACCCCGTTAGAGGTATGGTCTGGAAAACCTGCAACCGATTATGATTCTTTGCATGTTTTTGGTTCTATTGCATATTATCATGTGATTGAATCAAAGTTGGATCCACGGGCAAAGAAAACTCTTTTCATGGGCTTTAGTCCTGGAGTGAAGGGATACCGTTTGTGGTTTCTAGAGGCAAAGAAGACAATTATCAGCAGGGATGTTACCTTTGATGAATCTGCCATGTTAAAGAAGGTAAATCCAGAAGGAGCTGATAGTACTCCACAACAAGTGGAGTATGCCCGGAAGCAGGTGGAGTTTGAGCAAACAGTGGTGATCCCAACATGAAATACCACAAGTGACTCTCCTATGGCAGAAGAAGAGTCAAATGAGGAAGAGGTTCCTACCCAAGAATCTCAACAACAATCAGCGCCAATTGCAGTTAGAAGACAGAGACGAGATATTCAGAAGCCTGCTCGTTTCATGGATATGGTTGCCTATGCACTTCCAGTTGTTGATGACATTCCATCCACTTACCCAGAAGCCATTATGAGTTCAGAGAGTGGTAATTGGGCAGGTGCGATGGAAGAGGAGATGCAGTCTTTGAAGAAGAACAAGACGTGGAAGTTGGCACAATTACCAAAAGGTAAGAAGGCAATTGGATGCAAATGGGTATTTGCAAAGAAAGAAGAATTTTCTAATAAAGAAGATGTTCGCTACAAGGCAAGGTGGTTACAAGGGCCAAGTTTGAACACTGTTTAGACTTGGTTAATATCTTGCACATTTGAAGTTGGCATCCGGAGGCACAAATTTGAAGCACTGTAAAGTTTGTTTTTGTTATGTTTTGAGAAGATTTGTTTTAGGTGGGACTTGAAATTAAGCCAAGGTGGAGATTTGTTGATTTTGGCTTAATCCCAAGTCCCACATCGGTGGGTTCATTGTTTGGGAAGGAGGTTTGAGGGTTATAAATTAAGCTCTCCTCCTTCACTGTTATATATCCCAATTTGTAATATCTTCTCTCATAATAATAAAAGTGAGTTGTTTTTGCTGTGCTCGGAGATTAGGCTAAACAGGCCGAACTCCGTTAACAATTTTTGGGTGTGTTTTTCCTCTTTATCTCTTTTATTATTCCGCTTTATTTATTCAATATTATTTGTCGGGTAGCTTTGTTAGGGTTTTGTTTTAGTGGGAAAATTACCCGTTTTTCCCAACATGGAGTTGTTGCTTTTACGACTTCCAAACCAGACTCTAGAACTCCTACAAAAAAAAAATAAAGATTGGACTCATGCAAATAACGTATATTGTCACACTTTGCTCAATGCATTATCGAACAATTTGTTTAATGTGTATTACTCTTAAAAGGAAACAAAATATATTTGAGATTCTCTTATTCTCATATATTGTCAAAGATGTCATTAGACAAAGGTTCATTAACGAAAACTATCATTGGGAGATGATAAAAGACAAGGACATAAAGCCCAAATCAACAAATAACACAAACTTCTTGAAGATATTAAAGTTGAGAACATATCCTTACCTAATGAACTTGTTTTAGAACTTTTTATTGGAAAACTTTTGCAGTCTTAGACTGACTACAAACAACAATTGAAGCACATACACATACAAAATGTCACTATTAAATCCCATCACTCAGACCATCATTAAAGACATAATAGAAAGGAATATAATGTTGCTAGCTAAAACTTTATCTACTAAGAAAAATATGATAGAACACAAACCAACTCCAAAAAGGTACGAGAAAAAACATGTTCACAAGAAAAAAAAAATATTTAAATTTTCTTGTCCCAATGGATTTAACCCTACCTTTAATTAGAAAGGGACTTGCTTTTTCTATGGAAAGTCGGGTCATCATGCACCTCATTGAAAACAGGGTCAGAAACAATAATTCTTCTAAGACAAGTATAGCGGACTAGGAAGATACAATTGAAGTGGTCATTTCACAAGTGAACCTTCTGATCAATGTGAGCAAATGAGTAGTGTGGACTATGGAACTACCACACACATTTCTGTAAACAAAAATATGATTTCCTCCTACACAAGTGGGAGGGTGAAGAAAAACAAGTTTATCTCGATGAATCCAAGACAACTCTCATTCTAGGAAAAGGAAAAATTCTTCTAAATCTCATATGAAAAGACTTTAACTTTAAGTGATGTGTTATACGTGTTGTCTATTGGAGTTAATTTGATCTCCATAGCACTGTTGGAAAATGTTGGGGTTGAAGTGTCATTGAATATGATAACATTGTTATCAAAAACAATAATGTGTTTGTGGGGGAAGATATATTGTGATCTAGGTCTCTTTGTACTTAACATTTTTTAAATTATCAATGATTCTGGATCTGGGTCTTCTACTTATATTGTTAATTCTTATGATTGTGTGGCATGCTATATTAAGACATGTACATTATTTGTACGTTATTAAATTGCAATAACTAAGATTAATTAATATGCATGACAAACAAAGTAGAAATTTTGTAGAATCTAAAGTAATAAAGAAAACTTGTCATTCTATAGAATGTTAAACTAAACTTCTAGATATAATTCATATGTTGTTGATTTAAAACAAATCATGTCTAGAGGTGGGAAAAACAATTTTATAACCTTTAAGATGATTATTTAAACACACCAAAGTGTACTTAATTAAACATAAGGATAAAGCTTTTGATATGTTTTTAACTTATAAGATGGAAGTAGAAAAACGATTAAATAGGAGAATTAAAAGAAATAGGTGAATTTAAGGTGGTGGATATTTTTTTAATAATTATTATGTTAAAAAGGTATTATTTATTAAGTAATATCACCGTATTTACCTAAATCTATGAAGTAGATGGAAAAAATAAAACTTTAAAAAAATGATAAATATTATGCTTATTATAGTTTTAGTGTTCCTAACAATCTTTGGGATGAAGTAATTTCTAATATTTAGTTTCTAATTTATAATTTTAAATTAAAGATTACTCTAGAACCTAAAGCATTTAGTAATTAAAACTTTGGTAATTAATATTGGATATCAATTTAAAAATTATTTTATAATTTTTTATTAATAATAAAAATTATAATTGTAATTCTCTTTCCTTTTTTATTGATATATTAAAAATAAATATGAAAAAAAAAAGTAAAATAGTGATGCATTTTATGAAACTTTGCATCTATTCTTCTTTCTTTTCTTTTACTACACATACATAACATAATTACGTGTATATATAAATGAAGAAATATTCATTATATATTATTTAAATAACTTATAATTTAATCATTTTATAGAAATATTACGAAGTGCGAAGTGGACTTTAAGCCTAACTCAACTCCATAAAACCGGCTCATGAGGTTGAGGTTTGCACCCACTTATATACTAGGCTCTCATCTCTAGTCGGTGTGGGATCTCCAACAAGAAATATTCTTTTAAGTGTTGGGATAACACATTACTTTTTTTAATATTTTTCTAAAAAAGTAAATTAAAAATCAATTTGTCTAGATAAAAATTAAAAATGGTTATAGTGTGAGCTATTGTATATAACTTTGCAAGTAATAAATTTTTTTAATGCTAACAAAATACAGTTGAGAATAATTTCTAAAAAATGTGTGTACATCAATTAAAATAATTTCCTTTATTATTATTATTAATTGTTATCATTATTTTAAATACTATTATATATTGATGACTGAAAGAGATTATTTCTTCAACAAGTTATATGTATTAATGAAGAAGATAGAGAATTTTTGTACTTACATTCCATATGAGATATTACTAATGTGCATCCTTGACTAGTGACTCATTAATCTGAGTTGTTAATATAAAATAAGATAGAAGATTAATTTAAAGTAATTCATTTTTTATGTATGTATTGTATTAACTATTAATTTTTCAATAATTAACTTCTAAATTTTCTCCTTAAATATTAATTCCTTTATTACTTGACATGAAAACTTATGTTAAGATTAGTGATATCAATAACTTAATTATTTAAACTATTTTTTCTAGATATTCAATTAAATAGGCCATTTATAACAAAAATGTAGAAACAAACTCTTTCCAATTTATTACTCACCTTTTTTTTAATGGAGAATTTTCTTTATACTATCATTATACAATGAGACACGTTTCCTTTAAGAAAAAAATTTAATACAAAAGTTCACAAAATTTAGAATTATTCACCTACTTCTCGTTCAATTCTAAATTTATTAGCAAAAACTTTAGTAGATAATTAGCTACCAATTTAGAAATCATTTAACTAATTTAGAAACCAAAAAAAAAAATTAGTTTCTAAAATGGTATCTAATTTAGTCACTATAGCAACTAATTAATTTTTATTTCATGATTTTCTTACATTGACAATTCAAACCAAAACATTAAAACAATAGATTTATAGGTTTCTTACAAGAAAAAAAAATAAAAATTAATTTTAAAAACTAAAATAATTAGTTATTATTTGATTAAATTAGAAATCACTTTATAAACTAAAAAGAGTATTAGTATTTAAAATAGTTTCTATTACTAATAAAAATGTATAGAATAGTTTTTATATTGGTATCGAACCATTAACTACCAAAATTTTAGTTAATTCTTGATGTTCTAAATTAGTCTTTATTAGACTATTAGAGACTAATTTATAATCTAAAATATTAGTCACTAAAACTTAGGTAGTTAATTTTGATACCAATTTAAAAATTATTTATTAATAATAGAAAAAATTTTAGATACCAAAAAATTTTAATCTCTAAAATAATATTTAATTTAGTTAATATAGTGACTAATTGTTTTCTTTCTCTAAATTTTGATTACTATTTAAAGATTTTCTTATAATGATTCTTTTATTTATATATCTTATTATTTTTACTCAATATAATTTTTTTATAACTCATCTACCGATAAAGAGATTAAGATTTCAGTTATGCAAAGACGTTTTTGCATACTTTTTAAGAAAACATAGACTCTAACTGAACAAATGTTGATATTTTCAAATAATAATTTGTGAATTCCAAGATCGTAAACATTTAACTATCTTTGCAAGAAAATTATTTAAATAATTAAATAAATGTACAGCATTGAAAAAAAGTCTTTGTATTTTGTAACGTGGGATGCATATAGTATTTTATTTAATAAATTCTCAAAAATAATAAATACGGTTTGACCAAAATCTCAAAATCATCAAACTAAATAATTCATCTTTGTTCCTTGTACAATATTTTATTCAATAACTTCATATAAATTAATCATTAATTTAATTAAAAGTTAATTTTAAATATAAAGTAATAAATAATTAAAACTTTGATAGTTAATATTAAATACCAATTCAAAAACTATTTTATAATTTTTTTTGATAATAAAAACTACTTTTTTTATAAAAACTTTCATGTTAGATATCACTGTTCAACTTGACATTTCAACTATGCTGACACCTCAAGTAACAACCATTATCTACCATCACATGAAAAAAGTATTACTATTAAAAAAAAGAAATAAAATACAAAAATATGAGAGGACTAGACCAAAACTCATGTGTTAACAAAAACTAGACTATACGAAGAACTCTAAGAACATACTAGATGAAAGTCTATTATATCAATAAAATGATTATCTGTAAAATAATAAAAACTACTTTAGATATAATAATGTTAACCTAATAATACAATTAATTTTTATTTTTAAATTAGTTGATATTTAATAATTTTGTTGTAGTGATATAAAAAATAATAAATGGGGTTTGACCAAAATGATAGAACCAAAACACCTTCTTCCTTTCTATAAATTGGGTGTGTTTGAGGTTTTGTATTCACAATCATTCAGAAAGCTTAGCAGAAAGCATTGATTCATATTCATATTTATCAGCATAAGCATCTGCATTTGTCTGCAAAAGAAAACAATGAGTGAACAAAGAAATGTTCCATGTGGGTTGTGTAGGTATCAACATAAACGTCACGATCTTAGCTGTGAATTTGGTCAGTATTTTCCCATTAATAGGTTAAGAGAGATTGAGAGTGCTAGCAAGTTTTTTGGTATGGCCAATTTGCTGAGATTGATGCGTGGTGCTGAACCCTCTCAAAGACAAGTTATGGCTAATTCCATTCTAAGGGAGGCTCAAATGTGGGCCAATGATCCCATTCATGGTGCCCTAGGTCATATTCTTACTCTCAGCAGTCACATCAAATCTGTTGGAAGAGAGTTAAAACTTGTAAACGCCATGCTTGCTCATTGCTCACATCAAGCAACTCCACAAATTGCAACCACAGTTCAGGTAAGAGTTCTTCTTTAATAATTAATGATATCTTGATACCAGTTTCATTTGTATTCGTTTGATTTGACTTATCTTTTCTTTTCAATTTTGAGGTTTGGTTTTGTGATTTATAGAGTCTGAAGTTTGTATTTAGGTCAGGTGTTGGATTGGTCTTGACCACTTTTTGTATAAGAGTTAGGATATTCCTGAAACGTCTTTTTGTATAAGGATTAAGATATCGGTTTCATTCGTTTGATGTGACCTACCTTTTTTTTTCAATTCTGAAGTTTGGTTTGGTGGTTTGTAGAGTTTGAAGTTTGTATGTAGGTCAGGTGTTGAACAGATTGGTCTTGACCACTTTCTATATAAGGGTTGGAACATCTCTGAAGTGTCTTATTTTATTTTTGCGGATAAAAAAAACTCAATTTCATTTCACAGTTGTAAAAATAGTTACTTTTTACTAGAGTATAAAAGAAACTTTATTTTTTATTTTTAACTTTGATGATAAGATTGATATTTATTTATTTTTAATGATTTTGTTATTAAATATTGATTTCTACTCAACCTCAACCTCCTTCTCTGCATCTCATGTAGGATAATCTTGTTGCTAGCTCTTCTAACCCAGCACAATCAAGGTATTGTTTTATTATGTTGTGAGATTTTTATTTTCTTTGGGTTATTTTAATCTTAATTTATAATATATATGTTTTCAAATTATGCAGTACTGTTGCATCTCAGGAGAAAGAGGGTGCTGCTGAGGAGAAAGATGCTGAGGTTAAGAGAAAGAATGGGAAAAGAAAACACTGATTTTAAAATGTGATGCTAGTAACTATTGTTCATGAAAGTTTATCTTTAATAAATGTACTTTTGTCATATTCTGATTATAAAGTAATTCAAGTTTTCATGATCTACCTTGTAATAATTATTTTACCATCATTAACTTTATCTAAATACCAAATAATCCTACATAAGAAATATACAATAATTCAAGTTTTCATATGCAAATTAAAAGCAAAAAATGTTGTTTGTTGTATAAATATAAGAATGGAATATTTTGTGTGATGCTATAGTAACTATTGTTAATAAATGCCAATATGACATTACACAAAACATTTACCATTATTGAATGTATATTTTGTTCCTCTATCACACTTGGCATTTATAAGTATAATGAATTAATTCAATTTCAATTAATGTTTACGTTTTATCCATACGTTATTTACGTTAAATTTTATCATCATAAATATAAGTCTACTTTGTTTTTAATAACTCTATTATATTAAAAAAGAATATTTTTTTATAATTATTACACTTAAATTTTAATCAATAGTTTTTATATTTTACAAAATTTCAATAATATTTTTATAGGTGACAATAAAAATAGTGATATAGAATCCCCACAATCAGATTTCGAAAAACTTGAAAGAAAGAGATAATCTTATGTGGTATATGCAGTGTGATTGTAACAGTAAGTTCTGTGGCCAAATCTAAATTAGTTTTTGCTTTTTGTTTCTATAACCAAGTTTGTTGACAAAGACTATTGGCTAATTACATATTAGGACATTCATAAACATGTGGTGGAATTCTATGACAATCTCTACAATGTAGATTTTGTAGTTACACCACAAAACACTCAACAATTTGGGGATAATATCATTTAAGGGTGGGGTAAAAAATATAAATTGTGAAATTCAATTCATAATTATTTAAATTTATATTATTTTTAATCTATTTAAATGAATTTATTTCAAATTCAAATTCATATTTTTGGATTTTAAGTCCAATTCATTTAATTGGATATGGATTAGATATACATTGAATACATTTTTGGATTATTCAATTTGGATTTTGGGTTGGATTTTGACTTGACCAGGTTCAGGTTGAGCCGAGTCAATCCGGACCCATATGGAGCTAAGTCGACCCGAACCCACGTCGAGTCGAATCGGCCCGAACCCATGTCAAGTCGAGTCGGCCTAAACCCATGTCGAGTCAAGTCGATCCAAGTCAAAGTCGAGTCGAGTTAACCTGGACCCAAGTCGAGTCGGCACTCGGACAAGGTCGAGTCGACACCAGGCCCATGTTGAGCCAAGTTGACCCAGGCTTATGTCGAGTCGAGTCGACCCGGGCCGATGTCGAGCCGAGCGACTTAGAGAGATATCAAGCTGAGTCGGCTAGGACCTATGTCGAGCTGAATCGACCCAAGTCGGCCACGATCGATGTCGAGCCGAGTGAACCAGACCGATATCGAGCTGAGTTCGTCGGGGCCGATGTCGAGCCCAGTCCCCCGAGCCGATGTCCAGCCGAGCGACCCAAGCCGATGTAGAGCCGAGCAACCCAGGCAGATGTCGAGCCGATTCGGCCTTGACATATGTCGAGCCGAATCAGCTTGGACCTATGTCGAGTTGAATTGGCCCAGGCCGATTTCAAGCAGAGTTGATCGGTCGATGTCGAGCCGAGTGACCCGAGCCAAACCTATGTCGAGTCGAGTCAGCCCTAACCTATGTCGAGTCGAGTCAACCGAGGCCGATTTTGATTCGATTCGACCTTGGCTGATGTCAAGCCATGTCGAGTCGAGTCAGCTCGGAATAATGTAGAGACGAGTCGGCCCGGATCGATGTCAGGCAGAGTCGGCCCAGATCATTTTCGAGTCGAGTTGACTTGGGCCGATGTCGAGTCGAGTTGACTTGGGCCGATGTCGAGTCGAGTTGACTTGGGCCGATGTCGAGTCGAGTGACTCGAGCCGATGTCTAGCCGAGTTGGCCTGGACCGATGTCTGGCTGAGTCAGCTCAGGCCAATTTCGAGTCGAGTTGACCTTGGCCGATGTCGATCCGAGTCGGCCCAGACCTATGTCGAGCCGAGTCCGCTCAGGCTGATATCTAGCCGAGTTAGCCCAGGCTGGACCGATGTCAAGCTGAGTTGGCCCGGACCGAACTGATGTCAAGTCGAGTCAATCCAGATCCATGTCGGTTGAGTCGTCTTGAGCCAAAGTTGAGTCGACACCAACCCCATGTAGATCTTGAAAACAAAATTGATGGTTTTGAATTTAAGGATAAAGTTAAGAACACTACTTATATATATATATATGGTTGTTAACAAATACCAAAATTTTACAGCCACCACACAGTAAAAAGACTAGTTTGTTAGAATGGATGGCTTTAAACTAGAGGGGGTGAATGATTTAAAGAGGGTTTTCGCAAACTTTTAATATAAGAATGAAATTATCTCAAGAAACAATTGATAAGAAATCCAGTTTGTCAAATCAACAAGCAAAAACAACAACACCAGAAAAACAATCGGTTGTTTCACAGAAACAATCGGTTGTTTATACCAACTTGCAAATATCAAAACTGAATTTAAAGAGTTTAAGGATAGAGAGAATGCACACAGATGTTTATACTGGTTCACTCTAAACCCAGAGCTACATCCAGTCTTCTCAGAAACCACTGAGGAATTCCACTAAGCAATCAAACCTAGATCACTTACAACACAACCAAGAAAGTGACCTTGATCCCCTCAAGACACACACTTCTCTTGGCCAACACACCAACACTAAGAATGTTGATCTTGATCCTCTCAAGAACACACAACACTTCTCAGCAAACACACAAACAAACTTGTTCAACAGAATACAAGGATTACACTTGTTACAGAAGCAAATCTGAAATCAATACAAGCAGAAATCCTATCTCACACTCTTTGATCAATCACAAACTCTAAGCAATCTCAGCTCTTTGAAAAACTCAAAAACTTGTATTCAAAAGATTGTTACTCAAATCTGTTTTTCTGAATTTATTCAAAGATATTGTTTGTTATCAAATCTTAACAAACTTATTCATTGCATTTAATGATTGATCAAAGCATTTAAAGACTGGAGCGTAAACAGTTAAAGCATTTAAAGCTCAGTCAAAGCTAAAACAGTTTTTCTGTTATGGTACCAAAACAAACAATCGGTTGTTTCATCGAATCAATCGGTTGTTTTGGTTTTAACAGCTCAACCATTTGAAAACAGTTTTCAATCTTTTCTAAAAACATCTAAGTATAAAACAATCGGTTGTTTTTCACTTAGTTTGAAAAACACTTTTTCTTTTAAAAGATTGAGAATGCTTATGTTATGGATTCAATCTAGAGTGGATTACAAAACTCAAACTACCCCAGATCCTAACTAAGACAGCTCAGCAACAGCAAGCACAGCCAAGCCTTCAACATCTTTCAAAGGGTTTGGATTCTTCAAAGCTTGAACACCACTTGGTTCAACATAGTTACTTCAACATACTCATTTGACCGAGTTAATTCATATAATAGATCAGACTAGTTATCTTTCAACATACTCATTTGTATGAACCTCCTTTGACTCTCATCACCCGATAATCTTCATCTGTATGATTCTAAAATATCAGTAGAGTCATGATACCTCCTTCTATACGAATCCCAAGTCAATGCACATCCTAACAATCTTTATCCGATATTTCCTTTCTTGAAAATATTATGTCTCAATCACATTCTCACATAACTCATATATCATATCATACATAAGAGTTTAGTGATGATCTTCGATTGACAGTCTGATGAAAGAGGTGACCAAAATCTTAGAGAGAAAACATATGAGAAAAAGAAAAAAAAATTTGGAGAGATTGTGGTTATATTAAAATAAAACATGAATAACTGATTTTTTTTATTTATATACATTTTTCACTTTAATAATAAAATATTTAAGTGTTATTTTATTTATATAATTATGAAACTATTTTCTAGATCCTTCACTAGTTTAATTTAAACAAAAGAGTAGCATCGAATTTATTTTAACAAAAAAATAGATCAAAATTAACATTTTAAAAGTTGAAGGATTAAGTTGAATTCTATAAACCGTCTCCAAAAAGTTAATTTACCCTAAAATAAACACAATGAATATTTTAATATTTATTTTAAATCACAAATAGAATAAGAGTATAAGTGCACTGTGGTATAGTATGAGAAAGATTTCAAAAGGCTCAGTTTTGTCACAGATATAGCAAAATGATTACAAAAGTGAATGCTGCATCCAAAGCAGAAACGTTGAAATTTATGTGACTTCAACAAATGATGATTGGAAGTTAATAATAAGTGTTGGGCAGTTATCAGTTAAGGTTTCTGTTATGTAACTATGTTAGGGTTTATGTAACTAAGTTAAGGAATCTGATTTAAGCAAGCGGTAGTAAACGCGGAGGAGATTTTTCAGAAGGTGTAACTTAAGACTTGGATGAAACATAAGATGCAATCCTTTAATCACTCCTTCGTTGACTGGTTCTCAACCCAAATATCTGCTTTAAAATCTGTAAGTAGGAAGGTGGTTGCAATAATTCCAGATGGAGAAGTGATAAGAAGAGTTTCTGGATGATGTTGTCTCGCTTGCATAGATTCGGATTGGTTCATCATTATGAGGGAGCAGGTTTGTAAGGGAGGGGGTTGGTGATCAAGAAATACAAGTCTGTCTGCAGTATTACTAAGGGTGCAGTAGCCTGGAAGCAACAGTTGCTCAATATAGGAAGCATTGGAGGCTTGGAGGTGCGGGTTAATTTTGAGGTGGGGTGTGTGATAGCAGTATGCTGAGGTTCTGTCTCAGCTACTATCTGGTCGAGCTGGTGAGTGTCAATCCTCCACGGAAGGTACCTTTCTCTTCTTATCTAGGTACTTGTTTGGCTAATTCCTCTGCAAAGTTGGCATGGCTATTGTCACATAGTAACTCAACTGCCAATGGGCGTAGTTGTTGGTTGTGGTAAAACTGGATGGAAAAGGCTTGTGTTTGGGGTGAGGGTGAAGGTACATTGGTAGTGCAGACGGTGGTTTGGACCTGTTCTGATGCAGGGTTGGGAGTGTGACCGTTGATGTCTCTGGAGGCATGTATGCTGAGAGCTTAAATCTCTGGGTGAAGCAAGGTGGCCTAATAAGTATAGGTCTGCTAGCTGGTGGGTCACTAGGCACATGGTTTTTTGTGGTTTTGTTGCTTTACCAATATGTCTGCAGCTTTAGTATTTTTTTGGTTTGTTGAATAGAAGGTGGGGTTGATCTATGCACGAAGATGTGATCTGTGTTGCTGCACTTGCTTATCAAAGTTTTTCATCATTTGTGGTGTTCTGTCTCTTGCGACAGCTTGAATCTGATGGTGCAAAAGGTCAATTCAAATGGAACTCAAGAGTGAGGGCAAGCAAGTTGGGAATTGTGTTACAAGGTAGTGAAATGGTCTTGGAAGCTGTTGGCAGCAGTGGCAAGGAATCTCCAAGGTTGATCTAGTGTGATTTATGCTGCTATGGTTGGTTATGTTGTAAAAGGAAGAGTGCATTTCTCAAACCCCAGTAGCAGCCCCTCTGCTGGTGTTTGTAGAAGTAGTAGCTTAGTTGGGATTAGAAGCCGTAATATGTTTGGACCTTGTGAGTCAAGTATGGCAGGGATGGTCCGGGTTAGTGTGAAGATGAAAGTGTGGCAGTTTGGAATGGGATGCTGGTTTAAGCAGCTGTTTATGGTTTGTTACTGGTTGGGTTAGGATGGTCTGGTATGGAAGTAGCTTACATCATGGTGTGTGGGTGGATCGGTGTTTAGGTGGTGCAAGGTTGGTCTGTTGAAGCATGGCACTGGAGCAGGGGTGTGCAATGGGAACATTAGAACTCACGTTGTGGAGTTGTCACACAGTCTGGCACGGCCATTTGCTTTGTGAATGAAGGCCTTATGGATCCAGAACAGCACTATATTGCTTTATGTAGCTCAAGAGTTGAAAATTGGAAAGAAATTTACAGGGTCATAGGTAATGTTGTATGGAATTGGAAGATAACTGATCCTGCAGTGCCTCAAATGGTTTGCTGCATAATAGATTGGATACGATTCTAAGTTTGCAATTTCTGATATCTGCTGCATAATTTGCTGATGTTTATGGTTTGGTATGGTTGCTGCCACATACATATCAATTTCTGCGAAGCTGCAATTTGGATTTTCTTAGGATGCTACTCTATGTAGCTCTAGATATATGCTTTTTTCCTTCTCTAGGTTGTTTTGCATATGGGTTGAAGGTTATGATGGTGCTCATGAAATTATGTATAATTTTTGGGTTTGTTATGTCGTAGTTCAAGCCATATATGATTTGTGTTCTAAGAGTTAAGGAGGAGTAGCCTTGGTTTTTTTTATATGGGTTGGGATACCTCAACTATCCCTTTTAATTCAATTTATTTATTGTTGATAAAAAAAAAAAAAAAATTGTCTCATGCATGCATATATATATATGTGCATGGAAGTGAAACAAACAACTCTTAGGAAGAATCAACAAAGAAAGAACGTAGGAATCGAATCCTCTTCTCTGCATTTTCATGGCACAGAAATGCAAAACTGGAGGCTCCACAGTGATATACCCGAGGAAGATACTCATTAAACTCGATGGTAAGAACTATTTTTCGTGGAGAGAGCAAGTTGATGCTAACCTCACTTCACACAATTTGAAGCAGTTCCTTGTAAATCATGCAATTCCCAACAGATACGCAAACGAAAGTGATCGTGCAGGTGGTATTGTAACCAAAGAGTATAAGCAATGGTTTCTTCAAGATCAAATGTTGGTGCCATGGCTGATACCGTCCATATCCATTGGCATTTTTCCTTCAGTGCTCCATTGCAGCCATTTATGGGAGGTTTGGGAGAGAGTGCACCAACACATGGGTTCTGACTTAACCTTGGTCAGGCACATTAGGTCAGAGCTAAAGAACACCAAGAAAAAGGAAACTCAATCAATCTCAGAGTACGTTGACAGCATCAGATATGTTGTTGATTGTTTAGCTGAAATGGGTGAATCTGTGTGTGAGCAAGAACACATTGAGGCCATTTTGGAAGGTTTGCCGGAGGAGTATGATGCCATGGCCAAGGTAATACGTACACGAGAGAATCCTTCAATCATTCTTGCTGAGTCCCTTCTGTTACTCAATGAAGCACAAACTCAGAAACAGAAAATTCCTGGTCGTGGTTCTAGCAGGTCTTTGTGATCTCTTTCTTGTATCACCATATATAGGTGAGTTTTGAATATGTTTTCCATTGACTTGTGGTTTCACAAATACTGTAACAAGATTCTGTGCTCACACTTTTCGTGCTGAATAAAACCCGTTTTACTCTTTGTTGTTGAATTCGGTTTGGTTGTGGACTATGTTGTGTGATTGTTAATGTTGTTTCAATTCATTGTCCACTTGCTGTAACTTCTGAAACCAAAGAAATGGAATAAACTTTTCATATTGCAGAAAAAGCTCTTTCATTCGGTTAGAGGAATTATAATGATAAAAAGTTTATTGGGAATGGTTCATCGTTTGACAAATCATCTAAGTGTATGAGCATTAATAGTGTTTTGTTGTCTGCTAGTTATTTCTTAAGACACTTTCTGTAAAACAAAGTTTGAAGATGACTGTGATATCAGAATATGAAGTTCATCTGAATCGATTCACATCACAATTCAAACATGCACGTACAGAGAGATTGAAAGTTTGACAGAAAATGAAATGTGCATCATACCCTTGTTCTAACTAATCATTAAGCAAACTACAAAACTTGTAATTATTGTCTTTAAGATTATTTACTACATTATAATATATATATATACCATCTTTTACTGTAACTTAATTCTCCTAATAGGATTAGGAATAGTTGTCTGTAAATGTGTATCATTATTATGATGTAAAGTAAATTTTAAAATACTTAAATATGAGTATATAGTTTATTTAAAAGGCTATTTTTAAAAAAAGTAGTAACTATTTTAAAAAATAATGTAAAAGTTAATGTTCATAATTTATTAAAAAAATAAATTATATGTGATTATATTATATATATAAAATATTAAATATTAAGTAAATTATACATTAATTTAACCATAATCTAATTACTTTAATTAAGATGTTATACAAAAATTAATTATATTTAATAATTAATAATAAGGATTAAAAAATAACACTAAAAGAATCAAATATTTAAAGTAACAAAAAAAACCTATAAGAACTACAAGAAGAGAGAAAAAGTTGACTTCAGATATATTTCTTGGTCTCAGATAATGTCTAATGTCTTGCAAAACCAACACTTAAATACCAATTTCCATCATACATGTACCAAATAATGTTCATATATTTTCAGTAATCAATGTAAACCTTGGCACAGATCATATATATATATATAAGAATAGAATATTTGCCTGAGGTAGGAAAGTTTCTATGTACAATGGAACAAATAAAAACCATATATATTGTTTTGCAGATTTGTGAGTGCAGAGGTTGAGAAGTTCATAACTGTGTAAATATGATTTAGTGGAAGAAAAGTATAAAACTGAAAATAGAATTAAAGAAAAGCAAGGTGATAAATTGCGTTGGATGGATAGACCCGTTAACCTGTCATCATTTAAGTGGAACGGGTCAATCTTTTGAGTCTGTCAATTCGTATTGGTTTATCTTACCTAAATCTCAACTTGTCGTATCATAGGTGAGGCAGGACGGCCAGCACCAACAACATTTATTTGTGGTAAATAGTAATGTTATGTTTCTGAAATCAAAATTGGTGGTTGTTAAATTTTTATATGAAAATTTATTTACATTAATTTCTTTACATATCATTTCATTCATTAGAGTATTGTTTATATTTGTTTTATTTTGTTAAACGATATTAAACTTTATTTTATTAAAATATTAAAGTTTGATTAAAGTTGATCTGTGTTTCTTGCATTTTTATTGTCAAAAAAGTTATATCCAATTAAATAAATAGGTCCAAAACATGCAACTAGAAAGATGAAAAGTGTTGCGTATAAAAAGGATGTATTCGTTTCTCGTGTGCCAATCGATAAAAAACCAAAAAAATTAAAAGAAACTTACTTTAATCTTAACAAAATATTTTATTTTAAAATCCAGTTTTAATTTTTATAGTTGTCTTCCTATCACATAAACATAATCTTATTAGTGTATAGTATAAAAGATTTTCAAGATTTTAAGTTTTCATCCAACTTTTGTTTGTAAAAGTATATATCTCATTTGCAAGATTTTAACTTCCATTTTAGGTCCCACAGTAGATTTTAAACTGATTTCGTAAAAAAAATTACTATATATTTTTATTAATTATAGATTCTTACTATTATTATTAACAGGTGAAAATATCTTTAAAAAAGTAATAAATTAACAATCATTAACTAGCACCCTTTAATTTAATTTTATCTCTCATTTATTATATATATAAAGAAAAAAGAACTGTATTAGCATTTCTTGTACATTTCTTTCTTTTTTTTAACTTATTTTATTATCACAATTACATTTTTCATCATTACCGTTTCAATTTTATATTTTTTTATTAAAGATTTTAAATGATTTCGTCAAGATGTATTAATTAGACGCGTGTTTATTTAATATGTAACTAACTATTACCATTTTATTTTTATTATTATTATTATTATTATTATTATTATTGTGTGGCTTGAAATGATCATTTGATTAAATATTTTAAATTTAATTTGATGAGATCTTATTTAATGATGTTAGTTTGATATCATTATATTTTTATTTTTTAAGATTGTATCTTTTAATTTATTAACTATTTCATTTAATATTTTATTATATGTCATTAGATTTTGTTAACATGTAATTATGTTTATCTATATAGTATTTTTTCTAAATCATTCATTTTATTCCAATAGTGAAAATAGAAAAGTTTCAAACTCTTGAAGGAAAAATTAACTTGAATCTGATTTTCCTACTTACTGTGAGAGGTGGTTTCAATTAAGGAACTCTACAATCAAATAAGTGGGTTTAATCTCATGTTTTTCAATCTTTCTAATCCTTTTGTCCTCCGATCATTCTGTCTTGTCTTTGTTTCATGTGTTGTCACAAATTATGCAATTTCTTTATGTTTTGTTTGAAGTGTTTCTTTGAAGTTCATTATGATCATTTATGTAAAAACTAAAGCAAGATATATAGCTTATAGAATCATGGGTTTGTGAAATTGTTCAAATTCTTTGGTCTGTTTGTTTCTTAATTAATTTGCATTCGATCATCCAAATTGTGATATTTGTTCATCTTCTCAGTAACACCAATGGAAATGCAGTGGTCAATTGTAGATGATAGTTGTATCATTGATTTGATGGATTTGGGTCACCGCAACACCGCCAACAATGACATAAACACTGAATTTTTAAGATCAACTGAAGATGGTGGTGTTTATATCTTTGATTCCATGAACTTGGGTCAGAGCAACAACATGCACAACAATGGAAGTAGAACTTTAAGATCAACTCAAGATGGTGTTTTCATCTTTGATTCCATGCAAAACAACCACAATTCTTTTCAAAATCTTGAAAGGTTCAAAATTGAAAAAAAAAAACAGAAGAATCTTATTGCATCTGTCTTGGTGATTTTTCAATTGGTTCAAGAGCAATTCGCATGCCCCAACCATGTTCTCATATCTTTCATCAACATTGCATCACAGAGTGGCTCAACATCAGTCACACATGACCTTTGTGTCGCAGAAACATCTAGCTACACAATTTTTCAATCTATAATCTTTGTGCTTAGGTTTCTCAATGTTCATTTTCAATCACTTTGTCAATTGTAATATCCTATTATTCTTCGATAATAATAAAGATTTGAGTTTTAGTATTAAGTATGAGAAAACTTGATTCTCTTATTATTTGAATTTTTCATTTATAACATTTCTTGAATGTGTGATCCATACACTTTTTAATACATTCTAAAAAAACATTTTTTTCAAAAATACAATTTTTGTTTTAAAATGTTCTCATCCCTGTATATAAAGAAAACTCTAAAAAAGAAAATGAAAAGATTCATAAAAATTCATAAAAACCCTAAACCTTAAAGATTCATAAAATCAATTACTTGATTTGGTGAAGTGAGACTTAAATATCTGATCCAAAATCTATTCAGACAAATATGTTTAGTATTATTATTTATTGTTAATGTTTATTTCCTTACAAACTAATAAATATATATTAAAAATATAAGCAAATCAATTTTAATTAGATTCCACTAATAATGTCTAACTATTTGTTCATTACTTTAAAATAAATTATACATATCAAATTTAGATTTGAGTTTTTTTTAATGAATTCGAACCGTCTATAAAAAAAATCTTATAATTATTAATTGTTTTATAAAAAAAATAAGAAATATAATAAATCAAATATATTTGGTAACGATGCATATATCAAAATTTAGATTAACGATTGTATCAACAGAAAGTGTCTTAAGAAATAACTAGCAAGCCTGTCCCGCCTTGTTGTTGGCTTACGCGAACTGCGGGCTATGCGTGACAAGTCTAAGCAGGTCAGCGGGCTGGATTAGTCAATCCGCCTCGTGTGTTTGGTAGCGGGTTGCGGGTAGCCATAAATTTATTCTTTAATGTGGTTGATCACCCGATCAGTCGGTCAAATGTGATCAATAATGTCGAGTGATGTGGCCCATTCAGTTCTGACTGCTGCAATTAATATGTAAGATGAACGGTAATTAAAAAAAAAAAGAATTCTAATCTATCATATGATAGAAAGCTTAAAGAACAAAAAAACAAAATAATTTAGAAAAAGTTAATGAATCTTCTTTCAGCCTTTTTCACCTCCAAAAGTGTCTACATCCCTTCTACAAAGTTCATTATCATACCTCCATTTATTATAAAGTTTAATTAAAAATTAAATTAAATATTGTCATTCTTAAGTGCATTGAAGTTGTGTTGGAAATTTTAGGTTTTGAAAATATAAGATATATTATATGAAAAACCTGTGATTTATTTTATTCATATAATTTATAGGTTGTACAAAATATAACATATTATCAAATATTAACATTTTCTAAATCTTAACTTCCTAAATTTAAATAATAATTATAAATATATTTTATTTTTATATAAAAGATATTTTAGAAAACTAAAAGATTTCCTAAAAGTGAATTTAAATAAAATATGTTAAACGAATATTCTCAACATTTATCATTACCATAAATTTATTTATTTAAATTTCAAATTTTGGATTTAATTCTCATTCAATAGATATCTGGTCTCATTCTTTAGATACTTAGTGTGTAATTCTTATTTATCAATTTCCATGGCTTAATTAAAGGTCTGGTCCTGGGTAACCTTTAAAATCGCTTTTGCTTGTTTTTTTTTTCGACTATGTCTGATCTGTTTATATGTATTTAACTAAATATAAGTGATTTATTTAGGTTGGTTAGACTTTATTTGTTCTAGTAAGAAATTAGTGACAAACTTTTGAGAGAGGGATTGTTCTGCGATTTTGTACATAGGTTTGATCATCCCATAATTGTTCTTATTTACTTATTTTTATTATTGATAAAAAAAAAGTACTCTTTTTATCATCTTCCATTTTACAGTACATTTACAAATAATGATTAATGATATCAATATGAGATAAAGGGAATATTTAAAATTAGATTTTTAAAATTAAATTATCTTTAGTATTTTTTAACTCCTATAATTGTTTTTAAACTTTCAATTATCTTGAGTGGATAGGGTATCTCTACTTTCATTCTAAAAGCACTTATTCTGAGTCTAATATATTTTTGGTTATAAAGATTCAACAATGTCTTATCTTAACATTCACATTCACAAACTATGAGCATGGTCTCTCTTTTATTTTTATTTTTTTTTGTCTTGTATATGTTTTTAAGCTTTTAATTATTATTCTCAAAATTTAAATTAATTATTGTTAAGGCAATAACATCCTTTAGGACTATGCTAAACCTTAATTTACCCTATAGTAACCAAAATTGAACACTTCTGCATGAATCTGCACTCTCCACTATATTTGTTCTAATAGGAAATCAGTGGCAAACTTTTGAGAGAAGAGATTGTTCATTTTGTACGATTTGTACATGAGTTGGATCACACATAAAGTGATTCCTATTTATTTATTTTTATTACATATAAAAAAAATTATCTCCCTTAAATAATTAAAATAAAAGATTATATTTTTAGTATATTAAATTCAAAAATTTTAAAATAAAAAAAAATGTCACATCACAATAATAGATAAATGGGGTATAATTTTTTTTAAAAAAATAATAAAATAATTATTTTTTTATTTATGCGGCCAGCGGGCCAACCCGTCCCTCCTTGTTGTTGGTCTGCGCGACGCTGCGGGTTATGTGTGACAAGTCTAAGCGGGTCAGCGGACTGAATTAGTGAACCTGCCTCATGTTTTTGGTAGCGGGTTGCGAGCCACTCTAAATTTGTTCTTTAATGTGGTTGATCACCCGGTCAATCGACCAAATGCGATCAATAATGTCGAGTGATGTGGCCCATTCAATTTTGACTACTACAATAAATAAGTAAGATGATCTGTAATTAAAAAAAATAGAATTCTAATCTATCATAGTTATGATAGAAAGCTTAAAGGAAAATAACATCATAAAAAAAACAAAATAATTTAGAAGAAGTTGATGAATCTTCTTTCAGCCTTTTTCACCTCCAAAAGTGTTTACATCCTTCTACACGGTTCATTATCATACCTCCATCTAGGATAAAGTCTAATTAAAAATTAAATTAAATATTGTCATTCTTAAATACATTGAAGTTATGTTGGAACTTGTAGGTTTTAAAAATATAAGATATATTACAAGTTTTAAAAATATAAGATATATTATATGAAAAACTTATGATTTATTTTATTCATATAATTTATAGGTTGTACAAAATATAACATATTATCAAATATTAACATTTTCTAAATCTTAACTTCCTAAATTTAAATAATAATTAAAAATATATTTTATTTTTATATAAATTAGAAAACTAAAAGATTTCCTAAAAATAAATTTAAATAAAATATGTTAAACGAATATTCTCAACATTTATCATTATCATAAATTTATTTATTTGAATTTCAAATTTTAAATCTAATTCTCATTCATTAGATACTTGGTCTCGGTGTAATTTTTATTTATCTTTTTTTTAGTTGATAATTATTTTTTTAATTTTTTTAAAATGTAAATAAAAATATGTAACACTAAATAACGAATATCCATGAGTTTGATACTAGTATCAAACTTTTTAGAGAGTTATTTCTAAAATAAGTATTTAAGGGTAAGAGGAAAAATATCTCCCCTCCATTTTCTGATTAATTTGATTTCTTTAATACATATACACATAGAGGCAAAGTAGTTTATGACTAATTTAATTTCTTCAATAAATATTCACAAATTGACCAGAAAAAAAGGAGATATCAAAGTAATAAATAGTTAAATCAACAATACCATTATAAAATATACATTTTATAGAAAGTTATTAAAGATAAAATAATTAATTACATGAAATAACTATATAGTATAGTAAGTGTCTTACATAATATAATATGAAATAAGATAGAATTAATATAAATGTTGTAAATATCTATGTTAAAAAAAGGAACCCAGATTTTATATTTTGCGAATATATTTTCTAACTAAATTGTATTGGTCATCGTTAAGGATTAATTAATCTATTAATTACACTATTGGTCATACTTATATTGATGGTAATTTAGTTATAAATATTTGACTGTTTATATGATTTTGGTGGCATTAGTTATTATTTATAACATGGACAACTTATAAAGATAGTATTTAATCATTATACATATATAATAAATTTGATTTTATTAAATATATTATGCACTTATTACACTACATAAGATAAAAATATTTAAAAAATTATACTTGGATATATTTTTTCAAAAAAAATTTAAAAAATAAAATTAAAATGTAAACTCATAAAAATTAGTTTTAAACTATTATTCAAATAGAATTAAATAATAAAATATAAATATAAATACATTATTGTTTTAGTAAAAAAACTTAAATAAGTTGTACCGTAAAACGATAGTTTAAAGAAATGGGTCGGCCTTGAATCAGGTCCACAAAATTTATTTACAACTAATTATGCTAACTTTCTTTAGGTTCTTTTTCTTTGACTTTTGTTGACATGTATGTTACTCCAACAATGTTATGTGTACTAGTTCATACACAACAAATTATGATCTAGATTGTAGCTAAGAAATTTTTAAATAAAATTCAACCCTCCCTTGTGTTTTTCTTAGATTTCATAACTAATGCAATCAATGTATCCAAAAATCATGTCCAACACTCTAACTCTAAGCATATTGAGGTGAGGTATCTCTTCATTCCTGATTATATCTAGAAAAATATATTTGAACTAAAGTTTGTCAAGACAAATCATTAATGGGATGATCTTTTTACTAAGGGAGCGTTAATAGAGTGTTTTGATTTCATTAAAACAAAAATAAATATGGTAGATTTTACAAACTGTTTGACCAAACGGTGTTATCCTCTATGTAGTTAATACATTGATTAAGTTGTGTAGGATTATAAAAATCAAACATTGTGGGAATCAGTTATCCTATATTAAACTAAGGTCAATCTTTTTTATGGTCCTTAAGGGGAAGAAAAGGATAAACTTCGAAGAATAGAGTAGTTGTTGAGAGAAATGAAGAATAACTTTTAAAGAAGAGGAGAAAGAAAAAGTTCAAAACATATAGCTTAAGAAAATTATTGAAATTAAAAAAGAAGAAGATATTAATTTAGGGGGAGCTCTAAAAACATTATTTGTTTACCTGAACATATTCACTATGTGCAATAAATTTTTGTAATCATAAAACAATATTATATATTCCCGATATAATCAATCACAATAAAAATTCAATGATTAAAAGAAAATTGGAAATATTATATTTTCTGACATATATAAAAATTATAATTTAATGTTTTTTCTTTTATGGTATTAAACAAAATATCTATTTATTTTTGTTAATTGAAATTTATTTATATTTAAACGTACATTTCACACTACTCCATATTGATCCACTAAGAATAACTTGTATTATGTTCTAATGCATGCCCAAGTCGGCAATTCACTATTACAACAATGTTAAGTAATTTAAAATTGTGCATGCAACAACAATGAATTTATTTCCGCTTCTATCAAATAGTCAATGCTGTTGATTTGCACATGGGACAAACATTTTTCTCATGTAACCATCTCCTTATACAATTTGTATGGTATTCATGCCCGCATTGAAGAATTCCAATCTCCTCTTTGTTCTTATATTCATCCTATGAAATCATATCATATAATGCATAAGTATTTCAATTAGTAGGAGAAAGAGTAAAACAAGTTTATAATACTACATACTATAAAATAATACCTGGCATATTACGCAAAGATCAATTTCCTGTTCCTCCAAGTTATTAGGTAATAGATAAGTTTTTGTCTGCATTTGTCTTGCAATAATTTCTTCTAACAAACCCCTCCCTACATTGTCAATCTCTTCACCTAACGCAAGAAGTTCCTGTTGTGGAATTTCAAAGAGTTAGAAAATTAAAGTTTTCATCTCATACCCAATCCACATTCATATAATAGACTTGCCTCATATGACCTGTTGTCAATGTCCAACCGCATATCATTATGTTGGTCAAGGAATGAAGAATTTTCCTGCACAATTACATCATAGATCCCCTCGGGCAAATTTAAGGGGATGCCAATGCCAATTTCAGTGTGGCTTGCATTGGATGAAACTGAAACACCAATATCAAGATTAGTTTGGTCCTGAACTCCATGGTGTTGTGTCATCCCAGTATTTAGGAAGTAATGGGAATCTACACCAACTGCTCTCACTACAAATCTCGTCATATTAGGATCAGTGATGATTGTCCCTCTATAATCACTGCTCTCAGAATGAGAAGAGAGATGTCCTTGTTCATTCATTTTTTTCACTGAAAAAATAATAATTAAAAGTTTAAAATAAATTGTAAAGAGTTAAAGCAATACCAAAGATTTTCAAGATTTCCAATATTGCTTCATCTTTTAATTTCTCACTCTACTTGTATGTACAAAATGCACCTAGATCAAGATAGTACCTCAGATCGACAGTAACAATTGTTGTTAGTGTCAGTTGCTCTTCTCGTGACTCCTCCCTCACTTTGGGTCGTTCATCTTTCGAGTGCTTCAGTTCTTCAACTCTTCCACTCCTTCCGGTTTCAACCCTTCAAATTAAATATTATCATTCTTAAATACATTGAAGTTGTGTGAAAATCTTAGGTTTAGAAAATATAAGATATATTATATGAAAAACTTATGATTTATTTTATTCATATAATTTATAGGTTGTACAAAATATAACATATTATCAAATATTAACATTTTCTAAATCTTAACTTCCTAAATTTAAATAATAATTAAAAATATATTTTATTTTTATATATAAGATATTTTAGAAAACTAAAAGATTTTCTAAAAGTGAATTTAAATAAAATATGTTAAACGAATATTCTCAACATTTATCATTACCATGAATTTATTTATTTGAATTTCAAATTTTGGATTTAATTCTCATTCATTAGATACTTGGTCTCATTATTTAGATACTTAGTGTGTAATTCTTATTTATCTTTCTTTTTAATTTTATTAATTATAAAAAAACTTATTCCTACTACTGAAAAAGTAAAATTTTATCCCTGTTTCGATTTATTCAATTAAGGTAAAAATATAAATTTAGGTATCAGGGTTGTTAGAAGGCTTCATATAATTAAAGTTTTGCTTTGCATATATTTTTCGTATATATGTACGTAAATGTATAAGAATATTTTATTAAAGTTTTGCTACAAAATATTTTAATAAATATAACTAATTTTTTAATTATCCTATTGACATCTCTTCATTATATTATTTTTTATTAACAAATTTTAAATATAAGACTTTACTTAAAACTAAATTCATTATCACTCTTCATACTAACTCCATGGCTCACTAAAGGTGTGGTCCTGGGTAACCTTTAAAGTCGCTTTTGCTTGTTTTTCTTTTTCTGACTATGTCTGGATCGATCCCTGTTTATATGCATTTAATTAAATATAAGTTATTTATTTAGGTTGATCAGACTTTCTTTGTTCTAGTAAGAAGTTAGTGGCAAACTTTTGAGAGAGGGATTGTTCTACAATTTTGTACTTGGGTTGGATCATCCCTTAATTGTTCTTATTTATTTATTTTTATTATTGATAAAAAAACCGTACTTTTTTTTATCATGTTCCATATTAAAGATTAATGATATCAAGAAATAATCATTAATGATATCAAGATGAGATAAAGTGAATATTTAAAATTAGATTTTTAAAATTAAATTATCTTTAGTATTTTTTAACACTAAAATTGTTTCTAAACTTTCAATTATTATATTTCCGGAGGAGGCTCAACCCGGGACTCTGACCGCGTGCCGGTTGAAGAATGAGCCGACGACTCATAGCAGCAATTGATTTTTTTTTATCAGCAAAGAATAAATAAAATAAAATGAGACACTTCAGGGGTGTCCCAACCCTTATAAAAAACACCCAGAACAAGTTTCCTAACACCCTACCAACACATGATACACTACAAATCAACCAAAATAAACCAGTCCGAGAAATAGAAACCCAACAAGTACAGATACATCAACCCACCATGAGCTCACACTCTCAAAATAAGGACATGTACCACACACCTAGACAGGATCTTTGCCAGCAGGCAAATGTGCCAAACAAAGTGCCAAAACTTGACACACCTAACCTACAAGGGGAACAAGTACACCAAAAAAAAAACACCAAACAGATTACACCCTTATTACAAGACACAACACCCAACATCAAACAGATTCTTTGTAGCATGCTGAAGAACACCAATAACCCAAGTGCCAAAACCAACCCATACATAACCAGAGAAAACCATCCAGACCTACAAGACTCAGTCATAACCATATAGACTTGCGCACACATCCAACACCTTCCAAGCGCCACCGCAGCCACACACCTCAATCCACCATTGCCAGAGAAGCGGACCCGATGAAACCTGCACCAAACACACCACTACTATTGGGCAAATTCATTAATGCAAAAAAAAATAGTTTTTCAAATATCTCATACAACAGTGAGGTTCCAAACACTAATCTGAATAGGAGAAAAAGACCAATTTTTCTTTTATTGTGACCCAAGACTAAGTCTTCCTTTGTACCACAGTAAACACTTCCACTAAGTCCACCCTCCCATTCTCAAACACAACCCTATTCCTGTGATTCCAAATTTCACTAACTATACCTACCCAAATGCCCCCCAGCACCTGATAAATGCGTGATTCAAACCTATAGGATTGAACATCCTAAAATGAATTTGTGCATTGCGATGTAGGACCGAAGACAACCCCAACCACTTGAGGCACATACCCCAAATTCTCCAAGAAATCCGACATTCAAAAAATAAATGTCTTACCGACTCTTCTTCCACACCACACAAAGGGCACCGATCGCTTATCAAAAGTAAACCACATCTCGAAAGATTGTCCTTAGTGGGGATGACATTACATAACACCCTCCAGGCCATAAATTGTGTCGAAGGTAAGGTCTTTAGATTCCAGAAACTCGCGAATACCTCCTCACCCTCAACATTCTCCTCCCCCAAGAGAACCAGATATGTTGCCTTCACATAAAATTCCATAGAATCCACATCCCTCCAGATCCATTTATCGGGCTTAACTCCACCCTCTCTTGTTAACCTCTTGTTTTCCAACGATTGCATCAAAAGATCAGCCAGACTGGATTCCCACACAAAGAGGTTCCTTCTCCACCGCATCGTCCACGACCAACAATTATAATACCAAGCCCCAGCTTGTCAGAGGGTACAACAAGTATCTAAGGAGATCGAATAAAGCCTAGGGAATTTATACGCTAAAGGAATATTGTCCAACCATTTATCCTCCCATAGCCTGATTTCTTTCCCATCCCCTACTTCCCATCGACCTCTGTCTTCAAAATCATTACCTCACCCCTCTAGGTACCATACCTTCCTAAGATCCCTCCACCACAACGACTCCTTACAAACCTAACCTTGAGATCTTAATCCCCTCCATCCGCCATACTTAGACTCTAGAATAACCTTCCATAAACTTCTCTCATCAGACTTAAGTCTCCAAATCCATTTCCCTAGAAGAGCCAAGTTAAACTTTCCTATATCAATGACCCCTAAGCCACCTTTATCTTTCGATTGACACACCTTATCTCACGCTACCCAAGCAATTTTCCTGTTCTCTGACCCCCAATCCCACAAAAAGTATTTACCACATGTTAATATAATCTTGGAAATAAATTTAATTAATGATTGTTTTTTAATTTTTGTTAAATGTAAGAGATATATATGATAGAACTCCAACAAAATATTCAAAATTGAAACAACTTTATTAAGTTTCAAAATTTGTCGTAGAGCTCTAATAAAATATTTAAGGTTTAAGAAAGTTAAATTAAGTTTCAAAGAAATCCTAATAAAATATTCATTTGAAAAACTTCTCTTAAATTTTAAAAGTTTATTGTAAAATCCCGTAAAAATATTAAAGGTATTTTCAAATCTTTATAAATAAATAATTAAAAATATATAATTTATTTTATTTTTAATATAATTAAAAATTATTTTAAATTAATATCAATAAACTCACTAACTTATTAATTTTATTATAATATTAAAATAATTAATATCAATTTAAATAAGAATAGAGGGACTAAAACATATTTAATCATAATTTTAACAATGTCACATCTCAACCTCAACCTATTCGGCAACACACAAGATTTAGTCAACAATAATGATATATTAAACTGTTTGATATTAAAAAATTTGGAAAAAAAGTTGAAGACGCAATTTCCACTAATGATAATCTTTTTAAGGTAGGAAACTTAGTTTGCCATGTGATTGTAACAATCATTGAGGACGTGGAGGAAGATGATTAAGCAGATCAATTGTTTGACAAAATGTTTGTTTGGTGAACCTTGAAATCATCATCTTAGCCTCTTGAAGAAGTGTTGTTCATTTGTTGTGGTTGGAAATGGCAGAGGAGTTGATTCTGTTGGATGACTGGCTCAGTATGTTTGGCATGAGAGCAAGGATTGCACTGGCAGAGAAGGAGATAGAGTATGAGTACAGGGAAGAGGATCTGAATAACAAGAGCCAACTGCTTCTGCAAATGAACCCAGTTCACAAGAAGATTCCAGTTCTCATCCATAATGGTAAACCCATTTCTGAGTCCATCATCATTGTTGAGTATATTGATGAGGTGTGGAAGAACAAAGCTTCTTTCTTACCCTCAGAACCTTATCAGAGAGCACAGGCCAGGTTCTGGGCTGATTTTGTCAACAAGAAGGTAAGTTTTGGTGCTCAGTTTTCAGTTATTTTAGCATCCAATTAAGTACCCTTTGATTCAAAGTTTTGTCTTTTGCTTGTTTTGTTTATCAACAGTTATTAATGGATTGAACAGCTTGATGGGCAATTCCTTTTTAGGACAAACTTAGATCACCCCTTTACTTATACAACATAACTTTGTGTCAAGTTCTTCATATTTGTAAATTTGAGAATTTAATAAGAATACAGGTAATAACACTATACAAGTTTTCTTCTTTTCTCCTGATTAGATTGAACAGAATGTTACTGCATTCATAATTCTTGAAATTCACTAATGGATATCGCACATCGAATAGATATTAAGACATTTCATAATATATAATCATTACAAACCTAACGCTATAAACTGGTTTTATAAAGTTGAGTTAAGCTTAAAGTTCATTTCTGATATTTTTTTTTAAGTTAGAACACTGTTTAGAAAGATAATTTAGTGGTTAGAAGTAGTTCATTTCCATGTGTTAAATATGCAGATTGGTGATGTTGGGGGAAGGATATGGGCTGGAAAGAGAGAAGAGATTGAGGCAGCAAAGAAGGAGTTGGTGGAGGGCTTGAAGGAATTGGAGAAGAATCTTGGAGAGAAGCCTTACTTTGGAGGTGACACATTTGGATTTGTTGACATTGCTCTCATCCCTTTCTCCACCTGGTTTTACAGTTATGAGGCATTGGGGAACTTCAAAGTGGAGGCAGAGTGTCCTAAGATCATTGCTTGGGCTAAGAGATGCAATGAGAGGGAGAGTGTTTCCAAATCTGTTGCTGATGAGAAGAAGGTCTATGAGTTTGTTGTGGACTTCAGAAAGAGCCATCAGTTGGACTGAAAACCCACTTTGTGTTAACAAAATAAAGTTGTGTGATGAAATTGAGCTTCTGCTAATCACTTCTTAATTTGGCTTCAGCACAAACACTTTATGTTAACAAATAAAAGGAACTTTGTTACAGCTTGAACTTTTCTGGAATCTCATATTAAATGTCAAGTTTAGTTCTAACAATTTCTTGGTCTCAGATAATGTCTAATGTCTTGCAAAACCAACACTTAAATACCAATTTCCATCATATACCAAATAATGTTCATATATTTTCATTAATCAATGTAAACCTTGGCACAGATCATGTATATATATATAAGAATAGAATATTTGCACGTAGGAAAGTTTCTATGTACAATGGAACAAATAAAAACCATATATATTGTTTTGATGGAGAAGTTCATAACTGTGTAAATATGATTTAGTGGAAGAAAAGTATAAAACTGAAAATGGAATTTGATGACTGTATTGCTATAATGAGTAAAATGAATCTATAAAAGAGTCATAAAGTTATTATAGCCAAATTAAACAACTAATTTCCTACTCTTAAATAACTAATCTATAACTAATATTTATATCTTTTGATACTCATGGAAGTTGGATGGTGTGTATAATACTTCCAGCTTGGATTAACCCTACAAACGTAAATAAAATTAAAGAAAAGCAACCAAATACCAAAAGTTAGAGGTGAGAAAGTGGGTTTGATGGATAGATCCGTTAACTCGTCATCATTTAGGTTAACCCGTTATCAGTTAGGTAGAACGGGTCAATCTTTTGAATCTGTCAATTTGTATTGGCTTGTCCTACCTAAATCTCAATTCATCGTATCACAGGTGAGGCGGGACGGGCCAGCACCAACATTTATTTGTGTTAAATAGGAATGTTATGCTTCTGAAATCAAAATTGGTATTTGTTAAATTTTTATATGAAAATTTATTTACATTAATTTCTTTACAAATCATTTCATTCATTAGAGTATTGTTGGTATTTATTTTATTTTGTTAGACGGCATTAAATTTTATTTTATTATGATATTAAAGTTTGATTAAAGTTGATCGTGTTCCTTACATTTTTATTGTCAAAAAAATTATGTTCAATTAAATAAATAAGTCCAAAAAACATGTTGAATGTACTTTTTTTTTTGTGTACCAACCAATCCAAAAATAAAACGTTATCAAAAATACAATGATAAAAAGAAACTTACTCTAATGTTAACAAAAATAATTATTTTAAAAACCAGTTTTAATTTTTATAGTTCTCTTCATATCATATAATCTTGTTAGTGTATAGTATAAAAGATTTTCAAGATTTTAAGTTTTCATCCAATTTTTGTTTGTAAACGTATATATATCTCATTTGCAATATTTTAACTTCCATTTTAGGTCCCACAGTAGATTTTATACTGATTACGTAAAAAAAAATACTTTATATTTTTATTAATTATAGATTCTTACTATTATTATTAACAGATGAAAATATCTTTAAAAAGTAATAAATTAACAATCATTAACTAACACCCTTTAATTTAATTTTATCTCTCATTTATTATATACATAAAAAAAAGAACTGTATTAGCATTTCTTGTACATTTCTTTTTTTTAACTTATTTTATTATCATAATTACATTTTTCATCATTACCGTTTCAATTTTATATTTTTTTATTAAAGTTTTTAAATGATTTTGTCAAGATGTATTAATTAGACGCGCGTCTAATTAATATGTAACTAACTATTATATTATTGTTGTTGTGATGGCTTGAATTTGAATAATGATCATTTGATTAAATATTTTAAATTTAATTTGATGAGATCTTATTTAATGATGTTAGTTTGTATTTTTCAAGATTGTATCTTTTAATTTATTAACTGTTTCATTTAATATTTTATTGTATGTTATAAGATTTTATTAACATGTAAGTATATGTCTATCTATAGTATCTTTTTCAAATCATTCATTTCATTCCTATAGTGAAAATAGAAAAGCTTCAAACTCTTGAACGAAAAGTTAACTTGAATCCAGATTTTGCTTCTTATTGTGAGAGGTGGTCTCAAATTAAGGAACTCTACAATCAAACAAGTGAGTTTAATCTCATGTTTTTCAACCTTTCTAATCCTTTTGTCTTATCTTTCTGTCTTTCTTTTGCTTCTTGTGTTGTCACAAATTTTGCAATTTCTTTATGTCTTGTTTGAAGTGTTTCTTTCAAGTTCATTATGATCATTTATGTAAAAACTAAAGCAAGATAGCTTATAGAATCATGGGTTTGTGAAATTGTTCAAATTCTTTGGTCTACTTGTTTCTTAATTAACTCGCATTCAATCATCCAAATTGTGATCTTGGTTCATCTTCTTCTCAGTAACATCAATGGAGATGCAGTGGTCAATTGTAGATGATGGTTATATCATTGATTTGATGGATTTGGGTCACCGCAGCAACACCAACAACAACATCAACTCTGAATTTTTAAGATCAACGGAAGATAGTGGTGTTTATATCTTTGATTCTATGAACTTGGGTCACAACAACAACATGCAAAACAATGGCAATAGAACTTTAAGATCAACCCAAGATGGTGTTTTCATCTTTGATTCCATGCAAAACAACCACATTTCTTTTCAAAATCTTGAAAGGTTCAAAATTGAAGAAAAACGAGAAGGGTCTTGTTGCATCTGTCTTGGTGATTTTTCAATTGGTTCGAGAGCAATTCGCATGCCCCAACCATGTTCTCATACCTTTCATCAACATTGCATCACAAAGTGGTTCAACATCAGTCACACATGTCCTTTGTGTCGCAGGAACATCTAGTTACACCATTTTTCAATCTATAATCTTTGTGTTTAGGTTTCTCAATGCTCATTTTCAATCACTTTGTCAAATGTAATATCTTATTATTCTTCGATGATAATAAAGATTTGAGTTGTAGTATTAAGTATGAGTAAACTTGATTCTCTTATTATTTGAATTTTTTCTCGTTAACTCTTTCATTCACGCTCAAATGATCTAAGTACTCTCAAAAGTTGCAACTGAAGACAAAAAAAAGGTGTTAGCAACTAGATGGAATGTACTCGCTTCTCCTGAACCAACAAAGATCAAAACAAAACGTTACCAAAAATACAACGATTAAAAGTAACTTACTCTAATGTTAATAAAATATTTTATTTTTAAATACGGTTTTAATTTTTATAGTTGTCTTCATATCACATAATCTTCTTAGTGCATAGTATAATAGATTTTCAAGATTTTAAGTTTTCATCCAACTTTTATTGTAAAAGTATATATCATTTGCAAGATTTTAACTTCCAGTTTAGGTCCCAGTAGATTTTATATTGATTACATAAAATAATTACTATATATTTTTATTAATTATAGATTATTACTATTCTTATTATTATTATTATTAACGGATAAAAATATCTTTAAAAACTAATAAGTTAACAATCATTAACTAACACCCTTTAATTTAATTTTATCTCTCATTTATTATATATATAAAAAAAAAAACTGTATTATCATTTCGTGTACTTTTCTTTCTTTAACTTATTTTATTTTCATAATTACATTTTCTATCATTACCGTTTCAATTTTATATATTTTTATTAAAGATTTTAAATGATTTAGTCAGGGTATATTAATTAGACGCGCACCTATTTAATGTGTAACTAACTATTACCATTTAGTTTTACTATTATTATGGTTTGAATTTTCATAATGATCATTTATTAAATACTTTAAATTTAATTTGATGAGATTTTATTTATGATATTAGTTTGATATGATTATATTTTTCAAATTTGTATCTTTTCATTTATTAATTATTTTATTTAAGATTTTATTATATTTTATAAGATTTTATTAACATGTAAGTATATATCTATATATAGTATCTCTTTCAAGTCATTCATTTCATTCCTATAGTGAGAAAAGAAAAGCATCAAACTCTTGAACGAAAAGTTAACTTGAATCCAGATTTTCCTTCTTAGTGTGAGTGGTGGTCTCAAATTAAGGAACTCTACAATCAAACAAGTGAGTTTAATCTCATGTTTTTCAATCTTTCTAAATGTTTTGTTCGATCATTCTTTCTTGTCTTTGTTTCATGTGTTGTCACAAATTATGCAATTTCTTTATGTCTTGTTTGAAGTGTTTCTTTGAAGTTCATTATGATCATTTATGTAAAAAGTAAAGCAAGATAGCTTATAGAATCATGGGTTTGTGAAATTGTTCAAATTCTTTGGTCTACTTGTTTCTTAATTAATTTGCATTCGATCATCCAAATTGTGATCTTGGTTCATCTTTTTCTCAGTAACACGAATGGAAATGCAGTGGTCAATTGTAGAGGATGGTTGTATCATTGAATTGATGGATTTTGGTCACCGCAGCAACACCAACAACGACATCAACATTGAATTTTTAAGATCAACAGAAGATGGTGGTGTTTATATCTTTGATTCCATGAACTTGGGTCACAGCAACAACATGAAAAACAATGGCAATAGAACTTTAAGATCAACCCAAGATGGTGTTTTCATCTTTGATTCCATGCAAAACAACCACAATTCTTTTCAAAATCTTGAAAGGTTCAAAATTGAAGAAAAAACAGAAGAGTCTTGTTGCATCTGTCTTGGTGATTTTTCAATTGGTTCTAGAGCAATTCGCATGCCCCAACCATGTTCTCATATCTTTCATCAACATTGCATCACAAAGTGGTTCAACATCAGTCACACATGTCCTTTGTGTCGTAGGAACATAGCTACACCATTTTTCAATCTATAATCTTTGTGCTTAGGTTTCTCAATGCTCATTTCGAATCACTTTGTCAATTGTAATATCCTATTATATTTCGACGATAATAAAGATTTGAGTTGTAGTATTAAGTATGAGTAAACTTGATTCTCTTATTATTTGAATTTTTCATTTAATGATGTACTTTTATAACATTTCTTGAATGTGTGATCCATACACTTTTTAATACATTCTGAAAAATAATTTTTTTTAGGAAAACGTTATCCCTGTATATAAAGAAAAGTCTAAAAAAGAAAATGTAAAGATTCGTAAAAATTCATAAATCCCTAAATCCTAAAGATTCATAAAATCAGTTACTTAATTGACGAAGTGAGACCTAAAATATCTAATCCAAAATCTATTCAGGCAAATATGTTTAGTATTATTATTTATTAGTAATATTTATTTCCTTAAAAACTAGTAAATGTATATTAAAAATATAAGCAAATCAATTTTAATTACATCTCACTAATAATGTTTAACTATTTACTCATTACTATAAAATAAATTCTACATATCAAATATAGATTTGAGTTTTTTTTTAATGAATTCAAACCGCCTATAAAAAAAACATTCTTATAATTATTAATTGTTTTATAAAAATTTAAGAAATATAATAAATCAAATATATTTGGTAACGATTTCGAAATTTAGATTAACGATTGTATTAACAGATAAAATAAGTTTATATTTATCAATAATTAACAGTACTATTATTAAAGTATACTACTCTTTTCGTTTCAGAAAATTTAAAACTATAAAAAAAAATATTTACAATTTATTTTATCACTAGGATATTACTGTGAAACATTCGCAATTCTTTTTTAAAACTCAAGAACATTGTAAAAGCAATTGAACACGATTCGATTTGCGTATAAATTATTATTTAACTAATTATTATATTATGAAAAAAAATATTGAAACCAACAATTAAATACCACTTTCTATCAAATATGTACCAAATAATATTCTTACATTTTAAGTAATTAATGTAAACCTTGGAACAGATCCAGAATAGAATCAGAAGGATTCAAAATTTGTACAAAGGAAATACTAAATTAAACAACTAATTTCTTACTTGTAAAAAAGAACTAATATTTATATCTCTAATTGTCCTATAAATGTAGCTTGAATTAATCCTACAAATATAAGTAAAATCAAAGAAAATCAATAAAATACTATAAAGGCAAATTACCCCTCAAGCTCAATACATTCTCCTGCACTTTTATAATAATTGTAAAAAATGTTAAAAAAAAGTCAATTTTAATATTTTTGTAATTTTTAAACAATTATAATGAAGTATAATTTTATTTTTTAAATAATTTTAGCTGCAACATCACACTCGCCTACCTCCCTTCCCATAAAAGCACTTCCATCTTATTCTAGTTGCACTGTTTGAGAGAACAATTTCATCGTTTGAGCGTGTGTGATAGGGTTGGCGAGAAGATTCGTTGTATTCGATATTCCTTAGTGCGAAGATAATTTTCTTTTGGTAGGCAAATTCTCTATGCACAACCATACATTTTTTAATTTCAACAATACTCTTCTTGGTATGGTAGAGAGTATGGTGTCTTCTTCTTTATTTATAAGTAGTGGTGGTTTGTAGTGAACGTTGATGACTGGGAAAAGTTTTGTCGTGTTTTTATTAGTGGTAATTGTGTTTTCCTTTGCTTTTTTTCATTTTTTTGGAAGTAACAAAACTATAAAAAAAAAACAAGAAAGTGAAAAAATGGAGTACAAAACTCCAAAAAAAATATTTTCACACTAGGAAACGTCGAATACAATGAATCTTCTCGTTAACCCTTTCATACACGCTCAAATGATCTAAGTACGACTGAAGAAGAAAAAAAGTGTTGCAACTAGATGAGATGTACTTGCTCTGGACCAACAAAGACCAGAACAAAACGTTTCCAAAAATACAATGATTAAAAAAAACTTACTCTAATTAACAAAATATTTTATTTTAAAATTCAGTTTTAATTTTTATAATTGTCTTCATATCACATAATCTTCTTAGTGTATAGTATAATAGATTTTCAAGATTTTAAGTTTTCATCCAACTTTTGTTGCAAAAGTATATATCTCATTTGCAAGATTTTAACTTCCATTTTAGGTCCCACGGTAGATTTTATACTGATTACGTAAAAAAAATTACTATATATTTTTATTAACTATAGATTATTACTATTATTATTATTAACAGATGAAAATATCTTTAAAAAGTAATAAATTAACCATCATTAACTAACACCCTTTAATTTAATTTTATCTCTCATTTATTATATATATAAAAAAAACTGTGTTAGCAATTCTTGTACATTTCTTTCTAACTTATTTTATTATCATAATTACATTTTCCATCATTACCGTTTCAATTTTATATTTTTTTATTACAGATTTTAAATGATTTCGTCAAGATGTATTAATTAGACACGCGTCTATTTAATATGTAACTAACTATAACCATTTTATTTTTATTATTGTGATGGCTTGAATTTGAATAATGATCATTTAATTAAATATTTTAAATTTAATTTGATGAGATATTATTTTATTTAATGATGTTAGTTTGATATCATTATATTTTTTAAGATTGTATTTTGTAATTTATTAACTATTTCATTTAATATTTTATTATATGTCAAAAGATTTTTTAACATGTAAGTATATGTCAATCTATATATAGTATCTTTTCCAAATCATTCATTTCATTCCTATAGTGAAAATAGAAAAGCTTCAAACTCTTGAACGAAAAGTTAACTTGAATCTAGATTTTTTTTTTTTATCGTGAGAGGTGGTCTCAAATTAAGGAACTCTACAATCAAACAAGTGAATTTAATCTCATGTTTTTCAATCTTTCTATTCCTTTTGTCTGATCTTTCTCTCTTTTTTTTGCTTCATGTGCTGTCACAAATTTTGCAATTTCTTTATGTCTTGTTTGAAGTGTTTCTTTGAAGTTCATTATGATCATATATGTAAAAACTAAAGCAAGTTAGCTTATAGAATCATGGGTTTGTGAAATTGTTCAAATTCTTTGGTCTACTTGTTTCTTAATTAACTCGCATTCAATCATCCAAATTGTGATCTTGGTTCATCTTCTTCTCAGTAACATCAATGGAGATGCAGTGGTCAATTGTAGATGATGGTTATATCATTGATTTGATGGATTTGGGTCACCGCAGCAACACCAACAACAACATCAACTCTGAATTTTTAAGATCAACAGAAGATGGTGGTGTTTATATCTTTGATTCCATGAACTTGGGTCACAGCAACAACATGCAGAACAATGGCAATAGAACTTTAAGATTAACCCAAGATGGTGTTTTCATCTTTGATTCCATGCAAAACAACCACATTTCTTTTCAAGATCTTGAAAGGTTCAAAATTGAAGAAAAAACAGAAGAGTCTTGTTGCATCTGTCTTGGGGAATTTTCAATTGGTTCAAGAGCAATTCGTATGCCCCAACCATGTTCTCATATCTTTCATCAACATTGCATCACAAAGTGGCTCAACATCAGTCACACATGTCCTTTGTGTCGTAGGAACATCTAACTACACCATTTTTCAATCTATAATCTTTGTGCTTGGGTTTCTTAATGCTCATTTCCAATCACTTTATCAATTGTAATATCCTAGTAATTGTAATATCCTATTATATTTCGACGATAATAAAGATTTGAGTTGTAGTATTAAGTATGAGTAAACTTGATTCTCTTATTATTTGAATTTTTCATTTAAAGATGTACTTTTATAACATTTCTTGAATGTATGATTCATACACTTTTTAATACATTCTAAAAGACATTCTTTTAAAAAATATCATTTTTTTAGGAAAACGTTCTCATCTCTGTATATAAAGAAAACTCTAAAATAAAAAATGTAAAGATTCATAAAGATTCATAAAATTAATTACTTAATTTGACGAAGTGAGACCTAAAATATCTAATCCAAAATCTATTCAAGCAAATATGTTTAGTATTATTATTTATTGTTAATGTTTATTTCCTAACAAACTAATAAATATATATTAAAAATATAAGCAAATCAATTTTAATTAGATTCCACTAATAATGTCTAACTATTCATTACTTTAAAATAAATTCTACATATCAAATTTAGAATTGAGTTTCTTTTAATGAATTCGAACCGTCTATAAAAAAAATCTTATAATTATTAATTGTTTTATAAAAAAAAATTTAAGAAATATAATAAATTAAATATATTTGATAACGATGTATATCAAAATTTAGATTAACGATTGTATAACAGATAAAAGAAGTTTATGTGTTTATCAATAACTAACGGTACTATTTTTAAAGTACACTCTTTTCTTTCAGAAAATTCAAATCTATAAAAAAAAAATTATGTATAATTTTTTTTATTACAAGGATATTACTGTGAAGCATTCGCAATTGTTTTTTAAAACTCAAGAACATTGTAAAAGTAATTGAACACGATTCCATTTGCCTATAAATTATTATTTAACCAATTATTATATTATGAAAAAAAATATTGAAACCAACAATTAAATACCAATTTCTATCAAACATGTACCAAATAATGTTCATACATTTTCAGTAATTAATGTAAACCTTGGAACAGATCCAGAATAGAATCAAAAGGATTCAAAATTTGTAAAAAAGGAAATACTAAATTAAACAACTAATTTCTTACTCGTAAAGAACTAATATTTATATATCTAATTGTCCTGTACTTTAATTAATCCTACAAATATAAGTAAAATAAAGAAAATCAATAAAATACTAAAAAGGTAAACTATCCCTCAAGCTCAATACATTTTCCTATACTTTTATAATAATTGTAAAAAGTGTGAAAAGTCAATTTTAATATTTTTATAATTTTTAAATAATTATAAATGAAGTATAATTTCACTTTTTTTTAAATAACTTTAGCTGCAACATCGTATTCACCTACCTCTTTTTTCGTGAAAGCACTTTCATCCTATTCTAGTCATAGTGTTTGAGAGAGCAATTCCATCGTTTGAGCATGGGTGAGAAGGTTAGCGAGAAGATTCGTTGTATTCGATATTCCTTAGTGCGAAGATAATTTTCTTTTGGTAGGCAAATTCTCTATGCACAACCATTTTTTTAATTTCAACAATACATTTCTCGGTATGGTAGAAAGTGTGGTGTCTTCTTCTTCATTTGTAAGTGGTGGTGGTTGGTAGTGAACGTTTATGATTGAGAAAAGTTTTGTCGTGTTTTTATTAGTGGTGATTGTGTTTTCCTTTACTTTTTTTACATTTTTTTTTTTGGAAGTAACAAAACCAAAAAAATCCAACCAGGTGAAAAATAAGAGTGCAAAACTCCAAAAAAAAATTCTTCACACTAGAAAACATCGAATACAAATAAATCTTCCCGCTAAGTCTTTCACACACGTTCTAATGATCTAAGTACTCTCAAAAGTTACGGCTGGAAAAGAAAAAAAATGTCACTTGTTTCTTGTGGAACAACAAAAACCAAAACAAAACGTTTCCAAAAATTAAATGATTAAAAGAAACTTACTCTAATGTTAACAAAATATTTTATTTTAAAATCCAGTTTTATAGATTTTCAAGATTTTAAGTTTTCGTTCAACTTTTATTGTAAAAGTATATATCATTTGCAAGATTTTAACTTCCAGTTTAGGTCCCACGGTTGATTTTATATTGTTTACATAAAATAATTACTGTATATTTTTATTAATTATAGATTATTACTATTCTTATTATTATTATTAACGGATGAAAATATCTTTAAAAACTAATAAGTTAACAATCATTAACTAACACCCTTTAATTTAATTTTATCTCTCATTTATTATATATATACAAAAAAACTGTATTATCATTTCTTGTACTTTTCTTTCTTTAACTTATTTTATTATCATAATTACATTTTCCATCATTACAGTTTCAATTTTATATATTTTTATTAAAGATTTTAAATAATTTGGTCAGGGTATATTAATTAGACGCGCACCTATTTAATGTGTAACTAACTATTACCATTTAGTTTTACTATTATTATGGTTTGAATTTTAATAATCATCATTTTGATTAAATACTTTAAATTTAATTTGATGAGATTTTATTTATGATATTAGTTTGATTTGATTATATTTTTTAATATTGTATCTTTTCATTTATTAATTATTTTATTTAAGATTTTATTATATTTTATAAGATTTTATTAATAAGTATATATCTATATATAGTATCTCTTTCAAGTCATTCATTTCATTCCTATAGTGAGAAAAGAAAAGTATCAAATTCTTGAACGAAAAGTTAACTTGAATCTAGATTTTCCTTCTTAGTGTGAGTGGTGGTCTCAAATTAAGGAACTCTACAATCAAACAAGTGAGTTTAATCTCATGTTTTTCAATCTTTCTAACTGTTTTGTTTGATCATTCTTTCTTGTCTTTGTTTCATGTGTTGTCACAAACTCTTGAATTTGTTATGTCTTGTTTGAAGTGTTTCTTTCAAGTTCATTATGATCATTTATGTAAAAACTAAAGCAAGATAGCTTATAGAATCATGGGTTTGTGAAATTGTTCTTAATTAACTCGCATTCGATCATCCAAATTGTGATCTTGGTTCATCTTTTTCTTAGTAACACCAATGGAAATGCAATGGTCAATTGTAGATGATAGTTGTATTATTGATTTGATGGATTTGGGTCACCGTAGCAACACCGACACTGGATTTTTAAGATCAATTGTAGATGGTGGTGTTTATATCTTTGATTCCATGAACTTGGGTCACAACAACATGCAGAACAATGGTAGTAGAATTTCAAGATCAACCCATGATGGTGTTTTCGTCTTTGATTCCATGCAAAGCAACCATGATTCTTTTAAAAATCTTGAAAGGTTCATAATTGGAGAAAAAACAGAAGAGTGTTGTTCCATCTGTCTTGTAGAATTTTCAATTGGATCAAGAGCAATTCGCATGCCCCAACCATGTTATCATATCTTTCATCAACAGTGCATCACAAAATGGCTCAACATCAATCACACATGCCCTTTGTGTCGGAGAAACATCTAGCTACACCATTTTTCAATCTCCAATATTTGTGTTTAGTTTTTTCAATGTTCTTCTCCAATCACTTTTTCAACTGTAACATCTTATTGTTCTTTGATGATAATAAAGATTTGGGGTGCAGTATTAAATGTTTTAATGTATTACTGTTTTAATTAAATGTTTTAATGTGTTACTGTTTTAATTAAGTGTTTTAATGTGTTACTGCTTTAACTAAATGTTTTAATGTGTTACTGTTTTTAATTGTTGGGAAAGCATTTTAGAGCTTTCTAAAATGATTTTTCAAAAAAAAAAAAATTACTGAAAAAATGTTCAGAAACATTTTAAAAAGTTTTCTAGATAAATTATTTTCAAATGTTTTAAATTATTTTTAAAAAATTATTTCACAATAAAGAAAAGCTTTGTTGGAAGGATGAATCTAGTTAAAAATTAATTCCAAAATATATATTTTAAAATATTATTTTGAATTTTTTTATTTAAAAATGTATTTTTATAACATTTTTTGAACGTGTGTTAGAAAGTGTTTTTAATTTATTTTTAAAAACATTCTTAATAATTTTTAAAAACATTCTTAATCCAAAATCTATTCAAGCAAATATGTTTAGTATTATTATTTATTGTTAAAGTTTATTTCCTTAAAATTAATAAATATATATTAAAAACATAAACAAATCAATTTTAATAAGATCTCACTATCATTATTTTAAATAAATTTAGAGAATTCAAATCTATAAATAAAATTATGTATATTTTTTTTATCACTAGGATATTACTGTCAAGCATTTGCAATTATTTTTCAAACTCAAGAACCTTGTAAAAGCAATAGAACACGATTCCATTTGCATATAAATTATTATTTAAATAATTATTATATTATGCAAAAAAAAAAAGCATTAAAGATTAATTTTATTTTATAAAGATATAATTTAATATTCTTTCATATTAGCTTTTAAAACATCTTGTTCTTTCGAATATGCGCATTTGAAATACGACACCATGTGCCCGTCGTTTCGATGAATCGAAACGACAATGCTACAGTGTCGTTTCGCTTTTCCTCTCTTTTGAGATGTAGTTTCGAAGTAGAACAATTGGAAGAGGAAGTGCGCAAAAATTGAAGATAAGAATCAGTGACAGAGAGATAAAGAACGAGGTAAAATCCCTAACGTTTATTCTTCTGTCATTGCTCACTTCACTTCCTGTAAATCCTTTCCAAGCTCAAATTTTTTGTTTTATTAGTTTGTCCCCTTTTAAATTTTTCATCTTTATCGAATAATTCACATGGGTTTTGGTCCTGGGTTTCTATTCCCCTTTCCTGATTTTCGATTTCGTAAAAAAAAATTAGGGATTTTTTACGCAGTCATGGTAATTGTAGTCTCTTCTTGCGTTCATTCAATACCGTTGAGAAAAGTGTTATTTTGGGCTCTCACAAATTATAGTTTTTGGACTATAAACTATAGTTCTCTCAATTCAACAGATAATACCAGTTTTCATTTTCTATTCACTAATTTTTTGACTGTTTTCGTTGAAAAATCAGTCTAACCATGTCATAGGTTAAAAACTGTTTGTAAATTTCAACTTGTTAAAGTGGTTAAAAACCAGTTTGATTTGCTAATTGAATCATGTTATTGGTTTACATTGGTTTAACATTGATAGATACCCATTTGTTAATTAGTTGTTAGTAATTAGTTAGTTGGGTTACTTGGCCAAAGTAACACAGGGTTTATGTTATGCTTGCAGCTAATTAAATACCTTAATTTTAAATGTGTTGCCATGAAATTTTTTAGTAACGAATATTGAAATTTGCAATAATCACCCCTTTGAAGTAAATGACATGCATTCGTGTGATAGTTTTGGTTTCTTATTCTCCAAAGCTGAAATCAATGATCTAACTGGTGATTAAATTTTTCTGCCTTTTAGAACATATTTATCTACTGCCAAAGGCCTGGAGTTGAACCAATGGATTGTTCAGCTGCAAGAAAGACACAAAAGGCAGACCGAGAAAAGTTAAGGAGGGATCGACTCAATGAACAGTTTGTAGAACTGGGTAACGTTTTAGGTAAATCAAGTTTCACCTTTTTACATTGGAAATTAATTGATACTGGTATTTCTGTAGAACTGGTAGGGGAATTTACATAAAGAAGTTCTGTTCTGATTACAATTGAAAATTACTGATGTAGTTTTTGTCCTTAAAGTACATTAATGCTGCAGTTGTCATTTTGAAAAAGGGATTTTTCTTTTGGTTTTCGTATTTGTATAGATTTAATTTAGTTTTTTTAATTAACTGATTGTAGTTTTGATTATTTTAAACCACATGTAGCATGCAGCGGAGGTTAACAAGAGGATTTACAAATGCTGATAATATGTATCAAATACCTGTTATTTGTTTGCAATGTATTCATGTGTTTTCCATTTAATTTTAATGACCGATAAAACAATAAATCTCTTAAATCACTCTCTGCTGTGGAGATTCTGAAATGCAGACCCTGACAGGCCCAAAAATGACAAAGCAACCATTCTAGGTGATACAATTCATTTGCTGAAGGACCTTACTTCTCATGTTAGTAAACTCAAAGAAGAATATGCTACACTAAATGAAGAATCTCGTGAGGTAACTTTTTTCTTTGATGAATTGCCAGTCTCTTGATACTTTTAGGACTATCATAATGAAAATAATTTAAATTTCATTCAATTTTTAGTTGACTCAGGAGAAAAATGATCTCAGAGAAGAAAAGGCTTCTCTTAAATCGGATATCGAGAACTTGAATAATCAGTATCAGCAGCAGCTCAGAACTATGTTTCCATGGACTGCAATGGATCATTCAGTTGTGATGGCTCCACCATCATACCCCTTTCCAATGCCAATGGCAGTACCTCCTGGTCCAATTCCCATGCAGCCATTCCCCTACTTTGCTAATCAACATCCTGCAGTCATCTCCAATCCCCATTCAACTTTTGTTCCTTATTTAGCCCCCAATACCATTGTTGAACAACAATCCACACAGTATGTTTCGCCTCCACTTCATCCAGGCAGTCGGTCCAATGTGTCTGAAAAACAAGAGTCCAAAAGCAAATCATTCAGGGAGAGCAAGGCCGAAAAGAATGAGGATTCTAATGATGTCACTACGGACCTTCAGTTGAAGACTCCTGGGTCTTCCGGAGATCAGGTTAGTGTTGTTTTCCAAGGAAACTTTGCAACCGATAAATAGCTGTGATGTGATCATGGTTCTCAGTTGCAGTTGCAAATGCAATTGCAGATGCAGTGCAATGGCAGATTCCAGCCGTCCCATCAGGAAATTATTTTATGAATGCACCAAAGAAAAATATAATAATTTTGCAATTACTCTTATTATTAATATGTCTTTAACAATCGTCCATCACACTACTTCCTTGCACACCACCATGAGATGCCTCTTGCACTCCCCCAGTATGCCACACAACAAACTGATTCCACCGATGATACCTAGAAGCTAGAATAGAATATTGAAATTAGAATATTTAGTTTTTCTTGTGATAGAAGTGAAATAGAACAATCTTTAAGGTTTTGTAAATATGTTGTGAACATGTTGCGGCCCATTGTTTGACTGAAAATCAATCGTTGCGGGAGGCATTGCAACATCAATTTATCATCGGATTCAGGTTTTGTTTGTGTGCCATGTTTTGCAGGATTTATCATCCGGACAAAGAAAATCTGGGAAGTTGTCGAGAAGGGAAAGCAGCTGCTGCTCGGGAGGGAATTCATTAGGTAGGTCTTCTTCTCATAGCGCTCAGGATAGCTCATCAAGCAGTACAGTTGCAAGCAGAAAGCATAATGAATGAGAAAGTACGCAATTTAGTGAAGCTCTTGTGCATTTGAAGCCACTATGAAGAAGATTTTCGTGCATCTGCTGCAACTCTGGAGGGTACAAGTCATTCTGTTCTTATCCCAAAATAAAAGCCACTTCTGTTACCTCTTCCTAAGTAAGAATTTGGTCTGAGTAGGTTTAAATGATACATAGTTTAAGCATAAACTTCCCCTTCTGAGGGAAAACTTGAGATTTCAGCTTGAAAATCTCCAAGTTGAGCAGTGGGGTTAGCTAACCTATAGGTTTGTAAATTCTTTCATAGTGGTTAGAATTTCATGATTCGATACAATTCAACAAGCTAACCATTTGTATCTTGCGATGAATTGCCAGTGACTACGAATTGTACAATGCTTAATTAATTAACTGATATCAATGCAATTTCATATAATCAGTAGAAATCTCTCAAGTCTGGAACTCATTATTTTCTTTTGGTAATTCTCAAATGAAAAAACGCACACATTTGATCATTCCATTGTTTTGTTCATTCTTGTGAAGCCGGGGTTTTAACAGTTATTTTACTCGCTTTGTATTTCATTTAACTATTTCATTGCTTTATTTTTTTATACTTGCAGAATCGAGATTCCTCACAATTGCTCGCTCATAATATGAACCTTATTTGGCTCCATGAACCTCACAATATTATTGGCTCCTAAAGGTAAAGAAAAAGTGGAAGAAGAAATTGAGTTGAGAACAGTATATTGTCCAATGTCTGCAGTGAGTGCACAACTACCTAATCAATTGGATAACCTCTACTTCACCACAAACAATCTTAAAATGACCCACATCTATGAAAAAAAATGCATTCTTTTCAAAACATTTTTGTATTATTGAGTGAATAATTTTAGATTATGAGCCTGGGTTATTTAGTAAAAATTGGTATCATTTCACCTATCAATTTTATACTGTAGAATGGATAATGAAGTCTTCTGCATAGATGCAAAAGGGAAGAAAAATCTTGTAACAATGGCAGTTAACGAGTCTACTAAATGCTATTTCAGTCCTATGGTTAGATTCTTTAATGGTTTTTTCTTCCTGCACTCTCATTATTACTAACTGCAACCCATACTAATAAAAAGGACAAAAATATCCTCCCTCACTACACCATGCCACCGCCACCACCTCAGCCGCTGCCGTTGCCGTCATAGCTGCTGCACTTCGATTCTCCACTACACTCTTTGATAGGAAGAAGAGAGAGGGAATTTGTTTCGGAAAGCTTGTTTTGGAAGTTATTACATATATTCTGAAAAAAATTGTTTTGGAAACTTTGTTATGAAAGTCTCAGTCTGTGATGCATTTCATGGGTTATGGACAGTTTGTTCTGAAAATTTCATTCCAAAAGCTATCATGTATGTTACAGAAAAATTATTTCAGAAATTCTGTCATGATATTGATTTTTATCTCTTTAGAAATAAATTAATTCAAGTGATATTGCATTTTTAAAATTATTACTCTCTTCCTTCAATGTACTTCTAAACTGTTTATATCAATGTTAATGTATAAAGGTAATACTTACATTGATACCTTTTTCTCATAATTATTTTACCATTTTACTTTTAGCATGATAAAATTCATCTATTAATAGTAGGTAATAATTAGAAAATAAAACTGAATTAAAACATACATATGGAAAAGATCTGGTTTAGATGGATTGACTAATCTTGTTAGGAAAGAAAAGTAAGTTTCACCTTCCAAGTTCACTTTTCTTTCTGAATCTGCAGGGTCATGGGAAGAAGTAAGTTAAAGATTCAGTTTGATAAGAAGGCCCTTTTTTAAGCCTTTGGGAGTGTAGAAATGTGGAAAAGATAATCCATTGTTCTCATCCTTCATCAAGAAAATAGTCTAGGCAACGCTTGCAAGCACAAGTGTTGAGTACAGAACAAAAAGGAAAAGATATTAATCAGATAAAAGTGACACTCAAAGAATATATGCCAAAACCAATCAAATATCTGCAGCAACAGAAGCTCATCAACTCTTATATAAACCTTTGAGGACAACCCACAAGTAGTGCTTATGATGTTCTGCAGAGATCACTCAGTGAGAAACCAATAAGATAGTGAAAATGGGGTGGTTCTCTCCCAAAAATAGGAGTGTAGAGGGATACACAGGGCAGAATATGGGCACTGTTTCCACTTCTCCAAATTTTCATTTGGTTGTGATATTTGGCATTGTGTTTAGCTTGTTGTGGCTCTCAAATTACACAGCCATTTACTTGCAGTTTCTCCTCATGTTGTCTCCCATACTTGTAATACTCTTCTTAATTTCATACTCCACTACCTGTGGAAGGCTCAACTTTAGCTTCATGCGTTTGAAGAATGTGGCATCTCATGGAATGTAGCTAGCCATCTTGCTGCTGATACTTCTGTGGCTTCCTTTCAATGTTCATTTCATTCTTAGTGGTTTCTTCATCCTCTTTTTAGACATTATTAAGTATTGAAGTGTTTAAGCTTGTATTTCAGCCTATGTTGGAAATTTTATTATTTTTTCACATGAAGCTTTAGGTTCTTTCATGTGAGAATTTTTTACTAATGAATAGTAAAAATTAAGCATATTTACATGTTTAGCTAACATTGTATTATAATGTTCAAATGACATTGATTACTTCTTGAGAAACAGAGGGATAAACATATGAACAACTTCATCACTCTATTAAACATGTATCAATGTTCCTTTATTTTTAATTACTTGTGAGACAAAGTTAACTGTCAAATTTCTGGTGTATGTTAGTCATATTTTAGGAAGAAAAACAAGCAACAATTGTTCCATATGAACCAACAAAATATTACTTCAAATGAATTTCAATTATACATATACATGAAAATTATTTTTTATTTCCCCTCCAGTTCTTGGTTATAACTATATAATTTTTTTTGTGGGTTAGAAACTGAAATTGAATATAATTTTTACTTAGATAAGAATAAAAACTGTGATATTTTGAAGATGATAATCGTGTAGAAGTCATATTTTGATGATAAACATATAGAAGTAAAATGACATGCAAGAGATTTTTTTAATTAAGGAAAAAAATTCTTTTTTTTTCTTTTTTTCTCTCCAGAAGACTTTGTAGAGAAAATTATGTAATCATTCTCCAGAGTAATACTTAAATTAAACAAAAAATAACAGAAAACCCTATATAGTTAACAACAAACATCTTAAAAAAATGTTGAGTAAAATCTCTCAGTTGACATCAACATCTCTCTCATAAAAGATAGTCATGCATAAAGATCAATGACAGAAATTGGATTTGGACCCCAAAACTGTTGAAGGGAGCTAAGAGGTTTTCTTGGGAGGAGCCATGTTCAAAAGAAGGGAAACAACTGCTTTCACAGTACAAAGCTTGAGCACCGATAAGGTGACTAGATATAACAGCAAGCCTGCAAAGAAGTAAAGACTGATAAGCTTGATTATTACTATAAATGATCAAATTAAGACACCAGTTTGCACAATAAGAACAGCAAATTTAGAAGTTGAGAAGAAAACTTGCCAGTTTGAAAATGAGATAGATCATTGACATCATACTTTGCTCTCCAAAGTTTAGAATCCAAGATAGCCTACACGAGAGTTTCATGCAATGATAATTGTATTTAGAAAGAGAACAATTTTCTTATCATATACTTGTGTAACAATACAAATAAACCACCAAAGTGCATGAGATAACTTTGTGTTGACCCTCACAATAGTCCAAATTTAAAAATTTAGGTACAAGTAACTTTCTCTCTGTTAGAAGGAAACTAAAACCAAAACACCAGAAGTCATTAGACACCAAGAATGTGTTTGTTTCAAGTCTTACAAAATTATTCCCAGGAATGTAACATTTTCATATTTGGTGAAAGTTATAAAATTTATTTCGAAAAATTAATCATTCCCAGGAATCTATATTACACATGCTTCCCGTTCTTCCTATCCCCATGTAGAATAAATTCATATAAGTTATAAAAAGTATTTCGAAAAACTATTTTCATTGGGAATGTAAGTTATTTTCTAAAATAACTTCCCACTTTCACTTTATCATACCTTTTTCTAATTAGAATAAATGTAAAAACGTTCCAAAGAATTGCACATACTTACCAAACATCTTTATAGGAATCGTGTTCCCAGTAAAGGTAATCGCAGGAATATCATTAAATACGTGAAATAGATACCCCAAAATTTGAAATACTGGTTCAACATAACTGGTTTGAATCCCATGCAAGGATGAAGATGACTAATATTAACAAGAATAAGAATGATCCACCAAAAACACAAGAACCGCCTAGAATTGACATTAGTTCCTGACTTCACGAAGCACTTAGAAGAATTTAGTTTCAACTAAGATGTTTACTTCTTAATTGGCATGTTTCGTTCTTTATAGTTAATGAAGTTTTTCTTATAAAATCTCCGGTGAAAAACAAACATATTTACCTTCAGCAGCAAATGTTTCACTGCAAGAGAAGCAATCAAGAGAACCATTGCAATGGAGGATACAATGGCATAAAATCTCAATAAACCAGACCGGCTGCGTCTTCGACCTGTCACAAAATTGAGAGATAGGTTACTTAAAAGGTTCAGATAAAAAGCTCAATATGATACAAAGGAAACAAAAAATAACTCTGGCTTTAGCCATATAACAACCTATATTCCCAATGATTAGTGAAACAACACTAACAAAAACAGATGAATAGGCAACTGTATTTTGAGTATCTGCTTCTATTCCTGGTAAATATGCAAATATTGCTCCTATTAATAGCAACGCAGCCTGCAAGGAACAATTTCAAATTTTAACATAGATGTCAACAGTAAGAGAATACAGATTCTCCAGGAATAGTTACAGATTCAGCATTTCTAATCACAAACTAAGGTTAGACAAAAAATGTATTACATGGCTACGAAGTAGGATTTAGAAAGTTGAGAATGAGACTATAAAACTTCACTCACAAGCACTACAACTTCATAACATGAATCCTTTACAGAATATAAAAACACTCGTTATGAACTGTGTAGTTTGAATAGCCACCCAAAAATAGTTCAACCGGATTAGTGCATGAGTACACATAAAAGTTAATAAATGTTTTTCATTAATGAAAGTATATGACTATCAAGTATTCAAGTTGATAAAATTGTTTTGACAATTTCGTCAAGTGTAGTCCACTGTAGGAAATACATGTCCTGTAGAGCTGTACCTCAAGAATCAAAGCAAGGCCAACTTGTTTAAATGTTTTCCAGAAATTTCAGTAAGAAAGCCTTCTATGTAAAGATATCATACAACATCATGTCACCCGGGCAACAAACCTATTACATTGAGCTGCCATACCCTTTTCCTAATTGTATCTAACAAATACCCAAAATCACCATAAGCCACAATATAAAAGTTGGAATTCGATTCAGGCGCAAGGGATATCAGCTCAGTTCAATCACCTGCTCTCTTCAATGGATTAGCCTTTCTGTACATTACTACGTGTTTGAGAATAGTTTAAAACTATTAGATGTAACAGGCTTAGTCCATATCTTTGTATTTTCTTATTCATAAATGCATAATCCTATGTGCTCAATGCACACAAGAAAGTCAACTTATGCCTCTCTTTCTCTTTTATTTTAACATGGTTTCAAAGTCTATCCTAACGAGGTTTGTTGCACCTATTATGTCACTCGCTATCGGATCACTCATTAATATTTAGTCATACGCATTAGATGTACATGTCTCGACATTGGGAGGTGTTGGAGATACCACATCAACTACAAACGAAACCAATTTATAGTATATAAGTAGGTACAAACCTCACCTTACTGGGTCAATTTTGTAGGATTGAGTTATGCTTAAAGTTCACTACTTAAAAAAAGCATTGACACTAATATTTGAACGTGAACACCCAAAATTCTGCTGTTAAGTTTTGGATCAAAACAGGTTCTCAGCTCAGAGATAGTCAGAACAAAATGTTGAAGGGCCAATACAAGATACAATTCAAAGATAGAAGAATCACAAATTTTATGCACACGTTGCTCAGCTTCTTGCAAAATCAGCTATTTTGGTCCTGGTACTCTATTCTCTTTCTACTTAAGAAGTCTGGCAGCAACATCCACTGAAATTGACATATGATAGATATATCAAATTGATTGTTGAACCTGTGGGCGGCAGTTTGATTCACTGGTACTGATTGGGGATGTTATGCATGTTGGCTTTTGCAAAAGGTTTGGTGCATTGGTGACTGTGTGTGGAAAATTTTGAGAGATAGTCTGGGGGTTTTAGTGGATAATTCTATTCCTTTTTCAGAATAATTAATTTGTTAATTTTATAAAAAAAATAACCATTTTCCAAAATAGCACAAAAGCAATTTGTACTAAATCACAGAGTTGTTACTCATTTAAACTAAATACACTAAACTGGTCCAAAATATTTCATTTAAAAATCTACAATCAATAACCAAATAAAAAATTATCACAGAACATATAATACCATTGGCATTGACATAGAATTACAATAATTATAAAAGAAAAAAAATAAACAAAATCCTAGATACCTCAGTGATAAAGTGCAGAGAGAGACGTTTCTTCCCCTTTGCAACTAGTTGATACCCTAAATGGCATAACATCAAAACAACAAAAACCAATGAGAATATTAATAAAACAAGATATAGCTAAAAGCTAAGCTATAGAATAAATTCAGTGCAACTGTATTAAAATATGTATGTCATAAATTAATAAAATAAAATAAAATAAAATAAAGAGAGATTAAGGAAAAGATGAAGCTAACTTGAATCAACAACCATACGGAAGGAGTAATCCGAGCCATCAGTTCCAGAGGGCCTTCCAGAAGCCAACTTTCTATTCTGCATCTTGTTTTCACACCTTGTATTGCAGATTACCCTACTTCCTTATCAAACTGAACCAATTATAGCTGCAAGAAAATTAGAGAATGTTAGGAATTTGAGGAAGGCATAGCTGGTTTCAATAGTTAGAATATTAGTTTAGTAAGTCAGAGGGGCAAGTTAGTAACATAAATAGTTAGGAGAACTTATGGGTGGGGAATTCATTAATATCCAATAATATTTGTATATTGAATATTAGCACTTTGTAAAAATAAAATCCTAGAGGAGAAATCCTCAAAGGAGAGATAACTAAGTACTATTCTTAATGCTATAATTGTTCAACTTCATTGTTTGTTTCGATCAATTTCTCTCAATTCATTCCCAAGTTTGCAACAGAAGTAGATTGAGATTACATTTAATGCATAAAAAACAATGGATCCCCAGTTAAGGAGTATACTAAAACCATTATGAACTGAACTCTTCTGGGGCCAGCCCTACCCATGATTTAAAACACTATCATAGCTAAAAGATAAATATGTTAAGGCCAACTATAATTTTAAGCAAAATCCAAACATCAAATGTTGTGATGCTTATATAAAAATACTCTAGGGTAACATCTTCCAAGACTATCCATTTATCCCTATGTTTTTTTTATCAGCAATGAATTAATAGAATTTAAAAGAAACACTTTAGGGGTGTTCCAACCCTTATACATAAAGACTCCTAATTAAGCATTCAACAATTAGAGCAAAGTTAAGCGACACACCACTTAATCAAAACCTTAAAACTAGTTAAAGATACTCAGTCCCAAAACCTGAATCTGCATAAAACCAGCACAAAACAAAACAAAAGCCTTGTGGCGAGGGAAAACTGCTAGAGAAAACATGCTAACAGCTAGGTGTGACCAGCACAACATAACCATGAAGAGCAAAGACTAAAAGATCCCCGGACCTTGCTGCATTTGCTTCCTGAATCACTACATACCTCCATGCATCTACCAAACATTGTCAGCAGCTTGACCATAGAAAGCAGCATATGCCTCAAACCAAAAAAATAAAGCCAAGTGCAGTGTTTTTATAGCAGAACCATTTATCCCTATGTTGTGTTAATAATGTGATAAATCAGAATTACACATAACAAACTGTATGCAGCTCAAGATAGGGATCTACTATTTGCTTTATTGTCATGGTATGACAGATCATGTCTGATTTAGAGGCAAACCTTGCAGCCAACAATCCTAATGTACTGTGGCTTATCTGTTAATTGATATTAAAGATTTGGTGTCATTGCTATGCCACGTTAGTGTTAAATTGTTTTCAACTCTTGTTAGTTTTGCAGCATAGATAGTTGTTTTTGGAGCAAGTTATGAATTGAATAACCATCGATGACACAATTTGCAATCAATTTGATATGTCTTAACAAGCAAAGGATTCATTTCTTGGGATAAATAGCAAATGACTTTGAATATTGGGCATAGATCAGTTAACTTCCATATCATCATTATAGATCACATGATTCAACAATTGATATTCAGAAACCTGAAGCTTCATAGATTTATTTATAACTTTATTAATGGTAAAATGTAAAATAGTGTACTCTAACTAACACCTACTTGCCTCAGATAGCTATTGCCTCAGATAGCTATGGATGGATCAACAATCAAATAATCCGCCTTTACATATGAGAACAGTTTACTGCCTCCATCAATAATGCATGCCAATGAAACTCATCTTAACTCAATTTTCACCTTTCAAATAACTATTTTTAATCTTTTTCCCATTGAAAATTTAACCAAAGATTCTTTTAAGACAAATGAGAATAGGTCTCTAAGACAAATGAAAATAGGTATCAGGCTGACCCCAGATAAAAAAAAAAGTCATTGCCCTTAATCACCCGTAATGTCACCAAAAGCAACTACAAAACATTAGTGAGTGACTGACAAGAGAAACCCCTACTTTAAAAGGGAAAAAAAATCAGATAAAGGAATAATCAAATAGGGTGCATTAGTGTAATAGTGTTCCTTTCCATTCAATAGCTGATTTGGCTTCTCAATTTTTTTTAAAGTAGTTAACAAAAGAAAGTAAAACTTGAAAGAAAGAAAAAACTATGGTTGAATTGTGTGATTCATATCAATGATATAGAGTTTGAACAATTAATGCATGTTCATATAATTCAAAGCCATTTGTGACTCATCAATGATATGAACCTTCGCTTACTAAATCATATTAACAAATCACAAATCACACAATTCTAACAACTATGCACAAAAATAACCAAAGAACGCAGTCATTCTTGAATAATATTCTTGACAATACTTATCAAGATTACATTCATAAGCAATGTATACATTATCATTTTTAATATAAAATAACTATTTAATACATTGACTTATACGACCGTTTATAGAAATGATAACAAGCAATTTGTTCATCAACTTGCCCAAATCATTGTATCTCTACACACTGGTATCTCTAGAAGACTGAAAATATCATAAGCAGCTCAAAATTGAATATCGTTGGCTTCTGTAGAAGACTTTGGATAGCCACTATACTCAAGTTTGACATGCAAGGAAGAACAAACCATCTTGAACTTGACCCTGAGGCTATCCATGATCTCTTGCACTTGTACATTTTCTGGATCCATGAGAGGGTATTTCTCAATCAACTCCTCCATCTGGCCAACAATTGTTTTGGCCCGTGAAGAGAAACAAGTGGGATCAAGCCGAACAGCCGAAGTCCAAATGTCAACACAACCCCTATAGAAACCAAGCTCCTCTCCAATCTCAAAACCAACCTTCAGGCCAACCTGTCTGGCTTCTTCCTTGCCCGCGACAAGGCCGTGACTGTGGCCTTCATCATAGCCTTCCTTGTAATGGGTGTCCTCCAAGTTCAACGAGGAATCAAACAAGTCATCCATGGTCTGCCCCAACACAAAAAATGCTACAAAACTAACAAGGAGTTGAGACCAAACTAAAGATAGTATACCAACAACACTAAAACCACTCCTAATTACCATCCTCAATCAAGTGTTGAAAACCATAATGCAGGAGGCACTCCATTAATAAATGAATGGTGTATGATAGAAACAACATGGATCAACAATGAGAAGAAAAAAAAGAGGCCAAAACATAGTGTCAACAACATTTAGAGGAAATAGTGGAAAAAAAATCTACACCGTAATTGCTCACAAATCAAGCCCAAATGCAAAAAACATTAAATTTATTAAGAAACACGGCAGCACAAATAGAAAAAACAGTGAAACTTATGTTTCCGGCGGATGTTCATATAACTACTGATTCAAACTTCATTTTCCATTGGATCTTCTCGAGAAGGAGAATAGTTACTCTGAACAGCAAAAGAAACGCAACAAAATTGAAGAAAACGTATAAAATGAGTCAAGTTTTATATGTTAGACTTAACTTTTATTGATGATTTTTCATTCAACTTTTCTAAAACCAAATGTACATAAGTTATTTTAATTTACAGAATAAGTTTGATTCAATTTAATTTCTTTTTTTTTTTTGTTTATCTAGAAATACTTATGAAGATGATTATTTAAACAGAACCATAATATTATTATGAAAAATATTCAAACTCTATTGTTTGTTGTTATCTCTTTCTAAGCAAAGTGGAGTGGACGGTGGTAAGTTTTGTGGTGAGTCAATAATCACTATACTATCTAATAGCCTGCCGAACATGGCCTAATCAGAATGCTTCCAAAACAAATGGGAAAAGAGTGGTGTAAACTTTCAGCGCTAGTCCATTTTCATTCGTCTAGTCTATTCAAATTCTCAATGTCTACTTTGGAAAATGAAAGCAGATGTGTCCATAAATGGCCATTTCATTGATAGAATGAGATAGAGGAAGAGTTAGTACCAAGGTTATCAAACTCGCGGGTTGACTCTTAAACTCTCTCGAACAGACTCGCTGAACTCGGTGCAAACTCGCCTCGTGTTTTTGCAGTCTCAAATCTTTGCGCCTCGCCTCCACTGTGCCTCGCCCCACTTCCTTGCACTTTTTCGCTCCTCGTTGCAGCCCCATTAAGGTCTGCGATTAGGTTGGGTTTACGAGTCTACGTGTCGGGTTTACGAGTCGAGTTTACCGACCTCCCACGAGTCTACTTAGACTCTCGAGTCTGATAACCTTGGTGAAAAGGGTAAAGAGAAGAGTGTAAAGGGAGAGCAGGAGTGTAATTTCCTTAACTTGGGACTTGAAGATGCAGTGAAAGCATATGCTGCAGCAGGAAAACAGATTAAAAATGAATGTGAGCCTAGGCACTTGAACTAGGCTTTTAATTAAGAGCATTAATATGCTTTTCTTCATTCTCCTTTCATCTTCTACTTTTGGTCTTGGACAATTAAAAAAATGGAGGAAAGACGTTATCTTTTTTTATTTAATTTTTTTGGACTGGTGCTCATAGGATGCTAGTAACAAAATTTAAATTATTAGTTGAAAAGGGAGCAGGGTGTAAACTGCATTTTCTGGATTATACTTTCATATTTCTCTCTCTAGCAATCAATATGTTCCATGAATTTTTTCTTTCTTATTTAGGTGTATAGTTTACAGGGTGACTCTTGTTTGTGTGTGAAATGATTCATTGAATGGGCTTTTAACATTCACCTCACTTGGACAGGTGCACTTGACTGAGAGAGAGAAGCAAAAACTGCAGGTGTGGTCTAAAATCATGCCTTACAAAGAGTCCTTCGCATGGACCATTGTATCATTATTTGATAGCAGTATTGGTGCAGCTTCAGTAAGGCCTGCTTCCCCAAGTAGCCCTCTTGCTCCAAGTGTATCTGGTTCAAGTTCTCATGAAGGTGTTTTTGAGACTAGTGCAAAAATGTCTTTAGATGGAAAGCTGAGTTACTCTAATGGAAATTCTGTGGTAATTGAGGTTTCAACCTTAAATAAAGTCAAAGAATGCTATACAGAGGAATCACTTCAGGTGTGCGTTTCAGGTTTCCTGTCTTTGTTTTTGTTCATCAAGAATAAATTTTCTTACTTAATTTGCTGAAGAAAATAGATATTTGGTGAATTGCTTGTGTTAGTAGGCACCCTGCAGCTCTCTATTATTGATAATTATTCAGATTGAACTACATTATAGTAAAATTAGAAAATATAACCCTCTAGGATAATGATAAGCCACTATACCCAGATGTTAATTACCCTATAAATTAGTATAGAAACAGTTTCCAGCAGCAGTAAATGTATAACTTGTGAATATAAATAGAACTGATGGATCTGAACAGTCATATAACCTCCTTTTGACTGCTAGTCAAGATCCATTTCCAATTACTGACTATCATGAGGTGCGATATTACAATTATTCAGCATGCATTAAATATTATTTATTTATTCAAACTTCCTCTTATAGCTTTTCATTATTTATTGTTTCATTGGTTTTGTTGATGGTACAATTATTTAGTATGCTTTAAATATTTATTTATTTGCTCCTCTTATTTGGGTTTTGTTTTTCTGCTCCTCCATCAGATTGAAATGTTAATTTGTGATTGCATCGTCCTCTAAGATCAGTTGCTTGTTTTATTCAATATATGTAATTCAAATTTGTTTTAGTTATAATTATAGAAGTAAGGAGTAGATCCTATATAATCAAGAATATCTAGGTTATACATGTTTTATTAGGAGCATTTTTATTTGTCATATCATACCTTTATTAGTAGAGGATATCGAATCTCTATTTATTGGCTTGGTTCTTTTTGTCAATATAAATAAACCATTTGTGCTATTTGAGAAACACAGTTTCAGCTCAATGTCCCTCTCTCTCTCAACAGTTTTAATTGGTCTTATTTTTTGGGTTTCTTAAGGTTGTCTAAAAGTCTAGGTTTGGTCTATATGACACTGCTGTGCCACTTATATTATTAAGTCTCAACTTTTGGTAACTGTGCATTTTTCTTTTTCTCGAGAAGGCATACTTCTATAATTGCTATGATTAAAATAGTAGTGTTAAACTCTAATCTGTTCTTTGTGTCTGGTATTTCATGAAAAATCTCTAGTATCCTAAACGCAAGGTGCACAAACCTGTCAAAGGTGTTTTGAGGCTGGAAATTGAGAAGCACCAGATTTCCCAAGCTTTGATTAATTGTTAAATCAATGGCATTGGAGAAGACTCGCCTCTTCTATCACAGCCTTCCAATAGTTACCTTTTAAAGCTTATTTGATCAATGTACGTATTTTATAAAATTTTAATCCTTTTCAATTCTCCAAATAATTTATTTCTAATATTCATACTGCTATGAAGAATATTGCCTAAATAAACCCTAAACACAAGAATAAATAACCACAAAACCCTAAACCACAAACATAGAAGCAAACGGTCACACAACAGAACGTCCACTGCCGCAAAACGCCCACAAACGCAATGCATTCAAAACCAAAAAACGCCCACAAATGCAATGCATTCAAAAAACGACCAAAAAAAAAACCCACTGACCTTCCCGTCGCTCCTACCACTCCGGCCGCAACCGCTTCGCACTCCGTCCGCAACCTCCGTTCGCAACCTCTTCGCACTCCGTCCGCAACCTCTTCGCAACGTTCTCCTTGCGTTTGAGCAGCACCCACACTCCACTCAGAAAGCCCCAACCATTAACAATGAGGGTTCAGCGCTTTCTCAAACCAAATTAAAATTTCCTCTTATCACTGTGATTTTACAAAAACGTCCATGCCACGTCAGCAATCTATCCACATAAGCCCGTCCACGTAAGCCCGTTGTATTCTGGCGCATGGTTTGTGTAAAAATCATTTTCCTTTTAAATTATTGGGTCAGATATTTTTTGAAATAAGATTGGGATAAAATTACTTTTTATTATCTTAACTTTATTATTTAATAAGTAAAATCATATTTTATTCTATTTTGAAGAACTAAAAGGATTTTATTTGGGACAAAGACACCAAATTCACAGGATTTCTGTTTTTACTTTTTTATCAATTTTTATAAAAAACTTATATATTTCCGTTTTAGAATGAAAATGAATTTCAAAGAAACCTTATCAATTTATCTACTTTGAGTATTTTACCTTTATTTATCATATTCAATACATGTGTTCCTATTTAACTTTTTTGTTTTCATTATTTTAAAATAGACCTAACAAATTCTATTCAAATAAAGACTACATGAATTTAGATATAACTTGTAGCTTTATTTTATGACTTCTGTTTAAGATGTTTTATCTATTTTTAGTTAAAATTATTTACATTGAAAAATATATATTAATATACATCATACGAGATTGTTTGGTGGGAAATTCACATTATATACCATAATTTTTCACATTTAAATTACAAGTTATAATAGGTTCATAACCTATGAAACTCAGACACTTCTCTTAAATGGGTGTATCCGTGTCAAACACACGTATCGGTGTCGACACTCGTAGAACATTTATCAATGAAGTGTTCAATTCAAAAAATATTTGTTGATTTTTTAAAATTTTAACACGATTCTAACACAATTTTAAAAGGTATAAATACAATAATTTTCTAAAAACTCAAATTTATTGTATAAATTTTTATTATAATTATAAAAATAAGGAACAAATTCTTTTGAGCCAGTCATGGAACTCCCAAAAGAATCTGAAACATACTTTTGCACATAAATATTTATTTTCAATTTATATAATTCAAAATTATATAATATATAGATTTGTCTCCCTGTGTCCTACATTTTAAAAATTATACGTACCTTTGTGTCTGTATATGTACTACATAGTTCATAACACTCTCATTTTATACCATAATATTACAACCACCATTACATCTTATTAAATAATTTAATTTATAGTTTAAATATTTCATTGTTAAAAAGTTATAATCCATACGTTAAAGGTTGAATATCTGCAAATGAATGGCAAAATATTGGGTTGGCATTAAATTAGAAAATGTTGCATCATCCACGTTTACAACTTTGAATCATATAATGGAATATTTAAGAAGTAAAACAAGATTTCAACTAAGGAACAAAGCTATAATAAAACCAATGCTCAACAAACTAAAACCTTCTGCATGTTCTTAAGATCTCCTTGAACATATCTCTCGAATACAAACATCAGGTTTGCCAAAACAACATTCCCGAAAGAAAAATCAATGCATTTGACAACCATCTTTGTGAGGTAGATGAAGTCCCAAAAATGAAGCTGGCCTCAGAAATGATGCGAAAGGAAAAGGAGCTGTTCTCTTCCAAGCTTTAGAGGATGGAAATAGAACCAACTTATAATTTACATACAATTTTCCTAACTCCAATGCAACCAAAATTTATGACTCAATGGTTGGGTCCAGTTCAGATGGAATCTTAGTAGGTGAATCCTGTTCAGATGTGTCACTATCAGAAGGTGGAATATCTTCTGCATTGTGGTTAGGAGTTTGGTCAGTGGCCTCCCCCTTCAACTCATTCTCACTATATAAATCCTTTTGAACAGGGACACTTATTTGCTGCTGTGACGAAAGAACATCTGCGATAGCCTTAATAGCAGCAGATGCTTCATTGCCATCAACTGCATCATCTATGTCAACCCCATTAACATTAGGTTCCTCAGACTCTTCTTCCTGCTTAGGAGGAGGAACAAAAAACGGAATTCTACCCCTCTGCCAGTCATGAAGTACCATCTTTGCTCCAGTCATCAGGTCAGGTTCACCACCCTGAAATAACCAATATAGGAAACAGTCACAGAGAAGTACGATATCCTACCTCGCTCAGAGAGAGATAAACTAAAACAGAAGTCTCGTTCCATTGGATGGGGTCAGTTAAAAGGATCACAAGACACCATTCAGTTCAGTAGCGGAGCAAAAAGGTTCAAGAAAAAACACCAAGCAGGTTGGATAAAAGAATCAAACAATTCCACAATATCATGTCATAATTATAATCTATTGAAGAAGAACAGACCATTTAAATCTATATCCTTCTTGATGATTTGGCCGACACGTTTTCTGGGTTTCCCTCTACCTCTAACTATTGAACTACTCTTTATCTGATTTACACTTAATGGGTCTTCTACTCTCCACATGCACAAAAATTTGAATGCAAGATTGAGGGTTTTACAGCCTCTCTGTAAATTTTTCCCCTAAAACTTGGCAAACTGCTGTCTTTGGGGGGGTAATTAATTACATCTCTCTCGTTTTATACAATAGAAACAGACTATGAAACGTGTTCCTTGGGTTCATTATTGGCTTTTGACTCAATAGGCATCCCATACTAAGAAGAGTATGCACATATCTAGTCTTGGCCGCCGAATTGAGCAGAGCCAGAACTTAGATATTAAACTAAGAATTTCAGATTAACTAAAAAATAATACCTTCAGAAGTTTGCCACTTGATTTGCAAAGCTGCAGTAAGAAGTCATTTTCGTCATCCCTGGTGGCAACAAAAAAATCTTATGAGATGAGATGCCAGAACAGAAAAACAGGGTGAAAAGTTGCCATGATATAATACTGTCAGTCTTCGTTTGCCCATAATTTTGCTTGTATGCCATGGCATAAAAATGTTCTCTATCAACTACTACAGCTCCTATCAGAGATGAAGAATGATCATATGATTGGCAAACTTAGCATATTTTCATCAAAGGAACACATGAATACAAAAGGACACTCTTAGTTAACCAGGTCGACACCATTAAGTTCAGGAGACAGAGCCATACCACTCTTTTATTTTATATGCTCTCTCCAAATGTGCTTTCTTCACACGTTTCAAAACCTCACCTATATGGTCTGCAGCATCTTTCAAATTAGTTACACGCACCTGGAAGTAACATGTATTAGCATGACTGTATTGATTAATAATAATAATATAATTACCAACTACAGCAAAATTAATTCCACTACTACAAGCAAAAGCAAGGAGTAAAGCCACTGGACAAGTAAAACAAGTATAAGTCCTAAAAATGACAATAGAATATCACGTGAGCAAATGAAAGCTATGATGGTTCAGGAGATGCCAGGTTGAAACTAACTTCATCTCACTCAAGTATACTATCATATATCACCAATGGATAGCCACCATTCTGACAAATCAACAAGGGACAAACAAAATTGACCACCATCATATTTTAATGACATCAAAGTTTTTTAACAGAATAACTAATGTGTCGTTACCTGGATATAACACCAAATTAACTAGTCATTCAAAAATAAAAGAATAGTTTCCTAGACTAAGGTCCAACAAATCAAAACAAATAAAATAAAACAACCAAACAAAATAGATGATATCACAGGAGACAACTAGGTTGATTAGATTGCATTAAACCATATCCCTAAACAGTTGCTCAACACTATTAGCAAATTACAACAATGAAACTTTTCCTCAATTGCTGAAATTGCCTACAAGGATTAAAGCACTACATCTATTAATTAAATTAACACTAATTAAATTACCACTAAAAAAATAGTCTAAAACAAAACATTCTTCATAAAAGCACATTAACAACCAAAATTAGAGAAAGCAGAAGGTAACATACCACACCCTTTAACACAACATCTGTTTCAGAATCCTTGTTGTGGTAGACTACACCTGGACAATCAATCAAAAAGATTCTCTTTGTAAGCGTTATATACTGCCAGACTTTCGTTTCCCCTGGAATTGGAGCAACCTTGCAGACCTTTTATAACATATAATTGGATACGTGTTAGTCAATTTGTTAAAGTAATTATTCCACAACAATAATTTAAAACTAAACAAGATTAGTGAGTCTATGCTTGCATTCATGTCCACATAAATGCATAAACAACAGCTTAAGCAAAAAATGAGAAGCATTAAAGGAGAAAGAAGTATTACATTCTTTGTACGCAAAGTGTTGATTACTGATGACTTCCCAACATTTGGATATCCAACAAATCCAACCGATATTGCTTGCTTATCCCGTTTCAAGCGTGCAAATTGTCTAAGTACAGATAGAAGAGAACCCTACGCACAATAATGACAAATAAGAAAATAGCACATAGCAGGAGATGCAGAATAGCTATATCAAGTTTCAGTTATATTTCTTTCATAAATTAACAAAATTGGCACATAAACCAAACAAATTAAATGAAGATCAGGTGTATCAGAAATACTTTTCCAAAGGACTTGTTAATGTTTGCATGGAATGCCAGAGTTGGAAATTCTTTAGACAAAACTCTAAGCCATCCTTTTGTTGCCCAAGCAGGAACTAGATCACACTGAAAAGGGGGAAATAAAATTAAGTTTGCTTTAAGTCAGATAATAGCAATATAGGGCACTTAACATTTTAGAGTAATGTTAAAAACAAATCATGTTGTCACTAACCTTGTTCAATAAAAGCACCATGTGTTTGTGCTTACAATTTTCCTTCAAATGCTTCTCTAAATGGTAACATCTTGTGCCTTGTGGATCCCTCGCATCTAGAACCTGCATTAGGATGCATAAAGTATTCAAACTTTGAGGAAGAGAAGATGGATCTGTTGGACAACTTCAAGGACTTGTGTTCAAAGAAATCTGACCTACCATAGACCCTTTATCTAAACAAAGCACAAAAGGAGCACAAAAAAGAAAGTTGCTTTAAAAATGGAAAATATTAACCAAGACATTTTTTCAAATTTGAGATAAGACCTAAAAGTGACCTTACACTGACAGAGCAACATATCAGAAATGCCTATCATAGAGCACATTTTTTCTGTGGCACAATCATATCTAATTGAAACAAACACATGCACACCATTGCAGAAACATAGACACGAGAAAATCTAAAAATGCTACCTGTACAACAACATCAGACGAATCTATCACTTTGTAAAGCTCGCCCCATATGCGTTTACTTTGACCCTTTTCGAACATGGTATGTCGCACTAAATCTCTAAATCCATCCCCATCATCAGCTTCTCCAGATGCACTAGAACCACGCTTCTGTTCAAACACATCTGCAAAATACCATAGCAAAGAAGGAATGACAATAATCTCACACTAAGTAAAGCACAATTAATTTGTAGAAAGAAACTACAGATCACATAAAACAAGAATTCCCACAAAATAAACAAAAAAGTTACTATTCAGTTTCAATTAAGTGAATCTGTTAAGTGCACCATCATAAAACAACTAATAGACCAATGGGTGCTTAGATAAGAAACAGAATCTCAATTTAAAAATATAACTTCTTGAGCTATTATTTCTAACTTCTACAAAAACATTTCCCATCTCCTGTTTTCTTAAGTGATCTAGTGAAATGTAGGACAGATAACTTTTAGAATAGTAAACTACTTTAGAAAAAAGAGTTAACAAGACATAAATAACTAAACTTCTTTGTTCTTGAGATTTACTTATTCGGAGAAACTTATGTAACCTTTATGAATTTTTTCACTCAAAAATAGTTTTTCTCAGAACATACACACCAGCAAACAGGTTCTAAACTTTTAAAGATAACAACACAACCCCGTTGCCCATCCAACCTACAAATTCACAGAGAAACCATCCTTTTACCTTGAGAACCATCAGCTTTCTTCAGCAAGGACTCGTAGTCAGCAGCCAAGAGGCTGGGGCGCTTTCTTTTGGTCTTAGGTCCAAAAGCATCTTGAAAAGGCTCTCTATCAAGCAGATGAACTCTAACTTGCTACATTCAAAATCCATAAACCATTAATAAATTCATTATCATTTTTATTTTAAAAAAACGCACACAACTCATTCACCAAAAACGCAGAACCTAACAAACAAACCTTCTGGTGATCATTGAGCAATGACAGCGGCAGTTTCTTCTCTTTAAGAATCACATTGTAATTACTCGACATGCGACTCTGCAGCTCTTCCCGGAAGAACTCGAGCTCCTTCTGATTCACAACACGCGTATTCCCTGCGGATTGTAATATTCGCAAGTTCAAGTTGATGAAACGCGATTCTTATTTTTGAATTAAGCATTTAAGTGATTATTGTTACGAAATTGGACATACCGAACCATCGGCGATCAGGTTGAATACGTGTGCTGGGAAGATCCTTGGACTGAAACTCATTGGAGAGGACTTTGCCTTTTCGGTCGCGAACGGGTCTGGTCTTGTACATCTTGAGGCGGCGCACGGTGGCGGCGGAGCGCCTCTCCTTCTTCGAGTCATTGCTGCGGTTAACGTCGAGAGAGTGCTTCGGTTTGCCGGAGACGTTCACCTTCTTCTCTTGCTTCTTCGCCATTGCAGTCCAGAGACAAAAAGAGAGATAAGTTGGTTTCTTACCTTGTCAGTATCTACAGCAGTTTGGATATGACCTGGAATAAAGGATAGAATATTTAGTATGGTTTAGAGGTAGCAAAGTTACTTTTGATTAACATGATTTTGATCTCACTCTTATCCTGTAACTCTTCCTCTATAAATTCCTGTATTAGTTTTGTATTTTAGCCTTCAAACACAAGTATTGTTATTGATATTGTACATTGCGACATGTGTAATTTAACTCCTCTAACAAATCTAGAGAATCAATTAATAGAAGAATGATGAAGTATGCTACAACCACACTTTACATAACCGTAGTAAGAATTATACTAATAATTTCATACTTCATGATCCGTTAAATTGGATGTAGCACCTTGGTTCAACAGTGAAAGCAAGTGTGAATGATTAAACTAAATATCCTGAAATAGTTGTTTTAGGTTGATGTTACTATTCCACTCCCAATTACCATCCTCAATCAAGTGTTGAAAACCACAGTGCAGGAGGCACTCCATTAATAAATGAATGATGTACGAAAGAAACAACATGAATCAACAATGAGAAGAAAAAAAAGAGGCCAAAACATAGTGTCAACAACACTTACAGGAAATAGTGGGAAAAAAAAATCTACACCATAATTGCTCACAAATCAAGCCCAAATGCAAAAAACATTAAATTTGTTAAGAAACACGGCAACACAAATAGAAAAAACAGTGAAACTTATGTTTCCTGCGGATGTTCATATAACTACTGATTCAAACTTCATTTTCCATTGGTTCTTCTGGAGAAGGAGAATAGTTACTCTGAACAGCAAAAGAAACGCAATAAAAGTGAAGAAAACGTATAAAACTACCTGCTGGTGATTGCTGCTCTGCAAATTCCAGTGGCTGAAGAGAGAAGAAGTGAGAGCTAGGGTTTGGTTGTTTTAACAGTCAAATTTCTCCATCTGTTTTTTTCTTTAATTTTAGTACTGTTTTAGGAAAAATCATATAAAAAATTTCAAATAAGTATATATATATATATATATATAAACTTACCAATACTCATATTATATTTTCTTTCTATTTTTTTTCTCTTATTTTTATTTTTCTAAATTATATTTTATTATAAAAAGGGTTTACCAAACACAACCTTCAAATTTAACTAAAATTCTCAGAAAATTATACAAACATTTTGCTAATTCAACTAGTCTCTTTATAATTTAAAATGGGTATTAATTTTTTATTTCTAATAAAATGATTATTACGATTGATTAGAACTTAAACAAAATAAAATTGTAGAGATTAAAATTTTTTAAATTATTTTTATAAAAATAATAAGCTATTTAAGTATTATATATTAACATTGTCAAAAATATCATCATCTTCAAATTATAAATTGTCTTCTAAAAATATATATTTTATGAAAATACTCAATATATAAGAAATTAAATAACTATAAGCATATTATTAACTTATTATTATATTTACAAGTTATATTAAAATTGAATAATAATTATGGAGTTTCTTAAGTACATTTGTGCTAATTCTATTGATTCATTTTTGAACATTTGTTAAATCAGTCATCTTAATTATGTTTTTTATCTTAATTATTTAATTATTGTCCTGTTTGTTATTGAAATATTATAATAATCATCAAAATAAAATTATTCTTTTATTTTAAAAAAATGTTTGCAATTAATAATCTTTATTAATATCAAGTAAATTTCAGTAGATGAAAATAGAAATATTAGAAGAGGATAATAAAGGAACTTCAAAAGCTCGTAAGATAAATTAGATTTAAAAAATTACAATGTAGATTAAAATATGGAGTTTTGTATATAAAAATAATAAAATTTGAAAATAGGAAGAAATTTATCTTTCTAAGAAACATAAAATATATAAAAAAAAAAACATGTATCTTGTATTACCAAAACTTTATAATTTATCATAATTAAATATATATTATTTCAAACACGCCATTTATGTTATAATTAACTTATTATACTTCATTTTTTTAATTTGTTTGAAAATTTTGTATATTGGATGTTACTTTCTGACAATGCATACTTAATAATTTTTTTTAAAAGACGGTTCTGAATGTTTTGCTTATTGGATGTCTTTAATTATATAAATCAACGTGTGGTTTAGGGTTTAGGATCTATAATATTATTATGCATTAGTAGTCGAAAGAACTTTAACAATTGTTATTTTTTTATTAAAATGTCTTATTTTATATACTTGTCTTACATTAAAAATTTATATTTAATAATTTGCATTTACATCTCTTGTTTGTATTGTGAATTATGATGATTGTACTATGAATACGAGCAATTACAAAGACAGGTACAAAACATATGGAGGACATTTAAGACTTTATTTTGTCTTTTTTTTTAAAACACATGTACATATGAACTTGTGAATGTAAGTTATATTTTGAAATACATTCTGATTTTTATACACCCTTTGGGTTTATAGAATAATGGATAGCTAATTTTTTGGATATATGTTACAACTTTTTTTATTTGCACCTCCATTATTATTAACTTCATCTCATACTGATGTAAAAGATAAAAATATCCTCCATACTACTTTTGTAGTTGTGATTGTCATTGTTGTTATCGTTGTTGCACATTTGTTTTCCATTAACTCTTTGAGAGGAAGAATAAGAAGAGAAATAGTTCATTAAAAAAATATTATTCTGAAAATATCATATATGTTCAAAAAAGTTTGTAAAAAAAATTGTTCTAAAAAACTTGTTTCAAAATTATGTTCTAGAAAACTCATTCTAGAACATAGTTCATATATTATGGAAAACTTGTTTCATAAGGTATTATCAATATTTTGAAAAACTTGTTTTGGAAAATTTGTTCTAAAATGTATTTAATGTGTTTCAAGAAACATATGTTATGAAAATCTTATTCCAAAAATCTATTATAAAAAATTCAAAAAACTTGTTACGAAACATTTATAGAATAGATAATGCAAAGAGTAAAATGACCATTTTTAAATTTTAAGGATATAGTTATAAATTATGCGGGTGCAAGAAAAAAACCCTCAGATATTCAAGACGTTGGGCTACTAGTAATGGTTTGCAAAGAGCAACTATTTTTTGCACCACATGGTTTCTTGCTCACTCTCAGAAGGGGGTGTTGAAAAGGTTTAAAATGTCCATATTTATGAACTAGTTTTGATATGCTAATGCAAACCCATGTACGAGAAGAAGTTGATTGTTTCTTCCTCACCTTCGTAGGTTTTTCTTCTGACACCCCATATAAAACATGAAAAATATTATTTTATCTTTCTCGTGACATTCCCATAGAGTAACTTCCGAATTATATAATCTGGACACACATTTGAAAAAAAATTATAGGATTACATAATCTAAAAGTTAAAAAAAAACTTTTAAATTATGTAATCCAGAAACTAATCATGCATCTGAAAAAATGTTTATGAATTACATAATCCAGAAGCTAATTACAAATTTGAAAAAAAAAATTCAAAGGTTACGTAATCTGAAATATTACAGGATATTTTTGGATATATTGAAATTTATGAAGGTGAGAGAATAACGTATAGAGGTGCTAGAAGAAACAACCGAAGAGGTTTTATATTTATTTTTTTCTATTACCCAACTTATGATTTTTGTATTAGTGACTAGGAATAAAATCATAAGTAAATTGTTTGATCAATTTCATAAAAAAAATACCATCTATAAAAATTTATATAAAATATAATTTATTTTGTTACCAAAATAATATTGTGGGTAAGATATCTTATAATTATATTTTAAAAATCTATTAATTTAAATGTTATTTTATAGATGATAATAGCTAAAAACTATTTAAGAGAAATTTTAAATTGAAAATAGGGATGCACCAAGAGCAAACTTGGATACACATGATGAAATATTTGTTTCTTTTTTCAAGGCTTATATGGTGATGTATTTGGATCTATAAAAGTATGTTGAAACATCAAAATCAATGTCCTAAATTATAAAAAAAAAAATACATAAAAGTGATAGAAAATAGAGAATATTTATGTTGAAAGTTAAGTTTATCACATTGACAAAAGACAATAAAGAATCTTTAATTCAGACATCCTTAATAAAGTATTATATTATACAAACAAAACATTAATAAAGTATTATAAAATTTGTACAATATTCTATATATAAAGTTCTGTATAAGATGTTTTTGTTTTTTTTTTTTATAATAAAAGTTTGAATAAAAACTAACTACTTTTAATAATAAATATTAAGAACCTTATTAAAGTAAGTTAAAAACAGCTTACAAATCTATCATAACCTGTTTTAGTAAGTTTGTTTTTAATAACTCATAAATTCACATAAATTGTAAATAAATTCTTCAAGCAAATTCATTTAAACTCTTATTAATTTGGTTGAGATTATAAATTCACAAAATCTAGAAACAAACTAACACTTTATTAGTAAGCACATTTAATAGGTACTATGATTTTTAAAATGTGTAATTAAGCCTCAGTTATTAAATTACAGAATAATTACGAATATGGATTTATTTAACTACACTATAATAAAAATATTAAATAAAAACTAATTTTAAGGATACAAAATAATTAGTTATTATATTAACTAAATTGTATATTTTTGTAGAGACTAAAAAATTATTAATATTTAAAATATCTTTTATTATTGATAAATAGTTTATAAATTGGTATCTATTTAATTACTAAGGTTTTAACTTCCAATCTTATAATCTAAAACCTACAAGAAAATCATGAAATAGAAACCAATTTTAGAGACAAAAAATAATTAGTTGTTATTTTTATTATATTTAAATACTTTCTAAATTGGTATCTAATTAGCCACCAAGATTTTAACTACTAATTATTTAAATTCTAAATTTGGTAGCAAAAACTTTGATAGCTAATTAGATACCAATTTATAAATCATTTAACAATAATAAAAACTAATTTAAAAATCACAATTTTTTTTAGTTTATAAAATGGTCTATAATTTAGTCACTATAACAACTAATTATTATTATTTTCTCTGATACTAGCTTCTATTTCATGATTTTCTAATAGTGAAATAATTAATAGTTAAAACATTGGTAACTAATTAAATATATTTATCAATAATAAAAATTATTGTAAATATCAATAATTCTTGTAGTCTATATAATACTATTTAATTTAGCTAATTACTTTTAGTCTCTAAAATTAGTTTTTATTTAATGATTTTTTAATAAAAATATACATTATTATTATTATTATTACAATATTATAGAATTAATTCACATTTTATGTTGTAGATCATAAAACTAACCATTGTCAACATCCCACAACCACTAGCATCATTTGTGAGATTTGATTTTTGTCTCTTGTGTTAGAAAATGAAACTAAATTGCTTTCTAAGTAAAAAACTAGTGTTGCATAGGTTTGGTGAGAATATTTGCTTTAAGTTCACTATCTAGGGTTTCAAACATGTGTGCCTTTGAAGAACTATTCAAAGTAAACAATTTATAATGCCATTAGCTTCCTTTGAATGGACAAAACTTCATCCTTACAAATGCCATTTCTTGTTTCCAAAGCTTGCTATGTTCTAACAAATTTTGCAAAATTTTCACTCTCTTCTTCAAAAGTTCTTCAAAAGTATTCAAAAGAAAGACCAATTGTTTGATGAAAGTGGTTTATGATAATAATAATAATATTTCATTTTGCATGGTACTACTAAAATAAAAAGAAGAAAAATATGAACATATAAAGCAAAGTTAAGCACCTAAAGTTAGAAGATTTTTTAGAAGAAGTGGTCCAAATCTTATGAATGCAGCAAAGGAAAAGGAATAAGAAAATGGTGAGAAGGTTTTTGTAACTCCATAGAACATTTAACAGTCATAAAGGGTCCACTTTGATCTTCATCTTCTTTAATTATTACATAACTTTACACCACATGTTTTCTCCTACCTCATCAACATCACACTTCCAAACACAACCTATAATACTTAATTGCTACTTACAACAATGTGCCATTTATTTAGAGATAAGAATTATTTTTAATCATTTAAGATCATTTTTATATAAAATTATGGAAAACTTCAGATTTTAAAACAGATAATATGTCAAATAAAATGATTGACTCTAATTATATTATCTAAATAAACTTATATATTTATTGTACAAATAAAGTTATACAAAAAGAGATTATATTGTTTTAAAATTTAAATAGATAGTTTATAATGTTTTATTTGATCCATTATCACAATACATACGTATATGTAAATCAATAAAATGATAGATGAGGACATAATTTATAATTTATGAAAATATATTAATGTTACTTTAAGTTTTGAAAATTGCATTTGGATAGAAGTTTTTTTTTCGAAATTAGATAATCAAAAGGAAATATTTATTAAAATTTAATTTTATTAATATAAAAAACCAAATATTTAATTATCATTACAATACCATGCTTAATTGTTTCAACACTAATGTAATGTTGTGCATTTGTAATTTAAAAAATAACAAATAAAAATATTATAAACAAATAAAATCATATCACTTTCCAATCATTTATATCATATTTCACCTATTTAAAGTAACATAATTTCCCACTTCATTTTTTTTTCTTATTTTACTCTATCATTTTCCATCACACAATACAAATAAACTACTAGTTAGATAAAAATGAATTATTTTATTAAAATATATACACTATAATATATATATATATATATCAAACAATTATTTTTAATTTTTTTACATTAATTATTTTTTTTAAATGTATTTTTTATTTTTATTTTGAAAAAAAATTTGCATCAAAATCCCACATTGAACTATTAGTAGAATCAAACTAGTTCTACAAGGTATAATACACTTAAAAAATAGATAAGTTTGATGGATACAATTTTTTCCTAGTCTTGAAAAAACTAGGTTATCCAAAATTGACTAAAATTAGTAAACCTAAGATCAAATAAAAGGGGAAAAAGTTCATATTATTATGATCATGTTCTTGAGTTTGACACAAGACACAAATACATTAATTTAACCTAGGGTTGTTGACTTGTTAGTTCAATGTGATGTTAACACTATGTCACCCCACTATCATATATTACCCACCTACACCATAAAGGTACATATAACCCACTCCATAAAAACTAGCAAGGTGGATGAAAGCAATATGCAATTATGACTCATCTCCCTTTTCTTTTATTCATTAAAATGTGTTTGTAATTTATGCATGTATGATATAACTATTTCACATTCAAGTCAGAGATTTAAAAAATATAAAATTATCAAAAAAATCATTAATACAAACTAAATTTAGAAGAAAAAAATAATTAATTGTTATAGTGACTAAATTATAGATTGTTTTAGAGTATAAAATAATTTTTGGTTTCTAACTTCGGTTTTTTTTTTTTTAAATAGTTTATAAATTTGTGTCTAATTGGCTACAAATTGGTAGCAAAAATGTTCGTAGCTAACTAGATACCAATTTAAAAACTATTTAACAATAATAGAAACTAATTTAGAAACATTTTTTAGTTTCTAAAATATCTTTAATTTAGTTACTATAACATCTAATTATTTTTTGTCTCTGAGATTGGTTTATACTAATGACTTTCTTGTAGTGTAGTGTATTTGAGATTAATGAAAATAATTTGAAAATTAATTTAGTTTCAAATAGAGATTAGGAAATCATATAGATATCTAGTTTTATTAAATAATCAATTTATTTTTTTCTAGAAAATATAATGTTTGATCACATATACAGAGAATGGGATTATTATGTGTGGCTTGTTATTGAAAATAAAATAATTTGAAATCGTAACTGGCTACATTCAATAAATAAAAAATTCAATGTGAAATAAGAAAAGAAACGATTAAATAAAATTAATATTTTAGTTTTTAAAATATGGCACTGCTAAAAAGAATAAAGGCGTGTATTTTTTTTAAAATACAGTTTTTTAAATTTAAATTGATTTAAGACTAAATTTTCTGGAATATATATTCATAAAAAAAACAGTATATATAAAGTTATTTTTTTACTATTAATTGAATCAGACGTAACTTTACTTTAATGACAAAAAAATTACATAAAAGTATTAAAAGATACACATTTTTTTAAAAATAATTTCAAAGTTGATTTTAAAATATTACATTTTACATAATTAACTACAAAAATTTGATAGATATATAATACTTAAAAACTTTTATATATTGCTCAATAATATTTTTAAAAGATGAAATAAAGCATCCCATTATAATATATATATATATATTATTTACAATAATTAGCTATTAAATATTTGGGTTTTTAAAATAAGTTCTGTTAAAAAACCAAAAGAAAAACACAAAAAATTTATTGTTGTTTGGAACTTTTTATTATGATATGCAATGCCATTTATTCTTTTATTAAATATGATTATATCATAAAATAAAACATAGAGTCAAATTAATGAGCGAGATAATATTTACACAACTTATTCAAGTCCTAATACTTTCTAACTCTATAGAATTCATATTCTCACACATTCTTAAACTATAAATAATAAGAATCATCCAACAAAATTACACGTCACACATTTTTTATTTTTTTATCACAAGACATTTTATTATATTAATTAAGTTAAATATTATTTTATAAATTAAAAACTATTAATATTTAAAGTATATTTTATTATTAATAAAAATTTATAAACTAATTTATAAATTGGTATTTAATATTAGTTATTAGTGTTTAATTACTAATTATTTTAAATTTCAAATTATTATAAATATTATATATTAATGTTACATATCAATTTATAATATTACATATTCATTTAAAAAATTAGTTTATAATTTTTTTATTAATAATAAAAATTACTTTAAATATTAATAATTTTTAATTTATAAAATAATATTTAATTTAAGCAATATAGTAATTAATTATTTTTTATCCAAAAATAATTATTATTCAGTGATTTTTTTATATTAATAGTTTTTAATTGATTTCTATTATAAAATTTAATGTAACAACCATGCATGCATGATTACTAAACTTTAATTTGGAATTAAAATACTAAAGTTAGTCATATCAAAATATTAATAATACATTCCTTTTGATTCAAGACAGAGTGATACACCATTTTTTCAATCATTCAAAAGTTGTACCTTTCCTTCAAATCTTTCGTAGCTGCTTAGGTTACATAACAGAAAAAAAAAATTGTTTTCAAAAGATGGTTTCCACCATAATTGCTTTTCTTAGAAGCAAAAATAGCTGCTGAAAAAAAGTTGATAAATAAAGTAAAAAAAAAAACTAAATCAACTATTTCTAAGGGAATTTGTTTTTGTATCAAAGATTGTTTGGTTTGTTCTCACATTTTTTTTCATTAAGTAATTTTCATTGTAACATTTTTTTCCATTAAGTTATATTTTGGTTACAAGGGTTATAATATTAAGTTTTAATTTTTTTACATGGGTATGGTTATAATATTATGTTTTAAATCACTGACCAATTTAACTTTAGAAAATATAATTATAGTTAGGTGGTTTTTTATTTGTTAACTATGTAAAATCCTACAAAAAAATTAGGGATGATTAAATGACAATATGCATTAAAAGCTTGTCTTGTATAAAAAAAACTATAATAAAATACAATTTGAAGCATGATACTTCTGAAAATAAAATTACAAGTAGTTTGAATCAATGATTCTAATCAACATATAATATTCATGAAAGGAACTATAATACAATAAGAATATAAGAATAATTAAAAATGAAATTTAAAATACACTTCAATGAACATGACACATCATACAACAATGAGAAAAATATAAAAATATGAATTTAAGGAAAAAAAAAAAAAAGGAAAATATGGGGAGAAGACTTTAGGAGAAGTAAAAAATGACGTTAAATTATATTAGTTATAAAAAAAAAATGACATCACTAAAGTTAAAAAAACACAAATACACATATAACAAAATTGTATCTGTCCATCCATGGTATATGAACTTATAACTTCTTCTACTCACATAATACTAGGTGTGATTACAATAAAAAAAAAACATAAAATCATAGTAAGAAAATAAAAAAAATATAGTAAATATGACGAAGTAAAAAAAATCATAAACTCAATTAAATTAAGTTTATACAGTACGTATAAACACAATTTGGAAGAGTTATATTAAGTATGTCTAACAAAAGATTATCAATTTATTCATTTTAAACATTTTTTTGGCGTACAAACCTTAACTACACAAGTTATGATAAGTTCATTGGACAAATAAGTATGAAGTTTGTGTAAAAATTCTCCTAAACTTCTAACCATTTTGTGTCTTAATCTATGTGATTTAGATGATAAGTGAAGCAAAAATATGTTTTTTTCGCAATGAGTTTTTGTGCTTTATATTACAAAGCACAAAATTGTTGAACATGTTTTCTCATATATTTAACTATTCTCATCTAAATCAAATATAACATATTCAATCCACACACAAACATATTCAAATGTAAGTCCACGAATAATATAATTTCATCATTAAACATGTATATAAAATACAAACACATCATATAGGTTATTTGAATGAAAAAAATGTATTGAAAGTCATTTTCACGTGGCCTGAACGAGTAATTGTTGATTGATCGATATTAATTATCAAGATAAAGAATATTTTATTATCTGTGTCTTGTAATCGCTTGATCAACATATTATGTTAATTGAGGATTTACACAAATTGATGCCTAAGCAAAATTCACAAATTATAACAACCTTAACTCATTTATACAACTAATATACATGTACTATGCACCTAGTTACCTAATATCATCGAATACTTCAAAATACATCTACCCAACACCTATCTGAAATCCAAAAACACACCACAACTCCTAAAAACCCAAAAAAACACCATCAAATAAATCAAATTACCCATAAAGATGAATCAATTGAGATGATACAATACAAAAAAAATCATTGAATAGAAGCTAATTTTAGAGACAAAAAAAATTAATTATTATACTTACTAAATTAGATATTTTTTAGAAACTAAAAAAATTATTAATTTATAAAATAATTTTTTTAATAAAACTTACAAACTAATTTATAAATTGGTATTTAATCAATTGCCAACTAATTTAAATTCTATAGTTCGTAGCAAATTATATATAAATTTAGAAACTATTTATTAATAATAGAAATTACTTTAATTACTAATACTTTTTATAATTTCTCAAATAATATATAATAGTTAATATAATAATTAATTATTTTTAACTCTAAAATTAATTTTTATTTAATAATTTTTTTCTAATAATAATTTTTTCAATGGTCAAACACGGTTATGAAAAAATTCAAATGATAACCTAAATCATTATCTAATAATTTGATTTTGATAAATATAACATTAAAGAGGATAAGCTAATAGTTTTACTATACATACTAATATCAATATATATGGTTTACTTACTTTTAATTGATTATATGGTTAAAAAACTAAATTTAAAAAAGATATATGACCTTTGTTTTAAGAGAAAACAATCCAAACATATTAGATTGATGGGATTCTATCTTATCACTCAATTAAAAATGATCACGTATAATTAATAAAAAAAATCAATACTACACCTTCTAACATAAATTTCGCAGAGTTTCATTATTAACTAGATTTAATTAAATTTAATGATTTTTTTCAGAAAAAGCATGTTATTTCTTTTTAAAATCCTGGGGAAGGGTAGATAATAAATCAGTCTATTTGGGATTATTTTTTCAAAAATTTTCTTTGATCAAATAAGTAAAATTATATATATACTTTCACGATGGGAAGACACAGTGAGTCGGTCAAAATTCCAAACCATTTTACCACGATTAAAGGTCACGCGACGACACGTGATCGACCGACCAATGACGACGAGCTATGGGTTGACCAAATCAGCAAGGATAATCCATAATTAAGAGTTATTTAGTGCAACACCAACCTTAAACACGAACCAACCCTATAATCCGATCCCACCAACGAATGCCCATTAAGGTAATATAAATAGAGTATATTTTAAGAATCAGGTACGCCATTCAGTATTCTGACAACCTAGTGCCAACATCCTGACTGACTTGATCGTCGAAGTGTCTTCTGCATGTATCATCCTAACCTATACTACCAAACGATCGAGAGAAAGAAGGTGAAAGAGGAAGTTTCGAGAACCATGTATATATATCAAAATAGATAGTTTTCTGCAATTTTTTTAAAAAAGTGAATACTATTTTTTTTTCTCAGATTAAATTGGTTATACTAAATTAGTAGAAAGACAATGCACGTCACCTAATAAAAATAAACTGATATCAGAATAGGGTAAACAAGTTAAAAAAGTTATTATAATAGGAAGAAAATGATAAAGAAATGGGTAAATCAAAATCAGAATCAGTTACCAATATTATAAAGTTGTATTTATAAAAAAAATAATTTAAAAACTTATGTTTATTTATCTGTTTACAATATTTTATTTTATTAAACAGTGATTTTTTTTTTCTCTTGAAATTTTTGAATGAGTAGAAGATAGCAGAACAGAATAATGAAGTGAAGAAAAAAATAATAGAAAGAGACATTGGGTCCGACACCTCTCTGCTGTGTACATATGAACCCTCTTTGGCGTTTTCTCTCTTTGGACTTCTTTTGACTTCATTTCACTCTCTCTCTCTCTTTCTTCTTCTTCTTCTTCCTCTCTCTGCATTTCAACAACCTTTTTCATTTTGCTTCTCTCTCTCTCTTTCATTCTCGCAATGCTTCTTCGCCTTCTTCCAGATCCAGCTAATGCTCCACATTGCGCACTGCCTCTCTAACCTCTGATCCCGAAGCCACGCCGTCTACCCTCGTTTATCGCGCAGAAAACCTAGATCTACGATGCTCCACCTCCGGCAGCGCCGCGACGCCGCGCCGGCCACCACGAGGTGGCGCAACACGGTAGGTAACCGTTGAGGCGAGTCCTAGCCGAAACGCTGCCGTTTTTGGAAGTGACACGTGGTTTGGTTGTTGTGCAGTTTGAGGAGAATCTGGAGCAGTGGCCGCACCTCAACGAACTGGTCCATTGCTATACCACGGATTGGGTCAAGGATGAGAACAAGTACGGACACTATGACTCCGTTGGAACGCCGTCGTTTCAGAACCAGATATATGAAGGCCCCGACACTGACATTGAGACCGGTATTTATTTCTCTCTCTCTCTCTCTGTTTTCATTTTTTTTTTCATTATATATAATTTTTTACTGCCTTTTATAATCTTGTTAGCTTCTGCATTATGCGATTTTTGTTTTTTGTATTTTTGGAAATAGTGAATGGGTTTTAATTGTGAGTGTGCTTAATTAATGGGATAATGCTAATTAATTGTGAGCGTGCTTAATTAATAGGATAATGCTAATTATAGCATGTGAAATGCTTCTTCATTCACTGTATCAGTTTACGATTTGTTTTGATAATATTCTCCACGAGGAAAACTGAAACAAGTTTCTCTAGTGCGTAAGTTAAAAAAATATGCTTATGGAGAAATTAACGTCACAAAAATTCCACTAACTATAATTTTATGCATAATATGATTTTAGCTTAAAGAAAAACCTTGTTTAATTTATTTTCTCTGAAAAGTAAGTACTTGCTTTTAAGTTTATGGTATCATGCCTTATGCATTATGCTATTTGTTGTTTTTATCCTTGTTAAAATTGAGAAACGGGTTATATGAAAACGTGGTTAGTTACTGGGATTATGCTTATAATAGTATGTGAAACTGGCACCGGTATTTATTTCTCTTGTATTTTTTTTGTTTTTTTTTGCTTCTTGTTTATCATATCAGCTTCTGTATTCTGTGTCATAACACTATCGATATCATGTGGGTGGGTTTAGGGTTGTGTTTATTTGCAATTAGTGTTTTTTAGTATATGCATTTTGAGTCCGTTTGTACGAGCTTCTTCTTCTCAAGAACTTTTAGAAGAGAAAATTAGGAAGAAAAATTGAAACTAGCTTCTCCATAAGCTAAAATTAGCTTATGCCAAGTTACTTTGTTGAATCACTTTTGCATAGCTTCTTTATATTTTTATTATTAACTTGTGCATAACCTAGTTTTAGCTTATGGAGAAAATTTTTGTTGTTCTTGTTCTTATTTCCTTTCCTCCGTAATACTAGCTTCTGCATTTTGAAATTTTATGTTTTCATTTTTCTAAATTATGAAGTGGGTATGTTTAGTCACCTTGACATTGGTGCAGAGTATTCACCATCTGTTTGATGATTAATCTTTGCTGAGAAACCTAATCACCTTTTATGAGGTCGTCTCCTCTCCCAACTATGTTTTTTCTACAAAGCTCAAATCAGTGATACCTTGATTAATAGATGCAAGTCCAGTTCCATTTGGACCAACAAAATTTTGTTTATGAAATGGGGGTTTTAGTGTGAACTGGCTAATACTAATAATGGCAGATGACAATGGCACTGGTACTTCTCTTTTCTTTTTTCTGCTGTTTCTTCTTCATCATGCCAAATTTTGCATTCTGCATCATAACACAATGGATATCATATGGGTGATTAGTGATTGTAGGAAGTGTTGTCTTGAACAAAATTATTGGTGTATGCAGAAATGCGGCTTGCTGGGGCAAGGCGAACGAAGGGTGATGATATTAGTGAAGATGACACACCAAGTACTTCGGGAAGGCAGTTTCCGGAAGGGGTGGATGGTGATTTGCTGCATGATGTTCCGAAGGTTGATGATGGTTTAGTTCCTTGGTTTTATTGTGCTGGAGAGTCTCTGCTAGTTTACAATTCAAGCTTGTAGAAACATTATTGATACTGATTTTGGATTTAATTATTTATTTACTTGAATGCGCAGCATATTGGTCAATCTCCCCTTCCTGCTTATGAACCTGCATTTGATTGGGAAAATGAGAGGGCATTGATATTTGGGCAAAGGATACCGGAAACTCCTATATCGCAGTATGGCATTTGTGAGATGTATTTTCTGAGTAGAGTATATTTTGATCTTCTTTTGCTGTTGTTTTTGGCCCAACTAAGTTTTTCTTTGTCATTCCTTTTCTGATTGGCATCTCAGTGGAATGAAGATATCTGTAAAAGTTCAGTCTTTACAATTTCAAGCAGGATTGGTTGGTGAGTGTTATGTTGTTCATATTGGTGGGATAAGGTGGTAGACATATTGCTTCATGTCTTTGTGCAGCTGTCAATGCTATGACATTTAATTTTAGTGTTTATGCTGAGAGTGGGTTCAAGTGTCTGATACAGTGCTCTGTTCTCTTGATTTGTAGAGCCCTTTTATGGTACAATTTGCTTATACAATAGGGAGAGAAGAGAAAAGTTGTCAGAAGACTTTTACTTTCATGTCTTACCGACAGAAATGCAGGATGTAAGCTATTCAAATTAATTTTTGTGGATTTTTAATATATGAAATCAATGGGTGATTTTGAAGTGACCATGATTTACCCCTTTCCCTCGTTTTTAACAATTGCCAGGCCAAAAATACATATGAACCTCGTGCAGTCTTTTACTTAGATGCACCATCTGCTTCAGTTTGTTTGTTAATCCAGTTAGAAAAGCACACTACTGAAGATGGCGGGGTTACTGCTTCTGTTTATTCACGTAAAGATCCAGTATGTATTGCCATTTTTCCCCTTTGTTATTTTTGTGTGCTTTAGCTAAGAATTTTGAGCAGATCATCCACTATTATGTGTGTACGTAAAGTATGTAGGAGCAGCCTTTGGACCCCAAAAGGGGTGTGTCATCAATTTATTAAAGATTGGCAATTCATTAAAGTGAAATCTCAATTCTTGAATAGCAACCCATGGTACTCTCTTTAAAAGAAGACCTCGAGTAAAAGGACTTAAGCTTTAAAAGGCTATAGTTCATACTTACTGCTTAATATGAAGCCCAAGACTTCTTCAATTTAAATCCAAACTAATCTTGATAATGACATTTTTGTATTTTTTTTAAAGCTGTTTCATTTCGTCATAAATGAACCGCATGGATGCCTTCTCATTTGAATTAGCCAATAAAGCACTTTTATTGGAGGATTAGTGTTCCTTTAGGAAAGCCCAATAGTTTTCCCAAACCTGTTATCCACTACCATATTTTCCACTGACTTCCATCCATCCTAAAAAGGTGGCAAAGCAAGCTACAAGTCTCCAAATCTCCCCCTTTTGTAAGGCGTTGCAATAGAGAAGGGGAGAAGTCCTTTAATTGGTATATCTTGTAGTTTTTTTTGTCTTTTTGGTATTGTCTCATGATTTGGTATTTTCTTCACAAAGTCCTCCAACATAAACTCAATAGCCTTGAAAAGTATTCAATACACCCTTTTCCTGTTCTCAATGAACATCTCTTCAGCAGGTTTCTAGTTTGCCATTGTGTGTCAATAAAAGGACTATGTTTTGTCAACCAATCTTTTCAACAATGCCATTAACTATCTTAAAAGATTATGCTTGCTGTTTCTTATAGGTGAGATGTATCGATAGATTTTGAGAAGACAGTTCTCTTAGATAATGTTTGGTTATTCAATGGTGATCGAAATGGAATGGAAGTCCATTATGTTGTTTGGATACTTTATGTGTAAAAGTTATAGCATGAACTTTTGTTCTAGCCGATAAAAAGAATGAACTTCTGTTCTAATTTCGCTTATGCTTTTTCATCGCTCCTTCTCCAAATCTCCATCTTCATCTCTGTGCATCTCTACTTAGTTACCTTGTTGGAAAGTTGAGTGTATAGATTGTGGGTTGCTCCTATTGCAAAAACAACCAGCAATAGTTGTGACTTATTGCTCCTCTATTTTATTTGTCACTGAATGGGGTATTTGGGAATAATGTGAAACAAAGGGGGAACTTAAAAGTTAAAAAGGTTCATTTGGATGGTCTGAATAAATTCATAGGCGAAGGAATTGTTGGAACGATGGAAGAGAGGGCTTACTTATTAGCAAATGGCCTATATTGTGGGAGGAAGAAGCATGTACTCTTAGAGGGAGGAAAACACAATTAAAGGACTAATTTTCTTGTAAATCAACTGAACCCCAAAATTGGGGTGGGGGATGGGAATAGGTTTTGAAGCATAGCAATTCAAGTACAGGGTTTCTACTGTGCGCCCATGGATAAATGATAATAAGATAAGAAAAGGAAGTTAATATTGGGAAAGAGAGTGTTTATTATGTCAAAAACTCAAAAGGTAATTCAATACATTATTTTTTAGGCTATTCAAGCATTTAATAGGTGGTTATATTTAAAACTTTTTAACACTGTCCGAGGTCGCACAATACACAGTCCCATTTATGTAATCTAAAGAATGGTACACATTACAACTTGATTTCATTCCTCTCCATTCTCCATTCCTTCAATCTAAATAAAGCCTTAGAGCCATTCACTGAGAAATTTAATATGGTCTTCCTTTCCTTAATATTCTTCACCCCAAAGGTCATGATGTTGCATTCTGGTTTCTTCCAATAAGCTATATAATAGCTTCCATGGTCAAATTCATTTGTTGAATCTAATATTTGGACTCTCATCTCAGGATAGGATGGTGGCTTAAGTCCTGTGCCATATCTTGCAATCAATTCCAAGTTATGGAATTCATCACTCCTTGCCTCATTGAATGGTATGATATGGCATTGTGGAGAAGAGAAGCAATTTATTGACATGCTTCCTCTTTCTAATTCTTCTTAAAAATGTGATTTAATGTAGATTGATTGCTTACTCTTCTTGTCATAAAAGTTTTGCTATAGCTCAACCATCTCATTCCCTTTTCTTTTTTCACCAACCTTTTACATACTCACCATTGGTGTTTGATTTCCTAATTAATCTCTTGTGCTTACCATTACCCACATTTCTTTCTTTACTTCATCAGAAACAAATTTGCATGCTACAACCACCTTTGTTTCCTTACTCTGTGGCCTTTGATGCTTCATTTGATGAATCCATTGGTTATTTATTATCTTGAAACAATGTCTGTATTTATTTATTTTTCTTGCATCTCTGGCGATTGAAATATGGTTCCATTTCACTTCTATGTCCAAGAGAATTCTTGTAAACTACAGAACCCCAACTCAGCATCACATGGGTTGCTACCACCACCATAAGCTGCTTTAGCATTCCCTTTACGCAGCACTGAAACCGAGAAGGCAGGAGAAGATACAAGCAAAAGAAAAAAGAGAAACCCAGTTTGAGTCATCACAGCAGCTTAATTGTTAGAAGTTGCTTTAATGGAAAGCATCTGAAACAACACATAGAGAAGATCAAAGTACAGGCAGGTGAGGGAGCAGCCTATCGAAAAAGGCAGAGCCATAGCAGGAAAGACAAATCGAACCTTGAGAAGATGCAGATTGGAACAAGAAGACATGTGGTTCTTGTGTGAGGCAAGTCAAAATGTAGGAAGAAATAGGATCAGATTCCCTTTTTTCCCCTCTAGAAGTGGGCTTTCTAAATAGCACACTGGATCAACCAATCCCACTAGAACCAGTTTCAGTTGGTTATTTATTTTAATAATGGTATCAAGATTATAGGAAAGACAGCGTATGATTTCACAAGATGAAGATATTGACCATCCTCCTTGGATCTGCACTTTATATAGGGAAACTGTGAAAAGGGTTAGGAGAAGAGTGTAAAGGGAGAGCAGGAGTGTAATTTCCTTAACCTGGGACTTGAAGATGCATTGAAACCATATGTTGCAGCAGGAAAACAGATTAAAAAAGAATGTGAGCCTAGGCACTTGAACTAGGCTTTTAACTAAGGACATTAATATGCTTCTCTTCATTCTCCTTTCATCTTCTACTTTTGGTCTTGGACAATTAAAAAATGGAGGAAAGACTTTATCTTTTTTTATTTAATTTTTTTGGATTGGTGTTCACAGGATGCTAGTAACAAAATTTAAATTATTAGTTGAAAAGGGAGCAGGGTGTAAACTGCATTTTCTGGCTTATACTTTCATATTTCTCTCTCTAGAAATCAATATGTTCCATGAATTTTTTCTTGCTTAATGTGGTTCTTGCTTATTTAAGTGTATAATTTACAGGGTGACTCTTGTGTGTGTTTGAAATGATTCATTGAATGGGCTTTTAACATTCACTTCACTTGGACAGGTGCACTTGACTGAGAGAGAGAAGCAAAAACTGCAGGTGTGGTCTAAAATCATGCCTTACAAAGAGTCCTTCGCATGGACCATTGTATCATTATTTGATAGCAGTATTGGTGCAGCTTCAGTAGGGCCTGCTTCCCCAAGCAGCCCTCTTGCTCCAAGTGTATCTGGTTCAAGTTCTCATGAAGGTGTTTTTGAGACTAGTGCAAAAATGTCTTTAGATGGAAAGCTGAGTTACTCTAATGGAAATTCTGTGGTAGTTGAGGTTTCAACCTTAAACAAAGTCAAAGAATGCTATACGGAGGAATCACTTCAGGTGTGCGTTTCAGGTTTCCTGTCTTTGATTTTGTTCATCAAGAATAAATTTTCTTACTTAATTTGCTGAAGAAAATAGATATTTGGTGAATTGCTTGTGTTAGTAGGCACCCTGCAGCTCTCTATTATTGATAATTATTCAGATTGAAGTACATTGATAGTAAAAATAGAAAATATAACCCTATAATGTTAATTGCCTTATAAATTAGTATAGAAACAGTTTCCAGCAGCAGTAAATATATAATTTGTGATTATAAATAGTACTGATGGATCTGAACAGTCATATAACCTCCTTTTAACTGCTAGTCAAGATCCATTTCCAATGACTCTGACTATCATGAGTTGCGATATTACAATTATTCAGCATGCATTAAATATTATTTATTTATTGAATCTTCCTGTTATAGGTTTTCATTATTTATTGTTTCATTGGTTTTCTGATATGCACTGTATTACAATTATTTAGTATGCTTTAAATATTTATTTATTTGGGTGTTGTTTTTCTGCTCTTCCATCAGATTAAAATGTTAATTTGTGATTGCATCGTCCTCTATGATCAGTTGCTTGTTTTATTCAATTTATGTAATTTAAATTTGTGTTTTTTATAATTATAGAAGTAAGAAGCAGATCCCATATAATCAAGAATATCTAGGTTATATATGTTTTATTAGGAGCATTTTTATTTGTCATATCTTTATTCGTAGAGGATATCGAATCTCCTCTATTTATTGGCTCGGTTCCTTTTTGTCAATATAAATAAACCATTCGTGCTATTTGAGAAACACAGTTTTCAGCTCAATGTCCCCCTCTCTCTCTCTCTCTCTCTTTCATATAGTTTAACAGTTTTAATTGGTCTTATTTTTTGGGTTTCTAAAGGTTGTCTAATCTAGGTTTGGTCTATATGACACTGCTGTGCCTCTTATATTATTAAGTCTCAACTTTTGGTAGATGTGCATTTTTCTTTTATCGAGAAGACAGACTTCTATGATTGCTATGTTTAAAATAGTAGTGGTAAACTCTAATATGTTCTTTGTGTCTGCTATTTCATGTAAAATCTCTAGGATCCTAAACGTAAGGTGCACAAACCTGTCAAAGGTGTTTTGAGGCTGGAAATTGAGAAGCACCAGATTTCCCAAGCTGATCTGGAGAACGTGTCTGAAAGTGGTAGTATAACCAATGATTCTGTTGACCCAGGGGATCGTGTTGCTGATTCACTGTCTGGAAAGTATACTAGTAATGGTTGTGATGATCCTCAGGGTAGCATCCTCAGGGTAGTATCTCCAGCTTCCGGAAATGGAGCAACTCAACATGGAAATTCAGATTTTAATGCTGAAGATGTAAGTATTATGTCTTTTGATCGAGTTGACAGCCTTTAGCTAGCAGATTGGATTAGTTTTATTAGAGTAGAATTTACTTTTTTTTATAGAATTAATAATAGATTTTGTCCTAGAAGTGAATTTGTTGCTGAGTTCTGGTTGATATTTTCTTTAGACTCGGTTTTTGCATGGAAGATAGTGGTATGTATGGATATTTTAGTTTGTGATCATGGAGACAGCTTTATAGTGTACTGTACCCTGATGTTAAGTTTTATCATTGTTTAGTAAATTAAGAGAACAAAGTTACTAGCTATTAAAAGATAGTAACTCTTGCATTGTCTCCCCAAATGCAGTATTAATGATGTGGGGTGTACATGTAGAACTGTCCTAAATTGGACATATCTGCTCTGGTTCCATTATTTAATGGTTTATGTCTTACTCATAGCAGAAGACGAACTTTATATATAATCTTGAACCACTTAAAGGAGGGCTAAATTTTCAAAACCTGGTCTTTCTTTCTTGGTTGTCACTTCTCATGTTGTTCACTTTACTAGGGATCTTTTAATCTTACAGGTCTATTTTTTTTTATCAGTAATACTTACAGGTCTATGTTGTATTTGGTTAAGACAATAATGTCAGCACTGCTTAATTTTGCTATGGTGATGATACTGTGGTATTGTGTAATTCTATTTATATATGCTGGTCCTCTGCTAATGTGCTTTACACTGATTAACATATAGTTCCATGCTTTTGACTTCCGCACTACAACAAGAAACGAGCCTTTTTTACAACTTTTTCACTGCCTGTATGTGTATCCGTTGACACTAAGTTTGGGTAGGAAAAGGAATTTGTTTATTCGGGTTGAACTCAGGGAGGATGATGCCGATATCCGTAGGCAGCCATTGGAGGTAATGTCCTGTATTTTGTTTTCTTAAGGAATTTCATTGCTCCTTCTAAACTTTCTTCTTATTTGTTTTTTGTGTGTAACTCAATCTTCTCAGGCAATATATCCTAGAGATCCAGGTCTGGATGCCTCTCTTCAGAAGTGGAGTCACACCCAAATCGCTGTTGGAGCTAGGGTTGCATGCTACCATGACGAAATTAAACTTTCCCTCCCTGCTATGTGGACACCAACGCACCACCTTCTATTTACTTTATTTCATGTTGATCTGCAAACAAAATTAGAAGCTCCGAAGCCAGTAAATTCATTCACGCATTCCACTCAATTTTTATTTTTTTCACTGCTTTCATTTTACCACTTGTGTCTGGGGCTGAATATTGATTGTTCGGAATTATAATTATTTACAGGTAGTAGTTGGATATGCAGCTCTTCCTTTATCTTCCCATGCTCAGTATGTTTTCTTAATTTGGTCTTTTTTCCTATGGTTACGCTTAAATGTTAATATTAACCAATGATAGTTCTTGGCTGGTTGCTGTTGCTTAGTGAACTAAAATGTGCTGGTTACCATATAATTCTCTATTACTATTCAAATTACACTTGAACTACGTAGGAAAACAAGAAATAGTTTTATTGATAGCCATCACACTGGTTGCATTCTCGGCTCTTCTATTTGTAGGAATCAACATCTCTAAAATAAGGAAATAAAATATGCTGAAATAAATAGGAAGATTCTAAAGATATTTTTGTCGTAATAAACATTGTTTACAATAAACATGGTACGAACTAGTTTTGTCTTGAAAGCATGGTGCATAGTTGGTTCTGTACTTTGTGGCCAAAAAGTTTTCTTTTCTTTTCCATCATTTTAGTAGAGTTTTTTAAGTAGAAGTACTACCATAAAAATTGTCATCAAACATGCACTTATGCTCCTAACTTGGTATATGGTAGCTTATACTTTTATTGTTCTATACAGGCTGCGGTCTGAAATAAATCTTCCAATTATGAGAGAGTTGGTTCCTCATTATCTCCAGGAAGCAGGACGGGTGTGTTTATTACTGTACACGTATATGTTAATTAACCTTCATGTGTTACTTGTTTGTTATTCCTTTTCTCTTTGGGTTCTGTGAACCAATGGTATGTTTGGACGAAGGATAGGAAGGTTTGCTTTGGTTAAGAGTTGTATAAAAGGTGAAGAAAGTGAGTGTTCCTCATGTAATTGTTCAAGACCTCCCTTATAAGTTATACCTACTTGAGACTGCAAAATAGAAACATGTCTAATAGAGTTCAATGATTTTGTCGCTAATCCATTAATTTATATGTATCTCACATCAGTAGTGAAAACAAAAAGTTAAACAAATCTAACAAGTTAACTTATTCTAACGAGTTAAATCATTTACATAAGTTTAGCAATACTGTTAGGTTAGGACCCAATTGCAATGTATAGGAGGTGGGTCCTAAACTTCCGTATTGGAAATATGAAATTCTAATGTTGGGTTTACAAGGCCTTGCAATCTCCCACTACAATGACATTTTTAATTTTGACAATTTTGGAGGATATTAAATATTCCAAAAAGAAACAAAACTTATTAGAATGCGGCTTCATGCATTAGTTCATGTAATATGGTTGTCTAATTTTTGTAAATTTGTAATGATGATTACTGGTCTTGTGAATTGTATTTTACTGCAATTGATTTAATGTGGCTCTAGATTGGTTTCTATTATTATGTTTGAATTTTGAACTCAATACTTATTTTATATTATGAGTTCTTATTTATGATAGGAGAGATTGGATTATTTGGAAGATGGGAAAAGTGTCTTTAGATTGCGTTTACGACTATGTTCTTCGTTATACCCTATCAATGAGCGTATTAGAGATTTCTTTCTTGAATATGATCGGCACACTCTTCGAACAAGTCCACCGTGGGGTTCTGAACTTCTGGAGGTATCATTCTTGTCTAGCAGTATTTTTGTGAATTTTGGTGTTTTTGTTTATTCTGGATTTGTGTGTATGTACATGGTATATGTTGTACTCATTTTTGGGGGCTACTTTTTTGCTTTCTATCTTTAACTGGACAGGACATATTGGATCCTTCTGACTGTGTATGCATACTAGCTACGTGCTTCATTATAATGTGTCATAGCACTCTCTTGTTATAAGTAATTGTTTTCAGTAGTGCAGAAAGGAAAAAAATTGTTGATGGAAACCATAGATTAGCTCTCTCTCTGCTTTTCATTGTTTTCCACTCATATGTTGGTAAAACTTTATTGTTTTTTTACAGCTTATTGGAGATCCTACATTGATTAGTGATATGACTAAAATAGAGTATACAAGTGTAGCGGGACCCTCATCTGACATTTTTAAGATGGTATTAGAGCCTATCCTATAATTATTAAAAGGGCCACCTGCCATATTATAAATGCACCAAGCTCAATAGTGATGGGTGTGAGGGGGATGCGCTGGTAAAAACCTAAGTCTCATATTGACCAGAGTTAAAGTCTGACAATAATAGATATAAGTGCGGGAAAACCCTTCCCTATTAGTTGGTTTGTATCATTCAATTAGATCTATACTCAAATTTTAAGATAATACCAAAACTTATCCTAGCAAGTCTTGTTAGGCCTATTTGACCAACTGCTATTTGGCCATTATAAGACTATTTTGTAGATGTATAGTCTTACAAACTTCATCATACTCAAGATTTCAAATCCTTATTTTTGAAGGTGATGTTGAAGATCCTATATCGACTAGTAAAATGACTAATATAGAAGGTGTAAGTGGGGAGTTAATCGTCACATTTTATGCCGGCTTTGTAGATTGATTTAGGTGTAAGTGGGATTCTTAGATAAATTTATAGATTTAGCTTAAATTTCCTTTATGGGACAATATTTATAGGAAAATGAAAGGTTAGAAAATAATAGCTCTTGATGGTATCTCAGTTCTCCATTGACCATCTCTCAGGTTTCTTTACACGTAACATCTTTCCAAACTGTTCCAACAGGACCCTTTTAATGAATTATAAACATTTCAATATAACAATGTAAAGATAAAGATGTCTACCTATAATAATGAAAAGATAAACAGGTCAGCACTCCTAACCTTTCAATTGATAGTGAAGAAACTTCACCATCTTTAGTATCACATGTCCCAATAGAGGAGTAAAAAAAAGGACAAGATCATTGCAGTGATTTTTTTTTTGTTAATATATTTTTTTCTGTTTTATTACATTTGGTTCTACCTTTTCTAAAGGAACGAAATTTTATCACCTTTTAAAGCCCTTGTTTCTATTATGTACGTTTCATAAAAACTTGTGGTACTATTCATACATATGGCAAATGGCACCTTAGTATTATATCTAATTTGCATTTTCACACCAAAGGGATTGAAGCTTGGTCAGCATTCATTGCTCGTCTTCATATGTGGAAAATCATCTTTTCTTGTTAGAATGGGGTTAGCAACCTCTTAGTTATTTGTAAACAGATTGTTGACTGTCTGATGCTCTCGATACTGTGTGTTTTCTTTTGTATTGTATACATATTTCACAGGTTTCTCTCTTAAAATGATTAATTAAGATTCACTTATTCTGGATGCAGGCTATTAATAGTTTGAAGAATGTTGATTCCACTGCTTTGCTTCAGTTTCTTCACCCAATTCTTAACATGCTACTTCATCTTATTGGCAATGGCGGAGAAACACTCCAGGTTTGCACATGAGTTAGTTCTATTTTTTGGTTATAATATTTGTTAAAAGCGGCTTGGATCCCTTTATATTTTCTTGGCTAATTCTCTCTCTCGCTCTCTCCTTTCATTACACATTTGGTTTGCTTCTTTTGTGATATTTACCTTTCCACTATTGTTTTCAGGTTGCTGCATTTCGGGCCATGGTTAATATTGTAACCAGGTATGCCTTTTACCTATATTTGATCCAAGTGAAATGAATTGCATTAGATGTTTGAAAACAAACTAAGGGGCTGTTTGGTTTGAAAAATGTTCCATGTTTTCACTTTTAGCAACAGCTCTTGGTATTTTCACACACACACACACAGACATATATATATTATATCTTTCATTTGTTTTTGGGAGCTCTTGTTCTTTGATTTGTACTTGGAATTTTTGTTTAGGCTCAACTTATTACTACTAAACAAGCTTGTAAGCTGAGAACTACTGAGGCCTTATAAGCTCTATATAAGTTATATCTGTAGTTGATGTGAGACTATGCCGTCTTGCAATCAGGATAGTCCCATAGACAACAGTTAAGGCTCACTAGGGGAGACCACAATTACGGTGGCTTTCCAACAGAGTTGCTATACCATAGTTTTATTTGCTTAATAATGACTATGCTTCAAGTACATTGTTTGTGTCTGAGATCCTTAATTGAGGCACACCTTTGCTTATAGAGGTATTAAGAACTTCAAATACAGTTTGTTGGTTAAATCTGTTTGAAGGACAGAATTTTGGGCAACCAGAAAGTATTTGTTATCTTTGTTATTAATTGTAGTTCATGGTATTTGTTTCACATGCAATTAGTAAATAGGTGTGCAATCTGTCTCACTGTGTAGCCAGATATGCAAAATGGAAAATAAGAAGGGAAAAAGACACATGAATTCATAGGCATTAAATCTTTAATTTGACAATTGTTTATATCCTTTTAACGTTGTGGTAAATTTTACTTAGATTTTGTATCTGTCGTTTGTAATATGTGAGTTTTAATGTAGGGTGCAGCAGGAGTCAGTTGATGATGCTGAAAGAAATCATTTTCTAGTCAACTATGTTGATTGTGCTTTTGATGATTTTGGTGGTCGTCAACCGCCTGTATACCCTGGACTGTCCACTGTTTGGGGAAGCTTGGCACGAAGTAAGGTACTGGCATGCTCTTTTTTTTTATTGGCAGTACTGGCGTGTTCACTAGCATTTGTTTATTCCTCTACCCCTTGTTGGTTGTTGTTGAATAGGGGATATTGTTTTGTTGTACAACTTATATAAAATCTGTTTTTGGGGTAGCTTTAGGTTAAGGAATATAGGTTGAAGCCTTCCTCTTCGAGATACTTATCCTATATATATAAACATACATTAGCTCATAAAGCGGTCAATAAATTCTATTATGACAGCTGGAGTTAGTTAGTTAGGCTTCAGTTTTAGCTTGTAGTATAAGCTATCTGTGTGTAAGATGAATATAATTAAGATGTGCTCCCTAATTTTTAATTTTTTATTCGTTTAACTTTCAGTGTTTGGATGAATTTCATGCTATCGTAAGATGTTATTACCTAACAAAATCAGCTAATTAGCATTAGTATGATTTCTCAAATATATGTTTCTTTTCACCCTTCAAGGTAGTGAATAAATTTGGTTAATATTGCAGGCCAAAGGGTATCGTGTTGGACCTGTGTACGATGATGTTTTGGCTATGGCTTGGTTTTTTCTGGAGTTAATTGTTAAATCAATGGCATTGGAGAAGACTCGCCTCTTCTATCACAGCCTTCCAATAGGTACCTTTTAAAGCCTGTTTGATCAATGTAGGGTCTTTTATAAAATTTTAATCCTTTTAAATTCTCCAAATAATTTATTTCTAATATTTATTCTACTAAGAAGAATATGGGTATAATTAGAACTGGGGAAACAAACATGAAAGTATATGTAACCATTCAATAATTTTTTTATTGGATGAAAGATAATTTAGATAGAAAAATACGAGATGAAAGTGTAAATTGTATTTCTAAGAAGCCAAGTTATGATGAAAATATAATATATGCAACTAATTATAGCTCAGTGTGTATCCTAACTAACGAAACTAACTTCGTCCAACAAACAGTTAAGTAACAGCTTGACTTTTTACAGTATAATACAAATCAAAATTATACAATACTCTGATATTGGATAATTTTTTCTCGAAGCACAGTTTAATTAGAAGTTTCTCTTAGAAAGATTATATTTACAAAAAATATTTTAATTCAATTTTGTCTGTGTACATTAACATTAGTGTAACATATATTTCTAAAACACGGGAGAATATGGATTGTTTGACTGCCGTTTTATTGTTCAATTTTTGGTAAAATTTGTTGCAAATAAGCATACAGTATAAATCATCGATTGGATTAATAAAAACCACATTATATATAACGCAGTGCTCCAGTCTCTCTCCATTTAGATTTTAGGTACTGAACTTTGATTTTTTCTTGGTCTTTCTCTACATTTTTCTGTTGTGCCTTCATCTGAACAAGTCTTCCTATAATCCCATCTGTTATTCGTTCATGCATATTGATTTTCGAATCACATTTATTATTTTATTCCACTTCTTTTTCTACTCTATATGTCCATATCTGGTTTTCTTGGCACCTTGAAGTTAGCCAAGTTTTGAAAACTGAGGTCTACATGTATTTGTCTCATCATATGTTAGGCCTGTGGTCAAACACTTTCATAATACCTTTTTGTAACAAAATGGACTTTACAGTAGAGAAGTGAACAGTGAACACACTTATTTATCTTTAATAGATACAAGTATGCAACTAACTGGTTTAGTATTATCTTGTTTGGTTGTCCCTGTTGCTGTTTATGCGTATTAGATTCACTGGAAAGGTTTTGTTTATTTTGTTTGCAAGTCAAATTAATGACATCAAAATTTAGAACTACACTATTTCTTAATTGGCTTAGCTTCTGGCTTGAATGTTGATCTTCATTCCTTTTTTCCTTTATTTTGAAAAGGTGAAGATATCCCACCAATGCAGTTGAAGGATGGTGTGTTCAGATGTATAATGCAGTTGTATGATTGCCTTCTTACTGAAGTGCATGAGCGCTGTAAGAAGGGTTTAAGCTTGGCAAAACGCTTGAATAGTAGTTTGGCTTTCTTTTGTTATGATCTTTTATCCATCATTGAGCCACGACAGGTTTTTGAGCTGGTATGTGTTTATGTCTTTGCTCCCCATGTTTGTATATATTTGCATTTTTTTTTTAACTTTTAAAAATAGCTTATGCATATCAACTATAAAATAAGACTTTCTATTTCTAACTACCATAAGACACTCCCTTTTCAGTCTGTGTTACTGTACACTGTTTTTCTTGAACTTATTCTAAATTACATGATCAACTATAATGATCAGCTTGCAGATATTTTAACTAAGTCTTGAAGTCTTTGAGGGCCTAAAATTCGGGTTATATGTTCCAAGCTTGGTACATAAAATTTAAAATTGAGGGGGATTGTTTAATAATTGTTTATTATTTGTTGTATATAGCTTTTAAAAAGCTTTCCTTTTTGGATGTATCTAGTTTTAGAGTTATATCTGTAGCATTTCCCTTGTATTCTACATGTTCTGTCTTTTTATTATGTGTGTGTATCTATCTATCAGTGTTATAAAAAAAATCAGCTAGGGTGGTGCCATGATGTGGAAATTGGTGGTGGAGTTGTAACTTGCCACCGTAACATGGCAATGGTGATGCGGGTTTTCCATGGTAGCCCATCGTGGTCGCTTTGGGTGGCGCTGACTGAGATGGAGGAAATTGAATCATAGAATGGCAAGAAAGTCCAGAGAATATTATCAAATTTGTGACCCCTTTGGAGAGGAGGAAGAAGTCTGGAGTCAGTGCAACCTGACTCAGACCCGAAGCAAAAACCCTAATTTTTAAAAAAGTAGGTGTTGGTCCTTTATAACCCAACCTAAGCCCAATAAATTAAAAAAAAACAAAAAAAAGAGTTTAGTCATAAACCTGACCCAAACCATGTCCAAAATTAAAAGAACCTACCCTTAAATGAACGTAGTGGCAGACCTGTTCTGCCACCTTCAGCAACCGGTGACACTGCTACCACGGACCTATTCCAGCACCACTGTTGAGAAGCAGTGTCACCATTGCCATTGCAACACCTGCAATCTGTTTTTTTTTCTTTCCGTTATTTCTTTTATCACTCTCTTCTATCCTTATTTTTTCTTCATTGTTCTACTCAATACTCTTTTTCTGGAAAAATGACCCCCTCAATACTCATTCTCTAAAGTTGAAGAGCAAAGAGAAGAATGAATGTCTTACACCTTGTTTTTAGGAGGAGCTGAGGATTAAAAATTTAGAACATTTATCTTTTGTCGTGTCATTATTTGAAATCTTGAGCTTGATGATGTTTTGTTTTAATTTTATTGTTATTTGAATTTTTAGACTTACTATTTATTAATAGGTTGTTTTCATTATTTTTGAACAAAAATAATATTTCTTGTTGTAAAAAGGGGATTATTAGAATGGAAATATCCTGATATCAGTATTTAGGAGAAGTATACCTAGAATCTACACATTCATTCCACCAGATTTTATTTCCTATTTTAAGAGAATGTAATTGTTACAAACAGAGTAGTTGAGAATCTAATTTGCATGTAGTTGAAGAAGAGTATATGCCCTAGTAAGGCTTGTGTTTTTTGTTTTTGTCTTATACATACTGTGTATCATGAAAAGATAGTTAGTAGGAAAATTGTTTGTGTTTATAATTATGTTCATTATATTAGTATTTTTTTTTAATTATGTTCACCATTTAAAGTTTATACTTTTGTTTTCTAATTTTGTGATTGTAATGGTTGCTTTTTTTTTTTCTTTTTTTTGTGTGCATGCTAAATATTGTTTTGATTGGGAAGTGTTTTCTCTTGTATTTCGGTGTTCTTTCCCTGAATTTTTGCCTTGCTTTAATTCTGCTATTTAATGCAAACTTAATTGTGTGGCAGGTATCGTTATATCTTGACAAGTTCTCCGGTGTATGTCAATCAGTTCTTCATGAATGCAAACTTACCTTTTTACAAATAATATGTGATCAAGATCTTTTTGTGGAAATGCCTGGAAGGGACCCTTCAGATAGGTACTTTATGATGTTTTATTCTTAACACAGATAGTAACTTCACAAAAATCATAAAGCATGTGGTCAGATTTTTTAATCAGTTTTTGATCTACTATTATATGAACTCCTATCAATACTGTTTATTTATTATATCAGTTTTAGTATACCTATGATGAGCTGTCTGATTGGACATGGTTTTCTTTCAATGTGACATGTTGATACTCTATTGAACTGGAAGGTGGTAATAAATAAAACTTATTGGAACATATGGAATAACATGTGTTTACTTGTGATATATTAATGTACTGGTGTAAGTGTTCTCTGGGGAAACTCTGAAATTTTATATTTCAATTCTATTGGTATAGGAACTACCTTTCTTCTGTATTAATACAAGAACTCTTTGTTACTTGGGATCATGAAGATGTGTCTTTACGAGCAAAGGTGAGTTTATTTAGATAGGGTAAAATCTTGATTATCATTTGCCTGACCAAAGTTCTATCATTTCTGATTCATCACATAATTTTTGGTATTATCAACCTTGTCTGTTCAATATGTAGGCAGCAAGAATCTTGGTAGTGCTTTTGTGCAAACATGAGTTTGATGTGAGATACCAGAAGCCGGAGGATAAGTTGTATATTGCTCAACTATATTTTCCACTTGTCGGACAGGTGTATAAAGTTATATTAATTATTATTTGCTTACATTTATTATTTTAGTTGAAATATTTGTGTGGAGTTTTGTATTTCCCTGTTCAATTGCTATTCATGTGGATTCCCGTGTTATAGTTGAGAAATCTTTCCCTCTTCAGTTATTAAGCTCAATCCATTTCTAATAATATTGTTGCTATACTAACTACTACATACCCTTTTGCTTTTTAGGTTTTGTTCCTACAAGTACTGTGTTGCTATCAGATATCTTGTGAAAAAGAAACTTGATTCTTCATCAATGCTTATCTCATGTGATAGTAGTGTGTGATTGGAATTAGAGTGGTGTGGAGTTGAAGTGAAATTGTGACTAGTGGGAACCATATGATGTTGGGCACAATTGTTTGATTAGTTAATATTTTTTTTAATATGACGTGGTGAATAAATGTGATCCTGTGTTTGCTTAATTATGTTTTCAATTTTTTAAACTGTTTCTTAGTGTGCAATTTCTCTAATATATTATTCTGGTCTTTTCAGATATTAGATGAAATGCCTGTTTTCTACAACCTCAATGCTGTTGAAAAGCGGGAAGTTTCAATTGTAATTTTGCAAATAGTACGAAACCTTGATGATGTATCCCTTGTCAAGGCATGGCAGCAAAGCATTGCTCGGACTAGATTGTTTTTCAAGCTCATGGAGGAATGCTTGCTTCTTTTTGAGGTTACACTTTGTGCTGCAAATTTTCAGTTGTCCAAATCATGTGATTTCTTATTGATTAATTTGAAATTTTGATGTTGTTGAGTATTGGCGCTAATTGGGACAATGTTGCTTTATTTGTCCTCTAATCTTGTTTTTGTCAATTTGTCAATGTTCTGATAACTGTATTGTTTTACAGCACAAAAAACCTGCTGATGGCATGTTACTTGGCTCCAGTTCTCGCAATCCAGTAGGGGAGGCACCTGCTTCCCCTAAGTACTCTGACAGACTTTCTCCTGCGATCAATAACTATCTGTCTGAGGCCTCAAGGCAGGAAGTCAGGGTGAGCGAACTTCTGTAGAGCTGATTAGCCAGTACTTGTACAGAGTTCTAATATGTTTTTCTGTTGTTTGATACCTTTCTACCGCATATAATTGCTTATTTGGCTTAAGTACTGGATGTAGATGTCTGCATTTTGTGTATCTCATTCCTTTTGATTTTCTGGCAGCCCCAGGGAACACCAGATAACGGGTATTTATGGCAGAGAGTAAATTCCCAATTAAGCTCCCCTAGCCAGCCATATTCTTTGAGAGAGGCTCTTGCTCAAGCACAGTCTTCTAGGATTGGAGCATCTGCTCAAGCACTTCGAGAATCTTTACATCCACTTCTAAGACAGAAATTGGTACACTTTTCCTTGTGTAGTTAAATTTTAATTTGTTAATGGGTTATGATTTAAGCTCATTGTTACTTTAGTTTATGGGTCAAAGCTTCGCATGTGGTTATGCACAATTTCAAATTAATCGTCAGCTGCAATGGCTACTGAACATAGATATATTTACTGTTCATTTGAAAAGAATTTCCACCCACTTGTGTGTGTTTCTCGTTTTTTTTTTTTTTTTTCACTTTTGGTAACTAAGTCTACATTTTCTTTTGTTATGGACGTGTATGTATTGTAGGAACTTTGGGAGGAAAATTTGAGTGCCTCAGTCAGTCTTCAGGTTTTGGAGGTGACTGAAAAATTCTCCATGATGGCTGCATCCCACAGCATTGCCACTGATTATGGAAAGCTTGATTGCATAACTGTTGTGTTCATGAGCTTTTTATCCAGAAATCAGCCGTTGACATTTTGGAAAGCATTTTTTCCTGTATTTAACAGTGTTTTTGATTTACATGGGGCAACTTTGATGGCAAGGGAAAATGATCGTTTTTTAAAGCAAGTCACTTTCCATCTCCTCCGGCTTGCAGTTTTTCGAAATGAACACATTAGGCAAAGGGCAGTTGTTGGGCTTCAAATACTTGTGAGGGTATATTTTCTTCTGTTTAAACTTGAAGGATTGTTAGTTCCATTGATTCCATATCCTATTAATCAAATTCTTGTTTTTGGTTTCTCCAATTTGTGCAGAGTTCATTTCATTACTTTGTGCAGACGGCAAGATTAAGAGTCATGTTGATTATCACATTATCAGAGCTAATGTCCGATGTGCAAGTGACTCAGATGAGATCTGATGGAAGCCTAGAAGAAAGTGGCGAAGCACGGCGACTTAGGAGGTCTTTAGATGAAATGAAGGATGAAACTAAAAATTCGTTCCTATTGAAGGAGTGTGGATTATCTGAGAATGCTCTTGTGACCATACCAGAAAAAATTACAGAGAACAGATGGTCCTGGTCTGAGGTGAAATATCTCTCTGATAGCCTTCTTTTGGCCCTTGATGGCAGCTTGGAGCATGCGCTATTGGTGAGTTTTAATTATTGATGCATCATTATAGGCTTTAATTGCAATGAGATCTATTATTCAGAATTGTCATTTATTTTGGTATAACCAATTTGAACTGTGTTTTGTGCTATAATCTGTATTAGAATTACTGAGTCTGCTCTTTCTCTGATATTCATGGAAGATTTTTTTTTGTAATGGATGATGATGAATATTTAATTAGGGCCAGTTTATTTATGCTTGATTTCCAAAAGAAGTGATAATTTTAAGGTCTAAATTTACTTTTAGTCCTTTATGTTTGGTGTTTTTGCGTTTTGGCACGTGAAGTTTTAAACGTTTCAATCTGGTACTTTATTTTTTTGGAAGGTTGCTTTTGGTCCTTTTTAACAAAAACATTATATAGGTTAACTGAGTTGACTCACATGTCCAACCTATTTAACAATTAATTGGAAATGACCGTGATGAACCTATTAAAGAACATGAAGTACCGTAATGAACCTTGCAACAAATTTAAGGTACTTAGTTGAGACGGTTAAAATTCAGTTCATAGACATGTCAGCCAACTACATACGAGATTGAAACTTTTAAAACTTAACATACTGAAACGTAAAATCACCATTAAGGACTAAAAGTAATGTTTAGCATTAATTTAGTAAAGTAAGCAGATTTCTACTTTTTTATGTGTATATCTAATTTGCTTATTTTAAAAGTATGCAGTTTTTTTGTTATTTTAATAAGCAAGTTCTATATGCTTCTCAAATAAGTGACTTTTCTTAAATTGATTATTTTTAATGCACTTATTTTAAGTTTTGTTGGAGATTCCACATCGACTAGGAATAAGGTCAAATTATAAAAGTAAGATACAATTCTCACTTTGCAAGCTGATGTTGCAATCCTTACCTTACCTACCGGTTTTGTAAGGTGAGGTTTATCCCCAGTCCCCACTTATATACTCTAAATTGATTTTATCGCTAGTCAATGTGGGATCTCATCAACTAGGAATGGAGGCAATCCTCATCTTATAACTTGGTTTTGTAAGAAGAGGTCTGTCTCCACTTATATACTATAAATTAACCTTATCTCTAGTCGATATAGGATCTCTAACAAGTTTAAACAAATTGACCTTTAATGTTAGGTCTTTTCTTGTACAAAAGTCAATTTATCTCACCATGTAAGCATTTTAAATGTAAAAGGATCTTGTTCTTCATTGAATGTCCAAACTTAGTTTTTCGTATATATGAATAAATGTGAGATTTATGAATATAAAGCCATTACTTATGCCTTTACCTGACTTTTGAGAGAGATAGTCATGACATGGTATTAAAGCCCATGGTGCTTTCAAAATTCTAATTAAAATTAAAACTAAAGACAAGGTTGCTGGGCTTGTGCATTATCCATTTCTAGCTTAAAGGATTCTTGTAGGAGACATCCGGTTAGAGATCTTATAGAAGTATAAACCATTCATATAGGTGTAAGATTTTCAGGGGATGGTTCGTGGCTGTGATATGTACTAATTAAGGGAAAATACCAGAGAGGCTAAGAATCTTCCAAAATAAATAAAATAGGTTGAAATAAACTAACAAAATTAAGTCCCCATTGAAAATAAGCAAACACGTCTGCAGGAGAAAACAGAAAAAGGAGTCACCCTCTGAGAAAGCAGGCCACAAAAACCTGTTTTGTTAACTTATAGTTACCGAGTTTGTATCAGGATTGATTGTCATGGACAAATAATTTGTCTAAAATGTCTGTTTCAGGCCCCCATGATGACTATGGATAGATATGCCGCCGCTGAAAGCTTCTATAAATTGGCCATGGCATTTGCCCCAGTCCCTGATCTTCACATAATGTGGTTGCTTCATCTATGTGATGCACATCAGGAAATGCAATCTTGGGCAGAAGCTGCTCAGTGCGCTGTCGCAGTTGCTGGTGTTGTAATGCAGGTAAAGGCATTAATTTATATGCACATGAATTGTACAACTTATTTCCTGAAAATGCATAAATTATTGTGATGGACATATGTAACACTCGGAAATTATTACTGTCAACATGATCTATAAATATTGATGTATTTTACTGAGGATTTTCAATTATTGATTCTTGGATGTTTTATTTATTGCGTAAAATGTGACCAGACCAGTTATGCTTTGAATTATCATGCTTGTTCTTCCTATCTAAAGACAAATTAAGTTGCAATTTGCTCGTGTCCTTGAACCAATGTTTACTTTGTTTATAGATAGGCTGCCCCCTTCTAGCTGATTTTTTCCCATTTTAGAACATTCGTTTTCTTCATGTTTTGTACTCGATTTTTTCAATGCTTTTATCAGACAATTAAAGCCTAGGTAATAGTGCTAAATAACCTAATACTTATATTTATACTTTGTTAATTATCTACAGTTATAAGATTATTAATTATTTTAGCATTGCAAAATATAAATTTAAGGAAACCAAATTGTAGTGCTCATTCTTTTGACTCTTACAAATACTATTGATATATTTATATTTTAACTAATGTAATGGTTATCCTTTCCAGTTTAGCTACGATTATCATTTTTACTTTATGCCATGGAGGAAGGCTAGCGTAGAGCTGAAAAGTTTCCTCTGGTTTATATTGTAATACTATTTTTCTTACACCATATTTAAATTTTAATGCAGGCCCTTGTTGCCAGAAATGATGGTGTATGGAGCAAAGACCATGTTGCTGCTCTACGGAAGATTTGTCCTATGGTCAGCAATGAGATCACCTCTGAAGCATCTGCTGCTGAGGTTGAGGGATATGGGGCTTCGAAACTGACTGTTGACTCTGCTGTGAAATACTTGCAGCTTGCTAATAAGCTCTTCTCACAAGCTGAGCTTTTTCATTTCTGTGCAAGCATTCTTGAACTTGTAATCCCAGTTTACAAAAGTAGGAGGGCTTATGGACAGCTGGCTAAATGTCACACGTTACTTACCAATATCTATGAATCAATTCTTGAACAGGAATCTAGTCCAATTCCTTTTACAGATGCAACATACTACAGGGTTGGATTTTATGGTGATAGGTTTGGGAAACTTGATAAAAAGGAGTATGTGTATCGTGAGCCTCGTGATGTACGTCTAGGTGACATAATGGAAAAACTTAGTCACATATACGAGTCTAGAATGGATGGTAATCACACTTTGCATATTATTCCGGATTCTAGACAAGTGAAGGCAGAGGAGTTACAGCCTGGTGTCTGTTACCTTCAGATTACTGCTGTTGATCCAGTCATGGAAGATGAAGATTTGGGAAGTAGGAGAGAAAGAATTTTCTCTCTCTCTACTGGAAGTGTTCGAGCCCGGGTATTTGACCGATTCTTGTTTGACACCCCATTTACCAAAAATGGAAAGAATCAAGGTGGATTGGAAGATCAATGGAAGAGACGCACTGTTCTTCAGACTGAGGGTTCCTTTCCAGCTTTAGTAAATAGACTATTGGTAAACAAATCCGAGTCCCTCGAATTCTCTCCGGTAGAAAATGCAATCGGAATGATTGAAACACGAACAGCTGCCTTAAGAAATGAGCTTGAAGAGCCTCGAAGTTCTGAGGGTGATCAACTTCCAAGACTCCAGAGTCTACAAAGAATTCTCCAAGGCAGTGTTGCAGTCCAAGTATGTTTTATTATTGGTAGTCACATATAGTATCTTTTCTGCTGTTTTTATTCTTGAAAAAAAGTATGGTTACTTACAATTATTCTTGATTCTAAAATCCGGACTGGACCGACTTGACTGTAAAACCAGTGACCCGGTTTAGTACTTGGTCCAAATAAACTACTGAACTGGCCTTGACAAAGCATAAAACCTGTTCACATTGCATTGATAAAAAATGCTGAAACACATCTATAAAAAAAATGAAAAGTCAACCAGAGTATATGTCATTTTCTCTTTTATTTTAGATGTAAACTTGTTATTGTGATTTGTTAATAGATATTATTCTGTATTGTTTTGAAACTTAGACCCAAATATTATATGTTTGATATGTACATATTTGTGCCTGCTTATGTTTAAAATCTATACTATGATGGTAATTTAAATTTTTTAGTGTTATGAAGTTATAACAACATGGCTTTTATTTTATTGATCGGTCTGTTTACAAAAAGCACAGTTTGTATTTCTGGTAATCCTAATATTGGTTTGTTGTTGAGTTAAAACCCAGATTTGAACATCCATGCATTATTTTTGGTTTTTCTAATGTGACAGAGCCTTGGATTTTGTACAGGTGAATAGTGGAGTGTTGAGTGTTTGCACAGCCTTCTTGTCTGGGGAGCCTGCAACAAGGCTGCGGTCACAGGAACTGCAACAACTTATAGCAGCCCTTCTTGAGTTCATGGCTGTTTGTAAACGTGCGATCCGCGTACACTTCAGATTGATTGGCGATGAAGATCAGGATTTCCATACACAGCTTGTTAATGGTTTCCAGTCACTAACAGCAGAGTTATCACATTACATCCCTGCCATTCTCTCAGAGCTATGACCACAATGCCACAAGTGTGTAATATTGCTTCCATTCCATGTGTTGGTATAGTTTTTTCCTATTGCATGCAAAGATGTGTAATTGCATTTGCATTTTGCATCATGGTTCGTATATTTAGCATTATGCGAACCAGGTGATTCAGGAAAACACACGATTCTTCCTGTTTGTGTATGATGAAGTTTGTTTTGTTTCTAGTTTCCCCAGTTTCCCCATTTTAGTTTGTGGTGCGGGGAATACCATTTCTGTAATATCTTAATACTAATTCCTTTGCTCAATCATTGCTGCAACTATCAATCTCAAATGTCTCACCTTAGAGCTTCTCATACTAAATATTAATTTGTATCATAATTAAATTGCTTCATACGATACATTAATCTTTTCACATTTCCTCCAACTCATCTTCATCACTTATTATACCTTTAGTTTATCTTATTAAATACATTAAAACACATAAAATTCATTAAGTGTACTAAGATATAATGATTAATTTTAATTATATTATAATAATAATGATCAATAAATTATAAGAGTAATTAAAGTGTTAAATAGGATTGACATTTTACATATAGAAAAAAATTAGGGGTGGCAAAATGAGGTGTGGGCCCGCAGCCTGCAACTCGCAAGAAATAACGCGGGATGGGTTTTCCTCTTTGACTCTGTCTCGAATAATGTAATGTTTGTGGTTATATTAGATTGCATTTGTATTTCCATAGATTGGTTCTGATTGGTTATTTGTCCAAGTAATTGTATGAGTGTGATTGATTTATATTGATCATCTTATAGCCTTTGATGTTGCAATTGTTTTTTATGAATGGGCAGTTAGTGTATAAATTTTAGTATTTTGTTATTGAATGAATGGAGTGTTTTACTTCAGTTGAACTCAAACATAGATATTTTAAATTGTAATCAGAAAAAGATGTTTAAAACTAAATTAAAACTTGTGCAATTGGCGAGAAAATTAAGTTTGATTTTCATGCAGTAAAATAGTCTAAATATTGATTCTATCTGTCCTCATATTTTGGGTGTTTAAGCACTCTTTTGGAAGTTAAAATGAGGAAAATAAGTTCTTGTTGCAGAGGAAGAGAGTCACTTAAACAAAGACTTGTTTTGAGATGATGGTGAATAAGTGATATGTTATACTTATATATTTACATGCTTTAACTATATTTTAACTATATGACAAATAGTTTATTCTTTATTTCATTATAATTAAATATTTGTTATCTTCAATGATAATATGCAGAATGATAAATATTTGTTCACTTCAACGACAATATGCAGAATAATAAGAAGGGAAAAAACCTATAAAGTCCATTTTTTAGCAATTCTACCTTCACTTTTTAAACATTTTGAAGGGGCATCTCATAATTTCTTGAGTTACTTTGTATGTCACGTCTTTTATCATGGTTATGGACATGTTTGAATAAAGTAAGTTAAAAGCTCGACTTGAAGAACTTTAGAAACAATTCTTTCTTCATTAAAACATACTCCATAAGGGAAATTATAACAGAGGATCTCCATAGCTTCCTAGTATGAAACACATATTCTTAAAATATTGTCACCTCCAAATTTTAAAAAATAAGGATCATCCCTGTCCTTAAAAAAACTTGTTCCCTGGACTCACATCATATCTTATTATAGAAAAGTCTATCACATGATTTTGATTAAGTGCTAAAAGCAAAAAATATAAAATATGGTCATATTCCATTTGTAAGACACAAGTGTTTGTCCAAACAACAATTTATATAAGACATAAGTTTTTTTTTCCAGTCACACATACAACATTATTTTGTGTTGTTCTTATGTCGGATAAACATTGTGATGCAAAAATGATATGTACCTAGTCATAAGATAACATGGAAAATGATCTTTATACTTAATATATAATGTAATAAGATAACATGGAAAATGATCTTTATACTTAATATATATTGTAGAAAATATTTGTTTCTTATGTTTAACAAAGAAAATCCATAGAAGTTTTCATCTCATCAACAATCTCTTGGAACCTGGCCTACCCTAAACCCTAAAAGTGTTTAATGCAAGCATGAAGCGCATTCATCTTCTACATTCAAGCTTATCAGACATAAGAAAGAAGTGAAAGTGAGTGTAAAGCTAGAATAAGATTTAACGACTCTTTTCTTCTATACTAATATAAATACTTTCACAAAGAAAAAGAGCAAAATAGTTTATTTTTGCAAAACTGTCAAAATATTGCCAAAAACTTGTTGTGCCTTAATGTAACTTTGTAAGAACATTGCTATATTCGTTTAGCAAACTAGAAGAGAGTGCTTAATCTTGTAAATGTCAAAAGATGCAATCCCTCCCTAGTGATCAACTTCGTGATCTTTTGATCACAACCTAGACAATTCCTTTATCTTAGTCAAGGGTGATTTCTTGTTAAATAATACTCATGTTATTCAAGAGTGACTTGTTGTTAAAAAATACTCGTACTAGTTAGTCAAGAGTGACTACGAGTCGAAATAGTATTTATTTGTATTTTGCAACGGTAGTTTGTATAGTGAAACTCAATCAATTGATTAGACTGCACGTAGTTTGTGCTATCAGACAAACTGATATAAAAATATCTAGAGTGATTATGTTAAGTATGTTATAGAGGGTTCGACCAGAAAAATTACAATAATGGTGTAATTTTACACCAAACTAAAGTAGATGGGCAATTGTAGAAAAATTACACATATTAGAAAGATTTCACTAGCTAAAACAATTTGAAAATTTAAAAATAACTAAAGTCGTCATCAATGGTTACGATTTCAACTTTTTTTTCTAAAGTTGCCATCACGAGTACGACTTCTACTCAAAATTTTATGAAAAAGTTGTACGCATGCATGACGACATTGATTAAGTGCGTAATCTACTAAGTTTTTGTTTTCTAATTGAAGTCGTCATAGGGGATGACGATTCAGTTTAAATAAAATATACTAAAATCATAATTTCTAAGTTGATTTTATTCATGCAATATGATTAATTTATTCTCTTAAGATCATAAATATGTCACCTTAAACTTTGTTTGCTATTTTCATACACTTGAATAAGTTATTCCTCATATTTGCTAGATAAATGGTTGTTAATTAGTATGGTTTCTTATCTTCTCCCTTAGGGAAGGCATATTTGAGATGCAATGAAAGAGTTTTTATCTCAAACTTTTCCTCTTCAACAACCTTTTATATTGCGAGCTCTTCAATATTTTTTTAGTGATTTGAGATTTCTTTGCAATTATAAAGATTTTGAATGCACTCAATTATTTGTTGTTCCTCCAATTTAGTGATTGCATCAAACTCGTACACTAAGGTCATCTTAAGAGGTCAAATCTTATTATGAACAAACTTTAATATCCCACTATCATGTCTACTTTGAAGTACTTTCCTTGTCTCTTGGATGTCTCATGGTCTAAAAAAAATCAAATACAACATCTTCATCATGTAACCATAATTTAAACTTATCATCCTCAACAAAGGTTCATGTAGTTGTTATAAAAGGTCTTCCCAAAATAATGGATACTTTTGAGTCTTCTTCTATGTTTACGATGAAAAAATCTGTAAGGAAAATAAATTTTATCAACATGTTTTCTACTACCCTTTAGGAAAATTTTAGCAATTTGTCCACCAGTTGAAGGGTCATGTGCATGAGTTTAACTTTCACTTCCCCTATTCTTGAGACCAAAAACAACAACATCAACTTAGTATTTGTCCCTAAATTGAGTGAAGTTTTACCCATTGATAATCTTCCTAAGGTGATGGTAATTATGAAGCTCTTGGGATGCTTAAACTTAAGAGAGAAAGATTTTTTGATGATTGTATTACATCATACTTCCAATTCAATTGTGCCCTCCTAAATGAGTCTTCTCTTCTTATTCAATAACTCATTCATAAATTTTGCATATATAGGCATTTGCTCTAACGTCTCAGAAAAATGTTTGGTAATTTGGGATCTTTTAAAAATATCCACGAAATGAGTATATTGTCTCATTTTATCCTTTTAAGTAGGGATTACAGGGTAAATGAGATCCTTACACACTAGAAGTATTTCTTATTTTTTCTACCCCTTTACAAGTTGGTACTTCATTTTCCTTTCAATTTTCTCACAAACTCAAAATTATTGTTAATCATGTTGAATTTTGAATGAAAGTATTGTTATTTTGGCTTATTTCTTTAAAAGAGTAAGAGTTATCTTTTGCTTAAGTCTTGTTTTACTTTGTTGAATTAAGTGACAACACTCTATCATTTAGCTTCGATCTCTTTCCAAGTGACATGACATTAGTCATCAACTACATACATCTTTCTTTCTACTTTCTACTTCAATTTTATTTATCTCTATTATCTTCTGTCTAATTCTTGTTTTCCTTGCTTAATGACTTCCATCTTTTGGATGCCAACTTCTATAAATATATAATCTAATTGGATTAAATTTGTGAATAGTGGAAAACATTCACCTTCACCTAAATCTTAGAAAACCTTAAAAAAAAAATCTCCTAACACCTTCTAAGCCATTCATATGTTCACTCTTGTGGTTTGCAAATTTGACTCATCACTTGAAGGAATCTCTTTAGTTGAGAAAAACAATTTATTGATAACTATAAAAGATTAATTGCTTGAATATCATTGATTAAATGATTTCTTAGAAATCACCTTTATATCTCTCTTCTCATTTGTTTTTCTAAATTGTTTAGGCGATCTAGTTCCTTTTTGTACTTTCTTTGATGCATTATTTCTTGGTTAGGATGGTTAAGGTGTTTCTTGTGATATAGTTTCACAAAAGATTATAAAGATCTTATATGTGGAAGTTCATTTTAATATTTTTGTGAAATTATTATAAAATTTTGTATGTATAATGGATTGATCTAATGAGGTTTATTACATAATTAGATGTAACTTTCTAGTGAAAGTAAACTAATATAATCATGTTTGTCATCTACTTTATATAAAAACAATATATTCATAAAAATAATTATAAAATAAATTTAAATTTATTATAAGTAATTAATTGTGTTTAAAAAGTATTTATAAAATTTTAAAAATAAGAAAAGAAATTATCATTTTTCTTACCATCTTATTATCTCATATACGTTGTTGTTTTTTTTAATTATTAGTTATGGATATATATATTCGAAATGAAAATGGAAAGAGAAAATGAAACGCGAGCTTATGGATAAACCCCGTAAACCCCCAAATCCCGAAGTGAACTGCAGAAGCTAGCAATGGAACTCTCCGTTAATCCTCTTCACATTTTCTCATCACAACCACTCTCTCTAAACCCTAATGTTTTCACGCTCACACCACCGCCTCCCCGCAGAAAGCTTCGGTTCCGAGTTTCGGCCACCGCCGAGCCCGATGGGGCGTCGTGGTCGCACTCGCTGCGGCGTGGGTCGCGGCGGTTCTGGCTCAAGTTTGGGGAAATGGTGAAGAAAGAGACGGGTCTCGACTTCGAAAACAGCAGCGTGAAGAAGGTTGGCGAGGTTATGAGCGGAGATGAGTTGCGAAGGTTTGGGGCTCAGTGGGTGTCTCAATTTGTCGATTGGAACCGGTGGGAACGCTGGAAGGTAATGCTTTCAATTGCGGCGTTGGGATTGTGTTCTTAATTTGGTGCTTATGTTTCTTTTTTTTGTATTTTTCATGTTGTGAGCTGTGGGTATTAGTGATTTGTGTTTATGTTTTCTGGTTTTATTGGCGACGCATTTGTAGATAGGAATCGAAGTGGGTGAAAATGGAAAAGTTTTGGTTAAAACCAAATGTTGACTGTTGACTGAGAGCAAAAATTGATTTCCGCATTTGATGATAATAGCAAAACTACTGTACTTGGTTACTGACAATGAGACTGGGCCCAAATGGATTGCAAAGAAACCAATTCTATGCAGTGAATAGATTTTCTGTTTCATCATGACATTGCTGTTGGTTATTGGTATTTTGGTTCTCATTACCTTTCTGTTTTCATTACCACTTTGTTATTTTTGTTTCCACGTAATGTGGCACACAATGGTTTGTATTGTGAGCTTACTCAGTATATAAGTCTCAGTATGACATGAATAAAGCAGGAAGGAATTCAGAGTTGTTTGCTTTTTCTTGTTTTGGGAGATTGCCTTGGTTCTCGAGTTCAAGGTTTTTCTGTAACGCTGTCAGATGATGTTTATGATTTTAATTTTTGGTTTTCAGTAATAGTCATAGAAAATATTGTTTTATTTGCTGTTTTTTGGGGCTCAGTGGGAGTCTCAATTTGTCTATTGAAATCGGTGAGGATAGTGGGAGGTGACTTGTTCATTGCTGTATTGGCATTGTGTTGCTAATTTCATGTTTTTTTTTATCTTGTTAAAATTTTGTGTTTTTGCTGTTGTTAAGTGTGGGGAATGTTGCGGTGGTGTTTTATGAGTTTACTTTCTGGTATTAGTGAACAAGCCTTTGAAAGTAAGAGTCAAAGTGAAGAAAGAAAGATAACAGACATTTTTTGTAATTGCAAGGGAACATTGAAAACTTTCCTCGAACCAAACAGAGTATTGAATGAGGGTGAATATTGATTTCCACCTTGAGTACTGTTTTCCATTTTAATTTTTTTTTTCTGATCACTAATATTGCTTTTGGCTTGTTTTGCTCAGTCCTTTGAAAACAGGATTGTGAAAATAACATTTTTTTGTAATTATAATTTAGAGTTTTTAAGTTGTTGTACCTCCAAATTTGGTCCATATTAAAATTGATATTTCCAAAAAGTTTACTAAATATGTCATTTTGGTCCCAACAATTATACCAAAAACTCATTTAACCCTATCATTTATTAGCAAATATGGAAAATGTTTCCTCAAACCAAACAGATTGAGGGGGAGCAATTTCTAATTTCCACATTCAACTGCAACTAGAGAGTGACTAGTCAAAGTTTTGTGGCAGTGCTGTATCAAGAAGGCATTTCTTTTCCTTTTTACATACTGGATAGAATAGGACAGAATTGTGCAGATTTTTCATGTACATGTTGCTTTTGTTCTCTTCTGCTATTTGTAATATTGCTTTGTTCTGCAATTTTGCATTTGTTTGATAAATAGTGTTGGGTTAACTACTATTTCAGCATTAATGTATTTCCTTTTCTCCTAGAACCATTTATATCTTGCCAAACATTTTGATTGAAAGAAATATACTGTCAACACTTTTGGACTAGCATGGTAAAACTGACTGATTTATCCATAAAGGGTATTTAACTATATTTGTTATTATCTATATTGTTTTCTTTTTAATATAAATAAAGTAAAGCAACAATTGCTTTTTCTTGTTGCAGAATATCAAGGACTGGGAACCTATGCGAATTGGCACATTTGTTCTTTACATGTTTGTTGTCACAGTTGCTTGTAGAGGAGTATATGTAGCTGTTCAAACACCTTTCCTAAATCGCCAGAAAAAAGAATTAACAGAAGCTTACATGGAAGTGTTAATTCCTGAACCATCCCCTACTAACATCCGAAGGTAAGTGAATCATCCTTTATTATTACATGCTTTCTGTACATGTGCTCTTGTTATATATACTTTTGGCTTATCTAATTCTTATTGTCATAATTCTCTTAGAAGTCATGTTGTCAAGCTTTTCATAGAAGGAACTTCTTGACTAGTTAAAATTTGATCTTTAACATGATCAAAATTTGGAATCATTGTACAGGGAATCATAACCTTATAAATCTTATCTAACTTATTTTTGATCTCATCTAATGAATCAAGCTCCAAGAACATATTCAATTCTTTAACTGCTGATTGAGCTTCAACAATAAAAGACATCATGTCATTATTAGTTTGTTTGAGAGGGACCAATCGATTAGTAGAATCATAGACGCTTTGGGTATCATTTGCAAAGATATTTTGGGCCCTTTTCTAGAAAGAGTTACATGGCTTTAATGATCTTAGAGTGCACAAAATATTGGGTTCTATTGATTGCCACAGTAAAGAACAAAATTGAAGATCAATTTTCTTCTACTATTGAGCTTGATTTGATGGTACTTTACTTTTGTCTTCTTCTATGGAAACCTTGGCAAGAAACCAAAGTTCAATTCAAGCATACCAAGATAGGTAGTTTTTTCCATTTAGTATTAAGAAGTTATTGTAGGAATCTTAGAAAAAGGGGTGGAAGTCCTTCAAGTCATGTTAAAATAGAATAAAGACAAACAATCTTGTAAAGGGAAAAATAGGGCTGCAGGAGATAAACAGTGAGGAACCCTTGACCTTCACACCAAACAGAACCATAACGAAGAACCAAGGGCGAAAACATGTTAGAAGGCGAAAACATGCTTAGATTCTCTCTTAGACATATTTTCATATTTTTCACTCTTAAGTGGTTCCATCTCCCTTTGAAGTGCTATACATGAATTTTCTTGCTTATAGATCCTAAAATATCAAAATCTTAGATGATCTCTTAGAAATTGTTCTTCTTGTATATTTTATGATTTAATTCCTTCTTTATATTTTATAATTAATAGAATATGATTCATAAGCATATCTTATAATATATACAAGATTAAAATCACCTATAATTATTTTATATTAATTTTAATTATCTTATATAAAATGGACTCTGTTGTGTATACCAAGACACAGTTTCATATCTCTTGCATCTATTTTTCTCTTCTGAACAGACCTATTTGAAGCCTGAACAAAGAAATCAGTTCATGCAACAAAAGTGTTTGTGTTGAATCCATTTAGACAAGTTTTTTGTTAATTTATTTGATTGCAGATTTAAGAAAGGTATGTGGCAGAGGACAATGCCAAAAGGCCTAAAAATGAAAAAGCTGATTGAAAGACCTGATGGAACACTTGTTCATGATACTTCTTATGTTGGAGAGGATGCATGGGAGAATGATGAAGAGGAGCGTGTAAAACAAATTATAGAGGATGATGAAAGGTTAAGCAAAGAAGAGAAGAAAGAACTAACAAAGGGATTGGGCATTTCAGGTCATCTTTGTATAGTTTTGTTTCAGTACCCTATTACTTTTTGCTTCAATTTGTTCTTTATTTTTTTGTCATTATTTTTAGTTTATTTTTAAGTGAATTGAGAAGTTATGATGACTTGAGCATTATTTTTTTGCTTACTTTGATGTTTCATTTGATTATTGCTTATAATTTATTTCACTGTGTCTTCCGCATTGAAAAAAAATGGTAATAATGGAATTCTTGTAATTTATTTCACTGCTGTTGTATGCAGGTGGAGTTCAATCTGAGGGCACATGGCGTGAAAGACTTCATAAATGGAGAGACATCCTTAGAAAAGAACGTTTTGCCGAGCAATTAGATTCTGTAAATGCCAAATATGTAGTTGAATTTGACATGAAAGAGGTTGAAAATAGTCTTCGGAAGGATGTAGCAGAAAAGGTGACACCCACTCAGGATACTAGGGCTCTATGGATAGCCAAGAGGTGGTGGCGCTATCGGCCTAAACTTCCTTACACTTATTTCCTCAGCAAACTTGATAGTTCTGAGGCAAGTTTCATTTCTATATAAGTCTGATGTGATTTATTTTCTCTTCCCATTTGGATATTCATGTATCATATTCCCATTAGTATGTATGTTATTATGTAAAAATTGGTCATGTTAGTTTTGAGGGAGCATGTGTACATGAAGTTTAATGTATTCAAATCTAATGATGAGGGTAGGCAGTTAACATACTCAAGGTAATACAGGATGAATATGTCTTATTAACCACTATTAACTATGGAATAGTTGTAGTTGATGAATTATCTTAATATGTCATAGATATCAATTGACTAGTAATCTTATGAAAGTAGTGTATAAACACACTCCATGCAACACACCTTTCAAGGTCAATTGTTACTTTTACATGAGATCAAGTGACCTCTAATGAGTACAAAATAGCCAGTTGTGGATCTTCTATCATTAGCATCTATATATCAATTGAAGTTTGCATGAACTCTATCCTTATAAACAATTTCTGTACCAGGGGATCTTTTGATGTATATCAGGATTTGAGCTACTAAATTTCGTTGACCATCACTTGGTGTATTTAGAAATTGACTAACAACACAAACATGGGAGACAATGTCTAGTCTAGTCATTGTGAGATAATATAATTTCCCAAATAATCTTCCGTATTTGCCTAGGTTAAGATAGGGCTCTTTTTGATTTGGTAGAAGCGTAACATTTGGGCCCATAAAAGTATCAACAAGTTTACAATCAAGCATCCTTGTTTCTTTTAAAATACCCAAAACATATTTCCTTTGAAAAGTATCAGTAACCATTTTTGATTAGGCTACTTCAATTCTATAAACGAGGATTTCATGAATTGTGTGATTGCTACATACATTCTCTTAGTAAGTGGATTTAATTGCTTCTAAGGTGATGCTTGCCCCACATATTTAAATATTTTATTCACATCTTTAGACAATGTGAGATCTCAAACACATTCAATCTTCATTTATAATCAAAGGAAAATGAGGAATACATGAAGGAAGTATGCAAAATATCCTAATTACAAGTTTCCGATTTATAGATATCTAAAATGATCTTTTATACTCCCTCTCAAGTTGGAACATATATGTCATATTAGCCAAGCTTCTTGCAACTGTAATCCACTCGAGAACCTTTGAAAGATTTTTTGGAAATCAATGGAACTACTAGAGTTAGTGGTGATTTCTCTTGAGAGCACCTTTCTTCTGACAAAAATGACAATCTATCTCTGCTTCGCTTATGAAGGATTGAATTAATAGTAAGGAAGAAGACAAATTCTTTGGAAAAGAGATATCAAAGAAGACAATTCAGTTTGACTCCGGAGCAAGAAGAGTTGTTCGACTATGAGGTGAAGAACTTGAAGCTAACATCGAGGAGGTAAGTTATGAAGAATTTACCCATTACACCGAGAAAGGGAAACAAATCGTGTTAAATATCCTATTTCTCAATATGTCTGCACAGGCAATTTCTCTAATAGACATTTTAAAGCTTTATTGTTACCACAAAAATTCCTACCTCAGCCCAAGAAGTCATAAAAAGTGAACATTAGACTCAAGCTATTATAGAGAGATAGATGCATTAGAAAGAAACTTAATATGGGAGATTGTTGAAAAACCAAGAGACAAAAGGCCATAGGGTGTGTGATGGATATTTATATTGAAACATAAGACAGATTGGTCCATAGACAGGTATAAGCTTGATTGGCTGCAAAGGGGTAAACTCAAACTTATGGAATTGGTTATAAGGAGACATTTTCTTTTGTAGTAAGGATGAATATAGTTTGAGTTATTATTGCTCTAGTAGCTCATTTTGGATTAGACTTGCGCTGGTTGGATGTAAGGAACACCTTCCTTCATGGAGCTTTGAAGAACAACGGTAAATGGAGATTCCTCCAGGATTTGAAACTCATATTGGAAGGAATATGGTATACCTCCTAAAGAGGGCCTTATATGGTCTTAAATAATTTCCAAGAGCGTAGTTTGGGAGATTTACAAAAGGTTTCCTTATTATATAAGCAAATCCACGGAGATTATACATAATTCATAACACAGTCTTAAAGGGAAACTTAGATTATTGTTGATCTATGTGAATGGCATGATTATTGCAGGAGATGATGAATAAAGAAACTGACTTTAGAGAAAGATTTTTTGCCCAATTTGAAATGAAAGACTTGGGAAAACTTGAGTAGTTCCTTGGAATAGAGCTTGCGTATACAAAAAAGGGGGTTTTCATCTCTCAAAAAATGTACACTTGATCTTTGTGAAGAAACATTTAAGTTGAAATGTAGAACCTCAAAAGTTTCTATTGTACATAAGAATATAGTTCTCCGGTAGAAAAAACATCAGAAATTCGTAGGAAAACTTATTGATTTATCAGACACGAGACTAGACATTGCTTATGTAGTTATTGTGGTAAGCCAATTTATGCATGCTTCAAGGGAAAGACATGCAAATAGTTCACAAAATTCTTTTGTAGTTGAAGTCAAACCCAGGAAAGGACCTACTTTTCAAAAAAGAAGACACTTTTGACCCTGAAGATATTTATACTAATGCAGACTATGCAGGTTCTGTTACTGAAAATCTACCTATGGTGTGTAAAGCTGAATTTAGAGCCCTTGCTCAAGGTGTGTAAATGACTTTGGAGGAATACCATATTAGATGACCTTAAAATAAAGGTTGATATCCCTAAGCAATTGTACGTTGATAACAAGTCAACCATGAGCATTGCTCATAATCCAGCAGACTTCTAGGCAAGTTGGGAATGATCAATTTTCATTTACTAACTTGAGGGGAATTGTTGTAAATGGGGATTATTAGAAACAAAAATTTCCTAATATCTCTAGTAATGAGGAAAAACATTCCTAGAATCTACACATTCGTTCCAACAGATTTTATTTCCTTTTTTAAAAGAATGTGATTGTTACAAACAGAGGAACTGAGTATGTAATAATCATGATTGTAATTAATAAAATATTTCTTTTCTTCCTCATTATTCAAGTTGTTACATATCTAGGTAGGCAACAATGCTTGTAACAGCCACTATTGTGGAAGAGTGGCACTGTAGCACAATGATGACTTTGTTATGTCGCAAGTCGTGCCCACTATTGTGCAAGAGCAGGGTGACATGATCTCATCTCACTCTCAGGAGTGGATTGGTCTTTGACATTTGGAAGCTGTTGTAAAACCAAAAATACACTCACTTTAATTGTTAGTGAGTTAATTTTGGGTTCTTACATACGTGGATTTTATTATAGCTTCTGAAATAGAAGTACTCCTCAAGCAAGCTCTAAAGCTTCAAACAAGCAAACCTTATTGTGTAAGTTTCTATTATAATTGTAGGAATAAGGAACATATTCTATATAATCATGAATATTTAGGTTATATATTTATTATTAGGAATGTTTATATTTATTCTCCTATCATATCTTCATATAATATGGAATTCTTTGAAGTTGTTAATTTGTCTTTATATAAATCTCATCTAGAGTGTGTTTTTCAGTCAAGAAGGGGGTGAAGTGTCTTAAATGAATTAGATCCTGTTTTCACTTTTTGGACTTTAGATTGATGGATTAGATTAATTTTTGTATTAGGTAACAATACGTTCAAATAGTTTTTTTTTGACTAAGTTTTTTAATAGATGATTTTGAATAATTAAATCTTGATTGTTAATGTTCAATATATATATATATATATGTATATATATAGTCTGTGTCCTACCTTTTGGAAATTATAAGTGTCATAGTGTCCCTGTCTGCGTCTTGTTTCTTGTTATTGTATATACGGCCCTTATTAGAAAACTTTAAAACATGAATGTAAGGGTTGGTGATTAACGTCGCCTATATTAGAAATTAATACAATCCTCTTTAATGAAGATTCATTTGGTTGACATTAAATTTCTAATGCACTTTCATCTTCTTGATGTTTGGTGATATGATGGGAATGCAGTTTTTGGAATCAAATTAGTAAATAAGGGATATAAATATGAATATTGTAGTACAACCTCTCTGTTTTTCTACTTATCCTGTGAACTCCTTATGTATAACTATATTTTTTGTACATAAGTATTTTGGCAAGTTAGGTCAGGTGGCAGTTGCTGAGCTTTATTCTTTTGGACAGGTAGCAGCTGTTGTCTTCACTGAAGATTTGAAAAAATTGTATGTGACAATGAAAGAAGGTTTTCCATTGGAATTTGTCGTAAGTCACTTCAAAATTGTTACTGGTGATCAGAAATCTCAAATCTCTCTCCAAGGTTCTCCAGCTGGTGTCCCTTCATGGACATGCGACTGATTAACATAGCTCTTATTTGGTAGGTTGATATCCCTCTCGATCCTCATCTGTTTGAGATTATTACAAGTTCTGGAGCTGAAGTAGATCTCCTTCAGAAGCGACAGATCCATTATTTCATGAAGGTTGTGTTTGCATTAGTACCTGGAATACTGATTCTCTGGCTTATAAGGGAGTCTGTGATGCTTCTACACATCACTTGCAAGAAGTTTCTTTACAAGAAGTATAATCAACTCATTGATATGGCTCGAGCAGAAAATTTCATTATGGTAAAGTTTTGATCTCCTATATTCTGTGGGAAATAGACCACAGAACTAAAATTACAGCACAAGGGTTCCTTTTTTCAGAAAATGACAACAAGGCCTATTCTGTTAAATCATTGAATTATTATTGTAAATAAGATCACTATATGACAATTTTTTTAGTGAAAAGAGATTCCATTTTAAAAGAAAAAGCTATGTAAACTTAACCTTATTCCACTATTTTTATGGATTGATAGTTAAATTCAGTATTCTTTGGTTTTGGAGGAGGGAGGCACATGTTCTACTTTAAATTACAGACAGTAATGTAATAAATTAATAATGCTTTCCTCCCGACATGTTGAAGGCTTATTATGTACAAAATTGAATCCAGTATCTCCATTCAATTTTGTAATTGATTTTACCTTGCTCCTTTTCTACTGGATTTTTTTACTAGTCATGTTCTTCTATTTTCAGCCAGTTGGAGAAGTTGGTGAAACAAAGTCAATGTACAAGGAAGTTGTGTTGGGGGGTGACGTTTGGGATCTTCTTGATGAGTTAATGATCTATATGGGAAATCCTATGCAGTTTTACGAAAGGGATGTGCAGTTTGTTCGGGTAAAACATTTGATATTTTCAAAGCCAGTAATCCTCCTCAGTGCTATAAATGTTTTAAGTGACATGAAATGAGGTAAGTTGTTTGACGAGAGCACTTTGCAGGGTGTTCTACTTTCTGGACCTCCAGGAACAGGAAAAACATTGTTTGCCAGGACTCTTGCAAAAGAAAGTGGATTACCTTTTGTATTTGCTTCAGGTGCTGAGTTCACCGATAGTGAAAGAAGTGGTGCATCTAGGATAAATGAGATGTTTTCCATTGCTAGGAGAAATGTAAGCAACTAAACCCTGGCTACTTCTAATATCAAATATAAGGGCAATCATGGTCTGATTTAAAGTTTTGTAGTTTGCACTTGGTTTGATATGCTCATTCAAGGCGATTGATCCATTTTTACAATTCATCAGTTAAATAGAAATCAGATGTTGTTGCTTCTAGCTTTGCTGCAAATTTTTGGTTACCTTTTTGTAACAAGAAAACATGAATATACTCTTGTTTTTTATGCTCTTTAACTATCATATTCCGAACTATTTGTCTGTACTCAGTCCACTTGATCCTTGTGGCTGCTGATAAAAAAACACGAAATTTAGTAGAATTTGTGTAGTAAAAAAAACTTGAATGAAAATCCTTATAATGAAGAAAATGTGTAGAATTTAAGAATTTTTAAATTGTAACATCTAATAGTAATTTAGTATAAATTCATGATGGGTGAGCTTATTTCTCTAAACCAATTTCAATTTCTTTGATTCAAGAGGGCAGTTTTTCTTTTTTCTTCGTTGTATGTTGCTTCAATTCCATTACATCTGCTGGGGTGCTTTAACATGTAGAAAACCATGTTTTGGTGACCTTTAACTGCCAAAGTGTCTTCTGGTGACCCAAATCCTACAATTGCGTTTACTTCCTGGCTTATTTGTTGCCTATGGTGCTGTTATAGTTGGGCTCTCCTCTCAAAGTGTCCATGGTGGTTGGGAGAAAGTCTGTCTTGGCATCACCATTTAGCAGAATATTGTTTCAGTTCTTTGGTTGCTGTGTATTTGTTATGGTTTCCTTTCCTGATCTGAGTATTCCTTATGTTCCATCTTTTTGTAATGTTTGGAATTCAATAATAAAAATAGATACCTGTTGGAAAATACATTTATAATGAGATAATTTTTTCAGGTTTTTCCCTCCTGAAAGTGAATGGTGATTTGAGGTTACAAATGCTCATATTTTATCCTGCAGGCACCTTGTTTTGTATTTGTAGATGAAATAGATGCTATTGCTGGAAGACATGCTAGGAAGGATCCTCGAAGAAGGGCAACTTTTGAGGCTCTTATTGCACAGCTTGATGGGGAGTAAGTTATCACTTTATAAATGGGAGGTTGTGACTTGGACTTATGAAAACAGTATATTAAGGTTTTATTATCGTTATTTTGCCTTGAACAATTAACCTGAGTTAATATATGTCAATGCTAATAGCCTACTTTTATTTCATATAGCTTAATTTTTTTTTTATTTTTGTTATTGTTATTTTTTTATATATATAATATTCAACTGCTTTTCGCCTGTGTGATCTGCTATTGACAAAATTGTATATATGCTCTAACTTTTGGGGTATTGTTAAATATGATTTTTGTGTATGTAATTATGGAAATATGTAAATTTTTGGATTTTAGAAATCAGGGATTGATATATTCTTTGTATCCTTAGTTACCCTTGTCTTGATTATAAATAAAGATCAGATCACACACATTCATTTAAACACTTTTGATTATACTTTATATAGTTATTGCTATATAAGTCAGGTCTATGTTGAAGAACTATCTTTTATTTGCCAACTATTAATATTCCCATCTATATGTGGCCGTAATTTAATTTCTACTTCTATTGTTTTAACATTTTGCATTTATCTCAGATATTAAGATATTTTTTCATGTTGGTGATTTCTATTTTCATCTATTTATGAAATTAGGAAGGAAAAAACTGGTGTTGACCGTGTATCTCTCAGACAAGCTATCATATTCATCTGTGCTACAAATAGGCCAGATGAATTAGATCTTGAGTTTGTTCGACCTGGACGTATTGATCGTCGTCTGTACATTGGTTTGCCTGATGCAAAGCAGAGAATCCAAATTTTTGGTGTGCACAGTTCTGGAAAGCAACTGGCAGAGGATGTGAATTTTGAAGAGGTATATGGTTTACTTGAGGAATTTATTATATAAGTAAATGAACATAGGCTAATGAATTTAAAGAGCTACTTAAGGGTAAAATAGACTTTGATAATTATGGTATGTGAATGATAAGAACGTGGCATTTTGAGAAACAGGCCTCTGTGTAGTACATTTTAGAATAGGCAGTTAGTCTCTTAAGGATTACAATATTCACTGCTTACATTACGAGTCATTTATTGGACCAGATTAATTTTTTATTGAAATTTTGAGATGATCAAAACAGATTCTGCTTCAATAGTATCTCCCTAGCAGTTGGCATAAAGTTGGATTGCATTTTTATCATGTTTATGTCTTCCTATTCGGTTTTTAATTCTTAGTTAGAATGTGAGCCTTGATATTCTTTGAGCTAACTGCGGTTGCTCTCTCTGCAACTCAACAGCTTGTCTTCCGTACTGTTGGTTTCTCTGGAGCAGATATAAGAAACCTTGTTAACGAAGCAGCAATAATGTCGGTAGGTACTGAATTTCAAATATCAGTTTTGGCTTTGAATACCTGTCATATACAATAATAATAATAATAATAAATGATATCTTTTAATATGATAATCATAATAATAATGATAAATATTATTCAAGATCCTTCATCATTCTCCTTTAATACCTGTCATATACATATTATACAACGAAATAGGTTTTTGGGTTTTCCTTACTTATATTTTGCTTAACTTGCCGATTGGAGTTCAAATCATGCTTAAATTCCCACGATTTCATCCTCAAGTGTGAGCCTTTTCCACACTGTAAGATTGCCCTCTCGCAAAAACATTTCTTAACCACAATCATGAGTTCTTAATGGTGACCCTTACTTGATTCACCTTAACCAGCGACAAAGGGAGGGGGTGACATGGGAATGTCATGGTCACCCTAATTTTAATCCCCTGTAAAATTTATACGAAAAATATTTTATGGACCCTTAAAAAAGAAAAGCATATGTTGGTCCCCCTTACCACAATTGTCTGGCTCTGCCATTGACCTCAATGAGACACAATGTCTGAATCCCTGCTAGGAAGACCTTAGATACAAAGGATATATAAACCTAGGATTTACCATCAGCTCAATATTTTGAACTGATCACCAATGATTGGTTCCAATACTAGTTGAGAGAGGTTTTCACCTAGGAGTCACAAGCCATTCCAATAAGAGAACTTAACACAACACTCAATCCAAAGCCTTATGGCAACATGTGGAGTTTTTCTTACTTGCGTGTTACACAACTTGCCTATTTCTACACAATGTTGACCTCCAAATCACACTTGAATTCCAACACTTGTTATCGGATCATGTATAGATATTTAGCTATGCAAACTCTACATTCGAGATGTTTAGTCCTTTACATAGAAGTGGTGTGTTTGAAATCTTTCATTGTCTAGAGATACGATCAAGTTATAGAAAGTAAGTTGGAGACAACCTTCACCTTACTAGTCAGTTTTGTATGATAAAGATAGACCTAACTCAAATTCTAAGTCTTGGAAATATAGATATTTACTTCCCAAATTAAGGAGTGTTTAGAATTAAGGAAAACAATTAGAATCAAGATTTACTCTATGGAATCAGAATTATCAATATGTTGGGGAAAAAAGAGATTTGATCTAAACACACTCGAGAAGAAAGGACAAGGGAAAGAGAACAAGAGATTCAAATGTGGAATCTGAAATATTATTTCTCATATACAGTATATACAATCTTATATACAACATCTATTTATAGTACACATTACAAGTAGTTAACAGCTAACTACCTAACAAACAGATAACACTATGAACTAATTGAATTGGTAAGTAGAATATGTTTGTATTTTTTTGTTTTCCCACTTTAGTGTTAGCATTAATAGAATGGATCATTTCCTGATATTCTGGCCCAGATTAGTGTACATAATTTGTCTCCCCTTCCTACTTATAATTCCTCACTATCCATTTCTGATCAGGGAGTTGAGATCTTATTTTCAAGTAATATATTTACTGCTAATCTAAATATCAATATTTTACCTGTTAGAAATGGTTTTGTCATGTTCTATTTGTATGATTTGAATTCCCTGTGTAACATTTTCTATGTCTTGTATGTATTTTTTGGTTATGATGACATTTTTTCTTGTTCATCTAGTAGTATGCTATAGTAAAATATGAAGTGTTTTAGTCATACGGAGTTGTTGGTTGCAGGTGAGGAAAGGGCATTCAAAAATTTTCCAGCGAGATATTATTGATGTATTGGATAAACAACTGCTTGAGGGTATGGGTGTTCTTCTGACAGAGGAAGAGCAACAAAAATGTGAACAAAGGGTATGCCTATCTTTTTTAATTTTCTTACTGTGAATCTGACATAGTAGACCATTTTGTATTGAACTTGTTTCTGTACAATAGGTATCTTTGGAAAAGAAGAGATTGCTTGCTGTTCATGAAGCTGGACATGTGGTGCTAGCTCACTTATTTCCTAGGTTTGATTGGCATGCATTTTCACAGCTCCTGCCTGGGGGCAAGGTATTGGCGTCATGTAATTGCACTTTACTAAATGGTGATATTTGATTATTACTATTATTATTTTGTCTTTACATGGAATTAATATTCCGATTAAGTAGGAAACTGCAATATCTGTATTCTATCCTCGAGAAGATATGGTAGACCAAGGTTATACAACATTTGGTTACATGATGATGCAAATGGTAGTGGCTCATGGTGGTCGATGTGCTGAACGTATTGTATTTGGTGATGATATAACTGATGGAGGAAGTGATGATCTTGAAAAGATAACAAAGGTAATTAATATATCATTTCAGTATATATATTTACTGCCTCAAGCAATTCATAAAGACTACAAATATAAGATAATTGCAATGTGACTTTGTGCTAAAAATGTGATAGATTCTTTTTTTAGGGCTAGGTAAAAAGAATAATTGTATCTATCACATATTCTCAGAAGGTGGATTTTAAGTGTAGTTCAATCTCACAAAACTAACTTGAAAGGTGATGTTTGCACCCTTTTATATACTATAATTTGGTCATATATCTAGTTGAGGTGTGAAACTGTGGTGGGCAGTCTGGAGTTTATCATTGTTCCCAGAAAGGTTATAGTTTATTTTGCCCTACTTTACAAAAGTGCTGCTCTACTGATGTCTCTTGGAATCTGTATTTTACTGTGTATGGCATCTCCAACTTGACACATCTACCCTTGTCCGTTGGATTTTGGTGTCATCTGGTGTTCTTGTTCCTCTTTGGTTTCATCACCAGATGAAACTGCTGCAGCAGCCCAAACAAATCCTTGTATCGTTTTGTCAGGTGTATCATCTGTCCAACATCCTTGTACTGGCTCCCGAATGAAGAGATAGTAGAGACCATGCCTGACTCTTCCACAACACCACCTTCCTTTAGACTTTTCTTTTTGCAATTTTCTGCAGCTTCATTCATTGAATAAGCTTATAATCAGTTTAAAATTATCGGACAGGTTGGGTCTGTCTAAAGGACCTGCATCAGTTTTGTTTAAATTAGTTTCAGACTTTGTGGCTCTTGTTGTTTTCGTGGCACTATACAGCCTGCATTTCTGTGGTGTTTATGGTTGGAGAGGAGTGCTACATTTAATTTGGTGTAAGGTTATTTTATTTGCTACCCTTTTGCATTCTGCCCATGGGCTTTGTAGCAGTATTTTTCTTTCAGCCATGCAGAAAAGTTGACATGCTATCCTCTTGTTTTACTATTGTTTTTTTTTCTAAAATGTTCACATCCAAGGAACCAACTCATTCGTAACTAATTCATGCTCATGTCCAAGTAGTTAGTGAACTAAAATAAGTTTATTTGTAATGCAACCATATCATCATTTCCTGATACTTATTTTCCGTGGAAGGTACATATTTGCTGTTTTTTTTTTTCATGTTAAACCTTAATATTTTTATTATTTATTTGAATTATTACATCTTCATGGTGTGTATGTGTATATGGTCATACAATTTTTTTGTTGTAATTATTTTGCTAATCGGTAAAATTTGTTTCCAGATCGCTAGGGAGATGGTTATCAGCCCTCAAAATAAAAAGTTGGGGTTAATCGGTTTAACAAAAAGGGTTGGTTTAATTGATCGACCAGACAGCCCAGATGGAGAGTTGATAAGATATAGAGTATAGTCCTTCTTTGAAGCTGCAAATATATGCAGGGTTTACCTTTCTCTGTAATGTGATAGTGACTATTTTTTTTTCCTTCTTTTGTTTTTAGTGGGATGACCCTCATGTAATTCCTGCTGATATGACCCTAGAGGTGTCCGAGCTTTTTTCAAGGGAGTTGTCAAGGGTAATTCTGTTTTGCTCTCGCTCCATCTTTATTTTGTCGCATTTGAAAGGAAGTTTAAGCTTATGCAAACTCTTCACCGTAGAATCTATTAAAGGCTTGTGCTTTATGAACTGGTGTTTCATGATAAACAAATGTGACAAAAGTGATGACAATATGAACATGGCATTTTTGTATGCATAGTGAAGAGAGAACCAGTCGTGATGGGTATTTTGGTTTTCAGCTAAATAATCATGAGGGAAATAAATATTATAAATTTGGTTAAAATTTTAAATGCTTATTATAATTATTTTCTGTGAATATACAATGATTTTTGTTATTTATTTGATATATTGAGACAGTACATTGAAGAAACTGAAGAACTTGCAATGAACGCTTTACGGAATAATAGGCACATCCTGGACTTGATTACAAAGGAACTACTGGAGAGGTCAAGGGTAACTGGATTGGTATGTTGTGCTCCTATTTCTGCTGTCATTTTCGTTTTTCTTTTTTCATTGGAGATAGAAGCTGTTAAAGAATAATTAACTTGTTTTTTGTTTGATATTTCACGGTGTTGTATAATGTATTTACTCGAAAAATATTTCTGTTCCCTCACATGCTTGAAATTGTTCCATAGATGCTGAGGATGGTTTTATATCTCACTTCCTCCCTACAAGAGCCGTTTGGGCTTCAAATGTGGTTTATGCACGTATTAGATATGTGGAATGGAAATGGACTAGCTGTTTTAATCAGAGTGGATATATAAGTCCCAAGTTTAAGGTGTATTTTTAGGAAACAGAAGTGAGACAGAAGTGAGAGAGAAGTAGGCAGGAATTATTTGGGAATTGGGATGGGGCACTCTCTAATTTGCCTTGTTATCTTTCTTTTTCTGCTATTGCTAATGGCTTTTACACGCATCACTGTGGAGTCTTAAGTTGAAGGATTGGAGCACAAAAACCAAGAGTTGAGAGGAGACTCAATCATAGCTGAATGAGATTAAGTAGTTGCTGAAAGAGAGGAAGAACATGTCAGATTTTATCTTAAAGCCAATTAACATTAAGTGAAATTGCCTGACGGATATATAAGTCGCATTCCAAGACTTGAAGCAGGCAATGTGGACTTCCCAATGCCCTCTCTGTAGATGTCTATCTAACCAAGCGAGAGCCTAACAGAATAGACAATTACCAAGATGAGTTATAGCTCTGATATCATGTCAAATTTTATCTTAAAGCCAATTGGCATTAGTGAAGTTGCACGACGAATATTTATTGAGAAAATGGAATCAATGCAATAAATAGTGGAGATTTAATATCCTCTAATAATAAAGATATTATGTGTGAATAACTAAGAATGACCCTAATAATATACATGTATAATATAGATATATATACCTGAGTATATAGTATCATCTGTATATTTCTATGATTATACAGTACTATGGGGCATGTACAAGTTGTTAGAGAGAGAAAAAGTATAAACAGGTGGTTGTAGGGAGAAGGGAAGTAGGTGGGAGTTGTCTGGGAATTGGGAGAGAATTGGGCACTCTATAATTTTCCCTGTTATCATTTCCTTTTTTCTGTTATTGCTAATTCTATTCCCAGTTCTGAATATCAATAATTATGGCTGGAACTCTGTTGTTAATACAATTAGAATTGGTTGTTCTATCATATTTTCCTGGTTCTTATCAGTATGCAATCAAACTTTGATCACTTGGTCTTGAGTTTCCTATTCAAAGCGTATTCTTCTGCTCTTTGCTGCTGCTGGCCTGATATATAATTTTATTTTCCTTTTCCTCCTTTTATGTAAGTTTTTTTTTGTTTTGTTTCTCTTTTTATATATCTTCTATTTTATGCATCCGTAGGAGGTTGAAGAAAAATTGAAGGAACATTCTCCTGTAATGTTTGAGGACTTTGTGAAGCCATTCCAAATAAACCCAGACGAGGTACTTTCTTCCCTATTCCCTATAGCTTAATGTGGTCGAAGTGTGATTGGATATCCTTCATCAATGTTATGTATTGTCACAATCGCATGCAGACAGTGATATTGCAGAATAATTGCAGGACTCTAGCCATTTCATATTATTATTGTTATTGTTATTATAGAAAAATAATTTGTTTTTCTGAGAGGTCGAAAGGTGATTGCTTATATGGTTAATTATTCTCACTCTCTACTGCCTTTTTCTGTTATTCTTAGCTGTCACTATTTACTTTATACTTTTGCATTGGTATTTTATCAGCAATCTTATAATTTTAATAAATTCTAATATTATGTTAGAAATTGAACTTAAGGCCTGATTCAATTCCACTACATCGATTTGTAAGCTGATACCTCCCCAAACTTTATACGAACTATTTAAGCTATATCTCTAGCTTATGTTAAACTAAACACCACAGTTGAGGCTGGAATCAAACATTCCTAAACCAGAGTCTAACATACTGAAGTTTGTTGGACCTATTATGTCATCTATTACCGGAACGTTATCGTACCACTCAAATATATTTTCCCATGCTCGAGATGTCTAATCCTTGGCGTAAGGGGGTGGTGTGTTGAAGATCGTAATCAACTAGAGATAAAGTCAAACTATAGTATATAAGTGGGTTTAAATTTTACTTTACAAGTTTTTGTTAGATTGACTTAGACTTAAAGTCCACTTTCTAAGAGAGAGGAATAACAAGAGAGAAACAATTAGTAAGAGGAGAAAACACTATTAGGTTTTAGAGTGGAAATGGGGATGGAGAGAGGTAAGGTCTATTTGATCATTAATTTACATATAAGTTCAGATCCATTAACATATATGGAGATAGGTGTTTTGGCCCATTTAAGAGGCTTTATTTAAAAGTTTTTAAATAGGTTTACAAGTCAAACTTTAAAAAAATGATCTATTTTAAGTAAATGGGCCAGACTTAGAATCAAGCCCTGTAACGCTTAGCCAATCCTAGCCTATTACCACCTATAGTTTAATGGTTTCCATTTCTGGATCAGTTTCTATAATTTTCTCCTTGCTGTTCTGCTTTTCACTTTCCTCCAAACAATGCAATAATTATAATTTTATGGATGCAGGAGGGACCATTACCGCATAATGATCGACTACGGTATCACTTACCCGACTTATATCCTGCTCCTCTCCATAGATGTTGACACATTCATATATTCCTGTTATAACCTCAGTTGCCACAGTTCTAATTGGGGACAGAGAAATGAGTTTGATGTGGTAACTTCTTTATAGAAACTCAACCCCATGGACAAGAAGGGAATGAATGAGGAAGAACACACTGAAGCTTTTAATTAAACTTAAATTACTCATTTGATGAGTTCTTTACAATGGTAAGCCTTGTAGACATGTCCACAAAAATTAGTTAAGGGAGGAGGTAGATTCGTTGTGTCACACTACTGAAATTCTTTTTTCAGTTTTCGGGCTTGTACAAAATTTTATGTATGGTGAGGATTTTAGCTCTCAAAATTTGAAGCTGAATTTCGTACGCTTGTTGAGTATGATGCCGAGTCTAGTGAAGTTAATGCTTTGCAATTTTGTAAAATCTAAGCATGGATATGATATAACTTTTCACACAATAAATAAATAAATTGTTCTGATGATTAGTAGTAAGATTGTAGTTTCAAATTCTAACTGTTCGTAGCATTATTTGTTTCTTGGTCAGAATTTATGTAAGAGTCTCACCAAATATTAAAAGTATAAGATATTGATCTTGTTTCCTTATTATTGTATCTCTTTATCATGTAAATAAGAATATTCAGGTTCTAAACATCTTCTAAGATGCTTTCTTATTTTCTCGTTGTAGTTTAGGATTGTTCACTGTATTTTCCTATTTCATCATGACTTGTTTCTTAATTAGTTTGATTATAATTGTTAAAAGGATTAATTACAAAATAGGGAATGTAAACCGAGATGAAATGTAATGAATTCTATTTGTTCTGTTCAAAACGTAGGTATTCTTATTTATAACGAAGAAAATATATATTATAATATAATCAATATATTATTTGATAAAATGTTTCGTTATAACAATTAAATTATATTCTAATTTCTTCTTAAGACAAGACAATTATCACGAGGAACTTGGTGAGTATTTTTTTTTAGGTTGTTGACTATGACAAAATAAATAATGCGAAAAATAATAAATACTTTTGGAATTGACTTTCCCTTTGTTATAGTGATAATCAATCTTCAAGAGGCTTTGTTCTTTTGAAATCACATTTTCCTTGTGGCGACAAAATTTTTCTTAGTATGATACTTTGATGTTTAAGTCAGTTTAGTGTTTGAGTGAATGGTAGTTTTGGAATACTAATTTCATTATCTTTGAAAAAATTGCATTTGTTTCTCTTTTAGTATAGAGATTAAAAGGGTGACAAAATAAGTAAAAGAGAATGATACAATTTCCAAAGTTGGTAAGAGAGAAATTGAAATGAAATATAAAGTTTGTGTGTAATAGTTGCACATGAATATTGCTATTTACATGGTAAAGAGATAAAATAATAAGAAAAAAAAATCAATGTCTTATACTAAAACATATTTGGTAAGATATTTTTTTTCTATTATATTACATCTCTAATAATAATTAAAATAATAATTAAGGATTAGTGATGTTCTTGCTGTTACGTTGTGTTCTATTATATTACATCTTTAATCAAAATTACATAATAATTAAAGATTAGTGATGTTATGTTTCTGTATTTTGATTTCACTTTGTAATCTTTGTTCCGAAATTGATTGACACTATATTTTTTGTTCGATTTTTCATATAATTGCTTGTGACCATTTAAATTTTTTTTGTTATAGCAATTTTGTTTATTGTTCTAATCGAGAATAAATAAGAGTCTTTTAAAGTGGAGAATCTAGGTTGAGATGAAGTGAATATCTTATATAAAGGATTATCAAGATTTAATGATAGTAAGTCAATTAGTGATTAAAAAAACTTTCTAAAGTCAAAGTGAATAAGATTTCAAAATTTTTGAGTAAAAATAAATAAAGATATTAAGTGAGTCATAAATACTCTATGATAATATTTACATAAAATATAAGTAATTGTTTTGGTTACAAGAGTGTTCCAATTTTCGTATTATTTTCTTGTATTAACATGAAAATCAGTTAGTACAAAAGTAAAAAAAAGAAAAGTATGATCACTCAAATTAGAAGCAACTACTTTCTTCCTACGATCCAATTAGAGTTAGCACATAAGTAAGTAATTGAAACATTATGGCATTGGACAGTCACACATTAGAGAACATAGGTGTTGACACGTGTACGTGTGGATTTGAAAGGTGTAATCATAAATTATAAACACACACCACACCATATACCCACCTTTTTATGGTTTATTTTTACATGAAATTAAACCAAACAGCTCCATCGTTCTTTTCTTCCCTCCCTATTATCTCCACCACCGCCGCGCCGAGGTTCGCCTCCGCCAACAGCCGTGACGGCACCTTCACCACGCCGAGATTCACCAGATTTTTTATCGTTGATTCATTCTCATACGAACAACGCTTTTTCCGAAGAACCATTGTATAGCTCACGTAAGCACCCATAGTAGCCTCTTCATTGCCTTTTCCGAAGAACCACGAAGCTTCAACTTCAAACTCTAACTCTTTTGAAGCCATCAAACCAGCAACTGTACGCACGGCATAAAATCCCTTCCACGCCAATGCTTATTTTACTTCTTAATTTCGTTCGACAACCTTAAAGATAGATTCTTTTTTCAATTTTGGGAGAAGGGGTGTTTTGATTTTGTGGAATATCTTTGTATTTCTGATTCTCCTTCATGCCATGAATATATCCCACAAGCAACACTTCCATTAGGTTAGAGGGTCAATGCTTCTACTCCACATGGCATACCCAAGCTCATGACTTTCTCGTTTTTCACCGCTTTTCAAGCCTTCAATTATCGTACTATTACTCAGCTACGACAACTCTCTGACAAAGGGTTAATCATAACAACACCTGATTCTTGGTTTGTCAAGATAGTTTCTACCCTCTTTCTGTGCTCTAGCACTTTTGATGATGGGTTTTTGGATTATTTCCGTAAGCACTTAACTCCTTCTCATGTCTCAGAGGTTGTTAGAAGGCTTAACAACCCCAACTTGGGTTTCATGTTCTATCAGTTTACAAGAGAAAGGTTGAGTATGGCGCATTCATTTTGGACTTATAATATGCTTTTGAGGTCCCTTTGTCGAGCAAGTCTCCACAGTTCAGCAAAATTGTTATATGATTCCATGAGGTCTGATGGGCAATTGCCTGATTCTGGGCTTTTGGGATTTTTGGTTTCTTCTTTTGCACTGGCTGACAGGTTTGATGTTTCAAAGGAATTGCTTGCTGAAGCTCAGTGCAATGGGATTCAAGTAAAGGTGATTGTTTATAACAACTTTTTGAACATATTGATTAAACACAATAAGTTAGATGATGCCATTTGTTTATTTAGGGAGCTTATGAGAACACATTCTTCTCTAGAAACCTTCACCTTCAACATTTTAATGCGGGGTTTATGCACAGCTGGAGAAGTTGATGAAGCTTTCAGGCTTCTCAGTGATATGAGAAGTTTTGGTTGTTTGCCCGATATAGTTACATATAACACTCTATTACATGGCTTATGTAGAATAGATCTAGTTGATAGAGCATTCGGTTTACTGAAAGAAGTTTGTCTAAAATGTGAGTTTGCCCCTAATGTTGTTAGCTATACAACAGTGATATCGGGTTATTGCAGATTGAGTAAGATGAAAGAGGCCTCCTCTCTTTTTGATGAAATGATTAGATCCGGAATCATGCCTAATGTCTTTACCTTTACTGCTCTCATTGACGGCTTTGTTAAGGCAAGTGACATGGTTTCTGCACTAGGTATGCACAAGAAGATGCTTTTACATGGCTGTCCTCCCAATGTTGTTACTTTGACTTCCTTAATTGATGGCTATTGCCGAATTGGATGGGTGGATCATGGCTTGGACTTATTGCATGAAATGAAAGCACGTCATGTTCCGGCAAATTTGTATACTTTCTCTGTTCTTATCAGTGCTTTGTGCAAGAGCAATAGACTGCAAGAAGCACATAATCTTTTGAGACTATTGAAGCAAAGTGACCTTGTTCCACAGTCTTTTGTCTACAATCCTGTCATTGATGGATATTGCAAATCTGGGAACATTGATGAGGCTAATGCACTTGTGGCAGAAATGGAAGAGAAAGGCAAGCCTGATAAGTTGACATTTACCATTCTTATTATTGGGCATTGTATGAAAGGAAGAACACCTGAAGCAATTGGTATCTTCTACAAGATGCTGGAAGCTGGTTGTACTCCAGATGACATCACAATTAGAACGTTGAGTTCCTGCCTTTTGAAGGCTGGGATGCCTAGTGAGGCTTCCCGCATTAAGGAAACTATATTTGAGAAGCAGAGTACATTACTGAAAAAATCTTATCATGAAAGTATAAATTCAGATAAGTCAATTCCTGTTCATTAAGGTAAATGGCTAAGCAGTGGTTTCGGGAATACATTCATGAGACAATGTGTCACTAGTTATCGATACTATCAATTCAATAGAATTTGAATTACCCATCTTCCCAAGGTTCTGCCTGTCTTCTTGGAGCAGGCAGGTATGCTCTCTTCTTGTAATTGTTTTTTGTTAGTTGTTTTTTCAACTAAAGTTGAATGTGACACAAGGAGATTTTGTATTTCTTAATGTGAAATTGGTTATACAAGGAGATATTGTTGCGACACTCATATCAAGGAAATAGTAATAGAAAATTGATTAATGCCTGTTTTCAACAACCTCAATGCTGTTGAAAAGCCAGAAGTTTCAATTGTAATTTTGCAAGTAGTTTAAAACCTTGGCGATGCATCACTTGTCCAGCATGGCAGCAAACCATTGCCTGGACTAGATTGTTTTTCAAGCTCATGATGCTTGCTTCTTTTTGAGGTTACACTTTGTGCTGCAAATTGTCAGTTCTCAGTTGTCCAAATCATGTCATTTCATGTTGATTAATTTGAAATTTTGATGTTGCTGAGTATTTGTGCTAATTGGGACAAGGTTGCTTTATTTGTCCTCTAATCTGGTTTTTTTGCAATTGTCATAGTTGTTCTGATAACTGTCTTGTTTTACAGCACAAAAAACCTGCTAATGGCATGTTACTTGGCTCCAGTTCTCGCAATCCAGTAGGAGAGGCACCTGCTTCCCCGAAGTACTCTGACAGACTGTCTCCTGCAATCAACAACTATCTGTCTGAGGCCTCAAGGCAGGAAGTCATGGTGAGCCAACTTCTGTAGAGCTGATACCTTTCTACCACATATACTTTCTTATTTGGCTCAAGTACTGGATGTAGGTGTCTGCATTCTGTGCATCTCATTCCTTAACTTTTTTTGGCAGCCCCTGGGAACACCAGATAACTGGTATTTATGGCAGAGAGTAAATTCCCAGTTAAACTCCCCTAGCCAGCCATATTCTTTGAGAGGCTCTTGCTCAAGCACAGTCTTCTAGGATTGGAGCATCTGCTCAAGCACTTGGAGAATCTTTACTTCCACTTTTAAGACAGAAATTGGTACATTTTTCCTTCTGTAATTAAATTTTAATTTGTTAATGGGTCATGCTTTAATCATTGTTACCTTAGTTTATGGGTCAAAGCTTTGCATGCTGTTATGCACAATTTCAAAGTAATCATCAGCTGCAATGGCTACTGAACATGGATATATTTACTGTTCATTTGGAAAGAACTTCCACCCACTTGTCTGTGTTTATCGCTTTTTTTTTTCACTTTTGCTAACTAACTCTACATTTTCTTTTGTTATGGACGTGTACCAATTGTAACTCCATGCTTTTTGGAATATAATTTCTTAATAAGTTTTCCAAAAAACCTACTTGTATCATGTTGAATTAAGATTTAGAATTTACTGTTGAATTAAGAGCTGCAAGTATCAGTATATATATTTGTGTTATTTTTTTTTTCTTTATTAGTTTTTATTTTGTTTAAATTAATCCTCAATGGTGGTTTTTAAGCTTGTTAAAACAGGTTTAAATTATCACCGTTAATTTTTTTTTTCAAATACTAACTATTATTTATATCAAGGAAAAAATAGACAATTTATTCATGTTTGAAAAAAGGTTTGAAAAATGTTAAAAAGCAGACAATTCAACCATTCTTCTTGTATGTTTTTGTTTTATAGTACTTTGAAGAAAAATAAATAAATGAATTTCTTGACAAAATTTGGTCTCTGTAACAATTTTGGAGTAATGTTAATATGTCAAATACTGATTTACGTAAAATATTAATAGTAGATTTCAAAATTAACTTTAGTACACGTAATTCTGAGACATATTTTAAATACGTAAATAATAGACTGTAATTGTTTAATTTTGAAAATCTAGAACTAAAATTATACACTCGCGAAATTATAATGGCTAAAAGTGAATTTAAACATATTTCTTAATGTATTCGCGCTAATTTTAAAATAATTATAATTACTGAAATTATATTTACAAATAAAAACACGAGGAATTGTCCATTTTGATAATTTATTAAAAAATTTACCATTTTTATTTATTCCAATTATCAATAAAATAACTTTAAATTAAATTCACACTTTTTTCATTTTTTAAATGTACTTTTTATTTGACAAAATACTACAAACAGAATCATTTTTAAATTCTTACTCTTTTTTTCAAACGTAAAAGTATTAACTAAGTAAAAGAGGAGTTGAGCCTAAGATACTGATAACAGCACAATGTATATAATCATGGGAATCACAACAATTTTATTTTATTTTTGGGTTTTACAGTTGGAGAAAATTCAGGTATTTAATAATTTAAAAGTAACGCATCATATCATAATATTCTACAAATCATAAATTGATTCCCGGTGTGTGAAGGAGCTAAAACCTGAATCTTCTGCTGGTTCAGAGCTTGCTTTTTGGAACACCAACTGGTGCATTTCTTGATCTCTTTTCTACTGATCGAGATACTTGCTTCACAGCCTCTTTCTGTAAATGACGAGGCCGACTCAGCCAAAGTCCTCCGTCAACTATCAGAACGTCGCCATTGATGAATTTTCCTTCACAAATTTGGAGAAATGTTTCAATTTTCCATCCGTAAAAAATATTATGAACTATGTTCGTACAATAACATTGATAACTGTATTGATGATGGCTTAGAATTTAGAAGTAATGAACACATGTGAAGAAACATTTGCGAATATTTGGGTGAATAGATAAAGCGACGAACCTGCATCTGATACTAGGAAAAGTGCAGTCATGGCTATATCCCATTTCTCCCCAAGTTTATAGAGTGGCATGTAATCTCTGGCTTTGCTGCTGATTTCGTCGGGAGCTAGTTTACTCATGCCAGGAGTGTCACTTATTGGACCTGGTGCAATTCCATTGACTCTAATATCATAGTCTGTTCCCCATTCTAGGGCCAAGTTTCTTGTAGTGGCATCAACAGCTGCCTGTTGAACAATAGAAATTTTAAAGGTGAAAGTTGATTTTAACATGTAAGTAATGTGCTACAAACCTTTGCAGCAGACACGTGAATTTGGTACCAAGAAGCTGTATAATGCAAGGTAGCACTGATGTTTATTATTGATCCCCCACCAGAAGAGCTGCTCTTTCCTTCTCCCCCTTTCTTGAGATATTTTAGTGCTTCACGGCACATTGTGAATGTGCCAACAGAATCAATGTCCAAAACTGTCAAGAATAATTACAGCTTATCACCATTTCCTTTCTATTAATTGGTAGAGTTAGAAGAAGGTTGCATCATGTTCTAAACCTGAGATAGCTTAGTGTCTGGAGTAACCACTCATCTGAAACATAACAATCTATCCTATCCACATTTTTAGATGGGTGCTTTCTTCAAGCAGTGATGCCGAAATGTGTAGCGTCTAACAACAGTTAACATAATTGACAAAACTTAAGACCCGTTTGGAAAACAAGTTAATTAAGTACTTATCATATAAGAACTTATATAAGTTGTTTCCATGAACAAAAAGTTAAGTTGATTTCATAACTTCTTTCTCAAAAGGTTTCCATAAGCTCTCCAACAACTTACACACATGCTTATGTCACAAGACAAGTTCAAACAACTATAAATAAGTTCTTCCAAAATCATGATACGATTTATTAAGTGTTTTTGATACAGTCCTCCATTCAGAATTGGAACTTCAGCAATGCCCATAATAGAAGTTTCGTATCCAAAATCAACATTAGTGACTGGGTGAAACTTTAATTTTGATTGGAGAGTATCACTGAAGTCTAAAATACCTTAGGAAACTACATTAACAAATTATCTCGAGTAAAAATTCTATCAATCAGATTTAAGTACACAGGGAATTGCACCAATCATCTAACATGAGATAAGTAAGCAACCCTTCAACATAATCACGAAGATGCATTGAAAATCATATATTATTAATGATTCAATATACTGTTTTTCTTTTTAATTCTTTAACCAATATCCCTATTATCATTTGCCTTAAAAAAGAAAAGAAAAGAAAAGGTGACACCGACAGAACCTGTTCGAAAGCCATTTGGGGAGAGATCCTCTGCCGACACAAGGAAGTTCCCAGCCGCAGCATTCACAAGTATATCAATCCTTCCAAAATGCTTAAACGTTGATTCCACTACCCTCTCTGCATCCTCTTGCTTCCGCACATCCCCCTCAAACCCAACCGCCTAAACCACAACAAAATTCACATCAATAACCCATTCATTCTTGCCGAAACAAAAAATCAAAATTCAAACATTCAGAGTCAGGAAGCAGTTCAAATGACCAAAAGTCCATCAGTTTAATTTTTCCTCCCAAGGGAGTGGTTCTTCTACAAAACTTACACGCAGTTCTACAATGTTGTTTTGTGTTCTCTATTAAAAATTAATGTTTTGGCTCTAACAATGCCTAGTAAATTTCAATAGGTATTCCTGATAAAAGAAAACTCTAATTTTAATCCAAGAGTAGTAACACTAAAAGCACCTTCCACACTACATCTAACTTTGTCCACGAATCCTCCCGTGTTAAATTTTCCCAGGCATATATAGTGGAAATATATATTGTTTCGGTACTTCAAAATAAAAAATAGTCTCACATGACTTTACAAACATTTTTCTGCCCCAATTCATAAAAAGACACCATTAAAGACAAGTCCACGAGGTTCATTCTAGTCTCCATTCGTGACAATACTAGTTCTAAAATCTGTTTAAACTCTTTGAAGAGAAAACAAATTAAGAAAAAAAGAATCAAATGAGTTCCACTCTAAGTTAAAAAATTCATCTATGCATAAATAAACTTAATTTTCTTCAGAGAAAAACTATCAGAAAGAGTTTTTTACAAATGAACTAATATATGTTAATTTCATTACTTTCTTCTTGCCCAAACAAGCGTAGTGGACTTGACAGATAACTTTGGGGATGAAAGAATTACACACTAGAAAGAGAGCCTTGTAGACTATTGTTACTGTAGACAAAAAATAACTAGATTTCGGAACAATTACGTTAACCTCATTTGCATAAATCTACACAACAAATTGAATAAGATCGCAGTTATTTGATTTGTAAGAGTGGAGGGAAGTGAAAATTGAGCAAAGTGAATTGAATTGAAGGAAAGTAGCGATTGGATTGGTTACAGGAATGGAGAGGGATTGGAGAACGGAGACGGCGGAGTGAAGAACTTGGCTCCGGCGACCCATGAGCGCGACGGAGGCTCCATGTTTGCCGAATTGCGTAGAAATTTCGAAGCCGATTCCAGAAGCTCCTCCGGTTATCAGAGCAACCTTCCCCTTCAGAATTCCTGCTTTGAACGGAGATTCCATAAGATTCCAAGATTCTGATATTCTAAGATTCAACGATTTCTACCTTCGTCTTCCTAATGCTTTGTTGAAATCGCACTTTCCACCTTCGCTCAATAACATGCTTATATATATATATATATACTATTCACATTTTCATTACATTAAAATAATATAGTTTTAAAAATATAGAATATTATAACTTTTATAATATTATTATTTTTATAAATGATTAATTAAAAGATGAAAATAATGTAATTTAAAAGTATATGTAATTAAAAAAAGTATGTGACCAAAAATTATTCAACTACTTTTTTTATTAAATAACTTATTTATTTTATTTACTAAAGAATAAATTGATCTAATTAAAAAACACACAAAATTACGGGATAATGTATATTCTTTATATAATAGTATATCCATATTTAAAATATTATTGTAGATTTTATTTCAATAAAAAATGTTTTAATAATTTTTTATTTATATTTAAAACTTTTAAAGGATAAAAAAAATATTTTTATCTTTATGTACATATTAAAATTTGGAAGTTTAATATATTTTTTTGTCTTTTTTTTTTCTGATCTATAATATAAAATGATTATTTTTTATTCAAATTTAGACCATTCAAATATTTGTAATATTTGAAATGATTATATCACAGATAAAAATAATTTAGTGTTTTTTTCTTTTCTCTTTTCTCATATGGTGTCATAAGAAGATTAGCATATTTATGGTTTCAATAAAAATTTTAGTTTTCTACATTACATAACAATACTAAAATTAATGTAGTGTTTCTTTTGGATAATGAATACAAAATTAATGTGTATGGAAAGATAATTTTTTTTTAAGAAAATATGGTTTTTAATACACTTTTTTTATGAGTATATACAAGAATAAATAATATGATTACGTTCATGTATAAATAGAAAAGAGTAAATTATAAGGATAATCAATAATATAATAATAATAATATTAATAACAATAATAATATTGTTGATAGTAATATTAATAATACTTTTAATAATATTAATGACAATGTTATTAATGATATTAATTATCATATTAATAATAACATTACTAATAGTAATAATAATAATTAATAATATTAAAAATAATAACAATATTAATAATATAAATAATAATGTTAATAATATTTTTAACGAAGTAGAGCCCGTTAGTTTTCTTGCAATTTCGAATTTATAACTGAAACGTGATATAAACAAAACCACTTATTAAAAAAACAAGCAAAGTTGCATCTATTTAGTTAAACTTAAAATAAATATTTTTTAAATAATTTTTTTTAAAAATCACTTATTTAAGAATTGAATCATTTACTTCTTAAAAAATATATAACTTTATTTTAAAATAAACAAATCAGACAAATAAAAATCTATTTATTTTGTTAAAAAAAACTCTTCTTTGAAAAAAAAAATACCTCAATGAAATTTATGTTTAACAGTTCATGTAAGAAAAATCGATATGGATTACTTGATATATTATATGCTTCTTAAGTGTGAATTTCTTACCAATTCAAGTGTTGTTTAATTCGTAAAATTGGTGATCAAGCATTTTTATCCAGCATTTAAACAACAATTTGATTATATTAACTTTTAGAATATACAATTAAAAAAACATCCAACCAGAAATATTACAGAATGCATAATCTACAATAGTAATTTTAACTCATAATCTAACTTATATTGCAGATTATCCCATTCAAAAATAAATTTTCAGATTATGTTATCTAAAATATATTTTATCTGAGCTTCAGAAATTGATTTCAAATTACACATTTTGCAAATGCATTGCATACATGGAAAGTGGAACACTTCCTATGTAACAGTAATAAAGCTGGGTTTAGTGAAACACCATTTACCAATTTATGAAACCCAAAGAGTTATGTCACAAAAATAAAGTGCAATGTTGAGAGCCAAACATGAAAATGAGTTTTCTAAAACCATTAAAAAACCTTGTTCTAAAACATATCAATATCTTGCTCCACCAGAAAAATTGAAGCAAAAGTGACATACATAATAGCTGTTCAAAGGTTCTGCACTTAGCATTAGGATATATCATCTCCTGTCACCATGATGCCTCCTATGAGGATAATCATCAGCTTCAATATCTTGTCTTTTGTGTCCACGTTCCTCCCTTCTAGCTCTGTAATCACCATCCTCCCTTCTACGTTTGTGATCCTCATCAGCTTCAATATCTTTCCTTTTATTATACCCTCGTTCCTCCTTTCTGTGTCTGTAATCTTCATCTTTTCTTCCAATTTTGTAATCATCGTCACTTGGACTTTTGTTTCTTCGTCCAGAATCAATCTTCACCACATCTTGCTTTCCACTGTCTTCAGGTCTTTTCCTATAATCTCTGTCATTCCTTCTCTCCAAATGGCTAGAATCTGTGTTTCTTCTATCATCTCGACTAGCTCGTCTTTCTCTGTAGCTATCATCTTCATCCATTCTTCTAGAGTCTCGCTCGTCTTTGTGCTTGTAGCTATCATCTTCATCTCTTCTTCTAGAGTCTCGCTCGTCTTTACGCTTGTAGCTATCATCTTCATCTCTTTTTCTGGATTCATGATCATCTTTCCACCTGTAATCATCATTTCCATGTCTTCTTCCCATGCGCCTATCTCTGTCTTTCTTGTCACCATGGGAATCCAATTCTCTTGCACCTCTTTCATGGCGTGCTTTGTTTTCTCCATTTCCCCCATGCCCTCTGCTTCTATCACCATACCTATCTCTTTTCGAGTCTACCATATCCTGATCCTTACGACTTCTATAATCTTTAAAATTTTCATCCCTACCTTTTTTCTCAACTGGGTCATCCCTGTCATGCCTTTGGTGTTTTACATCTTGCCTTGGGCTTTCTGGGTTATCATCTCCATCAAAAACCATTTCATATCTGCATGCACCATGAAATTGCTGTCAGACATTTGGGCAGATAAAATCAGAGACAATCAAAGAGTGACACATGCAATCAGAAGTACATACCTCGAATTATCTTCACCACGTTGGGTATTATCATCCTTTAAAATGTATTTTGTTTGTGGTTGATTCATTGTAGCCTCTCCAGTGCAGTCCTTGGCAATATGATCTGTAGAGCCACATTTGAAGCAACCACCACCTGCGGTGAAAATTATTGTGATAAGATTACATAGGGAAAGGAGCAGCTATTTACAACCAAACATTGGCATTCAGCACAATGCTGTAAAAATGAAACAAGTACTAAACAAATGCTTACAGATTGTGTGATATTGGTAAGAACCTTGGAAGAACCACATAACAAAAGCTAAAGCTAGCTGTTGTAGTTGGAAATCCCAAGGTCTCATAAACCTCACAAGAATCTCTTATTTCTAATGTGAGACTTACATCCATTCCTAGCAATTGAATCCTAACAGATATCGTTATCCTTACCTTTACCCTTTTGATCTTTCCTCTTGTATTGGGACCACAATTTTGACACACTTTGACTAAAATCCACATGTATCCTTCGATCATCAATCAAAGCATTATCCATCTGCAATTCAGGGAGCAATCAAAGAGAGAAAAAGTTCCGGATACGAGTTTTCTTTTCAAAACAAAGCAATTTTTTTCCGTATATACACTTAAAAATGTTTATTTGAACTCAGAATTGCTAGAGAAAATAACAACTCTTCAACCCACTGTCTGAAAATCGAATTAAAATTAAAACACAAGATCAGACAGAAAATGTAATTTAACAGGTAGGCAAGCATCCGAAAGAATAACATTATCATTATCATTTGTATCTATAGTATATTTAAGCCAATCAAGGATAGAAGGAATAAATAAATAAACCCTAAATAAATAAATAAATCTACAACAGTATCTAATGTGCATGAAGCAAAACAGAATAATTTACTGCCAAGAAAAATAAACAATACTCATGGTAAAAATATGCTTCATAATTTTCAGAATACCTTAAAATATGCTTGCTCACATGACTGTCTGTCCTCAAATTCTGTCAATGAGTAAATATAAGATACTGTTAATTGAATGAAAACAAAAATGTGATAATTCATTTTCCAATTACAGAGTAGGTTTTTATCTAGACTATCACCAGACTCGATATCACATTCACAGTTAGTGTGGTAAGCCAATTTCTAAATGTCCCTTGTGATAGTCATTGTGATGTTGTGACACGTATTCTTTGATACATGAAAAAAGCTACAGGACAAGGATTATTGTATGAAGACAAAGGAAATACAAAAATCACTTGTTATTCTGATGTGGATTGAGTAGGATCACCATCAGATAGAAGATCCATTTCTGGTACTATGTTCTTACCGGAGGAAACCTGATCTCATGGAGAAACAAAAGCCAAACATAGTCGCTAGATCCAATGCAAAAAACATAATATCGTGCTACAGAAGTAGCCACTTGTGAGCTTACCTGACCTGGGCAACTACTACAACAACTAAAAATCGGGAACATCTATGAAACGAAGCTAATTTGTGACAATCAAACTGCACTTCTGTTAGGAACCCAGTAAAAGGAAATCAAGAAACACAAAGACAGAGATAGAACTCTGAAAAATTCCCCTGTTTATTGTGGTTCACTGTTACAGAAAGAAAAACCTTCAAAGGGAACAACCTCCCTTTCTCACAGGACTATTCCTGTTTGAGGAAATCTAATACTCAAAAAACTCCCCTTCCCAAAACCTGTTGGTCTTTATTTAAAGACCAACTATACCCAACCAACAACTAACCGCTCCCTTAACGGTTCCTATTATTTCTCCTATGATACACCTTCCCTGTCATTTCCTTATTCTTATTTTCTGTCCTAACAACTTCACATTGCATCAAAACCGGGCTTCCATTAAAGAACCCAACAAATAGAGATTAATTATCACTTTGTTAGAGAAAAGGTGCTCTCTAAAGAGATCACAACTGATTTTGTCAATTCTAGTAACCAGTAGGTTGATGTGTTCACCAAGTCTCTTTAACAGCATTCCAGTGGTGATGTTGAGGGTTGTTCATGAACTGGCATGCTTTGTTGACACTATAGGCGAGTTCAGGACGAGTGATGAGGATATATTGAAGAGAGCCTACCACTGAGCGATAGAATGAAGGATCATCAACAGCAGTGGTAGCGTCTATTGTTAGACGAGTAGTGGAGAGCATAGGTGTTGGTTGAGGCTTGGAAGAGAGCATGTTGGTTTTACGAAGGAGATCCTGAATGTATTTAGTTTGAGATAGATGTAAGCCGCCATCCAACGTCCAAGTGGCTTCAATCCCGAGAAAGTAATGAAGAGTCCCAAGGTCCTTTAGGGCAAAGTGCTGATTGAGAGAGTGAATAAGACGCTGAATGGCACTGTTAGAGTTCCCTGTGATTAGTATGTCATCAACATAGATTAGGACAAAGAGAGTAATATTGTTGTGGAAGTGAAGGAAAAGAGAGGTGTCACTTTTAGTAGGATGAAAACCAAGAGAAAGCAAAGTGGTACTTAGCTTGTGAAACCAGGATCTAGGTGCTTGCTTCAACCCATAGAGAGCTTTGGTAAGTTTGCAGACAGTGTTGGAGTCACCAGTTTCAAAACCAGGAGGTTGACTCATGTAGACAGATTCCTCAAGGTCACCATACAAAAAGGCGTTATTAATATCAATTTGATTGACATACCAGTTTAGTTGAAGGGCTAGAGTAAGTATAATACGGATGGTGACAGGCTTTATCACAGGACTGAATGTTTCAAAATAGTCAAAACCATATTGCTGATGAAAACCTTTGGCGACGAGGCGAGCTTTATTGCGCTGAAATGAGCCATCAACATTGTATTTTATTTTGAAAATCCATTTGCAGCCAATGGGTTGAACTCCAGGAGGAAAGGTAGTGAGAATCCAAGTGTTGTTTGTGTTTAGAGCAGCAAGTTCTTCTTGCATGGCAGCAAGCCATTGGGGAAGCTGTAAGGCCTCTTTGGTGGATTTTGGGAGAGGCAACACAGGGACAGTAGTGAAAGCACTTGGACCAAGTAAGGCAGCCTTCGCACGTGTAAGCATAGGGTGAGTGTTGTGAGGAGCACAATGTTGTGGTGGTGAAACCGTGGAAGACAAATCAGAGTGAGAAGATGTGGATGCAGAGGAAGCAGGTTGGTCATGTGAAGAGGCAGGGGCGATGGGTTGTGAGGCAGGAAGAGCTGGTTGTGACACAGAGAAAGTTGGTTGTTGAAAAACAGTTAAACTAGGTGAAGCATCGGAGGGGCTATTTGTGGGTGGAGAGACAGAAGAAAAAGGGTTAGAAGAATCAGCATAGGGAAAAACAGATTCATTAAAGGTAACATGGCGAGTAATATACATACGCCCAGAGGGAGAGAGACACATGTAGCCTTTGTGATTGGATGCATAGCCAAGAAACACACACAAAGATGAACGAAAACTCATTTTATGTTTATTATATGGGCGAAGCAAAGGATAACAAGCACATCCAAAGGTTTTATAAAAAACATAATCAGGGTGTGTGTTAAACAACAATAGTATGGGCTTTGATTATTTAAAACAGGTGTGGTAAAACATTGATAATGGATACAACAGCAGTGAAAGCATAGCCCCAGAAATGCATGCGTAATTTAGAGCAAGCAAGTAAAGTCAAACCAATATCAACAATATGTCTATGCTTGCGTTCCACAGAACCATTCTGTTCATGAGTGTGAGGGCAAGTTAGACGGTGAGATATGCCATTGGATAGCAAAAAGGATTTAAAACAGAGAAATTCTTTTGCATTATCAGTCTGAATGCTTAACAAAGGAAAACCAGTCTGTTTTTCAACATATATTTTGAAAGATTTAAAAACAGTGAGAGCTTGTGATTTAGCATGAATTAAATAGAACCAAACATATCTAGTGTAAGCATCCACAAAAGAGATATAATAAGGAGCACCATTAGTGGAAGGGGTAGCCGATGGCCCCCAAATGTCAATGAAAGCAAGTTGTAAAGGTTTAGAGTATATAGTTTGAGAGGCTTTAAAAGGAAGCTGATGGGACTTGCCAACAACACAGGATTCACAAAATTCATGTTTAGCAGTAAAGGGTATATTACACATCTTCATTATTTGATGAATCACTCTTGGTTGGGCATGACCAAACCGGGAGTGCCACAAATGATAAGCAGAAGAGCCAGCAGAGAGTGCAGTATTGTAAGCAGAGTATGATGCAGTTTGAACTAGATTGGGAAACACATAAAGACCATCTTTAAGCTTGCCTTGGAGCAGGATTTTGTTGGTTCCCTGACGTTTAACAAGGCAAACATCAGCATGAAACTCAAAGAAAACATTATTATCACGGGCGAACCTGGAAACACTTAATAGATTTTTAGAAATAGTAGGAACATGCAGAAGGTGGTGTAAAGAGAAGGTATGATGAGTATTAATATCTGTAAAAGTTGCAGAACCAATAGAAGTAATAGGAAGCTGGAAACCATTACCTACAGCCACCTTTTCCGAACCTGTGTAGGGAGTTGTTGTGGAAAGATTGGTGCCATGAGCAGTGAGATGATGGGAAGCACCGCTATCAGGGTACCAAAGGGGATCATGGAGATTTTTGGGAGTCCCGAGGATCGAAGGTTCATCATCACAAAAAGATGAAGGAAAATGAGCAGTATTAGCAGTAACTTGAGATGGAGTGGAAGAATCAAACCTATGCCAACAGTGAAGGGCAGTATGCCCATATTTTCCACAGATTTGACATTGAACCCGAGAAGAGGAAGCAGTAGAAGATATCTTGGGGAAGTTCTTGGATGACTGAAAGCGGGGTTTAGAGTAGAACCGTTGTTTGGTGTGACCAGAGGGGCGGAAAAAGGAGGAAGAATGTGTAGAACTGGAGTTGTAGGGAGAGAAGGAGGATGGGACAGAAGCAACATTTGACTGCAGAATGTGATCAACAAATTGTTTGTTTCGTTCAATACGATTTTCTTGAGTAAGAAGCAGTGCTTCAATGTCTGCAACCGTGTAAGGGTCAAGACGGGATGTGATAGAGGTTATAAAGGAGTCATATTCTTCAGACAGCCCGTCAAGAACAGCTTCAATGTGATCTTCGGTAGAGATGGGACAACCCACAGCAGCCAATTGATCTACAGTTTTCTTGATATCAAGAAGGTAGGTAGAGATGGAGCGGTCCTTCTTGGGTGTACGCAGCTGCTGCTTGTGCTTCTTGATTTGAGCACGGGTTTGGGACGCATAATGGGTCTGGAGCTTTTCCCAGACTTGGGCTGACGTGTCCATGCCAACCATCTGGGTGAGGACACTTGCGGTCATTGATGCCAGTAACCAGGCCAAGATTGCTTGATCTTGACGATCATACTGGATGTATTTGGAATTCACAATTGGAGAAGCGTCTTCTTCGATAGAAATGAGACGTGGAGGAATGCAAGACCCATCCAGAAAATAAAGAAGATCTAACTGCGAAGAGTGGCATTAACTTGCTGCCGCCAGACAAGGAAGTTTTCTGAGTCCAGTTTTAGAGGAATTGGCGTATGAAAGATATGAGGGGGAAGGGCTTCGGGCTTGGCAGAAAAAGTTTCAGAATTGGGTTCAGTGGTAGATGATGAGGCCATTTTTGGCTCTGGATACCATAAAAGAGTAAAGAGGGTGAGAGAAAGGATTAGGAAGAAGAGAGAGAGAGATTGAGAGAACTTTAGTATTTGAGATTCTAATTTACATGTAGAGCAGCCTGGGTATTAATAGTACCCAGTGCAGTATGGAATACAAGTGAACAGTTAGGATTGTTATAAACAGTTATTACTGTTATACCTAATATAGAGGGCCCCGGGTTGAGTACATTGGTAACAAGCTTGGTGCAAATGACATATATGCTTCAGTTTGAGGGGAGTGTTTGAATGTAATTAGTCATTAACTATTACAAATTTGTTAATCATTAGCTGTTACATATTTTAGGAAATTAGAATCATTGATCCCTAATTATGATGCAAGAATTTATTGTATATGATTCTGGAAATTAGTATAAAAGGAAACTTTGATTTAGAAACAGAAAACTTATTTGTAGTATACATGTTAAGCATATCTTCCTTTTATTGCCTTTTGTTATTCCTAGTTGGAAATGCTACACTAAAGACATCCTGAATGTTTTGTTTTATAAAAAAGGTGGTAGACAGAAAATGACTAGAATTACATAGGAAAGAACCAGGCAACTGGAGTAGAAATTGGAAAGAAAATGGGAGAAAGAACCACTTGAACACAATTAAAGAAGCACAAATGACAAAGTGGATATACATACTGACCTATAAAAGCATAGCATAAACTGTCACCAGTTTTGTGATCACGGATGATTTCAGCCCTACAATTAAAATATTAAGTAAGAACAGTGTATACAAAATGATATCACTATTGGTAAATGTCATGACAGGTAAAGTGCCTAATATTACTCACGATGATACAGTTCCAAAGCGAGAAAATATAGTATTCAAGTCTTCATCCTAAAATTTAAAAGAAAAAATATTAGTAGTCAAGTAATGATTTTGACCTCAGTATAAATTGGGGGGAAAGAGAACATGATAACTACATATACATAACACCACACAGAAAGGTATTACACACCTCGGTAACTGGATTCAATTTACAGACAAACAATACATTGTCGGGAGGCTTAATCTCAGCATCAGGAATATCCCCAATCTGAAATAAGAAAGAAAACGGAGTTTGCAAGGGATCACATTCACAAATGAAGTACTAAAACGATGTATTATACTTACACTCTCAAGTACAACTGCCCTAGAATGTGCTTCCTTTGATCTGATAACCTCCTCAAGTTCTGCTGGATTTAATTGTTCATCCATGGGCACCCAATCATCTTCAAGTCGTACTTCATCCTCAACCTAGTAAAATTGCATTAAGTCATGCCATAGATGTTTGAACAAGTATGCTTACTGAAGACTGTAAAATTGAAATTTTCATAATTATAATGCTTGAATTGATTTGTAATCACAAGAATCCAATCATCCAACTATAGTCATACAGTTATAGTCAGAAACCGTTTTACATTGAATGATAATCCTCAAACTATAGCTATAGAGCGACAGTCAGACATAAATTAATTTGTAATATCACAATAATCCAATCATCATGTAATCAATTCCCGATTAAAAAGTGGGAAACAAATATCAGTCTCCATCTCACCTGCTATTAGGGGAGGAAGAGATATTCTCCAAAAATGAAAAAAAACATTTACATTAAACAAAACATCAATGCAAAATAAGTTAATTAACTCATCTATTCTGTCGGGAAACAAAACTCATTGAGAAACCATGAATAGAATGCTCAAAAAGCCTTGCTTGAAGAAAGCAACCAACACCATACATAGAACAGGAGGACAAATGCATTCCAAGTATTCAACTTATAACCTCAGAAATCTGTATTTTTAATTTTAATAAGGTTGTATTTCAATGAAGCATCACAAGGGGCAAAGATTCATGCTATCATGTATCATATTGGCTTGAAATATGGCCTATATACTCCTCAAGGCTTAAGAAATCCTCCTCCACTATGTTAGTTTTTGGGATTTAGGCTTCGAACTTTTCCAGTGTATGAAAAAAATGGTCTGGCGTTTGATCTTTGCCCCCACCATTCTTTTAATAAAAATCAAATTTTAGCATAAGTATGACTGTTACTCACACTTCCATCCCAAAAGGCTCTTACATGAGGAGTATGTTATAAATATAAAAATATCCACACATTTTCACCTAAGAAGTTAACCTTTTGAGATAGTTGGTTCATGACAAACCATGCACTATCCAGTCTTCTTGTTGGGCCATCTATAAATGTCAACTTATAAACTTCACATTTCAGAAGTCTAGATTTATGCATGATGGGTGAATGTTTAGTTGTCTCATGTCAATATAGAAAAATACACCTAATAAGGCTCATGCAATCTTCTTCACTTGAGTTAGGCCCAGTGCAATAATAATTCAAAATAGAGATATCTTAGTAGACAAATCTGTTGTCATATTTCTATAATTCGAATTAAAGCAAAATCAAAGATGCTCACTAAAGTGTGTCTAAAGTACCAAATGGATTTTCTTAATGTTTAAGTTAAGAAAAATAAGGTCAATGAAACAACTTTGTTTTTTGAATCAATTGGACACATTTCCATGATAAATACTTTTATATTATAAAGGACAATTGCAATGCTAACAAACAACCAATGACATAATTCTCTGCAGTTTCAAGTAATGAAATACACAGTTGCAATCAACCATTACCTCATCTTTAGGTTTTCCTTCTGGGGAAGCATCAGGAATGAACTCAGATAGCTGAGAAGGATCATCATAAGGATCCTCTAGGATGTACGTGTGCTTGATTCTGTTCAAGAAAATCAAGATTATGAATACATTTTCTTCATCTCAAAATGACAAATAAGAAATCGTTGTTTTCAATTCATATTTTGTAGTGAAGAATAAGTACAAACCTTATATTTTTATATGGTCTTCCTTTGTCATCTACATAAGCCTCATTTATTCTAGTTAAAGTCTCAAATCCTTCAGCTACCTCACCAAAAACCTGTAACAATGAACAAAGTTCAGCAAAACATGAGTAAATGCAGAAGCACTTGAATACCGACAATTCTTAAATGTGAATCTCTTCCACACTGTAAGCTCTTCCTCTAGCAGAAGCCACAAGCACATTATTGCAAATACTTGTTGGTCACCAAAGCAAAAACTAACTATGATACCAATTTGTTGTGGATCGAAGAGGAGCAACGAATAGGAAAATACTCAACAAATGGGTCATGAACCAATTACATAAGAGATAATGACACCACTTTCAATCCAAAACCTTAAGACAATAGATTTGGGGTTTTTCTTCCTATATATTGTTCATCTTGCTCATTTTTGTACAATGTGAGACTCCTAACTAACACTTGAATGCCAACATATTATATACATTCTACTAGAAGTGATATCAATTACTAAAAATTTATAGTATTCATAATTAAAAATGAAAAGGCATAGACGTCTTATGCAAAACAAACAAATAAACACCAATAAAAGTCAAATACAAGTTTCCCATACTGAAATTATCAATCATCATTTTCAAAATTTTCACTATTATTGCATCTATAGATTTCAATTTTGAAAATTAAAATCTAAAAAATAACCCTCCAGAAAAACCTAATGTCTCAATTCTAAGGTATTATTTGGAATCAACACAGCACTGCTATAATGCCCACTATTCAACCTACAATTTGGTCCGCTACAGCCATACTCTAAATTACTCCACTACAGCAGCTCCAGCAGCGAGCAAGGGGCCGCTTTGCACCACTATACTGTTATAGCAACCCTCTAACTCTCATTAAAATACAACTCTTCCTAACTTATCACTTTGTAATGACTACATAACAAAATAAAATTATTCTGAGCAGAAGTTAAACCACTTATGGTCAATTGATCAAATCCATAAAAAGTTAAATGTTTCCACGTCCTCAAAATAAAGATGCATCCATACCTGTGAAACAAGTAAAGCACTCAGAAACAAGTAAAGCAAGGATGCATGGAATACTTACTGTGTGCTTTCCATCAAGGTAGTCAAGGTCATCACGCAGTGTGATATAGAACTGAAAACAGAAACAACAAAATAATAGTAATTGAAAAGTTATTTTACATATAACTACTCTTATATAACAGGAAAGGAACCCTCAACCTGCTCCAAACATGACATACCTGTGAAGCATTTAAATTCTCCCCAGCACTTGCCATGGCAACTGTTCCAGTTTTGGAATGCTTAAGATCAATATGAATTTCATCGCTGAAAAACCGAGCTTGATCGCCATAAAGAAACCTTAAAAAGTGAAAGTCATTGCATAAACGATAATGCTACTTCAGAAGCTTCACATTTTATATATAAAAAAAAGATCAGTGAATGTTAAACAGTAACTAAATGCACAAGCAGTTCCATTTACGTACTTGTAAACAGAATCACCGCCAGTTCCTGTGCCAGTTGGATCACCAGTTTGAGCTGTAAAATCCTTTTGAACAGTGTGAAATAAACACCCATTATAGTACTTCATCCTGGTGCAACAATTCCAAACCCACAAAGAGACATTACGATGCAAACAAAAACCCATATATGAAAATATCACACAAAACAAAATAATAACAATAAGGACCAATTTGGGCAAACAACTTAAATAAGTACTCAATATGCAAACACTTGTTTGCACATAAGTTATTTTAATAATCAAATATAAAACAGGGTTTGCTTGTTGACATATAAACAGGGTGCTGTTTTCATAAGCTATCCTAAAGAACTTATTTATAAGAAAAACAACTTCGAGATCAGAAGCTGTTCTCATAAACTCTCTCAATGACTTACTTAAGTTCTTAAGTTATAAAATAATTTCAAATAAGTTGCAAATAAACTATTCCAAACGGAACCTAACTCCATCAAATAATCCATTTATGCAACTAGAATAACAAAGAGTACATAAAATATAAAAAAAAAACATACAGAGTAAAACAAAATCATAGCAACAGAGAGTATGTTGTGATTCCGATCAAGCACCCACATACGAAAATACCATACAGCGCATTAAAAAAGACCAAGTTCGGTGATTTTTATCTGAAGAACAAAGACCCAATAAGGGTTTTCGTTTCAGAAGCACCGAAATTTTTTTAGAAAACAGAAGAGGACCCAATAACAAAATTGCGACATTGGTAGAAGCTAGGGTTAGGGGATGAGAAATTTGGAGAGCTTACTTGCAAAGCTTCAAGAAACTTTTGCAGGTCAAGGGGCATTTGTTGGTGTGCAAATCGACCACAAGGTCCCCTAAGCTCGTCACGATCAGAACCGACATTTTGGCGTTGTTCTCTGAGACACGAACTTCTTCTTTGTTATGCTTTCACTCAATAACTTCTTCTTCTTCTTCGAAGACGTTCACGTTCGATTTCAGCTCTAGTTCAGAGGAGTGAGATTGCACAACGTTCAAATTTCGTAACAGAGAAAAATTAAGGCAAATGCTCCCTGCACCCAACACATTTTAACCTGCACCCAACACAATTTTTAAAGTTCCAAAAGCCCTTTATTCCGAAAATAAAAATCCGAAATTAAAAATAATATATTCCGGAAAAATATATCCGGAAGTCGTTATTAAGTTTTGGAAATAAAAATCCGGAAATAAAATTTAAAATTCTATTCCAGACAAAAAAATCCGAAATTGATAAATAATACATTCTGGAAAAAAAAATCCGAAAAAGAGATTATTGTGTTTCGGAAATAAAAATCCGGAAACAAAAATGAGAAACTCATTCTGGATAAAAAAATCCATAATATAAAATTTCGTTCCGGAAAAAAAAATCCGGAACACATATTTCGGAAATTTTTTTTAAGGATAGTTTCGTCTTTTCCGCTGGAATCGGGTACAGTGATATGGTGCAAGAAGCAATTGCCAAAAATTATTTTGTGCAGATTTCAGCAGTAATAAGTTAGCATTTTCTTCTTTCACCCCCCATAATTTCTAACTTCAGCCACATAATTTCAAAGTTTTCCAAAAAATTTCAACAAAGTATAAAATGCATTCTAAAATGAGTTTTTTAGAAAAAAAATTGAAACAAGTTTTTCTGAATGTAAATGATACTTTCAAGAACGAGCTTTTTAGAATAATTTTTCAAAACAATTTTTTCATAATAAATGAAATATGTTATAGAAGGAGCTTTTTAGAACAAAATTTATGAAATTAATTTTTTAGTCTTTATAATTTTTATTTAATTGATTTTAGTCTTTCTAATCTTTATAGGTTAAACACTTATGTAAAAAAGATTAATCCTAAAAGGTGTATAACTTGAATTTAATAATTTAGTATGTTAACACCTACTTCACAAACAATCTTAACGCTTTCTTTGAAGTCATTTAACCTACATAAATTCTTTCATCCCACTCGAAGTTTCATTAATTTATTTGGCGCAATTTTTTTCACTATTTTGTATAAAAATATAATTTATATAATTAAATATGTATATATAAATGTAAATGTGAATAAGAAAATAAAAAAAATACAAATCAAATATTAATTTATAAGAAATAAATATTAGCATATACGAATAAATAAAAAAACTAAACATACTAAAATTAATATAAACAATACATAAAGATAAATAATATGCATAAATAAATAAATTGTTCAAGTATCAACAAACTGACGCAAATATTGAGAAAGTAACAATAAACCGTCATGTAAAAAAATGATTCATCCGAAAAGGCGAGTAACTTGAATTTAATTATTTGGTATGTTAGCCTCTACTTCAAAAACAATTTTATCGCTTTCTTTGAAATCATTTAACCTACAAAAATTCTTTCATCCCGCTTAAGTTTTTTTTATTTAATTGACATGTTTTCCCTTCCTATTATAAATAATAATATAATTTATATAATTAAATATAAATAAATGTAATTGTAAATGACAAAATAATTTAAAAATTAAAATATATATAAGAAATAATCATTACTATATGCGAATAAATAAAAAAGGATAAACATACTAAAATTAATCTAAACAATCCATGGACATAAATAAATAATTCAAGTATAACAAACTGAAAAAAAATTCGAGGAAAGCAAGTAACAATAAATAGTTATGTAAAACATGGCTCATCCTAAAATTTGAATAACTCGAATATTTGTTATGTTAACCTCTGCTTCAAAAATAATTTTATTATTGTCTTCTTTGAAGTTATTTAACATAAAATTATTTCATCCCACCCCAAGTTTTGTTGATTTATTTGATGCGTTTTCTTTTATTTTTTTGTATAAAAATATAATTCATATAATTATATATATATATATATAATTATCTATGTATAAACAGTTAGGTAATAAATGATTCATCTTAAAATTCGGATATGAATTTATGAATAATTAATATTTTGAATAATTTATGAATTTCATTTATTTCAAATTTTTATTTATGTATGATATTAAATAATTTAGGTATGTATTTATTTACGATTTTGAATAAATTTGGAATATAATTTGTTTTGGATTTTTATTTAAGTAGAAAATTAAATAATTTAGATTTTGAAAATTTTAGAAATTTTATTTTTTTTAGATTTTTATTTAAGTAAGAAACAAAACAATTTAGGATTTGTATTTATTTATGATTTTGAAATATTAGATATTTTATTAATTTTAGATTTTTATTCAAGGATGACATTAAATAATTTAGGATATGGATATATTTAGAATTTTGAATCAAATTTTGGTTTAAAAATGATATTACAAATTTCCAGGATTTTTATTTATTTAGGATTTTGAAAATCTTAGAAAGAAAGACAAAGTTTTTAAGAATTCAATTGCATTAATTAAAATATATAAATACCTTTTTTAAATTAATAATTTATTGTATAACTCATGTTAAGTTTCCATTTAATTACCAATATTATTTCATTTTATTCATTAATTTGTCAATATTATAATTTATATTTTGTTCATAAAATCATATGAAATGAAAATCAAAGCCAATAAATTTGTTATTATTTTTTTGTGATTTAATTTATGGTTTAAAAAAAATACTATGAATTAGTTACCAAATTTTTTTATGAAGAAAATGAAGAAGATAAACATGGTAAAATATAAAATACCTATTACATAGAAATTACATTAAATTTAAATTGCACACTATTAAATAATAAATTCCTAAAAAAAATGTAACTAATCCTATTCCTATAAGCAACACTTTAATAATTTGTATTTTTCATCAAGGAAATACACATGCACGTTTGTTTCTGCTTACCTGCAAATAGAACATTTTGCTAAGTTATATAATATATTACTAAGGTCAAAAAAATGGAGTGATATTATAAGACCCAACTCTCAAAAAAATGTTGTGAGATGACACTTAGCAATAAGACTTAATGAATGTAATAATGAATACATAGGGAGTGATGAGCAATAAACCATCAGTACACATAATTAGTGATGAAAACATAAACACATTCCAACAAAATAAACTTTTAAAGTTGGATCAAATGAACAAATTAGATGAAGAAAAAAGGAACATTAAATTGCAAAAAAAAGTTAATGAGATGAACTTAATGAACAGAAAAACTAAATGCAAGCAAGAAACATTGAACAGATAAGAAAACAAACTGCAAAAACAAAAAGAATGAGATGAAAAAAATGGATAGAAAAGGTAAATGCAAGAAACACTGAACAAAAAAGAAAACAAACTGCAAAAAAACGAAAAGAATGAGATGAACAAAATGGACTGAAAAGCTAAATGCAAGAAACACTGAACAAAATTGACAAAAAATGCAAAAAATGAAAAGAATGAGATGAACAAACTGGACAGAACCAATAAACGCAAGAAACATTGATCAGAAAAAAAAGCAAGCAACTTTAATAAAAAAACCCAAAAAAGCAAGCAACTAAGAACAACTCAAAAAACAGGTTTGTCTTGCCAGTTCTTGCCATAGCTCTGTTGTTCTCTGGTTACTCTTTAGCTGCAATAGAAGATCCTGGTTTTTCAAGGTATAAAGGAAAAGAATCTTCAAAAACTTATACCAGATTCTACGCTATTTAGAATGTTCTTTCAATTTGATGTGCTTGTTTATCATATCTAGAGTTGAGCAATAAAATCTTCTGTAAGAACATAGAATATTCAATACAGTCTATTTAACATCGGGATTTCAACAACAGGAAAAAAGATTTTTTAATGCTCACTTCAAGGTAGATCGTGATCTTCAAGCTTCAGTTGTTGTATATGTTCGAAGAAGATAGAAATACTGATATAATCTATAGCAAATTTGGCTTTGTGACAGTTCAATTTATCATTTCACGATGCTGCAATCCAAATTTTGACTCTGGTAATTTGGTCTCTCGGATGAATTCATGTTGTCCTTTAAGTTACTGCTTACCAGGAAATTTGCAGTACACAGCTTGTAAATATCCTTTCAACATGAATTATAATACATGATCAAGTGTAATATGAACGCAGCTTAATATGTTCATGCACATGAACTCCAAAATCTGACCCTGCAACCTCCATTGTAGGTATGTAACATGATCAAGTATATTTTGTTGGCCACTGCTAACTACTGAAAAAGCCAGGTCCAGCTCGAGAAAGAAGCTCCTCCCCAGCATCTTTACCCATCTTAATCATATCTTCAGCAACATATGAACCAATTCTGGAAGTTTCAAGCACTGCACAAATGGATTTACATACAAGCTTAAAGAGTAGTAGTAACTTTTGAGCCTTTGGAAACTAAACCAGAAGTCTCAATGGTCATGGAATTGTAAAGAAGTTCATACCACGGGTTCCATCTGGGGAAGCAACTAATCCTCTGAAGAAGCAATTGCCATCCATGTTTCTGCTAGCATAGCCTGCAATAGGAGTGCGGCAAGACCCTTCTAATGTTTCAAGGAAGGCTCTTTCACAGGAAACTGCTAGTTTTGTTTCTTCATGATTCAGTGAAGCAAGGTATTCTGCCTGCAGAAATCAGCCCACCACAGTTTTTACCTGTTTCTCTAGTATAATACCTCTTAACCAACTGATATATACTTCTTTACCAATCACTACAAGAAAATAATTAAATAAAAATCAATTTTAAAACACAAGTTTTTTTATCTCTGCTTACAGATACATGTACATCTGCTTCAACAAGCCATATCATCTACTATATCTTCAAGTTCATGCTCTTAGATGAAAACACAAGTTTTTTTATCTCCAACATAGCTTTTCACTTGATTTGGCAGCAGCCAAAATCCATACATGTACCCAGAAGAGATGATACTATGTCTTACAAAATATAATCTAATAAAAACTAATCTGTAACAGTTCCAAGTGGCCATTTATATACTCACCATTTTATCATCGTTAGTTCTACAGGCTATTCCAATTGCACCTTGGGCAACAGCTGGAAGCATATCATCAATTGATAGGATTGAAGTCACATTTTCTGTCATGTTTAATCGTTTGAGACCAGCTAAAGCCAATAGGGTAGCTTGGACAACACCCTCGCTGAGTTTTCTCAGTCTTGTTTGGACATTGCCACGGAAATTTTCCTCCACCTGAGATTACAGTTACAGGTTAAATAGAAATCAATAAGAATCATTCAGTGGTCTAGAAAACTATATTGTCAGTAATGAAGTGGCTCAAGAATAACTAAATGGCACAAAACAGAAAAGGGAAATGTTCAAGAAACACAACTGATGGGGAAACAAAAAACACAATAACAATACACAACACACTCTAATAGTTGATGCAGCAGAAATAAATCCCTTAACTGGCAATAATCTATGAGGAGCAATAATAAATGAACAGTAATAGCCTATACTCTATCAACTTCAAATGTATAAAGTACTAAAGTCACCAAACAAATTCTCCACATCTAGAAGTCATCTCTCAGGACACAAGAAAATAGCAATGATAAAGAATTGGTGATGTTACTACCTACTCTCTCTCTAGGAAAAGGCATTAGAAGTCATCATTGTATTCCAAGATTTTAGGATAATAATGAGAAAATAAAAGACAATGTCAATAAGAGAACTGAGTTTAACATTAATGCAGCATTATACAGTGGAAAAGAAAATCATGATAATAGTAATGCAGGCTTACATTTAGAGATGGATATCTGTGGAGTATTTGTGACTTCCTTCTGAGTGAAGCAGTACCAACAATACTTCCAGAGGATAGATCAGCCAGTGAAGCTGCACTCAAGGATATAAATGCATCTCTAACATCCTCACGTGGAAGGTTACATGGTAGAATTGTTTTATCAGGTAAGTAAGTAGGAACATCTTTCATTGAGTGAACAGCAATGTCAATGTCACTGTTTATGAGTGCCTCATCAATTTCCTTTGTGAACAGGCCCTTCCCACCGATGTCTGCAAGAGGTTGTGATAGTATTTTATCACCAGTTGTTTTTATTACTACAATCTGAATAGCCCCTTCTTCTGCTAGCTCTGGATGTGATGCCATGAGCTTGTCTCTGGTCTCATATGCTTGAGCCAGAGCTAGTGGACTGCTCTAAATGTAACAACATTATAAATAAACAATGGAATCAAAGACTATTTGCCAAACCAGTCATGGAAACTACCAGGACCATGCCAGATAGTGTTAATCAGGTAAATAAATACAAAAAGTTCATCATAGTAGAAGACAAAGATGAGATTTTTTTTCTTCTTTCAAATAGCTTAAATCTACTCCAATCTCTACAGTTTAAATGGGTATGAACTCAACTTAAATCTACCAAGATGATTGCAATTTACAAGCATTTCACCCACTATTTCAATAACCCTTTTTCTGAACTTTCAGTTTGGTCACATCAAACAAAAACAAGCAAGCATCATGGTGTAGCAAATAATAGTTTGACAATCTTGATGAACTAACTATATTTGCTGCAAAAGGTAAAACCCTTCTGTTTTGACAATCAAATATCAAGTAAAAGCAAAGGAATTGTCTTCATTTCTGTCATAATCCCATACTAGTGGCCTTTAAACTAGTTGTCCTTTCAGAAAATTCTGAGTTAATTTATCATATAGAGAAACAAATCCCTTAAAAATAAATGCTCATAACTGAAAGTATAATTAAGAAGGGAAGAGTAGAGTACCTTCCTCTGGTGCCAATTCTAAGGAGAGCAACTTTAGTCTGCAGCAGAGTTTGTTGCTCAATGGCAAGGGAAGCCCTGATGCCACATTTGGAGAAAGGTGAAGTTCTGATTTTGAAAGATGGGAAGACCACAGCAGAGCAAAGGGTCTCCATTTCACAAATTCAATTGCCACTGCACAGTGAAAGATGGCTAGATAGATAGGTAGCAACATGTATGAATATGAGTAATATGAACAAAAATGATATGATTTGATCTCTAGATAAACAAATAGATATGATATGGTCCTACCCTACCCAATGTAACTAATTTATTATGTGTTGCTCTAAAGTAAAAGGATAAGTGGAATATATATATATATATATATATATATATATATATATATATGCAAACTTTTTATTTTTATCTTTTTAAATAAAATATTTTTTAAATAATTCTTAGAAATATAAACTCAAATAAAAATTTGATATTTAAAGTGAAATTCTAATAAAATTGTATGATAACATGTTAATACAAATAAATTTAATCTTTTAAAGAGTAAATTAAATATATTGCAGTATAAGTTTTAAAACATTTAATTTCTTTATAAATAACTTTAGTTTCCCAATTTGAAAAAACATTAATTAATAAAATTTAACTCTAAATCATGTTTTATTGGTTAATATTTTTCTCGCTATTAACTTTATTTTTGTTACTTAATTTTTAAATAAATATCTAAATAAAAACATTAACAACGGATAATAGGTATCCGTAAATTTAATATCATGATATTTATATAAAAATATTTGTATTGATAGTGTGGGTATCCATTAAAAATATTTATTTAGTATATGGTAGAGAGAATTTATCTGTGAATATTAAAAGTATGATTATTTTTTGTCATGAATATTAAAAGTATGATTTTTTTTTGTCATCCTATTTTTACTTTACCTATCCTTATAATAAGGTCACAACCAAACAACGTGAACTCTTCAAGGAAAAGGTTAAATGGGTATTATATCATAGAAAAAAATTTGAAAAATGAAAGAAATTAAAAAGTATATATATTATACAAGTAGTTTATGAATATTATTGAATGAGTATTATTCTTCTTGGACAATCAATGATAAACTAGATATGGATCAAAATATTTTCACTACAACTATATTAACACATTACATATGAATTCAAAATTTAATTGAATTTTAAAAATACAACTTAAAAAATATTTAATAAAAAGTATGTTTAAAACTATACAAGATACAGTAGTAAAAAAAACACATTTTACTTCAATTATAAGAGATTTATTATATCGATTTTCTTATTGATGTGGATGTCAACGATGTAGAAAGTAGATCATACTTTACACTAATTTTTTAAGGGATGAAAAATATATAAATATTAAGTTGAATTTAAATACTAATCAATATAAAATAACAATTCAATGATGTAAAAAGGAGAGTTTTTACATCGGTTCTCTCATGAAATTGATGTAATATCCTTTATGCTGGTCATTTGCATGTAAAACAAGAGCACATATTACATCGATTGTTCTTAAAAATTATGTAATATGTCATTATTTTACATGGATTAATGCAAGAATAGATGTAATATGTTACTTTTTACATGGGTTAATGCTTAAACCAATGTAACAGGTTATATTTTTTTAAATAATTTTGATTAATTTTATTTTTTCAATTTGTATTGTAAACAAAATACCAAAATGTTAGGAAAATAATTTTTTATATTTATCCAAACATAAGAATAATAAAACTTCTTCAAATCAAAATTTAGAAAAATAAAATCAAACATAACACATAATCAAAACTAATGAGAAGATAATTATTACAGTAAATGAAGATGAATATTCCTTGCCTGATGTAATGCTTTAATGTAACGAACGTAATCGCACGTAGTCGTAATGGAGAAAAAAAAAAGTTTTGATAAACCTAATTGTAGAGAAAACTAAATATAAAATAAACTTTTATTCACTTGTGTATTATAGAGTAAAATACATGGTGTATATATAAGATAAAGATTAAGACCTAGCTGAAACAGAAAAGGAAGGTTGGGCCAAACAAACAAAGCCTAATAATTTAAAATGGAAAAATAAATATGTTAACAATAATGTAACACAATTATAAATCACATCTAGTTATGATTTCTAATTTGTATAAAATGTTTTGTCCATTCATTCATCACAAATTTTTAATGTGTATAAAATATTTTTTTACAAACATTATATTCAACATTCATCTACATATAAAAGCATATTACCACGAAAATGGAAACAAATGATAAAACTTAGAGTTAAAAAATAGTTTCATATACATTTCACTAATAAAAATAGGCCATATTTGATGTTTAATATTCATGTACACGACGTAAACAAATTTACGAAGACAATTTTGTAAACAAAGTGATTAATTTTATGTCAAACGCTTAAAAAATTGATGTAAAACTTAATATTTCATTGAATAGTTAAGTGTTCAATCTAACTATTGAATTTTATGTTGACAAAAGCTTTTTTCTTCTTTTCATTTTTTCATGCTCGTGATTTTCCTTCTTATACAGTATCAAAAAGTATTTTTCAGCACAAATTTGGAAAGTAATTGTTGTAACTATTCTGAAATTTAGTTCTGTAATTGTCTCAGAAGTTATTTTTCTTAACTAGTAATTTCTAAAATATAAAACTATAACAAATATCTTGTGCACAATATCAAGAGTTTGGTAAATATATTTTTAAATAAATAATAAATTTAATGACTAATAAAATGAAATGAAACTAAAATAATATTTGTGTAACTTTGATAGAAAAAGAAATAAAAAATTTATATATATGAATAATATTAATAATGTTTATGTTATTAATTATATTAATATTAATAAGTATAATAATAATCATAACATGACAACAAAATTTGACTGCTGCATGACACACATTCCCACTCCAATCTGAATTTCTCTATGTATTAAGTTGTCATAGATTTCAATTTTTCTAGTTAAAACACGCCATGCAAAATAATGTGCTAATGGGAGAGCTTTTAAACTCCAGAAAATATAAAAAATGAAGTCAGAGAAAAGATGTGATTGCAGTATATTTTGGGGCAGGAGAATTTTATAGGCAGATTTAATAGTAAAAGAATTTGAGATATCACCTAGCCACATCCACTCATCATTTCCACATACCTATATTTTATCAGTTTTCAATTCATCCGTAAAGGCATTTGTAATTTCTTGTTCCCAATGAAACCACTTTATTCTCCATTCTATTTGCCACACCCACTGACTCTCATGCCATAACCTATATTTATCTACAGATCCCTCTTTGAGTATTGAATTTGAAAATACTCTGGGATATCTATTTTTAAGGGTATCATTCCCTACCCAACAGTCAGTCGAAAAAAAAATATTTCTCCTTGTCCCTACCTTCCACCTTCTTTGATTATCAAACCAGTTATTTGAGTTTCCTCCACAAATTTTCTTTATATCTCTCCACCACCAAGATTCTGTATTTTACACACCAGCGATATCCAACCCTCTCCAACAACTGTATTTAGATTCAAATACATGTTTCCAAAGCCCTGAGCTTTCACAACCAAGTCTCCATTTCCATTTCCCAAGTACGGCCATATTAAAAATATTTATATCTTTAATTCCTAACCCTACATCCAATTTGGATTTACACAGGAAATCCCATTTAACCCAAACTATTTTTCTTTTATCAGTTCCTCATCCCCATAAAAAATCTCTTTGTAATCTTGTAATTATCTTCCCAACTGCTGTGGAAATTATGAAAAGAGAAAGGTAACATAGGGGAACAACAGAAATGACAAATTTTAATAAAGTGACTCTTCTAAAAGGATAGATGTTTTCCTTTCCATGTGGTAAGCTTACTTCTGATTTTTAGAATCATGTCATTCCAGAACACTTTTTTCCTATGATTATCACCCACAAGAACCCCAAGATACTTGAAGGGCACTTTCATTTTAGTACAATTTAGAATTGCAGAGTATCTTAGAATTTCAGTGTTTTGTACACCTATACCTGCAATTTTGGTTTTCCCAAAATTCACCTTCAAACCAGACACAAGTTCAAAATATCTCAAAGCACATTAATTCTTATTATATTCTTCACAGAAAAAAAAATTGTGTCATCAACAAATTGTAACATACTGGCCTCAAACTTGATCCCTTCCTACTTTAATCCCTTCATAGAGTTCTTTTTGTTGGGCCACACTCATACTAAAGGATCACCTTGCCTTAGGCTCTTTGTAGGATGAAACTGGTCAATAGGGTTGCCATTTACAAGTATGGATATAGATGATGACCTTAGGCAACTTTTGATCAATTTAATCCACGTGTTCTCAAACCCCATCCTCTGTAACATATATAATAGAAAATTCCAATCCATTGAGTCATAAGCTTTCTCAAAGTCAGCCTTAACAATGATACACTTCTTCTTCTTTCTTACCTCCTCTATAGCCTCGTTTGCCACAATTATACTATCAAGGATACCCCTACCTTGTATGAAAGCTTGTTGTTTATGGTCAATAATAGTATGCATGATTTTCTGCAACCTTTTAGCTAAATTTTTTGCTATGATTTTGTAAAAATTGCCAACAAGGGAGATTGGTCTAAAGTCCTCTGATCTAACAGGGTTATCAAGTTTTGGAATAATTGTGATAAAAGAGGCATTACATCCTTTTAACAATCTACCCCATTTATGAAAACTTCATACAACTATTTAATTCCATATGTATAAGTTCCCAGAATTCTTTAAAAAGGCCTAAATTAAAATCATATGGTCTGGGGCATTTATTACTATCACACTCTCACACAACTTGTTTCATTTCTTCCAACTTGTTTTATACTCTTCCGATCTCCTATAACCCAATTGACTTTGTCTTCAAAGTTATTCTCCCATTCATCCAAAACCCAAATTCTCTTCAAATCCCTCCGCCATAAAGATTCTTTATTGTTCCAATCCTTATTTTTTAAATCTCTCCATCCTCCATACTTTGAGTCTAAAACTTCCCTCCACAGTCCTTTCGACTCTAACTAGAGTCGTCAAATCCATTTCCCTTATAAGGCATTATTAAAAATCCTAATATTTACACTTTGAATTAAATCAAGTTACATTCATGTTTTGTGATAGATTTTACCAAAATTTGATTGTTTGCAATTGAGTAATTAATGAGGTGTTATATTAAGTGTGGTTTGACGAGGCTGAGAGAGTTTTGGGAAGCTTATTGAGGTGTTATATTAAGTGTGGTTTGGGAAGCTTATTGTTGAGAACAAAGTGTGGTTTGATGAGCTGTTTTCTTCGGTTGTCCCTTGGGATGGTTCGTTTTTAGTTAAAGAAAGGTTGGTTTGGGTTCGGTGTAGAGGAATCCCTTTACAACTTTGGTGTAATCAGAGTTTTGTTAGTATTGGTGCTCTTGTTGGGGAAGTGGTTAAGATAGATGACGTAACGTTGGAAAAGGAAATATTAGAGTTTGCTCGTTTTCAAGTTAAGTTACCGGTAGCCAGTTTGGTTAGGATGGAGAGAGATATTTGTATCAGTGGCATCTCGTTTAAGGTGCTGCTTGAAGAGGAGGAGAGAGTCCAAGATCTTGAATTTAATTGACTTTACGCTAAGTGGAATGGGGGTTTCTCAAAGGAGGACATGGAAGCAAGGTCAGAAGAAGGTGAATTGGGAGGGAGTTTTTGTGATTCAGTGACTTCTGATTTCGGGGAAGTTATTGGAACAGGAACTGGTGAAGACGAAACTGTCCAGGGTAAGGCATGCACGACTGTCCAGTTGCAAGAGGTTGCTGATTTTCAAGAGAGTTTAAGAGGTGCAGTGGTTGGCCCCCTTGAGAATATTCCTTGTAGAATTTAAGGGTTACTAGAAGATGGAGAAAAATTTATTGAGGGAGTGGCCCACTCTTTGGAGGCTTGGCCTGCTGCTAAGTACGGTTTTAAGGATGCTCTTGTATTAAATAAGGAGAGAGAATTAGTGGAGCAGGTGGTTGGTGAGAATAACTCATTAATGAGTGTTGGAGTTGGGAATGAGCTCGGGGGAAGGGCTAAGGTGGAACGTGGTTCCCTACCATGCAATATAAAGACCACCTCTCATCTACCCAAAATTAAAAAAGTGCATGCAAAGAGTTACCATGCATTTAATGCAGGTTCTTCTTTTTCACGTGTAAAGGAGAATGAAGAGTTGCTTTTTGCTGGTGGTTTCTTAGGCCACGTAGGAAGCTTGGGTCGGTTATGAGTCTCTTGTGGGTCTAGCCCAGTTCATGAGCAAGAGCACTCAGGTATGTGGGAGTTTGCGAATAACGTAGTTACAGGTCTACAGGGGGTAACAGGAGGCGGAGGCTTGGCTGTGACGAAGGTGGTGGGCACTCCAAGTGTCGTCGTCTGACAGATAGTGGCTTGCGGCGGTGGGAGTGGGGTTCGGCAGGTGCAGGTTATGGTGTCCGAGGGTGAGTGCGAGGGTGTTTTACCTTCGGTAGGGGCGACTAGGGTGGAGCCCGAGGAGGCCAAGGTATTGGAGGTAAATGAAGTTAATCGCTCCATGGTCCTAACTTCTGGGAAGGAAATGGGTATAGAAGAAGTCAAGTCCGACGTTGCAGATTTTCATAATTTGGTGGATGAAAAGGTTGATCAGACAGTGTTTTTGGTTCAGCAAACCAATGTGAGAAAAAATGCTTTTTGTACGACTGATAGTGCAATTGAAAATTGTAATAGAATTTACTGGGTAAAGAATGACAAAAAAGTGGCGTCCAACGTATGGAATGTTGGTAAAGAAGTAGGGTATTCTCACTCCAGGCAAGAAGATGCAGTCATCAATAGTTTACATGCTTTGTCTTCTTGGAATGTTAGTAAGGGGAGGAAGCCAAGGGGGAAATCCAGTAAGTTTTGTCAATGAAAATAATTAGTTTGAATGTTAGAGAGGGTTAGGAGGAACTTTGAAAAGAAGATATTTAAGCAATCTCGTAAGTAAGGAGCAGGTGGATATGGTGTGTTTACAAGAGACAAAATGTACTGAGTTCAGTAGGGAGAAAGTTTGTCTTCTTTGGGGAAGTAATGAAGTTGACTGGGTTGTAAATAAAGCAAACAATAGTGCTGGTGGGGTCCTGACAATTTGGAATAATAAGTTATTTCAGATGTCTAACTATGTTGATGGAAGGAATTTTTCTATTATTGAGGGTTCTTGGAAGGTTGGTAATGGGGTACTTGTAATAATAGTAAATGTTTATTGCTCTAGTTCTTTACGGGAGAGGAAAGAGGTTTGGGAAGAGATTAATGGGTACAGGTCGAATCAACTTTCGAAGGCTTGGTGTGTTGTTGGAGATTTTAACTAAATCAGAAGGCAAGAGGAGAGGAAGAGTATGATCTCGGAGACAAATTATTCTAGAGAAATAAAAGGTTTTAATCAGTTTATTGAAAAATCAGAATTAGTAGATATCCCGCTGGTTGGCAGGAAGTTTACGTGGTATAAACCAAATGGAATGGTGAAGAGCAGAATTGATAGGGTTCTTGTGTCAAAAGAATGGCTCGATGCTTGGCCCCGTTGTCAACAATTCGTCCTAAATAGGTCAATTTCAGACCATTGTGTAGTTGTTCTTAAAGAAGTGTCTGTTGACTGGGGTCCGAGACCTTTTAGGTGCTTGGATGTTTGGCAAAGAGACAGTAGATTTAAAGACTTTGTGAGGAGGAAGTGGGTTAGCTATGATGTGCAAGGACGTGGAATTTATATTTTCAAAGAAAAACTGAAAAAGCTTAAAGTGGATTTAAAAGTTTGGAACAAAGAGGTCTTCGGGGATGTTAACCTTGCTAGTGAGGAGTTACAAAAGAGGATTAATGTGTTAGATGCACAAGATGATGATAGAGGCTTGGTTGAGTTTGAAAGAGAGAAAAGGAGAACTTTGTTAGTTGACCTTAATAGAGCTATGTTTAAACAGGAGGCGGTTATGTTCCAGAAAGCAAGACAAAAGTGGTTGAAACATGGAGATCTTAACACAATGTTCTTCCACTCATCCGTGAAGTGGAGAAGGGCGATGAATGAGTTACATGGGATGTTTGTTGACGGCCGATGGTGTGAGGATAAAGAGGTGATTAAGGACAAGGTCAGAGTTTTCTTCGAAGAGAGGTTTGCCAGAAAAGAAGGTTGTCAAGTTAGGTTGGACAACGTTAGGTTCAACTCTATTTTGAAAGAAGACAATGAGTTTTTGATTGCCGATTTTTCTGAAAAAGAAATTAGGGATGCGGTATGGAATTGTGATAGTTCTAAGAGTCCTGGCCCTGATGGTTTTAATTTTGGGTTCTTAAAGTATTGCTGGGAAATCATTAAGTCGGATGTGGTGTGAACAATGAAGGATTTCGCATCTAAGAGTCATTGGCCTAGAGGTTCAAATGCATCATTCATATGTCTTGTTCCAAAAGTAGAAAACCCTCAACAACTTGGCGAATTTAGACCTATTTCGTTGGTTGGGTGCCTATATAAGATCATCTCTAAAGCGTTGTCTCTACGCTTGAAAAAGGTGATTAGTAAAGTCATTTATATTAGACAGTCGGCTTTCCTGGAAGGTAGGGGTTTGTTAGACAGTGTGTTAGTGGCGAATGAGGTTTTGGAAGAATATAAAAGGAAAAGGAAGAGTTGTGTTTTCTTTAAAGTTGACTATGAGAAGGCATATGACTTGGTAAGTTGGGATTTTCTCTATCATATGCTAGAGAGGTTGGGCTTTTGCGCTCAATGGATTCGTTGGATTAAGGGGTGTTTAGAATTTGCTTCAGTCTCGATGCTTGTGAACGGTAGTCCAACTAGGGAATTTACTCATGGGAAGGGACTTCGTCAAGGTGATCCGTTAGCACCGTTTCTTTTTATGATAGTTGCGGAAGGGTTGGCTGGGGTTTCCAGGATGGCAGAAGAGAAGAGTTTGATTGACAGTCTGGAGGTTGGAAGGGATAAAGTGAAGGTAAATATGTTACAATACGCTGACGACACTTTATTCTTTTGTAAAGCTAATACAAAAGGTGTCTTCAATATGAAGGCGATCTTACTCTGCTTTGAGCTTGCTTCTGGGCTTAAGGTCAATTTTGTGAAGAGTAATATCGGTGGGTTGGGGTTGGATTAGAGTTTGCTTCAGAGTTTTGCGACTATTCTAAATTGTAAAGTGATGGTAACTCCTTTTGTTTATTTAGGGTTTCCGATAGGAGGTTGTCACAAACGGGGTGCATTTTGGAGCAGGGTGATAGAGAGAGTTCAGGGTAAATTGTCAAGATGGAGAGGCAAGTGTCTGTCGTTGGCTGGGAGGATTTGCTTGTTAAAATCAGTTCTCTCCTCAATCCCGTTATTTTTTATGTCACTGTTTAAGTTACCTTCTGTGGTGGCAGAGAAGTTAGTTCAAATACAAAGGAATTTCCTTTGGGGATGGGGTTTAGATGGTAGGAAGATCGCTTGGGCCTCTTGGAAAAAGGTTTGTGAGCCTCGTGACTATGGGGGTCTAGGTATTATTGACCTAAGGTTGTTTAATTTGGCTCTATTAGGTAAGTGGATCTGGAGGTTGGGTACGGATAATGGTGGTCTGTGGAAAGAGATCCTCGTTTCTAAGTACGGTGGGTGGAGAAGCTTGAGAGAGGAAGGTAAAGTTGGTAGGGGCTCTCTTTGGTGGAAAGATTTGAAGGAGGTGTGGGCTTCGGAGGGTTGGGGAAGAAGTTTTGAAGATGTGTTTGAGTGGCAAGTTGGTGAGGGGAGGGCTATCCTTTTTTGGGAGGACAGTTGGTTGAGTTGTGGAGCGTTGAAGAGTGTTTTTTCCGAGAATTTCCTCTCTTAGTGTGACAAAAGGTGCAAAGGTGGATGAACTAGGGAATTAGATTGATGGTGTTTGGGTGTGGCACTTTGAATGGCGTAGACCCTTTTTTGAATGGGAGAAACCTCTGGTGGAGCAGTTCTTTCAGTTACTGTAAGGGGCAAAGTTGGAATCGGGGAAGGTAGATTGCTGGAGTTGGAAGGCAGGGGGTTTCATACTTTTACGGTTAACTCAACCTATTTTCAGGTTAGGAAGGATAGAGTTGGGGAGGTTTCTCCAGTTTATAGTAAGTTGTGGAGGTGCAAAGCTTTGCCTTCCGCTTTGGTCACTGCTTGGAGGGTGATGAAGAATAAGATTGCTACTAGGGTAAATTTGGAAAGGCGAGGGGTGGTGGTAGAGAATTTGGTGTGTGGTTTGTGTGGGAAGGTGGAAGAGTTGTCCAACCATCTGTTTTCCGTCTGCGAGTTTACCTGGCGGGTGTGGTGTCTTTGTTTTGAGTGGCTTGAAGTGTTGTTTGTTATTCACAAGGACCCTTTGGTAAACTTCCAACAATTCAGGTTGTGTTCGGCTTCTGATGTGGTTAATGACGTTTGGGGGACGATTTGGGTTGGTGTTGTGAGTGGAATTTGGAAACATAGGAACTCGGTGACCTTCGACAGGGGCGTGGTAGATGCGCTCGAGGTATTTGCACTGGTACAGGTAAATGTTTGGTCTTGGATTTTTGCAAAGTCCTTTTGTAATTACTTTACGTACCCCAACTGGATTTTGAACCAAGTGGATTGTATGAGGCTGATTGTTTAATACTTTCTTGAGTTTGGTTTGGTTGTTCCTTATTTAAGTTGGAAGGTGTTCCTTCGTTGGAGGTTGGTAAGACACTAGCTCTTTATGTATAAGGGTTGGACCACCCCTGAAGTGGTTCCCATTTATTTATTTTTTATTGTTGATAAAAAAATAAATTATTTATAAATATTATTTTTTATATATTATGTCATGGTGATGTTTTCTTTTTCTCATCATTATTCCAATAAATTGTTACATTTTCTTTTACCTCTCTTGACTGAAGCATTTTGTTTATATGATCTAGGATAAAAATTTGTATCGCATATATCCACATAATTGATTGGACATGAAGAATTGACTTTTTGCTCCATCAATTGCTTAAATGAATGTTCAAATTTTACCTTTGAATTCCAATATCTATTCATTAATGGTCTTAATAGTCACAAACATCACACTACAATTCAACTGCCCTAAATCAAACGTTCTTAAAACCTCCTAATACGTCACAAATACAAATATATGGGTAAATTATTAATGTTTTAAATTTTAAAGATAAATAATAACATAAGTTTTTTTTTTTTTTTTTATATATTTTGATAGTGTAAATCAAATCAAGTAAATATTATGTTCATAGTAACCCTTTTTTCTTAACAATTTTTTTATCAATATTATGTAATACTACTTCATATATCTCTTTTAGCTCTCTTTGTTCATACTGTTCTCAATCCATGGTTTGTTCTGAAGTTTCATTTAGGGTAATTGATCTTTGGCATCTGGTTATAATTTTTTTTTTTCGTACAAGATATCAATTAGAAGTAATTTTTATTTTGTTTTTGCTCAGATAGGTACTTGACAAAAAAATACTTTTGAATATTCTGCTACTAAGAGAAATTTTATGCCTAGCTATACAATAATAAGAATATCTACATTTGCATTGTTATACGTATAAACTATCTACTAACCAAGTTCTTTGAAAAATGAGAAAAGAAACATTATACCAACTAAATTTTATTGTTATATTATAATTATTATTATACGTGTGATTATTAATATTAATATAATTAATAACATAAATATTATTAATATTATTCATATATATAATTGTTTTTTTCTATAGAGGTACACAAATATTATTTTAGTTTCATTTCATTTTATTAGTCATTAAATTTATTATTTATTTAAAAATATATTTACCAAATTCTTGATATTGTGCACAATATATTTGTTATAGTTTTATATTTTAGAAATTACTAGTTAAGAAAAATAACTTCTGAGACAATTACAGAACTAAATTTCAGAATAGTTACAATAATTACTTTCCAAATTTGTGCTGAAAAATACTTTTTGATACTGTATAAGAAGGAAAATCACGAGCATGAAAAAATGAAAAGAAGAAAAAATCTTTTGTCATCATAAAATTCAATATTTAGATTGAACACTTAACTATTCAATGTAAATATTAATATTTAGATTCAATTTTTTAAGGGTTTGACATAAAATTAATCACTTTGTTTACAAAATTGTGTTCGTAATTTTTTTTACGTCGTGTACATGGATATTAAACATCAAATGTGACCTATTTTTATTAGTGAAAATGTATATGAAACTATTTTTTAACTCTAAGTTTTATCATTTGTTTCCATTTTCGTGGTAATATGCTTTTATATGTAGATGAATGTAGAAAATAATGTTTGTAAAAAATATTTTCTAAATTTTGAACCCTAATTTTGAAAAGAATACTTCGTGACATTTTTTAGAAGAATTTTCTATAACAATCTTGGAAGTTATTTTATAGAAGTCTTATGATACTTTTAAAAAATGACATATATTTCTATGCACAATATCAATAATTTGATAAAATTATTTTACATAAGAACTAAATTTAATTAGTTACAATAAAGAAAATTCGACTAAAAGTATAATAAATTAATTAAAACATTTAAGGAATGTATGAGTCTATTTAAAAAAAGCCAAAGATGAGATCTCCTACATAAAAACCTATATATGTGTGGTGCACTCAAACCAACTTACACAAGATGACATCTATTGATTAATGGTCTTAATAGCCACTACTAGTCAACTACCCTAAATCATACGTTCTTAAAACCTCTTTATACGTTACAAATACAGATATATGAGTAAAAAACTGTTAAATAATAATTGAATTAAAAAAATATTAATTAAATTATAAATAATAAATTAAAATATTATTTTTATTATTAATAAAAATTATAAAATAAATTTTAAATTAATATTTAATATTAACGGCTTTAGTTATTAACTATCTTATATTTTAAATTATCATTAATTCATAATTAAAAATTAATTTAGAATTTAAAGTAATTAATAGTTAAAATTTGGATAATTAATTTAAAAATTATTTATATAAATTTGTATGAATAATAAAAATTATTTTAAATATTAATAATTTTTTAATTTATAAAATAATATCTAACTTAAATCGATATAATGATTAATTATTTTTTTAATAATTATTATTTAATAAAAAATTAGTGCTTTAACTCTCTTGATTTGTAATGTTATGATAATCCATTATTTAATTGGATTTAGATTAGATATAGATTTGATACATTTTGAATTATCAAAAGTTTTTTTTTCTCCATTAGATCATTTCAAACTTGCACCTAACATAAAATTTAAAACCCAAAATTTTCCTTTTCATTTATGTTTGATTTACGGATGAAGCAATTTGGAAGTGATTATTATGACTTTGGATTTGAAAATCCATAATGAGGTCAGTTGGTTCCATATATTTGCATCTGAAAGGTCATTTAAGTTATCCAATTAAGTCTTTGGATTGTCATATCCGGAAGTGACATGTGTTCTGAACTTTCATATCCAGAATTGCGTGATTTAGCTTACGGATATGGATATCTAGAAAGCAAAGGTTGCTGATATTGCGTGATTTAACTTACGAATATGGTTATATCCAAAATAGAAATAACACTTCTGGATATATAAATCTGGAAGTTACCACCTTCATGAAAACTCGCCTTCTTCTCCGATGAGAACTGCGTATCACAACCCACCAACACTGCATTCTCCGATTCACACATTTCCTTCGTCGACAACTCCCTCTCTCCTTGCCACCACTCTTCTCTCTACTGCACTGTTGTGTGTGCCTCAGTGAACCTATGTTTTAAATCATTAAGAACAAAATAGACTTTTCATATAATTGTGTTGGGTGCAGGTTTGAAATGATCTAGTGCAAGAGAAACAACCCTTATCAAAAATTGATTTTGCGCTTGATTTTGAGTTGGTTCGAGCTTAGGTTAAACCGAATCAACTTGGATCTAAGTTGAGCTAAGTCAGTCTAAGCACAGGTCCAATCGAGTCCACTTGGGCCTAGGTCGAGCTGAATTGATCGGACTAATGTTGAGCCAGGATGACACGAGACCAAGTCCAAATGAGTTAGTCTAGGCCCAAGTCAAACTGAGTTGATCCAGGCCCACGAGCCGAAGTTGAGCCAAGTCAGCCCAAACCTAGGTCGAGTCGAGTTGACCTGGACCCAGTTCGAGCCGAGTGAGTCCAAATATCAATAATTTTTTTAGTCTCTAAAATTAATTTTTATTTAATGATTTTCTTTTTTTTCTTGTAGTATAAATTACTATTAATTTTTTTCTTTAATATTTTCTTGTCCAAAAAATGTTTTTCATAACATACCCTTTTAAGTCATTATTTACCTCTTGAATTAATTCTAACTAAAATTCATATTGGAGTTTACAAATGAAAAGAAAATTTATTTTATTGAAAAAAAGTGGGATTAGTATTAAAACTGATTGGACAATACGTACTATATATTTTCTATAAGATGGTTCTCTTTTTCCAGCAGCCATTAATTAATAAAATTAAATTGAGAAATAAATAAATGAAAATTGGTGATAATGGGTTAGAAGACGTGTGCATTCTAAGTTCTGACCTATTCCAAAATGGAACTCAGTCATTTAATTAAATAGTTGCATAGACTTCCCAAATACATACAAAGAATCAAATTGAACATGTGTGACCTAATGAGCCTTTAAGAATTTTCCTTCATGAAGACTAGACCTTATAACTAGTTTTCTCAATATCAATATTAGCTATATAATATCACTTATTTAATTAATTAGTTCATAAAATATTATTACTTAATTGTATTATAATTATTATTATAAAAGAGTTATATATAATGATTATAACATGAGAATTTTTACAAAAATAGAAAGAGAGAGAGAGAGTTATAATGAATAAATAGAAACATTTTAAGCATATTCCAAAACCCCAAAAATACTCCAAAAGTTTTCACATATCTTGCAGTTAATGTAATTGTTGTGTAAGAACAGTTAATGTAATTGTTGTGTAAGAACATGAATGAATATGGTAGGAACCATGACCGAAATTAGTGGTGAGAAATTGAAGACTATAGAGAAGTGATTGACGGGTAAAGTCAAATCTACTGTTTGTTTGGTAATAAGCACTATGGTGCCATGCAGAATAAGGGTTTCTGTGTGCATATAAATAGAGGTTATGGAAGAGTATAATATACAAAACTTGTGTTAAGATACTTACTTGGTATAATACACTCATATTCATATGTTTCTTGAAAGCACCACACAAATGTCTTCCATTTTGGTGCTTCTTCTTCTTGGATTATTATCTTCCATTGCAGGTATATATACTCTCCTCCTTCATGTATCAATATAAAACCATGTCTTTATCTTCTCCAAATGATTCAACTCCTTGGTTAAATATTTTGCAGGTGCAGAAGCCATAGGGGTTTGCTATGGAGTACTCGGTAATAATCTACCATCAAAGCAAGAAGTTGTTGATTTATACAAAAGCAATGGCATAGGTAAAATGCGTATATATTTTCCAGAAGCAGAAACACTTGATGCTCTCAGAGGTTCAGGAATAGAGTTGATCATGGACGTGGCTAGGGAATCTCTTCAAGCTATGACAGACCAAAATGCTGCCACAGATTGGGTGAGAACAAACGTGGTACCCTATGCACAAGACGTGAATTTCAAGTACATTTCTGTAGGAAATGAAGTTCGTCCAAATCAGAATGAGGCTCAGTACATTTTGTCTGCAATGAGAAACATTCAGAATGCAATTTCATCAGCAAATCTGCAGGGTCAAATCAAGGTGTCTACAGCAATAGACTCCACTCTTATTTCTAACTCTTACCCACCTAATGATGGAGTTTTCAATTCAGAGTCATATGTGAGACCCATTATCGAGTTTCTGAAGAGCAATGGATCCCCACTTCTTGCCAATGTGTATCCCTACTTTGCTTATATTTATGATAAACAAAACATTCCTCTTGACTATGCTCTTTTCACCCAACAAGGGCAGAACAGTGTTGGGTACCAGAACCTGTTTGATGCAATGTTGGATTCAACATATGCTGCTCTTGAGAAAATGGGGGCATCTGATGTGAAGATAGTTGTTTCTGAGAGTGGGTGGCCATCTGCAGGTGGTGATGCAGCTTCAACTCAGAATGCAGCCACTTACTATGCCAATTTGATTAGTCATGCAAAGGGTGGAAATGGAACTCCAAAGAGACCAGGTGGATCTATAGAGACTTACTTATTTGCAATGTTTGATGAAAACAATAAGAATGGTGAGGAATCTGAACGTCATTTTGGTCTCTTCACTCCTGATAAATCACCCAAATACCAACTTAGTTTCAATTAGTTCAAATCCATATGCAAATTCTGGTTTATGCATATTCTTCTTGTTTAGTTTGAATAAGTGTGTGGGGGTGTCCCCATCTTTTAAAAGATGTTTGTAACCCTAGATTACCAATGTGAGGGATCATATACTTTTGTTTACTTTGTTTGAATAAATACAAACCAAAGTTATGTTGGTTTACTATTCCAATGAAAATATGCTACAAGATTTTATGATGTGACTTACACTCTTCTATATATATTACAAATATTGGGTATTCTTTATTAACCTTAATTGATGATGATTTTTGAGATGATGGTGGTAAGATATTAGTTAGAAATGTAATAAGAATATGATTTTATGAATAGAATGTGGGTATTTGGTTATTTGTGGATGACTTAAATGATGTACTTGAAGATATCAAGGAAATGAAAAGATGGTAGGAGTTATTGGATGCAATTTTGTGGAATGAATGTGTAAGAAACAACCCAAAAATATATGAATTGTGAATTGGGATCAAAATTGCTAATTTAAAACATCATAAGTTAGGTGTTAGTCTCACTTAAAAGAACTTAATGTCATCTTTCAAAAGTCATTAGTGTCTATGATGAAGTAAAAGGTAAATTTGTGGCGTTGAGGAAAAAATTGATTATATGTACTTCTATATTTCCTATAATTTTATAATAAATAGATTTAACAATTATACTAGTTTAACTTGTTTCTTATGTTTTGTTTTGTAATAGTAATAATCGAATGTGGACCGTGATCAAATAATGTTACACTTACAAGATCCTATAAAACTATGAATAAATGAAAGATATTTTTAGAATTTTTATTTTAATTTGTCATGTATATAAAGCTGTAGTTTAGATGGCCCTCTTAAAGTTGATACGTATTGAAGTTTTTATTTCACTCATACACCTGTTTAAGCTCTTCATACTTATAGAAAATACAACAATGGAGAAGCCACTTGGAGAAGCCACTTTTACAAGTAAAAAAAGATAACAGTTTCTAACTTATAAGAGACAGAGTTCAGTAATATTTTATATTAAAATATATGCACTTATAGGTATTAATTGATAAAATATACATAAAATAACCTACAATTTATGAATTTATACATTTTTACATATTTTGTGATTTTAATTTAAATAAAAACAATTTATTCCCAAATTTGTGTTAATTTCAGGATTCCATGGAAGAATGAAGATGATTGGGCAAAATGAGAATATACAAAGCTAAAAGGGGAAAGCTGGAACAATTTATTCCCAAATTTGAGTTAATTTCAGGATTCCATGGAAGAATGAAGATGATTGGGCAAAAGGAGAATATACAAAGCTAAAAAGGGAAAGCTAGAACGCACAAACACTCACCAAGGCTCGCCCAAACTCGCCTAAGTCAGACACCACCAGATAATCTCGCTCAAGCGAGCTCAATCTCGCCCAAGTGAGATTGTTCTAGTAATGTTAGGCCTTTTTTCGTGCTTCTCGCCCAAGTAAGATTGTTCCAGTAATGTTAGGCCTTTTTTCGTGCTTCTCGCCCAAGCGAGAAGTCACTTAGCACAAGCTAATTAGGTTAAATAGGAGGTTTGAGGCACAACTAGAGTTGAATCGAACATTGTCCAACCTAACATGGGGCTCAGACTTCCCATCAAATTTGGCTTCGAAGAACTCTCTGACCTTAGCCTTAACCACCTCCTTATCATTACATCACTGCCAGTTTACTACTACCCCGTTGATCCCGTTTCTCATTCTCCTCCACTTCACGGATGAATGAAATTTTTTTGTATTTAAATCGCCTTGTTTCAACCACTTTAGCTTTGTTTTTTTTTTTTTTTATGTAAGACCGCTTCTTGTTTGAAGAAATTATGACTTTGTTTAGCTAGCAGAAGTCTCCTCTCCTCTCGCCCAAACTCATCTAAATCGCCTTCATCATCTCTTGTGTCCAGCTCTTGAATTTTCTTTTGTAATAGTTCCCTTACTGGATTAACGTTCCCGAAAACCTCTCCATTCCACCTCTTCAAATATGATTTTAACTTTTTCATTTTTTCTTTTAATACAAACATCCCTCCACCAAACACCTCATAGCTCTGCCTACAACACAATGATCAAAGACCGATTTGCTGAGAACAACTGTTCTATGAACTCTTCCTGAGTTCACGAATCTCATCCCATACCTCATTCCTTTCTTTCAATGAGCCAAAACTATACACATTCGCTACCGTAATTTGTATCCCAACTCCTACCTTCCAAGCCCAACTACTACCTTCCTTTCTTCTCCATTAATTATTATTTTTTATCTTTTTTTATTATTTCTGATTATTATCTCCAATTATTATTTATGCTTATTTTTATTATTATTAATTACAATTATTATATATGTTATCATAATTATTATTAATGTTAGAAACAAATAAGTTTTAACCACTACACCAGACAAGTTTTTTTGTCATATTATGGTTTTTATTATACTTATTATTATTATTATTATTAAAATTATTAATATCATTAATATTATTATATTATTTTATTATAAAATATTTGTAATATTTGTAATATTATTAGTATTATTACTATTATTAGTACTATTAATATTATTAATATTATTAATATCATTTATATTATTAATATTATTAAAGTTATTAAAATTATTAATATTATTAATATTATTATATTATTAATATTATTATAATATAAACTATTATTAATATTATTAAATACTATAAATATTATTAATATTATAAAAATTAATAATATTATTAATATTATAAACATTATTAATATTATAAACATTATTAATATTATTAATATTAATAGTATTATTAAATATTGTTAATATTATTAAGTTTTATTAATATTAATAAAAATATTAATGTCAATATTATCATTAATATCAATATTATTATTATTATTATTAAAAATATTCTATATGTAATACTTTATATATGAATACGGATTATTTCCGCTTCATACGCTTCATGCAACACCTAATTTTGTTTTTAGTTTTTCAATGGGCTGTAACACATATGACCTAATGTAATGCTCACTTTACATACGGATCTGGATCCGTATGTAAAAATCCATATGTAATGCTTACTTTACATACGAATCTAGATCTGTATGTTAAATCCGTATGTAACGCTCACTTTACATACAAATCTAAATTCGTATGTAAAATTCCTTATGTAATGCTCACTTTAGATTTGTATGTAAAAATATGTATGTAAATAGCAAATTTCTTGTAGTGTGGGTCAAACCCTAGGGTTTCCCTCATCCAACTTTCTGCACTCAATTGGGCCTGAACCAGCCCACTACATATTAGGTCATCTAACCATGCCCCAACATAAGCCATTTCGCAATTAATTACCGCCAAGGAACTTTTAGACTTACTCCCCACCATGTTTTCCAATAAAATAATCCCTTTTTTCCTCAATTCCAAAGCATCATTCTGACTCTTCCCAACAAAATTAATTCCTCCACTAAGGCATGCGCCACCTTTTGGATACTCTTCCCCTTCCATCGGAAACTGAAAATCTTATCCTCACCTCTCCTCTCTCCGTTCTTGTCGTCGAGTTCAGAACACTCAGATTCGGAAAAATCTTCGCAAACACTAATGTCGAGATGGGCCTCAGATTCTTCCTCCGAAGCCACTTCCCACTTGTGAAAAGGAGACCCAAACGTAGAAGCGGAAGGAACCTCTTCCTCAAAGGACACCTGACAATACCTATCATTTATTTTCATTGATTTCACTAACCTTGCCTCCTCTCCCAAAGGGATTCTAATACACAACCTTGTGTACTTTAACACCTCTTTTGAAACAGTTCCCTTATCAACTTCTACAAGTGTACCTATAAAAGCCCCAATACGTTCAAAACAGTGATTGCTCCAGAGATCCAGCGAAATATCTCTACAATGGAATCATGCAATCTTATCGGATACCACAAAGGAGTCATTCCAAGAGACGATAGATACAAAAATACCTTTGAGTCATTCTTTGTTTTTTATGATTATCCTCTCAATTAAGCTCTCTTCTTCATAATACAAAAACATATACATATCCCCTAGATATGTTACCCTCCCAAAATAAAAATCTGCTTGACGGCTTACACATCCCCTGCCTGCAACAACTTCCCGACGAAGCATCTCTCCAGCCAAAAGGAAGTCTCTACATTAACCTTAAAATGTGCCAAAATGTCTTTTTCTCCCTTCAGATCATTGCTCGCGTTTCGACCCTTGACAACTTGAGCGTAAGAGCACTATTGAGCCTTCTGACTTCAAACTTTCCGAGTATGCACCTGACTCTTCAAGGTGTGCTTTGGTTTCTCTTGCCTTCTATATTTGGGTTTGTTTGCCTGTATCTTCCATGTACCAATCCAAATTGAATCAAGTTGTCTTCCCAAAGCAATCACATCCCTCACTCCATGAAATCAGACGAACCCGAAACATTATTTTCTGGCATTTAATTTTCTAGATATGAAAACATCTAAAACTCTTCCCCAATGCTAAAATACTCTCCACTCATGAGGAAAGTTAGTAAAAAAGAATGAAGTATCTGCCATCTGCAACTGCAAAGCCGTTGCGCACAACTCCAAAATCACCTTCACAAAAAACTCCAAATTCGCCTGCTATGTACGTACAAACCGAATTCTCTGGCTGAGTGTTGGTGTGCTCATTGTTGTACTACCCTCTCAAACTTTTAGAGATCACACCAAGTACCATACATATGTTGAGATTAATCCCTTTGCCTTTTAACTCAAGGAAGACACAAAATCCACTTTACTTGATGAAGATAGAAGCACTCACAAGGGTATCTTATATAAAAACAACCTTATTCTTATATAGTCTAAAGAGATTTTGTGTACTTTTCTTCGAGATCTTATGTACTTTTTAATCTCATGGAGAGTTTGGTAGATAGTAAAGAGGGACTTTTTGTATTTGTAGTAAGTCAAAAGTAACACTAAAAATACTTATAATTAATTTTTGGATAGTAAAACCTTTTGCACTAACATTGAAGAATAAGATGTAGTCGAACATTGAAGAATAAGATGTAGTCGAGGTTGAGATGAATCAATATAGAAACAAAGTAATCACTGCTTTTTCTATTACAAGTTCTCTATCATTTTTTATGATCGTGAAATGCTTTCAAAGTGTTTGAGAATTTCTTTGTAAAACCATTAGACAATCTCTTGTCACATATAACAAACATAATTGCAAAAAGTTTTCTAAACACAAATTTAAACTCCATTCAACCCTTCTATGTTTAGAGTTAACAATTTTTTTCTTTACAAATAATATGTTTGCTAGCTAACAATATGTTAAGCCTTTTTAAAAGTTTGAGCACTGCCTCAATCTATACTTTAATAATTTTCAAAGCATAAAAGACTTAAAAAAATTGTACATACCTCAAAAAGAAATTTAGAAGTGTACATATAATCATTTTTTCCCTTGACACCACAAATTTACCTTTTAGTTCACCAAAGGCACTAAAGAAAATCATCCAAAACTTCTTTTGAAAGATGATATTAAGTTCTTCTAAGTGAGACTAACATCTAACTCTATAGAGTATCAAATTCGCAATATATATATATATATATATATATATATATATATTAAATTTGGGTTGTTTCTGAAACATTTATTCCACAAAATTGCATGCAGTAACTCCTATCCTCTTTTCATTTAGATATCTTCATGTAAATGATTCAAGTCATTAACACAGTTTGGATATCTCATTTCATTAACAACTTCATAACCCGTTACCCACACTTTATTCATAGAATCATAATATTATCATCTTCATAACTAGTATCTTCTCTTTTTTTTTATCAGCAAGAAAATCATAACTAATATCTTACCACTATCATCTCAATAATAATCATCAAATAAAGGTTAATAAAGAATACTCATTACTGACAATATATTTACATTATATTATATATATATATATATATAAATATATATAAAGAAGAGTGTACAAATGACATCATAAAATCTTGTAGCATATTTTTCATTGGAACAGTAAACCAACATAACTTTGGTTTGTATTTATTCAAACAAAGTAAACAAAAGTATGATCCCTCACATTGGTAATCTAGGGGTACAAACATCTTTTAAAAGATGGGGACACCCCAACACACTTATTCAAACTAAACAAGAAGAATATGCATAAACCAGAATTTGCATATCAATTTGTATTAGTTGAAACTAAGTTGGTATTTGGGTGATTTATCAGGAGTGAAGAGACCAAAATATTTTTCAGATTTGTCACCAGTCTTATTGTTTTCATCAAACATTGCAAATAAGTAAGTCTCTATAGACCCACCAGGCCTCTTGGGAGTTCCACTTCCACCCTTTGCATGACTAATCAAATTGGCATAGTAAGTGGCTGCATTCTGAGTTGAAGCTGCATCACCACCTTCAGATGGCCACCCACTCTCAGACACAACTATCTTCACATCAGGTGCCCCCATTTTCTCAAGAGCAGCATATTTCGAATCCAGCATTGCATCAAACAGGTTCTGGTACCCAACACTGTTCTTCCCTTGTTGGGTGAAAAGAGCATATTCAAGAGGAATGTGTTGTTTATCATAAATATGAGCAAAGTAGGGATACACATTGGCAAGAAGTGGGGATCCATTGCTCTTCAGAAACTCGATAATGGGTCTCACATATGACTCTGAATTGAAAACTCCATCATTGGGTGGGTAAGGGTTAGAAATAAGAGTGGAGTCTATTGCTGTAGACACCTTGATTCGACCCTGCAGATTTGCTGATGAAATTGCATTCTGAATGTTTCTCATTGCAGACAAAATGTACGGAGCCTCCTTGTGATTTGGACGAACTTCATTTCCTACAGCAATGTACTTGAAATTCACGTCTTGTGCATAAGGTATCACGTTTCTTCTCACCCAATCTGTTGCAGCATTTTGGTCTGTCATAGCTTGAAGAGATTCCCTAGCCACGTCCATGATCAACTCTATTCCTGAACCTCTAAGAGCATCAAGTTTTTCTGCTTCTGGAAAATATATACGCATTTTACCTATGCCATTGCTTTTGTATAAATCAACAACTTCTTTCTTTGATGGTAGATTATTAGCGATTACTCCATAGCAAACCCCTATGGATTCTGCAGCTGCAAAATATTTAACCAAGGAGTTAAATCATTTGGAGAAGATAAAGACATGGTTTTATATTCATAGATGAAGGAGGAGAGTATATATACCTGCAATGGAAGATAATAATCCAAGAAGAAGAAGCACCAAAATGGAAGACATTTGTGTGGTGTTTTCAAGAAACATATATGAATATGAGTGTATTATACAAGTAAGTATCTTAACACAAGTTTTGTATATTATACTCTTCCATAACCTCTATTTATATGCACACAGAAACCCTTATTCTGCATGGCACCATAGTGCTTGTAACAAAGAAACAATAGAGTAGACTTTACCCGTCAATCACTTCTTTATAGTCTTCAATATCTCACCAATAATTTCCGTCATGGTTCCTACCATGTTCATTCATGGCCGTACACGACAATCACATTTGCAACATGTGAAAACTTTTGGTGTTTTCTTGGGGTTTTGAAATATCCTTAAACTAAACAAATTTCGTTTCTAAATTAGTTTCTATTATTGTTAAATAGTTTTTAAATTGGTATCTAATTAACAACCAAATTTAGAAACTAAATAATTGGTAGTTAAAATCTTAGTTGCTAATTAGATACCAATTTAAAAATTATTTAACAATAATAGAAAATAATAGAAACTAATTTAGAAACCAATTTTTTTTAGTTTCTAAAATGGTTTCTATTTTTGTTTCTATTGTAACTAATTATTTTGGTGTCTAAAAATTGATTTCTATTTCATGATTTTCTTGTAGTGAAAATGTTCCTATTTATTCAGTATAACTCTTTTATAATAATAATAATAATGACAATAATAATAAAATAAAAATAAAAATTAACAATTAATATTTTATCAACTAATCTTTTGTGCATACTAGTCTTCATGAAGGAAGGTTCCTAAAACCTCCTTAGGTCACACATGTTCAATTTAAGTCTTTGTATGTATTGGGAAGTCTATGCAACTATTTAGTTAAATGAGTGAGTACCATTTTGGAATTGGTCAGAACTACACGTATTCTAATCCATTATCACCAATTTTCATTTATTTATTTATCAATTTAATTAATGGCTGCTGGAAAAAGAGAACCATCTTATAGAAAATATATAGTACCTATTGTCCAATCAGTTTTAATACTAATCCCACTCTTTTTTCTATAAAATAAATTTTCTTTTCATTTGTAAACTCCAATATGAATTTTAGTTAGAATTAATTCAAGAGGTAAATAATGACTTAAAAGGGTATGTTTTGAAAAACATTTTTGTGGACAAAAAAATTCTAAAAATAAAATAAAATGAGTTTTTTATAAATTAATCATAATTTATGTATAAAAAATCATTAAATAGAAACCAATTTTAGAGACCAGAAATAATTAGATGTTATATAGACTAAAATAAAGATCATTTTTTTTTCTAATTAATTTTTATTATTATTAAATAATTTTTAAATTGTTGTCTAATTAGCTACCAAAGTTTTAACTACCAATTATTTAGATTCTAAATTTGATAGCAAAAACCTTGATAGCTAAATTAGATACCAATTTCAAAACTATTTAACAATAATACAAACTAATTAACAATAATAGAAACTAAGTTAGAAACCAAAAAAAAACTTAGTCTCTAAAATGGTTAGGATCCACGTAGATATAACCATTTTATATAAATAAGCATTTTATATAAATATCCTGTTATTTTTAACTTTGAAATATTACTTATGAACTAGTTAATAGGTATTACCTATGAACTAAACTAGATGAATATTATTTAGGGACTATACTTATGAACTAGAGTTAATAGGTATTACCTATGAACTAAACTTGATGAATATTATTTAGGGACTATAATTGACAGGTATGCATAATATTTGATTTTTCTTATAGTGTTATATGATGTGCACAATATCAAGAATTTGATAAATATATTTTTATTTAAATAAATAAATATAATGAGTAATAATGAAATGAAACTAAAGTAATATTTGTCTACCTTTAATATAAAAATTAAAAAAAGGTGGAATATAAAGAATAGAGATTAGACTTTAATTATTTTTTTACATAAAAGGGTATCTTTGGTAATAACAATACAAATGTACATATTATTATACAGCAAGGGATAAACTTTCGTAGTAGTAGAATATTCAAAAGTATTTTACCCGTACATTTGTATTTGTGATGTATAAAGAGGTTTCAAGAACGTTTGATGTAGGGTAGTTGACTAGTAGTGTGATGGTATTAATGAATAGATGTTGGAATTCAAAACTAAAATTTGAACATTCATTTGAGTAATTTATGGGGCAAAATTCAATTCTTCATGTCCAACAAATTCTGTGGATGTGCCCTACAAATTTTATCTTATATAGAGAAAATATAATTAATATTTTTTGCAATGGACCAAACTTAGGGGCTACCCTACCCACCTAGGACAAGTTAAATACAGTTTGAATAGACCAACTCATCTAAAAATATACTTAATTGTAAAAATAATAATAAATCAAAATTTTAATTTAGTTGATATTATGTAAAAGTTTGAAATTGATTAACAAAAACATCATTAAAATTTTGAAAAACTAAGTTCACCATTACAAAAAATAATAATTTTAAAGATAAATTTAATTAATTATTATATTAAAAAAATTATATATTATTTTATAACTAAAAAAAAAATATTGGTATTTAAAATGATTTTTAAGTTTATAAACTAACTTTTAAATTAATATCTAAGTAAATTAATAACTAATCAAATACTAGAAATTATATATAAATATTTTATATCTTAATAAATTTTTCTATTTTATAAAATAAGGTCTAATTTAATTAATATGATAATTAATTATATTTTATTGATGTGACATTTTTTTATTTTTTTGTTTATTCATTATATGAGTATTCACAGCACTTTCCTCTATTGTTTCAGTGATGACTTCTTTGCATGAAGACAATAAATTAGAAAAAAAGAAACAGAAAGAGAAAAATATAGAATAAAAACAGTTAATAAACACCACAATATAATAAGATACACGCATGCACACAAATATACGAACAGAAAATAAGATCATCCATTTGAAAACATAATTAATTATATAATATTCATGTTAAATAATTAATTATGTTTTTAATATAATTTTTCTTTGGTAAAATTGATATGCAATTAATTATATTTTTAATATTCATATTTTTTATTTTAATAAAATAAATGATTCAAATAATAAATAATAACGAGTAAATATATTTATTTTTTCAATTATTTTCGTAATTGTTAATTTTTATTTTCATTTCTAGTTTTCACTTACCATCATTCCATTAATAAAAGATTAGTTAAATAAGGTGATTTTTACATGTTATGAATAAATATTTGAGAATAACTTTTAACTGACTAATACATTTAGTAGATTCATACGTATTTATGTTAGAAAAGAACATGTTATGGAATTCCTTAGAAGTAAAGAAAAAAACAAAAAATGTGTGTTAAACAATTCCCTTAAATATTAAGACATTCACATGGAGAATTTATATAATCAATTGTATTTGAAAATACAATTATTGTATTATTCTAAAATGGTATATATTTTGCTGAATATTTTATTAATGTATATATTTATTATATATAATAAATTCACTTTAAGACATTAAATATTAGATTTTTAATGTTTACATTTTTTATTATACTAAAATAAATAATTAAAAAATAATATTAAAATAAATAAATAAATTTCACTTTAATTTAAATAATTTATTTTTATTCTTTTACTTTCTTTTTCTTTTCCATTTTGTTACTCTTCGACATCAAATCCACATAAAACTTAAATAATTCATTTTGGCAAAAGGAAAAGAAACTTAGACTCATTTTTTCTTTCCATGTGAAACAAATATTTCTTTTCCTAAATTCATTTTAATAAAATTACAAAGCAGGTTTTCGTATGAATAGTTTCTATTCATATGAAGGAGTTTATGTTTATTGTTGGCAAAATACTATTAAATTTTTTACCTATAAATATGTTTCTGGTAGATTTTTTTTAAAAAAAAATCAAAATTCCATAAAATATTTACCTTTAAAAAAAAATAGTAGTAGAACTTTATCACTAACTTTGATTATAAGATTTTTTTTTTGTTTTTGCCAAATTTTATCACCAAATTTGATGATTAAGTGTGATGGTTTAATTTGAGTAGTATACTGTTTAGTTTTATACTTGCGTATTTTAAACATGAGAGTACAAGAAAATAATTAAATAAAAAATAATTTTAGAAACTAAAATAATTAATTATTATTTGACTAAATTAGATACCATTTTATAAATTTAAAAAATTATTGATATCTAAACTAGTTTCTATTATTAATAAAAAAAAATTATAAAATAGTTTTTAAATTGATATCTAACAATCAGTTACTAAAGTTTTGATTACTAATATTTTAGGTTCTAAATTGTTTGGAATATAAAGTAGTAAGTAGTTAAAACTTTGGTAGCTAATGGTTAAATACCAATTTAGAAACCATTTTATAATTTTTTATTAATAATAGAAACCACTTTTTAAATTTTTTTTACAAAAAATAAAATAAAAATATAATTATAATATATATATATATAAATTTTTTTTCTTACTTTCCTCCTTATGTTGTAAACCCCAATTGTTTCCCCTTTCTCTTCTTCAAAACAATCCCAAATTCTAACTTCCACCTCATTTGCAATCCCTTCTGCTCATGTTATCCTTTGAACTTTGAAATAAAGTTGTAATTAGATAGGTCTCAGATTATTGTTACATACAAAATTTGTATGTAATTACATACGATTTTTCAATATCCGTAAAAATCGTATGTAACTTTTAAGAAGTGATCTTTAAGCTTAACTCAACCTCATAAAACCGACTTATGATGTGAGGTTTGCACCCACTTATATACTATGAAATGCTCTAATATCTAGTGAATGTGAGATATTCAACAGTAACAATTACTTATGTTAGTTTTACATGCGAATTTATGTTTGTATGTAATTTATATATAACTATGTTTTACATACAAATTTTGTCTATTACATACGAATTTCAATTATATATAATATCGGATTTTCTTGTACTGCCACACCCACTGTAGACATATCGTGGTTTACATACCATTACCTAAAGGCTAAGTTATAGTCATCATTTTAAGTCAGTCGATATCAAGTATTTGTCCAGCAGTTGTGAGTTACATCCGCATATGTTAGTCTGGCAGATAATTGACTTGTTTAGTGTATTACATTTGGATTGTGTTATTCTATAAACTGAATGAGAAAATTTCATTTTAAAACATGTTGTGAGTTACGACCTACTATGTTATACAATTAAGTTATATTGAGCAAATTTTATACTTAATACAATGTTTACAAATAATAACAACTTGCATAAATTAAAATATCTCATTAAAACGTTTTCAAGTTCACGTACAATATATTCTTAAATTAAAAAAAAAAACTAAAAATCTAAATATATAATATAATGACCTAACTATTGTATCCATTTTGCCTTCCGTGTACAACATGTGGATGTCTAATATAAATGACCCCCTCGTCCATTAGTTTATGGACTAACTGAGTGGAGTGTGAGTTCCCTCCTAATCTTAAAAAAAAGTAGATTACTTACTCTTAAGAAACATATTTAACAAATAAAAAAGAATGACCTAATAAATTTATATATATATATATATATGGGCTAGAGAAAACATCTAAAAGATTATTAGATTTATATAGTTTAAGATAATGTTAGAGATTCTACATCGACTAAAGATGAGGAAAATTCATTGTATATAAGTGAGTGCAAACTTCACCTGATGAGTCGGTTTTATGGGGTTGAGTTAGTCTTAAAGTCCACTTTGTAATATGGTATCAAAGCCATTTTGCGCCTATCCTAGCGAGTGTTTGTTAGGCTTATCAGGTCACCCACTATCGGGCCGTTATCGGATCACCCATAATATGTTATCCCACGCACGAGCTGTCACTCTCGGCGTGAGGGGTGTGTTGGAGATCCCACATCGATTAGAGATGAAAACAATTAATTGTATATAAGTGGGTGCAAACCTCACCTCATGAGCCAGTTTTATGAGATTGAGTTAGGTCTAAAGTCCACTTCATAACAGATAATGAGTTTGTAATATTTTGTCTTGTATGTTATAGTTCATTCTTATTCAATGTGATGTATATGGTTGAATTTCTAATATATATAATAGAGAAGGAGTACTTTGAAGGCACCTTGTGTCTCATTACTTGTTGGCCGACCAAAGTGAGAATAAACTTAAAACAAAGAGATGAGAGCATAGAAAAGAGGAGAATTTTGTTGATTATGTGAAGCAACCGGCAACAACTATAAATATAATTATGAGTGGCCGGCTAGATACTCTTTTGCATTTTCATTTTTATTATTACCTTCAATTAATAATTTCAACATGGCAATTTTATGACTCTTTCTCTTTTTTACCTTTGATTTTTCAGTCATTATTTTGTTTTTGGTATGTACAAAAACTCTCACATTATTTAATATTCCATGCAAAAAAAAAATGGATACATACATTCATGTCTTGATTTACTTGTACACTTCTGAAAGATAAAATGGGGATGAAGACATGAGACTCTTTATTAAACCAAATGTTTCACAATGAAGTTCCACTCTCATGTAATATTAATATTAATTCAAGTTTAATAATAATGTAATACTGTTTTATAGTGCCAATCAATAACCAAATTATTACTGATATAATTTTTAAAATAGTTATTATTAAAAATAAAAAATGTTATATATATATATATATAGTAGTTTGTGATTGGATGAGAGTGTTATACTAGTGTAAATAACCTATTTTAGAGAAATGATGATAATAAATTTTTAATCTATATATGAAGAGTATTTATCAGGTTCACTGTTGTCAGTTTACATTAACAGTTAAATCTATTATTATTATTATTATTATTATTATTATATATGTGGTATTCATAATTATTTGACAGTGCATCATATATACATCCATAATGTCTATGCTAATTGTTGAGTTTTATTGGACAAAGTTTGTGCCAACAAGAAGAAGCCTAACGACAAAAAATTGGTAAATAATTTCTTAGTGACTTTAAAAGAATTTATTCAAGTATTTGATTTGAAAAATTTCCAAATAAATAAATGAATTTTACAGTAAAACTTATTAAATAAAATAAAAAAAGTTCCAATAAATTATAGTTTCCTTTTTTTTTTCAATCAATCTTGTGTATGAACATCACTCGTGCTTCCAGTTAGTGTTAAATGGGATTTTGTAAAAGTTTTGAGTATTTCGTGCTTTGTTACAAACTCATTGCATAAGAAGTTTCAAGCAATGTTTAAAAATTTGGATAAATTATTGATTCGAGTTCCTGAATGAACCAAGAAGTCACTTACAAAACCACTGAGTTTGACACAGATTTACACCACTTGTGGCAAGTAACAATTGTATAGGAAGATTGTATTGTAATATGAATTGGATAAAGATTTTAAAATATTTATAAAATATGAATTTAGAAAGAAATTGAAATTTTAGAATTTTATTAGAGTAAGTGAATTATTTAAAATTAAAAAAGATTTAGCTTGACTTGGGCTTGAGTACACTTGTGGCTCGATTTTGATCTAGGTACACTTGGCTCAATCTAATGTGGGATCGAACTAACTTAGTTTGACACGGTCCTAACTCGATGTCGCAGTCCAACGCATGCCCAATTCAACTTGACCAAACTTGATTCGATTTGTTTCGCTCCCACCTAAGCCCAATCGAACTTGGACTTGATCTGAGTTGAACCCAACCGAACTTGACTTAACATGGGCCTAACCTAACTCTGTTGAACCTGATTTTGTCTCGACTCGGCTTGACTTGAACCCGGTCAACTTGGCTAGACTTGACTTGACTCGACTCGATTGGGCTCAACTTGACTTGGTCTGAACCGGACTAGACCCGATCTGGTCTTAATCAAACTATGACCCACCTAGACCTAACCCAACTCGACCTAACTCAGATAAATGTGGACTTGTCTCGACTCAAATGAATGTGGATTTACCTTAATTCGGTTCAACCTGAGTCTGGGTCTACTTAGCTCGATCATGGCCCAGGCTGACTCAACTCAACCTAAGCCTAGGTAGACTCGGTTTGATCCAGCTTGACATGGTCTTTATCAAGGTAAGCCGAAGCTGGTCTTGATTGCATTAGGACTAACCTAGGTCTAATCCAACTTGACTAAACACGAGTTGACCCGACTCTGATGAATCTGAACACTACTAAAAAATTAAATAGAAATTAATTTTAAAGACAAAAAATATTATTTGCTATAATTATATAAATTAATTTAGACACTAATAAATTTTTTTAATTGTTAAAATAATATTTAATTTATTCAATATAACAACTAATTATTATTATTTTTTAAATTAATTTTTATTTAATGATTTTGTTGTATTAGTCGGATATAATGGTTACCAATCTACTAAAAAAGGTTTTAATTAACAGTATAACTCTTTTTCACTTAAAAAACTTGAAATCATTCACTGATATATAGTAAGTAAAATAAGTTTAAGTGTCATTATTCAATTTTAACTTCTTCCATAGTCATCACTGATATACCTATAATAATATTATATTATATATATATATATATATATAAATATATATATATATATATATATTTTAAAAAAAAAGTAAAATTTCGTGAACAAAATAGGGAAAGCAAATGACAAGTCAGGAGAATATTTTATTTTGAAAGAATTGGTCTTTTTCTTATAAAAGAATTATACATAGTGTTTGTCAGTGTTGCAAAGCTCCTCGATAGATGACAACTAGCTAAAAAGCCATAGCAGAATGAACTTTTAACAAACACAAAAACTATAAACAAAGGGAAAAAAGTTGCATGACCATGTTGAAATGCAATTCATATTAAATTATAAACTATGTACAATCATGTTTTACTCCCAGACTAAGAGAATCAAAGGTATTATTCTTCAATAGTACCATTTTTTAATGTTTATTATGCATCTTGCAAGCTAATTTTGAAGCATTTTAAAGATGTCTCTTTGAAAAACACCAACTAAGGTCATGAATCACTCTAATCTAATTTTCTCCATTCTTTTCTTCCAGGTTTCAAGTACCTCAAGTGACAATGGAAGACATAAACAGGTGGCTATTATCGTCTTATTTGAATGAAAGTGTTAACCATGATTTTGCCATCAGAAGGTATTGTCCAGCAAGAATGGAGCAAGAGCAAGGAGGAGAGTGCCAAGATCAAGAGGGAGTGGTTTTTGATGATACTGAGTTATGTTCTTCTGATGACAGCACTCCTTGTTTGGCTTCATCAGAAGTTGATGACTTTGTTGATAGCTTCATCAACATGGATCAGTATGAGAAAGCAGATCAAGGGTACCAAGAGAAGCATAAAAGTTTTGGCCACTTTGTGGTGAGTAATGATGATGATGAGGCTGATGAATACTCCTCCATGAATGGTGTCTTTGGATATCTTCCAACCACCATGGAGGATTCAGAATTGGAGATCTATGAAAATCTCACAACATCCATGTTGGAGGAAGAGGTTGTTGCAATGAGTGACTCTTTGGGTGCAATACCTGAGTTTGTGCATTGTGCCAAAGAGGCCAACCTTGGTGTGGACCAAGGCTTAGAGTTGGTTCACATGCTGCTGGCCTGTGCTGAAGCTGTGGGGTGTAGGGACAACCAGCAAGCTGAGTTGCTGATCAGAAGAATTTGGACTTTGGCAAGCCCTTCAGGAGATGCACTGCAAAGAGTTTCCTACTGTTTTGCCACAGGATTGAAGTGTAGATTGTCACTTCTTCCATATAATGTCATTACAAATGGTACACTCACAGATACTTCCATGGATATGCCTTTGATCAATAGGGAGAATAAGATGGAAGCATTTCAACTTCTTTACCAAACCACACCTTACATTGCCTTTGGTTTCATGGCTGCAAATGAAGCCATATGCCAAGCATCACAAGGAAAGAGCTCAATACACATTGTTGATTTAGGAATGGAGCATACCCTTCAGTGGTCTTCCCTCATAAGGGCCTTTGCTTCAAGGCATGAGGGTCCTCCAATGCTCCGGATCACAGGATTAACCGACCATGAAGATAACTCTAAACTTCAAACTAGCATGAGTGTGCTTGTGGAGGAAGCAAGCTCTTTGGGAATGCATCTTGAATTCCAGACAATTTCTGAGCCTGCATCTCCTTCTCTTCTTACTGTGGAGAAGCTGAACTTGAGAAAAGGTGAAGCTTTATTTGTCAATAGTATCTTGCAGTTGCACAAATATGTCAAAGAAAGTAGAAGCTATCTGAAGGAAATTCTGCTATCAGTGAAGAAGCTAGGTCCAACTGCTTTTACAGTGGTAGAGCAAGACACAAACCACAATGGCCCTTTCTTCCTTGGGAGATTTTTGGAATCACTTCACTATTACTCGGCCATATTTGATTCTCTTGAGGCATGTATGCCAAGAAATAGCCAACAGAGGATGAAGATAGAGAGATTACACTTTGCAGATGAAATTCAGAACATTGTAGCTTATGAGGGTCCAGAAAGAACAGAAAGACATGAAAGGGTAGACCAATGGAGAAGGCAATTAGGCCGAGCAGGATTTCAGGTGATACCATTGGAGTGCACAAGCCAAGTTAGAATGATGCTTTCTGTTTATGAGTGTGATGGATACACATTATCCTGTGAGAAGGGAAACCTTCTACTTGGATGGAAAGGAAGGCCAGTGATGATGTCTTCTGCATGGAAAGTGGCAAGTATGTGATTTTCCCTATTAAATAGTCAGAAGAAGCTAATGAAGAATGCTCATTTTCTTTAACAACTAATTTGATAAAACTAGTCATCTTCTACCTAATCTTCTGCATTTTCCCTCATTGATAATACAAAACTTTCCAAGTATGTTGAATTAGCTATTTATGAAATGAATATGCTTTTTGACCTTTAGTCCTAGAATTCATGTGAAAATGTTTAGGAAAATGAAGGGATAGAGCCATTTTCCTAATACCATTCAAACTTGCCAAGAAATACAGCACATACACTTTAGCAGAACAAGCATTAGTTATTAATATGTAATGCTTCAGAATAATAATTTTTTAAGTGAATTGTTTTTCTTTGAAACTTTTCCTTTTCTCCTCTTATTGTTCATGTTTTTGTTTTTCATATGAAAAAAAAAATGAGTGCAAATGCTAGTAAGAGAAATTGAAAGAAAAAAAAAACAGAGAAACACCATTTCAACATTTGTCTTTTCCAATTTACTGATATATGCATTAAGTATGTTTTCATGATTCCTCAGATGGATCTAGATGGACAATTTTTATGTAGTTCAAATCAATAAAAATATTTTCAATTTGGTTGACAAACACATGCTAAATCAAAACAAAATGTCATCTTAGCAAAATCTTTTATCTTTAAAATTGATTTCTATTTAATGATTTTTAATGTATATATATTAAAACTTGATAACAAATACAATTAATTATTTAAGTAAATAAGATAACACTACCAAAATTTGAAATAGTAATATCACCAACCTCAATTTGATTATAATAATCTTTGTGATGACAATATCATCAATAAATAAATTACTTTCTTCTTCAAGGAGTGTTTCACAACATAGTATGTCATAATTAAGATTAATTGATTTTCATTAGATCATCAATTTAGTTTATCAAGTTGGGGTTGCTTGAGGCATTAAAGAGATTTTTTTTAAGCTTACACACCATGTTTAAGGTGTTGGTGATTAAAGTCTTGAAAGAACTTAGACTTCCTCTTTCAATTTCATATCCTTTATGTGTAGTTGGTACAACAATCACTCTAAGTTTTGGAATAAATGATAGAATGACACAAACTGAATTTAGTTTGGTCATTGCTACAAATGCTTTTTGTAATCCATACTATATGATTATATGATTGTGCACCTTTATTTGTCACTAATCGGGTTTTATTTTAATTTATGTTAGGCAATTGCTTCCTGCACCATATCACTGCACCCGATTCTAGCGGAAAAGACGAAATTGTCCTTAAAAAAAATTTCCGAAATATATGTTCCAGATTTTTTTATCCATAACGAAATTTTATACTACGGATTTTTTTATCTGGAATGAGTTTTTCATTTTTGTTTCTGGATTTTCATTTCCGAAACAGAATAATCTCTTTTCCAGATTTTTTTTTTCAGAATGTATTATTTTCAATTCTGGATTTTTTTGTCCGAAATAGAATTTTAATTTTTTTTCTGAATTTTTATTTCCGAAACTCAATAACCACTTCCAGATTTATTTTTCCAGAATATATTATTTTCAATTCCGAATTTTTATTTCCGAAATTAAGGATATTTTTGGAAATTAAAAAAATATGTTGAGTGCAGGTTAAAAATGATCGGGTGTAGGAACATTTGTCTTTATGTTACCATCAACATTGTGAACATTGTGTTTAATGGAGAATGTCCAATTGCATTCAAATGACATTTTCCCTATCGAAGGGCAGTGATCTGCACCCAATTCTAAAGAAAAAGACGAAAATATTTTTAATGTATTATTTTTTTATTACGAATTTTCTTATTCAGACTAGGTTTTTGATTTTTCTTTTCTGGATTTTTATTTTCAGAACAATAGATCTACTTCTTCAGAATGTATTAATTTGAATTTCAGATTTTCATTTCTAAAATAGAAGATGAAATTTTAAAATTGTGTTGGGTGTAGCTTAAAAATGTTGGGTGTAAGAAACATTGCCTTATTTTTAACTAGGGTTTGACATCTTTAGGTTGTTGGAGATCTTTTAAATCATTCCTTAGAATAGAGATGTTGTCAAAGGCTACCAAAAGTCATGTAACCTTGTGAGGGTAATTTATTTATTTTAAAAGAATAGAAATTTTTAAAGTAAAATAAGTTGTTTGGATAAAAAGATTAAAAGAAATTTAAATTTAAAATTTGTTGTAGTAATTCAGAAGGGTAATTTATTTATTTGAAAAGTTTAGAATTCTTTAAAGTAAAATAAGTTGTTTGGATAAAAAAAAAATTAAATTTGATTTTTGTTAAGGAAATTTCAAATAAGCAAGATATTAGTATTTTAAATATCCTTAGAAGGGAAGAAATTTGAAATTCGACTCTCAATTTGATATCGAAAATTAGCATCAAATTATTATACTTTTCGGATTCTATAATCCAGAGTTTTTCCAAATCATCCATTCCAAAATAAATAAATAAATCATCAATAACATAAAAGATATTTTTAATATTTTAAGAAGTATGGGTGTCAGTTAAAGAAAGAAAGTCTTAAGGAACAATAGAAGCAAAATAGTATATAAAATTAGTGAAGTGATATCTCTATGCAAGCATACCCATTACTCTAGAGGTGTGGGTGGTGATGAAAACAAAACTTGTTGGAATTAATGGTGAAAGTGTAAATTTTGGTACTGATAAAATAATAAATTTAAAAGGATAATATGTTTTGATCAAATTTCCCATTTTTAGCATTTTTGATAAATACAAGTATTCGTACAATTCAAAATAAATATATTAAAAAACTACAATCCTTTTAGAAAAAATGACTGTGCTTATAATTTAATATAAATTCTTAATAAAAATCATTTTTAACTTGACATTAGGTTTTTATCTAATAATCATTAAAGAACTGAATATTATTAGAAATGACAGATGACAGATATATGAAGTTACTATTCATATTTATGGTTAAGCAAAGAATAGAAAAAAGAGACTTATAATGATGTGCAGAATTCAAAAACCAAACACAGGATACAAAAAAAATTTCAAGATTGTGAGAAATGAAAATCAAAAGTATATTTGAATGAGGCTGCTTCCCTTTTGAGATGTCTAGCACATCATTAACACTGCCCTCTAGACAAGTAATAGCAATTATCTATAATAAAATCATTGATAGCAGTTACAAGATTGGAAAACCAAGGAACAAGAAAAACATTGTACAATATACAGAAACTAAATGACAAATTTTGCACTTATGTTGAAACATTGGTATACAACTTTGCATCATAGTGTAGTATAGGATTATTATAGTAAGAAGAAAAAAAACTACAGTATATAGAACCACCCCTGTATAAGTTACTTCCTTGGATCACCATTAAATGACAGTATGAATGCCAACTTTACAATGTATGACTCATTTAGAAGTTTTATGGCCCTGTGTTTTGGTTTGGCTTGCTGCTGCAGACATTATGCGCAAACGACTGGCGATTTCTGTGAAAGATGGTCTGACTGCAGGATTGGGAGCCCAACACTGTTCCATTAGTGTTCTCCATTCAGGATCACAGTTACTTGGGATGGTTGGCCTTAATGTGTTATTTACAATCCCACCTGTAAGGGAGACACAAATTAGTGATCGGTTCTGCACAAAGATCCTTTTTGAATAAATTTTTCCATAGGCTCTAAGGGGTGTGTTAAAGATCTAGACTATAAATATAGTCAAATTATTAGAGTATATAACTGAATAAAATTTCATCTTACAAGTTAGTTTTATGATGCTGAATTAGGACATGTTTTAAGAAGCAGAATAGATTTTAGTAAGGAACCAAAAGTTTATGTACCATCCAAAAGTGATTCTACTTTACCAGTCAAACAGAAACCAATTCTTGTAAACAGCAATTCTTTCAACATCATTTTTTTCCAAATTTAATTCTACCAAAATCTGAACCATACAGATAGTCTAGACAGATAGCTAAAACCAAACCAAGCACAGGTCAACAGTAAAATAAAATCTACAACCATTCTAAGGTAGACACAAATTTTGAATGTGTCGCAGCATATTTGGTGTTGATAATTTTTTTTTGGACAGAATCACTTTATATTTTACTTTTTTTCAAATAGTTATATCCAAAGATTTTGATTAAAAGCTGTAAGGAATATAAAAAGCTAATCCAATCGCTCTTTCCAAAAGATTTTTTTTATCAGAAACTGAGGAATGCAAAATAAGCTATAATTAAATAGCATTAGTCTATCAATTTCTTATAAAAACTTCATCCATTTCCAGAACAATAAAGAAAACTGCTGAAGGTATGATACAGACATGAAAAAGAAGGTCCACTATTTCTAAAAACTTGACCCATTACACTGAAAATATATGTATTTGGTTTTTTTAATAAAGAATTGTTAATATCCATCATTGTCTAGTTACTTCGCCAACATTGAAGTGAGTTCCAAGTTTTGAGGCCTAGCAAAGGCAGTCCACAAAAGCAGACTAATTTCCTTCTATGCAAGAGAAGATACATGGGCACATGGTATGTCTTGTGCACAACATATTAAAAATGGGCCAAGTAAGGCCCAAATGTTTGAATTAGGTTTTCTGAAATTAGGGTTTTAGTTTTGGACAACACCTCCTTCAACGGGCACAACATCCCATCTAATTGATTCATTTTCCACCACCTCACAGCCTCACCGGAGCACGTGCCTGCCACCATACAAGACCAAAAATGGCTGCACACAAGTCATGATCCATAATCAACAACCCCTGCCGATCCTTTGATCCACCAAGCCACGCGGTGCCTCACTCTGATCCTCCAAACTCGCTGACTCATGCAAATATGCAAGTAAACTCGCGATCTTGACAACATTGGTCTTAACAAAGAGTTTCATATACCTCTTATAGCCTCTTCACAATAGCTCTCTAAGCACTAAAAGAAATTATTAAATAAAGAAATAGATGCATTAAAAGTAACAAAATATAGAAAGTTTTCAATGCTTTATTTACAACATGTTTGATTTCCCAACCATTCCTACTAATATTGGTCCGATGTGAAGTAACAAGGTACATCTTCTGCATGGTTGATGTGATTTCAATGGGATCTTCAGATCCCTATTGATATTCTACTATTAAGGATATTCTACAACTTGACCCTGCTTTTACTGGATCCTATGCAAGATCACAATTTTGATAATGTTGCTCTATTCTACTATTATCTAATGTTTGTTACTTGAATACTATTGCAATGTAATATTATTTCATTATCATTATTTCTTTTATATGTACCCAGGGTCTAAGGTAAGTGCCTTGCCTCTTAATGGAACCTATAAATCAAAAGCACAAGAATGTGGATTGAATACCCTGAGATTTTCCCCATCTTATTTATTCAAGTTGGTATCTATTATGAAGTGGACTTTAAGTCTAACTCAACCCCATAAAACCGGCTCATGAGGTGAGGTTTGCACCCACTTATATACAATGAATTGTCTCAATCTCTAGTCGATGTGGGATCTCCAACACACCCCTCACGCCGAGAGTGACACGATAGGCCCAACAAACACTCGCTAAGATAGGCTTTAAATGGCTCTGATACCATATTATGAAGTGGACTTTAAGCCTAACTCAACCCTATAAAACTGTCGATGTAGGATCTCCAACAGTATCGAAGAGAGTAAAACCCCGCTCTGTCTTCTTCATTTTCTTTTCCAACATCAGTAGTTGACATCACCACATTGGTTGTTGACATCGCCACTATCAACCTCCATCCACCACCGTATGGCTTAGTTCCATTGGGAGAAATCAGGGTTAGGTGCATCTCGATGATCATCCAAGCGCCAATCTACGCAAATCCAATTTCTAATGCATATCGTCCATGCACTGCCTTCACACCGTCAGAACCACAGGGAGACTCTTCCATTTGACTTGTTAGCCTCTTCTATCTCCATTTAAGACCTCATTTCACCGTTCCAATGTACTTTGGTGTTGGGACATGTTCTCTATCTCAGTTTTAGGGTTACTCTTCTCTCAGCCAGTCATTGTTCATCATCTCTAAGATGGCTTCAATAGGTTCTGCTTCATTGTTTTCGACTACTCCTACCATTACAAGTGCAAGACTCAACTAGAGGAGTTATTCATCTCGTGATGCAAATTGGGTTGGTTGTCCCATTTCCAGGGGAGATATTGTGTATTCCTTGGAGGGAACCCTATATCTTGGAAAAGTAAGAAACAAAGTGTTGTGACGAGGCCCGGAGAACAAATGGGCTTTGTGAGCCACTAGCCCATGAAGGGAGCAATACATGGTGGGGAAAAGTATTTGTGAGAAAGAAGAATACGATGGTTGAGGTGGCATGACTTTTGGGTAGAGCAGTTAGAGGAGAGAGAAGAATATTTTGTTTTGGGGATCCAATTTGTATTATATTTTGGGGTCAGTTAGAGAGGGGGGATTTTCGGTAAAAGGAGAGGAACTGTTTGGGTTGTTCTAGAGGAGCTTAGCTCTAGGCAATGGGGTTTGTTATCCTTTTGTATTCATTCTTTCATTGACAAATAATACATATATATAAGTGTTTATTTCATTTCTTCCTATTTTCTTTTGGCCGTTGAGTGGTGGGTTTGTAACATGTTACCCCATTCAAACTTAAACTCTAAGAGGACCTAGAATTTAGTTTGTGTTCCAAGCTTGGTGCATATGATATATACTCCAACTTGAGGGGGAGAGTTGAAATGTAATGTTCTATTATTATTTCTTTTGTAGGTACCCAACTTTAGGGTTACAGTTTAAGATAAGTGTCTTGCCTCTTTTTCTAACCTATATATACATCAACCAAAAGCACAACAATGTAGATTGAATACAGGTGTTTCCTCTATCTTATTTATTCAAGTAATACAAAGTGTCGATTTCAAGAAGACACAAAAAGACTAGTAGAGATAAAAAGAAGAGCATAAGATTACCTATAATTGCACCATAGTGCATATTGGCATATGGCTCCTCACCAGTAAGAATTTCCCACAATACTATGCCAAAGGAGAACACATCAACCTGCAGAGAGAAGGGAGACAAGGGTAACAAACTAAAATGAATTTCAGCGATTTCCTTCCAAGATACTATTGAGATGTAAATTACAAATATCCCATATGAACAAAAGATCTTCGAAGGTAGTAAGAGAATGAAGTAGGAGAATTTGAATGCTCAAAATTTAAAATGGTAAAATAAAACTAATTCAACAGGAACTTCCTGAAAACCAGAGTATTGTGAACTGGTAAAGAGTTTTATTGTCATGTGAGATGAAAGAAATTTCTACATCTAGAAAAAAAAAAAATCAATAGAAGACCTCATTACCTTAGTTAAATTACAATTGAGTCATGTGATTGCAGAAAAACATTTTATAGAGATAAGTTGAAATATTACCTTTTCTGAGACCTTATTGCTGCTGCCATTCAGAAGCTCTGGTGCCATCCAAGGTAATGTCCCACGCACACCACCAGTAACCAAAGTATTTCGCTTAATTTTTGATAAGCCAAAATCACCAACCTGGGTAAGAAAATTTCTCAGTCAACACAAAAATGTGATCTTTCAAGCTGATAGAAAAATAATACCAGACCCAGTCTACATACCTTGCATATTGGACGTAAAGGATCTTTCAAGTTTACAAGCAAATTGTCACATTTTAAGTCAAAATGCACAATGTTTTTTGAGTGCAAATATTCCATTCCAAAAGCTGCATCCATTGCAATTATCAGCCTCTTGCGACGATCAAGATACCTAAATACAAAATCCTTGTAAGAATCTTGAACCAAAATCATAAAAAAAAATGGACATAAAATTCAACACTCAAATGCTCTTGCTGACACAATAAAACTTAGAGTCGATCACACACAACTATACCAAATCATGAAGTTTTCCTAATAAATATCCATGCACTCCATCCAAGATATAAATTGCAATGACAGCTCTCTTTTCAACAAATTTGAGACAGAAGTAAGCCTTAATCTAATGCACTATAATAGAGATGCAAAATCTAATTTCAAAAGCATTACCTATCCTTGCGAAGTAATACATGCCTAAGAGAACCATCCACCATATATTCTGCCACAGTGGCCATTGTACCACCTGGTCCGTGCTGTACCACACCATAAAATGCAACCACATTTGGATGATGAAGCTTGGAAAGAATGTCAGCTTCCCGCCAAAACTCTACAGTCTGAGAAAAGAAGCAAATATCATCTCAGCTCAAAATATATCATGATTAAGGATATTGAAACAATCATGACAAAAATAATCTCTCTTATTTTATTTTAATGAAAAATATATTGCATCCTATACTACATCCACTAAATAAAAAGTTACCAATCTCTCTTGTTCAGATGACCGACCCGTGAAGCAGCTCTTCTTTATTCTTTTAATAGCAACATCTGTTCCTCTCCATTTTCCATGATACACGGTCCCAAAGGTACCAGAACCTAGTTCTCGCAGCTCTTCAAGATCTTCATTCTTAATGACCTACCAATTTGCATAAAAAAACAAAGAAATAATTGAAGTAATGAACTAAATATTTTCAGGTCCGCACTACAGCATGAATGTATGCATGCATTCAAAAAATTTGAATTTATAATATATACTCACACACACACACACACACACACATACAAACACATGTAACAGCTAAATGACCAGATAAGCATAAACTTTACAACGTCAAAAGAGAGAAAGAAAAATTCTAAAACAGCAGATCATGAACAAGAAGTTTATTAACTTATCTATAAAGACATTGAGAATACATATTAGAGAAGCTAAATGTTTTACACAATTATGTGCCAAAAATGTCAAACTACAATTAGCCCACAAGAGGAAGAAGTATAGTGTAATGGCGACAAGAATGATGCAGCAGATGCCCAGTGCTATAACATGTAACCTGTGCACTTTTTATTACTATACAGATTTAATTAGATTTATTCATTCATTAGGATTCATTGGTCAAGGTTCCTTGTTTGAGGTAATAAAGTCTGATTTTGATGTCCATAATTCTAGCATAGCATTTAAGATCAAAGTTGTATAAATAGTGATCCTTTAGCTCTTTAAATTATCAGAAAATGATATTCACTTTTCCTCATGTTCTGGGTTGGTATTAGATTGCTCACCCTCGAGGCTCTGCTACCAGGCTAAAACCTTAGCCATCTTGCTTGAAAGCTTCCTAGATTGCAATCAGCCCTAGCTTGCCTTAATAAGCTTTACTAAAAAGTTGTTTTGTGCTGTACCTATCTCTACCTAGGATCCTAGAAATGCCTTTACTTGATTTACCCTTTCCTCTCCTCATTGTATCAGAGAACAATCTACAGTTAATATATAAGCTAAGAGAGGCAAAATTAAGCTCTCAAAAGAATATTGTCTCCTTTTTTATTTATCTCAAGTTGGCATCAAAGCGAGTCAATCCCACTCTGCCTGTCTTAGTCTTATCCAGCAAAGTCTCACTAAGGATATATCTCCCTCTCAATATTTCATTCACCCTTAATCCAGATTTGTCTCACCAGTGTTCTAATCCTTCTTTGTTCTCTCCAACTCACCTCAAACTTTTGTCTCCTCTTCTATACTTGCTGCTACACCCTCACACCAGTCTGTTCCCTCTTTTGAAATTGATGACCATAATGTCCAAGGCAGCCCTATGTCACAGACAGAGTCTATCTCCTTATCCCCTTTTGAGTCTTCAGAATCTGCTGATTTTCTTTCCCAGAACTGTTAATAATCATTCCATGTAAACCAGGTAAAGTCTGGATTTCATAATTCTAGGCTGCAGGGTTTCACAATAAAAGGCTGAGTTTTTTTTTATCGCCAATAAAAAGCCCGTGGCTTTGATAGTAATGGCTAAAGGGTGAAATATTGAGAGGGAGAGATATCCTTAGTGAGACTTTGAGAGGAAAACTGAATATCATTTGCTGATAGTAGTGGCTAAAGGGTTTCATCAAGCCTGTGGCTTTGATTTTCATGAGACATTTTCTCCTGTTGTTAAACCTACTACTATCAGACTCATCACCACTCTTGTCCTCACCAGTAATTGGGAATTGTTTCAGTTATATGTGGATAATTCTTTTCTTAATGGCTTCTTGGATTAAATAGTTTATGTGGTGCAGCACCCAATTTGAAGTTGAAGAGAAATATCTCGTTCGAAAACTCAACAAAGCCCCTTTTGGCCTAAAACAAGCACCTAGGCAGTGGTTAGACTAAAACTTACCTTTATTCAGTTTGGATTTCAACCTAGTCAATATGATCAGTCTTTGTTCATGTACAAGACTCAAGCTCACTGTTTATAATCTCATCTATGTGGATGATATTATCATCACTGGCAGCTCACCCCAACTCATTCAGCAGATTACTGAACAGCGTCTTAACCTTTTCTCTGAAGCAGCTGGGCCATTTGGACTGTTTTTTGGGTACTGAGATCAAACACCTACCAGACAAATCCCTTTTTTAATGACTCAGAGCAAGTACATTAGAGATCTCCTACACATGACTAATATGGCTGATTCTCATTCTATTTCATATCCTATGACCTCCACATGCAAATTGTCTAAAAGTGGTGGTGATTTTTTTCAGGATCCAACTCTTTACAGATTTGTAGTTGGTGATTAGCACTACACTACTGATACAAGACCTGCAATTAGTTTTGCAGTTAACAGAGTCTGCCAATTCATTGTAAATCCCAAGACTCTCACTCGGTGGCTGTCAAGAGAATTCTTAGGTATCTTAAAGGGCACTCTCTCTCATGGTCTTCACATGCAACAAGCTGCTGTTTTGCAGACCTTTATCTGTTACTCCTGTGCATGATGCTGATTGGGCTTCTGATAATTTATCAAGCTACCAGACTGTATAATTTATCTTCTCTTTTCCAACATCATTTGGTTATTCAGTTAATTGTTTTTATTTTATTCTTAATGCTTGTTTGCTCTAGCTAACCAAATCACAACTTCATAATTTTAGTTATGGTTGGAAAACCCTTTCATAAATTAGGATCTAGGTAAAGATCATGGTATAGCTTACAACTAGGAATGTGGTAGGAACTATCAAGTTCGCAGTAAGTCCTTGTCCTTAGTGTTGTTTGCTTAATATTTTCATAGAGGAATCGGGTGCACACAGTAATCTAGGTTTTTTTAAGCGAGGAATCATGTTAAAATAAATTTCATGAATTATGTATGTAATTGAACTTGTTGGCTTGAAGAAGAGGAAATACATGGGAAGGGATGGTGAAATCAATCTCCAATAGCTCTTTTACCAATTGATCGATGATAGATACCCATTAGTTAGATAATTAGGTTAATTGGACAAAGAAATACAGGGGTTTGTGTTAGTGAGAATGGGACATGACCTGCATTAGATTATGCCCCTCAAGGGCGGGCTTATGTTTGTAGACCAGCATCTTCCTGTACATAGGGATAATTATAAACAGTTAATGGACTTCTAGTAAATAAGAAGGTAAAGTGGATCCAGACCTATTGCCGATCAAAAAAAAAAGTGGATCCAGACCTCTTGAAATATCTAGAGTAGTGTATTGGCTCTAGCAGGCTTCTCGCTAGTTTTACCCAATAAAAACCCATTCTTTCTCACTGTTATAATACCATTCTATCAATAGAACTAGATAAGGACAAAAAATAAGACAGAGAAAATAGATGAAGAATACTTGGGTATTATTCTCTAGTACAAATCTTGTAAAAGAGTCAAAGATGAATTACAATAGTACACAGGGTATTCAACAGACCCTGATTTCTCCCCACTCACTTAAAGCTAAATCCTTTCCAGAAATAATAAGATATATCCCAATCTCGATCCTTTTCTTTTTTATGGGTAACATGCCTCATTCAACCTATTATTGATCCACTAAGAGAATAGAAAGCTAAGGTCTGCAGAGTATTAAACATTTTTTAAAACCTTGGTGAGACTTGGAAGATATTTTGAATGATCCAATTGCTGTTATGACAGACTGTACATCAGCAGTATGCTTTAAATGAAAAAGATAGATGTAAATTAGATTAACATGAGTGATGTGTATAAGTCTAGATTGTATGGATCCAGATCCAATCAACTATTACTACCTATACACTTCTGAAATCTGAAGAATCCAACTTAACAATGATAATTAAATAAGTAATTAAGAATCAAGCCTGCAATATGTCATACAATACCCAAACATTGCTTATTTAAGCATATGTGATCAACAAAGATACAACCTTACGGGTACACACATTATACTGTTGTAACCATATTTAGAAAACTCTCATATTTGTGAATTGTATCATATGCAATACTCGTACCCATATCTAATAGAATAGAACATACTCAAGCTTACTCTAATAATTATAGTTATTCGTGCATGCTAATACATACACTAGTAATCCATTTACACATGTCAAATAATCAGTAACTAGCTTCCCAGCAAGTGAAAGGCTTATTGAGAAGGCAAACAGAGCCTTCGGTTTGCCCAAAACTATTCAAAACATGTTCCAGGTAAGAGAAAAAGTATATAAGAAGATGGTTTTACCTGCACAGTACTAATGTCAATCTCTCCGAAAGAAGGATCAAGGGGTGGAGGTAGGTTGTTATTTTTCACATCAAATTTGTCCTAAATTGAAGCAAAGATCTTTAATTATTGGATTACAGATCTATACAACCTTACACAAAAATAAATAAAATGAAAAATTGAAATAGTACCTCAAACTCTGACCCTTGCATTCTTAAATTTTCCATCATAGCATCAAACTGCATACTCTCATTATCCTTAAGTTGGGATTGATTATAATTAGACTTCAGAATGGTAGTTTCAGTTTCCATCCTTGTATGTAAGTCCTGGGGATTTTCTTCATTAAAATTGAGATGGGAATCTTCATGATGTAGGGGATCTCCATCAGTTGTTAGCGGCATAACATGATGAGTTCTATTATCTTCTGCTTTTCCTATCCCGGGTGAAAAACCAAGATGATCTTGATCAATAAGAGAGACATTATCAAGCCCTTGCGCTAATTTGTGAAAATATGACCATCTTTTGGGCTCATGATTTTCCATATTTATGCTTAAGCCTACTCCATCTCCGGACAGTGGGTGCAGACTGGAGGGATCTTCTCCATGTATTGCTTTAGAAAACACTGAAAGCAATTCTCGGGGGAATCGATCATCAATGTCAATAAGAATGTCCCCTTGAGATTGTTTGGAAACAACACTTTGGGGGAAATCTTGATAAACATCTTTGGTTATGTTCCCAGTCACAGATACAGGTAGTTCTTGTACCATACGACCATCACTAGATTCCTTCCCTGAGGCTTCACCCCAATCAATCTCTGGCAGATTGGATGCTAGATCATCAAGACGCTTAGCAGAGGAAACATGATGCAAAGCAGTAAGATCTGATTTACCATCTTTGGTTTTGGTCTTGGTTTCAGTTTCGTCAAGCAAAGGCTTGGTTTGGCTACCTTTATGATAATTATCAGTTTCAACATCTTTAGTTCCTTCATTGCTTGACAACACTGGCTTCAACTCAGAGTCTGAGTGCTCAGATAGTTTTGACTTAATCAGACTGTTTGTATCAGGCAACGGTTTGCTCATTTGATTTTTGGAAAACCCATTGTCAGTGGTATGGCCATCTGCATTCAAGGGCTTTTCTGCATTACCCAACTCATCAGTTGGATGCAAGTTGTCCCCAGATTCTGTTACTGGGTCCTCTGGGTTGACATCAGAAAGTAAATCTGAGACATGAATTTGAGAACTATGTGTGTCATCTGACTTTGAGGAACGATTCAGCAACTCGACTTGCTCCCTTGGAGTTCTTTCTGAATAATAAACTCTTTCAGGAAGTGGTGGAGGATGAAGACAACTCAAATCAATTGCATTGGCATGGGAATCAACATAAGCAGGAACAAATGCACTGCTAGAAGTAGAAGAGAACTCATCATAATCCTTGTGCTGCACCTTTTTTGTTGAAGGCAATGAAGGTAGATGTCCCTCAGGCATGGTAACTACTACCGATGCTTCAGGAAAATTACTTTTTAAGCCACTATCATAGGTTTGTAAGGGAGCTGGAGATGTGGTTTCTGAGGATAAAACTTTTTCAGAGTCACTTTCTCGCTTAATTAAATTATCACTTATCTTTTTCACATGCATTGCAGATAACTGAGAATTTTGAATTTGTGATCCAATAGATAGATGGTCTTCATTCTGAACCCCTTGTTGATTGTTAGGTAGAGAAGGAGCCACAGGAATAGGAGTCTCTCCAACAGGGCTATGAGTGGAATTAAGGCCATGGTGAACAAAATATTGATGACTATATTCCCCAAATTGAGCCATTTGGTCACCATAAGATAGTTGATCAACTTCATAAGAATTTGAGGCATTTGGTAGAACTGCTTGTGAAGAATGAATAGTCAACGAAGGATCAGATTTGTTAGTCAAGGGAGCATCGCTGGCCCTGATAGATTCTACAGCAGCTCTGTTAGTCTCTCTATGTGAGGTTTGCCTTTCCAATTCATGCAGATCATCTGCTGAAAAACTGACACCAAGTGGGGTTGAGCTGTTTATTGATCCAAAGTCCATGCCATTAACAGCAACAACATATTGGACCTCAGAGTCATCACTAATGCTGCTGAGAGAAAATTGAGCATCTTCCAAATCACTCATTGAGAACAAAAACAGCCTAAGCTTTTTTGAGCGCTCTCTATCTTCTAGAAGATTACATTCCTCCATCATATTCTGCAAATCCTCATCAGATGATACTGATACCAATGCATCAAGATCTTCCCCGGGAAGTTGATATTTTAGTACATGAACCAGATTATAGATTAACAATGCTTTTTGCATAAGCTCCTGCCAAGATATGTCCTTTCTTAGACGAAGAATACGAGTTTGACCTCCAACATACCTTAGCTTCCCATCACTTGGTCGTGGCAATATTCTGCCACCAAAGCTACAAAGACACTTCATCATTGATGAGCTGTCAGAACCAACAGAAGAGCCATAACCACAAACAAATCGACTATTCTCCTGATTCAATGAAACTCTTGGTATCGATCGAATTGACCCATAATTGCTTCTGTCTCCGTGTGATGATGTACCCTGTCTGTTAAACTCTGTTGGACCTTTCTCAGCTTTGGATAGCATAGAAATGTCTGATCCACTTTCAGAAGCTGCATGGCTGATGCCTTTCAGTTCCATGCTACCAGTTGCATAATTGGAAGAGGAATCACTAACATTTGAAAACATGGGCTTCCTGAGATTCACCCTATCTCGCATGAATTCAAAAGCAAATTCCTCACCCGTCTGTATTGAATAATTAAGTACGGGTTTAACATCTGATGTGCTATAGTCAGATGGTCGTCTAATAGAATGCATGCCATCCACATGGTCCTGAATTATTGATTGAGATCCAGGCTGGAACTCCTCATTTCTAGGTTCCATGGTATTGCATTGAAGGTGTTTGTAGAATCTAGGCTGTTCCATCATGACATTGTTTTTAACTTCTTAAGAGAATACCTCATTAAGAAACCAAATAAAAGTTCTAAACTTCTAGTATACTTGGACACCAAATAAATATGTGACGAATTGAAACTTCCAAGATAAGACCAACTCCCTTGCACCAATGAAACACAACTTAATTGTACAGCAGTGGCCCTGTGTGAACACAATGGAATCAAGGTAGGTAGTTTAAGAAACAAATTAAATTGCAACAATATAATCACTACAGATGGAAACAAAAGAATTACACCTCTATGATCAACTATAAATTCCAAGTTACATATTGATAACCTGGATAATTGGCCAAAAGATAACATTAAAAATTTGCTATGATGTACTTACTAATTTATAAATAAACATAAACAACTACAATTTTGAGACAGAACAAAGAATTTGGGCAGTCGAACAACGTTATTTGGTGGAAAATTCTAGCTTCCTTTCCATGGCTAAAGGACCATTATGTCTCTCATGTGTGGCCATAAAACGAACATCAAATTCTCCCTCTCTCTCTCACACACACACACCCAAACACAACACATTTGATATCCAATCTTCATTTGGGAATGACTAGTATGACACTACATCATTGTCACAGTATGCAAGATGACAAGTGCAAATTTGCTGTTTAAGTTCACTAAGTTCTAAATAAATTGCACTCACAACATAGTCCGGAAACTTATAACCTCAGCAGTCAATTTAGCCCATCTCATTTTTATGTAATGAATTTCATTACCATAACAACATATTTTGATGATTTTAACACACCACACAGACACACGATCAACCTACTTCCCTTAATCTAATCTTCTACCATCAAAACTAAACACGGCAAAAACTGATAACAGAACATGAAAATTGACCTAGGTACCTGATGAAAAGGGAAAAACCCGTGCTTGTGTTTGCTGAAGTTGAAAAGGGGAAAGATTGAAAATAAAAAGTAGGGAATTTGAAGCAGAAACAGAGGTTTCAGGGGAAAATGAAAAGAACCCAGTTCAGGTTTCTCACGCTTTCGCCCATTACTCTATCTCTTCAGAGGTTGCTTCTGCTTCGACCCTTTTTCCCGGAAAATGACTGCGCTTTCTCTTTCTCTCTCTAGAAAACAGAAAATTCCCTCTCTAAAAATTTCTCTGCACCGCAGTTGTACATAGTTTCGGACATTTTGTGGAGTTACAAAAGTACCCTTGCATGTTCGTGGTTACTACTGTTATGCCATCAGCAGCAGCACGTGTGGCCTCGCAACTTGGAAGGAAATTTGTTTGTGATGATGAAATGGAACAAAATGAGAATGCTTTCTCTTTATCTTTTTTAAGCTATCGAAAATAATTAAATATTAAATAATCTTACAAAAATAATAAAGTAAGAAAAAATTATAATTTCACAACTCAAAAATGTGAAAGTTTGAATAAAGATATATATAATAAAAATAAATTTATAATTAAATGGTGTAAAAAATATTAAAATAATAATATTAAAAATTGTAAGATGAGTATAAAAAAAATTGTTAATTAATTTATGCTGGTTTAAAGGTAAAATAGTTAACATTAAATATTTTTAATATGATTTATTTTATTTTACAATAAAGAAAAATTTATTTGTTTATTATTATTATCATCCATTCAAATAGTACATTATATTCATTCTATTTTTGTTTTATTTATATCTTACATATCTCTTTTTTTTTAATTTCTATTTAACTCTTCATCCAAAAACAATTCTAACAATTTTATTAATTGGATTGGTGATTAATTAATTTAAGGAATTGGGTCATTGAATCAAAGTTTATTTATTGAACTGCATCAACCAATATATAATGAGGTGGTGTCATAATAAAATTAAGTTTGGTTTAGACTAACGGACATTTATTAGTAATTTTAAACAAAATAATTAAAAATAAATTTATTTTTTAAAATTTAAGTCATAATAAAATTAATTTTTCATTTTAGATTAATGAGTATAATGTATATATATTTAAATGTTTTTTTTAGTTCTTTTATTATTAATTTTTTTTAAAAAAATGGGTTATCATACTAATCTAATGGACAAATTTACGTAAATTTTATTAGATTCCAGGTTAAATGGATTTGACCAAATATGATCAGATTTGTCTTAACTTTATTTAGATTTTAGAACAATTTTACAACAATATATACAAGGGGTCACGTAGGTAGAGAAATAAAATAGTCTTCTTATATATGTAAAATATGAAAACTTTAGTACATAAAGAAGATTAAGACATGTGAAACATGTTTAACTCTTCCAACTCATACTAAATTAACTTAACTTAGATCTCTCAAATTTATATAATTTTTTTATAATGTTGATAAAAAATTTAAAAGTTTTCCTAGTAATTGGAGAGAGATAGAGTTTTCTCAAAGTCTAGTTTCTATTATTAATACTTATTGTGTAAAGTTTTCTCAAAGTCTCTAAAGAGATAGATTTTTTTGTAAAAAAATTAAGGAATTAAAACTTGAGTGTTAACTCGTCTTTTGAAGAAAATATGGCCACATAAATAAAAATTAAACAATGAGCTTAAAAAAGAAAATGATTTAAATTTTCAAAAGAAAGAAGAAGAAAATGTCTTTCTTGTTCTCAAAATTAAAGCTTTAGAAAAAAGAGATCATAAAAACAATTATTCTCTAATATTAGCCTATCTAATCTTGGAAAATGATCTGATTAGAAAAGTCTAAGTCTCCAATGAAGAAGGTAACATTGATTAAATCTTTTTATTGAATCATCTTGTAAACCTTCAAATAAAAGAGGACTAAGCAATGAGAAAGAAAAATTAAAAGTCGTATTTCTCTTATATTTAAGAAATGAAGTGTTTTTAAGCCCTCAAAAACTAACAAAAAGGTCAAAGTTCACTTGGATACTTAAGAATAAAAATTTTCTTGTTGCAAATATTTTAAACTCTAGAAAGGACACATCCAAAATAGTACCTAGAAAATGGGTAATAAATAAGCATAAAGAAACAAAGGTTTATGTACCAAAACCTAAAGAGAAAGAAAAAAAATTGTCAACCCAAGGAGAAAGCCAAAGAGTCAAGAAAGAAAACACTAGATGGAAAGGTATGGAACCTAAATTCTTTATTAATTCCTTTTGTGTTTTTGGAGAAATCTTAGAATGCTCACATCCAAGGTATCTTCAAGACTCTTGTTTGGATAATCCAATATCACTAGTGCAAAAAGAAGAAAACGCTTTATTTACTGCGGCTTTTGTGCTACCCGCTTTCGTAAAAAATGCGGTGGCATTTTTGAAATTATTTTGATTTACGAATGCGGCTATTTGAATAGCCGCATTCGTAAATCAAAATTCTTTGATTTACGAATGCGGTTTTACCTTTAGCCGTATTCGTAAATCCTTTTTTACCCTAAATTTTGAAGCGCGCCACACACAATTTCAAACTTTCTTTCTCGTCTTTGCCTTCGTTTCGCGTTCGCACTCTGAGTTCGTCTCCTTCTGCTGCATCTGCATTCCATTTGTGCAATGTAAGTTTCTTGAACTCTCTTTCTTCCTCTTCATCTTCACAAATATATGCATAAATGTTTTCGTTTTTCTTATATATCTTTTTTTCCTTGCATTGGTGGTCTCGAAGCACTGTTTCGTTGGCTGACATTCGTTTTTCTTACATTGTTTGGTTTCTTGCATTGCTCAGTACTCTTTCATTGTCTTTGTGGTTTCTTGTGGATTTTTTGGTTTGCTCTGTTGCTGCTTCCCTGTTCGCCGTCGCTTCTGCTGCCGCCACCGTTGTTGGCGCTCCTGTGACTCTTCATCATCGTTGCTTTCACACAAGATTGACGATGTTTTAAAATTTTTAATTTTTTAATGATTTGGCATATACAAGTGCGATTAAAGCAAATAACCGCACTTGTAAATGGTATTTATAAATGCGGCTATATAGCCGCATTTATATTTCTTGATTTACAAGTGCGAGTTGATCAAATGCGGCTATAAAGCCGCATTTATAAATTCGAAATAGCCGCATTTGTTTTATATTTCTGCACTAGTGTATATTTGAAAGTCTTAACAAACATATCTCTATTACTATAAATCAATGGAAAGATTAATCTGATAACCTAAGCTTGATAAGAAATTATCAAATTAGGAAAAGCTTTATTTCCTTTTACAAACTATCAAGGCAAGGCGAATAAAGGAACTTCATTGCCAAAACATGTGTCTACAAAAGACACAAGTGTCTGAGGAACACTTGTCAACCACAAGAGGATTGAAAGCATCTCAGACAACTACAACAAAATAAAAAGAGTAAAATATTATTTTACTTTCATCGTGCATGCATATGCTTAGTTGATAAGTGAATTGTTTTTGAAAGATTTTTGCAAGTATTATATGTATAGTGAAAAGTTGAGAAGAATTATATTGAAAACTTCTTCAGTCCAATAGAAAATTGTTGCTAAGTTGATTCCAGAAAATCAACCAGTTGTTTTTTATGAAACAACCAGTTGTTTATACCAGCAGATTTGAGAAACAAAGTTAAAACAGTTTAATGAGTGTAAGGATAGAGAGATTCACACAAGATGATTATACTGGTTCACTCTTAACCAAGAGCTACATCCAATCATCGGCTAACCACTGAGAATTCACCATGTAATCAACCCTAGATTACAAAACACACACCAAAAGTGATGATCTTAAACCCCTCAAGAACACACACCACTTTTGGCAAACCACATAGTTTCCAGAACCACTTTCTAAAACTGCACCACACTTGGGTAAATCAAAGATTAAAGTTCAGAATTACAATATCCAATCCTATTCCACACTTGATATGATCCAAAGCTTTTGAAATCTTGAAAACTTTTTGATTAATTTCTCTTTCTTAGTTAATGACCCAGAGCGTAAAACAACCTTTTTATACTCCAATCAGTTGGTCAAAGCATTTAATTCAAAAACCCAAAGCAATTTGAATCATTTAAAACAGATTGGTACAACTTAACAAAATTTTGTTAAGGTTTTCAAAAAAAACAATCGATTGAATTCTCGAATCAACCAGTTGAATTGGCTTGACAGCAAAGTTAATCAAAGCCAAAATTTTCTAACTCATTTCAAAAGCCACTAAGTGTAAAACAATTGATTGAATCAACATTTCAACAAGTTGAAATTTTACATCCTTTAGAAAACTCATTTCAATTAACTTTGGATCATCATAAAGAGTGGATTAACAAATCAAAGACTACTAGACACACACAGAAAACCATTAACAAAGTTTTTCATGCATTCCACTTGGACTTGGATACATCAAAGCACCTTGTTCAACATGTAATTTGTATAGAATATGTATAAAAACTAGAGAAAAATATGCCAAGAACCCTCCAACTCAAGTTGCACACGAAGATAAAGAGAAAAATAAGAAATTTACAAAATTCTTGTAGAAAAAAATGCAGAAAACCAAGCAACACAAGGATTGAGAAAAAAAAGAGTCAATTCGTACAACACATGAAGAATGGCTCATCAGATTGTGTTCATAGAGCAAGTTCCATGAAAAACACTCAAAATGATGAGCGCATCTATATACACTGAGTGAATTGATGCCAGAACAATCAAAGAAATTCAGAGATAAAAAAGTTGAGCAAATTCCAAAGGACTAAGTGAAATAGCATCCTTAATCATGAAAAAACCCAATTTTGCTAAGAAAATGGCTTGAGCCAATTACTTAAGGATGGAGAAAACTAATTCGCTAAGTGGATTGGCATGCACTGAGCGAATGTTGAATTCCTTTTAATCGCATTCAAAAAAATCTATAAATAGGGACCTCGGGGCAACATTTCAAACCACCGAGAGGGAAGAGCATTTTGAGTCCTTTAGAAAAATCAAGAGGATGAGAGATTTTAAGAATCAAATGAGATCCACAAGGAGGCTTAAATATAGAGTTTCTTATTGTTTAGGCTCAGAGAGTGTGAACATCAAAATTAATCAAGCTATTAGGCCAAGCCTCTGAAGAAGTGAAGACTAATCTTTGGAGGAGGAATCTTGAAGCCTAAGCTAGCCTACAACACTCAGGAATCCATGTTTGTTCTACTTTAGCTTCTCATACTTGAACTCTCACTATAAGATCTTATTATGAGTTACTAAAACTATTTTGTTATGATTTAATAACAATGTGATATTTTTGGAGTTATTCTTGTTTATATATTCATGTTTCTATTTAAATTCAAATTCATTGGGTTTGGTAGTGTTCTTAATGCTCAATAGTGAGGAACCACCATTGATTGTCCATAGAACATGAATGAGGCCTGAAGGCGACTTCATGTATTTAAACTCAACCATAGGATTCAATGGTCGTAGAGCGCGAAGCTGAGACTTTGGTAAATTTTTCCATCTTAATGTAGAAGTAAGCCATAACAGTGACTTACTGTTCTAGATAACCTTGCACCAGAAATCGACTTGGTTTGATCATAAGGAACAAGGAGTTTGAATAAACATTGCATTTATAAATAACAATAACAAAGAAAATTCACAAAGTTATTTCAATCTCAACACCCGTGCTAAATTGTTATCTCCTTACTTCACTTATTTGTTCAAACTTGACCTCTTGATCTAAATATTTAGTAGTATTATTATGCTTAATAGTTAGTTATTTATAAAAATAATATGCAAACTATCTCTAATTTTCATATCACTTCATCTTAAAAGATAATTCTTTTGTGGTAATGATAAGTGTCATAATTCATAATCTTTCATACAAAAAGATAGACACTTATGGACTTTAATTGATAAAATAATTATAATTCAACCTCTAATTTAGGAATTTTAACCTTTTACATATGTTTGGATTATGAGATGAACAAGAATGATTTATTCCCAATTTTGTGTTATTTTTTGGATTTTAAGGAGAGATGAAGCATATAAATATATTATGAATAAAGTTGTCACTTAGCTCAAGCCCAATTAGGTTAAATAGAAGGCATGAGGCATAACCCTAGACATCATTGGGATCATTGGGAGGAACCAAAGGAAGGAAGCCCTAAAGGAGGCAACCATCAAGGAGAATCGCTCTAGATTTTCTTTTCTTGTTGTCTATGCTTGTAATAGCCACCATGAATGACTAATTCTTTTCTTCGGGATTGGGAGTAATATGTTCAAACTCTTATGTATTGAGGTGATATTTATCTATAATATTCAGTTCTTGATTGATGATTGGTGTTATCGTTTTATTCTCAAAGTTTGAAACTATTCATGATTTTGATCCTTAGATTTGATTGGAAAGTACTTCTAAGTATTTGACCTAAATGATAATGCTTAACATATTTGAATGTTAGGAATAAATTTGAAATGTTAATTGTTTTATAACATCTGTTCATAATGATAAAGAATTTTTATAAATATGTGAGGAATCAATACTTAGGAGACTCTTTTAATAATTTTGTATGCAAGGAATCGATATGAATGACTTTTATATGTGCATCAATATCAATCAAGATTGAATATTATAATCTTTTGAAAAAAAATACAGATGAGTGAGAAGGATGAACCCCAATTAACTCATACCAATCATTTACATTGCTTTATTTAATTTCTTGCAAATTCATCATACACTCAACTTTCCAAATAAATTTTTACATATTGTCTTATATTTAGTGAATATTATACTTGAGAAATTAATTGTTCTTTTGTGGATTCAATATTCGTCCTTAGGGATAAATTATTACTTTTGACACGGTATACTTGCCGTAAAAAGAGTCATCAGGTAACAACAATTCCCTGTGGATTCGACAACTCTCAATTGTACTTACAGTTGACTCAGTTCACTTATCAAGTAAATGAAGTGGGACTTAACTTAGTCCACCATTAGTCTTTTAGCAATGTTAAATGCATACTCATCGGACGTTACTCATGCATCATGTTCACATGTGCGCATGTTAAGTAATTAGACATGTTTAACATGCTCACATGCACAACACATGTCACTAACAAACAAGTTATGAATTGGTGTATTTAAGTGTTGGTAAAGGTGAATTGACTGAGCCAAAAATTCAAAATAGCCCAAAGCATCATTTCACCCTTACCTCTTATAAAAAGTTGTGTCACGTTGCAATAGGTTACACTTGTGCATTGAAAGAGAAACTATTCACAAACTTCCTTAACAAGAAACCCTTGTAACTTTTGAGACGTCAACCACGTTGTCTACCTCACATAGAGTTTCCTTGTAGTTTGTAAAGATAACCACTAGTCTTATCTCTCTCACAACAAGCAATGGATCGATGTTGAAGAACTTGACTCTTTTGACTTAGGAATTACAACAACTCTCGCTCAATACGAGATTCAAAAATATTTCTTGACGAAGAATATCAAATTTATCCAAAGCTAATAAAAATGATATACCTTCATGCTAGAGTTGTAAGAGAAAAAAACATTCAGTCCAACTGCCTAATGCTCGTTAATTAGAGAACAATTCTTAAAGCAATTAGACACATATGAGTAACAAACTTCTATAAAAAAAAAGTTTGAATTGAGACTACCAAGTTGGGATAAAAACTAAACAATGAACTCAACATAATTAATTATATATTTATAAAAGGCAAAAATTAATTTTCAAATTAAGTTTTGTTAAAATATTTCTTAAAAAATTATTAATACTTTAATCCTTATAAAATTATAAAATAAAACTATATTGAGACAGTATCAAAATATTAACCCACTATGTTTCTCAACAAATCAAACAAATACTCCAATTTTCTCTCATTATTATTTCACCTTAATATTTTACACACACAAAAAATATCTCCTTTTAATTAATTTGTAGACCTCAATGTAAATTGAAGATTATTCAATCTTGCATTTAAGACTTGAAATTGTTGTTAAACATTCATCAATAACAAGTTGATATCAATCTCTCCTTCTTTTTCACCTCACTCGATTAAAATGCTAAAAAATTGAGTTAGAAAAATAAAATGAGAATAAAGACACTCACTCAAATTACATTTAACAAACTCATATTTCACTCATTTAGACTTTCTTAAGAAATAATTAAAAGTGGAACAATAAGAATTTTCTTTTTCTAATCGAAATAAGATCAATTATGGTGTTATAGAACCATAAAGAGAAAAAAAAAAAACTGAATTGAAACTTCTTTTTAATTTGTTTGTATATTGCAGTAGACAATGTGAAGCAAACATTGACTACCAAGAATGTATTTGTTTTCAATTTTTTCTTATAATTATTTTTACATTGGATTTTTTTCAACAAAACTTCTCTTGATTTTCATAAATTCTTTTGCTTAATAGGACAGTGAAAAAATACCCCACAAAAAATAACAAAGGACGATTAACAATAAAAATTGGAAGAAATAAAAACAATAATGAAAAAATATATTTTTTAAAGACTGAATAAGTTAAGGAGAAAAAACATAAATAACATTTGATTTAAAGCATTTCACTCTAACATTGAATTATGTGAATCGAATTAAAGATTACCCTAAAAATAAGTAAACAAAATAAGAGAAACTTGACCCTAATTGTAAATTATCATCAGAACCAATACTATTATGTGTTGGTACAAGGCTCTCTATTGTGATTGAAAACTAACGTGAAATTTACTAAGAGAAACTTGAGAGAGTTTGAAAGTATTGAAATTGGGAATTTTATTAATCGAAAACAGAGCATTACAACAACAACGTAATCTCAAGTAAAATCAATCTCTATATCTTTTTAGTTCTGTTTACAACCTCTATTTATAAGCAAAACTAATCTAACTAACTCTAACAACTTCTTACTGTCAATGCCGCAACATCATGGAGTTAGTTACAAGGCTAACAGAAAACTACGCTTCAGTAGCACAACCATCAGAGTCTGATCATGATAACTTGCACTACAACAACACACCTCCTAGTACAAGTTATCCAAGCTTTCCATTCCCATAAGCTTCTTCAATTCCTCAAACCTCACTCTCTTAAGAGGTTTGGTCAGTATGTCAGCCAACTGAACCTCGGTTCTACAATGCTCCACATCAAGCTTGTCTTCATTCACTTGTTCTCTAAGAAAATGATACCTCCTCTCAATGTGCTTGCTCCTGCCATGGCTAACAGGGTGTTTTGCAAGATCAATTGCAGACTTGTTATCAATCAGCAGCTTCACCTTGGTACTGTCACAAATCCTCATTTCTTCCAATAGCATTTTGATCCACATAGCTTGACAAGCAGCATATGATGCAGCTACATACTCTGCCTCACACGATGACAAAGCTACCACATCCTGTTTCTTTGAGCTCCAGCATATCAATGCCTTCCCAATCATGAACAAATACCCAGCAGTACTCTTCTTATCATCCACATCACCTCCCCAGTCAGAATCTGAATACCCCAAAACTTCAATTTTCTTCAAATTGTTTTCACTTGGCATCAACACGCCATGATCAGTAGTTCCTCTGATAAACCTCAAAATTCTCTTGACTGCAAGCAAGTGGCATGACCTTGGCTGTTCCATGAATCTGCTCAATAACCCAACACTATGACTGATGTCAAGTCTAGTGTTGCACAAGTATCTCAGTGAACCAATGATCTGTTTGTACAGTGTAGCATCTACAAGCTCCCCTAGTGATTCTCTGCTCAGTTTCAAACCAGTCTCCATAGGTGTAATAGCTGGATTGCAGTTTGCCATTTTGAACCTCTTCAAAATGTCTTCAGCATACTTCTTTTGATGAAGAAAGACCCCTCTGTCAGTGAATTTAAATTCCATCCCTAGAAAATATGACAAATTTCCTAGATCACTCATCTCAAATTCCTTCATCAGCATTGACTTGAACTTCATATTCTCTTGCTCATTTGCACCTGTGATCAGTAGATCATCCACATAAAGACATAGGATTATATGATCAGACTTACTAGAGCCCTTCACATATACTCCATGTTCTGAAACACACTTAGTGCATCCTGCCTTTATCAGAAAACTATCAATCCTCTTATTCCAAGCTCTTGGAGCTTGTTTCAGCCCATACAGTGCCTTCTTGAGCCTATACACCTTGCTCTCTTGACCCTTAACTTCAAAACCTGGTGGCTGCTTCACATAGACTTCCTCTTCTAATGGACCATTCAAAAATGCAGATTTTACATCCAGTTGATGCAAATTCCATCCATACTGTGTTGCTATTGCTACCAAAATCCTGACAGTCTCTAGTCTAGCTACTGGTGCATATACCTCATTAAAGTCAATACCTGCCCTCTGCAGAAACCCCTTTGCTACCAACCTTGCCTTATACTTTGCAATCTCACCATTTGGCCTCAGCTTCAGCTTGTAAACCCACTTTACATCAATTGCCTTCTTCTCAGTTTGTGACACAAGTACCCAAGTCTTATTCTTCTCAATAGCTGCCAATTCCTCTTTCATAGCATCTAACCAATTTGAATCTCTCATTGCTAATTCGAGATTTATTGGTTCTGATTCAGCTAACATGTTTTTCTCAAGTAATTCACCCTCTTAGCCTATTGCTTGATCAGGAAACACATCATACTCTGTCAATCTCACTGAAGGTACCCTTGTTCTAGTTGATCTTCTGACCGCTGGTTGTTCAGGTCCAGTTTCAGCACCAACCCTGATAGGATTCTCTTCAGCATCACAGTCATCAAGAGTGGCTCTAACTGTAGGTGGTACAATTTCTCTCTGTGTTGAATTTTCATTCCAGCACCAGCCTCTTGCCTCATCAAATTGTACATCCCTACTCTTGACCATGTTGTGATCTGTTGGTGAATACAATTTGTAAGCACCAGTTGAGTGATAACCAACGAACACCATTGTTTGACTTCTATCATCCAACTTTTTTCTCAATTGTTCTGGTACATGTCTATAGCACAGTGAGCCAAACACCCTAAAGTGACCAACACTTGGCTTCTCACCAGTCCATGCTTCATAAGGTGTCACACCTTGCAGCTTCTTTGTAGGACTTCTATTCAGAATGTACACTGCAGTAGCAGCAGCTTCTGCCCAGAACCTCTTTGGCATTCCTTTTCCATTGAGCATACTTCTAGCCATATTCATTATGCTCCTATTCTTCCTCTCAGCAATGCCATTATGTTGTGGTGTGTATGGAGCTACAATCTCATGAATTATGCCCTCATTCTCACAGAATTTGGCAAATTCAAGGGAAGTGTATTCACCTCCACCATCAGTTCTCAATTTCTTAATGCTACAACCACTGTCCTTCTCAACAAGTAGCTTAAATTTCTTGAACTGTGGGAAGGTGTCACTCTTTTTCTCAATCATATATATCCACACAGATCTAGTGTACTCATCAATGAAAGTGAGAAAATAGTGATTACCTCCAATAGATTGAGCCTCCATAGGACCACACAAATCAGAATGTACAACTTGCAATTTCTGTGATGATTTCATGGGTAAATCATGCTTGAATGCCTTTCTTGCAGACTTAGCAATGCAGCATTCTTTGCAAAGTTGTCTTGGAACCTGAATTTTAGGAAGACCAGTCACCATACCCTTTGCATTCAACATGCTCAGGTTCCTAAAATTCAAATGGCCATATCTATGATGCCATGTCTAATTCTGATCATCAGCAATAGTGGTAACAAAACATTTGTGATCAATCATGTTAATGCACACTTTGAAGGTTTTGTTACTTGACAGTGGAGCTTTAAGAACCAATCTCTCTTTTGAATCAAAAAGCTTCATTTCTTTATCCACCATCTTCACTGTATAATTCTTCTCAAGTAATTGACCAACACTAATCAAGTTACTCCTCATGCTTGGCACATACAACACATCTGTGATGATAGCCTCTTTGCCATCCTTCCTCTTCACCATGATGCTTCCAATGCCCTCAGAATTCACTTGACTATTGTCTGCAAATCTGATTCCTCTAGAACTAGATTCATCCAGATCTACAAACCAACCTCTGTTTCCAGTCATGTGGTTGCTGCAACCTGTGTCTAGGTACCACACATTTGATGTGTCATCATCCAATTGTGTTGTAGCCATCAACATTGCATCATCTGAGTCACTTTCTGCCAGCTGAGCCTCATCTTTCCCTTGATTGTTTGATCCTCTACTTGGACAATCTCTTGCATAATGACCATACTTCTCACAACAAAAACATTGTACCTCATTCAGATCCTTCTTCTTTGGATTCTTACTACTAGAAGCACCTTTGTTCTTGGCATCATTCTGATTCTTTGAACATATGTTCTCAGATTCAGTATTACCCTTCTTCTTTTTCCACTTCTCTTTGTTCTTCTTGAACCATGAAGCCTCATCTTTGACCTTCTTGGTGAATTTTGCTTGCAAAGCCTGATCTGTTCCCTTCTCTGTTTTCCTCTGCTTCAGCCTCATCTCATGAGCTTCCATAGTAGCTTGTAACTCCTCAAGCTTCATAACAGAAAGATCCTTAGACTCTTCAATTGCAACTACAATGTGATCAAAATTTGCAGTTAAGGCCCTCAACACCTTCTCAATCTTCTGCAAACCAGTGACCGTTTCACCACATGTTTTCATCTGATTGGTCAAGACTACCAATCTTGAAAAGAATTCTGATATGGCTTCACCTTCTTTCATATTCAACACCTCATACTGCTTCCTCAAAGCCTGTAACTTCACCTTCTTTAACTTTTCATCACCTCCATAGAGCCTTTTTAGAGTCTCCCATGCTCCCTTCGCCGTTTCTTCCTCAATGATCTTCTCAAAGACATTACCATCAACGCATTGATGTATGATGAACAAAGCCTTTCCATCTTTCTTCTTCATATCATGATGCAAGGTTCTTGCAGCCTCATTGGTATCTGCTGCCAATTCTGCAACTCCATCATTCACAATTTCAAGCACATCTTGAAATCTGAATATGACCTTCATCTGCGCACACCACCGATCATAATTCTCGCCTTTGAACACCGGAAGATTCGCTGGAAATTGGGAACTCGTCGTACTTTGATTTGCCATTGCGGAAATTGGATCTTAACCAATGCTCTTGATACCAATTTGTTGGTACAAGGCTCTCTATTGTGATTGAAAACTAACGTGAAATTTACTAAGAGAAACTTGAGAGAGTTTGAAAGTATTGAAATTGGGAATTTTATTAATCGAAAACAGAGCATTACAACAACAACGTAATCTCAAGTAAAATCAATCTCTATATCTTTTTAGTTCTGTTTACAACCTCTATTTATAAGCAAAACTAATCTAACTAACTCTAACAACTTCTTACTGTCAATGCCGCAACAGCATGGAGTTAGTTACAAGGCTAACAGAAAACTACGCTTCAGTAGCACAACCATCAGAGTCTGATCATGATAACTTGCACTACAACAACATTATGTTCTAAACTAAGCAACCCTTAAATTGCATAAGAATCCTCACTAACATTTTCAATCAAAATGAATTTCTCTTTCCTACTAAAATTTGATTTAGAAAATATAATAAAAGCATTAACTTAATCCATTAAAATAAGAAAAGTACATGAAAAAAAAATGAAAATGAATCTTAAATACTACCTAATCAAACTTCAGTGCACAAATAAATTGAGTATCTTACTAGAAAACGAGTTAGAATCGGCTAATGTAAATGCCCGAATTTGTATGGGTTGAATGACTTCTACGTTGAAGGGTTGTCGAACTTTAATGATGTAGATCGAGTAATGATTCACCTGCAGAAGATTTTTCGACTCTCAAGTTAGTAAGAACTTAGAGAGATATAATAATATTTAAGTGAGTATATAGGATTGAGTTTCTACTCCCTCGAGAATGAAACTATATTTATAGGCTTATTGGACCTAGTGAAATATCCAATAAAGTGGTTATGAAGCATTGAGGTGATTAATTTGTTATTAGATATTAGGTTGATTTATGATATCATAAATCAATTTTCAATTTGAAGATAACTTGACCCAACTATCTTAATTAGATATTATATTCTCATTATTTCAATACTGATTTTGTTTTGTTTGATCAATAAATAATGAATTAAATTAAAAAAAAAGTACTTGAAGATGCTCCAATCCTTATAAAAAAATATAGATAATATAACTTATCCTCGTGTATATATAATAAAATGACCTAATCAACCATCAGATAGTTGCATTTATTTCAAATTATATCAGATAGTTGCATTTATTTCAAATTATAAAGATGTGATTGTTGTTGAACTTTCTTTAGTTTGCACTTAATGAATAAGTTTGAAAAGTTTTTCAATTTGTTGGACCTTGCTTTAGTCAATGAGTTGCATTTCACAAATTTATATCAGACGCATGGGTTGCATTTCATGTTGTTTATGTATTAACTTTTATTTCTATGTTATGATATGATCATAGTCATTATTACAATCGCAATAGTAAAATTTAATTGTATTTTCAAAAATTAAATTAGCAAAGAGCTTAATTAAAATAAGTTTTATGTTTAGTTGTCTTAAAGGAACTTGTTTGGATCATTAAAATTATAACAATGTAAAAATAATCTACACAGTACATATACTCTAGTCGTGCTTATTTATTTTTACCTAAATCTATTTTTCGTCCTTGTACATTTATCAACGTAAATTTTTGGTTATAAACATAAAAATTTATTTTCTCTATGCTTCTATAATAAAACAATTTTAATCTAACATAATATCTCATCAAACTGCTAACAATTTTTTTTAACATATTTCTTATGATGATGATAATAAAATGTATAATTAAAAGCTGTTATTAATATTAATTTATATAAATAAGTAATTAATCTTATTGTTGTTAATGTACACAATAGCATTTTCTGTTAGAAAAAACATATTAGTAATGAACTATAATTATTTGATTAAAAAGTTGTAGAACTAAATTTACAATTAAAATTTTATACTAATTAAAGTTACACATTTATAAAAATAGAGGACCTAAATTTTATTTAAGAGTTTTTGTTTGACATTGGTTTTTCTTTGGGGACAATTTAAGTATTATAAGTTAAATACTTATAATAAAATGTCTTAAAATTAAACATGTGATCGCGTGGCCTAATGGATAAGGCGCTCGCCTCCGGAGCGGGAGACTGTGGGTTCGAGTCCCATCGCGATCGTTTCTTTAAATGAATTTTTTAATTTATGTTGTTTTAATATTTAATATAACAATTAATAAGATATTTTACAACTTTTTTTTTATACATATTTTACGATAATTTTTTTCTTTTTATATTAAGTATGTATATAACCCTTTATTAAGAAAGATAACACAAATTCAGGGTATTTAAATTTAAAAAGAATTTGTCTTCAGTGGAGAAAGACACATTGAAAATCACAAGTTGAGAGACTTCAACCTATATTTTACATTTACCTCTTCTTTATTTCTCATGAGATTAACTTGTTAGTTAATAATTATCTTTTTTTTTTATATTTTTGAATAGATTTTCCCCATTAGCTTATGTAGTTATTTGTAATTTATTTATAATTAAACATTTCTCATTTTTTTATAGCTCCTATTAAAGTTTCATGCATATAACTTTTATATATACTTTAAAATATAACTTTTTTTTATTTATTTTTTATTTGCTAACTAAGAATAGAATAGCATTTCTTTTTTGTTCTTTTATTAGACGAGGGAAAGTAAAAGAGGGGAAAAAAGAGAGACTAAAAATAACTATAAAAATAAAAATATTTAAATTGAATAAAAAATGAAAATAAAGAAAAAGTAAAATAATTTATCATTATTAATCTATTTCTTTTATTTTATTATTTTATATATGTTTTAAATTATTATTATAACTAAAAACATAAATATAAATATTTTTTACTGTATATATAATTATATAATCTATCTATCTATCTATATATATATATATAAATGTTAAAATATTAATGTAATAATTTACTTTCAATGTATCCTCATTTTGTTTAGAAAAAAACAATATTCTTCCTTTTTACAATAACGAAAACAAATAAGAGAATATAGTTTTTTCACAATAATGTCTCCCTTTATTTCTATTCATTATCTAATTAATTACCGATAACATGGTGAAACAAATATTTAGAAACTCATTATTTTCACTAAGTTACTTCAACTTATTTATTAAAACTCATGATTTAATTACAATTTGCTAATTGTATAAATTATAAAATTTCTAGATGGTCAATGGGAAAGAGTAATATGTTCCAAAGTGTTTTGAAGCTCAATGAGGCTGTGAATAGAGTTAAAAGATGTCATAAAGAATGTCTAGTGTTTAAAGTGGATTACAAAAAGATCTATTATTCAGTTTCTTGGGATGTTTTGCTCTATATGCTGTCATCTTTATCTCTTTTCTTTCTTTCAGTCTATAAAATTCCCTATGGTGTGGCAAGAAAGATTAGAAGCATGCAAATATGTTTCTTATGGGGAAAAAAAAGGAGGAGAGAAAAATAACTTGTTAAGTTGGAAAGATATATGTTGTGGAAAAAAAGGAGGTGTTTGGTAGTGAAAGATATTAATTGTTTGATCAAGCTTTGTTAGCAAAATAGAGATGGAATTTTTGTCACTAGAGGGTTTCTTTATGAATGGAGTTCTTTGATAAGTGAAGTGGATTCAAATATGAATGCATCACATTATGATTGGTGTGTGAGGGTAATAACAATGATAATTGATTTTTGCAATAATGAAGTGGAGATTAGAGAAAAAATTTAGCTTTTGGTTTGACAAATGTTTATGGGAAAAATGTCTTGCAATAAATTATCCAAGAGATCAATTAAATGCAAAAGAAAAGAGTGAGAAGTTGATTAATGAGCAATCTTAGGTTGAGATGAATGGGTTTAAGACTTGAAGTGGTGGAGAAATTAGAATGAATGGAGCTAAGTTTGTTACAAAGCTTCATGTAAGATATTTTACGAGTGCAAGTAGTGAAGGACAAAAAGGAAAACTGGATTTAGGTTAATGAGGGAGGTGGAAGGTACAATGTAACATTAAATTACGATGTGTTTCATTAAATGGAGTGAGTTTCTAAACAAAATGCAATTTGCCCCAATATATGGCTACCAAAGGTACCACCCAAAGTTGTTGTTTTTTTTCATTTGGCGATGTATTAACTGGGTCGAGAGGAACAGGCCGAAAGGTTGTGAGAATATTGAAAGTTAAAATAATATAAATAAATAATAGAATAAAATAACATTGTATTAAAGTTCAATAAATAAGCTCAAAATACTAAAAATATACTTAGTAATTGCAAGGTGTGAAAAGTAAAAAGTCCAATCCAGTTAAAGTTCAACAACAACCACTATAAATAGGTGGTCGGTTTAACAGGTAAGTAGAATTTCTTTTATCTGATAATCAAACAAATTGATTATGACTTTATCATCAGAGCCCCTTGCAGGTACACACATCTAAGAGTGATCCAGGACCTAGAAACCGAGAGCTAAACCAAATCTAATAGTTGAATGATGGTCCACATCCAGTAGCCGAGAACAAGCTCAAGCCCATATAACAAAGAGTCCAAGCTAGTTGATCCAGTAACCGAGAAGTCGAGAAATCGAGTGGAAGAGAAGAAGGAGTTAATTGTTTTTAAGACCATGTAAGAACAAGTGAAGCATTAGAAACATGATAACAACTAAGGATAATGTTCACAAGAGAAATTATAGTTAGTCAATAAAATGTATAGTTAGTCAACAACTTGAGACGTTCTCTATGTGATATGAAAATTGAATAATTTGATAATTTATTATTTAATTATAGAAAATGAATTCCATTTGTAAGTCATGTTATTTGTCAGTAGATAAATTTATTTGTTTGTCGGGTAGTCTAGCTATCATTTTTGACAACATGATTTTTGGCTTGGAAAGGTAAGTGGTATGTTGTATGGGGTGCAATGATATTGTGTATTTGGAGTATGAGAAATGTTGTGGTGTTTAGGAATGGGGCTTTTGATAATGGTGTTTTAATAAAACAATCAATTTTACAACATGAATATGGTTAAGGATGAATGTAAAATCCTTCCACTCATCTTTTTCTTTGTTGCAAGCTAATTTAGGTATTTGTTTACTACATGTTCAAAAATTAGATGGATGTTTTCTTGATAATTGAGGTGGAGTGTATGAAGTAGGGTGTAAATGGAGCAAAAATAATTGGTGTTGGTGGTGGAGTAAGAAAAGATATGATAGAATGGAGGAACATGTTAGTATTGAAGAGGGTTTCACAACATCTATCAAGCCTACTTTGGAATAACACTCTAGCAACATTTGTGTAGGTTACATGTATGTATACATTTAGCACATTGAAGACGAACTAACTTCTTAACTTAAAGTGATCCAATGTTGTGTGTAGTATTTTTTATGAAAATTTGACTTAATATTTTCTTGCAAGACACACATGATCTTCTATGTTGATTCAAAATTTATAAGACATTTCTTCACTTCAAATTGGCTATCCGTTTAGCGCCTAACCAATTTGCTCAGCGGATTGATTTTCTTTCCCATGAAGATATCTTTTGACTCAAAGCCTATTTTGAGTTAAGAGAAATCCTAAGTTTCTTAATCCTTGAAGGATCCCTTCAAGACCAACCCTGCAAAATCATCTTTCTCAAACATGAAGGAATATTTTGGTTTTGAACAATATAATAACTACTTTAGATACCAATAATTTTTTAGTCTATATCTATAAAATAATATCTAATTCAGTCAAATATAATAACTAATTATTCTTTATCTCTAAAATTAGTTTCTATTTAATAATTTTTTTTTGTAATGAAACATAAATTTTATTTATATAATAAACTTAGATAATAATTTTTTATGTTATTTTATATTTACTTACTATCAGCTAGTTTATTAAAAACTTATTTCACTAAATTAGCTTATTAACTAACTAACTTACCAGTACCAACTAATCTTGCCAAAAAAAACTAAATTTCTCAAAAATTTAAAATGTTTAATATAACAAATACTATTGATTGAGCGTTGCAAAACAAAGTTAAACACTTAATCTTAACTTGATAAACAAAAACCAAGAGTATACAATTCTAATAATAGTATCTATTTCTAATTTGGTACAAGGTTTTAATGTAGCAATAATTGAAAAGGGTTATTAAATTTGTCTTGTTTTATGGCTGAAGACAAGTCACTTAGTAAAGATAGAAAATTCCTATAATCACATAATACCCAAACTCCTTCCAAGTTTAAATATGTAAAGATTAATTTAATTCAACAATATCATTTTATATATAAATAAAATTTAAATGATTTTATCTTACTAGATGGATTACCACTATGTTCTCTATTTGTTTTAATATTGCTTTGCTTTGACCATTTTGCATCACTGATGGGTGTATTGTTTTATATTGAATAAAATTTTAGCAACTCTAAAATTATAATTTTATTAAAACTAGTGTTCTTATACAAAAAAAAATATTAAGAAAATTTCTACTGACTCAACAATTGACTTTTTCGTTTTGGTTGGTCGGTATTGTTTTCGCTCCTTCTCTTCTATCTTCAGAGATTCGGTTGGGATCTACTTCCTTCATTCATCTTTGTTCACCACCTTTGATCAAGTTTTGTTTCCTTCGTCGCTCTTGGTTGGGAGGATACCTACAAAAGGTGTTTTGATGCTCAAATAAGTGTTTGATATTTGGTGTAATAAATGCATAATAATGATGTACATTTTTCTTGAAAGTTGTGCTTATTTATATGTATGTGACGAGTCCTGTTACGATTGGACCAAAATTAACATATGAATCATGATTAAGAGCGTATTACCTAGTTCTCCATATGACTTAGCCTTGTTAATCATCTCTTGATCTCAATGCATTTTAACATGTTGGTACCGAGATATTTAGGACTTGTCTAGTTCCGACCAGTACAATTAGTATCTCTAGTTTTTTTTCTTCAATATTTTTAATGCTTAATATTTAATAAATATGTTAATTTAATTATGATAATCATTATAAAAAAAATATTTTTGTGTGATAATAAATTGTGAGAACATGTCATAATTTGTAACAATTTTTGAGAAAATAGTCAGAGTTTATAATTAGCAAATAATTATAACAGGTTTTATAATGAAAATATATATATCCCTAAAATGTCATAAAAGAATTTTTTAGTGTGTTAGTAACCATCCCTTGTGACACCAAAATCTATCACTAAGAATATGTAATACAAAATGCAAATATTGCAAATGTCTTAAAAAAAAATGTTACTTAAACTCGTTCAATAGCCAATGTATTGAAGTTCTGTTTGAAGCAAAATAAAAGATAGAGATAATCAAATATTTGTAGATCACTTAAAATAATTATATTTGACATTTTAAGTGACCCAATTATTAAGTGGCCTTGTTTAAGAATAAGAGAATGTAAGACACTTTAATCGAGGAAAGATCAAATAAAAAAATTTCCAAATGTTTCTCTTTGAGCAACAATGTTTAAGCAAGTAGTGCCCTTAAAAGCGAATTTATGTAAGGTCATGAACTTGACATTATAAAATAATTGTTCATAACAAAATTTTGTAAGCATTCAGTATAAGATGTATTTAAAATTATGCAAAAATAGTTGTGAAAGTTATGTCGTGGATTCCATTTTATTTAAAATAATAGTTATGATATTTTATTAGAAATATTAATTGAAGTGTTTTAAAAATTCGTGTTAATTATTCCACAAAGCTTGAGCAGTGAAGAAATTTAGAAAAATGTGTAACATTTATTAGGTTAATTAAGAGCAAGATTTCATCCCCATCCTTACTATTTTTTTTTTGTCATCCTCTTTAGGTGATGGATATACTCCACTACAAAAAAAATCATGAGATAAAAATCAATTTTTAGATACCAAAATAATTAGTTACAATAGTAACTAAATTAGAGACTATTTTAGAAACTAAAAAAAATTGGTTTCTAAATTAGTTTCTATTATTGGTAAATAATTTCTAAATTGGTATCTAATTAACAACCAATGTTTTAGAGACTAAATTTAGAAACTAAATAATTGACTAAATTTAATTGAACAGTTAAAACTTTATTATGAACCAACAGATAATAAGGATTCAAGATAGGGAGGAAAAGAATTACGAGATGACATAAAGAAGAATAAGAACCTAGATAAATTAAACAAGCAATAACGATCTTTAACGATAATTTATACTTCTATTTGTCTTTTAACAATAATTTTTATACTAAACCATTGTTTTGCTATTTTAACAATGATCCTAAACTAAGTACGTCATAAAATTCGTTCTAATTACAAAAGTCTCACTCTCTCTCTCTCTTGACAATGATCACTTTTAAATCATTAAATGCAGTCATTATTTACTTATTTTGCCCTAACCTTTTAAAAATTGTGACAAATATTTTTCCGAAAGTAATAAAAGGTAATAAATTATTGATTAGAAAGATTATATATTGGTACTATTGAACTTGTTTGTAGATATATTAATTTCAATTTAACCAATTTGAGGTAAAAGAATTTATTTACCTCTAATATTTTTCTCTTTTCACTATCTGTTTATTAAAATATATTTAGTTATCCATATTTTTAAATCCATATTTTACACGAGGAATTAAAGCAAGTCCAAGTCTTTAAAGTTTTTTTCTTAAGGTAGAAGTCTTTTATAATATACCTTTGACATAGAAAGTGGGAGGGTATATATAACTTTAAGATAAAACGTCTTGAATTCACATTGAATTGAAAAATAACACATATGAATTGAAAAATAACACATGTCTTCACTCATTATATATATGCAAACGAGTCTTCTAAATGAAAAGTTACAACCACCATTGTTCACATGGATCTTTCCTAGAATAAAGTCTGTTAATTAATTACTCTGACGAACAAGTGCCATCTACTTTTCATACAAAAGTAATGGATCATTCTAAATGAAAAGGAACAAAAATAATTGGTTGTATTGATGTTTACAATTTTTTTATATTTGAAATAAGTTTTTTCCCCTCAAATTTAAACTCTTCCTTTTGTCTTTCTATTATGAAAATTCTTAAAAACTTTGTTTTATATAACTAATAATTACATGTAACCTATTTACTTCGATTTACCAGTTTTTTTATATTACGTAGTTACATTTTATTTTATTTCTAAAGTACTTATTTTCACAATATTTAAGTATGCATGTGGATAGAGGGACTAAAAAGATTGATTTTAAATTAAAAAAAAAAGTAACTTAACTCAAAGAAGAGACTAAAATATGTTTGATATTGTATGGAGTAGGGAGGGGCTAGACAATACCTGTTCGTTGGGTACACAATTTGTTGATGTGTCGGTTGTCTTCCAATTCCTTCAATATTTATTCTTTTGCTATAGATGCTCCGCCGGTCGGGTATCTGCGATTGCACTGTGACGTTTTGTTATGATTTAGGTGAGTCTTTCTTTCTACCAACATTCTATTTATAGTGTTGACTCATGAACTTTTACCTGGTGGGCTGGATAGTCATTAATAAGAACATGCATAGTGACTTCCTGAATATTGTGGAGGTGTATCTTTTGGTTTCATCAATTTTTATGGTTGCATTGAGATATTTTTCGTATATTTCAGAGTGTATTTAACCCATTCAATATTGTTTGTAACTATTTCTTTATTGTGTATTTATTATATTATAAATGTTATTTGAGTGGGTTGTAAACGGTACATAAACTAACTCATACTCTAATATTATATATATGTGTAATTACCTTCCACCTTCATCACGTAACGTAACAAAGATCCTTTGAATAATTTCTCCCAAAATAATGGGGTTGTATTGTTTATGCTTAACTTTATCCAAAAATAATAATAATCTTATAGAGACAGCTTGTCATGAATAACAACCCTATATTATACAAAACCAAAAGCTTAATTGCAGCTTAAACTTTCCGCAACTGAATCATTGTATCACTGAAATCATGGCTTGCAGTGCAGAAAGAAAACCTCATGTGTTGCCACTTCTGACGTGGTTCTTGTTGTGGTGGTGGAGTACTTGTGTCCATGGTGAAGCCACCAACAATACTTTGAGGCCAGGTGATACGTTGAAGGCCAGAGGAGAGGCCAAACTATATTCAGAAAAGGGTAACTACTGCATGTACTTTAACCCAATATCTGATGGTGAGAGTGAAGCTATCTTATATATATATGATCAGAAGGATCTTTGGGCTGTGTGGATTGCTAATAGAGACCAACCTGTTGACATAAATTCTGCAGTTCTATCATTGAATCATTCTGGGGTACTCAAAATAGAATCTCAACATGGAGAAATCATCCTTTTTTCACCACCTCAAGCTATCAACAACACTGTGGCTACACTGTTGGACACAGGTAGCTTTGTGCTTCAAGAACTTCACCCCAATGGGTCTGCAATTGGTGTGTTGTGGGAAACTTTTGATTTCCCCGCAGACACTTTGCTCCCAGGGATGAAGTTAGGTGTGAATCACAAAACTGGTCATAAATGGTCACTGGTTTCATTGCTGAGTAAATATGTTCCTACTCCTGGTCCCTTCAGGCTTGAATGGGAGCACGAAACAAGACAGTTGAAGATCAAGAGAGGAGAAAAGCTTTACTGGGCTGCTGGTGAAAAAGAGATGAAGCACATCTTGGGGGAGGCTTATCACCAAATAGTGTTTGTCTCAAATGAAAATGAAGCCTACATCACATTGAGGAGTTCAGAGGAAGAGCTCACAAAATGGACACTGTTGTCCACTGGTCAAGTGATAAACAGGAATGGAGGTGATGTTGCAAGGGCTGATCAGTGTTATGGATACAAAACAGATGAAGGGTGCCAAAAGTGGGAGGATCTACCCTCTTGCAGAAATTCTGGTGATGCCTTTGAACTGAAGCAAGGTTATGCCAATTTTGACTTGCGCATGACAAGAGATGAAGCAAATTCAAGTTATGGCATAAATGATTGCCAAGCTATTTGCTGGAGAGACTGCAACTGTGTTGGATTCACTCATCTTTATAATAATGAAACTGGTTGTACCTTCTTTCTGTGGAATACAACCAAGGGTACCAACATTGCAAGCGAGGGTGATAAGTTTTACATGCTGGTAAAGAGCAACCATCACAAAAGTAAGTCTATGTACTAACTTGCAATTAAGTTTTGTTTTTGGTTAGATGTGCATTTCTGTGAAAATGTTTTCTTTTTATGACTTACATGTTAAAAATATATTTTCTAATAGTGATAACCTTTATGTTTTTTCTACTCTTTTTAAACATAAAGTTACTAAAGTTGAAGTTTTATTTTTTATAGCTTTTTACTTTAAAAAGTGTTTTAAAACTAAAGTTGATTTCTGTTTACCTGGTGGAATAGTATTGGATGAGAGGAATGATTAAAGTGTTTATGTGAACTTTTACAATTTAATAAGCTTGTTAGGGAAACGTTTATCACTCAATTAAAACTATTTATAACTTTTAGGGCTTGTGATTATTTACAACCCAGTATTCACTTTACTTTTAAAAGCACTTAATTAGAAACAATTTTAAAGAAGGACTAAAATTATAGTACTTTTTTCATTAAATATGTAAATTTAAAAAGATTAAAATTTTTATACAACCCAAATGTCTTTATATTTATGGAAACTAAAACATATATTTAAACCAGTCATATCTACATCTATAGTTCAAAACAAGGATTCGTATTTTACTTTTATTAGCTAATTTTGTGGGTTTTATCATAATTAAGATGTCTCTTGTCTTTAGGAAGGTCTTTTCCTCCTAACAGATTTTGTTTTGGTAAACTTCATTTATTCTAGGATAATAGTTAGGTTTTTATTTCTTGGTTTCAATAGATTTCTTATGAGTATTATTTCTTGTTTTTTATCATATGAAGTTGTATCTGTAAGATTACACAAACTGCAAAAAGATTCTGGAAAATAACTCAAATTGGTTCCTTATATATATAAATTAATATTTTTCTAATAGGTACAGAAAAATGGATATGGGCAATTGTTGCAATAGGAGCAACTATACTCATAATCTGCCTTAGCCTTCTGTGTCATAGAGCCTTAAGGAAAAGAAAATATGCCCTTGAAGGTATGCATCAATAATGTTTTACTTTATAATCTACATTTCTATAACATGTTTTACTTCATGATTTGTATCACTGTTCCCTGATTATGGTTTTTGTCTGTAATATATTAATAGAGCTTAAAGCTAAAAGAATGGGGATTGAGAATGAGGATCTTGAAGCTTCCAATAGATCTTCTTATGCAGAAAAACTAGAAGTTTTTTTAAAGGATGAACATGACAAGGTTTTTAAGTATGCATCAATAGTGGAAGCCACAAATGACTTTTCATCTGAAAACAAGTTAGGACAAGGAGGCTTTGGACCAGTTTATAAGGTGACTTTTTTGTTCATTGTTTGTGTCATGGTTTAAAAGATGACATCAAATTGTTAATATACAGTATTGGAGATCTCACATTAAAAAAAAATAAAGATACTTCATAATATATAAAATAATATATAAGTAAGTGTAAACCTCATCTTATAAGTCCGTTTTGTAAGATTGAATTAGACTTAAAATCTAATTTTTAATATAGTATCATAATCATATAAAAATTATCTTAACAAACCATATAATATGAAATGTTTTTATCTTTAGTCCAGATGAATTCTACTATTAACATATGTATAACATTACTGTTTTCTTTTAGAGGACTGATTATTTTTTTGGTTTCACCTCAGGGAATTCTACCTACAATGCAAGAAGTTGCTGTGAAAAAACTTTCAAAATCTTCCAGGCAAGGTCTACTTGAATTTAAAAATGAATTAACAGTCATATCTAAACTGCAGCACACAAATTTGGTTCAGCTACTCGGTTACTGCATTCACGAAGACGAGAGGATTTTGGTTTATGAGTATATGCCTAACAAAAGCTTGGACTTCATTTTATTTGGTAAGAATGTTAAGATCTTTGAAGATCATAGGGTGTTGGATCTGCATATGAAAAAAAAAATGAGAACTATTCTTTGGTAAAAGATTCCTTAAGAGAACTATTCTGAACCCCTTCATGTTCTGATAAATTCTTTATTTTCAGCTTCAAAAATTGATTATTAGACCAATAATTGAGTTTCCTATTTTAGGAAGTAAAGTTCACCAATTTAATAGCATTCTGCTGCATAACTTTTGAGCTTAATCTCTCACACAAACTATGATGGTTAAGTAGTTACATTACAGCCGTTTCTATCATGAAATGACATTGACATTGATGTTTCTTTGTGGAAGATTGTACACAAAATCAGTTGCTAGATTGGAATAAGCGTTTCAGTATAATAGAAGGAATTGCTCAAGGATTACTATACCTTCACAAATACTCAAGACATAGAATCATTCACAGAGACTTGAAGGCTAGCAACATACTCCTTGATGCCAATATGAACCCCAAAATTTCTGATTTTGGCATAGCAAAAATGTTCACACAGCAGGATTCTGAATCAAATACCACCAGGATTGTTGGCACTTAGTGAGTGAACCAAGTTCATTATCACAATTGCTGTATAAATTAAGTTATTTTGTGACATGTTTTTTAATTATTTACTTTTTTTTGTAGTGGTTACATGTCTCCTGAATATGCTATGGAAGGAGTTTTCTCAACAAAATCTGATGTGTATAGCTTTGGAGTGTTGCTCTTTGAAATTGTTAGTGGTAAAAGAAACAATAGCTTCTACACTGATGAAAGACAACTGAATCTAGTAGGACATGTACGATTAAGTAATTTACTTTATTGTTTCAACACATTGTTCTTGTTCTTGTATTGGATTGGTAAATTAACTTGGAAAATAATCACTATTGTAGACATGGGAGCTATGGAAAGAAGGTGAGGTTCTTAAGTTGGTGGATCCATCACTGAATGATTCATTTTCAGAGGATGAAGTGCTAAGATGTGTGCATGCTGGTCTTTTATGTGTGGAAGAAAATGCAGATGATCGCCCCTCCATCTCTAACATTGTATCTATGTTAGCCAACAAAAGTAAAGTTACTACTGTGCCTAAAAAACCAGCTTATTATGTTAGAACAAAAGTCCTTGGGGAAGAAACATCCACCAGAGATTTTGGTTTAGATTCTACACACGAGAATTCCCTTTATGTATCTTCAACTTGACTGCAAAAAGTTACCATGTTATAGAGTATTGATTACTTGTGAAGTTGTTATTTTTCAATTATGATAGCTATGATTGCTGCTATATATTGAATGCAGATTCCTTTCTCCACCTATATATACACCACCTTTGTATCTATTTTTGAATATAGAGTTGATTCATAATAATACTAATAATTTGCTTTCTTGACGTTTCTTCTCATGTTTTTTCTGTTAGCATTGAAGCTTATTACCTGTACTCAATGAAACTTTAAATTGTTTTACACATTGATATATTCAATACTCTTTAATACTATACAAATCATATATGAAGTGTTCTTCCAAGGTCGGATATCGTCTATCAAGATCTCCTTTACTCTACTCCTCTAATCTCTAAGTCTCTTGAGTGTACCTGCAAAGACATTTTGACACTCAAGTTAGATGTAAATATGTCTAGGTCACAAGTTTTATAGTTTGAATAGTCATTACTTTTTACCCATGGAACACTTGTCTATTTATAGCTTTGCCATGGGTCTTTTCCTGTAAGAGGAATTATCCCAGGCCCATGAGAGCCCGATGCTCTCTTAACCGTGCTTAAAGAGTGATTAGTCGTTTGATTATAATTAGTCTTAATTGCAGGTTCGTCTTACTGGGTTGGAAGCCTGATATAATTTAAGATGGGTTTGGAGACAATGGTCATTCAGCCGCATGACCTGCTAAAGTCGTTTTGACCAAATGACCGAGGTACTAAATGATACCTTTTCGGTATCGACAATACATGAAGTATTCAAGCCTTTAAAAAGTTATGAAAATTCAATAATACATAGTGATAGAAACATGGATAATTAATATAAATATATAAATTATTTATGAATTAGGTAGTTTTATAAATAATCAATTCCTTTAGCCACTACAAGAAAATAGTTATTTAACATTGACTAAAAGCTCACGTTAAATAAAAGTCGACTCTAAATGGATTTTCATGTGTGTGCGACTCTAAAATTGTTGACGCTAATTTATTAATATCGACTTTTGAAGATTGACTCTAAGTAGTGTCAACGTAATCAATACTAATTTGTCTCAAATTGAATTTTTAATTAAAGTAATTTAGCATCGATTTAATCAACACTAATGTTTCTTATTTTAAATTTTATTTAATTTAGCTTCGACTTGACCCATTTTAATATTAATTTAAATTGCATTGGTTTGACCGACACTAATGAGAGTAATTTAAAAAAAAAGTTCTTGTAACACATCATATATTTAACAAAATGAAATATAAACAAAAGAATAGAAAAAATTGTAGTGGATGAAGGGGATGAGTGTTGATGAAGGAGATGAATGTAGATGAAGTAGATGAGTTGAATGAATGAATTAGGAAAAAAGTGTGAATGAAGGAGATATTTGTGGATGAAGGTGATCTGTGTGGATGAAAGGAGATGAGTGTGACCGAATGAGATGATTGTAGATGAAGGAAATGAATGTTGAGGAAGAAAATGAGTGTGAGGAGATTTGAGTGTGAATGAAGGAAATGAGTGTAAGGAGATTTGAGTGTGAATGAAGGAAATGAATGTGAGGAGATTTATATAGAAAGTGAGAGAGAAAAATTGTGGGTGAAGAGATTTATCACCTTTAAATTTGGGCCTTAAGATTATAAATAATTTGCGGTTCTTATTTATTATCATGAAGACGCACATATTCATAACATATAAATTAATTAGCTGACACTAAATTAAATAAATATAAATCCCAAAAATAAAAATAATTAACGTCACTATAGAATTGACTAAACCGACTATAATAGTGTCCAACATTAGCTAGACTTTAACTCAAATATTTATTTTAAAATTTATTTAATTTAGAGTCCATTTTGTGCACATAAATATTTTCTTAAAATTTATTTAATTTAGTGTCTTCTTAACTCATGTTAATATATTTTATTTTAAAATTATTTAATTTAGCATCTGTTTGACTCACATTAATATTTTTTATTTTAAAATTTATTTAATTTAACGTCCATACACTTAAACCATAAACCTAAATCCTAATGTTTTACATTTTGTGTCATATTAGAATTGGTTAAACTAACTTAGTTAGCATCCAAGTGGACTCTATTAGCATAGTTTAAGTCAACACTAACACAAATATTTATTTAATTAAAAAATATAAATAATATGTAAATTTTAAAGTTAAAAAAAATATTTTTTAATGTCACGTTAGGGTTAACTTAGTTAACACTAATGACGTTGCAATTGATAGAAGTTAATTTAATATTTTCTTTTAGTAAATTACTATCCCTAAATATATAAAGGAGATAAAGTTAATATTATTTATATTTTAATATGATAAAATCCATAATAGATTAACAATTGATCTTTAACAAGAAAATGATAGGACTATTCCTAAATTAAAATGGAATTTGACAAAACAAGAATATAGAAGAAGTTATTAGACATTAAAAATCGATTAATTCAAAATAAACCAAGAAGAAATTTACAAAAGAAGTGGTCACTACCCTTAAAAGAAGAAACACAAAAGAATCATAGACAAGACCAAAAATACGTTGCGATTCCATAAGAGAAAGATTCATGTCTTCAAATGTCAAAGCTAAATAACCGTTGAAGTGATTTATAAATAGAAAAGAGAGGCCAAAAGTAGAATTTAAAATAAACACTAATAATTTGTAACAAAATGTCTCACCAAATTATGGCTTTCGTGTGCCTTTTTACCAAATTACTCTATATGCTTATTTACTTTAGATTTAATGGTTTATATATATATATATATATATATATATATATATATATATATGCTAACTTTCTTGGTACTTTGAAATCGTTGATATTATTTTTCACATATCTTTTTGATTACTTACAATGTTAAATATTTAGTTTCGTATTAAAGTTTTCTTTCATTTTTTTGGTCAAACGATAATTTTATAGTTGCTTTAAATAGTTTTAGAATCAATTTTCCTTTATAGTACATTCTAACTGTGAAATTATTCAAAATTTATAAAAGATATGTAAATTTTGTTTTTGCATATTTAATTGTGAAATTAAGTATTTATTTTTCTAATAACAATAATTATATAGAAATTTATTATTTTATGTAAGGGAGGATAATGAAAGTGGTTGAACAGTGAGAAGGTATAGTGAAGCAATGACATCAATGTGTAGAAGAGAGGTGAATGGTAACATATTGTGAAAAAGAACTAACTAAAGATATGAAATTCTAACAGTATTATTCTCTGTCTCCTTTGAATACATAGATACATTTTATAATATCATTGTCGGCTAATATCTATGAGACAGCTGTAGCTTCTAACAAAAAAACATAACAGAATTATGATAACCCATTTTCTTCTAGATAAAATCTCTGAACCTTATAAGTTTTTCTCTATTTCGAATGGATCTTGATGTTTTGGGCTTGCTATCATCTTATATCAAGATTAGCAAAAACAAATTGAAATAAAGCAAGAAGCAACATGAGCCAAAAGGAAATAATTCAAAATATATTTAAACACATTTTAATCACAAAAATCGAAATCAACATCATATCATGTTCCTTGGTTAAGGCAACGAAGTTTGGAAATGTATGTGGATTAATGTAATATGCTTTCACACATATTAAAGTTTGAGAGTGGATTAATCATAAATATCTTATATCATCATTTTCCCTTAATCTCATAGAATGCCCACAAATGTTTAAGTAAGTCATAGTTGTAGTTTGAGAATGTTTATGTGGGTTTTTATAGGGTTTAGGATTTGGTTTCATAAGGGTAAGGCAGAGCATCTGACATATATTTTTGCCTCTTTTAACCACACTCTTTTTATTGCCTAATAATTATAAATCTGCTTGATTGTGAGTAGTTAGTTTTGGCTTATGAATATGGAAGGTGAGTTTGGCAAATTATGGTTGCAGTTTCTGTCACAGTGCTATGTGTTGTTGCCTCCACGGAATTCCTGCAATTGGTTTTGTTTTTTTGTCATTTGTTTTAAACTCTATCACGTGTATATGTGTGCATTTTTTCTAGAGGATTTTTTTATATGTAAAATACCTTAATACTTTCATTTATTTTATTTGTTATTGTCGATAAATTTTTTTTAGTACATATATATAATAGCCATGCAGACAATTAGTTTCAACATGCATACAACTATATATTCAACCGTTGAAAAAGGGCATAAGTCAACTTTCTCACATTTTCTTTCACTGATAAAATATTAACAAATGGATTAAAAATTGTTTTTTGAGAGGAAAAGTTGAGCAGTTGGTTACAGACTGAAGAATAGTGTAAAAATGTAAGTGTTAATATATGAGAAAATTTAAATAAAAAGTTACTTTTAATCTTGTTATAGCAATATGTATTCAAAGAGTATTACTGCATTTAAATAAGGTCAGCATTCCATAATCATAATTTCTGACCTTATTTAGTAGATTTTTCTTTTGAATAACGTCTTTTAGTAAACCAAATAAATTGTATAACATCTTCATTATAGTGCTCATTCCAACAATTAACGAATTGTGTAAAAAGAACTAATATTTTGGTGTTAGTCACAAGTAGTTTTTTTATTTTATTATTTCACTATTGAGGGGAGAAATAGGAGGATGTGTTTTTGACTAAGTTGCAAAACTGCTTAGGAATAAGATTCAATACTCAGTATTTGGTGGCTTGGATTTTGGATCTTTGTGAACATTTCATTAATTTGCTTTGCTTTGATTGCAATGAATCATATTAGATGGTGTCATTTTTTCAAGGCCAATTTGTTATCAATATCAGAGTAAACAATCTCCTGACAACGTACGAGTCCACAAGCTCCTCCAAAGCATAACCATCTTTCACTACCTTTGTTCATGTTCCATCTCACTTTGTGCAACGCAGCCATTTTGGGAGGGAAGGTTTCAGGTATATTCCCAAAATCCGACTTTTCATCTTGTTTCTTCTTGCTGCCCTTGTTCAGTTTTGGCCCTTTGGGCTGCTTCATAGAATATGAAGCTTCCTCCGACCCAGATTCCAACAAATCCACATTCTCACCACCACAAATGGCTGCAAAAAATTGAATTGTTAATAAGCTTTCTCAGCTAAACTACGGCAGCTAGTCATATTGGTATCATATTATGGTTAGCAAGACTGACCTAAAGTCTGAGAATCACAATCAAAAATTGAAGTTTCTGGCACTTGATTAAGAGCATTTTTGTATGGATTTGTCTTGGATAACAGGTCTCGGAAAGACTCAGCACATCGACCCTTGACAGGTGGCTTCTTCCACGGAACAGGAGCATTTGATAGAGGAGTGTTGATGAATAGATTTGAATTCTCCTCGGTTACTGACCCACAAAGAAAACGTGGGGCTGAATTGCGTGCATGATCTGCTTCCACTGATTTAGTAGTAAGCTGAGTATGTCAAAACAAGCTCACTATTATTATTATATGGGAAGGTCATTTGTACAAAGCATTAATCAAGGATTGAAGTTACAGTTTTGAAAAGTTCACTAACAAATCTGAGATGTACATGTACTGTCAACATTGTACATTTTCCATAAACCAAGTCCTCTCTCAAATCCTTGTTCCTTAAGGAAAATATCAAGGTCTTAATTTAAGATTAGTCATCAATAATTGTCACAAGACAAGCAGGTTATTTCATTAAAAAGCTCCAAGTGCTCTAACAGTGCCTCACTCCACGTATTTTGTATTCAATGTGCCAAATGCCAACCCCTTTGTTTTTGTATCACTAAACCCTCTTGAGCCATACCCACAGCCCTTTCCACAAAGTAACAGTTTGACACCAAATAATTAGTAGAACTATAGGACGGTACTTTGAGAAAGAGTGAAACTGCATGAGTGAAATTATAATTTACCCTAAAATATATTTAGCCTATTCGGAAGTAGCACTGCTCATCAATATCATCATACATTTTAGAAAAAATCATCATGGGTTCATGTCTTCTAAAACTTTATAATAGGTCTTGTACTCCTAATCTTAAACAAGATACCAATATATACGCCAATAAAATTGAGTCATTAGTTACATAAATAAGGGCCCAGGCTGCAAAACCTTTTGAACTATTTAGGCAAGATCAGCTAAAAAAATTTACATGAATTATGGACTGTGTAAAATATCAACTCTATTATATCCTGCAGTTACTATGTGGGGGCACATACGCAAAAGCCATTTTTGCTTGTACTAAGAAATTAACAATGCGTAAGCCCATACTTCCTTGTGTTGAAAGTTGAAGTTCAACTTCAGCATAAAGAGTGGGATCTGAAAACTCTTGACTATTGGTCATAAAACCTATTGAGTAAAAAAAAAGGCACTGCAGGTAATTGCAATCTCCAACAAATTACAAGAGTTACCTGAAAACGGAAGACAGTACCGTCTGCACCACAATAAGCAAGCATGCCTAACATAATAAAAGCAAATCCATCAATTTAGAAAATTGTAGTAATGATAATGAATTGTTTTAGTGTATGATATTGAGAAAACAAACAATGACAAATTTGTTATTACAAGAAAGTTTGTTGCTCAGAAATAGTAACGGTTACTTTATGGAGTAAGATCAATAGTACACAAGTATTTTAATTCCTAAAGTAAAATTTTTCTAGCAATAAGATTATGTAATCATAGCATACCGAAAAACAAACCTGTTATACGTGACACTTGAACACTCCAAATGGCAAACGATGCATATAAAGAACCGTGCAACCCAGGTTGCTTTTTTCCACTGTATATTTCTCCAGTGACAGGAAGGTCATTTGCAGCCTTCGCCAAGCTAATGGTTTTCATTGTTCCATCTTCAAAGGACATAATGATGCAACTAGAAAAAAGTACCAACGAAATCATTCTGGGCTCATTACATTGACAATTTAGACAGCATTTGAATCCAGTCAAAATAATGTATTACCTTGGCTTTGACAGCCAATCCAAACTATATATGATTCTTGGCAAAGGATGGAGGTTCCTCAAAGGACGAAATGGATTACTACAAACAAATTTCAATCATAAAGCAAACATTTGTAAAAAAGTTGAACAGACACAGACTAAATGTAAATCCTCTGTTGCCCGTAAACAAGAAATCATACACCTTGACTTGTTAAGATACAAAAGTCTGACCTTTATAATGTTGAAAACAGCAAAGCTAATTGTTAAAATTATGATTGTTATTGTATCGGTTTTTCGGTATATGTACCTAATCTGGTCATATTTGAGCATTTGTATTTTATGAACATTTGTGTTTTTTATAAGGTCATATTTGAGCCATGTATTAGAGCATTCTATTATTGATAAGGATTAAAAAGCCATATGTAAGAGCATTCTATCACATCATTTGATTCAAAGATTATTCTTCAATTGATGTTTTCGGAAGGATATTGAAAACGATTTTTTCGGATCTCATCTTATGGATCCAATTCATGCTCTCCTCTTGTATAAATTTTATAAACTTAGATATTATGTATAAACGACTCATTCATAAGAATGAACTCAATATGATTGAGTTACATCCTATCTAACTAATTTTTAAGTTTTAATTTTCAGTATGATTGGGTTGATGTTCTGATATTTTGGCTATCTCTACAGGATTGAAGCCAGACCTAGGTCCAGAGAGATTAAGCACAGAGAGCATCAATATTCCAGATCCACGCACCAAATTGAGTATGAGCTGGAGCTCTAGGGGGATTTCAATGTTGGCAGTAGTTTACCAAGACATTGTCAGTGAGAGACACTATTAGATTCCAGTAACTGGGCTAGCTCTGATAAACCAACATGAGTTAACTCAAAACTAGCCAACTCAAAACCAATCTACATGCTACCAAAATCGATCAAGAGATCAGCTCACCATTTTACAGGTCTAAGCCAAGTTTTATTTGTATAATAAAATTGGAACATCATTCAAAACAAAATTCATTAAGTTCTATAATAAAAATTTACAAGGAGTCACACATTAAGTAGGATAAGCTACTTGATGTGGCACTTAAATCTATAAGTTCTACCACCTAATAGACTAGTCTTTTAGGTTAGGCTCTCCTTTTTTACTTAAGTCCTAACAATAGGTGTATTCATTGAGAGTTGGGCAACCAAAAAGTACTACCTATAGGCTGGATTAAGGTGCAAGCCGAGAACTGATAGATAAGTGAAGTCGTCTTAAGGAGAAAAGGGATCAGGTCAGTATCAATAGAGCGAAGTCTTATGGAGAAGGGATCAGGTCAGTATCAATAGAGTGAAGCTATTGTCGTGATATAGGCCCTTAAAGGGAATGACAATGTAAGGAGTCAAACATTGAATAGAATAAGTTACTTTATGTGGTAATTATGTCAAGAGGTTCTCTTAGCTAATCGTCTAGGCTTTTTGGTTGGACTCTCCTCTTGAAATTAAGTGCTAACAAAAGCTACTGTAATTAAGAAGATAGAAACTAGCATTTTAGTTTAATGGAGAACGAAACAAAAACATTGCATATTAGTGTTTAAAATGAACTACAATTAAAAAAAGAAATAACATAACAAAGTAAACAAAAATATCTAGGGAGAAATAACAGACTCACCGTAGGTCCCAAAACTTAAGGCCTTCATGTCCAGCAGTTACTATTATATTAGAACTCTCTGGATCCCTGGAATATGATAACAAAACCTCAGACTACATTCAACACGACGGTAAAAAGATGCGCAACTGATTCATACATAGATGAACTCAGATGTATGATGTTTGCATGTGTACAAACAAATGCTTTGTTATTGAAGCAATCTTCATGGGAAAAACAAGGGTGCATGCCTAGAATAAAAAACGATCGACTTACAAATCATATCTAGACAAAATTGGTGGTATAATTTTATTTTCAATAGGAAAGAGTTTGATTAAGGAGAGAAACCAGCTAAATCAGAATTAGTATCCTCGGGGAAAAATTGAATAAGAAAAAAAGAATAAATCAATGATGGGTATGCGCCAGTCATGAAGGTGGAGCCAGTCAAGAGGGTAGAGAAGAATGTATAGGGGAGGCCAAAGAAAACTTTTGCACAGGCCTTCAATAACACTTGTGACGTTTCGTTAAGCCAACTTCCTACTCCTTGTGTCAAGGGAGATATTGTAATTTTGCGGTGATAGTTGAGAAGGGGGAGGAACTTGATTCAGCTGAGAAAGAAATTTCACCTCAAACTGTGGTAAGGCCCCTTAAGAAAAATAAGAAAGGTTTGGTTATACACTAGCTAGAAGATACAAAAACAAATAATCTTGCATTTCAAATGTCTGCATTGGAATTTTAGCAGAATAGCCTATGAGGAACGCTTATATAGTTATAGTTTTTATTGTTTGGTATGGTATCAACTAATGCCCATTACATTAGGGAAGGGTTTTTTTAATTCGGTACAGGCTACTGGAGTTTAGGTTTGCTTGATTTCATGGGTTACATGTGGTCCCCCCATGGTTTGTGTTTTGTTTTTCATTTTTTTCTTAATGCTATTTTCTTAGGAAAGCTTAATGCTTTCATAAGAGAAACTCATAAAAAAAACCAAATAGATATAATAAAGAAATTAGTTCATGAGTTAATTAATTATATATGGTTGTTGACGGAGTATGGTTAGTTAACAGTGAGGGATTACATAGAATCCTCAACATTTACAGAATATTTCTTTATAATCTGCTTTGAATTTTACGTTTCTTAAATGTACTGGCTAATGATTTGCCTCATTCTCATACTGAAGTGTCTGACTTAATTAAATATGATTGTAGCTGGAGTATCATTGTTTTAACAATGAGGGAAGGGAATACAGAGAAGTAAATATCCTAAACATTTACAGAGTATTTCTTAATAATGTGCATGGAATCCTGTGTTTCGTAGAGATATATGGTAATAGAACCATATTCAATGCAACATGCTATTGTTGAGAAGGTTCAATTTACTAACCCTTCAAACGGAGCCCAGGCAACTGTTCTAATAGGAACTGTATCCCCTCCAAAACAAAGCACAGGCATTGTATCTGCATATTACAAATTTAGTCAATAAAATATAACGTATCAACTTATTTTTCAATATAGCTACCATCCCTAACAACCAAATAGGTAAACACGAGACAGACACCAATTAACAAAAATATTACCATCACATTTGGATGAAGAATTTATACAAAACTTCCACAAAGCAACCTAAATAAATATAAAGCAAATTACATTAGAAGTGATATACATTGTGAATAAAAAAGTTTTAAGATGACAATAAGTTGATATTTTAACAAAACAGACTAAGAACATCATAAATTATAATACAGGATTATTAGAGGAAAAATATTATGGTAAAAAGTTGAAGGTTTTCCCTTTTCCATCATGAAACTCCATAGAAAAATCTATTTCCTAATTATTAGAGCAATGTAAACCTCAATTTAGAGAATGCAAAGTACATAAATTGAACATTTAAGGAGTTATACCGTTCCATCATGGCAGCCAGCAAGTAAATAGTCATGTGGGGGTGTAACTGACCACTCCACTGTCAGTGGAATGCTGTGAGATCAAATGATGGACTAAATTAAACCACATATTCAGGATACCAAAAAGCATATATTAAACAGGATTATGTATATTCAATAACATTTTGCAGCGAAGTTCCAGCTTTTAGCATCCTCCACAATGGATAATGAGCAGACTATACAGAAGGTTCTAATTCAGTGAAAAACCATTCACTAGAAAAAGAATTAGCATAGCAAGTTCTTTTAAAATGAATAAAGTTTCTATTTAAAATAAATCCCTATAAAAGCTAACATTTCCTTTCAATAGCACCTCATAACTTTTGCAATGAACAAGTATCTATTGGCAAACTAATGCTTTTTACCCTAAATTAACATAACAAGTAAAGAGGTTAATTTAATTCAAAGCTTGCCCTAGCGATTTAATCAGTGCCCCTTTGTATGAAAATTTATTCTGGTTTCACTATGCAGAAACAGATTTAATAGAGATTCAGAGTACAACCAAAACTAACACAAGAAAATCATTACCAATGCGGCTCATTTTTTTAAAAGGATAATGTCAAGTAGCATTTTATCATTCATGAAATTACCACTCTAGTTACAAACAAACTCTAAATAGGGATGTATCATGTAAATGGGTCTATTACAGTAGTGTTTTATGTTTACCAAACCTCAACAAAATAACATCACACCAACCACTACATGAATAACATTATCGATGAAAACATCCAAATGCTATCACACAAAAAATCATGCATACCCAATCAAAACTGAAATAAGGTCCCATTATTGACATTATCTATAAATTTGATATTATATACATAAGTATACTATGAAAATAGAAGTTTTTTCCCTAAAATAAATTTACGATTATGACAAGCTCATGTAAGAAATTTTGTCGAGTTTGATAAAATAATGATATTCAAATTTGCTTTTAATAGTAAACTGACAACAATGAAAACATTAAGAATGGGTGCGCTTATGAGCCTAAATAGTATTACCTTTAAAATAGTACACAACAGATCATTATTTGCATATACATAGGACTACATTTCTTAGAATTTGAGTTTAAACTCAACTCAACCTTGACGACATGGTCATTTCAGAGGGAGGAAGTACTTTTAGGAATAATTTCAGGTAGTATAATAAACCTGTATCTACAGGTCCTGTATCTACAGGTTTATTATAGGAGGAAAAGGGGAAAAGGGTCAAACTGTAATTTTAGTGGGGGAAACTGAGTTAACTAAATTAGTTTGTTTTTAGTTGTTATATAGGTTTTAAATAAGTCCTCTTTTGTTTCGGGATGCAGTTTTCTTTATAATTGTTTTAATTGGATTTTTCCAGTGTGAAAAGGAGAGTGCTCCTTTTGGCGGTATACTTGTATACCTTTGGTTTTGTATGACTTTGATTCTTAAATCAATAAATAGGAAAATCTGTTAGATATCATTGCTGCGAGTGTAACTCGGTTCTTGATTAGGATTTTAAGTTTTTCTTGAATAGAGTCCAAACAAATACCTTTGTATGCCACGACGCTTCAACATTGAGCATTTAAATACAGGCTCCAATTTTATAAAACGTGGATCAGTCCCCTCTCTGTGCATATAAATTGTTCTCAATACATGAGGAAGAGGAACCTCCCACCTGCAATGACAAGTGCAAACAAAAACAAAAGTCACCCAAGTCAGTGTTCCTCAAAACAACTTACACTTGATAAAAGAAACTTGATTTTTCTATGAATAAACAACAATGAAGTAGTCATTATGAAGGAACAAGAATTATTAATTTATCATCTCTACTAAAATAATTTCTTAGAAACACTGAATGACAATTTCATGTACAGTATTCAAAACTTGCAAAGCCACTACTGATATTTACGATCAAAATAAGAAAAACAGTGTGGTAAAGCGCACCAGAAATTATGAAGTTAGGTAGTGAGAAACAAAAATTCTCAGTATCGAATAAATTATGAAGCAACATAAATCTCTCCTCATTTTCCTCCCAACACACAAAAGAAAAGATGACCACATCCTTCTTTCAAACAGAAGCGCTACATGAAACCATGACTAAAAACTAGAATGTTTTCCTTTAGAGATTTATAGTTAAATGCTTGCATATGCATAATTTAAAAAAAAAATACACTGAATGAGACAAATGAAAGAGTTGTGACTTTTTATTGACACAATTTTATTTTGGCTTTTACACCATGTAAATAACCAGCTACACTGATATCTAAATACAAATAAGAAATGGAATGAAGCTAGTTAATCCGCCGGCAGTAGTTCATAGTTGTATGGCACCTGCTAATAAATAAGGTAAAACTGTTGTATTTTCAACTCAATGATAATAACAGATGTGCAGTACACACTTTCTTTCATCCCTCTGTTGCTCTCCTCTTTCCCTCTATCCTCATTATTTTGTTTCCTTTTCTCTTCCCCACCTAAATTCTACATCATACACTAACTGCAAATACAAAATTTAGGAAGACTGTATGATAAACTTTTGCCTGGCAAACACTTTGTTCTTGTGCACAATAGTTTGCAATACACTTCATTCAAACTATAGGTACTTTCAATCCCTATTCTCTGTTTCTGTAATCGCCCTTAGTGTAGTCCAATTATGTCTCGTTCAAGTTTTCATGAAGTCGTTATTGTACAGTATACCAAGTTTGGAAAATTTGAGAAAATATTTTCCATTTTTAGAGATTGACAATACACAGTCGACTAGCTTCTGTTTGCATTCAAGTATTTATAAATAGATCAGAAACTTGAAACAATGACTGATGCTAGTTGTGACAATCACAGCATCTGACTACAGATAAAGTAACTGAAATACAGTAAGTAAAAACCCAGAAAAATCCATAAAAGAAAAAACTAAATTAAACAACTAGACTAAAGGAGAAATGGTATTTTCTCACACAGTATTATATATAACAATTAGAATTGTATTTGTTTAAAATAGACAAATTTCAAATACTTCAAGTCTGATCAAGGAGTAGCAGTAACACCATATAAACACAATGAACAAAAACAAGAAATCAGAAATCTTCAAGAAAAACAATTGCAAATGGAGAATAAGGCTCAAGATATCTTACACTTCCAAAGATCCATTGCCCAACAAGACAGCAAGATAGCCCATTCGATGTTTGTAAGAAGAATCAGAAATGTTAGTAGGTCTCCATTTCACATCCCATGCAACTTTTCCATTATGAGCTAGGCATGAAACTACTCTAGGCAAAGTTACATCTTCCGGAACAGAACAAGCTTCCAACTCAGAGGTAGAACATAGTTGATAATTTGCCTCATTATCATACTGTAGTGGCTCACTTATATCTTGGTCATATCTCCCTTCTCTATGATTAATTTTCAATCCACTGTTTTTAACAACAGTTGTTGAAAAAGTATTGCAGGCAGAAACAGCCTCCTTTGTATGTATTTGCTTTGTAACAGAATATTGTTGCAAAGAATGTTTATTGCAATTGTCATGAGCCACATCTAGAGAAAGAAAATCAGCTGAATCCTCTGGGACTTGAATATCAAGAGGCATGGGTTCATTCTCACAATTTGAATTATTTGTCATTGCTGAATTTGATTCATGTCCTCTTCTAGGCCTATGTACTGATTTTTCATTGCAATTGTCAAGAGTCATATCTTTGGAAAAATATTCAGTTAAATCTTCTGCGTTTTGAATGTCAAGAGGCATAGATTTATTGTTACAATTTGGATCATCTGCTGTTACTCCTTTTGAATTTGATTTTGGTCTTCTTCTAAGACTCTTTACTAGTGCTGAATTTTCATCTGTCTCTACATTTTCTTTAGCTCTGTTTTTTCTTTTGTACATAATAAGTTTTTCATTGTTTTCAAGATTTCCATCTGAAGCAAGAAACTCAGTAGAACTTTGTGCAAATTGAACATCACTAGCTGACTTGTTCTGGGTCTCACAGTTCATATCATCCACTGCAATTACTATGGAATTTTTTCCTGGTCTTCCTCTAAGCCTCTTTATTTGTGTCAATTTGTCATTTGTGCCTCCATCACATTTTGGAAGTATTTCTTCATTTTTTTCATGATTCCCATCTGGAGTAGGAAACTCGGTAGAATTTTCTGGAAATTGAACAGCAAGAGCAGGCATATCCTGGATCTCACAATTTTCATCATCCACTGCTGTCACTGTTGGATTCTTTCTAGGTCTTCCTCTAGGCCTCTTTATTAGCGTCGATTTATCATTTTCACCTCCATCTTTTTTAGCACAATTCATATCATCCACTGCTACCACTATTGGATTTTTTCTTGGTCTTCCTCTAGGCTTCTTTATTTGGGTTGATTTGTCAGTTGTGTCTCCATCTGTTTTATCACAAGTCATATCATTCACCACAGTTGGATTTTTTCGAGATTTTGGCTTCTTCTTTTTTGTTGACTTGTCATTGTTTTCCGAGATATTTAGAAGACACCATATTTGTATGACACCTCTGCCAGTAAGTGGGGCACCCATTTTGTGATAAGAAGAGCCCGGTGGATGAGCAGCGACAGCAATAAACTAAGACAAATATCATATAGAAGTTCATTTCATGTGCAAGGTTTGCAGAAGAAAATATTTATTAAATTTTCTACTATCATGTCTATAGTAAAGATCAAAGCTTAGTTTATCAGTTGACTACATACAACAAGTCCAAGTGCAGACAAACAAATGACCAAGCAAGACACAAACATTATTCAAAATATTACAATGTGCATTTTCCCTTTCATTTATGCATCTCATCTTATTACAGGTAAATGAATTTACAATAGAAAAACCAAAAGAGCTAATGTTTAGAAGAATAGTTCAATTAGATTAAATTGAAAATTAGTTATGAACAAATAGGGATGTCAAGAAGAAGATTTGAGAATATACAAGAGAATTTTTCCTTTAATATTTAATAATTTCTCTCCAACCTCCATCAAAAAAACATGCTTCCCCCAAAACACAACTACCTAACTAAAAGAGTCATGAAGCCATATAAAATAAACTTAAAACATCAACATTCTTATGAATGTGATAAGAATTGAATAAAATAAAAGATTTTCAAACATCATTATCTACTACCAATAACTAGCCCTATAACCTTGGTAACATCAAATTGGCAAAGTTATACTTAATACGCAAGTCATCAAAGTCACTCAGACAAATAGTATTTGGATTGCATTCAAGCGTACTTCTCACTACAGCAGCCAAAAAAACCTACAATAAGGCTTGGTTTAAAGGAAGAAAGCTAACCAAGTACCTCACATTTAACTGAAGAATCAGGTTTTTCATGTATTTGAGGACACCAGTCTAATGCCCATACAGAGCCTCCAACATTCATCACAAAATCTCTGCTCAACAAAACATGAAATGTTAGTCAAGTTAAATAATATACGGCTAGAACTTCTAATCTGTCAGCAAGTTCAAAGATAATTGTTATTTGATTAATAGAAACATGTACTATTATGGCATAGTCATGTCAATTAATAAAACAACAAAAATAGCTATATCTTAGTCATACCTGCGTTCTTGAGATATGACCTCCCCAAGTTGTTCCTTTTGTATATCTTGCTACAAAAAAGATATACAAAGTCCAGGTAGTGATGAAGAAAAGGTAAATATCATGAGAAGTTATATGTTGCAAAAATTGACCAGTAAACAAATAAAGTATACAGTATAAAGGAAATGTACCTCAGGAACAGAAGCAGAAGAAAATGGGGGCAAATTTATGGCACTGACATCTTTCCCCTCAAAACAATTAGAGCTCTCCATTCCGTATGCAAATTTAATGTTTTTTGATGGATATTTAAAATCTCTCCATTCTCTGCACATTTAACATCGACAAAAACAAGAAATTAGGGGTTTATTTCAGAAAATTCCAAAAACTAGAACATCGGGCAGTTTTCAAATACAAGACTTTTGGTAACTACTAACTACTAATATTATTCTTTACAATGGTTCTCACTGATAGTGCAGAAAGTTTTTTTTTATACTTTATGATCCAACCATCTTAAAAATAGATATTATCAAGGTGACATGTTGTATTTCTGAGAAGAGTTATACTTGCAAAATCAGGAGAAACATCCATAACCAATCAGACTTCTAATGTAAGCAATTACACTGTTGGATATGAAATGGAAGAGGATTTGAAGTTAGTCAACTCAGTCACTCAGACAGACAGAAAGAAAGAGATGATGAAAAGTTCTTCAAAGCTGACTTTTACACCCTAACAACATAAAGCCATATTGTCACACTGGAAGTCTTGCAGCAATATACTACGAATCATAAGCTCAACCACATTGTGAATCAGCCAACAGATAAATCAGATATGACTTTATACTATTGCAAAATAAGATGATTCCAATAATTGGATACCCCATAGAGGGGTTACAGCTCATGTTTGTCATTCCATCTGTTCCTCTTCTCTTCACAAGATGGAAAAGTAACAACATTAGTTAACATAGCTGAAAACAGAATAACACTGTGGACCCCTCACTTCTCTTATAGATACACACTCTCTAGGAATGAACACTCCATTTTGTACCTAATTTATAAACATAAAATTGAATGCAATAAAAGTTCTCAAATCAAATTTGATTTGTTTGTACCTTAAGAAAGTGACTGAGGAAGACATTCTCTGAATCTCACTCTGGTCAATAGCAGCACCGTCTTCTTCCTTCCCACAGAGTCTGACAATGGTGTCCATGTCTCGGAAGAAATTTTCAACCGAAAAATCGAACAGAGCAATCCTAACAGCACTGACATTACCACCATTGTTTGCAGTTGCAGGATTTGGTGCTGATGCTTTCACAGCAACTCTCTGGGTGACTTGCTTCACCTTCTTCTTCTTCTTTTCCTTCTCATTGCCATCAATTAGCTCAGAAATGCAAGTGTTCTTCTCTCTGTCTTCCATTTCCTCTATGAACATAAATTGTAAATTTTTTTTTGAAGATACCTGGTTTCGAACCCTAGACCCCAATAAAGACCGAGTTGTTTATATATAAAATTTATTTCATATATAAAACTATTTAATGATAATATTATCTTCTATAATATAAGAGATATATAAACTCTTTGAAAAAAAATAGTGTTACTTATTAATTAAATTGTTTTCTCTTTTACTAAATCAAAATTACTTCATCCTAAATAAAAGCATAAATTAATAAAAGCTAAATATTGTAAGTAAATATATACTATAAAAGTAGTATTTTTTTGACTTATTTGAAAGTGCGTATACAATTAGTTATTGGTCTGAATGATTTTTTATCGTGTATGTGGGGTTTGAGATGAAATTCGTTCACATATTCATTTAGTTAAAAAAATATTTTATAAAAATATAATTTTCTTTAATTATATATAAAAATTATAATAATAAATTAAAAAAATATATCTAATTTTCTAATATTTTTATATTTATTTTAAATACTAAAATCTAATTTTCTATTATTTTTATTTTAAATACTAAAGAAATGTATATTAAAATTATATATATTAAAATATTTAAAACGTATTATTATATATTATAATATTTAAAACGTAGACGTGGAAGACTATTTTTAATTGAAATCATATTTTTCATATAGGATTTTTGTTTTTTCTTTAGAAAAAATAACATATTATAATATTAAAAATGTATATATGAAATAAAAATCGTATTTTCACATATCTTATTTTTATTTTTATTTTCAAAATTTTATATGTATGATTTTGCCTTGCCAAATCGTATTCCGTGTTGGCGATTTATACATTTTGAGAATAAAAAAAATACCTATTTTAGAAATTTCAAAATAAAATTACACTATTTTTTGGAAAAAAAAAACATGATCTTACCTATTTTATGTATGATATGAAATTATATGATTTAATTAGAACTTTACTGACTTATCAATATTATTATTTTTTTCAAATAATTTGTTATACCATTAGTCTTTCAAATATTTGAAAGGATGATAAGAGTCGAATAAAAAGCATGTCAAATGTCAATTGAATGAAATATATTTTTGAGTTTTGAATATATTTTTTACTTCAGAATATGTTTTTTTTTTAAAATACATTTCGAATTTTAGAATTTGAAAAATGCAGTTCATAATATAAAATTGTATTCCAAAACTTAGAATTCTGTATTTTTTAGTTTGAACATATCTTTCAAAATTTAAAATTTGGAATACAAAATTTCAAATTTTGAAATAAAAAATTTCAAATTTTAGAGTTCAAAATGTATTTTCGAACTAGAAAATATTTTTTGAATTCTAGAATTCGAAATACGTATTCTAAATTTTAGAAATGAAAAACAAAACAAATCCTGTACCTTTTGTCCAAGGATAATTTTGGAATTGAAAATGTATGCAGTGTAGGAAGAAAATAGGGAGGTGAAGGAAGAAATGCCTTGCAATCTATTGGAAGCCCAATACTTAAGAGGAGAGTACATTGAGGCAAATTCTCTGCTCCATATCAATTTGAACATGCACCAAATTTTCTAGTAAAATGATGAAATACTCGTGCAAATGACAAATGACCTTAAATGAAAAGAAGGTACAAAAAGGGATGAAAAAATGATGACAATGCAGACTAAATCGTCTATATAAAATATACAAACTTGATTTTTCTAGTCCATAAAGATTGACCCATGAATTAGTCAACATAAGAAAAACTTTTTTTAAAAATTAATAAAAAAAATTTTAAAAAATTGTGAATAAATTTAATTTTTTTTATTTAAATAATCTCGTAATATTATTCTGACAGGTGTAGTAAGATATTATTAAAAAATTCAAAATGTCAAATATGAGGCCGGATGAATAACTCACATTTCTATTATTCATATTAAAATTACAAATAATTTTCACCACTAAAATGTGACTACTCCATTAACAATATCATTTTTACTTGGAATATTATCATGAAGCTTATGTATACCTTACCCTTTAAAAATAAGTTTACCTATATTTACCATTGGTTTCATGAAAAATCCTAAGTCCATTCTTTATTTAGAGCATGAAGAGTTCAAATTATATAACAATTATTATTATTGTTATTAAAACTAAAAATTCATAAGTAGTTCCACTATCTATTTACAATTTATTTATGATTAAAACTAGGCCATGTCTCCTTTGAATTTAGAACCTTCCCAAGGAATTAAAGAGTAAAAAATATAAAGAAAACACCTAGACAAACAAAAAGCAAAAACAAAATGAAGTAAAAGGGCTTCATACCCCGAAATTCGTATGCAAAGTGCAAAATATCAATAATAGGGGCATTCATGCTTGACTATGATTGAATTAGTAATGAAAACCATAGTATGAGTCTACAGGGAAGAAACCCATGCTTAAGCTCATCAAAAGAAAAAAAATGAAGATGTGAAGATGAGAGTGAGAACTAGAGGTCATGATGAAGTTGCCTCAAGGCTTGCATGCAACAATCAACAAAAATGGTGACTTATTTTTCTCTCTTTGCTTTCTCCTCTATCGTGACCAAAAGGAAAAAGGATTTCACACTTCTCCTCTGCCGTATTAGAACTTATCGAACCAAAACAATCACAGACCCGCAAACAAAATCAGTCCATAGTACAATGGGTAAAGAGAGATGGCCGTGGCAGGTCTAAAAATATTGTTGGACAGGTTAATAACTCCTATGAAAGGGGATTTTCATTCATCATGCCATAAGTTCTGTCTTCAATCTCACCGGGGTCATCAAGTGGAATGGTTTAACAGACTTCATTAACTTCCATTGCATAAAAGATATAATCAGGCAGTTTATATTTTCCTCAGGTAACAACTACAAAGAAGATCCCCATTCCTCCACCATCACATCTCGGCAAAACACAACAATCCCTCATATACTGATGCTGCCAGCAGAGGAAAGCACACCCAGTACAGTTCTGCAATAACTAATATTTGGGTGAAGCCTCATAAATAATTGGTCAAAATATTTCTGAAAGTGGAAAAGCATCATATCCATATGGAAGAAAGGCAAGCAGGGAACTCCAGCCCCAATTCAGCAAGGAAAAAAATTATATGGTTGATTGATTCCCTACCTCAAAGAGGTATGCATGTCAAATTTAAAAATTTATTATCACAAGCATCAAATCCAAAACAAAACTGGAATTCAACCATTCACAAGGACAGTTTTTTTGCCATGAGCTTTTCACAAGAGGTTAAAAATCTTGATTAACAGAGGCACGGATGAGCAGTCTCTACCAAATAGAAGTCACTAATGATCTAGATGAGCATGGGAAGTAATTATAATCAAAAGAACATCCACAGCAAGCATGTTGAGAGAAAGAAGATATACACATCTAAATATTTCAACTTGTACAGATTATTAAGAGGATAATTGAAATACTCATTGCTCATGAGAGAAGAATATTTACAAACCATGACAAAACTTATCACTTTGTGTGGTAGTAAAAAAATATTACCTTTAAGTGGGTTGATGGGCAAACAATAATTTTATCATGCATTGTTTCTACTTTCTTCCAACATAAGATCCCAACTTAGACAAATCTGGAATCCAGAATGACAACTCAGATGATCCAGTAGCAAACATAAGACTTCCAGGAGCCCATTTTATTACAGGAGGTCCGGTATCAGAAGTTGCACTCCTCCAACTTGCAACCTAGACAAGGCAAAAAGAATTAACAATTCGTACTTAAATCCGTACTTAAATCCACAAAGCGAAAATACTCTGTTAACCAAAGTAGATTTTGAAGCCAAACACACATGCTATAATTAAAAAGTATAATTAAAAAGTTCAAATTTCACACACAACTTGACAGGCTTCAAAATAGTATATTCTGTTATTTCTACGTGATAAAAGAGACTCAGGAGAGGAAAATAGACAAATACTAAAGAATTATTAACAATTATAACTGGCTCCCATCCCATCAAAAGCGATGACTGGATGTATACTGTAGGTACACACGAACGAAAAAGGAGTCAGTTGTTGAAAAGAGATTAGTTGTCTGGTGATATCTAATGTCAAATAAAAAGAAAGACACAGTAAAAACTCTTTTTTTTTGTATTCTGAAAAGCCTATGTAGGAGTAGATTCTCCTAGTCTGAAACTATATTTCAATATTCTCTTGTACACTTTTCTGCAATCTATAGATATACTACTGCTTCTGATGAAATACTTACTCAATTCACTTAATCAAATATTGAAGCATAGTCATTTAGAGGTAATAAGTAATTTTATGTCAAGACTACTTTCAGTCCATTATTAACAGTTTGCAATTAATAAATAAATGACTGTATTCACAATCAAAGGGTAGGACATTCTGAAAAATGAAACAGAAATATAAAGTTGAAAGCATATAATCCTGATTGGAGAAAAACTATATTAACAATTATTAAATTACAATTCAAACAAAAATGTGTAAAGAAAATATCTATGAAAAAAAAGAAAGGATATAGCTTATCATACTTCTTTGCCACTTCGAACACTCCATGCATATATGCTTCCATCCCCAGAACCTGTCAAAGAATCCAAGTGTAAAACTATCAAGTTAAGCTTAACAAACCAGCACAGGCAGTAAGCAGCAACCAACAGGATCCCATAAATAGGAAAAAAGATTGAAAATGTGAGACAGAAAAACCACACCATGATGCATGCCTTTTAAAATAATCATAGTCAATCCAAATCTTTCTTCCAAAACACTATTTCAGGCAAGAAATAACAGTGTAATAAAAAGTTCAATGTGCAAACAAAGTGTATACCAAATGAATAATGATCATAAATTCTTGGAATGATCTGAAAATGCTTACCAGATATTACAAACATTCCCTCCGGGCTGAAAGAAGCTTCTAATGTGGAGTTGCATGAGACAGGTGTGACATTATATGTGGATAACTACGTAAATATAACGAGAGAAAACAAATCACGCATAAAACCTTTCAAAGCACAATAAATTAAGTGACAGAACTATGAGGTAAAAAGTGGACTAGGTTAGCAAGGAGAGATACTAACAAGTGTGCCACGAAATGAATCAAGTACATGAATATGCCCATCTGCCGTTGTTAAAAGCATGAGACTCCCATCATTACTAAATTTCACAACATTTGCATCAGAAGTATCTCCCCCAACAGAAAATATCTCAAAGGGACCCTGTAGCAAGTGAAATTCACCACATTAGATTATTAGTGTATGTCACAATTAACAGACAACAAAAGCTAAGCTTTATACATATTCATATTCTCATTTTGAATTTGCAAACCTTTTCATATTTGCGAGCATCAAACATTCTTATGAATCCTCCAAAGGCAACTGCAAAGACAAGCCCTTGATCGTCATATGATATAGCAGGCCTTCCTTGTACATGTAACAGTCCCTATTTATTTTTAAAGAAGCCCCTATAAAAGTTATATGATGTACATAAACAAAAGGACATAGAATAAACAAGTAACAGCATGCACATGACACTACCTGGCACTTTTCAGCCCTTTGATCCCATAGTAAAACAGTTCGATCTAAAGAACCAGATATAAAGCAGTCTTTCCGAGAGCACAAGCTTAGCGACACAACCCTGGGAAAAAAAGTATATTCTTTATAATTATAAAATGGAATGGAATGAACTGAACTTGAGTTATGTATGTTATGATATGAGACTTAAATGTATAAATTACAAAATGACAGATAACAAACCTGTCATGGTGACCTTTGAAATATCTCAAATACTTGTTATCATGTAACGATAGAAGCCGCAAAGATTCTGGATTGATTGAAATTCTTTATAATGAGTATACAAAATTTACAGATCATACCAAGTTCATTGAAGATGAAAGCAAGAAACATACCATCCCAACCATTTTTTGAAGAGTATATGACAGTTGTAGGATGAGATGTGAAGCAAACCAGGTCAACCCCATACTTCTTGCTATTAATTGTCTTCAAACATCTGACAACAAATATGTTGACGCATACATGTAGATCAGCAATGGCAAGAAATTAAAAAGAATCAAATAACACGACTATTAAGCTCTTTATTTACTCCATAATCCATGTTAACCATTTAGCTGTAAATGATGGAACAATTTGTAGTTGTCAAATTACATGTGTCATTTATAAATGTTAATAAACCCAATCATCTAAAAGTATCTGTCACATCAAATCAAATAATGATGCAATCTTCTTAAATCATACTAGAGATGTAAATCGATAGGATGATGCAACAATTTCAGTAAACTTGAGGATAAAAAGAATGTATCTAACCATTCATTCAATTGTCTATATAATTAGAGCAATAGATAAAATGGGGCTTACGTCCCACTGGTAACCTCATACAGTCGAATGGATTCATCATCACTAGCAGTTACTAGATAACTGGAAGCCCTGTGAAAGTCCAAGGAACTAATTCTACCATTCTGAAAAAACATATGCGCACAAAAATTAAAGAAAAGAATACAATGAAAAAGAAATTTGAGGTTGCCGAATCCCAAAACATCAGAAACACTGCCCTAATCTAAAATAAGAACAGAAAATGTAATGGCAGAATTGCTCACATAGTCTTTGAAGGCCATTCCTACTTCCATACTCTGAAGAATTTCTTCACTGAGTTCCAAAGACACCTTCTCTTCTCTCTCCGTTTGTGTCCCTACGAACACTCAAAGCGTAAGAAAACCAAGGGGAAAGGCAAATAGAGCAGAGCAAAAATATAACATCGAAAATCAATAACAATTTTGAAATACCTCCCATCTTCTCGCTAAATTTTGCCTTAGGTATCTGAAAAGCTGAGGAAGTCGCAACTCGCGTTGGAGCGACGAGTTTTGCAATGTTGGAACTGATAGTTCTGGCGGCGGCAGCGGTTCTCGTGGCGGCGCCTCTTGCGGTGGTTCTCGAGGCGACGTAGCTCACCGGCGTTCCTCACTGCGGCGGCGGTTCTCGGACGGCGCTTCGTTACTTGCAGTGACAGTCACGCTCTCCTCTCACTCTCACGTTCCCAATTTTACTTTGGCAAATTCTCCATGCACCTCAATGACTCCTTCCTTCACCTCTATGTAATTTTAAAATGGCAAATATATCATTGACCTTATATTTGATGGTTTTTGCGGTGTGGCTCATTTCTTCTTCCTTTGAGCTCTCTCCTTCACTGCGACCTTCGGGGGTGGTTGCTTGCGGTGGTTGTGGTTGTAAGTGATGAGTGTAGGTGGTGGTCAGAGGTGGTAACTGCCGTGTGAGTTCTGTGAGTTTTTATCCCAATTTTTTGTGTCGTTTTCACAATATATACTCGATTATGCGAATTGTGCGAATTGAGCAATTTTTTTTAATACAGTAATATATATTTCGGTATTTAAAAAAAAATATTGGATTGACCAGTGCGGTATTTAAAAAAAATTGTGATTTTTTTAATTATGGTAGTCATTTTATAATTAATGAGATAATGTTTATATTTTAATTAATTTATGTTATAAGTTTGAGGTGTGATTTATTGATTTTAGCATATAATTTTTAGGTTTTTGCTAGGTTTTAGCAAATTGAGATTACTTATTGGAATATGTGTATATGGTTGTATTTGTACTTGATTTTATAGCAGTGATTGTTAGATTTGATACTGCAAATGGAAGATAAGGTAGAAAGATCTTTGTGTTGTTAGGTTGTGAGAATGGTGATGAGTATAAAAAAATACAGTTTGATGTGAATATGAGTGTTACATGTACAAGAGAATCCAACTGTCCATTTAAATTGCGGGGTAAACCTTATAAAAAAGGTGTAGGTTGGATATTGAATGTATTATGTGATACTCATAATCATGATGTTGCTTTTTCATTAGTTGGTCACCCTGGTAGATTTAAACCCGATGAACATGCCATGGTTGTTGATATGACAAAAAGTTTAATGAAACCGGCAAACATTTTACTAACTCTGAAAGAAAATAATGAATACAATGTTACCACAATTAAACAAGTGTACAATTATAGATATGTATATAAAAGATCAATTAGAGGTCTTAGAGATCAATAGTTAATGATGTTGCTTGACTGTGACAACTACATTCATTGAAGTAGGTGTCATGAGTCTTCCGATGTTGTCAGTGATCTTTTCTAGACCCATCCTAACTCAATTAAATTGTTGACTGCATTTCACGCGGTTTTCTTGATGGATAACACTTACAAAACCGACCAATATAGATTGTCGTTACTTGAGATTGTAGGCGTCACATCCACGGGGCTGACTTTCTCTATTGCTTTTATTTCCTTAGCAAGTGAGAGAGAAAACAATTTCATATGGGCTCTTGAAAAATTTAAAGGATTATTATTGAGAATGGATGTTAGTCCTGAAGTAATTGTTACTGACAAAGTCCTTACTTTGATAAATGCAGTGGACATTGTGTCATAAATGTTCTCATTTCTTTATCGCTTTCACATTAATAAAAACGTCAAAGCAAAGTATAAAATGTTGGTTTCTAAGGTTGAGGCTTTGGACATTATTATGGATGCTAGGGGTTGTCATTGATTGCGCTTCCAATGAATATTTTGATAATTGTGTTAAACGGTGTGGAAGTGCTTGTTCGCCTTGGCCTTTATTCATTGAGTATGTGAACAACACATGATATGCGAAACTCACTAACATAGAGAGGTCTTAAGGTCCTCTAGCAAATCCTTCACTCTCATCACGTATTTGTTGTGCATCAGGTACAGCAGGTGCAGTGTCATCAACAACTTGACCATAATTTCTTCTCCAAACAAATGTTATAGTTCTTAGCCTACCATCAATCCCATCAATATGTGATCCACCGTCTCTAATCCTAGCCATATGTGCAAAATGTCATTCCAAACAACATTTCATAAAACAAAAAAACAAAATACCATTAAAATTTTAATTTAAAAAACATCCAAACTGGAATGCACATTCCGGTATACAACACACAAAACACAAAACAAGAATGCACATTTCAATATACACTACACAAAACATAAAATTAGAATGCACATTCCAGTATATAATTGCACGTAAACAAAATTATACATCGGTTCGTAAGTTCCGGTATGTATATTCAGATTTAGATATACATACTAGAACGTACGAACTAGTGTATATTTTCTATTAATATACCAATTCGTACATTCCGATATGTATATTTGAATCCGGTTATACATAACAAAATGTATGAATCTTGGTAGCTAATTAAATACCAATTTATAAACTATTTATCAATAATAAAAACTAATTTAAAAACTATTTTTTTAGTCTATAAAATAGTTTTTAATTTAATCAATACAACAACTAATTATTTTTTATCTCTAAAATTAATTTTTATTTAATTATAAAAAATTACTTGCTTATAGCTGAAGATACTTTTTCGACGATCTTAGAGAATTTTTTTGTTTTTCACTTAACATAAGACCACTACAAGGACTATATAATTTTTAGAAATAATATATTTTCGTCACAAAAATTAAAGAAAAAATTTTATAAACATAAAAATTTCATCAAAGAATCCAACAACATAGTGACAAGTCACTATATTCTAATTAACCTTGGAAATAATGTTGAATGGATTATACATGTTGACAATTAAAATTGTATAATTTAAAAACAAAACCGTGGGAAAATTTATAAATAGATTGACAAAAACTAAAATTTATACACATTTATAAAGTTACACATAATTATAGAAAAAACATAGATTCAAGCCTTTTTCTAATTTAAAGTTCCTTTTACATACCAATTCTTTTAAAATTTAATGGACCTCTAATAAAATATGAACTCAATTTTCCTTTTGTGAGAAAAAAAATGTTAAACTTGTCCATGCTAAAAAGGATATCCCATATATTTGAAACTCAAAAGCAAAAGGAAATAAAACATAACATAAAAAGTTTTGTCGGCATTAACATGTTTCCCTTTATATCATGTGCAAACGTGTAAAAGTGTTTTTTTTTCAAATAATTAGTTCATGAATTAAACACAGTTTATATATTTTTATTAATTTTATAAAATATACCCTACAATAAAATCATTAAATAGAAACTAATTTCAGAGAAAACAAATTAAATAATTACTATATTGACTAAATTAGATTGACAAAATTAGAGACTATTTTAAAAACTATTTTTGATTTGGTTCTTAACTTAATTTATATTATTATTAAATAGTTTCTAAATTGGTATCTAATTAGCTATCAATGTTTTAACTACCAATTATTTAGATTCTTGGTAACAAAAACCTTGGTAGCTAATTAGATATTAATTTAAAAACTATTTAACAATAATAGAAACTAATTTAAAAATAAAAAAAATTAGTCTCTACTCTAGTCAATATAACAACTAACACTACTACAAGAAAAATCATGAAATATAAACCAATTTGTAGAAACTAAAATAATTAGTTGCAATAATAACTAAATTAGAGACCATTTTAGAAACTAAAAAAAAATTTGGTTTCTAAATTAGTTTTTATTATTTTCTATTATTGTTAAATAGTTTATAAATTGGTATCTAATTAATTCTTATTGTAACTAATTATTTTGGTATCTAAAAATTGGTTTCTATTTCATGATTTTCTTGTAGTGTAATTATTTTTAGTATCTAAAATTGATTTTTATTTAATAATTTTTAATTTATTTATAAAATAATTTTAACTTGTATAAAGAAACTAACTTTAAAAAAAATAAAATAGAAGTGTTTATAAAAGATTTACCTTCAAATATGTCTAACACCGAGAAATCAACTATCCATAGTTTTTCAATTATTTTAGTAAAGATAAGTGGTACTTTTCTTTTCTTTTAATAAAAGTTCTTTTCTTTTTCTTTCCAACAGAAAAGGTTGGTCATATCTACAACACGAGTTTCAGAAATTCTAAATTTTTCTGTGTTATCTTCACTTGCGTTGGTGAACGAAGATAATCTATAAATTTATATTTTATTATAATAATTATAAATAAATACATTATAAGAAAATTATTAAATAAAAATTAATTTTACAGATAAAAATAATTAATTCCTATATTTATTAAATTATATATTATTTTAAAAATTAAAAAAATATTAATATTTAATTAATTATCAAGATTTTAACTATTAAAGTAATTAGTAACTAATTATATAACAAAAAATAATTTATAATATTTATTAATAATAAACATTATTTTAAATACTAATAATTTATTTAATTTTTAAAATAGTATTTAATTTAATAAATATAGTAATTAATTATTAAAATTTTATTTAATAATTTTCTTATATCCAAACAAGAAGTAAAGAAAAAACTCTCCCGTAATTATAATTTATATTTTTATATTAATTTTTATAACTTTTTAATGTATTCGTCTATTATATTTTAATTTTTTAGATATTTATTTTATATTATGTATATTGAAATTGTATATTGAAAATGATTTTAAGAAAACTTATGTATGTTTAAAGTCTTATACAGTTGATTTATAAAGCAGATATATAAAGCTGAGAAAGAAATGGAAAGCCGCGTCAATCCATGTAAGAGTACAGAAATGGCCATGTTTTATCTGAGGACTACACAGGATATGAATGTAATCATGATCCACTATGAACTACGAAATAAAATATGGAACAAGAAATATTTGATTATGTTTTTTTTTTTTTTTAGAGTTAATCCATTATGTTGGTTTGATTTTGACATATAGTTTGTTGTTGTGTGTTGTAGCCTATGCAACACAGACACAAACACATATATAATAATAATACGGATACGAATATACGTATAATCTCTAAAATGGAAAACATGAAGATACGTATCTATATATTATATAATTATGAATTATGAATTATATGAATTGATAACAAAGATTTGCGTGTACAAAATGTTTTAGATTTTTTTGAAGCATAAAGATGTTTTTCACGACTTCAAAATGATTTGTTTTTTATTTTTATAATTATAATAAAAAAATTATACAATAAGTTTGAGTTTTTAGAAAATTAATATATATATATTTTTAAAATTGTGTTAGAATCGTGTTAGAATTGTCAGAAATCTAACAAATATTTTTTGAATTGGACACTTTACTGATACGTGTGTATGTGTCCGATATGTGTGTCTGACACAAACACGTCATTTAAAAAGAGTGTTCGATATGTGTGACTTGTTGACTTTCATTGTCTCGCAAGATGAGGATAGTAGTTGTTATTACTCCTTTTCATATAAACATATTTTATATTTTTAACTAAAATTAATGTTAAAAATATAGTAAGAATATGATTAATATGTTTTTGGATAAAAAGAATAACAATAAAATTTATATTTTCAAGTTTAATGCTTTCATGATTTAACAGATAATTTTTTTACAACGAAAATAATTAAGATAAGTCAGTTATATTTTCAAATACGGCAAATTATAAGATAATATAAAAGATTTTACAAACAAGAATAAATAAAAGACGACATCAGCATCATTCCAATACCTCACTTTTCATTTGTACACTCTTAACAAAACACTGAAAGCTTATTTTGTTTTACAATAAGATTTAGTTGATAATCAGTGTCTTCAATTATTGGTCTTTGCTCTCACTTATTCCACTATTTTACAAGACAACATTTCAACAAGAAAACTGCACTTAAAAAGTAGATACACATTATTTGAACTTACCACATAGTATCACACTCTCACCTTCTTCTTGCAGACTTGTCTTTCCATATTTGAAGCATTCTATGAGGCTTATCCTTCACAAACTTGTGCTTGCTTTCATGCAGCTGTGGTTGTGGTTGAGTTCTTCTGTTCATGTTCATGCAGCAGATGACAGTTTAAACCCCGGTGATACATTCAACTCCTCTTCACATCTATTTTCTAAGAGTCGCAAATATCTTCTAGGATTTGAGTTTAGTAGACAAGATGATGAAATTTTTACTCACTTAGTAATACGAAATAGAGATGACGGTGCTATAGCTTGGGATTGGGAATGTAATAAAGAACAATCTGTCAACAGGAGTGATGCAGTTCTATCCCTAAACTTCTCTGGCGTGCTCAAAGTAGAATCTTCATCTCTGAAAAAACCATTTATTCTGTATTCTCCTCCTCAACCTATCAACAACACTGTGGCCACTTTGTTGGAAACAGGCAACTTTGTGCTTCAACACCTTCACCCCAATGGGACAACCACTCTCTTGTGGCAGAGTTTTGATTATCCCACTCACACTTTGCTCCCCACCATGAAGTTAGGTGTTAACCACAAAACAGGCCATCGTTGGTTACTTTTTTCGTACTTGACCAATGAGCGTGCGACTCCAGGTGCCTTTAGTCTTGAATGGGAACCAAAGGGACAAGAACTGATGATAAGGAGGCGAGGAAAAGTTTGTTGGAAAAGTGGGAAACTGAGGAACAATAGATTTGAGAACATCCCAGAAGATGCACAAGGCGTGTTGAACTACAGCATAGTGTCCAATGGGGATGAAGACACCTTCTCTTTCACATCTACAAATGAAAGCCATACACGTCGGTGGTTGCTATCAGATACTGGGCGGTTATATTACAATGCCAAAGATGGATATGTTGCAAGGGCTGATCTGTGTTATGGATACAACAACACAGAAGGAGGGTGCCAAAGATGGCAAGATATACCCAAGTGCAGGATTCCTGGTGATGTGTTTACCAAAAAGAGTCTTCGCTCTAGTTATGAAAAACTAACCTTTGACTATAATAAGAATATTAGTTACAGCGATTGTGAGGCTGCTTGCTGGAGCCATTGTAATTGCAATGGATTCAAACAAATCTATGATGATGGAACTGGATGTTTCTTCTATCATTGGAATTCATCAACAGATTATATAGTTGACGGCTCCGTTTCGGCTGAAGACATTTACTTACTGGAGAACAAAGGGAACATAATCCCTCATCATCAAGGTATGTCCAATGCCAACTTCATTTCATTTTTTTATAGACAAAAAGAAGTTTCATTTCAAATGGTTCCCATCATACCCTATAATATGTACAGCAAAGTCTAAAGATTCCAACCATACCTAAATTGAATACACCCTTTTTCAAGAGTGAATACTTCTTGTGCATTTCTTTCTTTGTACAACTTTACTGTGGATCTTAGGGAACTGCACATTTTTTTAGCAGTCTTTGATCTCCAAATAGGAAAGGAAATAAGCAGTAAAATTATAATTGATACTTGAAGATTTTGAGTTGTTTTATGCAGGTACAAAAAGGTGGATATGGATAAGTACAGTAATAGCAACTGCTTTACTCATACTATGCGCATGCATTCTATGCCACGCCATAAAGAAACGAAAACATGTACTTCAAGGTTAGTTACATTACATACTTCTAACTCATTGTTAAACACAATCTTTTTATCACTATTCTATATTTTAACATTTCTCATTTTCATCTGAACAGAGAAAAAAAGGAAAGAAATGGAGATGAAATTATCTCTAATAGAAGATTTTGGAAATGATTTGAATAAGGGACACAGTTTAAAAGTATTGGATTATACAATGGTTGTGGCATCCACAAATGGGTTTTCATCAGAAAATAAGTTAGGACAGGGAGGCTTTGGACCAGTTTATAAGGTGATCGAAACTGCTCATGTTATGTGCTGGTAAAGTTATTTCGGAGGACTCACATGACCTTTTTGTTATCATTTCTTTAGGGAACTTTGCCAACAGGAGAGGAGGTTGCTATAAAAAGACTTTCAAGAAGTTCTACGCAAGGAATTGTTGAGTTTAAAAATGAACTAACACTTATATGTGAACTTCAGCACACCAATCTTGTTCAACTACTTGGTTGTTGCATTCATGAAGAAGAGAAGATTCTAATTTACGAGTATATGTCCAACAAAAGCTTGGATTTCTATCTTTTCGGTGAGGAATGTGTTGATCATTATCTAATTATGTCTTGTTTATGATGTCAAACAGATAAAACTTGTTTTCATTATTATGCAACTATTCAAACACATATGTAGGTCAAATTGATCTTTCTCAACTGTCATTGTTTGTTGATGATAGATTTACTAGAATTACTCAATTTTCCTAGTTATAACATCATGAAGAAAAGTCATTTTATTCTTTTTACCATGTGGTAGATTGTACAAGAAGCAAATTACTAGATTGGAATAAACGGTTCAACATAACACAGGGAATTGCTCAAGGATTATTGTATCTTCACAAGTACTCAAGACTCAAAATCATTCATAGAGACTTGAAAGCTAGTAATATACTTCTGGATGAAAATATGAATCCAAAAATTTCAGATTTTGGAATGGCTAGAATGTTCACCCAACAAGACTCAGTATCAAATACGAACAGGGTTGTTGGGACATAGTAAGCTTGTTAAACTTGGTTATATTTAACTTATGTATCAATCTATAAATAAAATTTATTTTTTGATATAATATTTCTTGCAGTGGTTACATGTCTCCAGAATATGCTATGGAAGGAGTTTTTTCTACAAAGTCTGATGTGTATAGCTTTGGGGTCTTGTTGCTTGAAATTGTTAGTGGACGTAAAAACACTAGTTTTTATGATGAGGATCGCCCAATAAATCTAATTGGACATGTATGTAAAATTAATTTTCATGAGTTTGTTTTTTGGTATAATATTCTTTATGTCTAATTTGAATAAAATAGTTACAGGTATGGGAACTCTGGATAGATGACAAGTGTTTTCAATCAGTGGATCCATCATTAAATGAGTCATTTGATTATGATGAAGTGCAGAGGTGTATTCATGTTGGTCTCCTCTGTGTTGAACAATATGCAAATGATCGACCAACCATGTCTGACGTTATATCAATGCTGACAAACAAGAGTGCAATAGTGTCTTTACCTAAAAAACCAGCATTTTATATTCAAAGAGAGATGTTTAATGAGAAGTTATTTTCTTCAGAGTTGTGTACTAGTTCTACAGTAGAAATTACTACTTCGTTGGAAATAGAATAAACCTGAGTGAGCTATGTACCAATAAAAATAGAAACGATATTTACTTATGCATTGTCAGTTAAGAAATGTTTGTTATATTTTTAAGATAGTAAATGTTTGTTTTATTTTTAATTTTTCCCTCAAATCATTCAAATATGTGAAGATTGATTCGGTAAAAACTTGTTTAAAGGTTACTAGACAGTCTTATCATGTTAGACCATCTAGAGTTTCATTTACAATTTCTATCATATTTGGTAGATGGTCTCAGTAGACCGTTTGGTTAAGTCTAACTAGTGTATAATAAGAAAATCCTAAGGAAATCGTGTGTTAAGAAGTCTCACACTCTCCTTAGAAGCTTGACTATCATGACTCTTAGGCTATAAAAGAGCACATTCGCCCATGTAAAATCACACATTTTGTGAGTGAGTTTGAGCATGAAAAAAAGTTGTTTGGTTGAGTTTTCCCAAGTAGCCTTCCTTCCTATTGTCTTCTTGGACCCTCTAAGAAGAGTCTCAAGAGACCGTCTAGGATATGGCCGCCCAACCTAGGATGTGTACACTTGGTAAGGAAATCTCCACCTTTACTTACTCCTATTCCATTTTCATTTTCTCCATTAGCATCTTGGTCCATTGCTTGGTCCATTACATTTATTTTGTATCTATGTTGTGATTTTGTCAAGCTTCCCATCTCATATCCCCTCTATCCACAAAAGTCGACAAAGATCACCCCAAAACACAAAACCATATTCAACCAAACACATGACCAACTTTCCCACACTATCTCTCCAAGAAATCATTCCACAACCACTTCTATACCATTTGACCATTTCACTTTTCCACCACTAAATTAATTCCATTTGTCACTTAACCTAGATAGAAGCCTTCTCCCACCATGAATGAAGAGATGAATTCACTTCATCTGAACAATACCTGGACTCTTATTCATATAGACCTGTTGGTTCTAGGTCGGTTAGCTGTAAATATGGTATTCCACAAACTAGTTAAAAAAATTAAAAGCGAGATTGGTGGTTAGAGGCTTTTCTGAGTGAAGGAGATAAATATAATAATGTGTTAGCTCATGTAGTAAAGGACAAATCTATTTGGATGTTGTTAGCCATGGTTGTTGAACTTAACCTTGAGATGGAACAAATAGACGTTAGGGTTGCATTCCTATTTGGATAATTAAAGGAGACTATCTACATGAAGCAACCAGAATGATTTGAGATAGGAGACAAAGAGCATTATGTTTTTAAGTTAAACATATCCTTGCATGGTCTGAAACAATCGATAAGTCAACCACTACAAAAAATATGTAAGTTGTGGCGGTTTTAATATGACGATTATTAAAATTTGTCACAATTATTCGTATTTTTTTTTTATCAGCAAAGAATGAATTTAAATTACTAGGAACACTTAAGAGGTGTCCCAACCCTTTTACAAGGGCCAACATCCAAAAGATTAGATCCATGTGAATTTCCAATAAGATACTAAAGCTGTAGAATTCTGCAGTGAAAGAGAACCTGCATAACTCCTTTAGAGGCTGCAAAATTCTACAAAGAACCTGCATAATTTCCCCTACAAGTCCAGAAAAAATTATGCAGCAAAAACTTCAATTATGCAGCTCTTGTGCATCCCAATTAGGTAGCAGAAAAAACCCACAAAAAAGGTATGAAGTTGGCCAGAGTCTTTACTAACACAACTTATATTCAACACCAAAAAAAAGCATTCTGATATGCATAAAAATTGCTACTGCTCCCTCTTAATACGACATGTTAATTAGCATCACATTTCCTCTTCAAAATATGTCATCGCCATTTTATGAAGTATACCGCTCTCTACATTTTTGTTGCCTCCATCACATTCATCTTTTTCCTTCAACTAATTTTCCCCATTCCATCCACAACATTCTTCTTTTTTTCCAAAAATTATTATTCCCCAAAACATTGTATTCCTACAAATATCATTTCTTTTACCCCTATGCAAACACTCTCATCTCTTCTCTTTGGAAATCCTCTCATTTGGAAACACAGACCCCTCACCCTGGAATCATCAACCATTCTCATAAATACCCTAACCCAACTCTTCTCACTCTCATATCCCACACCACACGCATCCACCCCAATGCGTCGTTGCCGTTAGTTCTATCTCTGCCATTACCGCGAAGACGTAGTTACCCCACCAACTTGAATGACACCCTCCCTTCATTCTTGAGTCATGTTTGTCATCTTGGTAATAAGTATAAGTGGATTCAAACTTCATATCTTTTGATGTTTCAGGAAATGGAAAATCCTCTAACACAAAGAAATCTGCTGACTATTTTTTGCACACTAATGGATATTCCCAAACACAAAATAATCATAGATGCTTCAGTTGTATTTCAGGTGGTTTACCATATGCTTCAAGTATGTTTCATATTTGCTAAGTTTTGATATCTGGTTTTCATATTTGCTAAGTTTTGATATCTGGTTGTTATGTTGTCTAGTACTTTTAGTCTTATTTAGCAGATTTGTTTTTCTGACAAGATTTTGTTTTTGAATCTTGAATCTTGTTGGATGAGTATTAATATTATAGGATGTTGAGCTTATTATTTTTATTATTATTTTCTGCTAAGTCTTGTTAAATATGTTCTTTATCTTAGTCTATTTCCTCTACATCAACAAGTGTTAAGAGTATTATGTGGAACATTTTGCAATCATCTTTATAGATGATGCCTTATGATGATTAATGCTGATCAAATAATTTTTTACTAGATTGTTTTCCTTTTATTTTGTTCTCATCTTATTTAATTGTTATCTCTGCTCCCAGTTTTATATCACTAGCATTACAATTGAGTGTCATCATTACATGTGCTAGTAATAAATAGCCTTCCACCTGAATTTGGTAAAGTGGTGTGAAGATCATTTGCACTCATAAGATAGGATGGGAATGGACACTTCAATGTTCTAATTAAGCAGCTCAACTAAAAGTTTTGAAACAAATTTTAGCTCAATGATCTATGGCAATTGATACTTGATTTTGTCTGCTTGCATATGTGGAGATAAATTTTTTATTTGGTATCATCATTTTTTTTTCTTTACTAGCAAAGAAATGCAAGCTACACAAATAGTTCAGATATTTAAAGTAAACTTGGATTTACTTACTCTTAAACATGTACACGTTGATGACATGGGAAGACCACCTTGTTGTGACAAAGGAGTCCATTTTTAGTGTTGTGTAATTAGAATTGGAGTTTAACCATATTAGCTTGTTAATTTAGGTTATACCCTCAGGTGATGAGGAACAATGATATTTTCTTGCATGATATTTTCTTGCACTAGTTGTGGGTTCAGAAAATTCAGCTAGTCTAAATTGAAACAAGTTAATTATATCATGAACAAAAGTTGAAAATTATAAAAACAATTTCAATAAAATATTAAAAATTGTAATATTAAAAATTAAAATATTTAATTCTCTAATTACAACCGTTATTACTAACGTACAATAATTCACAATTTAATATAATAGTGACGGTTACAAACATTATACTATAATATATAAAGTGGTGTTTATAGACCGTCACATTATACTTTTGAAGGCCAGATCAGTGGAGGTACACAGAATTACCACACATGTAGATTGTGACGGTTGTAAATGCAACTTTATACAAAAATAATCGTCACCATATACATGTTCTTTATAGGGAATGGAATATATGATTTGATGAGTTCATTATGAGCATTGGTTTTTAACATAGCAAGAGATAGTTGCATTTACTTCAAGTTTCTATTAGAAGGTCACTTCATTGTATTGTTGATGTATGTAAATGACATTTTAATAGAAAAAGATAATAAACCCGATGTACAAAAGGTTAACTTTATGTTAAACAATGACTTTCATGTGAAGGACCTAGGAGTTAGGAATATATTGGTGATTAAGATCATTAGACGATGTGATTTGAAACATCTACATGTGTCCTATGAGACCTATCTCAAATAAATCCTTGTGAAGTTTAGTATGAAAAACTTAAAACCTATATCCACACATATTGCATCTCATTATAAGTTGAATGATGAAAAATCTCATAAAATAATGGAGGAATAATGCTATATATACAGTATTACATATGCTAATATAGTTGGTTTTGTTATGTATGAATGGTATGCACACTCCTCAATACAACCTATGTTCCGAGCATTGTTAGGAGGTTCATATATCAAATCCCAGGCGAGCTCATCGACAAGCTCTTAAGTTGATTCCTATAACAACGTCAGAATTTGGCCAACGCTAATATTTGAAAGTTAATTTGATGTTTTCTTGTAGTGAGAGTACGCCCATTTTTTTTGGGTGAGAGAGCCACAAGTTATACGTAACGTTTTTTTAAAGTGGCTTCAAGATAGTCCGTCCATAACCTCATAGTAATATTCTCCTTTGAAACTTGCCTTAGGACCTTGTCACCAAGACTCAAAAAAATTGCACTAAGAGCCTTTTCTAACAATGTAGTCTTGTCGTTTTCAGTCATGAGTTTTTCAGACCTGAAATCTCTTTCCAAAGCCTCAAGAAGGTCCATTGAACTAAAGGAGCATGCATCTTCAACCGCCATAGCTAGAAATCATTCAATCCAGTGAATTTGTCAACCTCATACTTTGCAGAAGTAATCTTGTTTGAGTTTCTTCATTCCATGTTCATCGCACCATTTTGTTGAGTGCAAACACAATTCACTGGATCATTTAATCAAAATAATATTAATAAAAAAAAGAGAAACCGTGAATGAGAAAGTAAAACGGAGTAGAACAGAGTATGAAAATCACAAAAGCAATTTTACGTGGTTTATATTGTTAATGAAGTTTACGTCCACGATGAGTATCCTTAAAGGTTACAACAAAAAGTTTCTCTCTAAACCTCGCAACAACACTCTCTACTCTTATGTTTTTGAAAACTGTCAAGTTCACTTTCATAACTACAAGACAAAAAATAACTGCCTTACAACTTCCTACTATGCACGTTTCTCATACAAATCAACGACGTGTACAACAATTGAGTTTCAAATATCATGAGGCACTAACAGTTACAGAGAAACTTAAATAAAAGAAGTAGACGATCCAAAAGCAGTAGTTCAATACAGACGTTGATGCCCATCAAACAATGATATCCATCAAACAATAATATCGATAAGAGATGATACTCATAAGACCACCATAAACCATTAGATGAAGAAAATCCGAATGATCCAAAAACTTGAAACTTAGATTTTAGCTGAACCAAAATTTACATTAAATAATGTATCTTGATATGATCTAGTATAACAAAATACAAAGTTTTCATATTTATTTTTGTTTAATGGTAAAAAACATATACTATACTCTAATTAACCTTGGAAATAATGTTGAGTGGGATTATACATGATGACAACAAATCAAAATTGTTTAATTTAGATTTAATTACCTTATCCGTCCCTACATTTAGGACCAATATTCAATTTAGTACAGTGGTTTTTAAAAAATCAATTTGGTCTCCATATTTTTTAAAATGCATCCAAAATGATTCTTTTTGTTAAGTCGCACGAAACGACGTTAAGTGGTGCTTATATGGCAGAGACGTGTCAAGCGACGTGGATGGTTACATTAGCTTAGTCAGGAATGAATTGGGGGTTAGGGTTACAATAATTTCACTTGGGGATTACGCATTGTATGGTGTGAGGTGCGATTGTGAACAAGGATCTAGAGGTGCGATCTTGTGGTGTGATGTGACGTTCGATTGTGTAGTGCGTTCCCGTGGTGCGATCCCAAATCCATTCTGAGGTGTGATCCAGAGCTCGTGAAGGGGCAGCGATTGAGGAACCTACTCGATTACAACTGCATGATGATACAGATGCAGACCTATAGGCACACACATTTCCACCACAAACAGATCTACACCCATGAACGAATCACAAACGCTGATTACTCCTCCCCAACCAACGAATCCACAATCACCAGACTCCACCCCAAACGACGACCCTCCTATATGTCAACTTACTCGTTTATGTGAACAAGGCAACAAGCAAAAACATTTACGTACGGAAACCCTAACAACCAGAATTTATTAATCTCTGCCTATCCAATCTCATACCCGAAACCCTAATCACCCAAAACAAAGTGTCACCTACTTGACAGTCCACATAACCCCTTATCTTTGCCACATAAGCACCACTTAACGTTGTTTCGTGCGACTTAACAGAAAGGAAAATTTTGGATACATTTTTAAAAACATAGGGACCAAATTGATTTGTTTAAAAAATACTGTACTAAATTGAATATTGACCCTAAATGTAGGGACGAAGGTAATTAAATCTTTAAATTAAAAACAAAACCGTGGGAAAATTTATTGTTTGATAGATAAAAACTAAAATTAGTAAAGTTAAACACAATTTAGAAAAAAACATAGATTCAAGCCTCTTCTAAGTTCCTTTTATATACTAATTCTTTTAAATTTTTTATGAACCTCTAATAAATATGAACTCATAATTTTCCTATTGTGTGAAAAAAAGTGTTAAACTTGTCCATGCTAAAATGATATCCCATATCTTTTAAAGTTCAATAATGGAAGACAATAGATTACTCAAAACCAAAAGGAAACGAAAGATATAGGTCCCATAACACAAACTTTTGTCGGCCATTCTTAACGTGTTTCCCTTTATATTAATATATCATGTGCGAACATTCTAAAAGTAATTTTTTTAAAAATAATTCGTTTATGAATTAAAAAATATTTATATATTTGTAAAAAATATTTTTATTAATTTTGTATATATAATTTTTAATTTATTTATAAAGTAATTTTACCTTGTATAAAGAAAGGATTTTTCTTTTTAATTTTAGAAGTGTTTATAAAACATGTACCTTCAAAAATACAATCTAATTTCGAGTATTCAACTTATCCATACTTTTTTCGATTTTTTTTAGTAAAGATAAGTGGTACTTTTCTTTTCTTTTACTAAAACATCTTTTCTTTTTCTTTCCAACAGAAAAGGAACACGAATTTCAGAAATTCTAAATTGTTCTGTGTTATTCTGACTTATATCGATGAAATGAAGATAATTTATAGTTTTTTTTATATTATTTTAACTATTATAAACAATATAACACTAAACAAATATATTTTACTTTCTGTTGTTTGCTTTAATTAGGTTTGGTTTTGGTTGATGTTGGACACTTTAAAGTTCCTTTTATTCTATTAATTCAGATAAAAAATAAATAAATTAGAAAAAAAAATCACGTGCAAGTGCTAGTAAAATATTTTGTATCTTAACAGGTATTGAAATTGTAATTTATATACTTTTTATTTTGTCATAATTTTTAATGTATTCCTCTGTTATATTTTAATTTTTTAGATATGTATTTTAATATATCTATATATATGCACACACGTATAGATAATTACAAATATTATGTATGTTTAAAGTTATGCACTTAAGTTAAATCCCTCTAAACTTTTTATTACTTTTAGTCTTGATATTCCTTTAGTTTTTTCTTTAACGCTGAAAACAAAAAATAATAATAAAAGATTTAAATTAAAATAATTATATTATTTTTGGTGTGTAATTAAAAAAAAAATATTTATTTTTATTTACTCATAATCTTTTTCTAATTTTAATGTATTATGATTAGTGACATTTTATTTCTTTGCTTAAATAAGCATTACTTAACAGAATGTTATTTAAATAATAATAATAGTAAAAATATATAGTAATTGTAAAACAAATAAATCAGTTCACAATGAATTAAGTCTTGTGAAAAAAATATTGTATAGTTATTTTTATGAAATGAATGTGACAACCTCGCTTTAGATTTTAGGTTTTATCAAGTTTGATTTCTGATGCTTTGACAGATAATTTTTTACAACGAAAATAATTGCACTTAAAAAGTAGATACACATTATTTGAACTTACGACATAGTATCACAGTCTCACCTTCTTCTTGCAGATTAGTCTTTCCATATTTGAAGCATCCTATGAGGCTTATCCTTCACAAACTTCTGCTTGCTTTCATGCATCTCTGGTTCTGCTTCAGTTCTTCTACTCATGTTGATGCAGCAGATGACAGTTTAAAGCCCGGTGACACATTCAACACCTCTTCAGAACTATATTCTAAGAGTCGCAAATATCTTCTGTATTTTAATTCTGTAACAAGTGGAGGTGAAATTCTCACTTACTTAACAATACAAAGTGAATATGAAGCTGCTATAGTTTGGGAGGGTAATAAAGAACAATCTGTCGACTATAACGATGCAGTTCTATCCTTAAACTTCTCTGGCGTGCTGAAAATAGAATCTTCATCTGTGAATAAACCAATTATTCTCTATTCTCCTCCTCAACCTATCAACAACACTGTGGCCACTTTGTTGGACACAGGCAACTTTGTGCTTCAACACCTTCACTCCAATGGGACAAACACTCTCTTGTGGCAGAGTTTTGATTATCCCTTTGCGACTTTGATCCCCACCATGAAGTTAGGTGTTAATCATAAAACAGGCCATCGTTCGTTACTTTCTTCGCAGAAGAATGAAGACGGTCCGACTCCAGGTGGCTTTAGTCTTGAATGGGAACCGAGGGGACAAGAACTGATGATAAGGAGACGAGGAAAAGTTTGTTGGAAAAGTGGGAAACTGAGGAACAATAGATTTGAGCACATTCCAGAAGATGCACAAGCCGTGTTGAAGTACAGCATAGTCTCCAATTTGGATGAAGACACCTTCTCTTTCACATCTACAAATGAAAACATTACACATATCTGGTCGTTATCGGATACTGGGAGGTTATATTACAATGACAAACAGGGATATGTTGCAAGGGCTGATCTGTGCTATGGATACAACAACACAGAAGGAGGGTGCCAAAGATGGCAGGATATACCCAAGTGCAGGATTCCTGGTGATGTGTTTACCAAAAAGAGTATTCACTCTAATGATGAAAATGTAACCTATGAAACAAAGGAGAATATTAATCACAGTGATTGTGAGGCTGCTTGCTGGGGCGATTGTAATTGCAATGGATTTGCAGAACTCTATACAGATGGGACTGGATGTAGATTCTTTCAATGGAATTCATCAAAAGATTATATAGTTGATGCCACTGTTTCGGGTCAAGACATTTACTTACTTGAGAACAAAGGGAACATAATCGATCATCCTCACGGTAGGTCTAATGCCAACTTCATTTCATTTTTTATACACCAAAAAGAAGTTTCAATTCTAATGGTTTCAATTATACCCTAAAATATGTACAGCAAAGTCTAAAGATTCCAATCATACCTAAATTGAATAGACCCTTTATTATCTAGGTGTTTAGCGCAGCAAAGAACATATATTTTCTTTCTTCCTTTTATTTGGTAATCTCTTAATGTGGTATGGATTGTGTAAAAGGGTTGGGATACCTTTTTTTTATCCCTCTTAATTTAATTTTATTATAAAAAAATGAATAATTCTTGAGCATTTCTTTCTTTGTACAACTTCTTTGTCTAATTCTTGACCCTTTACCCTAAATTGAATAGACCCTTTATCAAGAGTGAGGATTTTAGGTAACTGCACCAAAAAAAAATTCTTTTTTTAGAAGTCTTTGATCTCCGAATTGAAAAGGAAAGAACTCATTGGCTGCAACGCTTAACAATGGCGTTGAAAAAAAATATAAAGCAATAAAATTAATAATTGATAGTTGAAGATTTTGAGTTGTTGTATGCAGGTACAAAAAGGTGGATATGGATAAGTACAGTAATAGCAACTACTTTACTCATACTATGCGCATCCATTCTATGCCTGGCAGTAAAGAAACGAAAACATGTGCTTCAAGGTACTTACATTCTTCTAACTCATTGCTAAAAAGATTTGTTGATCACTGTATTTTAATATTTTTCATTGTCATCTGAACAGAGAAGAAAAGGAAAGAAATGACTCTAATTTTAGGAAATGATTTGAATAAGAAATACGGTTTAAAAGTATTGGATTATACATTGGTTGTGGCAGCTACAAATGAGTTTTCATCAGAGAATAAGTTAGGACAGGGAGGCTTTGGACCAGTTTATAAGGTGATTGAAACTACTCATGTTATGTCTTGGTAACTTTATTTCAAAGCACTCATGACCTTTTTGTTCTCATTTCTTTAGGGAACTTTGCCAACAGGAGAGGAGGTTGCTATAAAAAGACTTGCAAGAAGTTCTGCACAAGGAATTGTTGAGTTTAAAAATGAACTAACACTTATATGTGAACTTCAGCACATGAATCTTGTTCAACTACTTGGTTGTTGCATTCATGATGAAGAGAAGATTCTAATTTACGAGTATATGCCCAACAAAAGCTTAGATTTCCATCTTTTCGGTGAGAATGTGTTTATCATTGTCTAATTATGTCTTATTTAGGATGTTAAACAGATAAATTTTGTTTTCCTTATCATGCAGCTATCCAAACACTTATGTAGGTGAACAAGGATATTTCTCAATTAAATTTACTATAATTACTCAAGTTTTCATGAAGAAAAGTCACTTTCTTTTTTACATTTTTATAGTATACATTCTAACATACATCACTACTATATGACAAATGGAGAAGATTCTACAAGAAGCAAATTACTTCATTGGAATAAGCGTTTCAACATAATAAAATGGATTTCTCAAGGATTATTGTATCTTCACAAGTACTCAAGACTCAAAGTCATTCATAGAGACTTGAAAGCTAGTAACATACTTCTGGATGAAAATATGAATCCAAAAATATCAGATTTTGGAATGGTTAGAATGTTTACTCAACAAGACTCGATGACAAATACGAACAGGGTTGTTGGGACATAGTAAGCTTGCGAAACTCAGTTACATTTATCTTATATCAATGTATAAATAAAATTTATTTTCTCGTGTGAAATTTCTTGCAGTGGTTATATGTCTCCAGAATATGCTATGGAAGGAATATTTTCTACAAAGTCTGATGTGTATAGCTTTGGAGTGTTGTTGCTTGAAATAGTTAGTGGAAGAAAAAACACAAGTTTTTATGATGATGATCACCCTTTGAATCTAGTTGGACATGTATGTAAAATTAGCTTTGGTAAGTTTGTTCTTTTGGCATGATATTATATATTATTGTAACTAACTTGAGTAAATACATATAGGTATGGGAGTTATGGAAGGATGACAAATACTTTGAATTAATGGATCCATCATTAAATGAGGTATTTGATCACGAGGAAGTGCAAAGGTGTATTCATATTGGTCTCTTATGTGTTGAACATTATGCAAATGATCGACCCACAATGAGTGACATTATATTAATGTTGACAAGCAAGAGTTCAATAGTATCCTTACCTCAAAAACCTGCATTCTATGTTCAAAGGTATATGTATGATGAGAATTTATCTTCCTTAGAATTGTATACTGGTTCTACAGTAGGAATTACTTCTTCTACGGTAGAGATGACTGCTTCTACCTAAATATTTTGTACTGATTTAGAAAGAAATTAAAATGACTACTTCTACCTAAATATTTATATATTGATTTAAAAAGAAATTGACTTGAGATTATCACTTAAGAAATGCTTCTTTGCTGATAAAAAAATCACTTACAAAATATTTGTTAAGTTGTAAAGAAAGCTGAAATTCTTCTTTTTGGTGAAAGAGCCAAAAGTTATACATAACAAAATTAGACACAATTTTTATTTTATGTATTTGCCTTGAGGTAGTTCTTTGGGTGTGGGCAACCATATATGATCTCTTTTTAATGGTATTAATTTTTATTTATTTATTTAGATTATAAGTATAAAATTAAAATGTTAATATAATTCAAATTATATAAAATTTTATATATTCTTTTTAATCAGAAAAAAATTAAATAAATTAAAAGGAAACACTTGTGGTGTGCAACCGGTATTTAAGAACCAAGAACCAATTATCAACTCAGGGCATAAGGTTCTTAAGCTAAAATCCATTCTTACAACCCCTTCCTCCAACACATAAAAGACTACACAAATGGCCTGAAAACATAGATTAAGCACATAAAAATTCTGCAGAATAATTCTATTTAATCTCTTAATAATAGCGTTGGGGATTGCTCAATACACTACTAGGTGTACATAATATGCACTTTCCAGCATTGTGCAACAAATGTTGAATAATTAAACACTATTGCCTATGCTCCCCCGTTGTACTGCAATTAAGCAGTTGATTTGCAGCACTTATGCCACATTATACAGCAAAATTATCCAGGATTGTGGCTGCAGCAAGTTTTGAGTTGAAGAGAAATGCTGCTTGGTTATCTGAACTTGAACAATATCACCGTAAGCCTCCTTAAGTGTTCTCTACAAGGGCACACACCCTAGAGCTGACACACCAATTACTCCAATCCTTCTAGCTCCAATTCCATGAAGTTCTTCTCTACTCCACCTGAAAGGTCCTGAGTCTTGATCCTTAAGTGTGTGGATTTCATCTACACTCTCCAATCTGCATAGAAACATTGATGCCATGATAGCAACATCACAACAATACAAGCATGACAGCATGGGCAGAGTTGGCAAGGACTTCGCCTATGTTGCAAAAATTGGCATAAGAAGCTTAGAAATGATGCACACAGAACTTCACATAGTTGCATAACATTGTAGGATTTGTCCATATGAACCGCATAAGCCAAACCATGTACCTATGGTACCCTCTACTTCAAAATTACAACACACTTTCTTATAAAAACCGCAATACCCTTTTTTCTAAAACAGCCACAGAGGCAACAGGCTAGGCACTATTATGTAGCATATATACCTTCCAAAAACAACTACATCATGCTATAGCTTCCAAAAGCATCCAAAAAAGGTTTTGTTCCAAAGGCTCTAACAAGGCTTGTGCTGCCTAAAACCTTGGCAGCATACGCATTGAACTAAAGAATTCCAGTGATTCACAAGAACGAAATTCTTGATTTTCCTCTACACTGTACACGCATCTTATGGCTCTACTCAGCTATACAGCTTGTTCTGCATTGACAGTAGCTTCTTCCTCCAATACTTCCTCAGCTGTCTTAGACTATCACGTCTAGCCACTAAAAAAACGAGTCCGCACTGAGTGGATCTGCATAAGCTTCTACACTGTGACCCACCCTACGCCCTCAACCACTTCTTCTATAATGACTCCCCTTCTTCATAGCATAACCTTCAAACTGCCTTCACCAACCTAATGCAGCACAAACACCCCATAGAGCACCATCTACAGGTCCTTTGCCAATTCTAATTGATATTGGCGGCTTAAACAGCTTAGAAGTGCCACAACAGTACAACACAAGAGATTAAGCAGAACATAAATTCTAATGAACCTTTCCACCCCACAACACTGCTCTGCATCACTACCAACTGCATCACGGCAACTTTATCCTAACCAAAAGTTGTTGCACAAGCTTTATTCGAACATGATTTTGCTGCATTTCAGTAGAAAACAGACAGACCATGATTCCTCTTTTTTTAACCTGTCACCACTGTATTGTTGAGTGCTTAATCTGCCACCAATCCCAATCCTCACTCTTCTTTCTTCTCACTACCTTCAACTTAAGAGAAGAGTAGCAACCTTCACTTTACCCCTCCCTATTTACTTATAACTTTTGATACACATGAGGGGTTCAGATACCACTCTAGAAAGGAATAAACAAAGGAACTCATCGTATGTTTCAACCAAAGCCAGGTTTTCAGTTGTGCCTTATGCAAGATTTCTTCCGAATCAGCTACCCCTAATTAAAAACCACATAGTTCCTTTGTTCCTAAATACACCTCACCGCAGCTACCCAAAAACCTTTCTAGATCATGTTTTGTTTGTTATTAACATGGGTTAGATGAAACAGAGTCCAGCATCACCCCTTTTTTTCTCAAGCCCTCTCTAATGGGTACTCTACCCAACAACATCCTCCATGCTGTGATCACCACATTAGGGAACGTTTTAGTCTTCCATAGGTACTTGAAGACATCAACCTGTGGGCCCCTATCAGCTTTAACTAGGCATTCATATGCAGATCTCACCGTAAAACTTCCAGATTCATCGCTTGTCCACACCCGGGCATCCTTTCTATCCCTTTTTACAGAAGCACTAGATATAAGTATACCAAGTGCGTTTTCTAAAGGAATCTCCCATTCAAATCTTACTCACCTCCACCTTAGTTTCCAACACCACCCCAAGTCTTCCCACCCCCTACCTCTTCCACCTTTTGACCCTGGTTCATCAATATTAAGTACAATCTAGGGAATAGGGACTTGAGATTTGCATTACCAACCCACACATCCTCCCAAAATCTTGTTTTATCTCCACTCCTTATGCTCTAGCCGACCTCCTCTTGAAACCACCCATCTGTTCCTTCCTCCCCACATACCTTTCGTAAATCTCTCCACCACCATGACTGTAATTTCAACGAAATTCGAGTAACATTATATTCCAGGTCATACTTTGAGTCCAGACATTCCTTCCACCTCCTTTTCTCTTCTGATATACAACGCCATCTCCATTTAGCCAAGAGCGCTGCATTAAACTTACGTATATCTCTGATACCTAGTCTCACTTCTTCCTTCGGTTTACATATATTTTTCCAACTAACCCAAGCCACCGGTCTTTTCTCCTTTCCCCATCCCAGAGAAACCTTCTCTAAATGCTGATAATACTTTTACATACCGACTTTGGAGCTTTGAAAAGAGAGAAATAATACAGCGGTATGGCCGTGATAACGGACTTGATAAGACATATTTTACCAGCCATTGATAGGAATCTCTCTTTCCACACATTAAGCCGTGATTTAAGCTTGCATAGCACAGGCTCCCAGAACTTTTTCCTCCTTGGATTTCCCCCTACCTCTGGGCCCAAGTAGTTGAACTTGTTTCCCATCTGAGAGCAATTCAGAGTCCTTGTGTAGCAGTCAATATCACTACTAAGTACATTAAAACCTATTAGCTTTGATTTATGGAAATTAATCTTAAGACCTGAGGCTACCTCAAAACCCCTTAAAATAGCCTTCAAAGTCACCACATTTGTAAAAGAGTTTTCACAAAGGAACAAGGTATCATCTGCATACTGAAGGAGGCTCATATCGACCTCCTTTCTTTCGATCTTAAGGCTAAAAAGCATGTTTGTCTTCACAGCTTGCCTTACCAACCCAACCAAGCCTTCAGCTACTACAAGACAGAGGAAAGATGTTAAGGGATCACCCTGCCTCAGCCCTCTAGAGGGTTTAAATTCCTCCGTAGGGCTCCCATTAACTAAAATTGATATAGTAGCAGTTTCCAAGCACCCTCAAATCCACATGATCCATTTGTGATGGAACCCCATCCTGAAGAATGTCATAGAGGAACTCCCATTTGACTGAGTTGTATGCTTTTTCGAAATCTACCTTTAGACACAACCCACTTCTCCCTCTTCTCCTTATGTCTTCTACCACCTCATTAGTCATTAGTACACTATCAAGGATTCATCTATCCTTCAGGAACGCTGATTGGCTTTCATCCACAACAGAGGGTAGGACTTTCTTTATCCTTTCCGCCAACAGCTTTGCTATAATTTTGTATATAGCACCTACTAACGAAATAGGTTTGTATTGCTCGAGCCTGGAAGGGTCCCTGACCTTGGGTACCAAAGCAACAAAAGAGGCATTACAGCCTTTTGGGATAATCCCATTTTCGTGAAACTGCTTCACCGCTTCCACAACCTTCACTTTTATGGCTTCCACAACCTCCACTTTTATGACTTCCCAACACTTCTTCAGAAAGTTAAAATTGAAACCATCCGGGCCTAGACTCTTTGCACCTTCACACTGCCACACATCATCTCTAATTTCCTTCTCAGTAAACTCAGCTATAAGACCCAGATTATCCTCACCAGTGAGAGTTTTAAAATCAACTGCATCCAGTCTTACGCCCAGATCCTTCGTCGTTGTAAATCTCTTCTAAAAAAGCATCTTCGCCTCTCTTCGCACCGTACTAGGTTCCTCACACCACTGATCTCCAATCTCCACACCATTAACTTCATTTCTTAGTCTTCTCCATCTAAGGGTCGAATGATAGAACTTCGTGCAGGAGTCCCCATTCTTGAGCCAGCTTACTCTCGCTTTCTGGCACGTAAGCGAGTCAAGCTTTTTATCAATTTCCTTGAGACGGCTTAACAGCTCACACCTTTTAAGCCTGGCATTTTCCGTGATATTCCCATTGCAATCTTGACAATCAATGTCTTCAATATCTTGCAAAATTCTCTTTTTACTTGTGTTAATGTTCCCAAACACATCCTTATTCCATAGTTTTAGATCCCCTTTCAAACACTTTAGCTTCTCTTTTATCTTCACAAACCCTCTCCCCCAGCTTGAATAGGAGTTCCACTTAGTCTTCACCATCTCACCAAAACCTTTTTTTGACAACCACGCATCAATAGTTCGGAAAGGTTTAGGTCCCCAATCTTTTTCCGTTGACTTCACCACTATGGCACAGTAATCGGAGACTTCCCTTCGTTGTACATACTTGATCCTGCCTGTTGACCAAAACGCTGGAGCTTTGCCTCGTCAAACTTGGATCGACTTCTGCGCCGTGTTAGCCTCCGTCCTTCACCGTGATCCACCTCAAGAACCTGCAAAAGACGAAACGGCGCCGCTGCGGCCGATCACGCTCCGACACCCAAGTCAGCGACTGAACCACCAATTACTTAAGAGTAAAACTCAAGAACTCTAAGGAACCGTGACAAGTTCTCCTCAGCGTACTCAAAACTTGCAAGCGTAAAGAAACAATCTGAAAATCCGTACCTCAGAAGTTCGTTGGAAACTCTTATATACCTGGGCACTTTCTCTCTCCTGGTAGTTACACATCTGGACACGTGGCTCACATCCAGCTGTACACGTGCCATCATCTGGAGCATCCTTGACTTGGGCGCTATTTCTTACTCTTCAGGTTTGTTGGCTAAGTTACTTATGCATGATACAACTCAGTGCATAGCTGCCTTGGAGCGTGATCTCTACTGGGTGGCGAGTTCGGGTGCCTTCGTACACACCTTCCCTGTGGTCTCGCCGGCCGCCTTCATGATCTACCCTACCTGTTTCACCGTATATGCTCAAGTAAGCTGTCTCCCGACCTCAGCCTCTGGCCAGCTGGGAAATGACTATCTGCCTTCATCTTCGGCGATGTCCTCGTTTCGGCGATCTCTAATCACTTGGTCGCCTGGGTTCACATCTGGCGACTTCATCTTCAACCCGGTGACCGCCGGTTTAGGCATGCTGGAGATCGGAACATGCCAACTTAACAACTGGCGACTACACCAACCCCCCGACTTCCTTCCCTTCTGCCAACCAGGTGCCCCATCCAACACGCCTATATAACAGCTCGATGCCACGTCATCACTTCCGACTACCAGGGCGATACAATACTGTTTGCACATAGGCCACTTTTCTATCCATTCCTCTGTAACCAACACTCTATCTATTCTACTCTTTGCCGACCCATTTGAGTTAAACCAAGTATATTTTTTGCCCACAATAGGAGTGTCCAACAACAAATTATCATCAATAAAGCTATTAAAACCTCTAATCTCACTTGCGTAATTCACTCTATTCGTGCTTCCTTTCCTTTCAGCTCGACTTCTGATAGCATTAAAATTGCCACATAAACACCAATACGCCTCTTGTGAGATAAATTTGATATTGGATAACTCCATCCACAGGGTCTTATTATCTCTCAAGTTACAGGCAACGTAGATATTAACCACAACACATCTCAGATTATCTTTAACATGACTGCCGTAGACCGCAATGTACCCCTTTCCCATAAGGTGATTTTCATATGTGAAAGCTTCTTGATGCCACATTGACAACATTCCTCCACTTCCATTCTCCCCTTCATAGTGTATCCAACCCACTTTATTGCTCCCACACAAAGAGTAACATTTAGCATCAGATAAAGTCTTCACTTTTGTTTCTTGCAAACACACAAAATCAGCACCCTCATTCGCTATAATATGTCTCAGGTACCTAGTTTTATTACCTCCCCCCAATCCTCTTATATTGAAGGTCACAATAATCATAAAACACTATTATCATTCCCTTCTTTATGGCCAAACGCCATCTCCGAGTCTCTTACTTCCATACCATTGTATTCTTTAATAACCTCCTGTTCATCTTCTCAGCACAACAAACCAATTTTCTTTCCAATTGCCCACAGCTACGGTGATTCCACTATGCTCGCCTGGGAGTGTCTTTCACTAATCCTTGCCGACCGCCTCGGGTGTGATCGTGATTCCCCCACAATGCCAAGGCCTTTCTTCTTTCTCAGACGTTGCGGTGAGTTTGACTTGCATTTCTCTACTACTCCCCCATCTTCAGAAGGGGGCTCTGATAGTGCTCCCATCATTGCTCTTCCAGACGCACATTGTTCCCCCATGCTTACCTCTTTCTTAGATGATGAACCACTTTCCAACACAAGACCCGCTGCTTTTGGTTCGTGTAGGAGAACCCGTCATTTTACTCCACTGGGACTCACCCCTGGGTCCCCTAACGGGCTTACGCGCTCCAACAAGCTATTTCCTGTTTCATCCTTTAAGCCACACTCCTCTTCATCTATCTTCTTTCCAGCACCATCAACTTCCTCTTCTGACTGGGCTAAGTGCACGGACCAGCCCCCTACGAAATGGGCATCTTTCTTTCTTTCAAGGCCCGTTGTCCCACATGTAACTGGTAAGTTATTTCCACACTCCAGCTCTATCACCAATTTTGCCAACTCAGCTTGTATTGGTTTGCCGCACCCAACTACCCCACAGTCATCATCAGAGAAAGATATCAAGTCAACATTAACAAATCCTTTATGCCCATATCTTTCTCCTTCTATTAAGGTTTTTTCACCTTTCCACTAACAACCTTTTGTTTTTGAAGAGGAGCCCACATATAACAGTTTTGTCTCATTCGGGTACTGTTCATCATCTTCTTCCACCGTCTTTTTTCCTTCCCCTTCTCGTTTTGAATAGTGTTCCTCCTCCCTCCATAATCTATTATCGTCCTCACCGTTCATCCTCGTGAAAACTGTTTCTTCTATGTAAGTTTATGAGGAAGATACACTCTCCGACAATGTAGAGGATGATATGACGTTCTTGCCCCTGCCTCCATACCAGCATGGGCTCTCCTCTTCAATGAGAATATTGCATAGCTGATTGTTGATTCGCACACATTCTTCCATTCTAGCACTCTCACACTTCAGGATTCGAACTTGTAATCTCGCAAATTCCAAATTCTCCCATGACTCTGTAGAGCTGTCAATACCTACCAGCATAGCCGACGGGGCTAGAGCTCCTATCAATTTGGTAAAGCACTCTTCATTCCACAGAGGAAGCGACAATCCGTAGCACCTCACCCAAATTGATTTATGACTTGGACCACTGGAGAGCGACCAAGGCTTAATGCTTTCAAACACACAATCAACCCACTCACTATTTACCTTTATAAAATTCTCCATTTTCTCCCCTTCTCTTGGTGTAAGCAATACAAGGTTGTCCCCCAAAGCTCTTACACGTAACATGTTTATGCCCCCTGTCACCAACTCCTCCACCAACTGTTCAACGTTCTTACCACCCTAAGTTTCCCCACCGCACTCCTATCCATCCACGGTAACACACGTTGTTGTTTTTTGAAACTTACTCCCTTCCACTGATTCGTAGTTGTACCGGTAGCAACTTCTGCATAAGACCTATTTCCTTTCTTCTCCACCCATATGTCCTCCCTTCTCTGTTCTCCCCCTGTCACCGTGACTTTCTTGTGGGCATGACTATCTTCATTCTGCCGCGCCCTATAGGGAGCCCTCCGAAGCCTCCCTTCTGTCCTGCTTTGTTCCTCCATATTCCTTCGGTACTTTGGGATGTTCACAAATAGCTTCTTATTCCCTACATATAACTGATCTAGCTCTCTTTCCAGATGTCCCACATCTCTCATTCCAAAGAACCGCACAAAACCGAATCTCCTTCCCCATTTATTTAATTTTCGAGAGATGAAAACGTCTTTCACACGAGCCCACTTTTGAAACACCTTGAACATGTCTACCTCTCCCACTCCGTTTGGGAAGTTCGAGAAGAAAAACGTTGTGACCCCTTCATCTTCATGACAACTCAAACGGCCTCTGCGTTGCTCCATAGTTCTATATTTGCTTTTATCCTTCCTTCCTCTCAGCCTTGGTTGTCTTACTGCAATTCATGACAACCTAACACACTACTGGAGATCCTTTGGTGTTGCTGGCTATAGGAGCTGAGATCTAGCCGTAGATGTCCAGTAGTGTGTTGGGTCTGGCAAGCAAGCCCATTTAGCTTCCTCACAATCTGTCAAGGAATAAGCTCTGCTGGTTTAAGACATGGGGAGGTAATGGAATCATGTAGTTGGTTGTTTTGTTCCTCTGATAGTCATGGGTGAAATTTTGTTGGAGCAGTGTGTAAGCATGTTAAGCAAAGTATCATAGAAGCTGGCGATGGTACTGAGGTAGATCTTGAATGGGCATATCAATCAACATAAGCTTTGGTCCTCTGGAATGTATTGCAGGAGCTAGCTTTAGACAATCAGGAGTAGTAAGTTTTATCCCCTGGTATGGTTTAGGTCTGCATTGGGTATGTGAAGCTGCTAGTTTGGTGGAGGTGTAGGTCCCTAAGCTTGGCAAGGAGCTAGTACCAGAGTGGTTGTGTAGTTTTTTGTTCGGCTTTATATGCTTTCAAGGGATATGTACGGGGTGTTAAATGGTCGTTGGTTCAAGCTTTAAGGAAGGTCTTCTCTGGAGGAATATGTTGGTTGGAGAGTTGGTTGTGCAAGATTCTGGGTTGAAGATGGTCATGTGCATTGGTTGGGATGCCCTTGGACGGTGTGCTGGTTGGAGGGCAGATTGGAGTGTTGGTTGGTGCCTTTGGAGTGCTGTTATGCTGATGCTGTCAAAGCTGGTTTTTAGCTTGGCCGCTGGAAAATTCAACAAGGATGGTTTAGGTGCAGTTTTGGTAACCTGTGCTAGTTGGATGGCTGGACCACTAGCTGTTCTGCAAACCAGTTCTGATGTTGGTGGCCTTTTGGTTACGTACCTGAGGTGGAACTCTAGTGGGATGGGGGGTTTGTGGGTTGCCGCTCTTGATGCTACGATAGGTAGCATTCTGAGAGTGTGTTTTTTCGGGTTGTATAAGGGTTGGAACACCCTTGAAGTGTCCCTTTTAATTTTATTTAATTATTTGCTGATAAAAAAATATTTATAAGTAAGGAAACATCCTATCACTACAAGAAAATGTGTCATTATTTAAGTCGAGCGTGGATGTCATTTGTGTCGGCCAAACCCACGCAATACGAGCGCAAAATCGTTTTCTCGTGGACCTTTCGACGCATGTCGTGCAAAGAGAAAATGAAAATAATAATAATAATAATATTGCATCAGCTAGATTGACGCATAATTTGAGTCGTGCGTCAGCTTGACTAACAATAATGTTTAGAAAATATATATTTAATTGATACGTTGGCTGGACCGACACATGGGTATATTTAAATATTTTTACTTTTTCTAAAGATTTATTTATTTTTAATTTATAATGCTGTAATAAATATTTTAATTTTAAATAGTTTATTGTAAGTATATTTTTACTAGCACGCGGGTATTCTATAAAACAATGAATTATAATAATAAAATATTATAATAAGAAAAAATTATAATATTAAAAAATAAAATAGATTACTATGCAACATTATTTTTTTAAGTATATCTATAATAAATAAAGAAACAAATTAAAAATTAGATGTAACAATAAATAATAAATAATAATATATATAAAAAAGAAAAAAATAAAAGTACAAATGAGATATAACAATAATAATTCAAAACATAATTAAAAATATACTTATTTAATGTAACTATCAAATTTAAAGTGTTGACCACCATTACAAAAATTATTGTTGTTAGCCTCCCAAAAACTCACAAAGATTAAAAGAGACACTAAACTCATTCTAATTATCATTTAGTGTCTCTTTTTTAATCTTTGTGTGGATTTTTTGGGAGGCTAATATCAATATTTCTTGTAATGCACATATTAGGAAAGTCAACATATTTTAATAAGTCAACATGTAAGATTTAAACTATTCCAAAAAAAATAAATATCGTTGTACATGTAATTACCAATATAGTCATGTGTGTATGTTCCATTTGTACTTTAAAACTCATTATATTATTTAATCAACAAATTTAAAATAAACAACTGATTAACGATTTTAATTCAATAACTATCACAAAATGTTTTTGAAAAAAGAATTACCATAAGTAGCAATAAATAAGAGAAAAAAGAAATTTTATTGACAAAACATGTCAAGCAACAAACAATAGGAACTGAATTACATAAATTTCTTACTTTAGCAAGCATAAATTGAGTGTTGAGCACTATTGAGTTATAATGTCACTAGTGAAAAATGTAAAAATAACGACTATTTACTTAATGTATTTTTACGGTTAGACGTCGTCATTCAAATCACGGTGGCATTTTTTAAATTAACTTCATTTACGAATACAACTATTTGTAATAACAACATTCTTAAATCATACGCTTTGATTTAAGAATTCGGTTATTCCTAACAGTCGCATTCTTAAATCAAAGCGCTTGATTTATGAATGCGGCTTTACCTATAGCTGCATTCTTTTATCAAAGCGCGTGATTTAAGAATGCAACTATTACAATTAGCTGCATTCTTAAATTATTTTTTACCCTAACTCTGAAGCGCACCACTTATGCTTCCATACTTTCTTTCTCTTCTTTGCGCTTCGTATTTGCTCTCTGTTTCTACTCTGGTGTTTCGCTTTTCTTTTGCGAGCTTCATTGTGTTTTCGTGCCATTGTAAGTTCGTTGGAACTCTCTTTCTTCTTCTCCAATGATTTAAAAAAAATCATTTCTCTTACTTTGTTTGTTTTCTTGCATTGCTCGAAGTACTGTTTCATTGCCTTTGTAGCTACTTGTGTGGGTTTTTGCTTTGCTCCGTCGCTGCTGCCATGTCCGTTGTCGCATCTGCTGTCGTCGGTCCCCTGCCACTCTTCACCAACATTGCCTTCACGCACAAGGTTGGTGGTGTTTTAAATTATTTTTGAATTTTTTTAATGTTATGAATTTGTTTATTTTTAAAATTTATATTATTTTGTATTTATTATTAATTTATATTATGTTAGTTGTTAGTTTAGAATAGAATTATTGTGTTGGTATTGAGTCCGATGGTGTTCGACCCTCAGCAAACGTGTGAGATAAAACACTCATTAGAAAACACCTAAATGACTATTACAGGGTATAATGGACCGAAATTGGATTAATTTTGTTCGCATAAGTGATGAGTACAAAAGAGGAGTAAAAGAATTTATACTTTTTGCGCAACGTAACGTGAATAATAATGGTCATGATGGAGCAAAGATCAAGTGTCAATGTATTAACTATTTGAATGGACAGATACTAGATGTTAAGTTAATCAAGGAATACCTTCTATGAGATAGGTTTCTTCGATCTTATACAACTTGGACATGGCATGGTGAATTATTAAATTTACCACATGTTTTTGTAACTGAAGAATATGTGGGGTCCACCATGGATGATGCAATACATGATAATGTACGTGATGATCGATAGGAGGACATGATTCGTGATGTGGAAACTAAGTCTTTTGTAGAAGCTCATGGATATGGAAGTATGTCAAGCGATTCAGAGACTCCATTGTATCCTGGATCAACTAACTTCACACAGTTGTCGACGATATTAAGATTGATGAATTATAAGGCAATAAATGGATGCACTAATAAAAACTTAACGAAATTGCTTTAGTTGTTGAACGTTATCACTACAAGAAAATCTGCAATTACATGCAGCCAAAATCCATATGTAAGACTAAATATTTGTATGTAAAACAGAGTTACATACGAATTCGTATGTAACAATTTTTTTTTTTTTAACATTAAAGTTGTAATGCAACAAATTTTAACGCTTCGCGAGAGATCAGGTAGAGGTACGAGGGTACATCGAGTTGAGAACGACCTTCTCTGATAGCACCGTGGCTAAGACAATTACCATTGTGGTTAACGCGTCTTCAGCTTATAAAACTTTAATTAACCTTGAAAATAATATTGAATGGGATTTAAAATTGTTGAGAGTCAATGAAAATTGTTTAATTTAAAAACAAAAGCGTGGGAAAATTTATAGTTGGATAGATAAAACCTAAAATTAATAAAATTAAACACAATTATAGAAAAAACATAGATTCAAGCCTCTTCTAAAATTTCGAGTTAGTTGTGTATAACTTTTTTAAAATTATAATGGGCCTCTAATAAATATGAACTAAGTTTTGCTATTGTGAGAAAAAAAAAGTGTTAAACTTGCCCATACTAAAATAATATCCCATATCTTTGAAAGTTCAATCATAAAAGACAAGTGACTACTAAAAACCAAAAGAAAATGAAAGATATAGGTCCCATAACACAAAAAGTTTTGTCGGTGGCCATTGTTAGTGTGTTTCATATTGATATCATGTGCAAATGTGTAAAAGTTTTTTTTTTAAAACAATTAGTTTATTAATTAAAATAGTTTATATATTTTTATTAATTTTGTAAAATATAATTTTTAATTTATTTATAAAATAATTTTACCTTGTACAGAGAAACGAAATTTTTTTGTTAAAAGATTTACCTTCAAAAATACAATCTAACACCGAATAATAAACTTATATCCATAGTTTTTCAATTGTTTTAGTAAAGATAAGTAGTACTTTTCTTTTCTTTTACTAAAAGATCTTTTCTTTTTCTTTCCAGCAGAAAAGGTTTGTCATGAACACGAGTTTGAGAAATTCTAAATTGTTCTGTGTTATCCTGACTTACATTGCTGAAACGAAGATAATTTATAATTTTTTTATATTACTTTAACTATTGTAAACAAATATAACACTATATCCCAAACGAAGAACAAAGAAAAACACTCTGCTGTGCAAGTACAAGTAAAATATTTTGTATCTTAACAGATATTGAAATTCTAATTTATATATTTTTTATATTGTTATAACTTTTTAATGTATTCGTCTGTTATATATAGATAATTAAAAATATTATGTGTATTCAAATTGTAAATTTAAAATTATTTTAAAGGATTAGGTATGTTTAAAGTTATGCACTTAAGTTAAATCCCTCTTAACTTTTTTATATAGTCTTGATATTCCTTTAGTCTTTAGTGTTTTTCTTTCTTTTTACTGTTTTGCTTAAGACTGAGGCAATGAAGGTTAGCTTCTTCTTTTCCAATTTTTCAAATGACCATGACGAAAGAGGTATGTGATAATTTTTCAGAGGAGGAGAAGAATCAAGGATATTTTTATTTCAAAGAGATTAAAAGTAAAAAAAAAAAAAAAAGGTTTGATTTTGTCAAATTTCAAAAAGTGATTAATGCAGAAGTGCTGTAAAGAAGGTTAAACTTACTATGGATAGGAACGTGAAAACTTAGTTTGATCTCTTAGTGTGTATAAGACTTGAAAAATCTGGTGAAATCATCTAATTGGCTTTCCAATTTAGTAATGAGAAACACTATTCATGTATCTTTTTTGTCACTTTAGGTATGTTTTACGTGAGTCACTTATAGTATAGCTGGTTTTTTTTCTTCAGCAAATAGTAATGAAATTAAATGGGACCACTTTAGGATGCTCTAACCCTTATATAGTAAAATGATGTTCACAGATTACCTTTCCAACTTCATATAAGCCAACAAGACCTCCTACAATCTAACCCATCTCTACCAAAATAACAAAGAATAACAAGGATCAATCCTTATAACAAACTAAATTGAATGCATACAAACCAATGGTTCAAGACACCAATCAGAGAATGAGAAATTAGCTGACGGTATCTTTGAAGAGATCCATGACCAAACCTTAATCTGTGCTAGAGAGAACACTTCAATGTGATCAACCACTCCACCTTTAAATAAACAGTTGTTCCTATGCCTCCATATCTCACTAATCAATGCAATCCACACATTGCCCAGAATAAGATTAACTGAAGTGGGTGCATCTAGAATCTTGAAATGTTCAAAATGAGACCTAGGATCCATAAAATCGACTGATCTTACTCCTAACCATTCATAAAAATGATTCTAAATTAACCAAGCAACTCTGCATTCGCAAAACAAATTATTTGTTGACTCCTCAGACCTCCTACACAAGCAACACATATTACTCTCAATCTCGATTCCTCTTCTCTCCAGATTAACCTTACAAGCAACCTTGTTTTTCATCACTCTCCAAGATGTGACATGAGCTGAGGGAAGCGCCTTAATTTTCCATAAAAAATTATATCTTCTTGAGACTTCCTCACTTCCTTCTCCCCTTAAAAAAACATAAGCGGACTTAACTGAAAACTCTGTTGACTCACTATCCTTCCATACCCATCTATCCATTGTTTCCATCTCGAGCATCTTATTAGAGATCAACTCTAAGAGTTGACTTTCTTGCTCCTCTTCCCAAGCAAACAAACCCCTTCTCCACCTTAATTTCCACTCCCAGGACCTGTTCCCCCATATTCCGCAATCACATAATTTTGCCTCCTTATTAACAGACAAAGAAAATAACCTTGGAAATATGCTTTTCAAGTCTTCTGAGTCTATCCAATTGTCTGACCAAAACATAACCTCTCTCCCGTTACCGACCTCCAAAGACAAACGATCTTCAAACTTCCCTCCTCATTTATTCAGACCTCCAGACCTTCCTTAAATCTCTCCACCACAGAGAGACCTTACTATTAATATCTCGTTGCTCCTTCAAACCTCTCCATCCTCCACACTTAGAATCCAATACCTCCCTCCACAACCCCCCGTTTCCGTGTTTAGGCGCCAAACCCATTTTTCCAACAACGCCAAATTAAATTGCCTGATATTAATAATGTCGAGCCCTCCTGCATCCTTGGATTTACAAATCTTACCCCATGCCACCCATGCAACCTTCCTTCCATCTGACCCCCAACCCCACAAAAAATCCCTCTGCAGACTCACAATCTTCTTTAAAACAATAGACGGTATCTTGAACAGAGAAAGATAGAACAAAGGTATTGACAACAAGACAAACTTAATTAAGCATATCCTCCCTGCCATCGAGATAAATCTTCCTTTCCACCTACCTAGCCCTTTCTTTACCCTATTAACCACTTCATCCCAGAACTCACTCCTCTTATGACACCCCCCTACAGGCATCCCCAAATATTTAAAAGGAATTCTCATCACCTCACAATTTAAAATAGTTGCAAAGTGGAGAATCTTCGTCTGCTCCACCCCAATCCCACCAATTCTACTCTTGGAGAAATTCACCTTAAGACCAGATGCCAACTCAAAACAGTTCAACATAACCTTTATATTAAATACACTTTTGCTCTTTGCCTTACAAAAGAACAAAATGTCATCAGCATCCTAGAGCATATTTACTTTTACCGATTTATTCCCAATCTCCAAGCTCTCAATCAAGTTTTTCTCAACCACGGTCCTAGATACCTCGGCTAACCCTTCAGTCGCTATAAGAAACAAGAATGGAGCTAACAGATCACCTTGTCTCAACCCTTTCTTCGGAAAAAATTCCTTAGTAGGACTCCTGTTTACGAGAATTGACATCGATGCTGATTCCAAACAAGCTTTAATCCAAGAAATCCACTTTTCGCAAAAGCCAAGCCTTCCTAGCATATAATATATAAAATCCCACCTCACAGAGTTGTAAGCCTTCTCATAATCCACCTTGAAAAACACACAACTTTTCTTCTTCCTCTTCAACTCTTCTAAGGCTTCATTGGCTACCAAAATACTATCCAATAACCCCATTCCTTCAAGAAAGACAGATTGCCTAACGTCGATAACTTTACTGATGACTTTTTTCAACCTAATAGTCAAAATCTTCGAAACCGTTTTATACACACTCAACCAACGAAATTGGTCTATAATCATTAAGCTGTTGCAGATTATAGTATAATTGTATAATGAGGAGATCATGGTTCAAAATATACTAACACAAGATGGAGTCATCACAAGAAACAAGGAAAGTTAAAGGAAAGGAAAAGAATACAGGTCATCGAAGAGGCTTTCAAAGGAGCTTTATAAGCAGCAAAGCTAAGGAGTTGAAGAAAGAACTTCTTTAAGTCAAGAAGACTTTAGGACTCTTACAAAATGTAAAAAAAGAAAAGAAAAATCCAAAGAGAAAAAAGTCTACAACTTTTGTGGTCTTGTTTGGTCATCTTCTTTATAGTTTTTGTGTTTGTTTCCTAGGATAAGTATAGTAGAATAAGAAAATGGGACCACACTCATTCTAACAATAAAGTGTGTATATAAATGTTGACACTTCCCGTAGCCTTACATAATTGTTTGGCATTGGTATTGTTGAGTTACCATTCATTACATAATGGCAACTGAGAGAGTACTTCACATGAAGGGTGGTGAGGGAGAAACCAGCTATACCAGAAACTCCTTACTTCAGGTATCATCTCTTTTCCGCTTTAGAAAACAAAACGCATATAAAATACATAGAGTTTTTTTTTTTTTTACTTGCAAATATGCTAAAAAGAAAAGAGTTTATGACAATGATATATATAAACTATTAGATGGTGACCCAAATTAAATTTGGTGTAGAGAAAAGTGGGAAGCATAGTGAAACCTATACTTGAAGATAATGTAAAACTGTTGATGTCAAACATAACTTCAGAAAGCTGTTGGAAAGTTGCTGATTTGGGATGCTCTTCGGGGCCAAATTCACTCTTATTTGTGTCAACTATGGTAAGCCTAATGGATAAGGCTAGCTTGAGCTTAAACCAAAGTAGGCCTCGTGTATTGCAAATTTACATGAATGATCTATTTGGAAATGACTTCAACAGCTTCTTCAAGTTGATCCCTGACTTCTTAGAAAGAATACACAAAGAGAAAAACCAGAATCATGGAAGATGCTTTATTCATGCAACACCCGGAAACTTCTATGGAAGGCTTTTTCCTGATGATTACATCCACTTCTTTCATTCCTCCTACAGTCTGCATTGGCTATCTCAGGTCAATTCCACCAAATTAACCAAGCTTTTCCTACCATTATGTTATGGATACAAATTACTTGCAAAGAAAAGTGCTGGCTCAAGCATTTAAAGTCATAGATTGCTACATTTTATATTTGGCTTTACAATTCCCAAGTTAACTCTTTGGTCTCAATTTGTATGGTATCAGGCACCAACTTCGACCAACATAGCTGAACCACTCAACAAGGGAAACGTTTATATAACAAGTGCCAACCCTCCTTCAGTCTATGAAGCATACTTGAAGCAATTTGAAAAGGATTTCAAACTTTTTCTTAAATCACGCTCGGAGGAACTAAGGTCGGGTGGTAGCATGTTACTCACGTTCATGGGTAGAGATGAAACATATAAAATTGGTCATCCTACAGAGGTAATCGGAATGGTACTCAATGACATGGTCCAAGAGGTAAGCGATAAGGTTTATAGATGATTGGCCAACACTGCACCAACACATCAAAATAGTAGTTGTATTATTTGTACGAAATAAGGTTGTTTTATTTGCTCTTTATGATTGTAGGGTCTACTTGATGAGAAAAAGTTAGACTACTTTGATCTACCTATATATTGTCCCACTGCTGAAGAAGTTAGACAAGTGATTGAAGCAGAAGGATCTTTTACCCTTCAAACTTTGAGGACTTTCAACATAGGTTGGGACGCAAATCTTCATGAGGATGTTGGTGATTCTAACCTTGATAGCAAAATGAAAGGAGAGTTCATAGTTAAGTCCATTAGAGCTGTTTTTGAACCTGTTTTGTCAGTTGAGTTTGGGCAAGATAACATGGATGAATTGTTCACCAGATTTGCAAACCAAGTTGTCCAACTCATTGAGTTTGAGACGTTGGAGTATACTAACGTGGTAGTGTCCATCACCAAAGTTTCTTGAATATATATATACTTCGATTATGCTAGTTTAGTGGCCTTGTCATTTTGGATTCTTATATATATATATATATATTCGGTTCTATATAGTATCTATTTTGATTTCAATAGTGTATTAGACTTGATAAAGCTCAAATTTACACGGATGGTTTACCCAAAGATAAATAATGTTTAGTATCATTTTGTAATTCATACATTGATAATATTTATACTTTTTCTCTTTATTGATCACTTTAATTTAACCTTTATAAAAATGCTGTTTCCAAATTAAAATAACCCTTACTTTTAACTTTTTAACAAAATTGTAAATACACCAGTTCAGGTTAAATTGGTCACGTCACTCGACATCATTCACCGACTGACTAAGTAATCAACCACATTAAGGGACAAACTAACAATAAATTATTAGTAAGAAAACATCTTATCACTACAAGAAAACACGTCATTAGTTGCCATATATTTGCGTCGACCAAGCGTGGACGTCATTTGTGTTGACCAAACCCACACAATGCGAACACAAAATCATTTTCTCGTGGGCCTTACAACGCATGTGAGACGAGCAAAGAAGAAGTGAAATAATAATAATAATAATAATAATAATAATAATAATAATAATAATAATAATAATAATAATAATAATAATAATAATATTGTATAAGCTAGATTGACGCATAATTTGAGTCGTGCATCGGTCTAGCCGACAATAATATCCAGAAAAGATATATTTAATTGATGCGTTAGCTTGACCAACAATAATGTTTAGAAAATATATATTTAATTGATACGTCGGCTAGACCGACACATGGGTATATTTAAATATTTTTACTTTTTTAAAACCCGCGGGTATTTTATAAAACAATGAATTATAATAATAAAATTTTATAATAAGAAAAAATTATAATATTAAAAAATAAAATAGATTACTATGCAACATTATTTTTGCAAGTATATCTATAATAAATAAAGAAACAAATTAAAAATTAGATGTAACAATAAATAATAAATAATAATATATATAAAAAAGAAAAAAATAAAAGTACAAATTAGATATAACAATAATAATTCAAAACATAATTATAAATATACTTATTTAATGTAACTATCAAATTTAAAGTGTTGACCACCATTTAAAAAACTATTGTTGTTAGCATAAAAAAAAACTCACACAAAGATTAAAAAAGACACTAAATTACTTATTCTAATTATCGTTTAGTGTCTTCTTTTTAATTTTTGTGTAGCTTTTTGGGGAGGTTAATATCAATATTTCTTGTAATGCACATATTAGGAAAGTCAACACATTTTAATAATGCAACAGGTAAGATTTAAACTATTCAAAAAAATAAATAATATAATTGTACAAATGTAATTACCAATATAGTCATATGTGTGTAGGTTCCATTTGTACTTTAAAGCTCATTATATTATTTAATCAACAAATTTAAAATAAACAACTAATTAATGATTTTAATTCAATAACTATCTCATAAAGTTTTTGAAAAAATAATTACAATAAATAGCAATAACTAAGAGAAAAAAGAAATTTTATTGACAAAATATGTGAAGCAACAAACAATAAGAACTAAATTACATAAATTTCTTACTTTAGCAAGCATAAATTGAGTGTTGAGCATTATTGGGTTATAATGTCACTAGTGCAAAATGTAAAAATAACGACTATTTACTTAATGCATTTTTATGGTTAGACACCGTCATTCAAATCACGATGGCATTTTTTAAATTAACTTCATTTACGAATATAGCTATTTTTAATAACAACATTCTTAAATCATACTCTTTGATTTAAGAATTCGGCTATTCGTAATAGTCGCATTCTTAAATTCAAGCGTTTGATTTAAGAATGCGGCTTTACCTATAGCCGCATTCTTATATCAAAGCGCATGATTTAAGAATACGGCTATTTAATAGTCGCATTCTTAAATTATTTTTTACCCTAACTGTGAAGCGCGCCACTTACACTTTCATACTTTCTTTCCCTTCTTTGCGCTTCGTGTTTGCTCTCTATTTCTACTCTGGTGTTTCGCTTTTCTTTTGCGAGCTTCATTGTGTTGTCGTGCCATTGTAAGTTCGTTGGAGCTCTCTTTCTTCTTCTCCAATGATTTATAAAAAAAAATTGTTTCTCTTACTTTGTTTGTTTTCTTGCATTTCTCGAAGTACTGTTTCATTGCCTTCGTAGCTACTTGTGTGAGTTTTTGCTTTGTTCCGGCGCTGCTGCCACGTCCGTTGTCGCGTCTGCTGTCGCCAGTCTCTTGCCACTCTTCACCAACGTTGCCTTCACGCACAAGGTTGGTGGTGTTTTAAATTTGTTTGAATTTTTTTAATGTTATGAATTTGTTTATTTTTTCTTTATTATAATTTTTATTTTTTAAAATTTATAATATTTTGTATTTAGTATAATTTGTATTTATTATTAATTTATATTATGTTAGTTGTTAGTTTAGAATAGAATTATCGTGTTGGTATTGAGTCCGAGGGTGTTTGACCCTCAGCAAATGTGTGAGATAGAACACTCATTATTAAACAGCTGAATGACTATTACAGGATATAATTGATCGAAATTGGATTAATTTTGTTCGCATAAGTGATGAGTACAAAAGAGAAGTAAAAGAATTTATACTTTTTGCATAACGTCACATGAATAATAATGGTCATGATGGAGCAAAGAACAAGTGTCCGTGTGTTAACTATTTGAATTGAAGATAATTAGGGAACACATTCTATGGGATGAGTTTCTTCGATCTTATACAACTTGGACATGACATGGTGAATTATTAAATTTACCACATGTTTTTGTAACTGAAGAATATGTGGGATCCACCATGGATGATGCAATACATGATAATGTACATGATGATCGATTGTAGGACATGATTCGTGATGTGGAAACTGAGTCTTTTGTAGAAGCGCATGGATATGGAATTATGTCAAGCGATGCAGAGACTCCATTGTATCCTGGATCAACTAACTTCACACAGTTGTCGACGGTGTTAAGATTAATGAATTAGAAGGCAATAAATGGATGGATTGATAAAAACTTAATGAAATTGCTTCAGTTGTTGAAGGATATCACTACAAGAAAATCTCCAATTACATACAACCAAAATCCGTATGTAAGACCAAATATCCGTATGTAAAACAGAGTTACATACGAATCCGTATGTAACAATTTTTAATTTTTTAAATTAAAGTTGTAATGCAACATATTTTAACGCTTCGCGAGAGATCAGGTGAAGGTATGAGGGTACATCGAGTTGAGAACGACCTTCTCTGATAGCACCGTGGCTAGGACAATTACCATTGTGGTTAACACGTCTTCGGCTTATAAAACTTTAATTAACCTTGAAAATAATATTGAATGGGATTTAAAATTGTTGAGAGTCAATTAAAATTGTTTAATTTAGAAACAAAAGCGTGGGAAAATTTATAGTTGGATAGATGAAAAGTAAAATTAATAAAATAATACACAATTATAGAAAAAACATAGATTCAAGCCTCTTCTAAAATTTCGAGTTAGTTGTGTATAACTTTTTTAAAATTATAATGGGCCTCTAATAAATATGAACTAAGTTTTGCTATTGTGAGAAAAAAAAGTGTTAAACTTGCCCCTACTAAAATAATATCCCATATCTTTGAAAGTTCAATCATAAAAGACAAGTGACTACTAAAAACCAAAAGAAAATGAAAGATATAGGTCCCATAACACAAAAAGTTTTGTCGCCGGCCATTGTTAGTGTGTTTCATATTGATATCATGTGCAAATGTGTAATAGTTTTTTTTAAAACAATTAGTTTATTAATTAAAATAGTTTATATATTTTTATTAAAACAAAACGCATATAAAATACAAAGAGGGTTTTCTTTTTTGTACTTGCAAATATGCTAAAAAGAAAAGAGTTTATGACAATGATATATATATATATATATATATTATTAGATGGTGACCCAAATTAAATTTGGTGTAGAGAGAAGTGGGAAGCATAGTGAAACCTATACTTGAAGATAATGTAAAACTGTTGATGTCAAACATAACTTCAGAAAGCTGTTTGAAAGTAGCTGATTTGGGATGCTCTTCGGGTCCAAATTCACTCTTATTTGTGTCAACTATGGTAACCCTAATGGAGCCAAATTCACTCTTATTTGTGTCAACTATGGTAACCCTAATGGATAAGGCTAGCTTGAGCTTAAACCAGAGTTTTTTGATCGGCAAAATAAATAAATAAAATGGAACTACTTCAGGGGTGGTTCAACCCTTATACACATAAAACTCAACACCAAACCCGCGAAAGACCACCAAAACTAACTAAACAAAGCCTCGCCCTTACTAATCCTACAAACAAACTTCAGGAAACTAACCTCATACACACCAATGGTTCTAGACACCAGTCAGAAAAGGAGAAAGCAACGCCCCGAGACTTTGTAGTGACCCAGTACCAAACTTTAACTTGTACCAATGCAAAAACTTCAAACGCTTCAACCACTCCTCCTTTGAAAATTATGCGATTCCTGTGACTCCAGATTTCACTAACCACCCCAACCCAGATTGTGTCCCATATAGTACGAACCGACTCAGAAGGTATATTCAACCTAAATTGATCGAAGTTAAACCTCAGCTCTATATGAGACACAAACAAGACCCCAATCCACCTGTAACATAAACTCCAAACTCGCCACGCAAAACTGCACCCGAAGAATAAATGACTACAGGACTCTTCCTCCTTCCCACACAAAACGCACCTCAAACTTTCTAACTGCACCCCTCTTCTTCTAAGATTTATCCTAGTAGCAAGCTCGTTTTCCAACACCCTCCAAGCCAAAAGCAAAGCAGAAGGAACTGCCTTGCTCCTCCATAACTTGCTAAAAATCGGCGAAGCATCCACCTCATTGTCCTTCCTGACAAGGTTGTAAGCAAAACTAACTGTAAAAGTTTGGAGACCCCCCTCCTTCCAAATCCAACTATCAACCTCTCTTGGGGCAGCCCCAGCCCCAAGCAGCAGTTGGCTCATCTGATCCGCCATCGGGTTCTCCCATTCGAAGAAAAATCTTCTCCAAGCTAGTTGCCAAACCCATCTTCCATTAGACCAAAAACCACACTCCAACAAATTTGCGTTTTTGTTAGAGCTAATCGAAAATAGTCTTGGAAAAACGTTCTTCAGTGCCTCGCCCTTCAGCCACCTATCCTTCCAGAAATAAATATCCTTTTCGTCGCCTACTTTCCACTCAAAACTGTCTTCGAAACTTCTCCCCCAGCTCTCTGAAGACCAAACCTCTTTCAAATCCTTCCTCCAAAGAGAACAACTCCTGCCTTTACCTCCCTCTCCCATAAATCTCCACCCACCATATTTAGAAATGAGAACTTCCTTCCAAAGGCCTCCCTCGTCCGAACCCAACCTCCAAATCCACTTTCCCAACAAAGTCAAGTTGAACAACTTTGGATCTATAATACCTAACCCCCCGAACTCACGAGGCTTACAAGCCAAGTTCCATGAAGCCCAAGCGATCTTCCTTCCATCTGCACCCCAACCCCAGAGAAAATTTCTTTGTATCTTAACCAACTTCTCAGCCACCCCAGAAGGCAATTTGAAAAGCGACATAAAGAATAACGGAATAGACGAAAGTACAGACCGGATCAGGCATATCCTTCCAGCCATCGACAAACATCTTCCCTTCCACCTACTTAATCTGGCCTAAACTTTCTCAATCACCCCATTCCAAAAAGCACCGCACTTATGACTCCCACCAACTGGCATTCCCAAGTATATGAACAGAGAAGCCATCGTATCACAATTAAGAATCGCTACAAAACGCTGAAGCGTGACTTGATCCATCCCAGTCCCTCCAATGTACACCTCGTGTATTGCAAATTTACATGGATGATCTATTTGGAAATGACTTCAACAGCTTCTTCAAGTTGATCCTTGACTTCTTAGAAAGAATACACAGAGAAAAACCAGAATCATGGAAGATTCTTTATTCATGCAACACCCGGAAACTTCTATGGAAAGCTTTTTCCTGATGATTACATCCACTTCTTTCATTCCTCCTACAGTCTGCATTGGCTATCTCAGGTCAATTCCACCAAATTAACCAAGCTTTTCCTACCATTATGTTATGGATACAAATTACTTGCAAAGAAAAGTGCTGGCTCAAGCATTTAAAGTCATAGATTGCTACATTTTATATTTGGCTTTACAATTCCCAAGTTAACTCTTTGGTCTCAATTTGTATGGTATCAGGCACCAACTTCGACCAACATAGCTGAACCACTCAACAAGGGAAACGTTTACATAAAAAGTGCCAACCCTGCTTCAGTCTATGAAGCATACTTAAAGCAATTTGAAAAGGATTTCAAACTTTTTCTTAAATCACGCTCGGAGGAACTAAGGTCGGGTGGTAGCATGTTACTCACGTTCATTGGTAGAGAAACCCATAAAATTGGTAATCCTGCAGAGGTAATCGGAATGGTACTCAATGATATGGTCCAAGAGGTAAGCGATTAGGTTTATAGATGATTGGCCAACACTGCACCAACACATCAAAATAGTTGTTGCATTATTGTGTATGTGTATCAGACATAATATCACAAACCACTAACTGCGCTTTATAACTATTTTCCTTTTATTTTCATATCGCACATTACAAATCCACAACGAAAAGGGACTAGTGTTCACTTTGAAAACTGTGATGGAGATCCAATCGACTAGAGATTAAGACATTTCATTGTATATAAGTGGGTGCAAACCTCACCTCATGAGCTGGTTTTATGGGATTGAGTTAGGTTTAAAGTTCACTTTATAAAATGGTATCAGAACCATTTAAAGTTTATCCTAGCGAGTGTTTGTTAGGTCTATCGTGTCACCCGCTATCGGACCGTTATCGGATCACCCATAATATGTTATCCCACACACGAGATCCCACATCGACTAGAGATTAGGTCATTGTATATAAGTAGATGCAAACCTCACCTCATGAGTCGGTTTTATGGAGTTGAGTTAGGCTTAAAATCTACTTTGTAATAAATTGTGATTCCTCAATTTGATTTAAAACTATAATTTACACTAAATTTTATAATAATTTATATGTTGTTTTATAACTAGGTCGCATTTTATTATTTTATCATTGATTTTGTATATTGTGTTGTATTGGATGTTAACCCTGTGGTGGATTTTTCGTGCTTGCTACTAGAAAGCTAGCAATAGGAAATAAGGTTTCTTTATGATTGTAGGTTCTACTTGATGAGAAAAAGTTAGACTGCTTTGATCTACCTATATATGGTCCCACTGCTGAAGAAGTTAGACAAGTGATTGAAGCAGAAGGGTCTTTTACCATTCAAGCATTGAGGACTTTCAAGATAGGTTGGGACGCAAATCTTCATGAGGATGTTGGTGATTCTAACCTTGATAGCAAAATGAAAGGAGAGTTCATAGTTAAGTCCATTAGAGCTGTTTTTGAACCTGTTTTGTCAGTTGAGTTTGGGCAAGATAACATGGATGAATTGTTCACAAGATATGCAAAGCAAGTTGTCCAACTCATTGAGTTTGAGACGTTGGAGTATACTAACGTGGTAGTGTCCATCACCAAAGTTTCTTGAATATATATATATATATATATATATATATATATATATATATATATATATATATATATCGGATGGGTTAAGTATATATGACCAACCTTTTTGGATGTGTTAAGTATTTTGGATTTACTAATAATATTAATTGGATTCTTTCTAGGTTAAACTTCGATTATGCTTGTTTAGTGGCCTTGTCATTTTGGATTCTTATAGGTCAAATTTACACGGATGGTTTAACCAAAGATAAATAATGTTTAGTATCATTTTGTAATTGATAAATTGATCATATTTATACTTTTTCTCTTTATTGATCACTTTAATTTAACCTTTATAAAAATGTTGTTTCTATATTAAAATAACCCTTATTTTCAATTTTTTAACAAAATTGTAAATGTACCAGTTGAGGTCAAATTGACCACGTCACTCGACATCATTTACCGGTCGACCAGACAATCAACCACATTAAAGGACAAATTAACAATAAATGATAAGTAAGAAAACATCCTATCACTACAAAAAAATGCGTCATTAGTTGTCATATATTTGCGTCGACCAAGCGTGGACGTCATTTGTGTCGACCAAACCCACAATGTGAATGCAAAATCGTTTTCTCGTGGACCTTCAGACGCATGTGGGATGCGAAAAGAGGAAGTGAAAAAAAAGAAAATAATAATAATATTGCGTCAGCTTGATTGATGCATAATTTGAGTCATGCGTCAGCCTGACCGACAATAATGTCCGAAAAAGATATATGTAATGCTTGTTGAACCTTATGAAAGGTAACTTACTACAAAATTATGCTTCAGAAAAAGCCTAAGTGTGTTGCAATTTCCTACGCACTAGAACTGCACAAATATGTAGGAAACTTCACAGATAAAACTGCAACTTTTGATATAAACAAAACCTCCCCTGTATCTACAGCTTCCTCCTCCTAATCTGTTTTCCAAGGTCCCTTCCACTTATCTACATTCCCAAGGAATCCTCCACCTAACTAAGAGCTCACTCTTCTTCATCTTTCTCCTCCACCTAAGAACAATTTGTCTATTGATTTTCTGTAGCTGCTGTCTAATTCTACAGCTCCTTAAAACTTCACCTACACTGAAAACACAGAGGCAACAACTCTACTAATCTTCATCCCTGCTAGCGCACATCAACATAAAACCAGCAGGGAGTGGTGGCATTATGCTACAAAGTTGCATAGACTGGTATAACAGAACCAACAGAGCATAGGCATTTTGTGGGTGACAACATAATCCCTGCATCAGACAACTCTCCTACCACAAATCTACTCCTTCTCATCCACTTATACACCTCACCCTTCCATAACAACACTAGGATTTCAGAAACACACTTCACATCTAGTTCTTAATACACAAAATAGGATTCAACAACCATTCCGAAAAGGAAAAAATAAAAATAAAGGAATGCATTCTACTTTTCAACCAAAGCCAGCACTTCAGTTGCGTCATTTGGAAGATTTCTTCCTCATCTGCAACTCCCTCCTTGAAGATAATAAGGTTCCTTTGTTTAGATACTCCACACCACAACCATTCACATTCTTTTCCACACCAAATTTTGAGAAAATGAGCCTTGTGGTAAGCAGAATTGCTCGAAATGATTCTTCAAGTCATCATGTTGGACAAACAATACATCAATCCATCTAAAGCAACGACCACACACCCCTTGAGCTATCTTACACTTTAAGAAGAGATGTTGTGAAGGTTCGTTTACAATTAGGCACATAACACACTCATGTGAGACATCTCCACCCCTCTCTTAGAGAGATTAACTCTTGTTGGGATACGATCCACCATTACCCTCCATGTCGTTGTCAAGATATTTGGGAAAACTTTAAACATACAAAAAAAGCCTGAATACATTCTGATGAAGCCCAATTCCATGATTTGCAAGACGAGCATAAGCTTTTTTTACTGAAAAATCTCCAGATTCGTCACCATCCCATACTTGCCTATCCTTCACCTCCTTAAGCAGTTTGACTCTTTCTAGGAGCCTTAGAAGCCCTTCTTCTTGTGTAGTCTCCCATTGGAAACTATCCCTTCTCCACTTAAGCCCCCAGTGCCACACAGAGTCTTCCCACTCCCCTACATCTGCCACCATCATTCCCTTATCCATAGACACAAAATACAACCTACGATACGTATTGATGAGAGGAGTACAACCAGCCCAAGCATCGTCCCAGAACCTGACCTTGTCCCCGCTACCCACTCTCCACCGTACAACTTCTTTAAACCAACCTCCATCTTGTCCCTCTCTACTACTTTTAGATAAGTCACACCACCAATACGAGTGATATTTCACATTTAACTGACTTTGGGCAATTTGCGAGTCATATTTAGATAGAAAAATATCCTTCCACCTTCCTTTTTCTTCACTTAAGAGCCTCCACTACCACTTTACTAAGAGAGCCACATTGAAAATTCTGACATCTTTAATTCCAATCCCTCACTCCTCCCGAGGTTTACAATGATTGTCCCAACTCACCCACGCAATAGATATTTTATCCTTTCCTATCCCCACAAAAAGCTTCTCTGAATGCTAATAATTTTATCACACACTAATTTTGGAACTTTATAGAAGGAGAAATAAAACAGGGGTATGGACGTGAAAACCCACTTGATCAAGCAGATTCTACCCGTCAACGACAAGATTATCCCCTTCCAGACACTTAGCTTAACACTAACGTTACTCACAATAGGTTCTTAAAACGTTTTCCTTCTAGGGTTACCACCAACTTCTAACCCTAGGTATACACTGCAAGAAATTTGATATTTACATACGAATCTACATCCGTATGTAAAGTGAGCATTACATACAGATTTTACATACGGATTTGGATTCGTATGTAAAGTGAGCGTTACATACGGATTTTTAATTAAATAAAATTATAATATTAAAATTATAAAAAATTAAAAAATAAATAAATAAATATAAATAGTAGTATCAATAATAATATTTCATATTGATTGTCTCCATCTAAATCATATTAAAATTAAAATTATTAATATTTTTATTAATATTAATATTAATAATAACAATATTAATATTAATGATAATATTCATATTAATATTAATATCAATATTAAAAATAATAATAATAATAACTATAATAAAATTCATAATAGGACAAAAGAATTTGTTTGGTGTAGTGGTTAAAGGTAACACTTTCTTAATACGATCGATAAAACCGGTCTGTATTGGTCTAGACTTATAAGGTCCTTCATTTTAGGAACAAGAGTAATGAAGGACGCATTACACCCTTTTGAGATGCACCCCGTCTCCTGAAAGAGGTGAACAACAACTACAATATCATGCTTCAGCACGTCCCAGCTATCTAGCATCCCTCTGTCCTTTAAAAAAGTCGTTTGGCAATCATCTATAACCTCAGGTAACACTTTTTTGATACGACAAGATAAAACCTTCGTGATAATTTTATACAACGAGCCCATAAGAGAAATTGACCTGTATTGGTCTAAACTTATAGGGTCCTGCACTTTAGGAACAAAAGTAATGAAGGACACATTACACCCTTTTGGGATGCACCCCCGTCTCTTGAAAGAGGTGAACAACAACTACAATATCATGCTTCAACACTTCCCATCTACCCTTAATAAAGTTAGAATTGAAGTCATCTGGACCAGGGCTTTTTGACCCCTCACACAAACAAATAGCACTTTTAACTTCTTCCTCAGAGAATTTGGATACCATACTTAGACTGACCTCCACAAACAAGGTCTTGAACTCAACGTTATCAAGTCTGACTCCAAAATCTTGAGAAGCAGAAAATCTAGCTTCATAAAGCTTCAGTGCCTCCCTACGAACAACCTCAGGCTCCGCACACCACACACCTCCCATATCAACACCCTTAACCTCATTCCTAAGCTTCCTCCATCTGATTACAGAATAATAAAACTTGGAGTTAGAATCCCCAAACGCAAGCCAATTATTTCTAGCTTTCTGCCTGAAAAGAGACTCAAGTTTTTTATTAATCTCTTCTACATGACTAAAGAGGGCTACTCTCCTCATCCTCAAACTCTCAGGTAGGGCATCATCTTCATCTTGGCCATCTAGCCCCTCAATCTCCTTTAAAACCATATTGTTCCTGATTCCAGGTGCCCGATCAAGTCTCTATTCCACCTCTTAAGATCTGCTTTCAGACACTTCATTTTAACTTTGAACACAAACATACTATTTCCTTGACCAGGACAAGAGTTCTATTTTTCCTTCACCATATCCTTGAACCCAGGCTCCTTCAACCACACATCTAAAGACCTGAAAGGCTTCGACCCCCAGTCTCTCACCACTGATTTAACCACAATTGCACAATGATCCGAGACCTCCCTCGGTAAGATATATTGTTTGTCCATAGGCCACTTTTGTAGCCACTCATCCGAAACAAGAACTTTGTAAATCCTTCTTTTAGCTTACCCATTTGCCTTATACCACGTAAACTTCTTACCCGCAACAGGCAATTGCATCAAAAAATTCCTTTCAATGAAGTCGTTGAAACCAAAGATCTCACACTTTTGGCTGCCACATTCTATAATAACTCTCCTCTCAAAAGGATTTCTAATCGCATTAAAATTACTAATGAGACAACACGCTCGATCCCGAGTTGTAGCTTTTAAAGAAGAGAGGTTCTCCCATAAAGCCAATTTATCTTTCATATTGCACGTAACATACACATTTACGAACGCACAATCCACATTAGACTTGATATGCTTCCCAAAAACAGCTATGAAACCCTACCCTCCACATGGCTTTCATAACTAAACGCACATAATTAACCTTAGAAATAATGTTGAGTGGCATTATACATGTTGACAAAAGATCAATAATATCAAAATCAGACTTTTGCCTCCATGAGCTCAGACTACACTTCGGGAGGGACTCCGTTCTTCTTCTCCAACTTTCCCTTCGACATCAAAGAATCAGATTTGTGGAGGATTTTCCGCAGATGGGGAAGGGTAAGTGATATTTTCATATCAAGAAGGTTGAACATTAAGAAGCAAATGTTTGGTTTTGTGAGATTTCAGGGAGTACAGAATGTCAGGGAACTAAAGAATCATCTGAACACAATTTGGATTGGAAGCTGGAAACTGAAGGCTAACAGGCCGAAATACAATAGACCAGCAGAAACAAGAAAGGAATGGAATATGAAGTTGAAAGAGAAGGTTTCAGAAATAAAGAGTGAACCAAAAAAAGAATGGAGGGCCAAAGAGAAAGAAACATATGCAAACATTGTTAAGACTGGTAAAAGTATTAGTGAACAAACTCAGAATAGGTCAAGGGTGCAGGCTATTCATTTTAGAGCAGAAGAAACTCCAAGGGATTGGCTAAAAAAGTGCTACATTGGAAGAGTCTCGGATTTAAGCAAAGTATCATGTTTGAATGAATGTTTTATTTTGGAAGGTCTCAGTCATATAAAGGTTAAATTTTTGGGAGGGTTCCATGTGCTATTGATGGGGGAAAACGAAACAAAGATCCTTGAAGCGATAGAAGAAAATAAAGTATGGTTTGAAGAAATGTTTGACACCATCATTCCATGGGAAGAACAATTTGTAGCGGTGGACAAATTGGTGTGGGTGAGATGTAGGGGGCTACCGTTGAAATTATGGAATACTGACTGCTTCAAACACATAGCAGCATTAATGGGAACTCTTGTGGAGGTTGATAACGCAACGCTGGCACTGGAAGAACTTGAGTATGCAAGATTCAAAATTAGAGTAACAGTGGAATGTGAGGCAAAGTTAACCAACTACATGAGAATCAATGAAAATTTGTATCAGATATCGGTGGAGGAAGAATGCTCTGTCCCAGAACACAAACTTTGCCAATGTTAGTGGGATGAAACATCAGAGGGAATCGAAATAGAGGAGGAGTCTTTAGCGTCTCTTGCATCAGGACAATCGGGGAATTGCGATTTCGAAGAACCAACGGTGGAAATGGGTCACGCTCAGTCCATGCCGGCACAGCTTCATCGGAAATCTGAACCAATAGAACAGTTACAAGGTTTCAAGCCTTTTTTGGCAAATTCCGATGGAGCTACTTCGGCACCCATTTGCGGCAATTTCAGGGGAAAGGAAAAACTAGGGTTTGATTTTCCAACGGTCCTAAACAGGGCTGACGTGGCAATGGGGATTGGGCCTTCGAAGATGGCCCAAAGCAACATGGACCAAATTATTCACCGGGCAAAAGAAGGGGGGTGTGGAGATTGTAACCACAATGTGTTTTTTAATAAAAACGACCCAAAGGTAAGCATGGATGAAGAGAAGTTATGGAAGGGATCTAGCGGGAGGGAGATTGACACTGAAATTTCACAATCTTTAGGCGAATCTGAACAAGCTGGGTACCCATGGCACAAAGAGGTCACCGCTCACATTGAGAAGCCTCGTAAGGAGAACTTCATTACGGCATCAACCAATTCCACTGCGGTGTCGAAGGTAAGAAAGAGTATATCATCGTGTTTACCGAAAATGGTAGAGAAAGAGGGAGGACCTTTGTCCCATCAAGCATCGTCTTTGTCGGGTGCTACGAAGGGGGGAGAGGAGGACCCAATTCTTTCAATCCTGAGGGTGGAAGACTCTATTCTTTCGGCACCAGCGGGGGAGAACGGCGAAAAACATCTACAGATAGGTTCTGTTGAGGCGGAAAAAAACGATTTTAGGAGCCAAAATCGGAGTGCTTTGAGATCGGATAGAATAAGAGATGCATACTTACCGTTCATGGGGCAGAGGAAGACAGGATGCGAAGAGCAAAGTAAGAATGGGATTCAACAATTGGCAGAAGGAAAGATTAACCAAACAACGCAAGTCAACGGTCTAAACCCCTTAAAGCAGGTGGATGCTACGGAAAAAAGAGTCTTCTGGGTGGGAGAATCAAGCAAAAACAGCAAGTGGGTAGAACGCAAGCAATTAAGGTCAGTCTTATCTCAAATTAGCAATTCAGTTTCTGACATAGCTATTAATAATTGCAATCGCTTATTTTGGCTAAAACACGGTTCATTAGAAACGATTAGATTATGGGAATTGGGTAAACAAATAGGAGCAACGGGTGGGGTTGAAGGGAACGTTATGTTAAACTTAGAAGTTTTGGAAAAAAGGGATAGGAATCAAAAATTACAAAGAGAAGCAGGGGAAAACATGGGTTATAAATGAAAATTTTATCAATAAACGTAAGAGGGTTCAGGAGCCCTGTGAAGTGGAGGTATATTAAGGATGTCATTAGAAAGGAAAGTGTCAGAATGGTATGTTTGCAAGAAGTAAGAACAGTAAATTTCAGTTTCAACAAATGTTGTCAGTTGTGGGGAGACAGTGAAATTGACTATATCTATAGCGAACCATCTAATGGGGCAGGGGGTATTCTCACGATGTGGCACAAAAAGTTCTTTACTTGTTCAAACCGCATAATTAGTAGTCGGTTCAATATTTTTTTCGGGTTTTTTAAGGAGAATAATATTCCTGTAGTCATAGTAAATGTGTATTCTTCGTGTAATATGCCAGACAAAATACATATGTGGGAAGATTTAAAACAGATTAGAAATAATGAACCTTGCAAAATATGGTGCATGTTGGGGGATTTCAATTCTGTAAGAAGTGAAGGGGAACGCAAAGGGATAAATCGAGTGAGTGGTAACAAGAGAGAAATGCAAGGTTTTAATAATTTTATTGATGAACTGGAAATGGTGGACATACCTTGCATAGGAAGAAAATTTACTTAGTATAGACCTAATGGCAAAGCTAAGAGCAGGCTTGACAGAATTTTAACTACGTTTGAATGGCTGCAACATTGGCCAGGGTGTAAGCAATATGTCTTGGATAGACAAATTTCTAACCATTGTGCATTGCTGCTTAAATCAAATGTGGTTGACTGGGGACCAAAACCATTCAGGTTCCTATATATTTGGCAAGACCATAAGGAGTTTGAAATATTTGTCAAAAGAAAATGGGAGGGAACAAAGAAGTTGTTGGGTACACTGATAAAAGAGAAATTGAAAATGCTAAAGAGCGACTTGAAAGGATGGAACAAAGAAGTCTTTGGGTACACTGATAAGTTAAAACTTGATACTCTAAGGAAAATACAAGAGTTGGATACGAAGGATGACATAGAGGAATTGAATGATGAAAAGATTAGGGAAAGAAGAGAACTCTTAAGCCAATTACAAGATATAAATGTGAGGAATGAATCTTTATTACAACAAAAGTCAAGAGACCTTTGGATCAAGCAGGGGGACACTAACTCGAAATACTTCCATGTGTCAATTAAGTGGAGGAGATTAAGGAACGAGATAAAAAGGTTTACATTGCCATAACTCAGGTAATTGGGTGGAGGAGCCAAATACAGTAAAGGAGATGGTGAAAGAATTCTACAAGAAAAAGATGTCGGCCATTGAGGACATTGGCGTGAGGTTGGATAACGTAGATTTTGAGGAGATAACAGAATCCGACAATAGACTCTTAACTGATCCTTTTGACGAAAAGGAAATTAAGGAAGCAATTTGGAACTGTGATAGTCAGAAAAGCCCTGGTCCAGACGGCGTAACTTTCAGTTTCATTAAAAAGTACTGGGGTCTTTAAAATAAGGAGGTGATGGGAGCTCTTAATTGTTTCCACAGAGAAGGGAAAATTCCGAAGGGTTGTAATTCTTCCTTCCTAACGCTGATCCCAAAGTCTGAAAATCCCCAATCTCTTGAAGAATATAGACCCATATCACTAGTAGGCTGTTTGTATAAAATCCTGACTAAAGTGTTATCTAACAGGGTTAAAAAAGTTATAGAGAAGGTGATAGATGGATCACAATCGGCGTTTTTATCGAATAGAGGATTATTAGACAACGTTCTAGTAGTGAATGAGGTGTTGGATGATTTGAAAAGAAGGAGAAAAAGTGGGGTCATTGTGAAACTTGATTTCGAAAAGGCGTACGACTCGGTGAGTTAGGAGTTCTTGTTTTATATGATGGAAAGACTTGGGTTTTGCAAAAGATGGATACAATGGATTAGAGAATGCCTTGAATCAGCTACAGTCTCGGTTTTGGTAAATGGTAGCCCGTCAAAAGAATTTAAACCCTCTAGAGGCCTTAGACAAGGGGACCCTATGGCACCGTTCTTGTTTTTGATTGTAGCACAAGGTCTGGCGGGATTAGTGAAACAAGCTACGAGAAAAAAATTGTTATCCGGAATAAAAGTGGGGGGAAAGGAGGTGGAAATTAATCTACTCCAATTTGCTGACGACACTCTTTTTGTATGTGAATCGAAAGTACAGAATATTATGTGCATAAAGGCCATTTTAAGATGTTTTGAACTAAGCTCGGGCCTCAAAGTTAATTTCCATAAGAGCAAAATTGGAGCAATTTGAGTAGATAGAAATGAGGTGAAGCTATACTCGGAAATAATGCATTGTAGCCTTATGGATATACCCTTTACATACCTAGGACTAACCATAGGTGGTAATCCATCTAGGTGTTCCTTCTGGGAACCTGTCCTATCAAAGATTAGAAAGAAACTTTCAGTATGGAAGGGGAGGAACTTGTCCTTCGCGGGAAGAGTTTGCCTAATAAAATTTGTCATCAACGCCATACCACTTTTCTTTCTATCATTTTTTAAAGCCCCGGTAGGAGTGTGCAAGGAGATCACAAAACTACAAAGAAAGTTTTTGTGCGGGGTGGGGAGCAGAGGGGAGTAAAATCGCTTGGATTAGTTGGGAGAACATCTGTAAAGTGAAAAAGGAAGGTGGACTAGGAATCAGGAGAATCGATGAGTTCAACAAGGCATTGCTAGCTAAATGGTTATGGAGATTAGAATCACCAGAGACAGGACTTTGGAAGGAAGTTCTAGACTCGAAGTATGATTCGAGGAGGCTAGCAAACTCATCTAGATGGTGGAAGGATATAATAAAAGTTAGAACTTCAGATCAAGGCAATAATTGGTTCAATGCGAACTTAGTCTGGAAAGTGGGATCAGGGGAAAAAATCAAATTTTGGATGAATGGTTAGATACTGGTCAACTCAAAGAGAGATTTGAAAGATTATATAATAACTCAGAATTGAAGGATAAGACCATAAATAGATGTGGAAGATGGTCTACAGAAGGATGGGTGTGGGAATTTAGATGGAGAAGAGAGTGGTTTGAGTGGGAAAAAAATAATGGTAGAGGATTTTATGACAATAATATCACAGGTGTCATTACACCAAGACACTGAGGACAAAAGGTTTTGGAATGACCCTCCATCATACTCTTTTTCGGTAAAATCAGCTTATAATAAGATAGCAAATCACACAATTGGGAGGGGGTCGGAGGTGTTTGAACATCTTTGGGGTTTAAAGGTTATGCCCTCAACCCTGTTTTACGTGTGGAGGGCTTTGTCGAATAGAATTGCGACTAAACAGAACCTGCAGAGAAGGGGTGTTGTAATGGAGGATACTTTATGCGTTTTATGTGGGAAGGAGGAGGAGACAACTACGCACATTTAATTTTATGCGAGGAATCAATTAAAGTTTGGAATTTGTGCCTCAGCTGGTTGGAGATTAGTTCGGTGAACCACAGTGATTTGATTTGTCATTTCGAACAATTCTCATGCTCATGCTTAAATCAAGAAGGCAACAGTTTATGGAAAAACATGTGGGTTTCAGTCATGTGGTGTATATGGAAGCATAGAAACAGGGTTATTTTTAATCAAGGTAAGGTAGATGCAGAGGAAATCTTTACTCTAGCACAAGTACAATCCTGGGTTTGGATGAAATATAAAGAAAGGAAAGTGAACTTCTCTTATTTTGAATGGATTTTATCACCCCTAACCTGTATTAAGATGGTAACAAAATAAGTTCAGCTTGTTGCAATCTGTGTAACTATTTCGTATTCTATTCATAAAGCATGATAGGTTGGATGGTACTAAGAAATGTGTTTGATTTGCATATCTATGGTTATAGAACATTCTGTTTTTATGTCTTTTAAGTGGAGTAGAAGGTAGTTGTTTTGTGATGCAGGTAAACAGGATGAATAGATGTTCAATAATAAGTAGCAGAGAACGGAGAAGCTGGCATAGTTGGAAGGGTGAGGTTCAATATTCTGTTGTGAGGCTGTGATGAATATACTTGGATGTTTTGCAGGGAGGAGAAAAAAGTGTTTCCTAACGAGCAAGAAGATTGTAATGGTAAGAAATTCTTGCAGACAACGAAAGCGAGAGAACTGAACCCAACAAGTAAGTTAAAAGGTGAGTCAGTCATTGATAAACAACTGGGAAGAAGGCACCCATCTGTAACAATTTATCTAAGAAAGGGGGATAGGGTAAGATGAAAGGTAAGTGATGAGAAAGAAGAGATTATAATTAGAATGCGTAACATTTAGCCAAAATGGGACAATGGTGAAAGAGTTATTCTGCTGTGGGATTACATGAAGTATGCTGGTATATAGGAAACAAATTCTGCAGATTTGTTGTTTTCTTAGAGAGGTTTTCGAAGAGGTGGAGTGAAAGATGAACACGAACCTTACATTGTTAGCATTGTTGGCGGTCATGATTGAAAGGTAAAACAATAGAAGACTAAAGGACAACGAAGGGTTTTACAAGATTGATTCTCTAGGACCAATTAAGGAAGTATATGCTGCTGGATTTTAGAGACCAAGTTGGAGACAAGGTGGAGAAGATGAGCACAACTGGAGGTTGCCACTTCATAAGAGATTCTGATCTCAAGGATGAGTGCCATTCCATAATACTGTTTAGATGCTGGTTCTAGTGGAGTGAGTTTTCTTGCTATGGGTATGATTGCACAACAATTCGGAAGGGTTAGGTGCTTAAAGTGCCACGGTGAAGATTTGGAAGGAGATGGAAATGATGTAGTAGTGTGCTGTTTGCCTTTTTAATTACATGACAGCGTTATGCAGGGACAGCTTAGTCCAAATGAAGGGATGCAGGATGCTATCAGTGGTTCTGATGGTAGATATGGCAGATGCTATCCAAGGCCAAATCACAGCAATTGACTTCCAAGGCCAAATCAAGGCTTGTATCAATCCTAGAATGCTATTTGATGTGTGTTGCAGCTAATTATTTGTTGCTGCCAATTTGGTTTTTTGGATGTGTGTTCCAACACATAGTCCATGGGGATGCAAGGTTTGTGATGTGTTGGAGGAATGATAGAATTAATTGTTTCGTTGATGGTGGTGGCTTAGCTCTAATGAAGCCTTGTCTTGTGTCACCTAGGTTATGGTACCTGTTCTTGGTGCAAACTGTTTATGGTCCCTTGTTGAAAGTTTTATTATTTTTTAAGAAGGGAAGAGGTTTTGTTCTAGATATAGATAGGTTTCTTTCTTTCTTCTGTACATGGGTTGGGATACCCCTGAAGTATTCCCTTTTATTTAATTTAATTCTTTGCTGAAAAATAAAATAAAATTATACATGTTGACAAGAAATCAAAATTGTTTAATTTAAAAACAAAACAGTGAGAAAGTTTATGTTAAATAGATAAAAACTAAAATTAATAAAGTTAAACACAATATAGAAGAAAACATAGACTGAAGCCTCTTTCTAATTTAAAGTTCCTTTTGTATACTAATTCTTTTAAAATTATAATGGACCTCTAATAAATGTGACCTCATTATTTTCCTATTGTGAGAAAAAAGTGTTAAACTTGTCCATGCTAAAATGATATCTCATATATTTGAAAGTTCAATCATGGAAGAGAAGAGATTACTCAAAAGCAAAAAGTTTTGTCGGCCATTGATAATGTGTTTCCCTTTATATTGATATATCATATGCAAACATCTTAATTTGTTTAAAATTAATTCCTTTATGAATTAAACATAGTTTATATATTTGTAAAAATTATTTTTATTAATTTTGTAAAATATAATTTTTAATTTATTTATAAAATAATTTTACCTTGTATAGAGAAACGAACCTTTCTTTTATTTTATAAAACATGTACCTTCAAAAGTACAATCTAACACCGAGTAAGCAATTATCCATAGTTTTTCAATTATTTTAGTAAAGATAAGTGGTACTTTTCTTTTCTTTTACTAAAAGTTCTTTTCTTTTTCTTTCCAACAGAAAAGGTTGGTCACATCTAGAACACCGACTTTGAGAAATTCTAAATTGTTCTGTGTTATCTAGACTTACATAGCTGAAATAAACATAATTTATAAATTTTTATTTTATTATAATTATTATAAATAAATATTACTAAAAAAAATATTAAATAAAAATTAATTGTAATAAAACAAAAAATAATTAATTATTACAAAGATATTATTTTATAAACTATAAAAGTTGATATTTAAAATAACTTTTACGATAATTAAATATTTTTAAACTAATATTTAATTAATCACCAAATTTAAAATATAAGTTACTCATAATTAATTAGATAACATTTTAAAAATTGTTTTATAAATTTTAAAAATTAAAATAATTATTTATATTAAAACTATATTTTATTAATAATATCTAATTTAATAAATATAATAATTAACTATTTTTTTATAAATTAATTATTTTTTGTAATTTTTTTGTAATGTTTAAATAATAATAATAATGATAATAATAGTATTAGTATTTCCAGAAAAAAAAAATCAGTTACAATCAATTAAGTCTTATGATCTTTTTGTTATCACACTAAAAAAAATAATAAAATAAAAACTAATTTGTAAAAACAAAAATAATAAGTTATAATAGTAATTAAATTAAAGATTATTTTAAAAATTAAAAAAAAAAATTTAATTTTTTAAATTAGTTTTTATTATTATTAAATTGTTTCTAAATTGGTAGTAATCAAGTTTTTGCTACCAAATTTAGAAACTAAATAATTAGTAGTTAAAACTTTAGTTGTTAACTAGATACTAATTTAAAAACTATTTAAAAATAATATAAAATAATTTAAAAATTAATTTATTTTTAATTTTTAAAATATCTTTATTTTATTATAACTAATTATTTTGATCACTTTTTATTTAGTAATTTTATTGTAGTATCACTTGGCCAATTATTTAGGTTTGATATTGCTTTCCGATGCTCTAACAGATAAGGTATTTGAACTTACCACAGTATCACACTCTCACTCTCTTGCAGACTAGTCTTTCCACATTTGAAGCATCCTATGAGGCTTATTCTTCAGAAACTTGTGCTTGCTTTCATGCACCTCTGGTTGTGGTTGAGTTCTTCTATTCATGTTGATGCAGCAGATGACAGTTTAAACCCCGGTGATACACTCAACTCCACTTCACCACTATATTCTAAGAGTCGCAAATATCTTCTGGAATTTATTACTATTGCAGGTCGAGTTGATTTTTTTCCTTACTTAGCAATACTAAATGAACATGCTATAGTTTGGGACGCTAATAAAGAACAATCTGTCGTCGCGAGCGATCCAGTTCTATCCTTAAACCTATCTGGCGTGCTCAAAATAGAATATGCATCTGTCAAAAAATCAATTATTCTGTATTCTCCACCTCAACCTATCAACAACACTGTGGCCACTTTGTTGGACACAGGCAACTTTGTTCTTCATCACCTTCACTCCAATGGGACAACAACTCTCTTGTGGCAGAGTTTCGATTATCCCACTGACACTTTGATCCCCACCATGAAGTTAGGTGTTAATCACAAAACAGGCCATCGTTGGTTACTTTTTTCGCAGTTGATCTATGCGAGAGCGACTCGAGGTGGCTTTAGTCTTGAATGGGAACCGAGGGGACAAGAACTGATGATAAGGAGGCGAGGAAAAGTTTGTTGGAAAAGTGGGAAACTGAGGAACAATAGATTTGAGAACATTCCGGAAGATGCACAAGGCGTGTTGAAGTACAGCATAGTCTCCAATGAGGATGAAGACACCTTCTCTTTCACATCTACAAATGAAAGCCATACAAGTCAGTGGTTCCTGTCTGGTACTGGGCAGTTACTTTACAATAGCAACGGTGGATTCGTTGCAAGGGCTGATCTGTGTTTTGGATACAACAACACAGAAGGAGGGTGCCAAAGATGGCAGGATATACCTAAATGCAGGATTCCTGATGAAGTGTTTACCAAAAAGAGTCTTCGCTCTAATTATGAAAACGTAACTTATGACGATAATAAGAATATTAGTTACAGCGATTGTGAGGGTGCTTGCTGGAGCAATTGTTATTGCAATGGATTCAAAGAATACTATAATGATGGAAGTGGATGTATATTCTATCATTGGATTTCATCAAAAGATTATATAGTTGACGGCACTGTTTCGGGTGAAGACATTTACGTACTGGAGAACAAAGGGAACATAGTCCCTCATCATCACGGTATGTCTAATGCCAACTTCATTTCATTTTTTATAGACAAAAAAGAAGTTTCATTTCTAATGCTTCCAATCATACCCTAAATTGCGTACTGCAAAGTCTAAAGATTCCAATCATACCTAAATTGAATACACCCTTTATCAAGAGTGAATAATTTCTTTTTTTAGCAGTCTTTGATCTCCAAGTTGAAAAGGGAAGAACTCATTGGCTGCAACGCTTAACAATGGCATTGCAAATAATTATAAAGCCATAAAATTAATAATTGGTACTTGAAGATTTTGAGTTGTTGTAAGCAGGTACAAAGAGGTGGATATGGATAAGTACAGTAATAGCAGCTACTTTACTCATAATATGCGCATCCATTCTATGCCTGGCAATAAAGAAACGAAAACATGTGCTTCAAGGTAGTAACCTATTTCAAACTCATTGTTAAACAAAATCTTTTGATCACTTTTCTATATTTTAATATTTCTTATTTTCATCAGAGAAGAAAAGGAAAGAAATGACTCTAATCGAAGATTTTGGAAATGATTTGAACAAGGGACACGGTTTAAAAGTATTCGATTATACCATGGTTGTGGAAGCCACAAATGGGTTTTCATCAGAGAATAAGTTAGGACAAGGAGGCTTTGGACCAGTTTATAAGGTGATCGAAACTGCTCATGTTATGTGCTGCTAACTTTATTTCGTTGGACTCATGGTCTTTTTGTTCTCATTTCTTTAGGGAACTTTGCCAACAGGAGAGGAGGTTGCTATAAAAAGACTTGCAAAAAGTTCTACACAAGGAATTGTAGAGTTTAAAAACGAACTAACATTTATATGTGAACTTCAGCACATGAATCTTGTTCAACTACTTGGTTGTTGCATTCATGAAGAAGAGAAGATTCTAATTTACGAGTATATGCCCAACAAAAGCTTGGATTTCTATCTTTTCGGTGAGGAATGTGTTGAACATTATCTAATTATGTTTTCTGATTATGTGTTGTTTAACATGTCAAACAGATAAAACTTGTTTTCATTATTATGCAACTATTCAAACACATATTTAGGTCAACATTGATCTTTCTCAACTCTCATTGTTGTTTGTTGATGATAGATTTACTATAATTACTCAATTTTCCTAGTAGTTAGAACATCATGAAGAAAAGTCATTTATTTCTTTTTACATACATTCTAACGCACATCACTTTATGACCATGTGGAAGATTGTACAAGAAGCAAATTACTAGATTGGAATAAGCGGTTCAACATAATACAAGGAATTGCTCAAGGATTATTGTATCTTCACAAGTACTCAAGACTCAAAATCATTCATAGAGACTTGAAAGCTAGTAATATACTTCTCGATGAAAATATGAATCCAAAAATTTCAGATTTTGGAATGGCTAGAATGTTCACCCAACAAGACTCAGTATCAAATACGAACAGGGTTGTTGGGACATAGTAAGCTTGTTAAACTTGGTTATATTTATCTTATATATCAATCTATAAATAAAATTTATTTTCTGATGTAATATTTCTTGCAGTGGTTACATGTCTCCAGAATATGCTATGGAAGGAGTTTTTTCTACAAAGTCTGATGTATATAGTTTCGGGGTCTTGTTACTTGAAATTGTTAGTGGACGAAAAAACACTAGTTTTTATGACGAGGATCGCCCAATAAATCTAATTGGACATGTATGTAAAATTAGCTTTGATGAGTTTGTTTTTTGGTATAATATTCTTTTTGTCTAATTTGAACAAAACACTTATAGGTATGGGAACTATGGATAGATGACAAGTGTTTTCAATCAGTGGATCCATCATTAAATGAGTCACTTGATTATGATGAAGTGCAAAGGTGTATTCATGTTGGTCTCCTATGTGTTGAACAATATGCAAATGATCGACCAACAATGTCTGACGTTATATCAATGTTGACAAACAAGAGTGCAATAGTGTCTTTACCTAAAAAACCAGCATTTTATATTCAAAGAGAGATGTTTAATGAGAAGTTATTTTCTTCAGAGTTGTGTACTAGTTCTACAGTAGAAATTACTACTTCGTTGGAAATAGAACAAATCTGAGTGAGCTATGTACTAATTAAAAAAGAAACTAGATATTTACTTATTCATTGCAAGTTAAGAAATGTTTGTTATATTTTTAAGATAGTAAACATTTGCTTTTATTTTTAATTTGTCCCTCAAATCATTTAAATGGGTGAAGATTGATTCAATAAAATCTTATTTAAAGGTTACTAGACTGTCTTTTCATGTTAGACCTTCCAGAGCTTCATATACAGTTTCTACCATATTTGGTAGATGGTCTTAGTAGACCATTTGGTTTATTAGCGCCTACTAAGACTTGAACAATATGGTGAAACCATCTAATTGACAAACATTGTTCATGTGTTTTTTTTGTTACTCTATACATGTTTTATGTGAGTCACTTATAGTATTGCTATATAATGAGGAGATCATGGTTCAAAATATATCAACACAAGACGGAGTGATCACAAGAAACAAGGAAAGTTAAAGAAATGGAAAAGAATACGGACCATCCGAGAGGATTTTAGAGAAGTTCTTATAAGAAGCAAGGTTAAGGTGTTAAATTAAGAACTTCATCAAGTCAATAAGACTTTAGGACTCTTATAAAATGTAAAAAATATAGAAGAATCCAAAGAGAAAAAAATCTACAACTTGTGTGGTCTTGTTTGTTATCTTCTTCATAGTTTTGGTGTTTGTTTCTTAGGATAAGTCTAACTTAGGGTAGAATAAGAAAATCCTAAGGAAATCATGTGTTAAGAAGTCTCACACTCTCCTTAGAGGCTTAATTTTCATGACTCTTAGGCTATAAAAGAGCACCTTTGCTCATGTAAAATCACACATTTGATAATAGAATACACTTTATCTTTAAAGCCTATGAGTGAGTTTGAGCATGAAAAAAAAGTTGTTTGGTTGAGTTTTCAGTGGTGCAGAAAGGAAAAACGAGTGCGGCTATTTTACATTTATAAGGGCGGCTATATAGTCGCACTTGATCAACATGCACTCTTAAATCGAAGATTTACAAGTGCGGCTATTTAGCCGCATTCGTAAATGCAATTTATAAATGTACCTATGGTAAATAGTCGCATTCTTCTTTTTTAAAAATAAAAATAAATTAAAACCCTAAACCTTAAGGCAACAACAACAACAACGACGGAGCAAATACAGCATAACAAAAACCCAAACAACAGACAATGAAGCAGTGGTGACCTTCACCGCACGGTTCCACATTAGGGATTTCAAAATTTGTCTACAACATAATATCATTAAATTAAAACTAATCAATGAATGTTAAAAAGCATTATATGATAACGATAATAATGTAGAGCTTGCCTGAGCATCCTCCCAAAGCATGTTTCGATCGACTTCTAACACATCATCCCATGAATTAATCAAAATGGAGAGCCTCTCACGAGAAATAACTCCAAGATAGAGATTAAACGTCTCAACATTAGGAGCAGAAGCCACTCCAGTGTTGGCATAAATGTCAACACGTGTATTCTCACCAGCAGCACATCTCAATGAGAGACACTTCAATCTAGTAGGTCTTTTACTGCCTCGTCCAAATTAGGGTCTGATTGGCGTTTGATCGTCATCCATATCTGCGTCAAAAGAAGATCATATAAAACAAATACATAAAATTCTAAATGCGTATTATCAAAAATATTTCTAGATTTATTACCATAGTAGGATGACTGTTCATGTGTAAATTCCTTCATTATGGTCTTACGGGTTGCATGTACATCATCAACTACATTGTCATCTTTATTAATTATCATTGGTGTGAATGAACGGGGGTCACCATTTTCAATATCATCTATGACCTTCCCTTGTTTTTTCCCGTGTAAAACGACATACCGATGTTTTGACGTAGGATCTTTGACGTAAAAAACTTGAGATGCTTGTTGAACCATTATAAATGGCTCATCTCGATACCCTATCTTTCAAAAGTCCATTGGTGTGAATTTAGATTCATCAATTTTAACCCCACTTTTATTTTCAACCCATTTACACTTGAAAACTAGAACAAAAAACTTAGTATAGTCAACCTCCCATATCTCTTCTGTAAAACCATAGTTTGTCATTGATCCAAGTACAAGATTTGTATCTTTCGAAGTGGAAAACTGCATTGAGTCGACTTCAAGATTAACACCAGAATTTTTAATTGTACTATTTTCATCCATAGATTTCGTGTAAAATATACAATTGTTCTCTTCGTACGCTGTACAAGAAATGACATCAAACTTCAATTCAGCAGCCAACCAGGTCAAGGTCTTCAATGTCGTTGAATCCTTTAACACCTCGTCTTTAAACCAAGGCATGAATGTTCTATTATGTTCCATCAATACCCATTTCTCTGCTTCTCTTGGGTTATTTGCCTTCACAATGACTTTATGAGCTTTTATGTAAGGTATAACTTCATCTGTGTTATTTAATATATACAAATGTGCTTGCAAGACTTCTGATTGAGATTTGCTTACAATATTCACACCACGTAAACATTTACTTGTAGAACGCCTGTGGTGCCATGAAGTAGTTGGAAGACCTATTGGATTTGCTTTTGACATGTACTCTGAACAAAATTTAATACGTACTTTCTTCAGCTATGTACCTTTCAATCATTGAAGCTTCTGAACGATAATGATTTTTCATATAACCTTTCAAAGTTTTCATATACCGCTCAACAGGATACATCCATCTTAAGTACACTGGTCCACACAATCTAACCTCTCTTACGATTAGGTAGGGTGTTTCCCTCTGGAAGCATATCCTTCAACAATTAAAGCAATTCTGTGAAGCTTTTATCAGTCCATCCATTTATTGTCTTCAAATTCATCAATCTTAACACCGCCGACAACCGTGTGAAGTTGGTTGATCCAGGATACAATGGAGTCTCTGCATCGATTGACATACTTCCATATCCATGCGCTTTTGCAAAAGACTCAGCTCCCACATCACAAATCATATCGATCATCTTCTACATCATCATGTACTGCATCATCCATGGTGGACCCCACATATTCTTCAGTTACGGAATAACATGGTAAATTTAATAATTCACCATACCATGTCCAAGTTGTATAAGATCGAAGAAACCCACCAGATAGAAGGTGCCCCCTGACTATCTTAACATCCAATATCCTTCCATTCAAAGAGTTAATGCATGCACACCTGATCTTTGCTCCATCATGACCATTATTATTCGCGTTATGTTGCGCAAATTGTATAAATTCTTTTACTCATCTTTCGTACTTATCACTTATGCGAACAAAATTAATCCAATTTTGATCCATTATATTCTGTAATAGTCATTCAGGTGTTTTCTAATTAGTGTTCTATGTCACATTTGCTGAGGATCGAACACCCCCATACTCAATATAGCACATATCAATAATATAAATATATCTATCATCTAATAATTTAATAATTCTATTCTAACCTAAAAACAAAAATAATATAAATTTAAAAAATACAAACTATAATAAATAAACAAATTAATAACATTAAAAAATATAAAACACCACCAACCTTGTGCGTGAAGGCAATGATGGTGGTGAAGAGCGGCGCGAGACCTGCAGCAGCGACGGAGCAAGGCCCAGTAAAAATTCAAACAGTGCCAATGAAACAGTGGTGACTAGCAATGGCAGAAAACAAACAAATAAGAGAAATGGAAAAAATACAAAAACCAATGGTGAAGAAGAAGTAGAGAGCTCCAAACGACTCATCGATGACATGAAGAAAATGCATGCAATGTGGATATAAGAAGATAGGAAGCACCTAGTAGAAGAATAGAAGAGAAACCAAGTGCCAGAGAAATGAAAGTATGAAAACATATGTGGTGCATTTCTGAGTAAGGGTAAAAAATGTTTTAAGAATGCAAGTATTAGATAAAGCCGCATTCATAAACAAAGCGCTTTGTTTTAAGAATGCGACTTTACCTAATAGTCGCATTCTTAAATGAAGTTAATTTAAAAAATAGCACCGTATTTTAAATGATAGCATCTGACAGTAAAAACGCATTAAATAAATGGTCATTATTTTTATATTTTGCACTAGTGTGTTGACAATAAATCAAAATTGTTTAATTTAAAAACAAAACCTTGGAAAAATTATAGTTAAATAGATAAAAGCTAAAATTAGTAAACTTAAACACAATATAGAAAATAACATAGATTCAAGCCTCTTGTAAGTTGCTTTTATATACTAATTCTTTTAAAATTATAATGGACCTCTAATAAATATGAACTATAATTTTCCAATTGTGAAAAAAAGGTGTTAAACTTATCCATACTAAAATGATATCCATATCTTTGAAAGTTCAATAATGGAAGAGAAGAGATTACTCAAAACCAAAAGGAAATGAAAGATATAGGTCCCACAACACGAAGTTTTGTTGGCCATTGTTAATGTCTTTCACTTTATATTGATATCATGTGTAAACATTTTAAAAGTTAATTCGTTTATGAATTAAACATATTTAAATATTTGTAAAAATTATTTTTATTAATTTTGTAAATATAATTTTTAATTTATTTATAGTAATCTTACCTTGTATAAAGAAATGATGGTTTTTTAAATTTTATAAGTGTTTATAAAATATGTACCTTAAATACAATCTAACTCCGAGTATTCATTCAACTTATCCATACTTTTTTCAATTTTTTTAGTAAAGATAAGTGATACTTTTCTTTTCTTTTACTGAAAGATCCTTTCTTTTTCTTTCCAACAGAAAAGGGTTGGTCATATCTAGAACACGAGTTTCAGAAATTCTAAACTGGTATTGAAATTGTAATTTATATACTTGTTAATTATAACCTTTTCATGTTTTCCTTGTCTTAATTTTTAGATATGTATTTTAATATATCTATATACACACATAGATAATAACAATATTATGTGTATTCAAATTGTACATTTAAAATGATTTTAACAAGGCTTATGCATGTTTAAAGTTATGCACTTAAGTTAAATTCCTCTAACATTTTTATTACTTTTAGTCTTGATATTATGCTTTAGTGTTTTCTTTAATTTCCTTTGTTTAAGGCTGAAAACAAAAAATAATAAAAAATATTTTAAATTAAAATAATTATATTATTTTTGGTGTCTTACTCAACTAAATAATATATTTATTTTTATTCACTAATAATATTTTTGTAATTATTTATTATGACCAGTGACATTTTATTTTTTTGCTGATAAATAAGCATTACTTGACAGAATGTTATTTAAATAATAATAATAATAATAGTAATTGCAAAACAAATAAATCACTTTACAATGATTAAATCTTATGATTCTTTTTGTTATCACTTCGCCAATTCTTTAGAAATTATTATGATCGACTTACAATGTTATATAATAACAATAATTATTTTATGGAAAAAAAATATTGTATAGTTATTTTTATACAATGAATATGACAACCTCACTTCAGATTTTAGTTTTTATGAAGTTTGCTTTCTGATATGCTTTAACAGGTAATTTTTTACAACCAAAATAATTAAGATAAGTTACTTGTTCACTAACATTTCAACAACAAAAATTGCATTTAAAAAGTACATGCACATTATTTCAACTTACCACAGTATCACACTCTCACCCTCTTGCAAATGAGGCTTATCCTTCAGAAACTTGTGCTTGCTTTCATGCACCTGTGGTTGTGGTGGAGTTCTTCTATTCATGTTGATGCAGCAGATGACAGTTTAAACCCCGGTGATACATTCAACTCCTCTTCACAACTATATTCTAAGAGTCGCAATTATTTTCTGGATTTTTATTCGCTTTTAAGTGGAGGTGAATTTTTTACTTACTTAGCAATACAAAATGCACATGACAATACTATAGTTTGGGACGCAAATAAAGAACAATCTGTCCACCAGAACGATGCAGTTCTATCCTTAAACTTCTCTGGCGTGCTGAAAATAGAATATCCATCTGTGAATAAACCAATTATTCTGTATTCTCCACCTCAACCTATCAACAACACTGTGGCCACTTTGTTGAACACAGGCAACTTTGTTCTTCAACACCTTCACTCCAATGGGACAACCACTCTCTTGTGGCAGAGTTTTGATTATCCCACCAACACTTTGATCCCCACCATGAAGTTAGGCGTTAATCACAAAACAGGCCATCGTTGGTTACTTTTTTCGTACTTGACCGAAGGGCGTGCGACTCCAGGTGGCTTTAGTCTTGAATGGGAACCAAAGGGACAAGAACTGATGATAAGGAGGCGAGGAAAAGTTTGTTGGAAAAGTGGGAAACTGAGGAACAATAGATTTGAGCACATTCCAGAAGATGCACAAGGCGTGTTGAACTACAGCATAGTGTCTAATGGGAATGAAGACAGCTTCTCTTTCACATCTACAAATGAAAACATTACATATTTCTGGTCCTTATCGGATACTGGACGGTTATATTACGATGACAAAGAGGGATATGTTGCAAGGGCTGATCTGTGTTATGGATACAACAACACAGATGGAGGGTGCCAAAGATGGCAGGATATACCTAAATGCAGGATTCCTGGTGATGTCTTTACCAAAAAGAGTCTTTACCCTAATTATGAAAATGTAACCTATGAAGAAAATGAGAATATTAGTCACAGTGATTGTGAGGCTGCTTGCTGGAGCAATTGTAATTGCAGTGGATTCAAAGAACTCTATACAGATGGAAGTGGATGTAGATTCTATCAATGGAATTCATCAAAAGATTATATAGTTGACGGCACTGTTTCGGGTGAAGACTTTTACGTACTTGAGAACAAAAGGAACATAATCCCTCATCATCACGGTAGGTCTGATGCCAACTTCATTTCATTTTTTATAGACTAAAAAGAAGTTTCATTTCGAATGGTTCTTTATCAAGAGTGAATAATTCTTGAGCATTTCTTTGTTTGTACAACTTTGGTGTGGATCTTAGGGAACTGCACCAAAAAAAAATTCTTTTTTTAGCAGTCTTTGATCTACAAATTGAAAAGGAAAGAACTCATTGGCTGCAACGCTTAACAATGACATTGAAAAAAAATTATAAAGCCATAAAATGAATAATTGGTACTTGAAGATTTTGAGTTGTTGTATGCAGGTACAAAAGGGTGGATATGGATAAGTACAGTAATAGCTACTACTTTACTCATAATTTGCGCGTTGATTCTATGCCTGGCAATAAAGAAACGAAAACATGTGCTTCAAGGTAGTTACATTCTTCTAACTCATTGTTACATAAAACATTTGATCACTATATTTTAATATTTTTCATTGTCATCTGAACAGAGAAGAAAAGGAAAGAAATGAGTCTAATGGAAGATTTTGGAAATGATTTGAATAAGAAACACGGTTTAAAAGTATTGGATTATTCATTGGTTGTGGCAGCTACAAATGAGTTTTCATCAGAGAATAAGTTAGGACAGGGAGGCTTTGGACCAGTTTATAAGGTGATCCAAAATCCTCATTTTATTTTATGGGTTGGTAACTATTTTTTGGAGAACTCATCATGACCTTTTTGTTCTCATTTTGTTAGGGAACTTTACCAACAGGAGAGGAGGTTGCTATAAAAAGACTTGCAAGAAGTTCTGCACAAGGAATCGTTGAGTTCAAAAATGAACTAACACTGATATGTGAACTTCAGCACATGAATCTTGTTCAACTACTTGGTTGTTGCATTCATGAAGAAGAGAAGATTCTAATTTATGAGTATATGCCCAACAAAAGCTTGGATTTCTATCTTTTCGGTGAGGAATATATTGATCATTATATAATTATGTGTTGTTTACAATGTTTTTTTTTTATCAGCAAAGAATGAAATTAAATTAAGAGGGATACAAAAGGGATATCCAACCCTTTTACATAAACCAAACCACATTAAGAATCTCCAAGTATAAAGAGATGAACAAACACCCTAGAAGCAATAGATAGATAATGTTTGCTGCATAAGCTAAACATCCTATTCCAGCTAGCACTGTGCTCAAATTGGAATGCTATAAGCACTGAAAACTGCAGCTACAAAACCATAAAAAATACACCAAAATATTGGTTATCTTCACCACCTCATTGACATTCCTTCTACCCAACTTGCAGTGGCACGATTGTAGCACTTGTCACAGATCACTTCAATGCAACATCTTCCATTCGCTCCTTTTTGGACTTTGGCTTCCCCCTGTTTGCTCCTTTTAAGCTCACTTTTATCAAAAACCAACTTCCTACTTGCCAGGGTCCATCTCGCACTTAGATTGGTTGGAGTTTACAACTTCGACTTACATCCCCCAACATGTCTGAATCCCCACCACAACCTCTACTGCTACCATCCACATGTGAGACCACTAGTTGATCAAAAAACACAATTAGGGATTTTCACAACAACCAAAACACCACATAAAAAATACAGTTTTTGTTTCCTGCATAAAGAACCCTAAACCAGCATACACCCTGCCTCTATTGGTCTGTTATAAGACACATCAAAACAGAATCCTCCATCATGTCCTTAACATTCCTTTTGACTCTCTTGCATACAAGCACATATGTCCTTTCCATCTTGCACCAGCTGCAGACCGTAACAAACCCACCAACACCTCCAACCAACTATAAATCCAGTATAGGTCGTAGTCTTAAAACTCTTGGCACCTGGGAGTCCTAATTATAACTTCTAATGCAAAGCATTGGATTAAGAATCCAATAGATAATTTTTCTTTTCATTATCATGCACAACTATCAAAACATGTATATTTTTTTTACATTTTTTACATTTGCATAATATATATTCTAAGGCAAGTCACTATTATATGAACATGGAGAAGATGGTACAAGAAGCAAATTACTAGATTGGAATAAGCGTTTCAGCATAATACAAGGAATTGCTCAAGGATTATTGTATCTTCACAAGTACTCAAGACTCAAAGTCATTCATAGAGACTTGAAAGCTAGTAACATACTTCTTGATGAAAATATGAATCCAAAAATTTCAGATTTTGGAATGGCTAGAATGTTTACTCAACAAGACTCGATATCAAATACGAACAAAGTTGTTGGGACATAGTAAGCTTGCTAAACTATGTTACATTTATTTTATATCAATGTATAAATAACATTTTTTTTCTCATGTAACATTTTTTTTTGCAGTGGTTATATGTCTCCAGAATATGCTATGGAAGGAGTTTTTTCTACAAAGTCTGATGTGTATAGCTTTGGAGTATTGTTGCTTGAAATAGTTACAGGAAGAAAAAACACTAGTTTTTATGATGATGATCACCCTTTGAATCTAGTTGGACATGTATGTAAATTTGGTAAGTTTGTTTCTTGGCTTGATACTATTATTGTGTCTAATTTGAGTAAATACTTACAGGTATGGGAGTTATGGAAAGATGACAAATATTTTGAATTAGTGGATCCATCACTAAATGAGGTATTTGATCATGAGGAAGTGCAAAGGTGTATTTATATTGGCCTCTTATGTGTTGAACATTATGCAAATGATCGACCCACAATGAGTAACATTATATTAATGTTAACAAGCAAGAGTGAAATAGTGTACTTACCTCAAAGACCAGCATTCTATGTTCAAAGGTATATGTATCCTGAGAATTTATCTTCCTTAGAATCTTGTACTGGTTCTACACTAGAAATCACTGCTTCTACAGTAGAAACGATTACTTCTACTGAATATGTATGTACTGATTTAAAAAAAAATTGACTTATGATTATCAGTTAAGAAATGTTTGTTACATTTTAGAGATAGCATAAGTTCGTTTTATTTTTAGTCCATGCCCCCAACTACCTACTAAAATCATCCTAGGGTAAGCTAGTTCTTTTTGATGAAAGAACAAAGTTACACAAAACAAAGTTAGACATATAATTTTTATTTTATGTATTTGTCTTGAGGTAGTTCTCCTTTTTAATGGTTTTAAATTAAAAAGTTAATATAATTAAAATTATATAAAATTTATATATATAAGCTTCTTATAAAGTAAAAAACAAATCAATAATAATTATCAAATACTCTGTTATGTAAACAATGAATACTTTCTTTGTATCTAACAATGAGTACACTATTGAAAAAGTTAAAACAGGAAAACAATTCATCTTCAAAAATTGAGACTTCAATTTTATTGGGTCATAACCCAAACCAAAGGGGTAGCGCATTACCAGAAAGCTATAAATAATTGAATCTTTCTTAAACCAATGGCCGACAAAACTTTTATTTGTCTCAGTTTCTTTGACTCATCAATAATTTTTTCTTCAAATGTTTTAGAAACTAAATCAGTAACTCAACTGTTCAAGATAACTGAAAAAATGAGTGAATTTGTTGTTGTATATATGAGTGGATCGAATCACCATATCACTACTTAAATGGGTAAAGTTGTCTATATTTAATTTATAAAAACTTTTGTAATATATATATATATAATGTGTCATATTATTATTGGCTGTAACTTGGTTCAACTGAGAAGATCTGTAGCTCTAAAGAATTGGTTTTATCATAACGTGTTAGCGTTATTTTTGCAAAGAATTTATCCAGTTTTAAATATATATGTTAGAATTAGAGGCCTTAAACAATAGGGAGGTGAATTGTTTATAAAAAAAATTTGCAAACTTTGAAGGTATAATGAAAGTCAATGAGAAATCAAAGCAGAGAAACTAGTTCAGCAAATTAAACAAAGCCGTTTTAAGTTGATTTTAGAAAATCAACCGGTTGTTTTTGCAAAACAATCAGTTGTTTATACCAGCAGTGTGTAAAATCAAAGTTAAAGCAGTTTAAAGAGTGTAAGGATAGGGAGAATCACACAAGATGTTTTATACTGGTTCAGTCTTAACCAAAAGCTACATCCAATCTCCATAAACCACCGGGTATTCCACTAACAAATCAAACACCTTGATTTACACCACACACACCAAAGAGGTGATCTTGAACCCTTCAAGAACACAACCCTCCTTTGGTAATCACAACACAGATTCCAGAACAACCTCTGGATCTACACACCAACAATCTTTACGGAAATACAATGTACAAGAGAAAAGGAATGAATAAACTTGGTCTAATCACAGATTGAAAAACGAAAAGCAATCCTATTTCTCTTGAAGAAAGAATCCAAAGCCTTTAATAATCTTGGAAAACTTGATTTGTAAAATGATAATCTCAATCTCTCACAGCTAGGAGCGTAAAACAAATTATTTAAACTTCAATTAGTTGTTAAAAACATTTAATTCACGAGCCAAATCAGTTTTAAATCAATTAAAACAAATTTAACAAACTTAACAAATTCTGTTAAGGATTTTCAAAAAAACAATCAGTTGATTTACGGAAACAACCAATTGAATTGGTTTGACAAAAAGGTCAACAAATTTCAAGTTTTTCCAAATGCTTTTCAAAAACTTAGTGTAAAACAACGAATTAAAACAATAATTCAACAGGTTGTTTTTCCACTTACATTAGAAAAACCCCTTTTCAAAAGAAACTTGATTAAATCAACTTTGGATCAATTCTCTAAGTGGATTACACTTTCAAACACTACAAAAAACATACACAAAAGCAGCAACTAGTCTTCACACAATCTTCAAGATTTTGAGTCATCAAAGCCTTTGTCCAACAATCTCCCCCTATTTGATGAAGACAAATCCCTGGTTTCTTGTGTTGTTCTGTTTGAATTTAAAAGTAACTGCAAAATAGCAATTGTGCATGTACTAGATAGCAATAAAGTCCAGGTTTAAACAACACCAAATAACTAGTTTTCATCATGTGGTTTCTAGCAAGAAAACCAGCAAAATCAATGTGAAAACCAGTGAGATAGGTGCAGAATCAGAGCATAAACAACAACTCAAAGCAGCAGAATTTAAACCAGATAATAAACTAGATAAATGCAGCAGAGTTTAACACATAAACTAGATAAATCTCCCCCTATTTGTCTTCACAAATAGAGTGAGACATGTGACAAAAACAAAATTAAGAAAAATTGTTCACCAAGATGAAACAGAATAAGAAAGAAAACATTTAAAGGTCTTCAATCCTCTTTCCCATATTGGAGCTCAAAGAGTTGATTCTGAACAGCCTCAATCTGTTCGTCCAAATTCTAAAATCTTACCACACAAAACTCATGATGAGTTCTTTGTTCATCTGCAAAGTTGTCCATTATGCTCACCATCAACCTTTCAAATGGTGACATAGAGGTAATGCATTCTCCCATGTTTTCTGTACTTGGACCAACATTAAAGGCACCAACAGCTTCAGTATCATAAGCATTAGCACATGCATCATCTCCAACAGCAGCAACAATATGTTGTTCTTCATCATCTTAAACTACACTTGAAGAGCCAGCTTGATCACCGTCTTTGCTTACCCATTTCCCTTTAATTTTGGTGAAACTCATCTTGCTAAGGGAACTATTGTTCACCTCATGTGATGACTTCATCACTTCAAATTGCTCCTCTTCAAGATCAACATCAAAATAATGCAAAAATTTAGAGATAAGAATAGCGTATGGGTAATGATAGTCACATAACCTCATAGATTTTTGCATGTGCTCCTTAATAATGTGTATCCAATTGATCTTGATCTTGTTCATGATGCAAATGAGCACAAGATCTTCCTCAGTCAGCATAGACTGGGTTCTTCCTCTTGGTGTTAATATCCATGAAACAATAAAAGCCACTATTCTTTCATTTAGTTTTAGGCCACCAATAGAAAAGTTCCTCAGTTTGGATTGGGGATTCTTAAGATAGCTTTTATAAAACTGCATTTTGTTGAATTCTTCAACAACTCAAATGTTCCCTTTATTCATTTTCAATCCAACATTTGCAGTCCAGACTTCACGAATTATCTCCATATCAACTTCTTTCACATGTGAGCAGATGTTATCACCAACAATTTGAAGATTGGTGTAGAAAACCCTCACAAGGTCAGGATAGATATTCCATGACAACTCCAGGAATGTTTTCAGCATATGTTCTTTCAAAATATCTCTTACTTCAGAGAGCTTTTTTTCTTTCAACCACCTGAGGAAATGATCTTTAGATTATTGATTGCTTTCATACTCATTTCATGTAGGAATTTCTCAATCTTGACATCTTCTCTAGAAAACCAGCTTTCAAGACGTCCTCCTGTCTTCTCAACATGAGTCTTCATCCTTTTAGAGGAAGGAGGAAATTTCAAAAGCAAGAAGAGTGCAGTAGTTTTGAAATGAGAGTAAAAAAAATAATTGGTTGATTCTGTGAAGGAAAACAACTGCATAAAACATTGTTATATAGGAAGTAAAAGAAGCTACATATTTTGGCTTTTAGTGGGTTGTTTTCCTCAAGGAAAAGAATCTGTTTAGAGGCACACAAACCCACGTCAGATAAAACCAGAAATCACATGGTTAGCACATGTAGACTTTGACTAGTCATAATGGCTCTTAATTTTCCAAGAAGATATGGAATATATTCCAGTTATGATCATCATAACTTCCTTTTAGAGCGAATTCAAAGCCATGATATGTGCAATTTTGACTCATAACAACTTTGAAAAGGAATCAGCAGCAGAATCAATGCATAGAGAAATAAATCAACTCTAATGCAATGTTGTCAGAGGGGAATCAATCGTTTGTTTCGTGAAAATAATCGGTTATTTTTTTATGATAGCAATTATGATTTTCACAAATCAAGAATTCTTGGCAAAGAGGAACCAGAATAGAAATACTCACATACCCTTTGCATAGATGGGAGATTTCACATTTAAAGACATCAAATGAGATCTTACATAATTCAAGTGGAAAGGAGATACAAGTTTAAGAAATAAGAAGACATAAGTTCTTATCCTTTAGACAAAGTTACTTTCACAAGGAGCCATGGTACATGATTTAAGAAATCCTTTTGACTTTCAAGATAACAGAGTGCAATTAAGATAAGCAACTAGAAGTCCAGTTTGGATCTTTCCCTTTCAAGCTTGATTCTTTAATCCAAAGATTCTTGATTCTTAACACTACAAGAAAATCATGAAATAGAAACCAAAATAATTAGTTGCAATAGTAACTAAATTAGAGACCATTTTAGAAACTAAAAAGAAATTTGGTTTCTAAATTAGTTTCTATTATTTTGTATTATTGTTAAATAGTTTCTAAATTGGTATCTAATTAGCAACCAAGGTTTTTGCTACCAAATTTAGAAACTAAATAATTGGTAGTTAAAACCTTAGTTGCTAATTAGATACCAATTTAGAAACTATTTAACAATAATAGAAAATAATAGAAACTAATTTAGAAACCAATTTTTTTTTCTAGTTTCTAAAATGGTCTCTATTTTAGTTCCTATTGTAACTAATTATTTTGGTCTCTAAAAATTGGTTTCTATTTCATGATTTTCTTGTAGTGTAAGAGTACCTACAAGAAAATAAGATCAAGTAGCAAGGTTTGGTCCCCTAACAAATTTGGGTCCATTGGCATTAATTTTATCATTAAAAACCTTAGGATTCTTAAGAACTTACTTCAAAACACCCCTTCAAATCTTCTTCTAAAGCCTCAAGAAAACCCTATTGAACTAGAAAAGCATGCATCTTCAATGACCATAGCCCGAAATCATTCAAACCAGTGAATTTCTCAACCTCATACTTTTCAAAATTCATCTTGATTGAGTTTCTTCATTCCATACTCACCATACCATTTTGTTGAGTACAAACAGAGTTCACTAGATCGTTTAATCAAATTAATATGAACAAAAATAAATAGAAAATATGAATGAGAAAGTGAAATAGGGTATAACAAAGTAAAAAAATCACAAAAAAATAATTTTAAGTGGTTCGATTGTTAATCAAGTCTACATCCATAAATAGAGTTTTCACTATGAGTATCTTTAGAAATTGCAACACTCTCTACCCTTAAATTTTTAAAAATTGTCAAGTTTACGTTCCTAAGTAGAAGACAAAAAAATAACTCTCTTATAACTTTCCACTATCCACTATGCATGTTTCTCATACAAATCAACCATGTGTACAGCAAATAACCAAAGTCTATCATCTATCATAAAACAAAAGTTGTAGTATAACAGATAACAAGCTTAGCTTCCTCATATAAACAGTAAACTTAAAGCAGAGTACCAGTTTGTCCTGCACCAAAAACTTGCAAAAACAGATGGCACCATACTGCGAAATCTGTAATTCCTCCATATTTTCCCGAATCAAACATGTTCAAAGCGCTCACAAAGTATCTAATACCTTCCCTATTTGGTCTTCAAGCTATAGCAATTTCTATTCCCTTCTGAAAAGCTTCTCAGTGACATAAGCTGCATAAAAAATTGATGATGTTTTGAAAAGAGTTAAAGGTTAAGCTGTGAATTTCACCAAAAACATTCTCATCCTCTTCATTTGGTATGCAGGTCGTGTCAAAGTGCCTCTCTTCTACCCCCACGATCACAACTTACTCATCTAAAAACATTACAAGAATTCAACACCCATTCTTCTTGATCCTTGTTAGCCCGTGTAACTTCATGACCGAGCTAAGCTCCTTGACTGCTGCACAATTATGCAGGACTATGCAACAACTAGAAAACATCTTTCATTGTTGGTTCTACATGATCTACTTTTAGACCAACCATATTCCTACTGCCAAGAATGATATCACACACGACACAAAAAATATAATTAGAGTAATTTTTTTATCTTTTCAGAGAGTTAGTGACTCACTCTCTATATATGTTTTCTTATAGTAAATCCTTATGTAATTATATAGGGGTAATGTACGAGTTTAGTATGTAGGTAATACATACGGATTTAGTTTATAGGTAATTTACAATACAAATTTAGTTTATAGGTAATTATATACGAATGTTGTATTTAAGTACATATGGACATTATCTACTAATATGATATATGAAATTTTTAACAAATTTTTAAATTTGTAGGTAATAGCCTTATACATGGGAGTTACTTACATATTTTTGGTCATCAGTCCCATAGATAGCTCAATTTTACTTATGGATTTCTTTTTGTAACTTATGCATTTGATAATACAAAAAGTTATAATAAAAAAGGTATGAAATGCTTGTAATTCATGAGTCGTGAGAAGTGAAATTTAAGCCTGAGTCAACTTTACAAAATTGGTTTGTAAGATGAGGTTTGCATAAATTATACACTATGAATTGACCTTATATTTATTCGATGTGACATCTTCAACACATACCCCTGACGTTGAGACTGTCAATTCATGCGTGAGATTAGATCTTTATGGGTGGTCTAATAGTGAATTGCGTGTGACTAGACATTCATGGATGATTCGATAGTGAATGTCACGATAGGTCCAACAACTCTTGTTAGAATAAACTCTAAATGACTTTGATATCATCTTAAGGAGTCGACTTTAAATTTAACTCTTTAAAACCGGTTTGTGATGTTTCAAACGATGATAAGCACATGTTACAACAGAAAAAAGAACATAAAAGAAGTATATGGAATAGTGTGAAATGTAGATAATTTGATAATGACACACTTAAAAGGCTTGGGTGGAAATATCAAACAGAATGAATAATATTGGTTTTTCATATTAGGACAAAAGCATTTAAAATAAACAGTGCATCACAAGGTAGTGTATCATATGTATGCATGAGGTATATCAAATATACAGAAGCTTAGGGAAATGAAATGGTAGAGAGTAATTAATGAGATGTAGAAAGGAAGTGTGTTATAAAAAATGGGAGGTTGATAAGTAGGAAGAAAGAAGATAAGGAAGGCGAAAGTGGAAAGCATAAACATAGCAGCAAAATATGATTTTCTGAGATGAAATACAACTACCGTCAAACCTATAACCACTGCCTCAAACTGGAAACACCTTGGTTTCACTCAGTACTAAGCAAAATCATAAAGCATTGAGTTCGGGTTGGGGTGATAAGTGAGATTTGGAGTCACAGGAATCGTATAATTTTTAATAGAGGAGTGGCAGACGAGAAAGAGATCTTTGCGTTGGCACAGGTAAAGGCTTGGTCTTGGGTTTCAACAAATTCCCTGTTAGTTTCGTTTTCTTATTCTGATTGGTGTTTGGCTCCTTTGGAGTGTACGAGAGGTTAGTTTCTTGAGGTTTTTTTGCTTGGTTTTGTAAGGGATAGAAGAGTTGGTTTGGTTTTTGGGAGGCGTTAGGTTTAGCTTTTTTATGTATAAGGGTTGAACCACCCCTGAAGTGGTTCTATTTTTATTTTATTTATTTTTTATTGCCAATAAAAAAAATAAAGCATTGAGCTAAGCAAACAAGATAGAGGTTAATATTGTAATATAGGAACATTGTTCACAAATTTTGTTTTATTTATTTCTTAACTTTATTTTTTTTATTTATATTTATATATATAAATATATAAATACAAAAACTTAAAAAAAATAAACTAAAGTTAAAAATACTAAATATTATAATTAAATAAAATTAAATAAAGAGAAAATAAAAAATACAACAAAGCCAAAAATCTGATGTGGTTACAGGTTTGCTTTAGATTTATAAATTATAAGTAGATAGATAACTTCTTATTTATTCTTTATTTTTTTCAAGTGCTTTTAATTTTAAAAATAAATAAGTTTTATTCAATTAATCTATGACGTAAAAGGGAAAATATTGTCATCAGAAAAACTACAAAATATATATGATTTAGACCAAATTAATGTTAAAGATATCATGCTAAATAGCAGTTGGATCTCTTTACGTGCAAAAGCAAAGTTAAAGTTAAAGTTCTATGAAAACATGTTTCCACAAAAGAACAGCCAACGAAGATCCCTTCCAATCGTCATATTAATGGTTGCTAACATGCCACATATATTTTTAGTTAGATTTTACTTTTTAGTTTTTTTAACTTATTTTTATGCTCATTTTTATTTATTAACTTTTTTTTAAATGTCCATCGTAGTCTTTTAAATTTTTGAGACAATTCATCGCATATTGGTTTAGTTAAATTTTATTAACATTCCTACACTATGTGATAAAATAATTCATATGATAGTTCAAGAGTGTCTGATGCTTGATTAGTTCGTCTATCTTCTTCAATGCATCTATTCTTAGGCTTTGATAGTATCAGATAGTCTACCCTATTTCAAACTGTAATTTTTTTTGTCTCTCATCCTTCATAACATTTCGAGTTCATTTGTAAAAGTATTGTTCATGTGACTTTTTTCACTAGTTTATGTTTAATTTATGAAAACTAATTATGATAATTATTTTTGTATAAATAGAGTCTTATATAACAGTTTCAACTAGTTAAGAATTAAGAGTTTTCGAGAGAAACTTCGAGTTATAATATACGTTAATAGGGAATTTCTAACCATAGATGTAGATTGAAGTTTGTTAACATTTTAATTGAGTCATGTTAATTTCTTCCTATGTTTTCAACCTTACTCCTTTGTGTTAACCATCTAGCTGTTCTTGCAAGTTTCTCCGTTATGATTTTTTTATTATTATTAGTAGACGGTCTAGTAAATTTGTTTTAACTATTTTCACGTCATTTCATTTTATTCTTTTCCATCACATTGTCTATGAAAGATAAAACTAAAAATATTAATGATGTGACATAGGGTGCATGAAGCTTCCCTTCGCATTTCATCCTAATATGTTTTAGTGGATTCAATTTTGCATGGTTTATTTTGTATATTATTATAATTTTTATTTATTATTAATTTATATTATGTTAGATGTTAGTTTAGAATAAAATTATCGTGTTGGTATTGAGTCTGAGGGTGTTCGACCCTTAGCAAACGTGTGAGATAGAACACTCATTAGAAAACACATGAATGACTATTACAGGATGGATCAAAATTGGATTAATTTTGTTCGCATAAGTGATAAGTACGAAAGAGAAGTAAAAGAATTTATACAATTTGTGCAACGTAACGCGAATAATAATGGTCATGATGGAGCAAAGATCAAGTGTTTGTGTGTTAACTGTTTGAATGGAAGGATACTGGATGTTAAGATAATCAGGGAGCACCTTTTATGTGATGAGTTTCTTCGATCTTATACAACTTGGACATGGCATGGTGAATTATTAAATTTACCACGTGTTTCCGTAACTGAAGAATATGTGGGGTCCACCATGGATGATGCAGTACATGATGATGTAGATGATGATCGATTGGAGGACATAATTGGTGATGTGGAAACTGAGTCTTTTGTAGAAGCGCATGGATATGGAAGTATGTCAAGCGATGCAGAGACTCCATTGTATCCTGGATCAACGAACTTCACACAGTTGTCGACGGTGTTAAGATTGATGAATTAGAAGCCAATAAATGGATGGACTGATAAAAGCTTAACGAAATTGCTTCAGTTGTTGAAGGATATGCTTCCAGAGGAAAATATTCTACCTAATCGTAATTTTGAGGCCAAAAAGATTCTTTGTCCAATGGGTATGGAGTATATATATATATATATATATATATATATATATATATATATATATATGCATGTCCTAATGATTATATATTATACAGGAAAGATTATGAATTGTTGAAAGATTATCAAGTCTGACTCCAAAATCTTGAGAAGTAGAAAATCTAGCTTCATAAAGCTTCAACGCCTCCCTACGAACAACCTCAGGCTTCTCACACCACACACCTCCCATATCAACACCTTAACCTCATTACTAAGCCTCCTCCATTTGATTACAGAATGATAAAACTTGGAGTTAGAATCCCCAAACGCAAGCTAATTATTTCTAGCTTTTTGCCTGAAAAGAGACTCAAGTTTTTTATTAATCTCTTCTACATGACTAAAGAGGGCCACTCTCCTCATCCTCAAACTCTCAGGTAGGGCATCATCTTCATCTTGACCATCTAGCTCAATCTCCTTCAGAACCTTCTTTTTTCCTAATTCTAGGTGCCCGAACACATCTCTATTCCACCTCTTAAGATCAACTTTCAGACACTTCATTTTAACTATGAACACAGACATACTATTTCCTTGACCAGGATAAGAGTTCCATTTTTTCTTCACCATATACTTGAACCCAAGCTCCTTCAACCACACATCTAAAGACCTGAAAGGCTTCGGCCTAGTCTCTCACCACTGATTTAACCACGATTGCAAAATGATCTGAGACCTCCCTCGGTAAGATATATTGTTTGCCCATAGGCCACTTTTGTAGTCACTCAACCGAAACAAGAACTCTGTCAATCCTGCTTTTAGTTGACCCATTTGCCTTATACCACGTAAACTTCTTACCCACGACAGGAAATTCCACCAAAAAATTCCTTTCAATGAAGTCATTGAAGCCAAGGATCTCACACTTTTGACTGCCACATTCTCTAATACCTCTCTTCTCCGAAGGATTTCTAACCGCATTAAAATCACCAAAGACAACACGCCCAATCTCGAGTTGTAGCTTTTAAAAGCAGATAGGTCCTCCCATAAAGGCAATTTATCTTTCATATTGCACATTTATGAGCGCACTATCCACATTAGACTTGATATGCTTCCCAAAAACAGCTATGAAACCTCACCCTCCACATGGCTTTCCTAACTAAATGCACATAATTAACCTTGGAAATAATGTTGAGTGGCATTATACATGTTGACAAGAAATCAAAATTGTTTAATTTAAAAACAAAACAGTGAGAAAATTTATGTTGGATAGATAAAAACTAAAATTAGTAAAGTTAAACACAATGTAGAAAAAAACATAGACAGAAGCCTCTTTCTAATTTAAAGTTACTTTTGTATACTAATTCTTTTAAAATTATAATGGACCTCTAATAAATGTGACCTCATAATTTTCCTATTTTGAGAAAAAAAGTGTTAAACTTGTCCATGCTAAAATGATATCTCATATCTTTGAAAGTTCAATCATTGAAGAGAAGAGATTACTCAAAAGCAAAAGGAAATGAAAGATATAGGTCCCATAACACAAAAAGTTTTGTCGGCCATTGATAATGTGTTTCCCTTTATATTGATATCATGTGCAAACATCTTAATTTTTTTAAAAATAATTCGTTTATGAATTAAACATAGTTTATATATTTGTAAAAATTATTTTTATTAATTTTGTAAAATATAATTTTTAATTTATTTATAAAATAATTTTACCTTGTATAGAGAAACGAACCTTTTTTTTTATTTTATAAAACATGTACCTTCAAAAGTACAATCTAACACCGAGTAAGCACTTATCCATAGTTTTTCAATTATTTTAGTAAAGATAAGTGGTACTTTTCTTTTCTTTTACTAAAAGTTCTTTTCTTTTTTTTTTTTTCCAACAGAAAAGGTTGGTCATATCTAGACCACGACTTTGAGAAATTCTAAATTTTTCTGTGTTATCTAGACTTACATTGCTGAAATAAACATAATTTATAAATTGTTATTTATTATAATTATTATAAATAAATATTACTAAAAAAATATTAAATAAAAATTAATTGTAAAAAACAAAAAATAATTAATTATTACATTAATTAAATAAAATATTATTTTATAAACTATAAAAATTGATATTTAAAATAACTTTTACGATAAATATTTTTAAATTAATATTTAATTAATCACCAAATTTTAAATATAAGTTATTGATAATTAATTAGATAACACTTTAAAAATTGTTTTATAAATTTTAAAGACTAAAATAATTATTTATATTAAAATTATATTTTATTAATAATATCTAATTTAATAAATATAATAATTAATTTTTATAAATTAATTCTTTTTTAGTAATTCTTTTTGTAATGTTTAAATAATAATGATAATAATAATAATAATACTACTACTAATAATAATAATAATAATAATATTAGTAGTAGTAGTAATTGCAGAACAAAAAAATCAGTTACAATCAATTAAGTCTTCTGATTCTTTTTGTTATCACTTTGCCAATTCTTTAGATTTTGGGTTTGATCAGGTTTGCTTTCTGATGCTTTAACAGATAATTTTTTACAAAGAAAGTAATAAAGAGAAGTCACTTGTCCACTAACATTTCAACAACAAAATTGCACTTAAAAAGTACATACACATTATTTCAACTTACGACATAGTATCACAGTCTCACCTTCTTCTTGCAGATTAGTCTTTCAATATTTGAAGCATCCTATGAGGCTTATCTTTCAGAAACTTGTGCTTGCTTTCATGCAGCTGTGGTTGTGGTGGAGTTCTTCTATCCATGTTGATGCAGCAGATGACAGTTTAAACCCTGGTGATACAATCAACTCCTCTTTGCATCCACTGTATTCTAAGAGTAACAAATATCTTTTAGCATTTATTAAGATTGGAGGTCAAGTTGATTCTTTTCCTTACTTAGCAATAATGAGTGAGTATGACAATGCTATAGTTTGGGACGCTAATCAAGAACAATCTATCGACGACAGCGATGCAGTTCTATCCTTAAATTTATCTGGCGTGCTGAAAATAGAATATGCATCTGTGAAAAAACCAATTATTCTGTATTCTCCACCTCAACCTATCAACAACACTGTGGCCACTTTGTTGGACACAGGCAACTTTGTGCTTCAACACCTTCACCCCAATGGGACAAACACTCTCTTGTGGCAGAGTTTTGATTATCCCACCAACACTTTGATCCCCACCATGAAGTTAGGTGTTAATCACAAAACAGGCCATCGTTGGTTACTTTTTTCGCAGTTGACCTATGGGAGTGCGACTCGAGGTGCCTTTAGTCTTGAATGGGAACCGAGGGAACAAGAACTGATGATAAGGAGGCGAGGAAAAGTTTGTTGGAAAAGTGGGAAAGTGAGGAACAATAGATTTGAGAACATCCCAGAAGATGCACAAGGCGTGTTGAAGTACAGCATAGTGTCCAATGGGGATGAAGACACCTTCTCCTTCACATCTAAAAATGAAAGCCATACACGTCGGTGGTTCCTATCGGATACTGGGCAGTTATCTTGCAATTACAACGAGGGAGACGTTGCAAGAGCTGATCTGTGTTATGGATACAACAACACAGAAGGAGGGTGCCAAAGATGGCAGGATATACCTAAATGCAGGATTCCTGGTGATGTCTTTACCAAAAAGATTCTTCGCTCTAATTATCAAAACGTAACAGCTGACGAGAATGAGAATATTAGTTACAGCGATTGTGAGGCTGCTTGCTGGAGCGATTGTTATTGCAATGGATTCAAAGAATTCTCTAATGATGGAAGTGGATGTATGTTCTATCATTGGAATTCATCAAAAGATTATATAGTTGAAGCCACTGTTTCGGGTGAAGACATTTACTTACTTGAGAACAAAGGGAACATAATTCCTCATCATCAGGGTATGTCTAATGCCAACTTCATTTCATTTCTTTATAGACAAAAAGAAGTTTCATTTCTAATGCTTCCCATCACACCATAAAATATGTAGAGCAAAGTCTAAAGATTCCAATACCCTAAATTCAAATATACCCTTTATCTAGAGTGCATAATTCTTGAGCATTTCTTTCTTTGTACAACTTTACTGTGGATCTTAGGGAACTGCACCAAAACAAATTTCTGTTTTTAGCAGTCTTTGATCTCCAAATTGAAAAGGAAATAAGTCATTGGCTGCAACGCTTAAAAATGGCATTGCAAAACATTATAAAGCCATAAAATTAATAATTCATACTTGGAAGATTTTGAGTTGTTGTATGCAAATGCAGGTACTAAAAGGAGGATATGGATAAGTACAGGAATAGCAACTACTTTACTCATAATATGCGCATCCATTCTATGCCTGGCAATAAAGAAACGAAAACATGTGCTTCAAGGTACTTACATTCTTCTAACTCATTGTTAAAGAACAATTTGATCACTATATTTTCATATTTGATCATTGTCATCTGAACAGAGAAGAAAAGGAAAGAAATGAGTCTAATCGAAGATTTAGGAAATGATTTGAATAAGAAATACGGTTTAAAAGTATTGGATTATACATTGGTTGTGGCAGCTACAAATGAGTTTTCATCAGAGAATAAGTTAGGACAGGGAGGCTTTGGACCAGTTTATAAGGTGATTCAAATTACTCATCTTATGTGTTGGTAATTTTATTTCGGAGGACTAATGACCTTTTTGTTTTCATTTCTTTAGGGAACATTGCCAACAGGAGAGGAAGTTGCTATAAAAAGACTTGCAAGAAGTTCTACACAAGGAATGGTTGAGTTTAAAAATGAACTAACACTTATATGCGAACTTCAGCACATGAATCTTGTTCAACTACTTGGTTGTTGCATTCATGAAGAGAAGATTCTAATTTACGACTATATGTCCAACAAAAGCTTAGATTTCTATCTTTTCGGTGAGAAATGTGTTGATCATTATTTAATTATCTGTTGTTTAGGATGTTAAAAAAATAAATGTTGTTTTCATTATCATGCAACTATCCAAAAACTTATGTAGGTGAACAATGATATTTCTCAATTATATTTACTATAATTACTCAAGTTTTCCTAGGCAGAGCATCATGAAGAAAAGTCACTTTTGCTTTTTACATTTTTATAGTATACATTCTAATGTACATCACTACTATATGTCCATGGAGAAGATTGTACAAGAAGCAAATTACTCGATTGGAATCGGCGCTTTAGCATAATAAAAGGGATTGCTCAAGGATTATTGTATCTTCACAAGTACTCAAGACTAAAAGTCATTCATAGAGACTTGAAAGCTAGTAACATACTTCTTGATGAAAATATGAATCCAAAAATATCAGATTTTGGAATGGCTAGAATGTTTACTCAACAAGACTCGATATCAAATACGAACAGGGTTGTTGGGACATAGTGAGCATGCTAAACTCAGTTAAATTTATCATATATCAATGTATAAATAAAATTTATTTTCTCATGTGAAATTTCTTGCAGTGGTTATATGTCTCCAGAATATGCTATGGAAGGAATATTTTCTACGAAGTCTGATGTGTACAGTTTTGGCGTATTGTTGCTTGAAATAGTTAGTGGAAGAAAAAACACAAGTTTTTATGACGATGATCACCCTTTGAATCTAGTTGGACATGTATGTAACATTAAGTTCGATAAGTTCGTTTTTTAACATGATATTATTATTATATCTAATTTGAGTAAATACATACAGGTATGGGAGTTGTGGAAAGATGACAAATATTTTGAATTAGTGGATCCATCACTAAATGAGGTATTTGATCACGAGGAAGTGCAAAGGTGTATTCATATTGGTCTCTTATGTGTTGAGCATTATGCAAATGATCGACCCACAATGAGTGACATTATATTAATGTTGACAAGCAAGAGCCCAATAGTGTCCTTACCTCAAAAACCAGCATTCTATGTTCAAAGGTATATGTATAATGAGAATTTATCTTCCTTAGAATTGTGTACTGGTTCTACAGTAGAAATTACTTCTTCTACAGTAGAAATGACTACTTCTACCTAAATATTTATGTACTGATTTTGAAAGAAAGTAAAATGACTACTTTTACATAAATATTTATATACTAATTTAAAAAGAAATTGACTTGTGATTATCACTTAAGAATCATTTCTTTGTTGATAAAAAAATCACTTAAGAAATATTTGTTAGATTGTAAAGAAAGCATAAATTCGTCCTTTTGGTGAAGAGCCAAAAGTTATCGATAACAAAGTCAGATTTACCGATGGACTTTTATCACGAATTTGAATTCATAAATAAATTCAGCATTACTTAAAGATATGACTACGAGTCTGAATTCGTAGATTAATTCAGTTTACTGACAGATTATTATCCACAGATATCTATTCGTAAGTAAATTTTTACATTATCCACAAATTTTACCCTCGAATGTATATCTAAAAGTAAATTCAATATTATTATTAATTATTAGTATAAATATTTTTATTAACAATATTAAGAATATAAATAATCTTAATATTTTTAGAACTTTTAATAATATAAATAATATCAATCATAATAATTATATACATAATATTAAAAATATTATTATAATATAAATAATTATAAAATCATAACTAATATTCATAAATAATAATAATAATAATAAATAATAATAATTATAATATAATAATAAGCATAACATGACAACAAAATTTGGTTGGTGTAATATTGGTTAAAGTTTTTTTGGTTATTGAAAATACTTAGTTTCGAGTCTCACTCATTGTAATTTATTTCTAATTTTTAATTTCTAATATTTATACCACCAATTGAAGAAAAGAAAAAGTTTGAAGAAAAGAAACTCAAATCATAGGGAAAAAAAAGGGTTGATGAAACAATTCATCATTTTTTTACATGTTATTTTTTGTTTTTTAATTTCGACTAATGCAAAATAATTTATGTATGTATGTTAAATTTTTATCATCGTAGAAATTGAACAAAAGAAGAAAATGCGGATACTTTGTTTCCGCTAGTTAATAATAATTATAATAGTATAGCAATTGTCAATAATAATTCTAAAAGTAGACATAAATAATATATATAAATATTAATTAAAAATAATAAAAAAAAGAATTAAATAATAATTAAAAAATTTAAAATAAAATATACTGAATTATCTATGAATTTATTTATATATTGGAGTTGGTAAGTAATTGATTTTTTTATTTAGATTATAAGTATTAAATTAAAAAAATTTATATAATAATCAATATATATAAAGCTTCTTATAAAGTGAAAAAAAAATCAATAATAATTAACAAATACTCTCTTTTATAAACAATGAATACTTTCTTTGTATCTAACAATGAGTACACTATTGAAAAAGTTAAAACAGGAAAGAAAATCATCTTCAAAAATGGAGACTCCAATTTGATTGGGTCATAACCTCAATCAAAAAATGAGAAAGCTATAAAATATAAATAATTGAATCTTTCTTAAAGCAATGGCCGACAAAACTTTTATTCGTTTCACTTTCTTTGACTATCAATAATTTCGGGTGCAGATACGTTAACACCATGAAGAATAACATACACACTTTAAGTCCTAATAAATTAATATTTTAATTATATTTAATTTATTTTTAATTTAAAATATTATTATGTTATTATAAATGGTTATAAAGTATATTTATTTTATGGTTTAGGTGCAAAAAATCTTCTAACCCTATAAAATCCTTTTTCACTACAAGAAAAATTGGAATTACATACCATCAAAATCCGTATGTAATTACATACGGATATTACAAATGGATTTATCCGTATACAATGTAAAAAATTTATTTCTAATTTTTATTTATCACTATTTATATTTTTTATCAAGTCCCAAATAATGTTATAAGAATTCAAACCCAAGTCTTTCCAGTGACCCGGGGAAACATTGACCACTAGACCAAACAAGTTCTTTGGTCATATTATCATTTTTATTATACTTATACATATTAATATAATTTATACATATTAATATAATTATTATTAATAATAAAAATAAAATAAATTATATTTATATTATTAATATTTATTAATGTTATAATTAATATTATTATTAACATTATATTCTTATGTAGGTGAATAAGGATATTTCTCAAATAGATTTACTATAATTACTCAAGTTTTCATGAAGAAAAGTCACTTTCGTTTTTTACATTTTTATATTATACATTCTAACGTACATCACTACTATATGAACATGGAGAAGATTGTACAAGAAGCAAATTACTTGATTGGAATAAGCGTTTCAGCATAATAAAAGGGATTGTTCAAGGATTATTGTATCTTCACAAGTACTCAAGACTCAAAGTCATTCATAGAGACTTGAAAGCTAGTAACATACTTCTTGATGAAAATATGAATCCAAAAATATCAGATTTTGGAATGGCTAGAATGTTTACTCATCAAGACTTGATATCAAATATGAATAGGGTTGTTGGGACATAGTGAGCTTACTAAACTCAGTTACATTTATCTTATATCAATGTATAAATAAAATTTATTTTCTCATGTGAAATTTCTTGCGGTGGTTATATGTCTCCAGAATATGCTATGGAAGGAATATTTTCTACAAAGTCAGATGTATATAGCTTTGGAGTGTTGTTGCTTGAAATAGTTAGTTGAAGAAAAAACACAAGTTTTTATGGCAATGATCACCCTTTGAATCTAGTTGGACATGTATGTAAAATTAGATTTGGTAAGTTTGATTTTTTGGCATGATCTTATATATTATTGTAACTAACTTGAGTAAATACATACAGGTATGGTTGTTATGGAAGGATGACAAATATTTTGAATTAGTGGATCCATCATTAAATGAGGTATTTGATCATGAGGAAGTGCAAAGGTGTATTCATATTGGTCTCTTATGTGTTGAACATTATGCAAATGATCGACCCACAATGAGTGACATTATATTAATATTGACAAGCAAGAGTTCAATAGTGTCCTTACTTCAAAAACCAGCATTCTATGTTCAAAGGTATATGTATGATGAGAATTTATCTTCCTTAGAATTGTATACTGGTTCTACAATAGGAATTACTTCTTCTACGGTAGAAAAGACGGCTTTTACCTGAATATTTTGTACTAATTTAGAAAGAAATTAAGATGACTATTTATATATTAATTTAAAAAGAAATTGACTTGAGATTATCATTAAAGAAATGTTTATTTGCTGACTTGAGAAATTGACTTGAGAAATTGACTTGAGATTATCACTTACAAAATATTTGTTAAGTTGTAAAGAAAGCAGAAATTCATCTTTTTGGTGAAGGAGCCAAAAGTTATAGATAACAAAGTTAGACACAATTTTTACTTAATGTATTTGTCTTGAGGTAGTTCTCTTGGGCGTGGGCAACCATATATGCTAAAATCCATTCTTACAACCCCTTCCATCAACTCATAAAATTCGTATATAACTTATTTTAAATTTATTAAAAAAATAACAAAAAATATTATTAATATTAATAATATTAAAAAATTCGTACATACAGATCTTTTTATGTAACTTTCAAGTGCATTACAAATTTAATTTTAAAAAATAAATATTGTTACATATAGATACATCCGTATGTATTTATATACGAATATTATATACAAATTAATTCGTATGTAATTACATATGGATCTAGAATCCGTATGTAAGACTTACCAACGATAGTTTTACATATGGATTTTTGCTTGTATATAATCCGTATGTAACTATGTTTTGCATACGGATTTTTGGTCTTACATACGGATTTTGGCGGTATGTAATTCCATATTTTCTTGTAGTGATCTAGCATCCTTCTGTCCCTTAGAAAAGTCGATTGGCAATCATCTATAACCTCAGATAAGACTTTTTTGATATCAAAAGATAAAACCTTCGTGATAATTTTATACAACGATCTATACAACGAGCCCTCCAGAGAAATTGTCCTGTATTGGTCTAGACTTATAGGCTCCTTCACTTTTGGAACAAGAGTAATGAAGGATGCATTACACCCTTTTGGGATGCACCCCGTCTCCTGAAAGAGGTGAACAACAACTACAATATCATGCTTCAGCACTTCCCAGCTATCTAGCATCCCTTTGTCCTATAGAAAAGCTAATTGGCAATCATCTATAACCCTACGTAACACTTTCTTAATACGACAAGATAAAATCTTCGTGATAATTTTATACAACGAGCCCACCAGAGAAATTGGCATGTATTGGTCTATACTTATAGGGTCCTTCACTTTAGGAACAAGAGTAATGACGAACGCATTACACCCTTATGGGATGCCTCCCGTCTCCTGAAAGAGGTGAACAACAGCTACAATATCATGCTTCAAAATCTTGAGAAGTAGAAAATCTAGCTTCATAAAGCTTCAGCACCTCCCTACGAACAACCTCAGGCTTCTCACACCACACACCTCCCATATCAACACCTTAACCTCATTCCTAGGCCTCCTCCATCTGATTACAAAATGATAAAACTTGGAGTTAGAATCTCCAAACGCAAGCCAATTATTTCTAGCTTTCTACCTGAAAAGAGACTCAAGTTTTTATTAATCTCTTCTACATGACTAAAGAGGGCCACTCTCCTCATCCTCAAACTCTCAGGTAGGGCATCATCTTCATCTTGACCATCTAGCTCCTCAATCTCCTTCAGAACCTTTTTTTTTCTTGATTCTAGGTGCCTGAACACATCTCTATTCCACCTCTTAAGATTAGCTTTCAGACACTTCATCTTAACTTTGAACACAAACATACTATTTCCGTGACGAGGATAAGAGTTCCATTTTTCCTTCACCATATCCTTGAACCCAGGCTCCTTCAACCACACATCTAAAGACCTGAAAGGCTTCGGCCCCCAGTCTTCACCACTGATTTGACCATGATTGCACAATGATCCGAGACCTCCCTCAGTAAGATATATTGTTTGCCCATAGGCCACTTTTGTAGCCACTCATCCGAAACAAGAACTCTGTCGATTCTCCTTTTAGCTGACTCATTTGTCTTGTACCACGTAAACTTTTTACCCACGACAGGAAATTTCACCAAAAAGTTTCTTTCAATGAAATCGTTGAAGCCAAGGATCTCACACTTTTGGATGCCACATTCTCTAATACCTCTCCTCTCAGAAGGATTTCTAACTGCAATTAAATCACCAATGAGACAACACGCCTGATCCCGAGTTGTAGCTTTTAAAGCAGAGAAATCCTCCCATAAAGCCAATTTATCTTTCATATTGCACGCAAGATACACATTTACTATCGCACAATCCATATTAGACTTGATAAGCTTCCCAAAAACAGCTATGAAACCCTACCCTCCACGTGACTTTCATAACTAAACGCACATAATTAACCTTAGAAATAATGTTGAGTGGCATTATACATGTTGACAAAAACTCAAAATTGTTTAATTTTTAAAAACAAAACAGTGAGAAATTTATGTTAGATAGATAAAAACTAAAATTAGTAAAGTTAAACCCAATGTAGAAAAAAACATAGACTCAAGCCTATTTCTAATTTAAAGTTCCTTTTGTATACTAATTCTTTTAAAATTATAATGGGCCTCTAATAAATGTGACCTCATAATTTTCCTATTGTGAGAAAAAAAGTGTTAAACTTGTCCATGCTAAAATGATATCTCATATCTTTGAAAGTTCAATCATTGAAGAGAAGAGATTACTCAAAAGCAAAAGGAAATGAAAGATATAGGTCCCATAACACAAAAAGTTTTGTCGACCATTGATAATGTTTTTTTTTTATCAGCAAAGAATTAAATAAATTAAAGGGGACGCTTCAGGGGTGTCCCAACCCTTATACAGAACCAGCAACAACAAGTCTAAACAACAATTACAACAAGAGAATAAAAATAAAAATAAAGATGTTGCATGCCTAATTTTTTCAACAAAGCTTGAGTTTATAGCAGTAAACATGCTCCAGAGTCCAGTTCCTCCATTAGGCATAAAAAAGGTTGGTCCCTAAAAAGCACAACCAACTCACGTGAAAAGCTAAACAGGCGGCTTGTACATTTCAACCCACCCAGGCATCACCCACATCTGCTCAAGATATCAGAAAGATGAACCTATTTTCCAAGGTAACATCATATAAAAACTGCATTTGTAGGCACTACAAATGTTCCTCCAGTAACACTTCATTCACTCGCCATACCCAGCACCATACCCAGCAGAGATATTTGTCTAACACTTAAAACCTCCCTTACTCACCATCATGGTGCACCCGATTTGTTCCAAGCTTCTTTGACCATAACGATAACTCAAGTCTAGCTCAGTTTCTCCCTTCCACATATAAGTTTATTGATATGTAGTGTCTTGGCATTGTTAACTACCATGACCCAGCAGCGAACTTAAATGTCCAATCCCTTACATGGCCATCTGCAGAATTCATTTGGAAGTGTTCTATTCTTTTCTTCATAACCATACCCAGCACCAGATCCCCTGCATCCTTATTAGCTTTCCTTCAACCATATTAGCAAACCAATTCCTTCCATTCTGCTTCCATTATTGTTTATGGTAACTTCAGCAGCAGACCCCAAATTGCTTTGTGTAGTTCTACACTTCACCGAATAGAAGAGAAGCACGTACGACTCTTCCTCCATCTCTAAAGCGCCAACCAACTACTTCTAAGGCTATTAGGCCTAGTACCCTGCATAATAGAACCATAATACCACCAAACAACCAGAAATTATTTCCCTTAAAACAGAGAACACTTCCACCCTGAACTCTGTATAAACCGTCCTTGTTATAATCAATATTTCAGGGAAAATTTCCAATCTTCAATAACTCCTACATACATTCCAGCCCTACCTATCTCCGAGGTTGATAACCAACATGCTATCCCCTCAAAGATACCTGCATACTCAAAACATGACTTTAAACGTATGAACCCTTATGCTCCGGGCTAAGCTTATCTTACACACAGGAGACATTGGATTGGATTCAATAACCAGTCGGAGAAAGAGTAAGAGAAAGTACTTTCCCTGTGTTTCAACCATAGCCAGGACAATAACTGAGCAGCTTGAAGGATTTCCTCAGAGTCAGGAACCCTTTGTCTAAAGATCACATTATTCCTGTGCTCCCATATACAACGTACTATCGCTGCCCACACTCCCTTCCAAACCTGATTCTGTTTTTCGGACATATTAGATAAATGAAAGTTCAGGAAGTGATTACATATGTCCTTGTTTTGAGCTCCCAAGATACCTATCCATCTGAAACACAACATCCACACTCTATATACCACATCACAGTCCAAAAACAGATGTTGGGTGGATTCCTCAAAGAGGTTACACAAAGCACAGAGAGGGGAGTTCATATCTACACCTCGCAACATAAGATTCTTGGAGGTTGGAATTCTGTCCAAAAGGATTCTCCAAGCAGTGATTAAAACTTTTGGTAAAGCTTTGGCCTTCCAAAGAAGTTTAAAAACATCATTACCCAAGCCATTTCTTTGGTCGACCAAGATAGAATATGCTGACTTCACTAATGACTTCACTAAAAAACCCCTTGACATCCCCTTTCCAAGTAATAAAATCCTTGGCTCCTCTATGTCGACCATTGATAATGTGTTTCCCTTTATATTGATATCATGTGCAAACATCTTAATTTTTTTTTTAATAATTCGTTTATGAATCAAACATAGTTTATATATTTGTAAAATATAACTTTTAATTTATTTATAAAATAATTTTACCTTGTATAAAGAAACGAACCTTTTATTTTATAAAACATGTACCTTCAAAAATACAATCTAACACCGAGTAAGCAACTTATCCATACTTTTTCAATTATTTTAGTAAAGATAATTGGTACTTTTCTTTTCTTTTACTAAAAGTTCTTTTCTTTTTCTTTCCAACAGAAAAGGTTGGTCATATCTACAACACGAGTTTCAGAAATTCTAAATTGTTCTGTGTTATTCTGACTTACATTGCTGAAATGAAGATAATTTATAATTTTTTATTTATTTTTAACTATTATAAACAAATATAACACAATCCAAACAAGGAAAAAATAAAACACTATCCCGTGCAAGTGGTAGTAAAATATTTTGTATCTTAACAGGTAAAAATAAATAAATCTTAACAGCTATTGAAATTGTAATTTATATACTTTTTATATTGTCATAACTTTCTAATATTCCTTTCACTACAAGAAAATTATGAAATAGAAACCAATTTTTAGAGACCAAAATAATTAGTTACAATAGTAATTAAATTAGAGACCATTTTAGAAACTAAAAAAAAATTGGTTTCTAAATTAGTTTTTATTATTGTTAAATAGTTTTTAAATTGGTATCTAATTAGCAACCAAGTTTTAACTACGAATTATTTAGTTTCTAATTTAACAACCAGCCATTGTTATATTTTAATTTTTTTAATATATATATATTATTAAAAATCATTAAATAAAAAATAATTTTAAAAATTAAAAATAATTAGTTGTTATATTGACTAAATTAAATACTATTTTAGAGACTACTAAAATTATTAATTTCAAAATTAGTTTATATTATTGATAAATAGTTTATAAATTGATATCTAGTTAGTTACCAAGATTTTAACTACCAATTATTTAGAAATTTATGATGAATGTTATGCATAGTTATTTTTATAAAATGAATATGACAGCCATACACGTCGGTGGTTCCTATGGATACAACAACACAGAAGGAGGATGCCAAAGATGGCAGGACACACTACAAGAAAATCATGAAATAGAAACCAATTTTTAGAGACCAAAATAATTAGTTATAATAGCAACTAAAATAGAGACCATTTTAGAAACTAAAAAAAAAAATTGGTTTCTAAATTAGTTTTTATTATTGTTAAATAGTTTCTAAATTTGTATCTAATTAGCAACTAAGGTTTTAACTACCAATTATTTAGTTTCTAAATTTGGTAGCAAAAACATTGGTTGCTAATTAGATACCAATTTAGAAACTATTTAACAATAATATAAAATAATAGAAACTAATTTAGAAACCAAATTTTTTTTTAGTTTCTAAAATTGTCTCTAATTTAGTTACTATTGCAACTAATTATTTTGGTTTCTACAAATTGGTTTATATTTCATAATTTTCATGTATAAATAAAATTTATTTTCTCATGTGAAATTTCTTGTAGTGGTTATATTTTCTATTAAGTCTGATGTGTACAGCTTTGGAGTGTTGTTGTTTGAAATAGTTAGTGGAAGAAAAAACACAAGTTTTTATGATGATGACCATCCTTTGAATCTAGTTGGACATGTATGTAAAATTAACATTGGTAAGTTTGTTTATTTGACATGATACTATTATTTGTGTCTAATTTGAGTAAATACTTACAGGTATGGGAATTATGGAAAGATGACAAGTATTTTGAATTAGTGGATCTATCATTAAACGAGGAAGTGCAAAGATGTATTCATATTGGTCTCTTATGTGTTGATCATTATGCAAATGATCGACCCACAATGAGTGAAATTTTATCAAGATTAACAAACAAGAGTGCGATAGTATCCTTACCTCAAAGACCAACATTCTATGTTCAAAGGTATATGTATCCTGAAAATTTATCTTCCTTTGAATTGTGTACTGATTCTACAGTACAAATTACCTCTTCTACAGTAGAAACAATTGCTTCTACCTGAATATTTATGTACTGATTTAGAAAAAATAAAAAAGAATTGACTTCAAATTATCAATTAATCAATGTTTGTTACATTTTAAAGAGAGCAGAAGTTTGTCTTTTTGGTAAAAAAAGAGAAAAAATTATACATAACAGTGTTAGACATATTTCTATATTGTGAATTTGTCTTGAGGTAGTTCTCTTGGGTGTGGACAACCGTATAGGATGTCCTTTTATTAAATTAAAAGATTATTATAATTAAAATTATATTAATATATATATATATATATATATATATATATATATATATATACACTCTTATATAAACAATGAATACTTTCTTTGTATCTTACAATGAGTACAGTATTGAAAAAGTTAAAACAGAAAAGCAATTCATCTTCAAAAAGTGAGACCAATCAAAAGGGTAGCGCATTACCATAAAGCTATGAAATATAAATAATTGAATCTTTCTTTTTTATTTGTCTCAGTTTCTTTGACTCATCAATAATTTTGTCTTCAAATATTTCAAAAACTAAATCACTAACTCAACCGATTAAGATACTGAAAAAAATATTAAATTAATATATATATATATATATATATAATTTGTCGTATTCTTATTGGCTATGTTACTGGTTCAATTGAGAAGATCTGCAGCTCCAAAGAACTGGGTTTATTTATTTTATTTTTATCGATAATAAAAAATAAATAAATAGGAACCACTTCAGGGATGGTTCAACCCTTATACACATACCAGCCTAAAACCTACAAACTTACTAAACAAGCCAAACTCAGGTAATTAGCATCATGCAAACCAAAGGTTCTAAACAATAGTCAGAAAAGGAAAACGAGGTTGACCTACAATTAACAGAAACCCACAACCAGACCTTTACTTGTACCAAAGAAAAAATTTCAGAAGCATCCCCCACTCCTCTATTAAAAATAATGTTATTCCTGTGCTTCCATAACTCGCTCACTATCCCAACCCAAATTGTGGTCCAGACATTATTAACCGTTTCTGAAGCACAGCTCAACCTAAAATGATCAAAATTACACTTTGGCTGGATTTGGGACGCAACCGAAACCCCAAGCCACCTATGACACAATCCCCACACCCGCCTAGCAAAACTGCAATCGAAGAACAAATGGCAACAAGACTCTTCCACCAACCCACACAAACCACACAACGAGCTATCCACCAAAACCCCTCTTCTACTCAAATTTACCCTGGTAGCAAGCTTGTTTTCCAACAGCCTCCAAGCCATGAGAGCTGCAGAGGGAATTGCCTTGCTCTTCCACAACTTACAAAAAATTGGCGAAAACATTGTCTCTTTATCCTTTCTAACAAGGTTATAGGCAGAATTAACCGAAAAAGATTGGGAAACCCCTCCCTTCTAGATCCAACCATCCACCTCTCCCGAAACAACTCGAGCCTCTAGCAGAAGCTGACACAACTGCTCCGCCAACGACTTCTCCCACTTAAAAAAACGGTCTTCTCCAAGACAACTGCCAGACCCACTCGCCATTCGACCAATAGCCAAGCTCTGACACCTTAGCATTCTTGGAAGAGCTAATAGAAAACAACCTTGGAAAGGAACTCTTTAGAGACTCGTCATTCAACCATCTATCTTCCCAGAAAAGTATATCCTTCCCTTCCCCTATATTCCACTTGAAACCGTCTGCAAAACTTCTCCCCCAACCCTCCGAGAACCACACCTCTTTCAAATCTTTCCACCATAGAGAACACCTCCTACCTTTTCCTTCCTCTCCCCAATCTTCTCCACCCTCCATATTTAGATGCGAGGATCTCCTTCCAAAGGCCTCTCTCGGTCGACCCCAACCTCCAAATCCACTTCCCCAATAAAGCCAAGTTGAACAACCTTACATTAATTACCCCCAACCCCCCAAACTTGCGTGGCATACATACCTGACTCTAGGAGGCCCAAGCCATCTTCCTTCCTTCTGCACCCCATCCCCAGAGGAAGCTTCTTTGCAACCGAATCAGCTTTCCAGCCACCCCCGAGGGCAATTTGAATAAAGACATATAGAATAACGGAATAGAGGATAACACGGACTTGATCAGACAAACCCTCCCAGCCATCGTCAAACATCTTCCCTTCCATCTGCTTAATCTAACCTGTACCTTCTCAATCACCCCATTCCAAAAATCCCCTCTTTTATGACACCCTCTGACTGGCATACCCAAGTATATAAAAGGGACAGCCATCGTCTCGCAGTTAAGAATAGATGCAAACCGCTGGAGCATTCCCTGGTCCAACCCCGTCCCACCAATCCTACTCTTCCCGAAATTAACCCTTAACCTAGAAGAAAGTTCGAAACATTGCAAAATCGCCTTGATGTTAAACATGCTTTTGACGTTAGCTTCACAGAAAAACAAAGTATCATTTGCGTATTGTAACATATTTACCTTTACTTTACCCTTCCCAACCTCCAAACTATCGACCAACTTCTTTTCCTCTGCTACCCTTGCCACCCCAACCAACCCTTCTGCTACAATGAGGAATAGAAAAGGAGCTAGCGGATCTCCCCGACGAAGACCCCTTCTAGGAAGGAACTCCCTAGTTGGGCTCCCGTTTACAAGGACAAAAACCGAAGCCGACTCTAAACATCCCTTAATCCACTGAATCCAACGATCACAAAAACCCAACCTCCTAAACATATAGTAAAGAAAATCCCAATTCACCGAGTCGTAAGCCTTCTCGTAATCGACTTTGAAGACCACACAACTCTTCCTTTTTCTCTTGTATTCTTCCAAAACCTCATTCGCAACTAGCACACTGTCCATTAAACCTCTTCCTTTAAGAAAAGCCGACTGTCTAGCGTCTATAATTTTTCCAATCACCTTTTTCAAACGCAAGGAAAACGCTTTAGAAATGATCTTGTACAGACAGCCTACTAAAGAAATAGGTCTAAACTCCCCTGGCTGCTGAGGATTTTCTACTTTTGGAATCAGACAAAGAAATGACGCATTCGAACCTCTTGGCCAACTGCCATTACCTGCAAAATCCTTTACCGCCAACACCACGTCCTCTTTTAGAATGTCCCAACAAGATTTTATAAATCCAAAGTTAAAACCATTCGGACCGGGACTCTTTGAACTATCACACCCCTAAACTGCTGCTTTCACCTCTTCATCCGAAAACTCGCCAACTAGCATCTCATTGTCTGCTTCAGAGATGGAATTGAAATCGACCTTATCCAGTCTGACCTGGCAAACATCATTCCTAGCAAACCTTTCTTCAAAAAACTCACATACCTTAATCTTCACCTCATCCTTATTGTCACTCCATTTTTTATTGACGAAAATCCTGTGTAATTGATTCCTTGACCTCCTCCATTTTACCGAAGAGTGGAAGTACTTCGTATTAAGATCCCCCTGCTTAATCCAACTTTGTCTTGCTTTCTGGAACAAAATCGCCTCTTGTTTAGACTTAGAGACAGATAGCTTGGCAAAGAGGGACTTTCTTTCTTCTCTTTCTGATTCATCTATCCCGTCTTCGTCATCGCGCAAGTCTAGCTCGTCTAACCTCTGTTGGATTTCCTTACATGACTGATTCGCATCCCCGAAGACCTCCTTGTTCCACACCTTTAAATCTGCTTTTAATCTTTTCAACTTTTCTTTGAACACAAAAATTCCTCTTCCTTCCACCTTGTACGAAACCCAACTCGATCTCACAAACTCCTTAAAACCGCTATCTTTTTGCCACACATCCAAGCACCTAAACGATTTCGGACCCCTACTGAGACTTCCTTCAGCATAACTGCACAATGATCCGAGATCGATCTGCTTAAAACGAATTGTTGGCTATTAGGCCACAAATCCAACCATTCTTTAGAAACCAGTACCCTGTCTATTCTGCTCTTCACCAATCCATTGGGTTTGAACCAAGTAAACTTCCTACCCACCAACGGGATATCTGCCAATTCTGAACTTTCAATAAACTCATTAAAACCCTTTATTTCTCTAGAGTAGACAGAGTTCGACGTCACGCTCCTCCTTTCCTCCTGCCTTCTTATTGAATTAAAGTCCCCAATGATACACCATGCCTTTGAAAGTTGCCCTTGTCTGAAAACACCAACATCGTTCCACATCTCTTTCTTCTCCCTTAGAGTGCCAGAGCAGTAAATATTCACAATGGTTAAGTGTGCACCATTTCCTCTCTTCCCAAAACCCTCTAAAATAGTGAAATTTTTGCCATTAACGAAACTGGAAAGCTGGAACGACTTGTTACTCCACGTCGTAAGCACTCCCCCTGTTTTATTTATTGCTTTGTTTTCCACCCAATCCACTTCGTTGGTACCCCAAAGAAGACACACCTTCTCCCTACTAAACTCCGAGCACTTTGTTTCTTGTAAACACACCATATCTGCTTGTTCCCTACTGATCAGATCCCTTACATAATTCCTCTTTACTGCGCCTCTCGCCCCTCTTATATTCAGACTAATTATCTTCATTAACTACCTTTCTCCTTTCCTTCCACATCTTTCTCGTAGTTACTCCACCCTGATTAGACAACGAACAAAACTATTTAAAACTATTTCTTCTCGGCCTGGGAACGAAAAACTTTCCTCTTTCCCAACTCCCCAGACACTGGAAGCTACATTCTTATCCGTCTTCACCCAGAAAATTCTATTACAGTTCTCAATTGCGCTATCGGAAGCAAATAGTGAATTCGACTCACTACCAGATTGATGGACCAAAAAAACTTGGTCCACCGTAAGCTGCTTTCCGACCTTATCTCCAACTAGATCCTCAAAACTCTGTGTATCCTCCGCTTCTTCCATCTTGTTACCATCTATCGACCCTCTACTCACCAAACCGTGACTTTCTCAGTTTCTGTTTAAAAATGGTATCTCATCCTCGCCCTCTTCATCCACCTTTACTCCAACTAGTTCCGAGACCTCCAAAGAGATTCCAGGCCTTATTGATTCTCCTACCCAACTCTTACTTCCCAAATGTTCCAGCAAAAATCCTTCTGCAAGAGCCTCGTTAGCCGCATCATTGCAACCTTCCAAAACCTTTCCACCTACCTCTTTATTTAAAGCCTGTTGTGAGCCTGCCTCCACATAAGATTCCCACCCAACTTCCTTCCCACTCAGTTACAAATTTCCGTGCCTTCATTATTAACTCCCTTAAACACCCTAAGGGACCCACGGCCTGCAAGACCCCTTGAAAAACTCCCCTCCACGTTGGACCCCTTTCCACCCCTATCGGAAAACCTCCCTATTAACTCCTCTTCTATATTTCGTAACCCACGCTCACCAAAGCATGAGCTTCCTTCATCAATGCTCCTCCTGCCCCATTCTGTAGTTGCCTTAGAATTATTGGGAATACACGCTTCAGCCATTAAAGGTGGACTCACGCTTTCAACCTTTGATCCTAGAAAGTCATTCACCATTAATGAACCACTTAAAGCACCTTGAGATGGCACCCCTTCACCTTGCTTGCGCAACCTACCTAGGAGTAATGATTCCCGCCTGCCCTGGACCGACCCTTCGTTCCCCTCATCTCCACCACCGTTGACCTCCATTCCTCCACCTCCTTTGCCGCCTTCATTCCCGCCTCTAGCCACTTCGAACTCGGAACCCGCAGAAACGCTTAGGCTTGCTCCTACACTTCCCTCCTCCGAGCTAGCCTCGGTATCCACCTCAGAACCTCCTCCATCCCCTTTGCCGCTGAACATCTTGTGGAAAAAGTCCGGGAAACATGCCTCTTCTTCAAACGACACCGTGCATAAAACTCCATTGATGCTAAGAACCTTCGCCACTTTAACTTTGTTGTTAAGCGGGATTTTAACCCGGAAACGCGCGTATTCCAACTTTTCTTTCTTTTCAGTTGCTTTATCAATCTCCACCACCTCCCCTACCAACGCCCCTATCCTGAAAAAGCACTGATTGCACCACATTTGAAGCGGGATGCCTCTACACCGATCTCTCATTCACTGCAAAGGAATCATCCCATGGTACAACCATCAAGAACATATCATCAAACCAGGCTTTATTTTCAGTTAAAATCTTGTTCATCCCTTCACCTTCAACACATGACAACAACACATAACTTTCCCCAAGATGCCTTATACTGACGTGACTAAAACCTCCCAAGACGAAGCTCTCTTTCAACGACTGCATGCAAGGCACCACCTTAAGGCTACCCACATAGCAACCTTCAGGCCAGGAAGGAGGCTCTAAAACCATCGTAAGTTTAGTAACCTCTTCCCCCTGTGCACCACCTACGTTCCCACCGGTCCCACTCTGAGCTACCTCCCCCGAAACCACTTGGGCAAACGACTGTTGCTGCTCTGTCCGATCCCGATTCTAGGTCGTCCTAGGATGCGTCACTTTCTTCCTTGGCGGCCAACCTAACCTAGAGTCCTCATTTCTCTGCACCCTTGTAGCCTCCACCCTCTGGTACTTTGGAAGATTCACCTGCAACTTCCATGTACCAATCCAAATTGCATCCAACTCTCTTTCTAGAGATACAACGTCGTTCACTCCCTGAAACCTTACGAAACCAAACTTTTGGTTCCTTGCGTTGAGCTTTCTTGATACGAAAACATCCAGCACCCTTCCCCACCTTTGAAAAACCCTCCATAAGTCTCTCTCCCGAAAGTGTTCAGGAAAATTTGTGAAAAAGAAAGAAGTGTCAGCCATATTCAGAAATCTCACCCCACCGGAAACCTAACAGCAGTTCATGCTCCCATATGATTGATTGCCACTACTATATTAGCTTTAAATTTTGATTTGTATAGAACTGGGTTTATCATAACGTGCTAGTGTTATTTTTCAAAGAATATACCAAGTTTCACTACAAGAAAATGATTGAATGGCAACTAATTTAGAAACTAAAAAAAAATAGTGTCTATAGTAACTAATTTAGATACCATTTTATAAACTAAAAATTATTGGTTACTAAAATGGTATCTATTATTAATAAAATTATAATATAATTAGATACTATAATTTTGGTAGCTAATAATAAAAATAAAATAAAAAAATTTATAGAAACCATTTTTTAGTCTCTTGTTAAAAATGTAATTAGAAACCATTTTTTTAGTCACTTTTAATCTATTTTAGAAACTAAATTTTGGTCTCTAAAAGTAATAAAAATTATAAACTAATTTTGTAGTTTCTAATCATCATACAATTATTGATACTTAAATTTTTAACCATTATTATTTAAATTTAGATACCAATTTTGAATTTAGATACTAATTTTAAATATAGATACTAATTTTAAAGTAATTAAATTTTTAATCAATTTGTTATCTCTTTCTTCTCACTTTAACTTTTTCTACTCATCTCTGTCTCAGGGCAACGCTGCTCAACCTTCATATAGGGCAACGCTGGGCATTTCTCACTCACGGGCAACGCTGCTCAACCTTCATATAGGGCAACGCTGGGCATTTCTCACTCACGGGCAACGCCGCTGCTCATCTCTCACTCACGACGACAACCCTCTAATTCACGACGGCAACGCTCTCACTCACGACGAAAACCCTCTCATTCACGACGGCAACGCTCTCACTCACGACGAAAACCCTCTCATTCACGACGGCAACGCTCTCACTCACGGCAACGCTGTTCATCTCTCACTCACGGCAACGCTGCTCATATCTCACTCACGGCAACACAACGCACTCTGCAACAACGCACTTTGCGCTTCTCTCCTCCGAAGGAGACCAACGTTTATCATCGTAAGTTTCGATTCGTGCTCCATTCTCGTCCTTTTCCCTTTAATTTTGTGTTTGCTCATGGAAGCCCCGCACAACTTTACTCACTATGTATCTTTCCCATCTTAAAACCCTAGATTCTGTTCTCATGTTGTATTCTCTCATTTTCAATTTGTAGGAATCTACGAGAACTTTGAATCTTTACTTGAATAAAGCTGTGATTTCTAGCCTTTGCTTTTGAGGAGAATTTGAAGGTCATTCTGGAAGAAGAAGTTGCAGTCTTGCAAATTTCCTGGGATGATTGCACAAGGGAATTAGTAAATAAGGCTCACGTTGCTGGGTTCAAAGTTGTTCCTCAAGTGAGGTTACTAACTATACGCAAATCCTAAGAGACAATGATGTCCTAATTTTGGTTTTCTTTTTATTTTATCTGCAAATTAATTAGTCTGTTCTTGTGTTTTCTGATGCCTAGCTCGATTTAGACTTAGCCCATTTTATTTTCAAATTAAAGAAAATTAAACTAGAATTTCGTTTGAAGTCGATGAACCCCTCAGCTGCTATAACTTGTATCGTTGCTGAGTTTATATTTCATGATTCTCCTTCCTTATTTATGCTTAGATAAACTTTCCACAAGTACTTGCAGATTTAGCTTCTTCAAAGAGTTGGTATTAACTTATATATAAATCAATTTTAGCATATGAAAAAACGTATTTCATTTTCTTGTTTTTGTTAGTGTTTATGAAGAAATTTATATTGCTAGTGGATAGGTTGAGTGAATTAAGTGATATGAAGTCCCTTTTGTGAGTCATGTTGAAAGCTAATTGTAGGTTATCGTTTGTCATTGGAATCTAACCTATTACTCGTATTTTTAATCCTATCACAGGTCGGGAACATTGAAGGTGCGAAACAAGCGATTGAAGCAAGGACTTTGAAGTTGGTGGTCATGTATTGGGTCAGGTGTGCATGTTTGTCATAATTTTGATATAGTCTATGTAGTAGTGGTTGCAAGTGTTGAATAACTACACATTACATTGTTTTTCCTCGAGACACTTATCCACAAAACCTTCACGATCTGTATAGCCTAGTTATTCTCAGGTTCACTTATACTAAAGCTTTTTAGGTCATCTTGCTTGTGTTTTCTATTCAATAAAAATTTGGAAAGGTATTAATTTGAGGAAGTGATGATTAAAAAGAAAAATTTCATCATCAATGCTTTTCTATCAAAATAATAAGTGTGTAATTTCAAATATTCCTCTTACACTTGCAGAAAACCTTTCTAGTTAAAAGTATTGTTAAAATCAGGCTTGTGGGGTCTTTTCTGTATTTACTGCTTCATGTCCTTAGTTGTTTTGAGGGAAGACCATCACTTGTATATGTAACGTTCTCACAACCTTTGAAAAATTTGGGTTGTGATGTGGTGTTTTCCCATGTAGTCATACATTGTGGGATTGCTGCGATTAATGATTTTGGTGCAACATACATGTGTCAGGTAAAATTTATTTTACTATTTTATCGTCATCTCTTAGAAGGCGTTTGACCTTAAAGGACATTAGTAGCAGTGATATTATCTATGCTTTTAATTTACTGTAACATCTACTTTGCCGCAAGATGCCTATTTGAAAGGAACTTCTAATGTAAGCAACAATATTTATGAATGTTGTATGAGTAGCATTTAATTATTTTTTTGGTTTTTTGGCTTATAATTTTGCAGTTCTTTTAGCCAAATGGCCAGAATATGTTACCTACTCAACCTATGTTACATATAATTATAATTTCCAGTGAATTAAAGTTGTATTGTGCAATTTCCACTATTTCAGTCGCTGTCATTCGGGGGGTGAAACAAAGTGGATTTGGACGATTTGGTGGTGCAGAAGGTTTGCGGACATGTTGCCTTATAAAAGCTGTTGTTGAAGATAGATGGTGGTCATTCATCAAAACCGTGATACCGAAGCCTCTTCAGGTTATTTTGGAAAACCTTTCATAATTGTATATTATTGTACTTTGTTAAGAGTGAAAAGATACACTGAGTTGGTTTTTTTCTCTGCTATAGTATCCTTAACTAGCAGAAAATGGATTTTAGTTCCAGGAATCGCTTGTGGAAGCACTATTGAACTCAGCCTATGAGACCTTTTGCAAGCTTGGTTAACGTGTTGAGAATCCTTACTGAAGATTGGTTAAGCTTGGTTTTGAAATACTTCTTTCACATTAATCATATTTTGAGTAAATTGCCCTCTTATTGTTGTTGTAGTATCTTAGGACAACCAAATTAATAATAAACTGTGGAATAATGATAATTTATATGTCATTTTGCAGATTTTTACCTTCATGCCCTGCAACTAATGGGATTGGAGATATCCTCAAAAGTTATTATACTGATCCATGGCCATCGTGTAAGAAGATACCAATTTGAACAAGGGACTTGTGGTTTGGAGAGTTTTTGGTTGATTTCATATAATTAACTTTGTTTAATTTTATTATTTATGTTAGTCTTAGATATAGTTAACTTTTTTTCTTTATTAATGCTAAAGAAGTTTTTGATTTGTCGTCACTTCAAAGTGAGTTCAAACAAACCTATGCTAAAATATGAGTTTCGGTGTATAGTTGGTACTTAGAATTATGATAATATAGTCAAGAGTATTCAGTGACTGACTGTAGATGATAGATAGAGATGCAAACAGGGACAGTCACAGATTCTACTGTTCAACACTTTGCATTTGCATAGCCATAGATATTGCGCAGAGAAAGAAAAGAGAAAAAAAGAGGACATACACAGTGGAAAGATAAACTCACACTATGAATTTCATTTTAGTCTACATACTAATGCAGTCATTCATGAAATAATAATGCGTGTGCATGGTGATTTCTGATCTTTGTTCTTTGTTTGAGGCTTTATTTTTTAGGCTTGTACTTATTTTATTTTCCTCCCTCTTTCTTCTTTTGTAGCATGAAAAGCAAATTGAGAACAGAAGAAAATTTTTGCACAGTAGTAAAGGGAAGAAAAACAGTCATTCTGTGTGGCAAAAGGTTCAAAAAAAATAGTTCTGATGGATGTGGCAGTAATTTGAAGAATGTAAACATTACTTTGTAACAACTAAACTTTGAATAATAGCCACATTGGGATGAAGAGATACAGTGAAAAGGATCCATTAATTAAAAAATATTAAATCTTTTCAATAACTCAACAAAGGTTATAAATAAATATAAAATATGAAAGATTTGAGTTAACGAACTTTATAAATTTATTTTAAAATTAGTGAACTTAAATATATAAATAAATATAAAATATTAATAAACTTTAATTTATAAATAAATATATAATATTAAAGAGAAAGTAGGTAAATAAAATAATATTTTTTAATAAATTATATTATTTAGAGATCAATATAGTGAACATTTTTTTGGTATTTATATATTTGGTTACTAAATAAGTTTCTATATATTTTGGTTACTAAATTGGTTTCCATGAAATTGGTTGTTAATTTGGTTTCTACATAATTGGTCACTAAATTAGTTTCTATATATTTGGTCACTAAATTGGTTTTTATTTAATGGTAACTAAATTGATTTCTAAGTTAGAATCTAAATTGGTATCTAAAATTAGTGACCATGACTTTAGCCACTTAAGACTATTAGTTTCTAAATTAGTCTCTAATTAAGTTAGTGACTAATTTTATTATTTTAGAAACCAAAAATTTAGTTTCTAAAAACATTTTTTGTTGTAGTGTTTTAAATATATTATAAATTTAAACATTTTTGTGTATTGAATTTCTATTAAAAAATCATTTTGTTAAGTATTTAAAATATTTTTGTTTTTATTTCTGTATTCTATCACTTAATTTTTTTCTTTTAAATGTGATATAGTTATTATTTTTATCTCTTTATCTTCAATGTATCAATTAATTCACTTTTCTTCTTTTTAATTTCTTTTAACTTGCGAAAGTTTAATAGAATAAATAATAAGAAGTCTCTTAACAGAAAAATAAGACGACATACTTAAATAGAATAAATAATATCTTAAACATTCAGTAGAATAATTTTTTTTAATAAAGATTTTATTGAAAATAATCAAATGCATAAGATATTTAAAATCTAATTAAACTATTTTCATATTAGATTCAATTTTCCTTTATATTTAATTTGTTGGCGTACATATGGAATTACTACTGGGGTGAAGAACTCCTTCGTATTGGGACAAGATTGCCCGTTGCAGACTTGGGACAATATTCAAATTTTTTTCTTTTCAGTCTATACAGATTTAAATTAGGATAAGGTTAATTGATCATAAATAATATAAATAATTTGTTATTATTAAGCATACCAGTTACACACTATTGATATTTTTAAAAATATTATTTTCTATATTTTATGATTTTACTAGTATAAAATATCAATACGACGATTCTATAAAAAGTCGGTTTTTACATAATCATCGTTATAAAATATAGGGTGGTAAACTTGTAATTATTTTGTGTTTGTAGGTCCAAAACAACGATGGTTCCAGCATGAATTGTCATTATAAGAGTGACTGGGGTTTTTAACAACACTTTCAGCATGAACCGTTGTTAAAAGTAAGTGGGATTTTTTTAAGTGGTAGATTTTTAAATCTTGCCTTCACTCTCGTTTACGCCTTCACTGTTTTCTTTACTCCTTCACGCCTTCACTATTTTCTTTACTCCTTCATTCTTCTGCACCTTTAGTCTTCTTCACTCCTTCATTCACCCTCTCCTTTCTTCTTCCTTTCTTCATCGCCGCAGTGCCGCACCACTGCAAAGGACTCACCCGCTGGTCGCACCGTGACAAAGCCACTGTGTTGCTGCCTTTTTCGACAAAGCCACCGTATCGCTACACCTCGTGACACAACCATTGCGTCGCTGCTCCCCGGGACATTGTCGCTCTGCTTCTCACCGTGACTGCCCCGCTCTGCTTCTCGCCACGACCGCATCGTGATTCCAACAACCTCTTCCTCCCTTTCGTCGCCAACGAACGTGCTCCTTTGCACCGCCGATCGCACCACACGGCAGCATCGTCGCTGGTTCCATTCGCCCTCCGCCCGCATCGCCGACAACTAAAGAGGTACGCAGTTCTTGAGACTAGAACAATTACATACATTTCTGTTTCTTAGCCACAGTATTGACTTGAGAGTCGGAGTGCAAACGGCTTCTAGGACGCCTCTTTGTCTTTATAGGTACAAGGTGTTTTGATAGAAGGAAAGTACGAACCAAGGCAAAGAGAATCGGGAGTGTGATTGTCGTTGGAGACATTAGGACAATCGAATCAACCGGCACGAACATGAAACTTTATTTATGAACCACTAATCAATCATATAAGTAAAATTTACAGCATGCTAAATCCAAAATATCAAGGCATTGAGTTTATAAATTTTTCCTGTCCAACTTTTATATTTCTCAAAATTTTATGAAATTAACAACGTATTAGGCACAAACGTTATCTAATCATAGGATGACAAAGCTACATTACTTTACAATACCATTAAAATAATAAAAACACATAAATATTAATATTTTTTTTATGATTTATAAGTAAGAAGAATACACTTTTTATAACACAAGTGTCATCATATAAACTTTTAGGGAATTAAAATATACATTAAATAATATTACAAAAATTATTTAAATATTCAAAAAACATAAAATCCTTTAGTCTTACTTAACTTTTTCTTTTTGTGGGATCAATAGCCCATAATATCATTATCTTCTTTACTTCAATAATTGCAATAAAGTATACTGCTTTTTTCTTTTCTCTTAACTTGTGCTGACAGGCTATTCATTTTTGGTGCAGAATTCCAAAGCCAAAGTTGGAGTGTTAAGCTCTGAAGCTTGTAATTAATAAGATTTGGAATGACCCTCCATCACATGTTGTGAGTATATGCTTCTGACAGATTCAATATGTGTCTGGTTTTAATTTTACAACTTAGTTTTATGTTGTTATACATTTCTTTTTCTAACGTATCAGAAAGAATAACTCTCAGCTCATCACTCGGTAAACCATCATGCAGATTACTATTTCCATGTTTACAGAAGGTGCTTGCTTTCATGTGCTTGTGCTTGTGGTGGAGTACTTGTATTCGTGTTGAAGCAGCAAATGACAGTTTAAAGCCTGGTGATACACTGAACTTAGATACAGGACCACTATATTCAAAAAAGGGCGACTATTGTCTAGGTTTTGGTTGGGTTGATGTTGGTGACAACCAGTATTTGTTTGTATCCAATGTAAATAATAATTATGTAGTTTGGATGAGTGATAGAAACCAACCTGTTGACAAGGATTCTGCAGTTCTGTCACTTAACCGCTCAGGCGTGCTGAAAATTGAATCTCAACGTGGGAAGCCAATAATCCTGTATTCTCCACCTCAACCTATCAACAACACTAAGGCCACCTTGTTGGACACAGGCAACTTTGTTCTTCAACACCTTCACTCCAATGGGACAAACACTCTCTTGTGGCAGAGTTTTGATTATCCCACTCACAATCTCATCCCCACCATGAAGTTAGGTGTTAACCACAAAACAGGCCATCATTGGTTACTGGTTTCATTTTTTACCAAAACACTTGCCACTCCAGGTGCCTTTAGCCTTGAATGGGAACCTGTGGAACAAGAATTGATCATAAAGAGACGGGGAAAAGTTTGCTGGGAAAGTGGGAAACTGAGGAACAATAGATTTGAGAACATTCCAGAAGATGCACAAGCCGTGTTGAAGTACAGCATAGTGTCCAATGAGGATGAAGACACCTTCTCTTTCACATCTACAAATGAAAACCCTAACCTATACTGGATTTTGACAGAATTTGGCCAGATATCTGATGATGAAGGATATGTTGCAAGGGCTGATTTGTGTTATGGATATAACAACACAGATGGAGGGTGCCAAAGATGGCAGGATATACCCAAGTGTAGGAATCCTGGTGATGTGTTCCAGAAAAAGACTGGTTCATTCAATTATCAAAATGTAAGCATTGAAGAAAATATAAGTTATGGTTACAGTGATTGTGAGGCCAGTTGCTGGAGCAATTGTAGTTGCAGTGCATTCAGAGAATTGTATCCTAATGGAACTGGATGCATATTCTTTCACTGGATTTCCGGGGAAAATTATACTTTTGATAGTACTGGTGAAAACTTTTACTTGCTGGAGAACATGTTAACTAATCATAAGGGTAAGTCTACTTAATTGTTTGATTAATTTCCTGAATTGATATTACTGTGTACTATATGTACGATTTTCATAATTTTCAAATTCAATCAGGTTTTTTATAGCTTAGTCAGATACAGTCAGGAACCAGTTATTGCTTTGGTTGTTGAAAAATTGTAATACCAAAATATTAATAGTTATTTATGAAAACATTCTATACAGGTACAAAAAAGTGGATATGGATAGGCGCAGTACCAGCAACTGCTCTACTTGCAATTTTCCTATTCACTATTTGCCTAGCCTTCAAGAAACGAAAATTCGTGTTTCAAGGTAGTTACCTACTTTAAAATCAATGCAGTACTCTAAACACAATCTTTTGATAATTTATCACTGCTTTACTCTTTCTGATATTCATCAAACAGGGAAAAAAAGGCAAAGGATGGTGATGAAGATGCTACATTTGGCAACTTGTAGTCGGTCATCTGCAATGAAAGATTTTGAAGTTGATTTGAAAAAGGGAAATGGCCTAAAACTGTTTAATTATACATCAATTATGGCAGCAACAAATGAATTTTCAACTGAGAATAAGTTAGGACAAGGAGGCTTTGGACCCGTTTATAAGGTGACTTGAAACCAGTGAAGTTATTCATTAACAAGTTTGGGTCAATTAGAGTACTCAATATTTGTTACTTTACTTTCATTTTAGGGAATTCTTCCAACCGGCCAAGAGATTGCTGTAAAAAGACTTTCAAAAACATCTGGACAAGGAATTGTGGAGTTTAAGAATGAACTAACACTAATATGTGAACTTCAGCATATGAATCTTGTGCAACTACTTGGTTGTTGCATTGACGAAGAAGAGAGAATTCTAATTTATGAGTATCTGCCAAATAAAAGTTTGGATTTCTATCTATTCGGTGAGTAATATACAAGAGTACATTTAACTATGTGTTCTTTCGTATGAGAAACACAAAATATTGTTTTCACTATTATGTATCAATTAGAATATATAGGAAAGCTTCTAGTTTTCTTAACTATGGTTTTTCAGTGATGATTGAGGACACTCAACAATCACACTACAAAAGTTGTTTTTCTTTGACTCAAATACTAACCATCACTATATATTGACATTTGGAAGATTGTACAAGAGGCAAATTACTAGATTGGAAGAAGCGGTTCAAAATAATAGAAGGAATTTCTCAAGGATTACTCTATCTTCATAAGTACTCAAGACTCAAAATCATCCATAGGGACTTGAAAGCTAGCAATATTCTTTTAGATGAAAATATGAGTCCAAAAATATCAGATTTTGGGATGGCAAGAATTTTCACACAAGAATCAATCGCAAATACCAACAGAATTGTTGGGACACAGTGAGTTTAATAGACTCTTTTGTTCCCTTTTCCATGAATATATAAAAATTATTTCATCATGTTACAAATTAGTTTTTCTTGCAGTGGTTACATGTCTCCAGAATATATGATGGAAGGAGTTTTCTCTCCAAAGTCTGACGTTTATAGTTTTGGAGTGTTGCTACTTGAAATTGTTAGTGGAAGAAGAAGCCTTGGTTGCTATGGTGTTGATCGTCCATTAAATTTGATAGGACATGTATGTAAAATTAGTCATATTGAGTTTTTTTTTATTGTTCTCTCTGTCTAATTTCACTAAAATATTCACAGACATGGGAGTTATGGAAAGATGGTGCATCTTCAGAGTTAGTGGACCCATCAATAAACAAGTCATTTGATTTTGATGAAGTACAAAGATGCATTCATATTGGTCTCTTGTGTGTACAACATTATGCAGATGATCGACCAACCATGTCTAACATTGTATCAATGTTGACAAACAAAAGTGCAATAGTTTCCTTACCTGAAAGACCAGCATTCTATGTTGGAAGAAAGATCATTCATGATGAATTATCTTCAAAGGGATTCTGTACTGATTCTACAATAGAGATCACAACATCGACAGTAGAAATTACATCATCTACAACAGACATGACTGATTCCTAAGACATGACTGATTCCTAAGACATGACTGATTCCTAAGAAATTGAATCAAGGTGAATAATTTACTTAATAGTTGAAATATAAATACAATGAAATTTTAATGTTGTTTGAAGTGTTAGATAATGGTAGATATGATATAATTTGTGTTGTTTTATGTTTTAGCTAAAGGTCTATTTAAGTTTCTGCACAAACACTTTTAAGGAAACAATGAGAAGAAAAATTATAATTTATGTTGATATGCATCTTTCAATCTATTAATTTGCTTCTTGTATAGTCCAAGAGAACCAAACAAATTCTAAAAGTTTATGTATATTCTATCTTCTAATTTTATAGTATGTTTGGTTCCTCTTCAAATAAGAGTTTATGTTGGAACTTTTTGTTTTTAAAGATTTTATGTTGGAACTTTATGTTTTTACTAGGTGCACTAAAACTAAAACTTGGTTGATATTCTTAATTTATGTAGCAAAAATTGCATTGATAAACGACATACATTATTTAGCAACTTCACTTAGACCTATACTGCAATTAGTAAAAACAAGGTCTGAAAAAAATAGTATAAAATAAAAAATTAAGAAGAGATGAGAGAGGGAGGCATGTTATGAAATTTTCATTTCACGGTAATAAAGTACACTGATCTTTTTTTTTTCTTTTTTTCTTGACACGTGCAGACACAAACCATGCATGTTACCTGCTGAATTCCAAAGCTGAAGCTGAAGCTTGAAATAAGATTTAGGATGTGTTTTTTTCAAGTTTTGTGAGTTTGGTTTTAATTTCATAGCATAATTTAACTTTATTTTACATTTATTTTTATAGTGTACCAAAACTTAAAACATGGTGATACTTATTTTCACCATTAATTCTTGTATTTAACCAAACACATATTTGTAGCCAAACACTTTCTTGTGGTAAAGTTTGGAATATTTAACCAATGAATCTCAAACACCCCTCTTCAATTATGTGTTTGTGTGTTTGAAATATACTACACATTGTGTACAACACTCACAAAACCTATTTATAAAATTTCCAATTTAAAATACATCTTTTCAGTTTTTGACATAACTCAAACACAACATTAATCAAAGTAGATAAGGTGATTTTTAAGCTAAAAACTCATAAACTTGTTATATAAGTTTTTTTTTATGAGAATCCACTTAGGCTCCCAAATGTGCTAAGGAATGTTCACTCCAAGTCTCAAAGTGTAGCACAACTCACAATACATTAAAATTCCAAGAAGGTGAGTCTTTGTGGTGTTCTAGGTTGTTTTTGGATAGAATGGTTTGGGTTGCCCAAGTTTAAAGGGATAAGGGAACCTCGGGAGGTTTAGAGATTTCGAGGTTCAAGGTAAGGTTTATGGTAGCTTTTGAAAGAGTTATAAGAAGAACAAAGGTTAAGAGTTTAAGGAAGTTATGGAAATGCAAGGTGGTGGTTATCGGTTGTCTTTGAATTCTTTGGAGGTTTCTTTGTGGGGTTTTGTTGCAAACCTTTTAAGGAAGTGTTGGAACAAGGCTTCATGAATTTTATAGGTGATTTTTTATGGTTAAAAGGTTTAAGGTTGTGACATGTAGTTAGGAGAAGGAGGGTGAGGTTTCTTGATTTTCTTGGAGAAACAGAAATGTGTGGTTGGGGTTATGGGGTGTAGTCGAGTTGATCCTTTTAATTTTTGGTGATTCTTGTCAGACTTAAGAGGTGGAATAGGTATATGGAAGCTTAGCAAGAACACAAATAATATGAAAAAAATGGAATAGAAAAAGATAATGGAAGATAGTGAATATGAAAAAGTAAATGGACTGGCGGTAAGATATGATGGTGATTACCTTACCAAGTGTAATACCCAAAGATGGATGGCTAAGACTCTTAGAGGATCTCTTGGAACACTTCTTGGTGATCCAAGAATACAAGATTATGAGAGGCTAGTTAGAAAAACTCAACTAAACAAGCACACTCTCACAAAAGACTTTCAAAGCTCAAAATAATTTCTTAAGATAGCTTTTATAAAACTGCATTTTGTTGAATTCTTCAACAACTCCAATGTTCCCTTTATTGATTTTCAATCCAGCATACTTCAATCCAGCAATTGCAGTCCAGACTTTAGGAGTTATCTCCATATCAACTTTTTTCACATGTGAGCAGATGTTATCACCAACAATTTGAAGATTGGTGTAGAAAACCCTCACAAGGTCAAAATAGATATTCCATGAAAACTCCAAGAACTTTTTCAGCATATGTTCTTTCAAAATATCCCTTACTTCAGAGAGCTTTTGTTCTTTCAACCACCTGAGGAAATGATCTTTAGATTATTGATTGCTTTCCTACTCATTTCATGTAGGAATTTCTCAATCTTGATATCTTTTCCAGAAAACCAGCTTTCAATTCGTCCTCTGTCTTCTCAGCACGAGTCTTCATCCTTTTAGAGGAAGGAGAAAATTTCAAAAGCAAGAAGAAAAGTGCAGCAGTTTTGAAATGAGAGAAAAAAAAAGTAATGGGTTGATTTTGTGAAGGAAAACAACTGCATAAAACATTGTTATATAGGCAGTAAAAAAATCTACATATTTTGGCTTTTAGTGGGTTGTTTTCCTCAAGGAAAAGAATCTATTTAGAGGTACACAGACCCACATCAGATAAAACCATAAATCACATGGTTAGCACATGTAGACTTTGACTAGTCATAATGGCTCTTAATTTTCCAAGAAGATATGGAATATATTCCATTTATGATCATCATAACTTCCTTTCAAAGTGAATTCAAAGCTAAGATAAGTGCAATTTTGACTCATGATAGCTTTGAGAAGGAATCAGAAGCAGAATCAATGCATAGAGAAATAAATCAACTTTAATGCAATGTTGCCAGAGGGGAAGCAATCGGTTGTTTCGTGAAAATAATCGGTTGTTTTTCTATGATAGCAATTATGATTTTTCACAAATCAAGATTTCTTGGCAAGGAGGAACCAAAATAAAAATACTCACATAACCTTTGCATAGATGGGAGATTTCACAATTAAAGACATCAATTGATATCTTACATAATTCAAGTGGAAAGGAGATACAAGTTTAAGAAATAAGAAGACATAAGTTCTTATCATTTAGACAAAGTTACTTTCACAAGGAGCCATGGTACGTGATTTAAGAAATCCTTTTGACTTTCAAGATAATAGAGTGCAATTAAGATAAGCAACTAGAAGTCCAGTTTAGATCTTTCCCTTTCAAGCTTGATTCTTTAATCCAAAGGTTCTTGGTTCTTAAGAGTACTTGCAAGAAAATAAGATCAAGTAGCAAGGTTTGGTCCCCTAACAAATTTGGGTCCATTGGCATTAATTTTATCATTAGAAACCTTAGGATTCTTACGAACTCACTTCAAAACACCCCTTCTAATCTCCTTCTAAAGCCTCAAGAAGACCCTATTGAACTAGAAGAACATGCATCTTAAACCACCATAGCCCGAAATCATTCAAACCAGTGAATTTCTCAACCTCATACTTTGCAAAATTCATCTTGGTTGAGTTTCTTCATTCCATGCTCACCATACCATTTTGTTGAGTACAAACACAGTTCACTAGATCGTTTAATCAAATTAATATGAACGAAAATAAATAGAAAATATGAATGAGAAAGTGAAATAGGGTAGAACAAAGTACAAAAATCACAAAAACAATTTTACGTGGTTCGATTGTTAATCAAGTCTACATCCATAAATAGAGTTTTCACTATGAGTATCTTTAGAGATTTCAACACTCTGCACCCTTAAATTTTTTAAAATTGTCAAGTTTACGTTCCTAAGTAGAAGACAAAAAATAACTGTCTTACAACTTTCCACTATGCATGTTTCTCATACAAACCAACCACGTGTACAACAGATAACCAAAGTCTGTCATCTAGCATAAAACAAAAGTTGTAGTATAACAGATAACAAGCTTAGGCTTCCTCATATAAACAGTAAACCTAAAACAGAGTACCAGTTTGTCTTGCACCAAAAACTTGCAAAAACAGATGGCACCATACTGCAAAATCTGTAATTCCTCCATATTTTCCCGAATCAAACATGTTCAAAGCACTCACAAAGTATCTAATACCTTCCCTATTTAGTCTTCAAGCTATAGCAATTTCTATTCCCTTATGAAAAGCTTCTCAGTGACACAAGCTTCATAAAAAAATTGGCGATGTTTTGAAAAGAGTTAAAGGTTAAGCTGTGAATTTCACCAAAAACATTATCATCCTCTTCATTTGGTATGCAGGTCGTGTGAAAATGCCCCTCTTCTACCCCACGATCACAACTTATCACATCCAGAAACATTACAAGAATTCAACACCCATTCTTCTTGATCATTATAAGTTTAGTATGTAGGTAATACATACGAATTTAGTTTATAGGTAATTTACAATATAAATTTAGTTTATAGGTAATATATACGAATGTTGTATTTAAGTACATATGAACATTATCTACGAATATGATATATGAAATTGTCAACAAATTTTAAAAATTTGTAGGTAAATAGCCTTATACATGGGAGTTACTTACATATTTTTGGCCATTGCTCCCATAGATAGCTCAATTTTACTTATGGATTTCTTGTAGTAACTTCTGCATTTGATAATACAAAAAGTTAGAATAGAAAAGCTATGAAATGCTTGTAATTCATGAGTCGTAAGAAGTGAAATTTAAGTTTGAGTCAACCTTACAAAATTGACTTGTAAGATGAGGTTTGCACAAATTATATACTATGAATTGACCTTATATTTATTCGATGTGACATCTCCAACACACACCCCCTGATGTTGAGACTATCAATTCATGCGTGAGATTAGATCTTTATGGGTGGTCTGATAGCGAATTGCACGTGACTAGATATTTATGGATAATTCGATAGCGGATGTCACGATAGGCCCAACAATTCTTGTTAGGATAAACTCTAAATGACTTTGATATCATTTTAAAGAGTCGACTTTAAGTTTAACTCAACCTTTTAAAATTGGTTTGTGATGTTTCAAACGATGATACTAAGTAGCACATGTTACAACAGAAAAAAGAATATGGAATAGTGTGAAATGTAGAAAATTTGATAATGACACACTTAAAAGGCTTGGGTGGAAATATCAAAATGAATAATATTGGTTTTTCATATTAGGACAAATTCATTTAAAATAAACCGTGCATCAGAAGGTAGTGTATCATATGTATGCATAAGGTACATCAAATATACAGAAGCTTAGAATCAAATGGTAGAGAGTTGAGATGTAGAACGGAAGTGTGTTATAAATGCCAGCTTGAGGAAGTAGGAAGAAAGAACATAAGCAAGGCGAAAGTGGAAACCATAAACATAGCAGCAAAATATGATTTTCTGGAGATGAAATACAACTACTGTGAAACCTATAAGCACTGCCTCAAACTGGAAACACGTTGGTTTCACTCAGTACTAAGCAAAATCATAAAGCATTGAGGTATGTTAAGTATGAATGTAAACCCATCTAATGCTTGCCTTATACAGGGGTTTTAGGGGTACTCATAAGTTGTATTTAGTTTACTGAATATACAGTATTGTTGTATTCTATAAATATACCCTTGGTGGTATATTTTCATATAATACAGAATTATTGTTTCCAGCTTATCAATTCTATTTCTTCCTCTCTATTTCACTTACATGGTATCCAGAGCTGAATTTTTTTTCAGCCATGTCTTCTGCTACTACTTCTTCTTCTTCTACATCTTCCACCACCAATTCTTCATCTTCCTCCTTTCCCATGGGGTCTCTTCTTCCACATCAGTTCACTATTCCCATCACACTAAAACTAGATAATGACAATTTTCTTCTTTGGAAGCAGCAAGTTCTGGCTACAATTAGGGATCTTAATCTTGAACATTTTCTTGATGGCAATGGTGTCCCTGATCGATACCTACCGTCCACCGCTGGTCAACCTCTCAAACCTAATGATGCCTATCTTCACTATACCCAGCAAGATCACCTTATTGTTGCTTGGCTCCTTGCGTCGATGACGTCCACAGTTCTCACGCCTCTGCACTTCATACGCATCTCGTACCATGGCCACAATCAAGAAACTGAAGCTTCTTCTTAAAACCCCCAAAAATGATAAGTCTGTATCCAATTATCTTCTGGATATTAAGAAAACGGTAGATAATTTGGCAGCGGTGGGTGCTGATATCTCAACTGAGGAACACATCGAAGCGATTCTTGATGGCCTCTCCGATGAGTATGATGGTTTCATTACATCAATTTCATCTCGCACAGATCCATATAGTGTTGATGACCTTGAAGCTTTGCTGCTTGCTCAAGAAGAGCGTTTTGAAAAGCACAAAACATAATCGTCTCTTCTTCAGGCCAATACTGTTTCGGGAAATGTCGCTGTTACAAACCCTACAAATTCTCGTTCTCGGTGTAACCCTAATTCTTCTCGTGGTGGCCATATGTCTTCAAGAAACCATGGTTCTTCCCGCTCCAATCGCTTTACCAATACTCGTATTCCCAACAATAATGCTTCAAATTTCAATATGCCTTGGCACACCGTTAAACATTCGTTCCAGATTTGTGTCAAAATTGGTCATACAGCGCTTCGTTGTTGGCACAGGTATGATCAGTTTGAACAAAATTCCTTCACTGCTAACATGTCTCAATTTCCTTCTCACCCAGATGAACAATCTTCCATTCTTGGAGCACCATCCACCGTAACTGATCCTCTGTGGTACCCTGATATTGGGGCATCCCATCATACCACAAATGATTCAGAAGTCTTTATCAATAAATCTTCCTATCAAGGAGCTGATCAAGTTCGAATTGGTAATGGTACAGGTATGCGTATTGCTCATATTGGTACTGCGAAATATATTTCATCACACACTAATACAACTTTTATCTTATGAAATCTTCTTCATGTTCCTCACATCACAAAGAATTTACTTAGTGTATCTAAGTTTGCCAAAGATAACAATGTCTACTTTGAATTTTTTCGTAATGATTGCTATGTGAAACATCAGGTAACCAAACAGACTTTGCTTCACGGAACTGTTAAAGATGGCATCTATGTTTTTCCTGAGCCTCTTTTTTTCTGTCTCTGCTAATGCAAACAACACTGTTCTTAAATATGGAAATTCTGATATACAGCTTTGGCATGCTAGACTAGGCCATTGTAGTTACAATACTGTCAAAACAGTTTTACAAAAATGTAATATTCAATTTGATGGTTGCAAACAGTTCTGTGATGCTTGTGTGTTTGGCAAAGCTACTCAAATTCCTTTTAAAGATTCGACTACTATTTACAATTCTCCTTTGCAATTGATCTATATTGATATTTGGGGTCCTGCACCAATTCTTTCTTCCACTGGAGCTTGTTATTATATCTCTTTTCTTGATGTTTTTTCTAAGTATACATGGTTGTATGTCTTACATAGTAAATCTCAGGCTTTCTCTATTTTTAAACAGTTTAAGTCTTTAGTTGAAAATCAAACTGGTAAGCGTCTTCAGGCTATACAAATTGATAATGCCAAAGAATTTTTATGTTTTAAATCTTTCTTGCATGAGCATGGTATTCACCATAGACTAACCAGTGCTTACACTCATGAACAAAATGGTGCCATAGAACGTAAACATAGGCATGTTGTTGATACTGGTTTAACCATTCTTATTGTTGCCTCTTTACCTTTAAAATTCTGGACTGAAGCGTTTCATGCTGTTGTTCATATTATTAATATTTTACCTACCTCTGTGCTTAACAACAACAATCCATATGAAACTTTATTTGGTATTAAACCTGATTATGCTCACTTAAAACCTTTTGGTTGTGCTTGTTATCCTCTTCTACATCCATATCATAAGCATAAGTTCAATTTTCGGTCTACATGTTGTGTTTTTCTTGGGTATAGTTTACAAAACAAAGGCTATATTTGTTTATCTAATACTGGAAAACTATATGTATCTCGCCATGTTATTTTTAATGAAAAATTATTTCCTTACTCTCTTCCTGAGTACAGTTTTAACGTCTCTTCTGATTCTATGGATTTTTCTTCTCATACTCCTTCTATGCTTATGCTCTTACCTGCTCCTTCTCATACCACTTTACCTGTTCCAACACCTGTTTCACACACTACACCATCTATATCTTCAGAAACTGTTTTCCCTTCTTCTATTATTAATGAGGTTTCCACTGATCCTCCTATAATCGATAATGCTCATCCTATGATAACTCGATCCAAAGCTGGAGTGCTTAAACCTAAGACTTACACAACTACTATCGCTTATGCTCACGAACCTGTCTCTCTTAAAGCTGCCTTATCATCCTCATCTTGGTTAAAAGCTATGCAAGATGAATATTGTGCTCTTATTCAAAATAGAACATGGAGTCTCACTTCTCTGCCCTCTGGAGCTAAAGTTGTGGGTTGCAAATGGATTTTCAAAAACAAGTTCAATGCGGATGGCACTTTTCAACGACATAAAGCACGGTTAGTGGCAAAAGGCTTCACCCAATCTCCAGGTTTGGACTATAATGAAACTTTTAGCCCTGTTGTCAAACCTATTACCATTAGAGTTGTGTTATCTCATGTTGTTTCTAACAATTGGCCTGTACATCAAATTGATGTTAATAATGCTTTTTTGAATGGAGATCTCACAGAAGATGTCTACATGAATCAACCTCTAGGTTTTGAATCCTCCAATTCTTCTCTTGTTTGTAAGTTACATAAAGCTATATATGGTTTAAAACAAACACCACAGTCCTGGTTTACTAAGCTAAGTTGCACTCTTGAAGATCTTGGTTTTCATTCTACAAAAAGTGATACTTCTCTGTTTATTCAGTTTACTAATACTTCTACGTTATTTGTGCTCATTTATGTGGATGATATAATCATCACTGGATCATCTACGCATGCCATTAAATCTCTTATTTCTCATTTAAGTTCCAGATTTGCTCTTAAGGATCTCGGTCCACTGCATTATTTTCTTGGCATTGAAGTTTCAAAGGTTGCTGATGGAAGTCTTCACCTTTCTCAGACCAACTATATCAATGATCTTTTGCGACGTACTGATATGACCACTGCCAAAGCTCAACCAACTTCTATGTTGTCTACTCTTCGCCTTCAACAGGATGGCTCCACTGTTGTTTCAGACGCTACTCTATATCGATCTATGGTTAGGAGCTTTACAATATATTCTCATCACTCGACCTGATTTATCTTATGCAGTCAACAAAGCATGTCAGTTCATGCATAACCCACAAGATCATCATTGGAAAGCAGTCAAAATAATTCTTCGCTACCTTGCTGGTACCACAAATCATGGTCTTCTTATCAAACGCAATTCTCATTCCTCCATCCTTGGTTTTGCCGATGCTGATTGGGGCACAAATCTGGATGATAGAAAATCAATGATAGGTTATGTGGTTTTCCTTGGTTCAAACATTATATCATGGAGTTCTCATAAACAAAAAAGTTGTGTCACGGAGCAGTACAAAAGCTGAGTATAGAAGCATTGCGGCAGTTTTAGCAGATATTATATGGCTTCTAGCTTTACTCAATGAGCTACATATTCACCCTTCTTTGCCTCAGATTTTTTCTGATATGTTGGGAGCTGTTCTCTTAAGTGCTAATCCAATTATGCACTCCATGACCAAACACTTTCAACTGGATATGCATTTTGTTCAAAACTATGTTCAAAAGAAGAAAGTGTCTTTGGTTCACCTTCCTGCACGATATCAAGTTGCTGATGTGCTTACCAAACCGCTCTCTAAGTCAGCTTTTACTCATTTCAGAGATAAACTTATGGTAGTCATTAATCCCACCATAAGTTTAAGGAGGAATGTTAAGTATGAATGTAAACCCATCTAATGTTTGCCTTATACAGAGGTATTTAGGGGTACTCATAAGTTGTATTTAGTTTACTGAATATACAGGATTGTTGTATTTTATAAATATACCCTTGGTGGTATATTTTCATATAATACATAATTATTGTTTCCAACTTATCAATTCTATTTCTTCCTCTGTGTTTCACTTACAGTAAGCAAACAAAACCATAGGTATAATGAAAGGATAGAGGTTAATATTGTAATATAGGAACATTGTTCACAAATTTTGTTTTATTTATTTCCTGACTTTATTTTTTTATTTATATATATATATAATATATAAATACAAAAAATTAAAAAAAATAAACTAAACTTAAAAATATACTTATTATTATAATTAATTAAAATTAAATAAAGTTTCTATAGAGGATAGAGAAAATAAAAAATTATGTTTTATAATGACTATCAGTATTATAAGTAGATAGATAACTTATTTATTCTTTATTTTTTTCAAGTATTTTTAATTTAAAAATAAATAAGTTTTATTCAATTAATCTATGACGTAAAAGGGAAAAAATAGTCATCACAAAAACTACAAAATATATACGATTTAGACCAAATTAATGTTAAAGATATCATGTTAAATACCAGTTGGATCTCTTTCCGTGCAAAAGCAAAGTTAAAGTTCTATGAAAACACGTTTCTACAAAAGAACAGCCAACGAAGATCGCTTCCAATCGTCATATTAATGGTTGCTAACATGCCACATATATTTTTGGTTAGATTTTACTTTTTAGTTTAAACTTATTTTTTGCTCACTTTTATTTATTAACTTTTTTTTTAAATGTCCATCGTAGTCTTTTAAATTTTTGAAACAATTCATCGCATATTGGTTAAGTTAAATCTTACTAACATTCCTAAACTATGTGATACAATAATTCATATGATAGTTCAAGAACGTATGGTGCTACAAGACTCTCTTTATTGACTAGTTCTTCTATCTTCTTCAATGCGCCCATCTTTAGGGTTTGATAGTATCAAATAGTCTATCCTATTTCAGACGGTAATTTCCTTTGTTGTGAAAGTATTGTTCAGGTGACTTTTTCACTAGTTTATGTGTAATTTATGAAAACTAATTATATGATATTTATTTTTGTATAAATAGGGTGTTGTATTGTCAGTTTCAGTTTCAATTAGTTGAGAATTAAAAGTTTCTCAAGAAAAACTTTGAGTTATAATATACGTTAATAGTGAGTTTCTAACTATAGATGTAGATTGAAGTTTGTTAAAATTTCAATTGAGTCATGTTAATTTCTTCATATGTTTCCATCCTTACTCCTTTTTGTTAACCATCTAGTTGTTCTTGCAGATTTCTCCGTTATGGTTTCTTTTTTTTGTTATTAGCAGACGGTCTAGTAAATTTGTTTGAATTATTTCCACAACATTTCATTTTATCCTTTTCCGTCACAATGTTTATGAAAGATAAAACTAAAAATGTTTATGAAAGATAAAACTAAAAATATTGATGTGACATAAGGTGCATGAAGCTTCCCCTCCCATTTCATCCTAATATGTTTTAGCGGATTCAATTTTTCATGGTTTTTAGTAAGTTCCATTTTACATAGTAATCCAATCAATCTCAATACACACTTACTAAAACCAAATCTCCCTTTCATATTAATCCCAATTTCGATCTGAGCAACTCAAACTCACATACAAAGTATGTTAATGGAGGTATGATAAGTGTGATAACTTGGTTTATGGTGTTAATTGAATCTCTTGTTTCATGCAAAAAAAAAAATAAAAAATAGGGCTTTAGCACTTTCTTTTGGATATAGAATTGATTAATAATAAGTGTCATAATTCAGTAATATTTCAAACAAAAAGATAGACACTTATGGACTTTAAAGAAGAAGGAGAAGAAGGAGAAGAAGGAGAAGAAGAAGCAGAAGAAGAAGAAGAAGGATGATAAGGTGATGCCTCGTCAATAAAAGAAGTATACGAAGAGGCCTCGCCCATGGAAGAAGCGTCAGGGGAGATGAGAAACTTGGTTTTATGCACTACAAATAAGATTATTGCAGTTTGGAGTAGTGAGAGAAACCAACCTTTTGAGCAAACATCTTATGAGACTCATGAGGAACATCTTTGAATTTTTCTTCCAACTTTAAAGGTCAAACACTTGTATGCCAAATTTTCTAAACATGATCTCTAAAGAAGGTGTATCGGTGGATTTAAGTTATATTTTTTTGTTCCGTTTTAGATCATTTTATAATTATATTAATAGGTGGTATCATTGTTTGTTGTGAGACTCATGGAAACATCTTTGAATTGTTTTTCGAACTTTAAAGGATAAAACAATTGTATGCCAAAATTTCTAAGCATGTTATCCGAATAAGGTATATAAGTGGATTCTAATAAATTAAAAGTAATTCTAAAATCGAAACCACAAAAATGGTGATTAAAGTTCACGGTTTTATGGATATAGTAAGTTATAGAATGTGGGTCTTCTTATATTTGGATGTGTTTGTGAATGTATATATATATATATGGCATGAGAATATCCAATGTAGTTCAAGTTTTTATTATTAATTTTTTTTTTAATTTAGAGTGTTAAAACTTATATAATATATATTTCTTTATATGCGTCTCATTTCTCCATGCGAGCCATTTTTTCCAACTTTCCCAAATCCCTAACTCGTATGTGCACCCTTTTCTTCCTCTTATTTCTTGGTGTCTCCATTCCTTGGTGTATTTGTTCACTACAAGAAAATCATGAAATAGAAACCAATTTTTAGAGACCAAAATAATTAGTTGCAATGATAACTAAATTAGAGATCATTTTAGAAACTAATTTAGAAACCAATTTTTGTTTTTGTTTCTAAAATGGTCTCTAATTTAGTTACTATTGCAACTAATTATTTTGGTCTTTAAAAATTGGTTTTTATTTCATGATTTTCTTGTAGTGGTTGTTGTGGAGGTTGTTGTTGTAATTAATTTGGCAAGGCTCCTTATTGGTTGAGCTAATTTGGAGGAGTTCAAATAGCTAGTGATTTGAATCTCTATTCATAGTTCGTTCTTAGTTCTTAGTTAAAAGGTGAGCTTGTTTTTGGTTCTGGTAATTAATGAATTTAAACCTTTTTATAAATTTTATTATTATAATATGAAAAGAATGATTTATTCTCCATTTTGTGTTATTTTCAGGAATTAAAGGAGAGATGAAGCATATAAATATATTATGAATAAAGATGTCACTTAGCCCAAGCCCAATTAGGTTAAATAGGAAGTGTAGCACAACCCTAAACATTCATTGGCAGAATAGAAGGTGATAGAAAATCCTAGAAGAGGTCGTCATCAAGGAGAAACATCCTGAATCTTCTTTTCTTGCTTTCCATGCTTGTAATGGCCAACATGAGTGGCTAATTCTACCATTTGGGATTAGGACTAATCTATTCAAACTATTATGTATTGAGGTGATATTTAAATATAACATTTTGTTCTTGGTTCATGATTGGCATTGTCATTTTATTCATAAGGCTTACCATGATTTTGATCCTTAGATATCACCGAAAAGTACTTTTAAGTTTTTTATTTAAGTGATAATGCTTAACATATTTGAATGTTAGGAATAGATTTGAAATATTAATTGCTATCAACATCTAATCGTAATGATAAAGATTTTTTATAATATGAGAGGAATCGATATTTAAAAGACTCTTAGTAATTTTATATGCGAGAAATAGATATAAATGAATTTTATATGGGCATCAATATCAATCAAATGATAGAATATTACTATGTTTTTCAAAATACAAAAGACTAAGAAGAATGAACCTCATCCCAATCTTCTCAATTGAATGAACAACTCTTTACTTTGCTTTTATTTAATTTTCATACAAATTATTATCAATATCAAATCAAATCAAATTATTGTACATATTTTTAATCTTAATGAATGTTACCATTAAGATTTTAAATAAATGTTCCTTGTGGGTTTAATATCCGTCTTTATGAACAAATTATTACTTCTAACTCGGTACACTTGTCGTAAAAAGAGTCATCGGTATGTGAAGCTTAAAGAAGGCGTATCCCACTCTAGACTCTTTCATTTTATTATGTAGTTAGATACAAAGTCCTTAATGATCATACCTTTAACTTAGTTAGGGTTTGAACCTCGCTTTTTAACTTCCACTTAACGATGGCTTAGTCCAATCTATTAGTCAGGACCTAACCTACGCTATTAGCTTCACGGTACCCAGGGTTAGCTCACTATTAGTGTTTTTTTAACTAAGGATGAGCCCACTTTATTAGTCACAAGCCGACATAAAAAAAATTAGCTTCCACGTTCATTTTAAAACCCACCAATGGTTGATGCAAAAATACAATTAAAGTCGGTTTTTCATTTTAGTTTAGAAGAGGCATGGCCTCTGTCTACAAACATTATCTCATAGGATGCCAAAGCTACATTACTTTACAATAGCATTAAAATTATAAAAAAAAAACATAAATGTTAATATTTCTCATTTATGATTTATAAGTAAGAAGAATGGAAAATGATTATTTGACACCTCCAAACCGTTTGCTCCAATTTACACCTGTGTGACGTGGAGGAATGGATGATGTGGCATGGGCACTTTTGGTATTTTTGGTAAAAGCAACGTGGCATGTGATCTGAAAAGGGGGAAGAGTGTATTAGGGTTTGAAATTTAAATTTCCCGCAAGCATAGGAACGTGTAGAGATAGACGAACGGTGACTTCGGTGACTGCGGAGAAGAAGTTGTGTACGGTGACGGCGGAGAGGGCAAAGGTGCGAACTGACGGTGACGGCGGAGTAGTGCGAACTGAGGGTGGTTTAGTGCGAACTGACGGCTGAGTAGTGCGAAGTGACGGTGGTGTGCGAAACGCTGCGAGGAAGTAGGAGAAGGTGGTTTGCGAAACGATACGAGGAAGGAGGAGAAGGTAAGTTTGTTTATTTTGGTGTAGTGATTGACCAAATTTGACTGCTATAGTGGATGTATTTGAGATTGTGCATGCATAACAAGAACCTTTTAAAAAAGCATCATCTGTTTATCCAGAAATTTAAAGTTAAAAATTCAATGTGTAGGTAATTTCTTCTTCTTTTTTTCATAGACAAGATGATAGGTAATCCTGGGAACTGAATCTGTATGGGGTGTGTGACTGTGAAGGATTTTGGATTGATGTTCTATTTCGTTGGCTGACGTTCGAAATTGATATACTAAGAAGCAACAAATGTATCTTAGAAATTAACGTGGGTTCATGGCCTAAGTCCTGAAGGGCAGTTAAAGGTTTTTGGTCTCCTAATCCTTTATATGAAATTTCATGAAAATCTTACAAGTCCTAACACATTTGGTAAGTTGGAGAATCATGTGTTCATAAAAGTACTTGTAATTCCAAAAGCCTCCTCTAAGGTTATTCTTTTTTGGACATTTTGTTAACAGCAAATAGGTATCATCATTTGGTGTACATATTATATTTAGTTTTTTACCCTTGAGTATGTATTTGTTGTCTAGAATACTGCAAATATTTTATGTTTCAGCCGACAAGAGGAATTTTCGCACACACCCAGAAACGAAGTTAGTATATTAAATTTCTATCTCATTGGTACCCTTATAGTGTAAGTGGGGACCCATGTGTTAATAAGTGGGGAACCATTAATAACTTTTTGCATGCTGATTGTCTTCATTTTTTTTTTCAGATTCTTGTATTTGGAACTGAATGTTGTGTGTAGTTGACAATAGTTGGATGGTATGAATCTTATTTGGGTGTGTTTTAGCATGATGTGGTGTTCATTGGAACCCTGGTAGTGAAAGTGGGGACCCATGTGTTAATTAGTGGGGACCCATGCATTACTTTCTGCATGGTCATTGTCTTAAATTTTGTTTTTGGATTCCAAGAACTGGAAGTGATTGTTGTGTGTAGTTTAGACATAGTTGGATGGTATGAATGTTAATTGGGTGGGTTTTAGCATGATTTGGTGGTCATTGGAAACCTTATAGTGTAAGTGGGGACCCATGTGTTAATCAGTGGGAACTCATGAATAACTTTCTGCATGGTTATTGTCTTCAATTTTGTTTTTGCATTCCTGTAAGTGGAACTGATTGTTGTGTGTAGTTTAGACATAGTTGGATAGTATCAATGTTAATAAGGTGGGTTTTAGCATGATGTGAAGGTCATTGGAACCCTTATAATGTAAGTGAGGACCCATGCATAACTTTGTGCATGGTTATTGTCTTAAATTTTGTTTTTGCATTCTTGTAAGTGGAACTGAATGTTATGTGTAAGTGACACATAGTTGGACTGTATTAATGTTAATTGAGTGGGTTTTAACATGATGTGGTGGTCATTGGTTTTTTGAAGTTTTAGAGAATGGAAACTTCACGGTCCAAGAATTTTGTCCGTCATGCAAAAGCTGATATGAAGGTACTAATTTTACATTTTGTTCATAATAGTTGAATATTTTGTGAATTGACATGGTTGAATAAATAAAGTTGTTGTTATTGGTTTATGTTCTGATGTTGCAGGTACAAGTTAGGCACAATGTGCTGACTCAATATATTGTTGATGTCAACCGTAAACTTAGTAGGTTTCAACAAGAAAGGATTAAACAAACTCCATTAAAGTGGATGCTTGAAATGGACAAAGTGTTGGATATATCTAACAGCCTCATGAGAGAACTATTAAGTAGATGGGCAGCCGATAAGGAAGTATTTAGGATTAGAAAAAGTATAGTTTTATTTTCAACTCTTGATGTGTGTTTTGCATTAGGATTTCCGGTTGTGGGGGAAGAGGTGAAAATGGAGAATGATGGGGGAGGTGTTGTGAATACATTGTTTGAAGAAGGGGAGGAAATGAATTTATCAACAATTTTGAAAAAGTTGGAGGATAAAAATTTGAACAAAAATGTTGATGATTTTGTTAGGTTATACATATTGCTAGGGTTATATGTATTTTATGTTCCTAGAACTTCTAGAACATTTACTTATTTTGCTTTTAAGTGTTTAGACAATTTAGATGCATTACAATTATATAAATGGAGGGGTGCAATGTATAATGTCTTAGTTACAAGTTTGACGAGGGCATCCCAAGTTTACTACGAAGACAAGAATGTTAGTGAAATATATTTGGCAGGTTGTGTCGCTGTTTTGCAGGTTAGTTAAAATTTCTAAAATTATGTTGTCTTAAATTATTAATGATTTTGTTTAATTGTTAATTAGTTACGTATTATATTTTTGGAAATAGGTGTGGGCGGTCCACCATGTGGGTGTTGGCGACCGTGCCCAGTGTATTGGTTTTCCATGATTTTTGCATTGGCCGAGTGTTAATAATCGTGGAAGAAGGTTACATGAAGTTTTTTTATCTGCTGAGGTATATTTGCGAATTGTTTAGTTTTTGGTGCATGTTATTGCAGAAAATTTAGATTAACTCAAAAGTAAGTGTTTTTTCAGATTGTATGCGATTGGCCAGTAAGTGCTGAAGAGGAAGGAATCCAAATTTTGAAAGAAGCCTTAGCAGATTCTGATGAGGGTGTTGGGGAAGGTAGTGGTGGTAAGTGAGTGGGACGACTTAGTTTACCAGCACAAACTTTGTGAGAAGAAAGTTGCAGATAACGAATTAAAAATTGATCATTTGGATAAGCAAATTAAAGAGGTCCGACAAATGCTTGTTAAAGAAAACGAGTGGTCAGTTGGATTTGTGCGTGGAGCCAACCCAACCTCTCATGGAGCAAGCTGTGCTGGTCCAAGCTCATGCAGTTTGGATATTTCCAAAATTTATAAAACATTTTTTGCATTCAAGTTTGACATGAAACGGTAAGTACATATAATTGTAGGCATTACTTCATTTGTTGTTATTGCTTGATTATTGAGTTGGTGTTAAATGTTGATGTAGTGTCATTGTGGATATACAAAACAACATGTTGACGAGGCTGGATTTGCAATCATTAAGGCCGCGATCAAGAGTTGACAATATGGTAAAAATGTACATATTGTAGTAGTTGTTCTATTTACTTGTAATATTTACTTAGTTATGTTGAATGTGTTTGTAGGTTATGCTATTTGTAACCGGCTTCTTAAATATGAATCAAATTGTTCATTTTGGAGTGGTGAATCGCTTTTCATTCAATCCTTTTTTTGCGGTTAGTGTTGATTTAAATTCATTTTGATTTCTTTTAAGTTTTTTTTATTACTAATAATAGAGTTTGTTGTTGCAGACTCGTGTAATTGAGGAGATGATCAACAATGGGGTACAAAATTCATGGTCCAGTTTGGATTACATGTCATTTTATGAGAATTCTTTATTCCCATATCAGGGAATATCTTATTGTGATTGTGTAAGTTAATATTATTGATGTTTTATGTGAAATTTGTTGGTGTTTGTTAGAATGGTGATGTTGAGTGTGACTTTAAACTTTGCAACGTTTTGTAGGTGTTTGTCCCAACCGTGTTCAAGGAACACTGGTGGCTGTACGCACTCAATTGTCGAACCAGGCAATTGCATGTATTGGACTCCATTGGTCATGGAATTCAAGATCGATTCAAGATTGATAAAGCAATGGTAAATACCTGGATGTTGTTGAATACTTATGAATATATTTGGTTTGGATTTCTTTATCATTGTTGTTAAATTGCATGTTGTAGGTTGATCGTCTACAACACCTTTTTGAAATTCTTGACGAATTTTCTGGAAAGAGTGGTGCTCAAATTTCATTGGTAAAAGAAAATGTTCCCCTACAACCGAATAGGTTAGTATTGACAGTAATATTCATATTTATTTTGATTTGATATTTTCTCTAATTTGGTTTGGAGTTAATATTTTGAATTCTTCTTTAGGGTTAAATTTATTTTGGTTGTATGCAGTTATGACTGTGGTATTTTAGTTGTGAAATATATGGAGTTGTGGGATGGTTCACAACATTTGGAAGGGAATACCTTTCCCAATTACACCACGGTAAGAGTTATTTTGATTACTTAACACATTTTATTTATAGTTTGGTGATTGCAAACTGATTCCATGATATATTATTTAGAAGGAGCTCCTACGCTTTCGTCAAGAGATGCTAACTTCATGGGTGCTGCATGAGTCTAACGTTCAACGAAAAGCCGTATTGACAGATTTGGAAGTAGATTGCCCTTGATTTTTATTGGACACTTTCAATTGTAACAAAAAAAAAGTGTTAGTTATTATGAGTTGATGTGAACAATGTAGATACTTTTATTTAATGAATGGAGGCATTCTCAATTTCATTTAAGTTATTTAATTTAAGAATTTTTTTTATATCATATTTTGGGCAGAAAGTTGTCACTAGAGCACATGAATGTGAAGGTCTTTGTTAATAAATTAATTGGAACCCTTATAGTGTAAGAGGGACCCTTGTGTTAAAAAGTGGGGACCCAAAATAACTTTGTGCATGGTCATTATTTTCAAATATTTTTTTGGATTTCTGTAAATGGAAGTGAATGTTGTGTGTAAGTGAGACATAGTTGCAGTGTATGGATGTTAATTGGGTGGGTTTTACCATGATGTGGTGGTCATAGAAACCCTTATACTGTAAGTGGGGACCCATGAATTACTTTATGCTTGGTCATTGTTTTCAAATATTTTTTTGGATTCCTGTAAATGGAAGTGAATGTTGTGTGTAAGTGAGACATAGTTGCAGTGTATGGATGTTAATTGGGTGGATTTTACCATGATGTGGTGGCCATAGAAACACTTATACTGTAAGTGGGGACCCATGTGTTAATAAGTGGGGACCCATGAATTACTTTCTGCATGGTTATGGTTTTCATGTTGCTTTTTCTCACTGCAATTGCATGCATGCAGGGGAGGGGATTACAATAATTTTATCACCAACCTAATTGTCATTCAATTTAACGAAATTCAATGCAACAAATTTAAAATGATTGTATTTTGAAGACATCATGGTTATCATTTTGTTCAATACCCAAGGTACAACCAAATGGTGCAAGAATGGTTTTTATATAACCATCTATTGAAATAAAGAAGACATGAAATTGATTTGTAACTTAACATTGCAGTACAACAAATATTATCAATACATATAGGAATTTATCCCATGTACGATGTTCAAATAGTGAGGAGTTGTGATGCACCAAAAATGATAAAGGTTCTCTTCTATGTCATATAAAACACTTCCTTGTGTGAAAAATGTTTTGTGGATCCTTCATTACAACCTGCAACCAAATAATGAATTTAACTTACATGAACAAATTGATATCTATAGAACATTTGTTGGGTTTAAGGTCACAAACCTAAACAACTCTGATGCATTTGATTCTTGAGATATTGGTAAATTAGTTTGGACTGAGTTCAACAATGAAAGAAAGCCAACAGACCCCGTACTTGACACCTACACTTTATTTCGTAGTAATTAAACAAAACAAGAAGTTCCAAACGTGAAAAATAGTGAAAAAGTACAACAACAAATACAATAGACACGTACCCCTGCAATTGCATTAGTCATCCCATTGAATGTATTCATGTTCCCTTCAGTTTGATCAGGCAGATTTGCTTGAACACCTCCCACATAACTTCCTTCCTCATTTCCCTAAGGCATTTAGTTTTGAATTAGATATAATATTTACATTTGACATATCAAAGTAAACAAAATAATGAAAAGGTAATGAAAAGAAATAGTTTTACTAATCGTAGTTGGCTGACTAGGAAGTTGACGTCTAGTACATGTATTTTTTCTTCTCGGAGCCTTTTCACACCTGGATTTTTGTCGTGTTGATCGCGGTCGACCCTTTCTTTTCACAAGTATAGGACTACGGATATCACCGTTGATGTTGATTGTTGTGGTAGGAGTACTTGGTGTTGGTTGTTCAGGACCTCCACAAATGTTATGTTTTGTCCTATCTTGATCATGTCTTCGTTGACCATATTCCAACACAAATTTGTCAAGTTGTTTATGCAAGATTTCTGTTGTATTAATTTCCCCGCTGGCATGTTCAGCTATATCATAAAACTTCTTGCACAATCCATCATACCTTTGAACTTGTGGATCCTTGTCTTTTGTGCCAAAGGATGATCTTATGTACGTGTGCTTTCGCCTTAGATTTTTACTCCACCTTTCCAATACATACTTTTTTGGGACTTTTGTCACTTTTTCTTGAGCAATGACAACAAGGCAGTGCCGACACAAAATTCCCCTAAATTCAAATAACAAGCAAGTGCAACATACATGTAGTTGTTCACGGTCAAAAAGAACTACTACATTGCGGTGTTCAGATTTACCATTTTGGAAAGACTCCTCTACAACAGTGAAACGACATGCATGACGCTCAATATAGGCATTAGTAACAGCACAATTCATTTTTCCTCTAAACTCCCCTTGCACCTCATTCAATTTTGCATGTCTATATTCCGATTGGAACTGTCTTTCAATGCCTGATTGAGATGTGCAGGGAATTATGGTGTTAAGAGAAGCAAAATCCGCTTCACACTCTAATTCGGCCTTATGTTGCAAAGCGTTCTCATACTGTTGCACAAATTGTTGGACACTTGTGCTTGAATTAATGTACCCGTCAAAAAAAGCATTCATGCTTTCACTCCTTTGCGTTGTTGACATTTTGACCCAAAAAAAATGATTTTAGATAACAAGGAACCCAACGATGTCGTTCTTCAAATAATGTACTAAGCCAATCGTTTGTACTTAAGTTAAACGTATTTATCAAATTTGCCCACGAAGACAAGAAATCATTAACACTTGTGGACTCATAGACTACTGTCTTCATTCCACGTTTCATTTCCTTGTACTGACTATATCCTTGAAGTTTTTCTGGTATTTTTTTCATAATGTGCCAAAGACACCACCTATGACGTGCATTTGGGAACACAACTTCAACTGCAATTTTCATTGCTCTGCATTGATCGGTCACAATGCCTACAGGGGTCTGTTTGACATGCAACGCAACCAACTTTGAAAAAGCCACACAAAAGCATCAGTGTCCTCAGAAGATAGGAGTCCACATCCCAACAATATTGATTGACCGTGATGATTTACACCAACAAAAGGTGCAAACGGCATATCATACTTATTTGTTAAGTATGTGGTATCAAAACATAAAATGTCTCCAAAATTATCCCATGATGCCCTGCTTTTAGCATCAGCCCAAAATACATGTCGTATGCGGTTATCATCGCCCAAATGAATGTCAAAATAAAATTGTGGATTCAATTCCCTCATGCGACAAAAATGATTTAAGAGAGCTTTTCCATCACCTTCCTTCCCCAATGCTTTCCTACTTTGGGCAACATAATTACGCACATCTCGTTCAACAAAGTCAAGATTCTCGTAACCACCAGCAACAGACACAAAAGACCTAAAAGTCTTATTTATACGAACCCCAACATCGTCTTTAATATCCAACACTCTTTTTGTCTACAAAGATATTTTCCTATTACCGTGAAACAATCTAGAATTCGTCGGGCTCAATTGATGTGAGTGTTCCTCGTGTACCGACATAATATACCACTTGTCTTCTTTTATTCCAACAGTTATATGAGCCGAACATTCAACCGTCTGAGTAGGGTGAGTGCTTAATTCTGGTGGAATCGCAGACATGTAATTTCTCGCCCTAGCACATACCAAGATGAAGTACCTTAATTCCTTGTCAGGTCCTTTTTTCGAACTTCGAGTTCTAATTGCAAAACCCTTTTTAATGCCATATTGTCGGTAATAACTTTTCACGGCATCTGCAGTGTCAAAACACATTCCAACTGTAGGAGCTGATTCATCAACTACATTTGGAACAGACTCATCAATATTGATCTGGGAATCTGTATCAGGAAGTATATTTGCCACATAATCATTCCCAGCTAAATGATTCGAATGCTGAGATTCTTCAAAGAACGGAATGTCATCAAGTGACAAATCTGCCATTACCTTAAACCTGTTGTGTGTACAATGCTTAGCTTAACTCACATTGACAAAAAATATGAATGCATATGTATACAATTTTCTTTATATAACTTAACTTAAACATTTCAAACAATGAACAAAATAAATCTACTACATTATTAAACAACTATGACTAGTTTTATGCATTATTTAACAATTTGCACAAAGTTACAAATAAGCTATGTATTGAATGCAAGAGTACCTTCACCAATAGAACCTTCAATGGTTATCTGCTAACTTGAATGTGTAGTTAATGCAATGAAGAACAATGAAGAAGAACTGTTGCTATCAATGAATGCTGACAGTGTTGGACGTTATCTGCTCTTGAATTTGTAGTTAATGCAAAGAAGAACAATGAAGAAGAACTGTTGCTATCAATGAATGCTGACAGTGTTGGATGTTATCTACTCTTGAATTTGTAGTTAATGCAATGAAGAACAATGAAGAAGAACTATTGCTATCAATGAATGCTGATAGTGTTGGACGTCATCTGCTCTTGAATTTGTAGTTAATGCAATGAAGAACAATGAAAAAGAACTGTTGCTATCAATGAATGCTGACAGTGCTGGACGGGGTGCTGGACGTGGTGATGGACGGGGTGTTGGACTTTGAGGAAGGGCACACACTTTCTCTTTAATGTGTGAATGGAAAAATCAGCATTTGTAGCATTAAGGAATGAACCCCACCTGCAAAAAAGTAAAGTTAAAGTTGGAGCAAAACTATCCTTCCACGTAACATTCATGGCAAATTCAGCATTTATTGCCATTTTAAGAAGAGTGCCGTACTGCACCTCACCTTAAAAAGATATTTTAAATAAAATTATTGTTGCATTTATGCTATGTTATTAATTAGACAAGACATTTGCTTTTTCACACAAGTCCCTTTTCCTTGCTTGAAACGTCAACATGTGCCCAATGTTCATCTTTATATGGCACCTCACCTAAACTGCACCACACGTAAACTGCACCTCACCTTAAAAAATATTTAAAAAAACAAATTATTCTTGCATTTATGATATGTTATTAATTAGACAATACATTTGCTTTTTCACAGAAATCTCTTTTCCTTGCTTCAAACGTCAACATGTGCCCAACGTTCATCTTTATATGGCACCTCACCTAAACTGCACCTCACCTTAAAAAATATTTTAAAAAAACAAATTATTCTTGCATTTATGATATGTTATTAATTAGACAATACATTTGCTTTTTCATCCCTTTTCCTTCCTTCAATAACATGTGCCCAATGTTCATCTATATATGGCATGCGATAGGATGAATTTGTTGAACTATACATCCATTCCAAATGGAGTCATGGGAAGGGCTTGATATCGACGACAATGACATTGGTAGTTATGTACGACGTTGCAACTCTACTACCAATGTCATTCCGGGACCAGCTGGTAATGTGCAAGCCATGATTCTTAATCGGAACTCTGAGCAGCCAGTAAACACTCAAGAACTTATAAACCGTATAGGTCAACAAACTTATGACCGTGATTTTACATCCAACCAATGGAAATGGGCAGAAAAATTCCTTCAATTCCAAGGTAATACTCAATCACATTTTTTAGAATGGAACAACAAAAGTTTATGTCTAATGATGTTTTCATTTTATTGCGAAGGAGAAATTGAAGGACGTGGTTCTGAACAGAGATCATTCTTGGGAAGTTTGAAAGAATTAGATGTTTTCCCACTCTTAAGTTGTCTAATCAAATCATGCAAGCACACTGGTCTAGGAGACGTGTTAATAACAATTAAGGTAATATACCTATTATGTAGTCTTTCTTACATTTTGCAGAAGAAGTTGTATATTAAATTTCTTGCTTTACAGGATCCGACGGGGACTGCAAGTGCAAGTGTTCATGGGAAGGTTTTAAAGAATGAAGAATTTGGTTCTCTAATTGAAGTTGGCTCTGTCTTAGTCTTAAAGAATGTATTAACGCACGAAAAACAAACTTTTCTTTTACAATTCCATATGTCATGTCATTCATACAAGTATTTTTGTGTGTTTTTTAGGTGGGCATTTTCACTCCAAATCGAAGGAACTTCTACCTTAATATCACTTTTAACAACATTGTCAAGGTATGTAGTCAAACAACATAAATGTAATACAACTGTATAGGTTAAAATAATAATCGTCTTCTTTACATTACATTACATGCTTGAAATTAAATTGTCATTCATGTAGGTTTTCAATTCTGACATATGTCCACCCACTAACGACTTAGTTCGTGCTTGTCATCCAGTAGTAAGACTTCCACCCACGACTCTAGGTACAATACAAGAAATGAACAACACTTTAAAAACTATAATGAAAGTTGCCCATGTATATTGTCTAACATTTGACTTCCTCATCAATTTTCAGATGCAGAAAAGATGGAGTTATTATTCAAGGCCATCAAAAAATAAGGAATTAGACAATCTTGAATATTATGTAGCTCGAACTTGTATGTGACGTCAAATAATGTTAAATGACGATTATTAACATCTCAGTTTTTTTGGTGTTTTAATGTAAGTGGGGACCCCTTTCATTTGAATTGGGGACCTATGTTGTACTTTTTGCACAGTAATTTAATCCTGCAACTGAGTGATTAGTTTTGGATTTTTTGTCTGCAAAGAGGGTTGAGATGGGAGTCCAGGGACCTCATTGGAGGTTCAGGTCATTCATTGGTAAAAGACTACCTCAAATTCTGGTGTTTTAATGTAAGTGGGGACCCCTTTGATTTTAACTAGGGACCTATGTTGTACTTTTTGCACAGTCACTTAATCCTGCAACTGAGTGATTAGTTTTGGATTTTTTGGCTGCAAAGAGGGTTGAGATGGGAGTCCAGGGACCTCATTGGAGGTTCAGGCCATTCATTGGTGAAAGACTACCTCAAATTCTGGTGTTTTGATGTAAGTGGGGACCCCTTTTATTTTAACTGGGGACCTATGTTGTACTTTTTGCACAGTCACTTAATCCTGCAATTGAGTGATTAGTTTTGGATTTTTTGCTGCAAAGAGGGTTGAGATAGGAGTCCAGGGACCTCATTGGAGGTTCAGGCCATTCATTGGTGAAAGACTACCTCAAATTCTGGTGTTTTGATGTAAGTGGGGACCCCTTTTATTTTAACTGGACTGTATAATACTCTTTTGTTGCAAAGTTATAACCATGTTCACAACAGCCAAACGCTTTGACCTGCAATTATGCCTAAACACCTGTATATCAAAATCAAATACAAATACACTATAATAATTAAAATTAAAGATAAATAAATGTAATTGTCATGTCTACTTAAAAACAAAAAACATCATTTCAAAGAAACCTTAGCTTGACCCTCAGGATGACGATCAATCGTAAGAACCTCCTCATCTGAACATCCGCTAATTGACATTATATCCTCAAACAATTTTGTGAATGTTTCCTGTTGAGAACGAAACCAACATACACTCTTATAACATCAGTATGCTTATGCTTCAATAATAGAACATTCAGTAAATTTAGAGCAACATGAATTGTTGTGCAGTTCTATTAATACCTCAATTCTTAAATATATTTGCATTTCTATTAATAAATAAGTTTTTTATTCTACATGCAGATTTGGGTCTATGCAAACAGTTTTGAATATTTTTTGGTGGCAGTGGTGGTCCTTCAAAGAAAGGCCCATGAGGATTGGGCAGTGAAGCATGATTACAGTGTCTAATAATACAAGGCTTTTGAAATCATAGGGATTAAATTGCTCAACCTAAATAATCTCAAGGACTACCAATAGCTTACTCGTACTTATTTCAGTTGTGGTCTTATACTATATTTTTATCTTGCTGGGTAAATATGACGTTGTTCATATTCTCTCACTTTTGATATTTTTGTCAATAATGTAAAATAGACACAGTTGAAGTCCCAGTGTTAAAATAATTAAAACAATAATATAAAGCTATATATATATGATACCCCAAACCTATTTAATCTTCGTTGATTTAAAATTAACAAAAAATAATTTGTGTGAATGTTTCCTGTTCAGAACCAAACCAACATACACTTCTAATAAAGTTTTCTCCATACAAAGGGGAATCCTATCTCTATTTGAATCTCACTAGTAAGAAATTATTTGAAAAAGATTGTCTGGAGGACATTACATAATGCATGTAATCAATTTTAAATATTGGAAGAAGAGTTAAGGATCAGAATTACTATAAACTACAATTTAATTCCAAGCAATTACTAAGCAGTATGATCACAAAAGTGGCATCAATTGGCACTTCTCTTCAGCTCATCAAATAGGGCAACATACATTTACAAATGGGAGCAATCAGATTTTCAATTAACCAAGCCTTTTCCATCACCAGGTGGCGGCACATCATTAGCAACTACAAAGGGATTTAGAGAGAACATAAAACAATATTGTCCCACAATTTCATCAATAACTAACATAAAAGAATATTGTCCTATAGTTGTTTGTTACATTAGTGTCTCACACACCCATCCATTGCAAATTTAGGAACCAAATAGCAATTTCAACATAGTTGCAAATTTTAAAACTAAATAACTATTTCAACACATTTACAATTTAAGAACCAAAGAACAAAATAATTTAAAACTAATTTAAAAAGGTACATGGTGGAATCTTCACTCTAACAGGAAGGCTTGTAACATCAATGACGTAAGGCTTTTCAAGACACCAATAACTAAATTGGGGCAACAAAGGTTTAATGATATTTTCAAATATTTTTCACAACGAATGTAGAATGCAAATGAGTCAAATGTAGACCAAATTTACTCAACTAACTAAACTCCCAAGAAATTAGATGAAAATAAAATAACATTTTAACCAAAATTGATTCTACTAACCTCTTTTTCATCTTTGGTCGGATCCAATATAATACAATAACTATCGGTTACAGAACGACATATTGGCACCAAACAGACAAGGATGACAATTAATTACTATTAATAGAATTAAAATGTAGAAATAAACCAAGAGACAAACTAACTAGTGTAGATTACCAGGAACATGCTTTGACGAATTCCTGTCTCTATAGGTGCATCACATGCTGCATAAACTGTACATGGAAGAAGCTATATGTTAAGTTAAGTTAAGAAAAATAAGCAAAAATCCAGAAGCATATATTTTAAATATTAAGTTAGGATAGGATTAGGTTTTAGAAGCAAGCCTGGTTAGCCAACAAGAACTCATTGGCTTGAGATGCAGCTGCAGCTTCAGACACCAACGCCTTTATGACCAAAGTCTTAACCTCCCGAGGTTTGTAAGAAAAACCCTCTCTCGCATACGAGTTAACCAACACTGCAGTTCCCTCCTTCACCAATTGCTAGGAAACCCTAAAAAGTCAAATCCAAACCAATACAATGGTCATTCAACATATAGAAAATCAAAACACCAATAAACCCCAGTGTCCAACACTCCAAAAGCCCAACATCCAACAAATAAACGAAATCGAAAAACACTAAGTCCTAAAAAATCAAAACGAAACCAATGAAAACTTGGCGAAAAATTATATGAAAATAGATGCCAAGTCAAAGAGCTCACCGGAATCAGAATCACAGACGTTACTGGAATCAGAATCGCACACGTTACCAGAATCGGAATCGCAATTTCAAAAATATCCAAACAAAAACGAAATCCAATATAATGCGGTACCGATATCGCACTACAAATCGTGCTGATCGTAGACTTCACCGGAATCGGAATGAGAATCGCTACCACTCCAAATCGCACTGAGAAAATGGGGCTGATTTTGCCTTTCTAAAACCTAATCTTTTACTACAGAACCCTAAATTTTAAAATTTTGCCACCTCAACAATACTGGCCCCACATAATACTTTATTATATTTTTATCCACATCAGCAGGTGTAATATGGCGCAAACACTTAATTGGGGTGTCAAATTATCGGTTCTCAAGAATACACTTTTATAACACAAGTGTCATCACATAACTTTTAGGGAATTAAAATATACATTAAATAATATTATAAATATTATTTAAATATTCAAATAACATAAATTCCTTTAGTAACTTAACTTTTTTTTTTGTGGGATCAACAATCCATCATATAATTATCTTCTTTACTTCAATAATTGCAATAAAGTATACTGCTTTTTTCTTCTCTCTTGACTTGTGCTGGCAGGCCATTCAATTGGTGCAGAATTCCAAAGCCAAAGTTGGAGTGTTAAGCTCTGAAGCTTGTAATTAATAAGATTTGGAATGACCCTCCTTCACATGTTGTGAGTATATGCTTCTGACAGATTCAATGTGTCTGGGTTTAATTTCAGAACTTAGTTTTATGTTGCTATACATTTCTTTTTCTGTATCAGAAAGAATAACTCTCAGCTAATCACTTGGTAAACCATCATGCAGCTTATTATTTCCATGTTTCAAGCATGCTATGAGGCATAAGCTACAGAAGCTGCTTGCTTTCATGTGCTTGTGCTTGTGGTGGAGTACTTGTATTCATGTTGAAGCAGCAAATGACAGTTTAAATCCTGGTGATACACTGAACTCAGATACAGGAACATTATGTTCAAAAAAGAGCAAATATTGTCTAGATCTTCCTTCGTCGAATGTTGATGACAACCAATATCTGGTTGTATCCACTGTAAATAAAAATATTGTAGTTTGGACAAGTGATGTAAACCAACCTGTTCACGGAGATTCTGCAGTTCTGTCACTTAACCGCTCAGGTGTGCTGAAAATTGAATCTGAACGTGGGAAGCCAATAATCCTGTATTCTCCACCTCAACCTATCAACAACACTAAGGCCACCTTGTTGGACACAGGCAATTTTGTACTTCAACAACTTCACCCCAATGGGACAAACACTCTCTTGTGGCAGAGTTTTGATTATCCCATTGACACTTTGATCCCCACCATGAAGTTAGGTGTTAATCACAAAACAGGCCATCATTGGTTACTGGTTTCATCTTTGGCCAACACACTTGGCACTCCCGGTGCCTTTAGCCTTGAATGGAAACCTGTGGGACAAGAATTGATCATAAGGAGACGGGGAAAAGTTTGCTGGAAAAGTGGGAAACTGAGGAACAATAGATTTGAGCACATTCCAGAGGATGCACAACGCAGGTTGAATTATACCATTGTGTCTAATGGGGATGAAAACTCCTTCTCTTTCATAACTACAAATGAAGAGCCTGACATAATGTGGATTTTCTCAGAAACTGGGCAGATATCTGATGGTAAAGGATATGTTGCAAGGGCTGATTTGTGTTATGGATATAACACAGATGGAGGGTGCCAAAGATGGCAGGATATACCCAAGTGTAGGAATCCTGGTGATGTGTTCCAGAAAAAGACTGGTTACTTCAATTATCAGAATACAAGCATTGAAGGAAATATAAGTTATGGTTACAGTGATTGTGAGGCCAATTGCTGGAGCAATTGTAATTGCACTGCATTCAGAGAAATGTATTCTAATGGAACTGGATGCATATTCTTTCACTGGATTTCCGCGGATAATTATACTTTTGATAGTACTGGTGAAAACTTTTACTTGCTGGTGAACATGTTAACTAATCATAAGGGTAAGTCTACTTAATTGTTCGATTAATTTCTTTAGTTTATACAACTGTGTACTATATGTACAATTTTCATAATTTTCTAATTCAATTAGGTTTTTTATACCTTAGTCACATACCGTCAGGATTGTGTATGGCCTAACAGAAACCAATGATTCCTTTGGTTGTTGAAAAATGGTTATTTATGAAAACATTCTATACAGGTACAAGAAAGTGGATATGGATAGGTGCAGTAGCAGCAACTGCTCTACTTGCAATTTGCCTATTCACTATTTGCCTAGCCTTAAAGAAACGAAAATTCGTGTTTCAAGGTAGTTACCTACTTCAAAATCAATGTAGTACATCACTAAACACAATCTTTTGATAATTTATCTATGCTTTAATCTTTCTGATACTCATCAAACAGAGAAGAAAAGGCAAAGGATGGTGATGAAGATGGTACATTTGGCAACTTGTAGTCGGTCATCTGCAATGGAAGATTTTGAAGTTGATTTAAAAAAAGGAAATGGCCTAAAATTGTTTAATTATACATCAGTTATGGCAGCAACAAATGGATTTTCACCTGAGAATAAGTTAGGACAAGGAGGCTTTGGACCCGTTTATAAGGTGACTTGAAACCAATGAAGTTATGCATTTACAAGTTTGTGTCAATTAGAGTACTCAATATTTGTTACTTTACTGTAATTTTAGGGAATTCTTCCAACCGGCCAAGAGATTGCTGTAAAAAGACTTTCAAAAACATCTGGACAAGGAATTGTGGAGTTTAAGAATGAACTAACACTAATATGTGAACTTCAGCATATGAATCTTGTGCAACTACTTGGTTGTTGCATTGACGAAGAAGAGAGGATTCTAATTTATGAGTATATGTCAAATAAAAGTTTGGATTTCTATCTATTCGGTGAGTGATATGCAAAAGTACAGTTAATTATGTGTTCTTTTGAAAACAAAATATCGTTTTCATTATTATGTATCAATTAGAATACATATATAGGGAAGCTTCTAGTTTTCTTAACTATATATGGTTTTTAAACTGAATATTTCTTACTATAATTGAGGACACTCAACAATCACACTGTAAAAGTTGTTTTTGTTTGACTCAAATACTAACCATCACTATATATATATTGACATTTGGAAGATTGTACAAGAGGCAAATTACTAGATTGGAAGAAGCGGTTCAAAATAATAGAAGGAATTTCCCAAGGATTACTTTATCTTCATAAGTACTCAAGACTCAAAATCATCCATAGGGACTTGAAAGCTAGCAATATTCTTTTAGATGAAAATATGAATCCAAAAATATCAGATTTTGGGATGGCAAGAATATTCACACAAGAATCTGTCTCAAATACCAATAGAATTGTTGGGACACAGTGAGTTTAATAAACTCTCTTTCGTTCCCTTTTCCATGAATAGATAAAAATTATTTCACCGTGTTACAAATTAGTTTTTCTTGCAGTGGTTACATGTCTCCAGAATATATGATGGAAGGAGTTTTCTCTACAAAGTCTGACGTTTATAGTTTTGGAGTGTTGCTACTTGAAATTGTTAGTGGAAGAAGAAGCCTTGGTTGTTATGGTGTTGATCGGCCATTAAATCTGATAGGACATGTATGTAAAATTAGTCATACTAAGTTACTTTATTGTTTTCTTATTGTTCCCTCTGTCTAATTTGACTAAAATATTCACAGACATGGGAGTTATGGAAAGATGGTGCATCTTTAGAGTTAGTGGATCCATCAATAAACAAGTCATTTGATCCTGAAGAAGTGCAAAGATGCATTCATATTGGTCTCTTGTGTGTACAACATTATGCAGATGATCGACCAACCATGTCTGACATTGTATCAATGTTGACAAACAAAAGTGCAATAGTTTCCTTACCTGAAAGACCAGCATTCTATGTTGGAAGAAAGATCATTCATGATGAATTATCTTCAAAGGGGTTCTGTACTGATTCTACAATAGAGATCGCAGCATCAACTGTAGAAATTACATCATCTACAATAGACATGACTGATTCCTAAGAAATAGAATCAAGGTGAATAATTTACTTAATAGTTGAAATATAAATACAGTGAACTTTTAATCTTGTTTGAAGTGTTAGATAATGGTAGATATGATATAATTTGTGTTGTTTTATGATTTAGCTAAAGCTCTATTTAAGTTTCTGCATAAACACTTTTAAGAAAACAATCAGAAGAAAAATTATAATTTATGTTGCGATGTATCTTTCAATCTAGTAATTTGCTTCTTGTACAGTCCAAGAGAACCAAACAAATTCTAAAAATTTATGTATATTCTAACTTCTGATTTTATAGTATGTTTGGTTCCTCTTCAAATAAGATTTTATGTTGGGACTTTATATTTTTACTAAGTGCAGTAAAACTTGGTTGATATTCTTAATTTATGTAACAAAAATTGCATTCATAAACAACATACATTATTTAGCAACTTCACTTAGAGCTATACTGCAATTAGTATGAAAAAAATAGTAAAAAGTAAAAGCTTAAGAAGAGATAAGAGAGGGAGGCATGTTATGAAATTTTCATTCCAGTGTAATAATGTACACTGATCTTTTTTTTCTTTTTTTTCTTGACACGTGCAAACACAAGCCATGCATGTTACCTGCAGAACTCCAAACCTGAAGTTGAAGCTTGAAATAAGATTGAGGATGGCTTTCTTTCATGTTTTCTGAGTTTGGTTTTAATTTCAGAGCATTAATTTAGCTTTATTTTTCTGGTGTACCAAAATTTAAAACATGGTGATACTTATTTTTATGTACATGTTGTTGTAGAGGGGTACTTATATTCACGTTAAAGTAGAATGATAGTTTAATGCGTGGAGATAAATTGATTTACGCAGAAACAAAAACATTGTTCTGAAAAGAAAAATCTTATCTAAATTTTGGTCGATCGATTTCTGGTGATGAGAACACTTGGTTTTATGCATTACAAATAAGATATTGCATTGCATCTTGGAGCAGTGAAAGAAACCAACTTGTTGAGCAGAATTCTGCAGATTCTATCACCAGATCTCTATTGAGGTGTTGAAAATAGAGTTTTAGGAAGTTATGGAAATGAAAGGTGGTGGTTATGGGTTGTCTTTGAATTTTTTGGAGGTTTCTTTGTGGGGCTTTGTTGCAAACCTTTTAAGGAAGTGCTGGAACAAGGCTTCATAAATTTGACAGGTATTTTTTATGGTTAAAAGGTTTAAGGTTGTGACTTGTAGTTGGGAGAAGGAGGGTGAGGTTTCTTGATTTTCTTGGAGAAACACAAGAGTGTGACTGGGATTGTGGGGGTGTGGCCGAGTTGATGCTTTTGATTTTTTGTGATTCTTTTCGGGTTTAGGAGGTCGAAGATGTATATGGAAGCTTAGAAAGAACACAAATAACATGAAAAAAAATGGAATAGAAAAAGATAATGGAAGATAGTGAATATGAAAAAGTAAATGGAATAGGAGTAAGTTAGGATGGTGATTACCTTAGGAAGGGTAATACCCAAAGATGGATGGCTAAGACTCTTAGAGGAGCTCTTGAAACTCTTCTTGGTGATGCAAGAATGCAAGAGAATGAGAGGCTAGTTAGGAACACTCAACTAAACAAGCACACTCTCACAAAAGACTTTCAAAGCTCAAATTGATTTCTACGTCAAAGGTGTGGGACTAAAAAGGAATGTGAAACTTCTCTTAACACATAAATGTATTTATGGTCTTTTATTCTAACCTAGAATATCTTATTCTAGATTAGAATAACATATTATAACATTCAAACAAGTTATTCTAACATATGCCTCTTCTCAAGCTATTGTTTTCATGTGGGAGACTTTCTTCTATATTTATTACATGTTTATATTCTTTAATTTGTCTTCTTGAGTTGTCTTCTCCAATTTCTTCTTTTATTCAATACTTCATTTTCTAGTTCTCAAAATAAAGCTTTGTTTGTATCCTAGAGCTTTCATCTTTCTCTTAACTAACAAAATAATGCCTTTAGATTTTGTATAGATCATTGATAGTTAAACAAATTTACCATCAGGAATAAATATCATTAGTGCAGAAAACAACATTAACGACGATTAAAAAAAGCATTTAAAGAAGGTTCAAAAACCGTCGTTAATTTAGGTGTAGTTATAAATCAAGAATTTATAACGATGGTTCTAGAACCATCGTTAATTCAACAAATGATAAATAAAATAAAAAATAAAATTCTAGCGCGAAAACAGAGGGAGGAACACCAGTGAGGGGCGGCGGGACACGGAGGTCGCGATCGGGGCGGTGTCACGCAAAGCTGAAGCGCGAAGCTAGCACATTTTCGGTACGGTGCGACTGGGGTTGAGGGTGAAGGTTAGGGTGTCACGTGAGTTGATGCTTTTATGATACAATGCAGCTGAGGCAGGGTCGCGCAGTTAGAGTAATGGAGGTTGCGGTGTCGCGCAGTTGGAGTAATGGAGGTTGTGGTGTCACGCGGTTGGAGTAATAGAGGTTGCGGGACAGTGAGTTGCACGATGGCGGTTTCGTGGTGTGGTGGAGGTCGCGGCTGGAGTGTGGTGGCAGAGAGATGAGTGTGTAAGAGTTAGAGTGAGAGAAGTGATATTGAGAAGAATGAGCGTGGGACAAAATAGGAAAGGGAGATGCGGCCAAGTACTCTTTCAACTTGGTGAAGGCTTCCTTGCATTCTTTGGTCCAAAAAAAACGATTGTTCTTCATGAGGCATTGGAAATAAGGATACCCCTTATCGCCACTGGCTGATAGGAAATGAGACCGAGCGGTCATGCGCCTAGTTAACTATTGGACCTCTTTGACATTGGTCGGGCGTTTCATTCCTATGATTGCAGCACATTTGTCGAGGTTTGGCTCTATGCCCCTTTCAGTTAACAAGAAACCAAAGAACCTCCCTACTACTATCCTAAACACACACTTTTATGGACAAAGCTTCAAATTGTACTTTGCTATTGTTGCAAATAGCTCTTCCAGGTCGGCAATGTGCTGGTCTTTCTGTTTTGATGTGACGACCATGTCGTCTACATATGCTTGTATGTTCTGCCTAAGCATTGGGGCGAGGATTCGATCCATCATCCTTTTATAGGTGGCACCAGCGTTCTTAAAGCCAAAGGGCATGACCTTGTAGCAATAGATGACGATCCCGGCTATAAAGGTTGTCTTACTCTCATCCCTCGGGTACATACGAATTTGATTGTACCCTGAGAACGCATCCAAAAAGCTTAACAACCGACAACCTGAGGCGTTTTTCACCAAGGAATCTATGCTCGGTAGCGGGTACAAATCCTTGGGACAAGCCTTGTTCAGGTTAGTGAAGTTGACACACATCCTCCACTTTCCGATGGCCTTCTTTACCAACACAACATTTTCCTGCTACTCAGGGTATTGGATTTACCTTATGTGGTCAGCATTCAAAAGCTTATGAGCCTATTCTCGGATGACGAGGCACTTATCCTCGTTAAACTTTCTCCTCCTCTGGACCACGGTTTTAACCCTTTCATCCATGGTAAGTCGATGGCATAGAAAGTCTGGGTCTATCCCAGGCATCTTCGCGGATGACCATGCGAAAGCATTCATGTGCTCAGATATCACCTCGGCTATCTTATCTTCTAATTCTTTGCATAATGAGGTGTCAAGCTTAAACTTCTTCCCCTTGATTTCCCTTTCCTGAACCTCTCCAACAGGTTCAGGTCGTCTCTCATTGATGGCATCCGCCTCTGCAATCCACTTTGGCTTTCCTGACTGGATAGCAATCGTGTAAGTTCCTTTTTTATTCTTCTAGCTACTCTTGTAGCACTTTCGTGTTGTCCTTTGATCGACCTTTATGGTGATCACTCCTCCCTTAGTAGAAAGCAACTTCATTTTCATATGGGTCGTTGAGGCTACTACGCCCAACTTGTTCAGGGAGGGTCACCCTAAAAACAAGTTGTAAGCAGAAGGCGCGTTAACAATAATGTACCTGATGTCTTGGTCGTGCTTTCATCGGAGAAGGTTGTTCTCAGCTCAACGTACCCTCGTACTTCTACTCGATCTTGCGCAAAGCCGACCAAACACCCATCGTATGGCATCAGTTGGTTAGGGGATAACTGCAAGTTGGTGAAGGTTCCCCAGAACATCAAATCAGTCGAGCTTCCTTGATCGACCAAAATCCTGTGCACCTTTCGACCTACAGTGACGACTGATATCACCACTTGGTCATCTTCATGAGGAATCACGTCCTCTAGGTCAGAACTCGTGAAACAAAGATTGGGCTCCCGAGGATGATCAGGTCTCTTCGTATCTAAGGACATCACCGCTCGTGCATAACGTTTACGTTTGGAGGCCGAGCTTCCTCCTCCGGCAAATCCTCCTGAGATGGTATTCAACTCTCCATGGATCGGTGCCTCATGTGTCTGGTCCCTGATAGCAATCTCTCCCCTTAGTTCTTCCTAGTCAACCTCGAGGTACTCCTTCAAGAAACCTTCTTTGACCAAGCTAGTCAATTGGTGACCCAAGGCTATGCATCGTTCGACATTGTGCCCAAATTCTCTATGGAACTCACACCAGGTGTCCATTCGCGATCCTAAGTTCCAACTTGTCTTCTGGGTAAACTTCAGCTTTTCCGCTACCTCTGGCTTGCTTAAGAGCTCCAAATAGATACTCGAAACTTGGGTCAAGCAGTTGACTCTTCCCTAACCCTCATCTTGGGCTCATCTTTCCTGGCTACATATGGTATGTACCTCGAGTTCGTTCTCTTCTCGGTAGAGGTTTTGTTTTCCCGCAAGGGTCAAGCTAGGTTGCCGATGAAAACCAAGTAGAGGAGGTGCTTGAGGCCCAAGCCCAAGAAGCCCAACCCATGAGCTCAACATCCTTCATGTCTCAAAGGATTACTAGAAGCAAGGCCAAGACTTTGGGAGATGAGCATCATTGGATGTCTCTTTTTGTAATTACTTTTGAGTAGTTTGTTAGTAGAACATAAAGGGAGATGTAGATATAGATATAGATATAAGGGGTGCTTATGTACAAAGACAAGTCATACCTTCCATGTGACATAAAGAGTAGGTGACATGTAGTTTTAGGAGGTGCCGAAGTAGGAAAGCAAGTCACACTTCTCATGTGACTTGATTTGGTGCCGATTTTGAATAACCTTGTTTTGAATTTGTGCCTTTTCATTTCCAACCCTCTTCTACTATAAATAGAGAGGCCATGCTCATGTAAATGCAGAATTGGAATTTGAAGTATTGTAACTCTACTCGAATTGAGAGAGAATTGTGTGAGACTTGCTCTCCTTCATCTTGTCTCATCTTTTGAGTGTTTGGGAAGCTCCAAGTGGCGGCATTCATGCACTTATCTTGGATCAATCACCTCCAAGTGGCGTGTTCTTCCCCTCCATAGACTACAATCACATAAGTCTTTCTTATTCCATCTCCATGTCCATTTTCGAATCATGTTTTAGTAATTCCAATCGGTAGTTTGTGCTCTTTGCATTGTTCTTTCATTTCAATCGGTTAATCTTGTTCATCTTGTGTTTCCTTTTCATTTCTGCACTTACAACTTGATTCTATTCGGTAATTGTGATTAATTTCTTGTATTTGAATTCGGTTCCATTTTGTATGGGGTTTGTGAATCGGTTCTTGTGGAATGGCACTCAATCTTGAGTTTGGTTCATGATTTGGAAGGCATTGAACTCCAATGATGTTTCCTTAAGTTCCTCCACTTATACCGAATTGTTTACCTTTGTTTGCAACTTCTTTTTGTCATCCTTCTTTACATATATTTGTGTTATAAATTCTTGAAAGTGTCTATGCTTGATTCAACTCACATCATGTGGTATCTAGAGTTATGGTTGTGTGCAAAAAAAATTTTGAGTTGATTGGCACTTTAATTCTGTTTTTGTGTTAGCTATTATGTTTTTGCTTTAATTGAGTCTTTCTTGCTATTTTAATTGGTACAAATTCATTGTGTTTAAGTCATTTTAATTTTTGAATCCATATATGTTTTGTCATGTCATGTTTCTCTTATAATGTCATCACTTCTATGTAGTACTTTTCTTGCTAATTTTGGTTGGTCGATTTTTTACTTGAGTGCAGTTTTCTAATTCTATTTTTGATCCTTTGGTGTATTTTATTTTTAGATTTGAGTTCATGCTTGTGTATTAGATCTATACAAGTTCATATACATCAATTCTTTTGTGTATTTGAAGTTTCTTAATTATGTTTTTTTAATTCCAGCATAGGTTTTCTCTGTTTTCCAGTTTTTGTGGTGACTGAAATTGCTTATGAAAACTAATTCTGTTGCAGAAAAAATTTTGAAACTCTGGATTTTAGTAGTTTGAAGTGTTATAAAAGAGTGAAAAAAAGAAGTGTATCAAAATTCCAAATAAAAAAAATGATAAATCAAATACGTACAGAGTACAAAATTATGACTTTCAGTGAGTGACAGTGATTTTAAAAAATTTATCACAATTAATTGGCGCACTGTTTTTGTGTGATTCCAGTGTCTAATTTGAGATAAGATCTTGAACTTTCAGTGGTTTAAATTTCAACTTCCAGTTTGTATTATTCAGTTTAGAATAAATCTTTAAAATCATGCAAATTTTATACAAATATTCCAATAGTACTATTTTTTGGTTTTCTTCATCTTATTCTAGTACTATTCTTTAGGTTCCCTTTGTGTGCTATCTTTTCATTGAGTGCCTTATTTTTCTTGATTGTCTTTTTCATTTCTTATTCTTTAGGTTTTCTCCTTAGTCCTAGGTTGTCTTGAATGCAAGCTATCATTCTTCTTGATCACGATCTCTTCCGCTTCAATGTGGGCGACAACTTATTCATGTACCTTCGAAAACGTCTCTGCTGGATTTCTAATTATCGAATCACTGAATTGTCCCGTTGCGATCCCTTGATTGAAAGCGGCGATCATCATCTCCTCATCATGGGTCTAAAGTCACACCGTGACTGCCCAAAATCTATTTAGATAGTCTTTTAATGCCTCTCCCTCCCTTTGTCTGACACTGAAAAGGTCGTACAGCCTCAGGGGCTTGACCTTGTTGACAGAGAACTGCTCTCTAAACATCTTGGAGAACTGGGAGAAAGAAGTGATCTGACCATCCGGGATCCCACTGAACCATTGTAGGGTTGTACCCGTGAAAGTGCTCATGAACATCTTGCACGGGATGACATCCGTTCCTCCAGAAACAATCATTTGAGCATTGAATGCCATGAGATGACTCTCAAGGTCTTCTATCCCCTTGAAAAAAGCGATCTTGGGTGTGATGTAATAAGGTGGCACGAGCTCATCCATGATCTCTCGCGAAAATTGCTTGAGACTATCTCTCGAGGGCAAGTTCAGACATTGTTCCCTGGTGGAACGTCGGTCACATTGGTGCAGGCTTTTACGTAAGTCCTCATTGATTTTGTGCAACTCCTCATTAGCTTGTGCTTGCTCCTCCAGAGCTACTCAAGAGGCCTCGACTTCTACCATCAGGAGATCCTGCAAAAGCCCTTGCTCAACTCTGGCTTTCGCTCGTAACCTCTCTTGTTCTCGTTTGTGCTTCTAGTTGGCCTCCTGGAGGGCCCTCATGACATCCATGAGTTGCTGTAAGGTGGGGGCATCACTTCCTTCAGATCCTAGCGGTCATTGCCTTGTGTTTCTCATTACGTCAGAAGGCTCAACCAAGAATGTGGATGGGATCAGGTTTTAGCGTGCCCCACGGTGGGTGCCAAATGACTCCGACAATCAAGTATGTAAGAGCATTCAAAATAAGTAATCAGTTTCAATCTAAAGTACTCAGAATCAGTGTACCTTTACCGGGGGTCTCAAGCCCCTTTTATAGTTATCCCTTTAACAACTTTCACTCACGAGAATATAATCTCAACTGAAAGCATGTGTAACATAAAGATATTCTGCCTACGGGCACCTTCTCCCACAGTGCTAACAGCAAAAGAGAATCACGTGCACATTTATTCACGGGTACTCGCTACTCATTTAACAACTTTATTCATATATTCTAACAACTTCTACATATATTAACATATATATTCAATTAACGACTTTTATATTAACATATGAATAAACTTAATATTTTCTCTACTTTAATTATTCCTTATTGGGCTTACCATTAAAACTGGGTCGAGTTTATGACCCGCCTGTTGGATCCAAAGCCGAGCCGACCATACCTAAATGCTTGGACCGAGGTATGAAGCATTCCTGTCCAGTACATATATCATATAAGTTTTTATTGAGGTAAAACAGAACAAACTCAACATAATTACAAATATGGTGTTTCTTCCCATATCCCTACATTTTGCTTCCTCCTGCACTTTTATATTTTTCAAAATATCAAAATTATTTTTGACATTTTTTTATGGTAATTGGGTGTGATGGTTTCTGGAAATTAAGTTTCGGGAATACATTCAAGATTTTCAATTTTGCAAATATTTCAGATTACAATTACGAAAAGTAAAAAGAACAAAACTTACTTTTCTTCTCTAACAAACAATGCTTCTAAAACTATCTCGTAACTACCACAATGCCATCGGCAAAATCATCAATAATGGGAATGAATCACACCACCGTTTCTCTCCATAATGCTAACAAAAAAAAGTGAGGTTTGTGCTATTCTAGAATTTTTAAAAGATACTCAATTCAGAATAATGGGGTGCAGAAGAAACACTCTTACAAATAACAAATACGTTATCATCATAATCAAAATAAAAAAAAAACAATATAATGATATTATTGTAAAAATAAAATCGTAAAAATTAAGTACATAAAACATAATATTATTTTTTTATATTAATAGAGATGTTAGACATTTACCCGGACATAGAGATACATAAAATCTTTAAAATGTAGGATAAAAAGACACAAATCTATATATTATATAATTATGAATTATATAAATTGACAATAAAGACTTATGTGAACAAGTATGTTCCAGATTTTTTTTTTAGAGTAGAAAAATGTTCTTTCATTACTGGTTCACAAAGATTTGTTTCTTATTTTTATAATCATAATAACAATTTATACAATAAAGTTTGATTTTTTAGAAAATTAATATTTTTTTTAAATTATGTTAAAACCGTACAAAAATTGTCATAAATCTAACAAATATTTTTTGAATTAGACACTTTACGGATATGTGTCCTACAGGTGTCACACGAATGTCGGTATCTGATACGACACACCATTTAAGAGGAGTGTCCGAGCTTCATAGGTCTATGAGGCTCAGACACTTCTCTTAAATGGGCGTATCCGTGTCGGACACACGTATCGGTGTCGACACTCGTAGGACACTTATTAGTGAAGTGTTCAATTCAAAAAATATTTGTTGGATTTTTTAAAATTCTAACACAGTTCTAACACCATTTTAAACGGTATAAATACAATAATTTTCTAAAAACTCAAATTTATTGTATAAATTTTTATTATGATTATAAAAATAAGGAACAAGTTCTTTTGAACCAGTCATGAGAAATATCTTCTGCTCCCAAAGAATCTGAAACATATTTTTGTATATAAATATTTATTTTCAATTTATATAATTCAAAATTATATAATATATAGATCCGTGTTCCGTGTCCTACATTTTAGAGATTATACGTATCTTCGGATTTGTGTTACATATATCACTACTCTTTATTTTAAAATAAAATAATATTGTACGAAAGTATGTTTGGCTTGGTTGTTTTAAATAAAAGAGTAGTTCCGTGAATCACCACTCTAAAAAAGTTTCCCTCCCAAAAACGCTTCTTATAAGTTTCATCCAATTCGAAAACCTGGTTTCCGCCGGTGTTCAAAGCCGCCAACACTAGGCGTGCCACCGGTTTCATCAACACAATGGACGACGCAAACGCTACGGTGATGAGTCTAGCAGAACTCCTTCACTCTCCTCGCCCTCTAACCGCCGCCGCCTCTTCCCTCTTCTCTTCCACTCCCCCGCTGCACCGTTCCACCTCCCGCCACGTCCTTACCGCCCTTCCCTGCTCAACCGTCCTCGTCGGAACCCTAACCCTAACCCTCCCCGCCCTCTCCCTCTCCCCTCCGTGCTCCTGCCTCCGCTTCTCCGACGCCTCCGCCACCCTCTGCTGCGACCTCCTCCACTTTCGCCCAGACGCTCTGAACAGGGAAATACGCGTCACCGTCTGGAATTTCATCCCCTTCAAGCGCCATGACCGCGATGTCGCCCACGGCCTATTAGAGATCATCAATTGGCGCTTCTCCGACCCCAACCACGGCTCCAACGCTGTGCATTCGCTTCCACTGGCGCCGAATTGTACCCGAGGATCCGGCGCCAGAATGAGAAGCTTTCACGGGGTGGTGGAGTCCGTTGGTCCCCTCTCTGTCGTGCCGTGCACCATGGCGGCTAGTACCTCTGACTTGAACTCAGGCCCTAAGGTGAACCTGCCAGGGTTTTTAGTGCAATTAGTTTGTTGTGACTGTAGGCTTTGTTGTTCCAAGGACGTTTTAATTGACAAATTGAGTGAGAGTAGGAAGGGGCATTCTTTTACCAAAATGGAGATTGTGTATTTTCGTGACAGTGCTTCCTCTTGGCACCCTGCAATCACCAAACTGATTGACAACCGCGTTGTGGTGTCTGGTTTGAAGAAGAAGGTGGTTTACTTTACGAAGGAGGAGTCTCAAGTGATGTATGTAACTGTAGATGAGTCGGTTCTGCATGTTGGGTCTTCTTCGGAGAAATGCATGCCAAGCTTGAAGAGTGGGATCAAGGGAAAGGGTGAATGTGGTGCTTATACTGGTGTAGTTAAAGGTGCTTACATGCAAGGGATGGTTCTGGAGTTGGACCATGATGTGTGGCTTCTTTTAACTGATCAACTGCATACCTCGATGCATGGTCTGAGAGTTGGCTCCATTGTAAGTGAAGCAAATTTGCTGTTTTCTTGACCTGAGATATCTTTTGGATTGTGAATGTAGCACCATATTGAAGAACACAGTTCTTTTTGCGCTGTCAGGATAGATTTCACCTCCTGAGATATCTGTTGGGTTGTAAATGTAGCACCATGTTGAAGATCACATTTCTTTCGACGGACTTCCAATAGGATGTTCTCATTTATCACAATATCTCATTCATTAGCATGATGTGGCAATAGGGTAAATTAATGTTAGATGTCCATGTAAAAATGTTTTACTTAACAGTGCTTACAAATTAATCTCGTGAGTTATATAATCTGCAACCCATTTTGAGTTTTAAGTTTTGACTCCAAAAGTCATTACCGTTTGCAGTTATCTGTAAGAAATGTGCATATTGTGGATCCGAAGTTTTCGTGGACAAAAATTATTATTCTTGGGGCCTGCATCAAGACCAGCATTATTGTGCAATCCTTCTCCCCTTGCCAAACTGTGTATGTATCGCTACTATAACTGCTTGCTTCTGTTCAAATTGTCATCACATAAATGCTTAAAGTACACAGTCTGTAGACGTTGAACTTGGGCTAATGCAAGCAACTGCATGTGACTGAAATATGCATGGTCATGTTCTGAATTGTTGTACGCTTTGCACGATACAATATTAGCTGCATATTTTTCTAAGGGTCTCTCAAGAAGGCAGCCGAGAGAAAAGCAATTGATTTCCTCAACAATTATGCACTAGTTGTTCCTTAAATGTTTCTGACCTATTTGAAGTCGCCTATTCATATTCTTTGCAGAAAAGTGATCATTCAGTTCAGTATTGCAGGTGTAATGTAGTTTTTCCATCTTCCGGGATGCTAGGGAAGTTCATTCAGTCGTTACCATTTTCTGCAAGACTCTGGTATTGACTAGTTTGATTTACTTTTATTGCAATTGATTTGGAACTTGAGAGTTTTAAAGATTGCTGGAATATATGTTATTCCTTTTTCGTGGTAGGGTATTACTTCTTGTCTCAAGCTTCCGGAAAAAGTTTGCTGGTATCTTATCTGACAAGGAGATTTTGGGATCAAAGCATGTAATTTTCTTCCTTTGGGTTGAAGGTGTTCTTAGTTGGGCTGTAGCTCTTTGTTCTGTTCCATTTCTAATGAATTTAATTATGCAAGGTTTTACCAGAAAGAAGGGCTAGTTCAGATGTATGCTAGTGCACTTTTCCCTTCATCAATATTTCAAACTCAGGTTTGTCAACAAATTGACAGCTGGGAAAATTTCGTGTGTACCAATTTTTTGCTGCTTTAGTTTGGTAATAATGTTTCCCTTTGCTAGCAAGGCGCTCTCATGGGGCTGTGCACACATGACTATAATGGTTGTGGTAGAGTACTGCATTGCAGTTTTCTGAAATTGGTATGTTATCTGTGTTTATATTTAATTTTCTTCTGATACTTTGTAAAGTTTTGATTTAACATGATCTATATATAGCATACAGGTTTTATTTCATCCAAAAAAAAAGAATTTCGTTATGTTTTCATAGAAGGAATTTGTTTTTAACCACTGAAGGATATAAATTACTTCATCTGTTTTATTACAGGTAATACCGATGTCTATCTTCATTTGTCACTGTATACACACCTTGCTAAGAATTATGAAGTCAGAAAATCACTGTAAATTATTGCCTATTGGCAACCATTTCAGTATTTTATCACGTGAAGCAAGATATAATGGCAGGTCATTTAGGAGGATCCTTCGAAGTGAAGATATAGGTGTTGTTTTGCTTGGATACCTTAAGGTTAGTGGTTCAATGAATTTGTCATTTCCATGCTTGCGAATAAACCATAGTTGTCAATGGTTGTTACATATATTTTATTCTTTTTAATGTGACATGATTTCACTGGAAAAAATTTAAATGAATCTTGGATATTGTTGATAACTACTAATAATTTGGTTCTCATATTTATGGCTTTTTGCTTTTCCTGTTCAGATTAATCCATCAACTAGAAGACTGCAGATGGTTGATGCAACTGGTCGTGTTGATATTCTTATACCAGACATTCCCTTAACTTGGAATCCCAACGAAATTTATGAGGTTTGTTGTCCCATGTTATCCATATTTTCTTAAAGAGGGACTAAAATGAGACTATTTATTTTTGAAGGACTAAAATTAAACACTGCCTTTTGCAGACTAAACATTTTTAACCCTTATAAATTTATTAGTGAAGAGGTTCTGCAGTTCTGGAAAGTGGGTTTGTTTTGTGGACTCAATTGAGGGTTCAACTGATTTCATAATTTTGTGAGTACTTGTAGCCAAGTATTTGATTTCTTTTCCAAGCTGATTTTTGTGAGGTTGAGTTGGGTTTAGTAATTATTTTTCTTGACAGTCTGAAAGTAGTGTTTATAAATTCCTAACTTGATCACATAGTATTAGGTAATTAGGTTGTCCTCAGAATTATGTGTTTAAACAGTCATTTTGGATTTTTAGGTGACGGACTATGAAGTTTTAATGGACAGCATAGACGAACTTGTGGATCAGATTGAAAGTCTTGGGAGTGAGTCATTATCATGTAGCACTATCTTTAATTGCTCCAAAGCAGAAAGAGAATTATGTACACCATTTTTTGTTTGCTGTCATTGGAAGAATGCTAAATGCAGAAAGATTCCCCTTTACTCATGCATAAATAGTAAGAATGAAAATGAGACATTAGAGCCTGGATCCTACCATTTGCTTAGAGTATCTCACAAATTTCCTCTTCAAGAAAAGGTTTGTTTTAGTGTTATATTTAGTCAGAAATTATAGTCATTAATTTCATTGATGAACTGCTATCAAATCTTCATTAGAACAGTTGCATGGTAAAAAAGGAAGTGTAGAGTTAAAGATTGTGAAGTATCAGCTTAGACTAATGTAATTAACCCTTTCAGATTATGTTACGTATGCTTAAGACTGTATTTAACCCTTCAAAAAAGCATAACCACTTTTGGTGTGCAGCCTTTTAGTTGCTTGCAGATCCATGTAAAATTTTGCTGAAGTATTTTGATGTGATAAAGGAGGTGCTTTTTTTATTAATCTTTACATTTGTAGCATTACTCATCTTAAAATGTTCCATGGTTGTAAAATCTCCACATTCTTTTTCAACAATTCTACTCTGCTAATGGCCCTGTTTCAATTATTGCAGTATTCTAATAAAGCAGGATGTAGCAAGTCAAGTACTTTTGTTGAAGCCATACTTTTTCCATTCATTTTATTGTTTGCTGGGAAGAGTAGAATTGTTCATCCACACAATGCTTCTTGGGACAAGACAAAGGAACTATCGAAATCTTGTCTGAGTGGTAATAATGAAGATAAATTTTCCAATAAGAGGCAGAAACTTATTAAGGAATCAGTAAGTTCATCAAAGGATGAATTTCAGACTTCCATCTATGAGCTCAGTGCTTGTTCTAATTCTTCCAGGAAACCAGAAGAGAACAAATATTGTGTCAACATGAGATCTTCTCCTGATTTATCTTGTCTGGTTACTTTTAAAAGCCTTCAAAATGAGAATGAGGTTTGCCCAGCTATCTTGCGCTCTATGTCACCTATGAAAGATACAAGTTTTAATTCAAAACCTTCTTCAAGGAAAATTTTGCTAGAGTTCTCAGCAGATAGATTTTTAAAGTACCAGGTATCTTGTTATCTTTGGCCTGCCTACAAAGGATAGTAGGTATTAGCTGATTTTATATATTAGGGAAAACCCAAGTATTAATTTACTCTCTACTACATTTCAGTTGTTGCAGATTGGTGATTATTACATCATAGATCATAACATAAAGAACTGCTTTGGAAGTACAAAAGATGCCAACTGTGGGAGCAGTGGCAGTGGTAAATTACTTGTTGATTCTGGAAAACATATTTGGAGCCTTTCAGTTATTTACGATGAGAACCTTTCTGATCATCTATCAGAATATACATCTGCAAAAGATTCTTCATCTCCTACAATTGGTGGAGTTTCACCTAATCATCAAAATCTTCTGCCGAGGTCCTATGGTGAACCTTCAAGTGTCAGTTCAGATGTTAACCTATATCTCCCCATCACTCTTGCAGATGTCTTGGAGGATAATGTTATGGAATTGGAAGATAGTCTAAGCTTGCAGTTTGCAATATCAGAAGATAGTGCTAACCTTTCTTTAGGTACTGGGACTTTAGAGGATAGACCTAAATCTTGTTTCGGAACTCAGAGATCAAACAGCCTGTTCCCTGAGGGCAATTTGATGTCTCTTGAGGGAAATGTGATTGAAATTCATAAAATTGGCTCTGGTTCCTTTAGTTCATGCTCAAGTGGTGCAAACGTTGATGCTCTTCAGTTGAAAGGCCTCATTGGGACAAGAAGCAATTTCTGCATTCATGTTTTAGTGCATCACCATATTGTAATTGCAATCCCATCTCACTCTATATTTATATTCATTCTGTGCTTATTTTGCAGCATAATCTTGTTCATTTATTTCTTATTAGGTTAATATTTGTGGTTCTGTAAATAAACATACTTTTCCTACTGGATTTGGACCTGGTGTAACTGCAGTATTTCATCGAATTCTCAACGCAAGGTATGCATTGGATTATCCAACAAGAAATAATTGGAATCCAGATTTTGTTTCACTGCACTGTTAAAGAAAAAATAGTAATGTCAGTGGTGAACTGCTCTGTGAAAACAAAATTTCCTTGACGACTGTGTTGCATGTATTCTTGTATGTCAATCTGTTTTGTATACTTAGTTTTACTCTTCCATTTTTCCACATGCACTTATATCAAGGAGTATCCTCACATTTATTATGTGAAATGTCTTTAATTTGCAACATAATTGATTCCTTGTCTTCTGCTCTGCAGGGCACCAAATAAATTAATGTTGCTGCCTGTGTCATTTATTGTAATAAAATCCATGAAAGTATGTGACAAACAATGCGGTGACAGGTCCTCTTTTTTAAACTCTACCAAAGATGCTGACGATGCATCTCGAAATTATATCTCTTGTTTGATCTCCCAATTGCCTAGGAGCTTGAGCCACAAGAAAATAGTGCTTCGATGCAGGGTAAATTAATTTGACATTTATCCATGAAATATTTGTGCTCTCATTCTCAGAGAACATTATTTTTTGTGCTGTCTTTTGTGAACAGGTAGTTGCGGTCTTTGTTTTAGTTATAGAGAGAAAGACTACAAATTTTATTGCAGAAACAAAAATTAATGCTCAGGGGACACTTTTGGACATTCCACTTGCTTGTTTTTTGCTGGGTAAGTTATTTGTGTTAAAAAGTAAGCTCATTTTAAGTGTTACTCACGAAAAGTCAGCTATAATCACTTTCATTGTCTTGCCTGTGCAAGTGCGTGTATTGTTTGTCAAATGTGGTTTAACTGACAGTTGTTTTACTTAGTGTTATATACATTATAAACATCTTTTAAATATTTTATAAATAATTCCACATAATTTATGTCCACATTTTTTGGCTTGGCCCAGTTTCTATTTCCTATCTTCTATTATTTAGTTTGTGTTGCTCTTTCGTTTCTGACATGGACTCCTTGTTCAATTATTTGTGTTATGCCTATATCTATTAGTATTCACTTGCCAGCATTCTTACACCTGAGCTTTGTTATCAATTATGTCAATTTTTTCCTGCTGTCAATAAGTTGTATTTAGATGTTGGGTTGTAGCAAATCTTGTAGGAAACAAACTTCTTTTAGACTATAGAATTACACTATTTTAACAAAGGCTAATTGTAAGGATTCTAAGATATTAATGTGGTTAGCATGTGCTTTCTCCTATCACATTAAAGCAATACTTCACCTACGACAATTTTTGTCATAAAAAAAAGCAGCCCCTTCTTACATGATACTTGATGTGCAGAATCTACAAAGAAGACTCGTCATCACTTTTTCTCATGTTTTGGATCTCCACTTTATGCTAAGCTTCTCTGTGACCATTTTTTATGATATTTCCCCCCGCATTTCTTTATTCTTGCAGAAGATGGATCATCATCGTGTTGTTGCTGGGCTAGTGCAGAAAGGGCAGCAACTCTGTTGAGACTAAATGAAGAACTCACCACATCTCATCATCTAGGGAGAATTTTGAAAAAGCACAAAAAAATTATTGTGAAAAACCAGGGATTATATGTTGATTCTCCTCACCAAGATCATATTTTTTCTGTTACTTCTGGTAATGCTCTTTGCAGTTCCGATGAAAACCTCCTCAAGTTGATAATATTCAATGCATGCATCGGTGGAATATGGGTGAGTTAACATATATTGATTGGAAATAGTCAGACAAAATTAGTTTATCATGAAGATTTTGGAGAGTAGAGAAATATTGAGACTGGTATATTGTGTCAATTTTATCAAAACTACATTCTTCACAGGCAAAAGTAAACGAAAAACTTCGTTTGTTAATAATAGTACGTTTGGTCGTGATTCTTGTGTGATTTGTTGCTCACTGCTTGCTCCCCTTGTTTATAAGTTAATAATACATTTTCCATCTGGCCTCATCTCATTTCAGTTTCTTTGGCTCTTACATATTTGTCTAATTAAGGTGTTTAACCTGATATGAGCAGAATGTTGTTGCTAGTGGGATGGATGCAGAGGAAACAAGCCAGTTGGGAGAGGAATACCTTACAGAAATGCTGAATGTGCATAACATGCGGAATATATGGGCCGAAGAAGTCTCTTACCCACACACTCTGGCTGAGGCAAGGAATATGATTCATGAACTTTTGAAAAGTTAATGCCTGTGGTCAGACAAACTTCGGAACCTAAATAGGATTACATGCATTTTGTGAATTAGTATACTATAATTTCTAGGTAAAATATAACAGAAGTAGCATACTGAAATAGGTGTTGTAACTAGGTTGTGTTTGGCTGACTTCTTTTGGGCTTCTCTTCTATGTAAAAGTAGAAGTTGTACAAACATTTTTTGAAAAGCATGGAAAAGTTTAGTTTCATTTTATACAAAAGGAGAAAAGTATTTGAATACTATTTCAAATTATGTAATAGCAAGAAACATATTAGTGATTTATAATTTTAGTCTGCTCTAATTATGGAATGACAAGGAAATAAATTAATTTAAACAATCTATTTTAATTAGGTATATTGAAGAGGTGTCTTACAGTTTGTTGAGACACTTATTCATGCTCATGGTAAATTGAAGAACAACATTGCTCCTTGAAATCATTGATATATTCTAATGCGAATTTAAGTAGAATTAAACTTAACCACGACATGTACATCAAGCCAACTTCACCAAAAGAAAAGGTGAAAGCTAAAGCTTATATAATTTTTCGGTATATTAAAACTAATAGCAATAATTAAAAAAATAAAAGAGAGCATTTAGTTACGTACACCTTTATGCAATTGTTACAAGAAAAATAAATAATTAAAAGAATAATGTGTTTATAATATTTATTTAATCATGGATGAAGGTCTTTAGTGTGCACCATAAGTGCAAAGAATTTCAATCGACATTTGTTATCCAATCATTATGCCATGTGAAAGTTATCCACATTTTAAAATATATAAAAAATTGAAATGAAGTTATCACAAATAAGCCAGATTATTATTATTATTATTATTATTATTATTATTATTATTATATATATATATATATATATATATATGTGGTGCCCTCCGAAAAAAATGTTTCAGATGTGTTTGGACTGTTGTGTTTGGACTGGGAATGAGATTTGTGGGAAGAAGATGTACGAGAATGTGTGAGGTTGTTTTAATTGAAGAATATTAAATTGAATTAGTGAAGATGATTTATTAAAGTTTGTGAGAGATATGATAGTTAAGAGAAAATTTAAAAATTATTTTAAATTTGTAAAATGTAAGTTTACAAATTTACTCTTATTATTAAAAAATATTTGAATAATAAATTATGATATATATTTTTTTAGATTTGAGTTAATTAAGTTTTTGTAATATATAATATCCATAATTTTCAATATTTTTTTATAAAAAACTAAAAAATATAATACAAAATAAGTTTTTATTAAATTGAAATAATATTATTAAATATATTAAAATTTATAAAAATAATAGTTATTATTATATACATTTGTTACATAACTATATTTTTTTATATTATAATTTTATTTTTATTATTTATAATTATATGTTGTTATTAATAATATAATTAAATATTTTTGTTACATAAATTTATCTAATATTTAATATATTAATTTTGTATATTATACATTGTATATATATAGTTATATTAATAATTATAATAGTAATAAAAATAATTAATATTATTAATAGTTTGAATAATTAATATACTTTAAAAATAGTGTACTATTTAAACATATTGGTATAATAAAATCCGCATATTTTCATAAATATTATGAAATATGAATTGACAAAATTAAAAAATTTTATTTTATTTTTAACGTATTGTTTTTTTTTTAAATTTATATCCAATAAAACAAAGAAAACAAAATAACAACTTTCACTTATCACTGGTAAACATGGGATGAACATGAAATAGGCAGTGACTACAATACACAATAGATGAAGTCACTATATTAGAATCCTAAATGGAGAGACGTGTTAATGTCATGAGAATTTAAAACAAATTACAAACATAATAATGTCTAATAACACATTATATTTAACTAAGAATAAGAATAACACAATAAAAATACAATGTTCTTCATTGCCTTCAAGCTCATGAAGTATATCTTTGATTCGACCCAAATGTGTGTTGATAGTGTTGATATCCAACCTCATGTTTGTTGAACAAGGTGTTTTGAGGTTTCCAAATCTGTTTTGAGGACTTAAAGAATCGGCTAATGTGTGTGTTCTTAAATCTCTTTTAAAAGAAGTGTTTTCTAAAATCTCTATTAATTTTAGTCAGTTGTTTCGTGCTTTCAATTAGTTGAAAAAACTTTTGTTCAAAGTCTGATGACTACGACAAGTTTTTCATCCATTTGATTTATCATAACAACCGATTGAATTGCACTTAGTTTTCGTTTGTCTTTTCTGTGAGGCAAAATCAGTTGGTTATTTCGACAAAAGAACTGATTGTTTTATGTGTTGTCCTTAACAAAAAAAGAAATCAATCAGTTTGTTTTAAAAATAAATCAAGTGTTTTTACCATAATTCCGTTATGAATTTCAAACTGCTTTTAAATGATTTTAACTGTTTTTAATTAATGATATAACTGTTTTAACCTTTTTATTAAGTCTATATAGATACTATTTTATGATCATTTGAAAAACAAGAGAGTTTTATCAAAAACCTTTTCAAGAGAATATCAAGAGCTTTTGGATAATTGCTTGTGTAAAGTAGGAATCTGGATTTTCTATTATTTTCAGAAAGGGTTTTTGGAATCTGTGGTGTAACTAAGAAGTGTTGTGTGTTCTTGAGGGGTCCAAGATCAACATTCTTGAAGTATTTTGTAATCTAGTTTTGACTGCACAGTTAATTCTTAGTGGTTAGCTGAGGACTGGATGTAACTCTTGGTTAAAAGTGAACCATTATAAATCTCTCTGTGTGAATCTCTCTTTCCTTACTCTAATATACTACTTTAAATTCCGTTCTTTGTTTTTTGCTACATTAAATAGTTAGTTGTTTTGATAAAACAGATGGTTTCTTTTCATAAAGAACTGATAATCTGATAATTAATCCGATTGAACAAAAAAATCAATTGATTAATTTTACAGATCTTTTCACTCGATTTTCAATCTTTGCGAAAATCTTGTGAAACAATTCGCCCTCCTTTTGTTTTGGCCATACATTCTAACAATGCTCGGCATATTTTCCTGTATATTTTGAATTCCCCTAAATTTGTGTTAAGATCGCCAACTCAAGGAAGATTTCGGGCTAAGGATGACTACCTGCAAGATGTTCTTGTGGCAATGGAATTTCTTCGTCTTCTTGTTCATGTTTGTTGTCAAACCTTTCAAGATGTAACACACCATTTAAATTAAAGATATTCATTTTCTTCAAGGTTTTTTTTCCAACAAGTTATTCCACACTAACATGAATCTTGACTCTCCCATCAAGTTCATGCCATACAACATGAGGTGTGTTATTTGTTAGAAAGGATGGCTTTAAACTAGAGGGGGTGAATTGTTTAAAGAGGGTTTTCGCAAACTTTTAAGGCAAGAATGAAATTACTTCAAGAAACAAATGATAAGAAATTCAGTTTGCCAAAACACAAAGCAAAAATAACAGCATCAGAAAAACAATCGGTTGTTTATACCAGTTTGCAAATATTAAAACTAAATTTAAAGAGATTAAGGATAGAGAGAATGCACACAGATGTTTATACTGGTTCATTCTAAACCCAGAGCTACATCCAGTCTTCTTAGAAACCACTGAGAAATTCCACTAAGCAATCAAACCTAGATCACTTACAACACAACCAAGAAAGTGACATTGATCCCCTCAAGACACACACTTCTCTTGGCCAACACACCAACACTAAGAATGTTGATCTTGATCCCCTCAAGAACACACAACACTTCTCAGCAAACACACAAAGGTTTCTTTCAACAGATACAAGGATTACACTTGTTACAGAAGCAAATCTGAAATGAATACAAGAGAAAATCCTATCTCACACTCTTTGATCAAACTCAATCTCTAAGCAATCTCAACTCTTTCAAAATCAGTAAGTTGTGAAAAATCCAAATCTGTTTTTCTATTTGTAAAACAAAGTTGTTGTTTGTTATCAAATCATAACAAACTATTCATTGCATTTAAAGATTGGTCAAAGCATTAAAAACTGGAGCGTAAACAGTTAGAAAACATTTAATGCTCAGTCAAAGCACAAAATAGTTTTTTTGTTATGGTACCAAAACAAACAATCGGTTGTTTCCACAAATCAATCGGTTGTTTTGGTTTTGACAGCTCAACCACTTGAAAAACAGTTTTCAACCTTTTCTAAAAACACCTAAGTATAAAACAATCGGTTGTTTCGACAAAACAATCGGTTGTTTTTCACTTAGTTTGAAAAACACTTTTCTTTAAAAAGATTGAGACTGCCTATGTTTTGGATTCAATCAAGAGTGGATTACAAAACACAATCTACCCCAGATCCTAACTAAGACAACTCAGGAACAGCAAGCACAACCTTCAACATCCTTCAAAGGGTTTTAGATTCTTCAAAGCTTGAACACCACTTGGTTCAACATTATTAAACGGTCATACAAAAGAGGCATATCCTTGTCGCGACATTTCATCATGTGTTGCATCATGTAATGGGGTCAATTAATCATTATATTACTTTTCAGGAACCATAACATGAAAACATCTTCATAAACCAATTATGAGAAGTTGCTCGCCCGAGGATACAACATGTGAACCCTTGTGTAATGAAGTGGTTTGTCATTTATAGTCAAACTACCTACGTTTCTTATGTTTTGACTATGCACCTCTTCTCTTGTCATGATTAATAGGGCATGTTGATGATCAAAATGTATGTCCTTAGGGATGATACCAAGGATTAACAATAGACCATGATATTTAAGACTCACGACATATCTCAGGTTGGGCAATTTCTTTCATGTTCTCTTAATTTCCCAGAAACATATGCTACTACTTTCCTATATTGCATAAGAATGCACCTTAATCACATTTTAAAGACATAACAAAATTACAAATTTTCCATTAGGATTTGGAAAGGCTAACACAAGGGTAGATGTTAATCTCTTCTTAGGCTCTTGAAAACTATTCTCAAATTTTTCTGCCCACTTAAAATTTTTACCCTTTTCAGGGAGCTGTGATATAAATAAGGATGGAGAAGAGTCTGTGTAAAAAAGAGAAGATAAGCTAAGAGGAATAAAGACAAGAAGTATGCCAAAGAAGAAGGAATATAAGGGAGATTCCAAGGATGGATAATAAAAGGAAGACTATGATTTCGAAGAAGAGATTAGAGAACTTTGTGCATGAGTAGTTGCCTAATCATTAGATGAACTTGAGAGAAGTTAGAACCTTATGCTTTGAACTTGCAACACCTTGGACAAATTCTATAGAGTTAGAAGTGTCTTGTGGAGCTTCTAAACTACTACATATCATTTTCATATGACATGGGGTAGTTTGACTCTTCCACTTGACCCTTCAACCTTTCAAGAGTCTTCTTTGTATCGATTGGAGCTATCTTAGGCGCCACCCATGAGACTTTTCCTCAAGTCATCATTGATTTTCTTAGTTTAATCATTACATATCTCTAAATTGAAGGAACTACCCATTTGCACTCTCTAAGTTTAGGAAATTATCATGTGTTAATCATGCATAGTGGAGTTAACTCTTGATTAGAAAAGTTAACTCAATTTTGTTGTCTTTTCCACTCTTTAGACAAGTTCCCCCATCATAAAAGGGATTCTCTTCCATTTGTAAACTCACTCGTGAATATTGAATGAAAATATCTTTGTGAGTTGATATTTTGAGTCTCAAAAGTTATTTTCTTTTGCTTTGGTTCTTATCTTGAGAAGTTTTCTCAAGTGGTGAATCTTCAGGCACTTAGCCATTGAACGTGACATGTGTTTCCCCATTGTGTTGTCTCAATCCATTTTTTCTTTCATTTCTTTACATGTTTTTGGTTTTTACATTGAAACACATGCTTCTGCAAACCTTCTCTCCAAAACCATGGAGTTTCTTTCCAACACCCCTATTCCATTTACTTTTTCATATTCCCTATCTTCTATTGTCTTTTTCTATTCCATTTTTTTCATGTTATTTGTGTTCTTCCAAAGCTTCCATGTACCTCTTCCACCTTTTAAGCTTGACAAGAATCACCAAAAATCAAAAGGATCAACTCGGTAACACCCCATAACCCCAGCCACACCCTTGCGTTTCTCTAAGAAAATCAAGAAACCTCACCTTCCTTCTCCCAACTAGAGATCACAACCTTAAACCTTTTAACCATAAAAAATCACCTATCAAAATCATGAATCCTTGTTCTAACACTTCCTAAAAAGGTTTGCAACAAAGCCTCACAAACAAACTTCCAAACAATTCAAAGACAACTGATAACCGCCACCTTTCATTTCTATAACTTCCTCAAACTCTTAACCTTTGTTCTTTCTATGACTCTTCAAAAGCTACCATAAAACTACCTTGAACCTCGATATCTTTTATCCCTTCAAACTTGGGCAACCCAAACTATTCTATCCAAAAACAACCTAGAAAACCACAAAGATTGACCTTCTTGGAATTTTAATGTATTGTGAGTTGTGCTACACTTTGAGGCTTGGAGTGACCATTCCTTATGTGCTCCATTATATCTTCTAGTCATACAAATGTATAAATAGTAGAATACTCTTGTATAGGACTTGTATTTTCATTTACTTTCAAGAGTATTTTGTAGATGAATCAAAGACACTCTAGAAAGCCTCATATGTCACACAAAGTGTCTCTAGAGCGTCTTAAAAGGACATACACGCCCCTCATTAAGCCACCAAACCTCACCATACTAGGGTTATGGTAGCTTAAGGAGCAAGTTACCCTCACCTTTTTCATCTATAAATACCTCACATGAACCTCTTGTATTCATATTTGATATATATTGAATGAAGTATTCTGAAATAGAAGCTCATTCTCTCCTAGATCTCTATTTGCTAGTGAGCCTCCTTTAGCCTTGTGAACCTTGGAAGGTTAGTCAAACCTCATTCCCTTGCATTCACCACTATCGAACCCTAACTCTCTCAATTCCATTCGGTTCTCTTCCTCTTCAAAGCCTTCCGCTACCTCACTCCATTCCAATCAACAATCAAGAACTTGGATCGCATCAACAAGTTTATGAATTCTTAGCTTAAAAATCACCTTATCTACTTTGATTAATGTTGTGTTTCAGTTATGTCAAAAACTAAAAAGATGTATTTTAAATTGGACATTTTGTAAATATGTATTGTGAGTGTTGTACACAGAGTGCAGTATATTTCAAACACACGAACACATAATTAAATAAGCGTGTTTGAGATTCATTGGTTAGATATTCCAACGAGGTGGTGATAGCTTAAGGTGGCTTGTGTCCATTGGTTTCCCACGTTGAGATTCTATTTTCAACACTTCAGAGAGATCTGCTGATAGAATCTGCAGAATTTTGCTCAATAGGTTGGTTTCTTTCACTGTTCCACGCTGCAATATCCTTATTTGTAGTGCATAAAACCAAGTGTTCTCATCACCAGAAATCGATCCACCAAAATATAGATAATATTTTTCTTTTTCAAAACAGTGTTTATGTTTCTGCATAAATCAATTTATCACCATGCTTTAAACTATCATTCTACTTTAACGTGAATATAAGTACCCCTCTACAACAACATGTACATGAAAATAAGTATCACCATGCTTTAAATTTTGGAACACTAGAAAAATAAATGTAAAATAAAGTTAAATTATGCTCTGAAATTAAAACCAAACTCACAAAACTTGAAAGAAAGACATCCTAATAAATCTTATTTCAAGCTTCAAATTCAGCTTTGGAATTCTGCAGGTAACATGCATGGCTTGTATCTGCACGTGTCAAGAAAAAAAGAAAAAAAAAATATCAGTCTACTTTATTACAGTGGAATGAAAATTTCATAATGTGCCTCCTTCTCTAATCTCTTAATTTTTACATTTTACTATTTTTTTTTCAAATTTTTTTTCAAACCTTGTTTTTACTAATGCAGTATAGCTCTAAGTGAAGTTGCTAAATAATGTATGTCATTTATGAATGCAATTTTTGTTACTTAAATTAAGGGAAAAGATTTAGATGACATCAAAAAGTAAATTACATATAATTGATAAACCATTATAATAATATAATAATATTTTAAATTAAAAAACAAATTAAATATAATTAAAATATTAATTTATTTGTTTGTCAAGTACATATCTATTAGTCTATTAGTGGGTATAGTGTCTAGATATCACCCCGTAAATTAAGAATATCAACCAAGTTTTAGTGCACTTAGTAGAAACATAAAGTTCCAACATAAAATTTTATTTGAAGAGGAACCAAACATATTATAAAATAAGAAGTTAGTATATACATAAATTGTTAGAATTTGTTGGAGTGTACAAGAAGCAAATTACTAGATTGAAAAAACATTTCAATATAAATTATAATTTTTCTTCTGTTTTTTTTCTTAAAAGTCTTTGTCCAGGAAGAAACTTAAATACACCTTTAGTTAAAATATAAAGCAACAAAAATTATATCATATCTACCATTATCCAACACTTCAAACAACATTAAAAGCATTTTATTTATATTCCAACTATTAAGTAAATTATTCACCTTGATTATATTTCTTAGGAATCAGTCATATCGATTGTAGATGTTGTAATTTCTATTGTAGACTCAGTACAAAACCCCTTTGAAGATAATTCATCATGAATGATCTTTCTTCCAACGTAGAATGCTGGTCTTTCAGGTAAGGGAACTATTTCACTTTTGTTTGTCAACATTGATACGATGTTAGACATGGTTGGTCGATCATCTGCATAATGTTGTACACACAAGAGACCAATATGAATGCATCTTTGTACTTCATCAGAATCAAATGACTCGTTTATTGATGGATCCACTAACTCTGAAGATGCACCATCTTTCCATAACTCCCATGTCTGTGAATATTTTAGTTAAATTAGACAAAGAGAACAATAAGAAAAAATAACTCAATATGACTAATTTTACATACATGTCCTATCAAATTTAATGGGCGATCAGCACCATAGCAACCAAGGCTTCTTCTTCCACTAACAATTTCAAGTAGCAACACTCCAAAACTATAAACGTCAGACTTTGGAGAGAAAACTCCTTCCATCATATATTCTGGAGACATGTAACCACTGCAAGAAAAACTAATTTGTAACATGATGAAATAATTTTTATATATTCATGGAATAGGGAACAAAAGAGTCTATTAAACTAACTGTGTCCCAACAATTCTGTTGGTATTTGCGACTGATTCTTGTGTGAATATTCTTGCCATCCCAAAATCTGATATTTTTGGACTCATATTTTCATCTAAAAGAATATTGCTAGCTTTCAAGTCCCTATGGATGATTTTGAGTCTTGAGTACTTATGAAGATAGAGTAATCCTTGAGAAATTCCTTCTATTATTTTGAACCGCTTCTTCCAATCTAGTAATTTGCCTCTTGTACAATCTTCCAAATGTCAATATATAGTGATGGTTAGTATTTGAGTAAAAGAAAAACAACTTTTGTAGTGTGATTGTTGAGTGTCCTCAATCATCACTGAAAAACCATAGTTAAGAAAACTAGAAGCTTCCCTATATATGTATTCTAATTGATACATAATAGTGAAAACAATATTTTGTGTTTCTCATACGAAAGAACACATAGTTAAATGTACTCTTGTATATTACTCACCGAATAGATAGAAATCCAAACTTTTATTTGGCAGATACTCATAAATTAGAATTCTCTCTTCTTCGTCAATGCAACAACCAAGTAGTTGCACAAGATTCATATGCTGAAGTTCACATATTAGTGTTAGTTCATTCTTAAACTCCACAATTCCCTGTCCAGATGTTTTTGAAAGTCTTTTTACAGCAATCTCTTGGCCTGTTGGAAGAATTCCCTAAAATGACAGTAAAATAATAAATATTCAGTACTCTAATTGACACAAACTTGTAAATGCATAACTTCACTGGTTTCAAGTCACCTTATAAACGGGTCCAAAGCCTCCTTGTCCTAACTTATTCTCAGATGAAAATTCATTTGTTGCTGCCATAATTGATGTATAATTAAACAGTTTTAGGCCATTTCCCTTTTTCAAATCAACTTCAAAATCTTCAATTGCAGATGACCGACTACAAGTTGCCAAATGTACCATCTTCATCACCATCCTTTGCCTTTTCTTCCCTGTTTGATGAATATCAGAAAGAGTAAAGCAGAGATAAATTATCAAAAGATTGTGCTCAGAGTACTGCATTGATTTTAAAGTAGGTAACTACCTTGAAACACGAATTTTCGTTTCTTTAAGGCTAGGCAAATAGTGAATAGGAAAATTGCAAGTAGAGCAGTTGCTGCTACTGCACCTATCCATATCCACTTTTTTGTACCTGTATAGAATGTTTTCATAAATAACAATTAATATTTTGGTATTACAATTTTTCAACAACCAAAGCAATAACTGGTTCCTGACTGTATCTGACTAAGCTATAAAAAACATGATTGAATTAGAAAATTATGAAAATCGTACATATAGTACACAGTAATATCAATTAAAGAAATTAATCAAACAATTAAGTAGACTTACCCTTATGATTAGTTAACATGTTCTCCAGCAAGTAAAAGTTTTCACCAGCACTATCAAAAGTATAATTTTCCGCGGAAATCCGGTGAAAGAATATGCATCCAGTTCCATTAGAATACATTTTTCTGAATGCACTGCAATGACAATTGCTCCAGCAACTGGCCTTACAATCACTGAAACCATAACTTATATTTCCTTCAAGACTTACATTCTGATAACTGATGTAACCAGTCTTTTTCTGGAACACATCACCAGGATTCCTACACTTGGGTATATCCTGCCATCTTTGGCACCCTCCATCTGTGTTGTACCCATAACACAGATCAGCCGTTGCAACATAACCCTCTTTGTCATTGTAATATAACCGCCCAGTATCCGATAAGGACCAGAAATGTGTAATGTTTTCATTTGTAGATGTGAAAGAGAAGGTCTCTTCATCCCCATTCGACACTATACTGTACTTCAACACGCCTTGTGCATCTTCTGGAATGTTCTCAAATCTATTGTTCCTCAGTTTCCCACTTTTCCAACAAACTTTTCCCCGTCTCCTTATGATCAATTCTTGTCCCACAGGTTCCCATTCAAGGCTAAAGGCACCAGAATTGACAAGTGTTTTGGTCAAAGATGAAACCAGTAACCAATGATGGCCTGTTTTGTGATTAACACCTAACTTCATGGTGGGGATCAAAGTGTCCATGGGATAATCAAAAGTCTGCCACAAGAGAGTGTTTGTCCCATTGGGGTGAAGTTGTTGAAGGACAAAATTGCCTGTGTCCAACAAGGTGGCCTTAGTGTTGTTGATAGGTTGAGGTGGAGAATACAGGATTGTTGGCTTCCCACGTTGATATTCAATTTTCAGCACACCTGAGAGGTTAAGTGACAGAACTGCAGAATCCCCGGCAACAGGTTGGTTTCTATCACTCATCCAAACTACATAATTATTATTTATATCTGATAAAAACAAATACTGGTTGTAACCAACATCAAGCCAACCAAAACATAGATAATAGTTGCCCTTTTTTGAATATACTGGTCCTGTATCTAAGTTCAATGTATCACCAGGCTTTAAACTGTCATTTGCTGCTTCAACATGAATGCAAGTACTCCACCACAAGCACAAGCACATGAAAGCAAGCACCTTCTGTAGCTTATGCCTCATAGCATGCTTCAAACATGGAAATAATAAGCTGCATGACGGTTTACAAAGTGATTAGCTGAGAGTTATTCTTTCTGATACAGAAAAAAAAAAGTATGACAACATAAAACTAAGTTCTGAGATTAAAACCAGACACGCATTGAATATGTCAGAAGCATATACTCACAACATGTGAAAGAGGGTCATTCCAAATCTTATTAATTACAAGCTTCAGAGCTTAACACTCCAACTTTGGCTATGGAATTCTGCAGCAAAAATGAATGGCCAGTCAGCACAAGCTAGGAGAGAAGAAAAAAAGCAGTATACTTTATTGCAATTATTGAAGTAAATGGACTATTGATCCCACAAAAAGAAAAATTTAAGTAACTAAAGGATTTTATGTTCTTTGAATGTATATCTAAAAGGTTATATGATGACACTAGTGTTATAAAAGTGTATTCTTCTTACTTATAAATCATAAATGAAAAAGGATTAATATTTTAATGGTTTTGTAAAGTAATGTAGCTTTGACATCCTATGAGATAAGGTTTGTGCCTAATACGTTGTTAATTTCATAAAATTTTGAGAAATGGAAAAGTTGGACAAGAAAAAATTATAAACCTAATACCTTAATATTTTGGATTTAGAATGCTGTAAATTTTACTTATATGATTGATTAATTAGTCGTTCATAAGTAAAATTTCCTTTTATATTTTTAACCATTTTTAATTGTGTAAAAGGGATGAAATTGTGGTAGTGATTTTTCTAATGGTATTTTGTATAAATTAAAATGTTTTAAGAAATGTTTCAAGTGTGGATTATCTTTTGTTGTGTAATGTTATACAAAAATGTAAATGGTATGTTCAAGTTATTTAAATTACCTATTTTGAACATTCTTCAATTTACTTATATTTTAAAGTATAAAATATATACATTTTATAAGGTTGAATAAGATGTTGTATTAGGTTATGTTTTTTTTTTATTAGCAAAGAATGAAATTAAATTAAGAGGGATACAAAAGGGGTATCCCAACCCTTTTACATAAACCAAATCACATTAAGAATCTCCAAGAATAAAGAGATGAACAAACACCCCAGAAGCAATAGATAGATAATGTTTGCTGCATAAGCTAGACATCCTATTCAGCTACAAATTGTAGTGTATACATTGTTAACTATTTGACAAGTGTACCGAATCATAGAAGTTAGTCGATATGTATTTTTACTAATTGGGACTACAAAGTCAAAAAGACATTGGTTCATTCAAAATTAAAGTGTTATAATAAATCTAAATTTATTGCATTCAAAAGCAACTAAAATAGATTGGTACTATCTGATCATGACAAAGGTTCATTGGGGTTGGGTTTCATGAACTCAACTAAATGCAATTCCTCTTATCAATATATCTCTAATAACTCTAGCATTCACACCATAAGCTCATTAGTCCTAATGTTTTAGAGACAAGTTCTAAATCTTAATGTGAAAATATCAATCTCTTAGTTCTTTTTACACAATTTTTGCATCAAGAATGAGAGTTGAGAATGACCAAAAGATATAAACTATGTCTAAAATCACATCTCTAAGTTGTTTAATCTTAAAATCAAGTTTTAATTAAAAACATTTTTCAATATCTAGAAACATAAAAAAACACAATAGGAAACACTAAAAAACAACATAAGAGTCATGTCTAGATTTCTAATGCAAAGAGAAAACTACAGAAAATTGAGATTCATTACATCCAACCCCAACGAAATGGGGAGTTAGCTACTCCTATACATTTAGAGCTCAAAATTGGCAAAGAGAGTGGAAAGATTGAGGTGAAAGTCTTCCTAGAGCTCCTTCTTCCTCCAATAGCTCTTCCACAGTCTTCTTCTATCTTTATTTCCAAAAAGTTCTCTTTCTCGTTTTGATTTCTCCTTTTCAACCACTCCAAGAAAGTGACTTCTCGCTAGAAGAAAATAACCACTCATTGGATGAGAAACAACTTTTTAAACAGTTGTAACTTTATCCTTTCACTGAGAAAACGTCTTTCTCACTGGGTGAAACAACGATTAAGTGACATCTCGGTCAAGCGAAATATTGCTTGCATAAACAAGTTTCACAAGAAAAAGTCCAACTTTACTAGAGTGAACTCGCTTAAGCGAGCCTTGGGCGAGTTTTAAATCTCCAACTTTGTCTTTTCATCTTGTCTTAAACTTTTTCATACTCCTTAGTTCTTTTATCTCCATCTTCCCCTAGATTTCTAAAATTAGCACAAACTTGAGAATAAATCGTTCATATTCATCTTATAATCTAAAAATATGTAAAAGGGTTCAAATTCCTAAATTAAAGTTTGAATTATAACTTTATTAACAATTAAAGTCCATAAATGTCTATCTTTTTGTTTGAAATATTACTGAATTATGACACTTATTATTAATCAATTTTATATCCAAAAGAAAGTGCTAAAGCCTTATTTTTTTTTTTGCATGAAACAAGAGATTCAATTAACACGATAAACCAAGTTATCACACTTATCATACCTCCATTAACATACTTTGTATGTGAGTTTGAGTTTGAGTTGCTCAGATCAAAATTGGGATTAATATGAAAGGGAGATTTGGTTTTAGTAAGTGTGTATTGAGATTGATTGGATTACTATGTAAAGGACTAAATGGAACTTACTAAAAACCATGAAAAATTGAATCTACTAAAACATATTAGGATGAAATGGGAGGGAAGCTTCATGCACCCTATGTCATATCATTAATATTTATAGTTTTATCTTTCATAGACAATGTGACAGAAAAGGATAAAATGAAATGATGTGGAAATAGTTAAAACAAATTAACTAGATCATCTACTAATAAAATAAAATAAAATCATAACGGAGAAACTTGCCAGAACAGCTAGATTGTTAATAAAAAGGAATAAGGTTGAAAACATAGGAAGAAATTAACATGGCTCAATTGAAGTGTTAACAAACTTCAATCTACATCTATGGTTAGAAATTCACTATTAACGTATATTATAACTCAAAGTTTCTCTTGAAGAACTCATAATTCTCAACTAATTGAAACTGTTAATACAACACCTTATTTATACAAAAATAAATATTATATAATTAGTTTTCATAAATTACACATAAACTAGTGAAAAAGTCACCTGAACAATACTTTCACACATAAACTCGAAACGTTACGAAGGATGAGAGACAAAGAAAATTACCATCATAGGATAGACTATCTAATACTATCAAACCCTAAAGATGGGCGCATTGAAGAAGATAGACGAACTAGTCAATAAAGAGAGTCTTGTAGCACCATACATTCTTGAACTATCATATGAATTATTGTATCACATAGTTTAGGAATGTTAGTAAGATTTAACTTAACCAATATGCGATGAATTGTTTCAAAAATTTAAAAGACTACGATGGACATTTAAAAAAAAAGTTAATAAATAAAAGTGAGCAAAAAATAAGTTTAAACTAGAAAGTAAAATCTAACCAAAAATATATGTGGCATGTTAGCAACCATTAATATGACGATTGGAAGGGATCTTCGTTGGCTGTTCTTTTGTAGAAACGTGTTTTCAGATAACTTTAACTTTAACTTTGCTTTTGCACGGAAAGAGATCCAACTGGTATTTAACATGATATCTTTAACATTAATTTGGTCTAAATCGTATATATTTTTGTAGTTTTTGTGATGACAATATTTTGGTTTTTTGACCATGATAGGGTTATTTTTTTTGTTTTTACCAAAATGGGGTCCATTTAAAAAAAATTACAAATTTAGGCAAGTCGTGCCAATTCGGTACGATTTCATATGTAGAAGTCGTCCCAATTAGGCACGACTTCTGTCCTATCATACTGAAGTCGTGCCAAGTTGGCACGACTTCTGCCCTGTTATACTAAAGTCGTGCCAAGTTGACACGACTTCTACCCTGTAACTTCATTCTCCACACCATCAGATTCCTTACACGTATAACTTTTTACCTTCTCCTTCAGGTACTTTTTCCACTCCACCAAATATATTTGGAATTTTGGCATTCACCCCTCGTTTTGCATATAATCCAACATCATCCATGCACTATCGACCCACAATGCCCTCACCAGCATCTCATAATGAAGCCAATAACAACGATGATGAACATGTTGTTGATGATCCTCTTCCACGAAGACCTCGACGACAAATACGAAGACCACATTGTGTCACGTCTTCCCATAAATAATTTACTTCTAGTTCAACTTTATAGTTTTATTTTATATCTTGTAATGAATCTTACTAATTTGTTTAGTTCTAATTAATCTCTTCTCATTATTACGTGTTCTGTAAAATCATTACTTCTCAAGCTATTTATTTTACAGATTCACAACAATAATTCTCTATTTATTTTTCAAATACAATAAATTTTCATTTATGTATTTATTTCCAAATTCAATAACAATTTTCTTCATTTTTTTAATTAATCAAATAATCAAGTTATTGTATTACATTACCGTCTAATATGATCCATACATGATTATCCAATTTTTTGTTCCTTAAAACTAACACTCTTAGAAAATGATGTATCATTAGTTTTTAACATTACATAACTTACTACCCAATATATAAACAATAAAATTAAAAAAAAATTATGATGTGGCAGAAGTCGTGCCAAGTTGGCACGACTTCAATATGACAGGGCAGAAGTCGTGTCAAGTTGGCACGACTTCAGTATGACAGGGTTGAAGTCGTGCCAAGTTGGCACGACTTTAGTATGACATGGCAGAAGTCGTGCCTAATTGGGACGACTTCTGCATATGAAGTCGTATCGAATTGGCACGACTTGCCTAAATTTGTAATTTTTTTTTAAACGGACCCCATTTTGGTAAAAACAAAAAAAAAACCCCATCATGGTCAAAAAACCCAATATTTTCCCTTTTACGTCATAGATTAATTGAATAAAACTTCTTTATTTTTAAAATTAAAAACAATTACTTGAAAAAAATAAAGAATAAATAAGAAGTTATCTATCTACTTATAATACTGACAGTCATTATAAAACATAATTTTTTATTTTCTCTATCCTCTATAGAAACTTTATTTAATTTTAATTAATTATAATATTAAGTATATTTTTAACTTTAGTTTATTTTAAAAAAAAAATTGTGAACAATGTTGCTATATTACAATATTAACCTCTATCCCTTCATTAGGTTTTTCTTAGTAGTGAGTGAAACCAAGGTGTTTCCAGTTTGAGGCAGTGGTTATAGGTTTGACAGTAGTTGTATTTCATCTCCAGAAAATCATATTTTGCTGCTATGTTTATGCTTTCCACTTTCGCCTTCCTTATCTTCTTTCTTCCTACTTATCAACCTCCCATTTTTTATAACACTTTTCATTACTCTCTACCATTTCATTTCCCTAAGCTTCTGTATATTGATCTCTAAATATTGGTTTCTATTTCATGATTTTCTTGTAGTGTATGAACTTAAAATAGGATATTGTGAGAAATGTAAAGGGTATTGAATTAAAATGTAATTGAAATGAAAAGAAATTATAAATTGGAATTGTAAACTGCATTAATGTAAACAAAAAAGAATTAAAACGAATTGAAAATCATGGTTAGTAATCTTCATCTTCAATTTGCAAGAGACTCAAATGTGGAATCCTTGTCACTAAAGAAAATGAAGCCAATAGATTCGAATATTCTTAGAGAAACTACTTTTCAATCGAAAATAGAGTTCCCAAATAGATTTTTAAGAAGAAAAATACTAATAGAGTACATCATTTGACACGATTCTTGTTTTATTGTTACCCGTTTTCAAAACTAAGTTAACTTCAAAAAACAATTACAAAACATAGAACGCATAGGAAAGAAGATAACTAAAAGCAAAGGAACTAAACTAATCTACTTTGACTCTAGTCTCCCTCGTTGTGTGATTTTTTTCTGTCTCTTCTTTATGCTCTTTTATAGAGTTTCTATTTTGGAAGGAGTTTCAGATTTAACAGTCAACAACCTCAAATTCCAAGTTACATTCTTAAATAACTTTGTAAATTTTCCTTTTCAATTGTTGTTGACTTTTCCTTTTCAATTGTTGTTGACTGTCTAACGTAAGTCAATGCTTTTCTTAAATAACTTTGTAAATTTTCCTTTTCAATTGTTGTTGACTTTTCCTTTTCAATTGTTGTTGACTGTCTAACGTAAGTCAATGCTTTTCATGGACCTTATATTGTAGGTTTCCAATACGTTTTCTTCAGTTAAGCTGTTGGTCTTTAAGTTCCCTTCTTAAATGGCTTTGGTCATGCTTCCTAAGTCAGTTTCAGTTCAAAGTCATATACAAAAGGTAAAAAATTTACATTAGACTAATCAAACAATATATAAGCTAAAAAAAGACATTTTTTAAAAAGTCTATATTTTTTATGAAAATGAAAATTTATTTTAAAAATAAAAAATAAAAACAGAAGAAACCTCAAGAAAACGCAATTAATCTAGAAAAATACTAAAACATTAAGAGTTATCTGTAACTCCCTCTTAAAAAGCTATTACCTACGAATTTTAGAAATTTAAAAATAATTTCATATACGATATTCATATATAATGTACACATGTACTTAGTTACATACTACATTAATATTTAACTACCAATAAACTAAATTTGAATTTGCAAATTAACCTGGACTAAATCCATATGAGTTACCTACAAACTAAATTCGTATATAATTACCTACTTCTATATAATTACATAAGGATGCATTACAAGAAAACATAGAGTGGGTAACTAATCGTCTCAAAGGATAAAAAAATCGACTCTAATTGTATTTTTGAGTCAACCATGGGTGGGTTTTAAAATGAACGCTTTGAACGTGGAAGCTAATTTTTTTTTTGCCTCGACTTGTGGCTAATAGAGTGTGCTCATTCTTTGCAAAGACTGACATTAATATTGTGGCTTGAGCCCTTTCTAACTTGAAGCTAATAGCGTAGGCTAGACCCTCACTAAGTGGAAGAAAAAATCAAATTGTTTGTCCTTTAAAGTTGGAAGAAAAATTCTAAGATGTTCCAAATGAGTCCCAAGATAGGCAATGATATCATCTATGAATATAATTTTAAAATAATTTAAGACAAGACAAAACAATCATATTCATAAAACTTGGATCCATTAATATACCTTCTTTGGCGATGTTTATAAAATTTGGCTTACAATTTTTTATCCTTTAAAGTTGGAAAAACAATTAGAAAATGTTCCTCATGCGTCTCATAATAGACAATGTTATTATCTATGACTATAATTATAAAATGATCTAAGATGGAAAAATCATATTCATGTAACTTATTAATAATGTAGGAGCATTAGTCATACCAAAAGGCAACACTTGATATTCATAATGTTGATATCTTGTTTGAAAAGCGGTTTTCTGTACATCTTCTGATTTTATTCTAATATGGGGATATCTTGACCTTATATCTATTTTAGAAAATATAGACACTTCTCTCTATTGGTCTATCATGAAATTTCCGACAGAAAATGGAAGTATTGCGACGCTAGGGGTGCACCAAATGATCGTGCAAGAATGCTACGCAGCCAATTTAAAAATTTCACTAAGGTACAGGTTTCGAAAGAAAGAAGTAAATGCAATAGCAGGAAACATCGACTTTGACCCGACACCGAATTACGAGCCACAGGTGGAATCGAGAGACGAAATCATTCCCTAGTAGATCAAGAAACTTAGACAAGACACGCAGATCAACGCAAATCTTCAAGAAAAGGATAAGTAGAGGATTATTCATGTCTTTGCTGACAATAAAGATCTTTTCGCATGGACGGCGACAGACATGTCGGGGACAGATCTGCAAGTGATGTCCCATAGGTTATCTATCTGCCAAGAGGCCAAGCCGATATCCTAAAATAAAAGAAGATTGGGAGAAGAAAGAAGACTCGTTGCCCAGGCAGCCGGGTTCATCCATGAAATACAATATACCACCAGGCTAGCAAACATAGTTCTGGTAAAGAAAAGCAACGGCCAATGGCGCATGTGTACGAATTATACTGACCTTAACAAAACGTGTCCAAAAGATGCCTACCCCCTCCCAAACATAAACAGATTGGTGGATTGCGTCGCAGGCCACGAAATCATGAGTTTTCTAGACACATTTCGAGTACAACCAAATTCATATGCATGAAGCCAACAAGCCCAAGACAGCCTTCATGATTGAAAATTCAACTTTTGTTACGAGGTGATGCCATTCGATTTGAAAAACAACATAGCCACATACCAGAGAATGATGGACCAAGTATTCCGAGAACAAATCGGGCAAAACGTGGAGGTCTACGTTAATGATATGATCGTAAAGTTCGATACACCGGCACAGCACGCCTTGGACTTAGCAGAGATTTTTGGTCGGCTTTGAAAGTTTGATATGAGATGTAATTCCACGAAGTGCGTTTTTGGGGTTGAAGGAGGAAAGTTTCTCGATTTTTTACTCACAAGTAGTGGGACAGAGGCCAACTCGGACAAATACAAGGCCTTGGAACAGATGAGGAGTCCCCAGAACTTGAAAGAGGTACAAAGGCTTATCGACCAACTGACAACGCTATCTAGATTCGTCCCTAGTGACAGAAAAGATAAAGCCCATTCTCAAGTTAAGGAAGGCAAATAAATTCAATTGGAATGAGGTGTGTGAAGTTACATTCTCTCGGTCCAACAAGGACTAGCAACGCCACCCTCCAAGATCGTAAGTCGCGTCCTCCAAGACTCGAAAACACGATATCAAATTATTAAAAAAGTTGCACTGGCACTGGTGCCCGAAGGCTCCAACATTACTTCCAAAGCCACGAGGTGATAGTAAAAATCGATTGTCCGATAAGTAAGGTGCTTAGGAAGCCAGAACTCATGGGAAGGATGATAGCATGGTCTGTGGAGCAATCCAAATTTGGGATCAAATACGAACCTAGGAGACCTATAAAGTCCCAATGCTTAGCAAACTTTATCTCGGAATTACAAGATACTCCGAAAGTTGACAAATGGTGGACGTTGTACGTATACAGGTCGTCAAACACATCCAGAAGTGGAGCCAGGATAGTTCTCAAAGGACCAGGACACATAAAGAGCAAACAATCTTTGAACTTATTCAGAGCGTCAAACAACCAAGTCGAGTACAAGGCATTGGTGGTCAGTCTTCTATTAGCCAAGGACATTGAGGCACGCAAGGTCCGATGCCGAAGCGACTAGCAACTAACGGTTAGCCAAGTCCAAAGAGAATACCAAGTAAAAAAACCCCTACTTTTAAAGTATTTCCATCGAGTATTAGCTCTCATGGGTGAATTCGAAGAAATAGTAATCCATCATATTCGAATGGAGGAAAACACCCATGTAGACATGTTGTTTAATCTAGTGGTGGAAAGAAAAAAGGACTCGACACAGTTATACAGCAAATACTCCCCGGACCTACAGTGGTAACAAAGTTATGCCTAAACACAGATGCAGCGCCACAAGACTGGTTGTCCACTGTGAAGAGAGCAGTGCAAGACCGAGATGCCGGAAGGGACATACCGGATCCATGTTTGAGACGAAAAGTATCAAGATTTATGTCAATCGACAAGACTTGTACAAGCGGGGATTCTCAACATCTATACTCAAATGCTTAGGAAAGACGGAGACGTAATGAACGAATTACATATTATTGGCAGGTACCCTATCCCTCGGATCAAACGAACTGACAACGGGAGGAGACAGAAAATAGAGGATATTCGGTCTCTTATATTGTAAAAACAAGGATACAAATCAAAATAAGTATGATAAAAATTCTTCCTTATTATATAAAGATTCTGCTTAATATAGTAATTCTGGACCATAAAACTTCCACACCTTCCACTTCTCAAAACTCAAGTTCGTTAAATTGTTTAGATGTTTGGGCCATGGTCATAAAGATTTTAAGTACCCAAACAAGGAAACCATGATTTTAAGAGATGTGGGACAACTGAAAAGTGAAGATTTTAATCCTCCTCCTCTTCTAGTTCATCATCTTCATCTCCTTCTTCTAGTGATAGTGAGGTTAAAATACCCCATGAGGGTAATTTTCTTATTGTTAGGCACTTTCTAGGTAAAGTTCAAAAACATTTTGATAAAACATAAAGAGAAAATATCTTCAAAAATCTTTTTGCCATTTTATTTTCTCCATTTCATCTATTAAGAAACCCAATTCCTTTATTAAACCCATGCATGTCAAAATCACTACCCTTAAAAACAAATAACGCTTGGTATCCACGGTCTTCCTCCTCACAAAATTTTCATTTAATTTACCAGGTTTACAAGGTTAAATATAACTCAGATGGTTCAATTGAGGATACAAAGTTCATCTTTTTAGGGTCATAATTTTATTCGTATATTCTCTCTTGTGGCAAAGTTTACTACTATTTGCCTTATTCTTGTGACAAAGGCAGTTTAGGGTTTTAAAATAAATGTTGGGTGCAGATCACAATTGATCTGATGCAGGGAGAATTAGCCATAAAAAATGATACCGGAAAACAAAAGCCCTCTTTGTCCTTAAAAAGAGAGCATCCAGCCACCATACAAAAACCTAAAAAAGTCTTAACCTTTCTTATCTCATTATAAACGGGCATCGGCAGAGATAAAGTCACATTTTCCTCAAACAGGAACATATAACGAATCTCTAAATTTCCAAAGAAACTTAAACCAAAAATCAGAAATTAAATGGAGGGAGGCTATAAGAAAAGATATACGCAAGTTGACAATTTAGGAAATGATGAGAGAAAATTATGCATCAGCATAATTTATTCCACATTAGTTCCTATGTTTTTCAGTACACCACCAACTTGTAAACATGTTTTCCCAGTACAGTTTATGGCACCCAGTGCCACTTCCAGTAGAATGGTGACAAGTAAATTTGAATACACCCCACCCCACGCCTTGTATATATAGTAGAAAGGGAACTTGGGAATCAAATGTGCCTAAACCTGTACAGGCTAACCACTAAAAGTTTATACCAGCCACAAAGTAACAAAGTAAGCTCCCCTGTCATGAGAAAAAGAAAAGACAAGAGGGAAGAGATCAAGCTGAGTATATCATGATACACGGAGAGCCTGATTGCAAATATATCACAATGCTACTACATTGTCATGGCATTATGATAAATATACAGAAGGGGCAGAAACTTTGCCATAGAAGCAACTTGCACTTCCACTTCAGATTGCTCCATATATACTCAACAAGTACAGATGCAAGGTTGTACAGTTGATGAGACCTTCAGCACAGCTATTATGTTTGGAGAACTTATCTCCAATCATCTATCAACTTAGCACAGTCTCTGAGTTAACATGACCACCACTGCTCCCGGTATAATTGTTAAATCCAACCACAGGCACCGAGCGCTGAGCAAAATCTAGTAACAATTTCCTCTGGTGGTCATTGGTGTGAGGAAGACTTACCCTTAAGAGTTCAACAGGCATTTCCCTACTAATTGCTTTAGCAGCATCTGATCCAATTACAGACACATTTGGCGTCCCTTGTACAAGCAGTGATTGCATGATACTCTGGTACTTATTCATGCAATACATTGTGAGAAGGCCAAAAAATTCGTCAAATGAGGCCTGCCAAAATGAACGATTGGCTATATAGCTGCAACCACCATGGGGATCTGTAAGAAGTTCAGTGGCCCTCTCAAGAACAGATACTAAAATGAGGGAGGCACCATCTCCAGCTGTGCTTCCAAGGGGACGTAGAGGAGGTTGCTCTGAGGAACAAACCACAGCTGCAAGACAAGCACCTAGGGCACCAAGATCCATTCCCTGAACACAGTTACAAACAATCTTAGAAAGGTCACTTGTAGTCATGGCAGCTTCAGGTTCAGATGGTAGACTACCAAATAAAAATCTCAAATGACGAAAGATGGTCATGCAGACTATCCGCATAAGCTCACTACCAGAAACAAGTAGCTGAAGATACTTTGAAATGAGTTTACGACCTTTGGGTATAGATACTAATCGTAAGAAAACAACATCATCCTTAGCACCAAGCCCAACTTTGTTTCCATTCTTTCCCAGTGGATCAACAAGTTGGAGAGATGTTGCTAGTCCTTCCAAAAGGACCTTCCGTCTTCGTCTTAATTGAGCCCCACCATCTTGTAGTTGATTACACTGTAGAAAACGATCAATATCCTCTACATCAAGAAGAAGACAAAGACCATCCTCAATTGTGACTCTGGCTGCAAACAGAGGCTCCTGTTCAAGGGGCTTCTCTGAAATATTACGTTCAGAACTACCACTAGTTGAAGAGTTTGATGATTCAACTTCAAGAAGAGCCTGAGGTCGACGAATAGACAGGAATGAAACCCTCCCTAAAGTATCAACCTGAAGAAAACCATGGGAGTCCAGATTGGCACGGGCTCGTGGAGGAAGTTCCTTTATTTGTGTTGGGCTAAATGAATGTTTCAACTTAGCCCCAGCTTTTTTAGCAAGACAAGCTTGGTGATAATAGTCATCAAGATAGGGATCATTGCAATGAGTCACAGCTTGCTGCATTCTAAGAATACTCTCAATTTCATCACTAGTCATATACTTGGACCTAAACTGTACTGAACCACTTTCATTCTTCTGGCTACTGGCATCAGAACCTTGTTGCAAAAAACGATGACTCTGTTTACCCTTATTTGTTGACTTTGGCCTGTGTTCTCTGGTATCAGCAAGACCAAGCATATGATCATATTTGCTAACCATGGATGATCCAGAACAAAGCTGAGGGTTAAATAAATGGGATTGGAAACCTGACATGTAGCGTCCTGATTTCTGAATGGGATGAAGCAGTCTATGCTGCTGTTGCTGCTGCAATTGGGTCAATAGATGAGGTGATAATGATCCACTCTGATGGTGTAATTGTTGCTGCAACATACTACTGAGGTTTGGATGATCTCCAGAATACAACCCAGATTGGTTGACCCAGGGATTCTGCATTCGATAATTTAGTGGGGAGCCAGTTGTAAATGGCCGCACATTTCCACTAAAATGTGACTCATGTTTTGATCCACTCAACTGTAGTGCAGAATTGAAATAATGAGAACGATTTTGTGACGGCAAAGCCACATGAGCTCCACCAGCATGAAAAGGAATGTTCAAGTGACCTGTACTGTGATTTGGGGAAGACTGTTGGGACCTACCACCAGGTGGAGGATACGAAGTAAATGAAGATTTTGGTGCCAAAATAGGTTCACTAGAAAACCGAGTAAGTTCCTGTCTCTTGTCAGGATAAGAAGATGTTCTATACAAGGTCTTTGATTCTTGTAATTGGGCAGTGGAGGAATGTGGATGTGATGACCATCGGTTTCCATCCTCAGTATTTTCACTATCATAAAAATGCTGATCAAACCAGTTAGGAACAGGTTCACTAGAGCAATGTTGGAGTTGGTGTTGCAGCTGTCGCTGCTGCTCAGGATATGAAGATGTTCTGTACAAGGGCTTTGAGTCATGTAGCTGAGCTACAGAAGAATGGGGGTGTGATGACCATCTATTGCCATCCTGAGATCCTTGCCCTTCACTGTCATAGCTATGCTGATCAAACCAGTAGGGAATGTCATCCCTTTGTGACCATTCAGAAGCAGAGGAATCTGTCAAATATAGGAAAAGAAATAATTCAGTCAATTGAAAATATGCATGATGAGTACGTTGTGAAGCTAGATCTGCCTCATCTCATGGAAATGAAAACGTTATGAAGCTATCAACCAAATAAATTCTCAAGAACCTTACTGATGCATTGCTTTGTGTTTTTTACACCATTGTCAAAATGCAAATGGATTTTACGCACACACACACACACTACACACCTCTTGCATTATCACAAAACCAGAGAAACCTCCTCTATAAATACATACTGCACAACTTTGTATTTATTAGTGTGATTACTACTGAAAGAGCCAAGAAAACCACAGTTGAATCTCAACCAAAATGTTACTGACCTAACATTTCACAGGCCCCTTCTATAATTGGTGGAACTTTACCCACTTAAAAGATCGTCATACTAATAGCTTGCAGCAGAAGCCAACAGATCCGCATATAAATCAACGCATGTAAACAACTTAATATTTCTAAATGACAATGCATGTTAACTAACAAGTTTCTCATTGACAAAGCTCTATAGAGCGTAGGTACACAGCACAAGCACCCAGAAAAAAAAAACTACCACAAAACCTTTAGATTATTTAGAACATCATGTTCTCAAGTATCAGGTAATTATCACCATAACCCAAATTTCTTTTGATTTACACTAATTTGAACAGACTTGTAATAATATTTCACTTGGTAACCAAGGTTGTGTGTGTCCAAGATTAAAGAGAAGACACAAAATTGCCAAAGAACAAACATTTAAGACAATTTTACATATCTTTTTTATTTATGGATTTCCACTTGAAGAAATCATCTTAAAATTTGCTGAGATGCGTGTGATATATCTTTAAGATATCATGAGATATTTGTTATCTCTAAGAAATCGTGGTATTTTCTATCTCCCAGTTTCCTGTCATTTTCTTTTTTAATCTTTATCCTTCAATAGGGAGATTAATCATTGTACATCCTACCTACACAATTAATATATCCAGATCTATTTTATTTAATTTAATTTTGTTCTTACCAATACAAATATAACCCTGATTGAACCTCACAACAAGACAAAAATGAAAAACAGTATACATCTTGTTCCTGGTTTTCCTTCTAGTGTTTGTAAAATTTTTCAGATAATAATTTTGATACCAATTTGTTACTTTGAAGACCATACACCCCCAAAGGAGTAGCAGCACTGTAGTCAAAATCGCGATTAAAAACATGAAATAGCACGATTTAATGGTTCCACCAACCATATCCGATTAGAGCCCAAAGATCATGCCAAAGTGGGATCAGTGGGATTGTCGTTGAAGATAACGGAAACAGTGGAATCATTGTGTTTTGTTGCGTCACATACCGTGATTTTGGGTTCTGTCACACAAAACTCTTCTTGGGTCAATGGGCTTTAGGTTAAAACCCAAGCCCAATAAACTGTTCTCCTTCATGCACAATTGGTTTCAAATAACTATGTAATAAATGTTACATTTCTCCTACCTTCCTATCCACCAAGCAACTTCCTTCCCCAACAAAAAACCTGATCAGTTGTGGTTGTTCCAATTGCTCAACCATGCCAAAAGTGAAGCTGTGCAGACACAGCACTCATGGCTTCACATTTTTCTCCTTTATTCATAGTTGTGACTATTTTGTTTTAATTATTTATGTATTAAATTGGCTAATAATTTGATTTCTAGAAATAAGCTTACGCAAGTCTTGGACTATTCAGAAACTTTTTCATTTTTATTGTGTATTTCAAGACCTTCACTCAAGGAGGACGAATTTAAATGCTAATAAAAGCAAGATGTGTTATACTTGCAACATAATACAATTGATGATAGCACCAGAATAAAGGAGATGCCTTCCAGTCATCAGGCTACCTCAGAAACATCAGCAGCTTTCCAAATATAGCTTCATTACAAGTGTTTTGGACATGCTCCATCTAATTAACGTAAATCTCTATTTCCACATCTGTCTTTAAGATATAATGGGATACTTATTTTTAGGATATCATGGGATTTTTTGTTTCCCTTTTCCTGTTATTTCCCTTTTTTAATCTTTACCCTTGAGAAGGGAGACAAGTGATTGTACATCCTACATAATTAATATACAAATTATTTTTCTTTCAACTACATTATATTGATACTTCTAAATAGTCTCTTTAAGTGACGTTGTCAATTTCTTTCTTCCAACTTTGTTGTGTACAGTATATTGACATCAAGTAAGTGTAAGACACACTTCGCAGAAATTATTAGAACTGGCCTTGTAAACAAAATGTCCCTAGAAATGTGTATTACAAGTGATAGGATTTTGCACTTTAAATATATAATAAATACGCTAAAAGCTTCTAATTACTTAAAAAATGTATTAAATTAAATGGGATAGGATTTTATGTTCTTAATATACATTCCAATAAAAAAATTCTACTGTACTTTGTTAGGGCCACTGATCATCATATGTCTAAAAGAAGAATGATAGGACGTAACAAACATTTTCTTACTTTGACACCACAATATTATCATTTGCTATCACAATTTAAAGCCACAAATAGATGATAGTGTCGTGTTTAAACATATTGAAATCCAATCAAAACGTGTTAAAAAATATATATTATAACAAAATGATAAATGTTAAAAAGTACCAAATTCATTTCAATTGCTTACTCACTTTCTCTTGATCCCCGTTCACCAATAACTCCTGGGCTTCTTGGTCCAGTAACAACCTTGTTCAACTGAAATAAATTTTAAAAAAAAGCTTAATATCCATTAAACTAAAGGAGAATGGAATTATTTTCAAAACATTAAACTGAACACAAAATCAATTAGTGATTGAAATCATATAGAGAATGGAATTTAAATTATAGTATATAAGTAAGAGCAAACCTAACCTTACAAACAGACTTTATGAGGTTGAGTTAAGCTTAAAGTTCACTTTTTAAGAGAGACATTAAAGTAGATGACATCAGAACCAGAATAGAAAATTTGGGTAAACAAATGGCTAGATTAGAGGAAAATTCCAAGAAGATTTTTAGAAATGTGGAAAATGATGGTGCAGGGATGACGAAGATGAAATTCAAATTGTTAGATCCAAGTTGAAGAGACCATGTGTTTAGTTTTGATTGTGTGGTTAAACAACCAAGTATAAACAATAACTTTTATGTCAAATCATGTCAAACATAACGTATCCAATGTAGCAAGTTGTGTGACTAGACAAATGTAAGCGTTTTTAATATATGTTATGTCTAACAGACGCAAGTATTGTTCAGATGCATTGTCAGATAAGTTTTGTTTGAACAGCCACAAGCAAGTATACCTAGTTAAATACGTTTTTGCTTGAACAGACACTAAGTATACTTTGTTTGACAGACACAAGATTTAAACATTTCAAAATACATGTCAAAATTCAATAAATGTCAGACTCCTCGTGAGCAACAAAATCAAGAAGTTTCTCCATGTAAATCCCCCCTTCTAGATCACTATGAAGGAAAGCATATTTAATATTTAATTGTTGGAGATGCCAACGACTATAGTTGCCATTGCAAAGAAAATACGCAAAATAGTCATTTTGGCAATGGGAGAAAATGTACAACCATAATCAAGGTCATAGATTTGAGTATATTCTTTGGCCACCAATCTAGCTCCGAGGTGATCAACTTCACCATTTGGCCCAACTTTAATGGTGTAAACCCAACAACAACCAACAACCTTCTTTCCAAGTGGAAGAGGAACTAAGTCTCACGTATCATTATGTTCAAGAGCTTGAATTTCATCAATCATGGCTTGTCGCCATCCATGATGATCAAGTGTTTCACATTTTTAGGAATGGGTAATGGAAGATGCAAAGGAGATAAAAGAACAATTAGGAGAGTACAAACAATGATAGCTTAAAAAATTGTAAACAGGATGAGAATTGCGGGTAAAATGAGTACCTTTTTAATTGCAATAGGCCAAATGGAATCTTCATTATCAAGAGAAGTAGTACGGAACAACGATGGTGAACGACTTGATGAAAAGGATTTACCATGTGGCTTTGAACCGGTCATTGGACTAAGTTGTTGGGAGGTGATAAGAGGAGGAGGAGATGGTGCAAGTAAATTGGGTTGATGAGAAGAATTTAAATTATTTGGAGATATTGGAACAACGTAAGGAGTAGGATACACCAAAGGCTCAACTAAAGGTGTAGGCAAGACCTATTGGACATGTAGGGAAGAAGTGAAGAAAGGAATTTCTTCAAAAAAATATGACACTTGTAAACATGTAATATCTTTTAGTGTCAGGTGAATAACATTGATAATTTTTTTAGATTAGAATATCCTTAAACGACACATTTGATAGCTCGGGTTGAAACTTTATCCAAACCTGGAGACGTCATGTACAAAACACAACCAAGGACACGAGGAGAAATGTGAAATTGAGGTCCATTTGGAAACACAATGGAATATGGAACTGTATTGTCCAAAGAAGAAGGCATTCTACTAATAAGATAATAGGCACTAAGAATGGCATCACCCCAGTGATTAAAGGAACAATGTCACCAAGTATTAAGGTAAGAGAAATTTCATCTAAATGTATATTCTTTCTCTCTGCTATACCATTACATTAAGATGAGGTGTATGAGGACACATGGACTGGTGTAAAATGCCATGTGAGTTCAAAATTAAAAGAGTAGGAAAACCAAAAAGAAAAGTATTTTTTGGCATTATCATTCCTTAAGATCTTGATCACTTGGCCAAATTGATTCTTGATTTCATTAAGGAATGGAGATATGTTTCATTAAGACCAATCTTTCATTAAGTAAACCTATATGTAGAGTTTTATCAAACACTCCCCAGCATCCAAAGAAAGCATGATATATCACAGTTTCAGAACCTTACCTTTAAAAAAGTGGTGGTGAGATCATCAATATCAGAAAGTGATCTTATATCCTCTGCCTGCAATGTGGAAATGTCAGTTAGTTGGAGGAAATTCTAGCATCTTATTTGCAAATATTAATTTGTTATGTCCCACATTGACTAGGAATTGAGATTAACTAGATAAAAGTCAAATATAATGTTTTAGCAAAGACTAAGTAAACCACAACTAAAAATTCCAAGACAACACAACAAAAATTTTAAAATGGTCATGAATGACAGCAACTATAAAGTCAAGTGCTGAAATGGAATATCGATTCACAACCACCTCATTTGAATACATCAACTACTCAGAAAGCTTGGAGATCATGCAAATGACTCTAGTTTGGTAACTACTTAAGATATCATTTTTTAAAGAAAGCACTCAATTTTCATGCATCAATATCAGGTTTGGCAATTCAAATGATGCAGTGTGATAGATGTTTTCACTGAATTATAAGTCTCGGATAAGTTATCTTTGTAAAAAGCTACAGGCATTGTTGCACAAACTTTAAATTTTAGAAAAAGTAAGATAATTAGACTGAATAATACCTCTTCTTTATTGAGAAATAAATCTTCCTCGTTGAACTCCACAGCAAGCATGGCCTTATACTCATCCTGATCTTCTAACCCCCCCAACTCAACTTCCTCAGCAACATTTTTACCAAAGAATGCATACTGTGATGCATCAAATACTTCACCTTCTGCAAAAGAGAAGAAACTCAAATCAAAGACATTTCAACAGTTTTAACATACAAAACACAGTTTGCAGTTCACACATCTAAAAGCCCACCAATAAAAAAGACAAACCAAACACCTTCTGAAACAAAAGTACCGATGATGAAACGCCACACGATCTTCAATGAGCATACAAAAACAAGGCTCTCAAATAGAACAACTAATGAAATCGCATATTTGCAATCTTGGCAGTTCTGCACTCAATAAACACTGACATACACTACACTTACCTACTAAAGGGACCAACAACAGCATAACCAAAGACATCAAGAAAAGAACATCAATTCGGACTTTACAATAAGTTCTTTTCAAAACTAGCAAAACTTTAAACCTCAGTTCAGACATTACAAGAACTCATTGTGCTGCAGTGAACTAAACATGTTGAGAAAAAAGAAATTGAAACGCAGAGCAGATAGTTTAATCCCCGTCTTTTTCTCGCGATCAAACTCCTAAGTAGAACCAGATCTACATGCAGAAGCAGAATCAAAGAACGCAAAACAAGAAAGAAGCAATTACAGGAAGCGCGTAAGAAAAACAAATAAAAACGCAGGGGAAGTAAACACAGCACAGAATAAAAGAAAATAATGAGAAAGAAAGGAACCTTTGGAAGTGTGTCCCAATGGTCTGTGATCACGGGTGGTGGTAGCAGCGGCACCAAACCCAGCCATGAAGGAAGAGAGAAACGCGAAGGAAGAAGCGAAGTTGAACGCGCTTCTGGAAGGAAGAGTTATTGTGAATTAGGTCATGCGAGAGATTGAAGGAAATGGGTTTGGGTTGAGAGAGGAAAATGGAGAAGAACCCTACCAGAGAGAGAGAGAGAGTGTGTGTTATGGTTGAGATAGCGTACCTAATTTTTTTTTAATTTAACTGAGGGAACATTTTTGGTGGGATTGTGTGTTCTAACGAAGATACCAAAACCTACAAAGTTATTTTATTGTTTTTATTGGTTCTATGGTTTAAAAAATAGGTGAAATTGCAATTATTTGAAATTCACTTTATTATTATTAATAGTGAAAAGAGAGACACCATTTTTTTTTACTTAATTTTTACGAAGATAGAAATGTATATACGTATAAAAATAATTTTAGATGAATAAAAATTAAAAAACAAAAAATAAAATGTAGAAAGTGATTGAAAGTAAAGATTATTTTATTTTATATGTGAGATTTGGTCTGTGTGAGAGTATACTTTCTTTTGTTGTCTTAAAAATTATACATTAATATTAATTTAAAAAATTTAAAAATAATTTTATTTTTTAAATAATTTGTATAAAATGACAAAATACTTCATTATATTAATAAAAAAATATATTAAATAAATGTAGAATCGAAAAAAAATTGTGTACAGGAAAAATCCTTTATATATATATAGTATAGATAAATTTTAAATATTATTTTCTTATATAATATTTTGTCATAAAAATACTTATTCTCTTATTCTAAGAAGTGATGTCTTTATAGTATTTATTCTAAAGAAGTGATGTCTTTATATAATATAATATATAGTATTTATTCTTTCCTGTGTATATAAAATTTTACTGTTTTACGCTTTAAGTAATCCTCTTTTTTTATTAATTTTCTTTTTAAATTTTAATTTTTAGTTTAAAATTCTAAAATTATGTTTTCTATTTTTTAAAAATTTAAATTTGTCATTTTTTAAATTATAAAAAAAAAAGTATGTAGACAAAGGGAGAATACTCATTGTTATAGATCATAGATATGTAATTTTATTTTTTTATTTTATTTAAAATATTATATAGATCAAGACTTGAATAAAAGTTAAATATAAATGAGTTAAGAAGACCATTTAAAAGTTGAGTTGAACTTTTTATAATTAAATCGCTATATTTTTTATAATTTTTTAGTATTTTAAATTTAAAAACTTTACTTTTTATAATTTTTATTTATTTTTAATTAACATGTTATTTTAAATGAAATATGAGAATTGACTGTAAATTTAAGAGATATGAATATTTATTATAAATTAGAAAATTTATGCATATTATTTATTAATAAAATAAATGTGGATTGTTGTCTTAAAATTAGAAAATGTGAAACTTATGTGAGTACAATTTCTCCATAAATATAATAGAAGCAGTTTATTCTTAGAATGTAGTAATAAAGTATAAAAATACGTGCGTCCAAAATTTATACTTTTTATGTACTTTACAATTATAGAAATAAATTATCATTTTCTATTCATATAAAAAAAGGTTAAATTATACATTTTTGTCTTTTGTTTACTTTTTAAGATTCATTTCGGTCTTTTATTCTCTCTTTTTTAATATTTTTGTCCTTTAACTTTATAATTTAAGTTAATTTATCTTTTCAAAAAATTTAAGTTTTGAGAAATAATTTTAAACATTTTGTACTGAATCAAGACGTAAATTTTGTTCTAATTATATTTCCTTACATAAAACAAAAATATTCAGGATCTTAGGAATCATAATAAAAGAGGTAATAAAAGAAATAAGTATAAAGCATGTAATGGAAGAGCTTAATAAAAGAATAAGATATATTGTATTGGAAAAACTAAAAGGAGAAGATTGTAAAAGACTTACAAAAACCATGAAGAGAGTTGTAAACAAGTTATTTTATAAAATTTTCAAACAAGCTTGTGATAGTATTCATAACTCAACTTCGTCCTTCTTGTTTGGAAAAGCTTCTTTATATCGACATACTATATTATTACATACGACATCTAGTGTGTTACATTATTGTTCAAACAAATTTATAATGATATTCAAATTTCAAATTATTATTATCTTGAAGAATCTTCTGGCTTTTAATGTTTTGCTTAAAAATCTTTTGACATTGGTCACGTCTACGGTTGTCAGATGCTCCTTCTATTGTTTTTGGATTCTCTTTAATTTGTCTTGACACTTTACAGGTAATAGAATTAGGGGTGGCAAAGCGGGCCAGCCCGCCCCGCATTGGCCCGCCCCGCACTTGACCCGCAAAAATACGGGGCGGGTTGGCCCGTCCACAAAGTTATTGCGGGTTAGAATTCCCGACTCGCCCCGCATAAGAGCTGGCCCGCGGGTTTGCGGTCCAGCCTGCGTTTTTTTTTAAATTAAATAATTTTTTTTTTTACATTTTGTTCTTAAAAAATTGTCAAATTAAACCTATATATTTGTTATTATCAAATCCATTTTTTTTCTTCCTTTTCAAACATAGTCAAACATAAAAAAATTAAACATTAAGATAAATATCAAATATCACTATTCTTCCGCTTCCAAAACATTAAACTTACCTAATTCCAAAACATTAAACATAAACATAAACATTAATTAAAAAACATTAAACATAAACATTATTGTCATTCTTCCATTTCAATAACATTGGATGTCGCCTTAGAAGAAATTTCATTCATTTTTTCATAATTATAATTTTCTCCGTCATCTGCACACATTAAAACAATGACATTTTTTTTTCTTGCGGGTTAGCGGGCCAGCCCGTCCCGCCCCGCTGCTGGCCCGCGCGGGCCGCGGGCTAATGCGGGTTAGCAGGTTGAAAAGGTTAGCCCGCCCCGCGTTTTTTACCTACAGGTCGCGGGCCAGCCCGCATGGCCCGTCCCGCTTTGCCATCCCTAAATAGAATCTTCATTAGTACATGTCTTTATTGTCGATATAAGGATTGGACTGTGATGACTCGTTGTCGGTATTGGCTTTGTCTGAGCCTTTTGATGAGGTGGCTTTCTAAAGAGCTCTTTCAAACTCTTCTTTTGAGGTTGTTGACGCTAAGGTTTCCATTAATTGTTGCTTCTCTACTAAGAATAATACATCTTGTTTAAGTGCAGGGTTATCTTTACTACCAGCATTATGCTTTATCCATTCTTGAATCTTGTGCTTACACACAAGTTTATTATTGAACTTTTCCCTCCATTTTATCTTTATCTTTCTTGATAACATCTTGATTTCGCCCCCTTCATATGGTTGTACCATAGTATAATTCCAAGCTACTATCCAAGTAGTAGATTGAAAGGCTGTGAAAGATATAAGCATATATCTTGGTACAAAAGTAGAGTTTTTGTCAAAAATACGAATACACTTCATTTATTTTTGTTGGAAATAGTGAGGGTAATGGTCCAAAGTCAACAAATCCTTTTATAAACCATCTTGAAAATTTTAAAGATATTCCCTTTTTAAACCAGATGAACCAAGAATGTTTCTCTAGAGAAACAAAAACACGTTGGTCCATGCATCCATATAATCATAATAACTGTATTGTTGTGGATCAAACATCCTTGAAAACGATTTTTTATTGTGGAGAGGTTGGTTCCACTCTTAAGGGGTTAAGACTTGCAGAATTTTTATTTTGGAAAATTTAATATTTTCTTCATCATCCTTTTGGTGAGATATCTCTACGGATTTTGTATCCACCAATATAAATTCATAAAAAATTATTGGTTGCATAAGTCTATGGGTAAATAATGGAAGTCTTGGGGAAACAGGTTTTCAACTATCTGTCTGGGGTTTGGAGTAATCCATGCTTTCTCTAATATCAATATTGACATACTTTCGGATTTTTCTAGATATTCATCTGAAGGTATTGATTTTGGAGAATCTGTTGGGATAGGAGTTTTGTTGGTAAAGTCTTTTGGGTTGACTAATACATTTTTGGTAATATAGTGGGGGTAAATATGTTTGAAGGGATTAATGTATTCAATATTTGAGGATGAGTTCTTATAATTTCTGCTAAGGTAGATGTTGGTTTTATGGGTGTTGATGGTCTTAAAGATAATGAAGAAGATGGTCTTAATGATATTGATGAAGAGACTTTATTGGATTTCAGTGAGGAACCATATTGGGCTTTATTTATTGAACTAGATGTTTTATTTGATCCCAGTGGGGGATCATAATCATCTTTTTCCTTTTGGCTTGATATTCATATTGAAGCCTGTAAAAATTCTCTTGTTAAAAAGTTTGGCAAAAAATTAACCCTAAACCCTAAACCCTAAATTTTTTCCCTTAATATGTTCTATTTCAAAATCAAAACAAGATAATAAAGTCAACCATCTTGCAAAAATATGTTTAGAAACCAGATTTTGAACGTCTTTGGTTAAAACACTTGGAGTTGTTTTATAATCAGTACGAATTAAAAAAAATATATTAAATAAATCATCTTTAAATTTTTGCAAACACAAAGCTATTGAAAGTATTTCTTTTTTTATAATAGAATATTTTTGTTGAGAAAAAGGTCAAATTCCTGAATAATATATGACTACTTGCTCTTTTAATTCTTCTGAAATTTTTTGTCTTAAAATTCTCCCATATCCTAAATTAGAGGCATCAGTTTCTACAATAAGAAAGGCTTTCGGATCAGGTATTCCTAGACAGAGTAATTTTTTTAACTATTTCTTTTATTTGTTTTATGGCTTTGGTCATATCATCATTTTAGGCTGGAGGGTTTTTTCTTATTCTTGCATATAATGGTGCATACATTATTCTAATATTGGAAATAAAATATGCTATATAATTTACACATCCTAAAAATCTTTACAACTGATGTTTTTCCTTTATTTCTTCTGGAAATTTATTTGTAAATTATAATGTTCTTTCTATGATAGTACATTGATATGTTTCATATCCTAAAATCTGATCTTTGTCTGAAATATTTTTATCTTCTTCTCTGAAATCACTAATTCATTTTTCTTTAATTATTTTTATAAATTCTTCCAAATGTTTTTATGTTCATTAATATTTTTTTTGAGAATATTAAAACATCATCTAAATATACTATAGAAATTTTCATATAAGGCTAAAATATATTATTCAATATTTTGAAATTCACTAGGCACGTTTTTTAGTCCCTAGGACATTACATTCCATTAGTAATGTCCAAAGGGTACTACAAAAGCAGTTTTATACTTATCTTTTTCTTCTATAGAGATTTGATAACATCTTGATTTTAAAACAAATTTTGAGAATATTGTGGCATCATGTATTATTTTTATTAGGTAATAGACATCTAATCCATTTTAATACTTTATTTAATGGTTTGTAATTAATTATATCAGTCTGGTTTTTTAGGTATTTCTTTTTCATCAAAATTATATATATGGTAATGAGACGGTATATTTTTTCCTGTGCCAAAAGGCTAAGGATTATTTTCACATAATTCATTTTTTAGTTTATCTTCGTAATCTTTAATAAGGTTTTTAAGATTACGTGTTTTTAGTTGTTCCTCTATTCTTCTAAATATGATTTCTTTATTTAATAAATTTATCTGTTTTTTCTCACTTTCTATAGGAGATATTGAAGTTTCTCTTAATAAATTTAACTCTTTTGTTCTAGGAGGTTTTATAAATTCAAAGCATATTTCTTTTCCAAAGGTCTAAGTTATTAATCTTTTTTCTGTTACTTGAAAATGATATAATAAAGTTAAAAAGAGAGTTCCCAAAATCATTATGGTATTCATATTTTTTATTAATACAAAGTGTTATAACAAATTGTATTCTTACATATTTTGACATTAGATAATTTGTATTGAATATTATTTTTTTTTCCCATTAGCACTAGTTACTTTCTCTACGATTTTTTCATAATATTGAGTAGGTATTATTCCTTCTTGAATTTAATATTTGTTCCTGAATTTATTAAGGCTATCATCTTAAAAGTTTATTCTTTGGTTATTAAGGTTACTTCAGTATGTCATTTATGAGTGGTAATTAGACTTAAGATACTAATATAAGTTTTCGTATTATTCTCTTCTATATAATTTTTATTTGAATCAGTACCTTTTTTTTATATCTTATTATTTCTTTTCCTTCTAGTTCTAGTAATTTGTATTCTAATAAGATATCATTTTCTTTTAATAATTGTATTTCTTGTTTAAGATTTTTAATTATTGATGTTTAAGATTTACCAACAATATCAAGACATAATGTTTTTTCTCATTTCCTCATTTTTGGTTCCCCTAATTAAGAATAAAAAAAGATAAATAGTACGAAACTTTCACTTTTTTTAAAAAATTGGACAAAAGTAAACAAAGTTGACTAAAACACTAATGAGTAAAAATGAAAAAAATTATTGATGTTACCTTTTGAATTCTTATCATCAAGTTTTCCAATTTTATCACTATCATAGTTGACATTCGCCTTGTTGTTGGGTATGAAGTCAGGACCAATTGGGTTGGGCTGAGTAGACACCATGTTTTAGTGAGTGAGTTTAATCACTATGTCCCTTTATTATCTCTATTTATCTCTAATTAAAGAGATCATTGTACTTGTAATTGGTGTGCAACAGGATATAATGTAAACCTAATAGTTGCCCGTGTGGATGTAGGTTGCAGTTGGCGATCAAACCACGTTGAATCTTGTGTTGTTTATTTTTTGCAGTTGATTCGTGATTGTGTGTGTTGCTTCCGCGTGCATTTTTCTCATCACTTGTTTCATGTTTCATGTATTATTGATCATTCTAATTAATATTCTCACTAAGTGGCATAGTTGGATACATTTTAATAGTTTTTTTTTTCTACAACGTTTTCTTTCTTTGATCCTTCAACTTCATTTTTTACGGAATCAATTTTCTTTAAGGCTTCTTTCTCTAATTATCCTTGAAGTTGATTTCCCAAAGTTTCCTATTTAATAATACTAGTTTGAGAATATATTTATTTCTCTACTTAATAGTTTTTCTAAATACTTGAACTTGAGATGCCATTATTAGGCCCCTTTGGTTTGGAATTGGAGTAGACCTTTTCATTCAAACTTCATACTATTGTTTAAGGATTGTGTTAGTGAAAAGTCCAATACTCATGATTTTGATTAAGTGCTAAAAACAACTAAATATAAAACATGATAATGTTTCGTATGTAAGACAATAATATTCATTTAACAATAGATCTTGTAAGAGACAAGTGTTTCATTTGTTAGATGATATAACGTTGTACAATCTTATTCTACATTTGATAAACATTTAATATTCTCAAACGATGCTCACATATTTTAACCTAACCTTGTACTACTTGAACATTTACATGCTTATTCTATGTTGTAGGAAAATGTTAATTGCTTTCGTTTGCCAATAAGATTTGTTCAAGCACAAGTCACTTGAATGATCTCCTTAATGGAGATGTAAAAGTGCTTTATTTAACAACTCTCTAATGTTAGAATTGTCAACTTTGAAAAGACTATATGCTTCATACAACCATACGCTTTACACAAATTAAAGTAAATGCATGTTGTCCAATAAGAGATAAATACATCAAGTTATTGAGAGGTTGTGTAAGGAAGAAAAAACAATTAATGTTGTATGAAGTTCATTTAATACACCATTAATTATCAAGCTTGTCAGACGCAAGAACAACACTCAAGTGAATTGAAGTTGCTCAACGACCAAAAGCGAAATTGCAACGACTATATTTTTCAGCGCCTATTTAAAATCGTTCGCCAAGAAAAAGAACGGACACAGACAATGCTACATGGTGCTGAAATTATGTCCAAATATTTTGTGTCCAAAAAACTTCAAAGATAACATTGTTCCTATTCATCTAGCAAACTAAAAGAGAGAACATAAATCTTATATATATCGAAAGATGTTAATCCTATTTAATGAGCAATTTTTTAAAAAAAAAAAAACGAAAAACAAATCAATGTTGCACAAAATCAATCGACAAATAGTATTAACCTCTCATCTCTTTAGGTCAAACTAAATATTGATATAGTTTAACTAAATCACAATGCAATGAAATATATGAGATGTTATAAAAAATAACCAAAATAATTGGAAGTTTGTTCCTTTATAAATTCCATTATCAAGAACATCTTACTTAATCATACTTTATATTTAAGATATCATCAAATTTAGTGTGAAAGATTAATTATTCTCAAAGTTATACCAATAATTTATAGATTTAAGATAATTTAGATAAAAATGTTAATATTAATAGATATTTTATTATTCTTCGATTAATTTTGAGATTTTTTTTTAATTAATCATATTACTCTACTCTTATATTTGTCTTTTTTTTTTCAAAGTGGAGACAATATTCATATCTCAAATTTTAAAAAAAAATATTTAAATTAAAAGAGTTTGTAGTTTTTTTAGTAGAAGTGTATAGCTCTTAAACACTAAATTTAAGAGATAAATAATTATTTCAAAACCATTTTCAGTTTATATAAACAAATGTAACTAAAAAATATCATTTTCTCAATTTTTTTTCTTAAAAATCTAGACATCAAAACGAGGTTTCTTCAATTTTCAGGGAATAAAAATAGATAATAATAAAAACTTTACCCTAAAATATGCTTTAGAATTTTGCAGAAAAACCTAATCAGAAACGAAGGGCATAGAAAGCACCCACCATAATAATACAAGGCAGCAGAAGAAGAACAGATAACAGAAACACACTGCATTGTATCTTCTCTGCGTGTGTGTGTTCTTGCAAGTGATGGCTCGAGCAGCTTGCAACCATCTTCACTTGGTTCCAAGTTTAGTTCATCCATTGAAGTCAACCCTCTTCACAAATCACACTCTTTCTACCACCACACGGACTCGCTTCTATGACATTCAGCGAAGGTTCTCTTCTTCTTCATCCAAGATAAGCATGAGCCTCAAGGCTGGTATCGTTGGCCTCCCCAACGTTGGCAAATCCACTCTCTTCAATGCCGTTGTAAGCCACTCCCTCTATCTCTCTCTGGGTATTCCTTGAAATGAAAATTTACCCCCTCATGTATCCTGTGACCCTATTTGAGGCATTGTGGGACACTAAATGTGGAAGCTTTTTTAAGCTGGGATTTGAACCTTTGTGTTGCCACGTTGATTAGCCCCTTCTGCTTGATCAAATTCTAGTCGGCAAAGGAAGAGTCTTTATGCTCTTTGTTTTTCATCCATGCAGTTTATGGGCATTTGGGGGGTTTACGTATTGGTCATAAACTCATTTGGGTGTAAATTTCTTTGATGGGTATTTATTTGAGATGCTTTTAACAAGTTGAGTTTATGGGGGTGTTCCTATGTAGTGCAGGACACATATCCTGGAAATTCAAACCTTTTTCACCACATTCTGAGGGACTAGTTCCTTCCACTAGACTCAATTCTAGTTGGCAACATATCTAAAATTGAATTCAATAAGTTTTCAATTGTGGGTTTTTGGTAGGGGGGGGGGAGGGAAATGAGGACATGAAGATTATTGTTCTTAGTAATGAACAAAAAGCATCTGATATTGCATTACTGCTTTAACCATAAAAGAAGAACTGTTTTTTTGTAAGAATGCAAGAATGTTTGACTAAAGTGGATGAGAAGTGCTCAATGTGTAAGAATTTCAAGCTTTCCTTGATATTTTGAAATACGTACTTTACAACAACAAAAACAAAAGCCTTATCCCTATGAGGTTGGCTACAAGGATCACAAATTGCCACTTGGCTTGATTTAAGACTAGAGATTCAACTTTCTATGGCAAAAATAGACTGCATATACTTAGTAAACATTTTGACATGAATTCTCTGCTTATGAATATTAAATAGTGAAGATATGCTTAACTGTAGCTATTGCAAAGGGAAATAGATGTGCATATTTGTTTAAATTCCTTTCTAATTGTCCACATATTTGTAGAGTACCAAAGTAATCTATAAATATGTCAATGAATCCTTTTAAAAATGCACACAAAATCTACAGTTCACTATCAGTGTGCAACAGATTTTTGTGGAATTGCTTAGTAGATCCCTTAGAAGTTTGAGAAGTCTGACATCGAGGTTGAATCTAAGTGCACTGTTTCAAAAGTCGTACTTATATACTTCAGAGTGAGCTTTCTTGTAATGGGGTGACTTGTATTTCAAAATGATTGAATCATACCAAACAGCAGAATACATGTTATGAGATTTTGAAATTACAGTTTTTGAAATGATGGCTTGGATTTGTTATTCCTGGTAAGTGGATAGTCAACCCTTGAATCAATTCTTAAGTTTTCTCCATGAAATAGCAATGGACAAATATGAACTTGTGAATGGCTACTTTTCAAAAATACAAATGTCATTATTATATTAGAATTGAGTTTGCAGTAACTACTTATGCTTCTTTGTAATCAACTAACTAGCAAAATATTGTGAGGATTGTTTTATCTAGTTTGTTTAATTTCTGTTCAATGTTTGTGCTGATTGTTTTATTGATGTTTTGTGTGTGACCCTAGTTCCAAAGCTTATCATAATTTATCAATTATTAATTAATATAATGGTCTTGTTTATCTAGGTGGAAAACGGAAAGGCCCAAGCTGCTAATTTTCCATTTTGTACAATAGAGCCAAATGTAGGGATTGTTGCTGTTCCCGATTCTCGTCTTCATGTACTCTCTGATCTCAGCAAATCTCAACGATCTGTTCCAGCATCTATAGAATTTGTGGATATTGCTGGGCTTGTCAAGGGTGCAAGTCAAGGCGAGGTTTTTTTAATTTCTCTTCTCTTTGTTTTTGGTCTCAACAAACAGTTGTTTTTATCTTACTTTCAATAAATTCTCATATGTTTTGTAGTAAATTGGCATTTGCATTGCATTGACCTCAATTCTCTTTTCAACTGTTGCAGGGGTTGGGTAACAAGTTTTTGTCGCATATCCGTGAGGTGGATTCTATACTTCAGGTGTGTATCTATCGTCATTTCCTTGTTATCATGGCCTTAGATGATTACTGTTGGAATAATTTATCTTTGTTATATTGCTTGTTTAGATAGGATAAGTAGTCTGTCCCAAAAAGCTGTTTTGCTTATTAGCATTAATTGCCTAGATATAGCATTTTCTTGTACCTCTTGGTATTCCTGATGTAATTTTTTCTATAAATAACTAGGATAAACTAAGAGATAATCTCTTAATCTCTTTTTATCATATTTTCAGCCTCAAGTATTACATCTAATTTTTTTGTTCTCTGTAGTTGTTTCCTTTTTTATGAACTAATTTAGTAGCTATGTACACTGCCAATCTTAAATTGGAGTTTGGAAACATTTGATGTGGTAAAAAATACAGGGTAGTTTTTATTCCCTTTACTTGTTTAAAATATTCATGGATCTATTGCTTTTCAATAATCAAATCAGGTTGTACGATGTTTTGAAGACAATGACATTGTTCATGTGAGTGGGAAAGTTGACCCCAAGTCTGATATCGATGTTATCAATTTGGAGCTCGTTTTCTCAGATTTGGATCAGGTCAGCTTACTAACTATCATTCTACATCATTTTACTGCTTATTTATCATTCTAAATGTGTTGAACATTTGACTTTTTATGATATTTGTCAGATCTATTAATTTGTTTGGATGATATTATATTATTTTCCTTGTGCTTCTGGGTTTTTGAACTCTATCTGTGCATGCACAAACACTTGCTATGAAATTATATGACAAACTTGACTGATACGCTAAGATATTCCTTTTTTAAGCAATGCAGATTGAGAAAAGAATTGAAAAGCTAAAGAAGGGCAAGGCAAGGGATTCACAATCTAAACTCAAGGTTATAGTCTTTAACTGCTACCACATGTCATCAATTTGTGTTTATTAGTTGAAATGCATCCTTCAACTTGATTTTGAAAATTTTGATTGTAGGAAGAGGCAGAAAAGTCTGCATTGGAAAAGATTCAACAGGTGCTTATGGATGGAAAGCCTGCACGATCTGTGACCTTAACAGATTTTGAAAGTGATGCTGTAAAACATCTCTGCTTACTCACCATGAAACCTATTATATATGTGGCAAATGTTGCAGAAACTGATCTTGCAGATCCTGCAAACAATAATTTTGTCAAGGATGTTACAAATGTTGCATCTGAGTTGCAGTCTAGAATTGTAACAATTTCAGCACAGGTATACATTTAGAAGGCTTTTTAAGTTCATTACACTGATAGATCAATAGTGATGTTAGCCTCCTTTTTTTTTAAATGTTTGAACATTTATTTAAGCTTCTTGAACAAGCTTTCTTGCTTTCATAAAAATGTCAGAAGTATTGGCATGTCACACTTCCCCTCTTTAATGGTTTCTCCTTTCCCTTCTAGTTTCACATGATATCTGCAGAGGGGGTGGGGGGGAGTGACATCTACACTCACTGCATGTGGTGATCATTAAACACATACTTGCCATTCTTAATGTTGAAAGAGAAAAAAAGATGGAGGAAATGCTGAAAGCTGTGTATGGACTACACAACAGAGTCCATTTTATATGAGCTAATGGCAATAAATACTTGATATGATATACCTATAAATTATATTTTAATACAAAGATCCTAATTAAATAAGGAAACAACTCAAATATTAAAGAAGAATAAATCCTAAGAGATTATCTAAGGTACTCTAAAATATTAAGATTTGAAGACACATGGTGGAAGCATGAGATTTTGGTATGGGATATACAAGGCCTTAGGTTAGGTGCGTATCTTTTATAATTAGAAATATTAAGATTATATATGTACTATTAGGAACATTTTATTTATTCCCGTATCATATCTTAATTATTATAGGATACCATATCTCCTCTATTTACTGATTTTGTTTTCTCAATATAATTAAAGCCTCATGCTGTCTCAGAAATGCACGGTTTAGTTCAATGCCTCTCTATTTCTTATAGTTTTGCATGGTATCTAGAGTCTTTATAAAAATCGTGTTGGTTTGGTAGACCCACTGTCTCTGGAAGATTTTGTTTGGTGAACCTTGCTCCCAAGTTTACGTGCACGGTTTCAATGACGGTTTTAACGACCTTCGTTTTCTTTGGCGAGCATAGGGTTGGTATCACATTGAGCCGATCTATCCAATAATATAAGTGTTGAGAGAAACCATCGATCCACACAGGTCATCTCTCTAACTCCCACTGGCGCATGGTGGTGTGTGCAGTGGTGGTTGGCGGCCAACCAACCTGTGCCTAGGTTGCTTCCTCTGTGCAACCCTAACCTTGTGGTGGCGGCTCCATCAATGTTCATTTGGTGGTTCCATCTAGTTTTCTCTCTTGGATTATTTTATTACTTTTTTTCAGATTTCAAAAATGTCTTCCAACACCTAATCAACATCTATAACAAACTCTCCCATATTTTCTAACCATATTGTTAGCATTGAGATGATGAACAAGTCTAACTATTCAAATTGGGCTTCTGAAATTAGGTATTGGTTAAGTGGGTTGGGTAGAGATCTTATATTACTTCCCACTACTGAATCCGTTCCTATAGAATAATGCAAACAATGGATAAAGATTGATGCTCAATTGTGTAGTGTTATCAAATCTACTATCCACACCTTAGTCAAACCTATTTTCCATGCCCATGAGACCTGTACATCAGTTTGGAGCGAGGCTTGTGCCCTTTATACAAATGACAAACACCATCTGTACGGTATATGCCAATATCTGTCAACACTTCTTGCTCCATGACAATTTGAAGGCCTTACATGATTTTAACGAGTTCCTTGCACCATATGCTCATGTAAAGCTGGAACTTGAGAACTGTAGTACGTTTTTTATGACCTTAGCCTTGTTTGGTTTGCCACAAGAGTATGCTACTAATTGTGATTAATTTTGGGACCATCGATAAAGTCTACTATTACTTTTGCATAGTCTGTGCTCCTTTGTATTCCTCTAAAAACACAGAGACACATATTTTGTCTACAAGGGACAATACTGCATTTGTTTCACAAAGTAATGTTTCTGGACGCTTTTGCATAGGTAATTCTAAAAATTTTCCAAAATGCTACCATTGTCATTGCATTAGACATAACATTGATGAGTGTTGGAAGCTGCATGGGAAACCCTCTCATGTACCTCATAATGTTTAGGCATCTATTGTTGACGCTTTTGCATAGGTAATTTTAAAATTCTCCAAAATGCTACCATTGTCATTGCATTGGACATAACACTGATGAGTGTTGGAAGCTGCATGGAAGCCCTTCTATTTACCTTATAATGTTTAGGCATCTATTGTTGAGTCACCTGTTGCTCCTATATTACCAACTAATCAGCCTCATATGACATTTTGACAACATATGAAGACTTCATCAAATGGTGAGACTTGCCAATCTACTCTTAGCACTTCCTTGATGGCATACACTTGTAATTCTTCAGTTTGTTTCTCTCAATTCCTTTTCTTGGTCCTTGGATCATTGACTGTTCTGTAATCACTCATATATATGATGATTGTTCCCTTTTTTTCTTTTCCTTTTACTTTCTTCTACTACTATTGACAATTTGCCTTCTATCACTGCTGCCAATGGTTAAAAAACACAAGCTTGCAGTATTCTTTATGTCCTTTACTGTCCATTTAATCTACTTTCTGTCATCTGATTGACCCAATACAATGACATTATCTTCACCTTTATTAAAAAGAATGTTACCTTGTAGTATCAAATATCAAGAAGGATGATTGGTGTTAGATGTGACTCACATGGCCTTTACTATATCTTTCCATCATTATTGGTATTTTCATTTGTGATCTCTCCAATGATGATTCATGCACAAATTTGTGTTCCATTCCAATACAAAAAATGATCGCTGTCTCAAAATGGAGACATTGATCCGAACTAGAGATAGATTACCAAAACGAATCTTTTAAAAGAAGGGATCAGAACGATTTTTAGTGAAATGATATGAGATTAAAAATAGATTTTAGCTTATCTTCTTTGCTATAAGTATGATTAGAAAATTCTTAGCCTTCCTACTTGAGGATCATTGAGATGTGATGATCAATATATCAAAGGAGCTCCATGAAAAGGCCTTATCTGTGAAGATGAGGTCTCAGATTAGTGGACATTTACAAGCTGATTCTCATATTGATAGTATTGTGACATGAGATATTTTTTTTTTCTAATTTCCGTTTGCGTACAGATTTATTTTATTTCTATAACTAGGACAACACATCAATATAATTCTTTCTTGTAATTACTAAGTTGGAATTAATTAGTCATCCTATATATTTTTAATCTCCCTGTAGAAAAATTATCAAAGAAATAATATTCAAGTTTTTCACAGTTCACTTCTTTCAAGTTGTTATTAAAGTTCTGATCGGAGACCTATTTCCGCAAATCCTAAGCAGCCTCCATTTTGGTGACATTAGCCTGCCTTCGGTGTAGTAAAACACCTTCATAGTGTACCCAATTGGTAAACCTTGGTTGCGTTTGTTGTGGCCCCTTGCCGTTCTCATCAATATGCTTGCTGTCAACTACCATCTGCTTCATGCAACCACTCAATCTCTGACCACTGGGTCCACCATCGTCTGTTTGACCAGTTTCTAGAAACTTGCCACCAATGCCCTTCCACATGCCTCTTTTGCCACAGTTTTGTAGGTATGTGCAGCCCATGCTCCATTCCACTCGCCACTGTTTGTCCCTGTCAGTTCAAATCAACCCTCAATTAATTACTTACTGTTGAGGGATGATGAGACATTGAAATGGTTAAAAAAGTGATGTGCCAACCATTAAATGTAGCAAAAACAAAGGATTAAATATGTATTTGGTCCTTATAAAAGCAGAATATTTCAGTTTTGGTCCCTGATTTACTTTTTCATCTGATCCTTATACCATGTAATGCATCTGCACCTTGTCATTAATGAAGCTTTATGAAGTCATAAAGTGTTCACAAAAAGTTGTGTAATATAACCTTTTTCTAGAACTGTTACTTGTCTGTATATCATAATCTCTAAATATTAAAAGAACAATTATTGATATTTTTGTTCTAGTCACCACAGCAAATCAAGATGGGGATATTTGTCCTTGCAGGTTGAGGCAGAGCTTACTGAGCTACCGACTGAAGAACGAGAAGAATATTTGCAATCTCTTGGTGTTAGTGAAAGTGGTCTTGGAAACTTAATCAGGGCAACTTATGACCTTTTGGGTCTGAGAACTTATTTTACTTCTGGTGAAAAGGTAAGGGAAAACCGGAAATGTTTTTAGAGAGAATTTATTTTAGAATATCCTGTCAAACATGTATGTCATGGCAAGGTAACAACTTTCAAAGATTTGAATTGTTTGATTATTCTAGTAATTGTTTACCCTGAACTGTAAAATTGTTCACCAAGACATCCTGAACTATAACTCCCAAAGTTTAGATTGCATATCATATTTCATGTTCAAAACTGATTTTGTTTTCTAACGGGTACACAGGAGACAAAAGCATGGACAATACTTTCAGGTTAGGTTTTTCCCTGGATGAGACTTTACATTGCACAATACTCTAACATTAATTTGACTTGATTTTATTATTTTTCTGAACTCCCTGCTCAAGTAACTGGTCATATTGTAATTTAAACAGACTTTTATATAGAGTTTGTTTTTGCTCTGCATGGCAATAAAGGGATACTGCTGATAAACGCCTGTGATAAATGAATATGTGCTCTTTTCTTTTAAAAGATTGATTGCCCATTTTTTCTATGGAATAACTAACCTGACCGATTAACCAAATTGAATTAATAATAATATATTTTTTAAAAGATTGATTGCTCATTTTTTCTTTGAAATAATTAACTGACCGATTAACCAAATTGAATTAATAATATTATAAGAATTATACTTAGATTGGATTACTCCTCTAACTTTTAAGGCTCTTGTTGTACTAGGAATGACTGCACCTCAAGCTGCTGGAGTTATTCACTCTGACTTTGAGAAGGGTTTCATTCGAGCAGAGACAGTAAGCATCAAGGATATAACTTTGAACTCCTCCTATCTGTAATATATATTAGCATATGACTTTGCATAGCAAATATTGTAAAAATTAAATGCAAAAAGAAAAAAAGGGTAATGACTGATGTTCTATTTTCTGGATTATATGGGGCCTATGTCTGAGAAATTTTGATAGCAAAAATTGTTGATTTTTTCTCCGAAGTTTGTTATAATATGTGAAAAATATGTCGTAACAGTCCAATATAGACAAAAATGAAAGCTACACTACAAGAAAATCATCAATAGAAATCAATTTTAGAGACAAAATAATTAGTTACTATATTGACTAAATTAGAGATTATTTTAGAGACTAAAATTATTGGTTTCTAAAGTAGTTTCTAAATTGGTTTTTATGTTATCAAAGTTTTAGCTACCAATTTTAGAATGTAAATAGTTGGTAGTTAAAACCTTAATAACTAATTAGATACCAATTTATAAACTAGTTTATAAATTTAGAAACTATTTAGATACCAGTAAATTTTTTAGTCTTTAAAATGATATCTAATTTAGTCAATATAGTAACTAATTATTTTTTGTCTTTAAAATTAGTTTATATTAAATGATTTTCTAGTAGTGTGACTTCTGACTGAACTTGGGCAACTGAAAGTGAGACCCTAAAATTTATATATTTTTATTAGTTATACTATTATGTTTATTTTAAGCATGTTGCAGTTTGCTTAATGTATTCATTGATCTTGATTAAAGATGTTATCTTAAATTAGGTGTCTTATGATGATTTTGTTGCCGCTGGTTCACTTGGTGCAGCACGAGAGAAAGGACTGGTAAGTTGCTCATATCATTTTACTCCCAGTAAACCATGTTTTGTTTTATATTCATGTATACGATTTTAGCATTTGTAAACCAAGAAGCACATCTGTAGAACAGTGTCAACAAGTCCAGCATTTTTTGGACACGGCACTCGTTGGAAACACCTTCAACACATATCTGACACTCCTCAACCATATCACAACTAAAAATTTATTTTTCAATTGAGACACATCTTGGACACTTCCTGGTCTTGGTTTGAGTACGGGTTAAAAGAGTGAACCAACACCTATTCTTAGTTAAACACTTTATAGATACCATTATCATGAAAGAGTAAAACAATTTTAAAAGAAAACAACTGATGTTATAAATATTACAACACTCAACAATTTTTTTTTTAATGTCTGTATCGGTAAGACTTAACTAGTTATTTTAATTAACTATTAAGAGATATGTTTCTTAGAATTCTATTTTGAGGGCCATTTTTATAGGGAAACTGTAAAACAGCAGATTTATTTTTTACATTCTGAATACATCTTTGTACCTATGAGGTTGGAACTATTGTTCCAAGATTTATTTTCTCTTACTTTCTTTCATTGAGATATTAAAACTTGTCAATAGTGGAATGATAGTAGGCTAAGTAAGGAAGAGCATGTATTCTTAAATAATCTGTGTAAGTTGAAATGAAAGGTTGTCTATTGCCTCATGTAATTCATGAAATTAGTTCCCTCTATTATGTTGTTGCAGTTGAGATCTGAAGGTAAAGAATATGTTGTACAAGAAGGAGATGTGATGTTGTTTCGGTTCAATGTTTAGCAGAATTCACTACTGTACCACTCAGTGGAGAAGTTGAGATGTATTTTTGGCTAAGGTCAGAATTTTTATTCTCAGCCAATTGGTGATTATAGTTCGGATTAGCATTGTTGTCAATTGACAAATGCTCCCCTTCTAGGAGAAAGTGAAGAAGTTGAGATACAATTTATGACTACAGGTCAGAAAATTTTGGCAAAATTGATGGCTAGTGCTCAGTTTTTTTTTTGCAGCCAATTTCTGGTTATAATTTTAAGAGATATCGTTTTCTTGTATGGAAAAAAATTTAATTTTTAGTAGTGTGATACAGCAAATGTGCTTGAATATTTATAATATGATAACAAGGGTGAAAAGTCTTTCTCCCTTTACATACATTTTTTTAAAAAATTATAGCATTCGGCTTCATTAAGTAATGAGTTGGCATTAGTGAATTATGCAGATTTCATATGTTTAAGAAAGTTACTAAAATTTGCCACAGAAAAAAAGTGCTGGAATATGATCAAGAAAAATGTCTGCTGGGAGTAAGATTTATGATAGAGGAACACAACAATGTTTGGTTATTTTTTCTGTCAAAGCATGTGATATTATTGAGTGAATAGACATTTTCATCACATAAAAATCACTGGACCAATTTAGTTCCTTTAGAAAAATAGGTCAACAAATAGTTGATCAAGATTTCTAAATTGGAACATTTTAATCCTTCATCCATTTCAATTAAAACTTTTAATGACCCACTAATGACTTTCAGAGTGTAATGATACACATGTTTAAGATTCAGGGTTTATGACATTAACTTTATCATTAAACTAGTTTTTTTGACCTTTGTTGCATGGGATTTAATTTAAAAATATAATGTTTATTATATGAATTTGATTTTAAAAAACAAAAGATTTAAAATAATAAAAAATAATAGTTATAATATATATGAAAATTTACTATTATATAATTTTAGAATAAATAATTACGATAAATGTTTTTCAAACAAAGTACATATTATCATAATTTTGCTTTTTGAAAAATGCTTGTTCATTATTTGGTGATTTTTCCATTTAGGAATCAAATTGGGTCAAGTGATTTTTTTCAGGGCTTTTCATTTTGGTTAGTATCTGTTACTAAATGTGTTTCATTTTAAGGGATTTCTTCCTGCATTCTCATACTTTCAAAAATATACTGAAATTATCCCTTCAGGATTCTACTGTTTGAAAGTTAAATAACTTTCAGATTCTAAAAAAAACCCTAGAATAATAAAATATAAATATGGGGGTAATTCTCCGAGCACCAGACCAATTATGACCTACATCCAACATTGCAAAGAAAATGTTTTGTTTTACCCTTATTTTTCTGGATATTTATATCCGTAACACAAATAAGACAGTTCTAGATATACAAATTTGAAATTGAAATGTACCTTCCGGATATGACAATCTGCAACACATTAATGTGTTCCGAATGCTAAAATCCAGAAGCTTTTTTTTCATTCCGATGCGAAAATCCAGAAAAGATGACAAGGACAATTTGAAATTTAAAAAAATTTGATGGGTACAAATAAAAATTGATATGAATTAGCCTAAACTTGTTCATGAATGTTTAGACATTGCTAAGTATATTCTTGGGAGGTAAGGAAAGAATTATATTTGAGCAGGATGATGATGAGTAGACAAGACCCATCTACCAGCTAATCTTGCTTAGGCATGTAATATACAATTTAAAATCTATTTCAGCCAAGCTTCTAAGTCATGACTAATTTTTGGTTCAGCCAAGAAGAAAAAATAAAGAATGAAGGTTATGAAGCATGATGAGAAAGTGGAGAAGATTTTCATTTGCTTTGAAGCAAAAACCAGAGGTCATCTTGCAATGAACACTCACAATTCCTTATGTAACACATGAAAATCATGATACTGTGAAGTAAAACCATTATCAATCATCAAATGGTTACAAATCCTAGTTTTTGAGTTTGAAGAGAAAAATTATATGAATTGCACTTCTTGGTATGTTCAAACAAAATTATAAGAATTTCACACAGTAAGATAGGCTATATAGACGATTTTTTTAATCGTTTTCTAGTGTACATAATAATGTCATTGATTTTACTTTTATAAACACAATTTATTTTATTATTTTTATTGAGTTTAATTAAGTTTTTTTTCTAAATTTAGATATTAAATACTAAAATTTTTTATATTTTTTTACAATTGAGTTTTTGTCGTTTAATTTTTCTGTTAATTGAGTAACGTGATTTTTATTTTGTCTTATTATCTTACTTACTTTTCTTCATCTTCATGTATAAAGAAATATAAGATTTTATGTTTAACATAAAATAATATTGTAATTACTGTAAACAATTACAGTCATTTGTCATTCTACATTAATTGTAATATCATTTTATATTATTACAAAATTTTTTAGGGCTGACAATGAGTACTGGTATAATTAGGGTAGAAAAAAAAATGTGAAACAAAAAGTGTAGTCTACTATAATTAGGGTTTGTATAATTTTTTTTTCTTTCAACATTGCCTATTTAACCATGAAAACCAAAGGAAAATAAGAATCTAAAGCAAACCTAATTGAAGGCAACAATATTTTTTTTCATCACATTGGTTAATTTATTTATCTTTAAGCAAAACAATTTTAAAAAATACAAGTGTCATTTTACTTAGTCATTAACATGGTCACTTAACAAACAATTCATTATTTAAAAAATACTAATAAATGATAGCGGCCAAAACAAAAAAAGAAAACTTAGGAAAACAAAAGTGGAATTTTTTTTATCAAAGACCAAAAAGAAAAATGTTAAAATTTGTGGAGTACCAAAAACAAACAAACATCCTATCACTTGAAGTGTAAGAACCAAAATATAAATAGAAATTAAAATTTTATTAAAAATAATAAAGCAATTTATTTTACTGATAACAATATAAATAATTCAAAAATTTATGAGAGGTAAAAAATAATTTAAACCAAATTTAAATATACCATCATATTGTAAACTGAAAATTCATTTAATATGAATTTATATTTGTAAGTGTGACACACGCAAAAACTAATAGGGAACATAATAATATTCTTTAGTTATATATCACATTTTAGTTTAAAAATATAAAATAAAACAATAATTTCAACTTATTTATAAAAATAATATTAAAAATTTATTATAATCACTATAAAAAAATCATTAAATAAAAATTATTTTAAAAATAAAAAATAATATTTAATTTAGTTAATATAAAATTAATTATCTTTGTTCTCTACAATTAGTTTCTATTTAATGATTTTTTAATTATTTCATTATTTCATATTTCATTTTCTCATTATAATACTCTTGCTTAGCAATTCCTACTTTAACAATTAGATTAAAAATGATACAAAATTCATATAAATCTCCATCAAACATCATTTTAGGAAGTTGAAAGTGGTGATAAAGTAAAAGACAGATCCAATCCAACTTGGTAACAACGTTAATTTTGTTCCCTTTGTGTAAACATTAACAAATTTGGGTTGTCTACAAATGTGTAGCTTATAATCTATTCTTAGTATCATTATATGGCATCAAAGAGAAAGCCATGCGTACGTAAAATCAAAGGTATTTCTCTCTGTCCTCATGCTTAAACATCATAATCAGGATAATTATCTATCATTGTAACAACTTTGCATGAACAACTATGGCTCTTTTCTAAGATTATGAACTTTGCTAACATAATTTAGGTATATGGTTTTAATGGTGATAAAAGGTTTTTTTTTTCCCTATTGTTATTGAGAGGAGGGTGCAAGTAGACCAGATCAAGTTTAGTATGTTTAGATCTGACTTTTAGTGGAAGATAATATCGTAATGACTTTTAGTATGTAATTATATATAAACAATACAATATAGATATACAATATAAATTAATAAATTACTTATTATTATTATTATTAAGTCTTGTACTTGTATAGACAAAGAAGGCCTATATAGTATTTGAGACTGGTCGTACAATTGATAATAGGTCGGTGATTTTATGATTCCTTCCTATAAGTCTCCTTCCACAAATGCTGATGCTCGGTCGGGAGTGATATGAAAAAGGTACTCTAATTATCGAGTAAGTACTCTGTGTAAATAGTGTATATTGGTAATTGATTAAAACATACCTTACACCTCCGCAAAAGGTTTATTTATAGTATTGGTTATGAACCCTTATTGTGATGGACAGGATATCAGTTATTTTTTGGTGTATCAGAGATGTTTCTCGCATATTATGGGATATGAATGCGACTCATTAAGTGATATTGTAACTGTCGTTATTGTCATTTATTACGTGTCTTGGGGTGTTCTTTGACTCAGTCGGTCGATCATCAGAACAGAGACCGACTTGTCCAGTACCAACCAGTACAAGCCTTAAACAAGTATAATGTTTTACTTTTAATAATTTGAAGTTTGAGCTTTTTTTAAAAAATCAATATGTTTAATAACTAGAGAAAGATATAATAACAACCTTTTTGCCTTCAACATTACCTTAGAAATAATGTAGGCCAATACAATTGGATGACATTCTTGAAAACATAATTATGTAACATGTCATCCTCTGATAGTTGAACATGGTTACTCCCTTTGGGAGCCAAGACCCAAGCTATAACAAAGATTAAAAACCTCTCATCCATCTTTGTATCACTAGTTTTGAAGTGGTTGAAGGTGACTTTTTTTGTAAGTTTCTCAAACAATCCAAATAAATTGAAAGTTTTTTTTTTAAATTCTCAAGCCAAGAAGAAGAAAATTAACCTTCCAATTTAAATTTAGCAAGATTTGCCCAAGTATGTTCATTAATAATAATTTGTTTGTATCCTTCACCTTTGAAATGAATACTCCACACACGTAAGAGATTCTAAAATAGAAAATTCTAACCAAGTCAGGAAAGTATTTTGTACTGCATTTTAGTAAAGGTCTTGAGACCTTGATTTCTCAGCAATTCTTGGAAAGTGAACCCTTCACTCCTAAAGTAGTCAAGAAAAATGAACTTGTGAGTAGATAAACTCTTGAACACCCAAGATGATGTCAACCTAATAAACTCTTGATTACACAAGAGGATATAAACTGGAACACTCCAACAATGTTCACACACACAGACACAGACACACATATATATAATAATAATAATAATAATAATAATAATAATAATAATAATAATAATAATAATACACACACATGTCATCCATATAATCTAATGAATACAATTTCAATTCAATTATTAACATCTATCAGAATCAAGTGTCTAACTCTAAGCTCATTGATTGCCTGTCATGTCACAAATTACTAACATCAATATCACAAACACTTGACTCTACTTCCATAAGACTCATGTGTTGAATTAGACTAAGAGATGTGCATTTGTCATACTACTTTCACTAAATTGTCACCACACCAAAAACTACATTATAGGAACTTAGTCCACTGATATGACAAGGTAAATCTTTATGACCTATTAGACACAACTTATTTTAACACCGTATACTAAGTCATAAGAGTCTCCTCCGACTCTCACCACCTATTATGTTTCTCCAAATGAGTCCATTATCAGTAGATTCATGATCATCTCCTTTAGAATCCCGATACACAATCCTAAACATCTCAACATAGTATTCCCCTCTGGAAATAATTATGTTCACAACACACCACATGTCATATCGCAACCATACCATCATACATACATGTACGTCCAACTCAATTTAAAAGCAAATAAATTAAAATTCAATATCCATTACATTATAATAATGTTCAAATACAATATATTGGTCAAATATTACAATATAGTGAAAGATAAACAAAATATAGTATTTAGAAATGTTTAAAAATATGTTTCATCAAATAGAAAACACCGTCTCTCTCAACCAACACTTGACTCACCCAATAAATTAAGAACATGCTGCAATTCGTCTAGCCATCATTTTGCTCACTTAATTAGCCAAATGTGTTAGCACACCCAACGAACAAAATATTCATCCAATGACTATACCATTGGGTGTTTTTCATAATAAACATCTCGCTCAACGAGGATTGATCCGTCCAACAACCAAAGCTCTCAGGGTCTTCAATTAAATGAATTTCACCCAGTGAGACTTGGCTTGCCCAATGACCAAACCACTAGGAGTTTTTATTTAAAAAACTCACCCAACGAATTTGGCTTGTCAAACGATCAAAGCTCTTGAGTTTTTAATTTAATGAATTTCACCCAACGAGAATTTTGCTTGCCTAGCGACTCTCATAATTCATAAATTCTACAAAATAATTCACGTACCCTAATTGATTTAGGCTAAGTTTTCACTTCATTTTTGTCCTTAACGTTGAATATTTTGCTTCAAAATAACCATAACTTGAATTAACTCGTCTCAGATGCAATATTCTAACAAAAAATTGATAAAACTAGAAAAATTCCATTCATTTAAATCAAATAATTTCATCTCAAACTAAAATATTTAAAGTATATTCAAACAACACACAATTCCTGAATAAAATTAATTATTGTGACCATGTCACCTTTTGATAAGTGTCAAATTTTAGTAATATTTCATAATAAAATATAGGTACTTATGGGCATTAATTGCTAAAATAAGTATAAAATAACCCCTAATTGAAATTATACCATTTTACATATTTTGTGATTTTTATTTAAAGAAGAACGATTTATTCCTAATTTTGTGTCAATTTTAGGATTTTAGGACAAAATGGAGATGATTGGGCAAAAAAAGAATATACAAGGCTAAAAAGGGAAAGTTGGAAAGCACCAACACTCACCGAAGCTGCCCCCAAACTCGCAAAAAACCAAGACACCACCAGTGGATCTTGCTCAAGTGAGCTCATTCTCGCTTAAGGGAAATTGCTCTAGTAACGTTGGGCCTTTTTACGTTGTACTCGCCCAAGCGAGAAGTCACTTAAACCCAAACAAATTAGGTTAAATAGGAGGCTTGATACATAACCCTAGTGGGCAAAATTGAGGGGAAAACAACCATTGAGTGAATTGTAACCCGATTGGGAGAATAGGAGGTGTGCGAAACATTATAGGAGACAATCGTTAAGGAGAAACATCGTAAATCTTCTTTTCATGCCCTCCCTGCTTGTAACAATCATCATGTGTGGCTAATTTCACCCTTTGGGATTGTGAGTAATCGGTTCAAACTCTTATGTATTGAGGTGATATCTAAACATAATATTTTGTTCTTGATTGATGATTGGTATTATTGTTTTGTTTGTAATGCTTGGTTTACCATATCTAGAATCTTAAATTTGACTGGAAAGTACTTCTAAGGTTCTGATCTAAATGATAATACTTAACATATTTGAATGCTAGAAATAGATTTGAAATGTTAATTATTATCAACGTATGATCTTAAGGATAAGTTGTTTTTATAAATATGCAAGAAATCTATATTTAAGAAACATATTGTAATTTTAGGTTTAAATATAATTTTATTTCTTGTTTAGTTTTTACTCTCTTTAAAACAATTTGTTATTTTAAATTTCATTGACCTTATTTAATTGTTCTTTTTAGTTATTATAATTAACTATAGCTAAGTTTAGCAATAAAAGTAAAAATGTTAATTAAGATAAAAAAAATAAAGAAGAATATTTTAAATTAATATAAGTATATTAATTTTAATTATGTAATTAAATTAAGTAACATATCTAATATTGTAAAATATTTTGCAAAGAATATTTATGAGTACTTAAAACACTTTTAGAAACATGAGTAAGGAGTTACAAGTAAAAAAAAAATATTGAAAAAATTATAATTTTTTTATTAATAACTTCTTAATCATTATTTAAAGATTATGATTAGGTAAACTATTAATACTAATTGACCCTACTTCTCCATGTTGTTTCTTATTCTAACAAAGATGTGAGATATTTTGGCACAAATGAGGGTCATGATAATGAGTGTACATGCTAAATACCAAAACATATACCAACAAACATTTCTAACTAAGCCTCAATATTCTGAAATGGAGTTGAGTGTGGCACACATGTTCAATTGTTATTGAAACGTTAAAGCATTAACTTCATCAATTAGTGATTTGGTGTGCAACATAAGCCACTAGTTTGCAGGAAGTTTTTAGGCTCAAAATTTTTGGATTTTTCATTGACTTGTGTGGAACAAGTTTGTGTTAGATTACTAACAAATTAAGGGGTTAGACTTAAAATAGGGTGAAAATAACTTGTTTGAAAGGAAATTAATCTATCATCTTCTTGTCATTTGGCAGTTTATGTGATAGTTTTTCTGCATCAAACTTAAGATGAGATATCATTTTCATGGTGCAATCATAGAGGACATCTCAGTACATTTTCATACTTGAAAAAGATTGCAAGAAATTTACAGATTCCTTTCTCTCTTTTTGACCTCACATTACAGTCAAAATGGCACATCTAACCATAAAAAACATATATAATTCTTTGGACCATAACATAAAAATCTCAAAGAGATAAATATATTGTAATATATATATATATATGTATTTTAATTATTTTTTTAATAGGGTAGGTAAACATGTTATCTATACTTACCCAATTAGTATTATATTTCTAATTTACATTATGCAACAACTAATAAAATATTATTTTTTATTAATTTTAATTTTAACAATGAAATTGCTAATAATTTTTATTGGGATTTTTTAAAATCCAAATTATCAGAATAAATTTTTTCACAAAATAAAATATTAATAATTGAAGAAATGATTAAAGTTTTATTTTATAGATTAATATTTTTATTTTGATTTATTGAATCAAAGTTATTTTTAAATAGATCAATTTCATTTAACCTTATATTTGTTGTACAACTTATTTGAATTTATTTTTAGAGAGATTAATTTTATTTGCACTAATATTTTATGATACAATTTTATTCGAATTATACTCTAAGATAAAAAAAAATTATATAAATTTATATTTTTGAAGTATACTTTTTAAATAATTTCATTTAAACTTTACAAAAAAATAAAAATAAATTATTTATAAATATCTATAGTATAAAATAATTCATAGGTACCTCACAAGTAATAATAATGAGACATATTTTTTTAGACAGAATAAATGAGATAATTGCTACTGGTATGCAGTCTCACTTGTTGTGATCTTAATCTGAAGTTGTGATTCTAATAAGAAAAAAGAAATAAGCATTTTAAAAAATTCCACTTGACTTAACTAGGTGGGTCTAACACATAACTTTATATAAAAATATTAAAAAAAAGCAAAGAAAAAGTATGTTAAAATTGGGAGAAAGCAAGCAACATCCATAATTGAAAAAGATGGTGTGCAATTTGAGTAAGGATTATTAGTACCTTAGAAGTTTTAATTAATAATGACTTGGGAAATCTACTTAAACAAATGAAAAATAGGCATTAACAGAAATTATTAGTGTATATAATTTGAAGTTCCTTGAGATACATTTAGTATTGTTGAAGATATTTGATGATGATAAAGCTTTTTGGTCTATTTCTGTTGTGTCAATCCTTAGCTGGCTCAATATCAACTAGATACCAAATGTGGAAAACCATGGATTGGACTAAAGGTGTCCCCACTTATCTCATTCCTTCTTTGACTCTATGCCAAAATGCACCCTATCATAAATTCCATTGCTTCTGTCATTCATAAACTTGTTCTGTTATGTGAGACTTACCTGGCAACTATATCTTTATCCACCTAATTGATTATGCAATTTATGTAATCTGTGAAACTTTGTGTTCATTATGTAAGACAAAATAGTTGCATTTTTTGAAAGGATCAAAAGGAAGTGAAACAAGTTGTAGAGGATGCTGATAGGGAAGAAAATGTAAATATCTTGATCTGGTTTGAAGTTGAAGTTACAAGTTGAGCTTTACATGCTATTGGATTTCTACTGAGAGATCACTAAATCCTATCTGCATAATCATGTGAACAACTTAAACAGTCAACTAATTACTTCTTAGAATTTGAATCTTGAAGACTTTCATTGAATTTAGCATAAGGTAAAAATGGATATAAAATATGATATCTCAAATAGTTAAATGAAGAGACATACTTTTCAAGAAGTTGAGCTTTCATTGGTTAAACTGATACTTCACAGCATAGTGCAAACAAACATTTAATCTCATAGGTCACTAGAATTAGCCTTATCTTTATGTTTCAAATATTGAAAACTGTTAATAGTGTTAAAAAACAAATAACCCTTTTGATATAGGTTTTAGAACTGGACAAAGTTTAGTGTTAGTGTTAGCTTTGGATGAGCTGTGCATGCAACTTGAACAAAGATATAAATTGCAATAATTGTTCAACTAGTGCAGCCCATTGTTTACTCCTACCATCTTTGGTTAGAACAACTACAGTTTTCTAATTGAAACCAAAAATAAAGAAGGCCCTAATGTCAGAAAAGAAAAAAGTTAGATGTTTTGAGACAAATAGTTGCATGCACAACCTTAAGCACCTGCCGCATGAGACAGAGAACCTAGTCAAGGGTCCATTCCTGTGGGACATTAACCTCATGGCTCCCATTTTCTATATCTGATGAAACCATATAGATATTTGGAACAAAGAAACAAAAACATCTTTGTGAAATAGCACATTTTAAATACATGTCAGAATATGACTCTTCCTATCTTGAATGTTATCTTGGAGTATCCATGTCATGCACGAATCTTATTGGTTTGCAGAGTAGCAAAGATGATAAGAGCTTGTGGAATGACCATGTTCCTTGTACCCCAAAAGAGACTAGGTTCTCTGAACAATCTAACCAAACCTGTTTAGTAAAAATGCTTACCAAAACTTTGTTATGTACAATAAAAAAGGAAAATGACTCTTACAGTGAAGTTTTCTTTTTTCTTTATGTTTTTAAGAGAATGTAAAACACAGATTTAATTAAAAAAATCTATATCTGGTATCAGAATCCTAATATGAGATTTCTGAGTCCTTAATATGAGTGAATTAATTTAATATTAGTTCTCTGTCTTTCTGACTATTTCCTCTGAAAATTGAAACTCAGATTCTTTCAAGCCTTCCCAGTTCTGCTTATAGTAATAAGTTTTCTACTCAGTTTTGTTAGGAAAAGTGAAAAACTGATACTCATTTTTAAGCAGCAACCATGCTAATACATTAAGCATCTTTTACAATTTGTACCTTGACACATCAGTATACTGAGTTTTCTCAAGAGGGTGTGATGCATCAAAAGTTATTTTCATCACAAATTAACACTTATGTCTGTCTGTACTAATAAAATTTGTCTAAGCCCTTATGTGCCAAAATCACATTCAATTTCATTTTTCATGAAAAAATTCATGAACAGTTTAACAAAATATTTATGCAGCCATTTTTTTATGGATGTAATTCAAACTGTTCCCTTTGGGGGTGACATGGGGCACTAGTAGTGGGGTTCAAGTCCTTGCTGAGAAGCAGATGGATTTAGAAAAACAATGGGCTCTGTAGTAGGGTGCCATGATCAGTGATGAGTGACCAGAGCTTCAGTTGTGTCTGTTTGTCTGATATGGTTGCAGGTTAAAACTATTAGCCTAAAATTTTTATTAAAAGATGACTTGTTTGTGTCACTAAAAATGTTTGGTTGCAAATTGACCCCACAATTCAGCACCGGAAAACAATGACTTTGCACCCACTTCTCTCGGTAAAAGTACCTCACACACTTTTTGTGAGTGTATTTTAAGTCTCTTTGTCCCTCTCTTTCTTTTCATCCATTTAAATATGAAATAAACACACACACACACCAGAAAAAAGAAGCATGAAGAAGATCAATCTATTACTCAGAAAATGCAAGAGTTTGTCAAGGCAGCTAGGAAGATCTTCATCATATAGCAGCCTGAGGTCCAAATCCACTAAAGAAGACATATGGGGTGGTCATGGCATGCAAGAAGATGAACATTGTGAAACAATATTTGTTGGTAGCACTAGAAAACGGTATGTGATCAGCAAAAAGTATCTCAACCATCCTCTTCTGAATGAACTAATCAACAAGTCAAAGCCAAAGGTGAGTGATGAGAGTACTGTGTTGGTGGTCAACTGTGAGGTGGTTCTCTTTGATCATCTATTGTGGATGCTAGAAAATGCAGATCCTAAGTTTAGTTCTGAGTCTTTGGAGGAATTGGCTGAACTCTATGTGTTTTGATACTTTTCAAACTGGCAGATAATAGCCTAATGTAATTAAGTATATTGGGTTGTACCTGCATTTTGCAAAATGTAATTGTTGAGTGTCCTTTTTCTTTGCTTTATTATAACTCCATCAAGTAAATGCTTCTGCAATTGCATACTCCATTTATGTTCTAACTCAATGGACTTTTCAAGATTCATATCATACCAAATTTTCAGTTTATCCTTGACAATATGGATTCCAAGATCAGTTGCTCCAATGCAGTCATGTAATCTGTTTCAAGATTTTGTTTTGTTTCCTTTTTCTTTGGTGGTAACAGAGAAAATTTCAACAACTTTAAGTGAAAAATAGGAAAAAGTCATGAGCATAATAAGGATTTTTTTTCCACACACATACACATGAGATGTGTGATGATCATGATGGTATTGTGCAATTCAAAGGTTAGATTTGTGAATTGAGTTTTATAAAAATGTTAATGAAGGTACTAAGTTATAAATTTTCTTAAAGAGTTTAACACTTACTCTCCTTAATAGCTTTCTATAAACTGAAAGTTAATATCATCTTGATGATAATCCATGTCATGTAAAAGACTGTTTAATGAAATCTCAGAAAGCTAGAACTAGAATGAACTCTGGTTTTTGGTAAGAAAAAGCAAATCAAACTTTTGATTGTCTTTTTTGAAGATGAATGTAGAAGGAGGTTGTGATATTATAATAAGAACCAAGGAGACAAGAACTGTGATATTCTTTAACCCCTTTTTTATTTAACTCATTAACTTGATTTTAACTTTTGTGTTAAAGCAATTTGATAAATTAGTATATTTATCTCTATACTTTCACTACTTTAGAATTTAGGTGCACTTGTAATCCCAATTTACACAACTTTATAATAATTGGTATCTAATGTATTATACACTATAAAGAAAAAACATAATCAATTTTAGAAACTAAATTTTTTTTATTTATAAATTAATTTATATTATTGTTAAATAGTTTTTAAATTGGTATTTTATTAGCTACCAAGGTTTTAACTACCAATTATTTAGATTCTAAATTTGGTAGCATTGGTAGCTAATTAGATATCAATTTAAAAATCATTTAATAATAATATAAACTAATTTAGAAACCAATTTTTTTTAGTTTATAAAATGATTTCTAATTTGGTCACTATAACAATTAATTATTATTTTTCTCTAAAATTAGTTTATATTTCATGATTTTTTTTAAGTGATAACTCTTAAAGAAAGAAGATAAAGATTTATATTTATTAATATGTTAAAATATTACAATATATTATATTTAATATAAGTGAACATAAATGTAATTTTTTTTTACATTGAAAACTCATAATTTTATATATTTATCATGTTTGCATATTTATATTATTGATTTGGTGCATAATTAAATGATGAAAAGGGATTGCTGGCTACTACACACAAAGGACTGGCATATTTATTTTCCCCACGCATCAGCATTTTTTTTAAATTGTATTTTTTTTAAAAAAATGGTTTAAATATTTTGTATTTCAAAAAACTATTGAGTTTTTAATTTGATGAAAGATTAAAAAAATACGTGTTCGGTTCTTAAAATTTGAATGAATTTATTTTGTTTCAATCGTTGTCAAATTGTAAATATTATATTATGAAAGCTTTATAAAAAAAATTGTAAATATTATATTGTTGAGCTCATTTTTTGTAACGCATCCTTTTGTAAAGTTGAATGAATGTTACTAGTGATAATTATTAGAATTTAGTGGTTTTTTATTTTTATAAACATCAAATTTTACTAAGAAAAAGTTACTCGAGGAATATAAATGTAATGTTAAAGTTATTAGTTATTTTAATGTGTGTCGATAACTTAATTATTAGAGTGAAGATTAACCTACTGACAAAGTGTTAGTTGGAGTGATATTAAACTCAAAAATCTTAAAGACATTTTTACGGTGAAAATTAGTCATCCACAAAACTAATAGATATTTAATCTTAATAATATAGTTGTTTCGACCTCAAGTCGGTTGGGCAACATCGCTATGGTCAATAAACGCATCCGAGGTATTGTTCGCTTTGGAGGTCCGTGTTCCGTCACGGTTTTGTCCTTAAAAGACGCCTCAAAGGGTGAAGGGAGGAGGGAGTATATAAACTGCCCTTGGCCTTGACTCCTGAGCGATGTGGGACTATATTGGCATACGGGAACAAGCCCCCCATTCGAGGTCTAAGGGGAGTGGATCCCCCTAGTTGAGGGGGGAAGGAGCCTCTTCGGCCCCACGGAGGGCGCCAATGTTCCAACCTCAAGTCTGTTGGGCAGCATCACTAGGGTCAATCACCGCATCCGAGGTATTGTCCGCTTTGGAGGTTGGTGCTCCGTTACGATTTTGTCCTAAAAAGGCGCCTCGAAGGGTGAAGGAAGGAGGGAGTATATAAACTGCCATTGGCCTCGACTCTTGAGCGATGTGGGACTATATTGGCATACAGGAACAAGCCCCCCAATTGAGATCTAAGGGGAGTGGATCCCCCTAGTTGGGGAAATGATTGGTAATGATGTTCATATTGATAATGACAATGAACAAGGATTACGGGATGATGACCAAGTAGACCAAGAAGAAGGGTTCCTGGAGGACCTTCTGATATGTCTTTACTGGTAAATTTTGCTGACCATGTTGTTTTTAAGCTCTAGGAGGGTGAGGTAAGAACAAAAAAACCTTGAATTAAATTGTCTTTTTTAATTATTGTTTAAATTTGTTTAATTATATTGAATATATACAAATTTTATATTAGGATCGGGGAGAACTTAAATTAGTATCCCATGGTAGAAATTTAGGTAAATTTGGGATGCCTCATGCTAATGTTGAGCCTATTGTACAAAATTCAGGATTGTTTAGTTTGTGCAATATAAGTTATGAGGTGGAGGATAAGGGGTTGATTTTAGCCTTTGTCGAAAGGTAGCATGGGGGAGACAAACTCCTTCCCATAGGTGAGATGACCATCACACTTGATGATGTGTCATCTTTTTTACACCTCCCTATTTTGGGTAAATTCCCTACATATATGCCCTTAGAGTACAACGGAGTTGTGACAATTTTAGCTGAGTTACTAGGGGTGGAGGAGGCTCGTGGGAAAGCTAAAATGAGACAGTGTCGAGGGGTCCACGTACGATTGAGTTGGCTCCGATATATATATGAGGAATGTTGCGCTTAGGAGGTTTGGGAGTGTGCTGTCAGGGCTTACTTGTTGCATCTGGTTGGATGCACTATTTTTGCAGATAAAAGTGCGACCTATGTATATTTTTCGTACTTGTTGTTATTCAACAATCTACATATGTGTCATGGATACGCATGGGGAAAAACAATACTTACACATCTATATGAGCATTTGCGGGATGCATCTTACTTTAACACCAAACAGTTGGCTAGTTATGTGACACTGCTTCAGGTATGAAACCATACAAATAATTAGTAATCACATGTTACATTCCATAATGTTTTGTATTAATTTTTTTATAATTAATATGATCGAATTACGCAGGCATGGATTTATGAGCACTTTTTGGACATGGGAAGAAGGGATATTAATCCCTCATATGACGGGATACACCCGCGGGCAGCACGATACATTGTTGCCCATCAGATTTGTGTTGTTGGTAATGTCCGAGTGCAATTGGATGGGCTCACACACGATGACATCATTTGGACTCCATATGAGGACCACAATTGAGCAGGCCATTTGAGACTATTTACTTATTCTCGGGTCACCTGCGATTGGGCAGCTTATCACAAAGACATATGCCCGAGCGTGTGTTGCACCAATTTGGCTACGAGCAGATCATTCCACCATCATCGATGCCGACTGAGAGGCCTGATGCACATGTCATTGATCAAAGGTGGTTGCAATTTGATCAGTATTTAGTGATAGGTTTGACAGTTTCTTCTAGTCCATCTGCATATGTTCCTGAGTACATGTCTTGGTTTAGGACAATGTCACACCCATACATTCGCAGAGGTGAGCTTGGAGATCGACCCAGTGTTGTATCAATCTTTGTACAGTCAATGATAGTCTTCCATGAATCCATTACAACTTCCTAAGCTTCGATAGAATCTACCAACATTTTATACTTTGCTTTAACATTCTTATTGATGTGAAACCGACAAAGAAGATTTCTTGCTTTAGGAAACACAATATTGATGGCATTCATCAAAGCAAGATCTCTATCACAAACAATGACTTCAGGCTCCACATGCGATGTCAAAAGTGACCCTCTAAATTTTTGTAGTGCCCATATGAAGTTCTTTTCTTTCTCGCTAGATAAGAATGCAAAACCAGCAGAAAAGGATAAACTTGTACAAGTTACACCAAAATCTCAAGCAAAGGCAGTCAATATATGTTTGTTTTGTAAGTCGTATCCATTAAGAATACAATGTTAAATGCATTCAAGAGTTTCCCAGCATCAGGATGAGTCCAAAAAATATCACTAACAATATTGGAAGACTAATGACACGTACTCCAATGAAGATAGTTGTCACAGTCTATAACAACATCATTAACTGTTGTAATTTAGTTCTTGATCCTCTAACTGATCTCTTATATGAGTATCTTGCATTGTATACTTGCTTTATTGTTGTCATATTTTCCTCATTATTCTCCTTCAAAGTACGTAGAATGTTACCTAGCTTAACCATGCTTTTAGTCATATCAACAAGCATTGAATGTTCATTCACTTTTAATCTGCCTGCATATGGATGACCAACTAATGTATCATACAAATCATGATTATGAGTACCACATATTACCTTAAGTACCCAACCTTGACCATCTCCAACAACTCGCAATTTAAAGGGACATTGACATTTTCTAGTACCACTTACACTAACCTCCAAACCATCCTTGTACTTTCTTCAACTACCCTCCCTTTCACAGCCTAACAAGGCATATGTCTTTCTCCCTTGCTTTCCATTTGCTATGTCAGACTTAATAATGACAATAACAAAACCAAGTCCATAACCAACCTTACGGACCCATTCAAGTAAGTCTTCTCGCGAAGGAAACACCTACACAAAGTTATTATAAGAATATTACAAAATCACTTCTTCAAATTATAATGCAATAAACATGAATGAAATGGAATTTTATTCACCTCATCTGTTGTAAAATGGATACCATAGTCCCCTTCACACAATCCATGTTGATGCACAAAATTTATTAATTCTTCCATAATTACACATTCATTCATAAAACATAAATTTTCATTTTATTATAATTTTCATTAATTCACACAAGTATGCAAAATAAAAAATAAAATCCACTTTCCAGACTTAAAAATGACTTCCAGATTGTATAATCCGTAAGTCAAATTTTATCTACACAATGACTTCCGGATTATGTAATCCGTAAGTTAGTTTAGAACTGCAAAAATGACTTCCGGATTATGTAATCCGTAAGTCATATTTGAAGTTTTAAAATGACTTGCGGATTGCGTAATGCGTAAGTCATATTAATACAACAAAATGGATTTCGGATTATGTAATCTGTAAGGCATATGTGGAGTTTTAAAATCACTTCCAGATTACATAATCCATAGTTCATTTTGGTACTAGAACGCTTTGTTTATGCATCAGATTATGTGATATGTTGATCCACCGAATTAACTAATCTGGAAATTACTATTTAAGGTACAAAGCTTATCGAAGAATGAGAATGACGAGCTCACCAACGATGACAATGTCGACACCAACACGATCATTAACACCCTGCTACCAACTACCACCTCAAGCACCTTCTCAAGCACCACCTGAAGCACCACTTTAAGGACCACCTCAAGGACTTTGCACCCCACCACCACACGAAGTACTGTCTTTTTCACTCGCAGAAAAAATGTAAAAGAACATTTTCATTTTTATCTTTTTACTGAAAGACAATTTTAATATTTTAAAATTTTATGGAGGTGCCGAAAGAAATCATGGAGATGCAGGAAGAAGCTGTCTAGAATGAAATTATAGACAATCTAATTGTTTCTCCATGTGAGCCCAGTGAGAGATAGAGGCCTTTTAAAACCTATGCTTTTACTTTCAGCACCCCATAATTACTAACTCCACTTCCATAATCATTTTGTGACTTTCTTATTATCTGTTCTTGAAATCTCCTGAAACAAATTTTCTGAATTTTGTAGAATAGGATGAGAATGTATAGAAGCCCTCTGGAACAAGCTTTCAGAATAAAATTTTCAGAATATATGAAATACATTTTAAAATAAGCTTTTCACAATAAGTTTTCTAAAATAAACTTTCTAGATCATATGATATGTGCTCTGGAATAGGATTTCTGAAACAAGATTTTCGAACAAATATTTCAGAATATATGAGATACTTTCCAAAATCAACGTTTTATAAATAATCTTTCTAACAAATCTAACATATTTTTCTCTTTCTTCTTCTTCTTCTTCATGCTCTCAAAGTGCAGAACTTGGGAGAGCAGCAATGGAGGATATCTTAGTTCTTTTCTTCTTAATATAGGGGTGCAAATAGTAATCATGGAGTGTAGGAAACAAAAGCCTAAATAAAGGCTAAAATTTTCTAAAAGCCTGATTTATATTGGGCTTTTTTGTAGTTTTTGAATAAATGTTATTGCTAAACACATTCTCCCACCTACTAAATGCACTTTCCTTCGGATTTTTTATTTTATTTTTATCACAAACATTGTGATAGTTAAAGAAGAAGACTTTCGTCATTTATATTTATATCGATTAAAAAAAATTCATAAATAAAATTTGTATCTAGTTAATTTTATATACATAGATACTTACATATATATATATATATATATATATCCAATTATATGTATTTTCTTAACAAAAATTAAATGAAATTTCAATCCCTCTTAACTAAACATTCAAATATTTTTTTATTCATTTTACTTTTATCTATTTCTAATTTATTTCTTTCCAAATATTATCACACAAATTTATTAATATACTTTTTTGCAAACATACCATCTTAACCTTAAATCCTACATTAAGAAGTATACTAAGCCAATTTTCAATTCACTTATTTATACCAATTTCAAATGTATTTACATTTGTAAGCATGACTATAATAAACATTAATAATAATAAGAATAAATGATAAAAAAACATAGTAATATTACTTCAAATATTTATTTCTATAAATGACTATTTATCTGTTTCATAATTATTTCAAAAAACCTTTTTTTAATTTATCAATATTTCATTTATGATTTTCATTATTCACAGCTCAATAATTTCAATTATATCACACTTTCCATTCATTTTTGTTATAATTCTTTCCTTCCTCTTGTTCCTAATTTTTTTATTCCCTTATTTTTCTGATTTTAATTTTATCCACTTGTAAATAATTATTTCTTCAAATATTTACTTCTTTAAATTAATAAATTAAATACACTTATTTTAAAAATAAATTTATTTCATCACTTTTTCCCATACTAATTATTATTTTTAAAGGAAAAATAAAAAGAAACAAAAATCTAGTTCAAAATTCAGTTCCCAACTAATCAAATTTCAACTAATTTCTTACCAACATTTCTTAATCACAATTCAGAATTCGACTCTCCAATTACCAAAGTCTAAGTTTGCATAGTAAACTGAACTTACACAATAAACTAAGTTGTCTATAGAATTAAAAGACACATTATACTCCTTCAGAAAAATAAAATTTTAAAAAAATACTATTGGGTAAAAAATTCACTTATATTAAAATCAAATTCAAGTGTTGCATAAATAAATTATTTATCATATATTATTAAAAAAAATCATTAAATAAAAACCAATTTTAGAGACAAAAAATAATTAGGTGTTACAGTGGCTAAGTTAAAGACCATTTTACATATTTAACAAAAAAAATTATTTCTAAATTAGTTCCTATTATTGTTAAATAGTTTTTAAATTGATATCTAATTAACTACCAAAGTTTTAACTACCAATTATCTACATTATAAATTTGGTAGCAAAAACCTTAGTAGCTAATTGGATACCAATTTAGAAATCAATATTTTTTTAATCTCTAAAATAATTTCTAATTTAGTGACTATAACAATTAATTATATTTTATAACTAAAATTGGTTTCTATTCATGATTTTACTGTAATGTATATATATATATTAATTATAATAAATTTTAACTTTTTTATTTTTATTTGAATATATTTTTAATATGCATGTCCCAATAGAAAGAGTAAATATGGTTTTGGATGAGCACTAACTAAGCATAGAAATTATTAAAAAGAAAAAGAAATGATTAAAGTGAAGGTGGGTTTAAGAAAAGTGGAAGGCGCGAAGCAACGTTTCCCACGCCAGGAACATGACTCAACCACTTCCATTCCAAAATAAAAAGGTCCTCACCTCGCTCGTGCCTATCCTTTCTACTATTCTCCTACAACCCTGCCACGCACGTGTTCCCTACCTGGCCCCACCAACCTCTATTCTTTCAAACATACACATAACAATATATATATATTAGTACAAGGTTTCTGGTATATTAATTAATATGAATAGTACACTTTTAGCGTCCATATTTTTATGAATGTATATAATTTGTTTTTATAAAAGTTTAATTCAATGTTGTGAAACTAAATAATTTTTTTATTAACAATTAATACATAATTTTGATAAAGTAATTAATATGTTATAATGGATAATAATACGGACTAATGTGAGATTATTTTACTAATTCATCTCCAATAAGAGGTAGTTTATGGATTAGAAACAATTTGTGTAAGAAAATTATTTTTAAAAAATAAAATTGTATTAATTAAAAAAAAAAATTATTGTTAAAAAGTTGAAATTTTATTCATGTTTTAAATCACTCAATAAAAATTTCAATTCATTTAATTAAGATAAAAATATAAAAACATTAACTATGAAAATAATTACAAGAATAGATTAAAAATTGAAATTTATCCTTTAAACTAGGATTTCAACCTCTAACAGAAAAGCAAAAGTAACTGAATCTTTAAAATATCTCACTCTTATGAAAAACTAGTTTTTATCTTAAATATTTCGAAATCAAGAAAGTTTCTACATTTTTAAATCATATTATTGCTAAAAAATATTTTAATAAAGATGAGTATTTTTTAATGAGTATCTTATTAAAATTTATTCTTTATATATATTTTTTATTAACAAGTTTTAAATATAAGATTTTATTTAAAATTAAATCTACTCTCACTCTTAATATTAATTTTTTTAGATGATTAAAACATTTTTTTTACATTAAAATTAATTTTTTTAAATAAATAAAATAAAGGTCACACTACAATAATTGGTGAGTGATGCATGATTTTTCTTGTGCAGAAAAAATAAAATAATTATTTTCTTATTCAAGGGGACTAATTTAACTCATCGCGCTTGGTTCATGCGGACTAGGAATTATGTGAGATGGATCTAGGTAGGTCAACGAACTATATTAGTGAGTCTATCCCACACTATTTGCTAATAAGTTGTAAGAAAAATATAATATAATCTTAATTAATTAAAATTTGTTCTAAAAAAATATGAAAACAAATATTGTATTACCTATATTTTTTTCTATAGGACATGTACTCGGTATTATATAATATAGGTACGTTATTAATAAGAAAATTTTGTGTAAAAATATATTACATTTTCTTTATTTTTAATATTTTATATATACAATTATATAATATCATCACAAATTTTTTTAAATAAATATTCTTATTCAAGATATTATAAGTTTTACAACTTAGATTTAACTTTTTGTCATTAAAAAAACACGTCTAAACATTAAGAAAAATATGTTTATATAAATTGTTATTGATTTCACCATTTAAATTACGTAAGATTATTTAGAGTATTAAAATAAATCTCTCAAGTAAGGACTAAAAGAAATAAAGATTGTCCTTCGTATAAAAATTGGACACCGCAAAATATTCTCCAATTCTTAAGTAAAAATAAAAAAGAATAGAAATATTAAATCAGGAAATTAAGTAAAATTAAATATCCAAAAAAACAATTTAATTACTTATTAAATACTTATTTAATCATTTATATTATATCTGAATCTTTCCTATGGGGGATATTACATTTAATTAATAAATATTTAAAGAAATAAAAAATTTGAAGATAAAGGTATTGTGAAAGTTTCCCTCATGAATTAAGTATATGTATGTATTTATTGTGTGTGGCAGTGTGAGAAAGAGAAGTGTTGCAGCAGTGTGTCAGTGCAAAAATTGGAAAGTGGATCCAATTTTGGACTCTTTTCTGCCAACGTTACCCTCAGTCGGCAGCTATTACGTGGCACTTGCAGATCTGTCACCTATTCTCAAATCACTGCTCTTATCTCTTTTATATTTTACTGTTAAACTTTTCTTAAATAACGTATCTGTGTTGGATAAACGTATCGTGTTGATATTCATAGAATATTTATCGATAAAATATATAATATAATATATAGATTTGTGTATTCGTATTTTATATTTTAAAAATTTTATGTATTTTCGCTGTATGTATATCATGTCAGTATCCTTATCCGTGTATGCATATTGTGTCAGTATCCTATCTATATTTGTGCTACATAGTTAATATTAAAAGATTACTTAATATTTTATTCAATTTTCAAAACTAAAATTAAATATATTTTTATAATTTTTGACATTTCAAGAAAACGGAGAAAGTTTTTCAGATGTGACGTGAGACATCATTAATGGCTGATTGACTTAGTAAATTTTCTACTTAATGCATTCAAAATATTAAATATGTTAATAAAATATACTTTTAATTATTATTGTTGCATGCCAGCGTATTTTTCACTTCTGTAACCGTGCGTTTTATTTATTTATTTATTTAACGATTATTTTGAAAAACGTATTTCTTAATAATATTATTAACATGCAATATTCATCGTTTTCTTATAAACCATTAATTTTATCAACCCTAACGTCGCATTACATTTAATATATATATTTATGTATATCTCAGCGGGTCAAAGCTAATCTCATTAAAATGAGTTCAAGGAAAATTAAAAAAAAATAAACGAACATTTAATTTGATTTCGCATTATTTGTTTCTCCCATTAATGTTTCGTCACGAGTAAGAATCGTACTTTTTTAGACAATTTTGAAACTTAAATGTTAACATTTTGTCTTCTTTATTTTTTTCCTTCAATGCACGCCAACCCTCTAGTTGGACAATTCAACTTTTCTAACAACGCACTTTTATGTGTTTTAAAGATTTTGAATGTGAAAAGATTGCACAAAATTAATATTTGTGTGTTTCAAGGTTAATCACACACCTCAATCACTTTTATGAATTCAAAGGTATTATTCATTCCAATTACAACACATACACCATGAACTCAACCAACACCAAAATGGTTAAAAGTTATGCCTTGCTCAAATTAGCATGAAGTGTGATTTTAACATTTGAACACATTTTTAATTGCATGAATCTCCCAACACTGATTTAATGCTTCAAAATCAGTGGCCAAATTATAAAAAAAAGAAGCATATTATTCAAACAAAGATGCTATAAACATAGCATTATTGGGAGGATCAATCTGGGTGGGTTAGGAACTTGGCACTCCATAAATAGACAAAATCTTACAATAAAACAAACTAACACACCACCATTGTCACCTTTTTCTCTCTCTTTTTATGTAGCAATTTAAAATAGTTAAACATTTAATGATATAATAAAATTATAATAAAGTGTGGACAGAACCAAATCCTGAATCAACCCCACCATCCAGCCTTGCTGCCACCCTATTTGCATGCTTTTGTTCATTTCTCTCTGACACCCTTTCATTCATTCATTCTTCCCATTCACTCACCTCTATCTATCTCTTCATCTCCCATTCTTCTTTTCTCCATTTTCTCAACCAAAACCACCACACACACCCCTTAGCAAACACATATAACAAACACCTTGCATACACATCCTCAAACCAAATTTTTCCCCCCACCCCAGAGAAGAAAACCCCATCAATGGCTGTTGAAGCTCGTCACTTTAACATCTTCCACCCCCAACAACTCATACCCAATAGGTGAATACATCTCTAATCACTCTTTTCTTCTTCCTTTTCTGTTTTATCATTCTGGGTGTTAATGTTTTTTTTCTTCTTCTGTGATGAACCTGCAGAGAAACCTTGACGAACACAATGGATGCCACCATCATGAACATGTACGCCAGCCAAACGGGTTTGGGTAATTACTCCATGCTGCCTCTCTCCGGCACCACCACCGCGTCGGAGACCTTTTTCCCGCCGCCTCAGTTCAGCTCCCTCCCTCAGAAACCCGCTGTCTTGGAATCCGACAACAGCACTCTCTCCCACAACAACGTTGTCTCCGTTCCCAGAAAACGCTCCAGAGATTCCATCCACGACAACAATTTCCCTTTCCATTCCTACCCTCAGAAGAAAACCGATTCTTTCTCCTTCCTCGGCGAAGACATTTCCTCTCACATCCACCGTCAACAACTCGACCTCGATGCCCTCGTCTCCCAACACGTAAATTCTCTCTCCCTTCTCCGATTTCATCGAAATATCAGTTTTTTCCTACACAAATCCTCCGTATTTCGCAACCTTCCAAGATATTTTGTTTTGGGTTTTCGTTTAATTGTTCGCCATTTTTATCCCCCGACTTTGCAAAAGCACATAAACAGTGCAAAACACTGTTTCTTAACCCATCAGTAATGGTTTTCACATGATCTTAATTGTAATGCATGTCTCTAATATTGATAACTTTTTCTGGGTTTGTAACTCTGAACTTTGACAGTGAAAGTATTTGATTTTGCTTATTTGTTGTGCATTAATTGATGTAATATGGAATGCGTGCAGATGGAGAAGGTTAGGATGGAATTAGAAGAGAAGAGAAAACGGCATGCAAGAAGATTGATGGAGAGTATTGAGGCGGAAATGGCGAAGAGGCTGAGAGCGAAAGAGGAAGAGATTTTGAAGATTGAAAAATTGAATTGGGTTTTGGAAGAGAAAGTGAGGTCTCTGAGCATCGAGAATCAGTTATGGCGCGACCTGGCCCAGACCAACGAGGCCACTGCCAATGCCCTCCGCACAAACCTCGAGCAGGTGCTCGCGCAGGTGGCAGCGCCGCCGGATACGGCGGAGGAAGACGCGGAGTCGTGCTGCGGAAGCAGCGACGAGGGATGGCGCACATTAGCCACCGGGGCGCAGGATAAGGAGAAGGAAGGTTGCAGCGGAAGGAAAGAAAATATTATTATTGTTAATAATAATGATAATAATAATAATATTAAAAATAAAAATAATCAGAAGGAGAATGAAAAAAGCGGTGAGAAGAGATTGTGCAGAAAGTGTGGGAAAGAGGAATCGTGCGTGCTAATCTTACCGTGCAGGCACCTATGTGTCTGCACAGGTTGCGGGTCTAGTTTAGACTCTTGTCCTGTCTGTAAATCCTTCAAAAACGCCAGTGTTCTTGTAAACATGACATTATAATTCTACTTATCCATTTTAGATGATCAGAGAAACAAATTTCTCGAAATGGAATCACAAAAAATGTTTAATCTATTATTTAATAAAATTTTGTCACTTCCGAGTTTATTTCGAGGGTGGTGAGTCACGAGATTTGGATGAGACGACACGACATGGAATCTTAAATACGATTAAAATCGAAGATTTGGATTTCGAAAGGAGAAATATCTTAGATTATGAGAGAGGGGTAAAAGAGTAAAAAGGGGAAGGAGCGTGGGGCCCGACGCGCACCTACCCGACAGCTACTGATAGTACCCCAATAGAGAAACTAGGTAATGAGCGTGAGAGTGGCGCGTGGAGTCAACGAGTAGGTGAAAGCGAAAGGTGTGCGGCAAAATCTGACACGTAGGACGCGCGCAAATGTCGCTGTTGGATTAAGAACACCGGTTTCTCTCTCTTCTTTTATGCGACCAGAGTGTGGGACCCACGCACCTGGCGCCAAAACCCTAAGCGCAAAACGACACCTGAACTAGTTGTTGGCTAAAAAGATAAATAAATTAATTAATAAATAATATTTTGGTTTAGAAATAAAAAATAAAAAAAAATTAAATAACGCAGAAGTGTCTGGGAATCTGCGAAGGGTAATTATTGTGAAAGCTATGCATTGATTCCGAATAGGTGCAGAAAACGACGGCGTTTTCATGGTGCATGGTTTTTGGGAGCACTTTTCATGGGTGGCTCGTGTATATATATATATATATATAAATTATAATTTACTTTCACCTTGGAACATGTGAACAATTAGAAGATAAGTGTGCAGGTGAATCCTAATTCTTTATTATTATTATTTATATATTTATTATTATTGCGCGTGGTACAAAAAAGATAGGGTAGTTGGGATTTGAGGGCACCCAGTTAAAATAAGGTGAGGCTGGCATGGCAGATTGAGTCCTCTGTGTTATAATTACCTCTTTCTCTTCTTTTTTTTCATCTCTCTGTGTCTCTGCTCTGACTCATTCCAAATTTCCACCTCCAACAAAACATCAAATAAACAATAAAAATAAAATAAAATTCTGCAACATTTCATTGTATTGTGTGCTACTATCTACTGCCTTAATTAATAAACTACTCTTTTTTTTGTGAATTTCATTTTAATTTAGAACTAGTCTTATTTTTTTACTATTTTACAAGATTTTCTTCCCAACTTTTGTCTCACTATAAAAGTTTAATAAAATTTATATATTTTATTTCACCTTAATTTATACCGTCTAAAACAGAATAATTTAATTGTTATATTAAAATTTTAAAATATTTTTATATTTTTTAGAATTTTCTCTATATTAGGTTAAGTACATATTTCGAAGCTAAATTATATGGAGAATATAAGGAAAAGAGAAACACGTAAAGAAAAGATAAGGATAGTGTAAGAAGAGGATAATTACAATTATAAATAAATATCAAATTGAATAAATAAATTAAATTAAAAAATATGACATCATTGTCAATTTATTTGAAGTCTTTTAAATGGGAGTTTCTATCTTCTAGATTCTTCCGCATCTGAAAGCTACTTTTATTTGTTAAACCTTTGTTTGGATTACTTTCATCAAAATAGAGTGAAAAAAATAATGTAATTTCGGATTTTTTACGTTAAAAGAAAGAATATACAATTAAAGATAAATAAATAAATAATTTATAAACTATTTGAATAATGTCATGAAAGCTTTTATTTAAAAAAAAACTATTTGAATAATGTGATGAAATAAAAAATTATAAATTAAATTTAACTGAATGTTAATTTCAACACTTATCATTCACGTGTATTCTGTTATCAACAGGTTATTCGCTGATAAACAAATTTAGTGTTAAAATGTTAATTTATAGTATATAAGTTAAAGTTAAAATAAAAATCATTCTTAAATTTATGTAACTCGTATAAAACAATTTTAAATAGATAAAAACTGAAACAAATTATAGATTAATAAGACATTAATAATGTAGAAGTGTAAAACTGTTTTCCTTTTTATTTATTTTACATCATATTAATGCATAAGTGTAAATTAATAAATTGACAACAAGTAATTAATATTATTAATAATATTTTTAAATAGTTAAAACTAAAAAACAAAAGTGACACTCATTTGTTTCCATTACTTACGTTACGTTGACAAAAAATAGTCTTTTAATATTTTCTATGATATATGCAACACTTTATAATGATTTTGTTTCAATCATATTTATTATACATGAATTCAATCACAATATTTTAATTTTTTTTTTCAATTCTCAGTATTTTGATTTTAGTTAAATCATATAAATCATACATGGATCTATTTGCAAACACAATATCTTGATTTTTTTCTAATCCTCAATATTACAATTTCATTTTAATTTACATATTGTCTTTCGGAAGGCTCATTAAATATCTCCCAACCAGACACTAACATTTAATCTATACATCAAGGATCATGGTAAGTTCAAACATTCAATATTGAGTGTCTACAACGAGACTCGATGTGTATGAATTTCCTCATAAACTCCACTTAATATCTTAGTCTATATGACTTAGATCAGTAGTGTAGGCAAAAGATCTCAGTTAAACATAGGTTTTTCATACTTAATGTACCATCAAACAATAACTAATATACATTATCCCAAATGCATGACATCAATTTCATTCAATTTTCATCACTCATATACCATACATATCACTCAATCACACAACATTTAAAATTTCACAACATTTAAGAACATTTCCAACATAAAAAACAATAGTTAACTTCCAAACTATCAAAATCTAACATTTCTACATATTCACACAACATATAATCAAACAATTTCATTAAATGACATCCCTGCAAGAGAAATTGAATCTTGAGATCACGTCCCCTCCATATCCAGATCTTTTAGCCTATGGGATTATTGAAAGTTAAAGTTAATTTCCCTTACCTGTAATTTCCTATTCCTAGGGAATTCCTATTCAAGCAGGGGAGCCATTCTAAAATCTGGGGACCTAGAAAAAATTATTTAAACATTACCAAATTTTAGTACGAGCTTAATCAATTTGAGATAAACATTTTTCTCAACTGGCCCCACTAAGATTGATGACTAAATCATAGACAAAAAAAACAAAGAATGAAAGGTCTTTAGAGTAAATAGAAGCTTACTTTGTTTAAAAATTTGATCGGATATAAATAATCATTGACCTTCAACTACAACACAATGTGATCATATTTTGAAATATACGAGGTATGAAAAATAAATCTTAGAAAGAAGGAAGAGAAGAGATCTTTTAGAGAGAAAGAAAGGAAGACAACGCACGAGGTACATGGGTTATAGTATCTCCACCTCTTGTTAATAGTTAATAGTTTCTCTCATACTTGTACATTGATTTAGTATGATCAAAATGCAAAACATAATTTAATCTCTCAGGAGTTTTTGAGCACAAACTTGTTTTATAATTTTCCTTTTACTTTTTCTAAACAAATAATTAATTATCTGGAGCTGAGTCAAAACTAGTTTTTTCATTATGCTTAAAAAATCGATTATTTGTAACAATAATGGATATGTTGATAAAAATATGTTTTCTCTTTGTCTTACATTTTATCAATTATATCAAATTTTCATTGATTATTCTAATAAAAAATTACTTTCACATTTTTTTTTCAAAATAAGCTATTATTTTAGACAATAATATATTATTATAAGCAGTTTTAAAAACTGCATTTTCATAAACAATTGATTATGTTTAGAAATAATTAATTATATTAATTCAAAATATTTTTAGATTACATAAATAACATAATAATCAATTATAATTAACAATAATAATAAATTATAATTAACAATAATAATATATTATTTTAGTAAGTAACTTCAAAACTCTCTAAAAGAAGATTTTCAATTGCTAAAGTTAACATACATTTCATACTTTGTTAGAAAAAATTTACGAAAGGACAATAATTTTTTTTATCATGTTATAGGTTTTGCGTTGTAAATCTTTTGAAAAATATCTTTCACTCCAGGTGATCTTTCCTTTCTTTTCCATTTAATTGATTTGTGTTACACATATATATGTGGAGGTTGTGTTTGTAGGTAATTGAAAGTTTTCATTGTTTTGTAATTTTTCTTGAAAGTTGTTTCGAGAAATGTTGTGTAATTCTTGTTTTATAGATGTTCTTGTAATTTGATGATTCAAGAGTTTAGTGAAAAATCCAACTAAGATTGTCAGAGATTAAATTGGACATAGATTATTATGGATTCAAACCAATACAAAAATTTGTATATTTTTACATTTTTATCTTGATTATATTATCATGATTTTCTTTTATTTGTTGAAACTATTATCGTTGTTTATTTTTTACCTTCTATATCAAAGTTTTCAAGAATTATTGAAATGAAAATTGTCCCAAGATTACCCAAATTTCCACTATAAATTTTTTTGGAGAATTAAAATTTAAAGTAAATAATAAAATACTTTTAAATTGAAATTCAAACTAGTTTCAAACTCAAATTAACCAATTTTATCAACAACTTGCACAATATTTCAACCACAACACAAATCAATACTTTTCAATAACCTCTCCAATATCCAATAATAGCTAATATATCAAAGCTAACAAAATTACATATTTTTTACATTTCCAAAATATCATCCTTGCATAAAATATACTGTTGTGACCAAGTCACATATAGGCAATTCAAATCTTCTCCCCTAAGCTACTATAGTAAATTAAATTAAATTCTCATACCTTTTCAACTGGCTTAAATCAAGTTTAAGCTTTCACCAGGAAAACTAAACCTATACATCCAACACTATGATCAACAATCTAAACATATCATCATACTCATAAATTAACAGAGATTCATCATGGCTTGAAAAATAGCACAAGCAAAGCCTTATCCCTAGGCATCCAGCAATTCCCACAAAACTAACTCAAGAAAAATGACAAAAAGAAGCTTACTAAAAAATGATTTATCATCGAGTAAAAATGTTATACTCTCCACCAAGATCTCCAAGGTAGAATCAAATGTAGGAAAAGATAACTATTTTAGAAATATATATATATATATATATATAAATAAGACAAAAATTTCTATACTAACTCCTCAATTCCTTAGTGTCGAGATCTATCTCCTGTAGCATTTGATCCCGTGTAACTATAATTACAAAATATAAAAAAATAAACACAAACGAGAAAATAAGGTAAACTAGTATTTTTAAAACTTTTAATATAATTATATAGCAGGTAAATATCTAATAATCATCCCATGTCTCATAATTCAAACTACAATATATTAATCAATGATCAATTATCTATTCTCAATTCTCATATAACATTCACTAGTGTAAAAAATTCACTGACATACAACAATTGACACTTGACTATACTTTTAGAAGACTTGTGCATTGAAATTAGACTAAGAGATTTGCACTTGTTAAGTTGTCCTCACAACAAAGTCTCGATATCAGAAAAAAATCATCTTCATATGACAGGGTAAATTCCTTGTGACCTACCTGATACAATTATTGTTCACACCATAGGATAGGTCATAGAAACCTCCTTCGACTTTCAATGTCTAGACACCTTCATCTATGTAATTTCAGTGTATAAGGAGAGTCGTGATCATCTCTTTCACAAAGTCCGGAAATCAATACACTCTCCAAACATCTCATCATTCCCCGGGGATATCTATGTCTACATCGGAACACATGCTATATCACAACCAAACCATCAATGATGTTCATTCATACCTATACATCCAACTCAATTTAAATACTAATAAATTGAAATTTAACAATCATAACATCACACAAATATTCAAATATAATATATTAGTCAAAGATAACAATAGAGTGAAAAATAAACCCATTTTAGAATTTACATATGTTTAAAAACATATCTTTATTAAAGTTATGAAAATACTCTCATCCATTTTAATTATACCACTTTTATTTTAAGATTATTTTGTAGGTTCTTACAAAACAATTGTAGAGAATATGGTAATTTTTTAAAATGAAGTTTAAATAGTTAATATTTTCTACTTATAAACTTTATGACTTAAATAATAAAATATTTAAAATTCATAGTGTATATAGAGATAACACACATTTATTTATTATTAAAATTATTATATTGTGTTATATTATTAACATCTTGTTCTAAGAGGGAGTCAAATACAAGCCCCCATAAGAACACATAGAACTTTTAACCATTAATTGTCTTAAACAATTTCACTCGATCATTACTCATGTTATGTTATTGTAATCCTAAGATAATTTCAAAACAATTATACAAATTTATAATATTTAATTATAGGATCATTAATAACTAGATGATAATATATATTTTGATATTATTAATATATAATATTTTTTTTATCCACATTAATATTATTAATATATAATAATAGAACCTTTAGGTTTTTATATTTTAAAATTTTAATTTTGTTTACATTTTAATAAGTATACATGTTACTCGATAAAATAGGAGAAATAAATACTCTTTATCTATAACAATATATAAAGAAAATTCTCCTCTTTTGTGTATATAATTTTTTTTTCAAAATTATCCTTGAAAAAATAACATCAGTTTAATAACTTTTTCTTTCCAAAATTATTTTGAAAATAGAGTCATAATGAAATTGAAGAATGAATATATGAGAAATTATTGGTTGATTTAGCATGAGATTTTGTAATTAGTGATATGGCAAAAGGAGTGTGATGGGGCAAAAGAAATTCATAAGCACATGTTTGTTCATTTGATATTCACTTGAGAGGGTCCCACACAGTTTTGAAAAAAAAAATAACACAAAATAATAGGGATTTTGTTTGTGTGGGGAAAGGATCTTGGGCACTCCTGTGGACCCCACAGGATCAGGACCATCTGTCCCTTTATCACCGGCATGCCCTCCACATCACGTGAATCTGATTCCACCCTTTACCAAATCAATGCTTCAAAATACACTATAATTGATTACATTGTTTATAAGATTAATTATGTTTCATCTTCTAAGAAATAAGTTAAACTTCAAACACAAGTGTTTCTTATTTTTTATTTTTTCAGAAACTATTTTGATGAAATTTTGAAGAAGTTTTAGAGGGACTTTAGTATTTAAATTTATTAAAACATGTATTAATTTAATATTTAAATTTTGATAAACATATGTAGTATTAACTTGATTGTGATAATAATGTATTTACAAACCATATTACAAAGTAGACTTTAAGTTTAATTCAATCATATAAAATCGGCTCATGAGGTTGAGATTTGTACCCACTTATATACAATGAAATGTCTTTATCTCTAGTCGACGTGGGATCTCCAACACCCCACACGTCGAGAGTGACAACTCGTGCGTGTGATAACATATTATGGGTGGTCCGATTACGGCCTGATAGCGGGTGATACGATAGGCCCAACAAACACTCGCTAAAATATGATTGAAATGACTCTGATACCATATTAAGAGGTGAACTTTAAGACTTATTCAACCCATAAAACCGGTTCATGGAGTGAGGTTTGCACCCACTTATATACAATGAATTGTCCTAATCCAACAAATAATTTAATATAAAATTCATTTATAATTTGTAGGGTATTAGTTCTTACCAGATAAATTTTGGGAACATTTATTTTATAATTTGAATTGTTTATATTATTTTAAATATTTTGAGTTTTTTTCTGTCTCAACTAAAACATAATAATTATGACATTTGATAATAGTCAAGTAATATAATATTTAAAAACATTTTTAATATATTATTTTATAAATATAATACCCTAAAAGTTTAATTTCATATATTTTATCGATTTAAAAAATGCTTTAATATAAGACCTGTTAAAAAAAAAGATTATAGTATATCTATATGCAAAATTCGTCCTATTAGACTTAATTAATATTCATTTTAACTATATCTTCTATATTACATCTAATTTTTTTATCATTAATCTTCTGAATCTTTGTTTACAAAGTTTTACTCATATTAGAAGAATTCAAATTTAATATATCATGATTATATTAATAAACAGATAGTTTATACAAATAATTTTGCATAACCAATAGATACGTACTACACATACACTTCAAAGAATGAGAATGTTTCTATTTATGAATATGGACAAAAGTAAGAAAACACTTTGCTTTAAAACACAAATAGTTTTTATTTTAGTGTGTTTTTGAAGAAGATAGTGCAACTTATGTCTTTAGAAATTCTTATTTTTCAAAAGTTATACACAATATATTAATTTTAGTTTTTACACAATTAAACACATATTATTACACTCAATTTTTTTTTAAATTTTTATCCTATAAAATATCTTCTAAATTTTCTTGAAATAGGAGCATAAATGTTCATTCCATACACTTTTATATTTAAATTATTTACATATAATTCTTTCCAAAACTATAAATATATTATTTTTAGATTTTTCTTCAACATAAATCAGAAAACATGTTTCTGTCTCTTAATTCAAAGAAGATAAGAGGACATGAAAAAGACATGACAAGAAAAGGACATGTGTAACTTGTATCATAACTTTATATCAATAAAAAGAGTATCCCATCACAATAGAAAATGCATCTACCACTATATTATAAATTTTATAAAAGTTTTTTGAGAATAAGAAAGGGGAATAGATTAAGAATAACATTGGTGGTTGATGGTAGATGTAATTGATTTTTTTTCTTCATATAATTAATATTGGTTTTCTAGGTTTTATTACTATTGAGACCTTTTCTTTTGAAATATAGATGAAGAAGTGGTATTATTGTGAAGAAGAAGCATGTTTTGTTTCCTCTTTGAAATTCTGTGTGAGCCACCACCCACTTTCTATGTTATGTCCATGAAATTGACTAATAATTCCTTTTCCTTTTTCAATTATATGCAATGGTGGAAGCTTTTGATTGGACACATCTCCACCATTGCTTGAGGGTGAAAATATTGACTCATTCAATTATCATCATGCACCCAAATGTATGATTATCCATCACTTTAATTTCTAGTACTATCAACATGCCGTGTGGAATATGAATGCCCTAATTTTGTATACAAATCAAAAGTGAAAAATATTCAAACAATTCATCACTTCTATTTTCCATATTTTAACTTTTGTAATTGAGAGATATGTCTCATTAGGTCAAATGTTTGTCTACTAATGGTCTATAAAGGGTGTATTGAAATATTAGGTGAAAATAAATACACAATAGACCCTTTTATTTTTCTTCTACCCATCATATTACCTCATACTTATGTTTCTCTCCCTAGATAAAACAAGGTGTCACACTTAGCACTTAAGTATTTATGGATAATTATTCAAAAGTTGCTTTTTTATTTGGGACACTTGTTTGGTAGATGTATAATAAATAATTATCACAATTTCACTTTTCTTTTTTTGTTTTCTTAATTTTAGAGGCCATGATAAGTTGCTTCTCATGTTAGGTAAATGTACTCTCTCACACACATATAAATAAGTAAAAGTTGATAAATTTGAATGTTATTTGATAAGCTTATTGTTTTATAGTTTTAATCATTCTCTATTTTATAATTTTAGTAAAATTATTTTTTGCACAAACAAAGTATTTTAAGATTTGGGTTATGTGAAAAATCTTCTTTTTAATCTTTATTTAATTTAATTAAAGTTTTTAATTTATTACCAATAGTGTTTATTCTAGAAGTTATTGATTAGGGTTCCAATCTAAAAGTGGTGTATCTAAAATACATACTTATATACCTACATATACACACGTACTTACATAGATATGACCACACTCCTAATGATACACTTTAAATGATGATTATTGTACTAACTCCATTATAGTTGAGAATAGTTAAATGGGTAATAGAAAATCTATTAGAAGGATATGAAAGTGTAACTATCAAGAGAGAAGGACGGTTGAGTTAACACCAAATGAGTACAATCTCTTATATAATGCCTCCAAATTGATGAATGAGACCCTTTACGTATAGTCATAGGATAGAAGAAAAAGAAGAGATGGTGATGGTGCAACAATGAACTTAAGAAAGAAAATCATTTTTGTGATTAAAGAAAAGGCGACAAGTTTGAAAAAAAAGAAAAGGGTTTTTGAAGATAATTGGGATTGTGGAAGAGTGATATAAAGTACTTGAGTTTGTCAAATGGCACATCTCTTGAAGGTGGGTGTTCTTGGTGTTGAGTGATCCTCCAAATATTTTAAGCTTTGAAATGACCTTAAACAAATGATGAACACCAACCAAATCACACGCAACAACAAAAACCCATGTATTATAAAAATTAAACATGAATAATAACATCATTGCCAAAGTGAAAGACAAACCAACACTGACCCACTATGCTCCATGTCTCCTTTCTAAGAAAGAGACTTGTGAATAAACTAACCCACTTTCACTCCTATTTGGTCTCTTTTTTCGCATAGAATCACACATCCTTTTCATGTGGGGTCACACCCTTTCATCTCACCCTTCTCCAATGATATTCATTTGGATAAATGAATTGTTCATTAAACATCATTATCTATATGCATCCACACATATGCATGGTTAATTATAGCATTGAAAATTGAGCATGAAAGGGAGTTAAAATCCATAGTCACGTATGCACTACGCACCTAGCCTCCTCACCTATTACGAGAATGACACTTAACCTAATGGCATAGGAAAAGGAAAGCTTTCTTCTAAGTATTTTGGCCCATGCTTCTTGTTGTTGGTTGCTTTCTCTATCTTTATGGCTCTAAAAATGTGTAAATGCTTTAAACTTGGTGCAAAAGGGTTAGGGATGTGTGTCACGTAAGTTGTCTATATTGGTGTTTACATATTCCAAATTTTCAGTTGAAGGTTGGGGTGGACCTACTCCTAGTATTGGGATATAGAACAAAGCAAATTATAACATGGGTCTAATTAAAGAAGGCATTAGGGTCCATGATGGGGACCCTTACTTTCTTACCTTGTGAAAGGGGCACTCATGTTAGTCCATCATCTTAGAATTGATTTTGTTGCTTCCTTTTGTTCTATCCTAATACATGCTTCCATGGGGGAGGACCCCACTACTATTCTTCCCCACATCACAAGTCCCTTGAGGAGGAGGAGGAGGAGAAAAATAAATTATGACACTTTGGTTAGATAGAAGTTGAAATCAAATCAAATGAAGAAGATGGCACACAACAAAGTGCCATATCTAACTCTTTCTCCAAAAAATAAATGTGAATCACAAAGTCCAAAGGTGTTGAGAAATTCAAAGCTTTGCAATTCTTGCTTTTAATAGCCACAAATCGGGTTAGCCTAATCTTATTTCTTTCTCAAACTCATGTTATTTTGTGATATTGTGAATTTCCTCTACTTTTCTTTTTCCTTTTCCTCTTTATGACAATTATGCATTGCTTTGGAATGATGCAACCCTATTGGCAAGATGCTAACGTTTATATATCTTTTACTTTTTCACATAGTTTGATTCTGGATTGAATTTGCAAGGGATAAGGAGAGTGACATGTTTGTTTTATAGAAAAAGGCATGGTGGGTCAAGAAACCCACAAACTCCCAAAAGAAAGAGGGCACAAACCATTCACCTAGAAATCATATCTCACGCAATTAAATTTACTTTATGGGGGAATTTCAATGACCTGCCATGAATCTACTTTATAAGAAGGGATTTGGTTTGATGGGTGTGGTAAGGCTAAAGATAGGGACAATATTTATTGCAATTTTGAAGGCACAAACACCCCCCCACTATGGATGAAACATGGGAAAGAGGAACTAAAGAAAAATATATAAAGTAGGAACATTTTCAACTATTCTTTTTCTCTCCCTTTTGACAGATTGGAGTGTTCAAGTGTAAACATCACCCTCCCACTAACATAATATCCATGTGTCAATGACTTATACTCTTGCCCATCCCATTAATTGATTCTTTGGGATTGTGATTGCAAACCCAACTTCCCCATCTTGGGTAAAATGATTATGCTTCTCTCCCCTTTTTATTGTGAGTGGGGACATTGTCTAAAAGTCTTTTAATAGTAACTTCTTGTCTACATTAGCCACTCCTACAAAAACTATCCTCTTAACCCACTTGTGCTCTTTGGTCTAGATAAGTGCCTACTCATCATCTCCAATGTCTTAATAGATATGCTTTTTAAATTTATGTGTGGATGGTTACTCTATTACTCACTACAATTATTACCATCATCAATCTTCAATATTTAAAAGAAAATCATTTTTAAGTTACCATTTTGATTACTACCCACCACTCAAGTTCCTTTCAAAATTCATATTATCACTCCATTTGATTCATGACATTACAAAATCAATCAAGTTTACTAGTTGTTGTGCCAATTGTTCTCCTATGAAAAAGTTAATTCCATAACTTTTGAGTTATAGAGATGCTTACTTTACACTTGAAAAAGAGAGAATAAACTAACTAGTGTGCAACACAGAATCAAGGTTTTGAAAATAACTTGTGTGCATTAAAGTAGAGGATTATAACAACTAGTAGTTGTCAAACTTCACATAGAGATTCTTTAATCTTAGAGATACTAATTGACTTAAAACTGCTAAATTTGAATTGAAATGAATGATGATTATAACTGTAAAGATGAATTTGTTTATTCACTCCAAAGGAATGAGTGAGTGGTGGCAACATTTACTTATTTTTGAGAAAACATATCACGCCTTACAATAAAGTTAATTCATATGAAGTAACAAAAACTTCCAAGAGGCCATGCTTATTTCCTTGATCTGTGTGTCAGTTCAAAGGCTTGTTGTATCTGTGATTTTAAGTCCTTGTTTTGTTATACTATGAAGAATCTTGTTGTATCTGTGCCTCATAGTTTTGAAATAAAAAATATTTTGTATATGAAAAGCTTTCAGTAAGAACATATTGTAAATTTGATCTGAGATTTTTTCCTCCCAACACTTTCTGATGGCTAGTAATGTTGATGTTCAAGAGAAATGAAATGAGATTGACATAACAGAAATCGTCCAGCTATCACTTCAAGACAAAATATATGAGAGAAAAGAAAATGTATTTAGTATTATCATCAATGTGAGAGTGCATCATAGTGTGGTGTCCACAATTGTTGTTGTAAATGAGGAACATTAGGGTAGTGGACCATAATTTTTTGTTGTTGAGACAGAAACTTGAAATGGATGAGTATGATATGACTCTGTTGCTTTCTCTCTAGCTTTTCTATAATCACTTTCAAGTTTCTATTTATTCACTTTTTTTTCTTGAAATATAAGGAAGAAGTTAAAGCCATAGGCCATCACATTATTCTATAGAGGAGAGCATGTGCACTATCAGATTTACTTTTTCTCCCTGGCGATTCTGAAAGATAGTTTGTTGTAGTGTTTACACACCTCACACTTGTCTGCTGAATTTTCATTCCACTATTGGCGAATCCAATCAAATTCATAATTCAATAATTAGGAGAAAGATCAAAAGATGTCATCATATGAAATATCATTCATGTTCATTCAATTCAGACTTGGATCTCAGGTACACTGTTCTTCTTGGTGCATGTGGACTAAAATGGTAACATGTAACATGCTTGAATGTTCCAATATTCTACCTCAACAACTTTATGGAACCAGACCCTTAATTTTGATCTTGGTAATATGTGTTTGTTTTGTTTTACTTTTCTTTTCAATGGCAAGTCATGGTGGGGCCAAGCATAGGAGAAAGGTATCTCACAATTATTTATTGCTGCAATGAAATACACACCATCTTGGAATTGCCATTTTGCTGAAGCTGTGTGTTTTCAATTTCCACCACTTTTATGGACCCATAATTAAGGTCTAGTGTAGCAACTACCCACATGTCACTTGACACTTCTAATGATATTGCAGCAACCTAAAAGGTTAGTTCATGTACTTCCATATCAAAGTCTCTAAATCTGACAAAATATATAGGGCCACCTTGAAAAAGGAGGGCATGTGTGATAAATGTTGGGCCTAAACAACACCAAGGTCCACTTGAATGGCAATAACAACTTGACCCCTTTGATCAAGCAATGTCCCTATTTAACAAAGATGTAAGGGTTGTAACGGAATATTAGACTGTGACTATACAGCTGAGACTTGTCCCCACTTACCTGGTCATAGCAGAAAGTGTAATGAGGTCTACACTCTCCATGTGGTTATCATTCATTGATGTAATGTGGGTGATATCCCAGCAATTAATGGTGGCACCTACGTACACATTCAATTGAATCAAAATGCAGATCATTGTTTCCCTTTTCTATCAATGATTTTTTCTCATAAATTCACATTTCACTTCATTTCTTCACAACTCTACACATTACCAGAAACTTTTTATCCATAAACTCAAAATTGAAGTCTGATTAGCCTGCTTGAAAGAAAGATACTAGCTACACCAGAGAAAATATCTAGAAGATCTGTTAGATGCAGAAATGAATATTATTTAGATTATGTATACCTCTTTCTAATAAAACAGCAAAGAGATGTAAATGATGTGTCCGTGTTGGAACAATGACACGCGTACGACACTCATATGACATGTATTAGTGAAGTTTTCAATTCAAAAAATATATTTTATATAGTGATTTTATAAAAACTCAAACTTATTGTATAAGTTTTTATTAAGGTTATAGAAATAAGGAACAAATCTTTTTGAACCAATCATGAGAAATATTTTTCTGCTACAAAGAAAAAATTTAGACATACTTAGATCACATAAATCTTGATTGTTAATTTATATAATTCATAATGATATAATATATAGATTTGTGTCCTATATTTTAGAGATTACATGTGTCGAAATGTCCGTGTTCGTGTGGTATCCAGTGTCTATGTTAGTGTTTGTGCTACAAATGCAAGAACTCTAATTGTAAATAGGTTAATTTCCATATAGTCTATTCTTAAAAATTTTCATTAATAGATATCGTCTACCTATGTATCGTTTTTGTTAATATATGAGTTTTGATCTAATCTTCCCATATTTTTGTATTTTCTTTTTTTAATAATACTTTTTTCATGTGATAGCAAATAATTGTTGTTACTTGATGTGTCAGCCTAACTGAGATGTCAAGTAGCATACTGATGCCTAACATGAAAGTTTTTTATAAAAAAAAATAAGTTAATTTCTTTCACTTTTATTATCTATATATAAATATAAATTTTGAACGAGTGATAAAATGATGTTACACACAAGTCATGCATGTATCCCCTACTAGTACTACTAAAGATAACCCTACAATATATAGTTACATGTGTGAAAATGCATAAACTGATGTAATAAAATACTAAGGTAGGGATTGAATGAGTGAAGCAAACAATGAATCATTGGATGTTGACAGAGACAACATTGTTCGATAGTAGTTTTGAAGAAAGATCTGAAAACATTGTGCATGTGAAGCAGACAAAGTGTGCCACAAAAACATACAAGAATACATAATACACACGTCAATACAACCAGTATGAGGTAACGTCTAAATGACCCTCTTTCGGTTACACGTATATGTCCTAAGGATATATTGCTTTCAAACATCAAAGTGGTAGTAAGTGAACAGAACCTCATCTTAACTTTGTGATTGTTCATGTCTAAGTGATTTATTCATATGACCTTAGTTAAGAATATTTGCCAAAATAGTTCAGATCTTTGAGCATTATTGAAGTTGGAGACTCTAATTTAGTGACATACAAGCTTTGATTGACGGAAGAAGAATCAAAAGCAAGTTTGCTCTGTACAACTACAGTTAACAGTATTTTGATTGAACATTAATTTTGGATCCACTGATGTGTACAAGGCATGGTAGAAAATAAAGAACCACTTTGTTTCTTTGCTGGTGAATGAAAGATTGAAGTGGAAGCTTGTTTTTGTCTGTACAATGGCAACGTAAACACTTGGCCTCAACATTCATTGATGACATAAATGAGTTTTAATACATCATTTTCATTTTTACAGGGATTTTTGGTTTATATGAAAATAATCAAACCTATGTACATCATAACTCTCTGTTAGTCTAAGTGATCTTATTCATTAAATTTCTTCCAATAAAACTGTATAAGTACCAGTAAAAGCAAAAGGGTTAATTACATGAAGTTTGATTGAGGAAGGAAGAATCAAAAGGGCAAAGGTGTGTTCAACCAACTACATTTATCATATTGTTTGAACAACATTGCTATTTGGGGCCACTGATGATGTGCACACCAGAAAAGTCACAGTAGAAAGAAGAAAACAACTTTGGTTTCATACACTTTACTGTTCTGCAAATCAAAGAGTGGAGTGGAAGCTTGCTTTTGTTTTCATAATGGCAAAGGAACCACTCTTATATGTTGGAACCCTATTATCATCAGTACACAGGATATAACTCAGGTGAGATTTCTCATTGATAATATTCAAATTCAAGATTTTGTTTGAAGGGATCAAGAAAATGAGAGTGATTATGAAGATTAGCATATCAAATTAACAAATTTTTTTCATACTTATTGCAAGTCATTGTCAAGTAAAATGATCCCAAGACAAACCATAATTCTCCAGTACATTTGCTGTTTGCTGTCTATGCTGCAGTTGATTTAGATACATGATGAATTGGTGAGGTCCACTTTTTTGTTGATGCTGGAGAAGCCTATGTGATTTACTCTAAATTCTACAAATTAGACATATCATATCAGAACCAAACTAAGTAAGAATTTAAACAGATTATGGTACACCAGTATGAATGTAATTTTGTTTATAGTTATGTGAAACAATGAATGTTTTTCTGAAAACAGTTTAATGACTTTTTCATAAGGCTATAAAGGTGTTTTTTTAATATTGAAAATTATACAAAGTAAGTTCCAAAATTCTTTTGGAGTCCCACAGAACTAAAAGGTCAATTCATAAGTGGAATGGGGTGTTTCCACTCAATTTTAACGGTGGACAATAATGCAAAATCTATGGATATATACCAGGTTAATTAAAAAAGAAAAAGAAAAAAAGAGAGACTGAAGGAATATAAAAATTCCTTTGTTCTGTGAAGTATCATATATCAGAATCCAAAGTGGAAGAATTTGAATGACCACAAATCCACCCAACAAGAACATGCAAGAGTCCCAAGTTCATAACAATAATCAGATTCGCCAAGCTTTTCAATCTATGTTCTACAAATGTTATTCTAAAGTGGAAGAACCTTGTTATACACTCATATTCTTGCACCCTTTCAGGTTTATATTTCTTCTTTAAGCATCTCTCTTGTGATGGAGTACTAAAAGGAAGATTTGGAGTTACATTTGATCCAAATAAATGTGCTTAATTTAAGTTTCTATTTTTTTTCCCTTTTGTTGAACATGTTCTTATTGTGTTTAATTAGGGTTTTAGGATCTTTGAGAACTCTTTATAGGGATTATTAATGCTAAACATATCTTAGGTTTATAACTTATAAGTAGTCAGTTTTTATTTTGTGTAAAGGTTTTCATTTATTGTGTGAAGAAAACTTTATATAGGCCATATAATTTTTTTTATTCTTAAAAATTATTATTTAAAAAATCACGAAAATTATGAAATAGAAACCAATTTTAAAAAAAAAAAATAATTAGTTGTTATAGTGACTAAATTAAAAACTATTTTAGAGACTAAATTAAATAACTATCAATTATTTGGATTCTAAATTTGGTAGCTAATTAGATACCAATTTAGAAACCATTTAACAATAATAGGAACTAATTTAGAAAAAAAAATAGTTTCTAAAATGGTCTCTAATTTAGTCACTATAGCAACTAATTATTTTTGTCTCTAAAATTGGTTTCTATTTCATGATTCTTGTAGTGCTTATAATTGAATTTTGGGTTAAATATATATTTTATTAATATAAAATTGGTTTTTTCATAATCCAAACTTTAGACCTCTTATAGTAAGAAAACTATTTAGATGAGTCATTACCAGTATTTCTTTTACGGAAAAAATGAAATTTTAGTGATAACATCTGTGTCAATGATGAGTTAGCATGAAATATTTTAGTATCGACACTGAAAATTTGTTTGTTATTTAAAAAATTCTCTTAATTATTAATTTCAATAATTTTTTTTTAGAGTAGTGATGAGAAGTAATTTAGTAGAAAAGTACATGGAAGTAAACTATATTAATTTTTAATTTTCTCCCACTTTATCAATCCTTGAACAACAAGGAGCATATAAACCTAATGACTCCAGCACCAAAAACCTTGGTATTAAATTCAGTTGGATTTTTATAGATGAAGGGTGCTTATCATTAATGTGTTGGCTTTGATGCACAGACCCACTAGAAAGTACTTTTGAGGTCTACTTTAAATGAGTGCCTTTGGTAGTCAGAGATGGTGTTATTGAAGTTTTTTATATATATACTTGAATGAAAAGATTTATTTGGACCTAATTATGATAATGCAAGACCTGAAAATACTGAGAAAATGGACTTTAATGCTTGACTTTTACACACGATGATGAATATGTCAACAACAATTATTACTGTCACAAGTCTTTCACCCGTGGAATGGTTTGGCCATTTTCAACTTTGCTTCTTTATGAATCCACCATCATGGTGTCCTTTTTTGGTGCAATGTTAGGGTGGTGATCATTATTCCATCCTTGTTTCAAAAATTTCAATTCTCAAATTGAATGGATGCATATGCCCAACTTGCTCTTTTCAAATACTATGACCTGTGATGAAAAGGAAATATAGCAACACCAAAAGTTAATACCAAATATCATAAACCATTTATGGGAACCATTCAAGTGATCAAAGACATTCTTTAAAACTTTCATATCTTTGTGTTTAGCTACCTCACATTCAATAATTAAGTGTAACATTTGGTTTTGTTCTTAATATTAGTTTGATTTGGTTTTATTGTTGGTGTGGGCTCATAAGTTGCATTTTATATTATTTATACATGGTATTTAGAGAAAAAAAAACATATTACTAATATACTATACCTAGTTAACAATGGTTAAAATTGAGAAAATTCTAGACTCGTTATCAGAAATCTTTGAAATTGTAATATTCATATTTTATCCACATCTAATCATATAATGTTTAAACTATCAACAAAAATATTTACACTTATTCATATATTATATGTAAAGTACTTCAAAATACATCCCTCTTCATAGGGAATTTAGTATTCACAAACATAAAAAGTGATAATAAAATAAAATAAAATATCTAATTTATCTACTCACTGGGGAGCTCTCTCACCAGCAATCTCATCTGCTCCCGTGAAAAAATACACGATAATCATAGATAAATAAAACAAAACACAGCAAACAATAGGGTACGATAGCTATATATCTTTTTATACAATTTCAATTTCAATTAACAAACATAAAGTCATCAACTCTCATATATTTTTACAAAACCATAAAGTGCTTATCATAATTCACCATTCACATTACTCATGTCAGACTTTTAGTGACCTACATACCCAGACACTTGACTCTACATTAGTGTATTGAAATTATAACTCATAGACATGCACTTGTCATATTATCATGTTTTCATCAAAACATAGTATCCCCTTCAAGAAATTCATACTCGTATGACACAGGTAAATTCATACGATCTGCTTTGATCAGTTCTTTCAAACCTCAGACTCAGTCATATGAACCTCCTTCGTCTCTCACTGTTTGACACTTTATATTTATATGATACTATACCATTAGAGCCAGAACCGTCCCTTTCATAGAGTTCTCACAAATCAATACACTCTCATATTAATCTCAACACAATATTTTCTTTCCTGAAAATACTATATCTTGATTCATCAATCATTTCACACATCATACATCCATTAAAGATCAAAATATAACTTATAAATATATAAATAAACATTCATTAAGATTAACAAAAACAATTACACAATAACTAAACAAACAAAATTAGAAAAAGATTTTTTTTATCTTGAGTGAAATGATTTACAAAATTGACTAAAGAGCGAAACACACACGTCACAACTGTGTGTCCGCATTTTTCAAATATTTTTAAGAGTTTGTTTTGTTCTCTTCTTTCTTATTATGAGTTTATAATAACTGTAATTTTATTGAATTAATACATGACATAAATTTACTAATGTTATTACAAATCTTATTATATATTGATATCCACACATGTTCTAAAAATGAGAACACTAATTTAGAGTATATTGATCTAAAATTCTTATTACAATAAATTATTCTTTAAATAGGATAAAAAAAATTTAGTGTTTATGAGTCTATTTGAACTTACCTGTAATATATAAGAACTACAAATTTTGTTAATAAATTCATTTATTAAATTATAACAACAACTGGGTATATTCTTTTTTAAAGAATAAATTATATATATTAAAGAGTAAGTTATTGTATACATGTTATTTCTAAAAAAAAGAAGTTATTTAATTATTTTGAAAAAAAATAAATTATTCAATTATTTATTTTATTAAATATAGAAATAATTTTTTTTATTAAAAGATGAATAATCTAAATATTGTAAACTTTTTATTTTGACAAAAAATTACTGTTATCTAAGAGTCATGAAAGCAAACTCAGTTTACATCTAAATATAACCTAAGGGTATCGAGATTTCAGAAAGTTTAATTGGTGACAAGGTATGAAGGAATATATAGTCAAGTATATAGTTATTCGTTTATCTTGTCAAAAATCAAAGGTTGAACAAATAATAATGACTAAGAAGTATGTTAACATAGTTTGGCATTCATGGGATGTGAGTGAAATAATATTTCCATGAGTTTATCACCTACGTATCACATACAATGAAGAAAAATGACTAAGTATGAGTAATATGAGATGGATTAATGAACACTACAAGAAAATAACAATGTCAACGAATTCAGCGGCCGAAAATAAGTGGTTGCAATTTGCGACCGAAATAGTCACCAAATACCCTTAGTGTTAAATCTGCAACCGAAATAGCGACCGAATGAATTGTTAATGATGTTAGTTAATTTTGCGACCGAACATGAGAGTGACAAAAACATCGGTTGCCAAAGTGGTGGCTGTTTTGAATAAATTGGGAAAAATTTATTTGTGACCGAATATGGTTATTTTTTAGCAACTGATTTTCTTTCGGTCGCTAAATATAATTTGCTTATTTTCTGTCACCGAATTAGCCACCGAATATGCTTATTTTTTAGTCACCAATTTTTTTTTGGTCGCTAAATGTAATTGTTTATTTCTGTCACCGAATTAGCCACCAAATATGTTTATATTTTAGCCACTGATTTTCTTTTGGTCGCTAAATGTAATTGTTTATTAATAATAATAATAATAATAATGTCACAACTCCGGTGACAAGTGAAATCGGTGAGCAAGTTCGAACAAAGAACGGTGACACTGCGAATCGAAGAAATGTGTCGTCATCGTTTCTCTGCACTACTTTCCACTCTTCCCCTCAGCCTTCCCTTTTGCCACCGAGAAATCACGACCACTCTTCACACCGATCTGAATCTCCTCGATTTAATTTCTACCACCGCGATGGATATCGCGAACGGCGTCGTGTTGAAGATGGAGGCACTGGAGCGCGATAATGCGCCGAAGAAGGATGAGATCCAGAGCTAAGGAAGCTGATCGAGTCGCTGCGACGAGAGGCGGAAGAGCTGGAGTCGGAGGTGAATGCCGCCAAGGAGGCCAGATCAGAGGCGGCGGCATTGAGCAGCGTGCTCGAGGATCAAGAGAGAACGCTGGTGTTTCTGGAGAGGGAGACGAAGACTTTGAAGTAGTTGAACGCAGAGTGCGAGATGAAGATGCGCGATCTGGAGCGAAAGATCGACGTTATGGAAGTGTGGAAAAACGAGGAGCGGAGCAAGAGAGTCCGCATGGAGGAGGAGATGAGATAAAAGGTTGGCGAGAAAGAGAAACAGATTGAAACACTAAAGCAGAGAAAAGGTTCGCGTACTTGCCGTTTTCTGAGCAAGTACTACAATTACAAGATTTCGAAAACGACTGAGCTGCACGGGGTGCAGTTCTTCATGAAATCACAGATGTTTGATGCAAATTCTCCGATGGGGACTGATGCTCGTGTGGTGGTTGAGGAAAGTGTGATAAAGGATTATCGGAGTGTGCTTCGGAGATACTGTCAGGTGGAGATGCAGAGCCAGAGTTGGAATAGGAATATGCCCACTCCTCACTGTGATAAGCTACAGAACTTTGCAGTCATGGCATGAAGGTATCTTCTTGTCTATTCACTTTGTTTCAGTTGAGCAATTGATCGAATTAGGTTAGTTTTTTAATGGATTGAAATGTATTTATTTATCATTGTTTTTTATCGGATTATGATTGTTTTGTTTTGAACTTAAAAGCGGTTTGGATAAATTCATTCACATGGCATGTTACTGGTTGCATGATTAATTGGATTTGGAACTGTGAGAGAATTTTTCTAAGGCTGAGATAAGGGGAAATAACTTTATTGCTTGTTGTCTAGGGTTCTTAGATTTGTTTTGCATTGATTTATGGGTTGTGGTGAATTTTGTTGAGTGTTGATATGGCTATTTTATTGCTTTGATTATTTAAAACTCTAATTAAGCTTTACATCCTGGGGTTATATGCTAGTGAAATGTCAACTGGTGCTTCTCTTATTATATATAGTGCAACCCAAACCCATGGTCTCCAAGAAAGATATTGTTGTGTATGGGTATGGAAGTGTGGCTTGGAAAGACCGCATGGAAGAATGGAGCAATGATGGAGGTTTTGGTGATGACTTTGAGGATGTTGATTTGCCCATGTAACTCCCCAACTTGATCAACATTTTTATTTGTTTTATTTAAGTTTCTTATTAAGCTACATAATTGGGGTGGATACTAGAGCACCTCTTTATAACATCAAACCCAATCCATTTTGCATTTGGAAAACATTAAGACTTAAAATCACTTGATGCTCTTATTGAGATGAGTAGTGGAAAGGTGAACATCCTGTGTTAAAGGCAATGGCAGCCTTTGCATCAATATTTATGGGAAACTCTTTGGAAGGAGGCTTGCTTCTTTCCATCTTTGGAAACTCTTTGGCACATATAGGTGAGTTAATTTTTGTTTCACAAACCAAGGTTTAAGTTTCATGTTCTGCAAAAAGTTTGATTATCTTGTGTGATGGATTCTGCAGCCAAAGAGCATTTCACCAGTCGATCGATCGTTGATGTCAGAAAGTTGAAAGAAAATAATCCAGACTTTGCCTTTGTTCTGGATACCAAGGATGATAAACTCCCCAATACATTTGTCTTGTCATACAAGAGAATTCCCGAGCATGATGAACTTTGGTTTTACACTTTGGTTTTCTTTAGAAGGTTAAACAGTGACTGATGTCTTGATATTGTTTTTTATGTTTTCAACTGGATAACCAGTTTTTACTGTAATCGTTAACTGATGTTCATAGTTATTCTTGGTGATTTGGATATAGTTTGTTGAAGATGGTTGCTGCCCCTTCAAGACATGTATTTGATGAAGACTTTTATGTACAATTCTTGTATATTTCTTTTTGCTTTAAGAATGTCTTAGGTAGAGTTTAGAGGTTGTTTAAGAGTAGGGTTTTTGCTGGGTAACTCACCTCTTAACCACTGACCATGTGATAAGAGCAAACACAAAATTTCTTAAACTGTTTTTCACATGTTTTACAAAAAACACGTTTACTGCATAAAAATAAATCTATTCTTTTCTAAATAAACGGATTCTTTTTTAAACTGATGCTTTGGCTAAGTCTTGTGAAAATTAGATTTTGTGCATCAAGTATTTTGACTAAGTCTTCTACCTTTCAAAACGACTGTGTTCTAATAGTTAAGTTTTTTTTGTTATCGTTTTGAAAAATAAATCTGTTCATCTGTAAATGAATAGATTCTTTTTTACTCTGGTGCCATGTCTAGCTTAAATGGTTTTCAGTTTTGTCCCTGCACCAGAATGGTTGACTAAGTCTCTTCACATATCAAATTCTCTAACTGCTTTTTGAAAATAAATCTGTTCATTTTATTTTCAATTTGTTCTTTTTATAACAACTTTAACTATTTTTCAAAAATCTATTATAAGTTGGTTTTCTATAAAAAGAAAACTTGTTTCTGAGTTTAATAATCGATCATACAATTGAGAAAACAAGTTTTGCATCAGAGAATTAAGGGTTTAGAAAGAATAAGCATTTTTTCTTGAAAGATTTCGAAAATCAAAAGTGTGCTTGTTCTTGTTTGGTTCCAAAGCTTGGTGAGAGGTGTTGCTACTGTTCAAGCAATTTGTTCTACTGGTTTAAGGCAGATTTCTGCATCCTCTATCAGGTGTATTCGTTTCACATTTCATTTCTTGTAAAAGTGTGGTTGTACACTCTTCTTGATAGGGTTTCTTGAAGAGTGTGTATGCTGAAATAGGGTTTTTCAGCAAGTGTACCTAAGTTCTTATAGGGTTCAAGAACAGTGGTGTTTGTGTTTGTTCGAATTGTGATTTAGTGAATTTCACCTTGGATTAGGTGAAGACTGGATGTAGCTCATTGGAGTAAACCAGTATAATTGCCTTGTGTTCAATCTCCCTTAATCTTTGCACTTGAATTACTGCATATCTGTTAAACTGTCAAAAAATAAACCTGTCAATTAATAATAAATTTGTTCTTTTTGGGCTTGTTTCATATTGTTCTTAATTTATGGAAAAACTGTTTGATTCTGAAAAGAACATATATAATCTGTTAAAAGCCACTGGAACAAATTGATTGTGATAGGTTCCTCAATTAATTGTCAAGCTATCAATTGAACCTTAATCACTTGCTTAAAATTGAAGGTTGTTGTTTTGTGATTCACTGGTTTTCTTTCTAATACCAGAGTGTGTGTGACTTGCAAATTGATCTGCATAATCTTGAGATTAACTTGGCTGATATAAACGTTTTTAAACATTAACAGTGCCAAAATAAATTTCTTCAATTTCAAATAAATCGATTTATTTTTTGTATACTGTGATAAATACTGATTCTGCGAGAAACTTTTAAAAGGTCAATTCACCCCCCTCTTGAACTTTGACACTATTAAACCCAACATAGTTAACCTTTGCATTGTGGTTTGTTACCTTGCTGCATAATAAATTAATATTTCTGACAATTAAATCATGATTCCAATTCTTTTTATTGTTCTTAAAATAATTATTGATAGTATGTGAAATACTTATATGACCAAACTTATTTTGCAGCTTAGTGATCCAGAACCCAACTCTTTTGTAACAAAGTATGTCACTGGGTGCTGAAAATGTTACAGATAAAATATTTGAATTCCTTTACAATATTATTTTGTATTAAAATATTCAAAATGTCTCTTTATCTTTCTTCGTTTAAAGAGCATTCCTGGTCCTCATTTTCTATATATGTCACCTTTTAATAAATGATGCTTGTGTTTTTATTGCTTGTTAATAATAAAAATAGTAATAGTGATAAAATAGAATAAAAGTTAACCCTGGTAATGTAAAATAGAATAAATTTTATTCTTTTCAGATTACAGGTTAACAATTAGAACGTAGATGGAATCTTGAATGTGTTGTTGATTATGTTTAGTGCACCACATCTATTTTGTATTTTGTTCCAAAATAGGTATTAATAATACATATAAAAATAGTCATCGAAATAGAATCGAATCATTAAAAAAATATTTAGTCACCGAAATCAAATCAGTCGTTATAGAGGTCTTCATTTAGTCATCGAATTAGCCACAACAATTATTTTTTAATTATTTCATTCATTAGCCACCGAAAATGGTGGTTGCTATCACCTTCTATTTCAGCCATCGATTTAGCCACCGATTTTTTTATAAAAAATTGGGTCGCTAATTTGGTGCTTGAATTATGGTGGCCAAATTTTCTTCGACTGATTTAGTCACCGAAAATTCGGTTGATAATTTGGTTCCTGAATTTTGGTGACTAAATTTTCTGCGACCGATTTAGCCACCAAAATTTCAGTTGCAAATTTGCGACCACTTTATAATTTGGTCGCTAAGTGCTTTGCGACTAGGGTTTTCGCTTCCATCTTTATTTGGTGACCATTTCGGTCGCAGATATGTTTAGCGACCGATTATAGTGTTTTTAGCGACCGAATTTGGTGGTCATTAAAAGTGATTTTTTTTTGTAGTGGAAGATTATGAACGTTCTACCTATGGAAGAGAATGATATACTTGAGGTAATGCAAATAATTGGATGATCTATGAGGTCTCAATTTGACAAAAGTGGTGAAGAGGTGACATTGGATTCTGTAACTAATGTTATGGAAGTTTGTTCTTAGCTGAGTTATGCTTTTTTTTTTATAAGGGTGAGGATGAATTTTGTGGTATTGGGAGGAGTGAGATGATAGTAAATCTCACTCTTAGTTATAAGCAAAGGTCTTTAGAAATTAATGTTGCATATCCTTCTAGATATGAATATTATTACTTGAGATGAAGAACAAAATTCGCTAGTAATGTTGACACCCATATCATGACCATTAGAAAGTAAAGGTAGTCCTTCAAGTAAACATGAAAAGATTTCCATTTTGATTCAGTTGTGCAAATCTCAAGGTTCTATGGATTCCTTTTCTTTGGTAACTGAGGTCACATATATCAGTGCAAGCTTGGCTCGAATAACACAAGAGATATTTAGAAATTGTAAGATGTCTCTGTTCATGTGGGAATATAGAAAAGTTGTGAATTGTAAAGTTTGGTCATATCGACATCCTCTCGAGCATGTTGACAAGAATCTTTTTATAGAAGTATTGTGAGAAGCTTGAAAAACATAGAGTTGGCCTATATCGCCTGTTTGAGATGAAAAAGACATTAGGAAATTCATTTAATACGCATAAGAATGGAAGTCAATCAAGCAAAAGCTTAACGTAATTTTCATTACTTCAATTATAAGTAATTGTGAGTCAAATTTTGAGAACTGTGATGATTAAAGACATCTTCAAGCAAGCATAAATTTGATATATATAAAAGAAGAAAACCCTAAGGTTTATCTATAAGTAAACATGATTTCTTAAGAGTTACATCATTCACTGGTGTAGGGAGAGCAATCATATCTAAGAAGCTGACTTTAAAATTCACATATCCTTATCATATTCTCAAGTGAACATGTTAACTTTCTTTGTATCCTCCATTAACCAACATCCATAGTATCTTGCGTGTATCGTAACTAAGGAAATATATATTTGGTCACAATCATCTTCTAGCATCTGATTTAGTTAAATAAAAGATCTTTCTTTTAAGATGAAGTCAATTAGAATGTTGGATTCTCAAGTAAAGTAACTTTGTGGTAAAAATATTGATATAGCCAAAGCGTTGCAAAAACTTAAATGTTATGATTTCACTTGAGAAATAAAAGAGAAGATAACAGAATCATATCCTAATCTTTTCTTGATAACATAATTTTCAAGAACGAAATTTTTTGTAGTTGGGAATAATGTAACCCCCCAAGAATAAAAAAAAACATTTTCTCTCTCTACATCTATTCCTCTCCCTTCTCTCTTCATTTTCTCTCCCATAACTCATCTATTTCAAAATCTCATCACGTCCTACAGTAGGTGAGGAGTCGAGCTACATTTCTACCCGGTCAGATTTTCAAACAGAATATAAGTTCATTTTTTTGGCTATAACGATCCTTTATTCTCTGTTTTTTCTTAGAATTTGTTCATCAATCTTGAGGAAAATCAAAGGAGAAAAGTGATCATCTCAACTTGTTATACCATATACTAAATTCCTATTATGTTTGGATAACTTGCTCTAGGTCCCTAGATCTTGTTATAATATTACTGCTTGATTTTGGAAACGACCTTGTAGATAAGTTTTTTAGATAAGGCAAGCTAACTTTAGTTTTTAATAGTACCCTAGGCTAGAAGATCTAGACGTGGAGGGGACGTGGTCCCAATATTCAATTTCTCTTAGACGGATGTTGTTTGTTTACATATTGTTTAGTTTGTTTATATATCGTTTAAATATGTAAAAAATATTAGATTTTGATGGTTTAGTATTTAAGTGTTGTTTTTTTTATGTTAAATAGACTTTTGAATGTTGTGGATTGCATTTTGAATGATACTGTATGATGAAAATGGTATGAGATTGAAGTCATACATTTGGAATAATGTATGGATTGATGTTTGTTTGTGTATTAAGTATTGATGCTTATGTGCTAACAGAGATCTCCTAGCTTCATTGATGATCTAAGTCACATAGACTAAGATATCAGGTGGTGAGAAGCTGATGGGGGAGTTCATGCACACCGTGACATATGAGATGCACAACTTGGGTTGTATTGAACTTACCTTGATCATTTCTCTTTGATTCGTTGATAATTTAAGTCTTGGGTAATGGATCAGGTGTTGGTCTTCCAAAAGGCGTTAGTTGTTATTCTGTTTGTTGAATATCATGGATATGTATATCCATGTGGTATGTGATTGTTTTATGTTGGGATTTGAAAAAAATTGAATAATTCAGAAATTGATCAATGTAATTTGGTTTTCTCTTTTGATTGAATTGTGTATATTATAAACTTTTATTTTCACTAACTTACCTTTACTTTTCTTATTGTGTTGTGAACTGCGATGATTGTACTATGTACAGGAGCTGATGATCATACAGGTGCAGAAGAGCTTAGAAGGCTTTAGAGTTTTGTTTCGAGTTATGAATTGTAAATATTTGTATTTCTATAAGTCCTAATCATGTATTAGGAATGTTTTGAAAAATTCTAAGCTTGTATAGAAACATGCATAACTTGTATTGTAATAGTTAGATGTATTTTTGAGGTGTTACATAAAATTGTAAGAAATTGGATTCTTTATTTTTTTTTCAAATTAAAAATTTTCTCTGTTTTTAAAAATAAATAAGTGTCAAATTTATTATATTTTAGTATTATAAAGGATAAAATTAAAAAACTAGATGTCTACACCAAAAAAGAGAATCTTCTTTATATTATGTTATAGATGAATAACTATATGTTGAAAAAATGAAGAGATGTAACATCCCTAATTTTAGTCATATATAATAAAATAAAAGTAAAACAAGCACTATCTACTTAACATATGAATATACAACTATCTCATAATTGTATCTAAAAAAAATTCCTCTTCATAGGAATTTTAATATATACATCAAAAGTTTAAAAACAAACAGAGCATTCAAATTAAAGTTATTACATCCTACAGTTACTCACTAAAGAACTCTATTACCTGCAATCTCATATGCTCTCGTGTACAACAAGATCATCACAGATAAAGAAACATACACAAACAAATAACAGGGTAAGTTAACTATAAAAAAATTCTATATCATTTCAATTTCAAATTAATAAACATAATTCATCAAGTCTCATACAATTTCACAAACCATCAAGTGTCTATTAAAATTCATCTTTCACATGTCAGACTTCTACTGACTCACAAAACATAGACACTTGACTCTTTCCAGAAGATTCGTGCGTTGACTCAGACTCAAAGATTTGCATCTGTCATACTATCTCACTGTGAAATCCACACAGTTATGCGCATAAATAATCTCAATATCATTTCTCCTAGTATGATAGGGTTAATTCATATAACAGGTCAAGTTAGTTATCTTTCAAACAACTTACTCATTTATATGAACCTCATTCAACTCTCACCACCTGAATAACTTCATCTATATGATTCCATTATCTCAGGAGAGTCAGGATATCTCCTTCTAGACAAATCCCTAGTCAATGCACATCCTAACAATCTTAACACGATATTTTCTTTCTTGATTAAAATTCATATTCTAAATCTCACAATATCCAACATCAAACAATCAAGTCATACCAATGTTTAGAATTTCCAAAATACACAACAATTCATTTACTAATCATATAAATGTCTAATTAAAGAGATTTTCAATTAAATATACATGAAATAAAAGTTTAGATAATTTATAAGTAAAACTATACAGAAATAAATAAAAAACCAACCTTTTAAAAGCAAAAAAAAAAAAAATTTAGTCTAGCTTGAGCTAGAATTTTCTTAATTGAGCTAGAATCAACCCTAAAGCACCCAGACTTTCATTTTTATTTTAGCTTGAGCTAGAATCAACCCGATAGCACCCAACATTTTATTTTTATTCTAGCTTGAGCTAGAATTATCTAGCCTGAGCGAGATATGCAGAAAAGTTCTGCATAACCTAATATACGTGTTAGATTCTAAATCAAAATTTCATGCAATTTATAATTTTATAAAATCTACACATTACATTGACACTTCCTACTCAGAATTTTACAAGCACTCTCATTGAGTCATTGAGCTATTATGTCAATCTATACATATATATATATATATATATATATATATATATATATGATTTCTAAATCAAAATTATTTAAAATCAACTACCAATTCTCATCAAACATTTTATTTAACTTGATTCTACAACTATTCAAATACATTCTACGACATCTACTATATCTACTATATCTACCATTTCACATTTCAATTTCAATCAACTTCCAATACACTCAAAACAAGAAACCTTGTAAACAAATTTTTTGAATTGGTGATCATGTTACCTCCACATCTAGATCTTCTAGCCTAGGGTTCTTTTGAAAATTTAAACTAGCTTCCCTCACCTTTACTTGAACAGATGCTCACGAAGAGCTCCAAACCTATTAAAAGCTTTAAGAGTAGCTTAACCTGCACCACAAAGTCCTAATAAAAAATCTAACTATAACACTAGGACTCTGATCTGACAAAGACTAATCCTATAACTAAAAGAGGCACATGCATAAACTTAGATTGAGACAAACCTACAAGTACAAAATTTGACTCAAAGAAAAGAGTAAAAATTGAACTTACTCTATCAAAGATTCTGATGAGACAGTCTTGTAGATCTCACTACCAAGAGACTAATGGCAGACTCTGATCGTCAAACTGATGAGTGAGGAGGTTAAAATCTTAGAGAGAAGGGAGAGAAAAAGAAAAAAGGAACTTCTAGAAAGATGGTGGTTCTTTTGAAATGAAACCTAATAACTAAATTTTCTATTTATATATTCTTTTCATTTTAATAATAAAATATTCATGTGTCATTTAAAATATATCACTCTTCTATTATAAGGTAAATTTCTAGATCCTTACAAGAGACGAAGATGAGAGAAATATGATAAAAAGAGTACGAAAAGAAAGAAAAAAAGATTAAATGAAACAAAAAGGAGATATAGATATTTTTCCTAAAAGTGTTTTATTACTATTTTTATATTAGTTCAAAATTTACCAACTATTTCACAAAAATTGTGCTAATAATTTTTGTAAAATTCTTAAAATTGTTATAAGTTATTTAGATTCTATTTATAAGTTAAAGAAATTTGTTCAAACATTGATAAGACGAGCGTTGACAAGAAGATATACGAGCATTGACAAGAGGAGCCTCGATCGGAGGACAAAAGATTAACATGCAAGCTCCAATAATCTTTTAAGGGAAGTCTATAAATGGAAGTTTTCCCATAAATAATGTAAAAAAAATCACAATCAGATAGGGTTGAATTATAATTTTACTCATTTTCGAAACGTTTGACAAATATCACTAATTAATAATGTTAAGAAGATGATCTGTAAAAGAATATGAAATTTTCATTAATTGATGATGCGTATATTGACTCTTCTCTCTCTTATTCAATCTTTTATATTTCTTGTGCTTGCATTATCTTTATCTCTTCTTTTCTCTTCGCGTGCCTACACTAGAAGAAAATTATTAAATAGATATGAAACTTAAAGACAAAAATTAATTATTACCATACTGATTAAATTAGATATTATGTTAGAGACTAAAAAAATCTTAAAATTGTACTAATAATTTTCAAAAAAATCTTAAAATTGTTTCAAGTTATTTATATTCTATTTAAAGTTAAATAAATTTGTTAAAACTTACATTATTTTCATTTTACTCCTTATAAACTAATTGAGGTTTTATTTGTTTTCCATTTATACTTTATTTGAATAAAGCATGAAGGTTCTAATATGTGTAGAACTTTTAAAATATGAACTTAATAATAAGAATTAAAGCATAAGATTTTTTTATAATTTTTATATTTAAAGTAAAGATAAAATAAATAAGTAAAGATGTTACACCATTAAAAAAAATCATACTATGTAAGCATTTACAAGAGGACATAGATTTACATGTAAGCTCCAATGATATTTTACAAGAAGTCTATAACGGAAAGTTTTTCAATGAAAGATGTGAAAAATAAGGAAATCACAATAAAGAGGGTTGAATTGTAATTTAATTAATCTTGAAAACTATTGATAAATATCAATTACAAACGTTTAGATGATGAGTTGGTTTGTAAAAGAATATGAAATTCCATTAAATAGTAACGCGTAACGCGTGTCCGACACCCCACCTTAATTAATAATTACAATATCAATACAACAAAATAATTAAATAGAAACTAATTTTAGAGAGAGAAAACATAATCAATCATCATATTGACTAAATTAGATACTAAAAAAATTATTTATATCTAAAGTAGTTTCTATAATTAACAAAATTTATAAATTTGTTTCTAAATTGGTATCTAATTAGCTAGCAAAGTACCAACTACTTTAGATTCTAAACTTTTTAGTTAAAACCTTGATAGTTAATTAAATATCAATTAACTAATTAGATCCCCATTCAGAAACTAGTTTATAAACTTAGAAACTACTTTAAATACAAATAATTTGTTAGTCTTTAAAATAATATATAATTTAATAACTAGCTATTACTATTTTGTAAAATTGGTTTGTATTTAATGATTTTTTCTGTATCTATTAGTATTTAAAACAAACTCTATAAATACCCTCTAACCCTTCTCTTTCTCACTCACTCCATTCTACTTCTTGTGTTTCCTTTCATCTCTTTCTTTCTCTCTATCTATTCTCCTTCTAAGTTTCATCACTAAAAGGTAAGGGAAAAGTGAGGTTAGAAATTTTTCTTATATTAATCTTTATACACATATATGTATCTTATTAACTTTTTATTTATTTTGAGCCTTATAATATTTTATATTTATTTTTGCTTCTATCATTTGGTTTATTTGTAATAGTTCATCTGCATTCTTCTTCTCATTTTTGCATTTTGATTATTCAATTTAATTTAAGTTTTATATTTCTATGATTTAAAATATTTTGAGACACACTTGTCCATTTTATTATTTTATATTTCTATTATTAAATTTACTTTCACTTATTTACTAGTCTTTTTTGTTTTAATTTTTCTTCTTATTATTTGTTTTCTTTTTAATAATATGCGGATCCTTTTTATTTTTTATGATTTTATCATTTAGTTTACTTTCAGTAATATATTGGTCATTTTATTCTTTTATGTTATTATTTTATTATTTACAAGTGATTTCAATTCCTTATTTTATTTATGTTTTTATATTTAATTTGTCCCGAATGATATATTTGTCCATTTCTTTTATGTTTCTCTTATTTAAAATTATTTCTTATGATATATGGGTCCACATCCAATTTATCCATTTAAAGTTCTTGCTTTAATTCTTATTTTTTTTTTCTTTTGTTTTAGGTAAAATATTTAGATATTATTTTTTATTATTATTTTATATAAAACGAAGATCAAAAGTAAATAAATTTTTAATTCAAAAAGTTTAGACAAAAAGTTATGTATATACTTTAAAATTATCTTTACTATATTTATTCTTTGTAATAAAGTATAAAGATAATATAAATATATAGGTAACTTCTATCTAATAAAATTTGTTGAATTAAGACTTATTTATTTTTTATATTCTTTCTTTATATGAATGTGTTGAATAGAAAATAATATTTAAACTGTTTTATATAATAAAAGAAATTAAATAAAATAAGAATTAAAGCAAGAACTTTTAATTGAGTAATTGAGTGTGGACTAATATGTAGTAGGAAATAATTTTAAATAAAGGAAACATAAAAGAAATGCACTAGAATATGACTGGGATAAATTAAATAAAAAGTATATAAATTATGGAATTAGAAAAATATTTAACTAGTAAATAATCAAATAAAAAGAACTTAGTAGAATAAAAGAATCAATATATTTGAAGAAGTAAATTAAACAATAGAAACATAAAAAAATAAAAAAGATTAGCATATTATTAGAAGGAAAATAAATAATAAGAACAAAAATTAAAATAAAAAGCACTAATATATATCTTGAAGTAAACCACATAATAAAAAATTAAATAAAAAAACTATTAGAAATAAATTAAATAATAAAAATATATAAAGAGAAATGAAGTAAAATAATAAAAAATTAATAAAATACACATAAATTTATTAAGATTAATATAAAAATGTATAACTACTCCCCTATACCATTAGCGAATAAACTAAAAAATAATATAAATTATAGTTAATAATCTATATTTATACCTATATAAAAGAACTCCATTATAACTGTTTTTTAAAAAAAAAAAATCTATTTTATTTTATTATTTTATTTTTTATGTTTCAGTCATTTTCTATTTTTAAGTATGTACTAAATAATTAATTGAAAACTGCTTTTTTATTTTATTTTTAATATTAATATACTGTTATTTTGTAAAAAGTAGTTATTAATTTTAAATTTTAAATAAGCAGTTATTAATTTTAAATTTTAAATATGAAGTAGTTTGTCAAAGTGGAACAAAAGAGTTTATAAAAGGTGGAAAACGTAAAATAGTTCTTACAATAAAATAATTTAATTTTTTTCATATCTTCATCTCACTTTAAAAAAATTATAGTTTTTAACTCTTTTTTTTATTTTGATTTAGTTGTTATCCTTTTATATCATTTGGTTTTATTTCTTTATAAAAAAAATATGAATATAATAATAATAAAAATAATTAATTTTGATCTTACTTTAATTATTTTTAAATTCGTTATCATTGTATTGTATCCGTAATGAAATTCATTAAATGTATTTATTAATAGTATAAAGAATGTAACATCATCCAATATGCTTGAATTCTGCATCCATTTTACGTTATTAATAAATGCAATTAATGGATTCTAATTACATCAAATTATTTTTCTTCCGTTTTAATATAAATATTTATTACACCAATTTAATTTTTTAAAAAAAAACAGATGTCTGCACTTCTTACAATGAACTTAAATTTTTATATATACTTCAACAGATAAGTAATTAGTTTTTTTTTTTATTTTTAACGTAATTTAATATAACATTAAATTTTTAAAATTAAATTACAATTAAAAAACTCAAACTAAAACAAAAAACTATTATGCATCCATTTTTTTGTGTTTCATTAATATTTTATTTTTTGTTTTTCAGACTTTCCCTACAATTTTTCTGTCTTCCACAATTTGTGTATCGGCCTCCCAACATTTTTTCTTTCATATTTACAAATTTATATGTAAATAGTTTTTTTTTAAAATTAATATATTTTATATATTTGGAACTTTCAAATTTTTTACACCTATAAAATTTATTCCAACAACATAGGTATATTTAAAATAAATTGTGTAATATGCAAAGTAAAAATGAAACGCTCACAATAATCGTGTTATAAATTTTCCTTTTTTTGAAGGAAAAATTATTAGGCTGATACACACATTTTCTTTTTCAAAATTCTAGTATATAACTCTTAAGTTTTCATATATAATATATGCTTATAAATTTTATAAATATAGGTATTTTTAATTAAGTCTTTAAATTTTTTATTTGAGTGAGTGTTTAAAATACTTTTTATTTTCGTTTAAGAATTTGTAGTTTGATTTTATTGTCAACTAGACTTATCACTAGTTCTTTTTTTCATTTGTAATTCGTTAATCAACTCCATTTCTCTTCTTCAATTTCTTTAATTTGTCAGATTAATTTCTTTATTTTTTTATTAAATATTGCTAATAAATTATTAAATAAAAATTAATATTAAAAAAAAAATAATTAGTTGTTATATACTATTTTAGAGACTTAAAAAATTTACTAATATCTAAATTAGTTTTTATTATTAATAAATAATTTTTAAATTAATATCTAATTAACTATCAATATTTTAATAACAAATTATTTATTTTTAAAAAAATAATAATTAAAATATCAATAACTAATTAAATAAGAATTTAAAATTTATTTATTAATAATAAAAATTAATTGATAAACAAACTAAAAGATAAAAAAATACATCATCCATTAATGATAAAAGGGAATCAGTAAAGTAACTAAAAAAATTTCTTTTTTTAAAAAAAAAAAACTTATCATTAGGTAATGCATCATATGATTATATAAACACGTCATATGTGTAGCAGTATGGACCGAACAGTCAGCACCAGATGCTTCCACAGCCGAGTCGACCGAACGATACACGATCATGCAGGATGATCGACACCTTTGGTCTATTAACGCTTAAATCAATGTTAGCAAAGTTAAACCATCATTACGAATTAGGTAATACACCTCTAAGTACGATCGACCTCACTAATTCAGCCTAATAAGGTAAGCCCATTAAAATAATATAAATAGCGCATATTCCAAGAAACAAGGTACATCATTAATGACTTAATGACTGTACACTTCTGAATGCCGAACGCCCTTTGCTGACTTGAGCGTCGGAGTGCCTTCTGCAGGTACCCCCATTCGGCATTCTTCTCAGAGACTGAGCGATCAGGCGATCGAGACCTAAAAGAGTAATACGAAGACTGAAGGAGTAGGCTGAAATGCGAGCTGAACGACCAATAGAAAGAAAAAAGACGAAGTCAGTCAACATTTCTCTAGGTCCCATCCCATCTTCCTAGTCGGAACAATTTTGTTTCTCTCTCACATTTTCTTTTTCTCACATTTTCTTTTGTAATGAAATTGAATGAGGAAACATTGAATAGAGTGGTTAGTAGTAGTTGTAAATAGCCCTTTTAAAGATTCAGAGTGAGAACATGGGAGTTCTGCAAGTGCCTCAAAAAGTAGATAAGTGCATAAGTGTAAACTGATGAATGTGTAGGGTTATAATGCTCTATGACAATGCACTATCACAGCTTCTTGGTGTGCAGAAATAGTACATATCTAAAACTATTGAACTTGCTGCCAATGTACACATAAATCATGTGCTCAGGGACACATTGTACCCATAATCATAAAAATTTCTTTCACACCTACTTTCATTTAACAACTCTCTATAATAATATAATTATATTTTTATTTAAAAATTAAAATTAATATAATTTAAACATTAATTTAATGAATTGTGATGTGAAATTGGTGTTTTTACTGTGTATGACGTGACTATTAGTACTGTTAATAAAATCGAAGTTTTATCTTATTTAATGAAAAAAAAGAAATGAATATGTAACTATTTACTTATTTTTGAGATATTTTGTTTTATATTTTTATAATAATTATTAGTTTTTTTAATAAAATCCATGCTTAGTAATGTTTTTGCCATCACATAAAAAAATAACATAAAATTAAAAAATAGAAAACAAAACATGAGGAATTAGATCAAATTCATGCGGAAAAAAACTCACAAAAATAATTTAAGTAACTACCTTGGAAGTTTAAACCAAAAAAAGAAAAAAAATAAAAACAAGAAATCAAATAAAAGAATATTCTCTATAAAGACAACAAAGAAAAACAACTAAATCATAAAAATTCAATCAAATTGACTTTCGTTTGCATTCATAAAAATCATATGATATCAAATTGACCTCATATAATAGATGTTAAAAAATACATTCCAAATTTTATAATTCAAAAATATATTTTTTTTTATTTACATCTCCCAAATTGTAGAATCTAAAAATATTTTCTGAATTCTACAATCTGAAATTTTTTTTTCCTTAAAAAATTATTTTGGATTACAAAATACACCAGATATTCTCGGATCTGAAAATACCTTTTGGAATCTACAATATAGAAATATCTTACCGATTTTATAATCGATAATGTATTTTTTTAAAGAGATTCATTTTGGATTGTAGAATCTGGATGGTATTCCTAATCCAAAAATACTTGTCGTATTCTATAATCCAGAATTTTTTTAGATCACCCATTCCAAAAAGAAAAACATCAATATAATAAAGAGTATTTTTGATACTTTAAAAAGTATGGGGTGACACAAGAAGCTATGAAGGTGCAGGGACCCAAATAAAAAGGAAGCTATGTCTTAATTGCAAATGATTTTTCTTCATGTACCCTCATGATTACTAATCGCACACCTATAATAAAGAAAAAAACTAAAATATCCTCCCTTGTTGTACCACACTACCAGTGCACTCTTTGGGAGGAAGAAGAAGATAAAGAGTAAAATGGTGGGTTTAGTTGGAAGTTTGTTCCAAAAAGCTATATATGTTATGACAATATTGTTCTAGAAATTTTCTTTTGGAATGCATCTCATATGTTTTGGAAATTTTTTTCCAAGAAGCTTGTCTTGAAAAGTTTATTCCACAAAGTATCTCATATATTTTGAAAAGCCTGTTTCAAAAATTGTATTCCAAAAAGCTCGTTCAAAAATGCATTTCATATATTTTGTTTTGAAAATAATGTTATGAAAATCCTGTTTTGGAAATTGTGTTCTAGAAATCATGTTCCAAAAATTACAGAAAACTTGTTCCAAAAGATTTTTAGAACAGGTAATCTAGAAATCACCTTTATGATGGTAAAATGGTTGTTTTAAAAATTATGGGGTGTTGGAAGAAAAAGTAATCGATTGTTAATAAACTAGCCCATATACTAAACTCGACTTCAATATTGGGCCTACTATTGGCACCACCAAATTATTAAATAAACCCCAACCAAATTGAAAAGGCTTTGTTGTTAGTTAAAATGTTAGACTCAAGTTACTTTAGGATGATATCTAAGCATTTCGACTCACTCTTGAGACGAAACTCTAAAAATTAATTTTGATGATATCAATACATGAATAGTTAACAAAAATATTTAATTGTGAGAAAAATTTCATACAAGTTTTAGTCTTCAATAATTTAAACTCGAAGTTATTTTTATTATATAACAATGTCAAAAGAAGGGATGAAATACATACATTCAATGTAGGTCTAAAATAAAGTGTTCAAAGCAAGTTTTCAAATTTTTCTCACACTCATTAAGCTTTGGATCAAACAATTTTGAAAAAAAGCCATCCTATTCTCCCGTGTACCTATACCAAGATAAATCAAATTTATCATTCCATAAAGATCAAAAAAATTATTGAGACACACTCGCAAAATTAGCTATTGTGGGTTATGTTTGGACCAAAATGTGTGAACAACTGATCATCAAGGAAGAGTTAACACAAGATCAATGGCTAAGTTTTGAGAAAGTCACCCAACAAACTTCTAGGAGCAAGACAAAGAAACTTGAAAAGAAGCTTCATAAGACCAATAGAGTCATTAGGACTCTTAATCATGATTTAATATGTAATAATTTGATTTTGTATTTTTACTTTAGTTCTACTTTGGGATAATTCTTGTTTAGTTGCTAGATTAACTTAGTTATTCTTTAAATAATAGTGTTAAACCTAAGACAAGGTGATTATTGGAAGATTTGATCTAATAGTCTTGTCTCAACCGTCTAATCTTAAATAGTATAATCTTTATAAAAAGGTATAGAAGACTCATGATTATAATCATAACAAATAATATCTAGTTTTAAACTAATATCTTTGTTTTAAGTAAGTTATAAAAGAAACTACAAGATCGTCATGTGATAAGAAGCTCAAATATTGTCAAGTCAGCAATCTGTCTTTCAAAAGATCGTATAATAAAAGATAAATACTCACGATGAAACTCTATAACAAGATGAAAAATCGATTTGAATTAGTTAAATTGTCTTAATAAGCCATCAACATGTTGACTAATGAATTCTAGTAAGGGTTTCGCACAACAAACTAACTTTTTGCATATTAATAAAACATATTGATTAATAAAACATTGTCTTTCCCTCTAAAAAATGGGCTATAATTGGTTATAAATTTAATGGTAAACCATCTTGTCTAAAGTCATTTAGCAGTTCATGTAGTGATTTATAATACATACAATTATGTGATAGCATCCAAAGTAATGTACTACCCCTAGAAATCGTATGTATCTAGGTAGTAGTCCCCAAGAAAGGATATATTTTCATGAAATCTGAAGCTCTTCATTCAGGGTATGTGTGGTGGAGTTTCTTCATAAACACTTCTAGGAGAAAAATAAAATTAGCTTATACATAAATTAAAATAAAAAGGAAGAGAAGATACATGAGAGAAAATCTATGAATTAACTTATGAATAAATAACTTTAACTTACAGCAAAAATAATTTCAATTTTTTCTTGTTTTTCTTTTATATTCCTGATCAATAGAGAAAAAATGCCATCATAAATCCATTCTACAAGGCTTTAATCATTTGATGCAAGGAGAAGCTTCAATTTATATCTTGAGAATAATAATATATGAACATAAGGAGTGAGGGAATATTACCTTGAGAACAACTAACGACTCTCACACCAGCACTGACGCCTAAGTATGATACACATGTGAGAAAGCATTTAGAACAATCTCTGCACCAAAACTCTGATGGTTGCTTTAATGCACTTCAAGCGATTATAGCTCTTTAACTAGTCAGCCACAAATGTATCAAAGGAGTGCCAAAATCTTCATAGAAGCATCTTCAGATTAAGGCAGCAAATTTACGCTAAAGCATCCGAAGCATAATGATGCTGTAAATACTTCCATGCCTAGCCCCTTCTTTTGATGAACTTCTAAATGTCATTTTTATCATCATGCTGAAAAGGCCTTAAGACCAATGATCAAATTAAATGTGGGCATAAATATTGGCCGAACTATGAGCATCAGAAGTTTAAACGATAAGACTTTTCTGAATCACTTCAACCTCTGACTGCAATGAAAATATTCTAATTTATGAAGTCAAATTTCACTTCTGATCACAGCCTTTCTAGCTATAACCAATATTCCTAATCCATCAACAATTTTGATGTAGAAGTATGAGGAGATTGTACTTACATGGTTTTTCTTTTAAGTAAGGCATGATATCCTTACTGCTGCATACTTTTCCAGTTAAATTTCCTACCAACTAGGAAGAGATGCAGAATTCCCGTATCACTAAAAAATCAATCAAATTCAACTTCTAAATAATGGCTGGTAAGGAATTCTTGTTGTCACACAAATCAATATTTCCTCTACCACAGAGTGCCATAAATTTATCATAAAATTGCAACAGAGGACACTTGTCTATCAAGTTGGAACCAAGGTATGCATCTTTGAGGAACACGGTACTCCGTTCACCTTTATTAGTGAGGTAAAATATCCCCTGATGCTTTATCAAGCAAAGCAGTAATTGAGAGGGCAAAAGACACTCTGCATGAAATGCCTCAAGTTGTGCAGATGTCATCCTCTTCTCCATGGTCAAGCTCAAGAGCTCATGAATCACTGCCACAGTTCGTTTTCTAGCTTTTGGATCAGCAGCATCAAATCTCCTTGCATTCAAATAAGGAGAAGGGAACTCCAACTTCTGCCACCTCTCAAGATGCTTAAGGAAACCAACATTTGGCCTAAAACCAGCAGGAAAATTCATTTTGAATGCAAATGGACCAAGGTAGTTCCCATCTCTTGAAATATTCACCTTCCTCCTATCCCCGTTTGCCTTCAGGTCCACAACTCCTTCCTGTGCCAACCTAATTCATGTATAAATTAACTCATTTTGTACCCAAAAAAATTATGTTCAAAGTCTCACTATTTATGTCGTTAGAGAACACCTTTTCACTGAGAAATAATCACCTTTTTAAATTAAAAGGGCTTTTAAAAGTTGCAAAAAAATTAAATTATTATTCAAAATAATCTAATTCTAACCCAAAACTAAGAAGAAAAAAATTTCTTAAAAGTTAAACAAATGCAAACATGTATCTAGAAATAGCAACTTAAACAAAAAAAAGAAGCAATTATTTTAGCAAAATAAATAAAACTATGATCGGTAATATTATGAGAAGTAACCATTAGAGTCTTTAATTTTCATAATGTTATGGAAGACCATATTCATGGAAGGGTACTAAAGTTATGAATCATGGACTATGTTGGAGATCAACCATTCATCAGTAATTATATCTTTAAATAAAGTATATAAGTAGAATATGATTTGAGAGTCTATCTTACTAATAATTGTTGACCTATAGTGTTACTCAATATCGGGTTGTTATGAGAACATTGGCAAATAACTAGTCCAACATACTTGAGATAGCTGGTCCTCAGAATAAAAGGATACCTTGAAGATCCCTTATTGACCAATGATATGATTAAGATATCGTTTATAAACACAACATAAACTCTATCTTATAAGGTTTTTACTAGTAACAGTCTAAAATAGAATATTCAAGGGGATGGAAATCTTAACATAAATTCTATCTTATAACTCGTTTTTACCAGTAATAATATCCAAGGGGATACAAATCTCATATAATGAATTATTTTAATAGGAATGAGTTAAGTCTAAACCCAAATTCTAACATACTACAATATTTTTTTTGTGAAGGATGAACGGACAAATAAACATCAAAGTCAACAACCAAATTAACTTTCTTCTTAAGAGTTGTGTTCTTTATACACCCATACTTTTTGTGTCCATCACTTTCCTTAGTATTCTTTCTTACATATCATATTTGTCTCTCTTTTCCTCTCTTAGTAATAAATTGCAGCTCTCTTCTAATAACAAATTAACTAGCGGAGACAATTTCTGAGATGAAAACATGCACAATATTTAAAAACAAAATCCTAAAATTTAGCAAATTCCAAGACATGTAACATGCAACTGTTACATTGGTTTGCTCGGCAGAATTCTCCGAAGAATCTATTTGGAAAGAAAAAAAAAATCTTCACAATTTAAAGCGTTCAGATGCAAAAACTTCTACAATGTATGTAATGATTATTATCCAAACACACGTACCTAGTCTCTCTAGCAGTGACAGCCAAGGTGGAATCCCAATCCTCCAACAGAAGACAGTCCCTTCCGCGGAAGGGCTTAACCGCGAAAAACTGCGGGTATTTCGGAACCAAACAGTCCTTAAAATCGGAGGGAAGGCCCAACTGAGGCCCAACGAGCTCCAGCGTTTGAAGCGGCAGCTTGCAATCGACGCAGAGCATGAGCAGCTTCCGCAGGTTGGTAACCAAGAGGGATTCCATGGAGGCTCGGGCGTGGGCCTCTTCCTGGGCTAGGGTTCGGGCCCGGGCCGTGAGAGAGACGGAAGGGGGCGTCCCGGCGACGCGGAAGACGGAGGGGTGTTTGTCGATGAGGGCCATGAAGGCCCATTTGCGAACGAAGCCGACGTTCTTCTCGAGGTCGCGGAGGAAGAGGGGGGAGTGGTGGGGCTGAGACTGGATGAGGGAGGCGAGGTGGAGAATCATCAATGGCTTCTTCCGCAGTTCCATCACTCTGTCTAGTTCCGCCACTCTGTGATAAGTTTTCTTCTTCGGCCTTCTTCCGCCGCCGGATTTGTGCCTAACGCCGAAACGCACGTTTCTTAATGCGCCGAAAGGAATGGCGCGGCGGAACATGGCAGCGGCGAAGGAGAATTTTGAAACACAGGTTGAGAGCTTCAGAGCAATGCAAGGGGGAACCGAGAAATGGTTTAAGGTTTTTTTTTTTTGGGTTTAACTTTTATAGAATTTATTTATTTATTTTATCTTTGTTTAATTGAGATGAACATAAATATTATTTAGTTTTTTTTAATTATCCCATTATCATCACATAAATTTTTCTGTGTTATACAAATGAAACAAGAGAGTATATTAGAAATATTTCCAACACATTTAATTTCTTTACGCCTATTTTACATATTTTCTTTTTATTAGAGGACAAAGTTAATGGATAAATTTGGACAAATACTTATATTGATTATAATAATAAAACCTTGTATTGTTATATTTTGTTGTATTATAAATTATAGTTACATATATAATATTGCTTTATAATTAAACACTTGTTTATATAAAGTAATGTTGAAATCTATTTTTATAAAAGAAAATAATTTTAATTATTAAGTTAAAAAATAATTTTCTTAATAAAAGAGAATAATTTTTATTACTTTTAATTGTATCTAAATAAACATTTAATTCTTTTTACTAATTTGTTTCTCTTCTTTAAACAATATAAGATATTTTAGATAAATAACTGAATAAATAATATGAAAAATATAACAAGTAAAAATAAATAAAAAATGTATATAATTAATCTATAAAAAAAGCTACAAAGCTAAAAATCAACAAAATTTCCATTTTATCAATAAAATAAATTAAAATTTACACAAAACAACATATTAACATGTATAATTCATTTTACATTTATCAATTACTTCACCAAATCTTACTCAAAAGTTATAATTTATTAAACTAGTTTAACTGAAAAAGTCTTCAATAGACTTTTCAAATACTTTTGCCACACATAACTTAAATGGTTTGTTTCTTCTATTCTTCCTGGTATTAATTACAGAGAAAAATGTTATCAAGACAATTGCACATTTTTTTCAATATATTCTTTGATATCTTATTCTAGCCTTACTACTAACAAGTTCTAGTTGTAAAATCAACATGATATTGTAACCAATAATCACTTTGAAAATATCCAAACGCTTAAAACTCAGTTACTGGAAGGATTCTACAGTTTTTAAACGTCAAAAAAACATGTTAAGGTAGTGTCGTTGACATATCAGAACAGAATGGAATGAGTTTAGTTCTCTACATTTGATGAATTTCAAATATAGAACATGTTATAGACTACGTGATTTCTCAAAAATGGCACATTTTGATGCAAACTAAAATGCATGGAATAAAACAGAGCTGATATAACAGTTCCATTTCATTCTGTCCATAGTACACATGCAAACCTACCTAAGAATCCTTCAAAATTGAATCACTCGAGCAATACAAGTAAGAATATAATACATTTGGCAAAATCCTGAAATGGTCTTTCAGTCTTGAAGTGATGGTCAAGAATGTCAACTTCATCTTTCACCCAAATGTAAAGGCAAAACTCAGCAGCTAAATCTATACTAATGATAGAAAGTGAAATGAGCACTTCAAGTACAACATCAAACACAGCCTTGGCTGTGAGTAGAAGAATGATCTTTAAAGCGTTGAGTGAGTAGAAAAGGAAGTTACTTGGCCTTCTTAACGAGATTAGAGGTTCGAAACACAGCATCATCTCTGATGAAACTCCACCAAATGTAGGTTAGAGGAATGGTAGTGGCATGCCAAATAGCATGTGCATCAAAAAGTCCATGATATGGAGGGAAATCATAGATTTCTAGGAGCATTGCAAGGCCACCAGAAAAAACAACAAACAATAGCTTCCAACGTGAAGGATGCTTACTACAACCAGCCCAAACTGCCCACATGGAAAGCTGTGCCACGGCCATCACTACACAAACTATCATATTCCATCCTACAGTAAGGTTGAAAATGTTATCAAAATCAGCACAAGAGAAAATGGATAAGAGAAATGAAAGATATAATAAAGAAAAAATACAAGTCAAAACTTATGTCTCTCTCATGTGCACATAAAAGCTCTTGCATTGGGAAACTTGCAGTAAACTCATAACTTCAATTTTGTTAAAGATGGTAGCTATTCAAAACCAAATCCAATCTTTGCACCCCCTCAAAAATCAGTCTCATATGCTTAAGGTCAAAGAATGGGTTGGAACTGGGAAGAAAAATGATAAGCTAAGAATGTTGTCAATAATCTTGTGATGGAAGCAGAAGCCACAAAGATGAAGGACATACATAATTAACAGAGATCTCAAGATACGTGATTTTGTCAAGGAGATCAATAACAAATTGGTCCTGCCTTCAACTCCACTCTAGGCAATAATAATATAAAGATTACATGACAGGACATACCGTAATCTAGTAAATAGAAGTTGATGTACATTACGTGGGTGGTCACAAAAGCAATAAATGGAGCAGCAACCATAACTCTGGTAGCCTCATCCCGAACACTGAAGGTTCGTAAGATGGCTAAAATGAGGGAGTATCCAAGGAGAACCACTGCAGATGAGTAGTCTAGTTTCTCTGTTAGATCAACATCTCTGCAGTACAAAAAGACGCAGACAATTTAAATTTAAGACTAAGAGAGGAAAAGAAGAAAAGAAAAAAGAACTTCAGATGAAAGGGAAATTTTAGGATACATAAATAGCTATGTTCAACTATTAATGTGACATGTTTTGTTTCTTTTTCACTGTTAAAGTGGGATTTTTTAAAGCAAGACTGAGGAAATTTCTTGAAACATCAACATAATTCAGAACAATATAGTAATTAGTTTAATTAAAACCGCTTATATATTATGGACTACACAAAAATGAATTTTAGGTGAGCCTTCTTCAAAGATGTCAATGAATCTTAGTATTAGAAATATTCTTAAACCAAAAATAAAATTAAGAAACTGTTTCTGCATTAACATTTCATATGCATACATACACAGTGATTCAATTTGAGTCATGTCTTTTGCCAGCTGATTCAGACTTCAAATTAAGAGCTAAAAGGTATAACTTCACTAGCAAAAAATAATACAGACAGATTGACACCACCAAAAACTAATTACTATTTATGGTCAAATAGCAAGGTATCCTCCAAACAGGTAGCATTATAATTATTCTTAAACTAAAAAATAAATTAAGAAATTTTTTATGCATTCACATTTGATACGCTTATATTTTGATTCAATCTTCATGAACAAACAACACAGCAGACAGACTGATTAACACCACCTAAAATAATCCCTATTTATTAATGGTCAAGGTTTTTATTAGCAGGATAACCAAATCAGAATGACATTATTAAACACAAAAATCTTTAGATTCAGTTCAAAATACTTAAAATATCTGCATATCTTACCGACTGTGGAAAACTCCACTCCAGAACCAGGAGTTTAGTGATAAGAGCCCATATATATGCCACAGACCAGCATACTCATAATATGCCTTCTTTCCATCTTTTAGAGGCAATTTATAGTATATAAGTATGAAAAAGGAGACCCAACCATGAAAATGCATTGCAAGATTGAGAGCAGAAAAAGCCACAGAAGCAGGCTCCTGGTTAAAAGCCACAAAAGCAGTTCATTAAACAAAGGCATTTAAAATGATTAGATGCCAACACAAATGAAAAACTTAAGTATGGCTTCTTTGCCAACAAACCTGCATCCCATATAAACGCCTGAATGGCCATTTGCCGTGATATTTGACTGTGCCAAGGTTCTGTGACTCCCTTTCTTTCTCTCTATCAACCATGCAGTAGTACCGACAGTCACATTGACAATCCCATTTTTTCCATTGTAAATAGAGTGGTCCTTGCTGCATGTACCATGGGCGATCAGAAAATTCTCCATCTGAAGAAAATTTACAGTTTGGAAAGCATCTTTGGCCAACACATCCAGTCTGCTGACATTGTGCTACACAACCCCTGATATCCAAACCAAACAAGAAAAAAAAATTAGATGGAGAAATCCAACAAAATTCCACTTAACTCAGGGTAACTTAGAGTATTTGAATGCAATGAAGATTTCCTAGATACTACAACAAGCAAAACTGAAAAAGGAGCAAAAGGCAACAAGTAATGAACCTGTAGCTTGGATCAGCATCACCAGCACTTGCATCAATTACCTCCACAGACCAAGAAAGCACCAAAAGAAAAGCACACACCCAACCATCAAACATCTGGCTACATAACATTGAAACACAAAGGTCACATACAAGGTTATCAAACTCGAGAGTTTACGTAAACTCGTAGAACTCCATAGACTCGAGTCATAAACTTGTAAGAGTTTACTTCACATGAAAAAAAAAATTAATAATAAATAACTACATTTAATCCTGAATGAGAATTATATAACTTCAAAGTACCTCAAACAAAAAAATTCATACAAATACTACAAGAGTTAAATTATTCAAGTCATAAAAATTAAATCATTAGAAATGAACAAATGTGAAAGTTTTTAGGTTCAATCCTCTAATGATATCCTCTCCTCCATCATCTCCATCTTCATCTTCATCTTCATCACAATCCACATTGGCATCAAAAGTTATATTTTTAAGATCAAATGCAACCTCAGTTGAATTTGATCCACTCCCAGACTTTCTTAAAAAATACACTGCTCCAAATTCAACTTCTGCCAAAAATAAATTGCAGCAAGTTTTCCCAGTTAAAAAAAACAGAGAGCATTCCAATCAAAAAAAAAATCTGCAGCCCATCTTGTAAAAAAAAAACAGAACCCTAATTCCCTAAATCACACCACATAACAATTCAACCCTAATTCCACACCACCTATCTCTAACCTTATATGATCAACGGCACCTCCGCGCACTCCACAGAAGACGCAAAGTGAAACGAAAACGAAAACGAAACGCGAAACCCTAAAGGTGAGTTTATTTAATTTAATTTTCCCCATTCAGAACGAAACCGTTCTGGGTTAAAAGGAAAACCCAGTTGCACTCGCCAACTCGGAACAGACTCGCGAGTTTGACCGAGTTCATCGAGTTCACTCCAAGTCTGCTAGTTTACTCAAAAACCGAGCGTACTGCCGAGTTAACTCGGTAAGGGTATGTGGACTCGGACGAGTCGCGAGTTTGACAGCCATGGTCACACGTCTACACCAGCAGAATTATGCAAATGCTACCAAAGTGGTGCATGCAAAATTCTACATTTCTGCCCAAATAATTCTCCTTCAAACATTGGTAAGCGAAAAAAGGAAAAAAAAAAAAAGTTAGTGGGGTGAGAGGAAAGCACACATAGTTCCACAAAATTTAGTATATTCAGACACAATAAGATCTTCAAATCAAGACCCACATCTCAAATCTCGTGAAAATGGAATCTTTACCATTGTGATAGATCGGAAGTTCAAAAAATAGAGAGTATACATACATAGCAGAAGCAGCCAAAATCGCATCTATGCAAAATTTGCAATAACAGTACACGTTCTAGTGAGAGATTTTAAGAGGGTAAAAGGAAAACCAAAAAAAAAAACATCTTGATACCGTTTTCGGCGAAGAAAAGGTTGAGATGTTGCAAAAATCTGAAGTGGGTGCTGAGAAGAATCAACGAATGGGATACAGAAGAAGGAGTCTTTGCGCGTGACAGATCGGGGTTGCAGGCAAGTTCATCCCAAGGGTGAGGAGACCAAACAAACTTCTTCTTTTGAAAAAGGTTCATTTGACAAAGAATTTTACTTTTTATATAAGTGATTTTGTAGTGAAAGGACTTTGCAAGAATGGTTATAAAAACACAGGGATTGGGTTCTTATAATGATACAAGTATTATTAATTATGGGAAAAAATTAATAATTTAGCCTTTATTATGCTAAGAAGTACAAATTATAATGGTGATAAAAACTAAAAATATCTCTTGAAATTTGATAATTCAAAAAGCTTTTGTTCAAATTTTTAAAATGTTATCAAATTCTCCAAATAAAACTTCTAGGGTAATTTCATCACGTTCTAATGCTTGTAATTATTATCTTAGTTCACCTTTTATCTTAAAAAAGAACTCACATTGTTTGATCTCATTTGGAGTAAATTTATTTTAATATTTTTTTTTTGAAGTATATTATCAACTAAGAGTAAGGAAGTTGATTTCTTAGTGGTTATTGTACTATTTTTGTAACTTTTCTATTCTTCTTTATATTTCTGCAAGTATTATTTGTATATTTTGGGTTAATAAATAGATTATTTGGATAGAAAAATATAGTGCTAATAAATTAAGTTTTTAATTTTTTTTTAATAAATTGTTATGTACTATTATGTTATAACAAATTGTGTTTTGGTTATTTGGTGTGAATTCTTTTTTTTTTTTTTGTGAAATTATGGATTTCATGGATGATAGAAGTGTGTAAATCTTAAAATTCTAGGTTGGAAAGCACAAAATTGAATTATAGATGATAAATTGAATAACATCGAATCTTTTGGTTATACCAATTTTTACAATTTGGTTTGATTGTCTCTTACCTTCTTTTGACTTATACGAATTTTTCACCATCCATTTAATCCCTCTACTCATAGACATTATTAGTTGTCTATTACAGATCCTCATTTGTATCTTGTTGTTGTTTGTTGTCAATCTTCACACAAAGGTGTTGTGAGTCCTTAATGTTCTTGCTCACTCCTTAGTGTATCCATTTGTTTATCTATTTTCCAAAGCAAACATTTATATTCTTCCGATAATCCACCTTATTTCCACTATCCCACTAAATAATACATGTGTCTACTAAGGTCCATCTGCATCCTTCACTATGTAAAGCTATTATTACCTTGTCAAAAGCTTATCCTTTAAGAAACACTCTAATTTATGCTACATATTTCTTGATGTTATAATTGTTATCTACCCACACCTTGTAATTTTTCTTGGCTTTCCTACCCTTCCTCGTCAAAGTAAAGTCAATATATGATCCTTTGACATTTCCTAGTAACTACAAATATTTTATACATATGGGCATAGACACCAATCAAAATAAGAAACAAATGATTTTGGAAATCAATTGGTTATTCACACCTAAGTGTTTACTTGTGACTTAGTAAATATCTTTTTCTCGTCTATCCTTTCATTTTTAAATATGGTTCAATTTATCTTATTCCATATATTCCATTTAAATGTGATCCACATGCATTTCTAAACTTGATTTTCTTTACTATTTAATTATGGAATCATGAATCGTTGAAAGTGTTGTATAAAGAAAATCATTGTCCATAGGTTACATAATTCCACACTCAACTTAGTACCTTACAAGTGAATAATAGATTACAAGTTGTTTCTCGTATAATTTTGCACATGGTACACATAATACTACCAAATGATACTCCCTTTATGTATTAGGTTATCCCTAGTAGCCACTCTATTCTAAATCATGTAAGAAATTATGTAAATTAATTTCTATAAAGTGACTCACATGACTTAGAGTTTGGGCTTTGGGCCCAAATATGATTTAATAATAATAATAGAATAAAGGCCCATTGGTTAATGTGAGAAATATATATATCTGATGATATACCTAATGAAAACCTACATCTGATGGAGATTGGGTACTAAAGACTATAGGGTTCTGCCTCTGCAAATAATAGTTGTCTCACTGTTAACCATCACGAAAGTATGAGACAAGAACGGAATTGCAAGAGATAGATTAGGATAAAGGAGATAAAGTTAGTGCTCAATTAGGATCACTCATGGATCAAGGTAAGTGCCTATTTCTTCTTGATTATATGATTGTGTGAGAATCATGATATGATAAGATCTATTTGTGAACATAGATTGTATGTGTTCAATTTACGTTTATTCATGTTTTGACATACATGTGGTATCTTGTTGCTCATTATTGTGATTCTCCATTAATGTTTTTTTTTTTAAATTTGAAGAACCCTAATTTTAAAAATTATTCCCAATTTAAGAACCCTAATTTAAAATTAAGGTTTATAAATTAAGGTTTTCATTCCTCTATAATAGTTCCCTAATTGTCCTAAACCATCAAAATTAAAGAACCTTAATTTTAATTAATTCCAATTAAAGAACCCTAATTTTAAAATTAGGGTTTATGGATTAAGGTTTCCATTAACACGACCCTAATCTTCCTGCACCCAACGGCACCATTAACGGTGTTGAGAAAAGAAACCCTATAAGTTTTTTTTTTCTTTTCATTACGTAATTTGGCTGCCTTTTGATCGTATATAATGTGGGTAGCTTTTGGTCCAGTTTAGGATCAAAGACCAGACTCCTGGCTTTGGAGTGGGTAGGCCAAACAAACACAGTGCCTTGTTCCATCACCCTTTTGTTCCAAACAAACACAGTCCCAGTTTTTTTTTTTTAACACTTTACGTCATTAATTTTACTTTATTTTGATTAATGTTTAATTAAAGTTTTTAATTCAAATTTACGTTATGTTATAATGTAATGTAATTTATATTTAAATTAAAGTTTAATTAATTAATTAAAAGTGAGTAACGGAAAATTAATTTTTCTGTTTATGTATTATTATTATTTTTTTATGTAATTTAATTTGCATTAAATTAAAGTTTTAATGATTATGTTCATTAAATTAAAGTTTAATTAAAGATTTAATGAAATTTTATTATGTTTTAATGTAATTTTATTTGCATTAAATTAAAATTTAATTAAAGATTTAATGAAATTTTATTATGTTTTAATGTAATTTTATTTGCATTAAATTAAAGTTCAATTAAAGTTTTAATGAAATTTTATTATGTTCATTGAATTAAAGTTTAATTAATTGACTGAAAGTGAGGAATGAAAAGTTATTTTTCCGCGTATTTAATTTTAAATTGAAATTTTGGAATTACTTGTATGATAGATTTGTAATCACCAAAGTGATCAAATCTTTAAGTTTTATTTAATTCTAAATTATGGATGAAATTTTATTTCATATAATGATATTATTTATGGAATTATTTGTATGATAGATTTGTAATCACCAAAGTGATCAAATCTTTAAGTTTTATTTAATTCCAAATTATGGATGAAATTTTATTTCAATTAATGATATTATTTATGGAATTATTTGTATGATAGATTTGTAATCACCAAAGTGATCAAATCTTTAAGTTTTATTTAATTCCAGATTATTGATAAATTTTATTCCAATTACCTATAGAATGGATGCTAAATTATTTATATATATGGGTAAATGGAAATTCATTATTATAGGGCATTATGGATCACCCAAAGGTTGATTAGTTGTTCTTATAATTAATGGATATGATTGTTGGTAGTGAGTATGTGTTATTATTTTTGCTTGTATATCCAAAGATAACAAGTGTTTCTAGTTAATGCATACATCTTGCCAAATAAAGTTAATACTATTAGCATCATTATGTTTTGTGTATTAATGGATCTCCCAAAGGAGAACATTAGTATACATATAATGTTTTCTGAATCTGTATAGTATGTTTAGTTTATGACTCGAAGTATTAATGTTAAGCATGTGTGATTGCAGTATCTGTTCTTGTAGTCTTACGTTCACAAGTTACGTCTGTTCCAGTCTTTAATGCTTATTATGTATGTTTTGAATCAAACTTAACTGAAGTTCCACATAATTCTTGGTGGATTGATTCTGGATGCACAACTCATGTTTCTAACATGATGCAAGGATTCCTTTCAACCCGAACCATAAAGCCAAATGAAAAGTTTGTCTTCATGGGAAATAGAGAGAAGGTTCCAGTGGAAGCAGTCAAGACTTATCGTTTAATTCTCGACACTGGATTTTATTTAGACCTGATGGATACTTTTTACGTACCTAGTATATCTAGGAATTTAGTATCATTGTCTAAACTTGATGTTGCCGGATACTCTTTTAAATTTGGGAATGGATGTTTCAGTTTATATCAGCGTACCTATTTGATTGGATCTGGTACTCTTTATGATGGATTATATAGATTGAATCTTGATAATCTATATGTTGAAACTCTTATGACCTCGCATCATGATGTTGGCATTAAACGAAGTTTGGTGAATGAATGTTCTGCTTTCTTATGGCACAAACGTTTGGGACATATTTCCAAGGAAAGAATGGAGAGATTGGTAAAGTATGAAATACTTCCAAGTTTGGATTTTACTGATCTGAATGTATGTGTGGATTGTATTAAAGGCAAACAAACAAAACACACAAAGAAGGGAGCCACAAGAAGTACTCAGCTTCTTGAAATTATACACACTGATATATGTGGACCTTTTGATGCAAGTTCTTTCAATAAAGAAAGGTATTTTATCACCTTCATTGATGATTTTTCACGTTATGGTTATGTCTATTTACTACATGAAAAATCGCAAGCGGTGAATGCCTTGGAAGTTTATATAAATGAAGTGGAAAGGCAATTAGACAGAAAGGTGAAAATTGTCAGGTCAGATAGAGGTGGTGAATATTATGGAAAGTATGATGAAAGTGGACAACACCCTGGTCCGTTTGCTAAGTTCCTTGAGAGACGTGGTATTTGTGCTCAATACACAATGCCAGGTACACCACAACAAAATGGTATTTCAGAAAGGCGTAATCGAACCTTAATGGATATGGTTAGGAGCATGTTAAGTGAGTCAACTGTACCTGTTTCATTGTGGATGTATGCTTTAAAAACTGTCATGTATCTATTGAACAGGGTTCCTAGTAAGGCAGTTCAAAAGACACCTTTTGAATTATGGACAGGAAGGAAACCCAGTTTGAGACACTTGCATGTTTGGGGATGTCAGGCAGAAGTCAGAATATACAATCCGCAAGAGAAGAAATTGGATGCAAGAACAATCAGTGGATATTTCATTGGTTATCCAGCAAAGTCAAAAGTGTATATGTTTTACTGTCCTACCCATAACACAAGAATTGTTGAATTTGGAAATGCACGGTTCATTGAAAATGGTGAAACCAGTGGGAGTAATACTTCACAAAATGTGGAGATTAAGGAAGTTAGAGTACAAGTTCCTTTAACTAGTACCTTTACTTCAAGTATTGTTGTTCCTAATGTAGCTGAGTCACTCAACGATGAAGAAGAACAACAAATTAATGATCATGAAGAAAACAATGAACCCGTAGTAGAACAACCACAAGAAATAGTATTAAGAAGATCTCAAAGAGAAAGAAAGTCTGCTGTTTCGAATGATTATGTGGTTTATCTACAAGAGTCAGAAAATGACTTAAGTATTGATAATGATCCAGTTTCATTTTCAAACGTCGTCAATGATGATAATTCTGATAAGTGGTTAGATGCCATGAAAGATGAGCTTAAATCAATGGCACAGAATGATGTATGGGACCTTATAGAATTGCCAGAAGGATGCAAAAGAGTTGGGTGTAAATGGGTCTTTAAGACTAAACGTGACTCTCATGGCAATATCGAACGTTACAAGGCCCGACTTGTTGCCAAAGGTTTTACTCAAAAGGGTGGCATTGATTATAAAGAAACATTTTCACCTGTTTCTAAGAAAGATTCCTTTAGAATTATCATGGCATTAGTAGCTCATTATGATCTTGAGTTGCATCAGATGGATGTCAAAACTGCTTTTCTGAATGGGGATTTAGAAGAGGATGTTTATATGGACCAACCAGTGGGGTTTATTGAAAAAGGAAAGGAACACATGGTGTGTAAACTTAAGAAATCAATATACGGGCTTAAACAGGCTTCTAGGCAATGGTATCTTAAGTTTAATGATACTATTGTGTCCTTTGGGTTTAAGGAAAACATCGTTGATCGGTGTATATATCTGAAGGTCAGTGGGAGCACGTTTATATTCTTGATTTTGTATGTTGATGATATCTTGCTTGCAACTAATGATCTTGGTCTATTAAGTGAGACTAAGAAGTTTCTCTCTAATAACTTTGAGATGAAAGATATGGGTGAGGCATACTATGTGATAGGAATTGAAATATTTCGTGACAGATCACAAGGACTGTTAGGTTTGTCTCAGAAAGCATATATTAATAAAGTTTTAGAGAGATTCAGAATGGATAAATGTTCGACATCTCTTGTTCCAATAGAGAAAGGAGACAAATTTAGTCTCATGCAATGTCCAAAGAATGACTTGGAACGGAAACAGATGGAGAATATACCTTATGCATCTATTGTTGGGAGTTTAATGTATGCTCAAACTTGTACACGACCAGATATTAGTTTTGCAGTTGGTATGCTTGGTAGATACCAGAGTAATCCAGGGTTGGATCATTGGAAAGCTGCAAAGAAAGTTTTAAGATACTTGCAAGGAACGAAGGATCACATGCTTACTTATAAAAGATCTGATCATCTTGAGGTGATTGGATATATAGATTCAGATTTTGCTGGCTGTGTGGATACACGAAAGTCTACATTTGGTTATGTGTATCTTTTAGCCGGAGGAGCGATTTCATGGAAAAGTGAGAAGCAGTCAGTCATCGCTGCGTCCACTATGGAGGCTGAATTTGTGGCATGCTTTGAGGCCACAATTCAGGCTAATTGGTTGCGGAATTTTATTTCAGGACTTGGAATTGTTGACAGTATTGCCAAGCCGCTGAAAATTTATTGTGATAACTCCGCAGCAGTCTTCTTTTCTAAAAACGACAAGTATTCCAAAGGTGCTAAACATATGGAATTGAAATACTTTGCCATTAAAGAAGAAGTTCAGAAACATAAAGTGTCAATAGAACATATTAGCATTGATCTTATGATTGCTGACCCTTTAACAAAAGGGTTACCGCCCAAAACATTTACTAGTCATGTTGTAAATATGGGCATTATGTTTACTAGTGAATTATGAATGCTGTTAATGCTTATTTGACACTTTGAGCTCATTGATAAATAAAGTTTCTGAAATTTATGTTGTTTTCTACTTTATGTATATGCATGCAAATTATGTTATTATGGTGTGGAAAACAAATTATGTTGTTATTGATGACAATGACATTATGTTTAAACCTATTTGGATTTCTTACTATAAAGTCATATTAAGGAGAAAGAATGATATAGTAGTACATGGAAGGAAATGTGTTGATTCAAATGACATGTAACCGTCATGACTCTTATTATTTCTGTATTCTTGATTATGAATAATGATAGAACCAATTTATGTAAAGCCTTTTAAATGCGCATATTTATGTAATTATTAAATCATGAAAGTATTATAACTCATATGAGTCAAGTGGGAGAATGTAAGAAATTATGTAAATTAATTTCTATAAAGTGACTCACATGACTTAGAGTTTGGGCTTTGGGCCCAAATATGATTTAATAATAATAATAGAATAAAGGCCCATTGGTTAATGTGAGAAATATATATATATATATATATATATATATATATATATATATATATATATATATCTGATGATATACCTAATGAAAACCTACATCTGATGGAGATTGGGTACTAAAGGCTATAGGGTTCTGTCTCTGCAAATAATAGTTGTCTCACTGTTAACCATCACGAAAGTGTGAGACAAGAACGGAATTGCAAGAGATAGATTGGGATAAAGGAGATAAAGTAACTGCTCAATTAGGATCACTCATGGATCAATGTAAGTGCCTATTCCTTCTTGATTATATGATTGTGTGAGAATCATGATATGATAAGATCTATTTGTGAACATAAATTGTATGTGTTCAATTTATGTTTATTCATGTTTTGACTTACAAATCACTCTCCAAGCTAGATGTTGGGTGGATGATAAAGCTCTAATTGTCCTTAAGAAGTTATAGAATTCAACATTGTTCTCTATTCAAATGTGTTGTAAACTATCATAAGTCAACTTAACATTATATATTTGTGTTCTACTGTTGTTTCATAACCATGTGTCCTATCTCAACTTGTTAGGTGGTTTTCTGCTATCTCTTTCATCAATATTGCTACTTAGGGTAGCTTCCATTCAAACTACTCATTTTTTTCAAACCAAATTTCATTCCCAAATGTTATCATTCCATATGCATAGCTTTACAATTTTGGCGTCTTTAAAAATCAATTTATTATATAGTCTCGGGAATATGTAAAAGATATTATCTTTTGTCCACCAATCTTATAAGAATCTAATTTGTGTTCCTTTTCCTATCTTCCACAAGATAATTCCATCAAACCAATTTCTCCTTTTCCCCTTTGATGTAAATAGGTTTTGAGAGGAATATATTGAAGATGGAGAAAAAAAACAAGATATAAGTAGAATTTTCTTTAATCTGGTGCTTGAGCAAGATTAGTGTTAGTGACATCTTATAAAATGGCTCCAAGTGAGTAGTAAAGTTGAAAAATAAATTGGGTATTTGGATGGAGAAAATAATTTATTTGTTGGAGTATGTTAACATAAGGAGCATTAATGTTGTTGGTAAAGAAGAAAGACAAGGGATTCTAAATTATGTGTAGATTGTCGAAAGTTAAATGAGATTGTTGAGGAAGGATAATTTGATGTATAAAACATGAAGAATCAATGTTTTCCAAATATATATAAGATCCTGATGTCTACAGTTTAAGTGAAGAATGAAGATGCATAGAATGAAACCTATAGATCTAGATATAACCTTTATGAGTATGTAATGATATTATTCGATGTGATGAGCTTTCCAGACATATTCATGGATTTCATGAATATGACATTTCATATCTTCCTGGACAAGTTTATTATAGTTTATATAGATGACATGTATATTTATCTTGTACTTCAGAGGCACATGAGGAACACATAGGGGTAATGACAACATTCTTGAAAAAAAATAGTATAAATGGGAGCTTTGGTTGGTGAATATGAAAAATTTAGTATATGTCATATCAACTTAATGAGTCTAGTGAATCAATGTCCATAGAATGTTATGGGACCAAGAATTATTTGAATATAGTTGACTGTTACAAAAGGTTGATGTTAGAGTTTTCCAGGATAACAATGTAATCAACACAACTAAACTACAATGATTGAGCTTTTTTTTGCTAAATAGATAAAAACAAGATTTTATAAAGTTGAAGTAGAGATTGACTAGTTTACCAATAATGGTAATATTTGACACGCATATAGGTTAGGTCATGTGTGGATGCAAGAAGACAAGGCGATATATTAGGTTTGAAAGGAAATACAAGTTTGTGAGAAGAATTACTTTACTCGTGAAATAGAGATGGTGGTAGTGGTGTTTCTTTATAGATCTAGAAGAATTGCCTTGATGGTACTTAGTTTCACATGTTCAATATCGTAAGAGCCTTAAGTATTTGTTGGATCAAAAGAAACTAGAATGAGACAAAAGATATTGGTGAGTTTATTAAAGGATTAAGAATTAAAGTTTATGTATCATTTGGGGAAGGCGAATCAGGTTAAAGACGCCATGAGTAAGGAGATATTTTAAGTGTCAGATGTAATGGTTAAGGACCCAAGTTAGTGGAGTGTCAATACTAAACAGACCAAGAATTACATGATGGAAGTAAATAGGGATTCCAAGGTTTAGGATAAGATTTGTGTACTTACAAACAAGAAGTTAGAGAATATAGTTTAGTATAAAAGTTATAAGAATGATTTAATGTGCATTAAGCATAACTAAGATATATTAGTATCTTAAGAAGTTTTTTTAATGGTTTAACATACAGAAGGAAGTAGTTGAGTATGTTGTTGTCTATCTGACTTGTTAGGGATTGAAGTGGAACATAAAATTCATGGGTGAATGTTATAACAATTGGACATGACTAAGTATAAATGGAGAAGTATTGTTACACGTGTGGTTTCTTTTCCACAAGCAATGAGAGTACATAATGAAATTTAGATTGTGGTAGACCGAACAATGAATAATGTATAATTTTTTTTGGAGAAGATGGATGGAGTTTTGAAAGATTATGATTTTTAACTGAGGTACTATCCTAGGAAAGGAAATGATGTTGCAAATGTTTAAAGTCACAATAATATACAAGTGTTAGCACTTATGATTAAAGATTTGGAGTGGATTGAGGATTTCAGAAGGTTAAATTTGGAGGTTTTTGTATCTTTAACTTATATTATCTGTCGTATGCTTGTTATACCTAAAGAATTTCTAGAAAAAAGTGAAAGGGAAGCAATTGGTACACTCCAATTTGAAGAATATCTTAGCCTATTAAGTATAAATGAAACTAAAGAATTTTCTATTGAAATGAATGTTATGCTTGATGTTACGCGGATAATTGGGCGAGCTAAGAGACCTCAGTTTGACAAAAGTGATAAAGAGGTGGCATTGGGTACTCTAACTAATGTGGAGGAAGTTGTGATTGGCTAAGCTATACTTATCTTTTCATAAGGATGAGGATGAACTTTTTAGACTATGGTATTGGGTGGAATGAGGCGATGCCGGATTCTACTCTTAGTTCTAAGAAGAGGTCTTTAGTAACTGATGTTGCACATAGCCCTTGTTAAAGCAAAATTGATGCCCTTCAATGCAAAAAAATGGCAAATTTTATTGTACCGAGCTTAGCCGCATTGCAAGCCAATTTTATAATCAATATTTCAGTGTTGAAACATACAATGAAATGTTAAAACACCACATGAATGACACTAAGGTGATTAACATGATTGCACATTCTTCTGAATTTGAGAAGATTATTTCTCGATAAGAAGAACAAAATGAGTTAGTGATATTGGTCACAAATTATGTCTATTAGAAAGTAAAAGTGGTGCTTCCAATAAGCATGAAAGTATTTCCATTTTTGATTCAGTAGTACATATCTCAAGGTTCTATGGGTTCCTTTTCTTTGGTATATGAGCGCAAATATGGCTCAAATAACATAAGTGATATTTAGACTTTGCTTATGAAGAGGTGACAAATATCATATTTCAGTAATATTTCATATTTAAATACAAACATTTATGGATATTAATTGATAAAATAACTATAATATAACCACTAATTTATGAATTTAAACCTTTTTACATATTTAAATGTTGGGAATAAATTTCAAATGTTAATTGCTATCAACATCTAATCCTAATGCTAAGGAGTTTTTATAAATATGCGAGGAATCAATATTTAGGAGACTTTCTTAATAATTTTATATGCGAGGAATCAATATAAATGACTTTTATATGGGCATCAATATCAATCAAATGATATAATATTACTATGATTTTCAAAATACAAAAGTGTAAGAAAGATGAACCCCAATCCTAATTTTCTCAATTGAATCAACAACTATTTACTTTGCTTTTATTTAATTTTCATGCAAACTATCGTCAATATCAACTAAAATCAAATTATTGTACATATTCTTATACTTAGTGAATGTTAACATTAGGATTTTAAATAATTGTTCCTTGTGGGTTCGATATTTGTCCTTATGGACAAATTATTGCTTTTGACTCGGTACACTTGTCGTAAAAAAAGTCTTCAAGAGGTTGTTGTGAAATGTCTCTGTTCATGTCGAAATATAACGAAGATATGGATTCTCAAGTTTGGTCACATCAACATTCTCTTAGGCATGCTGACAAGAACCTTTTTTGCAAAAATATTGTGAAAATGTTTGAAGAATGTAGGGTTGACCTAGATTGAGATGAAAAAAGAGAGACATTGGAGCATTAATTTGGTATACACCAAGAGGAAAGTTAGTCAACAAAAACCTAGGGTATTTTCATCACTTCAGTTATCAACAACAGTGGTCGAATTTCCAAAACTATGATGGTTGAAAACATCTTTAAGTAGGCAAAAATCTGATATAGATCAAAGAAGAAGACCTATAGATTTCTCTATTTGTCTTTTTCGAGGGTTACACCATCCAGTAGTATAGGAAAAGAAATCAAATCTAAAAAGTTGACTCCTAAATCCATAGGTCCTTATTATATTCTCAAGAGAATAGGTTTTGCTAAACATGAATTTGTTTTGTCCCCTTCGTTAACCAACATTCATAATATATTTCATGTATTGCAACTAAGGAAGTATGTACTTGACCCTAGTCACATTCTAGATGCCTGATTTAGTACAAGTACAAGAAAAGTTGTCTTTTAAAGTGAAGTCATTTAGAATTTTAGATTCTCAAGTATAGTAACTCAGTGGTAGAAATATCGATATAGTCAAAGTGTTATGTGATCTTATATCACGTGATTCCACCTGGGAAACAAAAGAGAAAATATGAGTACCATATCCTAATCCTTTTCTTTGTAACATAATTTTAGAGGACAAAAATTTTTGTTGTTAGGGATAATTGTAACCCTCCCACCCCCTTACCTCACTCTCCCTTCCTTCTTTATCCTCTCTCTCTCTCTCTCTCTCTTTCTCTCTCTCTCTCTCTCTCTCTCTAGTTTTTTCTCTCTAAATCCATCCAATCATATTTTCAAACAAAGTAAGTTTATATTCACTTTAAAGATTCTTTTTTCTTTTTATGTTTTTGTCATCCATCTTGATGGGGTTAGTTGAGGAAAGTGTTCCTCTGAACTTGGTTAAGATCATATTAAAATTTAGTGATGTTTGGATACATTGTTCTAGGTCTCTAGTTTTTTTAATGACTCCTCTACTTGAGTTGAAATTCCTTGGAATAAGAAATTTCACGTAAGGGGACCTATTTATGTTTTTGATTGAATCTTAGTACAATTGACTTAGATAAGAAATTGATATAGTAATTGGATTATGAATGTTAAAGTATAAATGAATTTTGATTATGGTTTGATGTTCGATGTGAGGTTGTGTGTAGGTGAATATCTTTTTAAATGTTTGAGTTTGAAATGAAATTTGTTGTGTGCCATCACTTTTGTAATAAGTTGCTCTCTTTGATGCTTGTATTTGATGAAATGGTTTTGGATACAACTTAAAAAAATGGGTTGTGATGTTGTAGAGGTTGATTGTTTGATATTTTCGCTCAAGCAAGCAAATTCTCCCACTAGCGAAAATAGTCATTCACACAAACTTATTTGTCATTCACACAAACTTATTTTTGACCTTTTTTTCACTCAACTGAAGAAATTCTCACTTAATTGAAAAAAAAAATCGCTCTAGCGAAAGAACACTAAAAAATCAACCCTCTTGACCAAATTCTCGTTCAAGCTAAAATATGTTTGCCCAAGGGAGTCCATTCTCACTTAAGCTAAAAATTCTTTCTAAACCTAAAAAACAAAACTTATTTCTTTCATTCTTTTTTTTTTCTTTTCTTTCCAATGAATTGGATTATGTATGGAAGCTTTTAAAAATGTAAAGTGAATATTAGTTTGTATATTCAATTGATTTGTGAAATTCTTAAATGATATGTATCGTATGAGAATGATGAATGTATGGTATTGAGGTCATACATTTGGGATAATGTATGAACCATTGTTTGATTTATGTATTAAGTATCGACTCCTATGTTGTAACAAAGATCCCCTAGCTTCAATGATATAGATCACATAAACTAAAACATTAGGTGGTGAGAAACTGATGATGAAATTCATACACACCATGATCCCTTGTAGATACACAATTTATGATGTATTGAACTTACCCTGATACCTTGATTCTTATATTCGCTTGTAAATTTTAGTATTGGATTGAATCATATGTTAATTTTTGGTAGGGGTTACTTAATTTGAGTATTCCGAGAGATGTCACTTGATATTCAACTTGTTAAATATCCTTAATGTTTATATCCTTGTGTGGTCTATATGATTATTGTATATTAGTATTAGAATGAAATTATTGTAGTTGGTACATATATTTTGTATGTTTATGTTGATTGGAAAAAAAAATGTATTTTTTTTAATTACTAATCTAATTGTTTTTTTTTATATATATGTTTTTGTATATTAAATTTTTTTATTTCAATAACTTACCTTTGTTATGAATTGTAACAATTATACTATATACATGAGCATATATATTTATAAAAATATGAACGATATTTAAAAATTATGTTTTTATTTTTTTTTTACTTTTTTTAAATATTTGTATTTATAGTGATATTATATGTATGTTTAAATTTAGATTTTGAATTACTATATAACTTGAATAATGAATAGTGTTCTCGTATGTTAATATAGTCTTACATCGTTCAGGAATCGAAGTCAATGACAGTTTATATACTCTTTTCTCTCTTTAAAAACAAAATCGTGACGAAACACCAACCTCCAAAATGAATAATACTTCGGATGCGATAATTAATCCGTTCTCCGGACTTGAAATTGAAAGAAATAGTAACTTTTTGAAGTGTTAATAAATGTAGGTGTTTTATTTGAATAGTATACATTAAATAATGAATAGGAATTGATTAAAATTTATAATAAAAAAGAGAGAGTCTAAATCGTATAAATGGGACACGTGCTAACCAAGCCAACACTTTAATTATGAATCGGCGTGCAACACCAAACTCCACATTAATTCTCCCATTCATGCACAAATCAAATCAATCATCTTTCTTTTTTATGACCTTAAAATTTATGTCGAGAGGAATTCAACTAGTTTCATAGAGTGGAAAGAGAAAAAAAAAACAAAAGAATCGAAAAAATAATAATTAGTAAAAACATGTTTAACGAAAAAAAAGACAGTGAAAATTAATAGTTTTATTTATTTGTATTTAATACTGTTTATTCATTTTAATAAAAATAATAAAGTTAAGAAATAATCAATATATACAATTAATTATGTATAAAAAAACACCTATAATTTAATAATAGAATTAATTATATTATATTTTTTGCATATTATTTTGTATGAAACGGTGTGAAACAAATGAGATTTTGAAACTATCGAAAATAATGAAGGTTTAGAAACCGTCAAGAATAATAGAAAATTGAAATTATCAGGAATAATTTGAGGTTTGAAATTGTTGAAAATAATGAAACTTAAAGAATCATTAGAAAGTAATTATTTTTTCTAAATTCATAAAAATCGTCAATAATTCATTAGTTTAGGATCTTTTATAAAAACGTATTTAATGAAGGTTAAAATGGTCAAAAATATTGAATATAATCTCTGTTAAAAATATATTTTTACTTTTTTTTCTTTATTCATCCACTTATTTTAATAACTACTTATCTTTAATTTGTTTGCTTATTTATTTTCGTCATTCATTCCAGACCAATCTTAATGATATTTGATGTGAGATAACTTTTTTATACTAGAAAATCAAGGCTTTCGGAATGATAAATCTTAAGTATAATTCTTATGAATAATTAAATTCTATTGGATGGTTAAAAATATTTATATAAGTTTTCTCAAAGAGTAAAGCGATTTTTACTCAAATCTTTATTTTATTATTATATCAAATTATGAAACAAGAGTATTTTTTTTTAATAAAAATATAAGATTTTAAGGAGAAAAAAAGTTATATTCCAAGTGCAGTGTGTCGTATTGGCCACCAATTGGCATGTATATTCGAAATCTTACGTGGTTGAATATTTTTGAAGTGTCTAAATCAATTAATTAAGCATAATTTAAACATATGAAATCTCATTTTAATTTTAAGATTAATTCAGTAATTCGTGTTTAATATACTTCTTAATTTAACTAAAAAAAAAGCGTATATTGTGACGGTTTTTTTCGTATAAAGTGGCGTTTATAACCGCCACAATATACACTTGTGGCGGTTCCCCAAACCGCCATAGATCTAGCCGCCACAAAGTTTAATGTGGCGGTTTTATGTTACCCGCCGCAACACCCGCCACTTTAAACATAGTGTAAATAGTGGCGGTTTTTATATGTAAATAGTGTCAGTTATAACTGTCACAATTTACAATCATTGAAGAAAATTTTGGCACCATAATATACGTAAGTAGTGGCGTTTTTAACTGACGTAATTTTAATACTGAATAAATAAAATTTAACCACTTTTTTATAATCTGTTTTATACAATTATAAAATTTACCCACCACTTTTTTATAATCTGTTTTATACAATTATAAAATTTAACCACCACTTTTTCATAATAAAATAAAATAATGTATAAAGTTATAATCATTCATTCATTTCATTGAAAATTAAAGCACACATAGTAATGTTCAAAAGTTTATATGTAATTGAAAATTAAAACACATAAAAAGTTCATACATCCCTAATCAAGTTCAAAATTACAACACAATTGTTCAAAAGTTCATATATCCCTAATCAAGTTTAAAATTAAAAACACATCCCTAATTAGTTTTGCTTCCGGCACTTGATCCTATTACTTGATTAGGTGATGGAGCACCACTTCCATAATCTGATGCCTGAAATAAATAATTTTAAGTTAATGAATATTATATATTAAACTGGAGTAAAAAAAGTTAACTAAAACAAACTTACTTAGAGTGATGGTTGTGAAGCTGAGAAGCAACTAGATGATTGTGAAGCTGAAAAATGTCCATTAGACACATCAAAGATAGATGTTATCATTAGATTACTTCAGCAATCAAAGCAGAAAAAAAAACATATAGATTATTCATAATAAGAAAAAAGGGATTCATAGTCCAGCTTCTTTTTAATTCAAATTGAACACACAAGAAAACGAAATCACCAACCCAAAATTCAGCCAGGTGCCTAGAAGTGTTGGAATTTTCTACTCAAAATGTTGGTTTTCCAAAGAAGTCCTGATTCACAAAATGATTCAGATTAATGCATAAAATACAATAACCGCCTTACACACTATATTGATAGCTTGTATTAAAAGAGTAGGGATATGAATTTTTTGGAATTTTCAAATGATGATACTATTAATTGAAACCTCCTGCAAGAAAAATTCATCGATAAGATTCAATTGATTTACTGATTTTTTCTGTAAAGAGCATGATAATAGTCAAGTATTAATTTGCCCTACTGGCACATGATACCTTTTTTTTTCAAGTGAAGACGCAAGAGTACAACTATGACATCGCACTACACCACATCATCATGATCTCACCTTCAGTTTAGCAAAATTATAGCTACAATTTTGAAATTTTATTTTAACTTGAAATTTGACTTTACCACCAATAAATCATGCAAGAACTTCACATTTGCAGTAAATAAAGACAATCCAAACAAAACAATCTGTAAGTTGTCCTGTAGGCCCATCATCGCTACGTATTCGACCCAATCAATCAATTTGGTGAGACGTTAATTTAATATTTCAAAATCTATGTTTCAATATTTGAAATTAACTCATGCGTAAAAAATAATTCTCTAATATAACTTCTTTAAATTATTGTTTTTTAATTTTTGTATAAGTTAATTTTTAACTTATAACGAAATTCATTTAACATATTTTTTTTATGGAAAATTTTGTTCAAATATACACCTTTATGATAGCTTACATCTCTCCATAGCCTAACATGATAGAGACAAATGTGTGAGCCTACTTGGATAGGCTTATCTTGTGTTACTTAAGAAAACTGAGTCCAGTTTTTGAGAAAAAAAAAATATTTCTTCTTAACTCATCAAGTTTGTGGGTCCAGTTAATTGACTCCTATGAGTTGGTTAGCTTTAATTCTTTAAAAGTGTAGAAGAATAGGAAAACAAAAAGACAACAAGATGACCAGAGCATTAAACTTCTAAATATTATCTTTTTAACAAAGCAATAAGATATCTAATGTCCCAATCTCATGGCTAGCCTTTGCAGAAGCAGGATAGAGAACCGTGCATTCATTTTCCAGTATTAAAAGCTCAGTGACCATAACCTTTCATGTTGTGAAAAATAATCAAAACCACACTATGTTTCATTCTAAGAATAGAAGTTTTGATTAGTTGTTTAGAATAAGCAGGCTTCAATTCAATCTCTTTACTATTTAGATAAAAACCTACTGATTAATTTTCTCCAGAGTAAAGGAGCAATCGAAGCAAAGCACAGTCCTGCTCTCCCCATCTAGATGTATAATCTTGGAACTTTTAAGGTTAAAATACTCATCTAGTCAGTATATTTCACACTAAGTTTTATTCTGTAGATGTGGCATAGGGAAAGCTCTAGGGACAGAGACAAAGAATCATTTCTTATTATACATATAAAATGTTCACCAAAATCGTACAAAATTGCACTGCACACAAGCAAAAAAGTATTGTGCAGAACAGAACACAAATGCTTAGTTATTTATTTATGTTATGCTCTGTATCATTGCATCTATCAGAAAAATTATATCAGAAAGAATCCTATTCATGGTTAAGAGAATGAGCCACAGATGTAACAGAGCAAAAAGCACCAAAGGAGAATAGGTCCAAATGCAAGGAAAATCAGAAATTCCAGAAAAGGGAAAAACCTGTTCATGTTGAAGTGATCTCAAGTAATCCAATAAATCATTCTTTCCTCTCCGACAAACTGTTGCATTTGAATAGCAACACTTTTCCTCTTTACTTCATGTAACTCCTTTAAAAGTGTCCCGCAAAACAAAAAAGAAATCCAAATGAGAAAAACAAGCTAAATGTATTGCAGACCTATATGCAATTAAGGATCTTGAATGCAAATCAATCATTATCAAGCACAAAAACAAAAGAGAACATGAATCAAAGGATGAAGCATACCATAAAATCTGCGACAATCAAGAATTAACAATGTATTACAGACCTATATGCAATTAAGGATCTTGAATGCAAATCAATCATTATCAAGCACAAAAATAAAACAGAACATGAATCAAAGGATGAAGCATACCATAAAATATGCGAAAATCAAGAATTAACAGTGTCCATGAAGCATAACATTTCACAGGCCATTCAAGACTTCATGAATCCCATGGTTATTCCTTTCAATTCAAATATCAACAAGACGATCCCTAATTTTTACAAAGTACCTTTTTCATGGAAGACAAACGAGATTGCAAATTGAAAATATATTGTTGAGCTTCTGCAGATATTTCACCAAGGTCTTGAATGTCAACATCCTTTTTAACATGTTCTTTTTCAAATCATTTTTCTTATTTAAATTTGGTTAAATGGTATAAACCTCTGTGAAACTAATACATTATTTAATCATTTCAACTAATATAAGTCTAGTCTTAGACGATGACTGTGCATCAGTTGATTCCCAGAAAGAATGAAAAATCACACCAAATGCATGGTCACTTGCAATCAGAATACAACTTACATATAGTTTCAAGAAAGAACTAGCTTATGAATCTTCTCCCGCAATAAATACACAAACAATGATAGTTAAGTTAATTTGCACATGAGATGAGGTACCTCAAGCAGTATAACAGTTTTATTCTAATCTGTTGAAGCCTAATTTAACTGATAACAAGACATTAAACCGAAAACCCAAAAATATATTTAATAAGACATTGAGCCTAATTTAGCTGATAATAGCAACCTCTATATGTTAGAGGAAAGTAGGATTTGGAAAACATGTTAATCTATCAACTGCTTCAAGCTAACAATTCAACCTAAATTGTTTATATATCATATACAATATACATACAAATTCTCAAAAATGATAAAATAAATTACTTAATAATGATGATATTCACAATTAAAAATAAAAATTCTTAGTGACAGGCAGAGATTGCCAAACCAACATGAGAGAAGCAGAGGCCACCTAAGATAGGGTGAGGCAGTGATCTCCAAGAGACTTAGTTCCTGGAGATAACAGAGACCAGAGGCAGAGATACCCGAAATGCAGTTGAAACGAGTAAAAATGGTAGACGAAATTGAACACGAGTTAGGGTTTTAGTTGCAGATAGAAGAAACGAAACGAAACGAACCTAAACAAACGTTGAATCCTTGCGCGGAGGTGGCAATGGCGGACCCGAGAGTGAGCGTTACTTTTGTGAGAGGACAGAGGCGTTAGGGTTTCGTGAGAGGACACAGGCATTAGGGTTTCGTGAGGAGCAACCAGATGGAAGAGGCGTTAGGGTTTCGTTTGTGTGGAGCAGAGAGAGGGAAGAGACGTTAGGGGTGTGGAGCAGAGAGAGGGAAGAGGTGTTAGGGTTTGGTTTCCAAACTCAAAGCAAATTTTCAAAAACAAATTATTTTTCAAGGAAAAGTAAGTTTTAAAAAAAATCCAATTTCCAAGTGAAAGCAAGTTTTAAAAAAATGAATAATGAGAAATGGTGTATGGAGGGAAAAAAAATGGGAATTTATTTTTTTAAGGATAATTGCAACAGTTAAAAATGACATATTATACTGAAATGATGTATTATACAAAGATAATTGTGGCGGTTAGTCAAATGACATATTATACTGAAAATTGTGGCGGTTATTAATAACCGCCATAATAAAACCGTCATTTTTTACACTGTTTTTTGTAGTAATTCCATGTCACTAACTTGAGTGTGTTTGAGAAAGTTTTACCAATATCTCACTATAAGAATATTAAATAAAAATTAATTTCAAAGATAATAAAATAATTAGTTGTTATAATGACTAAATTAGAGACTATTTTAAATACTAAAATAATTATTAGCTTCTAAATTAGTTTCTAGATAAATAGTTTCTAAATTAGTATCTAATTAGCGACAAAAATTTTAACTACCAATTATTTAAATTTTAAATTTGATAAAAAAATTTCTTGATAACTAATTTAATATCAATTTAAAAACTATTTATTAATAATATAAATTAATTTAAAAATCAATAATTTGTTTGTTCTTTAAAATAATATCTAATTTAATCATCATAATAATTAATTATTTTTTATTTTTAAAATTAATTTTTATTTAATAATTTTCTTGTACGGTCTCTATTCTTTCTAAATCAATAACAAAGAGAAAAAAAACTCTCAAATTTTTATAAAAAAGAAAATTCATCCTAAACCCTAATAATCCAAAACTCATACAATAACACTAAAATTTTTTATATTATAAAACATTGTTTGATTTCTTGAAATATATTTTGTTAGAAGGTAAAGAAACATATCTTCCAACTTTTTTTAAAAATAACATTTTCTTTTAACACTAATAAAAGAAATAACTCTGACCAATATATAACATAAAACTTTTCAACAAAAAATATTTAGGATACAGAAATAAGAAGAAAAAATGAAAATAATTTTCGTAGAAAAATCAAAATTGTTGTGTATAGCTGCCGACTAGTGTAAGCAGTGGGGTCGTTAATTATTTGATTATGGATGAAAAAGAATTGAAGTGACTGAAATAGAAAACAAAGTGTGGAAAATAAATACTTAGTAGTTGTGCTTTTATTATACTTCACAACCAAATTCTCCAATTCTAAATATTATAAATATTTTTTTGTGGGAAATAAACATTATTTTAAAATATTTGTGGGTTTCACATTATTGTGATTTTATCATATTTTATTTTATTTTTATGTTATGTTATTTTTCATGTGGCTAATCTTGCTGTTTAATATAAATTTTATGTAAAAGAATTATTTATTTTATTTTAGTTTAATTTTAAAAAATTCAAAATTGCACTGGCTAGTTTAAAAGTAATTTTAAATTTTATATCTTAAACTCTAAATTCAAATCATAAACTTTAAATCTGAAAAAAACTTGTTATTCATGTTTCTCTTTCCTTTTTTTTATGAAATTTGAGATTAAAAGACTTTTTATTTATTTATTTGAGAACCACTTATCCCAAAATTCAGAAACTAAAAACTTGGGTAAACTTTTTTAAAATAAAGGCAAATGCATTAGAAACTATACTCATTTTGTTAAAAAAATCATGTTTTCAAAAGAACACAAAATATTGCCAATGATGATTGAATAAAAATAAAATAAAATAAATAAAATAAAAAAGAATACAAAATCTAATATTATAGAACATGTCCATGTCCTTTTGCAATCATGAATGTTCTACATGCATGCATCTCCAGTGGAAAAACAAAAGTGTGTTTGATTTGGCTGCTACATCTTTCTTCACTATCTGTATCAATCTCTTTACTTTCTGACAAAGAAAAATATTTTTAGATAACATATAAAAAAAATTATAATGAAAATATTTTTATTTTTATTTTTATTGAAAGTATACTCTTTCTTTTCATCTTTTAAATTAGAATATAATAATAAAAAATATGTTACCCAAATATGATAAGTATATTAAATAATAAATTACTGAAATTATAAAATTAAATATTTAATATTATTAAAGTAAAAATCAGATATTTTTATGGTCTAAGACTAATAAATATATAAAAAAAGTAATACAAATTTAAAAGAACATAAAGTTATAACAACAGGTAATATGACAAATTTGACCACCAAGTCACCAGAGAAAACTTACAAACAAATTATATAATTGTTCACACGGTTGCAACCTGGAGAAAATAAAACATCTATCAACATTTCTTTCAATTTTTACAAAAGAAATATACTTTGCCAATTTTTTTTCTTACCATATAAAAAAACAATTTTAAATGCAATAATTAATTAGACTTAAACATGAGAGCTTTCTTCAATTAATTGTGGGATTATATATAAAATATAATAATCAGAAAGAGAAAATTGTGGCTTGAAGAATCTTGTTCTTCTTGATTTTTCTATATATATGCCACTTCATCTGTTTGGTTTCAGATGGGTGTTTGATCCTGGAGAAAAAACATGAATCTCCAACAATAATAAGGTTGTTGTCTTGAAACAACAATGCAGATTTGAAGAGGGAGAGGATGATGGAAATCGTCCAGCCACAACATCTACAAAAATAAGGAGGCCCATTAAAGAGGATAAATCTAGGAGGAAGAAATGTAGAAAGCACATCAGAGAAGACTTTCACACCATGAAAGAATACTAGAGCCTTGGTCAAAGAACTACAAGAAGACTAGGACTCAACTAGATTCATTAAGACCAAGTCAAACATTTTTTTGCCCAGGCTTTAGTTTAAATAATTTGTAAAAAGTATACTAGGACATTTTATTTAGGCCATGTGTTAGGCATTGGTTTAATTTTGAGCCTTGTATTTCGACTAAGAGAAGAGTGGGTGCATATAGTAATAACTCGTTTAAGTTAGAAAAGAGTGACCACCACTTGACATGGGAAGAATGAGTGTGGCATGAGAAGCATGAACATCCACATGGATATTCCTCAGTGGAGAGGATCCATACCAATTAAGAGGTGACATTTTTCAACCTCTCATTTGAGAGGATTCTCTCAAATGAGAGGAAGACACTTGTTATGTTTTCATTTAAGAGGATCATGAGCATGGAACATTTGATGCCACTTATCACCTTGCTAATGAAGAGTTTTTAGGTTAAGATTATTATTTTAGACATCCAAGTCTCCTATAATAAAAGTGCACCTCTCTTGTAATTTTTAGTTTGAATGAGAAAAGTTATGTTGCCCATTTTTTTTTCCATAAACACTTGTTCTTGAGTTCTCTCTAGGATAGTCTCTTGTGTAGCCATCCCTAGAATCCTTCCTAGTGAGTTGACCTCACATTTCACTCTCCCAAACCCATAACTTCAAATTCATATTTCTTTTCCTCATTCCAACAAGCTTTCGCAACTCCGTTCAAAGATACAAAACAAAACAATGCAAGAAGAAGAAACCACCTATCATTCTATGTTAGGACCAATTTGTGTGAATCCTAATTCATCAATTTCTACACCACTCTTATTGTCAACCCACTTACACTTGAAAACTGGTACAAAAAATATAAGTATAATTACCTTTTTGGTCCCTATATTTGGGATCAATATTCAATTTAATATAGTGGTTTTAAAAAAAAAATTGGTCCAAGTTTTTTAAAAAGGTTCAATTTAGTCCCTACAATTAGGTTTCCACCAACAACATTATTTGTTGATGACGTGGCACACAGTGACGGTGGTTTGCACACATGGACTGAACGAAATTTTAGGATTTGGAAATTTGGAAAAAAAAATGAGGGAGAGGAAGGCGAAGGCGATGGCGGTTGTGGTGGTGGAGCCAAGGGAGGGGCGACAACTATGAAATGTTGACAACATTTGATTCTAGAAGCAGAAACACATTGTGTGCTCAAGATAATAAGCACACTTGAAAATTTGAAAGTGTGGCCTCATCAACACACAAGCCTGTAAGAATATTAAAATGTCCTACAAGAATGACAATGGTCTTTGAATCTGCATCTCCTGGGTACAACGTAACTCGTCAGCTCCAACCAATCCCATCACATAACTACCATCTGGTCTAACATACACCTGAACAACAAAAACAACATAGCTCCTTAATCACATCACTCAGTTCAAGTTAAGAAAATAAAAAAATTAATCTCTTACTTAAAAACAACCAACTTAGTTTATAAATTTGTAAATAACAACCAACTTGGTCGTGAATATTACAAAAAAGAAAATTTAGTCCCTATCTTAGTAATCATTTGTCCATCAACTGGATGCATGAAATTGGACTTATAATTGAACACAATCAACGAACCACGCAGGTAATTATAGAAAGAGAGGAGCAACCAGAGTAGGGCTTCAGGAACGAGCCTGCGAAAGAGGTGGAGCTGGTGGAGGCATAATCAATGGAAGTCAGTGTTGGGATCAAATGCTGTCAACATTTCATAGTCGTCGTCCCTCCCTTGACTCCACCATCGCAGTCGCTGCCGCCTTCACCTTCCTCTTCTTCAATCTTCTTTACCTAATTTCCAAACCTTAAAATTTCCTTCAGTCCACATGTGCAAACCAATGCCACTGCGTGCGTCACGTCATCAACCGTTAACGTTGTTGGTGGAAACTTAACGAAAGGGATCAAATTGAAACTTTTTAAAAACCTTGGGACCAAATTTATTTTTTTAAAAACTACTATATTAAATTGAATATTGACCCCAAGTGTAGGGACCAAAAAGGTAATTATACCAAAAACATAGTATAACTAACCTCTCAGATCTCTTCTATAACATCGTAGTATGACATTAATCAAACTACAGGATTTTCATCTTTTGAAGTGGAAAATTGCATCGAATAGGTCTCAAAAGTGACTCCTCAATTTTGAACTATACTTTTTTATTTAAAGACTTTGTGTAAAATGTACAATTGTTGATTTCGTAACCTGTACAACAAAGGACATCAAACTTCAATCCATTTGCCTACCAGATCAAGGTTTCAAATGTCGTTGAATCCTTTAACACCTCGTCTTTAAACCAAGGCATGAAAGTTCTATTATGTTCCATTAACACCTATTGCTTTTGTTGATTTGGGTTGTTTGCCTTCACAATGACTTTATGAACATATAAATAAGGGATAACCCCATCAATTTTATTCAATATATATAAATGTGCTTTCAAGACTTCTGATCGAGATTTGCTTACCACATGTATGCTACGTAAACACTTACTTATAGAATGCATGTGTGTCATGAGTTGGTTGGATGGCCTATTGGATTGGCTTTTGACATGTACTTTGAACAAAACTCAATACTTTCTTCTGCTATATACCTTTCAATCATTGAAGCTTCTGGATGGTAATTTTTTTTTTACATACCCTTTCAAAAATTTCATATATTGTTCAACAGGATACATCCATCTTATGTACATTGGTTCACAAAATCAAATCCCTCTTAGCATATGCAAAATTGAATGAACCATGATGTCGAAAAAGGACGGAGGAAAAAACATCGTCAATTAACACAATATAACAAAAATCTCATCTTGAAGTTCATCAAACTTTACCAAATCAATGACTTTACAACAAATGGAAAAGAATAATGAGCACAAACGGGTTATGGTGTGTCTAACATTTTTCGGTAAAATCCCACGAATTCAATAGCTACTGACAACCATTGTTGCATCAAGATGTGACAATCATGAGACTTTAACCCAATTAGCTTCAAATCTTGCATAGATACTAGACTTTTCACATTTGATGAATGTCTTGTGCCACTTTCACACCCTTTAGACATTAACAAAAACTTTTTTTTTTTGGCATGGTGTAAAGGCTGGGGTAAATAAGTACTCTTACCCACCTGTATTGGTGTCAACTTGCCTCGTATGGTCATGTCAAGCAAATCCAAATGAGCATTTAGACCATCCTTCGTCTTACCATTAATGTTAAAAAATGTACCAATTAAGTTATCTCACACATTCTTCTCTACATGCATTATGTCAGTACAATGTTTGACTTCTAACTTCGACCAATACGGAAGATTAAAGAAGATGGACTTTTTCTTCCATATGTTTGTCATAGATGACTTCTTTTTCGAATTTCCAAAGGTGTGGTGTATATTATTTACCTTTTCATAAATCTTAATACCAGTAAATGGAGTTGGTGGACTGTCATTCTCTTGATGGTCATTAAAGTCTTTTTTGAACCTCCGGTAAGGATGATGACTTCTAAGAAATCTTTTATGCCGAAGATATGTTGTTTTCCTTCCATGTTTCAATTGTTGAGAAATGATATCTTCTTCGCATATTAGACATTCTTTATGACCCTTGACATTATACCCTAATAAGTTCCCATATGCATTAAAGTCATTGATGATGCAAAATAACATGACATGCACTTTGAAAGTTTCATTAGCAAACTCATCAAAAACTTTAATACCATGATCCTACAACAACTTTAAATCTTCAATTAGGGGCTTAGATAAACATTTAGGTAATTTCCTGGTTGTCTTGGACTGGATATCATCATAAACAGCATCATGTATTTTCACTTCATGTACAATGTAGGAGGTAAGATGTAAATAACTAGTAAAACAGACCATAAAATGTGTTCATACTTAACCTTCATTGTGGATCCATGCTTTGTCATCTCTTGGATATTATCTTCATCTTTATCTTTCAACTTGTAACGTGATAACCCACATCTCAGACAAATTTTCAAGAATTCAAACTCATTCCTGTATAATATGCAATCATTAGGACATGCGTGTATCTTTTTATACTCCATACCCATCGGACAAAGAATCTTTTTGGCCTCATAATTACGATTAGGTAGAGTATTTCCCTCTAAAAGCATTTCCTCCAACAACAAAAGAAATTATGTGAAGCTTTTATCAGTACATCCATTAATTGCCTTTAGATTCATCAATCTTAACACTGTCGACTATCGTGTAAAGTTAGTTGATCCAGGATACAACGGAGTCTTCGCATCGTTTGACATACTTTTGTATCCATGCACTTTTTCAAACACTCAACTTCAACATCACAAATCATGTCCTTCAATCAGTCATCACCCACTGCATCATCCATGATAGACTGAACATATTCTTGGGATATGCACACACTTGGTAAATGTAATAATTCACCATGCCATGTCCAAGTTTTATATGATCGTAGAAACCCATCACATAGAAGGTACTCTGTGATTTTGATAACATCCAATTTTCTCCCGTTCAAACATTTAATGCACAAACACCTAAATTTACTCCATCACCACTACTGTTGGCATTACGTAATTATATAATTTCTTCTACTCCTCTTTCATACTCATCACTTTTGCGGGCTTAACTAATCCAATCTCGATCCATATGTATGTTCTGTAATAGTCATTGAGGTGTTGACTAATGCATGAAAAATCTCACATTTTTATTAGGTATGAATATCTCATTCGAGAAGATTCACTTTTATTATTTGAATAGACATACACTTTAATCATCATCCCTTATATTTCACGAAATTTTGGTACCATTTTTGCATTGTTCTTGAGTATGCACCCGAAAAACAACACAATGCAATTAACCAAAATTATGTAAAATATATGAGATGTAGATTACAAGTTATATACTAATGAACTAATAAAAATTGATTGCTCTTCCCAAACTGTCCAATCGAACAATTCAAGACTCAATACATTTACTGTCACTACAACCTTCTCTGCATTTTATAAAATGCTTTCAAAAAACTTACAATTGAAGAAATAATAGACAAATATACATATTAAATCTCTAACGAGAAACTAAAGATATCTCAATGAAAGTCTACTAAATTTGACTATCTCAATCCAAATTTAACAATTTGTCGAGGGTCGGATATTTCGGGACTCAATACCAACACGTCTTAAAGAATTATAAATATACATGCAATTCAATAAATAAACACTTCTAATTATACATGCAATTCAAAACATAATCTATTCTAATTATACATATAATTAAAAAATAATCAATTCTAAATTATAACAATTACAACTAATAATCAAGTTAATCATTTAAATAATAATCTAACTAAAATATTAATTATAAAACTAAAATTTCATTCATATTAGTTATATAAATAAAATAACATTAACTAAAATAATATTAACTATAAATCCTAATATTAATTATTAAATTTCATTAATATTTATTATAAACCTTAATATTAATTATTAAATTTTATTAATCTTATTTATATAACTAAAATAATATAAATTATAAACCTTAATATTAATTATAAAATTTTAATAATATTAATTATAAACCCTAATATTAATCATAAAATTTTATTAATTATATAATTAAAATAATATTAATTAAAATAATACTAATTAAAACAATACTAATTATAAATCCTAAAATTAATTGTAAAATTACTTCAATACTAATTATAAAATCAAATAAATAAAAAACTAACCTAGTGGTGGAATACAAACACTGCAACAACAAGGAGGAGGCAAGAATGGAGGAACCAATGACAACGATGGAGGAACCAACAACGACAGTGGGGGAAGCTAGGAACAAAGAAGTATGAATTTTTAATTGGAGACAAACAACCTAAGACAACCAAAACGCAACATTAATAATTAAAAATGGAAGAAAAAACAAACAAATAATGCAAATAAGTGGCAAAGGATGTACCAGTAGTAGTGCAAAACGTTCAAAGCTTTTAAAACTGGAAAAACCAATGAGCACACATGAAAGAGGATTTGGAGGGTGATTAAAATAGCCCATAGGTAACAATTATTCACTATTACAGAAATAGACATTAACGACGGTTAAAAAGTACATATAAAGACGGTTCCTAAACCGTTGTTATTCTGAGTATCGTTATAAACAAGTCACTTATAACGACAATTGGAGAACCGTCGTTATAAATGAACTATAACGACACATGTAATCAATCGTCGTTACTTTGACTAGTAAATAACAATTTAAAAAATATTTTTAAAGACGGCTCCAATATGAAATACAGTGTTTTTTATCCAATCTGAATTTGAAGTTTTATTTTGATAATTTGTAGAATTAAACATTTCATGAACTATTATCATCTATTATTTAATCTATTAATTTGTATAATAACATCCTTAAAATGCTATAAACAATTCCAATTAAAACACATTAATAACACTAAAATATTATACATTCTTATGCAAAAATTGCCTTTAAATTCCTACCTAACACCCATTAATTCCAGTGGTTTTAGTTCTCTTCATCCTTCTGGTTTCCCCTTCACACACCACCATGGGTAACGATCAAATATTCACAGCGCAGGTGGCCCCAGAAAACAAATATCATCTCCAAATATTTCTATTGGGAGAAATCAAATTCTCTCATGGACACAATCAAAACATCATCGTGTTACAAGTAATCATAAATGGAAAATACTGAAATGGAATACATATATTGTTTATGCTAGTAAGAAGATCAATGTTTTAGTTTTATTTTTCTTCGCTTACAAGGGTTTCCACATTAATAAGATACAATAATACATCACATGTTAGCCAATATTGATTTTAAAAACCACACCTTGAAGACCCAAATTGACTCTGCCATGTTGAATTAGCAAAAAAGAAGAATGAGAAGCAATGAGAAGTGAAATGAAGGAGAGAGTAACCTTTTTACATTTTGCTTTCTAGCGCGCACGGTGGAGTTGAGGAAAAGGGAAGTTTTCCAGAGCGGGCGCTGGATGCGACGACGACTAGGGCAACACGCGATGGAGGGCGCGGGACGCGACGACAGCTAGGGCAACATGCGACATGGCTGGTGCAGCACGCAGAGGAGGATGGCGACACGCAATTGGTGAGCTAGTTCGTGACGCGGTGGAAGCTGGTTCATGGCGCCGCGACGACCGCTAGGGCAACATGTTGCGTGGCTAGTGCGGCACGCGGAGGAGGTTGGCAGCACGCGACGTTGGTGAGTTGGTTCGTGGCGCCGCGACGACGGCTAGGGCAACACGTGACGTCACTGGTGCGACACACGGCGTTGGTGAGTTAGTTGGTGGCGCGGTGGCAACTGGTTCATGGCGTGGGCACGATGAGCGTAGCAAAGTGAAAATGGGAGTTGGTCGGTGGTGTTGGGTTTACGGTGACGAGCATAATCCACTGCACAATGAGTGAGAACAGCGACGTAAAGCAATGGCGATCAACACAGTGAGTGAGGAGCAGAGGCGCTATTGTAGTGGCCAGGAGTGAAGACGGAGAAAAAGTGAAGTGTGTAAGAGTGAAGGAGGAGTGAAGACGGAGAAAAAGTGAAGTGTGTAAGAGTGAAGGAGGAGCGAAAATGAAGTCTGCTGCCAAATGAGTGCGCGAAATTTTTGAAACCCTAAAAAGTAACGACGGTTCCTTTCCAGAACCGTCCTTATTTTCGTTGAACCTTAAAGTAACGACGAATCCTCCCAAAAAATCGTCATTATAAATGCTTCTGTTTGCTTTATAATTACAAGTTTGCCATCGTTTTTTTTAACGATGGTTTTAACTAAACTGTCTTTATATAGTGTCGTTATAGTGATATTTTGTACTAGTGTGTCCCCACTTATATGTTCATATTTTAAGAAAATATTATCCATTTTTTTTACGATATGTGACTTTCAAACAATGTCTATAATTTTCATTAAACACCGTTTTAGCACTAGTCAACATTCCTATTAGTAATAAAATGATTCTCAATCTGTGTGAAGGCATATTTCCCTTCCAATTAACTCTTGTATCCGATCCACAAAAAACGCCAAATAAGAAACCGCAACAATAGTAATATTCTACAAACTGATTACTAATATTCTACAAAGTGATTGATTCTATGTTTACCTTGTAAACAATAAAAAGATGAAGAAAGGGAAATAACATGTCCCTTTTGAATAAAAATCAGCAGTTTGTTCAAAACATGAGAATATATATATGTTAAACATGAAAAACAAAAGAAACAAAGTGTCAAAAAAAAAATAATGTACATGTGGGGGCAAAAGATCTTATCAACATCCATGATTTTGTCTAGCAAAATCTAGAGGCTCGTCTTTCATGGGACCCTTCCAAGATTTTCTGTCCCAAAACGTCTCTATATAACATCATGTCCACACTCCTTAAGACCCCCTCTCCCCTTTCCATCGATCAAGTTTTTCCTTTGCTCATTTTCAATCCTACAATAACTTACCCTACCCAACTTGCTTTCTCCAGGTTCCAACTGAATCTTTCAGCTCAAAGTGCTTATCATATTGACCTATTCTTCTTCTCCCTCAAGAAATGAAGGATGCTGGTAGAAAACAAGGTACACTGTCACCATGTGCAGCATGCAAGCTTCTTCGAAGGAGATGCGCACAGGACTGTGTCTTTGCTCCTTATTTTCCTGCAGATGAGCCCCATAAGTTTGCCAGTGTGCACAAGGTTTTTGGGGCTAGCAATGTCAACAAAATGTTACAGGTTCAATTCTCAAACACCCTTTCATTTTTTTTATCAATAATAAACAATATATACATACGAAACAACGATAAAAACCTAACAACACAAATTCTTCCAAATAACTACTCTGAAAAAAAAATAACCCTACAACTACCGTAAAGAACCTAAACTATCTGCTCATGATATATACTATCTGCTCATGATATATTTATCATTCTTTAGCAGTCAAATCTACTAAAGAACTTCCCAATCACTTTCATTAGGGTTGGTCAACTTGGATCCTATAGGTTGCACTTTTTTAAAGCAGACATTAAAACATCATACACAATTCTTACTTCTGCAATAGTTATGGTAAAATAGATACAACATAAGGAAAAAGTATTGGACAAGAAGCTGCAGCTACTTTTGGTCTCAAACTGCAAAGTAACTAATGGCTATAGTAAACCACCATAGCAATAATTTAACCTAACACACACACATATATATATATATATATATGATGTGTATTCTATATACATAGTTTACTTGGATTTACATTCTGTGATTTAGCAAGGAAAGTGATGTATTAAGCAGTGAGTGTCTGAGAGAGAGATCAGTGTATTAAGCAAGGAAAGTGATGGAATAGAAGATCCACTTGCTAGATTTTAGCAGCTTTGCCAAAAGTAGCTTATTTATATTGGGAAGAATCTGATCAGCAAGGTTAACATAACATACACACAGAGTCACGTGCTGATCAGATAAAAAGAAATGAAAAACAGCATATACTCATATCTTCATCTATTTTATGCAATACTTTCATTCTATGATATTTCTCAGAGAAAAATCAGTACTTGCTCTAGGGTTTTCTGTTTCTGCTTACTATCATGAAAAATATTGATATTTCCTTAATGCCTTTAATTTTCTTAAATAAAGTTACTTACTAAATTATAGTTATTATGGAAGAAGAAAGTAGTCTTCCAACAAAGTTTAAAGGGCTTACTCATTCTTTGTTTTTTTTCCGCTTTAACTTCCGTAGTACTTAATTACAGTTATTTAATACTATTATAAAATTATTAAATAAGAATTAATTTTTAAAAAAAAAATAATTAACTGTTATATTGATTAAACTAAATATTATTCTAAAAATTAAAAGTTTATTGATATTTAAATTAGTTTTTATTATTAATAAATTATTTTTAATTAGTATCTAATTAATTATCTATGTTTTAGATATTAATTACTTAAATTTAAAATTAATAATTAATTAAATACTAATTTAAAAATTATTTATCAATAATAAAAAATAATTTAAATACAAATAATTTTTTAATCTCTAATTTAGTCAATATAATAATAAATTATTTTTTTATCTCTAAAATTAGTTTTTATTTAATAATTTTTTTGTGTAAACTTAATAATACATATATTTTATTTATACAACTTTTTTTATAAACAATTTTAAAATAAATAAATAAATCTATAAATTAATATTAATTAATACATAAATTAATTTTAATTCATTATGAAAAAACTTTATTATTGTTTTTTTAAAAACATCTATGAAAAAATTTGACAAAATCTACAATAATCGTTCTTCTTTATTAAAGTATGATTCCTTAGCATATATATATATATAAAGAAGACAAAGGATGAAGTATATATAAATTAGCTTTAGTGCTCAGAAGCTACACCCAGTGTCAAGAAGATAAAGTTAAAAAGATATGAAACGTAATTATTATTATTATTATTATTGGCCATGAATTGTAATTTGTATTCTTTTCTTTCTTTATGACCACCAGTTACCTTTTTTAATGCTGGGTTCGTTTAATCAATGATATTTAAGAAAGAAGAAGAAAAAAAAGCTTATAGAGTTCATCTTTTTCTCTTTTCTCTTTAAAATCATGGGTTACATTGATGGAGACTTATGCATGTCTGAAAGTGATTTTGATTTCCCAGATCAAGATATTTCAACTGCTGGCTAAATTAATTATATATGAAATGTTCTTTTGTAAGCATGACACATTCATGACATACCATCATATCTCTTTTAACTAACTAATTATGTTCATCATATTCATATATATATATATATATATATATATATATATATATATATATACCAAATGCTATGAAAGAAAAAACAATGAGAATAAAAAAAAGTAATGAAAGAAAATCTTGTATCATGTGATAGTGTGATGACATATGATTGTTATCATTTAAGGTCTTAGCATAGCTGAAATGTTAAAGACATGTTATTGTTATTACTTAAGGTGTCAGCTATGCTGAAATGTCAAGTTGCATAATAATATCTAACATCAATCTTTATAAAAGAAATTATATATTTTTATTTAGTTCTTTAGTTAAATAGTGACATGTAAATGTTGTTTATAATTTTGCAATGCATAGTTATTAATAGATACTTATATTATTAGAAAACATTGCCAACTCATTATTGGATTGAAAATTTCGATCTTAAATGAACACGATGCAAATTTCATCTTAAATTCTATTTTGGTATTTTAGAAATGTAATATTGAACCAAATTAAAATTGATTAAATACATTACAAAAGAAATTATTAAATTTTGAAACTAATTTAAATTTCAAAATAATTAGTTATTGACTAAATTAGATATCATTTAATAAAGTAAAAAAATTATTAATATTTAAATTATAGTTTTAATTATTAAAAAAATTTAAAAATTAAATTCTAAATTAGTATCTAACCAATTTTTTTACTAATTATTTTATATTCTAAATTAATTTCTATTAATCTTTTAAAATTAATTTAAAATATTAATAACTAAAACTTTAATATTAGATATAATTTAAAAATTATTTTATAATTTTTTTACTAATAATAGAAAATACATTACTTTAAATACTAATAATCTTTTAATTTTTAAAAGATATTTAACTTAGTCAATATAATGACTAATTATTTTTTCTATTTTTAAATTTAATTATTATTTAATAATTCTTTATATATATATATATATATAATAACCATGAGTGGTAAACAATATAGTATTAACTATTATTTTAAATTCTTACTAGCAGCCAAAATTTTGATACATATTATGATATCACATGGTGTATATTATTGTCCTAGTCTATTGCATCCTTTATTTAAGCCATGGTTATGATTTTCATACTATTATATATTCTCTTTAGTCAACAAAACTTCATGTTTTGTTTTCCCCAATGAAGCACAAAGTGTCCACATACACCTTATTATTCATGCAACTCTTTTTTGACCAAGCATATAGAAAGATGATTTTCATCATTTCACCATGGATTAACTTCAAAAAACCAGTCTACACATGCAATTAGGTCAACATCTCATACCCATAACTTCCACCTGAATATTCCTTTCACCTGTACTCAAGTTAAGGCTAATAACTTCACTTTTTCACACATGTTCACACAAATCATTGTAACCTAATTGAGTGTGATGTGTAGCTTTTTGTAAGCAACCAAAATTCTTCACTCACCTCCCAATTTGTTCTGATAATCATTGCTAAAGCCATGTTACACACATGCACTGCATATCAGACACCTCACTTAGAATCTTCCATCCAATCATGGAAGAGTTCTTTATGTTAAAGTGTTTTCTTTTTTACTTTTTTCATGCTGCACTGTACCTGTTCAACAGATGCAAAAATGAAGTGGGACATCACTTTCAATCTACCATCTTCATTAAGATTCTAGCAGCACAAGAACACCCTCAAAAAACCCATTCTCCATTCTTTTCTGTGATATATTCTCTTGCATGCTATGATAATATAAGATACTTTCTTAACCTCCAAATCTGTTAACTAAATGTTAATTATTTGATTACAAGTATAACTCAATCTCCACCTTTAGAATAAAGACAAGTTTAATAATACACTACTACTTAAAAATTATTAAATAAAAATCAATTTTAAAAATAAAAATTAATTAATTATTATATTAACTAGATTTTATATTATTTTAAAAACTAAAAAAATATTAGTATTTAAATTATTGATATTTAATTAACTACTAAGGTTTTAACTATCAATTATTTAGATTTCAGAATTAATAGATAAAATCTCGATAGTTAAAATTTGATAGTTAATTAATGCTAATTTAAAAATTATTTATGAGTAATAAAAACTAATTTAGATACCAATAATTTTTTTAATTTTTAAAATAATATTTAATTTAGTCAATATATCAACTAATTATTTTTTGTGTCTAAAATTTATTTCTATTTCATGATTCTTTTGTAATGGTAAATGATATATATTTTAGGTTCAACTTAATTTACAAAATTATATTTATAAAATAAGATTTATATTTCATTTATAATTATATATGTATAATTTAATTCTAATTTTTAATTGGCATGGATCTTTAATATGAATTAACATAATTAATTATCCAAATGCTTTATAATATGAATTTAAATCTTATTCAACTTTGAAAAATTAAATAATAAAATAAAATTTACAATTTATTTATAATTTAATTATAATAAGACTTTCAGTATTATCTTCAACATGGTGGTGTGTTACATTACAGGTACCTACAGTTTCCATAATGATCTATATAAAATCCTACAAAAAAACAAGAGACATTTTGATCTCAAACATATGTTTTCACAAGAGTTGGAACATTCATAAAAATGCTTTAATTTGTATAAAAACAACAACAACAAAGTGTTAAAATACTAACTGAAGTGAGTGCTAAGAAGTTTCTGAGGTGGATTGAATGGGTTATAACATTGTTTCAGGAGCTAGCAGAGTACCAACGAAGTGATGCTGTGAGTTCAATGGTGTATGAAGCGAATGCAAGGGTGAGAGATCCCGTGTATGGATGTGTGGGAGCCATATCCTCTCTGCAGCAACAAGTTGATGTTTTACGAACCCAGTTGGCACTTGCAGAAGCAGAGGTGGTGCAGATGAGAATGAGCCAGGTTTCAAGTTCCTCTCACCAACCAAAACCAGTTCCTGCACCCTCCAATTCATCCTCACAAAACCTGTCTCCACCAAGAAGACTTGCCATGGCCACCACCAACTCCCTTTTTTCCATGGACATGGTCGTTGATCACCCCAACATGGGCGAGTCTTTGTGGTCATGTTAGCTATTGTTCTTCATTGGGCATGCATTGCTACGTGCCCTTATTTGTAAGGGATTGAATAAGTTTATCATCGACTCCATTCAAAAACTATTCAGCTTTTTTTTCTCCAACGTTTAATAGGGTTTTCTTTTGAATGGACGACACTGATGGATTAATTTTCATACTTAATGTGTCTGTAAATATCTTAATTATATATATGTTATTATTATTTTGAAATGAATAGAATTATTATCGAACTAAACATATTTATCAGATATTGGAGTTTTTTTTTCATGTTTTGGGTCTTAGCATTGGATCAACCCAATGTTTCAATATTTTCTTTCTTCTCTCTCTTTGTATATAAACAAGTGCATGGTTACGTCTAATGCAAGCAAAATTTAATGAATTTTTTCTCGTTTTCTCCCTCCTCGTTTTTCGAGTTATTTTTGTCTAAATTTAGTTGTTAGTTTCTTGCGTCTATCCATGGAGAGCATCGAGATGGTATTAGAGTCGATCGTTATGTTGCTTTCAAAGAACAAATTCAAATTCGTCAATGGAGAGATATCAGAATTGTTGCATAATGATAACACAAATGACACAGAGCATGATGTATATTGATAACGCAAAAAGAATTGAGGGAAGACCTTAAAGAAAGATTCTCAAAGAGTAACCATTTTCGTGTTTCGAATCTTCTGCAGGAGTTTAACTCCGTTAAAAAGTGAGAGAGGAGCATCACAAACTATTACACAGACTAAAAGACTCTGTGGGAAGAACTGGATTCTTACGGCTTTTACCTACTTGTGTTTGCATGGTGAAATGCAACTACAACATGATGAAGACTATAGCAAGTTACAAAGATTCTGAGTACGTTGTGTGTTTTTTGAAAAGGTTGGGAGAAACTTATAGTGTTGTCAAAACACAAATCCTGCTAATGGAGCCATTATCAGGTATCAATCACGTTTTTTCCTTAGTCCTATAACAAGAAAGACACCTCAAGGAGAACATAGGTATCGATACCAAAATTTTGATTAACAGCGCTAATCAATAGAATCAAAGAACAAATAACAAAACTAACAATGTTGGTCATGGATGGCGCAATTATGGAAGAGGAAGAGGGAAGAACTATGGAAAACAATGTTCTTCTTGTAACAATGAATCATACGACTGATGAATGTTACTCAAAACATGGTTTTCCATCCTGGATGAAATAGAGAACCAATTACACCAAAAATTCCCTTAAAAGGATGAAGAAGGCAAGATCGAGAATGAAAAGTCTCCACACAGTAAAACGCTCAACAAACAAATTCTTAAAGCCTTGCATTCTGAGCAACTTCAACAACTCGTGGACATGATTCAGAGTTCTAAAAACAAAGAAAAGGTGATAAACAACACTTTGGGAGAATGCTTGAAGCAAAGCCTCAACAAAGGTAATAAAGGTAAGTGTTTATGGATTCTAGACACAAGAGTTACATAACACATAGCTTATTCTATATCTTTATTTATGAGCTATCATAAGATAAAACCAGTGAAAGTCAAGCTACCTAATAATTAGAGTGTTACTATTATTTGTGTCGAAACAATTTTTCTATCCAAAAGCATTATACTGCATAATGTCTTATACATACCAGAATTCACTTTATACATAATATTTGTGCAACATCTCATGTCTTTGAAATGCCAACTTGTTTTCACTCACAATGTTTGTCAAATACATGAAAGCTACTAGAATCAATAACGAAAAGAATTATCCTGGAAAGAGTTTTATGATAAACATGTCATAATTCATCAAACTTCTTGCAATGAAACACCACAACAAAACTCCATTATAGAAAGAAACATCAACATATTCTTAACATCACACATTGCCTTATGTTCTAGTCTAAGTTACCGAAAGCCCTTTTGTCTTACACCTGTATATTTAATTTATCTGATAAATCGTTTACCTTCTCCAGTTATTAAAAACAAGTGTCCTTATGAGCTTTTGTATGACTATACTCCTAGTTTCTCTGATATAAGAATATTTGGATGCCTCTGTTTTACCTTTACTCTCAAACAAAATAGACATAAGCTTGATCCAAGGGCACAAAAGTGTATATTTATTGGTTTTAAATAGGGTACAAAATGTTACATTGTCGTAGATGTTCATTCTAAAGAAGTTTTCATATCCAGAAACGTTGTTTTTGTAAGGACTGAGAAAAATAGTCTTAGAGTAGAAATGGTACAATTAAAATGACACCTGAATATTTTATTATTAAAGTGAAAAAGCTATATAAATAGAAAATTAGTTATTCAAGTTTCATTTTAAAAGAACCACCATCTCTCTAGAAATTTCCTTTTCCTTTCCTCTCCCTTCTCTCTAAGATTCTGACCTACTCGTTCATCTGTTTGACGATCGGAGTCCACCATTAGACTCCTGGCAGCGAAACCTACAAGACTGCCCGATCAGAATCTTTGATAGAGTAAGTTCATTTTTGTTCCCCTCTTCCTTTTCCTCTCCCTTCTCTCTAAGATTCTGATCTCCTCGCTCACCAGTTTGACGATCGGAGTCTGTCATTGGACTCCTGGCAGTGAACTCTACGAGATTGCCCGATCAGAATCTTAGATAGAGTAAGTTCATTTTTGGCTCATTTTTCTTTGAGTTAGTTTTCATCTGGTTAGGGTGCCTTTTAGTTTAAGTTTGCATGTGAGGTTTTTATCTTCAGAATTAGTCTATGTTAGATCAGGGTCCTAGTGATATAGTTAGATTTGTGATCAGGACTTTGTGGTGCAGGTTAGGTTATCTTTAAGCTTTTGGTGGGTTGGAGCTCTTAGTGAGCATCTGCTCAAGTACATATATTTTATACATGTAAGGGAAGCTAGTTTTTATATTTTATATAGAACCCTAGGTTAGAAGATCTGGATGTGGGAGTGACATGGTCACCAGTTCAAATTTCTACTTGCAGAATTGTCTCTTTTGAAAAGTAAAGTAATATATTGATTGAAATGGTTAATTCTGAATATTTTATATTGATTTTAAGGTGAATAAGTTGTTGAAATTGTTTGTGTTTGAAAATTTAAAATGTTTGAATGATAATATAAATGAGTTGAAATGTTTGTGAATATTTTGTTGAATTACTTAAATGAGATGTTTGATGAGAAGTGGTTGTTTGATTTTAGATGATGATTGATTTAGAAAGCATATATTTGGAACTTAATTATGTGTTTAAGTGAATTTTTAGATATAATTGAATTGTTTAGAAAAGTTTAAAATATTTATATGATTAGTGAATAAATTGTTGTGTGATTTGGAAATTCTAAACTTTAGTATGATTTGATAGTGTGATTTGGATATTGTGAGAGTCAGAATATGAATTTTAATCAAGACATAGTATTTTCAGGAAAGAAAATACCGTGTTAAGATTGTTTAGGATGTGCATTGACTAGGGATTCGTCTAGAAGGAGATATCCTGACTCTCCTGAGATAATCGAATCATATAGATGAAGTTATTCAGGTGGTGAGAGTCGAAGGAGGTTCATATGAATGGGTAAGTTGTTTGAAAGATAATTAACTTCACCTGTTATATGAATTAACCATGTCATACTAGGAAAGAGATGATATTGAGATTATTTAAGCGCATAGCTGTGTGGATTTCACAATGAGATAGTATGACAGGTGCAGATCTCTGAGTTTAAGTCAACGCACAAGTCTTCCGGAAGTAGAGTCAATGTGTATGGTTGTGAGTCAGTAGATGACTGACATGAGAAAGATGAATATTGAAATTTGTTGATAGACACTTGATGGTTCTGTGGAATGTTTGAGAAATTGAATGAGAATTTATGTATTTTGTGTATTAATTTGAAATTTAAATTATATAGAAAATTTTGTTATAGCTAGCTTACCTTGTTATTTGTTTGAGTTTGTTTCTTTATTTGTGATGATCGTGTTGTACACGGGAGCAGATGAGATTGCAGGTAATAGAGCTCCTAAGTGAGCAGCTGGAGGATGTGATAGTTTTAATTTGAATGCTATGTTTGTTTTTAAAACTTTTGATGTATATATTAAAATCCCTATGAAGAGGGATATTTGTTTTATATTCATATGTTAAGTAGATAGTGTTTGTTTTACTTTTATTTTATTATATATATGGGTAAAAATTTAGGGATGTTAGTTTTCTATGAATCTTTCTTTTTGTAAACTACATGATAAAGATGATCAAATTATTATGTAAAAAGATGATAACTTCACAAAATAAGTGTACGATGATGCTCCTATGCAAGGCGAAGGTAGGAATCATGATGAACAAGAAGGATTGAGACGTTCTACCAGAATCAATAAAACACCAACATTTCTAGAAGACTACCATCATCAACTCATTATATCACCATATGATGGAAAACTGAAAAGCAACAGAAAAGTATGCTACCCTCTCGATTCAATTATGTCTTATAAAAGGTTATAAACAAGTCAATTAAAATACACTTTGTCGATTTCTTCTCAAACTGAGCCCCAATGTTATGAGGAGGCCAAACAACATCCTAAATGGATGGAGGCTACGAAAAATAAAAACTCTTAAACCCAACAAAACCTGGGAAGTAATGAATCTTCCCCACAACAAGATATTGATCGGCTGCAAATGGGTTTACAAAATCAAACATAAGGTAGATGGAAAGATCGAGAGATACAAAGCCATACTCGTAGCAAAGGGCTACACACAACATGAAAGCATCAATTATATGGACACTTACTCACTTGTGGCAAGACTTACTACCATACACATCATCTTAGTTGTAGTAGCCGTCATGGATTGAGACCTGGAACAACTTGAAGTGAATAACGTGTTTTGGCATAGTGATCACCATAACAAAAAATTACCAAGATTGTCATTTAACCAAATCTCTATATGGTCTAAAACAGGCAAGTAAGCAATGGTATGACAAACTAACATATTTTCGTCACACTATTAACTTCATTCAATCTAAAGTAGACAATTCTCACTTCATTAGAAAATATGAAACATCTTTCATTTCACTTCTTATATACGTGGATGATATATTTATTATTGGAAATAATATGAAAGACATAGAAACTATTAAAAGATTTTTAAATGCAACCTTCAAAATAAAGGACTTAGGACATTTAAAGTTTTTTCTAGGATTAGAGATTGCTAGAACTAAAGAGGGAAGACACGTATGTAAAAGGAAATATGCTCTTGATATTTTATGTTGGGTGCAAAACCTGCTATCACACCCATGGTTAAGAAGAATGACAAACTTTTTGATCAAGATTTTTCTATACAATATGCATCTCGATATCGAAGAATCATTGTAAGATTACTATATTTGGTCAACACCATACTTGATATCATCTTCTCGATGCAGTTCCTCAATCAGCTCGTTTAGGCTCCATCAAAGCTTCATCACCAAGTTGTTCAAATAATTCTTAGATACATAAAATCCTCACTTGGGCAAGGTATATTATATCCTAAGAATATCGATATTCAAATTAAAGCTTTAAGCGATTTTGATTAGGCTTCTTGTGCCATCACTCGCGGATCCACTATGGGGTTCTACATCTACCTTGGAAAATCCTTGATATCACGGAGAACCAAAAAGCAGAGCACAATATCAAGGTCTTCTTCTAAGGCAGAGTATCGAGCTTTAACATCTACTTGCTCTAAAATTCAATGGCTCAACTACTTGCTTGATGATCTTTGTGTTATTGCACAAGCCTCTTATGCGACAGCCAGTTTGCGAGATACATAACCCAGAATAATAGCTTCCATGAAAGAATCAAGCACATAGACATTGATTGTCATGCGATAAGAGAGAAAATTTAACAAGGTCTCTTTCATTTGCTTCCCATAAGCACAATCAATCAACCTGCAGACATTCTCACGAAGCCTCTCAATAGTAAAGCTTTTCATAGGCTTATTTTCAAGCTTGGTGTTATGATTATTCACCCACTAGTTTGAGGGGGGAAGGGGGGTTGGTGGTTTGGTCCTTACAATTGGGCCAACCCAATGTCGCAATATTTTGTTTCTTCTCTCTGAATATAAACAATTGCATGGCCACGTTTAATGCATGCAACGTAATAAATTTTCCTCACATCGTTTTCTCTCTCCTCATTTTTCATTGTTCACTTTCGTCTACATCACATTGTTAGTTTTGTGCCTCTACCCATGGAGAACATCAAGAGATATTAGTATTAAAAAACATCAAGATCCTAATGTTATATATCAACTAATTTTGAAGGAAGCAAAAATTTAATCAATCCTTCTGTTAAAATTATTATTATCATTAGGCTTGGATTGTTTTATGGTCTCTGTCTCTAGTACTTCTTTTTTTTCTGGACTCTCACAATTATTTTTCTTTTATGTGTGAACTAGAAGGACTAAATTATCTCCTCAGTACATGAATTGATGAAGTATTAAAGTTGACTAAATCTTTTTACATCCTCTTCCTTACTACAATATGATCCATATGCGACAATTTAATCATGCACAAGTAATGTTTTTCTTTTCGCGTACGTAGAGCTTTACTTATTTTATATATATATATATATATATATATATATATATCCTTTTATAGTGGTTAAAAAGAAATTTTATATTCATTATTCATGTTATGTAATTACAAGACGTAAGTACAATCCTGATTTAAAGGCTTATAGTGAGAGTTAAAAACAAGAAAAAGACTATAGGCTTAAAGGGGCTAAGAAGTATAATATCTATGAAGAGATAGGCTAATATTGTTGAACAAGGTGCTTTGATGTCTCCAAATCCACTTCTTGTGATGATCCAAGATTTAATGAATCTTAATCCTTTTGAAAAGATATGTTTTCTAAAGAAAGTGAAAATTCAACCTGTTGAAATGTCGATTCAACCGGTTGTTTTACACTTAGTGTATTTTGAAAAGGATTTGAAAAAACTTGACTTTGTTTAACTTTGATGTCAAACCAATTCAATCGATTGATTCGTGTTTTCAATCGATTGATTTTCTAAAAACCTTAACAAAATTCTGTTAAGTGACTTTAATCTATTTTAAATGATTAAAACTGATTTTGGTTCTTGAATTAAATGCTTTGACCATCTGTTGCAGTTTAAATAAGTTGTTTTACGCTTCTGGTTAAAAAACTAACTAAGAGAAATCATTCAAATCGGATTGTCAAGATTTCAAAGAGCTTTGGATCATTCTCAAGTGTAGAATAAGTTTTTCTTGTATTCACTGTGCTTTAATCTTAGTTTACACCCAGGTGTACTCTATTCCTTTCTCTTGTGATCGCTGTAATTCTATGTGAATTGGTGTTGTGCAGTTTCAGAGGTTGTTATGAAAACATTGTGTTGTTTGCCAACGGTGGTGTGTGTTATTGAAGGGTTCAAGATCATCATCACTTTGGTGTTTTGTTTGTAATCAATGTTTGATTACTTAGTGAATTCTCAATGGTTGTTGAGGATTGGATGTAGCTCTTAGTAAAGAGTGAACTAATATCAACATTTTGTGTTAATCTCTCTATCCTTATTCTCTTTAAAATTGCCTTTGCTTTGATTTTCAACACTGCTGGTATAAACCACCGAGCAGTTGATTTTCTGCAATCAAATTAAAAACAGTTTTCTAATTGGCTGAACTGATTTCTAATTAATTGATTCTTCATTGTCTTTCAATCTACCTTCAATAGTTACGAAAATCTTTCATAAACAATTCACCCCCTTCTTGTTTAAGGCCTATAATTCTAACAAATATGTCTAGTATCTTAAACAAAGAATGTCTCAATCATATCAATTCATACATGTAAAACACAGTTACAAAATAAAGAATCAACTCAAGTTTTATAGTATAGGTAAAAATGAGTGAAAACATACTAAAAAGAACATCAGACAGTCCATTGGACGATCCATTGGATGGTTTGTTAGACGTTCAAGCGATAAATCTCACAATCTCACAAGGGGCATTTTTATAATAAAACTTCAAATAAAACCCACTTATTTATCAATTTTAAGGAAATACATACAACAAAGATCAAGAAACCAAATTTTTCAATAGTTATGAACAAGGTCATCCATAAACAATCCTAGAAAACAGATTTATTTTTATTTTAGCATAAGCAAAAAAAAACTCTAATAAATGAAACAAAGACAAAAACAAAAAAACAAAAGACTAAAACTATGATTCTTCTCCCCACACTTCAACTATACATTGTCCTTAACGTAAAACTTCAACTATACATTGTCCTTAACGTAAAAACAAATAAATCAAATATCAAAAGAAACAATGAAATAATAAAAGGGAAGAAGAAAGAGTCCTTTGTCAAGTGTGAGGATAGATAGGAATTTGCATATCAAATTATTTAACCATCTCATCCAAAAGAGGAGGATTCTCATGAAAAGACTTTATATGGTAACCATTGACTTTGAATGTCTTGTTAGAGGTCGGAATGATTTACTCCACAACATCATATGGATAAACATGAGTAACCAAAAAGGGTCCAACCCAACGTGACAAATGGCAAGGCATAAACTTCAATTTAGAATTAAACAACAAAATTTATGACCTAAACAAACTTTTTCCTAACAATGAACTGATCATGAAGATTTTTGGTCTTCTCTTTACAAAACTTAAAGTTTTCGTATGCCTCTAGAGGAATTTCCTTTAGTTTGTACGATTGCAACTTTCCCATAAAATCAATACCCCACACATAAAAAACTTCATAGAACAATATAGGTTGTTGGGGCATTTGTTGCCTACGAGAGATAACAACTCATGATCTTTGACATTGCTCACATGTAAATGAGATCTTCCACGCGTCTTTGAAAATCATGGGCCAATAGAAACCATAGTCTAAAAGTTAGGATGAACCACTATAAAATTCTATTTCACTTTTCTTTTTTTCTTAGTGTGTTAGACATTGTTTTTTTAGATGTTTCCATTCATGATTTGAATTCATGCTGCATGCAACCTCTCTCATTCCTACATAATAGATGTTCCCAATCCAACAAAGCATTACCAATTATTAATTCTCCAATAGTACAAGGTGTGGTAAAAGTTCCTCAATCATCACATTTTTTTAGGCATACTAAAATTGAAACAAGAGACCGTTTGAACATATATTTTCTTCAAACTCTAAAATGTTTCTATCAATTAAAGTATGTGTATATTTATATATTAATATGAGAACTTTGTATTTAAATAAATTTTAGATATTTGTACGACATCACAAATAATCTTATATTTATTATTTAATAATTTAAAAATAAAATAATAGTATAATAAAAATAATTAGTTAGACATGATCAAATCTTATATCCAATATTTAGTTTTAAAAAATTATTTTAAATGCGATAAATATTATATAAATTAAATATTTTCCAGACCCAATTGTAAAATTACACTCGTACAGGAACAAACCAAAATAGGGCAAATCATGTTTACAAGATAAAATTCACCAAGTAAAAGAATAGGGAGTAACAAAAAAAAGAAGATGATGAAAAAATAAAAAAAGAGAGAAACTAAATATTAAAACCCAAATTAATAAATTAATTCATTTGAAACAATTTAAAATTGTCATAAAGTTTTATTAAAGTTTTAAAAGTTTTAAAAATGTTAGATTTTTTTATTGAAATTTAAATTATTAAAATAATAAAGCAGGTATGTTATAAAATTTACCAGTTATCCTCACGAAATAAAGTTACCATGGAACAAGAGAATGTTCGTGATATTAAAATATAATTAAGTTTATATATATATTTAAAAATAAAAAATAAGAAAAAACAAAATTTAGGAAAAAAACCAACAGGGATAATAAACATTATTTTTTGAAAGAAAAAAAATGGCGGTTATATTTGAAGTTTGAATTAATTCATAAAAATAGGGAAATTAACAAAAAAAAAAAGCACATTTTGGAGGGAAACAATTCAAAATTAAAACGAAGACAAGGACACAAGAAAAGCACAAAACCCGCAAGTAACCCATCCAAAGAAAAAGACACCAGCTGTCTTATATTATTTTTAAATTTTAAATTTAAATTTTTCCACTTTTCAAAATTCAAAATAAAATAAATATTTTAATCTCTCGTCACAACATTGAGACGCGTTACTATTAAAATAAATATATTATGAAAATGCAAACAAAAATAGGAGAAATTGAAATTTTGTATTATATTATTTCAACCCAAGAATAAAAGTGATTGAAAAATCACTTTATTTTATTTACAAAAATTCAATTCAAGTAATAAAATGTTCAGAAATTTAAGATTTGATTATAAAACGTAAAAATAAAAACTTAGTGATAATAAAAGAGTAAAATCTCCAATATATTAATACTGTGGTAAGAAAAAAAAATTCAGTTTATTTTTAAGGTCAAAAACATATTGTAATAATCAATATATATAAATTATTTTATTTATTTTTAGCAAAATTTATAAATTTAATATTAAAAAATGGAACACAATTATATTAATATAATGCAAAAGCAGAAAAATAGTTATATTTAAGAAATAATGTAATGGGTGTCGCTTTGGAATAGCAAAACACGAACTATTTAATTTAAAATATATATAAAATTAAAATTAATATAAAATATTGAAATTTAATATATGTTAAATATATTAAAATAAAATAACGCGCGTTATATTGAAAGAACACGCTTCTTATAAGTATTAACATTTTCTAATTACACAGTTTTATTTTTTTGACAAATCTGTATGATGAAAAGATATATGCTTTTGGTAATTAAATAATTTTACTTTTTAATAACTATTTCAATTTTTAAAAATGATTATTATTAAAAAAAAGTAAGAATGAGGAAATAAGGAAGAAAGAAATGGAATAATAATAATAATAATAATAATAATATGAATGAATTGAGAATATTATAGTTTTCCCTCTCTCGTTGATTCCCACCTCTGCAACAACCTCAACGAAACCCTTTCTCTGGAATCGTGGTGGCGAGGGTTGAGTGGCATGTCGCAGAGCACGGGTTCAGTGAGCAATGCGGTGGATTTCGACCTCCCCGACGAGATTCTCACCGTCATCCCAACCGACCCCTACCAGCAGCTCGATCTCGCTCGCAAGATAACCTCCATGGCCATCGCCTCCCGTGTCTCTGCTCTCGAATCCGACTCCTCTCGCCTCCGCCACAAGCTTCAAGAGAAGGACCGAATCATCCTCGACCTCGAAGAACGCCTCTCCTCTCTCACCCGCGCTTGCCACCAGTCCGAATCCACCCTCAACAACGCCCTCAACGAAAACGTTGCCTTCTTATCCCTTCTCACTTCGCATGTTCCTTCTTTTTTAAAAAAAGTTAATTACAAATGATTATGCACATAATTAGGGTCTTAATACATATATAAACCTCTATTTTTTTTTGGTTGTCGGTTTTGGGATGCTGCGTTGACCGTGTTCATGAACATAAAAATCACCTTATTTATTAAAGGGAAACTGAAAACAACTTTTATGAATTATCACCTATTTTGTATATTTTCTCTCAAATGCTTTTACAAGTCAGTATGCTATGTCCTAAGGTGAGTTTAAATAAGCTCTTCCAAATGTAGACTTTGTAAAAGCTTGAGAGAGGAAATCAGTGTGACTGATATTTAGTGTTGAACCAGCTGTTGATATGAAAATTGATTTTACTTTTTTTTTATCAGCAAAGAATAAAAAATTGATTTTACTTGAATTGGGTGTGTACTGATTAAATTTAAAGAATTAGTTTTTGGTTTTTAAAAGACTGACTGGGTTAAACATGGGAGATTATATGTTGTAGCGATTTTGATTTTGAGACAAAAATGATTATTTCAGAAGACTATTCTGTTGGCATGCCTGTGCCTGATTGACAATGATGATTATCCATTTTGTAAAATTGGCTTCTTTTGTACTCGCGTGAGATAAGCATTGAGAAGAGTGGAGGCGGATGAAAATGGGGAAGGGATGTAGTGGATGTGGGATGGTTATTGTTGATTGTTGGTGCTGGTTGGTTATCATAAATTGTTGTGTTTGGTTGTTTGCAATGAAAGGGAAAAATGATTTATTTTCTAGTGTGAGTCTTTAGTAATTGATGTCGGATAATATATTTTTAAGGAACTAAATATAAGGTGAGGAGAAGAGAGGATGAATGAGAAGCTTGGCATTGACGCTCTTGCTTAGAGAGAATTTATGTGTTTGAATATTTTGCACAAGTTAACAAGATAGTGTTATTTAGAGTTGATGGTGAGTGATTATGTCTTCTGCCTTTTGGTTTTAGATAAAGCTTACGAAGGAAAGAGACCAATTGGCAGCAACGGTGAAGAAGCTGAGTCGAGACTTTGCCAAGGTGAATATTTATTTGATTTTGTCGTTTTAACTTTATTTATTTTCTGTATGTATATCCGCCCTGCCTATGCTCTTCAGAAATTTTCAGCTGCTGCCATTGTTTGTGCTAGAACCATGCTCAGTTTCCTAATCCCTTCCTATGTTTTACATTTTGGTGAGATAGTGAAATGTTATTGGGCGTTTGTTTCAAGTTATCAATCAAGAAAATAGTTAAGCAATATTAACTTCTTTGTTGTGATTTTACCTGCCTCAATATTTTGTTCCAATCGTATCATTATGTGTTGCATACTGTTAGGAAACCAGAAAAATTGCACAAATATCTAAAAAACTCAAGCGCAGAATTTTAATATACTGATATTGAGAGAAATGCATACAATGCCCGGTGCCTATGGCTCCTCTGAGGTAAGTTCCCTGTCCACCCTTAGGGTCTAGCCCACCAACAAACTATCTCCTCCATTTTTTATCTCCATTCCTTTTATGACTATCCAACAGCTTGAATATTCTCTCAATCCATTCAATGAAACGGACATAACAAACTGCCAGCTCATCCCATATGTTTAACAAACTCACTCTTTAGCTTACACTCTGATAGGTACCACTAGACGAAGTTAAAAACAGAACATTTCTTGGATTAATTTAGGAAAGTTCTGTTCTGAATCAGTGTGATTTCAAATTCTTGTATTCTCTTACAGTGAGAAATTGCAGAATAAACTGCAAGTTCTAGACAATTAAAGAGTGCCTAGTCTCTCCCACAAGTCATAACTAATTTTCCCCATACCCATCTGCCTCTTTCTATCCTCCACATATACTCTCATATCTTCCCCATGATACCCACACATTTACTTTAGCTACCTCCTACTTCACAACTGCCCTTGGCAATTATTTTAAATATTTGTGCTTTTCGTTATAATTAGGTATGGTGCTGCCCACTGTCCTGCACCCTTTCCTTCTTAGACCTTCTCACATAAACTTTAGTTACACTAGGTCTTTAGGTCCACATTTACTCTTCATCCTTCAAAATCCATCTTGTCCTCAAGGTGAAATTCTGGTAATTCCTCCTGGAACTCATCCAATGAATTCCCGTGAATTTTCACAGGCTGGTTGGTGCTTCCAATTGACAAGAATCTCTCAGTAGAGACATGGAATACCAGATGCTCTTCACTCCCTTCAGGCAATTTCAGTTTGTATCCTGCAGGACTTATCCTTTCCATCACTTCATAAGGGCCATAAAACTTTGGCTGGATAAGGATGTGCCAACAAGATAACATGAGCATACTTGATTAATTGGTCTACCACAACCAAAGTGGTGATCCCCATGGTTTATATTATGCCACTGTTGTTGGGCTCTTGTTAGACCGTCCATAAATATCTAATCCCACACTCGAGATATTCATTCCTCGACATGAGGGGGTGTGTTGGAGTAGCTATAATTTTCCAAGATTCAGCAACAACTGATTTGTTGGCAGAAACTGGGAAAATTGGGTGCAGACAAGATTCAACTCCAATGGATCCTAATCTCAAGTTATGTAAGGCAGAAGAGGAATCAACAGCAGACAAAAAGATGTATCAGAGACTGGTTGGAAAATTAATATATTTGGCTCACAAACAACCGGACATTGCTCATTCAGTGAGTGTCATTAGTCAGTTTATGCACCAACTGAAGGAATCTCATCTTCAAGCTGCTTATAGAATTCTACATTACTTGAAGGGTAGCCCTGGAAAGGAAACACTGTTCAAAAGAAATGGAAGCCTAACACTTCAAGCCTACACTGATGCCAGATTATGTAGGTTCTCTTGTTGATAGAAGACTGGAGATAGTACTTTCCTAGGTGGGAACTTGGTGAAATGGAGAAGCAAAAAACAGAATGTGGTGGCAACATAACATCATATGCTGAATCAGAATTCAGGTCCATGGCACAAGGGCTATGTGAAGATTAATTTGGAGGGACCCATGGAGCTCTATCGTGGTAATAAGTCAGCAATAGACATTGCACATAATCCCCCACTTAGCATGATTGAACAAAGCATATAGAAATAGATTCAACACTTCATTACAGAAAAAATAGGAGGTTTAGTATGCATGCCATACATTTTGTCCAAGCAATAGGTGGCTGACCAAGCTGGGAATGGAGGACATTTTATTCCTCAGCTTGAGAGGGGTGTTGAAATATGGATGTAAATATTGCACATTTACTGTACAATAAATATAGATTAATTGGATAATAAATATAGATTTGTTTGTAAGAAATCCCTAAAGGCATTGGGATTAGGAGTTTATTTACTCCAGATTTAGAGTCTTTATGTCTAGAGATTTATTTCCTTTTATTAGGATTTCATTTTTCCTTTAATTACCAATGTATTGTTTCTGAGATCAAGAAAAGTAATTCCGTAATTATTGTTTACTACCTACACATGTTTTCCACACTAAGAAACTCCAAAATTTAAAAATAATTCCATGACTTTGCTATGGGGGGCACCTCGGATATTCTCAAACTTAAAATCACGTTTTTGGGCTACACTAATTTCAATGACTTCCACGGTCATTTCTCTGCTCTCCACTAATTTCAATATCATGCATGGACAACTAATTTTGAATACTATGTTACTGATTTTAGGACTTAAGGAGAAGAAATGAATTGTAAACTTGAAGGAGAGGAGTGCAATTTTCTTAACAGAAGGAAGAAAAGTGTAATTAAAGTAGCTTTAAGGAGGAGAGTTTGTACATTTTTTTTATTCACTAATAGGCTTAATATATCCTTTTCTTTATGTCATGATTTCAAACTCAATGATTGGTGTGGGTAAGTATGTTTCCATGTATATACAAAATTGCATTTATTTTATTTTACTGCATGCATATTTTTCATTGTAAGAGCACATATGTTTGACTAGATTGTCAAAATGATATTACTTTAAATCTTCCCGCCTACTTTTATGTAGATCTGACATCTTTTCTTTTGTTCTATGTTCTAGTTGGAGACTTTTAAAAAACAACTGATGCAGTCGCTAACTGATGACAATGCATCGGTAAGGCTTCAGTATATCTAGCTATACTTATAAGTTATAATGATTACATTTGCTTTTGTTGCTGAAAATGACCTGTATTATTATTATTTCCTAAACAAAGTCTTTGCTCTTGTTACAGCATGCTGCTGAAACCATAGATATTGGAACCTGTGATCAATCAGTTCCAAAGGCATATCCTGATAAGGGTACTCTCTAGTCCCTACCTCATTGATTATTTAATTATCAATTTTGCACGTATCTCTTCCTGGTGATGTGAATTGTTATAAAAGTGCTTGTTGAAAGTTATTTTACTTGCATTTCTTTTACGTATTGCTTGCAGATGATGATGGTTATACGGTACATCATTCATACAACGGCCCTGCAGATGTTGGTAAAACAAATGATGAAGGTAGATGAATTTTCCAGAGATCATTGATTTCAAACATGATAATGTTGTTGCTCAATTATTATAATCAACTAACACTATTTCTTGATATAGGTATTATATCATTCGTGTGAAATTATGTATGAAAGTTAACTTTAATAGTCAATATATAGCATTGGGAAATGAATTATCTTCCACTTCCTTGAGTATTATTTGTCATCCTTGGCATGCTTATTTAAAGTTCTTGTATAGTGAAGACTGAAAGTTATATTACTTAATCAAACCAAAAACGTTGAAATAAACTTTTGTACTGGAAAATTAAGAATTTGGACTTTTGATCTAAAACAATTGAATTTAACTGGAAAAAAATGTTTAATATTTACAGGCATGGTAATTCCCTTTTGTTCTTGTCTTTTTGCTCCTATAGCTTCCAGGTATTCAGGGCAAAGGTTTTCTTTGACCCCATATATCACACCACGTCTTACACCAACTGGAACTCCAAAGGTGATTTCAACGGCTGGGTCTCCTAGAGGGTATTCTGCTGCTGGATCACCCAAGCAAACTTCTGGTGCCACCTCTCCGACCAAACTTCCATATGATGGGCGTGCATCTCTCTCTTCATGGTATCCATCTAGTCAGCAGTCATCAGCAGCAAATTCTCCACCTCGGGGACGAGCACTTCCAGGTTTATATGATTTGTCGTTGTTAACTGATTTGTTGTCCCATCTCGCTAATTCTGGTCCTTGAAGCTTGTCATATTTCTTTGCTCTTAGACCTCTTACTGCAGTTCTTGATTAAAATGTTATCCATCTTATGCCGCTGGTTAGGGCTTTGTTCCATCTGAAGCATTAGAGCGCCTGGTGTTTCTTCAATGTGTTTCAGTATTTCGATATTCTCAGTAGTTTACTTATGTGTAAAAAATTGTTTAGGTCGTACTCCAAAGATTGATGGAAAGGAGTTTTTTCGTCAGGCCAGGTGAATTCTTTCTCCATGTCTATGTAAACTATGACTCAATTTATTTTAGAAGTTTAGTTAGTTGATTCAATGTATCACCTTTTCAGGAGTCGTCTTTCATATGAGCAGTTCAGTGCATTCCTTGCCAACATAAAGGAATTAAATGCTCAGAAGCAAACACGGGAGGTAAATAAATATTGAATATTTGTAGTGTTGGATTTGGAACTGAAACTTTTCCAAGTAATCATTGCTCCACTTGTTCTGTGTTCTTTTAGGAAACTTTAAGAAAAGCAGATGAGATATTTGGGTCAGATAACAAAGATCTTTATTTATCTTTTCAAGGATTGCTCAACCGAAATGCACGCCAGTACTGAAAGCAGCATTGCTGGGTATTGTATGAGTCAGTATCCAAATCGCTGGTTATAAATTTTGTTCTTGTTTTTGTGTCAATATTTCTGCATCTTTTCTTTTTTGAATTGTGGATGAAGTTGCACCTGTTGTTTGCATTCTATTAATAAGGGGACGAAACTTGCATACTGTACTATTATTTGTACAGTTGATGTTGTTTTTCAATCATATTTGGAGATTCACTTTGGAAATTTTCATTTTCATAAATACATTATATATTACCAAGATGAGGCTTCAAATTTGATAAGAGAATAACATCAGTTGTCACGTTAGTACAGTATATAAGTTTTATTCTTAATAAGCCAGTATTTACTGTCTTAAAAAATCTGGCATTGTGTTGTCTGCTATTTTGCTACTGCTGCCTTTGATAATGGGATTTCACACAAATGACCTGATATATTGAAGTTCATTCCTTGGAATCACTTTAGCCACAACCTCATTCTCAATTTTTGGATTTTTAAATATGTAGCTGTTAGCAGTCCTAAACTGAGTGAATAAAAGACTTGATGTGATTAAAATCTTGAGAATCTAATAAACACCCAAGCACTAGTGGAACCTACTGGCTAAAAGCTACTTATAAAGTAGCGAGAATTAAACACAAATATTTCATCAAACATTTGATACTATTTGATGTGAGATTTAAGCATCTCATAATATCCAACCCTTTCATCTCACCAATCCCAAGTGAATGTCTCAGTGACTTTCTCTATGAATGTTAAGAGATGATAATGTGAGGAGGTCTAAATTTAATGAAATAAGAGTTGGTATGGTATTGAAGTGATGAGGCTCAACCATCTAATGGATTAGTCTTACAGTAGCACTTAGTTGTAACACAAACACGTAGCGAAGGGGAAGTTGTTTTCCTTCAACATTTGACTATAGTTTATAGATGCCCCATTTTGGTAAAATAATATCCGCATCTCCCATGATTTGGTCGGTTTTGAGAAACCATAGATGGAGAGCTGTATTTGTGTGATAATGTGATCAACTGTTTGCAATTTCATTTAGATCACTAACTACAATGGACGATTTGTTTGTTTGTTTATTTTTAAATTTTCTTTTTTAATAAAATAAGCAGATTTTTTGCTTCTTTAAAAATCAAATTTTATCTGCTTATTAAATAAGTTATTTTTTTTGAAAGTTGCTTATTTCATATACACTTATTTTAAGTTTAAACAATATGTCTTAATATATAAAAAGAATCTTCCAAGCTTGTTAGTAATGAGATATAGTTCCACATTATTTAGTAGTTAAGGCCAAAGACAATATAAATACACTTTCTTATCTTAATCTTTCAAGGTACATTTTAAGAACAAAACCATGATAGAACTCTGAATTTCAAAGCAAAATTTGGATGTGGTGATTTAATGTTATCTCAACAGACTTGAAATTTTTGAAGTTTATGACAATTAAATTAAACAACTTTCCATTGTCCTAATTTTCCACCATTCATTTTATTGATATTAGTTTTATGCCTTGATTAATGATAAATACTAAGCTCTTGATATAATAACCACACTGTCGTCTATTAATGTATTAAGATTGTTCAACTGTAGTGATTAATTGTGTAATTGACTGATTTCAGGTTACTGACCCAACTTGGGTTTCTTGGACCGAAATTGACTCTTTCCTCCCTGATTCAGTAATCAAAATCAGCCATTGAATTCGAGAATATATACTTCATGTAGGCATTCTGTTTGTTTTTTTATTCCCCGTTGCTTGTGTATATATAAACTCGTCATTTTCTAAATGGCATGCAGATATAGTTAAAATGTTGAATGAATATTGCAAGATTTTGGTTTATGGAACAAGTGCGATGGGAATTTTTCTAAGATGATCTGCACATGCAAGTAGTAGTAGTCTGACTGTTGTGTGACCAACGAAGCAATGTCAGTTTGGTGGCCAAAAAGGAATAGATGATGACAGAAAATATTAGATGAAATTATTGAAAAGATTCTCATTGTTGATATTTCAAATTTTCTGTTAGGTAGAGAGGAATTAAATAGATTGGAGAAGAAAAGAAAGATCTGTGAATAGAAGTTTTTTAAATGAAAAGAAATTGAAAAAGTAAAAAAGAAAAGTTTAAAAACTTCTTTACCTCCTTCAAGTTTCATGTCAATAACAACTTTGTGCTTGTTGGGATTGTCTTGGTTTCCTTGGTGGATTACTACGATGTTGTTCAGACTTTCTTCCTGCACCTTCATATATCTTTGCCTCTTTCTATGTGTTAAAAGACTAAATTGTACCCTTGTTGCTGCTGCCTCCTTGCCATCGACGCTACTCTTGTTTATGTGTTGTGATTGATAAGGAAGAAAATGTTTTGGATTGTGCAATTTGTAAATCTTTCTTTGCATAAAAAACCTTTCAGATTGGGTATGAAATGCAATTTTGAGTTACACAATTTTCAGAGTCAAATATTTTTGGATTTTTGGATTGTATAATTTGGAATATTATTGAATGTGACAGTCTAATTTTTTTTTTTGGAAAAATGAGTTTTGAATTGTACAATTTGAAAAAAAAATATTAATGTAAAAAATGACTTTTAAAACTACAATTCATAAGTAAAAAAAGTTTTTAGGTTGCAAGTAAAAAATAATTATGAATTATGTAATCTAAATTTTTTTTATTTTATGCAAAAATATGACTTTCAGATTGTACCATTTAGAAGTAAAAAATGTTTTTAGAATGTGCAATCCAGTATTAAAAAATACTTCCAAGATTACACACTTTGTAAATGACTTCTCTAGATTGCACAGTTAAGCAATAACTTATCGATTGCATAATTTGAAGGTTGATTTTTCTTAAACCATAATGACAATGTGAGAATTTTCATATTTATGGGTTGCATAAGAAAATTATGCCCATCTCAAGCTTTCTTCTAATTTGCTATGGAAAATTTTGTTTACCAAAGTGTCATGTGAGCCTCACATTATGGAATCCTAATGGTATTGGAACCGAAGATGTATAAAGTTTCATAAAATTTGATGTATTAAACAAAATAACTAAATATATAGATAATGCCTAAAAGTGAAAAACGACAAAACTCAATCCTTGTAAACTAACATAAACATAGGTTGCATATGCGTATTCTTATGACAAAGCTTTTCTTCTAATTTCTTTCTACCTCCATTTCTTCAAATCTCATTTTGAAGTTTGATCGCAATTGCAATACTTTATTTTTCCTTTTGGATTTGTCGTGGTTAACTGTCAAAAGTGATCCTCTCAACTTAGTTAAACTTATATTGAAATTTTGTTATGTTTGGGTACTTTGTTCTAGGTTTCTAGATTTTGATTGATTCTCTTGTTTGAACTGAAAATTACTTGAGAACATAGGTAAGGGAAACTATCTTTGAAGATCTTTTGATGATGGATTTGAAATAGCATTTGATTTAGTTGTGATAATTTGGTAAATTAATTGTTATGTTGCACTTTGAGATTTTGATTTTGAAGTAAAATTAAAAATATGAAATTAATTGCATGTTGAAGTGAAAAATAGAGCAAAAATGTAATATTTGTTCTTGGCTCTATTTTGGCTCAACCGAAGGAAATTTCGCTTAATTGCAGAAATTTTTGCTCAAATAATTTGTTTCTCCTTTTTTTTTTTAATTGATTGAATATGAATGTTAAATATAAATGTAAATAGAATATTGAATTGTGTATTTATTTAAATGAATTCTGTTGTATGAAAAAAGTTGTTGAGAATGATAAGAAATGTATGAATTTAAAGTCACAAATTTGGAATGATTTGTAATCGGTGTATTAAGCAAAGAGATATGTTGTAGCAAAGATCCCTAATTTCACTAATGGTCTAAGTTATATAAACTAAGACATCAGGTAATGAGAAGTTAAAATAAAGTTTATTGTATCACCAAAACATCTATTGTGAGTTTCTTTTAGATATGAATATACCTTAAGCTTACCCCAATCCATGTAGTCAATACCTATATATCTAAGGTACTAAAATGTTAGTTTTTAAATAAATGCTTAATACGAATTTTTTAGAATGCTTTCCTTATCATTTGATATGAATCCATATGTAGTGTATATGTATTTATGCTTGTAATTATGATGAATTTTAAATAGAATTGTTTCATTATGATAATTTATTTGTGTGATAATTTATTATAAGTGTAATGTGTACATTAATATAAATTTAAATACTAGTTTTAAAGTCGTATATGAAAGGGATTACAGAAATAGTTGAAGTTTAATAATTTTATTTAAATTTTAAAAACTCGTTTTATAAAAACAAATATAAATTTAAAAGATTAAAGTATTAAAATTAAGTTGATGTGAATCTAAATTTAAAATCCCCATTGAAAGAAGAGACAGAAATTGATGCATGAATTAAAAAGGTCATAAGAAGTTTGAAGTGAAAGGTACAATAAAAGGTGTTCATTTATTTCTGAAATCATGATCTCACGTTTATCTCAGTTATCACCTCTGCATCTCTTCCTTCTTATTTATTTCTATGTCCCCACTTCCTCTCTACTCTCATTGCTTCAAAATTAATAACTATAAATAACTGTGAAATAAAATACAAAAATAAAGATGTTTAATTTAAAAAAAAAATAAAAATTAAAAAAATATAGAAATAGAAAGATAAATATGATAAAATATATGCTGGATTCCTCCAATTTTTTATTTTCACTACACTATAAAGAAAATCATAAAACCAATTTTAGAGACAAAAAATAATTAGTTACTATAATGATTAAATTAAAGATATTTTAGAGACTATTTTTTAAAAATTTTTAAAATTAATTTCTATTACTATTAAATAATTTTTAAATTAGTATTTAATTAGCTTTTAAGATTTTTCTAATTGGCAGTTAAAACCTTGGTTTTAAGAATAATATAAATTAATTTAGAAACCAATTTTTTTTTCTTCTAAAATGGTCTCTAATTTAGTCAATACAATAACTAATTATTTTTTGTCTCTAAAATTGATTTCTATTAAATGATTTTGTTGTAGTGTTAATTCCGTATTTTTAATTCCTTAATTTCTTCCCTCATTTCAACCAAATGAAGAATACATATTTTTAAGTTTTTTTTATTAAGAATTATGTTTATAAAGTTGATTATTGATGTATTTTAATTATAAACATAAACCCTTTTAGTTTTAAGCAATCTATATTTAATGAATTTATAATAATTTTTTTTTATTGGTAAACATCTTTTACAAACAGTATTAGTGTAGTACTCCACTCTCATCTTGGTAATTAATTTTCATACTATTCCTAGTGAATTTGTACAATAATTCAAAAAGGTGAAATAATGCATAATTTTTAAGCAAAATAAACAACACACCCACATAAATGTATGCGAAATAATTAATATTAAAAAAAGAGTTATTTATCTCTTAAATTTTGAGAGTAATATTGTTTTCGTCCTTCAATCTTTATCCTGAAAAATTAGTTTCTAAAATATAAAAAAATAACAATTTTAGTCCATAATTACTAAATTCCTGGAAAGAAAATTATATTTTCAAAATTATTTTACTCTCTAATAATAAATTTCAAATATTAATTTTTTTTTTAAATTTGAGCGACTAAAATAATATTTTTAAATTTTAATACAAAAAAAATTATCTTAAATTTGAAAAACTAAAATTTAATTATACCTAAAAAATATACACAAAATGGTTAGGAACATCTATATACGGTTTCTTTTCCAAATATTTTAATTAGAAAACAAAATCTTTTTTCTGTAAACACGGTTAACTTTTCACTTATTTTTTATTTCCACGAAGCACTTTCTCATTTTTCAATAAATGTATTTAAGTAATTGAATTGTATAAGATAAATACCCATTTTTTATATTAAGTAGATGAGCAATGGTAACAAAAGATTTTCTAACGCATTATTTCTAATAGATATTTCACTATTGGTGGCAATTTAATGGACCATTATAAAAATATACTCATTTAATTTTTTATTTTAGATAAATTTGTTTGGATCCCAATTTAGTTGGGATAGCATCTATAGACTCAATCAATCAACGCTTACTCAGATATCTTTACTTTACCTGGGACATAACCTTCTTTGGATTTTTAATTTACTTAACTCCTTTCGGATTTGAATCTAAGAAAAAGAAAAAAACAAAAACAACTAAAATAAAAAAGAATAAATTGAAAAATTATGAAAGATTTCGTTGCAATTTAATTGAATCTAGGTGCGGACCGCGAGAGCGGTACCAAATCGATGCAAACTCTGAATACTAGATATGACCTCAAAATAACAAGGGTTAAGGTCGGCCAGTGAGACGATGGGGCATAAGCTTGATCGTCAAGAGGAAAACAACCCGGATCACCAGCTAAGGCTCATAAATGACCTTTTAGTGATAAAGGAGGTAGAGGTGCAGAGACAACCAGGAAGTATTATCCGGAGCTCTGTCATAGTTTTGTTCTTAAAAACCTTAGTAGGTTAAAGGAGAAAGGAGTACATAAACTATCTTTGACATCGACTCCTAAGCGATATGAGACTATATTGAACATACTGAAACAAAATTCAAATAAAAATAAAAAATGTGTTTAAAATAGTGTGTTACAAAATAAGTTATTAGCATTTCAATTAAGTATATGTGAAAAATGATATTTTGAAATAATAGAAAAATAAAAAATAAAAATTTAAAGAATAAAATAAAAATAATATTAATAATGTTCAATTGAAAGTAAAAAAATTGAGATATTATCTTTTCCAAATTATAAAATATGGAAGAATTGTAAACAATGACTATGAAAGGATTTGCAATAACTATTTTCTTTTTAACTTCATATAGAGAATATCTCATTAAAAAAGAAAGGTTGACGACACTTATGAATTTGTTTTAACGATTTCAAGTTTTCAAGCAATCTTTAGCCTTCTTTTTGTGAGGAAGAAAATTGTTTTTGTTCATACTATTTAGAAATGTGTGTTCAAACGTGTATCCCTCTTAGGATGTCCTAAGAGAGATGAAAGTTTGAATACACTTTTAGTGGGCAAAACCACATGATCTCGTAGATCACAATCTTTATTAATCAAAGTGTTTTAGTCAAGAGTCATTGGGTTCAAAGAAAATCCAGCTTTAACTAGGCATGGTTGTATTTTAAGGAATACTCATGTTTACATAAGGAATGGTTGTGCCTAAATAATACTCGTGTTTAGCTAAGAATGGTTGGTCCAAAGAATACTCGTGTTTAGGCATGAATGGTTGTGTAAAAAAGTACTTGTAGTTTAGTTCAAATAATACTTGTCTAATATCGTACCACATTAGTTTACATTAGTGGAACATTGATAGTGTTGATTAAGAATTAATAATTTGAATTATCAGACGAACCAATATAAAAGTATTTTATGTAAATATCTCCCAATCCTTATATTTTTACATTTCATATGATTAATCTGTAACTAATATAAGAAGTAGAGATTTATAAAAATGAACTTTGAGAAGTATTTAGACAATGCGTTTTGTCATCTTAAAGTTGCGTCTAATGAAGAGTCATCAGACATCATACACAATCCATTCAAAAACTTACTTGAGAGTGTGTCTATTTAGCATTAAAATTTGTCTATTCACGTCTATCAGGCAAACCTTTGCGAAAAGTTTTCAAAAATTTTAAATACACAATTCAACCACCCTTATATATTTGACCCGTTTTCACATGTAGTTAGTACCTTGTATAAATAAACATGCACTTTATAAATTAATGTTAATTGATGTGAAATTTAATTGGTACTAACATTATTTTAATTTGTAGGGTCATTAGAAACTGATAGTTAATATTCCTTACCCACATATTATGATTCTCTTATGTACACTACACAAGAAAGCTAACAATTTGATAATTAGAAATATACTAAGTGCATAATTATTTTTTATTGTATTTCCCATGTTATATAATTTAATACTAGTAAATTTAATAATTAATACTATCTTAATGTGCATTACTTTTTATAGAGTTATGAAAAATTTGAGGTTGTGGGGATTGTTATGTTGTTAGGAAAGGCTAAATACATCAAATGTATTATTATAATTATAATTATTTGTTTTTGGGTTAAATAGGATTTTTTATAAGAATATCACGATGTTTTTTCAATTTCGTTTCACTATTTTGAATTTTTAAATTTGGTCCTATTTTGTAAGAAATGAGTTAATATAATCATTTCCATCAAATTAATGGTAACGACTTTGTATTACAACATTGTGACATGACATAAATAATAAATGACAAATGATAGGTTATTTGTCAAAGTTGACTTGTTGATGATTGTAAAACGTAACATCTCTATCAAAGTAACACAGTCACCATGAACTTGACGAAAGTGATTATATTGACTCACTTTTAAATAAAAGAAAGGCTAAATTAAGAAAATTCAAAATAGTGGGATGAAAGTGAAAATTATCATAATGCATGATAAAGAAAACATATTTAACCTTTGTTTTTAACTTGTAATGCTTGCATCATCTAAGAAGCTATAAGTGCAAGTATTATATAATGAGACATAAGCATAAGCATAAAATTGCATTTGTAAACATTAATAAAAGAGGTAGTATACAATTAATTTTAAATAAATTAAAAATCTTATATTATTTTCATCTTTCTGATGATAAAATACATATTTGATTGTAATATTTTGTATGTATATATTGTAAACAATTGGTTAACCACTTTGTATAACCAACCATTTTTATGTAATTAAACACATTGATTTTTAGTAAATTTTAAAATTATTTTTATACTATATCATTGAAATTTCATTTTTTTTTACTTAAACATTGCATTTGTTATACAAAATATCTATTATGCTGGGTAGTGAAATCAAATCAATTTTGTCAAGATAATGCATTTTCTATGGTTGAATTTTTTATGACAAATGTAGTTTTAATGCACATATATGATAGGATGAAAAGGATACACATAAATATATAAGATTTTGATTCTTTATTTATTTTTTTACTTGCATGAATTTGATGTTAAGAAAATCATTGTAGTGAATTTTTAAAATGTTATGAAAGATTATGAGAGAGATAAATGATGTAATAATAAATACATTGTAATGCATCATTCACATATTAACATGAGACTATAGTAAATCATGTGATATACAAAATTAAATTATCAATGTCAGTTGTCACAAAATTTATAATATCATATCTATCTCATGTTATATATTTATGTAACATCAGCAAAATTTATTAAATATTTTTTTAAAAACTCGAATTACCGAAATATTTGAAGAATTGAAACATGAAAATCAAATTGTACAATTTTAATACTTGATGATCAATGCAATTAAATACAATTTTTTTTATCAATTTATATTTTATAAGGCAAAAAGTATAGTATAAAAAAAGGTACAACAGGCTCTGACATGCACAAGAACCTTTTGTGTATCTTTTTATAGCAATAGTTGAAGCTAATTCATAAAACTATTAGCACTATTGATTTATTACTCGAAATAAAAATAGTAAATACGTATAAATTTGATATCTTAATATTTTTAATTTAATTAATTATTGTAATTTTATAAACTAAGTTGATACAATAATTTAAAAAAAAATTATTATTTAATAAAATGAATAACCACCAAGTCTTTCTAACCAAAATAATTGTATAACCTTTCCACTAAAAGATAATTTGAATAACTCCTTAATTCCAATTCTTGCAAAATTACTTATATTTTATTTTTCAAAGTTATGTCTTTTATATATAAAAATACACATATACTAGTAAACTAGTAAATAGAATATAAATTTTGGTAACTAATTTTTATTTACAACAATTTTTCCAAACAATTTTATTCTTAGGTCAACGTTCTAATAAATACTTTTTTATGTTATAATTACTATTATGTTAACTATTTTTTTTCATTTGAATAATTACTTTATACCGTGATAATTGTTTCTTAATACGAAATAAAATGTAGATAAATAAGTGTAACAATTATATATTTTTACTTTCAATATATGAAGGTTATGCCATTTTGATATTGATATATACAATTTTGTTAATATTGCGATATCTACTTTTTTATTATGTAACAAAAAGTTTTTTTGTTATATATATATGAGTTAAAATTTAATATTTATATTAATTTTAATCTGTATATATAAATAAAACAGTTTCTAAAATTTGAAACTTAAAACAACATATCACATATTGTTAATATGATAATGAATCTCACCCATTAGACTTACATTTTCATATGGCATAATAAAATTGTTACAAGTAAAAATAAAAAGAAAAACATAATTTATGTACATCAGATGTTAATTTCATTATATATTACTAGTTAAAAAAACACTTTTTATCTCTATGTTTCCAAAAAATGATAATAGTATATATAATAAATAGAAGGTTTAGATTTATATATATATATATATATATATATATATATATATACACACACACACATTATTGTTTTGATACAAAGCATCACATTACAAATCACTCACTAATTTAATTTAATCACCATTATCATTTTTTGTATTTGTTTTTTAAAATCTTTCACTATTTTTAAATGATAATAATAATAATAATAATAATAATAATAATAATAATAATAATAATAATAATGTTTTTATTTTGGGTAAGTAAGAAAGCTTCAGAAGAAGGCCGTGGATCATGTGAAATGCAGCAGGTGTACCTGATAGTACATTTAAAAGGAGTTTTGCATCTTCATGTATATATAATTCTACATTCACATCAACAACTTCATCTTCCTCCTTCTTCCTCACTTTCATGCATCTATTCTACTCATGAAAATAAATCTCAACTCTTCATATAGTTTCAGAGAATATGAGCATTTTGTCATTTGAGGCCTTCAAGTTTTTCTTTCTACTTTCCTTCTTCCTTTTACTTTCTAATGGGTGGAGCCTTGGGATGATCCCTACTCATGGTAAGTAATAATATATTAACATCTACTTGAATGTTGCACAACTTTTATGCACACATGCTCCAATCAAATGTACAAGTAAAACCTTAAAGGCAGCACAATGTTTTGAATTGGTTGTGTAAATCACATAATACTTCTCACTGAACTCTGCATGAGGAGGTATGAAATTGAAATTTTCTAGAAGGAATGTCTAATATTTTAGCAGTAAATGTCCCTTTAAAATAGATTTATTTGTTCATTATGATGATGTTGCTGCTTAAATGAACATTTTTAGTGTAGAACAGTCATATTTGCTTCTACTTTTGTTTCCAGTTAAGTCTATCAACTTGCAACAACAGAAAGCAGCAACTGAGGAGGTTTGTTTCCAGTAATTTCATTTCTCTATTCATAGAATCTAACCATATATATATTCAGGTATGTTGAATAAACCTATCCATGCAAATTTTTAGAAAATGAAAGAATAACATAAAGACTTTTTTTGTCTTTTAAAAGTGATTATGAAAACAGACTCTTAATGTTGTTGAAAAGAGATTAGAACTCAGAAGTTAACCATTAGGTACACTGATTGGAAAGATTAATGGCTGTTTACCTACTTGCAATTTGCAGAATGGAGCAAAGAAAGACATGAGAATGGAACTCTACCCAACTGGGTCTGCATTGCCAGATTGTTCTCATGCATGTGGTTCATGTTTTCCTTGCAAGAGGGTGATAGTGAGCTACAAGTGCATGATTGCAGAGTCTTGTCCTGTAGTTTACAGGTGCATGTGTAAAGGGAAATATTACCGTGTACCATCCAATGGTTGACACCTCAAATTTGTATCTTTGTTAAAATTCTAAAAAAGGTCTGTCACAGAAATTTTAAAATTTTTGAGTAGTGTAGGTTGGTTAGCCTCTAGTTTTGTCTTTCTCAAGGACATGACAACTTTGTCATCACAGCAATGAATGTACCAAAAAATGAAAACATGATCCATGTTATAAGGAAATGTTTACTGCTGTGTACTGCAGTTTTTGCTGCTATATATGCAAGTACAAAGTTGTAGTAACCAAACCAGTTTTAATGTTTATAAGCATACCATTATATATTTTCCTATGAACATATTTTACATCCTATTTTACTTGAAAATTAAACATTTTAATTTATTTATGTTTTTTTTTTTATCTAGACTAGCAATCTCTAATTTTTCAATTTGAATTGATGAAAGTACAATAATTAACAAAATGATCTTATAAATACAGCAATTTATTTCATAGTGAAACAACTTTATATTTATTCTGAGAAGGAATCAGTTTTCACAATGTGAAAATAAAAGTTCCACCTTTTTAATGATTTTTTATTAAATTTAAATGATAATTAAACTGATTAGTTGTGCAAACTGACTCTTCTGATCTGAATATTTTCAGACATTTATGCAGATAATATGAGCAATTGAGAACACAATGTTCAAATTTGAATAAAAAGTTTGAGCAGAAATAAAAATAATTTAGAATTTTAACATTGACTTTAAAGTAAACAACGATAAAAATGAAGTACTGGAAAAACATAAATATGAAGAATTAAGAGTGCACATAATTTAATGCACGGAAAAGAAATATAAGATATCTGAACAACTTTGGTTATTTGTTCATAATGAAAACTTACATATTTACACATTGTACGTACTCTATTATCAGATATTCACTTGTCTTTTCTTTTATACATGAACAGAGTACATAAAACAATGTCTCTTCAGTAACTTGTAAAGTGAAATTATGTTTTCAGAACTCTTTAGCTTGATCCTTACTTACCTATGAGTCATGTCAAAAACACGTTGAAAGATAATGTCACAGAGTATGATATACCAGTAAGCTAACCATGTTAATTAACTTCCATCAACTGGAGAATTGACATAAAAGACGAATCATACACTTAAAATATATGGAGTATTTAACCTTACTTTTACTTGGTCATTTTAGAACTCCTCTTAGTTTTTACTCTAATCAAGAACAATTCATCTGAATTCTATCACTTTCATTTTTAAAGCAGGAACAAGGTCTAAAAGTCTCCATAAATATTCTTTGCCAACACCGTTTGCCATAATCTTGATATTGGCATGACTAGGGAGTTGAAGAAAGAAAATGAACTTTTAAAGTGGGTATGCTTAATCTCCCTGGGAATTAATAATGTATTGTACATGATGAATAGCATTAGTTTGTGTAGTCTGTCAGTAAAATGAAAATTTTATATTGTGCATATAAGCACATGCCTCTGTACTTTGTGCAAGTGACTAGCTAGCCATTACCATGAACACGAAGTTTACATTTAAGGAGCACTTCTCTAAATAGGTGAAACACCAAGATTTAAAAAATGAGTAAAGTAGTACTGTTTGGAATTGTTCACCCAATTCACAGCTCAATCTGTCTAATTAAACCAAACCAAAGTATGCAAGGAGAAAGTGGTGAAGCATGGAATCTGCAATTAATAGCAGAGTAACTTACAGCTTTTTAACATGAAGTTAGGACAAAAAATCAAAGTATAGAAATGTATAAAAGGGAATATAAATGTCTCTAGGGCTGTAAGACAAGTTGATGCCTGCCAATACAGGAAGAGACTCGTCTCATGTCTTGCTACAATTAAGACCACTGCTAATTATAAGTTTAGAACAAACTTAAGCTTTTTGTGCCTTCGTCTAAAACTAAAAAGTTATTCAAAATTTGTCATTGAAAAAGGATAAAAGTTTGGGGAAGTTTTACAAGGTGTCATAATCCTGCTTGAAATCACATGCAAAACTTAATGATTTCATGAATATTTAATTACAATGTCAGAGAATGATTAAAATTTCAAACTGCAATGCTGCTGTATAGCATCTCATATACATCATGAACTCTATATGATCACAATCACAATTCAGAACCTTAATGTTCAACAATATTTGCATTGTCCTAGAAAGATTAGTAATTGGATGATTTTTTTTCCTAATAAAATAGCTTACCCAAACCAAAATTTTATATTCTAGTGACAAATTGGCAATCACGGTGAAGTAGCTATGATTCTGACAGATAAGATAGGCCTAGTGCAATGCCCTTGCAGATGATAGAGAGGACTGAACCTACTTTTCATTATTCACAAAATCCAAATAGAAATCAATTCTAAGTCTAATGGGCATGTAAATCGTATAAACAAATGCACCATGCCCTTACCAAATAGTAGCTTATCAAGGTTCCCATTCTCTGAATACTCATAAACAAGAAGTTGTTCATCCCTCTCAATGTAGCATCAGTTTAACTTAATGGAGGCGAACCGTTTAGGATTGCATGGGAATTGGAACTTAAATTGAAAGCATCTCACTCCCTGTTCTACTCTTAGCTTCTTCCAACAGCATAACAAAGTTTCCAAATAATTAAGAATCGCAACTTCTGCTCCCTTTCCCACGTATAAATACAAAAATCACAGACTAATAATATCACAAAGCAGCAGGCAGCAATAAGGAATTGTTCTTGCTGATAAAAAAAAAGAAGTGTTCTTGCAAGGTCGCTATGGTACAACCACCTCTTGATTAGTAGCATCTTGCACTCCCTCATCATTCTTTCCTTCTTGAGTATTATCTTTATTTTGATGTTCGACATCATAAGTTGCATGGACAGCGACAAAAAAATAGTAAACAAACATGACACCAGTGCAAATGATGAACCTCCAGAAAGCCTCAGTGCCCAAAGAGCCCATGAGAAAGAGGTTGGTGGCAACGGACAAGGAGGGGAGCCAGGGAACCAAGGGGACCCCCCATACCTTGGGAGCTCTTTGCTTGGGAAGTAAACTCAAAGCCAAGGTTCCCAAAAACCAAACACAAGCAGCAACCGTGTAACCGATCCAACCGAGTTTCTGTGAGTGCCAAAACGCAGCCCCAACAACCGAAGAACCAACAATCAGAAACAAGCAAATCATTACTCTGGATAACTCACCCCTTCCCGTGCTCTCCCTGGAGCAGTACCTCCTCACAAGCAGCGCAACAGCCATAAGCATGAAAATGAAGAGCGTGCTGATAGAGAACACACTAGAGAGAACATCCAAGCTAGAGAAAAGAGCGATGACAGAGCTACAAATGGTGGTCAAGAGAGTGGCATTCACAGGGGTTCCGGTTTTGGGGTGCACGAGGGCGAAGAAAGGTGGGATCATGTGCGACCTCGCAATCTGAGTGGTGTACCTAGCTTGACCCATGGACCCAACAAGCAAGCTTGTGGTCATTCCCTTCAACGCACAAATGCTCACAAGGTACTTAGCCCAACTCATCCCAATCTGAACAAAAGCCACAGAGTAAGCAGCGTCAACGTCAATCTCAGTGTACTTCACCATGCTCACAAGGGACAAAGCCATCAAGCAGTAAATCACAGTAATCACGCTCATTGACCCAACCAGACCAATAGGGATATCCCTAGAAGGCTTCTTCGTCTCTTCCGCCATCGTCGCCACCATGTCGAAACCGCTGTACGACCAATACACCACGGCGGCGGCGTTGAAAACGCCGTCCACGCCGTTTGGGATAAACGGCGTCAAGTTTGACGCCTTTCCGTGGATGAACCCGACTATAATTATGAACCCGATCACCAATGTGGTGATCAGCGAACTCAGCCAGGTTATGATCGAGGTTTTGCGGGTGCCGCTAACGGCAATGCCGTTGGTGATGAGTAGAACCGCCACGGCTAAAGGATCGAGCTGGTCGAACCCGGGTTTGAACCCGGGGATCCGGATCCGGAAGAAGTCCGGATCGGATTTCACCATGGAGGCGAAGTAGGAGGACCAGGAGCGGCCGAGCCCGGCGGCGCCGACGAGAGCCTCCAGCAGGATGTTGCCGGCGGCGACGAAGGCGAGGAAGTCGCCGAGCTCGATGCGGAGGAAGGAGAAGGAGCCGCCGGCTACGGGGACGTCGACGGCGAACTCGGTGTAGCAGAGAGCCGAGAGGAGGGCAGAGAAGCCGGAGGCGGCGTAGGAGAGGACGATGGCGGGGCCAGCGTGCAGGCGGGCCTCCTGGCCGGTGACGACGAAGATGCCGGAACCGACCACCGAGCCGAAGGCCAACCAGGAAAGGTCCCACCAGGTGAGGCAGCGGTTCATACGGTGCTCGCTGGCGCGTGGGAGCACGAGCAGCTCGTGCGAGTCGCTCGAGCGGTTCAGAAGACGGTCTTTAAGACGCGGACACGTGGCAGCCAGCGCCTCCCGGTAGGATTTCCCGTTCTCGAATGACTTCTCCGGGAAGAAGTCCCGCTTGCTCCACCGCCAGTAGCTTCGGTTCTCCGACGACGACGACGACAACGATGGCGGCGGCGGTGGTTCCATCGGCACTGTCAGAGGAGCACAATTTCAACAGTTGCTGACTTTTCACCAAACTTCAACGACTCCAACACTATATATTCACATGTTTTTGTTTTTTTTAACCATTAAAATTTTCTTATAATCATAAATTAAAACGATGATTCAAATTCTAATTAAATTCTGAGAAGTATTCATGATATATAGAAATATTTCGATTCTTTAATTTCAAAATTGTATAGTAACTAATTTATTTTAATAATTTTATTCCCTTCATAAACTTTTCTAAATACCACAAGTTCATAAATGAATAAAATTAAAATATTCGACAAAAAATATTTATAATTCATATAGATTTTTTTTCTAGGGGTATATAAATTAATTTATGGTAAAAATTTAAGAATTCATATATTTATATTTAAGAATTTTTAAAATACACATTACCTCAATTATTGATTATAAAAGTTTTTCCAAATAATGACAATAAAAAATGAATCTGAACAGAATTCTATGTTAGATTCATTTACACTTGGAGGTACTTTTCCTAATCAACCTTTTCTGCTCAAATGTTCTAAAAATTACAATATTTCGTTATATTTTCAAACTAAAAATTATAAAAAAATTCAAAATAAATTTGAACAACTTTAACACAAACACTGACAGTGATACGACATGGATACAGATACGGAGATACATATAATCTCTATAGGATACGAGGACACGAATCTATATATTATATAATTATGAATTATATCAATTGATGATAAAGATTTATGTGCACAAGTATGTTTCAGATTTTTTTTTTTGGAGCAGAAAGATATTTTTTATGACTGGTTCAAAATGATTTGTTCATTATTTTTATAATCATAATAAAAATTTATATAATAAGTTTGAGTTTTTAGAAAATTTATGTATTTTTTATTTTTAAAATTATGTTGTGTACTGGTATGGGTTGAACGGTCAATACCATGACCCAACTCTCACAGTCGGGCCGACCGAACGATACACGCCCGTATGGGCCGACCGATACCTTCGGTCCAATTACGCTCAATCAAAGTCAGCTAAACCATCATTAAGAATTAGGTAATATACCTTAAGCACGATCCATCTTGCTAATCCGACCCAACAAGGTAAGCCCATTAAAACAATATAAATAGCGCACATTCCAAGAAGTAGGTACGTCATTAATTAATGTACTTTGACATCTGAGTGTCGAACTCCCATTTGCTAACTTGAGCGTCGGAGTGCCTTTTGCAGGTACCCCCTTTTTGGTATTCCTCAGAAGACCGAGTGATTGAGTAACCGAAACTCAAAGGAGTAGCAGGAAGTCTGGAAGTGGAAGCTGAAGCATAGATCGACCACCCGATAAGAAGAAGGAAGACGAAGCTTCTCAATAGTTCTCTAGGTCTCTTCTCCCTACCAGAAACATGTTGAAACCGTGCTAGAATTGTCAGAAATCCAACAAATATTTTTTGAATTGGACACTGCATCGATACGTGTCCTACAAATGTCAATATTCGATACGTGTATCCGACACAAACACACAATTTAAGAGGAGTGTCCGAATCTCATAAAGCTTTATTCATCCACTACTAAAATTTAGTTTTACATAAAATAAATTCAAACGGTTAGAGATATATATGAATACTAAAAACTGGTTGAAATTTTTTTTTTTCTGAGATAATTTTTCTTTTAAGAAAATAGAGAATAAAGAGTTTAAAACGTAATTAATAAAAAAAATAAAAAATTCATACTTATGTTTCATTCTTGGATTTTGAAATAATAAATAAAATCAAAGTAGTTTTCATACTAAAATAAAAACAATTTAATAAACTGAATATTAATTGGTGTTGTTTAATTTTATTTTTAATATAAACTATTATTTTTATTAATGAATGATATAAAAATTTAATAAAACAGAAAAAAATGCAAAAATTACATCACATTATTAATTTTAAATGAATATTTGAATTAAAAAATTTAATGGCATTGGAAAGTAAAAAATTCATACAAATTTTAAGTAGAATTTTGAAATTAAAGAAGAGGTTGTTAATAATTTGTTAGATTAGAAAAAGTTAAACATTATTCATAATAAGAAGAAAAAGTAGTTGTAGCATTTATTAAAAAATATATGAAATTAGTTATAAATCATTCCATGTACCATGTATTTTCTACCGATTGTTTCATATATCAATCTACTGACATGCTTTGTTAACCAATATTTCTTTACATGTAACACTATAAAAAAATACTTCTAACTATTACAATACAAGTTCTATATATTTCTATACAAGTTTAGAGTTTTTCAAAACATTTCTAATATATGATTAAAGCTTATAAAAATATAAATATTTACAATATAAGTTTCAAAACAACACTCTAAAGCTCTCCAAACCCTCCGACACCTGTATGGTCATCTGTTCGTGTACGTAGTACAATCATCACAGTTTAAATACAACAAGAAACGCAAGGTAAGCTAATGAAAAGAAATTCCATAACATATCTAATTCTTGCAAAAAGAACCAAACAAACAAATCATTTATAAACATTTTTCTAAATGTTGTCATATAAAATTTCAATATCAATTTCATACTTCATTTAGACCACACAAGGATCTATTTTCAATAACAATCATTGGATTTCATTTCAATCCCACTTCGTCTTTCGGAAGACTCATTAAGTATGTCCCTACCAGAGACTAACACCTAATCCAAAGATTACCGACGAATCCAAGAGAAAGGATCGTGATAAGTTCAAACATCCAATACCGAGTGTCTACAACGGGACCCTATGTGTATGAACTCCCTCTCAGATTCTCACCACCTGATATCTTAGTCTATATGACTTAGATCATCAATGAAGCTAGATGATCTCCGTTAAAGATAGACTTTTCATACTTAATGCCATCAAACAACAACTCTGAAAGGAAGGTTCGTTTGTGTGTGAAATTGTTTGATTTTTTCCTAGGCGAATACTCATCCGTTTGGCCTGAAATTTATCGCGTTTGTCCCAAAATCAATCGAGATTCTTACAGGAATTTCGGGAGAATTTTTCAGAAATTTTGGGCAAACCAAGGCTATCCTCTACCAAAACTTGTGAAATTTTACCCTACTTTCTACAAGTTTCTTTTGGGTTCGTATTACATTGAAAAAGTTCACACAAGTGCTTTCATATGTTGTTTGCACCCAGGTAAGTAGACACGTCCACAAAAAAATAACAAAAAGAAGATACGGGGAAGAAAAACAAGGACGTTTTGTTTTCGAAAAACCTGTTTCGTTCACTCTCGGTCTGGGACTTACTACACCTTACTCCTTGGGTATTTTGGTATAAATTTTTTACCAGACATTTTTCATTTTGTCTATTGAGTTTTAGCCGATATTTGAAACCCAAATTCGTCCCACAAGATTTGCAATAAATTTTTTATTCATCACTGTCAGGGTTGAAAGGAAGGTTCGTTTGTCTGTGAAACTGTTTAATTTTTTAATTAGGCGAATACTCATTCGTTTGGCCTAAAACTTGTCGCGTTTTGTCCCAAATTCAGTCGAGATTCATACGTGAAATTTCGGGAACAAACTATTTCGGGAGAATTTTTCAGAAATTTTGTGCAAACCAAGACCCTCTACCAAAACTTGTGAAATTTCTCCCTACTTTCTCCAATTTTATACTGGGTTCGTATTGTGTTGAAAAAGTTCACACAAGTGCTTTCATATGTTTTTTGCACTCAGGTAAGGAGGCACGTCCATAAACAAATTACAAAAAGAAGATATGGTGAAGAAAAGCATGGACGTTTTCTATTTGGAAAACCAATTTTGTTCACTCTCGGTTTGGGACTTACTACACCTTACTCCTTGGGTATATTATGGTAGGAATTTTTTACCAGACATTCGTCATTGTTTCTAATGAGTTTTGGCCGAGATTTGAGCCCCAAATTCGTCCCACAAGATTTGCAATGAATTTTTTATTCATCACTGCTAGGGCTGAAAGGAAGAATAGTTTGTGTGTGAAACTGTTTGATTTTTTCCTAGGCGAATACTCATCTGTTTTGCCCCAAATTTAGTCAAGATTCTTATGTGGAATTTCGGGAAAAAAAATATTTCGGGAGAATTTTTCAGAAATTTTGTGCAAACCAAGGCTATCCTCTGCCAAAACTTGTGAAATCTCGCCATTCTTTTTGGAATTTTATTATGGGTCCGTATTGCATTGAAAAAGTTCACATAAGTGCTTTCATATGTTTTTTGCACTCAGGTAAGGAGACACTTCCATAAACAAATAACAAAAAGAAGATACAGGAAAAAAGTTAGGACGTTTTGTTTTCGGAAAACCAATTTTTTCACTCTCGGTCTCAGACTTACTACGCCTTACTCCTTGGGCATTTTTGTATGAATTTTTTACGAGACATTCGTCATTGTGTCTATTGAATTTTGGCCGTGATTTGAGCCCCAAATTCGTCCCACAAGATTTGCAATAAATTTTTTATTCATATTTGCGAGAGCTGAAAGGAAGGTTGAAAGGAAGGTTCGTTTCTGTGTGAAACTGTTTGGTTTTTTTCCTAGGCAAATACTCATTCGTTTGGTCTTAAATTTTTCACGTTTTGTCCCAAATTCAGTCGAGATTCTTACGTGAAATTTCGGGAAAAACTATTTTGGGAGAATTTTTTAGAAATTTTGTGCAAACCAAGGCCATCCTTTAGCAAAATTTGTGAAATTTCGCCCTACTTTCTGGAAATTTGGTTTGGATCCGTATTGCGCTGAAAAAGTTCACACAAGTGCTTTCATATGTTTTTTGCACCTAGGTAAGGAGGAACGTCCATAAACAAATCACAAAAAGAAGATACCGGAGAGAAAAACCATGACGTTTTGTTTTCAAAAAAGCAGTCTTGTTCACTCTCGGTCTAGGTCATACAACGCCTTCCTCCTTGGGTATTTTGGTATGACATTTTTACTATACATTCGTCATTTTGTCTATTGAGTTTTGGCTGAGATTTGAGTTCCAAATTCGTCCCACAAGATTTGCAATAAATATTTTTGTTCATCACTACTAGGGCTGAAATGAAGGTTCGTTTGTATATGAAACTGTTTGATTTTTTTCCTAGGCGAATACTCATCCGTTTGCCCTGAAATTTGTCGCGTTTTTTCCTAAATTCTGTCGATATTCTTACGAGGAATTTCTGGAAAAAATTACTTCAGGAGAATTTTTCAGAAATTTTGTGCAAACCAAGGCTCTGTACCAAAACTTGTGAAATTTCGCCCTACTTTCTGCAACTTTTTCCTGGGTCCGTATTGCCTTGAAAAAGTTCACACAAGTGTTTTCATATGTTGTTTGCACCTAGGTAGGGAGACACGTCCACAAACAAAAAACAAAAAGAAGATACGAGGAAGAAAAACAAAAACGTTTTGTTTTCGGAAAAATAGTTTTGTTCACTCTCGGTCTGGGACTTACTACGCCTTACTCCTTGGGTATTTTGGTATGAATTTTTTACCAGACATTTTTCATTCTACCTATTTAGTTTTGGCCGATATTTGAAACCCAAATTCGTCCCACAAGATTTGTAATAAATTTTTTATTCATCACTGTCAAAGCTGAAAGGAAGGTTCGTTTGTGTGTGAAACTTTTTCATTTCTTTCCTAGGCGAATACTCATTTGTTTGGCCTGAAATTTATCGTTTTTTGTTCGAAATTCGTCGAGATTCTTACTTGAAATTTTAGGAAAAAACTATTTCGGGAGAATTTTTCATAAATTTTGTGCAAACCAAGGCTATCATCTACCAAAACTTATGAAATTTCGCCCTACTTTCTGCAATTTTATTCTGGATATGTATTGCGTTGAAAAAGTTCAGAAAAGTGCTTTCATATGTTGTTTGCACCCAGGTAAGGAGGCACTTCCATACACTAATTACAAAAAGAAGATATGGGGAAGAAAATATAGGACGTTTTGTTTTCGGAGAACCAGTTTTGTTCTCTCTCGGTCTGGGACTTACTACGCCCCACTCCTTGGGTATTTTGGTATGAAATTTTTACCACACATTCGTCATTGTGTCTATTGAGTTTTGGCTGAGATTTGAGCCCCAAATTCATCCCACAACATTTGCAATTAGTTTTTTATTCATCACTGCCAGAGCTGAAAGGAAGGTTTGTTTGTGTGTGAAACTGTTTAAATTTTTTCCAAGGCTAATACTCATCTGTTTTGCCTGAAATTTGTCGTGTTTTTTCCCAAATTCAGTTGAGATTCTTAAGTTGGAATTTCAGGAAAAAACTATTTCGTGAGAATTTTTCAAAAATTTTGAGGAAACCAAGACTATCATCCTCTACCGAAACTTGTGAAATTTCGGCATACTTTCTGCAATTTTATTCTGGGTCCGTATTGCGTTCAAAAAGTTCGCACAAGTGATTTCATATGTTGTTTGTACCCAGGTAAGGAGACACATCCAAAAACAAATCACAAAAAGAAGATACAGAAAAGAAAAACAAGGACGTTTTGTTTTCGGAAAACCAGTTTTATTCACTCTCGGTCTGGGATTTACTACGCCTTAGTCCTTGGGTATTTCGGTATAAATTTTTTACCAGACATTCGTCATTCTGTCTATTCAGTTTTGCCCAAGATTTGAGCCCCAAATTCGTCCCACAAGATTTGTTATAAATTTTTTATTCATCACTGTTAGCGTGTGTGAAAGCGTTTGATTTTTTTCCTAAACGAATACTCATCGGTTTGGCGTAAAATTTGTCTCGTTTTGTCCCAAATTCACTCGAGATTCTTACGTTGAATTTAATAAAAAAACTATTTCAGGAGAATTTTTCAGAATTTTTTTGCAAACCAAGGCTATTCTCTACCAAAATTTGTGAAATTTCGCCATACTTTATGCAATTTTATTATGGGTATGTACTGCATTGAAAAAGTTCACATAAGTGTTTTCATATGTTGTTTGCACCCAGGTAAGGAGGCACATCCATAAACAAATCACAAAAAGAAGATACGGGAAAAAAGTCAGGACATTTTGTTTTCGGAAAACTAGTTTTGTTCCCTCTCAGTTTGGGACTTACTACGCCTTACTCCTTCGATATTTTTGTAAGAATTTTTTACGAGACATTCGTCATTGTGTCTATTGAATTGTGGTCAATATTTGAGCCCCAAATTCGTCCCACAAGATTAGCAATTAATTTTTTATTCATCTTTGCGAGAGCTGAAAGGAAGGTTGAAAGGGAGGTTCGTTTCTGTGTGAAACTGTTTGGTTTTTTTCCTAGGCAAATACTCATTCGTTTGGTCTTAAATTTTTCACGTTTTGTCCCAAATTCAGTCGAGATTCTTACGTGGAATTTCAGGAAAAACTATTTTAAGAGAATTTTTCAGAAATTTTGTGCAAACCAAGGCTATACTCAACCAAAACTTGTGAAAATTTGCCCTACTTTCTGGAAATTTGGTTTGGGTCCGTATTGCGCTGAAAAAGTTCACACAAGTGCTTTCATATGTTGTTTGCACCCAGATAAGGAGGAACGTCCATAAACAAATCACAAAATGAAGATACCGGGAAAAATAACCATGACGTTTTGTTTTCAAAAACGCAGTTTTGTTCACTCTCGGTCTAGGACTTACTACGCCTTCTTCCTTGGGTATTTTGGTATGAATTTTTTACTATACATTCGTCATTTTTTCTATTGAGTTTTGGCCGAGATTTGAGCTCCAATTTGTCGCACAAGATTTGTAATAAATATTTTATTCATCACTGTCAGGGCTGAAAGGAAGGTTCGTTTGTGTATGAAACTGTTTGATTTTTTTTTCTAGGCAAATACTCATCCGTTTGGTATGAAATTTGTCGTGTTTTGTCCCAAAATCAGTCGAGATTCTTACGAGGAATTTGAGGAAAAAACTACTTCAGGAAAATATTTCAGAAATTTTGTGCAAACCAAGGCTACTTTACCAAAACTTGTGAAATTTCGCCCTACTTTCTGCAAGTTTTTTCTGTGTCCGTATTGTCTTGAAAAAGTTCACACAAGTACTTTCATATGTTGTTTGCACCCAGGTAAGGAGACACTCCCACAAACAATTAAGAAAAATAAGATACTGGGAAGAAAAGCAAAGACGTTTTGTTTTCGGAAAACCAATTTTGTTCACTCTATGTTTGGGACTTAATACGCCTTACTCCTTGGGTATTTTGGTATGAATTTTTTTATCAGACATTCTTCATTCTGTCTATTGAGTTTTGGCCGATATTTGAAACCCAATTTTGTCCCACAAGATTTGCAATAAAGTTTTTATTCATCACTGTCAGAGCTGAAAGGAAGGTTCGTTTGTGTGTGAAACTTTTTGATTTCTTTTCTCGGCGAATACTCATCTGTTTGGCTTGAAATTTATCGCTTTTTGTCCGAAATTCGTCGAGATTCTTATGTGAAATTTTAGGAAAATACTATTTCGGGAGAATTTTTCATAAATTTTGTGCAAACCAAGACTATCATTTACCAAAACTTATGAAATTTCGTCCTACTTTCTGCAATTTTATTCTGGGTTTGTATTGCGTTGAAAAAGTTCACACAAGTGCTTTCATATGTTGTTTGCACCCAAGTAAGGAGGCACGTCCATACAGAAATCATAAAAAGAAGATATGGGAAGAAAAGCCAGGACGTTTTGTTTTCGAAGAACTAATTTTTTTTTCTCTCGGTCTGGGACTTACTACGCCCCACTCCTTGGGTATTTTGGTATGAAATTTTTACCACACATTCGTCATTGTGTCTATTGAGTTTTGGTTGAGATTTGAGCCCCAAATTCGTCCCACAACATTTGCAATTAGTTTTATTCATCACTGTCAGGGCTGAAAGGAAGGTTTGTTTGTGTGTGAAACTGTTTAAATTTTTTCCAAGGCTAATTAATACTCATCCGTTTTGCCTGAAATTTGTCGCGTTTTTTCCCCAAATTCAGTCGAGATTCTTAAGTTGGAATTTCAGGAAAAAACTATTTTGTGAGAATTTTTCAGAAATTTTGAGGAAACCAAGACTATCATCCTCTATCGAAACTTATGAAATTTCGCCATACTTTGTGCAATTTTATTCTGGGTCCGTATTGTGTTGAAAAAGTTCGCACAAGTGATTTCATATGTTGTTTGCACCCAGGTAAGGAGGCACGTCCATAAACAAATCACAAAAAGAAGATACGGGGAAGAAAAACAAGGACGTGATGTTTTCGGAAAACCAGTTTTATTCACTCTCGTTATGGGACTTACTACGCCTTAGTCCTTGAGTATTTTGGTATGAATTTTTTACCAGAAATTCGTCATTCCGTGTATTGAGTTTTGACCAAGATTTGAGCCCCAAATTCGTCCCACAAGATTTGTGATAAATATTTTATTCATCACTGCTAGGGCCCGAAAGAAAGGTTAGTTTGTGTGTGAAACTGTTTGAATTTTTTCCTAGGTGAATACTCATCCGTTTGGCCTGAAATTTGTCTCGTTTTGTTCCAAATTCACTTGAGATTCTTACTTTGAATTTAATAAAAAAAACTATTTTAGGAGAATTTTTCAGAATTTTTTTGCAAACCAAGGCTATCCAAAATTTGTGAAATTTTGCTCTACTTTATGCAATTTTATTTTGGGTCCGTATTGCGTTGAAAAAGTTCACACAAGTGCTTTCATATATTGTTTGCACTCAGGTAAGGAGGAACATCCATAAACAAATCACAAAAAGAAGATATGGGGAAGAAAAGGAAGGAAGTTTTCTTTTTGGAAAACCAATTTTGTTCACTCTCGGTCTGGGACTTACTACACCTTACTCCTAGGGTATTTTGATATGAATTTTTTACTAGACATTCGTCATTGTGTCTATTGAGTTTTAACCAAGATTTAAGCCCCAAATTCGTCCTACAAGATTTGCAATAATTTTTTTATTCATTGTTCATCCTTTTGAAGATCAGAGCATGTCATAGAAATCCTAGTGGAGAATAAAACTAGTCTATCCGATCAGAATCTTCTTTGGAGTAATTTCTTCTTCACCCATTTTTTCTTGAGTCAGTTTTGAGAAATGGTGCATAACTTGGGGAAAAATGTGTTGCATGTACTGCATTTAGAGTTAGGATGAGTCTTTACTAGTCCAAGATCATAGGAGTATGTTATGATCGTTGATTAGGACTTCATATGGACATGATCAACTTTCTTGTGAGTCTTGTGGAGTTGGAGTTGTGGTTTAGGTTGAGCAAGCTAAAAAGTTAAAGGAAACTAGTTTTCGTTTCCAATAGGACTTTAGCGTATAAGATTTGGATGTGAATGTGACATGGTCACACTATTTGTGTTTGGCAGGGTTTTAGTGTTGATTTGATTTGAGCTTGAAATGAACTTGTTGATTTTTGAATGATTTTGAATTGTTGTGTGCTTTTATTAGTTTTATGTTAGACTATTGGACATGAAAAGTGGGTTCAAGTTGTGGTTAATTGGAAGTACTTTATTCAATTATAGATAGAAAATGAATTGAAAAACTCATCTTGGACTACAATGGATCCATGTTATATTATGTAGGAAATATTGATTTTTATGCAAACTCATTGGGTAAGTATATGCTCGCTAGGAGAAATTTATTAAATTAAAAACCTAAGAGTTTTGGTCGTTGAACGAGCCAAATTCGTTGTGCGAGTGTTTTAAATAAAAACTTTCAGTGTTTTGGTTGTTGGGTAAGCAAATTCTTACTTGATGAAATGTTTTTATGAAAAACATCTAATGGAGTAGTCGCTGGACTAAAAAATGGTTGGCTATGTTGATGCCTTTGGCTAGACGAGTAAAATGGTGATTGAACAAATTGCAACATGTGTTTAATTCGCTTGGTGAGCCAAGTGCTCTCTAGGTAAATAATGTTTTCTAAATTGGTTTATCTTTCACTATATTGTTATATTTGTCTAATATATTGTATTTTGAACATTATTATGATGTAATGATAAATTTTAATTTCAAGTTATTTAATTATTTATTTTATTAAATAAATAAAAAAATTATTATTATTTTATTAAAAATAAAATTATTCCATTAAAATGTAATACAATAAAACGTTATCAAGTAGAAAATAATGGTATAGATATTTTAAGAATAATTATTTCAAAATAGAAAAAATAATATAATTTAAAAAATATATAATTTAATTATTTTATAATGAAAAGAAGTTATTTAATTAAATAATAAATAAATAATTTATTTTTCATTTATTAAAAGATAAAATTTTCCAATGAAAAAATAATATAAAATATTTAATAAAAGCATCTTTATATAATGATAAAGACTAAGCAAAAATAAGAAAAAAGGATGAATTTATAATTTTAGGGGAAAAAAAAGGAAAATTGATCTCTGTGTGTGCATGTGGCTTCTGATCATGACAGAGAGGGTTCATAAAATTTGTGGACATTAGCCATACAATTTCATTCACATTTTATCCTTTGCTCAGTAGCGTTATCCTTTGCTCAGTAGCCATGGCTGCAGCTACCATCACATGCAAGCTTTCACTGCTTCTGAGTCTCTTCTCAGTTTGGTTTCTGGGTGTAACTTCTGCTTCACTTCCCCCTTCTTGCCAGCGCATAGAATGTCCCAGCTATGATCTCATACAACTGGGAAATGGCTACGAAATCCGCCGCTATAATTCATCCGTTTGGATTGCCAACACCCCCATTCAAGACATTTCTCTTGTTGAAGCCACGAGAACTGGCTTCAGAAGGTAATTTTCATCCATGTCACAATATTCTTGGATATTCAAGACATTTCTCTTGTTGAAGCCACAAGAACTGGCTTATGATGTTTATGTTCTAGATTGAAAGTTGTGTATTTTGAGTTTCATCATGACCCATTTGGTGCTTAATGTCTCTAACACACTCAATTCACATGAAGTTGTTATATTGATTGATGTTTTTGTTGTATGTTTAAATGGGGTTGCTTATTGCCATGTTTGTAATTACTCAAGTAGGTTGTTGAACCAAATGACATGTTTTTGGATAAGAACAGATTTCTCCATAAATTCATCTAAGAAAAAGAATTGAGAAAGTTGAATGAATTTTTTCATATGCTAAAACCTGAACTCCAAATGACAAAATAAGAATTTTGTAAAATGATAAGAAACAACTTCTACAAATTAATTTGTTATGCAAGAGTTAGTTTATGTTTATGGAGAATTGCATGAGTTTTTTTTTTCCTGGGAGAAGTGATTGTGCCAAAGTTTATCTAAAATGTCTATGCAGGCCTTAAAATTGACAAAGGACGTTTGCAGGAGACAAATAACCCTTATTTAATTGTAACTTATTTTCTAATCAAGTTTATGAGTAATACAATGATGGTCTGGGTATTGATTTGTTCATTCTCTGTTGAAAAATGAAAAGCACATTCCATTTTGTTAACTAAAGTTTGAAGAATTTATTTTGTATGTGTGTGGGTGGTATTGACTGTTATTTATGATTTACTTATGCCTTCCTTCAAAAAACAAAAACTGTTATTACTTGTTTTTATCTTCTAAGGTCAGAACCCAATTTAGAAGGTAAAATTAAAACAGTATCTTCTAACTGTTCTGTGAAGTAGATGCGAGTCTTTTTCTATTTTTTGATAATTGAAGTTCAAATTTTTGAACGCCTTTACTCTGAATTTATTGTTAACATAATTTTGCTTAAGTTTTTCTACACTGCAAAAGGTTTTTTCAGCAAGTGATTATGGCAGAGGATAGTCCCATCCAAGGAGCTAATTAAATTTGAGTAAGCTTTTTTGTTTTTGGTCAGGCTATTTGATTATATTCAGGGTAAGAACAACCTCAAGCAGAAAATTGAGATGACAGCACCTGTGATCTCTGAAGTATTACCCAGTGATGGACCTTTCTGTGAGTCCTCATTTGTTGTGGGCTTCTATGTGCCGAAAGTGAACCAAGCAAACCCGCCTACGCCTACTGAAAAGGACCTTAAGATTAAAAGATGGAAGACTGTGCATGTAGCAGTTAGACAATTTGGTGGATTTGTCAAAGATACTAGTGTTGGGGAGGAAGCTGCAGCCTTGCAGGCTAGTATTGCTGGAACCAAGTGGGGTGCTGCAGTTGAGAAGAGCAAGAGAGCCGGTTATTCTGTTTACACTGTTGCACAGTACAATGCCCCTTTTGAATATGATAATAGGGTGAATGAGATATGGTTCTTCTTTGACATTGAAGATGCACTTCGAAGCATGTGAAAATATATACCAGACAAATAAGCTCTCAACATGAAATCAATATGCAGAGTGCAGACTGAGCTGTCAGGACATCTTGAATGGATGAATAAAGTGTTTCACATTTAGCTAAAACACTGTTTTCTGATTGACTTGCTTTTAGTTTCATGATAGCTATAACACTTGAAAACTTTTCATCATGAATTGATGTGGCTGTTGAAATGAGCATGTGGTACTTATATATTTTTCCTTTGTTTGAAATACATCTGCACTCAAACCAAGTTTTGTTCACATTTTTAGTTTGAATTAGTAACAAATTTATTTCCCCTCCTTGGCTTCAATATAGATTGGAACTTTTTAAGTACTCAATGGTAATGGAAGGTATTGTTGTGTTGTGAAGGATCACCTTGGAACTTTTTAAGTAAAGAAATGTGAAACACAAGATGAATTCTTGCGGACTGGGGTAACTGCAATTTGTAAGCAACTAACCCAATGTGACTTAAAATTTCAAACGGATCATAATATTTCATTCTTAGCTTTTGATTTCTTAGTAAAGCAACAAAGTGTTGTCTGTATGATTGGAGTTTCACTAAAGCATAATCACAACTTTCAATTGAAAATCCCTCCTCTTAGGATCAGCTTGTTGCTTCATGTAATTTTAGGCCTTAAGGTAATTAATCATAAGCTGCTGCAAAACAGTATAACATGTCTTAGGTGTTTCTTGTACAGGAGTATCAAAGCCTTACAAGAAGACATGCCAATGTTCAGGTTTCATATGATAAAATCTGAACACCAAATTTCAAAATAAGAATTTTGTAAAATGATAAGGAACAACTTCTACAAATTAATTTGTTATGCAAGAGTTAGTTTATGTTTATGGAGAATTGCATGACTTTTATTTTTTCCTGAGAAGTGATTGTGCCAAAGTTTATCTAGCATGTCTATGCAGGCCTTAAAATTGACAAAGGACGTCTGTAGGAGAAAAAGAACCCTTATCTAATTGTAACTTATTTTCTAATCAAGTTTATGAGTAATACAATGATGGTCTTAGTAAAACCAGCTTTGGCTATATTTAAGCTGTGTTTTTTTTATAGCAAAGAATAAAATAAAATTAATTGGAGCATTTGGAAAGTACTCCAACCCTTATGCATCGGAAATAGACTATGTGTCTTCACAACACAAAAACCAAGTAAAAGAACCCTCCAGCAGAAAGAAGCATGACAATGCATGTACCTAGGAAAAGAACCCCAAAAAAGAATTGGTCACATAGCACAAGACTAAGATAACAAAGACCATGTATAGTAGTCACTGCCTCCAGCCAGAACTTGAAAATCATCAACTTGGTTTCTCTGTTTCCAAGTAAGGTTAGTTTTCTTATGAAGATGGCTTAAGCCAAAGAGGTTAAAGTTAATAATTGGATTAATATGGATAACACTTGCTATACCCACCCAATTCTCACACATATGCCACACCTTTTCAGCTATCTTGCATTGGAAAAATAGGTATTCTACAGATTCAGCGCATTCATATCAGAAGTTATTTATACCACGACTGACAATTTTTTAAGCTTTATAAATATTGCATTTTATATTTCCTAATTTAAAATGATGGAAGGGTGAATGGTTGCAAACATTTTGCAGTACTACCAACAGAACAGAAGAGAAAATGAGTTGATACAAATTGAAAACAAAAATAAATTGTAGCCCATCATAAACATCATTATTCAAAACAACATGCCAGTTCCATATATTTCAGTAATCTTTGTCGGTATTCGTCGTCTTCTTCCTGGCCAGGCTGTTTGAACAAAGGACAATTGATTATTTGAAGATCAGAAATTGATTTGAGAAGACCCTCCTCTGGTGAGCGTTGGAGGTTGGGGCAGTTCGAAACTGCGAGTGATTGAAGGGATGAGAGTTGATAGAAACCCTTGTAGCCCAGTTGTTTTAGATTTTGACAAAGATTGATGCCTAGAGAAGTAAGAGAGAGTGGAAGCAAACCTTCATCAGGAAAACATTCTGCATCCATTTTTTCAATCCTCAACCTTTTCAAAGAAGAACTGTCTCCGAAAGCTCCTCTCAGTGACCCAACAAGTCTAGAGCACTTAGTGATTTTCAGCTCTTTTAGATTTGATGGCACACCTCCTTCGGGGAATGACACAAGTCTTTGACAGTCTTCTATCCATAACCTCCTGAGAGATGGAAGCAGCATATGCATGTTTGTAGGCAAAGACTCTAATTTATGGCACTTAATTATTTCCACAGTAACGCAGTTCTACATATAGAGCCCTGGGAGCGGAACCCTCAAGTTCTTGGCAGTCTTCAATCTGTAGTCTTTCCAAAGGAACAACTTTTCCCATTGACTCATATTGGAGATCCACACAATGTTACAAGGGATTTAAATGAACAAGAGTTGTTCCCATGAAAATCAGCATCAATTCTCACTATCTCATCAAACCCTGAAATCTTCAGCTCCTTCAGAGATGGCAAAAGACCAAGCGGAGGTAAACGTTGGCAACATATACAATTCATCAACGCTAAGGACACCAGATTCAGTAACAAATTATCGAGTAACCAATTTGGAAGTTGTTTACCAACATAGTTCCTTACTGATAACTTCTTCAAGTGTTTTGAAGGTCGTAGATTCTCAATTACATCCCCAGCTTTGGTTGAATCAATAGAGGAGCTGCCCATAATATTCCATTCTAACTTTAGCATCACAAGGTGTGGTTTGTTCTTCAAATCTGCTTCTAATGCTTAAGAGGGATTCTCAATATTCTGCAGCTCATGAATTCTTAGACTTCCATGAAGATTGAGTTCTCCTAATTGCTGAATACTGAATTCCTTACTTTTCTCAACGTAAAACGAACTCATCAATACTTGGAGATTCTTCAGCTTTCCCAAATGTGCAGGCACAATGTTCACTTCAGTATTTATAAATTCAAGGCATCGCAAATTGTCCAGTTGATGCAAACATGAGGGAAGCTCCTTCAATCTTTGACAATGGTTCAGCTTCAGTATTTGCAACTTGTAGAGTAAACTTATGGAGTCAGGTAGTTTTTCTATCTCAGTAAAAGAGAGATCTAATGAACGGAGATGCTTAAGATTTCCTACAGATTTAGGCACCTCTGTAAGGTTACGACAATGAGACAAAGACAAGACGCGTATGAACTTAAATTTGGAGAACAAGTCATCTATCGACATCCCAGAGCACTGAGGGGAACCAAAAGCTTCATACGTTTGCCAATCAGTTTTCAGAAATGTATGCAACTTTTGAGTATCAATCAAACTCCCAAACTCATCAAAATGTAAATCATCAGTTCCTGGAAATAAAAAATGACGGCTTGTCTTGGGTATACCTTTTGGTTCATCAACTCCTAACCTGATGCAGATGTCCTCACAAACGAATTTCGCCAAATCATTTAGAAGGTCATGCATGATAAAATGCTTTTTCTCTTCTTTTCCAGATTGTTGAAAGAAGGACCACGATAACAGATCGTTGAAATACTGTTCTCCAACTTCTGTAGGACTCCTTCTCTGTAGAGGGCTTTTTAGAAAATTTTCAGCCAACCACAGTTGAACTAAACACTCCTTGTCAAACCTATAACCTTTGGGAAATAAGGCACAAAAAGCAAAACATTTCTTCTAAAAGTAAAACATTTCTTCAGATGAGAAGGAAGGTGGAGATAACTCAATCTTAAAGCAGGGAGTATATCACTTTCGTCTTCTGAAAAATCCCATATCTCACTTTTCATAATGCTTTCCCATTCCCAAAAGGATGATTTATTGTGTAATAGACTTCCCATTGTTTTCAAGGCTAAAGGAAGCCCATTACATTTTTCAACTATCTTCTTACCAATCTCCAAGAAGTCTGGATGTGGTTGAGGATTAGCACTTTGGAATGCATGTTTTGCGAACAAGTCCCAGCAATAATCTTTGCTTAATACCTGAAGGAATTGCTTTTCTGATCTCATGGTAACAGAAACCTTCTCACTACGTGTAGTGAGAAGAATCCTACTGCCTTGGCCTCCGAAAAGTAGGGGCTTCTGCACATCTTCCCATTTAGATTGTCGTTCGTTCCAAACGTCATCCAAAATGAGAAGAAATTTCTTCCCCCTCAAATTTTCTTTCAGTCTTCTCTGAACCATTTCCTGTTGTATACTATGATCAGTTGAACCAGTAATCGTGTCAAGAATTGCTCTTGATACATTGAGAACATCAAATTCCTGTGGAACACTAACCCAAGCTTTAATATCAAATTTACCTTCAATCCTTGGGTCATCGAATACATGTTGGGCAAGTGAGGTCTTACCCAACCCACCCATGCCCACAATAGAAAGTATAGAAAGGTTGTTGTGAGTGTCAGATGTGAGCCAGTTAAGGACAAATTCTTTGTCTTCATCTCTGCCATAAATAACACTTTCATTTGGCAAAGATGTATATGTTAATTTACTTCTCGATCCTGATCCAACCCCAACACCACTAGCCTTTTTCAAACCTAGAATATCGCTTCGGGTCGCAAGATCTTCTAGGTCTTCAATGACTTGTTCCATCCTAGATTCAATTTGATTTTCAAAGAAAGTGACAAAAGAAGATTTGAGAGAATTCCACACCTTGTAAGTAGCACTCTGAGACTCAGCTTCCACTTTGCTTTTGGAGAGTTCATAATCTATTTCATCCAAGAGATCTTCTGCATCAAACACAACATCTTTGGCCCTGAGAAGCCAATCTCTCACACTTTGATCTTTGAACTGCTTTTGTTCTGCATCAAAAGCCACAACATCAATGGCCAGGAGCTTCATCTTCAAGTCGCTGAGTTGCTTCTTTTTGTGTTTTCTTGCACGAAATATGTCGACAAAACGGGAAGCCAAAGTGTCAATAGTCCTCTCTACGAAAGTAGAAACAAGAGCACCAGTAACCATTTCTGCTGCCATGGTAAGAATAGGTAAGGGAGTTTGATGAATGGAACTGACTAATTTGAAGTGAAGCTTATGCCATGTAAATTTGAAGGCTAGTGGGCCAATAATAATGGTGAATTTCGGTGGCTAACTAATCAATAAATAAACCCGAATCATCTAACATTGCATGTATATATTTGAAAATAACATTGCAAAGGACAAAGAAATTGATGTTGCAGTAAAATATAAAGAACTGCCAAAGTGTCAATAGTCCTATTTTGGAAACCAGAGAAAAGAACACTGGTAACCATTTCTGCCATGGTAAGTGGATGAATGAAACTGATAAGGGACTGCAATGGAAATAATAGTAATAAGCTAAGTTTTGATTGATGGTTTTAAGTTAAGGTTGGAGAACATTTATTCCTTGATGGCTCGTCAACAACCAATAGGTGTTGAGTGTTTCCACGGCTCTGTCAATAATGAATTGGCATGAATGAATGAGTGGTTACGATTTAGTGAAGGTACATAACCTTTCTTATATTTTTCAAGAATTGTCAGTTATCACATACAAGAGTAGAAAATGAATCACATGCATCCTTCTCCGCTTCGATTGAATGGGGACCATGGAAGAAGAAGATAATAAAAAGAGACTGATTCATAATTACAGAGAATAATGAGATAATAATAAAAAAGAAAGCTAAGTGTTAGCATTAAACTCAAAGTCGTCAGCCGTCATCAGTTTTATTTTAGCATTTGAATAGCCAATAATTATTATCTTTAATTATGTTTTGAATGTCATTTATACTATGATTTAAATGTAAATTATAGTATAGGTTTTATGATAGAGAAGGTAGAATTTGAGAAATGTATTGTAAGACTATTTAGAGAGATTGTATTTTTATTTGAAAAGTAGCAATGAAATAAAATATATATTTTCTGTTCACAAATATCTTGCTCTGTTTTATTCCCTCAACACCAACAATTGGTATCAGAGCTATTTTCTTGAGGGATCTGTGAGGTTAGTAGAGCGCACCAATGGAAGGAGGATCAAATTTTTCAGCAATGGCACCACCTGTCTTTGATGGAGACAATTATCAAATGTGGGTTGTTCGTATGAAGACCTACCTAGAAGCATTGGATTTATGGGAAGCTGTAGAAAACCCTACGGTGGCACAAATAAAATCACAGAAGGAAAAAAAGATAAAGAAATCAAAGGCAAAAACATGTTTATTTGCAGCTGTATCTCCTATGGTATTCACAAGGATAATGGCCTTGAAGTCAGTAAAAGAAATATGGGATTACCTCAAGGTAGAATATGAAGGTGATGAGAGGATTCGTGGAATGCAAACTCTGAATCTAATCAGAGAGTTTGAATTGCAGAGAATGAAGGAGTCGAAATCCGTAAAAGAGTACTCGGACAGACTTCTAAGCATTGCCAACAAAGTGAGGTTGCTTGGATTTGTGTTAAAAGATTCAAGAATTGTGGAAAAACTGCTGTAACAGTTCCAGAGAGGTTTGAAGCCACCATAACAACCCTGGAGAACACAAAGGACCTATCAAAGATTTCTCTTGCAGAGCTCTTAAATGCTTTACAAGCACAAGAATAAAGGAGAGCCATGAGACAAGATGGAGCAATAGAAGGAGCCTTACTAGTCAAACATGAAGGTGGCTGGAAAAACAAAGGTAGAAATTATCCTCCTTGTAAGCATTGCAACAAGTTAGGTCATCCACCGTTTAAGTGTTGGAGAAGACTTGATGCTAAGTGCAACAAGTGCAATCAACTTGGGCATGAAACAATCATTTGTAGAAACCAAAGTGAGCAAAAAGACGTAGATGCTCAATTTGCAAATGAGGAGGAGGATGTACTTTTCGTTGCAATTGGGTTTTGCAGCAATATTTCAAGTGCATCTTGGTTAATTGACAGTGGCTGCACCAACCACATGACACATGACAAGGAACTCTTCAAGGAATTGAGAACTACTGATATTAAAAGGGTGAGGATTGGAAATGGTGAACACCTTGCAGTAAAAGGAAAAGGCACAATAGCTATCACAAGCTATAAAGGTATAAAAATCATTACAAATGTTCTTTTTGTGCCAGAGATTGATCAAAATCTTTTGAGTGTTGGTCAATTGTTGGAAAAAGGTTATAAGGTGATGTTTGAAAATAAACATTGTTTAATCAAAGATGTTGATGGCAGCGATTTGTTTAAAGTTGAAATGAAGGGAAAAAGTTTTGCTCTCAATCCAATGGAGGAGGAGCACATTGCCTTTAAATCCAAAGAAAATGTCACAGAAATTTATGTACCTGACTTGAAGAATAATATTCTCAGTATGGGAAAATTATTGGAGAGTGTTGAAGCAAAATTTAATAACCTGGAAAAAAGGTTTACAAAATTGGAAGAAAAATATGTTGATATGGAGAAAGACAAGGAAAGTAGAGTCAATCAAGTTGAAGAACTCCATTTGTTGCTTTTGGCACAAAAAGAAAAGGTGAATGAATTACAATTCAAATTAAAAGCCCCTTTTGGTTCATGTGTTTTACTTGAAAATAATGGTTTTGATTTAGGAGAAGACCATAAATGGAATGGTGTTGAGACATCATCTGAAAGGGAAATACGGTATAATCATTATCTTCGAAACTCATTGAAGTCAAAGTCTTTCTTAAATCCTTTTAATTCAAAGGGTAAAAGTGGAGAAGATTTTGTTTGGAAAATTAAAAGTAATTCAATTCAAAATTCTGCACGGATTAGTGCAATGAAGAAAATATTGAAGTTGCTTCTAATCAAGGACAGTATGGTGGCTACTGAAAAAATATAATATTGGAGGCAGTTGGGTAAGGACAAAATATAAAGTGTGAGCGATAACAATCAGAATGAAAAATATGAAAGGTTTGAGTTTAAGGGGGAATTTGTTAGCATTAAACTCAAAGCCGTCAGCAGTTTTATTTTAGCATTTGAATAGCCAATAATTATTATCTTTAATTCTGTTTTGAATGTCATTTATACTGTGATTTAAATGTAAATTATAGTATAGGTTTTATGATAGAGAAGGTAGAATTTGAGAAGTCTATTGTAAGATTATTTAGAGAGATTGTATTTTTATTTGAAAAGTAGCAGTGAAATAAAATATATATTTTCTGTTCACAAATATCTTGCTCTGTTTTATTCCTTCAACACCAACACTAAGAAAAGATAGAATAGAGAAAATAGTTGTATTTCCTTAGAAGTTAGATTTTATTCCATGGAAGTTTCACCCGTAGTAACCCCATAATCAGTGCTTGCCTGTGTGGCTATCATTATTGTGCTATTCCAACAAACTCACTGTGCCCGGGATAAATTAGTAGAAGTGATAAAAAAACACGATAAAAAAGTAGAAGTGAGGGTGTATTGAGTCTTATCATTATATGATAATTTTTTCTTTGTTTTTGACCTTTCAAAGAATGAATTTCAAATTCAATTGAATATAAAACACAAAGAAAATTAGTTTACAACATAGAAGAAACCTATGTATATGTGATATGATATTATAGATGAACTAAATTGTACCATTCTTCATGTTTTAGAGAAAATTGCAATCAATAGGATTTTCCTAGAGAATGTGAAATTTCTTTTTCCTTTCCACAAGGACTAGGAGATTGGATCTAGCCATAAGAAGAATACAACAATTGACTGTTAAATAACTCAGTTCTTGGTCTTTGACCGCCTCAGTCACTATGGACACCCCCGATCAGTGAGATGTGTCTATTTATCTATCTTCAAAAAGGGAGAATAGGTTTGAAAAAGGATTTTAGAGTGTCTAAGATTGTGCCGAAAGGGTCTCTTAATGCCTTCTTTTCTCTTCTCATCGGAGTTTTTTCGCAAAGACTTGCCATGGTAAAAAATAAGAGGGAACAAACACACTTGGAGAGCGCAATACAACGAATAGTTGTATGTTGCGTTCAAGAAGGATGAATCGCTCCCGAAAATGAATCTATTGATTCTCTCCCAATTGTTTGGATTGTAGGTGCGATGATTTATTTCACGGACGAAGTCTCTGGTTCAAATCTAGGATTACCCAACTGTGTTGAGGAAAAGAATAGAAAACTAATTTGACTCCTTCATGCATGCTCCACTTGACTCGGGAGATTGTTGGAGATCCCACATCGACTAGAGATTAGGAAATTTCATAGTATATAAGTAAGTGCAAACCTCACTTTATAAGCGGGTTTTATGAGGTTGATTTCATATTTGAATAAACTTACTTATTAGACCAAGCATGGTTTATTTCCTTACACACTCGATGAAATTTATCCTCACACATGACTAATCTAAACAGTATAACACGTTTACATTACTTTTCAAAATGGCAAGAGCAACAAGATTTTAATTCATTATGCCCTATTCCTCATTAGATAAAACACTGTTTTCTGATTGACTTGCTTTTGGTTTCATCATAGCTATAACACTTGAAAACTTTTCATCATGAATTGATGTGGCAGTTGAAATGAGCATGTGGTACATATATATTTTTACTTTGTTTGAAATAAATATGCACTCTAATGAAATGTGATTGCTGTCCCCTCTGGGTATCATATACTTAGAGTGAATGATATTTGCAGTAACTTCAATTTTGAGTACTATAAGTTACATGTTATAAACTTCACTGCAAATAGAGTAAATTAAAAAATGAGCCTTGATTGATAAGAAAATGTCAATAAAAGGACGAAGAGGTCTTCAAGATTTCGTCAAATCAGTGTTCAAAAACCAAGTTTTGTTCACATATTTGGTTTGAATTAGTAACAAATTTATTTCATCTCCTTGGCTTCAATATAGATTGATAAGCTTAGCTTCAAAGCAGTATATGACCTTGGAACTTTTTAAGTACTCAATGGCAATGGAAGGTATTGTTGCGAAGGATTTAGGATTGCTAAAAACATAGCACAACAAATACATCTCTATGGTTTTGTTTAAAACCTCAGTCTGACTCTGGATGATAAGCTAAACTCACTGAAAGTGTGGCTCCTTAACAAATTCTACCAAAAGGAATTGATGAAAACTCTGTCTCTTTCTGATACTATATTATAGTATTGATAAAAACATCATCTACTATCTTACCAGTGAACCAGGTTTTAACCCCACAATGACCAAACTTGGTCAATCTATCAACAACAATCATGATGTTAGTGAAACCATGAGAAGCAGGCAAATTTGTGATACAGTGCACATTGCAATGTCATCTCATACAATTTTGAGGTATACGAAGTGGCTGCAATAAGCCAACTGAGAGTGTCTGGTCTATTTTAGCCGGTTGACAAAAATTGCACTTCCTAATGAATGCTCGAATCTCCTGTTGCATGCATGACCAGTAAAACTTTGAGCAAATCCTTGCAATTGTTTTGGTGCTGCCAACATGCCCTCCCACTTTAGAAAAATGAAACTCCTGCATAATCTAAGAGATCAGATTGCTATCTTTAGGAACCATAATAATGTCTTTCCATATGGAATCCTACCTGGATAGGTATTGCACTCTTTGAAAATTTTCATCGATTTATCATCCTTTTGAGTCAATTCACTATATTTTGCAGCTAAACACCTTTTTTGTGCAGGACGATTCACTTCATATGAACCATAGTGAGAAGGTTACTAAAGTAACACATTCTCAGTGCAGGATGATTCACTTCATGTAAACCTTGCCGTGAAGGCTACCAAAGCAACACTTTCTAGGTGTAGGATGACTCACTCCATGTGAATTCTGTCGAGAAAACTACCAATGCAACACCTTCTAGTTGCATGATGATTCAAATGTGAACCTTGCCGAGAAGACTCCCAAAGCAGCAATTTATGGTGTAGGACAATTCACTCCATGTGAACCCAACCGAGAAGGCTACTAAAGCCACACCTTGATGTTGGATGATTCACCCAATGAGCACCCTGCTGAGAAGGCTTCCAAAGCCACACCTTCTCGGTGCATGATCATTAACTCCATGTGAACCTTGCCAAGAAGGCTCACAAAGCAACACCTTTTAATTGCAGAACGGTTCACTCCATGTGAACCCTACTGAGAATACAAAAGCAATACCTTTTTGGTACAAGACTATTCACCAAAGCCACACCTTGGTGCAGGACGATTCACTTCATGCGAACCCTGCTGAGAAGGCTCCCAAAGCAACACCTTTTTGGTACGTGATGATTCACTCCATGTGAACCCTACCGAAAAGACTCCTAAATCAATACCTTCTCAGTGCAGGACAATTCACTTCATGTGAACACTATTGAGAAGGCTACCAAAGCAACACCTTCACAATGCAGGATGATTCACTCCAAGTGAACCCTACCGAGAAGGCTACCAAAGTTATACCTCGGCGCAAGATGATTCACTCGATGTGAACCCTGTCGAGAAAGCTTTCAAAGCCACACCTTCTTGGTGCACGATGATTCACGTGAACCCTGCCGAGAAGACCCCTAAATCAACATGTTTTTGGTTCAAGACGATTCATTCCATGTGAACCTTACCTAGAAGGCTACCAAAGCAACACCTTCTCGGTGCAGGATGATTCACTCCATGTGAATACTATCGAGAAGGTTACCAAAGCCACACTTTGATGCAAGACGATTCACTCCAAGTGAACCCTGTCGAAAAGGCTCCCAAAGCCACACCTTCTTGATGCAGGATGATTTACTTCATATGAATCCTGCCGAGAAGGCTCCCAAAACCACACCTTTTCAGTGCAGGATGATTCACTCCATGTGAACCCTACCAAGAAGGCTACCAATGTCACACCTCGGTGGAGGATGATTCACTCCATGTGAACCTTGTCGAGAAAGATCCCAAAGCAACAGTTTCCCGGTGAAGGACGATTCACTCCATGTGAACCCTACTGAGATCTCGGTGCAGAATGATTCACTCCATGTAAACCTGTTGAGAAAGATCCCAAAACCACACCTTCTTAGAGCTAATCCATGTAAACCTTGTCGTGAAAGGCTCCCAAAGCAACACCTCGTTGCAAGATGATTCACTCCATGTGAGCCCTACAGGCTTTCAAGCAACACCTTTGTTGGAGGATGATTTATTCCATGTGAACTCTACCAAAAAGGCTTCTAAGTTATCAACTTGGTTCAGAACAATTCACTCTATGTGAACTTTACCAAGAAAATATAAGGAAGCAACATCTTAGTCTTGGTAGCCATGAGTATTTATGCATATCAACTACGACAATTTATCATGTTCAAATTGTACCTCTGAGCTTGAGAACACTTGATTTAACATGCCTGAAAAACTTTACAAATCATTTCATGCTTAGCCACAAAAGCAAAAAATTCTGACATTGTCAAACGAACGAAACACATAGGACCTACGATACTTGAAAAAATACGCATAAACCCAAGGGTCCTCCCAGTCATAACCATCCTTCAAGGGAAAAGCCTTCTCGACTTATTCCTCTGCTTCTTCTGCAACGCATCTGTTCACACTTTGCTTTATATACCAACATTTATTATGCACATCCTTCAAGATGCTCCCAAAATGTTCTAGGTGTTAGACATCTTAGGTCCAAGTTGTGTTTGATGAATCCTAGTATGTCTTGTCTTATTTTAGTTTAGTATGTTTTGTGTATACAATTTATCTTTTGCATAATGAGACGATGAATCTAAGAAAAATGTTATAAAATGATTAAAATGTTTTTGAAACTATTTTTTAAAAGATTTTATAGAAGTTAAAGTTTTTAATTTTTTATTTTCATAACTCAACTGATTGAAAACACTTATGTTTTCTGTAAAATGTTTTAATTTTTTCAAAATTCTGATTTAATGTGTTTGATAAAATGATTTTTTAAGTTTGAATTTTTAACATGTGTGAAAAACTGGGTTACACTAATAATTTCACTTTAAATGAAATTAGCTGGTTAATTCCAGCTTTAACAAATTGATTTTGATAGTTGTATATTTAAACTAGTTTTATGTTTGTCAGAATCTATACAAAGTTTCTTTAAACATCTAGAAAGATATATGAGAGAATTTTTCGAAGCTGAACGTGTGAAAGTGTGATTTCAATATTGATTTTACAAGTGTTAGAAAAAATTTCTGAATTCTTGGAAGATTTGAATCATCATTTTTTTTTATAAGGGGTTCCTTACTGTGTGGAAAACCAAAAACCTATTTTGAGTTTCTTAGTTTTCCGTTTCAGGTGTAATCTATAACAGATTGTTATAGGGGTAGAACCGATTTTGTAGGGTTCAAGATTTGTGATCTTTGTACAAGAATGTGTGTTTTTAGTGAAAACCATTTATGTGTAAAGTGGTAACTAGATGTAATTTTTGAAAAAGAGTGAAACAAGTATTTTTGTTCTAGTACTTTCTGCATTTTCATTTGTTGCATATTAATTTGTTCTTGTCATTTTAATCAACCGTTTTCACAAAAAAATTATAGTAGTAATTTTTTGTGATACTTCCTGTTAAATTTGAATCAATTGTTTTCTTTGAAATAACAAATTTATATTTCTAACAACTTTTTGATAAAAAAAATTAAAATGTGGTTTTGGATAATCATTCAATTAAAATAACACTATTTTTCAAGTTAAATTGATATTTGTGAAAATATTTAAGTGTCAATTCAATCCCCTTCTTGAACTTGGTTCGCGATTATTTCAACACCAGGCTCTTCATAGGTGATGGAAACTCATCCAACCACAACATCCACAAAATAAGGAGATTGAAGACTTGAAACCTTGTTTGGAGACTTATTGGCCAAATGGACCTAGTTAAGCTTTTATCTATCTCTTAGGCCTAATAAAAAGGAAGTATAGGAAGAAAGTATGCACAAAATATATCCCAAAACATCTCCATTCTAGAGAAAAACAAATAGAGCATTGAAGAACACACCACATGAGGAGTGGAACTCAATTGAGCTTAGCAGGACTAAACTCTTATCTTTTTTGGGCCAAACTTTAGTTTGTATAAATGTATAGAGTAAAATGTGATTTATTTGAGTTTGTAATTGTTAAATAATTTGGGCCAAGTAGAGTAAGTTTTTTTGTTTTGTATTTTGACCAAGGATAGATTAGGGTTAGGGTTCTAAACCTACCTAGGATTTCAATTGGGCTTCCTTTGAAAAGGAGAGCACACCATGGAGTTGAACATAAAAAATGACACATGGGAAGGAATGTGTGACTAGACATATGACACACTCTCATTTGTTCTTCTAAATCTAGGGTTTATTTTTTAATTTGAATTTTTGAATTTGGCTCTCTTTTGAGCTGACCATAGAACTATAAATAAATGTGCTCAACTCATGTAAAATTAAGCTTGAATGATAAGAGTTATGTTGTCCATTTTTTTTTCCATAAACACTTGTTCTTGAGCTCTCTCTAGGGTTGTCTCTTAGTTAGCCTAACCTAGACGCCTTCCTAATGAGTTGGCCTTGTCTCTCACTCTCCCAAACTCATTTATCCACTTCAAACACAAATTTGTATTCCTCCATTTCTATCAAGCTTCTGCAACTCCATTAAAAAATCCAAACTAAAACAATGCTAGAAGAAGAGGATGTGACCAATAGGATTTCATCTACTCGAGTCTGGGGGCTCAATGTACCATAATTATATGATGACTTCTAGGAAAAAAATGAAATTTTCTTTTGAGACTCATCGTAATAGACTCGGGCCTAAGCGGCTAATGTACCACACAACTCATAACTGAGAGGGTTTAGGTCGAACATTAAATGAACTTATAAACTAGGAATATACCAGTCTTGTTGAGAAGTACTAGACAAGGCGAGAAGTATTAAGCACGAGTTAGAAGGACTACTAGACAAGGTCGAGAAGTACCAAGTAAAACTTAAAAGTATCAGGCAAGATCGAGAAGTATTGTTCTTATCGATAAGTATTAGACAAGGTCAAGAACACCTCACGATAGTCATAAAATGTTTACATAACCAATCAAACAATAATATGCATTTAAAACAAATCTTCATGACTAAACAACAACTAAACCAAGATTAAGAATGATACGAGTCCACCGTCAAGAATAGTATAAATAGACACTACCCAAGGTATTGAACACGAGTACTATGACTTATCTTATGACTGCATTAATTGTTACTCACACATACTGACTTGAGAGTCATAGTATCTTTGTAGGTACTTCCACCTTTGAGATCAAGGTCGAGACTAAGAAATAACTGTGAACTGAAGACTTTTATATATATACAAAGGTTAATGAACAGAGAATAAATATGTGATCTTATAAAAGTCATTTCAACCTTGTGTTATGAAGAGTTTTAAAGTTTTAAATACTTGAATTTGAATTGTTTTGATTTAATTTTTTTTGGATATAAATGAACAAAATGACATGTGTTGAAAAGAAGTGAAAGCTACATGTTTTGAAAAATTGTTTTTACTTCTCACAATGCCAAACTTGAAAATCATATTAAGGTGGCTTAATACTTAGGGTTTTAAGTCTCGGAGGTCATGCGCAACATGTTCTAAATAATCAAGATTCAACAAACAAAATTAAAGAAGTTAAAGTGAAATAGTGTTTCATAGTTAAATCAATTTGGTTGAATTTTAAAGTAAATGATTGTTTTTTAGGTTAAAGACGTTTTTCAGTATTATAATGGATAACAATTTTTTTGTAAAATTATATAAGAGTTTTGTTTTACCAAAAGAATAACACTCTATGTTATAATTGATTATATATAGGAAGATTATTTGGAAAACAAATGTCTCTACAGTAATCAATTACAATAAATATAAGTTGGCTATATCTGATTTAATATAAAAAGGAATAAATCAAGAGTTTTAAATTTTAATATTATGTAAAATTAAAAATCATCAAATTATCTCATTTTTTAAAATTAATTATTCCATCCAAATCTATGTAACATAGACACGAACATTAATACTATACGGATACAGATATAAGCACAGACATTAATACGATACGAGTACAAACACAAAAATACGCATAATCTCTAAAATATAGAACAAAATTACGAATCTATATATTATATAATTATAAATTATATTAACAATAAAAATTTTACTACAAATATCGATATCTAATAGTGTTGATAAGTGTGGGAATATCATAGATCGATCGAAGCAAAAGAAGAAGAAAAATTCGATTTTTACAAAATAACCAAAACATTGTGAACAAATATTGCCCACCCGCCATTTTTTCATAACTAGAAAGGGAACTTCTGGCAACCCAATATTCAAACTTCTTCTCACTGGCAGAATTTTTTCATGAGAAAATTTCCCAACTTTCCCTTTTGAAAGAATTCGTTTACGACGTGAAATGGAAGGGATTTTGTTCACCACCTTGTCTTCACGCTTTCACATCACAGTTGAGTCAATGCAAAATCAAAGCTTGTTGAATAAAGCATACAAAAATGTGGAATTGGAAAGATAGCTGAACAATCCAAAACCCATTCTCAAAAATGGTTATCCCCTGTTTTTTCCCAACCAATCATGTTCTCACCAGGATTTATTTGTTTTTCAGAACCCAATTCTCAAATTGGCCCATCAAACCAATGTTGACAAGAACACAGCAGTTCCATTCGCAAGCATCGCTAGAATTTCAGAACAAAAGAGGATTTTGCTTCCAAGACTGCGTCTTCCTCTTGCAGCACCTGCGGGAGCACAAAGACGTAAACTGTGGAAGAATCCTTCACTCTCTTTTAGTTAAAAGTGCCCTCTTCATGGATGTCTTTGTACAAAACAATATGATTAGATTTTATGGAGATATTGGAGAAGTTCATAATGCACGTAGGTTGTTTGATGAAATTCCTATGCCGAGCTTGGTTTCTTGGACCAGCTTGGTCTCTTGTTATGTTCACGTGGGGCAACATGAAATGGGTCTGAGCTTGTTTCGTGGCTTGTGTCGGTCTGGGGTGCGCCCCAATGAATTTGGTTTCTCTGTGGCGCTCAAGGCTTGCAAGGAGATGTGTGATGCTGTGATGGGAAAGCTCATTCATGGGTTGGTAATCAAAAGTGGCTTTGATTCGCATAGCTTTTGCAGTGCTTTGATTCTTCACATGTATGCTGATTGTGGGGATATTGAGAATTCGAGGAAGGTTTTTGATGGGGTTTGTTATGATGAAAGGTCTGAGGCATTGTGGAATACTTTGCTGAATGCTTATGTGGAGGTGTCTGATGTGAAGGGTTCTCTGAAGTTGTTTCATGAGATGGGGCACTCTTCTGAGTCGCGGAACCACTTTACTTACACAATCATTGTTAAACTCTGTGCTGATGTGTTGGATGTTGAACTTGGAAGGTCTCTTCATGGCCAGATTGTGAAGATTGGGATTGAAAATGATGTTGTCGTGGGTGGGACTCTTATTGACTGCTACGTTAAACTGCAATTATTAGATGATGCTCGTAAAATTTTTCAAGTTCTCGATGATAAGGATAACGTGGCAGTATGTTCTTTACTTTCTGGGTTTAATCAAGTCGGAAAATCTAAGGAAGGACTTGCTGTATATGTTGATTTTCTTTCTGGAGGCAACAAACCAGACCCATTTACTTGTGCAAGTGTTGTCAGTTTGTGCTCAAATTTGGAGACACAGCTTTGTGGTAGTCAAATTCACTGTGGTGTCATCAAACTTGGCTTCATGTTGGATTCATATCTTGGCAGTGCATTTATCAACATGTATGGAAATTTTGGGATGATGTCTGATGCTTATAGATGTTTTCTTGACGTTTGCAATAAAAATGAAATATGTGTAAATGCCATGATGAACACTTTAATTTTCAACTCAAATGATTTAAAAGCTATAGAGCTGTTCTGTGGGATGAGGGAAGTTGGTATTGCACAAAGCAGTTCTTCAATCAGTTATGTTCTGCGGGCTTGTGGGAACCTTTGTATGCTTAAAGACGGACAGTCTTTTCATTCTCTTGTGATTAAAATTCCTTTTGAAGATGACAGTAGATTGGGCTTAGAAAATGCTCTTCTTGAGATGTATATTAGATGTAGAGCTATTGATGATGCAAAATTAGTTTTCAGAAACATGCCAACACAAAATGAGTTTTCCTGGACTACTATCATATCTGGATGTGGTGAATCAGGGCACTTCCTAGAAGCCTTAGGGATCTTCTGTGATATGCTTTTATATTCAAAACCAAGTCAGTTCACTTTAATCAGTGTTATTCAGACTTGTACAGAAATAAAGGCAATAAATGTAGGAAAACAAGTCCAATCCTATATCATGAAAGTAGGATTTGAATATCATCCGTTTGTTGGAAGTGCTCTGATTAACATGTATGCAGTATTTAAAGATGAAACTTTGAATGCTTTACAGGTTTTCTTGTCCATGAAGGAGAAGGATCTTATCTCTTGGAGTGTCATGTTAACAGCATGGGTTCAAAATGGTTATCATGAAGAAGCAGTTCAGCATTTTGCAGAATTCCAAACTGTTCCCATTTTTCAGGTTGACGAGTCTATCTTATCCAGCTGTATCTCAGCTGCTGCTGGCTTAGCAGCATTGGACATAGGCAAATGTTTCCATTCCTGGGCTATCAAAGTTGGCCTTGAGGTTGATCTTCATGTGGCTTCTTCCATTACTGACATGTATAGTAAATGTGGAAACATTAAGGATGCCTGCAAGTTTTTCAATACTATCAGTGACCATAATTTAGTAACCTGGACGGCTATGATATATGGTTATGCTTATCACGGGTTTGGTAGAGAAGCCATTGACCTGTTTAACAGAGCTCAAGAAGCTGGTTTGGAACCTGATGGTGTCACCTTCACTGGGGTTTTAGCTGCTTGTAGCCATGCTGGATTAGTGGAAGAAGGTTGCCAATATTTTAGGTACATGAGAAGTAAATACAACAGTGAATTAACTATAAATCATTATGCCTGCATGGTTGATCTTCTTGGTAGGGCAGCAAGATTGGAAGAAGCAGAGGCTGTGATAAAAGAAGCTCCATTTCAGTCAAAATCTCTTTTATGGAAGACTTTGCTAGGTGCCTGCACTAAACATGAGAATGCTGAAATAGGAGAAAGAATATCAAACATCCTTGCTGATCTAGAACTGAATGAACCCTCAACCTATGTTCTTCTGTCTAACATTTATGCATCAGCATCAATGTGGAAAAATTGCATAGAGTTGAGAAACAAAATGGTAGAAGGGAGCATTACTAAGCAACCTGGTAGTAGTTGGATTCAGTTGGCAGGTTAAAATTTGCTGCATCTCAGGAAATGTGAGAAGCATATTTATCTGTTGATTGCAACATTACTTAGCTTAAAGCCTTAAATATAGTGTACAGTGGTCTATGACAAGATTGATCGTTTGAACCATTGGTTTTATGCAACCATGTACATTATAAATTAGTTTGTATATAAATTAATTTTAATTCTTTACTCATTTTTATAGAAAAATTGCTGATAAAAAAATTTATAGAAAAATTAGTCCTAACATGAAGTTTTTATTATAAATTGACTGACAAAATAGTGTACAAATGAGTTTTATCTCCAATTATTACTTTTACTATATTATTATTAGTGTTATAATTATAACTTTTTGTTGTTATTAGCTATTAATGTCTGAGTTTAAATAAACTATATACTAAAATTGACCCATATCAATTTAAAATGACTTTATTTATTTGTAAAATTACTATCATTAATAACTTACAATACTATTTATTATTAACTTAACCAATTTAATTTTTTTTTATTAAAAGTAAATCTCAAGTCCATAAATATCACCAAATTTGTAAATCTAGTTAATATAAGGTATGTTTTTATGAAAATAATTAATTATTTTTATGTCTTTTACCTATGAATATTTAACAAGTGATGGATTCAACCAAAATGTCATTTTTAAATAATTAGACCTGTTTATTATTAAACATTATGTTTTTAATTTGAAGAATTCGGTCTATTCTTGTTTTCCATAAACTATTAATAAAAGTTTATTTAACATCTGACTGTTCCAAACATGAATTTTTTTTTACAATGGATAGTTATTAATCAAAATGACTTATTATTATTATTAAATAAGAAAGTTTTCACTACTAATTTAATATAATGAGACTTGATTTCTCCTTTATTAAATAGCTTCCACTACTAAACATAACAATGTGGCAAATTATAAAGCTTTGTTAACCCCGTTTGAAGTGCCTCATGAATAGCTCAAACTGAATAGAGGCCCGTTACAGTTCCTATACAAACCATAGTTTTTTTTCTCCCAAGAATCAAACACAATAAGAACCACCCTAAGTAGTTCATAAAAGCTTCTAGTGGTGGTCTTTCTAGGGTTTTGAACCTATAGTTAGCCAAAAACAACCATAATCCAACAAAAACCCTAATCTTGGAAACTAGCTTCTCTTGAAGTTGTTACACTTATAGTTTGCCTTTGGATGATTCTTGACATTTCTTTGGGAATCTTCTTCAAGATCAAGGTAATGTTAATTGATATCTTTTTTCTTTATGGTAGTTTAGCAAATTGGTTTGATTATCAATTCTTGGTGATTCCATTTTGGATGTATAAAATAAATCAGATTCAAATGAGATTATTATTCATCTTACATTGTTCAAGATTTGCAACAATATTAATCATAATTTTTAACTATGATTAATCCATACATTATTTAAAAAGGTTTGTTTCAGTTATGATATAATTTTGTTTAATTATAATATCATTTTTTTTATAATCACATTATATTTTAGTGACTTTTTTTCATTCTTTTGTTCAAAATGTATTAATATGTTGACAATCCTGCATCATATTGTAATCGGAAATAGAAATATTTTTTCTGACTGAAATTGTTCATTTAAAAGTGACACATTATCCTAGTAAATTAGTGTTGCAGTTGTCAAAGTAACTTTATAGTTGTCAAAGTAACATTTTTATATTTTAAAAGATTAAAAAAAAACACTAAAATGTGTTGTGATTATCCAAACCCAAATTGAACTATTCTAAATAGCATTTCTTTCATTTTGTTTTTTCCTTTAGCTCTTCTATTCTTTGAATTTTGAATCCATTTTCTCCATTTTCTAGCTTTGACATTGTTGTAGAATTTGAACAAAAGAAGCATGATGGAGGCAACCAATCGAAAGTCAAAGTCTACAAGGCAAAATCTCCAAAGTCTCATAATGAAATCATCACTTTATCTACTTTGTTTCTTTGGGTGTGGAATAGAAAAAGATACATCAATAATCATTAATAATAAAAGCAAGGTCTTTTGAGGTTCTTCTTAATCTTCTTCCAACCTTCCTAAGAATTCCAGAAAGGGGTGTTATGAAAAAGATTGCAGATAAGATAATCCAAGAATCATTTAAAGAAATGGTAAAATATTTTTTTAAAAAAATTGATGGGTGCAGAAAGAGTTTTGATAGGGTGCAAGAAGAAACACCGAAGAGTAAAATTATCTACTGAATATGTAAAACTGGTTAAAACAGCAAAAGCTCAGACACAAGAGAATTTACAACTACAGGTTTTCAAACTGATATTTTATAAGGTATTTACGAACCTATTTTAATTGTAAATTTGGGTTGGTTTGATGCTAATTGGAAATGTATTTTTCAATACTAAATTAGATTTACTTTTAGTTAATTTAAGTTATAAAAACCCTAGTATTGTTTGGATATTTGCTTTTATTTTTAAATTAGGGGTAGTCTCCTTTTTCTAGTAAATAATCTAAATTTTCAATAGTTACATTTATGAAAAATAAAATAAATGAGAAATAATTACATACAAAATTGATGACAAAGTTGAGTGAATTATGTTTTCATCTTTTGATTGTGGCTGGTATATATTGATAAAGAAGAAAAAAAAAGTGTTTATAAATACTCAACTCAAAACCCAAATAACTTAGAAAATAAAATATTATTTTTAACTCTTATTTTTTCTCTCTCTCCTTTCATCTTCTTAGTTGGAATATTATTTACATAGCTATAGCATAAGGTTAATTATGCATTCACACAAAATTTCTAATTCATACATTTTTTTATATTTTCATGCATTTTTTTTAATTTATTGTTTTTTTATTTTTTCTCACTAAAGGATTTTGTTTTGCATGACCAAATCTAGAATCTCTCCACTTAAAAGACAAATTTCACTTTGTCTTCACACCTTAATAAATTCAATAACTTTTTTTTGTCATTCTAACAAAACAATTGAAATTAATCATAATTTCCATTAGTTAATGATTACTACCTTTATCAACATATATTCTTCTTTTCTATAATCCTTTTCAATGCTAGTACCTCGTCCTTAAACAAAGATTTATTGAAGAGAATGAGACCAATGTGTTCTTATATGTAAAAATCACTATTTATTTTGATGAATCTCAACTTTTTTTAACAAACCTTGAAATTATATAAATTCTTTACTAACTTGTTACTGTTGCATACTCAACTTTTGTAATGGATAAAACAACAATTTTGTGATATTCAACTAAGAGCTTTTATTCTCATGTCATTATTGTATTTATCAACTTTTTCTTTTAATTTATTTTAGAAAACAAATTGTTAGACATATTCATGTGACAAAGAACTTAAAAATCTCAGTAGTCTAATTGGTTAGTAATGGGTACACAATATCTCCCATGGTTCACATTAGTTAATCCCTCAACATGTAAAACATTGTTCGAAATGGTTGTAACCTCTGCAGGACACAATAATTTGGCATATTATTGCAGGGGTCAAAACCAATGGGGAGAGATTCCTATGGAAGCCAACTCAACAACATAAGAGATGCTTTGATTGGTATTGAATACAAATGAATGGGGATATCTTTTATATAAAATATCATTATCCACTAATCCTTACAATAATACGCCTAAATCTTACTTTTCGTAATATACAAGTAAACTGTAAAATATACTATCATAGTTCACAGGCCACTAGTCCCATCTACTTTTCTGAGTCTTTCTAACAAAGGCAGACTTGAATTGAAAGCAACTTTAACTGGGATGTTGAGGCACATTCTGCAACAGTTATAGTTTGCCTAATGACTTCTTATTATCCTGAACAGTTTAATCAAATACAGTAAATATTTGAGATTTGTTAAGCATTCAGTGTATAAGAAACAATAAGAAAATGCTTTATGTAATTATTACCTTCCCAATCGAGAGAGCTCAGGTTCTGCCAATAGCATATCTTGAAGCGGTTTCATGTCAACTCGTTTATCACCAGAGCTATAAGAATTACAAGAAAAGTGATTGATGTTTTAGTTAAAGGATAGCATATATTGAAAGTGTTTGTGTCTGTCCTTGTGAGAATTTACATAGGCTGTTATGAAAGCTGACTTTGAGAAAGAGATGAGTTCATTTGATCATTAAATAAAGAACAGTAAGATATAAACTATGTAGAGTTTCTAAATCATCAAGTGATAAGCATAATTTTGTTTAGTGTTCAACAAAATGCAATAATCACGATTTACTCTTATCATTTCTCTCGCATTGATTAAATTTCTCACTAGATACATCTTGTGTGTACATGAGCGAGTTAATTTTCATTAGCAACAGGTGGGCCAAGAAAAAATATAGAACAATGACATGTATTCTAATTAGATATACTCAACTGGACAAGCGAAGTATTAAATTAGTTGATTCATCACATAGCAGTCATTAATGTTTTTGGAGATGAGAAAACCAAATAGCTTAAAACTTTTGAGAGAGTTGATACAAGACATGGTATGACCAAGTGTTGATCCCTGTCATCCCATGTTTTGTGATTAAGTTGAATGTTATCAATTATTTAATCATTTGGTCTGAGGTTGTAAACAGAAACATCATATTTTAAGCTAAAGCCCCATTCACTTTTCTCAGTCTATGAACTCTTCAGAAACGCATGGATATTAATAATTCTTAAGGTCAAATCTTCAACTTCTTCATAAATGGATGGCATTCAAGATGGCCTCAACCCCCAGCCCTTCCCTATTCAGTATTATCAATTTGCTCAAGTCTTAGAAATGACAAACAAAGTTGACATTCAGCAATCTATTCTATGAAGAAGAAATAAATAAAGCTTACCCATAAATCTGATGCAAAGAAAGTAGCCTGTGGTGAAGTTTGTAGTCATTGCCAACATAGGTTACAACTAAGCTACCTGCATCTGGGTGTGGCCAGCTTCGTGAGGTAGGAAATCGGAGTACAAAGGTACCAGGTTCTTGAAATCCTGTGGGACCTTGTAGTGAAGCTTCTGCTTCCTCCTTGGTTATGAACCCTTCTATCCACTTAGGTGATGTGGAATTCCAGATAGGATTTATCCAGTCCCTTGATATTGTAAATGCCACAGGGTACAACCAACACCACAACTTCTCGAAGTTATCTTGTGTTAGGTACTCTTGACATCCAGTGAACCTTCTCAGAAGATTTATGTCCTACAGTAAATGTAAAAAACTATGATATTTCGCAAGCAATTTTTCTATGGTTCTGATACTTTCAAAAACTCAGACAACTAATAACAGTATTTTTTTTCTTCCAATTTACTATTATTTTTGTTTAGATTTCTAATAGTGGTAAGAATAACAGGCTTCAATGGTGATACTTAGTCCTGAAAGGAAAGGCCATGCTTTACTAGATGAAATTAAGCTCATCAAGGCAATATTTTTCCAATAAATGCTTGAATGCATAAGACTCACAAAATGTTGTATTTAGGGCATTTTTATATGTGCATTTGCATTGTAATGATAACTACACAATTCTCCAGATGTCCAAATGATTTCCGACATTTAGTAACTTACATAAAACATAACAGTAACTTTCCTCCAATAAGTAAAAGATATAAACCTGAGGTGAGAGAGACCTTGAACCGCAACAAGCAATCTTCATGAATTGCTCTTGAATCTCATACACTGCATTCTCCCAAGGAATGTGATGATTGTTTGGTGACATCACCTTCCATAGATTAGTTCCATCTTTTATCAATTTCTTGGCAATTAATATTTGGTTTCTGATATAGAAACAGAGCCAGTAGTTAAAAGGGAGAAAACGTTCTAGGTGATTGCAGGAGATGAAATAAATTATACTAAAACAAAACCTTTAAGAAACTAACACACATTTCTTTGAGAATCAAATAATTAGGATACAATCTAGGAACAAGAATAAAATGTATTTGCCATAACATTGAACTTGCATTTAGAGTTTATTGCGTTAAATCTTTTAATCAACTGAAACCAAGCAATAGTTCCAGATGTCAAGTTGCTATAGATGTTATAACTATTGTTTTGAGAATGTAACAAAGCCATTCACGAGCCTTTGCCTGTTTAAGCTCTCAGGATACTTGATCATTGACATGGTATATAACAGACTCTAATTAACTGGTCAAGAAGAGTTTGATCCTTGCTGTCTCTCCCCTCTTCACTCTCCACTCTTACATATATATTTAAGCACATGGAAAAAGTGGGTCTTTGCATTGTCCACACTTAAAGCTGAAAGGCTCTTTCCAACGGTTGTATGCTAGGTTGTCTTGAACTTTTGGTTTAAGCCTAACTCAATACCAAAATCTAACTCATACAGAGAGTTACCCCCACTCATAATAAAGTCATTCATGAACCGTTAAGCATTAAAATAGTTGGTTGTTGACTGCTATCATATGCAGTACCGGTAGTCAAACATGAAAAGATGAATACCAGAAGCGAGTATTACGTTTGAAACTGACAAGGACAAAACAGCTTAAGCTAAGAATTTATAAAGATATAAAATTTGAAAAATAATTACCCATAAATATCTTAGATTCTTGGTACAATTTTTATATTTACAAGCAATTACACCCATTAACCATCCTTAATGGGGGCACTAATGCAGTAATATAATTGCTGCTAGAAAAACCACTCACCCGTGATGCGAACATCCTGAATAGTGTGACACATGATTAGCCAATTCTAAAATTTCTTTGTCAGAAGCAGAGGTGGCAATTTCCTTAAGTATGAGAGATCTCTCAGCCAAGCTCGCAAGGCTGTATTTGAAAATGGTCATATCAGATATTGGATATCTTTTACTTGCCATACTATTTAAAGGTGAATTTCCCTCCCCTATACTCTCTGAATCAGATGGAGAATCATATGCTTCATTGACGTTTGCAGGCTTTCCATCGGAGCTTCTTGGAAATTCATTCTCTACCTAGTGACAATAAGTTTGCAGAGCTAGTTAAAAGAAAATGAGAGCAAAGAGGGCCTACTTAAGAACAAGAATCTTTAAGAAAATAATTTAAGGAAACATCTGCAAAGGTTGACAAATTGGTCTTGTCTACACTTAAGTCCAGGTTAGACCAGTATCGTTAAAATCTGAAGTATTAGATTACAACATTATCTAGCTGACAATATCAAATTGGCCTATATATTCAATGCTGGATATAAATAAAAACCATTCCAAGGCATTTTCCTTAATTTTTAAGCGGTAAAGATAGCCAACTGCTTGATACAATATAAAAGAATACTAGACCTATTGCTCAAGGCTATGACTTTCACTGCCTCTTACTCTCTTGGACTAATAAATCTTAGCAGGTTTGAATTGGTCTGTTCTTTTCAATACTTTGGTATTCACACGAGGGGGGATAATGGAGAAAATTAAAAAAACCAATCTAAGAAGTCCAATCATGTACACTAAAACTAATTTTTTCAATGATGATTACTTCAGCCTCTGGTGTCAGTAGTAAACCTACTAGGTAGAGCATGTAAAAAAACAGACACTCACTCACACTTAAATTCTCTCTAAAAGAAACACTCTTCTTTGTAATTCTCTCTATTGTATTTCTTTCTGTGGTGCATCTTACAAATGAGAGAGCATCCTTTTTATAGGCTTTAGGAAGCTCTTCTAGAAAGATCTACATTATGACCTTAAAATCCCACTAACAACATAATTAAAAACCCACTTACAACTTTTGACCTTTCACCTATCCAAACCTTCATTCTATAATATTCTAGTAACTTCTAATTTTAAAACACACAAACTAACATTTAAAGTTTATTCAACAAAACTCCCCCACAAACTTAAATGTTTCTACTATCCATCATGCCAATCATCTTCTTGTATTTGTCAAAAAAAACTTTCGGTAGCGGTTTTGTGAAGATATCAGCAACTTGATCTTGACTTGCCACATGCACCAATTCCACACTTCCTTTCTTCACATGATCACGAATAAAGTGAAAACGAACATCAATGTGTTTGCTTCTTTCATGGTTCACTGGGTTCTTTGCCAACTCAATTGCTGATTTGTTGTCAACTTGAATCACAGTTGCATCTAGTTGCTTTAGCTCCATCTTACTCAACAAGTTTCTCAGCCATATCGCATGACATACACACCAAGATGCTGCCACATATTCAGCTTCACACGTTGATAGCGTCACGATCGGTTGCTTCTTTGAAAGCCAAGAAAATGTTGTGTTGCCCATAAAGAATACATATCCCGATGTACTTTTCCGATCATCTATGTCTCCACACCAATCACTGTCAGAGTAACCCACCAACTTGTAATCTTTTGCTTTTGAGTAGAACAATCCAAGTGATACAGTACCTTAGATGTACCATAGGACTCGCTTCAACGCCTTCCAATGTGAGTAAACTGGTTCCTCCATGAATCGACTTATGATGCCGACACTTAATGAAAGATCTGGCCTCGTGCATGTGAGATAACGAAGGCTTCCTACCAAAATCCGGTATCTACTTGCATCGACACGTTCTCCTCCATCGAACTTTGAGAGTTTTGCACCTGGTTCCATTGGTATTGATACTGGGTTGCAATTTTCCATCTTGTACTTCTTCAAAATCTCTTTTGCATATGTCTCCTGTGATACAAAAATACCCGTTTCTTTTTGTCTAACCTCCAAGCCAAGGAAAAACTTCATCAATCCCAAATCTGTCATCTCAAATTCCCGTCTTATTGTGCCCTTAAACTCTTCTATCATCTCACTATTATTACCCATAAAAATGAGATCATCAACATAAAGAGCAACAAATATCATGTTACCTCCATTGTTCTTTGCGTAAAGAGCATGCTCGTAAGGACATTGCTTGAACCCGTTCTCCTTGAAGTATGTATCGATACGAGTATTCCATGCCCGCGGTGCTTGCTTCAACCCGTAAAGTGCCTTCTTCAATTTTAGCACCTTCTTCTCCTCTTCGATTTTCATGTACCCAGGTGGTTGTTCGATGTAGACTTCTTCTTCAAGCACACCATTCAAGAATGCCGACTTGACATCCATTTGAAATATCGGCCATTTAAATTGAGCCGCTTGGGAAATGAGCAATCGAATTGTCTCCATTCTTACAACGGGAGCAAACACCTCATCGTAGTCTATTCCCTCCTTTTGTTTGTATCCCTTCGCAACGAGTCGCGCCTTGTACCTCTCTATCTCGCCTTGAGCATTCATCTTTTTCTTGAATATCCACTTCACACCAATGGGCTGACTTCCCTCTAGAAATTCTGTTAGCTCCCATGTGTTGTTGCGATCAATCGCTTTAATCTCCTCATCCATGGCAATTTGCCACTTCTTGTCTCGCACCGCCTCTTCAAAGCTGATATTTTCAGCATCTGCCAAAAGACATACTAGGTGTACCTCATTTGTCGAATCATACAAATCATGCAAACTTCGAATTTTAGGTTGTCGTGGTTCATCTTCATCATCGGTTGTTTCGGAATTTATACTTGTCGGTGATGATTCTCCAACTTCAATCATAACCTCTGAAGAATTGTTCCAATCCCACTCGCTTGCTTCATTTATTTGCACATCACGACTCACCGTCACCTTCTTGCTTATTGGATCAAGTAGCTTGTACCCTTTTGTCTTCTCATCATACCCAATAAAAACATACCTTTTGCTTTTGTCTTCGAGCTTCGTTCTTCGTTGATCTGGTACATGTGCATAAGCCACACTACCAAACACTTTGAGATGAGAAACTGTTGGCTTTTGTCCGCTCCATGCCTCTTGTGGTGTTTGATCATCTAACTTCACATGTGGACATCGATTTTGCACATAGATGGCGCATTGCACAGCTTCCGCCCACAATTCCTTTGGCATCTTTTTGCTCTTAAGCATTGATCGAACCATGTCGAGAATGGTCCGATTCTTCCTCTCGGCCACACCATTTTGTTGAGGAGTGTATGGTGCAGTTAGAAATCGCCTTATGCCTTGCTCCTCGCAATACTCCATGAAAGCCGTTGAAGTATACTCGCCACCTCTATCAGATCGTACAACTTTGATCTGTTTATCAGTTGTCCTCTCCATCATCACCTTGAACTTTTTGAACACCTCAAATGCCTCGGATTTTTCTTTCAGAAAGTAAACCCAAGTTTTCCGTGAGAAATCATCAATGAAGGTAATGAAATACCTTTTACCGCTGAAGGACTCTGGAGTAATTGGTCCACATATGTCGGTATGAATCAATTCGAGAGGTTGCTTAGCCCAATATTGAGCCTTCTTTGGAAACGAGGTTCTCACATGCTTGCTGAGCACACATTCTTCACAAAATTTTCCCTCGTAGTCCATGTTGGGTAGCCCGTGCACCATATTCTTCTTCGCTAACTCTTTTAGTCCACCATGATGTAGGTGACCAAAACGGAGATGCCACAATGATGCCTTATCTTCTATGTTGACTTGCAAACATTTTTCTCGTATGCTTCTCAAATTCAGCTTGTACATCCGATTTCTTGCCATCTCGATTCGAGCAACCAAACGCCCTTTCTTGTCCTTCAAGTGTAGTAGCCGATCTTTCAAAAATATCGAGTAACCTTTCTCCGTGAGTTGTCCCATACTCAAAATATTGGTCTTGAGGTCTGGTACGTAATAAACATCTTGGAGTGACCCAATTAAGCCATCCTTTTGTAAGTAGCAAACCGTACCTCGCCCTTTGACCTCCACCTTTGATGCATCTCCAAATGAAACATGACCATCTTCAATCTTTTGCATATCTTTGAATAGGTACTCGTGACCGCACATATGGTTGCTTGCTCCTGAGTCGAGGTACCACAAAGTGTCATTGTTAATGTTGACTTCATCTTGAGCCATCAAGAGAACACCTTCATTCGTTTCGACTTCCAAGGCTAGGTTGGTTGTTTCTTCTATCTTTATATCAGCACGACAATCTTTTGCAAAATGCCCCACTTTACCACAATTGTAACATTTGTCAGAGTTACAATCCTTCGCATAGTGACCATATTTGTGACATTTGTAGCACTCGATGTTGGAATAATTCGATCGGCCGCCTCTTCCTCTACCACGTCCTCTTCCACGCCAATTTGGTTGGCTCGACTGTTCCTTCTCCTTATAGTACCCTTCATGGTTGCTGCCTTTTCCACCACGACCGTTTCCACGACTTCCACGACCACGCCCTCTATATTGAGAATTTTGATAATAGAGTACCTTTTCGTCTTTGATTGACGCCTTGGTTTGAAGTGTTTGCTCGAGTGTTTCTTCCTTCTTCTTCTTCTTCCGTTGCTCGTGTGCCTCGAGAGAACCGGCGAGCTCGTCGACTGTGAGTGTCGCAAGGTCCTTTGACTGTTCTATCGCGCGCACAATACTCTCAAAATTGTCTGTTAATGTTCTCAAAATCTTCTCCACAACTCGTGCATCGGTCAGAGTATCACCGTTTCGGTTGAGTTGATTCACCACAGCCTGTACACGCGTGATGTAGTCAGATACACTTTCTGACTCCATCATCTTCATGTTCTCCAACTCGCCACGCAGAGTTTGTAGACGCACTTGCTTAACTCGGTCAGCTCCTTTGAACACCTTCTCCAATATGTCCCATGCTTCCTTTGAAGTGGACGCACCAGCAATCTTCTCAAAAATTGCCTCATCAACAGCTCTATACAACATGTACAAAGTTGCCTTATCTTTCGATCGCATCTCTTTCAATGCCTTGGTTTGAGCTGCCGTATAACCCGTGGTATTTGTTGGTTCTTCAAAACCTTCTTCGACCACCTCCCATGAATCCTGAGAACCGAGAAGAGCTTTCATTTGAATGCTCCAGTTGTCATATCTGGTCGCCTTCGTTAACCGTGGTAGCGGTATTTGACCCGTCACATTCGCCATTGGCTCTTGATACCAAATTGTAAAAAAACAGACACTCACTCACACTTAAATTCTCTCTAAAAGAAACACTCTTCTTTGTAATTCTCTCTATTGTATTTCTTTCTGTGGTGCATCTTACAAATGAGAGAGCATCCTTTTTATAGGCTTTAGGAAGCTCTTCTAGAAAGATCTACATTATGACCTTAAAAACCCACTAACAACATAATTAAAAACCCACTTACAACTTTTGACCTTTCAACTATCCAAACCTTCATTCTATAATATTCTAGTAACTTCTAATTTTAAAACACACAAACTAACATTTAAAGTTTATTCAACAGAGCATCCATGTATATAGCAAATAATATTGAAAAATAAAACACCTGGTTAGCAGTCTGGACATGAGAGTTACATTCTTCGTCAGGTTGTTCTAAGGTGGTGGGGTCAGTCTTCACTGATACAGATATCTTGTCTTGACCAAATCTAAACCGCTTCATTAGTGGATTGGCTTGTGCGTCATGACCTGAATGCTGAAGTTCCAAGGACCCATCATCCAAAGCTGAAGATTGAGATACACTAGAGCAATTATGAGCAGTTGACCTCTTCCACACCAGAGTGGACAATCTTGTGTTACGGCTTTTGGAGATGCATCGAATTGGATGGGAGTATGTCTCAAGAAAAGGATAATTTCCTAATTTTGGGACACAAAATCTGATGAGGAAGAACCTGTTATCACACTTGGATGAAAGCTGGCAAATGGGAGAATAGTTACATGGTGCCAAGGAATATTGGATTGAAATTACAAGTGCATAAATATCAGATTGGGAGCAGAGTTAATTCAAGCATACTACACTATGAATTCGTAATGAAACATGCTTATATGTTATGATCCGAAATTGCTGATAAATACAAGGACAACCCCATGTCAATAAAATTAACATATTATCATCTTTGGTTTTAAGGAGAGCATGACACCATGTACAACTTCCAAAATGACCAACGAGCAACATTGATATGGATAAATATAATAATTTTATATCATCATATTATACTTATTACAAGATCTAGTGTTTTTCTAAATTTTCAAGGAAAACAATATCACAAAGAGAAAACCATAAAATTATTGACATAAAAGACCTAGGCAAAGCAAAAATATGAGATCATAGTTTCATTGGTTCACCTTAAGAATTGTGCCTCATTGTGTTGCACAAGCCATTGAAACAAACAAAATGACCCATGCATTAGATGTGTAATACAAGCAGTGTTATCGATATCGGATAACAAATCATATCGGAGACCCCATAAATCCTTTATAAAGTTATAATGGAAATCATAACGGGTTATGGTGGAAGGTGTTGTGGCAGAGATAAAAAAAATGTGATGTGGATTGCAATAGGTATAATGTTTTAATTGGGCCAAAAATAGGGCAAAAAAAAACTAATTTTAAGTAGGTTTTGAACTCTTAATTACGTTTAACAGTTCATGCAGCCACAACATATTCAAATTTTATTTGAATAATTAGAGTTTTAGGGTTTTATTAGTTAAAAGTTGGAAAAGTGATAACATTGGATACAAGTACTATTGATTGATTTTGTTGGAGATCCCACATCATCTAGAGAAATATCCAAGTTATAATATATAGGTGGGTGCAAATGTCACCTTACTAAGACACTTTTGTGAGGATGGCTTAAATATCATAGCTATCAAAAGTCTATCCTCGCAAGGTGTTGAGCCTTGTGTCATTAGCTATCGGATTCCCCCCTAGTCCCACGCTCAAGATGTCCTAACACCAATGAATGGACATCTCGAGTGCGGGACTAGATATTTGTGGATGATCCAATAGAAACCCCATTGCAGGTGGCACGATAGGTCCAACAATCTTATTAGGATAGACTTTGATATCATATTAGGAAGTAGACTTTAAGCTAGAAGATGCAGTAGTCATAGAGGCACGCATGCATCACTGAAACAACTAGGGAGAATCTCAGTGCCTGGTTGGATATATTCAATGTTAGGTATAGGCTAATGTTTAGCTCCAGACAAACTAGTGGACCATTGAGTTAAACTTCAGTCTATGCATAATGTGGAATATCTTCAGTCGGGTGTTGAGGTTCTCCCCACCGTTGTTTCAATGATGTATGCCTTTATGACCGTGATATCTTCTTACTTAAGTCCATTTCTTAATATGGTATCCAAGTCTATCCTAGCAAGATTTGTTAGACTTATCGTGTCACCTGCTATCAGATCGCTATCGAACTGCTCACAAATATTTTGTCTCATGCTCAAGATGTTCAGTCTTTGGTGTGAGGGGGTGTGTTGAAGATCTCACATCGTCTTGAGAAATGACCAAATTATAATATGTAGGTGCAAACCTCACCTTACTAAGCCGATTTTGTGAAATTGAATTAGACTTAAATTCTACTTAAGAGATTTGATATGATTTAATATCTAACATTAGAAGAAACTAAATATCCTCTAATTATTACAAAATCACCATATAAACTAGTTGCAATGTGTCATTTAGATTCATAGTTCCAGCCTATTATTTGTCCCTGATTCTCTCTTTTATCATGGAATGTCTACAACTTAATCTTGTAGAGTGCATCAATTGTCATGTGGCATAGGTCAGGTGGGTCAAGTCACAATTGAATCATGACACAATACAATCTCAAGTAGAAAGGGTTGCGCTGTGACTATTAGCTATAGCTTTTGGTATAGTGATTAGCGTTGGATCCAACAATTGGTAATAGAGCTAAGGTCATGAGTTTGATTCCGGTGGGAAAATTGTTGAGAGAGAAATTGTTGTAGGTTGCATCAATTGACCCATGGCGAAGGTCACTTAAAAATGTGTTTTTCCATGACAATCTAGAAGAGGAAGTCTGCATGGAGCAACCTCCTGAATTTGTTGCTCAGGGAGAGTCCGCTTTGGTTTGTAAGTTGCACAACTCTCTCTATGGTCTCAAGCAATCTCCACGTGCTTGGTTTGGAAAGTTCAACCACATTGTTCAATCCTTTGGGCTGAAATATAGTGAGGCACATAATTTTGTTTTCTATTGTCACCCCTCCCCTAGAAAATTTATGTACTTAATAGTGTATGTTGACGATATAGTCATTATAGAGAATGATGTTGCTAGAACATCTCAATGAAAGGATATACGATCATTTTCGAATCAAGGATCTAGGAAGTCTCAAATATTTTTTGTGCATGGAAGTAGCCAATCAAAGGAAGGAAAAGTAATCTTTCAAATAAAATATGCTCTTGAAATACTAAAAAACGCATGGTTGATTGTAAATTAGTCGGTTTGTCCTATGGATCCAAATCAGAAATTCATGTAGGGAGAAGTCAATTCATGCAAAATCCTTGTATTGATCATTGGAATGTTGTCATCTGTATACTATGGTATCTCAAAAAGGCTCTAGGACAAGGACTACTACTTTATGAAGATGAAAGGAACAACCAAATCTTTGGATATTGTGATGCTGATTGGGCTGGTAAATGGACAAATGCTTTACTATAGGATATTGTTTTTTCCAGGAAATATTATCTCTTGGAAAAGCAAGAAACAAAATGTTGTTTTGGAAAAGCAAGAAACAAAATGTTGTTGCCCGATCAACTGCTGAAGCTGATATAGGGCAATGGCATCTCTCATTGGTGAGCTTCTATGGGCAAAACAGTTCTTCCAAGAATTAGATTTGTGAGATTAAGTAAATGAAGATGTATTGTGATAACCAAGCTACATTGCTTCTAATCTAGTGTTTCATGAGATGACTAAATACACAGAAATATTCACTGAGTTGTCGAATCAAATGACCAACTTGCAGATGTATTAATAAAATCCCTGAGAGGACCTCAGATGAATTCATTTGTTCCAAACATGGCACATACAATTTTTATGCTCTAGCTTGAGGGGGAGTGTTAGAATAAATTATCTTAAATAGAATTTATTGAAAAGCTGATGTGTGCTTTGTGTAGTACCTAATTTGTAGATATGACCTTTCCTTTGCTCTTCTCTTCCCTCTCATACATTGTATCTGAAATCTCCAAAGTTATTATAAATATGAGATCCTAAGAGAGGGAAATTCACTCTCAAAATCATCCTTTATTCTTTTTTATTTTTCTCAAGTATTATAAATGTGAGATCCTAAGAGAGGGAAATTCACACAAATTCATTCTTTATTCCTTTTGTATTTTTCTCAACTTGAGTTATTCTAACAATAATGATATAAAAGTATGAATTGTTTTGCATGGCTCTTAACATAGGCCATCCTGTTACCTTCCGACTAAAAATTTTGAAGGAGTTATCAAGTAGCAGTAGAAAAACTTTAAGTTAGAGAAGATAGCATAAGCAAACATTCGTTGTTGGCATCTTCACCTGAGATATTTTGAGCTTAAATGAAGCACGACCCAGCAAAAGCTTACTTGGTCTTTCACAAGAAGAAAATTCAATTCCATCATAACTAGCTAAAAGGGGTGCTTCATCATCAGTTGTATTCTCCACTGGTGCTCTGGTATCAGCATACAAAAGTGAAGCAAAAACCTGCTACAATCAACAATGATAATGTGAATATTACAAATTCAAGCACCTTTTTCCAGAGAGCATTAACTTGCCCAGAATAAAAGCCAGGATTGTAAACCTCATTATCCTTATCTACAGGCTGTCCAAAAGCATCTGATAGAACAACATCCAAAGAGAAGTTCCTACGACAAGATGCCTGTGCCAAAATTATGCAAATGAATTTGAGATTAAATTTTCAACCTACAGGAAAATTTTAACACTGGAACTAATTTGTGCATTTGTCAAAAGTATGAGCATTGGAAAGAAAAGAGTGAGCATTAATAGTAACATTTCAGAAGTAGAAATAGTATATCTGCAAATACTACAAACATAGCAGTTGCTTCACCTCTCTATCATCTATTTTGATTGTTCATATTTATTTTCATGGTAAGAGAGAAGTTTGACTTAACTCTTTAACACTTGCAAACTTGCATATATATGGTTGGTTTACAAGAACATTTAAAATGTTAAATATAACTTGCATCACATCACATATATCCAAAATTAAACTCCAATAGAAAATGCAGGGCTTAGTTTGGACTTTTCTCTTTATAACTTGTGACAATAAAGATGAACACATACAATAAGATTAACAGGGTATCCTTTATCAAACATCTTTCATACCTTGCCACCAACAACAGCCCAAACACCATCACTTTCTTCTTCAATCTCAGAGACAGATGATTCATCAATTGATAACTTCAAAGGCGGGTCCTGGCATTCAGTGATACAGAGTTGTCAAATGTCAACAAAGAAACTAATAAAATCTTTGTTGATTCTTATAAACAAAGATGCACAAAGAAATGTTAATCTACCATGTACTTGAAAAATTATGAGCATGGAATACCTTTAAATGGTAATCCTTAGTAGAGGAAATATTAGGAAATATTTCAAACTTGTGCACATAACCCTGTACACTATTTCCATCTCCACCAACATTTGCCAACGTCAGTTTCTTCAAATCACTTGAACCAGATTTCTCATTTAACAAGGAACACAAAGACTTTTCTCCTATAATCTCTCCATTAATCCGAAGCTGGATATAATCTGGAAAAACCTGCACAAGAAGGTAGCCATCTGATATTTCAATTAAATAAAGTTAAAAAATATAAAGGAAAGGAATGGACTCTACTAGTAGCAGCAAGAAAAGCGCTCTATGGTTTGCCACACAAGTTCTTTCTTACCAGAAAGAATTTGTTTTTCTGTTCCATTCTATTATTACCACAGTTATATTCCAGCAAGAAAAACTAAAAATAAAAAAAATTGATGCCATACAGAAGAATACACACATTAGGGTCAGTGCCTTAAACATAAGTCATTTTTAGGAGCATAGTAAGATGCCATCTCAGTGAAAGCCATCAACAAAGAAACATTAAAGTAGTTTACAAAAGGTAATTCTCAAATAGTTATATAAGATACCTGACATTCAACATGAACCCATTTTTCCAAAGGGAACTTAAAATCAACAGTTGCATGTGGAACTTCTGCCCAGGAATTTATATTGCCAGTATCAGGAGCTTCTTCGTGTAAGAGAAGAAGTGGTAACAAATGGATTCTCTTATTATCATCAATAACAAGAAATGGAGCACTTTCCGAGATATCAGAGTAAACCTGCAAAGCAAATTAATTTATATTTCTGTCCATTCAATGATTAAAAAAATTAAGTATTATTCCCCCAAAAGGTAAGAAAATGACAAATAATTACTGCTGGAAGTAACTAGCATGTGAAAATTTTCAACCTTAAACATCAAGACAGCAGAACAACATATTAAACAAAACAATTATCCCCTCCAATATCACTAAGCAAGCCGCAATGCTAAACAGTTAAAATTGTATGATCAAATATCAAAACATTAAACCTTGCACTAGAGAGATGGCACAGGCTCAAATGGTGGATTGGAGATGTTTTACCATTGCTGGCCCTATTCATTTGCGCAATGAAAAATCAATTCTCACACCTTCTAAAGAGACACATGTTCTGATGTAAATTTATGACTAAAATGAGAACGGCTCTAATTTCATCCAACAAACAGTTCGAAATAAGTTCAATCAAAATCAATTTTATCCAACTCTAAAGCAAGCAGGCATTATTCATATAATGAGAGCATCATATATTTAGCCATACACAACTGAATAGGTCTATTCTAAATTCTAAATCCCCAATTTACTAATTATGATTTGAGTACGAAGTAAACCAACAAAACATTCTGCAAAAACTGGGTTAATCCCATCAAAACTCCAACTTTGAATTAACGCAAAAAGGTTTAGCAAAACAAGAGGTAACAAATTTACAAATTGAAAGCAGATTTCAGACTAGATAGCACAAATGAAAACCCCTTATAAAACCTAAACCACCAAAGTGAGCCATGAGAGCCACACGTTTAGTAGTCCATCAAGTATCAAAACCAAAACAAATCTAATGTGCAATGAAAACACAGAACCAACTTCAGAACTCACAAGTTTCTCAAACGAGAGTACCCAATTATACAGAACACGGAAAACAGAATGTTGAAGCCCACGATATATGAACCTCAAACAACACTACCGTGAAAACGGTTGATCAAGAAGATTCAGAAAAAAACTCAATACCCCACTAACACACAAAACCCAGAAAAAAGGAAAAAAGCAACAATGTGAAAGGCAGAGAAGGAAAAATGCTTGACCTGTTGAATAATGGTAACGGGGAATGTAGAAAAACTGGTGAAATAAAGCCAAAAGCAGAGAGAGAAAGTTGCGTCCTTTGCTTCAATTTCTAGTCTCAAATCCTTCAGCAGAGAGTACCCTTCACTTCCCACTGAATCACTGTTCATCTCTGTGTGTGATCAAAAGTGGGGTTCTCTGCGTTGTGGAAAAGTCTTTCGCTTTCTCTTTCTCCTTCTCTTCCTCTTTCTGGGGTTTGTGTTTGGCTTGTTGGTGGTTCCTTTTGTTCGGCTCTGAAACTAACGGTTTGGTTCCGCGTTCGGATCTCCTGCTTGGAGGTGCACGGCAACAGTGTAGGCTCGCAATGAATTTTTATATTATTTTAAATGAGAAAGTTATAGAATTCTAGAAAAAAAAAAAAAAACCAAAAAAGCATCCTTTTAGTAAAGTATAAAATTGTCAAAGGAAAAGATAATATTAAAGGTGTGCTTAAGAAAACATATCTCTTTTTATATAATGGTATAAAATAAATTTAAAATATTTATATTATTTTAAGTGAAAAAAAATAATGTAAACATATTATTTGATGGAAAAGTTAAACAATTATATATAGAAATACTTAAAAAATACAGTCTTAAGTGTAAAATTGTTAATTTAAAAAAAAAGACACTACAGGTGGTTAAAAAATATATTTTTCTTATATAATAGTAATGATTATATTTAAAAAAAATTGATGAAAAAAAATCAAATTCTGAGTTTATTACTATGTTAATGCGCCTAAAATTTTTATGAAAATTTATTATTAAAACAAATAATCTATATCTATATAAAGAGGATTTCCTTCTTTAATTATTATCAATTTTTTTTTATTATTATATTTGTATTTAATTTTATTATTATATTATGTGTATTGCGTCATTTTTATTTTTTCTAAAATATATTAAACAATTATGAAAAACAATTTTGAATGTAGAGTAGTTTTTTTAATTTAAATTATGGAATATATCTTCATTTCTTTAATTTTCACCGATGGTTGTTGGTTTTAAATTTGAATTTTTAAAATTTTCGAATTTTATCATCATTTTTTCAATTTATATTAAACTATTAATATTGATTCAACCATCATCTTTTTATCTTTTGAATTTACATAAAGTTTAATAAAATATTATTAGTATTATTATTATTATTATTAACAGTTAACAATTTTATTAAACATTACACTAAACTGAATAGTATATTTGGAAAAGTTAGGGAAAGATTTTTTTTTATTGTAAGTATTAGCGTTTTTCAAAACAATATTATAAAGAAAAAATGACAAGTACATAAGAAAAGTACCAAACATTAAATAAAAAAGAAAAAAACATACAGTTGAGTATATTAATACTAGAGAAATGTTGAGTATATTAATACTAGAGAAATATTTAATGATTTCCTCACGTAATTTATAAAATGGGACGAGAAATATAAAATGTTGCAAAATACTAAAAAGTTATCATAAATTAAGTTTCAATATATTTTTAAGGAAGTAATTATATTGTTATACAATTTGGTGAGAATTATAGTGCATGAAAAAACGGCATGCTAACAACCCCCGTAGCCAAAGAATACACATGGCTTTGAACATTATGCCCACATCTGACAGATAATTGAACTATTAAGTGTATATAAAGTAATGATAAACATAACTATTTGTTGAGCTAAGTAAATATGGCTTGTAACCCACCAGGGAGCATTAAGGTGATGCAAGAAGCAATCTTGGATTAAGATTATAGTGGTGCATATTGTTACTCCTCCGTCGAGGAAGGTCTGCACCCGTTGCTTATCCTTATTAATAATATTGCTTCAACCATCATCTTTTTTATCAACTAACGATTTTTTGAATTTACATAAAGTTTATTTGGAAAAGTTAGGGAAAGATCTTACAGTTGAGTATATTAATACTAGAGAAATATTTAATGATTTACTCAGGTAATTTATAAAATGGGACGAGAAATATAAAATGGTGCAAAATACTAAAAAGTTATCATAAATTATGTTTCAATAAATATTTTTATGGAAGTAATTATATTGTTATACTACTTGGTGAGAATTATAGCACATGAAAAAACGGCATGCTAACAACCGACCTTGATCAATCAAACTTTAATGCTTTCAAAATTGTTGTGGACGACAAAATAATTGATGAATAAGTGATTTGGAGCTTATCAACAAGTGTCTTTTACTTTGAATCGTGAGTTAGCAAATGACTCAAAGGCAAGGTGCGTAGGGAGGTCATGGAGGATCTAGTTCAAACCAGAATGATTTTACTACGTTCTTCTTTGCAAACATACCAAACGGGTATGGGGAATTAGACATGATTAAAATCTTCAGAAGATGGGTTAGAGTCAAGGAAGTGTTCATATCAAGAAGACTTAACAAATGGGGGAGAAGATTTGGGTTTTTTAGATTCTTTGAAGTGAGGAATGTGGGAAGGCTAGAGAGGGACTTAGACCAGATATACATTGGTAATAAGAAGTTGCATGTAAACATCTCGAGGTACAGGAGGAATGAGGTGGAACCTAAAAGGATGGTGACTGAAAACACGGGGAAGCAAATGGAGAAGACAAGGAATCCAAGGTGGTTACAAGAGAAGGGTCGTGGCAAAACTTATCAGAAGAGAAAGGAGGTTTGGCAGGTGAAACCAGGAAGAAAATCATATGCAGACGCGGTTAAAGATGATCCCCAAAAGAGGTGGAATGGGCCAATAATTAATATAGAACAACAGGTTGCACCTTGGATGGAATCCAGTATGGTTGGGCAGTTTAGGGAAGAGCCGGACTTCGAACAGTTGAGTGACGAATTTGTGAAAGGAGGCATGAGTATGGTAAGACTAAGGTATATGGGGGATAATCTCGTTCTTCTCACTCCGCGAGAAAATATAAATATGGAGGAGCTGTTTAAACTTAACAGGGAAAGGTTTGAGAGTGTTTTTCTGAACATTGAACCATGGACGGCGGAACACGTTGCAGGCCACAAAGTTGTATGAGTGAGATGTTATGACGTTTTGGAATAAGGATTGCTTCTCTAAAGTGGTAGGAGAGGTAGCAACATTGGTAGCAGTACATGACTCGACGACGATGTGGGAAAACCTGGAGTATGCAAGACTCCAAGTTCGTCTGCTTAAAAATTGTAACGCAAAAATGGCTAAGAGCATGAATATTAATTATCAAGGGTTGAGTATTTATATTGAAGAAGAACATCCTACAGGACTTGGAGGTCAATGTATGTGCAACTGGAATCTATATGACTCCTCTGATAGCGTCTCTTCTTCTGAGACCTATGTAGAGGAAATTGCTCTACGGAGGTGTAGCAGTGAGAAGGTGACTATGTGTGGAGGAGAGGATCCCCGTGTAGAGGAGGAGATGGAGGAAGGTGAGGTTTCAAGTGTGAATAAGACAAAAAATACCTCTTCTAAGGTCTCTGCTTTGGGTAGCGCTGTCGTGCAGAGAAAAGAAAACTTGTGTTTCACAAAAGGGGAAACAAAGGGCCTGAAGGAGCGGCAGATGCTGCTCTGACAATTCAGGATGAAAAAGTTTGTCTTTGTTTACAAAATTACCATTATGTGCATGCTGAGTTGGCAAAGTTTGTAATGGAAATTGAAAGTAGGGGTACACTGAGTGAAACCAACGGGTCTCTGGGTCAGGAACGAGTGCAGGAGGCCCACTCGTGTATAGGGGGAATCTTTGGAGAGAACCCAATCTGTTAGGCAATCTAACGGAACGAAGGAAATCGCTATGAAGGAAGACGATGGCAGCCATATGGTAGGTTTGGTGACATCAGATTGCATGGAAGAAGGTTGTGAGGATGGCATTCATTCGAACCTCCCCATTCACGAACAACCTTATGGACTCTCAGTGGAAATTAGGAATCAATGTGGGTCGACATCACAAGATCCGATGACGGAAACAGAAATTAGGAATCAATGTGGAGTAGTGGGATGTTCAAACATATCTCTCCCAAGGCGGGGCAAGATGAAAGGGCTGAGTGAGTTAGGGGAACCAAATACCCTCCCAAGACGGTCCGTTAGATTGAGTGCGAGAACGTCTCAGGTGAGGAGGAATTTGTCACTAAACGATGGCCTAGCGGCAATATCTATTTCTGATGGTGACATCAACAATTGTAATACTCGTATTCGAATCTCTGGACCCTCGGAGGAACCTACAGATTTATGGATTCTTGGTAAACAGATTGGGCTAGCTTGCTGTCGAGAGGAAGAGGAGGTCATTCAAGAATTCCATTGCATGGAAGAGCGAGATTCGGAGGTTATGAAGAATACAAAAGGTGGGTACCCTGAATGCTTTATGTGCTGATTTTTAATTTAAATATAAGAGGACTGGGGGTAGGAACAAAAGCTAGGTACTTGAGGAGGTGTATAGCTAAAAGGAAGCGGAATTCGTGTGCATTCAAGAAACAAAAATAGTTGAAATAACGGACGTTAAATGTTTTTCACTATGGGGAGATAATAATATTGGGTGGATTCACAATGGAGGGGCTAATGGAAACAGAGGAGTACTATCTATGTGGCATAAAGATGCTTTCAACTATGAAAGTCACTCATTGGGGAAGGGTTACATTGTTACGGTGGGCCAACGTGTTAAATCTGCCAAAAGGTGTTGTGTGGTAAATGTGTATGCAACATGCTCCTTGAAAGAGAAAAAGCGACTTTGGGAGGATTTGTCTAAGTGTAAAGAAGTCTCTCAAATTGAATTGTGGTGTTTTTGTGGGGACTTTAATGCAATAAGAAGTCGAACCGAAAGGCAAGGGGCAGATAGGGTGATTTTGCTAGTGAGATAAAGGGGTTTAATGAGTTCATTGAATCAAACTTACTCTTGGACTTGCCTATTGTGGGGAAAAAGTTTACATGGTTCAGATCAAATGGAACAACGAAGAGTAGAATTGATAGAGTCCTTGTATCCGAAGAATGGCTGCAATGTTGGCCTATGTGTGATGGAGATCAAGAAGAAGAAGAGAATGAGGTTGAAGTTGAAGATGCTCAAAGACATATTAGCTCATCATCTTTTTTACCTCAAAGGATTACAAGGAGCAAAGCTAAAGAGTTAGGAAGTAGGCTTCAAATGTTTTCTCTTTTTGTAGTTTCTTTTGTATAAAAATTAAAATACATAGAGTAGTGTTTAGGAAGGTGCTAAAGAGGGAAACCTAAGACACCTCTTGTGTATAGCATCTATAGGCGTTAGCTTTAGGAAAAATCTAGAAGGTGCCTCTTCACTCTCCATTTTAGGCGCTAGAAGTGGAAGAGTTATAGGCTACCTTGTAAAGCTTCTCTTGTAAGCTTATTTGTAATAGATGACCGGTCCTTCTCCCTATAAAAGAAGGGCTTGGGTCATTGAAATAATAGAATTGATTTTGTGAGTAAAGAACCTCTCCCAAATTGGTGAGTGAATTGAGAGAGACTTGTGTCTTCTTCTCTTCTAGTCTTATCTTGAGTGCATTCTTGGACTCTCAAGTGGCGACAACTACACTCATCTTGAAGTCTTTCATCCTTCAAGTGGCGTGCACATATCCAAGAGCTACAACCACATAATTTTCCTAGTTCTTTTCATCTTCTTCATCCATTTCCATTCCTAAACAAACTCTAAAACATGTCTCTGATGTTTCTAGTCATTTCAATCGGTAGAACTTGCTTGTTTTGTGTTTTTGTTCGTTAGTTTCTTCTAGTTTGTTGTTCTTGTGGTTTTGGTTGTGTTTCCTTGTGTTTTAATCGGTTCATTTGTGTTCTTTCTTGTTTTAATCGGTTCATATGCCATATTATGGGTTTCTATATGAGTTTGGCTTGGTTACTTATGTTTTGGTGACTTCTTGAATGTTAAGAACATTGATCCAATTCTTAAAAAGTGCCTAATCATATTCCAACTCTTGTTGAATCCATAACATGTTCATATTATATCCATATCATGTTATTAGAATCATATCATGTGGTATTATGAGTCTTAGGTTTGTTCTTGTGTGTGTTTGAGTTGTTTTGGCACTTTTAATTCAAGAACTTTACATTCTTGTTGTTACCTTTCTGTTTTAGGTTTATTTTTTAGTATTTCTTGCTGTTTTCTTGTTCTTATTACACTGTGTTTCTGTCATTTTGATTTTTGAATCCTTATAAGTTTTGTCAAAGTCATGTTTCTCCAAACAATGTTATCAATTCTATGTAGTCCTTTTGTTGATACTTTTGGTTTCTTGATTTTGTGTTGAGTACAGTTTTATGTGTTTGCTTTCTTGATCCTTTGGTGCCTTTTCTTTTTAGTTTTGAGTTCATACTTGTGTAATGGACCTATACAAGTTCTTAAACATCACTTCTATTATGTCTTTTGAAGTTCTTAATTCAGTTTTTCATTCCAGTTAGGTTTCCTCTGTTTTCTTGAAAACGTGCTGATTGTTTCGATTTATTGCAATTTCTTTGCTTACTGGAAATTTCTGAAATTCTGGATTTGAGTTCTTGAAAGTGTTATAAAAAAGTAGAAAAAAGAAGTACATCAAAATTCCAAGTACAGAAAAAATGATAAATGAAATACTTCCAGTGTGTAATTCTGGCACCAAAAATACAGTAATCTGGCAGTGATTTTGCAAAATTTATTAGAATTAATTGGCTTACTGTTTTTGTGTAATTCCAGTGCCATTGTTGAGATAAGATCTTGAACTTTCTGTGGGTTAAATTTCATAATCCAGTTTGCATTATAAAGTTCCAGATAAATCTGTAAAGTCACGCACAGTTTATAAAAAAAAAATTCCAGTAGTTCTGTTTTTGTTTTCTTCATCTATTCTAATGCTTTTCTTTAGGTTTCTTTTGTGTGCCATCCTTTAATTGAGTACCTTATTTTTCTTGCTTGTCTTTTCTTCTCTATTCTTTGAGTTTGTCATATATCTTGTATTCCTTTTGATATAGCCTTTCTTATTTACACCTTTTCTTGCTTGTCTTTTATTGTTCTTTAAGTTTTGTGGTGTATTGGCTTTGAGAAAGAGTGTTTTTGCTTTGACATATTTCATTTGAGAGTTACAAGACCTCAAGAGCAGATTGGTTGAGGGAAGTATTCTTTCTTGGAGTGACTTGAGTGACTTTTAATTTTCAGTACATCCCTATAATTGTTCCTTTTGCTAACCTTGTTTTTCTTAATATTGTTTGCTATTGTGTTTGTTGTTTTCTTTGTCCAATGGATACATATTCAAGTGCTGAATCTTCCAAACCACATTCTACTCATAAAGCTTATGTTCTTAATGAGTTAAAAGAAGCAAAACGAGCCCTTGCTCTTAAAGATGAAGCTATGCAAAAGTTGGAAGATAGATTAGCAATCAAAGATGATGTTATGCTAAAATTGGAAGAAAGATTAGCAAAACTTGAATTGAAGCACGAAAGATCCTCACATCCATCCATGGAAGACATCATTCTCCTAGACATTCTTCCAAAAGTTCTTCCAATGCTCACGGCCATGGAGAAGAACATAGGAGAAGGAGGCATCACCATCATTCTCATGGAGAGAGCTATCACCGTGACCAAAGACATCACCAAGAAGCAAAGCCTCAACTTCCTTTTGTCAAAGTACCTAGCTTTAGTGGTGATAGTGATCCTAATGTGTATTTAGATTGGGAGGCTAAATGTGAACAAATTTTTAAGGCCTATGAGGTCAATGATGACCAAAAGGTGAAAATAGCCTCTTTAGAATTCATAGATTATGCCATGAAATGGTGGCATAGCATTGTAATGGACATTGGATATAACAAGAGACCTCCCGTGGTTTCTTGGAACGATTTGAAAGAGTGTATGCGCCTTAGATTCGTGCCACCACACTTTAGGAAAGACCTATTGTTGAAGCTCCAATGGTTTCAACAAGGCACGCTAAGTGTGGATACTTATTTTAAGGAGTTAGAAACGCTTTTGCTTAAAGTAAACATGGATGAGAGTGAGGAAGCTATGATAGCTAGGTTTGTGAGTGGTCTAAGAAGGGATATTCAAGATGTTGTTGAACTTCAAGAGTATTCATCTTTGGGATCTTTGGTTCACCTTGCAATGAAGGTTGAATCCCAACTTGCAAAGAAAAATGCTTTCAAAAACTCTCTCAATGATGGTTACTACAACAACTCTTGAAAAAATAAAAAAGCTTTTTCAAAACTTCCTTCTAAGGATTCTTCTTTCAAACCTATGGAGTCTAAGCCTTCAACTTCTACTCCTAAATCACCAATCAAATCGTCTAGTAAGAAATGCTTTAAATGTTTGGGATATGGTCACATTGCTTCTAATTGTCCTTCTAAAAGGAATATGTATGTGCATAATGGCATAGTAGTTAGTGAGCATGATTTTGATTCATCTAGGCATTCTTCACCTTCTAGGCCATCAAATGAGCATGAGAGCGAAAGTCCACTTGAAGGAGATTTGTTGGTTGTGAGACGTCTTCTTGGTCAAGTTTTACAACCCTTTAATGAAAGTCAAAGAGAAAATATTTTTCATACAAGATGTCTTATTCAAAACAACATTTGTTCTTTGATAGTGGATGGGGGTAGTTGTGCCAATGTGGCTAGTACAAGAGTAGTAGATAAGATTGGATTGTATACTATCTCTCATACAAAGCCTACAAATTACAATGGTTAAGTGAGGTGGGCGAGATCATTTTTAACAAACAAGTCCTCATAAATTTCTCTATTGGTAAATACAAAGATGAGGTCTTGTGAGATGTTGTGCCAATGGAAGCTACATATGTTCTTTTGGGTAGGCCATGGCAATTTGATAGAAAAGTTTTTCATGATGGCTTTACAAATAAACTTTCTTTTGACTTCCATGGACACAAGGTCATATTAAAATCTCTCTCTCCAAGAGAAGTCCATGAGGACCAAATTCTTATGAAGAAAAAGAGGGAGAGTGAAAATACAAAAAGTTCTAAGAAGGCTCTTCTTATCTCTAGCCATGCGGTCAACAAGGTAATAGTTTCTCACAATCCTATCCTTTTAGCTATTCCTAGACCTCTTGAGTGCGAAAAACTTGAGGATAGTCCACATTGTTTGGATAATTTTGTAGAGGAATTTCATGATGTGTTTCAAGATCCTCCTAAAAGACTTCCACCTTTAAGAGGGATTGAACACCAAATTGATTTAATTCTGGGATCTTCTTTACCAAATCGTCCCGCATATAGGACCAACCCAAGTGAAACTAGAGAAATTCGCCAACAAGTAGAAGAATTAATTGCCAAAGGGTGGGTTCAAGATAGTATGAGCCCTTGTGCCATGCCTATCATACGTGTCCCTAAAAAGGATGGGTCATGGAGGATGTGTTCCGATTGTAGGGCCATAAACAACATTACAATCAAATATAGGCATCTCATCCCTAGGCTAGATGATTTGTTGGATGAATTTCATGGTTCACAAATTTTTACCAAAATTGATCTTAAAAGTGAGTATAATCAAATTCGTATTAAACTGGGAAATGAATGGAAAACCGCTTTTAAGACCAACTTTGGCTTGTATGAGTGGTTAGTTATGCCTTTTGGTTTAACTAATGCACCAAGTACATTCATGCGTCTCATGCATAATGTTTTAAGACCATTCATTGGCAAGTTTGTGGTTGTTTATTTTGATGATATCCTCATTTATAGCTTGTCTTTGGGTGACCACAAGATGCATGTTAGACAAGTGTTAGAAACCCTTAGGAAAGAACATTTGTATGCTAACCTTACTAAATGTATGTTTGCACTTGATCATATACAATTCCTAGGGTTTATTGTAAGTGTTAAAGGGGTGCATGTAGATCAATCAAAGGTTGTAGCAATTCAAAATTGGCCAACACCCACAAATGTGAATGATGTACGAAGCTTTCATGGCCTTGCTTCTTTTTATAGAAGGTTTGTGAAAGACTTTGGTACAATTGCCGCACCTCTCAATGACATAGTAAAAAAGGATGTGGTTTTTAAGTGGGGAGAAGAGCAACAAAAGGCTTTTGACATTTTGAAAGAAAGATTAACTAATGCTCCCATCTTAGCCCTTCCTAATTTTACTAAAACATTTGAGATAGAATGTGATGCTTCAAATATAGGCATTGGGGTTGTTCTCCTTCAAGAGGGTCACCCCATAGCTTATTTTAGTGAGAAATTGAAAGGTAGTCATCTCAATTATTCCACTTATGATAAAGAATTATATGCACTTGTTAGAGCTTTGTATACTTGGCAACATTATCTTTTTCCTAAAGAATTTGTGATTCATAGTGATCATGAATCTCTTAAGTATTTGAAAAGCCAAAACAAGCTCAATAAGAGGCATGCTAAGTGGGTGGAATTCTTTGAGCAATTTCCTTATGTGATCAAACACAAGCAAGAAAAAATTAATATTGTGGCCGGTGCACTTTCTAGACGCTATACCTTGCTCAATCTTTTAGGTACCCAATATCTTGGGTTTGATCACATCAAGGAACTTTATCATGATAACTTTGATTTTTCTCTTATCTATCAAGAGTGTGCTAAGGGAGGACACAAAGATTTTTTTATACAAGATGGGTTTCTTTTTAAAGGTAAAAGACTTTGTGTGCCCCAAAGCTCTATTAGACAATCTCTTGTTAGAGAAGCACATGACGGTGGATTATCTCTTTTAGACAATCTCTGAAAAAACGGCATGCTAACAACCCCGTAGCCAATGAACACACATGACTTTCAACATTAGTCCCACATCTGACAGATAATTGAACTATTAAGTGTATTCCTTGAGGAAAGTCTGCACTCGTTGCTTATCCTTATTAATAATATTGCTTCAACCATCATCTTTTTATCAACGATATTTTGAATTTACATAAAGTTTAATAAAATATTATTATTATTATTATTATTATTATTATTAACCGTTAACAATTTTATAAAACATTACACTAACCTGAAGAGTATATTTGGAAAAGTTAGGGAAAAAGCTTTTTTTTTTTATTGTAAGTATTAGCGTTTTTTTAAACAATATTACAAAGAAAAAATGACAAGTACATAAGAAAAGTAGCTAACATTAAATGGAAAAGAAAAAAAACATACAGTGGAGTATATTAATACTAGAGAAATATTTAATGATTTACTTAGGTAATTTATAAAATGCGACGAGAAATATAAAATGCTGCAAAATACTAAAAAGTTATTATAAATCATGTTTCAATAAATATTTTTAAGGAAGTAATTATATTGTTATATTACTTGGTGAGAATTATAGCACATGGAAAAACGGCATGCTAACAACCCCCGCAGCCAAAGAACACACATGCCTTTCAACATTAGTCTCACATCTGACAGATAATTGAACTATTAAGTGTATATAAAGCAATGATAAACATAACTATTTGTTGAGCTAAGTAAATATGGCTTGTAACCCACCAGGGGGCATTAAGGTGATGCAAGAAGCAATCTTGGATTAAGATTATGGTGGTGTCTATTGTTACTCCTTCGACAAGGAAGGTTTACCCCCGTTGCTTATCCTTTTTAATAATATTGCTTCAAGCATCATCTTTTTATCAATGATTTTTTGAATTTACATAAAGTTTAATAAAATATTATTAGTATTATTATTTTATTCTAAAACCTTATAAAAATAACAGAGATTTTTTTTTTTTTTTAACTTTCAGTAAGTTCCAAAAGTTTATTCTACAACCTCAAAAAATTAATGAAAGTCTTTTTAACCTTTGTTAAATTTGAAAGGTTTATTCTAAAATCTCAACAAAATAATGGAGGTTATTTTAACCTTCATTAAATTCCAAAAATTTATTATACAACATTAAATTTTGAAAGTGTAACTTTTACATTACAAATAAGTTTTCTAAAATTTAAAAAATTTATTTTAAAACTTAGCAAAATAACCTTAAATAATAAATATTTCAACAATACATTTAATAATTCAATTATTAAGTATATATAAATTAATGGGGGTAATCCAAGGAAGAAAACGTTCTGGGAGCCTGTCATGAATAAGTTGAAGTCTAGACTGAGCGTATGGAAAGGGAGATTCCTATCTATGGCAGGCAGAGTATGTTTGCTGAAATCTGTCATTTCTGCGGTACCACTCTATTACCTCTCTCTGTTTAAAGCTCCGGAGTCGGTATACAAAAGCATCATCAACACTCAAAGGAGGTTCCTGTGGGGCTGGGGGAAGGATAGTAAACCGATATCTTGCATAAGTTGGAAAAAAATTTGTAAACCGCGGGAGTAAGGAGGGTTAGGTATTCGTGATATCCGGAAGTTTAATATAGCACTTTTAGCTAAGTGGAAGTGGAGATGTATATCGAACGAGAAAGGGAAATGGAAAGAGTGCTTGGAGTCGAAGTATGGTACGGAACAAGATGGAAACCATACCCCACTGAAACATCAATCTTGGTGGTGGAGAGATGTAGTAAAGGTATGCCGGCAGGGAGGGGGAGAGGGTTGGTTTAAAAAAGAGGTTAGCTGGAAAGTAGGGAAAGGAGATCAAACAAGATTTTCTGGGAGGATATATGGACTGGGAATACTAGCTTTAAGGCCCTGTTTCCTAGACTATTCTCCCTGTCATTACATCAGGGCCAAACGGTGGGAGAGGTTGGAATGTGGGAGGAGTCAGAGTGGCAGTGGAATTTAAGGTGGAGACGCAACAGATTTGAGTGGGAGATCCCCCTCGAAACCGAGCTTGGTATGCTCATTTCTAGGGTCACTATGAAAAAGGATGAACAGGATAAGCAAGTATGGAGGAGGGACGAATCAGGGAACTTTACAGTGAAGTCTGCGTATAAATGCCTTGAAGAGCCCGACGGAGGAACACAAATATCGCCGTTTGGCTATCTATGGAAGACAAAGGCGTTTCCTAATGTGCTGATCACTGCGTGGAGAGTGCTCTTGGGTAGACTACCAACAAGGGAGTGTTTGAGCAAGAGAGGGGTGACGGTGAACACCACAGAATGTGCCCTTTGCCAGACCAAGGAGGAAACGTGCCAGCACCTCTTTATAGAATGCAAGTATGCAGTACGGGTGTGGGACTTATGCTTTAGATGGGTCGGTATATGGTCTGCCCAACACAACAATCTTAGGACCAATTTTGAAGGTTTTTCCCTCCCCCAACACTCCTATAAACAAAACCTGGTATGGAAAGGTGTGTGGGCAACCGTAGTCCGATGTCTATGGGAACATAGAAACTCCATTGTCTTCAATCAAAGAGCTGTAGATGTAGAAGAAGTTTTCCACAATGCCCAACTTAAATCGTGGTTATGGTTGAAACACAAGGAAAATAATTTTTGTTACTCCTATGCAGAATGGGTTATGAACCCGCTGACATGCATTTGCAGTATCAAATAACAAGGGGAGGCATATAGCAGGCTAGACGGGATAATGGTGGTGCTGCTGGAAAGAAGGAGGGTAAGGACTGGGTAATAGCCATTATGGTCAGAGAAAGGAAGTGAAATGGGTACAGTAGGTCTCTGAAGTAGCAAATCTGGAGAGGATGATACCACAGTCGGTGATCGTCGAAGGTATGCAAGTCAACATGATCGCCGGTCGGTGAAGTGGTGCTTTACATAGGTTAACTTGGTTGCCGATCGGTGAAGCGGCATGACCCATTTGTATGTAGTCGGTGATCGCCAATTGTGCAAAGCTCAACATGATCGCCGGTTGATGAAGCGACGCTCTCCATTTCTTGCAGACGGTGATCGTAGATGGCAACGCTCAACATGATCGCCGGTTATATAAAACGGCGATGGTCAATATGATCACCGATCGAGGAAGCGGCGTTTCCCTTATGTGAGTAGTCGGTAGTCGCCGTAGCTACTTGAAGCGGCGTTCCCCTTATGTGAGTAGTCGGTGGTTGCCGTAGGTATGCAAAGATCAACATGATCGCCGGTTGATGAAGCGGCGTTCTCCATGTCAACAGGATCACCGATCGATGAAGCGGCGTTCACCATATGTGTAATCGGTGGTCGCCGATGTTGGTTATTTTTTTTTTTTTTTTTTTTTGGTAGGGTTTTCTCACTTTAAGGTTGTTCTGCTCCAACCATAAAGGAGAGTTTCGCTTGTGGATGGTATAGGAAGTCCACTTCTGGTTACTGTATATGGGTTGGGATACACCTGAAGTATCCCCTTTAATTTTATTTATTCATTGCTGATAAAAAAAAGTATATATAAATTAATGATAAATAAAGCAATATTGAATTAATATTGTAAGTCTTGTCTTGAGGAAGGTGCACTTCCTGCTTATCCTCATTACTAATATTGCTTCAACTATTTTTTTTATCAACAATTTTTTTTTAAATTTTTACTAGGATAAATATCTAAAACTATTGCACTGGATATTATATTACAGTTGCATTTTATAATATTTTATTAGTCAATGTTCTCATTAAGAATATTGCTTCAACCATATTTTACATAAATATGGTAATCATTGTCCAATCTTATAAATGGTTAATTGATCTAATAACAGAGAGCATGTATTATATTACAAGCGGATTAAAAAACTAATTATATTACATCATAACATTATAATGATTGTGTGTAAACAATTAATTTCGTTGAATTGTTCCCAGTTTTCACTTTGTGGGAAAACAATTTATTTTTCATATATTCTTTTAGAAATATTTAAAAATAGCGAAGGAAATAAAAATAAGAATATTAAATAACATATTCTTAAATCGAATTAACTTTTTTTAAATTCACTGCGGAAGTCTTAAGTTAACTTCTCAACTAAAATTATCTTCTTCTCCTCTTAATAACTTTCCAGATTTCTGGAATACATTAAACTTTGTATGGTTTGTCTCTATGGAAGATCCATGCTTCTTAATTATATCCCTGTCACAGCTTTGATCCCGGTGACAGGTTTGAGGTGATGATGCAGTATCTCATTCCTTTGGTAGGTTGGTGAGAATGACAGCATATGACAAAAGCCATGCAAACAACCCCAAGAACACACATGGCTCGCTAGCTTTGAAGATTAGCCACCTTACAGATAATGTAATTATTTAGTGTATATAAAGCAATGATAAACACTAATTATTGTCGAGTTAGGTAACGATAGCTTGTGATCCGAATGGAGGCTATAAGGTGAAGGAAGAAGCAATGCTGAAGGAAGAAAAAGATGGAGCCTTATTTAATGTTTCTTCTCTTTGATATTTTTTTTTTGATCAGCAATGAATAAATTAAATTAGAGGGTTACTTCAGGGGTAACCCAACCCGTATACACAATCACAAAGTTCCATTCCTTGTGGTATTGAGCAAAATCAATTACCCAAAGGTTCTGAAACTTTAGATGTCAAAAACCTACAACTAATGATTCCAAACTGGTGTACACAGGTAAATTCTGTACCAGTTTTTCCTAATACTATTATCAACATCCGCAATAAACCAAAATAATAGTAGCTCAAGGTCTGCACTAAAAACACAAATTGTATTTGGCTACTTAGAATTTCGTGCAGCAGAATAACCTTTGACAGCACCATTCCCCCATACCAGCCACACCAAGAATAAAGGCAGCAGCAATGCGTTAGTCCTTTGTGCATGATCTCCACAAGCTGTTCCTTGTATTAGTACACACCTTCCAGCATAACAATTAACCATAGTTTCCCCATCTTGTACCATTCTGTCCACGCAAACCATGGTATCCTGTTCCAATCAAAAACCAGAAAACCTTTCCTAGCTTTCAGCTAGGATATAAGTGATACAAATTGATACAGAACAGTTATAACAATCTTAGAATGAATTCTATATTACCCTTCACCCATCCCTCCTACATAACCCCTCATTCCCTTCCACCATTAACCTATCTTCCTTTCATCTCTATGCAAGTAGCGACTCCTTCCCTATACTCCTTCCATCTACTAGCAACTTTTAATGCACAATATAGGGTTTAAAAGCCAATCAGAGAAAGAATAATTAAAGGACTTCATTCTATACCTCAACCATAACCAAGTCTTAAGTTGAGCCATATGGAATATTTCCTCCGTATCAACACAATCTTGTTTGAAGATAGTTCTGTTCCTTTGATCCCAAATGCTCCATACTATAGCTGTCCATACTCCTTTCCACACAAGATTTTGTTTATAATTCATCTGCATCAAATAGAAGCTCTCAAAGTGGTCTTTGAGGATTTTTTGTTGTACATATATAATTCCAATCCATCTAAAACACCAGTTCCATACCTGTATTGCAAATTCACACTCTAGGAACAGGTGTTGAGCCGATTCAGGCCACTTCTGACACAGAGCACAAGATGTATTTACCCCTACACCTCTCCTGGAAAGGTTTATCCTTATTGGTAACCTATCCAATAAGACCCTCCATGCTGTAATTTGAACATTTGGAAATGCTCTGGACATCCAGAGATGTTCGAAAATTATACTCTTATTACATGAACCACTTTTTGTAACACATTCATATGCAGATTTAACAGAGAAGTCTTCGCCTTTCCATGTCATACAATCCTTCATCCCTCTATCTAGTTTAAGTCCAGCCAAAGTTCTTGATAATTCTTCCTGTAATTCAACTTCCCATTCAAATCCAGGACGTCTCCATCTTAGATTCCAGATCCATACCGATTCCACCCAACTACCAACTTCTTTTACTTTTAACCCCTGATCAGCTGATAAAGTATATAGTCTAGGATAAATTGACTTTAAACTATTGTTATTGACCCAAGAGTCCTCCCAAAATCTTATTTTATCCCCAACACCAATCTTCCACTTGATTTCTTTATGGAACCACCCCATCGAATTCTCCTCTCCACACACCTTAATGAGGTCTCTCCACCACCACGATTGGTATTTAATAGGGATAGGTGACTGATCTACTCCACTTCCATACTTCGACTCAATTATCTCCTTCCATTTCCCTCTTTCTTCTCCTTGAATTCTCCATTTCCACTTGGCCAACAACGCATAGTTAAAACAACGAATATCTTTAATACCAAGCCCACCTTCTTCTCTTGTTTTGCAGATATTTTCCCAGCTAATCCATGGAATTGTTCGCTTGTCCCTTCCCCATCCCCAGAGGAATCTTCTTTGAATACTAATCAATTTTTTATATACCGATTCAGGGGCTTTGAATACAGAGAAATAAAACAAAGGGATAGCGGATAAAACCGACTTTATAAGACATACTCTTCCTGCCAAAGATAACAGTTTCCCTTTCCAGGAACTTAATTTGATCCTTATCTTGTTCACTACATGTTCCCAGAACTGGCCTTTCCTTGGGTTACCACCAATAACCATACCCAAGTATTTAAAAGGTAAAGACATTTGAGAGCAGTTCAAAATCCTTGCATAACAATCAAAAGATGTTTTTTCAATGTTTATAACTGCTAGATTAGATTTGTGAAAATTGATTTTTAATCCAGATGCAAGTTCATAACATCTAAGAATAGCTTTGATTGTAAGCACGTTTTGAACATTATCTTCACACATAAGAAGAGTGTCATCTGCAAACTGCAGAATACCCAGCTCAACCTCAAGTCTACCGACTTTTACACCTTTAAGCATATTCCTCTTCATAGCTTGCTTCACAAGTCCTGTGAGGCCCTCAGCTACAATAATAAACAGGAACGGTGCAAGTGGGTCACCTTGTCTCAGTCCTCTAGTCGGTTTAAATTCCGTTGTGGGACTCCCATTTACCAACACTGACACCGAAGCAGATTCTAAGCACCCTCTTATCCAGTTCACCCATTTGTCATGAAAACCTAGTGCTCTTAGCATATCATATAGGAAGTCCCACCTGACTGAGTCATAAGCCTTTTCATAATCCACTTTCAAGCATACACCTCTCTTTCCCCTTCTCTTAAGGTCTTCTAGTACTTCATTTGCTAAAAGTACACTATCTAACATTCCTCTATCCTTCAAGAAAGCAGACTGACTTTCATCAATCACCGATGGAAGAACCTTCTTTATTCTACACGCTAGCAGCTTCGCAATAATCTTGTATAATACCCCAACTAAGGCTATAGGTCTATACTGTTCAATCTTTAGTGGATCCTTAACTTTAGGTACAAGAGTAATGAAAGATGCATTACAACCTTTAGGTATCCTCCCAGAAACTTGGAATAGTCTAACAGCCTTAAAGATATCATCTTCCATCACTTCCCAATTATGTTGTATAAATTTAAAATTGAATCCATTTGGTCCCGGGCTTTTTGAGCCATCACATTGCCACACTGCTTCTTTTACTTCCTCTTTTGTAAAATCCGAGATTAAGTTTACTTTGTCCTGTGGGGAAATTGAGCGAAATTCCACTCCCCCCAGTTTGACCCCAAAATCCTTTGTAGCCGATAACCTATCCTCGAATAATTTTTTTGCTTCCATTTGTACCACTTTCGGCTCCTCCGTCCATATACCCCCCACTTCTACACCTTTAATTCCATTTCTAAGTCTCCTCCATCTAATAATCGAATGGTAATACTTTGAGTTAGAATCGCTATTCTTCATCCAATTTACTCTAGCCTTTTGGCGATACAGAGATTCTAACTTATTGTCAATCACCCTCAATTGTCTAATAAGATTCAATCTTTCTAATCTAGTCATATCTTCCAGCATATTGTCATCATCTTTATTATCAAGATCCTCTATGTCCTGCAAAATTTTATTCTTTGATGTTTCCAGATGCCCAAATACTTCCTTATTCCAGATTTTAAGATCAGCCTTTAGGAGTTTCAGCTTCTCTTTAAATTTTCTTATATCATCACTTTGCACATTATAGGAGTTCCATTTTTCTTTCACCAGATTCTTAAAATCACCATCCAGTAGCCACGCATCAATAGACCGAAATGGTTTAGGACCCCAATCCTTGACCACAAATTTCACCACAATAGCACAGTGATATGATATTTCCCTTGGTTGGGTGTACTGTTTACTCAATGGCCATTCTTGGAGCCACTCTTCAGATACAAGAACCCTGTTTAATCTGCTCTTAGCTGAACCATTCGCTCTATACCATGTGTACTTCCTTCCAACTGATGGTAATTCCAACAAGAGATTATTTTCAATGAAAAGATTGAAGTTTTTAATTTCATTCTCTTGGGAGTTCCTAATATTAATCCCTTTCCTTTCATTCACATTCCTGACCGCATTGAAATCTCCCAGAATACACTAAGCAGAGTTCTGTTTTGAAATCTTAATGTTACTTATTTCCTCCCAGAGAGACTTCTTTTCATTCAAAATGCAGGGAGAGTATACATTGATCACCGAGACATTCTTTTTAGACTTCAAATGATGACCAAAAAAGGCTATATACCCTTTACCTATTTGATGATTTATATAAGTAAAAGCTTCCTTATGCCACATAGTTAACATACTCCCAGCACCATCATCCCCTTCGTTAAAAATCCAGCCAATATTATTATCTCCCCACAAATCAAAACATTTCGCTTCTGTTAAGGATGTAGATTTTATTTCTTGCATACATACTAATACTGCACCTTCATTAGCAATTAATTTTCTCATGTATCTAAGCTTCGTGCCCCCTCCTAATCCTCTAATATTTAAGCTTATAATAATCATAATCAAATATATTTACGTCCCTTCCCACCCTTTTTCTTACCCTTAAGGTCCTTCTTCTCCATAAGAACCATCTCATTAATTGCTTCTACCTCATTTGCTTCACAGGATATACCTATTTGTTTGCCTAACTCCCATAATTTAACTGGTCTATCAATATCAATAGAGTTCCAAAACCTTTTATTACAATTATTAATACCATCCTCAGAGAAAGAGTTGCTAATAGAGTTAAGCACTAACCTAGATTCACAGATGGTTTCGTTCTGTATATCCCCTTTTTTTGTAAGATACTTCCATCGGGGTTTTCTGCTTGTTTCCCCAATCTCGCATAGTCCTCGTTGCCTCCATCCATATGGCGGGGTTAAGTAATTACCTCCACATTCCAATTCATCCTCTCCCGAGAATCTAGCCAGCAGTATCGTTTTCGGAGCTCCTTTCCCACCTTCCATTCCAACTTCACCATGGTTAATGACACTTGTCTGCGGTCCTTCAATTGCTTCAACTGCATTCTGATTTACCGCACCACACACTTTATTGCTAGACGTTGATGATACCGATCCCCGATTTTTTACCGGAGAAGTATCTTCCTCGCCTACATCCTTCGAGACCTGCTTCTTGGGTGTTTCTTCATTTCCCGATTCGCACTCCCCCAATCCAGTTTTTCCGCTTATCCTAACAAAGTTATTTCCCTTGATGGAGTGAGATTGGGTTGTGTTGATAACTGAGTGGGCCGAGCCCAACATGGGTTGAATACTTTTTACAGCCTCTACAGCTACCAAAAGATTGTTTATTACATCTTGGACTGATTTAGGCTTAGATTGTATAGGGCTAGACATTAGGTCTGGTGCTATCTCACTTTCCCCCTGCCCACACGATGCCTTTCCCATGATTGTATTTTCAACGGTAACCTGCATCTTCCCACCTTCTGTGTCAGACCCCCCAGACGGTGATCCAGGGTGTTCTTGCTCGTTCCGTTCTTGTCCTCCGGTCATCTCCTCCTCCGCAATTATACCATGAAATTCTTCATTGAAATTGTTTTCAGAAAATATGGTTTCCTCCACAAATGATTCCGACGAAGTAATACTATCAGATGAGTAACATTGGTTGTACCTACAATCACATTTCCCTTCCCTACCGTATGGCACCTCTTCTTCAATATTAATGTTATAGATCTGCCCATTGATCTTGAAGGCTTTACTCAATCTTACATTACAGCTCCTAAGAAGTCTAACTTGCAGTCTGGCGTACTCCAGATTTTCCCAATTCATAGTGTCTTCATCAATGGACATCAAAGAGGCCACCTCTCCTACCACTTTTGCAAAGCAATCTCTATTCCATAGAGATAAAGGGAGACCAGTGCATCTTACCCATACTATTTTGTGTCCAGATAGATATTCATCAGACCAAGGATTAATGACTTCAAAAAAACTCTCCATCCAGTCTCTGTTTTCCTTTATCAAATTCTCCATGCATTCACCATCCACAGGCGTTAGCATCACCATATTATCCCCCATATACCTTGTTTTAATCTTACTTATCCCACCCTTCACAAGTTCCTCACACAGTTGAGAGAAGTCTAAATCTGCTATCATATGCCCAACCACACTGTTTCCCATCCATGGCAGAATTTGCTTTTGAGTTTCGATGATAGGCCCCTTCCATATCTCCTGCGAAGATGAACCTCTAACAGCCTCTACATATAGTTTCTTCCCTTTCTTTTCCTTCCATACTTCCTTATATTTTACTTCCTCCTTATCCTTCCTCCCCTGCTTATAACTCATTCCTTTTGTATCATAGATTCTGTGTTTTGGTGCCTCCTTATGTGAATCATATTCATCCTTCCTGTACCTTGGTAGATTGACATGTAATTTCATATGCCCTATATAAATCTGATCCAGTTCTTTCTCAAGGCGGAAAACATCTGTAACCTCAAAAAATCTCACAAATCCAAACCTTCTTCCCCATCTATTTAATCTGCGGGATATAAATACTTCTTTAACTTTAGCCCATCTCTGAAAAGTTTTTAACATTTCGTATTCTCCCCAACCATTCGGGAAATTAGAGAAGAAGAACGTTGTGTGATTGCGGGATTCTTGTTGCGGTTGTCGTGCTCTATGATGAAAGTCTTTAGCCATCTGAAGATTGTGCAGAAAGAATGCGAGGAAGACGAAGAGAAAAAAGAAGAGAGAGAACGGAGAAAACTGTCTATCTTGAATTCGTTTGATAATCAAAAACTCAAATAATATTATATTTTTGACACAGTTTCTCTTTGATATAATAGACATAAGAAGTGTGCACCTACGAAAATCGCACACTCCACAACGTAGAGGAAATGTTGCACTAACTTCTTCTCCTCAATAATATTGCCTCAACCGTCACCTTTTTACACTTCTCTAAACACCACCTTCAAACCATGCATAAAGAGATCTGAAGATTTTATGGTAAAGGGATCTATAAAAAATATTGCGTTGATGTTCATTTATGGTAATTTCAAAGTGATGTTCATTTATGGTTTACTATGGGAAACTGAATATTAGAAGTATAGTACTACCAAACTGAATCTCCAGGTTTAAAATTGAAACACCACCTTCAAACATTTGAATCACAAATGAGAGAAAATATAGAAAGATGGTTTGGGTAGATGTAATAGAAAGAGATTAATTTCAAAAATTTGCATTGGAAATCTGGATTTTTTAAGTTTTAAGATCCTTATAAACAAAATGGAGATCTGCTATGAAAATATAATAAAATTTGGATCAAACTAAAATCTAGATTTAAATAAATGGATTTTTAATTTTTTAGAGCAGTGCAGAAATAGAGCAATTTGACAAAAGAGGATTTTTTGCTCAGCCCTACTCTTAACTCTCATCGTAATTAATTTTTTCTGTATTACTCCCTTCTTCTTTTTTTATTTCTTTTTTACGTCTCTATGATATTTTTTTTTCTTTTATTACGATTAATTGACCTTTCTTTGGTCTTAAGTTCATCTGCGCATCCACACACACTTTACTGCTTTCAAATTGTTTTGAAGTTTCTTAAGGAGACTTTTGTTAGACATATTTAAGGAAATATCTGACTAGGAAAGCCTTGCTATTTAAGTAGTCAAGTGTGACTTACCTCGCTTTCCTGGAGTGTACTTGAAGACTTCACACTTTAGATTCCTTGATTAACTTCACCAAAAATTATCTAAACGCGTTAAAACAATTTTATTCGCCCTAGTTCAAATTTTAAATCTTTTTGAGAAAATTTTCCAATTTCCAAATTTAACTATAGGTGATCATAAGATACTTTCGTCTTTGGACAAAAGCGATAGAAGCCTCCCTGAGATAAAATAAATGCTTATAAAATATGCTTAATCTCAGGAAAGTAAAACACATAGGTCTAAAATTAAACATGAAGAAACCTTACATAGACCTAGGAGCAGATAGGGGGAATCGTATTATCCAAACAACGAACTGTATAAGAAACCTTATACTCCAAGAGAAGAGGTATTCCCAAACGCCCATTTTATGGATCAAAATCCTAGCTCATCCTACCCTAGAAAGGACTTCAAGAGGGAGGGTTACTCATCCAAACCACATTCTAGGAAGAAGCCTTATCACAACATATCTTTTGCTAAACCTATTGTTTCTAAACCTAGTCTTCAAGATCTAAAGAAATTTATTACAATAGGTCAAAAATTTATAAATGGACAAAAAGATAATACCTGTAAAGAGAAAAAGAATTTAGAGAAAAATTAGAATATCTTCAAAAGAAACAAGAACCTCCATCCCTAGAAACTCAACAAGAGGTACCTCACATTTTAGACACACTGACAAGTGTCTAGTACTAGTATTGTTTATATTATTCCCAATGACTTTTTCCTAGATACAAATATTTTGTTTAAGAATGTTAATCAACTTATATTCTCCATTGGAGAAAAATGATTTTCAAAATACTTGTTAAATTTTTAAAAGGTTTTCTCTTATGGCTAGTTATCAATTTATTCCTTTGTTTATTCAAATGTTGAAATACAACATACATGCCCATTTTCAATCTTATAAACCTTTTTTGGCTTCCAAATGATAGGAATTTAGTTGAGTCAACAAGGGAAAGTCCAACCTTCTTCAGGACACTATGCTAAAAATGTTTTAACTCACATTGTGCCTATAGAAACTTGTGGCTAGTTTTGTAATACCTTCACAAGTAGTGGAAAACCAACTACAAACATATTTAATTTTTTACAAATCTTTGTGTAGGACTGAATCAGACAAGAACATAAATTCTTCTAAAAAACCTCGGGAAAGATTGTTTGACATAAAACAATTAAATCAAAATATTAAGCAACTTCATAAGATTGAAAAACAAGAGAGTATTTCTTGGGTATATCTTGCCTGTATTTTTCTTTTTCTCACTTTTCTTGTATCATTCTCAACCTAACCTCTTTTCATGTTACAATCTTATTGTAAGAAATGTATTTTTTTCTTCTACATTGTTTATTTTATTCCCTGCGGTATCTCATTTACATGCCTTAGGAAATAAGAACCACGATAAAGGTACACAAACTAATTTTGCATTTTGTTTACATACCCAAACACTTTTATTCTTTTGCATTCTCCTTATGTTTGCTATCTTTTTAAGGTGGATCCACAAATCGGGTGGATATTGAACCCAATGTTTAAAAATAAGGTATCAATTTAGGCGGATCTGAGGGATATCCTTTTGAAGGGAGTGAGCCTAATGGGGGACCATCCAAGGCAAGCTACCTTCATCTCAAATGAAGACCATGTATTCAAGTTTGCATTAAATGAATGAAGTATTTATAATTGAGCTTGATTCTCTACCCAATCTCTCTTTGCTACTTCTAAGACTAATGAAAACCTTAGAAAGTTGGTCTCACCTCTTTCTACCTTATAGCACCTAAATCACTATCAAACCCCACCAATTCACTCTCAAACTTGGTGCAAAACCTTCAATCATTCTGTTGCGACTCCATGAATTCTCCAATCCATCTTCTTGGATTGCATCAAAATTTGTCTTAAAACACTTAATTTTTCAATATTTTAAATTAAATATTTTATTTTAAATTACATGCAATAATGAATTAAGTGTAAAAGTCTGAAGAGGTGAAGTTCATTTTTGCAACAAAAATTATGTTCTTAAATCAGGTAAGGCAATAACTTTCCACATTTCTTTCTATGGAAGATACATGCTCCTTGGTGAGAATTAAGTAACAGGAAAAAATCCATGCAAACAATACTAATAGCAAGGAACACACACATGACTTTTCACTACAAAAAAAATCAGTATTATCTACGGATTTTTACCCACGGATCTGAGTCCGTAGGTAAATTCAGCATTACCTACGGATATTACCTACGAACAACATTACCTACGGACATTACCTACAGATTCTGAATCCGTAGGTAAATTCAGCATTACCTACGAACTATTACCCACGAATTTTGAATCCGTAGGTAAATTCAACATTACCTACCAACTATTACCTACGGATCTTATTACCTACCAACTTTTACCTACGGATCTCTATTACCTACCAACTATTACTCACAAATCTCTATTACCTACGAACTATCACCCACTGATCTCTATTACCTACCAACTATTATCATAATAATTATATACATAATATTAAAAACATTAATATAATATGAAAAATTATAAAAACATAATTCATATTCATAAATAATAATAACCATAGCTAATTTATACCTATTATTAATATTAATATAATAATTTAAATAATATAAATAGTATTATATTAATAATATAAATAATATTAATATTAATAATATTTTATAATATTTAATAATATTAATAATATTTAATAATATTAATAATATTTAATAATATTAATAATATTAATAATATTTAATAATATTAATAATATTTAATAATATTAATAATATTTAATAATATTAATAATATTTAATAATATTAATAATTATTAATAATATTTAATAATATTAATAATCATTAATAATATTAATAATATTTAATAATATTAATAATTATTAATAATATTAATAATAATTAATAATATTTAATAATATTTAATAATATTAATAATAATTAATAATATTTAATAATAATTAATAATATTAGTAATATTTAATAATATTAATAATATTAATAATATTTAATAATATTATTAATATTATTAATATTAAATATTAATAATATTAATAATATTAGTAATATTTAATAATATTAATAATATTAATAATATTAGTAATATTTAATAATATTAATAATATTAATAATATTAATAATATTTAAAAACAATATTAATAATATTAATAATAATGATGATATTTAATATATGAAGAATTTTATTAATTTTTATTTTATTAATTATATTAATATTGATAATCATACTTATAAATATAATAATAATCACAACATGACAGCAAAACTTGACTGGTGTAGTGGTTAAAACTTCTATGGACATATATCAAGGGACTTGGCTTCGAGTCCCACCTGCTGCAAATGTTTAATTCTAACATTAATTATAATTGGCAAAAAATAATATTTGTAAATAATAATTGAAAATAAAAAAAAGATTCAAATAATAATTAAAATTTTAAAAATAAAGTATATTAACATTACCTACGGACTGCAGTTGGTGGGTAATGCTGTTTTCGTTACCAGATAATGAAATTATTAACTGTATATAAAATAATGATAAACAACCGTAATTGTCGAGCTTGGTAACTTTAGGTTGTAACCCAAGTGGAGATATTAAGATGATGTAAGAAGCAATATTGGACCTAGTACTAGGTGGAGCCTTAATTAGTGTTTGTGAAAATACTGCCCTACTTAGTTGTCCTCTATTAAATGTTGCTTCAACCATAATTTTTTTTATTTATAAATAACTTATTTTATCATATTTTGAAACTCAGGATTAATCTTTTGTTTTTAAGTTAATCCAAAACGTAAGTTTCATTATTTTAAATTGAATTAAATTTAGATGGAGGATTAAATTCATTGTTAAATGGTTTGAAAAAAAACCGGAGGTTTGAAATTGAAAATTGATGGGTTGAAATTTAAATTTTGATGGTTTGAATGTTATTATATGATCACGTGTCCACTCATTTGCTCCAAATTACAATTTTTTTTTCTATAACTTTATATAGCATTGCTTATGTGTGATCTAAACTTAATTTAAAATACTTTTATTTTACATTTTTGTCGGCCAAATACACAATTTTTTTTTAAATAATATTGTTTTCTAGGATGCTATCAATTTTTTTTTTCTTCCTTTAGCGTCGATGAAACTCACGATAAATTTAAAATATTATAATATTTTATTTCTACTTAGAGTGGGATTGATTAAAGGTGAAAATATAGACTGACCTGTCCAGCATAAGTCCGCCCTGCAGAAGGAGTATGAATTTATTTTATTGATTCGTCCAGTATAAAAAATTGTGTGTAGGTCCGCAAGCATAAAGAAAATATATGTATTTTAAAATTATTAATTATAAAAAAACGTATCCGTATTTCAATTTAAGTATGGAAGAAGAAGAATATAATGCATTCGAAGTCGCTTACAATGTGAAATTTAAATAATCCCTGTAGTCAAAAAAACACACATGACTTTGAAAATTAGGCCCACATCTTACAAATAATTGAACTATTAAGTGTATATAAAGCAATGATAAACATAACTATTTGTTGAACTAAGTAAATATGTCTTGTAACCCACCAGGTGACATTAAGGTGATGCAAGAAGCAATTGAGGAAGGTCAAAATTTAGTGGAATCTAAAGTTCCTTTATTTGAAGAAATATTTTTTAAGTTCAATTTCCATGAATTTATTAGTGTAAAATATAGTGGTGAAACAATAGGAACACTAGTTGAAAGAATTTTTAAAATACTTATTATAAAAGTACACCAATGTTTTGTGATGTAATATAATAATACTGTAAAAACTATTTATTATGTGAATGCATACAATTATTACTGTACTTTCTTTTTGTTTCCCTTAAATTACTCCATCCTATGTTTCATTTTATTTTCAATGTTTAAATTTAAGAAAAATATCAATAACCTTTTAATCTTTATTTTTGCAATAGTAAAACGACAACGGTTTAGTAATCTAAGGAAGATCTTAAAATTTATGTTAATTAATTTTTAAGAAATAAATTGAGGGTGTAACTTTTAAAAAATGGGCAAAGATTGAAGGTATCAAGGGGTGTCATGCATCCTTCTAATGAATGTGGACTCCGCAATTTCCACTTCAAAAGATTAGCGGTCCTAGTGCTGCATTTCATCGAACACCTAGAATGCTTCATCATGGAGGCCAAACTAGAGAGAGCGTAATTTTCAAAGTTATTGTCAAAAAGTCTTCGGAAGTGTACCGGTTGATACCGAGCGAGTGGTCTTAGCTATGGTGACCGATCGACCAAGTCCAAGAACACCTCAAGACATGCAATCAATGATGGAAACGACAATTATAGTAGCACTAAATGAGTCGCATTCATATCTCGAAATATGTGGGAAACATCTTCAACAAATAAGCTAAATACTGATTAATTGAAAGAAGGTACAAATATATATTCTTCAGATATTCCAACATAATTCTATACTAATATATCTCCGTACTAATCAAGGACCTCCATACACATCAGTGAATGATTGATATCCGACCCATCACAACAAGGACCCATAACCAATACTATAAATAAACCTTTTGCAGAGGTATAAGGTACGCTTTTATAAATTACAAATATACACTCCATACACAGAGTACTTACTTGATCGTTGGAGTACCTTTTTAAAGTCACCTCTGACCGAGCATCAGCATTTGCGGTGGGAGACTCAAAGGAAAGAATAAGAAGATCACTGACACGTCATCAATTGTACAACAATTCCAGGTACTCACACCAAAAGGACGACAATTGCCTGAACACAGACTCATCAAAGATCTAGGTGAACTGATCTGTTCCATTTGGTCGATGATGATGAGGATTCGAAAGGACATCCTTTTATGGATGAAATAATGGAAGCACAACTCCCCTCCAAATGGAAGAGACTGAGTATCAGGCTTTATGACGATTCCACAGACCCGAACGAGCACATGAACATTTTCAAGACACAGATAAACCTCTACACGATGAACAAGGTCGTATCGTGTAAGGTTTTCCCCACCTCTCTCCAAGAAGGGGCGCTCAACTGGTTCACCCGGCTCCCACCTAATTTGTGGATAGTTTCAAAGCCTTGGCGGCTAAATTTACTATGCAATAGGCAACGAGCCGATCGCATCATATGTCGTTAATGGCCCTTCTTAACATAAAGCAGGGAAAGGGAGAATCCTTGCGGGCATTAATGGAAAGGTTCAATAAATTTTGTATGAGTATCAAATATCTCATGCCAGAAATAACCATGCATCACCTGGTCTCGACAATTCGACCAGGCTGATTCACCAAAATTTTGATAAAGAGACCAACCAAATATCTTGACGAATTGAGGAACTGGGCAACAAAGTTCATGTACATAGAGGAATTAAGCGACTTCGACATAAGTGTTCAATTCGAGAATGGAGGAGATAAAGGAAAGGAGAAAGAAAAGGGAAATCGACCTACATCTGGTCGGTCAGACAGATTTAGAAAAGATCGAGGACCTCGGTTTCTTAATTACACCCCATTGAATGTTGCAAGGGGTAAAATGCTGGACGAGGCACTACAGATCGAACTGATCAGGGCCTTAAAAAAACTACAAACTCCAAGAAACGCAAATATGTCCAAGCATTGTCAGTACCATCGTAACTTCGGCCATATGACGAAAGGGTGTCAAGCGCTAAAGGACATAATAGAAGAACTTATCCAAGCGGGTCATCTACACAAGTTTTTTTAGACAAGCACCAACTCATACTAATATCCGCAAAGGGAGAGGTATCCTCCTACCGGAAAGAGCAGTACACATGGCGTGGACCCACCATTAAAAAAATCGCACCCCCGCACTTTCCATTCCACTCCACACCAGCACACCTCTGTCACTGTTCTCTACAAGATTAAATGCACGACCTTGATTATCTTCTTGAACACTTTGAGACGCTCGTCGCATCTCTACAACGTGCCGAGCAGTTTATGCCTCTTCTCCGCCACCGAATTTTGCGGCGTTGGAACCGATCTGTGGTCGCGACGTGACGGTTCTGTGACATGGTGCGGATCTGGTGCATGGGCGACGATGGCTATTGCGACGCAGAGGGCGTGCAACGTCTCTGCTCGCGAACCCTAACCAGACGACAACGATTCAACGAGTGTCTCTACTCTGGGTGTGCGACACGGCGACGGTGGTGGTGCTTTGGTAGCAGCGGCTCTCTGTCTGGCTCCAGCTGCTGCGCACAGTTCTTCTCCAAGAACTCAGGTGAATTTTGTTCTTGTTAGTTTCTGCTGATCGAATCTCTGGTGTGTAAACAAACCAAGCTCTGATACCAGTTGATGGGAAACAACGCAGCGAAAGCAACACACAATCACGAATCAACCGGAGAAAATAAACAACACAGGATTTAACGTGGTTTGGTCGCCAATCTGCAACCTACGTCCATGGGCAACTAATTAGGTTTTCATTCTGTTTGTTACACTTTTATTACAAGCACAAAGATATCTTAAATAGAGATTATAGAGGGGACACAATAATTAAGCCCACTCACTAAAACATGGTGTCTAGTCAGCCCAACCCTATTGGTCCTGGCTTCACACTCAACAAGGTTATCTTGTACTTTCTCTTGCTTTACTTAGTTTAGGTAAAAACACTCTAACCTAAGATTAATAAGCCATGCTATTTTTAGGGATATTGCTTAAAGAGGAGATTAACATTTTATATTACATGGATCACATTTAATGCATATATATATATATATATATTTTTGTGTGGTTAGATGCAATCTTGAAGATGAAAAATTTAGTTGAATCTTCTCAATGGATAAAAATGATTTGCAGCGACTATTTTCTTCAAACCTTTATATATAAAGAAATCTCTCAAGAAGACTAGTTGGAAAACTAGATTCATTGAAATGTGTTCAATCTTAACACTCAAACCTTAAATTTTTGTGTGTTGTAACCTTTGTAAGAACAATGATTGTGCTCCATAGTTATAGAAGAGTTTATAACCTTTATATATATGATTTTTATCATTCCTCAACCCAATTAAAAGAATTTCAGTGTAGACAATCTAACACAATGCTAGACTATCTAACACCAAAAAGATGATATATAGATAAGATCAATTGACCCCAAGTCATGTCCCTACAAATCCAATGGAGAATGCAGTCAAATAGTGTTTGGAACTTGTCTGCAAGCAATAAAAGCTAACAATAACAATAAAGTAAAGAGGCCTTGAGATTGTTTAGTAGAAAACATAATAAACAATAGAAAAATGATAAAGATAATGGTTGATTCTCAAGATCATTCACCACTGAATTTCTCATTCACCCTTAAATCAAACACAACACACACTTGACACAAGTGTCTTTCTTTGCTATACTTGAAATCTTTTCAGAAATAGCTTCCTCTCAGCCTCCAAAATGGAAGAAAACATAGCCTCAAAAGGCACAACAAGGGTTTGCCACCTGGAGACTTGGTTTTCTGTTGATAATGAACAAATTGAAGCTTTTCTTCATGAGATAAGTAGGAAAATTTATTAAACACTCTCAAATTCGTATCTTTCAACTGGTTGAATTTTTTTTTTTGAAGGAAGTGAGGAAAGCACTGAAGCAACAAAAGTTGCAAATGTTTCTTGAAATGAATGGACATATCAATCCTGATCTTGTCAAACTCCTGTACACCAACATATCCTTTGAAGGAGAAAACATCTCCTCTCATGTGTCAAAGGTGTGGACATGGAAATCACTCTTGTTGTATGGACTACGGTCATTGGATTGAAATATTCAGGAGCAAAAGTGGGAAAGGGCAACAATGGTGCCATAGAAGATTTCAACAAGATGCAGTATTATGTAAGTTGTCTCAGAAATCCAAATACTCCAGTCAAAGTTTTTCACGTGGGTGCACTGAAACTAGAAAAAAGGCTTCTAGCCTTCATCACTATATGGATGCTTACACGTAGGGGGAGTAATCATGTAGTTCTAATCGAAGAAGATCTTGTGTTGGTGGGTAAGCAAAGAAGATGACAACCCTATGGCTAGATCAAGTCACGAAGCTAGACCCATTGGAACAAGTGGATATGCTGAAGATTACACGTTACAAGCGTTGATACCATATGTTCCTCCTGTTGAAAGAGGTGAACCTCTTTCCAATTTCAAAAGAATGATGGTGAACAAGCTTGATTTTATCTCTACAACATAGAAGGACCATTTTTCTATGTTGTTTTTAGTATCTCCACATTTGATCTATTTGTTGAAGACAAATGGGGGAGAAAAATACTATTGTTGTTAAACACTCTTGCTGGATTATGTTTTATATTTTGAATGTTCTGTGTTATCTGCATATACTGTTTGGATTGCCTGGTTATTTCCTTGTTTTGTAGGACTTCATCTTTAGCAAAATCTACAAAACACCAGTGTTTTTTCTTCATCAAATAGGGCGAGATTGTTGACTAAAGTGGATGGATTTGATTTTCTCAAAGCTCAACACTAAAGTCTACAAAGTTGTAGATGCACTACAAGAAAAAATTTAATTAATAGAGATTTTTTTAACCTTCCTTAAGTTCCAAAAGGTTATTCTAAAACCTCCGCAAAATAACAGAGATTTTTTTTAACCTTTATTAAATTTTAAAGGATTATTTTAAAACCTAAGCAAAATAACAAAGGTTTTTTTAACCTTCGCTAAATTACAAAGATTTATTTTAAAACCTTAGCAAAATAACGTAGGTTTGTTTAACCTTCGTTAAATTCCAAAGGTTTATTCTAAAACCTCAGCAAAATAATGGAGGTTTTTTAACCTTTGCTAAATTCCAAAGGTTTATTTTAAAACCTCGACAAAATAATTGAGTTTTTTAACCTTCGTTAAATTCCAAAGGTTTATTCTAAAACATTGCCAAAATAACAGAGGGTTTTTAACCTTTGTTAAATTTCAAAGGTTTATTCTAAAACCTCATGAAAATAACAGATTTTTTTTTTAACTTTCAGTAAGTTCCAAAGGTTTATTCTACAACTGTTCACCCTGGTTGACTCAGCCGCCGTTGACTTCAAAGGCAGATGGTTTCTCCTCCTATCTTCTGGTGGTTTCCGCTCTCTCCTTGGGTAGCTGAGAGTGGCTCCGTTGAAACAGAGGGGCCCTACCTGTTGATTGCACTCCGACGATCAAGTCAGTACTAGGCCAAGAAACAGTAAAGTATGTAAAGCAGTTTTAGTCTTAGAAACGACGTACCTTTTCCAGGGTTCTTACCACCCTTTATATAGGTTGTATCTAGGTCAACTCACTATCCCACGTGGATCTTTCCTTTAGTGGAATTAGGGTTACTGGTGAGACATCCTGTTACGCGTTGCACAAGCTTAGCGCAGCCGCGACACAAGACTTGCCTCTTCTATAGTTCAAAATGTGTAACAGTATGACCGTCAGGGCACCAACTCATGTACCAGCGCTGCGGGACCATATGTTCTATTGGTGCCCTAAGTATTCACGTGCCATGCATGCAGTCTACCCTTGGAAACCCTAACCCTAACGGCCTTAGCACCTCCGAGGGTTGTTTACTTGTGCTAGACCTGAACGTACTATACACACCACATGCATGAACCCTCTCGTGACTTAGGTCCTTCTTTCATATGGATAATAACTCATTATCATTTATGGGGCCCACCTACGTGACCCATTAATGTGACCAGACCACCGAGGTCCGATGTCGACGTCTGATGTCGACCTCTCTGAAGCCGATGTTCGAGGTCTGGTCAGTACAACAACCTCAGCAAATTAACGAAAGTCCTTTTAACTTTTGTTAAGTTTCAAAGATTTATTCTAAAATCTCAAGAAAATAATGGAGGTTATTTTAACATTCGTTAAATTCCAAAGATTTATTGTACAACTTCAATAAAACACTCTAGAATTTTTAAACTTCAACAAATGAATATAATTCAATCTATTTATAAATTAATAACAAAAAACTACATAGTTTTAATATATTTTATAAATAAATTCTCTAAAATTTTGAAAGTATAACTTTAAGGTTTAGAGTTTAGGATTTAAAATATGTAACTTTACATTACAAATTAATTTCCTAAAATTTATTTTAAAAATTTAACAAAATAACCTTGAATAATAAGTATTTCAACAATAACATATTATAGATAATTGAATTATTGAATGTATATAAACTAATGATAAACACAACCAATATTAAGGAAGATTATGGTGGTGACTATTGTTAGTCTTGCCTTGACGAAGGTGCACTACCTGCTTATCCTCATTAATAATATTGCTTCAACCATATTTTTTATCAACAAGTTTTTTTAAAATTTTTAGTAGGATAATTATCTAAAACTATTGGATTGCATATTATATTACTGTTGCATTTTATAATATTTTATTAGTTAATGTTCTCATTAAGAATATTGCTTTAACCATATTTTACATAAATATGGTAATCATTGTCCAATCTTATAAATGGTTAATTGATCTAATAACAGAGAACATTTATTATATTACAAGCGGATTAAAACAACTAATTGAATTACATCATAACATTATAATGATTGTGGGTAAACAATTAATTTCTTTGAATTGTTCCTAGTTTTCACTTTGTGGGAAAACAATTTATTTTTCATATATTATTTTAGAAATATTTAAAAATAGCGAAGGAAATAAAAATAAGAATATTAAATAACATATTCTTAATTCGAATTAACTTTTTTTTCTCTTTTTCAAGGTGTTTAGCCAAATTATATCCTTTTATGGTTCTACATCCATTAACATTATCAGCAAGTATTTTTTACAATTGTTTTTGGATTTAGATTTAGAATTTTTTTGAATTTACATAAAGTTTAAATATAAATTAAAATATTTAAATTATAAGAGAAGTCAAAATAGTAAGTTGATATAATTTAAAAGTATTAATCTATAATTTGACTAGACAGTTAAAGTTAATTAATTCACTGCGGAAGTCTGAAGTTAACTTCTCAACGAAAATTATCTTCTTCTCCTCGCAATAACTTTCACATTTCTGGAATACATTCAAGTTTGTATGCTTTCTTTCTATGGAAGATCCATGCTTCTTAATTATATCCCTGTGACAGCTTTGATCCCTGTGACATTCTTTGAGATGATGTAATGCAGTATCTGATTCCTTGGTAGGTTGGTGAGAATCACAGCACATGAGAAAAGCCATGCAAACAATCCCAAGAACAACCCCAAGAACACACATGGCTAGCTTTGAAGATTAGCCCACACCTTACAAATAATGTAATTATTTAGTATATATAAAGTAATGATAAACACCAGTTGTTGCCGAGCTAGGTAACGATAGCTTGTGACCCGAGTGGGGGCAATAAGGTGAAGGAAGAAGCAATGTTGGAGTAAGAAGAAGATGGGGCCTTATTAATGTTTCTTCTCTTTGATATAATAGACATAAGAAGTGTGCACCTGTAATACGAAAATCGCACATTCCACAACGTAGAGGAAATGTTGCACTAGCTTCTTCTCCTCAATAGTAATACTGCTTCAACCGTCACCTTTTTACACTTCTCTAAACACCACCTTCAAACCATGCATAGTCTACTTCAAGTTAGCAGATGTATAATAAAGTTATAAATTTAATGAATAATAATTAACAGAAATTTATATTACGTTTCTCCAATTCTTGAGTCCTCTCATACTTAATTGTTCAATCATTGTTTTGAAGTTTTGCTTAATTGGTTTTTGCTTCTTTCGGTTTCTGCTCACTTTTCATAATTGTATGATTTTCACCTTGAAAATATTATTTTGATCTCATTAAGCATCCAAAGATTGTGAATATTTTTTTATGTACCTTAACGTGTTCACAAAACTCATTAAAAAAGGCATGTCCTAAACTCAACTAAAAAAAGTTAAAATTCAGAAAGCCATGACATTTTTACTGTATAACTCATAATTTTAGTGCAAGTTTTGCTCTCGGATTTATATTTTCAGCACCTAATTTCCCTGGTGTTTTAGCATGAAATATTTAACATATTATGATTCAAATGTTACCTATCATTGATTAAAATTTCAACTCCCAATTCGCAATAGAAAAATTACCATAAATCTTACGCTCCACTCCGTTAGTTTTGAAACTAGTTTCTTCTTTGTTGTCAAATTATTTATAATTTTACAAGTTCGTTTAATTTGTTTCTTAGCGTATACATATCCAATTTCCTTCAAATTTGTGGCATTTTGTTTCTTATTGAGTTGAGAAAATACCATAAAATTTGATAATAAAAGATATTGTGAAAAAATTTACATAATTTTTGGAACAGTCACTACTAGTCAATTCTAGAATATTTGTTTTTTTCTAACCCATTAATGAGCATTTGATAGGCTCCTTATGTTTGCTATCTTTTTGAGGTGGATCCACAAATCAGGTGGATATTGAATCCAGTGTTTACAAATAAGGTGTCATTTTAACCGGATCTCAGGACAGATTCTTTTGAAGGGAGGAAGCCTAATGGGGGACCATCCAAACCATCATATAAAAGAATAAAGATAGAAGAATTGTCTGTACAAAAAATACAAATAGTATAATAGTGATGCTAAAGACTTGTATTTTAAACTAGTTCCAAAAGTACTTTGTAAATAAAGACACTCTAGAAACCCTTGGCATATAAGCAAGGGTCTCTAGAGCATCTTAAAAGGACTTACACGATGCCTCCTTAAGTCATTAAACCTCACCATAGTTAAGCTTGCTTAACTAGGGTTATAGTAGCTTAAGGAGCAAGCTACCTTCATCTCGAATGAACAACATGTCTTCAAGTTTGCATTAATTGAATGAAGTATTCATAATTGAGGTTGATTCTCTCCCTAATTTCCCTCTACTACTTCTAAGCCTAATGAAAACCCTAGAAACTTGGTCTCACCTCTTTCTACCTCCTAGCACCTAAATCACTATCAAACCTCACCAATTCACTCTCAAACTCGGTGCAAAACCTTCGATCATTTCGTTGCCACTCCAGAATTCTCCGATTCATCTCCTTGGATTGCATCAAAATTTGTCCTAAAACACTTAATTCTAGACAAGGCATTGTAGGCCGAACTGATCCCAACCTTTTAGCAACTACAAATCCAAGAAACGTAGATATGTCCAAGCACTGTTAGTACCATCGTAACTTCGGCCATACGATCGAAGGGTGTCAAACGCTAAAGGACATTATAGAAGAACTTATCCAAGTTGGTCATTTGTGTAAGTTTGTAAAGACAAGCACCAACTCATACCAATTTCCGTAAAGGGAGAGGTATCCTCCTATCGGAAAGAACAATGCACATGGCGTGGACGAGAAGGATCACGTCGTTTTGACGAAGACCAACGTCCGGCCAAACAGAGAAGAAAGAGTGAAAGTCCTGTACGTAGAACTCAGCCCCGGAGCGAGGGTCCTCAGAGGAACGAGCGATCAAGACGCGACGTTCGAGAAGTCATCAATACTATAGCCAGTCCGATTCCACTCTAAAAACATCGGTCGGAGAGAGAGACGAATTTGTAGAAGTCCTTCCCTATAGAACTGAGACCCCAAATACACCACGGGGCAGGTGAATACGATCGCTAGAAGATTCGTTGGAGGTGGATGTCCAAGTTCCGCCCATAAGAAGCACCATCGGGCAATTCAGTCGGTCCATTCGATAACCAACAAGGGTCGACCGAGGATTTCGCTAATCACCTTAACAAATGATGACTTCACTGCCATCGACCGTGCCCAGGACGACCCCATGGTCATAACCGTGGATATAGATAAATTTTCCATCACCAAGGTTTTTGTGGATTAAGGCAGCTTGGTCGATATTCTGAACTGGAAGACTTTTAAGAAAATAAGGATTCCCGAATAAAAAATTCATCCATACGGCTAACAAATTGTTGGATTTTTCGGAGAATGGGTGGAAACATCGCGCATACTAAATACTAAAGTGTACAAAAAGGTTTTTGTAGTTGTGTCTTACAATTATCATAAATTTCATATATACTTATTGATATCAACCTGTGAGATTGAGTTCTGAGTGAAATCATTGTAAATCCTTCACTCATTGTGAAGAATGCCCTGTGAGATTTCATTGTTACTCTTTGTAGAAAGTGTTTTCTCATTGTATTAATATTTTTGATCTTAGGGGAAGATTATGACTGATTGCCTGAAGAGGTAAAGAATAATTGGTGACCTACAGAGGTGTAAGAATAATTGTGTACCTGAAGAGGTGTAAGAATACTTGTGTACCTGAAGAGGTGTAAGAATACTTTTGTACCAAGAGAGGTGTAAGAATACTTGTGTTAGTGAAAACTCTTAAAGGGGTTACTTAAGGGGACTGAACATAGCCCTGATTATAGGATGAACCAGTATAAATTTGTGTCTACTACTCTCTACTCTTACTATATTAAATGCTAACCTTGGTTTGATTATAATTCTATATGAGTTTAGGCTCCATTCAACCTTTCCTTTTGCAACCAACTGCACCTTTAATATATTATATGTTCAGAAGGATGTAGATCCTTCTCAACTCAAAGCTTGGTCAGAGCTTTATAAAGGCTTAAATAAAAAGTTGAAGGACAACATGCCATAGATATGAAATCCTCTAAAAGGCCATTTAGAGGCTCGTGACCTAAAAAAGCTCACTTATTATGAGAAAATAAAAATGTTAGGAGTGCATGAGGTACATCTCCAAGATTGTCACTTGAAGAAAGGCTCTGCCACATGTGAAAAAGGGCATCAAGCAAGGTCTACCTCAAAACAAACCCAACTCAGAGAAAAGGTATATAGAGCTTAGCAAGTTCTAGAAAAAAGATGTGTTTAGTCGATGAAAAAAAAGTGTTTTAAAGTGGGTTTAACTCACACTTAAGTTGATGCTACATAAAATTATAGAAAAAAACATTGAAATTTGAAGCAAATGAGAGTACACATGACGGTGTAAAAACATTCAAACCATCCAAATTTTTCATTTCAAACCATTTAAAAATGAATTTAGTCCTCCATTTAAATGTAATAAAATATAAAATATTAATTATAATACAAAATCCAACAAGAACTTGCAAATCAAAATTCAAATTTAACTATAAAACCAAGTAATTACATTATTGGAATCCATATCATTATAATTGTAACTCGAAAAGCTGTATGAAGCGATCGACATTAAACTAAAATGTACAATTATGTAAACAATTCTGAAAATACAATTATATATAAAATTTAATTAAAAGTAAAAATATAACATGCATGAAAAGTAATAAAAAACCATTAGAAGATACAAAAGAAATCTTATGTACAATAATAAAAAGTGATATCATCCATAAAAATAGTTTATAAAAACAATGCAAACCATTTTAATAAATAGAATATTTATGTGAAGTGTGAAATAATGAAATTTAAGTTTAGAAAAGGATCATCATGGTCATCAACCTATAATATTTTATGTGAAGTTGCATTATAATATTTTATTACTTAATGTTCTCTTAATAATATTGCTTCAACCATCGTTTTTTTTTTCAAGAACATTTTTTTGTCATCTTCTTCTCCTCGCAATAACTTTCCACATTTCTTGAATATTCAACTTTCTATGCTTTCTTTGTATGAAAGATCCATGCTTCTTAACTATATCCCTGTGACAGCTTTGAACTTCTTAAGATTAATACATGTTTTACAAACATTGACCCATAAAAACAATAAGAATCCAATATCATAAAAATATTTTTATATGTTAAGTATTGCATGAAATAATTTATTGAGTGAAAGTCTGAAGTGAAGAAGTTAGTTTCTCAACGAAAATTATGTTCTTCTCCTCGCAGTAACTTTCCACATTTCTGGAATACACACAACTTTGTATGCTTTCTTTTTATGGAAGATCCATGCTTCTTAATTATATTCCTGTGACAGCTTTGATCCCTGTGACATTCTTGAGCTCTTGTAATGCAGTATCTAATTCCTTAGAAGGTTGGTGAGAATTAGAGCAGATGAAAAAAGCCATGCAAACAGCCCTAGTAGTCAAGAACACAAGGCTGGCTTTGAAGATTAGCCCACACCTGAAAGATAATGTAATTATTTAAGATATATAAAACAGTGATAAACAAGAGCTGTTGCCGAGCTAGGTAACGGTAGCTTGTGACCCGAGTGGGGGTAGTAAGGTGATGGAAGAAGCAATATTGGAGGAAGATGAAAATAGAGCCTTATTTAGTGTTTCTTCTCCTTTGGTATAATATACGTAAGAGGTGTGCTGTAATACTAAAAATCGCACACACCACAATGTATTCCACAATGTACTTGTAATACTGAAAATCGCACACTTCACAATGTAGAAGAAATGCTGCACTAGCTTCTTCTCCTCAACAGTAATACTGCTTCAACCGTCACCTTTTTACACTTCTCTAAACACCACCTTCTAACCATGCATAAAGAGATTTGAAGATTTTATGGTAATTTATGGTAAAGGGATTCTATAAAAAAAAATATTGCGTTCATGTTCATTTATTGTAATTTCAAAGTGATGTTCATTTATGGTTTACTATGGGAAACTCAATATTAGGAGTATAGTACTACCAAACTCAATCTCCACATTTAATTTTCTTCTTTCAGTTAATTATTTTTAATTCCAAAATACCAATTTATTTCTTAAAATTCAAAATGATGGCGTCAAACTTCTTCCTTCAGTTAATAAAATCATAAAATCCTAAAATATATAAGTTAGCAGAGGGTATAATAAAGTTATAAATTTAATGAATAATAAGTAACAGAAAATTTATATTTATTATGTACAAAATATTGGAACAAATAAAATTATAAAGAAAATGTATAAAACTTGATTGTATAATAATGTGTGTGAGAGTAACTAAAATTCAAAAAAGTGAATAAGAGGTGGAGGAGAGAGAGAGAAAGAGAGAGAGAAAACCACAAATGAGAGAAAATATAGAAAGATGGTTTGGGTACAGGTATTAGAGAGAGATTAATTTCAAAAATTTGGATTGGAAATCTGGATTTTCTATTATTGAGATCCTTATAAACAAAATGGAGATCTGCTATGAAAATATAATAAAATTTGGATCAAACTAAAAACTGGATTTAAATAAATGGATTTTTAATGGATTAGAGCAATGTAAAAATGGAGCAATTTGACAAAAGTGGATTTTTTGTCCAACCCTACTCTTAACTTTCATCATAATTAATTTTTTCTGTATTACTCTATTCTTCTTTTTTTATTTCTTTTTTAGGTCTCTAGGATATTTTTTTTCTTTTATTACGATTAGTTGACCTTTCTTTGGTCTTAAGTTCATTTGCGCATCCACACACACACTTTACTGCTTTCAAATTGTTTTGAAGTTTCTTAAGGAGACTTTTGTTAAACATATTTGAGGAAATATCTGACTAGGAAAGCCTTGCTATTTAAGTAGTCAATTGTGACTTACCTCGCTTTCCTGGAGTGTACTTGAAGACTTCACACTTTAGATTCCTTGATTAACTTCACTAAAAAATATCTAAACACGCGAAAACAATTTTATTCACCCTAGTTCAAATTTTAAGTCTTTTGAGAAAATCTTCCAATTTCCAAATTTAACTATAGGTAATCATAAGATACTTTCGTCTTTGGACAAAAGTGATAGAAGCCTCTCTGAGATAAAATAAATGCTTATAAAATATGCCTAATCTCAGAAAAGTAAAACACATAGGTCTAAAATTAAACATGAAGAAACCTTACATAGACCTAGGAGTAGATAGGGGGAATCGTATTATCCAAACAACGAACTGTATAAGAAACCCTATTCTCCAAGAGAAGAGGTATTCCCAAATGTCCATTTTATGGATAAAAATCATAGCTCATCCTACCCTAGAAAGGACTTCAAGAGGGAGGGTTACTCATCCAAACCACATTCTAGGAAGAAGCCTTATCACAACATATCTTTTGCTAAACCTATTGTTTCTAAACCTAGTCTTCAATATCTAAATAAATTTATTACAATAGGTAAAAAATTTATAGATGGACACAAATATAATATCTGTAAAGAGAAAAAGAATTTAGAGAAAAATTAGAATATCTTCAAAAGAAACAAGAATCTCCATCCCTAGAAACTCAACAAGAGGTACCTCACATTTTAGACACATTGACAAGTGTCTAGTACTAGTATTGTCTATATATTATTCCCAATGACTTTTTCCTAGATACAAATATTTTGTTGAAGAATGTTAATCAACTTATATTCTCCATGGAGAAAATGATTTTCATAATACTTGTTAAATTTTTAAAAGGTTTTCTCTTATGCTAGTTATCAATTTATTCCTTTGTTTATTCAAATGTTGAAATACAACATACATGCCATTTTCAATCTTATAAACCTTTTTGGATTCCAAATGATAGGAATTTAGTTGTGAGTCAACAAGTGAAAGTCCAAGAAGGAGGCTTGGTAAGGTATCCCGTCGTGATAATGAACCTTAATACAAGCTGTCATAACCTATGCGGTTTGAGAGTTCTGTTGACAAGGAACAAATCAAATCTGAACTAAAGGTCACAATTCTCTCAGCAGTGTGTTCGTGGTGGTAGGATGACTGTAGGTGCTGGTTTTATGATTTTTATGCAGGTGCAGGAACTATGATTAAGCAGGCGCAGGTTTAGGTGCTATGATTCAACTTAGATTGAAAATTCTGTGGGCTGATTTAAACTCCTATGGTTCTCTGGAGATCTGATGCAAAACTGAATCATAAATGTAGTGTATATCATGCCTAAATGAGAATATAATTCAGATGCCTAAATGTGAAGATTGGATGTTCAAAGTATGGGTTGGTATGTTGCTGCCATAATATCAACACATTCTGCTTTTGGAATTTTGGAACTGCCTGTGGTGACCTGCGGTACCTACATCCATTTGTGGTCACTTGTTTAGTTAAATAGCATTGTGCTGGAAAGTGTTCTTTTAGTAGCTCTATAGATTATGGTTATGCATTTTTCAGTAGTTTTTTGGGTGCTCTGAATGTGATGGTTGATACATATATTTTATCTAAATCAGGAGCACCTATTTGATGTATACGGGTTGGGACATCCCTGAAATGTCCCATTTTAATTATTTTTATTCTTTGCTGATAAAAAAAAAGAGTGAAAGTCCAACCTTCTTCAGGACACTATGCTAAAATTGTTTTAACTCACATTGTGCCTATAGAAATTTGTGGCTAGTTTTTTAATACCTTCACAAGTAGTGGAAAACCAACTACAAACACATTTAATATTTTACAAATCTTTGTGTAGGACTGAATCAGAAAAGAACATAAATTCTTCTAAAAATCCTCGGGAAAGATTGTTTGACATAAAACAATGAAATCAAAATATTAAGCAACTTCATAAGATTGAAAAACAAGAGAGTATTTCTTGGGTATATCTTGCCTGTATTTTTCTTTTTCTCACTTTTCCTGTATCATTCTCAACCCAACCTCTTTTCATGTTACAATCTTATTGTAAGAAAGCTATTTTTTTTCTTCTACATTGTTTTCTCTATTCCTTGCGGTATCTCATTTACATGCCTTAGGAAATAAGAACCACAATAAAGGTACACTAACTAATTTTGTTTTTTGTTTACATACCCAAACACTTTTATTCTTTTGCATTCTCCTTATGTTTGTTATCTTTTTGAGGTGGATCCACAAATCGGGTGGATATTGAATCCAATGTTTAAAAATAAGGTATCAATTTAGGCGGATCTGAGGGCATATCCTTTTGAAGGGAGGGAGCCTAATGGGGGACCATCCAAGGCAAGCTACCTTCATCTTAAATGAACACCATGTATTCAAGGTTGCATTAAATGAATGAAGTATTCATAATTGAGGTTGATTCTCTCCCCAATCTCCCTTTGCTATTTCTAAGACTAATGAAAACCTTAGAAAGTTTATCTCATCTCTTTCTACCTTCTAGCACCTAAATCACTATCAAACCTCACCAATTCACTCTCAAACTCGGTGCAAAACCTTCAATCATTTTGTTGCCACTCCATGAATTCTCCAATCCATCTTCTTGGATTGCTTCAAAATTTGTCTAGAACTTGTTTTAAACTAGAGAAAGATATGTCCCTTATGGTAACTAAATTAATAAATAAGAGTCTAGCTTAAAATATTAGTAGCTAAAACTTTGATAGCCAATTTATAAATTTGTATAATAATAGCAATTACTTTAAATGCCAATAATTTTTTAGTTTCTAAAATATTATTTAATTTAATCAATATAGTGACAATAAGTAAGGATGTCTCAATTCCAAACTAACTCTGACAACCCCAAGCTAACCATTGTTGATTCAAGACTGCATTTGCAAAAGCTTTGCTTAAGGGCAAGTAAAGAGCTAAGGTAGGGGGAGTTGATAAGGGTCAAATTGTAGTAAAAATCATAGACCAATAAACATGCAATTTTATGTAGAAATTGTGCAAAAACATGTCAAAAGCTCTCCAACTCCAGCTGCACTTAGAGACAAAGAAGAAAATAGGATACATGCATAAATCTTAAAGGAAAAGGCCAAAAGCCAAGCAAACAAAGATGGAGAAAAAAGATTAAATCTTCCTAATGCATGAAGAATGACTTAGCGGATTAAGTCCAAAGAAAAAATTCATGAAAAACACTCAAAACACTGAGCGCATTTGCATACGCTAAGGGGTTCAAGGGCAAAATAGTCAAAGAGATACAAAGATAAAAAAGTTGAGTGAATTACAAAGGGTAGAGCGAAATAATATCTTTAATAATGAAGAATGCTCAAATTCGCTCAGAAAGAGCTTAAACCAACCTTTACCAAGTTTCAGAACAAAGGAATTTCGCTTGAAGCCTAAGCCAAACCATTTTTGCTTCATGGTTAAGAAAGGTCGGAGTTGGGTTGAGCTTGAAGTGAATCCTTGGCAAATATTTAACTTTGGGAATCCCAAAAAGTCCAAAAAATGGGCTTAAATCCCAAATATTGCTTAATGATGACGCATGTCAATCCATTGAACGGATTAGTCTATGCTGAGCGAATGATGAATAATTTTGAATCTCATTAAAAAATCCTATGAATAGAAATCTTAAGAAAACGTTCAAAAACATCAAAAACTTTGAAAAACAAAAATTAATTAAGTATTATATTGATTAAGTTATATACTATTTTACAAACTAAAAAAATTATTAATATTAAAAGTTAATTTCTATTTAATGATTTTTTTATAATAATAAAATTAAAAAAACGAGATCTTCCTATCCATAAGAAGAGGTTGGTAGAGGTGGGTTCTTCTATCATGCATACGTTTTGGTGTTATCTTTATGCCCTTTTTGTATGCAAGTGGGGCCCACGGTTATTTGCTTGAATTTGGCTCATTAGATTCCATGCAACTGGAATTGGAGTGTCCATGCTTTTTATATTTTATTTTATTCCTTCATCTATCACTTGCATTAAGAGTGTGGGCCACTTTTTATTTTTATACAAAATGTAAAAATATATTTTTATTCTTTTTGTGTCACTTTTATAAAGTAATTTTTTTTATTATGTACTCCGGACGCATTCGAAAAAAGACTTCCAGATTATATCGTCTAAAAACTAAAAAAGACTTATGGATTATGTAATCTCGAAACTAATAATGCATATGAGAAAATGTTTATGGATTATGTAATCCAGAAGTTAATAAGAGACTTCTGGATTACGTAATCTAGAATATTACACAGAGATATTATTGAAAATACAAAATTTATAAAGGTGGGAGAAGAACATATGGAAGTGAGGAAGAAACAGTTTTTTCATGTTATTTTTACTTTTGCACCATGAGTTTGTTCTAAAATTTGGGCCATGGTTTCTAGGCCCCTTTTTGTGTTTTATATTTTTGTTATTCGCACCCCCAATTTTGTAAAAGAATCAATGTGCTCTAAATATCATGATTAAAAACATTGATTTTGTTATGTAAAGATAAAAGATACAAACAAGGATAATGAAATTTACAAAAAGTTGTATATGAAGAACTCAGTTACATAGACAAGTTAGTTATATTGGCCTAAGTAAATTAGTTAGACTAATTGCATAGAAAACAAACTATGGTAATAAGCATACAAACAATTACTTTAAACCAGAAATAATTGTTACAACATAATCAACCAATAACATTGGGTAACATAATATACACTCACAAGTTTGATAAAGCTCATCCTAAAGATTATTCATAATTTTTACACACATATATATATATTTATATATTCCTTTTTCTATTGAATAGGTGTCATCAAATTATATTTGATAATCACTAGTCTCAATTATGACAAACTTGATGCTCTTAGTTACCATCACTTTCTTCAAGAGAGAACAATAGCTAAAAGAAATTCCTTCTACAAATTTGATTGGTATCAGTGTAACTGATCTGTGTTCATTTTCTTTTTTACAACAAGGAATGGTTTGAACATCATGAGTAACCCAAGTGCTTGAACTAAGTTCAGGACAAAGAACACCATATGTGTGCCTGCAATTAAATGTACATCAGTAAGCAGAGCTAAAGCTTAGATTTCACATTTGATTTGGTCAATTAATTGAATTTTGATTTATTCTTCAAAACCATTAAATTAATGGAAATGTAATATCTAACTTGTGAGCACACGGATTAAAATTAACATATTTTATGCTTTTTGAATGTGAAAAGAAAAGCTTTTGACATTTAAAGTTACACAAAGAGTGTTCTCATCTGTCGTATATTAAACAAAAACCAGAATAAACTATACCTGGGAGGAATGAAGCATCCATCCTCTTTTGTGACCAAGTTAATCTGCATTCACCATCATCATATAAGAAAAAAGAGGATAGAAAGTATGTGAATAAAAACCTCTACTAATGAAATAATATTCAACCATCATCATATAAGAAAATTGGAGATAAAAAATATGTGAATAAAAATCATTACTAATGAAATAATATTCGACTATTAAAGTGTCTAAGTGGATTAAGTGGATTGGGGGTATTCTTGGATAAATTTCTCTATAAATTTTTTTGAAAGAGAAACAAGAAGAAAAAATGAAATGAGTTTCTTTTTAAGTTAATCCAGTACGAATGAAAACGTTCTTCTGCCTTTTGACTAAGTTAATCTGCATGAAGTATACACTCATATAAGAAAATTGGAGATAATTTATGGTTGTAGTTGTTAAAGTTAAGTTCAAGAGCACGGATGAATTGAGACTTAAAAGGTTTTTGCAAATTTTAGTTTTTGATTTTTTTTTTTAATTTTAACTTATTGATTACAAAAAACTACAAGCTAAAAAATACAATGAGAAAAGTTGTTTAAACCATAAATAGATTATTTGGGTATGTCTCGATGCAGTTGAGTTTAAAGCGCTTACCCTAGAAGATAACATGAACCTTATATCTGTTTTTAAAGAGGAGGAAGTCAAGGAAGTGGTGTGACAATGCGAAGGATCATAGAGTCCTGGACCCGATGAGTTCAATTTCAACTTTATTAGGAAAAGTTGGGAGTTTATAAAAGACGAGTTTGTAAAGGCCATGGCCTTGTTTCATGAAACAGATTCTATTCCAACGAGGTATGAGGAGTCAACAAATCATTTGTTTTGTGAATGCAGAGTTGCTTGGTTAATTTGGAATCTTTGTTATGATTGGTTAAGAGTAAGATCAGTCGATTTTATGGATCTTAGGTCTCATTTTGAACATTTCAAGATTCTGGATGCACCCACTTCAGTTAATCTTATTATGGGCAACGTGTGGATTGCGTTGATTAGTGAAATTTGGAGGCATAGGAACAACTGTTTATTTAAAGGTGGAGTGGTTGACAACATTGAGGTGTTCTCTCTGGCACATATTAAGGTTTGGTCCTGGATCTCTTCAAAGATACCGTCAGCTAATTTCTCATTCTCTGATTGGTGTCTTGAACCTTTGGTTTGTATGCATTCAATTTAGTTTTGTTATGAGGATTGATCCTTGTTATTCTTTGTTATTTTGATACAAATGAGTTTGACTGTAGGAGGTTTTGTTGGCTGATTTGTAGTTGGAAAGGTAATCTGTGAACATCATTTTACTGTATAAGGGTTGGATCACCCTGAAGTGGTCCCATTTAATTTCATTGCTATTTGCTGATAAAAAAAAAATCCAAAGGGGTGCAATGCATCATTCATAGCATTGGTACCAAAAGTGAAGGACCCCTCTAAGCTGGAGCAATATTGACCCATCTCTCTAGTGGGGGCTATTTACAAAGTCATTACAAAGGTGTTGGTCGAAAGAATAAAGAAAGTGCTAAACTCTATTGTTGATGAAAGCCAATCTGCATTCCTAAAGGGGAGAGAGATGTTGGATAGCGTGCTCATTGCCAATGAGGTGATAGAGGATGTTAGAAGGTGTGGGAGGAGAGGTCTATGCTTGAAGGTGGACTTTGAAAAAGCCTATGACTCGGTTAGGTGGGAGTTTCTGTATAATATGCTCCATAAGATGGGTTTTCATAGCAAGTGGGTTATATGCATGCGAGGATGTATGGAATCGGCCACAATATATGTGTTAGTTAATGAAAGCTCAACGGAGGAATTCAAACCAACAAAAGGTTTGAGGCAAGGTGATTCGCTTGCCCCTTTTCTTTATATTGTGATAGCTGAAGGTCTAGCTGAGTTAGTAAGACAAGCTAATAAGACCAACCTGCTATCAGGAGTTAAGTTTGGTAGAGAGGAGGTGGAGCTTAGTATTCTGCAATTCGCAGATGATATCCTTTTTTTTGTGAAGCGTCCCATAGCAATGTGGTAACTTATGTGGCTAAAAGAGAATACTAATGAATAATTTGTCAACTGCTAACAGGTCAAAGTTAACTAAGTAATTTCTATTAAATATCCTACTATACAATACACTAACACAGGAAATGAGCTACCTATGCATATTGTTAGAAACCAATTGCAAAGTAAATGAGTTTCACAATGGCATACATAGTGAGGGATTTAGAATTCAACAACTATAATCGCCATATCTTAAAGGAACTTATCATGAAGTTTCTGGGACAAATAAATTAAATTAATCTGTTATTATAAATTGTACAAAAAAAAACTCTATATATGCAGGTCTTATGGCAAGTATCATTTAAGATATTAATCCCAAGTAGAGTTCTACAATAATATCTTTTTAACTATGAGGTAAGTCGAACAAAAGTGGAAGAAATAATAGGAAAGCTTACACTGCACCACCTGTAGCAGGGCCAATAGCATTTAATAGAGACATGCCTGTCATAGAAATTCCATTAGCAGCACCCCTTTGGTGTTGTTCCTGTTTTCCAAATCAACATCAGATATGCTACAATTTCATCAACAACTACTCTCCACAATTTTATAGAATCAGAGGACAAAGAATTGTCCAAAAGTTTACCACTGCTCGGTTTTGTAGAAGGAGCAAACCAGTTACAATGGTGATCTAAATCCAATAAAAATAGAAGAATCAGTCAAATTTATAGCATACAGAAACTTTTCTGAATCAAGTAAAGTTATAGCATATCAAGTCCTCAAAATTAGCAATAAATGATTATAGAGGTGCACTTACAGAAAAAATATTCTTTAGAATTGAACAAATACTTAACACTATGTATAGTGCTACGCCTGACAACAATGGTATGAAGGGGTAGCTTTGCAAAATAGGTATGGATAAAATCTGCATATATGGAACAAAAGGGCATATTGCAAATAACAAAAAATGAAATGTTTAAATGAAATAATTGCCAGAATCAGATGAAAACCCACAGATGAGATTCGGCCAAGTGAAATAGGTCCACTAGCTTTTTCCACATATGGATATATGGTAAGTTGGTAAATGATAAGTGCAAAACCTGAACATTTTGAGAAGTCACTGAATAATATTTGTCATGCAAAGAGGTATATGAATATCAACACGTAAGTTTTATCAGCAAGAAAGAATAACTCGTTCAATCTTATACAAATCGGAAAAAAACTTAATTCGTAACTTTTTTTATATAAAAATAATTTTTATCATATATGCACAAAAAGATATGATAATTGAGATCATAGTAGTTAGAATTTTACGATTCACGATACGTATTATACGAAACAATACAGTTTCACCCTTTCACGATACGAATCGTGTGAAGAATCTTTTTCGTCCCTGAATCTTAGCTGTATTGTGTGATTCGCACGAAGGATTGTTGAATCGCGATACGAAACGATTTCGTATTGTGTGAATTAGTGTGGATTTTAAAAAATGAGTAAATAAAAAAAAGATAGACATAATTTGTTTAATAACATGTATGCACCACATTAGTTTTTTAGAGGTTGTTTTGGTGAAATTGTGTGGTATATTATATATATATAATTTATTGTATCTTGTATGTATACATATCTTATATATTTAAATATATATTAAATTTTTTAATGTTTATGAATCTTACGATTCACGATACGAAACAATTTACGATTCATAATATCCGTTCTCCGATACACTACTTGTATCTCGATTCTACTACCATGCTTGAGATGGCTATAACATTTTATATATCAAAATATACTTATATGAAGTTTCTTAAGCCAAGTGAATAAAAATTCAGCAAGACCAATAAAAAGAGAAAAACATTCTCAAGCAACTGTCATGTGGTTTCATAAGTAAAATCATAAAATTTGAGTCTACCAGTAATAAGAATTTATTGTATGTTCCAGAGATGCACCTGATATTGAAAGAACATTACCAACATTATCAGTTGTAAAGTTTAAACCCCCAAACCTTTGAGGAGAAACAGCCCATAAGGAGAAAACCTAAAGAAAGAAGCATTGATGAATGTTGTTCAGTTAAAAATACATGGAAAAAAGTAGGAAATATCCAAACAAGATATATAAGGACATGTAAAGAAAATTTCTAACTCCATTAAGTATCTTACCTCTAGATAAGTAATATCATGAAGTGAGAAAATGCAATATGCAATGATAGATGACATTAAGGGCCAATTAAGGAAGAGGTTTTCATTTTTTTGGATATTTTCATTGTCAGTCCCATTGTTTCCATTTTCTAAAGCTTTTGCATCTTCTATGGATTCATCACTGTAATTGTGGTTGTGAAGTGTTTCCTGCAGGCATTTTAACATATAAGGGTTTTTCATGATAAAAATGTCATCATTGAAATGTTAGAATAAAATCCACAATACTTAGAGAGGATAAAAAAAATTCACATACTGGAATCCAGATGCAGCCAATTGCTACTACAAATGCAAGTGCTGATATAACAAAGTTGGGTAGGAAGTATGGAAACCTGGACAATAATTCATGTTTGGGAAAATGAAAATTAGCACATCATTAAATGATAAAAGGGTAGAAAGACAAAGATGAAAATTGGATCCAGAAGAGAACTTACTTATCCCAAAAGCAATCCTTTGGAAATATATGAGGGTACTTTTCTACTGGCTATAATGAAAATTTTCCAAAAGATTAGAAAATGGCTGAACAATTATTTCAAGCATCTATGTTCCTCAACTAAATACAAAATTTCAGGTGTCAATCTTCTCAAAATACCATAAGTCTTTCAATTCAAAATAATTGTTACTATGAAAAATAAAGAAAAAAAGATAGGATTAATTCTCCTTGTGTAAAATACACACATATGATTGTTTATTTATAGATGAAAATAATAAACATAATAGAATAACATAAATTATGGGTTAAGTCCATTACATTTAACATTCTCCTCAAGTTGGTGCATATATGTACAAAACTTGTTACAAATATAATCAATTATAGGTTCCAATTAAAATTTAGTGAAAATATTTTTTAGCTGATCATTCAAATTAACAAACTTAGTTTTGATGTTTCATGATACAATATTTTCTCAAATGAAATGAAAATCAATCTCAATATGTTTTTTCCTTTCATGAAAGACGATATTTGAGCTAATATGAGGAGTGTCTGATTATCACATATGAGTGACCTCTCGAAATTGCAATTCTTTAAGTATATATTTAAGCCAAATAAACAAACTCACAAGTAGTTGAGGCTATAACTCTATATTATGCTTCAACACTAGATTTTGCCACAACATTTGCTCTTCCAAGAAATCAAATTATAATCACCAATAGAAACACTATCCTAGAGTGGATCTTCTATGAAACAAAGTTCCTACCCAATCATCATCTGAATAACATACAACTCTAGTATGATTATTGTGATCATATAGAAAGCATTTGATGCTTCTGCTAAACTAGGTAGGAATTTGACATTAGGATGCATAGGTGTATTAACAAATTTTGAATTCACTAATCCAGCTTCCACCAAAATATCTAATGCTTACTTCATTTGAGAGATAAAAATATCATTGTTGGATTGTGTTATCTCAATCCCCAAGAAATATCGGAGTTTGAAAGATCTTTGGTCTGAAAGTGGTAAAAAATATGTTGTTTTATTTGAGAGATGTCATGGTGATCACTACTTGTGAGAACATTGTCATCAAAATATACTACTAGATAGATACACCTAACACTTGACTGACGGTAAAAAACTGAATGGTTTGCCTTAATGCAAGTCATATGAAATTGTTGAACAACATTACTAAACTTTCCAAACCAGATCCTAGGAGAATGCTTGAGACCATATAAAGATTTGTGGATATGACATACCAATCTAGAAGAATCCACCTGAGCAAAAAAAAAAAAAAAAAACAGAAGGTTGCTCCATATAAATTTCTTCCTTCAAATCCCTATTATAAAAAACGTTTTTGACATCCATTTGACAAATATGTCATCTTTAAAGAGTTTTCATGGTTACGAATAAATGAACATAAGCCATCTTTTTCACTAGAGAAAACGTATCACCATAGTTCAAACCAAAATTTTATGTATAACCTTTAGCCATAAGACGAGCTTTGAGATGATCAATAGTACCATCAAGACCAACTTTGACGCAAAAACCCATCTACAACAAATAATAGATTTCACATAAGGTAAAGAAACAAGTTTCCAAGTTCCACTGGTCTGAAGATCACTTATTTCATCAAGTATTGCTCGACACCAACCGGGATGAGCTAAGGCATCATCTACAAACTTTGGAATGGACAAAAAAAAAATAGACGAAAGACAGATATAAAAAGGTTGAGATAATCAATGGTAGCTTAAAGTAGTATAATACGGTGAGAGATTACGAGTCTAACGTATACCTTTACAGAGGTAATGAGAAGATCAAGTTTAACCATCGGAGTCGGAAGGTGCAGAGGATCTGGCACTAGAAGAGAGTCATTTGATGGATGATGGGAAGTCTTTCGGGAATATTTAGGTACACTAGACACAACAAGAGGATAAAAAGAAACCGAAAGATGTACTTGATCAAATGGAGACACAGGTGAAGAGCATAAAGACTTAAAATAAAAAGAACACTTAATGAATGTGTCGTCTACAGGTATGAAACAACAATTAAAAGAGGGTGAGAAACATTTATATCCCTTTTTAGATCTAGTGAATCCTTAAAAAACACATTTGTGTGACCTAGAAGATAATTATCAAGATCAGACAAAAATTGTGAAGAAAACATGTAGACCCAAAAACTTTAAGTGGTAAGGGATGAAGAGGTTCATGAGGAAAATAAATAAATTGAAGAATTTTATTCAATAAAACCAAAGATGTCATACAATTAATTAGATAATTCATTAAGAATAACATCACCATGAATTAAAAGAGTGTGAGTGGTGTTAAGAAGATGTTTATTATTCACTCAACCACACCATTTTGTTGAGGGGTATAAGCACATGGGGTTTGGTGAAGAATTCCAAGAGATTTCATAAAAGTGGTAAACGAATGACAAAGATACTCACAAGCAATCTCATAGTGTAAGGTTTGAATCAAAACTCCAATTTGATTATTAATTTCATTATAAAAATATTGAAATATAGAAAATAACTCAGAATGAGTTTTCATTGAAAATACACCAAGTACATAATCATAAATAAAAATAACAAAATACTGAAACACTAAATTAGACTTAACACGACTTGGTCTCGGTCTCCAAATGTCAGAGTGTACTAAAACAAAAAGGGACAATGCACGTTGTGAGACACGACTAAAACAATAATTACAACTTTGTTTACCTAAATAACACAACTTACAAGACAAACTAGACACTTTGGACACACATGGAATAAGGTGAGTCGAAAGATGTTTTTGCCGACTCAATCGGCAATTGCTGCAAAACACCATTGAGCATTCACCGAAAAAAATAAAACTCTAATCTTATGTTATAGATACCATATTAAGAAGAAGAAAATAAATATAAAATTAATTTCCTTTGTAGAAAATACAGTTATTTATTTATAAATAAAAATAATAACAGAATAACATAAACTATAAACTAATCCTCTTACATTCAACCGTTACAAACAAATATATACTATATAGTTCATATGGAAAAGAGATAGTACCTGAGACAAATACCCTCCCAATGCTGGACCAATTATTAAACCTATGCCCCAAGCTGCACTCACCTAAACCCAAATCACAAATTCAATTACTAGTATGGAAATGCAGTTCTAAGAACCAAGTAAAGGAGCTGGTGTTGCTTACGGTTGAGAGTCCAAGAGCTTGGTGTTCTTCTCGAAAAAGTTCAGAGGCATAGGCCTGTTCAATAATGGAGTTAGGAAAATAGATGCAGGAATGAAAACTTGAATGAGATTGAACAAATTAAATGTGCACAAATTCAAAATTGGTATCCAATAGTACTTGTGGATGAAACATGAAATTGCTAACTGTTATGAGTTAAAAATATGATACCCTCACTGGTCCAAGCAAACAGTTGAAAGTTCCCAGAAGAAACCTCACGATAACAGCCATCCAAAAACTTGTGCTGAGGCCAAATAGTGTGTTGAAAATGATGCTGAAATCAAGTAAGCATTGAAAATTATGGGAAACTTGAAAGCAAAACTTAAAAGAAAGCATACAATTCCTTGACATATATACTTACACTGAAATAATTGCTATAATTATAACAGGTTTTCGACCAATGCGATCAGCTATAGTTCCCCAAAATAAAGATGTCAAACATCTGCCAAACATAAATGCAGAACCTGCAACATTTTGTATCATGCACACATCACAAATAAATAGCTTACAACAATTCAAGACTTCAAAAAATGGAAATACTAGAAGTGATCTTACCCACGTAACCAGCATAAGAACTGATATCAGCTTCTGTTTTCGCAATCTTAAAATCCCTTACCTGAATATCAATGTTAAATTATTGAGGATAGGTGCACCAGCATAAAGTTAATCATTAATCAAAGATTTTTCTCTCTCGAGTAATTCATAACAAATAACAAAACATGATGTGATAACATAAGCAATTAAAAATTGACTTGGTCTGTTTAGCACCGAGAAAACATTTCTAATTAATTACTCCGAATGACTTAGATTGAACATCATGCAGTTCTTGAGAGTTGAACTCATTCATATATTTGCAGATTTCTTTCTAAATTATTTTTATCATATATAAACAATGACTTGATACTTAAATTCATTTTTCAGTTGTAATGATGAATAAATAGAAACTTAAAATTGAACTTCTAGTACTAGAAATAGATAACTATGTACTCAGACAACTTCCAACTTCCAACAATGTCGCAAAATCATAGTATACATAAAGTGAAAAGGTTACAGCAAAGCCTTCTTGATGGTTAAACTCACCATGAAATAAAGGAATGGAAAGAGAGATGATATTGGCAATGCTGTACAGAACAGAAGAAAGTGACATCAGATAGGACAAAGCAACTGATTCATGAAGACCAAAAAAACGACAACAGTAAAACACTAAAATTCCATAAAATATTTGAGCATTCAAGAGAAATATGAAGCAACCATCTCGATTCAATCATCCACCAATAGTTTACATTTTTCCTGTTTTTCTTGAAGAAAAGAATTTCCTGTTTTTCTTGAAGAAAAGAAAAAATGAACTGAAGTTTGGATGTGTATGAACTTCGATTTCACAGACTACCAATATGAGATTTTCCAACACAACACCACAAAAGTTCCAACAAGAAAACTGTTGTGTTCGAATATACAGTAACAAGAAAACACAAAACTTTTATTGACTTGAAGATTATACATAGTAAGTTCCTCAAATCCAATGTAACTACCATACTCATAAGTCATCTATATATAACCTTCCATATACATAAACTCCTCAACATGTAGAATCTAAGAAACTGTTGGTGTTAAGAAATAAAACTTCAACAGAGCAAGATATTTTACTATCTTTATTAACCATTACCTTTATAAACTATCTCTTAAATGCTTATAAGTAGTTACTTAGAAATGTTTATTCAATAATTAAAATAGAAAAATAAAGAGTCACATGCAGTTAAGTTACGTGAATTTATCTACAGTTACAAAATCATAATATCTAACACAAATTCATTTTCATTAAATCGAAACTCTAATCTTCTTCACCAAGGCGTATTATTTGAGAACCATGATCACAAAAACCAGAGCCAACTCTTGCAGAAGTTATAATGCTCAAAAGAGTGTTAAATGCTCACCAGTACAAAGCACGAGCATCCACACGATGAAAAGCTTTGTGAAGGGTACACCTTGTCCCTCACTCAACTCGTTGGCTTTATCCACTTTACAACCAGGGCAGTTCTCGAAGTACTTCTTCTTCTCCAACAATGGCTGATTAACAATCTCCTCTTCCATGTTTGTGACAGAACCCCACCACCCTTTTTCCTACACATTTTACATGCATGCATCATTCAAACCCAGAAAGGATTATCGTAACGTCAAAGTCAGTTTGTTTTGAAGCACATAATGAAAACCAGACATAGGTTAGTTGAGGAAACGAACATACACACGACCAGAGCAGAAAACCCTTAGACTTTGTCGTAGGTTTTGGAATGCAAGATGAACATCACCATTCCTTCTTTATCCAATATAAATAACTTGCACCTCTCATATTTATTTGGCTTTAAATGGTTGATATTTATTTATTTATTTTCTTGCTGATAAAAGAAAAAGTAGTAAAAATTGTAACTCAAGTCAAAGAAATGAAACTTAAAATATTTAATATTTTAATTTTAAAATAAATAACAGCATTTAATATCTCAAATTTAGTATTATAAAATATAATAATAATAATAATTTCTTAAGTAAAATACTTATTATTATTAATGTTTAGGGTTTACTGTATTCAACAAAGTCTCACATATGAAATTATTTAGAAAAAATTTGATACTTTATATATGATGGGACGTGACAAATGTTCTTTTATTTCAGACCGTGAACTAGAAACTAACGTGTGCTAACGAGTTCCACCAGTATGAACAATTATCTGTGAGAATGATTAAGTGGTCCATTTGCTTTTTTCTTTGTTTTCACTTTTATAGGATAAATTAATGATTTCGTCTTTAATTATTAAACAAGTGATCATTTAGTCTATAAAAAAGTTAAAGTTTAATTCAGCTCTTGAATATGGAAAAGTCATACAGTTGAAGCTTTATAAAAGTTTTTTTGATTAACTTTAAATTTGTTATAGAGAAAAAGGGGTTGAGAAATCACTAAAAATAATTAATTAGCTTACTTAACAAATAATCAATATTTTTTTGTATTAATAATATAACTCAATTAGCTCTTATTTACGAATAAAATGGTCACTTACTTCACTTGTACGACTAAAATGAAATCTTATTTAAGAGGGAATATTTTTTTTACTTTATCATATAATTACAAATTATTTATTGATTAATTGGTTTATTTTTATAATAAATATAAAAAATCACGTCAATGATGATTTGTAATTAAAAATTAATATATAATTATTTTACATAAGGACCAGAAAATAGATAAAATTATTTTACAAGTGTAAAGATAAAAAAATTATTTGACTTGTACTGGTATAATTAAAATGACACTTAAATATTTTATTACTAAATTGAAAAAGTATATATAAATAGAAAAATCAATAATTCAGTTTCACTATTTCTCTAGATACTCTTTTTTTTTTCTCTTTTGCTCTCTCTCTTAGATTTTGAGCATGTCTTTCATCATATTAACAATCGGAGGTCACCACTAGGCTTATGGTAATGGATACAAACAAAATAACCCGATTCGAATTTTAGTTAAAGTAAGTTTATTTTTTCTCTTTCTCTTTGAGTCAATTTTGAGTTTTATGTTGTGTTTGGATTGAGGACTAGAAATGTGAGGATTTGATGGAGTGGAAGTGTGAAAATTTGAGAAAAAGTGTGAAGAAAATTTGTGTGTTTGGATTAGAGTATGTTAGAATGGATAAGTGAAAAAAATTTATTGAGATATGTGAGTGAGGTGATAGTTGTGAGGATATTTTGAATTATTTTTAATAGTGTAAGATGTAAGATTACAAATTTATCCTTGTGTATAAAAAATTGAAAAATGAAATATGATTTTTTTTATATAGATTTTTTTTAATTAAAATAATGTAAAATCAAAATTAAAAAAAATGTAAAATTAAAATAAATAAATTAATTAAATACAATATTTAAATATTTTTGTGTTATATTAAAATTTATTTTATTAATTCAGATTATTTAATTTTATTAGTAATATAATTAAATATTTTTGTTAGTTAATATTATTTATGATTATTTCATTTGTATTATATTATGTTATATATATATATTATTATTATTATTATGAACTGTGGGAAAGTAGGAAAAATAAATGTTACAAACAATTACCCTAAACCAGAAATAATTGTAACAACATTACCAAGCAATAACATTGAGTAACTCACAAGTTTGATAAAAAATTGTTTTTCTGTATGCCTTTTTCCATTGAATAGGTGCCATCAAATTAGCTAGTCTCAATTATGACAAACTTGATGCTCTTAGTTACTACCATCACTTTCTTCAAGAGAGAACAATAGCTAAAAGAAATTCCTTCTGCAAATTTGATTCGTATCAGTGTAACTGATCTGTGTGCATTTTCTTTTTTTCAACAAGGAATGGTTTGAACATCATGAGTAATCCAAGTGCTTGAACTATGTTCAGGACAAAGAACACCATATGTGTGCATGCAAACAAATGTACATCAGTAAACTCCTTGTAATATAATGCAACTAGTAAAAGAACCAATTAGGCAAAGAGTGTTCCCATCTGTCATATATTAAACAAAAACCAGAATAAAATATACCTGGGAGGAATGAAGCATCCATCCTCTTTTGTGACCAAGTTAATCTGCATTCACCATCATCATATAAGAAAAAGAGGATAGAAAGTATGTGAATAAAAATCTCTACTAATGAAAATATATTCGACCATCATCTTATAAGAAAATTGGAGATAGAAAGTATGTGATTCTAGTAAGGGGTTTAGAATCCATCAACTATAATGGCGAGATTTTGTGGTATGGTTCTCTCAAGGTTCTTATCATACATCTTTCAATCTAGTAAACTAACAGTAAGGTATGAAAGACACATATCTTAAAGGAACTTAGCATGATTTTTCAAGCACTAATGAATTAAATTAATCTGTTATTATAAATTATACAACAAAAACTCTATATATGCAGGTCTTATGGAAACTATATCATTTGAGATGTTAATCCCAAGTAGAGATCTACATTCATATTTTTTGAAATAAGAGAGGTAAGTCCAATAAAAGTGGAAGAAATCATAGGAAAACTTACAATGTACCACATAGAGACATGCATGTCATAGCAACTCCATTAGCTGCACCTCTTTGGTGTTGTTTTTGTTTTCCAAATCAACATCTTAGATATGCTACACTTCCATCAATAACTACTCTCCAGAATTTTATAGAATCAGAGGACAAAGAATTATCAAAAAATTTACCACTGCTCGGTTTTGTAGAAGGAGCAAACCGGTTATAATGGTGACCTAAATCCAATAAAAAGAGTAGAATCAGTCAAATTTGTACCATAAAGAAACTGATAACACGGGGTTTAGCATATTCAGTCCTCAAAATCACCAATAAATTATTACAGAGGTGCACTTACAGACAGAATATTCTTTAGAATTGAAAAAATACTTAACACTATGTATAATGCTAAGCCTGACAACAATGCTATGAAGGGGTAGCTTTGCAAAAGAGGTATGGATAAAATCTGCATATGGGACAACATGGCATATTTCAATTAACAAAAAACGAAATGTTGAAATGAAATAATTGCCACAATCATATGAAAACTCTCAGATGAGATGCGGGCAACCGAAATAGGTCCACTGGCTTTTTCCACAGATGGATATATGGTAAGTTGGTAAATGATAAGTGCAAGACCTGAACATTTGATAAGTCTTTTTCATGCAATACGTATACACAGATCAACACTATGTAAGTTTTTTTACATCTATGTTAAGTATATAGAACAACACATGTATGCACAAAAAGATTGCACAAAAAGATATGATACTTGAGATTGGCCATAACATTTTATATCAAAGTATACTTATGTGAAGTTTGGAAACCCAAGTCAGTAAAATTCAGCAAGACCAGTAAAAAGAGAAACACTTGCAAGCAACTACCATGTGGCCTCATGAGAATTCACAAAATTTGAGTCCAACAGTAATAAGAATCTATTGTTTGTTCCAGAGACACACCTGATATTGAAACAACATTACCAACATCATCAGTTGTAAAGTTTAAACTCCCAAGCCTTTGAGGACTAACAGCCCATAAGGAGAAAACCTAAAGAAAACAGTATGGATCAATGTTGTTCAGTTAAAAACGCATGGAAGAAAGCAGGAAAATATCCACACAAGTTAGACATGCAAATAAATTTTCTAACCTCATTAAGTATCTTACCTCTAGATAAGCAATATCATGAAGTGAGAAAATGCAATATGAAATGATGGATGACATTAAGGGCCAATTAAGGAAGAGGTTTTCGTTTTTCTGAATATTTTCATTGCCAGCCCCACTGTTTCCATTTTCTAAAGCTTTGGCATCTTCTATGTATTCATCACTACAATTGTGGTTGTGAAGTGTTTCCTGCAGGTATTTCAACAATTATATTGCTTCTGTAGAGGAACTAGGCAGCATAAACAGCAAAGAAAAAGTGCAGTTAAGCGGAGAAAAACATACAAGGGTTTTTCATGATAAGATGTAAATGTTACAATAAAATCCATAATACATAAAGAGGATAAAAAAAGTTCAGTCAATGAGATACATACAGGAATCCAGATGCATCCAATTGCTACTACAAATGCAAGTGCTGATATTACAATGTTGGGTAAGAAGTATGGAAACCTGCACAATAATTCATGTTTGGGAAAATGAAAATCAGCACATCATTAAATGATAAAAGGGTAGAAAGACAACTTATACTTATCCCAAAAGCTATCCTTTGGAAATATATGAGGGTACTTTTCTGCTATTTCAAGCATCTATGAACTGAACACAGAATTTCTGGTATAATCTTCTCAAAACACCAGAAGTCTTTCAATTCAAAAACAATTGTTACAAAGAAAATATATATTGTATACTCCAGATGGAAAAGAATAGAGATAGTACCTGAGACAAATAGCCTCCCAATGATGGGCCAATTATTAAACCTATGCTCCAAGCTGCACTTACCTAAACCCAAATCACAAATTCAATTACTAGTGTGGAAATGCAGTTCTAAGAACTACTTAAGGGAGATGGTGATGCTTACGGTTGAGAGTCCAAGAGCTTGGTGTTCTTCTCGAAAAAGTTCAGTTGTATAGGCCTGTTGAATAAAGGAGTTAAGAAAATAGCTATTCTAATGGAAACTTGAATGAGATTTAACAAGTTAAATGTGCACAAATTCAAAATTGGTATCCAATAGTACTTGTGGATGAAACATGGAATTGCTAACTTTTAGGAGTTAAAAATATTATACCTTCACTGGTCCAAACAAACAATTTAAACTTCCCAGAAGAAACCTCACGATAACAGCCATCCAAAAACTTGTGCTAAGGCCAAATAGTGTGTTGAAAATGATGCTGAAATCAAATAAGAATTGAAAATTATGGGAAACTTGAAAGCAAAACTTAAAGAAAGCATGCAGTTCCTTGACATATATACTTACACTGAAATAATTCCTATAATTATAACAGGTTTTCGACCAATACGATCAGCTATAGTTCCCCATAATAAAGATGTCAAACATCTGCCAAGCATAAATGCAGAACCTGCAACATTTTGTATCATGCAGACACCACAAATAAATAGCTTACAACAATTCAAGACTTCAAAAAATGGAAATACTAGAAGTGATCTTACCCACATAACCAGAATAAGAACTAATATCAGCTTCTGTTTTCGCAATTTTAAATTCCCTTACCTGAACATAAATGTTAAATATTGAGGATATGCAGCAGCATAAAGTTAATCATTAATTGAAGATTTTTTTTCTCTGAGTAATTCATAACAAAGAACAAAACAGGAAGAAGAACATAAGCAGTTAAAAATTGACTTTTGTGTGTTTAAGCCTGAAGAAAATTTTCTAATTAATTACTCAGAATGACTTAGATTGAACATTATGCTATTTTCGTTTTTTTCTAAATTATTTTTATTATATATTTATAAATAATATTTTATAGATTACAAAATTATTGGTATTTAAAGTAGTTTATATTATTAATAAAAATTTATAAAATAATTTTTAAATTAACATCTTTATTCGGAGAGAAGTTGCAGCAAAGCCCTCTTGATGGTGAAACTCACCATGAAATAAAGGAATGGAAAGAGAGATGATATTGGCAATGCTGTATAGAACAGAAGAAAGTGACATCAGATAGGACAAAAAGCAACTGATTCAACCAAAAAACTGACAACAGTAAAACACTAATTTTCATTCAAAACACTGAAATCTAAAATCCCATAAAATATTTGAGCATTCAAGAGAAATATGAAGCAATCATCTCGATTCAATCATTCACCAAGAGTTGACCTTTTCCTGTTTCTCTTCAAGAAAAGAAAAAGGGTGAACCAAAGTTATCTTCTTCACCAATGCGTATTATTTGAGACCCATGATCACAAAAACTGTTGCAGAAGTTATAATGCTGAAAAGAGTGTGAAATGCTTAAGATTCTCCACTTTACAACCAGGGTAGTTCTCTTAGTACTTCTTCTTCTTCTCCAACAATGGCTGTTTAAGATTCTCCTCTTCCATGTTTCTGACAGAACCCCACCACCCTTTTTCCTACACATTTTACATGCATGCATCATTCTAAAATTGTTTACAATTTTACAATTCGTTCAATTTGCTTCTTAGCGTATACATATCCAATTTCCTTCAAATTTGTGGCATTTTGTTTCTTATTGAGTTCAGAAAATACCATAAAATTTAATAATAAAAGATATTGTGAAAAAATTTACATAATTTTTAGAACAGTCACTACTAGTCAATTCTAGAATATTTGTTTTTTTCTAACCCATTAATGAGCATTTGATAGGCTCCTTATGTTTGCTATCTTTTTGAGGTGGATCCACAAATCGGGTGGATATTGAATCCAGTGTTTACAAATAAGGTGTCAATTTAACCGGATCTCATGACAGATTCTTTTGAAGGGAGGAAGCCTAATGGAGGAACATCTAAACCATCATATAAAAGAATAAAGGCAGAAGAATTGTCTGTACAAAAAATACAAATAGTATAATAGTGATGCTCAAGACTTGTATTTTAAACTAGTTTCAAAAGTACTTTGTAAATAAAGACACTCTAGAAACCCTTGACATATAAGCAAGTGTCTCTAGAGCATCTTAAGAGGACTTACACGACGTCTCCTTAAGCCACTAAACCTCACCATGTTTAAGCTTGCTTAACTAGGGTTATAGTAGCTTAAGGAGCAAGCTACCTTCATCTCAAATGAACAACATGTCTTCAAGTTTGCATTAATTGAATGAAGTATTCATAATTGAGGTTGATTCTCTCCCTAATTTCCCTCTACTACTTCTAAGCCTAATGAAAACCCTAGAAACTTCGTCTCACCTCTTTCTACCTCCTAGCACTTAAATCACTATCAAACATCATCAATTCACTCTCAAACTCGGTGCAAAACCTTCGATCATTTTGTTTCCACTTCATGAATTCTTCGATCTCCTTGGATTGCATCAAAATTTGTCCTAAAACACTTAATTCTAGACAAGGCACTGTAGGCCGAACTGATCCCAACCTTTAAGCAACTACAAAGTCCAAGAAACGCAGATATGTCCAAGCACTGTTAGTACCATCGTAACTTCGGCCATACGACTGAAGGGTGTCAAACGCTAAAGGACATTATCGAAGAAGTTATTCAAGTTGGTCATCTGTGCAAGTTTGTTCAGACAAGCACCAACACATACCGATCTCCGCAAAGGGAGAGGTATCTTCCTACTAGAAAGAACAGTACACATGGTGTGGACGAGAAGGATCACGTTGTTTTGACGATGACCAACGTCCAGCCAAACAGAGAAGGAGTGAAAGTACTGTACGTAGAACTCAGCCCCGAAGCGAGGGTCCTCAGAGGAACAAATGATCAAGACGCGACGTTCGAGAAGTCATCAATATTATAGCCAGTCCGATTCCACTTTAAAAACATCGGTTGGAGAGAGAGACGAATTTGTAGAAGTCCTTCTTTAGAGAACCGAGACCCCAAATACACCACGGGGCAGGTGAATACGATCGCTGGAAGATTCGCTGGAGGTGGATGTTCAAGTTCCGCCCATAAGAAGCACCTTCAAGCCATTTAGTAGGTCCACTCGATAACCACCAAGGGTCGACCAAGGATTTCGCTAATCACCTTAACAAATGATGACTTCACTGCCATCGATCCTGCCCAGGACTATCCCATGGTCATAGTCGTGGAGATAGATAAATTCGCCATCACCAAGGTTTTGGTGGATCAAGGCAACTTGGTCGATATTCTGTATTGGAAGACCTTTAAGAAAAGACCTTTAAGAAAATAAGGATTCCCGAATCAGAACAAATTGTTGGATTTTTCGGAGAACGGGTGGACACATCGCCCATACTAAATACTAAAGTGTACAAAAAGGCTTTTGTAGTTGTGTCTTACAATTATCATAAATTTCATATATGCTTATTGAGATCAACCTGTCAGATTATGTTTTGAGTGAAACCATTGTAAATCCTTATTCATTGTGAAGAATCCCATGTGAGATTTCATTGTTACTCTTTGTAGAAAGTGTTTTCTCATTCTATTAATATGTTTGATCTTAGGGGAGGATTACGACTGATTGCCTGATGAGGTAGAGAATAATTGGTGACATGTAGAGGTGTAAGAATATTGGGTGACCTAAAGAGGTGTAAGAATAATTGTGTACTTGAAGAGGTGTAAGGATACTTGTGTACCTAAAGAGGTGTAAGAATACTTTTGTACCAGGAGAGATGTAAGAATACTTGTGTTAGTGAAAGCTCTTAAGCGAGTTACTTAAGGGGATTGAACATAGCCTTGATTGTGTGATGAACCAGTAAAAATTTGTGTCTACTACTCTCTACTCTTACCCCATTAAATGCTAACATTGTTTTGATTATAATTCTATATGAGTTTAGACTCCATTGAACCTTCCCTTCTGCAGTCAACTGCACCTTTAATATATTATATTTTCAGAAGGATGTAGATCTTTCTCAGCTCAATTTCTGGTTTGAGCTTTATAAAAATAAAAAGTTGTAGTACAACATGCCATAGATATGGAATCCTAAAAAAGGCCATTTAAAGGCTCGTGACCTGAAGAAGCTCACTTAGTGTGAGCAAATAAAAATGTTAGGAGTGCATGAGGTGAATCTCCAAGATTTTGACTTGAAGAAAGGCTCTACCACATGTGAAAAAGGGCATCAAGCAAGGTCTACCTTAAAGCAAACCCAGCTCAGAGAAAAGGTATCTAATTATTGTAAAATAGTTTCTAAATTAGTATCTAATTAGCAACCAAGATTTTTCTACCAAGTTTAGAATCTAAAATTTGTTTCTATTTGATGATTTTCTTGTAGTAATTTGAAGCAAATGGTGGAGACATTACGGTGTAAAGGTGTGATTTTAGTAGTACTGTCAACAATTAGAATTAAAGACATGCTCATATACTCGAGGACATGAGTGAAACTATATTTATGCAGAAGAGCAAAATTTAGTGGAATCTAAAGTTCCTTTAATTGAAGAAATATTTTTTTAGTTCAATTTCCATGAATTTTTAGGTCACCCCAGACCGAGCATCAACATTTGCGGTTGGAGACTCAAAGGAAGGAATAAGAAGATCACTGACACGTCATCAATTGTACAACAATCTCAAGTACTATATAGGCCATCGTTTCCTACACAGGTACAATTTCCATCCACCGTGGGGTCGAGATAGTAGTCAATTTCATAATCAAATCTAGACTAGCAACATTGGCGTCCACAAGGAACACAATCAACTGCGATTGAATCACGGAGAGCAGGTCACTATAATCCAAACACTTCAGGCGCAAGTGAAGGAGATGCGTCAAAAAGGCATGAAAGATCAACGACAAAAGGAAGAGGAGATGCGCCTTCTCAAGGAACAAAATAAAGAGTAGAGGCAACGACTCAACAAATCCAAACGAGAGAGCACTCTCGATCGAGTGATCACACTCACACCAAAAGGACGAAAACTGCCCGAACACAAACTCATTAAAGATCTAGGCGAACCGAGCGGTCCCATTCGGTCGATGATGACGAGGATTCGAAAGGATATCCTTTTACGGATGAAATAATGGAAGCACAACTCCCCTCCAAATGGAAGAGATTGACTATCAAGATTTATGACGATTCCACAGACCTGAACGAGCACCTGAACATTTTCAAGACACAAATAAACCTCTACACGATGAACAAGGCCGTATGGTGTAAGGTTTTCCCCACCTCTCTCTAAGAAGGGGCGCTCATCTGGTTCACCCGGCTCCCACCTAATTCGTGGATAGTTTCAAAGCCTTGGCGACTATATTTACTATGCAATATGCAACGAGCCGACCACATCATATGTCGTTAATGACCCTTCTTAACATAAAGCAGGGAAAGGGAGAATCCTTGTGAGCATTAATAGAAAGGTTCAGTAAATTCTGTATAAATATCAGATATCTCATGCCATAAATAACCATGCATCACCTGGTCTCGACAATCCGACCAGGCTGATTCACCAAAATTTTGATCAAGAGACCAGCCAAAAATCTTGACGAATTGAGGAATTGGGAAACAAAGTTCATGAACATAGAGGAATTAAGCGACTTTGACAGAAATGTTCAATCCGAGAATGAAGGAGATAAAGGAAAGGAGAAAGACAAGGGACCGATCTATGGTGCGACGCAGTTGTTCTGCGACCTAGTGCGGATCTTGTGCGTGGGCGATAGTGGCTGTTGCGGCACGGAGGGAGTGCGACGTCTCTGCTCGCTAACCCTAACCAGACAACGACGAATCAACAAGTGTCTCTGCTCTGGGTGAGCAACGCGACGGCGACAGTGGTGCTCTGGCAGAAACGACTCTTTGTCTGGCTCTTGCTGTTGAGCACGGTTCTTCTCCAAGAACTCAAGTGACTTTTTTTCTTGCTAGTTTCTGCTAATCGGATCTTTGGTGTATAAACGAACCAAGCTATGATACCAGTTGATGAGAAAAAACGCACGCGTAAGCAACACACACAATCACAAATCAACCGCAGAAAATAAACAACACAGGATTTAACGTGATTGGGTCGCCAATCTACAACCTACGTCCACGAGCAACTAATTAGGTTTTCATTCTGTTTGTTACACTCACTAAAACATGGTGTCTAGTCAACCCAACCGAATTGATTATGGCTTCACACTCAACAAGGTTATCTTGTACTTTTTCTTGCTTTACTTAGGTTAGGTAAAACCACTCTAACCTAAGATTAATAAGCCATGCTGACTTTAGGGATATTGCTTAAAGAGGAGATTAACATTTTATATTACATGGATCACATTTAATATATATATATATATATATATATATATTGTTTTGTGGTTAGATGCAATCTTGAAGATGAAAACTTTAGTTGAATCTTCTCAATGGATAAAAATGATTTGCAACGACTATTTTCTTCAGACCTTTATATATAAAGAAATCTCTCAAGTAGAAGACTAGTTGGAAAGCTAGATTCATGGAAATGTTGTCAATCTTAACACTCAAACCTTAAATTTTTGTGTGTTTAGGGTTTAGGGTTTAGGCTTTGTAAGAACAATGATTGTGTTCCATAGTTATCTAGAAGAGTTTATAACCTTCATATATTTGATTGTTATTGTTCCTCAACCCAATTAAAACATCAGTGTAGACAATTTAACGTAATGCTAGACTATCTAACAACAAAAAGATGATATATAGATAAGATCAATTGACCCCAACTCATGTCCCTACAAATCCAATGGTGAATGCAGTCAAATAGTGTTTGGAACTTGTCTGCAAGCAATAAAAGATAACAATAACAATAATGTAAAGAGTCATTGAGATTGTTTAGTAGAAAATATAATAGACAATAAAAAATGATAAAGATAATGGTTGACTCTCAAGATCATTCACCACTGAATTTTTCATTCACCATTGTAACCTTCGTTAAATTCCAAAGCTTTATTGTATAACCTGAATAAAACACTCTAGAGTTTTTAAACTTCAATAAAAATATATAATTAAATCTATTTATAAATAAATAACCAAAAATTATAAATTTTAATATATTTTATAATTAAATTCTCTCAAATTTTGAAAATGTAACTTTACATTACAAATAAGTTTTATAAAATTTTAAAAATTTATTTTAAAAACTTAACAAAATAATCTTAAATAATAAGTATTTCAAAAAAATTAATTGAACAAATAATTGAATTATTGAGTGTATATAAATTAATGATAAATAGTAGCAATATTGAATTAAGATTATGGTGGTGAGTACTATTATTAGTCTGGACTTGAGGAAGGTGCACTTCCTGCTTATCCTCTTCAACCATATTTTTTATCAACAATTTTTTTTTTTAATTTTCAGTAGGATAAATATCTAAAACTATTGAATTGGATATTATATTACTGTTGCATTTTATAATATTTTATTAGTTAATGTTCTCGTTAAGAATATTGCTTCAACCATATTTTACAGAGAGCATATATTATATTACAAGCGGATTAACAAAACTAATTATATTACATCATAACATTATAACGATTGTGTGTAAACAATTAATTTCTTTGAATTGTTCCTAGTTTTCACTTTGTGGGAAAACAATTTATTTTTCATATATTCTTTTAGAAATATTTGAAAATAACGAAGGAAATAAAAATAAAAATATTAAATAACATATTCTTAAATCAAATTAACTTTTTTTTCTTTTCACGGTGTTTAGCCAAATTACATAAAGTTTAAATATAAATTAAAATATTTAAATTATAAGAGATGTAAAAAATAGTTAAGTTGATATAATTTAAAAGTATTAATCTATTCACTGCGGAAGTCTGAAGTTAAGTTCTCAACGAAAATGATCTTCTTCTCCTCGCAATAACTTTCCAGATTTCTGGAATTCATTCAACTTTGTATGCTTTGTTTCTATGGAAGATCCATTGCTTCTTAATTATATCCCTGTGACAGCTTTGATCCCTGTGACATTCTTGAGCTCTTGTAATGCAGAATCTGATTCATTGGTAGGTTGGTGAGAATTAGGGCAGATGAAAAACGCCATGCAAACAACCCCAAGAACACACATGCCTGGCTAGCTTTGAAGATTAGCCCACACCTTACAGATAATGTAATTATTTAGTGTATATAAAACAATGATAAACACCAGTTGTTGCCGAGCTAGGTAACGATAGCTTGTGACCCGAGTGAGAGCAGTAAGGTGAAGAAAGAAGCAATGCTGGAGTAAGAAGAAGATGGGGCCTTATTAATGTTTCTTCTCTTTGATATAATAGACATAAGAAGTGTGCACCTGTAATACGAAAATCGCACATTCCACAACGTAGAAGAAATGTTGCACTAGCTTCTTCTCCTCAATAGTAATACTGCTTCAACCGTCACCTTTTTACACTTCTCTAAACACCTCCTTCAAACCATGCATAGTATACTTCGAAAGAGATGGGAGTGTGGAACAAATGAATCTGCACCCTTTAGGTTCAGTTAATAAAATGATAAAATCCTAAAATATATAAGTTAGCAGAGGTATAATAAAGTTATAAATTTAATGAATAATAATTAACAGAAAATTTATATTAAGTTTCTCCAATTCTTGAGGCCCTCTACTTTTTATTGTTTCATTACTAAGTTTCTACTTAATTCGTCTTTGCTTCTTTGGTTTCTGCTCGCTTTTCAGAATTCAGAATTGTATGATTTTCATCTAGTTTGAAAATATTATTTTGATCTTGTTAAGCATCAAGATTATGAACATTTTTTTATGTACCTTAACATGTTAAAACCCATTAAAAAAAGGCATGTCCTAAACTCAACTAAAAAAAAGTTAAAAATCACAAAACCATAACATTTTTACTGTATAACTCATTGTTTTAGTGCAAGTTTTGCTCTTGGATTTATATTTTCAGCACCTAATTTCCTTGGTGTTTTAGCCTAAAATATTTAACATATTATGATTCATATGTTACCTATCATTGATTAAAATTTCAACTTCCAATTCGCAATAGAAAAATTATCATCTTACGCTTCACTCTGCTAGTGTTGAAACTAGTTTCTTCTTTGTTGCCAAATTGTTTGACAAGTTCGTTTAATTTGTTTCTTAGTGTATACATATCCAATTTCCTAAATACTTATTGAGTTGAGAAAATACCATAAAATTTAATAATAAAAGACATTGTGAAAAAATTTACATAATTTTTGGAAGAGTCACTATAGTCAACTCTAGAATATTTGTTTTTTTCTAATCCATTATAGAGCATTTGATAGGGTCCTTATGTTTGCTATCTTTTTGAGGTGGATCCACAAATCGGGTGGATACTGAATCCATTATTTACAAATAAGGTATCAATTTAACCGAATCTGATGGCAGATTCTATTGAAGGGAGCGAGCCATCATATGAAAGAATAAAGGCAGAAGAATTGTTTGTACAAAAAATACAAATAGTGTAATAGTGATGCTCAAGACTTGTATTTTAAACTAATTTCAAAAGTACTTTGTAAATAAAGACACTCTAGAAACCCTTGGCATATAAGCAAGGGTCTCTAGAGCATCTTAAGAGGACCTACACGGCACCTCCTTAACCCACTAAACCTCACCATAATTAAGCTTGCTTAACTAGGGAGCAAGCTACCTTCATCTCAAATGAACACCATGTATTCAAGTTTGCATTAATTGAATGAAGTATTCATAATTGAGATTGATTATCTCCCTAATTTCCCTTTGGTACTTCTAAGCCTAATGAAAACCCTAGAAACTTGGTCTCACCTCTTTCTACCTCCTAGCACCTAAATCACTATCAAACCCACCAATTCACTCTCAAACCCAGTGCAAAACCTTTGATCATTCCGTGGCCACTCCATGAATTCTCCGATCCATCTCCTTGGATTGCATTAAAAATTTTCCTACAACACTTAATTCTAGACGAGGCACTTAGGACGAACTGATCCCGACCTTTAAGCAACTACAAAGTTCAAGAAACACAGATATGTCCATGTCCTGTATGTACCATCGTAACTTCAACCATACGACCGAAGGGTGTCAAACACTAAAGGACATTATAGAAGAACTTATCCAAGCTGGTCATCTGTGCAAGTTTGTTTAGACAAGCACCAACTCATACCGATCTTCGCAAAGGGAGAGGTATCCTTCTCCCGGAAAGAACAGTACACATGGCATGGACGAGAAGGATCACGTTGTTTTGACAATGACCAATGTCCGACCAAACAGAGAAGAAGGAGTGAAAGTCCTGTACGTAGAACTCGCCCTCGGAGCGAGGGTGCTCGGAGGAACGAGCGATCAAGACGCGGTGTTTGAGAAGTCATCAATACTATAGACAGTCTGATTCCACTCGAAAATGTCAGTCGGAGTGAGAGGAAAATTTGTAGAAGTCCTTCCCTAGAGAACAGAGACCCCAAATACACCATGGGGCAAGTGAATACGATCGCTGAAAGATTCGCTGGAGGTGGATGTTCAAGTTCCGCCCATAAGAAGCACCTTCAGGCCATTCAGTCGGTCCACTCGATAACCACCAAGGGTCGACCGAGGATTTCAATAATCACCTTCACAAATGATGACTTCACTGCCATCGAATCTGCTCAGGACGACCCCATGGTCATAGTCGTGGAGATAGATAAATTCGCCATCACCATGGTTTTGGTGGAGGAAGGCAGCTTGGTCGATATTCTGTACTGGAAGACCTTTAAGAAAATAAGGATTCTCGAATTAGAAATCTAGCCCTACGACAAACAAATTATTGGATTTTTCAGAGAACGGGTGGACACATCGCGCATACTAAATACTAAAGTGTACAAAAAGGCTTTTGTAGTTGTGTCTTACAATTATCATAAATTTCATATATGCTTATTGAGATCAACCTGTGAGATTAAGTTTTAAGTGAAACCATTGTAAATCCTTACTCATTGTGAAGAATACCCTGTGGGATTTCATTGTTACTCTTTGTAGAAAGTGTTTTCTCATTGTATTAATATGTTTGATCTTAGGGTAGGATTACTACTGATTGCCTGATGAGGTAGAGAATAATTGGTGACCTGCAAAGGTGTAAGAATACTGGGTGACTTAAAAAGGCGTAAGAATAATTGTGTACTTGAAGAGGTGTAAGAATACTTGTGTACCTGAAGAGGTGTAAGAATACTTTTGTACCAGGAGAGGTGTAAGAATACTTGTGTTAGTGAAAACTCTTAAGCGGGTTACTTAAGGGGACTGAACATAGCCCTGATTGTGGGGTGAACCAGTATAAATTTGTGTCTACTACTCTCTACTCTTACTCTTTTAAATGCTAACATTGTTTTGATTATAATTCTATATGAGTTCAGGCTCCATTCAACCTTCCCTTCTGGAGTGAACTGTACCTTTAATATATTATATGTTCAAAAGGATGTAGATCATTCTCAACTCAAAGCTTGGTATGAGCTTTATAAAAATAAAAAGTTGTAGGACAACATGCCATAGATATGGAATCCTGAAAAAGGCCATTTAGAGGCTCGTGACTTGAAGAAGCTCAGTTAGTATGAGCAAATAAAAATGTTAGGAGTATAGCTTTGAGGAAGGTGCACTTCCTGCTAATCCACACTAATAATATTGCTTCAATCATATTTTTTATCAGCAACTTTTTCTTTTTGTAATTTTTAGTAGGATAAATATCTAAAACTATTGGATTGGATTTTATTTTACTGTTGCATTTTATAATATTTTATTAGTTAATGTCCTCATTAAGAATATTGCTTCAACCATATTTTTTCTATCAACAAATTTTTTGGCATCTTTAGTAACTAGCATAAATGTATAATCTATTGGATTTTATTTTACTGTTGCATTATAATATTTTATTACTTAATGTGCTCATTAATAATATTGCTTCAACCATAATTTTTTTTTTCAAGAACATTTTTTGTCATCTTTAGTAACTAGGATAAATATATAATCTCTTGAATTTTATTTTACTGTTGCATTTTATAATATTTTTTACCATTTTTATTAATTGTTGTTTGACAAAATATATCCTTGAATAAGTTAGGTAATTAAGTTTTTCAAATAGATTCGTTTAAGTTGAATTGAAAAATAGTTTAAAAAAAGTTAAGAGAATTTGAATAGTATATAATAATAATATTTTAATGCATAATCTTAAGATTAATACATGTTTTACAAACATTGACCCATAAAAACAATAAGAATCCAATATCATAAAATATTTTATATGTTGAGTATTGCATGAAATAATTAATTGAGTGGAAGTCTGAAGTGAAGAAGTTAATTTCTCTACGAAAATGATCTTCTTCTCCTCGCAGTAACTTTCCACATTCAACTTTGTATGCTTTCATTTTATGGAAGATCCATGCTTCTTAATTATATCTCTGTGACAGCTTTGATCCCTGTGACATTCTTTGAGATGATGTAATACAGTATCTGATTCATTGGTAGGTTGGTGAGAATTAGAGCAGATGAAAAACGCCATGCAAACAGTCCTAGTAGTCAAGATCACATGGCTGACTTTGAAGATTAGTCTACGTCTGAAAGATAATATAATTATTTAAGATATATAAAACAATGATAAACAAGAGTTGTTGTCGAATTAGGTAATAGTAGCTTGTGATTCGAGTGGAGGCAGTAAGGTGATGAAAGAAACAATATTAGAATAAGAAGAAGATGGACCTTATTTCTTCTTATTTGGTATAATAGACCTAAGAAGTTTGCACTCGTACTTGTAATACAAAAAATCGCACACTCCACAACGTATCGAAAATCGTACACTCCGCAACGTAGAGGAAATACTGCACTAGCTTCTTCTCCTCAACAGTAATACTGCTTCAACAGTCATCTTTTTACCTTTTTGTTTTCATTAACTTATTCTGGTTGTTTAAGAACTCTAATCTTGTTTACATTTCTCGCTAGAAGAGTTCTCAGACTGTGAAATAAAGTTCTTGTACTTTTCATTTTTATCTGAAAACTTATGTTTTACGTTCATCATATATGATGAGCCTTCAACGTTGGTATCTGTTCACTGTTGCCCTAGTTGTAAAGCAAAACAATTATTTTGGAAGTATTGTGAGAATTGACTTGTAAAACACATGATTGGTCTTAGCCATAACATATACATTTGGGTTCTGCTCCATATAGCTAAGAATCACTTCGTAGGCACTCAAAACCAAACTTTAAAAGTGTCAAAACTAGAACTCTAAATCAAATTGAGTTTGAATTGTTTTGATAATTAGATATTGATTTACATTACATTATAAAGACTAATTCAATTTATTAATTGCATCGGTTAATTATCTAAAATTGCAAAACTTAAAATATGTCTAGGTTACAATATTATATATAGTTGAAATAATGATTACTTTGGAGCACCTTTTTATTTATAGTTTTCTATGAGCTTTTTTCTAAACATAGTCTTACTTTTAATAATGTCATAGTCTTACTTTTAGATATATATTATCCAAATGAAAAGTACTTGAATGTAGGGACAACTATTCTATACAATGCAATTTCCAATGTGAAGAATCATTATTTACTTTTAATTTAACAAAGTAATTTTCTTATATGCTAATACCCAAAATGCTTACTTAATTAAGACAAGTTCGCATAATTGATAAAACTACCTACGAGACAAGTTCAAATAATTGACAAAATTAGTATGCAACAAGTGCACATAATTGACAAAACTATCTATGAAACAAGTTCCAGATAATTTACAAAATAGTTGAAATAAAAAATTATACTCAATTACATATTATGATTCATATGTTACCTATCGTTGATTAAAATTTCAACTTCCAATTCGCAGTACAATAATTACCATAAATCTTACGCTCCTTAGTGCTGAAACTAGTTTCTTCTTTGTTGCCAAGTTCGTTTGATTTGTTTCTCAGCATATACATATCCAATTTCCTTCAAATTTTTTGGCATTTTGTTCCTTATTGAATTGAGAAAATACTATAAAATTTAATCATAAAAGACATTGTGAAAATATTTACCTAATTTTTGGAACAATCTCTACCGGTCAAATCTAGAATATTTTTTTTTTTTTTCTAAACCCACTAGTACAAAAGTTTAAAACAATGGCCCATTATTTAATGTGGTTTTAGGGTTAGATGGTGTCTTTCAAAATGCGGTGGCATTTTTTAAATTAACTTGATTTAAGAAGGCGACTATTTGTAATAGCCGCATTCTTAAATCAAGCGCTTTGATTTAAGAAGATGGCTATTTGTAATAGCCGCATTCTTAAATCAAGTGCTTCATTTAAGAAGACGACTATTACAAATAGTCGCCTTTTTAAATAATTTTTTACCCTAATTCAAAAACACGCCACTTATGCTTTCATAGTTTCTTTCTTCTTGGCGCTTCGCGTTTTCTCTCTGTTTCTACTCTAGTGTTCCTATTTTCTTATGCGAGCTTCATTGTGTTCTCGTGCCATTGTAAGGTCGTTTCGATCACCTCTCTTTCTTCTTCACCATGGTTTATAAATTTTTTTCGTTTCATTTGTTTGTTTTCTTTCATTGGCGAAGGGTTCTCTGACGCTTCATTTTCTGTTATGTTTTTGCTCTCTTTCTTCGTCTCGTCTTCTGCGACCCTTCATTGTCTTCTTCGTGTCATTGTAAGTACGTTTCGAGCTCTTTTTCTTTCTTACCATTTGTTCATATTTGTTTTGTTTCTCTTATCTGTTTGTTTTCTTGCATTGGCAAAGGTCACCACTACTCTGTCGTAGCTGCCTCCATCATTGCTGCCTTAGGGTTTAGAGTTTTAATTTTTTTTTCAAATTTAAATAAGAATACGGCTATTGACCATAGCCGCATTTATAAAAGGTATTTAAGATGCGGCTAAATAGTCGCCTTCTTATCTCTTGTATTTACGACTACGTGTACAACAAATACAGCTATCAAGTCGTCGTCTTAAATAAAAAATATTCATCGTCTTTTAATATTTTTGCACCAGTGTCCATTCTAGAACATTTGATAGGCTCTTTTGCTTGTACTAGCCCTTTTTCTGTAGCTTTAAATGTTGCTTGTCAGTTGTTGGCTCTCCTTTGTTGTTTGTCACATATTAAATCCTCTTGAGTTTAGCTTTCAAATTACGTTTTTCTTGCTTTATTTCTTTGGCCTCTATGGGTACAAGTTTCGGAGAATTCCTTGTGTTATGACTAGTGCAACAAGGGAGTGCTTTGACTAAATTCTTTTGAGGTTTGAAATTTGGTGTTCAAGACTCTTTTTCAAATGGAGAAAGAAGGATCAAAGAGGAGAAATTATTCATATTCCTTCACTTCAAAGACCGAGCCACACACACCAAGATATTTTGCCAAACACCTTGTATCCCATTTATTTTCAGTTTTGTAATATTTTTTTAGTATCACAAAACTTTTTGTACTTTTCTAATTTGTTTTTAAATTTCAGTTGTTTGGGAAAATGCTCCAAAGGCAATCCATCTAAACTTTATAATATTTTCATGCATTACTGTGTGAGTGAGGTATAAGTGTTCACTGCACTGTCACTATAGAACTCGTTTAGCTTTACTTGTCCACTTGCATTTCTATTCTTGTTTTTACTTTTTTGTCTTATTCCTTTCTTCTTCTTTATTTCTTTTTTACGTCTCTATGATACCCAGGATATTTTTTCTTTTATTACGATTAGTAGACCTTTCTTTGGTCTTAAGTTCATCTGCGCATCCACACACACACACTTTACTGCATTCAAATTGGTTTGAAGTTTCTCCAAGAGTCTTTTGTTAGGCGTATTTGGGGAAATATATGACTAGGAAAGCCTTGGTATTTAAGTAATCAACTGTGACTCACCTCGCTTTCCTGGAGTATACTTGAAGACTTCACACTTTAGATTCCTTGATTAGCTTCACCAAAAATTATCTAAACACGTGAAAACAATTTTATTCACCCTAGTTCAAATTTTAAATCTTTTGAGAAAATCTTCCAATTTCCAAATTTAACTATAGGTGATCATAAGATACTTTTGTCTTTGGACAGAAGTGATAGAAGCCTTTCTAAGATAAAATAAATGCTTTTAAAATATGCCCAATCTCAGGAAAGTAAAACACATAGGTCTAAAAGTAAACATGAAGAAACCTAACATAGACCTAGGAGCATATAGGGAGAATGGTATTATCCAAACAACGAACCTTATAAGAAACCTTATTCTCCAAGAGAAAAGGTCTTCCCAAACGCCCATTTTATGGATAAAAATCCTAGCTCATCCTACCCTAGAAAGGGCTGCAAGAGGGAGGGTTACTCATCCAAACCCCAAGGAGAAGCCTTATCACAATATATCTTTTGCTAACCCTATTGTTTCTAAACCTAGTTTTCAAGATCTAAAGAAATTTATTACAATAGGTTAGAAATTTATAGATGGAGAAAAAGATTATATCCGCAAAAAGAATTTAGAGAATAATTAGAATATCTTTAAAAGAAACAAGAATCTCCATTCGTAGAAACTCAACAGGAGGTATCTCACATTTTAGACACACTAACAATAGAACGTCCTAGAAATATAGGAAATGAAAATAAAGAAATAGAGATATCTTCTGAAGAGATGAATAATAATGAGCGGAAAAGAGAAGAGTCTAGTACTAGAATTGTCTATATTATACCTAATGACTTTTTCCTAGATACAAATATTTTGTTTAAGAATGTTAATCAATTTATATTCTCCGGAGAAAATGATTTTCATCATACTTATCAAATTTTTAAAAGGTTCTCACTTATGGCTAGTTATCAATTTATTCTTTTGTTTATTCAAATGTTGAAATACAACATAGAAGCCCATTTTCCATCTTATAAACCTTTTTGACTTTTAAATGATAGGAATTTAGTTGTGAGTCAACAAGTGAAAGTTCAACCTTCTTCAGGACACTGCTATAAATGTTTTATTCTTTTAGTGATTAAAAAAATAAATGAAAACAGAAACATATACTTATATAAATATATGTTAAATATATTTTAAGAGGTGTGTCAAATCCTTGAATTGAGACATATGTAAGACAAACAAATAACTTTGGATATTGAAGTTGGTTTGCATATTTCTTATATTTAATGATTCAAAAATGTCAAATATTACAGAACATAAAAAAAAGCTACGAATAACAAGGAACACACATGACTTTTAATATTAGTCCCACATTAAACAAATAATGAAATTATTAACTGTATATGATAAACAACCATAATTGTTGAGCTTGGTAATTTTAGCTTGTAACCCAAATGGGAATATTAAGGTGATGTAAGAAACAATATTGGACCTAGTACTAGGTGTGCCTTAATTAGTGTTTGAGAAAATACTGTTTTACCTTTTACCTGGTTGTCCTCTATTAAATGTTGCTTCAACCATCATTTTTTTCCATAAACAACTTATTTTATCATATTTTGAGGACCATGATTACTGTCTTTTGTTTTTAAGTTAATCCAAAACGTAAGTTTCACTATTTTAAATTCAATTAAATTTATATGGATTTTAAATTCAATTAAATTTAGATGGAGGATTAAATTCATTGTTAAATGGTTTGAAACAAAAATTCGATGGTTTGAAATTAAAAATTGGTGGGTTGAAATTTAAATTTGGATGGTTTAAATGTTTTTATACGGTATGTGTCCACTCATTTGCTCCAAATTATAATGTTTTTCTTTCAATAACGTTATATAGCATCTGCGTCGGTGAAACTCAGATAAATTTAAAATATATATTATAATATTTTATGTCTCCTTAGAGTGGGATTATTAGAGATGACAATGCGGATTTAACTTTTCAGTATAGGTCCTTCTGCATAAGAAGTATTAATTTATTTTACTGATTTGTTTTGTATAAGAGGTAGTCCGTAAGTCTACACACATAAAAAAAAAATATATTTTCTAAAATTATTAATTATAAAAAAATATATTTTTACTATTGAAAAATTAAAATCTTATTCCTATTTCAACTCATTTAAGTATGTAAGAAGAAAAAGAATATAATGCATTCGAACTCGTATTGAACTTGCACTAATGTGAAACTAGCAAAAATATTACTGCAACTACCATTTTGTATATATACACTGTTCTAAACAAATTTACATATAAGAACAGGAGTGCAAAATATAAGAACAAAATACTTAGAGACTACAAAGCATATAATTTCAATAATTTGGTATCTCTTATTCATAAGATTCAGGGTACTAACTCTATTAAAGATTACAGGTCAATTGTTGTTGCTAATTTCAAATTTAAGACTCTTTCCAAGATAACGGCGGATAGGCTTGCACTTATGACTGCTAGAATCATATTTCCTAATCAATGAGTTTGTGCAGGTATCTTGGAAAGGTAAATCAACCCCCGTTGCCAAAGAACACAAATGACTTCGAACATTAGACCCACATCTGACAGATAATTGAACTATTAAGTGTACATAAAGCAATGATAAACATAACCACTTGCTGAGTTAAGTAAATATGGCTTGTAACCCAACAATAGGTATTAAAGTTTTTATATTTTTTATTTTTTTTATGGTGCCTATTGTTATCATGACTATTAATATTGCTTCAACCATCATCTTTTTATATCAACAATTTTTTGAAATTTATTATAATTATAATAATAATTATTACTATTAATCGTTAACATTTTTATTAAACATTACACTAACTTGAAAAGTATATTTGGAAAAGTTAGGGAAAGAACTTTCTTTATTAAGTATTAGCGTTTTTTTAACAATATTCTAAATTAAAAATGACAAGTATATAAGAAAAGTAACTAACATCAAATGAAAAAGAAAAGACATAAAGTTGAGTATATTAATACTAGAGAAATATTTATTGATTTACTGAGTTAATTTATAAAATTGGACGAGAAATATAAAATGCTGTAAAATATTAAAAGGTTGTGATAAATTATGTCTCAATAAATATTTTTAAGGAATTAATTATATTGTTATACTTCTTGGTGAGAGTTATAGCACATGAAAAAAAGGCATGCTAACAACTCCCGTAGCCAAAGAACACATATGGCTTTGAAAATTAGGCCCACATCCGATAGATAATTGAACTATTAAGTGTATATAAAGCAATGATAAACATAACTACATATTGAGCTAAGTAAATATGGCTTGTAACCCAGTAGGGGCATTAAGGTGATGCAAAGGCCGTTAAAATTTTTATTGTAAGTATTGGCGTTTTTCTGAAAAATATTCTAAATTTAAAATGATAAGTATATAAGAAAAGTAACTAACATCAAATGAAAAAGAAAAAAACATACATTGGACGAGAAATATAAAATGCTTTAAAATATTAAAAAGTTGTGATAAATTATGTCTCAAAAATATTTTTAAGCAATTAATTATATTGTTATACTTCTTGGTGAGAATTATAGCACATGAAAAAAAGGCATGCTAACAACCCCCTAGCCAATGAACAGGCTTTGAAAATTAGCCCAACAAATAATTTGTAACCCATCATGGGGCATTAAGGTGATGCAAGAAGCAATGTTGGATTAAGATTATGGTGGCACCTATTGTTACTCCTCTCTTGAGGAAGGTCTGCATCGTTTTGACGATGACGAGAGGGACGAATTTGTAGAAGTCCTTCCCCTAGAGAACCGAGACCCCAAATGCTCCATAGGTGCAGGTGAATATGATCGTTGGAGGATTCACTCGAGGTGGATGTTCTAGTTCCGCTCATAAGAAGCACCTTCGGGCCATTCAGTCGGTCCACTCGATAACCACGAAGGGTCGACTTAGGATTTTGCTAATCACCTTCACAAATGATGACTTAACTGCCATCGACCCTGCCCAGGACAAACCCATGGTCATAATCGTGGATAGATAAATTCGCCATCACTAAGGTTTTGGTGGATCAAGGCAGCTTGGTCAATATTTTGTACTGGAAGACTTTTAAGAAAATGAGGATTCCTGAATAAGAAATCCAGCCCTACGAAAAACAGATTATTGGATTTTCCAGAGAATGGGTGGACACATTGCACCTCTTTGTAGAAAGTGTTTTCTCATTGTATTAATATGTTTGATCTTAGGAGAAGATTATGACTGATTTCCTGAAGAGGTAGAGAATAATTGGTGACCTGCAGAGGTGTAATAATACTTGTGTACCTAAAGAGGTGTAATAATACTTTTGTACCACGAGAGGTATAAGAATACTTGTGTTAGTGAATGCTATTAGGACAACATGCCAAAGATATGGAAGTCTAAAATAAGGCATTTAGAGGCTCGTGACCTGAAGAAGCTCCCTTAAAAAAAACTAATTACACTACAAGAAAAATTGGAATTACATACAGCCAAAATCCGTATGTAAAACTGTCATAGGTAAGCGTTACATACGGATTCTGAATCCGTGTGTAAATTACATACGGATAAATCCGTATGTAATATAAAAAAAATTATTTTTAATTTTTTCATTATTACCAATTATTATTTATACCTATTTATATTTTTTATTAATTCGTATGTAATTACATACGAAAAAAATCCGTATGTAAACAGATTTACATACGAATTTTAATTCCCGCTCCATGGCGCCAAAAATTACATACGGATGTAATACTTATTTACATACGAAATTTAATCCGTATGTAATGTTGATTTTACATACGGATTTTGATCTGTATGTAATAATCCGTATATAATTCACGTTTTCTTGTAATATTATATTACATCATAACATTATAATAATTGTGTGTAAACAATTCATTTCTTTGGCTATTAGTTTTTTCACTTTGTAGAAAAAAATTTATTTTTCATATATTTGTTTAGAAATATTTTAAAATCTCAAGTTAAATGGTTGATGGTAATTTATGGTAAAAATATTTAAAGTGATGTTCATTTATGGTTTACTATGGGAAACTGAATACTAGGAGTATAGTACTAAGAAACTTTCTTTCAGTTAATTAATTTTAATTCAAAATTACCAATTTATTTCTTAAAATTGAAAATGATGATGTTAAACTTGTTCCTTCAGTTCATAAAATCCTAAAATATATAAGTTAGCAGGGGTATAATAAAGTTATATATTCAATAAATAATAATTAACACAAAATTTATATTAATTATAATATTTATTATAATTATAAGATCATATTTTATATAAAAAAATATCAATTGTGAGATATTTTTTAAATATTTTTATTTTTTTTTTATATAAAAAGAAGTTAAAATTAGTTTTAGTCTCTTAACTTTCACGTGTTGACATGGAAACTGAATCTTGGTGGTGGAGAGATGATGAGGACCAAGGAGAGAGGGCGCCTACCCATGATGATGACCAAGCCCAAGCCATGACATCAACACGCACCATACCTCGGAGGATTACTAGGAGTAGAGCACAGACTTTGGATGTTGAGCATCAGTTGGTTTCCCTTTTTGTAATTTCTGTAGAGTAGGTTTATATAAGAATGGGCATAGGAGAAGTCCATTAGGGTAGGAAGGAAACCCTAGCTTCTAGAATGATGCATAAGGTGCGGGCTTGGACTAAAGTCCACCTTAGAAACTGCACCACTTTTCCCTTTCCCCTTCTACCCTCATTTCTTGTTTTCCAAGGCTCCTCATCTTATAAATAGGAGACCTCCCTCATTATATTCACAAGTTGAAATATAGTAAAGAAATTATGCACAATTTTTGTGTAAGTAGTGAGTGAGTGAGTCTCCTCCAAATTGGTCTTATCTTGGGGTCATGATGCTCTCAAGTGGCGGCCTCATCCCACTTATAAGTTCTCCTTTCATCATCTCTTCCATTTATCCATTCCTTTTCATGTTTGTATCTTCCTTGTCCTTTAATTGTTTCGGTTTTGTATCATTTCTTCAAGTTTCGGTTTGCATTCATCCTCACCTTGTTCATGTCTTTTTCTCTTTGCCTTATGAAAATGAACCTTCACATCTATTTAACCACTTGGTTAAGTTAATGTCCAGTGGGAATTTTCCTTAGGTTATCACCTCTAATTGTCTAAAATTCAAATCTAAGTAAAGTGTCACCATAAAAATGATCAATCATAAAATCAACTCACGCCAAGAGATATCAAGAAGGTTTGTAGAGGAAACTCTTGGTTTGATTATTAGAGAAGATGGAAGGTAGGTGCAGGGAGTAATATTCTGTTTTGGACAAATTGTTGGGTAGGGAATGATACCCTTAAAAATAGATATCCCATACTCTTTTCAGATTCAGTACTTAAAGAGGGATCTATAGATAAATATGGGTTATGGCATGCTTACTAGTGGGTATGGCAAATAGAATGGAGAAGAGAGTGGTTTTCACGGGAAAAGGAAATTATAAATGCCTTTATGGATGACTTGAAGGTTGTTTGAAAGATGCTTGTAGAAATGATGAGTGGATGTGGCTACGTAATATCTCAAACTCTTTCACTGTTAATTCTTCTTATAAAGTCCTTTTGCATCAAAATATTTTGCAGCCACATCTTTCTTTTTCATTTAACTTTGATTCTTTCTAGAGTTTAAAAGCTCTTCCATCTGCACATTATTTTGCTTGGCGTGTTCTGACTAGGAAAATTGCAACCTATGGTAATTTAATACATAGAGAATTCAGACTAAAGGGGGCATGTGTGTTATGTGTTGGGCTTAACTAGAAACAGTAAATAATATTTTCTTTACATGTAAAGTGGCTTCTAAAGTGTGGTGTATGTCTGATGTGCGGATTGGTAGAGTTTTTGTACATTGTCATAATACTACTCAACATTTTGATCAAATAGGCTTTATGGATTTGAACTACTTGGGTAATAATAATGTAAGGAAATGTATGTGGATAGCCATTATTTGGGGAATTTGGAATCATAGAAATAGGATTATCTTTAATAATGTTATGGTAGATCTTGTTGAAATTTTTGCTATAGCTAAAGTAAAGGCATGCATGGGCATGAGTGACTTATAAATTTCCAAAGTCAAATTTCTTTTATATTATGATTGGTGCATTAATGTATATGAATGCTTAAAATCGATGCATTGACAGTTAATGATCTTCTTTCTCTTTTTGTTAGTTTCATATTTGGATGAGAGGACATTTTGTTGGGTATAACCAACCACAAATGATGTGTGGGAAGCTACAATAGGTACCAAGGATGCAACATACCTTTTTGGAAATGCCATGCTTTATATCTTAGACATTGATTATGTTGTTGAACTTTTTTGGTAAATATAGTATGTTGTATATGTGCATATTTTTATTTGAGGTTTAGGATTTTGAACTTTATATATGCAGAATATGGTTATGTTTGGCCATTTTTTCTAACAGCCTCACCTCTGTTGAATTGGCTTTCTGTATATGGGTTGAAGTACCTTCAATACTCCAATTTATATTATTTTTAAATGTTGATTAAAAAAAAACTTAACATTGTGTTATCAATGAATACTAAAATGAAAGTGTGTCATTTTTTCATTTTGATAAATAGTAAAACATAAATTTACACACAAATTAGTTCATTTAAAACAATAATAATAAAAATTTAAATGAAAATCATACCTTTAAAATACAGCTAAACCATCCACCAAAACTTTCAATTGATATTTTCTTTTGTAACGATTTCACTTTGATTACCTTTAATCTTGAAAAAACTAATAGAATTTGTTAAAATATTCTATTAATAATTTTTTAATAAAAAAATATCAATTTAATTACTTTAATAATTTCATAGTCTTACTTTTAGATATATATTATCCAAATGAAAAGTACTTGAATGTAGGGACAACTATTCTACACAATGCAATTTCTGATAACCTTTACTCAGGTCTCTCTCTCTTTCTATTTCTAATAACTCACACATAAACTCCTACATATGAATATGAAAAACCAATGGGAAGAATCAATATTAAAACAAAGTAATTTTCTTCTATGCTAATACCCAAAATCCTTACATAATTAAGACAAGTCCGCATAATTTATAGAACTAACTATGAGACAAGTTTAAATAATTAACAAAATTAGTATGTAACAAGTTCACATAATTGAAAAAACTACCTATGAAACAAGTTCAGATAATTTACAAAATAGTTTAAAATGGGTCCATATTTGTCACCCAAAGCACCCAAAGTTCTATGGGGTGTCTTTGAACCACTCAGCAGTGGAAGGTGACCAAGTATTGGCCATGCTCCTGCAACAGTGGGAGCCCCTTTGGTTTGAAAAAAATTGAAGGGATTGTAGAAGAATAAACATTGTATATTGAAGATAAAAGATATTAACCTTAATAGCTTGATATTTATTTGTTGTCTTCTCCAACTGATAGTAATAATTGAATTATAAATGTGGGTAGGTTAAACGGTCTTGTGTTGAATCTTCTAGGGTTAGCCTTCACTCAAGTAATTAGGTTTCTATTATATGAAAACAACTATTAGAAGACTATATGACTTCACGCTCTCTTGTAATCTTAATTTTGATTATAGTGGAATTTGATTAACTGGTTTGTGCATGTGGTTTTTACTACTCACATTGAGAAGGTTTTTCACATTAAAATTTTGGTGTCTTCCTTCAATGTGTTTTTTGTTGCTATCATTATTTGTTATTGATCCTCACAGATTCTTGCAAGTTGAAGAAATTATTATTTGCTGCTTGTTACTCCGGTTGAGTAATTATTCAAATCCCACATGAGTTACGCCTTGTTAACAATAACTCATTTGACTTCACATATGAGATCCTCCTACTCCAAAATACAAGAACACCAAGATTCATTCCAAACTTCAACTCAACAGGATAATAAACACTCATAATTCTACATATATTATCAAATCACTGTTGGGAATAATAAAACTTGGGCTTAAAACTTGGGAACCAATTCGAGTCTTAACACTACGTGGACTTAATTATCCATAATTTAAAAACTTGGCATAAATATTGTTTAATCACTTTAAAAATATTATTTAAAATATTAGTTAATATTTAAAAATCAAGTTTTAAATATTTACTAACTCTTTCATGGATGATATAGGCATCATTGGCAGTTACTTGTCTTATCAATGGTTGATAACACTGCTGTGTGGTTATGTTCCCTACACAAGAAGATTCCCACAAAATTTAAGGATATCATTGATACGTAAGTACATTATAAACTTAACTTTGTATATGTTACTAATTAACCATCTACTAACGAGGTTTTTTGTATTAACCAGTTCATGGTGTGGATATAACATCCTAAAAGGTCGATCCAGTTCAAATAATTTGAACTACATAAGAATAAAGGTTTGTAATTTTTTTCTTTCTCTATTATCATTGTTTATCAATATACTAACATAATACTTTTTATTGAATTATAGTGTAATAAACAACCAGAAAACTATGAGTGTGGCTATTACATTATGCAATGGATGATTACCATTATAAGACTAGGTGTTAAAACTGGTTGGAAAGAGGTAATAACATGATATGTTAAATCATTTTTATAATTCTTGAACATATATATATATATATATATATATATATATCTAAAAACTAATTTATGTCAACTATATTTTGCAATGCAGTTATTCACGGACGAAACACCAATGAATTCGGAAGGCATTTCATATGTCAGAGATTCTTGGTCCACATATTTCATAAATTTTTATAACTCTACCATAGTTAAGCAATAGTGTAGGTTTTATTATGTTTGATTACTATTGTAAATGTACATTTTGATTCTCTCAATTTATCTCTATATTTCTGTATTTGTCTGGCTGGGTTTGATCATTATGCAGGTTAATTTATATGGTTTAGGGACAATACAAATTGCACTTTAAAAAAAAAACACTATTTACAAATGCGGTTATTTACCAAAGCCGCATTTGTAAATCAAAAAACAAGATTTACAAATGTGGATTTGTAAATGTGATTTACGAATGCGGCTATTACCAGAGCCGCATTCATAAATCTTAAACCCCTAAAACCCTCAGTTCATTCAGAAGAATATACAAATGCGGCTATTTTGAAATAACCGCATTCGTAAATCACATTTACAAATGCGGCTCTATAGCTGCATTTGTATCTCTCTGATTTACGAATGCGTGTTGATCAAATGCGGCTCTATAGCCGCATTTGTAAATGTAAAATAGTCGCATTTGATTAGCATTTCTGCACTAGTGAACATACGAAAAATTTACATGTTTTAATCTAATATGTTACACATAATAAGAGTCACTGGTGACTATTTTACAGCAAGTGTACCATCTTAGATGTAATAATTTTTCCATAAGAACGAATTTTAAACCCACAAGGAACAATTGAATTATCAAGTATAAGATTCACTAAATAGAAAACAATAAGTAAAAGTTTGGAGGATGTTTGTTGTACATGATTGCAAGAATGTAAATAAAGCAAAGTAAAAAAGTCTTTGATTCAATTGAGAAAATTGGGATTGAGATCCATCTTTCTCACTCTTTTGTATTTTGAAAAGCATAATAATATTTTATCCTTTGATTGTTATTGATGCCCATACAAAATTCATTTATATCGATTTCTCACATAAAATTATTAAGATAGTCTCCTAAATATCGATTCCTCGCATATTTGTAAAAACTCATTATCCTTAGGATTAGATGTTGATATCAATTAATATTTCAAATATATTCCTAACATTCAAATATGTTAAGCATTATCATGTAGGTCAGAAACTTAGAGGTACTTTCAATCAAATCTAAGGATCAAAATCACGGTAAACAAGCCTTACAAATAAAATGACAATACCAATTATCAATTTAGAACAAAATATTATATTTAAATATCACCTCAATACATAAGAGTTTAAACAAATTATTCTCAATACCAAAGGATAGAATAAGTCACTCATGTTGGCCATTACAAGCTTGGAAAGGGGAGAAAAGAAGATCCAGAATGTTTCTCCTTGATGTCTGCCTCCTTTAGGATTTTTTATCCTCACCTCCTATTCCACCAATGATTTTAGGGTTATGCATCATGCATTCTATTTAACCTACTTGGATTTGGGCTCAGTGACATCATTATTCATAATATATTTACTTGCTTCATCTCTCCTTAAATTCCTAAAAATAACACAAAAATGGAAATCATTCTTATTCATTTCATAATCCAAAAATATGTGAAAAGGTTAAAATTCCTAAATTAGAGTTTTAGTTATAATTATTTTATCAAATAAAATTCATAAGTGTCGATCCTTTTTTATGATATATTACTGAATTGTGACACTTATCAGTCACCAATATAATCAAAAGATCAAGATTCATCAATAACTTAAAAAATAGAATACAAACTCGCTTTGATCACAATGTTGATTCATTATTTTTTGTCATAACAAATTTGTCATATCCAAATGACACTTCACAACAATACTATACATATTAAATTAACTATAATAGAGGACATACACACTTGAGATTGAAATGAATTTTTCCTTTACCTAGAATCAAAGTTAACCTACATACTTGTTTTTTTTTTTTTTTCAACTTTCACACTAATGTAGGAGTTATGATTAATAATATATTATATAACTTTAAATGTTTTATTAAAAAATGTTGGTTTATTAAGAATGGGAATGAAGTTTTATAAATTATACAAATTTTATTCCATATTAAGATTATGAAAATTCTTATGTTTAGATATTGATAAGGTAGGATTAATTAAGTTGAAGATGATCTAATTTGATTGGTTGGAAAAATTGAAAAAATAAGTAGGTAGCAATTTGATTTGTTGAGAAATAAAATAATACACTAGTGCAAAAAAGGTAAAAGACAATGATTTTTTTTTAGCAATTAAACAACGGTTTTGAAACCATTGTTTATTAGCACGTAGTCTATTCTATAGAGGTATAGATAACAGTTGTTCCATAACCGCCGTCTATAAGTCACATATAGACAAAAATAAATATTAAAAAAATAAATAAAAACAACACCAACCTCAAGGTAATGGCAGCAACGGTGGTGAAGGGCAACGGTGGAGGGCGGAGCGCAAGAGCCTTAAACAATGAACCAATGGAAGAATGAGCAATGAACCAATGGAAGAATGAGCAATGAACCAATGGAAGAATCGAGGGAAAATAAGATGAGAACGAAAGCGGAAGAATAAGAAATGAGGGTAGGAAGAACTTACAAAGGCGGGGATGGAGGGAAAATGGAGTGCGGTGGTGGAACAATGAACAAGAACCTTAAACAATAAACCAATCAAAGAATGAGCAATGAATCGATAGGAAGAATGGAGGAAGAATAATTAATAAGGGTAGGAAGAACTTACAAAGATAATGAATGAAGAGAACGTTCAAAAGACTTGAAGAGATAGCGTGAAGCAGAAGAAAGAAAACGCAAAGAACGAAAGCGTAAGTGCCACAGAGCTTCGAATTAGGGTAATAACGAGGGTATAGACAATAATTGTAAGAGGAATCAATGTCTATTTAAATCATATATGGAATAGACAATGATTGTTGGGTTAGAGCCACTGCCTATTCTCTCAATGATTTAAATAGAAAGTGGTTCCTCTTACAATCGTTGTTTATCTTTCTGTTTTAATTTAAAAAATGTCACTGCATTTTGATAGACAGCATCTGATAGTGAAACGATGTATATTAGCCATTTTTACACTAGTGATATAAGGTTGGCATATATGATGTCTTGAGTCAATTGATGTTTGCAATAAAGCAAATAAGAAAATTATCATCGTTGTATCTAGTACATGAAAATGAATTAAACATAAATAGTAAAAAATACAAACTTAAATTTTAAAAACACAACAATAAGACTGACATGGAAAATATAAAGAAAATAACAATAAATAAGGAACAAGAAAAAGTCAAAATGGCAAGAATATACAATGCAATTATACTTTCAACAATTATATATTTGAAATAGTTACAAAATTTAGAAAGATAAATGTTACAGGTACTCTTGGACAAAAATACAAATATATAATATGTATACATCTTTTTGAAATAATTTACTAGAGGAACTACAAAGATAGCAAGTAGTTTGAACTATTTAGTAGGAACAAAAAGTAATTTGAATAGAAATACAATGTAATCACGTAGCTAACACAAGGATTGGTTGTTTTCATAACAACTAAGAGATAGATGTGGTTTAATAAGAATATCAAGTGGAGTGGCTTTGTTGTTGGTTAATCCAAAGGTTTAAGTCATGTCAATGGGATCAGGTGATCAACTTAAAATTTTAAAAGAATGCAAAAAACTAGCTTGAAGTGCACCATTTGAAGGCTAAAGGATATTCCATGACACATTCTTCTACTACCTCCAAATGGTAATAGCTTGAAATGACGACCTTTGATGTCAATATCTTTATGAGTTGTAAGAAACCTTTCTGGTTTAAACTCTAGAGGATCTTCCCAAGCATTACTATCTGTATGAATCTTCCAAATATTTGTTATTAGTCGAGTTCCCTTTTTTATATTAAGCCTCTTAAAGTGCAATTCTCTGTGAATTCACGAGGTGTCAAAAGAGGATCAGGAGGATACAATCTTAAAGTTTCTTTGACTATGGCTTGAAGATATATTAACTTACTTATAAACTCACTTACACATTTCTCTTTTCCAATATGAATTCTAGTTCATCTTTTACTTTTTCCAACACCAAAGAATTTTGTAAAATCAAAGATATTGTCCACGTAAGAACTGTATGGTTTGTGTCAGTTCCTCCTAAAATCACTGCCTGCTAATCAAATAAGTTACCCAACAAAAATATTTCGGTGAAGAAAATTAAGGTTATAAGTTACCTAACAGAAATATTTTAGTTAAGAAAATTAAGGTTATATTTGAAAAACTTATTATTAAAAATAACTAAGTTAAAGTTAATTTTAATTTACAAAAAAAGTTATTTTATTTTATTTATTTTCTAGGGATTACTTGCATGTGTTCTATAATCATTGTATATTTTCATCATAAGAAAAGTAAACAATTTCTAAACTCATGATGTTGAATTCTAAGTGGTCCATTTTTCATTCACGCAACACCACAAATGTCCCTTTCCACCATTAATATCTCCATTCTCAACCTCACTACCCTTTCTCCCCGAATCACAACATCACTATATCCCTCACTCACCCAAAAAAAACACTTATATCTCTCCCCTCTATCAAACAAATCCCATATAAACAGTAATGACGATAAAACACACTTGCGTGGAGAATTTTGTAATGTTTTTACATCATTAACGAAAGTGTTATACCTTATATTTTCATACAACTGATTTTAAACCACCGAAGTAAAATACATATCTTCATATCTAAAGCAAGTTCCTGAGAAAATATTTCAGATTTAATTAACAACTATGCTGTATTTATATGTTTAATACTACAAATATTACAAGTACTTTTGAACAAAAATACAAATATATAATAGAGGAACTACAATACTTTGAACTATTTAGTAGGAACAAAAAGTACTTTGAACAAAAATACAATGTAATCACGTAGCTAAGATAAGGAACGGTTGTTTTCATAACAACTAAGAGATAGACGTGGTTTAATAAGAATATCAAGTGGAGTGGCTTTAGTGTTGGTTAATCCAAATGTTTCAGTCATGTCTATAGGATCAGGTGATGGACTTAAAATTTCAAAAGAATGCAAAAACCTAGCAAGAGTGAAATGCACCATTTGAAGGCCAAGGGATACTGCTGGACATATTCTTCTACCACCTCCAAATGGTAATAGCTCAAAATGATGACCTTTGACGTCAATATCTTTATGAGTTGTAAGAAACCTTTCTGGTTTGAACTCCAAAGGGTCTTCCCAAACATTACTATCTGTGTGAATCTTCCAAAGATTTGTGATTAGTCGGGTTCCCTTTTTATATTATAGTCTCTTAAAGTGCAATTCTCTGTGAATTCACGAGGTGCCGAAAGTGGACCAGGAGGATACAATCTTAAAGTTTCTTTGACTATAGCTTGAAGATATGTTAACTTACTTATATCAGACTCATTTACGCATTTCTGTTTTCCAATATGAGTGTCAAGTTCATCTTTTACTTTTTCCAACACCAAAGGATTTCTTAGAATCAAAGATATTGTCCATGTAAGAACTGTATTGTTTGTGTCAGTTCCTGCTGCAATCACTGCCTGCAAAACAAATAAGTTACCCAACAAAAGTATTGAAGTGAAGAAAATCACTAGAAAAAAAATCATTAAATAGCAACCCAATTTAAACATAAAAATAATTAGTCACTATACTGACTAAATTAGATACTTATTTAGAGACTAAAAAATTATTGGTATCTAAGATAATTTTTATTATTAATAAAAATTTATAAAATAGTTTCTAATTTGGTATCTAAATTAGTTATCTAGGTTTTAGTTACTAATATTTCATATTATAAATTAGTATCTAAAAGACTAATAGAGACTGATTTAAAATATAAAGTAGTAAGTAGCTAAAACCTTGATAGTTAATGGTTAGATACCAATTTAAAAACTATTTTATAATTTTTTATTAAAATAAAAACTATTTTAGATACCACTAATTTTTTTAATTTATAAAATGGTCTCTAATTTAAACAAATAGTAACTAATTATTTTGGTTCCTAAAATTAGTTTTTATTTAATAATTTTCTTATACTGAATTAAGATTATGTTCAAAAAACTTATTACTAAAAATAACTAGGCTATACTTAATTTTAATTTACAAGAAAATTTATTTAATTTTATTTATTTTCTACGGAATACCTCATGAGTTCTATAATAATTTACATTTCCTCCATGTAAAAATTAAACAAGTTCTAAACTGATGATGATGTACAATTAAAAAAAAAATCTCAAAATTTCATTATTTTTCACAAAAACCAAATTAGAGTGGAAAATTTGGTAGTTGTTTTGTAGCTTTGGAATAATTAACTAGGAGATATAAAAAAATTGAAACACCTATCAAATGTTCCATTTAATTTATATGATATTTTACTGATAAAAAAAGAAGTGGAAAAACAACAGAAATTTTTTTTTGTAAGTTGTCCATTCATTTTCATTCACCCAACACCACAAATGTCCCTTTCTCTCCCAATCACAACATCACTATATCCCTCACTCTCCCAAAAAAAACACTCATTAACGTGAAGAATTTTGTAATGCTTTTACATCATTAACGTTGTATTTATATGTTTAATTCTCTTAAAGTTTCACATTTCAAAAGCATTATAACGTGTAAATTAAACATAGAGTCCCCATATATTGATATCCTCTATACATGACACACATTTGACGTCGCAGACGTGACAATGACGTGACAGAGTGAAATTGCGTGCGAATGAGCAGCGCGAACTTCAAAATAGGATAAAAAATTATATTACATCGGTTCTTAGAAACAACCAGTGTAATATATATTTTTTTACTCAGAATGACCCATATTACGTCGGTTAAGTTATCTAACCGATGTAATATATGACCCATAATAAAAGAAATTGAATTTTTTTTCATAAAGAGTGGGTGGGTCGTAAACGTCACATAGGTAACCACTTACAGACACACGGGTAACCAGTTTTGTGTGTGCTAGTATATGTGGAGAAACCTACATCGGTTAAGTCATCTAACCGATGTAATATATGATTTTTACATCGGTTAAGCCATCTAACCGATGTAATTAATATATGGTTTTTATTAAAAAAAAATAATTTTTTTTTCATGAAGAGTTGGTGATCATAAACGTCACATAGGTAATCACTTACAGACACACGGGTAAGCAATTTTGCGTTTGTCAATATATGTGGAGGAACCAGTTTTGCATTTGCATTTTACATCAATGCCAACTGTGTCAAGTGTGTCAAGTCTATGTTAGTGAGTGTTAATAAAACATTTTTGTTAAACATACGTACCAGTACGGTGGATTTGATCATGGTATCTGCATCGATCCCATCAATAGTTCTTCCATCAAGCAATGAAATCATTACTTCCATGAAATCTTGAGCTTCATCATCCTTCTCACCCAAACCCTTCCTTTTTCGATGTTCCTCTAACTCCTCACCTATAATACTATCCAACTCTTTCGCAGTTTCTTTCATGGCCTTCTCATGCCCTCCAAAATCAAACCATCTAAGCCAAGGAACAGCATCTCCCACTGCGAACACCCCCAACAGACGCATGAACTCCTCCACAGCCTTCACACATCTCTGTGCCTTCTCATTGTCCAAGTTTTCACCACCAAAATATCTCTTCCCAACGACCATTCGAAGAACCATGTTGAATGCGAGGTGAGAAAACCATTGCTTCAGCTCCACCAAGGCATAGCCAGACTCACTCTTTTGGCTGCACCAAACATCATGCAACTCTTTGATCGAGTTTTGAAGTTCTGAGACACGAACATGCTGCAGTTGTTCCACTCGACGAGTAGTGAGGATTTCTAAAGTTACAATCTTTCGTAACTCGCGCCAATAGGGACCATAGGGTACAAAGCCAAACATGGCATTGTAGCCCATGAGTTCAATGGCGATGAGCTTGGGGCGAGAGGAAACGGCCATGTCGTTTGTGGTGAAGCATTCCTTTGCCATTTCCCAGTTGTTGATTACCAAAGCCTTTTTTGAACCAAGTTGGATGGTGAAAATGGGTCCATATTTGTCAGCCAAAGCACCCAAAGTTCTATGGGATCTCTTTGAACCACTCAACAGTGGAAGGTGACCAAGTACTGGCCATGCTCCTGCAACAGTGGGAGCCTCTTTGGTTTGAAAAAAATTGAAGGGATTGTAGAAGAATAAACAGAAGAGGATTAGAGAAAGAAATGCAATGGCACTGGTATTCAAGTAGTTTAGAACAAAATCCATTTCAGCTTTGTTAAGTCCAATCAATTGTACTGGTATTCTTAAATAGATAATTCAACACCAAGTTGATGGCTTGGTGAAGAGGTACATTTTTGTTTGATGTGAAAATTTTCTGGATGTGATAAAGTAGGTAGGGCAATTATACATTCACAATCCACCTCTTTTGTGTATTTACTTTATAATTTTCAATACTATTATTTTAATATTTTTTATATTAATTAATTTCAAATTTATTTTTTATTATATATATTTATTTTAAAATCTAAACCATAAAAAATTATATACCATTCTAAAGATTATCAAACTATTATTTTCCAAAGAAACAAAAAAAGTTGGATTTTCTTCAAATAATTGTAATTATCTTTAAGTATTTTATAAATTTGAATATATTTAATTACTTTTAATAGATTTTTTTATTGAATATTCGAAATTTTATAAATTTTTAACATAGTTTTTTTTTTGTTTAAGTTTTTGACATGATTTTTATTTATCTTTTCATTTATTTAATTATCTTCATGTATTAGAAAATATTTTTTTGTAATTAATGTAAAACGATATTATAATTAATATAAATCGATAAATAAATATTTTTTTTTATTAAAAAGGGATTGGATAATAAAGAATTATCTTGGTTATTGTAAGGATAATGTGGAAAGGCTTTTGAGAAACTTGGAGCTTTAACACTATGATTGAATCATACAACATGAGGCTGCAATTTTTTTTTCATTTTTTTTTCATCACATCATTACTCTTTCATTCATTGCTCACTGAGGGTGGCAAGGGCCTTGGGAGCTTTGAGATTGTTGCAGCTGTCAACCACTTATATTGAAGATTTTTTTTTTATAAAAACATTTTAGAAGTATTTCAACTCTCATACAAAGATCCAACTTTAAATAGAGAGTAAACAGATTACAATTATAATTATACTTTTATCAATTATATATTTGAAAGAGTTATAAAATTTACAAAAGTAAACTACAAATATTACAAGTATTATAAGTGATAAAAAAAACAAATATTAGAAATACTTTAAAAGGCTAATAGAAATATATACAATCATCATTTTGAAATAATTTATCTGAGAAACTGCAAACATAGCAAGTATTTTGAACTATTTAGTAGGAAAAAAAAACTACTTAGAAACAAAAATACAATGTAATCACGTAGCTAACACAAGGATTAGTTGTTTTCATAACAATTAAGAGATAGACGTGGTTTAATAAGAATATCAAGTGGAGTGACTTTAGTGTTGGTTAATCCAAAGGTTTGAGTCATATCAATAAGATCAGGTGATCAACTTATAATTTCAAAAGAATGCAAAAAACTAGCAAGAATGAAATGCACCATTTGAAGACCAAAGGATGCTCCTGTACACATTCTTCTACAACCTCCAAATGGTAATAACTCGAAATGATGATTTTTTATGTCAATATCTTTATGAGTTGTAAGAAACCTTTATGGTTTGAACTCCAAAGGATCTTCCCAAACATTACTATATGTATTATTTGTGTCAGTTCCTCCTGATGTCACTGCCTGCAAATCAAATAAGTAACCCAACAGAAATATTTAAGTGAAGAAAATTAAGATTATGTTTAGAAAACTTATTATTAAAAATAATTTAGGTTAAAGTTAATTTTATGCGGAATTTACTTAATAAAACCGTTCAAATCACTCTCTCACTTTTAAAAGAAGTTTAACTATTTTTTAAAAATAATAAAGATTGTTTTTCTTACTTCAAGTAATTAACAAATATATAAAGTATATACTCATTAATTAATAATTAGTTTCTGTCAAAGTAAAATATTTTATTCTAATTAACCTTTTTTTTATGTTTAAAAATCTAATTTTTTATTTTATTTTTTTATTAATAAAAAAATAATAAATATAAACTACTTCATAATAATAAAACTCTTGTACGAAACAATAACACATTTTATAAAAATAAATAAAAAATTAAAAACTCCTATCAACATAACAGTTGGAGCACATCAGCCAACATCCAATTTTCGATTAATATAAACTTTTTAATAAATTAAAGAGCTTTTAGAAAAATCAATAAGTTTTTTAATAATTAATGTGGAAATCTTTCTTGAATGTACCCTAAATCACGCAACCAATTGCTCCTGTTATGTCACTTTCTAACTCTATGGAGACAAAATAAAAAGGCTATATATTTGAAACTTTTTCATGTAAATCCAAAAACCTTCCTGAACGGGTGTGGAAAAAAATGGAAGGAGTTGTTGTTTGTACATGAACACCACTTTTGGAAATATGCGTTTCATAGTTCTAGTTTGGTAAATTAATAGCAATAGGTTTAGTATTATTTAGTTTCTAAATTTGGTAGCAAAAACCATGATTGCTAATTAGATACCAATTTAGAAACCATTTAACAATAATGGAAACTAATTTAGAAACCAAAAAATTTTTAGTCTCTAAAATGGTCTCTAATTTAGTTATTATAGCAACTGATTGTTTTTTGTCACTAAAAATTAGTTTTTATTTCATGGTTTTCTTGTAGTGCAAGGTTGGATTGAGGTGTGTGCCCTTGGGAGGTGTTTGTGTTGTGTGCAAGTCTATTGGCTTATGATTTCTTCTTGCAGGTTTGGAAGGTTTTTTTTTTTATCAGCAATGAATTAATTAAATTTAAAGGGGACACTTAAGGGGTGTCCCAACCCTTATACAAAAAACAAAATTAAAAACACCAACACAGAAACGCGAGGGGATAGAGATAGTTCTCTAAGCAGCATAGGCCAGGAGTGCTAAAGCTCAGCCCTTCTAGTTTTTCACTCCTAAACCTCCTATGCCCCAAACCTGTTAGGAATACTCACATATCTACTGCTACAAAGACCAAAAGTAAACTTAGGCCCCACCCACTTGCAAAGCACAGAAGCAATACAAGAGACCTAACACCTCCTGCTATGCCGTGACTACAACCCAAAAAAAAAACAAAAGTCATCAAAAAAGAGGACAGCCGAAACTGTCAACTCTCCTCCCAAAGCCATCACAGCAGAATTATGGAGAAAAAAGTCTGTTGTTACGCTTGACCAGAAACTTTGAGGCAACCATTCTTCATAAAAAAGAGAACAAGTGCATCAAACTTCCACACAAACCAAATGAGAAACTACTGGACTTCATAGCTTCTCTGCCTGTTGTTACGTGGAGGGACCTGCATCAAGAAAAAAACACAGACCGGCACCTTACATACCAGCCACTGTCCAACTCATAACCTTACATAAAGCTAAGAAATGGCCAGCAATGTGACAAAAAACCAGCATACCGAAGCCAACAGACCACTTCCCTGCATACTGAATGTCCAATTTTCCCAAAAGCATCAAAATGATCTCAACACACACATAACAGACATTGAATTGGATTTAAAAGCCAGTCCGTGAAAGAGTAAGAAAAATGGCCTTCCCTATGTTTAAGCCAGGACCAAGACAGAAAGAATTCTCCAAGCCGTGCACAGGACTTTTGGATAGGCTTTGACCTTCCACAACGTACTAAAAATAGCTTTATCTGGGTCGGATCCTTGGTTGGTTAGAACATCATATGCTGATCTCACAGAAAAGATCCCCTTAGGGTCCCCTCTCCAAGTAATGAAGTCCTTTGAATCCTTGTTCAGAACTACCCTAGATAAGGTTGTTAGTAATTCTACTTCTAATATCGACTCCTAGTTGAATCTCTCCCTCCTCCATTCAAGGTGCCAATGCCATACGTCTTCTTCCCAAAAGCAAGCCTCACCTACCTTCATCCCTTGATTCAGGGATAAGGAAAATAATCTAGGATATAAATCCTTAAAGTTACTATTACTCATCCACGGGTCTTCCCAAAAGTGTACTGAGTCCCCAGCTCTGACATTCCATACTACTGTTTGTTGGAACCAACCTACACCATCTCCCTCCCTGCATATGTTCTCTAAGTCTCTCCACCACCAGGATTGGCAACAAGGCCGGACCTGGTTAACACTAGGTAACATCATATATTTAGACTCCAAAATGTCTTTCCATTTCCCCTTCGCCTCACTCTTTAACCTCCACTTCCATTTCGCCATAAGAGCATAATTGAACTTCCTGATGTCTTTAATTCCTAACCCGCCTTCCTCAGGAGGTTTACAAATAGTTTCCCAGCTTTAACTCCTTTGTAAACTCATAATTCTATTGCAAACCGATACCGGGACTTTGAAGAAAGATAAGTAAAAGAGAGGAATGGAAGCAAAGACTGATTTGATTAAGCAGATTCTACCCGCCATAGATAAACATCTCCCTTTCCAAGTACTTAGTCTAGCTCTGATGATGAGAATCAACTAAAGGTGGCTTTTTATAATGAAGAACAAGATCATTCGCCTTCACATTTAAAGTTTTTCTTGTTAATCTTTGCAAAAGATAAAGCCCAAGCCCAAGCCCAAGAAGGCCAAAGCCCACAAAAGTCCAAAGTCCATCCCATGAAGGGCAAGGCCAAGTATTAAATAAATATTGTTTAGAAAGGTGCTTAGAGGGAAACATTAGAAACCTCTTTTGTTAAAGCATCTTTTAGTCTTTAGTTAGGAGTCTTAGGGGGGATGTGTTAGTAGATAGGTGTAGGAGTAGAAAAGGAGGTGTCAAAGTGAAGGAAGAGGTCACACCTTCCTCATGCATTGTTTTAGGCGCCAATTCTAGAAGCTTTTTAGGAAGGAGTTTTTGAATTTGTGTAGCTTGCATTTCAGCACCTTAGGCTATAAATAGAGGTGCTCCCTTTGTAAATTTCAGATTTGAATTTATCTAAAGAAACTATACTCAAAATTGGAGTGAGCATTGGAGAGCTTTTGAGCCTTCTTCTCTAGTCTTATCTTGAAGGATCCATGGTGTCCTCAAGTGGCGGCAACACTCTCATCTAGGAGCAACCACACTTCTAGTGGCGAGATCATCCATCATTCATCCATCTTCATGAGCAATTCTCTTCTCCTTCCTTTCTTCTCTTGTTAATTTCCTTGTCTTAGCTTGTTTCCTAGTTGTTTTGGTTTGGCAATTTCAGCTTGTTATTGTGTAGCTATGGTTCATTTGTGTTCTTGGCTGTTTTTCATCTTTTCTTCTTCAATTCCAGCAATTTGATTCGGTACCTTACTGTTTTGTTTTGTTAATTAGTGTTTTTGCCTTTCCTCCATCTCTTTTGGTTCAATTTGACAATATGTGGAACATCCAAATGAGTTTGGGATTTGGTACTAGTTTTTGGTGAGTTCTTGACTTAGAACAATGATCCAACTCTAAGAAAAGTGCCTCAATAATGTCCAGCTCAAGGTGATTCCTAAGAATGTCAAGAATCATTCTCTATATGGCTAGTGGAATCACATCATCTGATCTTGTTGACGACAGGCTCCCAGAACAGAACCTTCCTTGGATTACCTCCTACTTCCAATCCCAAGTACTTGAAAGGTATCTGCATGGTATTCCAATTTGAAGTCTTGGCATAGGTTTCTAGAGTGAATCTATCCACATTTATCCCTGCCAACTTCGACTTGTGAAAATTAATCTTCAATCCGGACACAAGTTCAAAGCATCTAAGGATCGTCTTTACAGTAAACACATTTGAAAAGGAGTCCTCCAGCATGAATAAAGTGTCGTCTGCGAACTGTAGCATACTGCAAACTATTTCCTTCCTTCCCACCTTCACACCTGTAAGCATGTTTTGCTTAGTCGCTTGTCTCACTAATCCAGCCAAACCCTCAGCAACTACCAGGAACAAAAAAGGGGCCATAGGGTCACCCTGTCTCAGCCCCCTTGATGGTTTGAATTCCTCTGTTGGGCTTCCATTAACCAACACAGAAATGGTGGACGATTCCAGGCAACCCTTAACCCATCTTATCCATATGTTGTGAAAACCTAACCTTTGTAACATATCAAGTAAGAAATCCCACCTTACTGAATCGTAAGCCTTCTCGTAGTCCACCTTAAAACAAAGTGCACTCCTCCGGTTCCTCCTAACCTCCTCCACCACCTCATTTGCTATAAGCACACTATCCAAAATCCCTCTATTCCTCAAAAACGCTGATTGGTCTTCGTCAATGACCAACGAGAGAACCTCCTTCATTCGACCTGCTAAAACCTTAGTAATAATCTTATAAAAGACTCTTACAAGGGAAATAGGCCTGAATTGATCGAGAGAGAGGGGGTCATTCACTTTAGGTACCAAAGCGATAAAAGAAGCGTTACACCCCTTTGGTATCACCCCAGTCTCATGAAAAACCTGCACAGCCTCCATAATGTCATTTTTAAGGATGTCCCAGCACTTCTTGATGAACGTAAAATTGAATCCATCTGGCCCTGGACTCTTTGACCCTTCACATTGCCACACGACTTCTTTCACCTCTTCCTCAGTGAAGCTTGTTACCATCCTTGTACTGGTTTCAGAAGGAAGAGATTTAAACTCCACAGAGCCCAAATTTACTCCAAGGGCTTGGGTAGCCGTGAACCTTGTCTCAAACAAAGACTTGGCTTCCCTGCGGACTACTTCCGGTTCCTCACACCATTGTCCCCCAACCTCCACACCCTTGACTTTGTTTTTAAGTCTTCTCCATCTAATAGCCGTGTGGTAATATTTAGAGTTCATATCCCCAAACTTACACCAATTAGCCCTTGCTTTTTGCCTTGAAAGGGAATCCAACTTATTATCCACCTCTCGCAAATTACTAAGTAATTCCATTCTTCTTAGCTGACCACTCTCCTCAAGAACATCACTGTCATCCTTAAAATCAAGGTCCTCAATTTCCTTGAGGATTCGCTTCTGGTTGGTCTGCATACACCCGAACACATTCTTGTTCCAGTCTTTAAGATCTGCCTTCAAATATTTTAGCTTATCTTTAAGACGGGAAATCCCATTACCCTGATCAGAGTAAGAACCCCATTTCTCCTTCACAAACAGATTGAAACCTGGCTCCATAAACCACGCATCTATGGTACGAAAGGGTTTAGGCCCCCAATCTTTGGCCCAGGACTTTGCCACAATGGCACAATGGTCAGACACAGTTCTTTGTTGTACATATTGTTTGTAGAAGGGCCAGAACTGAATCCATTCTTCGGACACCAAAAATCTGTCGAGCCTGCTTTTCGCTGTACCATTTGCTTTGAACCAATTAAATTTCTTCCCCACACTCGGGATGTCTACCAGGCAGTTAGTATCAATAAAGTTATTAAAACCTCTCATTTCCTTTCCCTGGCTAGACCCACCTCCAATACCCTTCCTTTCATCTTCCCTTTTTACAGCATTAAAATCACCGCAAAAACACCCTACCACGTTTTGATAAGACCTTTTAAGGGACGTTAGTGCTTCCCACAGAGTTACTTTAGCACTATAATTGCAAGCTGCATACACATTCACCACTAAGCACAAGCGTCTAGACTTGATATGCTGTCCTACAACAGCTATATAGCCTGGTCCAACAGTATGCGATTCATAGCAAAATTTGTCTTTATGCCACATAGATAAAAGGCTCCCTGCACCGTCTACACCTTCATAATGCACCCAACCAATATTACTAATCCCCCACAGCGAGAAGTATCTACTCTCAGAAACAGAGACAGTTTTTGTCTCTTGCAAGCACACAAAATCTACATCCTCTTTGGCAATAACGTGCTTCAGGTAGCTTGCTTTAGTTCCCCCCCTCCCTTACCTCCATACATTCCAATTCAACTACCACATCCACCTCCTCCCCCGAACACCTCACGCCTAGCTCTTTTCCCGCATCCCAGATACGAGCAGATTCAGCGACATAGTCCTCAAGTCTTAACCTGTTATTACAATGTTCTATATCACTAACAGATTCAGCAAAGGAGCAGTGGCTTAACCTGGATGAAGAATTAATCCCATAGTGAAGAGGTCCGAGTCCACCCTTGTTCCTCCACCGTAGGCACGACGGTTTCGTGCCCTGCTCCCAGAGATCACGTAACCTACGCACATTCTCCGGTGTTTTGGATCCTTCTACCCCACTTGGTGTTGCTTTAACCGAGATCCGACCTCTCTTCTCCGGTGAAGAGCTGCCCATACTACTTGGCTTGCTGGAACCCCCAGACAGGTCACGCCCAGGTAGGAGCGTCGGTCCTCTTTCAACCTCTCCACTTCGGGTAGGACCATGTGGATGGGCCAAACCTCTTTGATGCTTCGTAGTAATATTTCCGTCAAAGTTAACGGAAGCCTCTGCTAACAATTCCGAGCCACCACCACCCGGTGACGTTGGTGCCTTCGAGTTACCCTGTTTTGACCTTGCACACACCTCCTCCATTCCGCCCAAAGCCCCCTGTTTCGTAAGGTCCAACAGCCCACTATAATGAGATTGGGCTTTTGAAGACTGGCCCACATCTAAAACGGGTTGGGTTGTAGAGGGGTTGAAGTTTTGGACACAAAGAGCCAGGTCAGACAAAGATTTGTGTAAAAAAGAACATATTGTGTTGACCTTCTCTTGCTCAGAAAAAGCTGCCCTAGCCGCAGAAGTCCCCTGTTCACGCCTTACCTCGTTTACGCAAGAGAGATGTTCTTTATTCTGCTTCCCCTTTACAACTTGAGAAAGTTCCCTTATTTGTTTTGCGTTTGTCTCTAGTGAAAGTTCTCTTCCCTCCTTTGCCTCCTCTCCCCGCCGGGAGGGAGCTACGGTGTTGACGTCCCCGTCCTCAAAAACTTTATCTGAGAAGATGGTTTCCCCGATGAAGGAGTCCATTGAAGAGATGCTATCCGAAGATGCATATAACTGTTTAGGACAAAAACAAGACCCTCCTCTTTGGATGGGTTCCTCCTCATTAATACTGATGTTGTAAATATGACCATTAATACGGATCCCTTTTGAGACTTCGAATTTACACGAATTCGACACCCGTATTTTTACGTGCAAACTCAAGGTTCTCCCATTGCTCAGTAGCATCGTCGATGGATACCAGCTCTGCCGCATCGCCTACGGCCTTAGTCAGACAATCCCTATTCCACAAAGAAAATGGAACACCGTAGCACCTTGCCCATACTAACCTATGATCCACTACCAGTGATTCGGACCAAGGCTCAATAACCTCGAACAGGCTTGTGAACCATTCATTATTCAGCTTAATAATCTCTTCCAGCCGTTCTCCTTCTTTAGGAGTTAAAAGAACAAGATTATCACCCAGGTATCTCACCTTAATCCTGGACATACCTCCTTTAATAAACTCCTCACATAAGGACACAAAGTTCATAGTTGGAGTCATCCGACCTACTGCACTGTTTGACATCCAAGGTAAGATAGTTGAGGATGTTTCAAAACTTGGACCTGTCCAGGAGTCCTGAGAAGGTTTCCTAATGGCATCTGCGTAAGAATGCCTCTCGTAGCAGTCCCTACGAGGGTTATTTCCTTTTAGCTCTCTCCATTCCTCCTTGCCCTTTGAATGTTTCAGAACATATTTATGGTGATTCTTACCATTGTCTCCCATAAGTGCCACCCCACCTTGTTGAGAAGGCCTAGATCTCGTGTATTTTGGCAAGTTAACATAGAGCTTCATGTTACCAATACATACCTGGTCCAATTCCTTCTCCAGTTTGTACTCATTTGGCACCTTGAAAAACCTAACGAAGCCAAACCTTCTTCCCCACCTATTCCGCCGTCTCGAGATGAACACCTCTTTCACCCTGGCCCATCTTTGAAAGATCTTCAGCATATCATATTCTCCATGGGTACTTGGAAAATTTGAAAAGAAAAAAGTAGAACAGGAATTTGGTGAGGAAACAGATTTCCTCCTCTGCTCCTCCTTCCGCCCGCCATGTCGTGGTCGCCCTGCATCCACCCATCCACCGTGTCATGGTCGCCTTGCGTCCTCCCATCCGCCATGTCGTCCTCCCATCCGCCTGTGACTAGCTTCCATATCCTATAGCACTTTATTTTTTCAGTCAATATAATTAAATGTGGAAAAATTCCGCAGGTTTGGAAGGTATAGTGTGTTTGTGTAGGTTTTTTTGGTCTTTTCTACTTGGCAGGTCGGGTTGATGATTTTGTTCCTGGACTACGGTAAAGGAAGTGTTTTTTATGTAAACTTCTCGGTCTGGTGTTGGAATCTTTATTCTTGCACCCTGTGATAATACACACCTTGTGATAATGTTGAAAATAGCAGTGATAATAATTGTGAATCACACATTGAGGTTCTGAATCAGATCCATCTGTCCGAATGAGCACAAGAATAAAAAGACCACCTGAGTATTTAAAGGATTATCATTGTAATCTTAATGTTTCCAATACATCTTCAAGAGTTAAATATCCTTTGAATTATGTTTTGTCTTATAACAATTTATCACCTTCTTACAAATCTTTTATTATGTCCCTTTCTTCACATGTTGAGTCAAACACTTATTCTGAAGCTGTGAACAACGATTGTTGGAGAAAAGCTATAAAATGTGAGATATCTGCTTTAGAGTCAAATTAAACTTGGGAGACTGCTCATCTGCCTAAGAACAAAGATGTCATAGGTTGCAAATGGGTATTTAGAATAAAATATAAGGTTGATAGGACAATTGAAAGGTATAAAGCAAGGTTAGTGGCAAAGGGATATACACAAACAAAAGGCGTTGACTTCCTTTATACTTTCTCTCCAGTAGCAAAGATGGCCACCATAAGGTTGCTTCTTTCTTTAGCTTCTATTTATAATTGGGAATTGAAACAATTAGACATAAACAATGCATTTTTACATGGAGATTTGAAAGAAGATCTATACATGGTTGCTCCTCCTGGATTGACTTCTATTCCACCAGAAAAAGTTTGTAAACTAAAAAAGGCTTTATATGGCCTTAAGCAAGCCAGCCGAGAATGGTTTGTCAAACTGTTATCATTTTTTCTTTATATGGGATATACTCAATCTATGAATGATCATTTCTTGTTCATTAATTCTTCTGAAGGATCTTTTACAACATTATTGGTATATGTGGATGATATAATATTGGCAGGAAATGATAAAGAAGAGATTGCTCGAATCAAACAAGCCTTGAATCAGACATTCAAGATTAAAGATCTTGGGAATTTAAGATATTTTCTTGGTTTAGAAATATCAAGTCACGATGCTAGACCCATTGGAACAAGTGGATATGTTAAAGATTACAAGTTACAAGCCTTGATACTATATGTTCCTCCAGTTGAAAGAGGTGAACCTTTTTCTAGTTTCAAAAGAATGATGGTGAACAAGCTTGATTTTAACTCTACAACATAGAAGGAACATTTTTCTTTGTTGTTTTTAGTATCTCCACATTTGATCCCTTTTTTGAAGACAAATGGGGGAGAAAAATACTATTGTTGTTAAACACTCTTGCTGGATTATGTTTTATATTTTGAATGTTCTGTGTTATCTGCATATACTGTTTGGATTGCCTGGTTACTTCCTTGTTTTGCAGGACTTCATCGTTAGCAAAATCTACAAAACACCAGTGCTTTTTCTTCATCAAATAGGACGAGATTTCTAACTAAAGTGGATGGATTTGATTTTCTCAAAGCTCAACACTAAAGTCTGCAAAGTTGTAGATGCACTACAAGAAAAAATGGTTTTAACGGAGGTTATTTAGCAGAGGTTAATATAACCCTAAGAATTGATTTAATTAACGAATATTTTTTTAACCTTCGTTAAGTTTCAATGGTTATTCTAAAACCTCAGGAAAATAACAGAGGTTTTTTTAATCTTTGTTAAATTTCAAAGGATTATTTTAAAACCTCAGCAAAATAACGGAGTTTTTTTTAACATTCGTTAAATTCCAAATGTTTATTTTAAAACCTCGATAAAATAACGAAAGTTTTTAACCTTCGTTAAATTCCAAAGGTTTATTCTAAAACCTCATCAAAATAACAAAGATTTTTTTTAACTTCCAGTAAGTTCCAAAGGTTTATTCTACAATCTCAGCAAATTAACGAAAGTCCTTTTAACATTTGTTAGGTTTCAAAGGTTTATTCTAAAATCTCAACAAAATAACGGAGGTTATTTTAACTTTTGTTAAATTTCAAAAATTTATTATTCTACAACCTTAGCAAAATAACCTTAACAAAATAACTTTAGATAATAAGTATTTCAACAATACGTATGAAAGATAATTGAATTATTGAGTGTATATAAATTAATGATAAACACAATCAATATTGAATTAAGATCATGGTGGTGACTATTGTTAGTCTCGTCTTGAGGAAGGTGCATTTTCTTCTTATCCTCATTAATAATATTGCTTCATCCATATTTTTTATCAACAATTTTTATTTTATTTTTAGTAGGATAAACATCTAAAACTATTGGATTGGATATTATATTACTGTTGCATTTTATAATATTTTATTAGTTAATGTCCTCATTAAGAATATTGCTTCAACCATATTAATAAATATGCTAATCATTGTCCAATCTTATAAATGGTTACAAGCGGATTAAAAAAACTAATTATATTACATCATAACATTATAATGATTGTGTGTAAACAATTAATTTCTCTGAATTGTTCTAGTTTTCACTTTGTGGGAAAATAATTTATTTTTCATATATTCTTTTAGAAATATTAAAAAACAGCGAAGGAAATAAAAATAAGAATATTAAATAACATATTCTTAAATCGAATTAACTTTTTTTTTTCTTTTTCAAGGTGTTTAGCCAAATTATATCCTTTTATGGTTCTGCATCCATTGACATTATCCACAAGTATTTTGTATTTTGTACAATTGTTTTTGGATTTAGATTTAGAAATTTTTTGAATTTACATATAGTTTAAATATAAATTAAAATATTTAAATTATCAGAGATGTCAAAATAGTTAAGTTGATATAATTTAAAAGTATTAATCTATAACTTTATCTGAAGTCTGAAGTCTGAAGTTAAGTTCTCAACGAAAATTATCTTCTTCTCGTCGCAATAACTTTCCACATTTCTGGAATTCATTAAACTTTGTATGCTTTCTTTTTATGGAAGATCCATGCTTCTTAATTATATCCCTGTCACAGCTTTATCCCAGTGACATTCTTGAGCTCTTGTAATGCAGTATCTAATTCCTTTGGTAGGTTGCTGATAATCACAGCACATTGAGAAAAGTCATGCAAACAACCCCAAGAACACACATGGCTGATGGCTTTAACCCACACCTGAAAGATAATGTAATTATTTAAGATATATAAAACAGTGATAAACAAAAGCTATTGCCGAGCTAGGTAACGGTAGCTTGTGACCCGAGTGAGGACAGTAAGGTCATGGAAGAAGTAATGCTGGAGGAAGAAGAAGATAGGACCTTATTTAGTGTTTATTCTTTGGTATAATAGACATAAGAGGTGTGCACTTGTACTTGTTATACTGAAAATCGCACACTCCACAGCGTAGAGGAAATGCTGCAGTAGCTTCTTCTCCTCAATAGTAATGCTTCAACCGTCACCATTTTACACTTCTCTAAACACCACCTTCAAACCATGCATAGTATACTTGTCTAAGGTTAAATGGTTTATGGTATCTTATGGTAAAGGGATTCTATAAAAAATATTGCGTTCATGTTCATTTATGGTAATTTGAAAGTGATGTTCATTTATAATAAAGTTAGCAGAGGGTATAATAAAGTTATAAATTTAATGAATAACAGAAATTTTATATTAATTATAACATTTATTATAATTATAAGATCATATTTTATATATCAATTGTGAGATATTTTTTAATTTTTTTTATATAGAAAGAAGTTAAAATTAGTTTTATTCTCTTAACTTTCACGTGTTGACATGGAAAATGTTAATATAAATGCCTTTATGGATGATTGGAATGCTGTTAAAATAGATGCTTGTAGAAATGATGAGTGGATGTGACTAGGTGATATCTCAAATTCTTTCACTATTAATTTTGTTTATAATGTCCTTTTCATCAAAATATTTTGCAGTCACATCTTTCTTTTCCATTTAACTTTGATTCTTTCTGGAGTTTAAAAGCTCTTCCATCTGCACATTATTTTGCTTGGCGTGTTCTAACTAGGAAAATTGCAACCTATGATAATTTAATACATAGAGGAATTCATACTAGAGGGGGGATGCGTGTCATGTGTTGGGCTGAGCTAGAAATAGTAAATCATATTTTTTTACATGTAAAGTGACTTCTAAAGTGTGGTGTATGTCTGATGTGTGGGTTGATAGAGTTTTTGTACATATTCATAATGCTACTCAACATTTTGATCAAATAGGCTTTATGGATATGAACTACTTTTAGGGAATTTGGAATCATAGAAATAGGATTATTTTTAATAATGTTATGGTAGATCTTGTTGAAATTTTTGCTATGGCTCAAGTAAATGCATGGGCATGAGTAAATTATAAATTCCCAAAGTCAAATTTCTCTTATATTATGATTGGTGCATTAATGTATATGAATTAATGCTTAAAATCAATGCATTGATGGTTAATCATCTTCCTTCTCTTTTTTATTGTTAGTTTCTGATTTGGATGAAAGGACATTTTATTGGGTATAACCAACCACAAATGTTATGGGGGAAGATACAATACGTACTGCCAAGCTTTATATCTTAGATATGGATTATGTTGTTGAACTTTTTTGGTAAATGTAGTATGTTGTATATGTGCATATTTTTATTTGAGATTTAGGATTTTGAACTTTATATATGCAGAATATGGTTATGTTTGGCCATTTTTTCGAACAGTTTCACCTCTATTGAATTGGGTTTCTGTACATGGGTTGAAGTACCTCCAATTTATATTATTTTTTAATGTTGATTAGAAAAAAAAAACTTTAACCACTACACCGAACAAATTCTATAGTATTATTATGATTTTTATTATATTTATTATTATTAATAATATTAATAATTTCATTTTTTCTCCAATTTTAGATACTAAAAATAATTAGTTGCTATAGTAACTAAATTAGAGACAATTTTAGAAACTAAAAAAAAATTGGTTTCTAAATTAGTTTCTATTATTGTTAAATGTTTCTAAATTGGTATCTAATTAGCTACCAAGGTTTTAACTACCAATTATTTTTTGCCTCTAAAAATTGGTTTCTATTTCATGATTTTCTTGTAGTGAGATAAGTTCAAATAATTGACAAAATTAGTATGCATCAAGTTCACATAATTGACAAAACTACCTATGAAACAAGTTTAGATAATTTACAAAATAGTTTAAACAAAAATTTATACTCTATTATGAACACTAATTAGGTCAATGTCAACAAAAGCTTCAAAATACAAAATCAAATTCCAAATTAAAAAAAAAACATAAAAAAAATCCATAGAACTCATCCTTCAGTAAATGGTGGTCAAGGTTTTAACTCCAATGATTTAGGGCTACCAATATTTGTTTTCAATCCCAAGTATTCAGGTTTTGTTTAGTGTTCCTAGTCCTTGCATGTCCAATGTCACGTCCAAATCTTGCTTGTTTTTTTTTTTTTTCAATTTATTCAAGTGTTTTTGTTGCATGCTAAGTGTTTGATATTTTGTTCCAGTGCACACCTAGTATTTGTTAAAAGTTATTTTGTGTTTTTCTGAAGTATATGCTTTGGAGCCTTTTCATTTTTCCAATTCTAGAGTCCCTCTACTCTTTATTATTTAATTAGTAAGTTTCTACTTAATTTTTCAATCATTGTCGTGAAGTTTTGTTCAATTGGTCTTTACTTCTTCCGATTTCTGCTCAGTTTTTAGAATTGTATGATTTTATTCTAGTTTGAAAAATTATTCTGATCTTGTTAAGCATCCAAATATTGTGAACATTTCTTACATGTTCACAAAACCCATTAAAAAAGGCATGTCCTACACTCAACTACGAAAAGGGTTAAAAATGACAATAGCCATGACATTTTTGTTGTATAAAACATAGTTTTAGTGCAAGTTTTGCTCTTGGATTTATATTTTCAAATGTTACCTATCACTGATTAAAATTTCAACTTCCAATTCGCAGTAGAAAAATTACCATAAATCTTACGCTACACTTTACTAGTGCTGAAACTAGTTTCTTCTTTGTTGCCAAATTGTTTCTAGTTTTACAAGTTTGTTTGATTTGTTTTTGAGCATATACATATCTAATTTCCTTCAAATTTCTAGCATTTTGACATTGTGGAAAAATTGACATAATTTTTGGAACAGTCACTACTAGTCAATTCTTGAATATTTTTTTTTTCTAATCCATTATTGAGAATTTGATAGGCTCTTTTGCTTGTACTAGCCCTTTTTTGTAGTTTTAATTGTTGCTAGTCAATTGTTGGCTCTCCTTTGTTGTTTGTCACATATGAAATCCTCTTGAGTTTAGCTTTCAAATTGCGTTTTTCTTGCTTTATTTCTTTGGCCTCTATTGGTACAAGTTTTGGAGAATTCCTTGTGCTGAGAATAGTGCAACAAGGAGTGCTTTGTCTAAATTCTTGTAGGTTTGGTGTTCAAGACTCTTTTCAAATGGAGAAAAAAGGATCAAAGAGGAGAAATTATTCAAATTCCTTCACTTCAAATACCGAGCCACACACACCAAGATATTTCACCAAACACCTTCTATCTCATTTATTTTCAGTTTTGTAAAATTTTTTTAGTATCACAAAACTTTTTGTAGTTTTCTAATTGTTTTTATACTTAAGCTGTTTGGGAAAATGCTCCAAAGGCAATCCATCTAAACTTTGTAATATTTTCATGCATTAGTGTGTTAGTGAGGTGTAAGTGTTCACTGCACTATCACTATAAAACTCGTTTAGCTTTACTTACCCACTTGTATTTCTAATCTTGTTTTACTTTTCTGTATTACTCCCTTTTTTTTAATTTCTATTTTACGTCTCTATGATACCTAGGATATTTTTTTTCTTTTATTACGATTAGTAGACCTTTCTTTGGTATTAAGTTCATCTGCGCATCCGAACACACACACACACACTTTACTGCTTTCAAATTGTTTTGAAGTTTCTTCAGGAGACTTTTGTTAGGCATATTTGAGGAAATATCTGGCTAGAAAAGCCTTGGTATTTAAGTTGTCAACTGTGACTCACCTTGCTTTCCTGGAGTGTACTAGAAGACTTCACACTTTAGATTCTTTGATTAACTTGACCAAAAAATATCTAAACACGTGAAAACAATTTTATTCACCCTAGTTCAAAATTTTAAATCTTTTGAGAAAATCTTCCAATTTTGAAATTTAACTATTGGTAATCATAAGATACTTTCATATTTGGACAAAAGGGATAGAAGCCTCTCTGAGATAAAATAAATGCTTATAAAATATGCCCAATCTCAGGAAAGTAAAACACATAGGTCTAAAATTAAACATGAAGAAACCTTACATAGACCAAGGAGCAGATAGGGGGAATGGTATTATCCAAACAACGAACCTTATAAGAAACCCTATTCTCCAAGAGAAGAGATCTTCCCAAACTCCCATTTTATGGATAAAAATCCTAGCTCATCCTACCCTAGAAAAGACTTCAAGAGGGAGGGTTACTCATCCAAACCACAATCTAGGGAGAAGCCTTATCACAACATATATTTTGCTAACCCTATTGTTTCTTAACCTAGTTTTCAAGAAAATAGGTAAAAAATTTATAGATGGAGAAAAAGATTATACCCGTAAAGAGAAAAAGAATTTAGAGAAAAATTAGAAATTTTCAAAAGAAACAAGAATCTCCATCCCTAGAAACTCAACAAGAGGTACCTCACATTTTCTTCCTTTTGGTGTAGATAGTACCTGGGATTGTTGTACAATTGATGACGTGTCAGTGATCTTCTTATTCCTTCCTTTGAGTCTCCTACCGCAAATGCTGATACTCGGTCAGGGGTGACCTGAAAAAGGTACTCCGACGATCAAGTAAGTACTCTGTGTATAGAGTGTATATTTGTAATTTATAAAAGCATACCTTACACCTCTGCAAAAGGTTTATTTATAGTATTGGTTCTAGATCCTTGTTGTGATGGGTCAGATATCAGTCATTCACTAGTAAGGAGATATATCAGTATAGAGGTATATTGGAATATCTGAAGAATATTTGTACCTTCTTTCAGTTAATCAGTATTTAACTGATTTGTCAGAGATGTTTCCCATATATTCTGAGATATGAATGCGGCTCATTAGGTGCTACTATAATTGTCCTTACCATAATTTATTGCATGTATTTAGGTGTTCTTTGACTTGGCCGATCGGTAACCATAGTCAAGACCGGCTCGTTCGGTATCGAACGGTACACTTTCGAAGACGTTTTGATAATAACTTTGAAAATTACGCTCTCTCCAGTTTGGCCTCCATGATGAAGCATTCCAGGTGTTCGATGAAATGCAACACTGGGATCGGTAATCTTTTGAGGTGGAAATTGTGAAGTCCACATTCACTAGATGGATGCATGACACCCCAAGTGCTGATACCCTTCAATCTTTGCCCATTTTTTAAAAGTGGAAAAAAAGTGTTTTTAATACCTCAACCTTTTGTGAAACTTGGTTTTAATCAGTCCTCACTACAAGAAAACAGCCAAATAGCTTCCAAATTTCTGCGTGGGCCATTTTCGGACGCTACTATCGTTGGTCAAAATGGCGAGAAACCCACGTAAAAATGGCAATGGACGCAAAACGGACGCACTTATGAATTTAATGTTTTTTTTTTAAACATTCCAGTTTGCGTCGGCCCAGGCCCACGCATATGCGTCGGCCACGGCCCAAACATATGCGTCCGTCACAACCCACGCAAAGCCCACGCATCTTTATATTTTAGGATTTAAAAATTATTAATTTACATTTATTTAATGTATAACAAATATTTTAATATTTAATTCTTTATTGTATTTATTTTAAAATTATTTCTTTAATATTATAATAAATTATTTAATTTATCAAATTTTAATATAAATTAGTTAAATTAAAATTATTAAATTAATTAAGTCTTTCATTTAAAATTAATTTAATAAAAGAAAAGATCTATTTAAATTATTTAAATGTTATATAAAATATTTTATTATTTTAAAAATTATGATATAAATTAGTTAAATTAAATTTATTAAATTGAGGAAGTGTTTAATTTTGAAATTATTTAAATGAAGTTATCTTAAAAAGTTTATAAAGATTTAAAAACATGTAGAAAAATAATAATTAATTAAAAAATAGTAAAAGAAAAGTAAAATGGTAATGGATGTATAAAATATTATATAAATATTAGTGCAAATGAAGTAATTGATTCAAGATGAAGTAATTGATTAGTGCAAATGGTAATGGATGTATTTAAAAATAGAGAATAAATTTTATATAAAAATGTTTTATTTGGTTTAAGAAAAAAAAAGTTAGATAAAACTTTTAATTAGTAACTTAAATAAATTTAAATGTTATATGTGTGCAGTGGCTAAATGAACTAGGATTTTTGTTTTGATATCCATTATAATTTTAAAGATGTTATTTCTCATAAATGAGGCATAAGATCATCTTAAAGAATTAGCGAAAATGTATATGATACAAACATATTAAGACTAAGTGCGTGAGTAAGTAACTTATTCTTAATTCTTAAATTAATACAATAACCAAAGTGTTTCAAAGTTGACTACATGCTCTATAAATGTCATTGTTATAGTTACTGAGTGATCTCTAAAAGAAATTAATGTTTTCCAAGTGAAGCACATAATAATGTAGTAAGTTGTAAGTAACGAGATGACACATATGCAATATTCTTTATAAGCGTGTTAATATAGTTTCCCAATGTTCGCCTGATAGTGAGAGTCGAGGGAGAAGCACGAAGACGAGAAGTACACCAGTCAAGCACCAACAACCTGCCCGACCGAGGGAAGAAGACGAAAACTTTCAATAGTTCTCTAGGTTCCATCTCCCCAGCAGGAATAAGTTAATAACCCTAGTCCATTGTCAAGGTAAGAGTTGAACTAAGAAGTGCATTGTAAAGGCTGAAAGAGAGTATCATAAGCAATTTGAGAAATATGAGTCATTTCATGATAGTTATAGAATTAACTTAGAATCATGGAATATAGTTGATTATTAGATTTTGGATTATAAGTTTGATTTAACCACTACACCAAACAAATTCTTTAGTATTATTATGATTTTAATTATACTTATTATTATTAACAATATTAATAATATTAACAATATTAATTTTAATAATATGAATATAATATTAATAATAATATTAATTATAATATTAATAATAATATTAATTATAATATTAATTATAATGTTAATTATAATGTTAATTATAATATTAATTATAATATTAATTATAATGTTAATAATAATATTAGTAATAATATTAATAATATGAGTATAATTTATTTTATTATTATTCATAATAATTATATTAATATGTATAAATTATATTAATAATAATAAGTATAATAAAAATGATAATATGATCAAATAACTTGTCTGGTCTAGTGGTTAATGCTTTCCTGGTCTACAAGTATTTTAAAAATCCTTTCAACTATTGTTCCTATTGTTTGAATACTATATTTTACACCAATAAATTCATGGAAATTGAACTAAAAAAATATTTCTGCAATTAAAGGAACTTTAGATTCCACTAAATTTTGATCTTTTGCATAAATATAGTTTCACTCATGTCCTCGAGTATATTGATCATGTCTTTAATTCTGATTGCTGACAGTACTACTAAAATTCTTTTGGGTGGGTGTTTCACTGATGAGAAGGATCTGTAAATGATCCTCATCTGACTATAGGAGAGGTTGTTGTAAAGGTGTGTTTTTGAATTTTAATCTTAATTCAATATTGCTTTTAATCATATTAATACTCAAGGTCGGTTACCAGCCATAATAAATAGTTTGTGTTTATTATTATTTTATATATACTTAATTATTCAATTACACGTCAGATGTGGACCTAATGTTCAAAAGCCATCTATTATTAAACCTATGCCCCAAGCTGCACTTACCTAAACCCAAATCCCAAATTCAATTACTAGTGTGGAAATGCAGTTCTAAGAACTACTTTATGGAGATGGTGATGCTTACGGTTGAGAGTCCAAGAGCTTGGTGTTCTTCTCGAAAAAATTCAGTTGTATAGGCTTGTTGAATAAAGGAGTTAAGAAAATAGCTATTCTAATGGAAACTTGAATGAGATTTAACAAGTTAAATGTGCACAAATTCAAAATTGGTATCCAATAGTACTTGTGGATGAAACATGGAATTGCTAACTTTTAGGAGTTAAAAATATTATACCTTCACTGGTCCAAACAAACAATTTAAACTTCCCAGAAGAAACCTCACGATAACAGCCATCCAAAAACTTTTGCTAAGGCCAAGTGTGTTGAAAATGATGTTGAAATCAAGTAAGAGTTGAAAATTATGGGAAACTTGAAAGCAAAACTTAAAGAAAGCATGCAGTTCCTTGACATATATACTTACACTGAAATAATTCCTATAATTATAACAGGTTTTCGACCAATACGATCAGCTATAGTTCCCCATAATAAAGATGTCAAACATCTGCCAAGCATAAATGCAGAACATGCAACATTTTGTATCATGCAGACACCACAAATAAATAGCTTACAACAATTCAAGACTTCATGCTTGAATTGGATCCTCCTACCGGAAAGAACAATGCACATGGTGTGGAAGAGAAAGATCAAGTCGTTTTGACGATGACCAACGTCCAGCCAAACAGAGAAGAAGGAGTGAAAGTCCTATATGTAGAACTCGACCCCGGAGCAAGGGTCCTCAGAGAAGCGAGCGATCAAGACGCGACGTTCGAGAAGTCATCAATACTATAGTCAGTCTGATTCCACTCTAAAAACATCGGTCGGAGAGAGAGACGAATTTGTAGAAGTCTTTCCCTAGAGAACCGAGACCCCAAATACACCACGGGGCAGGTGAATACGATTGCTGGAAGATTCGCTGAAGGTGGATGTTCAAGTTCCACCCATAAGAAGCACCTTCGGACTATTTAGTCGGTCCACTCGATAACCGCCAAGGGTCAACCGAGGATTTCGCTAATCACCTTAACAAATGATGACTTCACTGCCATCGAACCTGCCCAGGACGACCCCATGATCATACCCGTGGATATAGATAAATTCGCCATCACCAAGGTTTTTGCGGATTAAGGCAGCTTGGTCGATATTCTGTACTGGAAGACTTTTAAGAAAATAAGGATTCCCGGATAAAAAATCCATCCCTACGACGAACAAATTGTTGGATTTTTCGGAGAATGGGTGGAAACATCGCGCATACTAAATTTTAAAGTGTACAAAAAGGATTTTGTAGTTATGTCTTACAATTATCATAAGTGGATAATGTGGGTTAGAGGGTGCTTGGTCTCGTCCTCAGTGTCTGTTTTGGTTAACGGAAGTCCTACAGATGAGTTTAAACCATCTAGGGGCTTAAGACAGGGAGACCCCCTAGCACCCTTCCTGTTTCTAGTGGTGGCGGAAGGGCTAGCTGGGATTGTGCGGAAAGCGCTGAGTATGAGGGAGCTTACGGGGATAAAGGTAGGAAGGAACAACTCTGAGTGTTGTTTACTACAGTTTGCTGATGACACACTTTTTCTCTGCCAAGACTCCTTCAATAACATTTTCGCTATCAAGGCCATCCTTCGATGTTTTGAAATTGCTTCAGGTTTGAAAGTTAACTTCCACAAGTCTAAGCTGGTAGGTATAAGCATCGACAACTTTGTACTGAACACTTACGCGAAGACGCTTAACTGCCAAACTATGCAACTTCCATTTCAATACTTGGGGGTAGAAGTCGGTGGTAATCCTAGGACGAAGCACTTTTGGGAGCCGGTGGTGAAAAAATTAGAAGCTAGACTTAGTTCTTGGAAAAGAAGATCCCTATCTATGGCAGGTCGCATATGTTTGCTGAAATCGTTCTTCACCACCATTCCGCTCTTCTATTTATCCATTTTTAAAGCGCCAGTAGCAGTATGCAACAGGATTACTAGTATACAGAGACGATTCCTATGGGGGTGGGGGAGAGAGAATAAACCGATCTCTTGGGTAAGCTGGGACAATGTTTGTAGGCCTCCTGAAGAAGGCGGGTTGGGAATCAAAGAGATTAGGAGGTTTAACTCAGCTCTATTGGCAAAATGGAAATGGCGTATAGTGAGTCATGAGGAAGGAAGATGGAAAGACATCCTTAAGTCCAAATATGATCTTGACCCAGGTGGTAGACAAGTTGGGCTGAAATATCAATCGTGGTGGTGGAGGGACCTAGTTAAAGTTATTGGTGAAGGCGAGCAGGAAGGTTGGTTCCATAAAGCAGTTCGATGGAAAGTAGGTGATGGGGGTAAAGTCAGATTCTGGGAAGACGTGTGGTTACTGGACAGTAGTCTTAAATCCATGTACCCAAGACTTTATACCCTGTCATTGGACCAAGGTAAGACAGTGGGTGAGTTAGGAGGATGGGAGGAAGATAGATGGCAATGGAGGTTAAGTTGGAGGAGGGATCGATTTGAATGGGAAGGAAATATGGAGAAGGAGCTAACCTCAACGCTGTCATTGGTCAGTATGTGCCAGGATGTCCAAGATCTCCTCACCTGGAGGGCAGATTCAAAAGGCATGTTTTCGGTGAAATCAGCATACTCCCTTCTAGTTCAGCACCAAACTCATGTAGCAACGGATAATGCTTTTGGCCTCTTATGGCAGTCGAAAGCCATGCCAAAGATACTTATCACTGCCTGGAGAGTCATTCTAGACAGGCTGCCTACCAATGACAATCTTATAAAGAGAGGGATACAGGTGAATTCGCCATTATGTGCCCTGTGTGGTTCGACAGATGAATCATCTCAACATGTCTTCCTTGAGTGTGTTCAGGCACAACGAGTATGGTCCCGTTGCTATCGCTGGATTGGCATCTTGGGGGCTAATAATAAGGACATAAGAAGTCACTTCGTCAACTTCTATTTAGTCCACCTATCCAGTACACAAAACCAGGTGTGGAGAGGCTTATGGGCGGCAATTGTTAGAAGCATTTAGGAACAGCGGAACCATGTAGTTTTTAGAGGAGGGATACCTGACGCGGACGAAGTGTTCCAAAACGCTCAGTTATGGTCATGGTTATGGTTAAAACATAAGACAATTGGTTTCTCTTATGCGTTCTCAGATTGGATCTTGAACCCCAACCACTGCCTCTCTGCAGTAATTTGATAGGTTTAAACTGTATTTGGCTTGTTGTGTCTGTGGTGTTTGTGTTTCTGGTGCTTATATAGGTGGTACCGGTTCGTTGTTGTATGAACTAACGAGCATGCCCTGTGTGGCTCGAGATGATTTCAAGAAGGAACATCAGTAATCGATTGTGTGAGAGGTTGGTAGTGCTTAAGGTGGATGAGGACACGTGGAAGGCCAATATGATCGCCGGTCGATAAAGCAGCGCTCTCTAGGCGTGCGTAGTCGGTGGTCGCTGAAGGTATGCATCACCGCCGTTTTTTAAGAAGGCCAACATGATCGCCGCGATAAAAGAGGCGTTCTCCATGCTCGCATAGTCGATTGTCGCCGAAGTTTCGATGAAGCGGCGATCTCCGTGCGTACGTAGTCGGTGGTCGCCAAAGTTGTGCATCATCGCCGTCCTTGAAGAACAGAAGGTCATTGGAAGTGAGGGGCGATGTGGATGAGGACACGTGGAAGGCCAATATGATCGCTAGTCGATAAAGCGGCGATCTCCGTGCGTACATAGTCGGTTGTCGCCGAAGTTTCGATGAAGCGGCGATCTCCGTTCGTACGTAGTCAGTGGTCGCCGAAGTTGTGCATCATCGCCGTCCTTGAAGAACAGAATGTCATTGGAAGTGAGGGGCGATGTGGATGAGGACACGTGGAAGGCCAATATGATCGCCAATCGATAAAGCGGCGATCTCTGTGCGTACATAGTCGGTGGTCGCCGAAGTTGCACATCATCGCCGTCCTTGAAGAACAGAAGGTCATTGGAAGTGAGGGGCGATGTGGATGAGGACACGTGGAAGGCCAATATGATCGCCAGTCGATAAAGCGGCGGCCTCCATGCGTGCGTAGTCGGTGGTCGCCGAAGGTATGCATCATCACCGTGACCAACATGATCGCCGGTCGATGAAGAGGGGGTCTCCGTGCGTGTGTAGTCGGGGATCGCTGAAGTTGTGCATCATTGTCGTCTTAGAAATGAAGTGGTGATCTCTGAATGTGCGTAGAAAATAGGGTTTGAGTTTTGTAAAGGGTTGTGATACCCCTCTTGTATCCCCTTAATTTAAATTAATTCTTTGCTGATAAAAAAAAATAAAAAAAATCATAAATTTCATATATGCTTATTGATATCAACCTGTGATAATTGAGTTCTGAGTGATATCATTGTAAATCCTCCACTCATTGTAAAGAATACCCTATGAGATTTCGTTGTTACTCTTTGTAGAAAGTGTTTTCTCATTGTATTAATATTTTTTATCTTAGGGGAAGATTACGACTAATTGCCTGAAGAGGTAAAGAATAATTGGTGACCTGCAGAATGAAATAGTTCCTAAATAAGAGATAGGAGACAAAATTGACATGGATATAGTAAGTATTGCTTGGGCTGCTTAATATTGGGTGACCTAAAGAAGTGTAAGAATAATTGTGTACCTGAAGAGGTGTAAGAATACTTGCGTACCTGAAGAGGTGTAAAAATACTTTTGTACCACGAGAGGTGTAAGACTATTTGTATTAATGAATGCTATTAGGACAACATGGCAAAGATATGGAAGTCTAAAGAATGGTCATTGAGAGGCTCGTGACCTGAAGAACTTGTAATTCAAAATTCAAATTTAACTATAAAATCATCAAAATTCAAATTTAACTATAAAACCAAGTACTTACATTATTGGAATCAATATCATTATAATTGTAAATCGAAAAGCTGTATGAAGCTATCGACATTTAACTAAAATGTACAATTATGTAAAATACAATTATATATAAAATTTGATTAAAAGTAAAAATATAACATGCATGAAAAGTAATAAAAAACCATTAGAAGATACAAAAGAAGTCTCTTATGCACAATAATAAAAAGTGATATCATTCATAAAAATAGTTTATAAAAACAATGAAAACCATTTTAATAAATAGAATATTTATGTGAAGTGTGAAATAATGAAATTTACGTTTAGAAAAGGATCATCATGGTCATCAAACTATATCCCTGTGACGGCTTTGAACTTCTTAAGATTAATACATGTTTTACAAACATTGACCCATAAAAACAATAAGAATCCAATATCATAAAAATATTTTTATATGTTAAGTATTGCATGAAATAATTAATTGAGTGAAAGTCTGAAGTGAAGAAGTTAGTTTCTCAACGAAAATTATGTTCTTCTCCTCGCAGTAACTTTCCACATTTCTGGAATACACATAACTTTGTATGCTTTCTTTGTATGGAAGATCCATGCTTCTTAATTATATTCCTGTGACAGCTTTGATCCATGTGACATTCTTGAGCTCTTGTAATGCCTTAGAAGGTTGGTGAGAATTAGAGCAGATGAAAAAAGCCATGCAAACAGCCGTAATAGTCAAGAACACATGGCTGGCTTTGAAGATTAGCCCACACCTTAAAGATAATGTAATTATTTAAGATATATAAAACAATGATAAATAAGAGTTGTTGCCGAACTAGGTAACGGTAGTTTGTAACCTGAGTGGGGACAGTAAGGTGATGGAAGAAGTAATGTTGGAGGAAGAAGAAGATAGAGCCTTATTTAATGTTTCTTCTCCTTTGGTATAATATACATAAGAGGTGTGTTGTAATACTGAAAATCGCACACTCCACAATGTATTCCACAATGTACTTGTAATACGAAAATCGCACACTCCACAACGTAGAAGAAATGTTTCACTAGCTTCTTCTCCTCAATAGTAATACTGCTTCAACCGTCACCTTTTTACACTTCTCTAAGCACCACCTTCAAACCATGCATTGAAGAGGAGAGTCACCTACAAGTTAAATGGTTTATGGTAAAGGGATTCTATAAAAAAATATTGCGTTCATGTTCATTTATTGTAATTTCAAAGTGATGTTCATTTATGGGAAACTCAATATTAGGAGTATAGTACTACCAAACTGAATCTCCACATTTAAAATTGAAAGTGATGGAGTTAAACTTGTTCCTTCAGTTAATAACATCATAAAATCTTAAAATATATAAGTTAGCAGAGGGTATAATAAATTTATAAATTTAATGAATAATAATTAACACAAAATTTATATTAATTATAATTATAAGATCATATTTTATATATCAATTGTGAGATATTTTTAAAATATTTTAAATTTTTTTATATAAAAAGAAGTTAAAATTAATTTTATTCTTTTAACTTTCACGTGTTTTTTTTTTATCAACAATGAATAAATAAAATTAAAGGGATACTTCAGGGGTATCCCAACCCATATACAGTAACCAGAAGTGGACTTCCTATACCATCCACAAGCGCAACTCTCCTTTATGGTTGGAGCAGAACAACCTTAAAGTGAGAAAACCCTACCCAAAAAATAACCAACTTACACATATGGTGAACGCCATATATTCCCTTCTTTTAACTTTCACGTGTTAACATGAAAAATGTTAATATAAAGATATAATAATATATTCCCTTCTTTTTTTTATTCTCTTAACTAAGAGGATTTTGGATAATCCAATCCAAATCCATATTTTTAATAAAAACAATTTGGATATCCAAATCCACATAGATTAAAATCTATATTTTTATAAAAAGAAATTGTATTATAAATCAAAATTTATGATTTCTTAAAAAATTAACATAATATTAATATAATAATATGTAAAAAAAGTCAGAATATTATATGAATATTAAAAAAATATAATAAAGTTATAATTTAATAAAACTAAAAAAAATTTAAGATAACATAATATATAATTTTTAACAGTAAAATATAGCTACCTATAAAACTTTAATTAACTTTGAAAATTATTATATCCATTTATTATGTACAAAATATTGGAAAAAATTATAAAGAAAATGTATAAAACTTGATTGTATAATAATGTGTGTGTGAGAGTAACTAAAATTTAAAAAAGTGAATAAGAGGTGCAGGAGAGAGAGAAAGAGAAAGAGAGAGAGAAAACCACAAATGAGAGAAAATATAGAAAGATGGTTTGGGTAGAGGTATTAGAGAGAGATTAATTTAAAAAATTTGGATTGGAAATCTGGATTTTCTAATTATTGAGATCCTTATAAACAAAATGGAGATCTGCTATGAAAATATAATAAAATTTAGATCAAACTAAAAACTGAATTTAAATAAATGGATTTTTAATGGATTAGAGCAGTGCAGAAATGGAGCAATTTGACAAAAGTGGATTTTTTGTCCAGCCCTACTCTTAACTTTCATCGTAATTAATTTTTTTCTATATTACTCCCTTCTTCTTTTTTATTTCTTTTTTATGTCTCTAGGATATTTTTTTTCTTTTATTACGATTAGTTGACATTTCTTTCGTCTTAAGTTCATCTGCGCATCCACACACACTTTACTACTTTCAAATTGTTTTGAAGTTTCTTAAGGAGACTTTTGTTAAACATATTTGAGGAAATATCTGACTAGGAAAGCCTTGCTATTTAAGTAGTCAACCGTGACTTACCTCGCTTTCCTGGAGTGTACTTGAAGTTGTTTACATAATTGTACATTTTAGTTAAATGTCGATCGCTTCATACAGCTTTTCGATTTACAATTATAATGATATTGATTCCAATAATGAAAGTACTTGGTTTTATAGTTAAATTTGAATTTTGAATTACAGGTTCTTGTTGAATTACAAGTTCTTCAGGTCACGAGCCTCTCAATGGCCTTTTTTTAGACTTCCATATCTTTGCCATGTTTTCCTAATAGCATTCACTAACACAAGTATTCTTACACCTCTCGTGGTACAAAAGTATTCTTGCACCTCTCGTGGTACAAAAGTATTCTTACACCTCTTCAGGTAAACAAGTATTCTTACACCTCTTCAGGTACACAATTATTCTTACACCTCTTTAGGTCACCCAGTATTCTTACACCTCTGCAAGGTCACCAATTATTCTCTACCTCTTTAGGAAATCAGTCATAATCTTCCCGTAAGATCAAACATATTCATACAATGAGAAAACACTTTCTACAAAGAGTAACGATGAAAGCTGACTAGGTATTCTTCAAAATGCGAGAAGGATTTATAATGGTTTCACTCAGAACTCAATCTCATAGGCTGATCTCAATAAGCATATATGAAATTTATGATAATTGTAAGACAAAACTACAAAAGTCTTTCTGTACACTTGAGTATCTAGTATGCGTGATGTGTCCACTAGTTCTCCGGAAAGTCCAATAATCTGTTTGTCGTAGGGCTGGATTTCTGATTCAGGAATCCTTATTTTCTTAAAAGTCTTCCAGTACAGAATATCGACCAAGTTGCCTTGATCCACCAAAACCTTGGTGATGGTAAATTTATCAATCTCCACAACTATGACCATGGGTTTGTCTTGGGCAGGGTTGATGGCAGTTAAGTCATCATTTATGAAGGTAATTAGCGAAATCCTTGGTCGACCCTTGGTGGTTATCGAGTGGACCGACTGAATGGCCCAAAGGTGCTTCTTATGAGCGGAACTAGAATATCCATCTTGAGTGAATCCTCCAACGATAATATTCACCTGCCCCTATGGTGAATTTGGGGTCTCAATTCTCTAGGGAAGGACTTCAACAAATTCGTCCCTCTCTTCGACCGACGTTTCTGAGTGGAATCGGACCGGCTATAGTATTGAATGACTTCTCAAATGCCGCGTCTTGATCGCTTGTTCCTCCGAGGACTCTCACTCCGTGGCCGAGTTCGACGAACAGGTCTTTCACTCCTTCTTCTCTATTTGATCGAAAGTTGGTCATCGTCAAAATGACGTGATCCTTCTCATCCACGTCGTGTGTATTGTTCTTTCCAGTAGGATGATACCTCTCCCTTTGAAGATATTGGTATGAGTTGGTGCTTGTCTGAACAAACTTGTGCAGATGACGCACTTGGATAAGTTCTTCTATTATGTCCTTTAGTGCTTGACACCCTTCAGTCGTATGGGCGAAGTTATGATGGTACTGATAATGCTTGGACATATTTGCGTTTCTTGGACTTTGTAGTTGCTTTAAGGCCCTGCTCAGTTTGACCTATAGTGCCTCGTTCAGAATTTTACCCCTTGCATCATTTAATGGGGTGTAATTAAGAAACTGAGGTCCTCGACCTGTAGTGCCATCTTTCTCCTTTCTTTTATCTCCTCCATTCTCGGATTGAACACTTTTGTCGAAGTCACTTAATTCCTCTATGTACATGAACTTTGTTGCCCAGTTCCTCACTTCGTCAAGATTTTTGGTTGGTCTCTTGATCAAAATTTCGATGAATCAGCCTAGTCAGATTGCTGAGACCAGGTGATGCATGGTTATTTCTAGCATGAGATTTCTGATACTCATACAGAATTTACTGAACCTTTCCATTAATGCCCACAAGGATTCTCCCTTTCCCTGCTTTATGTTAAGAAGGGAGTCGGGTGAACCAGCAGTACCCGTTCTTGGAGAGAGGTGGGGAAAACCTTACACCACACGACCTTGTTCATCGCGTTGAGGTTTATCTGTCTTGAAAATGTTCATGTGCTCGTTCGGGTCTGTGGAATCGTCATAAAGCCTGATAGTCAGTCTCTTCCATTTGGAGGGGAGTTGTGCTTCCATTATTTCATTCGTAAAAGGATGTTCTTTCGAATCCTCATCATCATCGACCGAATGTGACCGCTCGATTCACCTAGATCTTTGATGAGTATGTGTTCGAGCAGTTTTCTTCCTTTTGGTGTGAGTGTGATCACTCGATCGATAGTGCTCTGTCGTTCGGATTTGTTGAGTCGTTGCCTCAACTCTTTATTTTGATCCTTGAGAAGGGGCATCTCCTCTTCCATCTGTCGTTCATCTTTCATGCCTTTTTTATGCATATCCTCCACTTGTGCCTGAAGTGTTTGGATTATAGTGACCTGTTCCTCTGTGATTCGATCGTGGTTGATTGTGTTCCTTGTTGACACCATTGTTGCTAGTCTAGATTTGATTCCGAAATTGACTACAATCTCGGCCTCATGGTGGGTGGCAATTGTACCTGTGTAGGGAAAGATGACCTAGATAATACCTGGGATTGTTGTACAATTGATGACGTGTGAGTGATCTTCTTATTCCTTTCTTTGAGTCTCCTACCGCAAATGCTGATGCCCGATCAGGGGTGACATGAAAAAGTTACTCTGACGATCAAGTAAGTACTCCGTGTATATAGTGTATATTTGTAATTTATAAAAGCGTACCTTACACCTCTGCAAAAGGTTTATTTATAGTATTGGTTATGGGTCCTTGTTGTGATGGTCAGATATCAATCATTCACTGATGTGCATGGTGATCCTTGATTAGTAGGGAGATATATCAGTTTAGAGGTATATTGAAATATCTGAAGAATAGTTGTACCATCTTTCTGTTAACCAGTATTTAGCTTATTTGTCAAAGATGTTTCTCACATATTCTGGGATATGAATGCGACTCATTAAGTGCTACTATAATTGTTGTTACCATCATTTATTGCATGTATTTAGGTGTTCTTTGACTTGGCCGTTTGGTAACCATAGTCAAGACCGCCTCGTTCGGTATCGACCGGTACACTTCCGAAGACGTTTTGATAATAACTTTGAAAATTACGCTCTCTCCAGTTTGGCCTCCATGATGAAGCATTCCAGGTGTTCGATGAAATGCATCACTGGGACTGATAATCTTTTGAGGTGGAAATTGCGGAGTCCACATTCACTAGATGGATGCATGACACGCAAGTGCTGATACCCTTCAATCTTAGCCTATTTTTTAAAAGTAGAAAAAAAGTGTTTTTAATACCTCAACCTTTTGTGAAACTTGGTTTTAATCCGTCCTCGTTTTGTGAAACTTGAAGTTCAAAAACAACCAAGTCCACATATTTTCTAGAGTTTGTGAATTAATTCATGGATTTAAAAGCATAAGAACCAAAACCAAGTTTGTTTAAAAGTTCATGCACTAAAAAAAAACACATTTTGCTAATCTATTGTTTTATGGTTTCACTCGTTCGTGACGGTAGAATTGAAGTTACACCCTCAATTTATTTCTTAAAAATTAATTAACATAATTTTTAAGTTCTTCCTGAGATTACTAACTAAACAGTTGCCGTTTTACTCGTGAAATTGCAAAAATAAAAGACTAAAAGGTTATTGATATTTTTATTAAATTTAAACATTGAAATTAAAATGAAACATAGGATGGAGTAATTTAAGGGGAAACAAAATGAAAGTACAGTAAATGTTGTATGCATTCACATAATAAATAGTTTTTACAATATTATTATTGTTATTATATCTTGAAAATCTTATGTTCATATGAAAAATAAATATGTATTTATGTATATTATTGGAACACTTTATTAGGTTGACCACACATAGTTATAAGTAATATTTGACTTTTTTTTTCCATCATGTAGGATGGTATGTCTACCTTTATCCCATTCTTATACATATTATTGTTTTAAATTACTAATACATGCATTACTTCCTCCTATAATCCGGGTATAATAATTACATAATAGAATATTTTGTTGATTTGAAGATAATGTTCAGTGTAATAATCAAACAAAAGTTAGAAATTTCCACCATATAACAATCATAACACCTAAAATTCAAGAATTCATTTAGAACCAAATATTATTAAAAGAAACAATTATAAAAAAATTATAAGAAAAAATTATATAAAATTATAATGGTAGGCATCAGTTTAACTGGTGCAAGTAGAATTAAAATGATTTATGTTTCAAAACTAAATACAAAAGAAGGAGCATGTGAGGGATTGGCCAACACTAGTGGTTAGGTAGGTGTGTGGACTAGACTGGTGCTAGTTCTTTAGTGAGTTGTGTGTGGGTTAAACTGACGCTAAAGATCAGGTAAGGTATGTGTTGGCTTGACCGTCACTAATTAAGTGTTTTATGATAAATTTTGATGCAATCCAAGGAGATGGATCGGAGAATTCATGGAGTGGCAACGAAATGATAGAAGGTTTTGCACTGAGTTTAAGAGTGAATTGGTGAGTTTGATAGTGATTTAGGTTCTAGGAGGTAGAAAGAGGTGAGACCAACTTTCTAGGGTTTTCATTAGGCTTAGAAGAAGGAAAGGGAAATTAGTGAGAGAATCAATCTCAATTATGAATACTTCATTCAATTAATGCAAACTTGAACACATGGTGTTCATTTGAGATTAAGGTAGCTTGCTCCTTAAGCTACTATAACCCTAGTCAAGCAAGCTTAATTATGGTGAGGTTTAGTGGCTTAAGGAGGTGTCATGTAGGTCCTCTTAAGATGCTCTAGAGACACTTGCTTATATGTCAAGGGTTTCTAGAGTGACTTTATTTACAAAGTACTTTTGAAACTAGTTTAAAATACAAGTCTTGACGATCACTATTATACTATTTGTATTTTTTGTTCATATAATTCTTCTTCCTTTATTCTTGTATATGATGGCTTGGATGGTCCCCCATTAGGCTTTCTCCCTTCAAAAGGATCTGCCCTCAGATCCGGTTAAATTGATACCTTATTTGTAAACACTGGATTCAATATCCACCCGATTTGTGGATCCACCTAAAAAAGATAGCAAACATAAGGAGCCTATCAAATGCTCTAGAATGGATTAAGAAAAAAAAACAAATATTCTAGAATAGAATAGTAGTGACTGTTCCAAAAATTATGTAAGTTTTTCACAATGTCTTTTATGATTAAATTTTATGGTATTTTTTCATCTCAATAAGGAACAAAATGCCAAAAATTTGAAGGAAATTGGATATGTATACGTTGAGAAACAAATTAAACGAACTTGTAAAATCGCAAACAAATTGGCAACAAAGAATAAACTAGTTTCAACATTAGCAGAGTGGAGCGTAAGATTTATGGTAATTTTTCTACTGCGAATTGGAAGTTGAAATTTTAATCAATGATAGGTAACTTTATGAGTCATAATATGTTAAATATTTCAGGCTAAAACATCAAGAGAATTAGGCGCTGAAAATATAAATCCGAGAGAAAACTTGCACTAAAACTGTGTTATACAACAAAAATGTCATGGCTTTGTGATTTTTAACCTTTTTTTAGTTGAGTTTAGGACATGCCTTTTTTAATGGGTTTTGTAAACATGTCAAGGTACATAAAAAAAAAAATGTTCACAATATTTGGATGCTTAACAAGATCAAAATAATTTTTAGAAAATAGGGAAAATCATACAATTATGAAAACTTAGCAGAAACCAAAGAAGCAAAAGACCAATTGAACAAAACTTCAAGACAATGATTGAAAAAATAAGTATAAACTTACAAATGAAACTATAGAAAGTAGAGGGACTCAAGAATTGGAAAAATAGAAAGGCTTTGAAGCATATACTTCAGGAAAAACCCAAAAGAACTTTTAACAAACACTAGGTGTGCACTTGAACAAAATATCAAACACTTAACATGCACAAAAACACTTGAATGGATTGAAGAAAAAAACATGCAAAATTTGGACGTGACATCGGACATGCAGGGACTAGGAACACTAAACAAAACCTGAATTCTCATACTCTTCTCGATTCTATTTGCCATACCCACTAGTTTGCATGCCATAACCCATATTTATCTATAAATCCCTCTTTTAGTACTGAATTTGAGAAGACCCTGGAATATCTATTTTTAAGGGTATCTCTCTATCACCAAAATTTAGTTTTTGACACAACACTGATATTCAAACCTCTCCAAGAACCATAATAATTAGATTTCAGTACTTATTTCCAAAGTTCCAATTTTTCATATAGTGATGATGTATTGTTAAATGGTAATTATGGTGCTATTAGTGATAGTGTAATATTAAATTCAATAGTGTTTACTAAAAGAGTTAAATATGTTTTTTTATTTTTGTATTTTAATATAAAATTAATTTTTATCTTATTATAATAATTATATTATTATATCTTTATATCAACATTTTCCATGTCAACACATGAAAGTCACGAGAATAAAACTAATTTTAACTTTTTTTTTATAAAATAAAAATAAAATATTTAAAAATTATCTCACGATGGATATTTTTTTTATACAAAGTATGATCTTATAATTATAATAAATATTATAATTAATATAAATTTTCTGTTAATTATTATTCACTAAATTTATAACTTTATTATACCCTCTGCTAACTTATATATTTTAGGATTTTATGATTTTATTAACTGAAACCAAATTTTTGACCATTCCTAAAGGGTGCAGATTCATTTGTTCCACACTCCCATCTCTTTCGAAGTATACTATGCATGGTTTGAAGGAGGTGTTTAGAGAAGTGTAAAAAGGTGACGGTTGAAGCAGGTATTACTATTGAGGAGAAGAAGCTAGTGCAACATTTCCTCTACGTTGTGGAATGTGCGATTTTCGTATTACAGGTGCACACTTCTTATGTCTATTATATCAAAGAGAAGAAACATTAATAAGGCCTCATCTTCTTCTTACTCCACATTGCTTCTTCCTTCACCTTACTGCCCCCACTCGGGTCACAAGCTATCGTTACCTAGCTCGGCAACAACTGGTGTTTATCATTCCTTTATATACACTAAATAATTACATTATCTGTAAGGTGTGGGCTAATCTTCAAAGCTAGCCAGCCATGTGTGTTGTTGGGGTTGTTTGCATGGCGTTTTTCATCTGCCCTAATTCTCACCAACCTACCAATGAATCAGATTCTGCATTACAAGAGCTCAAGAATGTCACAGGGATCAAAGCTGTCACAGGGATATAATTAAGAAGCAATGGATCTTCCATAGAAACAAAGCATACAAAGTTGAATGAATTCCAGAAATCTGGAAAGTTATTGCGAGGAGAAGAAGATCATTTTCGTTGAGAACTTAACTTCAGACTTCCGCAGTGAATAGATTAATACTTTTAAATTATATCAACTTAACTATTTTGACATCTCTTATAATTTAAATATTTTAATTTATATTTAAACTTTATGTAATTTGGCTAAACACCTTCAAAAAGAAAAAAAAAAGTTAATTCGATTTAAGAATATGTTATTTAATATTCTTATTTTTATTTCCTTCGCTATTTTTAAATATTTCTAAAATAATATATGAAAAATAAATTGTTTTCCCACAAAGTGAAAACCAGGAACAATTCAAAGAAATTAATTGTTTACACACAAATCATTATAATGTTATGATGTAATATAATTAGATTTTTTAATCCGCTTGTAATATAATACATGCTCTCTGTTATTAGATCAATTAACCATTCATAAGATTGGATAATGATTAGCATATTTATGTAAAATATGGTTGAAGCAACATTTTTGTATTTACTTAATGCGGTTTTGAGAGTTACTCTTTTTCATTCAAAATGCGGTGTCATTTTTTAAATTAATTTCATTTACGAATGCAGCTATTTGTAATAGTCGCATTCCTAAATCAAAACGCATGATTTACGAATGTGGTTATTTAAATTGCCCCATTCTTAAATCAAAGAGAATGATTTACGAATGCGCCTATTTATAATAGCCGCATTCGTAAATCAAAGTGCATGATTTAAGAATGCGGTTATTATTAATAGTCACATTCTTAAATCATTTTTTACCCTAGTTTTGAAGCGTGTCACTTACACTTTCATACTTTCTTTCTTTTTGGCTTCAAATTTTCTCTTTGTTTCTGCTCTGGTATTCCTCTCTTCTTCTGTGAGTTTCATTGTGTTCTCGTACCATTGTAAGTTCATTTTGATTCGCTCTCTTTCTTCTTCACCAGTGGTTTATAGAAAAATTTCGTTTCACTTATTTGTTTGTTTTCTTGCAAAGGGTTCTCTGACGCTTCATTTTCTCTTTTGTTTTTTCGAGCTTCCTCTCGTTTTCTACGAGCCTTCATTGTCTTCTTTGTGCATTTGTAAGTTCGTTTCGAGTTCTCTTTCTTCTTCACCATTGGTTTATATATATTTTTTCATTTCTCTTATCTATTTGTTTTCTTATATTGACGAAGGTCACCACTGCTTCATTGCCTGCTGTTTGGGTTTTTGTTATGCCGTATTTGCTCTGTTGTTGCTGCTACCACCGCTATTGCTGCCTTAAGATTTAAGGTTTTAATTATTATTTTTTAAATAAATAAATAAGAATGCGGCTATTTACCATAGCCGCACTTATAAATCACATTTACAAATGTGGTTAAATTGTTGCACTTGTAAATCTTCGATTTAAGTATGTGTGTTGATCAAGTGCGGCTATATAGCCGTTCTTATAAATGTAAAATAGTCGCACTCGTTTTGTCTTTATGCACTAGTGAGTAATATAATATCCAATTCAATAATTTTTTATAATTATCCTACTGAAAATTTAAAAAAAAAATTGTTGATAAAAAATATGGTTGAAGAAATATTGTTAATGAGGATAAGCAGGAAGTGCACCTTGCTCAAGACTAACAATAGTCACCACCATAATCTTAATTCAATATTGCTTATGTTTATCATTAATTTATATACACTCAATAATTCAATTATATGTCAGATGTATTATCGAAAAACTTATTATCCAAAGTTATTTTGCTAAGTTTTTAAAATAATTTTTTGAAACTTTAGAAAACTTATTTATAATGTAAACTTACACTTTTATAATTTTAAAGAATTTAGTTATAAAATATATTAAAACTATGTAGTTTTATTTATTTATTTATAAATAGATTTAATTATATTTATATGTTGAACCGTAAAACTCTAGAGTGTTTTATTGAGGTTGTAAAATAATCTTTGGAATTTAACTAAGGTTAAAATAACCTCCATTATTTTGTTGACATTTTAGAATAAACCTTTGAAACTTAACAAAAGTTAAAAGGACTTTCGTTAATTTGTTGAGGTTGTATAATAAACCTAAGGAACTTATTGAAAGTTAAAAAATATTGTTATTTTCATGAGGTTTTAAAGTAAACCAAGGTTAAAAAAACCTTTGTTATTTTGCTGAGATTTTAGAATAAAACTTTGGAATTTAACGGAAAAAAAAAAAACTCTGTTATTTTGCTGAGGTTTTAAAATAAACATTTGGAATTTAGCAAAGGTTAAAAATCTCCTTTATTTTGCTGAGGTTCTAGAATAAACCTTTGGAATTTAACGAAGGTTAAACAAACCTACGTTATTTTGCTAAGGTTTTAAAATAAACCTTTGAAATTTAGCGAAGGTTAAAAAAACTTTGTTCTTTTGCTGAGGTTTTAAAATAATCCTTTGAAATTTAACAAAGGTTAAAAAAAACATTTGTTATTTTGCAGAGGTTTTAGAATAACCTTTTGGAACTTAACGAAGGTTAAAAAAATCTCTGATAATTAAATCAATTCGTGGGGTTATATTAACCTTCGCTAAATAACCTCCGTTAAAACTATTTTTTCTTGTAGTGCATCTACAGCTTTGCAGACTTTAGTGTTGAGCTTTGAGAGAATCAAATTCATCCACTTTAGTCAACAATCTCACCTTATTTGATGAAGAAAAAGCACTGGTGTTTTGTAGATTTTGCTAAAGATGAAGTCCTGCAAAACAAGGAAATAACCAGGCAATTCGTATATGCAGATAACACATAACATTCAAAATATAAAACATAATCCAACAAGAGTGTTTAACAACAATAGTATTTTTCTCCCCCATTTCTCTTCAACAAATAGATCAAATGTGGAGATACTAAAAACAACAAAGAAAAATATTCCTTCTATGTTGCAGAGATAAAATCAAGCTTGTTCACCATCATTCTTTTGAAACTGGAAAGAGGTTGGTGTTTTGTAGATTTTGCTAAAGATGAAGTCTTGCAAAACAAGGAAATAACCAGGCAATCCAAACAGTATATGCAGATAACACAGAACATTCAAAATATAAAACATAATCCAACAAGAGTGTTTAACAACAATAGTATTTTTCTCTCCCATTTGTCTTCAACAAATAAAACAAGTATGGAGATACTAAAAACAACAAAGAAAAATGTTCCTTCTATGTTGCAGAGATAAAATCAAGCTTGTTCACCTCTTTCAACTAGAGGAACATATGGTATCAAGGCTTGTAAATTGTAATCTTCAACATATCCACTTGTTCCAATGGGTCTAGCATTGTGACTTGATCCAGCCATAGGGTTTTCATCTTCTTTGCTTACCCAGCAACACATGATCTTCTTCAATTAGAACTACATGATTACTCCCCTTAGGTGTAAGCGTCCATGTTGTGATGAAGGCTAGAACCTTTTCTTCTAGTTTCAGTGCACCCACGTGAAGACCTTTGACTTGAGTATTTTGAATTTTTTAGACAGCTTACATAATACTACATCTTATTGAAATCTTCTATGGCACCATTGTTTCCCTTTCCCACTTTTGCTCTTGAATATTTCAATTCATTGACCGTAGTCCATACAACAGGAGTGATTTCCATGTCCACACCTTTGACACATGAGAGGAGATGTTTTCTCCTTCAAAGGAGATGTTAATGTATAAGACTTTGACCATATAAGGATTGATATCTCCATTCATTTCTAGAAACATTAGCAACTTTTGTTGCTTCAGTGCTTTCCTCACTTCTTTCAATTTTTGCTTTCTCAACCAGTTGAAACATAGGACTTTTACAGTGTTTATAATTTTCCTGCTCATCTCATGAAGAAAAGCTTCAATTTGTTCATTATCAACAAAAAACCAAATCTCCAGGTGATAAACCCTTTATGTGCCTTTTGAGGCTCGTGTTTTCTTCCATTTTGGAGGGTGAGAAGAAGCCATTTCTGAAAAGAGTTCAAGTATAGCAAAGAAAGACAAGTGTGTTGAGTGTGTGTTGTGTTTGATTTACTGGTGAATGAGAAATTCAGTGGTGAATGATCTTGAGAGTCAACCATTATCTTTATCATTTTTCTATTGTCTATTATGTTTTCTACTAAACAATCTTAACGCCTCTTTACTTTATTACTATTGTTATCTTTTATTGCTTGTAGACAAGTTCCAAACACTATTTGACTGCATTCACCATTGGATTTGTAGCGTCATGACTTGGGGTCAATTGATCTTATCTATATATCATCTTTTTGGTGTTAGATAGTATATCATTGCGATAGATTGTCTACACTGAAATTGTTTTAATTGGGTTGAGGAACAATAACAATCAGATATTTAAAGTTTATAAACTCCTCTAGATAACTGCTGAACTCAATCATTGTTCTTACAAAGCTTATAACACGCAAAAATTTAAGGTTTGAGTGTTAAGATTGACAACATTTCAATGAATTCTACTTGAGAGATTTCTTTATATATAAAGGTTTGAAGAAAATAGTCGTTGCAAATTATTTTTATCCATTGAGAAGATTCAACTAAAGTTTTCATCTTCAAGATTGCATCTAACCACACAAAAGTATATATGCATTAAATGTGATCCATGTGATATAAAATGTTAATCTCCTCTTTAAGCAGTATCCCTAAAGTTAGCATGGTTTACTAATCTCAGGTTAGAGTGTTTTTACCTAAACTAAGTAAAGTAAGAGAAAGTACATGATAACCTTGTTGAGTGTGAAGTCATAATCAATTGGGTTGGGCTGACTAGACACCATATTTTAGTGAGTGGGCTTAATTATTGTGTCCCCTCTATAATCTCTACTTAATATAGTCGCAGAACCGCTGCGTCACGACCACATATCGCAGAAACTACTCGGCACATTGCAGAGATGCGATGAGGATCTCAATGTGTTGAAGAAGATAATCAAGGTCGTGTGTTTCACAGATTCTATGTCGCAGTCATCGTCGTCGGCGGTGGTTTCCATTGGCTTGGAGGATAAGTTGAGAACACTGACAGAGGTGTGCTGGTGTGAAGTGGAATGGAAAGTGTGAGGGTGCCCTTTTTTTAATGGTGGGTCCACGTCGTGTGTACTGTTCTTTCCGGTAGGATGATACCTCTCCCTTTGTAGATATCGGTATGAGTTGGTGCTTGTCTGAACAAACTTGTGCAGATGACACACTTGGATAAGTTCTTCTATCATATCCTTTAGTGCTTGACACCCTTCAGTCATATGGGCGAAGTTATGATGGTACTGACAATGCTTGGACATATTTGCGTTTCTTGGACTTTGTAGTTGCTTTAAGGCCCTAATCAATTTGACCTGTAGTGCCTCGTTCAGAATTTTACCCCTTGCATCATTTAATGGGGTGTAATTAAGAAACTGAGGTCCTCGATCTTCTCTAAATTTTTCCGACCAACCAGATGTAGATCGATTTCCCTTGTCTTTCTCCTTTCTTTTATCTCCTCCATTCTCGGATTGAACACTTTTGTCGAAGTCGCTAAATTCCCCTATGTACATGAACTTTGTTTCCCAGTTCGTCAATTCATCAAGATTTTTGGTTGGTCTCTTGATCAAAATTTTGGTGAATCAGCCTGGTCGGATTGCCGGGACCAGGTGATGCATGGTTATTTCTGGCATGAGATATCTGATACACATACAAAATTTCCTGAAACTTTTCATTAATGTCTGCAAGAATTCTCCCTTTCACTACTTTATGTTAAGAAGGGCCATTAACGACATATGGTGCGATCGGCTCGTTGCATATTGCATAGTAAATTTAGTCGCTAAGGCTTTGAAACTATCCATAAATTAGGTAGGAGCCGGGTGAACCAGCTGAGCACCCCTTCTTGGAGAGAGGTGGGGAAAACCTTACATTGTTCATCGTGTAGAGGTTTATCTGTGTCTTGAAAATGTTCAGGTACTCGTTCGGGTTTGTGGAATCGTCATAAAGCCTGGTAGTCAGACTCTTCCATTTAAAGGGGAGTTGTGATTCCATTATTTCATCCGTAAAAGGATGTTCTTTCGAATTCTCATCACCATGAATGGGACCACTCGGTTCGCTTAGATCTTTAATAAGTCTATGTTTGAGCAGTTTTCTTCCTTTTGGTGTAGATAGTACCTGGGATTGTTGTACAATTGATGACGTGTCAGTGATCTTCTTATTCCTTCCTTTGAGTCCCCTACCGCAAATGTTGATACTCGGTCAGGGGTGACCTGAAAAAGGTACTTCGACGATCAAGTAAGTACTCTGTGTATAGAGTGTATATTTGTAACTTATAAAAGCGTACCTTACACCTCTGCAAAAGGTTTATTTATAGTATTGGTTATGGATCCTTGTTGTGATGGGTCGGATATCAGTCATTCACTGATGTGCATGGTGATCCCTGATTAGTAGGGAGATATATCAGTATAAAGGTATGTTGGAATATCTGAAGAATATTTGTACCTTCTTTCAGTTAATCGGTATTTAGCTGATTTGTCGGAGATGTTTCCCACATATTCTGAGATATGAATGCGACTCATTAAGTGCTACTATAATTGTCGTTACCATAATTTATTGTATGTATTTAGGTGTTCTTTGACTTGGCCGATCGGTAACCATAGTCAAGACCGGCTCGTTCGGTATCGACCGGTACACTTTCGAAGACGTTTTGATAATAACTTTGAAAATTACGCTCTCCAGTTTGGCGTCCATGATGAAGCATTCCAGCTGTTCGATGAAATGCAGCACTGGGACCGGTAATCTTTTGAGGTGGAAACTGCGGAGTCCACATTCACTAGATGGATGCATGACACCCCAAGTGCAGATACCCTTCAATCTTTGCCCATTTTTTAAAAGTAGAAAAAAAAAGTGTTTTTAATACCTCAACCTTTTGTGAAACTTGGTTTTAATCAGTCCTTTTTTTGTGAAACTTGAAGTTCAAAAGCAACCAAGTCCACATATTTTCTAGAGTTTGTGAATTAATTCATGGATTTAAAAGCATAAGAACCGAAACCAAGTTTGTTTAAAAGTTCATGCACTAAAAAAACACATTTTGCTAATATATTGTTTTATGGTTTCACTCGTTCATGACGGTAGAATTGAAGTTACACCCTCAATTTATTTCTTAAAAATTAATTAACATAAATTTTAAGCTTTTCCTGATATTACTAAACAATTGTCGTTTTACTCGTGAAATTGCAAAAATAAAGACTAAAAGGTTATTCATATATTTCTTAAATTTAAACATTGAAATTAAAATGAAACATAGGATGGAGTAATTTAAGGGGAAACAAAAAAAAGTACAGTAAATGTTGTATGCATTCACATAATAAATAGTTTTTACAGTATTATTATACTACATCACAAAACATTGGTGTACTTTTATAATAAGTATTTTAAAAATCCTTTCAACTATTGTTTGAGCACTATATTTTACACCAATAAATTCATGGAAATTGAACTCAAAAAATATTTATTCAATTAAAGGAACTTTAGATTCCACTAAATTTTGCTCCCCTGGTTGGTTACAAGCCATATTTACTTAGTTGAGCATCTAGTTATGTTTATCATATAGTTATCCTAACTTTTCTAAATATACTCTTCAAGTTAGTGTAATGTTTAATAAAAATGTTAACATTTATCAACTTAACTATTTTTATATCTCTTATAATTTATATTTAAATTTTATGTAAATTCAAAAAATTGTTGATAAAAAGATGATGGTTGAAGCAATATTAATAGTTAGGATAAGCAACGTGCAGACCTTCCTCGACGGAAGAGTAACAATAGGCACCACCATAATCTTAATCCAACATTGCTTCTTGCATCACCTTAATGCCCCTAGTGGGTTACAAGCCATATTTACTTAGTTCAGCAAATAATTATGTTTATCATTGCTTTATATACACTTAATAGTTCAATTATATGTAAGATGTGGACCTAATGTTCAAAGTCATGTGTGTTCTTTGGCTTAGGGGTTGTTAGCATGCCTTTTTTTCATGTGCTATAATTCTCACCAAGTAGTATAACAATATAATTACTTCCTTAAAAATATTTATTGGAACATAATTTATGATAACTTTTTAATATTTTACAACATTTTATATTTCTCGTCCCATTTTATAAATTACCTGTGTAAATCATTAAGTTGATAGCATCATAGAAGAAAACATTATTTCAAAACAGAATTGTGTGTTTGGTTGACAAAAAAGAAAAAGGAAAGTATTTTAAATTAAGTTTAGGTCACGCATAAGGAGATGTTATATAAAGTTATAGAATAAAAATATTGTAGTTTGGAGCAAATGAATGGACATATGACTGTATAAAGTTTTTTATAAAAAAAAATGATGGTTGAAGCAACATTTATTAGAAGACAACCAGGTAGGGCAGTATTTTCTCAAACACTAATTAAGGCTCCACCCAGTACCAGGTCCAATATTGTTTCTTACATCACCTTAATGTCCCCATTCGGGTTACAAGCTAAAGTTACCAAGCTCGACAATTACAGTTTTTTATCATTATTTTATATACAGTTAATAATTTCATTATCTGTTTAATGTGGGACTAATATTATCAAATACATCTACTAATAACTTCGCTAAATGCTAGGAAAGGTTTTTATTGTTTGGCACAGGTTATCCTGATTTGCGTGGAGAGAGTGGTGTAGAATGGAAACTCAGGGTCATTTGTTGTGCTGGAAGGTGTGTGTTAATACTAAGGAGCAGCTTGTGGAGGTTTTTAAAGCCACAGTTGGACTAAGGCACTATTGTTGGCATTTTCGATTCTTGGTGTAATATGGTGTGGGGATCTGGTTATGGATGTTGGTTTTGGCAATAGTCTTAGGTAGAGCTGGTGTAGAATTTTTACATTTTTGTACACCAGTTTGGGGTCTATTAAGTTGTAGGTTTTGGCGTTTAAAGTCTCAGAACATTTGATTGTGCTCTATACCAGAAGGGGGTGTAACCTTGTGGTTGTGTATATGGATTGGGTTACCCCTGAAGTAGCCCTTTAATTTAATTTATTCATTGCTGATAAAAAAAACAAGTCATATTTACTTAACTCAACAAGTAGTTGTGTTTATTATTACTTTATATACACTTAATTATTAATTTATCTGTCAGATGTGGGCCTAATGTTCAAAGTCATCTATGTTCTTTTGCTACGTGGTTGTTAGCATGACTTTTTTTCATGTGCTATAATTCTCACCAAGAGGTATAACAATATAATTAATTCCTTTAAAATATTTATTTTGCCATAATTTATGACCATAATCTTAATCCAACAATAGGCACCACCATAATCTTAATCCAACATTGCTTCTTGAATCACCTTAATGCCCCCTAGTGAAGCCATATTTACTTAGTTCAGCAAATAATTATGTTTATCATTGCTTTATATACACTTAATAGTTCAATTATATGTCAGATGTGGACCTAATGTTCAAAGTCATGTGTGTTCTTTGGCTTAGGGGTTGTTAGCATGCCTTTTTTTCATGTGCTATAATTCTCACCAAGTAGTATAACAATATAATTACTTCCTTAAAAATATTTATTGAAACATAATTTATGATAACTTTATAATATTTTACAGCAATTTATATTTCTCGTCCCATTTTATAAATTATCTGAGTAAATCATTAAGTTGATAGCATCATAGAAGAAAACATTATTTCAAAACAAAATTGTGTGTTTGGTCGACAAAAAGGAAAAAGAAAAGTATTTTAAATTAAGTTTAGGTGACGCATAAGGAGATGTTATATAAAGTTATAGAAAAAAAATATTGTAGTTTAGAGCAAATGAGTGGACATATCACCGTATAATGTTGTTTATAAAAAAAATATGGTTGACGCAACATTTATTAGGGGACAACCAGGTAGGGCAGTATTTTCTCAAACACTAATTAAGGCTCCACCCAGTACTAGGTCCAATATTGTTTCTTACATCACCTTAATGTCCCCACTCGAGTTACAAGTTAAAGTTACCAAGCTCGACAATTACGATTTTTTATCATTATTTTATATACATTATCTGTTTAATGTGGGACTAATATTAAAAGTCATGTGTGTTCCTTGCTATTATTATTGTTTGCATGGCTTTTTTCCTGTTCTGTAATTCTCACCAAGGAGCATGGATCTTCCATAGAAAGAAATGTGGAAAGTTATTGCGAGGAGAAGAACATAATTTTCGTTGAGAAAATCAACATAATCACCGTTAAATTATTGTTATTATATCTTGAAAATATTATGTTCATATGAAAAATAAATATGTATTTATGTATATTATTGGAACACTTTATTAGGTTGACCACACATAGTTATAAGTAATATTTGACTTTTTTTTTCCATCATGTAGGATGGTATGTCTACCTTTATCCCATTCTTATACATATTATTGTTTTAAATTACTAATACATGCATTACTTCCTCCTATAATCCGGGTATAATAATTACATAATAGAATATTTTGTTGATTTGAAGATAATGTTCAGTGTAATAATCAAACAAAAGTTAGAAATTTCCACCATATAACAATCATAACACCTCAAATTCAAGAATTCATTTAGAACCAAATATTATTATAAGAAACAATTATAAAAAATTTATAAGAAAAAATTATATAAAATTATAATGGTAGGCATCAGTTTAACTAGTGCAACTAGAATTAAAATGATTTATGTTTAAAAACTAAATACAAAAGAAGGATCATGTGAGGGATTGGCCAACACTAGTGGTTAGGTGGGGTGTGTGGGCTAGACTAGTGCTAGTTCTTTAGTGAGTTGTGATCCTGCCTGTTGACCAGAACGTTGAAGCTTGCCTCGTCAAACTTGGATCGACGTGTGCGCCGCTTTAACCTCCGTCCTTCGTCGCGATCCACCTCAAGAACCTGCAAAAGAACAGAGCGGCGCCGCTGCGGCCGATCGCACTCCAACGCCCAAGTCAGTGACCGAATCACCAAATACTAAGAGTAACACTCAAGAACTCTCAAGGAACCGTGAACCAGTTCTCTCTCAGTATACTCTAGAACTCGCAAGCGTAAAGAAGACAATCTGAACGTGCGTACCTCAGAAGTTCGTTGGGAAACCCTTATATACCTGGGCACTTTCTCTCTCCTGGCAGTTACACACCTGGACACGTGGCTCGCATCCAGTCGTACACGTGCCATCATCTGGAGCCTCCTTGACTTGGGCGCTGCTTCTGACTCTCCTTTGGCTAAGTTACTTATGCATGATACTACTCAGTGCATAGCTGTCCTGGAGTGCGATCTCTACTGGATTGGCGAGCTAGGGTGCCTTCGTGCACACCTTCCCTGTGGTCTCGCCGGCCGCCTTCATAATCTGCACCACCTTCATCTTCGGCGATGTGCTTGCTCCGGCGATCTCTAACCACTTGGTCGCCTGAGTTTACATCTGGCGACTTCATCTTTAATCCGGTGACCGCCGGTTCTGGTGTGCTGGAGATCGGAGCACGCCAACTTAATAACTGGCGACTTCACGAGCCCCCCGACTTCCTTCCCTTCTGCCAACCTGGCGTCTCGTCAACACGCCTATACAATAGCTTGATGCCACGTCATCACTTCCGACTACCAGGGCGGTACACAAGCCCCCCAGTCTTAAGCGAAGACTTGTCCAGCGAAAAGACTAAAGGAGTCACGTCAATACCGATCTACATGGCACTGGCGCAGAATTCCAAGCGGTTGTACTTTCTGCTTTCCTGACGCTCCACCAAACACTCCTCCCATCGCTCGACACGTGGCTTCATCAACGGTTACCTTCAATTGACGTTTGCGCTTCCCAAACTTATTCGAAAAACCCTTAAACCCATTTCGCTCCACTGTTCCATCACTTTCTTCGTATTCTCAGACGCTCTAACTTTCTTCTGCAAAAGCTCTCAACGTTCTTCAACCTCCTGAATCACCAACTTCCTTCATCACTTTTCCGATCATAAAAAGGTACTTCCTTTACTTCTTCTGCTGGTTTTTCCTGCATTTTAACCGATTCGCATCATCTTTTAACTGTCTGGTGCATACGCTGTGGGCTGTTTTTCCTGTTTCTCCTTTCCCGTAACTTAGGGCTTCGTCTTCGTTACAACGAACCTTCGTTCGTTCGTTTTTCACCCCTCTTTCACAATCGAGTCAGCCTCTGCGAACCCTGATCACCTTTTCTTTTCTTCTTCCTTTGCAGATGGCTCGCTCAAAGATCACCCCAAATCCTCCTCCCTCGTCACGAAACCCCCCATCTCAAGCACACAACCAACCGCGAGCACCTGGTGCTTCCTCTTCCCAGGCTGAGAGGCTTGCACCCTCCTGCTCTAACCTGGCTCAGGCCACTCCCCCTGTCGCCGGAGGAGCCTCCATTCCCTCCCCAGATTTCAAAAAATTGTACCCATGGGCCACCTCGACTTTGTTGAAGGAAACATCTTCTGTAAACTCTGCTGGGGCAGTTCTTCGTTTGAAGAAAGGGGACGAGCCTCACCTATCGTTCCACAAGGAGCACGACGAGAAGATGATGGTGCTACCTTGCCCCCCCGACTTGCCAGTGTGCGTCGACGACAAAGGGAACACCGACGGGTTGTTCTGCTTCATATACACCACCCTGTTCAAGAAGGTGAAACTTAGGTGTCCCTTCACTCGCTTTGAAAGAGAGCTACTTACCGAGCTCGACATCGCCGCCGCCCAGCTCCATCCCAACAGCTGCGCGTTCGTGCGGGCCTTCCAGATCATGTGCGACCACTTGGGGCTGCCAGCGTCAGTGGACGTCTTCCTCTTTCTTTTTGAAGCCAAGCACCCAGGAGATCTCCTGTGGGTGAGCTTGAACGGGATTGCTGGGAGGTTGATCCTCTCTATCTTCCAGCAATCATACAAAGACTGGAAGGGCAAGTTCGTCCAGGTGCGCCCCAATGACAAGGACGCTTCTCTGCTCGACGGTTTCCCCTTGTATTGGGTAAACAAGGGGAACAAAGAGTCCAAAGGCAGCTTCAGGAGGCCAAGGAGTCCAGACAGCATGGGTGCTTTAGACAAGAACCTCTACTTCTTCTGGAAGAGTGTGGCAGACGCCAACATTACTTTCCTCACTACCACACTCATCTCCTACGAGTTCTTCGAAGATCAACTCGAAGTTCGCATAGGTTAGAACTTACCTCAACGTCTATGTTATTTCCTTAACATTACCTCTGCCAACTATTTCTGGGCGTCTTGTGTGTTGTGCACAAGACTTTGGTTTTATTTTCTGCACCACTGATCTGCTTTCTGCTGCATACTGACTTATGCGTTTATTTTTCTCTCTGAGCTAACCCATGTATCTTTGCATTATGCAGATCGTATGTTGGGCCAGGGCAAACTTGCTGAACTAAGGGCGCTCGCCCGATCCCATGGGTTGGCATCGGGTTCCCAAACCGTGCCAAACTCAGTGGTGGAGATCGCCGCTGCGCAGGCCAGATCGCCACCCAAAGGCCCAACTTCCTCCGAGGCCCAGCCCGCCAACCAGCGCAAGAAACTTATCCTCAGGAAACCAAAGAGGAAAGCCCCTCAAGTGGTTCATGAGGAGGAAGAAGAAGACGACGAGGCGACTGAAGATGGCCTCGTCACCAAAAGGAAGAGGGTGACGCCTTCTTCACCATCAGCTCCACCTCCACTTCCAACATCAACGCCACCATCCACACCAGCTCTGCCCCCAACATTGCTTCCCCCACCAGCTCCCACCTCGCCAGTCCAAGCGATTCCATTGGCGTCTGCACCTCCTGTGGCTGAGGCCGCCGAAGCCAACTTCTTGGAGAACCCCCCAAGCGCCTCCACGCCTTATGTATCAGCGGGAGGGGATCCTCCTTCAAATGCTTCAACCGCAGGGGCTGCTCCAGTCGGGGATGAGGGTGCTCATAACTCTCCAATCCTCATCACCGAATCCCCGACGTCGCCACCACGCCAAGAAGCACTCACTGAGCAACCAACGCAAGAAGGTGGCGGCGAAAACCAACAACAAGCCCCCCCGGTGCCTCCACCAGCAAACCTCTCTCTTGAGGTCAAAAGGGTATGGGAGCCCTTTTCAGCAAAACTGAAGATGATGGCGGAGGATTTCCCCTCCATCATCTCTAAAGCTGTGGAGAGTTCTAGCAGGAAGCTCCAGGATGACCTCTTCGCACTCCGAACTGAGAACAGCACCATAAGGATCGAGGCGGAGAGGTTATCCTGCAATCTGACACTTGTCGAGATCGAGCACTCCCGAGTAGAAGATGCCATGAGCACCGAGCTCCAGGTGGCGCGCAAGGAGGCCACCGATCTACGCCATAAGGTGCAGCTTTTGGCTTAAGAGAAGATTGAGCTGGAGAGCAAGCTGGTGCCTTATCGCGTCAAAGTGGCTGACCTGGAGGCCTTGATCGAAGCCGACGCCGCCAAGGTAAAGAACCTCGAAAAAAGGTCAGCCGATCGAGAGGTCTTCTTGGGGAAGGTGGAGAAAGAAAGGGACGACACCATGGCCAAGCTCGCTGAAGCCAACAACGAAAACGGGAAGATCGCCGCTGAACTGGGCCAGGTGCAGGCAGAATCCAAGAAGGTTACTGAAGACCTTCTTCAAGCTCGGGAAACCATTGCAGAACTTAAGAAACAAGCTGAAGAGCTGAAGCAGCAGAACGAGGGGCTGAAGAAGCAGATCGAAGAACTTGACTTGAGCTCTGCCCAGATTCTTGCTGCTGGATTCGAGGCCGCCCGGGAACAGTTCGCCTGCCTGTTCCCCGATCTAGATCTTACCATGGTGTCTCTCAACAACGAGGTGGTGGACGGGAAGGTTGTTCATGCTGAAGACTGATTGATTCCCTCCATCCACTACCTTTATGCTTTCTCCTTACATATGATTGTAATAAACTTTCTATTTTTCTGTACATGTGCCTTGAACTGATATTTACTTAATGATAAAGTCCTTGTATTTCTCTTGTAACTTCTCTGTCGGCTTTATCTTTGCTTGCACAATTTTCTTCAAGAAATTAACTTAGCGATTTCGTAAGCGCGATTATATACTTAACTGCTTCGAACCACTGACTTTCGAATAATAATCACTCTAACAACTTGTAACCTCAAGGCAATGAACCTTAGCGTAAAATCGCTCTTCAAATAACGAACTTCAACTCAACTAATGGCTTAATACACCGCTCACCCGACCTGCTTCATCAAAACGGGTCTTTGACTTTCTTGCCATTGCTTGAACTTTTCCTGGTCGCCAAAGACTCTTGGCGATATCAGCTTCTTCCTGCCTTCACAACTTGGCCATTGTTCCTTTATCTGGGGGTAGAGGCGCCTTTCGGATCCTTCTCTACCTTCCTGAACTTCAGAACAAAAGACCGGGTGACTAGGCGTTCTCTTCGAACCTACCTTAGCCACCCTCCAAACTTCTTCCACCCTTCACACCATACCTGAACTCGTTCGAGACGAGAAGGATTTTATCTTGCCTGAACCCGCTCATCGGCGAGAAGGTCTTTAACTCGCCTGAACTCGCTCATAGGCGAGAAGGTCTTTAACTCGCCTGAACTCGCTCATAGGCGAGAAGGTCTTTAACTCGCCTGAACTCGCTCGACGACGAGAAGGTCTTTAACTCGTGCCTCTACATTGCCCCAGGGGTTACATCTCCTCTCCTCCAGAAACACTGAGGACTTTTCGCTTGTGCCTCTACATTGCCCAGGGGTTACATCTTCTCGCCCCCAGAAACACTGAGGACTTTTTCACTGGTGCCTCTACATTGCCCCGGGGGTTACATCTTCTCGCCCCCAGAAACACTGAGGATTTTTCGCTCTTCCTCGCCTGCACTCGCTCGACGGCGAGGAGGTCTTTATCTCGCCTCAGAACGCGCGAGGGCGTTGAGGTCTTTTAACTGGTGCCTCCGATCGCCGAAAGACGATGAGGACTTTAGCTTTAACTGATGCCACCAATCGCCGATAGACGATGGGGACTTTAACTTTTTAGAAAACATGCAATATATCTTTAACTTGCCTTAAATCACATATAAGTGACAAGGTCTTTCTTCAAAACTTTGGAAAACAGCAAGCATGCAATCTAAAACAACCTTAATCTTCGAAAACTCTTCTTTATTGGGTAGCCTCATTAAAAACCTTCCTTAGGGAAAAAAGAGTGCCCCCTTCAAACTGTTTTAACAGAGACATTGTAGTATAACTTCGTGTTTGTCTTTACTTACAAAGTTCTCAACTGTAATACAACTTGAGGTGCGTGGCGTTCCAAGTGTGAGGAATTGCCCCTCCTTCCAATGTCTCTAAGCGGTAGGCGCCGTTCCCGAGTACCTCGGTTATTCTGAACGGTCCCGTCCACTTAGGCGACAGCTTATTCTCCATCTCGTACTGGTGGGCTTTCCTCATCACCAGGTCGCCTTCTCTGAACTGTCTCGGCATCACCTTCGAGTTATATATTCGTTCAATCCTTCTCTTCACCGCCTCAGCTTTTAATCTCGCCTCTTCCCTGACCTCATCTAGTAGATCCAGGTTCAACCTTCTCTCCTCATTCGAGTCTTCCTCTACGAAGTTCTGGAATCTCGGCGAGCTCTCCTGGATCTCCACTGGAATCATTGCACACCCATAGACCAAGCTGAACGGGGTCTCATGGGCTCCTGACTGCTCGGTGGTGTGGTACGCCCAGACTATACGGGGTACCTCCTCAGCCCAGCTTCCTTTGACTTTCTCTAGCCTTCTCTTCAAACCTCTTAGCAACACCCGATTGGCTGACTCTACTTGGCCATTCGTCTGAGGGTGCTCGACGGATGCAAACACTTGCTGAATTCCCACCCCTTCGCACAGCTTCTTCAACAGGTGACTTGCAAACTGAGTCCCATTGTCCGACACCAGGCGCTTGGGCACACCAAACCGGCACACAATGTTCTTCCACACGAAGCCTTCGATCTTGTGTGCGGTGATTTGGGCCACTGGTTCTGCTTCGATCCACTTGGTGAAATACTCAATCGCCACCACCAAGTACTTCATCTGCCTGATCGCCAGCGGAAAAGGTCCCAGGATGTCGATTCCCCATGTATGAAACGGCCAAGGGCTGTAGATCGACTTCAACTCCTCGGGAGGCGCCTTGTGCCAATCGGCGTGCTGTTGGCATTGCTTGCAGCACTGCGCATACCTCTTGCAATCTTCTCTCATCATTGGCCAGTAATAACCCGCACGGAGAGTCCTTGCGGCCAGAGCTCGACCCCCGACGTGGCTTCCGCATATCCCTTCATGGAGCTCTGCCATAATTCTCGTACATTTCTTACCATGCACACATTCCAGGAGTGAGTGAGTGAACCCAAACCTGTACAACTCGCCATCAATCAATGTGAACTTGCTAGAATTCTTCTTTATCTTCCTAGCCTCTGTCGGATCCAGCGGGAGAAGGCCATCTGCCAGGCACCGCTTGTACTGTGTTATCCAGGTGTCTGGCTCATGGGTAGCGCAGACCTGCGTCATGTTCACCTTCTCTCCCCGACATGCTCTTATTCTCGGCGATCTCAAGGTCTCTTGAGTCAGGGATCTGTGACTCCTCGCCGCTTTCTCCGTCGACTTGCTTATCTGAAGAACCAGGTGATCTGCTACAAATGCTCTCGGCGTCTTCAGAGTTTCTTGAATCACCGTCCTCTGCCTACCCCCCTTGCCTGAACTGGCGAGCTTAGCTAACAAGTCAGCTCGGGCATTTTGCTCTCTGGGCACATGCACCACTTCAAAGGAGGCAAAGGAACTCTTCAATTCCTGCACATACTCCAAGACAGCCGCCATTTGTGGATCCTTAGCTTGGAACTCGCCTGTTACTTGCACCGTGACTAGCAGCGAGTCACTCTTTGCCATCAGCACCCTAGCTCCCATTTCTTTGGCCAGCAAAATTCCGGGGATCAGCGCCTCATATTCTGCTTGATTGTTGCTGGCCTTGAAGGCAAACCTCAAAGATTGTTCGATCAGCACGCCGTTGGGTCCCTCCAAGATGACTCCAGCACCGCTACCCTGCTGGTTTGACGATCCATCCACTGAAAGCACCCAACGAAAGTCGTCCCCTTCAACTCGTGTTGCCTCAGATGAGAGCTCGACCACGAAATCTGTAAAGATTTGCCCCTTGATCGGGCCTCAGGGCTCATACTTAATATCAAACTCCGACAGCTCTACTGCCCACTTTACCATCCTCCCAGCAACGTCAGGCTTCTTCAAGACCTTCTGGATGGGCAGGTCGGTCATCACCAGTATCGTGAAGCTATGGAAATAGTGGCACAACCTCCTCGCCGAAAATACCACAGCCAGCGCAGCCTTCTCCAGGGCCTGATATCTCGTTTCTGGGCCCTGCAGCACCTTACTAACAAAATAAATAGGCTTTTGAGTCTGATCTTGATCCTGGGCGAGCACCGCACTCACCGCCCTCTCAGTTACAGCAAAATACAACCTGAGAGGGGTTCCCACCAGCGGTTTGCACAAAACCGGCGGGCTCGCCAGATACTCCTTAAGCTTGACGAAGGCTTCCTCACACTCCTTCGTCCAGGCAAACTTGTTATTGCGCCTTAAACACTGGAAATATGGGTGGCCCTTCTCTCCGCTAGCTGACACGAAGCGAGATAGGGCGGCCATCCGACCTGTGAGCTGTTGTACTTCCTTCACAGTGGCCGGGCTCCTCATCGCCAAAATGGTGGCACACTTATCCGGGTTGGCCTCTATTCCTCTTTCAGTTAGGAGAAATCCCAGGAACTTTCCAGCCTCCACGCCAAAGATGCATTTCTCTGGATTCAGCTTCAACCTGAACTTGGCGATCGTCGTGAACAACTCCTCCAAGTCCGCAACGTGCTTGCTTTTCTCTGGCGAGGTCACGACCATGTCATCCACGTACGCTTGCACATTCCTTCCCAGCATCGGTGCAAGTACTCGATCCATCAACCTCTGGTACGTGGCCCCCGCATTCTTCAGCCCGAACGGCATCACCTTGTAGCAGTAGCACGATCTCTCGGTCATGAAGGCAGTCTTCTCTTCATCCATGGGATGCATCTTGATCTGGTTATACCCCGAGAAGGCATCCAGGAAACTCAACAACTTGCACCCTGCAGCACTATCCACCAGGGCATCTATGCTTGGTAAAGGATATGAGTCCTTTGGACAAGCCTTATTTAGATCGATGAAATCGACGCACATGCGCTATTTCCCATTACTCTTCTTCACCAGCACGACACTTGCCAGCCATTCAGAGTACTGGACTTCCCTGATGTGGCCTGCAGCGAGGAGCTTCTGGGTTTCGTCGCTGATCGCCTGCCTTCTCTCCTCATTGAACTTTTTTCTCCTCTGCCGCACTGGTCTCACCAAGTTGTCCATTGCAAAATGATGGCACAGGAAGTCGGGATCGATCCCGGGCATGTCCGAAGCGGACCATGCAAACGCATCCAGATGCCGTTCTATCACCTTGGCGATCTGGTCCTGGAGCTCAACCTCCAGGGATCTTCCCAGCTTGAAGATCTTTCCCCCGATCTCTCTCTCGAGCCACTGCTTGACGGGTTTTGGCCTGGTTTCTCTGGCGATCACCGCCCTGGCGATTCCCAGCTCTCTCGCTTCCTCAGGGCGATTCCTCGCCTCTTCTTCCTCCAGACCGGCGTTCCCCTCCCCCAGCTCAACATCCACCATCTCCACGTCTCTTCCGGCGGTCTCTTCTATTACCGTCGATCTGGGCTTCACACCAGGAGGCGGGGTGGTTGTCACGTAACTCACCGATCTCTTGTTTTTCAGGCTATTCTCATAGCATTTCTTCGCTTCTTTCTTATCGGATTTGATGGTGATCACCACCCCCTCTATAGACGGCAACTTCACCTTCATGTGCCGGGTCGACGGTATAGCGCCTATTCTGTTGAGCGTGGGTCTTCCCAGCAGAATGTTGTATGCTGAAGGAGCGTTTACGACAAGGTATTTGATTTTCTTCGTTCTCGAACCCGCCTCATCTGTAAACGTAGTCCTCAACTCAATGTACCCCCTGACCTCCACCTGGTCGCCTGCGAAACCATACAAACACCCTCCATATGGCCTCAACTGGTCAAGGGGCAGCTCCAACTACGTGAAAGTCGGCCAGAACGTCACGTCTGCCGAGCTTCCTTGGTCCACCAACACCCTGTGGACCTTTCTTCCTGCTGTGATCAACGAGATGACTATGGGATCGTTGTCATGAGGCACAACGTCCCGAAGATCTTGCTTGGTGAACGTAATGTCCACCTCAGGCGAGTGGTCTTCAAACATATCCACCGTCATCACAGACCTCGCGTACCTCTTCCTCTGTGATGCGGTGCATCCACCCCCTGAGAAACCCCCTGCAATGGTGTGGATTTCCCCGTGCGTAGGCATCTCGTGCTGCTGAGCCTCTCCACCTGCTGGTTGGGAGCTCGACGCGCCCCCCGTCCTTCTATCCAGCAAATAGTCATTTAGGAACCCGCTCTTGACCAGATCGTCGAGCTGGTATCCTAAAGCCAAACACGAATCCACGGTGTGGCCAAAGCCCTGGTGAAACTCACAACAGGCGTCTGGCTTTGGTCCCAACACCTTGTCACCCACCTGCTTGGGCGCTTTCAATCTAGCTGATATGTTGGGAATGGCGATCAGGTCCGCCAATCCCATGACAAACTTGTGCTTAGGCAGGCGATTGTACTCCCGGCGTGCTGGTTGCGGGCGTCCTTGGCCCCTTCCCTTGTTCTTCCTTGGATCATAAGGATGGCGAGTCCTCTGATCCCTTCTGGTCGCCGCTGTCTCCAGCACCCTCTGTGGTTGGATCCTGGTCTGGGCGCGTGGCTTAGCGGGAGCCACGCTTCCTCTCTTCTCGGCGACTTCACTCTCGTCGGCGATATGGGCCACCGCAAGTCGCCTAACCTCAGCAAACGTGGCGGGGTGAGCCCTGATCAATGCCTCGCAGAATGGTCCCGGCAGCATTTCTTCATCTTTGGCCGGCGATCTGACCATCTGCGTCCCAAAACGATTCAGGTAGTCCCTGAGGGACTCCCCCTGATACTGCCTTATGTCGAACAAGTCGTAAGACACCCTGGGCGGTGCCTTGTTCACGATGTACTGCTCGACGAAAATCTTCGAGAACTGTTGGAAGTTGGTTATGTGACCTGTAGGCAGGCTCACAAACCATTCCAGCGCCGTTCCCTGGAGTGTGCTCACGAACATCTTGCAGTACACGACGTCTGATCCTCCTGACAGCATCATCTGCGTATGGAACGTGGTGAGATGAGCCTCAGGATCCTCCACGCCAGTGAAAACAGCCTTAACAGGTACCGCACTCGCAGGAATAGGCGTGTCAGTAATCGCCTGAGCGAAAGGCATAGGAAAAACACGAGGCGGCGTTGACGGCGCAACCTCTTCAGCAATAGGACGCCCTCGCTGCTCCTGAAGAGCTTGACGCAGCTCTTCAGTGACTTTGCTAAGCTCATCATTCCTGGCCCGAGAGGCGACCAGGTCCTCCTGCATTCTCGCCTGTTCTATGCGCGAGGCTTCCACAGTTGCCTGCAATGAACGCATAATCTCCACCATCTGCGCCATGGTCATGGCGCCGGCGCCTTCAGCAGCAACGGGCGGAACTGGACTTGAACGGTTGCTTCTCATTTTTCTCATGAAACTTGACGGATCACAGAGTGCAATGAACAATACTTCCTTCAGCGACGATCGATTCAGCGATCAATCGGTCAAAACTGCGCGAAACTCCAAAAGGAAACTCAAGAACACAGAAAACTCTCCACAGAAACCTGCGACTCCACCAGAAACCACCGCTTCTTCCACGAAAAACCAAACAAGTCAAAGAACTCAAATCTCACCGAACAAAACTCGCACAATCACCAGAAAACTTCACCTCACCGAACAAAACCCCAAACGAACGGTGGAAAACGCGAAATCACCGAACAAAACTTAGATGAACAGCGAACAATGGTTGCACCAGCACACAACCACACAGAAAACTGCAAAAACCTCCAAGAACTCACGCTGCGGATGGGAACAGGTTTTACACGGCCCCACGGTGGGCGCCTGATGATCCTGCCTGTTGACCAGAACGTTGAAGCGTGCCTCGTCAAACTTGGATCGACGTGTGCGCCGCTTCAACCTCCGTCCTTCGCCGCGATCCACCTCAAGAACCTACAAAAGAACAGAGCGGCGCCGCTGCGGCCGATCGCACTCCAACGCCCAAGTCAGTGACCGAATCACCAAATACTAAGAGTAACACTCAAGAACTCTCAAGGAACCGTGAACCAATTCTCTCTCAGTATACTCTAGAACTCGCAAGCGTAAAGAAGACAATCTGAACGTGCGTACCTCAGAAGTTCGTTGGGAAACCCTTATATACCTGGGCACTTTCTCTCTCCTGGCAGTTACACACCTGGACACGTGGCTCGCATCCAGTCGTACACGTGCCATCATCTGGAGCCTCCTTGACTTGGGCGCTGCTTCTGACTCTCCTTTGGCTAAGTTACTTATGCATGATACTACTCAGTGCATAGCTGTCCTGGAGTGCGATCTCTACTGGATTGGCGAGCTAGGGTGCCTTCGTGCACACCTTCCCTGTGGTCTCGCCGGCCGCCTTCATAATCTGCACCACCTTCATCTTCGGCGATGTGCTTGCTCCGGCGATCTCTAACCACTTGGTCGCCTGAGTTTACATCTGGCGACTTCATCTTTAATCCGGTGACCGCCGGTTCTGGTGTGCTGGAGATCGGAGCACGCCAACTTAATAACTGGCGACGTCACGAGCCCCCCGACTTCCTTCCCTTCTGCCAACCTGGCGTCTCGTCAACACGCCTATACAATAGCTTGATGCCACGTCATCACTTCCGACTACCAGGGCGGTACAAGTTGTGTGTGGGTTAAACTGACGCTAAACATCAGGTAAGGTATGTGTTGGCTTGACCGTCACTAGTTAAGTGTTTTATGATAAATTTTGATGCAATCCAAGGAGATGGATCGGAGAATTCATGGAGTGGCAACGGAATGATCGAAGCTTTTGCACCGAGTTTAAGAGTGAATTGGTGAGTTTGATAGTGATTTAGGTTCTAAAAGGTAGAAAGAGGTGAGACCAACTTTCTAGGGTTTTCATTAGGCTTAGAAGTAGGAAAGGGAAATTAGTGAGAGAATCAGTCTCAATTATGAATACTTCATTCAATTAATGCAAACTTGAACACATGGTGATCATTTGAGATGAAGGTAGCTTGCTCCTTAAGCTACTATAACCCTAGTCAAGCAAGCTTAACTATGGTGAGGTTTACTGGCTTAAGGAGGTGTCGTGTAGGTCCTCTTAAGATGCTCTAGAGACACTTGCTTATATGTCAAGGGTTTCTAGAGTGTCTTTATTTACAAAGTACTTTTGAAACTAGTTTAAAATACAAATCTTGAGCATCACTACTATACTATTTGTATTTATTGTACATATAATTCTTCTGCCTTTATTCTTGTATATGATGGCTTGGATGGTCCCCCATTAGGCTTTCTCCCTTCAAAAGGATCTGCCCTCAGATCCGGTTGAATTGATACCTTATTTGTAAACACTGGATTCAATATCCACTCGATTTGTGGATCCACCTAAAAAAGATAACAAACACAAGGAGCCTATCAAATGCTCTAGAATGGATTAGAAAAAAACAAATATTCTAGAATTGACTAGTAGTGACTGTTCCAAAAATTATGTAAATTTTTTACATTGTCTTTTATGATTAAATTTTATGGTATTTTTTCATCTCAATAAGGAACGAAATGCCAAAAATTTGAAGGAAATTGGATATGTATGTTGAGTCTATTAATGTCTAAGTTCAGGAGGGGAGGGGTGAATTGAACATATAAAAATTTTCGCAAACACAAACTGGTTTTAGTATATCAGAGGTAAAAGAACAGATTGATTTTCGAATGAACAGATTGATTCTTCAAAACAGACTAACACAAACAGAACTGCACCAGATTGAGATTAAGATCAAATAGTGAAAGATAGCTAAATCAGATTGGTTCACTTTTACCAGTTTTGAAGAACACACTCTATACAAAAAGAGCAATCAAATTTATTCAACACAAAGCTTTAAAGGCAATGAATCTTTAACATGAATTTTATGAAAAACTGTTAGTTCTTAATTCAATTGCAAACTTATATTCAAAAGCTTTGTTTATAATTGGATGCCATTTCCAGATTTAGAAGAACAGTTTTTATTAAGCCCAAAATTAACAGATTTGGTTTCAAATGAACAGATTTCGTTCTTGACATAATTAAGCAAAAAACCAGAAACAAGTGCAGGGATGAGAGGAAAAGTACAAGCAAGTTTTTATATTGGTTCACTCATAAAGAGCTACATCCAGTTTCACCTTACCCCAAGGTGGAATCCACTAAAATCAGTTTCAATCACTTACAAACATAACAGTTCTTGAACACTACAAGAACAATACAATCAATGCTGAAAAATCCTATTTCAGAACACCTTGCACTCCAAGAAACCCTATCAAGGAGTGACTAACACTTACACCTTTACAAACAAGAATAAAGGAAAGACAACACCTGAAAAGAAGATGCAAGAACTCAAAACCAGGAGTTCAATTTGCTGCAAAACTGCACCAGCACCTTTACCAAGATCAAGGTTTTCCTAGAACAAGCACACTTTAAGATTTCTTTGAAAAACCCTTCAAAAATTCTTTTCAATCCTTTTTCTCACATAGAAAGTGTTTGATCTCAGTCAAAAATGTGATTGCTCAGCATCCTTTCATGTGAGAAGTTTTTCTTTATATAGAAAACAGTTTCTAACTACTTTTCAAAAAAACAGTTGAAAAGTTGTTGTGAGAACAGCAAATTCATTTTAAACTAAACAGATTTATTTTAGGGAAAAATTGCCAACTCAGCTAACTGATATAACTGACTGAGTTTTACCTTTGGTGCCCTAACCAACTTTCGAAAAGCCTTTTAGCAAACCAAAAATAAACATATTCTTTTACAGAGAAACAGATTTATTTTTGTGCAGTATCCTGATTTTTGGGAAAACTGTAAAAAGCTTTTAGAAAAACTTTTAACCACTTAATGTGCTTGATCTAAGCTTGATTAGGCATCTAGGATATGTCATGTAGCAAAAGACAACCTTACACATACACTTTGCATAGCTTTGAAGAACCTGTATAACACTAGATGTTAAAACAGAATATAACAGATTCAAGTATTTATGTACCTCCCTGCAGATTTAATATCTAAATCACATCAGCAACTTATATGAATTATTCCTCAACTGCAAAACCTGTATCTATCTGAATCACATCAGCAACTTATATGAATTATTCCTCAACTGCAGAACCTGTATCAAGCTATTCTTCTCCCCCTTTGGATTCATCAAACAGAATGGGAGCACAAGAAGAAAACATACTTAATTGTTCAAAATAAAAACAGCATATAGTTCCATTACAAACCAGAAAACAAACATAAGCAGGGAAGAAAATTAGAAACCAAATTGTTCAACAGGACATAACGGAAATAGATTTGGGAAGGATCACATGTGCTTATAGTGTAACTCAGCTAGCTGCTCCTGAACTCCTGCAATCTTGTAGTCTAAGTGTTGAAACCTTGCTTGAGTCATTTTGAAATATGTCTTTTGATCATCTGTGAGTGTGTCCATCCTGTCCAGAACCTGTCTTTCAAACATTGATAGAGGTTCACCTCTATTTTCAGGTGCTTGATATGCAACAAATGCATTGTAATTTGTGGCAGCAACATCTTCATTCACGAAAGAATGAATAGGTGATTCATCCATGTGCTGCACATGTTCTTCTTCTCTATTTATCTCAGCATTCTCTTCCTCTCCATCTTCATGATGAGCAGTATTTCTTCTTAAAACCCAACCATCTTCCTCCTTGTGAAAGCCCATTTTCATGAGAGTAGAGTTGTCTATTTCACTGACTGCTTTAATAGTATCATTCCTTTCATTTGTAGTATCCACTTCAAAGTAATCAATTAGTTTGGACACAAATATTGCAAATGGAAATCGATAATCAAGAAGCCTTGTGGATTTCAGCATGTGTTCAACCATAGTACTCACCCAATTTACCTTAAGCTGATTCATTATGCAGAACAGCAGTATCAAGTCTTCCTCATGAAGAACAACATGATTACTTCCTCTTGGAGTGAGTTGCCAAGCGATGATATGTGCTAGGAGTCTTGGAATTAAAGTCAAGCTACCTGCATGAAACCTAGCCACTGGTTCAGTAGGATTCCTCACACAGCTTCTGTAAAACTGCATCTTGTTGAATCCTTCAATTCCAGCAGTGTTCCCTTTGCTCACTTTCAACCCTAAGTACTTGATTCCTCCGACACTGCTTCATATTTCCCTAGTGACTTTCAGCTTTACTCCTTTCACATAGGAGACAAGATTCTTGCCATCTTGTACAAGGTTGTTGTAAAACACCTTCACTGGGTCTAGATATACATTTCCAGTCATTTCCAAGAAGTTTTTCAGCTTTTGATGCTTGAGCAAGATTTTTGCTCCTATCAAATTTTCATCCTTCAGCCATGAGAATTCCAGCACCTTAGGTACATTGATTTGCTTCCTGCTTGTCCCATGAATGAACCTTGTCATGGCTTCAGAATCTCCAGCAAACCAATTTTCCAGGATGTCTTGGCTGCTGTTAGATTGTTCATTGGACTTCTTCTTTCTGTGTGAAGAGGATGCCATTGCTTAATCAGTTGTTACCTGCACCTAATCACCAATGGGCAATTTCAACTTGAAAGAAAGTTAGTATGCAGTTTATATGAACAATAATAACATAATCAAAACTCATAGAAAATCAGATTTTAACCTGGACAGCTTATAGCAGAAATGAGAGATGGTGAAAAGTAATTAATGTAGATCAGATTTATATAGAGTGCAATTCAAATTCTAGGGATCACGTATTTTAAAAATCAATTCAGGCAGATAAACTACAGATTTTATTCTTGTGTGGTACAACAGGTATAGATTTCGAATGATGCAAGAATATATTGGAAACATATTTTAGCTTAGCAAATCAAAAATCTGTTGCACAATCAAGATATCAAATCAGTTAGAATATCCACATATGACCGTCATAAAACCAGTGGTCAATAACCATAAAAGCAGTCAATGGTCAAGAAGAGAGAGAACGTAAGTCATTTCTCTTTCCTAGTCAGGTCTGAGAATCTGTAACAGAAAAACAACACGTTAAAGCATAAAATAACATATTGAAATTATTACTACAGGGGACAATTTAAGCTAATGATACCCAATTCATTTAGAAGAAAGTAAAACCTATCTTTAGCAAGAGGTTTAGTAAAGAGATCAGCCAATTAAGATTCAGTGCCAATGAATTTAATATCACACGTTCCATTAGCTATATGCTCTCTTAGAAAGTGATGTCTAATTTCAATATGTTTAGTTCTTGAATGCATGACAGGATTGTTAGACAGATTTATGGCACTAGTGTTATCACAATTTATAGGTATCTTGTTTAAGAGAATTCCAAAGTCACTTAGTTGTTGCCTTAACCACAATGTTTGAGCACAACAACTTACAGCTGGTATGTATTCTGCTTCTGCTGTAGAGAGAGCAACACAAGCTTGTTTCTTACAATGCCAAGAGATTAGACTTGACCCAAGCATGTGACAAGTCCCACTTGTGCTCTTCCTATCAACTTTGTACCCTACAAAATCAGAATCTGAAAAACCAGTCAAGCTTAAGGAAACATTGTTTGGATACCAAAGTCCAACATCCTTAGTTCCTTGCAAATATTTCAGGATCCTCTTAGCGGCATTGTAGTGTGATTCCTTTGGATTAGATTGATATCTTACACATAAACATACAACAAACATAATGTCAGGTCTGCTTGATTTATGAAGATTCCATCCTTAAGTTGTTTTACTTGTAGTCCAAGGAAGAAATTCATTTCCCCTAACATTGACATCTCAAATTCACTTTTCATTGCTTTTACAAAATCTTCACACATTTCCTCATTTGTGGATCCAAAGATGATAGAAAGAGGTGAGACCAACTTTCTAGGGTTTTCATTAGGCTTAGAAGTAGGAAAGGGAAATTAGTGAGAGAATCAATCTCAATTATGAATACTTCATTCAATTAATGCAAACTTGAACACATGGTGATCATTTGAGATGAAGGTAGCTTGCTCCTTAAGCTACTATAACCCTAGTCAAGCAAGCTTAACTATGGTGAGGTTTAGTGGCTTAAGGAGGTGTCGTGTAGGTCCTCTTAAGATGCTCTAGAGACACTTGCTTATATGTCAAGAGTTTCTAGAGTGTCTTTATTTACAAAGTACTTTTGAAACTAGTTTAAAATTCAAGTCTTGAGCATCACTACTATACTATTTGTATTTTTTTGTACATATAATTCTTCTGCCTTTATTCTTGTATATGATGGCTTGGATGGTCCCCCATTAGACTTTCTCCCTTCAAAAGGATCTGCCCTCAGATCCGGTTAAATTGATACCTTATTTGTAAACATTGGATTCAATATCCACCCGATTTGTGGATCCACCTAAAAAAGATAGCAAACATAAGGAGCCTATCAAATGCTCTAGAATGGATTAGAAAAAAACAAATATTCTAGAATTGACTAGTAGTGACTATTCCAAAAATTATGTAAATTTTTCACAATGTCTTTTATGATTAAATTTTATGGTATTTTTTCATCTCAATAAGGAACAAAATGCCAAAAATTTGAAGAAAATAGGATATGTATATGCTGAGAAACCAATTAAATGAACTTGTAAAATCGTAAACAAGTTGGTAACAAAGAATAAACTAGTTTCAACATTAGCAGAGTGGAGCGTAAGATTTATGGTAATTTTTCTACTGCGAATTGGAAGTTGATATTTTAATCAGTGATAGGTAACTTTATGAGTCATAATATGTTAAATATTTCAGGCTAAAACACCGAGGGAATTAGGTGCTGAAAATATAAATCCGAGAGAAAAACTTGCACTAAAACTATGTGTTATACAACAAAAATGTCATGGCTTTGTGATTTTTAACCTTTTTTGTAGTTGAGTTTAGGACATGCCTTTTTTAATGGGTTTTGTAAAGATGTTAAGGTACATAAAAAAAATGTTCACAATATTCACAATATTTGGATGCTTAACAAGATCAAAATAATTTTTAGAAAATAGGGAAAATCATACAATTATGAAAACTTAGCAGAAACCAAATAAGCAAAGACCAATTGAACAAAACTTCAAGACAATGATTGAAAAAATAAGTATAAACTTACTAATGAAATAATAGAAAGTAGAGGGACTCAAGAATTGGAAAAATAGAAACGCTCTGAAGCATATATTTAGGAAAAACACAAAAGAACTTTTAAGAAATACTAGGTGTGCACTTGTTCAAACACTTAGCATGCACAAAAACACTTGAATGGATTGAAGAAAAAAAAAGCAAAATTTGGACGTGACATCGAACATGCAGGGACTAGGAACACTAAACAAAACCTGAATACTTGGGATTGAACACAAATACTGGTAGCCCTAAATCGGTGGAGTTGAAACCTTGACCACCATTTTTTGTGAAAGTTGAGTTCTATGGATTTTTTTTATGTTTGTTTTTTAATTTGGAATTTGATTTTGTATTTTGAAACTTTTTGTTGGCACTGACCTAAGTGTTCATAATAAAGTATAAATTTTGTTTAAACTATTTTGTAAATTATCTCAACTTGTTTCATAGGTAGTTTTGTCAATTATGTGAACTTGTTACATACTAATTTTGTGAATTATTTGAACTTGTCTCATAGTTAGTTTTATCAATTATGCGACCTTAACTTAATTAAGTAATGATTGTGGGTATTAGCATAGAAGAAAATTACTTTGTTAAATTAAAAGTAAATAATGATTCTTCACATTGGTTTTTCATATTCATATGTAGGAGTTTATGTGTGAGTTATTAGAAATGGAAAGAGAGAGGCCTATGTAAAGGTTATTAGAAATTGCATTATGTAGAATAGTTTTGCACTTTTCATTTGGATAATATATATCTAAAAGTAAGACTATTAAATTATTAAAGTAATTAAATTGATATTTTTTTAAATTAAAAATTTTAATTAATAGAATATTTTAACAAATTCTATTAGGTTTTTCAAGATTAAAGGTAATCAAAGTGAAATCGTTAAAAAAAAATAAAATTGAAAGTTTTGGTGAATGGTTTACATGTATTTTAAAGGTATTGATTTGCATTTAAATTTTTATTATTATTGTTTTAAATGAACTAATTTGTGTGTAAATTTATGTTTTAAATGACACTTCATTTTAGTATTCATTGATAGCACAATGTTAAGTTTTTTGTTTAATCAACATTAAAAAATAATATAAATTGGAGTATTGGAGGTACTTCAACCCATGTCCAGAAAGTCAATTCAATAGAGGTGATATTGTTCGAAAAAATGGCCAAACATAACCATATTCTGGATATATAAAGTTCAAAATCTTAAACCTCAAATAAAAATATGCACATATACAACATATTACATTTACCAAAAAAGTTCAACAACATAATCCATGTCTAAGATATAAAGCATGGTAGTTCCAAAAAGGTATGTTGCTTCCTTGGTACCTATTGTATCTTCCCACACAACATCTGTGGTTGGTTATACCCAATAAAATGTCCTCTCATCCAAATCAGAAACTAACAAAAAGAGAAGGAAGAGCATTAACCGTCAATGCATTGATTTTAAGCATTCATATACATTAACCCACCAATCTTAATGTAAGATAAATTTGACTTTAAAAATTTATAAGTTACTCATGTTCATGCCTTTACTTGAGCCATAATAATTAGATTTCAGTAGTTATTTCCAAAGTTCCAATTTTTGATATAGTGATGATGTATTGTTAAATGGTAGTTATGGTGCTATTAGTGATAGGGTAATATTAAATTCAATAGTGTTTACTAAAAGAGTTAAATATGTTTTTTATTTTTTATTATAATATAAAATTAATTTTTGTTTTTCATTCAAACTTTTGAACATAGAGTTCCGTCCTTGACCGCATATAGCGTCAAGGTTTAACAGATTGCCAACTTATTGTATTATATTTTATATCTTATAATTATAATAAATATTATAATTAATATAAATTTTGTGTTAATTATTATTCATTAAATTTATAACTTTATTATACCCTCTGCTAACTTATATATTTTAGGATTTTATTAACTGAAACCAAATTTTTGACCATACCTAACGGGTGCAGATTCATTTCTTCCACATTCCCATCTCTCTGTGGTTTACTCGGAACCTGGTAAACCATAAATGAACATGAACCATTCAACTTGAGAGATCGATAGGTGACTGCGCACTTCAATGCATGGTTTGAAGGAGGTGTTTCGAGAAGTGTAAAAAGGTGACGGTTGAAGCAGGTATTACTATTGAGGAGAAGAAGCTAGTGCAACATTTCCTCTAAGTTGTGGAATGTACGATTTTCGTATTACAGGTGCACACTTCTTATGTCTATTATAACAAAGAGAAGAAACATTAATAAGGCTCCATCTTCTTCTTACTCCAGCATTGCTTCTTCCTTTACCTTACTGCCCCCACTCGGGTCACAAGCTATCGCTACCTAGCTCAGCAACAACTGGTGTTTATCATTGCTTTATATACACTAAATAATTACATTATCTGTAAGGTGTGGGCTAATCTTCAAAGCTAGCCAGCCATGTGTGTTGTTGGGGTTGTTTGCATGGCGTTTTTCATCTGCCCTAATTCTCACCAACCTACCAATGAATCAGATTCTGCATTACAAGAGCTCAAGAATGTCACAGGGATCAAAGCTGTCACAGGGATATAATTAAGAAGCAATGGATCTTCCATAGAAAGAAAACATACAAAGTTGAATGAATTCCAGAAATCTGGAAAGTTATTGCGAGGAGAAGAAGATCATTTTCGTTGAGAACTTAACTTCAGACTTCCGCAGTGAATAGATTAATACTTTTAAATTATATCAACTTAACTATTTTGACATCTCTTATAATTTAAATATTTTAATTTATATTTAAACTTTATGTAAATTCAAAAAAATTCTAAATCTAAATCCAAAAACAATTGTACAAAATACTTGCTGATAATGTCAATGGATGTACAACCGTATATAAAAGGATATAATTTGGCTAAACACCTTCAAAAAGAAAGAAAAAAAGTTAATTCGATTTAAGAATATGTTATTTAATATTCTTATTTTTATTTCCTTCGCTATTTTTAAATATTTCTCAAATAATATATAAAAAATAAATTGTTTACCCACAAAGTGAAAACTAGGAACAATTCAAAGAAATTAATTGTTTACACACTAATCATTATAATGTTATGATGTAAAATAATTAGTTTTTTTAATCCGCTTGTAATATAATACATGCTCTCTGTTATTAGATCAATTAACCATTAATTTATAAGATTCGACAATGATTAGCATATTTATGTAAAATATGGCTGAAGCAATATTCTTAATGTTAACAGGAGAGAGACCTCGAGTGCATGAAAGGGTTTCGCATGATAGGGTTAGCTGAAAGTAGAACCGTTTCAGAGTTATCAGAGTAAATTTTGGGCATGGTACAAGAGATATGGAGTTCAGTTAATAAAGATTGAAGCCATATAATATCAACCAGGACAACAACAATTCCACGATACTCTGCTTCAGTGCTGTTTCGGGAAACAACCTTTTGTTTATGAGAAGACCATGAGACAAGATTAGAGCCAAATACACGCAGTCTCCTATTGTAGACTTTCTGTCATCTATATCACTAGCCCAGTCTGAGTCACAGAAGCCCTGGATTGTATTATTGGTGTTGTGTTTGATAAGAAACCCATGATCTAATGTGCCTTTGAGATACCGTAGGATCCGTTTAATTGCCTTCCAATGATGCTTTTGAGGACTGTGCATGAACTGAGAGACTTTATTCACAAAAAAGGTGAATTCTGGGCGAGTGATGAGCACATATTGAAGAGCACCCACTGTGGATCTGAATAAAGAGGGATCAGAAAAGGATGCAAAAGCATTTTGTGGAAGCTTTAAGTTGGTAATCATAGGTGTAGGTTGTGGATGAGACTCAACCATTTGCGTTCGTTGAAGAAGGCTTGGAACATATTTACGTTGTGATAAGTGCAAAGATCCATCTTGGAGAGTGGAGACATCAATACCAAGGAAGTCATGTAGAGGGCCCAAGTCCTTTAGAGCAAAAACAAAACTGAGAGTGGAAATAAGAGCAATAATATCAGTAGGTACAGATCCAATAATAATTATATCATCTACATAGATGAGAACAAACAAAGATGAAGAATGAGTAAACCTAACAAACAATGATGGATCACTAGTAGTGGAATTAAAACCAAGACTTTGAAGAGTGATACTTAGCTTTTTATACCATGAACAAGGTGCTTGTTTGACACCGTAAATAACTTTGTTAAGCTTACACACTAGTTGTGGATTGGTAAAGATAAAGCCTGGTGGTTGTTGCATGTAGACATCCTCATGCAGATCACCATTTATAAAGGCATTATTGAAGTCGATTTGATGAATGTTCCATTGAGCAGACACTGCATGAGCAAGCACCACTCTGATAGTAGTATGTTTGATTACGGGACTAAATGTCTCTGAATAGTCAAGACCTTCGGTTTGACTATATCCCTTGGCAACAAGCCATGCTTTGTGTCGCTGAAACGTGCCATTTGCATTATACTTATTCTTGAAGATCCATTTACAACCAACAATGTTTGCTCCTAGTGGTAAGGGAGTCAAAGTCCAGGTTCTATTTTCAATCAGAGCATGGTATTCATCTTGCATGGCTTGATTCCATTGAGGAGATTGGAGTGCAACTTTGAAATTGACAGGTTCAGAAGGCACAGAAACAAGAGATGTAGTATATATTTAGGGCTTGGAAATACCAGACTTAGCCCGAGTAATCATAGGATGAACATTTTGATTAGATAAAGGAACCAAACAATCAGAAGTGGTGACAACAGGTGAGGATGTGTGATTGTGTAAAGGTGATGTGGGCAAAGTAATGGAATCGGAAATAGGAATGAAAGAAGGAGAGGAAGAGATCACAATTAAAGCAGGAGGAGTAATTTGAGACACAGGGGCAACATCAGTTTTAGATAAAAAAAACATATTTTGGAATAGAATATGGAAAAATATCTTCATTAAAAACTACATGCCTAGAGATATATATTCTACCATCAGGTGAACGACAAATGTAGCCTTTATTACATTGACTATAGCCAAGAAATAAACAACAAGTAGACCTGAAATTTAATTTGTTAAGATTGTAGGAACGAAAGAGAGGATAACAGGCACAACCAAAACTTTTAAAAATAGTATAATTAGGTTTCTAGTGAAAAAAGAAGTTCATGAGGAGTCTTACCTTGTATGAAAGAAGAGAGAAGAACATTGATAATCTGACTAGTAGTGAGAAAAGCTTAACCCCAAAAATTCATAGTAAGAGAAGTCGTAGAGAGCATAAACAGGCCCATGTCAACTATATGACGATGCTTCCTTTCAATGGCACCATTTTTCTGATGTGTATGTGGACAAGTGAAGCGGTATTGTATACCAGATTCATTAATAAAATATTTAAAACAGTGAAATTCTTTTGCATTATCAGTCTGAATAGTTTTAATTGTAAGACCAGTTTGATTTTCAGCCAATAATTTGAAGGTTTTGAAGGCAGCAAGCGCTTGTGATTTAGAGTGTAACAAATACAACCAAGTGAATTTGGAATAAGCATCTAAAAGCGAAATATAATATTTTTCACCATTCGTAGCATGCATAGAAGCAAGACCCCATACATCAATGTATATCAATTGTAAAGGAAAAGTATAAACACTTGTAGAGGAGGAAAAAGGAAGTTTATGAGCTTTCCCTTGAACACACGCATCACAAAAACAGATTTAGAAGTACAAGCAATATTACATTGATTTAAAATGTTCTTGACTACATTAAAACTGCAATGACCAAGTCTGTTGTACCACAACTGCAGAGCAAGTTTTTCAGATTTAAAGGATGTGTAATTAGCAGAGTAAGGAGTGGATCTTAGAGCAGGAAAAACGTATAGACCATCTTTAATGATGCCTTGAAATAGAATTTGCTTGGTTACCTGATGTTTAACATAACAAGAATCAGAGTAGAACTCAAAGAAAACATTATTATCTTTGGCAAATTTGGAAACGCTTAACAAGTTTTTATTGAGAATAGGGACATGTAAAAGGTTTTGTAAAGAAATAACAAGGTTAGTAACAGGAGAAACACAAGATGCAGAACCAATATGAGAGATAGACATACCTGCACCGTTACCAAGTTTAACATTTGCAGAGCCTTGATATTCTTGATTATCAGTAAACAGAGTTGAGTCATGTGTCATATGCTGAGAGGCCCCACTGTCCGGATACCATAGCGGGTCTTCGATGGTGGAAGGTGTGCCAAGAATTGATGGTTCACCATCATCAAGAGATAGGGTAGAAAATTGGTATGTGTTGGCAGTGATCATGGAAGAAGATGGCTTATCAGTCCAATGCCAACATTGAAGCGCATGATGACCAATTTTTTAACACAATTGACAGCGAACCCGATTAGGTTTCTAGGATGCAGAAGGAGAGGAGGTCCAAGAATCACGGTGAAAAGGGCGAGCTCCATTAGATCAAGAATACTTGCTTGAGGGTTTATGCGGAAAACGACCACCACAAGAGTATTGATTGAACGATGGACGAAAGGATGGGATTTGATGATACTGAGAATGAACAGAAATAGCATTAGCTTGAAAAGAGGAGTGAGCAAGCTTATACCTCTGAAATCGTTCTTCTTGAGCAAGTAAGAGGGATTCAATCTCATTGATTGAGTAAGGATCTGTGTGTGACGTAACAACAATAATAAATGCATTGTATTCTTCTGGTAACCCTTCAAGAATACTTTCAATGTGATCTTTAGTAGTAATTGGGGAGCCGATTGCAGCAAGCATGTTGACAGCCTTTTTAATGTCATGAAGGTAAACAAAAAATTTTTTGTCATTCTTTGGAGTCTTGAGCAGCAAGTTCATCTTTTGAATTTGAGCACGCGTATGAGAGGCAAATTGTTCTTGAAGGCATTTCCAGATTTGCGCTGAAGAATCCAAGCCCATGACTTTTGTAAGAATCGGTGTAGTCATTGAAGCAAGAAGCCATGCGATGATAAGCTGATCTTGCTGTTGATATTGAAGAACTTCCTCTGATGGTTGAGAAGTAGAAGATGAAGGGGACGAAGAAGGAACCTGATCTCCTTCAAGAAACTTCAAGAGTTTGAGACCACGTATAGTGGCAAGAACTTGATGACACCAGAGAACAAAGTTGTCTTCATCAAGTTTGAGGTTTATGAGAGTGGTAAGTTGCTGAACAGAGCCCATCGGAGAAGAGGATGAAAGGAAAACAAAAGAGGAAGAAGAGGAGGTTGGGGATGAAGACATGTGTCAAAAAAATAGGCTCATGATACCATGTTAACAGGAGAGAGAATGCGTAAAGGCATAGAGAGATAAAAGAGTAAAATATTCATATATTCACTTATGTGTAAACTGATACAGAGGTATGAAATATATAGACAAAGATACACTTGGAGACTAACTGAAACAAACTTAAGTAATCTGCTTGACAATTAATGAGGACATTAACTAATAAAATATTATAAAATGCAACAGTAATATAATATCCAATCCAATAGTTTTAGATATTTATCCTACTAAAAAAAAATGTTGATAAAAAATATGGTTAACGCAATATTGTTAATGAGGATAGGCAGGAAGTGCACCTTCTTCAAGACTAATAATAGTCACCACCATAATCTTAATTCAATATTGCTTATGTTTATCATTAATTTATATACACTCAATAATTCAATTATTTGTCAAATGTATTATTGAAATACTTATTATCCAAAGTTATTTTGCTAAGTTTTTAAAATAATTTTTTGAAACTTTAGAAAACTTATTTGTAATATAAACTTACACTTTCAAAATTTTAGAGAATTTAGTTATAAAATATATTAAAACTATGTAGTTTTTTGTTATTTATTTATAAATAGATTTAATTATATTTATATGTTGAACTTTAAAAACTCTAGAGTGTTTTATTGAGGTTGTAAAATAAATCTTTGGAATTTAACTAAGGTTAAAATAACCTCCGTTATTTTGTTGAGATTTTAGAATAAACCTTTGAAACTTAACAAAAGTGAAAATGACTTTCGTTAATTTGCTGAGGTTGTAGAATAAACCTTTGGAACTTATTGAAAGTTAAAAAATAAAATTTATTTTCATGAGGTTAAAAAAATCATTTGAAATTTAAAAAAAGGTTAAAAAAACCTCTTTTATTTTGCGGAGGTTTTAGAATAATGTTCCTTCTATGTTGCAAAGATAAAATCAAGCTTGTTCACCATCATTCTTTTGAAACTGTAAAGAGGTTCACCTCTTTCAACTAGAGGAACATTTGGTATATCAAGGCTTGTAAATTGAAATCTTCAACATATCCACTTGTTCCAATGGGTCTGTCATTGTGACTTGATCCAGCCATAGGGTTGTCATCTTCTTTGCTTACCCACCAACACAAGATATTCTTCGATTAGAACTACATGATTACTCCCCTTAGGTGTAAGCGTCCATGTTGTGATGAAGGCTAGAACCTTTTCTTCTAGTTTGAGTGCACCCACGTGAAGACCTTTGACTTGAGTATTTGGATTTTTTAGACAGCTTTCATAATACTACATCTTGTTGAAATCTTCTATGGCACCATTGTTTCCCTTTCCCACTTTTGCTCCTGAATATTTCAATCCATTGATCGTAGTCCATACAACAGGAGTGATTTCCATGTCCACACCTTTGACACATGAGAGGAGATGTTTTCTCCTTCAAAGGAGATGATAGTGTAGAAGACTTTGACCATATAAGGATTGATATCTCCATTCATTTCAAGAAACATTTGCAACTTTTTTTGCTTCAGTGCTCCAGTTGACAGTGTTTATAATTTTCCTGCTCATCTCATGAAGAAAAGCTTCAATTTGTTCATTATCAACAAAAAACCAAATATCCAGGTGAAAAACCCTTTATGTGCCTTTTGAGGCTCGTGTTTTCTTCCTTTTTGCAGGGTGAGAGGAAGCGATTTTTTAAAAGATTTCAAGTATACCAAAGAAAGAAACGTGTGTCGAGTGTGTGTTTTGTATGATTTAATGGTGAATGAGAAATTCAGTGGTGAATGATCTTGAGAGTCAACCATTATCTTTATCATTTTTCTATTGTCTATTATGTTTTCTACTAAAAAATCTCAACGCCTCTTTACTTTATTACTATTGTTATCTTTTATTGCTTGTAGACAAGTTCCAAACACTATTTGACAGCATTCACCATTGGATTTGTGGGGTCATGACTTGGGGTCAATTGATCTTATCTATATATCATCTTTTTGGTGTTAGATAGTATATCATTGCGATAGATTGTCTACACTGAAATTGTTTTAATTGGGTTGAGGAACGATAAAGATCAGATATTTAAAGGTTATAAACTCCTATAGATAACTGTGGAACTCAATCCTTGTTGTTACAAAGCTTATAACACACAAATTTAAGGTTTGAGTGTTAAGATTGACAACATTTCAATGAATTCTACTTGAGAGATTTCTTTATATATAAAGGTTTGAAGAAAATAGTCGTTGCAAATCATTTTTATCCATTGAGAAGATTCAACTAAAGTTTTCATCTTCAAGATTGCATCTAACCACACAAATATATATATGCATTAAATGTGATCCATGTAATATAAAATGTTAATCTCCTCTTTAAGCAATATCCCTAAAGTTAGCATGGTCTATTAATCTCAGGTTAGATTGTTTTTACCTAAACTAAGTAAAGCAAGAGAAAGTACAAGATAACCTTGTTGAGTGTGAAGTCATAACCAATTGTGTTGGGCTGACTAAACACCATGTTTTATTGAGTGAGCTTAATTACTGTGTCCCCTCTATAATCTCTACTTAAGAGATCTTTGTGCTTGTAATAAAAGTGTAATAAACAGAATGAAAACCTAGTTAATTGTTCGTGGACGTAGGTTGCAGGTTGGCGACCAAACCATGATAAATCCTGTGTTGTTTATTTTTTGCAGTTGATTCGTGATTGTGTGTGTTGCTTCCGTGCGTTTTTTCCCATCAACTAGTATCAGATTTTGGTTCGTTTACACACCAGAGATCCGATCAGCAGAAACTAACAAGAAAAAAAGTCACCTGAGTTCTTGGAGAAGAACCGTGCGCAGCAGCAGAAGCCAGATAGAGAGTTGTTGTTGTCAGAGCACCACCGTCGCCGCCATGTCGAACACCTAGAGCAGAAACGCTTGTTGAATCGCCGCTGTCTGGTTAGGGTTCGCGAGCAGAGACGTTGCAAGCTCTCCGCGCCGCAACAGCCACTGTCGCCCATGCACTGGATCTGCACCAGGTCGCAGAACCGCCGCGTCACGACCACATATCGGTTCCGGTGCCGCAGAATTCAGTTGCAGAGAAGAGGCAGAAACTACTTGTGTGTACTGTTCTTTCCGATAGAAGGATACCTCTCCCTTTGCGGATATAGGTATGAGTTGGTGCTTGTCTGAACAAACTTGTGCAAATGACGCACTTGGATAAGTTCTTCTATTATGTCCTTTAGTACTTGACACTCTTCGGTCGTATTACCGAAGTTATGATGGTACTCACAATGCTTGGACATATTTGCGTTTCTTGGACTTTGTAGTTGCTTTAAGGCCCTGCTCAGTTTGACCTGTAGTGCCTCATTCAGAATTTTACCCCTTGCATCATTTAATGGGGTGTAATTAAGAAACTGATGTCCTCGATCTTCTCTAAATTTGTTCGACCAACCAGATGTAGATCGATTTCCCTTGTCTTTCTCCTTTCTTTTATCTCCTCCATTCTCGGATTGAACACTTTTGTCGAAGTCGCTTAATTCCTCTATGTACATGAACTTTGTTTCCCAGTTCGTCAATTCGTCAAGATTTTTGGTTGGTCTCTTGATCAAAATTTTGGTGAATCAGCCTGGTCGGATTGCCGAGACAAGGTGATGCATGGTTATTTCTGGCATGAGATATCTGATACACATACAAAATTTAATGAACCTTTTCATTAATGTCTGCAAGGACGCTCCCTTTCCATGCTTTATGTTAAAAAGGGTCATTAACGACATATGATGTGATCGGCTCGTTGCATATTGCATAGTAAATTTAGCCGTTAAGGCTTTGAAACTATCCACAAATTAGGTAGGAGCAGGGTGAACCACTGAGCACCTCTTCTTGGAGAGAGGTGGGGGAAACCTTACATTGTTCATCGTGTAGAGGTTTATCTATGTCTTGAAAATGTTCAGGTACTCGTTCGGGTTTGTGGAATCGTCATAAAGCCTGGTAGTCAGACTCTTCCATTTAGAGGGGAGTTGTGCTTCCATTATTTCATCCGTAAAAGGATATTTTTTCGAATTCTCATCACCATCGACCGAATGGGACCACTCGGTTCTCCAAGGACCATAATAATTAGATTTCAGTACTTATTTCTAAAGTTCCAATTTTTCATATAGTGATGATGTATTGTTAAATGGTAATTATGGTGTGCTATTAGTGATAGTGTATTATTAAATTCAATAGTGTTTACTAAAAGAGTTAAATATGTTTTTTTATTTGTGTATTGTAATATAAAATTAATTTTTATTTTATTATAATAATTATACTATTATATCTTTATATTAACATTTTCCATGTCACGTGAAAGTTACGAGAATAATACTAATTTTAACTTTTTTTTATAAAATAAAAATAAAATAATTAAAAATTATCTCACTATGGATATTTTTTTTATACAAAATATGATCTTATAATTGTAATAAATATTATAATTAATATAAATTTTCTGTTAATTATTATTCACTAAATTTATAACTTTATTATACCCTCTGCTAACTTATATATTTTAGGATTTTATGATTTTATTAACTGAAACCAAATTTTTGACCATTCCTAAAGGGTGCAAATTCATTTGTTCCACACTCCCATCTCTTTCGAAGTATATTATGCATGGTTTGAAGGAGGTGTTTAGAGAAGTGTAAAAAGGTGACGGTTGAAGCAGGTATTACTATTGAGGAGAAGAAGCTAGTGCAACATTTCCTCTACGTTGTGGAATGTGCGATTTTCGTATTACAGGTGCACACTTTTTATGTCTATTATATCAAAGAGAAGAAACATTAATAAGGCCCCATCTTCTTCTTACTCCAGCATTGCTTCTTCCTTCACCTTACTGTCCCCACTCGAGTCACAAGCTATCGTTACCTAGCTCAGCAACAACTGGTGTTTATCATTGCTTTATATACACTAAATAATTAGTGTATCTGTAAGGTGTGGGCTAATCTTCAAAGCTAGCCAGCCATGTGTGTTGTTGGGGTTGTTTGCATGGCGTTTTTCATCTGCCCTAATTCTCACCAACCTACCAATGAATCAGATTCTGCATTACAAGAGCTCAAGAATGTCACAGGGATCAAAGCTGTCACAGGGATATAATTAAGAAGCAATGGATCTTCCATAGAAACAAAGCATACAAAGTTGAATGAATTCCAGAAATCTGGAAAGTTATTGCGAGGAGAAGAAGATCATTTTCGTTGAGAACTTAACTTCAGACTTCCGCAGTGAATAGATTAATACTTTTAAATTATATCAACTTAACTATTTTGACATCTCTTATAATTTAAATATTTTACTTTATATTTCAACTTTTAAATTTATATTTAATTTTATGATGTAATATAATTAGTTTTTTTAATCCGCTTGTAATATAATACATGCTCTCTGCTATTAGATCAATTAACCATTCATAAGATTGGACAATGATTAGCATATTTATGTAAAATATGGTTGAAGCAATATTCTTAATAACGACATTAATTAATAAAATATTATAAAATGCAACCGTCACTAACACAAATTTTATAAACAACGAGTATTTATTTAATGCGGTTTTGAGAGTTAGTCTTTTTTCATTCAAAATGTGGTGGCATTTTTTAAATTAATTTCACTTACGAATGCAGCTATTTGTAATATTCGCATTCCTATATCAAAACGCATGATTTAAGAATGCGGTTATTATTAATAGTCGCATTCTTAAATCATTTTTTATCCTAGTTTTGAAGCGTGTCACTTACATTTTCATACTTTCTTTCTTATTGGCTTCGTGTTTTCTCTTTGTTTCTGCTCTGGTGTTTCTCTCTTCTTCTGCGAGTTTCATTGCGTTCTCGTACCATTGTAAGTTCATTTTGATTCGCTCTCTTTCTACTTCACTAGTGGTTTATAAAAAAAAATTGTTTAACTTATTTGTTTGTTTTCTTGCAAAGGGTTCTCTGAAGCTTCATTTTCTCTTTTGTTTCTGTTCTCGAGCTTCCTCTCGTTTTCTACTAGCCTTCATTGTCTTCTTTGTGCCATTCTAAGTTCGTTTCGAGTTCTCTTTCTTCTTCACCATTGGTTTATATATATTTTTTCATTTCTCTTATCTATTTGTTTTTATTGCCTGCTGTTTGGATTTTTGTTATGTCGTATTTGCTCTATTGTTGTTGTTGCCACCGCTATTACTGCCTTAGGATTTAAGGTTTTAATTATTTTTTAAAATAAATAAATAAGAATGTGGATATTTACCATAACCGCATTTATAAATCACATTTACAAATGCGGTTAAATAGTTGCACTTGTAAATCTTCGATTTAAGTATGTGTGTTGATCAAGTGCGGCTATATAGCCGTTCTTATAAATGTAAAATAGCCGCACTCGTTTTGTCTTTCTGCACTAGTGAGTAATATAATATCCAATCCAATAATTTTTTATAATTATCCTACTGAAAATTAAAAAAAAATTGTTGATAAAAAATATGGTTGAAGAAATATTGTTAATGAGGATAAGCTGGAAGTGCACCTTGCTCAAGACTAACAATAGTCACCACCATAATCTTAATTCAATATTGCTTATGTTTATCATTAATTTATATACACTCAATAATTCAATTATATGTCAGATGTATTATCGAAAAACTTATTATCCAAAGTTATTTTGCTAAGTTTTTAAAATAATTTGTTGAACCTTTAGAAAACTTATTTATAATGTAAACTTACACTTTCACAATTTTAGAGAATTTAGTTATAAAATATATTAAAACTATGTAGTTTTATTTATTTATTTATAAATAGATTTAATTATATTTATATGTTGAACTTTAAAACTCTAGAGTGTTTTATTGAGGTTGTAAAATAAATCTTTGGAATTTAACTAAGGTTAAAATAATCTTCATTATTTTGTTGACATTTTAGAATAAACCTTTGAAACTTAACAAAAGTTAAAAGGACTTTCTTTAATTTGTTGAGGTTGTATAATAAACCTAAGGAACTTATTGAAAGTTAAAAAAAATTGTTATTTTCATGAGGTTTTAAAGTAAATCAAGGTTAAAAAATCTCTGTTATTTTGCTGAGATTTTAGAATAAAACTTTGGAATTTAACGAAAGTTCAAAAAACTCTGTTATTTTGCTGAGGTTTTAAAATAAACATTTGGAATTTAGCAAAGGTTAAAATCTCCTTTATTTTGCTGAGGTTCTAGAATAAACCTTTGGAATTTAATGAAGGTTAAAAAACCTCTGTTATTTTGCTAAGAATAAACCTTTCGAATTTAACGAAGGTTAAACAAACCTACGTTATTTTGCTAAGGTTTTAAAATAAACCTTTGAAATTTAGCGAAGGTTAAAAAAACCTTTGTTATTTTGCTGAGGTTTAAAAATAATCCTTTGAAAATTAACAAAGGTTAAAAAAACATTTGTTCTTTTGCGGAGGTTTTAGAATAACCTTTTGGAACTTAACGAAGGTTAAAAAAATCTCTGATAATTAAATCAATTCCTAGGGTTATATTAACCTCCGCTAAATAACCTTCGTTAAAACTATTTTTTCTTGTAGTGCATCTACAACTTTGCAGACTTTAGTGTTGAGCTTTGAGAGAATCAAATTCATCCACTTTAGTCAACAATATCACCTTATTTGATGAAGAAAAAGCACTGGTGTTTTGTAGATTTTGCTAAAGATGAAGTCCTGCAAAACAAGGAAATAACCAGGCAAACCGTATATGCAGATAACACATAACATTCAAAATATAAAACATAATCCAGCAAGAGTGTTTAACAACAATAGTATTTTTCTCCCCCATTTGTCTTCAACAAATAGATCAAATGTGGAGATACTAAAAACAACAAAGAAAAATATTCGTTCTATGTTGCAGAGATAAAATCAAGCTTGTTCACCATCACTCTTTTGAAACTAGAAAGAGGTTGGTGTTTTGTAGATTTTGCTAAAGATGAAGTCTTGCAAAACAAGGAAATAACCAGGCAATCCAAACAGTATATGCAGATAACACAACACATTCAAAATATAAAACATAATCCAGCAAGAATGTTTAACAACAATAGTATTTTTCTCTCCCATTTGTCTTCAACAAATAAATCAAGTATGGAGATACTAAAAACAACAAAGAAAAATGTTTCTTCTATGTTGCAGAGATAAAATCAAGCTTGTTCACCATCATTCTTTTGAAACTGGAAAGAGGTTCACCTCTTTCAACTGGAGGAACATATGGTATCAAGGCTTGTAAATTGTAATCTTCAACATATCCACTTGTTCCAATGGGTCTAGCATTGTGACTTGATCCAGCCATAGGGTTGTCATCTTCTCTGCTTACCCACCAACACATGATCTTCTTCGATTAGAACTACATGATTACTCCCCTTAGGTGTAAGCATCCATGTTGTGATGAAGGCTAGAACCTTTTCTTCTAGTTTGAGTGCACCCACGTGAAGACCTTTGACTTGAGTATTTGAATTTTTGAGACAGCTTACATAATACTACATCTTATTAACATCTTCTATGGCACCATTGTTGCCCTTTCCCACTTTTGCTCCTGAATATTTCAATCCATTGATCGTAGTCCATACAACAGGAGTGATTTCCATGTCCACACCTTTGACACATGAGAGGAGATGTTTTCTCCTTCAAAGGAGATGTTACTGTAGAAGACTTTGACCATATAAGGATTGATATCTCCAGTCATTTCAAGAAATATTTGCAACTTTTGATGCTTCAGTGCTTTCCTCACTTCCTTCAATTTTTGCTTTTTCAACCAGTTGAAAGATAGGACTTTGACAGTGTTTATAACTTTCCTGCTCATCTCATGAAGAAAAGCTTCAATTTGTTCATTATCAACAAAAAACCAAATCACCAGGTGACAAACCCATTATGTGCCTTTTGAGGCTCGTGTTTTCTTCCATTTTGGAGGGTGAGAAGAAGCCATTTCTGAAAAGATTTCAAGTATAGCAAAGAAAGACACGTGTGTCGAGTGTGTGTTGTGTTTGATTTAATGGTGAATGAGAAATTCAGTGGTGAATGATCTTGAGAGTCAACCATTATCTTTATCATTTTTCTATTGTCTATTATGTTTTCTACTAAACAATCTCAACGTCTCTTTACTTTATTACTATTGTTATCTTTTATTGCTTGTAGACAAGTTCCAAACACTATTTGACTGCATTCATCATTGGATTTGTAGGGTCATGACTTGGGGTCAATTGATCTTATCTATATATCATCCTTTTGGTGTTAGATAGTATATCATTGCGATAGATTGTCTACACTGAAATTGTTTTAATTGGGTTGAGGAACGATAACAATCAGATATTTAAAGTTTTTAAACTCCTATAGATAACTGTGGAACTCAATCATTGTTCTTACAAAGCTTATAACACACAAAAATTTAAGGTTTGAGTGTTAAGATTGACAACATTTGAATGAATTCTACTTGAGAGATTTCTTTATATATAAAGGTTTAAGAAAATAGTCATTGCAAATCATTTTTATCCATTGAGAAGATTCAACTAAAGTTTTCATCTTCAAGAATGCATCTAACCACACAAAAATATATATGCATTAAACGTGATCCATGTAATATAAAATGTTAATCTCCTCTTTAAGCAGTATCCCTAAAGTTAGCATGGTTTATTAATTTCAGGTTAGAGTGTTTTTACCTAAACTAAGTAAAGCAAGAGAAAGTACAAGATAACCTTGTTGAGTGTGAAGTCATAACCAATTGGGCTGGGCTGACAAGACCCCATATTTTAGTGAGTAGGCTTAATTATTGTGTCCCCTCTATAATCTCTACTTAATATAGTCGCAGAACCGCCGCGTCACGACCACAAATCGGTTCCGGTGCCGCAGGATTCAGTTGCGGAGAAGAGGCAGAAACTACTCGGGGCATTGCAGAGAAGCGATGAGGATCTCAATGTGTTGAAGAAGATAACCGAGGTCGTGCGTTTCACAGATCCTTTGTTGCAGTCATCGTCGCTGGCGGTGGTTTCCATTGGCTTGGAAGATAAGTTGAGAACAGTGACAGAGGTGTGCTGGGGTGAAGTGGAATGGAAAGTGTGGGGGTGCCCTTTTTTTAATGGTGGGTCCACGTCGTGTGTACTGTTCTTTCCGGTAGGAGGATACCTCTCCCTTTGCGGATATCGGTATGAGTTGGTGCTTGTCTGAACAAACTTGTGCAGATGACGCACTTGGATAAGTTCTTCTATTATGTCCTTTAGTGCTTGACACCCTTCAGTCGTATGGCCGAAGTTATGATGGTACTAACAATGCTTGGACATATTTGCGTTTCTTGGACTTTGTAGTTGCTTTAAGGCCCTGATCAATTTGACCTGTAGTGCCTCGTTCAGAATTTTACCCCTTGCATCATTTAATGGGGTGTAATTAAGAAACTGAGGTCCTCGATCTTCTCTAAATTTGTCCGACCAACCAGATGTAGAAGGATTTCCCTTGTCTTTCTCCTTTCTTTTATCTCCTCCATTCTCGAATTGAACACTTTTGTCGAAGTCGCTTAATTACTCTATATACATGAACTTTCTTTCCCAATTCGTCAAAATTTTTGGTTGGTCTCTTGATCAAAATTTTGGTGAATCAGCCTGGTCGGATTGCCGAGATCAGGTGATGCATGGTTATTTCTGGTATGAGATATCTGATACACATACAGAATTTACTTAACCTTTTCATTAATGTGTGCAAGGATTCTCCCTTTCCTTGCTTTATGTTAAGAAGGGCCATTAACGACATATGATGTGATCGGCTCGTTGCATATGGCATAGTAAATTTAGCCGCTAAGGCTTTGAAACTATCCACAAATTAGGTAGGAGCCGGGTGAACCAGCTGAGCACCCCTTCTTGGAGAGAGGTGGGGAAAACCTTACATTGTTCATCGTGTAGAGGTTTATCTATGTCTTGAAAATGTTCAGGTACTCATTCAGGTTTGTGGAATCGTCATAAAGCTTGGTAGTCAGACTCTTCCATTTAGAGGGGAGTTGTGCTTCCATTATTTCATCCGTAAAAGGATGTTCTTTCGAATTCTCATCACCATCGACCGAATGGGACCACTCAGTTCGCCTAGATCTTTAATGAGTCTGTGTTTGAGCAGTTTTCTTCCTTTTGGTGTAGATAGTACCTGGGATTGTTGTACAATTGATAACGTGTCAGTGATCTTCTTATTCCTTCCTTTGAGTCTCCTACCGCAAATGCTGATACTCGGTCAGGGGTGACCTGAAAAAGGTACTTCGACGATCAAGTACTCTGTGTATAGAGTGTATGTTTGTAATTTATAAAAGCGTACCTTACACCTCTGCAAAAGGTTTATTTATAGTATTGGTTATGGATCCTTGTTGTGATGGGTCGGATATCAGTCATTCACTGATGTGCATGGTGATCCCTGATTAGTAGGGAGATATATCAGTATAGAGGTACGTTGGAATATCTGAAGAATATTTGTACCTTCTTTCAGTTAATCAGTATTTAGCTAATTTGTCGGAGATGTTTCCCACATATTCTGAGATATGAATGCGACTCATTAAGTGCTACTATAATTGTCGTTACCATCATTTATTGCATGTATTTAGGTGTTCTTTGACTTGGCCAATCGGTAACCATAATCAAGACCGGCTCGTTCAGTATCGACCGGTACACTTTCGAAGACGTTTTGATAATAAATTTGAAAATTACGCTCTCTCCAGTATGGCCTCCATGATGAAGCATTCCAGGTGTTCGATGAAATGCAACACTGGGACCGGTAATCTTTTGAGGTGGAAATTGCGGAGTCCACATTCACTAGATGGATGCATGACACCCCAAGTGTTGATACCCTTCAATCTTTGCCCATTTTTTAAAAGTAGAAAAAAAAGTGTTTATAATAACTCAACCTTTTGTGAAACTTGGTTTTAATCAGTCCTTCTTTTGTGAAACTTAAAGTTCAAAAGCAACCAAGTCCACATATTTTCTAGAGTTTGTGATTTAATTCATGGATTTAAAAGCATAAGAACCAAAACCAAGTTTGTTTAAAAGTTCATGCACTAAAAAAACACATTTTGGTAATCTATTGTTTTATGGTTTCGCTCGTTCATGACGGTAGAATTAAAGTTACACCCTCAATTTATTTCTTAAAAATTAATTAACATAAATTTTAAGCTTTTCCTAAGATTACTAATCAGTTGTCGTTTTACTCGTGAAATTGCAAAAATAAAGACTAAAAGGTTATTCATATATTTCTTAAATTTAAACATTGAAATTAAAATGAAACATAGGATGGAGTAATTTAAGGGGAAACAAAAAAAAAAGTACAGTAAATGTTGTATGCATTCACATAATAAATAGTTTTTACAGTATTATTATACTATATCACAAAACATTGGTGTACTTTTATAATAAGTATTTTAAAAATCCTTTCAACTATTGTTTGAGCACTATATTTTACACCAATAAATTCATGGAAATTGAACTCAAAAAATATTTATTCAATTAAAGGAACTTTAGATTCCACTAAATTTTGCTCCCCTAGTGATGGAGATCAAGTTCAAGACCAAATGGAGGCCAATACTCAAGGACAAGAAGAGGGAGAGGCTCAAGTGCTAGACGCTCAAGGAGTTGGTAGCCCACCTCAATGGCTTACAAGAAGTAAATTCAAAACATTAGGAAATAATGGAAGGTTGCTTTCTCTTTTTGTAATATCTTTGTTAGAAGGTGCTTAGAGGGAAACATAAGAAACCTCTTTTGTAAAAGCATCTTTAGGTCTTTAGTTTAGGAAAATAGTAGGAAGCTTGGGGGGTGTGAGCTTAGTAGAGGGGTGTAGGTGTAATAGGGAGGTGCCAAACTATGAGAGGAAGTCACACCTTCCTCATGCTCTAGGATTGACGCCACTTTTATGTCATTTGGGGGGAATTTTGAATTTAATTAGATTTTCATTTCAGCACCTCTTAGGCTATAAATAAAGGTGCTTGCCTTTGTAAAATTCAGATTGGAAATTAGCAATAGAGAAACTCTACTCAATTTGAGAGAGAATTTGTGAGAGCTTGTCTTCTCCTTCATCTTGTCTTATCTTGAGTGCATTTGGTTCTCTCATGTGGCGGCACTAGCTCACTCATCTTGGAGTCTTCATCCTCTAAGTGGCGTGATCATCAAACCAAAGCATCCATCTCCATAAGTTCTTCTTTATTTCATCTCCTTATTCATATGAAATTCCTAAAACATGTTTAGCTTCCTTTTTGGTTCGGCATTTCAGTCTATTTTCCAGCTTTGCTTCGGTTCTTAGTTCATTGGCTGTTTATAGTTGTTTCTTCTTCAATTCTAGCTGAATTGTTCGGTGCATTTCTGTTCTTGATCATTTTATTCGGTGCTTTTGCCTTTTTACACAATTTGTTCGGTTCAATTGACAATAGATTGCTCCTCCATATGAGTTTGGTATTTGGTGCAAGTCTTGGCGAATTCTTGAAACATAGAACCTTGATCCAATTCTATTATAAGTGCCTAAGCTATCTCCAACTCAAGTTGAGTCCATAGAATGTCAAAGAATCATCTCTTCTTTGCTAGTGGATTCATATCATGTGGTATCTAGAGTTTAGGTGTGTTCTTGTTTAATTTTGAGTTGTGTTGCACTTTAATTCAAGAGCTCTTTAATTCTTGTTGTTTACATTTCTGTTTTTAGGCTTAATTTTGAGTTTTATTGCTGTTTTCTTAATTGTGTCTATCATGTGTTTGTGTATTTTCCTTTTTGAATCCATACAAGTTTTGTCATAGTCATGTTTTTTCCAAGATTGTCATCACTTCTTGTAGTACTTTTATTGAAATTTTTTTTTCTTGCTTTGGTATAATACAGTTTTCTGAATTTGTATCTTGATCCTTTGTGTATTTTTTCTTTTTTAGTATTGATTTCATACTTGTATTTTAGACCTATACAAGTTCCTATACATCATTTCCATTATGTTTTTGCTAGTTCTTAATTCTGTTTTTCATTCCTGTTAGGATTCCTCTATTTTTCTGAAAACGTGCTTACTGCTTCGATTTATTGCAATTGATTTACTCACTGGAAATTTCTGAAATTCTGGATTTGTGTTCTTCAAAGTGTTATAAAAGCATAGAAAAAATAAATACTCAAAAATTCAAAGTACAAAAAAAATGATAAATCAAAAACAAAAAGTGTGCAATTCTGCCGAAAAAAATAAGGTAATCTGGCAGTGATTTTGAAAACTTTATCTCAATTAATTGGCTTACTGTTTTTGAGTAATTCCAGTGCCATTGTTGAGCTAAGATCTTGAATTTTCTGTGGTTAAAATTTCATAATCCAGTTCGCTTTATATTGTTCCAGTTAAATCAGTGAACATCAAGCACAGTTTGATTAAAAAAATATTTTCCAATAGCTTTGTTTTTGTTTTCTTCATCTACTCTAGTGCTTTTCTTTAGGTATCTTTTGTGTGCCTTCTTTTTCATTGAGTTCCTTATTTTCTTGCTTGTCTTTTATTCATTATTCTTTGAGTTTGTCATACATCTAGTTCCTTTTGTTATAGCCTTTTATTGCTTATACCTTTTATTGCTTGTCCTTCATTATTCTTTGGTTTTGTGGTGAAGTGCTTTGAAGATTGTGTGCTCTTGCTTTGGCATCTTTCATTTGAGGATTACTAAGGCCTCAAGATAAGCTTGGTGCAGAGAGTATTCTTTCTTTGAGAGTGATTTTTCAGTACCACTTCACTTCGGCAGTTGGTTCCAAATTCTTTTAGCTAACTTTGTTTTCTTAACTTTGTTTGCTATTTTGTTGTTTGCTGTTTTCTTTTCCAAATGGCTGCATATTCCAATGATGAGTATTACAACAAGCATTCTCCTACCAAAGCTTCTGTCCTTGGTGAATTAAAGGAGGCCAAGCGAGCCATTACACAAAAAGATGAAGCTATTACACAACAAGCTAAAGCTGACGGTTGGAGGAAAGATTGCAAAGCCTTGAAGTGCAGCAAGCTAGACCTTCTCATTCTCACCATGGTTCACGGCATTCTCATAGACCTTCATCAAGAGGCTCTTCCAATGATCATGGACGTGAAGAAGAACATAGAAGAAGGAGACCTCAACCCAACTTTCATGGATATAGACCACCTTATGCTCATGAAGATAAACATGAAGATGGCTACTACCGTGATGCAAAGGCCAAGCTACCTTCGGTGAAAATTCCTAGTTTCAATGGGGATAGTGATCCTAATGTGTATCAAGATTGGGAGGCTAAATGTGAACAGATTTTTGACCTCCATGAGATCTTAGATGAGCACAAATATAAGCTAGCCACCTTAGAATTTAGTGATTATGCCATGAAATGGTGGCATGGTGTTGTAAAGGACATTATCTATCACAAGGGTCCTCCCGTGGACTCTTGGAACTCTTTAAAGGATCAAATGCGCCATAGGTTTGTGCCACCACACTTTAGGAAAGACCTCATATTGAGACTCCAACGGTTTCAACAAGGCACGCTAAGTGTGGATGCTTATTATAAGGAATTAGAAACACTTTTGCTTAAAGTTGATTTGAAAGAAAGTGATGAAGCTATGATTGCTAGGTTTGTGAGTGGTCTAAGGAAGGATATTCAAGATGTTGTTGAGTTACAAGAGTATTCATCATTGGGTTCTTTAGTTCATCTTGCAATGAAGGTGGAAGCCCAACTTGCTAAGAAAAATTCTTTCAAAAATGCTCCCAATGATGGTTACTACAACAATTCTTGGAAGAACAAAAAGTCTTTTTCTAAATTTCCTTCCAAAGATTCTTCTTTCAAACTAAAGGAATCTAAGCCTTCTACTTCTAGGCCTAAATCCCCAACTAAATCGTCTAGTAAGAAATGCTTTAAGTGTATGGGTTATGGTCACATTGCGGCTAATTGTCCTTCTAAAAGGAATATGTTTGGCATAATGGCATTGTCATGAGTGAGCATGATTCGGATTCACCTAGGCATTCTTCACCTTCTAGGGCGTCTAGTGAGAATGAGAGTGAGAGTCCACTTGAAGGAGATTTGTTAGTTGTGAGAAGACTTCTTGGACAAGTTTCACAACCTTTTGATGAAAGTCAAAGGGAAAATATTTTTCATACAAGATGTCTTATTCAAAACAACATTTGTTCTTTAATAATGGATGGGGGTAGTTGTGCTAATGTGGCTAGTACAAGAGTAGTAGATAAACTTGGATTGCCTACTATCTCTCACACAAAGCCCTACAAATTGCAATGGCTTAGTGAAGTAGGAGAAATAGTTGTGAATAAACAAGTCCTCATCCATTTCTCCATTGGAAAATACAAAGATGAGGTATTATGTGATGTTGTGCCCATGGAAGCAACCCATGTTCTTTTGGGAAGGCCTTGGCAATATGATAGAAAAGTTTTTCATGATGGCTTTACCAACAATCTTTCTTTTGATTTCCATGGTCACAAGGTTACTTTAAAATCTCTCTCCAAAAGAAGTCCACGAGGACCAAATCATTATGAAGAAAAAGAGGGAGGGTGAAAAAGATAAAAAAAGTCTTAAGCCTACACTTCTTGTGTCTAGGCATGAGGTTCAAAGGGAAATAGTAGCTCACAATCCTATCTTTTTAGCTATCCCTAGACCTCTTAAGTTAGAGCCACTTGTTGATAGTTCTCATGACTTGGATAATTTGGTAAAGGAGTTTCAAGATGTGTTTCAAGATCCTCCAAAAGGCCTTCCACCTTTGAGAGGGATTGAGCACCAAATTGATTTGATTCCGAGATCTTCCTTACCAAATCGTCTGGCCTATAGAACCAATCTAAGTGAAACCAAGGAAATTCGCCAACAAATAGAAGCTTTGATGAAAAAGGTTGGGTCCAAGATAGCATGAGCCCTTGTGCTATGCCTATTATCCTTGTCCCTATGAAAGATGGCACATGGAGGATGTGTTCGGATTGTAGGGCTATCAATAACATTACAATTAAGTATAGGCATCCCATACCTAGGCTTGATGATTTGTTGGATGAATTGCATGGTTCAAAAATCTTTACAAAGATTGATCTTAAAAGCGGCTACAATCAAATCCGTATCAAACCGGGTGATGAATGGAAGACGGCTTTTAAGACCAACTTTGGCTTATATGAGTGGTTAGTTATGCCCTTTGGCTTAACTAATGCTCCAAGTACTTTCATGCGCCTCATGCATCATGTTTTGAGACCTTTCATTGGTAAGTTTGTTGTTGTTTATTTTGATGATATACTCATTTATAGCTTATCTTTGAAAGACCATAGGTTGCATGTTAGGCAATTTTAGAAACCCTTAGGAAGGAACATTTGTATGCTAACCTTGCTAAATGTATGTTTGCACTTGATCATATAGAATTCCTAGGGTTTGTTGTGAGTAGTAAAGGGGTCCATGTAGATCAAGCTAAGGTGGTGGCCATTCAAAATTGGCCTACACCTAAATCCATGAATGAAGTCCGAAGTTTCCATGGACTTGCTTCTTTTTATAGAATATTTGTACCTAACTTTGGTACAATAGCCGCACCACTCAATGATATAGTAAAAAAGGATGTGGTTTTTCAATGGGGAGAAGCACAACAAAAAGCTTTTGATATTTGGAAGGAAAAATTGACTAATGCTCCCATCTTAGCCCTTCCTAATTTTGCTAAAACCTTTGAGATTAAGTGTGATGCTTCAAGTATAGGCATTGGGGCTGTTCTCGTTCAAGAGGGTCACCCCATAGCTTATTTTAGTGAGAAATTGAAGGGAAGTCATCTCAACTATTCCACTTATGATAAAGAGTTATATGCACTTGTTAGGGCTTTGTTTACTTGGCAACATTATCTTTTTCCTAAAGAGTTTGTGATTCATAGTGATCATGAATCTCTTAAATATTTGAAAAGCCAAAACAAGCTTAACAAGAGGCATGCTAAGTGGGTGGAATTCCTTGAGCAATTTCCTTATGTGATCAAACACAAGCAAGACAAAATAAACATTGTGGCCGATGCACTTTCTAGAAAATATGCCTTGATTACTCTTTTGGGTTCTCAATATCTTGGCTTTGATCACATTAAGGATCTTTATCATGATGACCTTGATTTTTCTCTTATCTGTCAAGAGTGTCTTAAAGGAGGACACAAAGACTTTTTTATACAAGATGGTTTTCTTTTCAAAGGAAAACATCTTTGTGTTCCCCAATGCTCAATTAGATTATCTCTTGTTAGAGAAGCATATGAGGGAGGATTAATGGGTCACTTTGGGATTGCTAAAACTTTGGATGTGTTGCATGAACATTTCTATTGGTCTCATATGCATAAACATGTTCATAGTTTGTGTGCTAAATGCATAGCTTGCCGCAAGGCTAAATCTAGGATGCATCCCCATGGTCTATATACTCCTCTCCCTATCCCTTCAATGCCTTGGGTTGACATATCTATGGATTTCATCTTAGGATTACCCAAGACATCAAAGGGAAAGGATTCCATTTTTGTGGTAGTGGATCGTTTTTCAAAGATGGCTCACTTTATTCCTTGCCACAAAGTGGATGATGCATGTCATATTGCAAACCTCTTCTTTCAAGAAGTGGTTCGTTTGCATGGGATTCCTAGAACTATTGTGCCCGATAGAGATCCAAAGTTCTTGAGTCACTTTTGGAAGACCTTGTGGGGTAAGCTTGGTACTAAGCTTTTATTTTCTACCACTTGTCACCCACAAACCGATGGTCAAACCGAAGTGGTAAATAGAACTTTAGGGCAACTATTGACATGCTTCATTTCTGGGAATCCTAGAGTGTGGGAGAATTTACTACCCCATGTTGAGTTTGCATATAACCGTGTAGTAAATTCTACCACCTCACATTCTCCTTTTGAGGTTGTCTATGGGTTTAACCCCTTAACACCTCTTGATCTTCTTCCTATTCCCATCCTTGGAGATGTCTTGTGCAAAGATGCTGATGAAAAGGCTTCTTTTGTGAAAAATTTGCATAAAGACATCAAGATGAGAATTGAGAAGAAGGTTGGAAAGTATGTTGAACTTGCCAATAAAAGGAGAAAAGCATTGTTGTTTGAGGAAGGTGATTGGGTTTGGCTTCATTTGAGGAAGGATCGCTTTCCTACTGAAAGAAAGTCCAAACTAATGCCTCGTGGTGATGGACCTTTCCAAGTCCTCAAGAGGATTAATGACAATGCTTATGAGTTAGATATGCCTGATACATACCTTGGTAGTCGTACATTTAATATCAGTGATCTAACTCCTTCTTCTGTAGGTCTCTAGAATTCGTGGTGGAATTCTCTCCAACTCGGGGAGTATGATGGAGATCAAGTTCAAGACCAAATGGAGGCCAATACTCAAGGACAAGAAGAGGGAGAGGCTCAAGTGCTAGACGCTCAAGGAGTTGGTAGCCCACCTCAAAGGCTTACAAGAAGTCAATTCAAAGCATTAGGAAATAATGGAAGGTTGTTTTCTCTTTTTGTAATATCTTTGTTAGAAGGTGCTTAGAGGGAAACATAAGAAACCTCTTTTGTAAAAGCATCTTTAGGTCTTTAGTTTAGGAAAATAGTAGGAAGCTTGGGGGGTGTGAGCTTAGTAGAGGGGTGTAGGCGTAATAGGGAGGTGCCAAACTAAGAGAGGAAGTCACACCTTCCTCATGCTCTAGGATTGACGCCACTTTTATGTCATTTGGAGGGAATTTTGAATTTAATTAGCTTTTCATTTCAGCACCTCTTAGGTTATAAATAAAGGTGCTTGCCTTTGTAAAATTCAGATTGGAAATTAGCAATAGAGAAACTCTACTCAATTTGAGAGAGAATTTGTGAGAGCTTGTCTTCTCCTTCACCTTGTCTTATCTTGAGTGCATTTGGTTCTCTCAAGTGGCGCCACTAGCTCACTCATCTTGGAGTCTTCATCCTCTAAGTGGCGTGCATCAAACCAAAGCATCCATCTCCATAAGTTCTTCTTTATTTCATCTCCTTATTCATATGAAATTTCTAAAACATGTTTAGCTTCCTTTTTGGTTCGGCATTTCAGTCTATTTTCCAGCTTTGCTTCGGTTCATAGTTCATTGGCTGTTTATAGTTGTTTCTTCTTCAATTCTAGCTTAATTGTTCGGTGCATTTCTGTTCTTGATCATTTTATTCGGTGCTTTTGTCTTTTTACTCAATTTGTTCGGTTCAATTGACAATAGATGGCTCCTCCATATGAGTTTGGTATTTGGTGCAAGTCTTGGTGAGTTCTTGAAACATAGAACCTTAATCCAATTCTATTATAAGTGCCTAAGCTATCTCCAACTCAAGTTGAGTCCATAGAATGTCAAAGAATCATCTCTTCTTTGCTAGTGGATTCATATCACCTAGTGGGTTACAAGCCATATTTACTTAGTTCAGCATATAGTTATGTTTATCATATAGTTATCCTAACTTTTCTAAATATACTATTCAAGTTAGTGTAATGTTTAATAAAAATGTTAACATTTATCAACTTAACTATTTTTATATCTCTTATAATTTATATTTAAACTTTATGTAAATTCAAAAAATCGTTGATAAAAAGATGATGGTTGAAGCAATATTAATAGTTAGGATAAGCAACGAGTGCAGACCTTCCTTGACGAAAGAGTAACAATAGGCACCACCATAATCTTAATACAACATTGCTTCTTGCATCACCTTAATGCCCCCTAGTGGGTTACAAGCCATATTTACTTAGTTCAGCAAATAATTATGTTTATCATTGCTTTATATACACCTAATAGTTCAATTATATGTAAGATGTGGACCTAATGTTCAAAGTCATGTGTGTTCTTTGGCTTAGGGGTTGTTAGCATGCCTTTTTTTCATGTGCTATAATTCTCACCAAGTAGTATAACAATATAATTACTTCCTTAAAAATATTTATTGGAACATAATTTATGATAACTTTTTACTATTTTACAACATTTTATATTTCTCGTCCCATTTTATAAATTATCTGAGTAAATCATTAAGTTGATAGCATCATAAAAGAAAACATTATTTCAAAACAAAATTGTGTATTTGGTCGACAAAAAAGAAAAAAAAAAGTATTTTAAATTAAGTTTAGGTCACGCATAAGGAGATGTTATATAAATTTATAGAAAAACAATATTGTAGCTTGGAGCAAATGAGTGAACATATGACCGTATAAAGTTTTTTATAAAAAAAAATATGGTTGAAGCAACATATATTAAGGGACAACCAGGTAGGGCAGTATTTTCTCAAACACTAATTAAGGCTCCGTACTAGGTCCAATATTGTTTCTTACATCACCTTAATGTCCCCACTCGGATTACAAGTTAAAGTTACCAAGCTCGACAATTATGGTTGTTTATCATTATTTTATATACAGTTAATAATCTCATTATCTGTTTAATGTGGGAGTAATATTAAAAGTCATGTGTGTTCCTTTCTATTAGTATTGTTTGCATGGCTTTTTTCCTGTTTTGTAATTCTCACCAAGGAGCATGGATCTTCCGTAGAAAGAAATGTGGAAAGTTATTGCGAGGACAAGAACATAATTTTCGTTGAGAAAAAGAACTTTATCTCTTCCCACTTTTACACTGAATTTATTATTGCATGTAATTTAAAATAAAAATTTAATTTAAACTATTGAAAAATTATGATAATTAAATATTAACAAGTATAATTAAAACCAAAATTTCATATAAACTATAAATATATCAAAAGTTAAATTAAAATAAGTCAAAATTTTAAAATATGAACTCGTAAGAAAAAAAATTATGTAAACAAACTACCATTAAATAAGTAATATGCAAACGAACTTCAATATCCAAAGTTATTTGTTTGTCTTACATATGTCTCAATTCAAGGATTTGACACCTTTTAAAATATATTTAACATATATATAAAATTATTTTTATCATAATAATTTGATATCGTTTTTATGGATGAATGTATGTGAAACATGTATTAATCTTAGAATCACCCGTTAAAATATTGTTGTTATATCTTGAAAATATTATGTTCATATGAAAAATAAATATGTATTTATGTATATTATTGGAACACTTTATTAGGTTAACCACACATAGTTATAAGTAATATTTGACTCTTTTTTTTCCATCATGTAGGATGGTATGTCTACCTTTATCCCATTCTTATACATATTATTGTTTTAAATTACTAATACATGCATTACTTCCTCCTATAATCCGGGTATAATAATTACATAATAGAATATTTTGTTGATTTGAAGATAATGTTCATTAGAAATTTCCACCATATAACAATCATAACACCTAAAATTCAAGAATTCATTTAGAACCAAATATTATTAAAAGAAACAATTATAAAAAATTTATAAGATGGTAGGGATCACTTTAAGATGTGCAACTAGAATTAAAATGATTTGTGTTTAAAAACTAAATACAAAAGAAGGAGCATGTGAGGGATTGGCCAACACTAGTGGTTAGGTGAGGTGTGTGGGCTAGACTGGTGCTAGTTCTTTAGTGAGTTGTGTGTGGGTTAAACTGACGCTAAAGTTCAGGTAAGGTATGTGTTGGCTTGACCGTCACTAATTAAGTGCTTTATGATAAATTTTGATGCAATCCAAGGAGATGGATCAAAGAATTCATGGAGTGGCAACGGAATGATCGAAGCTTTTGCACCGAGTTTAAGAGTGCATTGGTGAGTTTGATAGTGATTTAGGTTATAGGAGGTAGAAAGAGGTGAGACCAACTTTCTAGGGTTTTCATTAGGCTTAGAAGTAGGAAAGGGAAATTAGTGAGAGAATCAATCTCAATTATGAATACTTCATTCAATTAATGCAAACTTGAACACATGGTGTTCATTTGAGATGAAGGTAGCTTGCTCCTTAAGCTACTATAACCCTAGTCAGGCAAGCTTAACTATGGTGAGGTTTAGTGGCTTAAGGAGGTGTCGTGTAGGTCCTCTTAAGATGCTCTAGAGACACTTGCTTATATGACAAGGGTTTCTAGAATGTCTTTATTTACAAAGTACGTTTGAAACTAGTTTAAAATATGGTATCAAGGCTTGTAAATTGTAATCTTCAACATATCCACTTGCTCCAATGGGTCTAGCATTGTGACTTGATCCAGCCATAGGGTTGTCATCTTCTCTGCTTACCCACCAACACATGATCTTCTTCGATTAGAACTACATGATTACTCCTCTTAGGTGTAAGCGTCCATGTTGTGATGAAGGCTAGAACCTTTTCTTCTAGTTTCAGTGCACCCACGTGAAGCCCTTTGACTTGAGTATTTAAATTTTTGAGACAGCTTACATAATACTATATCTTATTGAAATCTTCTATGGCACCATTGTTGCCCTTTCCCACTTTTTCTCCTGAATATTTCAATCCATTAACCGTAGTCCATACAACAGGAGTGATTTCCATGTCCACACCTTTGACACATGAAAGGAGATTTTTTCTCCTTCAAAGGAGATGTTAGTGTAGAAGACTTTGACCATATAAGGATTGATATCTCCATTCATTTCAAGAAACATTTGCAACTTTTGTTGCTTCAGTGCTTTCCTCCCTTCCTTCAATTTTTGCTTTTTCAACCAGTTGAAAGAGAGGACTTTGACAGTGTTTATAATTTTCCTGCTCATCTCATGAAGAAAAACTTCAATTTGTTCATTATCAACAAAAAACCAAATCTCCAGGTGACAAACCCTTTATGTGCCTTTTGAGGCTCGTGTTTTCTTCCATTTTGGAGGGTGAGAAGAAGCCATTTCTGAAAAGATTTCAAGTATAGCAAAGAAAGACATGTGTGTCGAGTGTGTGTTGTGTTTGATTTAATGGTGAATGAGAAATTCAGTGGTGAATGATCTTGAGAGTCAACCATTATCTTTATCATTTTTCTATTGTCTATTATGTTTTCTACTAAACAATCTCAACGCCTCTTTACTTTATTACTATTGTTATCTTTTATTGCTTGTAGACAAGTTCCAAACACTATTTGACTGCATTCATCATTGGATTTGTAGGGTCATGACTTGGGGTCAATTGATCTTATCTATATATCATCCTTTTGGTGTTAGATAGTATATCATTGCGATAGATTGTCTACACTGAAATTGTTTTAATTGGGTTGAGGAACGATAACAATCAGATATTTAAAGTTTTTAAACTCCTATAGATAACTGTGGAACTCAATCATTGTTCTTACAAAGCTTATAACACACAAAAATTTAAGGTTTGAGTGTTAAGATTGACAACATTTGAATGAATTCTACTTGAGAGATTTCTTTATATATAAAGGTTTAAGAAAATAGTCGTTGCAAATCATTTTTATCCATTGAGAAGATTCAACTAAAGTTTTCATCTTCAAGAATGCATCTAACCACACAAAAATATATATGCATTAAACGTGATCCATGTAATATAAAATGTTAATCTCCTCTTTAAGCAACATCCCTAAAGCTAGCATAAAGCTAGCATGACTTATTAATCTTAGATTAGAGTGTGTTTACCTAAACTAAGTAAAGCAAGAGAAAGTGCAAGATAACCTTTCTAGAGTTGAGATAAGGTGTGTCATGGTGGTTGTCAGCACAGAGTAATTGTAACACGTCTTTTAAGAGATCATAGATGTAAACGTGAGATTTAAGAGATTTTGTTGACAAATGTAAGATGAAAAAGTTCTTTGAAAAATAAAATAAACATGTAAAGTATTCCATGAAGTGCAACATTAGTTTAAGTGTGTATTATCTGAGTGAGACTTTACTTATAAGACAAAGCAAAATGTGGTTGTGTCTTTTTAAATGGAACACTTGTATCCTATAAGATTTATTTAAAAAACTTACCTCTTTTTAAATGGTTGAAGCAATATTTTTAATGAGGATAAGCAGGGAGCATAACAATATTACTTCTCGTATCACCTTAATGCCCTCTCTTGAGTCACAAGTCACATTACTTATCCCGCCAATTACTTGTGTATCATTGTCTTATATACACTTAATAATTCAATTATTTGTCTGATGTGGATCTAATGTTCAAAGTCATGTATATTTTTGCCTATGAGAGTTATTTGCATGACTTTTTTTTCATGTTCTATAATTCTTACCAAGAAGTATAACAATATAATTAATTCCTTAAAAATATTTATTGAGACATAATTTATCACAATTTTTTAATATTTTTCAGCATTTTATATTTCTCGTGAACTCAGTAAATCAATAAATATGTTTGTAGTATTAATATATTCAAGTATATATTTTTTCTTTTTCATTTAATGTTAGTTACTTTTCATATAGACTTGTCATTTTTAATTTAGGATATTGTTCAGGAAAAACGCTAATCCTTTAGGATTTAGGGTTTAGTGACCAAAACCTAATATCACAAGTTCCTTACATAATCTTCAATACATGGGATCTATTGATACACAAGTAACCTCTCATCTAATTCCGCTGTTGCATCTCTTACCATGAATCTCATACTATAAATCAATTAACAAGCTTTAAACACTAAATTCTAAGTCCTTATCTATCTACCTCTTTGTTCAAACTTTTTTCAATTACACATGAAAAGTTTAAAATTACTATTGAAGAACTCACATTGATTAGACAAAATACTAAATATATTAGTGAGGACAAATCTTATCTTGCAAATTGGTTTTGAGAAAATAAGCTAAGTTTAAATTTTATTTCTTAATATGGTATTAGAGTCTATCCTAATAAGGTATTAGACCTCTCCTGTTACCTTTTATTGGGTTCTCCCCTAGTCCCTTGTTTGATTTCTAGTCCTCAACGTGAGATGTGTGTTGAAGAGCACACATCAACTAGAAATATAGTTAAATTATATATATAAGTAGGTATAAATCTCACCTTACAAACTGGTTTTATGAGGATGTGTTAAGTTTAAAGTTTACTTCTTAAGGATAACCTATACAACAAACTAATTAGAGTTTATCAAAACTCCGTTTACAACACAGTTCATTTAATTATGAAGTGAATATCCAGAGTTCAACAAGCAAGCAAAACTATCATAGAAAAAGTAACTAACCTAAACACATTCCATAAAGGGACTATTGCGGTATCCTCTGGAGTAAAAACTTTTAACAGTGTCAGAAAACAATGGTAAGTTCATGCTGACACTTCAAGAAGTTCATTAGTATGAGAATTTGAGACTTCACTATAGTAATTGTGCTTCTACATTCAAAATATTTTATGTGTTTTATACATCCCCAGTGCAGGACAATTTTCATTGCCCTCCCCGAGTGAGGAAAACAGTACAAAATATGAGATATAGATCATTTACAATTTCTCAACAGTCACAATCTCTTGCATTATTACATCTTCTGAATGACAGCTATTTCACTATCTACTGCCTTGGTTTGAGCTTAAGGGAAGCACTGCAGGAAATTCAAGAACAAAACCATAAATTCTAGGACAAAGGTGAAATGTGAGATTGAAAAGGAGGCAGACACTGTTCAAGTGATTACTTACCTGTTGATACAGTAGCGTTTCCCAGTAGGAGGAGGACCATCCTCAAACACATGTCCAAGATGTGCATCACAAGCAGCACAAAGAACTTCCTGGCGAGGCATGAAAATGATTGACAAATCCATCTTTGATTTCACATTGTTGCCCAGAGGCTGGTAATAGGATGGCCACCCAGTTCCACTGTTGAACTTGGTAGATGATCTGTAAAAAGACAAAGTGAATTACATGACTGAGTCCAACGTAAGAAAATGACACTAGGATTTCTGTACGGATAGAAAATCACTTACTCAAATAAGGGCGTGTCACAACATATGCAATGGTAATTCCCTGGGGTTTTAGTATTCCAGTACTCCCTAAAATGAATTGAAAGAAAAAGTTAATAATGACATGAGAATACAAATTCTAGCTATACACCTAACCATCTGTTCTCATGTTAGAAAATTACACAAATTTCCTACGATCAAATTTATGAAAAACAAAACAGAGAAAAAAATTATAAAATGGGTGTTTAGAAAATATTCAAATTGCAACTCAGTTACAACCAAACATATATAATCTTTTTCTTCTTGTGGGAATTGTGTTTATTGTAGTATTTATACAAACACAAATAGATTTTGTTTCGGTCATCTAATTTTCTTATTTTTATGCAATCTCTTTTATTCTATTGGCTATCCTTCTTTTCTCTCAATACAAATATGTTACTATTCATTTGGATGACCAAGTTCAATAATCTCCCACTTGAAGACTGGTTTCAAATTGTCTTCAGATCTTGATCAATGCAACAACCTTCTCCGAATTATTATTCTAACAAGCAAAGATATGATGAAGTGATAGCAAAGACCAGTGTGTTTTGTTCTAAAATGAAATGTTGAACTTGTTGCTAGATATATTACAGCATTACTATGCAAAACACTTTTCTACTGGATAAATCCCAACTGTATTAACAATTCTTGAAGTCACATAAACTCTTTATTGGCTTTTGTTACTGCAGTATACTTAGCCTCTATTGCGGATAAAGCAATGATCTATTTTATCTGTGATGTCCACCTAACAGTTGTTGTACCAATAATGAAAATGTAACCAGTGGTACTTCTTCGATGATCAACTTCACTTCCAAAGTTTGAATTTACGTAGCCTTGTAAATTCACATTTCTAAAGTACCAACACTTCTTTGTGGTGCCTCATAAATACCTTAAAATTCACTTGATTGCTTCCTGGTGAGCTTCACTAGATTTGACGTAAACCTGCTTATAACTCCCACGACATGGCTAATAATATTTGACCTCATACAAACAATCGCATACATCAAACTTGCAATGGCTGAATCTATGGAACCTTAGCCATGAATTCTTTTTCTTCTTCTATTTCAGGTGATTGATACTTAGATAGGCAAAAATGACTAGCCAAAGGTGTGTTAACTAGCTTGACATCTTCCATGTTAAATCTTTGCAAAACATGATTGGTGTACTCTAGTTGAGATAATTGGAAAATTTCCTCTTTGTTTGTCTCTTATGATTTACATTCCAAGGATCTTTTTCACTAGACACTAGACCCAAGTCCTTCATGTAAAATTCTTTTGACAGTGGCATCTCCAAGTTTTAATTCACCCATATCCTACTACTAGAATATTGTTGGGTTGGGCTTAGTCGTACAACTAAAATCAGGAATGATGCAACATTCTTTTATTGAGAGAAAAAGAAGAAAATCCAATAGAATTAAAGGGATTGCACAAAAATACAAAAATGAGATGAACAGAACAAATCTATTTGTGCACGTATAAATACTATAGTTGTAATTACTATAAAAATAATTCCAACAGCAAGAGAAATACTGTATGACAAAAAATACTATTTATATTTTCTGGGTATGACTGGTTTATGAGTTGATTGTTTTGTGAATACCTATTTTATAATTTTCTCTTTCAATAAAAGGTTGGTAGCAATCTAAAGATGTAAGCATAATTAGTTAAATTCCTTTATCAATTTTGTGTGTGATTATTCCCCATTTTTTTTCATAAATCTTATAAGGGTTAATAATCTGTTAAGTACAACAAGTACGGGTATATTTCGTTTTTAGTACAATAAGGAAAAACAAATTATAGTCTTAGTACAAAAATTTCATTTTGTTTGAATTTCATTAATGGTTGAAGTAATGGAACACGTGTTTGGTCTTTAATAATTATCATATGTGTTTATTAAAAGAAAAATTAACATTAATATACAATTAACCTTGAAGGGAGTCTTTTACATTAATATACAATTAACAATAATAGTTTTTTTTTTCTCTCAATGTACTAAAAACAAAATACGTCAATACCTGTTGTATTGTACTAACTATTTACCCATCTTATTATAGGAAATTTGCATCATTTTCCAGCAATTGGTGTCAAACCTTTGATTGATACTATTGTTTTTTACTATCAACGACCTAGAGGGAATTATATTTGAGTGGGAGTAATGGTGGTAGAAGATAGAAAGGTGAAAATTGAGAAATTCAATAGTGTGAACTTTGACTTTTGGAATGCAGATTATATGTATTAGTAGAAGTTGTATCAACCTCTCTCAGTAAACAAACCAGAGAGTATGAAGGGTGAAGATTGGGCTTTTCTTGATAGGCAAGCCTTCTAAGTTATCCATTTGACATTATCCCACAATGTTGCTTTCAATATTGCAAAAGAAACATCCATGATGAGTTTTGAGGTGGCTCTTTCTTGTATGTATGAGAAACCTTTAGTCTTAAACAACTTTCATCTAATGAGGCAGATAGTTGTTTAATTTGCTGATGATAGAAGGCAAATCGGCATCATAACATCAACAACACAACATCTTAATGAACTCAAAGTATGTTCTTTAGAGAGCAAAGAAGAATTTGAGTGTTAGATTTTGGAGCATCTTTTCATACCACATTACAAAGAGAAATCTTTGAGAATTATCTTCCCGGTAATCTTTGAAAAGTTTACCTTAATGATGAACAATCTTGATTAATTGTTGACAACGGTTTGGTAAAGATTAAGTTCGATGGGCTTGTTTGAAAATTGAAAAGTGCCATACATATATACCTAATCTAACGAAAAACTTAATCTTAGTAAACCAATTGGCAACAGTCTTCCACAACAACTATTGTAAGATTTTTTTTAAAGGGTGCAATGAAAACTTTAATCTATAGCATTCAAATGAAAATTACTAGGACTTGAATTAGTTGAAATTGACATGTGTGAAGATTGTATATTTGGAAAGCATAAAAGAATTAGCTTTCGGACAAATAATAGAACCCCAAAAATGGGAAAAAAGACTCGAGTTTGTTCACTCTAACATTTGGGGTCTATCATTTCTATAAACAAATAATATAAAGTGGGAGCTTTCTATGAGAGACGAGTTGAAGTCGCCGGTCTTTAATTACCTATGGGAAAGAAGGCACTTCAAAACAAATAGGTTTATTAGATGATGGAGGAAAATGATGGCTCAGAGAGATATTAAGCCTAACTAGTTGTCAAAGGATTTCAAAAAGAGGAAGGAGTTGACTATACTAAAATATTTGCCCTAGTTGTGAGGCAAAATACTATCAGCTCAAGCATTGCAGAACTCTTCCTTGAGCAATTGGGTGTTAAAAGGGGAAGGAGAATTTGGTGTGTAGATTGAGTAAGAGTTTGTATGGCTTGAAACAAACACCAAGACAGTGTAATGCCAGAAAGATTCCAGAAGTGTAAAGCCAACCATTACTGTTTTCTCAAGAGATATAAATCTAATCATATCATTTTGCTATTTTATTTCAATGACATGTGTACTTCTTTGATTCATTGTGGATGTTTCTTTAGCAATGTGGAAAGCAACACTGTAGGATAACGTCAAACAAATAACTTTAAGGAATTGCCTATCAAGAAATGTCAAATCTTTGTCTTTTATACCCTATAGTTTGTTTCCAAATACAAGATGATACAATTTCATATTCAGATAATCTTCTAACTACATCTTTTGAAAGCCAAAGACCAGACCATTGTACTTTTCAATTTTCAACCTTTTCTTTTTATGCAGCCATTGCTCCCACTCAAATCTGATTCTAATAATTCTAATTAGTGGAAACTACAAAGCTATTTCAAACCAAAAGCACTCAATTTCTCAACCAACTATGTAACATTATGTTCTGTCCGGTAAAATCAGATGGTTTAAACAGAACAGAGCAAACAAACCTCAATTAATTAGATTGGCATCAAAATAAATAGGACTCCGGTAAACGAGAGTAACAAACAAGTCATAAAAAGGTCTGGCAAACTGATTTTGAATATTGCAAGGCAATTTTCCAAATGCCTGTGTGAACAACTAAGCATTACTTGGAAGCACAGTGTCCTTAATTCCTAATAGAGTTCAAGAACATACCCACTGAAGGCTCTTTCAGTTCCCTTCTGACGAGTAATATAGAATTGCTCATTTGTGAGCCGCTTCTTCCACTCTTCATCACTTAAAGATTTATAGTCAATAGTGTCAGTTCCTGCAAGGGTCAGAAAGAGACTGTTATCCCAATCACAACTATTATTAAGACGTATGCGATGTTGTTTTCAACTCAGTTAAACATAGTGGTGATGATGTTGTATGAAAATATTAAACCTTAAGAAAATGAACATTCTTCAACAAATGTATACCCAATCAAATTATGTCAATTAGGACTTAAGAATGAGAGGAGACTCCAACCCAAAAGACTAGTGCATTAGGTGGATTAAATACCACATTAAGTAGCCCATCCTACTCCTCAAAGTGTGACAACTATCATTGCCACCCTCTTCTAAGGATCAACATCCGCAGCAGCTTCATTCTATCGCACTAATTCAATTTTACTGAAAATATTAAACCTTAAGAAAGTAAACATTCTTCAACAAAGAATATGTATACCCCATTAGATTATGTCTGTTAGGACTTAAGCACGAGAGGAGAGTTCAACCTAAAAGTCTAGTGCATTAGGTGGCTGAAATACCACATTAAGTAGCTCATTCTACTCTTCACTCTGTTGACACTAAACTGGTATTCAATTCAAACCTTAATCTAGTTTATAAGCAGTCTTTTTGGTACCCAACTTTCAATAAAAGCACCAACTTTTAAGACTTAAGCCAACAGGGGAAGAGTGAAACTCAAGACTAGTCCATTGGATCATTAGATTGGAGATTCTCAAAGCTTAACTACCAGGTTAAGTAGTTCATCAGATTCAATGTGACACTCCTATCGGTGTCACACTGTACCTTAAATAAAAATAAACAGTACTTCTCAACATCATCTTTGTGACTATCCAAACTCTACACAACAACTAGAAAGAATTATTGCATTATTAAGAGAGATCAAGGGATTTGCAATTAACATGAACTGAGATTCTTAATTTCACCCAGCAAAATTCACATGTTCAACACAGTTTTCTCTTTGTAAACTCAGACAACAAACGTAATCAACAAATAAAAAAGTGAAGAAAACCCATTTGAGTGTATAATCTATACCTGCTTCAGATTCAATGCTGTCTGCGTGGTGTGACTGGGAAGAGGCGGAAGAACCCATTGCCCGAATCGAGGAAGAAATTCTTCTGGGTTTGGTATGAGATGGTGAAGGCCACAACAAAACCTTGGAACCAAGCTTCTGAACTACGCGATTGCAAGTAAAATGTGCTGTTGGAAAACTCAAACTTTGAGAAGCCATTCTTCATAAACCACGAATACAACGACTTAATGGCCCTCCTTAAAATAATAGATTAAATGATGGTACTGTTAGTGGTTGGATTTGGTGCCACGTTACGAAACATTGATTCTATGGAATATGATGTCTCAGTTTCATAACATTTGATTTAGTCCATGTAACAGAAAAGGGACATAATTGCATGACGATTCATATTTCTTTGTGGTTCAGAACTGAGAGCCATGTGCTGGCCACCTCGAGATTTATATGCCCCAGAAGATTGGTCTTCTTCCTGCACCCGTCAACTTTCTTCTTACACCCCGTCAATTACGTAAAATCACCAAATGTTTTATTTAAGGCAGTTTCTTCCTGCACCTCTACGTTTTTCTTCCTCCACCCCCATAATATAATGCAAAGAAAAAAATATCCCGACTAATTTTTAGAAACCCCAAAATACACATAAGACTCACACTACTCTTTCTTTTTCTGGACAATGCAATTCGGTAATTTTACAAAATGGGAAATCCACATTTACTTTTTTGCATTCCAGATTGAAAAATCCATAAATATTCCGAATTGGTGAATTCGGTAATCTTCCGGATCCATCAATCTGTAACAAAAATTAGACTTCTGGATTCAGCAATCCAAAAATCAACAAGTTGCTTTCGAAACACCCCTTTATTTGAAAAAGAACATGAATCACTTCTGGATTGATGAATCCGTAGCACACTTCTGGATCCCGATATCCGGTAACCTAAAAAACTCTAGTTTTTTCAAATAAAAGGTGAAGGTCAGTTTTGGGATTTACAAAATTGTGGAGGTGCAGGAAGAAAAACGTAGGGGTGCAGGAAGAAGAAGCCTTTATTTAATTCATCATAATTCTGAAAAGTTTTTTCTGGAACAAATCTTAAAAACCTTATTCTGAAAAATACATTTCAATCTTAAAAACCTTATTCTGAAAAATACATTTCAATCTTAAAAACCTTATTCTGAAAAATACATTTCAATCTTAAAAACCTTATTCTGAAAAATACATTTCGAAACGAATAATATGTTCCAGACTCAGAAATATATTTCATGACTTTCAGAAAATATATTTCAAAAATATTTCCAAAAAATAATATGAAAGTCATTTTTAAAAAGGGTAAAATAGTCTTACAAAGTTGATGGGGAAAAAAATCAATTTATTGGGGTGCAGGAAGGTCTCAAGATTATTAAATACATTTTATAACAAGTTTTTCAAAACACAATTTTCTAAGCAAATTTTAGAAAACATATACCTTTCGGAATGTGTTTTTTAGAACGGATTTTATGAAACAAATTGTTCGAGATATGTGTCTTGAAACGAGCACTCCAAAACGTGTAAGTGACGGCAAGGCAGAACAAGAAAGAATATTTTAGTCTTTTCACCTAATATGGGTGCATTTAGTATTATGGGGTGCATTTAGTATGTAGTATTATGTGGTGCATAAAGCGAAAACCTAAATGTTTGGAGCAAATAAACTCTGAATTTATATTCAAAATTGAAATATTTGTTTTTAGTGTTGAAATATTTAGCTGAACTTCATCAGGAGAAAGATAAGAAGAAGAAAAATGAAATTCACGTCTTATTAAAGAAAAATAACTTATGTCTAAATTTAAAAAAAGTTATATATGAGTTTTTATAAAGTAATTATAAATTAATTTTAATTGTTTTACTGATTTTTTCATTTCTCTCTTAGAACTATTCAAAGAAAAACTCTTTTAATATTTATTCAACTTCTTACGGAAAATGTTTATGTAGTCAGTAACTCATCTTGAATTTTCGCATCATTAACAAAATTCATAGAACTAGGATGTCAATGAAATGTCTATAATCCAAAGACTTAGTGTGTAAGAAAAAAGGAATTTAATCCATTGTGTACATATTATGTGAAAAATTAACAATTATTCTAAAAATAATTTAATTAGTTTAAGTTCTAAACTTATTTGCTCACTAGTTGTGTAAATATTCAATTTAAATTTTTATATTATTAAAAAAATTTGTGTAGTTATTAAAAATTTTATTAAAGTTTTGGAAAAATGTTTATATACAAAAAGAATTTTTTTTCATTAACTTTTATAATATTATAATTACATAATACACTACAAGAAAATAACAATTTAGTCACTGAATTCAGCGACCGAAAATAAATGGTCGCAATTTGTGACCGAAATAGCCAATAAACACCCTTAGTCTCAAATCTACGACCGAAATAGCGACCGAATGAATTGTTAATGATGCTGGTTAGTTTAGCGACCAAATTAGCGACTGATCATGAAAGTGACAAAACCATTGGTTGCTAAAGTGGTGGCTGTTTTGAATAAATTGAAAAAAATATATTTGCGACCAAATTAGCGACCGAAAATGTTTATTTTTTAGCCACCGATTTTCTTTCAGTCGCTAAATGTAATTGCTTATTTCAGTCACCGAATCAGTCACCAAATATGTTTATTTTATAGCCACTAATTTTATTTCGGTCGTTAAATGTAATTGTTTATTTTTGTCACCGAATTAGCCACCAAATATATTTATTTTTTAGCCACCGATTTTCTTTCGGTCGCTAAATGTAATTGTTTGTTTTTGTCACCAAATAGGTTTATTTTTTAACCACCAATTTTCTTTCGGTCGCTAAATATTTATAATAATAATAATATTATTATTATTATGGTTATAAGATTGCGTTATTACTTTTAATATGTTATTATTTTATTAAAAATACAATACATTAATAAAATATATATAAAAAAATGTAGACAGATTCTTCAAAATTAATAAAATTAATGGTAAATATGTAGTTATTATTTTTCAAATATATACTATTTAAAAAAACATCGAGACTTAAAACTATGTAAAGTTTATTTTTCTTCTCTAATTGTATATTGAGTTAAAATAATAAAGGAGCATAAGACTTGTGCGTATCGTTGGGCACACATCATGGAGCTTGACATTTGTTCACTCCTCAACTCCGCCACTTCCGATTCCTCCTTCAACACCGACGACGACGCTCCCCACCGCACCATCGATGATATTTTCAATGACTGTGACAGTTCATCTTCCTTAACCTCTCCACCTTCCTCTCCGTCTGACTCCCTCTTTTCACTCACCAATTCCTATCCTCAACCCCACTCTTCAACCAAAACCGCTCCAACCCGCACTCGATTCAATTTCTCGGTTCAAACTACCCGTATTCTCTGACCACACACGCGTCTCACGCACGTTCTCTTCTCTATTACAAGGCATGCGGTCCAATGCGAAGTCGGGCGCCGTGCTCGCGGCGGCTACAACTGCGTCTCAATCCGTTCCTACGCCGCATGCAACGACGATCATTTCCAGGAGGTGTGGTGTGATTCTTCTCTTCCTCGCCACTATTCCCCTGTCTCCATAACAAACCAACTATACATAACACCAGCACTTCACCTCACTCACTCATTCTATTCACAATTCGAGATCTGAATCGAAATCCATGAGAGAGAGAGATATAGAATGTGGGAGAGATTGAGAAATGAAGGAAGCATACTCAGAGAGATTCGAAGGTAATATCGTTGTTTCTCCGCCGCCGCAAGCTCTCCTCGAGAGACTCAAAGACTTCGGTCAGGAAGAAGCTTTCGCCCTCTAGTATGAGCTCTCCCCCGAGGAACGCGATTTTCTCGTCAAGGACATTGAGGTAATTTACTTTCCTGCCGATCCAGTTCCATCTCTTCACTTCCGATTACAATTCTGAGCTTTAGATTCCCAACTCGACTTCAAAGCATTTCTTGTTTCTAGAGGATTCTATTTTTTATTTTGTTTGATTAATGTGTTATGTGTTGTAGAGTTTAGATCTTTCGGGAATTGACCGGATTATTCAATACTCGTTACGATCTCAAGGTTTCGATGTTATTTAGTGATTGCGTGTTTGATAATTAATCCAAACGATTCTTCTGATGATGATTGCGATACTATAGATAATCACTAAAACAAATTATACTACCTCTATCCTATTTATATTTCTAAGACATTGGAAAAATGTTTGCATTTCTATATAAGATTATTTTGTAATTAAATGGAGTATTGATTATTTTTTTTTAAATATCTTTAGTTGAATATTTGAAATAAATTATAAAAGATTTCTCTTATAATTTTAGAATATAAAAATTTATGAATATTAATGTCTCTCACAAATATTTTAATCATGTATATATACATAAATAACTATAAATTAATAATGGAAACTGATAAATTTATTGTTTCTATTAATCTAATTAATTTTCTTTAACTAATGTGAATAAATTCGTCGTTATAATTAAAAAAAAATATTTAGTCATCGAAATTAATTTTGTTGCTATAGGGGTTTTCATTTAGTCACCGAATTAGTAACCACAACTTTTTTTTTAATCAATTATTTTAATCCATTAGCGACCGAAAATGGTAGTCGCTATCACTTTTTATTTCAGCCACCGATTTAGTCACCGATTTTTTATAATAATTTGGTCGCTAATTGGTTCTTGAATTCTGGTGACCAAATTTTCTGCGACTGATTTAGCCACCATTTTTTTTATAAGAATTTGGTTGCTAATTTGGTTGTTGAATTTTGGTGACCAAATTTTTTGCAACCGATTTAGCCACCGAAATTGCGGTCGCAAATTTGCGACCAATTTATAATTCGGTCACTAAACGTTTTGCGACTAGGGTTTTCGCTTCCATCTTTATTCGGTGACGATTTCGGTCGCAAATATGTTTAGCGACCGATTATAAGGCTTTTAGCAACCGAATTTGGTGGTCGCTAAAAGTGATTTTTTTTTAGTGATAAGTGTATTGGAGTGTTCCATTACATACTCATTGGAAGTTCTTCCATATCATTAAATTAATAAAGTCTGTTATGTTTATGAAGATAAGAATTATAAAAGAAAAGGTTGTTTAAAAAATAATCCACATTATTAATTGGTATAAAAAATTTTATTTTTTGGAATTATATGTTAATAGATATATAGTTATGGGAACACATACTAATGCATATATTCAAATTTTAAAATAATAAATTTATAAATATATTTTATATATGTATAACTTAAATTTATAAGTATTTTATAAGATATATTGATAATAATTTAAATTAAAATTTGTAATTTTTTATAAAAACTTTTCTATAGAGACAGATAGAATTTGTTTTCATTAATCAACTATGAAATTGAATAAAATTATAGAAGAGATTCAATATGTAAAACCCATTTTTTTCCTCCAACACCCTTTCTCTTATTTCTTTCTACAATTCCTTTTCTTTCTCAAAATTTCTTCCTACCTTTCTCTCTAATTTATTTCCTCTAAATTTTATCTTTTTTATAAACTGATCACACCCTCACACTAGTTAAGGAATGATATACACAAAATCTAAACCATAATATTTTTCTAAACCATAATATTTTTTTGATATCCTTGAAGAAAAAAAACTTATAAAAATATACAAGTTGTAAGGAGAAATCATCAAGCTTCAGAGGTTGACAATGGTGTTCAAAGAGCAGAGCATTAGGATTTTCTTAGTTTTTATTTTCTTTGTTGTAATCCTTTCGTTTTGTCTCTGTATGGAAGGCTAAACTTCTTAGGGTTGGTTCTCTTGTGAATTCACAATAAATTTTGAGGTTTTTGTTCGATTAAGGTTTACTCTTACATCTCTACAATATTGTACTTTATGATTCGTCTTTTTGAAATTTGGTTTCTATCAAAACAGGTGTTGAGAATTTAATTTTGTTTTCTTAATAGGAGTTCTTGATTAATTTACTTAGTCTTAATCAATCTCTTATTTGCTTAATTCAAGAGTTAAAAGATAAATATTTCATGAGTAGAGACACTTGGAACCACTGAGATACTAAATACATACATAAGTAGACATTTGTTTTAATGATAAGATTATGTTGAATTTGATTGACGTTTATTTGATTAAGTTTGAAACTATGTGAGAATTGAAATAGTGAAAATCTTAAGAAAATCGATGATGAATTCATTGTGGAATAAATTTGAGAGTCAACCTACTTTTTTATTATTTTATAATCATCTATCTTAATTTTCTGCATAACAATCTCAAACCCCCTTTTTATTTTCATTGTTATTTCTAACCTTTTTTTACTACAAATAAGTTTTGAATACTGATTTAACTGGATCTATTATTAGATTAGTTGAGAAACGACTTAGGATCTTATGACCACAATTATATTATCATTTTCTTAGTGTTAAACAACTTATCATTGTGTTAGAAGTCTAAGTTGAATATCATTTTAATTTGACAACATTGCCTAAAGTAAAAAATAGTGTAGTGAATTCATGCAATTTTCCTCTCCTCCTTTCCATAGTCCCACATAAAATTCCTCGGTATTCTAGTTATTTTCGTATTTACAAGGTACATGAAAAAATATAATAAAATGATAGGTGACAAATCTGATTTTATCAAGCAAACTCTGTTAGCAAAAGAGTTTTCTCTGCATTCATATCATCATAAAATTTGTCAAACCTAAATTTATTATTTCTTCTATATAAGAAGAATACTTCTTTCACTCTCTTCCATCTTTAAAAGAATTTTAACATATTATACTCACTATAATTACTGAAGTAGTGAGAAAACAAATACGTTATGTAATTTCATCCTTTAGGTCCATGCAAAGACTTGCATTTTCCATCTTTCACAATAGAGGCCAACTAGATACACTTGAGAAAAAAAAAATACAATGTAGGTAAGTGTTGTTTACATTATTAATGCATTGCCTATCAACTACAATTACATAAACATATATCTATGGAAAATTAAAATCTACATTAAAATATAAATAGATTGTAAACTTACAAGGGAAAGTACAAATTTATGCGAGTTGAAATGAAATAAAAGTTGAAGGTGGCATTACAAAGTATTTGAAAATATCTTAATCTTTTGTAAAAGAAAGAAATAATCTATTTAATAAATAATTCATTAGTTTCAATTAACTAAGTTTTTTTAAGAATAATTTTCCATTAAAACTATTTGCATTTGATGAAATTGGTATTATTTTTAAAATGTTTACAAAAAGTGTTATGTTTTTTAAAAAGTCAGATTAGAAAGCTCATGTATGAACTTGTCAATTCATATCAAACCAAACCATTGTAATAAAAATAGTTACGAAACGGATTCTTTTTAAAATATTTACCAAAAGTGATATATTTCATTTTAACATGAGATCAAAATGCTATTAAGATTTTTTTAAATTCAAATTTTCAATTGATTTGGCACTGTTCTACAAATGGCTAAAACATTAATACCATTTAATTTTTTTTCCAAAAATAATTAGGGAAGTAATAGTTTTTATTTAAATTCATTTAATTTGATTAAATTAATATTCTCTAAAAAATTACTAAAATGATATCATTCATACTAATTTTAAAATATTAAAAAAACAATTTTTTTGATAAAATATATAATTTAAAGTGATGATAGTACGACCTATAAATTAAAAAATATTACCAAAAAGATTCAAATAAACAATTTTAATTAGATCTGGAAACTATAAATTCGTTTCTAATAACCCAATTTTACATGATCTAGCATTATGGTTCACCTTAGATCTTACACACCACCATGTTTTTAGGCATGCATGATTCCCTAGAAATTAAAGACAATTTACACAAGGTGGGTTATTTTAGAACCAAAATGTATTTAGAAGTAACAAGAGTTTTGCACCAATGGCAAACATCAAAACTCTTTGAAGAATCCAAAAAAAAAATATATAATCTAGATTCAATGTTTTGCAATAAATTCACAATTTTTAGTATAATTACTTTCAAATGAATTAAAAGTAGAATATAATTAAACCTTTTGTAAAATTAGAAGAACATTAAACTCTTTCTATATTAGTAAAACTAAGTTGAAAAGGATTGAAGGATTCATAAGTAGTATTAGAAACAATGTATCTATTGGTGTGTGTGTGTATAAAGAGGGGGTGTGGAGGTAGGTGATAAACTCAACCTCTGCAATAAACCCTATTTGCAGAGCTTTTTCTTGTGTTCTCTTTCAATTTGTGTTCAGGTCAAGGAATCATGGGTCGTCGGAAAATTCAGATTGCGAGAGTGAAGGACCCCAACACGAGACAAATCACGTTTTCAAAGCGTCGAACAGGTTTGTTCAAGAAAGCGAACGAGTTGTCCATCATGTGTGGTGCAAAGATTGCCATTGTGGTGTTCTCTCCGGGGAACAAACCTTACTCGTTTTCCCACCCTGGAGTTCATCTTGTTGCTGCAGAATTTCTTCAGCAAGATCTTAGACCAAACCAACTCCAAAGAGGACCCTCTTTTGATGTTTATAAGAATCACTACTTTAATCTGCAGAATCTTGATCTCATGAGACAGTTGGCTGAGGAAGAAAGTAAAAGTGCAATGCTTGATGAAGCTATCGGTCATGGCAAAGGAACTCGACTCTCTGAACTTCAAAAACTACACACTTCTCTTGCTGATATCAATTCAAAGGTGAAGAGTGAGATCGAGGCTGCAGAAACTATGATACTCTTTTCACAGGAGGGAGTAGAATTTCCTTCTGCAACAAGAGAGGAAAATTAGTGTGTGATGTTTCTACAAACCCTAATATTTTATCATTGTATGTTCATCCAAACAACCTAGGGAAAACAATTGGGGTGAGGGAATAAGGTAAATCTGGGTGAAAAAATATTCTATTTAGACTTCTTTTGTTGAAATTAAAAATAATATGTTAAATAATTCTCTTGCTTGTTTCAATCACTTCTTGTTATTTGTCCATCGAAATCTAGACACCATTGTTACACTAGAATTCATGTCGATAATTATTGTTTTCTTTTTTTCAAAATAATTTATTAGTGAATCAAACACCAATATATACATGTGTGTATTGATGTAAGTAAAATGTTCCAAAATCTCTAAAAGCATGTAACTCTGATTTTGATGTTAGAATTCATATGGATAACAAGATTAAGTAGCCACACAATATCTCAAAATTTTAGTTTTCTACTCAATAAACGGTACTCAAAACCAAAAGAAACGTTGTTAATTTAAAACATTATTATTGATATATATGTGTGTGTATTTTGATTTATTTAAAGAAAGCATTTATCCCTGGTTAATAGACATTTGAGCGAATAAAATCTTTTACTTTCCAACCTATATAAAATGTTTAATGACATTTCAACGAGTAGAACATCAGTCTTTTCTATGTATTCAATAAAGTGACACTCTAAAAAATGAAAGTGGAAAACGTGGTTTAATAATCAATATATAGTTAGTCAAAGTGTTTAAAGTTATATGATATTTGGAATCGAAAAGAAAAGTTTATTTAAGATATCTCATTAATTTTTTCAATATAAAGTCAATTTGAATCATCCTAGTTTGTATGTTATGAAATATATAGATAAAACCTAGTTAGTCTGGTTGATCTTTTATTGCAGGTGTTGGATAACAAGAGATTAACAAGAAAGGGTGAAAATATGATTCATAAATGGCTTTGGAGGGATGTAGAATCTATAAACTTCTCCATGAAGGTAGCCTATAATATTCTCTTGGGGGAGGAGTCTGCAGTATTTGGGGACCCATTCGTGGAGTTCTGGACATTAAAGAATTTACCTTCGTCACAATTTACAGCTTGGAGAGTGTTATATAATGTGATTGCCATTAAGGATAATCTTTTGAGACGTGCTATGTCGTGTGGAAGAAGAGATGGTAAGGCATATATTTTTTTAGTGTAGGGTCTCTTGGAGAATTTGGGGAATGTGTTTCGAGTGGTTGGGGTCCTCTTTGGTTCTACATTGTGATGCACAAATGCATTTTAAGATGTTTAAACCTATAGGTTTAACATGCTATTATTAGGTGTTGGGGGGCATTTGGGTGGTAGGTATTGTAAGTGAAATTTGGAATCATAGGAATATGGTTGTTTTTTAAAATGGGCACGAAGATCTAGTTGAGGTTTTTACTATGGTACAAAGAAAGACTTGGTCTTGGGTCACGGTAAAGGAAATATTGACTGATTTCTCGTAATCAGACTGGTGTTTGGAACCTCAATGTTGTATGAGGTATTTGAAAGATTAATATTTAGTGTTCATGTTTAATGTTTTTGTCCAGTTTTGGAAGTTGTGGTATGTTTTGTGCAGGTTGCTGGTTTTTTTTTCTATCTGGCAGGGTCGGGTTGATGATTTTTTCTCTTAGATTGTGATAAAGGAAAGTGTATTTGACTTATTATATTCAATTTGGTGTTGGAATCTTTATGGTGTTTGAGTTTTGAGAGTTTGATGTGTGGTGTTTATGGTTATTAATCTGTCCAGATTGGGAAGTTGTTGTGTGCTTTGTGCAAGTTTTCTTGGTTTATGTATTCTTCTCGTAGGACCGGTTTGTTGATGTTGACACTTGGATATTTGGAGTTTTTCAACCTGGCAAAGATCTTGTTTAGTTGTTAGACTTTATGTCTTAAGGGTGTGTTCTCTTTGGTGGGTTGATGTAATTGTATTTGTTGAGCTTATGTATCTTGATCTGGTATATTATTATGGTTAATGTGTTGTAATGTCTATTGGATCCTTAGCTGGTTGAGTGTTAGAAAACTTGTTTTGAGTTTTTATGTATAAAGATTGAAATGTCTTATTTTATTTTATTTATTCTTTGTTGATAAAAAGAATAAGAAATTTACAGATAAAGCATACATATTCATTTTGCAATTCAACCCACTTATTTATCAGTTTCGTCTTTATCTGTAAAGCTTACTGTATCCCTTGAATTAAAATGCATATTGTTAGCATTTAGGAATGAAAGAAAATTCCAAACAAAATTTGGAATGAAAAATTAAAGTAGGAATAAGCTAGGCTATTTAGTTCAAGTTCATTCACGTAGACGACTTTAGATAAATTTATTTATAAGTTAAAATTATTTTATGTATAAATTAAAAAATATTGAAAAAATTTATAAGAAAATTTCTATAAAATAATTTGTGTGGGCAACAAGAGAAGTCTCTTTCTCATCTCTTTCTTGAGTGTTCTACTTTCGAGATATCAAATTGTTTTCAAGAAGTTTTTACTGGATTTTATAATTTTTATATAAATGGTTTAATTATTTTTTTAAGACGGACCTGTACTTTAAGAAGAGCATCTGCTGCTAGAAAAACTATGACCTAAAATTTAACAATACATCAAACCAAATTAAATTCCACCCTTGGTTTAATCTCAATTCACTAAACCATCAACACATTTTTTTTCTTTTTTTATAAATAAATAGGAGAAACAACAAAAAGTCATGGAGAAAACAAATAAAGATATTAAACTTCTAAAAAATAAACTTTAAGTCTAACTCAATCTCGTAAAACTGACAGACTCTCTCACACTCAGGCTACTAACTCGTGTGAGAACTATATATTATGGGTGGTCCAATAACGTCTGGGTGGCATGATAAACCCAACAAATAATCACTATGATAGGCTCAAAGTGACTCTGATATCATATTAAGAAATGGACTTTAAGCCTAACTCAACATTCCAAAACCGACTTATAAGGTAAGGTTTGCATTCACTTATATACTATGAAATATCTTAATCTCTAATCAATGTGAAATCTCCAACAATAACATTATTTGGACAACTTCATATGAAATTACTTTAAAATTCTAAAATCTTCTATACATTTAGTCATGCAGCCCATAGAAATATGACCAAAAGTTATTCAATATCACATTGGGTGTATAATCTCCATTTTTTATTTATAATAATACAGTAAGGGTGAGCTGATTTTAGCAGGGTTTGTATGAATGTTTGGTGTATGAAGTTTTGTACCTTCAATTGAGTGTTCAGTTATTATAGTTAACAACTACTTCATGGTCACTGGCTCAATATCTGCATAATTCTGAAATTATGTGTTAATTCATATATATAACTTAGATTAGCTTCTTAGTTACGAAGATTCTAATTGTTATAGATTTCTTTAGTAAATATAAATAAATTTGGATATTTTAGGTATGTCTTAGTTTAGTAATAGCAATTTCATGTATCTAATAAACCAAAATCCCATTGATTTTGAATAAATTCCTCCTTCTCTGTGATCACATATATAAATTTATAACTAAATGAAGTTTCATTTTAGTATTGTTCATTATGTTAAGATATCCATTGTGTTATGGCCAAATCTCAGGGTCACTTGCTCCAATTAGAAGTTGTAGATATTATTGTGGAACCAAAGCCCAAATAATGTTAGAATTTTTCATATTAGAAGCAGAGTGAAGTCATCCAAAAAGCAAACACAACACCTTCTATATCTTGATCTTCTGCATAACATCTTTTCTTTCTCTTATATACATGAATCTTGCTATATATTACAAGTGGTGATTACATCATAATAATACTTTGTCAATTACAAGTTAATAATGTCATGTATTACAACCATCGAAAAAAAATTCATTGACAATTTTTTTTATATAAATAAATTATTTACAGTATTTCAACCCATATAAGAAAAAGAAAATATGTATCAATTTATTATATTAATTAATGCTTGATGCAAGAAGTATCTTTTTTAAACCTTGCTCAAAACTATGTCATTGCAAAAAGTAGTATATATGGTGGTAGTTATTTTTGTTTGACGTTTATAAACGTCACATTATATATGTGTGACGATTCTTCAAACTGTCATAGAACTGATCGTTACAAAGTTTAATATGACGATCTTATACTACATGCCGCAACACCCGTCATTTAACGTTTTTTATAAAGTGGCGGTTTTTGTATGTAATTAATATCAATCAAAATTGTCACAATTTATTTCATTGAAAGAATTTTAGCACAAAACACAATGCATGTAAACGTCATTATAATGTGATGTTTTGAACTGTCAGTATTATAATAAATTTTTAAAAAATAATACGTTGATTTCAACTGACATAATTTTAATTCTAAATAAATAGAATTCAGTCACCACAGTGATAAATGGATTTCTAGTGTAAACTAGGATGTTATAATATCAATTAGGTCTAAAGTTTGGATTAAGAAAAAAAATCAATTTCACGGTTATAGTATCAATACCCTTATCATAATTATCCAAAATGCCTAAAGTTTGGATTAAGGATAAGAATCAATTTCACGGTTACAATACATGGACGAAAAATATATTTAATCTTATTTATAATGAATGTTATCGTTTATATTTATAATGAATTTTATCGTGCATTTTTTTGTTGTTGTGATGTGATGTATTTATTATGTGCTTGAATATTAGGGGGTTAGGAGGTAACGTCAAAAGAAGATATTTAAAAGAGTTATTTCATGTGGAACAAGTAGACATGATTTGTTTGGAAGAGACAAAGTGTTCTGAGTTCGGAGAGGGGGATTGTTTTCTTTTGTGGGGTTGTAACAATATCGATTGGGTTGAAAATGGAGCGAGTAGTAATATTAGTGGGATTATCACGATGTGGAGAAAGAGTTGTTTTCATCTGTTGAGGTCCTTTAACGGGAACAATTTTTTGTTATTGAAGGGGTTTGGAAGGTTGGGGGTGGAGTGCAGGTTACATTTGTGAATGTGTATTGCCAGGGGTCACTAAAGCAAAAAAAAAGGTAATATGGAATGACTAGTGAGATCTGGTGTCATAGGAATAAGATAATTTTTAAAGAAGGAGTGTTGGATGTTTCTGAAATCTTTTCTCTGGCTCAATTGAAGGTTTGGGCTTGGTTCACGTCAAATTTTCCCTCAACTATTTTTTCCTTCTCTAATTGGTGTCTCGATCCTTTGGTGTATCTTTTTTCTCTTTAGAATGGTGTTGGAGTTAGATTTTGTCAGGATTAGTTTTTTTTAGTAATTGTTTGGAAGGTGATTTGTGGTTAGGTCTTTCTTATCTTTTTGTATAAGGATTGAATCATCCCTAAAGTGATTCTTTTGTATATATTCTTTATTGTTGATAACAAAATAAAAAAAAAATATTATTATGTACATGCTATTATTATAATCACTTTTGACTTTTTGCTCGTTATATTAAATATTTGTATATATAGAAAAGAATTGAAATTTGAATATAAGTATCTAAAACACATTAATGTAAACATTATAATCACAATAAACAGGGTGAGTAACTGATTCAAAATTGAAGGACATAGTACATACTACATATATCACTAATTGGCACCAATCTTAAGGTGTATTGAGATCAATCTTAAGTTTCTTCTTCAATGGAAAAGGAATAACATGGTTACACATAGGGCATTTGGGATTGTGCTTCATTATGATCACATATGATAAGCAACCAGGGCACCCAGCAGCAAGTGGTGAAGACAACTTCTCTTCATGTTCATGTTCTTCCTCTTGAGTGTCTCTAACCGAAGAAGATGAAGAGGAATAGGAAACAGATGGGGAATAGAAGTATGATGAATTTAAGGGTGAAGCCCTCTTCTTTGTTTCCTTTTTCTCTACTCTTTCAAGAGCTGATTTCACCTTGTCAATGGTGCACACACTTTGATAGTTGCTTGATGGCAATGAATGTGAGGCCAATTTCAAATCCAAGCTTGTTCCATTGAAAGGGTTGAAAGAAACTTTGGTTGAAGGAGGAGGAGAATTCAAGTCTTGAAGCTTTGGATCCACTTGGTTCATTTGGGATTTGTGTTCAGGCACTGAAGAATTGCATCTTTCAATGTACACTTTCCCTGACTGCAATTTCACTATGATCATCATTAACAAATAACAATTTTTCCATCACCAAAAATAGTTTAGATAGTATGAAAAAAAAAAATCATTTTTTATCGATAATAAAAAATAAATAAATATAAATTATTTTACGAATGATCTAACATTTATACATGAAACTTAACTTTTTAATCTTCGCTCTTATTTAAATTCGGAAAAAAAATCACCTAAATAAAAATTTCACATAAGGATGAAAAAAATTATAATCATCATGAAGCAAAATACGAATGAATGAAGATAACCATGACACAGAAAACGAATTCCAATTTTCTTTTCCACTAAGAACTCAAAGAGAGCAAAACAAAATGGCACTCTAATTATTTTTAGAAAAAAAAAAGTTTGTTTACCTCTAAAATTTTAGAAAAAAATTGGAGGTAAAATTTTTTTTTTCTCAAATTATTAAAAAAAATAACTCCCCTTATAAATTTTGAATTGGTTTCAAAATTGAGAAACTAAAAACATAATTAAAACTTTAAAAAATTATAGAAAAATATTTCAAAAGATAATTATGATATTCTATACCACACACCTTGTATCATATTAATAGAGTGAGTTTTTATTAAGAAATCATTGTTAACATTCTGTTTTTTTCCCCATAAACAGATTGCAGACATAATATGTAATGCGCATACACAAGATAAATTCAAATTCAAATTTTATCAAAAATATATGTGCATATTAAATATTGACACTATTTCAATTATATTGACATTCAAACTTCTGAAAACACATTAAACTCCCTCCAAAACAAAGTAATTTTTTTTTTCAAATTCTTCTCCTTTTAACCTTGATATTCAAACTGCTTTTTCATAAAGCACTGTGTAAAAAACTTCAAAAATTCAAAAAGAAATAAATTTAAAAAATTTAAGAAACTAACCTCAACAATGGCGGAACTTAGTATTTGAAGGGTCTTAGCCTCCCAATTTTTTTTTACATATATAAATTAGTATACAGATAAAAAAAATTAATTTATTATATATTTAACACTTTAAAAAAAATATATTTACTATTACGAAGTGGATTTTAAGACTAACTTAACTCCATAAAATCAACTCATGAGATGAGGTTTGCACTCACTTATATATCATGAAATGTTTTAATATCTAGTTGATGTGGGATCTCCAACACACCACTCTCACGAGAGTGACAGCTCGTGTGTGGGATAACATATTATGGGTGGTCCGGCCTGATAGCGGGTAGTCTGATAAGTCCAACAAACACCTATAGGCTCCAAAATATTTTCTAAGGTTGTAATATATAAGACTTAAAAAAGGGGAACATAAATAAATTTTATATCTACTCAAAAGAAAAACTTGTAAACTTGTTATAACCTATCAACTCAAAACCAACAAAGACACATAAAAGAACACTATCATCCAACTAAACTACTCAAACTAACAAATTATCAAATATTTTTTATCATAAAAAACAAAGTGAACGGATCAACACACCAATCAAGATAGTTAACCCTATCTATCTATTTTGTTTTTCAAAGTAAAGAATAAATAAAATGAAATGAAACACTTCAGGAGTGTCCTAACCCTTATACAGACACTTTAGGGATGTTCCAACCCTTATACAGACACTTCAGGAGTATCCCAACCTTTATACACAAAGTGACAAAAACCAACATGTTCAATACCTGATCCATCAGGCTCAAAATATCTTAAGACTTAAAATGGGAACATGAATAAAATTTATATCTTTTAATGTAATAAAACAAATGAAGGGTTCTACATACCTTAAGGTCTAGGTGTCTCTTCCAGCCAGAGGGCACATGGAAGTCGAGATCCAATTCCTGGAGTTGTAGAGAAGATGATGATGACCCACCAAAGAAGTCATAAGTAATCATAGTTCTTGATTTCTCACTCTTTGAACCCAATGAAGAGTTTGTTTCAGAATCCATTGATGTTTATGTTTCCTCTTCTTCTTGATCTGCAGAGAACAAAGACAGAGAGTGTTCTAATGGTGGTTTGTGTTTTTTTTATAGAGCATGCTAACGTCATTTATATATAGATAGGTTGAAGAAAATTCAAAAATACATAATATTCTTAATTATCCTTGGAGGGAAAATAAAAAAAAATATGGATCAAGAAGATTTTGATATTCATTAAATAATAAATAAATGTAATCAAATTCATTTATATTAATGTGTACAATGACTTTATTTATTCCTATAAATAAAATATATAAATGCTGCTAGTTTAGATTTTAAAATTATTTTAGGGGGCATTTAAAACTTGTTCCGATTATAAGTATTAATTAGTCCATATTCTTTATAGTAGTAATATTTGGATCCTCAATTATTTCAAATTCCTTGTATTTTCTGCATTATTCAAAGTTGACATTAAATGTGTTATAAATTGTAGAAGATTATGTATTTAATCTCTTGGCTCAAAATTCTTTCGCTTTTAAGAATGATATTATATACGTTATATTATTGTAGTAGAATTTAAGGGAATAAATTAATATATACTAAAACTATTTAAAATATCTAATTGATGGGATTAATTATAATATTGATTGATTAAATTAATGTTTGGTTTGTTTTAAAATGTAAGTGTAGTTATTCAAATTTATATTCAATCTTTGAGAAAAACTATTACCCTTGTTTCCTTAAATTTGAGTTTTGTAGTTGAAGAGAGTGGATTAAAGATGGGAATTTTAAGACAATATTTAACATTTTAATCCGTTTCTAATTATTTTTTTACAACTAAAATATTTGGTTGGCCTCTAGTTTTTTTACCACTGAAGTAAAATCACTCAAAACATTAATTCAACAAATAATATCACATTATTAATTTTAAATAAATAATTTACAAAAAGTTGAATAGTGTAGAACTCAATTAAACACATAGTTTAGCATACACAAAATAATTTGCATGTTAGAATAAAATTAACAGAGTTCACACTTTTTTTTTCTTATGTCATATAATCTAAGACTACAACATTCAAATAAAATATTATAATCAAAATTAAAACAACATAAAATATGAGTTTTTAGTGTACAATAAACAAATTACAATTTAGATCAATTTTAAAAATTTATATAAATCTTGTTCATATTTTGAATATCGATCTCTTGGTATAAATCTTTTATGTCATCATTGTAAAAAATTTACTCATAATATTTTTTTAATCAAAATCAATCAAATATCGAAAGTCAAACTCAATGATTATAATATTAATAATATTAAATAATGATTTTATGGTTAAAATTAAATTTATTTACAATTCAAAATAAATTGTATTCTTTATTAATTATTAGTTTTCTGTGTAATAAGAAGAAGAAAGTTGAAATATCATCAAATTAAAAAAAGAAGGAAACACTTCCAAATCAAACAAAATATTCATAACCAGATGAATCAATTTAAAGGATAACATTTTTCACATCAGATGAATCAGTTTAAAGGATAACATTTATCACATGATAAAATTAATGAAAATTTTGAAATACTAAAAAAATTATATATAATAAATGCTTAAATGATTCTATGATTTAATTAATTATATATTTAATGACATTAAATATTTTCTAAAATTTAATTATTTATCGAACCCCTTTCTATTGTATAGCTTTTAATACATTTTAATTATTAAATAAAAAGCGTGCTAAAAAAAAGAAACAAAAATATTCTTGCTACTATCTTTCTTTAACAAATTAAACTTTAGAAATGTATGCTGTATATATTAAAATGAAAAAAAAATTAATATGTATTTAATAAGTACTCTTATTATAGAATATCTTAAAGGCACTTATTAAAAGGCATTTAAAATATTTTATTTATTATTTGAATTACATATAAAAATAAATATTAATTAAATGACTTTCATCTTTTGAATACAATACATATTTTTAGTTTTACCTCTTAAATTTTTCAAATGTTTATTAATGAAACTATTTTAGAAAAGGAAAAAAAAAATATTACAACTGTTATTCTATAAAAGTATAAAACTTATTTGATGTTTTCCTTTTAAAATTTAGTTTTGTTATATAATACTAAAATATATAGACTTTAAAAGGTCAAAATTAATACAGTTGTAAAAAGTAAATTAATAATAAAAAGAATAGGTTATAACAACTTTTTCTTATGACTTATTTTGTTGAATCAAGTTTCGTAATTTTAAAATACAAACATGAAATTTTAAAGTTTATTTTTTAATTTAAAAAATGTAACAATATGATGATTTTATAGGATGAAATAAATGTCTTTAATTTTATAAATTATCATTATGTATTAATTATAAATTTTATTACGTATAAATTAAAACCGTGAATATCTATTTATTAATAATAAATTTACTATTGAATGGATGGAAAATGGTAATATTATTATTTCTTAAATTAAAATACTCAGTTGAATTTTTAATTAATAATGGAAATAAATAAATAATAAAAATAAAATTAAGTTAAAATATTATTTAATGTTAGAGAATCTCTAATAGAGATTTCTTACAATAATTATTTTTAATTCCTTTTTTATGATAGTAATTTGTGTAATAATTATCAATTTTGTTACAATAGTAAAGAATTTTAAGAAATTTCCAAAAATTTATATTTTTTATACTATTTTTTATTTAATTATGTTTTAAATAAATTTAAATTAAAAAAATGTTGACTTTATTTGAGAATTGGGTTTTTTTACTTGGAAGGAACTATTTATTGGAAAAAAAAATTGTTTAAGTTAAGAAAGCTGGATTCATCATATAAAATTTCTTCAATGATGTCATTTTTTTTTTTAATCATCCACCATTGGAGATAATATAATATATCTATACCTAAATATTTTTTTTCTGTTAAATGTTGTTAATAATTCTTTTCAAATTAATATGTCGACTACATATCAAGATTTCTCATTATTTCTCGTAGTACATAAGTGAGGGTAAATGTCATCTTATCAATCAGTTTTGTGAAAGTATAAGAATTAATGTTTAGACTAATAGATCACTCGTTATCGAGTCACGTCACTATCGGACCACCCATAAATATATACATACAGGAGTTGGTAGTCTCGACATGATATATGATCAAGTAGAGATTATTACCTTTTATAAAATATAAATGAGTATAAATCTCATTTTATGAATCGATTTTATAAGGTTGAGTTAGAATTAAATTATGTCGGTTTGTTGATTTTTTAACATAGTTTTTTATTGGTTGTTGAATTATGTAATAGTGGTTCTCCATTAATGAGAAGGGAAATAGTTGAAAGAGAAGTGAAAATTTGGAAAATATGTATGGCAGACAAGTAATGCAAGCATTTATTGCATGAAATAGTGTAACAATGGATGCTTTTAAGTACTTAGTTGTATTGGTATTTGAAGCCTCAAATTTAGGTTTTTCAAATATGAAAAAGAATATTAAACGTGCAATATTTGAGTAATTTAGAATTCAAACCCATTCATTTAATTCCTTTTGATTTTGGGTACTATAATTACTATAATTAATCGTTTAAATATCCTTTAAACTTATTTTACTTTATCCAATTTTTAGCTGTCAAATTTTTAAAGATTTCTCTATTTAACTATGATTTAAGAGAGAAAGAAAAGGAAGAAACAAAATATTTATTACATGTAAACTTGGAACTGTCTCTTATTTCTATTTGTTCTCAACTAGAACTAAACCAAAATTAGGGGACTTCTCTTTGTAAACTCAAACATGGATAAAATTAGACCAAATATTAATTAGTCTTTTTTTGTGGTGTAAGTGAGCAAAGATGAAAACATAATAAAATACTTGATAACAGAAAAAACAACTTCAAAAAATGAAATGTATTGTATTATTTTACATTTTTTACTTATTTTTATTCATTTTAAAAAGTAGATTTCAAATTTAATTTAATTTTACAAAATTATTTTATAAGACAAATGTTTGAGCATAAAGGATGTTTAATAGTAGATGATGCACTAGTCCTAATAAATTTTTAATATCATCTTACATTATAAAAAAAATCATTAAATAAAAATATATTAATTAAATTAGATACTTTTTAGAAATTAAATAAATTATTAGTATTTAAAGGAAATAATTATTATTAATAATAAAATTTATAAACAACCACGTCATCTTATATTATAAAAAATCATTAAATAAAAATATATTAATTAAATTAGATACTTTTTAGAAATTAAATAAATTATTAGTATTTAAAGTAAATTATTATTATTATTAATAAAATTTATAAACAACCACATCATCTTACATTATAAAAAATCATTAAATAAAAATATATTAATTAAATTAGATAATTTTTAAAATTTAAATAAATTATTAGGATTTAAAGTAAATAATTATTATTATTAATAAAATTTATAAACTGGTTGTTAGCTAAAACCTTGTAATTAATTACATACCAATTTAAAAATTATTTATTGATAATAAAAAACCACTTTAGATACCAATAACTTTTTAATGTCTAAAACCGTATTTAATTTAGTTAATATAGTAACTAATTATCTTTTGTCACTAAAATTAGTTTTTATTTACTAATTTTCTTGTAGTGTAAAAAATAAACTTTAAATATTTAAATATGCACTACAAGAAAATCATGAAATAGAAACCAATTTTTAGAGACCAAAATAATTAGTTGCAATAGTAACTAAATTAGAGATATTTTAGAAACTAAACAAAATTTTGGTTTCTAAATTAGTTTATATTATTGTTAAATAGTTTCTAAATTGATATCTAATTAGCAACCAAGGTTTTAGAGACCAAATTTAGAAACTAAATAATTGGTAGTTAAAATCTTGGTAGCTAATTAGATATCAATCTATAAACTATTTAACAATAATAGAAACTAATTTATAAATCATTTTTTTTTAGTTTTTAAAATGATCTCTAATTTAGTTACTATTGCAACTAATTATTTTGGTCTCTAAAAATTGGTTTCTATTTCATGATTTTCTTGTAGTGATGACTGAAATTGTAGTTTGCAGGAAAAAAAATCATTTCCAATATATGAATTTGATATAATTTAAGCATATATCTATAGATAAATGAAACCTCGAACCCTTGAAATAAATTCATATAATTCCAACTTTATTTTTCATATATATTTACATTTAATGTATTTATTCTGATCATAATTACATTTGTCGTGTGTTCCCAACACAGTCTTACATCTTCTGCTGGGCCAAGCAAGGATGAGAGCTGAACATCGTTGGCAAAGGTACCTTTCATGGCATTAACAGAAGAGATTCTTTCTGTGCCAATTCAGGAAGCATATCTTAATGAATATTTTCGACCAATGATTACCAACATAAGGTAGAACAACCTGAGATAAATGTAAAATTCCATGCACTCCATTTGGAATGAAGGACAAGAGATAAATTCAGTTGGTTCTGTCTTTTGGAAACATCAGAGCAGAAATCTTAGCCTCTTTGCCACAACAAGAAGATGAACTTTCATGTAATAATTCTGTTTCTTACTTGTCATGAACAGGATTTAGTGCATGTATTTTTAGGTTTGCAGCTTTGGATCACTCAAAACTAACAGTTCTGTAAAATAGTTTTCAAAATTGTACATGATATATATTTATTTATATTTCACTTGATTCCTGGGTTAAATTAAACGTAATTTTATCAATATCATTTTACATAACAATTAAAATACTGAAGTAAAATTAAGAGGTAATATTTTTTCTTAACTTTATTTACATCAGTTGTTCGTAATTAATATAAAAAATATGACGTGAAATACTGTTTTTATATGGGTTATGTGTACAGAGGACATAAAAAAGTGTTATTTATATAAAGTGTATTTATAGTGCTATAGTTGATGAAAAATAATTTTTATTAGATGTGCCGTATGTGATTTTTTCGTAAGAATTTTAAGAAAATTTCTATTTTTATTTTATTAATTAAGTTTTACAGCATCTCACTAATGTAGAATGGTCAATGACGCATTTAGACAACGGTTGTGCGACTGTGGTCTATCAGCTCGGGTTCTATACTATTGGGATATAGACAACGATTCTTCAACCGTCGTTTATAAGTCACATGTGGATGATGGTTTCTTACAACTGTAATGTATAAAAAAAATCAAATATAGATATACAGAGTGTCAGGAAGGATATAAACGATGGTTATGGTAATTACGTCGTTCATCTCATACCCTTCCCTGACACAGCTCAAAAAAGTGAATATGGTTGATGTATAAATGACGGTTATAACCATAATTGTCGTTTATACCCCTTTCCTGAGAGGTATAAATTATGGACATTTTTTTAGTACATTTTGTTTTATGCATTTTTCTTTCTTAATTAACTTGTTCATTTAAAAACCCAACCAACCAGAAACATAAATTTAGACACATTCATTCAAAGAAGCAAATTATATATATATATATATATATATATATATATATATATATTCATTAGCTATCCTATAGTTATAGTAATTAAGGAAATATGTGGCCCAAACATTTCTCACATAATCTAGGGCATCCAAAGGCAGTGGTTGCTCATCCATAAAGAACTGCATTACAAAATAAGGTTCAAATTAGTGTTAAGATACATATACTTTAAAGAATTATAAAGAATAATTTAAATATTATTACCTGCTCCCAATCTTTTTGAATGTCTAGTCTTACAATGTTAATCATCCATTGCATAAGTAGTAACCACACTCATAGCCTCTCGGTTGTTTATTACACTACAATTCAATATAAATTAAAAGTTAATATTGATATTTTGATAAAATTAACAAATTCAATCATACAAACAACTGAATAAAGAATATTAATTAAAAATCAATAAATTATTTATAATGTAATTACAAAATCTAATTAAAAATCATTAAATTAATTATAAATACTAAATAATATTATTCTAATTATAATCTAACAAATTAATAATTATAACCTAACAATTAACATAATATAAATTAATAATAATAAAAATTAACATAAATACTAAAATATACAAATTTATAATAAATACTAAATTATACGAATTCATATAAATACTAAAAAATGTATTTAAAAAGAAAAAAAACCTGCTGCAGTAGCGATGGTGGTGAAGGACAGCGACAACAAAAGAACGCAGGCAAAACAGTGGTGGCAGCATCGACGGTGGTGGTAGTGAGACAACGAAGGCACTTGAACGGAATGCCATGAGAACCATTAATTTTTATTTTTTTTATCAACAATAGACACATGAATTAAAGGGGAACACTTTAGGGGTGTCTCAACCCTTATACAAAGAAAGTTACAGAATAACAAGCATAAAGATTTAGGTTCCTTTGGCTCTTGTTTTAACATAATAAAAAAGAACATTAAACTAAAAAGATCATCTACATAACAAATGACTACAAACATCCTCAAAGAACAAGGATACACACTCAAACAAACTATGCTTAACACCTTGCTACTAAACCTAAAAACATCAGTGCCTAGGCTCCAAAAAGAACATCAAAAGCACTTTAACTGCAACAAAAACAACATCAAAACAACACCAAACCAGCACCAAAATTGCAGCATAAACCAAAATTGCAGCATAAACCAACATTTATACAGCATAAAACCAGCTAAAAACAGTACCAAAACTGCAGTAGAAAACCAGCATTTGTACATCATAAAACCAACACCAAAACAACACCAAAACTGCAGCAAAAAACAGTACCAAAATGAACCATTAATGAGAACCATTAATGAACTGAAAAAAGCAATGAGTGTGAACTTACAAAGAAAGAGGAAGAATGCAACAGTGAGTACTTACAAAGAAAGAGGAAGAATGCAACAGTGAGTGCAGTGAAGAGGAAGGAAGTCGCGAAGAAGATGAAATATCAAGAACGAGAATGAAAAGGGTAAGTGGAGCGCCCTATTTTAGGGTAAAAAATGGTGGTATAAACAATTGTTCTTAGGTAAAATCGTCGTTTATACCTAAGCATATGCGAATATACAACGATTTTACTAAAATCGTTATATAATTCACACGAATAAACAGTGGTTGTGGAGTGAAACTGTCGTTTATTCTCCCACATGGGAATAAACGACAATTATGTGAGGAAACGTTGTTTATTCACGCGTTTTAATTTCAAAAATGTCACCGCATTTCGATGATAACGTTTGACAATAAAACCGATGTATATTTGATGTCGTAATTGGGCTTTTTTGCACTAATGTTTCTTGTAATAAAAAGGTATGCGAGTAAGGGTTAAACTTAAATAATATGAATAAAATCTTTAACTTTATGTTTTGGGTTAGACAATTTGTATTAGATGGTTTGTGTTAAATTAAATAAGCTAGATATTATGTTCTAATGTTGTGTTAGATGATTTAATTAGGATTAGACAATCAATGTCTACTTAATTTTTAGACACTTTACACATGATTAGAGAACAGGGTATATTCAGTATTAGATTATCTATTCCGTATTAGACGGTCAACTTTAGGTTAGACAGTTAACATCGATCTTCTTTTGGAATATACGGTATTTGTCTTGTCTTTTTAATATTTTGTGTTTCACTGTTCTTGTACATACGTTAATTATTAATATTTTTTTTCTTTCTTCTCTATTCTTATCATGATATCGATAGTAAGTGATATAAAAGGTGTTATTTATATTGACTATATTTATTATGCTATAATTGATTAATAGTAATTTTATTAGATGTGACATATTTGATTTTTTCGTAAGAAGAGAAAATCTCTATATATATTTCATTAATTTAATTTTACAACGTTTCTTGTTATAGAAGGGTAGGTAAGTAAGGGTTAAACTTAAATAACATGAATAAAATAACAAAGTTTAGTTAGGAACTTAAAGTTATTACAAAGTTAGTTAAGTTCAAGTGGATGGCATGACATCAAGTATCAATTTCACTACTTAACTTATAAAAAAAAAAGCCAAATAATCTAAATTGGTAACGTGTGTTAAGAATTCAGGTGTTAATAAAACTTAACAAAAGACAAAAAAAATATTTATGAAACTATAAATTAGGAATTATTAAATGTTGGTTGGAGTGCATAAATCTATGAACTATGAATTATGACTTCCTTATAAAAATGTTGAGATGTAAATGATTAATTAGTGGATATGGAAGTTTGGTTGATACCTTTGTTTACCACGTCGAGGATAAAAAAAAATCATTAAATAAAAATTAATTTTAGAGAAAAAAAGTAATTAATTACTATATTAATTAAATTAGATATTATTTTAGAGATAAAAATAATTATTAGTATCTAAAAATAATTTTTATTATTAATAAATAATTTTTAAATTGGTATCTAATTAATTACCAAATTTTTAGCTACTAACTTTCATTTATTTATTTTCTCACTTGAATGTCAAAGGACATTCATTCAATAATAAGATATTTTATCTATCAAAAATCATATCCCACGAACAATTCATCCTCCATCGAAGGTTATTAAAAAAAATAGTTAGTTGTTATATTAACTAAATTAAATACTATTTTAGAGACTAAAAAATTTATTAATATCTAAATTATTCTATTATTGATAAATAGTTTCTAAATTAGTATCTAATTAACTATCAAGGTTTTACTACCAACTTTAGAATCTAAATAATTGGTAGTTAAAACTTTGGTAGCTAATTATATAGATACTAATAATTTTTTTAAGTATCTAAAATAATATCTAATTTAGTCAATATAATAAAAAATTATTTCTTGTCTCTAAAATTAGTTTTTATTTAATTATTTTTTAGTAGTGTTGTATTTATTATCATTTGTGTTTATTTATAGTTGACTCATTGTCTACTGACTCTGAGTGCAAATCCTTGAAATAATTAGATTTAATTATCTTTCAAGATATTGAAAAGTAAGTAGGTACACAAATTTTCTGAAACATGAAAATCTAATAATTTATATTTAAAGAGATTGATAATTTAATTGACTCCTTTTTGAGGATGAAGAACATTTTACTTGTTTTGGAACATGTAGAGTAATTAACTCGAATCTTTATTTTGATATATTCAAATACAACAAATTTATTTTTTAAAATGTGAACTACTTACCAATCACTTATGAGTCTTTATGAATGATCATTGTAGGATGTATATTGATACTTTTTACAAACTCCAAAACAACATGACATTTAAATTGACAACTATTTTGAGATAAGCTTGTTTAAGATTGTTTCTCTTATAAATATTTTTTGCTCTTTTGTTTAAGACTAATTGGTTCATAACCGTATAAGAATTAAGATTGAATTGCTGGTTTTGTTTCACTATCATGCGTTAAGAATTAATATGCACAATTGTGACAAAGGAGAGAAAAAAATGGAGAGAGAAAAAGACACATAATTTAATTTTAATTGAGTTTGATTTTAAGAGTCAGAAACATTAATACTAGTAAAATTCAAGTTACTTATTTAGTCATGTTACATAATGAATGAGAAGTTATTTACATATAACTTTGTTGAAAACACCATCATACACTAAAATATCAACTAGTTTTTTATTTTCTTCCGTACTTATATATCCACTAACTAATCATTTTGAGATGAAGAATTTTCTAGGGTTTGAGATGGAGCTTCTTATTCAAGCCCTAAAAATTCAATTTATTAACAAGAATGTGTTAGGAATAATATTTTGAGACGGAGCTTCAATTGAGATGAAGATTTTCTAGGGCTTGAGCAAGAATCCATTATGACTCCTCCGAAACGAAACTACGGAAGTGTGTAAAAAACATAAGAAATTGAAAAATAATATATATATTATAGCTTCATTTGAGAGATGGAGAATTTTTAGGGCTTGAACAAGAAGTCACCTTTTTGAAACGAAATTGTGGAAGTGTGTAAAAAACACAAGAAACTGAAAAAGAAAATATGATAGTTTTATGCGTTTCAATAAAAAATCGTTGAGAGTTATCAGGGTTCAAAAAATTTCGGTACACGCGTGTCTTAATGAATATTATTATAACCTCTATTAAAAAAAATCAATATTAAAAGAATTTTCTTTTGTAGCGATACAACTTTTATTTAGAGGTTAAAAGTTTAACTAGAGAAAACAACGATGATCTTCAAATCTTGTCGCACAAATATGATAGAAGTTGTGAGTCAATATAGAATGGATGAAACCACTAATTATCTATTCAAAATCCTACAAATTGAGGAACACAAACAAAAATATCTCCCGAAAATATAACTATTAAAATAGAAGTAAAATGTTTAACATCCAATGTTTTGAAATGTTTGTTGTTCACTCATAAAAAAATTCTTAAACAACCGTCTAAAAGATGAAAAATGCAAAACAAAGTTGTAACTCTCTTGAAGAATCAAGAAAATAATATATAAATTTTCTTGAGAAATAAGAACATAAACCCTAAACCCTAAACATACACCAAAACATCTATGTAGTGAGAACACTGGGTGCAAAAATTCAACTCTTCTGCATAGAACTTGTAAGGGTGTTGCTTCCTGCGTCCCTATATTTTTCATCTTGCAAACCTTTATATTTTTCAAAATACCCAAATTATTCTTGATAGCTTTGAGTGATTCTGGAATAGATAGTGTTCTCTAAGCAAAAGGTGTTTCCATAATAGGAAATCCAAAAGACAAAAAAACCATTTCAAAATATCCTTTATGAAATTTATTTTTTGACTTCCAAAATGGTAAATCCGGAATTTAAATGTGTTTCAGAAAGGGTATTCTGAAATGGTTATGGACTGCTCTTCCAGGAACAAGTTATAGATTGTCGTTTTCAGTATATAACATGTATGCACTCCCCTATTTCATTTTGAATTTGCAATTTCCACAAATATTATGGATTACCAATTCTGGAGGCAAAAATAAATTAATCTTAATTACATTTATTCTCCCACGAACAACTCTTCTAAAACTACCTACTAATCACTGAGAATACTCACTTGTTCTAAATAATGACAATAGAGAAGAAGGAAACGTTGTGCTTGGTTTCTTAAAACCTCCTTAGAGTTAATTTTGTCAATTCATATTTTTGATGGGTGCAAGAAACAAAATGTAAGGGTGTAGGAAGAAACACCCATCATGTAGTGAAAGAAAACACCCTCGTACCTCATGATTAGTTTTTGGCAAATGCTCCTGCACCCAACACTTTTGAACTTGCACCCAACATAATTTCAAAAATTCTGAAAATACCTTTTATTCCGAAAATAAAAATTTGAAATTGAAAATAATATATTCTGGAAAAATAGATCCGGAAGAGATTTTTGTGTTCTAGATATAAAAATCCAGAAAAAAAAAATCAAAATCTCATTCCGGATAAAAAATCCAGAATTAAAAATAATACATTCCAAAAAAATTTATCCGAAAGAGATTATTGTGTTCCGAAAAAGAGAGTCCAGAATGTAATTTTATATATACCCCATTTTTTTAAGGGTATTTTCGTTTTTTTCCCTATGATTGGATACAGTGATATGGTGCAGGAAGCAATTGCCTTAGTGTTTTTTTATCAGCTCCTCATGATTAGTTAGTCTTCTTTTTTATAAAGCACTTAACCCAAACTGTTACAGCCCAACAAATTTCTATTCCCAGACCCATTCTTAGTAGTCGAGGCCCAAAGTATGACAACTTATCTTTTATTATTCAAAATTCGATTATTTAACAGGACTATTTTTTTTTCCAATAATTCCTAACAGTAATATTTTATAATCTTTCGTTTTTGCATATACGTATCTTAATTTATAGAATTCATAAAATTAATTACTAGCACAGTAAAAAATGTAATTATAACACTAGAAAATAAAATAATAACGAAAAAACATATATAAATAAAAATATTCATGAATTAAAACTCAAAATATAAAATGCAAAGCATCAAGCACATAAAACATAATATGCAAACATATAAAACGTGTAAAACGAATAAAACAAACAGACAAACGTATCAAAAACTTAACTGCATTTCCATGCGCGTTAGTTTCGGCACTTCACACCAAAGGGACTTTATTACAAGTAACTATTATAATAGCTATTTTTATTTAAAATACTAAAATAATTTAATCTCTTCAAATAAATATGTAAAAAAATATTTATTCCTATACTATAAAATAAATTTGTCACAGTTCATGTTATAATGCACTACTGGAAATATCTACATAAGACTTATACACATATGTATGCACCTTTTTATACGATACTAAAAAGTAAGACATATAATTAAAAAATTAAATATCTTAATAATTATTAAAATAAAAAATATTACTAAATTTTATATTGTAAGTTATAAAAATATGAATACCAAAAATAATCTTAAAAATAAACATTTTTAATTAACTTTCGTAATATTATAGTTATACAACAGAAATTTCAGAATAATTACTATTCACCAGATATAACGTTTTTATACATAATAAAATCACTAAAATTAATTGTGTTCAGAAAGATAATATGGGCTGTAAATAAAAAAATTAAAAAAAAATCCCATTATTAATTATTACAAATAAAAAAATCATTAAATAAATTCTAATAAATAAATATTTTTATTAGCTTTTAGATAGCATTTTAGGATAGTTTTAATTTATTGTAGGCAGTTTTTATAGGTAATCAAATCAATAAAATTAGTTGTTTTATAAAGATAAAATTGGCAATAGAATATATATAAAAAAATATTTCATTATTAATAATTATGGATAACAAAGTTAGATAAGCCATAGGGCAACAAGTGTAGGATCAAAGTTTTGGATAAGTCATTGTCTGAAGGGAAGTCCAATCTCTATATTAATGTTCTCAATCATTTGAAGAATGAGAGATTGTTCTTGTTTGCCTCTGCCATATGGCAGTGGGAAAGAGCTTAGGATTTGTCAAACCTTTTCTTCTTGCCTTCACTCTTTCTAGAAGAACAACTTGAGTATGTTCCCAAGTTCTTACATATTAGAACTCATGGGATCAAGCATGAGACATCTCAAAGAAATAACATCATCAAGTGTTTCTGTGAAGCATCCTTATCACTTGTTGAAGTTGTTGAAGCATTAGCCACAAGTGGCTCAAGAAGTTGCTTCTTGGCCACATACAACTTCCTTTCTTACTTCATGATAATGATCAACAAAATTGTTCTTCTAATGGAACAAAATTTATGTTGCATTTCACTTAGTCAACTTTAGTTGGCTTGGAGAACTTAACTTCTTCCATTCTATTACAATTCTTTTGGAAGGATTGAATAACTAAAATTCAATAATTGTCAAATAGATATTAGAGTCATTCTATAACGTGTTACCACATAGGGTGGTAAAGCGGGATAGGTCATGTGAGTCGATCTACGACTCACTAGTAAAAACATGAGACAAACTCAATTTTTCAACCTACTAACCCGCTTTACCCCGTCCCGCATAATCCGCAGGAGAGAGTTGAACCTAGGTCCTATCACACATTAAATTTTTAACCACTACATCAAACAAATATTTTGATATATTATTATGATTCTTATAATGATTATTACTATTATTATTATAATTATTCTTCTTATTATTAATGGAAATAATATATTAATAATAATAAAATTAATAATATTACTTATATTTTAAATAATAAATAATAATATTAATAATAATATTTATAATAATAAAAACAATAATAATAATAATTTTAATATTAATAATAATAATATTATTAGATCATTATTGATAATAATAATAATAATAATAAATAATATTAATAATAACTATAATATTAATACAAATGTAATTACTACGAATTTATTTGTATGTAATTACATACAAATTTTAATCTGCACATAATTACCAGATTTTGTAAGTAGCCATATATAGATAATATCTGTAAGTAACAATTTCCTACTTCAGTTCACTAAAATTACCTATAAATTGTATTTATGAAATTTTTCCGTCAAGCTATTTTGTTATTATATATGGAAAATTCATAAGTAACTCTTTTTTTTATAAAAAAAATATAATTCGTATGTAAAATTTGTAGGTAAATTCTAATTTATGTAAAGATCCAAATTTATAATGAATTGTGTTTTATTCATCTTTCTATTATAACTAGTTTATACATTCAATTTATTGTTATGATTTAAATAACTTCTAAATACAAATTTTGAAACAATGTATTATTTTAATATTGATAAAATCTAGTATATATATTTCATTTCTTTTATTTGATGAGTCATTATTTAAATAATATAAGTAAATGTAGTCTAATCTCATTTATATTATGGTGAGATTTACAGGAAAATTTATCTACTTAGTAAATGGTATGGTGTAAACTAATTATAGTAGTTTTTATAATAAATTTGCCTATTGTTAGAAAAGATTAAATTAACACAAAATAATATTTAATGACATCTTTTCATATTAATTTTATCATAACTGCTTTCATCACTTTCGTTTTCATTCTCTCTCACACTCTCATTTCCCTGCAAGTTGGTCAAGTTTTTTAAAGTAAACAAATTTAATAAGTAATTTTAGGATTTATAATTAATATTATTTTAATTATATAATTAAGATTATTAAAATTTAATAATTAATATTAAACTATTGGTAGTCATAACCCAAACTTCACTCTTTTTTGTAAGATAGTCAAAGACCCAAACTTCACTCTTTTTGTAAGATAGTCGAAGATCCAAACTTCACTTTCATATTTGGTCACTCACTCCTTGTATAAACTACACACTTCTTACTTTAATTTTTTTTATTCTACTTTCTCAAAGCCCAATAGAACCATCACCACAAAATCACATATAACAATTACACACATAAAACAAAACTATTTATATGCAAAAAAACATTTACATTGTGGGTAATTAACTTGTATTAACCATGTTAAATTTTAATTAAGAAACATGAAACGAAGCCATAATTGTAATTAATTCATCGAATAAAATAATATAGAAAATTTCTACACAGCTAATATAGACTTTTTCTCAAAGTATTATTAATTAGCTAGTGGTGAGTCATTACATAAAGTCAAGAGTCAACCCAAATAAATGAGCTAGTAAATGTGGAACTGTTTCAGTTTAACTACTAGATTTTAGTCAAGTCATAACTATAAAACTGCATTAATTATTTGGAGAGATTTTTTTTTCTGAGATATTAAATTCTCTTAAGATTGATCTGGTTGATTTTGAAAATAAATAAATCATATCAAGTGATACGATTTTAATCTAAAAGTTATGTAAAAAGACACAATTTTAATATAATTAAATTTTAATTAAAATTAGATTTCAACTGAATCATATTATTTTGATAATTTTATTTATTTTAATAATTAATGTATAAAATTTTAGCTGATTCAAAATCTCAAATATAAAGAAAGAGAGAAAACAGAGTTTCAAAGTGTTTTTTTAGTTTTTTTTTTCTCTGTATGGAACTAAACTTTTTTAGTTGTTTTTTTTTTAATTTTCTATTGAGTTTTGAGATTTTAGTCAATAAAAATTTCAGCTTTTTAAAGAAAAAAAAAATATGTTGGAGATATCACATTGACTAGATATAAGAATATTTCATTGTATATAAATGGGTACAAACCTCATCCTATAAGCCGGTTTTATGGGGTTGAGTTAGGTTTAAAGGTCACTTTGTAATATGGTATCAGAGTCATTTCGATCTTATCCTAACAAGTGTTTGTTGGACCTATGTAATATGGTATCAAAGTCATTTCGATCTCAACGTGAAATAGGTATAAATCTCACTCCATAAATCGATTTTATGGATTGAATTAGAATTAAAGTATGCTAATTAATAAAATAGAAAATATTTGTATGATCTTGAGAAGGGAAGTTAGCATGTGGCATGTCAGTTCCCATTTTGGCAATAAATAACATGTTCCACTACTGTGTATATTGTTGACTGAGAACTAAAGAAAGGACCAAATATCAAAACTAACAGAAGATGAAACAATCATTAATATCACTGAAAAATAAATGCTGTCATGTGAATCGTATCAGAGACCAGTAATTGCTGTAGCTTCTTCTTTTCTCTTGCGCATGCAGTTTCCCTACTTTCTCCGATCTGCAATCATTGTTCACCCAAAATAATGCACACAAAAGGACAAACACATTTCTCTCAATTATATTCTCTTTTCAAGATTTAATATTCGCATGTTGAACAAAAGATCATGAACATGAGTTCCCATTTGAGAAGACGATGCTTTAGTTTGTGACAGATACGATTTGTACCAAGAGATTGCATGTGCCCTAGGCGCAATTCAAGGACATGCAACTCAATTTCTCTTTCAGTTCCTACTGTCACAGTTTTTTCTTTAAAACCATATAACATTCATACTTTTTTTTTCTTTAGTATATAATGTAATCAATCTCAAATCTTTCAAAATAGTTTTTTAGATTAGTGACTCTTTTGGGCCTTTGATTTTGGAAAATTCAGGTTCTGATTCGATTCCTTGATTGGTAAGTAGAGTGTGGGAAGTATGACTTTAGTGTCCTAAAAATATAATTTTGATTATTTATTTTAAGTAATGCAAAAGTTTTTTTTGTTTGGTCTCCCATATGTTTTTTTTATTAAAGTTATGTTTAATAAATATGACTTTGTTTTCATTTAAGTCGTGTTTACTAATCATGATTTTTACTATTTTATTTGACTAAAATCGTATTTAATAAATATAGTTTTTTTTTATTAAATTTCTGTTTAGTAAAAATGACTTCAGAATAAAAGAATATAAGTTATATTTATTATACACTACTTTAGTATAAAATAATATTAAATATAATTTCTATTACGGAAAATAATAATATTAAAATCATATTTATAGAGCATAATATTTTTAAAACGGATTTTAAACATGATTTTTTAAAAGCTATTTTATTAAGTATTGTTATGAAAGTTGACATAGAAGTTAAGCTGATACCTTTAAAATCAACAATCATATGACATTACATAAAAAAAATATTATTAAAAAAAAGAAATACAAACAAATATAGGGAACTAGACCAAAATCCATATATAAAAAACTTAAAAAAAAGTGATATTTAGGTAATATATACCGTAAAGAATTCCGAGAATAGAGTAAATTGAAACCTATTATATTAGTGAAATTGTTCTCATGGATAAACCCTACTTTATAAGTTTGTCAGCACATGCATTGTTTTCACGAAAAATGTGAGAAATCCTAAATTTGATTTTTCCATAATAATCAAGGCAAGTTTTTCATATCTATTATGAAGACTAGGAGAACCCCTAGCAGCACTAACAATATTAATTTTAACCCAACCAGGTAAAAGAAAATCTCATCTAATAGGAAGAGGATGTAAACATGATTTTTTTAATTTTTTAATTCTTTTTATAATTTATGGTATGATAATTTTTATTTTATTTTATTTTTAGTAGGGTAAAATATTTATTTAGTACTTTTACTTTTAATTCCTGAACCATATCAAACTTTTTAGATATATTAAAACAAATATGTTAGTAAAGATTAAGAAATTGAAATAACCTATGTTCTTATTTTTTTTATCGATAATATTAATGTTGTTAACTCAAGATATTAGGTATTTCAAAACTTGCTAACTCTATTAGGCTTTTACTCTTATTAGAAAATTTAGTAACTAAGAAGTGTTATAAATGGTATTTAGTGGATTAAGAGGTAACTAAAATGACAACTCCTATTTAATTTCACTATTCAAAAAAATATGTATTGCAATATTGTTGATTAAATTTGCATGAAAATATGTTACTCAAATTTAGCTGGATGCAATATTAAACTATGACTTAATTATGGTTAGGCATTTAATATGTTAATGTTGATATGATGCCTAACCACTTTAATATAACTATAGTACAACTAATTAATTAGTGTAGATATGCATATATAATTAATAACCATTTTCATGACATGGTCAAAATATAAGATATGCTTTTATAATATTCTCGAAAGGCATGGCATAACCTATTTTTCATGACAACTCAAAGGCATGACTGGCACTTGATACACAAAAGCATAATTGCTTCATTTTTTTTATTACAAATTATAAAATTATTCCATGAGTTGAAAAAAATAGATGAGGAATTGACCAAGTTTCATAGAATAAGATCGCAATTTGTTAAACAAAAATAAAATAGAATAATGCCACCATCTTGTAGCACACTCTTACGACTATTCAACAACAGCATAGTCCCAAAACGTAAATATTAATTATTATTTGGTTATATTGCAGCAGTTTATTTAAGATTAAATCACCTTTTATATCTCTAAATCTAGTCTGTATTAAAATTAATATATTTTAAAAAAATAGTATTTTTAAATCTATTTAAATAATTTCAAACCATAACTTTCAAATTGAGTTTTCTTAGATATAATAAGAGATGCATTTTATAAATTTTAGTCAATTATATTATATTTTAAATTTTAATTAATATTATTTAACTTTTAAAGTTTGTATTTTAATTAACTGATCATTAGTAGATATTCTATTGTTTTTTTTAAATTTTGAATAATTTTATCGAATCTAACTCCTAATAATTAATATATCTATAACTTTCGATAAATGACATTAAAATCTAACGGTCTATTTAATTTGATTTAAAATTTAGAATTTAGATTTTAAAATTTAGGATTTAGGATTTAACATTTATTTTATTTTCTTAATTAATGGTATAAAATATTTTTCAAATATCTTATATTTAGAAAAATAAAGTTGCAACACTGTCAAATTAACATATGTATTAATATTGGATATCAAAAGTACTAACTTCATTTTTAAAAATCACTTTAAATATATAGGAACTAATTTTTGAGATTAAAAAAATATTTAACCTAAACAAAGATTATATATAGACACCATTGTCCTGTGTTTCGCAGCATGTTGACATGAAGTAGCTTCCAAACGAATGATGCCGACAATGCTTCTCCTAAAATGTAAATGGTCCCAAAGATCATAAAATTAATAAGCGTGACCATTTTAATAATGAACTTTAATACCTCAGGTTATTAATAACTTTATCTTTCACTTCTTATGTTAATTATTAAAATGTTAATTAGGTTAAATTATGTCATTTTCAAACTTAATATAAAGATAACTAGTATAAAAATAAATTATTTTATGTGGATTAATCACACAACATAAAGATAACAAGTGTTATATCAGGAGTAAGTGAGGGTTAAACGTCTGACTTTCAATATGAATAAACCTAAAACAAGTTAAAGACCATCTTGTGTACGCATCAGCAACAAGCTCGAATGGTCAGATACCTTGGCGACTTAGCAGGGTCTCGACAGAAAGCAATATCCACGTCATATCTAAGGTTAGGAACGCTAATCTTTATTAGGGACTATAAAGCGTGATTAAACGTCTATTGGGTCTATTTAACCTTTCTGACCAGATAAAACCCACCAGAATAATATAAATAAAAGGAGATCCTCATGGTAGAAAATGATGTTATCTTGAACGGTTAGACTACCAAAATTAACCTCAACTAATTTGAGCGTCAGGTATATTTTTAGGTATCCCGCCCTCTCAGACATCAGGAAGAACAACTAAAGTGAGAGCAGGCTGGAGCAGTTTGGTAGGAGATATTTAATCTCGAATAAATTGTATGAATAAAAAGTATTATTATAACTTATGTTACCTTATTCACAAACTTGTACACATTAAAACAACTTTTCCATCAATAAATAACAAGCTTATGGAGCAATTTGTAGAAAGAGCAGAAAAAATGAAAAAATGGATAGTGAGCATAAAGAGTTACAAGAAGAATCACATCTTAGAGATACAACCATTTTGATTCCTTGGTTAAATTGTAGAGTTCAATAGAGAGAAAAAGACACCAAACTTCTTTATGAAAATGAATAGTTCATTGAATCTTTGAGACCCTTTACGCCAGTAAAAGAATTTCAGACATAAGTTTTATTATAAAACACAAAGAAAATGAAAATTTAGCTCCAAATCATTAAAAAATACACATAACTAACTAGTTGGTTTTAAATATATGTCTAATGAGTTTTTCTTTGAATTATCGACATATGAATTAAATATCAAGCTAAAATATTTTGAAGAGTGAAAGATTTTGCAGTCAACCTGGTGGCAGTGATGGCAGCACAATTATGACGGTTAGGTTCTCTTTTAACAACATGGAATAAGAAAGTAATTATTTTTTTTATTGAAAAAGAATAAAATAAATTAGTTCATTTAAATGATGTAATTTTTTTTTCACTGCTTTATTTTAGAAAAGGCAATTAATGGGTATCACTTCTATGTATTTAATTCTAAATAGATGGAAAATCATTCCAGAAAATCAGCTTCATTAGACTATAATTCATTGATTTCTGTCTTTTTAAATAATGTTGTGGCGAGAATTTCATCGAAATTATTATTTTGACTGCACATGCTGCATGTTCTTTTTTCCTCGCAAGTCAATGCTTGGATCAATATTTTAATTGCTTAACTTTTGACCAATTTTCATCTTCTGAATTAGAAAATTAATAAAGGATAACGTTTATTTTATAAGATAATACAGAAACTAGTATAATAGTACTCTAAACTAACTTTGATTCAATGTAATTTTCAGATTAAAAAACAAAGTTTTTAAAATTTTATAACGTAATGTGTATTGTGTTTTATAATGTATTATATTTGAAATATAATGTATTATATTTTAATTTTTGAATTGATATTTTAATTTTTATATGTTGAACGTTATGATATTGAGTTTAGGGTTTAAAGTTTAATATGTGACTTTGGAGCACATATAACTCTAGTTGGAAGTCACAACCAGTGTTATATGTGTCTTTTGAAGCACATATTTTTGAATATTTTATTCAAATTTTGGTACATATTACATTGGATTTTACAACTAATGTTATATGTAATTGACATTTTACACCAGTGATACATGTCTTCTACAACCGATGTTATAAGCATTTTTTGTACTAGTGTTTGTTGAATTATTTATTAAACATGATACCTAGGGTTATTATTTTTCTAAAAATTCATATTAATTTGATGCTAAAATATAATAAATACAAATTTATATTATTATTAGTTTCAATGGTCTGATTATTAAGTTAATGTTCATATTATTATAAAACCCTATTGCAAGTGAATGAAAAATATTTGATTTAAAATAAATATTTATATTTTTGTATGGACCGGAAAGGATACTCACGATCAAGTATAATTTATGGTCTTCTAGATATGGTGAGTCGTCAGTATTCGATCGTTGATCGTTAATTTTTTATTGTTGGTCTTCGATCGACGTTAGGAGTACCTGCATAAGATCCTTCGACATTCAAGTTAGAATTTTGTATTCAGTGATTGAAGTATTAAATACTATTAAAATGCGTACATTTGTCTTGTCTTGAAGTGTATTTTTATAGTGTCAACATGGATCTCTACTATTGGATCTAGTTTAACACAAGTTACCAAATTAACTCTAGTATTAGACAAATATTTTATACAATAATCATGTTAAGCATGTTATTGGAGAAGTTTCTCAAGATATACTTGGTTGTAGAGGGTTTGGCCATAGCATAGTAGTGTATTCGGCTATATACAATTTCTATTGATAATTAATCTACACTCTCAATGATACTTCATCAAGATGTACATTGGAATAGAAGAGTCTCTCTAATGGAAAATTGACATCAAAACATGGTTTAACTTGTGACTTTATAAAATTGTTGAAGGTTTCATTTCTAGATTCACATAGAATCATTCTCCAATTTTTTTTTCTGATATCTTTTTTTCTTTTTCCTGTATATCCACTGCAGAATCTCGATTCTAGTTGATTTGGACATAAAATCTGTTGTTCTATGGGTGCGAGAGAAAAAAAAATGGATTCCTGAAAAATGCTTCACGTATCAATGCTTCACATTGATATTTCTAATTGACATATATTTGAATTGATTCCAAGATTACATAATTTGATTAAATATTGCCATTACTTATGATTAAGAATATTACCTTATGGTGAAATAAATTCATGCTTTGTTTCAATAGTTTTCAGCTATCGTGGGATTAAATATGATTTTTTTTACTAAAATTGTATTGAATATTACATGCATCGTGTCTAATTGTCCTTGCTAATATAATTTATATGATGGTGGAATTTATTTAATATTACGGTCTTAGAGTTTTTAATATCTTGTCGATATTAACTATAAGAAAATGGTTTATCTTTATGGAAATTTTCTTATGCATTGTAGTTTTGGATCCTTAAGCATAATTACAATGGAATAAGTGTTCTTTTTGAAATTTTAGTTCCTTCTTGTATATTTATTGACCAATTCTTATCCAAAACTATTATTGCTTTGTCTTGTATGGATAATCATAGGAGAAAAGCCTCTCTATTGACATATTTTATATTATTAATGAGTTAAAATACGACAAGTGATGTGTTTGGTGACAATGAGACACGCCACAAAAATAAGACAATTAAGGATAATGTTTGGGATATTTAAAATGTAAAAGAATTTGTCTATGTTGTTGGTGAGAAATTAAAGTTTGGAAGTTGAAAAGGGCTTGCTCTCTATCTTTGTGAAAAACACTATTTATAGTGGAGTAGGTGAACATTTTATGAAAATGGTGGTGAATTTAGTACAACAACCTAAAAGTCCATGAATATGAATATTTTCTTATTTTGATATGTGTTTGAATCTCTTGCATCTCAGTTTGATGTTTTGATACTTCATATAATGCATAACATAATGTTGGTTTGATGAAATCATACTCATTAAGAAAGTGTAAATTATAAAAAATGGAAAGTCTCGTAGTGTAAAGTGTGTCTCGTGTAATAATAAGTTTTTTTTAATATTAAGACTAGGAAATTCACTTAAGAAGGAAGATATAATTTACATTATGGAGATCACTTTGGTAATAATTTGGAGAAAAATCTTATTACCCAAAATCAAAATGCAATGTGAAGTATAAATAGAAAATTTAAGAATTGTCTTGAGAACAAGGAATACAAGTTTTTGAATTTGAATAATATAACTATGTCTTTTATAAGAAATTTAATTTATATTTTTGTGTTAGATGATTTTGGTTCTTCTTTTTCACTAAAAGAAATTTATTAAATAAAAATTAATTTTAGATAAAAAAATAATTAATTATCAAAATTTATTAATATTTAAATTAGTTTATATTATCAATAAAATTTATAAATTATTTTTTAAATTGATATTTAATTAACTACCAAGATTTTAGTTTTAAACTACTTTAGATTCTAAAGTTGATAGTTAAAACATTAATAACTAATTATATATCAATTTAGAAACTAGTTTATAAATTTTATTAATAATAAAAATTATTTTACATATAGTAAATTTTTTAATTTTTAAAATAATAAATAATTTAATCAATGTAATAACTAATTATTTTTTATATGAAATTAATTTTTATTTAATAATTTTTTTCTAATGTGTATTTTATGACTTTTTTTTTCCTATGACCAGTGTAAATGAGTTTTAAGATAAAAAAAGTATGTAACTATAAAATAGAAAGGTAGTCCTATATTTGTTGATAAGTGGTATAAGTAAAGAGAAATTTTTTATTGTAAAGACTTTTTTTTCCTTTCTGTTTCTGCTAAATATTTTTATTTTGTGATGGCTTTGGTGGCTCATTTTACTTAGAGATTTATAAAATAGATGTTAAAACAACTTTTTTATTTAAAATGGTGACTTTTTACTAGGATGTGTAGCTATATCAATTCAGAGATTTAAAAAGAAAAAAAAAAGTAAAAAACACTTGATTTGTAAATTGAGAAATTTCATTTATGAATTGAAGCAACCTTTTAAACAATGATACTTGAAATTTGATGAGACTATTTTCTATCTCAATTTTTAAAGAAAATGTAATTGATCAATTCATCTTTTTTTTAAAAAAAAGAGTTGGAGTAAGTTTGTTATTTTTTTCTTGTAAATTGATGATAACTTTTTTGGTTTGAAAGGACTTTTTAAACAAGTGTTCTTGCTTTGTCTTTGAAAAGTTATGTTTGAAAATATTTTAAGCATGTTTAATATGGAAAAAAAGTGTAATTCTTGTATTTTACATGTTTAAAAGGGTAAAAAACTTTCTAACATCCAATATCCTAAAGAGTTAAAAACAAGTTGAAATAGAGAAGTCTCATATGTTTCTATTACTGGCAGTCATACGTGTGTTTAAGTATGTGCACCTCTTGATATTTTTTTCAACACTTAAAGTGCATTGGAAGTACTTAAACAAACTTGGTGTGAACATTGAGGTATTTATATGATACCAAGGAACACTTGCTTACTTAGAGGAAGTCTGATTATCTTGAGGTAATGGACTATTCTAATTTACATCATGGTGGTTGTTCATATCATCATAAATATACATCAGGATATGTTTTAATGTTTCATAGAAGAGTTGTGCAGACACTTACAACAACCTCAACTATGAGAGCAAAACATGTGACTTTTTACAATGTTAATTGTCAAACCTTAAGATAAATAACTTTACTTCTAAGTTCCCTCATGTGGATTAGCTCTAAAAGGGTGTTGAACAGAACTCAAGATTCTTTTCACAAATAGTTAGACTGTTTAATGAATAAGAAAAAACAACATAGCAATTTATAATAGTTTACCCACAACTCTTATGTTACATCCAGTTCATCTTGACATTCCCAAATGATTCTACTAATCAAAACTTAATTACAAACACGAGTACACAAACCAATTCTAGTTATCCCTTCTCAATTTTCATGAGACTGAGAACATGAGTATTCTTTAGTTGTCACTTTGTGCTACAAAAATATATGATTGATGGTAACAAAGGTAAACTCTCAATGAGAGAATATGGCAAAAATTCTCACAAATGGGTTGTGTCGCAACGTGAAGAATACAAAGTTTAACACTTTTCACAAAGACATATTATATTTAAGTTTAAAATACTTGTATATCCTATAGTTCTTTGGTGATGAACACTTGAAACTTTGATCAATATATAGACGTTGTGGAAAACATGAAAACACAAGAAGGAGGGTTGAATTGTGTTTTGAAATTTTTTGCATCTTTTCACAAGTATCCTCTGATACTACATAGTTAGATGATATGTTTAATTCAAGTCAAATGAACTGGCACATGTTTTCACAAACATAGATTTAAAAGCTTCACCTTCTTACGTTAGTTACAAGTAAATAACATACAATTTACAAAGAGATGGAAATAGTATACACAATATTTTAATATTGGCTCGACTGATAGCAAAGACTACGTCTAGTTCTTAACCAACCAATCAAGTTCCACTGAGCAAACTATCATTGTGAAGTGCAATCAAGTACTTTTTCCACTCCCATTCACTTCTGGGTGATCCCGTTCAAGTATTCTTTTCACAAGTCACTTTCAGCTTAACCAAATATTCTTTCACAAGTCACTCCTGACTTAACTCAAGTATTCTTTCACAAGTCACTCTAACTTAACTCAAGTATTATTTCACAAGTCACTCCTGACTTAACTCAAGTATTCTTTCACAAGTCACTTTTGGCTCAACCCAAGTACTATTTCATAAACCACTTTTGTGATCAATACAATGCCTTTTTTTTTTTATCAAAATCACGTTTTACGCTCATAAGAAAAGGTAGCATCTTTCAACGTATACAAGGTTTAGGCTCTTTACACTAGTTTTCTAGAACAAACACAAACAATGTTCTTACAAAACTTTTTATGACCAAAAAATTCAGCAGAATTTCAATACTTGACAATAATGGTTATTTTTCTTGTTCTTCTTTTCAAAGCATGTCTTTGTATAGGCTCAAAGAATGTAGCCATTTTTATTTCATCTTCTTTGAACTCATTTAGAGGTTTTCTTCTTCATCTATAGTCTGATGAACTTGAACATTAAGAAGCATTAAATGAGCTTTAGCCAATATTAATTGTGTTTCTCTTCTTCATGCAACCTCTGTAAGAGCTAGCAGTACTTATCTTCTTCGATAGTAGAACCTTTTACACTAAAAAAAGGTAAAATTGCACACTGTACAATACAGATAATTGAGCTAGAGTTGAATATTACTTTTGTTAGGATAATTGGTGAACATTACAATTTTATCTTGAATCCCAAAAGATATTTGAATGAAGCCTTTGTTCGCGTGGATATCTTGGAAATAAGTAGTGAACACCATTATCTACATCATAGACATAAGCCTAAGGAATATTCTTTGTATCATCTAATCATCATCAATCATCTATTACATTTTTGGGTAATTTGCATGTTGCTCTTATCAACTGTCAGACAAAGAACTTGCACCTGTATGATTTGATCTTTTCGTTCAGCATCTTCCCGACGCAACTACATTGGTTCATGCTTTGTTAGTTTAAGGAGTTAGGCAAAACCACGGGGTGTTGGACTTTTTCCCTAACAATCTTCTCCCTTTTTTTATGGTGTTTAAAACAATGAACATTTTGTAATTACATAGCAATAGTTCATAAAAGAAACATTGGGTTCAAGCGTTAAACCACATCTTCTTTGTCATCAACTTTAAGTTGCACGATTCATCAAAATATACAACTCATCAATATCAGATGCTCCCTTTGAGTTGTAGAATTTGAAAAATGTTTGCAACTCATCAATGGTAACTTATGTGCCTTTTCCATGGTTGAAAGTTCCTCTTGACTTGAGCTTCTTCTTCTTCTTTTGCAGGCTCCCCTTAAACAAACATCTTCCATTGAACTTGAGTGTTGATTTCCTCTTCTTTTTCAGTAACCTCTTTTTTTTTCTTTTCAGACTCCACTTTGGAAAGCATACATTATCATGTTAGTATCATCTATTGGTTATGTTTTTTTATCCTTTTTCCTCTCCCCCTTAGACAGACATAATCTCATGATGCCTTCATGTTCTTTTAAGTGCATGCTCACCTTTCTCCATCTACCTTCTTTTCCTAAGTGGATGTTCCTTTTATAATTCTCTCCCTTTTTTAAGTATCATCAATAAAGGCGTGGTGCCTTTTGGGTAAACAACCTTTATACCCTTGTAGAAATGAAAGTGTACCTGTGTTTGTGGACGATCTACAATGAGCATGTAGGAGGTTGAAACAGTAATGCAATGATGCATTGAATCAAAAGCAAAATGATTACATCTCTAACTCGAATTTGAAGAGATATTTGAATGAAACTTCTATTTGGTGCAGATTTATTTTACAAAAGATGGTGAAGACATTCTTTAAATCACAAACTTAAAGTTTAGAAATATTCTTTGAGTACATGTCAGCTTAGAGTATTGGTTGTACTTATTGTTTGACCATCTATCAAATTGAGTGGATAGTCTACATAGTACTCTTATCATATACACCTTTATGATATGTTATTTTTCTTATGTGTCTGTCAGAAACAACTGCATTGATTCATGTTTGTAGGTTTTTAAACACTTTGTCAAAACTATAAGATGTTGAACTTTTGCTCTAACAGACACTGAGAATATGATCATTGCTTAGTATAATATTCAACGATGATATCTCTTTGTGCTTGATAATAAGATCATTAATCTTTTGTATGGATTTTTTTAATATTAATTTTAATTTCACATATAACATTATGTATAGAAGGTTGTTCTTCCTTATAAATAATGCAAGTTATAAACAAGTAAGTATTGCAAGAATATTTGACATAAATGAGTCATTTTGATTTTTCAATGCTTACGTTATTGATTAAGTTTCATATCAATTTATTCTTTAAATATATTTTTGAACATTGTTGAAATTATATATTTTATTATATAAATATGTCTTATTGGATGTCAATAATTAAGATCAATTCATATAAATCAACTCTAACCAAATATATTTAATTTTATGTATAATAAAGTTTCTAGTTATGACTTGATTACACATCATGCTATCATATTTAATAGATTCCAAGTTACTTAGACTTTCTTGCACTTCAATGTAAACGATTGAAGGTTTTGATGAGATTAACTATACATATGCTTTATAAAACACATGTTAAATAATTCATAAACAATACATTAATTCAATTACTTGTTCATATTTGTTAAAATAAAAGCATTCACTAAGAAATGATCTAATAAGTTTAGATAAGTACTGTAGCACAACAAAAATGGTATTTAGCAAACCTAAAAGATTTCTTGCTATTTAGATTATTGATCAAATTAGTAATCAAATCAAGTCTCTAAAAGTCTAGTTTTGATTTAATTACAACCAATTTTAAAGTTATTACTATTTAGTGACTATATTTTTTTTACAACTTTTAAATTATTGTTTAGAATGATCACTACAAGAAAAAAAAGTTTTAATAGAAGTTATTTAGTGGAGGTTAATATAACCTTAGGAATTGATTTAATTAATGGAGGTTTTTTCTAAAACCTCAACAAAATAACGGAGGTTTTTTAACCTTAGCTAAATTCCAAAGGTTTATTCTAAAACCTCAGTAAAATAACAGAGGTTTTTTTAACCTTTATTAATTTCCAAAGGTTTATTTTAAAACCTCCGCAAAATAACGAAGGTTTTTTTAACCTTCGTTAATTTCCAAAGGTTTATTTTAAAACCTCCACAAAATAACGAAGGTTTTTTTAACCTTTGTTAATTTACAAAGGTTTATTTTAAAACCTCCATAAAATAACAAAGATTTTTTTAACCTTCGTTAATTTCCAAAGGTTTATTTTAAAACCTTCGTTAAATTCTAAATATTTATTCTAAAATCTCATCAAAATAATAGAGTTTTTTAATTTTTTTTAAGTGTCAAAAATTTATTGTAAAACATCAATAAAATATATTTTCTCAATTCTTAATAAATAGATATAATTAAATTTTTTAGTGAGTTTAGCCTAAACTGGTATACATATTTAAATATGCTTTGAACTTAGGTTTTAGAAGTTGATTCATTAATTGAAGTTAGAAGGCACTTCATTAATTGAAATTATTATTCAATTCTTAAAGATTGTTTTTATGAATTTCAATAAGTAAAAATAAGTTGTAAATGTGAAGTGACATTAACTTATCACATATATACATCATCATAATTTATTTTTTGGTTACATTTGCAGTATCAAATTTTGAAGAATCATACACTGGAAACTATTCATTATAATAATATTAATAATAATATTAATAATAATATTAATAATAATATTAATAATAATATTAATAATAATATTTATAATAATATTAATAATAATATTAATAATAATATTTATAATAATATTTATAATAATATTAATAATAATATTTATAATAATATTTATAATAATATTAATAATAATATTTATAATAATATTAATAATAATATTTATAATAATATTAATAATAATATTAATAATAATATTTATAATAATATTAATAATAATATTTATAATAATATTAATAATAATATTTATAATAATATTAATAATAATATTTATAATAATATTAATAATAATATTTATAATAATATTAATAATAATATTTATAATAATATTAATAATAATATTTATAATAATATTTATACTAATATTAATAATAATATTAATAATAATATTAATAATAATATTTATAATAATATTAATAATAATAATAGTAATAATATGAATAATAATAATAATAGTAATAATATTAATAATATGAATAATATTAATAATATGAATAATATTAATAATATGAATATAATATTAATTATAATAATAATATTAATAATAATGTTAATATAATATTAATATGGATAAATTATGTTAATATAATATTAATATGTATAAATTATGTTAATATAATATTAATATGTATAAATTATGTTAATATAATATTAATATGTATAAATTATGTTAATATAATATTAATATGTATAAATTATGTTAATATAATATTAATATGTATAAATTATGTTAATATAATATTAATATGTATAAATTATGTTAATATAATATTAATATGTATAAATTATGTTAATATAATATTAATATGTATAAATTATGTTAATATAATATTAATATGTATAAATTATGTTAATAATAATAAGTAAAATAAAAATGATAATATGATTAAAGAACTTCTCTGGTCTAGTGGTTAACTCTTCCCTGGTTATTGGAAGGACTTGGGTTCAAATCCTGGTTGATGTGCTTTCTTTGCAATATTAACTGTGGTTGCTTGGGTTTTTATTTTACGGAGGTTATGAAAGCCTTTTCCTGGTTTTTAAAAAAAACCCCGGAATGGTTTAGCGAGGGAAACCGCAACCCAGGGTAAACCTGTAGTGGATATTGGCATCTTAAGTGTGAAAAATGTTTGTGACTAAAATTTTAGTGGTTATTTTTTTAAAATAATTGTTCAAGAACTGATTGCAAATATATTGTTGCAAAATTCTAAAAATTAATATAAAATTTAGTCACTAATTTAGTTGCAACTTGTTTTAAAAATAAAAAAATTTATTCTATATTAACAATTTGATTAACAAAACTATTTGTAATTTCTAATAACATTCAAAGACATTTCATCTCAAACTTATAATATAAATAAAAGTGTTGCATCAATATAATGTAGACAAACACAAATTTACAGTCAAACTAATTAAAGTGTGGACTTAGTCAAACTAATTAAAAGTGTGAAGTTCACAAACTAAATACAAAATTTACCGGAAAACTAATTAAAGTGTGGACTTAGTCAAACTAATTAAAAGGATGAAGTGAGATAAATTAAATAAAAATTAAAAATGATTAGACTCTGATAATTAAATATCATTTATAATCGTAGTACCTTTAAAACTTTGGTCTCCAATATTTTTTGTGGAGGCTCTAGAAGTGTTGTAATACATATTGCATTTGTTGAAAATGCTGTATATATTTGTCCAATATTTGTTTCTAATATTCCTTTAGATTACACTCTACATTAATTTAAGTATCTTATTTTGCATTTTCTCCATCATATCTTATTAACTTTAAAATAATTTTTTTTATTATAAATGTTTAGGGTTTATCCTTAGATAATATGTTGTAACCTATCAATAAATTGATAAATTATATTATTAGTTTCGAAACTTATGTTAATTTAATTTTAAATATTGTAATTTTTCAACTATACACATCCATTTTTTTATTTTTTTATTTTTTTTATCAGCAAACTATACACATCCATAAACCATAGACTCAGAAACTATGGAATATGTTAGAAGAATTTGAGTCAAAACTTTTATACAAATAGACTTTTATTAAAAAGTTATTATTTTGAATTTTTGTTTAAATTTAGTATGTTTTATATACGTTTGTACTTCTTGATTAATTAATCTATTTATAACACTAAAATATAAATAGATACATAAACAAGTAAAAGGATAGACATATAAATAGATAAACAAATATAGATAGAGAAAAATAATAGACAGATATACACAAATAAAGATATAGAGCGAAAGAAAAATGAGAAGATAAGCAAATAAACATAAAAATAGACAAAAATAAACATATAAGAAGATAGACAAACAAACGAAAAAGAAAAATAACGGAGGACAAATATATACGTAAAAATGAAAGAAAAAAAATATTATAAAATGAACTTTGAGCCTAACTCAATCTCATAAAATTAGTTTATTGGGTGAGGTTTGCCTTCACTTATATACAATTAAATGTCTTAATATCTAGTCGATGTGAAATCTCAAAAAAAATAGTAGAGTAAAAGAGAGAAAGAAAAAATAAATATAAAGAAAATAAATAACAAAATTTATTTGTATTTATTTTAATTAAATTTAAAATAATTCAATTTTAAGTGATGAAATTGGTTTTATAATGAATTCCTCGTATTATAGAACCACATTCTTTGTCAAAGAAATCATTGACTATAAATTAGATTATCATGCTAAAATTGGTAAATGGGTGACTTTATCCTTCTTCTAGAACTTATATTGTCACTCTCGTGAACCATATTTCTAATTACACAAAGATCATATAAGAAAAAGGGTTGTTTAAGAATTATAGAGCTATTAAATTTTTTTGAAATGAACCAAATTAATATTAAACTAAACCATATCACATAAAAAAAAACTAAATTAAACTCTCTTTTTTTTCTTAAAAACTAAATTATTCATAAATATAACTACCCAAATTAAACTTGATTATAACTTATAAATCGGAAAAATATATTTTAAAATAAGGTTTGTGATAATAATAATTAATACAAATCGGAATATTCAAGTAGTATTACATGTTAAGTTTTGGACGTTTCATTCAAACATTAATGTCATTTAATTAATTTTATAATTGGTTCCATTAGTTGAATATTTTTTAAATTTAGTTCAGTACTATTCAATAGAGGCCTAAGCTTTATTTTCTTTATTTGGGATGTTTCATATGTATTATTTGTGCTCAATTTAAGCATGTTTATCATCAATGAACCTTTTTTGCTTATAAAAAAACAATAACTAATCATACTAAGTTTAGGGTTTACCAGAAAACATAGAAACATGTCACATGAGATTTTTTGCAAAAACTTCATCTTATTCTTCCCACGTTTCATTACTTACCACTTTGTTTTATTCTTTGAATAAAATCATTTGAGGTGGATTTAAAAGTTCAAAAAGTAATATAAGAGAATTTTGATAAAATAATTTGTGTACAAGTTTCTTTTAACTTATCCAAAAGTTACTTTTATTTTTTTATGTTTTTTCTCTTGTAAAATAAAATCAAATTTTGTTTTTGGATTTTGGAGTAACTATATGTGAATTTGTGGAATAATTTTTTTAAGCATTATCCATCTCAAATCCTAACAAACCTTCATTTTTTCCATAAAATATTTTAGGAAATTCTTACTAAACCTTTCATGCTCAAGAATCTTAGCCACTTTTTCACCTTGTTTTGTATACCAAACACTAATTTGTAGCCAATAGTTTGATGGCTTTTGACATATATGTACACCTTTCTTGCACTACTATGGTGATAGAAATCCATAGAAAATGTTCTACACCTAACAAACCTTCCTTTCAATTTTACTTCAAACTATTACCATAAACCTACTTCACAATAATGTGAAATATTACTATTTTGTGATGGGTTATTACTCTTCCATCATCAAGTCTTCATTAATACAACTCCATAACAAAAAAGTTTAACCAACAAGTTTGGCATAAAGGATTAATATATTTAATCCAAACTTAAATAATTTCATTCCCATTAGTGGTTAAGTTTGATCTTTTAACCAAAATAATTTCTATGTAAAATTTAGTTCACTTCTTACTAGAGTAGTATGGAGTTTTGAAACCCTAATATATTATGTACAAGAGAAACAAAAATAAAATAATAACATATTTTCCTTTGTCTAATGTTGGAACTATTTCATGTAAAAGAAATAAAAGAGTACCACAACTTACTTTTTCTTCTTTGAAAATCATTAAAAAAATTATTAAATAAAAAATCAATTTTAGAGACAAAAAATAGTTAGTTGTTATATTGACTAAATTAAATATTATTTTAGAGACTAAAAAAATATTTATATCAAAATTAATTTTTCTTATTGATAAATAGCTTTTAAATTGGTATTTAAATTAGCTACCAAAATTTTAGCTATCAATTATTTAGATTTTAAAGCTGGTAGTTAAAACTTTAATAGCTAATTAGCTATCAATTTAGAAACTATTTATCAATAATATAAATTAATTTAAATACCAATAATTTTTTTTAATCTTTAAAATAATATTTAATTTAGTTAATATAATAATTAATTATTTTTTATCTTTAAAATTAATTTCTATTAATGATTTTTTACACTGAATAACTGTTTTTTTTCCTCAAACAACTAGTGCTTTCGAATTTTTTCTACATTTGTATCTTCTGAGATAAAATTTAAGTAGGATGAAATCTTTGAAATCACGTTTATATCTTCAAATATTAACAAAAATGAAATTCAAATTTAATTTAACTCTACAAAATTCACTTATAAAAATGAGATTTTGAAGTAAAATATATATAAATTTATTTTCTATTTTTCTTTTAATAATATGCAGAATGTATAACTGTAGTAGAGAGTATGATTAACCTAACTCACACAGGTGGCATGGATTCATTCACGGCACTAATCATGCATATTGGCCCACATGAGGAAGGGTTTAGGTAGTGAAAATGCAACCACCATTAAATGTGTTCTTTATAATGCAATTTCAAAATATAATCCAAACAAGTGGGTTCAATTTTCAACATCCAAATCAATTTTTTTATTTTTATTAAATATTTAATCAACATATTTAAAAAAAAATTTGATTAAAACCAAAATTTACTTCAAACTTTAAGTTAATTTAAAGTTATAACATTTTTTTTTTTAATTTTAGAATTCAACTCAATTCAATTTTCAAACTGAAATATTAGCACCCTTAAAATCTTTTTTGGTTGCGTGCTCACTAACTTTAGTATACATTTTGACTAGTTTTCTATGAATAAAATTAAGCAAATAAAAACTAAACTAAATTTCTTTATAAATTAAGATTAATATTCAAAAATTATATAATTTTGTTTGTTGATTATTTTGTGTATAAACTAATTCTACAAGTTACAATAATAAGAGTGCATATTATTTTGTTACTTGTACCAATTTTACATTAAAATTGTTTCTTTCTTAAGATTTTCAAAGTGTTTGTTGTTTGGTGAAGATAGAATCAATGTAATAAAGATTGTTGAATTTGACCCAAACTAGAGATTTGGTTTTAGTGATAGATTCATGTTTAGATTTTCTTTTCATAGAACACTAATAAAAATAAGAATTATTTATTTTATAAAAACATCGTGAAAATTGTAAGTTGTGATTTAAATTCGGGTAAAAAATTCCTCATATTCATTAAAAAAACTTAGTTTTCATTATCTAAAACAATTATCCATAAATATTAAAATTATTTTATTATATAATAATTAATTAAAATAAAAATATTTTATAACTATTTTATTATAATTTTGCTTTTTTAATAAAAACTACAATTGTTTTAATTATATAATGTTAACATAAAAAAATTAAAAAAATACTTATGATTTTTTTATATACTTAAATTCGTTTAGCTTCAACATAAATTTGAATAACAATTTTAATTAATTTTAATGATATCTTTTTTATTATCACAACAAAAAGGTGGACACACAAATTTTCACCAATAATATATACTGAAAAATTTTCATTTAGTATACACATTTTTTTCAATATTTATTACATGGAAGAAACATAAAAGATAATTTTAAATATATTTTAAAGAGTTACTTTTTAAAAGTGAAACATTTAATAGTAATTTAGAATTTTTAAAATTTTAAAAAAATACTCGTGTATTTTTTCTAGTTATTAGTAAAAAAATATTTAGGAATTTTAACATTATCAGTAAAATTCAAACGTGTATGTAATTCTATTCAATTTGGATATGATTATAAGAGTGTCATATAATTATTCGAATAATAATAACATTATCCATCCACTGAAATCTAGCAAAAGGATTAGAATGAGATTATAGCCACACATCACTCTATTTTTTTCTAAACCTTATTGATTTTATAAGCTATCAAAATGGCTAAATGATTAGATGTTTGACTAGTTATTTTTAAGTTTAAGATATTAGGCATTTTTCACTAAATACAATTAAAATTCGATTTAAATATACTTAAATTATGTTTGAATAGTGACAAAAAAACACTGTTATTCTATATATGTCACATAAGCCTTTCTACACATTTGGGAATCGATGTAGAATCAATGATTACACTTTACACTTCTTATGAAAAACTAATAAAAAAAATTCATTTCTATAAAGAAAAAATTATAAAGTTGTGAAAAGTAAAATAGTAATCTCGATAAAATATACATTTTCTCATAATAAACAACGATCCAATCACATCCATCAAAATAAAAATGGTCATCATAAAATGAACTTGTCCATGTAAAATCCTTCCCATGAAGGATCTTAGGTGCAATCCTTCCTTTAAATAAATTCAACATTTTTTTATCCAATATCATTTGTTTGTAGACAAAATATTAGATGTGTCACTTCTCAATTGTTGAACTAATAGATAAAATTATAAAAAAAATATTAAATAAAAAAAAATTAATTAAAATTTGAATAGAAAATAAAATATTGGAAAAAAAGATTAAAAATAAAAAAGGTAAATGAGAATATTAAGAATTAGGGAGCCTTAAATATTTGAATTGGGTTGAGGTTGTAAGATACTTTGAAAGAACCTATATTACAAGATACAATTTTTTTTTTTTTTTAAAAAAAACACATTTTCAATTGACATACACTTAGATCAAATCCCATGTTTATAACTTCATTTATGAGATATACAAAAAAAAATATGCTAAAGTAAATAAACATTTTAAGAATAGTATAAACCTACAACTTCAATTGTTATTTTTAGTGATAACTACTACTAATTAGGTCGAGACTATATCAAATAAAATTGAGCATAACTATTCTGGGATGAGTAAGGTGCATGACATTGAGTGCTAGATTTTCAAAGAATTTTTGGATTGAAGTTACGGTTACTGTTGTGTGTGTATTTGATAAACAGATGTCCATCAACGGTTAGAAGATCTGCATGTGGGAATGAGGTGGTCACCAATTCCAATTTTTTTGTAGGATTGTTTGTTTTAGAGTAAAGTAGTATATTGACTAAAATGATTTATTTTGGATATTATATGTTGATTTTGATGTGAATAAGTTGTTGAAAGTGTTTGTGATTGAGAATTTTAAATGTTGAATTGTATTTTATGATATAGTTAAAGTTAAAAAAAAATTTAGTATTGATTCATCATTCTCAATGACTTTGATATAGAGATGTTCAATAAATATATATATATATATATATATATATGATATTATAGATTGATAGAGAAACTATCCAAATTTGAATAGGGAATTGTCAATTTGGGTTTTATAAGTTTGATGGAATTGGTTGAAAATATGAAATTTGGCAGATTTATGCAGTTTTAATCTGCAACTCTCGCTCAAGCGAAAATAGGGTAAATTTTGGGGTGCTCATGGGTTCAATCTCATTCAAGCGAGAAAATTTTCGCTTGGACAAAACTCATTCTCGCTTAAGCGAGCAAGTTCTCGCTCAAGCGAGTTAAAAAAAACTTATATTTTTATTTTTTTTCTATTGAGAGCCTAATTTATTATTGCTTATTGTTTTTAAGTGCAAATTTGAAATTTTATTTAAAAACATGATTAAAAGAAATTAGTTATGTGTTTAAGTGAATTTTGTGATATATTTTAATTGTTTAGAAAGTTTTAAATATGATGTGATTGAATGGTTTATTGATGTGTTGAATGGAGTATGCAATGAGGTGAAAGTGTGATCAAGACATAGTATTTTCAGGAAAGGAAATATTGTGTTGAGATTATTATTAGGGTGTATTGATTTGTGAGTGTTCTGTGAATGAGACGATCCTGACTTTACTGATATAATGGAATCACATAAATGAAGTTATTCAGTTGGTGAGAGTTGAAGAAGGTTCATTTGACTGAGTTTGAGGTTTGAAAGAACTTATCAGAGCAAATCACAAGAATTTACCCTGACATATTACAATGAGTAGTATGACAAGTGCAAGTCCCTATATGTTAATTTCAATACACGAGTCTTTTGAAAATAAAGTCAATTATCTGAGAATGTGGGTCAGTAGAAATCTAAGATGAGTAATATGAATTGTTAATGAAGAATATTGATAGACACTTGATGATTTTGAGCAAATTATGAGATTTGATGACTTTATGTTTGTTAATTTAAATTGAAATTATATAGAATTTTTTTTTATATAGCTAGCTTACCCTATTGATTGTTGTGTTTTGTTTTCTTTATCTGGGATGGTCATGTATTTACACGGGAATAGACAATGCTGCAAGTGAGAGAGCTTCACAATGAGCAGAAGGATCTGTTTATTTTCTTTTTTGAAAATGTTGTGTTTTAAATATTACGTAGATATTAAAATCCCTATGAAAAGGGATATATTTTGAGATATTGCATGAGATATTGGTAAATATATTGTATAACATTTGTTATTGTGTGATTATATATTGTAGGAAGAGTTGGGTGTAACATTCCTAAAAATATCGCATTATATAATCACACATTAAGTAATATAAGATATAAATAATTTGGTATTAAAGTTATAATTGATTATATTATGTACCCAAGAATCCCTAAGAATGCTTATGACTACCCATGTAAGATATAATGGTCACACTCTAAATATTGAATGTGTATTGTACTAAACTTAAGTATTGCTTTAATAATGAGATAATTATTATAAAAATAATGTAATCACATGTAAAGATGGTAAATTATTTACACTGATCCACACACACCCCATGTTAGATCACTCTAAACTACACATTGTTAACTACCATAGAGAATTTATGCATATAATTTAACATTTCATTGATCCAAACATATTTTCACATAGATTGGCTCGTATTCATTACGAATTGCAACACACATGTTTTTTTAGGGACAAAACTTCTCTTATAGTCACAACGTTAAGTCCTTGTTTTATAGTCTTCTCAACTATCGGTCTTCTCGATCCTTTTGGCAGGGGTACCTGCAATGACACTTTGACGCTCAATTTAGTTGGGGTTTTGGGTGTAAAAAGTATTTTGGGTGTAAAAAGTATTTTGGGTGCGATGTTTATTACCTTTGACTCTAGGAAGGTTCATTTAATTATACATACGGTTACTGTATTGTATCTGATAAACAAATGTCCATCAACTGCACTAGATATGAAGACTCTTAAGGAAGTATGGTCGGGACATTCCCCCAACTTTGATTATTTGAGAACCTTTGATTGTGTTGTCTATATTCATATTAGCCTAAGTAAATTGAATGTTCTTGATGTTAAATTCATATTTATATGGTATCGAGAAGGAGTGAAGGGATATTGTGTGTGGTGTCTAAAGCCAGGATTCAAGAGGTGTATCATTAATAGAGACGTTATCTTCAATGAAACTAAAATTATGTACAACTCAGTCTAAATATAAGCTCGTTGATAGTAACGATGTTGAGAAGGTTGACATTGAGGTGGAATCCAATAGATGAGACATGTCTGAACCTATTAGATTGTTTGATACGTTTGAAGGTGAAAGATGTTTGGTTGATGCATTTGAAGACGATAGACATTTTGTTATGTCCAATGAAGATCAACATGTTGATGACCACATATTAGCTAGAGATAGAATCAGTAGAATGATTAGAGCTCTGGATAGGTATGGTTATGCAGAGCTAATTGCGTACTCCTTGATGGTTGCTAGTGAGATGCTAGAAGATGAAACTTCTATTGTATCTTTAGCCTTAATGAGTAAGGATTCAATGGTTAAGAAGATATAAAGTCTCCTCATTTGAATAATACTTAGACTCTAGACTTGAGAGTTCTAGGTTAGTCAAATACAAATAATTTTCAAAACAAAAGATGGTGCTCCATGAACTGATCAACAAATTTAAGGTTAAAAGTGAAACTAGTCGCTATAAGTTATACATAGAGGAAAGGAATTGATTATAATGATGTTTTCTCCCCTATTGTGAAACACATATCCATAAAGATGTTGTTAGCCATGGTTGTTGAGCTTAACCTTGAGTTGAAATATATGGATGTTATGATTGCATTTCTTTATTGAGACTTAGATGAAACCATTTTACATAAAGCAACCATAAGGATTTGAATTAGGAAGCAGGGAAGATTTTATGTTTCTAAACTAAACAAATATTTGTACGATCTGAAACAAATCCCAAGGAAATGGAGTAGAGGATTTGATGAATTCATTACTATAATTGGTTTTGAACATAACAAGTATGATACTTGTGTCTACTTCAAGTTTATAAAAAATGGTTTATTCATTATATTACTGTTATAGATGATATTTTGACAGCAAGTAATAGTAAACATGTGGCAGAGAAGCTTAAAATTGAGCTTAATAATGAGTTTAAAATGAAGTACCTGGAGTTTTTAAGAAGATATTGGGGATTGAAATCACCAGACAACGTGATTTGAAGCGTTTGCACTTGTCTCGAGAGACCTATCTCAAAAAATCCTTGATAAGTTTGGGATAACAAACTTAAAACCTGTTTCCACACCTATTATTTCTCACTACAATCTGGGTGATGAACAATCTCCTAAGACGGTGGAGAAACAACGTTATATGGACAATCTTCCATTTGCTAATCTCATTGGTTCTATTATGTATGTTATGGTTTGCACACACCCTAACATAACTTTTGTTGTGAGTTTGTAAGAAGGTTTATGTTTAACCTTAGACGACCACATTGGCAAGCTTTTAAGTTTTTGTGAGTTAATTTTAGATTGGCACATTTTAGGGGTTACTCTTTTGTTTAAGATTTTTTAGATTAAAAAATTAAAGTGAGAACCCAAAAAAGATCCCTATTGGACACGAACTTAACCAAGTGGTTAAGTAAGTGTGAAGATTCACTTCTAGAGGGCAAAGAGAAAAACACAATATGGTGATTATGATGATGAATGTAAATTGCAGAAATAGAAAGAGCATAAGATGAAGAAAGACAAGTGATAACCAAACTTAAAAGACAAACATGATATCATAAAGAGGAATGGAATGGGTGGCGCAAAAGGAAGATAAAAAGAGGAGGGGATGATTAAAGCTTATGGAAGAAGAAGGGATGTCGAGCCACTTGGAGAAGAAGGTAATCCAAGATGAGTGGTGAAAGAGCCGCCACTTGAAGTGCTCACACACTCAAGATAAGACCCACTATGAGAACTCTCAAGTCTCACAAAAACACTCATGCAGAGTTTCTTTACTATATTCAAATTCAATGTGTCAATACATGGAGGAAGGCACCCTATATATACAGGAAGGAGTGACTTGGAGGGCAAGATGAGTAAAGGGTATAAAGGGAAGGGGAGAGGGACGGCCTAGGGGTTTGACTGAGGTCAAAATTGCCTCGTATGCATAGTTTCTAGAAGCTAGGTTAAAAACCCTAATCTTAGGTACATGTGTCATGAAAAGTGGGTTTGGCACAAGCCCAATTTGCTAAGTACATTCCTATTTATGTTATGTAAACCTACTTTAGCTTATTCTTCTATTTGGACCCACAAAGTGAGCTGAATTTATTTACAAACATTTTTGTCTTGTAAGAAGACCATAAGAAAGAACATCTGATGCTCTGGTCTATGCCCAGTCATTCTTCTACTAAGGTCCTTCCGACATTTGTGGGACCTTGTCTTGGATGTTGAGATGGCTAAAAGGTGATTAAGCCTGTAATGGACTTAGAGGTAGTAAGTGTTTTATTACTAAGAATATTTTTGTTGAACCAAGGTGGAGATTTATGAAGATTTGGTTTAGTAGAAATTTATGTTCAAAGGTTCCAAGATTGTCTAGAGGTAGTAGACCATCTAGGGGTTAGAGCGTCTGATGGAACAAGTCGTCTATCTTGATAAAGTTTCTGGCTAGATCGCCTGCATTAGTTTGACTTCAAGTGTTAGTTAGCATTTTCAACACCTAATTGAATCACTATGTACTTGACTTTGCAACTATTTGGTGCATCCTTTTAATTAGACACTTTTAATTGTATAAACAAGACCTTGTAATGAACAATTATCATTAACTTGGAGTTGAGAGTTCACTAGTAAGATAGACTTTTTGTTGTAATCTCATATTTCTTTTCTTAGTGAATTTGTAACGTAGACTAGGTTTCAGTCGAATCACGTAAATCTCTCAATGTGATTCTTCATTTACTTTCCATGTTTATCTTCTATGTGTTCTTGCATTTTCTTTTGTTATTGTCTAGCATTTGTGAGTGGTAGACAATCTAGTGAATTTATGTCTATTTTCTTATAAACCTGTGTGATGAACGTGGAGTGAAAAAAACACAATCATCAACTTTCACAAAATGTTAGATTGAAACACTATTTGAATGATTTAGATTATGATATTGAAAATGTCTGATTTTAGGACCTTTAGTGTTAAACTAAATTTATTAGATCTTTGTTTGATATAAACGAAATCAAAGAATATTTACTTCATATTTAAAAAAAAATATGACGAATCAATAAATATTTATTTTTAAATTGATTATAATTAATATATATATATATACATATAACTTTTTAAAAATAATTTTATTTTTTCAATTAAGAGTGGACTAGTGTGATGACACCTTACCGACACAAATTGGGAATTCATGTTTATTCGTTGAGATGATTGATGCATTTGGCAAACCATTTGAGTGAGGAAACTATTCTTTTTTTGAGAGCACAAAATTAAGATTTGCATCTCAGACGCATTTAACAAACACAAATGTGATGGAACCACCGAATATCCTTAATAACAGGTGTTGTCCCTTTAATAATTTAAGATGATTTTTGTATTAAAATAACAACATTAATTAAGTAACAATATTAAATTCATTTTTGTTTATCTTATTTTTGGATTGTTTTGATGAATCAAGAAGGAGATAATAAAAAGAGCATAGTTTGACTAAAATTTGAAAAAATAGAATTTATTGTGGGTACGGATTCTTGTACAGAGAATTATATAAATAATTATGGATGTAGTAATGGTCTTATGTATAATTACTTTCTTAATAAACATTCAAATTCTCTACTTAAATTTAGGTTTGAATTTATATTTCCGATAATTTATTCTTTCTTTTATCAAACTCTTTATATTTAATCAAGTTCTTAATTTTTAATTTTCAAAAACATTGTCATTTTGAGCTTTATAAATTTTAAAACTTAACTCAATTACATAATAAAATCTAAAAATGTACAAGTTTTCTTCTTACGTAATAAATATTGAAAAATCAAAATAAAAGTATTTTGTTTAATTATGGTTGTTATGCAAAGGTTTATTACTTTATATAATTTCTATATGTTTAATTTATTATTAAATTGCATGTTCATTTGTCTAAATTGAAAATCTTCGTATCACTCATCTAACAAAAAATCTCACAAATATTTTGATTAAATTAATTATTAATGTGTTTTAATTATCTAAAGATGTGACCATTATTATAAAGTTCTGATATTAATATTCATTTCATTTCATTTAATTAATTAAAAAAAAAACATAACTCTGGCTTCTTCCAAACGGCACGAATTCGGACAGTGTTGCCAAACCATCCGTACATTGACATTTGTGTCTTCTCTTTTGTTCGTCAAAAAAAACAAAAATTACAGACGCCAAAATAATAAATAATACGTTTAATTATATTTATTGTCTAATTTTTTTTAAACTCTTTTTCTTCAGTTTTTTCCACGATTTTAGTTTTTAATTATAATAATTTTGGACTCTGCGGAAAATTAACAGATACCACATATTCTTCCGATCTTGCAGTATCATTCTAAAATAATAAAAAAAAATGATGAAAAGCTAGATCGAAAATGAAACAAAAATATGAATGATGTTCTTTCATCTCTCTGCAGTTTGGGGAAAAAAGTGAAAAAAAATGCCCCCTTTTTAGTGGGTGTGAAACGACACCGTATATGTACAAGAAGAGAGAGCATTGGAGAGAAGAAAGGGTTGAATCTAGGAAAATTCTTGGGAAGAGGTGAGAAGGTCGTGGAGGTCTTGGAGCGAGTTGCGACCGAGTCGGAGCGCTTCCAGGACTCGCTGGAAGACGATGACGTGGCAGGGGATTCGGAGCACGCCCTTCTGCTCGTACCCGTATTCCTGCGCGGACCGGTTCAGGAGCTTGACGAAAACGGGGTGGTTCAGGAGCTCCGCGCTCACCACGAACCGCTCCATCTCCTCGCCCACGTACACCGGCACGTGGCCCACCGGAACCCCCGCGTGGCGGCGGAGAGAGGCGGCGCGTCGCGGGCGGCGGGAGTCGGAGCGGAGGAGCGTGTACTGCGAGGAGTCGCCGACGCGTGAGAGCTTGCGAATTAGCTGCTTCATCGCTTTCTGAGCCAGATTTACAGAGAGAGAGAGAGAGAGAAAATGGAAGTTTTTGTTGATGATGTAGTGGAATTGAAGAGAAGAGAAGAGAATGATGAGAGTTGGTGTTTGGAGAATGGAGAATGAAAAGTGTGGTGGGTGTGAAGTGGATGTGAAGGGGGAATTTATAGAGAAAGGGTTGTGTTGTGATTGTGAATGAATGGTGATGATGAAGACCGATGAGGGAAGTTTTAGAGGTACAGGTAAGCGTACTGGGCAGGTACATGGGAGAGAGAGAGAGAGATAAAAAAAATTAAAAAAATAAACTCAAACTTAATTCCATTTTTTTAATGTAATCACTTTTTTTTTCTCTCTCAATCTGCTATATCTTGGTTTAGATTCAAGAAGGAATGAAAAAGAAGAAGAGAAAATAGTAAAAATGATCTTTTTTTTGTATTGATATATTTGTAAAATAACTTTTTTTTTAAATATTTTGATATAAAAGTCACTTTTAAAGTATAAATTAAAGTTAAAACTACTTTTGAATTAAAATGCAAAATTGTTATTAATTTTAGTAAATAAAAATTATGTTTTAAAATAAGAAAATATTTTTAAAAAAAATAAAAATTCATTAATTATAAAAGTTCCTATTACTAAAAATTAAAATTTTATCGTATTTCAATTTAGTTAATTGAGATAAAAATATAAATTCAAGTATGAGGATTGTTAGGAGATTTGATTAAAAATAATTAAAGTTTTGCTTTGCATTTAATTTTTTCTATATATGTATAAGAGTATCTTATCAAAGTTTTGCTAAAAATATTTTAATGAAGATGACTATTTTTTTAACTATCTTATTGAACTTTCTTCTTTATATTACTTTTTTATTAACAAATTTTAAATATAAGATTTTACTTAGAACTATGACACTCTTAATATTAACTCCTTTAGAGAATTAAAATAAAACATTCATTTTTTTAAATAAAATAAAAGTTACACTTCAATAATGAATGAATAGGGTATAATTGTTTTTGTGAAAAAATTAAATAATTATTTTTTTTACACGGGCCAACGAGCTAACCTATCTCGCCTAAGTGGGTCAGTAGACTAGATTAGTGACCTCGTCCCACACTTTTTTAGTAACGAACTGCAGGATGCCCGCATGGTCCAATGCTACCCTAAAAAAAGTTATTCAATTATTATTTTTTTGTGTTATTAATTTTAACGTTACCAAATAGGTATTTTTTTCAAAAAAATAATTAGGAAATATAACTTTTTCTGTCAAATTTGATTATAATTAACAACACTACATCAATAATATTCAATGATAACGATAACAACATTATATCAATAACACGAGATAGAACGTCACACATATTTTTATCGTGAATTTAACGATAGAAATTATATTGATTAGAAAAAAGTAAAATCAAAAGAACAACATTAAAAATAGTGATATGAAATTTAAAAAGATCATAATAAAAAATTACTAAATAAGAAAATAAAGTAAATAGAATTAATTTTACTAAAGAAAAGTACAAAAAATTATTTATTATATGTTTAAATTTTTAAAATTTTGATATCCCTTGTGTAAATATTTTCCTATAGAAAATCGTTTATATGTGCAAAATGGATTTTATTCCGATGAAGTTATTTTAAAAAATTAATAGTCAATTTAGAAACAGAAAATACATTTATTTATTTTAAGAAGAGATTTGAGGTTTTTTAAAATTATTTTAGGAATATAATATTGTTTTGTTTTTGGTGAGAAATTGTGATAAGGGAAGTTGTTGAGAAAAATACAAAGTAGCTAGTGAGATAAGATGTGTGTATAAAATTCCTAAACCCAACTTTCCGTGTATTCTACTTTGGATATCTCATTTCCTTCTCCACCACGATACTTGTTCATTTTAATTTTCATATAAATCTCACAACACTTTTAATCTCTTCATAGCTTATTTTCAACCCAATGTATCTTATTTTAATCTCTTAATGTGATATGTATCCTTGTGTTTTTTAAGTTATAAGGTGTCATGATAGTGTTCCAATTTATCAAAGATTCTACTTAGACAATTATTTGCATATGATAGAGCATAATGAAACCCTTGTGCATGAAACATAGGTTGAAAGTAAGTTTTGATATCTTATTCTCAAGTAGGTTGAAAGAATTATTAAAAACTATCATAATTATCTGTATAATACGACAAGTTAATAAGCGTTATATTTTTTCTTAAAAATATGTTATTTAGAATCGTCGTTTTATGAAGTAGACCAATTTTTTTTCCCTCCAAATCATTCATCTTTTTTCCAAAAATATTTTTTCCCCAAAACATTGTATTTTGCAAATCTTCGAACCATTTTTGGAAACCCTCTAATTTCTTTTCTTTCAAAACCCTTACAGAGACCTTTCACTCTTGTCAATCCTTCTTATTTCTTCTCTTTCTAAGCTCTCACACAGACCCCTCACTCTGTAATCGTCAACCCTACGCATCAACGCACATCGCCATTGCCGTTGGTTTTACCTTCACCATTTCTTCATCTTGTTGATAACTTTAGTTTATATTGTTGATTAGGGGTGTTATTGAATAATTCCTTCATCTTAGTGACAATGTGTCAGTGTAATTTGTGATATATATTGTTAAGAGTTATGAGATGTGATATGCATGTATGTTATATATATATATGATATTTAAAATTTAATTAGTTCACTCTTGCATGCATGTAGTATATAAAAGTAGACGATGTTGCAAGTGGTAACAATAGGATTGTAGAGTGATGAGTACATGTTTTTCATATATAGACATATTATTTTGTAGTATATTATGTTTTGAAATTGTGCAATATATTATATACACAAATACTAGCATATGATTGTGTCAGTATATTACTATTATTACCAATTAGTTTATGCGTATTAAATAGGAGTGTTACAAGTACAAACAATTAATTAGGTAAAAATATAACTTGTTTATTTTTCCTACAAAATTAATATTTTTTGTCATAAAAGAAAAGTAAGATTATAGATGAGATTTTATATGATAAAATATGAGTATAAATTTGAAAGTTATGCCTAATACACTCATATTTTGATAATAACAAATAATAACATATTTTGGTAGTTTATCTAAAAATTTACATAGTGTGATATTGGTATTAGACGAAGTCTAACATAATGCAAGACACCAAGTTATAAAATCTTAGACAAAGTATTTAAAGTTTGAACAAAGAGTAAAATGCATATTAAGAATAGAAGAAATTTCTTAACAAGACTCATACAAACATTAAATGGGATTTGAAGTCTTAAAAGAAGAAGAAACAAGAGAAGTATCTTAGAAAAATATTTAAAAATTATGAAGTTAACCAATAATGTATAATAAGGATGATTTTGATACAATACACTAACTATCAAAGTTTGAATAGTCCATATGAAGTTGTGAGGAAAGTAGATGTACTGATATGGGCAACTGACACGCTGACGTGGATCGGTCTCCCTGACCGAGCTGACCGAAACACCCACGGATGGCCTGGTCGACCAACACATATAACGATTAACGCTCAAACCAAGGTCAGTAAAGTTAAACTACCATTAAGAATTAGGTAATACAACGATAAGTGCGATCCATTCCACTAATCAGGTCGAATGAAGTAAGCCCATTAAAATAATATAAATAGCACGCATTCTAAGGAATAAGGTACATCATTATCACTATATACATACTCGAGTGCTGAACATCCTCTTTACTGACTTGAGCATCAGAGTGTCTTCTGCATGTACCTCCCCCATTTGGCATTCACCTGATACTGAGAGCCGACGAAGTAGCATGACGACCAGAAGGATCATAGCAAAGCCCTATCAACCTACCCAAAAGAAGGAAGAAGACGAAATTTCAATAGTTATCTAGGTCTCATCTCCCTAGCAGAAATAGTAGACAAATAACATAGAAAAATATTATCCTTCCTACAGATCTTGATTTTGGTTTAATCATAATTTTGGTTTTTATTTTACAAAATTTTGTAATTTAAGCCTCTAAATTATTTCTACATTTTGTAATTTAAGCCTCTAAATTATTTCTACATTTTGTAAGTTTCTCTCCAACCTTACCTCATAGTAGTAAAAAAATTTCAATAATTGATTTTTTTTAAGAGGGTTAAATTATAATAAAAAAAACTAAAAGTTGTGAATTTTGTAAAATACAGTAACTAAAAATATAATTAAATCTTTAACGTGCATAATTATTTTTAAATTGATTGTCCTATTAGACTATTTTATAATTTAGAAGGAAAAAAATATTTTTCCGTATAAGTTTTGTTTTTAAATAATATAAAACTGACTTTAAAACACAACAAATATTATAAGTTTGGGACTTCGTGGACCGTTACAGTACACTTCCGTGACTCTAAATGTCAGTTTCTTTGCAACTACGCGTCCAATTTGTCCGTACTCGTACCTAGGCTCTTTCCCCACTCTCCCTTAACGCGCGTTGGATCCACTTTCCCTACCAAAATTTATATCACTGTCATGTGTATAAAAAAAAAGTAAAGTAAATCTATGAACACGAAAATTAGTACATTCTAATATTTTTTATTTCTTTTTTTCCCTTCTACTAAATAAATAAAATTAATTTTCTTCCTCCTTATTCTCCTTTGTTTTTTTCAAAACAAAGGTAAAGAAATTAATAAACCCTCAATAGATTTTTTTATATATTTTTCTTAAATTATTTGTCCCACTAATTTCATTTGTGATTATTTGATTTTGTTGACTAGATCAATTTTTACATTTGACGTAAATTAAACACTGTATCTATATCAGTTGACTAAGTCAATGTAAATTTAATGTTTATTTTAATTGATTATTTAAAAAGGTAAATTAAAAAAAATTATTCTACAACTTATTTTCAGTATAATAAGTTATAACAAATATTTAAAAATTTAATGAAGTTGCCACCATATTTATATTAATTAAACTCCTAAAACATTATTTATACAGCCATTAATACAAAATTTTGTATAATAATATTTGTGGAATATCTCTCTCCTATTCATTATTTATCAGATATTATATAAGGATAGAAATATATAAAAAAAATTATGTTCTAAAACAATATTGCAAGTGTATCAGTTATCATTAATATATTTTATGAATATTAATTACAAGAAAATGTGTAAATCTCGATAGTAAAATATTGTATAAACAATATTATACTCACATTTTTTTCTGGACTATGTCATATAAGATTAGGTTAAAATATAATATATAAAGTAAATTTTATCTCATGATATATTAGACATAAACACAGTTGTATATCTAATAAAAGAATACATGTAGATCTTCAAATATTTTCATAAATTTAAAAACAGTGTTAAAGATTTTGTTCATCATATATTATATTACAGCATTCAAATGGTGTAATCCTTAATTTCTGCATGGATTTGATTGAGTTGTGTACTTCACATGTCTGATAGTATACTTTAGATTAAGTCACCATTTTAGACTTATGTGTAAAATTAATTATTCTTTATTAATAAAACTATTATTTTAATATAAACTTCACAAATATGGATTCATGTCACATCCATTTTTATGTAAGTTATTTATTTTAATTTTAAAATTCACTGTAAAATTTGTTAAAATAATATTTTATTGATAACTAATTTTGTAAAAAAAATTATATAAGTAAGAATATTATTTATTACGCATACATATACTAAATTATATAAAGATTTTATCATTATGTCTTATTTTATTTTAAATGGATTATGTTATATTAATTTAATGTTTTTTAAGTTTTGCTTAGTTTTATAAAATTTATATTATTACATTTTATTTCACATTTCACTTTTTTCCTATAAAATCAGTGGCCTAAAGATACTATGTTAAGATTGAAAATTAATTTTTAATCTTATTTCACATCAGCAATACCATATTTTAATAAGTGTTCTTTTATAAGATTTAGATTTTAAATTTTAATTCAAGATTTGACAATAAAGATGCCTTTAATAACATAGGATTTTCTAATATATATGAAGAAGAATAATTAATAAATTGTTTCACGAAACAATTTTGTTGAAGTAGTTGTTTCAAGAACACTCTATCCATTTTGCAATATTAATAATATAAAAGCTTCAACATGGCTTATGTCATCTTATCACCTTCCAATAATTATTAATTTCTTTTCCTTCCTTGTTTTCAACTTAATTATTTTCTCTTTTTATTCAAAGTAATGTATTTGTGAAAAAAATGGGACTATTTAAGTAAATCATTTTAGAAAGGTATTATATTTATTGTTGGTTTTGTAATACGTATATAATAGTCTTAAATTGTAGTAGAACGTAGAAAGTATATTATTTTGATTGACAAGGTAAATAATTAATTTGTGGATAAATTAATAAAAAATAATAATTAATAGTTCATCTATAAGGTAATAAGAATACAATTCAACAATTAAAACTTGCGTATTGATTTAGTTCATTAATTTAAAAATAAAATTATAGTAAAATAAAACTTTATCTATTTATGATGTAATTTATATGGGTCAAATTTGTAAGGACAAAAAAAAATAGTCTTAGAGTAGAAGTGGTACAATTACAATGACACCTGAATATTTTATTATTAAAGTTAAAAGAGTATATAAATAGAAATTCAGTGATTTAGGTTTCTCTCTAAGATTCTGACCACCTCATTCATCAGTTTGACGATCGGAGTTCGTCATCAGACTCTTGACAATGAATACTACAAGATTGTCCGATTAGAATATTTAATAGAGTAAGTTCATTTTTACTCTTCTCTATGAGTCACATTTTGAATTTGCTGGGTTTGTCTCTGCATAGGCTTTGCATGTGACTCTTGTAGCTTCAGGGTTAATGTCTATTGGCTCAGGGTCCTAGTGGTATAATTAGATTTTTTATTAGGACTCTGTGGTGCAGGTTAGGATACCCTTGAGCTTTTGGTAGTTTGGAGCTCTTAGGGAGCATATGCTTAAGTTCAGGAAAGGGAAGCTAGTTTAAATTTTCAATAGAACCCTAAGCTAAAAGATTTAGATGTGGGGGTGACGTGGTCATCAGTTCAAATTTTGGTTTGCAAGATCTATTGTTTATGAGTAATGTGGTATTATTTGAAATAAAATATGAAAAATGTTGATTTTGATATAGATGATTTATGGTAGAGGATTTTGTTTGAATCTGAAAATTTGGTTGATTTGTATCGTTGATTAGTGCAAGTTACTTTTGAAATGAATGAGTTGTTGAAATTGTTTTTGTTTGACTTTGAATGGTGAAATTTGGCAGAATTACACAGATTTTTCTGCATATCGTTTAGGCGAGATAATTCTCGCCCAAGCAAGAATATAATAGAAAAAGGAGGTGCTCTCATGTTCCCTCTCGCTCAAGCAAGACCTAGGATGAAATTCTGGATGCTCTCAACTTGATTCTCGCTCAAGCGAGAGGATTTTTGCTTAAGTGAGACCCATTATCGCTCAAGCAAAAAATTATCGCTGAAGCTAGAATCTCTGTAAAAAAAACTTAAATTTTTATTTTTGTTTTTGAAAGCCTAATGTATTATTGCTTATTGTTTTTAAGTGAAAATTCTAAATCTTATTTTAAAAATATAATTAAAAGGAACTTAGTTATGTGTTTTAGTGAATTTTGAGATATGTTTGGATTGTTTAGAAAGTTTAAAATATATTGTGATTGAAATGTGTGTTTATGTGTTATATGAAGTGTGTAATGATGATAAAGTGTGATCAAAACATAGTATTTTCGGAAAAAAGAAATACTATGTTGAGATTGGTATTAGGATGTATTGATCTCAAGTCCCGATATGAGACGATCTTGACTCTAGTGATATAATGAAATCACATAGACTTCATTTGCGGTTTGAAATATAATTTGATCTTTCAGGTCATATGAATTTATCCTGTCATACAAGATGATGAGATATTGAGATGTTTATGTGCATGACTGTGTGGATTCATAGCGAGTAGTACGACATGTGCAGGTCTCAGGATTCTAATTTCAATACACAAGTCTTTCGGAAGTAGAGTCAAGTGTTTATGTGTTGTGAGTCAGTAGAAGTCTGACATGAGAAAAATAAATTTTGAATTTTTGATAGACATTTGATGGTTATGTGAAATGCATGAAAATTGATGGTTTTATGTAGATGTTTAAAGTTATATTTATATTATAAGTTACCCTTTGTTTTGCTTTATGGTTGTTTTCTTTAATATGTGATGCTCGTGTATTTACACGGAAACAAATGATGTTACAGGTGATAGAACTCTTCCGTGAGAAGCTAAATGATAAAAAAATATATTTTCTTTTAAGAATTTGTTTTAATTTATGTAAATACTTAAAGTGTTATGAAAAGAGAGATATTTTAAAATATTATATGAAAGAATGGTAAACATTTGTATTATGTTTATATATTAAATTTGATATTTCATATTATTAGATGTGAAAAATATAAGGATATTACAAAATTAACGGTGAGTTGGTCGAATCCATATAACACACTAAATTTATATACGAATAAATATTTATTCTTACAAAAAGAGTGTTTAGTTATAGAAGAATGTCAATTTTATTTTTTTTTTGTCTTTTTCACATAGTGCTCGTAATATAAAAGAAAGTATACGGAAGAACAACCAATCCCTACACTGAAAAATGGGTTTATTTTATAATTTAAATATCCAACTATTAAAATAATTAATCTATATTTTAAAATTATAAAAACATTAAGACTGATGAGGTGGCAATATACTAAAGTTTGGACAGGTAATTGTATATATATTTATATCTCAGCTCACATTAAAAAAAACAAAAAACGGTTGTTTGAGTTGTTTGTCATGCTTTCAATGAGTGATGCCGGAAAAAGATGAACCAAAGATTATTTAAGTGATTGCCTAATATTATTTAAATCATTTCGTACGAGTAATGTCCGAAACAGATGAAAATAATAATATTTAAATAATTTTGTATAAAATAGGAAAATAAAATATATTTACTAAATAAACAAAAGTCTTTCTTAATTACATATTAGTTTAATTGCTTGAAATTATAAAAACAATAATCATATATATAATTTTTATTATATTTTAATAATAATGTTTTATCCTGAATAAAATGTATTTGATTTTACAACTTGTGCAAGCTGGCTCGCACTGTTGTGCGGTTTCTGCAGTTGGATGAGTTTACACGCGGCACCGCCACTCGCCGTGTTGCGCACCATCATTACAACTTCATCATCATTCTCTCAACATAAAATATTGCTTGCATGTTAAAAAATAATAAAGGAGTTAGTAAAGAGATTTTTTTTATTATTAGGGTGTTCTTATAATTTTTTTTTCTGTTTTATTCATTGTAATTATGAATGATGCATTTAAAAATAAACAATTACCTTTTTTGAACTTGTACTCTTCGTTCTTAAAAATTTTGATGGTAAAATAAATTGTGTATTTAGTCAAAAATATTTTATTTAATATTTATAGTTTTAGTTATTGGCTGATTTTATAGTATAAGAAGATGAACCATTGCAAATTAGGAGAAGTATTATTGTATTTAGAAGATGTAATGTAAGTAATCTCTATAATATGAGAGATTATAATTTACTATTAATTGATAAGAATATACCACATCCCAAATATTTATTATTTACTAAATAATGTTAAAATAATGTATATCACATTCATAAAATTTTAAAATATATTTATGAGAAGTTTAATAAAATTAATATTCTTTTAGATGTTTATTTGTTTGTGTACAAAGTATACTCATACTAGTTTACAAAATAAAAAATAAAAAAACAAGGATACATTATTAAAATAAATTTTTAATATATATATATAAAAGAAACAATTAGATTAGTAATTCATAAATACTTTATTTTTTTTTTCAATCAAACATAAACATACAAAATTATTTACTAATTACAATAATATAATTTTATTCTAATATTAATATACAATAATCATATATACTACACATGTATCTATCTATCTATAATATTCAACACACGAAATATTGATGACGCATTTAGGAAGACTCATATTAAGTAGCCTCTACCAGAGACTAATATCTGATCTAATATCCAAGACATATATTTACAAACAAACCTAAGAGAAAGAATAAGTTAAGTTCAATACAACCAAAGTCGTGTATCTACAAGTGGTCACAATGTTCATGAACTCGCTCATCAACTTCTCACCGCCTAATGTCTTAGTCTATGTGACTTAGACCATCGATGAAGCTAGAGAATCTCTGTTACAACATAAGAGTTAATACTTAATACACAAATCAAATAATGACTCACACATTATCCTAAATGTATGACCTCAAATTCACACAAATTCCATCTATCTTAGTAACCATTTTCATACGATACATAACATTTAAAATTTCACATATAAATTGAATATATAAGATAATATTCACTTTATATTTTGATAATGTCAGATTTACTTGTTCTAAGCACTTAAGTTGCATGAATTAAATCAATTGTTGGCCTTAAAAAGTTTCATTACCAATAGAAAAGAAACAAGAGACATCTAAGTGAAAATGGCTAGTGTTGGAATTCAGCTTGAGCTCAAGGAGTTGGAGCTTGAGCTTTGGTAGTTGGCGCTAAGCATAGAGAGTTGGAGCTTAAGCTTAGATAGATGTGCTTGAGTGTAGGGATTTGGCCTTGAGCATATTTGAGAACACCCTAAAAATTGCACCTCATTTCGCTTCAACGTAGGAGGCTAGTGTTGAGCGAATTTGAGGCAAATAGCACATAAAAAATGAAAGTTAGCCTAAATCTCTCTCTCTCTCTCTCTCTCTCTCTCTATATATATATATATATATATATATATATATATATATATATATATATATATACACACACACGTACATATATAAGTATATCTCATTTAAATCACAATTTGAAAAATAAAACCAAGATGTAAACTTTTAAATACACCTCACAGTCAATCTAAATAGTCAACCATTTTCAAATTGTTTAAAGTTCAAACCATTTTGATGAAATAATGTTTATTTCACTCAACAAAACAAACAAAAATTGTACCAGATAAATTTGGAACTTAACCACGTTATTTTCACATCCAGATCCTCTAGTTTATACTATTAAAAAATTAAAACTAGTTTCTCTTACCTGAAATGCTTATCTTAAACAAAAAAATTCCAAAACCAAGCAATAAGGTTATTTCCAAGATATAGGGACCTTGAGAAAGGTATACAAATATAACATACCTTAAAAATAAGTTGAGATGATCACTTTTCTCAACTGACCTTACCGAGATTGATAACAAAATCATAAGAAAAAATAGAGAACAAGAAATATTTAGAGAAAACAGAAATGTACTCTGTTTGATAATCTGATCAAATAGGAATGATCTCTGGTTCCTCAGCTATTGTGATGTGTAATCAAATTCTAAACTAAACGAGGTAGGGAGGCGAAATATTATAGAAATATTGGAAGGAGAGAAAAGATAAAAAAAAAAAAAAGAGAAAAGGGAGTGTGAGTACAATGGGAATTACATTATCCCGAACTATAAAAATTTTCGTCCTCGAAAATTATGTTACCAAGAAAAGACTAAGATTTGCTTCTCTTATCTTCTCCTCTATTTCATAGATGGAATAACTAGATATTAGATCCCACGACACTTTGACCATGTTTATATTCCTACAACAAAGTTGCTTTACTTAAGAATCTAAAATTATAATTTCCTTCACTTCAAAAGACAATTTTTCTTGTACTTATACTAAATCAGACTCTAAAATATGACTAAGATCAGATACATACTTCCTTGGTTGAAATACACGAAAAATATTGTAAATGTTTGTTAAAGGAAAAGGTCAAAAAAGTTCATATGCAACTAGACCTATTCTCCAAAGGATTTGACATGATCCTATGAACTTTGGAGTCAACTTCTTAGATCTAATTGTTTTAGGTTAACACTAGTGAATGGTATAACTCTTAGAAAAACATGTTCACCTACAAGGAATTCTAAAGGCATTCTTCTTTGATCTGCATATGATTTTTTCCTACTTAGAGATGTCTTCAAATTTTCTAAATCTTGTTGACTTTCTTTTAGGTTTGTTGTACTAAGTCTAGTCTAATCAACACACTCTCACCATCCTGAAACTAGCATAAAGGTTTCCTACATTTTCCTCTCATATGATTTTCATAAAAATTCATCCTAATTGTTTGCTTGGTAATTGTTATTATAGATGAATTCTACCAAAGGTAAAATTTCATCCTAACTTTCCAAATAATTCAACATGTAGGTTCTGAGTAGATCCTTTAAGGATTTAATAGTTCTCTCTAAAAGTCAATCAATATTGGATAATATGATGAACTAAGACAAAGTTTGATTTCCAAAGCTTCTTGAAAGGTCTTCCAAAAGTAGAAGTGAAATGAAATCCTTGTGTATGATACCGTGTTGAAGGGGTACACCATGTAATATGACTATTTCATTCACTACAAGAAAATCGCGAATTATATACGGAATCTGTATGTAACTTTGGCACTATGAAGTGGAAAGTAAAATAAAATCTGTAGTGAAAGGGACTTAAAACCACGTTCTTTTAGTAACAAAAAAAACTTTAACCACTACACCAGACAAATTCTTTTATATTATTATGAATAATATGAATATCATATTAATTATGAATATCATATTAATAATATGAATATAATTTATATTATTATTATTAATATAATAATAATAATAATTATTAATATAATAATAATAATTATTAATAATATAATAATAATAATTATTATTAATATAATTATAATAATTATTATTAATATAATTATAATAATTATTATTAATATAATTAATAATTATTATTATTAATATAATTTATTATTATTATTATTATTATTAATATAATAATAATAATTATTATTATTAATATAATTTTATTATTATTATTATTAATAAATTTAAATTATATTAATAATAATAAGTATAATAAAAAACATAACTAAAGAACTGGTAGTTAATATTTTTGTAGTTATTGAAAGGAATTAGTTTTGAAACACTTTATTTTTATTTTGTAAGTGTGTATTATAATATAAGTTATAAATTATAAACATAATTATAACAAAAATAATAGTAATAAATGTTACAAAAACATGCGTCCCTTCATACACGTTTTAACATATTTTTTCTTTCATTTTTATTGATAAACCATGTTTGAATGAATTTCGATAGTGAAAATGTAGAAGTTAAAAATAAAATTTAAAAAAAAAAATACAAAAAAGAATTCTTATAAATTAATCTATAAAGAAAATAAGTTTTATTCTTTTCACTTAAAAATTCTTACATAAAAGCTCGTTTAAATATCCTATTTGTTAGTCCCCTACAGTAACTAGGATTTGATATTTGTTAATCTTCTCCACCCAATAAGAGATAACTTATTCTTTTTTGGAGCCATTACTGCAGCCTCAAGGTCCACATATTTGCCTACCAGAAACAAAGATACCATTTGTTTCTAGAAAAAAGAATATTGTTACTTTCACACTTGGTTTGGTTTGAAATAATTAATTAAAAAATATAAATATTTTAACATACGTTTTAAGTACTTATAAATATAAAATTTGTTTTTTTTTAAGTCTTCTAGTTTTTATTTTTTGTTATCTCTATAATTTTTATCGATCGTTTCTAATTTTTCTTTAGTCCATAAATAATAATTTATAAGTAATGATGAACTTATGTACTGATTAATAATATGTGGATAAATTTGATTTTTTTCATGCATGAATGACATAATCTTTTCTAAAGTATTAAGTGATATAAATTAAAAACAGTATATTTTGTTGGGACAAACCAATACATAATAAAAAAAATTAGTATATTTATCTAAAAATAAAATTTTCCATATTTTAAGGAGACATGAAAACAAAAGAACTATAGGAACAATATAGAACATAGTTATTAACTATACAATATATGAATATATATATATATATATATATATAAACTATTAAAAAATATTTAAGTTAAATATTAACGACTTATTATTTATATTCTTGTTTTGGGGGTTATTAGTGATACTTTTTCAGATTGACCATCATCACTTTAAAATTAGCTAGAAAAGGAATTTATAATATCTAAGGTCAAAGTAAGAAATCATATGTAGTTTTTAGTTCAATCAAAATTGTAAGTGAAGAATGACTTATAAGTCAATACACGACTTTATATATTCTTCGCATATATTATTGTCATGATTTAGAAGATACGTTAGGTAGAAGATAAAATTTATTTGTAATTAAATATTTTCATTATTCTAGTTAATTTTCCGTTTTATTTCTTTTACGGGGACAACAATATTTCAATTTAGTGGTAAAAGTTCGAGTAATTTAAAAATTCTATCAACACTTATATGCGAATTAATTTTTTAATTTTTGAAAAATTAATTTATTTTTTGAAAAATTAATTTATTTTTTAAAAAATTTAAACCTTATTGAAAAGTGTTGGATTCTTACGCATCTCCTTATGCATGCATTTCAGGATTTTGATAAGTTTGTGTGGGAATAAGGTTCTCGTAAAAGAAAAAAATTTAGTTGGATACTTGGTGTTCTATTTTTTTTTTGTGACTTACACATTAATCATGTGTATTACGTGTTCTTAAAGTTCTTGTGCAACTTAACCATAAGAGGAATCTTAAGCTCCAATGTGAATCACATTAATGAGATGATTTTATCTACATCTTTTTTTTTTAAGTATTTGAATCTGTATGCATGGAAGATGTTTATGTTTTGTCGACACTTAGAAATGATTTTGTTCCGACTTGAGGACAATGGCTTCGTCTTCTTTGTTTGGTTAGGGTTTATGGGGATAGTGAAAGATTAATTTGTAGTGAGATTTGAAGAAAAAGTGATGAAAAAGTGGGGTGGTTTGTAGGTTCAAATGTATCTTGCAAGTTCTTATATTTTTAGTTCAATAAAATTCTTCAACCTATCATAAGGATATTAGAATTTATGATTCTCATATAAATTATGATAAAGTGAGAGACTTATTTTAATTTATGAGAGACTGGTTATTTCTAATACGTTGACGACAAATAAATTTTCACAAAAAAATCATGAAATAGAAACTAATTTTAGAGACAACAAATAATTAGTTGCTATAGTGAATAAATTAGAGACTAAAAAAACATTTGGTTTCTAAATTAGTTTCTATTATTGTTAAATGGTTTCTAAATTGATATCTAATTAACAATCAATGTTTTTGCTACCAAATTTAGAATCTAAATAATTGGTAGTTAAAACCTTGGTAGCTAATTAGATACCAATTTAGAAACTATTTAACAATAATAGAAATTAGTTTATAAACAAAAATAATAATTTCTAAAATGGTCTCTAATTTAGTCACTATAGCAACTAATTACTTTTGGTTTCTAAAATTAGTTTCTATTTCATGATTTTCTTGTAGTGTTTGAATATAAATTTAACGGGATTTACTATTAGATTTGTTGGAAGATTATTTGGAGTCATCTAACCACAATTATACTATCATCTCTTTGGTTTTAGATGATCTAACACTATGTTAGATGGTTTGCGTTGAATATCATTTTAATTTGATTGTACCTTTCTACCAATTTTATAAATTCTTTTGCACTTTCAATTTTGGGAAGAGCATACCCAATGTTACTTACTATGCTCATTCACATAAATATTAGGCTATGTATTTTTCCAAGTCCAATTAGCTTTCTCTTTATTGCTACTAGCATCAGTAATAGCAGTGTTTTTTAACTTGAAAAGTCAATCAAGATCTAACACACGTAAGTGAAACTGGACTTGTTCACTCCAATCAGAAAAATTCAACCCATTAAAGACTGAAACATACATAGCATGCATATGTAAAGATACATGAATATATATTACAACTATCACATGGTTAAGATTAATACTTTGAGTCATAAATTAAATATGCAATGTAGATTCAAACAAAAAACAAACATTCTATGCATACTAATGTTCTCATTTTGGATGATATTTTAATACACAAACACATAATGATGTTAATAATAATAATATTATTATTTGGTAAGATAGGTGCATTAATTAGAAATACTTATTATCTTTGGATATATAAATAAAGCTAATAATGCATACTCTCACTACCCACAATTATATTCATTAATTATAAAAACAACTAATCAACTTTTAAGTGATTTATAAATGCCTTATAATAATGAATTTCAATTAATCCATAAATTATTTTTTTATAATTTAGTGTCTATTTTATAGATAATTGAAAGAAAATTCATCTTTAATTTCAAATTAAATAAAACTTAAAGATTTAATATTTTTTTTACAATTATAAATATATCATACAATTAATTCTAAAATTAATACAATCCATGAGCAAAATATATACACGCATATTGTAGTTTTCATACATTTTTAGTTTAATAAAACTACTCACATCATAGGAACCTTAGAATCTACGAGGTAAATTATGATAGTGAGAGAGACTTACTTTGATCCATAAAAGACCTAATGAAAAAATAAGTTATTCAATCTCCTTGTTCCCAATCTAACTCTTTGTAGTTACTTTTCTCTCTCACCCTCTTTTTTAATGGTAAATAGTGAGTAACCTTCCTTACAAAGATAGGACCTTTGTTTCCTTGATTTAGCTAATACCTTTACTAATCAATAAGTCATTTTATTTCATTAAATGACATTTAAGGTCATAATTATTCTTCACATAAGCCATATTACTTAATTAATAAATTTATTTTTCTAACATGGTTTAGTTTTATGAAAAGATAGTGGATTTGATTAAGAAGTTTTTTTTTTTTATAAAAAGCTTTCATGTTAGGCATCACTATACTACTTGACATCTCAGCTAGGCTGACACCTCAAGTAACAACAATCATTTGTCATCACATGAAAAAAGTATCATTAAAAAAAAGAAAAAACAAAAAAATGGGGGACTAGACCAAAACCCATATGTTAACAAAAACGATACATAGGTAGATTATACCTATTAATAAAGAATTCTAAGAACATACTAGATGGAAGCCTATTATACCAATGAAAGGATTCTCTATGAATAAATCCTAAATTAGCCAACTTATCAGCACATACATTCCCTTCACGAAAAATATGAGTAACCCTAAACTAGCCAACTTATCAGCACACGCATTCCCTTCACGAAAAATGAGTAACCCTAAACCTGATTTTCCACAGTAATTAAGACAAGTATTCCATCGATTACGGAGCATCCAAGACACATTTGTCCTAGCAGTAAACGCAACACAAACCAAGGCAGAGTCACATTCCAGCTAGACATTAGTAAGACCCAACTTTTGAGCTTCCTCCAAAGCATATATAACTCTATAAAATTCAGCAATCAAAACAGTATGAAAACGTCAAGAAACGCAGAGAAAGTTCCAATAAACTCCCCTATACTCCCACGAAAAATACTTCTACAAGCGGGAAGACCTGGATAACCCCTAGCAGCCCCATGAGTGTTAATTTTAACCCAGTCTGGTGAAGGAAACTCCCATCTAACAGGAAGAGGACGTAGAACTTTACCAGTACGAGTGTTAATACCAAAAAACTTGAGCACATTGAAATCGAACATATCATTCTTCATTGAAGCTTTAGATGAATTACCCACTAGACAAGTTAAATCTTTAATAACCAAAATAGCCCTAGAAACCTCAATCTTATCCTGAAAACGAGCATAATTCCTTATACGCCGTATCATCCAAATAGAAAAAGTTTTCACAGCTAGCTTAACCAATTTAACCAACGGAATATCATCACTCTTAATAAAAGAAAGAAGATCATCCTTATTAGAGAAATCATAAGTAGGAAAAATGTGTCGAACCCAACTCCAAAATACGCAAAACATTAACACATTAAAAAAATAAATGTTGAATAGATTTTTCGTGTTTTTCACAAAGCGTACACATAGAACAAATATGCATATCTTTATTTTGAATATGCTAATATGTAGGAAGCCGCGCATGAAAAACTTTCCAAAGGACAAGAGTTTTGGAAGGCGGGAATATATGAAGACCAAATAAATTTATCCCAACCACAGGAAACCCCTGGATCCAAGAAAAAAGTCCTAGCTGATTTAAGAGTGAGACGCCCAAACTCATCTAGAATCCAATTAAGAATATCCTGTTCCGCCCTAACCATGATATGACTAAAAAGATGAGACATCTGCTGTAAAAACAATGGAATATTCCAATCACCACCTGTCCAAAACGGAGATACTGTATCCGGAATACTAGCACCATCAACTAATCTTGCAATATTTGCTAAAGAAGTAGTAACACACCATTTATCATTCCAAAAATTAATAAAAGAACCTGTACCAAGGTTGGTAGGTTGTTTTTAGTGTAATTTTAAAATTGCTCTTAGGTGAATTTTTAAAATATAAATATGTTATAGTTAAAAAAAGTTGAAACAATAAAAATAAATTATTTCTTAGAAAAAATAATTATTTAAAACTATTATTTAACAATTTATATTAATAACTGTAAAAAAATTAAAAAAACCAAATATTAGATATATAATTAAATTAAAAATTTATTAAATAATCCCAACAAATCCACCAATTTCTCCTTTTTATCACACTTCATTTTATCTTTCAAAACTTATAAATTATTTTTACCTGCTTTGTTATATTTTGCACGTCTATAATATAACAACTATACCAATAACATCTCTCTTTCTCTTGTTTCTTTTTGTTTTATTCATTGGTTTGGATCTATTAATTGTCATGTTTTCATCTGTGTATTTTTTTTTTATTTTTTTTTCGGTTTGAAAAGTTTTTATTCTATCTGGTGAAATTTACTTTAATTTTTGAAGGTTTAAGCCTTTATTTGGCTTTTTTGTGCACCTTTTTTGTTGACACTTTCTGTCCACAGATTTCGGCTCATTCTTTCCTCTCACGTCATAAAGAGGTTAAAGTCTTCATTATTGCAAAAGTAAAAACTTTATGTTGCTTAGTTTTTTTACTTTTTAAAAAATTTAAAAGTGGGTGGTAAATGAGATTGTGTATATAAAGTTGTGGATTTTATTTGTGATTTTGTTGACTTTACTTCCACATGTAATATAAGAAAGAGGTTTAATTCTTTTTACTATTTATTTTATTTATTTATTTTTGTCTTTTATTAATATAAATACTTAGAACTTTAACTTTATCTATAAAAATTTAGATTTGGCTTTGTGAGAGATCCTTCGTCCGTGAACATTAATATTGTGTATTCTATATATGACTGCTAGCTTCTCTTTCTTGTTATTCTTCTTTCTGGTTAGAGTTCTTCTTACTCTGTTCGGGATTCAATATTTATTTTCGATCTTTTTGGTTTTGGGTCTTTTTGATAAGGTTCTTGCTATTATATTCTAACGTCCAAAATTGGATTTGAATACAAGATAATAGTTTAGGATGAAAATTGTATTATCTTTAATATTAGAGTGTTGACCTATTTATAATAATAAGGTTGGATATTTGATTGTACAAATAGATAAATCAGGTGCAATACTGTTTAAACATCCCTTAATAATAATTTATGGGTGTTTAATATGTAATAATTTTTAATAATGTTGTTATTTTTTTTATTGTTTGAGAGGAGGTTCGTGAGAAGTTTCGAGATGCCGAGTAGTTGGGTATGTCTCGGGCATTCAACAACTCAGTACTACACTTACTCCTAGACTTGAGTGTAACGAAGAGTCTAAATTTGAAGTTTTCTTCTTTGGTTAGTCGATACATGGTTGCTTGGTCGATTATGTTACATAGTCTGGTTTGACGATATTTTGTTTTGAAAGAAAAGTTCATTTCTTTGTATAATCGATGTTGATACATGACCGACTTGTTGACATTCTATCGACCTATAGGTATATAGGCCGCCTGGGCCCAAGTGGGAGTATCTTACGAAGGATTTAGAACAATAACTTTAGATTTGTGTATTAGAGGATGTGAAAGGTTGCGTGATCTTAATCGTTGGTAACGAGATGATCTGACAATTGAGGTTGGTCGTGACGGTTCGTCTTCGATTGTTTTGTGCCTGTACATAGTGTGTGATGGATTCCACATTTCATCCAATTTCTTTTCCTTTTTTATGAGAGTTCGAGAGTGTGTCGGTCGAAGAGTCTTCCTATAGGTAACAATGTCTTCCCTTTTTCCTAGAAGTTCGTTTTCATCCAAGTGGGGAGTGTGGGTAAGGGGTTGCGAAATTAATTTGCAAATATCAATTCCAGCTCTAGTGACTCTGAAACACTAGTAGGTCATCTTAGGTTAGTTGTGAGTCTATAGGTGGGGTTGACGTGGTGTTGAAGTCGTTGCCTCCCGTGTCCTCGGGTGAGGTCGAGAAGTCAGCCGATAATGGAATTGGAGAGTTCGACTATTCATGGGTAGATGACCGAGTACGGGAGTTCTTCTCAAAATATCAACATGCCTCCATGTTTCAATCTTTTGCTGAGAGTGTAGAAATGCTTGAAGACAACATTATGAATGGTATAGTTTCCTTATGAAAGTGCAAGGCCTTGGATGAGAAGGTTCGTCCGAGGATTTCTTTTATTTTTATTCTTGTCTAATAACACATGTTCACGTCCGATTTCCATTACATGAGTTCACTATGGGAGTCTTATGTAGTTTAAATGTTACAGCAATCCAGTTGCACCCGAACAATAGATCGTGACACTTGTTACTGTCATCCCCGCTCCCAAAATTTTTTGTCCCCCAACCAATCTAAAAAAGAAGTTGAAGAACAAGGGGAAAGTGCACGAAAAGTCGGCAAAGTGGAATTCCGATCATTCATCTTCGAGGAGGTCCCCTAAGCGAGTAAAAAGGGGTCCCGAGGGACCACCGACACTTCTTTGGTCACAATCACCATGTGGCTGAGTAGGTTGCGATCAACTTGAACCCATACGAGCAAGAGGCCTACGTGTTGACCAAACCGAATGAGCTCCATGACGCATTCAATGAGTTGCGCTCCTGGAATTTGGTTCTTGACAAGCAAATGGCCTCCGAATTGGTAAAAATAGACAAATGCTTTGTTGAGGTCAAGAAGTTACAAGCTCAATTGAACAAGTCAACCACCTCGCTACAATATGCCTTAGACACTAACAACATCCTTTATAACAAGAACAAAGAGATGGAGAGTGAGTTGTCATTGTTGAGAGTCGATCTTGACAATTGGCAGCAATAGTTCCTTGAGGCTTCACTTTCTTGAACATGTAGCTTGTTCATATCCAACTCATGTTCTCTAAGCTTTCCAAACAAAGAAGTTGTAGTCAAAGATGTTAATCTTTGGATTCTAAGATGGTTGTGACTTTCGGTTGCCAAGATCTATCAAGACACTTGAGGATTTTGATGTTTAACTCTTCTTTGTCAAAGATCATTCTAAGACTCATAAGGTGATTGACAATATGAGTGAATCACTTTTGCACATCCGCAATTGATTCTCCTTTCAGCATCCTGAACATCTCAAGGGGACAACCAATGTTGGTCTACGGTATCCTTCTCACCCTCCTATACATTTAATTGAATATTCTGATTCTGATTTTGTAGGGTGTAAGCTAGACCGAAAAATTACAAGTGGGACTTGTCATCTTCTTGGTTCAAGTCTTATTTCTTGACATAACAAGAAGCAAGCTTGTGTGATTCTTTCCACTGCAGAGGCTGAATACATAGTTGTTGGAAGCTCTTGTGCACAAATTCTTTGGCTCAAACAACAACTAGAAGATTTTAGGTTAAAGGTTAGCAAGGTGCCTTTGCTTTGTGACAACACAAGTGTTATAAATCTCACAAAAAATCAGATTCAACACTCAAGAACAAAGCACATTGAGATCTGTCATCACTTCATAAGGGATCATGTGAACAATGGAGATTCTGAAGTGAAATTCATTGAAACAGGGATGCAACTTGCATATATTTTCACAAAGCCTTTGCCAAAAGACAGGTTTTTCTTTTTAAGAAATGAGTTAGGTATTCTTGATTCTCAAACTCTTTCTTGATTCTGTTTTACCCTTTCTTCATTCTATTTGTGAAGACAAATAGGGGGAGAAGGTGTGGTTAATGTGTTGTGTAACCTGCAGCAAAACTAATCTTGAATGGTTTATATTATACTGTTTAACATGTTAAATCTGCTGCTGCACACACTGGTTTTTGGACTGGTTTTTCTGCTCAAATGGTTATGCATAAAACTGGTTTGTGTGTCTTCATAACCTGCTGTTATATATGCTCTGTATTTGCATAGAATCTGTTTTGCAGGTGCTAGATCAGATTCAAATAGAACAATACAAGCAACCAGGGATTTGTCTTCATCAAATAGGGGGAGTTTGTTGATTAAGGATGATCTTGTGCTTTGATGTCTCAAAATCCATGAAGTTTGGTAGAAGGCTGAGTTGTTGCTTGTGTGGGTGGGTTTTGGGTAGATTAAATGTGTAATCCACTCTTTGTTTGAATCTAAAACTGATTTGAATCAAAACCTTTTTGAAAAACATTGTTTTCTAAAGAAGTGGAAAAACAACCTGTTGTTTTGTCGTTTTAATCGGTTGTTCGACACTTAGTGGTTTTTTAAAAGGGTTTGAAGCTGTTTGACTTGGTTGAATTTGCTGTCAAACCAATTCAATCAGTTGTTTCGAGAATTCAACCGATTATTTTTTGAAAATCCATAACAGATTTATGTTAAGTTTGGTAAATCAGCTTTAAATGATTTATATTTGTTTTGGCTCCTGCTTTAAATGTTTTTAACAAACCTTTGGAGTATATAAAAGGTTATTTTACGCTCCTAAAGGCATTGGAACAATTTAGACAATTCAGATTGAGAAAACAGATTTGAGTTTTCAAGATTTACTTCAAGCTTTTGGATTTTCACAAAGGAGTGAAATAAGATTGATGTGTAATCTTTCACTTTGATATTGATAAGGTGTAATCCTTTCTTTATCTCTTGTATTTCTGAATATTTATGGTGTAAGCAGACTCAGAGGGTGTTCTGAATTATGTGGTGTAGTTTTCCAAAGGAAGTGTGTGGCTTGAGGTGTTCAAGGTGACTTCTTTGGTGTGGTTGTTTGTAATCTAAATTTTGATTGCATAGTAGATAGCCAGGGGTGTCTGGGGTCTGGATATAGCTATTGGAATAAGAGTAAACCAATATAAATTGGTTGCATGTTTATCTTTTTCCCTAAACTCATTATTTTATGCTTTTATGTTGTTTTAATCAATGCTGATAAAAACAACCGGTTGAATAGCAAAAACAACCGGTTGAATTTCTGAAAATCAACTTAAACAATTTTGTTTTCTTGTTTCCTTGATTTCTTTCTCTATGATTCTGCATTGGAGTTCATTATACCTTCAAAGTTTGCAAAAATATTTTATAAACAATTTATTCCCCTCTTGTTTAAGGCTGTATATTCTAACACTCAACCCACAACCGCGCACCCTCAATCTTCCCCTATAAACAAACCCTAAAATTAAAATTTCCCAACCCTCAAATCCACAACCGTGTACTCTAACAACACAACCCAACCTAATCGCAGACTTGAACAGGACTGCAATAAGGAGCGAAGAAGCGCAAGGAAGTGCGGCGAGGCGAGGCACAGTGGAGGCGAGGTGCGGAGATTTGAGACTGCCAAAACACAAGGACAAGGACTTCAACTCGCGAGTTTGCACCGAATTCAGCGAGTCTGTTCGAGAGAGTTTAAGAAGGGGTTTTGACCATCATGGGGTTTTTTTTCCGTTTTTACCAAAATGGGGTCGCTTTCAAAAAAATTACAAATCTAGGCAAGTCGTGCCAACTTGGCACGACTTCATATGTAGAAGTCGTGCCAAGTTGGCATGATTTTTTCACGTCAGCCTGAAGTCGTGCCAACTTGACACACACACACACACACACACACACACATATATATATATATATATATATATATAATTTTCTTGTAACATTTTCTTATTTACATATTGAGTAGTAAGTTATGTAATGTTTAAAATTAATTTGATACATAATTTTCTAAGGGTGTTAGTTTTAAGCAATAAAAAATGAATAATTGTGTATGAATCATGTTTGACGCTAATGTAATATATTAATTTGGTTATTAGATTAATAAAAAATATAAAAAAATTGTTATTGCATTTGAAAATTAATAGAAATGAGAATTAATTATTTGGAAAATAAATAGAGAATTGTGGGGAGTTTCAATATATATTTATTTAAAAACAAGAAAATTTAAAAAAAGATGATGTGGACAAAGTCGTGCCAACTTGGCATGACTTCAGGTTAACGTGGTAGAAGTCGCGCTAAGTTAACACGACTTTAGACTGACGTGGCAAAATCGTGCCAAGTTGACACGACTTGCCTCAGATTTATAATCTTTTTTACAACGACCCCATTTTGGTAAAAACAAAAAAAAAAGCTCCATGATGATCAAAAAACCGTTTAAAAGTCAACTCGCGAGTTTGATAACCTTAGTACTAACTCTTCCTCTATCTCAATCTATCAATGAAATGGCCATTTTATGGACACATATGCTTTCATTTTCCAAAGTAGACATTGAGAATTTGAATGTCCCCTGTTGAATAGACTAGACGAATGAAAATGGACTAGCACTGAAAGTTTACACCACTCTTTTCCCATTTGTTTTGGAAGCATTTTGATTAGGCCATGTTTGGCAGGCCTTTAGATAGTATAGTGATTATTGACTCACCACAAACCTTACCACCGTCCACTCTACTTTGCTTAGAAAGAGATAACAACAAACAGTAGAGTTTGGATATTTTTCATAATAATATTATGGTTCTGTTTAAATAATCATCTTCATAAGTATTTCTAAATAAACAAAAAAAGAAATTAAATCGAATCGAACTTATTCCATAAATTAAAATAATGTACATTTGGTTTTAGAAAAGTTGAATGAAAAATCTTCAATTAAAGTTAAGTCTAACATATAAAACTTGACTCATTTTACACTTTTTTACAAGTGTTTGAAGAAATTTATTTAAATATAAAATAAGTGTTGAATGGATTTACATGTCTTTAGTCTACGAGGGTAAACAACATAGGTTTTTTCTTTATGTTAAAACTGGAAACACACTTTATTTAGTAATAGTAACATCAACCTAAAACAAGTATTTCAGGACATTTAGTTTAATCATTCACACTTGCTTTCACTGTTGAACCAAGAGCTTGCTACATCCAATTTAACAGATAATGAAGTATGAAATTATTAGTACCATTCTTACTATGGTTATGTAAAGTGTGGTTGTAGCATACTTCATCATTCTTCTATTAATTGATTCTCTAGATTTGTTAGAGGAGTTAAATTACACATGTCAGCAATGTACAATATCAATAACAATACTTGTGTTTGAAGGCTAAAATACAAAACTAATACTGGGATTTAGAGAGGAAGAGTTACAAGATAAGAGTGAGATCAAAATCATGTTAATCAAAAGTAACTTTGCTACCTCTAAACCATACTACATATTCTATCCTCTATTCCAGGTCATATCCAAACTGCTGTAGATACTGACAAGGTAAGAAACCAACTCATCTCTCTTTCTCTTTGGACTGCAATGGCGTAGAAGCAAGAGAAGAAGGTGAAAGGATGGTTTCTCTGTGAATTTGTAGGGTGGATGAGCAACGGGGTTGTGTTGTTATCTTTAAAAGTTTAGAACCTGTTTGCTGGTGTGTATGTTCTGAGAAAAACTATTTTTGAGTGAAAAAATTCATAAGGGTTACATAAGTTTCTCCGAATAAGTATATCTCAAGAACAAAGAAGGTTATTTATTTATGTCTTGTTAACTCTTTTTCTAAAGTAGTTTACTATTCTAAAAGTTATCTGTCCTACATTTCACCAGATCACTTAAGAAAACAGGAGATGGGAAATGTTTTTGTAGAAATTAGAAAGTTATATTATTAAATTGAGATTTTGTTTCTTATCTAAGCACCCCTTGGTCTATTAGTTGTTTTATGATGGTGCACTTAACATATTCACTCAATTGAAACTGAATAGTAACTTTTTTTTGTTTATTTTGTGGTAATTCTTGTTTTATGTGATCTGTAGTTTCTTTCTACAAATTAATTGTGCTTTACTTAGTGTGAGATTATTGTCATTCCTTCTTTGCTATGGTATTTTGCAGATGTTTTTGAACAGAAGCGTGGTTCTAGTGCATCTGGAGAAGCTGATGATGGGGATGGATTTAGAGATTTAGTGTGACATACCATGTTCGAAAAGGGTCAAAGTAAGCTTTACAAAGTGATAGATTCTTCTGATGTTGTTGTACAGGTAGCATCTCCTTTTTCTTTAGATGTTCTCGTGTCTATGTTTCTGCAATGGTGTGCATGTGTTTGTTTCAATTAGATATGATTGTGCCACAGAAAAAATGTGCTCTATGATAGGCATTTCTGATATGTTGCTCTGTCAGTGTAAGGTCACTTTTAGGTCTTACTTCAAATTTGAAAAAATGTCTTGGTTAATATTTTCCATTTTTAAAGCAACTTTCTTTTTGTGTTCCTTTTGTGCTTGGTTTAGATAAAGGGTCTATGGTAGGTCAGATTTCTTTGAACACAAGTCCTTGAAGTTGTCCAACAGATCCATCTTCTCTTCCTCAAAGTTTGAATACTTTATGTATCCTAATGCAGGTTCTAGATGCGAGGGATCCACAAGGCACAAGATGTTACCATTTAGAGAAGCATTTGAAGGAAAATTGTAAGCACAAACACATGGTGCTTTTATTGAACAAGGTTAGTGACAGCATGATTTGTTTTTAACATTACTCTAACATGTTAAGTGCCCTATATTGCTATTATGTGACTTAAAGCAAGCTTAATTTTATTTCCCCCTTTTCAGTGTGATCTAGTTCCTGCTTGGGCAACAAAAGGATGGCTTAGAGTTTTGTCTAAAGAATTTCCAACTCTGGCATTCCATGCAAACATTAACAAGTCCTTTGGAAAAGTATTTCTGATACACTTGATCTTCATTTAATTTGTTTGCTTTATGTGCCAATTTTGTTAATTTATGAAAGAAATATAACTGAAACTTGATATAGCTATTCTGCATCTCCTGCTATGTGCTATTTTCTTATTTGTCATTATTGTGCATAGGGTTCTCTTCTATCTGTACTTAGACAATTTGCACGTTTGAAACGGGATAAGCAAGCAATATCTGTTGGATATCCAAATGTTGGGAAGTCATCAGTAATCAACACTTTGCGTACAAAGAATGTAATACTTCTATCTCCTTTAATGCTTAAGCTGTTGTTTATGCATTTATGTGGACATGAATGCACGCATAGAATCACTAATCTTGTTTAGTTTTAAATTATTGTTGTGGAATAATCACTTTAACAAATTGACTAACATGTATCCAATTATATGTTATAAAAGGCCTGCAAAGTTGCTCCAATTCCAGGGGAAACGAAAGTCTAATCTTTTTGATTGATTGTCCAGGTGTAGTCTACCACAACAAGGATTCTGAAACAGATGTTGTGTTAAAGGTTAAAGGGTGTGGTATGTTACCTTCTGCTTATATTCAGGTAAACGACACAGTAGTTATTCTGTTAAAAAACTTTGATGTTATTAAAATATGATGGTGGTCAATTTTGTTTCTTCTCCCTTGTTGATTTGTCAGAATGGTGGCTATCCATTGGTGATATGTGATAGTATACTTGAGTGAGATGAAGTTAGTTTCAACCTGGCATCTCCTGAACCATCATAGCTTTTATTTGCTCACGTGATATTCTATTGTCATTTTTAGGACTCCTGAACCATCATAGATTGATATTCTAGTTTCAAACTAAGTGTGTCCTTTTGTATTCATGTGTTGGTTTGATGAAAATATCCTAAGTTTGCCAATCATATGATCATTCTGCATCTCTGATAGGAGCTGTAGTAGTTGATACAGAACATTTTTATGCCATGGCATACAAGCAAAATTATAGGCAAACGAAGCTGACAGTATTATATCATGACTTCTTACTGCAGCTTTGCAAATCAAGTGGCAAACTTCTGAAGGTATTCTTTTTTTAGTTAATCTGAATTCTTACACTACAAGAAAACCAAGAAATAGAAACTAATTTTTAGATACTAAAATAATTAGTTGCAATAGTAACTAAATTAGAAACCCTTTTAAAAACTAAAAGAAAAAATTGGTTTCTAAATTAGTTTATATTATTGTTAAATAGTTTCTAAATTATTAGCAACCAAGGTTTTAACTACCAATTATTTAGTTTCTAAATTTGGTAACAAAAACATTGGTTGCTAATTAGATGTCAAATTAGAGACCATTTTAGAAACGAAAAAAAATTTGGTTCTAAATTAGTTTCTATTGTTGTTAAATAGTTTCCAAATTATTAGCAACCAAGGTTTTAACTACCAATTATTTAGTTTCTAAATTTGGTAGCAAAAACTTTGACTGCTAATTAGATATCAATTTAGAAACTATGTAACAATAAAATAAACTAATGTAAAAACTATTTTTTTTAGTTTTTAAAATGATCTTTAATTTAGTTACTATTGCAACTAATTATTTTGGTTTTTAAAAATTGATTTTTATTTCATGATGATTTTAGTGTTAGTTTAATATCTAAGTTTTGGCTCTGCTCAATTGGGCCAATGGAGTGAGACTTCTGTGTGACTGGGTCCTATATTGGTTGTCTGATGACTAAGCAGGAAGAAGAGTCTGAGGAACCTAATGTTAATGGGGTTGACATAGATGATGCAGTTGATGGCAATGAAGCATCTGCTGCTATTAAGAACATGCAGAAGGTTTTAGTTTGTTGAGCATTGGTTTTATTTGGTTATTATTTCAGCATTAATTTGATCGATATAGCTTTGTTCCTTGCTTGAAATAATTAATATAGATTTTTCAACATTTAATAGGGTTCCAATAATTCACAAATGTACACCCAAGCTTTGAACAGCCTGGCTAGAAAAGGTTGGTGAAGATAACCATCACCCTATTCATCCATCCAATCTTCTTCAAGTTGCTATTCAAAAAGAAAAATGATTTTTTGACATCCCATTTTTCCTTTGTTGCAGATTACAACGTTTTAAGTGTTGGATTACTTATATAATAGGAGTATTTTTTAAAATAATAAAACATAAAATGAATCTTATTTAGTGCATTGGGTGTCAAATTATCACCACTCATTTTAAAAAGGACAAACATGCATGCAGACTCCATCTTCCTTCGTACTCACAAATATATAAAATTGTAAAAATATAAGAACTGACTTTCATGATTGCTTTTTATAGGTCGAGCTTTTTCACCTCCTTAAAACGGACATTCATCAAGTAAATATCAGGTTAAATGAGTCTCTTTCACTATTATTAGAATTAAGAAGGAAACTTTGAAATTAAATCTTATAAAACTAATTTATAAGATGAAATTTATATCTATTTAATGAATTATAAGTTTTATTCAATCTTTATAATCAGTTTATGAGATGAAATTTGTATTTGTTTATATACTATCTTTAACTATAAATTATCTCGACTGTGTGAGACTTTCCAGTTATACTCATTCTAGATAAGTATATATAAAGTAAAAACTCCCTTCACTAAATAACTTTTAGACTAAATTACATAAAAATACATTCACCATATTTGTTTATGTTTTCAAGTTAACTTTTTTTTATCTTTTCAAAATATTACTAATACTAGTTATAGATTAAATTTGGTATTTATCCATTACATTAATATTTTCTTATGTTTTTTAAAAATATAATGTTTGGGACATTGTTGTAAATGCTAAAAATCACTAGATTATATGCATCTAGGAAAACCTTAGGGAGATGAATATAATTCACTTAATTCTCTTTATGAATATTAAATTTTTTAATAATTTTGATTCAGTAGTTACGCTTATAAATTTATGTAATTTAAAAATTAAATAATGTTTTATCTAAACATCATTTTCATGTCTGATGAACTTTATAGAATATAAAAAAATGAAAATTATTATATAATATATTTATGAATATTTAATTTTTATGTATAACTAGTCATATAATATTGCATAATTTAATAGTTATATTTAATTATAAAAATACTAAGTATTTAGTACTTTGTAAAAATAAATAAATCCTTTCATGCGACGGGGATTCAAATCATTACAATCGAAGTAATAATAAAAGTTATTGTGATATTTGATATACATTCTTCATCAGAAAATTGAAAGCTTGATATAATAACAATAACAGCAATGCTCTAAATTTTAATTATTTTCCTTAAATTTCCTCCCTTTCTATAAAAATATTAAAATAAAACTTATATACTTTTAATTTATTAAAGCTTAATTTTTTCTATACAAAATTAAAAAATAATAAAAGAATATTACATAAAATTTTAAATATTTAAATATTTTTTTAAGTAAAATAAATGAATTTTAAATTTCGTGTTTGGAAGATTTTTTCTTCTTTGTTATCAATTGTTTTTAAATAAAGTTCTTATTTTTTATATTTAGTATTATATAATTTTCTAATTTTTGTATTTGTTTAATGAAAAGTCAAATTATTATCACAAAGATGTAGATAATGTAATGTTTACATATGATATTTAAAAAATCAAATTTATGAAATAACTGTTATTTTAAAAGTAACTGTTTGGAATAAAATATAGTAATTTTAATATAAAAAATGGAAATAAAATATCTGTTTACTTAAATTAGGAATAAAAATTATTTAATTAAAGCATAGTGTATATCTAAGTCATAAAAAGTGTTAACTAAGAACATTAAGGCATAAATAAATAATAATTAATTTTTCTTTAAATATGACCAAAAGATATTATTATTTACAATCATATTCCAAATCCAACTCAAAAGCTAGGGATCAATCCAAACAATATGAATTATTTATGAGCATTTAATATACCATATGATACATTTAATTATCACCTTACAATACACATTAACATGTGGATATGGATAACAAAAGAAAAGATATTATACTTTATATAAGTATATTTGGTATCCACCATAGACTAAATGATGTTCCACCAAACAATACAATGACACTTATTAGAACTATGAATGTTAATAAAGAAGAAACTATCTATTTTGAAGTCTCAAATCAAATATAAATGGAGATATAGAGATCTCTCTTGTTAAACCACTAATTGACAAAGATGTCAACTATCCCTCTTCAACCATCTTAGAGAAGAGAGAGGAACTTGAGAAAATACAAAAAAAAAAAACATGTTTAAGAGTTATAATCCTAAAGAGAGAAAACACTACTATTTGAAGTCACTATAAATGTTGATCATGACGTACCTTTCTAGGTACCCCATATCATCAACAAGGAATTCAAAACCTATAAGACCAAAACCATCATGTCATAGATCAATCTATAAGCCTTTTGTAAACTCATGACTTCCTTAATGAGTGTGATTGTAATAATTAAATGACATCATGAAAGTTCTCTTATCCCAATGATAGAAAAGTTTTAATATTGACAAATATGATGACCTTATCGACCTAAACAAGCACATATTTATATGATCTATGTGAGACATTATGAGCGAGGTCATCACATGCTAAGTTTTTCCCATCTCATTGAAAGGTTTAACCCTTAATTGATTGTAGAGTTACTAACGAAATCCATTGGCACCTTCATCACATTGGATATCATTCGCCAACTAGTTCATAACAAATCAACCATATGATCTCACTTTTCTGGCTCTTATGAGTATTTGACATAAGAAGAGATAATCATTTTGGGCTTTTATAGAGAGATTTGGAATTGTGACCAACATCGAAGAAGTTTTTTTGCCATGCTAAAAAGTCAATTCAGTTCACAATAAAAAAAAAAAGAGGCAAGGCAACAAGTAGAGAATACTACAACTACAACCAAAAATGAAAATCAACACCCTAATTGGTGGGTTTCACAAGAGGTGGGTTGAGCACCCATGAAAGGAAAAGACTCATGCGAAATGTTAGTTTGGTAAACGTCATAACAAGTTTCAAAAAGCTTCAACATGCCACTACTAAAATTCATATACAAAAAATTTAAAGGCATGAAATCAATGCAAGATGATCAAATATCACCATGATTGAAATAACAAACTATGTAGTTATGAAAATACAAGTAGATGAAGGCATCTCTACCAACATCTTGTATTACAAGACTGTGAAAAACAGTTCAGATACTTAAGAAGAGACGGTTGGGTGGTGTATCAAAATTTTTCATTATTTTTCTCAAGTTTTGTCTAATGGAATGTTGACAAACGCAAGTATTTAATGTGACAATGGATATACCAAATAAACGTTTATAAAATTTTTTGAAAGCTCACATGCTTTTGCTAGAACAAATTATATAACATGAAAGTTAAACAAGATTAAGAAAAGTGAGGTTTACACTAGTTCGTTTGTAAAGGCAAACTATGCCCAATTTTTTATCAATTTGATCAAGTTCCACTTGGTAGACTAACGCTACGAAGTTACAAGCAAAAATTGTTTGGACCCTAACCACTTCTAGCTAAAACAACCTGAGTATTGTTTGGACATCTAATCGCTTTTGGTTAAAACCTTAGTATTGTTTGGATTACAACTATTTTTGGCTAGGGGTAACAAAGTGGATTGGACCCAGTGTACCAACCACCAACGATCATCATTTAGGCGGGAAAGATTAATCTTTTGAACCCGCCAACCGACATTAACCTGACTCACTGATAAACATAATTTTATTCACACTTAATAACTTTAATCATAAATTCTTGAACTCTAATCATGAATAAGAGAATTATAAACCCAAAAAGAACATTTAACTATAATTTTTTTAAGTCAATAGAATCATCATATCTCTTTACTATAACAAAATTTCATAATTTTTCCCTAATATATATTCAAATTTATTATTACATATTAGAATCTCTAAAAAAAATTAATTTTAATTCAAACATAATCTAAAATCTTTCAAACAGATTAACAGAGTATTTCATGAGAAAGACTACGATAAAAGGTGGATCTTTCTTTACCCTCTATGAACACTCAAAAATCAAGCTGGCAAAACAAAGAAAAAAACATATAAAATTGTTCCTTCCTTTTTTTATCTTTTCACTTTTACGCAACAAAAAAAATACATTACATTTTTTTTCGTTCATTTTCCTTTAAAACAAATAATTTAAATTTATTCTCTTTATTTTTTTTATTTCACTTTTTCTTTCGGAACCTAACATAACTCATCCACGGAAGAAGTTGTTGGACCTCATATAAATATAATAATTTTTAGAGAAAACATTGATGAAGTACCAGTAATAAAAGTTATTATTTTTTTAATAAAATTTAAATTAAAAATATTTAAGTTTATAAATGAATTGAAATATAATTAAATCTATATTATATAATAAAACATTGACGGGGATGTTGAATAAATGATATTGGTGAAAGAAAATGTTAAATGAAGTTTAAAGTGATATGCGGCACCGACATGTTTGATAACCATCACCAACTTCTGCCCTTCACATGTTTAAACTTTATTATTTATTCATCATTCTGTACTTTATTTAAATAATATGATGCTATTTAACTATTGTAAATATTTTTTATTTTCTTTTAATATATGGATTTTTTTTAAGAATCATTATGTAGATATAATAAACGATTGAAATGAACAATAATTCTTTTAAAATGATTAATGAAGTAACTTAATTTATGTATATAATCACAACTAAATTTTTAGACATGTGTGTAAAAGTTAACTCTCCTTTATACAATGATACAGAGATAAAGAAAATTAAAATACTATTTTTTTTATAAGAGCATAAAGAGCTATGTAACACAGACACAGACTGCACAGACTGATAGGACATGGACACCGGAAGATACATATAATTTCTAAAATGTAGGATACGGGGACATGAATCTATATATTATATAACTATAAATTATATAAATTGACAATAAATATTTACGTGCACAAGTATGTTTCAAATTATTTTTGGAGCAGGAAGATGTTTTTCATGATTGGTTCAAAAGATTTTCTTCTTTATTTTTATAATTATAATAAAAATTTATACAATAAATTTGAGTTTTTAGAAAATTATAGTATTTATCATTTTTAAAGCTGTGTTAGAATCATGTTAAAATTGTTAGAAATCCGACAAATATTTTTTTGAATTAAATACTTTACCGATAAGTGTTCTATGAGTGTCAACACCGATACATGTATCCAGACACGTCATTTAAGAAAAGTGTCTGAGCTTCATAAATAAAGAGTAGAAAAAAAAATATATTTTCAAATATATTGGAATACTCATTTTTGTGTGAATTACCAAAATTAAAAAAATTATCTTTGTCCTTTTTTTCTTTCATGTAATTTTGAACTTACCTGCATAAAAAACACAAGTATGAAACAATGTGGTAGATGTGGTTGATTAGTATATTATATACTGCAAGAGTTGTTGGAGTTGGCACGCACCTATGACCCATTGAAGAGATACTGAACAGTGTGCATTCCATTGACATTGACATAATATTGCAGCTGGAAAAGACGCGCCTTGTCCCTCATTTTATATTGGAATCATAAAAATGCGTGTAGTTTGTGGTGAACTCATTCAATGTATTATTGTATTGGGAACAAACTAGTTTGTTAGTTACAGCTTGTGACTATGTGTGTGTGAGAGGGATCTTCAGATTTAACTCTTCTGGCTTCACTTTTTACAGAGTGACAAGTTCCATTTTGAGTTTCCTAGATTCCTGACAGGGTGGGGCGGAGTGCGAAGAGGTTGCGGCGGCCGGAGTGGTAGGAGCGACGGGAAGGTCAGTGGGTTTTTTCTTTGTGTGGTTTTGAATGCATTGAGTTTTTGGGGGTTCGAATGCATTGAGTTTGTGGGTGTTTTATTAGTGAATAGAGATGTATATTAGGGTGTCAAGGTTTTATTCTTTGTATTTGCTCTTTGTTTTACAGTAAATTATCAGTTTAGGCTGAGAGCTGTAATCTAACTAACTATGTCAGTTAGTTAACTACAAGCTCAGCAATATAAAGCTCATATCAACTACTGTCCCTTTCAATGAAATCAAGTTATTTCAATTCTCTGAATTGTATGTCATCCTAAGAACTTCAAACCCCCAGTAAAGAATCTAGAGACCAAATCTAATGTGATTTTTTAAACTGTCAAATTGAAAATGTTGATACAAAGAGTGAGCTAAAAGGCTCAACTATTTACACACACAGATAGCTTCTACTGCAAGCCAAAACTGAAGCCTAAGTAACTAACTCCAACTGTCCAACATCTGTCCTGTTGGAGATCCCACATCGACTAGAGATGAAGACATAATCCTATGAGTTGGTTTTATGGGGTTGAGTTAGACTTAAAGTATACTTTGTAATATGTCCTAATAGAATTTATTGACCACTTCGATTTAGAGATGGCCAAAAATCGCAAGTATGCTATGAGCTAATGTATGTTTATATATATAAAAGGATGAGTAAAATATATCTCTTAGAGGAAGGCTTCAACCTATATTCCTTAACCTAAAGCTACCCAAAAACAGATTTTATATAATTTGTACAACAAAACAATATCACCTATTCAGCAGCAACCAACAAGGGGTAGAGGAATAAATAAAATGCTAATGAACACGCCAGTACTGGCAATAAAAAAAGAGCATGCCAGTACCTTACTTCGTGCCAAGCTTCCCCAAACAGTGGACAGTCCAGGGTACACAGGCGGTTGACTACCACCAAAATCATCAAAAGCACAATCAACATAGTTGACTAGAAAATGATTTCTTTCAGCATCATCAACTGACTCCTGCTGCACCCTACATTGAACTCACATATTACAAACGACAGATACAAAATCTAAGTAAATTTACCAACACGTTAAAAGGATATAAACACTGGTCAAATCAAAGATTTAATGCCTATGAATTCATGTGTCTTTTTCCCTTCTTATTTTCCATTTTGCATATCTGGCAACACAGTGAGACAGATTGCACACTATTTACTAATTGCATGTGAAACAAGTACCATGAACTACAATACAAGTAATAACAAAGATAACAACTACTCTCTGGTTGCCTGAAATTCTGTCATTCCGGGTATCAACAAACTGTATTTGAAGTTCTTAATACCTGCATAAGCAAAGGTGTGCTGCGATTAAGGAAATAATGTACTAGCTTTGTACTCAAAGCGTAGTCATTAAGCAAATAAAACTATGGTATAGCAACTCTGTTGGAAAACACGTGCCTGCTACATGAACATTACTTTTTTATTATTTATTCATCATTGTGTACTTTATTTAAATAATATGATGCTATATAACTATTGTAAATATTTTTTATTTTCTTTTAATATATGGATTTTTTTTTCAGAATCATTATGTAGATATAAGAATCATTGACATGCACTGAGGAGCTAGTCACCAGGTTCATTTGGGGGCTTTGCCAAAGTTTTCTTTGTTAGTAAGTAGTATGTATTTGTGTCTTATGCTCAAACCTTGGAGTCAATGAAGGAGAGATTGGAAATTAGAGCTTCCATTGGGTCATATTCCTTTGATCTGTTGTATCTTTGTATTTGTATGTAAACTAGTAGTCAGGAAGATCACTACTTGCTATTGTCTGTTGATGAAAGATACTGCCATTAGAATTTCTAATTATGGGATTCAGTATTCCCCCATTGATTTATAGCCTGATTAAGGGGTGCACTATGAGTTCTGTTTGTATAACTTTCGAAGGAGATCTTTGATGAGACTATGTCTCAAGCCCGTTGAAGAAGTTGGCCTGTGACTTTGTTAGGCATAGCCATAGCCATATTAAAGGTTTGGTCTGTGATTTGGGTGTTTCAAAATGGAAAAAAATGTACAAGAAACAAGGTCATTGGCCTTGACTCCTACATGGTCTGTTGCTACTGTGTTGACTGTCTTTGTTGCTGTCTCTCTGCTTGTGGAGCGCTCCATTCACCGTTTAAGCAATGTAAGTAATGGTTAAACTACAATCTATGTTGGTTCTTGATGTTAATTTCTCGGTTGTTGCAAAAAGTTGCATGGTAGAAGTTGTAATTTTGTTCAATTTTCAAGGCATTTTGCAAACTTGTGGTTAAGACTCAAGCTACTATCAGACTTGTCAATGAGTTGAGAAAGGGAAGGGTAGAGGTAAAAAAAACAAAAAGAGAAAAAAATGAGTATTTTGCCACACAACTACTTAGATATGGTCAGAAATTTCATTTCTGGGCGGAATGTAACTCTAAATAGATTTAACAGGATCTGCATTAATTGACATGGAAAGAAGTTTTCACTCTCTTCATATGCATTTTCAGTGGCATGTGTAGATTTATATTTTTCATTTTTTTGTTTAAACTTTAAAGCTTGATTCTGGCTTAATCACATACTTCTCTTACTTGTGATTGAAGCCGTTCTTAGTGGTTGCCTTTGGCATGAATTCTGATGTGTGATTATGTTTTTCTGTGGCTGCAGTGGCTGCGGAAAACTAATCGAAAACCGTTGCTTGCAGCTATAGAGAAGATGAAGGAAGGTGTTGTGCATTAAACTATACTTGTATTTATTGCATTCGTTTTGGATATAAACAAGAATTCTTACTGATCAGTTCTCATTATTTTGGAATTCTACTTCAGAATTGATGTTACTCGGGTTTATATCACTCTTATTAACAGCTACCTCACGCATGATAGCTAATATTTGCATTCCATCAAAGTTCTACAACAGTGCTTTTGCTCCATGCACTCGATCCCAGATTGATGAACAAATGGAAGAGAATGGCTCTGAAGAGCGTAAATTACTGATGGCTTCTGCTTATCATGTATTTGGAAGGATGTTAGATGGAATAAATAGAAGCACTTGCAAAGAGGCATGAGTAATATAGCTTACATGTATAAAATTTGACTCTGTGTGGCTTTTACTGCTCTAAATTAATGTAGTTAATTTGCATTTTTGTTATCTTGCTCAGGGTTATGAACCATTTGTTTCCTATGAAGGTCTAGAGCAGTTGCACCGGTTCATTTTTGTCATGGCAGTAACTCATATATCTTACAGTTGCCTTACTATGTTGTTGGCCATTGTGAAGGTGAGTCACTGTTTTCTATTTTTAGATTAAGCATGTCTGCCACTTATCATTGTTGCAAAAAGATGGTTAATTTGCGAATTTTCTTCTTCAAAATGTGCTTGGGTTTTCCCAATGATGATACAAAATAGTTTGATCCATTCTACATCCGTTTTGATACTATGTGTGTGTATTACATTCTGTCATGTATATTTTTTCTTATTTTGACTAAATGAACAATTTAATATGAAGCCCTCGTAATTTAGTCATTGAAAGAGTGAACAATCTTATTTAATCCCTGTGTAAAAAAAATCAAATTAGTTCCTAATAAGACAAAATTATCCTTGATTGACGTTAAATTGGTCTTTAGTTATATTTTAATGGCAAAATAATTCTGTAAAATCTAACAATAAGACAAAATTGTTGAACTTTTAACACATCAGGAACTAAAATCAGGCTCTGAGAGGTAAAGCATTCAGGTTTTTATCATTTTGGATTTTGTTTGACATAATAACACTAGTAGTTTAAACCAGATTCACAGTTGGAGAGTGTGGGAGGATGAAGCTCACATGGATAGGCGTAATTCATTATCGGGTAAGCTCATTGCCCTTTGAGTGAAAGCTATTTCTATTTCTATTAAGTTATCCTTTTTAGTCCTTTGAAATGTTGTTTCCAATTATATTATTGAATATACAAACTTACAAAGCACATCAATCAGGTTGGTTATTATTCTTGCAGTTATGTAGTCGTTGCAGATAATACAATCTGTTATATAATTAAAATCCAAATGCATTTCTGTGTTTGATCTCTCCCCTCCATTCTCTTCACTCACTGATCCTGTTGAGCAATTATGTTTTCTTTTTTCCTGATAGCCATTGAAGTTAAATAAACAAGCATTTTGGATGACCAAAACCTCCCAAGATTTCATTCAGCGATTTAGATGGATGGAAATTCTAATTGTAATATATAAATGTATCTTTACCTGTGAGCTCTAGCTTTTATGATAATCTGTCCATGAGTAGTATTATGTTACGTCCATCATCACATGTAGTCAAGAGTTTGATCCCTGCTTTAATATTTAATCTTAACTTAGTTCTTATTCATTCTCCACACTCCCAGCTCAAGAGCTTCTGTAAGGGAGCACATTAAAAATGTTCATTTACATCTTTACTTGACAGTTTGGTAGTCTTTTAGGAGAGTTGGTCATTGACAGAAAATATGTGGTCATGAAATGCATATTCAAAACCATATTTAGTAGTTGTTTTTTCAATTCTTTTGTTTCAACAGAGATTACAAGAGAGCTGACAATGAGAAGGCAATCAACCTTTGTCAAGTCTCATGCATCAAATCCATTGTTCAAAAACAGTTCCCTCATTTGGGTGGTAATTAGATGTCTCCCCTTGTTTTCTTGTTTCCATTTGGTTTCATTTCATTAATGTATTTTTAACATTCCCCTCTTTAGTTTCTTAAACCTATTTGATGAAGGAACTAGGAAGATAGGTTAATATCAAAATATACAGTAAAAAGTTTACCATCTTTGCATGGTTCACTTGGGTTAGATTTCTCATCTTTTGATTAAATTGTTTTCCTAAACAAGTTATGCAACAGGAGTTTGTTGCAACGGTCAACTAAATTGGATAAATCATTTCAAAGTTCTTTTCTCAAGGAAACAAGTATGTTGAGTAAAACATGATCGGAATTTTAATGATTACTTTTTTGAAGTTGTCAAACTTATGGGAATTCAATTTGTGGTTTTCCGAATACTAAATGCTAATAGTACATTATCAGCATTTTCTGAGAACAAACATACTTTATATGAATCTTTTATTCTTAGGTACATTGTACCATATACAACTCAATTTATATATCATTTTAATCATCAAGTTTTATGCAAATTGAGGTTTCCTTTTGAATCATTTACTCAGTATAATTGTATTTCTATCTAATTTTAATTTTAATTAAGCTGCAGACATGTTTTTTCCGACAATTTGCACATTCTGTGGTTCGTGTTGATTATCTTACGCTTCGCAAAGGCTTCATCATGGTACGCAGTATTGCAATAAAATTTGTCTTTGGTATATATGTTTTTTTTTTCCTCACAAGCTATCTAATGTGGTTCTCATCTCATAATTAGTATGTTTTCCCAAAGTTCTTCGGCTAAATGTTGTTTAAACTCTTATCCCACCATATGTCAAGATGCAGAATTTAACAAACTTTTATCTTTTCTTGAGAAAACTCTGGTTCTAAGTTCCTAGTGGAAACTGAAAAAGACTATTTGAAGATAGATACTCCATGCACTTGCATAATATTAGTTCCTACCATCTGATTTTAAGACTGTAATTGCATGAATTGTAATTTTAAACAACAATCCCCATGGTAGTTGTATGTCAGGTTTCGTGGAACCATGTAGTATGTGTGCACTACTATTTTTTGAATATGAACTACTTACTACGTTTTCATTCTTCATGGCAGAATCACCACCTTTCATTAAAGTATGATTTCCATAGCTACATGGTTCGGTCTATGGAAGAGGAATTCCAAATGATAGTTGGTGTGAGGTTAGTAATAGTCGAGATTCAGCAGTCAGTTTCATGATTTTCTCTTCGGACACCAATTTCAGTCATTAAAGTATTATAACATCTCTAGTGCATTTTTATGTGCATTCCCATTATCTTAAATTTTCAAGATGACCTGTTTTAATAGTAAATTGTTGGAAACAAGATATTCATTTATTTGTATTTAGTGTTTCAAGAGGTAGTTTAATTTTTCTATGCTATATCCATTGCAAATAATAAAAAGGCAAGAATATAATGTCTTAAATTCTTAACTTTGAGCATGTTGGACTTATTCTTGTTACATTTTTATTGCTTTAGTTTTTCAGCAACTGATTCTCATGAAGAAGTTGAAAGCTGATTATGTCTGTAAAATCTCTTGCAGTGGCCCGCTCTGGGGATTTGTTGTTGGCTTCATGCTTTTCAACATTAAAGGTATAGCCTATTTATAAGCAGTCCAGGGGAAAATTAGTTTATAATTCCTTGATTTTAACATGCTTCCTCACTGTCCCTTCACTCAAAAAATCTCCTTATGCTTATACTTTCAGTCCCTTTTCTCTGTAAGATTCACTGAAGCATTGTGGTCAGGTCATTCTTGGTTTTGCATGCTGTTGAAACTTACAAATGGTTATTTTTTGGGGTGGTTTATGCAGGATCTAACCTATATTTCTGGATAGCTATTATTCCTGTATCTGTAAGTTACTTCGTTATTTTCTTCATTTCCTTTTTTAGTTATCCTAATTCCTTCAAATGCCATTGTGGTGGATAAACTGAACTTTTAAACTTTTGTTCACAGAACCATTAGATGCTGTGAATGGCATGTGGTTGGTTCTTTGTGGAATAGTTGGTGGGTTTTTCTATGGAATTTGAATAGAATACACTGTTTTTTGGTTAACCTGCTTAAATTATGGCCTTATTCACTGAATGCTTTATGATTTTTATATGATAGATAAATTAGTTGAGTAAATTATTGAAGACATTCAACAATAAAATCATTATGTTTCATGCACAGCTAGTGCTATTGGTGGGAACAAAGCTACAACATGTTATTGCAACCTTGGCGTTGGAGAATGCTGGAATTGCAGGGTTCTTTCCAGAGACAAAGTTGAGGCCTCGTGATGAACTTTTTTGGTTTAACAAGCCTGAACTATTGTTGTCCTTGATCCATTTCATTCTCTTCCAGGTTGGCCATGGTTCGTCTACGTCTTATGTGATAATTTCTTACTCAAATTTGTTATTTTCGTATTAACTTCTGATTCTTTGTTCCTTTTGGCAGAATGCATTTGAGCTGGCTTCATTCTTTTGGTTCTGGGTACTTCCTTATCCATTTTACAACCTAGAATTAGACATGAGTTATAGGAATCATATTGTTTTAAGGTTGAGTTATAAAAAATAGTTAAATTGCTTGGACATAAATTATCCAAAATTCTAAGCAAGATTCGGTTTTAGGGAGTTCAAATGAAGTAAGACACAACTATATATTTGTGTTAATGAATCATAATACAGATTGCAACTTTGTGATTTTGCATTTGACTAAACTAGCAAGATGTGTTTTTTGACTACAGTGGCAGTTCGGATATGATTCTTGCTTTATTAGGAATCACCTTCTCCTGTATTTAAGGCTAATATTGGGGTATGCAGAAATAAACCTTTTCCCCTTATTCAATATTTTACATACAATACTTGTGTAAACTAATTCAATAAAGAATTGACATGCGATTTTTTAAATATAAAATAGCTACTTGGCGTGGACATTTAATGTAAAATGCCAGCATTGGATATTTACTGTCTTAGTTTACACAAATCGACAAATCAACATGCACCTTATATTTCAATTTTGCAGGTTTGCAGGACAGTTTCTTTGTAGCTACAGCACCTTGCCACTATATGCACTTGTTACACAGGTAAAGGAAATATAACAATAACAATGTCTTACTATGGATTTGTTTGATTCTCTCCTCATCTTTTGGTTTTAAAAGCTGTTTTCTTCAATAATTCCACACTACTCAAAAATCAATTTCTCATCCAAAGACAAGGAAGTTTTGAAAATTGCTTCTTAAACTTGTGATTTAAAATCCAAAGAAGTTTTGAAAATTGCTTCTTAAACTTGTGATTTAAAATCCAAAGAACAGAAACAAATAGGAGATGCTTTCTCATCTTACACAACTTTTCCATTAATTACACTACCTGTCTTGCATTGCATGACCCTCTTTACCAGTTGATTGTACAACTTTGTTTTGAAAACTAATAATTGTTTGAAAATGTAAATCACACACACTATACATGACAAGTTTTCATTTTCTGGAAGTCTCAAATTATACAAATGGCATTCCTTAATGATGAATTATCCGTCTTGTGTTGCGTGAAAAATGGATTTGTAACAACCTGTCTTGAAGGGCTTTTGCTTTGCCACTGTAATGTTCCATGCAACAACAGCTTTTTAATGTCTGTATCAGATGGGAACAAACTATAAGGCCGCATTAATCCCACAGAGGATAAGAGAAACAATTCATGGATGGGGTAAGGCAGCTAGGAAGAAGAGAAGACATGGTATGTTCCCTGATGACTCCGTCACCATTCATACAGACACAAGCACTGTGTTGTCCATTGAAGAAGATGACCAATTAATTGATGCCCCTGAAGTAGAATTACAACCAGTCACGGCTGTTACATCCACCCCTTCTCCCATTGCTAATGAAACTTCAAGCAGGGTAGTTACACCCCTCCTAAGACCCTCTGCCTCAATATCTTCAGTGCATAGCAGTTCTAAAGCTGAAGTAATTATAAGATGCTCCTCTATGCCAAGTGGGAGTTAAACTATGTGCAATGGAGGAAAATGAAAAAAGATAACTGGTATATTGATGAAGATAGTATGATTATCAAAGATGTATAAGATGACTACTTCTAGTTCCCTTAGAAAAAGCTTTACAAGGTAATAGTGCTTTTGGACATTACTAATTTATGTAGGACAACTATAGAATATGGTGACTTTTGTTGGCATCAAGCAGTAACACTGGAGTGTGGAAAAGTATATCATATTTGTTTTTTGGATTTGAAATAGTGTAAATTGTTAAATTTGATTATACATTAAAGAAAATGGATGTCAATGCAGTCTGCAGAAAACTCCTTCATCCTTATGGAGAGTCCATGGCTATGGATGCACAATTTATGACAATCTTTATTATACAAATTGCATAATTTGATACTTACCATGTTACATGAAGAAATTGGTGTAATTCTATCAAGAATATGAATTACATCATTCAATAAGTATCCCCCTCCTACCATTTCATGAGTTAACCAAACTTTTACTGTCTTTGTATGTAAAAAATAAATAAATTGTTTACTGATACAAAATATAAGTAAATCTTAATCACCTTTCATATTGATCCATAGTTTATAATTTAGTTTTTCACGCAAAGGAAAATGAATAATATAAAAATAATCGTTTTAGTATTTGTAACTTTAAAACTGATTATTACCATGTAGGATTTTATACTTGCACAACGCTAAAAAAAATTTGGATACAGAAGCCTCGGTCTTATAGGATGACGAGATCCCAACAACAATTCTAGATATACAAATCCAAAACTAATATGTCACTTATGGATTTCACAATCCGAAAGCTTACCTAGACAACATAAATGACCTTTCGAATGTCAAGATTCGTAAGCAAACATAAATGAGTGTCGGATATCAATCATCAGCACCATTTACAACACATCATTCTGAATATGAAAATCTGGAATTCATAACTCACGAATATAACCATCTAAAAGTTTAAATGAAATATGAAAATGACCTTCTAAATTTCGAAGTCTCATTACCGTAGTTAAACTTTTTACTACACTATTAAAGGACATAAGTTATGGTGCCAAACTAATATTATAATAAATATATTGACTTTAAATCTTATAAATAAAAATGTTGTTAGAAGAAGCTCGGGAGAATTGATGAGTTACATTATTTGGAAAAAGAAAAACGTCAACATGTAAATATTTCATATTATGTAAATATTTCATATTGATAACGTAATTACATTTTTTTACTTTAGTTTTGAAGTTTATTATAGAGCATATATATTAAAAACAATTAAAAAAATAAATGTAACCAAAGTTATTTATATTATTATGGAATAAGTACACTACAAAAATTAAATACTTTTAATATGTACTGATAAGACTAGATTCCATTTTAATAAATTATATTTTATGTAAGATTTGCTTGTTTTTAAGTTTAGATAATAACGTTTAAATTAAATTAAATGGAAATCAATATGTTTTTTCTTAAATACTATAAATAAATTTGAAATATTTCATTCTTTATTATTTATTAAATTTCATCTATGTAAAATCTAATAAATTATTTACATTTTCTAAATTTGTGGACTGGTTGTCTAGCTTTTATGGTAGTTTTGATTTAAATTGAATGTTGATTAGTTATAATTAATGTGAGTTAATATATTTGTTAGTTTGAGTGGGAAGTATGTTTCATTTAAATTGAAACATGTTAGAAGGATTGGGTTTGGTTGATATTTAGCTGTAAAATTTATTGTGTTTTTTTGTTTCTACATATATTATTCGAAGAACAACGCATAACTAGATGTTCTTCATTCAAGTCATAACTTGATGTCTAAACGAGAGAGATAATGAAATGATTGTCTCTCTTTGTATGTTTTGTTCTGTAATTTAATAGTTGAGACTTAATTACATATTTTAAAAATCATACTATGCACTATTAAAAAATTATTAAACAAAAACTAATTTTAAAAAAATAATAATTAGTTGCTATATTAACTAAATTATATACTATTCTAGAAACTAAAAAAATTATTTATATATAAAGTAGTTTTTATTGTTGATAAATAGTTTCCAAATTAAAATATAATTAGTTACTGAAGTTTTAATTATCAATTATTTAAATTATAAAGTTGATAGCTAAAATCTTTGTAGCTAATTAGATATATTTAAAAAAATATTTATCTATAATAGAAACAAATTTAGATCCTCATCATTTTTTTTCTCTAAAATAATATATAACTTAGTTAATTATTTTTTGTGTTTAAAATTAATTTTTATTTAATAATTTTCTTGTAATAATCTACTATTACTAATAAAGTAACTGTTAGTTTCTAAATTTTGTAAAATTTATAATCTCAACCAATATTAATGAGAGTTTAACCGATTTTGCTTGAAGAATTTATTTACAATTTATGTGAATTTATGATATCACTTATATAGGTATTAAAAACAAACTTACGACAATGCTATTCTTTTAGATAAGTGTTTTTTTTTTTTAATTTTTTTTATTACAGAGATAATTCTATTTTTAAAAATAAAACATTCAAAAATATTATTTATTTTATAATGCTTTATTAATGTTTTCTTTGTATAATATAATACTTTATGGATGATGTCTGAATTAAAGATTCTTTACTATCTTTTGTCAATGTGATAAACTTAACTGTCAACGTAAATATTCTCTATTTTCTATCACTTTGTATATATATATTTTTTTTTATATTTGAGGACATTGATTTTGATGTTTTAACATACTTTTATAGACCCAAATACATGACTATATAAGCCTTGAAAAAATAAAACAAATATTTTTTCATATGTATCCAAATTTGCTTTTAGTACATCTCTAGTTTCAATTTAAAAATTACTCTTAAATAGTTTTTAGCTATTATCATCTAGAAAAATAACATTTAAATTAATTTTTTTTAAAAATATAATTATAAGATATCTTACACACAATATTATTTTGGTAACAAAATAAATATATTTTTTTTAAATTTTGGTAGATGGTAAGTTTTTTATGAAATTGATCAAACAATTTATTTCTGGTTTTATTCCTAGTTACTAACCCTAATACAAAAATCATAAGTTGGGTAATAGAAAAAAAAAATATAAGAACCTCTTCATATGCATGGGTTTGCATTAGCATATGAAAACTAGTCCATAAATATGGCCATTTTAAACCTTTTCAACACCTCCTTATGAGAGTGAACATGGAAACAATGTGGTGCAAAAAATAGGGCAAATTCTTCCTGCACCATATCAATTTTAACCTCCACCATATCAATTTTTTAAATTTTCAAAACTACCCTCCTGCACCATATCAATTTTAACCTCCATCATATCAATTTTTTAAATTTCTAAAACTACCCTTATTCCAAATTTAAAAATCCAAAATAATAATTATAATTGAGAAATAAAAAATACATTATATAAAATAAAAATTCTGAACACAAAACTAATTCTGGATAAAAAATTTCAGAATTCAAAAATATATTCCGAAAATTGAAATCCAAAATATTTCAGATAAAAGTTTCAAAAATAATTTTTTCCATTTTTGTATAAGATTATTTTCGTCATTTAAGGAGGGGTATTTTTGTCATTTTCTATAACTGATTGGGTGCATGCTGAAATTGATATGGTGGAGGGAGAAATTGCCAAAAAATAGTTACTCTTTGTAAACCATTACTAGTAGCCCAACGTCTTGAATATCATTTTAGTATGTTTTTTCTTCCTGCACCCCTATAATTTCTAACTATCATTTTGGAGTTTTTTTCTTTTCAGTAAACCGCGCGTTGTTACAGTTTTTCTCCTCTGGTGCTTTCCATGTCCTCGCATCAAGGTTTAAGCTTTCAAAGTCTGGTCTTGAACCCTTCACACCCACTTTCCTAATTCGAAGGAGAAAGAATTGTAAGACATTATCTCACTCAACTTTCTGATAGCAAACAACTTGATGCCTTTTAAATTTTATTTGAAACTGTTTGGAATTTGTGATCTTTTTTTGGTTTCTTCTTTTCTGCTTCTTACTTTGGGTTTTGCTAGAAATTTCTGATGCAATTTTGGGTGTGCTTTACTTAAATTTTACAGGAACAAAGTGTTGGAATTTGCGATATTTTGCTGGGTTTTATTCTTCTATTTTGTATGCTTTACAACTTATACTGATTTTTTTTTTCTGAAAATGTATGTACAAGAACAAGTATTGGGATTGAGAAGAGCTTCCTAGTTATGATTCCATCTATTTTTTGTGTTTATGGGAAAATGTATGTATGCCAGTGTTGTACTTATGCTTGGATGTTATAATAATGATATCCTTTTTTATTTTTTTTACTTTCATTGATTTTATTTACCCAACATGTCCCAGTTATGCAATCTACTTTTATTGTTCCTGGGGATTGTGTCAGTAGTATTGTATGCTTGAGAAATAAATATTGAATACAAAAGACCGAGTAAATTCAGAAATTTATGTAGTTTTCTAGTTCTATTCCCACAACATGTACTCATGGATCATTTGCTTCTTTGTAGATTTGGTTAGCTGGTACTTGTTCTTTTTGAGTGGACCGATGGATTTGAATACTGATAAGATGCTGGCCAGTGATCCTGCAAGAAAGTTTTCGTTTAATCGGACAATCAGTAATGGTGATTTGGTTATTGTTTATGAAAGGCATGACAACATGAAGGCTGTTACAGTGTCTGAGGGATCAGTCCTGCAGAACCGATTTGGTGTTTTTAAGCATTCAGAGTGGCTTGGAAAGCCATTTGGCTCCAAAATATTCAGCAACAAGGGTGGTTTTGTGTACTTGTTGGCTCCTACACCAGAATTGTGGACACTTGTTTTAAGCCACAGGACTCAGATTCTATATATTGCTGATATTAGCTTTGTTGTCATGTACCTGGAGATTGTTCCTGGTTGCTTGGTTCTTGAATCTGGAACTGGAAGTGGATCATTAACTACTTCACTTGCAAGGGCAGTGGCTCCTACTGGACATGTCTATACATTTGATTTCCATGAGCAAAGAGCCGGATCAGCTAGGTAACAAGGAAGAAAGTCTACTTAGATTGCCTCTTTAAATATTGTGTCCATCTGTTAATTTGATGCCTGTGTCTTTAACTTTCATCAAGGTCATCAAGGCCTTATATTTAATAGCTGTAGATTGTGTTTTGTTGTTGTCTTGCTGGTGAAATTTTAAACCATATTTTTGGCGAACAAATAGTCATGTTTTTGAATGATGATACTCAAGTACAAGCTTATTTACCAGTACTCATCTTTTGATGGAGGAGTTGATAAAACATTAAATAGAGATCTTATAGTAAATATGGTATCTTTGTCTTTGTTTGTACGTGTGAGAGAATTCACTTAGGATGGTCTTTATCAAGATATATTTCATACTGCTTTTTATTTAAAATGTAATGGAGAATCATTCCTGTTATATTTTATTTTTCCTTTTGTTCAGGGATGATTTTGAGAGGACTGGTCTTAGCAGCTTAGTCACTGTGGGAGTCAGGGACATTCAGGGTGAGGGATTTCCAGATGAGTTCACTGGCTCCGCTGACGCGGTATTTTTGGATCTACCTCAACCTTGGCTAGCTATTCCTTCAGCTGCAAAAATGTTAAAACAAGATGGCACATTGTGTTCATTCTCCCCATGCATTGAACAAGTTCAACGTTCATGTGAAGTGCTTCAAATCAGCTTCACTGGTGCAGTATAGTTTTATTCTTTCTGTCATTATCTATATATTTTCTTTTTAGGTAGCATTTGGCCCAACGTTTTTTGGGTACAGCTTCTCCTGAAAAGTAGTTTGTCCAACACAATCTTTTGAAAGAAAAAGCTCTTAAAAATGAAAGTAGAATCTTTTGGCAGCTTCTACTTTTGAGAAGAGAAGCTCAGGAAGATCTTGTACTTGAGCTGCTGAACTACTATTTTGCTTTGTCTTTTGGTGCTTTCTCTGATAATCTATGGAACTAATGTTTATTAGTAAAAGCACTGACAGAATTCCTCTGTAAATGTTTGTCATATGTAAAAGATATAAGGACTTTTGAGGTACTCTTCCGAACATACGAAGTCCGAGAAGAGAAACTGGAAAGCACCCAGAGGAATGGAGATGGCTCCAATGATTCACTTCCTTGCAAGAGGAGACAGTGTTCAGATGGTGGTAATGTGATCCGTAGTCCTATTTCATCTGTTATGGCTAGACCATGTGGTGAAGCTAGAGGTCACACAGGTTATCTCACATTTGCAAGACTTAGATGTCTCATATGAAGAGTGTTACCACCATGTCCATCCTTTTTTCATTATTTCCTAGAAGAGAAGAAGTTTCGTATTTTAGAACTGTCTTTTTTTTCTTTCTTTTCATGTACAACCTTATGTTTCCATAGAAATTTGTGACATATGCTTGGCTGCATAAATATACTTTTGTCTTGATATGTAAGGGTGGATATAGTTCCTCTGATATGATTTCATTGTTCCAACAACCCGGTGGAAGGTGTATGCTAATTACCTAAGAATACATGGAGAAATTCCTCTGGGGACATTGTCTTTATAGGAATTAAAAACTGAACACTTGACAAAGTTGTAAGGTTTAAATACTTTTAAAGTTGTATCACAACAGAGTTCATACTGTGCCTATTCTACTGAAATTGCAGCCTAGAAACTTAGGAACTAAACTTGCAGGTTTGTGAACACTTTCAACCATGCATTTGCTTCTCATATTGCCAACCTAAGACCTCATATAAAACCCTATTCACATTCCTTTCCAGTTATATAGCTACCAATTCCTGGTAAAAGTTTGAACATGGGAACTAGAATTAGCTTTATAAATGTGTACATGGACAAAAGGGTTTACTTTGAATTACTAGAACTATTTTTGCAACATTCTTTGATGCGTGATAGACTCTTTTTCCTGTACTCAAATTCTCATCATTCAACCACTGACAAAAACCAATCTATATCGTTCAATTAAGGATTTGAGTGCTAAAATTCGAAATTGTGTGTAAAGTAAAAAGGAATGTATTTATCTTCTAATAAATTCAAATGGTACGTTTGCCAAGAATTTAATAAGTTTTAAAGAGTTTGTTGCTGTGTTTATCTTTCTCACTCGTTTATATCTTGATTACCATGACAATATTGTATCCTTTGATTGATATGAATGTTCATATAAAAATCATTTATATCGATTCCTCGCATATAAATTATTAAGTTGTTTCTTAAATATCGATTCCTCGCATACTTATAAAAACTTCTCATCATTAGGATCAGAGCAATTAACATTTCAAATTTGTTCTCAACATTCAAATATTTTAAGCATTATCATTTGGTTAAAAACTTAGAAGTACTTTCCAGTCAAATCTAAAATTCTAGATCATGGTAAACGAAGCATTACAAACAAAATAATAATACCAATCATCAATCAAGAACAAAATATTATATTTAGATATCATCTTTAAACATATTACTCTCAATCCCAAAAGATAAAATTAGTCACACATGATGGTTGTTCAATTAGGGATAGAAGAAGAGAGATGAAACAAAGATAGAAAAATCTATAAGAAAAAATTGTATATTGAAATATACCACCTAAGAATATATATAGAATACAAAGTACGAAAATACAAAAAAACATTTAATTTATTTTGTTGTAAATATTTTGTTGGAGAAGAGACTATTGACATTAAAGTATTTTCATGTATATTACACCAAATCTTTTATTGTATATTTAACTTTTATACAAAAGTAGATACGATGTACATTATTTTTATTACATGTCCTATCTCTCTAGAATTTATTCATGGTAAATAATTCAAATCTTTATTAATTTAATTAAGGTACATTGTCCAATTTGTGAAAATAATATTATCCCAAAAACTTTATATGTACAAATGAACAGAAAATTTTCTTACTCTTTATTATTTAAAATAAGTGGAAAATGTTACACTTGATATCAATCTTGTTTTTAGATTGTTTTCATAATTTTTAATCCTTGGATTGTCAATAGTCTCTTCTCCAATTGTGATTTTGAACAAAGTAAGTCAAAGCTGTGAATTATAGGCAAATTCTTCCTACACCCTAACATTTTCCAACCTGCACCCAACACAATTTAAAAAATTCCAAAAATAACCTTTATTTTGAAAATAAAAATCCGAAATAAAAAATAATACATTCCAGAAAAATATATCCGGAAGAGTTTTTTGTGTTTCGGATATAAAAATTCGGAAATAAAAATCAAAAACTCATTCCAGATAAAAAAATCCGTAATATAAAAAATAATACATTAAAGATATTTTTATCTTTTCCGTTAAAATTGGGTGCAGTGATATGATGCAGGAAGCAATTGCCTGAATTATATAATCACCTTGTCGGAAATCTAGTACCATGTCCACATTACTATATTAAATTATTCGCTTTAAAGAAAAAAAAATTAAGAAACTTATGGTATCAATATTATAAGAATTGCATATATCATCACAATAAGTATATATATATATATATATATATAAACAGAACAAAAGTTTTTTAAACTTTTTAAAGCTTAAAGGAGTGAAGATTAATCGATAAATCTTTAAAACGAAAAGTAAAACAATCACTCAAAAAATTTAAAATAATGTAAGCAATGTAAAAAAATTAGAACAATTTTTTTCCTTAATCAAAACATTTCATTTTAAAGTATCCCAACATTTTTATCTTATAATTATTTGTTTTAACAAGATATTTATTTTAAAGATTAAAATTATCACCGAAAAAGGATTAAAAACAATTTTTGAAAATAAAATTATAGATCAATCAATAAAAAAATAACTACAAATCAAAAGTAAATAGTATATATTACTTTCTTCCTTTTTAATTTAATGTAGGACTTGAACCTTTTGGATTCCTATAATTTTGTTGAGTTTATTATTGTAGAGCATAAAGATAATTTTGGTTGCATATGGTAAGATAGTGGAATGTTGAATATAAGACATTGAGGCATTAGAAGAAAGAGGAATGCCAAAATGGGCTAATGTAGCACTCAATGCAACTCCTTTTTCTTTTCTCTCAAACATGAATGCTCATAATTTTTATCCCTTAAATGCTTTCCAGTCACACACTAATAGGACTCAATATTATTATGCTAATGAGACAAAATGACAATGGCATTCATTGAAGGAAGAGAATAGAAAAAAAATGGTTTCTGTAATTTTGAAGAAAAAAAGACATTTGATCACTTCACTACAGATTATAAAAGAACAAATAGTTTTTTTTTTTATAACACTTGTTTTGTCTTTATCTCTCACCAAGAGCAACCTCTTACACAAAAACAAATAAGATAACAAACATACAACAAAATAGAATAATCAAAATTTAGAAAGTAAATTGAAACTATTTGATGAGTGGATGTGGTTGATGGGTTGAGTGCACATTAAATTAATTTAAGAGGAAGTTATACATGAAAAATTGAAGCATACACTACCAGGAAAAACAAGAGTAAACACTATATAGTCACAAGTCTTCCTTTTGAGTAATGAACAATTTGGTCTTTAACAATAGTGAACAACGAAAACTCTTATTAGGGATTTCTAGTAGCCATGCGATTGTATTCATATTGACTACACAGAACTGACCATTTGTAAGCCACCTCAAACAATTCTTTCTGAACTTTTCTTTGATCTTCCACCATTTGAGACATGTCTTTCCTCACATTTTGAAGCTCCATTTTGTACCCTACAGTTCCCTCAATGCATTTATTTTTTTCCTCCTCCAAAGATGATAAGGCAGCCTCACAAAGTTTTATTTCTTCCTTCAACCTATTGATTTGTTCCTTCAAAACTACTTTCTTCAGTTGAGCTTCATCGTATAAATTCTCTGCCTTAGAAATTTTGGAAACAAGAGTAATGGACAAATCATTCCCACGAGCTTCAAGTTCTGCCAACTTCTCAGTGGTAGCAAAGCCTTGCTTAAAGGAGTATACAATGCTTAGGAACTCTTGTTGCATAGTGCCTATAATATCTTTGAGTCCATTTGATAGAGTTACATCTTCGAAAGGAAGGTTGAACAAGAAATTAAGAGCAGACAAAAGGCGAAGGCTGTTAGTCTCAGAGGTAACTATGTCCTTCAAAGACATCTTTATATACTTTTCCAACTCAACAAGGGTCTTTCCAACTATGTTATCTTCACCCTCTTTCCCCACATCAACAGGTGCAAATAAACTCAAAATATCATTGGTCCCAAAGTCTTGATTAATTTTACGATGACCTTCACTTGTTTTAGCCGTGCGTGTCTTAGTTTGGCTATTCCTAATTTCACTCTTGGAGGAATAAGAAGAAAATATAACAGAAAATATGTTAGCACCAAGACACGATAGTTACAAAGCATTGTGTTCCTTAAAACCATTTTTGATAAAATCATAGAAATGCAAGAAGTAGAAGTTAAATCATTAGTGTGATGGTAACAAATTCATTAAATTTAAATTCCAACTTCAAATCCAGTACTTTTTGTTTTTTAATTCCAATCTTTCAACAAATGATAAATCAAAATGGTAACATCATTTTTATGCTGATAAAAAATGTTGAAACTATGTTGATAAAATAAACTCACATGTGGATTTGATTTACTTTGGAAAGTAAATATTTGGTCCAACTGTGGGCCTGCGGATTCAGAAGGAATTGATGAAGCTGCCATGGTGTTCTTTGCTATGGTTTCCTCTACAACAACTTGTTCAATACTCTACAAAAAACAAAAAATGTAGCTTTCTTGTGCGCAATTTTATTTTGAAAATGACAACATGTTTGCCAACAAAATTTGTTTTGAAGAGGTTCTAATGCAATTTTATTTTGTTTGCCATTTACCTGAGGAATTTTGTGCCTACTTACAATTTCTCCAAGTGGCTTTTGTTGGTTCATCAAACACGGTTCGCTAATCCGCTGTTTGTCCTTTAATGCCTAAACAAAGTAATAAACACGTGTAAAATCATTATAGTCTCAATACTTTTATTTCATCTAATACTTGGAAAAATATTTGTTAGACTCACATTTGAGTGTATTTCACGCACATGAATATTCAAATAACTTGGAGTTAGACTTTCAACTGGTTGTGAGTTTGTTAATGATGTTGTTGTTCTTGGTATTTCTGAAGTGGAAACTTTTGCAACAAATTCCCTATCTGGTTCTTCATTTCTTGTAGCCACAATGCGGTCATTAGAAACAACACTTATTTCACCTTTTTCGAAGCTACTATTAACATTTTGGGTCTTCAAACGTACAAAAGTTCTTTTGCAATTTTTATTAAGCCCATCATCTTGTTCAATAGGCTGGGAATCTACGACGTCCATACTACTAGACCTGTGTACCAAAATTAAATTTTTCGCTTTATGCATCCCAAAGAGTAGAAAACTTAGAAATTAATGGTATCAATCTTGTAAGAATTGCAAATACCACCACAATGTATATATAAACAAAAAGAGAAAATCCACACAACCAACATAGAGATATAACTTCAAATTCACAAAAAAACTTATACATTTTATTTGGGCATTAACAAAGTCATTTAAGATTCTTTATTTCATTAATTCTTTACATTACATAGTCAAGAGTTAAATGATCATACCTCTTAGGATTCTCATCCATTTGTCTCTTTGTAATGTCTTCTCTCAGCTTAGGATCCCTCGTCAAAACATGTTGACGCATTTCATCTACCCATGAAATCTCAAATCCAATTTCAACAGCTTCATCGCATAGTTTATGGAACACTTTTTCTCTTTGAGGAATAACAATATCGACATTTTCCTTCTGAAGGAATAACAACATATCTGCTAAAATTTTCAACCTCCAAGCTTGAAAGCGCTCACTAAACTTTTCGCAAGCATTCCAAAGATGAGGATATGTTGTTATTGCCTCCACTAGAAGAGCAATTTGTGCATCATCCATATCCACAAAATGTCTATATGCTTCCAATCTTGTACGAATATCTGCAGAAGTTGTAGAAAGTTTGAGTGAGTGTTATGAAAATATAGGATTGAAACAAGAAAAGAAGAAATAAAAAACCTGGAGAAATTTCAACATTGTTGTTAGAAACAATATGTACCCTCTTGTTTGTCCAATAGATTCAACCCTTCTTCTACTTGGATTTCTTGGCTTGGCATGATTCTTGCCTTGCCTTCATTCATCTTATCATCTTGTTCAACAACCTTGGAATGTTGTGCAAGTATGTCCACACCACCAGATTCAATGTGAGTTGCAACACCACTTCCAATGCTAATGTCTTCAACACTAGTTGACAAATGTTTTGTCTTAACACCCTCAACTGAAGCCCCCTCTTCAATGCTCTTATTTCCTATGTTTCCAATATCCTTTTCACAAATTAAGAAAATACGATTGAGTGAGAGTTTATAAAGTTTGAAAGAACCACTATTTTTAATATACATCATGTGATGGTATAATACTAGTTGGAGAATTTTTAGTGGTTGTGTTACTATTGTTTCTTCTAGTGCATATTACTCTTAATATCACACAATTCATTTTTAGGTTTAGTAATTATATAGTGCACTTATATGCTAAGGTATTTCATGCAAAAAAATTTACCATACAAATTAGAAATGGACTTTTAAATTCTTAAATAGTTGTTGGTATTGCTAGTCTCTCACTAATGCTAGAACTTTTTCAATAAATATTGTCAGTTTCAATAATACACTTTACAATGCTAAAGCTAAGTTTAGTAAAGTAACTTTCATTGTGACTATACTTCCTTCTTCTTTATATTTAATTTTAGTTTCAAGTTGATTCTTAATTAGTTGACATAGGCTGACATTATCTAATATAATTTATATTAATATTAATAAAATTTATAAACTAGTTTTAGATATTTATTTAAAAATTAGTTTATAAGTTTTATTAATATTAAAAATTATAATAATATCAATAATTTTATTAGTCTATAAAATAATATTTAATTTAATTAATTATTTTTTCACTAAAATTATTAGTTACTAGTTAATAATTTTTTTAAGTGTAATATTTTATTTCATTTAAAAATATATATTTTGGAGATAACAAAACAATTTCTTACTTTTATGATTCAGGTACTTATTTAAAATCTCAAATCTTATTTTTTTTCCATCACGTAAGTTTAAATTAAAAAAATCCTAATAATGAGTGAAAAAGGTTATCAAACTTTTTATAAATTGTACTTAGATTCATAGATTGATTGGTTCTGACCTGTGATGAAGTGAAATCACTGCTACTAATACTAGAATCTTCATCTAAATCTTCCATCAAGTCCCTAATGTCCCACTCAAAAAGTCCTGTGTTTTTTAAATCTGTACAAGAAAATTATATGTTAAGGAATTCACGTGACAATCAAAGACATAACAAAAAGAAACCTCAGCTTTCCATGATGGATCATTATATCATTACAATTAAAATAAAAAATGATTTAAAAAGTTTTATGATAGGAATTTTTTTTATCACCCATCAAAATAAAGTGTTTTCATTATAAATGTTCTTCATAACTAAAATTGTTAGAGCTTAAAATTAAAAAAAATACTTGCAGAAAATAATAATTTAATGTGTTTATTTAAAAACTTCTAGTGAATACTCGGTTGGAAATTTGAGTGAAATAGTTAATTTGTAAATATATTTTCTTTAGGTGAAGTTGAGGGTAAATTTGTCTCAAATCATGCCAATGGCATATGGAAATTGATCATATTCTATGAACTATTAACAAGTTCTTGGTTATATTTGAAGATTGTATAGTATTTACCTTTATAAGGAAAAATTTTCTTGAGCTTCTCAAAAGTAGTTGTTGGAGTCAAAGAGAGTTTTGGACATTCGTAGACAACACTATTCTTTAAATTGGGCAATTCAATCTCTTGACTGAAGTTTGAGAGATGCATAAATATTAAAACTTTCAGTCTTGGAAGCTCAACTTTTGTCTTTCCTATCTCATCACCTTGTCTTTGTTCACATCCAACAAGCTCTTCTAGTTCAGAGGCTCCACTTATGATCAAAAGATAAAGATTGGGAAGGTCATTAGATGTAGATCCAGAGATAACTCTTTTTAGCCTGTGGCAATGTTCAACATACAATGCTTCTAGTTTTGGGAAGCATGGTTGAGAATAACTCTTTTTAGCTTGTGACAATTTTTTATCCTTCACATCCTCTTCAATGATTTGTCTTAATTCCTTGCATTTTCTTATCTTCACAGTATTCAACTCTGGTAGACATCTTAAAACATACTTTGGAAAGATTTTTTCCAATTTTGCACATCCAATTATTTCTAATCTTTCAAGATTTGAGAAGGTAACATAATTCTTTGGATCTCCTTGTTCACATCCAACAATCTGCTTCAATTCCATGCATTTTTTTATGCTTAGACACTTCAACTTTGTTAAGCTTCTTAAAATAGAGGGAGGAAAGATTACTTTCAATTTTGCACATCCCATTATTATTAATGTAGTGAGATTTTGGAGATTAACTGAATTCTTGGAAGCCACCCAAATATAAGTCATTTGAGGTAGATTTTCCAACAACAAATCCTTTAACCTTAAACTCATTTGTTGCCCAATCATTCCATGTCCATTAAGACAAAAAATACCTTCTACTTCACAATTTCTTATGGATAGATTTTCCAAAGTGAGGAAATGGTTCTGAGTCCCTTTTGAATCCTGCAAGACATTAATAGGAAATATAAAAAAAATCCAAACAAAAAAGGAACAAATAACTAATAACTATAAAAATAAAGACAAGACTACTTTCCTACTTACACTAATAAGCCCTCTTGAATCCGTAGGAGCTGTCAAACAACTAATAGAATCATAAAAAGGATAGGAACATTCATGACACTCAAATTCCTTCAAAGATGGCCATGTCACAATGAGATTGTTGGTAGCACAAATGCTAACAAAATTTGGTAGATTATGAAGAGAAAATATTTCTAATGTTGATAAATGAATATGAATCTCCTCGCAATCCTGATTAGCTACAGGATATTGGCCAAACATATATTTCAATTGGACACAATCACGTATGGAGAGCTCTCTTAAGTTTGGGAAGATAGCATTCAAATTCTCTTTGCCATATTCATCCTCCATGTCTATAATGTGCTCAAGTCCATGACATTGCTTAATTGTCAAGATTTCCAACATCAATGATGAAGCAATGGACGGTTTAAAAAGGTACTTTACCTTATCAAAGCCTTTCAGTTCAATCTCTCTTATATTATGCATAATAAGCAAGGTCAAACCTTGTGGTTGTTTTGAAAGATATTCAACACTTTCAACTGCGGGAACAAAATCTGAGTTCGATATCTGCAATATATACACCAAGTTACTTCTTACACCAACTAATTAATGTCTAATTACTATTGCATTTAATTTCTAACATATTATTCGTGTAGATTAGAATTTTAAGAAATACCACTGATTTTTTATATTCACTTGTTTGTTTATAAAAATAAATTACTTTTTGTTTAGTCCAATAAGAGAAAGTTGAAAAGAGAATAATTTCACAAAAGTAATGTACCCAAAATAATCTATCCCAATACTTGGATATTAAAAATTCATGTTCACATTTGGTATGAATTCAAGTCACCAAATATGTCGTAGTGCTTGTAAGAGCATTTTCCATTTTACCACAAATCTTGCAATTCAAATCTTTAGAGAAATTTTTTAAATACACGAAAAGAGAAGCAAAACAAGTGATAAGTAATCATACCTTGATTGAAATGTAATCTCCATGTCTAGCTTTCGAAGCATCTGTTGAACAATTTATCATGAAAAACTCAATAAATATCCCAATACCTAATGATAGTGTTTTCAAAGATGGACATCTTACATGATAGTTATCTAGAATGGTGTTACCCTGGTTACAATCAAATTTGAATACTTCTAAAGCAGGAAGCTCAATTTGAGTATTATTTTGTTTTTGGTGACAAGAACTTTCTCCAAAATTATTTCGACTTGAAAAATATTTCAAATCATCAGCCTCTTCACTTTTTATATCATTCATTTTCATCATGCCTCCTACAAAAGAGACAGAGAATATACGTTGCAATAAGTCACATCCAATGATACGTAGTTTTTTCAAACTCTGGAAGATTGAAATATCACTAGGAAAGTCATGGTCATCCTCGAAAATATTTTCCTTATGATTTTGATTGACCCTTTCATGAGTTACTACATGCTTCAAACTACTGCACTCTTCTATGATCAATTCTTCCAAAGAAGTCAAGGTCTTAGCTGTAGACGCTGTAAAAATTGAGCCTAACTTTGGACAATTGTTTATCCTAAGGCTTGCAAGGCTTGATAGAGTTCCTGGAGCAATTATAAATAAAAAAAATATCGTTCAACATATTAGAGTTCATTATATATATGCTACTTATTATATATATGCTACTTATGCAAGTTGCATTTTGATTTTTTAAAACATTAATTTTTAAGGACTAAAACCACTATCTTAGGCATCAAATGATCGGTTAATAATGATGAAAAGAATCATACAAAATAATTTTCTTTGAATAATTCTAAATTATATCAAAATTTTAAGAAGCAAATATAATTGTCTTTAATTTAGACCAAAACAAATTTCGATGGTTCAAGTAAAACTAGATTAATAATGTCAACAGTTTGAACCTTATATATGAAAAATCATGATCAGGATGAAACAATGTACAATTAATATGCTTAAATTTTTCATATACAATAATAAATTCATAATTTTTCATATACAATAACGGATTCACAATTTTTCATGTAACAGATTCACAATTTTCATGTAACTTGTAAATAACTTGTAGACTTACTAATACATGCTTAAACATATTTTGAAATGAAAACGGAAAAATGTACCTGGGCTATGTTTCACAATAGATGTTGATGGAATTGAAGTTCTATACAAATGTGGATACTTATCTTCCTCAACAATTTCATTAAGTTCTTCATTTTGATCATGGTGTGTTAATGGAACAATATCCCCAAATATTTGATCTAGCATGTCACATTCTTCAATCTCGAGCACTTTCAATTGAGCTAAACCTCTTACAATGTTGGCCAAGAATATATGCTTTAATTTTCTACAACTATTTACCTTTACTTCCTGAAGATTCTGGAAGGTTTGTACATGAGTGGTAAATTCACCTTGACTTTTCTCTTTTTTGTCATCATCTACTAATATATGCTCAAGTCCATCACATCTTGTTATTTTTAATATTTTCAATTGTACCAAACGTCGAGCCACAACATAAGCAAAGAGAGATGTCAACTTTGGACAATCACTTAAATACAACTTCTCTAAGTTCTCAAAAGGCCCATTGGTAGGTTGAAAACAATGCCATAAAGCTCTTAGATTTTCCATGTTATGGATTCTCAATGTATGCAACTTGGAGAAGAGAGTTACCACTTCACTATAATGATTACTAGTGTCAATCAAACACTCTATCTCTTCAGAATCTCGTATCTCAAAGTTATTCAATTCATCCAAACCTCCTCCTTCAATTTGAAATATATCAGGGATGATATTTTTTGTGCCTACTTGAATATTGGCTATAAATAGATCCTTTGCTTTTTTTGCCAAACTCTTAACTACCTCATTTGATATGTTAAAATAGTTAAGTAATAAAGTTCTGTGATGAGAGTAAAATTCTTTAACATTATAATCATAAAAATTATGGGATCCTAATACAATTCCATAACTTTGAAGTGTTTGGGGGACACTAAACGTGTTAAAGAAATCAATATTGTCTTTACTGTTAGCATCCCATTCTCCTTCAATATCGACAATGTACAACTCTTCGAGTAGAGGGGTTCTTTTCATTACTTCAAACTTCTTCCCCTTAATGTCACATTTGTTCAACTCTAACAATTTTATGGTTGGTACTTGTGTAATTCCAACGTTGGTTTGTAATTCAGAACATGAAGGCAATGAACAACTAAATAGCGAAATACTTTGAAGTTTCTTCATATAGCTTATAAATGAGAAGTCGCTCAATTCATAACCGAAAATGGCTAGACAACGAAGATTTGTTAATGTTTTTAAAGACATTGTTGACAGTGGTGGTGTTATTCCATCCTCATCATTGAAAAGAATCAAAACTTTGAGCATTCCCATTCTTTTGAAAATTCCATCAAATTCTTTCAATTTTGTTCGTAAGAATAAAAACTCCAGATTGGAACAGTCCAAATCATTTGGAAATTTCACACACCATAGATATCTTACTGAATTTTGTTCAACAATCACATCTTTTTTCACTTCGCACTTGATGATCTTATTCTCATTCTTTGCTATCAAGTGGGCTACATCGCGAACTGTATCATGCATTTTGACACGTTCATTATCTTCATCCAACAATAAACAAGAACTAACGAGCTTAATTTTGGCTGCAATCACTTCACTCTTTGCCTCCTCATATGAGTGTGTTTCTCCAACTACACCTAATCCTACTGCATATCTTGTTAAATGTCCTACTGGAATTACAAAATCTTCAGGGAACACAGAACACAACAGAAAAAGTGATTTAGCTTCTTTAGTATCCAAATTATCATAGCTCAGCTGCAAGCACTTGTAGGGATCGATCAAACCTCTTTCAATATTTATTGGCTTGGAACTTCTCAATTTATTCAATGCAACACTCCATATTGTCTCATTTTTTCCCTTTAAACTACTAGCAACAGCTGCAATGGCAACAGGCAATCCTTTACATTCCTTGGAAATTAATCTTCCCATATGCCTTAAGGCATCAGAGGTACCTTCGGATATAAGTGCTTTATTTTGGAAAAGACTCCATGCTTCTTCATCCGTTAAAATTGGTAAGTAAATCTTTCTTTGACAATCCATTGAAGTACAAACTTCTTCCGATCTAGTGGTAATGAGAATCTTGCAACCTTTATGGTGTTCAGAGGAGGGAATCCCAATGCCACCAAAGTCAAGTTTCTCCCACACATCATCTAGAATCACAAGAATTTTTTTCTCCTGGCATAATCTCAAGCACAATCTTTGGGCTCTCTCCATTACTTCAGTTTCTGGAAATGTATATTGCAATGAACTTGCAATTTTTTCTTGGATCCTTCGAACTTCCACTGTACTTGAAATAGATACAAAAAGAACTTTTTCAAAACAATGTTCTGCTTCTACTAACTTCCTAACCTCCATTGCTAATGTGGTTTTACCACAACCCCCCATTCCATACAATCCAATCATGGCAATATTATTATTTTTTACTGCTTCCAGTAGTTGCTCATATGCAGATTGTCTACTCTCAAAAGTCATGCATTTTTCTGAGAGAAAATGAAGGGTGTCTGATGGAAGTGTAGAAATGCGATCAAATGGCACATATTTTCTACCCTCTGCGATGAACTTTTCAAGGTACACATTTTTATTTGCTAACTTTTTTCCTACACGGTATTGCCAAATCCAATTCGGACAATGCCCAAAGCAGCAGATTTTTTTGGCTTTTGCCTCTTTCAATAACTGATTCACATTGTCTACATCATTGATAGCATCTTGTAACCACTTGTCAACAACTTCACTGGTCTTTCTTGTTTGTCTCTTAGCATTTGTAACAAATTTTTGGACACTATCTCTCGTTACAATCAAATCACCCTCTTCTTCTTCAAGCTTTTTATGAAATTGTTAAAACAACAAGGATAACGTAATTGATTTAATGCTCCACACACTAAATCTCTTGAAACGGAAGATGCAAAACCCAATAGGCACTCCATCAATTTGTTCCACCAAATGCAATTTTCTTTAACCTGAACTAGAGAAAATGAATACTCTATAGTGAGTTTATATTTACATATATTAGATAACAAAAGATTTTAACATCCTTTGTTGTATTACATATTCCAGTACATCACTTTTATAGTAAAATTACATAAAAAAAAGTTATGATGTTAGGTTTAGTAATTAGATTTAATTTTTTATATTTTAAATAATCAATTATTGGACACACAATAGAAATAGAAATAAATCTAATAACTTCAATCATTAGTTTTAAAAGTTTATGTGTGATAATAATTTTTAAATGTTCTTACTTAGATAATTTTGTCAACCATAGTTATTTTAAATAATTTTATTTTAAAAAAATCTTACACTCCCTAAAAAAAATATATTCAAACATGTGCTTAAATGAGAGCCAAGTATGTCAAAAGATTTGTTAAGTAGAAAAAAAAAGTGAACAAGTAAAAAATGTATTTAACCAAAGCTTGAACTGAAATATGCATTATATATAAAATTATTATATATATTTTGTAAGTTTAATTTTATTAATATTTATTTTAATTTATACCAACTCTTTTAGATTATAGCACTTTTAGATAAAATTTACAAATATGAAAAAACAAAATTATAGTGGATTATAGGAATTAAGTTATTGTATGAATTAACGATCATAATTTAATTTACACTTTAAAGTTTTAATGATAAATTTTTGGATTGTAATCATAGATAAAACTATTATTTTAATTTAGATTTATTTAATTGGGTTTATTTATGTTTAATTATTATTTATGTTAATTTTGTGTTTTAAGAGTAGATTGTCTAAATGGTTTAAAGAAAGTTTTTACCTTTGCGAGTGAGTGAATATGTGAAAGTTCATGTTGTTCTTTTTTAATCTAAACAGAAAACGAGATTCAAGAAGAAGACTTAGAGAACAAAATCTACAATATCTCAAAAACAGAATTGGAAGAAAATTTTATTCAAAATACGAAGAAACATAGTTCAGGATAAAACTAGAAACAAAACCCAAGAATTATGGAAAGTTGGAAACTCTATTAACAAAATCTAAACTAGAATATTTTCTAAGATTCTAAGACCAGATTAACCTATAAAAATTCACAAGGTTCATGAAGAAATCATCAAGTTTCAGAGTTTGATAAAGGTGTTAGAAAAAAAGAGCATTAATGCTTTCTTAGTGTTTTATTTTCTTCTTTGTAATATGTTTAACAATGAATTTAGATAATTTCTAGATCAGGATTATCTTCTCATTTCTCAATTGTATAATCTAAAAATATATATTATAATAAGGAGGTGTTACAAAATTTTCAAAATACAGTATACAAAGGAAGATATAGGGAGAAGGTATGTATGTCTTAAAGAGAATTTGGCAAAGTATTTATGTTATGTTACGGAATTGATAATGGTATATGAAATATAGATCATGTTTCTACCGCATTTTTATTAAATATCATTTTTAAATGTGAAGAGATATAAAAACAGGGTATTATAATGCTTAAAAACCTAATATAGTAAAACTAAAAGTTATATTGTTTTAGGGTTTAGGGTTTTATGGAAACATACATTAATATATAAAAATAGTTATAAAATTTAAAAGATATTACTATCACTTTATTTTTAACAGGATTTATATATTTACGAAATAAATAAGAACAAAAATATTTTTAAAAATAGTGTAAGAAAAATATCCATCTTATATATTATCAATGGTAATATAGAGACGGATGAACAGTATTTTTTATTACGATAAAAATAAATAACTATCTAACAATAATTTAAAAAACGTACGATAATTATTTTAAAGTAAATGTATTATATAATTATTTTTTGTAGAGAAACTATATACTTACTTCTTTATTAAGTAAATTTTATTTAATTTATTAAAGGATAAATTTGTCTAATTAATATATGACAAAAAATAGTTATAAAAAATATGTTCTTATACAAATTAATGATAATAGTAAATTAATTAACCCTAGTATAATAAAGAATAAATACGAGTGATACATTGTTGTCATATTTATGTATATACAAGTTTATATTTAAAAATTATAAATTTATAAATTTATAATAAATAAAAATATTAAAATATAAATGTACAGCTCATTTTATTTATATATATATAAACACTGATACATTGTGTGTGAGTGTGTCATCGAAATAATGTGAATAAATTTGTCATACATGTCCAACATCTTTCCTACTTCAATAAACACTTATACATTAGGTAATTACAATATTTAGTTTTAAAAATAAATATAACTATATTTTAATTTTTAATAATAAACATAATTATATTTAAATGATAAAAGTTAAAGATGAGAATACACATGAACGAGGCGTCTTCATTTCTGTTAGTAAAAACTAATAACAATAAAAATTTATTTATTTTAAGTGTCTTTTTTTATTTCATTAATTTATTCTCCCTCTATTTTGTTTCTCAAGTCAAGTTTTTAGGTTACAATAACAAATCCAATTTATAATTATTCAAAATTATATTATTTTATATCTATTTAAATATATTTATCTTAAATTTAAATTTAAATTTTTACATTTTAAGTTCAATCTATTTAATTGACTTTTGATGAAATATAAATTAGATAGTTCTTTTAATTTTGAAAATCCAAAACTATGATATGCCTAAATTAGCTTAAGAAAAACTAAGTTCAGCTAGACCCAAATAAGGTAACACTAGGTCGGATTCATGAAAGATTAGACCAAGTTGACTGAGTTAAGCCAACTCAACTCGAACTCAAGTCAAGTCAGTTCATACCGAATCGAGTCTAATCGCTTTGTCCTAGTTAAACCGAGTTGTGTTATGTTCAAGTCAGGCAAAGTATGGTTAGGATTGGGTCAGGTTGGTCCTAGACAGAGTTGAGTTTGAGCTGGTCTAGGTCAAGTAAGGCTAAGGTGAGATTAAGACAGATCGATCAAATCGGACCAAGTCAAGTTAAGTTTTATTTCAGTCCCCCATGTGATGTTCGTACGACGTATCTACAACCTCTTTACGAGCTCCATAGCAAGATATTATATATTTTGTTTATACATCGAGTCCACATCGAGTTGAAACCATGTTAAGCTGAATTGAATAAGTTCCTCGTCAAGTCAATTAGGTTGATCCCACATCAAATTTAATCTAATTGACAAAAAAAAATTATTCTATTTTAAATTAATCTAAAATATTCAAATTAATTTGCTTTAGTTAAATGAATATTTATTTTACATCCAATCTATTTTATTATATTTAAAATTAATTTTAAAAAAAATCCATCCATGACCCTCGGAACTTCTCATCTCACTTTTCCCTCCCATCCAGCTATTCCCATTTTGAACTCTATCGTCCATGTGGTTGTTTATACTGAGTTTTCGAGTATTTTTAATAAAAGTTGTTTATAATAGTTATTTATAAATAAAATTATTATTTTAATGTAACTTCTATCCATATAAATGGTTTAAATTTAAAAAGAATTATGTATAAATTAAAGGGAGTTCTTATGAAGATTAGTTTCCGTAACAAAATTATAAATTATAAAAATCACTGCATTATTTTAGAAGAAAAAGAGAGTACGTGAAGTAAAACAAAACTGCAAATATAAGTCCTAATTTATGGGAAAATAAGAAAGATTCAGCTGTTGTCTAAATTAAATAATATAAAAAATTAAAAATTCTGCTATTTTTTTAATTTTGTTAACTAAACCATCTTTATATTTATTCTAGGTCTAATAATTTGTTTTATTATTTTTATTAGACTTATTTATTTTCTCTGTCTATTTTGTTTGTCCAAGTCAACCTTTATAAGTTCTCACCCTTCTCATCTCACTTGAGCCATTCTCACTATTTTGAACTACTTTTTATTCCCAGTTTTCACAGATCTCATACTATTTCTAATGCAAATTATTTTTTCAGATCTCACATATAAATTATTTTATAAATAAAATATTATTTTAATGGAGATCTCGACATATAAATTATTTAAATGTAAAGAAAAATATTTATAAATTAAAAAAAGAGTTAGTTCTGAACAGTAGTTTCCGTGACAATATTATAAATCATAATCAATAATACTACTTTAGTTTAGAAAACAAAACAGAGTATGAATCCTGTTCATAGTTCACATCTAACTAATTTGGAAGTGGAAAAAGAGGAAACATAGGTGAGATTACGTTACCTGCTTCAACTAGAGAGAGATGAGAGAAAGAAGTGGCGATCCATGACTTCAACACAAGAGATTCTGAAACGTTAAGTTGCTGCAGAAACATAAACACAAACACATGATCTACAGCTTCGTTTGAAAAGGAATCGATTAGAAATTGAAATCAAAGCAGAAGTTAACTTCACACCGATTCATACCTCCACAGAGATGAAAGTATTCCATTGCTTGAATCGAGGAGAGAGTACAAGAGACGCTGAAACATATTATGTTACTGCACAAACACAAACACGTGATCTACAACTTGAATCGAAAAGGAATCGATTAGAATTTGAAATCAAAGAAGAAGTTAACTTCACCGATTCATACCTCCACAGAGACGAAAGTATTCCATTGCTTGAATCGAGGAGAGAGTAAAAGTGACGCTGAAACATTATGTTACTGCACAAACACAAACACAAACACGTGATCTACAACTTGAATTGAAAAGGAATCGATTAGAATTTGAAATCAAAGCAGAAGTTAACTTCACACTGAATCATACCTCCAGAGAGATGAAAGCACTCCATTGCATAAGAGTTAAGAATGAAAGCACAGTTGTGAAGATTATAGCAAGCCACCTTTTTAATGGTCTTCTTCTTATTCATATTAAAATACCCAAGTCTTCCTCTTCTCTATAAATTATTATTAACATAAGCATTGTAATTTAAAATTTGGTATATAAGAACAATTTAGCTGTAGTAGGTAAGGTCTACAAAAAAAAACTAGTTTAACATTCAGTTGTACCACCCTAATTAATAATGTGAAAAAAGATACGTTGCACATAATCCACTCTGGATCTCATTGTATTATTAATAAATGCAATCATTATGAATTTAAAAAAGTTCAAAAGTTATTTATATTTACTTTAAATATGATAAAGTAAATGAGATTTTCAACTATTGTGGCTTTGAACACTTCCTAATTATTGGTTCAATTGTATATATTAATCAATTATTACCACGAAAGTTTCTGCGTTATAAATTTTATAGCAATAGAATAGAAGGACGTTGTATTTTTTAATTTTATAGAGGTAAATAAGCTTTATTTTGTCTTTGTCTAGTATTTATTGATTGATTTTTTTTCTCTTTAGCTAGACCTGGAATGAATGTACTGCTTGTATATATTCAGACTATTTGTTTTGATTTTAAGTTTTAAGTGAATAATAGAAGAGATATTCTTTCTAATATCATTTGCCTTTATTTTACTTTGTTGTCCATCTATGTACTCTTTTGTTCATCTTTGTTCTATTTTATAATATGGTATAAGAGGCATTTAAATCCTATTCTAGCAAGTGTTTGGTGGGCTTATCAGGCCCCCTACTATTGGGCTGTTATCGGACCACCCATAAATATATTGTCCTACGCATGAGCTGTCATTCTCGACATGAGGGGTTGTGTTGGAGACCTCACCTCATAAGCGGGTGCAAACCTCACCTCATAAGCCGGTTTTATGAGGTTGAGTTAGGCTTAAAGTCCACTTCCTAATATGGTATCAGAGCTCTGGTTGCTACATTTATCCATGGGTGAAGTTGTTGATTCCTCACAAGATCTTTGTTCACCTTACCATGTTAGTTCATCAGAAATCCATCATTGAATAGAGTTTTCTCTCTCGTTACACAACAAGAGAGACAATTTTTTTGTGATCAATCCAAGGCAATGATTCCTACTAACATAGGAGGTTATAAAAATAATGCTACAACCTATGGCGGAGGTGGTGGATACGGAAGAGGGAGCTATGGAAAATGATATACTTCCAAAATTTGCAGTCATTGTGGAAAGACCTATGGCGGAGGTGGTGGATATGGAAGAGGATATACTTTCAAAATTTGCAATCATTGTGGAAAGACAGTGCATACCATTGATACATGCTATAAAAAGCATCGTTTTCCACCTCATTTCAAGTTTAAAAATTAGAACCATGATCTGAGTCATACTAATGCGGTCTTTCAGAATACAAATTTTAATAATAATGAGCATAATCATGAAGGTTCAAAGTCATAAATGAAGTCTCAACAAATTGGTTTTACTCCTGATCAGTATCAAACATTGTTAGCTCTTTTACAAAAGGCAAAATTCAGTGTCAATGTTTCTAGTCAAGTCTTTGTTATTCCTTCCAACATGACAACACAAATTGGTAATAACTTTATTTCTTCCTTCAGTTCTTGGATTATTGATAGTGGTGCTACTTATCACATTTGTTCATCCTTAACTTATTTCACTTCATATCATCAAATTAATCCTATTTATATCAAATTATCAAATAGAAATCAAGTCATTTTCAATGATTCTGGAACTATTTTTCCAAGGTTTTAACTACCAATTATTTAGTTTCTAAATTTGGTAGCAAAAACCTTGGTTGCTAATTAGATACCAATTTAGAAACTATTTAACAATAATAGAAACTAATTTAAAAACCAATTTTTTTTTTAGTTTATAAAATGATCTCTAATTTAGTTACTATTGCAACTAATTATTTTGGTCTCTAAAAATTGGTTTCTATTTCATGATTGTCTGTGTAAATTCAAATGGTACGTTTGCCAAGAATTTAATAAGTTTTATGGCATTGTGTTGTTGGGTATTTTTGGCTTTAGTTTAGGCAATTTTTGCACCATTTACTAGTTTAGACTTTATTATTTTGTTTTTTCTTCATTTCCTTTTGTTAAAGTTAATTCTGTAAATAACTTTCTAACTTGTTTTCTATAGTGTCTTGTGTGAGAGGTACCAGTGATTAGGATAGGTTATTGGAGAGTTTTTGGAAGAACAAAGGTTAAAGGTTTGTGAAAGTAATGGAGATTAAAGGCGACGGATCTTGGTTGTCTATCTTCTATATTTATTACATGTTTATATTCTTTAATTTGTCTTCTTGTTATAACTTTTTAATCATGTTATTACAAGCAACATTTTATGGTATTAAAAACATAACTTGTCATATGAATCATGGTGACTTTAGGTCGAAGAACCAAATACACTGTAGTCATTTTGAGAAATCTTTATGATAATTTTATAATTATTCAATTAATGCATCATTATCAAAATGGGTCATTAATTCATTATATCACTAACCCTTAGCCATGAACTCATGTAAAGACTTGATATCTTATATCGATTACTTGTAAATTAAGATCATTAATAAACTCTCATACTATTTTTAATGAAATTCTCATCCATTTAAGATAAATATTAACTAATATATTCTATGGACTTTATCATGTCCCAACACACATAATAAATGAAATTCATCATATAAATAAGAATTTTAAGAAATTTTGGAACCACAAAAAAAATACTTATATAAATTTATAAACATTCAAATTATAAATAGTTAATAGAAATCCATCCACATATTCAATTCATACTAGAGTTATGAATTCAATTAAAAAAACACAATTCGATATAACCATTTAGGACCATTGAAAACCAAATCTCAACCAATTAACCAAGAATCAAATAATAAAATTAACCTAGAAATTTTGAAAGGCATAAAGAAAACAATAAAGTGCAAAAAGTTAAATTGCACCTGGAAAGTAAAGAGATAAAAAGAGAAGAATGAATTGATTAGAAACTATAGGACTGAATTAAAATTAATTTTTGAAAGTTTCTCCTAATGTAAATAAAGTTTGTAATAAAATGAAAAGTAGAAAACAACTAGAAATTCTGAAAAGTTTGTAAAGAAAATGAAATTTGATTATATGTGATTGTACAAACTTACATATAGTGTATAATACTGCATAAGTTGTAGGTTGTTTGTTATTGCACCTCCATAGGTTCTTCTGCCACCTCCATACAAAACATGAAAATACTTTTTTATCTTTATCATGTCATCTCCATAGAGTAGCTTTGGATTATGTAATCCGGATATGTAGTTGAAAAAAGACTGCTGAATTACATAATAGGAAGCTAAAAAAAACTTTCAGATTACATAATCCAAAAATTAATCATGCATCTGAAAAAAAAGTTTTTTATTATATAATCCGAAAGAATATATGAAAGTACAGGAAGAAACCGTCTTTAAGTTGTATTATGGAAGACCCATGGAGAAAATCAAATTAGTTTTGAATTTGTTCTTGAGCAATGGGTATTTAATTATATTAATTGTAATCTTAAGTCATTCGTCAAGCGAACATCTCCTTACTCTCTGTTAAATTAGTTATTTGTATCTCTTTGATGATCAGTTAAACATGTTATGATTCGCTAAAAGATATCTTTAGGTCCTAAAAGAAAATTAATCAATATTAGTGACATTAAATACAATTAAACTCATTTCTAGTTAATTCTTTTTTTTATGACTCGTTTACCAAAACTAAGTTAAAAATGAATATTTATACGCTAAAAAAATGATAAACAATATAATTAATTATTCTAAAAATAAGCATAAAATATGTTCATCACTCTCATATAAAAAAAGTTATCGTCACATCCATTTGCAACATCTCATAATCATAGTAAGATGCAATAACAAGTGAAATTTGAATGAATCCCTTTGTTACCAATTGCCTTAAAAATATATAGTTTACCATTCATATAATTTTTTTCTCCACAAAGTTCAATACTTGGTTAGTGTACATGAACTCCATTTTAGATCTCAGGACTTGTTGCCAATTTAATGATTTTAAGTAAGGGTGGGAAGTAAATCCAAATTTTCAAATTTTTAGTTCTAAATGGATTTACCTCAAATTTAAATCCATATATTTTGGATTTTAAGTTCAGTCTATTTAATTGGATATGGATTAGATATATATTAGATATATTTTTGGATTATCCAAAATAGATTATTTTGGGTTAGATTTTCACTTGGTTTGGCCCAGGTCAAGCCAAGTCGACCCACGTCCATGCCGAGTCAAGTCGACCCGGGTCCATGTCGAGTCAAGTCGATTTGGGTCCATGCCGAGCAAGTTTATCCGGATCCATGTCGAGTCAAGTCGATCTGGGCCCATGTCGATTCAAGTCGACCCGAGGCCATGCGAGCCAAGTCGACGACTGGGCCCATGTCGAGCCGAGTCGGCCTAGGCCCATGTCGATCTGAGTCGACCTGCGTACATGTCGAACCGAGTCGACTTGGGCCCATGTCCATTCGAGTCAACCTGGACCAGTATCGATCTAAGTCAACCGGTGACCATGTCGGGCCAAGTCGACCCGGGTCGATGTCGAGCCGAGTCGATCCAAGCCAATGTAGAGCCAAGTCGGTTTGGGTCCATGTTGAGCCAAATCGACTCGAGACCATGTTGAGTCGATTCGGCTCAGGCCCATATCGAGCCAAGTCGACCCAGGCCCATGTCGACCCAAGTCCATATTAAACCAAGTTTACTTGGGCCTGGGCCGATGTTGACCCGGGTCCATGTCGATTAGAGTCGGCCCAAGCCGATGTCGAGGCGGGTTGGCCTGGGCCGATATCGACCTGGGTTGGCCCAGGCCCATGTCAAGTTGAATCGGTTTGGGCCGTTGTTGAGCAGAGTCGGTCTGGGCTGATGTCGAGCCAAGTCAGTTTGAACCGATGTCGAGTAGAGTCGGTCTAGGCTGATGTCGAGTTGGGTAGGCCCGGACCGATGTCGAGCAGAGTCGGTCCGAGCCGTTGTTGACCCGAGTTGGTTCTGTTGATGTCAAGTAGTCGACCCCAGTCGATCATGACCAATGTCGAACTGGGTTGGCAAAGACCAATGTGGAGAAGAGTCAGTCCGGGCCTAAGTCGAGTCGGCCCAGGTCCTAGTCAAGTCGAGTCGGCTAGGTTCCATGTTGGACCGAGTGGACCAAAGTCCATGTCAAGTCAAGTGGGCTCGATCCATGTCAAGGTAAGCTAGCTAGGACCCAGTTTAAAATAAATTTAATCTAATTGATAAAGTGGATTTAATCTAATTGACAAAAGTGAATTTAATCTAAATTTAATCTATTTTAAATAGATTTAAAAAAATCCAAATAAATTTGCCTAAATTAAAATGGATATGGATTTTGAATTGAATCCATTATATTGGATTCAGATTGAATTTTTTTTAAAATCAATCCATGAATACTCCAAAAGCTAAGTATGTTACTTCTATAATTTTTTTTTAGAATCAAATGCTTGTTGCAAAGACTGGTGTACTTACAAAAAAGTTCATCTCTAAGAGAATTAATAACAGAAAAGTAGAACTTGAAGAAATTGAAATATAAAAAAAATACGATGTGTCGTGGAACAATAACACACTCCACAATATGTTAAAGTAAGACAAGGTCAACATAAGTCTTGTAGAATACGTCAACACCTAGCTTCTTTCCTGTATCCACAAAATTACATTCGTCAAACATAAAACCAAGCTTATTTGACAATTGTCGCTTTAACATAAGCTTCAAAACTCCATATCCTCATAAAATACACGTGTCGTTTAGACCACTTTTATTGAAATTGTTAAACCTAGACTATAAGATTGGTTTTCAATGTTATTTTGAAATTAAAACAACTTAGTTTTTATAAAATTTTACGAACACAACCTTGCTCATTATCAAAGAATATATATTCCTATACAAATTAGTTTGAGATTTTCTTAGAATGAAATAAAATTGAAAAGGCAATAGTGGTTGAAATATAAAAAATAAAATTTTCAATTCACAAATTCAAGAGTCATACCATTCTTCTTATCATAATTCTCTAAAAAAGTCATATATAAGCTTAACAATTAACTGGTTCAATTAATTAATGCAATTGAAAATATAATCAAATGCAAATATGAAATAAGAGAAGAAACAAATTCGGAATAATCAATGCAAAATTCAATTCAAATTATATGTTCTTGATATCATGAATTGAAATTCAATAGTTAGTTCTCCATGGATGAGGAATGAAGAATACAAAATAGAGAAGAAGATGAAGGGACAATTCAAAAATTGAGAGAAAAAAAAAAGGAAAGGAAAAGAAATTTTTAAAACTTAAAAATTAAAGAAATAAATTGTGTGCCTTAAATTGGAATTCGTCTAATTGATATGTAAGATCTTTAATCAAATGTACACTAGGGCCTAATTATGAGCTATAATTAAGTCCATAATGTTAGCATAAGTGGCTTGGGACAAGAGGAGGGGTGAATTATTTTCATAAGATTTTTGCAAATACTAGTGTTAGATTGAAAACTCAATTAAATCAACTAATTGATTTATTTGTTCAACTAATTATACAAAGCATAACAATTGATTGATTTATAAGTAAAACACTTAGATTAAATGACAAATATCAGAGTAACACCTCTTTTTCTCCCAATTGGATTACAATTGACCTTAATGATGTTTTTCTCTCAATCTTGCACGTTTAGGGTTGTGCCTCAAGCCTCCTATATAACCTAATTGGCTTGAGCATTATTGGGCTCGTCTAGGCAAGTTGCACAAAAAAAGACCCAACTTCACTGGAGTGATCTTGCCAGGACGAGATTGGGCGAGATCCTCTGGAACCGTCGGGCTTATGCAAGTTTTGGACGGGCTTTGGTGAGTGCAGGTGAGTTATTCCCTTCTTAGCTTTGTATATTTTTCTTTTGCCTAATCATCTTCATTATCCCTAAAATCTTAAAATTAACACATATTTAGAAATAAATCGTTCTTATTATATAAAAATATATAAATTCATAAATTAAGAGTTATGATTACTTTATCGATTAATATCTATAAATATTTATATTTTAATATAAAATATTATTAAAATCTCACTCTCAATTGAAGGACCTACCCGCTCGAAATGGCTCTGATATCATATTACGAAGCGGACTTTAAGCCTAACTCAACCCCATAAAACCGGCTCATAGAGTTGAGGTTTGCACCCACTTATATACTATGAAAGGCTCTCATCTCTAGTCGACGTGGGATCTCCAACACTAGTCGAACTATAATTAGTTTTCTCTAAAACTATGGAATTTTATTCTTACCTCAAAGACCAAGTTGATATCATGGTGCAGTGGTCGTTTGCACGCGGTGTAGCATTCTTTGTCTTCTTCATCTGCTTGGTCAACGTTGCACAAGCTCAAGCTGCAGACGCCACCACAGATCCTTCAGAAGGTTAGTGCTTTCTCTTTTCCTTTTGTTTCTGTTTCTCACCGATAATATCATCCTATCATTCTCTATGAGGATTTTTTCATATAAACGAAATCAATAGATTAGTTTTCTTGTTAATGTGTGGCTATGGAAAAAGGTCTGAATTCTGGAAAATTCTTTATTTTTAACAAATTCCATCATGGTGGTACAGATATCTCTGCTGCTTAAGACTATTCATATTAAAAAAACGTTTCAATATCTTCCCAATGTTAATCTCTAGACAGTTTCAGAGAGGATATATTTGATATTTCGATCTTAAATAAGTTGAGATAATATTGTTAAAGTCAATTGTTTCGTTTTGAAACTTAAAATTTTTTCATCATTTTGTTTTTAAAAAATGTTTAGACGAGATTAAAGGAGGAAGATGTATTTAAAGTCTTAATGAACTCGATTCTTAAATAGTTTTTTTTTTTAATAAAGAGAAACTTATAATAGATTGTAATATATAATTTTGAATAATTTATCTAGTTTTGTTTGCTCAAATTAAAACCATCGCTAAACATGTAATTTATAAAAACTTCACTCTCTAAAAAATATTACTTTTATTTGCCACAAAATTAAGTAACGATATAATTTGTTAGAGTAAAATAGGAAAATATTTTTTACATTAAAACTAGAACTATTAAAGCTAAAACATAACTATCAAGTTGATAATTAGATAAATTACCATTACAATCATACTTTTTTCTGATAAATTTAATTAAATGTGAAATTGAGCATTTTGAAAGCAATTTAGTTATTAAAACTATAAAGATCCAAATTTATGAGAAAAAAACTTGATTAGGAATTTATTTCCTTTAATAACAACATAGAAGAGAAAGGAAGAATAAATGTTTTTTTTTATATTATTTTTCATGTGATGATATCAATCTCATTAGAATAACTTTTTACATATTTATTTGATATTTAAAAAATTAAAATTTTACTTATTCTCTCTCATAATCTCATTTCCCTCCTTAGTTTCATGTTGAATACCTTAGATTCACATTTTGCTTTTATTTTTAGCACATTTTCCTAAAGATGTGAACTTATGAATGTAGCAAGAGTCTTAAATTCAATCTTCAGCAAATGGGGTATATCGGCAAACACAACTTTGTGGAATATAAGTGGTGAAGTATGCAGTGGAAGAGCCATTGATGATATCACAACTGTTGAAGCTTACAACCCATTCATCAAATGTGATTGTTCCTTTGGCAATGGAACTACTTGTCACATCACAGCATAGTATCTCTCTCCCTCTCTTAACTTTATTTTTTAATTTTTGAGATAAAATTTATCTTTTGTTGTGATAAGAATAATTCAAAGCATAAAATTTTGATACTACATATATAAGAAAGGCTAATCATATACACAATTTTATCAAATATACAATGCATTCATTCTTTCATTTTGGGTGCATAGTTTCAAGAACTTAGTTCAACTTAAGCATGTGAGAATTGAGAGAGAATTAACAACCAAGAAAATCATTTCTTCCTCATAATCTTTTTGTCAAAGTTGTGACCTGGTAGTGATTCTTCACTATTTATTCACCATTTTAGAAGATTCTCTTTTAGAATGCAACACTTTAAGTTAAGTCTAAGAAGGATCAACATGAAATATGGTTGTTTCAAGAAATTTTATTGTAGGGTCTTTGCCAATGGAAAGTTATTTTATAACTGGAGACTAAAAAGTTAGTTAGACGTGACATGCTTAATTGATCCTCACTTCACACCCAATAATTTTATTGAACAAGAACAATTTGTCGTGACATGTTTTTTTGTGATTCTTATAGATGTGTGTTCTTGAACATTCATGCCCTTATAAGATACTATTAGAAGAAAATGAATTCTCAATTGCACCAATTATCAACAAAGATTCTGATGTAAGAAAATTATCATGGATTTCAATTGATTTGGTTATTTTTTGCACTTATAGTAGAAGTTGAACCTAATGAGTTTGATAAGCTAGTAACTAAGGAAGAGTGGCTAACAACTATGAAGGGAGAATATCAAAATTCCATATAGAAGAATCAGATTTGGAATTGGTTAATCCTCATTCAAATAAGAAACTTATAGCATTAAAACAGGCCTAAAAAGTGAAAGTTAACCCAAAAGGAGAAGGGGTGAAACACAAGGTAGGACTTGTGGCATAAGGATTTTCTAAAAAAACCAAACATTAATTGTGGTAATGTTTATGCACCATTATATATAATTGGAACTGTTAAACAAACACCAAAAATTTAGAATAGGAGATAGCTTTTTACCTTATGTAGGATTTGAAATTCATCTTAGAACATGGAGTTTATTTGAAATGTTGAAAATATAATGTGCAAATAAAAAATAATTATTGTAAGCTTATATGTTATGAGCTTTTGATTATTAGTACCAGTGAGAAAACAATTATTGATTTCAAAAGAGAAAAGATGATGAGTTTCGTATCAGTGAACTTATACTTCTCTCTTACTAAGACTTTGAATTAAGGAGAAGTATTAGCAATAATTTAAAGTTTCAAAAGTTTATTAATAGCTATATAAGCAAAACCTTTTTTTTTTAATGCAACCATTTTATTAAATATACCATTCATTTCTTCGTTAACATGATGTATATTGAAGTTGGAAGCTTATTATAATTACAAGTAATTTAATTTTCACTTTTTTCGGGCTTCTTTTAAATGGCACAGGAGAGTCTATGCACTGAACGTGGTTGGTGAAATTCCAGAAGAGTTATGGAGTCTCACTTATCTCACAAATTTGTATGTTTTCTTATGTTTTAAATTATTATTATTATTATTAATATTATTATTTTTATTATTATTATTATTATTATCTTAGTTTAATTTTCATGTACTCTTGATTTCATATAGAATTTTTGAAGTATTAAATATTAGAACTAACAAATTTATTATTGGACGGAACGGAAGACAATGAAATATATGATTTATGATTGAAAACATAGTAATCACCAATAATAAAATATTGAAGAGTTCTAATAAGTTACCTTCTAATTTTGTTCACAAGTTATTTAATTTTTTGAAACACAAATATATTGATATATTTCATACATTTTTTTTATAACGTATTCCATGAGTTGTTTTTCCCATATATATATATATATGTTTTTTTTTTTTTTTTTTTTTTTTTATCTTTATGGGCCTTCTTTCTGTTTTGTATGGATCAAACTCAATTGCATCTTCACGGTGTATTCGGGTGTATTTAACTTATACCCTGTGGTGTAAATAAGAGAAGTTTTTTTTTTTTAATAAAAATTACTTTTGTCTTATTAATTATTTGCTTATCTCTTTCCACTCTCCCTTTACCACCGTCACCACTCTCTGTTCTTATCCACACTCACCGCACCGCTCATTGTCTTTTACAAGAAGAGGGATGAACAACCTTAAAAAATCCAAGATGGTATCAAAGCGGGTATAACCCGCTCTGCTCTCCGCTGCCAACGGTTCTATTTATCTTTTCCTGCTTATCTTTTTTCTTCTTTGTTTTCTTTTGTTTACATCTGTCTCCATGGTTGAAACCCAGGAAAATTCTTCCAAGAATGTCGGTACATGCCATCACATTTCCTCTCATCTGCATGCCATCTAAGATTCTTAGTATCATTTGGGTTTGTAAACAAACGCTTCATCCTTGAAATGATGACAATAACACACAACCTTCATTGGGGTCCATGCTTTTCCATCTATTCAATAGTATCATTGTCTTTTTTTTTCAACTTATAACGTGATAACCCACACCTTAGACAAATTTTCAACAATTTAAAATCTTTACTATATAATATACAATCATTAGGACATGTATGTATCTTTTTATACTCCATACCCATAGGATAAAAAATCTTTTTGGCCTCATAATTGCGATTAGGTAGATTATTTCCTTCTGGAAGCATATCCTTCAACAACTGAAGCAATTTTGTGAAGCTTTTATCAGTCCATCGATTTATTGCCTTCAAATTCATCAATTTTAACTCTACTCACAAGCATGTGAAGTTAGTTGTTCCATGATAGAGTGGAGTCTCTGCATCACTTGACATACTTCCATATCCATGTGCTTCTACAAAAGACACAACTCCAACATCAGGAATCATGTCCTCCAATTGATCATCATGTACTTCACCATGTATTGCATCATCTATGGTGGACCCCACATATTCTTCGGATACGAAAACACTTGGTAAACTTAATAATTCATCATGTCATGTCCATGTTGTATAAGATCGTAGAAACTCATCACATAGAAGGTGCTCCCTGATTTTGTTAACATCCAATCTCCTTCCGTTCAAACAATTAACGCACGGATACCTAAACTTTACTCCATCAAGACCACTACTGTAGGTGTTATGTTGCATAAATTTTAATTCTTCTACTCATATTTTGTACTCATCACTTATGCGAACGAAGTTAATCCAATCTCGATCCATTATGTTCTGTAATGGTCATTTAGGTGTTCACTAATGCGTGTGAAATCTCATGTTTGCCGATGGTCGAACACCCCAGACTCAATACCAACACATATCAATTGATGAAGGTCGAACATTCTCGGACTCAATACCAACACGTATCAAAGAATTATAAATATACATCTAGTATAAAATTAACAAATTTAATTACAGATATAAATAATAAAGAATATCAATTAAAAATCAATAAATTATATAATATAATTACAAAATCTAATTAAAAATAAATAAATAAATTATAAATACTAAATAATCTAATTACAAATATCACTCTAATTACAATGTAAATTAATTAATAAATATCAAATAATATAACTTTAATTACAATGTAACAAATTAATAATTATTCTAACCTAAAAGCTAACATTATATAAATTAATAATAAATACTAAATATAAAAATTAATAATACTAAAAAATATTAAAAAAATTAAAAACACACCAACCTTGTGCGTGAATGGCAGAACGGTGGTGAAGGGCAGTGGCAGCGACGGACAACGACAACGAAACCAGTGGTGGCAACAGAGAAACCATGCACCTTGATTTAAGAAAGCGGTATAGGTAAAGTCGCATTCATAAATCAAGCGCTTTGATTTAAGAATGCGGTATAGGTAAAGTCGCATTCATCAATCAAACGCTTTGATTTAAGAATGCGGCTATTACAAATAGCCACATTCGTAAATGAAGCTAATTTAAAAAATGCCACCACGTTTTGAATGACAGCGCCTGATTGTAAAAGCGCATTAAATAAATAGTCGTTGTTTTTACATTTTGCACCAGTGTACCAGCCAATGAAATAGTGATGGCAGCCAAGAAAACCTTCACTAATGGAGGAGAGAAACCAATAAGAGAAATGAAAAATAATAAGCAATGGAGGAGAATGCAATGAGTGAATGTGAACAAGAAAAAAACTTACAATATGGAAATGTCGCAATGTAGATGAAGAAGTAGAGTACGAGAGTAAGAACAAGCGGAAAGACAAACGAAAAACGAAAGCGTAAGTGACACGCTTCGAATTAGGGTAATAAAACGAGCGTAAAACGATGAACCTTAGGTAAAATCGCCATTTTATACAAAAGCGCCTTGGTATAAAATGGCGGTTGTGGGTGCAACTGTTGTTTTATACCAAAGCAATTGGTATAAAACATTGGTTCCACCCAGAACCGTAGTTTTATACCAAGGCACTTTGGTCTAAAATAGCGGTTTGACCCATAATTGTTGTTTTACACTCGTTTTAATTTAAAAAATGTCACCACGTTTTGATGGACAACGTTTGACAGTAAAGCGATGTGTATTTGGTGTCGTAAATGAGATTTTTTGCACTAGTGTTTCCAACCCACAACCCAACACATTTTCCAACCCAGAAATAGACGACACCACTCATATTCACCTATCATTCCAAGCCCTCTATGGCACCCCTTCATTCCAAAATTTTAAAAGTGAAGGCCTCATTGGTCATCTTTTTATCACTATCCTTGTAGACACAAGTAGTTCCTAAACATATTGCAACCCCGTCTAGCCCACAACCTCCAATTGTGTATCATTCCTATCACACCCTTTTCACTCATGGTGGGAAACAGAGAACGAATTTATTGTTTGTTTCTTTATCCTAATGTGATGGTTTTCATGCAACACCATAATTTTTCCATTCCATTTTACCTTATTCCAATTGAAGGCGCTTATATGGTCCTCTGAATAGACTAGCTACGCTCCTTGGGTCCTTTACGAGCTGATTTTTATATCCCTCATCTTTCCTTCAATCATAAGGGTTTTCCAATCACCCTCCACGACACCAACAAACTTCTCCACAACCACAAGCTTAACCCAACTCATACCATGGTCTAATTAACGCCCTACACAATTTCCACGACCCAATTCTCATACCCCGAAACCCAACATTCTATTTCATTTGTTTCACTCTCATTTAACCCAACTTACCAAATACCCACAAACCTTGAGGACAAGGTTGTTCCCCAGGAGGAGGCAAAGAGGCAATTGATACTACGCCCACATCTTCAAGGCTGATTGGGAAAACATCAAAGTTCGCAAAGTTTAAAGATTACATCTAGAAGCATTAGTTGTCATATCTAATAGAAAATCTTATGGTTATATCTTTCTGTTTGTAGAGAAAACAACTATCCTATAGGGATTGACTTACATTAATTTCTAAGGTTTTTATAAGACACTATGTAATAGAAAAGGCATAGAGTTATTTTCATTTTTATCTTTCTAGACTATTTCTTTCTTTTCAGATTTTTGCCTTTAACCATTTCTTCACTAGAGCACTGTAACATAAGAAATCGTTCAACAATGAGGATTGTAAATTGAGATTTTTTGTTTTCAAATTATTTTATTAGAGGTAAAGAGGTATTTATATTCTGTACAAAGAAAAGTGCTTAAAGAAACCCATGTGATTCAGTGATTATATACAATTACGGTGAAGCTGAGAGTTCTTTCCGGTGAGGTAGGGTGCAAGACGATGGCTGATACCTTGTTCTTCTTTACTAACTTTCCCGATCATTTCTTCGAAAGAGATTTGTGGAAAGTTTTCCAAAGATGGGGAAGAGTTCTGGATGTCTTCATATCTAGAAAACTTAATGCAAGGAATCAAAGGTTTGGGTTCGTTAGGTTTCATGGTGTGGCTGATGCTTTTTGTCTAGAAAAGGAACTTAATGCAATTTGGATAAGTACGTGGAAATTACAGGTGAACCTACCTAAGTACCGGAGGAGTGAGGTGACAAGGAAAGATTGGAACACCAAACTGAGACCGGTTCGTGTTAGGAATGTTTGGAAACCGAAGGAGCAACAGAAGAAGGTTTCTTATGCTCAGGTTCTTGTTTCGGGCGAGGTTACAAACTACTTACAGGAGAGTGCGAGAGTTACTTCTTTTAATGTAGAAATGGAATCAACCTCTTGGGTAGAGGGATGTTTTGTTGGTTGTATTAGGGAGGTATCTCGTATGAAGTCGATTAAGAAAAGTTTTATTATGGGAGGATTTAGTCTTTTTAGGCTAAGATTTCTTGGGGAGAAGTCTTTTCTGTTATCTTGTGACGACGAGGGAGTTCTTGGGAAGCTTATTGTTGATAACAAAACGTGGTTTGATGAGCTGTTTTCTTCGGTTGTCCCTGGGGATGGTTCGTTTTTAGTTAAAGAAAGGTTGGTATGGGTTCGGTGTAGAGGAATCCCTCTACAACTTTGGTGTAATCAGAGTTTTGTTAGTATTGGTGCTCTTGTTGGGAAAGTGGTCCAGATAAATGACGTAACTTTGGAAAAGGAAATATTAGAGTTTGCTCGTTTTCAAGTTAAGATACTGGTAGCCAGTTCAGTTAGGATGGAGAGAGATATCTGTATCAATGACATCTCGTTTAAGGTGTTGCTTGAAGAGGAGGAGAGAGTCCAGGATCTTGAATTTAATAGACTTTACGCTAAGTGGAATGGGGGTTTCTCAGAGGTGGACACGGAAGCAAGGTCAGAAGAAGGTGAATTGGGAGGGAGTTTTTTTGATTCAGTGGCTTCCGATTTCGGTGAAGTTATTGGAACGGGAACTAGTGCAGACGAAACTGTCCAGAGCAAGGCATGCACGGCTGTCCAGTTGCAAGAGGTTACTGATTTTCAAGAGAGTTTAAGAGGTGCAGTAAATGTGGTTGCCCCCCTTGAGAATATTCCTTGTAGAATTGAAGGGAGTGGCCCACTCTTTGGAGGCTTGGCCCGCTGCTAAGTGCAGTTGTAAGGATGCTCTTAAGGATGCTCTTGTATTAAATAAGGAGAGAGAATTAATGGAGCAGGTGGTGGGTGAGAATAACTCATTAATGAGTGCTGGAGTTGGGATTGAGTTGGTGGGATTAAATTAGGAGAGAGAATTAGCGGAGCAGGTGGTTGGTGAGATTAACTCTTTAATGGGTGTTGGAGTTGGGAATGGGCACGTGGGATTAAATAAGGAGAGAGAATTAGTGGAGAAGGTGGTGGGTGAGAATAACTCATTAATGAGTGTTGAAGTTGGGAATGGGCTCGGGGGAAGGGCTGAGGTGGAACGTGGTTCCCTACCATGCAATATAGAGACCACCTCTCACCTACCTAACATTAAAGAAGTGCATGCAAAGAGTTGCCATGCATTTAATGCAGGTTCCTCTTTTTCACGTGTAAAGGAGAATGAAGAGTTGCTTTTTGCTGATGGTTTCTTAGGCCACGCAGGAAGCTTGGGCCGGTTAGGAGTCTGTTGTGGGTCTGGTCCAGATTATGAGCAGGAGCACTCAGGTATGTGGGAGTTTGCAAATAACGTAGCTGTAGGTCTACATGGGGTAACAGGAGGCAGAAGCTTGGCTGTGACAAAGGTGGTGGGCACTCCAAGTGTCGTCTTCGGACAGAGAGTGGCTTGCGGCGGTGGGAGTGGGGATTGGCGGTTGGAGGTTATGGTAGATATCCCGTTGGTTGACAGGAAGTTTACATGGTATAAACCAAATGAATGGTGAAGAGCAGAATTGACAGGGTTCTTGTGTTAGGGAGAAAGTTTGTCTTCTTTGGGGAAGTAATGAAGTTGACTGGGTTGTAAATAAAGCAAACAATAGTGCTGGTGGGGTCCTGACAATTTGGAATAATAAGTTATTTCAGATGTCTAACTATGTTAATGGAAGGAATTTCTCTATTATTGAGGGTTCTTGGAAGGTTGGTAATGGGGTACTTGTAACAATAGTAAATGTTTATTGCTCTGGTTCTTTATGGGAGAGGAAAGAGGTTTTGGGAAGAGATTAATGGGTATAGGTCGAATCAACTTTCGAAGGCTTGGTGTGTTGTTGGAGATTTTAACTCAATTAGAAGTCAAGAGGAGAGGAAGAGTATGATCTCGGAGACAGATTATTCTAGAGAAATAAAAGGTTTTAATGAGTTTATTGAAAAATCAGAATTAGTAGATATCCCGTTGGTTGACAGGAAGTTTACATGGTATAAACCAAATGGAATGGTGAAGAGCATAATTGACAGGGTTCTTGTGTCAAAAGAATGGCTCGATGCTTGGCCCCGTTGTCAACAGTTCGTTCTAAATAGGTTAATTTTAGACCATTGTGCAGTTGTTCTTAAAGAAGTGTCTGTTGACTGGGGTCCGAGACCTTTTAGGTGCTTGGATGTTTGGCAAAGACAGTAAATTTAAAGACTTTGTGAGGAGGAAGTGGGTTAGCTATGATATGCAAGGACGTGGAATTTATATTTTCAAAGAGAAACTGAAAAAGCTTAAAGTGGATTTAAAAGTTTGGAACGAAGAGGTCTTCGAGGATGTTAACCTTGCTAGTGAGGAGTTACATGTGTTAGATGCACAAGATGATGATAGAGGCTTGGTTGAGTCTGAAAGGGAGGAAAGGAGAACTTTGTTAGATGACCTTAATAGAGCTATGTTTAAACAGGAGGCGGTTATGTTCCAGAAAGCAAGACAGAAGTGGTTGAAACATGGAGATCTTAATACAAAGTTCTTCCACTCATCCGTGAAGTGGAGAAGGGAGAGGAATGAGTTACATGAGATGTTTGTTGACGGCCGGTGGTGTGAGGATAAGGAGGTGATTAAGGACAAGGTCAGAGTTTTCTTCGAAGAGAGGTTTTCCAGAAAAGAAGGATGTCAAGTTAGGTTGGACAACGTTAGGTTCAACTCTATTTCGAAAGAAGATAATGAGTTATTGATTGTCGATTTTTCTAGAAAAGAAATTAGGGATGTGGTATGGAATTGTGATAGTTTTAAGAGTCCTGGCCCTGATGGTTTTAATTTTGGGTTCTTAAAGCATTGTTGGGAAATCATTAAGTCGGATGTGGTGTCAGCAGTGAAGGATTCTGCATCTAAGAGTCATTGGCCTAGAGGTTCAAATGCATCATTCCTATGTCTTGTTCCAAAAGTAGAAAACCCTCAGCAACTTGGCGAATTTAGACCTATTTCGTTGGTCGGGTGCTTATATAAGATCATCTCTAAAGCGTTGTCTCTACGCTTGAAAAATGTGATTAGTAAAGTCATTGATATTAGACAGTCGGCTTTCCTGGAAGGTATGGGTTTGTTAGATAGTGTGTTAGTGGCGAATGAGGTTTTGGAAGAATATAAAAGGAAAAGGAAGAGTTGTGTTTTCTTTAAAGTTGACTATGAGAAGGCATATGACTCGGTAAGTTGGGATTTTCTCTATTATATGCTAGAGAGGTTGGGCTTTTGCGCTCAATGGATTTGTTGGATTAAGGGGTGTTTAGAATCTACTTTAGTCTCGGTGCTTGTGAACGGTAGTCCAACTAGGGAATTTACTCCTAGGAAGGGACTTCGTCATGGTGATCCGTTAGCACCGTTTCTTTTTCTGATAGTTGCGGAAGGGTTGGCTGGGGTTTCCAGGATGGCAGAAAAGAAGAGTTTGATTGACAGTTTGGAGGTTGGAAGGGATAAAGTGAAGGTAAATATTTTACCATACGCTGACGACACTTTATTCTTTTGTAAAGCTAATACAAAAAGTGTCTTCAATATGAAGGCGATCTTACTCTGCTTTGAGCTTGCTTATGGGCTTAAGGTCAATTTTGTGAAGAGTACTATCGGTGGGTTGGGGTTGGATCAGAGCTTGCTTCAGAGTTTTGCGGCTATTCTAAATTGTAAAGTGATGGTAACTCCTTTTGTTTATTTAGGGTTGCCGATAGGAGGGTGTCACAAACGGGGTGCGTTTTGGAGTAGGGTGATAGAGAGAGTTTAGGGTAAATTGTCAAGATGGAGAGGCAGGTGTCTGCCGTTGGCTGGGAGGATTTGCTTGTTAAAATCAGTTCTCTCCTCAATTCCGTTATTTTTTATGTCACTGTTTAAGTTACCTTCTATGGTGGCAGAGAAGTTAGTTCGAATACAAAGGAATTTCCTTTGGGGATGGGTTTCAAATGGTAGGAAGATCGCTTAGGCCTCTTGGAAAAAGGTTTGTGAGCCTCGTGACTATGGGGGTCTAGGTATTATTGACCTAAAGTTGTTTAATTTGGCTCTATTAGGTAAGTGGATCTGGAGGTTGGGTACGGATAAGGGTGGTCTGTGGAAAGAGATCCTCGTTTCTAAGTACGGTGGGTGGAGAAGCTTGAGAGAGGAAGGTAAAGTTGGTAGGGGCTCTCTTTGGTGGAAAGATTTGAAGGAGGTGTGGGCTTCGGAGGGTTGGGGAAGAAGTTTTGAAGATGGGTTTGAGTGAGAAGTTGGTGAGGGGAGGGCTATCCTTTTTTGGAAGGACAGTTGGTTGAGTTGTGGAGCGTTGAAGAGTGTTTTCCCGAGAATTTTCTCTCTTAGTGTGACAAAAGGTGCAAAGGTGGCTGAACCAGGGAATTAGATTGATGGTGTTTGGGTGTGACACTTTGAATGGCGTAGACCCTTTTTTGAATGGGAGAAAGCTCTGGTGGAGCAGTTCTTTCAGTTACTGCAAGGGGCGAAGTTGGAATCGGGGAAGACAAATTGCTGGACTTGGAAGGCAGGGGGTTTCATACTTTTATAGTTAACTCAACCTATTTTCAAGTTAGGAAGGATAGAGTTGGGGAGGTTTCTCCAGTTTACAGTAAGTTGTGGAGGTGCAAAGCTTTTCCTTTCGCTTTGGTCACTTCTTGGAGGGTGATGGAGAATAAGATTGCTACTAGGGTAAATTTGGAAAGGCGAGGGGTGGTGGTAGAGAATCGGGTGTGTGGTTTGTGTGGGAAGGTGTAAGAGTCGTCCAGTCATTTGTTTTTCGTCTGCGAGTTTACCTGGTGGGTGTGGTGTCTTTGTTTTGAGTGGCTTGGAGTGTCGTTTGTTATTCACAAGGACCCTTTGGTAAACTTCCAACAATTCAGGTTGTGTTCGGCTTCTGATGTGGTTAATGACGTTTGGGGGGCGATTTGGGTTGGTGTTGTGAGTGGAATTTGGAGACATAGGAACTCGGTGACCTTCGACAGGGGCGTGGTAGATGCGCTCGAGGTATTTGCACTGTTACAAGTAAATGTTTGGTCTTGAATTTTTGCAAAGTCCTGTTGTAATTCCTTTACGTACCCCGACTAGGTTTTGAACCCAGTGGATTGTATTAGACTGATTGTTTAATGCTTTCTTGAGTTTGGTTTGGTTGTTCCTTATTTAAGTTGGAAGGTGTTCCTTGATTGGAGGTTGGTAAGACGCTAGCTCTTTATGTATAAAGATTGGAACACTTCTGAAGTGGTTTCCATTTATTTATTTTCTATTGTTGATAAAAAAAATAATTATTTTGATGCATTTTTAGCTTTCGGTTCATTGTTCCTAAGCTAGAATTACATTTTATTTATATAATAAGTTCCATCCATTTGAAAACAGAAATATTGGGCAAAATTACTTGACGGATTCTCTACTTGCAGCCATTGGAAATCTAACTCGTTTGCAATACTTGTAAGCCACATTGAACAAGTTGAGTTCATTAATTTATTTGTGTTTAATCTTTAGACACATGATTTCTAACATTTACATTTATTCTTTGTTAGGTCCGTTGGCGTCAATAATTTAGCGGGGGAGCTCCCAAAGGAATTGGGAAATCTTTCACAGTTAAAATCATTGTACGTCATATTTACTTTAACTTCTTTTTTTTCACTACTTATCCGATATCAATATTAAAAATATTATTAAATAGAAATCAATTTTAGATATCAAAATAATTAATTGTTATATTAACTAAATTAGATACTATTTTAGAGATTAAACAATTATTAGTATTTAAAATAGTTTTTAATAATTGGTTTTAGCTACCAATTATTTACATTCTAAAGTTGGTATAGTTAATCAGATATAAATTTAAAAATTATTTATTAATAATAGACACTAATTTAGATTTAAATTATTTTTTAGTCTCTAAAATAATATCTAATTTAGTCAAAGTAATAACTAACTATTTTTTATTTTTAAAATTGATTTTTATTTAATGATTTTTAGTAGTGTATTTTTTTTTATTAAAACCACTATAGTCACTAATCCAATTGTTTGTGGAATATTTGGTATTTTCTGTGATGTTATTTTATAAACTAAAAATTATTGGTATCTAAAGTAATTTTTATTATTAATAAAAATTTGAAAGCTATTTCTAAATTGGTATTTAATATTAACTATCAAAATTTTAATTACTTTACATTTTAAATTAGTTTCTATAAAGACTAATTTAGAATCTAAAGTAATTGGTAGCTGAAATATGGATGACTAATGTTGAATATCAATTTACAAACTAGTTTATAACTTTTTTTTATTAATAATATAAATTACTTTAGTTAAAAAATAATAATTTATAAAATATTATATAAATTAGTTAATATAATAAATAAATATTTAAATAAGTTGCATTCGTAACTTAATTATATTTCTATTAGTTAAGTTGAGTTATGTTGAATTAAGTTAAAATTGTACTTGTATAGATAAAATAGACTTAGATAGTACTTGAGATTGATTGTAACAATTGTTGTTGATGTCGATCGTTCGATTGTTCGCTTACTCTTCAATACTTTTAAGACTTTTTCCTCAATTCACTGACACTCGGTCGGTGTTGACCTGCAAAAGGTAATCTGACAAAGTATTCAAAGTGTATATTACGAACTGATTAAATGCGTACCTTACTCATTTGCAAAGGGTTTATTTATAGTCTTCAGTCTTCGGCCCTCTGTTGTGATGGACCAAATATATCAAATATCAGTGTTAACTGATTTATAGGAAGGTTCCCTAATTTCCCAGGACATTACCCGGTTTTAGTGGGATGTGATCCTAATTCTCATGGAGTATTTCAACCCGATCAGTCAGTCTCCAAGACCGAGTGTTAGCTTGTCCGGTTCTGACCGGTAAAAAATTAATTTAGTGTATTCAATTAGAATTGAGTTAAGTAATAAGTTTATAAGTTTCAAACTGTATAAACCCAAGTTATGAGATGGTGTCATGAGAAATTTCTGTAGATGGCACAATTGAGATTTATTTGTTATATTTGTAGGGCTTTTGGGACAAACAAGTTTTCAGGATCTCTTCCACCAGAACTTGGGAAACTGACAAAGTTAGAACAACTGTGAGTTCTATAATAAACACTTTTACTATACTTCTAAATCCATAAATTTACATACATAAGCATTGTTTTCTTGTATGCCAAAATATTGTTTAACTGACATACATCTGACATAAATTTTTCTTGAGTTAATATTATTGAAGCAAAAAGTGGTTCTTTATTATTGTCTATAAGCTGATACTGTTGAACAATGCTTTGGTCTTTTAATTCAGAATTAGTTATTAAAAAGTTATACACAATACCTCATTATTGTGATTACAAGAGAATAAAAAGAATGATTTCATTGTAGGTACTTTGATAGTTCAGGAATCAGTGGTCCAATTCCTTCCACATTTGCAAATCTTACAAATTTGGAGACAGTGTAAATTATTCATATTCTTATGTACCTTATAATAATTGATTTAAAAAAGGAACTTCTACCATAACAAAGGTTTTTCTATTAATTTCAGATGGGCTTCAGACATGGAATTCGGAGGCCAAATACCAGACTTCATAGGGAATTGGTCTAAGCTTCGAGTCTTGTAAGATAACATTACAACTCAACTCTCTCTTTTAGATTATTTGTCTGTTAAAAGTTTCACATAAAATGAATAATATATTAGTAGAAAGATCTTATAATTATACTTGTCTTTAAAATTTGAATTTCATTTCCTATCATTACAAGAAAATTATTGATTAAAAATCAATTTTAAAAACTATAGTGACCAAATTAGATATCATTTTAAAAATTAAAAAAAAAAGTTTTTAAATTAGTTTCTATTATTGTGAAATGGTTTCTAAATTGGTATCTAATTAGCTACCAAAGTTTTTCTACCAAATTTAGAATCTAAATAATTGGTAGTTAAAACCTTGGTAGCTAATTAGATATCAATTTAAAAACCATTTAACAATAATAGAAACTAATTTAGAAATCAAAAATCTATTTAGTCTTCAAAATGGTCTCTAATTTAGTCACTCTAACAACTAATTATTTTTTTATTTTTAAAACTAGTTTCTATTTAATTTTATTGTTATATATATATATATATATTTTTTTTTTCCCATAATTTATTGATGTTGAATGTCTTTAAGTGTCTTCCCTAAATATATTTTACTTATTAAAATTAATTGGTGTGTCTTAATAGGAGGTTTCAGGGAAATTCTTTTAAAGGCTCAATACCTTCATCATTTTCAAAGTTGACTTCTTTGTCAGAGTTGTGAGTATGATCACTAGTTTCTTCTATGATTACTATACTTTTAATTGATGAATGTTAATAAATAATGTGTGATATGAATGTAGGAGAATAAGTGACATGTCCAACGGGAGCTCCTCACTAGAATTTCTAAGGAATATGAAATCTTTAGTTTTTTTGTAAGACCCTTGACTTTACTAATGAACACAAGTTGTTCTACAATGCAATCCGAGTTCTTTTACTTGTTATTTATCTTCCACAATGCAATTAAAAAAAAATCTATACTTTTTGCAGAGAACTAAGGAATAACAATATTAATGGTTCAATTCCATCCTTCATTGGAGAGTTTCAAAATTTGACTCAATTGTGAGTATTACATGTGCTTGTGTTAAACTAGATAAGAATGACATTCAAGTGTTACACTATAATTTCTTTCTAATTAAATTACTAACTAGTTATATAAGGGATATTGTAAAATAAGTACTACATTATTATCAATATTTTATTTGCAAAATAGAAACTAGTATCTTGTATTATAGTTATAGTTATGCCGTATTTGAAAAAGATTAAAAAAAATTATATTATTAGGAAGTGAACTTTAAGTCTAACCCAATCCCATAAAACCGGCTCATAGAGTAAGGTTTGTACCCACTTATATACAATGAAATATTCTCATCTCTAGTCGATGTGGGATCTCCAACACACCCTCCTCCCACCGAGAGTGACAACTCGTGCATGGGACAATATATTATGGGTGGTCCGATAACGGCCCGATAGCGGGTGACACAATAGGCCCAACAAACACTTGTTAGGATAGACTTTAAATGGCTCTGATACCATATTATAAAATAGAACAAATATGAACAAAAAAGAACAAAGATGAAAAAAAGAATAAAAAGACAAAGGATATGAAAATGAATATCTTTTTTATTGTTTTGAAATAATAACGAATAGTCTGAATATATACAAGGTGTACACACCCGTTCTAGGTCTAGCCAAAGAAAAAAATAGTCTAATCAATCAATAAATACTAGAATCATAACAGACAAAGACAAAATAAAGGTTATTCACCTCTACAAAGATAAACAACTAAGAATTAAAAAAGACACCATCAATATTAATTTTTTTTATAAGGTTTTGTATCCATATCTTTAATATATATTTTGATGGCTATTGGTAGGGATTTAAGCTTTAATAACATCTCAGGACACATTCCAGAATCAATTTTCAACTCGAGTTCACTCTCTTACGTGTAAGTTGTTGCCATATTGCATTCCGACATGTCATACATTGTATTTTTGATATCCCATCTAACAAGGTTTAAAGGATGTTTTGTTTTTATCCAATTACAGGTTTCTTGGAAATAACATGCTAAGTGGCACTCTGCCGAGGCAAAAAAGTTCATCTCTTCAAAATATGTGAGTAAGATTCAACTATTTGAATCCTATTTATTACTTTGCTTATTTAAAATACTAGGACAGAAATGAGCCCTCCAACTATATATCACATGTAGAAATTGTGCATAAGCTTTGAATTTTACTCAAACAACTTCTTGAACACTACCAACCTTATTAACTTACCAACATTGTCTATATTAGAAAAACTTTTGCAGATATTGCCCAAGTAGGAAAGTTTTGTATGCCTAATCTCTATGAAAAAACAAGTTAACTTTACAAGATATTTAATAAAATTATGAAAACTTTTCACAGTTTATTGGAAAACAAATGAACTATCAAAGAGTCTAATGACTATCCTTTAGATGTTTAATAAAGGTATTGTCACAAAAATGTTTTTGAAGAACTTGTATACAAAGGTTTAAATATGAACGATAATCTAAATATATAATAAAAATATATAAAAAATTATTTTTGTACTTTTCATGAGCTTCTAGTAGTCATACCTTTCTCCCTTGAACAAGAATAGATAGTTTATGGCTTATTTATAGCTCTTCATACAATTTGTTAGATCATGCCTCTAGCCTTGCTAAGAACTAACCACAGAGATTAGAAGGGAGTTGAATAGAGCCTAGACTCTTTTAGTAGATAAATAGATTATACTGTCTAGCACAAAAGCAATAGAAATAGTACAAACATATTTTATACCAGTTCACTTAAACTCATGGCTACGTTAGTTCTCTCTTAAGAAAAATTCTCAAGAGGTTCCACTAATCAAATTAATGATTGCAAGAGTATACAAATCACTCATGGTTACAAAGAGTACACAAAACCACTTTCGGGTTATACCATCTTAACCTCCCCTAACACTACAAGATAATCAATAAATAGAAACCAATTTTAGAGACAAAAAATAATTAGTTGCTATATTGACTAAATTAGATACTATTTTAGAGACTAAAAAAATTATTGGTATCTAAATTAGTTTCTATTATTGATAAATAGTTTCTAATTTAGTATATAATTAACTATCAAGGTTATAAATACCAAATTTAGAATCTATACTTGTATAGACTGATAGGGTCTAGATAGTATTTGTTACCAAATTGAATAAATGTCTCTGATCCCTCGATCACTCCTTCTTCTCGTACTCGCTTCTTGGTGCTTGGTTGTTCCTCCTACTCCTTCTCGTATTCGCTTTCTGATACTCGGTTGGGAGTTAACCTACAAAAGGTTCTCCGACGATCAAGTAAGTGTTATGTATAAGAGTGATTGATATATTGATAAAAGCGTACCTTACTCTTTATGTGACAATGTTTATTTATAATGTTCATAATGAACTATTTTGCTTATGGACTGTATCTGATACATATCTTTAATAAAACAATATTACCTGATTTATCTCATGGTTACCAGATTTGTATGGTGTTAAGATATAACCTGATTTATCTCATGGTTACTAGATTTGTAGGGTGTTAAGAGTTTACTTGATTTATCATGTATCTCTTTATTTGTTATTTAATATAATCAGTTCATTTGATCGGTCAGTCACCGAAGCCAAGTGACGCGGCTCATTCAACTCTGATCGATACACTTGCCCCCAGGCTTGAGGGAGATTCATCTAGAAGAGCCTAGATGTGACCGTTGGGTGCTTCGAGGTAAGAAGTGATAGTGTTAATAATTAATGGTGCACAAACTCTCTTCTGGGTGTGTGTTGGCCACCTCAATCTTTCTCTTTTCCTTCATCTCCACCATTCTCTGCTCATACTTGATAGCGATAATCACGCAATTTTTCTGTTGCATGAACTTTGTCACTAGTTGTCTCAATTCGCCTAAGTTAGCTGCTGGCTTTTTGCATAGACTGTTGGCGAACGTCTTGACCCTAGGGTTGTGACCAAATGATGCATGGCCACTTCCGAACTCAGATTTTGGATATTTAAAGATAACTTATTGAATCTCTCCATGAAGGTTTAGAGTGATTCACCTTTTTCTTGTCGTATGTTAACAAGTGCAATGGATGTGAGATGATGCGATCGAGTGGTTTCAAACTAACTACCAAACTTGGACAAAAGTGCTATGAAGCAATCCACCGAGTTAGGGGGAAGCCTTGTGAACCAACTAAGTGTCACTTCTTTTAGTAAGGTGGGGAATACTCGACACAACACCAAGTAGTTGATGTATAAAGGCTCATTTGAGTCTTATATACATCCATATGTTCGCCCTGATCAGTGTTATTGCTGTATCAATCGATTTTCAGCCCCTTCTAATTAGGAGAGAGTTGTGCTTCCATGATTTCATCAGTAAAGGGGTGTTCTTTTGGTTCGTTCTCTAGAAGAAGAATACGCTCTGAATGTTTCTTGGAGGATTGATGAGTCTGAGATCGAACGATGGTTGTCCTCTCCTAATTTTGTGTATTCTCGGATCTCTCCGCGGAGGGTTGTCTTTCAGCTTCTGAATCTGACCCTTGAGGCCCTGGTTTGAATGGTGGACTTTTAACCTCTAGATCTGGCCTTCAAGGCCCTTGTCCGTTTCTGGGTTTGATCCTGGCTAGTTGTTGCTTCATCTAGTCATTTTTTTCTCAGAGGACTCATACTTCCTTCTCATTCTTCTGGCAAAGGGCTTATATCTTCTTCTTGTTCTTCTGACGCATTTCTACCATCTCTCTTTGTAAGGTTTGGAACATAGCTACTTGTTCGGTTTCTGTCATTCTCTCGTTTGTCATCTGCCTTGTTGAAACCATTTGTTGTTCTTCGAATCTATCTCAACCCCATAGTGGGTGCCAATTGTACTTGTATAGACTGATAAGGTCTAGATAGTACTTGGCTTGAACAATTGTCTCTAATCCCTCGGTCGCTCCTCCTTCTCATACTCGCTCCTTAGTGCTCGGCCGTTTCTCCTACTCCTTCTCATATTTGCTCTCTAATACTTGGTTGAGAGTTAACCTGCAGAAGGTTCTCCAACGATCAAGTAAGTGTTTTGTATAAGAGTGATTGATATATTGATAAAAGTGTACCTTAATCTTGTGTGACAATGTTTATTTATAATGTTCATAGTGGGTTATTTTGCTTATAGACCGTATCTGATGCGTATCTTTAATAAAACAAGATCACCTTATATATCTCATGGTTACCAGATTTGTAGGGTGTTAAGATATTACCTGATTTATCTCATGGTTACCAGATTTGTAGGTTGTTAAGTTATTAATTGATTTATTGCATATCTCTTTATTTGCTATTTGATATAATTGGTAACTAAAATCTAGGTAGCTAATTAGATACTAATTTAGAAATTACTTTTCAATAATAGAAACTAGTTTAGATACCAATAATTTTTTTAGTCTCTAAAATAGTATCTAATTTAGTTAATATAGAAACCAATTATTTTTTATCTCTAAAATTGGTATCTAAAAATGGATTTTAAGGTGTCTTTATATTTCTTAATTCATATCAATCATTTGAATGAATAACTCATATTCTCTTAAGTTCAAATGCGGAAAAACTTTTGCAATATATTTTTACAAAAAACAAATAATACAAACTTACATAAAAAATTTGTTTATTTTAATCTTCTTGTTTCTTCTCTTAGCCATTGTAACTTGTAAGGTTAAGTGAGAAAAAATGGGTAGTTCAAGCTTCTTCGTCATTCTTTTAATTGTAACATTTTTGCAATTTCTCTATCAATAATCACTCTTGCAAAGTTTGTTATTGATGAAACATCTTGTAAGAAATATATTTTTCCTGTATCAACAAAATTCTTTCATTCATGCACAAGTATACACCTCACAGTTAATAATCTCCTTCCTTATAAGTTAATTTATTCACACTATTACTTGAAAAAGATGAAGAAGGAGAATGATTGGAGTACACACCACCATTATTTTGTATCATCATAGTTCTTTTGGGGGGATAATTAGATGTAATGTGCACATAACCAAGTATTGAAAACATTTGATGCTACTACTTCTTTCTTGAGCTTTAAAAGATTATGTTTATACTCTTGAGAAGGTTTAAAAGAAGAATAAGGAGATAGCAATTTCTCCAATATCTTATGGATTACAATGTCAATAAATCAATTCATAACCCCTTATAATACTCATTAAGATATTTTATACACAGTTTTATATGCATAAAAATGCAATAAGGTACGGAGATTATATAAAGGAAAAGAAAATAAGAAAATAATTTGTTATGTCAATGTTGATTGAGCAAGCCACGAAATAAGAGATCCACTTCTAGGTATTAGTATCTTGGTCAAAATGTCATCTCATGAATAAAGTCAAATAAATGGAACTAGCTTCCTATAAGTTCACATGGCTTAAACAATTTATCTAATAGATAAAGCTTAGAGACATTCAGGATATTAAGATTATTTGTACAATCAAGTTTTTTCTCCATAGTGATCAAGTTTTTTCTCCATAGTGCAATAAGTTAAATCTTCCATGAACAAAATAAACATATAAAGATAGACTACCCATTTGCTAGAGAGAAAATAATCTTTAGGAAATGACCATTGTTATTGTCAACTCTAAAGACCAACTAGATTTATTCTTATTATATCACTCACAAGTTTCTTTCTTCACTATATTGGTATCAAGGTCAAGTCATATGGCATGTGTAAAAATAGAAACAAAAAATAGAAGAAGAGAGGTTAAATTTTGTTTTATAGAATATAATTAAACTTTCTCAAAAACCCAAAATTGTATGTAAATTTATATTTTATAAAGCAGTCAAGGTTTGATTCGAATAATGAGAACAACGGATGATAGTTTAGAAAACAAATTTTTGCAAACTCTCAAAAGACATTAAGGTGACATAATTGAATTAAAACAAGGTAAACAAAATCACAACACAAATATTTTTATATTGGTTTGTCTAAAATAAGATTACAACAAGTTTTTAACCAATTGATTAAGTTTTATGATAGAACAATTAGTTGCGTCTAATTTCAAAATAAAACTATGTTTCTCCCTAATCTGGTATAGGTTCAACCTAGGTCAAATCCAAGGACAATATATCATGTCAATGTTAGAATGTATGGTGAAAAGAAGAGGGATGTGAATTGTTTTCACAAGATTTTCGCAAAGATTAAAAGTAGAGTGAAAATATCTGTAAAATTAATCAATTGATTTTCTGTTCAACTGGATGAATTTTTATATTAACAGTTCTTTATGAAAAATTAACTAGTTGTTTTATCGAAACAACTGATTGTTTAATGCAGCAGAATGTAAAGAATAGAAATTAAAGTAATGTATAAGAGTAGGAAAAGAAAGATTCACACAGAGAGATTTATACTGGTCCACTCTAAACCAAGAGCTACATCCAGTCCTCTTCTAACCACTGATAATTCACTATGCAATCAAAACTAGATTACAAAACATACACCAAGAATGTTGATCTTGAACCCCCTGAAGAACACACAACACTTCTTGGCAACACCACAGTTTCCATAAACCCTTTTTTGAAACCGACTAACACATAATTACAGTATTCAAAGAAGGAATAAGAGTACACCTTGGCTTTACAAAGCAGTGGAACAATTGAATAGAAAATCAAGTTCTTACTTCACACACAAGCAATAATCCAAAAGCTCTTAATCTTTTCTTGAAAACATTTTTTATAAAACTCTCTTTCTTAGCTTTTGAAAAGATCACAAAACAACCTCTATATAGGCTTTAAAAAGCAGTTTAAACTGTTAGATCATTAATTGAAAGCAGTTAAAAACATTTAAAAATAGTTTGAAATTCATAACAAAATTCTGTGTAAAAAATAGTTGATTGTTTTTAAAAGGAACTGATTGAATTCTTTTAAGGTTAAAGATTTCACATAAAGCAGTCATTTTTTATATCAAAATAACCGATTATTTTTGTCTCACAAAAAAGACAAAAGAAACCAAAGTTTTATCAAAAGCTTTGAAAAACACTAAGTGTAATTCAATCGGTTGTCATGACAAAACAACTAGATGAAAAATTTGTTGTTATCACCAGACTTTGAACAACAACTTTTTCAACTGATTAAAAGCTCGAAACAACTGACTAAAATTAACACAACTTTTAGAAAACACTTCTTTCAAAAAGAGATTAAGAATCAAGTGAACTTGGATCAATACTAGATGTGAACTAACAACTTAAAATCTACTAAATAACACACAAACACAACAACAAATTCCTCAAGTCTTCAAAGTAGATTTGGAAGCATTAAAGCACCTTCTTCAACAATGAAGAATTCAATGTATCTTTCTCTTACAAATTAAAAGATGGAAAATTGGAGTTAAATAATGGAACTACAAAGCAAACTAAAAAATAAGGCAGAGTGAGTGCTAAACTGTCTATAGACGATCGTCTAATGGACCATCTAATAACACTCAAAATGTAAAGATGGAAATATAAACGACAAAATAGTAAAAAGATGAAAATAAAATGTAATGTAAATGAAAATCAAAAGAAATGAAACAAAAATAATGAATTACAAATATTAGATCATTTACTCTGGAATCGCTTCTTAGACCTTTTAATGATTGTTGTGCAGAAAGTAAAATGAATTATGTAGAATGATTTTTCATATAACTGTTAAACCATCTAGTAAGAAATCACTTACTAGACCGACTAATAGCTTTGTGAAGAGATAAAAAGAAAGAAAAAGAAAGCTAGAGCATAAAGTGTAAATTGCAAAAAAAGTAAATGATAGAACCTTATATTGCGAGAAAAGTAAATGACTGCAAATAACTATGGTTAATAATATTCCACGTCAATTTACAACTTGGAATCCTTATTGCTAAAGAAAACACACAACTAATCTATTTGTATGTTTCTTAGATAAATTACTTTCAATTGAAAATAGAGTTTTGAAATAATTTTGAAGAAGAAAATACCAACACCAAGCATCTTCTAACATGGTTTTCATTTCGTTGTTACCCATTTCCAAAACCAAATTCAACTTTGAACAACAATTACAAAACATAGAAAATAAAGAGAAGAGAATCAATGGAGAAAAATTCATAAGAAATAAATTCATAAGAAAATAGAGAAAATTTTATAAAATTGGAAACGTCAAAAACAAAAAATAGAAAACTAAACTAAACTACTTCATTAGTTAACTATGTTGTGTCTCTCTACTAAGCTTCGCTCTAATAATTCTTTATAGAAGTTTCAAGCTTTACAAATGAATGGGCCTTGGTGGTAAAAAAAAATTGGGCACACACAATCAGTTCTAAAACTAAAATAACTACTTCATCTTCTTCATTCAAGGCAGTGTTGACCATCCAGTTAACAAAGACTTATTGACTGTCTAATGTCGATTTTCTTAAAAAAATTTGCTTTTTAACTCAACTTTTCCAATCTTCATGGCATATCTTCATTCAAGCTTTTAAGGTCAAAGTCCAATTTAGAAAATGTTCCTACAATTGATCAAAACACTCGTGAGATGGTTCAACCAATATATAAGCTAAAAAATATGCAATTTTTATGATATTTTATTAAAAAATCTAATTTTATTAGAAAAATACAAATCTAAACTAAGAATAGAAAAAAAAAATAAAAGAAACCCTAAGGAATTACAATTACTCTATAAAATTTGAACAAAATCAAGAGTTATCATTATATGAAAAGAAGTATTGGTAAGGTCATTCCCTACTTACAACATGACTATTATTTACATGTATTTCTAATTATAAGCTTTACAACATGAATGCTTGTTTTTTACTCTACGCTTAGATTCAATGTTTTAATAGAAAAAGATACAAAATATTGTACTTACCGAGACAAAATAACTTTTAGATTAGATTCTTCTTCGGATAAGTGTTGGGACTTGTCATATATGTGTTCTTCCTTAAACAATCAATCAGATGTAAGATTTGTATACAAGAATGATGAAACTTATATTCATCTATATATGAGTGCAATGAATACAGAGTCTAAGAGTGATATTCTGACTACAAGAAAACCATTAATTAGAAAAAAAAAATAATTAGTTCCTATATTAACAAAATTAGATACTATTTTATAGATTAAAAATATTATTGGTATCTAGATTAACTTCTATTATTGACAAGTAGTTTTTAAATTGGTATTTATTAGCTACTAAGGTTTTAACTACCAACTTTAGAATATAAATAATTGGTAGTTAAAATCTTGGTAGCTAATTAGATATCAATTTAGAAACTACTTAGCAATAATAGAAACAAATTTAGATATCAATAATTTTTAATCACTAAAATAGTATCTAATTTAGTCAATATAATAACTAATTATTTTTTATCACTAAAATTTATTTTTATTTAATGTCTATTCTATTTAATATATATATATATATATATATATATATATATATATATATATTTCACAAATCAAAATTAAGGGTTTGTTCGGTTTTAAACTAACATGTATCCTTCATTTGGATTTATTTTCTTTTTTGCAGAGATTTGTCATACAATAATCTATCAAACGACCTTCCCTCTTGGGTAAATGAACCAAATTTACAGTTGTAAGTATTGTGTTTATTTTCTTCTCCTCTTTTACATATTAATTTGTATGTGTGTCAAGCTATATATATATGTGTTGAAACTTATCATCATCATAACATTTTTGGGGTGTCATGCAGGAATTTAGTTGCCAACAACTTCAGAATAGAAGGTTCAAATATAAGGTGAGTATTATACAGAACTTCAATCATGATTGGTTTAACAATTTTCTTTTAAAACATTGGTTATCTTTAGTTTTTACAATAAATTTGAGTTACTAATGAAAACGGTTAATAAATTTAAAAAAAAATAGTTTCATTGTTTTTAATAAATTAGGATTGTCTAGGTTTTAATATTGTGAATAAGTTAGGAATATAAAATCTTAATATAGAAGTGGAGAAAACCTATTTTCGAAGAAGTAGAGATTTCATTTTTAATTTATTCATAAATAAATCATTGAACCTATATGATCGAGATGAATAGAAAAGGAATACGTCTCTTAACACTATAAGTTAAGCCATGAGTAAGACATTTTTTTTATAAAACTCTTAGACCTTATGATTAAAACATATTTAGATAATTTTTTCTTTATCTAATGTTAAGAATTTGAGCAATTGATTAAAGTAAGTACAGATAACATTTCAATAAAATAGTTCAAGATATTCCAATCCATATAAAAAAAAACCAGAAACAATTACCATGAACCATGAACAGGTGATTGCTTGCAGCTGAAATAAACCTACTGGTCACAAAAAAATCATTCCAAAGCCCAATTAGCAATAAAAATCATTTAGATTACTCTATATGTGCACCACTGTGACATCTCCATACCCGAACCTCTTGTTAACACCTAGAGGTAAGACTTAGACCATAGGGTTTTCCACACATTCCAAAGCCCTCTTAACTGCTCTTACATTGCCAGTGACCCCAAAACCTTTACAAAGACAACACTCCTTTGCCTCCTCCTCTATTTAAACACTCCTTCTACTGCTTCATTTAATCAAGACATCCTTCCTCTTGGGGAGATACATGTATGTTGTCAAAAGCTTGATCTACCAGTAAAAACAGGATAAGAGGCACCAAAGTCCTCTCACATTTCTGGACTTCATTCTGCATATTTGGACAAAAACAGAAAATATGCATCTCTCACAAAATGCAGAGTAACTTTTCTCTATTTCATTAAACTTATAAAATACACTAGGTAGACCTTCTATTTATAGGTGAAGGAGCTGTGGAGAACAAGCTAAAGGGGTAGGATGGGAAAAGGGGAAAAATGGACAGTCTTAAAGTTTGACTAAGTCAATCCCGCATCCTAGGCTTGTCCTTCTAGAAACTAGGTCAAAATGCCTTCAAATGGGCTAGGAATAAGCTAAAATGCTATCCACACCCCCTAATATACTAAAGGTACCTTATTCTAGTCTATATTTGCTATTTGGACCCCCAAAGTGAGCCCAATTATTTACAACATATTTGTAATCATTTAAAAAGACTAGCAGGAAGAACTTTAGGTGCTCTGATTTACAGCTTCTTCTTTTGTTGATGCTTTCTCAGGGTTGGTGGGACCTGACTTTGTATACTGAGATGACTGACCCTTTTGGAAATTTCTTGTTGTGTCCTTAGTCATCTGTCAGTTTGTATCACAGAAGGTGCAAAGTGATAAGAGGTGCACTTACATAGGCTACTGTCCTGACTGGGTATTTCCTCATCAAAACTAATATTGTACACCTTGCCATTGATCCTAATACCCTTTGAAAACCCTGCACTACACGACTTGAAAAGACAAACTTTGATTCTGGCGTACTCTAAGTTGTCCCATGACTTCATTGCTGCGTCAATAGTAACCAAAGACCCCACCTCACCAGCCACTTTAGATAAGCAATCTTTGTTCTACAGATAAATGGGTAGACCATAGCATCTAACCCATACCAATTTATGGCCTGCATCAAAGGATTTCGACCAAGGTTCTATAACCTAAAAAATACTCTCAAACCAATCTTTCTTGAGCTTAATCAAATTTTCCATCCTTTCTCCTCCCTTTGGTGTAAGAAGCACCATGTTATCTCCCATATAACGCACTCTGATCATATTCATCCCTCCCTTAATGAACTCCTCACACAAATGGTCGAAATTAAAATCTGTTGGCACCTGACCGACCACACTATTTAACATCCAAGGTAGAACTTTGTGTTGAGTTCAATAATACGACCTTTCCATTGCTCTTGGGGCTTTCTTCTCACAACATCTGTATAGGATTGTTCCATTTTGTTCCCTCTCCAAACCTTTTTCCCTTTGTTTGCCCCAACAAACCTCCTTCCCTTTCTTTTCCTTCCATACCACCTTACTTCTGTTATTCGAGGGTTCATAACCTTGAACGTGTTGTTTTCTAAACACCTTACTATTATCACCATACACGTATTGTTGTTTTCTTGCCACTCTCTGCCATCCATTCTTTTGTTTGACTCAGTTGTTCTATATCTTGGAAGGTTAACGTACATCTTCGTATTGCCAATGTGTATCTGGTCCAACTTCGTCTCCAATCTTCCCACATTATCCAAATTGAAGAATCTAACAAACTCAAATCTTCTTTCCCATCTATTGAGTCTTCGAGAAATTAACACCTCTTTCACCCTAGCCCACCTTTGGAAAATCTTAATCAGATCATACTCTCCATAATTGTCCGGGAAGTTTGAGAAAAAGAAGGTGGTAAATCTACTTGAAGAAAGTTGTGGCTTATGACCCTCAGGCCTCCTCCCTCCCTCAGGCCTCCTCCAACTCTCCGCCCATCGTCTCTCCTGTCTCTCCATAGTCTTGGTAGCTTGTAATTAAAAAACAGATTTGGTATAGAGTTTGTTGTTGAATTTTATAATTTTTTATCTCACTGAAACATAAATTAATTTTAGAATTAGTTTTTAAGTAGTTAGTAGTTAAAATTATAGCAACTAATATTGCATATTAATTTAAAAATTATTTTATAAATTAATTTTTTTAGTTTATAAAATAGTATCTAACTTAGTAACTAGTTATTTTTTATTTTTAAAATTAATTGTTATTAAACAATTTTTTTTAGTATCAACTTATAAAATGTAACAATATATACTATATGACACAATAATACGATACTATAATAAATGAGTTAAGATTAATTTAATCTTGTAAAACTAATTTATAAAATAAGAATTTTTGTCATTTATATATTATAAATTCACTTTATTTATAGTGATTTGAGATATTCAATAATCGTAATATACTTATTTCTTGTATTTACACTACAAGAAAATCATGAAATAGAAATCAATTTGTAGAAACCAAAATAATTAGTTGCAATAGTAACTAAATTAGAGACCATTTTAGAAACTAAAAAAAATTAGTTTCTAAATTAGTTTCTATTATTTTCTATTATTGTTAAGTAGTTTCTAAATTGGTATCTAAGCAAGGTTTTTGCTACCAAATTTAGAAATTAAAAAATTGGTAGTTAAAACCTTAGTTGCTAATTAGATACCAATTTAGAAACTATTTAACAATAATAGAAACTAATTTAGAAACCGATTTTTTTTTTTAGTTTCTAAAATGGTCTCTATTTTAGTTCCTATTGTAACTAATTATTTTGGTATCTAAAAATTGGTTTCTATTTCATGATTTTCTTGTAGTGTTAGTTCACTCAACTCAAACTATATTATATTTCCTTCTAAAAAGTCTTAATGTTCTTCTAGTCAAAACTACTAATTATGCTAATGACTACTCTTAATCAAGAGATAAATGGAATAATTCACAATGTTTTCACTTTTTAAAATTTTTTAGGAGATTTATCATTTTGTTGTAAATTCAAAATTCATTTGGTAACAATGATCGAAAATGATTATTAAATAAGTCAATGCAATATTACCAATAAGCTACCCTTTAAGCTAACACTTGGCGGTTGATTTTCCTAAACTTAATATTTTCTCATAAGAATCTTGAAATTATACTGCTCATACTTGTTTGGGATCGTAAAAGCCTTAACAATTAAATCATTATAAATTAATTATTTCGTTAGTATTTATATTTCTTGAAAAAAAAAAAATTGTGCACCCATCTTTTATCGGATATAACTTGAAAGAGGGACTGTATGATCTGCTTCTTCATGAAATTTGAATTTTCAAATTTATTCTTATTAAAATATATTTTAAAATATGTGTTTGAGAATATATTAATACAATCCAGATTGTATATTCTCAAATGTGTTTTTATAATGTATATTCTGAAATATATATTCCATAACGTATTAATATATTCTGAATATCACTTTCTAAACATTTTAATATATACATTTTAAAACATATTATCGGATTATATAATTTAAAATATATTAATATATATATATATATTAATATATTAGAGATAGTATATTTTAAAAAATATTTTTCAAATCTAAAACTACTTACTGAAATATATTAAAATGTATTTTTTTTTTCAATTTGAGTCACCCGATAATGGAAATGCAAGTTTAGAAGTATTAGAGTGCGAAAAGCAGATATTTTTATTTTCCTAGTATTCTTTTATTTTTATTTCTTTATTTAACATTTTTTTTCTATATAGCATGGTTTCAAAAATAAATAAAAAATAATAAATAAAAAAAATTGATAATTTTAATTTTGAATGCATTAAAAATATAAATGTATTGGTTGTAAGAAAAATATTTTTAATGGTTAAAATTGTTAGAAATATAATTATTGAAGAAAGAAATGAGTTTTTACAATGTAAAAATAAAAAGTAATAAATTAAAAATATTTAGTTTAAAATTTATTTTTTTAAGAATGAAGAAAATAAAAAATTAAAACACCATAAAAGTTGAATCTATAAACATAAATTAGTATTTATTTTTATTATTATTGATGATGTGATCATGTTAATTTCAAGTAAAAAATACATGACATAATTATAAAAAACCAAAATCAATTAGTATTAATTAGTAATGGACACAGATAATATTGAAGTGTTCATCCTAAATGCAAAATCCTAAAAAAAAGCATGATTACATCACTAATAAAAATAAATACTAATTTATGTTTATAGATTCAACATAACTTTTATTTTGTTGTGCGGTTTAATTTTTTATTTTCTTCATTCTTACAAAGAAAATAAAGTTTAAACTAAACATTTTTAATTTATTGTATTTTATTTTTATTTTGTAAATACTAATTTCTTTTTTCAGTAATTATATTTTTAACTATTTTAAATATTAAAATATTTGTTTTACAATTAATAATTTTTTTAATGCATCCAAAATTAAAATTATCAATTTTTTTTAATTTATTAATTTTTTTTTAACTTTTGAAACAGTGATAGATAAGAAAATAAAAATAAAATGATACTGGTGGTTGAGAAAATAAAAGTGAAAAATAGTGTTATCTATAGAAAATACTCATATGTGAATTTCTCCCATCTAAAAAAATAACTGTTTTTATTTTTTTGCAGTGGTTTGCCTAGTGGGCTCGGCTGTCTCCAGAAAAATTTTCCTTGCAATAGTGGAGTTGGAAGATGTAAGTATCACTTTAAACTATTTTCTCTCTAAAGTGATAAGAAAATATATCTCATATATATATATATATATATAATCGATTTAAATTGTAATTTGTTAGAACTTACTCATTATACAAAAGTTTACTTTGAGCTATTTTCATTGAAATCAAAATTATACTATAGAATCTTTCAAGAATATTTAAATACACTGTATCTAGTTCAGATGTGTAATCTAGTAAAGCATATCTTTTATATATATAACACAAAACTCTTATGTAATTAATTATCAATTTTTTATAATTCACTACATTACTAAAAATAAATTATATAAAATATAAATATATGTTAGAAAGATATAGTTTAAAATTTTAAACTACCAAGATTATTTTTTTTTATAAAAAAATCTCTTTTTCTTTAAATTTTCTTTTTAATTTTAAATTTTTTTGATTCCTTATACTTGCTTTGCATGACCTTTAAGACACATAATACATAAACATAAGCTTCATTTAGGTTTGGCATGGAGAGAAGCCAAAATAATCTAATACCATTATCTTTTGCTTCTTGCTTCAACTTATCATCCTCTTCATTTATATGCAACAAAAAAACTATGTATAAAATTAATAATTGAAAAAATTACCACAAAATTTAAGAACGTGGTTGTTTTTTTAATTGTTGTATTAAAAATGGACTTTAAGCATAACTCAACCCTAAGGTTGAGGTTTGCATCCACTTATATACAATGAATTGTCCTCATCTCTAGTCGATGTGGGATCTCCAACACACTCCTCTCACGCTGAGAGTGACAGCAGCTCGTGCGTGGGATAACATATTATGGGTGGTGGCCTGATAAACCCAACAAATACTCGCTAGGATAGACTCGAAATTGCTTTGATACCATATTACAGAAGTGGACTTTAAGCCTAACTCAAACCAAGATCACTTGCATAGTTGTAGGGAACGAGGTGTTCGACTACAATCTCTCTCAGCTTATAGTAAATCTCCTCCCTGCAATGCAAAGTATGTACAATGCTCTGGTTAATCTAGGACTAGCACAACAGGTTACTATTACTTCTGCTCATTCTTACAAAATTTTAGTCTCCTCGTTTCCTCCTTCATCAGGGGTATTCAGGCAAGATCTGATACAATATATTCAACCCGGAGCCTAAATTTTGGAATCAACTATGGGCAAATAGCCGACAACCTTCCATCTCATTCTCGTGTGGCTACTCTTATAAAATCTCTGAATGTCACCAAAATCAAACTCTATGATTCTGATCCAAATGTTCTATCTGCATTCTCCAATTCAGACGTGGAATTCATCATAGGAGTTCGGAACGAGGATCTGCCGAGTTTGAAGGACCCTTCTAATGCTCAGAGCTGGATTCAACAGCATGTTCAACCTTATATTTCACAAACCTCACCTCATTGAGCCGGTTTTATGGGATTCAGTTAGGCTTAAAGTCCACTTCTTAACATGGTATCAAAGTCATTTCGAGCCTATCCTAGCGAGTATTTGTTGGGTTTATCAGGCCACCACCCATATTATGTTATCCCACGCATGAGCTTCTATCTATCACTCTCGGCGTGAGGGGTGTGTTGGAGATCCCACATCGACTAGAAATTAGAGCCTTTCATTGTATATAATTGGATGCAATCCTTAACCTCATGAGCCGGTTTTATGGGGTTGAGTTAGGTTTAAAGTTCACTTCGTAACATGTTGTGTGAGGTAACATTAACAACTCAAAAAGGGTCATTTTAACATTTTGTTAGTAGTTTTTGTGTATCACTTGCTAAATATTGATTTATTTATTAGTATTTTGTTTAGATTTAACTACATATTATATTTCAATTAGGTAGCTCACTTTTACTAAAAAATAATTTTGCCTTTAAATTTTGTTCTGGTACCGCCAATATAGTTGTCTTTTAAGGACAAAACCGTGATGGAGCACCGACCTCTAAAGTGGACAATACCTCAGATGCGGTGATTGACCCAAGCGGTGCTATCTCTCGAACTTGAGGTTGACGGGTTGGGGGAGGAAGGAGTATATACACTGCCTTTGGCCTCGACTCCTGAGCGATATATAACTATATTGGCGACACTGGAACAAATTTGAAATGTTACTCTTAAATTTTTTTAATTGCGTAATTTGGTTCAATTAATTTAAATTCTTAGTTTGAATAGGGTATTTTAACTTCAACTTCTACAAAATTTATTTATTAAACATTTTAAATTAAAACTTTAATACTAAACTTTATGAAAAGCCAATTTTTAAATAATTAGTAATTTAAAGAATTATTTTTATTTTGCTCCACTTAATTTCTAATAATTTCATACTAATAAAACAATAACAACGTCCAAATTAATAATAATAATATTATTATTATTAATAATAATAAATAGTTATAAATAGTTGTAGTATTCATAATGGTAACATATCATATAACCATATCATATAACCATGTGAGGATATGAGAATTTTGTTTACTATAATGACTACTAAGTCAAAAATTTAAGATAATAAGTTTATATTTTATTCATTCTTATTTAATACGGAATTTCCAACTTACACTTGAAATTTTAAGACTATCTTCCTCAAGTTTAACACTCTTTCTCTCATAGGAACATGTATTAATAGTTTCATCAACTGAGAATTATTGTTCAACTTTATAATAGAAAATTGTTAGTTGAACGAGAGTTTCCTAAAAGAGAAAATTTTAGTTTTAATATTTGTTTAAGAATGAATTATGTTATGGACGTAGATTGAAGTTTGTCAAAACTTCGATTAAACCATGCTATTTTATGTGTGTAATTATTCATTATCCTTCACTTATTTACCTTCTAGATGTTTCTTTTTGTGGGTTTTGTTGTTATCATTTTATCGTTTATGTGGTAGATTACCTGCAGTGAGTTTCTTTGATTTATTCCATAAAAAATTGATTTGAGGAGTCTGGAATTCAATCATCATGACTTCCACAAAATATGAGGTTGAGAAATACACTAATTTGAATGATTTCAAATTGTGGCAATTGAAGATATGTGCTCTTCTAGTTCAATAGAGCTTCCTTGAAGCTTTAGAAGGAGAAATCAAGCTTGAAGTAGCCATGGAAAAGAAGGAAAAGAAAGCGTTATTGGAGAAAGTTTCATAACGCGCTTTCTCTTAGCCTCGATGACAAGATGTTGAGGCAAGTGTCGTAAGAGAAGCTTGGAAGCTTGTGCATGACGAAGTCCTTAGTTAATCGTTTATATCTTAAGAAAACATTTTACTTGTATAAGATGAGTAGCGAAAAGGAAATTAGCGAACAACTGGATGAAGTCAACAAGTAGATTCTTGATATGAAAAATATTGATGTTCAAATTGATCATGAGGAATAGGCGTTGTTTTTTTTTTCTTTTTCTTTTTTGCCTAAGATGCATGATCATCTCAAGGAAATCCTATTGTGCATAATAAATACTCTCTCTCTTTAGGAGGTTCGAGTTGCACTAAGCTCGAAAAAGTTGAATGACAAGTTTGACTTGAAAGCATCCAATGTAGAGATGACCTTATAGCAAGGAAAAGATTGTCTACTAGGATAAGGGAAGAGTTAGAAGGAGGTCAAAGTCAAATACTCATGAAGGGGGAGTTGCATTGTTTATTAGATGTTAACATTGTAAGAAGGATGGTCAAACTAGAAAGTTCTATCCACAAAGACTAAAAAAGCCAAAAGCATTAGTAGAGTGTTTGGGTCTGATAGACAATTTGGTTAAGATAGATTGTCCATGTCGGATGAAGCAACTCTAGTGGAAGACGATTATGAATCATCAAAGGTCCTCACAGTGTGAAGCAGTACTAATGATTGTGAATGGATAATGGACTCAGGTTGCTCATAACTTATGAAACCTAACTGTTTATGGTTATAAGAATTTACAAAACTTGAATGAGGTTCAGTTCTCCTTAGCGATAACAAGTCCTATAAGATAATTGGGTTGGAACGTCAAGTTTTGTCTACATATTGGAACGGAGGTGTTACATGAAGAAGTTAGGCTTGTACCTAGTTTTAAACTTAAATTTATATCCCTTGTTGAACTAGAAAATGAGGGATGTATTTAAAGGTGAGAGGGGAGTGTTGAAGGTGTTGAGAAGATCCATGATAGTGATGAAGGGTGTGAGGAAGAATAACTTGTATGCCTTGGAAGGTGTCTTAAATATGGGTCAGTGTCTACTGTTGAGAAGATGGTATTGTTTAAGATCGAGATATGACATAGGAGGTTAAATTATGTAAGTGAGAAAGGCTTAGTTGATTTGAAGAAGCAGGAAAATTAAACTACTACGATTCTATAAACATTGTGTCCAATGTAAAACCTGCAAAATTTGTTTTAATATAGAATAGCATAGGACAAAAGGAACCCTTGATTACATTCATGTTGATCTATAAGGACCATCTTCAGCTCCATCACATTGTGGAGCTAGATACTTCCTATCAATTGTTAAAGATTACTTAAGAAAGTTATGAGTCTATCCTCAGAAGGTCAAGGACAAAGTCTTTGATAATTTTAAGAGTGGTAAGCATCTAGTGGAGACCAAGGCGATAAGACAGTGAAGAGGTTTAGAATTGATGATTGTCTTTAATCATGTTCAAAAAATTTAACACCTAGGAGAGTGACATAGCAAGGCACTCAACAGTTGCAGGGACTCCTTGACATAATTCCCTAGTAGAGACATTGGATAGGACCATTCTGAAATGAGTGAGATCCATATTGCTAAATGTTAGTTCCAAAGGCTTTTGGGCTGAAGCTACTAGTACTGTCTACCTAACCAATAGATGTCCCTAAATAGTGCTTGATATGAAGACCCTGAGGAAATTTAGTCAAGACAATCGGCCAACCTTGGAAAAATACAAATATTTGGTTCCATTTACTCACATAAGGCAAGGAAAAATGCATGTTTCTAGGCTATCTAGAAGGTGCGCAAGGATATCATTTATGGTGTCTTGAGCAAAGATTCAAGAAGCGTATCATCAGTTGGAACGTCATCTTCAATGAAACTGAGATGATTCATAAGCCAATATAGTTTCAAAATGTGAGCTTGAGAGTAATTGTGATGGTGAGAAGGAAAACATTTAGATGGAGTTTGATAAACAAGAAGCTTGCGATGAGGATGGTCGCTCTAGTGTGTTTGATGAAGACAAACACTCTATTGTGTCTGATGAAGACAAACATTTCTATGATTACAAACTTGCTAGATATAAAGCAAGGAGGACAATTAGAGCTCCATAGAGGTATGGATATGTAGAGCTTATTGCGTACTCCTCAATAACTCCTAGTGAGGAGTTAGAAGATGAAATTTTTAGTGTATCCTCTACATTAGAAAGTAAGAAAAAGACTTAATGGTTAGATGACATAAATGAGATGATTTTGTTTCATCTGAACAATACCTAGATTCTTGCTTGTAGACATGAAAGTTCGAGGTTGGTTAGTTGTAAATAGATTTTCAAACATAAAGATGGTAATCCAAGAATTGATAAATGAAAATTCAAGGTAAGATTGATCGCTAGAGGTTTTAATCTAAGAGAAGGCGTTCATTATAATGATGTTTTCTCTCCTTTCATAAACTACAAATCAATACGAATGTTGTAAGCCATTACTGGTAAGCTTAACCTTAAGATGAAATAGATGGGCGTTAAGACTAAACTTCTATATGGAGACTTAGAAGAGACCATCTACATGAAGTAGCCTAAAGGGTTTGAGGTAAGAGACAAAAATGCAAAGGAAGAAGTGATTATATGAGTTTATTGCAAGTGTTGGTTTTGAACGTAGCAAGAAGAATACTTGTATCTACGTCAAGTTTCTTATAAAAGATCACTTTATAGTATTATTTATGTGTACTGATGACATTTTGATACCTAGCAATAGGAAGCTTGAGGTTGAAAAGATTAAGGCTAAGTTGAATAACGAATTTGATATGAAGGATTTTTTAGTTACTTGGAAGATTTTAGGAATTAAGATCATAAAAAAACATTATTTGAAGTATCTGTGAGTGTCTCAAAAGATCTACCTCTGAAAAATTCTTGACATGTTTGGAATGAAAAACTTGAAAGATGTGTCTACATTACTTGGTTCTCAGTATAAGCTAACTGATGAACAATCTCTTGAGACAGTGGAGGAACAAAATTATATAGATGGTATTCCATATGCAAATATTATTGGTTCTCTGATGGACATGATGGTTTGCATTCGATCGACATAGCCTCTGTTGTGAGTGTTGTTAACAAGTTCATGTCAAATCTTAGGTGAGCTCACTATCAAGCTCTTGGAAGATTTTTAGTATATTGTGGAGTTAGACAACATGCCAGAAATTTTGGGTATTTAGACACCAAAAAATCTCTCACATGTTATGTGTTTATTGGATATGTTATTGTAATAAGTTGGAAGGTCAATCTACAGAAGGTAGTAACCTTTTCAACATTAAAGCAAAGTATATTTCCATCTAAAGTAGTGAAGGAAACCTTATGGCTCAGCGGTCTATTGTGACAAAATCAGTGTTATATAGTTATCAAAGAACCAAGTCTACGATGAAAGAACAAAACATATTGACATCAAGCTATATTTTGTATGAGAGGAGATTGCTCGAGGATTTGTAAAGGTAATAGAGGTCTCAATAGATCATAGTTCCTCTAATAGGATTACAAAGGTTTTATCATGCATAAAGTTCTTTCATTACTTGGATTTCTCAAGAAATAAAGAGAATAAAATAGAATGATTCTCACTTATTATTTCTCCTTACATACAATGAATATATATACATAATGGGAAAGATAATCTTGTAATCCTATCGCTCTTAATCTTAATAAAACAATATCCCTCAAATTATGAGATTTATAATCTGAAATTAAGATAACATAGATAGAATTGAAGCCCCAATAAATACCAAAATTAAAACTAATATGATAAAATTAAAACCAATAAAATAAATATCGAAAGTTTCCTAAAATAACTCAACACTCACCTTTAAACTGGTGAATAAGTGTTTTCCATTCCCAACTTGGATATAATTCTTTCAAAATTATTGTTGTTCAGCGTCCCTTGGTAAGTATATATGCAAGTTGTCCTTGAGAAGAAACATAGTGTTCAAATCATGTCGTTGTTAAGCTTCTCTTTAATAAAATGTATGACCATTTCAATATGTTTAGTTTTTTCATGTTGTACTGGGTTATGAGCTATGCTAATTACATATTTGTTGTCACAATTTAGTTTCATAGGTCCATCACATTTAATCTTTAAGTCTTTCAGTATAATTTCTAGCCACAATAGCTCACATATCCCTTTTGCTATTGCTCGCAGTTCTACTTCAGCACTAGACCTGGCTATACAACACTTTTCTTTTTACTTTTCCAAGTTACTAAGTTTCTACCAAGGAAGTGTAATAACCAGTAGTTAATCTTCCATCAACAACTGAACCTGCATAGTCAACATCAGTATATGTTTCAAGATTGAGATTCCCGTTTCTTTTGAACAAAATTTCTCTTCTTGGTGTTCCTTTCAAATACTGGACAATCCTAAGAACAACTTGTAAATATGCTTTCTTTGGTTGATGCATAAACTAACTTACTACACTCACAACAAAATATATGCCAGGTTTAGTATGAGATAAATAGATAAGCCTTTGATACATTTCTTTACCAATAACCACACCATGCTCTAGGTGACTATTTCAGCCCCTAAGACGTCTTCCTTAGTTTGCATCCTGTTTTTGTCTCAATTTTCCTTATACATGCAGGTGGTACCTCTATGTATGTTTCTTCAAGATCCTCATGTAGAAATTAATTTTTACATCAAATTGCTGCAAATTCCAATCACGGTTTGGTGCCAAGGATAAAATAAATCTGATCAAGTTCATTTTCCAATTGGGCAAAAGTCTCCAATTAATCCACTCCCTATGTTCGATTGAATCCTTTTGCTACAAACCTAGCCTTATACCTTTCAATAGTTCCATTAGTCTTATAATTTATTGTATAAACACACTTGGATCCAACATGTTTTTTACTAGGTGGTAGAGTGACCAACATCCAAGTATTCCCCCAAAATCTTTTTGGAACATTATTTTAAAAGAGGATTGCTTTCGTTTGTTCTAAAATATGTTGAACATTATTTTTTTTTATTTTTTTCTCAACAACTCCTTTTTGTTGGGTGTATAAACACAACAAGATTCATGATTTGTCCTTTTATTTTGAAACAAAAAGAGTCTAATATACTATTAAAATAATCCTTAGAATTATTCAACTTAAATTTCTTATAACCACCCCAAATTTTGATTTCAGTGACACAAATTGCATAATGACATAACTAACCTCATATTTGTTTTTAAGGAGAAAAAATCATGTTACTCTTGTACACCAATAAAAATTAATAAAACATTTAACTCCTAAAATATTTGCAATATTAGAGGAACCTCACACATCAGGATGAACTAGATAAAACAAATTAGAACTTATTTTATTAAAAGTAGGAGGAAATGGAACTTGTTCATGTTTTTCCCAATTCACAAATCTCACAATGAAGATTTTGCATATTTAAATTCAAAATACTCAAACAAAGAAAGAAACAAAAGTTTTTTAACACAAAATGAGTTATGTCAGGGAGGACAATGATATAAATGAAAATTTCATGGTTGTGTATTAAGGATTCGGTCATTAAAGAGTGACTCTTAATAAACTAGTTCAAGTCTTTCATGTAGGAAAATCATTCCACTCTCTAGCATGTTCAATCCTCCTATTTGATTCCTTGCCTTGCAATATATAAAAAATTCAATTAAAAGAGAGATTTTTGGTAAGTTTTTGAATGAATTTTATATTTGTGGACAATCTAGGATCATGAAGGACATTTTTTAGGAATATGATTGGGTTTACTTGGATACTCCTTGACCAACTGTAATTATCACGTTTTCATCTCCTGCGGAGATATTTGTTGTTATTAGGACATGGGAAAATGTGAAAAAGAATTCAAGGAATGGTGTCATGTGATCACCGACTCTAGAGTCTAAAATCCAATGATTGGTAAAAGGTGTATTTGAGCATTAAATTCACAAAAAAATGGTAACTCACTAGAATATGTCAACAAACACATACTTGTTGGTTTTTCCTTATTATTATGGAAAAACCTTACTCTTTTATACACCCATGAATCAGGACAAAAAAAAAATGCAGCAATGCAGGCCGGAATTGTGTAAATCTTTGATACCATCTCAAAAATAAAAGAGAATAAAGGAGAATGTTTCTCGCTTATTATTTCTCATTACATACATTGAATATATATATATATATATATATATATATATATATAAATGAGCAATATAATCTTGGAATCCTACCGCCCTTACTTTTAATAAAACAATAACTCAAATTATAGGATTTATAATATGAAATAAATATAAAAAATATACATAACTGAAGCCCCAATAAATATTGGAAATAAAACTTATATGACAGAATTAAAACCAATAAAATAAACATTGGAAGTTTCCAAAAATAACTGAACACTCCCCAAGTTGGTGAATAAATATTCCCAACTTAGATATAGTTCTTTCAAAATTATTGTTGTTTAGGTCCTTGGTAATTATACCTACAAGTTTTCCTTGTGAAGAAACATATGGTGTGAAAATCATGTTGTTGTCAAGCATCTTTTTAGTGAAATGTTTCTACATTTCAATATGTTTAGTTCTATCATTTTGTATTAGATTATGAGTTGTGCTAATTGCATATTTGTTGTCACAATATATAGCTTCATATGTCAATCCCATTTTTTCTTCAAGTATTCCCGTATAATTTCTCCCTCCAAGCCGTACATACGACTTTCATCGAATACGGTTTTCCACATAATTCTATATGTATCTATGATATCTAGTATGGAATTCTGTTTACTTTTTAGCTATAATAGCTCACATATTCCTTGAGTCATTGGAAATTTTGCTTTAGTTATATTGGACCCGTTTTGCTTTCGATGAGGAAGTGAGTTTATGTCGATTCATCCTTAGAAAATCAACTTGTAAGGTGAGGATTGTCCCCAGTTATAGTGTAAATTAGTCATATCCCTAGTCGATGCGGGATCTCCAACACATACCCCTCATGACGAGTCATGTACATCTTGTGCATGGGTTTAGATATTGTGAGTGGTTCGATAGGTGCCTGATAGAGGGTGGCATAATAAGTTCATCAAACCTTGCTAGAATAGATTCTAATATCATATTAAGAAGTGAACTTTAAGCCTAATTCAATCTTACAAAATTGACTTGTAAGATAAGGAAGGATTTTCCCCACTTATATACTATAAATTGATATTATCTCTAGTCGATGTGTTATATCCAACTAGATTTGATCCAATTGATTGGTGATTAAGTCTATATTGGGCTTAATGGTAGACAATTCTTCTCGCTCGGATGTTATGTGTTGAACCAAGGTGGATATTTGTGAGGATTAGTTTAGTAAAAATCTTTTTAAGTTTCTTAGACTGTTTGACTACTCTAGATTCTCTGATGGTTCGAGATCATTTGATGGTTCAAATGTGTTTGTCTTGACCAATGAATTTGTCTTCAACAACGTGTATAAGAGCATTTGATGACATTGGACCATCTTCCAGCATCATACCTTAACTTCCTCTTGATCTTGTATAATCTGAAGAGTCTGCCTAACTAACGTTTCAAGCTCAGTAGTGAAAGCATTTTGATGCATTCTTTGTTAATTTAGACGTGGAAGTTAGTTATGATAGTTATTTTGTATAAATAGGATCCTGTATTAGTAGTTTTGTCAACTAAGAGTTGTTTCTCAATTATATAATAGAAAACTATTAGTTAACCTAGAGTTCACACAGATATTGTTTGATAATGAATTATATAAACGTATATTGAAAGTTCATTAGAACTTCAATTGAACCATATTATTTAATACTTCCTTGTCCTTCCTTCATTTACTTCCTAGTTGTTTCTTTTGTTGGTTTTTTTATTATTTTTTATCGTCCGTGTGATAGACAATTTGAAGTAAGTTTGTTTGAGCTATTCCACGACATTGTCGGATACTCTCCTTTCCTCTTTTAATACATGTAAAAGAAATAGAAGGCTTTACCTAAATTCAATTTTGTTACTTAAAACTAATTTGAAAATATTGATTGGTTTGATCTATGATTTTATGCAGATTCTAACTTTGCAATCAAGTGTGGTGGTCCCCAAATTTTATCGACAGAAGGAAATGTGTATGAGGCGGACAATGCTACACTTGGTCCTGCTACATACTTTGTTACAGAAGCAAAAAGATGGGCTGTTAGTAATGTTGGACTTTATACTGGGAGCAATCAACCCAACTACAAAAGCGTTGTGCTCTCGGAGATCCTCCAAACAGCACGACAATCTTCTTCATCATTAAGATATTATGGTTTGGGGTTGGAAAATGGCTTTTACAACATCACCCTTTCATTTTCAGAAATAGCTATTTCGAGTGATACTACATGGAAGAGCCTAGAGAGGCGAGTCTTTGATGTCTATATCCAGGTACTTGGAAAACACAATAAAGGTGCAACAATATACTTAGAGACTTATTATAGTCGGTTTTATGAAAGAAAATATATGATAGGAGGAATCTGTTTTATTCAGTATAGCAACAGTATAATTTATAACCTTTCAAATAGAATAGGTAAAACTAATGTGTTGCGCCAAGATTGCTGAAATCTGAGATAACTGAGATAATTGTTAGCAGTAGATTGAATTGAACTACAGCCTCTTATTTTTGTGTCATGAGAAAATTCTAAAACCTACACTTAAATAATATCTTTAACACTTCTTATGTTATCAACAAGAAGAATATTTAGATATATTCACCTTTGTTGTAATAAATACATTAACTATCCAATCAAGCTCTTATACCATCCTTCATAAGAGCACAATAATCTTACTAAACTTCTCTTTTTGATTTATTGATGTACTAACGGAATGTACATGCAAACTCTAGAAGAGGGTGGTTGAATAGTGGATACAATTTTGTTTATATAAACACTAGATCTTCTAACAAAGATTGTTGAGTGAGAAAAAATACCCCTACAAGTTTATACTAATTCACCCTAAACTTTTCAGCTATATTCAATTTCCCTTTAAGTAACTATTTAAACGAGTGTAATCACTCTTGATTTTTAAAGGTACACAAACCATTATTCCTTCAAAATTTCACTCTAATTAAGAACTCAAGTGTTTCCAATTGTCACTTTTGGTTACAATAAGTTAATATGTTCTCAAGGAATAACTCTTTAAGAGGATAAACAAAAACACCTCCTTTCTCAGGTGGTTACTTCACAAAATCAAGAATACAAAAGTTTTCACACTCCCGAAGCAAATACACTCTTAGTAGACAAGCTTTTGGCATTGAAAAATGATGGTCATGATTGTAACGAGAGTAGTAGAGATAATAGTGATGATGGTGAGAGTGGTGACAACCATGGGAAAGTAGTAAAGGTTGCTATAACAGTGAGATTGAAGGTAATGATGACAACAACATAAGTGAGGACATGATACTTGTAGTTATTATGATGACATAGTGATAGCGATGAGAAAATGATAATGATGTGACAATAATAGAAGTGATGGTAAAGGTTTTGACAAAAATGATGAAAGTGGTGGTAGTTGGTATAACAATTATGTCGTGATGGTGGTTGTTGTGACAAAGATGATTTTATCAGAGACAATATGTATAATAAGGAAGCTACAACAACAAATATTGTGAAAGTGTTGATCATCCTTAACAGTAGTAAAAATAATGGCGATGATAACAAGAACATTGATAACAACAGTGATAGTGACGATGATAGTTGTAAATAAAGGCTAAAGTAACATGAGAGTAGAAAGAATGTTGACTATCTTATTCAATTACTTTCTAACTCAATTCCTTCTAAATAAGAAATACATTATTCGAGGATAAAAGAATCATATTGTATCAATTCAGCAAACAAATTGATTACAATGATATAAGATAATTATTTTATTTTATCTTAAATATCTGGTCACGAAACAAGGCTAAAGAGTTTATGACGTATTATTCTATATTTGATGGGTATATATAGTAGAGAAGGGAATATATATATATATATATATATATATATATATATGCATATCTTGTTTGTTGTCCAAGTCAAATTCATGTAACCAAGTTGTTTTTGTTGTTAAGTAGTTTGAATCGATGCGGTGTCATTTTTTAGCACACAAAAAATGTTGACACTCTCGTTTGCTGTCTTTTATTCTACCTTCTGTTTTCTTTCCATTTGAATATTCCAGGGGACACTTGTTCGTAAGGATTTTGACATACTAAAGGAAGCTGGGGGTTCCTACAATGGTATAATAAAGAAATTTAGGTCTGAAGTTCTCCAAAATTATCTTGAGATCCATCTCTTTTGGGCTGGAAAAGGGACATGCTGCATACCAGTTCAAGGCACTTATGGGCCCTTGATTCAAGCCATTCTTGTTATCGCAGGTAAGACTGAAAAAAATGTGGCAGTTCAAATGTTTATTTAGAAACCTTTCGTGATGTATAATCTCTTGTTTGTTAAATATTAAAAGGGAATTGTTTCTTTGAACTTGATAGAATGTGTATGTTGTACAGATTTCACACCTACAGTCAGTAACGAACCTCCGAACAGCAAAGAGAATAAAACTGGTTTAAATTACTAACTTCTCATCATATATATTCTCTTCTAACCTAAATATTCAAGATTTTTATTTTTTATTTTGATATTGTGTGTCTTTATTGTAGATTTTCCAGATAATGTCAACACTGGACCTACGAGCAGTAAAAAGGGCAGTACTGGTCTTATTGTTGGAATTGTTGTTGCTGGAGTTATAAGCTTTCTATCAGTTTTTGTGTTTTTATATATCATTTATAGAAGAAAACACCAAAATGATGATGAAGGTATTTGTATAATATTTCTCTCTAACTACTAGAATAGTTTTTGCTTATCATAAATGTTCTTCTAGACTATATGTTTAAATCTATTGAATGTCAAACAATATATTTTAAGATCTAGTGGTATATGATGCAATGGGAATGGAGAAAGGTGTGGTTCCAATGGGAAAAACTACTATTAAATCATTCAATGCTAGAAATTAACCAAAGCATACCAAAACAAGATGAAGTGGATACCTGGATATGAAAGCTAACAAGGTTTGGGAACTAATGTAGATAACAGTAGTATGGTCCTTATGATTTCAGAGAAATGAAGTTCCTTTTATAAATTGTATATATAACTCTGATGTAGAAAAGATTTTCATTATGGCTCAGTTGTGAGCATGGGCTTGGATTACCAATAGAGTGACAAAAGCTGGTTTCACATTTACCCCCATTTCTTATCTGCAGTATCTACAAAAAATAAAATTATATCATTGGAAACATGAGAAAACTATGTTGTTCATGCATTTGTACCCGATGAAGATTAACATTGTCCCAACTACATGAGTAAACTATGTTGTTCATATATGTTTGCAATTCATGCATAAATACATTACGTCTTTGTTATTGTACATATTCAGTTGTTGTGTGTCCTTGTATATATAATATCTTCTTGTACCACACTTTGTCTCATGATATATTTCTTTTAGCTGAGAAAAGAAAATCAAAACATTCTAGAAAAGCTGCTTTTAAACTTGAATAACAAGAAAATCGAGCATTTACTGTTTTTGTTTTCTTATTCAACCTTAACCTTGTTCATAATATGATTTTCCAGAGCTTCTAGGAATTGATACAAAGCCATACACTTTTAGCTATTCTGAGTTAAAGAACGCTACAAATGACTTCAGTCTCGAAAACAAACTTGGCGAGGGAGGTTTTGGATCTGTTCATAAGGTAATATGAGCTCCCATACTTAAAGATAATGGTGTTCTCCACAAAAGGTTATAATAGATACCAGTTTAAATCATACTAGTGGAAACTAGTCAATGGTGGAACCATGATCATTTGAGGTGAGAATGCTTTTGTAAACCATAAACTTTTTGTGCTTCCTAATTACTTCAAGAGGTTGAAACAAGTCTTGTTATGCTTTGAAACACTTATACAGTTGTGAAGAAAATTTTATATATTGATATTTGGAATTTTAGCTTGTTTAATGTAATAATTTTGTTGGAACTATTTGTTCTTGTAGGGGACACTAAATGATGGAAGAGCTATTGCTGTGAAACGACTATCAGTAGGATCCAATCAAGGGAAGAGTCAATTTGTGACTGAGATTGCTACCATATCAGCTGTGCAACATCGTAATCTAGTCAAACTATATGGGTGTTGCATTAAAGGGAGAGAAAAACTTCTTGTTTATGAGTATCTAGCAAATAAGAGTCTTGATCAAGCATTATTCGGTATAAGAAATTCACAAGTTTTATGTTCTCATTTTCATTTTCACAAATAACAAAGGTTTTGTTTGGGCAGGAAATCGTTTAACACTTAATTGGTCCACACGCTATGATATTTGCATGGGTGTTGCTAGAGGTTTAACTTATTTACATGAAGAATCACGTCTCCGAATCATACATCGTGATGTGAAGGCTAGTAACATTTTACTTGACGATGAGCTTATCCCAAAAATATCAGATTTTGGGTTGGCCAAATTGTATGATGATAAAATGACCCATATGAGCACTCGTGTGGCTGGGACAATGTGAGTCTTCATCATCTTTCATATCTTTTTTTCTGTATCCCATTTATATAAAATATTGATATATACACTTAAATTCTTGTGATGAAGTGGATATCTTGCACCCGAGTATGCCATGCGTGGACACCTTACAGAGAAAGCAGATGTGTTTTCCTTTGGTGTTATGGCTCTAGAGTTAGTCAGTGGAAGACCAAATTCTTATTCAAATATGGAAGAAGAGAAGGTGTATCTTCTGGAATGGGTATGCATGTTCTCTTCTTATACTAATTATATGGTAAAATTTCTATATAAAAAACTAGTTTTAAGTAGTTGTATCTTCTTGGTTTATTAAATTGTTTGATACAACAAAACATTGTTGTCATTTGAGCTTTTTGGTTAATGTTTTGTTTTTAGGCATGGGAACTTCATGAGAGCAACTGCATAAGCGATCTGGTGGATCCTAGACTGATAGAATTCGATGAGGAAGAAGTAAAACGCATAGTAGGAATAGTGCTTTTATGCAGTCAAGCATCACCAATATTACGACCATCAATGTCACGTGTTGTGGCAATGCTTTCAGGAGACATGGAAGTGAGTAGTGTCACTACAAAGCCTGGATACCTGACTGATTGGAATTTTGAGGATGTGAGCAGCTTCATCACTAACATAACAAGTTATGAGAATTCACCATCACGAGCCACCATACTTGATGGACTTCACCAGTCACCAATAAGTGCTTCTAAACCGATCCTTGATAGAAGTACTTAGGGAACACTCAAGCTGCACACAGCATTTTTTCGGCACCGGTGCATCCTAGAGTGTAAGCTGTCGATAAAATGTTTAAAATAACAAAAATAGGTTAGATGTCAGAAGTGGTCAAAGGGTATGAAGAAAATTTTGTTATTTAAATTTCAGCCCCCTGATAAGAAATCAAGAACTCAAGATTTTGGCCGAGTCTTCAAAATCCTAAGCAGTGTCTGGAAGGCTGAAAGTATACTGTGTATTGGCAATTTGCTCATCAATGAGTGTGAAGCGACACTTTGCTAGTGAGTTTGGTTGAGGAGGCTTGACAGAAGATCCGATTGAAGGGATGGTTTCTCATTGAAGGTTTTCTTTTCTTCTCTCCCTTTGAAGCTCAGTTTTAAACGTATTGTGTATTGCTGTAGAAGTAGTGTTTGCAGTAGGACTGTAGATGGATCTGATATTATTTGGGTGCCATAGTTCTGTGAGTAATTGTATTAACATATAATCATTTATCTGTTTTATTTGATTCATGCCGGTGATAGCTTGATTGATGCTGTAATTACAAAACAAAATATGCCATGCCATGTCTCTTGATATATGTTATGGAGAGATACCCTTGTTATAATAACAAAGATAGTATAAAAATAGAACAGTGAACTCCTATAATATTGGGACAAACACACATTTGGTCGATCTGGTAGATATTCAATATTACAACATTGCTTAATATTGCGTCTAGGAGAACCACATTGCTTATAGATAACAATTGAGTTTTACTTCAGATCAACCAAAACTGAGTCAGTTGCTTACTATGTATCAGTCTTTTAATTGTGTTGCAGCTTAACATTGTTTCTTACCGAAGTAGAAAATCATGTAATATAATGAATGCAAGTTACTAGAGTTTCTTTTAGCAAGGGACTTACTGAATGCTTTTTATGTATGCATGAGTAGAAATCAGTCAATCATTTGATTCTACTCATTGAAAGTAATCAATGGTAAACATTTTTTTATGGTAGATTGGCATCTTTTGTTTATTACCTGAACTATAGTTGGATTTTGTGAAGTCAGGGATTTATGCATAAAGATTTAAAATCTAACCTTAATAACCATTGAAGCCAAACAAAAATCTTTTGCAAGTCTATTACATATCCTAATCAAGTTCTTGCTCCTTAACCTCTCTAAATTAATGATCCTTTATAAAAGGCATAACAACACCAATGTGCTACATGACTGGAGATATTTGGATGACTAGCAAAGTGTAATATGTCCTTTAGCATCCAAATTCATCCAAATACACCAAAGTACACTGTGCTACATATCCTAATATGTCCTTTCTTTCATTTGTATGAAATATAGAGTATTTGGATGAATTTGGGGAAGACAAAATATCCTAATTTGTGCTTTAAGATCTAGTACAAAGTGATTAAATGTTTGAAACTGTTAAAATATTAGCATTCTCTGTCATAGTAGTTAGTATCTTACGATTCACGATACGTATTGTACGAAACGATACAGTTTCACCCTCTCACGATACGAATCTTTTGATGAATCTTTTTCGTTTCTGAATCTTAGTTGTATCGTGCGATTCGCACGAAGAATCGCTGAATCGCGAAACGATTCTGTATTGTGTGAATCAGTGTGGATTTTAAAAAATTAGTAAATAAAAGAAGATAGACAGAATTTGTTTAATAACATGTATGCACCACATTATTTTTTTAGAGGTTGTTTTGGTGAAATTGTGTAGTATATATATAATTTATTGTATCTTGCATGTATACATATCCTATATATTTAAATATAAATTAAATTTTGTAATATTTATGAATCTTACGATTCACGATACGATTCATAATATCAACTTTCCAATACAAACTTTCTAGTATTAAAAAAAAAGGTTTTTTCTATTGCCATTTCATTTCATTATAAGATGAATTCTTCTAATACAATTAAAGAATTAGGGACAGATACATTTCATGATATTTCCATGTAGGACAGAATGACATCCTTATATGCAATTCAAACTTTCAATATTCATGCACCATGCAAAACATTCTACATAGATATATATGCAATATATGGAACTTTCAATATTCATGCACCATGCCAAACATTCTACATAGATATATATATGCAATACAAACACTCCATAGAATTGGTACATTTCTCCTAAAATCAAGACTCTGATTCTTTGTGCAAATTACTTTCTCCTAAACAATTAGCAAAATAAACAAGAGAGCCAAAAGAAGGATCTATGTAAGAGCCACTCAGAAAAACAGAATAAGAGACACTCAAACTCAAAAATAAAAATTTAAGATTATAAAAATTTGAACTGATCTTGGTGGGATGCACTAGTCTTTTGCTGTAGTGCAAAGCAAAGACAATGCTCCAAAAGCCTCAGTAGCAAGCTACTGTAATTGGCCTCTCCCTTAAAAAATAAATTTAATATCGTGTGAACCAATGGTTCACATATCAGATATTAAACTGATAAGAACAGATACTACACTTGATCTTAGCCAAAAGGCCGAGAAAGGTATGCTTTGTACTGTCTAAGTATTCTGTTTTTATATTCTGCTCTCCTGTTCTTGTCAGAGTTGTAAGAAATGTGGGACTTATGCTTCAAGAATGCTTGAACAAAATGATTTTAGAATTGGTGAATGTATAATTTTATAATGCATGAATTTATTTAACTGTTGTTATATGTAGATTTTTTGAAAACAGTGTATATACAGCAATTTATTTTTCCTTTACAAAATGCTAGTTGCTGTAGTATTTTTGCTGTATGAAAATACTTGTCTGTAGAAATTAATTTTTATGCAAAAATTTGCTTGTCTTGTGTGCAGTAATTTAAAAATATTGTTAGTATTTTGTAATTTGTTGCATTTTAATCTTAAGGATCTAAGTCTTGTTTATTGTATTTTAATATTTGTTGTCTGCTATATTTTAAATCTGCTACTGAGTGAACTTCAGCAATTATTGTTCTGCTACTGCTTCTACTTGCGTTTGATCAGCTTATAGCTCAAACACATAAAATGATGTTGACTTAACATTCTACTGCCACAGTTTTGTTGATTTCTTATGCTATGTTTAAAATTTAGAGAAAAAATGGATTTTGTGAAAAGTCTAGTAGTTAGTCATGGTAATTCATGTACTTGTTGGCATCAGACAAAGTCTTTTGAAAATAAGTGTTATTTTTCTTTTCTAATGGTACCTAAATCTGAGTAATTCAATTTTTTCTCTGCAACTACTCATTGATGACATGATTAAACACATAGAACATGCATTCTCCAACAATTTGTAAAGTAATTTAACACTTTTTCTTTTGATCTGTTTACAATTTCAAAGATTTTGTCAAAAACAAAAAAAAGTTAGGTAATGATTTAGAATCATATTATTTCTTAATTTTAGTAAAAAAATTGTTAGAAAATAATATACCCTCTAATATATAAATTAAAGTGTCCAATAGTCTCATTTGTTCACTCTCTGAGACATTTCATTATTTAGTTTATGATATGCTTTCTGTTTTTTGATATGTTTGGTTTAATTTGAAAATAACAAATACTCAACTATTTGTAAGTAGAGAAGACAAAACAACTTATTGATTGTACCTTCTCACAGTATCCAAACACAGTTTAAGATCCAAATTTGGCTTACCAATCATCATATTGATCCCTTTGATAAGGTGAGCAAACTTGTGCCAATGGGAAAATTTTCCATTAACCAAATACAAAGCAACTTATATAGTACTTCTAAAATGTGCAATAGAATGGTTACAAATAAAACTTATATTTTGTAAGAGATTTTCATACAAAAAAAAATAATGATCCAAGCAACAAGGCTCACACCAGCCAGATTCATATTAAGTTTTATTCTCTTTTGCTAAATAAGATGAACAGATTTTGACATAAAAAAAAAAGTGATAGTCCAAAGCCCTCCACTCTAGGAGATCTATGCCTTCACTAAGCAACCTATTTATAGTGGCAAAACCATGTCCAAACAAATGGTATCAGTGAGCTCAATCCTATTTCTCCTAAGGGGAAATGTATTAATCAATCAGAAAAAATTAAAGCTTTTCATTTTTGTAAAAATAAATTTTTTTTTTTTATTATTATTATTTTAACCTTATCTTTGGATAGAAAACTTAAGGATTTTTATAACACTCAAATAGGTTGAATTTGAATTGTTTTATTTTTTAAATATTTAGTTTGGATAAAGAATTTGAATTTGAATTTAATTTTAAATAAAGTGTTTCAATTAACACTAAATTTAAAAAAATTATTTAAATTTTTAAAGATTAAAAAATGTCATTATTGATAATTTTTTTAGTTTACTTTCTATGTTATTTTTCTGTCAAAGTTCATGATAGTTTTTCATTTAATATTTAAAAAAAATCAATTACCGTTAACCGAGATTGTTTATAGTTTGATTATAATTATTAGTGATCAAAATTATTTTTACCGCTAAAAGATTTTTTGTCTATATTTTTTTATCAATTCACTCCTGAGTTTTTCCAATTTATATTCGAAAAAAAACAATGAAAATTTTCCAATTAACATTAGAAAAGACATCCTAAGAAGTATTGAAAGGAAAAAAAAGTATTTATGTTAATTATAATAAAACTTATTTGTTTCACATTCTTAAAATGAAACAATTTAAGAAAACTCTAACTAATATTTAACAATTTCACATTCTTAAAATGAAACAATTTAAGAAAATTCTAACTAATATTTAACAAGAAATAATAACTTACAATAATAAAAAAGTTAACAACTTAAATCATAAAATAAATCTTATTAATATTAATAAAAAAATTATAATCCACATCAACTAAATTGAATGCTAATCAAACTGATGAGAACTTAACCAAGCTTGAAAAGAAAATATGAATTTGCAAATAAGGAGAATTGTCGCCTATAATTGCTATTATAGATTATGGTTTTTAGAAAACCGTTGTTTATATGGTTATTAGGTTATAATTGTTGTCTATATGCTTTTTAATTTTTCACTTTAGGCCTTTTTGTCTTCGCACTTTCTTCTCCGCTTGTCATGTTGTTTTTTCTACAAATTTTCCTTGTTGTCGTTGCTCTCATTCCTTGTAATATGTCTTCTTTATTATTTTTTTATGTTGTTTTTTCATACTTTTTGGGCTTTCTTGATGGATAATTCTTCATTTTCAATGTTGAACGAGTGTGTTCCCAAGTTTGAAATTATTGTTTGTGTTCTCCTCAGCATCGCTGTTATGCGTCACCATTGAAGCTTTTGAGCTCCTCACAACCTTTGTTCCTTTACGACAAGCTTTGTCCCCCCCATCTTGAGTTTTCACATCCCAAAGTTGTTTCTTTCGAAAATTTATCAATATCAAACTTGGTGGTCATTTCTTTATTTTCTTAACTTTCTTTTCTTGTTCCCATAATTGTCTAATAAACTACAGTTGTGTGACCGTCGTCTAATTCAAAACTATAAATAACATGTGCACTAACTATGACTCTAAAATCGTCGTCTAAGATCTTTAAAAACCGTTGTCTAAAACATTTTTACAAGAACAAATTTAAAATTGGTTTTAGCTACTAATTTTAGAATCTAATTAACTAATCGATATTTAATTAACTACCAAAGTTTTAGTTAGCAATTTTAGAAACTAAAGTAGTTGGTAGTTAAAACCTTGAAATTAGATATCAATTAGAAATTAGTTTATAAATTTAGAACATACTTTAGATAGCAATAATTTTTTTTTAATTTCTAAAATAATATCTAATTTAGTTAATATAGTAACTAATTATTTTTTCTCTTTGAAATTGGTTTTTATTTAAAAAAATTCTTATAATGTCTACATGGACTACGACTCTTAAACTGTCATTTAAGATATTTTTAAAACCGTTGTCTATCTAAAGATATTTTTACGGTGGTAAATAATTTTTTTTATATATAAAAATTTTCATGTTAGGCATCATTATGCAACTTGACATCTCAACTAAGCTGACACCTCAAGTAACAACAATCATTTGCCCTCACATAAAAAAATATTATTAAAAAAAGAAAACGAAAGAAAATACAAAAAAAATATAGGGGGACTAGACCAAAACCCACATGTTAACAAAAACGATATATAGATAGACTATACCTATTCATAAAGAATTCTAAGAACAGACTAGATGGAAGCCTATTATACTAATGAAATGATTCTCTATGAGTAACCTAAATTAGCCAACTTATCAACACACATATTCCCTTCACGAAAATATAAGTAACCCTAAACCTAATTTTCCGAGAGTAATTAAGATAAGTATTCCAGCGATTATGAAGAGTCCATGGAATATTAGTTCTAGCAATACATACAACACAAACCAATGCAAAATCACATTCAAGCCAAACATTAGTAAGTCCCATCTTTTGAGCTTCCTCCATAGCATGTATAACTCCATAAAACTCAACAATCATAGCAATCTAAACTTCAAGAAACGCAAAGAAAGCACCAATAAACTCCCTCATACTCCAACGAAAAATACCTCCACAAGTAGCAAGACCAGGATATCTCCTAGTAGCCCCATCAGTGTTAATTTTAACTAAGTTTGGTCAAGGGAACTCCCATCTAACCAAAAGAGGACAAAGAACTTTACCAGTACGAGTATTAATACCAAAAAACTTAATCACGTTGAAATCCAACATATCATTCTTCATTGAAGCTTTAGACGAATTTCCCACTAGACAAGTTAAATCTTTATTTACCGAAATAGCCCTAGAAACATCAATCTTATCCTGAAATCTAGCATAATTCCTCATACGCCATATCATCCAAATAGAAAAAGTTATCATAGCAAGTTTAATCAATTTAATCAAACAACTACCATCACTCTTAATAAAAGAAAGAAGATCATCCTTATGAGAGAAATGAGAAGTAAGGAAAATTTGTCGAATGAAACTCCAAATATGCAAAGCATTAGAACATTCAAAAAATAAATGCTGAATAGATTTATCGTATTTTTCACAAAGCATACACATAGAACATATATGCAAACCTTTATTATGAATATGTTGATATGTAGGAAGTCACCCATGAAAAACTTTCTAGAGTACTAGAGTTTTTGAAGGAGGAATATATGAAGACCAAATGAATTTGCCCCAACCATAGGGAACTCCTGGTTCCGAGAAAAAAGTCCAAGCTGATTTAAGAGTGAAACGACCAAACTCATATAGAATCCAATTAGGAATATCCTGTTCCTCCCTAACCATGATATGATTAAAAAAATGAGGCATTTGCTATAAAGTCAAAGGAATATTCCAATCACAATCAATCCAAAACAGAGAGACTGTATCCGAAATTCTAGCACCATCAGATAACCTTGCAATATTTGCTAAAGAAGTAGTAGAACACCATTTATCATTCTAGAAATTAATAGAAGTACCTGCACCAAAAGTCCAAGAAGTATAATCAAGTATAGTAGAATAAAACTACTTAATTTCAGGCCAAAGAGATGAGGATATATAAACCATTCTAAACTCGTATTTTGATTTAAGAACCCTAACTTTAAGGAGAAAGACCAAGGCTTGTTGCCATAAGCAAAGTTCCAAGCAAACTTAAGAAGATACACATTATTTTCATCATGAAGATTAATAATATTCAAACTTCCATTTTCAAGAGGAGAACAAATAAGAGCCCAATTAACGGTAGTTATGCCTTTTTTTTTCAAAATATCAACAATACAAATAAAATTTCGACACCACTGCTCAACTTGCTTAAAAAGTGAAACAAGGCATTTATACATATTAAAGCTATAAACTAGAAATCTAGTAATCATCGTATTGGCCAACTAAATCTGACCCATCATGCTAAGAGATTTACCTTTTCAAGATGCTAGCTTCAATTTGACTTTATTAGCCAAAGATTGAAGAAATCGACACTTAGGAGCACCAACAAATATATGCACTCTTAAATAAGTGAAAGGCAAACAATCATGACTACAAGAAAGAATACGTTGAATTTTGGTGACAAATCTTGCAGAAATATCCATGGTGAAAAAACTACTCTTAGAATTATTAACATATTGACAAGAAAAATCACCATATGTTTTAAGAAAAATACTCAAATTTCTAAGAGACTTATTATCCCCCCTACAGAAAACAAATATGTCATCAACATAAAAAATATGAAAGGGAATGAGATAACCTTGCGGACTAGCCATATGTAGAATCTTCTAATCATTCACAAGCTTAAAGATATCTCTACTAAGAACTTTCTCTGCAAGACAAAAAAAAATAAAGGAGACAAAGGATCACCTTGTCTAACACCTCTACTACAAGGAAAAAAAACCTACCAAACTGCCATTTATTTTGATAGAAAGCTGAACGGAGAATTGTAATAATCCAACCAACAAACAAGAGGTGAAAACCAAAACATGTCAAAACTAATAATAACTTTGTAAGCCACATTACCTCCTCTAACCTTTTTAGAAAGCATGTTAATAGCTTCATAAGTAATACCAATACAATCTTGAATTTGTCTACCCTGCACAAACCCATATTGATTAGGAGAAATGATTCTAGTAGCCACTAGTGCAAGCCTATTTGTCAATATCTTGGAAATAATTTTAAATTTGAAATTAGCAACAATAAATGGCCTATAATCTTTAATAGAGTCAACACCCTGAATCTCAGGAATAAAAGATATCACATTACTGTTCATTTCAGGGAGAACCCAGTTTTGTTTAAAAAACTGTTGAACAACATCTGTCCCAATAATTTCCCAACAAGAATGATAGAAAACACCACCAAAACCATCAAGACCAGGAGCACTATTATCATTAAGATTAAGAATAACATTCTTGATTTCCAAAAACTTAGAACATTTAATCAACATCATATACTCCTCAAAGGAAACTAGGTAAAAAATATAAGTACGATTAAAATCATCCATATTACTTGTATTTGGAACATTACAAAAGACTCAACATAAAGATTTTTATAAAAGTCCAAAATTTGATCCTTAATAAACTCATTATCAATCCGTAGACGATGAATCCCATAAAATTATTTCTCCTCTTGACCACAACATGGAAAAAAGCAGTATTCTGATCCCCATCTTTAAACCATAACATCTTAGCCCTTTCTTTCCAAAACAAATATTGATAGTAAAGAGCATGATCTAACTCCTCCTTAGCAATCTTTTCTTGAAAGAGAAGCCCGTCAATATCAAACAAAGTAGCAGTTTCTAAGGTTTGTTGAATACTAAGGAGGAGACCCTGCTTAAGAAGAACTGCATTGTGAACATTACCAAAAGAATTTTTTATTCCAGTCTCCTAGCCCAATTTTTAACCTTTTTAACTTATGTTACAAAATAAACATAAGACAACCTTAAAATTTTTTGAATTTAAAAATAGTGTTTTCTCTTATCTTTTGAGATATAAAATTAAAACTATTGAGAAAATGATAAATATTTATTTTCATATATTTTTAAAATAATAATAAAAAATATAAAGATAAAAAAAATTGAAATAAAATCTATTTTCATATATTTTTAAAATAATAAAAAATAAATATAAAGATAAAAAAATTAAAATAAAATAAAATGACAGTTGGAAGAAAAACTGCCAATAGTAGATCGATACTAGTTAAACAATTTTACACGGTTTTGATGTGAGGGCTTTTCTAGTTAGTCGTTCCCTATACGGAACGCTAGAGTTTTTTTTTTAATTTATATTACTTGTTTTACTTTTTTATAATAAATAAAATACTAAATCTTGTATTTTATTTTCATTTAAAAAGTTTATTTTTATTTTTAAAAATTTTGTTTGATTATTTTTCTTTAAAATTTAGACATATTTAATTTTTTTATTATTAGAATGTGTAGGTTTTCTGAAAAATCTATCTAAAAATTAAAATTATTTTATTAATGGGACTTAAATTCTATAACTACTTCTTTTCACATTTATTTTTTTATTTATTTAGGTAGGTCAAAATAATTCATTAATTTAGTATCGAATAAAATCGACAAAAGAGATCTACTGAAATTAAGATGGATTAACACTTTTTTATGTCTTACCAGCGAATTACAGTTCTTGCATGTTCAGCTATAACATGAGAATTGTTTGGTAATTTAACAATTATAGGTTTTATTTTGTAAAAAAATTTAAAAAAAGATTTATTGTGAGTAACGTGATTTGTTGTTCTTGTATTTAAAATTCAATAATTTTTTATAGGCTTACCTTTCTCAGTTTTTTCATAAGATAACTCACTAATAAAGTTGTTCACTTTATGAGTAGACTCATTTTTTTATTCTTGAAAAATCTTCAAGATTTGTTGAATCTATACTTGTGAAAACTATGCACTCTCTTGACTAAGGGAATGCTTATGACCTTCTTGATCAATATCTTCAGTCTTTTGAGTAGCAGCGTAACTTTATGAAACAATATTGTTAATGGCTCGATCATTCTTATGTTTATAACATGGAGGGAATCCATGTTTCGAAAAAACATTCATCAGAAATGTGATTTAGTTTATGACAATAACTACATTGCTTACCATAATTCTGATTTCGGCTTCTTCCTCTCCATTGTGATTTCCACCCGGTTCCAATGACTCTATCTTGTTTCCAATTATTTTGGTTTGCAGAATTTATCAGAACTTTATTGTCAAAGACTACACTCCCTGTTAATTGCCTTTCTTGTTGTTGAACAAGGGAGAACACACGTTGATCCTTGGTAAGGGATCCATGAGTAAAATTCGAGTCTTAAACATGTCGTAAAGATCATTAAAACCCTTCAAAAATATAGATAACATATTCCAAGTCTTTATATTTGATAACATTTTTCATCAAATAACAGTTGCATTTTACCTTACAGATGCATTTTGGAGTTGGTTTTAATGACTCAAGTTCCTCCCATAGGATCTTCAGGTCTGTAAAAAATTCAAAAACACTTCTTTCTCCTTGCTTCATAGAGAGATGTTCCTTGTTGTGGCGTATCCAAAGATCTGTCAATGAACTTCAATTTATTCTTAGACAATAAGGCCTGTTTCATAGTCTTGCTCCACGTATGATAATTTGCACCATTGAGTTGTATATTTATCAAGATCATGCCTGGTTTTTCTCCAGGATGAAGATAATGGGGGCTAGAAGGATTTTGAGGATTGTTAACACTGTTGGCATTTGATGAACTCTCCATGAAAACAAAAAATCAAAAGACAAGAAACAACAAGATAGAAGGAAGAGAGAAATAGGGGAAAAAACAAAAGGACAATGAGAGTAGAGCGGGTCTCAGTCCCCTCTGATACCATATTGGAATATCTCCATGGTAGAGGCATGAAATATTTAAAGATGAACAATGTATGTGAAAGGCAGCAACTCTGCACAAAAACTAATACATGTAGATGCAAACACAATACGTGTTAAGATGCAAGAAAACAAAACAAGAGAAGAGACACGGAAGGGGATATAACTCTGAATCTTACATTTCATATATATTGCTCTACTTTTACAAAAGAGAGAAAAGCCTATTAAATAGGCAACATTAAAAAATAAGTATCCGTTTAAGAAACTTTAAGAAACTGCCCAATCACTTCACCGGAAACGCAATAGGATTCATTGTAACGTGGAAAGAAATCTCTTCTAGTGCTATAAGTTATCTAATTTTTAGCACTACACAAAAAATATATAATTTATATTTGAGTTATAAGTAACGTACTTCTGTGCTTCAATATGAGAACTGCTTGGCACATTGTTTTGAGTTTGAGTTGGTGATGAAGATGGAGGAGTGTGAGGATCACTATTTGTCCTATTAAAAAAGAGTTAGTATTTTTTTTATATATAATTAATATTTGAGTTATTAGTAACATACCTTTGAATTTGAGATTATAATGAAGATGGCACATTCTTTTGAGTTTGAGTTGGTGATTTTGATGGAGGTGGAGGAGATCGAGTCCTAATAACAAAGCAATATAATTTGTTCTATACAAAATTAATATATAATTGATATTTGAGTTATTAGTAACATACTTTTGAAGCTAATACTAAAACAAAACAACAATAATTATTATTGTGAAGTAAACATAGAAAGAATATTTATTTAACTACGGGACAACAATCACTACATCTCATCTCTCAGAACAGTAGTCTATTATATATATTCCTATACGAAACTTATTAAACAAAAAATAATTTAAAAAATAAAAATTTATTATTATATTAACTAAATTGAATATTATTTTATAAACTAAAAAAAAATCATTAGTATTTAAACTAGTTTTATCCTGAAAAGGCACCTCAATAGATTGATGGAGGAAAAAGTATATATAAATTATTCTTGATCTCGACTCCGAAACGATGTGAGACTATATTGGTGTACGGGAATAATATATAATTATATAATTGATATTTGAGTTAATATATATAATTATATAATTGATATTTGAGTTATAAGTAACACACCTTTGTTGTTCTTTATTAGAATTGCTTGGTGCATTTTCCTCAGTTTGAATCGGTGGTTCTGGTGGATGTGGATGAGATTCGGTCTTAATAACAAAGAGTTAATAATTTGTTTTTATGAAAAATTAATATATATAATTGATACATGAGTTAAAAATAACATACTTTGTTGTTTTAAATTAGAATTGCTTGGTCCAATTCTCCCAGTTTGAGTTGGTGGTTTTGATGGAGGTGGTGGAGATTGAGTCCTAACAAAGAGTTAATAATTTGTTTTATACAAAATTAATATATAATTGATATTTAAGTTATTAACAACTCACTTTTGCACTCTGAGATTAGAATTGCTTGACACATTCTTCTGGATTTCACTTGGTGGGGGAGATGGAGAAGTGTGAAAATCACTTTGAATCCTATTAAAAGTTATAAAAATTAATTATATTTTCAGTTTAAGTTGATGGTAAAGATAAAGAATATAAAAATCAATTTAATTAAGTCCTATTAACTATCCTTTATTATTATTTGTTTCTCTCATTCATCCTCTTCCTGCCCTTTCTATTATTTGTTTTTCTTAAATACATTTAAAAAACTGTTCATTCAATAAAATTCTATATATTTTATACTCAAATAAAACAACAATAAATATATGAATTATTGTGCTATATGCTTAATAAAATAAATATAATAAATATTTAAAGTTAAAGGTAACAACTTACCTTTGGATATTTATATCGGAATTTTGTAATACGTTATCAGTTTGAGTGTCTGGTGAAGAAAGTAATGGGAGTGTGAGATTATCACTTTGAGCACTCTATAAAAAAAATTGTAACATATTAACAAAGAATTTAAAAATAGAAAATACACAAGTTACCAATATTTTTTTGTGATGATCCTGCAAATTTTTTGGTGATAACAACCTTTTCTTTTTTATCAGCAGAATAAATAAATTAAAAATAAACATTTTAAAAATGTCTCAACTCTTAACTCTTGTATAAAAGCTTACACTTTCTACATCTAGCTTTCAACTAAAAAAAAACACTACAAACTGCATTCAAAACCAGAAAAACATTTGATAAACAATGCTACCTGCATAATTTTGCAGCATACTATAAAGCATAAAAAAGCTGCATAATTATGCAGCATGTACCAGCACTTCTTGGAAGTGAAACCTTAATAACAATAAAATGTATGTTTTCATGTTCTAACATCTCTTAACCCCATCTAACGAAATCATTGAACCATTCTTATTTTAAAATAAGAAGTAAAAACATATGAGTAGAAATGTTACCTTATGACAGAAGTGGGAAAATGATGAAGCAGCAAGATTAGAGAAAGAAGGAATGGAAGAAACGCGATGACACCCTCTTGAGGAGCCATTTCTGAAGAAAGATCTGAAGTAGTTGTTGTTTGAGTGTGATTGTTGTGCAGAACTCAAAATGAAGAGATATTTATAGAGACGATAGAATGCACAGGTGGTGCTGGTGTTCTGCATAAAGCCATGACTTTTTCTTCTTAGTCTCAGTTTTTTGTCCTTTTTTAAATGGAAATTAAGAGAGTTTACATTACGAAATAACAACTTCCATCTCTCATTCTGCATGTCGTATACGTCCTCAACAAAACAAAAATTAGTTGTATGAATTATTTCATTAGTTTATCTAATTTCAAAACAATGTAATACTTTTCTCAGTCATATGATATTATGTAAACAAATATTAAGGCAGCGAATTTCTCAGTCATATGAAGATGTTTCCTTGAATTATGTATAAAAGAATGACACTCATTGACTATATGGCTTATGAAAACCTTCTTTTAAATTCAACTTTCAAAATATGTCTATATCTAGAAAGTCAATCTCTTTATATTTGAGACTCATTTTAAAACTATCATAATTTAGGCAAGACTTTGACAATGGCTTTTTTTTTTTTATCATATAAGCAAGGTAGTTAGAAAAATTGTACTCCTTCATATGCCTAAGATAATGATTTCTTACATGATCTAAAACAATGCCTTTTCTCCATAATAATATAAGAGAAAACAAAAAATATGTAGTGTTATTGTAAGCTATGATTTTACATTTAGTAGTGAAAAACAAGTCAAAGTGTTATTTTTTTTTATCCCAAACAATTACATATAGTTTATTAGTTACTATTAAGCTTCTTAACAATTTAATCATCTATATATAAAAAAATATTAAATAAAAACTAATTTTAAAAATAATAAAAAAATAATTAATTATTATATTAATCGAATTAGATATTATTTTATAAATTAAAAAAAAAATTGATATTCAAAATAGTTTTCATTATTTATAAAATTATTGATAATAAAGATAAGTAATTGGGTCTTTAATGCATTTCCCAACACATCTTTAGTTAGTTAGCTATTAAAATGTATTTGTTCTGCAAAAATTATATGTATAAAGAATCATTACAATGTCAATCTTCATCTTTATTCACACCATCGCTATCCATCTTCAAATTGCACTTATGTCTTCAGAATAAAATAATTTTATTATGAATGAGTCAATTCTTTGACGGAGAATGATATCCAACAAAATTATTAAACGAAATAGTAAGTTCCATAACTCTTATTTATTCAAGTAGACAAGTTTAATTAAATTACCCTTTTATGATCCAAACACCCTTTTCCAACTTGATATTATACATTTCAATAATTCAACATGCAATTAGAATTGAAACCATTGCTCATTTTCATGAATGTTTTGAAATAAAAGTAACTTTAAGTTTTTTTTATAATTTTGTAACATTGAGCACAATGTAAGTTGATTATTAGATGACACATAGATTGTATTCAATCTTTGATATTCTTCTTCTACAAATTAACTTTTGGGTTTTTTTTTAATTAAAGAAAATTGAAAAATGCAACTAATTGGAAAAGTCAATTTATAAATTCAAGATCCATATTCTATAGTTCTCAAAGGATTCGGATCCAAGGTTGAATAATTATCCATATTAATTAATTAAATCGAACAAATATTATTAAACTAGAAATATGAATGAAATCAAAATATCATTCATATATAATTATCAAATCAAAAAAAATTTATTCCTAATTTTATTTCTAAAATAAAAAACAAAAGTTACAATAATAAAGTGCAAATATGAAATTAGAAAAAAGAGAAACAAACTCAATTCAAATTACATGCTCTTGTTGATGTAAATTCAACCTCAAGAACTAGATCTCCATTAATGAAGAACAAAGACGCGAATTATATACGGATCAAAATCCGTATGTAAATTTTGGCACCAACAAAATATAAAATTTGCAATGAATGAGATTCGAAGCCTGGATCCTTCAAATAACCAAAAAAAAATTTAACCACTACACCAAACAAATTCTTCAATATTATTATGATTTTTATTATACTTATTATTATTAACAATATTAATATTAATAATATGAATATAATTTATACCTATATATAAAGGAGATTCCCCTCTTAACTGCTCTTCATTTTTTTCCCATTTTATCCTTATATTAATATTTAATTTTATTATTATATTATGGGTATTGTGTCATTTCTTATTTTTTCTACAATATTTGGTATACTTAGTGAGGTGGTTTTGAATTGAAAGAAAGGTGGAAGAGGGTTTTGAATTGAAAGAGATGTGGATGAACAATTATGAATTAAAAGAGAGGTGGATGAGCGATTTGATTTATTTTCAAAATCAGTTACATTTTATTAATATTTTATATATTAATATTTTATTTTATTTTTATTTTATTTTATTTTGTAACTGTTTTTTTTATATATATATTTTTTAAAAGAAAAGTTAAATATAAAGAGAATTCTCCTAAATAACCGTTTTTGGTTATTTTGTAGACAGTTTTGAATTTAATTTTCTATTTGTTGTTTTTTTTTTTGAATCAGTAGAACGGTTTTTCATTTTATTTACGAAACAATTTGAATCAGCAAAACAAAACAATTTGAATCAGTGAGAGCAGTTCTCAATTTGATACAGAACAATTTATCATTTGATTTACACAACAATTTTCAATTTGATTCAAATAGATTTTTCATTTCCTCATTTCTTACCTTTTTATTCCTTCAATCAACGAAATCTAATGTAAACTCTCATTTTCTATCTGTTGATGTTGTTCCGTCTCTCTGTGGATGTTGCTTTTGATTTTCCAGAGAAAGTGGAGAACAAGATTGAGAAGTCAATGTGGTTTCATGTGATTAGTCCTTTAAACTTGATTTTTTTTCAAGCCAAAAGAAAACGGGAGTCTGAGAAAAAGAGGGAGCAATCCAAGCACCCCAAGTCACACGCGAAGATTTCATCACCTTTCTCAATCACATTGTGCTTCGTTGCAAGTTCGTTTTGCATTGTGATTAACAAGGTTTTGCCTTCAATTTCTCGATTAATTTTACTCCAAAGTCAAGATGAAGACTAATGAAACTTTTTATTACAGTTCGTGTGTTTATGCTTGAATTAATACATCATGACCTGTGCAGGCTGGACTTGCTAAGGCTTATTGAACTCGACTCAGGTACGTGTGTGCTTGCTTCTGCATAAATAAATCCATGATTTATAGTTTTTTTTATTTAATTATAGCTTTTATTTGTTTTCTATTTTTGGTGTGGTGAGATTTTAAGACATTGTTTACAAACCCAAAAAAATACTTGCAATTAGGGATTCGTATCTGTCATAACGGTTTTATCTTTGTATTTGTGAGAGGTTTGTTTTGAATTTTCCTGATATATTCAACCTTGGTTGCTTCATGAAGAATGGCCTACAAGAACCAGAGAGGTGAAAAGTGCTTCCTTCAAGATGTGGTTTGTGGGACATGATTTTAGTGATGCAAGTATTGCTACTAAAGAAAACACAAAACCTGGTATGGAGATTGTAACAAGGGTAATGGGACTTGAAGTTGGATACCTAATCACACCAATAATCATTTTCCGTGTGCAGCCCAACACAACCACATTCCAAATGTTCATAACTCTACCTCATTTGTAGGATATAGTCCTTGGGGTACCATATAGACCATATGGAGGTAACCCTTTTGTAATGGCTTTCTTGAATTGATTAGGATTAGTAATTTATTTTAAATAATGAATAGTTGTAGTTATTTTTATATTTTTATGTTGAAAGGTGCTCTCTCTCTTCTCTTCCCTTTCTATCTTTTTTTTTTTCTTTCGGTTGGTTCTTCTAAAATAATTTATTATTTACGTCTCTCTCTCCTCTTCCCTTTTTTATTTTTTTTTGTTCGTTCTTTTATAATAATTTATTATTTACGTCTCTCTCCTCTCCACTAACTATACCAACCTTTTATTAAAAAAAATATCATTATCTTTGAGTTGATCTGAGTTCTAATAGGATCATTCATTTTTTAAATTGTTTTTGTTCAATATTTCTGTAATATAAAAATGTGTATATTTAATTGTTGTATAATAACAGAAACGGTTAGTAGATTTTAATTTTTTTAAAACAAATAGAATTTAACAAAAAAAAAAGAGCAATAGATACAAGTTTATGATTTTTTTTTTTAATTTTTTTTATTTGCTGTTAGTTTGAGATTTTATAGAAAAGGGTGTTGATTATTAAGGTAGTGATAAAAAGGGTATTGATTATTAATGTTTTAAAATAAATAATTAATATTATTTTGAAAAATTAATATATTTTGATGTCATAGATGAAAATCTTTTATTGTTAAAGATCCACTTTTTTTTGTGAGTATCATTTGGAAGTAAAATATTTTATTTGTTCTCACTTAATGGAGAGATTGGTACGTTAACTTTATTTTTTGTTATCACCTAGGATAGTGGAGAGATTGGTTACTTTTCTGTTTTAAACTGATATTCTTCTTTACTAAATAAGCATATTTTTAATTTTAAAATTTTATTTGATGTGTTCTCACTTAAATGTGGAGAGATTGGTGCCTTTTATTAGGAAAGAGTGGAGAGAGAGGGGTGAAATGTGGATTTATGGACGGTTACTTTTTTTTAGGCAAAAGAGTGATATATAAGAAAACTGTGACAGAGAAATAATATAAAAACATCTTAATGTCTCAAAAATCCTCGAAAATCTTAATTTTGAGATTCTGAAAGAGTGATATATAAGAACTGTGTGAGAGAAATAATATAAAAACATGTTAATGTCTCCAAAATCCTCCAAAATCCTAATTTTGAGATTCTGAAACTCTATTGTTGTTCTTCTTCATATTTCATCACCGTCACTTCACCAGGTCTTCCGTCTCCTCAATGCTTCAAAAACCCTAATGTTGAGATTCTGAAATTGTGTATTGCTAATTTATTTCATTTCTTTTATTTATCTTATTTTGCTTTTCCTATTTCTCTAATGTATACATTTTATTTTATTTTTTTATATAGAGATGTTTAGTTTTTTTTATAATTAAATTAATAACTTCAATTTCTTTAGTTAAGAATCACTTCTAAAAATATTAAGTTCTTCAATAATATTACATTTGATTTATAATTGTTTTAAACATATTTAATTAAAAATAAATATAAATATAAGTAATAAAAAATTAACACAAATAATAATATATTATTTAATTTGATTAAATTTTTTATTTAATTATATAAAAATAAAAAATGCGGATACACAAGCGCTCTCGTGTGCCAGCTAGTATTAATAATATGAATATAATATTAATAATAATAATATTAGTAATATTAATAATAATAATAATATTAGTAATAATATTAATAATATGAATAATATTAATAATAATTAATAATATGAATATAATTTATTTTATTATTATTAATAATAATTATATTAATATGTATAAATTATGTTAATAATAATAAGTATAATAAAAATGATAATATAATCAAAGAACTTTATTAGACTACTTGTTAACATTTTTTGGTCACTAGAAGGACTTAGGTTTGAATCATGGTTACACTCCAGTTTCCTTAAAATATTAGTTGGGTGCTTGGGTTATCTATTTCAAACTTTTCACTATTCTTTATGCAATTTTTTATGGTTGCATAAAATTTTGCAACGTTTCAGCACTAGTCTCACTTCTTTTTTCTTCTTCTTCTTGAATTGTTTGTTTTATAAGGTTAAGATAAAAGTAATTGTTGTAAATCTATTTCTGGCAATTGAACAACTTCAGCTCTCCTAGATTCAAAGTTTGGTTGCCTTCTTCCTGTTCTTTCTCTCAGTCCGAGACATTCATCCTTGGATTTAGCAAACTTTGCTTAACCAGATAGTTACTGAACTGGGATTCTCTGATATTGGTTTAGGGTTGACAAAATGCTTCATCTCTTGAATCTGTGAAACCAGCCTCACGCTATGCCCTCCACTCTAAGAGTCAAGAGACCTAGGCCTTCACTAACGTCCCCATACTTAACTCTCAACTTGGAACGGACAGGCAAACATTTTGCAGACACAGGCCCAACCCAGCAAGTCTCAGTGTTATTCCATCACATTGATGCTCCCACTTGAGTCACAAGCTGGAGTAACTCAGCTCAGCAATCAGAGCTCTTGTCAGAAATGAAAAATTAAGATTGTAAAAAATTGTAAAAAAATTAATTTAATTTAATAAGAACAAATACTATATCATAAACATGCCTACAAACTTCTTGATGAATTAGATTTCTATTCAATAGTAAGGCACAACTTACTTGTATTGTTCAAGTAAGAGAATCCTATTAATGGCATTCCAAACATAATTTTTTTTACTATTGGTTGTTAGGCTCAATAAAGCACATGTTATGAAAATTAATAGTATAAACAAATAAAGATAATATGAGTATTAATAGTATAAACAAAACATGAGAAAAAACTAAGTAGACAAGTCAACTTATTGCAGCAATTGTGCTGAATGCCCCCACTTGTTGTAACTCACCTGCAATTTGGCACCCTTGACAGATAATATACAACCATTTCTGCTTCATTTTTTTAAGCTTTGAGAATATAACTGACAAAATAGGCTATGCATTTCCCTTACCAGTAGAGAGCAAACAAGATTACAATTTTAAACAAATTTGTATTCCATAACCATAATCCAGACACAAATTGTTAAACTGTTTTTGAGTGGGATGCAGAAGACTCATGCAATAGTGCAAAACAAGAGTCATGCATAAGAGTTCCAATAGCAAGCTATTGTAATGAACACTTTCCCTCAAAAAATAAATTTAATATAGTGTGAATCAATGATCCACATATCATATATTAAACTGATAAGAACAGATACTACACTTGATCTTAGCCAAAAGGTTGACATCGGTCTGCGTCCGGACGACTCGATATCAGCTCGAATCCGGAAAACTCAACATCGACCTCAACTCAGATGACTCGACAACGGCCCGGGCCCGAACGACTATACATCGGCTTGGGCCCGAACGACTCGACATCGGCCCGGGCTAGAACGACTCGACATCGACCCGGGCCCAAACGACTCGACATCTGCCCGGGCCTGCTCGACTCGACATCGGGTCGGACCCGCTCGGCTCGGCATCGGTTCGGGCCCGCTCGGCTCGGCATCGGTCTGGGCCTGCTCGGCTCGGCATCGGTCCGGGATCGCTCGGCTCGGCATCGGTCCGGGCCCGCTCGGCTCGGCATCGGTCCGGGCCCGCTCGACTCGACATCGGTCTGGGCCCGCTTGATATCTCTGTAATGCTAATGGGTTACATCTATGTTTGAGTGGTGGTTCAAGATTTAGTATGCTGTGTTTAAAACTTACCAGAGGTCTCATAATAAATTTCAATTAAAATTAAATATTTTAATGTTTATAAGAATATCTTAATCGTAGAATTATTAGCAACACATTACTATTTTCAGAAATCACTTGAAAATTTAAACCCTTAAACAAAATTATACTATAAGAAAACTAAAAGTACAAATTAGAATTTAACTTTAAAATATAACCAAGCAAAATCACTTGAAATAGTCTTTATTGATAAATGTTTTATTAATAGAAATTAGGATAAGAAATTAGGTCTTTCTTCTAAACTATTCCAAGGAGAGCATTGATCTTTCTCTCCAGTAAAAATCAAACATGGTCCATCTTCTCTAAGTAGTAACATCTATCGATATCCCTGTTTACTTTGTAAATATCAAACCTATGCAAGAAGTTAATTTTGAAACTCCACGAAAAATTATCATGAGGTTAAAGATGTTGCACACCAAGATCATCGTCAGTAGATTTCGAGTGAAGTAACAGATCTCGACCTCCTTGTAATTCATTTATGACAATCACAGTTGTTAGTGGTGATTTTGGTACAAAAAAAGCATGGCTTGTTGAAGGTAGCACAAGTAGCCAAAGTAAGAAAAAACTTCTAAGAGTCACTCACAAACATGGCTCCTTTTCCAATTGTCATGGTCTAAGTTTAGTTAGAATGTTATGATTATTAGTATATTTATAGGTATAATCATCAATATCAATATAATTAATAATATAGAAATTATTAATATTCATATATTTAATATCATTTTTATTATTATTCAAATTAATGATACTATTAATTATTACAAAAATATTATTAACATTATTAAATAATATTGAATATTATTAATATTATTAAATTAATTAATAATATTATAAAAATTATTATTCAATATTATTATTAAATTAGTATTATCGGTTGTTTCGAAGAAACAATCGGTTGTTTTTCTGCAGCAGTTAAAAACTTGTTTTTGAATTTTAACCATGAGCAGAAGGAGTTCAAAGCAGATGACATTGATTATAAAAAGATGGTTTAACCATAAGAAAGAACTTTGAAACAGAAATTGAGAACAAATAAAGGAAGGTCTTATCCTTATGTTAATTCTTCAATGAGCCATGTGCTTTATGATCAAGAGGTCTCTTTTCACTGTTAAGGTCTTTTGCATAGCATTGATTCAGCTTCAATGACTATCTTTTTCTTCAAAAGCTTGATCAGATGACTCAGTTCCTACTTTTTCTTTAGTTTTCCTACATAAAAGATTTCAAGCAGCAAGATTTGGTCCTCTTACAAATTTGGGTCCGTTTGACTTTTCTTTGCAGTTAGAAACTTCACATCCCTTAGGAATCCATTTCATAAAACCTCTTGGAACATAATATTTCCTTATTTTACAGAACCTAACAGAGTGGCCTTTCTTCATGCAGTAAAAGCATGTAACAACCGGTTGTTTTTCTGATTTTCTTGAAATTTTTTTTGAAAACTTATCTTACTTATTCTGTGGATTAAAGCCTAAACCAGCCTTTCCAAAAACACAGCTTTGAGATGCCAAGACATTCTCAAAGTTTGATTTCCCCTTTGCAAGCTTGTCCACAGTTTCAACAAGATAGTGAACCTTTTTCTCAAGATTTTCACAATTTTCGCAAATGAGAGTATCACACTTGCAAGAGGCATTTTTGAAATGATTTTCCAATTTTTCAAAATCACTTTTTGCTTTTTCCAGATCCTCTTCAAGTGATTTAACTCTCTTTTCAAGCCAACTGTTAAGATCTTTCAATCGGTTGTTTGAAAGAACCAATCTATTAGCTTCATCATGTGTTTCTTGAAAAGCTTCAAGTAATTCACTGTAATTTTGTTCATTTAAGGAAGCAGATGAACTTACCTCACTTGAGCTGCAAGATTCATCATCATTTTCAGCTACCAAACATATGTTTTCTTTTTCATCTTCACTTGATGAAGAACTTGATGATGACACCTCATTTTCATCCCAAGCTATGTAGGCTCTTTTTGTCTTGCCTTTCTTCTCCTTGTAGCTAGTCTTTTTCTCTTTGCTCTTGTTTGGACAATCTGTCTTTATATGACCTTGCTCACCACAACCAAAACAAGTATAGTTATTTGAATTGAAATCATTGGGTTTCTTGTTTCCATACTTATCCTTGTTGTTGTCTTTGTTGCGGTTTCTCTTTAGGAATTTGCTGAATTTTCTTGACAGCAAGCTAAGGTTTTCCTCATCATTATCATCACTGGAATCTTGCTTTCCCTTGTGCTTGGATGATTTCAAGGCTATGCTCCTTGTGTGCTTATCTTCACTCTCTTGAACATTGAGTCTATTCATCTCTAGCTCATATTCCCTAAGCTTTCCAAACAAAGAAGCAATACTTAATGATGTTAGATCTTTATATTCGGAAATAGCAGTTACCTTTAGTTGCCATGCTCTATCAAGACATTTCAAGATCTTGATGTTCAACTCTTCTTTATCAAAGGTCTTGTCTAGGCTCATAAGGTGATTGATGATGTGCGTAAATCTTTTATGCACCTCAACAATTGTTTCTCCTTTAAGCATTCTAAACATCTCATACTCTTGGATAAGAGCATGCTTTCTAGCTCTTTTCACCTCATTTGTTCCTTCATGAGTGACTTCCAAAGTGTCCCACATTTCTTTTGATGATTTGCATTGCGAGACCCTGAAAAACTCATCAAAATTTAAAGCAGAGGTTATAATATTATTGGCAATGCAATCGAATTTGGCCTTTTTGCTTTCTGCATCAGTCCATTGAGACCATGGTTTCTCAATGACAGATCCATCCTTTTCAAACTTTGGGATAAAAGGACCATTTTCAATTGCATCCCAAATTCCTTTGTCAAGAGATTCCATAAATATTTTCATTCTTACTTTCCAAAACTGGTAGTTCAAACCACAAAACAAAGGTGGTCTGTTAATTGAAGCACCTTCCCCAAAAGGTAGTCTATCAACCATTAAAAAAGATTTTTAGGATCAACTTGAATAACTTTCATGAACCAAGCTCTTGATGTCAATTGTTAGAAAAGATGGCTTTAAACTAGAGGGGGGGTGAATTCTTTAAAGAGGGTTTTCGCAAACTTTTCAAACAAGAATGAATTTATCTCAGGAAACAATTGATTCAGAAATTCAGTTGGCCAAAACAGCAAGCAAAAGCTGTAGTACTAGAAAAACAATCGGTTGTTTTTAAGAAACAATCGGTTGTTTATACCAGCAAACAACAAAATAAACTGAATTTAAAGAGTTAGAGATAGAAAGATTGTACACAATTGTTTATACTGGTTCACTCCAAACCCAGAGCTACATCCAGTCTTCTCAGAACCCTGAGGAAATCCACTAAGCAATCACACCTTGATCACTTACATAACAACCAAGAGAATGACCTTGAACACCTCAAGAAACACACTCTCCTTGGTCAACACACCAACACTAAGATTGCTGATCTTGATCCCCTCAAGAACACACAACCAATCTCAGAAAAACACAAAAACGAATACTTGTTCAACAGAGTACAAGGATTACACTTGTTACAAAAGATAATCTGAAATCAATACAAGCAGAATCCTATTCCATACACTTTGATCAATCACAAACTCTTAGTAATCCCAGCTCTTTGAAAAACTCAAAAACTCTTAGCAAAAACTTTGTCAAAGATTCTTAATTTGCAAAACTGTTTTTCTGAATATATTCAAAGATGTAGTTTGTTATCAAATCTTAACAAACTCTTAAATTGCATTAAAAGATTGGTCAAAGCATTTAATGATTGGAGCGTAAGCAATTAAAGCATTTAAAGCTCAGTCAAACAGAAAACAGTTTTTCTGTTATGGTCCCAAAACAAACAATCGGTTGTTTCCTCGAATCAGTCGGTTTTTTTGGTACTTAATAGTTCAACCATTTTAAAAACAATTTTCAATCTTTTTCTCAAAATACCTAAGTACAAACAATCGGTTGTTTCGACAAAACAATCGGTTGTTTTAACTTAGTTTAAAAACATTTTACTTTCACAAAGATTGAGAATGTTAATGCTTTAGATTTAATCAAATGGTGGATTACAACATATAAACTACCCCAGAACTAAACTAAACCAGCACAGCAACATCAAGCATAGCAGAGGCTTCAACATCCTTCAAAGGATTTGGATTCTTCAAAGCTTGAACACCACTTGGTTCAACAATCTCCCCCTGTTTGATGAAGACAAATCCCTAATGCTTGTGTCGTACCTGATTAAATCTGAAGCAGTTCCTGCAATAGAACTTTGAACAAAACATTGAACTTCTGATATTTTGTTAGCGCACAGATAAACAGTTAATAACCTTCAGAACTAAATATCAGAAAAAATATTACATATCCCAAACTGTTTTAACAAATAAAAACAGAAACTTAAACACAACATATATCTCCCCCTATTTGTCTTCACAAATAGACAAAGATAAGAGATAAAACAATATATTGTTTGGATTACATCAAAATTAAAACAGTAACAGCAGAAAGAAAGAAATTTAAAAAGCCAGATACAACAGCAAGAAAACAATCGATTGTTCTGATAACCAATCAGTTGTTTTTCCTTCACTCTTCTTCATCAGCAAACTGAAGATCAAAGATTTGATTCTGAACAACTTCAATCTGTTCATCCAGAGTCATGAATCTTGCATCCATGTTGTTGAATCTGTTATCAATGTTCTGGAAGTTGCTAACACACAGATCATGAAGATTCCTTTGATTCTCCCCAAAAGTATCAAGCCTATTGATCATGTATCTTTCAAAAGAAGACATGGTTGGCATTCCATATTCCTGATCTCTAGCACCAACACTAGGTCCAACATCTTGATAATCTTCAGGTTGATCTTCATTTTGAACATCCATATCAGCAGGTTCATCTTGTTCAAGATTAGCAGCACCACTAGATGAGGCACCATGATCACCATCCTTGCTTATCCATTTTCCACCTACTTTTGTAAAATCCATCTTGCTGAGTGATCCATTGTTCAACTCTTGAGTTGACTTGACCAACTCAGAAGTTTCATCTTCAAGGTTAACTTCAAAATAGAGTAGAAATTTAGATATCAAAACAGCATATGGATAATGATAATCTCCCAACCTCATGGGTTTTTGCATGAGTTCTTTGATGATATGGATTCAATTGATTTTGATTTTCTTGGTGATGCAGAAGATATATACCAGATCTTCTTCAGTTAGCACAGAATGATTACTCCCCCTTGGAGTTAGAATCCAAGTTACAATGAGAGCAAGCAATCTCTCATCAAGCTTCAAACCTCCAACCGAGCATGTACTAACTTGAGCATGTTTATTCTTCAAGCAACTTTTGTAGAATTGGATTTTGTTAAAATCCTCCACCACTCCAAGGTTTCCCTTGTTGATTCTAAGACCAGAGAACTTGAGACTAGCAACAACAGTCCATACTTCATTAGTTATCTCCATTTCTACACCCTTCACATGAGAAACTAGATTGTTTCCCTCAAACTTTAGGTTTGTGTAGAACACCCTCACCAAATCTGGATATATGTTTCCCTTCATCTCCAGAAACTTTCTGAGAGATTGATCCTTGAGCAGCCTTCTCACATTAAGACTATTAAATATTATTAAAGATGATTAAATACTATTAATATTATTAAATAATTATTAAAATTATTAATATTATTAAATATTATTAATATTACTAAATATTATTAATATTACTAAATATTATTAAATCATTATTATTATAACAAATATTATTAATACTGTTAAATATTATTAATATTTATTATAATATTAATACTAGCAAAAACACTTACTTGTATATCCGTATTCACATTTTTTATTTTTATCATTATCATATGTATATTTATATTTATTAAAATAACTAGAAATTTATATGTATTCAAATTTTTAAACATTAATTTATCTATATATGTTCTAAAAAAAAAGAAAAAACACTCATTTAAAATATTTAATTTTAAATATTTGCTTGTAAATTCCAAGTTCTTGGTCACGGGGAATTTTTTTAATATTTTCTAATTACACACCTTCAAGGAATGTTTAGTTGGAGAATTCTTTTACACTAAATAATTGGAAAAAAAAATCATGAAATTTAAATGGTAGAAACTACAACAATGTGTATAAGAATGAAAAAAAAAAGTCAAAAAACTGCTACAGAGAGAATGTAGACAAGCCAATAACAAAATATTTTTATACATTTCTCTTTTAATATTTTTTTTTAGAAAAGTAAATTGCTAAATGATGGATTTATTGTATTAATTTTGATATGCAGTTAAGAATATATATTATTCCTTCAAATAAATAGAGTTCACCATGAGAGAAAAATAAAATAAATCAATTTTTTTCATAAATTAAGTTTAGTTTATATAAGTTAAAAGCAAAAATTTAAATAAAATATGAATAAAAATCTATAAATTAATTTTAATTTATAAAAAAGTTACATTTTTCTTTTTAACTCTCTTCTCTAAAAATTATGCTCACAGCAGCGCCGGTACCTACACCCACGGCACCAGCAACTCCACCACCATCATTTTTAGGGATGAGAGAGATGTTCCTTTGGGACATTAGGGGGGAGAAGAGAATAAATAAAGGGAAGGGAGAGAGAGACGTTTTAGAAGAGTGAGTGAGAAATGTAGGTGAATTAATCGTGAAGAAGAAGTTGGGTGATAATTCTTTGGAAAGGAAACTTGTTGAACCATTGAGATTGTATCTCATTTACCCTAGTGGCCAATTGACCAATTTGATTTTCCAAGTTTTGAATGGTGATATTTGTTCTCTGTTGGAAATTCATGTTGTGCTTAACCATCTGTTTCATCTTGTCTTTGAGAGACAATCCATTCTTGGATGGTCTAGCAACTAGTGGTGACAATTGTTAATCTGTTGGCATAAATGTGGGGGGTTTGTGAGGTGGCCTAGTAACATGTTGATATGACATATGAGCTTGTTGCTATTGTGCATGTCGTTCCCCTAACTCATACTAGGATGATTTCTCTAACTTGGATTCTATTTGTTGGATGAGAGATCGGGGTTGTAGTGTAAAAAGGAAAATCAATAAATGATCCATTGATGAGATAGAGAAAAGCGAAAAAGGATGTGAGAGACATTCCACGTGTGCAATGTGTGCCCCCAAATCATCAAGTTAACGCCGTTGGTGAAAACTTAATGGAAGGGACCAAATTGAACCTTTTTATAAAACTTTAGGACCAAATTGATTTTTTTTAAAAAAACCACTATATTGAATCGAATATTGACCCCAAGAGTAGGGACCAAAAAAGTAATTAAATCTTTTATAATTTACCTTATAATTATTAATATTAATTTTTTTTAAGTATATTTGTTCTGAAAGATCACATGAGCAAGAGAAAAATGTTTTTAATTCACATTATTGATAAGGAGCACTAGAGTTTGCCTTCTGAAAGGGACAAAGTTTGATGGGCTAAATCTTCTTATGGTATTTGTCACAAAGCAAAATATTTACGTAAGTAGAGCAATTTAAAATTTATATATTACATAAATGGATAAATATTTTTTTATTAAGAAAATAGGTAAGTCGTGATAATGTGAGACGACTTCACCTTGCTAAAGTCGTTTCAAATAAAGAAGATTTAATTAAACAAAGAACTTGTTATGTGTTTCCACAACTTTAGTGTTATATGTGATTTCGCTTTGAGGTCGTTCTAGGTTGGAACGACTTTGATTGAGTAATTTTTTAATTTTCTATCTCACGCCATCATCAAAAGTGCATGCAACAACACCTTGTACCCGAAGTTGTGCCTCTCAAGCATAGCCTATGAACCCAACTTGGTCGACAAAGCTTCCAGCAATAAAAATTTGATTTTTTTATCCACTAAGAATAAATGTAATAAAATAGAGTTACTTAAAAGGTAGTCCAATCCTTATATAAAAGAATCCATATAAGAGTACATATTACCTAAATACGAACAACCAGTACTGAAATAATCCAGCTCATTATCTTTCCACAACCAAACGACCTTTAACTGGTTGTAACACCAGCTTGGACACCATCTAGATTGCTCCTAGTGCTACACCAAAGAATAAAAAAAAATACAAGAGGTCCTATGTGGCAAAAATATATGACACTAGATTGTAATAATCTAGTTTATATAATGGAACAATTATTTATTTGATATTTTATTTTCTTTATATAATAAAACAATTATTTGTTTAATATTTTATTTCCCTGTCAAGATGAGGTGTAAATATTTTTATATAATCCAATTATAGTATTATAAAATTAGTAATTATTTTAAAATATAATCCGTATTGCTTTTAATTTATTAATAATGCAACAAAAAACTGTAGTAAAAAGTATGAAAATCTAACATCACAAATTTTAGTAGTTTTAAAATATGTTTTATTCACTTGTAAAAATTATTTTATTCACTAAAAAGTATTACACTTTTTAGATTTAGTTCTTCTTTAATAATTTAATCCTTGTATATAATAAAATTAGTATAGGTTTAGTCTTCCAAAAGAACCATTTTTAAAAACTAAAAAATAAATTTTATCTTTCATGAATGTATACCTCTGTTTAGTCCTCAATGACTTTTAACTCCTTTAATATATGCAAATATACAAACATAGGTAAACTTATTTTGAAAAATTGTTTAGATGAAATAGGACTTTCAACAGAACTAGAGTAGTTGAAATTATTATTACTTTTTTATTTTTTTAATAATATTTTTTTCATGTGATGATAAATGATTGTTGTTATTTGAAGTATCAACATAGTTGAGATGTCAAGTTGCATAATTTTGTTTAACATGAAAGTTTTTTATAACCAAAATTACTATTACTAATTTAAAATATCCTTCCTTTTCTTCCATGTTGGTTCCCCTCACACTTTCGTTTTACCATCACCATCACCATCACCGTCTTCCCAATCTCATTTAGTAACAATAATAAAAATTAAAAAAAATCAAACTCTTTCCTTCCATAAAGTTATTCATTTTTAGTTAAACATTTATATATGTTGTAAGTTTGTAAATTTTCAGTTAAACATTTATGTATTTTGTAAGTTTGAAAAATTTTAGTTAAACATTTATATATGATGTAAGTTTGAAAATTAAAGAGCAAAAACTAGAAAATTAAAGATTATTATGAGACAAATAGGAAAGAGAGTTTCATAAGATGGATCATTAATAAATAGGAAAATACATGCTTGATACCAAGTTTGAAAGATGAAATAGGATGATGGAAGTGCCTTTGAAACGAGATTAAGAAATGAAGATAAATTAGGAAGATGAAATAAGAAGATTAAGAAATGAAAATAAGAAAAGTGATTTCTAAAATTATATGTGTGCTTACATGATATAATTCCAAAAAGAACTAATAGAGGAAGGCACCACAAATAAACCTAAGGATGATAGCCATAAGAATTGGTGGATTCTTGATAAGATCGCAAGATGAAGGAAAAAACCCTAGCGGAGAAATATTCTCTCTTAAAAAATCCCAAAATATTCACCCCTCATTTTGATTTTCAAAAGTGTATAAATACAAATTTAGTTTTAGGTTTTGAGTTCAAATCCTAACTCCAAGCAAAATAATAATATTATTTTATTTTAATACTCCAAGTATGTTGTGTATGTAATGAGCCTAGACTTTTTAAAATATGGGTCATTCAACAATTGGACCTCCAAAAGATTAGTCGTCTTTGGCTTGAATGTCTGCATCATTACAACTAATTAAAAGTGATATGTGTTTTCTCTCTAAAATTGTTAAAAGTCGTCTCCGAAAATAAATGTGTAAAAAAGTGAAGTGGAAAATCAATGGAATTTGTTGTAAAAATCACTTAAACTTACCATAGGTCTCGTAATAAATTTCAATTAAAGTTAAATATCTTAATCGTAGAATTATTAGCAACACAATATTCTTTTCAGAAATCACTTGAAAATTTAAACCCTTAAAAAAAATTATACTATAAGAAAACTAAAAGTACAAATTATAATTTAACTTTAAAATATAACTACGCAAAATCACTTGAAATAGTCTTTATTGATAAATATTTTACTAATAGAAATTAGGATAAGAATTTATGTCTTTCTTCTAAAGTTTTCCAACCATAGCATTCATCTTTATCAAACATCAAACATGGTCCATCTTCTCTAACTACCCAATTGCATACGAAACATCTATAGGCATCCCTCTTTGCTGTGTAAATATCAAACCTATGCAAGACAGATTCCCATTGAAAGGAACAATGAAACAACGTTGTTCTAAAGAAGTTAATTTTGAAACTCCTTGAAAAAGTATCAAGAGGATGAAGATGTTGCACACCAAGATCTTCGTCAGCAGATTTGCAGTGAAGGAACAGATCTCGACCTCCTTGTAATTCATTTCTGACAGTCACAGTTGGTTGTGGTTTTGGTGCAGAAAAAACATGGTTTGTTGAAGGTTGCACAAGCACTAGTACAAAATATGAAAACAACGACCCTTTATTTAGTGCGGCTTTGCACTTAAATGCATTTGTAAAAAATGCGGTGGCATTTTTGTAATTAAATTGATTTACAAATGCGGTTATAGGGTAAGACCGCATTTGTAAATCAATTCAAATGATTTACAAATGCGGTCTTACCCTAGAACCGCATTTGTAAATCAATTTTACCCTAAAAATTGAAGCGCGCCACTAGTTTTCACTTTCACTTTCGTCTTCTCCGCTCTTCGTTTCAACGTTCTGTTTCAGCGCTCCCTTTGCATTGTAAGTTTCAGCTCTCTCCGCTTCAACGTTTGTTTTCGTTTTCATTTTTGTCATTGTCATTATTCACTTCCTTGGCATTGTCATTTCGTTTCCTAACTCGTTTTTGTCATATAGGTGGTTACTGTTCTATTGGGTTCGCCGGTTTTTTCTGCTCCGCCACTGCCACAGCTTCCGCCACCGCCACAACTTCCGCCACCGCCTGCGCCTTCGTCTTCATCTTCGTCCTCGTCTTCGTCTTGTGCGTCTTCGTCCTCGTCTTCGTCTTGTGCCTCTGCCACTCCGATCACCATCAACCTAAAGGTTGGTGTTGTATTTAATTTATATTTAATATTTTGAATTTATATTTAATATTTTGAATTGTTATTTTTCTGTATTATAATATATATTTAATTAATAACTAATACAACTTGGAATTTATAACTAATAACTAATAATTTATATATTTGTGTGTATTTTGAATTTTTGTATTATATAATTTCTATTTTCTTAAATTTATATTATATATTTAGTTAGTTGTTAATTACATTTTAATAAAAGTTTTATGTTATGTTAGTTATTGTTACTTTTAGAATAGAAATATCGTGTTTGGATTGAGTCCGGGGGTGTTCGACCCTCGGCAAATGTGTGAGATTGAATAGAATACTAATTATTAGAAAATCCTAACTATATTCCAGAATATATAATGGATCGAAGTTGGATTAATGCTGTTCGTATGAGTGATGAATACGAAAGGGGAGTAGAGGAATTTATACAATTTGCGCAGCGTAACGCGATTATTAGTGGTCATGATGGAGCAAAGATCAGGTGTCCGTGCGTTAACTGTTTGAATGGAAGGATACTGGATGTGAATATCATGAGGGAACACCTGCTGTGTGATGGGTTTCTTCGATCTTATACAACTTGGACATGGCATGGTGAATTATTAAATTTACCACGTGTTTCCGTAACTGAGGAATATGTGGGTTCTACCATGGATGAAGCAGTACACGATGATGGAGATGATGATCGATTGGAGGACATGAATCGTGATGTGGGAGCTGAGTGTTTTGCAAAAGCGCATGGATATGAAAGTATGTCAAAAGATGCAGAAACTCCTTTGTATCCTGGATCAACTAACTTCACACGGTTGTCGGCGGTGTTAAGATTGATGAATTTGAAGGCAATAAACAGATGGACTGATAAAAGCTTCACGGAATTGCTCCAGCTGTTGAAGGATATGCTTCCAGAGGAAAATAGTCTACCTAATCGTAATTATGAGGCCAAAAAGATTCTTTGTCCAATGGGTATGGAGTACAAAAAGATACATGCATGTCCTAATGATTGTATATTATACCGGAAAGATTTTGAATTGTTGAAAAGTTGTCCGAGGTGTGGGTTATCACGTTATAAGTTGAAACAAAAAGATGATGATTCTATTGATGACATGGAAAAGCATGGACCCCCAATGAAGGTTATGTGGTATCTTCCCATCATTCCAAGGATGAAGCGTTTGTTTGCAAACCCAGACGATGCTAAGAATCTTAGATGGCATGCAGATGAGAGGAAATGCGATGGCATGTACCGACATCCAGCTGATTCTATTCAATGGAAGAAATTTGATGATGACTTTCCAGAATTTGGTAAAGAATCAAGAAATAACCATAATTACATTTTTTTAAAAAAAATTGTTTATCTCATTAGTTATTGTCAAAATTATGTAGTACAAAAAAACTTTTAAGAAATTTCTTATGTAAAAGATAAATTTAAAATATTTTTTTTTTATGTTTGTTACTTGTAATAAAATCATTATGAACGTCTCTAAAATTGACAGTGATATGCCCTTTCTCTCTAAAATTGTTAAAAGTCGTCTTCGAAAATAAACGTGTAGAAAAGTGGAAGTGGGAAATCAATGGAATTTGTTGTAAAATCATCTAAACTTACGAGAGGTCTCATAATAAATTTCAATTAAAATTAAATATTTTATTGTTTACAAGAATATCTTAATCGTAGAATTATTAGCAACACTATTCTTTTCAGAAATCACTTGAAAATTTAAACCTTAAACAAAATTATACTATAAGAAAACTAAAAGTACAAATTAGAATTTAATTTTAAAATATAACCAGCCAAAATCACTTGAAATAGTATTTATTGATAAATGTTTTATTAATAGAAATTAGGATAAGAAATTAGGTCTTTCTTCTAAACTATTCCAAGGAAAGCATTGATCTTTCTTTTTAGTAAAGATCATACATGGTCCATCTTCTCTGACTACCCAACTGCATAAGGAACATCTATCGGCATCCCTGCTTGCTTTGTAAATATCAAACGTATGCAAGATAGATTCCCATTGAAAGGAACAATGGAACAACGTTGTTCTAAAGAAGTTAATTTCGAAACTCCACGAAAAATAACGATGAGGATGAAGATGTTGCACACCAAGATCATCGTCAGCAGATTTGCAGTGAACGAACAGATCTTAACCTCCCTGTAAATCATTTCTTACAATCACAGTTCGTTGTGGTAACTTTGGTACAGAAAAAACATGGCTTGTTGAAGGTTGCACAAGCAGCCAAAGTAAGAAAAAACTTTTAACAGTCACATACATAGCTCCTTTTCCAATTATCATGGTCTAAGTTTAGTTAGAATGTTATGATTATTAGTATATTTATAGGTATAATCATCAATATCAATATAATTAATAATATAGAAATTATTAATATTCATATATTTAATATCATTTTTATTATTATTCAAATTAATGATACTATTAATTATTACAAAAATATTATTAACATTATTAAATAATAATATTGAATATTATTAATATTATTAAATTAATTAAATATTATTAATATTATTAAATTAATTAAATATTATTAATATTATTAAATTAATTAAATATTATTAATATTATTAAATTAATTAAATATTATTAATATTATTAAATTAATTAAATATTATTAATATTATTAAATTAATTAAATATTATTAATATTATTAAATTAATTAAATATTATTAATATTATTAAATTAATTAAATATTATTAATATTATTAAATTAATTAAATATTATTAATATTATTAAATTAATTAAATATTATTCATATTATAAAAAATATTATTCAATATTATTAATATTATAAAAAATATTATTCAATGTTATTAATATTATAAAAAAAATTCTTAATATTATTAAATATTATTAATATTTTTAAATACTATTAAATATTATTAATACTATTAAATATTTTTAAATACTATTAAATATTATTAATACTCTTAAATATTTTTAAATACTATTAAACATTATTAATACTATTAAATATTATAAAGTATTATTAATATTATTTAAAATTATTAATTTTATTAAGACTATTAAATATTATTAAATATTATTAAAAATGATTAAATACTATTAATATTATTAAATAATTATTAAACATTATTAATATTATTAAATATTATTAATATTAATAAATATTATTAATATTACTAAATATTATTAATATTATTAAATATTATTAATATTAGAACAAATATTATTAATAATGTTAAATATTATTAATATTTATTATAATATTAATACTAGCAAAAACACTTACTTGTATATGTGTATTCACATTTTTTTATTTTTATATTATCATATGTATATTTATATTTATTAAAATAACTATAAATGTATATGTATTCAAATTTTAAAACATTAATTTATCTATATATGCTTAAAAAAAAACACTCATTTAAAATATTTAATTTTAAATATTTGCTTGTAAGTTGAAAGTTTTTGGCCATGGGGAATTCTTTTAATATTTTCTAAGTACACACCTTCAAGGAATGTTTAGTTGGAGAATTCTTTTACACTAAATAATTGAAAAAAAATCATGAAATTTAAATGGTAAAACAATGTGTATAAGAATGGAAAAAAAAAAAAAAAAAAAGTCAATGAACTGCTATAGAGAAGGTAGACAAGCCAATAACAAAATATTTTTATACATTTCTCTTTTAATATATTTTTTTTACAAAAGTAAATTGCTAAATGATGGATTTATTGTATTAAGTTAGGGTGGTTTTAAAGGCTTGGTTGGTGGTTGGAGGTAAGAAATTAGTTATGTTGAACTGTAATGGGTGATTATAGAGGCGTGCAAGTTTCTATAAATAGTAGGAATGACTTTCAGAATAGGTAATTCAGAAAAAAAAAATTGAATTTTAGAATAATTAATTTATAATACAGAAAACTCATTCCGAAATGGAATGTTATGTAAGCTAAAGATTTTTGCATAACAAAAAATATAGAAGAAAGAAAATTATTCCAAAATATTTTTTATGGAACACAGTTTTTGACTTCTAAATTGTTAAATCTAGAATTAAAAAATTATATTCTGAAAAGAGTATTTTCTTCTAGATTTTCTATTTTAAAAAAACTTTTTTTGACCGTTTAATATATGACCATTTTGCTTAATTAATAAGAGTTTGATATACATTCAGCTCCCTTCTTCAAACTCTCCATTCGAGTTCCCTCAGAACTATTATCAAGAATGAGATGATTCCAATAGCAAGGATGAGATGATTCTTTTACATTCTATGGAATCAACTTGAGTTGGAGATAGCTTAGGCACTTTTAATAGAATTGCATCAAGGTTCTATGTTTCAAGAACTCACCAAAACTTGCACCAAACACCAAACTCATATGGAAGATCCATCTATTGCCAATTGAACCTAAATTGTGTAAAAAGGCAAAAGCACCAATTAAAAAGATCAAGAACAGAAATGCACCGAACAAATCAGCTAGAATTGAAGAAGAAACAAATGGAAACAGCCAATGAAACTATGAACCGAAGCAAAGCTGAAAATAAACTGAATTGCCGAACCAAAAAGAAGCTAAACATGTTTTAGGAATTTCATATGAACATGGAGATGAAAGAAGAACTTATAGAGATGGATGCTTTGGTTTGATGATCACGCCACTTAGAGGATGAAGGCTCCAAGATGAGTGAGCAAGTGTCGCCACTTGAGAGAACCAAATGCACTCAAGATAAGACAAGGTGAAGGAGAAGACAAGTTCTCACAAATTTTCTCTCAAATTGAGTAGAGTTTCTCTATTACTAATTTCCAATCTGAATTTTACAAGAGCCCACACCTCTATTTATAGTGTGAGGGTGCTGGAAAATAGGTGGGAAAATTCAAATAAAACTCATTTGAAATTCCCACAAAAAACAAGTCTCATGGGAGGTGTGACCTTTTTCTACTATGACACCTCCTAAAAACTACACCTACACCTACTCTCGTAAGTCACATGGACAATGTGACTTTAGTTTACATATTCATACTCCTTTATTTAATATCCACACCTCCTACAAGAGTAAATCAAATGATGCTCTTTTATTTAATGCTTGGCCTTGCCCCTCATGGGATGGTCTTGGACTTTTTGGGCTTTGGCCTTCTTGGGCTTGGGCTTGGGCCTCATCTTTATTTTATGTCTTTTTTTAATTTTGAGAAGACTAGAAGGAAGAACTTCAAATGTGAGGGTGAATGCCCTCTTCCTTCATTAATAAAAGCCTCCTTTATTTGATTCTCATCATACTCCTCGAGTTGGAGAGAATTCATCCACGAATTCTGAATCCCTGCATATAACAAAGTCAGTTTATTTTTACACTTAAAAGTGGAAGAAAAAGGTAAACATGACTTAGCATTTGGAAACAAAGGAATTTCAGAAAAGGAGGTTCTAGAAATCGACCAAGTTGGAAAAATTTGTTTGGGAATGACGATATGTTTTGGAAAAAGACCTCTTAAATGGTGAGAACCATTAGGAGGTATAAAATCATCCCTAACATTTTTTAACCAAGATGGTGTTGAAATAGGAACCTTGGGTAATGAAAAAGATAAGGAAGGAAAACACCTTGGAGGTGAAAGGATAAGACCCATGTCAACTTGGCCTTCTTTGTCTTTTTCATATTTACTTGTGGTAGGTGGGTGAGTTAGGTCTTGCTTTACCTTGTTTATCATTAAGGTTTGCTTTTGTGGACAATGAAGAGCTATATGCCCAAAACCTAAACATTTAAAACATTTGATATTTGAAGTTTTGGTAGGTGACTTAGGAGTAGAAGGATTTGTAGTAGAAACTTTTTTTGGAGAAATGGTTTTCAAAAGATATAATTCCATCTTGATGGCTATGCGAAGCACTTGCTTTAAAGAAGAGTACTCATTTAATTCTATAAATTCTCTAATATTGCTTCTCAAACCACGTATAAACCATTTTATCTTTGACTCTTCATTAGCATGCATATTCATTTTAGTCAAAGTTGTTTCAAAATCTTTAAAGTATTCATCTACCATCCTATGTCCTTGAGGAAGCCTTTGGAACTTCAACAAGTGTTCCTTCCTATAAGGAGGAACAAACCTCGCGCGCATACACTCTTTCAAAGTATTCCAAGAAACCACGGGAGGTTTCTTGCAATATATAATGTCCATTACAATTTTATGCCACCATTCTTTGGCATAAGCACTAAATTCTAAGGTGGCTAGCTTATATTTGTGCTCATCTAGGATCTCATGGAGGTCAAAAATCTGTTCACATTTAGCCTCCCAATCTAGATACACATTAGGATCACTATCCCCATTGAAACTAGGAATTTTGACCGAAGGGAGCTTGGCCTTTGCATCTCGGTAGTAGCCATCTTCACGTTTATCTTCATAAACATGAGGTCTATATCCATGAAAGTGTTGTTGAGGTCTCCTTCTTCTATGTTCTTCTTCACGTCCATGATCATTGGAAGAGCCTCTAGATGAAGGTGTATGAGAATGACGTTCTCCATTGATTGATTTAGAGGACCTAGTGTGCTTCTGTTCCGTCCGGTTGACCGGGACGTCTTTGTGCGTGGCCTCAACCGTCAGCTAAGGACTCCTTCCCACTGATTGCCTGCGAATTCCTGCAAAAAAGAGGACAAAGGGGCGCCCTAGCGGCCGTTTGCACTCCGACGCTCAAGTCAGCCAGCAAGAAACACCAAAAAACTGTCCACCCACGTATCTGAGCACCGCGTATGGCACTCTGAAGGTGGTAAAAGAACTGTGTATGTGTCGTCTCCTTCAGGCAAAAATATTCTCCGGTCACTTGTACGTAACCTTAAAGCACGGGCAAGCAACCAAAGAGTTTCTCGTAAATTTGCCAAAGGTTCCAACCCTTTTTCCGACATTCTCAGCGCTATTTAAACTGCCCCAGCATTTAAAGCGCCTTAAAGCGCTTTTACACTCAAACGTAACGCACTCATTAAAGCGCTTAATTACGAAACGTAACGCATTTCAGACGTTGAAACGCTTGGGAGCCATAATAGTACCTGAATGCTAAAAAGGGAAACTGTACTGAATATCTTTAATTACCTGGCACCTGACTTGAGGGTGTTTCTATTCCGGCATTGCTGTCATACACGTGGAGGGCCTCACGACGCCTTGACCCCATCTGGGGGCGTTTCTGCCCATCTGGGGACGTTTCTGCGTGTGGGTCCTCCTGCTTGGGAGTGCTACTGCGCTAGGGGTGGCTTTTTGGGTGCCAACTCATGCCCTCAAGTATCTAGCCACTTACTCTGAGAGCGTATCTGCCTTCCTCTCACACCCTGCACCCGGTTATCCTGGGCGTGACCTTCCTCTTGGGTCGTATCTGTCCCGAAGGCGTCTCTGGGGCGGCAGGGGTACTTCGCGAGTCAGGCTGCCCTTTACTGGTACTATCACTATGGCCTTGGAGCCACCTTTTTCTTCTCTTTATCACTTTCCCGAGATATCGGGACCTGAGGCTTTCCCACGACGTCGCTCCCTCCATGGTCTTTCCTACCCATGGGTATCGGGGAACCACACCGTGATTGCCTTGCTTTTACACTGTTTAATCTGGCGACGCCCTCACCTGGGCGACGCCTTCACCTAGGCGACGCCTTCACCTAGGCGACGCCTTCGCCTAGGCGACACCTCCTCTTGGCGTCTCTACATCTGGGCGACACCTCGAGCTGACTTTGACTTTCCAGTCGTTGACTTTGACCTTGACTTAGTCAACGCCCTGATACGGGACGGTACACAAGCCCCCCAGTCTTAAGCCGAAGACTTGTCTTCAGCGCAAAGACTAAAGCCTTGCCCCCGCCATCCACGTGCCTTCCTGATGACGTGTCATTCTCTGCTGACTCAGCAAATTTTCGAATTACTGACGCGACATTATCTGAACCACAGGGGTATTCTTAATGACCGATTGGACATTCCCTGCAATGGGGATGATTACGCCTTTTGGGCTACCCTTTATCGCGCGCCGCGTGGCCCATCGCGTGGCCCTCCTTTAGAGACCTTTGCGCTTCCCCTGGGCAATCGACCTTCTGACGCGTGGCCCGATCCTGCGGCCCTTAGTTAGCGCCTCTTGGGTTACGAAATGTAACGTTTAAGTTACCCCAAACCCCGCGCTCACTCTACTGTTACATTCATTCACTCTGCAATTCCGCACTGTTCATCGCCTTCAAAAACCCCTTTCTCTGCAATCGCGATTCTCTCCTTCCTGCGCTCTCCTACTGCCTCCAAAGGTACGGTTTTTCCCTCCTTGATGATTCTCTTTACTGTATGAACTGCCTGGGACTGTCCATATTACCGCATTTCTCTGGATGTTGCTTGTATGCTTCGTTATTCCTCTTGTTTCCCTTCGTTCTTTTGCGGGTAGGGCGCTCCTAGGGTTCTTTCATTTTCCCCTTTTCTTCTCTCCAAACCCCTTTTCTTTGAACCCTTTCTTTCTCTTTTGATCTTCAGCATTGGTGTTGATGGCAAAAACCAAGACCACCGCGCCTCCCCCGCTCCCCAAGTCTCATTATAAGAGCGAATATGACTGGGCCCCCGATGAACTTCTGGACGAATGTTCCCTCCTGAACTCCGTTGAGGACGTGGAGGCCCACAGGGGGGACCCTGCCCTTTATAACTTCAATGCTTTCCACAAGAGTCATGACTCCCATGTCCTGGTAAGCCGAGTGCGACCTGGGATACCCGTTTGCGCGGACTCACGGGATACTGGGGGATGCGCTTTCTTCTTCCTCTACCAGATGGTGTTAAAAAGGGTGGGCCTGCGTCTGCCCCTAACTCCCTTCGAAAAAGAGCTATTGACAGAGATAAACACTGCTCCCGCCCAACTCCATCCCAACAGTTGGGCTTTCGTGAGGGGGTTCCAAATTCTCTGCGGCTACCTAGGAGTTCCCTCCTCTGTGGACGTTTTTCTTCACTTCTTCGAGGTAAAGAAACAAGGGAAAAGTCTCTGGATGAGCTTTTCTGGCATCGCCGGGCGCATCATCCTGACGCTCTTCCAGAATTCGTTCAAAGGCTGGAAGGGAAAATTTTTCAAGGTACGTGCGACCAAGCGCGATCCTACTATTCTAGAGGGCTTTCCCCTGTACTGGACAGACAAGCCCATAACTATGAAGCCCTTGGCTCTGGACGAACTTGCCCCGCCTGACCGGGATATATGCAAAGCCTTGGCGGGATTGGGAATAGTCTTTGATACCGCCAAGCTCATCGCGAACGAATTCAATGCCCATGGGCTTTCTACATACTTCGGTATCTGTTCTTGGCGATTTATGATGCATTAGTTGCTATGGTTATCTGCATTACCGTTTTTCACTGCACAATGTTACTTGCATTTCGCATCTCTTCCTGTATTGTGAATCCACATAACCGCTCCAGTGCTAATCCTTGTTGTCTGGCCTGTCTTGATGTAGGATCGGTGATGGGCACTTCCAAAAGAATAATGTTGGCGAAAGCACTGAAGGAGGCTCGTGCCGCCAAGGCAGGCGCCTCCTCCAGCCCTGCTGCCAATCCGGCTCTCCCACCGGCTCCGTCACCGCCACCTCCCGTCACCGCTGAAGCTTGTTCTAGCCCATCTCCGGCGTCTCCACCTGGCTCCAAAGTGCTCCCGACTCCCAGCTCTCCTCCGCCTATCACTGCCGTTCCCCTAGCTGCGGCCTCATCACCAGCTCCAACCCCTCTCGACAAAGGAAAAAGGGTTTTGGAGATTCTGTCAGATGATGAGGAATCAGAGGGTGTGGCACCCTTCAGGAGGAGAAAATCCGCGCGGGTTCCTCTTCTGGTAGAGACGCCGCCGCCGGGAGAGAACCCCTTCATGGACAACCCTCCAAGCGCAACCTCACTCCCTCCTATGATTCTTCAAGAGGAAAGGGGCGAAAGTGCCGAATCTTCCCCTCCTCTGCCGCCGCCAGAAACCGCCGCTTCCCCGGCTCCCGACGCTGCCGCCCCTGACTTCATTGCCATTCCCCCTCCAATCATGCACCTGATGAGGGGTTTCAGTGGCGGGACTATGCCAGAAGGTACTGACAGGAGGGAAGGTATGCCTTTCTATTTGGGGGCCTTCTTGGCGGTGGCTCTTGAATGGTGCTCCCAGGCCAGAAACGCTGTCTTGCAAACTCAAACTCTCCAGGCCTTGGAAACGAAAGCAACCACCCTGGAGGAGGAGATGAAGGCCCTGGGACGCCAGAACGAGGCTTATTGTTCCTCTCTGAAACAAGCACAAGAGTCCAGGGCAGAAGCTGAGAGGAAACTGGCAGAGGCCTTGGAGCTCCAGGCTGACTTCTACGCTCGTGAAGTTGCTCTCCAAGTACAGGTAGCGGGTCTTCAGGAATTGGTCAAAGCAGACGCGGAAACTCAAAAGGACCTGAAGGACCGTTGCTGTGAACAAACTGCCAAGGTGGAACGGATGGAGGAGGAAATGGCCACGCAGGCCAAAGCTATGGACCTTCTCCGAGTTGACTACGACAAACTGCAGGTCGAGGTTAGCCGGCTTCGTGTGGAGAAAGAGGCTCTGGAGAAGCAGGTGGCCTCTGGAGACGCCGCCATTGAGGAGCTGGAGAAGGAGAAAAAGTCCCTTATCCAGGAGATGGCGGGCACCTTCGAGGAGGGGTTCCAAGAGGCCCTGTCCCAGGCGTCCTGCGAGAATCCTGGCGTCAACCTTTCAAACTGCGACCCCACACGTAGTCGACGGGAAGGTCGTGCCCATGGATTTGAACGACTGAACTGCTGCCCCTCATCCGCCACCTTCCTCTTCAAGCTTAACTCTTCATTCTTTACCTTCGCTTTTTAATTTCATCTGCCAAAACTTGTAATTCTTTGAACTATCCACACTCTTGTTACTGATTCGGGACATTCGCATGGTTGTCCTTATTTCTTTTTCACATACGATTCCGCCTATGCGATCTCGTTCTCATCTTTTCCCTTCATACGCTTCAATTATTTTATCTGTATTCTGCCCGTTTCTCACACTTCGTCGGGCGGTTTGGTATGATGGGGTAAGGTCGCTCGCCAACCCTTACGCCCATGGAGAGGCTCACTAAGTGGCGCCGTATCGTCCACGGGACGTCTCTGATACCGAAAAGCTCTTTCTTTGATCTTTTAACACTCGGCGCCCACGCCTAAGGAGAGGCCTGCTAACGCAGCACCGTATCGTCCCCGGGTGTCTGAAACGCTGAGTGTTGTGGGGTTTTTGTTCCCTCCATGGTCTTTCCTGCCCATAGGTATCGGGGAACACCCTGCCGGTGACTCGCTGGCGTTTGACGGTCTCGTCTCCCTCCACAGTCTTTCCTACCTGTGGGTATCGGGGAGGCGCTGCAACTAACTTTGCTTTTATCTGATTTCTTCTCCCTCCTCAGTCTTTCCTACCTGGGGGTATCGGGGAGGTAACGCCAGTCGGTATTTGGGTTGGCGACGCCCGCGACTTCTTGTCTGTCGTCGCCCTTTACGTCTTTCCTGGCAACGCCTCGGGCGTCACCTTTACTTCGTCATCGACCTTAACTCTTGCCTTGGTCAACACTTGATAACAGCGAAGAGCCCAAGGCTTTGTCTGTGCCATCCACGTGGCGCTCCTCGTATAGCTGATGGGACCTTCTGTCATTCGACCTGATCCACGTGGCGCTACTTGTATGGTTTGTGGGACATTTGGTCAGTTCATCAAGACCTGACTCCTGCTATGCCCCTGACTCATTTTCGACGGCGGATCGTACCCTTGGATATTCTGTTGACGGGACATTTTCTGATTTAAACCAGTGGTGCCAGAGTCATCCTTTCATCTTCTGCCACGTGTATCGATCGTGCGGTGCGTCCATTCACGTCGTTTGGCGCTCTAACCGCTTTATTTAACTCTTCAAGCTCTGAAACTATCTTCACCATTTTCTCACTCTTCATAACCTACTTACGTTCTTTCTTCTTGCACCCTTTCCTCTTTGTCGAAGGGCTGTTCTAACTGCTCCCCTCGCTCAACTCTTGCATTTCCAGCCATCTTGATCTTGTTAAAGAATGTCTTCTCACGATGCTTCCTCCAGGGTCCGTCCCCAAGACTTGTACCCTTGGGCCTCGGGCGAACTTCTTGATGAGTGTTCATGCTTGCTCTCCACCAGGGCCGTACGGGAACACAAAGGGGAGTTGTGTTCTTACGACCATCGGGCCTTCGCGAGGAGGCACGATGACGACATCGCTGTGCTCCCTTGCACTCTGGGGGAGCCAGTGTGTGGAGACGGACGAGCGAACGACGGGGTCCCTTTCTTTTACTTTTACCAGGTGGTGTTCAAGACCATCGGGGTGCGCTTACCCTTCTCCCGGTTCGAGAAGGAACTGCTGACGGAGATCAACGTGGCTCCAGCCCAGTTATATCCCAACAGTTGGGCCTTTGTCAAAGCCTTCGATGTCCTCTTTGGGTTTCTGGGTTGTGCACCCTCGGTTGACCTCTTTCTTCACTTTTTTGAGGTGAAGAGACAGAGACACAACCTCTGGGTAACTCTCAGCAATGTTCTCGGAAGAGTTCTCTTCACACCCTTCCAAAGCTCGTTCACGGGGTGGAAAGGCCGGTTCTTCAAGATCTGCTGTACTGATCTTGTTCCCGACGCCCTCGATGGGTTTCCGCTGTACTGGGTGAGAGAGGAAAAGGCCCTCAAAGCCAAACCCCTCAAGAATCTGGCTCCAAGTGATCAAATAGCTTGCCGGATTCTTGCTGAGGCGGGAGGTTTCGACTCCGCTACGGTGATCAGCTTGGAGTTCAACGCTAGGACTCTTGAGAAGTGCATAAGTAAGAACCACTGCCTTAGGCAACTTCGACCTTCGTTACTTTCTAACTGTGCCTGTCTTTCTTCACTGTGTCTCTAACACATCTGTTCCCTTTGTGCAGGTTCGAAAATAAGCCGAGAAAAGAGGACACGACTTACTCGAGCGCTGCGGGCTGGGAAAAAGGCTTCGCCTTCCTCCAGTGATGACTCTGATGAGCGCTGAGAAGCGGCCTGTTTGTGTTTTTGCATTTTGTACTGAACATTGCTTGTAACGACAATTTTCCAATATCATAATTCTTTACAACGCCACTTTACTTTGCATATGCCTCATATACCGCGCAACTTCCTTTCGTCTCGTTCCGCCAATGATGCATGCCTTCCCTTGGGCGGCGTCTTCTTTCTGGGCGACGCCAAGACCTAGGCGACGCCTTCTTCCTTGGCGACACCATGGCCTAGGCGGCGCATCACATTACTTCTAACAAGGAAAAATAATGGCTGAAAACCAAAGCACTTCTTTTTCTCAACTGGTTTTTCCATTTATTAGGGTGACCTCGTTAAAAAACCCCCGAAAGGGAAAAAGAGCGTCCCCTTCAACTAAATTGTTACATATTGCTTACATAGGTCAACTGAAATAAAACTTTAAGTTGGCTGCATTCCAACTGCGCGGGATAGGGCCTCCATCTAAAGTCTCCAGGTTGTACGAACCGTTGCCCTTAGCCTCAGTAACTCTGAAGGGCCCGGTCCACTTGGGAGACAGCTTATTCTCCAGCTCGTAAGGGTGAGCTTTTCTCATCACCAGGTCGCCCACCTGAAACTGTCGTGGCTTTACTTTAGAGCTATATTGCCGCTCCACTCTTCTCTTCATCGCTTCAGCTTTTATTCTAGCTTCTTCCCTGGCCTCTTCTAGCAGATCCAGGTTTACCCGCCTCTCCTCATTAGATTCCTCCACCACTAAGTTTTGAAAACGCGGTAAGCTTTCGTGTATTTCTACTGGAATCATCGCGTCCGACCCGTACACCAAACTGAAAGGCGTCTCCATAGTAGAGGATTGGGGCGTGGTGTGGTATGCCCATACAATCCTTGGCACCTCTTCCGCCCACGCCCCTTTGGCCTTCTCCAACCTTCTTTTTAACCCCCTCAGCAGAACTCTGTTTGCTGACTCTACTTGTCCATTGGTCTGGGGGTGTTCAACCGACGCGAACACTTGCTTGATTCCCACTTCAGCGCACAGATTTCTTCACTGCTGACTGGCGAACTGGGTCCCATTGTCAGATATCAGGCGCCTAGGTACGCCAAAGCGACACACGATGTTTCTCCACACAAAATGCTGTACCTTATGCGCCGTGATCTGTGCCACGGGCTCCGCCTCTATCCACTTAGTGAAGTATTCGATGGCGATCAGATACTTCATCTGCCTGATTGCCAGTGGGAAAGGGCCCAGGATGTCAATACCCCATGTGTGGAAAGGCCACGGGCTGTATATGGACCGCAACTCTTCAGGCAGCGCCTTGTGCCAGTCGGCGTGCTTTTGGCATTGCCTACACCGCTGGGCGTGCCGTGCGCAATCCTCTTTCACTGTTGGCCAGAAGAAACCTGCGCGTATTACCTTGGAGGCTAAGGACCTTCCTCCTACATGGCTTCCGCAGATGCCTTCATGTAGCTCCGCCATTATCCTGGTGCACTCATCGCCACTGACGCACGTTAGGATAGGGTGAGTGAAACCGTGTCTGAACAGCACCCCATCCACCAAGGTATATCTTGCGGCGTTCCTTTTGATTTTCTTACCCTCTTCAGGGTCCACTGGAAGGGCCCCATCCGCCAGGTATCGTTTATAGGGCGTCATCCAGGTGTCTCCCGTGGACAGGACACAAACCTGCATCTGCTCCTCCTCAGACGCACCCGCGTATATACTGATGCGGGGCGCCCTCTGCGTATCATGGGTTAATGAGGAATGACTCCTCGGCCTTCCCCTTGATGCATAGATCTGGAGGACATCCACCCTGTTGTCTTCCACGAATCGACGCGGAGCTTTGAGGGTCTCCTGGATCACCGTCCTCTGTCTACCCCCCTTGCCTGAGTTGGCCAGCTTTGCGAGCAGGTCGGCTCTGGCATTCTGCTCCCTCGGGACGTGTATTAACTCAAGAGCGTTGAACGCCCCTTTCAACAACTGGACGTATTTTAGATACGCCGCCATCTGGGGGTCCTTCGCCTGGAACTCACCCGACTCCTGCCCCGTAATCAACTGGGAGTCGCTCTTTACTAGGAGGTTCTGTGCGCCCATCTCCTTGGCCAAGAGCATTCCTGCAATCAGGGCTTCGTATTCTGCTTGGTTGTTACTTGCCTTGAAGGCAAAACGCAAGGCCTGCTCGATCAGTATGCCGTCGGGTCCTTCCAGCACTATTCCCGCACCACTCCCTTGCTGGTTTGAGGAACCATCAACCGAGAGCAGCCACTGTGAACCCGCTTCCACTTCTTGCTCACCTCCGGGCGAAAGCTCTGCTACAAAATCCGCGTACACCTGCCCTTTAATGGATCCTCTAGGCTCGTACTGTATGTCGAATTCTGACAGTTCCACAGCCCAGCGTACCATTCTTCCTACCACATCGGGCTTCTGCAGCACCTTCTGTATGGGGAGGTTGGTCATTACCACCACCGTGAAACTGTGAAAGTAATGACGGAGCCTCCTAGCCGAGAATACTACCGCCAGCGCCGCCTTCTCCAGTGCCTGGTACCTTGTCTTAGCTCCCTGTAAGGCTTTGCTTACAAAGTAGATGGGCTTCTGACTCTGGTCCTGCTCTTGTACCAACACAGAACTGATGGCCCTATCTGTTACAGTAAAATACAAACGGAGGGGCACGCCCGTTACCGGTTTGCAGAGAACCGGAGGCGTCGCCAGGTAATCCTTCAGTTTAACGAAAGCCGCTTCGCATTCCTCAGTCCATGCAAAGCGACTGTTTCTCTTGAGGCACTGGAAGTACGGGTGCCCCTTTTCTCCTCCGGCGGAAACAAACCTCGAGAGCGCCGCCATCCGCCCTGTCAACTGTTGAACCTCCTTTACCGATGTCGGACTCTGCATGGCGATAATAGCCGCACATTTGTCGGGGTTCGCCTCTATCCCCCTCTCGGTGAGCAGAAAACCCAAGAATTTACCGGCCTCTACCCCAAAAACACACTTCTCGGGGTTCAACTTGAGGCGATATTTGGATATTGTGTTGAACAATTCCTCCAAGTCCGCCATGTGCTGCACCCTGTTCTGCGACGCCACCACCATGTTGTCTACGTAGGCGTATACGTTCCTCCCGAGCATTGGCGCCAGGACCTTGTCCATTAACCTCTGGTACGTGGCGCCCGCATTTTTGAGCCCGAAGGGCATCACCTTATAGCAATAACTGCATGTTTCAGTCATGAACGCAGTCTTGCTCTCATCCCTGGGGTGCATCTTGATTTGGTTATACCCTAAGAAGGCGTCCAGGAAGCTTAACACTTTGCTGCCAGACGCGTTGTCCACTAGGGCGTCGATGCTGGGCAACGGATAGGAATCCTTTGGGCACGCCTTATTCAAGTCCGTGAAGTCAACGCACATTCTCCATTTTCCGTTTGCCTTCTTCACCAAAACGACGTTGGCGAGCCACTCAGGGTACTGAATCTCCCTAATGTGGCCAGCACTCAGCAGCTTCCGCGTTTCGTCTTTCACCACCTGTTGTCGCTCCTCATTGAACTTCCTCCTTCTCTGACGCACGGGGCGGACCGTGGCGTCCATGCTGAGGTGGTGGCACAGGAAATCGGGGTCGATGCCCGGCATGTCCGAGGCGGACCATGCGAAGGCATCCAGGTGGCGCGAAATCACTTCCGCCACCCCTTCCCGTTCTTCTGGACTTAGCGAGCTTCCTAACTTGAAAGCTTTGCCGCCAATCTCCCTTTCTAGGATGTTGGCCGCGGGTTGCTCCATATTTTCATCATCGGCGGGCGCCGCTTCTTCCACGTGTGCTTCCTCCATTGGCACATCTGCTTCGGGCATCGCCCTTTCTGCTATGGCCTCTTCGAGCGTCTGCCTAGCAGGCGTCGCCTCGATCATCGTTGCGTCCGCGCTCGGCGGACGTTCGTACACCATGAAAACGCCTCTCTTCGTCTTCAGGCTGTTTTCGTAGCATTTTCTTGCCTCCTCTTGGTCTGATCTGATGACTATCACCCGGCCACTGAGGTCCGGTAGCTTCATCTTCATGTGACGGGTGGAGGATATTGCACTCAGACGGTTTAACGTCGGTCTGCCCAGCAAAATATTATAGGCAGAATTGGCGTTCACGACGAGGTACCGAATGCTCTCTGTTCGGGAGGCCTCTCCGTCTGTGAACGTAGTCCTCAACTCCAGGTACCCCCGAACCTCTATCTGGTTATCCCCAAACCCATACAAACATCCCGTATAGGGACTCAGCAGATCGGGGGACAGCCGTAACTTATTAAAAGTCGACAGAAACATGACGTCTGCCGAGCTTCCTTGATCAACAAGCACTCTGTGGACCTTCCTTCCAGCCGTGACGACCGAGATGACAACGGGATCGTTGTCATGGGGCACCACATCTCGGAGGTCCCTTCTTGTGAACACAATATCTGACTCCCAGGGCTCCCCCGAGAGCCTCTCTTCGATTGAATTCACCCCCCTCGCGTATTTCTTCCGCTAGGAGGCGGTGGGTCCTCCGCCGGAAAAACCTCCAGCAATGGTGTGGACCTCGCCAAGCACAGGCATCTCGTGTGCTGGCTCATCCGCCGGCGGCGGCAGGGTGGCGGTCGTGGTGGACTCTGCGACATAATCTTTCAAAAACCCAGTCCTCACCAGCGCATCTAGCTGGTAGCCCAATGACAGGCAATTATCAATTTGGTGCCCGAAAGCCTCGTGGAATTCGCACCAAGAGTCTTTACAGGGCCCTAACACCTTGTCGGTCTTCGCCGGTCGCCTCAGCCTCTCGGCTATGTTGGGTACGGCGATCAAATCCTTCAACTCAACTACGAAGTTGTACCTCGCCGGTCTTGCTCTTTCTCTGGCGGGGCGTTCGCCTCCTGCGGGGCCCCGAGGCTGGGGTTTTCTGGCCTCGTAGGGGCGTCTAGCCTCTGGCTTCTTTCTCCCCGTCGTTGTCTCATTGACTCTGACGGGTTGAACTCGCGTTGGTCCCCTCGGGCGTGAGGGCACGGCGCTGGTGCGCTTCACACATACCTCCCCTTCCGAAGCAATATGCTCCACCGCCCTACGCCGTAATTCAGCGAAAGTCCTAGGGCGATTGCGGATAATAGATTCTCCAAAGGGGCCGGGGCATACGCCTTTCACAAATGCGTACACGATCATAGGCTCCTCTGTTGTACCAACCTTCACGACCTGGGCCCCGAAGCGATTGATATACTCCTTCAGGGTCTCCCCCTGATACTGCTTCACGTCAAACAGGTCGTAGGAGACCGGCGGCGGGGCCTTGTTGGCCAAATACTGTTCTCTGAATAACCGCGACAACTGGCGGAAAGATGTGATATGGCCCTCGGGGAGGCTAATGAACCAGTCCATAGCCATCCCGGTCAGGGTGCTCATGAAGAGCTTGCACTTGGCAGCATCAGAACCGCCTATCAGGACCATCTGCGTGTGAAATGCAGCGAGGTGCGTCTCTGGGTCCTCCATCCCAGTGAAGATTACCTTGGGTCCCGCGAACGTGTTCGGGATCGCTGCATCTAGGATCTCCTGCGAGAAAGGAGTGGAAAATTCCCTTGGCGGGGAATGGTTCTCCATCTCGTCCTGCCCAGGCCGCCTCCGATCGTTTCTCAGGCCCTGGCGCAACTCCTCATTCACACGGTGGAGCTCTTCGTTGCGCTCATGCTAGGCGTCAAGATCTGCCTGCATGCGCTCCTGCTCCATCTTCGAATCCGCCATGTCCTGCTGCAGCCCCCTCATTATTTCCAGGACCTGCTGCATGGATAGGTCTGCTGGGGCTGCGCGCGCTGCTCTTCGTCTGGTGGGGGCCATTGTCACTCCAACCTCCTTCAACGTCACTGTAGCTTGGTAAATTCTCCTCGAACTTGTGATGGGATTGATGTTTTAAATCGGCCCCACGGTGGGCGCCATTGTTCCGACCTCAAGTCGTTGGGCAGCATCGCTAGGGTCAATCACCACATTCGAGGTATTGTCCGCTTTGGAGGGCGGTGCTCCGTCACGGTTTTGTCCTTAAAAGGCGCCTCGAAGGGTGAAGGGAGGATGGAGTATATAAACTGCCCTTGGCCTCGATTCCTGAGCGATGTGGGACTGTATTGGCATACGGGAACAAGCCCCCCAGTCGAGGTCTAAGGGGAGTGGATCCCCCTAGTTGAGGGGCGAAGGAGCCTCTTCGGCCCCACGGTGGGCGCCAAATGTTCCGTCCGGTTGACCGGGACGTCTTTGTGCGTGGCCTTAACCGTCAGCTAAGGACTCCTTCCCACTGATTGCCTGCGAATTCCTGCAAAAAAGAGGACAAAGGGGCACCCTAGCGGCCGTTTGCACTCCGACGCTCAAGTCAGCCAGCAAGAAACACCAAAAAACTGTCCACCCACGTATCTGAGCACCGCGTATGGCACTCTGAAGGTGTTAAAAGAACTGTGTATGTGTCGTCTCCTTCAGGCAAAAATATTCTCCGGTCACTTGTACGTAACCTTAAAGCACGGGCAAGCAACCAAAGAGTTTCTCGTAAATTTGCCAAAGGTTCCAACCCTTTTTCCGACATTCTCAGCGCTATTTAAACTGCCCCAGCATTTAAAGCGCCTTAAAGCGCTTTTACACTCAAACGTAACGCACTCATTAAAGCGCTTAATTACGAAACGTAACGCATTTAAGACGTTGAAACGCTTGGGAGCCATAATAGTACCTGAATGCTAAAAAGGGAAACTGTACTGAATATCTTTAATTACCTGGCACCTGACTTGAGGGTGTTTCTATTCCGGCATTGCTGTCATACACGTGGAGGGCCTCACGACGCCTTGACCCCATCTGGGGGCGTTTCTGCCCATCTGGGGACATTTCTGCGTGTGGGTCCTCCTGCTTGGGAGTGCTACTGCGCTAGGGGTGGCTTTTTGGGTGCCAACTCATGCCCCCAAGTATCTAGCCACTTACTCTGAGAGCGTATCTGCCTTCCTCTCACACCCTGCACCCGGTTATCCTGGGCGTGACCTTCCTCTTGGGTCGTATCTGTCCCGAAGGCGTCTCTGGGGCGGCAGGGGTACTTCGCGAGTCAGGCTGCCCTTTACTGGTACTATCACTATGACCTTGGAGCCACCTTTTTCTTCTCTTTATCACTTTCCCGAGATATCGGGACCTGAGGCTTTCCCACGACGTCGCTCCCTCCATGGTCTTTCCTACCCATGGGTATCGAGGAACCATACCGTGATTGCCTTGCTTTTACACTGTTTAATCTGGCGACGCCCTCACCTGGGCGACGCCTTCACTAGGCGACGCCTTCGCCTAGGCGACGCCTCCTCTTGGCTTCTCTACATCTGGGCGACACCTCGAGCTGACTTTGACTTTCCAGTCGTTGACTTTGACCTTGACTTAGTCAACGCCCTGATACGGGACGGTACAGCTTCATTTCAACTCTTTGTATTCTTTCCTCCAACTTTCTTATAGCTTCATCTTGGAGATTAATGGTTCGTTTTGCCTTTTTTAATTCATCAAGAGCAGAAGCTTTGCTAGAATAATGTTGTTTGGAAGAACCACTGCTGGAATATGAAGCCATTGTAAAAAGAAAGCAGCAAACAACAAAACAGCAAACAAAGTTAGCAAAAATAAATTGGAACCAAACTGCCGAAGTGAAGTCACTTAAATCACTCTCAAAGAAAGAATGCTCCCTTTACCAAGCTGATCTTGAGGCCTTGAGTAACCTCAAATGAAATATGTCAAAGCAAGAGCACACAATCTTCAAAGAACTTCACCACAAAACCAATGAATAATGAAAGACAAGCAAGAAAAGGTATAAGCAATAAAAGGCTATAACAAAAGAAATACTAGATGTATGACAAACTCAAAGAGTAATGAAGAAAAGACAAGCAAGAAAATAAGGTACTCAATGAAAAATAAGGCACACAAAAGATACCTAAAGAAAAACACTAGATTAGATGAAGAAAACAAAAAACAGAGCTACTGGAAAATATTTTTTTAAGGCAAACTGTGCTTGATGTTCACTGATTTAACTGGAATGATATAAAGCGAACTGAATTATGAAATTTTAACCACAAAAAGTTCAAGATCTTAGCTCAACAATGGCACTGGAATTACTCAAAAACAGTAAGCCAATTAATTGCGATATATTTTCTAAAATCGCTGCCAGATTACCGTATTTTTTTCGGTAGAATTGCACACTTTTTGTATTTTATTTATCATTTTTTTTGTACTTTGAATTTTTTAGTACTTCTTTTTTCTACTCTTTTCTAACACTTTTAAGAACACAAATCCAGAATTTCAGAATTTTCCAGTGATTAAATCAATTGAAATAAGGAAAAACAGTAAGCACGTTTTCAGAAAACAGAGGAATCCTAACAGGAATGAAAAACAGAATTAAGAACTAGCAAAGACATAATGGAAAATGATGTATAGGAACTTGTATAGGTCTAAAATACAAGTATGAACTCAATTCTAAAACAGAAAATGCACAAAGGATCAAATATCAAACTCAGAAAATTATATGACACCAAAGTAAGAAACAAAAAATTCAAATAAAAGTACTACAAGAAGTGATGACAATTATGGAAAAACATGACTATGACAAAACTTGTATGGATTCAAAAAGGAAAATACTCAAACGTATGATAGGCACAATTAAGAAAACAGCAATAAAACTCAAAATAATCCTAAAAACAGAAATGTAAACAACAAGAATTATAGAGCTCTTGAATTAAAGTGCAACACAACTCAAAAATTAAACAAGAACACACCTAAACTCTAGATACCACATGATATGATTCCAATAGCAAGGATGAGATGATTCTTTGACATTCTATGGAATCAACTTGAGTTGGAGATAGCTTAGGCACTTTTAATAGAATTGGATCAAGGTTCTATGTTTCAAGAACTCACCAAAACTTGCACCAAACACCAAACTCATATGGAAGATCTATCTATTGCCAATTGAACCGATTAAATTGTGTAAAAAGGCAAAAGCACCAATTAAAAAGATCAAGAACAGAAATGCACCGAACAAATCAGCTAGAATTGAAGAAGAAACAAATGGAAACAGCCAATGAAACTATGAACCGAAGCAAAGCTGAAAATAAACTGAATTGCTGAACCAAAAAGAAGCTAAACATGTTTTAGGAATTTCATATGAACATGGAGATGAAAGAAAGAAGAACTTATGGAGATGGATGCTTTGGTTTGATGATCACGCCACTTAGAGGATGAAGGCTCCAAGATGAGTGAGCTAGTGCCGCCACTTGAGAGAACCAAATGCACTCAAGATAAGACAAGGTGAAGGAGAAGACAAGTTCTCACAAATTTTCTCTCAAATTGAGTAGAGTTTCTCTATTACTAATTTCCAATCTGAATTTTACAAGAGTCGACACCTCTATTTATAGTGTGAGGGTGCTGGAAAATAGGTGGGAAAATTCAAATAAAACTCATTTGAAATTCTCACCAAAAACAAGTCATATGGGAGGTGTGACCTTTTTCTACTATGACACCTCCTAAAAACTACACCTACACCTACTCTCGTAAGTCACATGGACAATGTGACTTTATTTTACATATTCATACTCCTTTATTTAATATCCACACCTCCTACAAGAGTAAATCAAATGATGCTCTTTTATTTAATGCTTGGCCTTGCCCCTCATGGGATGGTCTTGGGCTTTTTGGGCTTTGGCCTTCTTGGGCTTTGGGCTTGGGCCTCATCTTTATTTTATGTCTTTTTTTAATTTTGAGAAGACTAGAAGAAAGAACTTCAAATGTGAGGGTGAATGCCCTCTTCCTTCATTAATAAAAGCCTCCTTTATTTGATTCTCATCATCCCTTCTCCAAACTCTCCATTCGAGTTCCCTCAGAACTATTATCAAGGTTTTTGCCAATACTTCAAAACTTCAAGCCAAATTAATTGACATATGAATAAAATTCTTTACTTAACTATTTTAAAGACACTTTAGGTTGAGTTAAATTATCTCATTTCTTTGATTTTTCAATGCCATCGATTATCAAGTTTTGATGATTAATGAAAAGAAATTACAACCAGAACTCTTGTCGATTCTTCTTAAAAGAAAGGTGAAATTTTCTCTATAGTCCTTTAAGAAAAACAATTCTTACTATATTAAATATTTTGATGATTGGTGGAAGAAATAGTTTCATTAAATCATGAAAACATAACCATTTTACTTTCGAGATTAACAATTTCTCTTTCATGTGTGACGCAAGATACCAATAAATTGAGAAAAGGTAAAATGTTTCATTACTTTCAAATTAATAAGTTGATAATTCCTATAAAAAGTGTTATATATCCGCAACATTTACAACATTATATTAAGTGTGACCATTTCTTCACTTAACAAAGTTGAAAGAAATTGAACCTCCTTTTTAAAGTACGTATGTATAAGTACTTTTTAAAGTACATTTATAAGTACTTCAAAAATCACTATCCAAAATACTTATCGACCTTTCCTTTAACACCTTTTTTTTCTCAAAAATATCTTTTATCCACCCAATGTAAACTTTAGAACGCCGTAATGTGTCTAATATTTTCAAAAACTATCCTAAGAAAAATCTAATTACCTTAACCAAATTATATTATCATCCTTATTTGAACTTACCTAAAAATTTCCTTCTCTATCAGTTAACATACATTAGTCATATTCAACTTTCATCCAAAACTCCTTAGGATGAGAATTCTTAAACATATTTAATTGTTCTCAAATTTAATATATTATTATTATAAATGAGAAATAGAGAATGAATTTAAGGTAGATAAGTTCTCAGAATCTACATCTTTATATCCTAGCATTAAAAGGATGTTATATCCTATTATCATATTTTAATATAATTTTTTTTATCAAATATATATTATTGTTATTACTTGTTTATTGTAATATTTAAAGTAATAAATTGTCTCCACTTGCATTTTAAAATCTTAAAATCAAAGTGTACCGGTATGGGCGAAGCAGAGACCTTAGAAGACTTGGCCGAGAGGCCGAGACACTGTAAGACTTGGCCGAGAGGCCGAGACCCTGTAAGACTTGGCCGAAGGACTGAAAGGCCGAAACCCTATAAGACTTGACCGAGACCTTATAAGACTCGACCAAGACCAGTGGAATTTGGCCGATGGCCGACCCTTATCATGGGGACTTGGCCGACGGCCGACCCCTACAACAGATAACGCTCAAACCAAGATCAGTGAAGTTAATCCATCATAAAAAATTATGTAATGCAACCCTAAGCGGTATCCACCTCAATAAGCGGGCCCAACAAGGTAGGCCCACTGGAATAATATAAATAGCACGCATTCCAAGGAGTAAGGTATGTCATTTATTACTGTTCACCTACCTGAGAGCTGACCACCCGCTTTACTGCCTTGAGCGTCAGAGTGCCTTCGCAGGTACCCCCACCATCCGGTGATTCACCCGACGACCGAAGCCAAATAAGTCTAAAGTAACTTCCCCCAGACATTCAATCCAAAGTTACTTGCCGATTTGATTAAGAATCTTTCAAAGTGAGACAACACACATTTGGATTAAAATAGTATATCCTGAAATTATCCATATACAACCCATAAAACAAATCTTCAGGGACAAAACATTGAGTCTACAGCTCAGAAACTCAATATAATCAATTGTCGAAGAGTGTTTGGAATTTCACTCGCTTTTTAACACTACGCATTCGATCATACCCAATACCAATCTTGCTATGCATTAACTTAATCGCTAAATCTGCATTACCAACCTTCCTCAAGGCATTGATCAGCACAGTCTGAACCTTTCCTGGTATTTCCCTGCCCCTATCCACAATCCCATCAGCCAATTTGCAGGCCTCCTTAACACGGCCAGCCTTGCACAACACACCAATCATGTTCTCATACGCTCTCTCCAGAACAATCCCCATTGGGGCAAGCTCATCCAACACCCTGCAAGCTCTTGCAACCTTGCCTGAAAGACACAGCCCAAATGAAAGAGCCCTGAAACATGCAGCATTCGGCGTGACACCTTTGTCGATCATCTCCTCCCACAGCTTCAAAGCTTCCTCGTTCCTCCTCTTCTTGAAGAGCTCACTAATAAGTATAGTAAACGTATAAACCGTGTGCTCACACCCCTCTTGCTCCATCCTCCTAAACAACATCAGAGCCTCATCAACCCTCTCACTCTTGCACAAACCATCCATGAGAGCATTGTAACAATACGAATCCGGCGGACACCCCTCTTCCGCCATCTCCTCAAACAGCCTCTCCGCCTCATCCACCCTCCCAACCTTCCCAAGCCCATCAATCAAACTCGAATAAAACACAGCATTCACAGCCACACCATTACCCTTACAAAACCTATAATAATCCATGGCCTCCTCCACTTTCCCACTCTTGCACAAACCACCCACAACAGCCCCATAAGTAACCTCATCAGGTGGAGGAGGGAGGAGGGGGGAGGGGGGAAGGAGGTGGAGGAGGGAGACGTGGCAGTCGAGGGAGTGGGAGTAGTTGGGCTGTGCGGCGGCCCAGAAGAAGAAGCGCGTGGCGGTGAGGTGGTCGGAGAGGGAGCGGATAGTGTGGGAGATGAAGGAGGGGGAGAGTGTGATGAGGTGCAATGCCTTAATATGGTCGTTGATATTGTTGGGTCTTGCTCATCTTGGTCATCCTCATGTTAATTTCTACCATGTTGTTACACACTATTTACTTTATAGACATTCAACTTGTTTCAAGGATTTTTTTCAAGATAAAAATAGTGTGACGTACGGACCGATGTCGAGTCGTATGGGTCCGGGCCGATGTCGAGTCATACGGGTCTGGTCAGATCTTGGGTCAAACAGGCCTGGGTCGATGTCGAGTCGTACAGACCCGAATCGATGTAGAGTCGAACGTGTCCGGACCGATCTCGAGTCGTAAAGGCCCGGGCCGATCTAGAGTCATACAGGCTCGAGCCGATCTCGAGTCCTACGGGCCCAACAGATCTCGAGTCGTACGGCTATTATTTAATATTTGTTGTCTGCTATATTTTAAATATGTTATTGAGTGAACTTCAGCAATTATTGTTCTGCTACTGCTTCTACTTGCGTTTGATCAGCTTATAGCTCAAACACATAAAATGATGTTGACATAACATTCTACTGCCTTCACTAAGGCCAGCCACAACCAAAACCAAAACCAACACCCAACAAGCCTGAATGTTGAGGCATCACGGTAGTGCCTCAACTTGGATCACAAGCAGAGTAACTTAACAATCTTACATCTTGTAAGTGAAGGTTATAAAGACATTGTTGTTTAGAAACTGTTAACATCCTCTTTTATCAGCCTTAAAATCTTGTATTTGTGATCTTCACAAAATGTCTACTTCTATTGTCATTTAATAATAAGATGATTTTTTTTGGTTACTATCGAAATTTATTGAGAATATAATGTTGAATTAATGGGGCTAAATTCAATAGGGTGAATTGTACTTATGTAATTTTTTTTTGCAAAAAATAGTTTAATCAATCCGACAAAAAATCAATTGATTGTTTTTCAAAATAATAGATTGAAATTTTCTAAAAGAACACTGATTTAGAAAAAAAAAACTGGTTATTGTAAAAACAATTAATTAAAAATTCTAGCACACAAATCACAAGACACAAGTGAAAATCAATTTCAATTAGAAAAGATTTGAATCTATTTTAAGAAATAAATTTCAGAATTAATTTTAATAGAGTATATTTAAAAAGAACGGATTGATTTTTCAATTTTAGTAATAGAGAAAAATCAACAGATTAAACTTTAAAAAAACTGATTATTACTGGTTTCGGTAAAAGACAGAAAATATTTTAGTTTTCAAGAATGAATTAAGAATCCAGTACAATCCAACATAGTTTTCAAAAAGCTTTTCTATTCAAACAATGCAAACACAAAATGAATACAAAGAGTTCAATGCAGGTTATTAGAAACATAATTATTCCGTAGATAGTACATGTTCTATTTTTTCGATAGCTTTAGATCCTGCTGATCTTGCAGTAGAATCTTGCAGTAGAATTCTTTGGACACAACCCTGTTTTCGGAAAATAGGAATTTGGATCTTCTGTGGGGATCGTGGGTTAAGAATCACAATGTGGGGGAAGGGATGTATGAGTTGGTCCACAATCGGATAGCAAAACATAGGGAATTTTACCAAAGTGGTGCAGTTTTTTTTTAGATTTACGTAAATGGGCAGATTCAGAAAATATTACAAGAATGGGCATTTTTTTGGTCAAAGTTGCTAATGGTGTAGGCAACATAAATTAAATTCATTAATCCCTCTACTTTTCTTTTTTTAATTAAAGTTTCCAACCTAATTGACAACTTCAGTTTAAATAAAATTGAATACTGGATTAACAACTTTAGTTTAAATAAAATTGAATACTGGATTGGCAACTTCAATGTATTTTATCTCAAATTAAATTTCCAATTTTGTTGACAAATTTAGCTGATTTTTTAAAATAATTAATATTTTTAAAAAATGAAAGATGTATATAATAATAATTTAAAAATTATTTAAATTTACATGAAGAGAATAAAAATAAGAATATTGAGAAAAAATGTATTTTTATAGATAATTAATATTAAAAAATTAAACTAAATTTTGTTTTCACAAAAAACAAAGTTACCTAAAATTAAGTTGGATTTAAAATAGGTTGTGTAATAAATGTAAAATATTTAGTACTTTTTAAATATTATTAAAATTAAAAATATTTTTGTTGATTTTAAAAATTTGAAATTATGTATGTGAAATAACGTTTATAGTTGATAAAATTATAAATAAAAAGGGTAGCGTTTAAACAATATTTATAAAATGATATTATACATGATTAGAAAATAGAAATATAGGAAAAGTTGTCATCTATAAGAAGCTGTGCCACATGGTGGTCTTCTTCGTTGTCTTCGTGGTCGTCCTTGTGGCTGTTGTTCGGACCGAAGGGTAGGAGGGGGCAGAGGTGGAATGTCATCATCAGTGCCTTCGATTTCATTGTCATCACTATGATTTGCGGACACTTGTGAAGGCATTGTTGGTCAATAATACTGCATAGATGAAATTGGATTGTAGGCAGATGGGGGGGTCATGGTAGAGGTTGCAAAGGGATTTGACGGGCCAACAAACAATTGTTGTTGAGATGGAAATGTTGAGTAGTTGAAAGGTGGTTGATGGAATGATGATTGGAATGACATGTGAGATTGATCCCTATATCCGAACAACTGGGTCGGTTGAACACCTGGTGGACGAAAAGATTGTTGTTCAAATGATTGAACTTGAGAAGAAGACCCGACATGATGTTGATAGTGAGGTTGTGTAGTCTCTTGTGGCATATCATACTGTTTTGAAAATATGTGTTAATTTCGGATGAGTGAATGAAGAATAATAAATAATTTTGTAATTGAACTTACATCATCATCAGACGATGACTGTATAGGCGTGATGTAGCAGATAGTATGGTTGATGTACCATTGCATGTATGTTGAGTTGTCATGCAAATGACCATTTCCGTTAAACTGATTTCCGTGAATTAGATGATTACGACGATCATTCCACATAGTTATCCATGCGACATGATATTGTGGCCAGTATCGATCAGTTCGTCTTCTCATATCCTCTTTGTGAAGTTGATCAAGGTTGAATAGGTCACTTGGAATACTCTGTCGAAATCCAAATTGACGCATAACCCTGTCAACCTGATGAATTCAACAGTTACAAAACATATGAGAGGAACTACAGCCCGTGCATTTGGGGAAACTTCAATAGTGATCAAGCGCCTAACATATTCCACTCGATATGGAGTCCAAAGAAACTGTAAATAAATGTTTGAAACATCAGTAATATGAAATATTTAGTTAAAATGATATGTTAGTTTATATATTTGTCACAACCTCTTTAGCTTTAGTGCCATCAAATATTGCTCGTATTTGTGGAACAGTGGTTCCTCCTATGTGCGTCCTATGCATCCTCCGAGTCCACCTAACATAAGCAAAGAAATATTAAGAACTTCGTTTTCTTATCTCGAAAATTAATACAAAAATAACATACCTTTTACCGAGTGGGAAACCAACTCCTTGTTGAACTTCTTCATCGGTCAATGGTTGAAGTTGTGGAGAAATGCATGTTAGGCGTTCCCATGCCCAAGACTGTAAAAACAGCGTGCAACCTCCAATATTATCTTGATTAAAGTCTATTCCGTGATCGAGCGCACGATACAGAGAAGCCAATACAGCTAACCCCCAACTGTAATTCCTTACGTTGTTCAAGTCAGCCAACAATAATAGATACATTAAATGTACCTTACTACCTGAAGAATCAAGCATCAATAGACTCCCAATAAGTGTTAATATGTGGGCTCGAGCATGTTGAGCAATAACATCATCGGTTGCATTATGTGGCAGTTCCTGAAAAGTGTTGTTAAGCCAAGACAACTTAATTGCATTTCCTTTTATCGCTGTTGATGGTGGTATAAATCCGAGCAACTGGTCACATAAAGATACTAAATCACCACTAGTAATCCCGGTGACAACCTGTCCATCAATAGGTAAACCCAATATTAATTCCACATCTTCCAAAGTAACAGTTGTTTCACCGAGAGGAAAGTGAAAGGTATGAGTCTCTGTTCTCCATCTTTCCACTAATGCTGTAATTAGTACATGGTTGAAGTCAATGTGCTTAAATTTTAACAAATGTCCAAAACCAGAATGATCAATTAACCGTTTGACTCGTTGGTCAAGTATATCTTCATCCTTTAGTACCCAACTTGCATATCTTCTGGGTCTCAATAGTCTTTCATTACCTTCCCATACATATTTAGTAACATGTTTCTCTTGGAGTCGCAATATAGACATATTCGCGGGAAGACGATGAGATGCCATAAAATTCTAATAAAATGATTCCTGAAAATACAACCAATTTTTAGAATACCTTTATAGATAATTCCTATTAAAATGATATTATCAATAAACATTAATTTTCTTAAATTAAAGATAACGAAAAGATATTTACACATACTAATTAAAGAGTACTGAGTATAACATATTATAAAAATATTGATTGAAAGTAATATATTATGTACAAACAATAAAAATATAAGAAAAATAAAATAAAAATATATTTTTTAGCAATTGTTTGTCAATATTTAATATCATTTTTAAATTCCTTTAACAGAGTATAAGTATTAAATATTAAATATTGTTTGTGTGGATAACTATTAAAATATAAAATATAAGTATTAAAACCATGCAACGGTTTTGCAATATTAAAACCAAAGTAATATAAGTATTAAAATATAAATATAAGTATTAAGAGGTTTTGCAATGGTCTTTCGTTAACAATGAACACTGCATTTAATATTCCATAAAATTCTAACCTAATGATAAGTGATCCGCTACTTCATTCACAAACCATGGCTATCACCACCTCCTTAACACTTTTCTTCTTCCTTTTACATTTTTTCGTACATTTCCAGGACGTACACTTGTGATGTTACATAATGGTTGATGTTTCAAAGGCTAGAACCAAAGTAAAGAGTAAAATATAACCTATATCACATGTACCTTTTTTGTCATTTAATTCATTCAACCATATTCTTTTCTGCACATGGATAACAAGTGGAGAATAGCATGGATAACTCTTTTGCCCATTGGCTCTTTCTCTGCTCCATCAAAGATTCTTATTCTATTTCTTATTATTTATAAAATACTTATTGTTTATAAAATACTCTTACTTATTGGCTATAATGAATACATTGTATGAAAATAAAAAATAAAAAATATTAGTTGAGTTTTGTTAATGTTTTTAAAACAGATTTCAAGTAGTTAATTTTGTTTACAAATTTAAAGATATTAGTACATTAGAACTAAATTATTATAACTAAATTCTTTTACATGTAATTTTCTCTCATATATATAGAACTAAATTTTAGTTAAAACTAAGATATAATTTTCTTCTGGAATGAACAATGGTTCATGAGTAATGCCACCATGTAATACAAAAATACATACAGATCCATCCACAGAAAATACAAAAACAATTTATGAGAGGTAAAATATACTAATAATCTTTGTTAGCATGTGTATATGCTTGCTGCTACAATTAAATAAATAATTAAAATATTAGAGAGAACTTACCTTTGTGATTGAATGTCACCCTTAAGCACTCTGGAACAATGGCAAAGCTTGAGAGTGTTTTGCATAGGACACAGACTTTATTAAATAGAGTTGCTTGTGTGAGTTTCAAAAAATGAAAGTTTGAATTCAAACTTCATTTTCAAAAGAATCTCTGCCATGAAAACTGTAGCCATGACATAAAGCTGGACACAAAATAAAGTATTGCTTGGTGGTGCACGAAATTGCAAACAAAGTTGCCAACCATGAAGGCAACTTTTAATATAAGTTGCCAATGGTGAATGCAACTTCTTCCAAAGTTGTCAATGGTGAAGTCAACTTCTTTATTATGAAATTAGAAAAAATAAAAATAAACCAAGTGTAGTGTGGAGTGATGGCTTTCTGTCACAATTACATGAGGACTTGACTTATGAATAAAAATTATTGTACTCATACAGAACATTTGTTATATAATGGAACAACAATGCAACTCTCTAGCCTTGCATTCCTTCTTTGTTCTGCACTTTTTCTTCTCTTGATTTCTGCATCCAAGTTAAAAAAATTGAGCACAAGGTTTGTGAGATATATTAATTTCTCCTTCTAGTTTAAAGTTCAAAGAAAGTTGTAAAGGTAATGTAAATTTTTCGTAACATTCTTATTTATCATGTTTTTTTTAAAATGCAGATGGACACGTGGAATGTCGGTGGAACGTCACTAAGCCAGCATGAAGAACCAATAATTACAGACATCGTGGACGACATAAGTGAAGATGGAGATAACTACGACTTTGATTTGGATGATGAAGATGAGTTCAACAGATCTTCACAATATATTTCGTCTGGCAGTCAATCCGGACATAACATCGATTGTGAACTCAATGAACACATGTCTTTCATATCAAAGGAGGCGACATTGAATGCCATAAAACGATACCACATAGACAACGGTTACAAATTTGTTGTCGTGGAATCAAAGCCAGATAGATATGTGGCTCGGTGCATACATCATGATGTAGGGTGCGAATGGAGATTACGAGCATCTTTTAGTAAAATCCGAAGTCAATGGGAGATAAAAAAAATTGATGCACAACATACTTGTTTGTCAACAAATCTTACGACAGACCATGTTAATTTGGATTCAACCCATATTGCGTCCATGGTGCTGACTTCAGTCAAAGCAAACCCTTCCGTCCCAATTAAAAGCTTAATTGCAGAAATAAAAAATCTGCACGGCTATACTATCACGTATAGAAAAGCTTGGTTGGGAAAATAGAAAAGCTCTTGCTTTGGCATTTGGCGATTGGGAACAGTCCTACAATGATCTTCCTAGATGGTTGGAAGCAGTAAAAGAAAGCAATCCATGGACAATTGTGCAGTATATTGCTTCTCCTTGTATGGTTGATGGTGTTCAAAACAATTCGTGTTACACGTTGGATCGGGTGTTTTGGTCTTTCAAGCCTTGTATCGATGGTTTCAATTTTTGCAAGCCCATTGTACAAGTTGATGGGACATTTTTAACCGGAAGATATCATGGAACATTGTTGACCGCAACCGCTCAAGATGGGAATCGAAACATATTTCCATTGGCGTTTGCGATTGTTGAAGGCGAGACTCGGGAGGCTTTAATTTGGTTCTTCCAATTATTGCGACAATTTGTGACACTTCAACCGAATTTGTGCATGATTACTGATAGAGGAACCGGTATAATTTCAGCATTACAATCCGAAGAAGTTGGATGGGAAGGAGACGACCTTGTTTCTGTGTATTGCATACGCCATATCGCATCGAATTTCAACAAAAAATTCAAAAATGCTGAGCTGAAACGGCAATTGACTAACATGGGTAATGACATTTTTTACGTTCTCTCACAGATAATTACGACCTTTTACCATTTAACTAATTTCATTTACTTCTTTATGACAGCTTATGAGATGAAACAACCCATAGTACAGGCAAAGCTATCAGTTATGCGATCTGAGTTCAAGCAAGCATTTTCCTGGATAGATCGCATACCATTAGAGAAATGGACTCAAGCATATGATGGGGGAAAGAGGTATGGTCATATGACCACAAATCTAGCAGAATGCATTAACTCCGTGCTTAAGGGAGCTCGTTCTTTGCCGATTTCCGCTTTGGTTAAGGCAACTTTTGAAAAAACAAAAACATGGTTTGTTGAAAGAGTCTTCAAAATAGACACCATGTTACGCGCAGGTCATTATTATTCAGAAGATATCACAACCTTACTTAGAAAAAATCAACAAGATTCGTCTATGTGTTTTGTGGAAAGGTTTAATGCAGAAAATTCTGAATTTGATGTCCAAGAATTAGCCACCCCCCAACATGGTCGGCGACCTCAATCATATACAGTTAGATTAAATGATTGGTGGTGTGATTGTGGCCACTTCTAAGCTCTTCGACTTCCCCGTCGTCATGTTATTGCCGTTTGTTCCTCTTCTCATTTACAAATGACGACATTCATTGATCCAGTTTACAACCTCCACACGATTAGAAAGGCATATCAAGTTGAATTCCACCCCGTTCGAAACGAGGATTATTGGTCTACTTATATTGGGCCAAATTTCATACCAGAACCCCACATGCGACGTAAAAACTCGGGACGACCAATTACGACTCGTTTGCATAATGAAATGGATCAATCAATTCAGAAGAAGACAAAAAAATGTTCTTACTGCCGTTATGAAGGTCACAACAGAGGAAATTGTCCATTTAGACAGTAGAGTCATGCTTTGTAATGTTGTTCTCATCAAATATTTTAATATCATCTTCTTTTAATGACTTATATTGAATAATTTATTTTATTTTTAATACATTTATTTTACATAAATACATGTATATTATTACTTTTTACATATTATATAATTTATACTTTCATATATTATATAATCTAAAAAATTATAAATAAATTATATCACATTTTTATAAGTGTATTTTTAACTTTAACGATATTTAAAAAATACTAAATATTTTTAATTTATCAAACAAATCATTTTTAATCCAATTTATTTAAAATTATTGTAAAAAATATTCATTTTAATTATTCAACTTTATATATCATTTTCTTAAATAAAAAAATTAAATTTTGGTATTATTTATAAAATACTTTTTTTAATTATATATTTTTATTTTTAAAAATATTAATTATCATTTTTTTTTAAAAAATAAAATCAAGTGAACTTGGCAATTGAATTGATAATTTTAATTGAAATAAAATACATTGAAGTTGCCAATCCAATATTCAATTTTAAATACATTGAAGTTGCCAATCCAGTATTTAATTTTATTTAAACTAAAGTTTAATTTATGTTGCCTACAACATTGGCAACTTTGACAAAAAAAATCTCATTCTTGCAATATTTTCTGAATCTGCCCATTTAAGTAAATCTAAAAAAAAACTGCACCATTTTGATAAAATTCCCCAAAACATAGGACCAACTCACATGTTACCATGCTAGTCCGTTTAAGGTATGAAGATCCAAGAAGAATTTGCCTTTAATTGAAAAATTGGCCACTAAAGAGGATCAAAGATTTTTTCACAACCAACACTCAATTGCTTAGATTATAAATGACTTAAATTATAAATTGTAAAATTACAAAGAAAAGATAATTATATTACAACTCCAACTCCCTCCCGATACTATTATTTTAATATATTTTTTTATATTATTTAATTATAAATTTATCTTTTATTATATATATATATATTTATTTATTTCTAAATTCATTATATATATATGAAGAGTTATACAACTATAAAAATGGTGAAACTATATTTTTCTATAATTCAAAAAAGTAAAAGTTAATATTGATAAACAATGAAAAGAGAAAGAAAAAAAATACAAACCTTTAGTTTTATCCAGTTCAGATTTTGAAAATTTGAATTGGATCGACATTTTAGGATTTTATATCCATGCCATGAATTGATTAATATAAAAAAACCGCGTTAGTAGATGCTTAATTAGTAACATACAGAGTTAAGTTTATAGTGTACTTACCTATCAATGATATTCTTAAGACTTATGAATGACTTCTTGTGTAGGCAACAAAACCACAGAGCAGTCTTATCAACCATTGATAAGACAAGTAACTATCAATGACCCATATATCATCCATGAAAAGAGTTAGTAAATATTTAAAACATGAAAATGAAATAGTAATAATTGACGACATATAATTAAACTTACTCATTAATATAAGGGCATAAATAAATTTATTTTCCCTCTTTTTCTAGGGTGTTAGTGATGTATGATTGAGTTTCATTTGCCTTTGTTCCAGTGGGATTAGTATATGCAGGATCTATGAATCCATACACATTTTCCTTCCCCTCTGTGATAGAGACATCATTTAAAAACCTACAAGTTATTAGTTAAAGCATAATCAATGCTAATTTAACATAAAGTAAATTGAAATACAGGTAAAGATACTAACATCATAAAATTGAATTATATTTATATTGAGCTCCTGATCCCCAACTACAAATTCTAACAAATCTGACATGTATATGTACAGTGGCAGCTCAGTGTTTATTTCAAAAAAAGTATCATCCCATGGAACTTCCAGAGGATCTCGACCAATCTGTCTAGCAACTACAACTAAGGAAGCTATAGGATTGTCAAACGAAACCTCATGCTTCCTTTTCAGACATGGTTTCCGACGAGGTTTCTAAAAATAAAGAACATTTGTATTAAATTAGAAGTAATATATAAATATAAATTAATATAATGAAATGAAATTATTACCGGAGGTTCTGTCATAATTCGAATGAGGTGTCTAGACCAAGCTACGAATGTCTGAAATGCATCGACCACAGTTGTTACCTCATCTGAAGGTAGTGGAACACGAGCATCGGGTACTTGTACTCTTTCAACTGTTACCTTCGCCACATCAGGGGAGAGAGAAACGTTATGTAAGGTGGTGGCCTCTTGATCGACTTTTCCAGTGGCCACCACCTGAGGAAACATGTTGCCTCTACCAGTAGCTCACATTGACTCATCTAGCCAATGATATCCTCCCCTGATGTTGTAGGAGCCACACAACTCCTTTTTGTGCTCTTGGGAGAGGGACTAACAAGCGCCTGAACCGGCTCAACACAAACTTGTTGTGATAGAAACTTCTGTCGCAACTCTAGCCGCAACCAATCAACCTTCTTTCTCATCTCCTCCATTAATTCTTGATGTATCTTACTCGTCATTTTTTCTTTGGTCTCTTTGGGGTGAAGGATAACTGTCGTGGTGCAACTCCAAAATATAGTTTAATTCCAACCCCTTTTCCAGCTGCACGAACACGACCACAATGCTTAGGTCGTCCAATTGCTTCAACTAGGATATCGTGATGACCTTTAGGGACAAAATTACCTTGGGAGTTCAAGGAATCCTACAAGAGACCAAAATCATATAAGTTTTTAATATAATTAATTCTTTAAAATAAATGAAAAAGAGGATAAAAATAACCTACAAATTTTTCTGAGACTATCTTTGATTGCTCGGAACTAAATGCACCTGACTTTTAATTCGGGCCCTCTTACATTTTACATGGTGCAAAGGTGGTGATGGAGGAGAAGTAACCCCTGTATTAATCTCAGACCCAGTCCTCTGTCTGGATTGTTCCTTTTCCACCATTAATGTTTGCTCAAGCTTTCGATACCCCAAAAGAGATAGTACGTATGGGGTAACATTCTTTAAAGCTATATCTTGAGTTTTCTTCCGACGATCCTGTCATAAATGAAATAAACAAAGTGAATTAAATAATATTAAGTTATTAATGTTATATAAATAAAAATCGTTAAGTAACTTCACTTACCTTCCAAGCTTTACATTCATGGCTTTGAACAAAAAGACGTCATGTCTCTTCATCAATATGTTTGTACTTTAAACAAGGATTTTCGCCTTTACGCTTGCCAAAAATATATTTCGTCGTTAGTGTTGACATAAACTCACGGAGTTTAAGTTCGATATTGGATATAATCTTTGATCGAAGCAGTTCCACATTAGGGATTTCAAAATTTACCTGCAAAATAATATAATCAAATTAAAATTAATCAATGAATATTAAAAAACATTATATGATAACAATAATAATGTAGAGCTTACCCGAACATCCTCCTAGAGCATGTTCTGATCGACCTCTGACACATCATCCCATGAATTAATCAAAATCGAGAGCCTCTCACGAGAAACAACTCCAAGATAGTTGTTAAATGTCTCACCATTAGGACCAGAAGCCACTTCAGTGTTAACGTTAATGTCAACTTGTGTCTTCTCACTAGCAACACGTCTCAATGAGAGACGCTTCAATGTGGTAGGTCCTCTGCTACCTCGTCCGGATCGGGGTCTGATTGGAGTCTTATCTTCATCCATATCTCTGTTAAAAAAACTAGTTAACAAACATTAGTTAATCTGCATCGAAAGAAAATCATATAAAACAAATACATAAATTTTTAAATGTGGATTATCAAAATTATTTCTAAATTTATTACCATAGTGGGTTGAATGTTCATATGTAAATTCCTACACTGTGGTCTTTACGGGTTGCACGTACATCGTCAACTACATCGTCATCTTTATTAATTATTATTTGTGTGAATGAACGGGGGTCACCATTTTCAATATCATTTATGGCCTCCCCTTATTTTTTCCTGTGAAAAACGACATACCAATGTTCTGACGTAGGATCTTTGACGTAGAAAACCTGAGATGCTTGTTGAACCATTATAAATGACTGACCTCGAAATTGCATTTTGGGTTGGATTATGACTTGACCCGATCCAAGTTGAGCCAAGACAATTCAGGCCGATGTCGAGCAGAGCAAGCCCGAACTGATGTTGAGTCATTTGGGCCCGGGTCGTTGTCAAGTGTCCGGGCCCGGGCCGAAGTCGAGTCGTCCGGGCCGAGGCCGATTTCGAGCTGAGCGGGCCAAGGTCGATATTGCGCCGAGCAGGTTCAGGTTAATGTCGAGTCGAGCGGGCCCGAGCTAATGTTGAATCGACCGGGCTCAGGCCCAGGCCGATCTCGAGCGGCCTCGGGCTGTTGTCACGGACCCAAACTGATGTTGAGTCGAGCGGGCCCGGGCCAATGTCGATCCGAGCAGGCTCAGGCCAATGTCATTCCGAGCGGACACAGGCCGATGTTGAGTCGTACGAGCCCGGGCTGATGTCGAGTCGTAAGGGCCCGGACCGATCTAGAGTCGTGTGGGCTCGGGTTGATCTCGAGTCGTACGGGCCCTGACCGATCTTGAGTCGTGCAGGCCCGGGTCGATCTTGAGTAGTATGGGCCCAAGTCGTACGGTCCCGGGCCAATGTCGAGTCGTACGGTACTGGGCCGATGTCGAGTCGTACGGTACTGGGCCGATGTCGAGTCGTATGTACCCGGGCTAATGTCGAGTCATACGGGCCCAGGCCGGTATCGAGTCGTACGGGCCCGGACCGATGTAGAGTCGAACGGGCCCAGACCAATCTCGAGTCGTACAGGCCCGGGCCGATCTAGAGTCGTACGGGCCTGGGCCGATCTCGAGTCCTACAGACCCAGGCAGATCTCGAGTCGTACGGTCCCGGACCGATCTAGAGTCGTACGGGTCAAAAGACCTTTAACTGGTTATAACACCAGTTTGGACACTATCTAGATTGCTCATAGTGCTACACCAAAGAATAAAAAAAAAATACAAAAAGACCTATGTGGCAACAATATGTGACACTAGATTGTAATAATCTAGTTTATATAATGAAACAATTATTTGTTTGATATTTTATTTTCTTTATATAATAAAACAATTATTTGTTTATTATTTTATTTCCCTATCAAGAGGAGGTGCAAATATTTTTATATAATCCAATTATAGTATGATAAATTAGTAATTATTTTAAAATATAATCCGTATTGCTTTTAATTTATTAATAATGCAACAAAAAAACTGTAATAAAAAGTACGAAAATCTAACATTACAAATGTTAATAGTTTTAAAATATGTTTTATTCACTTGTAAAAGTTATTTTATTAACTAAAAAGTATTATACTTTTTAGATTTAGTTCTTCTTTAATAATTTAATCCTTGTATATAATAAAATTAGTATAGGTTTAGTCTTTCAAAACAACCATTTTTAAAAATTAAAAAAATAAATTTTATCTTTCATGAATGTATACCTCTATCTAGTTCTTAATGGCTTTTAACTCCTTTAATATATGCAAATATACAAACACGTAAACTTATTTTGAAAAATTGTTTAGATGAAATAGGACTTTCAACGGAACTAGAGTAGTTGAAATTATTATTACTTTTTTATTTTTTTTAATAATACTTTTTTCATGTGATGATAAATGATTGTTGTTATTTGAAGTATCAACATAGTTGAGATGTCAAGTTGCATAATTTTGCTTAACATAAAGTTTTTTATAACCAAAATTATTATTAATAATTTAAAATATCCTTCCATTTCTTCCATGTTGGTTCACCTCCCACTTTCATTTTACCATCATCATCACCATCTTCCCAATCCCATTTAGTAACAATAATAAAAATTAATAAAAATCAAACTATTCCCTTTCATAAACTTATTCATTTTTACTTAAACATTTATATATGATGTAAGTTTGAAAATTTCCAGTTAAACATTTATATATTGTGTAAGTTTGAAAAATTTCAGTTAAATATTTATATATGATGTAAGTTTGAAAATTAAAGAGTTAAATATTTATATATAATGTAAGTTTGAAAATTAAAGAGCAAAAACATGGTTTGTTGAAGGTTGCTGATACTGGACCCACATCTTCTAGGCCCATCAGGAAAATAACAAAGCCCACAAAGTTCAAAGATTACATCTAGAAACATTAGCTGTCATATCTAAGGGAATATCTTATAGTTATATCTTTCTGTTAGCAAAGGGAGCAGCTGTCCTATAGGGATTGGCTTACAATAATGTATGTGGTCTATATAAGACAAATTCTATGTAACAGAGGGGGAGAGTGATATTTTAATTTCATCTATATAGACTTTTTTCCTTTTTTTTGCTTAGTCTTTGTGCCCTTATCCCTGGAACACCGTAACAACTTGGTGCTTTCATTGACCTACCTCCATGCCTCCCAAAACCATCAAAGATATGGAAGAGACACTCCAAACTATCATCGAAAAATTAGCTGATTTGCATACCCAATTCCATACCACCCAAGAAACCATGGGAGCCCGTCAAATGGCATTAGAATCTAAACACGATACCCTCACCAATACCCTCACCAGCATTTTCACTACCCTCTCCATTCCACACCACACTACTGCCCCTGTTATAGATCCAACTACTTCCATCGGCCATTTCTCCATAGATGCCACAACTGTTCCTCCACCACCTCTATCCCATACTTCTCAGCCTAACGTTCCTCCCACCACTACCACCACCATTCCTCCCACCATCAATCCTTCACCTATACGCCCCCCTAAAATTCAGCTTTCTTTTTTTGATGGTACGGACCCATTAGATTGGTTATTTCAAGCTGATCAATTTTTCCAGTTTTATACCATTCCCTGGGAATCCCGTTTAAACATGGCTGCTTTCTATATGCGGGGTGATGCCCTGAGTTGGTTCAAATGTATGTATCAAAATCACCAACTCACTGATTGGATCTCTTTTAGTAGGGCTTTGGAGTTGCGTTTTGGCCCCTCCACTTATGCCAACCATCAGGCCAAGTTATTTAAACTCCGACAACATGACATTGTAGCTGAATATCAAAAGGTTTTTGAAAAACTTTGCAATCGAGTTTTGGGTCTTACACCTGAAATGATTCTAAATTGTTTCATCTCCGGACTCATCCCTGACATTCGGAGGGAAATGGCTGTTCTTCAACCCAACTCAATCACACAAGCCATGGGCCTCGCAAAGTTATTGGAACCTAAGTTCCAAGACTCCAAACGTGTTATACGCCAGGTACCCTTTTTACCCTAACCTTCACCACATTTATTACCCCCACCACGTCCCTCTTTTCCACCCCAGCCACCCTCCACTACGCCCCCTCAACTACCCATAAAAAAACTCACCTCCGTCCAACTCCAAGAGCGCAGAGCTGCTGGCCTCTGCTACAATTGTGATGCAAAAAATTTTCCTGGTCATAAATGCACTTCTAGTCGTTTTCTATTGTTGTTGAGTGAAGACCTCACCCCAGACCACCCCACTAATACCTCCCCACACATTTTTTCCAACCCCGAACCAGACTTTTCCAACCCAGAAACCAACGATCCCACTCATATTCACCTCTCTTTCCAAGCCCTTTCTGGAACCCCTTCCTCCAATACTTTTAAACTTGAAGATCTCCTTGGTCACCTTTCTATCACTATCCTTATAGACACCGACAGCTCCCATAATATACTCCAACCCCGTCTAGAAAACCACCTCCAATTGTGTACCATTCCTATACCACCCTTTTCAGTTATGGTGGGAAACGGAGAACGAATACATTGTTCGTCTCTTTGTCCTGATGTTTCTGTTTTCATCCAACACCATAGTTTTTCCATTCCCTTCTACCTTATCCCAATTGAAGGCGTTGATATGGTCCTTGGAATGGATTGGCTACGTTCCTTAGGCCCTTTACAAGCTGATTTTTCAATACCTCATCTTTCCTTTAATCATAAGGGTTTTCCAATTACCCTCCATGGCACCACCAAACTTCTCCACACCCATGCTTCACCCAACCATATTTGCCAACTCTTACATAACAACGCTGTAGCCTCTATACATCTTCTTACCTTCCAATCACATCACCCCACTATCCATTGTCCCAACCCTTCTTCCCAGCTAGATATTAACCAGCTGTTACAAAAATACACTACAATTTTTTCACGTCCTCATGGCCTACCCCCTCACCGACCCCTCAACCATCACATTCCCCTTCTTCCCGAATCCTCCCCAGTCAATATCAAACCCTACCGCTATCCACATGCCCATAAACACACTATGACATCCCTCATTCAAGAAATGCTAACCGAAGGCATCATACGTCCCAGCACCAGTCCCTTCTCATCCCCAGTCATATTGATTAAAAAAAAAGATGGCACTTGGCATTTTTGCGTCGACTACAGAGCCCTAAATGTTATCACAGTGAAGGATCGTTTCCCTATACCCACAATTGATGAGTTATTGGATGAATTAACTGTGGCAAAGGTTTTCACCAAACTAGATCTTCGCTCAGGGTATCATCAAATAAGAGTCGACCCCAAGGATTGCCACAAAACTGCATTTAGAACTTTTGATGGGCATTACGATTTTCTCGTTATGCCTTTCGACCTTTCTAATGCCCCCTCTACCTTCCAAGCAGCCATGAATGACCTCCTAAGACCACATCTACGTCATTTTGTCCTAGTGTTTTTTGATGACATCCTCATTTATAGTCAGTCTCTGCCAGAACACATCCAACACCTGACTCTAGTTCTAGAGTTATTGGAAAACAACAAATTCTTTGTTAAAGAGTCTAAATGTGTTTTTGCCACTACCCAAGTTTCTTATCTGGGTCATCTCATTCAAGAAGGCACCGTCACCCCTGACATAGACAAAATACAGGCCATCCTCCTTTGGCCCAAACCCACATCCCTCACCACTCTCCGCGCTTTTTTGGGAATTACGGGATTTTATAGAAAATTCATTCGCGGTTATGCCACTCTTGCCTCTCCACTCACGGATTTACTAAGATTGACAAAGTTTACATGGACTACAGCGGCTCAAGAGGCCTTTGTACAATTAAAAGAAATTTTAACTACAGCACCAGTACTGCATCTTCCAAATTTTTCTCTGCCCTTTGTTGTTGAAACAGATGCGTCGAATGTTGCCATTGGTGCAGTCCTGTCTCAAGAAGGTCATCCTCTTGCGTTTTTCAGCAAAAAACTCTGTCAAAAAATGCAAAACAGCTCAGTGTATGTTCGAGAAATGCTAGCCATTACAGAGGCAGTCAAAAAATGGCGTCACTATCTTATTGGAATACATTTCAAAATCATAACAGATCAGCAAAGTTTGAAGGCATTACTTACCAATGCTTGCCACATGCCTGAGCAACAAAAATGGGCCACCAAGCTCTTAGGGTACAGCTTCGAAATCATATATCGTCCAGGACGCCACAACCAAGCCGCTGATTTTTTATTAATATTCATATATTTAATATCATTATTATTATTATTTAAATTAATGATACTATTAATTATTACAAAAATATTATTAAATATTATTAACATTATTAAATAATATTGAATAATATTTTTAAATTAATTAAATATTATTAATATTATAAAAAGTATTATTCAATATTATTAGTATTATAAAAAATATTATTAAATATTAATAATATTATTAAATATTATTAATTTTTTTAAATATTAATAATATTTTTAAATATTAATAATATTTTTAAATATTAATAATATTTTTAAATATTAATAATATTTTTAAATACTAATAAATATTATTAATACTAATAAATATTTTTAAATATTATTAATACTATTAAATATTATTAAGTATTATTAATATTATTAAAAATTATTAATTTTATTAAGACTATTAAATATTATTAGATACTAGTGTAAACACTTATATATGTATTCACATTTTTTATTTTTATCATTATCATATGTATATTTATATTTATTAAAATAACTATAACGTTATATGTATTCAAATTTTAAAACATTATTTTATCTATATATGTCTAAAAAAAGAAAAAAACACTCATTTAAAATATTTAATTTTAAATATTTGCTTGTAAGTTGAAAGTTCTTGGCCATGGGGAATTCTTTTAATATTTTCTAAGTACACACTTTCAAAGAATGTTTAGTTGGAGAATTCTTTTACACTAAATAATTGGAGAAAAAAATCATGAAATTTAAGTGGTAGAAACTAAAACAATGTATATAAGAATGGAAAAATAAAAAAAAAATAATAATAACTCAATAAACTGCTATAGAGAATGTAGACAAGCCAATAACAAAATATTTTTATACATTTCTCTTTTAATATTTTTTTTTTAGAAAAGTATATTGCTAAATGATGGATTTATTGTATTAATTTTGATATGCAGTTAAGCATATATATTATTCCTTCAAATAAATAGAGTTCACCATGAGAGAAAAATAAATGGTGTCATCCTTTTAAAATGTGACTAAAAGATAACTCTTTTTAATTAAATAAAATATAAATAATAATTAAATGAGTTTGTATTTTCCAGAATTAGTATTTTCCAAAACTTGCTTACATACTTCTGGTTGTCTTCATCATCGTCTTCTTCTTTGTCTCTTTTATATACTTTTACATGCGAATGAGCTCGACGAACCCCGCGACGACCGGCAACATCCAAGGGCAAGCGTCCGTGGCTTTGTCTGACTGTGGTGGCCGAAGCAGCTGGGGAGTGCAGTATCTGCCTGGAGGGGATGGCAGAGAGAGAGGACGTGAAGATGAATATTCCTTGACTGGTGTGGTGCATCAAATGGAGCGCACGTAATTACACGTAATCACAATGTAGTGATGCATCAAATATTATTAATATTATTAAATATCATTAATATTATTAAATATTAGTAATATTATTATATTTTATTAATATTATTATATTTTATTAATATTATTATATATTATTAATAATATTATATATTATTAATAATATTATATATTATTAATATTATTATATTATTAATATTATTAAATATTACTAATATTATTAAATATTATTACTATTATTAAATATTATTATATATTATTAATATTATTATATATTATTATATATTATTAATATTATTATATATTATTAATATTATTATATATTATTAATATTATTATATATTATTAATATTATTAAATATTACTAATATTATTAAATATTATTACTATTATTAAATATTATTAATATAATATTAATAATATTATTATATATTATTAATATTATTATATATTATTAATATTATTAATATTATTAAAACTACCCTAAGAAAAATCTAATTACCTTAACCAAATTATATTATCATCCTTATTTGAACTTACCTAAAAATTTCCTTCTCTATCAGTTAACCTACATTAGTCATATTCAACTTTCATCCAACACTCCTTTAGATGAGAATTCTTAAACATATTTAATTGTTCTCAAATTTAATATATTATTATTATAAATGAGAAATAGAGATAAGTTGTCAGAATCTACATCTTTATATCCTAGCATTAAAAGGATGTTATATCCTATTATCATATTTTAATATAATTTTTTTATCAAATATATATTATTTTTATTACTTGTTTATTGTAATATTTAAAGTAATAAATTGTCTCCACTTGCATTTTAAAATCTTAAAATAAATTCTACTAGGATGTAAGTTATGAGCAACCGTCTCTCTATAAAATGGAAGAACAACTGAAAAACAGAGCAACGAGACAGAGCAACCGTAAATCTTAGAAACTTAGAAAAGAAATAACCATGCAGCGAAGAATCTTCGCTGTTCCTCCTCTCCCTGGTTTCTCGCAGCCGCCGTCGCCAAGAACTGCAGGAAACTCCTGTGGCTTCAGTTCGACAATTGCTTACATACTTCTCGTTGTCTTCATCATCATCTTCTTCGTCGTCAGTTTGATATACTTCTACATGCGAAGGCGCTCGACGAACCCCGCGACGGCCGACAACGTCCAAGGGCAAGCGCCCGTGGCTTTGAGACCTCTGACGGTGGTGGCCGAAGCAGCTGGGGAGTGTAGTATCTGCCTGTAGGGGGTGGCAGAGAGAGAGGACGTGAAGATGAATATTCTTTGGCTGGTGTGGTGCATCAAATGGAGCGCACGTAATTGCACGTAATCGCAATGTAGTGATGCATCAAATATTATTAATATTATTAAATATTAAAAAATGTAATTATGGTTGTTACTAGTGGAATTTAAAAATAATGAATTTAGATAATTTTTTAAAAATATAATTGAATTCATTAAGTTTAACTACATCTCACTGCTATTTTAATTTTCAACAAATTTTACCATTATTTTTTTCTTAATTTATTGGTTATAGCATATGACCGTTATATTAAAAAATGTTAATAAAATTCAAGAGTTATAAAGAAATTTGTGGTGCTACAAAGAGTCCCAGATTAGTTCTTTTAGCTGTTTAAGGAAATTGCTAGTTTATCTATTATTGAAATGTTGATTGTTGTTAGAATGTTAATTGGAAATTGTTGAAATATTTTATATATTTTCACCCTTATTATTTATAGTCTTTTTCTGTGGCTACTCCAAAATGAATTTTTGTGAATTGAAGTAAATTAATTGAGGGAAGTGTTAGATTTGTGTAGAGCTAGTTGGTAACAGAAATGGTAACATTTGGTAGGAAAATAGGTAGTGTAATTATTAGATTCCCGTGAGTATGTGTGATTGTGATACCTTTCCCTATCATGATGATGCAAAGTAACAGTACTTATGGTATGATTAGTAATTATTAAAAAATAATCCGTATTGCTTTTAATTTATTAATAATGCAACAAAAAACTGTAATAAAAAAGTACGAAAATCTAACATTACAAATGTTAATAGTTTTAAAATATGTTTTATTGTTTTAAAATATGTTTTATTCACTTGTAAAAATTATTTTATTAACTAAAAAGTATTATACTTTTTAGATTTAGTTCTTCTTTAATATTTAAAGGAATAAATTGTCTCCAGTTGCATTTTAAAATCTTAAAATAAAAGAAATGTGATGCCCAGATTAATCTATCTTATTCTTTTAACTAAAAAGAAGATTTAGAAGAAGTCATATCAAATAACATATTAGTAGCAATATTTTTGGTGCTAAAAAACAGAACCTAAAGTTTAAGGTCCACGAGATATTTTCCTTTAGGTCTTTCTTCCTACAACCATCAAACTTCTTCCTTCACCTCCCCACACTCTAGAAAAATTATTCAAAAAAAATCATTCTAAAACTAATTATATATATGTTCTGAAAAGTTTATTCTGAAAATTCTGTGCAAAACGTTTTCTTTTTTTAATTTCAGAATATAATTTGTAAATTCTCGAAAAAACTTTCATAAAAGACAATCTAGATGTCATTAAAAAAAAAATACTTTTTAAAAATTGATAGAGCACAATGTAAGTTGATTATTAGAGGACACATAGATTGTATTCAATATTTGATATTCTTCTTCTACAAATTAACTTTTGGTTTTTTTTAATTAAAACAAAATTGAAAAATGCAACTAATTGGAAAAGTCAATTTATAAATTCAAGATCCATATTCTATAGTTTTCAAAGGATTCGGATCCAAGGTTGAATAATTATCCATATTAATTAATTAATTAAATCGAACAAATATTATTAAACTAGAAATATGAATGAAATCAAAATATCATTCATATATAATTATCAAATCAAAAAATTTTTATTCCTAAAATAAAAAACAAAAGTTACAATAATAAAGTGCTGAAATTAGAAAAAAAGAAACAAACTCAATTCAGATTACATGCTCTTGTTTATGTAAATTGAACCTGAAGAACTAGATCTCCATTAATGAAGAACAAAGATATGTAAATTTTGGCACCAAACAAAATATAAAATTTGCAATGAGTGAGATTCAAAACCAAGATCCTTCAGATAATCCAAAGAAAATTTAACCACTACACCAAACAAATTCTTCAGTATTATTATAATTTTTATTATACTTATTATTATTAAAAATATTAATATTAATAATATGAATATAATTTAGAAAAAAGAGAAACAAACTCAATTCAGATTACATGCTCTTGTTTATGTAAATTGAACCTCAAGAACTAGATCTCCATTAATGAAGAACAAAGACATGTAAATTTTGGAACTAAACAAAATATAAAATTTGCAATGAGTGAGATTCAAAACCAAGATCCTTCAGATAATCCAAAGAAAATTTAACCACTACACCAAACAAATTCTTAAGTATTATTATGATTTTTATTATACTTATTATTATTAAAAATATTAATATTAATAATATGAATATAATTTATACCTATATATAAAGGAGATTCCCCTATTAACTGCTCTTCATTTTTTTCTCATTTTATCCTTATATTAATATTTAATTTTATTATTGTATTATGGGTATTGTGTTATTTCTTATTTTTTCTACAATATTTGGTATACGTAGTGGGGCGGTTTTGAATTGAAAGAGAGGTGGATGAGCGGTTTGATTTATTTTCAAAATCAGTTACATTTTATTAATATTTTATATATTAATATTTTATTTTATTTTGTAACTGTTTTTTTATATATAATTTTTTTAAAAGAAAAGTTAAATATAGAGAGAATTCTCCTAAATAACCGTTTTTGGTTATTTTGTAGACAGTTTTGAATTTAATTTTCTATTTGTTGTTTTTCTTTTTGAATCAGTAGAATGGTTTTTCATTTTATTTACGAAACAATTTGAATCAACAGAACGAAACAATTTGAATCAGCGAGAGCAGTTCTCGATTTGATACAGAACAATTTATCATTTGATTTACACAACAATTTTCAATTTGATTCAAATAGATTTTTCATTTCCTCATTTCTTACCTTTTTATCCCTTCAATCAACGAAATCTAATGTAAACTCTCATTTTCTATCTGTTGATGTTGTTCCGTCTCTCTGTGGATGTTGCTTTTGATTTTCCAGAGAAAGTGGAGAACAAGATTGAGAACTCGATGTGGTTTCATGCGATTAGTCCTTTAAACTTGATTTTTTTTCAAGCCAAAAGAAAACCGTGAGGGGGAGTCTGAGAAAAAGAGGGAGCAATCCAAGCACCCCAAGTCACGCGAAGATTTCATCACCTTTCTCAGTCACATTGTGCTTCGTTGCAAGTTCGTTTTGCATTGTGATTAACAAGGTTTTGCCTTCAATTTCTCGATTAATTTTACTCCAAAGTCAAGATGAGGACTAATGAAACTTTTTATTACAGTTTGTGTGTTTATGCTTGAATTAATACATCATGACCTGTGCAGGCTGGACTTGTTAAGGCTTATTGAACTCGACTCAGGTACGTGTGTGCTTGCTTCTGCATAAATAAATCCATGAATTATAGTTTTTTTATTTATTTAATTATAGCTTTTATTTGTTTTCTATATTTGGTGTGGTGAGATTTTAAGACATTGTTTGCAAACCCAAAGAAATACTTGCAATTAGGGATTCGTATCTGTCATAACAGTTTTATCTTTGTATTTGTGAGATGTTTGTTTTGAATTTTCCTGATATATTCAACCTTGGTTGCTTCATGAAGAATGGCCTACATGAACCGGAGAGGTGAAAAGAGCTTCCTTCAAGATGTGGTTGGTGGGACATGATTTTAGTGATGCAAGTATTGCTACTAAAGAAAACACAAAACCTGATATGGAGATTGTAACAAGGGTAATGGGACTTAAGTTGGATATCTAATCACACCAATAATCATTTTCCGTGTGCAGCCCAACGCAACAACATTCCAAATGTTCAGAACTCTACCTCATTTGTAGGATATAGTCATTGGGGTACCATGTAGACCATATGGAGGTAACCCTTTTGTAATGGCTTTCTTGAATTGATTAGGATTAGTAATTTATTTTAAATAATGAATAGTTGTAGTTATTTTTAAATTTTTATGTTGAAAGGTGCTCTCTCTCTTCTCTTCCCTTTCTATCTTTTTTTTCTTTCGGTTGGTTCTTCTATAATAATTTATTATTTACGTCTTTCTCTCCTCTTCCCTTTTTTTTATCTTTTTTTGTTCGTTCTTTTATAATAATTAATTATTTACGTCTCTCTCCTCTCCACTAACTATACCAACCTTTTTTTTTATAAAAAATATCATTATCTTTGAGTTGATCTGAGTTCTAATGGGATCATTTATTTTTTAAATTGTTTTTGTTCAATATTTCTGTAATATAAAAATGTGTATATTTAATTGTTGTATAATAATAGAAACGGTTAGTAGATTTTAATTTTTTTAAAACAAAAATAATTTAATAAAAAAAGAAGCAATAGATACAAGTTTATGATTTGTTTTTTTAATTCTTTTTATTCGCTGTTAGTTTGAGATTTTATAGAAAAGGGTGTTGATTATTAAGGTAGTGTTAAAAAGGGTATTGATTATTAATGTTTTAAAATAAATAATTAATATTATTTTGAAAAATTAATATATTTTGATGTCATAGATGAAAATCTTTTATTGTTAAAGATCCACTTTTTTTTTTGTGAGTATCATTTGGAAGTAAAATATTTTATTTGTTCTCACTTAATGGAGAGATTGGTACGTTAATTTTATTATTTTTTGTTATCACCTAGGGCAGTGGAGAGATTGGTTACTTTTCTGTTTTAAACTGATATTCTTCTTTACTAAATAAGCATATTTTTAATTTTAAAATTTTATTTGATGTGTTCTCACTTAACTGTGGATAGATTGGTGCCTTTTATTAGGGAAGAGTGGAGAGAGAGGGGTGAAATGTGGATTTATGGACGATTACTTTTTTTTAGGCAAAAGAGTGATATATAAGAAAACTGTGACAGAGAAATAATATAAAAACATCTTAATGTCTCCAAAATCCTCCAAAATCTTAATTTTGAGATTCTGAAAGAGTGATATATAAGAAAACTGTGTGAGAGAAATAATATAAAAACATGTTAATGTCTCCAAAATCCTAATTTTGAGATTCTGAAACTCTATTGTTGTTCTTCTTCACATTTCATCACCGCCACTTCACCAGGTCTTCCGTCTCCTCAATGCTTCAAAAACCCTAATGTTGAGATTCTTAAATTGTGTATTGCTAATTTATTTCATTTCTTTTATTTATCTTATTTTGCTTTTCCTATTTCTCTAATGTATACATTTTATTTTATTTTTTTATATAGAGATGTTTAGTTTCTTTTATAATTAAATTAATAACTTCAATTTCTTTAGTTAAGAATCACTTCTAAAAATATTAAGTTCTTCAATAATATTACATTTGATTTATAATTGTTTTAAACATATTTAATTAAAAATAAATATAAATATAAGTAATAAAAAATTAACACAAATAATAATATATTATTTAATTTGATTAAATTTTGTATTTAATTATATAAAAATAAAAAATATGGATACACAGGCGCTCTCGTGTGGCCGCTAGTATTAATAATATGAATATAGTATTAATAATATGAATAATAATAATAATATTAGTAATATTAATAATAATAATAATATTAGTAATAATATTAATAATATTAATAATAATTAATAATATTAATAATATGAATATAATTTATTTTATTATTATTAATAATAATTATATTAATATGTATAAATTATGTTAATAATAATAAGTATAATAAAAATGATAATATAATCAAAGAACTTTATTAGACTACTGGTTAACATTTTTTGGTCACTGGAAGGACTTAGGTTTGAGTCATGGTTACACTCCAGTTTCCTTAAAATATTAGTTGGGTGCTTGGGTTATCTATTTCAAACTTTTCACTATTCTTTATGCAATTTTTTATGGTTGCATAAAATTTTGCAACGTTTCAGCACTAGTCTCACTTCTTTTTTCTTCTTCTTCTTCTTGAATTGTTTGTTTTATAAGGTTAAGATAAAAGTAATTGTTGTAAATCTATTTCTGGCAATTGAACAACTTCAGCTCCCCTAGGTTCAAAGTTTGGTTGCCTTCTTCCTGTTCTTTCTCTCAGTCTGAGACATTCATCCTTGGATTTAGCAAACTTTGCTTAACCAGATAGTTACTGAACTGGGATTCTCAGATATTGGTTTAGGGTTGACAAAATGCTGCATCTCTTGAATCTGTGAAACCAGCCTCACGCTATGCCCTCCACTCTAAGAGTCAAGAGTAACGTCCCCATACTTAACTCTCAACTTGGAACGGACAGGCAAACATTTTGCAGACACAGGCCCAACCCAGCAAGTCTCAATGTTATTCCATCACATTGATGCTCCCACTTGGGTCACAAGCTGGAGTAACTCAGCTCAGCAATCAGAGCTCTTGTCAGAAATGAAAAATTAAGATTGTAAAAAATTGTACAAAAATTAATTTAATTTAATAAGAACAAATACTATATCATAAACATGCCTACAAACTTCTTGATGAATTAGATTTCTATTCAATAGTAAGGCACAACTTACTTGTATTGTTCAAGTAAGAGAATCCTATTAATGGCATTCCAAACATAATTTTTTTTACTATTGGTTGGTAGGCTTACCTTGACATCTCAATAAAGCACATGTTATGAAAATTAATAGTATAAACAAATAAAGATAATATGAGTATTAATAGTATAAACAAAACATGAGAAAAAACTAAGTAGACAAGTCAACTTATTGCAGCAATAGTGCTGAATGCCCCCACTTGTTGTAACTCACCTGCAATTTGGCACCCTTGACAGATAATATACAACCATTTTTGCTTCATTTTTTTAAGCTTTGAGAATATAACTGACAAAATAGGCTATGCATTTCCCTTACTAGTAGAGAGCAAACAAGATTACAATTTTAAACAAATTTGTATTCCATAACCATAATCCAGACACAAATTGTTAAACTGTTTTTGAGTGGGATGCAGAAGACTCATGCAATAGTGCAAAACAAGAGCCATGCATAAGAGTTCCAATAACAAGCTATTGTAATGAACACTTTCCCTCAAAAAATAAATTTAATATAGTGTGAATCAATGATCCACATATCATGTATTAAACTGATAAGAACAAATACTACACTTGATCTTAGCCAAAAGGTTGACATCGGTCTGCGTCCGGACGACTCGACATCAGCTCGGATCCGGACAACTCAACATCGGCCTCAACTCAGATGACTCGACAACGGCCCGGGCCCGAATGACTATACATCGGCTTGGGCCCGAACGACTCGACATCCGCCCGGGCCTGGTCGACACGACATCGGGTCGGGCCTGCTCGACTCGACATCGGGTCGGGACTGCTCGGCTCGGCATCAGGTCGAACCCACTCGGCTCGGCATCGGTCCGGGCCCGCTCGGCTCGGCATCGGTCCAGACCCGCTCGGCTCGACATCGGTTCGGGCCCGCTTGATATCTCTGTAATGCTAATGGGTTACATCTATGTTTGAGTGGTGGTTCAAGATTTAGTATGCTGTGTTTAGAACTTACCACAGGTCTCATAATAAATTTCAATTAAAATTAAATATTTTAATGTTTACAAGAATATCTTAATCGTAGAATTATTAGCAACACACTACTCTTTTCAGAAATCACTTGAAAATTTAAACCCTTAAACAAAATTATACTATAAGAAAACTAAAAGTACAAATTAGAATTTAACTTTAAAATATAACCATGCAAAATCACTTGAAATAGTCTTTATTGATAAATGTTTTATTAATAGAAATTAGGATAAGAAATTAGGTCTTTCTTCTAAACTATTCCAAGGAGAGCATTGATCTTTCTCTCTAGTAAAAATCAAACATGGTCCATCTTCTCTAAGTAGTAACATCTACCGATATCCCTGTTTACTTTGTAAATATCAAACCTATGCAAGAAGTTAATTTTGAAACTCCACGAAAAATTATCATGAGGTTGAAGATGTTGCACACCAAGAGCATCGTCAGCAGATTTCGAGTGAAGTAACAGATCTCGACCTCTTTGTAATTCATTTATGACTATCACAGTTGTTAGTGGTGATTTTGGTACAAAAAAAAGCATGGCTTGTTGAAGGTTGCACAAGTAGCCAAAGTAAGAAAAAACTTCTAAGAGTCACTCACAAACATGGCTCCTTTTCCAATTGTCATGGTCTAAGTTTAGTTAGAATGTTATGATTATTAGTATATTTATAGGTATAATCATCAATATCAATATAATTAATAATATAGAAATTATTAATATTCATATATTTAATATCATTTTTATTATTATTCAAGTTAATGATACTATTAATTATTACAAAAATATTATTAACATTGTTAAATAATATTGAATATTATTAATATTATTAAATTAATTAATAATATTATAAAAATTATTATTCAATATTATTATTAAATTAATATTATCAGTTGTTTCGAAGAAACAATCGGTTGTTTTTCTGCAGCAGTTAAAAACTTGTTTTTGAATTTTAACCATGAGCAGAAGGAGTTCAAAGCAGATGACATTGATTATAAAAAAATTGTTTAACCATAAGAAAGAACTTTGAAACAGAAATTGAGAACAAATAAAGGAAGGTCTTATCCTTATGTTAATTCTTCAATGAGCCATGTGCTTTATGATCAAGAGGTCTCTTTTCACTGTTGAGGTCTTTTGCACATCATTGATTCAGCTTCAATGACTGTCTTTTTCTTCAAAAGCTTGATCAGATGACTCAATTCCTCCTTTTTTTCTTTAGTTTTCCTGCATAAAAGATTTCAAGCAGCAAGATTTGGTCCCCTTACAAATTTGGGTCCGTTTGACTTTTCTTTGCAGTTAGAAACTTCACATCCCTTAGGAATCCATTTCATAAAACCTCTTGGAACAGAATATTTCCTTATTTTACAGAACCTAACAGAGTGGCCTTTCTTCATGCAGTAAAAGCATGTAACAACCGGTTGTTTCGTCTTAACAATCGGTTGTTTTTCTGATTTTCTTGAAAAACTTTTTGAAAACTTATCTTGCTTGTTCGGTGGATTAAAGCCTAAACCAGCCTTTCCAAAAACACAGCTTTGAGATGCCAAGACATTCTCAAAGTTTGATTTCCCCTTTGAAAGCTTGTCCATAGTTTCAACAAGATAGTGAACCTTTTTCTCAAGATTTTCACAATTTTCGGAAATGAGAGTATCACACTTGCAAGAGGCATTTTTGAAATGATTTTCCAATTTTTCAAAATCACTTTTTGCTTTTTCCAGATCCTCTTCAAGTGATTTAACTCTCTTTTCAAGCCAACTGTTAAGATCTTTCAATTGGTTGTTTGAAAGAACCAATCTATTAGTTTCATCATGTGTTTCTTGAAAAGCTTCAAGTAATTCACTGTAATTTTGTTCATTTAAGGAAGCACATGAACTTACCTCACTTGAGCTGCAAGATTCATCATCATTTTCAGCTACCAAACATATGTTTTCTTTTTCATCTTCACTTGATGAAGAACTTGATGATGACACCTCATTTTCATCCCAAGCTATGTAGGCTCTTTTTGTCTTGCCTTTCTTCTCCTTGTAGCTAGTTTTTTTCTCTTTGCTCTTGTTTGGACAATCTGCCTTTATATCACCTTGCTCACCACAACCAAAACAAGTATAGTTATTTGAATTGAAATCATTGGGTTTCTTGTTTCCATACCTATCCTTGTTGTTGTCTTTGTTGCAGTTTCTCTTTAGGAATTTGCTGAATTTTCTTGACAGCAAGCTAAGGTTTTCCTCATCATTATCATCACTGGAATCTTGCTTTCCCTTGTGCTTGGATGCTTTCAAGGCTATGCTCCTTGTGTGCTTATCTTCACTCTCTTGAACATTGAGTCTATTCATCTCTAGCTCATGTTCCCTAAGCTTTCCAAACAAAGAAGCAACACTTAATGATGTTAGATCTTTAGATTCGGAAATAGCAGTTACCTTTAGTTGCCATGCTCTATCAAGACATTTCAAGATCTTGATGTTCAACTCTTCTTTATCAAAGGTCTTGTCTAGGCTCATAAGGTGATTGATGATGTGCGTAAATCTTTTCTGCACCTCAGCAATTGTTTCTCCTTTAAGCATTCTTAACATCTCATACTCTTGGATAAGAGCATGCTTTCTAGCTCTTTTCACCTCATTTTTTCCTTCATGAGTGACTTCCAAAGTGTCCCACATTTCTTTTGATGATTTGCATTGCGAGACCCTGAAAAACTCATCAGAATTTAAAGCTGAGGTTATAATATTTTTGGCAATGCAATCGAATTTGGCCTTTTTGCTTTCTGCATCAGTCCATTGAGACCATGGTTTCTCAATGACATATCCATCCTTTTCAAACTTTGGGATAAAAGGACCATTTTCAATTGCATCCCAAATTCCTTTGTCAAGAGATTCCATAAATATTTTCATTCTTACTTTCCAAAACTGGTAGTTCAAACCACAAAACAAAGGTGGTCTGTTAATTGAAGCACTTTCCCCAAAAGGTAGTCTATCAGCCATTAAAAAAGATTTTTAGGATCAACTTGAATAACATTCAAGAACCAAACTCTTGATGCCAATTGTTAGAAAGATGGCTTTAAACTAGAGGGGGGGGGGGGGTGAATTGTTTAAAGAGGGTTTTCGCAAACTTTTCAAACAAGAATGAATTTATCTCAGGAAACAATTGATTCAGAAATTCAGTTGGCCAAAACAGCAAGCAAAAGCTGTAGTACCAGAAAAACAATCGGTGTTTTTCAGAAACAATCGGTTGTTTATACCAGCAAACAACAAAATAAACTGAATTTAAAGAGTTAGAGATAGAGAGATTGTACACAGTTGTTTATACTGGTTCACTCCAAACCCAAAGCTACATCCAGTCTTCTCAGAACCCTGAGGAAATCCACTAAGCAATCACACCTTGATCACTTACATAACAACCAAGAGAATGACCTTGAACACCTCAAGAAACACACTCTCCTTGGTCAACACACCAACACTAAGATTGCTGATCTTGATCCCCTCAAGAACACATAGCCAATCTCAGAAAAACACAGAAACGAATACTTGTTCAACAGAGTACAAGGATTACACTTGTTACAGAAGATAATCTGAAATCAATACAAGCAGAATCCTATTCCATACACTTTGATCAATCACAAACTCTTAGCAATCTCAGCTCTTTGAAAAACTAAAAAACTCTTAGCAAAAACTTTGTCAAAGATTCTTAATTTGAAAAACTATTTTTCTGAATATATTCAAAGATGTAGTTTGTTATCAAATCTTAACAAACTCTTAAATTGCATTAAAAGATTGGTCAAAGCATTTAATGAATGGAGCGTAAGTAGTTAAATCATTTAAAGCTCAGTCAAACAGAAAACAGTTTTTCTGTTATGGTCCCAAAACAAACAATCGGTTGTTTCCTCGAATCAATCGGTTGTTTTGGTACTTAATAGTTCAACCATTTTAAAAACAATTTTCAATATTTTTCTCAAAATACCTAAGTACAAACAATCGGTTGTTTCGACAAAACAATCGGTTGTTTTAACTTAGTTTAAAAACATTTTACTTTCACAAAGATTGAGAATGTTAATGCTTTAGATTTAATCAAAGGGTGGATTACAACATATAAACTACCCCAGAACTAAACTAAACCAACACAGCAACATCAAGCATTACAGAGGCTTCAGCATCCTTCAAAGGATTTGGATTCTTCAAAGCTTGAACACCACTTGGTTCAACAATCTCCCCCTATTTGATGAAGACAAATCCCTAATGCTTGTGTTGTACCTGATTAAATCTGAAGCAGTTCCTGCAATAGAACTTTGAACAAAACATTGAACTTCTGATATTTTGTTAGCGCACAGATAAACAGTTAATAACCTTCAGAACTAAATATCAGACAAAATATTACATATCCCAAACTGTTTTAACAAATAAAAACAGAAACTTAAACACAACATATATCTCCCCCTATTTGTCTTCACAAATAGACAAAGATAAGAGATAAAACAAGATATTGTTTGGATTACATCAGAATTAAAACAGTAACAGCAGAAAGAAAGAAATTTAAAAAGCCAGATATAACAGCAAGAAAACAATCGATTGTTCTGATAACCAATCAGTTGTTTTTCCTTCACTCTTCTTCATCAGCAAACTGAAGATCAAAGATTTGATTCTGAACAACTTCAATCTGTTCATCCAAAGTCATGAATCTTGCATCCATGTTGTTGAATCTGTTATCAATGTTCTGGAAGTTGCTAACACACAGATCATGAAGATTCCTTTGATTCTTCTCAAAAGTATCAAGCCTATTGATCATGTATCTTTCAAAAGAAGACATGGTTGGCATTCCATCTTTCTGATCTCTAGCACCAGCACTAGGTCCAACATCTTGATAATCTTCAGGTTGATCTTCATTTTGAACATCCATATCAGCAGGTTCATCTTGTTCAAGATTAGTAGCACCACTAGATGAGGCACCATGATCACCATCCTTGCTTATCCATTTTCCACCTACTTTTGTAAAACTCATCTTGCTGAGTGATCCATTGTTCAACTCTTGAGTTGACTTGACCAACTCAGAAGTTTCATCTTCAAGGTTAACTTCAAAATAGTGTAGAAATTTAGATATCAAAACAGCATATGGATAATGATAATCTCCCAACCTCATGGCTTTTTGCATGTGTTCTTTGATGATATGGATTCAATTGATTTTGATTTTCTTGGTGATGCAGAAGATATATACAAGATCTTCTTCAGTTAGCACAGAATGATTACTCCCCCTTGGAGTTAGAATCCAAGTTACAATGAGAGCAAGCAATCTCTCATCAAACTTCAAACCTCCAACCGAGCATGTACTAACTTGAGCATGTTTATTCTTCAAGCAACTTTTGTAGAATTGGATTTTGTTAAAATCCTCCACCACTCCAAGGTTTCCCTTGTTGATTCTAAGACCAGAGAACTTGAGACCAGCAACAACAGTCCATACTTCATTAGTTATCTCCATTTCTACACCCTTCACAAGAGAAACTAGATTGTTTCCCTCAAACTTTAGGTTTGTGTAGAACACTCTCACCAAATCTGGATATATGTTTCCCTTCATCTCCAGAAACTTTCTGAGAGATTGATCCTTGAGCAGCCTTCTCACATTAAGACTATTAAATATTATTAAAGATGATTAAATACTATTAATATTATTAAATAATTATTAATATTACTAAATATTATTAATATTATTAAATAATTATTAATATTACTAAATATTATTAATATTATTAAATCATTATTCAATATTATTAATATTATAACAAATATTATTAATATTGTTAAATATTATTAATATTTATTATAATATTAATACTAGCAAAAACACTTACTTGTATATCCATATTCACATTTTTTATTTTATCATTATCATATGTATATTTATATTTATATTTATATTTATTAAAATAACTAGAAATTTATATGTATTCAAATTTTTAAACATTAATTTATCTATATATGTTCTAAAAAAAAGAAAAAACACTCATTTAAAATATTTAATTTTAAATATTTGCTTATAAGTTGAAAATTCTTGGCCATGGGGAATTATTTTAATATTTTCTAAGTACACACCTTCAAGGAATGTTTAGTTGGAGAATTCTTTTACACTAAATAATTGGAAAAAAAATCATGAAATTTAAATGGTAGAAACTAAAACAATGTGTATAAGAATGGAAAAAAAAAAGTCAAAAAACTGCTACAGAGAATGTAGACAAGCCAATAACAAAATATTTTTATACATTTCTCTTTTAATATATTTTTTTTAGAAAAGTAAATTTCTAAATGATGGATTTATTATATTAATTTTGATATGCAGTTAAGCATATATATTATTCCTTCAAATAAATAGAGTTCACCATGAGAGAAAAATAAAATAAATCAATTTTTTTCATAAATTAAGTTTAGTTTATATAAGTTAAAAGCAAAAATTTAAATAAATTATGAATAAAAATCTATAAATTAATTTTAATTTATAAAAAAGTTACATTTTTCTTTTTAACTCTCTTCTCTAAAAATTATGCTCACAACAGCACCGGTACCTACACCCACAGCACCAGCAACTCCACCACCATCATTTTTAGGGATTAGAGAGATGTTCCTTTGGGACATTAGGGGGGAGAAGAGAATAAATAAAGGGAAGGGAGAGAGAGACGTTTTAGAAGAGTGAGTGAGAAATGTAGGTGAATTAATCGTGAAGAAGAAGTTGGGTGATAATTCATTGGAAAGGAAACTTGTTGAACCATTGAGATTGTATCTCGTTTACCCTAGTGGCCAATTGACCAATTTGATTTTCCAAGTTTTGAATGGTGATATTTGTTCTCTGTTGGAAATTCATGTTGTGCTTAACCATCTGTTTCATCTTGTCTTTGAGAGACAATCCATTCTTGGATGGTATAGCAACTAATGGTGACAATTGTTAATCTGTTGGCATAAATGTGGGGGGTTTGTGAGGTGGCCTAGTAACATGTTGATATGACATATGAACTTGTTGCTATTGTGCATGTCGTTCCCCTAACTCATACTAGGATGATTTCTCTAACTTGGGTTCTATTTGTTGGATGGAGATCGGGGTTGTAATGTAAAAAGGAAAATCAATAAATGATCCATTGATGAGATAGAGAAAAGCGAAAAAGGATGTGAGAGACATTCCACGAGTGCAATGTGTGCCCCAAATCATCAAGTTAACGTCGTTGGTGAAAACTTAAAGGAAGGGACCAAATTGAACCTTTTTATAAAACTTTAGGACCAAATTTTATTTTTTTTTAAAAATCACTATATTGAATCGAATATTGACCCCAAGAGTAGGGACCAAAAAAGTAATTAAATCTTTTATAATTTACCTTATAATTATTAATATTAATTTTTTTTAAGTATATTTGTTCTGAAAGATCACATGAGCAAGAGAAAAATGTTTGTAATTCACATTATTGATAAGGAGCACTAGAGTTTGCCTTCTGAAAGGGACAAAGTTTGATGGGCTAAATCTTCTTATGGTATTTGTCACAAAGCAAAATATTTACGTAAGGAGAGCAATTTAAAATTTATATATTACATAAATGGATAAATATTTTTTTATTAAGAAAATAGGTAAGTCGTGATAATGTGAGACGACTTCACCTTGCTAAAGTCGTTTCAAATAAAGAAGATTTAATTAAACAAAGAACTTGTTATGTGTTTCCACAACTTTAGTGTTATATGTGATTTCACTTTGAGGTCGTTCTAGGTTGGAACGACTTTGATTGAGTAATTTTTTAATTTTCTATCTCACGCCATCACCAAAAGTGCATGCAACAACACCTTGTACCCGAAGTTGTGCCTCTCAAGCATAGCCTATGAACCCAACTTGGTCGACAAAGCTTCCAGCAATAAAAATTTGATTTTTTTATCGACTAAGAATAAATGTAATAAAATAGAGTACTTAAGAGGTACTCCAATCCTTATATAAAAACAATCCATATAAGAGTACATATTACCTAAATACGAACAACCAGTACTGAAATAATCCAGCTCATTATCTTTCCACAACCAAACGACCTTTAACTGGTTGTAACACCAGCTTGGACACCATCTAGATTGCTCCTAGTGCTACACCAAAGAATAAAAAAAATATACAAGAGGTCCTATGTGGCAAAAATATGTGACACTATATTGTAATAATCTAGTTTATATAATGAAACAATTATTTGTTTGATATTTTATTTTCTTTATATAATAAAACAATTATTTATTTAATATTTTATTTCCCTATCAAGACGAGGTGCAAATATTTTTATATAATCCAATTATAGTATGATAAAATTAGTAATTATTTTAAAATATAATCCGTATTGCTTTTAATTTATTAATAATGCAACAAAAAACTGTAGTAAAAATTACGAAAATCTAACATCACAAATTTTAGTAGTTTTAAAATATGTTTTATTCACTTGTAAAAATTATTTTATTCACTAAAAAGTATTACACTTTTTAGATTTAGTTCTTCTTTAATAATTTAATCCTTGTATATAATAAAATTAGTATAGGTTTAGTCTTCCAAAAGAACCATTTTTAAAAACTAAAAAATAAATTTTATCTTTCATGAATGTATACCTCTGTTTAGTTCTCAATGACTTTTAACTCCTTTAAAATATGCAAATATACAAACATAGGTAAACTTATTTTGAAAAATTGTTTAGATGAAATAGGACTTTCAACAGAACTAGAGTAGTTGAAATTATTATTAATTTTTTATTTTTTTAATAATACTTTTTTCATGTGATGATAAATTATTGTTGTTATTTGAAGTATTAACATAGTTGAGATGTCAAGTTGCATAATTTTGTTTAACATGAAAGTTTTTTATAACCAAAATTACTATTACTAATTTAAAATATCCTTCCTTTTCTTCCATGTTGGTTCCCCTCACACTTTCGTTTTACCATCACCATCACCATCACCGTCTTCCTAATCTCATTTAGTAACAATAATAAAAATTAAAAAAAAAATCAAACTCTTTCCTTCCATAAAGTTATTCATTTTTAGTTAAACATTTATATATGTTGCACACCAAGATCTTCGTCAGCAGATTTGCAGTGAAGGAACAGATCTCGACCTCCTTGTAATTCATTTCTGACAGTTGGTTGTGGTTTTGGTGCAGAAAAAGCATGGTTTGTTGAAGGTTGCATAAGCAGCCAAAGTAAGAAAAACCTATAACAGTAACAGACATTGCTCATTTTCCAATTATCACGGTCTAAGTTTAGTTAGAATGTCATGATTATTATTATATTTATAGGTATAATCATCAATATCAATATAATTAATAATATAGAAATTATTAATATTCATATATTTAATATCATTTTTATTATTATTCAAATTAATGATACTATTAATTATTACAAAAATATTATTAAATATTATTTAATAATAATGAATATTTTTAATATTATTAAATTATTATTCAATATTATTAATATTATAAAAATTATTATTCAATATTATTAATATTATAAAAAATATTATTAAATATTATTAATGTTATTAAATATTATTAATATTATTAAATATTATTAATATTATTAAATATTATTAATATTATTAAATATTATTAATATTATTAAATATTATTAATATTTTTAAATACTATTCAATATGATTAATACTATTAAATATTTTTAAATACTATTAAATATTATTAATACTATTAAATATTTTTGAATACTATTAAACATTATTAATTCTATTAAATATTATAAAGTATTATTAATATTATTAAAAATTATTACTTTATTAAGACTATTAAATATTATTAAATATTATTAAAGATGATTAAATACTATTAATATTATTAAATAATTATTAAAAATTATTAATATTATTAATATTAATAAATATTATAAATATTAATAAATATTATTAATATTACTAAATATTATTAATATTATAAAAAATATTATTAATACTGTTAAATATTATTAATATTTATTATAATATTAATACTAGCAAAAACACTTACTTGTATATGTGTATTAACATTTTTTATTTTTATCATTATATATTTATATTTATTAAAATAACTATAAATTTATATGTATTCAAATTTTAAAACATTAATTTATCTATATATGCTCTAAAAAAAACACTCATTTAAAATATTTAATTTTAAATATTTGCTTGTAAGTTAAAAGTTCATGGGGAAATTTTTTTAATATTTTCTAAGTACACACTTTCAAGGAATGTTTAGTTGTAGAATTCTTTTACATTGAAAAAAAAAATATAATATCTCTTTATAACTCTTGAATTTTATTAACATTTTTTAATATAACGATCATATGCTAGAACCAATAAATTAAGGAAAAAATAATGGTGAAATTTTTTGAAAAGTAAAATAGCAGTGAGATGCAGTTAAACTTAATGAATTCAATTATATTTATGAAAAACTATTTAAATTCATTATTTTAAAATTCCATTAGTAATAACCATAATTACATTATTTTTTTTAAAAATTGTTTATCTCATTAGTTATTGTCAAAATTATGTAGTATGAAAAAACTTTTAAGAAATTTCTTATGTAAAAGATAAATTTACAAAAAAAAATTTATGTTTGTTACTTGTAATAAAATCATTATGAACGTCTCTAAAATTGATAGTGATATGCGCTTTTTCTCTAAAATTGTTAAAAGTCGTCTCCGAAAATAAACGTGTAGAAAAGTGGAAGTGGAAAATCAATGGAATTTGTTGTAAAATCATCTAAACTTACGAGAGGTCTCATAATAAATTTTAATTAAAATTAAATATTTTATTGTTTACAAGAATATCTTAATCGTAGAATTATTAGCAACACTATTCTTTTCAGAAATCACTTTGAAAATTTAAACCTTAAACAAAATTATTCTATAAGAAAACTAAAAGTACAAATTAGAATTTAATTTTAAAATATAACCAGCCAAAATCACTTGAAATAGTATTTATTGATAAATGTTTTATTAATAGAAATTAGGATAAGAAATTAGGTCTTTCTTCTAAACTATTCCAAGGAAAGCATTGATCTTTCTTTTTAGTAAAGATCATACATGGTCCATCTTCTCTGACTACCCAACTGCATAAGGAACATCTATCGGCATCCCTGCTTGCTTTGTAAATATCAAACGTATGCAAGACAGATTCCCATTGAAAGGAACAATGGAACAACGTTGTTTTAAAGAAGTTAATTTCGAAACCCCACGAAAAATAACGATGAGGATGAAGCTGTTGCACACCAAGATCATCGTCAGCAGATTTGCAGTGAACGAACAAATCTTGACCTCCCCGTAAATCATTTCCTACAATCACAGTTCGTTGTGGTAACTTTGGTACAGAAAAAGCATGGCTTGTTGAAGGTTGCAGAAGCAGCCAAAGTAAGAAAAAACTTTTAAGAGTCACATACATAGCTCCTTTTCCAATTATCATGGTCTAAGTTTAGTTAGAATGTTATGATTATTACTATATTTATAGGTATAATCATCAATATCAATATAATTAATAATATAGAAATTATTAATATTCATATATTTAATATCATTTTCATTATTATTCAAATTAATGATACTATTAATTATTATAAAAATATTATTAACATTATTAAATAATAATATTGAATATTACTAATATTATTAAATTAATTAAATATTATTAATATTATAAAAATTATTATTAAATATTATTAATATTATAAAAAATATTATTAAATATTAATAATATTATTAAATATTAATAATATTATTAAATATCAATAATATTTTTAAATACTATTAAATATTATTAATACTATTAAATATTTTTAAATACTATTAAATATTATTAATACTATTAACTATTTTTAAATACTATTAAATATTATTAATACTATTAAATATTTTTAAATACTATTAAATATTATTAATACTATTAAATATTATTAATACTATTAAATATTTTTAAAAACTATTAAATATTATTAAGTATTATTAATATTATTAAAAATTATTAATATTCATATATTTAATATCATTTTTATTATTATTCAAATTAATGATACTATTAATTGTTACAAAATATTCTTAAATATTATTAACGTTATTAAATAATATTGAATATTACTAATATTATTAAATTAATTAAATATTATTAATATTATAAAAATTATTATTCAATATTATTAATATTATAAAAAATATTATTAAATATTATTAATATTAGTAAATATTATTAATATTAGTAAATATTATTAATATTATTAAATATTATTAAATATTATTAATATTATTAAATATTGATAATATTTTTAAATACTATTAAATATTATTAATACTATTAAATATTTTTAAATAATATTAAATATTATTAATACTATTAATTATTATTAAGTATTATTAATATTATTAAAAATTATTAATTTTATTAAGACTATTAAATATTATTAATATTATTAAATATTATTAATATTATTAAATATTATTAATATTATTAAATATTATTAGATACTAGTGTAAACATTATATATGTGTATTCACATTTTTTATTTTTATCATTATCATATTTATATTTATTAAAATAACTATAAATTTATATGTATTCAAATTTTAAAACATTAATTTATCTATAAACATATGCTTAAAAAAAAGAAAAACCACTCATTTAAAATATTTAATTTTAAATATTTGCTTGTAAGTTGAAAGTTCTTGACCATGGGGAATTCTTTTAATATTTTCTAAGTACACACCTTCAAGGAATATTTAGTTGGAGAATTCTTTTACACTAAATAATTGGAAAAGGTTTATAATATCTCTTTATAACTCTTGAACTTTATTAACATTTTTTAATATAATGGTCATATGCTAGAACCATTAAATTAAGGAAAAAATAATGGTGATTTTTTTTGAAAATTAAAATAACTGTGAGATGTAGTTAAACTTAATGAATTCAATTATATTTTTAAAAAACTATCTAAATTCATTATTTTTAAATTACACTAGTAACAACTATAATTACATTTTTTTAAAATTTTTTGTTTATCTCATTAGTTATTGTCAAAATTATGTAGTACGAAAAAACTTTTAAGAAATTTCTTATGTAAAAGATAAATTTACAATTTTTTTTTTATGTTTGTTACTTGTAATAAAATCATTATGATTGAATTGTAAATAATAATAAATTTTTTAAATAACGATAACATTTTTATAAAGAAATTTATTTTAATAGTTTAAATTTATTTAAAACTACAAACTTAAAAAAATAATTAAATATAATTTCAGTTTTTTATTCTTTTATAATTTTGTTAATATTTTATCAATTATGTGAACCAAATTGAGCATTGAAACCATGCATTAAACTGGATCAAGTATGACATGTAGCAAACATGTCATACGAGAGGGGTGGTCCTTAAGGATTAGTATAGATGCATCAGTTAACACATAACTCACTTCTTGATTATAATAATGCATGGTGAAATTGTGTTGAGAGAAAAAAACAAATTGGACCAAGATTTGTATCAAACGGAAAATAAAGCAAGTCTTTGGAAGGATGAATTGGGAGTGAAGGAATGAGTAGTGAGAGTGACATAAGTTGGTCATACTTTTTTTTTATCAGCAATAAAAAATAAATAAATATGAATTTTCTCCACTTTGATTGAATCCGTAAAGAATTACCAAAGACTATCACTCATATATCTAAAAAGTCACCCATACACTTAAAAAGTCATTCATACACCTAAAAAGTACATCATGAATATAAGAAAATGATAAAAAAATGGTAAGAAGAAGAGAGGTTTCTTATTCTCTTATGTGTGTATTACATCACTTCATGTATAGGAAATATATAGGAGTTTCTCTCCCCCAAATTACAATCTAATTAGGTAGGATACTAATCATGAGATTCTATAATTATTAAATTAATTGCATATAATTGGGTACAATATCGTACAATATTGCATACAATAATTGCATATAATTTGATAATTATCATTTTCTTAATACTCCCCCTCAAGTTGGTAGGTGAAGATCAAGAACCCCCAACTTGTGTCGTAGCGTCAAAAATCGTTCATTGCCCAGTGCCTTTGTAAAAATATCTGCGAGCTGATACTGTGTCAGTACATATGAAGGATTGATTATCCAAGCTTGTAATTTTTCTCGCACAATGTGGCAGTCTATCTCAATGTGTTTTGTGCGTTCATGAAATACTGGGTTTGCTGCTATATGTTGTTGAAGCTGGAGGAAGCTTCTTCCCTACCAAGGCTTGATGTGTGTTTGATGAAGAAAATAGCTTGAGTGCTTTGAAGATTGTAATAGGTTTTTAGATTCTATTGTAATTAGGCTTGTAATTGTGTAAGGTTGCCTTTTGCTGTATAAATCATCCTAGATGCCTAACCAAGTCTAGATCAAGCACATGATGTGGTTAAATGGTTTTTGAAAAGCTTTTAAAAGTGCTCTTAAAAGTTTTAAATCAGTACAAAAAATAAATCTGTTTTATGGGGAAAGAATCGGTTTATTTCTTCTCTGTTAAAAGGCTTTTCTAAAATTCTGTTAGGGCACCACAGGTAAAGCTTAGTTAGTTATTTCAGTTAAAGTTGAGCTGGCCTGTTTGCTATATTTTAATCTGTTTTTCTGTGAAAGAACAGGTTTATTCTTTGGTCAGCTGAAAGGTTTTTCACAAGTTAGTTAGGGCACCAAAGGTACAACTCAGACAGTTATTTCAGTTAGCTGAGTTGGCGGTTTTCACAAAATAAATCTGTTAAGTTCAAAAATGAATCTGTTGTTTTCATAACTGCTTTTCAACTATTTTTTGAAAAGAAGTTAGAAACTGTTTTCTATATAAAGAAAAGTCTCTCTCACATGAAAAGGTGCTGAGCAATTACGTTTTTGACAGAGATCAAACATTTTCCATGTGAGAAGAAGGATCAAAAGATTTTTGAAAGGTTTTCCAAAGACATTTTCAAGTGTGCTTGTTCTAGGAAACCTTTGATCTTGGTGAAGGTGTTGGTGCAGTTCTGCAGCAAATTGAACTACTGGTTTTGAGTTCTTGCATCTTCTTTTCAGGTGTAATCTTTCCTTTATTCTGTTTGTAAAGGTGTAAATGTTAGTCACTCCTTGATAGGGTTTCTTGGAGTGCAAGGTGTGCTGAAATAGGGTTTTTCAGCATTGATTGTGTTGTTCTTGTAGTGTTCAAGAACTGTTGTGTTTGTAAGTAATTGGTACTGTTTTTAGTGGATTCCACCTTGGGGTAAGGTGAGACTGGACGTAGCTCTGTATGAGTGAACCAGTATAAAAACTTGTGTGCCTTTCTCTTCTCATCCCTGCACTCATTTCTGGTTTTGCTTAATTCTGTCAAGAACTAAATCTGTTCTTTTGAAATTGAATCTGTTAATTCTGGGTTTAAGTAAGAACTGTTCTTCCTGATTTGTTAAAGCTTTCTAATCACAAACAAGGCAGTTGTATATGATGGCTTAAGTGATCTGTGAACAAACAGTCTAATCATTAAAATCTGAGAAAGAATCATTCTCCTTAAAACCTTGTGTTGAGTAAATTTGTTTGATTTCTAAGCATAGTTGTATCTTTCATCCTCATAATATTCAGCTGATCTGACTCTGTTATAATCCTCTGTTGTTCACAATTTTATATTGAACAAATTCAAATTGTGCTAGACTGCTCTGAAGAATTAATCTGTTTCATGTAAAAACAATATGTTCTTTTTGCCTCTGGTATACTGAAAATTGTGTGTTCTTGCGAAAATTTTATAAGCTCAATTCACCCCTCCCCTCTTGAACTTAGACACTAATAGACCCAACAATTGGTATCAGAGCTAGGGCTTGTATTTTGCTCAAGTGTGTGCATGATGTCTGAGTTTAAAATGCCTTTTGCTGAAGGTGCGTCTATTAATAGACCTCCTATGTTTGGTGGTGTTAACTATGCTTTCTGGAAAATCAGGATGAAGATCTTTATGGAATCTATTGATATGGGAATCTGGGATGCAGTGGTCAGTGGACCTTTTATACCTATGCAGGTTGTCAAAGATGAAACAATAAAGAAGCCTTGGTCTGAATGGAGAGAAACCGAGAAGAAGAAGGCCCAATATGACTCCTTAGCCAAGAATATCATCACCTCTGCACTGAATATGGATGAGTTCTTTAGAGTCTCTCAATGTAACTCAGCCAAAGAAATGTGGGATGTACTAGAGGTGACTCATGAAGGAACTGATGATGTGAAACGGGCAAGGAAGCACTCACTAATTCAGGAGTACGAGCTGTTCAGAATGCAATCTGAAGAAAGTATTGCAGATGTGCAGAAACGATTTACACACATTGTAAATCACCTCACTGGCCTTGGTAAAGTCTTTGATAAGGAAGAGCTTAACATAAAGGTACTAAAATGTCTTGATAGGAGCTGGCAGCCTAAGGTAACAACAATCTCAGAATTCAGAGATTTATCCAAGATGTCCACTGCTGCACTCTTTGGAAAGCTGATAAAGCATGAAATTGAGCTGAAGAGATTGAAAGAACAAGAAACTGTGGAGAAGAAGGCCAAAGGAATTGCTTTGAAAACTACCATGGAACATGATACAAGTGAGGAAGAAGTTGATCCTGAACATGATGAGACCGTGAGTCTGCTCGCCAGAAAATTCAGCAAGTTTCTTAGAAAGAAAAACCGTGACAGAACTCAGCAAAGAAAGAGGTATTCCAAACAACCTATTGATTCAAATTCTTCCAATTACACGTGCTTTGGATGTGGTAAACCAGGTCATATAAAAGCTGATTTTCCAAACAATCAAAATAAAGAAAAATCAACAAGCAAGAAGAGTGACAAAGGCAAAGGTAGAAGAGCATACATCTCATGGGAAGATAATGATGTATCCTCATCTAGTAATTCCTCAACTGAAAGTGAAGAAGCAAATTTGTGCTTCATGGTGAATGATGAAGGATCCAACTCTGACTCAGTAAGTGATTTTTCCACTGATTCTGAAAACTATGATCAACTGTTAATAGCTTTTAAGGAAACACATGATGAAGCAAACAGGTTGGCTATAATGTGCAACAGATTGAATAGAATAAATAGGGTACTTGAACCTAAGGTCAAAGCTCTTGAAGAAGAACTGCACAAAGCTAAAACTGAATTGGTTAGCCTTGAATTAACATGTTTGCATGCATCAATTAAAACCTGTGATAATTGTAAGAAGCTGGAAAAATAGGTTGAATATTTGTTAAAAACGCTTTCAAATTTCACTAAAGGAAGAGAAAATCTTGAAACCTTATTAGGTTCACAGAATGCTGTTTTCAATAAAAATGGTCTAGGATATAATCCTGGGATGAAAAGTAATGTGAAAAAGCTGTCCAGTTTCTTTGTTCCTTCCAAAACAGGTTTTTCATCTTTTAGTCATTCAAAAACAATGCATACTGCAACATGCTTTTATTGTATGAAATCTGGTCATGTATCTAGAACATGTAAAGCTAGGAGGTACCTTGTTCCTAAAGGATTGGCCAAATGACTTCCTAAGGAAAGGTCTTAATCATGCTGGACCCTACACTAAAGGGGTACCATATGTGCTAAATCTGTTTTGTTGCAGAAAAACAACAGGAAATACCAGTGGTACCTAGACAGTGGCTGCTCAAAGCACATGACTGGTGATGTGACTCAGTTCATAAATCTGAAACTCAAAGCTGAAGGGCATGTCACATATGGAGATAACAATAGAGGAAAAATTCTTGGAAGAGGAGATGTTGGTACTAAAGACTCAACCACTATTGAGAATGTCCTATATGTTGAAGGGCTAAAACATAGTCTTCTAAGCATTAGTCAGCTGTGTGACAAGGTATACAAGGTCAATTTCGAAGCCAACACTTGTACAATTTCAAATGAAAATTCTGGTAAGGTGCTGTTCACTGGAAAAAGTGTAAACAACATCTATCTCCTAGACATTATAAAGAATTGTTCTGAAAATGAGTGTTTGTTATCTAAAAATGATGAGTCATGGCTGTGGCATAGGAGGCTAGCTCACATTCACACAAATCACTTGAATAAGCTAAAATCTAAGGAACTTGTTTCTGGTTTACCAAACATAAAGTTTCAAAATAACAGATTGTGTGATGCTTGTGTAAAGGGAAAACAGATTAGAACTACCTTTAAGTCAAAAGATATGGTTTCTACAAATAAAGCTTTGGATGTTTTGCATATGGACTTGTTTGGACCATCTAGGACTCCTAGCTTAGCTGGAAATTACTATGCTTTGGTGATTGTTGATGACTTTTCAAGATATACATGGACTTTGTTTCTTGCTTCTAAAAATGATGCATATAAAGCCTTTAAGAAACTAGCTAAGGTTCTGCATAATGAAAATGAAAATAGGATAAAATAGATTCGTAGTGATCATGGGGGAGAATTTCAAAATGCAAAGTTTGATAAATATTGTGAAAAACATGGGATCATACATAGTTATTCTGCTCCTAGGACACCCCAACAAAATGGTGTTGTTGAAAGAAAGAATAGATCACTAGAAGAGTTAGCTAGGACTATGCTAAATGAATCTGGATTACCGAAATATTTTTGGGCTGATGCTGTATATACTGCTTCTTATGTGCTTAACAGAACATTGATTAGACCAATTCTTAGGAAAACTCCTTATGAATTGTATAAAGGAAGGAAGCCTAGCATTAGTCATCTTAGGGTATTTGGCTGCAAATGCTTTGTTTTAAATAATGGTAAAGATAATCTGGGGAAATTTGATCCTAAATCAGATTAAGGAATTCATATTGGTTATGCTATAAATGGTCATGCTTATAGAGTGTATAACAAAAGATTGCTTGCAATTGAAGAATCTATACATGTTGTGTTTGATGAAACAGATTTTTCTGTGCCCAAATCTGTTCTGGATGAACCTGGTATGGATGATTTAAGAACCATTCTGCAACAGAATCAATCTAGTGAGCTTGATGCAACTAATTCAAATTCTATCAAAGAATCTATTGTGATGCAGGACTGCCTAAAGAATGGAAGACTCCAAGGGATCTCACTTTGACAATGTAATTGGTAAAATTGAGAAAGGAGTCTCAACAAGGAATTCACTTAACAATTTCTGCAAAATAGTGGCTTTTGTGTCACAGATTGAGCCTAAAGCCTGGAAGAAGCACTACAAGACAACAATTGGATAACAGCAATGCAGGAAGAGTTGAACCAATTTGAATATAATGAAGTATGGACCTTGGTGCCAAGAAAGCATGAGATGAATATCATAGGAACCAAGTGGGTGTACAGGAACAAGATGGATGAACATGGAGCTATCACTAGAAATAAAGCAAGGCTGGTTGCTAAAGGTTATAACCAAGAAGAAGGGATTGATTTTGGTGAAACTTATGCACCAGTAGCACGTCTTGAAGCTGTAAGATTACTTCTAGCATTCTCCAACATACAAGGTTTCAAGCTGTTTCAAATGGATGTTAAGAGTGCATTTCTAAATGGCTACATCAATGAAGAGGTGTTTGTATCTCAGCCTCCAGGGTTTGAAGATCACAAAAAACCAGAACATGTGTACAGGCTTAAGAAGGCCTTATATGGATTGAAGCAAGCACCTAGGCAATGGTATGAAAGGCTAAATGAATTTCTGCTTTCTCAAGGATATAGCCGTGGCAATTCTGATAAAACTCTCTTTATAAAGAAGAAAAGAGAAGATATCATACTTGTACAAGTCTATGTAGATGATATTATCTTTGGATCCACAAATGAAGAGATGTGTGAAGACTTTGTGAAAACCATGAAAAGTGAGTTTGAGATGTCAATGCTAGGAGAAATGAATTTCTTCCTTGGACTACAAGTTAAGCAACTCAAGGATGGAATTTTCATAAGTCAAGAAAAATACTGCAATGAGCTGCTTAAGAGGTTTGATATGGACCAATGCAAAGCAATCAACACTCCTATTTCAACAAGCTGCCAGCTGGATCAAGATTTTGCAGGAAAATCAGTGGATCAAACCAAGTATAGGGGTTTAATTGGTTCCTTATTATACCTAACTTCCAGCAGGCCTGACATTATGTTTGCTGTGTGTTTATGTGCTAGATATCAATCTGATCCAAAGGAATCACACTACAATGCAGCAAAGAGAATTCTAAAATATTTGCAAGGATCTAAGGATGTTGGATTATGGTATCCTAACAAGGTATCCTTAAATTTAACTGGTTTTTCAGATTCTGACTTTGCAGGTCGTAAGGTGGATAGGAAAAGCACAAGTGGAACTTGTCACATGCTTGGATCAAGTCTAATCTCTTGGCATTGCAAGAAACAAGCTTGTGTTGCTCTCTCCACAGCAGAGGCAGAATACATAGCTGTTGGAAGTTGTTGTGCTCAAACCTTATGGCTAAGGCAGCAGCTAAGTGATTTTGGAATTCTGTTAAACAAGATACCTATAAATTGTGATAATACTAGTGCCATAAATCTGTCTAAGAATCCTGTCATGCATTCTAGAACTAAACATATTGAAATTAGACATCACTTTTTAAGAGAACATATAGCTAATGGAACATGTGATATACAATTCATTGGTACTGAATTTCAACTAGCTGATCTATTCACTAAACCACTTGCTAAAGACAGGTTTTACTTTCTTCTAAATGAATTGGGTATTATTAGCTTAAATTGTCCTCTGCAGTGAAAATTTCAATCTGTTGTTTTATGTTTTAACATGTTTTGTTCCCTGTTTCAGAAATTTCAACTGTGACTAGGAAAGAGAAAGATTTACTTTTCTCTCTCCCACTTTATTGTTGACTGCTTTTACGGTTATTGACCAGCATATCTTTGCCAATTAATGTGTGGGTATCCTAACTAATTGGATTTTGTGTAGATGCAACAGATTTGAGGTGCCAAAATCAGGTTCCAAGATATTCTTATGTGAATCCACACCTGAACCTGCTGCACCATTGGAATAAAATCTGTAGCATATCTGAGAGATTTGATTTTCCTTCAAAATTCATAATTTCCTAAAATTTGATCAAATCGTTTTTTCTTTAAAAATATGTGGTTTTCAAAATTTGGTTTAATGTTCTATATAAACCTAGCACAAATCAGCTATTCTCTCACACCTTCTCATCTGTGCTATAAGCTGTCCAGGTTCACACTTGCTTCACCACAGGTTTCATTTCTGTTTTGAGTGATTAATCTGAACTGCAATTATTTTCTTTCTGCTAGAATTGTATATTAATAAACTGGTGCAGGGAAAAACATATTGAGCATGACATCCTCATCACACAGAAAGAAGAAATCCAAGGAGCAATCCAGCAGCAACCAAGGTATTCTGGAGAAATGGTTTGCTGGAGATTCTGAAGCAATGACAAGGTACATTCATGAGACAAGCAGAAAGCAAGTCAATGCGCCCAAAGTGCTGGAACTTTCTTGGCTGAGAGAAGAAAATCTGACTGAAGCAAAAACCTTGCTCAAGCATCAAAAGCTGAAGAACTTCCTAGAAATGACTGGAAATGTCTATCCAGATTTGGTGAAAGTATTCTACAGCAACTTGGTTCAAGATGGCAAAAATCTGGTCTCCCATGTGAAAGGTGTGAAGCTGAAGATTACAAGAGAAATATGGAGCAATGTGGGAGGAATCAAGTACTCTGGAATGAAGGTAAGCAAAGGGAACACTGCTGGAATTCAGGGATTCAACAAGTACAGAAGTTGTGTGAGGAATCCTGTTGAACCAGTGGCTAGATTTCATGCTGGAAATCTCACAATCATTCCAAGACTCCTTGCCTACATCATTGCTTGGCAGCTTACTCCAAGAGGAAGTAATCATGCAACTCTCCATGAAGAGGACTTGATTTTGTTGTACTGCATCATGAATCAACTCAAGGTAAATTGGGTGAGTACTATGGTAGAGCATATGCTCAAATCCACAAGGTTACCAGACTATCGCTTTCCATATGCAATTTTTGTGTCAAAGCTAATTGATTACTTTGAAGTTGACACTACAAATGAAAGAAATGACACCATTAAGGCAGCAAGTGAGATAGACAACTCCACTCTCCTCAAGATGGGCTTTCAAAAGGAGGATGACAGCTGGGTATTTAGAAGGAATGCTGCAAACAGGGCTGAAAATGAAGCAGTTGATCCTGAAAATGAAGAAGAAAATGCTGATGGAGTGCAGAACATGGATGCATCACCAGGGCACTCTGCTGGACATGAAGATGTTGCTGCTACAAGTCAAAATGCAATGGTTGCATATGAGGCACCTGAGTACAGAGGTGAACCTCTGTCTATGTTTGAAAGACAAGTGCTAAGCAGGCTGGACACACTCACATATGAGCAGAAGGCACACTATGAAATGACCTACGCCAGGTTTCAACACTTGGATGATCAACATGAAGGAGTTCAAGTGCAGCTAGCTGAGCTTTATTACAACAACAAGTGATCCTATTTCTAAGGCCTTATCTTTTATATGTTGTTGAACAATTTCGGATTAATCTGTTTTGTCTTTATTCTGCACTGGTTTTTAGTTGATTTGTGGTTTGTAATGGACCTCTATGTTGGTTTTATTTGAACTGTTATGTATGGCTATGATCTCTTTGGTATCTTGTGCTCCCATTCTGTTTGATGAATCCAAAGGGGGAGAAGAATAGCCTGGTACAGGTTTTGCAGCTGATATTCACAGATGTTGCTGATATGATTCAGATGTTAAATCTGCAGGTACATCAATTCTAAATCTGTTTGTTCTGCCTTGACACCTGTGTATTTTTTTTTTTGGTATATGGTATTGTACAGGTTTGGTCATGATCTTTCTTCAAAGCTGTGCAAAGCAAAGGGAATTTGTCTCCATCAAACAGGGGGAGATTGTTGAAGCTGGAGCAAGCTTCTTCCCTACCAAGGCTTGATGTGTGTTTGATGAAGAAAATAGCTTGAGTGCTTTGAAGATTGTAATAGGTTTTTAGATTCGATTGTAATTAGGCTTGTAATTGTGTAAGGTTGCCTTTTGCTGTATAACCCATCCTAGATGCCTAACCAAGTCTAGATCAAGCACATGATGTGGTTAAATGGTTTTTTGAAAAGCTTTTAAAAGTGCTCTTAAAAGTTTTAAATCAGTACAAAAAATAAATCTGTTTTATGGGGAAAGAATCGGTTTATTTCTTCTCTGTTAAAAGGCTTTTCTAAAATTCTGTTAGGGCACCACAGGTAAAGCTTAGTTAGTTATTTCAGTTAAAGTTGAGCTGGCCTGTTTGCTATATTTTAATCTGTTTTTCTGTGAAAGAACAGGTTTATTCTTTGGTCAGCTGAAAGGTTTTTCACAAGTTAGTTAGGGCACCAAAGGTACAACTCAGACAGTTATTTCAGTTAGCTGAGTTGGCGGTTTTCACAAAATAAATCTGTTAAGTTCAAAAATGAATCTGTTGTTTTCATAACTGCTTTTCAACTGTTTTTTTAAAAGAAGTTAGAAACTGTTTTCTATATAAAGAAAAGTCTCTCTCACATGAAAAGGTGCTGAGCAATTACGTTTTTGACAGAGATCAAACATTTTCCATGTGAGAAGAAGGATCAAAAGATTTTTGAAAGGTTTTCCAAAGACATTTTCAAGTGTGCTTGTTCTAGGAAACCTTTGATCTTGGTGAAGGTGTTGGTGCAGTTCTGCAGCAAATTGAACTATTGGTTTTGAGTTCTTGCATCTTCTTTTCAGGTGTAATCTTTCCTTTATTCTGTTTGTAAAGGTGTAAATGTTAGTCACTCCTTGATAGGGTTTCTTGGAGTGCAAGGTGTGCTGAAATAGGGTTTTTCAGCATTGATTGTGTTGTTCTTGTAGTGTTCAAGAACTGTTGTGTTTGTAAGTAATTGGTACTGTTTTTAGTGGATTCCACCTTGGGGTAAGGTGAGACTGGACGTAGCTCTGTATGAGTGAACCAGTATAAAAACTTGTGTGCCTTTCTCTTCTCATCCCTGCACTCATTTCTGGTTTTGCTTAATTCTGTCAAGAACTAAATCTGTTCTTTTGAAATTGAATCTGTTAATTCTGGGTTTAAGTAAGAATTGTTCTTCCTGATTTGTTAAAGCTTTCTAATCACAAACAAGGCAGTTGTATATGATGGCTTAAGTGATCTGTGAACAAACAATCTAATCATTAAAATCTGAGAAAGAATCATTCTCCTTAAAATCTTGTGTTGAGTAAATTTGTTTGATTTCTAAGCATAGCTGTATCCTTCATCCTCATAATATTCAGCTGATCTGACTCTGTTATAATCCTCTGTTGATCACAATTTTATATTGAACAAATTCAAATTGTGCTAGACTGCTCTGAAGAATCAATCTGTTTCATGTAAAAACCATCTGTTATTTTTGCCTCTGGTATACTGAAAATTGTGTGTTCTTGCGAAAATTTTATAAGCTCCTCCCCTCTTGAACTTAGACACTAATAGACCCAACATATGTAATGCCGCTTGATTGTCACAGAAAAGTTGAGCTAGCAAGTTACATGGCACCTTTAAATCTTGCAACAGATATCACAACCAAACTATCTCCAAACAAGTATTGGCCATTGCGCGGTACTCTGCTTCCGCTAATGATCTTGATACATTTTTCTGTTTTTTTTACTTCCATGAGATAATAGAGGAACCAAGAAAAATGCAATACCCAGATACTGATCTCCGAGTTGTTTGACAACCTCCCCAGTCTATGTCGCAATAAGCTGTCAATGTCAGATTGTTTTCGGATGGCAATAGCAATCCTTGTCCTGGTGATCCTTTGATGTACTTTAGGACTCGAATTGCGGCATCCCAATGAGGTTTCCGTGGATCCTGTATATATTGACTTAGGGTCCGAACCGAAAATGCGATGTCAGGCCGAGTAACCGTGAGGTATATCAGTCGTCCCACGAGTCGCCTGTATTTGACTGGATCCTTTAATAACTCTCCATCGTCTGGTGTGAGTTTTAGGTATTGTTCCATTGGAAATTTGTCTGGGCGAGCACCTGTGAGTCCCGTATCCTGCAAAATATCAAGCGCATATTTTCTTTGGGACATGTAAATACCAGCTTTGGAACGAGAAAATTCAATCCCTAGAAAATATTTTAGATCTCCAGGATCTTTCATGCGAAATTGTTGTAATAAACAATCTTTAACACGCTGAATTTCTGTCAAATCATTTCCTGTCAAAAGAATATCATCCACATAAATCAAAAGGGCAGTAAATGATGTGTTGTTATGTCTTGTGAATAGAGAGTAATCTGTCTTGGACTGTTGAAATCCTACAGATTTAATCACATGAGAAAATGTTGAAAACCATGCTCGAGATGCTTGTTTGAGACCATAAAGGGATTTGTTGAGTCGACATACAATGTTCTCCCCCTGTCGATGATGCCAGGGTGGCAAGTCCATGTATATAATTTCATGCAATGTGCCATGTAAGAAGGCATTTTGCACATCTAGCTGGTCAGTAAACCAATTTCTGGCTGTTGCAATGGTGAGGAGACACCTCAAAGTTGTTAATTTTGTTGTTAGTGAAAAAGTTTCAGAATAGTCGACACCTTCAATCTGAGTGTACCCCTTTGCGACAAGGCGCGCCTTATATCTGTTGAAGATGGGCTTCTTCTCTACCTAGTTTTAGTGTGTGTTTGATGTAGAAAATAACTAGTTTGCTTTGAAGTTTGTAATAGACTTAGATGATCTTTGTATTTAGGCTTGTGTATGTATAAGGTTGCCTTTTGCTACATGACCTATCCCAGCTGCCTAACCAAGCTTAGATCAAGCACTTGAAGTGGTTAAAAGTTTTTCCAAAAGCTTTTTAGAGTTCTCTCCAAAAATCAGGATACTGCACAAAAAATAAATATGTTTCCCTTTAAAAGAATAGATTTATTTTTGGTGTGCTGAAAGGATTTTCGAAAGTTGGTTAGGGCACCAAAGGTACAACTCAGTCAATTATTTCTGTTGGCTGAGTTGGCAGTTTTCCTAAAATAAATCTGTTTAGCTTAAAACTGAGTCTGTTGTTTTCATAACAGCTTTTCAACTGTTTTTTGAAAAGAAGTTAGAAACTGTTTTCTATATAAAGAAAAGCTTCTCTCACATGAAAGGTTGTTGAGAAATCACGTTTTTGACAGAGATTAAACACTTTCTATGTGAGAAGAAGGATTGAATTGAGTTTTTGAAAGGTTTTCCAAAGGAATTTTCAAGTGAGCTTGTTCTAGGAATACTTTGATCTTGGTGAAGGTGCTGGTGCAGTTCTGCAGCAAATTGAACTACTGGTTTTGAGTTCTTGCATCTTCTTTTCAGGTGTTATCTTTCCTTCATTCTGGTTTGTAAAGGTGTAAGTGTTAGTCACTCCTTGATAGGGTTTCTTGGAGTGCAAGGTGTGCTGAAATACGGTTTTTCAACATTGGTTGTATAGTTCTTGTAGTGTTCAAGAACTGTTGTGTTTGTAAGTGATTGATACTGTTTTTAGTGGATTCCACCTTGGAGTAAGGTGAAACTGGATGTAGCTCTGTATGAGTGAACCAGTATAAAAACCTGCTTGTCTTTTTCTCTCATCCCTGGACTCGTTTCTGGTTTTTGCTTAATTCTGTCAAGAACTAAATCTGTTCTTTTGAAATCAAATCTGTTAATTTTGGGTTTAATAAAAATTGTTCCTCCTGATTTGTTAAAGTTCTCTAATCACTAACAAAGTGTTTGTATATGAGTTTTTAATTGGTTTAAGAACAAATAGTCCTATTCATTAAATTCTGACAATCTTTTGAAACCTTGTGTTGAATGAACTTGATTGATTTCTTGGCATAATCTGTACTATTCAAACTGGTAAAATTTAACCAATCTGATTCGGTTATACCTCTCTGTTGATTGCAATTTTAATTTGAACAAGCTCAAATTGTGTTAGACTGTTCTGAAAAATCAATCTGTTTCTTTTAAAAACAATCTGTTCTTTTTCCTCTGATATACTGAAAACTGTTTGTATTTGCGAAAATTTTATATGTTCAATTCACCCCTCCCCTCTTGAACTTAGACACTAATAGACCCAACAATATATGTCGACGCTACCATCTGAGTTGTACTTTATTTTATAGACCCATTTGCATCCGATGGGTTTCTGCCTAGCGGGTAACGGTGTCAAGGTCCACGTTTGATTTAGCTGCAAGGCGGAAAGCTCTTCGTCCATTGCTTTTTGCCAATTTGGATCAAGGATAGCTTGAGCATAAGTGTGAGGTTCTTTGGTGGTTGTGATGTTAGCAAGATATGCACTACGTGTAGAAGAAAATCGTGAATTAGAAAGAAAATGATGCATAGGATACCTGGTTCCATTCGGTCGGTCTTGGGCAGTGGTCGAATGATTGGCTTGGGATCCCGTTACGTAGTCTTGAAGCCGGGAAGGTTGGGTTGATGTGCGACTGGATCGTCGTACACGAAGGTCGGTTGGAGAAGGTTTGGTAATGGGTGCTAGACTTCTTGGCATGGGAGAAGAAGGTTGGTTTACTGGAGGTTCAGGTGTATTATGACGAGTAGGAGAAGAAGGTTGGTTTGATGGAGGTTCAGGTGCATTGTGCCGAGTAGAAGAAGAGAGTTGGTTTGATGGAGGTTCAGGTGTATTGTGACGAGTAGGAGAAGAAGGTTGGTTTGATGGAGGTTCAGGTGCATTGTGATGAGTAAGAGAAGAAGGTTGATCGAGTGAATGTTGGACAGGAGTGGGTAAGTCAATGTCAATAGTGGGCAAAATACCTTGTAATGGAGGTGAGGATTGTGTCTGTGATTGTTGGCAGAATGGAAAAACACTTTCATGGAAGATGACATCCCGACTTGTAAAAAAAGTGTCTCCATCTATATCAAATAATTTGTATGCTTTTTGACTGTGAGGATAACCAATGAAGATGCATTGTCGGGTGCGTGGATCAAATTTTTGCTTAGGTGAAACAACAGTTGCGTAACAGAGGCAACCAAAAGTTTTTAGGTGAGAAAGTGAAGGCGATTGATTATATAGTAGCTCAAAAGGTGATTTATTTTTTAGTAAAGGTGATGGCAAGCGATTAATGATATATGTGGCGGTTAAAACGCATTCTCCCCAAAATTCTAATGGTAAATTGGACTGAAATAGGAGGGCTCGTGCTGTGTTTAAAACGTGTCTATGTTTGCGTTCTACTACTCCATTTTGTTGAGGAGTGTAGACGCAAGTGCGTTGACATTCAATACCTTTTTTGAGAAAAAAATCATACATTGAAATAAATTCCCAGTCTGTTGTCAACGCGGATGGTTTGAATAGATGCATGAAATTGATTTTGTGCAAATGAAATGAATGACTCTAAGAGATGTTGGGTTTCAGATTTGTGATTCATAAGAAATAGCCAAGTACATCTAGTATAGTCATCAACTATAGTGAGAAAAAAATGTTTTCCAAAATGAGTTGGGGTTTTATGAGGACCCCAAATGTCACAATGCAATAGATTAAATGGAGAATGAGATTTTATTGTGCTTAAAGGAAATGGTAGCCTTGTATGTTTAGCTTTGGGACAAATACTACAATTATTATGAATGGGAATGAGATTTTTACTGATAGGGATAGGTAGTAAGGAAGATACAAGTTGTAGACACGCCGGAGAAGGATGTCCAAGGCGCTTGTGCCATAAATCAGGGTCGGTCGATATTTGAGATGCGTGGGCTTGGTTTGGAAGAGGGGACATGTAGTATAAGCCTGCGTGTTGTTTACCCGAGCCAATCATCCTCCCCGTAGCCAAGTCTTGTAAAACGCAACCATGTGGAGTAAAAACGACACAACAATTTAGTGAACTGGTTATCTTACTAATGGACATGAGATTTAAATTAAAAGAAGGAGCACAAAGAACATCTTTGGGAGTGATTTTGTCATTGAATTTAATTGTGTCTGTAGATGAGATGGGCGCAATTGAGCATGTGGGCAGATTAACATTTGAAATAAATGATGATGAAGTGTGTGTGAAAAATTGTGAATCAGATGCAATGTGATCGGTTGCTCCGCTATCCAAAATCCATGGTTTCGTAAAAGCAGAATTAGAAGAGGAGTTATGGGCAAGCATACCTGCAGAGCTAACAAACGTGTCACTTTTACCGTTATTGTTGAGTGAGTAAATAGCATTTGCCAATTGCTGAATTTGCTCGGCACTGAAGCATAGTACGAGGTTTCTATCGAACTCGTTACTGATGCCTTCTTTGCCAGACATGATTTTTTATTTAGGGGATAAAAATGGAGAGGTTGTCAGGGCACCAAGATCGGTACTCTGATACCATGTAAGAAAATGATAAAAAATGGTAAGAAGAAGAGATGTTTCTTATTCTCTTATGTGTGTATTACATCACTTCATGTATAGGAAATATATAAGGAGTTTCTCTCCCCCAAATTACAATCTAATTAGGTAGATACTAATCATGAGATTCTATAATTATTAAATTAATTGCATATAATTGGGTACAATATCGTACAATATTGCATACAATAATTGCATATAATTTGATAATTATTATTTTCTTAAAAATGAATCATCCCATGTAAGTCAAAGGGTCAAGGCACCAATCAAAATCAGAGAAGGAGAAATATTAAAGAAATAATAATTATAATATTATAACGCAATTATTGTATGTAATTATTTTACGTTATTGTACATTATTGTACGTAATTATACACAAATAATTTAATAATGATTGAATCCTTATGTAATTAACTTGTAATTTATAAAAGGTGCAGGTCTGAATGCGCATAGCTCGTCTATTAATTATGCTTTTATGAAACCATGGATTTTGGATAGGATAGCGAAACAACCAATCATATCGCATCTGATTCACAATCTTTCAGACACACTTCATCATCATTTATTCCAAATGTTAATCTGCCCACACGCTCAATTGCGATCATCTCATGTACGGGGACGATTAAATTCAATGACAATATCACTCAAAGATGTTCTTTGCATTCCTTCTTTTAAATTTAAATCTCATGTTCGTTAGTAAGATAACCAGTTCACTAAATTGTTGTGTCGTTTTGCAGGACTAGGCTACGAGGAGGATGATTGGCTCGGGTAAACAACACGCAGGCTTATACTACATGCCCCCTCTTCCAAACCAAGCCCACGCATCTCAAACTTCGATCGACCTTGATTTATGGCAAAAGCGCCTCGAACATCCTTCTTCGGCGAGTCTACAACCTGCATCTTCATTACTACCTATCAGTACAGACAAGGCTATACCTATCAGTACAGACAAGGCTACCCTTTTCTTTAAGCACAATAAAATTTGATTCCCCATTTAATCTATTGCACTGTGACATTTGGGGTACTCATAAAACCCCAACTCGTCTTTGGAAAACGTTTTTTTTTTTACAATAGTCGATGGCTATACTCGATGTACTTGGGTATTTCTCATGAATCACAAGTTTGAAACCCAACATCTCTTAAAATCATTCATTACCTTATAATTATTAATATTAATATTTTTAGTATATTTGTTCTGAAAGATCACATGAGCAAGAGAAAAATGTTCTTAATAGGTAAGTCGTGATAATGTGTCACGAATTCACCTTGCTAAAGTCGTTTCAAATAAAGAAGATTTAATTAAACAAAGAAGAACTTGTTATGTGTTTCCACAACTTTAGTGTTATATGTGGTTTCGCTTTGAGGTCATTCTAGGTTGGAATGACTTTGAATGAGTAATTTTTTAATTTTCTATCTCATGCCATCATCAAAAGTGCGTGCAACAACACCTTGTATCCGAAGTTGTGCCTCTCAAGCATAGCCTATGAACCCGACTTGGTCGACAAAGTTTCCAGCAATAAGAATGTGATTTTTTTATCAACTAAGAATAAAAGTAATAAAATAGAGTACTTAAGAGGTACTCCAATTCTTATATAAAAACAATTCATATAAGAGTACATACTACCTAAACACCAGCAACCAATACTGAAATAATCCACCTCATTATCTTTCCACAACCAAAAGACCTTTGACTGGTTGTAACACTAGCAAGGACACCATCTAGATTGCTCCTAGTGCTACACCAAAGAAAAAAAAATACAAGAGGACCTATGTGGCAAAAATATTATATTTCCACATTATTATATTTTAATACTCCAAGTATGTTGTGTATGTAATCAACTTAGTCTTTTGAAAATGTGGGTCATTCAACAATTGGACCTCCAAAATATTAGTTGTCTTTGGCTTTAACGTCTGCATCATTACAACTAATTAATAGTGATATGTGCTTTCTCTCTAAAATTGTTAAAAGTCGTCTCCGAAAATAAATGTGTAGAAAAGTGAAGTGAGGTCTCATAATAAATTTCAATTAAAATTAAATATTTTAGTGTTTACAAGAATATCTTAATCCTATAATTATTAGCAACACACTATTCTTTTCAGAAATCACTTGAAAATTTAAACCCTTAAACAAAATTATACTATAAGAAAACTAAAAGTACAAATTATAATTTAACTTTTAAATATAACCAAGCAAAATCACAAGAAATAGTCTTTATTGATAAATGTTTTATTAATAGAAATTAGGATAAGAAATTAGGTATTTCTTCTAAACTATTCCAAGGAGAGCATTGATCTTTCTCTCCAGTAAAAATCAAACATGGTCCATCTTCTCTGACTACCCAACTGCATAAGTAACATATATTGATATCCCTGTTTGCTTTGTAAATATCAAACCTATGCAAGACAGATTCCCATTGAAAGGAACAATGGAACAACGTTGTTCTAAAAAAGTTATTTTTGAAACTCCACGAAAAATTATCATGAGGATGAAGATGTTGCACACCAAGATCATCGTCAGCAAATTTGCAGTGAAGTAACAGATCTCGACCTCCTTGTAATTCATTTGTGACAATCACAGTAGTTAGTGGTGATTTTGGTACATGAAAAGCATGGTTTGTTGAAGGTTGCACAAGCAGCCAAAGTAAGAAAAAACTTCTAACAGTAACAGACATGGCTCCTTTTCCAATTATCATGGTCCAAGTTTAGTTAGAATGTTATGATTATTAGTATATTTATAGGTATAATCATCAATATCAATATAATTAATAATATAAAAATTATTAATATTCTATATTTAATATCATTTTTATTATTATTCAAATTAATGATACTATTAATTATTATAAAAATATTATTAAATATTATTAACATTATTAAATAATGGAATATTATTAATATTATTAATATTATAAAAATTATTATTCAATATTATTAATATTATAAAAAATATTATTAAATATTATTAAAATTATTAAATATTATTAATATTTTTAAATACTATTAAATATTATTAATATTATTAATAAATATTATTAATATTTTTAAATACTATTAAATATTATTAATATTTTTAATATTTTTAAATAATATTAAATATTTTTAAATATTTTTAAATACTATTAAACATTATTAATACTATTAAATATTATAAAGTATTATTCATACTATTAAAAATTATTAATTTTATTAAGACTATTAAATATTATTAAAGATGATTAAATACTATTAATATTATTAAATAATTATTAAAAATTATTAATATTGTTAAATATTAATAAATATTATTAATATTAATAAATATTATTAATATTACTAAATATTATTAATATTACTAAATATTATTAATATTACTAAATATTATTAATATTACTAAATATTATTAATATTACTAAATATTATTAATATTACTAAATATTATTAATATTACTAAATATTATTAATATTACTAAATATTATTAATATTACTAAATATTATTAATATTATTAAATCATTACTAAATATTATTAATATTATTAAATCATTATTAAATATTATTAATATTATAACAAATATTATTAATACTGTTAAATATTATTAATATTTATTATAATATTAATACTAGCAAAAAAACTTGTATATGTGTATTCACATTTTTTATTTTTATCATTATATATTTATTAAAATAACTATAAATTTATATGTATTCAAATTTTAAAACATTAATTTATCTATATATGCTCTATAAAAAGAAAAAACACTCATTTAAAAATTTTAATTTTAAATATTTGCTTGTAAGTTGAAAGTTCTTGACCATGGGGGAATTCTTTTAATATTTTCTAAGTACACACCTTCAAGGAATGTTTAGTTGAAGAATTCTTTTACACTAAATAATTGGAAAAAATTTCTTTATAACTCTTCAATTTTATTAACATTTTTTAATATAACGGTCATATGCTAGAACCATTAAATTAAGGAAAAAATAATGGTGAAATTTTTTTAAAATTAAAATAGCAGTGAGATGTAGTTAAACTTAATGAATTCAATTATATTTTTAAAAAACTATATAAATTCATTATTTTTAAATTCCACTAGTAACAATCATAATTACATTTTTTTTTAAATTTTGTTTATCTCATTAGTTATTGTCCAAATTATGTAATACGAAAAAACTTTTAAGAAATTTCTTATGTAAAAGATAAATTTTCAATTTTTTTTATGTTTGTTACTGGTAATAAAATCATTATGATTGAATTTTAAATAATAATAACATTTTTAAATAACGATAACATTTTTCTAAAGAAATTTATTTTAATAGTTTAAATTTATTTAAAACTAAAAATTTAAAAAAGAAAATAATTAAATATAATTTGAGTTTTTTATTCTTTTATAAATTTTTAATATTTTAAAAATTTTGTGAACAAAGAATTGAAACCATGCATTAAACTGGATCAAGTATGACTTGTAGCAAACATGTCATAAGAGAGTGGTGGTCCTTAAGGAGTAGTATAGATGCATCAGTTAACACAAAACTCACTTTTTGGTTATAATAAGTGACATTGTGTTGAGAGGAAAAACCAGATTGGACCAAGATTTGCATCAAACGGATTGGAAGGATGAATTGGGAGTGAAGGAATGAGTTGTGAGAGTGACATAAGTTGGTCATACTTATTTTTTTTTATCAGCAATAAAAAATAAATAAATATGAACCTTCTTCACTTTGATTGAATCCGTAAAGAATTACCAAAGGCTATCACACATACATCAAAAAAGTCACTCATACACCTAAAAAGTACATCATGAATTATCACATGTAAGTCGAAGGGTCAAGACACCAATCAGAGAAGGAGAAATATTAAAGAAATAATAATTATCAAATTATAACGCAATTGTTGTAGGTAATTATTTTACAATATTAATTGCATTCATAATAATTGTAGTGTTTGTTCCAAGCAAAATAATAGTTCTAAAAGTACAAATTAGAATTTAACTTTAAAATATAACCAAGCAAAATCACTAGAAATAGTCTTTATTGATAAATGTTTTACTAATAGAAATTAGGATAAGAAATTAGGTCTTTTTTCTAAAGTTTTCCAACCATAGCATTCATCTTTATCAAAAACCAAGCATGGTCCATCTTCTCTGACTACCCAACTGCATAAGTAACATCTATCGTCATCCCTGTTTGCTTTGTAAATATCAAACCTATGCAAGACAGATTCCCATTGAAAGGAACAATGAAACAAAGTGGTTCTAAAGAAGTTAATTTTGAAACTCCACGAAAAAGTACCATGAGGATGAAGATGTTGCCCACCAAGTTCTTCGTCAGCAGATTTGCAGTGAAGGAAAATATCTCGACCTCCTTGTAATTCATTTTTGACAGTCACAGTTGGTTGTGGTTTTGGTGCAGAAAAAGCATGGTTTGTTGAAGGTTGCACAAGCAGACAAAGTAAGAAAAAACTTTTAATAGTCACAACATTGCTCCTTTTTCAATTATCATGGTCTAAGTTTAGTTAGAATGTTATGATTATTATTATATTTATACGTATAATCATCAATATCAATATAATTAATAATATAGAAATTATTAATTATTAATATTCATATATTTAATATCATTTTTATTATTATTCAAATTAATGATACTATTAATTATTACAAAAATATTATTAAATATTAAATATTATTAACATTATTAAATAATATTGAATATTATTAATATTATTAAATTAATTAAATATTATTAATATTATAAAAATTGTTATTCAATATTATTAATATTATAAAAATTATTATTAAATATTATCAATATTATAAAATATTATTAAATATTATTAATATTTTTAAATACTATTAAATATTAAATATTATTAATACTATTAAATATTTTTAAATACTATTAAACATTATTAATACTATTAAATATTATTAAGTATTATTAATATTATCAAAAATTATTAATTTTATTAAGACTATTAAATATTATCAAATATTATTAAATATTATTAAATATTATTAAAGATGATTAAATACTATTAATATTATTAAATAATTATTAATATTATTAAATATTATTAATATTATTAAATATTAGTAATATTACTAAATATTATTAAATCATTATTAAATATTCATAATATTATAACAAATATTATTAATACTGTTAAATATTATTAATATTTATTAGAATATTAATACTAGCAAAAACACTTACTTGTATATGAGTATTCACATTTTTTATTTTTATCATTATCATATGTATATTTATATTTATTAAAATAACTATAAATTTATATGTATTCAAATTTTAAAACATTAATTTATCTATATATATGCTAAAAAAAGGAAAAAACACTCATTTAAAATATTTAATTTTAAATATATGCTTGTAAGTTGAAAGTTCTTGGCCATGGGGGAATTCTTTTAATATTTTCTAAGTACACACCTTCAAGGAATGTTTAGTTGGAGAATTCTTTTACACTAAATAATTGGAAAAAATCATGAAATTTAAATGGTAGAAACTAAAACAATGTGTATAAGAATGGAAAAATGAAAAAAAAAAAAAAAGTCAATGAACTGCTATAGAGAATGTAGAGCCAATAACAAAATACTTTTATACATTTCTCTTTTAATATTTTTTTTTTTAGAAAAGTAAATTGCTAAATGATGGATTTATTGTATTAATTTTGATATGCAGTTAAGCATATATATTATTCCTTCAAATAAATAGAGTTCACCATGAGAGAAAAATAAAATAAAAATCAATTTTTTTCATAAATTAAGTTTAGTTTATATAAGTTAAAAGCAAAAATTTAAATAAATTATGAATAAAAATCTATAAATTAATTTTAATTTATAAAAAAGTTACATTTTTCATTTTTAACTCTCTTCTTTAAAAATTATGCCCACAGCAGCGCCGGTACCTACACCCACGGCACGAGCAACTTCACCAGTAGGAGTGATCATGGATTGGATTTTACAAAATTCAATCTAGATCCAATCCAAATCCAAATAAATGGATTGGATTTAAAATTCATATCAATTTTAACTAGATCAAATTTATTTGGATTTTTCTTAAATCCATTTAAAGTGGATTAAATCCACTTTCGTTATTAGATTAAATCCACTTTGTCAAATATATTAAATCCATTTTGATACAGACACAAACTAACTTGGCTAGAATTGGGCCTAATCTGACTCAACTTGGACGTGGATCGACGCAGACCAACTCGGTTCGACATCGACCCGGGCCGGACCACTCGACGTCCTGAGCCCGAACCACTCGACATCGACTCGGTCTCAAACGAATCGACATCGGCCCGAGCCCAGACGACACAAAATCGACCCGAGCCCGAACGACTCAACATCGACTCGGGCCTGGACGACTCGACATCATCCCGGACTCGGACGACTCGACATCGGCCCAGGCCTGGACGACTCGACATCGACCGGGCCCTCTTGGCTCGACATCGACCCGTACGACTCAACATCGGTACGGGCCCGTACGACTCAACATCGATACAGGCCCGTACGACTCAACATCAGTACAGGCTCGTACGACTTAACATCGGCCCGGGCCCGTACGACTCAACATAAGTCCGGGCCTGTACGACTCCACATCAATCCAGCACCATACGACTCGACATCAGCCTGGGCCCGGGCCCGTACGACTTGACATCAACTCGGGCCCGTACGACTCGACATCGGCTCAGGCCCATACGGCTCGACATCGACCCGGATCCGTACAACTTGACATTGACCAGGGCCCGTACGACTTAACATCGGCTTGGGCCCGTACGACTCGAGATCGGCTCGGGCCCGTACGACTCGACATCGGCACAGGCTCGTACGACTCGACATCGGCCTAGGCCCGCACGACTCCACATCGGCCCGGGCATGTACGACTTAACATAGGCCCGGTCCCATACGACTTGACATCAGCCCGGGCCCGTACGACTTAACATCAGCCCGGGCCCGTACGACTCGACATCGACCCGGACCAGTTTGACTCTACATTGGCCCAGGTCTGTACGACTCTACATCGGCCCAGGCCCGTACGACTCGACATCGACCCAGACCCGTATGACCAGAGATCTGCCCAGACCCGTACGACTCGACATCGACCCGGGCCCATACGACTCGACATCGACCCGGGCCCGTAAGACTCGAGATCGGCTCGGCCCCGTACGACTCGAGATCGGCTCGGCCCCGTACGACTCGAGATCGGCCAGGGCCCGTACGACTCGACGTCGACCCGGGCCCGTATGACCCGAGATCTGCCCAGGCCCGTCTACTCGACATCGGCCTGGATTGTCTTGGCTCAACTTGGATCGGGCCAAGTCTTAACCCAACCCAAAATGCAATTTGGATAATCCAAAAATGTATCCAATCCATATAAGAGTACATACTACCTAAACACCAGCAACTAGTACTGAAATAATCCACCTCATTATCCCTTTGACTGGTTGTAACACCAGATTGGACACCATCTAGATTGCTCCTAGTGCTACACCAAAGAATAAAAAAAAATACAAGAGGACCTATGTGGCAAAAATATGTTACACTAGATTGTAATAATCTAGTTTATATAATTAAACAATTATTTGTTTGGTATTTTATTTTTTTTATATAATAAAGAAATTATTTGTTTAATATTTTATTTCCCTGAGGTGTGCAAATATTTTTATATAATCCAATTATAGTATGATAAAATTAGTAATTATTTTAAAATATAATCCGTATTGTTTTTAATTTATTAATAATGCAACAAAAAACTGTAGTAAAAAGTACGAAAATTTAACATCACAAATGTTAGTAGTTTTAAAATATGTTTTATTCACTTGTAAAAACTATTTTATTCAATTATACTTTTTAGATTTAGTTCTTCTTTAATAATTTAATCCTTGTATATAATAAAATTAGTATAGGTTTAGTCTTTCAGAACAATTATTTTTAAAAACTAAAAAAATAAATTTTATCTTTCATGAATGTATACCTCTGTCTAGTCCTCAATGGCTTTTAACTCCTTTAATATATGCAAATATACAAAGAGGTAAACTTATTTTGAAAAATTGTTTAGATGAAATAGGACTTTCAAAAGAACTAGAGTAGTTGAAATTATTATTACTTTTTTTTTATTTTTTTTAATAATACTTTTTTCATGTGATGATAAATGATTGTTGTTATTTGAAGTATCAACATAGTTGAGATGTCAAGTTTTTTATAACCAAAATTATTATTACTAATTTAAAATATCCTTCCATTTCTTCCATGTTGGTTCCCCTCCCACTTTCATTTTACCATCACCATCACCCTCTTCCCAATCCCGTTTAGTAACATTAATAAAAATTAGTAAAAATCAAACCCTTTCCTTTCATAAACTTATTCATTTTTAGTTAAACATTTATATATGATGTAAGTTTGAAAATTTTCAGTTAAACATTTATATATTGTGTAAGTTTGAAAAAATTCAGTTAAACATTTATATATGATGTAATTTTGAAAATTAAAGAGCAAAAACTAGAAAATTAAAGATTATTATGAGACAAATAGGAGAGAGAGTTTCAATAGATGGATCATTAATAAATAGAAAAATACATGCTTGCTAGATACCAAGTTGGAAAGATGAAATAGGATGATGGAAGTGCCTCCGAAACGAGATTAAGAAATGAAGATAAATTAGGAAGATGAAATAAGAAGATTCAGTAATGAAAATAAGAAAAGTGATTTCTAAAATTATGTGTGCTTACATGATATAATTCCAAAAAGAACTAATAGAGGAAGGCGCCATAAATAAACCTAAGGATGATCGGCATAATAATTGGTGGATTCTTGATAAGATCACAAGATGAAGGAAAAAACCCTAGCAGAGAAATATTATTTCTTAAAAAATCCCAAAATATTCACCCCTCATTTTGATTTCCAAAAGTGTATAAATACAAATTTAGTTATAGGTCTTGGGTTCAAATCCTAACTCCAAGCAAAATAATAATATTATTTTATTTTAATACTCCAAGTATGTTGTGTATGTAAACAGCTTAGTCTTTTTAAAATATGGATCATTCAACAATTGGACCTCCAAAAGATTAGTCGTCTTTAGCTTGAATGTCTACATCATTACAACTAATTAAAAGTGATATGCGCTTTCTCTCTAAAATTGTTAAAAGTTGCCTCCGAAAATAAATGTGTAAAAAAGTGAAGTGGGAAATCAATGGAATTTGTTGTAAAATCACTTAAACTTACAAGAGGTCTCATAATAAATTTAAATTAAAATTAAATATTTTAGTGTTTACAAGAATATCTTAATCGTAGAATGATTAGCAACACTATTCTTTTCAGAAATCACTTGAAAATTTAAACCCTTAAACAAAATTATACTATAAAAAACTAAAAGTACAAATTAGAATTTAACTTTAAAATATAACTGAGCAAAATCACTTGAAATAGTCTTTATGGATAAATGTTTATTAATAGAAATTAGGATAAGAAATTAGGTCTTTTTTCTAAACTATTCCAATGAGAGCATTGATCTTTCTCTCCAGCAAAAATCAAACATGGTCCATCTTCTCTGACTACCCAACTGCATAAGGAACATCTAGCGGCATCCCTGTTTGCTTTGTAAATATCAAACCTATGCAAGACAGAATCCCATTGAAAAGAACAATGGAACAATGTTGTTCCAAAGAAGTTAAGTTTGAAACTCCACGAAAAAGTACCTTGAGGATGAAGATGTTGCACACCAAGATCATCGTCAGCAGATTTGCAGTGAAGTAACAGATCTCGACCTCCTTGTAATTCATTTGTGACAATCACAGTTGTTAGTCGTGATTTTGGTACATGAAAAGCATGGTTTGTTGAAGGTTGCACAAGCAGCCAAAGTAAGAAAAAACTTCTAACAGTCACAGACATGGCTCCTTTTCCAATTATCATGGTCTAAGTTTAGCTAGAATGTTATGATTATTAGTATATTTATAGGTATAATCATCAATATCAATATAATTAATAATATAGAAATTATTAATATTCATATATTTAATATCATTTTTATTATTATTCAAATTAATGATACTACTAATTATTATAAAAAATATATTAAATATTATTAACATTATTAAATAATATTGAATATTATTATATTAATTAAAAATTATTAATATTATAAAAATTATTATTCAATATTATTAATATTATAAAAAATATTATTAAATATTATTAATATTATTAAATATTATTAATATTTTTAAATACTATTAAATATTAATAATATTATTAAATATTATTAATATTTTTAAATACTATTAAATATTATCAATACTATTAAATATTTTTAAATACTATTAAACATTATTAATACTATTAAATATTATAAAGTATTATTAATACTATTAAAAATTATTAATTTTATTAAGACTATTAAATATTATTAAAAATTATTAAAGATGATTAAATACTATTAATATTATTAAATAATTATTAAAAAATTATTAATATTGTTAAATAATTATTAAAAATTATTAATATTATTAAATATTATTAATATTAATAAATATGATTAATATTACTAAATCTTATTAATATTACTAAATATTATTAATATTATTAAATCATTATTAAATATTATTAATATTATAACAAATATTATTAATACTATAAAATATTATTAATATTTATTATAATATTAATACTAGCAAAAACACTTGTATATGTGTATTCACATTTTTTATTTTTATCATTATATATTTATATTTATTAAAATAATTATAAATTTATATGTATTCAAATTTTAAAACATTAATTTATCTATATATGCTCTGTAAAAAGAAAAAACACTCATTTAAAATATTTAATTTTAAATATTTGTTTGTAAGTTGAAATTTCTTGGCCATGGAGGAATTCTTTTAATATTTTCTATGTACACCACCTTCAAGGAATGTTTAGTTGGAAATTCTTTTACACTAAATAATTGGAAACAATTTCTTTATAACTCTTGAATTTTATTAACATTTTTTAATATAACCGTCATATGCTAGAACCATTAAATTAAGGAAAAATGAATGGTGAAATTTTTTGAAAATTAAAATAGCAGTGAGATGTAGTTAAACTTAATGAATTCAATTATATTTTTAAAAAACTATTTAAATTCATTATTTTTAAATTCCACTAGTAACAATCATAATTACATTTTTTTTTTAAATTTTGTTTATCTCATTAGTTATTGTCCAAATTATGTAGTAAAAAAAACTTTTAAGAAATTTCTTATGTAAAAGATAAATTTTCAAATTCTTTTTTATGTTTGTTACTGGTAATAAAATCATTATGATTGAATTTTAAATAATAATAACATTTTTAAATAACAATAACATGTTTCTAAAGAAATTTATTTTAATAGTTTAAATTTATTTAAAACTAAAAATTTAAAAAAGAAAATAATTAAATATAATTTGAGTTTTTTATTCTTTTATAAATTTTTAATATTTTATCAATTTTGTGAACCAAGAATTGAACTATGCATTAAAGTGGATCAAGTATGACTTGTAGCAAACATGTCATAAGAGAGAGGTGGTCCTTAAGGAGTAGTATAGATGCATCAGTTAACACAAAACTCACTTTTTGGTTATAATAAGTGACATTGTGTTGAGAGGAAAAACCAGATTGGACCAAGATTTGCATCAAACGGATTGGAAGGATGAATTGGGAGTGAAGGAATGAGTTGTGAGAGTGACATAAGTTGGTCATACTTTTTTTTTTATCAGCAATAAAAAATAAATAAATATGAACCTTCTTTACTTTGATTGAATCTGTAAAGAATTACCAAAGGCTATCACACATACATATAAAAAGTCGCTCATACACCTAAAAAAGTACATCATGAATTATCACATGTAAGTCGAAGGATCAAGGCACCAATCAGAGAAGGAGAAATATTAAAGAAATAATAATTATCAAATTATAACGCAATTATTGTATGTAATTATTTTACAATATTAATTGCATTCATAATAATTGTAGTGTTTGTCCCAAGCAAAATAATAGTTCTAAAAGTACAAATTAGAATTTAACTTTAAAATATAACCAAGCAAAATCACTTGAAATAAACTCAGACATTATTACAAACAAACTTGATTAAAATACAAGTCCTAGCTCTTGATACCAATTGTTGGGTTTAATAGTGCCAAAGTTCAAGAGGGGGGGTGAATTGACCTTTTAAAACTTTCTCGCAGAAACAGTGTTTAACACAGTTTTACAGAAAATAAATCGATTTATGTGAAAATGAACAGATTTATTTCAGCACTGTTTTTGTTTGAAAAGCTTTTAATACAGCAAGGTTAATCACAAGACTATGCTGATAGATTTTCCAGATGCACACACACAGATATCAGATTGAAAAACAATGAAACACAAAACAGCAAGCTTCAATTTCAAGCAAGTGATTAAAGTTTAATTGATAGCATGCTAATTAATTGAGTGACCTTTGCAAACAACCTGTTCCAGTGGCTTTTAACAGACTATGAGTGTTCTTCTTGATGTCAATCAATTTTCCAGAAATTAAGAACAATGAATCACAGAACAGCAAGCTTCAACTTTAAGCAATTGTTTAAGGTTCAATTAATAGCTTTGACAGTTTCTTGAGCAACCTATCACAGTCAATCTGTTCCAATGGCTTTTAGCAGATTATATATGTTCTTATCAGATTCAAACAACTTTTTCAGAAATCAAGAACAGTATGCACAGTGCCCAGAAAGAACAGATTTATTTTCAATTGAACAGATTTATTTCTTTGTTGTTTTATCAATTATGCAGAAACGAAATTGCAGAGAGTGAGAGAGAATGAACACAGGCAGTTATACTGGTTCACTCAACTGAGCTACATCCAGTCTTCACCAACAACAGGTGGAAATCACTAAAACACAGTACAACCAAGTACAATTCCCACTGTTCTTGAAACCTACAAGAACTTAGGTACTCTTGCTGAAAAAAACCTATTTCAGCACACACACACCCACTCTTCAAGAACACCTATCAAGAAGAGTGTTCAACCAAACTATTACAAGAAATGAGAAGTGAAACGACTACACCTGATTGAGGATACAAAGATCTGCCTTAAACCAGTAGGCAAGATTGCTAGAACAGTAGCAGCACCTCACACCAAGCTTTTGGAACAAAACCAAGAACAAGCACTTTGTGATTTTCGAAATCTTTGAAGAACAAATGCTAATCCTTTGTAAACACTTAACTCTCTGTTGTCAAAACTTGTTTTTGCAAATGTATGAATTGGTATTAATCTCATAAACAAGTTTGCATTTTATAGAAAGCCAACTTATAACAGATTTTTGAAAAACAGTTAAAGCTGTTATAAAATGAACAGATTGAAAATAAAATGAACAGATTTATTTTCAAAAGCAGTTAGAGAATTTGTTAAGTGAGGAGACTTAGTCAACCATTCTGGTGCTAAGATAAAACTGAAAAACGTTTAAGCTTGACATGGCACCAGAGGCAAAAAGAATCTATTCATTTACAGATGAACAGATTTATTTTTCAAAACGAAAACAGAGAAAGTTTAACTATTTGAAACTCAGTCGTTTTGAAAAGAAGAAGACTTAGTCAAAATACCTGATGCACAAAATCTAATTTTTACAAGACTTAGCCAAGGCATCAGTGTAAAAATGAATCTGTTTATTTTGAAAAGAACAGATTTATTTTATGCAGTAAACGTGTTTTTTGTAAAACATGTGAAAAACAGTTTAAGAAAACTTATGCTTGTTCTTATCACATGGCCAGTGGTTATGAGGTGAGTTACTCAGCAAAAAGCCCACTCTTAGACAACCTCTAAGCACTACCTAAGACATACTTAAAGCAAAGCAAAATACAAATGAAATGTACATATAAGTCTTCATCAAACACTACACATAAGTCAACATCAAACACAATCTTGAAGGGGCAACAACCATCTTCAACATCTGTTTCATCTTGTTTTTGAGAGACAATCCATTCTTGGCTGGTATAGCAGCTAGTGGTGACAATTGTTGCTCTGTTGGCGTAAATGTGGGGGTTTGTGAGGTGACCTAGTAACATGTTGATATGACATATGAGCTTGTTGCTATTGAGCATGTCGCTCCCCATACTAGGATGATTTCTCTAACTTGGGTTCTATTTGTTGGAGGAGAGATTGGGGTTATAGTGTAAAAAGGAAAATCAATAAAAGATCCATTGATGAGATAGAGAAAAGCGAAAAAGGATGTGAGAGACATTCCATATGTGCAATGTGTGCCCCATATCATCAAGTTAACGCTGTTGGTGAAAACTTAACTGAAGGGACCAAATTGAACCTTTTTATAAAACTTTAGGACCAAATTGATTTTTTTTTTTTAAAAACCACTATATTGAATTGAATATTGACCCCAAGAGTAGGGACAAAAAAGTAATTAAATCTTTTACAATTTACCTTATAATTATTAATATTAAATTTTTTTAAGTATATTTGTTCTGAAAGATCACATGAGCAAGAGAAAAATGTTCTTAATTCACATTATTGATAAGGAGCACTAGAGTTTGCCTTCTGAAAGGGACAAAGTTTGATGGGCTAAATCTTCTTATGGTATTTGTCACAAAGCAAAATATTTAAGTAAGGAGAGCAATTTAAAATATATATATTACATAAATAGATAAATATTTTTTTATTAAGAAAATAGGTAAGTCGTGATAATGTGAGACGACTTCACCTTGCTTAAGTCGTTTCAAATAAAGAAGATTTAATTAAACAAAGAAGAACTTGTTATGTGTTTCCACAACTTTAGTGTTATATGTGATTTCCCTTTGAGGTCGTTCTAGGTTGGAACGACTTTGATTGAGTAATTTTTTAATTTTCTATCTCACGCCATCATCAAAAGTGCGTGCAACAACACCTTGTACCCGAAGTTGTGCCTCTCAAGCATAGCCTATGAACCCAACTTGGTCGACAAAGCTTCCAGCAATAAAAATTTGATTTTTTTTATCGACTAAGAATAAATGTAATAAAATAGAGTACTTAAGAGGTACTCCAATCCTTATATAAAAACAATCCATATAAGAGTACATACTACCTAAATACCAACAACCAGTACTGAAATAATCCAGCTCATTATCTTTCCACAACCAAAAGACCTTTAACTGGTTGTAACACCAGCTTGGACACCGTCTAGATTGCTCCTAGTGCTACACCAAAGAATAAAAAAAATACAAGAGGTCTTGTGGCAAAAATATGTGACACTAGATTGTAATAATCTAGTTTATATAATGAAACAATTATTTGTTTGATATTTTATTTTCTTTATATAATAAAGCAATTATTTGTTTAATATTCTATTTCCCTATCAAGAGGAGGTGCAAATATTTTTATATAATCCATTTATAGTATGATAAAATTAGTATTTATTTTAAAATATAATCCGTATTGCTTTTAATTTATTAATAATGGAATAAAAAACTGTAGTAAAAAGTACGAAAATCTAACATTACAAATGTTAGTAGTTTTAAAATAAAATATTACAAATGTTAGTAGTTTTAACTCCAAGTATGTTGTGTATGTAATCAACTTAGTCTTTTGAAAATGTGGGTCATTCAACAATTGGACCTACAAAATATTAGTCGTCTTTGGCTTGAACGTCTGTATCATTACAACTAATTAATAGTGATATGCACTTTCTCTCTAAAATTGTTAAAAGTCGCCTCCGAAAATAAATGTGTAGAAAAGTGAAGTGGGAAATCAATGGAATTTGTTGTAAAATCACTTAAACTTACCAGAGGTCTCATAATAAATTTCAATTAAAATTAAATATTTTAGTGTTTACAAGAATACCTTAATCATAGAATTATTAGCAACACACTATTCTTTTCATAAATCACTTGAAAATTTAAACCCATAAACAAAATTATACTATAAGAAAACTAAAAGTACAAATTAGAATTTAACTTTAAAATATAACCAAGCAAAATCACTTGAAATAGTCTTTATTGATAAATGTTTTATTAATAGAAATTAGGATAAGAATTTAGGTCTTTCTTCTAAACTATTCCAAGGAGCATTCACCTTTATCAAAAGACAAACAAGGTCCATCTTCTCTGACTACCCAAGTGCATATGAAACATCTATAAGAATCCCTCTTTGTTGTGTAAATATCAAACCTATGCATGACAAATTCCCATTGAAAGGAACAATGGAACAACGTTGTTCTAAAGAAGTTAATTTTGAAACTCCACGAAAAATTACCAAGAGGATGAAGATGTTGCACACCAAGATCTTCATCAGCAGAATTGCAGTGAAGGAACAGATCTCGACCTCCTTGTAATTCATTTCTGACAGTCACAATTGGTTGTGGTTTTGGTGCAGAAAAAGCATGGTTTGTTCAAGGTTGCATAAACAGCCAAAGTAAGAAAAAAACTTTTAACAGTCACAGACATTGCTCCTTTTCCAATTATCATGGTCTAAGTTTAGTTAGAATGTTATGATTATTATTATATTTATAGGTATAATCATCAATATCAATATAATTAATAATATAGAAATTATTAATATTCATATATTTAATATCATTTTATTATTATTTAAATTAATGATACTATTAATTATTACAAAAATATTATTAACATTATTAAATAATATTGAATATTACTAGTATTTTTAAATTAATTAAATATTATTAATATTATAAAAATTATTATTCAATATTATTAATATTATAAAAAATATTATTAAATATTAATAATATTTTTAAATATTATTAATATTTTTAAATATTTTTAATATTTTTAAATATTTTTAATATTATTAAATATTAATAATATTTTTAAATACTATTAAATATTATTAATACTATTAAATATTTTTAAATATTATTAATACTATTAAATATTATTAAGTATTATTAATATTATTAAAAATTATTAATTTTATTAAGACTATTAAATATTATTAGATACTAGTTTAAACACTTATATATATGTATTCACATTTTTTATTTTTATTATTATCATATGTATATTTATATTTATTAAAATAACTATAAATTTATATGTATTTAAATTTTAAAACATTAATTTATCTATATATGCTCTAAAAAAAGAAAAATGCACTCATTTAAAATATTTAATTTTAAATATTTGCTTGTAAGTTGAAAGTTCTTGGCCATGCGAGAATTCTTTTAATATTTTCTGAGTACATACCTTCAAGAAATGTTTAGTTGGAGAATTCTTTTACACTAAATAATTGGAAAAAAAATCATGAAATTTAAATGGTAGAAACTAAAACAATGTGTATAAGAATGGAAAAAAAAAAATAAGTCAATAAACTGCTATAGAGAATGTAGACAAGCCAATAACAAAATATTTTTATACATTTATCTTTTAATATATTTTTTAAAAAAAATTAAATTGCTAAATGATGGATTTATTGTATTAATTTTGATATGCAGTTAAGCATATATATTATTCCTTCAAATAAATAGAGCTCACCATGAGAGAAAAATAAAAAAGAATCAAATTTTTTCATAAATTAAGTTTAGTTTATATAAGTTAAAAGCAAAAATTTGAATAAATTATGAATAGAAATCTATAAATTAATTTTAATTTATAAAAAAGTTAAATTTTAGTAACTCACTCAAACTCAGTTAAGCTTTTCTCGATCTCTCATAACTCTCTATCTCGATCTTACGACTCGCATTATTGTCGGTGACGATGCTCAAACACATGTACTTGAATTTGATCTTTCAGTATTAGAAGCTTAAAGTTGTTCTTAAAATTTGGTAGGATTTTTTGTTTTTTTTATTTGATTTTCTTTTTCATTTTTGCTTCAAATTTAATTATTTTATTTTGGATCACTTTATTTTAAAATGTTTATATGAAAATTACTTTGAGAATGAGAGTTGTCTCTGCTTATCATCCTATTTATTACTCTTAATGAAATGTAAGTCTCTGGAATTAGTTATGATTGCAGATTAAGATTTTGTTGAAACAGCTTATTGAAATGAGGATCAGTTTTAGTTCTTATCATGTAGATTTTCTCATTGAAGTTTTTTTGGCCCTCACAGGTTTACTGATTTCTGTTTCTGATTTCTCGTTTATCATGCATACTTACTTTATTACTTTATCGTAAATAAATGTTAAGATAAAAAAATGTTACAATAAATAAATTTAACGATAAATAAATTTAACGTAATATATGGTGTCATCCTTTTAAAATGTCACTAAAAAAATAACTCTTTTTAATTAAATAAAATAAAAATAATAATTAAATGAGTTTGTATTTTCCAAAATTAAAGACTCATTTTACCCTCTTTTTCATCTATTTCTTTAAAGACCCATTTTCCCCTTCTTAGCAACAACAACCCCCAATTCTAATTTTACCACCTCTGGCGTCGCCACCCCTACCTGCAGCGTCACCACCATAACACCTCCGATATTCAACACCACCGCCGCAACAGCCTTTCACCTTCACTGTCTAAGTAGAAAAAAAATGTATTTTAGATTGCACAACCCAAAATACCAATTAATGTATTTAATGTATTATAGATTTTAAAATTTAAAATACAAAATTTGTATTCTAAATTTTAGAATTTAGAATATAAATTTTGTATTTTGGATTGTAGAATTTAGAATATAAATAATAATTTATATTCCTGATTGTAGATTCTGTAGTACAAATTTGTAGTTTAGATTGCTCAATTCGGAATGCAAATTTTGTATTCTAAATTCTATAATTTCGGATGTAAAATTTTGTATTTCAAAACTGTAGAGTTAAAAATATAAAATTTGCATTCCAAAAATTAAAATTCGAAAGGGGTAATTTCAGTAATTTTGAAATTATGGAAGTGTAGGAAGAATTTGCTAAAGAAGAAAAACCCATAGGCAATGTGGATCCAATTTTTTATACTTTTGATAAATTTTAAATGTGAGTTTTTTTTATATATATTGCATAACGAAAAAGTTAAGGGTGTTTCTTCTCTCAAACTTACATTTTTTGAAATATCCAAGTTATCCTTGGGAGTTTTTTTTGAAAGCACAACTTTCATGGTCATGGTTGTTTTACATATGTGATCGTTGCGGTTGGTGCTACAAACATTGATTAGCTTCCGGATTACATAATCCAGAAGTCTTTTCTATACATAAGATTAGCTTCCGGATTATGTAATCCAGAAGCCTTTTTTTTCAGATGTGTTATTAGCTTCCGGATTACATAATCCGGAAGTCTTTTCTAAATATGAAGTTGACTTCTGGATTATGTAATCCGGAATATATCCGGATTACATAATCCATAGTAGGGATGGCAAAGTGGGGCGGGCCATGCGGGCTGGCCCGCGGCCCGCAGGTAAAAAACGCGGGGCGGGCTAACCTTTTCAACCCGCTAACCCGCATTAGCCCGCCCCGCATTAACCCGCGACCCGCGCGGGCCAGCAGCGGGGCGGGGCGGGCTGGCCCGCTAACCCGCAAGAAAAAATAATGTCATTGTTTTAATGTGTGTAGATGACGGAGAAGATTATAATTATGAAAAAATTGATGAAAGTTCTTTTAAGGCGACATCCAATGTTATTGAAATGGAAGAATGTCAATAATGTTTATGTTTAATGTTTTTTAATTAATGTTTTATGTTTTGAAATTAGGTATGTTTATTGTTTTGGGAGTGGAAGAATAGTGATATTTGATATTTATCTTAATGTTTAATTTTTTTATGTTTGACTATGTTTGAAAAGGAAGAAATTTTTTTTTGGATTTGATAGTAACAAATATATAGGTTTAATTTGACAATTTTTTAAGAACAAAATATAAAAAAAATAATATTTAATTTAAAAAAAAATGCGGGCTGGCCCGCAAACACGCGGACCAGCTTTTATGCGGGGCGGGTCGAGAATTCTAACCCGCAATAACTTTGCGGGGCGGGTGCGGGGCGGGTGCGGGGCGGGCCAATACGGGGCGGGCTGGCCCGCTATGCCACCCCTAATCCATAGGCTTATTATTTCAAATTCAAGGGGTGGAAGAAAAAGAATAAAATGGTATTTTTATATTTAGTGTGGGGTGGCACAAGAAGGTATGGAGGTGTAGGAAGAAAGAGTCCATAACCTAAAGTTTAAGGTCCATGAGATATTTTCCTTTAGGCCTTTCTTCTTACAACCATCAAACTTCTTCCTTCACCTCCCCACACTCTAGAAAAATTATTCAAAAAAATTCATTCTAAAACGTATTATATATATGTTCTGAAAAGTTTATTCTGAAAATTCTGTGTAAAACGTTTTCTTTTTTTAATTTCAGAATATAATTTGTAAATTCTGGAAAAAACTTTCATAAAAGACAATCTAGATGTCATTAAAAAAAAAATACTTTTTAAAAATTGATAAGGTGCGGGAAGAATTTTGATAGGGTGTAAGAAAAAATACTCTTTCCTGTATTATAAGTTAAAAAAGAAAGGGTTAATTCTCCCTCCATCAGTTCAATTGTGATTTGCACCCATCCTTTTTTTCAAAACCCCAAAATATTACAAGTCCAAGCCTATTACAAGTCTCATATTAAATAAATTAATATTAGTTTGGATTATTTTGATATTTTCTTCACATATTTCAGTGTAAACTCTTGTTGATTCTTTTAGTATGATAAGGAAATTCAGGTCTAGTTTATCTTTTGTTTTATTTAATATATATATTCTATCCCTTTTTTCTTTATATCATTTTTACTGTATGTTAATTAGTTTATATTGGTTACTTATATTTTATACCTTACCTTTCACGTCTAGTGTTGTTGCATGTTTTTTTTCATAAGTTTTTATTATAAAAAAATTAAAAAAAAATATTTGAGAGATATTTCAACTCTTGCACTACAGCCTAACCCTTCATCTCTCATGTTATACGTTAACTTTTAACATTTATTCATATAGTGTTTTTTGTTTTCTTGCACACTATCCCTAGCTGGATTTTTATCTAGTGTTAAATTGTATCTCTAGTTCACTTAACAAGTAAATGAATATAGAGATGAATCTGTAGTATGATGCACAATTTTACTCAATTCTAATATTATTTTTAATTAAAGTCTTGTAAATTTTTTTTTTCAGATTTAGGATTTAAGAGAGAATATTCTTATTCACGAAATTAGTTTCTTTAATCAGGGTTAAGTGTCTTTTGTGCAGAAAAAGTAGTATAAGAAAAAATTAACAGAAAATCAGAACCTTAATGTAGCAAAACCTCAAAACAGTACTAAATGGTGGTGGTGCTGGTTATTATAGAAATGAAACTCAAACTTAGAATAGAGAATCACACCAAAAATATCTAGGGTAGAGTACACCTACGTCTTGCCTTTATTATATAGGAGTTCACTGTTCTATTTTTATACTATCTTTGTTATAACAAGAGTATCTCTCCATAACATATATCAAGAGACATGGCATGGCATATTTTGTTTTGTAATTACAGCATCAATCAAGCTATCACCGGCATGAATCAAATAAAACAGATAAATGATATGATTATATGTTAATACAATTACTCACAGAACTATGGCACCCAAATACTGTTAAACTATACGCGTGAGAAGGGATTTTCGTTACCAACACTTCATCCTCCTCCATCTCATGGTACAGACTCACACACGAATCCATGTCACCCTCATTGTAACACGCCTGCATCAAGGTCATGTACGTGACCTCATCGGGTGGCACGTTTCCAGCCTCCATTTCGTGGAGCGTGGGCAAAGCGTTCCGCGTTCGCCCGACCTTGCAGTAGCCTTTGAGGAGCGTGTTGTAACTGACGATGTCGGGTTTGGGCGAGGCGCTTTCCTGCATTGATTTGAACACGCGCTCCGCGGAGTCGACGAGGGAGGCGTTGACGGTTCGGAATTAAATGATAGTTGGAATTGAAAACTGAAAAAACCTTTATTAGAGAAACTGTGTGTTATATGATGTACACCAATGAACATAAATGCACACCTATTTATACACTCTTCTATTTAGTTTATTCCAACACTCTTCCTTAAGCTAAATTCTGCAACACTTCTAACTCCTAACCACTCTCTTAGTTCTTCAAATCTGTCTAGTCTAAGTGGTTTGGTGAAAATATCAGCCACTTGCTCCTTGGTGTTGCAATGCTTCACTTCTAACTTTCCTTTTCCAACTTGTTCCCTTAAGAAATGGAACTTGGTCTCTATGTGTTTACTCCTCCCATGTGAGATTGGATTCTTTGCAAGGTTGATGGCTGATTGGTTGTCCACACAAAGTTGCACAGGCTTGACATGATCCAACTTCAAATCATTAAGCACAGATTCAAGCCAAACACATTGACAAGCTGCCTCTGCTGCAGCTATGTACTCTGCCTCACAAGATGAGAGAGCAACTACAGTTTGCTTCTTAGAACACCAAGAAATTGGTGCTTTCAGATATTTGAAAAAATATCCATAGGTGCTCTTCCTTCCCACTTTATCACTACACCAGTCTGAATCACTCCAAGCCTCCAAACAGTCTTCAGATTTATTCAAGCTTACTGGAAACAGTAAGCCATACCCTGTTGTCTCCTTAAGATACCTCAATATGTGCTTTGTTGCTGCCATATGAGAGACTCTTGGATTACACATGAATCTGCTTATTAGTCCAACTGCATAGCTTATGTCTGGCCTGCTGTTGCAGATGAACCTTAAACTTCCAACAATCTGTTTAAACAAAGTACTATCTACTACAATCTCCTCCAAGGCTTCTGTCAGTTTCAAATTTCCAGCAGCAGGCACCCTAGCTCCATTGCATTGATTCATATTGAATCTGTTGAGCACTTCATTAATGTACTTCCTTTGATGCAGGATAATACCTTGATCTGTGTATACAAATTCCATTCCCAGAAAATAGCTAAGCATTCCCAAATCTGTCATTTCAAAAACAGCCTTCAATCTATTTTTGAATTGCTCAATCTCTGTCATTGAGCTCCCTGTGATTAACAAATCATCCACATATAGACATACATAGATTAAGCTTTGACTTTGTGACTCTCTTACATACACTCCATATTCTACTGAACACTTTGTGAAGCCTAGCTTGAGCAAAAATGAATCTATCAGTTTATTCCACACTCTAGGAGCTTGTTTGAGTCCATAAAGTGCTTTCTTAAGTTTGAACACTTTGTGGCTGGCATCCTTTACTTCAAAACCTGGTGGCTGAGTCACATAAACCTCCTCTTCTAAAATTCCATTCAAGAATGCAGATTTAACATCCATTTGATAGATTTTCCAGTTTCTAGAACTGCCCACAACAATCACCAATCTAATGGTTTCCAATCTGGCCACTGGTGCATAGACTTCAGTGTAGTCTATTCCATGTTTCTGCAGAAAACCCTTAGCAACTAATCTTGCTTTATGCTTGGCTATGCTGCCATCAGACTTAAGTTTTATCTTGAAAACCCATTTGACATCAATTGGTCTTTTTCCCTTTGGCAAAGACACTAATTCCCAGGTTTCATTTCTCTCCAGTGAGTCCAGCTCTTCAATCATTGCACTCTTCCACTTTCTATCAACTATTGCTTCCTTCCAAGTGATTGGCTCAATGTCTGCCACAAATGCTAAGTGAACCAACTCTCCTTCATCAGTGATCAAATTATCACTGTAAACTTCATGACCTGTTAATCTGGAAGAAGGAAATCTTTGCCTTTGTGATCTTCTAGATTCTGGCTCAACAGTATTTTCGTGTTCTTCATCTTGTTGTTGTCCACTGTCTTCTAAAAAACAATGAATCTGTTTTACAGATTTACTCCAATTCCAGGATGCATTCTCATCTACAACAACATCTCTGCTGATGAGAATTTGTTGGTTTACTGGGTTGAACAACCTGTAAGCACCTGTTGGATGATATCCAATTAAGATAAGAGCTTCACTCTTATCTTCCAACTTCTTCCTCTTCTCATCTGGAATATGCCTGTAGCACAAGGAACCAAAAATTTTCAAATGACTAACAGTTGGTTTAAGTCCAGACCAAACTGTTTCTGGTACAGCTGCCTCCAATTTTTTTGTAGGACACCTATTGAGAATATAGGCTGCAGTGGTGACAGCCTCTCCCCAAAAGCTATGAGGCAGCCCTTTGCCTTTGAGCATGCACCTTGCCATATCAAGCAAAGTTCTATTTCTTCTCTCTGCAATTCCATTATGTTGTGGAGTGTAAGGAGCTGTAACTTCATGTTCAATTCCTTTTGCAACACAAAATTCTTCCATCTCTTTGGAATTGAATTCTCCACCTCCATCAGTTCTGAAAATGGTTAAGGCATAGCCTGATTGCCTTTCAACCTTAACACAGAATTTTACAAATCTTCCAAACACCTCACCTTTCTCCTTTAATAGGTAGATCCAGATTTTTCTGGTGAATTCATCCACAAGAGTAAGAAAATACCTATTACCTCCAAGTGAATTGCTATCAGAGGGCCACATACATCTGAGTATACAACCTCCAAAGGCTTCTTTGCTCTTTGCAGTACAGAGTTCTTGAAATTCTTTCTTGATTGCTTCCCAAATAGGCAACCTTCACAAGTCTTATGAGATAGGTTGATTGGTGGCAACCCTGTGACCATTTGTTTACTGCTCAGTTGGTTCAAACTCTTGAAATTCAAATGGCCAAATCTGTAGTGCCACACCAGATTTGTTTCCTCCTTATTCCCAATTGAAGACAAGCATTGTGCAGTTGATGTATTAAGATTAGTCTTAAAAGTCCTATTTTTAGACAAAGGTGCCTTAAGAACTAACCTTGATTTCTGATCATAGATCTTGATAGAATTCTGCTCCATTGACATTTTGAATCCCTTTTCCAGTAGTTGGCCTAAGCTGAGAAGATTATTCTTCATTGATGGCACATATAGGACATCACTCATACAACCAACTCTTCCATCTTTACAAGTGAATCTGACCTTGCCAATTCCTTCAGCAAAGATCATACTATTATCTGCAAATCTCACACTATTTTTGACATTAGAATCAAAATCAATAATCCACTCCCTGTTTCCAGTCATATGATTGGAACAGCCTGTGTCTAAGTACCAACTTGAAGCATCTTCATCTTGATTTGTAGTGGCCATCAATAATACTTGATCTAAATCAGAATCTTCATCTTCTTGAGCTAGATGTGCTTCATCTTTCTTGGAAAATTTTCCAGTATTGTTACTGTTATCAGCTCCCCAACATTCAGCTGTAAAATGACCATACTTTCCACAATTATAACACTGCAGTTTTCTTTTATCATGGAATTTCTTGGATCCATGATCTTGACTCCCTCTACCAGCAGCCAATTTATGCTTCTGCACACTATTTTGACTCTGGTTCTGATTGCTTGAAGCAGGCCAATCACTTGATTGACCTCCTCTTCCTCTTCCTCTTCCTTTCTTTTTTTCAGCCACTTCTACCTCTGCCTCTGCCAGCAGTTTAAGCATGGAAAACTTGCTCTACCACCTTTTCTTTACCTTTTCTTGAAAGTAACCGCTGCTCATGTGCTTCAAGAGAATTCTAGAGTTCTTCTACTGTCATTTCATCAAGATCCTTGGATTCTTCAATTGCCACAACAATGTGATCAAAAGCAGGAGTCAAAGTTCTAAGAATCTTCTCAACCACCTTTGAATCAGGCAACTGCTCATCACAGCCTCTCATGGAATTTGCAATTGCTTGGATTTTACCAAAGTAATCACACACTGATTCTTGATCAGTCATGGACAACAATTCAAATTGTCTTCAGAGTGATTGAAGCCTCACCTTCTTAACCCTACCAGTATTTCCATAGGTCTGTTCCAGTATGTCCCAAATATGCTTGGCAGATTCAGCTTTTGAGATTTTCTGGAAAATGGCAGCTGAGACACACTGATGCAGTAACATACGCACCTTGCAATCAATCTTTTTATTTTCTTTTGACTGCTTCTCAGACTTTTTCTTCTGCTCCTCTGTTTCAAGCTTGGTTGAATCTTGAAACCCAATCTTGACAGCTTCTTCTAATTCTTGAAAACCAAGAATGGCTTCCATCTTCACAATCCAATCATCATAATCTTTCCCATCAAACACTGGAAGACTCCCTGGAACCACACCAAATGCAGCCATGACAGCTATCACCTACAACAGTCAACCTTCAATTCTTGGCTTGCAAAACAGCAGATCCTCCTCTGCTCAAAGTTCCAGCAACAGTCTTACCCTCACTGCCAGGAAACCACACAAGTCCCCTCCCTATGCTCTGATACCACTCTGTTGGGAATTAAATGATAGTTGGAATTGAAAACTGAAAAAACCTTTAATAGAGAAACTGTGTGTTATATGATGTACACCAATGAACATAAATGCACACCTATTTATACACTCTTCTATTTAGCTTATTCCAACATTGACGAGGGCGTTGAGGAGGAAGTTAAGGGTGTGGAGGGAGGGGAGCAGGTTGTTGGCCGTCATGGCGCGGAACAGCCAGAGGAGGTCGTGGAGGAGGCCGGCGGCGGCAAGGGTTTTGGCGAGGGAGTGGGCGGCGGGGAGGGTCATGGGTAGGTTGGCGCGGCGGAGGGCGTCGAGGGCGGGAGGGAGGAGGGGCGTCAATTTTAGTAACAGAGAAAAATAAACAGATTAAACTTAAAAAAAAACTGATTATTACTGGTTTTGGTTAAAGACAGAAAATATTTTAGTTTTCAAGAATGAATTAAGAATCCAGTACAATCCAACATAGTTTTCAAAAAGCTTTTCTATTCAAACAATGCAAACACAAAATGAATACAAAGAGTTCAATGCTGGTTATTGGAAACATAAATGTTCCGTAGATAGTAGATGTTCTATTTTTTGGATAGCTTCAGATCCTGCTGATCTTGCAGTAGAATTCTTTGGACACAACCCTGTTTTTGGAAAATAGGAATTTGGATCTTCTGTGGGGATCGTGGGTTAAGAATCACAATGTGGGGGAAGGGATGTATGAGTTGGTCCACAATCGGATAGCAAAACATAGGGAATTTTACCAAAGTGGTGCAGTTTTTTTTGAGATTTACGTAAATGGGCGGATTCAGAAAATATTAAAAGAATTGGCATTTTTTTGTCAAAGTTGCTAATGGTGTAGGCAACCTAAATTAAATTCATTAATCCCTCTACTTTTCTTTTTTTAATTAAAGTTTCCAACCTGATTGACAACTTTAGTTTAAATAAAATTGAATATTGGATTAGCAACTTTAGTTTAAATAAAATTGAATACTGGATTGGCAACTTCAATGTATTTTATCTCAAATGAAATTTCCAATTTTGTTGGCAAATCTAGCTGATTTTTTAAAATAATTAATATTTTTAAAAAATGAAAGATGTATATAATAATAATTTAAAAATTATTTAAATTTACATGAAGTGAATAAAAATAAGAATATTAAGAAAAAATGTATTTTTATAGATAATTAATATTAAAAAATTAAACTAATTTTTTTTTTTCACAAAAAAAAAGTTACCTAAAATTAAGTTGGATTTAAAATAGGTTGTGTAATAAATGTAAAATATTTAGTACTTTTTAAATATTATTAAAATTAAAAATATTTTTGTTGTTTTTAAAAATTTGAAATTATGTATGTGAAATAACGTTTATAGTTGATAAAATTATAAATAAAAAGGGTAGCGTTTAAAGAATATTTATACAATCATATTATACATGATTAGAAAATAGAAATATAGGAAAAGTTGTCATCTATGAGAAGTTGTGCCACATGGTGGTCTTCTTCGTTGTCTTCGTGGTCGTCCTTGTGGCTGTTGTTCGGACCGAAGGGTAGGAGGGGGCGGAGGTGGAATGTCATCATCAGTGCCTTCAATTTCATTGTCATCACTCTGATTTGCGGACACTTGTGAAGGCATTGTTGGTCGATAATACTGCATAGATGACATTGGATTGTAGGCAGATGGGGGGGGGGGGGGGGGGGGTCATGGTAGAGGTTGCAGAGGGATTTGACGGGCCAACAAACAATTGTTGTTGAGATGGAAATGTTGAGTAGTTGAAAGGTGGTTGATGGAATGATGATTGGAATGACATGTGAGATTGATCCCTATATCCGAACAACTGGGTCGGTTGAACACCTGGTGGACGAAAAGATTGTTGTTCAAATGATTGAACTTGAGAAGAAGACCCGACATGATGTTGATAGTGAGGTTATGTAGTCTCCTGTGGCATATCATACTGTTTTGAAAATATGTGTTAATTTTGGATGAGTGAATGAAGAATAATAAATAATTTTGTAATTGAACTTACATCATCATCAGATGATGACTGTATAGGCGTGATGTAGCGGATAATATGGTTGATGTACCATTGCATGTATGTTGAGTTGTCATGCAAATGACCATTTCCGTTAAACTGATTTCCGTGAATTAGATGATTACGACGGTCATTCCACATAGCTATCCATGCGACATGATATTGTGGCCAGTATCGATCAGTTCGTCCTCTCATATCCTCTTTGTGAAGTTGATCACGGTTGAATGGGTCACTTGGAATACTCTGTCGAAATCCAAATTGACGCATAACCCTGTCAACCTGATGAAATTCAACAGTTGCAAAACATATGAGAGGAACTATAGCCCGTGCAGTTGGGGAAACTTCAATAGTGATCAAGCGCCTAACATATTCCACTCGATATGGAGTCCAAAGAAACTGAAAATAAATGTTTGAAACATCAGTAATATGAAATATTTAGTTAAAATGATATGTTAGTTTATATATTTGTCACAACCTCTTTAGCTTTAATGCCATCAAATATTGCTCGTATTTGTGGAACAGTGGTTCCTCCTATGTGCGTCCTATGCCTCCTCCGAGTCCACCTAACATAAGCAAAGAAATATTAAGAACTTCGTTTTCTTATCTCGAAAATTAATACAAAAATAACATACCTTTTACCGAGTGGGAAACCAACTCCTTGTTGAACTTCTTCATCGGTCAATGGTTGAAGTTGTGGAGAAATGCATGTTAGGCGTTCCCATACCCAACACTGTAAAAGCAGCGTGCAACCTCCAATATTATCTTGATTAAAGTCTATTCCGTGATCGAGCGCACGATACAGAGAAGCCAATACAGCTGACCCCCAACTGTAATTCCTTATGTTGTTCAAGTCAGCCAACAATAATAGATACATTAAATGTACCTTACTACCTGAAGAATCAGGCATCAATAGACTCCCAATAAGTGTTAATATGTGGGCTCGAGCATGTTGAGCAATAACATCATCGGTTGCATTATGTGGTAGTTCCTGAAAAGTGTTGTTAAGCCAAGACAACTTAATTGCATTTCCTTTTATCGCTGTTGATGGTGGTATAAATCCGAGCAACTGGTCACATAAAGATACTAAATCACCACTAGTAATCCCGGTGACAACCTGTCCATCAATAGGTAAACCCAATATTAATTCCACATCTTCCAAAGTAACAGTTGTTTCACTGAGAGGAAAGTGAAAGGTATGAGTCTCTGTTCTCCATCTTTCCACTAATGTTGTAATTAGTACATGGTTGAAGTCAATGTGCTTAAATTTTAACAAATGTCCAAAACCAGAATGATCAATTAACCGTTTGACTCGTTGGTCAAGTATATCTTCATGCTTTAGTACCCAACTTGCATGTCTTCTGGGTCTCAATAGTCTTTCATTACCTTCCCATACATATTTAGTAACATGTTTCTCTTGGAGTCTCAATATAGACATATTCGCGGGAAGACGATGAGATGCCATAAAATTCTAATAAAATGATTCCTGAAAATACAACCAATTTTTAGAATACCTTTATAGATAATTCCTATTAAAATGATATTATCAATAAACATTAATTTTCTTAAATTAAAGATAACGAAAATACACATACTAATTAAAGAGTACTGAGTATAACATATTATAAAAATATTGATTGAGAGTAATATATTATTTACAAACAATAAAAATATAAGAAAAATAAAATAAAAATATATTTTTTAGCAATTGTTTGTCAATATTTAATATCATTTTTAAATTCTTTTACAAGAGTATAAGTATTAAATATTAAATATTGTTTGTGTGGATAACTATTAAAATATAAAATATAAGTATTAAAACCATGCAACGGTTTTGCAATATTAAAACCAAAGTAATATAAGTATTAAAATATAAATATAAGTATTAAGAGGTTTTGCAATGGTCTTTCGTTAACAATGAACACTGCATTTAATATTCCATAAAATTCTAACCTAATGATAAGTGATCCGCTACTTCATTCACAAACCATGGCTATCACCACCTCCTTAACACTTTTCTTCTTCCTTTTACACTTTTCCGTACATTTCCAGGACGTACACTTGTGATGTTACATAATGGTTGATGTTTCAAAGGCTAGAACCAAAGTAAAGAGTAAAATATAACCTATATCACATGTACCTTTTTTGTCATTTAATTCATTCAACCATATTCTTTTCTGCACATGGATAACAAGTGGAGAATAGCATGGATAACTCTTTTGCCCATTGACTCTTTCTCTGCTCCATCAAAGATTCTTATTCTATTTCTTATTATTTATAAAATACTTATTGTTTATAAAATACTCTTACTTATTGGCTATAATGAATACATTGTATGAAAATAAAAAATAAAAAATATTAGTTGAGTTTTGTTAATGTTTTTAAAACAGATTTCAAGTAGTTAATTTTGTTTACAAATTTAAAGATATTAGTACATTAGAACTAAATTATTATAACTAAATTCTTTTACATGTAATTTTCTCTCATATATATAGAACTAAATTTTAGTTAAAACTAAGATATAATTTTCTTCTGGAATGAACAAGGGTTTATGAGTAATGTCACCATGTAATACAAAAATACATACAGATCCATCCACAAAAAATACAAAAACAATTTATGAGAGGTAAAATATACTAATAATCTTTGTTAGCATGTGCATATGCTTGCTGCTACAATTAAATAAATAATTAAAATATTAGAGAGAACTTACCTTTTGTGATTGAATGTCACCCTTAAGCACTCTGGAACAATGGCAAAGCTTGAGAGTGTTTTGCATAGGACACAGACTCTATTAAATAGAGTTGCTTGTGTGAGTTTCAAAAAATGAAAGTTTGAATTCAAACTTCATTTTCAAAAGAATCTTTGCCATGAAAACTATAGCCATGACATAAAGCTGGACACAAAATAAAGTATTGTTTGGTGGTGCACGAAATTGCAAACAAAGTTGCCAACCATGAAGGCAACTTATAATATAAGTTGCCAATGGTGAATGCAACTTCTTCCAAAGTTGCCAATGGTGAAGTCAACTTCTTTATTATGAAATTAGAAAAAATAAAAATAAACCAAGTGTAGCGTGGAGTGATGGCTTTCTGTAACAATTACATGAGGACTTGACTTATGAATAAAAATTATTGTACTCATACAGAACATTTGTTATATAATGGAACAACAATGCAACTCTCTAGCCTTGCATTCCTTCTTTGTTCTACATTTTTTCTTCTCTTGATTTCTGCATCCAAGTTAAAAAAATTGAGCACAAGGTTTGTGAGATATATTAATTTCTCCTTCTAGTTTAAAGTTCAAAGAAAGTTGTAAAGGTAATGTAAATTTTCCGTAACATTCTTATTTATCATTTTTTTTTTAAATGCAGATGGACACGTGGAATGTCGGTGGAACGTCACTAAGCCAGCATGAAGAACCAATAATTACAGACATTGTGGACGACATAAGTGAAGATGGAGATAACTACGACTTTGATTTGGATGATGAAGATGAGTTCAACAGATCTTCACAATATATTCCGTCTGGCAGTCAATCCGGACATAACATCGATTGTGAACTTAATGAACACATGTCTTTCATATCAAAGGAGGCGACATTGAATGCCATAAAACGATACCACATAGACAACGGTTACAAATTTGTTGTCATGGAATCAAAGCCAGATAGATATGTGGCTCGGTGCATACATCATGATGTAGGGTGCGAATGGAGATTACGAGCATCTTTTAGTAAAATCCGAAGTCAATGGGAGATAAAAAAAATTGATGCACAACATACTTGTTTGTCAACAAATCTTACGGCAGACCATGTTAATTTGGATTCAACCCATATTGCGTCCATGGTGCTGACTTCAGTCAAAGCAAACCCTTCCGTCCCAATTAAAAGCTTAATTGCAGAAATAAAAAATCTGCACGACTATACTATCACGTATAGAAAAGCTTGGTTGGGAAAACAGAAAGCTCTTGCTTTGGCATTTGGCGATTGGGAACAGTCCTACAATGATCTTCCTAGATGGTTGGAAGCAATAAAAGAAAGCAATCCAGGGACAATTGTGCAGTATATTGCTTCTCCTTGTATGGTTGATGGTGTTCAAAACAATTCGTGTTACACGTTGGATCGGGTAATATTAATATTATTAAATATTATTAATATTATTACATATTATTAATATTATTATATATTATTAATATTATTATATATTATTAATATTATTAAATATTACTAATATTATAAATATTATTAATATTATTAAACATTATTAATATTATAAATATTATTAATATTATTAATATTATGAATTATGATTTTATAATTCTTCATATTATATTAATATTATTAATATTATTAAATATTATTAATATTATTAAATATTATTAATATTATTAAATATTATTAATATTATTAAATATTATTAATATTATTAATATTATTAAATATTATTAATATTATTAATATTATTAAATATTATTAATATTATTAATATAATTATTTATTGTTAATATTATTATATATTATTAATATTATTATATATTATTAATATTATTATATATTATTAATATTATTATATATTATTAATATTATTATATATTATTAATATTATTAAATATTAATAATATTAATAATATTAATAATATAAATATAATTAAATATTATTAAATATTATTAATATTTCTAAAATTATTAATATTATTAAATATTATTAAATACTATTAATATTATTATATATTATTAAATGTTATTATTATTATTAAATATTATTAATATGTTTAAATATTATTAATATTGTTATTATATGAAGAAAAAGAAGATAAAGTTTCTGGAACATAGTAGATAGTGTTGAGTGGCATATTTAGATGTTAGGAGTGAGAGAAAAGTTTATTTTATTAGTATAATGTGTGGAAGAGGATAAAGTTGTGTGTAATGTGTAATATTTATAAAATTATTATTTATTTGTAATGCAAACTATTACAGTCAATGTCAATGAAGATGAATATTCCTTGCTTTGTGTGGTGCATCAAATGGAACGCACGTAATCGCATTGGAGAACTGCATCGACACTTGGCGTGAGAACCATGTGACGTGCTTGGTGTGCCGATATTCTGAGATGGGTATAGAGGAGGAGCTTGTGACGGTGGGAGGAGGTGAAGAAGAAGAAGATGCATAATTCTCAAGGTGGGAGGAGCTTCTGTATAACTAACACACTCTCTCTTCAATTCCTTTTCCTTTAATTCGAACTCTTAATTGCGTTATATGACTGTTGAATTTATCTGAGAGGTGTCGCTCTGCTTCACATGCATGGCCTTAACTCAGCAACGAAGTCTGCATCACTATTACTACTCTTTTGCGGGAGTTGGAAGACAGTAATTATACGAAGATTAGACACGTCTTTTAAATGATGTGTTTGTGTCGAAAAACATATCGGATACTGATACTCGTAGGACATTTGTAAAACATTTATCTAATTGAAAAAATATTTGTTGAATTTCTGAAAATTCTAGTACGATTTTAACATAATTTTAAATAGGAAAAATACATTAATTTTCTAAAAATTCAATTTATTATATATATTTTTATTATGATTATAAAAATAAGGAACAAATCATTTTGAATCCGTCATAAAAAAAAAACATATTTGTACACATAAATCTTTATTATCAATTTATATAATTCATAACTATATAATATATAGTTCCGTATTCCTGTGTTCTACGTTTTGAAAATTATACGTCTCTTAAATAGTGTTTTTGTGTCGGATACATATATCGGATACCGATATTCGTAAAATAGTCGTAAGACATGTATCTAATTGAAAAAACATTTGTTAAATTTTTGACAATTCTAATATGATTTTAACATAATTTTAAATAAGACAAACACATTAATTTTCTAAAAATTCAAATTTATTATACAAATTTTTATTGTGATCATAAAAATAAAGAACAAATCATTTTGAATATGAGAAATATTTTTGTACACAAAAAATAACTAAAACATATTTGTACACTAATCTTTATTGTCAATTTATATAATTAATAATTATATGATATATAAATTTGTGTTCTCATATATTTTACATTTTAAAAATTATACAAATATCCGTGTCAAAGGTTGCACAAGCAGTCAAAAGTAAGAAAAAACTTTTAAGAGTCACAGACATTGCTCATTTTCCAATTATCATGGTCTAAGTTTAGTTAAAATGTTATGATTATTATTATATTTATAGGTATAATCATCAATATCAATATAATTAATAATATAGAAATTATTAATATTCATATATTTAATATCATTTTTAATATTATTTAAATTAATGATACTATTAATTATTACAAAAATATTACTAAATATTATTAACATTATTAAATAATATTGAATATTACTAATATTTTTAAATTAATTAAATATTATTAATATTATAAAAAGTATTATTTAATATTATTAATATTATAAAAAAATATTATTAAATATTATTAATATTATTAAATATTATTAATATTTTTAAATATTATTAATATTTTTAAATACTATTAAATATTATTAATACTAATAAATATTTTTAAATATTATTAATACTATTAAATATTATTAAGTATTATTAATATTATTAAAAATTATTAATTTTATTAAAACTATTAAATATTATTAGATACTAGTGTAAACACTTATATATGTATTCACATTTTTTATTTTTATCATTATTATATGTATATTTATATTTATTAAAATAACTATAAAGTTATATGTATTCAAATTTTAAAACATTAATTTATCTATATATGTCTAAAAAAAACACTCATTTAAAATATTTAATTTTAAATATTTGCTTGTAAGTTGAAAGTTCTTGGCATGGGAATTCTTTTAATATTTTCTAAGTACACACCTTCAAGGAATGTTTAGTTGGAGAATTCTTTTACACTAAATAATTGGAGAAAAAAATCATGAAATTTAAATGGTAGAAACTAAAACAATGTATATAAGAATGGAAAAATACAAAAAAAAAAAAAGTCAATAAACTGCTATAGAGAATGTAGACAAGCCAATAACAAAATATTTTTATACATTTCTCTTTTAATATATTTTTTTTAGAAAATTAAATTGCTAAATGATGGATTTATTGTATTAATTTTGATATGCAGTTAAGCATATATATTATTCCTTCAAATAAATAGAGTTCACCATGAGAGAAAAATAAATGGTGTCATCTTTTAAAATGTGACTAAAAGATAACTCTTTTTAATTAAATAAAATAAAAATAATAATTAAATGAGTTTGTATTTTCCAGAATTAGTATTTCACTAAAAAAATAATAAATATAGATTAATTTAAAAGAAAAATAATAATATTAATGAAGTTAGAGAAAGAAGGTGAAAAATTAATGGAGACTGTAGCACATGTCATAATTATAATTTACCTTGTTTGTGAAAATAATAATAATAATTTAATTAAATTACATGTTAAAATTTAATGGATTTTCTGAATAAAAACGTGTTTGAGAGAGAAGAAGTAGCACATGTAATTATCATGAGTTACCTTGTTTGAGAAAATAATAATAATCATTTAATTATATTTTGTTTAATAAAATAATAATTAATTATTTTGTTTTCTAAAATTTGTAAAGTAATTATAGTTTATGACTTTTATGTTATACAAAATCAGCTAAAATCATGTTACTATAGTAAAACTTTTACGTATATAAAATATAAAGTAAAATTATATATATTTGACACAATTTTTCGTATGAAGTTGTGTGATTTATCTAAATTTATAATATTATTTTTTATGTTAAAATCATATGTATAAATAAAATAAATTTTCAGTATAAAACTAACATTTCATGGATGGTAATGTTGCTAAAAAAAACTTACTTAATTCTATTATTTGTAAAAGTTTATTGATTTGGACACAACTTCTGAGAGCTATTAATATAAACAGTGTGTAGTCACAACTTAAGTTTTGTAAATGCCATGTAATGTCATCTCTGTCAGTAGTTTCCAAAAGTCATTCTCTGCCATCTAATTGTCTATTTAAAAACTAACATGTTGAAAAACACTCAATATTGTTAAAGATTAATCCCACTTCAACATTTGACAGAACTCTTTGATTATTTTACTGCAAAAACATAAATGTAGAAAACCATACTGAAATATTAGAAATATTAGAGAGAAATATTAGAAAATAAAATTATTTTTAGTCACCTTTGCACATCATGCAGAAATTCAATTTGATCTTCAATATTACAAGCTTAAAGTTGTTCGTAGAATTAGGTTCGGATCTGCACATGATTTCCATTGATACAAAGCAACGATACAGAGCAACCGTGTGACAAGATTCCTCTTTCTCTATAAAATGGAAGAACAACGGAAAATCAGAGCAACGAGACAGAGCAACCGGAGAAACAACCATGCAGCAAAGCTTCGCCGTTCCTCCTCTCCTTGGTTTCTCGCCGCCGCCGCCACCGCCAAGAACTGCAGGAAAGTCCAATAGCTTCAGTCCAAAACTTGCTTACATACTTCTGGTTGTCTTCATCATCGTCTTCTTCTTCGTCTCTTTTATATACTTCTACATGCGAAGGAGCTCGATGAACCCCACGGCGGTCGGCAACATCCAAGGGCAAGCGCCCGTGGCTTCGAGACCTCTGACTTTGGTGGTCGTGGTGGCCGAAGCAGCTGGGGAGTGCAGTATCTACCTGGAGGGGGTGGCAGAGGGAAAGGACGTGAAGATGACTGCCCATTGCAGGCACATCTTCCACGCGAACTGCATCGACACTTGGTTGGAGAACCATGTGACGTGCCCGGTATGTCGATATTCCGAGATGGGTAGAGAGGAGGAGCTTGTGACGGTGGGAGGAGGAGGTGAAGAAGAAGAAGATGCAACAGAGTAGTAGGGAGTGAAGAAGATGAAGTTTCTGTGTTGAGTGGAATATGATGTGAGAGAAAAGTTTAGTATAATGTGTGTAATGTGTAATGTGTATGATGTGAAATATTTATAAAATAGTGTATTTGATTCAATTTATTTGACATTGTATCATAATATTTTAATAAATAATCAAATTAAAAAATAGGTTGTGCGGTGGAGGTGTGAAATTGGAGGTTAAGGTTGTGCAGAAGTGTGATGCGTTTGTTGGGACGGAGGACCGGTTGTCTGATTCGGTTCTAGTGCGTGAGGATTTCAGGGGAGTGAAGAAGAAAGAGAAGGTGGGTTTGAATGATTTTTTTGATGATAGGGTTCTTGAGCTTGTTGCCACTGAGTTTGGTTGTGAGTGGCGGCGAAAACAGATGCCCATTTGGGAGATGCTGTTGAGTTTTTTTGTATAAAGAAGATTGTTGGGTGTTGGTGGTTGTTTCTAATGGCAAAGGTGAGTCATGTATTGGTATTCTGAGACCTTTTACTGTGCTTGCTGGTCTCCTGACTGTGTTGGGGGATCCACATGGGGCTAGTGGTCGATGAAACTGGGGAGTGTACTATGTGTCTGGAGGGGGTGGCAGAGGGAGAGGACGTGAAGATGAATATTCCTTGGTTGGTGTGGTGCATCAAATGGAGCGCACGTAATTGCACATAATCGCAATGTAGTGATGCATCAAATATTATTAATATTATTAAATATTATTAATATTATTAAATATTAGTAATATTATTATATTTTATTAATATTATTATATATTGTTAATAATATTAAATATTATTATATATTATTAAATATTGTAAATATTATTCTATTATTAATATTATTATATATTATTAAAATTATTAAATATTATTAAATATTACTAATATTATTAAATATTATTACTATTATTAAATATTATTATATATTATTAAATATTATTAATATTATTAATATTATTATATATTATTAATATTATTAAATTTTACTAATATTATTAAATATTATTACTATTATTAAATATTATTAATATTATTAATAGTATTAATATTATTAAATATTATTAATATTATTATATATTATTATATATTATTAATATTATTATATATTATTAATATTATTATATATTATTAATATTATTATATTTTATTAATATTATTAAATATTACTAATATTATTAAATATTATTACTATTATTAAATATTATTAATATTATTAAATATTATTAATATTATTATATATTCTTAATATTATTAAATATTATTAATATTATTATATATTCTTAATATTATTAAATATTATTATATATTATTAATTTTATTAAATATTATTAATATTATTATATATTATTAATATTATTAATATTATTATATATTATTAATATTATTAATATTATTATATATTATTAATATTATTAAATATTACTAATATTATTAAATCTTATTAATATTATTAAATATTATTAATATTATGAGCAACCGTAACAAGATTCCTCTCTATAAGATGGAAAAACATGAGACGGAAAAATAGAACAACGTTAATCTTAGAAAAGAAAAGAAACCATGCACTGAAGAATGTTCACCGTTCCTCCTCTCCCTCATGCCCCAAACGGTTTCTCGCCACCGCCGCCAGGAAGTGGTGCAGCAAAGGCCAGTAGCTTCAGTCCGACCCTTGCATACATATTTCTCGTTGTCTTCATCATCATCTTCTTCTTCGTCGGTTTGATATACTTCTACATGCGAAGGCGATCCCCCTCGACGAACCCCGCGACCAGCAACATCTAAGAGCAAGCGATGTCGAATCCCGTGGTTTCGAGACCTCTGACGGTGGTGGCTGTGGTGGCCGATGAAGCTGGGGAGTGTACTATCTGTCTGGAGGGGGTGGCAGAGGGAGAGGACGTGAAGATGAATATTCTTTGGCTAGTGTGGTGCATCTAATGGAACGCACGTAATTGCACGAAATCGCAATGTAGTGATGCATCAAATATTATTAATATTATTAAATATTAGTAATATTATTATATTAAGAAGATTGCTAGTTTATCTATTATTGAAATGTTGATTGTTGTTAGAATGTTAATTGGAAATTGTTGAAATATTTTATATATTTTCACCCTTATTGTTTATAGTCTTTTTTTCTATGACTACTCCAAAATGAATTTTTGTGAATTGAAGTAAATTAATTGAGGGAAGTGTTAGATTTGTGTAGAGCTAGTTGGTAACAGAAATGGTAACATTTGGTAGGAAAATAGGCAGTGTAATTGATTAGATTCCCGTGAGCATGATTGTGACACCTTCCCATATCATGATGATGCAAAGTAATCGTACTTATAGTATGATTAGTAATTATTAAAATATAATCCGTATTGCTTTTAAAATATAATCCGTATTGCTTTTAATTTATTAGTACCAAACTGCCCATATCAAATAACATATTAGTAGCAATATTTTTTGTGCGAAAAAACAGAACCTAAAGTTTAAGGTCCATGAGATATTTTCCTTTAGGTCTTTCTTCCTACAACCATCAAACTTCTTCCTTCACCTCCCCACACTCTAGAAAAATTATTCAAAAAAATTCATTCTAAAACGTATTATATATATGTTCTGAAAAGTTTATTCTGAAAATTCTGTGCAAAACGTTTTCTTTTTTTAATTTCAGAATATAATTTATAAATTCTCGAAAAAACTTTAATAAAAGACAATCTAGATGTCATTAAAAAAAAACTTTTTAAAAATTGATAAGGTGCGGGAAGAATTTTGATAGGGTGTAAGAAGAAATACTCTTTCCTGTATTATAAGTTAAAAAAGAAAGGGCTAATTCTCCCTCCATCAGTTCAATTGTGATTTGCACCCATCCTTTTTTCAAAACCCCAAAATATTACAAGTCCGAGCCTATTACAAGTCTCATATTAAATAAATTAATATTAGTTTGGATTATTTTAAGACTTTCTTCACATATTTCAGTGTAAACTCTTGTTGATTCTTTTCGTATGATAAGGAAATTATACGTCTCTTAAATAGTGTTTTTGTATCGGATACATATATCGGATACCGATATTCATAGAATAGTCGTAAGACATGTATCCAATTGAAATAACATTTGTTAAATTTTTTACAATTCTAATACGATTTTAACATAATTTTAATTAAGACAAATACATTAATTTTCTAAAAATTCAAATTTATTATATAAATTTTTATTGTGATCATAAAAATAAAGAACAAATCATTTTGAATATGAGAAATATTTTTGTACACAAAAAATAACTAAAACATATTTGTACACTAATCTTTATTGTCAATTTATATAATTTATAATTATATAATATATAAATTTGTGTTATCATATATTTTACATTTTAAAAATTATACGAATATCTGTGTCAAAGGTTGCACAAGCAGTCAAAGTAAGAAAAAACTTTTAAGAGTCACAAACATTGCTCCTTTTCCAATTATCACGATGTAAGTTTAGTTAGAATGTTATGATTATTATTATTATATTTATAGGTGTAATCATCAATATCAATATAATTAATAATATAGAAATTATTAATATTCATATATTTAATATCATTTTATTATTATTTAAATTAATGATACTATTAATTATTACAAAAATATTATTAACATTATTAATTAATATTGAATATTACTAATATTTTTAAATTAATTAAATATTATTAGTATTATAAAAAGTATTATTTAATATTATTAATATTATAAAAAAATATTATTTAATATTAATAATATTATTAAATATTAATTATATTATTAAATATTAATAATATTATTAAATATTATTAATATTATTAAATATTATTAATATTTTTAAATATTATTAATATTTTTAAATATTATTAATATTTTTAAATATTATTAATATTTTTAAATATTTTTAATATTTTTAAATATTATTAATATTTTTAAATATTATTAATATTTTTAAATATTAATAATATTTTTAAATATTATTAATATTATTAAATATTAATAATATTTTTAAATACTATTAAATATTATTAATACTATTAAATATTTTTAAATATAATCAATACTATTAAATATTATTAAGTATTATTAATATTATTAAAAATTATTAATTTTATCAAGACTATTAAATGTTATTAGATACTAGTGTAAACACTTATATATGTATTTACATTTTTTATTTTTATCATTATCATATATATATATATATATATATATTTATATTTATTAAAATAACTATAAATTTATATGTATTCAAATTTTAAAACATTAATTTATCTATATATGCTCTAAATAGAGAAAAAAACACTCATTTAAAATATTTAATTTTAAATATTTGCTTGTAAGTTGAAAGTTTCTTGGCCATGCGGAAATTCTTTTAATATTTTCTAAGTACACACCTTCAAGGAATGTTTAGTTAGAGAATTCTTTTACACTAAATAATTGGAAAAAAAAAATATCATGAAATTTAAATGCTAGAAACTAAAACAATGTTTTTAAGAATGGAAAAATAAAATAAAAAAAGTCAATAAACTGCTATAGAGAATGTAGACAAGCCAATAACAAAATATTTTTATACATTTCTCTTTTAATAAATTCCTTTTTAAAAAAGTAAATTGCTAAATGATGGATTTATTGTATTAATTTTGATATAATGTTAAGCATATATATTATTCCTTCAAATAAATAGAGTTCACCATGAGAGAAAAATAAATGGTGTCATCCTTTTAAAATGTCACTAAAAGATAACTCTTTTTAATTAAATAAAATAAAAATAATAATTAAATGAGTTTGTATTTTCCAGAATTAGTATTTCACTAAAAAAATAATAAATATAGATTAATTTAAAAGAAAAATAATAATATTAATGAAGTTAGAGAAAGAAGGTGAAAAATTAATGGAGAAGTTTAGAATTGGTGAATGTATAAGTTTATATAATGCATGAGTTTATTTAACTGTTTGAGAGAGAAGAAGTAGCACATGTCATTATCATCAGGTACCTTGTTTGTGAAAATAATAATAATAATAATTTAATTAAATTACATTACATGATAAAATTTAATGGATTTTCTGAAGAAAAACGTGTTTGAGAGACAAGAAGGAGAGTTTTCGTTTTTTCAAAAAGAGAATTTTGATTCATGTTCAAATTCATGGATTTTCAACTTTGAACTCCACCCGTGCCCTGGATTTAGAACCTGATGGATCTGCACATGATTTCCATTAAACCCTTAGATACAATAATCAAACTCCAAACACAATCAAAACGTTTTCTCTCACATTCTATTTTTGCTATAAAGATGAAAATGTCTCAGAAAATTAATAGCATCCCAAGCATCTCAATCAAACTCAAGTAAAGGACAACCAATTGTTGAGGTTAAACTAGAGTTGCAGAGTTCATTCTACTAGGAGCAACCGTGACAAGATTCCTCTCTCTCTATAAAATGGAAGAACATGAGACGAAAAACAAAGCAACGAGACGGAAAAACAGAGCAACCGTAAATCATAGAAACTTAGAAAAGAAACAACCATGCACCGAAGAATCTTCGTCGTTCCTCCTCTCCCCCCAAACGGTTTCTCGCCGCCGCCGTTAAGAAGTGGTGCAGCAAAGGCCAGTAGCTTCAGTCCGACAATTGCTTACATACTTCTCGTTGTCTTCATCATCGTCTTCTTCTTCGTCAGTTTGATATACTTCTACATGCGAAGGCGCTCGACGAACCCTGCGGCTGGAAACATCCAAGGGCAAGCGGTGTCGAATCTCGTGGCTTCGAGACCTCTGGTGGTGGCCGTGGTATCCGAAGCAGCTGGGAGGGGGTGGCAGAGGGAGAGGACGTGAAGATGACTGCCCATTGCAGGCACATCTTCCACGCGAACTGCATCGACACTTGGTTGGAGAACCATGTGACATGCCCGGTGTGCCGATATTCCGAGATGGGTGGAGAGGAGGAGCTTGTGACGGTGGGAGGAGGTGAACAAGAAGAAGATGCAGAAGTTGTTTCTGGAACAGAGTAATAGGAAGTGTTGAGTGGGAGGAGGTGAAGAAGAAGAAGATGAAGTTAAGTGTTGAGTGGAATATAATGTGAGAGAAAAGTTTATATTTTATTAGTATACTTGTGTAATGTGTAATGTGTAATGTGTGTAATGTGAAATATTTATAAAATAGTGTGCTTCTACTATTTGATTCAATCTATTTGACACTGTATCATAATATTTTAATGAATAATATTTATATGTTAGGGGTGAGAAAAATTTATTTTAAGGTTATTAGTATAATGTGGGCAAGAGTATAAAGCTATTGTGTGTAATATTTATAAAATAATCATTTATTGTGAGATACGATTGACTATCACTCATACTCATTCTTAACCAGTCTCCTTTACTTGATAAAAAGGTTTTGTCCCACATCCTATTTTTGTAATTTAGATGAAAATATTTCAGAAAATTATTAGAGTCACCATTTAATGCTCGATTAATTGCAAAAATGAAATGCCCCCTCACACTGTACTACCCTCTGTCTTTGTGCCTCCTCTCCCTCATGCCATAAACGGTTCCTTGCCACTATAAGGAAGTGCAGGAAAGTTCAGTAACTTCACTCCGAAACTTGCCTATATCTTTCTCATTATTTTCATCATCCTCTTCTTTTTCGTCTTCGGATTGGAATTTTTCTACATGCAAAGGCGCTCCTCCTCGACGAACTCTAAGGCCGACGACATCCACTGGCAAGGGGTGTCGAATCCCGTGGCTTTGAGATCTCTGACGGTGGTGGTCATGGTGGCCGACACGGCTGGAGAGTGCACTATATGTCTGGAGGGGGTGGGAGAGGGAGAGGAGGTGAAGATGACTGCCCACTGCAAGCACACATTCCACGCGAACTGCATTGACAATTGGTTGGAGAACCATGTGACGTGCCCTGTGTGCCGGTATTCTGAGATGACTGAAGAGGAGGTGCTTGTGACGGTGGGAGGAGGAGAACAAGAAGATGCAGAAGTTTCTCGAACAAACTTGGAGTAAGAAGTGTTGAGTCTCTTAGAGGGCATATTTATATGTTAGGGGTGAGAAAAGTTTATTTTAAGGTTATTAGTATAATGTGGGCAAGAGTATAAAGCTACTGTGTGTAATATTTATAAAATAATCATTTATCTTGAGATACGATTGACTATACCTCCTACCCATTCTTAACTAGTCTCCTTTACTTGAAAATAGGTTAATAGACTTCTTCAACTCAAGCGTCAAGATAGGATGAGTGATATGGAAAGGTTTTCAGGATGTTGAATGGATTTGGTCTTTGGAATGGAGAAAGTTGTGGTTCCAATGGGAAAAACCACTATTAAATCATTCAATGCTAGAAATTAACCAAAGCATACCAAAACGAGATGAAGTGGATACCTGGATATGAAAAGTAACAAGGTTTGGGAACTAATGTAGATAGCAATAGTATGGTCCTTATGCTTTGAAACACTTATACAGTTGTGAAGAAAATTTTATATATTGATATTTGGAATTTTAGCTTGTTTAATGTAATAATTTTGTTGGAACTATTTGTTCTTGTAGGGGACACTAAATGATGGAAGAGCTATTGCTGTGAAACGACTATCAGTAGGATCCAATCAAGGGAAGAGTCAATTTGTGACTGAGATTGCTACCATATCAGCTGTGCAACATCGTAATCTAGTCAAACTATATGGGTGTTGCATTAAAGGGAGAGAAAAACTTCTTGTTTATGAGTATCTAGCAAATAAGAGTCTTGATCAACCATTATTCGGTATAAGAAATTGATAAGTTTTATGTTCTCATTTTCATTTTCACAAATAACAAAGGTTTGTTTAGGCAGGAAATCGTTTAACACTTAATTGGTCCACACGCTATGATATTTGCATGGGTGTTGCTAGAGGTTTAACTTATTTACATGAAGAATCACGTCTCTGAATCATACATCGTGATGTGAAGGCTAGTAACATTTTACTTGACAATGAGCTTATCCCAAAAATATCAGATTTTGGGTTGGCCAAATTGTATGATGATAAAATGACCCATATGAGCACTCGTGTGGCTGGGACAATGTGAGTCTTCATCATCTTTCATGTATTTTTTTTCTGTATCTCATTTATATAAAATATTGATATATATACTCAAATTCTTTGATGAAGTGGATATCTTGCACCGGAGTATGCCATGCGTGGACACCTTACAGAAAAAGCAGATGTGTTTTCCTTTGGTGTTATGGCTCTAGAGTTATTCAGTGGCAGACCAAATTCTTATTCAAATATGGAAGAAGAGAAGGCGTATCTTCTTGAGTGGGTATGCATGTTCTCTTCTTATACTAATTATATGGTAAAATTTCTATATAAACTAGTTTTAAGTAGTTGTATCTTCTTGATTTTTTAAATTGTTTGATACAACAAAACATTGTTGTCATTTGAGCTTTTTGGTTAATGTTTTGTTTTTAGGCATGGGAACTTCATGAGAGCAACTGCATAAGCGATCTGGTGGATCCTAGACTGATAGAATTCGATGAGGAAGAAGTAAAACGCATAGTAGGAATAGTGCTTTTATGCACTCAAGCATCACCAATATTACGACCATCAATGTCACGTGTTGTGGCAATGCTTTCAGGAGACATGGAAGTGAGTAGTGTCACTACAAAGCCTGGATACCTGACTGATTGGAATTTTGAGGATGTGAGCAGCTTCATCACTAACATAACAAGTTATGAGAATTCACCATCAAGTGCCACCATACTTGATGGACTTCACCAGTCACCAATAAGTGCTTCTAAACCGATCCTTTATAAGAATGTTGCAGATAGTTAGCCTTCAAATCATGCATGTATAGAAACAATTTGATAATGTCATTATGTTGCACAAATGGTTTGGTTATTGTTTTGTCTATAATTTTTTTAATCTATTCTTGTATTTATATAGGCAGTTAAAAATTAAAGTTGAATTAAAAATTAAAAATTATTCTTGTATAAACAAGAAAGAAGTGTTGAAGATGGTTGCTGCCCCTTCAAGATTGTGTTTGATGAAGACTTGTATGTTGTGTTTGATGAAGACATTTATGTTCTTTCCATGTATTTGTGCTTTGCTTTAAGAATGTCTTAGTTAGTGCTTAGAGGTTGTCTAAGAGTAGCTTTTTGCTGAGTAACTCACCTCATAACCACTGGCCATGTGTTAAGAACAAGCATAAGTTTTCTAAAACTGTTTTTCACATGTTTTACACAAAAACACGTTTTACTGCATAAAAATAAATCTGTTCTTTTCTAAATAAACAGATTCATTTTCTTCACTGATGCCTTGGCTAAAGTCTTGTAAAAATTTGATTTTGTGCATCAGGTATTTTGACTGAGTCTTCTTCTTTTCAAAACGACTGAGTTTCAAATAGTTAAACTTCCTCTGTTTTCGTTTTGAAAAATAAATCTGTTCATCTGTAAATGAATAGATTCTTTTTTGCCTCTGGTGCCATATCATACTTAAACGTTTTTCAGTTTTATCTCAGCACCAGAATGGTTGACTAAGTCTCCTCACTTAACAGATTCTCTAACTGCTTTTGAAAATAAATCAGTTTATTTTATTTTCAATCTGTTCATTTTATAACAGCTTTAACTGTTTTTCAAAATTCTGTTATAAGCTGGCTTTCTATAAAATGCAAACTTGTTTTCTGAGTTTAATAACGATTCAAACAGTTCATACATTTGCAAAAAAAACAAGTTTTGACAGCAGAGAGTTAAGTGTTTCAAGGATTAGCATTTGTTCTTCAAAGATTTCAAAAATCAAAAAGTGCTTGTTCTTGGTTTGGTTCCAAAAGCTTGGTGTGAGGTGCAGCTACTGTTCTAGCAATCTTGCCTACTGGGTTAAGGCAGATCTTTGTTACCTCAATCAGGTGTAGTCGTTTCACTTCTTATTACTTGTAAAAGTTTGGTTGAATCCTCTTCTTGATAGGTGTTCTTGGAGAGTGGATGTGTGTGTGAGTGCTGAAATAGGTTTTTTCAGCAAGAGTACCTAAGTTCTTGTAGGTTTCAAGAACAGTGGGAAGTGTACTTGATTGTACTGTGTTTTAGTGATTTCCACCTGTTGTTGGTGAAGACTGGATGTAGCTCAGGTTGAGTGAACCAGTATAATTGCTTGTGTTCATTCTCTCTCTCTCTCTGCAATTTCGTTTCTGCATAACTGATAAAACAGCAAAGAAATAAATCTGTTCAATTGAAAATAAATCTGTTCTTTCTGGGCACTGTGTATACTGTTCTTGATTTCTGAAAAAGGTGTTTGAATCTGATAAGAACATATAAAAACTGCTAAAAGCCACTGGAACAGATTGACTGTGATAGGCTGTTCAAGAAACTGTAAATGCTATTAATTGAACCTTAAACAAATTGCTTAAAGTTGAAGCTTGCTGTGTTGTGATTCATTGTTCTTAATTTCTGGAAAATTTCTTGACATCAAGAAGAACACTCATAGTTTGTTAAAAGTCACAGGAACAGCTTGTTTGCAAAGGTCACTCAATTAATTAGCATGCTATCAATTGAACCTTAATCACTTGCTTGAAATTGAGGCTTGCTGATTTGTGTACCACTGTTTTACAAATCTGATAATTGTGTGTGTGCTGCTGGAAATTCTCACTGCATAATCTTGTGATTAATCTTGCTGAATTAAAAGCGTTTCAAACAAAAACAGTGCTGAAATAAATCTGTTCATTTTCACATAAATCGATTTATTTTCTGTAAAACTGTGTTAAACACTGTTTTTGCGAAGAAGTTTTAAAAGGTCAATTCACCCCCCCTCTTGAACTTTGACACTATTAAACCCAACAATTGGTATCAAGAGCTGGGACTTGTAGTTTAATCAAGTTTGTTTTGTAAAAATGTCTGAGTTTAATGTGCTTTTTGCTGAGGGTTCTGCTGTAAATAGACCACCTATGTTTAATGGTTTGAATTATGCATTTTGGAAAGTTAGAATGAGAATTTTTATGGAATCCATTGATGCATTAATTTGGGAAGCTATGGTCAATGGACCTTATGTGCCAATGCAGATTGTCAAAGATGAACAAGTTGAAAAGCCAAGGTCAGAGTGGAGTGATACTGAAAGGAGAAAAGCTCAACATGATCTGGTGGCCAAGAATATCATAACTTCTGCATTGACAATGGACGAGTTCTTCAGAATATCTCAATGTAAGTCAGCAAAGGAGATGTGGGAAGTCTTAGAAGTGACTCATGAAGGGACTGAGGATGTAAAAAGGTCAAGGAAACATGCACTCATCCAAGAGTATGAGCTGTTCAGAATGCAACCCGGAGAGAACATTGCTGATGTGCAAAAGAGATTCACCCACATTGTGAATCACCTCACTGGCTTGGGAAAAGAATTTGATAAAGAGGAGCTCAACATAAAGATATTGAAGTGCCTCGACAGAAGCTGGCAACCAAAGGTGACAGCTATATCTGAAAGCCGTGATCTGTCAAAATTGGGAACTACTGCACTGTTTGGAAAGCTGATGGAGCATGAGTTAGAGCTTAAAAGACTTAAAGAACAGGAAACAACAGAGAGGAAACCCAAAGGTTTGGCACTGAAAGCAACTGAATTGGATGAGATCAAGGAAGAAAAGGAAGATGCTGAAGATGATGATACAATCAACCTTCTTACAAAAAGATTCAGCAAATTTCTGAGGAAGAAAAGCAAAAATAGGAATCAGCAGAAAAGAAGGTATCCTAAACCTAATGATTTAAATTCCTCTAAATATACTTGCTTTGGATGTGGCAAAACAGGGCATATCAAAACAGATTGTCCAGACAATCAAACTAAGGACAAATCTGCCAGCAAGAAATTTGAAAGGAACAAAGGAAGAAGAGCCTACATCTCATGGGAGGAAAATGAAGTTTCCTCAACCAGCAGTTCTTCAACAGAAGATGAGGAGAACAATCTGTGTTTTATGATGAAGGATGAGGAGTCAAGCTCTGAATCAGTAAGTAATTTCTCTGCTGATTCTGATAACTATGATGATTTGCTTGCTGCCTTCAAGGAAACACATGAGGAAGCCAATAGGCTAGCTGTAATATGCAATAAGCTGCAAAAGGTAAATAATGTGCTTGCACCTAAAGTAAAAACACTTGAGGAAGAATTGCATAAGGCCAAAACAGATTTGGTAAGCCTTGAACTGACTTGCTTGCATGCCTCTATTAAAAACTGTGAAAACTGCAAAAGATTGGAAAAACAAGTTGAATATTTGCTGAAAACCCTTTCCAATTTCACCAAGGGAAGAGAAAACCTTGAGTCTCTCCTTGGATCACAGAATGCTGTTTTCAATAAGAATGGACTTGGTTATACCCCTGGAAATACAACCAATGTCAAAAAGCTTTCAAGTTTTTTTGCTCCAGCAAAATCAGTTTTTTCAGCTTTTAACAGTGGCAAAAAGGCATCTCATGTAACCTGTTTTTACTGCATGAAATCTGGTCATACATCTAGGTCTTGCATTGCTAGAAGACATCTTGTGCCTAAGAACTTAGCTAAGTGGCTACCAAAGAGAAGGTGTTAATCTGTGCTGGACCCTATACTGAAAAGGGTACCATTTGTATATTTTTTTTATTCTGTTTTGCAGATTGGAAGCAAGAAGAACCAGTGGTACTTGGACAGTGGCTGTTCCAAGCATATGACTGGAGATCTTACAAAGTTCACCAGCTTAAAGCTCAAAGCAGAAGGACATGTGACCTATGGTGACAATAACCGAGGGAGAATTTTGGGCAGAGGAACTGTTGGAACAGGAAATTCAACAACCATTGAGAATGTGCTGTATGTAGAAGGACTTAAGCATAGTCTTCTCAGCATAAGTCAGCTTTGTGACAAAGGATACAAAGTGAATTTTGAGTCAAATGGCTGCACAATCTCAAGTAATTCATCTAGTAAGGCACTGTTTACTGGTAAGAGAGTGAATAACATTTACTTGTTGAATATCATGGAAACTAACTCTTTAAATGAGTGCTTGCTGTCCAGAAGTGATGAGTCTTGGTTGTGGCACAGGAGGTTAGCTCACATACACACAAATCACTTGAATAAATTGAAATCTAAAGATTTAGTTTCTGGTTTGCCTAACATTAAATTTCAGGATAACAGGCTTTGTGATGCTTGTGTGAAAGGTAAACAAATCAAATCCTCTTTCAAGTTAAAGGATATTGTCTCTACCAAAAATCCATTGGATGTGTTACATATGGACTTATTTGGTCCATCTAGAGTTGCTAGCTTGGCTGGAAATTTGTATGCTTTAGTTGTTGTGGATGATTACTCTAGATTTACATGGACTCTATTTCTTGCACATAAACATGATGCTTATTCTGCTTTTAAGAGATTAGCAAAAATTCTGCAAAATGAAAATGGTTGCTGCATTAAATCAATTCGAAGTGATCATGGGGGAGAGTTTCAAAATGCTAAGTTTGAGAGGTTCTGTGAGAAGCATGGGATAGCTCATACCTTTTCAGCCCCTAGGACACCCCAACAAAATGGTGTAGTTGAAAGGAAAAATAGATCACTAGAGGAACTTGCTAGAACTATGTTAAATGAATCTAAGCTTCCTAAGTACTTTTGGGCTGATGCTGTTTATACTGCAGGTTATGTCTTAAATAGGACCTTAATAAGACCAATTCTCAAGAAAACCCCATATGAATTGTATAAGGGCAAAAAACCTAGTGTAAGTCACCTTAGAGTATTTGGGTGTAAATGCTTTGTATTGAATAATGGCAAAGAAAATCTTGGTAAGTTTGATGCTAAATCTGATGAAGGTGTGCACATTGGTTATGCTTTGAATGGTCATGCATATAGAGTCTTCAATAAAAGGTTGCTTATAATAGAAGAATCAATGCATGTTGTTTTTGATGAAACTGATCATAGCCTATCTAAAACTGCTGATGAACCTGACAGTAATGAATTTAAATCTGTTTTAAATCAAAATGAATCGATTCATTTTGATACTGCTGATACACATGCTATACAAGAATCTACTGCAGCTGCAGGTTTGCCAAAAGAGTGGAAAACCCCAAGAGATTTAACACTTGATAATGTCATTGGAAACATTGAGAAAGGAGTGTCAACTAGAAAATCCTTGAACAATTTCTGTGAAGCAATGGCCTTTGTATCTCAAGTTGAACCCAAGAATTTGAAGGAAGCTCTCAAGGACAGCAACTGGATTTTAGCTATGCAAGAGGAACTGAATCAGTTTGCTCTTAATGAGGTCTGGACTCTTGTTCCTAGAATACCTGAGATGAATGTGATTGGAACAAAATGGGTATTTAGAAACAAAATGGATGAGCATGGAGTGATCACCAGAAACAAGGCTAGGCTTGTAGCTAAAGGGTACAATCAAGAAGAAGGAATAGACTATGATGAGACATATGCACCAGTGGCTCGGTTAGAAGCTGTTAGACTGCTGCTTGCCTTCTCCTGCATCAAAGGGTTCAAGCTATTTCAAATGGACGTGAAGAGTGCCTTTCTAAATGGCTATATAAATGAAGAGGTATTTGTCTCACAACCACCAGGTTTTGAAGACCATCAACATCCAGAATATGTGTTCAAACTCCAAAAGGCTCTCTATGGACTCAAGCAAGCTCCTAGGCAATGGTATGAGAGGCTAAGTGATTTTCTCACCTCACAAGGCTATGACAGAGGCACATCAGATAAGACCTTGTTCATTAAGAAGAAAGGAGATGACTCAATTCTAGTCCAAGTATATGTGGATGACATCATTTTTGGATCAAACAATGGAGAATTGTGTGAAGCTTTCGTGAAAGTCATGAAGAGTGAGTTTGAAATGTCAATGATGGGTGAGTTGAACTACTTTCTAGGTTTGCAGGTCAAACAACTCAAGGATGGCATTTTCTTGAGTCAAGCAAAGTATTGCAAGGATTTGCTGAAGAAATTTGAAATGGACAAGTGTAAACCAATCAGCACACCCTTCTCAACAAGCTGTCATTTGGATCATGATGAAGCTGGAATTTCTGTTGATGAAACCAAATACAGAGGACTCATAGGATCACTACTGTATCTCACTGCCAGCAGGCCAGATATAATGTTTGCAGTGTGCATGTGTGCAAGGTTTCAGTCTGCTCCTAAAGAATCACACTACAATGCTGTCAAAAGGATTTTGAAGTATTTGCAAGGAACTAAAGAAGTTGGCTTGTGGTATCCAGGTAACATTTCATTAAGCTTAACTGGATATTCTGATTCAGATTTTGCAGGTTGCAAAATTGATAGGAAGAGCACAAGTGGAACCTGTCATTTGCTTGGATCAAGCTTGATCTCATGGCAATGCAAAAAGCAGGCTTGTGTAGCTCTTTCCACTGCTGAAGCAGAATACATTGCAGCAGGGAGTTGCTGTGCTCAAACTATATGGCTAAGACAACAATTGAATGATTTTGGTATCTTACTTAACCATATACCTCTGCTGTGTGATAATACAAGTGCAATCAACTTAACCAAAAATCCTGTCATGCATTCAAGAACCAAACACATTGGAATAAGGCATCATTTTCTAAGGGAACACATATCTAATGGAACATGTGATATTAAGTTCATTGGTACTGATTTACAACTTGCTGATCTGTTCACAAAACCATTAGCCAAAGATAGGTTTAATTTTCTGCTTAATGAATTGGGTATTTTAAATGTAAATTGTACCTAGCAGTGAAAAATTAAATCTGTTTATTCGCAATTAAATGTGTTTATTTTTTGCACTGATACGCATTGATGACTAGGAAAGAGAAATTCTGATCTTTGACTGCTTTACTGACTTAGTGGGCATTAACCTCTGTATCTTTGACGGTTTTGGTCATGGTTATGTAACCGATTTGATGGTTTGGGTGCTCAATAAGAATTTGAGTGTATGCATCGTGACCCTAAAGATTTGGTGCTTATTTTCAAAGATACTCTGCACAAAATTCAGAAGCATAAAATCTTCATGCATATCTACTCATAACTGCCATATCAATCCATTTATTCTGCTATAAATCTGTGTGAATACTTGCTACCCACATTGGCCATTCTCTTTCTATTCTCACCATTTGAAATCAAGAAAAGAATTCAGGTTAACATGGCTTCGTCTTCAAGACAAAAACAGAAAGGCAAGGGAAAGCAAACCACTTCTCAAGGTGTGTTAGAAGGATGGTTCGCTGGAAATGAAGAAGGCATCAATGCCTACATTCATGAAACAAGCAGGAAGCAGATCAACATACCCAAGGTGCTGGATTTCAACTGGCTGAAATCTGAAAAATTGGTAGAAACAAGGGCTGTGTTGAAGCACCAGAAACTGAAAAAGATGCTGGAATTAACGGGTAATGTCTATCCTGACTTGGTTAAGGTGTTTTATACTAACCTCACATTGGATGGGAAGAATGTTGTCTCTTATGTGAAAGGGACAAAGATGAAGATCACAAGTGAGGTGTGGAATTCTGTGGCTGGAATAAAATATGCTGGACTGAAAGTAGGGAAAGGGAACACCAGTGGAATTTCAAAATTCAACAAGCTGCAATATTACAAAAGTTGCATGAGGAATCCTACAGAAAGCATAAACAGATTCCATGCAGGGCATTTGAACCTCACTCCACGTCTAGTTGCATACATCATAGCTTGGCAACTGATTCCAAGAGGAACAAACCATGCTGTCCTACATGAAGAGGATCTAATTCTCCTATATTGCATCATGAACCAGATTAAGGTAAACTGGGTGTTCATTGTCAACGAACACATGCTCAAGTCAAAAAGGTTGGCTGATTACAGGTTTCCCTATGCTATTCTTGTTTCCAAATTAATTGATTACTTTGGTATTGATGTTACAAATGAGAGAAATGACCCTATCAAAGCTGTAAGTGAGATTGATACTTCAACTCTCACCAAAATGGGTTTTCACAAAATTGAAAACAAGTGGGTGGCTCTCAAGGAGAAGGACACTCAAGCAGAACATGAGGATGAGGATGAAGCTGTTGCCATGGAAGATGACTCTCCTGCTGCCCAATCTGAACATGAGGAAGTTGCTTGTTCCTCTTGGAATCAGTTGCCAAGCTATGATGTATGCAACTAGACGTGGAGTGAGGTTCAAATGCCCTGCATGGAATCTGTTTATGCTTTCTGTGGGATTCCTCATGCAACTTTTGTAATATTGCAGCTTGTTGAATTCTGAAATTCCACTGGTGTTCCCTTTCCCTACTTTCAGTCCAGCATATTTTATTCCAGCCACAGAATTCCACACCTCACTTGTGATCTTCATCTTTGTCCCTTTCACATAAGAGACAACATTCTTCCCATCCAATGTGAGGTTAGTATAAAACACCTTAACCAAGTCAGGATAGACATTACCCGTTAATTCCAGCATCTTTTTCAGTTTCTGGTGCTTCAACACAGCTGCAAATGCCATAGTTGCCTATCAAAGTCCAGAATACCGTGGGGAACCAATGTCTATGTTTGAGAGGCAAGTGTTGTACCGTCTTGATGTCATGTCTGCAGAACAAAGGGCACACTTTGAGGCTACTCATGCAAGGTTCCAACACCTTGATCATCAGATTGAAGGAGTTCAGGCACAGCTTGCAGAGCTTTACTACAAGGATCAGTAGTTTTTCTGTTTTTAATGCTTTCCTTATCAGTTTTCAAGTTTATGTAATGTTGAACAATTTGGTTTCCTGGTTCTGAACTATTATGGTTATAATTTCTGCTTTATACCCCTGTATTCCCTATGCTTATATGCTGTTTGATGAATCCAAAGGGGGAGAAAAATAGCTCACCATGCTAGGTGATGCTAGCTGTAACAGGGAGTTAATTCTGCACCTTTAAATCAATTCATATGCTATGCAATACTGCTGTTTTTTCTGGTTTAAAATCTGGTGCAGTGCAGGTGCAATTTTGGTTTAAAATCTGGTGCAGTACAAGTGCTTAAAGCAACAAAGCTATGAGGTTTAGCTATGGGGATTTGTCTCCATCAAACAGGGGGAGATTGTTGAAGATGGTTGCTGCCCCTTCAAGATTGTGTTTGATGAAGACTTGTATGTTGTGTTTGATGAAGACATTTATGTTCTTTCCATGTATTTGTGCTTTGCTTTAAGAATGTCTTAGTTAGTGCTTAGAGGTTGTCTAAGAGTAGCTTTTTGCTGAGTAACTCACCTCATAACCACTGGCCATGTGTTAAGAACAAGCATAAGTTTTCTAAAACTGTTTTTCACATGTTTTACACAAAAACACGTTTTACTGCATAAAAATAAATCTGTTCTTTTCTAAATAAACAGATTCATTTTCTTCACTGATGCCTTGGCTAAAGTCTTGTAAAAATTTGATTTTGTGCATCAGGTATTTTGACTGAGTCTTCTTCTTTTCAAAACGACTGAGTTTCAAATAGTTAAACTTCCTCTGTTTTCGTTTTGAAAAATAAATCTGTTCATCTGTAAATGAATAGATTCTTTTTTGCCTCTGGTGCCATATCATACTTAAACGTTTTTCAGTTTTATCTCAGCACCAGAATGGTTGACTAAGTCTCCTCACTTAACAGATTCTCTAACTGCTTTTGAAAATAAATCAGTTTATTTTATTTTCAATCTGTTCATTTTATAACAGCTTTAACTGTTTTTCAAAATTCTGTTATAAGCTGGCTTTCTATAAAATGCAAACTTGTTTTCTGAGTTTAATAACGATTCAAACAGTTCATACATTTGCAAAAAAAACAAGTTTTGACAGCAGAGAGTTAAGTGTTTCAAGGATTAGCATTTGTTCTTCAAAGATTTCAAAAATCAAAAAGTGCTTGTTCTTGGTTTGGTTCCAAAAGCTTGGTGTGAGGTGCAGCTACTGTTCTAGCAATCTTGCCTACTGGGTTAAGGCAGATCTTTGTTACCTCAATCAGGTGTAGTCGTTTCACTTCTTATTACTTGTAAAAGTTTGGTTGAATCCTCTTCTTGATAGGTGTTCTTGGAGAGTGGATGTGTGTGTGAGTGCTGAAATAGGTTTTTTCAGCAAGAGTACCTAAGTTCTTGTAGGTTTCAAGAACAGTGGGAAGTGTACTTGATTGTACTGTGTTTTAGTGATTTCCACCTGTTGTTGGTGAAGACTGGATGTAGCTCAGGTTGAGTGAACCAGTATAATTGCTTGTGTTCATTCTCTCTCTCTCTGCAATTTCGTTTCTGCATAATTGATAAAACAGCAAAGAAATAAATCTGTTCAATTGAAAATAAATCTGTTCTTTCTGGGCACTGTGTATACTGTTATTGATTTCTGAAAAAGGTGTTTGAATCTGATAAGAACATATAAAAACTGCTAAAAGCCACTGGAACAGATTGACTGTGATAGGCTGTTCAAGAAACTGTAAATGCTATTAATTGAACCTTAAACAAATTGCTTAAAGTTGAAGCTTGCTGTGTTGTGATTCATTGTTCTTAATTTCTGGAAAATTTCTTGACATCAAGAAGAACACTCATAGTTTGTTAAAAGTCACAGGAACAGCTTGTTTGCAAAGGTCACTCAATTAATTAGCATGCTATCAATTGAACCTTAATCACTTGCTTGAAATTGAGGCTTGCTGATTTGTGTACCACTGTTTTACAAATCTGATAATTGTGTGTGTGCTGCTGGAAATTCTCACTGCATAATCTTGTGATTAATCTTGCTGAATTAAAAGCGTTTCAAACAAAAACAGTGCTGAAATAAATCTGTTCATTTTCACATAAATCGATTTATTTTCTGTAAAACTGTGTTAAACACTGTTTCTGCGAAGAAGTTTTAAAAGGTCAATTCACCCCCCCTCTTGAACTTTGGCACTATTAAACCCAACAAGAAGGTCATGTGCTCCTCGTTCTTAATATTCTTTTGTCTCTTCGGTTTTCGTATCTGATAGGTTTCGATTGTTGATCTCCAGTCAAAGTGAGTGTACCTATAAAAAGGTCATTTGATGCTCAAGTTAGTACACAATATTTGGTAGTTAAAAGTAATAAATGTTATTAAATGTGTATCTTGACTTAACATTGGTTAATCTATTTATATTTTTTATTGTTGATCTCCAATCAAAGTGAGTGTACCTATAAAAAGATCATTTGACGCTCAAGTTAGTACACAATATTTGGTAGTTAAAAGTAATAAATGTTATTAAATGTGTATCCTGACTTAACATTGGTTAATCTATTTATATAGATGTGTTGACCCTCAAGTTTGTAGGCCTAGATTAGCACAAATATCCTAGTTAATCCTTGTATTAGTTTGACATCAAGTACAAGTTCTCTGCGAAACCAACTATTAATTTACTTTTAAAAGAAATTTTAACTTGTTTCCCTTGACATTGTTGACAAACCTCTCACGAGATTATGTTTCAATAGGTTAGAGATTAATCTTAAGCTAGCGTAACCACACTTCTCGTGCCACAAGCAATTATCTTCTTTTTCAGACATGAGACTCTTTGATCTAATAACTCATCCATATCTATTTTATAAAGATTTTGTCATCTATTGGTTGCAAACATTTTGGTTTCATTATTATGATAGATTGTGCAATGGTCATTGTAAAAAACAACATTGTTCCCATTGTCGCACAATTGATTTATGCTTAGTAGGTTGTATTTAAGACCATCTACTAATAAAACATTGTTAATATACATGGAAGGTTTCAAAGTTACCTGCCCACCACCAATTACTTGGTCGTGCTGATTTTCATCAAAAATTACTTTTCCTCCTTTCTTCATTTTCAGGTCTCAGAATATAGACCTTCCTCCTTTCTTATATGAAACCCATATGCAAGAGGTATTATTTCTCCTTTAGGTAACCACACAGATCTATGTCCTTTATTGTTAGGCTTTCCTAGTTTATTCTTAGAATGACTGTGAGACGAAGTACGGTACTTTACAGAGGTTTTAAAATGTATGGTACTTTACAAAGATTTTGAAACTCATGGTATTTTATGGAGGCTCTGAAATTTTCATTTTATGAAGGCTCTGAAACCCATTGTATTTTATGGAACCTTTAAAATTCATGGTATTTTACGAATGCTATGAAACCCATGGTATTTTATGGTGGCTCTGAAAATCATTGTGTTTTATAGAGGCTCTGAAACCTCCATTAAATACTTGAGGATGCAAAACCGTTGCTAATGTTAGCTTTTCTTGAGGTTAGAAAAAATCTCAAGGAACACGTTCCCAACGAATGGTTTGCCTGGGAAACAATAACCACGATTAAAACTATATAGATTGATTTAATAACATCGATTTTAAAAGGTAGACTCTATGTAATGTCGACACTAATTTTTAAATTGGCTTTTACTTGAAGTAATTTAGTGTCACCCAGTCCAATACTAATGCCTTTTGATGTTAAAATTTATTTAACTTAGTGTTGGGCTATCCAACGCTAAATGAAATTTATTTAAATTTATTTTTAATATTAATTTAATTGGTATTATTGTAACTAATGCTAATGACAATAATTTAAACAAAATCTTGTACAAATATTTCATCTTCAAAAAATAAAACAAAAAAAAATGTAGATAAAGGAGATAAGTGCAGATGAAGGAGATGGGTGTGAATGAAGAACATGGATGTGAATGAAGAAGATGGGTGTGGATAAAGGAGATGAGTGTGAGTGAAGGAGATAGTTATGGGATGATTTGCATAGAAAAGTAATTGAAAATATTGTGAGTGAAGAGATTTGTTATCTTTAAATATGGATCTTTGGATTAAAAATAATTTGCGATTCCTATTCGTTGTTATGGAGATACACAAATTCATAGCATATAAATTAGCATTTGTTTAACCGATACTAACTTATATTATAAGAGTGTCAACCTACTTGATACTAACTTAGATAAATTATAAAATAAATAAAATTAGTATCAGCCTAGTCGACACTAACTTAAATAAATATAAATACAAAAATTAAAGAAGATTAACATCAATTAGATTAACAAGATTAACATCAATTAGATTGATATCAACAATTGATATCAACCTTATTTATTTTTAATATTTATTTTTGTTAACATTAGCTAAGCAACACTAATATAATTATAACACAACTATTTTTACTTTTAAAAAAGTTAAAAAATTATAACACAAATATTTTTACTTTTAAAAAAGTTAAAAATAATTAGTGTTGACTTAAAGTCGAATAAATTAGCTCTACTAATGTCTAATGAGTAGACTCAATATTAATCTGACATAAACACAATTTTTTTTATTTATTAAAAGGTTAAGATCAACTTAGTATTGACTAAATTGACTCTCTTTTTGTATATAGCGTCAACTTAACCAACATATACAGTTTACATAATATAAAATTTAAAAGTAATTTTACTAATTTTAACTTTTAAAAAATAATTAATATTTTACTTTGAATTAAAGTCAACTTAACAAACTCCAATAAAAATGCATTTTGATCAAAACTATTATTTGGAAGCTAATTTAATGTTTTAGTGTTATAATTGTTTAACATGTAAATTTCAATTAATATTTTCTTACAAAATTTTAGTTGTGTTTCATGCTAGTATTAGGTGACACAAAATGAAAGTCGGAATATGAAATCAACTAGAATGTACAATATGAACCCAAAGATAAACATGAAATATAGTGAACCAAAATTTAATAGAATACTTGAAATGTATATTAAAATATTTTCAAATACTTTCTAATTTTATACAAGATTTAAACATCAATACTTAGACTTTAACCTAGATTTATTTTCTCTATATTTTTCAAAAAATGCTCTAAATTAGTGATTGCATATATCTCTGATTTTTTAAAACTTTCTAGTTAAACATGGTTCATATGAAAACTTTCTAATATTGTTTCTACCTTAATCATTAAGGCTTATTAGTACTAGAAGCACTTTGCAATCATCATGCATAATATATTTTTCAGGATGCTTTGTTTTTCGTTCAAAAATACGAAAACTTTCATAAGATTAATCAATCAAATATTTTACTTGAAAAAATTAATTTTTGTAAATTAATATCATCAAGTAAGGTTCGAAAACATTAAAGCAATGTTACAAAAATATTCTAAGACCATAGCAATCAAGTATAGACACTCTCTTATACATTAGGTAGTCTAACGTGTAGATGACGAAGTGACCGTCTAATATGTATAAGTTCCAGTGACCGTCTAAGACGTTTATTAGCATTGTATCGTTTGACTTTTTTATGTTTTTGGAGTCGTTTGGCATGTTTAGCCTTAAAAGACGGTCTAAAAAAAATCGTTTAGCACATCCTTGTACTGTGAGATCATCTAGTACGTTTGTGTACAATTAGACTGTCTAATGGGTAAATGCTTTATATTTTTGTTGCTTAATTTTACTAGTGAACCAAGTTTTATCCAACCCTTGCAACCATGGCAACCTGTTTGATCATCTAACCATGTTAAAATTTAATAGAGTTTAGAAGTTTCTTACCAGGAATCTTGGACTCCTGTTCTGTGAATACCTTTCAGATAATTCTAAAAATTAAATGCTTTAATAATTATTTATATTTACAACCATCAATTATTATACTCGACTATAACCAGAATTAACTTTTGTTAAAGTAAATTTACTAGAACAAAAAATATAATTAATTTTCTTTAGGTAATAGAAGAACAAAATCAACTTTTATATAATAAATTAAAAAAAAAGTATGAAAAAAGAAAAAAAAAGTTAATAAATTTGAGAGTAACTCAGTTTTTTTTCTCAAACATAAAATAAACTTCTAGAAAAATAATCATAACCTTCATTTAGATATATAAAATAAAAAATGAAAACAGTTTTCTTTTTGTAAATTTAAACAAATATTCTCAAAACAAAAACAGCCGAAATCCAAAATTTCAAGTCATCCCTGACATGCTCTAAGTAGGAAGTAGCAGCAAGGCAAGTTGGCTCCTTGGGAGATACATGCAGCCAAAATCAGTCCAAGTCATTATTATTACACCAGTAACACCTTCAGCCTCATAAATTTGAATAAAAGGTTTGTTATCTAGAAATTCTGCTATGCATGGATTTCTTACTGATCAACGAAGAACAAAATATAAAAGTTAGCCTGGTTAGAAATCAATTTACAGTAACTTCTAATACTTCAGTTTTCATCTCAGTTAAGCGACTCAGGGAAACTAAAACACACGTCACCAATTGAAAAAACGAAAAGATCTAACAAAATACTTCTTACCAAAGTATTTCAACTGTTTTTACCTTTAAAAATAGCAAAGGATTGTACCAAAATACAAAAGCAAGGAAAAAATTTGAGACTGTTTCATAAGAGAGACTGTATTAAAAGTCCAAAAATAGACCTAAATCTCTTCTCTAAGCCTCCCTACGCACAAAATACAGCTTGCCCATCACATGAAGGACAGCAACAAATGCTATAAAGCCAATGCTCATTACAAGAACCACATTTGGGGAGATCTTGAGTCCAGGGGCATCATCAGTGTAAAATTGGAGCATAGTTCCAGCTGCTCCTCCAGAGGCCCCACCACCGGTTGTTCTCCTTCTCCTCATGTTTGCAGTAGCTGCTGCACTTCCTCTTGGGGGAGCTGTTCCACCTAAAGCCATTTTCTGAGACACATTTTCATACATACATTAGGAATCTTGAATATAAAAAAAACAAAATACAAAACCTCAGAAATCAAGTACTACAACTAAATCTTCTCACGCTAACTCAGTTTCCCCTCCAGAACAAGTAGAAACTCAAGATAAAGGAAAATCTCAAGAACTCACAACTCTCAAATGAATGAAAAAGCAATGTATCTCTAATTCAAATTCAAGATTTGACATGTATACATTTAATTTTAACAACAAACTCTTCAAACTCATTCATTTATGCTTCACTAAAGTAATTCACAGAATAAAAGCTTGCATCAAATCAAAGGTCAATATAGATTACTGAGATGAAACGGTAATTCTGATAGAAGAACAACACTAAAAGCATCTATGAAAATGCATCCAAAACTGCATCTGCCTTTTCCCTTTAAGAAACTGCATCCAAAACTACATCACCCAACAGTACTAATGAAGTTAGAATTCCAGATCTGCAAAACTCTAATCTTCTCTACATCACAAACCTACCCAGATCCCAAAAACAAAAACGATCAAATTTCCCGATCGATGTACTCTGTTAAACAATCATAAAACCTAAAACCTGAAAATCGATGTACCCCTTGGTTACAAAAAAGGAAAAACGAAATTGGATCCACAACATCACAGTTAACACTGATTACAACAGCAAGCGGGATCGTTCACGATACGAATACTAGAATCATCGCAATTTAACATATGGAACATTTCAAAACGTGGAAATATACTACATTCACATTTAAAAAATTAAACGATACACAAAAGAAATCATCGAAGCATAACAGAGGGAGATACAGAAAATCAATTTCAAAACCCTAACATTTAAAAGGAAAAAGCCTCAGATCTATTATCAGCAATAATACATGGGAATAAAGGAACCTTGATATGAATTTCCGGTGAGTGATGTTGGTGGCTGCTGCAGATTTGAGAGAAGAAGTCGCCGGAGATATAGAATACGGTCACCGAGTCGTTTCACGTTTACCACTGTTTGACTTTACAATAATATGTATATATATATATATAAGTATAGAAGCTGAAATTTGACTTTGCCACGTGAAAACAACCAATCACATTATGCAATGTCACCATGTGTTGCTGATTGTTGATACTGTGTTTTTTTTCTGCACTCCAGTATTTTTCTTCTTGCACCCCTACATTCTACATTCATGTGTAATTACAAAAGTATTTTTGGAAATTTTTAAAAACCCTAAAGTAGAAGTAGCATGGTGACTCTTTCTTTCAGCCTTCTCAGCATGTGCACATAGCAAACACAAAGCAAGGAGTCGTGGTGCATTGGGTGTTCCTAGTGGTTTCTCTTTATGGAGTTGGTTTGTTTTTCGAGGTTTGGTGGTGGTTAAGTGGTTTTTGCGATGACTCTATTCAAAGAGGAAGGTAAGTAATATTTTTTGTTTACAGATTGGGTGTCTCATATTTTTTGGCGGATTTGGGATTTCGCAATACAATTTTTAGGGTACCGAAAGAGGCATTCTGTAATATGCCATTAGATTGATTATTTTGAAAATTAACCGGACTGATGTGTTTGGAATAAAATCGGATTTGCAATTTTAGTATGCGATTTTGTGTAGTATCACTTGTTGAAATATCTAAAAAGCTTAATCGTGTTCATATCAAATGCACTAACAGCAATGGTATGCTCCTTACACCAAATGAAGCCAATTCGTAAGCACAAGCAAGCCCGTGGGTAGATCTAAGGGTGCACCGACAACGAGATCTATCTAAACCAACATATTCAACTCGACCACTCTCTTATGCAATATACGACAAAGCATATTTTGATACAAAGTCAAACAATTTCTTATATCTTATTACATTAAAGACATGACCCACCACATGCAAACTCTTTTCTGATGAAGATTTAATTGCATTATATTGGAAGATGATCCTCTTGTTCATGGAATCCCAACAAAAGCATAAGTCTCTCATTGACATCCAAGACATTCTCTTGAGACTCCAATGTGCATACTTAAAACCTTATTACTTGTCGTGTTGTCTAAGTGCATGACCTTATCTGTCAAAGCTTAACAAACTTTTCTTTGTGTGGATTTAACCTGGTACACATCACATATTCAGTAAACATAGGTCATGGTGAACAAACAACATGAAATGCCTTAACACGATGCTCATAGGCCTCTACATTATCACAATCGACAATAGCTCCCCAAGGCTTCATCACATTATCTCATGTCTCTCTTGGATGAACAATCATTTTACGTTTTGCTTTGACATTTTTAGTAATGTGGAAACGACATAACAAATTAGCAACTTCGGGAAAGACAACATCTATTGCATTCATTAGAGTAATATCTCTATCACTGACCACGACCTTTGACTATGAATCAACTCTCAAAAACAAACCTCAAGGACCCATACAAAGTTATGATATAGTTTTGATGCAAGTAACATAAATGCAGCACTGAAGATCAACCCTGGTGAGGTAACACCAACAACTTCAAGCAAGGGCATCATGTACCTATTAGTTTTGCACGTATTGTCTATCATCAACACAATGTTAAAGACATTTAGCTTCACTAAAGCAGAGTGTGTCCAAGATAAATCTTGCACGACATTCATCCCTTCCTCAAACCTAGACCAATGGACATACATATCTCGCTCAAGTAACAACATCAACTATTGCATTTCAGTTCTGTCACCTCGATCTGATTTTCTATACACATATCGTGCATTGTAAACTTACTTTAAGGTGGTTACATCTTTCTTGTTATGCTTTTTCATTATCAACAAAATATTTTTAGACTTCACTACATTCTCTATCATATCCATAAGCATTAACTTCTCACCGGATGTGAACCTACCAGCATATGGATGACCAACCAACGTATTTGCCAAGTTATGATTATGAGACTTACAAAGTAATTTCAACATTCATCCTTCACCACCTTTTATTGGGGTTTTTTGACCATGATGGGGTTATTTTTTTTTGTTTTTACCAAAATGGGTCCGTTTAAAAAAAATTACAAATTTAGGCAAGTCGTGCCAATTCGGTACGACTTCATATGCAGAAGTCGTCCCAATTAGGTACGACTTCTGCCATGTCATACTAAAGTCGTGTCAACTTGGCACGACTTCTGTCCCGTCATACTGAATTCGTGCCAACTTGGCACGACTTCTGTCCCGTCATACAGAAGTCGTGCCAAGTTGGCACGACTTCTGCCACGTCATAATTGTTCGCACAGACAAGCGTAATAATAAAATTCAATTCAAGTTTGATTATTAATTTCCTCATTTTCTTTATCTATGTATTCATTCATTCATAACACTCTTAGAACATTCATTTTCTTTATCTATCTATTTATTCATTCAATTCAAACATGATCCATACACAATTATCCAATTTTTTTGTTCCTTAAAACTAACACTCTTAGAAAATTATGTATCAAATTAATTTTTAACATTACATAACTTAATACCCAATATATAAACAATAAAATTAAAAAAAAATAAAAATTATGACGTGGCAGAAGTCGTGTCAAGTTGGCACGACTTCAGTATGACAGGGCAGAAGTCGTGCCAAGTTGGCACGACTTTAGTATGACATGGCAGAAGTCGTGCCTAATTGGGACGACTTCTACATATGAAGTCGTGCCGAATTGGCACGACTTGCCTAAATTTGTAATTTTTTTTAAACGGACCCCATTTTGGTAAAAACCAAAAAAAATAACCCCATCATGGTCAAAAAACCTTTTATTGGATGCCCTCATAATCTAAATGGGCACTCACATTTCCCACTTACACTCTCAGTAACCTGTAATTCCTTCTTACATCGCTTGTATTTACCTCCTCTCTCACAACCTAATAATATAAATGTCTCCCTTCCTCGTTGGCCATTTGAAGTATCCAACCTCAATATAACAATAACAAAGCAAAAATGAAACATAACTTTTCTAACCCATGTCAACCGAGTAGGAAGTATCTACAGAAGTTATCACAAGTTCATATTTAATTTACCAAATAACAAACAACCTAAACATACTTTACAAGCTTCAACTTTACCTCATTTGTAGTAAACACATTTGTACATTCATATGACTTTCATATATTGTTTAATGCTTTGTTGGATATTGACTTCTCAATATCATCATCATTTAGACCCTCCCACACATCAACCTCATCATATAATCCTTGTTTGAATTCTTAAGTATTGTCCATAGTTCTACAAATTAACATCTTACCATCAAATTTCAACAAATTTTTAAAAACCATAAGAAACACATGGAAAGTTAAAAAATCCATTATGGATCCACCAATCCATATGTCAAAAAATGCATTCTGGATCTACCAATCCATAAGTCAAAAAATGTATTATGGAACTATCAATCCATAAGTCAAAAAATGTATTCTAAAATGACCATTCCGTAATGATTTTTTTTTCAAATTTGTGAATTCGTTATACATAAATGCATATGGAACACCCCCTCATCTAGAATACAAAAACTTTACTTATGGAATACCTAATTTGTATTTCATTTTTTCACTTGCGGATGGTTGGTCCATAATACAGTCACAGAACCCGATTTCCAAGAACCTCTAAATCCCATAACAACCCAATCCCAAAAACAAAACTTAAATCACCCTCTACCAACACCAACAATCAACCCCCAAAAACAATGGTAGCCATGGACAGTGCCTTTTGAAAAAAAAATAACAAGGTTAATTTTGGTATTTTAAAAAATGTAGGGGTGCAGGAAGAAACACCCTTATTGATATATTCTCCTAAGAAAATTTGGTTTTGAGCCATTTAACTCGGTCCGGTAAAGTTGGGATTTGGGCCCATTAGTACTGGTTAAGCAATGCGGGCAATTTATTCCTACACTTCCATAATTTCTTCTTGTACCTTTATAATTGATTTGTTTCCAAAAATATCTTTCTCCAAACATTATTAGGTTAAGGGATGTTGTTGGAGTTGAATAAGGTTAGTGGTGCAGTGGTGTTGGATAGGTGTAGTGGTGGCTTGTGGTTTAGGGTTTAGGGTATTTACTATTTTCGTTGAGAGTTGCAATAGTGGATTTAGGGTTTAGGGTATTTACTATTTTCGTTGGGAGTTGCAATAGTGGATTGTGGTTGTTTGTAGTGGTTAGTGGTTGTTTTTGGTGCCTTGTGGTGGTTGGTGGTGGTTTTTTCTTGTAGTGGATGTGGTGGTGAGGTAGCTTATTTTATTTAAGGTAATGTGGTGGATTATTTTTTTGAATTAAAAATTCTATAATTCATAAACAGTTTTGAATTTTACAATTTGGAATATAAGTTTGTATTTAATTTAGAATACAAAATTATATTATGAATTATATAATTCGAAAGCTTTTTCTTTTACAACACAATGCCTTCTGAATTGTATAATTAAGAATACAATTTTGTATTTCAAATTCTACAATTTGAAATCCAATTTGTGACTCCATAAAATACCTTTTGAATTGTAGAATTTGGAATAGAAAATTATATTTTGAACTCTACAATTTGGAATATAACATTGTAGACAGTCCAATTGCAATGATTATTTTTTAATTTTTGATAAAATTATAATAAATCTATATTTCTTATTTATTATTGGATGTATAGGAGTGAAACATTAATTATGAATAATAAATAGGAACTTTGGAACAAAATATCATATGAAGTGGATAAGATGTCTGAAATGGACCACTAGTTAATGAATTATGTTGTCAATGGAGACAAGGCAATTGCTTCCTGCACCCGATCAATTGTGACTAGCACCCGATACACTTTTAAAAATCCTAAAATGCCCTTGTCTTCTTCATTTACGAATAAAAATATCCGGAACTGCTCGTTGCTTACGGATAAAAATATCCGGAACTGATCGTTACTTACGGATAAAAATATCTGGAAGCCACAGTTGTGCCTACGGATAAAAATATCCGGAAGCCAGCCACAGTTATGCCTACAGATAAAAATATCCGGACCCAACTATATTCCGGATAAAAATATCCGTAAGTCAAAACAAACTTACGGATAAAATTATCCGGACCCCAAATCCCTTACGGATAAAAATATCCGCACCTCTCAAAAGTCACTTGCGGATAAAAATATCCGCAACTCTCACTCACTTATAGATAAAAATATCCGGAAGCATGACGTACCTTCGAATCTGGTGCTCTGCCTGCGATAATGGAGGTCACGGTGGGTGCAGAAGAATGGAGAAGAACGTCGCTCACGGTGGTTGGACAATAAGCTTGCTCACGGTGGCTGCACAACACGGTGGCTTACGGTGGCTGCGGCAGGCACAATGAAATGGAAGAACAGAAGAATAGGGTTGGTGCAGGTCATTGGGTGCATATCACAATTATAGTTTTCAAGATTTCATTAAGGATATATTCGTCTTTTACTATTAAATGATTGGGTGCCAGTTAGAATGTGTTGGGTGCAGGGAGAATGTGCCTGGAGACAAAATGGCTAAAGGAGAATGTTAGGCCTTTTAAAACAAATGAGGTGAAAAAAATTAAACTCATGAAGAGTTATACCCCTAACCATGAAATCAAATATTTAATTCAAATATTTTCTAAATCTTGGTTAATTAATGTCTTTAATTAGATAAAAAATTATTCTTAACATTTTAAATTACTTCACTATAATTAATAATTAAAATTTATGTTGTAAGTGTTGATGATGTAAGTTTTGTATATTTTTATTTTCAAATAATACAAAATATTTTAAACTATTATTTCATTTTAAATTTAAATTTAAGAAAAACAATCTAATAGGTTTGTCTTGCCTTATTTTGGCTCGTTTTACGAAAGCGGGTGGATAAACTAAATATGATAATTTGTTTTGCCAAATTAGTGGTAGCACACTATCTCTTTTGTTTTTCTTCTTAGACTCGAATAAATTAAAAAAAAAATCTAAAACATCATTTATTAGTTTTTTAATCCCTAATTTGAGCAGTCTGTAAAAACAAATTTTTTATTGCAAATCTAATCATTATAAAAGAAAAAATAACGACTAATAATTTGCTATTTATTATAAGTAAATAAAGAAACATGAAAAAATATAAAGTTAACCCTGAAATAAAATATAAATTTCTACTTATAAATATTAATAGCAATAAAATAATAAATAAAAATATTTAACTATATTCAACGGACAAAAACAATATTACACAACAATTAAAATTAAAAAAATAATATCAGTTGTGAGATGAGATGATCCGAACTTTGATTCGTCCAAACTACGACTAACTTTTAGGGATAATTCTCACACTTTTATTTTAGGCTTTGTTTGGATTAGAGAGTGGAAATGAGGGAGTGAATTTAAGATGATTTGAAGGAAAAGTGTGAAGAAAGTAATGTTGTTTGGATTAAGGTAAATAGAGTAGAAAGTTTAGAGAAAGTTTATGAAAGTTTGTGAGTGATGTGATAGATGTGATTGAAATTATATTTTTTAATTGATAAAATTATAAAATTATAAATTTACAAATTTACTTTTATATTTAAAAATTATTAAAAAATTAATTGGATTTATTTATTTATAAATTAAATAACTTTATTATTTTTATCTTTATTTTTTTATAATTAATATAATTATTATATAATTTTTTTATTTAAAAATATATTTATTATTATTATTATTATTTATATTTATTCTTATAAATAATTAATTATGTTATTTTATAATAAATATTTTTTTACAGTTTTAATTATATTTTATATTTGAATTATAATCTTATTTTAAATAAAAATAATAATAATTTTAGTTTAAAATAAAAAAACTAACCTAAATTATAAAGCAACTTTCGTTGCAATTCTCTCATACCACGTGGAAGAAAGTTTTAAACAGAAAATTCCCTTCGTTTTTTGTGTGTTTATATTATTTAATACCTCATTTTTTTTTTTCTATTCACAAACAGTAAATTTTCTCTTTTCTGCTTCTAGAAATAAACGAAGTCTTAAAGCATATTTTTGTTCTTTTATAAATAAGTATTTTATAAGTGTCACACATAAGATATGAGTGTCTTAAAGCATATTTTTGTTCTTTTATAAATAAGTATTTTATAAGTGTCACACATAAGATATGAGTGTCTGAGTTTCATAGTTCTTATTACTTTTTTAAACTATTTTTATTATAATATTTTATTTGAAAAAACTAATTAAATAAAATCAAATATTCTATTTACTTTTTAATCAACTTTTTCATGCTTCTCGAGACACAACTATAATTCACTTGTAATGAATGACTAGGTCAACGTTAAACATATAGAAAACAAAATCTAGAATTATCCGAACTCACACAAAGAATTTGTGTGTACAAGGACAGCGCCACCTAGGATACCAATATTCAACTCTGAATTCAGAGTCATAAAACGGCACCGTACACGCGGCCCAAAATAAATACGGTTCCATCATATAACAAAAAATATAAAAATAAATGAATATGGTTCCATTATTTTATTATATGATTGTAAATAAATATAAATCATAACATTCAACATTCACCAAATTAACGCAGCCAAAAAGTTGTAATTTTTTAAACATTGCAAATAATCACGTTTGCAAATTGCAATGCCAAGTCATTCCCTATTGGATTAGTTAATTCATGAGAATGCTTAACTTTAAATAAGTATTTTTGAAGTACTTTTTTAAATAATTACTTATACACACAATAGATAGAATTTAGCTATTTAAACAAAATACTAATTTTAAAATAAACAACCTTTGACATTTAAATATACACAAAACCATTATTATTATTATTTTCATTAATATAAAGTTATCACATGTGCCAAAAAAGGTCTATGTACAAGCAAAGACATTCACATGTATAATTAGTAAAAAAAATACCTACCTTAGACTTAATATATTTATAGTCTCTTAATAAATTTGTACTTAAAATTAATAAATCTAGATTAAGTTCTCCAATTATTTTCCATATTATTAGTTTTAAATATAATATCAAATACTAATTATAACTACATTAACAAATACTTAAACTTTTATTGTGATTGCCTTTCTCATTAAGATTGAAATAAAAAAAATGTATTTCTCCCACCAAAAAATTATTAAATAAAAAAAATTTTACAAAAAATAATAATTAATTATTATAATAATTAAATTAGATAATATTTTATAAACTAAATAAATTATCGATATTTAAAATAATTTTTATAAAAATTTATAAACTATTTTTTACGTTAATATCAAATTATTATCAAAGTTTTAGCTATTAATTACTTTAAATTTTAAAATTGGATAGTTTAAATGTTGATAGTTAATTATATATAAATAAGTTAATTAGATATCAATTTAAAAATTAATTTATAATTTTTTATTAATAAAAAAAACTATTTCAATATTTATAATTTTTTAATTTATAAAATAATATCTAATTTAGTCAAAATAATAATTTATTACTTTTTTATTCTAAAATTATTTTTATTTAATAATTTTCTAGTAATATTTTATAAACATTAAAAAAAATATTTATAATTTAATGAAAAAACACACAAACATGAATACATAATGCATATGGCAATGATAAATTCTAAAGATATTTTTAGGGTAAAAACAAAAAAAATGGTACAGTACCATTATTTGCAAGTTGGGTGAAAAGAATGTGGCCAACTAAATTTTAATTATTGGTATTATAACATGGTGTTATGTTGACAATTGATGCTTCACGAGGCCATTTGGTGTGCCATGACAGAACCTGACGTAAGCTTTTGACATAGCTCAAGCTGAAAATTGAGGTCAGAGACGCCATTTTTGTCTCTCTTTTTTCACAAAAGTCTTATAAATATAAAGTAGGGTTCCAATTTTTCAACCCAACACTGCCGTTTCTCACCAAATACCATCGTTCTTATCATTCTGTGAGGTCGATTCCTCAAGTTTCAAACTACTACAAAACATTTTTTTAAAGATCGTTCTTCTGGGATAATCAGTTGTTCATATATCAGGATGTCACAAGGGTTTGCTTTTGCACTTGTTGCTGTGTTCTTCTGTCACTTCAGCTGCTTTCTTAGCTCTGCACAAGCTCAATCTGCAAACGCCACCACTGACCCTTCTGAAGGTAAGTGTTTTTCTTTTTCCCTTTCTGGAACAAGTTTCTTTCTTCTGCAGAACTTCATGCAAACAATCAATGGGTTTGGGTTTCTTGTTGGGAAATTTGAAAAAGAAAAACTTTTTACTTTGATTCAACCATGCTATATGATGTCAAAGGTTATCTTAAAAATCCCATCGACTACACTAGAATGAAAACCTTACTCTCGATAAACCGATTTTATAGAATTGATTTAGACTTAAAATACTTTTTTAATAGGTTAATCAATTTAAATTCTTCTTTTTAATAGCTTAATCAATTGATAAATTTAGTGTAAACATAACCATGCCATTGATATATATTTCTCTTCATATTTTCTTATTTTTCTGTTGTTTAGCTCCAATTCACTAAAAAAATAGAGAAGACATAGTTTTTCCTCTTTGACCTTTGATGAAACAGTAAAACTCATTTCACTAATTTCTGAATCTGAATATGTTAGAAACTAGTCTTAAACAAAGTTAAGTCCTTATCAAAGAAAACCTTTAAAAAAGGGTGAAAAGAGCATTTAGTGAATAATTTGTTTGGGTAAATTTTTGTTTGTTTTGTTTAATGAATAATCTGACAGAGAAAAATGAAATTATTGGTACAGTACTACAGACCAGAATGTTTGGCATATTCTGCAACACTCTGATATGTGATATTGGTATTTAATATTTAGATTATGATATTTTTAAATGTTATCCACAATAAATATTAATATTTATAATAAAAGAATTTAAAGAAAAAGAAAATAATTCTTAAATAAAAATAAAAATAAAATATAAAATGTTTTAAAATTTAAAAAAATATAAATTTTTATAAATAATTAAAATATTAATATTTATTGGTGCAACTTACAAATTGTAAGGTGGGGCATGAGAATGGAATAAACAATTTTGTTAATATTTATATGTTTTTTATTATATTAACTTTTTAATTTGTAGTTGTACCTACCAAAAACCAGATATTATTCTCAATAGAATATATGTTTGACTTTTTGACTCTTCATTTTATAGTTCATACATTCTTATATGTAACAATCCTTCCACTTAATACAATAAAGTTATTAAATAAAAATAAAATTAATAAAAATCACTAAATTAACTAAATTATATATATTTTAAATATTAAAAAATTATTATTATATAAAATCATTTCTGTTCTTAATAAACTAAATTAATAACTAAAACTTGATAATTAATTAAATATCAATTATTATTTATTAATTATATTTAATTTGGTTAATATATTAGTTTATATTTAGTGATTTTGGTGTAGTATATTTTAATAGCTTTCTTTTTTTATTTTTCATATTTTTTATTAAGTTCGTATTATTATTATTATTACTATTATTATTTAAATTTTGACTTAATATACTAAATTCTCATAATATATCTTATTAAAATTGTTTCTAAAACTTCATCCTTAATTTTAAAGATACCATTTCATTTAATTATTTATACGTGATAAAAAAAATCTCATTTCACTAAAATATTAATAATAAATTAATTCTATGGTTAAACTGAGTGCATTTCCCTGAAAAAGTGAAGTTCTGAATGCAGCAAGAACTATAAATTCAATCTTCAGCAAATGGGGTAAATCCGCAGACACAAGTATATGGAATATAAGCGGTGAATTGTGCAGTGGAAGAGCCATTGATAGTACCTCCACCCCTGAATCTTACAACCCATTTATCAGATGTGATTGTTCCTTTGACGACGGAACTACTTGCCGCATCACAGCACTGTATCTCTCTCCCTCTCTCAACTTTACTTTTTCAGTTTTTCAGATAAAATTTCTGTGTTGATGTGTTGTACATTGAATTTGGAAGCTTACTATTGCTCTAAGCAATATAATTTTTACTTTTTTTGGGCTTTTATGCTTTGAATGGTACAGGAGGGTCTCTGCACTGAATGTGGTTGGTGAAATTCCAGAAGAGCTATGGACTCTCACCTATCTCAACAATTTGTATGTTTTCTTCCTCATGAACTTCGTTAGAATAAGTTCTGCACATGCTTTATTTTTATTACCAGAGGAAGCTCAGACACTCATTCATGTGGGTTCACATTTTGTTCCGTAATAAATGTTACTGCATTAATATTCGATAAAAAAAACAGTTATGATGAGAGTAAAATTGTAAAAAAAGGTTTGTATAAAAAACAATGATCAAAATTCGTATATTGATATAGATTACTCTAAACTTAATTTTTGGGCACTATCAATGAATCTGCCAACCAATTAAAAAAAAATTATTTATGATTTTTAGGGTAGTTATTATAAACAGTTAACAATCTATCATACATGTTAAAAGTTATGATTGAGTGAGAATGTAAAATTATTTTGATGCACTTTTAGCTTTTGATTTGTTATTCTCAAGCAAGAATTACATGCTTTTTTGCTGTACTAAGTTCCATCAATTGCAAGCAGAAATCTTGCGCAAAATTACTTGACGGGTTCTCTACCTGCAGCTATTGGAAATCTAACTCGTATGCAATACTTGTAAGACAATTCGACCCAATTTCAGTTCATAATATTCTATGAATTTAATGTTGTGACACATAAGTTCTAACAGATAAGTTTGCTCTTTGTTAGGAGCTTTGGAATCAATAATTTATCAGGGGAGCTTCCAAAGGAATTGGGAAATCTTACAGAGTTATTATCACTGTATGTTGTTTGCTTTGAACTTTTCTTCCTATGGTTATGAAATTGCCAATGGGTTGATTTTTCAGGATCAATTAGTCACCAAAAATATTTGGTGTCGGTTATGAGTCTTAAATTTGATAGAAAATGAAGTGGTATTTAAGCGATGGGGTTATCCCACATAATGAATTAGTATTTTTGGTTAAGTTGCCTCTTTGTGCCTAAGTCATAGTATTGTCTCTTGCAGTACGAGTGCATGTTTGGTTTCGTTTTGGATCAATTCAAATGCAGATCCATAATACACATCTAAGTTGAAACTATTTTGAATAACTTTCACATCTGAAACAAGAATCCGAGGCTCCAAAGGGAAAACCAAACACACAATGAGTCTTGGGTGCTAGTTAAAAGTTTAATTAATGGTGTGAAAGTGAGATGGACCCAAATGTAAGATGGAGGCCAATGCCTATTCCGGCCTTTAAATTAGAATGACATATACACATAGACAAAAGATATTCTGGTCTTGTGATTGATCTTATGATATGACAACTGGATTTTGTTTCCTGTAGTAATGAGTATGAAGTGTCTAATAGATAAGGGGTGATTATGAGACAATAAATGATAAATTTAATTAACCGAAAACATATATTGTACAAAAATTGAGTCATGAATTGATAGAAATCCACATGGAAAATTTTGGTTTGAGAATATTTTTTTCTTTAGACACACAATATTAGTTATGATGAGTACCTAAATGGATAAAAGGAAATTTAATGTTTTTCATAAGAATTTGCTCGCACAAAGCATAAACCAATATTGTTCTGTTGTGGATACATGATGGTGTGCATGACAAATTTCTCGTGATGGCACTAGTGAGATTTATTATTTGTTAAATTTGTAGGAGTTTTTCGTCAAATAAGTTCTCAGGATCTCTCCCATCTGAACTTGGGAAACTCACAAAGTTAACCCAGCTGTAAGTATTTCTGCAGTCTTAGGTTCTATTTGTATTATATTTTTTAATCAAGTTTGAGTCATATAAGGTTGCTATTTTACATATTTTTACACACATATCTATTGACTTTACTCCTTTATTGTTTCCTATGGTATACTAAAATATTACACCTAGCAAAATGTTTTCTTCTATTAGAAGTTTAGTGGCAAAAGTGAAATTTCTGCATGTTATATATATGCAGCCAGTTTAAATTTTGGAATGGTTGGGCACATGCCCCCAATGCATTCATCCTTGCATTTTGCATCTCAAATACTTTTAGTCCAACATTAGTAAATTCTTTCTATTTCTAATGGTAGTGAATCCTATCTCCACGTTGAAGTGATACCCCCCTATGTAATTTTCTATATCTTTGTGTAGAATATAGTCATGGAGATGGATGCATATATTACTACTCTTTCAAATATGGTTTGTGTCTACAAACAGCAACAATATCCTAGGGGAACTACGATACAGTATTTTGGTTACTAAACACATGTTACAAGCAATTATTTATTATTGTTCATAGTCATCAATTAGACTTGTCATAACTTCATAAGCATACATTGTAGTAAATAATGAGTTGGTCGGTTCTCAATAATGCAAGTATGTGGTCATTTTCAAAATTACACTTTGTTACGCAGTTTCATACCTTTGTTGTGAGCACAAAGAGAATATTAATTTCACAATATTTCCTTGCAGTTACATTGATAGTTCAGGAATTAGTGGTCCAATTCCGTCCTCATTTGCGGACCTAAGGAGTTTGGAACGAGTGTAAGATACTCCCACTTAGATGTGCCTAAAGAAAGAAAACCTTGTACAACAATAAAGATTTTTCTTTTCATTTCAGATGGGCTTCAGACACGGAACTCAGGGGCAATATACCAGACTTCATAGGGAATTGGACTAGACTTCAAGTCTTGTAAGACAACATTACCAGTCAACTCTGTTTTCCTCCTTAATTGAATTACCTTGGTGGAATGGAACACTTTTTGATAAAATAAATTATATTGGGTGTGGAATTAAAATTTTCTTTTTATGGCTACTTTCGTTTTCTGTTCCAGAAGTGTGTACTAACAGTTTTTGTGAATTATTGTCTGTCTTGATGTTCTGTTACCAGGAAATTTTAATTTTCATGGTTACTTTCGTATTCTATTCCAAAAGTGTGTCCTCCTGACAGTTTTGGTGAATTATTGTATGTTTTGATAGGAGGTTTCAAGGCAATTCTTTTAATGGCTCAATACCCTCATCATTTTCCAACTTGACTTCTTTAACAGAATTGTGAGTACCAACTTGTTTCTTGTATGGGTATTATTGATTGATGAAACCTAATAATTATGTATGATATAAATGTAGGAGAATAAGTGGTTTATCTGATGGGAACTCCTCACTGGAATTTGTACGGAATTTGAAATCTTTGAATATCTTGTAAGCCCCAACTTTGCTAATCTTCGTAACTCACTCTGCTTTGCCGACTTAATTTTTTTACTTATTTGTTACAATTGTTGCAGAGAATTGAGGAATAACAATATTTCTGGTTCGATTCCCTCCTCCATTGGAGAGTTGCACAATTTGACCCAGCTGTGAGTATTACCTGTTTGTGTCAAACTATATTCAAATGAAATTATGTAAAAGGTGTTGACTAGAAAGAACCAAATTAGTTAATTCTTTGTGGCTATTCCACATATATCCAATCTGATTACTGACTGGTGGTTATACGAGGGATATCTTAAAATAAGTATTACTCAACATGTTCATTACTTACTTGTGTTCATTTAATTTTTTGTCTTAGTAATTTTCATTGTTGTATGGTAGAAAGATACCAGTTTCCTACTAATTTATCTTAGGGATAACATAATTGGACATTTTCTTTCCTTTATTTGAAAAGAGAAAACAAGTATCTTGTCTTATAGTTCTATCCTTTCCCAAATCAAGGAAATTATATATTTATGCTGGTTTTTACAGGGATTTAAGCTTCAATAACATCGAGGGACAAATTCCGGGATCAATTTTCAATTTGAGTTCGCTCTCTACCTTGTAATATTGCATTTCTTAGAAATTGCATATTCATTTGTTGATACGCTTTGTACATGGTTTAAAGGACGTTTTGGTTTTTTCATCAAATTGCAGGTTTCTTGGAAATAATAAGCTAAATGGCACCCTTCCAACGCAGAAAAGTTCATCATTTCAATTTATGTGAGTAAGATTGACTTATTTGAATTATGGAGGATGAAATTCATTACTTTAGGATTCAAAATACTAGGGCCAAATCCAAGGTGCCCCTAAACTATTGGTTGCATGTGCTTTGAACCTCATAACTATCGGTTGCATGTGCTTTGAACCTCATAACTATCGGTTGCATGTGCTTTGAACCTTATAACGATTCCTTAAACTCACCAAACTCCAGTTATTGACCAATAAGGTCTTTTTTTGCACATGCAATCCAGGATAATTTGGTGAATTCAAGAAGTTTAGTTGGTGATTTTTAAATCATCTTGCATTGTCGGCATATGACTCATAGTTGGATGGGCTTCCCAGTGTCCTGCCCAAATTTTTTAGCTATACACTTAGTTGCTATTTTAAATTTTCTAAAATTGCACCATCTGAATATAAAAGAGATTGATTGGAACTTTGTCCTACTAGTTTAAAGACTAAAATGAACAGAAAAAATGTATTATCATAATGAGAGGAAAGAGCGTATGCTTTCCCATGTTGTTACTTGTCAATTTTCTATTTGTATTTATTTTAAGTATGTGTCCACATGTCGTAGTTGTTTTAATACAACTTGGATGCTTTAAAATTGGTGTTATATGTGTTGTTGTTAGATAAGTATCTGTATTCCTTGGACATCATATGAAACTATAAGTATACATCGTGTAATTTTATTTATTTTTTAAATCGTTTGCTGATATGTGTGGGTAATCATATGTATTGGCTAAATGGTAGTATCTATCAAGTCTATAACGACTAAATACTAATGCTGAAAAAGAAAAGCCAATAACATCTATGTTGAAGTTTATTTGACTTTCTTCACTTTTCTTGCTCGTGGAATTGTTCAACATATAATTTTTTTAATGATGTTTGCAGTGGCTTTATTTGTTTATATGATGTTTTCTTGAGATGATTTACAATTTACATAATTTTTTGTTAGTGTTTTACTTTATCTTATCATACTTCATTCGTAATTTTTCCTATGGGTGTCATATCTGACACCTCTGTCCACACTTGTATGTATTTGTTTTACATTAATTTCTACAGGTTCAATCAATATTTAGTGTACTTGTAACACACATAGTTTGTCAACTCATATGAATGTTAGAGTTGGCCTATTTTGGCTACACCCTTTTCAATTGAAACCATCATTCCTCAAGTATCCTTGATTTGGTTTGACTTAACATGCTTGCAGAGACTTGTCATACAATGATCTATCAGGTAGCCTCCCCTCTTGGGTAAACGATGCAAATTTACAACTGTAAGTAGTGTGATTCTTTTTCTCTCCCTTACATATCAATTTGTTCGCAAGCTCCCAATAAAATGAGTCTAAGTTAGAAAGATAGAGAAGGAGTAGTTTTGGATTGGATGACATAATGGTCTACTAGGCTACTAAAGAGGAGAGGAGACTTAGTTAAGTAATTAAGAATTGTTAGAAAACAGACCAAGGAAGTTGAACATATCATTCTTGTATTCATTTTATTTATTGTATCACATATGAACATGGGTCCAAAGATAGAGGGATTTTTCAATAAACTATCATTCTCTTCCTACAATATGATCCACTTCTATTTCAATTTCAACAATATTGTTAGACTTTGGGATTATACGTATCCAATATTGTGAGAAGTGGATCATATTGTAGTATTATGAGATGTTACACATATCCAACATTCCAATCCTTTTATACGTCATATTTCCTATGATTTTGTTTGATATTATCTAGATCAATTTTGATTTTATTTGATAATTTAACATGCAACAAGTTTCTAGTGATTGAAGGAGCATGCAACAAGTTGTTAAGTTTAATAGTGATGTTTGAATTAGTAGGTGATAGAAATGAAGAGGAACCAACATAAAAAATACATAAACTTTATTGTTCCCTATGAAGATTTGATTCAGACCATCAAAATGGCTAAGTTGATTGATATTTTGTGGCTCACCGGTCACATGGAAACCAACACCTAAATCTGGAATCCAAGAGGTGTTGCCATTGCTTTGAGAGCTCAAGTTTTTTAACGTTGCACTTGGTTGAGTCGTTTCCTAGAATTAACTTCCCACGCATCATGTGTAGTATTAAAAATAAAGGAAAAGAAAAAAATAGGATAAATTCCCTTGTGTATATTGAACATATAAGGTTATGTTTTTATAGAGAAAAACATACAAAAAAAATATGGGCTAAGCCCATTACATAAATAGAAATATCTATAATATCTAACATGTAGGATAGACATAATCAAGTTTATAGTTCTCATTGGTGAAATAGCGCTTCAAAACCACCGGATTTACAACAAATCGTTGTAACTTGTGTGATTTGATCATTGGTTCTATATGCTGCTTCTAGTCATGATAGTTTGAATCATTGAACTTCTTAACCATGGACTTATAAATGATTGAGAGATTGAGGATTGAGATTTTGAAGCCATGAATGCAAAGATCGAAGGCTCAGAGTGGATGAAAACCTTAGAATGTTCGAAGAAGAAAAGGCTTCAAAAAAAGGGCTCTAGATGCCCTCTAAAATAAACCGACAAGAAAAATGTAACTAAATGAATGGAATTTTATTAGCTTGAATGTAAAGATGGTTACAAGAATAATGTTTATAGCTATCTATAGTAGAGAAGAAGGTTAGCCTTTGCTAACAGCTCTAAATATACTAATAGTCAAAAATACAATCTCAAACACTAAAATGATTAAATGAATAGCAAGAGTTAGCAAATGCAAGTTGAAAATTTACTTTAGTGACGAAATGTTTACTAAAGTGATCTACATTTGAAAGAAATTATAATAAATATAAATACAATTCAAGTTAATGACATAATTTTTTTTACTCATTTGATCTTCCTATGATTCATTATACTAAAATAATAAAATTGTTGATGTCTCCTCTCACCTTTAAATGTTCAACTATTTTTGTTCATACTTTAACATCATATATTGAAAACTTGCTTGATGATTATCTCTCTTTACATATATATGTGTGCACACTTGTGTGTTCTCTAAGAGTAACACTGAGAGAGTTACTCCTCATCATCATTTAGTGTTAATGAGTAACTAATTATAACTATTAGATTTCAAGAAAATAAAAGGTGATGATCTTGGAGTAACTTGACCCTTATTTATATATGTGTGTGTGAGAGAGGGAGTATGTATTCTGAAACTCATTGCAATAATTTTTGGGTTTGAGATGCAGGAATTTAGTTGTTAACAACTTGACAATAGATGATGATTCAGATACCAGGTGATTATTATACACTTTCTCTAATGATGATTGTTTTAATAGTTCTTTTAAAACATACTGCATATAACCTATTTTTGGCTATAATATGAATTATGATCTTGCTTGGATTCTGTTCCTCAGAGTCTAGTTTAGATTCATATGCTAGTTGCCTCCATTTGAAACATTTTCCTTTCCATATAAGTGTACTGTATCTTGCTTGCCATCAGCCGAAACGCATATCTTATTTAACAACTTCCAAAATTTTATTTCATTGTAGTTGATGTTTTCAGTACCCCGTTTATTTCTAATTCTCTAGCCCATGGTTACATATATTCTTCACTAATATCTTTTTGCCATGCTTATTTGATATGTTTATTAATTGCTTTATTAGCTACAAGTTAACTTGTGTAATGTGTATTTGATACAATGATTAATTGATTAATTTGATATTTTCATTAATTACTTTATGTACTTTTAATTTCCAAAGTAGATTGTCATCACTAGATGATAAAAGTGAAGAGCTATTTTACAAGAGTTTTCTATTTCGAACCTCCTTTACGATTTGGATAATCAGAACAAGGATTCAATCTTTAAGGTTTTTTTTTGTTACAGAATAATCTCTATGATTAAATATAAAGACCTTTTTTGACAAAACAGAATAATCTTTAAGGCTGTACTTTTTTTTTGTTTCATAGATCTACCAACTTAGGGATTTCTGCAAAAACTAATTCTCATTTGGTAACACTTAACCAAAAAATGGTTCAGTAAATTCAAAATTGTGACCACTCTTCAAAAGTTGTTAATACGTGCTTGGTTGATTTTCCTAAACTTCGGAGATATTTTCACAAGAATCACGAAGTTGTAGTTCTCATTTGTATTGGGGTATAAGTAAAAGCCTTAACATTTGTTAGAGATCCCACATCGAATAGAGATTAGAGCATTTTATAGTATATAAGTGGGTGCAAATCTCACCTTATAAGCCGGTTTTATGAGGTTGAGTTAGGTTTAAAATCCACTTCTTAATTAGCACTCGGATCTGTTTCTGATTTTGAAACAAATTTGCAACATCTGTAATATCTAGTTATATCTAATAATATCTAACAGCATTCAAATCTTAAGATCTGATTTCTATTTATATATGACTTGGAAAATTCATTTGTTGACCAATCTTTTATTTGGTAACTTTTCTTTTGCAGTGGCTTGCCAAATGGGCTCAACTGTCTCCAGAAAAATTTTCCTTGCAATCAAGGTGTTGGAAGATGTAAGTTTGACTTTAAGCTATTTTTTTTCATGTGTATGTAAGTCGTGCTAGGCACTAAAACTCATAAGAAAATATTTTCTAAAAAGAAATTGTTTACCATTATAGATATCTTAGAGGGCAAGCCTTTGGGCAATGGTAAAGTCCTTACCTCGCCCTTTTTACTATTAATTATATCATAATTATAAACCAAATTCTGAACTCAAATGAGGCAAAATTTGACGTTTCAGAGTTAATTGGCCATCACATGTATCTACTAATACTATGGCCTTTTCAGGAAACAAATACCCTTCAATCCAATTAATTATTTCTCATAAGATTCTCCTAGTTACTTAATTTAATACTGTAAATCAGATAAAATTGAAGGTATAAGTTTCCTTTACAAGGAAAAGTTAATACTTAACAACCAGAAGCTCCACTACTAGTAGAAAATTACAGTAAAAATTTAGTAAGGAGAAAAATAAATCAAAACTGAAACTAAATATAAGTTTGAATTCAAGGAAATCTACTTTCCAAAGAAAAATAAGTGCTAAAAAAATAGTAACACAATTACTGGAATGGAAGGTTAAATGAATACAGCCTCTGCCCTCTTGCCTTGAGCCACCTAACTATTATTGAAATATCTGTTCTGTTCTGTCTCTATTATTTTCCATCCCTTATTATTCACTTTTTTTTTCTCTTCTATCATTGCTTCATTCTCCTCTCTAATTCATTACTGTCCCTGTTCATTGTGTTACACTCTCCTGATGCTATTTTCTCCTCACATCTGGTAACATTTCCATTGAAAATCATCTTGTTTCCTTCAAGTTTTTACCTTCCCTAAATCTAACTATTTTGTCATTTCTATCCACAATATAAAAGTTTATGTTGCTTCTATCCATTGTCTTTACACATTATGGATTCTTCACTTGGCCAACCACCATTATTTAATTATTTTTGTTGGACTTGTTAGAATAACCTACCTTAAAATTTAAAAAATAAATTCTTAACCTTTGTTGGACTCGGATCTGTTTCTGATTTTTGAAACAATTTTGCAACATCTGGATTAATAGATTGACAAAGTGTTGGTTACTGGCTCAAAATGCTAGGAAACTTTCTGTTCTAATACTTTCAATGTGAAATCAGGATGACCTAAAGGATTACTAATGGGTATTGTTCACTCCAGTGTATAAGAATGTTGTCTGCAGTACTATTAAGGGACATGCAGGAATAATAATAGTTTATTTCAAATCAGTCCTTTATATCTATAACTAATTCAAAATCCCTGACTATTGGATTACTATGACTGAAGGATTTCCATGTCTTCTTTTTTCATTACATAGAAAAGAAATAGGATAAATTGTGTTTTAGGTCACTCAATATTTGGTTAATATTGGTTTTAGTCCTTACCATTTAAAAATGGTGGTTTAATCCTTTCATTTTCTAGCATATGGTGAATCTTGTCCTTGGTCAAATTAAAATGAATCACGGGATTAAAGATGAAATTCATCATATTTCATAAGTACAGGATTCAAAACTACTGTTTTCAAAATGTAGGAACTAAAGTCTGAAACCATTTTGACCGTATCTAAACGAACCTAAATCACACTTCACTCAGAGAAATATGGGGCTCTATCTGAAGTCAATCCTGTTATTTAATACTCCTTTTCACTCATTCATCAGTTTCTTATCTATGATTCTATGCAGATTCTGACTTTGCAATCAAGTGTGGCGGTTCCCAAATTACGTCCACAGAAGGAATAGTGTATGAAACGGAGAATGAGACACTTGGTCCTGCTACATACTTTGTTACTGATACAAGTAGATGGGCTGCTAGTAATGTTGGATTATTTACGAACAATAATAATCCAAAATTCACAAAATCTGTGACTAATCAATTCACTAACACTATGAATTCGGAGCTCTTCCAAACAGCACGACTCTCTCCTTCATCATTGAGATATTATGGCTTGGGGCTGGAAAATGGCTTTTACAACATCACCCTTCAATTTGCAGAAACAGCTATTGAGGATTCTACTACAAAATGGGAAAGTCTTGGGAGACGAGTCTTTGATATATATATTCAGGTACTTTTGTATTTACCAAAATACTTGAAAATCATAGATGATAGATAGTGCAACAATAATGACAATGAAGAACTTGTAGATCTACCCAGGGTGTTAAAGTATCATCTGCTTTTGTTCTCTTATTTATGGAAATTCGTACAACATATAACACATTTCCATAAACGAGGTATAAAAAGAAGATGATTTATATTTGATAGACTAAAACTAAATATTTTTTCAATTTCCAAGTACTAAAAGCATATTTAACTAATTTTATAATATTAATGTATTTGTACACGTTAGGAGAAATTTCCTAATAGACTAATAGCTAATTTTTTCGGAAGTGAATCCAACATCTCACATAAGACCAAGTGCTGGTGTCTTTGTGTAACTTATATTCTATTTGGTGTCCTAATCTGGTGAAGAGAAAACTCTTCATTAAGTATTTAAGATGCCATCACCTTGAAATTTCTACTAAATATTATAATGATTTAAGGTCATGTGTGCATTATTCTTAGCTTACATTGGCTGGATGAAAATTGGTTGGAAAGGATTTTTTTTTTCTTAATTATCCAATTAAATAGTATTCCATCTCGAGCGAGCATATTTCGTCTTTGTCCAAATGAAATTTGTAGAACCAAGTTATGTTTTATGTTAAATATTTTGAATCCATGTTGTGTCATTGGTTTGGGACAAAAAAACGATTGTTTGACCCTCTCTTTTCTTGCCTTTTATTCTACCTTCATTTTTCTTTACATTTGAATATTCTAGGGGAATCTTTTCTTGAAAGATTTCGACATACAAAAGGAAGCTGGGGGCATATCATTCAGAAGTGTCCAAAAGCAATTTAGGTTTGAAGTGTCTGAAAACTATCTTGACATCCATCTCTTTTGGGCAGGAAAAGGGACTTGTTGCATACCAAATCAAGGTACTTTTGGGCCCTTGATTCAAGCCATCCATGCTATCCCAGGTAAAACTATAAAAAAAAAATTGGCAATTCAGTTGTTTAATTACTAACCTTTCACAATGTATAATCTCTTGCAGTAAAATATTCAAAATTTGTTTATTTTTATTTTTATTTTGATAAAGTTGCCTGTATTGTACAGATTTTATACCTAGTGTCAGTAACGAACCTCCAAGCAATAAAACAAATAGAACTGGCCTAATTGTTGGAATTGTTGTTGGAGTTGGAGTTGTATGCTTCCTATCAGTTTTTGTGACTTTTTGTATCATTCGGAGAAGAAAACGTCAGCATGAGGATGAAGGTAAATACACATCAGAGTATTTGTATAGTAATGCTCTCGTGATATTTAAGCTGTAACAACTTCTAGGAGAAAAAATTAAGAAAAACTAAAATAAGTTTCTTCGTAAATTAAAATTAATTTATGCATAAGTTAATTTGTAGAAACTTTCATATAGCCTCTCTGAATTTTTATTTTTTAACTTATAAGTTAATTTTAACTTATTGAGAAACTTATTTTCTTGTTCTTCTTATTTTTCTCTTATAATTTTTTTTATAGAGAAGTTTATCCAATCAGATCCAATTTAGAGAAAGGATTTCTCTAAACATGAAAAGCAAGAAAGCATCATCCCAACTTTCATCAAAATAAGTCTCGGGTTCCCTAACTTTAACATTATTCATGTATGATTTTGCAGAGCTTTTAGGAATTGATACAAAGCCATACACTTTCAGTTATTCTGAGTTGAAGAATGCTACTAATGACTTCAATATCGAAAATAAGCTTGGAGAGGGAGGTTTTGGACCTGTTTATAAGGTAATATTCTGTCCCTTTAAGATAAAGGTTATGTTCTACTTAAAAAGTTATCATTATAAATACTGCTTCAAATAATACTCATGGCAACTGGTAGTCAATGTTGAGCCCACAATCATTCTAGAGGAGCTTAAACTCCTTTGATTATTTTATTTAACTAAAAAGCATTTAATTAATGTTTCCATAAACATTTCCTGCTTCCTAGTTACCTTAAGACTTTAGTGCTTGTTGTTGTAGATATCTTTGGATATGCCTTTGGCTTGTTTAATATAACTATTTTGTTGATAATTAAGTTTTAGTTCTCAAAAGACAAATGGAGACTTTGTTCTTCCCCTAGCCAAAGTATAACTTAGCCTCTACTAATAGTTATACTTATGATATGAAAGTAAATTTGTATCCTAATATTCATTTTTTTGGGAAAATATTAGAAGTAAAGGATAGTTTGTTACAAATTGAAAAAAATAAGTGATTCTAATGTAAAATATTTTGGTGATTATTTTTATAAAAAGCAAAAGCTAATTTATGTTTATTTGCATTCATAGAAACCACTTTTTTCTAAAAATAGTAGATGCTTTCATGGAAAGTTATTCAAAATAGCTTCCAATTTAATCAGATTTAGATTCTTTAAAGTATCTGATTACTTTTAAAAGCTGAAACAACTGCATAGTGATTTTTCTGAAAGAGAAAGTTGTACCAAACAGGTCCTGAATCCTTTCTCTAAGAGAATGTTATTTTTCTTTTTTGCTCTTGTAGGGGACACTTAATGATGGAAGGGTTATTGCTGTGAAACAACTGTCAGTAGCATCCCATCAAGGAAAGAGCCAGTTCATAACTGAGATTGCTACTATATCAGCTGTGCAACATCGTAATCTGGTGAAACTATATGGATGTTGTATTGAGGGAAACAAAAAGCTTCTGGTGTACGAGTATCTGGAGAATAAGAGTCTTGATCAAGGATTATTCAGTATGAACAAAATATATAAGTTTTGTCTATGTGCATCTAAACTTATGAATGCCTACTTGTTTTCTCATTTGCTTGTACACAAATGACTAAGGACAAACTTGGTTTGTTTGGGCAGGTAATTCTTTAACCCTCAATTGGTCCACACGCTATGATATCTGCTTGGGTGTTGCCAGAGGTTTAGCTTATTTACATGAAGAGTCTCGTCTCCGTATTGTACACCGTGATGTGAAGGCTAGCAATATTTTGCTTGACTATGAGCTTGTCCCCAAAATATCAGATTTTGGGTTGGCCAAATTGTACGATGATAAAAAGACCCACATAAGCACTCGTGTGGCTGGAACAATGTGAGTCATCAATACTTCGGGAATATGGCTACAAACTTCTCTTAGCAGAAAAAAAAAATGAAATTTTATCCATGAGTTAAAATTATAAGATAATTTGATACAACTCTCATAGTTTCTCTGAACTTTTACTTCTAAATTATACATAAGCCAATATGAATTTATGGAGAAGTCAATTTCATTTTTCTTGCATACTTGTTTAAGAGTCCTTATGGAGAAGTTCGTCCAAATAAAATCCTTTAAGTTTTTGTGGTTGGAATTCATTTTTGTCTTAAATAATTCTAAACTGTTGATATACTCAAATTCTTGTGATGAAGTGGATATCTTGCACCGGAGTATGCCATGCGTGGACACCTTACAGAGAAAGCAGATATATTTTCATTTGGTGTTGTTGCTCTAGAGTTAGTCAGTGGGAGACCAAATTCTGATTCAAGCTTGGAAGGAGAGAAGGTGTATCTTCTGGAATGGGTATGCATTCTGCCTCTGTTTTCTATATTGGTTAATGTTAATATCTGTGGTGTTTATCTTAATTATACCTATATTTTCTGCGAAGCATTACAATCCAAAGGTTAATACCTTTTCATCTCGATTTTGGTATTGCAACCGAGTTCAAATCTAATCTCATTAACTGTTAAACAAGTAAAATGCCATTTGGTTTACAGGGTAACTTTTTTAAAAAATTGATATTTCATTTAATAGGACAACAAACGAATCTCACATGATTACGAACATGGTAGTTGAATCGTGAGTCCTATGTGAATCGGAGAGCTTTCAAATCATGAATCAAATTAAACACTTGTAAACATACATCTTTATCTTTTTAATGTCAGTTTACTTGAAAAACATATGTTTTCAATTTATATGGGTTGATTTGTCATGGGAAAGTTAACAATTGCTTTTGCTTTCTAATTATCAAGACAAATATCCAACTACCATAATATGAAGTCATTTTCTTCTGAACATTTGTAGGAAATGTTGTATGTTGATAGTAGTTGACTCATGTTAAAGCTTAGTAAAATGAATTGAGGATTCCCTCCTCTTTGACACCAACAATTGTGCACTGAACATTCAAAGACATGTTTGTCATTTAACCTTTTTGTCATTGGTTTTCTGTTTCTTAGGCTTGGCAGCTTTATGAAAACAACCTCTTAATGGATCTGGTGGACCCTAGAATATCAGAATTCAATGAGGAAGAAGTAAAACGTGTTGTGGGAATAGCACTTCTGTGCACTCAGACATCACCATCATTAAGACCATCAATGTCCCGTGTGGTGGGAATGCTTTCAGGAGATATTGAAGTGAACAGTGTCACTACAAAGCCTGGATACCTTACTGACTGGAAATTTGATGATGTGACCAGCTTCATGACTGAGAATGCAATTGAAGGATTGAATACAAGTCACCAGTATTCATCAGGAAGTACCAGCATTGTGGGTGGTACAGACTTTTCACCATTAAGTGTTTCAAAACTGAACCTTAATGATGGTCTTAGTGAGGGTAGGTAAGAATTGGTGTACTCATTACTGTTCAGATCAAGTGTAGAACAATTATCATGTCACTGCTCCAAAACTTGTTTTCTTTTTCTCTTGTTTTGCATTTTCTTTAGCCATTTGTTTTATTGTGTAGTTAATGTAAATAGCCCCCTAAGTTTCAAGAGAATGTACAACAATGTGTCGCTAATAGGCCTCAACCAGGAAAGTTTATAGGGGATTTTTTTGTATAAACACTATTTTCTTTGTTGTGATTTTTGTTTTGAACTACCCTTTTCTACAAATGAAGTCATGGAATAAATTATTTGTTGTAATTGATAGCTGTTTGGAATTTAGAGTGTGAGATGTATTCAATCCATTCAGGAGATCAACCTTTAAAAGTGTTAAAATTTTAATGATTTTGGAAACTAAATTCCTTAAGTCTTAAAATTGTAACATCAAATTCTAGAATTGAAACGAAAGGAAGAACAAGCACCACAACTTGAAACCAGAAATTAAACATTAGAAACTTGATTAAATGTTTAGTTTCCTTAAAAAAGGTGTTTTTAATTTTAGTTCCTATTATTTTATTTTGTTTGATTTTGTCCCTTTTAACTTTCTTTTGTTGTTAGTCTCTCGAGTTAACTTTCCTCATTAAACTTAATAATAATAATATAATATAATAATAATAATAATAATAATAATACAATAATAATAGTGCCATAATAACATTATCACATGTCAACAAAATAGTGAACAAGAAAATGATTATTACAAGAAAATCATTAAATAACAATTAAATTTAGAAAAAAAAATAACTAGTCAATATATTGATTAATTAGATATTATTTTAGATACTAAACAATTATTGATATCTAAAGTGATTTCTATTATTAATAAAAATTTATAAAATGATTTTTAAATTGGTATCTAAATTAGCTATCAAGATTTTAATTATTAATATTTTAAATTATAAATTAGTCTCTAAAAGACTAATAGAGACTAATTTAAAATATAAAATAGTTAGTAGTTAAAACTTTGGTAGCTAATGGTTAGATACCAATTCAGAAACTACTTTATAATTTTTTATTAATAATAGAAACTACTTTAGATATCAATAATTTTTTTATTTTATAAAATTCTCTTTAATTTAGTCAATATAGTAACTAATTATTTTGGTCTCCAAAATTAGTTTTTATTTAATGATTTTCTTGTAGTGGATGATGTTATTAAAAATATTTCATTAATACACGATGTCATCATGTACTCCACAAAAAATAATATGTGTAGCCATTTTTTAAGTAGTACATGATCCAATACCTATCAAAAGATCTCATTATATGAGTATTTATATGATTTGGTTATAACAAACACTATAAGGTGTGTTGTGGTATAAAAAATCTCACTCGTGTGAAGTATAAATTAAGACTAAAATAATAGAGTAGATGAGAAAGACTCACCAGCCAATACAACAACATAAAAAGTTGTTGGACGAAACAATGAAACATGCTCACAACAGAAGAACTTAAGACAATCCAACCTTCATGTTTATACTTTAAGTGGTTAATATATTAAAAAAGAACATTGGAAATAAAGAAGTTGCGCATGAAAGACATTTGATATAAAAAAAAGAATTGTTGATCGTCTAGAGCCAATTACGGCTACGGTTGACCATCTGCCTATTTCCAGTGAAAGGTTGACCTTTTAGATCCCATTTATGCAGTTTTTCATCTTTTTAGCTCCCAAATTCTAATTCTCACTTTTTCGCATTCTTCCATGATTTTTAGGTCAAATCAACTCCAAATTAGCTATTCAAAAGTAAATGATTTGGATGAATCAATTGGGAAAATTGGGATTGTGGTTCATCCTTCTCATTCATTTGTATTTTTAATGAATAAAAACATATAACATTTCATCTTGATTGACATTGATGCACATATAAAAATCATTCATATTGATTCCTCATATACAAAATTATTAAGAATGTTTCTTAAATATCGATTCCTCGCATATTTATAAAAACCTCTTATCATTACGAGCAGATGTTATAAAATAATTAACATTTCAAATTTATTCCTCTCATTCAAATATGTTATGCATTATCATTAGGTAAGATACATAGAAGTACTTTTCAGTCAAATCTAAGAATCAAAATCATGAATAAAGATTCAAACTTTAATAATAAATTGACAATACCAATCATCAATTAAGAACAAAATATTATAAATAAATATCACCTCAATACATAAGAGTTTGAAGAAACTACTCTCAATTCCATAGGGTATTATTAGCCACTCATATTGGCAATTACAAGCATGAAAAGCAAGAAAATAATATCCAAGGTGTTACTCCTTGACGGTTGTCTCCTCTAGGGTTTTTTTTATCTCTCTATATCCTCCCAATGATGTTTAGGGTTATGTCTCACACCTTCTATTTAAACTAATTGAGTTTAGGTTAAGAGACATATCGCTCAAGTGATATATTGATTGCTTAAGCGAGTTTCACGAGAAAAAGTCCAACTTCACTGGAGTGAACTCGCTTAAGCGAGTCTTGGGCAAGTTCCTCTAAAATGATCTTACTTAGGCGAGTTTAAGCGAGTTTGACTGAGTTTTCAATGTTTCAATTTTGTCTTTTCATCTTGTCTTTCACTTGTCCATTCTCCTTTAGCCCTTTTATCTTTATTTCCTCCCAAATTCCTAAAATTAACACAAATTTGAGAATAAATTGTTCATATTCATCTTATAATCCAAAAAATGTAAAAAGGCTAAAATTTCTAAATTAGAGGTTGAATTATAAATATTTTATCAATCAAAGTGCATAAGTGTCTATCATTTTGTATAAAATATTATTAAATAATGATACTTATAAAGAAAACAAGTAGAATACATAAGAAAAAGAAAGGTTGAAATTTGCATTGAAAATTTTCGAAGATTTTGGTAATATCAACTTATGATGAAATATGGTCAGGCGTAGTTTTAACTTGTCACATGTAATGTGGAAAATTGTTTATAAATCTTGTGGAAATGTGGTAATGTAGAAACACATTTAAAACAGATTCAAGACATTCTAAAAAGTGAGAATGGAAGAATAAAAGTTAGAACAACTTATCTCTTGAAGACCTAAGCTCTTGATACCAAATGATGCAATCTTAGCTTGCATTGCTATGAGTCTTTTATTTTGTATTTTGGGGTGCGGAATTTGGTGGGATTGGGTGGCTAAAATGAGTAAAAGAAATTGTGTTGGTGTATGGAAAATGATAATGAAGCTTAAGTGAGGTTAGGCCAACTCCTAAGAAGATTCAAACAAAACACTAATAGAAGTGCAAAATTGAGAGTGAGAATTTGAAGACAAATGAGCTAGCAACTTGGACACCATTTCATTATCAATTCAAATCTAATTTACAAGGGGGCTAGCACTTGTATTTATAGTGCTATGGGCAGCCAATGTGCAAGCTTTAACCCTAAAAATTCTTCAGATGGTCTAGAGTTGCATTGGATCCAAGGAGACCCAATTGTAACTCTAGCTAGACTCTTTCTTTTTCTATTTACATCATACTCTAATTGGCTCAATACATGACCCATGAAAATTGGCCTATGGCCCAAGGTAATGACCGAAATACAAGCCCAAAAAAAGTCTATACTACTTTGTACAAATTTATAAGACTAGGAAATTTGGAAGAAAAGTTAAAAATTAATTCTCTATAAAAATAGAGTTTTCTGAACTCCTTCTTCTTCTTCCACTCTTCTAGCCATGGTCCTAGTTAAAGGCACAATATGTGTCCTTCCGGATGGTCCTCCATCATTTATTATCCTCGTTCTCTTCGTGTTCAACCATTTAGTTTTCTCTGTGGGTGGTTTTTTTTTTTTTTATGAATTATGAAACCTTAACTCTGAAACTATTTTCTAGAAAGACATGTTGTCTTTAAACCTTTCTTATGAGATATTTCTAGAGTCACCATTGTTCTTACATTTAAATAATTTTTAGTATAATATTAGATCTTATGAAATGCTTTAGGAAAATTGTCCAGAGTTATCTTTACTTTGAATTTGAAACATAGTTCCTAATGTGATGAAGTTTTAAATATAGTTCATATTTCATAAGTTGGTTAGAGAAGAAATGGTAATGTATGTCTCTAAAAACGTATCACTCAAAGAATGGATAAATCTAAGAGAATATGAGAATCCCCTAGGTTAGAATTCCACAAGGATGTAAATATCGAGAATTTGTGGAACAAAGGAGAGAAGCACTTATCAAAATGTTTGAGCTCAACATTATGTCTGTAGAATAAAAAAAGAAAAATTAAAATTTTTTTAGAGACAATCACACCTTACAATTCTTGAGTTCGATTTAGTTACTTAAATCTATATAAGATATGATTTATTTTATTATTTTTTAAATACCATCTTATAAAATGTTTAATCATAAGATCATTTACTTTATGTTATTTTACCCATTCTTCATAACTCTTATCCAACACACCCCTCTCCCATAGGTATACACATAATAAAAGTTGATTAAAGTACGTAACATATAATTAAAATTAAAAGCATTATTTACATAAAATATTATATTGTGTATGAGTATAAACTAAAATAATATATATTATTTAGAAAAGTAAACTAAGGATTAGAGAAGACATAAGACTTAAGTCTAGAAAGAAGTAAATTGCCCTTAGATGAGGACAATCTGATAGACAATCTCTTACCAAAATTTCATAAGTTCGTTAAATAAAACTAAATCCTTACCTTTCGAATTAGTTACTTCTTAAATATGTTTTTCAGTGTATAATGGGATGCTTGAATTGATTTTCCCCTATAAATACTATATTTGTATAGATAAAATGAGTCTAGATAGTAATTGAAATTTGTTGTACAATTGTTGATGTGCTGGTTGCCTCTTCGTTCCTCACTTGAAGTGTTCTCTTTTAATTGTTGATGCTCGGTTGGGGTTAACATGAAAAAAGTACTCTGTGTTAAGAGTGTATAGTAAAAACCGATTAAAGCGTATCTTACGCCTCCATAGAGGGTTTATTTATAGTGTTTAGTCATGGATCTTTGTTGTAAGTGATCAAATAAGAGTTAACTGATTTATAGCATGATTCCCAGATTTATAGGGAGGTATGTTGGTATATCTGGAGAATGCCAGAATATATTTAATAAATCAATATCTTCTATTAAATCAGTGTTCTAATTTTCTCAAAAGTATTACCCAAATTTGATGGGATATGATCATGATTCGTGGGAGTTCTCATAACTGTCATTGCTACCATTTATTGAGCGCCTTAAATGTATATTCATGTAATCGATCACCAAAATCGAATGATTAATTTGTCCAACACCGACAAGTAGAAATACAATACATCCCACATTGAAAGGAATACTTCGAACTTTTTAACTTAAAAATCAATCTTACTTTGAATAATAGACTTTTTCTCACTTCATTAAAATTTGTGAATATTTTTTTTTTCTATTTCCATTAAATTTGATAGGTGAAGAAATTTATTCTTTACCTATTTTAAAATAAAAGAATATTTACCCGTACTTCTGAATACACATCATCATTTTTATGAGTTAAATTATAATGGAAAACATGTACAAACCAATAATCAATTTCAATCATATTAAAATATGAACAACATTAAATTTAATGGAATGTCAAAATAAAACCAAGTTAAATTTAAAACATTGAAGACAAAATTAATCTTTTTTAAAAAATAAGAAATTAAAATGAATCTAGAAAATAATTTAAAGAATCAAATATGTAATTTAACCTTTAATTTTTTTTTAAAAAATGTCTATTAAAAAAAAGCAATGAGAAGCAAAAAAGTTGCATAATTACAATATAAAAACGTAAATAAGCCCATGTTTATTTTGTTAAGTACCTCGTACAGGGTAGTGTATTACTAAAGTGTGAGAAAAAAAAAAACTCTAGTAAATAAATAGAATATAAGGTTAATTATTTTTTTTAATGATTTTTTTTCAATTTAAAATAAAAAAATATGATTATAAAATTTGAACTAAGGATGAGGTATTGGTTATTCATTTCGTATATTCTTGTTCTAATGCTGTTATAACTAATTTGATAAAGAAAACACATGAACTCATTTAAAAAAAAGTGAAATTAAATTAAAAATGTTTAAAATAATGAGAAAATACTTTTTTTTAAAAGAAACAGTATAGTATCAGACCTAATACAAATTGTAAAAATAAATATATTTTATGCTTTGATGAATTTTTTAATATTGAATTCCCCTCAATTTAATAATGTAAAACTAAAGATTAAAAAAACATGAAATAAAAAAATGTGAATTTCGGAGATTAATTAATTTATTAATATTTAATGTTACGCTTTGTTGAGAATGGAGGTGTTGAAAGTGTTGCAGTGGTTTCCCTCCTCTCACACTTCCACCATTTAAACGAAACGAAGAATCGTTGATGCAATTTTCGAATTCTTCTTCTTCCCCAAAACCCTACTCTGCAACTGCGACGCTTCGTCTTCTCTGCATTTGGTTTGATCGCACCAACTTGTTTTGAGCTTGTGAGTTTGTAATGCGTGCATTGTCTTTGTTTGTGTGTGTATCGCAACTTGATTTTGCAAAATGCTGGTAACATGCATGGTGTTGTTGTTCTTCTGTGGTGCGTTTTGGTCACATTCGTAATGTTTTTTTTCTCTTCAAGTTAAGTAATGGGTTTTCCGGAGCCTACGTGTCTGTGTTTTAACATACTACTGATTGCCACTGAAAGGGTTTTTTTTTTTTTTCAGTGTGGTGAATCGAGATTTTGTTTTGGTCTATGTTGTCCTAAGGTTTCTCTTTAGTAAAATTTGATTTAGGACTTGGGTTAGTGTGTTAATTATTTGTGCTCAAATCGTTGGTTGTGGTGAATCAAGGTTTGAACCCTCTCTGAGTGAAGTGCCAAATACAATTGGGTTTTAACCCTTCTCATTCTCAACAAAAATAACCCGCGCTAGAGCAACACAAATTGTTATGATTTATAATTTGCTCTATTTTGCTGATTCATTGTCTGAATTTACGAGAGGACAAAAGTTGGATGCAGTAGCTTAGGTGCCTGTGGTGATGTTCTACAATCAGTGTTTAGTTTCACTATGAGAACTTATACTGACTTTTCATGTAAACATTTATTATGGGATTATCGAAAACTAAACTCCTATTCTAATGGAGAAAGAAACACTAAAAGTGCTTAAGGGACTGCATTTAAGTATCTTTACTGAATGGAAATTAGGGCATTGATTTGTGTAAAACAGTTTGTTATTAGTACTTTTAGTTATATGTTATGTACGTGTATAATCTTTAAAATGACATGTCTGCAGTTTGACATTTTGTTTCTAATATGCTTTTGCTTTGCTAGCTCATGTTTTTTTGGTTGAACTAATAGTTTGGTAATCTTCATCTTCTTTTTAATATTTTATACTTCAGAATAAATATATTGTCTTTGTTTGTTTGCTTTATCTTGGTATATTGTTAAAATGGTTATTCACTACAAATGATTTGTTTTTCGTTTACACAATTGGTTCATATTGACAGGGATTATGATGCCCTACTTTGGATTTCTTAATGGAAATTTATAAAGAAAGTACTGTCACTAACTAATATTAAATCCATTTCCTTTTCTGACATAGTTTAGTATTAAAATTACCGTTGCTTTATCAATCAATGATTTTAGACTGATAATAAAAAGAAGACGACTGTGCCCATTAGTCAATACTAAACATCGAAGTAGCCTAAACAAATTTGAGCAATTTGTTCTTGTCTTTAACTACAGACCCATATTTTAGTAAAATACTTCATCTGTTTTCAGAAACCAGATAATGGTGTGTATGGCGTAGTTTTCAACAATGGGTTGCTCTAGAGAACAATCATGTGGTGTTTGTTATATGGTGTCAAACTAGCATTTGACTTACTAATAGGCAGAAAAGTTGAAAGGATATTTCTGATAATTGTACAACTGGAACACGTTATTGTAGAATCTCTGGAAATCCTTACCTTGTAACAGAGTATATCAGTACTTCAAATTTTAACATGGTCTATTCGTTTTGTGATTGATGATTTTCAGTGTCATTTGTTGCCAAGGAAAGAATGACAGAGGTAGTTCCTAGAACTGAAGAGGCTGCTGAACCTCCAGCATCACCTCAAACATCTCCTGATGTGCCACATAATATGGAAACAGAACAATTCACTCCTACAAAGTATTCTATTATCAGTAGGAATGGGGTTGGGACCACAGGAAAACACATATCTTTACTTGTGAATCATTTCAAAGTTTCTGTCAATGCTCCAGACACAGTGTTTTTCCAGTATAGTGTATGTTCTGTATTTCTCCCTCTGCAATTTCGTTGAATCTTATCTTAGACCTTAGCTCATTGTAGCATTTCCAGGTTGCTATTACTTTAGAAGATAAGCGAGCAGTTGAAAGCAAGGGCATTGGGAGAAAAGTGATTGATAGGCTTTACCAAATATACTCTTCTGAACTTGGTGGCAAAAGGTTTACCCATGATGGAGGGAAAACTTTGTACACAACGGGTCCTCTGCCACTAAATAAGTATGAGTTCAAAGTGTTTTTGGAGGAATCGTTTAGAAAACGGTATGCCTTTTGTATGACTATTTTATTTATTTGTGCCATGTTTTTTTCCCTTTAAGCTTATACTGTTCCAACTCTAGCAGTAGTGCTGGTGCGGATGGAAGTCTTCGTGAGGAAACTAAACGGTCAAAAAATTCTTTTCAGTCAAAGACATTCACGGTGGAGATAAGTTTTGCTGCTAAAATACCCATGCAGTCCATTGCTGTTGCTCCGAAAGAGGTTGACTCAGATGCCAATTCTCAAGATGCGTTGAGAGTGCTTGATACTGTACTGAGGCAGCGTGCAGCTGACTGGTACCCAAACATCTTCTGAAGATAAAATTCGAAGAAATATAGTGATTTTTTTAGTGGAATTTAAATTTTAATCATAACCTCTTTGGTCTAACTTAATTGAACCATTTTCTTTTGAATGTGAAGTGGATGTCTTTTAGTAAGGCAGTCTTTTTTTCATGATGACCCAAGAAATTTCACTGATGTTGGGGCTGGTGTAACAGCAGTCTCGGGTTTTCATTCGAGTTTTCATCCCACACAGCGAGGATTGACTCTCAATATGGGTAGAACGGTTTCATACATATCTTGGAATCTTATTATCGTAAAATTGTATTCTTTTCGTTGTTAACACTTATTTTTTTTTCTAGACGTGTCAACAACTATGATCATAAAACCTGGTCCTGTAATTGATTTTCTGTTATCAAATCAGCAAGTGAGGGAATCCCGTTATATTGACTGGGAAAAGGTGATGAACTTTGTCCATGAATCAAAATTAGCAATTACCTGGTAATTTTTTAATTCTTGATAATTTGTAGGCCAAAAAAGTGCTTAAAAATTTAAGGGTGCAAGCAACTCATCGAAACTTGGAATTTAAAATTTCTGGCTTGAGTGAGAAACCATGCATTCAGCAACTGTAAGTTCTTGCCCTTTGAAATTCAAGTGTCTAGTATATTTACATGAAATAAGAAAAATAGAGAAATAAAATCTTAGGGTTCTATTGACCCAAAAAAGCTCGAGTCTGATTTCTTCTGCAGTTTTAGTATGAAGGTTAAAAATGACAACGGCAATAATGAAGGACAGACGGTGGAGATTACTGTATATGAATATTTTGCCAAACATTGTGGCATTGATCTGACCACATCTGCCTATCTTCCATGTCTTGATGTTGGAAAACCAAAACGGCCCAACTATCTTCCTTTGGAGGTTGGTTGAGGTTTTATTGTGGCTAAACCTTGTTTTTATTTTTACTTCAGTCTATCCCTTTGGACCAATTATATGTGACTATTGTTTCCTTCTCTTTTTCTTTACTTTTGGTGGAGTAGTTATGTTCACTTGTGTCCCTCCAACGCTATACAAAGGTACTCTCTCCGATGCAAAGAGCATCTTTAGTTGAGAAATCACGCCAAAAGCCTCAAGATAGAATCAAAATTCTGAAACATGTAAGTTTATAATTATTGGTATGTTGTTCCATTTTATCATTAATATGTTAAACTCATTAAAATCTATAGGCTGTAGGAAACTATTGCTACGATGATGATCCTGTTCTTGCTGCATGTGGAATTTCTGTTGAGAAAGAATTTGCTCTTGTTGAAGGTCGTGTTCTTGAGGCACCAAAGGTACACAGTGATTGAATATATAGTTCACATTTTTTTTGTGCACATGAAATATAGAGTTGACTAGTGAGATGAAAGGAAAAATGGCATAAAAGAAGTGGTTTTCTTATAGATATCCATTTGTTGTTAATTTAGTGTCTGCTGGTGAGGTAGTCAGCTAGTTATTTTAAGAAATAAGTCATGTTGCCTTTAAATAAGAGGGGTTGAGAGGGAGTGATTTCTAGTCTTTTGGTGAAATATAATTGGGATTTGGGACAGACCTGAATAGCTTGAATATTCAGGAATTCTTTGAACAGATACACTCAATCAATAAAGAAATTCTATTTTCTTTCATTTTTCATCCATTTTCTATCATTTCTTTCAATTATTTGAGAAATAAATGCTCACATTGATACAATTCTATTTGAGACACAGTTGAAGGTTGGTAAGAATGATGTTTGCATCCCATGTAATGGAAGGTGGAATTTTAATAAGAAGGTTTGTGTTATTCTTTCACATTCAGAAAGTGATTAGAGTTATCTAAAATATGGCTGACTAACTCAGAAAAGATGATGCTATATTTCCTTTTCGTAGACACTTCTACAACCATCGCATATTGATTATTGGGCTGTTGTCAACTTTTCTGCAAGATGTGATACTAGTTACATATCAAGGGAGCTGATCAGATGTGGAATGAGCAAGGGCATTGTATGTCTCTGGGCATTATATTCTAATATCTATGCTATATTTATCTGTTTCCTGTTTTTAGTTTGATTAATCATTTCAAATGTACTTAAATATTTGTGCAGAACATTGAACGGCCGTACTCTTTGATAGAGGAGGAACCACAGTTGAGAAAGTCTAACCCTGTTGCAAGGGTTGAAAGAATGTTTGACCTGCTGAAGTCAAAACTAAATAAAGAACCAAAGTTGATTCTTTGTGTGTTGCCAGAGAGGAAAAATTGTGATATATATGGTATATCTTTAGGCAAATGTTTCTAGGGTTTCCTTTACATCAATTTTTTTTTTCATCTTACGATCATTTATCAACTTTAGGGCCTTGGAAAAAGAAGTGTCTGAGTGAAATTGGGGTTGTCACACAGTGCATTTCCCCTGTCAAGATCACTGATCAATACCTTAATAATGTACTTCTTAAAATCAATTCCAAGGTAACTGAGTACTTTATGATTGATATTTGTACAAACATAACTTATAACTTATTTTAACTTGGTAACTTTATGTAAAGTTTAACTAATTTTTTATGACTTCAATATAGCTGGGAGGAATAAATTCTCTGTTGGCAGTGGAGCATTCTGGCCATCTTCCCCTTATTGAAGATACCCCAACAATGATTTTGGGGATGGATGTCTCTCACAGAGGTCAATTAGATATTCCATCAGTTGCAGCTGTAAGTCGAGTTTGGTTTTGTGTTTTCCTCTATCTTCGTTGTTACAAAAAGCTTCTTGTACCTTTGTATTTGCATTTTTTGTTATCTCCGCAGCATATTGTTGAATTGTAGGTTGTTGGATCTCGATGTTGGCCACTGATTTCAAGGTATAGAGCGTCTGTGAGAATGCAGCCATCTAAGGTGGAGATGATTGATGCTCTATACAAGCCACTGGAAAATGGGGGTGACGATGGTATTATCAGGTTAGAATAAAAATATATATTGAACTACTGCTTTGTATTTTATAAGGAACATGCACAAAATACCCTGAATTTCCATCTCATTTTGAAGTAGCCTGATAGGATTCTATGTATTAATTTTGTAAAAGAAAAAAGGTCATGGGTTAGTTTAAGGTAAAAAAGAAGAAGAAGTGATACTGGTATAAAATAGTTTATTGATTATCTTTTAGAGATTTTGAAAGAAGTGGAAGTTAGATAGCTCACTTTTTAAAATTAGAATTCTTTTTGAAAGTGAAGCAATTAATTTTATGAGAAGCTGTTTTAAATAGCTTCGGACTGTGGCCATTTTGTTTAAGATTAAAAAGGAAGTGGTAAAACAATAATTTAGTGATTATTTTTTAGAGATCTTAGAAAAAATAAAAATTAATTCATGTTTGTTTTTACAAGAAAAAAAACTTTTTTTAAGTAATTAATCTTATGAGAAATTGTTTTTAATAGCTTCCTTCTGATTATAATCAGATTTCTGATTGTTTTGAGCTTCTTATTATTTTGAAACCTGTAATAGACATAATTTTTTTAAACCATGTGATTCTTATTACAATATCATTCAATGAAATTTGGAGAAAGAAAGGTTTTATTAACACTGAAATATTCAATAAAGCACATATTAGACACTATGACAGTGCTTTGCAAGCTAAGGCTACTGTGTTGACTTAGTACTGATGTGACAGTTAACAAAACAGTTGTAACAAATTGAGATATTGTTTGTAACCAAGTCAGATACAGTTACCGATATTAGGACCACCTACTAAGATGCTATTGTACTTTTGTGTGGACTACACTAAATGACATATACTAACATTCCTTCTTCCTCGCAAACATAGGATTGTTGAAAATAGCCAATGACCTTGAGTTTTTCTCTTACACAAAAACCAAGCCTTGGTAAGAATATCAACAAGTTTGGTCACATTTAAGCACATGAGTAAGGACGAATTTAGAATTTTCTCTCAAACAAAAAGGATGTCCAATTCTGTGTGTTTTGTCCCAAAGTCAAAACAAGATATGATCAAAAAAATAGTGCTTTGATTGTCATAGTAAATGATTGGGGAGGCACAATTGACATTCAGGTCTTGAAGCAAGGATTGAATCTAGAGAGTTTTTTCGAGGCTATGATGGCAATACTTTGTTATTCTACCTTGGCAATGGCAATTGTCCTGGCAACCAAGGATTGCTTCTTGGGCCACGAAGTGATCACCTACTTTAGAGACTATTGTAGTAATGTGGACTACACTAACAATTCTTGAGTGGAAAAAGCTAAACAAATGGGATTTATAATCAAATTTCCTATTCTTTTTGGTTTTTTTATTTTTTGTAAAGTTGTAACAGACACAAGATAAAATAAGTGATTTCCTTGAGAGATTATTTAGTGAAGGAAACTTAAATAAATGGGACTTATATTGTGTAAATGGGCAAGTGGAGGAACAATCGTAGTTATTGGACTGTCCAACAATACCATGTATTTGAGGATATATTCTAGAATATAGAAAAATTACCGAGGGTAGAGAATGCTATTGAGCTGGTTGAAGTTTTCTTGACATAGTGGAATGATTCTTGGGAGGTTAGGGGAATTTCGCTAATTGTGTGAGAAAAAGTGCAGTCATCTATGTATCCAATGCTATAACAAAACGACATTTTAATATTCTTACGTTTTCTAAAAAAACACAATTTGGAACACTATGAAAAAAAAGTGTATTTTTTGGGATGAAGATTCTGGAATGTGTAATGAGGAATTATTTTTTACTATTCCAGTTTGATCATTTTGAAACACCCATAATAAAATGTCACTACAAATAAGGTTTCCAGAACTATTTAAAATATATTCTGGAATGTTAAAATTAAAAATTAGAACTTTCCGGATTATGCTTTCTGGAAGATAAGAGGTGTGGAAAGAAATTAAAGAGGTGCAAGAAGAAATTGTCCTATATACATTGTGGATAATTGTTATACTATGTTAAATGTAACAATTATAACTTATATATGCTATTTATGCTTCATTATTTTTTGTACCAAATGTAGTTTGTTCATATTGTTATCTATTTATCACTGGCACATCAAAGTCATTGTAAATTGTAATGATTAAAATATTTTCTTACAGGGAATTGCTTCTAGATTTCTATGATTCAAGTAACGGCCGCAAGCCAACTCAATTTATTGTCTTCAGGTGTCATTCTATCTGATAGATAATCCAATCATATATGTTCTTTTGGTGAATTTGTTTGTAGGTCAAAATGTTATAAATTAGAAGATGCTGATGTTACATATTATAGCATCTCAAAATTATTAATCAATGGAGGAGACCACTAGCATTGTTGAGTTGAGTATGACATGGATATTTTTAAATAATTATTCTCATTTTAATATCTTGTCATTCTACTATTTGGTTATGTATCCCTACCATTATTATTGGTTGTAAGGATTGCATTGTTCAGATACTTTATTTGATTTTTTCTTTTTCATCTTTTTCTAAAATAATTCCTTGTGTATAAAAGGCAATGTAGAGATTGACGATGGTTCTTTTGAGGTTTTATGCATGGTTGTTAGCTGGTGTGATCAAAAGTATTTTATATGTTCCGTATTTTCCATGTAGTTCAATCTTGTCTCAGTTTTGTGTTCAGTTTTGTTTGGACAATGAATTTATGCCTACTGTTAGTTAGTGTTACTAGAGATAGAGAGCATGTGGGTCAGGAAGGTGGAGCTATCAGGCGTTGTGGGAATAGACCTTGTTGGGTGGATGGATTAATAAATTGGAAAGGTTCTTTGTGTAGCAAGACATTCACCCATGTGAAGATACAATGGGCATTCTGGAGTATGGAGGGTGAAGCCATGCTTTGGTTTCAATGTTGGTGCCAAGAGGATTTCTTTAGAATTTGTTTGAGAAGGTGAAGAAGGAACCAAAATATTGTCCTTAGAGGAGAGAGGGAGATGCCACTAAATTCTGGGAAAAATGACTGAGCAACGAGAAATTGAAGTGTGGTAGTGACAAGACCGATTCTTGGTCCTTAAGGATTTCGGCCAGCCTTGTGCCATCATTGAAATTTATCATAGTAAAAATTCCATGGGCTAAGCTAATATTCAACAAATTATATCTAAAACTAGTACAAACTCTACCAGTATTCCTTAAATTTATGAAATATGGATTCACTCTTGGTGATCTCAATTTCCTTTATCACTTGTTAAATATCTGAACTGTGTTTTCGTGTTCAGGGATGGAGTTAGTGAATCACAATTTAATCAGGTTTTGACAGTCGAGCTCAACCAGATAATCAAGGTTACACCGCAACTCTTTCACTGTTCATTTTGATAATGTGCTTGATTGCTGGAATCTTACGTACACATTGTTCTGAGTGGGTGCTTAGATTACACATTTCTCTCTTTAAAGAAAATGGGAAAAAGTTAATATTTTCTACAGCCCCTACCTCTTAAAAAAAATAAGAAAAATGTAGGTGAAAAATGCAACCAATTAAACAGATGTTTCCTCCTAATTATAGGATTATAATTTCAGGCCTATCAACGTCTTGGTGAGGATGATGTTCCCAAGTTCACCGTGATAGTGGCACAGAAAAATCATCATACTAGGCTGTTTCAGGCTAATGGTCCTGAAAATGTTCCTCCTGGTATGCTACTTGTTTTGTTTACTTACTTGCATACAGGTAACGCACAGGATCATTGTAATATAAATTTTGCTCTTCTTCTTCAGGGACTGTCGTGGACACAACAATCACGCATCCAAGTAATTATGATTTTTACATGTGTGCTCATGCGGGGATGCTGGTATGTTTACGTAGCATGAGGTTTTAGAGAAATGTTTGATTGTGAATTAAATTGGTATTTGTTGTTTTGTTTCCTGACCATATAATAAATACATAGGGAACATCTAGGCCTGTACATTATCATGTGCTACTTGATGAGATTGGTTTCTCCGCAGATGGCTTACAAAATTTGATCCATTCGCTGTCCTATGTGTATGCACTCAATCTTTTGTTTATATACATGCTTTCATTATTACCCTAAACCCTACTTAGTTGCTTCTTTATATACTTATTTCAGGAACCAAAGAAGCACAACTGCAACCTCAGTTGGTACATATACAATAATAGTGTTTTTTCATCTGACAGAAGTGATGTGATTAATTTGTTTCTAATAATTTATCCTCATTTTTTATTCTTCAGTGGCACCAATATGCTATGCGCACCATGCTGCGGCTCAGATAGGACGGTTTTTGAATCTTGATGATTTATCAGAAACGGGCTTAAGTTCCATCCCAGAGCTTCCTAGATTGCATAAGAATATCAGGAGTTCCATGTTCTTCTGTTGAGCTCATCAAATCAAAGCGTAAATGTACATTTAGTAATACTCAGCCCAAATTCTGTTTGATGGGGGAAATGGATTCTTGGGCATTGAGACTTCTTTGCGTACATTGTTAGCTATGAAATACGTATTTCTCTTCAAAATGTGATTTTAATTCATGCGTAAGATTTAATTTAATTTTATGAATTAATAACTTAAACAATGACAATATTTTTGCTCTATGCTTCTGAGTGAAACGACAAGGACAGATATTTGAATGCATTAAGAGAATTTTGGAATACAGTTTTGATGGTACCAAAATAGAAAAGTAAAGCTTGGCTTTGAATTCTCTCCCAATTGTACCTCATTCAAATGTAAAGAAGTAAAAGAATTGTAACTTTATTAGAAAAGTAGTAAAGAAGGTGAAAAAAGTCATGGAAAAGGAATGCATCTCATCCACGGCTCCATTGTCTTTCCTCCAAAACTCTAAATGAAAATAAAAGAAAGATTAATCAGTTCAAATCTAAAACCATCAAACCCCACATATTGGTCTAAAACGTAGATTATGAACATACGAAATCCTCATCCATGAAGTAAGGATGCTTTAGAGCAGCTGTCGCAGAAATCCTTTGGCTTGGATTCAAGCAAAGCATTGCCTGCAAAAAAAAACCGATAAATATGGCATCAGAACAAGAATTAAACAGTAAACTTTTTCTTTAAGGAACATCCATCTTTTCCTTTCTACAATTTTCCAATTCTTAGTATCATAATGACTTAGTTCTTTGCAGAGTTTCATGACCTTTTACAAAACTTAACAGTAAGACCTAATGACCTTTTACATATGTAGAAGCCAAAATAAGTATCCCTTCTTCCAAGGATTAAATTGAAAACGACTTAAATATTTAAAAATCAAATTGATTGCTTATCCTATTTACAGTATTCATTCTATAAATTTTTTAATTCAAAACATAATTTTTATTTGAAATATTCTCTTTATCAATTTTTCTCTTGCAAAACATAACCTATTTGTATAAGCAATGTTGCATAAATTTTATTAACCAGTATTGCTCAACTTGGAGTAACCTAGGCTCCAGACACTTGAATTCCTAAAATAACACACATCTCCAAATTGCTTCTTTAAGGACAGATACTACAGAAATTTATTTATTGTTCGTAGAAACTGTCCGTTGCTTAGAACCAAAACAAAACTGTGGAGTAAAACTTACTGATAGAAGATCGAGGCCATTTCGTTCCAGTCCAGGAAAAAGTGTTTCCAGGCCCTGCATAGCAGAGTAGAGTTGTAACTTTTAAAGATTCTATGAAAAGGCAACGAGCCAAATAGCCATTGAGAAATGAGAATTTAGTACCACTGGTTGAAAAATCGGGAAGAGATGAAGGTTACGTATTACTCCAGAGACTCCTGGCCATGTTTCCTCTGTGGGGGTACCTAACAGTCTTCACAGAGAAAATTCTTTCTTGTTTCAATCATAAACGAGAATTGCATGCAAAAGTCAAGTGGATATTTTTATGTGTGTCAAATCATACCTGAACATTACGTCTAACTCATCCCGGCCTTCAATCAGTTGGAGCAAAGGTTGTCCAAGTAGCATCTCAGCAAATATACAACCAACAGACCACAAATCAATTGCAGCTGAATATTGATAGTTGTCACACAAGACTTCAGGTGCCCTGTACCAGGAAGTTCCTAACTGACTAGTGTATTAGTGAGGTGTCCACTTTATAATAAGACTTTTATTTATATACCAAAGCTAAAACTATACCTAATCATTTGTGGAACATCATTATTTTGTAATAAAGCTTTTATACCATACAAATGTCTTACTAACCAATCATAGTTTGTGACAGAAAGAACAAGTTGAAGAAAACATGTATGCAAGTTACAACCGTCATCAAAGTTTTTCTTTTACTTTTCTCTATTGATAAATCAGTTCACGAAAACAAATTTCTAGCATATATTTTATTCATTATAAATATTAACATAGAAGTAAAATATTATTAATAAAAGACTAATGAATATTATCTTGAATTTTTAATAATACATATAAATCAAACATATTTTTTAAATCTCATGATTAAAAATAAATGAAAGGAGTAGCATATTTCTTATTTTACATATAAAGAGGGACCGTGATTTCTATGTTTATATGCTATGTATATATATGCAAATGAAAGGATAATGCAAGCAAAATATACAGTTCAAAGGAATAATGAAATACTGGAAGATATGATATTTATAATCACGGGATGAACTTAAAAAGAAAAATTAGAAACTTGAAAACATAATATATAATTAACCTAAATAAGCCAGAGAGAATCAATATGTTCCTTTCAAGTCAATTATACCTTCTCAGAATACATCAGGTCATCTCTAAACTCTCTAGCCAAACCAAAATCCGCCACTTTGATCAACATTGTAGGTTCATGAATCAGCACATTCCCTGGTTTCAAATCTCTATGCAGAACCTTACGCGAATGGCAGAACTCCACAGCAGAGAGTATCTGGTACATGAAACTCTGCAAGCAAAAGAAATTTAATCACGGCAGTTACAGGAGTTTTAGAATTTGAGATTCGTTTACCTCAATCTTAAAAGTATTTATAGATAAAGTGATTTATATATAGATGGATAGATATAGATATATATCATTAGTGAGAATGTATGTTTGATCCGTTAATGATAACAGGAGTTTATTTGACTTCAGTCAAATCTTATTTTACAAAAGGATAAACCCTCAAGTATTAATATTCTATAAAAAAAAATCTGAAAATATAATTTGTTTTTCTTTTTAATAGTATCCTACATACTTAAATAATTGTTTTCCACAAACTTAATTATTTACTACAGTTGTATTTTCTAGACTTAACCTCTTACTGTTTATCTTAATTTCTAAATTTAATAATTTACTTTTATTTTAGTATCTACACTTAACTATTTATTATTATCAGTATTATTGTTACTATTATTATCTATATTCTTAAATTCAATTTTCGGAGTGAATATAGTTAAGTTTAGAAAGTAACATCATACGGGTTGAGTTCAGAGACTAAATGAATATGCAATAGTTAATTTTAGTAACCAAATTAATAATAAATGGGTCGTTCAATTTACTAACCACTAAACTAAATTAATATACAAATTAAACCTTTTAGAGATTTTTATGAACTTTAATAATTTTAGAACTTAAATGACAGTTCACTATACAATCTATTTATCCTTCTTAACAGTGATAAATGTCAGGTTATTCTAAGCAAAATTGATTTTAACACAAAATCACAATTTAATTAAAAGTGATGATGAACAAAATTTACTCTAAATTTTATAACAAAATGCCTTTTATTGAAATATCCAAACATAAATCACTTTATTAAAATCAACTCTAACTAAAATCAATTTAAATCTAGGTTTGCTTTCAGAATTCACATTTAATGCAAAATTTCTTTAGATTCAAAAGATCCTTTAAAGATCCACATCCAACAATGCCTAATGCATTTCTGAACAAATTAAAATCAAATTCATAAAACAGTAGTAAAAGCGCACTGTCATACCTTTACAGTCAACGCATCCATGGAAAAACGACTGTCATAAATGAACTCATGAAGGTCGAAATCGAGATGCTCGAAGATAAGATTGACATATCTGTTTTCGGTGAATCCGACTCCAAGCAGCCTGACAATGTTGTCATGGTAGAGGTCTTTGAGGAACGACACTTCGCGGATGATCGAAGACGGAACACCCTGGCTCATTCCGACTAATGTGATCTCTTTCATGGCGACGAGTGCGCCGCTGTTATGATCAAGGCACCGGTACACTCGCCCGTAGCCACCTTCCGCCGCCATCTCCAGTATCTCCAAGTTCATTGCCGACGTTTCACTGTAATCGTCTCTGCCTTTATCGCAGATGTTGCACCATGCCAGACGTGTCATCCTACTCCACCACAAATATAACCATTAATCACTCAGATGTAATCGAAAGAGGAAAAAACACAGAAAAACGATAAACATCGATTAGGTTATCGAATCCAAATATCACTGTTCTTGAAGCAAAGACGAGTGATAAATAATAATAATTACAGAGAATCGAAGGAGTCAATCCAATTGCCAAACCACCACATTCTGAAAGATTGTTTGATACAGAGAGACGATAGCAACTGTAACAGAATTTGGACCAAACTTTGAAAGAAATCACTGATCACTGAACCCACTCCATTTTTATAGCTTTCTTTGAGTTACAATTTCCCGCGAAAAAGAATAACAAACTTTTCGCTAACCAGTAGAGGTCTGCCACGTGGCAAATATATTGTTAGTTTATTGCTGTTAGGTAACGGTTACTTAACCGAGCAAAATATTACACGGGTATATATTTTTTTTAATTATTTTTTTATTTAGATAGCTAATTGATGCTTTAATTGTTTAATTCAAATAATTTAATGTAATAATCTATTCATATTTGAAATTTACTTAATTATGTTTCCTTCTTGCACTTTTTTTTTCTTTATTTTAATAGTTATTTCTATCAAGAAATTTACATGACTAATAGAGAAGGAACTTAATCTTAATTGAAAAAAAAATAATATAAAAAAGAATTACAATTTTATTAGGACAGAATATTAATATTGAGGATTATATTGAAACAAAATATTTTTGAGGATGAAACCATGAAATCAAGTATTTTGTAATTTTCTGAACCCTTATATACCTGCATGGTTTCTGAACCCTTATATACCTGCATGGTTTCTGAACAACAAAGTTCTTCATATTTACAAAATAGTGTACATTGGGCAAAACTTCCTAGTCACGAACAGAAGAAAATATTAACACACAAATTTATGGCACCCGCAGCAAATTTACAAGGGAAAGGGAGACCTCAGAAAAATGAAATAATTTCGAATCAAAGTGGCAACCATGGACAAATAATGTTTACAAGCTTGGATCATATTTAACAGAGAAGGTTGCAGTTGTACTTGCACTTGCAGCATATGACATGGTGTTACCCTGGCTATCTGAAGCAGAGGATGCATTGTAGGAAGATGAACCCTTGGTATCATTATCAACATCTTTTTTGTCTCCTCTGATTTTCAGGTCCATGAAATCTGAAATCAAGCCTGGTTTTGTTATCTTACTTTCATCAATGTCCATTTCTCCAGTGAGCATCTTCACCACAGAAGACATTGGTGGCCGGAGTTTGGATGTGTCCTGAGTGCAGAGAAGTCCAACTTTCAGAAATGTACAGGCCTCCTCGGCATCGAAATACCCGTCTAGGGATGCATCTACAAGCCCTACCAGTTCCCTTTGCTGATAAAGTTTCCATGTCTGGACAGAAATGTTAATCAAGTGTAAGTTAGAGTCCCACATTATGTAGAAATGAATGAAATGAACAATATACAAGAAAAAACTTGTAAACCTATTGTCTTAAGATTTTTTGAGAGAACCCAACAAGAAGCTCAAATTAAGAGCTGGTAGAAAACTATCTTAATGTCATAGAATATGAGTACTTGTAGCACAAACACTAAACAATACAGCACTACACAATGCGGACCCGGACACTTCAACATGTGTAATCTTCAAAATGTAAGACACGAAGACACGAATCTATATATTATTTCATCATTATGAATTATATAAATTCACAATCAGGATTTATGTAAACAAGTTTAGTCAAATATAAGAAAATGAATCTAATTTGTCTATCTAAAATCCTAAAGTGAAAAAAGAATATAATTCATTTAGGGCATTTTATCCCTTTCTTGACCATCATTATTGAAAAGGACACTTTAGTTTAAATTTATTTAAAGACAAATTAACAACTTTAAAAAATTTCACATTATATGAAGATGTGATAATTCAAACAACAAATATTCTTTCAGATATGATACAGTCTTTTGATAGTAGTATCAGAACTGTCAGATGGGTTTACCAAATATAATTTTAGTCTAGAGGTAGACTCTCACAACTTCTGGTTCAATGTTCCCTATTTAAAGCATAACTCTAAAATTTCAATGTTTTTTCATGCTGAAGGAACAAAAGAAATTTGAATGTTGAGGCTTCCAATCAGGTACACCTTAAGGTGGGGTTTATAACTTCTTAATCAATCACAATTGAATGGAGCTTGGATGGAAAACTAAAGTAGAAAGAAGAGAAAGTGAAGTTCTATAACAAAAAAATTAGTGGAGACTAGAACTTGGACCTATTTGGATGAGTTTCTTCATAAGCACTTCTTGGGGAGAAAAATAAGAAAAATTAAACTTAGCTTCTCTATAAGCTAATTTGTAGAAGCTTTCCATCTAGCTTCTCTAAATTTTTATTTGCATAAGCTAATTTTAGCTCGTGAAAAATTTGTTAACTGAAAAGAAAAAATAACTCAGAAGAGGCTCCATATTTATTGATCAAGGTTTACAATCATTCTGTTGTTTAAACTCACCATCTTCTGTACAGTTTCTATACATGCAGGACCAATTTCACAGGTGAAAGGTAGTTAAAATCCACAAAAATTGAGTTTGTTAGACACAAGATAGTGTAGTATGAACTAGCCATCACTGATGAGGTTGCAAATAAGGCAACCCCCATAGAAGACACAATTAAAGCTTTCCAACATTTTCCATACAACTTGAAGCTTTCAATAAAAGGTTATGTTATCACATACTTGGCAGTGAATAAACAACTAAGAAAATAGAAATGACATACCGTTTCTAAGAGAAACTGCTCTCCTATCGGTAATCGTGTATTAGTGTGACATCTTCCACTCACTATCTCCACAAGGAGTACACCAAAGCTGTAAATATCTGCTTTACGTGTCAGGTGCCCCCTTAATGCATACTCTGGTGCCAAATAACCTCTGAAATAAAAGATGCAGCATTAAGTAAAGGAAGTCAATAACAGTAACAGGAGAAGAGAAGCTTTCCTCTTTATCATGTGAGAAGTGAAAGTTTATGAATGAATACACGGGACATAATATACAATTAATCTCTAGGTCCAACCAATTTTGCTGTGATAGATTCTGATAAATTCTGACACTATCTTAGAAAGTAAACTTCAATATAGTAAGTATTATTCAACCATATCTCTAGTCAAAGTGGGATTTCCAACTCAAGAGGAAGAGAATTGCTCCAACAAATTTATCAACCAATTTATGTATATTTCAATAAAAGAATCCCTGATCTCTATCAAGCACTTCAATGATCTCAGTTGTGTAGTGGTTGATGATGAATTTACAACAAGCAAGATTTCGTGTGTGCTGCATTTAATGGACTAAAACTCTTGCAGAGCAAAGGCTCAACCAAAGGAATCCCTTGTCAAGATTAAAGAAAAATACTAACAGATAATCTAAAGTAAGTTGAACATAAAATTCAAAGTCACCAATTTACAACAAAATGAATTCATATAAATATTGAACAGAATCAATAAAGTCAATTACATTCTAACATTCTCAAATTTTTCAGTATTATGCTATATAATTCTTCTGACCATTCAACAGAGATGAAGTCTTACTTTTGGGAAGGAAAAGGAAAGTAAAAGTTTCCAATTTATGCACAGGATGTTTATTAAAATACTCACATTGTTCCTGCCACACGAGTGCTGACATGAGTCATGTATGATGGAATAAGCTTTGCAAGACCAAAATCTGAAATCTTAGGTGTAAGGTCTTTGTCAAGGAGAATATTGCTTGCTTTTATATCCCTATGAACAATATGTGGTTTTACTTCTTCATGTAGATAGGAGAGCCCACGTGCAATCCCAATGCAAATCCTAGATCTTGTTTTCCAATCAAAAATATTGTTATTGTGACCTGAACCTGCAATTGAAGAGAAAATAACTTATTCAGAAAGCATAGGTAAGGAAAATAAATTAATATAACAACTCCATGATATTCTAAATGACACAATAGAATTTCTGTTCTCAAATTTTCTCAGAAAACTTTACCACAAAATTTCAAAGCATTTACCTAAAATGGTTTGCGCAAGGCTATTGTTCTCAAGAAAATTGTAGACTAATATTCGGTTTTTCCCTTCCACACAACAACCATATAGCTTAACCAAATTTTCATGCTCTATTTCTGAGATGACATTAATCTCTGTCATAAATTCTTTCACCCCTTGAGTTGATTCTTCTGAAAGAACTTTTATAGCAGCTAGTTTCCCATCTTTTAGTAATCCCTGATCATCCACCATAATATTGTTAAGTTTTCACTGATAAGGAAAGGAAGAGAAAAATAATGATCAATCAAATGGATACGATGATGCAACCAATATTCAAAAGCTACTAAATTACCTTATAAACAGAACCAAAGCCACCCTGCCCAATTTTATTGGACTGACTGAAATTGTCAGACGCAACTTTTAGTTCTTTGAAGGTAAAGATTCTTACATTTTGAATGCCTGAGAATTCTGTTCACAAACATATTCAGTCAAAATCAAGCACTCTAACTAGATTTTTTATGCATTTTTTCATAGGTATATTGATTCTACAACAATATTCTTAGATTATGTTAAAGATTAAACTCAAAACCATCAGTTTTATTTTCAGTAAGCAGGAATTTGAATGACCAAGAATAATTACTTTTAATGCTAGTTTTACATATCATTTATAGCATAATTCAAATTTTGAATGTCATTTATAACATAACAGTTATCAGGAAACAAATGTGAATTTGAGAAGTCTATTGTTCGGAAACTAAGTGAAATAAAAATATATTATCAGTTCCCATATTAATCTAATATTATTGTTAAATTACCTTCATCAATATCTGGATCGAGTTTTGGTGCAGAAGGCACTTTCCTACTAAATGAGAATGGGAAGCAAGTCATGACTAGAGGATGAAGTATTCGAACACGGCCAATAATATGAAATGGAATAAATATCTTTGAATTAAACCACTTAAAAGGTCACCTGGAAGAACCACATAGAAGTGTCTGTCTTAGAATAATAAAGTGGAAGTCCAATATAATGATAACCATAATGCTAAAACTTCAGATCTTAAAACATGAAAGCAAACAAACTACATTCACAGATTGCTAATTACTATATCAGATGAAACATACAAAAAAGTAAAAAAGTAATAACTAATATCATGGTCAAGGCTCCAACATTTTTTTCAATATTCCAAAGATATCATCAGTTCTATTAAACTAAATTAAATGCACAAACATCAGCATCATATTGCAGTTCAAGTAGTCAGATTTTCACTGATTACAAATACTTTCTTTTCAAGCAAAACATGTTTGAAAATTTTATGAAAGACGCAGGTGACAAAAAAACAAGTATATTTGACAGTTCCCAGAGCCATATAGCTAAAACAAACTAAGGATGCATCTATAGTCCCCAAAATCATTCTTCTTTTGCTGCCTTCCAAGAGGGTTCCTGAAAAGATGACTATTTCTCCAAAATTGACCCAAAACCCCCTTCTCCACATCTATTCTTAACTAAACTAATTATCTGTATCTCAACCACTGAATTCAGAATTTCCATATGTCGGAAAAGCATAATCTTAAATGAAAACCATTTTTTTCACCTATATCCTAATTTTCATACAGTTCTCTTGCTCTAAACTACAAGTTTGAGCATTTCGTGCTTCATTTTGTGCTTGTTTTTCAAATCTCAAAGAGCATTGTGAATAAAAATGTGAACTTGGCTTCCTCGGGAACTAAAATAAACTATAAGAGAGAGAATCAAGAGCCCAATCATAAATTTAGAGAACAAGTAAAAAATTAAATGAAGCAAAAGATTATCCACAGGAACACCCATAACAGAAGGATAACGAGAAACTAAAAGTGCATTACATGGCAGAAACGAACCTTGGAAAGTAGTGAAAACAAGAACAAAAATTGAAACCAAAAAGAGAAGATTTTTCTGAGAGATGAGAAGAAAGGGTGAGAGTTAATGGGTTGGTTGGGTTTGGTCAACAAGGAACAGTGTCTGAGATTATTACGATGATGTGGTGTTGTGGGTTTCTATTCTCTGTGCAGCTTATTAATACATCTTGCCGCGTAGTGTGAAGGGACCGCGTTTGGAATGTGAAATCGCTTCTATCAATGCAATTAATTGACTTTCTAAATAAATTAACAAACTACTAACCTTTGATAATTCTGAAAAATAAGTCAAGTCATAACTACTGTCTTCTGAATATTAGTTAAAAAATTTAAATATACTTTATTATTTTATTACAACTATATATATATATATATATATATATATATATATATTGCTGTAAAGACTAGTTTCCCAACGGTCAAGTTGCAAACTTTGACTTATCGTACATAGAAATAGAAATGTTGAGAGTATATTAAAAAGGTATAAAGTATACTGGTAATAATTTAATCTAAATTTTATTTTTGTACAGTTCAGTTGTCACGTGAATTACTATTATATGAAAGTTGTGAATATGAAAGCTAGAATATGTCATTATACTCGTTCTATGATATATGTTTATAATGCAAATGTTTGTCGAAGTTGGCTAGGTTTAAGAAAAGTGAATTTTTCTGTTCTGATCTTAAATTTGAGAGATATTGTCGATTTTAAAAGTAGATATTTTGTTACAGTTTTATCTTTAAAAGATTGTCTTGAGTAGTGTGAGACTACTGGAGACTATATTGAGGGATTATATTAGACTATATTGACTGAAATATTATATAAGTGTTCCAGTATGCTAATACAGTCCCACATCGTTTAAGAATGGAGGTTAAGGGCAGTTTATATTGACTTAAGGTCGGAACAATGGCGTCCACCGTGAGGTCGAAGAGGTTCCTTCGCCCCTCAACTAGGGGATCCACTCCCCTTAGACCTCGACTGGGGGGCTTGTTCCTGTATGCCAATACAATGTTTAACCCGCTTAACTCACAACAACAAAAATCAACTAGATTTTAATATTATTGAAATTGAACAACAATAAAAATGTTTCGAAAGTAAGACAAGAAGATGATGATTAATCAAAAAGTTTTTATGGATTTTTAGTATGTTAGACAATAGTTTCTTTTTATATTTCCTTTTTATGAAAGATTTATTTTTGACATATTTATTTATTTAATTTAGATGTTAATCTTATCTTTATTTAACTTAAATGGTAGAGTAATGTAAACATATGAAACATTAAAACAAAATTATTATGCATGTAGCTTTTATAAAAGATTTTTCTTATGCAAGCAGGGTTGCACAGTCGCAGATCAATTGTGACATCCCTTTATATATATTTATATTTATATACGATTTCACTTCAATTCAAAACTTAAATATGTTCTTTATTTGTAAAATTAAATTTATATTACATGAGGTAATTATATCTGTTTTAATTTGATATCTGTTTTCTAGAATTTTTTCCTTTGTTTTGAACTTTTCAATAGTATTATAATTTAAAAAAGAAATCACATAAGAGTTTGTACTTTTCAGTTGTACTCTTTCCCAGAGTCACCTTCCTTATTGTGTATAATTTAATAATTATTTAATTACAGTAATTGATTTAATTTTTTAAGTGCGTGAATATTTTATCAACAAAAATGTTTAATTATTTTTCAACTTGCTTGTGCCACATACTTTCGTTAGGTGAGATGATCGCTGCAGGCTTCATGTGCACGTGGTCAATATTCAACATCAACAATTTTTTATAATCAAAATATCAACAACTTGAAGGAAGAGATTATAACAAAAAGGCTTAAATATGGATTTAAATTTAATTAATAAAAAAAATTATTTTAAACTTTTTTAGAAAAGTTTTATTTTACTATTTTAGTCCAGAAAGTATTTTAAAGAACGTTTTGAACAGTAGAATAAAATGGCATCAACAGTATTTTTGAAACTAAAAATAATTAAAAAAATATAAATATTAAAAACGATAAATGGAATTTGTTATTTTGTTGGTCATTATAAAAACATTTAATTTCTTTTGGTTTATCTTGATCTAACATTTTAGTTTCTTTGGAGCTTCCGATCTTGAGATATCATTGTTTAAATAAAAATACCTTTTATTGTTTATGTAAGAAATGAATAGTTGTATTCTTTTAAAATATAAATAAATTATAAATATATTAATAGTTTAATTATTTAATGTTTTTAATTTTATTAATATATGAGATAGTAGCTTATAGTTTTGTCCAAAATAAACTAAAAATTTGAGTTTAAGTCTAATTCATCTTAATAAAATTATTTATTTAAAGTGAAGTTTATCCTCACATATATACCATAAATTGGTCATCAATATAAAAATTTAACATTTTCTACATTTCAAATACTAAATTGTACCCTTTTAAAAAATCATGATTTATGTAAGGGTTTTTGACCATAATGGATTATTTTTTTCTTTTTACCAAAAATGGGGTTCGTTTAAAAAAAATTACAAATTTAGGCAAGTCGTGTCAATTTGGTACGACTTCATATGCACAAATTGTTTCAATTTGACACGACTCTGCCATGTCATACTGAAATTGTGCCAACTTGGCACGACTTCTGCCCTATCATACTGAAGTCGTGCCAACTTGGCACAACTTCTGCCACGTCATTTTTTTTAAAAAAAATTATTGTTTATATATTGGGTAGTAAGTTATGTAATGTTAAAAATTAATTTGATACGTAACTTCTAAGAGTGTTAGTTTTAAGGAACAAAAAATTGGATAATCGTGTATGGATCATGTCCGGTGCCATTAAATATTAAAATATCAAAAAATTTGCCCACATGAGACATTAAATATCAAAATATACTTTTTGGCTAGTGGGAAACCATGTCAGGCGACAATGTCCTTAGGAGTTAATGGCTCAAAGTTTGAATAAGCTTATTATCCAAACATGATCCATACACGATTATCCAATTTTGTGTTCCTTAAAACTAACGCTCTTAGAAAATTATGTATCAAATTAATTTTTAACATTACATAACTTATTACCTAATATATAAAAAATAAAATTTAAAAAAATATGACGCGGTAGAAGTCGTGTCAAGTTGGCACGACTTCAGTATGACCAGAGCATAAATCGTGCCAAGTTGGCACGACTTCAGTATGACATCGCAGAGTCGTGTCTAATTGGGACGATTTGTGCATATGAAGTCGTGCCGAATTGATACGACTTGCCTAAATTTGTAATTTTTTTAAAATAGACCCCATTTTGGTAAAAAGCATAAAAAATAACCCATCATGATAAAAACCCTTTATGTAATCTGTATATTTTAAAAATTATCAAAATTATTATTGATAAAAAATTATTCTTTAAATAATGAGTATTATAATTAAATATAGTTCACTCTTAACCAAATTAATTATACTTTTGTTAATTAAAATTAACTAGACTACTTTTTAACTTGATAAATTTGAGTAAATTTAGTTATTTGAAAATATTGATAGTTTTCAATTTTGGAACAATATTTAGAAAATAAAATGACTAGATGAAGATGTGATGTGATGTGATGCTTCATTAGATTCTTTTATATAAAATCCATGACACTAAATTGATATTCCAATTAACACAAGCCGTGGTGAAAAATTAGTGTCTTACAAAAACAAAATTAATATAATATTAGATTTTTCAATTTTCTGTTGACCTTTTACTCACTTTTTACATTTTTATGTATTCGAGAACCGGGCTGGCTCTAGAGAATTATTGAGAAGATTTTTCTTTATCTTCGTCGGTTGGTCGTAGTGCACTTCAATTTCATTCTTTGCTAGCTTCTTTCTTCTCCTTACTTGTCGTCGTAATACAGACTCGGATGGTACCTGCAGAAGGCAATCTGATGCTCAAGTCAATAAAGGTGTTCGACACTCGGTTGTCAGAGCACGGTAGATGATGACGTACCTGGACCTTGAAATGTGTGCTATTTATATTACCTTTAGTGGACTTTCCTTATTGGACCATGTTAGGGAGTTGAACCGCGATTAAGGATGCATTACCTAGTTCTTAATCGTGAATTAGCTTTATTGACTATGTTTAAGCGTAACTGGATTTGAGGTGTTGATCGGCCCATTGATATAGTTCATGACATTGGTCGACCCAATAATAGAGACTGATACATGTGATAGGTCGTACAACTTTCACCAGTATATTTTATATTATATTTATTACTATCTTTTGTTTGAGCGTAAATCCATTTACATCGTTTAAATATTTAATTTTTTTTATTATAATAATGCAGTTTGAAGATTAACTTTATACTGTTAAAAATATAATTATGAAAATCTAAATACGAAAGTTAAGTTATTATAAATAAAAAAACCCACAACATAATTTTAAGATCTTGAGGTTGCTTATTATTCATTATAACATGTTTAGCACTAAAAATACTTTTGTCTGAATCTAGTTGTTCTTCGAAACTCTAAAAGAAATAAACTAACATTCCAAAATATTTTTACATTAATTATCTATCTGATAATTTTTTTATTTGTAGAAGTATAACTTTATGAAACGTGAAGATATTTCTCACTAATTTTGGTGTAATTCTATATTTTAATTATTAAAATAGATATTTTTTAAAAAAAATTAAAAAATAGATAAAATATGACAAAATATCAAAATGATATGAATTAAGATGGCACCAATTGAAATCGTCTCAACACCACACAATATAATCAAATTTTAATTAAAATCATATTATCTTAACGTTACTTATTATTTTAATCATTTTTAAAAAAATATTCATTTTATTATTAAAAAATAAAATTATATTATATTAATAAAAAATTTACTATATATATATATTATGTGTGTACTATTCTGTATTATTTTTGGGTGCTATAATCTATTGATGTAAAATAAATTTTAACAATAAAGTATAATAACTTAAATGTAAATTTATTGATAAAATATTAGAATTAGAAGCATACCTACAAGAATTGATGGCTTCAATAATAAGTAGTTGTTTTTATTTATGATAATAGTTTGAGTTGTGAAGTTGCAACCAAACTTCTTGAAGCCATCAGAAACCCTATCATTGACTTTTCTCAAATATATATTATGTCATCTTGATGATGTAACACTCAATATTCATTTCTTTACGTCTGCAACTTGCTTTCTTGGTTAGTTCCACTTAGTATTTAAAAAAATAAAATTGTATAGTAAATTATAAATTTTAAAATAATTTCATTTTCATAAATTTTAAATAATTCTTTAATTATCATTTATTTTAAGTGGATCACGATGGCTTAAGAAGAGCATGTGAATGACTGTGATATTAGGGCCCTTGGTCTTTAGAGAGGCTACATTATTGTAGAGAGACTCTCCTGGGTCAAGCAATTCTTTAGAATATTTAAATTAAAGTTATTAATAATAGATATAAATAACTATTATTTATTAATTAGATAGTATGATACTCTTACTTGCACTATTAAGTGTTGTAGGAGGCACTTCACCACTTCTCTTTGTAGATGGCATAATGGATGCCATGCTCCCACCTAGTTGGAAAGGCCTAACAATTGACCAATATGATGGAACTACGAATTCAAATTTCTATGAGATCCAAATTAGCTTGCCTATGTCGCTTGTTTTTCACATCTTTAAAGGGTGACATTGAGTTAGTTCACTAGGCTTCCACCCTTCTTGATTGACTGTTTCAACATGTTTGTAGCCAAGTTTGGAACACATTGCGACCATCTAATCACATCACTTGACGTTCATTGCCCTAGAAAATATTCAAGAGAAAAAGGGAGAGTCATTAAGACATTTTACAAATTTTTTGGGAAGGTATCTTTGAACATCTGCAACCATAACCCCGAAGTAGTCATGCACCATATAGTCACAACCTTGAGATTGAGACCTTTCATAGATAGCCTGTGCAAAAAAAATAGTGGTTGGCCTAGACGAACTATGACAATGAGTCGCGAAATTCTTGCAACTAGAAGAGTTGTACGACTTCATAAGTAAAGTAATGAATGAGATGATACTTAAGAAAAAGCACAAAAAAAAGGAGAGATCAGGTCGAAATCATCATGTTGTGAGGCAAAGAGAACATCGGGGACCAAGATTCTATTTGTAATCCCCCGTGAATGCATACCGAATTGGAATCCTTGAAGATGTCTTTAGTGTCGAACTTATCCCAACTCCCAAGAAAGTACCCACCCTACCAAATGTTGACACCAACAAACCCTATAGGTATCATGGAATTTTGGTCATGCCACCGAGGAGTGCTTGGCCTTAAAATACAAGATCAAGAAATTAATATAGGCAGGCCACCTACAAAAGTTTGTGAAGGATTTCAGATATCAGATAGTTGGTCACTTGCCTAGGCGAAGGGAAAATGCACTCTCCCGAGTCATGACGAACATAACCATTAAAGCGATTTTGCACAAGATGACAAAGAACAACATAGGTTGAACCAATGTTCCCAGTTAACACAGAAAGAGAGGGACCGAAAAACACATCTATGAGGTGTCATTAACACCATCGCAGGAGTTTGCTAGGGAGAAGCGTCGACTTCCACAAGAAAACGACATCTCTGGATAGTACAATCATTAAATGTTGTGGCATCATGCCCCCTGAAAGTGAATGTCGCCCGTTACCTTCATTGATGTCGATTTGAAGGCCATAGACCCTATGCTGGATGACCCAATGGTCATCACGATATAAATAGAAAAAATTGCAGTTATGAAAACCCTAGTCGATCAGGGAAGCTCGGTGGACATCCTCTATTAGAAGATGTTCCAGAAGCTACAAATCCTCAAAAAAGGATATGCACTCTTATGATAAGATTGTAGGGTTCTCGTGAGAAAAGGTAGATACAACATGTTACATTGACTTGTATACAAAGTTTGATGAAGGTGGTCTATGAAGCAAAACTATCAAGATTCGTTATCTAATTGTCAACACTAACACCTTGGATAACACTCTCTTAGGGAGATCATCTCTAAAAAATTTAGGGGCGATCATAACAACACCTTAACTAGCAATAAATTTCCCTCTGCGTCAAGTGACATCATCACGGTCCATGTCATGAACCAAAGGATAACAAGAGAATGTTATGCCACCAATTTAAGGATCACACCTCCATCTCTAAACCATGAATGGCCATGACCAAAAAGGGACAATATGGTAGCCATGAATGATTTCGACCCAAGATTAAATAATGGTCTCTCAGTAGAGATCGACGAAGACACCACCCTATTGTGGCTCAAGAATGAAAGACAAAACACTAGGTTAAGAACCTCTTTAACCAAGTCTGAGGCTGAGATGCTATCTAAAGTCCTAAAAGACAATGTCGGTTTATTTGCATGGATGATATCAGATATGTTGGGTGTGAATCCCGAGATTTATCATACACAAACTCTCAATTACAAGGAAGCACGACCAATGTCAAAAAAAAAAGAAAATTAGAAGAAGAAAAGAAGAACACAGCGAAAGAGGAGGTTGATAAGTTTATCAACGTCAAATTCATTCGAGAAGCTTGGTATACTACTTGTCTGACAAGTGCAATTACGGTAAAGAAAGCCAATGAAAAGTGAAAGATGTGCATCGACTACACGAAAACACTGACCATATACATTGAAAAATGAAAGATGTGCATAATTGAAACTATATACAGATACAAGATTGACATGGTCTAAGACTTGCACGGTTGAAGAGATCTAGGAAGCTTATCGAATACATGTTGGAAACTAACAAATAATTAAGTATGAGATTAATCCATAATCAAACATGTTAAACCATTTGTATTACTATAATAACACGAGGTTCGACACCTTTGACCATATCGATCGAGGCCCATCCTTGTGAAGGCACATTACCACTTGTCACCATTGGTGTTGCAACTTCTTTGGAGAAATTCATGCTAAATTTCTTAACAAGATCACTACATTACTTATTATTATGGGAGATAAAGAAAGAGTTTACCAAAATAATCACAACTGAAGCATACAAGGTTCTTTTTCTGTACAACAATACATGGAATCTCAAATCTTGTAAGCACAATTTGAGAATATGAAAATTTCTTAAAATATCAAAATTTGAATTGCTTTTGTGATTGTAATAGTTCTATAAAAGATTGATATAAAATTTTTGTTAGTTGAATTTGAAAACAGTTAACACTTTCTTTTTTACTGATTATGGATGTGTTAATTAATTATTTTCACTTTACAATTAATGCAAATAAAAATGTTTAATCGATTATGAAATAGTGTAATCAATTAATATCTTGTAACATGGTTTTCGAACTCTCTCGTTTAATCGATTATTAAAGAGATAATCAATTATCCTATTCTAAATTTCATTAGGAACTAACTAATCAATTGTACTAAAACTTAATCAATTAATAAAGTTAAAATCTTTTGAAAACATTTGTTTTTCACTTTTAAAAACTCATTTAATTTTTAATTCATTTTAGTATGGTTGGTTCCCAATTATAATGTTATGAATACTACATGTGAAACACTCAACAACAAACAAACCATGAAAATCAAAACTATCTAGACATATCTAGACATCTTGAGCATCTTTATCTTTAAACAATGTCATCAAAACATTTTTACATGAGACATGAATCACTTTTCAATTCCAACATCTTAAAAAAACTCTCATTTAAGAAAAATATCTAAAACTTCCACAAGCAATTAAGAACAGTTGTTAATTATGAAAACTATAGTTGTACTTTTTTAAAGAGATTTGAAAACCATTTTTGTTAAATACTAAAATAATTATAAATAAATATAATCAATTATTATGTTATTAATGTGATTTATAAAACATTTAGAACCAATTTAACAAATTATTATTAAATATGATTAATTATTTAAAAGAAATCAAATTGTTTAAGATAAATTATTATTATTATTATGTTTAATTAAATACAAAAATTAATTTTCAATACAAATTTACTGAAAATTATTTTAAAAATTAATTAATATTTACATTTAATCACTATAAAATAGTTGAAAGTACCCTCATCATCCTCTACGTCATCAAATGTAATCATGAATATGTCATCATTAAGTGCCGTAGTCATCTCTTTCTTCTTGAATATCTAATAATATATAATATACAATATTGATTTATTTTCATTAATTATCTAGATAAAGATAATAAAATACAAACCTTATCCCATTACATATTTATATCATTATATAAATGAAATTATAAAGAATTATACTTTCAAATATTAAAACAATTTGAAACAAATTTTAAATATAAGAAAATATATCTCACCAAGACATCGTTTAAACGACAATTGTTTTTTTCAAACAATTTTTTAATAAAAGAAAAATATTATTATTTTTCTTATTCAAAGAAGTGCTCAAATGACAATATATCACTTCAGTTATGAAACTTATTGGACAAGAAAAATAATTACATATATATTTTAAAAAGTGGTTTCTCAAGTCTGCAAGTTTAACAGTCAAATATGCTAAAATGAAACTAAATCCCATTAAAATAAGTGCTGAATAATATTATCGGAAAAGTAAGAGGACATAACATACATTAAGAAATATTTTTTTTATGTTAAATAACGATAAATGAAATTTATAATATAAAAAATAATTCACAATCTTCATCCAATTATGTAAATCACGTGAAAAGACTTAAAATTCCTTTTAGTTTAAAAACTTGAAGTGAATTCTACTTTTTTATCTCCAAGCTTAGATTTAAAAAAATATATTAAATTTACTATTCAGGGAATTAAAGTGTAAAAAAAAATGTTCCTTAAATTAAGTTTTTAGATTTTTATTTTTTAAAGATTAAATTGTTTTCTTTTTAATTTGGAAGAATAAAAAAAATTAAATACTAAAACGTTATAAAAATCTGATCCAGAATTAAAAGATAAATGAAATTAGATAATTCAAAGAAAGGCTGCGTCCTTAAAAGCTTTTCCATGTATCTTAGTTTTTCAGTTATAACTAGTATGCATTTTTTTATTATTACAATCATTGTCAAATAATTAATATAATTGTATTAATAGTATTGCCCGCTCAAATATTTATTTTTTTTATAAAAAATAATTTTTTTATTATTATTAAAATAGAATATGAAAAATCACCTCAATGCATGTTGATTGAATATCATTCTTGAGTTCTGAGGGTAAATTTCTTGTGAAGAAAATTTTCGTATGGATGTTGTAATAATGAAAGTTATAATTATGAGTTTGGAAACTTAGTTCTTGAAGTTTTCTTTAGCAAATATTGGAGATCTTTTGGGTTCATCAAGAAGTTTTCATATGTGTTGTATTTGGTTTAGGTGTAATTGTGACATTTTTGCTGGTTAGGGGTTCTTGGTTGGATTTCTTGTGTTTTGCTAGACATGGTGTTCAATGTTGTTTTCTGTAATACAGTTTTACTTTTGTATATTGAGCCTTTTCTGGTAGGATGCAAGAAAATGGTTTTAATATTTTGTAATATTTTCTTTTGTTAATAAGTTTGAGCATATAACTATAAGAAGTAATTCTCGAAAAAGAATAAACCAGTATAAATTTTCTGTTGTCTCGTCCTTGATCTTTTAATTTATGCACTAATTAGTTGTTATCAATTAGTTTAGAAAATTAACTTGTTAAAAGGTTATCTGTGAATCTTTCAATCTAATGATTCAATATAAGAAAGATTATAATTTTTTAAATTTGCAAAAAGGTTTTAAAGTTCCATTCATCCCACCCGTCTTAAACTTAGTTATATTATTTCTTACCATTTTCGATTAAAATTTATCCTTTCTAGCGTACTATTTATGTTTTTTTTTTTTCAGTTTTAGGGTTTGTGTTTACATGTTATACTTTTAACTTTTAAAAGGTTTTAAAGTTCAAGATTTAGGTTTATGGTTTAATTTTTCAAGTGTACAATTTAGGTTTCTAAAATCAATTTTAATTAAATTCATTTTACACTAAAAAAACAACTTAATCTTTCTTAAATTATTCCATTACTACAATTTTCTATTCATTCAATAATTATTCCATCATTCAAAATAACAAAAAACAACTTTGTTTTTTATAAGAAAAAAAGTGCAAAAAAACTTAGAAATGCAAAAGTCGTGCATGATAAGCACGATTTCAACATTTCGTGTTCAACAAAAGTCATCTTCCACACTCACGATTTCATTGTTAATCAATCTCGTGTGCATCATTCACAATTTCTGTGTAAAGCTTGTTCATACTGAAACGTGAACCTTGAACACGACTTCTATTATACAATCTCATGCATGTTAGTGCACGACTTATCTATTATGGAAATATTTATTTTTTACCTATTTCAAGAATTTAGGTTGTAAATTGCACCAAATTGATAAAAAACGAAAGAAAGAAGGAGGAAGAATAAAGAGCGAAAACTTACTTTTAAAATACAAGAATGTATTCATGTGCTAGGTACTTAGGATTTAATTGTATCACGTTTATCATTTTAAGTAGCTAAATTTTTCTTTGTTGAGATTGAAAAACAATATACTCATTTGTACTCTTTTGATTCAATACGTAAGTATATTTTCTTCTTATCTGATTTGATTTATAATAGTTAGTTTTTACCACTCTAACATTAATGCAAAACAAGAGATTCATTATGTGCATGTGTTACAAAGTCTATTCAAACTCAACACCTTATTATACTTCAACTTCTTCCCATTCCCATTGTATACTTATTCTTATTATTCTTAGTTCTTGGACTTCTTCCCATTATATACTTATTCTTAGTTCTTGTCAAACATTACTACTTGGTCCACTTACCGAAAGGTAAAATAAACCATCATCAAGTTTTTTTAAGTGGAAAGGATGAGCATGCCTTTATCATAACATATTTCAAATTATAAAAAAAAAATATCATATTACTTAATATAAAATAATTCTGAATTGTATAATCCAAAATCTTATTTTAAATTACATAAAAACAATTTTAGATTATCTAATCAAGATCAAGATTATGTAATTAAGTTATAGTATCAGATTTTATAATTCAAATTATCTAAAAATTTCCCAAATTTCATATTGTAAAATATAATTTTATATTGACAACAAGTGTTATGATATTAGGGGATGTAAAAAGAAAAAAAAAAATCGATTTCTTCCTGCACCCTAACAAATGTCTTCTTGCACCCATCATTTTCAAAGAAGATTGTTTTACCTTTTAAAAAATGACTTCCGAATTGCTCTATGGAATATATTTTTCAAAATACATTTTATTAATTCCAGATTTCCCAATCCAGAAATCAAAAAAATGTATTCCAAAAAAGATATTTCAAAATGACTTTTTGTATTCTGGATTTCTTATTCCAGAAACACGTTTTGCTTACGAACTCCTATTCCAAAATCACTTTTTTGCTTATGGAACCCTATTCCAAAATCACATAAAACTATTTAAGGATAATTTAAGTATTTAAAAGAATGTAGAGGTGTAGAAAGAAAAATGTAGGGGTGTAGAAAGAAAAATGTAGAGGTGCAAGAAGAAACTCCCCAATTAGTGAACCTACCAGCAGAATAGCTCAACAACCCAAAAAGAATAACAAAAATGGGAAGCAATAATAAATTTTCTACACCTCTAGAAAATAAAATGTCATGTTTAGTGAATTTAAATATAAATAAATTTCAATTTTCCTAGTACTGTCTAATGCAGTTATTTAAAAAAAAAACTACTTACATTTAAACTTAAACACCATCTCCAATAAGGATAATTTATAAAATATATTTTATTTTATGAAATCAAGAAAACTAAATGAAATTAATTAACATTCTTTATCAGAATAAAATCTAATTTTAACCAGAGTTTTTTGAATCAGAGGTTTTTCAGCTATAACAGAAACCAAATATAAAAATCTAGATTGCATTACTTGGGACTCAAGAACATTTTGAGTTGAAAATCAGTCCTTAAAAATCCTATGTTTCACTGTTATCCTTTTGTGCATGTCTCATGCCATCAGTTTCCTTAACACTTACCAATGGATGAAGATGGATGAGCCAATAATTGGTGTAGCCATCAAAGCCAACTCCACTAACATTTGTTGTGAAGAAAGAATTTCCCAGTTTCTGGAACCAACCACCCAAACAAGTAATAAGTCCCTTATCACTGACTTTCCTCAAATATATCATCATCTTCATGTAGCACTGGACTATTCTTCATGTGTGCAAGGCTTGCTTGGTTACTTCCATCAACCAATGAAGACCTAACTACCTGCAAATAAATCATTTCTTTTCTTCATCAATCCTATAATTGTGTGTAACATAGTAGAACAAAATTTGGAAACATAGTTTCCTGAGAGAGTTATTTTTTAAAAATATACCAAACATGAGAAACAAACATTCTCTACATTAAATTTCTGGAAAACTAATTTTTTTTTACTGACTGTCCATTACAGTAATCTAGTTACTTATAACTAAAATCTAAGATCAGTGTAGTCTAAAACCAAGTATTAATAATATTGGAGATCCCATATCAATTATAAATTAGGACATTTCATAGTTTATAAGTGAGTGCAGACCTCATCTTATAAGTTGGTTTTATAAGGTTGAGTTAGACATAAAATTTACTTCTTAATATGATATCAAAGTCATTTAGAGTCTATCCAATGAGAGAGGCTACTCTTTGAGTTGCATCAAAGAGATGTTGAATGTCATTAGCAAAAATATAGTGCTTAGAATTTCTAAGACATGTTCAACTGATTGCCATGGGAGATCATACTACTCGAGACGCACATAACCGATTTCACCAGAACAAAGCCGATGGTGGACAGCAGCAGCAGGGCAGTGATTACCAGAGATAGTGGACAGAGGTGACCAGGGCTATTGATACCAACTTGAACAAATGAGATGGAGAAAGTACAGTGTATAAAACTTACACTGTTTTACCTTTTTATTGATGTATGTGTGTGTGTGTATATATATATATATATATCTCAGTGGAAAGAGGCAAGGCACTTAATTGGAACCCTAAACTAAAGCTGGGTACATACAAAAGAAATAATAATAAAATAACATTACATTTCAACACATGCAACATACTAAATAATGGCGACATATAAAGAATGCACCAGGTTGCAAACTCCTATATGAAGACAAGGTGACAGCTAAATTGTTTGTTAACCTAATGGCAAGAGATCTAACTATAGTTATGCGTTCTTGTAGGGGGAATTTGATCTCATGGAGAACTAAGATGCAAAATACAATTGCTTGATCCAGCAGAGAAGTTCAGTACTAAATTGAAATTAGCTTCTCCACAAGTTAAAATTAACTTATGCATAGACTCATTTGTACTCTCATAGCTTATTTGTTTTTTACTTGGGAAAAAACTAATTTTAGCTAAGAAGGAACTTATTTCTTTTTTTTCTTCTTAATCTTCTAGAAGTCCTTTTGGAGAAGCTCCCAAACAGGCCCTACATGTTACAAGGCTTAAGCAACATCTCCAGTAGTTACAATTTGGAGATATTTAGGGACTGACCTATCCATGACAACCAAGTTGCTCTTCATATTGCATCCAATCTAGTCTTCCGTAAGTGAACTATACACATAAGATAGATTGTCCTTTCGTGGGAGTAACTGCTCTCAAGAAAAAAAGCGACTAACTTTGCTAGCTCTAGTGACCAACTGATCAATATTTTCACAAAATCTTTCATGGGATCTTGCGTAGATTGTAACAAGCTTGGTGTATGACATATACACTTTAGCATGAGGAGGGTATTAAAGATACGGTTGTGTAAATAGGGAAATATTGTATAGTCTTAATTTTAAGGAGTATGTTTTATGTTTCTTTTGTTTCCTACTACTGTATCATTACTATTCCTTATAAATATAAAATCATGCATGTGCTCATAAGACAAATTCCTATAAATCTTTCTATATTCAAGATACAATATAGTTTTGTATATTCTAAAAGATCAATGATACTCACAACAAAATCCTTGCTTCTTGTTCAAACTCAAAAAAAGAGACATAAGTAGTCCAGCATGTATGCTTTATAGCTATTATGTAACCCAAAAACAAATTGTTGCTTGATCAAATGAAGCTCAACCCTGAAATCTACCATCAAAATGGTAACTGCTTTGACCATGACTAAATCAAACTCCAAACATACCATCAGTGACTAAAGATCTTGGCTTTAACTAAGACCTTCGATGAGTCCAAACAACAATTGCCAATCCCAGTAGGCTTCACCACTTCGTGACCAGATGTATTTGGAGACATATAGATTACAAACAGCATAAAACCGGGTACACAATTTATACCATAAATTTTCTGGGCAAGATCATATGATATTACATTCTCTACCGACAATAGACAAACTAGTATAAAAACATAATCAGGAAGCAAGCACACATGCAGTTTATAATTTTAAGATACAAAAGAATATACAGCATAAGATCTAATTTTAAAGTCGATAATAGCATATAACAGGCTCAGATAATGCAACCTTTTCAATTTCTTCTAAAAGATTCGTATTCTCCTTTAAGTACTGTATTGCTTTGTCCCTTCCCTGTCCCAACCTGTTTCAAGACACCAATTGGATGGTTAACATTAAACCATGCAGACTTACATATAAAAACAACCCACCAACCATTTGGACAAAGAATGGGGAATACAAGGTAAAGGGAGAGAAGAAGGCATTGAAGAAAAACCAACTTTTGTTTCACAACTGATTAGCTTGCTAATAAATTTTACATTATATATTATTGCATTGTTAAGTCCTTAATTTGGAGGACACACCCAGATAACAGAGAGAACAATGAAAGAGATCATTAAATAAGTAAAAAATAAGTACTAAGATTCAGAAAGTAGAGACAGTACCGATGGTCTCCATAGCTGTACCAAGAGCCCTTCTTTAAAACAATATCCGTCATTTCTGCACAATCTAAAATGCATCCCTGCATTCAAAAGAAAGAGTTAAAATAATGATATAGACTAACAGGTCTAAAGCTTTTATGCTGCAAGACTCACCAGCTTACTGATTCCCTCTCCAAATATAATTTCAAATTCAGCTAGTTTGTAAGGCCTTGATACCTACAACAACTTATTGAGTTAAGGACCTCTTAAACATAGTTTAAAGTCAATGAAAATACAGCATAATATTTGCTAAAATATCAAAGATATATCTCCAAATATCTTGGTTTTATCTTTAGAGTAATTTAGAGCACCTTAGATGAACTCAGGATTGATTTCCATATTTTATTATATCTCCTAATTTGAAATTAGGGGTTAGTGCTTTGTATAATAGTGACATCTCTTAATGTTGTGTTGTATACCATACATATGCTATATTTAAAATCTTATAATAGGGCACACGAGAATAAATCATGGATACAAAGAACCAATCAAAATCCCTAATTTGTAGTAACCTATATTTCCATATTTGCATGTAATAGATGTCCTCATTCAAAAATATTTTTACAACACTCCCACCTTAAGCTGAAGCAAACATGTCATATGAACCAGGCTTGTTAAAATATAGACAGCATATGATCCTTTAAATGACTTTGTGAACATGTTGACCAGTTGGTCACTACAGCTAACAAAGTCCGTTGTAATTTCCCTTCACAAACCTTTCTTACAAATCTACAGACTATCTTTATGTGTTTAGTACATTCATTGAAGATCTGTTTTGACTCAATGTGGAGAGCAACTTGATTGTCACAAATAGGTTCAGTATCTTCAATGTCTCCAAAGTGAAGTTGTTGAAGGAATTGCCTAAGCCATGTAATTTAGCATGTACTTGCTATCAATAGTATGGGAACCACCAAAACACTAGCGCTATTGTTTCAATTGCACACACTAGTAACTCATTTGCTAGCATCTCTTAGTCTTCTTCCCTTGGTCCTGGATTGTTGACACTCTGCATTTAACCACATTTCTGGTAATTGTTCATTTTCTCTTTCCTTTTCTACATTTGCTTATGCCAATGATTCCCAAACCTAGTCCAAGGGGATCAACACTAACCACTAACCAATCCCATTACTGTTTAATTACCTTTACAAAAGACATTGCTACCACGCATGCCTAGAGTTTAGGACAGATGATTGTCATTGAATGAGTCTCATGGCCTCTTCTTTTTCTCTACTCCATCATGCTTACTACTTGGGATACTTTGTCTCCCTTATCTTCAAATATTGGTCCCACAGATGAGGTTTCTCAATAGGACCTCATGCATGGACATATTAGAGGTTGGTAGAACCCCTCCGTAATGGTCTTTAAAAGGTTGCTTGGTGGGACCTCACATTTAATTTTACTGAAGGTGTTGATAGGAAGCACCTTTGTAAGTACTACCTGTAACTAACCAGAAATTTGTATTGCTTATCGAGGAACCAGGTCCTAGCCACGTTCCGACCATGGGAATTGATTACGATGAGTATGATCCTTCAAAGGTGTTTGATTCCTAGAATTAGGAATGGCCAATTATTTTTTTATACTATCAAGGTTATTTTTCTTATTTTTGAGTAGTAGAGACATGAGGCACATAGTTTTAATTCATTACTTGTCATGGACAATCAGTACTTTATCAACAAATTCCTTCATTTCCTTTTTAATTCTCCTATGTCTTTGGATGTATGTTGTTTCGGTGGAGCAAAGAAAAAAGAATTACTCATTTTCACAATAAATTAGCAAGGAGTTTTGTCTAAAACTGAAATTTTCCGTTAGTGTTTGTGATGTAGTGAAGATGGCTTGTTACATGAAGAATAAGTGGAAGGGCAGAGTCCAGTAAAGGAATTGGGACTGGGGAAGAGTCTGGCATGGCCTCACAGGCAGGAACAGCGGCATGTTCATGCTCCACAATGGATTATTGGTATCACTGGTATGTTTGAAGAGGGAGTCCTCATGTTGAATTTCCTAAAAGACGCAAAAGAAGGACAAGAGGAACAAGAACAACCATTGAAAGAGACTCAGGAGATAATGTAGCAGACTTAAAAGTGTCACACAGCTGAGGAATCGTCGTGTTGAATCTCCTAGAAGACATAAAAGAAGAACAAGAGTAACAAGAACAACCATCAAAAGAGACTCAGGAGATAATAGCAGATTCAAAAGTGTCACACTGCTATCCAATTTTTATACACTGTCACGATAAATCTAGAATAAATTATCACAAGAAACAGAGAGACTGATAAATGACAAGTAAAAATGAATCAAAATTGCTAACTTTGGAAAGTATAATAAAGGTCAAGTTTCAAGGGATTATGTTATGCAGCACTATAAAAAATGAACAGAAATGTTTTAAACAGAAAACTTCAAAATTTACAAATATTGTCGCTTACCTTGCTCTTTTGTACTCTTAAACGAACTTTAAGGCCAATTTCTTCATCTCCTTTAGCCTAAAAGAAATTGAAACCAAAATGAAAATGCAACCAGTGATGCTTCATTCAAACAACTTTGACATCGCAGTCAAAAAGATAATTTCAGTAAAACTGCTGATAGTTTGTAGTTGAGATGCCTCTGGGAAACAGGAAGGTTTAAGATGATATAAAAGATTATGCTATGATGGTGTTATTGAGCTTACAGACTTTATCTTCCCTGCAGGACGAACTTCTAGCCGAAGTGACGCAAAGAACTTCAATGCAATCCCACCACTGGTCACTTCTGGATTTCCATAATAGACACCAATCTACAGAAGTAAATTAAAAAAAAAAAAAAAAAAAACTAGAGGTTTAAAAAATCAAATATAGACATTGAACTCCATTGATTGAGGAAGCAGTTGGAATTTACCGTAGTCATAACGAAATGTATGCAGTCATCCAAAAGGAAAGTTAGACTAATCAAACACAAGTACCTTATATCTTATTTGATTCAAAAATATAAGAGTGCAACCAGCTTTAGATGCATTCCCAGACATTTTACGCAAAGCTTGGCTCATAAGACGAGCTTGTAATCCAATTTGTTGCATTCCAATCTCCCCCTGTGCATTTAAACGAAAAATCTAGTTAAAAAAATGCACTCCTTAAATTATAACCAGGAGTACCTAAAATCAAAAAGTAGTTGTTTACTTCAATTTCAGCTCGTGGAGTGAGAGCTGAGACAGAATCCACACAAATGAGATCTATGGCTCCAGATCTACACATTCGGTCTGCAACTATAATATGGAAAGTTCAATCAATTCATAGACACCAAACAGCACCCTGCTATTGCAATATGGACAGCGCAAATATTATCTTTTCCATTTGAACACAATCACATTAAAGGCAAATATATTACTCTCAAGAGCCATCTCGCCATGATCAGGTTGGCATACAATTAAATTTTCTACATCCACTCCTAATGCTTTAGAATATGCAGGATCAAAAGCATGCTCTGCATCAACAAGCATTGCATTGCCTCCTAACTTCTGCACATCATAAAAAAATAGCATATTGATCCAGAATTCTTTTTTTATATTAAGTGATTCTTCATGATCAATAATTAATGATTTGAAAAACTCCAAACAGAAAAGTTACCTGCACTTCTGCAATAGCATGAAGAGCTAGGGTGGTTTTCCCACTACTTTCTGGTCCAAATATCTGGAAAAGATATAGCAGATAATATCAGCTTGACCCATGACAGAACAAATGAGTTAATAGTGTGTGTGAATGGGGATTTTAAGAAGGTAATATACTTTTATAGAGAATTTGAAATATTTTATGATAAAATATGTTGTTTAATAAGGAATTTGAAAAGAAATTGAAATTCTAAAATTTTATGAGTAATTTGAATTTCAAATTTCAGCAAAAGTAAGAATTCAAACTTTTCATATGTTCAAATTTATGTCACTTCCATTTGTACTCTCTCCTTGGCTCAGCCTTAGTCAAGGCGCCATCAACTCAGTTAAAACCAATCAAGGTGTCGTTAACTCAACATCGTGTTTTGACCAATGTTGGCAAAGATTTCTTTTAAGCTAAAGTCAACCGAAGTTATTTTTCATCTGACCTCGTTTCGGTTATTTTATTGTCAATGTAGGCCAGTGATACTTCCCAATCAAAGTTGGTTAGGGTTTATTTGGTCAACATCAATAGTATTTTTCAACTGATGGCAAACACAATTTTTCGGAGTCTCGGGCCCACTTCTCTCTACCACATAAGCAGCACTTGACGCGGTAAGGTGAGATTTAATGGAAATGACCAATTTGTGTACTTTTTAAAAAACATAGGGACCAAATTGATTTTTTTAAAAACCACTATACTAAATTGAATATTGACCCTAAATGTAGGAACAAATAAGGTAATTATACCATAAATATATATCTCATTCTTCCCAATCCATAAATGTAAATAGGTTATATGATCACAAAAAGAAAAGAACAACAACGAGATGTATAAAGGCAATACCTCTACAATTCTTCCTTTAGGAAGACCACCACCTAAAGCACAGTCCAAGGTCAAACAACCACTGGGGAAAGTTTCACTGCAAACATTCAAGATGAAATACAAAATCTGTGATGCCATTTGATTCACAGAAAATAGTGACAGGGTATATAAACTGATGTTTCTCTACAATTTAGGTGAGACAGAGAACATATATATGGAGAAAATGCATACACCAAAGCTCCACCAGCACTGCCCAGTCTTGTAACACTTCCCTTTCCAAAGGAGCTGTTTATATCATTCATTGCTGCTTCCAGTGCTTTTTGCTAGAATGGAAATTTATTGTCAGATTGAATACACTTAAAATTAGAAACATATCTCATCAACAATTTATAACTAAGGAGAAACCCTGGTAGAAGAATAAACTACTAATTTTATGACCGTGACTGACTATATTTTCATCAGAAACCTAAAATCAATTTAGGCTTAAATATGTTTTTAGTCCCAGCAATACGATTAGTATGTTTTGATTTTGGTTCCCTAAAAAAATTGTTTCTTTGTTTTCCATCCTATAAAATTTGAAAGCACTAAGTTTAGTCCTTATAAAATGTGAGTTTCAATTTAGTCCCAAAAAAATATTTTTCACTGATTTTCATCCCTCAAAAATTCCAAATCACCATTTTTAATGCCTACTATTCATTTTAAGATAGATAAATATAATTTATTTTATGAATCTTAAGAGTTTCTTTTACCTGTTGCATGCTAACATTACATCACAATACTGGTAATGTGTCACTTGGAATGGTCACTTAACCTTTTGTTCAACACATAACCAGTTCATTAGTGTCATGATACTAGGGATCAAAAAGTAATAATTTCCAATTTTAAAAACAAAGAAATTTTTTTACAGGGACCAAAAACAAAACTCACTTATTTCACAGGGACTAAAACCATATTTAAGTCATCAATTTATAACAAATATGGAACCATATATCCTAAAATTGACATGCTAAATGAATCTAATGGACCAGTAAAGGAAACATTATACTTCCATGAGTAATGAGATCAGGGAAAGTGCATAAAAGATGATATGGTGAAATTTTCTATATCCTTATGTCTATCCAAAAGGTGTATTGAATATACGATGATGTCAAACATTTCTAGAAACAATAAAATATCATACAACATCATACCCAGATAGAATAACTCTTCATTCTTTTAGAGTACCATATCTCTTCTATTAAACAACAATTCTTGATAAGCAGAAATTTATTCAATTCCTTCTAGCACTATCCATAAGCCCCACTAACAGAGCATGATGAGATGGCATTGATTAATGACTATAGGTTGCCTACCAACAGTTGACATGGCTATAATGTAGCTTAGGTGGGTAAGGACATAAAATTGATTTTGTTAGGAGGTTGTGGATATTTTGATTAGTTCTCTTCTTAACTTTTATTTCTTATGCCTAACCATAGACACAACCAACTAGACCAGCCACCACTGCTATCATTACCAACTTCCCAGTTCCCATGTCATCTACAGAAAAGGAAGGCAAAGAGGAGGCCAAGAAGGAACGAATGGATGTGAAAGCAGGGTACATGACTAAATGAGGAAATAGAAGGAGGATATTGAGCCCCATGGTGAAGACTAACTAAGACCATGGTATCTGTGGCTGATTTAAGAACCATATTAAGAACATGATAAAATTGCAATGCTCATTTCACAAGTCAATATTTTCTATGCAAGGATATGAGAATTTCCACATGCATACTCCTCTTCGCTTCTGTTCACAGGAAAACGAACACATGAACAACATCATACAAATTCATTTTACATTGCTCACTTTGAATTTGGTATCCTTACGGTTTAAAGAGAGGATGAAGAAGAGATTTAGATTTCGTGTAAAATGAACTTTTAACCCCAAGTGATTACTATCAAGTATAAGTAGCTAACTAATCTGTAAAACCTAACTGAGTACAAACAAGTATATAAGCTCTATAAAGCTAACTTAGAGTTAGGTAGGAGGTTAGAAGACGCAGCTGCACTACTATAGTAGCCGTTATACCTATACTATTGCTGTACTAAAATAGAAAAGAAAACTATATTTTTGCAGACTAACTATACTCTAATATAGCTCAATAGAGAATGTCACAAAATGCAAACAAAACTTCGTTTCAACATTTTTTAGTGATTGTCGTCCCCTATCCCACCTACATGGCTAGAGATTTTCAGAACTATACATACAAAGAAATCAACAAGCCCACCAAATTCAAGTAAGCCCTTAGGCAATGTCTTATGAAATGTCCTTCAAAACCTAGATTTTTGTTAGTCCAATTTCTCTATCTCAAGTTAAAGCAACACAGCCACAGCATAACATCAAACACATATATCCAATGATCACTGAACCAAGCACTTAGTAATGCAACTCAAAATAGTACAATAAACAAACAAATAAAAATCTCTTCCAAGTATGTTTAAACAGACAATAAAAACCACACAAAAAAGTCCTGAAAAGGTGATCTTTTTTTCCATAAGTGAAAGTACCAACAAGAGCACAAACGCAACCACCCACTTCAAAAGGAAAGTGAAACCTTCGTGAATGAAATATAACCAGGGCCCAGAAAGCAAAAGGGTTCATAACCAATAACAACAGCAGCAAAATGGAGCATACCCTATCAATGAAGCGAGGGTCGAAGTCACCGGAGAGAGCACCATTGGGTCGGCCTTCAAGTTCGCATTGAATATTTGCATGCTTGAAAGCGGTGACAGCACGAAACCTTAGAGGAAGAGGGAACAACAGAGAAGAAAAGAGTGGTGCCTTGAGAATAACACTATGGGGTTTCAGAGGGAACATCAAATCCATTATTGCTGGAACAAAAATGAAGATACAAAAAAACGTGTTTTTTTGTTGTTGTAACAGAGATAACAGGGAAAACAAAAACCTGCCCAGACAAAAATCTATATCTTCGGTCTCGTTAGTTGTTCAGTATAAACATATAAACAGGGTAATAGAACATAAATCATGAAAATCAAATAATCATCTAAATGCACTTATTAATATTTATAATATAATATTAGAATGTAATACTCTAATATATTTTCAATATTTCTAAAAAAAATATTTATCTAATTTAAATTAATGTTGAAAAAATTACTATTTCAATTTTTTCAGACATAAAAAACAATTGGTAGAAACTAAAATCAAAATTCACTAATTTTTTTCATAATTAAAAAGAATAATTTTAAATTTTAGAATAATGAGAAACGAAGAAAAATTATATGTACCCAAATAAAAAAAATGAAAATAGAATACTAGAGTAAACTTATAATTTTTTCTAAAATTCAAGAATTAAAATAACAAAACGAAAATAGGGAGACTAAAATCTCAAATAAGAAATTAAAGAGACTAAAACTCCAATTTAGCCAAAAGAAATAGTTTCTAAAAAGATGAGTTTTAAATGTAAATGTAAAAATAATAAATTGAAATTGGTTTTAAATAAAAATCTAATTTTAGTTTTTTCAGAAAATTAATGATTACTTTAATAAAATTGTTAAAGAATTAAAAGTAAAAAGTTTTTATATTCACGTGCATAAGAATAAGAATATGGTCCTTTCATTTTCTAAAATGGACTGGTCCGAGCTGAACAAGTCACATCATTCAACATTGGAAACCGATAAATTGGATGAATTGGTTATATCAAATAAAATAAAAAAATACGTAATAAATAAGGTAATATCCTCTAAATTTGGTAACTATGCGATAAATCAGGTAATATTATTTTATTAAAAATATATATTATATATGACCCATAAATGAAATAACTCACTATTAACATTACAAATAAGCATTGCTATGCAAGAGAATGTACGCTTTAATCAATATATTATTCACTCTTATACAGAGTACTTACTTTATCATTGGAGAACCTTTTACAAGTTAACTCTCGACCAAGAACTAAGGAATGAGTACGAGAAAGGACGAAGGAGGAGCTATCATGTACTATCTAGGCCTTATAACCCTATACAGGTACAATTGGCGCCCACCATGGGACCAAGATAGAGTCAAAGAGCAGCAAATGGTTTCGACAAGGCATATGGCAAGCGAGAAAATGAAGGAGGCCGAGCAAATAGCTATGCTCCAAACCTAACAAAGAGATGGCAGAAATGTGCCAGAAGAACATGGAGGAGATATGAGTCCTACGTCAGAAGAATAAAGAGGAAATATGAATCCTTCGAGAATAGAATGATCAAATGAAGCAACAACTAGCCGAGATCGCATCTGAACTAGGACCTTGAAGGCCAGACCCAAAAGTCAGGAGACCACCACCTAGATGGGGTCCTCAAGGATTTGAAAGTTAGAAGACAAGCCTCCCCAGAAAAATTCGAGAATACAAAAAATTAGGAGAAGACTACCATTCTTCGAATTCAAACTCATCAATCCTCCACGCCCCATTAATCACAACATGCTCTCATTTTGGAAGAGGAACATATGAGACATCCCTTTACTGATCAAATCATGGAAGCAAAACTTCCTCCTAATTAGAAAGAAGAATGGAAGGAAGATCAACCAAAACTTTATAAATAGAATATGACCCCCAAAAAGTGGAGCCCCCTTCATCTCATTGTGACTTCCACACATCTAAGAAGTTTCAATTACGACGAAATTTCGAACCCCATTCGGCTGAGGAAGTTTTGTCTTAACATGACAATCCCTCTTGATGCCCAAAGACTTGACTCGGTTAAGGAAGTTTTACCCTAACAAGGCAATCCCTCCCGATGCCCCAAGGCTCGGTTCAGTCAAGGAAGCTTTTCCCTAACATGGCAATCCCTCCTGATGTTCCAAGGCTCGACTCGGTCAAGGAAGCTTTGCCTAACATGGCAATCCTCTCGATGCCTAAAAACTCGACTCAGTCAAGGAACCTTTTCCTCGACATGGCAATCCCTCTCAATGCCCTAAGGCTTGGCATGGTTAAGGAAGCTTTGCCTAACAATCAACAATCCCTCCCTATGCCTAAAAATCTCTACACTTCGGCTAAGGAAGCTTTGCCCCAATGTGGCAATCCCTCCCGATTAGTGATAAACCAAATAGTTAGCTCGGTAAGGAAGCATTGTCTCAAACGACAATCCCTCCCAGCAACTAACCTAAAATAGCTTTTAACCACTCCTACATGTGGGATCATTAAACAAGAAAAATGCAAGGTAAAGCAACTAATCAAAATTCAACTTATTAAATTGAGCGGAGTAGAACGTTCAGTCGAAATTCATACTTATGAAAAATTGCAAAGCAAAAACACATGGTCAGCAAACCATTAATGATCAAAATTGTCACTTCCTACCTCGAGACACCAAATGGTCATATCTAGGATCTTCTGGAAGGTTCTCCCTTAAGCTTGGGGGACAAGTGTACCAGTCGGAGCCGAACGAGCCACATCACTCGACATCGGTGACCGATCGAATGAATTGATTATATCAAATAGAAAATAAAGAGATACACGATAAATCATGTAATATCCTATAAATCTGGTAACCATGCAATAAACCAGGTAATATTGTTTTATTAAAGAAACGTATCAAATAAGGCTCATAAACGAAATCGATCATTATTAACACTCTAAATAAGCATTGCTACACAATAGAAGGTAAACTTTTATCATTATATCATTCACTCTTATACAGAGTACTTACTTGATCGTCAGAAAACCTTTTGCAGGTTAACTCTCGACCGAAGGAATGAGTACAAGAAAGGACAAAGGAGGAGCGATCAAAGGATCATAGATAATTGTTCCAACCAGTATCATGTACTATCTAGGCCCTATAACCCTATACAAGTACATAAAGTACTCTAATGATTTTGAATAAAAAAACTTCTTTTTTTTAGTCTTTATCTATAGGTTGGTATGGTTATATTATTTGTCCCTTGGTTTCTCTTTGTATTTTTTTTTCATTACAAGTGTAATAATTTTATGTTCTAATTGGTCTAGATTTGAGGTTCTTTTTAATATATGAGAATAATTATAGCGAAGTGACTGATGGCAAAAGTGATTATAATAATGATAATAATATGTTCATTGATTATTTAATAAAAGCATTTATGTTAGAGAGGTGATACATTTATAGCAATACTTATCTCTACACCACTCCAAGATGTGATGTGGCATTTTAAACAGCATGGCATTGGACGTGTTGGTGGATGTGTGGCAAAGTATGAGGAGTAGAAAAAGGATAGTAGAGAGCGTGAAGGGTTATGTGTTGTCCCTTGTGTGAAGGTGTGTTGAGCTTAAGTTATGGCTTGTGTGTCAGAGTGGCGGTGTGGGCGACGAAGGCATAGCAACGAGGTGGTTCAACCAACATGGATTGTGAAGGTTAGTTACTATAAACTATGTTTTTTCAGAAAAATATTGCAAAGTAGAGGGAAAAATTATTGTTGGTGAATGTTAGGGTAAGGGTGAATGTTGTACCCTTTTGGAAGGGGGCGTGGATGCATAGGGGGCGATTGTATTTGTGGCATTATCAATGATAATTTGGTGCCAATTTCCATATTTGTTTTGAAGTCATGTTGGAAAGTCGTTGTAGTTGTTGATTTGGATAGCATGGTATGTACCAAAATTGAAAAGTAAATCGCTAGTTGTTGTTTAAGGAAATATCTAGCCATGGTTGAATTAAGATGAATGTTGGTCCATTGAGAAAAAGTAGGCGGATCATGTTGAATGTTGAAAGTACCTTTTGAAGTTGAAACACTCCTTTGGAGAATAGGAGAATAGTGGAGTATTAGTGAATATAGATCAGGATAGGTTGGCCTAGAAAAGAATTAGATGTGTGTTGTGTGTAGGTAATTTATAGTAATGTTGTAGTTGATAGTTGGATTTGATAGTTGGATCATAGGAAGTACATTTAAGAAGGAAACAATAATTGGGAAGTGTTACAATATAAAGTATTTATGTTTTCTTATATATTTTGTTATTTATTGTTTTGTAGATGCATTTGAGGCATGAAAAATGAAGGAAATGGATGGAGGATTGATTTGGTGCAATTTTCGCTTAAGCAAAAATAGTTTCATGCAAGCAAAACTAGGGTCGAAACCAATATAATGTCACTCAAGCTAAAACAACAAACTATAATGCAATTTCATTACTAGTTTTTTCACTCAAGTGTGGATTAAATCGCTCAAGCGAAACAAACAATAGTGAGATGATAAATGTTGAGGTCGATTTCGCTCTAATGAAATAATGTTGTCTTAAGAGAAAGAAATAAAGCAATGTCAAGTTTCACTCAAGTGAAAAAAAAAATGTCGCTTAAGCGAAACCAAGATTGATACAAAGCCTACATTTGAGTCCCATATCACTCAAGTGAAATACAACTGTGTTAAGTGAAAAATGGTATAGGTTCACAAATTTGGACATGAGGCGACTTTCGGTCAGGCGAACCCATCATCGCTTAAGCAACCTCGTGCATGGATTAAAAGCTAATTTTGCAGTCAATTTCGCTCAATCAAAAAAAGAACTCGCTTAAGCGAAAGTGTGATTGATATGATGCTTAGATTCAGGCTTTATATCGCTCAAGCATAATAATGTTTTATTAAGCAAAAAATTGTATGGAAAAAGGTTGGATACAGGGCAAATTTCACTCAAGCGAACCCACCATTTCTTAAACAACTCCATGGATGGATTGAGAGGTAGTTTCAAGGTTATTTTCGCTCAAGCAAAAAAGTGTCGCTTGAGCGATTTATACTGACTAGCAGTTTTAAAGAGAGGGAAATAAGTTTTATAATTTTTGCTCACACTAAATTCCCACAACCAGGGAGTCGCTCCAACTCTGTTACATATTTCTCTTCCTAACCCTACTCCATTCGACGAATCTAGTTCTTCAATTACCACCATAAGTTGAACAAAAAGCACCCAATTAATTTGTCATTCTTCTATTTATTTTTTATTGTGTTATTTGTTGTGCCATTCTTCTAATTGTTTTATTTAATGATGAATGTAATATGTTGGTTCATTTGCACTTGTTGTAGTGAGATGAATTTCTTTTTCTTCATTGGTAGTGTATTTACTTAGCATATTACATGTTCAAGCATGAATTAAGGGATTGCCTATTAAAATATTTGATAAAATGTGTGAATGATATGATATGTTGTTCTTCAATATCCACCACAACTTGAAAATAAACCACTCAAGTAAGTTGTCATCGATTTGTTGTCTCATGCATTGGTTTGCACTTGTTGTGTGTTGAAAGTATTTTTCTTTAGTTTGAGTATTTTGACTTATGACATTACACGTTCATGCATGAATGAAGGGACTAGCCATGAACTCTTTGATGAAATGTGTGAACGATATGTTTTCTTGTGGATTAATGTAAAGGGCTAGTTCAGATGTATAAACTTTGAATGAACATATTTTGACATATTGTGTGGAGTTGAATGTGTGACTAAAATTTGATTGCATCTTAAATTGTGAGTTTATATAATTCATGGGTTTAGCTTTGAAGGAACAAAAAATGGTGAGGTTGTGAAGTTGTAGTTCTTCATAAATTGTGTGACTTTTAAGGGTGGAGTTACTTCAGAAAGGGGAATTGAATGGAACTTAAACTCTAATCGCAAACCTAAAAAACAAACAAACACAGAGTCCAACAAATAATAGATAGATAGATAGATAGATAGATAGAGAGAGAGAGAGAGAGAGAGAGAGAGAGAGAGAGTAATGGACACTAAATGTATACTAGTTCACTCTTCAGCAAGGACTACATCAAGTCCCCTTGAGCAGCTCACTGAAAAGCCTTTTGCTAAGTCTTCTCTTACCTCTCGAGGTAGACCAGTATTCTAGACACTACAGGTTCTCCAAGTATTATATCCTCTCCAAGTAAACAATCCTAATTTCCTCCTAAGATGAAGGACCTTTAAATACAATAAGAAAACGTTATTTCAAAGAGAACAATGAAAACTCACAGGGTATACTTCAAAATAGTTAATGATTTACAATGGTTGTGAAAAAAACTCAATTATCACAAATTCGCTCTTCACTGACAGATATGAAAAATGTATAAGCACAATTCTAGACACAATTGCTAAAAGATTTTATGTACACTTGAATGTTTCGTATGATGCTCGTATGTACATGTATACTTGAATGTTTCGTATGATGCTCGTATGTACTTCATTGTTGTGTATTTCAACATTGAGATCTTTATATAAACTTCTGAAATGTGTACATTGTAGTTTTAGGGTTTCTTTTCTTCATAGTAGCCCTTATATGCTTGATATTAAAACTATTGTTTTGATTGATCTTCACGTGTAAGGCTTTTAAAAACTTTCTTTTTCTTCCTCAAATATGAATATTGACACTTTAATCTTCATTACTTCGAGTATTAGCTCAATCTACCACGTAGTTCTTCTTTTTTTAATACGCTAGATATGGAAACTTTTGTTATGATGCAATTTGTGTTTCCTTAAATATTATGAAAATTTTCAAAATGTTTCTTTATCTATATTTAATTTGAACATTGAAGCTTGAAACATTTATGCAGTTAAATATTTCCATTCCAATTTTGTTCATCGTCTTCCACATGTTAAACAATCAATATGGAAAATTCATATATGTGTCTTCAATGCGTTTTACTGTTTGTGTTTTGAAACATCTTTATATCTGAATATCTTTGTTCTTATTACCTTGATATTGCTTTATGCTTGATCTGCGCAAATCTTGCTCATCAACTTCATTTCTTTCCTATCAGAAGCTAAATATGGAAATTTTGGCTTTTGACTTTATATGCGTCTTTATGTTCCTTTGACAATTTTAGGGAACAAAATCAGTATCAGTGAATATTATAATTAATATAATAAATCATTGTATCACTGAAGCAAAATCTTTATAATATTTTCTATTTACGGAGACTTTCTTTTCTCATATTTTTTATTTTTAATGCACTTTCAAATTCTTTCTAAGTTAATATTAAATCAAAACTAGCGTATTTACATTTAACCTAGATATTATTCCACTAAACATATTTTGAAAAAGTCTTTGATATAGAAAATATTCCTCTGTTTTTCGGAATCTTTACACTAAAATACTCTTCATACAAAATCTTTCCAATACAATCTTAAATTTAATTATATTTGCACATATGTATTAAAAATATTTAAAATCAATATGGAAAACATTTTTCATTCACAAAAAATTTAAGCAAAAGGTATTTGAGATTTTCAAGATCTTTGTGTTACATTCTCAAATACAAAAACTTTCCAAAATCCTTTAACCAATAATCTTATATGAAAATAATGTTTTCTATGATTTAGAAATGTCAAATAAGATTTGGAAACATAAATACAATGTCATAAAACATTTAAAGAATGTAAAGATTAAGTATGGACACTTCCCAGGTGTAGTGGTTCATTTGATGAGTTAAAGATGCTTGTATCATCTGATATATGCAATCTTCAGTGTACATCTGATGCTCGTGAACTTGTACATCTGCCTTGTGTTGCCCAAGGGGTTTCGTTTGATGTGAGCTTTTAATGAGTTCATCAACACTTAGGATCGTCTAATGTGTTCTTTCTACGAGCTTCGTCTAATACATGTTTTTACATATGATTTCTTATATGCGTAATGTTCTTTATTTTCAATGTGCTCTTTGAATATGTTATCCATTTAGAGAATGAACACGAAGATTGGATCATTTAAGCGTGTGACATTATTTTGTATAACAACTTTTTTCGTTCTTGTATCGTCTAGTGAGTCTTGCTCATTTACTCTTATTATTTTCGCCTTAACTTGTATTGCACATGAGTGAGCTTTGTCATGTCACAACAAATCTTATAATGTTTGTTATCTCCAACACATATAGACGTTCGTATAATTAGATCATCTTATGGGTATTGATTCATCTACTGACTCAACAAGTTCACTAAAAGTCAATGTCATTGGAAGGGGTGATTGACGTGGCTGATGGAATGTTAAATGAACTAAAATAAATTCCAAGGGTAGCCAAAGGAAAGTGGGAAGATCCACTATTAGAAGTCCAATGGGCATATAGGTGCACACCTTAATCTGCAACATAAGAAACTCTATACAACTTGACTTATGGATGGATGCAATGATACCAGTAGAAGTGGATGAGCCTTCACTAACAAGACAACTTTTTGACATGAATATCAATGATGAAAACCCCACAACTAACCTAGACTTACCCAATGAATTGAAAGACAAAACCCAAATAAGAGAAAAGGCTTACAAGATTAGAGCATAAAAAAGATACAATTCAAAGGTTAAGCCAAAGAGGTTTCACCAAGGAAAACCAAAGGCATGTTCTTGGGAATTTTGGAGTGACTATTCCAGATCAACAGTGAAGTGAAAATGGATCACATCGGCTTAAGTACCTCTCAGGGGATCCTATTATGAGAACATGGAATGCAACACATTTGAAGTTTTGTTTTAGTAAAGTCATGGTTCAATTGTAGATGTAATCTTTCCGTACTTGGTCTTTTTTCCCTCAGGAGAATTTTGACTGAGAAGGTTTTAACGAGACACATAAATAAAGTATCCTTTCTTGCACGACTATATGTTCCATTTTGACATTAATATATATCGGCCAAGAAAAAATTAATGTGATCCCTCCTTAATACTAAATCAACCTAGGATGTTTCACACTGATCCCTCTTTTTAAGTATGCACTAATTCAACCAACAAAGTTTTGCTAACACAATCCAACTACCATTAATAAAAATCTTAAAATGGCATAAAATCATAAATTCAGATAACAATATAATTCAAATACAGAGTAAAAACTCACCGCCAATTACAAAAAGTTCCTAAAATAATAATAATAATTCACTAACAAGCCAAAAGAAAAGCTATTTACCAAAACAATCTTAAAGATTGAGACATGAACTAAGGTCCTTGACCATCCTGAGATCCTTGCTCGACACCATCATGGCCTTCATCAAGACCACCACCAACACGATCAATCGGGATATCAATCGACATCAGATCCCTTAGATAGACATCTTTGTCGACATCAAATTTCCCTTTATGAACAAGAATGTTATAGAAAAAAACATCCTAGTGAACGATCTGGTTAAACATGTATTGTTGGAACTTTAGAAGCTTTACCTCAACCTTCGTTTTGTTGGCATTCGACTCTTCATGAGCCAAAGTCATATCTGTGAAAATTTTCTTTAAGTCCTTCATGTTGGTTGCCAACCCTTTTTCCTTCTACTTTGATATCAGGCACTAGATCTGCAAGACTGAAACGATTCCAGATATCTAAAGCAACAGCAAATAGTTATGTACAATGGAAATCCTTAAAACAATTAGATTAAGCAATAATATGCTTGATTAAAGATCCTTCACCAAGCCAATCTAGATCCATTTATACAAAAATCCATTATAACCTTATAAATTGGTTGACATTTTACAAATATAAAAGTACATTCAATAACATTTATTATTTGAATATTCACCCAACTCACTTTTACATAAAAATATCTTTTGAATGTGTCACTTGCTATTTGAAAGAAACTCATACCAAATCCACTTAGAGATATATAGTTTCAGATTCTAGATTTAAAATTTAAAATCACAATTGCATGTTATTTATATTTTTTTTATTACTTTTTTCATCGACTTTTCAATCCATTTTACATATATACGCCACCTTATGTAAAACTTTCAAAATAAAAATTCAAAATACAGCGTCATGAAGAGACCCAAAAACTAACAAGGAACTGGAATATTCAAAATTACACAATGCATCTCACCTACAAGGGACAAATTTAAATGAATTTCCCCATAAACTCGAACTTTGAGTGTTCAACATTTAATCTATATTAAATATTATTATATACTATTCATTTTATCTAAAACGTGTAGGATTGTGGAACTACAATACATAAGTTATAATTTAGTTTAATCAATTTTACATAGTTATTTTATAAGTATAAAATTATTCCTCAGCACAGCAATTAGACCTCCATAAGAGAAATATACTTGCATTTATTATTATTAAAAGAGTTTAAGTGTAGTTTTGGTACGTACTTTATATTATTGGTATTTTTTTTCTTAATTTTAGTTGTTTTATTTTTAATTATCCATACCTTTATTCAAATTTTAAATCAATTATCCGTAAAATTCTGTTACCTTGGACATGATACAGTGAGATTGAGAGAAGTGCATGACAAGGAGTGAATTTTTAAAAATTATTAAAAATGTAGGAGTTGTAACCCAATATAATTTTGATAATGATTTAATATATTTTTTAAAATTAAAATTGAGCAAAATATTAGATAATTAAAAAATAATAAACCAATACGTAAAATAATTCAGCGTAAAAAATATAGATAACTAATAAAATTAAGAGATCAAAATTATAGAAAAAATTTAGAGCAAAACTAAAATTTTATAAGAACGCCTTTGACATGAAGAAAGTCTTTGACACTTTCACTCGTGGTTTTTTTTAAATCACTCAAGAGTATGGTTTTCGCCAAACTTTCACCTAGTGGGTTTTGCATATTCTTTAATTTGTTCTTCTTTTATAAGGAATAACATTTTGAAGATCGACTAGAAATGAGGACATTTTATAATATATAAGTGAGTACAACTTCATCCCATGAGTCGGTTTTATAGGATTGAATTAAGCTTAAAGTACATTTCATAATATGGTATCAGAGCCCTTTAAAATTTATCCAAACAATAGTTTGTTGGCCTTATCAGGGCACCCGTTATCGGACCACTCATAATATGTTATCCCACGCACGAGTCTTACTTTTTTTAGGGATATGTAAGGGTTACTTTTTTTTGTTTATCTTAGTTGCATGTTTGTGTTTGTGTAAGGAGCTAAGACGTAAGTTGTTTGTATAAGAATTGAAGTATTCATGAAATATCTCTATTTTATTAATTCTTTTTTGCTGATAAAAAAAATGAGTTTATTACTTCTCTATGGGTTTAGGGTAGCAGAATATAATACAAGAAAATCATGAAATAGAAACCAATTTGTAGAAACCAAAATAATTAGTTGTAATAGTAACTAAATTAGAGACCATTTTAGAAACTAAAAAGAAATTAGATTTCTAAATTAGTTTCTATTATTTTCTATTATGGTTAAATAGTTTCTAAATTGGTATCTAATTAGCAATCAAGATTTTTGCTACTAAATTTAGAAGACCCTTCTCTTCCATTTGTTGTTTTGTTTTGTTGAACATGTTTAAGGGATGTTTTTCTTTCCATATGCTATATGCTGCTAACATTTTTCTTCTGATAACATAACAAATAGGACCTTTTTTATTCTATAAATCACAGAATACAAAATACACGTATATTGTTTGACAGCTCCATCGTATATCATTTGCTATTTACAAAGCTAACAGCAACTGCATGCATAGCCAACAACAGAATCTTCAATTTTTCGGGGCATCAAACGAATCAATCATCTTTTTTCTGAAACACAACGGGGAGTGAAGCGCCATCCAAAGCAAACAAAATCTTTCCATTCTCACGCAGAATTCCAGCGTTGCCACAAACGAATCCACAACTGGAGCAAAGCTCCATAGGGCACCACTGGAAGTTATAGATTCCTGCACTTTCCGTTTCCACAATTCTGAAATAGTTACCGTACAACCCTGCACTATCATCTTCCCCACTGATGATGAGCCTCCTTCCACTCCCTGTATCGTTCTCGCCCACCCTCCATTCCGTGGTCTGCACACACGTCGATGAAACTTCCACGAACTCCACTTTCAAGTCCCTGTTCACCCCTATATCCTCGTCCTGAATGTTGTTCGCAAAATGAGTGAACTTCACTGGAAAACCTTGTGCAGAGTCCGTGTCTTCAAGACCAACGTACAAAGGGCACGAGTCGTTTCTGTTGATCAAGGTGAAACGCCCTCCGTTCTCTGTTATGGCGGGTTTGATGTAATATTCTTCGTCGTTATCCACGGGTTCGCCATTTGTGTCGATCACGTACTGGGCTAGTGTTTGCTTGGCCATGAAAAACCACACCGCGAGGACTAGGGAAGCAGGCACCTTCATCGACATGGTTAACTTTTTTGTCTGTCACACGATGTTTTTAAGGTCTGTGGATTTTGTATAATGTGTGGCTTTTTGGGCTGCGGGAGGAAGCTATTTGTAGGATATGTATGATATGATTTCTTGGTGTGTTTGGAGTTAACATGAGTTTGAAATGCCGAGTTGGTCAATGATGACTTAGATGAACAATGATAAATCCATAAATATATTACCTTTAAGATTTTGGGTTGAAAAGTAATATGTTGATTTTTTATAAACTCATTAATGTTAATTTAGATGATGAATGCTTTAAAAAAAAATTTAAAGGATTTCTCAGCCTTTTGGTTTTATATTTGCTTTAGTATGATTTTAGTATGATGTTAGAGGTAGTTTTTCGGGGGGCTTTACCATGATGGGTTATTTTTTTTTACTTTTACTAAAATAGGGTCTGTTTAAAAAAAATTACAAATTTAGACAAGTTGTGTCGGCACGACTTCATGTGCACAAATCGTTCCAATTTGACACGACTTTGCCATGTCATACTGAAGTCGTGTCAACTTGGCACGACTTCTGACATGTCATACTGAAGTCGTGCCAACTTGGCACGACTTCTGCCCTGTCATACTGAAGTCATGCCAATTTGGCACGACTTCTGTCATGTCATACTGAAGTTGTGTCAACTTGGCACGACTTTTGCCACGTCATATTTTTTTTTTTTTTTAATTTTATTATTTATATATTGGGTAGTAAGTTATATAATGTTAAAAATTAATTTGATACATAACTTTCTAAGAGTGTTAGTTTTAAGGAACAAAAAATTGGATAATCATCTATGGATCATGTCCGACACCATTAAATATCAAAATATCAAAAAAATTTCATACATGGGACATTAAATATCAAAATATACTTTTTGGCTAGTGGGAAACCATGTCCCGCGGCAATGTCCTCAGGAGTTAATGACTCAAAGTTTGAATAAGCTGATTATCCAAACATGATCCATACACGATTATCCAATTTTTTGTTCCTTAAAACTAACACTCTTAGAAAATTATGTATCAAATTAATTTTTAACATTACATAACTTAATACCCAATATATAAACAATAAAATTTTAAAAAAATAAATAAATATGACGTGGCAGAAGTTGTGCCAACTTGTCACGACTTCAGATGACATGGCATAAGTCATGCCAAGTTGGCACGACTTCAGTATGACATGGTAGAGTCGTGTCTAATTGGGACAATTTGTGCATATGAAGTCGTGCCGAATTGGCACGACTTGCCTAAATTTGTAATTTTTTTTAAACGGATCCCATTTTGGTAAAAAGTAAAAAAAAATAACTTCATCATGATCAAAATCCCTAGTTTTTGTCAGGTTAGAAGATGCTTTGTTTCTTAATTTTTAAAAATGGTGTTATGCGGTTTGCTATATTTTTATGTATAAAAATTAAATATTTTTTAAATGATTTTTTTTTTATATATATTCTTGATTGTTGATAAAAAGATATTTTTATTAAGTTTAATTTAATTTTTTAAAATTGACTTTATAAGATGGTATCTATCTTAAATTGATTTGATTTGTATTAAAAATAAGATCTTCCATATATATTTGGTGTTGAATATATACATTAAACATTCACGTTAACATCAGTATAAATATGGAAAGATACCAATAACAAATCCCACAATAGATTTAAATATTTGGGATTTAAATATTTATTAAGATAAATTTTAAATAACTCTAATAATATATATTATATATCTGATATTATATATTAATAGAAAGAAAAAAATCATTAAATCAATATGTATGATTTATAAAAAAAAGTGAAAAATATATCTAACAATAACAAATATATTTTATTTTGATAACTTTAAATTATAATAATTTTAAAGTTGACTTTCATTTGTGCTTAAATTGGAAAAGTAGGTTGATGAATAAAAGTCCAACATGCCTTATCTAATGGGACATTACTTGGTATCGCTACAAATGTTGCATGTGGGGTGAGTTACCTACTTTAAAGGATAAAGCTTTGATTTTTTGAATAAATAAAGTTTGAGTAACTTTTTTCCTCCACCCATCAATGCCATCAAAATTTGAAATTTTGTTATTAGATTACTGTTCCATCTTGACGGCCAGATCCAGAGGAATAGTTCTGGAAGCAAGATTGCTATTTATTACTAAAATATTGCTGTAAAAGACGACTTGATTCTGTTAATTTTGTGTCAAAATTCTTCTTATGTTTTTCTATAGATTATAAATAAAACTTTATGTAAATAATTGCAAGCATTACTTATCATTATAAGTTCTTGGTAACCTATGTAGCTGACACAACACGAATACGGACACAAAGATACCTTTAATCTATAAAATATAGGATACATGGACATGGATCTATATATTATTTAATTTTGAATTATATAAATTGAAAATAAATATTTATATGCAAAAGTATGTTCCAGATTCTTTTGGGAGCAGGAAGATATTTTTCATGACTGGTTCAAAAGAATTTGTTCTTATTTTTATAATCATAATAAAAATTTATACAATAAATTTGAGTTTTTAGAAAGTTATTGTATTTATACCTTTTAAAATTGTGTTAGAACCATGTTAGAATTTTCAAAAATCCAATAAATATTTCTTTGAATTGAACACTTCACCGATAAGTATCCTACAAATGTCGTACGGATGTCGACACGGATACGTGTGTCCAACACGGATACACCATTTAAGAAGTGTCTAAGCCTAATAACTAACGAGATTATTCAAAAGAAAAAAAAAATCAAAATAAGGAAGGAAAAAAAGAGAAGAGATTAAGGGAAAAAAAAAAAGAAAAAAAAAAGGATCGATGTAAGTCCTATATTTAATAATAATAAACTTTGGTATAAACTAAACATAGTTTAAATTATTTTTTGTATAAGTTAAAATGACTTTTTACTAATTAGCATGATTTTTTTTTCATTACATAGAGATAATCTTTTAAACATAGATATCTTTTAAGGGTTTTCTTTTTTATTAACAAAATATATACATAAGTAGTATAGAAGTTCCTACAAGTGTTTTTTTAAAAAAACTCACTTTTTGGCTATTTATTTAATAAGTTAAGATGCTTTAAAAATTAAGAAAAAAAAACACTAAAAATTTCAGTCAGTGACTATATATTTTATAAACCTAATTTATAGAAAACTTGTCTTATTTATAAGAAGTTGGCCAAAAGGTGTTTACATCATTAATAACAATAGAGTAATTATGGAAGAGGAGGTTAAGGGTTTGTAGGAAAAGTTTTATGAAGTCTGTGAGAGGACCGTGGTAACCACACTATTATGTTTAGCATTTAAATGATATATTAGATTAGTCAAATTATAATTTAGTTTTGTTCATGAAACATTTTTCTAAAACAATTCCTTTTTTCTTGTTCTCTATATATACATGTACTATAAACATTTCAAGTATGAAAGGTTTCATCCTCTAACCATTATTTTATTTTTTTTACTTTCTATTCTTGATATGTTTTTTTATTTGTCGGATTTACAGTAGATTTTTCATCTAGGTCCCTACCCCCTTAGCTTAGCTTTGCCCTCCATTTGGTGACAATTGTTATTTCATATATGTTATCTCAATATTCCCTTCATTTGTAAACAAAAATAGGTATTCATTCCTTCTTTAAAGTTATTATTGTTTTAAATCTTCTAAAGAAAATCATTCCAAGTTTTGCTCTATGTGTAGGAATAAACTAGATGTTTTAATCCTTGCATAACTTTTTATACTTGTTATAAAATTTAACCTCTCATTATTACAGTAACAATCACTATTACACAAGGTATATATATATATGGATGATGGGTCTAGGTAATATTTATCAACTGGTACACAATTCGTTGTCGTGCTGGTAGTCTCCTAATTCTTTGAAGTTTTTCCTCTCGCTACGTGTGTGCTCTGTCAATCGGGTACCTACAATTGCACTCTGACGCTCAAGTCAGTATTATAGTATTATAGTTTGTCATCTCAGGATATGAAAAACGTACATTTTTTCCCTTTCGAAATCTTATATAGGTTGACCTGCCCTCATTTGTTTGGGTTAGGTAATTAGTTCACTCAAACGTGTGTAGTGGTCTCAGAATGTGCGTAATGATTTCCTAATATCATGGACATGTGTCCCGAAGTATGTCTTTAACCTTTTCAATGCCATTGTTTTATTTATTATTTTGTAAATATCATTTGACTTGTCTGGTGTCTGGTAAATATATATGTATATATATATATATATATATATATATATATTATTTTATTTTTTTTGTTGAGTCTATTTTCCGACCACTATATTTAATATTCTTGTAGTAATACTGTTCAAGACTTTTATATTTTATAATATTTCAACGTTGCAAACCGTCGTATATTGTAATTTATTTGGTTGAAAAGTGATGAATGTTTGCCACTTGTATTGCTATCTAGGAGTAGTTCCTTTATATGCCAATTGCTGTAATTTTGTTACTTTTCTTCTTCTTCGTTAATTGCCCTTCCAATCCTTTTTAAATACGTACGTCACCTGAAAATAAAATTTCAAACTAAAAAGATTCAAAACATAACATCATGGACTTACAATATTCAAAACCTGAGACTGTCATCTAACTCACCAACACAGAAACTTAAATCTGAAACGTGTAGATCTTGCAACTGCATTACATAAATTATAATATATTTTATATATATTTTCTCTACAAGTGCATACAATTTTTACACCTTTTACAAGCATAAATCTCCTGCACCAAAGAGAAAAATAAAAATAAAAATAACATTAGACCTCCAAAAAAAAAGAGAAATACACCGAATATTCTTATTATATTACAATAAAATGTGCAAAAGTAAGATTTTACAAAAGGTTTTAACAATAACTGATTTTAAAAGTGCAATAACAATTTGGTAAAGAAAAACTACTATCGGACTCCATTAGTTAACATATGGGTGGAAAGAAAAGAGAGTAAAATAAATTTCATATTTTTTATTAAAATACTGGTATCTCCAATATTTTTTAGTTTTTAATCCCAATATCTAATTAATTTAATTTTGAAAGTAATTCTTTTATTTGAATACAATTTTTAATTTCAATCTCATATATTTACAAACACAATAACACATAATTACTTAATTGATATTAGAAAAAAAAATTGAATCTCTTAACTAAATTCACATATTTAACATAAACAAATTTATGAGGGTACAACAAATTATTTAAACACATAGTAAATTATACAATGAGAGTGAAAAGATAACTTAAAGAAAAATAGGGTAAGAATGAAAAGAAAATAAAAAAGTGTATGAATTACATACTCCTAACATAACAAGTTGGAGTTTTTATTTTGCAGATCAAGAAGATCAGAATACTGAATAAATGTATCTTTATTTCATACAATATATATAAAAATGGATGATAGCTCCACCATATTGTTTAATCTTCAAACTTAATCATCCTTTTTCTGGAACACTACAGGGAGAGCAGAACCATCCAAGGCAAACAAAATGGTTCCATTCTCACGCACAATCCCACCAGTTCCACAGATGAATCTGCAAGTGGGGCAAACTTCTGTAGGGCACCATCTGATGTTATAGATGCTCACGTTCTGTGTTTCCTCGATTCTGAAATAGTTTCCAGCACTGTGTGTTCCGTCATCAAGACCAGTGATGATAACCCTTCTTCCAATGCTCGTGTCATTCTCACCCAACTTCCATGCAGTGGACTGCACACACGTCGATGAAACTTCAACGAACTCCACTTTCAAGTCCCTATCCACCCTCACTTCATCGTCATCTTCCTCTCGGGCAAAAGGGGTGAATCTCACAGGGTACCCCTGTGGCAAGTCAGTGTTTTCAAGACCAACATGCAAAGGGCACGACTGGTTCCTGTTGATCAAGGTGAAACGTCCTCCGTTGTCTGTTATGGCTGGCCTGATGAAGTACTCCTCGTCGCTTTCAAGAGGGTCACCGTGTGTGTCCATCACATAGCGGTTGTTGGATTGGGAGAGCGTTGGTGTGGCCGCCAAAAGCCACAACGCGAGAGAGAGGGAAGCGAACAGCTTCATCGACATGGTGACACTTTGGTCTCAGAATAGTGTGGTTTAAGGTTTGTGTGGTTTTGCAATGGTGTGCGTGGTTTTTAAGGTTGCAAGAGGAAGGTATTTATAGGATATGGTATAGAGGGTTGTTGGAATAAAAGTGGAACATGATTTATCCAACACGTTGCTTGTACCTTAAGGATGTGATACGTAGCAAGACAAAGGTTGAATCTGGGATGAGTTACATAAATTTCCATGATCAAGCTTTGATTTCTATATATTTTGTGGAATTTCATTACACCGCCAAATGGAAATTTTGTTTTGTGGAATTTCAATATGTTTTGTAAAACTAGGATACTTGTGGTTTAATGTATATTTTATTTTATTTCAAAACTTTTTTCTTAGTATATGGTGCTGATATATTAATCTTCTCAAATTACTAGATCTAACTCACCCATATAATTATGGATTTGTGTACATGCAAGTTGATTGGTATAAATTATAAAAGTACTGAAAAAGAATCTAGAAAGTCTTTTGTAATTTTTGATCTCAAATTTGAATATCTTATTAAGAACAAGGTTTTCAGATGGAGGTGTAACAGTTACAAAAACTTAAAATTAAAAATAATGATTTATTATTTATCACAAAGTAAATAAAGGAATATACTATAAAAATAAAATAATATATGATACTATTAAAATCATGAATTAAAATATTTAGTCAAAATTCAGTTTACACAATAAAAGGTTAAAAACATTGATGCATTTGTCTCACTTGAGGTACGAATTACATGAAACAAACTTAAATATATATATATATATATATATATATATATATATATATATTAACTGTTTCAATCCATTTACAACAAAACTTACCCGACACAAACTAAAACTAAAGTAAAAAAATGGGAAAATTTAAAATCATTATTACTAATTTGGACTATTTTATTTTATTTTATCAATTTGGGTTAAGTCGTGGGGATAAAACCCATTTTAAATGAGAACTCGTGACTATGACAAACGAGTTTGTTAACGAAGAAGAAGTTGTGTGCATAATACACAATTTTTTGTACAACCTATGTTGAAATTGTGTGGCATTTGCACAACTTTGATAATTAACTAAAGTTGTGCATGAGTGACACAACTTCAATCTTGGTACCCAAAGCGGGTTGGCCATGCAACATGAGCAACGTAGTCCTCGTATGTAAGACATTGAAATGGCTTGGGAACACCAGTGGACATGTGAAAAGAAAGTCCTTGCATTATGTCCATGAGCATGGTGATGACCCTTTAATTTGTTGCAATTTCAACTATAATATATTCATGTCTTGTGGTGGTGGTGGTTGAAGGAAGCTTCTAGCTTGTGGCTAGGGTTAATCTATCTCATTCACAAAATGTACATAATAAACGCTTTATAAAATAGTGTTGACCATAGGGCTTGCCATATGGTGGATTCACTTGAAAACATAAAATTACACAACAGAGTGATGAGGGTCAGAAATCCCTAAAGTTCTTGTGAGGCCAGTACAAACTCCTATATTCAATGAGAGATGAAGTTCTTAATGTTGATGGAGAAGGTGTCCTAAGTTGCATAGATGAACTTTGCAATCTTAGTGATAATGTTAAAACTGTGAAAGGTAGGACCAAAGTTGATAAGGATGAAACTCATCCAAATTTTTGAAAGATTATTAAAATGGTCTCTAAATATGCAATGGAATGACATTCTCCCATCCTCCGTATCCAAAATCATGACCCCTCACGCATAATGTCTTCTTTAGGGTCTAAATGGGACAAGGATGGTGAAGTCATTCATCATACTTTAATATACAACTTGGATATCTAGTCTCCAAATATGCATTTATGTCCAATGCATCATACTAGATATAACTTCACAGACAAAGCTTGTTCAAAGTAGTGACTCAAACTCTCTATCTTCCTTTATCACCCTCTCATGGTATATGTTATCACAAGATTCTCTCACCAAGCTCTCACTAAAAGGGGTGTCAGGCTTTCCTATCTTATTTCATTTTCTCCCCTCCAATTTTGAGGTGAACCACTCATATTTACCTTCCTAGAGTTTCACCTTCCTCTACAGTATGAACTTCCTATTTTTTATTTTTTATTTTCGTAATGAACTTGGTAATGCGAAGAGTGAAAGATGTGTCCATCAATGGGAAGGTTTTCATTATCCTGACCATTACCACTTATCATGGAGTTCCCTCTCAAAGAAATTCATTTTCTTTTAGCAACATTGACAAAGTTGATAAATCCTTTAATAATCTTTGTTCTTGTCATATGTTAAAAACTAATATTAATGTTAAAAAGTCAATGCATTACTATATTTTAAAAAATTATAAGATTTAGATTAAAATAACAAGAGGTGCTTAAGTGAAATCTCACTCACCTGAATTGACACTTGTTTAAGCGAGATTGATCAAGCAAGTCTATGTTTGCTTAAAGCACATCACGTTTAAGCAAAACACAACACGCATTAAGAGACAGTTGTTTAAGCAAGTGTAGACATTTAAGTTATTTTTCTTAAGTGACTTCATTTCTTAAGCCTATATCCCTTCAAGTGGTCAAATGGTCATGCTTAAATGAACAGAGATTTCCAAAAAATTAGATCTACCAATGTTAACCAAACAACTAAAGATATAAACTAAATTAGAATGGTAACCCTCTATCATTGTAACAAAATGTCAAAATAATAAGCAAAAACATAAAAATAACTAGAGTTTGAAAGACAATATAAAGTTATTGAATGAAGTATAGAAATAATGGTAACAAACAATTCACATGAACAAAAAAGCTAAAGAAAGTTACTAAAGCAATAAGAGTGAGAGAGTAAAAAAATTTGGTCGAGTAGGATGACTCTAATTGGACAACATACAACATGTGAAGGGGAATTTAGGGTCAGGTTGACACTACCTTAAAGGTTGGAGAAGCTAAGGCTTAGACAACGTAATGTGAAACACTTAAAAAGGAAAAACTAGAGTCAGGCCAATGTTAGCTTTAAGGGAAGAAAAGTTAGGGCTTGAACCTTACAAATTTTGTGAGTTTGGAAGGGTTTAGCATGGTCAGATCATCTCATGTTGGTAGGTGTAAGCTAGGACTAGACCCTCACTAATTTTGTGAGTTTGGTAGGGTTTAACATGGACTAGACTATTAGGTTCTAAGTTTAAGTTAGCTAGAACTTGACCCTCGCTACTAGTTTTTATGTTTAAGTTAGCTAGGACTTAACCCTCGTAATTTTATTAGCTACAAGCCGACGCAAAATAATTAACTTCCAGCTCATTATTTATGCACACTAAATTGATGCTATCATTGTGTTAGTGACCACTTCCTCCTTCTTGTGTCTAGGTTTGGTTCACTCACAAGACTAACATTTTTTTCTTTTATTTGAACAAAACAATTCTAAATTATCACATTTTATTGGTTTACTCATGCTTCATAACATAAATAACAATAAAATTATATGTTAAGTTATAATAGATAATAAAATTACACTCACACGTACGTGATATATATATATATATATATATATATATATATATATATATAAAGTCGTTTATGCCAATAGATTATTTGTAAGTAAAGTAAAAAGTAAAAGTGTTATTGCTATTTGATGTAAATAATAAAAAGTAGTAGTCCAAATATTTCTTATAATAATTAATGCTATTACTTATTGTTTTAATTTTGGCTGACTGATGCAAAGGAAAAATGTATCATTGTTTGGGAGTTATATGTACATTTTCTATCTTTTGACTAGACTTTTATCTCACCTACTAGAAGAACATAACCCTTTTCTTTAATAGTGTTAAAATTTTAATTATTTTCTGTGATACATTTTCTAGGGTAAGTTACGTTTACCTTATAAAACCAATGGAACATTGGAAGAACCTTTCCTCACACAGCCTAAACTAGAAATCCAATGCAAGGTTGTATCTATCCATTACAAAGACTAGGTCAAAGTTTTAATTTTGAGCTTATGTTAAACAAATTTATATATTAAACCACAAATTTGATGAGGTTATAAAGTTGAAAATGGAGATATGAATTTTTTTCCCATCTTTAAAAGGACATAACATATGATCCAAAAAGTAGTATGCTTGTTCAAAACGTTTAAGTTTAATACGAAAACCCAAGTCAACTATGAAAATTAAAAAAAGAAAACTACTTCATTATTAAAGACTTCCATTGAAATTTTTCAAAGTGATGAGTCCTCTTGAATATTTTTAAGTGGTAGCAAATCTTAGCACAAAATATTGAATAATCCATACTAATTAATTAACATTTTCTAAAAGATAGATTTCAGAAATTTCAATAGAGTATACTTGAAGGCATCTCAAGGAGAGAGTGATGTGACATCAAACCAAATTATTATGACATTTTTTTTAAATCTTTTACATAGTCTTTTACATGAACAGCAGACAGTTTATTTAGGATTTATTATTTTTAAAAAAAAATATAAGAATGAAATTAAGCAAATAATTATATTTTGTGATAAAAAAATCAAATAATTATTACACTGAAGTGAATGATTTGGTTTCCAACACATTTTGTCATGTTAAAAGTTTATCAAGAAAGTGTTAAAAAATAAATATAATAAAATAAAGGGAAAGAAAAAAGCCTTAAAAAATGAATAAAAGATTTAAGAAATAAAGTGAAGCATCAAATTCCTTTAATTTTCGTAGCATAGGATGTTTTAATAGAAGTGATTTTCATAAATTTGATTTACAAAGTGTTTATCATATCCTATTTATAATGAGTACATAATTGTTTGAATTTCAAAAAATATAAACTTCCAATAACATTAATTTTGCATTAAAAGTTGCTTAAGTGCTTTAGAGGGGCACCACCATCATTCTTTAAATAATGTTCTCAGTGTTCCCCAAGTCACTCTTCTTCTATGTGCTATGTCAATCTCTTTATTCACATCTCTTCAACATAACTATTTCTCAAGATTGTTTAACTTTATCATATTTTATCTTCCTTTATTTTCTTTTTTTCTGTTTTTAATTGTTTGTTTATGTATTTATTGTTTTTTTTTCTATTTATTGTTTTTTTTCTATTTTTACTTTTAATTTCTTGTTTCTGTTTTTATGTTTGTTGTTTCTATTTTTGTTTAGTTTATGTTGTTGTTTATAATTTTGTTAACATAAGAAAAATACATGTATTGCTTGTTAGTGATTTTCAGGATTGTGTTTATGTTTTTCTAACAAAATTATGGTTTTCAATTGGAGATATGACTTTAGTTTCTTTGATTAATCACTATAAAAAAAATTTGTAAACGGTGGCGGTTTTAATATGGCGGTTATTAAAAATCGTCACAATTATCCGTATAATATGACATCTTAATAACTGTCACAATTCTCCTTCAAAATACCACAAATTTCCCTCCATCATATATACTTTATTTCCCTCCAATAAAATTTCATTTCCCACACTTACTCAAAATTTTGATTTTCCAAAATTCTATTCACTCTTCCATCCTCCAAAATTTTCCAACCCCCTCTCTTAGCTCCGCCTAAACCGCGCCCCTCTCGCAAGCTTTCCCTCTGATCCTAATCTCATCGTCCCTTTCCTGGCTAAGTTCAAGAGCCCCTTGCCCCCGAGACCACCCTATTCCAACACTCTAAAGTGCAAGCTCGCCACCGCCACTGATGCCCTAACTGACAATTCACTCCCCGCGTCCTCCGATTCCGACGTCAAGGTTGGTTTCTCCTATTAGGGTTTTTGAGTTATCAGTTTCCAATGCCTTCTATCTAACTCCAATTTCGCTCTGTCCCGACAAGGACAAACATTGGCTTGTTCATTTTCATCGGAATAATGTCAGTGGCCAAATAAATCTCACTTCTGGTTGGAATCATTTTGCAAAGGATCATAACTTGCAAATAGGGGATGTATGTGTTTTTGAGAAAATTAAGAAATTGGGGATTTCATTTAGAGTTTTTATTTTTAGTGACAAACAAGAATCAAGTTCTCCTAAGTTTTTAGGTTATTTGTATTTCTTAAATAGTGTTCTTTTTTAAATGTTTCTTCATATTTCTTCACCTTTTGATTTGCTTTTATTCTTTTAGATTATGAAACTCCTAAATGCAACAACATGCTAGCAGAGAATCACTTCAGTGTCTACATCAATGATAAGCAACTCTATATCGTGGTAGGATTAATCAGAATAAAGTTTTAGGCATGCAAACATGTTAGTTGTGACTAATTAGACTCTTTGTGTACTTGTGTTGTGCAGAAAGTTCCAAGGATTTTCTTTGAAAATCATGGTATTGCTAATTCAACTGAAGTGATCCTGCAACTTGGGGAGCGATCATGGAATGTGAAGCTAGACTCTTACTGTAGATTCACTAAGGGTTGGAATGATTTTATGATAGAATGTAGATTGAAGGGTGGAGACTCACTCTCTGGAGGGACAACTATACTTTTTACTTATCCACTTGATTTGACTCGAACCAAGTTAGCTTATCAGGTAGCGTATCTTTTCAGAAATTAGTATTCTATTTTTTGAGAAAAAGTTTTACGCGTTAATGTGTTTGCATTTGAAATTGCAGATTGTTAGTCCAACAAAGTTGAATGGTGGGGTTTGAAATTACAATCATGGGGTAGTGCTTTATAGCGAGGCCAAGAAGAGATCAAAAGTTACAACTCATTGATTGAAGTAATGTACATATTTAAAGAAGAAAATTGAAACAATTTTCTGTATACGTAAAATTTATTGCAGCCATCATCCACTTTTATATCTTTCTTATAATCCATCTTTCAACTACTACTTTGACACAAAAAGAAAAGTTTTTTGTTCATTTATCATTTTCTAACTCTGAGCAATGATACTTTTGAAGTCTGTAGATTATGGTCGCATGGCTGAAATTCTGGTAGAGAGGGCTGGTTCTCTGGATGAATTTACTAGGATAACAACTATCACATGGGTAAGTGGTATTACTATTCTTTGAATTGAGAGTAAATTATTTACTCGTGTAATACTTTATGATTGGGGTTGACATCTCAAAACTTATAATTCTTATATCAAAAGAAACATTATTAGTTACTTATGTTGGTTTGTATTTATTATATCTGGGAGGGAACTTGGATTTTTTAAATATGTACATTAATCTTGAAACTATGTACATTAATGGTATGGGGCATCTGCAGCCAGGAACCGGTTATAATTTCAAGTGAGTCAGTGCTTTTTTTTGTCTAGATAAAACATCATATTTTAGTGTTATTTAATTAGAATTGTAGTTTAACCATATTAACTTGTTAATTTATGTTATACCCTCAGGTGCAAAGGAACAAAGGTAACAAGCCAACAAAGGTTTCGGTGAAGAAATTTAGCCACTGTTAAGAAGGTTTCCAATGATTCGTTTTCCATCAATGGCCACAACTTCACCTTCAATTTCGTTGCTGACCAACGGCGTGTGGACTGCATGTTACGTGAGACACCATTGGAGCCATACGATGATATTGATGCTTCAGTGCCGATCTCCAACCTCACTACAACTGCGACGTGGTCATCGCCTTTGGAATGGCTTCTAGTAGGTGAGTTTCTTAAGAGAAAGAAGAAAAGAAGGGAGATGGTTCTACACGTTGCCACACACACCAAGTGCTTGGTCTTGTTTGCGGTTGCGGTTGTGCTGCACGCATGTACCAAAGTGCTTGATGCAGTTTATGGACCCAAAGTTGGAACCAAGAAGAATGAAAACCCTGAAAAAACATCCGTTGAAATTATTTGGAAGCCGAAGAATGGACAAATTAGTTGGAACAATGCTAAACTCAACTCTTTCTTTTCATTTTAAACCAAAAAATTAATATCTATTTTCCATGGTTTAGGAAAAGTGGAGAAGGAGTATGAGATGCTATTGAAGAAGACTTTAGAAAGCATTTGCATTCGAACGATATATCCCAACACCACAACTACAGTTATTGTCCAGGCAAGTTTTGTTCTCCGTATTAGAAATGTGGTTTGTTACGTGTTTTGGATTCAAAGAACTTGGAGAAACGCAGCTATGTTTTTTATTCTAATTTGGATAAGAACTATGTTGTTCTGCAGTTCTTTTGTGTGAATGTTCTCAGTTAAAATTGGAATTTTATTTTCTTGCATTCTCATATTTATTGCCTTTGGTTATTTCTTTGTAGGTATATTATAACATATGTTATTTGTAGTTTATTGATAATTTAACTCTTCACTCATTGATTCTACTCCCGGTTGTCCATGATGACAGTGTTGTATCCTACTTAAATGTTTAGTCTCTACAGGTAGATTCTTAACCCAAACACATAGTTAAGGTTTTCAAAAAAACGATGAATGGCGTCAAGGTTTATTAAGTTCTTTATGGTCCCAATGTGGCAAAAATAGTAATACATTTGTAATTCTGATATGTTTTCCTATATAATTGATTTATATAATTTATTAGTTTCAATGAAAATATGGATTCATAAACAATTTATAATGAGTTTTCTGGTTAATGTGCAATTTTATTTATTTTTAATTTAACATACGTGATGTCGGGTAATATCATAACAGAAGAAGAAAATGAGCATGGCAGTGACAATGTTACTCTTTGGACATTTGAAGTACGAATGGCAAAGCGGGGTCGGCCGACCCGCGACCCGCTAGTAAAAAACGGGGCGGACTGACCGTTTCAACCCGCTAACCTGCATTAGCCCGCAACCCGCACGGGCCAGCAGCGGGGTGGGCTGACCCGCTAACCCGGAAGAAAAAAAAAATTGGCACTTAGCAGCAGCAAGACAACATAATTAGGTTCACAAAATTTCAAAGAAAGAAACACAATACAATCGCGTCAATAATGTTTATGTTTAATGTTTTTGAATTAATGTTTATGTTTATGTTTAATGTTTTGGAATTAGGTATTTTTAATGTTTTGGAAGTGGAAGAATAATGATATTTGATATTTATCTTAATGTTTAATGTTTTGATGTTTGAAAATGAAGAAAAAAAAATTAGGTTTGATAGTAACAGATATATAGGTTTAATTTGACAATTTTTTAAGAACAAAATGTAAAAAAAAAAATCATTTAAAAAAAAAGAACACGGGTTGGCATGCAAACCCGCGGGCCAGATATTATGTGGGGCGGGTTGAGAATTCTAGTCCACAATAACTTTGCGGGGCGGGCCAACCAGACCCGCTTTGCGGGTCAAACGCGGAGCGGGCTGGCCCGCTTTGCAACCCCTAATTTGAAGAAGACAGACATTGACTTGTTCATTTTCATCGGAATAATGTCAGTGACCAAATAAATCTTACTTCTGGTTGGAATCATTTTGCAAAGGATCATAACTTGCAAATAGGGGATGTATGTGTTTTTGAGAAAATTAAGAAATTGGGGATTTCATTTAGAGTTTTTATTTTTAGTGACAAACAAGAATCAAGTTCTCCTAAGTTTTTAGGTTATTTCTATTTCTTAAATAGTGTTCTTTTTTAAATGTTTCTTCATATTTCTTCACCTTTTGATTTGCTTTTATTCTTTTAGATTATGAAACTCCTAAATGCAACAACATGCTAGCAGAGAATCACTTCAGTGTCTACATCAATGATAAGCAATTCTATACCGTGGTAGGATTAATCAGAATAAAGTTTTAGGCATGCAAACATGTTAGTTGTGACTAATTAGACTCTTTGTGTACTTGTGTTGTGCAGAAAGTTCCAAGGATTTTTTTTGAAAATCATGGTATTGCTAATTCAATTGAAGTGATCCTGCAACTTGGGGAGAGATCATGGAATGTGAAGCTAGACTCTTACTGTAGATTCACTAAGGTTTATTGAGTTCTTTGTGGCCCCAATGTGGCAAAAATAGTAATATACTTGTAATTCTGATATGTTTTCCTATATAATTGATTTATATAATTTATTAGTTTCAATGAAAATATGGATTCATAAGCAATTTATAATGAGTTTTTATGGTTAATGTCCAATTTTATTTATTTTTAATTTAACATAGGTGATCTCGGGTAATATCATAACAGAAGAAGAAAATGAGCATGGCAGTGACAATATTACTCTTTGGACATTTGAAGTAGGGATGGAAAAGCGGTGCGGGCCGACTCGCGGCCCGCTAGTAAAAATCGCGGGGCGGAATGTGTTAGAAAGGATGGCTTTAAACTAGAGGGGGGGTGAATTGTTTAAAGAGAGTTTTCGCAAACTTTTAAAACAAGAATGAAATTATCTCAAGAAACAATTGATAAGAAATTCAGTTTGCCAAAACAGCAATCAAAAACAACAGTACCAGAAAAACAATCGGTTGTTTCACAGAAACAATCGATTGTTTATACTAGCAAACAACAAACAAAACTAAATTTAAAGAGTTAGGGATAGAGAGATTGCACACAGATGTTTATACTGGTTCACTCCAAACCCAGAGCTACATCCAGTCTTCTCAGAAACCCTGAGGAAATCCATTAAGCAATCACAACTTGATCACTTACACCACAACCAAGAGAATAACCTTGAACACCTCAAGACACACACTCTTCTTGACCAACACACCAACACTAAGATTGTTGATCTTGATCCCCTCAAGAACACACAGCCAATCTCAGCAAACACAGAAACGAAACTTGTTTTACAGAGTACAAGGATTACACTTGTTACAGAAGATAATCTGAAATCAATACAAGCAAAATCCTATTCCACAAACTTTGATCAATCACAAACTTTCAGCAATCTCAGCTCTTTGAAAAACTCAAAAACACTCTTAGCAAAAACTTGTCAAAGATTAATTCTCAAATCTGTTTTTCTGAATTTATTCAAAGATGTAGTTTGTTATCAAATCTTAACAAACTCTTTAATTGCATTAAAAGATTGGTCAAAGCATTTAATGACTGGAGCGTAAGCAGTTAAATCATTTAAAGCTCAGTCAATGATAAAACAGTTTTTCTGTTATGGTCCCAAAACAAACAATCGGTTGTTTCCTCGAATCAATCGGTTGTTTTGGTTCTTAACAGTTCAACCATTTGAAAAACAGTTTTCAATCTTTTTGTCAAAACATCTAAGTATAAACAATCGGTTGTTTCGACAAAACAATCGGTTGTTTTAACTTAGTTTGAAAAACATTTTACTTTCACAAAGATTGAGAATGTTTATGTTTTAGATTCGATCAAGAGGTGGATTACAACACTCAAACTACCCCAGAACTATACTAAACCAGCACAGCAACAGCAAGCACAGCCAAGGCTTCAACATCCTTCAAAGGGTTTGGATTCTTCAAAGCTTGAACATCACTTGGTTCAACAGAATGACCTATTCAACCCGCAAACCCGCATTAGCCCGTCCCGCATTAGCCCGCAACCCGCGTGGGCCAGCAGCAGGGCGGGGCGGGCTGACCCGCTAACTCGCAATAAAAAAAATTGGCACTTAGCAGCAACAAGATAACGTAATTAGGTTTTCATAAAACTTCAAAGAAAGTAACACAATACAATCGCGTCAATAATGTTTATGTTTAATGTTTTTGAATTAATGTTTATGTTTAATGTTTTGGAATTAGGTATTTTTAATGTTTTGGAAGTTGAAGAATAGTGATATTTGATATTTATCTTAATGTTTAATGTTTTGATGTTTGAAAAGGAAGAAAAAAAATTTAGGTTTGATAGTAACAAATATATAGGTTTAATTTGACAATTTTTTAAGAACAAAATGTAAAAAAAAATAATTTAAAAAAAAACGTGGGTTGGCCCGCAAACCCACGGGCCAGCTCTTATGCGGGGCGGGTTGAGAATTCTAGCCCACAATAACTTTGCGGGGCGGGCCAAACGCGGGGCGGACTGGCACGCTTTGCCACCCCTAATTTGAAGAAGACAGACATTGGCTTGTTCATTTTCATCGAAATAATGTCAATGGCCAAATAAATCTTACTTCTGGTTGGAATCATTTTGCAAAAGATCATAACTTGCAAATAGGGGATGTATGTGTTTTTGAGAAAATTAAGAAATTGGGGATTTCATTCAGAATTTTTATTTTTAGTAACAAACAAGAATCAAGTTCTCCTAAGTTTTTAGGTTATTTGTATTTCTTAAATAGTGTTCTTTTTTAAATGTTTCTTCATATTTCTTCACCTTTTGATTTGCTTTTATTCTTTTAGATTATGAAACTCCTAAATGCAACAGCATGCTAACAAAGAATCACTTCAGTGTCTACATCAATGATAAACAACTCTATACTGTGGTAGGATTAATCAGAAAAAAGTTTTAGGCATGCAAACATGTTAGTTTTGACTAATTAGACTCTTTGTGTACTTGTGTTGTGCATAACGTTCCAAGGATTTTCTTTGAAAATCATGGTATTGCTAATTCAATTGAAGTGATCCTGCAACTTGGAGAGAGATCATGGAATGTGAAGCTAGACTCTTACTGTAGATTCACTAAGGCTTATTGAGTTCTTTGTGGCCCCAATGTGGCAAAAGTAGTAATACACTTGTAATTCTGACATGTTTTCCTATATAATTGATTTATATAATTTATTAGTTTCAATGAAAATATGGATTCATAAGCAATTTATAATGAGTTTTTCTGGTTAATGTGCAATTTTAGTTATTTTAAATTTAACATAGGTGATGTCGAGTAATATCTTAACAAAAGAAGAAAATGAGCATGACAATGACCATGTTACTCTTTGGACACTATAGATATTTTGTTAACATTAGACACTCTTAAACAATCAAGGCACTCCTAAACCATAGACTACAATCATATTGCTTAACTTTGAAAATTAGAATTCAAATCTCAATCTAACATAAAAATGTGTCTGAAGTTTGTGTATTTTGTTGTGCAAATCACAAAGGACCCTGATACATTAACACTGTCTACAATAAAAACATACTCTTAACAAATAAATAAATTAATATTTTAACTATTTTTATTTTAATTTTTAATTTAAAGTTATTGAATAGTGTTATTCACTGTGTGCAATGTTAACACAACTTTTTCCAATCACAAATTACCATCTTCGTTGCCTAAAAAAACGTCTATTCTACTTCTCTTACCCCATACTTAAGTGAAATAACCAAATTGCCCTTCGCCCACTTCACCCCACCATCACCATTGCAAAAAAGAAAAACACTACGGAAGAGAGAAAAAAAATTGTTCTAGAAAACTCAATCCCAAAAAATCAAGTCTAGACATTATTATATATTTAAAAATATACATCGTGAATTTAAAAAAAATACGATTTTTGGAAAAAAATTCAAAACAAATAATCCAAAAGTTACTTTAAATAAATAAAATAACCATCTTAAAAATGATCGGAGTGCAAAAAGAAATTGTGGTTACAGAAAGAGAAAGCCTTCTTAAACTTGTAAACAATGATCCATGGGAACAACTACTTACAGTTGACGCTATGCTATATCAAAGATTTCTATAAAAAAAATAAAAAAAACAATTAAAACTTCTTGCACAAAATCAATTTCTATTATATTCAAATACAGTTTTATTTTTTTCCTTTTTGAATTACTTCTTGAATTGTATTAGATCCTAAGATTTGTTACGTAACAACTCTCAGCTGCATCATCAAAACATAAGTGTTTTTCTCTTCGCACCCTCTCCACGACACCAACAATTAGAAACAATAATCATTATATAATAATTAAAAAAAAAAAACTTATATTCTTGGTAACAATTAAACCATTATTGTTAATCCAATATAACACAGGTCAACAATCTTTATCTGAAGATTTAGAACACTTACAAAAAAAAAAACACAACCTATGGAAAGTAAAATTACAACATATTCAAATGATCTCCAAAATAACTAACTATGAAATTCCTAAGATTAATTAAAGGGAAAAAAGAGAGACTTCTTTGCTACTTTTCATCTTCAAGAGGGACAATTTTGTACTTCCCAGATTGCTGTTGCTGCGTCAGAAAAGGACTTCAGTTAAACCATAAGAACATAATCTTGTTCATAGAATACCAATATAACAGAACCAACAAAAATCATGTTTCTGTGGAATAGAACAATGAAGTGGTGAAAGTTAAAACTTGAAACGTTACTTAGGAAAAAATCAAAAGCAGATTAAAATTCGATTATGAAATAAAGTGAAGAATGAATGAATGAATGAATATGAAGCAGAAATAACCTTTTCCCATATTTGGGTGTGCGTTTTGCAGAAGCCAGCAACAATGGTGCCACCTTTCTTCCCTTCCTTGTACTCAATCCAAAGCTCCTTCTTCAGCGCGCACGTCACATGAAACGCCAACCCACACTTCGGCTCAGAGCACACAAGAGCACAACCGTCGCAACCATCGCAAAGGTAGCACCTTTGCGACCACCTCTTCTTGGGCACCATGGAGCAGTCGATCCCCTCCCTCCCTTCCGGGTCCTGGAAAAACACCTCCGGCACGAACAGCGCGCACACCACGTGCGCCCAGGCGCCCTCCGCGGTGCGCTTCATCGCGCCCTCGCTCGAGGGACACAACGCGCAGCCCTTGCTCTCGCCGGCTTCTCCGACACGACACCGTTCGCAGAACCAGTCTCCGTCGGGCACGCCTTTCGACAGAGGGTGCCCGTAGCAGGAGGCGTGCACCGTGAGGTCGCACCCGTCGCAGAACACAATCGGGTCCTCAGGGTCCCCGTCCGTGCTCTGGCACACACAGCACAAAACCCCATCGTCGTCGTCGCCGCCATTTTCGGATTCTCCGAGGTCGGGGTTGTACTCGATGTTGAGATCGAAGACAGGAGGAAGAGGAAGCGCGTCGTTTGAGGAGGGCGTGGTCTCCGAAGTGGGAACGGTGTCGTTTGAGGAACTGGGACTTTGGGGGTGCGGGGCCCACACTCGTTTTTTGGCGGGAAGAGAAAAGTTGTGAAGGGTAGTAGCAGAGGGTGGAGAAGGGGTTCGAGACTCTCTGCGTTTTTTGGCGGGTAAATCAGAAAAGTGATTTTGGTGTGGTTGTGGTGAAGAGTGAAAAAAGTGATTTTGATGTGGTTGTTGATCTTGCTGCTGTTGAATGAGTCGGAGCCTCTTGAGAGGAGGAAGATCGTGGAGGAAGGTGGTGGAGGAATGCATTTTAGGGTTGTTGGAATGAGACATTGAGAAGAGAGTGAAGAATGGGAATGGGAAATGGGACATAAAAAAGTGAGATTTAGGTTTTGAAATTGGGAATGGGAGGGGAAGTGAAAAGGGGAAGGTGGGAGAAAACAATTGGGACAAAATATTGGAGTGGCGGGAGATTCAAACGGGGTCGTTTCGTGAAATAACCAATTGAAGATCCCGCGCTTGGTTCAGTCGTTTGGTATGTCCCTATTGAATCGAAACGGAGCGTTTAAAGGCTTGATTTGTGTCAGCGTTAATTTTGCTGACAAAGCAGGAACACATGGGATTTGCTTTATAAATCTAATGTTTAATATATTTTGCTCATTTATCTATATTTTTTGTTTTATGTTAAATCAATCAAATTACATCATTTTAAAACATTTTCTCTCTATTTCTCACATATTTTTACTATACTAAATAATTAAATTATTATTATTTTTCCCGTTTATCAAAAAAAAAATTATTTCTCTTCTTGAAAGGAAATTTGATTGATAAAGCAAGCTTCCCAATTTTGTTTACACGGATAGCTAAATGTGCCTTTTTATTACATGAGGAGCACAATTATCCCATGAAGTCGGAATTTGATATTACTTTTTTTAATTAGTTTACTTTTCTGTTTTAGGTTGTTGGGTTTTCGTGTTTAGGTCCAACTTCTTTTTTTGTTTTTTTTTTACCTTATACATACACCAGTGTATCTTTACTTTTTGATACAAGTGAATATATTTCAATTTTCATCTTTTTTTTTCTGCATGTTTTTTTTTCTCTTTTACGTTTTTGTTGGTGCTCTCTCACTCTTGCATTTAGGGTTCACCGGTGGTTCCTTTTCCACCATAATTACATGCACCCAATTGTTGGATCGTCTCCTAGGACAAGGCTTTTTTATCTTCACTCATTGTAATATGGTATTAGTGCTCTATTGAAGATGTTTTTCTTGGTTTCTCGCAAAATACAAAAGGTTATATTTTCTTAAATTTGAAGTTCCATAGCATAAAGATATCTAAACACGTAATCTTTCATGAAAACCACTTTCCATACCAATTGGATTGTGGCTTGACCAGGGGACCCAACATTTTATCTCTACCTGTTTTTAACGCATATAATTCTACATATGATTTCTTTTATGATATTTCATCTTTTATCGAGCCACCTGAACCTACACCTACACCCAACACTGCATCTTCACCAGTCCCATCACCTCCTGATCCTCCAAGAAGATCCACTCGTCCTCGTCGACAACCTGCCTACCTTGCGAATTTCCAAACTGTAGTCACCACTATAAGTACTCGATACCCAATTCAAAATTACTTATCTTGCAATTATCTATCTTCTTCTTTTAAAACCATTATCTCTTTTATTAATTCTCACCCTGAACTTCGATCTTACACTGAGGCCTCAAAAAATGCTTCTTGACAATCTGCTATGCAAGCTGAACTTCAAGCTCTTGCTGTCAACAGTACCTAACAGCTTACCCTCCTTCCTCCAGGAAAGAAAACCATTGGCTACAAATGGGTATATAAAACCAAACATAATTATGATGACACTATTGAGCGCCATAAAGCTCGAGTAGTTGCCAAAGACTTCACTAGCCTTTTAAAACAATTGGATATCAATAACGCCTTCCTTCATGGTAATCTACATGATCCCCCACCCCCCCTCCCCCCCCACACACACACACCTGGCCTACCTCTTCCACATGTGCAAACTTCAACGGTCCTTATATGGTCTTCGCCAAGTTGGACGCCAATGGTATGCCAAACTCTCTACTTTTCTTTTATCTAATAACTTCTCAATTTCTATTGTTGATTATTCTCTTTTTTTTAAATACCATAACGATAAACTCACTGTCATTCTTGTTTATGTTGACGATTTGGTTTTAACTGGTGATGACATGGAGGAAATCACTACCATCACCGCCTTTCTTCACCATCACTTCAAGATAAATAAATCTAGGTAACCTCACATACTTTATGGATATTGAAATTGATCGTAACAGTGATGGTCTTCATTTAAGTCAACGCAAATATACTCTTGATCTCCTTCAAGAAACCGACATGCTTGATTATGCACCTGTGGCCACTTTTATGACTCACACTTATTGACTTTCCCCTGATCATGGAACACCTCTTGATGTTGATGTCGCCTCTCAATACAAAAGACTTCTTGGACATCTCATCTACTTAACCAATACCAGACCCGACATCACCTTCATTGTCCACAATCTCAGCCAATTCATCTTTGCACCCACCAGCCATCATCAACAAGCCGTCTCTCGTATTTTACGATATCTCAAGGGCACTCCTGGTGACAATATCTATTTTTCAAACACCAGCACTATTCAGCTCCGTGGTTTCAGTGACTCTAACTGGGACACCTGCCCTACCACTAGAAAATCAGTCACTGAATATTCCATCTATTTAGGGGATTCCCTAATTTCATGGAAATCAAATAAGCAACAAACTATCTCTCGCAGCTCCTCTGAGGCCGAGTATAGAGCACTAGCAACCACTACTTGTGAAATGCAATGGTTGTCTTATCTTCTTCCGGATCTACATCTTTCTCTCTCAACCTGCCACTTTGTATTACGACAACAAATCTGCCCTACAAATTGCTTCCAATAAAGTTTGTCATGATCGTACCAAGCACATTGAAATTGAGTGTCACTTAGTTTATAAAAAAACTCAACTTTGGTCTAACTGCTGCCTATTTTTTTTGGGCAATTGCTTCCTACACCATATCATTGCACCCAATCACAGGGGAAAAACCGAAAATGCCCTTAAAAAAATGGGGTGCATATAACATTACATTCTAGACCTCCTTTTCCGAAACACAATAATCTCTTCCAAATAAATTTTTCTGGAATGTATTATTTTAGTTCCGATTTTTTTTATCCATAATGGGATTCTGATTTTTTTTTCAGATTTTTATATTCGAAATACAAAAATTTCTTCCGGATTTATTTTTCCAGAATGCATTATTTTCAATTCAGGATTTTCATTTCCGAAATAAAGGGTATTTTTGGAATTTTAAGAATTATGTTGGGTGCAGGTTCAAAAGTGTTGGGTGCAGGGAGCATTTGTCTTTTTTTTGCTATGCAAGTTGCAGATATTTTCACCAAGCCTCTATTGCACAGTCCAACCTTCTCAAGTTCAACCTTCCGTTTTGATTGTTTAGGCCCAACTTCCTTTTCCACCGCAATTACGTGCACCCAATTGTTGGATCGCTGTCTAGGCAATGTCTTTTCATCTTCATTCATTGTAATATGGTTAATTTTTTTTTTAATTTAAAATAATATGAAGTGGAAATTTTGAAAAAAAAATATAAAAATTAATGAATTTTCTACAATAGTCGATTGTCAACACTTTGTTATCTACCACTTACCACTGAAATCTTAATAGTAATCTGATCGAACACGGCTTGGAGGATCAAGTTATATCACCACTTAGACTTTCATTAGAATTTGCATATATAAAATCACTTCTTAATACTCAAATCAATAATTTATCAACACAAAAGCCTCTCTGAGACCCCTATAAATACATGTTTTAAATATAAAGTAAAATATACAATATTTAGTACCATTTATTATTCTTAATCATTGAATATTTGACTTCACGAAGATTAAAAGGAACCGACCCAAAGAATATTAAGCACATCACCTTCCTGGTTCATACAAAAACAAATTAAAAAAAATTGAGAAAAATAATTACATTTAATATTTGTAACATATAATTTAGACAAGTTAAAAATTGGATAAATAAAGAGTTATAAATAGATATACCATAAAGAAATATAAATTAGGAAACTTTTTAAATAAGAAAAAATGTGAAAAATAAAGAATTTACAGATAAGGTATAAAATAATACTTTTGAAAATAAAGAGTTGTAATAAAGTAATGCTATGTATGTGATATAATTGAATTTATTCAGTTGTAAAAATATATTATTTAAAAAAAAATAAGTGTAAGTGATATATTAATTTTGAGAAATGGATATTTAAAGAAATAATTATTTAAAACTACACATATTTTGTGTAAATATAAATTAAAAAAAATATAAATGAAGGTAAAGGTTAATAATTTTGGAAGTAATATTGTTGAATTTTGCATTTATAATTTATGGTTATAACAGTGAGATTTATTAAAGTAAACAAATTGGAGATTTGTATGATGAGTAAATTGATAATTGGCTTTGGAAAATTTTATTATCGTAGGAGTTAGTTTATATATATATATATATATATATATATTAATAATTTTACGTACTGAAATTTGGAAAGAAGTAAAGTAGAAATATATAATAGTACAATGCATAAGAAAATATTTGAATGTTTAGTTAAGGAGGAATTGAAATTTGATACAAATACTTGTGAAAGAAATACATATAATTGGATGAAAATTATAAGTGAAATTAAATAGTCAAATGTAGATCTTTTGATGTTGTGGTGGTTGATATAGGTATTGTCTTCTAAGTCACTAACTAATTTATCATGGATTGTTTTGCATAAATCTTAGTTTTGATAAAGAATTCTACTTCATGATTGTTTACGTTGTACACTTGGATGTAGTGGTTGAGTTTTTTTCAATAATTAATCATATCTGCAACATCACTGTCAGATTTGATTTCTATTAAATCATAGACAATTTTTTAATTAACCACTCTAGATGGACAACGTAGTTGAATTTAATGAATTTTTTGCGATCTTTATATTGTAATATTCGAGTTATGTTTTGTAACAATTGATGAAAATACCAATTGTGTTGGATTGTCATTGTTCTTGAGTTGTTACACCTGTATGTAAGACTATAACCATTTGGACTTTTAGTTATGGTGGCTCTTTAAGTAAGTCCTCCAAAGTAAAGCATTGCTTGTATGGAAGAGAGAGGATTGTAGTTTATGCAACTATATGTTGGTATGGACTTCAAAGTTTCTATATCTATAGGGAAGACAATAATTGTGTTGATAAATTAAATAATTTGAGTGTTGAAAATAAGTTAGACTTTTTTGGTACTTTGTTATGCCTCATTGTCTCAGTTTGAATTTTTTCATAACATATATCAATTTTCTTTATTCCGTGTTTAGATTGTATTTCTTTTCTTAAATAGATTTTGGTTTGGTCCCATGTTTTGTATTTTTTATTTTCTCTTTTATGTTATTTTTTATGTGATGATAAATGATTAATGAATATTGAGAAGTCAAACCTAATTAAGATATCAAAATTCGTAATGATGTTAGCATGAATTTTTTTATTATAAAAATAGCCTTTTGCAAACATCAATAAACAAGAATCATTACATATTTTTGAAGTGAAAAAAATATAACTAACACTTTGAAAAATAGTATCACTTAAATAATCCCAACAATGTCTATTTGAATAATAACTCTAATGAGTGTTAACTAAAACATATTTACTATCAATAATAAAAAAAATAACCCCATTAATGATAGTAAAAATCCCTAACTGACGCCTGAAAAATAATTATGTTAATACTGGATAAAAAACTTTTATTAACATTATTCACTAAATAATCACGACCTACATTCTTATTCAAATTCTTACTTCTTTAAATATAATTTTGAAATTTATCTAATTTAAAGTAATCACATTATTTTCATAAACTTCCAAAATTTCCTATCGAAATAACAAATTTTGTTACAAAATATTCTAAACTTTCAATAAAAAAGTATCCTCTAAAAAATTCCTATCGGAACACTCTCTTTCATTCTTTATCTTCCAATTTGAAAATCAGCATCAATCTTCCGTGTGTACTTCTCTCTCTTTTGTGACTTGAGTTATTAACTTAGCGGAAAGAAATACATTATAATTATTTATGAAATATGATTATTATATTAATAATTTTTTATATTATTTTTTTTACTGTTTTTATAGTATTTTTTGGATTTTTTTTTATCAGAGTTTCTTGTTTTTATCATTTATGTCAATTTTTTTTTTTATCTTTTTATTGGTTTGTTTCCTTCATTGTTCTTCATATTGTTGCTTATGTGTTTGTTAAGTTTTTTTGCAACATAAAAATGATTTCTTTTTTGGTTTTCTAATAAAATGGATTGTTTTTTATGTTTCATTTGATATAAAAAAATTATGTAAGATTTAAACTATATTATAAAAGTAAAATAAAAAAAATAATGTTGTAAGTGAAATCTGAAAAATAAATAAAAGTGAAATCATACAATAGTTATTTTATGTATATGACATTACATGAGCAAAACACATACCATAAAGAAAACCATAAATAAAGAGTGTAATAAACATAAACATAATAAATTAAAAATAGAAAACATCCAAATTAAATTAATAAATAAATTACATATTATAAAATTATGAATTATATACTGATTAATTTCTATTTACAACAATAAAAAAAAACTTCATGTCTTCATTTCAGCAAAATCTTGTTGTTGTAAGTGAAATCTAAAAAACAACTTTAATATCATAACACTTATTTTATGTATCATGGGCAGAACAAATATTGTAAAGAAAACCATAAATAAAACAGTATAATAAACATAAACATAACAACAAAAATAAATATCTAGAATCCTAAATATAAACATAAAAATAAAAAAACATATGAATCCAAAATTACAATAACTTTACTTTTTGTAAGTAAAATAATTTAAAAATATTATTTTGTTACAATATTTATTTGAGATTATTATTTAAGCAGGAAATAAAATAATTTAGGAATTTTATTTATGTAGAATTTTGAAAACTTATAAATTTATTAATTTTATATTTTTATATGACATTAAATTATTTAGAATGTGAATTTATTTAGAATTTTGATTAATTTACAAATTTTATTGATTTTTTATGTTTATCTAACTGACATTACAAAGTTTTGGAATTTTATTTATTTAAAATTTTGAAAAACATAGAAATTTTATTTATTTTATATTTTTATTTAAGTAGGACATAAAATAACTTTTGATTTTTTATTTATTTATGATTTTTAAAAACATTTGAAATTTTATTTATATATCACATAAAATAAGTTATAATTTGTGTTTATTTAAAATTTTGGATATTTTAGAAATTTTATTTTGTTTCAATTTTTTATTTAAGTAGAGAATTAAATAATTTAGAATTATTATTTATTAATATTTTGAATAATATAAGAATTTTATTTATTTTAGACATTTTATTTAAGTAGGACATTAAATAATTTAGAATTTTTAATTGTTTAAAACTTTGAATTATTTACGAATTTTATTTTGAATAATTTAGGAAATTTTTTTCTTTGTAAATTTTTATTTTAAGTATGACTTTCAATAATTTAGGGTTTGTATTTATTTATAATTTTAAATAATTTAAGTATTTTTATTTATTATAAATTTTTATTTAAGTACTATATTTAATAATTTATGATTTGTATTTATTTAGAATTTTAAATAATTTAGGAATTTTTTATTGTAATATTTTATTTCAGTAAGACATTAAATAATTTAAGATTTGTATTTATTAAGGATTTTGAATAATTTAGGAATTTCATTATTTGGTAGGTTAACATCTGATAAAAAAGTATGTTAAATGACTTTTTTTGAAGTAATTTAATATACAAAATTTCTTTTATCCCGCTCTAAGTTTTTTTGATTTATTTGATGTGTTTTCTTACACTATTTTTTATAAAAATATAATTTACATAATTAAATATTAAATATATATATATATATATATAAGTGTAAATGTAAATGTAAATAAGAAATTAAATAAAAAAATACAAAACAAATATTAGTATATAAGAAATAAACATAAGCATACTTGAATAAATAAATTAATATAAACTATGCATAATTATAAATAATACACTATAAATAAATAAATTGTTCAACTATCAACAAATTGACACAAAGTTTTAGGAAAATAAGTAACAATAAAGAGTTATGTAAAAAAATGATTCATCATAAAAGGGGAATAACTTGACTTTCATAATTTGGTATGTTAACCTCGGTTTCAAAAACAATCTTATCGCATTCTTAAAATCATTTCACACACTTAAATTCTTTCATCCCGCTCTAAGTGTTGTTAATTTATTTGACGTGTTTTCTTCACTATTTTCTACCAAAATATTTTATGAAGAAGATAAACATTGTAAAATATAAAATACACTGTAGATTAAAGTTAAAATAACAAAGAAAAAAATACCTATTACATAGAAATTACATTAAATTTAAATTGCACACTATTAAATAATAAATTCCTAAAAAAATAATTCGATATCTTTAGAATTTTGAATAATTTAATAATTTTATTGCTTTTTTATTTTTATATATAAATGATTTTTAAAATATTTGGATTTTATTTATTTAGGATTTTGTAAATCTTATAAATTTTATTTATTTAATATTTTTATTTAATTAGGAAATAAAATAATTTCAGATTTTTTATTTACTTGGGATTTTTAAAAGCTTTGAAATTTTATTTATTTGAGATTTTTATTTATGTATGACATAAAATTTGTGTATAAAAACAAGATTCCACTTAACGAGCAAAATATCGCACAAGATTAAAGGAAGCCATACTTATAAACGGATGTCCCCTCCATCAAAACCCTTGAATCTTCTAATAGAAATCTATATCAGCATCATTAAATATTATGTTGAGAATACATGTTTAACCATTGAAAGAAAAAACAGCAACTGCTACCATGATACAGGCATTATAGTGACAACAGCTGTGATTTGTGGTCAATGCCGTTGAATATGAAGGTTCAGGACATTGGTACGAATTGCTTTGTTATGAGCTGCGAGAAACATAAATAACGTGAATCCCAACTCAAATACAAAATTAACTTCTGCTGTTAGAACATTCATTTAAGACGATTTTGCAAGAGTATGGCTACCTGAAACTACAAATTTCCATTATCATACGGTGAACAAAGAGTATGGATTCTTAGTCGAAAAACTGATGTTCCTAAAAATGAATAACTATTCAACGGTTCCGTGTCATTGTTGCATGTAAAGTCCAAATATCTATTGTTCACTGCTTAAGTTAAAAGAGTATGAGAATGTGTAGAGGAATACTAACCTATATCATACAATCATACTATAGCTATATCTAGCTTCCACTATAAACCTTTTTCTGACCATCTGTCAGAGAAAGATGGACCATGATCATTTGGACGCATTATGATAAATTGTGTTGGAACAAATTAGATTTTTTTTAATAAAACGTCCCCCCCGCCAGAGCAGGGATCATTTCTAAAGATGAGAAAATACAACAAAAGGCCAAATTTAGCTGACTTATTTTAAGCACGTAGTATGTATTTAGTGTCTCTTGTGTTAACTTCCATGGCTTGGGTTAATGGAAGCTAAAATATAACTGGACCAAGACAAGGCTGTAAAATTGTCACTATAGGCTAAGCAAAAAACCCATGACGATAAAAAGCTTGCAAACAAGACTATTCAGGATGAGCTAGAATTGCAAACCTTGATCACTTCTTGAATAATAGCCACATTCTTAGAGTGTCAGGAAAATTGGGTTATAGAATCACCAAGGTGCCAATGAGTGGAATCAGATTGGGCAGTGATGAAACTAAATAGAATCTAACCAATGCTTGATTTATTTTTTGAGACAGCTCAAGAAATTTTAATCAAACTAAAGTAGATTACCGCTGCAAACAGATGAAAGTAAATAAGCATCCGTTTGGAGAATTCGTTAGATGCATTGCCTTAATCTAAATTGCACATCAGAAAAAAAAAACACGTGTAGGTTATACATTATCTTATTTCATTTAAAGCTCAGTATGTTAACAAATGCCTTCAGAACATTGGTTAAGCCATTAAGGAAGTGGAAAGTTCTAAAAAAAAATAAAAATTACTAATAGTCTAATACACCCTTGGTGCCCTTAAGGCACTCGTTAGCAACACCAGAAGAAAACAGTAGTGTCGCAAGTTAAAAGACAGTCAGGTATATCGGATGAGTAAAATCCACAGTAGATAATGACATTGACCCAGATTACATTAGCTTCAAAATTATGGGAACTTTTCAATTGTAAGACCCTATACTTTTCTAAGACAAGAATGCCAAGCTCTGTTAAATTAATCAGTGCTTATAGAGAAGTTAGACAAGGAAGCCTCAGAAAAAGTTAACGTACATGAGTTGATTTTAACTTATATATGAGATGAGAAATATAATTCATTTTACTTCTTAGATTCATTTAATTTTTCTCTCTAGAAAGTGCTTGTTATGAAGTTTATTTAAACTAGTCAATTGTCCGTTATATTTACATAATCAAAGACCTTTTAAGATGGTAATTCGGTACTAGACAGATTGAAACAAATCATTATTCAGAAATATGGAGATCATTCACAATCATTATTGGCTGTATAAATAAATTTGATCTGTAAGTTACAAGCTTACTTTGAGTTTTCTTGCATTTTTACAGAAGCTTTTAATCGTTGACCTTGGAATGCTATTTGAGTCTCTACCAATCTTCTTCAATGTACTTCTTCACTAGATGTTCTATTGCAAGAAAATCAGCCTCAGCTTTAGCGTGATAGATATTCTGCAATTTCACATATTGCCTGCAGGAACATCAATATATCTCAGGTAAATAAACTAACTGTTCAAATATACAAGGAATTTAAAATTATACAATTACCTTCACACTAATTCGAAAAAACCCTGTAAGGCCATAGGAGCGAGCAAAGATCAAAATAACATTTGCCTCCCTGCAGATTCGGTCAAGCTTAATCATTGAATATTCCACGAGCTGAAAGTTTATCAAAGTTAAAGGTTATCTTTAATTGAACAATAAAAATATAATGTCAATTGATGAATTGATAGCTTTCTTTCAATGAGAAAGATACACAAAAAATCAGAATTATGAACAGAGGCACACAATCATGTTTACATAAAAAAACCCAAATTATTTATCTCATAGGATATATAGTAGCATACCTGAGTGGAAACACCCAAAGTAAATTGAGAAAAGAATGATGGATTTGTCTCGATCAATGTTTCAGGAGACTCTTCTACAAACTTAGCTTTAACTGCATCATTCAGCTCTTGAAGAAATGAGCAAACACATTTTGCCTTTGACTTTCCGAGGCTTGCCTCGTCCACTACAAGTAAGAGAATAAAATGAGAACCAAAAGTTTCAGAAACGCATAACCCGTGTACAATAACAAGTTGCTGTACCCAAAAAATTGTTTCAAGGTCACCCTCTTCCACTTTAGATCCATCAACTACAGTGATGCTTCCAATCCCACCAAGAAAAGGATTCTTAAGTGTTTCAGAACCGATTGGACCACAGTTAAGTAAGCAAATACTAGATTTCTCCAGGGCTGCTTGTCCTTGGTCACACCATATTCTGCATTTTCAAATAAACAATGCAATGTGAATGAGATCAAGAGATGTCTCCAAGACTGTCCCCAAACAAGTTAATAAAAAACAGAGAGACAAGCAGAAGGGACTGTTTGGTTTGAGAGCATTTCTATTTACATCTTCAATTACTAAAATGCCACCATATTTTCACTTAATTTCCTGTTTTCAAAAGTTTATACAAGAAAGAATGAAAAACTTTTTACTATTTTCTGTTTCTATTATTGCCTATGCAAACTTAAAATAGAAAATGAAACATCCTACCTTTTCTCAAACCAAACAGCCTTAAGATTCTACTTCAGATCTAAATACATAAAACACAAGCACACAGAGGCAAAATTCACAACAAAGGAAGCACAAGAATGAGAAAAACAGTTCTCTTCCTGCCACTGAGAATCAAAACATTTCACTCAACAAAATAACAACTAGTTTCTGCCTTTTGCAGATTAAAAGCAGTTCCATTCCAAGATGCATCAATCCATACACAGCAAACTGCTGACATATATTATTTATTATTTTCACAAACTGTAAAGTAAAATAAAATAACTGACTAAAACCGCACTTTCGCTTGAACCCAACCACCACCAATAGACTCCAAGCTACCATTCAAACCATCATCCACGAAGTCCCCAACCCTCTTCACCTTGAGCTCTGTAGGCTCCACAGGGTAATTCCCAGAGAAACAAGCATAGCAAAAATTAGGACTTTCACTCCCCAACAACTTCTTCAAGCTATCAAAGGGCAAAAAGGCTAAAGAATCCGACCCAATGAAGTCCCTTATCTCTTCCACACTCATTCTGTTAGAAATCAACTCTTCTGAACTGGGAGTATCAACCCCGTAATAACAAGATCCAATAATGGGAGGGCTAGCAATCCTCATGTGAACCTCCTTGGCACCAGCTTCCTTCAACAACCTAACAATCTTGGATGAGGTGGTTCCTCTCACAATGGAATCATCGACAACCACCACACGTTTACCCTCAAGCACAGCACGCACGGGGGAGAGCTTGAGTTTCACGCCAAAGTCCCTAATCTTCTGAGAGGGCTCAATGAAAGTCCTCCCAACATAGTGTGACCTAATCAAACCCTGCTGAAAGGGAACCCCGGCTTTCGCAGCATACCCAAGCGCAGCCACAACCCCAGAATCAGGAACAGCAATCACAACATCACAATCCACGGGACTCTCAGATGCTAAAATCTCCCCGAATCTTCTGCGGGACTCGTACACAGACCTCCCGAAAACAACCGAATTGGGAAGCGCGAAGTAGATATGCTCGAAAATGCATTGCTTGGGTTGAGGATGGGACATTAGGCAGAGACTCTGAACACCATTTTTATCCACCACGACAACCTCGCCGGGAAAAACCTCCCTCTCGTATGTCGCTTCGATCAAGTCGAGGGCGCAGGTTTCGGAGGCGAACACCACGGCGCCGTTGCTTCTCCTCCCCATGACGAGGGGGCGGAAGCCGAATGGGTCACGAACGGCCACGAGTTTGTCCTCGGTGACAAAGACGATAGAGTAGGCGCCCTTGAGCTTCTCGCAGGCGTCGACGATGCGGAGGATGAAGGGACGGTGCTTGGAGGTGGCGATGAGGTGGAGGACGACCTCGGTGTCGGAGGTGGTGTTGAAGATGGAGCCGGAGTCCTCGAGGTTGGAGCGAAGGGTGCCGTAGTTGACGAGGTTACCATTATGGGCCACACCGACGGAGCCGAACCGGTAACCGGCGACAAAGGGCTGGACGTTTTTGAGCATGGACTGGCCGGCGGTGGAGTACCGGACATGGCCGATTGCGAGGCTGCCAGGGAGCTGGTCGAGCTTGGACTCGCTGAAGACGTCGGAGACGAGGCCCACGCCGGTGACGGATTGGAGGACGTTGTTGTGAACGGTTACGATTCCGGCGCCTTCCTGGCCTCGGTGCTGGAGAGCATGGAGGGCGAGGTAGCAGAGACGGGAGGCCTCCGGGTCGCCGTAGATGCCCACGACGCCGCACTCCTCCCGCGGCTTGTCGTCATCGCAGGCGCTGGCTGCTGCGGTTGGGAAAGTGAGAACATCGGAGAGGGGGTTTTTGGAGGATACGAGGAAGAGAGGTTTAACGGCGGCGCGTGGGAGGGTGGGGAGTATTGAGGGTGTTTTGGGAAAAAGATGGGTGTGATTGAAAGGCAGAGAGGAAGATTTGGAGAGAGTGGATGATGTTGGTGTTGCTGCGGCCATCACTCTCACTCTCAGATTGGAGTCTGAGATTGAAATGAGTGATGAAATTGAGGAACACGAATGCTTCTTCTAGGTTTGCTTTCGGGAGTTATTGATTCCGTTTACCTAAGTTTTTTCTTCTTCACCCTTTTCTTCCCTTCCTTTATACCTTACATATGCATATAAGATATGTTCCGAGGAGGATGATTCGAGAAAGTGAAAGGAGAAAAGAGTGGGAAAAAAATTTGAAAGAAAGTAAAAATGTTTGAATTTGGGTATATATGATAAAAATTTATGAGAGATTCTAAGTGATACGATGATTTTGAGAAAGTTTTAATTTTTTTTAAATGGTTAAATATTATTTTACAAATTTATCTTTGTCTATTAAATTTTTTTAATTATGAAATAAGTTATTTTTGTTTAAAAATAAATAACTTTCACATATTTTATAAATTTAAAAATTAAAATTAAAAAATAAATATATGTTAAATATAAATAGATATAATTTAAAAATTATAATTAAAAAATGTATTCATCAAATTAAATAAAATAAAATTTCAAATAAGTTTTTAAAATATTAAACGTATATTATAAAATTAGAAAATAAATTAAAAAATAAATAAGATCTTATATAAATAAAAGATAATATTTTTTATTATTAAAAATTCTATAATAATGAAAAATTAAAAAATATATAACGTTAACAAAAGAAAAAAATTTCATAAAAAATTATTATCAAATAAATTACTAACTCATAAACATAATAATTGTAAAAAAATATATTAATATAAATACGACAATAAATTAAATAAAAAAGAGAATTTCAAATAATTTTTTAAAATTTTAAATATATACTATAAAATAAGAAAATAAATCACATTTTATATAAATAAATAAAAAATATTATTTTTTAATATTAAAAAATACTTACCTATGAATAAGAGTAAATAAGTAAATAATATATGGTGATATGATTTTTCCTCAACATCTCTTATTTTGAAAGGAGAAAATATTTATTGTTCACAGGTATATCTTCGACTTCTCTTCCTTGCAAAAATCTGAATCCAAATCATTAATATTTTCTCAATTCTTTTATGGTAAACCGTACACCATAGAAGCAAACATAGCATAGAAAGTTATTTCTCCTTCATTGGATGTAGGGCTTTTCTTTATGCACCAAAACAAATTCTCTTTGCACCCCCTTTCTGGATAAAAGCATATGTTAGCAAACATGGCTATTAGGAATTATTGTTTGAAAATACGAAAGAGGACATTTTATCAATTAGGAAATGAGTAAGACGTTTATGTATACCTTTAAGCTTTAACGGTTTCTAGGCACTCTTGTTAAATAAAAGAAAATACACAGCTTTAATTCAAAATTTAATTTTTTTATTATGTTTTTAGAATAGTTTTTTTCAGCTATTATTCAATAATATATATTATTTGTTTTACTATATTATAACATGTAATTATTATAAGAAAATCATCATATAAAAACTAATTTAAAAAAAAAATTAATTATTACATTAATTTAATTATATATTATTTTAGAAAAAAATTAATATTTAAATTAATTTATATTATTAATAAATAGTTTATAAATTAATATCTAATTAGTTATCAAAATTTTATATACCAACTTTAAACTTTACATAATTGAGAATTAGAACCTAGGTAAATAATTAAATACCAATTTAAAAATTATTTATCAATAATAAAAATTATTTTAGATACTAATAATTTATTTAATTTCTAAAATAGTTTTTAATTTAATTTATATAATAATTAATTATTTTTTAAAAACTAATTTATATTTAGTAATTTTTTAATAATTAATAAAGAACCAATGTATACTTAAAAAAATATTGAACCAACATTTATACAAATTATTGCACTAATAAATAACATTTCTGGAATAAAAGATATTTTAGGAATTTTATTACGTTGAGATAAAGGCAAAGCAGCATACCTTATATTTTTTTGTTATATTCAAGATCAAATGTTGTAAAAGCACAGTATTATCGTTATCACTTGCTTTTTTGGATTATCAGGAGAGATTATTGTGTTTTGGATAAAAAAATTCGGAAAAAAAAAATCAAAATCTCAGAGATTATTGTGTAATTTTTTAAGGATATTTTCGTCTTTTCATTTATAATTGGGTGTATTAATATGGTGCAAGAAGCAATTGCCTAAAATTATTTGTATGTAATAGTTTTCATTATGGATTTGGATCCAACAATTGTGGACGAGGTGCCTCATATTAGGCAGTTTCTTCCTGCACCCCTACATTTTTCTTCCTGTACCCCACAATGTTATGCAAAGACCAAATTGTCCCTATTATTCTTTAAAAACCCTAAAATGCACTTGAACTATATTTATTTTTTTCATTATGGATTATTGAATCCGGAAAAATTTTGGATTGGCACATCCGGTAAAATTTTGGATCCACCAATCCGTAATTCAAAATATGCATCATTCAAAAAAAACATTCTAGATCCACCAATCCATAACAGAAATATGCATTTCAGATTCAAAAATCCATAATTTAAGAAAAAGGAATTCCGGATCCATGAATCCATAATAGAATTAGACTTCCAGATTCAGCAATCCGGAAATCAATAATTTATGCAAAAATTGCTTCCAGAACACCCCCTCATCCGAAAAAAAAAATATTCAGTTCCGGATTTCTGAATCCGTAGCACACTTCCAGATTCCTATTTTCGGTAACCACGGTGTCCTTTTTCAAATAAAATATTAAGGCCAATTTCGGAATTTAGAAAATTGTGGGGGTGCAGGAAGAAAAATGTAGGGTGCAGGAAGAAGAAGGCCTCATATTATCGTTATAATGTCTTAGATTTTGTTTATAATAAAGATAAAATTGTTTCTGTATTACATGTTATATTAAATTATTTATATTAAATTAATATATTATATATATTAGAGTGTCACCAATATATTGAAGTAATTGTACACACTTCAATAAAGAAGAATAGATTTACATTTTGGTCCAATTAAAATTGAAAGAACAGTTTCAAATTGCAAAAATGAGTGAAAATTATTAGGATCTTATATCTTGTTTGTCTAAATTTTATATTAAAAAATCGAAGTACTTAATTTGAGAAAATATTCAATTTCATTACTAAATTCTGATTTTAGAAACTTCTTTAGTAGGAGGAGTTAATGCCTTAGTAGAATAATTGATCATTCCCGTTTTAGTGTCCTTTACTTTAGGTTTAAAATTTTAATGTAAAATAATCGATTAACAATAAAATATATCAAATATTATTATGTAATAACATTTTTTGTCATTGTTTTGTTCATCAATGAATATAGTCATATGATCTCTTTGTGCAAAACTTTCATTTCAAATTCTTGGAGTGAATAACTAATTTACTTTTCTTTTCAACTTTATTATAAAAGTCATTATACAGAGTTTTATACAAATTTAATTTCTCTTTACAATTTTTATTCTAATACAAAAATATTATAAGACTCATGCTTTAAAATTATTAATAAAAAATATTTTTAAAGTAAAATATTATATTTTAATTCTTATTTTTATGATCCAAAAAATATTTTTCTATTTTTATGATAAATTTTTTAAATTTTATTATATGTAAATATATTACAATGAATCTTATTATACCTAATCTTAAACTTTTCACATTTATGCATAACCTTTTCATTAGATATGTCAAAAAATTTAGAAATTTTAAGGACTTTTTAATTTGTAATGTTAATATGTGTTTCAAAGTAAAAGTATTTTTCTAAAAAATTAAACTAAATAAACTATAAACTATTGATCATCATCATCTGTGAAAACATTGACCTATAAATAGATATTCGTATTAAGCCAATATAATCTTTTAAATCACATCTACTTCAGAAAACCATTATATCTACCAAACAAATGCAATTCATCTCATCATCATCCATCATCTTCCGTAACCATGTAGATAAGACTTTGAAAAAACTAAAATTGTGTAAAAACTTACACCTAGATCACTAGATACAAAAACTAAAAGGATAACCACTTATAATCAGAGAGACCAACATAATACCTCATTTTTATTTTTATTTTATATTTGGTGACAATTAATTTATTACAATACATAAGGGAATACGTTATTTACATCCCAAACAAAAATTGGCAATGACTAACCCATGAACCTCAACCATACTAGGGTGAAATTTGTACTACCAATTCATACAAGTGTACCATTGAGTAAAAAAAACTCAATTGATCTAACCCCTACCCACAACAAACCATGATGAGTACCAAATGAAGCCATATCATGTCCCATAATATCATTGCTTCACCATGAGGTTCAATGTTTTTATTCATGATAGTTGTGAAAAAACTAATACAAGGGTAACCATATATGTAAACATCAGTCAACACTTATTCTCATATGAACCTCTTAATGACCCCAAACTTGTTCACACACTTGGTGATGTTGGTGACAACCTATTACTTACAATGCCCACCCGAGGACACAATTCACAACAAACACACCATGACTCAATGCCCATCCCATTCACATTGATCATAATGAGGGGTACATTTAGCGAAGTTGAGAAACAAAAGTTCAATGTCGAGGAAAACACTAAATACTTTATGAAATCCTTGACCAAAGCAAACATTATGTGCACCAAATGAACCCAGGTGAATAACACATTTAAAACCTGACAATTGTACAAAAACTCATACACAGGTTACCACATACACAAATCGGGATAACCACTTATTATCAGATAGACCAACATAATAACCTACACAATTGTTGATATTTGCTTAAAAGGAATTTATTACAATACATAAGAAACTTCACTATTTACATCCAAAACAACATTTGGCAATGGCCAACTCATTAACCTCAACTATATTAGGTTTGAATTGGCCCAACCAATTCAAGCACGTGCACCGGGAGTACAAAATTAATCCAGTTCATGTAATCTCTACCCACAACAGACCATGATGTCTATGAAATGAAGTTAGAACCAAATAAAATGACTTTGCTTCTATTAACACCTTAGAATAGAACCAAATAAGATGCAAATGTATTGAGTGAAGATAACAAACAAAATTAATGAAGTTATTGGTGATTGTGCACGTCATTTAGGATTGTTCAAAAATAAATATGCAAGTATCGACATAATTGAATCAAGGTAAGCTTTAATTTCTTACCACATAACTTAAGTTCAAAACATTCATAAGTTGATGGCTTTGCTTCCATTAACACTTTATTACTAAACTAAATAATATGCAAATATATTGAATGAAGATAACAAACAAAATTGGTGGAGTTGTTGGTGGAGGTATAATTATGGGCAGGTTCCTGTTGATATTGTCATTGATCATTCAGTTACAAGGTCTGAAAATGCAATGCAGGCCAATATGGAGCTTGAATTCCAGAGAAACAAGGAGAGATTTGCTTTTCTTAAATGAGGGTCAACTGCATTCCGTAATATGCTTGTTGTTCCTCCTAGTTCTGGTATAGTACATCAGGTAAATTTGGAAATATATACGCCAAATGACTTCATTGAATTTAATTGTTCATTTTTAATTAAAGTTGAGGTTTTTTGGTTTGATGTCTTGAATTCCAGGTCAATCTTGAATATCTTGGAAGGGTTGTATTCAACAATGAGGGCCTACTCTATCCTGACAGTGTGGTTGGGACTGATTCACATAAAACTATGATAGACGGGCTTGATGTTGCTGGATGGGGAGTTGGAGGTATTGAAGCCGAGGCAACAATGTTTGGTCAGGTACTTTACCCTGTAATTTTGATATATAAACATGTAATGCAATGCATATCAATTTTAATTCTATTCAAAGCACTACTGATTAATGAATTATGCTGGTACATTGGACCCTCTTTGTATTTGTTTATTTGCTCTATCTTGAAGTGTGTTGATTGCATTGTTGTGTGCTATGATTCTTAATAGCCTATGAGCGTGGTTTTGCTTGGTGTTGTTGGGTTCAAGTTATCTGGAAAACTACGTAATGGTGTTGTGGGAAAGTTTGTTGAATTTTATGGTAATTAAATTCTTTTTACTGTCACATTGGTTTTCTCCTTTTTTCAACTTAAACTGATTTTCCTTACTGATTAATAGTTATTTGTTTTGTTATTAGGTGATGGTATGGGTGAATTATCTTTGGCTGATAGGGCCACTATTGCTAATATGTCTCATGAATATGGTGCCAAAATGGGATTCTTCCATGTGGATCATGTTACATTGCAATATCTCAATCTATCTGGAAGGAGTGATGAGACTGTAAGTACCATGTATCGGTTCATTTATTATTTCTGATGTGAAGTGCTTATAGATCTATTGATCTTCTTTTGTCTTGGACACAGATGACCATGATAGAGTCTTATCTCAGGGAAAACAAACTGTTTGTTGACTATAATGAGGTAATATTGGTAGCATCATTATACTACATTGTCCTTTTTAACAAAATAAAGAGTGGATGCATATATGTTAGAGGTGCAGAACACTAATTTATTTTCCATGAATTCAGCCTCAACAAGACAGAGTGTATTAATCATATCTTGAATTAAACCTTTCTGATGTTAAACCATGTATTTCAAGACCAAAGAGGTAGGATTTTGTGTCTTTTGTGTGTTGCCCTGTATTGCATTTTAGGTTTTGTGTGTGGGTATCTTCATAGGGAGTCGTGGGAAATATATGGTGGTTTTTCTACTTTTTTGGGGAAATTAGAGTTCCTTGTATGCCGAGGTCATGGGCATTATTTTTGTCATTGAACATGCTCAGAGTGTTGTGAAGCTTTGGTTAGAGAGTGATTCAACAAATCTGTCAAGCTTTTTCTTTTGCTAATGTGGTTCCTTGGACTCTTAGAGGGAAGTGGAGAAGGTGTATGCAACTATGTGTTGGCATGAACTTCAAAGTTTCTAATATTTTTAGGGAAGATAATAATTGTGTTGATAAATTTGAGTGTTGATAATAAGTTAGACTTTTTTTTGGGTACTATGTTATATCTCTTTATTTTAGTTTGAATTTTTCCATAACAAATATCAATTTCTTTTATTCCATGTTTAAGTTGTGTTCCTTTTCTTATATGAGTTTTAATTTGGACTCATATTTTTTTCTTTTCTTTTTATGTTTCATGTGAAGACAAATAATTGATAGATATTCATATCTCAATTTAAGTGATATGATATGTAAAAATTCACATTGATGTTTCACATTTTCACATGAGTTTTGTTTTTAAATAGTCCTTACAAACATTGATAAAAAGTAATAACTACATATTTCAAGTCAAAAAAATATAACTTACTCATTGAAAAGTAGTATCACCCGGTCTAAAAAATATCACCCGGTTTAAAAAAACCTTGATAATCATCAATAGAAAAATATCTCTAACCTAGATCGATGGATAAATAATTCCAACAATGTCAATATGAAAAACAACTCTAATCAATGTCAACTAAAATTTTTTACTATCAATAATAATAAAAAAACCCCATTAATGTCAACAAAACTCCTTACTAATGCCTGAAAAATAACTATGTTAATATTGGATTAAATTTTTTTTATTAACATTATTCACTAAATAATCATGACCTACATTCTTATTCAAATTCTTACTTCTTTTAATATAATTTGAAATTTATCTAATTTAAAGTAATCACATTATTTTCATAAACTTCTAAAAATTTCCTATCCAAATAACAAATTTTGTTACAAAATATTCTAAATTTTCAATAAAAAAGTATCCTCTAAAAATTCCTATCGGAACACTCTCTTTCATTCTTTATCTTCCAATTTGAAAATCAGCATCAATCTTCCGTGTGTACTTCTCTCTTTTGTGACTTTATTCTCGTTTCCACACTTGTAGAAATTAGAAGTCTTTAGGAATGGGAGTGAAGGGTGTGCCAAATTGGGATTCTCTCTTTAGACGCATTCATTGATTGAACAACTAGGAACTGTGGGATGAAGTTTTGATGACTCTTATTTTATGAGCAGACTGATGTAAAACACGTAAGAGATAAACAGTCTGATTTTCAGGCAACAGTTACTAATACACTGAATGTATGAATGCGTGGAAGAGTGACTCTGCTGAATTCTCCCTGTGCGTGCTACTTTCGGAAAGAAGCATTAGCAAGTTCCTTCAGAAATGAAACAACATCGTCCGATGAATCAAACGTATACCGAGCATTTGTTCGAGTTCGTCCAACGGCGCAAGAGAAGTAATTCTCTTTCTTGAGGTCAAGGACGTTCCATGAAACCTTTTCAGATGCTGCCTTTCGTGGTGTAATGGAGATATGATTGTTTGTTTTCTTCTCAGAATTTGACAATGGTCGTGTTGCCTTATTTTGAGATGACTTTGGTCCACTCTTAGTTGCTGGAACCTTCAAAGATGGTTTCCTCTCAACAGGAAACTTAACTCCTTCTGTTGTTACCTTACTTCGTGGAAGACCCACCCCAATAGAGGGAAGATCTGGCTCAAAAAATGAATAAATATCTTCATCCTGTTACAATGAATAATGTCAAATTTGGAGCTCCAAAGTATTCAACTATACATAGTTCAAGGTGATAAAAAATTCATGCAATTAAAATGGGTAAATACTTAACTCCATCTTAACTAATGCTTTTAAGACTGATTAGTCATACCCATTAAAATAAATAATCAACTGTACAGTGGTTTGTATAATGTTTTTAACATCCTTACAATTGACTGTAAAGAATGAAACAAGAGGAGAGTTGCTAAGAATTGTGGTGTCAGTAACACTTTCTCTAAAACCAATTTTATTGTAGGTTAAAATCTATTGAAAGCTATAAAATAGAAAAGATATTTCAGTAAATAAGTTGAGACCAACAAAAACTTGAAATTAAAGAGTGTAATCAAAAGGGTGTACTATAAAGTGTGTTGGTATTTCTTTTTGAGGAAACGTCTTAAAGTACTACAGAAACTTTGAATTGTATGCCACAATATTCACATTTTAAGCGTCCATACAGGTTTTTCCCAAAAGAAAAGTGTGTGCAGCATACAGCTTACTAATAATAAATGAGCATGCAGACGCTAGACAGTATTACATGTTATGAGAAATTTTACAGCATTCCAAAAAACTACAGAAACACGAGATAAACAATAAAATAAAATTAAAATCACATTAATGATATATGAAAATTTAATTTACCTTCCCCAGAAAGTGTCCTATACAAAGAACATAATCAATTGGTGATGTCATTGATTTACTGTGTACTATCTCACCCAAGATGCGGTCAATGGCTGCTCCCTGATTAGGAAAGGAATTTAGAGTAGACATTTAAATATGTATGAAAAATTTCAAAGAGGGAATATTACTGAGATAGGTTAGTTATTGGAAACAAGAGGTCACCTTCGTAACACCAACAGCTCGCACCTCAACAGATCGGGTCCCTTGAACAACTTCTACTGATGCATTAGAAATTGGACCTGTCCAGAGATGCTGCAGCATGTCCCTTGCTTGAAGCTTTCCAAACTCAACATCTGGTTGAGATCACAAGATCAGAAACCAAAAGGGAAGCTGGAAAAGGAAAAATCTTCATAGAAACATTTAAGCACCTGCATATTTGTAATTCCATACAAGTGAAGTTTCTCTTTCTTCAAAATCAAAATGTGACCGAGGTGTCCTTTCTGTGAAGTACTCAAAAACATGCTGCAAGGCAGGACCAACAATGTAAGAAAGAACATCAAACATCAAATGAATTGAGACATCAAACTGAGTACCTTCACACTATCAAGCCATTCCATATTCAGATGCTCTGGCATTGTCGTCATCCACTCACCCTTTGAAGGATGTAAAAACATTCCATTCTCAGCCGCCAACCACATGTCATATTCTTTGAAGTTCTGTTATAGGAAATATGTTAAAAGTGGACTGATATAATATTCACAAAGAAAAGAAGCATTTTGCCAAGCATTACATCATCTAGGACTTGTCTACCACTTCCGCTGAGCACAACTACTGTGGTATTTGGATCACTGCATAGTGCTGTCAAAGGTTGTCTCAGTTTTGGATGCACCTTAAGTTCCATTTCTTTAATCTGATCACCTGTTTTCTCGACTGGTTCAGTTAAAGTTCCACTGAATCCCTGCAGTGTGTAACCAGTTTTGAGAGAAAATGTTAATACAAAAATTCATAAACGTAAACCAATGCTGGTTAGGATTCATACTAGCGTAACATAATATAACAAAAAGCATCCAGTTTTTCAATGATAATGATTTTGCTTTAGGGGTTGCAAACTCAAACTTGGTAAATAAATATCACCATCAGAAAATCTTATAACATATATAAAGAGTAAATTCAACATAAACCCCACGTATTAGAAGTTGACATCTACGCCTGGAAAAATAAAAATTTACCAAAAGAAAGTATATTATCCCACCATGTATAGAACTCTGTATTAATACCAAAATTGGCTAACTTATCCACACAATAGTTCCCTTTCCTAAAGATCTCCGTGCTTTTCTAAAAACAACCCATAATCAGTGCTTTTTGGTCCCTAGATATACCACCACAAGCAACAGCACCCGGAGAGTCCCTGACAGCCCCATCAGTATTGCATTTGATCCATCCAACAGAAGGAGCAACCAATAAGAGTGGTCTAATATTAGGGATCCTTGCCAGACACCAAAACCTTTAAGAATGAGGAACTCGGTTATGTTATTTCATAGCTCCTTGACAGTGATTTCCAGCTTAACTTACCTCTGAATAAATCCTATTTTTCAGACTAGTATACTCAACATGCCATTGTCAAAATGGAGTTCTACTCTGCCAGATCAAAGCTATTACACAACAAGTGGTTGCTTGGAATACTGTTCTACCTTGTATACTCCAGCTTCCATTTAAAATGTTTAACAAACTTTGCAAGGATGATCTGTCTATATTATACCGAATAGAGCTGCTGAGCCAATTCCAAAATTTGACAGAAAATGGGCATTTCAGGAAGAGGTGTTATGCAGCGAAGCACCGGAATATCATCACCATGCCGTCTTTAATTAAATTATCTCCAGTTGGAAGCTTGTCTTGCATCAAGCTCCATAAGAAAGGATCTCAAAGTGAGAATAGTCTTATTTCATAAAAGTCTGACCCAAGGTGGGTACAGTCACAGTAGTATAAAATTGATCATAAGCTATCTTCCAAGTAACTTCTCCATCCATAGACCAATTCTATTTATGTTGGTTCTCGACCTCTGGAAAAGGTATGCTCAGCTTTCTGATTTCCTCCATCAATGTCTGATGGTTGTTTATAATATATTCAGGTACGTTCCACTTCTTATTTTCAATAAAATCAGAGACCTTAGCTTGTAGCCGAAGGTTTGATAGGAGACCCCAGTTCCTAGTTCTAGTTTTGGCTGCCCAAATATGCATTTCTTCCCGTTCAGCTTCAAATCATTTGCTATCAGCACACATAAAACTTCCTTCAACTGGAAAACAAAGTCTCTAAATCCTTGTACACTAGAATATTTTCAGAGAAGCGCACGCACTTTCCCAAAAATGGTTTAAGCACTTCAATCTTAAGTAAGTGATTCAAAGGTGGAAGGTACATTCCTTGCAATTCTAGTCTACTATAATCATGACCTAGTAGTGCTTGGTCTTCCCAACATGATCTGAACTATATTTGTCATCACACCTAAAACAATCGCTTTATGTTCCTTGAAACTCAGCCTCTTACCTTCCTTGCAATTCTAGCCTACTATAATCATGACCTATAATGCTTGGTCTTCCCAACATGATCTGAACTATATTTTTCATCACACCTAAAACAATCCCTTTCATGATCTTTCTTGAAACTCAGCCTCTTTAAACCTTCCTTCTGATTCTAGTCTACTATAACCATGACCTAGTACTGCTTGGTCTTCCCAACATGATCTGAACTATATTTTTCATCACACCTAAAACAACCCCTTTATGATCTTCCTTGAAACACAGCCTCTTAAACCCTCCCATGCTAATTTTGAAAGTCTCACCTTGTGCATATCTTTAATCGATGTGGAATCTCCAACAAGAATATGTTGTGAATTCAAATTCTCCTTCATAAATACTGTCTATGACTCATAAATGCCTTACCTTGCATTACCATTAGTATGAGCTTCACCTTTTATGATTTGGATCTTTCTTCCAGGATAAATACTGCATAGATCTAGCTCTACGTTCCTTGAACCCATTTCTGTCAAAGGTCAGAAATGGAATAGTAGATTTTTTGGTTTCACCTCTTCTTCCATATAAACTCCTCATGCATGCACCCTTGAACTGCACAGAATTTCTTAGTCACCCTCATTGCGTGTTACCAACTTCTCCCATAAAATTTCTGAGTCACCCTCTTGGACTTTCTTTGTCCCTTTTGCCTCTGGATCTCATCCATCCACGTTTCTAATTGTAATTCAACAACACAAGTGGTGCCGTTAAGAATTGGCCTTTCACCACCTACGGCTCCCCAATCATAATCCTTAACTTTTGTGGTACACAAGCTTCTGAAAGGAGCTCTGGTACCAGTTAATAAAATTGGAATCAGTACAAAAAAAAAAAAAACACAAGAAATCACAAAATCCACCCAAATGAAAACAGAGTGCAATGCAATTTCACTGCAATTTCATGAGTTCCATCAGTTTTCTTATCCTCTGGACACTTCTTAGTATCCCTTGCATAAACCTGTGTGATTGGGATCTTTACTTATCAAAATATCCTAGTCTATCTCAGTTACACAATATATTTCACTGTATCTACTCAGCAAATGAAGCACTATCTTGTAGAAAACACTCAGATAAGGAGAAAAAGACAAGGAGGAAACAAAAAGAAGGTTTATTCAGAGAAGTCTCAAGCTTCACTGAGACATCATACCAAAATGAGCAATCGATTAGTTGATTGCTGATAACTTTCAATTGCAGCCTTGGTTGGAAGCTGAGGTGGAACTTGTCTTGTCCTTAGTTGTGCCTCAATAACAGTATCATTTAGTTCACTGCAAATATTCAAAGATTCATCATATATGGATCTCTCCAAAACATCAAAGCAAGAGATGTATTATCTACTAACATATCTTGGTTGATAAATTACAATCGCAAATCATGTCTTTCCACTATTCCTAAAATACATACGTAACAAGTAAATAACCATCATAATTAAGCATGAAATTATCTTTAAATACAACCAAGACTGGGATAAAAGCAAACAACAGCAATAGATTTACAAGAAACTTGGTTGGATTAGTCTTTATAGTGATGCTTTGCACTCGCAGAAACCACAAAGCCCACAGTTGAACCATGATCATATGTATAAAAGTTAAGCACTCTAAAAGGATGACTTACATCCATTAAAAAATTTCAGAGACCTGAGAATGTAACAAAAAATGGGGAGATTCCATTGTTTTCCAAAAAAGAATTATACTGAAGATAAATGACTAACTCCTAAAAAAAGATATTCAAAATACCAAGGCTTTTCTTAAGAAGGACATGATAGAAGCTATGAAATGGAATCTTTAAGAATTAAACGTTTTAAAAAAAAATATGGTTTAGTAGTTTCTTCTTTGAATAACTACGATAAGTTATTAATGCTACTTTTATTCCTTCACGTTTGATTACAGGGCACAAGTTAACAAAATCCAGATAATATGCATACCTTACAAAGGTTCCTGCCCATTCTTGAGCAGTGTGAGATGTTACATGAAGAAAATTATGCTTATGCCTCTTTTCTCTTTCTGCAGATGGCATCTTCAGAGCCCTGGCAATTGCAGCAGCAACTTCTGTAACGTTCCACGGGTTGACAAGAATTGCCCCAGCCCCAAGAGACTGTGCAGCACCAGCAAACTTCAAGAAGCATACCAAATATTAGGAATCAGATCAACATAATACATATCAAGTTAAAGCTAGTTAAAGAAATCAACGTGCAATAATTGAATTATCAAAACAACACATGAAAGCTTTCTATAAACCAAGATGGGAACTAAATATGATCTAGATAAGAATAAAGAAATGAAACATTGATGCCTATCATTTATTTAAACTACTTTAGATGGTAAAAGTTTAAGCACAGTGCAGAGTTGTATTGTCAGATGCTCAATAATGGAATTAAAACAATATTTGATGACGATGAGTATGACTTATCAAATGCATACTGTAATACAACTCAAATTAGTCTAAAACAAAGTACACACTAGAAGGGAGTGTTTCAGTATAGAACTGAAAACTTTTTTTACTTGAAAACCCTTTTGAAATCAACCATATAAGTTTTAAAACACCCAAGCCTCATCCAAAGGCTTTAAAACAAGAATAGAAAATGCAAGTACAGAAAAATATTTGTTTTATACTAGTTCACTCAAATTAAACTACACCTGATTCTTCTTTAATTTGAGAAAGGTTCCATTAATCAAAATTGATTACAAAACAAATATTATTTACTACTACTTTTGGCTATAACTCCTAGCTACCCACAATCTTTACAAAATAATTCCAAGTATTCTTTAATATTAAGTCACTTGACTTTCGCGAATGCAGATTTTAATAAATTATATAATTCACAAGGTGAGGATACACAATTAAGCACAAAACACTTTTGCTAAGGCAAAAGTTATGAACTCAAGCTATAAAGCTTTCATCTAGATGAGTTATTGGACACACAAAGTATTGTAGAAGGTTTCTAGGAGATTTTTCTTTCAATCTTTCCCCTCTTGTCTCTTATATATTGGATCAACAACTTTTGCTTTAAAAAAATAACGCAACTTTTGACATGGTACTCCCAATAGATGTAAAACTAACCAGTTCTAGGAATACCAATACTCGAAGAACCAGAAGAATAGGGAACCCCAAGGGAAGAGTTCCAAATGGAATGTTATTCAAAAGAAGAATGAATTACAATGAATACCAAAAAACTAACAACACATGCAACAACAATACTTGCCTTTATATCCAACTAACCCAACTGTTTTTTAACAACTTACTAAAAAATGGTAAATTGACTATTAACCAATTCCCCCACATGACATCGCCTAAAAAGGATCATCTGACAAACAAATTTCATAATACAACACTCATACAATGTCAAGAACTAACTCTCCTAAAAGTTAAAATGTTTAGACTTAGCATCAGTCTTATATCTATAAAATGGAGCATTATCGGCATTTTTATTGTCAGGACCAACTCTTCCAACTTTAGACGTTATTCTCTCATCATTCAATAACTCACTCAACGTTGACAAAGCCTGAATAGACAGAAAAATAAAACATAAATACACAAGCAAGTTTCTACACTTACTTCACTAAGAATGAGAACCCCTTTCTTTTTCTCCTGGCAGGCCACAAATTCATAGCTGACAAGATTCATTCCATCCCTCAAAGATGTGACTAGTGCTACATCTGGGTTAGCAATAGCGAGTATAAATACAAAATTAGCATAAAAGTTACAATATATATACTGATTACTAGAAATAAAACAATAAAATTTAATGCTTATGCTTCAAAGACAATCAAGAATTCAAGAAAATGAGTAATAAAGTATTAACATACACGAGGAAGTGTCCCAGACGCATCGAACATACTTTAACCATTCCCCAAAAATAATAGTCCAAAATATGGTTCATTTCACAAAATGCATTCAATTTTTCAGTATTGTGAATAGTAAACACTATTTTTTAATTTTTCACTGTCGCCTTTTTATATAACATATAAACACTATATGTCAATAAGTGAATAGAAAACATCATGAATCATGATTAAGTGAAGATTGCACTGTATTAATTAGAAAACGGACATTGGTGCTAATCAAGACAACAAGCACAATATTCATGCTTCAAAGAAGCAATCAGACTTTAAGACTATTAGGTAATACTCAAGCAGCGGTTCACCACCCTTAAATCAGTTTCCAACCCTGCTATATAGGCAAATTTATACATAATAGACAAAGAAAGGGCAGAAAAATGTACACAACATTCAGTGCAAAACGCAAAACTAATTTCCTCTTTAATTTCACAAAATACAAAAAGCTTTGAGAGTCATTTCTAGGAGCACGCTGGAAAATAACTTTCAACTTTAGATATAGAATTTTAAGCATAATAAATAATAAATTAGTATACACTAATATCTGACAAGTTCACAAAAAAAAAAGTTATTCACAGAGTAGCTCTCAATCAAATTAAAGAAAATGTAAAACCGCAAATTTACCAGTAACAGCGTACAAAGCACATAGTTGATAAAAGTCAAGTGAGCGATCCTGTAGTGACAATAAAATTGTAAGATTATCAAGCATAGAAAATTCTTCAACCAATTCAATATTAATAAGAGATGTAGACTAATGATTAATAATCAGAATAAGCATATAAAACTATTAAATCTCGTTTATATATGATATGATTACCGAATAACATCCGAAGTTCATAGTTAAAAATAAAATCTATATCTTTGGATCCTGTGAATGGTTAGAAATTCTGTCATAATGAATAAAAATAAATAAAATGAACAATATATAAGTAAAAAACTTATAAATTTATTATTATTTTTTAATTTTCGATAGGAGGTAGTAATTTGGTCTATTTATGAATTATAGGTGTACACAATGAAATTTTATTTGATTTATTTGTCATTTCAAATAGGAAGAGTGGAAAGTAAAATGGAAACCAGACCAACACCCCCTCCCCTATTTTCCCTCTTCTATTTAATTCCATAAAAATGACAAATCATACTTCCAAAAAAGAAAGAGTGAAATTTTACATATACAGCAACAACAGTTGATTGTTATGGAGCTGGCAGTTTTGGAAGGTTAGTTGTGTAGGATAGAACACTGTATATTTCTGTGTAGGTGTGCTTAAAATTGCTTTTTTTTTATTCTGTCATGCCAAGACAAATGCAGAGGACCAATTTCTTGAATATTTGACATTTGTTGGTCAGGTTGCGTCAGGACATTTGGAGCCAAATCTGTCCCCACGACCCTAAAGACCTGATGCAAGCAATGGAGGTAGTCCGCAACACTGAAGAAGCCATGAAACAAGTTTGAAGTTTCTTTCGCAGAGACAGAGTACGAGTTTATGTTTCAGGTATCAACGGGGCAACAAAGTTGTAATTAAAGTAGGGGCATTTGGTGGCAGCAATAATACCCATTCGCCACTAGTGGGACTGGAAATCTACAAGGAGAGATCAACTGGAAATCACAAACAAAGGAACTTACACCCTTCCCAATGTTGAGTATGTTATACGAAAGGATGAGGGACATTGTTATCACAGTGGATTAGCCTTTGGGTTAGGGCATCATTGTCCAGAGAAAATTCTAAGTGGTAATCTTGGTTGATGATGAGCGTGTTATTGCAGATAGGGAAATTATAGGATTAGAGAAGGAGGAAGAAAATTAGGAAATTTTGGATGCCAAATACCAGTGAATGGGTTTGTTTGTGTGTTCTGCGGCTGGGCTAACCGAGCCTCAAACCATGAAGCTTACAGTTGAACGAACAAGAGGTGATGATCTTGATTCGAAGTAGAGGAGCCACCACTTTTATCCAGAATATTGGTACAAAAATTGGCCCTCGGTTTAGATTCCACAAAGCCCTATTATCTAAGACTAAGAGACGGTAATCTCAAGGATGCTACAATAACTTAAAAACTCAGTTGGGAGCTTATGCACTGGTAGGAGATTTCTTTTTCTTTTTTTTAGTTGAGAGGAGTTGATTTAATTTTGGGAGTTGTGTGGTTGGTAATCTTGGGGAAATTAAAATGAATTGGAGGACCCTAAGTATGTCATTTGTCCATCAAGGCAATAATGTTTTAATTGAGGGAGATCCTAACTTGTGTAAGGTAGTAATTACTTTGAGGACACTGCAGAAACTAGTTAACGAGGAAATTGAGATGATGACCATGCTGTAGGAAATTGAAAGATATTACGTGGAACACAGCGATTTAACAACTAACCAAGAAGGTCAATTGCGGAAAGTGCATACAGAGTTCGCTACAGTTTTTCAGGAACCTAAGGGTTTACCACCATCCAAAGAGGTTGATGACAAGATTCCAATTAAATTTGGGGTAGATCCCATTAATGTGAGATGTCGTCATCAGGAATTATCAGGTCAAGCAATAGCCCTTATTCCAACCCAGTAATCTTGGTCGAAAAGAAAGATGGAAGATGATGGTTCTGTGGATTATTTGGCTCTAAATAAGGCTACAGGCCCAAACAAGTTTTCAATTGCTAACATACAGGAGTTTCTGAATGAATTAAATGAAGCCACACACTTCTCTAAAATAGATATATAAAGGCAAATTATCACCAAATCAAAATGCATGAACATGATGTTCCAAAAACAACCTTCCGAACTCAGCAAGGACATTATCAGTCTCTAGTGATGACATTTGAGTTGACAAATGCCCCAGGCCACTTTTCAATGCACTATGAATGCCACACCTAAATCGTTCTTTGCAAGTATTTGTTAGAATTCTTTATGACATTCTGGTCTATAGTAAATCTTAGAACATTCTTTCTATGCAAATTTAAAAAAATGTTGTGTTTTCTTCTTTGGCATGCGACTTTTCCTAGCAGGTTCTATTTTCCTTACATTAGAAAGAAAATCCTAACAATTATGCACAAGTAGGATAGCTGAGTTAGATAACTCAATAAAAGAAAGAAAAGAGTATCCTTGTATTGTTTGTGATGGTGAGTGGGCAATAATACACTTTCAATAAAATTATCACTATGTTAAGAACGCACCAAGTGATGTATAGGAACAGTAGTCAATGTTCCAAATCTGCCATTAATGCGCCCAACTATTTCATGAACCTGGCTTGTAAGCTTTTGATCTAAAAATATGTAAGAAATTTTTTTTGATCAGTCATTATTCCAAAAGCCAAAAATAAGGAGCCATAATCGAAAATGTATAGAAAAATTAGTAAATGATGTTTGGCGTGCCAATGTGTATGTTTCCACAACCAAGCATTTCAAACAAATTCAATGAGGAAAGAGACGAGTAAAACTTGGTATCCCAGGTATGAACATTAAGAATCAAGTGTAAAGTGAATGTGGCATAGTAATGTGCTACGAACATAATATAGTATATGAACTTAGTATTCGACAAAATATTTTTTTCATTATGAAAGATTAATACGTATAAAACAGAGACAAAACTGCAGAATCTACTATATGTATAGATCTCTGAGATGATTTCCATTAATGTTAACACCTTAAAGTGAAAAACAAAATTACTTTTCTTCAACATAAGATTCTAGAAAGTACAAGCACAAAAAAGAGTAAAATAGAAAACATTATAATTTTTTGTAAAAGAAATGACAACTTCCTTGTATATTTAAAGACACAATCTTCCATTTGTTGAAACAAAAGTAAATTGAAAGTGAGGAGCCTTTTTGAAGGCAACTATACCAGAGAAGCCACATGAACAAATAAAATAATGTGAGGAGCATACACTCAGGAACATCTGTTCTTGTTGGGACAGCGATTTGTAGCAGAACAACTTTATCACGCCAATAAGGATCTTCTTCCAAAAATTTTTCAAATGCTAGAATTTTCTGAGGGATTCCTTTAATCATATCAAGGCGATCAACACCTAACATTACCTGTCAAGGCAGGAAAAGGTTGTAACATTTCAATTAATAGAACTAAATCAAATAAGCACTTAAGATCATATAAAGAAAATAAAAAATGGTTGTCATGGGCTCATGGCACTGCACACAAAACAAATACTTATACAGTGAAATTCTGAAAGCAACATCTTCACTAACATTGCTTAAGTCAATTTGTGCCGAAACTCAAGCCTTTTTATAGAAGAGTGCACTGGGAAGCTCAAACCTTTTATAGAAGAATGCACGGGGAAAGTAGTAAAGTCTTGAGCACGTGCTAAAGCCACCTTCAAGCTCATGAATGTTTTTATACCTTAAAATGATGCAACTTTCTACAAACAATTAATAAGAGCTCGAGTTTTATGTTAAGAATAGAAATGTAATAGAAGCAAAAGATTTCTATGCTTAATTGTTTACCCCAACATTATTATTTTCTTGGAAATACTAACAAGAAATTAACAACTAAAGCAACCCAGGCAATGCAAACCTAAAATTTGTTTCCAAACCCAGCCAATGAAATTTAAAATCTTAGTAAGATATTTAAGAAATTCGGGCACAGAATAAATTAAATAGATCCTAACATGAGGTCTTAATACGTAAAGGATAGACTAGTAAGTTGAAGGTACAGTTTAAAAGTGATCTGTAATTGTGGCAAATCTTATATAGTATTTAGAGCATGCGGATTTTAGAGAATCTTCGAATGGTTTTAAGGATTCACATAGTGGCCAGCAATAGTTTCATTGTTTTTAACTCCATTTTTCTTCCCTTTCCAACCTATATGTTTTCATCAATGCCATCATCTATATTTTATCTTGCCAATCCTTAAAAGCCTTTCACTTTTTCAAATTAAGAATAAATCCGTTACTCGTGAAGACTGAAAAGCAAGAAGCGTAAATCTAAAACAATCCCAAAATTACTAGGAACAAGTAAAATAAGTTATTAGATATAAAGAAGTGTTTGCTAAAAAGTAAGAGAAGCACCTTTCTGCCTTTAAATCTTTCTTGTAATTCTTTGATGTGATCTTGTACTCGAGGAAGGTCAAGAGCTCGTATAAATCGTTCCGAGTCTATCCCAATTGGAAACTGACATTCAAGAGAACAGAATCAAATAAGAAATTTGAATTTTAAGCTCAACATCGTAATTGATTAAATCTTGAGTTTCATATAAAAAGTTTCTTCTTCCGGTCCTCCTCTTTTAATAGGTAAAGTTAGGAGCAAATTTTTTAAACAACTGTTCAAATGACAAAGCAAGAGTTAGCTTGTAGACAAATTTTGTATCACATACTGCAGCAACTCGAGTTAGCTTCCCTTGATACTCAACCCCATAAGGTGTACCTTCAAGTCCAAGGATGCGAGTACAGGCACTAACAAAATGTCTTGCATAATCGTAGGTGTGAAAACTGCAAAAGGGAAACAAAAAATCAAATGAAAACAATAAAAATAGAAAAACGAAAATGATTAAACCGAAGAAGACAACATATAAACAAAGAAAATTCCAACGTAAGAGCCTAAAAAAATATTTTCTCAAACTAAATGGGAAATTTTAGCCGAGTCAACTTGATGTATAGCCCCATACTTTCATCATTAGCATGATTAATACATAGGTAATAATACCAAAACTTTAGCCCCATACTTTCAAATCTAACAAAATTTTTATCATGAAATATTATCACTTTAACTTAATGGCATTATTATGACATGTATTCATATGTAATCTGTTTCCTGCGTTATTTATTGGATTGGTGTAATACTCTCAAATTCCATTTAAACACACTTTGTATAGACATGGTCCTCTATATCCACTAGCACGACTATCTACCCTCTCCAATAAAATGATTTGCAGCCACTTTGACCAGTGGTTTGTCAACCCACCCACAAGGAAACTGATAATATTTAGACAGCAGTCAGTAGTTTTAGCCACAGAAATTGGGGTCAGGGGTTACCGTCAGGTGACTGTAGTTGTTAGTTTCATATATGTACATTAACTGATTAGTCAGAAAGGAAATTGTAAATGTCCAATTTCATGGATAATACAAGTAGATAATAATGTTTATTCTCAAACTTTGCTTATATGACATAGATACATGGAAGGTAGAAGGTAACTAACGATATTTGCAAGAATAAAAAGGAGGAAATCAAGTCCTCCTCTTTACAGACAAGATGTACTGGGGCATAGCACCAAACATTTATAATATCCTTTACATATTTAGTTCAGGAAACAGGATTTCCTATCAAGTGAAGTTTTGCCAGCCAATGGTTAATGGCAAATTTGATATACTAAACTAATGGCTTATTATAACTTTACCAAAATTAGCCAACGAATACTTGGCAAACATTTACAGGATGAGTCTAATGACTGCATATTATATATCCACCCAAATTGTCAAAAAGTCTCCTGAAACAATTTTATCACCAAATGCACGTGCTCGTGTCAAATTTATAATAATGATACCAAAGCATGACTGCTAAATGGAGGAGCCAGTTGGGACTTACCCAACTAAATCAGCAGCGAGAACGAAATGCAGGAGCTCTGAACGAGATGGCAGTGTCCTGTGAATTTCAGAAGATGGGAAAGGGGTGTGGAGAAACCATCCAACTTTCATATTTTTGTTATGTTTCTTTAGGCATTTTGGAAGGGACATGAGATGGTAATCATGGCACCAAACAACATCACCCTCTTCGTAGTGCTTGTTCACAACATCAGCAAACATCTGATTTGCTTTCTCATATGCCTCAAACTGAGACTGAAAACTGCGTGTGGTGGCAAGGCGGTCTTCTTGTGGAAGTCCAAGGTAGTGGAAAAGGGGCCACAATATATTGTTGCAATACCCATTATAATACTGATGAACAATCTCTTCGTCAAGAAATACAGGGATACACCTCTGCAACGCACAACAATTTTCATGAATTATTTACCACATTTTCTTCCACAGAACATGGCCGGAAACAACATACGGGAACATGTGGCATGTTAATAAGAGTTTAATTTCTGTCTGTATAAAATAATTAGAACTAATTAAGAATTATTGCCTGCGACTTTTAAATTTAAACTCCCTATATTGTCAACATGAACGGATTTTTGTAATAATATAAAATAATTAATAAAAATATTTACAGCAACTTTCACTCAATTAGCTGAGGGCTTCTTCTTCCTGCACCCCTACGTTTTTCTTCCTGCACCCCACAATTTTGTAAATCCCAAAACTGACCTTCACCTTTTATTTGAAAAAACTAGAGTTTTTTAGGTTACCGGATATTAGGTTCTGGGAGTGTGTTACGGATTCATCAATCTGGAAGTGATTCGTGTTCTTTTTCAAATAAAGAGGTGTTTCGAAAGCAATTTGTTGATTTCTGGATTGCTGAATCCAGAAGTCTAATTTTTGTTACGGATTGATGGATCCAGAAGATTACCAGATTCACCAATCTGAAAGATTTATGGATTTCCTAATTCGGAATGTAAAAAATTAATTTCGGATTTCGTAAAATTACCGAATTACATTGTCCGGAAGAAGAAAGAGTAGTGTGGGTCTTGTGTATTTTAGAATTTTTAAAAAATAATAGGGATATTGTTGTCTTTGCATTACATTGTGGGGGTGGGGTGCAGGAAGAAAAACGTAGGGGTGAAAGAAGAAACTGCCTTAGCTGAGTTATTTAACCATGTACCTTTTCAGCTAACGCTTTAGTAAGTGCCTTCTGCCCAATCTCATCTGGCACGTTCACTCCAGCCCAACCTATCCACCTTGCCTCAAACTCCTTTACACCTTTGTAAAAGAACATAATCATGTTAGAGCAGATCAAGACGGTAATTAGCTTAGTCATACACAGTAATTTAATACTTTTTTTCTTTTTAAAATCTCATTGAAATAATTAAAAAAATTGTATAAATGTAATAATTATATAAATTATTTTTAGAATTTAATTAGAATGCACTAACTCTATAAAAATATGTTTAGATTATCGTTACATCATATAATAGCATGTATAAAGCAAAATAATTTTAAAAATCATTAGTTTATGAAAGCCAAACCTAACTCTTACAAAGTTTATATAAATTTCACACTCAAATAAGCTATATATAAACTTTTTTTCCCAAACTGCCCATTATTTCAAAAGGCAAACAATGGGAGCAAACATAAAAAAGCTGTTACGGTTACACCGCCAACCACACACAGATATCTAGTCATATCACTTGAAAGGCGGTGACAAATTTTGGAAGGACAAACACAAAAGGATAAACAAAACAGAAATACTATTAGTAATTATTATCCAACTAACACACACAAAAATTTAGATGTGGTACAGACGCTAGAAAGAGAGAAAGATAGAAAAATAAATATCGATAAGAATGCAAAAAAATAAAATAAATACTTTTCCTTTTAACTTAATAACCTTGACTTATGATTTTATAATTCTTTTTAAAATTAAAAATAATGAAATAAATATTTCAAAAAGCATGTCAATAATAAGTAATATTTCTCTATAAAAAAATAAAAATTATTACGAGTTAATTTATGGAAATTTTGTCTTATTAAATTCTCTAAACTTTTGTTTTTAATTTATACATAAATTAATTTTGATTTTAGAAAAAACTATTTTCATAGCAAACCCTTGAACTCTTTTTGGTAAAAACGGGAAAATATGTTGGATGAAAATAATTAAATGCAAAATTAAAATTAAATATATTTGATTGAAAATAAAAATAAAAATACAATAACTTTGGGCATGAATCCTCTCTAATTAAGAAAAAAGAAAATCAAGAGTAGAGACTTTTAAAATTTCACAATTCATCAATGTTTTGGCTACAACTTTTTTTCTATTAAAATTATTAAATTAAATAACTAAATGAAGGTTGAGATGTCATTCCATTCTATAAAGAAGTACAAATACTATAACAATCCCATCATTTATAAAATCGTTTTTCTCCTCCCTTAAATTTATTGATAACAAATAACCAAATAAGTACCAACATATGACCTATACTCAATCCCTCCCTTTGAGTATGGTTCCTGTTAATGGAATAAATATGTTTATTTCATTAAAAATGACTAATTATCTAAAAAAACTGGTACAAATAAAAAAAGTTATAATGCTTTTCCCCATAATTTATCATCCTAAAAAAATGTTATTAATTAATCTGAAATATTTGTTACCTGAACCTTCTCTCTTCCAACAGAACATGAAACAAGCGTGATGATAATCATGGTGACAGCCACTTACCTAACAACGCGCTGACCAGACCACCGGCACTTATCTCCAACGACCACACGTCCTCACCTTTCCTTACTGCCGACACGGGCAATCTATTCGCCACCACCAACAGCCTCTGTCTTAACGCCTTCGTTTCATGCCTCTCTTCCCCCACCTCCTTCACCCTACTCCCCTCAACACCGCCATCAACCGCGGCGCTCTCTTCCTCCCTCAAACGCACCTTCTCCTTCTCCAAAGCCTCACCACTTTTCCCATTGCTCTCATTCCCCTCCTTCAACTGAATCACTCTCCCACTCTTCCTCAGCTCCCTCTCTCTCAGAAGCCGTTCAACACGCCCCGGTATTTGGTTCGAGTTTCCGGTGTACTTGTTCCCAGGCATACGCTCGTCCTTCCAACACACACCACGCTTCAATAATCAACAACAGTTTCTTCAAACCTGAATTCAAAAACGCGCTCCATCATCAACAGTGAACAGCAGAAAACGAAAAACTCAGCAAACAAACCATCGGAAAACAACAGCAAACTGGTTGCGCTCAATCACAACCAATTTCTTCGGTCCAACGACTTGTAAGATTTTTAACATTCGAAATATCTATTTCGGAATAGAAAGAAAACATTAAAACAGAGTTGACAGAGTTGACAGAGGAGTTTCATTTAAACTAATGCAACAACCACATTGCATGGAGTAAACCAAAACTGAGAAAATTCAGATACAGTTTTTGAGTTTCTTTTTTTTTTTGCTGATATTCATTCATCTATCAGAATTCTAGGTTTCCTTTCCTATAATGTAAATGTTGATTAATTGAATTATCAAATACGAAGAAACTATACAAAATTGTTTCACCTTAGAATTCGACGATATAACCGAATCAAATGCTTAATTCGAATACAAATCTCTCTGGTAGAAAGTAGCAATTTGCGTTCTACACCAACAATATAGCATAAGCATGTGAGAAAGTGAGATACGATTTCTATAGCAGAAACTTTTGTATGATGAAAACGGTGAGAAACTAAGAACGCAGAGAAAAGAAGCGATGAACATATAAAGGAAAAGTTGGAATTGAAATGGAAGAGTAGTAACCTCTGCTGGAGAAGTAGCGTCCACGAGAAGCAAGAGACAGAGAATCCTGTCCGCGAAATCTTTGGGGAGTGTTTGGACAGCGAGTTAACAGCTGTGTACGAAGAGGTGGGAAGTGAGTGGATAATTTTGCAGAATCTGAATGACAAAGAATTTTGAAGTTGATGGTTGGAGTAATCACATAGAAGAAAAGAAAGAGCGGAATAGTGGAATCCCCGTGTAAGCTTCAGAAGCCACATTAAAAGCCCCCCGCCATGCAGTTAACAAATAACCAGAAGTACAGATCAAAATGGGAGCCAAAAACTGAATTTTTACAAGTTCAAAATTAGTAAGAAGAAATTTAGGTGTGTTTTTTCAGATGTTTTTAGTATTATTATTATTATTATTTTAGTTAAAGTTAACTTTTATTCTTTGTATAGTGCACATTTAACTTGTTACTTGGATTATTGAAATGAAATCTTAAGTTATGTTTTATATAATATAAATATTTCCAAAGAAAAAAATGGTAGGTAATTACTACAATGAGAGTGATAGTGAATAAAATAAGTTAGTGTAATTATTTATGATCTTGACAATTTTTATATAATATATAACTAAATATATTTGAGACTTAAAAATATTTTTAATATTGTAAAATTTTAAAATTAGTTAGTTTTACTTTTGATTTTCGTAATTTTGTTTTTTTTTATAAAATTTGAAATCACTTATTTTAAATTACTATTTGTAATTTTTCACGTTTATTTTTGTTCTTACGAGAATGATGTGTTGGAGTTTCAAGGTGGTACAAAGGTGATTGCCTTGCTCATCGAGTTGTTTGTTATTGACCGTGAAGTTTCGTGCTATTGGGAAGGTCTATATTCTCGACATCTCTTGCCATTATAGAGTCTTCATAAAGTAAGGGAGATCTTGAGGCTTTGAACATAACATTTTCTTGTTGTTTCGGATCTACCTTCACTATGATCATCATCTTGCCTTCTTTTAGAAATTTCATTGTCATATGTAGCGTTCAAATTATAGCTCCTAATTGATTGAAAGTTTTGCAACCAATGATAATGTTGTAAGAAGTAACAACCTTAACTAATATGTATTGAACAAGAATGGTTCATTGTGTTTGGCTTGTTTCAAATGTTGTCAGGAAATCAACATAGCCCCTAATATGTATTTTTTCTTCTACAAACCATTGAATAAGATCCAAGTAGGATTGAATAAAGGCGGTAGGAATGTCTAGTGTTTGAAAGACCGACCCGTACAACACGTCAGTTAAGCTTCCTTGACCAATGAGTATCTTTCAAACTTGCCAATTGGCGATGACTATAGCTGGTTCATCTTGTGTCGAATCATTAAAAAAAAGTCCAAATTTGTGAAGATGATGGCGGGGAGAGACCGGGGTGGCAAAACTAACAACAATTGATGCTCCGAAGATGTCTCTTTCTAGTCGAGATCGACAATCTTCCTCTAGCGAAGCCTCCTACGATAGTATTCATTGTGCCCCTAACTTTGTTAGGATTTCATCTGATGTTGGTTTTTTCGCTCTTGCTCGGACTTGGGTGCTTCACTTTCTTGGAGTGGTCCATGACCTTGTCCTTGAAAACCATCGTGGAAGCCTCTTACACAGTCTTTTCTCCAATGTCCTCGTCCCCAACCTCATCCGGCTTGTCCACGAACTCTGGGATGTACTTGTTGCATGAAGCGATCGATGACACTACATCGTACGAGTTCTTCGATCAAATATCGAACCTTGAAGCATTATTTCCTAGTATAACCCAAATTATGATGATAGTTACATCTCTTAATCGGGTCATCAGATGTGTAAGTTGTAGCTAGAGGTGAAAGTTGTACCAACTCGAGGTTACATGTTTCATGCAAGATCATGTCTCGACTTGCATTCAGGGAGTGTAATTCTCAAACTTTCTTGTTCGCCTTCTTTTGAAATGTTGTCCAAGGATGGGAGTGGTCGATGCCTTCATCATTTTTCATCTTGCATCAACATTCTCTTTTATACTGATATACTAGCTGTAAGGTCTGGAGGAAGGCAAGAAGGATGGTTTTCTGGAGACAATGATCTAATTGAGAGATATATGTTTGAAACAAGCACCAAAGTGATAAACAACCCCAAAGTTGTGTGCTTTGATTGGCTGAAAAGCCAAAAGCTGGACAATGTAAGGAGGCTGCTCAAAGATCGATGAGAATTCTCAAAAGTCAAAAAAATCACATACTCATGCATTTAACTCCAAAGATCATGACTCTCTAGGGGAGGAAAGTCTTAGAATCAATGATTACTATCAACCACCCCCTAGGAGAAGTAGAAGAAGAGAGCAAGATAGCCCGCAGTACTAGTATTACTAGCAGTACTAGTATAACTAGTATTACTAGTAGTACTAGTATTACTAAGGAGTCGCCAGGATGAGGCGTTGCCAGGTTAAGGTGTCGACGGTGTCACCCCCCGATACCCGCGGGTAGGAAGAAGTGGACTTTAAACTTAATTCAAAATGTCATTGTCTCTGGTCGATGTGGGATCTCCAACACCTTTCCCTTACGTCGAGACCCTCAAACTCGTGCGTGGAACTATATATTCATGGGTGGTCCGATAATGACCAATTGATTATTATAATGTTACTTTTTCTTTTTCTCTTAATGCAGTCTAATGATTAAATTTAGAAGTTGGTCCACTAAAGTAAATATGCTATATGATCAATACTATTTTGCACATATGTTGATTGCTACTACCATCAATTTCTATCTATGAGCTAAGATCAACAAGGTACGGGCATAACGAAAAATAAATTCACAATCATGCCCTCTAAATTTGCTGAGTTAATCCATGTCGGCAGGGACATCCGCATAAAGGGAGTCAATGAACTTCCATGGATGAAGCCCCACTAAAAACATGTGCATGGCCACAGTTGGGTGAAGATAAAAAATATGTAGGTACATCTTAGAAAATCGAGCCATATATTGTCCTAATGATTCATTCTCTCCTTGCACAATATTATGAAGAGATGCCAAGGTGGTTGCCATAGGTTTTCAATTGGTGAAAAGGGCTTAGAAGGAAGCAACATGGCCATCAGGTCAATAGGGACAGGGTGCACAAGATTGTCAACGAACAACACCAAGTGATCACTCATGGAAAATGAAAACCAAATCCAAAACCCTATTGAAAGGAAAAAACGCAATTTCAGAGGTAACAACACAAATAAAATCAAAATTTTGACTTTAAATGATTTTTAGTCAACAATAAAAGTGTGTTGCAATAATTTCTCTTATCAGTAAATATCAAATTAAAAGAAACAAAGAGAAAATTTTCTTCCTTGACATTGCCACTGCGAGTTGGCGACAAGTTCATTTTGGAAAAGGTAGTCAAAGCTTCGTGTGTTTGGAAACTGCCTAAAGCCTCTCATTCACGGGAGATATTTTCCTGGTGACCTTGTTGATGGCATTGTGCTGGCTCTGCTTCGCTAACTGGTGATGAAATAAAGACAAGGCCAGGGTTCACTCTGAATATCGAGTTTGAGGGGAAAATGTGAAATTTTAGGGGAATTTATGGAGGAATAAAAACTTAGAAATAAAAATAAAAATAATTATTATTATATTAGTATAGTCATCAATTTAGTGACGAGTTTTTTGTGACTAGAAATTTAGTCACTATTTCGGTCATTAAATCATAAAAATAACTTCTAGTAATTGATTTGGTCACTATTAATGACAACATCTTTTGATCATTGTTTTAATCATTGGTAGTGGCCACATTTTTTGGTCACTGATTTCGATCACTATTCAACAATTTCCTGGTAGTGACATCTCAATAATTGGGTGTACTTATCTCTTCTAGATAGTATGTCTTTACTTGAAATTTGTCTAAAGTGAAGAGTGGTTGGAAACATATAGTCTTTCCAGAGTTGACAATGTTAACATTAGGGAGTTGTTGAAAGAAACAACTTTAACTCTTCATCCAAAAGATCATTTGTTGTGACTTATACTTGAATGAATCTTCTTGGCAGATTAAACTAACTAACATTTCCTTCGACTTAAAATAAGCATACATATGTTCATGGAGTACAATGTTAGCTTAAAACTATGTGAAAAACATTTGAGCATATCCATGCTTTATTAGAGTGAAAGAAGACATCACAATATAGTATTATCTAATAGACGAGACACTTGCGTCAAACAAAGCATGACCATGTTTTATACTTAATTTTTTTAGCACTTAATAAAAATCATGGGTGGTCGAGTTTTTCCTAACAAAGTTTATTCAAATTTGGCAAGTAGTCTTAATAAAAGGAGATCTATTACTAACTATATTTACACTTGTAGAAGGGGCATTAAGTTAGTTATCTAAGTTATAGGATATTGTAACTTTGTCTACTACATAAGTTGGGAACATGACAACTACCCAAGCAGGCAAGGAAGCTATGTGAATTAAAAGGTTAATGGAGGGATCTGGGCACATATAACAAAAGATTGTTTTGTATTGTGATAGTTAGAGTGTTTTGCATATTTCAATCAATCCTGTCTTTCATTATAGGATGAATCATGAATATGTTATCATTCTGCCCAAGAAGTAGTAGAAGAAAGGAAGAGTGAATATGTTAAAGATTCACACAATTCAAAACCTAGCTGATGTTAATACAAATTTTGTTATCATTTAGAAGTTTATGTGGGTTCAATCCCACTGAGGTCTATAAAAAAAAATAAGTAACATGCATGAAAAGAATAAAGCATAGTGTGAAGATTTGATTAATTTAATCAAAATTTTCAAGTGGAAGAATGTGAAAAGAGAATCTTTATATAATGGAAATTTATCTTAGTGCTTACTTTTCTTGTTATAGAATAAACATAATTTTTTCTTAGTAAGACACACTAAAATTATTTTATTTTGTATTGTTTTATTGTTTGAAAAAAGAATTAAGAAACTAAAAATAGTTTTGAGAGAAAAAATAAATTCTCTTTACCTATTTAGAGAGTGTTATTATTTTCTCCTTGAATCTAGAGAAAAATATTTTTATTTTATTTTATTTAATTAAATTACATTATTATTTGTTGTATGTTTTCAATATTATTGGGACAATCATAGTTTTGAATTTAAATTTTAAAAAGAAATATTCTCTTAAAATGTAAAAAAGATATATCAGCCTTTACATACTAAATTTTAAGATATTGAAATAATTTTTTTAGAGTTTAGAGTTTAAAGGATATAATTTAGAGTTTAAGTTATAAGTTTCAGTAATTAAAAATAGTTTTTATTTCTCAAGTTTAGTTTTTATAGATTAAAACAATATTTTTTTTAAACTTTAGTGCACTAAAACTTGTTTAAGTTTGGAAAACTAAAATCAGAATTATCTCAAATTTCAAGAAAAGAAACATAATTAAAATTACTTTTAAAATGAGTAGTACTAACTCAAATATTTTTATATAAGAATTTATTATATCATATTATTCATTTAAGTTACTACTAATAGAATAAATTTAGTTTCTATTTAAAAATAACTTCCACCATGAGAGAACCATTTTATCAGTTTATACATATAGGGAGAAAGAGAATATAATACAAGGTATTGTTTAGAATTTTGATTTGTTTATATAAGGTAAAATGAGTTTATGTATTAACTAATTTATTAGAAATAATTTTTAAATTTTTATTTGATTACATGAATTATTGATGTAAAATTTTCAATACTTTTTATTTTTCAATAATAGTAAAAATAAAAATAGAGGAATTTAATAGTCCGTGACAAATAAATCTATAAAATCTTGTTATAATAAATTTTAATATTATTTTAAAAAATAAATTTTAAATTTAACTCAATTTAAAAATATTATTGAAATTTTTAGTTCATTTATATATAAATATACTATAATTTGATGAAGGATTATAGTCTGATAATCTTAAAAGTTAAAGTTGTATACAATTTTTTTATGTAATAAGTTAAAAAATAATATAATAAAAAGTAAATTTATAAATAAATAAATATTAAAATAATAATATTAAGAGTTGTAATGTCTGGAACTATTTCCCTAAAACAAATTAGGTAGAAATATGTTTTGAAAAAAATAATAAAAGAAAAAAAAGACAAACTATAGATGTCAATATACTCCCATCTAATAATTATGTTTATTAATTTTTTTTATTTAAATTTTATTTATATTTTAATTAAATAACTTAAATTTATTATTTTATTGTTATATTTAGATGTTAAAAGAGATGTTGAGAAAATATAAGTTAGCAAAATATTTTTTTTTTCTTTTTTATGGTTGTTATACAACTAAGTTATTACTTGATTAAAAGGTTGTATTCAATCTTAGGTAAAAAATCGAAAGGCTAATAAAGAATATGTTTAACTTTAAAGATTTGTTTCCTTCAAAATTTTATATACACTTTAGAATATGATAAAAGTCATGTTTTTCTTATATATCCACAATTGTTTAATAATGTGTTTTCACATATTATTGAAAGAGAAATGTTTTGGTTTCATTCAAATTTAACCTATTAAAGTTGGTCTAATGATGATAAAGTATCTAATCAGCTAAAAAGTAATTATTGGAACACTTTTGATACTATTGAATTTGACTTGACTTAAGTGTATAAAATTGATAAAATAATATATTCATCCCACTTAAATTTACTTTTATTTTATTTCTATATTATTTCAAAATTTATTCAGGATTTCTTTTCCAATTTTTACTATATTTTATATTTTGAGGTAATGTTAAATTCTTGCCGAAATAATTTTATTTTTCGTTTGAATATGAGTTAATTTGTTTGTATTTATTTTTAAAATAAGTGTTTTTAATGAAATATAAATCTTATTTTAGATATAAATAGTTCTCTAGTTTTTTTAAGAAATAAATGTGATTTTTTAAATCAGAAATTCTTTAAAATTTACTTATTTTTAATATTTTTGTAAGAAATTTTTGTAACATCAATCATTAAATTCTATAAATTCTTAAATAATCACATATCTTTTTATTTTATTTAAATTTTTAGAAAATAATTTTAACCTCATAAAATTAGTTTAAATGTTAAGAACTACATCTATTTATACATTACAATTTAATTATTATATATATTACAAGTAAATTATTAAATAAAAATTAATTTTATAGATCAAAATAATTAGTTATTATTTGACTAAATTAAAAATTATTTTATAAACTAAAAAAAATATTACTACGTAAAGCAATTTTTATTAGTAATAAAAATTTATAAAATAGTTTTTAAAGTGGTATCTAACCATTAGCTACCAAGGTGTTAGTCACCTACTTCTTTATATTTTAAATTAGTCTAATTTTAATATAAAAGTAACTAAAAATTTGGTAACTAATTTTAAATACCAATTTAAAAATTAGTTACCAATTTTTTTTATTAATAATAGAAACCACTTTAAATACGAATATATTTTTATTTTTAAAATAATATCTAATTTAGTCAATATAGTGATTAATTATTTTTTATCTCTAAAATTATTTAATAATTTTTTTTAGAGTATATAGTAAATATGAGATTATTTTTATAAATACCGGTGAAATTCTATTATCCTAAAGTAAATATTTTATATATTGATGGAAAATGAAGTTATAAAGATTAATGAAAAGACTGAAATGTATATAATTTTAACAATTCATTTTTGTTTTGTCTTGGTGCAAGGTGTTAGTAGTTGACTCATTGTGTGGTTGATGCACAACCACTATTGGTACTTGTTAGGCACAATAGCTATAGTGTTGGTTGCCATATCAAGATAGAGAAAAGAAGAAAGTGAGAGGGAGGGAAGGGTAATTTGGCTTTTTTTTTTTATAAGAATCTTCTTATTAATTATGGTCAAATCAAGAGAGAGAAAAAAAACAAAATAATGAGTATAACATGGATTTTCATTATAAAAAAATTATGAAATAGAAAAAAATTTAGAAACAAACAATAATTAGTTGTTATTGTTACTAAATTATATACCATTTTAAGAGACTAAAATTTATTTTAGTTTATAAATTAGTTTCTATTATTGTTAAATGATTTCTAAATTGATATCTAATTAGCGACCAAAGTTTTTGCTATAGAATATAAATAATTGGTATTTAAAACATTGGTAGCTAATTAGATACCAATTTAGAAACTATTTAACAATAATAAAAATTAATTTAGAAACTAAAAAATTTCTTAGTTTATAAAATGATCTCTAATTTAGTAACTATAGCAACTAATTATTTTTTGTCTCTAAAATTGATTTTTATTTCATGATTTTTGTGTAGTGTTATTTTTAAAAGAATGAGTTTTTCATTATGAAATATTTTTTTTTTGTAAAAGGGGTTTTGAAACTAAAATTCATCAAACAAGTTAATTTCCTCATCAATAATTTTTTAATAGATGAATAATATTTCTATCCTTAACATTAAACTATCTTTCATTCTGTTTTTTTAGTTAAATAGTCCAAATTTTAATTGAATTCAAAACTTTATGAATTGAGTTCAAGTGAAGTGAAGTTTGTATAATATTTATGTTGAAAAAATAAACATATACACATTATCAACAACTAAAGTAAAACTTTGAAGAGTCAAAGTATATAAAAATATACAATCTAATGCTTAAAGTTTTTATTTTGTTTTCTTCTTTTGGCCATATTAATATGGAGAGAAATATAAAATTAAAATATTTATTTAAATTTTTTCCAATGATTTATATCCACTCAATTTCTACCATTTTTTTAAAATAATTCATAAATTGATGTTTAAAAATATAAAGGAAATTTGAGATTTTTGACTTATATCTTTGTCTAGTTTGGCAATCATTATTTGAATTCAATTTTTAAATAATTTTCTAAAATAGAGCCCAGAAATACCAAAATATGTAGTGTCATCAAATTCTTAAAATACTAACCACTAAAAATATTTTTATATATTTCTCTGACTGTCTAGGTTTTAATATAAATTAACAAAATATTCGTTATTATTCTCACAAGCCCGAAACGATGTTTAATTTATATTCATTACTACCATGATTTATATTTCTAATAATATAATAAATGCAGTAAAAAATAGAAATGAATTAATGTTTCATTAACAAACTTTGTTATAAATTATAAGTGTAAAAACTTATTCTTTACTTATTAACAATTTACACGATCTTTTGACAATATAAATTAAAACATTCATTATTAACAATAGATTTATCTTACTTTGATGGAATGTAATTTAAAATTTATAACTTATATATATATATATATATTTTTTTTTTTTTCATTTTAATCAGTAATACTTTAATTAAAAAATAATCATTTATCGTGTAGCCTAAATAATAAGTTTATTTTGTTTATTATTTTAGCAATAACATAATAAAATGTAAAAAAAAGGATTCTAAATATTATTTAACTATTATATAACATAATATATGTTATATCGTTATCTTGACCAAATATTGAAACGTTTTATATCTAATCCAATGACCTAAAACTTGGCGGAAAACTTGGGAAGTTATTAAATGGGGGAAATCATTGAAGTACTTGTAAGAAAAGGGATAATAAGAACAAAGCAAAAATGAGAAAAAGGGAATATTCCTAGGGAAACAAAAATTAAATATATTTACAACTAACATTAAATAAATAAATAAATAAAAACTTGTATTTCTTAGTCTTCATTTAAAATGAATCCCATAAAATTGGGAAAAGAAAAAAGTAAAAGTTTAGAAAGAAAGATGGGAGAGAAGATATACTTTGATTAAGATGGAATAAAGTATTATGGACCATACTTTTTTTTTTCTTTTGTAAATGTATGTAGAAAATTATCATGTCTTATTTATATCATAATTAGTTATGTTACATTATATATATATATATATAATTGATAATATTTGTATTTTTTTTTGTTTTTATCATTATAATAATAAATAATTAAACTAATAATAATAAATAAATAAATAATTTTATTAATAATAAATAACATTATAAAATTAAATGAAATACTTTTTCTTTCCATTAATTTTTTACACTAAAAAAACTTTTATTTCCACTCATTTATTACTTTTTTTTTTCTTCTTCTTTGATTTCTTCTATTTTGTTCCTATCCACCAAAGTGATCATTAATATAAATCTTAGGTAGGTAAACTTATGGAATAAAGAGACAGAATAAAAAAAAGGATAAAACTGAGCATCGGGATATTATCATTCCTTTATAAGAACAACCATATAATTGCTCATATGTAAGAGAGAGAAAAATGAAATTATGATACATCTTACTACAACAACAAAATATTATTTTATTATTTAATACCTTCTTCAAATTAAAACTCTTAGAAAATAGACTTTAAACTTAACTTAATTTTATAAAACTGATTTGAAAATATTGAGTTTAACATCCATATACACACGTACACAAAATAAATATAATAATGCTCAACTTAGATAGATTAAAACAACTAAAAAGTAAATTTTGAGTTTAACTTAATCTTATAAAATCGACTTAAGAATATGAGGTTTAACATCTACAAACACCCACACGCTCATATATTTTGTCATATCTCTAGTCAATATGAGATTTCTAGCGCTCGACATTGAGGACATTGAGCTTGAGAGGGGAACTCGTTAGTAGGTGACATAATAGGTCTAACAAACTTGACTAGGATAAACTCTAAATGATTTACCTCACAAACTAGCTTGGTAACAAGGTTTTCACCCACCTATAGTTTGACCATATCTCTAGTCAATGTGGGATGTCACAACGAGGACATTGAGCGCTAGGTTAGGGGAAATCCGATAATGTGTGACATGATAAACCTAACAAACTTAACTAGGATAAACAATAAACCTCACAAATTTAGCTTTGGTAAGGTGAGGTTTGCACCCTATATACTAGACTTTTATTATATCTCTAGTTGATGGTGGGATCTCTAACATATTTTCACATGTCGAGGACTAGACATCTCAACTGTGGGACTGAGGGGAACTAGATAACGAGTGACATAATAGACACGATACTTCACTATGATAAACTATCAATGATATTGATACCAACTTAAGAAAGTGAAATTTAAGTCTAACTCAATCTCACAAAACTAGCCTAGTAAGATGAGGTTTGCACCCACCTATATGCTACAATTTGACCTTATCTATAGTTCATGTGGGATCTCCAACAAGAATTAAAATAACTAGGTAACAATGTCTTAACAAGTTAAAAATTTGAGGAGATAGGCATTAGAGGAATGAATCCCTCTTGAATGTATTTTCTATTTTCGCGAAATTTTTGTAAAAGTACAAAATGACAATCCACCTAAATGTATTTAGCCCACAATAAACAATATACATTTTTTTTTTCATGAAACAAGTGAAAAATCAAGAATGACATAAATAACTTTATTGATTTTGGCACTGATTTTATTATCGAAATCAGAATAAGAAAAATCTCTAAATAGTAAAATAATTAAAGCTAAAAAATAAGAGGCATAAACTAAGATAAGCTTTTAGATACCTCGTTACATGATGTACAACCTACATATGGTGTACCTAGGGTTGTGAACAAATTAGCTAAATTGTTGGATATCATAACTAATATTATGAAGTGTTGTAGTAAGGTAGATCAATCTGCCAATAATTCCTCTATATTTTGTTGAATTGTATAATAAATCACCTTAATCATCCATAAGTTAGTAAGAAGGATTCATCGGAGAAGAGACATGTTTTTACTAGAAATAAAATTAGTATTAGCAAGAAGATTTAAATAATATTTTCTCTAAATCAAGTAACTTATCAGTCTACTTGAGCGGACCAATATTCTTAGTACCAAAAGCTCGATTATAAAGTTTATATATAATGGAACATCATCAACACAAACCAATAACGTTATGGTGAAAGTGAGAATCTTTTTAATGCATGAAGAATTGTTAATTAGCCTGACTTTGTACACAATCCACAGAAAAAGTGTAACATCTAAACATTTTGTTTAGGATATTAGGTAGGATAGTAACTTAGCATCTTTTAAACATGGTTTCACAATGCCTTCACTGGAAAGAATACGCTTAGTGGATTCGACTCTGCTCAACTGATTCAACCCCACTTAGCAAAGTTATGCAAAAGAGAATTTTGGAAGTTTTTATGCTTAATTTTGCTCAACCATTTTTCAATCAGCTCAATACAGGCTAGACCTACTTAGTGCATACCAACTTCACTCAACCATCTTTAGCTTGACCTAGTTAATTTCAACACTTCAAAAAATTGCCTTTAGAGTAATTCTTCTCAGTGTACAAAGGTTGCGCTCAACAAATTTTCCTTGGTGAATGCCATTTTCCCTTCTTGCACTTGGGAGTGAATGTGCTTAGTGCATGAGGGTTGTGCCTAACGAATTTAAGGTCATGGAAATGTAACCTTGACCAATCCCCTTAGTGGTTTGAGATTCGCTCAACGGATTGACCCCTATCAGTTGACTACAAATAACCTTAAGTTGTCATATTTACGTACTTTGACGTAAAATAGAATTGAGAACTTAGGGAGAAATGTTCCATTACCACCCAAGGCACAAGAAATTAAGAGATTCTTCTTCTTCTTCTATCTTTCCTTGCTTCTCCATCACTTCTTCTTATTCTCTTCAACTTCTACCGATCAGTTTTCTCCCTAAGTGAATGGTTCTCTCATTTCCATCATTTCGTCCTTTTAGGGTTATAACCCATAAAATCATTTTCTAAATAATGGAATGAAGGTGTAATGGTTCTATGTGATGTATTATTATCTATTAGAAAAAAGAATGGCTTGAAATTTTTTGAAAAAACTTACTTTCTTGAAATTATTTTCAGACATAAAAATAGAATGCAATTATAGGTGGAATCAAGATTGATGTAAGAAAAGGTTAGCAAGACAATATAGAACAAGATAAGAAAGGAGGAATTGCACAAGAAAATTTACACTAGTTCAGATCTTTAAGATTCTACATTTAGTCTTAACAATTCAACCTTAGAATTGTTGGTTCCACTAAATTTCATAAAGTTATATAGGAATAAACTAATGAACAAATTCAAGAGGATATATAACAACCTTTGATATCAAGAGGCTATTAATCTTTATCAACTTTTACAACCTAAAAGGATATATAGTTTATCAACTTTTGATCACCAAGTACAACAACAACTCTGGAACAAACTAGTTAAACACCAAAGAAAACAAAGAAATAAGTTACCAATTACGCAACAAAAACAGTCCCAAGATTAGCATAATTACACAACCTTGTTTCAAATCTTTGTTGCACAAAGATGAGTATAATAGAATGCTTATAATTCTAGAAAAATATTTCTTTTGAATACTTGTTAATTCATATATGAAACATAGAGTCAATTACTTTATTTATAGATTTGAAAATCACTTATTGAAAGTAACATCTGACACATTTAATCGATTATGTTAAGTATTACTCTATTATTCTTTACAAACGAGTTGAAAATAGTTTCAGTTTTAATCGATTAAATGTTAATCGATTAAATTAGTTCTTCATTTAGTTATGTAACTCATTTAATCGACTATGAATATTGTAATCTATTATTATACCAAAAACTCTAAAAACACTAAAATTATATATACCAAAAACTCTAAAAACACTAAAATTATATATATAGATTAATCAATTATTAACGAGATAATTAATCATTTTATTCTTAACCCCATCAAAAATAATTTTATCGATTAAATAAAGATGTAATAAATTATTTTGTTCTAAAAAAATTTTAATTTTTTTTTTCTCTTTTTAAAAATATTTTAGTTCATTTTAAATTTTGCGCATGTTGATCTTACGAATACCTTTATATAAGAAATTAAGGTAACAAATACACAAAAATTCATGACATTCTAAACATGACTATGAAAACTTCATCTTCATTCTTCATCATCAAAACACCATCCTTTGCGACTTGAGTATCTTCAAGTCTTCAAAGTTTAATATTATTTTTTTGATGAAAGAGAAAATAATTTTTTAAAAAATAGCATGCATATAAATAAAGATATTATTTTTCTTTTCATGTCATATAAGAAAACCTTTGACTCTATCTTTAAAACTTAAAAAATTACACATGTTTGTTATGTTTTTTTCTGGAAACAGCTTACATCCAAAAACTTTGAGACATAATAAAACATGGAAAAACATATAGTAAGAAAACTATTGAAACATGTTCTTACTAGAGTTCTTTTTTACTTAACAAACGAATTTTCAGCATAAACTGTATTATAATATTATAACATCCATGTCATCATGAAATATTATAATATTTTAGTTTACACTAGAAATATCTTTGTCACCTAAAAAATTGGCTGACAATGACTCATTCCAATAGTCTCTTTACTACAAATATTCAAAAAGTTTAAAGTTTAGACTAGAGACAAAAACCAATTTAACGAGGAACCAAAAACATATTTAACCTATATTTTCTAATCACAATCTTTAAAAGACCTTAGTTTATAGAAAAAAAACACTTTCTCATTTACAATAGAAATGCTACAATATTAGAATCCAATTTCCATCCATGTTTCCAAATAAGAGAAAACAAAAATTGTAATTACCCTTTTTCTATAAAAGTATATCACAATCTTAAAAAATACCTGTTGGAGCAACTTTTGTAAAGGTAAGAAAAATAAGAAATTGACGAGCACCACGAATCGAACAACATATGACATAATGGAGTTAAGGTCCCATTAAAAGCGACAAAAGCAGCATCAGGATAAAAGATTTACCTTGCATGCAACCTTCTTATTCTGCACTAAATGAAGCCAAGTGGACGTGGGATTCCACTTTTAAAAGGTTACTCACTTCAACCATAAATTTTTCCAACAACCAACAAAAACCACATATTCTTTTGGGTCCTTCACACCCTTTTCTATATCTTTAACTCACCATCATCTAATGTAAGTAACACCACTACATATACAAGAATATCAACAAGATTTTTAAATTATTTTTTAATATGATATTAAAATTTATTGTTGGAAATCATTGATTAGAGATAAAGACATTTCATAGTATATAAGTGAGTATAAACTTTACCTTTATGAGTTGGTTTTATAACGTTGAATTAAGCTTAGAGTCTTAATATATCAGATTTGTTTAGAATATATCTTAGCGAAAGCTTGTTGGACTTATCCAGAAGTATCAGACCACACATTATATAATCTTGTGCATGAGTTGACAGGTATCAGTGTGAATGATGTCTTGAAAATCCCACATCGACTAGAGATAATGACCGATTTTATAAAGTAACATTAGACTTAAAGTTCTATTTTTAATACTTATTCTAACAAAGCTTGTTGGATCTATCTATGTTCATGCCTCAGCGTGAAAAGACTGTGTTGGAGATTTCATATCAATTGAAAATGAGATCAATTCACACTATAAAAATGGAACAATTTTCACCTTATAAATTAGTTTTGTGATATAAATGGAACAATCCTGACCTTATAAACTAGTTTTTGTAGTGAATTAGACTTACTTTTAATAATAATATATTTTACATACTTTTTTATACATACTGCAATAAGTATTTTTGTTAACTGAACTTCTTTTTAATTATTTATATTATATATAAATATATTATCAAGTTTCACAAATTAACATATGTTCATAGTTCTTTTTACCTTATACCCAAACCCTATATGACGTATGACTTTGGATGTATCAAAATAATTCTATCATCTATAACTAAAAACTAAAGTGACATAGTCTTCACATCTTTTACTTTATGTCTACTTGTCATCTTTTTATTATTTTCTATTATATATATATATATATGTATGTATGTATCAATATAGAATCCCAACCTTAATATCTTATTTATACTTTCACAAAGGGATTCCCATCCAACGAACTTATTTATTCTTACTTAGATGTTTTTGTTTAGTATTTGTTTGGTGAAAAAGTGAAGAACAGATAAAGTTAAAAAAAAGAGATTAATAATGAATGAAAATATAGAGGTTGGTTAGTAAGAAAATAAATAATAGATAAACAGAATTTTTCTTATAAAAAATGTAAAATAAAATTATTTATTATTAATAGTTTTCTATATATTATTATTATTATATAAAACTAAAATTTTAAAACAAACAACAATCATATTATCGTCTTAATATAATTGAGTATGTTCTTGATTTTCAAATAAATTCTTTCAGACTAATAAATAAAATGATTATGTAACAGATAATAGTACATTTTTCTTATTTTTCTATTTTAGCTGAAAATGTTGTACGTCTTTCTTCTTTTTTTTTTTTGCTAACTTCCTTATCATCTATACTTTTATAAATTATGTGTATATCAAATCATGCTTAAGTTCATAATTCTAAATATGTGTTTGTGAGAGATAAAAAAAACATCTGTTTTGATAATAAATTTCCAAAGTGAACTTTTATTTCTTAATATTAACCTGATAGATTTTATATTTATATAAAAATAGTGCTATTTATATATAAAAAGATGTTAACTCATTTAAAAAGGAAAATATATATTTTCTTTACATCGAAATGCTAACATGAAGACACACTAAGAACATGATAAAAATGAAAAATTATATTTTAAGATCCAAGATTAGCCATTACAATTTCGTGGTCTTAATCAATTTTATATGATATGTAAACAATTATCTAAATTTATTAAAAATTAATAAAATTTAATTATATATAGAGATTGATAGAAATTTCACTAATTTTTTTATCATAAAAAAATAAATTATATTTCGCATGTTCTAACCCATTTACATTAATTATATATATATATATATATATATATATATATATATATATATATATATATATATATATATATATATATACTACACTAGATATATCATATTCTCATTAAAAAAAAATACATAGGTGATACTTCTGTATGCAAATAGAGTTCCTACCATAATCTTAGTACTAACATTGTTTTGTTCTATATTTAGTTTATGGTACAATATTCATCATCTTGTACTTGCTAACGAGAGTGATTCCATCCATTTTGTTGATCCTTCATTATCTTTTCATTATATTGTTCAATCTCTATTTTCTGCTTTTTCGATGTAGTGTTTGTTGTTCTATTTTTATGATGAATTTTATGACATGATGATGAAATAATCTTCATATTGACATGAATAATTTTGTGTATCTCAGTTATTTTTCAACAATTCATGTTTGCTCCTAATATTCTACGCTTCTTGCTCATTTGATTACTTTATAGTAGCTATACTTTGAACTCTTACATATATGAAGGTCTTACTATGATAATTGTTATCTATTTGTGATATATCTTGATTATATCTCTCAAAATAACTCTTATCCATGAGCACGTGTCATATATTGATAACAATACATTTCATATACTTACCATAATCCCATGAACATTCTTCACCCAACTGCTACCCTAACCCCTCTTTAGCCTTTCCAACCTATTTTTGCATAGATTGCATATATTATATTGAGTTAAAATACCAACCAGAATACGACAAATTTGTCCTGGGGAACTTATGTCACAATACTTAGTCTGCATCTACTTGCCCATTTTTAAAAATGATGTTATTCCTCTGGTTCCATATATTTCAGATAACATATATTCATACACATCTCCACACCTTATTCCCCTCCCTCTTAAAATTTGTTAAACTAAAGTTTTGGAAGTGTTGTTTTGCTTGCCAGTGGAAAGTTTTACTCACCCCTAACCAAACCTTACATATTCCATGCCTAATCTGCCACCTTACATGTAAGAAGAAATTATTTACAATTTTCTTCATTTCATGACACATACTACATGTTATACTTTCTTGTATGTCATCTTGTTTGTATAGTTTATCTTTATTTGACACTCTATTTATAATTACTCTCCAAACAAAAAACGATGTCGATGGTAATGCTTTAATTTTCCAAAGTAGCTTCTACATATTACTGTTTTCCCCTATAATGACATTTGGTACCTTTTTATATGTTGGTTTAACCGTGAAAACTCATGCGTGGAATAACATATTATGTGTGGTGGCCTGATAAACCCAACAAATACTCGCTAGGATAGGCTTGAAAATGGCTCTGATACCATGTTACGAAGTGGACTTTAAGCCTAACTCAACCCCATAAAACCGGCTCATGAGGTTGAGGTTTGCATCCACTTATATACAATGAAAGACTCTAATCTCTAGTCGATGTGGGATCTCCAACACAAATTCTCATATCCTTTGTCTCCAGTTTACTCTTTTGTTCATCTCTGTTCTATTTTGTAATATGGTATCAGAGTTATGATTAGAGCTCTGGTTGCTACATTTATCTATGGATGAAGTTGTTGATCCCTCACAAGATCTTTGTTCACCTTACCATGTCAGTTTATCAGATAATTCATCATTGAATAGAGTTTACTCTCTCATTACACAACAAGAGAGGCAAGTTTTTGGTGATCAATCCAAGACATTGATTGCTACTAGCAAAGAAGGTTATAATAACAATGCTACGACCTATGGCATGGGTGGTGGATATGGAAGAGGAAGCTATGGAGGAGGATATACTTCCAAAATTTGCAGTTATTGTGGAAAGACAGGGCATACCATTGATACATGCTATAAAGAGCGTGGTTTTCCACCTTATTTCAAATTTAAAAATCAGAACCATCATCAAAGTCATGCAGCCTTTCACAATACAAATTTTAACAATAATGAGCAGAATCGTGAAGGTTCAAAGTCAGAAGTGGAGTCTCAACAAATTGGTTTTATTCCTGAGCAATATCAAAAATTGTTAGCTCTTTTACAACAGGTCAAATCCAGTGACAATGTTTCTAGTCAAGTCTCTGTTATTCCTTTCAACATGACAACACAAACTGGTAATAACTCTATTTCTTCTTCTAGTTCTTGGATTATTGATAGTGGTGCTACTGATCACATTTGTTCATCCTTAACTTAATTCACTTCGTATCATCATATTTATCCTATTTATGTCAAATTACCAAATGGAAATCAAGTTATTGCCAATTATTCTGGAAGTGTTTTTCTCAATCAAAATCATGTCATAAACAATGTTTTGTATATTCCTTGCTTCACTTTTAATCTTCTTTCAGTAACAAAATTGGTTGATAGACTATCTTGTGTTCTTACCTTTGATTCTAATGGTTGTCACATTCAAGACAAAAGCTCCTTGAAAATAATTGGTTATGCTAAGATGCAAGATAGACTTTATATACTCAGGATCTCATCTTACCAGTTACACACATCACCAATACTGTTAATGTCAGTGCTAGTGATCTAGAAACCCTTTGGCATTTTCGATTAGGTCATATTTCAAATAAATGTATTGATGTTATTAAGAATAAATTTCCTTTTGTTAAATATAACAAATCTTTTGTTTGTGATGTTTGTCATTTTGCAAAGCAAAAAAGACCTATTAGTACATCTAAATTGAAAAAATGTTTTGGTTTGATTCATGTGGATATTTGGGGACCATACTCAATACCATCAATTCATGACCATTAATATTTCTTGACCATAGTTGATGACTATTCGAGGTACACATGGATTTTTCTTTTGAAACAAAAATCTGAAGTTATTAAGATTTTGAAAAATTTTGTTATTTTTGTTCAAACACAGTTTGAGACAACAATAAAAATAATAAGAAGTGATAATGGAACTGAGTTTGTCATGACTAATTTTTTTGTCAGTAAAGGAATAATACATCAAACATCATGTGTCAATACTCCACAACAAAATAGTATAGTTGAAAGGAAACATGGTCATTTATTAGATGTAGCAAGAGCTCTTATGATACAATCTCATTTACCCAAAATTTATTGGTCATATTCTGTGATACATGCTGCGCGTATTATAAACATGCTTCCCACACCTGTTTTAAACTATTCTTCTCCTCATGAAATGCTTTTCAAAAACTGATGCAGATTTTAATGGATTAAAGGTGTTTGGTTCTTTATGTTATGCTAGCACTTTGTCAACAAATAGAAGAAAAATTGATCCAAGAGCATCAAAATGTGTTTTTATTGGTTGTCCAAGGGGGACAAAATGATATATTTTGTTGAATATTCAATCAAGAGAAATTTTGTGTCTAGGGATGTTGTCTTTTATGAACATGTTTTTCCATACCAAAGGGTTCAAGATACTAGTAATGAAACTAACAGTCCCGATATTGATGATCAAATTTTGTTTGCTGAAGATCAATCTATCTTAAGTCAGCCATCACAAGTCATTCTTGCACCTTGTGATAATACACCTTGTGATAATGTTGAAAATAGCAGTGATAAGAATTGTGAGTCACAAATTGAGGTTTCGGACGTAGATTGTTCCCATATAGACCAAAACCTCAATGAAAATCATGATATAGAACAAAGTTCTGAATCAGATCCATCTGTCCGAATGAGCACAAGAATAAAAAGACCACCTGAGTATTTAAAGGATTATCATTGTAATCTTAATGTTTCCTGTACATCTTCAAGAGTTAAATATCCTTTGAATTCTGTTTTGTCTTGTAGCAATTTATCACCTTCTTACAAATCTTTTGTTATGTCTCTTTCTTCACATGTTGAGCCAAACACTTATTCTGAAGCTGTGAAACATGACTGTTGGAGAAAAGCTATACAATGTGAGATATCTGCTTTAGAGTCAAATCAAACTTGGGAGACTGCTCTTCTGCCTAAGAACAAAGTTGTCATAGGTTGCAAATGGGTATTCAAAATAAAATATAAGGCTGATGGGACAATTGAAAGGTATAAAGCAAGGTTAGTGGCAAAAGGATATACACAAATAAAAGGCATTGACTACCTTGATACTTTCTCTCCAGTAGCAAAGATGACCACCATAAGGTTGCTTCTTTCTTTAGCTTCTATTTATAATTGGAAATTGAAACAATTAGACATAAACAATGCCTTTTTACATGGAGATTTGAAAGAAGATGTATACATGGTATCAGAGCCATTTTCGAGCCTATCCTAGCGAGTATTTGTTGGGTTTATCAGGTCACCACCCATAATATGTTATCCCACGCACGAGCTACTGTCACTCTCGGCATGAAGGGGTGTGTTGGAGATCCCACATCGACTAGAGATTAGAGCCTTTCATTGTATATAAGTGGGTGCAAACCTCAATCTCATGAGCCGGTTTTATGGGGTTGAGTTAGGCTTAAAGTCCACTTCGTAACACCTATCTTTCCATGTTGATATCATTTTTCTCTAATTTTTCATGATTGTTTGCCAAAATGTTATATTTTCTTGGATGCCCCCCACAATCAATTATAAATAGACGAAAGATATGGACATTGTACTCTGCTTTTACTTTTGTGAAAAATTGACCTTAAGTTCAAACATTGGTTCAAAGCATCTAAGAATGTTGTATGTTTTAGCTTCAGTCAAGATTAGTGTATATCTAAGTTATGTGGCTTTTGTCCTCTTATTGTGTTCCAAAGTTAGGCAGACAAATGGCATAACCTTTTTCCAGTATGAAATCAAACATTTTTACTTTTTGTTTTTGTTTTATTCTGTTTTGCATTATTAACGTCGTTCATATAAATACTTTTATTCTGATTCTAGTCACAGTACCCTCCAGTTTAGATTTTTATAAAAATTAATTTTAAATCATTAAATAGTAATTGAGATACACGTTTCAATAAATTTAAACTAAATATTTATATTCAAATGTATTTTTTATTAAAAAATATGAGAAATAGTGGATGAGTTTGTTTGTGTTTTTTTTTTAAAAAAAAAGTTAGTAAAATAAGCAGTTTTCTGTTTTTTTAACAAAAAATCTTATTTATTTATTAAATATATGATTATTTAAAATTATTTATTGCAAAAACACTTATTTTAAATTTAACCGAATTGTTCAATGTTTTAACCTTAAATAATCAAGTGCTTATTCTTATTTGATCCAGAAGGATTCTCATTCTTATTAAATTTTTTTTTTTTGAGTAATCATGATATATATATCTTTATGTTAATGAAGATTTTTTTTTCAACCATGTTTTTATATATTTAAGGTTTGAAAGAGATCTAGTCTAAAAAGATTCAACTACAATTCATTTAATGAAATTAAATTCAATATATTAACTATTTCGGTCTTATTCTTCATACTGTCTTGTTTCCATAATTTTTTTCCATGTTATTAATGTAAAGTATTTGATAAAGACAACCACTGACTCAAGGACATTTTCTTCCATAACTTTTTCTCATATAAAGTATTTTATAACTTTATCGATAACTAAAAAGATCGGTTTAATTCTTCCACGGATATTTTATATAATTATATATATATTTTTCTATCCTTCGAAACTTTACTTAAAGAATTTGAATACGACTTATCTCAACAATAAAATTGTCATCTTTATTAAAAATACTTTTTAAAATTTTATTTCACATGAGTGGTGACAATTAAAAACAATAATTTGACAACTTTAAAGAAAATATACCCACTCTGTAACCAATTTTAATAATAAAATAATATATATTAAAATTTGAAATTAAAAAAAATATATAATATTTTGAGTTTTGAAATTTGACTGTTTTTTGTTTGATACATTTCAAAGTATGACCTAACAATGTGTATCATCATGAAATCATGAAGGTTTTATAATGTTTTCCCTTTGTGTGATACACCAATTATGGTTAAAACCATGAAAAAGAAATTGGTGGTGTTCTGAAGTCAAATATAAATTTTGTGATTACACGAAATTGGACCAGTCAATGTCTGCACAAGGTTTTGTTTGTGTGTGTTACACGTATTGTTTGATCCACATGATTAAGCATGAATATCATTGTCATGAATCATGACTTTAGTTCTTTATTAAGTTGAAGACAAATATATCATAAAAGTATACTTTAGAAAAAATGTACTTGCTGATTGAACAATCATCAAGTGTCAAGGCAAAAAGCTTGCCGTCAATATACCATTCATTTAGACATTTGATAACCATCACGGAAGTAAGTGACAAGAACGGAATTACTAAGAGATAGATTGGGAAGAAGGAGATAAAGTAACTGTTCAATTAGGATCACTCATGGATCAAGGTAAGTGTCTATTCCTTCTTGATGGTATGATTGTGTAAGAATCATAATATGATAAGATCTATATGAGAACATTATTGTATGTGTTCAATTTACGTTCATTCATGTTTAAATTTACATGTGGTATCAGAGCCTCGTTGCTCATCTTGTGATTCTCCATTAATGCTTTTCCAAAATCAAATAATCCTAATTTTAAAATATTTTCAATTTAAGAACTCTAATTTTAAAATTAGGATTTATAGATTAAGGTTTTCATTCCTCTATAATAGATCCCTAATTGTCCTAAACCATCAAAGTCAAAAAACCCTAATTTTAATTAATCCCAATTGAAGAACCCTAATTTTAAAATTAGGGCTTTATGAAGTGTGCCTCTTTCTGTCATTTTGAAAACTTTCATTAATTGAATTTTTAATTCAATTGAAGAAAGATGAAACTGCAATCATTTCCCGTGGCACTTTTAGTTATGGTTGAGACTATAACTGGGCTCGAAAATTCACAGCATCATAAATTGAAGAAAGATGAAACTGTACAGCTTAAATTCGTTCCTGCACGAATTCACAATTAATAATTTACGTTAATTAATTCATGTGCACCTTACGGCTTTACGTAATTTTTTTTTTAGTTTAATTAAAGTTTTAATTCAAATTTTATTATGTTATTATTATTAATTAATTCAATTTGAATTATATTAAAGTTTAATTAAAGTTTTAATGAAATTTTATTATGTTTTAATGTAATTTTATTTGCATTAAATTAAAGTTTAATTAAAGTTTTAATGAAATTTTATTATGTCATAATGTAATTTAATTTGCATTAAATTAAAGTTTAATTAATTGATTGAAAGTGAGGAATGGAAAATTATATTTCCGCTTTATGTATTTAATTTTAAATTGAAATTTTGGAATTACTTGTATGATGGATTTGTAATCACCAAAGTGATCAAATCTTTAAATTTTATTTAATTCCAAATTATGGATGAAATTTTATTTCATATAATGATATTATTTATGGAATTATTTGTATGATAGATTTGTAATCACCAAAGTGATCAAATCTTTAAGTTTTATTTAATTCCAAATTATGGATGAATTTTATTTCAATTAATGATATAATTTCTGGAATTATTTGTATGATAGATTTGTTAATCACCAAAGTGATCAAATCTTTAAGTTTTATTTAATTCCAGATTACTGATAAATTTTATTCTAATTACCTATAGAATGAATGCTAAATTATTTATATATATGGGTAAATGAAAATTCATTATTATAGGGCATTTTGGATCACCCAAAGGTTGATTAGTTGTCCTTATAATTGATGGATATGATTGTTGGTAGTGAGTATGTGTTATTAGTTTTGCTTGTATATCCAAAGATAACAAGTGTTTCTAGTTAATGCATATATCTTACCAAATAAAGTTAATACTATTAGCATCATTATGTTTTGTGTATTAATGAATTTCCCAAAGGAGAACATTAGTATACATAAAATGTTTTCTGAATCTGTATTGTATGTTTAGTTTATGACTCAAAGTATTAATGTTAAGCATGTGTGATCAAGTATCTGTTCCTGTATCTTTATGCGAATGAGCATAACAAGTAATATTAAGTCGGCTCTTCCCAAAACTGATAGTGCAAAAGAATTTATGAAATTTGTGGAAGAGCGCTCCCAAACTACTGATAAGTCTCTTGTTGGGACATTAATGAGTTCATTAACCACCATGGAATTTGATGGTTCTCGTACTATGCACGAACATGTCATTGAAATGACTAATATTGCGACAAGACTTAAGTATATTGGAATGGCAGTGGATGAGAACTATAACATGTTAGTTCAGGAAGATACTAGATTGAAAAATCGAGGAAACCACTCTATACATTATGTGAACAATCAGGGAGCTGGAAAGAAGGTCTTCAAGAAACATGGAAAGGGTAAAGGACCACTGAAGATAAATGAGTCCTCTACTAAGCTCCAGAAGAAGAATGGAAAATGTCATTTATGCAAGAAATCTGGACATTTCCAAAAGGATTGTCTGAAACGTAAGACTTGGTTCGAAAAGAAGGGTAAGCATAATGCTCATTATGTATGTTTTGAATCAAACTTAACTGAAGTTTGACATAATTCTTGGTGGATTTTATTTAGACTTGATGGATGCTTTTTATGTTCCTAGTATATCTAGGAATTTAGTTTCATTGTCTAAACTTGATGTTGCCGGATACTCTTTTAAATTTGGGAATGGATGTTTCAGTTTATATCAGCGTACCTATTTGATTGTATCTGGTACTCTTTATGATGGATTATATAAATTGAACCTTGATAATCTATATGTTGAAACTCTTATGACCTCGCATCATAATGTTGGCACTAAACGTAGTTTAGTGCATGAATGTTCTGCTTTTTTGTGGCACAAACGTTTGGGACATATTTCCAAAGAAAGGATGGAGAGATTGGTAAAAAATACTTCCAAGTTTGGATTTTACTAATCTGGATGTATGTGTGGATTGTATTAAAGGCAAACAAACAAAACACACAAAGAAGGGAGCCACAAGAAGTACTCTATGAGCATCTAACAAAGAATAGATATCTATAAGTATAAAAAAGAATGTACATTGTTTCTCTAAGAATATACAGTGCATCTTCCCAGAATATTTGCACAAAGATAAATCACTTCCCAGCAACAAATGATGCGGGGAGCAAGGCAAACTTGAGAATTCTAAGATGTTTCTTCCTTAAGACTTGACATTATAAAACAAAATTGTAAAAGATTATTCAAGAACTGGTAACCTACCCATCAACCTCGGAACACAAGCACAGACCTTTCTCTTTCTCCCTCCTATAGAGATATCTATGCAAGAAACCTCTACAGCACCGTTTGGCATGAACTCAAAGAGAGGCTGGAGGTTCTTCACAAAGACCTTAAATCCTACTTGTTCAACCAAGCTCAATGGGTATCCGTGTAATATGATCATGCGTGCAAGATCATGTTGACTCCTTTCCTGATCAAATTTACTAGGTAAATATGCACACAATCTTACCCAGCAAGCAAACTTTTCTAGGTTTCAACTTGACACTTAAATAAGCATCAAAGTCACAGTAAATTGAAGAAAAGAGAATATGCCTGCAATTTAAAACCATAGATTGCTACAATTGTGTAGCCTGTATACAAGAATCTCTAAATAAAAGCAAAATTTGACAAAATATTTTTGCAATTCAGATAAATTCAACCGTCATATAACGCAATTAAGAGTTCCAATTAAAGGAAAAGGAATTGAAGAGAGAGAGTTATACAGAAAATGATAGGGTTAGGAACGAAGGGAGACGGAGAGAGAACCCGGTGATTGCGTGTTTGGACTTGGATCGGATTTTGATACTGCGTTTCGGATTGGGTTGGTTAGGTTCCCAAATGCAACTATTTATTCTTTATTAAAATATTATGATATAGTATTAAATAGATTGAATCAAATAGTACAAGCACACTATTTTATAAATATTTCACATTACACAGATTATACTAAACTTTTCTCTCACATCATATTCCACTCAACACTTAACTTCATCTTCGTCTTCACCTCCTACTACTTTGTTCCAAAAACAACTTCTGCATCTTCTTCTTCACCTCCTCCTCCTCCCACCATCACAAGCTCCTCCTCTCCACCCATATCGGAATATCGGCACACCGGGCACGTCACATGTTTTCCAGCCAAGTGTCGATGCAATTCGCGTGAAAGATGTGCCTGCAATGGGCAGTCATCTTCACGTCCTCTCCCTCTGCCACCCTTCCAGACAGATAGTACACTCCCCAGCTGCTTCAGCCACCACGGCCAGCACCGTCAGAGGTCTCGAAACCACGGGATTCGACATCGCTTGCCCTTGGATTTTGCTGGGCGCAGGGTTCGTCGAGGAGGATCGCCTTCGCATGTAGAAGTATATCAAACCGACGAAGAAGAAGATGATGATGAAGAGACAACGAAAAATATGTACGCAAGTGTCGGACTGAAGCTACTGGCCTTTGCTGCACCACTTCCTAGCGACGGCGGCGGCGAGAAACCCTTTGGGGAATGAGGGAGAGGAGGAACGGTGAATATTCTTCGATGCATACTTTCTTTTCTTTTCTTTCTAAGATTAACGTTGCTCTATTTTTCCGTCCCATGTTCTTCCATCTTATAGAGAGGAATCTAGTCACGGTTGAAATTATACACACTGATATATGTGGACCTTTTGATGCAAGTTCTTTCAATAAAGAAAGGTATTTTATCACCTTTATTGATTATTTTTCACGTTATGGTTATGTCTATTTACTGCATGAAAAATCGCAAGCAGTGAATGCCTTAGAAGATTATATAAATGAAGTGGAAAGACAATTAGACAGAAAGGTGAAAATTGTCAGGTCAGATAGAGGTGGTGAATATTATGGAAAGTATGATGAAAGTGGACAACACCCTAGTCCGTTTGCTAAGTTCCTTGAGAGACGTGGTATTTGTGCTCAATACACAATTCCAAGTACACCGCAACAAAATGGTGTTTCAGAAAGGCGTAATCGAACCTTAATGGATATGGTTAGAAGCATGTTAAGTAAGTCAACTGTACCTTGAAAGAAAGTCTGCTGTTTCGAATGATTATGTGGTTTATCTACAAGAGTCAGAAAATGACTTAAGTATTGATAATGATCCAGTTTCATTTTCAGACGCCATCAATGATGATAATTCTGATAAGTGGTTAGATGCCATGAAAGATGAGCTTAAATCAATGGCATAGAATGATGTATGGGGCCTTATAGAATTGCCAGAAGGATGCAAGAGAGTCGGGTGTAAATGGGTCTTTAAGACTATATGTGACTCTCATGGCAACTAATGATCTTGGTCTATTAAGTGAGACTAAGAAGTTTCTCTCTAATAACTTTGAGATGAAAGATATGGGTGAGGCATACTATGTGATAGGAATTGAAATATTTCGTGACAGATCACAAAGACTGTTAGGTTTGTCTCAGAAAGCATATATTAATAAAGTTTTAGAGAGATTCAGAATGGATAAATGTTCGACATCTCCTGTTCCAATACAGAAAGGAGACAAATTTAGTCTCATGCAATGTCCAAAGAATGACTTGGAACGGAAACAGATGGAGAATATACCTTATGCATCTATTGTTGGGAGTTTAATGTATGCTCAAACTTGTACACGACCAGATATTAGTTTTGCAGTTGGTATGCTTGGAAGATACCAGAGTAATCCAGGATTGGATCATTGGAAAGCTGCAAAGAAAGTTTTAAGATACTTGCAAGGAACGAATGATCACATGCTTACTTATAAAAGATCTAATCATCTTGACGTGATTGGATATACAGATTCAAATTTTGCTGGCTGTGTGGATACACGAAAGTCTACTTTTGGTTATGTGTATCTTTTAGCCAGAGGAGCGATTTCATGGAAAAGTGCGAAGCAGTCAGTCATTGCTGCGTTCACTATGGAAGCTGAATTTGTGGCAGGCTTTGAGGCCACAGTTCAGGCTAATTGGTTGCGGAATTTTATTTCAGGACTTGGAATTGTTGACAGTATTGCCAAGCTGCTGAAAATTTATTGTGATAACTCCGCAGCAGTCTTCTTTTCTAAAAACGACAAGTATTCCAAAGGTGCTAAACATATGGAATTGAAATACTTTCCCGTTAAAGAAGAAATTCAGAAACATAAAGTGTCAATAGAACATATTAGCACTGATCTTATGATTGTTGACCCTTTAACAAAAGGGTTACCGCCTAAAACATTTACTGGTCATGTTGTAAATATGGGCATTATGTCTACTAGTGAATTATGAATGTTGTTATTAATGCTTATTTGACACTTCGAACTCATTGATAAATAAAGTTTCTGAAATTTATGTTGTTTTCTACTTTATGTATATGCATGCAAATTATGTTATTATGTTGTGGAAAACAAATTATGTTGTTATTGATGACAATGACATTATGTTTGAACCTATTATGAATTTCTCATTATAAAGTCATATTAAGGAGAAAGAATGATATAGTAGTACATGGAAGGAAATGTGTCGATTGAAATGACATGTAACCGCCATGACTCTTATTATTTCTGTATCCTTAATTATGATTAATGATAGAACCAATTTATGTAAGGCCTTTTAAATGCGCATTTATGTAATTATTAAATCATGAAAGTATTATAACTCATATGAGTCAAGTGAGAGAATGTAAGAAATTATGTAAATTAATTTCTATAAAGTGACTCACATGACTTAGAGTTTGGGCTTTGGGCCCGAATATGATTTAATAATAATAATAAAATTAAAGGCCCATTGGTTAATGTGAGAAATATATATCTGATGATATACCTAATGGAAAACCTACATCTGATGGAGATTGGGTACTAAAGGTTATAGGGTTCTGTCTCTGCAAATAATAGTTGTCTCACTGTTAACCATCACAGAAGTGTGTGACAAGAACGAAATTGCTAAGAGATAGATTGGGAAGAAGGAGATAAAGTAACTGCTCAATTAGGATCACTCATGGATCAAGGTAAGTGTCTATTCCTTCTTGATTGTATGATTGTGTGAGAATCATAATATGATAAGATCTATATGAGAACATTATTGTATGTGTTCAATTTACGTTCATTCATGTTTAAATTTACAAGAGAGTTATACAGAAAATGATAGGGTTAGGAACGAGGGGAGACGAAGAGAGAACCCGGTGATTGCGTGTATGGACTTAGATCGGATTCTGATACTGCGTTTCGGATTAGGTTGGTTAGGTTCCCAAGTGCAACTATTTATTCTTTATTAAAATATTATGATATAGTGTCAAATAGATTGAATCAAATAGTACAAACACACTATTTTATAAATATTTCACATTACACACATTATACTAAACTTTTCTCTCACATCATATTCCACTCAACACTTAACTTCATCTTCTTCTTCACTTCCTACTACTCTGATCCAGAAATAATATTTAATAATATTAATAATATATAATAATATTAATAATATTTAATAATATATAATATGAGCCGGTTTTATGGGATTGAGTTAGACTTAAAGTCCACTTTGTAATAGAGATACAGTGTCAAATAGATTGAAACAAATAGTAGAAACACACTATTTTATAAATATTTCACATTACACACATTATACTAAACTTTTCTCTCACATCATATTCCACTCAACACTTAACTTCATCTTCTTCTTCTTCACCTCCTACTACTCTGTTCCAGAAACAACTTCTGCATCTTCTTCTTCTTCACCTCCTTCTCCTCCCACCGTCACAAGCTCCTACTCTCCACCCATATCGGAATATCGGCACACCAGGCATGTCACATGTTCTCCAGCCAAGTGTCGATGCAATTCGCGTGGAAGATGTGCCTGCAATGGGCAGTCATTTTCACGTCCTCTCCCTCTGCCACCCCTCCAGACAGATAGTACACTCCCCAAATGCTTCAGCCACCACGGCCACCACCGTTAGAGGTCTCCAAATCACGGGATTCGACACCGCTTGCCCTTGGATTTTGCTGGCCGCAGGGTTCGTCGAGGAGGATCGCCTTCGCATGTAGAAGTATATCAAACCGACGAAGAAGAAGATGATGATGAAGACAACGAGAAATATGTATGCAAGTGTCGGACTGAAGCTACTGAACTTTGCTGCACAACTTCCTGGCGGCGGCGGCGACGAGAAACCATTTGGGGCATGAGGGAGAAGAGGAACGGTGAACATTCTTCGGTGCATGGTTTCTTTTCTTTTATAAGATTAACGTTGCTTTATTTTTCCGTCTCATGTGCTTCCATCTTATAGAGAGGAATCTTGTGAGGTTGCTCATAATATTAATAATATTTAATAATATTAATAAGATTTAATAATATTAGTAATATTTAATAATATTAATAATATATAATAATATTAATAATATATAATAATATATAATAATATATAATAATATATAATAATATATAATAATATATAATAATATTAATAATATATAATAATATTAATAATATATAATAATATTAATAATATTAATAATATTTAATAATATTAATAATATTTAATAATATTAATAATATTTAATAATATTAATAATATTTAATAATATTAATAATATTTAATAATATTAATAATATTTAATAATATTAATAATATTAATAATATTAATAATATTAATAATATTAATAATATTTAATAATATTAATAATATTTAATAATATTAGTAATATTTAATAATATTAATAATATATAATAATATTAATAATATATAATAATATTAATAATATATAATAATATTAATAATATATAATAATATTAATAATATATAATAATATTAATAATATATAATAATATTTAATAATAGTAATAATATTTAATAATATTAGTAATATTTAATAATATTAATAATATATAATAATATTAATAATATAATAATATTAATAATATTTAATAATATATAATAATATTTAGTATTATAATAATATATAATAATATTAATAAAATATAATAATATTAATAATATTTAATAATATTAATAATATTAATAAAATATAATAATATTAATAATATTTAATAATATTAATAATATTTAATAATATTAATAATATTTGATGCATCACTACATTGCGATTACGTGCAATTACATGCGCTCCATTTGATGCACCACACCAGCCAAGGAATATTCATCTTCATGTCCTCTCCTTCTGCCACCCCCTCCAGACAGATAGTACACTCCCCAGCTGCTTCGGCCTTTCCTGACAAAGTTATATCAGAACAGTTAGATTTCTTCATCTATTTCATTCCACCACTAGTAGCATGATCTTTCAAAAGGAGACTGACCCTGAGAAACAGTTTCTTTATCAACCTTCTGACATAGCCAATATATACAAGAATTTACTAGTCGCTCTACCAAGGCCCCCATGTCTACGACTTTTGATTCAATTCCCCGTTTGATCCTATCAGCAAGATTACTGAAAAATGTTTCTGACCTAAAGTCTAGCACAACACCCTCCTGTATTTGCAAACATCATGATCCACCATCTTTACATATTGCCCAACATTTGCTTCACCAAAACCACTAGTCCCATATGGATCCCCCAAACACATCTTTCCAAGTACTGTGAATTCCCCTGGAGGTGAACGAGCGAGCAACATTGGCAAAGAAGGAAGAAACAGTGTGACAGAAGGATTGGGTTGGTTATTATTTATTAAAATATTATTAGATCAAATAAATTGAATCAAATACACTATTTTATAAATATTTCACATCATACACATTACACACATTATACTAAACTTTTCTCTCACATCATATTCCACTCAACACAGAATAATTTTACTCCCTACTACTCTGTTGCATCTTCTTCTTCTTCACCTCCTCCTCTCCACCCATCTCGGAATATCGGCACACCGGGCACGTCACATGGTTCTCCAAACAGGTGTCGATGCAGTTCGCGTGGAAGATGTGCCTGCAATGCGCAGTCATCTTTACGTCTTCTCCCTCTGCCACCCCCTCCAGGCAGATACTGCACTCCCCAACTGCTTCGGCCACCACGACCACCACAGTCAGAGGTCTCGAAGCCACGGGCGCTTGCCCTTAGATGTTGCCGACCGCCGCGGGGTTCGTCGTGCTCCTTCGCAAGTAGAAGTATGTAAAAGAGACCAAGAAGACGACGATGATGAAGACAATCAGAAGTATGTAAGCAAGTTTTGGACTGAAGCTACTGGACTATTTTGCAGTTCTTGGCGGCGGCGCCAAGAAACCAGGGACAGGAGGAACGATGAAGCTTCGCTGCATGGTTGTTTCTCCGGTTGCTCTGTCTCGTTGCACTGATTTTCCGTTGTTCTTCCATTTTATAGAGAAAGAGGAATCTTGTCACACGGTTGCTATGTATCGTTGCTCTGTATCGTTGCTCTGTATCATTGGAAATCATGTGCAGATCCGTACCTAATTCTAAGAACAACTTTAAGCTTGTAATATTGAAGATCAAATTGAATTTCTGCATGATGTGCAAAGGTGACTAAAAAAATAATTTTATTTTCTAATATTTCTCTATTTCAGTATGATTTTCTACATTTATGTTTTTCAACATTTATGTTTTTGCAGCAAAATAATCAAAGAGTTGAGTCAAATGTTGAAGTGGGATTAATGTTTAACAATATTGAGTGTTTTTCAACATGTTAGTTTTTAAATAGACAATTAGATGGCAGAGAATGACTTTTGGAAACTACTGACAGAGATGGCATTACATGGTATTTACAGAACTTAAGTTTTGACTACACACTGTTTATATTAATAGCTCTCAGAAGTTGTGTCCAAATCAATGAACTTTTACAAATAATAAAATTAAGTAAGTTTTTTTTTAGAAACATTACCATCCATGAAATGTTAGTTTTATACTAAAAATTTATTTTATTTATACATGTGATTTTAACATAAAAAATAATATTATAAATTGAATCAAATACATTATTTTATAAATATTTCACATCATACACATTACACACATTATACTAAACTTTTCTCATATCATATTCCACTCAACACAGAAACTTCATCTTCTTCACTCCCTACTACTCTGTTGCATCTTCTTCTTCTTCACCTCCTCCTCTCCACCCATCTCGGAATATCGGCACACCGAGCACGTCACATGGTTCTCCAACCAAGTGTCGATGCAGTTCGCGTGGAAGATGTGCCTGCAATGCGCGATCATCTTTACGTCTTCTCCCTCTGCCACCCCCTCCAGGCAGATACTCCACTCCCCAACTGCTTCGGCCACCACGACCACCACAGTCAGAGGTCTCGAAGCCACGAGCGCTTGCCCTTGGATGTTGTCGACCGCCGCGGGGTTCGTCGTGCTCCTTCGCATGTAGAAGTATGTAAAAGAGACCAAGAAGACAACGATGATGAAGACAATCAGAAGTATGTAAGCATGTTTTTGACTGAAGCTACTGGACTTTTCTGCAGTTATTGGCAGCGGCGCCAAGAAACCAGGGGGAGGAGGAACGATGAAGCTTCGCTGCATGGTTGTTTCTCCGGTTGCTCTGTCTCGTTGGACTGATTTTCCGTTGTTCTTCCATTTTATAGAGAAAGAGGAATCTTGTCACACAGTTGCTCTGTATCGTTGCTCTGTATCACTGGAAATCATGTGCAGATCCGAACCTAATTCTAAGAACAACTTTAAGCTTGTAATATTGAAGATCAAAGTGAATTTCTGCATGATGTGCAAAGGTGACTAAAAATAATTTTATTTTGTAATATTTCACTCTAGTATTTCAGTATGATTTTCTACATTTATGTTTTGCTACATTTATGTTTTTGCAGCAAAGTAATCAAAGAGTTCAGTCAAATGTTGAACTGGAATTAATCTTTAACGATGTTGAGTGTTTTTCAACATGTTAGTCTTTAAATAGACGATTAGATGGCAGAGAGTGACTTTTGGAAACTACTGACAGAGATGGCATTACATGGCATTTACAAAACTTAAGTTCTGACTACACACTGTTTATATTAATAGCTCTCAGAAGTTGTGTCCATATCAATGAACTTTTACAAATAACAGAATTAAGTATGTTTTTTTTAGCAACATTACCATCCATGAAATGTTAGTTTTATATTGAAAATTTATTTTATTTATACATGTGATTTTATCATAAAAAATAATATTATGTATTGAATCAAATACACTATTTTCTAAATATTTCACATCATACACATTACACACATTATACTAAACTTTTCTCTCACATCATATTCCACTAAACACAGAAACTTCATCTTCTTCACTCCCTACTACTCTGTTGCATCTTCTTCTTCTTCACCTCTTCCTCTCCACCCATCTCGGAATATCGGCACACCGGGCACGTCACATGGTTCTCCAACCAAGTGTCGATGCAGTTCGCGTGGAAGATGTGCCTGCAATGCGCAGTCATCTTTACGTCTTCTCCCTCTGCCACCCCCTCCAGGCAGATACTGCACTCCCCAACAACTTCGGCCACCACGACCACCACAGTCAGAGGTCTCGAAGCCACGGGCGCTTGCCCTTGGATGTTGCCGACCGCCGCGGGGTTCGTCGTGCTCCTTCGCAAGTAGAAGTATGTAAAAGAGACCAAGAAGACGACGATGATGAAGACAATCAGAAGTATGTAAGCAAGTTTTGGACTGAAGCTACTGGACTATTTTGCAGTTCTTGGCGGCGGCGCCAAGAAACCAGGGACAGGAGGAACGATGAAGCTTCGCTGCATGGTTGTTTCTCCGGTTGCTCTGTCTCGTTGCACTGATTTTCCGTTGTTCTTCCATTTTATAGAGAAAGAGGAATCTTGTCACACGGTTGCTCTGTATCGTTGCTCTGTATCATTGGAAATCATGTGCAGATCCGTACCTAATTCTAAGAACAACTTTAAGCTTGTAATATTGAAGATCAAATTGAATTTCTGCATGATGTGCAAAGGTGACTAAAAAAATAATTTTATTTTCTAATATTTCTCTCTAATATTTCAGTATGATTTTCTACATTTATGTTTTTGCAGCAAAATAATCAAAGAGTTCAGTCAAATGTTGAACTGGTATTAATCTTTAATAATGTTGAGTGTTTTTCAACATGTTAGTTTTTAAATCGACAATTAGATGGCAGAGAATGACTTTTGGAAACTACTGACAGAGATGGCATTACATGGCATTTACAAAACTTAAGTTGTGACTACACACTGTTTATATTAATAGCTCTCAGAAGTTGTGTCCATATCAATGAACTTTTACAAATAATAGAATTAAGTATGATTTTTTTTTAGCAACATTACCATCCATGAAATGTTACTTTTATATTGAAATTTTTTTTTATTTATACATGTGATTTTAACATAAAAAATAATATTATAAATTGAATCAAATACACTATTTTATAAATATTTCACATCACAGACATTACACACATTATACTAAACTTTTCTCTCACATCATATTCCACTCAACACAGAAACTTCATCTTCTTCACTCCCTACTACTCTGTTGCATCTTCTTCTTCTTCACCTCCTCCTTTCCACCCATCTCGGAATATCGGCACACCGGGCACGTCACATGGTTCTCCAACCAAGTGTCGATGCAGTTCGCGTGGAAGATGTGCCTGCAATGCGAAGTCATCTTCACGTCTTCTCCCTCTACCACCCCCTCCAGGCAGATACTGCACTCCCCAGCTGGTTCGGCCACCACGACTACCACAGTCAGAGGTCTCGAAGCCACGGGCGGTTGCCCTTGGACGTTGCCGGCCGCAGCGGGGTTCGTCGAGCTCCTTCGCGTGTAGAAGTTTATAAAAGAGACAAAGAAGACGACGATGATGAAGACCAGTAGAAGTATGTAAGCAAGTTTTGGACTGAAGCTACTGGACTTTCCTGCAGTTCTTGGCGGCGGCGACAAGAAACCAGGGAGAGGAGGAACGGCGAAACTTCGCTGCATGGTTGTTTCTCCGGTTGCTCTGTCTCGTTGCACTGATTTTCCGTTGTTCTTCCATTTTATAGAGAAAGAGGAATCTTGTCACACGGTTGCTCTGTATCGTTGCTCTGTATCAATGGAAATCATGTGCAGATCCGTACCTAATTCTAAGAACAACTTTAAGCTTGTAATATTGAAGATCAAATTGAATTTCTGCATGATGTGCAAAGGTGACTAAAAAAATAATTTTATTTTTTAATATTTCTCTTTAATATTTCAGTATGATTTTCTACATTTATGTTTTTGCAGCAAAATAATCAAAGAGTTGAGTCAAATGTTGAAGTGGGATTAATGTTTAACAATATTGAGTGTTTTTCAACATGTTAGTTTTTAATTACACAATTAGATAGCAGAGAATGACTTTTGGAAACTACTGACAGAGATGGCATTACATGGCATTTACAGAACTTAAGTTGTGACTACACACTGTTTATATTAATAGCTCTCAGAAGTTGTGTCCATATCAATGAACTTTTACAAATAATAGAATTAAGTATGTTTTTTTTTTAGCAACATTACCATCTATGAAATGTTAGTTTTATATTGAAATTTATTTTATTTATACATGTGATTTTAACATAAAAAATAATATTATAAATTGAATCAAATACACTATTTTATAAATATTTCACATCACAGACATTACACACATTATACTAAACTTTTCTCTCACATCATATTCCACTCAACACAGAAACTTCATCTTCTTCACTCCCTACTACTCTGTTGCATCTTCTTCTTCTTCACCTCCTCCTTTCCACCCATCTCGGAATATCGGCACACCGGGCACGTCACATGGTTCTCCAACCAAGTGTCGATGCAGTTCGTGTGGAAGATGTGCCTGCAATGCGCAATCATCTTTACGTCTTCTCCCTCTGCCACCCCCTCCAGGCAGATACTGCACTCCCCAACTGCTTCGGCCACCACGACCACCACAGTCAGAGGTCTCGAAGCCACGGGCGCTTGCCCTTGGATGTTGCCGACCGCCGTGGTGTTCGTCGTGCTCCTTCGCATGTAGAAGTATGTAAAAGAGACCAAGAAGACGACGATGATGAAGACAATCAGAAGTATGTAAGCAAGTTTTGGACTGAAGCACCTGGACTTTTCTGCAGTTCTTGGCGGCGGCGCCAAGAAACCAGGGAGAGGAGGAACGACGAAGCTTCGCTGCATGGTTGTTTCTCCGAATGCTCTGTCTCGTTGCACTGATTTTCCGTTGTTCTTCCTTTTTATAGAGAAAGAGGAATCTTGTCACACGGTTGCTCTGTATCGTTGCTCTGTATCAATGGAAATCATGTACAGATCCGTACCTAATTCTAAGAACAACTTTAAGCTTGTAATATTGAAGATCAAATTGAATTTCTGCATGATGTTTAAAGTTGACTAAAAATAATTTTATTTTCTAATATTTCTCTCTAATATTTCAGTATGATTATCTACATTTATGTTTTTCGACATTTATGTTTTTGCAGCAAAATAATCAAAGAATTCAGTCAAATGTTGAACTGGTATTAATCTTTAAGAATGTTGAGTGTTTTTCAACATGTTAGTTTTTAAATAGACCATTAGATGGCAGAGAATGACTTTTGGAAACTACTGACAGAGATGGCATTACATGGCATTTACAGAACTTAAGTTGTGACTACACACTGTTTATATTAATAGCTCTCAGAAGTTGTGTCCATATCAATGAACTTTTACAAATAATAGAATTAAGTTTGTTTTTTTTAGCAACATTACCATCCATGAAATGTTAGTTTTATATTGAAAATTTATTTTATTTATACACGTGATTTTAACATAAAAAATAATATTATAAATTGAATCAAATACACTATTTTATAAATATTTCACATCATACACATTACACACATTATACTAAACTTTTCTGTCACATCATATTCCACTTAACACAGAAACTTCATCTTCTTCACTCCCTACTACTCTGTTGCATCTTCTTCTTCTTCACCTCCTTCTCTCCACCCATTTCAGAATATCGACACACCGGGCACGTCACATGGTTCTCCAACCAAGTGGCGATGCAGTTCGCGTGGAAGATGTGCCTGCAATGCGCAGTCATCTTTACGTCTTCTCCCTCTGCCACCCCCTCCAGGCAGATACTGGACTCCCCAGCTGCTTCGGTCACCACGACCACCACAGTTATACGTCTCGAAGTCACGGGCGCTTGGCCTTGGATGTTGCCGACCGCCGCGGGGTTCGTCGAGCTCCTTCGCATGTAGAAGTATATAAAAGAGACCAAGAAAACGACGATGATGAAGACAATCAGAAGTATGTAAGCAAGTTTTGGACTGAAGCTACTGGACTTTCCTGCAGTTCTTGGCGGCGGCGCCAAGAAACCAGGGAGAGGAGGAACGACGAAGCTTCGCTGCATGGTTGTTTCTCCGGTTGCTCTGATTTTCCGTTGTTCTTCCATTTTATAGAGAAAGAGGAATCTTGTCACACGGTTGCTGTGTATCGGTGCTCTGTATCAATGGAAATCATGTGGAGATCCGAACCTAATTCTAAGAACAACTTTAAGCTTGTAATATTGAAGATCAAATTGAATTTCTGCATGATGTGCAAAGGTGACTAAAAATAATTTTATTTTCTAATATTTCTCTCTAATATTTCAGTATGATTTTCTACATTTATGTTTATCGACATTTATGTTTTTGCAGCAAAATAATCAAAGAGTTCAGTCAAATGTTGAACTGGGATTAATCTTTAACAATGTTAAGTGTTTTTCAACATGTTAGTTTTTAAATAGACAATTAGATGGCAGAGAATGACTTTTGGAAACTACTGACAGAGATGGCATTACATGGCATTTACAGAACTTAAGTTGTGACTACACACTGTTTATATTAATAGCTCTCAGAATTTGTGTCCAAATCAATGAACTTTTACAAATAATAGAATGAAGTAAGTTTTTTTTTTTAGCAACATTACCATCCATGAAATGTTAGTTTTATATTGAAAATTTATTTTATTTATACATGTGATTTTAACATAAAAAATAATATTATAAATTGAATCAAATACACTATTTTATAAATATTTCACATCACAGACATTACACACATTATACTAAACTTTTCTCTCACATCATATTCCACTCAACACAGAAACTTCATCTTCTTCACTCCCTACTACTCTGTTGCATCTTCTTCTTATTCACCTCCTCCTTTCCACCCATCTCGGAATATCGGCACACCGGGCACGTCACATGGTTCTCCAACCAAGTGTCGATGCAGTTCGCGTGGAAGATGTGCCTGCAATGCGCAGTCATCTTCACGTCTTCTCCCTCTGCCACCCCCTCCAGGCAGATACTGCACTCCCCAGCTGCTTCGGCCACCACGGCCACCACAGTCAGAGGTCTCGAAGCCACGGGCGCTTGTCCTTGGATGTTGCCGGCCGCCGCGGGGTTCGTCGAGCTCCTTCGCATGTAGAAGTATATAAAAGAGACGAAGAAAACGACGATGATGAAGACAACCAGAAGTATGTAAGCAAGTTTTGGACTGAAGCTACTGGACTTTCCTGCTGTTCTTGGCTGTAGTGGCAAGAAACCAGGGAGAGGAGGAACAGCGATGTTTCGCTGCATGGTTGTTTTTCCTGTTGCTCTGTCCCGTTGCTCTGATTTTCCGTTGTTCTTCCATTTTATAGAGAAAGAGGAATCTTGTGACACGGTTGCTCTTATCGTTGCTCCTCTGTATCAATGGAAATCATGTGCAGATCCGAACCTAATTCTAAGAACAACTTTAAGCTTGTAATATTGAAGATCAAATTGAATTTCTGCATTATGTGCAAAGGTGACTAAAAATAATTTTATTTTCTAATATTTCTCTCTAATATTTAAGTATGCTTTTCTACATTTATGTTTTTCTACATTTATGTTTTTGCAGCAAAATAATCAAAGAGTTCAGTCAAATGTTGAAGTGGAATTAATCTTTAACAATGTTGAGTATTTTTCAACATGTTAGTTTTTAAATAGACAATTAGATGGCAGAGAATGACTTTTTGAAACTACTGACAGAGATGGCATTACATGGCATTTACAGAACTTAAGTTGTGACTACACACTGTTTATATTAATAGCTCTCAGAAGTTGTGTCCAAATCAATGAACTTTTACAAATAATAGAATTAAGTAAATTTTTTTTTTAGCAACATTACCATCCATGAAATGTTAGTTTTATACTGAAAATTTATTTTTTTTATACATGTAATTTTAACATAAAAAATAATATTATAAATTTAGATAAATCACACAACTTCATACGAAAAATTATGTCAAATATATATAATTTTACTTTATATTTTATATACGTAAAAGTTTTACTCTAGTAACGTGATTTTAGCTGATTTTTTATAACTTAAAAGTCATAAACTATAATTACTTTACAAATTTTAGAAAACAAAATAATTAATTATTATTTTATTAAACAAAATATTATTAAATTATTATTATTAGTTTTTCAAACAAGGTAACGGATGATAATGACATGTGCTACTTCTTCTCTCTCAAACACGTTTTTATTCAGAAAATCCATTAAATTCTAACTTGTAATTTAATTAAATTATTATTATTATTTTCACAAACAAGGTAACTTATTATAATGACATGTGCTAGAGTTTCCATTAATTTTTCACCTTCTTTCTCTAACTTCATTAATATTATTATTTTTCTTTTAAATTAATCTATATTTATTATTTTTTTTAGTGAAATACTAATTCTGGAAAATACAAACTCATTTAATTATTATTTTTTTATTTTATTTAATTAAAAAGAGTTATTTTTTAGTCACATTTTAAAAGGATGACACCATTTATTTTTCTCTCATGGTGAACTCTATTTATTTGAAGGAATAATATATATGCTTAACTGCATATCAAAATTAATACAATAAATCCATCATTTAGCAATTTACTTTTCTAAAAAAAATATATTTAAAGAGAAATGTATAAAAATATTTTGTTATTGGCTTGTCTACATTCTCTATAGCAGTTTATTGACTTTTTTTTTTTCATTCTTATATACATTGTTTTAGTTTCTACCATTTAAATTTCATGATTTTTTTCTCCAATTATTTATTGTAAAAGAATTCTCCAACTAAACATTTCTTGAAGGTGTGTACTTAGAAAATATTAAAAGAATTCCCCATGGCCAAGAACTTTCAACTTACAAGCAAATATTTAAAATTAAATATTTTAAATGAGTGTTTTTTTTAGACATATATAGATAAATTAATGTTTTAAAATTTGAATACATATAACTTTATAGTTATTTTAATAAATATAAATATACATATGATAATGATAAAAATAAAAAATGTGAATGTGTTTACACTAGTATCTAATAATATTTAATAGTCTTGATAAAATTAATAATTTTTAATAATATTAATAATACTTAATAATATTTAATAGTATTAATAATATTTAAAAATATTTATTAGTATTAATAATATTTAATAGTACTTAAAAATATTATTAATATTTAATAATATTAATAATATTAATAATATTTAATAATATTATTAAATATTAATAATATTATTAAATATTAATAATATTATTAAATATTATTAATACTAATAATTATTAATATTTAATAATATTATTAATATTTAATAATATTATTAATATTTAATAATATTTTTTATAATACTAATAATATTGAATAATACTTTTTATAATATTAATAATATTTAATTAATTTAAAAATATTATTCAATATTATTTAATAATGTTAATAATAATATTTAATAATATTTTTGTAATAATTAATAGTATCATTAATTTAAATAATAATAAAAATGATATTAAATATATGAATATTAATAATTTCTATATTATTAATTATATTGATATTGATGATTATACCTATAAATATAATAATAATCATAACATTCTAACTAAACTTAGACCATGATAATTGGAAAAGGAGCAATGTCTGCCCCGTCATATTGAAGTCGTGCCAACTTGGCACGACTTCTGCCCTGTCATACAGAAGTCGTGTCAACTTGGCACGACTTCTGCCACGTCATTTTTTAAAAAAAAAAATTTGTTTATATATTGTGTAGTAAGTTATGTAATGTTAAAAATTAATTTGATACATAATTTTCTATGAGTGTTAGTTTTAAGGAACAAAAAATTGGATAATCGTGTATGAATCATGTTTGACGGTAATGTAATACAATAACTTGATTATTTGATTAATTAAAAAATGAAGAAAATTGTTATTGAATTTGGAAATAAAAATATAAGTGAAAAATTATTGTATTTGAAAAATAAATAGAGAATTATTGTTGTGAATTTGCAAAATAAATAGTTTGAGAAGTAATGATGTTACAGAACACGTAATGATGAGAAGAAATTAATTTTTAACATTACATAACTTACAACCCAATATATAAACAATAAAATTAAAAAAAATAAAAATAAATTATAACATGGCAGAAGTCGTGCCAAGTTGGTACGACTTCAGTATGACATGGTAGAAGTCGTGCCTAATTGGGACGACTTCTACATATGAAGTCGTCCCAATTAGGCATGACTTGCCTAAAGTTTTGTAATTTTTTTTAAATGGACACCATTTTGTAAAAACCAAAAATAATAACCCCATCATTGTCAAAAAACTGTCACAAGCTCCTCCTCTCCACCCATCTCGGAATATCGGCACATCAGGCACGTCACATGTTCTCCAACCAAGTTTCGATGCAGTTCGCGTGGAAGATGTGCCTGCAATGGGCAGTCATCTTCACGTCCTCTCCCTCTGCCACCCCTTCCAAATAGATAGTACACTCCCCAGCTGCATCGGCCACCACGGGATTCGACACCACTTGCCCTTGGATGTTGCCGGCCGCGGGGTTCGTCAAGGAGGATCGCCTTCGCATGTAGAAGTATATCAAACCGACGAAGAAGAAGATGATGATGAAGACAACGAGAAATATGTATAAAAGTGTCGAACTTAAGCTACTGGCCTTTGCTGCACCACTTGCTGGTGGCGGAGGCGACGAGAAACCGTTTGGGGCATGAGAGAGAGGAGGAACGGTGAACATTCTTCGATGCATGGTTTCTTTTCTTTTCTAAGATTAACGTTGCTCTGTTTTTCAGTATCATGTTCTTCCATCTTATAGAGAGGAATCTTGTCATGGTTACTCATAATATTAATAATATTTAATAATATTTAATAATATTAATAAGATTTAATAATATTAACAATATATAATAATATATAATAATATTAATAATATATAATAATATATAATAATATTAATAATATTTAATAATATTAATAAAATATAATAATATTAATAATATTTAATAATATTAATGATATTTAATAATATTAATAATATTAATACTGTGTTTCGCATTGGGTTGGTTAGGTTTCCAAATGCACCTATTTATTCTTTATTAAAATATTATGATAAAGTGTCAAATAGATTGAATCAAATAGTAGAAGCACACTATTTTATAAATATTTCACATAACACACATTATACTAAACTTTTCTCTCACATCATATTCCACTCAACACTTAACTTCATCTTCTTCTTCTCCACCTCCTACTACTTTGTTCCAGAAACAACTTCTGCATCTTCTTCTTCTTCACCTCCTCCTCCTCCCACCGTCACAAGCTCCTCCTCTCCACCCATATCGGAATATCGACACACTGGGCACGTCACATGTTCTCCAACCAAGTGTCGATGCAATTCGCTTGGAAGATCTGACTACAATGGGCAGTCATCTTCACGTCCTCTCCCTCTGCCAACCCTTCCAGACAGATAGTACACTCCCCAGCTGCTTTAGCCACCACGGCCACCACCGTCAGAGGTCTCGAAACCACGGGATTCGACACCGCTTGCCCTTGGATTTTGCTGGCCGCGGGGTTCGTCTAGGAGGATCGCCTTCGCATGTAGAAGTATATCAAATCGACGAAGAAGAAGATGATGATGAAGAGACAATGAAAAATATGTACGCAAGTGTCGAACTAAAGCTACTAGCCTTTGCTGCACCACTTCCTGACGACGGTGGCGGCGAGAAATCGTTTGGGGCATGAAGGAGAGGAGGAACGGTGAATATTCTTCGGTGCGTGGTTTCTTTTCTTTTTTAAGATTAACGTTGCTCTATTTTTCCATCCCATGTTCTTCCATCTTATAGAGAGGAATCTTGTCACGGTAGCTGATAATATTAATAATATTTAATAATATTAATAATATATTATAATAATTAATAATATTAATAATATTTAATAATATTAATAATATATAATAATATTAATAATATTTAATAATATTAATAATATTTAATAATATTAATAATATTTAATAATATTAATAATATTTAATAGTATTAATAAAATATAATAATATTAATAATATTTAATAATAATATTTAATAATATTTGATACGCCACTACATGTCGATTACGTGCAATTACGTGCGCTCCATTTGTAGAAATCGTTCCAATTAGGCATGACTTCTGCCATGTCATACTGAAGTCGTGCCAACTTGACACGACTTCTGCCCTGTCATACTGCCAAGTCATTTTTATTTTTTTAATTTTATTGTTTATATATTGTGTAGTAAGTTATGTAATGTTAAAAATTAATTTGATACATAATTTTCTAAGAGTGTTAGTTTTAAATAACAAAAAATTGGATAATCGTGTATGAATCATGTTTGACGGTAATGTAATACAATAACTTGATTATTTGATTAATTAAAAAATGAAAAAAAATTGTTATTGAATTTGGAAATAAATATATAAATGAAAAATTATTGTATTTGAAAAATAAATAGAGAATTATTGTTGTGAATTTGCAAAATAAATAGTTTGAGAAGTAATGATTTTACAAAACACAAATAATGAGAAAAGATGAATTTATATGGATGTTTAAAGTCATATTTGTGTTATAAGTTTTAAAAATACCTAGCTTACCCTTTGTTTTGTTTTGTGGTTGTTTTCTTTGATATGTGATGATCGTGTATTTTACACGGGGAGCAGATGATGTTATAGGTGATAAAGTTTCTCGGTGAGAAGATGGATGAGAAAAAATGTTTATTTTTCTTTTGAAATTGTGTTTTAAATTTTATGTAAATGTTTAGAGAGAAATAATTTGAAATATTATAATAATAAAATTTTAGATATATTTGTATTATGTTTATATATTTATTTTAATATTTCATACAGATTATGGTTATAGATATGGGAAAATTTTGGGATGTTACAAATAATATATAATAATATTAATAATATTTAATAGAATATGAAGAATTATAAAATCATAACTCATAATATTTAATAATATTAATAGTATTTAATAATATTAGTAATATTTAATAATATTAATAATATTTAATAATATTAATAATATAATAATATTAATAATATAATAATATTAATAATATATAATAATATTTAATAATATTAATAATATTTAATAATATTAATAATATTTAATAATATTTAATAATATTAATAATATTTAATAATATTAATATAATATGAAGAATTATAAAATCATAAATCATAATATTAATAATATTTAATAATGTTAGTAATATTTAATAATATTAATAATATATAATAATATTAATAATATATAATAATATTAATAATATTAATAATATTAATCATATTAACAATATTTAATAATATTAATAATATTTGATGCACCATGCAATTACGTGCGCTCCATTTGATGCACCACACCATACAAGGAATATTCATCTTCCTTGACTCTAATAGTTTCCATAACAAATAAATAATTATTTTATATAAATATTACACATTATACACAGCTTTATCCTCTTCCACACATTATACTAATAAAATAAACTTTTCTCTCACTCCTAACATATAAATATGTCACTCAACACTTCCTACTCTGTTCCAGAAACTTCATCTTCTTTTTCTTCACCTTCTCCCACCGTCACAAGCTCCTCCTCTCCACTCATCTCAGAATATCGGCACACCGGGCACGTAACATGGTTCTCCAGCCAAGTGTCGATGTAGTTTGCGTGGAAGATGTGCTTACAGTGGGCAGTCATCTTCACCTCCTCTCCCTTTGCCACCCTCTCCAGACAGATAGTACACTCCCCAACTGCTTCGGCCACCACGCCCACCGCCGTTAGAAGTCTCGAAGCCACGGGATTCGACACCGGTTGCCTTTAGAGGTCGCCTGCCGCGGGGTTCGTCGTGGAGGATCGTCTTCGAATGTAGAAATATACCAAATCGACAAGAAAGAAGATGATGATGAAGACAATGAGAAAGATATAATAATATTAATAATATTTAATAATATTTATTAATATTAATAATATATAATAATATTAATAATATATAATAATATATAATAATATTAATAATATTTAATAATATTAATAATATTTAATAATATTAATAGTATTTAATAATATTAATAATATTTAATAATATTAATAGTATTTAATAATATTAATAATATTTAATAATATTAATAGTATTTAATAATATTAATAATATTTAATAATATTAATAGTATTTAATAATATTAATAATATTTAATAATATTAATAGTATTTAATAATATTAATAATATTTAATAATATTAATAGTATTTAATAATATTAATAATATTTAATAATATTAATAGTATTTAATAATATTAATAATATTTAATAATATTAATAGTATTTAATAATATTAATAATATTAATAGTATTTAATAATATTAATAATATTTAATATAATATGAAGAAATATAAAATCATAATTTATAATATTAATAATATTTAATAATATTAGTAATATTTAATAATATTAATAATATATAATAATATTAATAATATATAATAATAGTAATAATATATAATAATATTAATAATAAATAATAATATTAATAATATTTAATAATAATATTAATAATATTTAATAATAATATTAATAATATTTAATAATAATATTAATAATATTTAATAATAATATTAATAATATTTAATAATATTAATAATATATAATAATATTAATAATATATAATAATAGTAATAATATATAATAATATTAATAATATATAATAATATTAATAATATTTAATAATAATATTAATAATATTTAATAATATTAATAATATTTAATAATATTAATAATATTTGATGCGCCACTACATGTCGATTACGTGCAATTACGTGCGCTCCATTTGATGCACCACACAGACAAGGAATATTCATCTTCATTGACTGTAATAGTTTCCATAACAAATAAATAATTATTTTATAAATATTACACATTACACACAACTTTATCCTCTTCCACACAATATACTAATAAAAGAAATTTTTCTCTCAGTCCTCAACACTTCCTACTCTGTTTGAGAAACTTCATCTTCTTCTTCTTCTTCTTCACCTCCTCCCACCGTCACAAGCTCCTGCTCTCCACTCATCTCAGAATATCGACACACCGGGCACCTACCATGGTTCTCCAGCCAAGTGTCGATGTAGTTGGTGTGGAAGATGTGCTAACAGTGGGCATTCATCTTCACGTCCTCTCCCTCTGCCACCCCCTCCAGACAGATACTACACCCCAGCTGCTTCGGCCACCACCGTCATTATAAATTGAAAATAGTCGTTGTCGTTTAACTTTCTACACCAGTAAAAGTAAGACTTAAACGGACTAGCATGTTAACATGTGAGTTCGTCCTATGTTTTCCCATCCGATTGTCGACCAACTCATACATCCCTTCCCCCACATTGTGATTCTTAACCCACGATCCCCACAGAAGATCCAAATTCCTATTTTCCGAAAACAGGGTTGTGTCCAAAGAATTCTATTGCAAGATTCTACTGCAAGATCTGAAGCTATCCAAAAAATAGAACATGTACTATCTACGGAATAAATAACATATAGTTTCGTCTTTTTTTTTTGTTATTTCTTTTCTATCAAATAAATAACATGTACTATCTTTTTATCAAATTACAGAGTAACTTAACAATCTTACATCTTGTAAGTGAAGGTTATAAAGACATTGTTGTTTAGAAACTATTAACATCCTCTTTTATTAGCCTTAAAATCTTGTATTTGTGATCTTCACAAAATGTTTACTTCTCGTGTCTACTGGTTATTATTAAAAACAATTAATTAAAAATTCTAGCACACAAATCACAAGACACAAGTGAAAATAAATTTCAATTAGAAATGTAGAGCTTACCCGAACATCCTCCCAGAGCATGTTCTGATCGACCTCTGACACATCATCCCATGAATCAATCAAAATGGAGAGCCTCTCACGAGAAACAACTCCAAGATAGTTGTTAAATGTCTCACCATTAGGACCAGAAGCCACTTCAGTGTTAACATCAATATCAACATGTGTCTTCTCACTAGCAACACGTCTCAATGAGAGACGCTTCAATCTAGTAGGTCCTCTACTACCTCATCCGGATCAGGGTCTGATTGGAGTCTTATCTTCATCCATATCTCTGTTAAAAAAATTAGGTAACAAACATTAGTTAATCTGCATCGAAAGAAAATCATATAAAACGAATACATAAATTTTTAAATGTGGATTATCAAAATTATTTCTAAATTTATTACCATAGTGGGTTGAATGTTCATATGTAAATTCCTTAACTGTGGTTTTTACGGGTTGCACGTACATCGTCAACTACATCGTCATATTTATTAATTATCATTTGTGTGAATGAACGGGGGTCACCATTTTCAATATCATCTATGGCCTCCCCTTGTTTTTTCCTGTGTAAAACGACATACCAATGTTCTGACATAGGATCTTTGACAAAGAAAACATGAGATGCTTGTTTAACCATTATAAATGACTGACCTCGATACCCTATCTTTTGAAAGTTTCAGAATATCAACACACCGGGCACCTACCATGGTTCTCCAGCCAAGTGTCGATGTAGTTGGTGTGGAAGATGTGCTGACAGTGGGCATTCATCTTCACGCCCTCTCCCTCTGCCACCCCCTCCAGGCAGATACTACATTCCCCAGCTGCTTCGGCCACCACGGCCACCACCGTCAGAGGTCTCAAAGCCACGGGCGCTTGCCCTTGGATGTTGCCGGCCGTCGCGGGGTTCGTCGAGCGCCTTCGCATGTAGAAGTATATCAAACTGACGAAGAAGAAGATGATGATGAAGACAACGAGAAGTATGTAAGCAATTGTCGAACTGAAGCCACCGGAGTTTCCTGCAGTTCTTGGCAACGGCGGCGGCAGCGAGAAACCAGGGAGAGGAGGAACGGCGAAGATTATTCGCTGCTTGGTTGTTTCTTTTCTAAGTTTCTAAGATTTCCGGTTGCTCTGTCTCGTTGCTCTGTTTTTCGTTGTTCTTCCAATTTATAGAGAGACGGTTGCTCATAACTTACATCCTAGTAGAATGAAATCTGCAACTCTACACAATTGGTTGTCCTTTACTTGAGTTTGATTGAGAACTCTAATTTTCTGAAACATTTTCATCTTCATTGCAAAAATAGAATGTGAGAAAAAATGTTTTGATTGTGTTTGGAGTTTGATTATTGTATCTAACGGTTCAATGTGCAGATCCATCAGGTTTTAAATCCAGGACACGGGTGGGGTTCAAAGTTGAAAATCCATGAATTTGAACATAATATTAATAATATTAATAATATATAATATTATAAATAATATTTAATAATATATAATAATATTTAATAATAGTAATAATATTTAATAATATTAGTAATATTTAATAATATTAGTAATATTTAATAATATTAATAACATATAATAATATTAATAATATATAATAATATTAATAAAATATAATAATATTAATAATATTTAATAATAGTAATAATATTTAATAATTTTAGTAATATTTAATAATATTAATAATATACAATAATATTAATAATATACAATAATATTAATAATATTAATAATATATAATAATATTAATAATATTAATAATATCTAATAATATTAATAATATATAATAATATTAATAATATCTAATTATATTAATAATATATAATAATATATATAATATTTAATAATAGTAATAATATTTAATAATATTAGTAATATTTAATAATATTAATAATATTTAATAATATTAATAATATTTAATAATATTAATAATATATAATAATATTAATAATATATAATAATATTAATAATATTTAATAATTTTTAATATTATTAATAATATTAATAAAATATAATAATATTACTAATATTTAATAATATTAATAATATTTAATAATAGTAATAATATTTGATGCACCACTACATTGCGATTACGTGCAATTACGTGCGCTCTATTTGATGCACCACTTCAGCCAAGGGGTTCATCGAGCTCCTTCGCATGTAGAAGTATATAAAAGAGACGAAGAAGAAGACGATGATGAAGACAACGAGAAGTATGTAACCAAGTTTTGGACTAAAGCTACTGGACTTTCTGCAGTTCTTGGCGGCGGCGGCGAGAAACCAAGGAGAGGAGGAACGACGAAGCTTCGTTGCATGGTTATTGATTTCCGGTTGCTCTGTCGTTGCTCTGATTTTCCGTTTGTTCTTCCATTTTATAGAGAAAGAGGAATCTTGTCACACGGTTGCTCTGTTTTTCCGTTGTTCTTCCATTTTATAGAGAAAGAGGAATCTTCATCCTAGTAGAATGAACTTTGCAACTCTACACAATTGGTTGTCTGATTGAGAACTCTAATTTTCTGAAACATTTTCATCTTCATTGCAAAAATAGAATGTCAGAAAAAATGTTTTGATTGTGTTTGGAGTTTGATTATTGTATCTAAGGTTCAGTGGAAATCATGTGCAGATCCATCTGGTTCTAAATCCAGGGCATGGGTGGAGTTCAAAGTTGAAAATCTATGAATGTGAACATAATATTAATAATATATAATATTATATTAAATATTACTGTTATAATTCTTTATATTATAATTCTTCCTATTATATTATATTAATGTTATTATATATTATTAATATTATTATATGTTATTAATATTATTAAATATTATTACTATAATTAAATATTATTATATATTATTAAATATTATTAATAATATTATATATTATTAATAGTATTAATTTTATTATATATTATTAATATTATGTTCAAATTTATGGATTTTCAACTTTGAACTCCACCCGTGCCCTGAATTTAGAACCTGATGGATTTGCACATGATTTCCATTGAACCTTATATACAATAATCAAACTCCAAACACAATCAAAACGTTTTTTCTCACATTCTATTTTTGCAATGAAGATAAAAATGTTTCAGAAAATTAGAGTTCTCAATCAAACTCAAGTAAAGGACAACGAATTGTGTAGAGATGCAGAGTTCATTCTACTAGGATGTAAGTTATGACCAACCGTCTCTCTATAAAATGGAAGAACAACGGAAAAAAAGATCAACAGAGCAACGAGACAGAGCAACCGGAAATCTTAGAAACTTAGAAAAGAAACAACCATACAGGGAAGAATCTTCGCCGTTCCTCCTCTTCCTGGTTTCTCGCTGCCGTCGCCATGAAGTGCAGGAAATTCCGGTGGCTTCAGTTCGACAATTGCTTACATACTTTCGTTGTCTTCATCATCATCTTCTTCTTCGTCAGTTTGATATACTTCTACATGCGAAGGCGCTCGACGAATCCCGAGGCGGCTGACAACATCCAACGTGCATCAAATGGAGCGCACATAATTGCACGTAATCCCAATGTAGTGATGCATCAAATATTATTAATATTATTAATATTATTAAATATTAGTAATATTATTATATTTTATTAATATTATTATATATTGTTAATAATATTAAATAATATTAAATATTATTAATATTATTATAAATTATTAAAATTATTGTATATTATTAATATTATTATATGTTATTAATATTATTAAATATTACTAATATTATTAGATATTGTTACTATTATTAAATATTATTAAATATTACTAATAATATTATATATTATTAATATTATGTTTAAATTCATGGATTTTCAACTTTGAACTCCACCCGTGTCCTGGATTTAGAACCTCATGGATATGCACATTGAACCCTTAGATACAATAATCAAACTCCAAACACAATCAAAACGTTTTTTCTCACATTATATTTTTGCAATGAAGATGAAAATGTTTCAGAAAATTAGAGTTCTCAATCAAACTCAAGTAAAGGACAACCAATTGTGTAGAGTTGCAGAGTTCATTCTACAAGGATGTAAGTTATGAGCAACCGTCTCTCTATAAAATGGAAGAACAACGGAAAAAAAGATCAACAGAGCAACGAGACAGACCAACCGGAAATCTTAGAAACTTAGAAAAGAAACAACCATGTAGCGAAGAATCTTTGCAGTTCCTCCTCTTCCTGGTTTCTCGCCGGTGCCGCCATCGCCAAGAACTGCAGGAAACTCCGGTGGCTTCAGTTCGACAATTGCTTACATACTTCTCGTTGTCTTCATCATCATCTTCTTCTTCGTTAGTTTGATATACTTCTACATGCGAAGGCGCTCGACGAACCCCGCGACGACCAGCAACATCCAAGGGTAAGCACCCGTGGTGGCCAAAGCAGCTGGGGAGTGTAGTATCTGCCTGGAGGGGGTGGCAGAGGGAGAGGACGTGAAGATGAATATTCTTTGGCTAGTGTGGTGCATCAAATGGAGCGCACGTAATTGCACGTAATCACAATGTAGTGATGCATCAAATATTATTAATATTATTAAATATTATTAATAATATTAAATATTATTAATAATATTAAATATTATTAATATTATTAAATATTAGTAATATATTATATTTTATTAATATTATTATATATTGTTAATAATATTAAATATTATTATATATTCATAAATATTATTAATATTATTAATATTATTCTATATTATTTAATAATATATAATTTTTTTTTATGAGCAATGAATAAATAAATTAAAGGGGATACTTCAGGGGTATCCCAACCCATATACATATCTCTCCTTTATGGTTGGAACAAAACAACCTTAAAGTGAGAAAACCATACCCAAAAAATACCCAATCAAGATAAACCCTGCTCTCAGGGAGGATCCACTCGGGAAAACCCAATCTCATTGCTCTTATAAGGCTAACAGACATCTTTATCGAACCAGCACAAACCCGGCGATGTGTCTACCTCGGTAATTCTCAGTACCTGATCTTCCGTTCTTCGAATACGGCAATGATACACAACTTCACCGACCACTTCATAGAGATCACAACTTCATCGACCGGCGATCATGTTTACCTTTGCCTTCGGTGACCACCGACTAGCGCATGGAGATCGTCATTTCAAGTTCCGACGACCACCACGCACGCAAGGAGATCGCCGCTTCCTCGACCGACGATCATGTTTACCTTTGCCTTCGGCGACTACCGACTAGCGCATGGAGATCGCCATTTCAAGTTTCGGCGACCACCAGCTACGCACGCAAGGAGATCGCCGCTTCCTCGACCGACGATCATGTTTACCTTTGCCTTCGGCGACCACCGACTAGCGCATGGAGATCGCCATTTCAATTCGACGACCACCAGCTACGCACGCAAGGGGATCGCCGTTTCCTCGACCGGCGATCATGTTTACATGTGAGAGAGCCACTGTAGCCTTCTTCTTCCAAGTCCTTGTCAAACTCAGATACACTCATACGCCTGCACCCGTGGCACCTCTTAACTTTGTGCTGGGTCTATAGGCCTTATGATTGCTCCTACTGCCCCTCTGCCACTCACTCCATATTATTTAATGCAACTTATGCATGTAACCGGGTTGAGAATCCAGTCTGCATACGCAAAATCGAACAACCTGGTTCTATATTTCAGCCATAACCACGCTTTTAGCTGGGCCATCTGGACAATCTCCTCTGCATCCGCCACTCCTTGATTGAACAAGATAGAGTTTCTTTGATCCCAAATACACCTTACAATAGCCGCCCATATACCTTTCCAAACCAAGATTTGTTTACAGTTGGCCTGAACACAATGGAAGCTCACAAAGTGAGTCTTTGGCTCGTTGTGTTGTACTAAGATGATGTCCAGCCACTTAAGACATAACGACCATACTTGCTGGGCAAACTTACATTCTATGAACAAGTGTTGGCACGTTTCCACCTGGGTCATACACATAACACATACTGCTGTATTCATCTGCACTCCTCTTCTACAAAGCCCCTCTCTCGTTGGGATTCTATCGATAAGAACTCGCCAAGCTGTTACCAACACATTGGGAAAAGCTTTCGCTTTCCAAACTAGATCCAAAGCATCCTGCCTCACGCCTCTCATTTGCTTTGTTAGGCTAACATATGCTGCATTCACTGTGAACTCGTCAGACAGCTCATCCCCCCACACCTGGACATCTTCCATATCTCTCTTCACAGAAGATCTTGCAATGCATACCATAAGATTTCCTTCAATCTCAGTTTCCCATTGAAACCTGTCCCTCCTCCACTCTAGCCTCCACCGCCAATCCGTTCCCTCCCACACGCCTACATCTTCCACCTTTCGTCCTTGATTCATCGACAGTGTGAACAACCTTTGAAACTTTTCTTTAAGTGTTGACTCACCCACCCATACATCTTCCCAAAATCTGATCTTATCTCCCCTCCCTAGTTTCCACCTTAACTCATTTTGGAACCATCCCTCTCCTCCCCCCTCCTTGCAAACTTTTACTATGTCCCGCCACCACCATGACTGATGTTTTACTTGGATATGAGAGTAATCCAAATCTACACCATACTTTGATTGCAACACCTCCTTCCATTTTCCTTTGTCTTTCGCAATAGACCTCCATCTCCACTTAGCTAAGAGTGAGAAGTTGATTTTTTTGATATCCTTAAGACCCAAGCCTCCCTCTTCCTTCGGTTTGCACAAGTCTCCCCAACTTACCCATGATATTGGTTTTTTCTCCTTTCCCCACCCCCATAGGAACTTCCTTTGGATACTTATAATACTCTTGTATACTGATTCTGGGGCCTTGAACACTGACAGATAGAATAGGGGAATTGCTGTGAGAACAAACTTAATGACACAAATCCTACCTGCCAGTGATAGATGTCTTCCTTTCCACACACTTAGCTTAGCTCTCAATTTATTCAAAACTGGTTCCCAAAAAGATTTCCTCCTTGGGTTGCCTCCTACTTCTAGGCCCAAATATTTGAATGGGTGACTCATCTGGGCGCAATTCAGGGTCTTCGAGTAGTAGCCAAGGCTTTGACTTTGGACATTTATACCTGCTAGCTTTGATTTATGGAAGTTAATTTTCAACCCTGAAGCTAGTTCAAAACCCCTTAGGATAGCCTTCATAGTGATGACATTACTCCAGGATTCCTCATAGAAGAAGAGAGTGTCATCCGCAAATTGTAGGAAGCTCACCTCAACCTCCTTACTCCCAGTCTTTACCCCAGACAAGAGATTGGTTTTCAATGCTTGCCTTACTAGTCCTGCTAGTCCTTCAGCCACTATAATAAACAGAAAAGGTGCTAGTGGGTCTCCCTGTCTCAGTCCTCTTGTCGGTCTAAACTCCTCCGTAGGGCTTCCATTCACTAGCACTGATACTGAGGCTGATTCCAAACACCCTCTAATCCACTTTACCTATACAGAGTGGAAACCCAATCTTCCGAGCATGTCATACAAAAACTCTCATCTAACCGAGTCATAGGCTTTCTCAAAATCTACCTTTAGACATAATCCACTCTTCCCCTTCCTCCTGAGTTCCTCGACCACCTCATTCGCCACTAGCACGCTGTCAATCAATCCCCTATCCTTGATAAAAGCTGACTGACTTTCATCTATAATAGAGGGAAGAACTTTCTTCAGTCTTCCTGCTAGCACTTTCGATATAACTTTATATATGGCCCCCACTAGCGAAATGGGTCTAAATTGGTCAAGCACACAGGGATCCTTGACTTTGGGTACGAGTGCAATAAATGAAGCATTACACCCCTTCGGAATGTAACCGGTTTGATGAAACGCCTTCAGGACAGCAACAAAGTCTTCTTTAAGGTGATTCCAACTCTTTTTGATGAAGTTAAAGTTGAACCCATATGGGCCTGGGCTTTTTGATCCTTCACATTGCCATACAGCATCCTTAATTTCTTCCTCAGAGAACCCTGCTATCAACCCCAAACTTTGTGTTGTCGAGATAGTTTGGAATTCAACCCCATCAAGTCGAACCCCGAGATCCTTTGTTGCTTTGAATCTGGCTTCGAATAGCTTTTTTGTTTCCATCCGGACAGTGCTAGGCTCTTCATTCCAACATCCACCAACCTCAACCCCCTTCACTTCATTCCTTAGTCTTCTCCACCTTAATGACGAGTGGAAGAATTTTGAACAAGAATCACCATATTTGAGCCAATTAATTCTGGCCTTCTGACGAAGCAGGGAGTCTAGCTTTGTATCTGTCTCCCAAAGCCTTCTTAGGAGATCAATCCTTACCTGTCTCTCACTTCCTACACCTTGGCTGTCACAATCTTGTTGATCGAGGTTCTCCATATCCTGTAAGATAATCCTCTTGGTAGAGTTTAGGTTACCAAAGACATCCCTGCTCCATATTTTTAGATCAGCTTTCAGTAGCTTGAATTTTTCCTCTAGTCCTATTATATTATTTTCGTGGTTTGCATACGACTTCCACCTATTAGCCACCATCCCTTCAAATCCCCGTTCCAAATGCCAAGCATCAATTGTTCTAAACGGTTTGGGCCCCCAGTCCTTATCTAAGCACTTTATCACCAACGCACAATGGTCAGAGACTTCCCTCTTCTGGACATATTGCTTACACATAGGCCAGCACTGCAACCATTCTTCAGAGACAAGAACTCTATCAATTCTACTCCTTGCCACTCCATTCGGTTTGTACCAAGTAAACTTTTTCCCCACAATGGGTAGCTCCAGAAGCATGTTTGACTCTATAAAACCATTGAAGCCTTTTATCTCACTTTTAAAGTCAGTCGTCCCTGCCCCTTGTCTTTCTATCCTCCTTCTTACTACATTGAAGTCCCCACACAAGCACCACACTGTAATCTGGGATGAATCTTTAAAGCTAGATAGTTCCTCCCATAGAGACTTCTTTTCTTTCTGAGTGCACCCAACATACACATTAACCACACAACACTTGTGGCCAGAATTTTTGTGTTGGCCCACTACTGCTATGTACCCCTTCCCCATTACGTGGCTCTCATAGTTAAACACTTCTTTGTGCCACATTGATAAGAGGCTTCCATTACCATTGTCCCCACCATTGTGAATCCAACCAATACTATTATCTCCCCACAAAGCAAAGCACCTGGCTTCCGTGACTTGAGCAACTTTTGTTTCTTGTATACATACAAATTCTACCCCTTCACTATGTATACATCGCTTCAAATACCTTGCTTTCGTCCCTCCCCCTAGCCCTCTTATATTCAGATTAAAGATCAGCATGAGAAACGTTATGATCACCCACCTCTAATTTCTTCATGAACTCCACATCTCTGTCTTCCATACATTGTAGTTCATGGACTACCTCTTCTTCCTCCTTACGACACACTAGCCCAACTTGTTTACCACGACCCCATATATCTGCAGGCTCCTCCCTATTTCCAAGGATGCGTACACGGGTACTGCAGTTAACAATATCCCCATCTGAAATAGAGATTATTGGCAAACCTTCACTTGACAGTAAGTTCTTCCTCGCCTGTGACATCCTCTCGCTCAACCTTACAGACCGCCTAGGATGGGAATTAGGCTCCACCAATTCTCTAAGACCATTCGTCTTTCGTTGTCTAGATGAACTGGCGCACACGTTGCCCAATTTCCTTCCCTCCTCCTCTGTCTCAATCATGCCATTCATGTCCAATTCCCCATTCTCCCTTGTTGTCGACGCAACATCAGGGTTTAGAGTGCCCATCCTTCTGTTTTCCCCGTTGCCTCCTTGTGCACAATTGTACCCGACCGTGCTTCGTTCCTGATTTGTTCCTACATCAGCCTCTGTCTCCCCCTTCCTTGTGGATAGCAGTGTTCCGCCACTTAACATTCTGCGTAGCCCAAAACCCCCATCTCTCCAAGAGTGGGCCTCGCTATTGTCCAAGCCCAAAGGTGCTTTGGGTTCACTTTGTGCACCCCTACATTCTATTTCCACCACCAACTTGGCCAGGTCATCATGCGCTAGTGGGTAGCTTTGTGGGGTAGGTTTCCCCTGGTACACTCCAGCAGTCTCCGCAGACTCCTTCTGACCCACAGTTCCCTCTTTGGTGAATAACCAGGGTTCTTTTCTCTGAGCTCTAGGGCTGCTAGTAGCAGATACCTCTGAATGCGCCCCTTTTGTCCTATTCCCACTTCGGATCTCCTCTCCTTCCGTCTCCACCTCTGATCGGCGATCAGCCTTTCCGTCCATGATCTTCTCTTCCCCACTCCAGCCCGTCTGTGCTGTTTCCTCAACATAGGTCTCAGATGAGGTAACACTGTCGGAGGATTCAAACAGATTCCGATGACATGTGCATTGACCTCCGGGTTTTGCAGGTTGTTCTTCTTCAATGAAAATGCTAAGCGTTTGGCCATTAATCCTCATCTTTTTAGAAACTCTAGCACTACAGTTCTTGAGCAAACGAACCTGGAGTCTCACATACTCTAGATTTTCCCACTACACCGTTGATTCATCTACCGATACTAGAGTGGCTGTCTTGCCTACCACCTTCGAAAAACAGTCTGTGTTCCACATAGTCAAAGGAATCCCATAGCATCTCACCCACGCAAGTTTGTGGCCTGCAACATGTTCCGCCGACCATGGATCAATATTCTGAAAAATACTTTCAAACCATTCCTTATTGAGTTTGATCAGCTCCTCCAAGCTACTCCCTTCTCGCGGAGTAAGCAGGACAAGATTGTCCCCCATATACCTCACCCTAATCATACTCATCCCACCTCTCACAAATTCCTCCCCCAGTTATTCATAGTCCAGCTCCTCCCTAAACTCCCCTATCACACTGGATTCCATCCACGGCAGGACCTTTTGTTCTGTTCTTATAATCGGTCCTTTCCATCTCATTTGAGAACCATTTCTCACAGCATCCGCATATGACTTCCCTTTTGATTTCACCTTCCACACCTCTTTTGTTCTCTTCTGAGCCTGCGTGGTAGAGGTTTATGCATGAAACTCTATAGGATTTTTTGCCTTCTCTTTATGTTGCACCCCATTTTTACTACCCCCCTATTAGCTCCATCCTCATTCCTTCTGTATCTTGGGACGTTTACGTGTAGTTTCTTGTTCCCAATATATATTTGGTCTAGATCCCTCTCTAGCCTCTCCACATTCCTCACCTCAAAGAATCTTATAAAACCAAATCTTCTCCCCCATCTATTGAGTCTTCTTGCAATAAAGACTTCCTTCACCCTTGCCCATCTTCTAAAAATCTTAAACATGTCCATTTCTCCATACCCGTTTGGGAAGTTAGCGAAGAAGAACGTAGTAAAGTCATACGAATGGCTTTTACGGCTAGTTTCAGTTGCTTCTTGGCCTCCTTGCCTCCTATCAGACGTCCCTTGCCTCCTACTCCTCATATTTTTTTGTTGTCACTTCAGAAGGTCCCCAGAGGCACTTAAGACTTGTTGTGAGACAGCGACATATAGGTGGCAAGGTTGCTTTTCGGTGGTTTCTCTTTGCTTTTTCCTTCTTTTTTTTCTTTTCTCCGCCGTAAGCTCAAGCTTCATGCACTTTCAACTGGTTGCTGCAGAGAGGAAATGGCTCCCACACATCCATACACATTTAATAATATATAATAATATTAATAATATTAATGATATTTAATGATATTAGTAATATTAATATAATATGAAGAATTATAAAATCATAATTCATAATATTAATAATATTTAATAATAGTAATAATATTTAATAATATTAATAATATTTAATAATGTTAGTAATATTTAATAATATTAATAATATAATAATATTAATAATTTTTAATATTTATTAATAATATATAATAATACTTAATAATATTTGATGCACCACTACATTGCGATTACGTGCAATTACGTGCGCTGCATTTGATGGACCACACCAGACAAGGAATATTCATCTTCATTGACGGTAATAGTTTTCATAACAAATAAATAATTATTTTATAAATGTTACACATGACACAACTTTATCATTTTTCACACATTATAGTAATAAAATAAACTTTTCTCTCATTCCTAACATATAAATATGCCATTCAGCACTTTCTACTCTGTTCCAGAAACTTCATCTTCTTTTTCACCTCCTCCCACCGTCACAAGCTCCTCCTCTCCACTCATCTCAGAATATCGGCACACCGGGCACGTAACATGGTTCTCCAGCCAAGTGTCGATGCAGTTCGCGTGGTAGATGTGCTTACAGTGGCCAGTCATCTTCACCTACTCTCCCTCTGCCACCTCAAAAGACACATAGTACACTCCCGAGCTGCTTCGACCACCACGACCACCACCACCAGAGTTCTCGAAGCCACGATATTCGACACCGCTTGCCCTTGGATGTCGCCGGCCGCTGAATTCGTCAAAGAAGATCTCCTTCGAATGTAGAAATATACCAAACCGACGAAGAAGAAGATGATGAAGACAATGAGAAAGATATAATAATATTAATAATATTTAATAATATATATTAGTTTTAATAATATTTATTAATATTAATAAAATATAATAATATTAATAAAATAGAATAATATTTAATAATATTTAATAATATTAATAATATTTAATAATATTAATAATATTAAATAATATTAATAATATTTAATAATATTAATAATATTTAATAAAAATAATAATATTAATAATATTTAATAATATTAATAATATTAATAATATTAATCATATTTAATAATATTAATAATATTTAAAAATATTAATAATATTTAACAACATTTAATAATTTTAATAATATTTAAAAATATTAATAATATTTAATAATATTAATAATATTTAATAATATTAATAATATTTAATATTAAAAATTATATTTAATATTATTAATAGTATTTAATAATATTAAATTTTTTAATAATATTAATAATATTTAATAATATTTAATAATATTAATAATATTTAATAACATTAATAATATTAATAATAATTAATAATTTTAATAATATTAATAATATTAATAATAATTAATAATAATTAATAATATTAATAATAATTAATAATATTTAATTATATCTATATTATTGACATTAATAATATTTAATAATATTAATAATATTTAATAATATTAATAATATTTAATAATATTAATAATATTTAATAATATTAATATAATTATATAATATTAATAATATTTAATACTATTAATAATATTTAATAATATTAATAATATTTAATAATATTAATAATATTTAATAATATTAATAATATTTAATAATATTAATAATATTCAATAATATTAATAATATTTAATAATATTAATAATATTCAATAATATTAATAATATTTAATAATATTAAAAATATTTCATATTTAATAATATATAATAATATTAATAGTATTTAATAATATGAATAATATTTTATAACAATAATAATAATATTTTATAATAATAATAATAATAATATTTTATAATAATAATAATATTATTAATAATATTAATAGTATTTAATTGTATTTAATAATATTAATAATATTTTATAATATTAATAATAATAATATTTAATAATACTAAGAATATATAATAATATTAAGCATATTTAATAATATTAAGAATATTTAATAATATTAAAAGTATTTAATAATATTAAGAATGTAGAAATATACCAAACCGACGAAGAGAAAGAATATGATGAAGACAATGAGAAAGATATATGCAAATGTCGAACTGAAGCTACTGGGCTTTCTTGCAATTCTTTGCTGCCACGAGAAACCGTTCGGGAGATGAGAGAGGAGGAACAATAAACATTATTCGGTGAATGGTTTCTTTTCTAAGATTAAGGTTAAGATTGCTATTTTGTTCCATTTTATAGAATTTCTTTCACATAGGAATCTTAAGTAATATTTAATATTATTAATATTATATAATAATATATAATAATATTAATAATGTTTAATAATATTAATAATATATAATAATATTTTATAATATTAATAATATATAATAATATAAATAATATTAATAATATATAATAATATTAATAATATTTGATGCACCACTACATTGTGATTTCGTGCAATTACGTGCGCTCCATCTTCATTGACGGTAATAGTTTCCATAACAAATAAATAATTATTTTATAAATATTATACATGACACACAGCTTTATCCTCTTCCACACATTATACTAATAAAATAAACCCTTTTCTCTCACTCCTAATATATAAATATGCCACTCAACACTTCCTATTCTGTTCCAGAAACTTCATCTTCTTCTTCTTTATCTCCTCCCACCGTCACAAGCTCCTTCTCTCCAGTCATCTCAAAATATCGGCACACCGGGCTCGTAACATGGTTCTCCAGCCAAGTGTCAATGTAATTCGTGTGGAAGATGTGCTTACAGTAGACAATCATCTTCACCTCCTCTCCCTCTGCCACCCCCTCCACACACATGGTACACTCCCCAACTGCTTCGGCCACCACGACCACCATCATCAGAGGTCTCGAAGCCATGGGATTCGACACCGCTTGTCCTTGGATGTCGCCGGCCGCGGGGTTCGTTGATGTGGATCGCCTTCGGACGTAGAAATATACCAAACCAACGAAGAAGAAGATAATGATGAAGACAATGAGAAAGATATAATAATATTAAAATATTTAATAATATTAATAATATATAATAATATTAATAATACATAATAATATTAATAGTATTTAATAATATCAATAATATTAATAGTATTTAATAATATCAATAATATTTAATATTATTAATAATACTTAATAACATTATTAATATTAATAATATTAATAATATTAATAATATTAATAATATTAATAATATTAATAATATTAATAATAGTTAATAATATTAATAATATTTAATAATATTTAATAATATTAATAATATTAATAATATTTAATAATATTAATAATATTAATAATATTTAATAATATTAATAATATTTAATAATATTAATAATATTAGTAATACTTAATAATATTTAATAATATTAATAATATTAGTAATACTTAATAATATTTAATAATATTAATAATATTAGTAATATTTAATAATATTAATAATATTAGTAATATTTAATAATATTAATAATAATAGTAATATTTAATAATATAAATAACATTTAATAATATTAATAATATTAATAATATTTAATAATATTTAATAATATTATTAATATTTAATAATATTATTAATATTTAATAATATTATTAATATTTAATAATATTATTAATATTTAATAATATTATTAATATTTAATAATATTATTAATATTTAATAATATTATTAATATTTAATAATATTAATAATATTTAATAATATTTAATAATATTAATAATATTTAATAATATTAATAATATTAATAATATTTAATAATATTTAATAATATTTAATAATATTAATAATATTTAATAATATTAATAATACTTAATAATATTAATAATATTTAATAATATTAATAATACTTAATAATATTAATAATTTTTTATATTATTAATAATATTTAATAATATTAATAATTTTTTTATATTATTAATAATATTTATATTATTAATAATATTTAATAATATTAATAATATTTAATATTATTAATAATATTTAATATTATTAATAATATTTAAAATTATTAATAATATTAAATAATATTAATAATATTTAATAATATTAATAATACATAATAATATTAATAGTATTTAATAATATCAATAATATTAATAGTATTTATTAATATCAATAATATTTAATATTATTAATAATACTTAATAACATTAATAATATTAATAATAGTTAATAATATTAATAATATTTAATAATATTTAATAAAATTAATAATATTAATAATATTTAATAATATTAATAATATTTAATAATATTAATAATATTAGTAATATTTAATAATATTTAATAAAATTAATAATATTAATAATATTTAATAATATTAATAATATTAGTAATATTTAATAATATAAATAATATTTAATAATATTAATAATATTAATAATATTTAATAATATTAATAATATTTAATAATATTAATAATATTTAATAATATTAATAATATTTAATAATATTGATAATATTTAATAATATTATTAATATTTAATAATATTGATAATATTTAATAATATTAATAATATTTAATAATATTGATAATATTTAATAATATTAATAATATTTAATAATATTAATAATATTTTATATTATTAATAATATTTAATAATATTAATAATATTTAATAATATTAATAATATTTTTATATTATTAATAATATTTATATTATTAATAATATTTATATTATTAATAATATTTATATTATTAATAATATTTATATTATTAATAATATTTATATTATTAATAATATTTATATTATTAATAATATTTATATTATTAATAATATTTAATAATATTAATAATATTAATAATATTTAATAATATTAATAATATTAATAATATTTAATATTATTAATAATATTTAATATTATTAATAATATTTAATAATATTAATAATATTTAAGAATATTAATAATATTTAATATTATTAATAATATTTAATATTATTAATAATATTTATTAATATTTAATAATATTAATAATATTAATAATATTTAATAATATTTAATAATATTTAATAATATTAATAATATTTAATAATATTAATAATATTTAATAATATTTAATAATATTAATAATATTTAATAATATTAATAATATTTAATAATATTAATAATATTTAATAATATTAATAATATTAATAATATTTAATTATATTTATATTATTAATAGTTAATAATATTAATAATATTTAGTATTTAATAATATATAATAATATTTAATAGTATTAATAATATTTTATAATAATAATAATAATATTTAATAGTATTTATTAATATTAATAATATTTTATAATATTAATAATATTTAATATTGAATAATATTAATAATAATAATATTTAATAATATTGAGAATATATAATAATATTAAGAATATTTAATAATATTAAGAATATTTAATAGTATTAAGAATATTTAATAATATTAATAATAATATTATTTAATAATATTTAATAATATTGAGAATATATAATAATATTAAGAATATTTAATAATATTAAGAATATTTAATAGTACTAAAAATATTTAAAAATATTAAGAATATTTAATAATATTAAGAATGCATAAATATACTAAACCGACGAAGAAGAAGATTATGATGAAGACAACGAGAAAAATATATGCAAGCTACTAGGCTTTCCTGAAGTTCTTTGCTGCGACGAGAAACCGTTCTGGACATGAGGGAGACATATGCAGCATTCATTTTTGATGGAGACATTCCGAAATTTCCTTTGTATTGGACGCAAGATCCATTAAAGTTCAATTTGTGGTCTTGCCACTCAATGAATGCTGCTGATCGTCATGTTATTGAAGTTTTTGGTCACATCTCGTATCGAATTCCCACTCGCGCTTTACTACAATTGTATACTTCAAAAAGTCCACAAGAGGATCTCATTGGTATGTGATTGTTTCGCTTTTTTCTTGTTTTATAGCATGAGATTTTTAACTTTGCTAAATTTTTTATTGATTTTCAGCATTAATGGCGGCCACAAATTCGAAAGGTCGTTCATACTTTACGAAACTTCTTAACAGAGCTGGTGATGTTACTCCTCGACGGAAAAATGTGGTCAAACCGGTAGTGGAGGTAGGAACCATGGAACCTCTTTCTCGTATTGAAGCCGCTGAACCTGCGAAGGATGATCACGATGTTGGACCTTAAAAAAAGTCCAAGAAACGTGCTAGAAGTAGCAAAAAATCACATTCCTCTTCTCGGCGTCACCGTCATTGTGAAGGTGGCTCAACGGAACCTCTTCCTGAATCTATTTTTGGTGCTTCTACGAAATATGCTAAGTTTGTCCAAACTTCGTTTACTGAGTCGTCTTATAATATGTTGAAAGCTGAGGATGCAGCTTCTTTGGCTGATTCTATCATCGAACTTTCGAGTAGAACTCTTTTGATTGGAAAGATGGTGAAAGTAAAGAATGGTAGCTGCGTGTCACTTGCCGAGTTTGAAAAGTTAAAGAGTGAGTTTGCCGAGAGTAAGGATAAAAATGTCGCTTTGTCTTCGCAATTAAAAGAGATGAGTTTGCAGAAGAAGCAGCAAGAGGTAGAAACATAAAGTCTTGAAAGCAAATTTCTGATTTAAAAGTCATGAGTTTGAAGACTGGTGAGGAGATCACTCAACTTCGTAATGAGAATCAATTGCTTGATGGAAGAGTTTCATAATTATCTTCCGTGAAGGAGTCTAATACCAACACCATCAAGGCTATGGAGGACAAGATTGGGCAATTGAAGGTGGATGTTTTTGAAGCCCAAAACTTCATTTTGGAACAACACAAGTTAGGTTTTGCGAAAGCTTTGGAACAAGCGAAGTATTTCTATAAGATTCCTATTGATGAAGGCAATTTTGATGTTGAGAAAGATTTTTATAATGGTGAGTTAATGCCTGTTAATGAAATTCCTGAAGATGATACCGAAGATGTTGATGCCGAGAGCTAAATGGATATGTGCTCTCATTTTTTGTTTTTAACTCTCGGTTTTAGTTAACGAGAAGCGAATTTGTTTTGGAATGCTATGACATCTGATCCATGTATGGATATTTGCGTTTTTAATGTAATTCCTTTTTGGAACTTTAGCACGTATAAAGTTTATTGTTTTCCCTTGTGTTTAAGTTGATTTTTTGTTACTATAAATATCATCTGAGCTTTCGATTTTAACTTCTTTTTTCTATCCTTCAAGTTATCTAATTGTCTGCTCAATATTTTCTTTCGGTTATAACCATACATTTTGAGAATTCTGCTAACCTTTCGGTTTTCTAATCTTGAAAACTTAGCATTTTTTTATAATTTTATAGCTTTTGAAAGTTGTCAGTTATAATTATTTTTTATAGTAATCGTTGGATTTTAACAGTTTAGTTATACTTGTTGGCTTTATACTCATATCTTTCGGTTTTAATATTTGGCTTAAAAGATATCTTAATTTATTGCATTTCATATAACAGATATGTTCGAGCTCATCTTTCGATATTAGTGATCATGAGAACTACATTATGGGAAATATTTAATTTGATATATATCTTCAAGTGTACCTTTCGGTTTCTAAAGCATGAAATTATTGAGCATCTTGTAACCTGGGCCTTTCGGTTTTTAAGTGTAACACTATTGATCGGTTTCCATGATTTGAATAATTAATTTTATTTTTCGGTTACAAGCAAATGTATCAGAGACCTTTCGGTCCTAACAGCTCAATGCTGATCTTTTGGTCACTTAATTTGTGTTCTTGAAACGTTGTCTTTTGAGTACAAATCCTAATTGGATCTTTCGGTTTCTAAAATCTAAAAGCATAAAATTATTAATGAATTTGGAATTAGGATCTTTCGGTTGGGCTTTGGACGACTAAAAGCTTAATATCAACGTATACGTGACTAATGCATCCGGTTCCATGTTTTCGGTTTTAGCTAATAAAATAACATTTGCAGTTTTAACTTTTGTTATTTTTGCCACCTAGTATAAATTCAACTTACGTTTTGATACATCTTCAATTAGAACTTTGAATTTTTAAGGCATAAAATTATTAATTCTGAACCCTTCAATTGTTGAGTTTGAATCGTAAGCAGTTTTATGATGATACGCGAATGTGTAGCTGGACCTCTCGGTTTTGTAGCAAAACCTTTCGGTTTTTTTTTTTTTTTTTTTTAATAAGACCTCTCGGTTTAGCATGTTTGGAATATATATTAGTTTAATGAGTTTTAATATAACAAACATGAGAATTATAGATAATATTTTTTCAATTTCTAAATAATTATTAACTACCTTTTGGTTTTTGAATTATGAAATTATTGCTCTGGATCTTGCGGTTTTGAAAGCATAAAACTATTAAGCATTTGTTGACAAGTATGTACACAAAAGTCGTCTTTTTACATCTTTTATGTTAACTAAAATAGAACTTTAAATGACTCGCATTCCATGTTCTTGGTATCACTTTCTCTTCTAGAGTTTCTAATCTATAGGCTCCATTTTGCAAATTTTCTATTACCCTGAAAGGACCTTCCTAATTGGATGCCAGCTTTCCATGTCGTGGATCCTTTCGAGCATCAGTTCGCATTCTCCATACCAAATCCCCCTCTTTAAAATCTCTTAATTTTACCTTTGCATTAAATCTCTTCATCGCTCTTCTCTTTACTGCTGTTTCTTTTATTTTTGCTCGTTCTCTAAGTTCTTCAATAAGATCAAGGTCAGTCCTCGAACATTCATTGTTGATATTCCAGTCTTCTATTTGCCTTCGTAACGTTGGTTAATTAACTTCTACCAGTAACATTACATCTGTTCCATAGGTGAGATTGAACGGTGTTTCACCAGTTGACGTTTGTGGTGTGCATCGATATGCCCATAATATCTCTGGCAACGTCTGATAAGTGCCAATGTGTAGTTTTCATGGTTGAGAAAATTGAACACTTTGAAACTTAATTGTTGCTTAATGTAAGAAAATTACCCTAACCTGAGAATTATTGAATCTGATTATATATTTTTTGAACCAAGAAACAAATGAAGAAATTTAATCTCAATTTTTGTGTAAATTGCAAATGAATATGAAGCATTGAAAGAATGTATTCAAGCTGGCATTGAAAGAGAAAAAAAAAAGTAAAAACTTCATTAGATCACAAGAAGATTTAGCTCAAGCTAGAGGATTTAGCTCAAGCTAAAACTGTCCAGAGTTGATTAAAGGTGCAGTACAATTCTAGCCCAGGCTAGAATTGCTAGCTCAAGCTAAAACTGTCCAGAGTTGATTAAAAGGTGCAGTACTGATCTAGCTCAGGATAGAATCGCTAGCTCAAGCTAAAAATGCACCAAAAGATCTAGCTTAAGCTAAATTGGGCTAGCTTGAGCTAAAGTTGATTATATAAATTCTGAAACATAACTCAAAACCAGCGGTGGAAAACAGATTAGGTTTTTTAGAGAGAGACTAGTGAGAGAAAGAGAAGAAACCTCTGTTCTTAGGAGAAGAACTTGCTCAGATCAGCCCTTCTTATGCAATCCAGATCAAGAATGAAGATTGAAGGAGCTGTCATGAGTGGCTAAGTTCTTTCTAACTTGGGATTGAATGTAATTTACCTTGATCAAATGTATTCTTGGTGATATATATATATATATATATATATATAATATTCTCTTTTCTAATCATTTTTGGTATTTTTGTTTTATGCTTATTGCTTGATTCTGTTTGATCAATAGAGTCTTGATTTTGATCCTTAAATTTTAACTGGAAAGTACCTTTAAGGATTTGAAATAGATGAAAATACTTGATAACTTGTAATGCTAGGAATAGATTCCAGGTTATTGATTGCATTATAATTCTGTTCCTAAAGCTGGATGATTTGTTAAATATCTGAGGAATCAGTGTTTGAGAAATTATCTTATGAATTTCATTTGTGAGGAATCAAGATAAATGACTTTAAATTAAGCATCAAGAATAAGTAGTTTTGAGTATTATATATTGTATTATTCAAAATACAGATGATTGAGATAGACGCAATTCAATCCCAAGTATCTTTCTCTATAATTGATAAGTTAGTTTTGTATTTGGTTGAATCAAACCCTATATCTCTTAGTTACTTGTGAAATCTTTAATTTGGTATTGAACAAGTTCTCAACAATCAAAATTATTTTCTATACTTGATGAGTTTTAAAACAGAACATCTTAATTAGAATTGTTCTCTGTGGGTTCGACATTCGTACTTTAAAGAGTACTATATTACAATTGATTCGGTACACTTGCCGAGAAATATCAACAAGTTTTTGGCGTCGTTGCCGGGGAACAATTTCTTTTAAGAATTTCTGAAGTATAACTCATTGAGTATTGTGAATATTTTGTTTTCTTTATGAATATACACTTGTTTATATCTTATTTTTTTTATCCTGTGTTAATCCTTGCTTGAGTTGTCTTAGATACATGCTATTAAGAGGACAGGTTCCTGAAGATCAATTGAAATTTGATCCAAAAATTGAGAAGACAGCTAGAAGAAATCAGAGCAAGAAGAGAGAAGAAAAGAAGAAGCAAGGACAAGCAAAAGGAGAATCTTCCAACACTCTCAACTCACACAATCAAACAGAGTTCCAAATGGCTGAAAATAGACAAAATCCATCTAGAAGGACATTGGGAGACTATGCTATGCAACAAGGACCAAGGCATTTCTCCAGCATAGCTATACCTCCAGCCACCAAATCATTAGAAATGAAGCCAGCTTTTCTTAGCTTAATCAGCACTCATCAATTCACTGGAATGGATCATGAAGACCCTTATACTCATCTATCCACATTCTATGAGTTGGTTGGGACCATGGGCTTCGTGGAAAATGATATTGAATCTGTTTATCTGTGTCTATTTCCTTTCTCACTTGCAGGCAAAGCAAAAGAATGGTTAAAGTCACATCAAAACCAGAGTCTAAGTAGCTGGAATGATGTAGAAGAGAAATTCCTACACAGATTCTTCCCACTCTCTCGATATATCAAGGCTAAGTCTGATATCTCCACATTCAGGCAAGGGCCAGAAGAACCTTTTTGTGAAGCTTGGGAACGCTTTAAAGTGATGTTAAGAAGATGTCCTAATCATGGCTTTGAGGATATTGCTCAGTTGAACATATTCCACAATGGTTTGAGGCCTGATACTAAAATGATCTTGGATGCTGCAGCAGGAGGTACAATGATGAGTGTTGATGCAGAACAAGCTATAAGAATCATTGATGCCTTAGCCTCAATAGATTACCAAGCTCAACATGATAGATATACAGTGCAAAAGAAAGGGGTGTTGGATCTTAGTACTTCAGATGCAATTTTAGCACAAAACAAGATTTTGACTCAGCAAATTGAGGCATTAACCAAGCAAATGTCAAAACTGCCTCAACAATTACATACAATAAATTCTCCTTCAATGCAGAATCAAGCTTTGAAGTGTGATTTTTGTGGCGGAAATCATCTTAATGGCCAATGCTCTTACCAAAATCCATCAGAGGAAGAGGTTCAGTATATGAATAATCAAGGAAGACAAAGTGGCTTTGCATATAATTATCCAAATAACATGGCTCAAGGATGGAGAAATAATCCAAATCAAGGATTTGGGTGGAAGCAAGAGGTTGGATCATCTAACAGACAAGTCCCTTATCAGCAGCAACCACATTATCCTTCCATTCATGAGAGAACATCAAAATTGGAAGATACTTTTGAGAAGTTCATGCAAGCCTCTCTATCCAATCAAAAAAATACTGAAGCATCAATAAGGAATTTAGAAACACAGGTGGGGCAGTTGGCTAAACAGTTAGCTGATAATCAAGGAAGTCAATTTTCAGCCAATACACAAACCAATCCCAAGGAGCATTGCAATTCTATCACTACCAGAAGTGGGATAATTATAGGAAAAGGAATTGGGAAAAACTTAGTTGTTGGGGAGGAGGTTTTAAAAGATAAAGAGAGTGAAAAAGAACAGATTGAGTGTGAGGGAGGAGAAAGAAGGAATAAGGAAGATGTTGTAGATATTGGTGAGAAAATAGAAAAAAAATGAAAAACAAGAGAGGAGTGTTCCTATAAAAGATTTACCTTATCCACATGCTCCTACAAAGAAATGCAAAGAAAGGCAATTTGCAAGATTTATGGATATTCTCAAAAGATTGCAAATTAACATTCCTTTTACTGAAGCTTTAAAGCAGATGCCTACATATGCTAAATTCATGAAAGAATTATTGACAAAGAAAAGAAAATTCAATGACCAGGAGATAGTTGAATTGGAAGCTGGATGCAGTGCTATAATTCAAAAGTCATTATCGCAAAAATCTAGAGATCCTGGGAGTTTCACTTTGCCAGTTACCATAGGAAATCTCACTGTTGGAAAGGCATTATTGGATCTTGGAGCTAGTATTAATTTGATGCCTTCATCAATGCTGAAGAAAATTGGAGATGTAGAAGTGAAACCAACAAGAATGACTTTGCAGTTGGCTGATAGATCAATCAAATATCCACATGGAATAGTTGAAGATTTATTGGTAAAGGTAGATAAATTTCTATTCCCAGTAGATTTTGTTGTAATGGACATTGAAGAAGATGTTGAAGTACCTTTGATATTGGGAAGACCATTCATGAAAACTGCCAATGTTATAATTGATGTAGACAAAGGAAAATTGAAGGTTTGTGTTCTAGATGAAGAAGTAAGCTTTAATGTTTTTGAAGCAAAGAAGTATTCAAATGGTCATAAAGAGTGTTTCAGATTGGATATGAATGTTGTTGAACCTTCAATGATGTTAATCAGGCGTCAAGCTATATGACGTTAAACGAGCGCTTGCTGGGAGGCAACCCAGTGTTTTTGTTTTGAAATGTGTCTTTAATTTTTGTTTTGAAATGTGTTTTTAATTTTTGTTTTGATTTAGTAGTATGTTTTAATATTTGATGTCTTTAAAACCAGTTTGATATGTGAAATGATCATGTAGGTTTGAAATGTTAGGTGAAATGAATGGATGGAAGAAAGCTTAGAAAGGTTTGAAACTTTTGGCAAAGACAAAATGAAAATTTTCAAGAAAATTTCATTGCAGGGTAATTTTAGCTTAAGCTATAACTTTTAGCCTAAGCTAGATATGCAGAAAAAGAAAAAAAAAAATTGTTCTGCAACTTTCGCTTGAGCTAAACTGGGCTAGCTTGAGCTAGAACAAATCTGTTGCTCTCTGTCAAACTTTAGCCTGAGCTAAAATGAGCTAGCTTGAGCTAAAGCAAATATGTTGCTCTCTGCCAAACTTTAGCTTGAGCTAAAATGAGCTAGCTTGAGCTAAAACAAATTTGTTGCTCTATGCCAAATTTTAGCCTGAGCTAAAATGAGCTAGCTTGAGCTAGAACAAATCTGTTGCTCCCTGCCAAATTTTAGCTTAAGCTAAAACGAGCTAGCTTGAGCTAGAACAAATTTTTTGCTCTCTGTCAAATTTTAGCCTGAGCTAAGAAGCTCTAGCCTAAGCTAGTGAGATTTCTAAAAAAAAAAAAAAAACTGCAGCATTTTATAAAAATCACATTTTGAAAACCCTGCAACCTAACTCAGTTTCAGAAGCACCCTCTGTTCTAAAAAATTCCAAAGCTTCCATCTACATAACCATTCTCAAACAAACATTTCATCTACATTGCCATTATCAAGGTAAGTAATTACTCATCTCCAAAATCATTTTCATTGCCATTTCCATTCAACCAAGTCCAGTCATGCGTGTTTCTGCTTCCATTTCACAGTTTCGTTTTTAAATTGAAAGATTCAATCTTTTTGAAACTTCAATGTCTTGATGTTGAATAGGATTGTGGAATAGGATAATCAAAGTTAAGTACGGTTTCCATGGATAAAATACCAAAATAAAAAGTACTCATTCAATTTCATTTTATACATTGCATATCAAGTGTTTGTTGAAATGCCAATCAAATAAAACACTTTGATTTGAGAAATGTTTATTCTTACTTGTGCAGAAAAATGAGTCGCACCAAATCCACAACTGGTATTAAATAATTTGTCGTTGACACCCACTGAATTTGATGATTATCTATCTTGGCATGGGGACATGCACAATTTTTCAGGGGAGGCAGGAGAGTTTGGAGTTGGGATTAGAGTTGAAGAGACACCAGAAATGGCAGCTGGAACAACTGGAGCAGCAGCAGATGATGAACATTCAAGTTCAGAATGATGATGTTGGCATAGAGCAGAACAAAATCACAAGAGGAGATTGATACTTATCATGCACAATGACCAAAAACTGGTTTTATCTTTTTGTTTATCTTTACTTTCAGTTTAATTTAGTAAGTTGACTTTAGCAGTTTAGTTTAATATTTCTTACTTTAGCTTTTGTTGATGGCAAGCTTAAGTTAGTATAGTGGTTGATGTTTGCATATTTTGTGAAGTGAAATCTTGTATATAGATAGATGATGGTATGATTTTTTGGAAAAAAGAAAACAAACAATAGTTTTAAATTAGAACAACTAAATGGATTGATCAGAGACTTAATTTGAAAAAGAATTTGTGGGTGAAACTATCACTCAGATTGAGAAAGGATAGTAATGTGTAAAAGTTGGAACAATGTAAACAGTTGAAAGCAATGGCTGAGAACAAATGAGGAATTGAAATTAGCCAACCAAGTGAGAGTGTGAAACCTTTAAACAGTTTGAGAGACTTTCACTAGTGAAGAGTTAATTGAGGTTGCCTAATTTTCTAGTCAATTTGCATCACAAAATCAAATATGGAGATGATTGAGGCATGTTTAATAGAGTTGGAGGTGAGAAAACTCATAACCAAACAGCTAACCTTTGCAATATATGATGAAATGTGCAGAAAAATAACCCTTTTTGAGCTGAAATTTGTTTTATTGCACCCTAGCTTCTGATATACATATATTTTCCTACCTTGTGGTATGCTAACAAAAGGAGAGCATAGGTGCAATTCAAATTTCTATAATTAAAAGAATTGGGTTTGGTGTGGCAGCTGGGATTTTGAGAATGAAAGAAAAAAAAGAAAAAAAAAAGCAAAGGGGATTACAAGAATATAAAAAGAAGCAATGTGAATGAATCTTATGGAAGGGATAATGGATAACACAATTAGAAATTGAATTGCAAATATGCTAATCTTTTGTTAAGTGTGCATTTTGTTATCCTGGAAAAACCAAATTTTCTTTGTAACCCAACCTCATTACAACCTGAAAAAGACCTCAAGATCTATGTTTGTGAAAGTGTTTGTAATCAACTGGAAATGAAGGGCAACCTTAAATTAAATTGGAATTCAGTGAAAAAAAGAGGGAAAACACTCACCAGTGAGGAATGAAGAGAGAAATTCCTTAGTTTGATTCTCAGTGAAGAGTAAAATTGTTTACCTTGGAAATTGAATACATTCTTATCCTGTTTTGGTTTGAATTGATAGGAAACACCATAATTTTTTGTTGAATTATCTTGTGCTCTTTCCATGAAGTTATTCTGATATTAAACTATAAATTTGATTTCTAAGGATTTTGGGGAAGAATGAACTCATATTTTTTGGGATTCAATTACTTTGCTTGAGGACAAGCAAGATTCTAGGTTGAGGGGAATTTGATAAGTGCCAATGTGTAGTTTTCATGGTTGAGAAAATTGAACACTTTGAAACTTAATTGTTGCTTAATGTAAGAAAATTACCCTAATCTGAGAATTATTGAATCTGATTATATATTTTTTGAACCAAGAAACAAATGAAGAAATTTAATCTCAATTTTTGTGTAAATTGCAGATGAATATGAAGCATTGAAAGAATGTATTCAAGCTGGCATTGAAAGAGAAAAAAAAAAGTAAAAACTTAATTAGATCACAAGAAGATTTAGCTCAAGCTAGAGGATTTAGCTCAAGCTAAAACTGTCCAAAGTTGATTAAAGGTGCAGTACAATTCTAGCCCAGGCTAGAATTGCTAGCTCAAGCTAAAACTGTTCAGAGTTGATTAAAAGGTGTAGTACTGATCTAGCTCAGGCTAGAATCGCTAGATCAAGCTAAAAATGCACCAAAAGATCTAGCTTAAGCTAAATTGGGCTAGCTTGAGCTAAAGTTGATTATATAAATTCTTAAACATAACTCAAAACCAGCGATGGAAAACAGATTAGGTTTTTTAGAGAGAGACTAGTGAGAGAAAGAGAAGAAACCTCTGTTCTTAGGAGAAGAACTTGCTCAGATCAGCCCTTCTTATGCAATCCAGATCAAGAATGAAGATTGGAGGAGTTGTCATGAGTGGCTAAGTTCTCTCTAACTTGGGATTGAATGTAATTTACCTTGATCAAATGTATTCTTGGTGATATATATATATATATATATATATAATATTCTCTTTTCTACTCGTTCTTGGTATTTTTGTTTTATGCTTATTGCTTGATTCTGTCTGATCAATAGAGTCTTGATTTTGATCCTTAAATTTAATTGGAAAGTACCTTTAAGGATCTGAAATAGACGAAAATACTTGATAACTTGTAATGCTAGGAATAGATTCCAGGTTATTGATTGCATTATAATTTTGTTCCTAAAGCTGGATGATTTGTTAAATATCTAAGGAATCAGTGTTTGAGAAATTATCTTATGAATTTCATCTGTGAGGAATCAAGATGAATGACTTTAAATTAAGCATCAAGAATAAGTAGTTTTGAGTATTATATATTGTATTATTCAAAATACAGATGATTGAGATAGACGCAATTCAATACCAAGTATCTTTCTCTATAATTGATAAGGTAGTTTTGTATTTGGTTGAATCAAACCCTATATCTCTTAGTTACTTGTGAAATCTTTAATTTGGTAATGAACAAGTTCTCAACAATCAAAATTATTTTCTATACTTAATGAGTTTTAAAACAGAACATCTTAATTAGAATTGTTCTCTGTGGGTTTGACATTCGTACTTTAAAGAGTACTATATTACAATTGATTCGGTACACTTGCCGAGAAATATCAACAACTTCTCGGCCCATAAACCTTTAACACTCCCTAACCTCTTCTTTAATTGTCCAAGAATAACTTTGTTTGCAGCTTCGGCCTGTCCATTCGTTTGCGGATGTTCAACTGAAGTGGTTGTGGACTTGATCCCCAAATCTGCATAAAATTTCATAAGTTTTTTGTCAATGAATTGTCGGCCATTGTCACTTACAATAGTGTGTGGGATTCCGAATCGACATATTATATTTTTCCATACAAACGTTTGAACTTGCTGAGCCGTTATCTTAGTCAATGCTTCTGCTTCTATCCATTTTGTAAAGTAGTCTACAGCTACTATCATGAACTTGGTTTGGCCACGTCCAAGCGGAAACGGACCAAGTATATCAATTCCCCACTTTGCAAATGGCCATGGAGAAATAATTTCTTGCAACTCCCGCGCTGGTATATGATTTAAACTTCCAAACTCTTGACACTTTTTACATGCTTTAACATAAATTTTGCAATCCTCTCGGATTGTTGGCCAATAATAACCAGCTCTGCAGACTTTTGTTGCCATTGTTCGAGCTCCACAATGCAGTCCACAAATTCCTTCATGAAGCTCTTTAACTACATATTCAACTTGTTCTTTGGTCAGACATTTTAATAGAGGCATATACAACTCGTCACCAATTAAAATGAAACTAGCCATTTTCTTCGCTGTTTTTGCATCTGGCTCAACACCTTGCTCTTGACTCTTTATAACTTCTATGTATGTTTTTATCCATTCATCTTTGAATGTCACAACATTAAAGCATTCTTCTAGGCTAACAGTCGGATGGATGAGGGTTTGTTGTATGACTAAATTATGTTGCACTTGTCGTTGTTGGCTTGCTAATTTAGATAGCGAGTCTGCTTTCATGTTTAATTCTCTCGGAATATATTTCATTTTGGCCTTATTAAAACATTGCATAATATTTAACACTTTATGATAATATTTCATTAATAAAGGGTCTTTCACCTGATACTCCCCTTGCACCTGTCCCACTGACAACTGTGAGTCAGTTTTGCATACGACATTTTCAACTCCCATGTATCTGACCAATAATAACCCTGCAACAAGAGCTTCATATTCGGCCTGGTTGTTGGATGTTTTGAACTCAAATTTTAACGCCATCTCCACTTGGAAGTTATCTGGTCCTTCAAGTACTATCCCTGCTTCGCTTCCTCTTTTGCTTGACGTGCCATCTACATACAATGTCCATTGCTCCTGTTGTGTTGTTGTCGGCATCTGAATAATGAAATCCACAAGGGATTGGGCTTTGATTGGTCCTCTTGGTTCATACTTGATTCCATATTCTGAAAGCTCCATCGACCATGTCACCATTCTACCTGCAAGTTCTGGTTTTCTCAAAATTTTAGATATTGGATAATCTGTCCTCACAATTATCTGATGATTCTGAAAATATGGTCGAAAACGCCTCGCGGCATACACCAGTGTTAAGGCAACTTTTTCAACCTTGGGATATCTGGTTTCAGCATTTTGAAGGGATCTACTTACGAAATATATCGGTTTTTTCTCTGGGTTTTCTTGCATCAAGGCAGCTCCTATGGCTTCATTTGAAGTTGCTAGGTAAAAAATGATGGGTTGGGTTGGCACAGGTTTAACTAAGATTGGGGGTTCGGCCACTATACTTTTGATATGAGAAAAGGCTTGCTCACATAGCTCATTCCACTCAAAGGTTTCGGATTTTTTTAACAAGTTTACTATCGGTTTAGCTTTCTCGGCCAATATTGGTAGAAATCTTGATAATGAGTTCAGTTTTCCCACTAGTCTTTGTACTTCTTTCAAGTTTTTCGGACTTCCCATCTTCATTATTGCTTCACATTTATCAGGGTTTGCCTCAATACCTCTGTTTGTTAACATGAACCCTAAAAATTTTCCTCCTCTCACACCGAAAACACACTTCTATGGATTGAGACGAATATTGTACTTTCTTATTCGTGCAAACACCTCCTCATGGTCTTCTAAATGTTTCTCTACTTCTCCTGATTTTACAATCATATCATCAACATAAACTTCCATGTTCTTTTAAATTTGATTTTTGAACACCTTGTCCATCAACCTTTGATATGTTGCTCCAGCATTCTTCAAACCGAAAGGCATGACTTTATAACAATAGTTTGCAGTATCTATGGTGAAAGCTGTTTTTGGGATATCCGGTTCATACATTTGTATTTGATTATACCCTGAGTAGGCATCAAGAAAACTCATCATCTCTTGACCAGACGCCCCATCCACCAATCGGTCTATGTTGGGTAATGGATATGTGTCTTTCGAGCAGGCTTTATTCAGGTCTGTATAGTCTGTGCACATTCTCCATTTTCCATTCGATTTTCTAACAAGCACCACATTGGATAGCCATGTCGTATACTGAGCCTCTCGAATGAAACCAGCTTGCATCAACTTTTTGGTTTCCTCAATTGCTGCCTTTCGTCTTTCTTCTCCCAACTTTCTTCATTTTTGAGATACCGGTCTTGCTTCTCGGCAAACAGACAACTTGTGACAAATTACCTCCGGATCAATTCCAGGAATATCAGATGGTTTCCAAGCGAATAAATCTTTGTTGTTACGTAACACCGTGATGAGTTTGTTCAACAATTCTTCAGGCAAACTTCCACCTATGTAAGTACATTGTTTCTCGTCCCGACCCAATACCACAGTTGTTGTCTCTTCTTTTGGTTCTAACCTCTCATCATTTAATCTGGGGTCCAGATCTACCATTGTCACTATTCTTTCAGTATCTTTATTTGCTTTCAAATTCATCTTCAAACCTGCTGCATAACACTTTCGAGCATCTTTTTGATTGACATAAATCGTTGCTATCTCCTCCTTTTCTGTTGGGAATTTCATGGCTAAGTGCGGTGTTGAGACTATTGTTCCCAACTTGTTCAAAGAAGACCGTCCCAACAACATGTTGTATGACGTGGATGCATCCACCACCAAATATCTTATTTTAATCTTTTTAGTTTTGCTGCCTCTTCCAAACGTTGTTATTAGATCAACATACCCTTTGGTGCTAACTCTTTCACCCGAGAAACCAATGATTTGCTCTCGGAAAGGTACTATGTCTTCCTCTCTCAAATGTAACCTTTTAAAAGTATCCCAAAACAAGATATCAACTGAACTTCCCTGATCAACCAAGGTCTTCATGACAGCTTATTCGGCTATCTCCACCGTTACCAGCATAGGATCATCATGATCAGGATCAATTTCTTGAAAGTCTTCGTTTGTGAAGAGCATCGGTGGTAGAGTTCTTCTTTCAAAAACATGATTAACAGTTCTGATACTTCTCCGATGTTGTTTTCTTGCTGACGAAGATTCTTTTCCAGAGAAGCCACCTGAAATTGTATTTATAAACCCCCTGATCGACCTTCCCAAACTTCGTTCCCTGCTTCGCCTTACTGACTGTGTGTTTTGATAAACTCTATCACTTCTTTCTTCTAGTCTTCCAAGCCTTCTATCATTTCTTTTATCTACTCGTTTATTTTCTCTTCTTTCAAACCTTTCCACCCTTCTTTCTCCTATCTCTCCCCCTCTCAAACTTCTCTCAGGGCTTAACCATACTCTTGCATTTCCCCCTCGGATAAAACGTTTCAACTGCCTCGCATGAATCAACTCTTCTATTCTGTCTTTCAACCCAATGCATTCTTCCGTATGATGACCATGATTTTTATGATACTCACAATGCTTGGTGTGATCTACTCTCTCCGGTGTTCTTGCTTTTCTTGGTGGTGGTATTATTTCTGCTGCCATGGCTTCCTGTAAAACTCTAGCTCTATTTGTATTTAAAGGTGTGTATTGTTGGAATTTTCGACTCCTAAACTCTTCTCGGGCTCTTCTAGCCACAAGTACACTTTCTCTTTCTATCACCCTCTTCTCACCTCCATCAATCCTTACTTGGTTTCGGAACTCTCTCAGTTCTTCCATTTGCATAAATTTTGATGCCCGTTGCCTTAGTTCATCAAGATTAGTCACGGGTTTTTTACAAAGACTATCGGCAAATGGTTCCGGTTTTAGTGTTGTTATCATGTGATGCATGGTAACCTCTGGGTTGAGATTTCGAATCCCCAAGGCAACTTTTCCAAAACGTTCCATGAACATTCTTAATGACTCTCCCTTCTCTTGTCTTATGTTTACTAAGGCAATCGATGTTAAATGATGAGGGCGACTAGTTGCAAACTGAGCACCAAACTTTTCCACTAATGTATCGAAACAATCTACACTCAAAGGTGGGAGGCGTGTGAACCAACTCAATGCTGCTCCTTTCAGGGTTGTAGGGAATACTCTGCACATAACCGCATCATTCCATGTATATAAGCTGATTTGAGTAGTATATATTGCAATATGTTCATCAGGGTTTGTACTTCCATCATATTTGTCAATGGTCAAATTTTTCCAATTGTCAGGTAATGGAGTATCAACTATAACATCATAGAACAGATGTTTTCTGGAAGATGCCCCTGCAAAAACCCCAGAGTTTTCAAGCAATCTTCTCTTGGTTTGGGAACTTTCGTTGTGATATAACCTTTCATTCATTTGTGATCTAGGTTGAACGGTTTCGAAGGATGAATTCAAAACTGTTTCCTCTTGTAATTTTCTCCTCATATGTGCATTTTCGGCTCTCAACATACTTAACTCTTCTTCATTATTCTTTTTTAGCGTCTCAAATTCTTTTTGCAGTTGTACCAACATTGCCATTGACATATTAACATTGTCTGCATGCTCTTCACCTTGTTGTTCTCTTTGACTCATCTTGTCTTCAACCTTTTTCAAGTACTTCTCGGTCCCACGGTGGGCGCCAAAATGTTCTTACAACAAGGACCAAGAACACTGGAATCAGGTTGACAAGATTAGCTCTTATACAAATCTTCCAATCTTGGGCTGGACTCTCTCGGTTTCTTCTTGGGCTGGATACTCTGGGCTTCTCCTGACGTTGGGTGCTCTCGGCTTCTCCTCAAGGTAGGTGCTCTTAGCTTATCTTTTGGCTAGGTGCTCTCGGCTTCTCCTCAGGGTAGGTGCTCTCGGCTTCTCTTTCGGCTAGGTGCTCTCGGCTTCTCCTTCACACAGATGGGGGGTGTACCTGCAAGTCGCTCCGATGCCAAAGTCAGAAATGATGTAATGTTCATCAGACCAAAATCACTCTTACTTACCTCTCATGTTGATCTCCTATTTATACAGTTTCCTTAATGGGCTTTTCACTTTACCTTTGAACTTTCTTTCTACATCATTTTATTATTTACGCACCCCTTAACATAGGTTTCTTATGTAAATTTGGGTCTTGATATATATATATATATATATATATATATATATATGTTTTAATTTTATTTTATATATTTATTGTTATAATCGAGAGGTTATTTCGGTATTAGCTTTCGGCCTAATCTCTCGGTTTTTGCCTATCAGCACAATATATTTATTGTTATAATCGAGAGGTTATTTTGGTATTAGCTTTCGGCCTAACCTCTCGGTTTTGACCTATCAGTACAATTTTAATAACATAAGCAGTTTTCTGTTTTTTTTTAACAATCAAATCTTATTTATTTCTTAAATAAATGATTATTTAAAAATTATTTATTTCAAAAACACTTGTTTTAAATTAAACCCAATTGTTCAATGTTTTAACCTTAAATAATCAAGTGCTTATTCTTATTTAATCCAGAAGGATTCTCATGCTTCTTATTAAATTTATTTTTTTAGTAATCATGATATATATATCTTTATATTAATGAAGATTTTTTTCAACCATGTTTTTATATATTTAAGGTTTGAAAGAGATCTAGTCTAAAAAGATTCAACTACAATTCATTTAATGAAATTAAATTCAATATATTAACTATTTCGGTCTTATTCTTCATACTGTCTTGTTTCCATAATTTTTTTTCCATGTTATTAATGTAAAGTATTTGATAAAGACAACCACTTACTGTCTTGTAAGGTTTTGTTTGTGTGTGTTACACGTATTGTTTGATCCACATGATTAAGCATGAATATCATTGTCATGAATCATGACTTTAGTTCTTTATTAAGTTGAAGACAAATATATCATAAAAGTATACTTTAGAAAAAATGTACTTGCTGATTGAACAATCATCAAGTGTCAAGGCAAAAAGCTTGCCGTCAAAATTGAGACATTTGATAACCATCACGGAAGTAAGTGACAAGAACGGAATTGCTAAGAGATAGATTGGAAAGAAGAAGATAAAGTAACTCCTCAATTAGGATCACTCATGGATCAAGGTACGTGTCTATTCCTTCTTGATTGTATGATTGTGTGAGAATCATAATATGATAAGATCTATATGAGAACATTATTGTATGTGTTCAATTTACGTTCATTCATGTTTAAAATTTACATGTGGTATCAAAGCCTCGTTGCTCATCTTGTGATTCTCCATTAATGCTTTTCCAAAATCAAAGAACCCTAATTTTAAAATATTTTCAATTTAAGAACTCTAATTTTAAAATTAGGATTTATAGATTAAGGTTTTCATTCCTCTATAATAGATCCCTAATTGTCCTAAACCATCAAAGTCAAAAAACCCTAATTTTAATTAATCCCAATTGAAGAACCCTAATTTTAAAATTAGGGGTTTATGAAGTGTGCCTCTTTTTGTCATTTTGAAAACTTTCATTAATTTAATTTTTAATTCAATTGAAGAAAGATGAAACTGCAATCATCTTTTCCCGTGGCACTTTTAGTTATGGTTGAGACTTTTTGTACCTGGTATAACTGGGCTCGGAAATTCACAGCATCATAAATTGAAGAAAGACGAAACTGTACAGCTTAAATTCGTTCCTACACGAATTCACAATTAATAATTTACGTTAATTAATTCAGGTGCACCTTACGGCTTTACGTCATTTTTTTTTTTAGTTTAATTAAAGTTTTAATTCAAATTTTATTATGTTATTATTATTAATTAATTCAATTTGAATTATATTAAAGTTTAATTAAAGTTTTAATGAAATTTTATTATGTTTTAATGTAATTTTATTTGCATTAAATTAAAGTTTCTTGATCATGATGAGATTTTTTTTTTTGGTTTTTACCAAAATGGGGTCCGTTTAAAAAAAATTACAAATTTAGGCAAGTCGTGCCAATTCGGCACGACTTCATATGTAGAAATCGTTCCAATTAGGCATAACTTCTGCCATGTCATACTGAAGTCGTGCCAACTTGGCATGACTTCTGCCCTGTCATACAGAAGTCGTGCCAACTTGGCACGACTTGGATAATCGTGTATGAATCATGTTTGACGGTAATGTAATACAATAACTTGATTATTTGATTAATTAAAAAATGAAGAAAATTGTTATTGAATTTGGAAATAAATATATAAATGAAAAATTATTGTATTTGAAAAATAAATAGAGAATTATTGTTGTGAATTTGCAAAATAAATAGTTTGAGAAGTAATGATTTTACAAAACACGTAATGATGAGAAAAGATGAATTTATATGGATGTTTAAAGTCATATTTGTGTTATAAGTTTTAAAAATACCTAGCTTACCCTTTGTTTTGTTTTGTGGTTGTTTTTCTTTGATATGTGATGATCGTGTATTTTACACGGGGAGCAGAGGATGTTATAGGTGATAAAGTTTCTCGGTGAGAAGATGGATGATGGAAAATGTTTATTTTTCTTTTGAAATTGTGTTTTAAATTTTATGTAAATGTTTCAAGTCTTATGAAGAGAGAAATAATTTGAAATATTATAATAATAAAATTTTAGATATATTTGTATTATGTTTATATATTTATTTTAATATTTTATACGGATTATGGTTATAGATATGAGAAAATTTAGGGATGTTACAAATAATATATAATAATATTAATAATATTTAATATAATATGAAGAATTATAAAATTATAACTCATAATATTTAATAAAATTAATAGTATTTAATAATATTAGTAATATTTAATAATATTAATAATATTAATAATATTAATAATATAATAATATAATAATATTAATAATATATAATAATATAATAATATTAATAATATATAATAATATAATAATATTAATAATATTTAATAATATTAATATAATATGAAAAATTATAAAATTATAAAATCATAATTCATAATATTAATAATATTTAATAATGTTAGTAATATTTAATAATATTAATAATATATAATAATATTAATAATATTAATAATATATAATAATATTAATAATATATAATAATATTAATAATATTTAATAATATTATCAATATATAATAATATTAATAATATTAATCACATTAATAATATTTCATAATAATATATAATAATATTAATAATATTAACAATATTTAATAATATTAATAATATTTGATGCACCATGCAATTACGTGCGCTCCATTTGATGCACCACACCATACAAGGAATATTCATCTTCCTGGACTCTAATAGTTTCCATAATAAATAAATAATTATTTTATAAATATTACACATTATACACAACTTTATCCTCTTCCACATATTATACTAATAAAATAAACTTTTCTCTTTTTCCTAACATATAAATATGCCACTCAACACTTCCTACTCTGTTCCAGAAACTTCATCTTCTTTTTCTTCACCTTCTCCCACCGTCACAAGCTCCTCCTCTCCACTCATCTCAGAATATCGGCACGTAACATGGTTCTCCAGCCAAGTGTGGATGCAGTTTGCGTGGAAGATGTGCTTACAGTGGGCAGTCATCTTCACCTCCTCTCCCTTTGCCACCCTCTCCAGACAGACAATACACTCCCCAACTGCTTCGACCACCACGCCCACCACCGTTAGAAGTCTCGAAGCCACGGGATTTGACACCGCTTGTCCTTGGAGGTCGCCTGCCACGGGATTCGTCGTGGAGGATCGCCTTCGAATGTAGAAATATACCAAACCAACAAAAAAGAAGATGATAATGAAGACAATGAGAAAGATATAATAATATTAATAATATTTAATAATATTAATAATATATAATAATATTAATAATATATAATAATATTAATAATATATAATAATATTTAATAATATTAATAATATTTAATAATATTAATAATATTTAATAATATTAATAATATTTAATAATATTAATAATATTTAATAATATTAATAATATTTAATAATATTAATAATATTTAATAATATTAATAATATTTAATAATATTAATAATATTTAATATTATAAATAATATTAATACTATTTAATATTATAAATAATATTAATACTATTTAATAATATTAATAATATTTAATATAATATGAAGAATTATAGAATCATAATTCACCATATTAATAATATTTAATAATATTAGTAATATTTAATAATATTAATAATATTTAATAATATTAATAATATTTAATGATATTAGTAAGATTTAATAATATTAATAATATTAATAATATATAATAATATTAATAATATATAATAATAGTAATAATATATAATAATATTAATAATATATAATAATATTAATAATATTTAATAATAATATTAATAATATTAATAATATTTAATAATAATATTAATAATATTAATAATATTTAATAATAATATTAATAATATTTAATAATATTAATAATATTTAATATTAATATTAATAATATTTAATAATATTAATAATATTTGATGCGCCACTACATGTCGCGTGCAATTACGTGCGCTCCATTTGATGCACCACACCAGACAAGGAATATTCATCTTCATTGACTGTAATAGTTTCCATAACAAATAAATAATTATTTTATAAATATTACACATTACGCACAACTTTATCCTCTTCCACACAATATACTAATAAAAGAAATTTTTCTCTCAGTCCTAACATATAAATATATCACTCAACACTTCCTACTCTGTTTGAGAAACTTCATCTTCTTCTTCTTCTTCTTCACCTCCTCCCACCGTCACAAGCTCCTCCTCTCTACTCATCTCAAAATATCGGCACACCGGGCACCTACCATGGTTCTCCAGCCAAGTGTCAATGTAGTTGGTGTGGAAGATGTGCTGACAGTGGCCATTCATCTTCACGTCCTCTCCCTCTGCCACCCCCTCTAGGCAGATACTACACCCCAGCTGCTTCGGCCACCACGGCCACCACCGTCATTATAAATTGAAAATAGTCGTTGTCGTTTAACTTTTTACACCAGTAAAAGTAAGACTTAAACGGACTAGCATGTTAACATGTGAGTTGGTCTTATGTTTTGCTATCCGATTGTGGACCAACTCATACATCCCTTCCCCCACATTGTGATTCTTAACCCACGATCCCCACAGAAGATCCAAATTCCTATTTTCCGAAAACAGGATTGTGTCCAAAGAATTCTACTGCAAGATCTGAAGCTATCCAAAAAATAGAACATGTACTATCTACGGAATAAATATGTTTCCAATAACCTGCATTGAACTCTTTGTATTCATTTTGTGTTTGCATTGTTTGAATAGAAAAGTTTTTTGAAAACTATGTTGGATTGTACTGGATTCTTAATTGATTATTGAAAACTAAAATATTTTCTGTCTTTAACCAAAACCAGTAATAATCAGTTTTTTTAAAGTTTAATCTGTTGATTTTTCTCTGTTACTAAAATTGAAAAAACAATCCGTTGTTTTTAAATATACTCTATTGAAATTAATTCTGAAATTTATTTCTTAAAACATATTCAAATCTTTTGTAATTGAAATTGATTTTCACTTGTGTCTTGTGATTTGTGTGCTAGAATTTACATGTTTGTATATTTGCATATATTAAAGGAGTTAAAAGCCATTAAGAACTAGACAAAGGTATACATTCATGAAAGATAAAATTTATTTTTTTAATTTTTAAAAATGGTTGTTTTGAAAGACTAAACCTATACTAATTTTATTATATACAAGGATTAAATTATTAAAGAAGAACTAAATCTAAAAAGTATAATACTTTTTAGTTAATAAAATAATTTTTACAAGTGAATAAAACATATTTTAAAACTATTAACATTTGTAATGTTAGATTTTCGTACCTTTTACTACAGTTTTTTTTGCATTATTAATAAATTAAAAACAAAACGGATTATATTTTAAAATAATTACTAATTTTATCATATTATAATTGGATAATATAAAAATATTTGCACCTCCTCTTGGGAAATAAAATATTAAATAAATAATTTTTTTATTATATAAAGAAAATAAAATATCAAACAAATAATTGTTTCATTATATAAACTAGATTATTACAAGTGTCATATATTTTTGCGGTCTTTTTGTATTTTTTTTATTCTTTTTATATTTATATAATATTAATAATATTAATAATATTAACAATATATAAATAATATATAATAATATTAACAATATTTAATAATATTTAATAATAGTAATAATATTTAATAATATTAGTAATATTTAATAATATATAATAATATTAATAATATATACTAATATTAATAATATATAATAATATTAATAATATAATAATATTAATAATATTTAATAATTTATAATAATATTTAATATTATTAATAATATATAATAATATTAATAAAATATAATAATATTACTAATATTTAATAATATTAATAATATTTAATAATATTAATAATATTTGATGCACCACATTGCGATTACGTGCAGTTACGTGCGCTCCTTTTGATGCACCACACCAGTCAAGGAAGTATATCAAACCGACGAAGAATAAGATGATGATGAAGACAGCGAGAAATATGTATGCAAGTGTCGGACTGAAGCTACTGGCCTTTGCTGCACCACTTCCTGGCGGCGGCGGCGAGAAACCGTTTGGGGAATGATGGAGAGTAGGAACGGTGAACATTCTTCGGTGCATGGTTTCTTTTCTTTTCTAAGATTAACGTTGCTCTATTTTTCCGTCTCATGTTCTTCCATCTTACAGAGAGGAATCTTGTCACAGTTGCTCATAATATTAATAATATTTAATAATATTAATAAGATTTAATAATATTAATAATATTTAATAATATTATTAAAATATATAATAATATTAATAATATTTAATAATAGTAATAATATTTAATAATAGTAATAATATTTAATAATATTAGTAATATTTAATAATATATAATAATATTAATAATATATAATAATATTTAATAATATTTAATAATATTTAATAATATTTAATAATATTAATAATATTTAATAATATTTAATAATATTAATAATATATAATAATATTTAATAATATTAATAATATATAATAATATTAATAATATATAATAATATTAATAATATATAATAATATTAATAATATTTAATAATATTAATAATATATAATAATATTAATAAAATATAATAATATTACTCATATATAATAATATTATTAATATTTGATGCACTACTACGTGTCGATTACGTGCAATTGCGTGCGCTGCATTTGATGCACCACACCAACCAAGGAATATTCATCTTCATTGACGGTAATAGTTTCTATAACAAATAAATAATTATTTTATAAATATTACACATTACTCATAGTTTTATACTCTTCCACACATTATACTAATAAAATAAACATTTCTCTCACTCCTAACATATAAATATGCCACTCATCACTTCCTACTCTGTTCTAGAAACTTCATCTTCTTCTTCTTCACCTCCTACTACTCTGTTCTAGAAACTTCATCTTCTTCTTCTTCTTCACCTCCTACTACTCTGATACTGCGTTTCGGATTGGGTTGGTTAGGTTACCAAATGCACCTATTTATTCTTTATTAAAATATTATGATACAATGTCAAATAGATTGAATCAAATAGTAGAAGCACACTATTTTATAAATATTTCACATTACACATATTACACTGCGTTTCGGATTGGGTTGGTTAGTAATAAAATATAATAATATTACTAACATTTAATAATATTAATGATATTTAATAATACTAATAATATTTGATGCACCACTACATTGCGATTACGTGCAATTACATGCGCTCCATTTGATGCACCAATTCAGCCAAGGAATATTCATCTTCACGTTCTCTCCCTCTGCCACCCCTCCAGACAGATAGTACACTCCCCAAATGCTTCAGCCACCACGACCACCACCGTTAGAGGTCTCGAAACCACGGGATTCGACACCGCTTGCCCTAGGATTTTGCTGGCCGAGGGGTTCGTCGAGGAGGATCGCCTTCGCAAGTAGAAGTATATCAAACCGACGAAGAAGAAGATGATGATGAAGAGACAACGAGAAATATGTATGCAAGTGTCGGACTGAAGCTACTGGCCTTTGCTGCACCACTTTCTGGCGGCGGCGGCGAGAAATCGTTTGAGGCCTGAGGGAGAGGAGGAACGGTGAACATCCTTCTGTGCATGGTTTCTTTTCTTTTCTAAGATTAACGATGTTCTATTTTTCCGTCTCATGTTCTTCCATCTAATAGAGAGGAATCATGTCACTGTTGCTCATAATATTAATAATATTTAATAATATTAATAATATATAATATTAATAATATTAATAATATTAGTGAGAGGTCTCAAAGCCACGGGCGGATGCCCTTGGATGTTGCCGGCCGCCGCGGGGTTCGTCGAGCGCCTTCGCATGTAGAAGTATATCAAACTGACGAAAAAGAAGATGATGATGAAGACAACGAGAAGTACGTAAGCAATTGTCGAACTGAAGCCACCGGAGTTTCCTGCCGTTCTTGGCGGCAGCGAGAAACCAGGGAGAGGAGGAACAGCGAAGATTCCTCGCCGCATGGTTGTTTCTTTTCTAAGTTTCTAAGATTTTCGATTGCTCTGTCTCTTTGTGCTTTGTTTTTCCGTTGTTCTTCCATTTTATACAGAGACGGTTGCTCATAACTTACATCCTAGTAGAATGAACTCTGCAACTCTACACAATTGGTTGTCCTTTACTTGAGTTTGATTGAGAACTCTAATTTTCTGAAACATTTTCATCTTCATTGCAAAAATAGAATGTGAGAAAAAACATTTTGATTGTGTTTGGAGTTTGATTATTGTATCTAAGGGTTCAATGGAAATCATGTGCAGATCCATCAGGTTCTAAATCCAGGGTACGGGTGGAGTTCAAAGTTGAAAATCCATGAATTTGAACATAATATTAATAATATATAATAATATTAATAATATTAATAATATTAATAATATATAATATTATTAATAATATTTAATAATATTAGTAATATTTAATAATATTAATAATATAATAATTTGGTGCATGATTTCTTTTCTAAGATTAAGGTTAAGATTGCTATGTTGTTACATCTTATAGAATTTCTTTCACATATGAATCTTACGTAATATTTAATAATATTAATATTATATAATAATATATAATAATATTAATATAATATGAAGAATTATAAAATCATAATTCGTAATATTAATAATATTTAATAATATTAATAATGTTTAATAATATTAATAATATTAATAATATTAATAATATTTAATAATATTAATAATATTAATAATATTTAATAATATTAATAATATTTAATAATATTAATAATATTTAATAATATTAATAATATTTAATAATATTAATAATATTTAATAATATTAATAATATTTAATAATATTAATAATATTTAATAATATTAATAATATTTAATAATATTAATAATATTTAATAATATTAATAATATTTAATAATATTAATAATATTTAATAATATTAATAATATTTAATAATATTAATAATATTTAATAATATTAATAATATTTAATAATATTAATAATATTTAATAATATTAATAATATTTAATAATATTAATAATGTTTAATAATATTTTATAATATATAATAATATTAATAATATTTAATAATAATATATAATAATATTAATAATATATAATAATATTAATAATATATAATAATATTAATAATATTAATAATATTTAATAATATTGATAATATTTAATAATATTAATTATATTTATATTATTAATATTTAATAATATTAAGAATATTTAATAGTATGAAGAGTATTTAATAATATTAATAATAATAATATTTAATAATATTGAGAATATATAATAATATTAAGAATATTTAATAATATTAAGAATGCTGAAATATACTAAACCGACGAAGAAGAAGATGATGATAAAGACAACGAGAAAGATATATGCAAGTGTCGGACTGAAGCTACTAGGCTTTCATGCAGTTCTTTGCTGCGACGAGAAACCATTCGGAACATGAGGGAGAGGATGAAGAGTGAACATTCTTTAGTGCATGGTTTCTTTTCTACGATTAAGGTTAAGATTGCTATGTTGTTCCATCTTATAGAATTTCTTTCACATAGAAATCTTTAGTAATATTTAATAATATTAATAATATATAATAATATATAATAATATTTAATAATATTAATATAATATGAAGAATTATAAAATCATAATTCATAATATTAATAATGTTTAATAATATTTAATAATATTAGTAATATTTAATAATATATAATAATATTAATAATATTTAATAATATTAATAATATTTAATAATATTAATAATATTTAATAATATTAATAATATTTAATAATATTAATAATATTTAATAATATTAATAATATTTAATAATATTAATAATATTTAATAATATTAATAATATTTAATAATATTAGTAATATTTAATAATATATAATAATATTAATAATATTTAATAATAATATATAATAATATTAATAATATTTAATATTTAATAATATTAAGAATATTTAATAATATTAAGAATATTTAATAATATTAAGAATATTTAATAAAATTAAGAATGTAGAAATATAGCAAACCGACGAAGAAGAAGATGATGATGAAGACAATGGGAAAGATATATGCAAGTGTCGGAGTGAAGCTACTGGGCTTTCCTGCAGTTCTTTGCTACGGCGAGAAACCGTTCGGGGCATGAGGTAGAGGAGGAACAATGAACATTCTTCGGTGCATGGTTTCTTTTCTAAGATTAAGGTTTAAATTGCTATGTTGTTCCATCTTATAGAATTTCTTTCACATAGGAATCTTGTCACGGGAATTTTGATTTTGTAGTTTTGCTCATAACTTACATCCTACTAGAATAAACTCTGTAACTCTATTTTAACCTCACAATTGCTTGTCCTTTACTTGAGTTTGATTGAGCAAATGATGCTTTGGATGCTATGAAAAACATAGGGTAACTCTATAATTTTCTGAAACATTTTCATCTTCATTGCAAAAATAGAATGTGGGACAAAACGTTTTGATTGTGTTTGGAGTTTGATCATTGTATCTAAGGGTTCAATCAAAATCCTGTCCAGATCCATCTGGTTTTAAATCCAGATATATATTTCTTTATAAAAACAATTCACCGTGGAAAAGGCACGGGTGGAGAGAGAAGAAAGAAAAAAGAAAAGGCTAATCCCATGAATTTCATATATTGACAACAACACATTTCCTATACTTATCATAATCCCATGAACATTCTTCACCCAACTACTACCCTAACCCCTCTTTAGGCTTTCCAACCTATTTTTGATAGATTGCATATATTATATTGAGTTAAAACACCAATCAGAATACGACAAATTTTCCCTAGGGAACTTATTTACAATCCAAGTCTATACTTTAATTTGTGCCGCAATAAATATTTAGTCTGCATCTACTTGCCCATTTTTAAAAATGATGTTATTCCTTCAGTTCCATATATTTCAAATAATATATACTCATACACATCTCCTCACCTTATTCCCCTCCATTTTAAAATTTGTTAAACTAAAGTTCTCGAAGTGTTGTTTTTGCTTGCTAGTGAAAAGTTGTACTCACTCCTGACCAAACCTTATACATATTCCATACCCGATCTGCCACCTTACATGTAAAAACTAAACTATTTACAATTTTCTTCATTTCGTGACACATACTACATCTTATACTTTCTTGTATGTCATCTTGTTTGTGTAGTTTATATTTTGTTGACACTCTATTTATAATTACTCTACAAACAAAAAACGATGTCGATGCTAATGCTTTAATTTTCCAAAGTAGCTTGTACATATTACTATTTTCCCCCATAATGACATTGTGTAGCTTTTTATATGTTGGTTTAACTGTGAAAACTTGTGTTTTTGTATCTAGACATAACCATTCATCTTCTCTTTCCTTGATTAACGTATTTGATGCAAGTCCTCCTTATTCTTTTGTTTTGCATACATTTTCTCATTTAATTCGTGCAATTTTTTTGCCCTCAATCCCCCACCCCACAAGAAATTTTTTTGCAACACATGATTTCATTTACCACTTTGTTTGGTAATTTGAAGAAAGATAGGTAGAAAAGTGGTAGGATAGTAAGAACCAATTTCAGGAGACATAATTTTTCTGCATATGATAGTTGCCTACCTTTCCATCTTGATATCAAAATTAGTGTATCATCTACAAATTGTAGAGCATTTACTACCACCTCCTTTCTATCATTTTAACCCCTTCTAACATGTCTTTTATAGCTACTTGCCTAAAATTCATGTCAGTCCTTCAACAACAATTAGGAATAGGAAAGATGTTAAAGGATCCCCTTGACTTAATCTTTTGATGGGTTTGAACTTTTTAATTGGACTTCCATTTACTCTAAAAGAGATATTGCAGTTGATTTTAAACACCATTGCTTCCAACTAATCCATTTACTTTTCAGTCATAATCGCTCCAACATATCATACATGAAATCTCATAAAGACAAAGTCACTATAATCTACCTTCATTATGATACATTGTTGTCTTCCTACATCTCATCTCCTCCAACACCTTATTTGCCTAGCATAGTGTCCACTAGTCCTCTTCCTTCTATGAATGTGAATTGGGAATGATGAATAATCCTAGGTAGAACATGTTTTAGTCTCATTAATATATTTTTAAAATGATTTTATACCGTCTCCCTACCAAAGAGATGAGTTTGTACTCCTCTAGTCCCAATGAGCTGTCTACCTTAGGTATAAGTACTATGAATAATGCATTACATCTCTTGGCTATTTTTCTGTTATTGAACTCTTTAAAGGCTTATAATAGAGCTCCTTTTATTATATCCTAGTGGTTCTTTATGAAGTAAAAATTTAACCCACTGGGTCCTAAATACCTCTATCTTGGTCCTAGTTTTTTGCCTCTCCAAATATTCTTGTCTAAGATTTAGTTTCTTTAAGTTCTGCCCAAAACATTTTTCTCTCATGCAACAATCTCTCTTTTAAAATGCAAAAATGAATTAGGAAGACACACAAATGTTATGTGGCTTTTGTCCTCTTATTGTGTTCCAAAGTTAGGCAGACAAATACCATAACCTTTTTCCTGTGTGAAATCAAACATTTTTACTTTTTCTTTTTGTTTTATTCTGTTTTGCATTATTAACGTCGTTCATATAAATACTTTTATTCTGATTCTAGTCACAGTACCCTCCAGTTTAGATTTTTATAAAAATTAATTTTAAATCATTAAATAATAATTGAGATACACGTTTCAAAAAATTTAAACTAAATATTTATATTCAAATGTATTTTTTATTAAAAAATATGAGAAATAATGGATGAGTTTGTTTGTGCTTTTTTTTTAAAAAAAAGTTAGTAATAATGGATGTATTTTTTTTTAATAATATATAATAATATTAATAATATATAATAATATTAATAATATATAATAATATTAATAATATTTAATAATATTAATAATTTTAATAATATTAATAATATTAATAATATTTAATAATAGTAATAATATTTAATAATATTAGTAATATTTAATAATATATAATAATATTAATAAAATATAATAATATTAATAATATATAATAATATTAATAATATATAATAATATTAATAATATATAATAATATTAATAATATTAATGATATTAATGATATTTACAAATATATAATAATATTTAATAATAGTAATAATATTTAATAATATAATAATATTAATAATATTTAATAATATATAATAATATGTAATATTATTAATAAAATTTAATAATATTAATAAAATATAATAATAATAGTTAATAATATTAATAATATTTGATGCATCACTACATTGCGATTACGAGCAATTACGTGCGCTCCATTTGATGCACCACACCAGCTAAAGAATATTCATCTTCACGTCCTCTCCCTCTGCCACCCCCTCCAGACAGATAGTACACTCCCCAGCTGCATCGGACACCACGGCCACCACCGTCAGAGGACTCGAAACCACGGGATTCGACATCGCTTGCCCTTAGATGTTGCCGGTCGCGGGATTCTTCGAGGAGGATCGCCTTCGCATGTAGAAGTATATCAAACCGACGAAAAAGAAGAAGATGATGATGAAGACAACGAGAAATATGTACGCAAGGGTCGGACTGAAGCTACTGGCCTTTGCTGCACCACTTCCTGGCGGCAGCGACGAGTAACCGTTTGGGGCATGAGGAGAGGAGGAACGGTTAACATTTAATAATATTAGTAATATTTAATAATATTAATAATATATAATAATATTATTAATATATAATAATATTATTAATATATAATAATATTATTAATATATAATAATATTATTAATATATAATAATATTATTAATATATAATAATATTATTAATATTTAATAATATTATTAATATATAATAATATTATTAATATTTAATAATATTATTAATATTTAATAATATTATTAATAATATTATTAATATTTAATAAAATTAATAATATTTAATAATATGAATAATATATAATAATCTTTAATAATATTAATAATATATAATAAAATTTAATAATATTAATAATATACATAATATTAATAATATTTAGTAATATTAACAATATTTAATTATATTAATAATATTAATAATATTAATAATATTTAATAATATTAATAATATTAATAATATTTAATAATATTAATAATATTTAATAATATTAATAATATTAATAATATTAATAATATTTAATAATATTTATTAATATTTAATAATATAATAATATTAATATTAATAATATTTAATAATATTAATAATATAAATAATATTAATAATATTAATAATATTAGTAATATTTAATAATATTAATAATATTAGTAATATTTAATAATATTAATAATATTAGTAATATTTAATAATATTAATAATATTAGAAATATTTAATAATATTAATAATATTAGTAATATTTAATAATATTAATAATATTAGTAATATTTAATAATATTAATAATATTAGTAATATTTAATAATATTAATAATATTAGTAATATTTAATAATATTAGTAATATTTAATAATATTAGTAATATTTAATAATATTAATAATATATAATAATATTAATAATATATAATAATATTAATAATATATAATAATATTTAATAATAGTAATAATATTTAATAATACTAATAATATATAATAATATTAATAATATATAATAATATTAATAATATATAATAATATTAATAATATATAATAATATGAATAATATAATAATATTAATAATATTTAATAATATTTAATATTATTAATTATATATAATAATATTAATAAAATATAATAATATTACTAACATTTAATAATATTAATGATATTTAATAATATTAATAATATTTGATGCATCACTACATTGCGATTACGCACAATTCCGTGCGCTCCATTTGATGCACCACACCAGCCAAGGAATATTCATCTTCACGTCCTCTCCCTCTGCCACCCCCTCCAGACAGATAGTACACTCCCCAGCTTCATCGATCACTAGCCCCATGTGGATCCCCCAACACAGTCAAGAGACCAGCAAGCACAGTAAAAGGTCTCAGAATACCAATACATGACTTACCTTTGCCATTAGAAACAACCACCAACGCCCAAAAATCTTCTTTATACAGAAAACTCAGCAGCATCTCCCAAATGGGCATCTGTTTTCTCCGCCACTCACAACCAAACTCAGTGGCAACAAGCTCAACAACCCTATCAGCAAAAAAATCATTCAAACCCACCTTCTCTTTCTTCTTCACTCCCCTGAAATCCTCACACACACTACAAAAAAAGTGTATATTGTGGCGGTTATTTTCGTATAAACTGGCGTTTGTAACTGCCACAATATACGCTTGTGGCGGTTTCCCAAACCGCCATAGAACTGGCCGCCACAAAGTTTAATGTGGTTGTTTTACACTACCCGCCGCAAGATCGATTGAATAATACCAATTAAAATGTCAAACAAATTAAGAACCAAACGTGAATATATAATTTATTATAATATTAATTTATTATAATAAATGTATGAGAAATGTCATGTGATGGAGAGTTTAGTATTATGGAATTCACAAATTTGATTTCTCAAGTCTACTAAAATACTAGTGTACGACTATAAACTTATACTTCACGTATTTTTTTTATTAGCAATCAAGAAACATATATACCCAGGAACCACTTATTATCAACATTATAAAACGTATAATTAATCCATTTTTATGAATATTGATTCTCAATAAAGTTAGTAGATATTTTTCAGCATATAATGGAAAGAAGATATTAAAATTTAATCAAATTTTGGTTTCATAAATGTGGCGGCAGAAAATTGATTTGTATATTATAGATCCTGTGAAAACCTGCATAATCTTACAAATTCTACTGATTAATTTCTTTGCCAAGTTTTAATACTTTGTGGATCTAATTCTTTAGCCAGGCAATAATGGTTAGTTAATTAGTATTGTTTCTATATACATGTTAATAATGTACATGGGAAAACCATATAAAAAATCATGGTGTAGGAAGGTTCACCCAAGGTTTTGTTGCCTTCCTCTGCAGACAAGCATTTCATTGTTATTATATCTTGTTTCTTGTGATAAGTTTGTCATGGTTTCAAAGATATTAGTGTGACTATTTTATTCCCACTTTTCCTTTCTACTCCCTATATAACTATACATCACCAAGTTCATCCTTCGTTTTTGAAGAGGTAACATGGAGATATCAAGAAACTTACAAGTGTAACTTTATATTACATAAGGGTAAGAATATTCCAAACAAGTGACATCCAACTTAAATAAATCAATAAATATTCAAATGAACATTATAATCCATAGAATCTGGAAGAAATGACAAACTACCATAAGTACTGTTACTCTGCTTCTTTTTCTCACTCATACGGTTGCTCTGCATCATCATGATATGGGAAGGTGTCACAATCACACATGCCCACGGGAATCTAATCAATTACACTACCTATTTTCCTACCAAATGTTACCATTTCTGTTACCAACTACGCTGTAGCTCTACACAAATCTAACACTTTCCTCAATTAATTTACTTCAATTCACAAAAATTCCTTTTGGAGTAGCCACAGAAAAAGACTATAAACAATACTCTAGAAGTTAGATAAGGGCGAAAATATATAAAATATTTCAACAATTTCCAATCAACATTCTAACAACAATCAACATTTCAATAATAGATAAACTAGCAATCTCCTTAAACAGCTAAAAGAACTAACCTGGGACTCCTTTGTAGCACCACAAATAATAGAAGAAACATTGGAATTAGCAACACACCATGCAATCGCAAGTTGTGATAGTGGAACATCAAGCTCGCAGCCCATCAACCTTCTTAAGCACATCATCAACCAATGATCGTGATGCCAAATTCTACGAAAAGCACCACACACAGAGACAAAAGCCACAATAGTCAATAAAAAATTAAACAAAAAATCCCAGTACTGAGATTGTAAGCACAGATGCCTTTAGTCTTAAACTTAATAAGATCATTACCTGTCTGAAAAACATTAAACTAAATGACAGATCGCATAAGCTAAAATCAGGATTACATAAAGATTTCATCAAATGGAAACGTACTTTGTAATTTTCCAATGCAAATATGCTAGGATGACTCTTTTACTATCCTAGGATGAGCCGCATCGAGAAGCTAGCAATGAACAGCGTCGGAACATGCCTGAAAAATTAACGATCCAACGAAATAGATAAACTAAGAAATTAAAGAAGATAATCAAATTAAAGTATAAAAAGAGAAGATAAACCTATTCGATTTTGGAGAGACTGAGTTGCAAAGTCGAGTTGATCCAAGAAAGAATCTCAGATCTGCCAACAAAGTAAGCCGCATCCATGATTCCAATGTTGGTCGCCATTTCTCTCTCAATCGTGGCGGACAGTCGCAGACCATCGCGGACAGTGGTGGAGAGTTAAGGCGTGAACGCGAGAGTGAGGAGAGGTAGGGTTCGCGGACAAAAGTTTCAAATCCTTGCGCGGAGGCGGCGATGGCGAATAATGAAGGGCGCGATAGTGTGCGAGTGAGTGAAGGGAAGAGTGAGTGAAGGTGAGATAGTTTTGTGAAGTACAAAGGGTTTCGCGAATCACAAAGGGTTTCGCGTGGAGGATTTCGTGAGGAGGGTGGAGGGCTTCGTGAGGATTTCGTGTTTAACAGAGTGAAAAGAAAGAGAAAGGGAAGAGAGTTTCGGGGTTCCTAGGAGTCAAGTTTTAAAAAATAATTGGAAATAATAAAGAAGGAAAACGTGAGATTTTTATTTTGAAGGATAATTGTGGCGGTTGAAGGATAATTGTGGTGGTTAGTCAAATGTCGTATTATACAAAAATTTGTGAAGGTTATTAATAACCGTCGTATTAAAACCGTCACTTTATACATGATTTTTTGTAGTGGCACTAGAACCGAATCAGACAACCGGTCCTCCGTTCCAACAAACGCATCACACTTCCGGTCAACCTTAACCTCCAATTTCACACCTCCTCCGCACAACCTATTTTTTAATTTGATTATTTATTAAAATATTATGATACAATGTCAAATAAATTGAATCAAATACACTATTTTATAAATATTTCACATCATACACATTACACATTACACACATTATACTAAAATTTTCTATCACATCATATTTCACTCAACATAGAAACTTCATCTTCTTCACTCCCTACTACTTTGTTGCATCTTCTTCTTCACCTCCTCCTCCTCCTCCTCCTCCCACCGTCACAAGCTCCTCCTCTCCACCCATCTCAGAATGTCGGCACACCGGGCACGTCACATGGTTCTCCAACCAAGTGTCGATGCAGTTCGCGTGGAAGATGTGCCTGCAATGGGCAGTCATCTTCACGTCCTCTCCCTCTGCCACCCCCTCCAGGTAGATACTGCACTCCCCAGCTGCTTCGGCCACCACGGCCACCACAATCAGAGGTCTCGAAGCCACGAGTGCTTGCCCTTGGATGTTGTCGGCCGTCGCGGGGTGCGTCGAGCTCCTTCGCATGTAGAAGTATATAAAAGAGACGAAGAAGAAGACGATGATGAAGACAACAAGAAGTATGTAAGCAAGTTTTGGACTGAAGCTACTGGACTTTCCTGCAGTTCTTGGCGGCGGCAACGGCGAGAAACCAGGGATAGGAGGAACGGCGAAACTTCTCTACATGGTTGTTTCTCCGGTTGCTCTGTCTCGTTGCTATGATTTTCCGTTGTTCATCCATTTTATAGAGAAAAAAGAATCTTGTCACACGGTTGCTCTGTATCGTTGCTCTGTATCGTTGCTCTGTATCAATGGAAATCATGTGCAGATCCGAACCTAATTCTAAGAACAACTTTAAACTTGTAATATTGAAGATCAAATTGAATTTTTGCATGATGTGCAAAGGTGACTAAAAATAATTTTAGTTTCTAATATTTCTCTATAATATTTCTAATATTTCAGTATGGTTTTCTACATTTATGTTTTTGCAGCAAAATATTTGATGCACCACTACATTGCGATTACGTGCAATTACGTGCACTCTATTTGATGCACCACTTCAGTCAAGGAATATTCATATTCACGTCCTCTCCCTCTGCCACCCCTCCAGACACATAGTACACTCCCCAGCTGCTTCGGCAACCACGGCCACCACCGTCAGAGGTCTCGAAACCACGGGATTCGACACTACTTGTCCTTGGATGTTGTCGGCCACGGAGTTCGTCGAGGAGGATCGTCTTCGCATGTAGAAGTATATCAAACGGACCAAGAAGAATATGATGATGAAGACAACGATAAATATGTATGCAAGTGTCGGACTGAAGCTACTGGCCTTTGTTGCACCACTTCATGGCGGCGGCGGCGAGAAACTGTTTGGGGCATGAGGGAGAGGAGGAACGGTGAACATTCTTCTGTGCATGGTTTCTTTTCTTTTCTAAGATTAAAGTTGCTCTGTTTTTCAGTATCATGTTCTTCCATCTTATAGAGAGGAATCTTGTCACGGTTGCTCATAATATTAATAATATTTAATAATATAAATAATATTTAATAATATTAATAAGATTTAATAATATTAGTAATATATAATAATATTAACAATATATAATAATATTAACAATATATAATAATATTAATAATATATAATAATATTTAATAATATTAATAAAATATAATAATATTTAATAATATTAATGATATTTAATAATATTAATGATATTTAATAAGATTAATAATATTAATAATATTAATAATATTAACAATATTAATAATAGTAATAATATTTAATAATATTAGTAATATATAATAATATTAATAATATATAGTAATATTAATAATATATAATAATATTAATAATATATAATAATATTAATAATATATAATAATATTAATAATATTAATAATATATAATAATATTAATAATATATATTAATATTAATAATATATAATAATATTAATAATATATAATAATATTAATAATGTATAATAATATTTAATAATAGTAATAATATATTAGTAATATTTAATAATATTAATAATATATAATAATATTAATAATATATACTAATATTAATAATATATAATAATATTAATAATATATAATAATATTAATAATATATAATAATATTAATAATATAATAATATTAATAATATTTAATAATATATAATAATTTTTAATATTTTTAATATTATTAATAATATATAATAATATTAATAAAATATAATAATATTAACAAAATATAATAATATTAATAAAATATAATAATATTACTAATATTTAATAATATTAATAATATTTAATAATAGTAATAATATTTGATGCACCACTACATTACGATTACGTGCAATTACGTGCGCTTTATTTGATGCACCACTTCAGGCAAGGGGTTCGTCGAGCTCCTTCGCATGTAGAAGTATATAAAAGAGATGAAAAATAAGACGATGATGAAGACAACGAGAAGTATGTAGGCAAGTTTTGGACTGACTGAAGCTACTGGACTTTCCTGCAGTTCTTGGCGGCGGCGACAAGAAACCAGGGAGAGGAGGAACGGCGAAGCTTCGCTGCATGGTTGTTGATTTCCAGTTGCTTTGTCGTTGCTCTGATTTTTCGTTTGTTCATCCATTTTATAGAGAAAGAGGAATCTTGTCACACGGTTGCTCTGTATCGTTGCTCTGTTTTTCCGTTGTTTTTCCATCTTATAGAGAGGAATCTTGTCACGGTTGCTCATAATATTAATAATATTTAATAATATTAATGATATTTAATAATATTAATAATATTTGATGCATCACTACAATGCGATTACGTGCAATTACGTCCGCTCCATTTGATGCACCACACCAGTCATGGAATATTCATCTTCACGTCCTCTCCCTCTGCCACCCCCTCCAGACAGATAGTACACTCTCCAGCTTCATCGACCACTAGCCCCATGTAGATCCCCCAACACAGTCAAGAGACTAGCAAGCACAGTAAAAGGTCTCAGAATACCAATACATGACTCACCTTTGCCATTAGAAACAGCCACCAACGCCCAACAATCTTCTTTATACAGAAAACTCAGCAGCATCTCCCAAATGGGCATCTGTTTTCGCTGCCACTCACAACCAAACTCAGTGGCAACAAGCTCAAGAACCCTATCAGCAAAAAAAATCATTCAAACCCACCTTCTCTTTCTTCTTCACTCCCCTGAAATCCTCACGCATTAGAACCGAATCAGACAACCCGTCCTCCGTTCCAACAAACGCATCACACTTCCGCACAACCTTAACCTCCAATTTCACACCTCCTCCGCACAACCTATTTTTTCATTTGATTATTTATTAAAATATTATGATACAATGTCAAATAAATTGAATCAAAATACACTATTTTATAAATATTTCACACCATACACATTACACATTACACACATTATACTAAACTTTTCTCTCACATCATATTCCACTCAACACAGAAACTTCATCTTCTTCACTCCCTACTACTTTGTTGCATCTTCTTCTTCTTCACCTCCTCCTCCTACCACCGTCACAAGCTCCTCCTCTCCACCCATCTCGGAATATCGGCACACCGGGCACGTCACATGGTTCTCCAACCAAGTGTCGATGCAGTTCGCGTGGAAGATGTGCCTGCAATGGGCAGTCATCTTCACGTCCTCTCCCTCTGCCACCCCCTCTAGGCAGATACTGCACTCCCCAGCTGCTTCGGCCACCACAGTCAGAGGTCTCGAAGCCACGGGCGCTTGCCCTTGGATGTTGCCGGCCGTCGCGGGGTTCGTCGAGCTCCTTCGCATGTAGAAGTATATAAAAGAGACGAAGAAGAAGACGATGATGAAGACAACCAGAAGTATGTAAGCAAGTTTTGGACTGAAGCTACTGGACTTTCCTGCAGTTCTTGGCGGCGGCGGCGGCAGCGGCGGCGACGAGAAACCAGGGAGAGGAGGAACGACGAAACTTCGCTGCATGGTTGTTTCTCCGGTTGCTCTGTCTCGTTGCTCTGATTTTCCGTTGTTCTTCCATTTTATAGAGAAAGAAGAATCTTGTCAGACGGTTGCTCTGTATCGTTGCTCTGTATCAATGGAAACATGTGCAGATCCGAACCTAATTCTAAGAACAACTTTAAACTTGTAATATTGAAGATCAAATTGAATTTTTGCATGATGTGCAAAGGTGACTAAAAATAATTTTATTTTCTAATATTTCTAATATTTCAGTATGGTTTTCTACATTTATGTTTTTCTACATTTATGTTTTTGCAGCAAAATAATCAAAGAGTTCAGTCAAATGTTGAAGTGGGATTAATCTTTAACAATATTGAGTGTTTTTCAACATGTTAGTTTTTAAATAGACAATTAGATGGCAGAGAATGACTTTTGGAAACTACTGACAGAGATGGCATTACATGCATTTACAGAACTTAAGTTGTGACTACACACTGTTTATATTAATAGCTCTCAGAAATTGTGTCCAAATCAATGAACTTTTACAAATAATAAAATTAAGTAAATTTTTTTTTTTAAGCAACATTACCATCCATGAAATGTTAGTTTTATACTGAAAATTTATTTTATTTATACATGTGATTTTAACATAAAAAATAATATTATAAATTTAGATAAATCACACAACTTCATACGAAAAATTGTGTCAAATATATATAATTTTACTTTATATTTTATATACGTAAAAGTTTTACTATAGTAACATGATTTTAGCTGATTTTGTATAACATAAAAGTCATAAACTATAATTACTTTACAAATTTTAGAAAACAAAATAATTAATTATTATTTTATTAAACAAAATATAATTAAATTATTATTATTATTTTCTCAAACAAGGTAACTGATGATAATGACATGTGCTACTTCTTCTCTCTCAAACACATTTTTATTCAGAAAATCCATTAAATTTTAACATGTAATTTAATTAAATTATTATTATTATTTTCACAAACAAGGTAACTTATTATAATGACATGTGCTACAGTCTCCATTAATTTTTCACCTTCTTTCTCTAACTTCATTAATATTATTATTTTTCTTTTAAATTAATCTATATTTATTATTTTTTTTAGTGAAATACTAATTCTGGAAAATACAAACTCATTTAATTATTATTTTTATTTTATTTAATTAAAAAGAGTTATCTTTTAGTCACATTTTAAAAGGATGACACCATTTATTTTTCTCTCATGGTTAACTCTATTTATTTGAAGGAATAATATATATGCTTAACTGCATATCAAAATTAATACAATAAATCCATCATTTAGCAATTTATTTTTCTAAAAAAAATATATTAAAAGAGAAATGTATAAAAATATTTTGTTATTGGCTTGTCTACATTCTCTATAGCAGTTTATTGATTTTTTTGTATTTTTTTTTTGTATTTTTCCATTCTTATATACATTGTTTTAGTTTCTACCATTTAAATTTCATGATTTTTTTCTCCAATTATTTAGTGTAAAAGAATTCTCCAACTAAACATTCTTTGAAGGTGTGTACTTAGAAAATATTAAAAGAATTCCCCCATGGCCAAGAACTTTCAACTTACAAACAAATATATAAAATTAAATATTTTAAATGAATGTTTTTTTCTTTTTTTAGACATATATAGATAAATTAATGTTTTAAAATTTGAATACATATAACTTTATAGTTATTTTAATAAATATAAATATACATATGATAATGATAAAAATAAAAAATGTGAATACATATATAAGTGTTACACTAGTATCTAATAATATTTAATAGTCTTAATAAAATTAATAATTTTTAATAATATTAATAATACTTAATAATATTTAATAGTATTAATAATATTTAAAAATATTTATTAGTATTAATAATATTTAATAGTATTTAAAAATATTATTAATATTTAACAATATTAAAAATATTTAAAAATATTAATAATATTATAATAATATTATTAATATTTAATAATATTATTAATATTTAATAATATTATTAATATTTAATAATATTTTTTATAATACTAATAATATTGAATAATACTTTTTATAATATTAATAATATTTAATTAATTTAAAAATATTATTCAATATTATTTAACAATGTTAATAATATTTAGTAATATTTTTGTAATAATTAATAGTATCATTAATTATTTTGAATAATAATACTGAAAATTTATTTTATTTATACATGTGATTTTAACATAAAAAATAATATTATAAATTTAGATAAATCACACAACTTCATACGAAAAATTGTGTCAAATATATATAATTTTACTTTATATTTTATATACGTAAAAGTTTTACTATAGTAACATGATTTTAGCTGATTTTGTATAACATAAAAGTCATAAACTATAATTACTTTACAAATTTTAGAAAACAAAATAATTAATTATTATTTTATTAAACAAAATATAATTAAATTATTATTATTATTTTCTCAAACAAGGTAACTGATGATAATGACATGTGCTACTTCTTCTCTCTCAAACACGTTTTTATTCAGAAAATCCATTAAATTTTAACTTGTAATTTAATTAAATTATTATTATTATTATTTTCACAAACAAGGTAACTTATTATAATGACATGTGCTACAGTCTCCATTAATTTTTCACCTTCTTTCTCTAACTTCATTAATATTATTATTTTTCTTTTAAATTAATCTATATTTATTATTTTTTTTTAGTGAAATACTAATTCTGGAAAATACAAACTCATTTAATTATTATTTTTATTTTATTTAATTAAAACGAGTTATCTTTTAGTCACATTTTAAAAGGATGACACCATTTATTTTTCTCTCACGTTTCTCTCATGGTGAACTCTATTTATTTGAAGGAATAATATATATGTTTAACTGCATATCAAAATTAATACAATAAATCCATCATTTAGCAATTTACTTTTTTAAAAGAAATATATTAAAAGAGAAATGTATAAAAATATTTTGTTATTGGCTTGTCTACATTCTCTATAGCAGTTTATTGACTTTTTTCTTTTTTTTTTTGTATTTTTCCATTCTTATATACATTGTTTTAGTTTCTACCATTTCAATTTCATGATTTTTTTCTCCAATTATTTAGTGTAAAAGAATTCTCCAACTAAACATTCCTTGAAGGTGTGTACTTAGAAAATATTAAAAGAATTCCCCATGGCCAAGAACTTTCAACTTACGAGCAAATATTTAAAATTAAATATTTTAAATGAGTGTTTTTTTTCTTTTTTTAGACATATATAGATAAATTAATGTTTTAAAATTTGAATACATATAACTTTATAGTTATTTTAATAAATATAAATATACATATGATAATGATAAAAATAAAAAATGTAAATACATATATATATAAGTGTTTACACTAGTATCTAATGATATTTAATAGTCTTAATAAAATTAATAATTTTTAATAATATTAATAATATTAATAATACTTAATAATATTTAATAGTATTAATAATATTTAAAAATATTTATTAGTATTAATAATATTTAATAGTATTTAAAAATATTATTAATATTTAATAATATTAATAATATTTAAAAATATTAATAATATTTAATAATATTAATAATATTTAGTAATATTAATAATATTTAGTAATATTAATAATATTTAGTAATATTAATAATATTTAATAATATTATTAATATTTAATAGTATTATTAATATTTAATAATATTATTTATAATACTAATAATATTGAATAATACTTTTTATAATATTAATAATATTTAATTAATTTAAAAATATTATTCAATATTATTTAATAATGTTAATAATATTTAATAATATTTTTGTAATAATTAATAGTATCATTAATTTAAATAATAATAAAAATGATATTAAATATATGAATATTAATAATTTTTATATTATTAATCATATTGATATTGATGATTATACCTATAAATATAATAATAATCATAACATTCTAACTAAACTTAGACCATGATAATTGGAAAAGGAGCTGTTAAAAGTTTTTTCTTACTTTGGCTGCTTGTGCAACCTTCAACAAACCATGTTTTTGCTCTTTAATTTTCAAACTTACATCATATATAAATATTTAACTGAAATTTTTCAAACTTACACAATATATAAATGTTTAACTGGAAATTTTCAAACTTACATCATATATAAATGTTTAAGTAAAAATGAATAAGTTTATGAAAGGGAAGAGTTTGATTTTTATTAATTTTTATTATTGTTACTAAATGGGATTGGGAAGACGGTGATGATGATGGTAAAATGAAAGTGGGAGGTGAACCAACATGGAAGAAATGGAAGGATATTTTAAATTATTAATAATAATTTTGGTTATAAAAAACTTTATGTTAAGCAAAATTATGCAACTTGACATCTCAACTATGTTGATACTTCAAATAACAACAATCATTTATCATCACATGAAAAAAGTATTATTAAAAAAAATAAAAAAAGTAATAATAATTTCAACTACTCTAGTTCCGTTGAAAGTCATATTTCATCTAAACAAATTTTCAAAATAAGTTTACGTGTTTGTATATTTGCATATATTAAAGGAGTTAAAAGCCATTAAGGACTAGACAGAGTTATACATTCATGAAAGATAAAATTTATTTTTTTAATTTTTAAAAATGGTTGTTTTGAAAGACTAAGCCTATACTAATTTTATTATATACAAGGATTAAATTATTAAAGAAGAACTAAATCTAAAAAGTATAATACTTTTTAGTTAATAAAATAATTTTTACAAGTGAATAAAACATATTTTAAAACTATTAACATTTGTAATGTTAGATTTTCGTACTTTTTTACTACAGTTTTTTGTTGCATTATTAATAAATTAAAAGAAATACGGATTATATTTTAAAATAATTACTAATTTTATCATACTATAATTGGATTATATAAAAATATTTGCACCTCCTCTTGATAGGGAAATAAAATATTAAACAAATAATTGTTTTATTATATAAAGAAAATAAAATATCAAACAAATAATTGTTTCATTATATAAACTAGATTATTACAATATAGTGTCACATATTTTTGCCACATAGGTCTTTTTGTATTTTATTTTTATTCTTTGGTGTAGCACTATGAGCAATCTAGATAGTGTCATCTTGTTTGTATAGTTTATCTTTATTTGACACTCTATTTATAATTACTCTCTAAACAAAAAACGATGTCGATGGTAATGCTTTAATTTTCCAAAGTAGCTTCTACATATTAATATTATTTAATAATATTAATAATATTTAATATAATATGAAGAATTATAAAATCATAATTCATAATATTAATAATATTTAATAATATTAATAATATTTAATAATATTAATAATATTTAATAATATTAATAATATTTAATAATATTAATAATATTTAATAATATTAATAATATATAATAATATTAATAATATATAATAATATATAATAATATTAATAATATTAATAATATTTAATAATAATATTAATAATATTTAATAATATTAATAATATTTGATGCGCCACTACATGTCGATTACGTGCGTTCCATTTGATGCACCACACCAGACAAGGAATATTCATCTTCATTAACGGTAATAGTTTCCATAACAAATAAATAATTATTTTATAAATATTACACATTACACACAACTTTTTCCTCTTCCACACAATATACTAATAAAAGAAATTTTTCTCTCAGTCCTAACATATAAATATGTCACTCAACACTTTCTACTCTGTTTGAGAAACTTCATCTTCTTCTTCTTCTTCACCTCCTCCCACCGTCACAAGCTCCTCCTCTCCACTCATCTCAGAATATCGGCACACCGGGCACCTACCATGGTTCTCCAGCCAAGTGTCGATGTAGTTGGTGTGGAAGATGTGCTGACAGTGGGCATTCATCTTCACGTCCTCTCCCTCTGCCACCTCCTCCAGGCAGATACTACACCCTAACTGCTTCGGCCACTGTTGGAGATCCCACATCGACTAGAGATTAGAGCCTTTCATTGTATATAAGTGGGTGCAAACCTCAACCCTATGAGCCGGTTTTATGGGGTTGAGTTAGGCTTAAAGTCCACTTCGTAATATGGTATCAGAGCCATTTCGAGCCTATCCTAGCGAGTATTTGTTGGGCCTATCGTGCCACCCGCTATCGGACCACCCATAATATATAGTCCCACGCACGAGTTGGCGGTCTCGGCGTGAGGGGGGGTGTTGGAGATCCCACATCGACTAGAGATTAGAGCCTTTCATTGTATATAAGTGGGTGCAAACCTCAACCCTATGAGCCGGTTTTATGGGGTTGAGTTAGGCTTAAAGTCCACTTCGTAATATGGTATCAGAGCCATTTCGAGCCTATCCTAGCGAGTATTTGTTGGGCCTATCGTGCCACCCGCTATCGGGCCGCTATCGGACCACCCATAATATATAGTCCCACGCACGAGTTGGCGGTCTCGGCGTGAGGGGGGGTGTTGGAGATCCCACATCGACTAGAGATTAGAGCCTTTCATTGTATATAAGTGGGTGCAAACCTCAACCCTATGAGCCGGTTTTATGGGGTTGAGTTAGGCTTAAAGTCCACTTCGTAATAGCCACCACGGCCACCACCGTCATTATAAATTGAAGATAGTCGTTGTCGTTTAACTTTCTACACCAGTAAAAGTAAGACTTAAACGGAGTAGCATGTTAACATGTGAGTTCGTTCTATGTTTTCCCATCCGATTGTCGACCAACTCATACATCCCTTCCCCCACATTGTGATTCTTAACCCACGATCCCCACAGAAGATCCAAATTCCTATTTTCCGAAAACAGGGTTGTGTCCAAAGAATTCTACTGCAAGATCGGCAGGATCTGAAGCTATCAAAAAAATAGAACATGTACTATCTACATAATAAATAACATATATTCTTTTAGTTTCGTCTTCTTTTTTTTGTTATTTCTTTCCTATCAAATTAAATGTATGTTTTTATTCTCCTCTTCGTCCACCAAACCTACGTAAGTGTTATCTTCATGGTTGAACCAACATATACAATTATCAACCACATTAAAAAAAAAAAGTATACATTTTTTTCAATTCTTTAACCAAATCTACGATTATAAAACGATCACCTGCATTGAACACGTGATGTAAGAAGACAATTATATATTCCAAAACTGGTCCCAATAATTATGTTTCCATTAACCTGCATTGAACTCTTTGTATTGATTCTGTGTTTGCATTTCCAGCCAAGTGTCGATGCAATTCGTGTGAAAGATGTGCCTGCAATGGGCAGTCATCTTCACGTCCTCTTCCTCTGCCACCCTTCCAGACAGATAGTACACTCCCCAGCTGCTTTAGCCACCACGGCCACCACCGTCAGAGGTCTCGAAACCACGAGATTCAACAACGCTTGCTCTTGGATTTTGCTGGCTGCGGGGTTCGTCGAGAAGGATCGCCTTCGCATGTAGAAGTATATCAAACCGACGAAGAAGAAGATGATGATGAAGAGACAACGAAAAATATGTACGCAAATGTCGGACTGAAGCTCCTAGCCTTTGCTGCACAACTATCTAGCGACGACGGCGGCGAGAAACTGTTTCAGGCATGAGGGAGAGGAGGAACGGTGAATATTCTTCAATGCATGGTTTCTTTTCTTTTCTAAGATTAACGTTGCTCTATTTTTCCGTCCCATGTTCTTCCATATTATAGAAGGAAATCTTGTCACGGTTGCTCATAATATTAATAATATTTAATAATATTAATAATATATAATAATATTAATAATATTTAATAATATTAATAATATTTAATAATATTAATAATATTAATAATATTTAATAATATTAATAATATTTAATAATATTAATAATATATAATAATATTAATAACATATAATAATATTAATAATATATAATAATATATAATAATATTAATAATATATTATAATATTTAATAATATTAATCATATATAATAATATTAATAATATTTAATAATATTAATAATATTTAATAATATTAATAATATTTAATAATATTAATAAAATATAATAATATTAATAATATTTAATAATATTAATAATATTTAATAAAAGTAATAATATTTAGTAATATTAGAAATATTTAATAAAATTAGTAATATTTAATAATATTAGTAATATTTAATAATATTAATAATATTTAATAATATAATAATATTAAACAATATATAATAATATTAAACAATATATAATAATATTTAATAATAGTAATAATATTTAATAATATTAGTAATATTTAATAATAATAGTAATATTTAATAATATTAATAATATTAGTAATATTTAATAATATTAATAATATATAATAATATTAATAAAATATAATATTACTTTTCTAAGATTAACGTTGGTCTGTTTTTCCGTCTCATTATCTTCCATCTAAGAGACAAGAATCTTGTCACGGTTGCTCATAATATCAATAATATTTAATAATATATAATAATATTAATAATATATAATAATATTAATAATATTTAATAATATTACTAATATTAATAATATATAATAATATTTAATAATCTTAATAATATATAATAATATTAATAATATTTAATAATATTAATAATATTTAATAATATTAATAATATTTAATAATATTAATAATATTAATAACATTTAATAATAGTAATAATATTTAATAATATTAGTAATATTTAATAATATTAGTAATATATAATAATATTAGTAATATATAATAATATTAGTAATATATAATAATATTAATAATATATAATAATATTAATAATATATGATAATATGAATAATATATAATAATATTAATAATATATAATAATATTCATAATATATAATAATATTAATAATATTTAATAATATAATAATATTTAATAATAGTAATAATATTTAATAATATTAGTAATATTTAATAATATTAATAATATATAATAATATTAATAATATATAATAATATTAATAATATAAAATAATATAAATAATATTAATAATATTTAATAATAGTAATAATATTTAATAATATTAGTAATAGTAATAATATTTAATAATATTAGTAATATTTAATAATATTAATAATATATAATAAAATCAATAATAATAATAATAATAATAATATTAATAATAATAATAATATTAATAATATTTAACAATATATAATAATATTTAATAATAGTAATAATATTTAATAATATTAGTAATATTTAATAATATTAATAATATATAATAATATTAATAATATAATAATATTAATAATATTTAATAATATATAATAATATTTAATATTACTGATAATATATAATAATATTAATAAAATATAATAATATTACTAATATTTAATAATATTACTAATATTTAATAATATTACTAATATTTAATAATATTAATAATATTTAATAATATTAATAATATTAATAATATTTGAAGCACCACTACATTGCAATTACGTGCAATTAGGTGCGCTACATTTGATGCACCACACCAGCCAAGGAATATTCATATTCACGTCCTCTCCCTCAGCCACCCCCTCTAGACAGATAGTACACTCCCCAGCTGCTTCGGCCACCACGGCCACCACCGTCAAAAGTCTCGAAACCACGGGATTCGACACCGCTTGTCCTTGGATGTTGCCGGCCGCGGACTTCGTCGAGGAGGATCGCCTGCGCATGTAGAAGTCTATCAAACAGACGAAGAAGAAGATGATGATGAAGACAACGATAAATATGTATGCCAGTGTTGGACTGAAGCTACTGGCCTTTGTTACACCACTTCATGACGGCGGCGGCGGCGAGAAACCTTTTGGGGCATGAGGGAGAGGAGGAACGGTGAACATTCTTCGGTGCAAGGTTTCTTTTCTTTTTTTAGATTAACGTTGCTCTAATTTTCCGTCTCATGTTTTTCCATCTCATAGAGAGGAATCTTGTCACGGTTGCTCATAATATTAATAATATTTAATAATATTAATAAGATTTAATAGTATTAATAAGATTTAATAATATTAATAATATATAATAATATTAATAAAATATAATAATATTAATAATATATAATAATATTAATAATATTTAATAAAATTAATAATATTTAATAATATGAATAATATATAATAATCTTAATAATATATAATAATATTTAAAAATATTAAGAATATATAATAATATTAATAATATTTAATAATATTAATAATATTTAATAAAATTTAATAATATTTAATAATATTAATAATATTTAATAATATTAATAATATTTACTAATATTTAATAATATTAATAATATTAATAATATTTAATAATATTAATAATATTAATAGTATTTAATAATATTAATAATATTTAATAATATTAATAATATTTAATAATATTAATAATATTAATAGTATTTAATAATATTAATAATATTGAATAATATTAATAATATTTAATAATATTTAATAATATTAATCATATTAATAATATTTAATAATATTAATAATATTAATAATATTAATAATATTTAATAATAGTAATAATATTTAATAATATTAGTAATATTTAATAATATTAGTAATATTTAATAATATTAGTAATATTTAATAATATTAATAAAATATAATAATATTAATAATATATAATAATATTAATAATATTTAATAATAGTAATAATATTTAATAATATTAGTAATATTTAATAATATTAATAATATATAATAATATTAATAATATATAATAATATTAATAATATTTAATAATATTTAATAATATAATAATATTTAATAATAGTAATAATATTTAATAATATTTAATGTTATTAATAATATATAATAATATTAATAAAATATAATAATATTACTAACATTTAATAATATTAATGATATTTAATAATATTAATAATATTTGATGCATCACTACTATGCGATTACGTGCGCTCCATTTGATGCACCACACCAGCTAAGAAATATTCATCTTCACGTCCTCTCCCTCTGTAACCCCCTCCAGACAGATATTACACTCCCCAGCTTCATCGACCACTAGACTCATGTGGATCCCCCAACACAGTCAAGAGACCAGCAAGCACAGTAAAAGGTCTCAGAATACCAATACATGACTCATCTTTGCCATTAGAAACAACCACCAACGCCCAACAATCTTCTTTATACAGAAAACTCAGCAGCATCTCCCAAATGGGCATCTGTTTTCGCCGCCACTCATAACCAAACTCAGTGGCAACAAGCTCAAGAACCCTATCAGCAAAAAAATTATTCAAGCCCACCTTCTCTTTCTTCTTCACTCCCCTGAAATCCTCACGCACTAGAACTGAATCAGACAACCGGTCCTCTGTCCCAACAAACGCATCACACTTCCGCACAACCTATTTTTTAATTTGATTATTTATTAAAATATTATGATACAATGTGAAATAAATTGAATCAAATACACTATTTTATAAATATTTCACATCATACACATTACACATTACACACATTATACTAAACTTTTCTCTCACATCATATTCCACTCAACACAGAAACTTCATCTTCTTCACTCCCTACTACTCTGTTGCATCTTCTTCTTCACCTCCTCCTCCTCCCACCGTCACAAGCTCCTCCTCTCCACCCATCTCGGAATATCGGCACACCGGGCACGTCACATGGTTCTCCAACCAAGTGTCGATGCAGTTCGCGTGGAAGATGTGCCTGCAATGGGCAGTCATCTTCACGTCCTCTCACTCTGCCACCCCCTCCAGGCAGATACTGCACTCCCCAGCTGCTTCGGCCACCACGACCACCACAGTCAGAGGTCTCGAAGCCACGGGCGCTTGCCCTTGGATGTTGCCGGCCGCCGCGAGGTTCGTCGAGCTCCTTCGCATGTAGAAGTATATAAAAGAGATGAAGAAGAAGACGATGATGAAGACAACCAGAAGTATGTAAGCAAGTTTTGGACTGAAGCTACTGGACTTTCCTGCAGTTCTTGGCGGTGGCGGCGGTGAGAAACCAGGGAGAGGAGGAAGGACGAAGTGGGATTAATCTTTAACAATATTGAGTGTTTTTCAACATGTTAGTTTTTAAATAGACAATTAGATTGCAAAGAATGACTTTTGGAAACTACTGACAGAGATGACATTACATGGCATTTACAGAACTTAAGTTGTGACTACACACTGTTTATATTAATAGCTCTCAGAAGTTGTGTCCAAATCAATGAACTTTTACAAATAATAGAATTAAGTAAGTTTTTTTTTTAGCAACATTGCCATCCATGAAATGTTAGTTTTATAGTGAAAATTTATTTTATTTATACATGTGATTTTAACATAAAAAATAATATTATAAATTTAGATAAATCACACAACTTCATACGAAAAATTGTGTCAAATATATATAATTTTACTTTATAATTTTACTTTATATTTTATATACGTAAAAGTTTTACTATAGTAACATGATTTTAGCTGATTTTGTATAACATAAAAGTCATAAACTATAATTACTGTAGAAATTTTAGAAAACAAAATAATTAATTATTATTTTATTAAACAAAATATAATTAATTATTATTTTATTAAACAAAATATAATTCATTATTATTTTATTAAACAAAATATAATTAAATTATTATTATTATTTTCTCAAACAAGGTAACTGATGATAATGACATGTGCTACTTCTTCTCTCTCAAACACATTTTTATTCAGAAAATCCATTAAATTTTAACATGTAATTTAATTAAATTATTATTATTATTTTCACAAACAAGGTAACTTATTATAATGACATGTGCTACAGTCTCCATTAATTTTTCACCTTCTTTCTCTAACTTCATTAATATTATTATTTTTCTTTTAAATTAATCTATATTTATTATTTTTTTTAGTGAAATACTAATTCTGGAAAATACAAACTCATTTAATTATTATTTTTATTTTATTTAATTAAAAAGAGTTATCTTTTAGTCACATTTTAAAAGGATGACACCATTTATTTTTCTCTCATGGTTAACTCTATTTATTTGAAGGAATAATATATATGCTTAACTGCATATCAAAATTAATACAATAAATCCATCATTTAGCAATTTATTTTTCTAACAAAAATATATTAAAAGAGAAATGTATAAAAATATTTTGTTATTGGCTTGTCTACATTCTCTATAGCAGTTTATTGATTTTTTTGTATTTTTTTTTTGTATTTTTCCATTCTTATATACATTGTTTTAGTTTCTACCATTTAAATTTCATGATTTTTTTCTCCAATTATTTAGTGTAAAAGAATTCTCCAACTAAACATTCTTTGAAGGTGTGTACTTAGAAAATATTAAAAGAATTCCCCCATGGCCAAGAACTTTCAACTTACAAACAAATATATAAAATTAAATATTTTAAATGAATGTTTTTTTCTTTTTTTAGACATATATAGATAAATTAATGTTTTAAAATTTGAATACATATAACTTTATAGTTATTTTAATAAATATAAATATACATATGATAATGATAAAAATAAAAAATGTGAATACATATATAAGTGTTACACTAGTATCTAATAATATTTAATAGTCTTAATAAAATTAATAATTTTTAATAATATTAATAATACTTAATAATATTTAATAGTATTAATAATATTTAAAAATATTTATTAGTATTAATAATATTTAATAGTATTTAAAAATATTATTAATATTTAACAATATTAAAAATATTTAAAAATATTAATAATATTATAATAATATTATTAATATTTAATAATATTATTAATATTTAATAATATTATTAATATTTAATAATATTTTTTATAATACTAATAATATTGAATAATACTTTTTATAATATTAATAATATTTAATTAATTTAAAAATATTATTCAATATTATTTAACAATGTTAATAATATTTAGTAATATTTTTGTAATAATTAATAGTATCATTAATTAATTTAAATAATAATAAAAATGATATTAAATATATGAATATTAATAATTTCTATATTATTAATTATATTGATATTGATGATTATACCTATAAATATAATAATAATCATAGCATTCTAACTAAACTTAGACCATGATAATTGGAAAAGGAGCAATGTCTATGACTGTTAAAAGTATTTTCTTACTTTGGCTGCTTGTGCAACCTTCAACAAACCATGTATGCAAGTGTCGGACTGAAGCTACTGACCTTTGTTGCACCACTTCCTGGCGGTGGCGGCGGCGAGAAACCATTTGGGACATGAGGGAGAGGAGGAACGGTGAACATTCTTCTGTGCATGGTTTCTTATCTTTTCTAAGATTAACGTTGCTCTGTTTTTCCGTATCATGTTCTTCCATCTTATAGAGATGAATCTTGTCAAGGTTGCTCATAATATTAATAATATTTAATAATATTAATAAGATTTAATAATATTAGTAATATTTAATAATATTAATAATATTAGTAATATTTAATAATATTAATAATATTAGTAATATTTAATAATATTAATAATATTAATAATATTTAATAAAACTAATAACATTTAAATATATTAATAATATATAATAATATTAATAATATATAATAATATTAATAATATAAAATAATATTAATAATATTTAATAATATTAATAATATTTAATAATAGTAATAATATTTAATAATATTAGTAATATTTAATAACATTAATAATATATAATAATATTAATAATATATAATAATATTAATAATATATAATAATATTAATAATATTTAATAATTTATAATAATATTTAATAATAGTAATATTATTTAATTATATTAGTAATATTTAATAATATTTAATATTATTAATAATATATAATAATATTACTAATATTTTTATAATATTAATAATATTTGATGCATCACTACATTGCGATGACGTGCAATTACGTGCGCTCCATTTGATGCACCACACTAGCCAATGAATATTCATCTTCACATCCTCTCCCTCTGCCACCCCCTTCAGGCAGATACTACACTCCCCAACTGCTTCAGCCACCACCGTTAGAGGTCTCAAAGCCACGGGCGCTTGCCCTTGGATGTTGCTAGCCGCCGCGGGTTCGTCGAGCGCCTTCGCATGTAGAAGTATATCAAACTGACGAAGAAAAAGATGATGATGAAGACAACGAGAGAAGTATGTAAGCAATTGTCGAACTGAAGCCACCGGAGTTTCCTGCAGTTCTTGGCGACGACAGCGGCAGCGAGAAACCAGGGAGAGGAGGAACGACGAAGATTCTTCGTTGCATGGTTGTTTCTTTTCTAAGTTTCTAAGATTTCCGGTTGCTCTGTCTTGTTGCTCTGTTTTTCCGTTGTTCTTCCATTTTATAGAGAGACGGTTGCTCATAACTTACATCCTAGTAGAATGAACTCTACAACTCTACACAATTGGTTGTCATTTTCTTGAGTTTGATTGAGAACTCATGTGTAGATCCATCAGGTTCTAAATCCAGGGCACGGGTGGAGTTCAAAGTTGAAAATCCATGAATTTGAACATAATATTAATAATATATAATAATATTAATAATATATAATAATATTTATAATATTTAATAATATATAATAATATTTAATAATATTTAATAATAGTAATAATATTTAATAATATTAGTAATATTTAATAATATTAGTAATATTTAATAATATTAATAACATATAATAATATTAATAATATATAAAAATATTAATAATATAATAATATTAATAATATTTAATAATATATAATATTATTAACAATATATAATAATATTAATAAAATATAATAATATTACTAATATTTAATAATATTTAATAATAATAATAATAATATTTCATGCATCACTACATTGCGATTACGTGCAATTACGTGCGTTCCATTTGATGCACCACACTAGTCAAGGAATATTCATCTTTACGTCCTCTCCCTCTGCCACCCCCTCCAGGCAGATACTACACTCTCCCAACTGCTTCGGCCACCACGGCCACCACCGTCAGAGGTCTCCAAGCCACGGGCGCTTGCCCTTGGATGTTGCCAGCCGCCGCGGGGTTCGTCGAGCGCCTTCGCATGTAGAAGTATATCAAACTGACGAAGAAGAAGATGATGAAGACGACGAGAAGTATTTAAGCAATTGTTGAACTGAAGCCACCGGAGTTTCCTGCAGTTCTTGGCGACGGCAGCGGTGGCGAGAAACCAGGGAGAGGAGGAACGGCGAAGATTCTTCGCTGCATGGTTGTTTCTTTTCTAAGTTTTTAAGATTTTCTGTTGCTCTTTCTTGTTGCTCTGTTTTTCCGTTGTTCTTCCATTTTATAGAGAGACGGTTGCTCATAACTTACGTCCTAGTAGAATGAACTCTGCAACTCTACACAATTGGTTGTCCTTTACTTGAGTTTGATTGAGAAATCTAATTTTCTGAAACATTTTCATCTTCATTGCAAAAATAGAATGTGAGAAAAAACGTTTTGATTGTGTTCGGAGTTTGATTATTGTATCTAAGGGTTCAATGGAAATAATGTGCAGATCCATCAGGTTCTAAATCCAGGGCACGGGTGGAGTTCAAAGTTGAAAATCCATGAATTTGAACATGAATCAAAATTCTCATTTCGAAAAAAACGAAAATTCTCCTTCTCTCTCAAACACGTTTTTCTTCAAAAAATCCATTAAATTTTAACATGTAATTTAATTAATTTATTATTATTATTATTATTTTCACAAACAAGGTATCTGATGATAATGACATGTGCTACTTCTTCTCTCTCAAACACGTTTTTCTTTAGAAAATCCATTAAATTTTAACATGTAATATAATTAACTTATTATTATTATTTTCACAAACAAGTTACCTGATGATAATGACATGTGCTACCGTCTCCATTAATTTTTCACCTTCTTTCTCTAACTTCATTAATATTATTATTTTTATTTAAATTAATCTATATTTTTTTAGATAAATATTAATTCTGGAAAATACAAACTTATTTAATTATTATTTTTATTTTATTTAATTAAAAAGAGTTATCTTTTAGTGACATTTTAAAAGGATGACACCATTTCTTTTTCTCTCATGGTGAACTCTATTTATTTGAAGGAATAATATATATGCTTAACTGCATATCAAAATTAATACAATAAATCCATCATTAAGCAATTTACTTTTCTAAAAAAAATTATATTAAAAGAGAAATGTATAAAAATATTTTGTTATTGGCTTGTCTACATTCTCTATAGCAGTTTATTGACTTATTTTTATTTTTTTTTTATTTTTCCATTCTTATATACATTGTTTTAGTTTCTACCATTTCAATTTCATGATTTTTTTCTCCAATTATTTAGTGTAAAAGAATTCTCCAACTAAACATTCCTTGAAGGTGTGTACTTAGAAAATATTAAAAGAATTCCCCCATAGTCAAGAACTTTCAACTTACAAGCAAATATTTAAAATTAAATATTTTAAATGAGTGTTTTTTTCTTTTTTTAGACATATATAGATAAATTAATGTTTTAAAATTTGAATACATATAACTTTATAGTTAGTTTAATAAATATAAATATACATATAATAATGATAAAAATAAAAAATGTGAATACATATATAAGTGTTTAAACTAGTATCTAATAATATTTAATAGTCTTAATAAAATTAATAATTTTTAATAATACTTAATAATATTTAATAGTATTAATAATATTTAAAAATATTTATTAGTATTAATAATATTTAATAGTATTTAAAAATATTAATAATATTTAAAAATATTAATAATATTTAATAATATTAATAATATTAATAATATTAATAATACTAATAATATTAATAATACTAATAATATTAATAATATTAATAATACTAATAATATTAATAATATTAATAATACTAATAATATTAATAATATTAATAATACTAATAATATTAATAATATTAATAATACTAATAATATTAATAATATTAATAATATTTAATAATATTTAATAATATTTTTTATAATATTAATAATATTAAATAATACTTTTTATAATATTAATAATATTTAATTAATTTAAAAATATTAGTAATATTCAATATTATTTAATAATGTTAATAATATTTAGTAATATTTTTGTAATAATTAATAGTATCATTAATTTAAATAATATTAAAAATGATATTAAATATATGAATATTAATAATTTCTATATTATTAATTATATTGATATTGATGATTATACCTATAAATATAATAATAATCATAACATTTTAACTAAACTTAGACCATGATAATTGGAAAATGAGCAATGTTTGTGACTCTTAAAAGTTTTTTCTTACTTTTGACTGCTTGTGCAACCTTTGACACGGATATTTGTATAATTTTTAAAATGTAAAATATATGAGAACACAAATTTATATATCATATAATTATTAATTATATAAATTGACAATAAAGATTAGTGTACAAATATGTTTTAGTTATTTTTTGTGTACAAAAATATTTCTCATATTCAAAATGATTTGTTCTTTATTTTTATGATCACAATAAAAATTTGTATAATAAATTTAAATTTTTAGAAAATTAATGTGTTTGTCTTATTTAAAATTATGTTAAAATCGTATTAGAATTGTCAAAAATTTAACAAATGTTTTTTCAATTAGATACATGTCTTACAACTATTTTACGAATATCGGTATCCGATATATGTATCCGACACAAAAACACTATTTAAGAGACGGATAATTTTCAAAACGTAGAACACAGGAATACGGAACTATATATTATATAGTTATGAATTATATAAATTGATAATAAAGATTTATGTGTACAAATATGTTTTTTTTATGACGGATTCAAAATGATTTGTTCCTTATTTTTATAATCATAATAAAAATATATATAATAAATTTGAATTTTAGAAAATTAATGTATTTGTCCTATTTAAAATTATGTTAAAATCGTACTAGAATTTTCAGAAATTCAACAAATATTTTTTCAATTAGATAAATGTTTTACAAATGTCCTACGAGTATCGGTATCCGATATGTTTTTCAAAGACGTGTCTAATCTTCGTATAATTACTGTCTTCCAACTCCCGCAAAAGAGTAGTAATAGTGATGCAGACTTCGTTGCTGAGTTAAGGCCATGCATGTGAAGCAGAGCGACACCTCTCAGATAAATTCAACAGTCATATAACGCAATTAAGAGTTCGAATTAAAGGAAAAGGAATTGAAGAGAGAGTGTGTTAGTTATACAAAAGCTCCTCCCACCTTGAGAATTATGCATCTTCTTCTTCTTCACCTCCTCCCACCGTCACAAGCTCCTCCTCTACACCCATCTCAGAATATCGGCACACCAGGCACGTCACATGGTTCTCACGTCAAGTGTCGATGCAGTTCTCCAATGCGATTACGTGCGTTCCATTGGACGCACCACACCAGACAAGGAATATTCATCTTCATTGACATTGACTGTAATAGTTTGCATAACAAATAAATAATAATTTTATAAATATTACACATTACACACAACTTTATCCTCTTCCACACATTATACTAATAAAATAAACTTTTCTCTCACTCCTAACATCTAAATATGCCACTCAACACTATCTACTATGTTCCAGAAACTTTATCTTCTTTTTCTTCATATAATAACAATATTAATAATATTTAAACATATTAATAATATTTAATAATATTAATAACATTTAATAATATATAATAATATTAATAGTATTTAATAATATTAATAATTTTAGAAATATTAATAATATTTAATTATATTTATATTATTAATATTTAATAATATTAATAATATATAATAATATTAATAATATATAATAATATGAACAATATATAATTATATTAATAATATTTAATAATATTAATAATATTTAATAATATCAATAATATTTAATAATATCAATAATATTAATATAATATGAAGAATTATAAAATCATAATTCATAATATTAATAATAATTATAATTTTAATAATGTTTAATAATATTAATAATATTAATAATATTAATAATATTTAATAATATTAATAATATTAATAATATTTAATAATATTTAATAATATTAATAATATTTAATAATATTAATAATATTAATAATATTAATAATATTTAATAATATTAATAATATTTAATAATATTAATAATATTAATAATATTAATAATATTTAATAATATTAATAATATATAATAATATTAATAATATCAATAATATCAATAATATTAATAATATTAATAATATATAATAATGTTAATAATATATAATAATATTAATAATATATAATAATGTTAATAATATATAATAATATTAATAATATATAATAATGTTAATAATATATAATAATATTAATAATATATAATAATGTTAATAATATTAATAATATTTGATGCACCACTACATTGCGATTACGTGCAATTACGTGCGCTCCATTTGATGCACCACACCAGATAAGGAATATACATTTTTATTGACAGTAATAGTCTCCATAACAAATAAATAATTATTTTATAAATATTACACATTACACACAGCTTTATCCTCTTCCACACATTATACTTATAATATAAACTTTTCTCTCACTCCTAACGTATAAATATGCCACTCAACACTTTCTACTCTGTTCCAGAAACTTCATCTTCTTTTTCTTCATCTCCTCCCACCGTCACAAGCTCCTGCTCTCCATTCATCTCAGAATATCAGCACATTGGGCACGTAACATGGTTCTCCAGACAAGTGTCGTTGCAGTTCGCGTGGAAGATGTGCTTATAGTGAGCAGTCATCTTCACCTCCTCTCCCTCTGCCACCCCCGCCAGACACGTAGTACACTCCCCAACTGCTTCGGCCACCACCATCAGAGGTCTCGAAGCCATGGGATTCGACACCGCTTGCCCTTGGATGTCGCAGGCCGTGGGATTCGTCGAAGAGGATCGCCTTCGGATGTAGAAATATACCAAAACGACGAAAAAGAAGATCATGATGAAGACAATGAGAAAGATATAATAATATTAATAATATTTAATAATATTAATAATATATAATAATATTAATAAAATTTAATAATAATAATAATATTTAATAATATTAATAATATTTAATAATATTAATAATATTTAATAATATTAATAATATTAGTAATATTTAATAATATTAATAATACATAATAATATTAATAATATATAATAATAATATTTAATAATATTAATAATATTTAATAATATTAATAATATATAGTAATATTAATAATGTTTAATAATATTATTAATGTTTAAAAATATTAATAATATATAATAATATTAATAATATTAATAATATTAATAATATTAATAATATTAATAATATTAATAATATTTAATCTTATTAATAATATATAATAATATTAATAATATTAATAATATTAATAATATTTAATAATATTTAATAATATTAAGAATATTTGATGCACCACTATATTGCGATTACGTGCACTCCATTTGATGCACCACACCAGATAAGGAATATACATTTTTATTGACAGTAATAGTTTCCATAAAAAATAAATAATTATTTTATAAATATTACAATTTACACACAGCTTTATCCTCTTCCACACATTATACTTATAAAATAAACTTTTATCTCACTCCTTACATATTAATATGTCACTCAACACTTTCTACTCTGTTCCATAAATTTGAACATGTAATTTAATTAAATTATTATTATTATTTTCACAAACAACAGTAACTAATGATAATGACATGTGTTGTGTTGAGGCTACAATCTCCATTAATTTTTCACCTTCTTTCTCTAACTTCATTATTATTATTATTATTTTTCTTTTAAATTAATCTATATATTCTTTTTAGTGAAATACTAATTCTGGAAAATACAAACTCATTTAATTATTATTTTTATTTTATTTAATTAAAAAGAGTTATCTTTTAGTGACATTTTAAAAGAATGACACCATATATTACGTTAAATTTATTTATCGTAACATTTATTTATTGTAACATTTATTTACGATAAAGTAATAAAGTAAGTATGCATGAAAAATGAGAAATCAGAAACAGAAATAAGTAAACCTGTGAGGGACAAAAAAACTTCATGACAAAATCTACATGATAAGAACTAAAACTGATCCTCATCTCAATAAGCTGTTTCAACAAAATCTTAATCTGCAATCACAACTAAATGGTGACTCTGATAATTTTCTGAAATGTTTTCATCTATATTACAAAAATAGGATGTGGGACAAAACGTTTTCATCAAGTAAAGGAGACTGGTTAAGAATGGGTAGGAGTGATAGTTAATCGTATCTCACAATAAATGATTATTTTATAAATATTACACACATTAGCTTTATACTCTTGCCCACATTATAATAATAACCTTAAAATTAACTTTTCTCACACCTAACATATAAATATGCCCTCTAAGAGACTCAACACTTCCTACTCCAAGTTTGTTCCAGAAACTTCTACATCTTCTTCTTCACCTCCTTCCACCGTCACAAGCTCCTCCTCTTCACCCATCTTAGAATATCGGCACACCGGGCACGTAACATGGTTCTCCAGCCAAGTGTCGATGCAGTTCGCGTGGAAGATGTGCCTGCAATGGGCAGTCATCTTCACGTCCTCTCCCTCTGCCACCCCCTCCAGACAGATAGTACACTCCTCAGCTGCTTCGGCCACCACGGCCACCACCATCAGAGGTCTCGAAACCATGGGATTCGACACCGCTTGCCCTTAGATGTTGCCGGGCGGGGAATTCGTCGAGGAGGATCGTCGCATGTAGAAGTATTTCAAACCGATGAAGAAGAAAATGATGATGAATACAACGAGAAATATGTATGCAAGTGTCGGACTGAAGCTACTGGCCTTTGCTGCACCACTTCCTGGCGGCGGCGGCGGCGAGAAACCGTTTGGGGCATGAGGTAGAGGACTAACGGTGAACATTCTTCGGTGCATGGTTTCTTTTCTTTTCTAAGATTAACGTTGCTCTGTTTTTCGTCTCATGTTCTTCCATCTTATAGAGAGAAATCTTGTCACGATTGCTTATAATATTAATAAGATTTATTAATATTAATAAGATTTAATAATATTAGTAATATTTAATAATATTAATAATATATAATAATATTAATAATATATAATAATATTAATAATATTAATAATATATAATAATATCTAATAATATTTAATAAAACTAATAATATTTAAATATATTAATAATATTAATAATATATAATAATATTAATAATATTAATAATATTTAAAAATATTTAAAAATATTTAATAATAGTAATAATATTTAATAATATTAGTAATTTTTAATAATATTAATAACATATAATAATAATAATATTAATAACATATAATAATAATAATATTAATAACATATAATAATAATAATATTAATAATATAATAATAATAATATTAATAATATAATAATATTAATAATATTTAATAATATTTAATATTATTAATAATATATAATAATATTAATAATATTTAATAATATATAATAATATTAAATATTATTAATAATATAAAATAATATTAATAAAATATAATAATATTACTAATATTTAATTATATTAATAATATTAATAATATTTGATGCATCACTACATTGCGATTACATGCAATTACGTGCGCTCCATTTGATGCACCACACCAGCCAAGGAATATTCATCTTCACGTTCTCTCCCTCGGCCACCTCCTCCAGACACATACTACACTCCCTAAGTGCTTCGGCCACCACCGTCAGAAGTCTCGAAACCACGGGATTCGACACCGCTTGCCCTTAGATGTTGTCGGCAGCTGCCCTCTAATAATATGTATGCAAGTGTTAGACTTAAGCTACTGGCCTTTGCTGCACCACTTTCTGGCGGTGGCGGCGAGAAACCATTTGGGACATGAGGGAGAGGAGGAACGATGAACATTATTCGGTGCATGGTTTCTTTCTTTTCTAAGATTAACGTTGCTCTGTTTTTCCGTCTCATGTTCCTCCATCTTATAGAGAGGAATCTTGTCACGGTTGCTCATAATATTAATAATATTTAATAATATTAATAATATATAATAATATTAATAATATTTAATAAAATTAATAATATGAATAATATATAATAATCTTTAATAATATTAATAATATATAATAATATTAATAATATATAATATTATTAATAATATTTAATAATATTAATAAATTAATAATATTAGTAATATTAATAATATTAGTAATATTAATAATATTTAATAATATTAGTAATATTAATAATATTTAATAATATTAGTAATATTAATAATATTTAATAATATTAGTAATATTAATAATATTTAATAATATTAGTAATATTTAATAATATTAGTAATATTTAATAATATTAGTAATATTTAATAATATTAGTAATATTTAATAATATTAGTAATATTTAATAATATTAGTAATATTTAATAATATTAATAATATTAATAATATTTAATAATATTAATAATTATTAATAATATTAATAGTATTAATAATATTAATAATATTTAATAGTATTAATAATATTAATAATATTAATAGTATTAATAATATTAATAATATTAATAGTATTAATAATATTAATAATATTAATAGTATTAATAATATTAATAATATTAATAGTATTAATAATGTTTAATAATATTAATAATGTTTAATAATATTAATAATGTTTAATAATATTAATAATATTTAATAATATTAATAATGTTTAATAATATTAATAATGTTTAATAATATTAATAATATTTAATAATATTAATAATTTTTAATAATATTAATAATATTTAATAATATTAATAATATTTAATAATATTAATAATATTTAATAATATTAATAATATTTAATAATATTTAATAATATTAATAATATTAATAATATTTAATAATAGTAATAATATTTAATAATATTAATAAAATATAATAATATTTAATAATAGTAATAATATTTAATAATATTACTAATATTTCATAATATTAATAATATATAATAATATTAATAATATATAATAATATTAATAATATATAATAATATTAATAATATATAATAATATTAATAATATATAATAATATTAATAATATTAATAATATTATTAATATTAATAATATTAATAATATTTAATAATATATAATACTATTTAATAATAGTAATAATATTAGTAATATTAATCATATATAATAATATAATAATATTAATAATATTTAATATTATTTAATATTATTAATAAAATATAATAATATTACTAATATTTAATAATATTACTAATATTTAATAATATTACTAATATTTAATAATATTAATGATATTTAATAATATTGATAATATCTGATGCATCACTACATTGCGATTACGTGCAATTACGTGCGCTCCATTTGATGCACCACACCAGCCAAGTAATATTCATCTTCACGTTCTCTCCCTCTGCCACCCCTCCAGACAGATAGTACACTCCTCAGCTTCATCGACCACTAGCCCCCATGTGACACTGAATGTTCTCTAAAAGCAAACATATTTGTTTTACAAACTTCTGTTTCCAGGAATCTTCAACTTCATTTCCAACCTCTGATTGTAAAATCTCTATTCGAAATAAAATCTGCAATTTATATCTAGAGTTCACTAAGAAAAAAGCCAAAATCAAGAAACACATGTCAAGAGAACTTAACAACTCCTCATTAAATTTGGACTCAGATTTGCAAACATCATGATCCACCATCTTTACATATTGCCCAACATTTGCTTCACCAAAACCACTAGCCCTATGTGGATCCCCCAACACAGTCAAGAGACCAGCAAACACAGTAAAAGGTCTCAGATTACCAATACATGACTCACCTTTGCCATTAGAAACAGCCATCAACGCCCAACAATCTTCTTTATACAGAAAACTCAGCAGCATCTCCCAAATGGGCATCTGTTTTCGCCCCACTCACAACCAAACTTAGTGGCAACAAGCTCAAGAACCCTATTAGCAAAAAAATCATTCAAACCCACCTTCTCTTTCTTCTTCACTCCCCTGAAATCCTCACGCACTAGAACCGAATCAGACAACCGGTCCTCTGTCACAACAAACGCATCACACTTCCGCACAACCTTAACCTCCAATTTCACACCTCCACCGTACAACCTATTTTTTAATTTGATTATTTATTAAAATATTATGATACAATGTCAAATAAATTGAATCAAATACACTATTTTATAAATATTTCACATCATACACATTACACACATTATACTAAACTTTTCTCTCACATCATATTCCACTCAACACAGAAACTTCATCTTCTTCACTCCCTACTACTCTGTTGCATCTTCTTCTTCTTCACCTCCTCCTCCTCCCACCGTTACAAGCTCCTCCTCTCCACCCATCTCGGAATATCGGCACACCGGGCACGTCACATGGTTCTCCAACCAAGTGTCGATGCAGTTCGCGTGGAAGATGTGCCTGCAATGGGCAGTCATCTTCACGTCCTCTCCCTCTGCCACCCCCTCTAGGCAGATACTGCACTCCCCAGCTGCTTCGGCCACCACGGCTACCACAGTCAGAGGTCTCGAAGCCACGGGCGCTTGCCCTTGGATGTTGCTGGCCGCCGCAGGGTTCGTCGAGCTCCTTCGCATGTAGAAGTATATAAAAGAGACGAAGAAGACGACGATGATGAAGACAACCAGAAGTATGTAAGCAAGTTTGGACTGAAGCTACTGGACTTTCCTGCAGTTCTTGGCGGCAGCGGCGAGAAACCAGGGAGGGGAGGAACGGCGAAGCTGCGCTGCATGGTTGTTGATTTCCAGTTGCTCTGATTTTCCGTTTGTTCTTCCATTTTATAGAGAAAAAGGAATCTTGTGACACAGTTGCTCTGTATCGTTGCTCTGTTTTTCCGTCGTTCTTCCATTTTATAATATTAGTAATATTTAATAATATTAATAACATATAATAATATAATAATATTAATAATATTTAATATTATTAAAAATATATAATAATATTAATAAAATATAATAATATTACTAATATTTAATAAGATAAATAATATTTAATAATATTAATAATATTTGATGCATCACTACATTGTGATTACGTGCAATTACGTGCGCTTCATTTGATGCACCACACCGGCCAAGGAATATTCATCTTCACGTCATCTCCCTCTGCCACCCACTCCAGGCAGATACTACACTCCCCAGCTGCTTCGGCCACCACGGCCACCACCATGAGAGGTCTCAAAGCCACGGGCGCTTGCCCTTAGTTGTTGCCGGCCGCCGCGGGGTTCGTCCAGCGCTTTCGAATGTAGAAGTATATCAAACTAACGAAGAAGAAGATGATGATGAAGATAACGAGAAGTATGTAAGCAATTGTCGAACTGAAGCCACCGGAGTTTCCTGCAGTTCTTGGCGACGGCGGCGGCGGGGAGAAACCAAGGAGAGGAGGAACGACGAAGATTCAATATATAATAATATTAATAATATTTAATATTAATAATAATATATAATAATATTAATAAAATATAATAATATTACTAATATTTAATATTAATAATATTTAATAATAGTAATAATATTTGATGCACCACTACATTGCGATTACGTGCAATTACATGCGCTTTATTTGATGCACCACTTCAGGCAAGGGGTTCGTCGAGCTGCTTCGCATGTAGAAGTATATAAAAGAGACGAAAAAGAAGACGATGATGAAGAGAACGAGAAGTATGTAAGCAAGTTTTGGACTGAAGCTCTTGGACTTTCCTGCAGTTCTTGGCGGCGACAGCGAGAAACCAGGGAGAGGAGGAACGGCAAAGCTTCGCTGCATGGTTGTTGATTTCCGGTTGCTCTGTCGTTGCTCTGATTTTCCGTTTGTTCTTCCATTTTATAGAGAAAGAGGAATCTTGTCACACAGTTGCTCTGTTTTTCCGTTGTTCTCCCATTTTATAATATTAGTAATATTTAATAATATTAATAACATATAATAATATTAATAATATTAATAATATATAATAATATTAATAATATATAATAATATTAATAATATTAATAATATAATAATATAGTAATATTAATAATATTTAATAATATATAAAAATAATTAATAATATTTAATAATATTTAATATTATTAACAATATATAATAATATTAATAAAATATAATAATATTACTAATATTTAATAAGATTAATAATATTTAATAATATTAATAATATTTGATGCATCACTACATTGTGATTACGTGCATTTCATTTGATGCACCATACCAGTCAAGGAATATTCATCTTCACGTCCTCTCCCTCTGCCCCCCCCCCCTCCAGGCAGATACTACACTCCCCAGCTGTTTCGGCCACCATGACCACCACCATGAGAGGTCTCAAAGCCATGGGCGCTTGCCGTTGGATGTTGCCGGCCGCCGCGGGGTTCGTCGAGCGCCTTCGCATGTAGAAGTATATCAAACTAACGAAGAAGAAGATGATGATGAAGACAACGACAAGTATGTAAGCAATTGTCGAACTGAAGCCACCGGAGTTTCATGCAGTTTTTGGTGACGGCGGCGGCAGCGGCGGGGAGAAAGCAAGGAGAGGAGAACGACGAAGATTCAATATTTAATAATATTAATAATATTTAATAAGATATAATTTTTTTATTATTAATAATAATATATAATGATATTAATAAAATATAATAATATTACTAATATTTAATAATAATAATAATATTTGATGCACCACTACCTTGCGATTACGTGCAATTACGTGCGCTTTACTTGATGCACCACTTCAGGCAAGGGGTTCGTCGAGCTGCTTCGCATGTAGAAGTATATAAAAGAGACGAAAAAGAAGACGATGATGAAGACAACGAGAAGTATGTAAGCAAGTTTTAGATTGAAGCTACTGGACTTTCCTGCAGTTCTTGGCAGCGGCGGCGAGAAACCAGGGCGAGGAGGAACGCCGAAGCTTCGCTGCATGGTTGTTGATTTCCGGTTGCTCTATCGTTGCTCTGATTTTCTGTTTGTTTTTCCATTTTATAGAGAAAGAGGAATCTTTTCACACGATTGCTCTGTATCGTTGCTCTGTTTTTCCGTTGTTCTTCCATTTTATAATATTAGTAATATTTAATAATATTAATAACATATAATAATATTAATAATATATAATAATATAGTAATATTAATAATATATAAAAATATTTAATAATATATAATAATATTTAATATTATTAACAATATATAATAATATTAATAAAATATAATAATATTACTAAGATTTTATAAGATTAATAATATTTAATACTATTAATAATATTTGATGCATCACTACATTGTGATTACGTGCAATTACGTGCGCTCCATTTGATGCACTACACCAGCCAAGGAATATTCATCTTCACGTCATCTTCCTCTGCCACCCCCTCTAGGCAGATACTACACTCCCCAGCTGCTTCGGCCACTACGGCCACCACCATGAGATGTCTCAAAGCCACGGACGGTTGCCCTTGGATGTTGCCAGCCGCCGCGAGGTTCGTCGAACGCCTTCGCATGTAGAAGTATATCAAACTAACGAAGAAGAAGATGATGATGAAGACAACGAGAAGTATGTAAGCAATTGTCGAACTGAAGCCACCGGAGTTTCATGCAGTTCTTGGCGACGGCGGCGGCGGGAAGAAAGCAAGGAGAGGAGAACGACGAAGATTCAATATTTAATAATATTAATAATATTTAATAATATATAATTTTTTTTATTATTAATAATAATATATAATAATATTACTAATATTTAATAATAATATTTGATGCACCACTACATTGCGATTACGTGCAATTACGTGCGCTTTATTTGATGCACCACTTCAGGCAAGGGGTTCGTCGAGCTGCTTCGCATGTAGAAGTATATAAAAGAGACAAAAGAGAAGACGATGATGAAGACAACGAGAAGTATGTAAGCAAGTTTTAGATTGAAGCTACTGGACTTTCCTGCAGTTTTTGGCAGCGGCGGCGAGAAACTAGGTCGAGGAGGAACGGCGAAGCTTCGCTGCATGGTTGTTGATTTCCGGTTGCTCTATCGTTGCTCTGATTTTCCGTTTGTTTTTCCATTTTATAGAGAAAGAGGAATCTTTTCACACGGTTGTTCTGTATCGTTGCTCTGTTCTTCCGTTGTTCTTCCATTTTATAATATTAGTAATATTTAATAATATTAATAACATATAATAATATTAATAATATTAATAATATTAATAATATTAATAATATTAATAATATATAATAATATAGTAATATTAATAATATTTAATAATATATAAAAATATTTAATAATATTTAATATTATTAACAATATATAATAATATTAATAAAATATAATAATATTACTAAGATTTTATAAGATTAATAATATTTAATACTATTAGTAATATTTGATGCATCACTACATTGTGATTACGTGTAATTACGTGCGCTCCATTTGATGCACTACACCAGCTAAGGAATATTCATCTTCACGTCATCTCCCTCTGCCACCACCTCCAGGCATATACTACACTCCCAGCTGCTTCGGCCACCACGGCCACCACCATGAGAGGTCTCAAAGCCACGGGCGCTTGCCCTTGGATGTTGCCGGCCGCCGCGAGGTTCGTCGAGCGCCTTCGCATGTAGATGTATATCAAACTAACGAAGAAGAAGATGATGATGAAGACAACGAGAAGTATGTAAGCAATTGTCGAACTGAAGCCACCGGAGTTTCATGCAGTTCTTGGCGACGGCGGCGGCGGGAAGAAAGCAAGGAGAGGAGAACGACGAAGATTCAATATTTAATAATATTAATAATATTTAATAATATATAATTTTTTTTATTATTAATAATAATATATAATAATATTACTAATATTTAATAATAATATTTGATGCACCACTACATTGCGATTACGTGCAATTACGTGCGCTTTATTTGATGCACCACTTCAGGCAAGGGGTTCGTCGAGCTGCTTCGCATGTAGAAGTATATAAAAGAGACAAAAGAGAAGACGATGATGAAGACAACGAGAAGTATGTAAGCAAGTTTTAGATTGAAGCTACTGGACTTTCCTGCAGTTTTTGGCAGCGGCGGCGAGAAACCAGGTCGAGGAGGAACGGCGAAGCTTCGCTGCATGGTTGTTGATTTCCGGTTGCTCTATCGTTGCTCTGATTTTCCGTTTGTTTTTCCATTTTATAGAGAAAGAGGAATCTTTTCACACGGTTGTTCTGTATCGTTGCTCTGTTCTTCCGTTGTTCTTCCATTTTATAATATTAGTAATATTTAATAATATTAATAACATATAATAATATTAATAATATTAATAATATTAATAATATTAATAATATTAATAATATTAATAATAATATTAATAATATTAATAATATTAATAATATTAATAATATTAATAATATATTAATAATATATTAATAATATATTAATAATATTAATAATATTAATAATATTAATAATATTAATAATATTAATAATATTAATAATATTAATAATATTAATAATATATAATAATATAGTAATATTAATAATATTTAATAATATATAAAAATATTTAATAATATTTGATAATATTTAATATTATTAACAATATATAATAATATTAATAAAATATAATAATATTACTAAGATTTTATAAGATTAATAATATTTAATACTATTAGTAATATTTGATGCATCACTACATTGTGATTACGTGTAATTACGTGCGCTCCATTTGATGCACTACACCAGCCAAGGAATATTCATCTTCACGTCATCTCCCTCTGCCACCACCTCCAGGCATATACTACACTCCCAGCTGCTTCGGCCACCACGGCCACCACCATGAGAGGTCTCAAAGCCACGGGCGCTTGCCCTTGGATGTTGCCGGCCGCCGCGAGGTTCGTCGAGCGCCTTCGCATGTAGATGTATATCAAACTAACGAAGAAGAAGATGATGATGAAGACAACGAGAAGTATGTAAGCAATTGTCGAACTGAAGCCCCCGGAGTTTCATGCAGTTTTTGGTGACGGCGGCGGCAGCGGCGGGGAGAAAGCAAGGAGAGGAGAACGACGAAGATTCAATATTTAATAATATTAAAAATATTTAATAAGATATAATTTTTTTATTATTAATAATAATATATAATAATATTAATAAAATATAATAATATTACTAATATTTAATAATAATAATAATATTTGATGCACCACTACCTTGCGATTACGTGCAATTACGTGCGCTTTATTTGATGCACCACTTCAGGCAAGGGGTTCGTCGAGCTGCTTCGCATGTAGAAGTATATAAGAGAGACGAAAAAGAAGACGATGATGAAGACAACGAGAAGTATGTAAGCAAGTTTTAGATTGAAGCTACTGGACTTTCCTGCAGTTCTTGGCAGCGGCGGCGAGAAACCAGTGCGAGGAGGAACGGCGAAGCTTCGCTGCATGGTTGTTGATTTCCGGTTGCTCTGTCGCTGCTCTGATTTTCCGTTTGTTTTTCAGTTTTATAGAGAAAGAGGAATCTTTTCACACGGTTGCTCTGTATCGTTGCTCTGTTTTTCCGTTGTTCTTCCATTTTGTAATATTAGTAATATTTAATAATATTAATAACATATAATAATATTAATAACATATAATAATATTAATAATATATAATAATATAGTAATATTAATAATATTTAATAATATATAAAAATATTTAATAATATATAAAAATATTTAATAATATATAAAAATATTTAATAATATATAATAATATTTAATATTATTAACAATATATAATAATATTAATAAAATATAATAATATTACTAAGATTTTATAAGAATAATAATATTTAATACTATTAATAATATTTGATGCATCACTACATTGTGATTACGTGCAATTACGTGCGCTCCATTTGATGCACTACACCAGCCAAGGAATATTCATCATCACGTCATCTTCCTCTGCCACCCCCTCCAGGCAGATACTACACTCCCCAGCTGCTTCGGCCACCACGGCCACCACCATGAGAGGTCTCAAAGCCACGGACGCTTGCCCTTGGATGTTGCCGGCCGCCGCGAGGTTCGTCGAGCGCTGTCGCATGTAGAAGTATATCAAACTAACGAAGAAGAAGATGATGATGAAGACAACGAGAAGTATGTAAGCAATTGTCGAACTGAAGCCACCGGAGTTTCATGCAGTTCTTGGCGACGGCGGCGGCGGGGAGAAAGCAAGGAGAGGAGAACGACGAAGATTCAATATTTAATAATATTAATAATATTTAATAATATATAATTTTTTTATTATTAATAATAATATATAATAATATTAATAAAATATAATAATATTACTAATATTTAATAATAATATTTCATGCACCACTACATTGCGATTACGTGCAATTACGTGCGCTTTATTTGATGCACCACTTCAGGCAAGGGGTTCGTCGAGCTGCTTCGCATGTAGAAGTATATAAAAGAGACGAAAAAGAAGACGATGATGAAGACAACGAGAAGTATGTAAGCAAGTTTTAGAATGAAGCTACTGGACTTTCCTGCAGTTCTTGATTATTTAGAAATTTCTTTAAAAAAATATTATCGTTATTTAAAATTTTTATTATTATTTAAAATTCAATCATAATGATTTTATTACAAGTAACAAACATAATTTTTTTTTTAAATTTATCTTTTACATAAGAAATTTCTTAAAAGTTTTTTCGTACTACATAATTTTGACAATAACTAATGTGATAAACAATTTTTTTTTTAAATGTAATTATGGTTGTTACTAGTGGAATTTAAAAATAATGAATTTAGATAGTTTTTTAAAAATATAATTGAATTAATTAAGTTTAACTACATCTCACTGCTATTTTAATTTTCAACAAATTTCACCATTATTTTTTCCTTAATTTATTGGTTCTAGCATATGACCGTTATATTAAAAAATGTTAATAAAATTCAAGAGTTATAAAGAATTTTTTTTCAATTATTTAGTGTAAAAGAATTTTCCAACTAAACATTCCTTGAAGGTGTGTACTTAGAAAATATTAAAAGAATTTCTCATGGCCAAGAACTTACAACTTACAAGCAAATATTTAAAATTAAATATTTTAAATGAGTGTTCTTTATTTTTTTAGAGCATATATATAGATAAATTAATGTTTTAAAATTTGAATACATATAAATTTATAGTTATTTTAATAAATATAAATATACATATAATAATGATAAAAAAATGTGAATATTATAAGTAAGTGTTTTTGCTAGTATTAATATTATAATAAATATTAATAATATTTAACAGTATTAATAATATTTGTTATAATATTAATAATATTTAATAATGATTTAATAATATTAATAATATTTAATAATATTAATAATATTTAATAATATTAATAATATTTATTAATATTAATAATATTTATTAATATTAATAATATTTATTAATATTAATAATATTTAATAATATTAATAATATTTAATAATATTAATAATTTTTAATAATTATTTAATAATATTAATAGTATTTAATCATCTTTAATAATATTTAATAGTCTTAATAATTTTTAATAATATTAATAATACTTTATAATATTTAATAGTATTAATAATATTTAATAGTATTTAAAAATATTTAGTAGTATTAATAATATTTAATAGTATTTAAAAATATTTAGTAGTATTAATAATATTTAATAGTATTTAAAAATATTTAATAGTATTAATAATATTTAATAATATTTAAAAATATTAATAATATTTAATAATATTATTAATATTTAATAATATTTTTTATAATATTAATAATATTGAATAATAATTTTTATAATATTAATAATATTGAATAATAATTTTTATAATATTAATAATATTTTATTAATTTAATAATATTAATAATATTCAATATTATATTTAATAATGTTAATAATATTTAATAATATTTTTGTAATAATTAATAGTATCATTAATTTGAATAATAATAAAAATGATATTAAATATATGAATATTAATAATTTCTATATTATTAATTATATTGATATTGATGTTGATGATTATACCTATAAATATAATAATAATAATCATAACATTATAACTAAACTTAGACCATGATAATTGGGAAAGGAACAATGTCTGTTAAAAGTTTTTTCTTACTTTGACTGCTTGTGCAACCTTTAACAAACCATGCTTTTTCTGCACCAAAACCTCAGCCAACTATGACTGTCAGAAATGAATTACAAGGAGATCTGTTCGATCTTGGTGTGCAACATCTTCATCCTCTTGATACTTTTTCGTGGAGTTTTGAAATTAACTTCTTTAGAACAACGTTGTTCCATTGTTCCTTTCAATGAGAATTTTTCTTGCATAGGTTTGATATTTACACAGCAAAGAGGGATGCCGTTAGATGTTTCTTATGCAGTTGGGTAGTCAGAGAAGATGGACCATATTTGGTTTTTGATAAAGATGAATGCTATGGTTGGAAAACTTTAGAAGAAATACCTAAATTCTTATCCTAATTTCTATTAGTAAAATATTTATCAATAAAGACTATTTCAAGTAATTTTGCGTTGTTATATTTTAAAGTTAAATTATAATTTGTACTTTTAGTTTTCTTATAGTATAATTTTATTTAAGGGTTTAAATTTTCAAGTGATTACAAATTAATTATGTAAGGATTCAATCATTATTAAATTAATTGCATAAAATTACGTATAATATTGTACAATAACGTAAAATAATTGCATACAATAATTGCGTTATAATTTGATAATTATTATTTCTTTAACATTTCTCCTTCTCTGATTTTGATTGGTGCCTTAACCCTTTGTCTTACATGACCGTTATATTAAAAAATGTTAATAAAATTCAAGAGTTATAAAGAATTTTTTTTTCAATTATTTAGTGTAAAAGAATTCTCCAACTAAACATTTCTCGAAGGTGTGTACTTAGAAAATATTAAAAGAATTCCCCATGGCTAAGAACTTTCAACTTACAACCAAATATTTAAAATTAAATATTTTAAATGAGTGTTTTTTATTTTTTTAGAGTATATATGATAAATTAATGTTTTCAAATTTGAATACATATAAATTTATAGTTATTTTAATAAATATAAATATACATATCATAATGATAAAAATAAAAAATGTGAATATACAAGTAAGTGTTTTTTGCTAGTATTAATATTATAATAAATATTAATAATATTTAAGAGTATTAATAATATTTGTTATAATATTTAATAATAATTTAATAATATTAATAATATTTAGTAATATTAATAATATTTATTAATATTAATAATATTTAAAAATATTAATAATGTTTTAATAATATTAATAATTTTTTATAATTATTAAATAATATTAATAGTATTTAATCATCTTTAATAATATTTAATAGTATTTAAAATATTTAATAGTATTTAAAATATTTAATAGTATTAATAATATTTAATAGTATTTAAAAATATTAATAATATTTAATAGTAGTTAAAAATATTAATAATATTTAATAATATTAATAATATTTTTTATAATATTAATAATATTTAATAATAATTTTTATAATATTAATGATATTTAATTAATTTAATAATATTAATAATATTCAATATTATTTAATAATATTAGTAATATTTAATAATATTTTTGTAATAATTAATAGTATCATTAATTTGAATAATAATAAAAATGATATTAAATATATGAGTATTAATAATTAATAATTTCTATATTATTAATTATATTGATATTGATGATTATACCTATAAATATAATAATAATCATAACATTCTAACTAAACTTAGACCATGATAATTGGAAAAGGAACAATGTCTGTGACGGTTAAAAGTTTTTTCTTACTTTGGCTGCTTGTGCAACCTTCAACAAACCATGCTTTTTCTGCACCAAAACCACAACCAGCTGTGATTATCAGAAATGAATTACAAGGAGGTCGAGATCTGTTCCTTCACTGCAAATCTGCTGACGAAGATCTTGGTGTGCAACATCTTCATCCTCTTGGTACTTTTTCGTGGAGTTTCGACATTAACTTCTTTAGAACAACGTTGTTCCATTGTTCCTTTCAATGGGAATCTGTCTTGCATAGGTTTGATATTTACAAAGCACGGAGGGATTCTTATAGATGTTTCGTATGCACTTGGGTAGTCAGAGAAGATGGACCATGTTTGGTTTTGGATAAAGAAGAATGCTATGGTTGGAAAACTTTAGAAGAATGACCTAAATTCTTATCCTAATTTCTATTAGTAAAATATTTATCAATAAAGACTATTTCAAGTTACTATTCTTATCCTAATTTCTATTGTTGAATGACCCATATTTTAAAAAGACTAGGCTCATTACATACACAACATACTTGGAGTATTAAAATAAAATAATATTATTATTTTGCTTGGTGTTAGGATTTGAACCCAAGACCTATAACTAAATTTGTATTTATACACTTTTGGAAATCAAAATGAGGGGTGAATATTTTGGGACTTTTTAAGAGAGAATATTTCTCTGCTAGGGTTTTTTCCTTCATCTTGCAATCTTATCAAGAATCCACCAATTCTTATGGCGATCATCCTTAGGTTTATTTATGGCGCCTTCCTCTATTAGTTCTTTTTGGAATTATATCATGTAAGCACACATATAATTTAAGAAATCACTTTTCTTATTTTCATTTCTTAATCTTCTTATTTCATCTTCCTAATTTATCTTCTTTTCTTAATCTCGTTTCAGAGGCACTTTCATCATCCTATTTCATCTTTTTAACTTGGTATCAAACATGTATTTTCCTATTTATTAATGATCCATTCCTATTTGTCTCATAATAATTTTTAATTTTCTAGTTTTTGCTAGTATTAATTTTATAATAAATATTAATAATATTTAACAGTATTAATAATATTTGTTATAATATTAATAGTATTTAATAATGATTTAATAATATTAATAATATTTAGTAATATTTATAATATTTATTAGTATTAATAATATTTAATAATATTAATAATTTTTAATAATTATTTAATAATATTAATAGTATTTAATCATCTTTAATAATATTTAATAATATTTAATAGTCTTAATAAAATTAATAATTTTTAATAATATTAATAATACAATCTATATCTAATCCATATCCAATTAAATGGATTGGATTTAAAATCCAAAAATATGGATTTGAATTTAAGATAAATTCATTTAAATGGATTAAAACTAATATGAATTTGGATCATTATGGATTGGATTTTGTAATTTGGATTTTTTGTCCATCCTTAGTTCTTGGTTAAGCTCTCAATTTCCTGTTGCATAATGTGACACTTCTTGGCCATCTTTTGGTAAGCAGTATGCACCTGCTCTAGTTTTTCTGTAAACTTCTCTTGAATCCGTAGCACGCTTCCAGATTCCGAATTCAAATAACAAGTGAAGGTCAATTTTAAAATTTATTAAATTGTGGAGGTGAAGGAAGAAAAATGTAGAGGTGCAAGAAGAAACTGCCTAAAACTTAATATGAATCTGGCTGGTGTGAGCCTTGTTGCTTGGATCATCATTTTTTTGTATGAAAATCTCTTACAAAATATAACTTTTATTTGTAACCATTCTATTCCACATTTTAGAAGTACTATAAGTTGCTTTGTATTTGGTTAATGGAAAATTTTCCCATTTGCACAAGTTTGCTCACCTTATCAAAGGGATCAATATGATGATTGGTAAGCCAAATTTGGATCTTAAACTGTGTTTGGATACTGTGAGAAGGTACTAACTTACATTTAAACTTTCTATTATTTCAAAGTGCATCTGCATACTTGGAGGCATATCAGCAAAGTATTACCTTGAGAATACTTTTATTTTTCCCAAACTCTTAGGGATTTCAAATTCAAGAGATGCAGCATTTTGTCCTTTTCATTCCTTATCCAGTCACTCCATTGTATCGGTGTTCCATGAATCCATAAGGTTAAAATAATAATAATAATAATAATAATAATAAAAATTATTTTTACAAAAATGAAAAGCTTTAATTTTTTCTGATTGATTAATACATTTCCCCTTAGGAGAAATAGGATTGAGCTCACTGATACCATTTGTTTGGACATGGTTTTGCCACTATAAATAGGTTGCTTAGTGAAGGCATAGATCTCCTAGAGTGGAGGGCTTTGGGCTATTACTTTTTTTTATGTCAAAATCTGTTCATCTTATTTAGCAAAAGAGAATAAAACTTAATATGAACACTCAATTGCTTAGATTATAAATGACTTAAATTATAAATTGTAAAATTACAAAGAAAAGATAATTATATTACAACTCCCTCTCGATACTATTATTTTAATATATTTTTTTATATTATTTAATTACAAATTTATCTTTTATTATATATATATATATATATATATATTTATTTCTAAATTCATTTTATATATATATATGAAGAGTTATACAACTATAAAAAATGGTGAAACTATATTTTTCTATAATTCAAAAAAGTAAAAGTTAATATTGATAAACAATCAAAAGATAAAGAAAAAAAAATACAAACCTTTAGTTTTATCCAGTTCAGATTTTGAAAATTTGAATTGGATCGACATTTTAGGATTTTATATCCACGCCATGAATTGATTAATATAATGTGTGGAAGAGGATAAAAATGTGTAATGTGTAATATTTATAAAATAATTATTTATTTGTTATGGAAACTATTACCGTCAATGAAGATGAATATTCCTTGTCTGCTGTGGTGCATCAAATGGAGCGCACGTAATTGCACGTAATCGCAATGTAGTGGTGCATCAAATATTATTAATATTATTATATATTATTAATATTATTAAATATTATTAATATTATTAAATATTATTAATATTATTAAATATTATTAATATTATTAAATATTATTAATATTATTATATATTATTAATATTATTATATATTATTAATATTATTAATATTATTAAATATTATTAATATTATTATATTTTATTAATATTAATATACATTATTAATATTATTAAATATTACTAATATTATTAAATATTAGTAATATTATTAAACACTATTAATATTATTAAATATTATTAATATTATGAATTATGATTTTATAATTCTTCATATTAAATTAATATTATTAATATTATTAATATTATTAAATATTATTAATATTATTAAATATTATTAATATTATTAAATATTATTAATATTATTAAATATTATTAAATATTATTAAATATTATTAAATATTATTAATATTATTAAATATTATTAAATATTATTAATATTATTAAATATTATTAATATTATTAAATATTATTAATATTATTAATATTATTAAATATTATTAATATTATTATATTTTATTAATATTATTATATATTATTAATATTATTATATTTTATTAATATTATTAAATATTACTAAAGATTCCTATGTGCAAGAAATTCTATAAGATAGAACAACATAGCAATCTTAACATTAATCTTAGAAAAGAAACCATGCACCGAAGAATGTTCACTATTCTTCCTCTCTCGCATGCCTCGAATAGTTTCACGCCGTAGCAAAGAACTGTAGGAAAGCCCAGTAGCTTCAGTCCGACACTTGCATATATCTTTCTCATTGTCTTCATCATCATCTTTTTCTTCGTCGGTTTGATATATTTCTACATTCTTAATATTATTAAATATTCTCAATATTATTAAATATTCTCAATATTATTAAATATTCTCAATATTATTAAATATTCTCAATATTATTAAATATTCTCAATATTATTAAGTATTCTCAATATTATTAATATTCTCAATATTATTAATATTATTAATATTATTAAATAATCTTATATATTCTTAGTATTATTAAATTTTATTATTATTAATATTATTAAATATTATTAATATTATAAAATATTATTAATATTATTAAATACTTATAAAATAATTATTAATTAATTATGGAAACTATTACTGTCAATGAAAATATATATTCCTTATCTAGTATGGTGCATCAAATGGAGAGCATGTAATTGCACGTAATCGCAATGTAGTGGTGCATCAAATATTATAAATATTATTAAATATTGTTAATATTGTTAATATTGTTAATATTGTTAATATTATTAATATTATTAATATTATTTATATTATTAATATTATTATGTATTATTAATAAGATTAAATATTATTAATATTATTATGTATTATTAATAAGATTAAATATTATTAATATTATTATGTATTATTAATAAGATTAAATATTATTAATATTATTATGTATTATTAATAAGATTAAATATTATTAATATTATTATGTATTATTAATAAGATTAAATATTATTAATATTATTATGTATTATTAATATTATTAAACATTATTAATATTATTATGTATTATTAATATTATTAAACATTATTAATATTATTATGTATTATTAATATTATTAAACATTATTAATATTATTATGTATTATTAATATTATTAAACATTATTAATATTATTATGTATTATTAAACATTATTAATATTATTATTAATATTATTAATATTATTAATATTATTATGTATTATTAATATTATTAAACATTATTAATATTATTATGTATTATTAATATTATTATGTATTATTAATATTATTATGTATTATTAATATTATTAAACATTATTATGTATTATTAATATTATTAAACATTATTAATATTATTATATATTATTAATATTATTAAACATTATTAATATTATTATATATTATTAATATTATTAAACATTATTAATATTATTATATATTATTAATATTATTATATATTATTAATATTATTATATATTATTATATATTATTAATATTATTAATATTATTAAATATTATTAATATTGTGAATTATGATTTTATAATTCTTTATATTATATTAATATTATTAAATATTATTAATATTATTATATATTATTAATATTATTATACATTGTTAATATTATTAAATATTACTAAAGAATCCTATGTGAAAGAAATTCTATAAGACGGAACAACATAACAATCTTAACCTTAATCTTAGAAAAGAAACCATGAACCGAAGAATGTTCATTGTTCCTCCTCTCCCTCATGCACCGGACGGTTTGTCGCTGCAGTAAAGAACTGCTGGAAAGCCCACTAGCTTCAGTTCGACACTTGATTATATCTTTCTCATTGTCTTTATCATCATCTTCTTCTTCGTCGGTTTGATATATTTCTACATTCTTAATATTATTAAATATTTCTAATATTATTAAATATTCTTAATATTCTTAAACTTTCTATTATTTCAAAGTGCATCTGCATACTTGGAGGCATATCAGCAAAGTATTACCTTGAGAATACTTTTATTTTTCCCAAACTCTTAGGGATTTCAAATTCAAGAGATGCAGCATTTTGTCCTTTTCATTCCTTATCCAGTCACTCCATTGTATCGGTGTTCCATGAATCCATAAGGTTAAAATAATAATAATAATAATAATAAAATTATTTTTACAAAAATGAAAAGCTTTAATTTTTTCTGATTGATTAATACATTTCCCCTTAGGAGAAATAGGATTGAGCTCACTGATACCATTTGTTTGGACATGGTTTTGCCACTATAAATAGGTTGCTTAGTGAAGGCATAGATCTCCTAGAGTGGAGGGCTTTGGGCTATCACTTTTTTTTATGTCAAAATCTGTTCATCTTATTTAGCAAAAGAGAATAAAACTTAATATGAACACTCAATTGCTTAGATTATAAATGACTTAAATTATAAATTGTAAAATTACAAAGAAAAGATAATTATATTACAACTCCCTTCCGATACTATTATTTTAATATATTTTTTATATTATTTAATTACAAATTTATCTTTTATTATATATATTTATTTCTAAATTCATATTATATATATATATATATATATAAAGAGTTATACAACTATAAAAAATGGTGAAACTATATTTTTCTATAATTCAAAAAAGTAAAAGTTAATATTGATAAACAATGAAAAGATAAAGAAAAAAAGAATACAAACCTTTAGTTTTATCCAGTTCAGATTTTGAAAATTTGAATTGGATCGACATTTTAGGATTTTATATCCACGCCATGAATTGATTAATATAATGTGTGGAAGAGGATAAAGTTGTGTAATGTGTAATATTTATAAAATAATTATTTATTTGTTATGGAAACTATTACCGTCAATGAAGATGAATATTCCTTGTCTGCTGTGGTGCGGAGCGCACGTAATTGCACATGTAGTGGTGCATCAAATATTATTAATATTATTATTAAATATTATTAATATTATTAATATTATTATATATTATTAATATTATTAATATTATTAAATATTATTAATATTATTAAATATTATTAATATTATTAAATATTATTAATATTATTAAATATTATTAATATTATTAAATATTATTAATATTATTAAATATTATTAATATTATTAAATATTATTAATATTATTAAATATTATTAATATTATTATATATTATTAAATATTATTAATATTATTATATATTATTAATATTATTAATATTATTAAATATTATTAATATTATTATATTTTATTAATATTAATATACATTATTAATATTATTAAATATTACTAATATTATTAAATACTATTAATATTATGAATTATGATTTTATAATTCTTCATATTAAATTAATATTATTAATATTATTAAATATTATTAATATTATTAAATATTATTAATATTATTAAATATTATTAATATTATTAAATATTATTAAATATTATTAAATATTATTAATATTATTAAATATTATTAATATTATTAAATATTATTAATATTATTTAATATTATTAATATTATTAAATATTATTAATATTATTATATTTTATTAATATTATTATAAATTATTAATATTATTATATTTTATTAATATTATTAAATATTACTAAAGATTCCTATGTGCAAGAAATTCTATAAGATGGAACAACATAGCAATCTTAACATTAATCTTAGAAAAGAAACCATGCACCGAAGAATGTTCACTATTCTTTCTCTCTCGCATGTCCCGAATAGTTTAACGCCGTAGCAAAGAACTGCAGGAAAGCCCAATAGCTTCAGTCCGACACTTTCATATATCTTTCTCATTGTCTTCATTATCATCTTCTTCTTTGTCGGTTTGGTATATTTCTACATTCTTAATATTATTAAATATTCTCAATATTATTAAATATTCTCAATATTATTAAATATTCTCAATATTATTAATATTCTCAATATTATTAATATTCTCAATATTATTAATATTCTCAATATTATTAATATTCTCAATATTATTAATATTCTCAATATTATTAATATTCTCAATATTATTAATATTCTCAATATTATTAATATTCTCAATATTATTAATATTCTCAATATTATTAATATTCTCAATATTATTAATATTATTAATATTATTAAATATTCTTATATATTCTTAGTATTATTAAATTTTATTATTATTAATATTATTAAATATTATTAATATTATAAAATATTATTAAATACTTATAAAATAATTATTTATTTATTATGGAAACTATTACAGTCAATGAAGATATATATTCCTTATCTAGTATGGTGCATCAAATGGAGAGCATGTAATTGCACGTAATCGCAATGTAGTGGTGCATCAAATATTATAAATATTATTAAATATTATTAAATATTATTAATATTATTAATATTATTAATATTATTAATAAGATTAAATATTATTAATATTATTAATATTATTATGTATTATTAATAAGATTAAATATTATTAATATTATTATGTATTATGAATATTATTAAACATTATTAATATTATTATGTATTATTAATATTATTAAACATTATTAATATTATTATGTATTATTAATATTATTAAACATTATTAATATTATTAATATTATTATGTATTATTAATATTATTAATATTATTATGTATTATTAATATTATTAATATTATTATGTATTATTAATATTATTAATATTATTAATATTATTAATATTATTAATATTATTAATATTATTAATATTATTAATATTATTAATATTATTAATATTATTAATATTATTAATATTATTAATATTATTAATATTATTAATATTATTAATATTATTAATATTATTAATATTATTAATATTATTATGTATTATTAATATTATTAAACGTTATTAATATTATTATGTATTATTAATATTATTAAACGTTATTAATATTATTATGTATTATTAATATTATTAAAAATTATTAATATTATTATGTATTATTAATATTATTAAACATTATTAATATTATTATGTATTATTAATATTATTAAATATTATTAATATTATTATGTATTATTAATATTATTAAATATTATTAATATTGTGAATTATGATTTTAGAATTCTTTATATTATATTAATATTATATTAATATTATTATATATTATTAATATTATTATACATTGTTAATATTATTAAATATTACTGAAGATTCCTATGTGAAAGAAATTCTATAAGACGGAACAACATAGCAATCTTAACCTTAATCTTAGAAAAGAAACCATGAACCGAAGAATGTTCATTGTTCCTCCTCTCCCTCATGCACCGGACGGTTTGTCGCTGCAGTAAAGAACTGCTGGAAAGCCCACTAGCTTCAGTCCGACACTTGACTATATCTTTCTCATTGTCTTTATCATCATCTTCTTCTTCGTCGGTTTGATATATTTCTACATTCTTAATATTATTAAATATTCTTAATATTATTAAATATTCTTAATATTATTAAATATTCTTAATATTATTAAATATTTCTAATATTATTAAATATTCTTAATATTATTAAATATTCTTAATATTATTATATCTGTCCCTAATTCTTTAATTGTATTAGAAGAATTCATCTTATATAATGAAATGAAATGGCAATAGAAATGAAACTCAAACTTAGAATAGAGAATCACACCAAAAATATCTAGGGTAGAGTACACCTACGTCTTGCCTTTATTATATAGGAGTTCACTGTTCTATTTTATACTATCTTTGTTATAACAAGGGTATCGCTTCATAACATCTATCAAGAGTAGATCCCTTCATACCTCAAGTACACATTTAACTTAAAATATTAGATCTTCAAAGTATCTTCCCTCAACTCCTTGCCTGTGTGCATGAAACCTGAAGCAATGGTGTGACCCCAAATATGGACCAAGTATCATTATTCTAATGATCATCTGGTCGATCAGGTTTGCAACATTACAGAAGCCAAATAAGTCTAAAGTAACTTCCCCCAGACATTCAATCCAAAGTTACATGCCGATTTGATTTAATGAAACTATTTCTTCCACCAATCATCAAAATAGAGAAAATTTCATCTTTCTTTTAAGAAGAATCGACAAGAGTTGTGGTTGTAATTACTTCTCATTAATTATCAAAACTTGATAATCGATGGCATTGAAAAATCAAAGAAATGAGATAATTTAACTCAACCTAAAGTGTCTTTAAAATAGTTAAGTAAAGAATTTTATTCAAATGTCAATTAATTTGGCTTGAAGTTTTGAAGTATTGGCAGAAACCTTGATAATAGTTCTGAGGGAACTCGAATGGAGAGTTTGGAGAAGGGAGCTGAATGTATATCAAACTCTTGTTAATTAAGCAAAATGGTCATATATTAAACGGTCGAAAAAGGTTTTTTTAAAATAGAAAATCTAGAACAAAATACTCTTTTCAGAATATAATTTTTTAATTCTAGATTTAACAATTTAGAAGTCAAAAACTGTGTTCGAAAAAAGGTATTTTGAAATAATTTTCTTTCTTCTATATTTTTTATTATGAAATCTTTAGTTTACATAACATCCCCGAAATGAGTTTTCTGTATTATAAATTAATTATTCTAAAATTCAATTTTTTTTTTCTGAATTACCTATTCTGAAAGTCATTCCTACTATTTATAGAAACTTGGATTGGATTTTGTAATTTGGATTTTTTGTCCATCCTTAGTTCTTGGTTAAACTCTCAATTTCCTGTTGCATAATGTGACACTTCTTGGCCATCTTTTGGTAAGCAGTATTCACCTGCTCTAGTTTTTCTGTAAACTTCTCTTGCATCATCTCACATTATAAATTGTAAAATTACAAAGAAAAGATAATTATATTACAACTCCCTCCCGATATTATTATTTTAATATATTTTTTTATATTATTTAATTACAAATTTATCTTTTATTATATATATATTTATTTCTAAATTCATTATATATATATATATGAAGAGTTATACAACTATAAAAAAATGGTGAAACTATATTTTTCTATAATTCAAAAAAATAAAAGTTAATATTGATAAACAATGAAAAGATAAAGAAAAAAAAAATACAAACCTTTAGTTTTATTCAGTTTAGATTTTGAAAATTTGAATTGGATCGACATTTTAGGATTTTATATCCACGCCATGAATTGATTAATATAATGTGTGGAAGAGGATAAAGTTGTGTAATGTGTAATATTTATAAAATAATTATTTATTTGTTATGGAAACTATTACCGTCAATGAAGATGAATATTCCTTGTCTGCTGTGGTGCATCAAATGGAGCGCACGTAATTGCAATGTAGTGGTGCATCAAATATTATTAATATTATTATATATTATTATATATTATTAATATTATTAATATTATTAAATATTATTAATATTATTATATATTATTAAATATTATTAATATTATTATATATTATTAATATTATTACATATTATTAATATTATTAATATTATTAAATATTATTAAATATTATTAATATTATTATATTTTATTAATATTAATATACATTATTAATATTATTAAATATTAGTAATATTATTAAACACTATTAATATTATTAAATATTATTAATATTATGAATTATGTCTTCATATTAAATTAATATTATTAATATTATTAAATATTATTAATATTATTAAATATTATTAAATATTATTAAATATTATTAAATATTATTAAATATTATTAAATATTATTAAATATTATTAAATATTATTAAATATTATTAAATATTATTAAATATTATTAAATATTATTAATATTATTAAATATTATTAAATATTATTAATATTATTAAATATTATTAATATTATTAATATTATTTAATATTATTAAATATTATTAATATTATTTAATATTATTAAATATTATTAATATTATTAAATATTATTAATATTATTATATTTTATTAATATTATTATACATTATTAATATTATTATATTTTATTAATATTATTAAATATTACTAAGGATTCCTATGTGCAAGAAATTCTATAAGATGGAACAACATAGCAATCTTAACATTAATCTTAGAAAAGAAACCATGCACCGAAGAATGTTCACTATTCTTTCTCTCTCGCATGCCCCGAATAGTTTCACGCCGTAGCAAAGAACTACAGGAAAGCCCAGTAGCTTCAGTCCGACACTTGCATATATCTTTCTCATTGTCTTCATCATCTTCTTCTTCGTCGGTTTGGTATATTTCTACATTCTTAATATTATTAAATATTCTTAATATTATTAAATATTCTCAATATTATTAAATATTCTCAATATTATTAAATATTCTCAATATTATTAAATATTCTCAATATTATTAATATTCTCAATATTATTAATATTATTAAATATTCTTATATATTCTTAGTATTATTAAATTTTTTTATTATTAATATTATTAAATATTATTAATATTATAAAATATTATTAAATACTTATAAAATAATTATTTATTTATTATGGAAACTATTACTGTCAATGAAGATATATATTCCTTATCTAGTATGGTGCATCAAATGGAGAGCATGTAATTGCACATAATTGCAATGTAGTGGTGCATCAAATATTATTAAATATTATTAAATATTATTAATATTATTAATATTATTATGTATTATTAATAAGATTAAATATTATTAATATTATTATGTATTATTAATAAGATTAAATATTATTAATATTATTATGTATTATTAATATTATTATGTATTATTAATATTATTAAACATTATTAATATTATTATGTATTATTAATATTATTAAACATTATTAATATTATTATGTATTATTAATTTTATTAAACATTATTAATATTATTATGTATTATTAATATTATTAAACATTATTAATATTATTATGTATTATTAATATTATTAAACATTATTAATATTATTATGTATTATTAATATTATTAAACATTATTAATATTATTATGTATTATTAATATTATTATGTATTATTAATATTATTAAACATTATTAATATTATTATGTATTATTAATATTATTAAACATTATTAATATTATTATGTATTATTAATGTTATTAAACATTATTAATATTATTATGTATTATTAATATTATTAAACATTATTAATATTATTATGTATTATTAATATTATTAAACATTATTAATATTATTATGTATTATTAATATTATTAAACATTATTAATATTATTATGTATTATTAATATTATTAAACATTATTAATATTATTATGTATTATTAATATTATTATACATTATTAATATTATTATATATTATTATATATTATTAAATATGATTAATATTGTGAATTATGATTTTATAATTTTTTATATTATATTAATGTTATTAATATTATTATATATTATTAATATTATTATACATTGTTAATATTATTAAATATTACTAAAGATTTCTATGTGAAAGAAATTCTATAAGAGGGAACAACATAGCAATCTTAACCTTAATCTTAGAAAAGAAACCATGAACCAAAGAATGTTCATTGTTCCTCCTCTCCCTCATCCACCGGACGGTTTGTCGCTGCAGTAAAGAACTGCTGGAAAGCCCACTAGCTTCAGTCCGACACTTGACTATATCTTTCTCTTTGTCTTTATCATCATCTTCTTCTTCGTCGGTTTGATATATTTCTACATTCTTAATATTATTAAATATTTCTAATATTATTAAATATTCTTAATATTATTAAATATTCTTAATATTATTATATCTGTCCCTAATTCTTTAATTGTATTAGAAGAATTCATCTTATATAATGAAATGAAATGGCAATAGAAATGAAACTCAAACTTAGAATAGAGAATCACGCCAAAAATATCTAGGGTAGAGGACACCTACGTCTTGAAAATATGGATTTGAATATAAGATAAATTCATTTAAATGGATTAAAACTAATATGAATTTAGATCATTATGGATTGGATTTTGTAATTTGGATTTTTTGCCCACCCTTAATTCTTGGTTAAGCTCTCAATTTCCTGTTGCATAATCAGACACTTCTTGGCCATCTTTTGGTAAGCAGTATTCACCTGCTCTAGTTTTTCTGTAAACTTCTCTTGCATCATCTCACATTTCTGGCGGCATTGAGCAACAATCTTGTTCATCTTAAACTGCATTTCCAGTTCTTTTTGCCCAATGTAAAACATCACACTTCTATATGCACTCTTCATTACATCAGCATTATTTCCATGAAAATTGATTGACAGCATATAATGTAGAACAAAATTAAATAATCAGCATAACTCCTATAACAAATCATTATTTCCATGAAGCTTAAACTATATATTGCTGAGGGATGATTCGTTCCACTAATTGACCGTTATAATCAGTATTATTTTAGGTAAGGAACGAAATCACATTTATAATTAAACAGATACCTATCATATCCATACCTCTTAAAAAGGACTTGATCACAAATAGGACATGCTCCATCATTGCTTAATATCTTATTGGCATCATCTGTGCCTTTTAACAGTGTTAAGGAAACCACATAAATAAAAACTAATAACCATTTCAATGATAAACATGCAGAAATTCAACCTAATTTGATATGAACTAAGTTGATCATATTTTACTAAAAAGGAGGAACACGAGTTTAAAACTGTTTGCATGTGGATACATAATAGGTGACCACAAGTTGTGGAAATGGCTCGCCCTTCTACTTCTCGCCAGCATGCATTGCATCTCATTTCAGCCGTTGGATATTAACCATACATGTCTAAGGGTCGAATTAAAAAAGACTGCAAGACAAAACAGTACATCAGGTTTCTTCATGGATTAATAATAATAAAACTAGGCTTTACTTAAAGCCAGACAAAGGAAAAGGAGCTAGCATATGTGCTCAACGGCAAGCGTAATCTACCAAAACATAATAACTATGATATCATTGCAAACGTCCTACAACTAAAGAAGCAATAAGTTTCTTAATTAAAAATAACAAGTTCAACACATAAAGAGTTGGACTTTGAGTAGGTCAATAGGGAAATGTACCATTAAATAATAGGGCAACTCTAAGTTAAAATGTGAGAATGCATTCTCCAGAACACTAGTCACCCTAAATAGTTAAAAGATAAAAGGCCATCACTATAAGAAAGATGACGTTGAATTTTTGTAAAGAATCATGCAAAATTATCCATGGTAAAAAATTTACTTTTAGAATTGTTAACATACTTATTAGAAAAATCACAATGTTTTTGAAGAAAAATACTCAAATATTTAAGAGACTTATCATCTATCCTCTAGAAAACAAATATATCATCAACATATAAAATGTGAGAAAGAGTGATATAACATTTAGGACTGGTCATATGCATAATCCTCTTATAATTCACAAGCTTAAAAATGTCTTTGTTCAAAACCTCCTTTGTAAGACAGAAAAGAAAGGAGCTACATGTTCCTTTAACGTGTGGCAGAAAAGGAAGAATATTAAAGAATTTGATGGTCCCTAATCATCTACATAGATGTAACCCATTAGCATTACAGAGATGTCGAGCCGAGCGGGTCCGGACCGATGTCGAGCCGAGCGGGCCCGGATCGATGTCAAGTCGAGCGGGTTCGGACAGATGTCGAGCCAAGCGGGTCCGGACCGATGTCGAGCTGAGTGGATCCGGACCAATGTCGAGCCGAGTGGACCCGGGCTGATGTCGTGTCGAGCGGGCTTGGGCCGATGTCGAGTCGTTCGGGCTTGGGCCGATGTCGAGTCGTTCTGGCCCGGGCCAATGTCAATTCGTTCGGGTCCAGGCTGATGTCGAGTCGTTCGAGCCCGAGCCGATGTATAGTCGTTCGGGTTGGGGCCGTTGTCGAGTCATCTGGGTCGGGGCCGATGTTGAGTTGTCCGGGCACGAGCTGATGTCGAGTCGTCCAGGCACAAACTGATGTCGAGTCGTCAAGGCCCGGACCAATGTCGAGTTGTCTGGGCCCGGACTAATGTTGAGTCGAGCGGGCCCGAGCTGATGTCGAGTCGAGTGGGCCCGGATCGATGTCGAGTAGTTCGGGCTAGGCTGATGTCGAGTCGTTCGGTCCCAGGCTGATGTCTAGTTGTTCGGGCCCATACCGATGTCGAGTTGTTCGGGCCAAAACCGATGTATATTCGTTCAGGTCCGGGTCAATGTCGAGTCGTCCGGGTTGGGGCCGATGTTGAGTTGTTCGGGCCCGAGCCGATGTCGAGGTGTTCGGGCCCGGACCGATGTCGAGTCGTCCGGGTCCAGGCCAATGTCGAGTCATCCAGGTCTAGGCCGATGTCGAGCCGTCTAGGTTGGGGCCGATGTAGAGTCGAGTTGGTCTGCGTCCATGTTGATTTGGCTTAAGTCCAGTTCGAGCCAAGTTAGTCTCTGTCCATATCAAAATGGATTTAATGTAATTGACAAAGTGGATTTAATATAATTAACAAAGTGGATTTAATCTAGATTCAATCCACTTTAAATGGATTTAAAAAGAAATCCAAATATATTTGATCTAGTTAAAGTGTATATGGATTTTAAATCCAATCCATTTATTGGGATTTGGATTGGATCTAGATATGATTTTGGAAAATCCAATCCATGCCCAGCCTTACGTTCAATGCATACTACATGTGAAGAAGAAAATGTCATAAGGGTTTTTGTACACTTATGATATTTATAGATATGAATAGAATCTTACTTTGATTCCAAAACATCTTTCCAAATCCACTTTTCTTTTTTTCCAACCTCCATTTTCCTAATAAGACTAAATTAAATGTTTGAATCTAATAACATGGTATGCAAGATGATCTCTCAAGAGGATTTTACAGGTTCATGGAATTCTCCATGACAGCAAGAAAACTTAGAGAAAAAAGAGGGAAAATGGGAAGAAACACAAAATAACAGAGCACATGTATTATTCTCGTAAAGACAAAGGCATGCAAGGCAATGGTGTATACATACAACCAAAACATAAGCAAAAACCAAAAGAAAATAAACTAACATAGCATGCCTAACTAACCATCAAGATGGTCTAAACAATATGCTAATATGTTAGACGATCTGGTATAAAACAAGAGGTCTAGACTGTTTATCAACTAAACGATCTAGTAAGAATAAACGACTTGATGTTTAGATATTCTAAACAAAAAATAGACTAGAAGGTCTAACGAAGATCATCTACACAAATACTAGATGCTTTAGCAAAAGAGTGACTACATAAGACTATACTAGACAATCTAACATAATATTGTCTATATATATAAAAGCAACATCCAAAACAAATGAGTGACTATACTACAATCAAACAGGCATATTAGCTCATACAATTTTAGCAAAACATGTCTTCACAATAATGTCATATTAAATTATTTGTTCCTTCAACAAACTATTATTCTGCAGAAATCTTCAAATTAACTTTAATTTATCTCAATCAAAGTTCAAAAATTATAATCTTGATTTGAACTTCCATCATTTAATTACTATTAATCTCGATAGCTTCAATGCTTTATGAAACCCGTCAATTTCTCCATACAGATAGACAAGTTAATGCTTCTAGTTCACTAAGACATGTCATAATTATCAAGATAAGTGTAACTAACATGTAAGCATTATTTGGAAAATTCAAGTAGAACACATGTACTTTAATTGTATTTATCATGATGATTAAGAAATGAAATCTTTCACTTAACTTATCAAGATGATGATCGATTATTGAATAAAAAAAACTTCAAATTTTTATGAGAGTGTAAGACCTGTCAGGAAGTTTTCTTACAACTTCAAACCTTGCCTATGTCTTAAAGAGGCTAGATATATACACAAATTTGGTATACTATTGCAATTACAATTCATCTTATTATGAAATGACAATAGAAGGAGACATTTTGTGAATACTAGGAAATTGCTACAAAATAACTATCATGAATTATTTGTTTTAGAACATTCTTCACAGCTTTAAGCTTTCCATGTTTCTGTTACTTATTTGTTTAAAAAGGCTCTCTACTACCAATTTTGAGGCATTCAAAATCAAATTTTAGAGAGTATGAAAAGAAACAACATAGTGCAAATAATAAATTCAAACAAACTATGGAAGAAGAATATAATGCATTTGAACTCACTTACAATGTCAAATTTGAATAATAATACATCATTGCAATTGTTGATTTAATTCTAAAATTATTTTGCATTCTTAAAACATCTGAAGGGACATGTGAACTAATTCACTACTGGAGTTCTTAGCATAGTTGTTTCTTTGCACTGCTGCAACAACTTGTTGCATCCCTCTCAAAACAGTTTAACTAGTAGTTGATTATTGAACTTGCACTAATGTGAAACTAGCAAAAATATTATTGCAATTAGCATTTTGTACAGCAAAATTAAATTAAAGAATATATATAACAGTTAAATAAACTCATGCATTATATAAACTTATACATTCAGCAATTCTAAACTTATACAGTCTCCATCCTCCCCATAGCCAAGTCCTGTAAAACGCAATCATGTAGAAAAAGAACGACATAACAATTTAGTGAACTGGTTATCTTACTAACGGACATGAGATTTAAATTACAAGAATGAATGCAAAGAAAATCTTTGAAAATGATATTGTCATTGAATTTAATCGTGCCAGTAGATGAGATGATCGCAATTGAGCGTGTGGTGCAGATTACAAGTTAATTACGTAAGGATTCAATCATTATTAAATTAATTGCATAAAAATTACGTACAATATTATACAATAACGTAAAATAATTGCATACAATAATTGCGTTATAATTTGATAATTATTATTTCTTTAACATTTCTCCTTCTCTGATTTTGATTGGTGCCTTGACCCTTTGACTTACATGGGATGATTCATGATGTACTTTTTAGGTGTATGAGTGACTTTTTAGATGTATGAGTGATAGTCTTTGGTAATTCTTTACGGATTTAGTGGAGAAGGTTCATATTTATTTATTTTTTATTGCCGATAAAAAAAAATAAGTATGACCAACTTATGTCACTCTCACAACTCATTCCTTCACTCCCAATTCATCCTTCCTGATGGAAGAGGGTCAAGCTCAACACCCCATGAAAGACAAGAGCCAAATCTAGAACGTCTAGCATAAGGTGGAGAGCGTCTAGCACAAGATGGAGAGCGTCTAGAGGGGGAGCGTCTAAAAGGTAGGGGAGAGCGTCTAGGACCTACTACTAGGTCCATGACCAAGCTATGGGAGCCTTGGGCCAAGCCACGGATGGGAGAGAAAGCAACTTCTATATGCTACATGAAAGCCCATTAAGGGTAGCTTAGTATTAAGTGTAGTGTAAATAGCATAAACTTGATTCCATGAGACTTGACCTAGATTTGGCAAAGATATGGTCACGTTCTAGAAGGATTCTCCACTAGGACCGGCCATGTGCTCCATGTGATGTAATTTGCATTTCATTTTGATTAGCATTAGGGTTGCATTATGGTCTTCCTTAGCCTATAAAAGGAGGAGCCTACACCTTGTATTTTCAAGACTATTTTGAGTAAAGTAATGCTGCCCAAGTGCCATTCAAATTACTCCCTTGCCAAATTCTCTCTAGAATTAGGTTTTTAGTCTTCAAACTTCACCCCCAAATGGAGATGGCCGAACCACTCCAACCCCCACTACTCCTCATGCACCTTCAAGCACCCATACTTCCTAGGAAGGCCTTGTTCCACTCTCTTCCACTAAGCTTCCGCAACCATCATCATCAAAAACAAAGAAGAGCTCATAGGAATGCCATCATTTGGTATCAGAGTTATGGTTCTTCAAGGATGAGTATCTCTTTGCAATTTTCTTTTTGAATTCTTCTTATTTCCTAGTTGTTCATCTTTATTCCAAGTTGTCTTGCTGTTTTTATGATTTTAATATGATTTGAATGCTTGTTTATTCCTTTCAATCGGTGGGTTTGTTCAAATTTGTGCTTGAACATCTATTTTCAATTTTGTGTAGGATTCTTGATATCTTTGTGTTGCTATTTTTATTTTTAGGTATTTGAGTCTTGCTTGAAATTTCATTCGGGTCATATGATGTTCTTGAGTCTTTTCATTTTATGAATCCATAAGTTTTGTCTATGTCATGTGTTTCCATATTTGTCAACAAATCCTAGTAGTACTTTTCTTGGTTTATTTGTTTCTTGTTTTTGCTTGAATGCTTGATCTGAAATCTGTTGTGTTTTGATCCTTTGGTGCTTTTTAATTTTTAGTTTGAGTTCATATTTGTGAGCTAGATCCACACAAATTCCATTGTGTTTTTGTTGGTCTATCTTTCTGTTTTTGTTTCCAGATTTTCAGAATCCTCTGTTTTCCACCATTCTATTTTGGCTGATTTTGCTTATGAAAATTAAATACCACAAAAGAAAATTCTGAGCCTCTGGATTTCACTAGATTGAGGTGTTAGCAAAAGAACAAAAAAAGAATCAATTGAAAAAAAGAAATAGAAAAAAAAAGATAAATATTACAAAAAAAAGTGCACAATCCTGACGCTACATCTGGCGGTTCTGAGCATTGATTTTACAAAAAATATTAAAATTAATTGGTGCATGCGTTTGGAGTGAAACCAACGCCAAAAATTTGTTAAGATCTTGATTTGTTTGAATATCAATTTTCAGAAGCAAATATTAAAAGGCCAGCTCAGCATAAATCTGTGAAAATCACGCATTCTGGACCACAACAATTTGTTTCAGTGGTGTTGTTTTTTGGTTTTTAAATCAAAATCTAATGCTATTCCATAGGTTCCTATTTGTGTGCCATTCTTTCTTTGAGTACCCTTTTTATTTGCTTGTCTAATTTCTTTTGAACTCTTTCTAGTTGTCACATTTAATTCCATTTGTGTGGTACTGTTTTTCAAATTAATTTGTTTCTTGCTTTATTTCTTTGACCTCTAAGCTTGGTGGTGGATTAATTATCAATTGGTACTTGTTTGAGTGGGAATTGACTTGAGAGGAGTCTAGTTTGCTTAATAGGTGCTGGATTGAAGAATTAATTACCTAATTCCAAGAGGGACAAAGGCAAGGGGCAGAAACAAACACATACTAAATACACCACATACATTGGAAGACCCAACAAAGAAGAGACAACAAAGGAAGTGCAAATAGAAAATCAACAAAGGGAGTTCCATCTAATTTCTTTGCAACTTAACTCTTGTTAATTACTTGTTAATTATGCAATTAGACGGTGAGTGTGTCTTCAAGGGCTCCAAGTGTCCAAGAAGCCTCACCTAGGGCCGACTAGCTTAAAACTATCTAGCTTAGCATTTGTTAATTGCTTTAATTACATCATTTGCTTTAGTTAGCTACGCTTATTATTTGTTCTTGTTTTGTTTAAGCTTTGCTAATTTTGCTTGCTTGATTAGATAGTTTGCATTGTTTCTTGCATTAAAAATTTGATTTCTCAACCTCATTGTGGTTAAGTGGTTTACCAAGAGAAAGATTTGTGTGAAGATTTGGAGGGATAGTTTTTGGCTAAGGCAAGACTTGGTATTTAAGTAGTCCATTGTGACTCACCTCTCTTACCTGAAAAACTACCTTCTTTAACTTCCCTAATTTTTCTCAAAGTAAAACACTTCTATACACAAAGCTCTAGTCATGTCTTCTTCTTCTCATTCTGCAAAGTCTATTGCAAGTGAAGTAAAATCTTTAAAAACTCTTTTGAAAGAAGTTTCACAAGCTGTGCAATTAATTTCATATAGACAATTGGAGAATGAGACTAAACTCAATGAGTTGACTAAAGCCAAGGAAGAGAAGTCACAAAAATAAAAAAAATCACATACTCATGCATCCCATTCCAAAAGTAATGAGTCTCTAGGGGAGGGAAGCCTTAGAATCAATGACTACTACCAACCACCCCTAGAAGAAATAGGCAAAAGGAGCAAGAGGGCCCAAGGGAGGTTAGGGTAGACCTACCTCATTTCCATGGTAAGGAAAACGTAGAAACATATCTAGATTGGAAAATGAAAGTAGAGCAACTCTTTGCTTGCCATAGGGTGAGTGAAGAACGCAAGGTATCCTTAGCCACCCTTAGTTTCCAAGGGAATGCCATGTATTGGTGGACCTCTCTCGAAAGAGAAAGACGTCTTCATAGGGAACCTCCCATTGAGTATTGGAATGACCTTAGGGGAGCCCTAAGACGTCGACACATACCCTCATACTATCATAGGGAGTTAATGGACAAGCTCTAAAGACTCCAACAAAAAAATATGAGTGTAGAGGAGTATAGGCAGAAAATGGAGCTCTACATGATGAGAGCATCTATTAGAGAAGAGGAGGACACCACCATAGCAAGATTTCTTAGTGGCCTCTCTCTTGAGATAAGAGATAGGGTTGAACTCCTTCCCTACTAAGACTTGAATGACTTGGTTCAACTTTGCATTAAAGTTGAACAACAAAATTTGCGCAAAACTTCAAGTCAAAGGGTGGGTTCATACTTTAGTTTTTATCCCAAGAAAGACTACAGAAGGGAGGGTAGCACATCTAGAGAAAAACCAAAGGAAACTACCAAGCCCTTAGCAAAAGATGCCTCCACCCCACCCATCCGAGCTGGGGACACCAAGTGCTTTGGAAGAGGGCATGTGCAAGCACAATGCCCAAACCAAAGGACTTTGTTCTTAAAAGGTGTAGACGAATACACTAGTGGTGAGGATGCGCCAACTGAGAGAGATGAAGGGGGAGAGGATGAGAGGGTAGCTCCATTAGAGGGAGAATTGTTAATGATTAGGAGAACCCTCAACAATCAAACTAGCACATCCATGGAAACACAAAGGGAGAACATCTTTCATACAAGATGTAATGTCTTAGAAAATATATGTTCCCTCATTGTGGATAGTGGATCTAGTTGCAATTGTTGTAGTGCTAGAATGGTTGATAAGCTAAATCTACAAGTAGTTCCTCACCCAAAACCTTACAAATTACAATGGATCAATGAAAATGGGGAACTAAGTGTAGATAAGCAAGTGGAAATCAAGTTTTCCATAGGGAACTACAAAGACAAGGTTTTATGTGATGTAGTGCCTATGGAAGCTTGCCACATCTTATTAGGGAGACCATGACAATTTGACAAGAAAACCTTGCATGATGGTCTCACTAACGAGATTTCCTTCACCCATAAGCATAGGAAGTTTGTACTTAGTCCTTTACCACACTCTCAAGTGGTAAAAGACCAAATACAAATGAAACATAAGAGGGATGAGGAAAAAAAAAAGAGTGCTAGAAAAAGAGAAAATCCTTAGGAATAGAAAGGCGTGGGAGAAGAGTGTTCCTTCCCACAAGGTTGCTCAACAAGAAAAGCCTTTTGAAAACATCTTGGAAAATTTTCTTCTTGTTGAACAACCTAGCCTAATCTTTTGTAAAGGAACACTTGCATGCACTGTCACAAGTAATGAACCCATGAGTCTACCTCCTCAAGTGGAAAAACTTTTAAGTGAATTTGAAAATATATTCTCTAATGAGGGACCCATTGGACTCCCTCCCATTAGAGGTATAAAACATCAAATTGACTTCATTCCGGGGGAAAGCCTACCAAATAGACCCGCCTATAGAACTAACCCCGAGGAAACCAAGGAGATAGAGTCACAAGTTCAAGACTTGTTGGAGAAGGGTAGGGTTCAAAAGAGCCTAAGCCCTTGTGTTGTACCTGTCTTGTTGGTGCCAAAAAAAGATGGAAAATGGCGTATGTGTTGTGATTGTAGAGCAATCAACAACATCACCATCAAGTATAGGCATCCAATCCCAAGGCTTGATGACATGCTTGATGAGTTACATGGGTCAACCATATTTTCTAAAATTGACCTTAAAAGTGGATATCACCAAATTCGAATCAAAGAGGGTGATGAATGGAAAATCGCTTTTAAGACCAAGTTTGGATTATATGAGTGGTTGGTGATGTCATTTGGGCTCACTAATGCCCCTAGTACATTCATGAGGCTCATGAATCATACCTTGAGGGATTGTATAGGTAAATACGTAGTAGTTTACTTTGATGATATCTTAGTGTATAGCAAAACCCTAGAAGACCATCTAAGTCACCTTAGGGAAGTTCTTCTAGTGCTTAGGAAAAATAGTTTATTTGCCAATAGTGATAAGTGCCCCTTTTGTGTAGATAGTGTAGTTTTCCTAGGTTTCATAGTTAACAAAAGCGGGGGGGGGGGGGGGGGGGGTGCATGTTGACCCTGAGAAGATCAAAGTCATCCGAGAGTGGCCCACTCCGCAAAATGTAAGTGATGTAAGAAGTTTCCATGGTTTAGCTAGCTTTTATAGAAGGTTTGTGCCTAATTTTTCAAGCTTAGCTTCCCCTTTAAATGAACTTGTCAAAAAAGATGTTGCATTTTGTTGGAGTGATAAGCATGAGCAAGCCTTCCAAAGGCTAAAGGCTCAACTCACCAATGCACCAATTCTAGCTCTCGCAATTTTTTCTAAAACCTTTGAGATAGAATGTGATGCATCGGGAGTGGGCATAAGTGCGATATTGTTGCAAGGTGGACACCCCATTGCATATTTTAGCGAAAAACTCCATGGTGCCACCCTCAACTATCCCACCTATGACAAAGAGCTTTATGCTCTTGTGCGAGCCCTAAAGACTTGGGAACACTACCTTGTGTCCAAAGAATTTGTAATCCATAGTGATCACGAGTCTTTAAAGTATTTAAAGGGCCAACTCAAGCTCAACAAGAGACATAATGGAGTTTCTTGAACAATTTCCTTATGTAATCAAATACAAGAAAGGAAGCACCAACATAGTGATCGATGCTCTCTCAAGGCGGCATGTACTCTTTTCAAAATTAGGTGCCCAAATTCTTGGATTTGATCACATAAGAGAGCTTTATCAAGAGGATCAAGAATTTTCATCCATCTATGCCCAATGTCAACATAGGGCACAAGGAGGTTACTATGTGGCCGATGGATATCTTTTTAAAGAAGGAAAACTTTGCATTCCCCAAGGCACACATAGGAAGCTCCTTGTCAAGGAATCACATGAAGGGGGACTCATGGGCCATTTTGGAGTTGATAAGACTCTAGACCTTTTGAAAGAAAAATTTTATTGGCCACACATGAGAAAGGATATCCACAGACATTGATCTAGATGTATATCATGTTTAAAAGCAAAGTCTAGAACAATGCCTCATGAACTCTACACCCCCTTGCCGATTGGAAATGCTCATTGGGAAGACATTAGCATGAACTTCATTTTAGGACTCCCTAGGACTGCAAGAGGCCATGACTCTATCTTTGTGGTAGTGGACCGTTTTAGCAAAATGTCCCACTTTATTCCTTGCCACAAGGTAGATGATGCTCAAAATATTTCTAGATTCTTCTTCAGAGAAGTGGTGAGACTCCATGGTATACTTAGAAGTATAGTATCCGATAGAGATCCCAAGTTCATAAGCCACTTTTGGAAAACTCTCTGGGGAAAACTTGGAAACGGACTACAATTTTCAACTTCTTGTCATCCTCAAACAGATGGCCAAACCGAAGTAGTCAATAGATCTCTTGGAACTATGCTATCATGAAAGGAAACCACAAATCTTGGAATGAGTACCTTCCCCACATTGAGTTTGCTTACAATAGAGTAGTCCACAAGACTACTAATGCTTCTCCTTTTGAAGTCATATATGGATTTAATCCTCTCACACCTATGGATTTATTACCTCTTCCTAATCCACAATAATTTGTGCACAAGGAAGGAGTAATCAAAGCCGATTTTGTGAAGAAAATGCATGAGAAGGTTAAAATCCAAATACAACAACAAAATGAAAAGTATACAAAATACAACAATAAAGGGAAGAAAGAAATAATTTTTGAGGAAGGAGACTTAGTTTGGCTTCACCTTCGAAAAGACCGATTTCCAACTCAAAGGAAGTCCAAACTAAGTCCCCGAGGTGATGCACCCTTTCAAGTCCTCAAGAGAGTCAACAGCAATGCATACAAATTGGACCTACCTCTTTAATATGGAGTACATGATACTTTTAATGTAATTGATCTATTTCCATTTGTAGGTACCAATGAAGACGAGGACGACATGGATTTGAGGACAAATCCTTTCCAAAGGGGGGGGGGGGGGGGGGATGATGGAAGAGGGCCAAGCTCAACACCCCATGAAAGGCAAAAGCCAAATCTAGAACTTCTAGCACAAGGTGGAGAGCGTCTAGCACAAGATGGAGAGCGTCTAGAGGGGGAGCATCTAGAAGGTAGGGGAGAGCGTCTAGGACCTACTACTAGGTCCATGACCAAGCTACGGATGGGAGCCTTGGGCCAAGCCACGGATGGGAGAGAAAGCAACTTCTATATGCTACATGAAAGCCCATTAAGGGTAGCTTAGTATTAAGTGTAGTGTAAATAGCATAAACTTGATTCCATGAGACTTGACCTAGATTTGGCAAAGATATGGTCACGTTCTAGAAGGATTCTCCACTAGGACCGGCCATGTGCTCCATGTGATGTAATTTGCATTTCATTTTGATTAGCATTAGGGTTGCATTATGGTCTTCCTTAGCCTATAAAAGGAGGAGCCTACACCTTGTATTTTCAAGACTATTTTGAGTAAAGTAATGCTGCCCAAGTGCCATTCAAATTACTCCCTTGCCAAATTCTCTCTAGAATTAGGTTTTTAGTCTTCAAACTTCACCCCCAAATGGAGATGGCCGAACCACTCCAACCCTCACTACTCCTCATGCACCTTCAAGCACCCATACTTCCTAGGAAGGCCTTGTTCCACTCTCTTCCACTAAGCTTCCGCAACCATCATCATCAAAAACAAAGAAGAGCTCATAGGAATGCCATCATTTGGTATCAGAGCTATGGTTCTTCAAGGATGAGTATCTCTTTGCAATTTTCTTTTTGAGTTCTTCTTATTTTCTAGTTGTTCATCTTTATTCCAAGTTGTCTTGTTGTTTTTATGATTTTAATATGGTTTGAATGCTTGTTTATTCCTTTCAATCGGTGGGTTTGTTCAAATTTATGCTTGAACATCTATTTTCAATTTTGTGTAGGATTCTTGATATCTTTGTGTTGCTGTTTTTATTTTTAGGTATTTGAGTCTTGCTTGAAATTTCATTCGGGTCATATGATGTTCTTGAGTCTTTTCATTTTATGAATCCATAAGTTTTGTCTAAGTCATGTGTTTCCATATTTGTCAACAAATCCTAGTAGTACTTTTCTTGGTTTATTTGTTTCTTGTTTTTGCTTGAATGCTTGATCTGAAATCTGTTGTGTTTTGATCCTTTGGTGCTTTTTAATTTTTAGTTTGAGTTCATATTTGTGAGCTAGATCCACACAAATTCCATTGTGTTTTTGTTGGTCCAGATTTACAAAATCCTCTGTTTTCCACCATTCTGTTTTGGCTGATTTTGCTTATGAAAATTAAATACCACATAAGAAAATTCTGAGCCTCTGGATTTCACTAGATTGAGGTGTTAGCAAAATAACAAAAAAAGAATCAGTTGAAAAAAAGAAATAGAAAAAAAAAGATAAATATTACAAAAAAAGTGTGCAATCGTGACGCTACATCTGGCGGTTCTGAGCACTGATTTTACAAAAAATATTAAAATTAATTGGTGCATTTTGGAGTGAAACCAACGCCAAAAATTTGTTAAGATCTTGATTTGTTTGAATATCAATTTTCAGAAGCAAATATTAAAAGGCCAGCTCAGCATAAATCTGTGAAAATCACGCATTCTGGACCACAACAATTTGTTTCAGTGGTGTTGTGTTTTGGTTTTTAAATCAAAATCTAGTGCTATTCCATAGGTTCCTATTTGTGTGCCATTCTTTCTTTGAGTACCCTTTTTATTTTCTTGTCTAATTTCTTTTGAACTCTTTCTAGTTGTCACATTTAATTCCATTTGTGTGGTCTCATCCACAGGAAGGCCTTGTTCCACTCTCCTCCACTAAGCTTCCGCAACCATTATCATCAAAAATAAAGAAGAGCTCACAGGAATGCCATCACTTCCAAAGACTTGCTTTATTTTCCGTTTGATGCAAATCTTGGTCCAATATAGTTTTTTCTCTCAACCCAATGTCACTGATTATAATCAAGAAGTGAGTTGTGTGTTAACTGATGCATCTATACTACTCCTTAAGGACCACCCATCTTGTGTGACATGTTTGCTACAAGTCATACTTGATCTAGTTTAATGCATGGTTTCAATTCTCCATTTGGTTCACAAAATTGATAAAATATTTAAAAATTATAAAAGAAAAAAAACTCAAATTATATTTAATTATTTTCTTTTCTAAGTTTGTAGTTTTAAATAAATTTAAACTATTAAAATAAATTTCTTTAGAAAAATATTATCGTTATTTAAAAATTTTATTATTATTTAAAATTCAATTATAATGATTTTATTACAAGTAACAAACATAAAAAAAATTGTAAATTTATCTTTTACATAAGAAATTTCTTAAAAGTTTTTTTGTACTACATAATTTTGACAATAACTAATGAGATAAACAATTTTTTTTAAAAAAATGTAATTATGGTTGTTACTAGTGGAATTTAAAAATAATGAATTTAGATAGTTTTTAAAAAAAATAATTGAATTCATTAAGTTTAACTACATCTCACTCCTATTTTAATTTTCAACAAATTTCACCATTATGTTTTCCTTAATTTATTGGTTACGGTTATATTAAAAAATGTTAATAAAATTCAAGAGTTATAAAGAATTTTTTTCCAATTATTTAGTGTAAAAGAATTCTCCAACTAAACATTCCTTTGAAGGTGTGTACTTAAAAAATATTAAAAGAATTTTCCATGGCAAGAACTTTCAACAAACAAGCAAATATTTAAAATTAAATATTTTAAATGAGTGTTTTTTTTTATTTTTTTGAGCATATATATAGATAAATTAAGGTTTTAAAATTTGAATACATATAAATTTATAGTTATTTTAATAAATATAAATATACATATGATAATGAAAAAAATAAAAAAATGTGAATACACATATACAAGTAAGTGTTTTTTCTAGTATTAATATTATAATAAATATTAATAATATTTAACCGTATTAATAATATTCGTTATAATATTAATAATATTTAATAATGATTTAATAATATTAATAACATTTAGTAATATTAATAATATTTATTAATATTAATAATATTTATTAATATTAATAATATTTATTAATATTAATAATATTTATTAATATTAATAATATTTATTAATATTAATAATATTTAATAATATTAATAATTATTTAATAATATTAATAGTATCATCTTTAATAATATTTAATAGTCTAAATAAAATTAATAATTTTTAATAATTTAATAATACTTTATAATATTTAATAGTATTTAAAAATATTTAATAGTATTAATAATATTTAATAGTATTTAAAAATATTTAATAGTATTAATAATATTTAATAGTATTTAAAAATATTTAATAGTATTAATAATATTTAATAGTATTTAAAAATATTAATAATATTTAATAATATTTAATAACATTTTTTATAATATTAGTAATATTGAATAATAATTTTATAATATTAATAATATTTAATTAATTTAATAATATTAATAATATTCATTATTATTTAATAATGTTTAATAATATTTTTGTAATAATTAATAGTATCATTAATTTGAATAATAATAAAAATGATATTAAATATATGAATATTAATAATTTCTATATTATTAATTATATTGATATTGATGATTATACCTATAAATATACTAATAATCATAACATTCTAACTAAACTTAGACCATGATAATTGGAGAAGGAGCAATGTCTGTGTCTGTTAAAAGTTTTTTCTTACTTTGGCTGCTTGTGCAACCTTCAACAAGCCATGCTATTTCTGTACCAAAACTACAAACAACTGTGATTGTCAGAAATGAATTACAAGGAGGTTGAGATCTGTTCCTTCACTGCAATCTGCTGACGAAGATCTTGGTCTACAACATCTTCATCCTCATGGTACTTTTTCGTGGAGTTTCCAAATTAACTTCTTTAGAACAACGTTGTACCATTGTTCCTTTCAATGGGAATCTGTTGTGCATAGGTTTGATATTTACAAAGCAAGCAGGGATGCCAATAAATGTTACTTATGCAGTTGGGAAGTCAGAGAAGATGGACCATGTTTGGTTTTTGATAAAGATGAATGCTATGGTTGGAAAAGTTTAGAAGAAAGACCTAAATTCTTATCCTAATTTCTATTACTAAAACATTTATCAATAAAGAATATTTCAAGTGATTTTGCGTGGTTATATTTTAAAGTTAAATTATAATTTTTACTTTTAGTTTTCTTATAGTATAATTTTGTTTAAGGGTTTAAATTTTCAAGTGATTTATGAAAAGAATAGTGTTTTGATAATAATTCTACGATTAAGATATTCTTGTAAACACTAAAATATTTAATTTTAATTGAAATTTATTATGAGACCTCTTGTAAGTTTAAGTGATTTTACAACAAATTCCATTGATTTCCCACTTCACTTTTTTATACATTTATTTTCGGAGACGACTTTTAACAATTTAGAGAGAAAACGCATATCACTTTTAATTAGTTGTAATGATGCAGACATCCAAGCCAAAGACGACTAATCTTTTGGAGGTCCAATTGTTGAATGACCCATATTTTAAAACGACTAGGCTCATTACATACACAACATACTTGGAGTATTAAAATAAAATAATATTATTATTTTGCTTGGAATTAGGATTTGAACCCAAGACATATAACTAAATTTGTATTTATACACTTTTGGAAATCAAAATGAGGGGTGAATATTTTGGGATTTTTTAAGAGAGAATATTTCTCTGCTAGGGTTTTTTCCTTCATCTTGCGATCTTATCAAGAATCCATCAATTCTTATGAAGATCATCCTTAGGTTTATCAAACTTTGTTTGTGGCGCCTTCCTCTATTAGTTCTTTTTGGAATTATATCATGTAAGCACACATATAATTTTAGAAATCACTTTTCTTATTTTCATTTCTTAATCTTCTTATTTCATCTTCCTAATTTATCTTCATTTTTTAATCTCGTTTCAAAGGCACTTCCATCATCCTATTTCATCTTTCAAACTTGGTATCAAGCATGTATTATTCTATTTATTAATGATCCATCTTATGAAACTCTCTTTCCTATTTGTCTCATAATAATCTTTAATTTTCTAGTTTTTGTTCTTTAATTTTCAAACTTACATCATATATAAATGTTTAACTGAAATTTTCGAAACTTACACAATACATAAATGTTTAACTGAAAATTTACAAACTTACAACATATATAAATGTTTAACTAAATATGAATAAGTTTATGCAAGGAAAGAGTTTGATTTTATTAATTTTTATTATCTTTACTACATGGGTGATGGTAAAATGAAATTGGGAGTGGAATCAACATGGAAGAAATGGAAGGATATTTTAAATTAGTAATAATAATTTTGTTTATAAAACACTTTCATGTTAGGCTTTATCATTACATGCAAAAAGTATTATTAAAAAAAATAAAAATAATAATAATAATTTCAACTACTCTAGTTCTGTTGAAAGTCCTATTTCATCTAAACAATTTTTCAAAGTAAGTTTACCTGTTTGTATATTTGCATATATTAAAGGAGTTAAAAGTCATTGAGAATCATAATACACATATACAAGTAAGTGTTTTTGCTAGTATTAATATTATAATAAATATTAATAATATTTAACAGTATTAATAATATTTGTTATAATATTAATAATGATTTAATAATATTAATAATATTAATAATATTTAGTAATATTATTAATATTTATTAATATTAAATAACATTTAATAATATTAATAATATTTAATAATAGTAATAATTTTTAATAATTATTTAATAATATTAATAGTATTTAATCATCTTTAATAATATTTAATAGTCTTAATAAAATTAATAATTTTTAATAATATTAATAATACTTTATAATATATAATAGTATTAATAATTTTTAAAAATGTTTAATAGTATTAATAATATTTAATAGTATTTAAAAATATTTAATAGTATTAATAATATTTAATAGTATTTAAAAATATTAATAATATTTAATAATATTAATAATATTTAATAATATTAATAATATTTAATAATATTTAATAATATTAATAATATTTAATAATATTAATAATATTTAATAATAATTTTTATAATATTAATAATATTGAATAATATTTTTTTATAATATTAATAATATTGAATAATAATTTTTATAACATTAATAATATTTAATTAATTTAATAATATTAATAATATTCAATATTATTTAATAATGTTAATAATATTTTTGTAAGAATTAATATTATCATTACTTTGAATAATAGTAAAAATGATATTAAATATATGAATATTAATAATATATGATGCCTACACCAGATAACGTCTCATCTTGGCGACGCCTCACCTAGGCGAGGCTTACACTAGGCGACGTTTTACCTTGGCAACGCCTCAAGTGGTCAATTCGTTGACTTTCTTTCTTGGATTCCTTGAGGGATCCCACCATACATTGATCTTTGACTTTGAAAAACGCCCGGAGGACGGGACACCGTGCACTGTGAATGATGGAGAATGAGAACTGTAACAGAGATGAAATGAAAGTATGAAGGAAAACGTAGAGAAAGACTTTGGGGAAGGAGAAAGGTGAAAAAGGTGGGACGGGGTGGGAACGGCGATGGGGCTACCGCTGCTGAGGAGTGAAATCAAAAATGGTGAGAAAGAGAAAGTGAGAGTAAAGTAGGTTAAATTAATATTTTAATATTTTTACTACACATTATGGGGTGGTGGAAGAAGCCATGGAGGTGCAGGAAGAAGCTATCCTATGAGAGTATATAAATAATTTTACAATCTAAACATAATAATTTGACATAAAAATTATTTTAAATTGATTAATTCAAAAGCTATTTTAACTGTACAATCATTTTTTATTTTGGCATAAAAAAATATTCTGAATTGCATAATTCAGAAGCTATTTTTTAAGATTGTGCAATCATTTCTTATTTTTGAAATGCACTATCCAAAAATATTTTTGCACGAAAAAAGAAAAGCTTCTCAGTTGCACAATTTGAAAATCAATTTTGATTTTGATCATACAATCCAAATAAATTTAAAAGTTATTTTTTACATGAAAAAACTTTATGAATTGTAAATCTAAAAAGGCATTTTTCATAACAAAAAAAAGTTTTCGAATTGTGCATTGTAGAAGTATCTAATTCTAGAAGTATCTTCCGGATTACATATATGACACAATATATAGATAAAAATGACAACAACAATGGATTACATACCACTCTGAAGTGATCTTTATTCGTTAAGATCATTCATTTAGCGCAACTTTATTGAATGAGCAGTGAAGCGAAGCGAAAGAAAACTTTCAGGCAAGGAGCGATTTTGATATCAAGGGCAAGCAACCCTCTATACAAAATCAGATTCAGCCGAATGCTAGTCCAATAAAAACATCTAACAAAGAAGAGATATCTATAAGTATAAAAAAGAATCTACATTGTTTCTCTAAGAATATACAGTGCATCTTCCCAGAATATTTGCACAAAGATAAATCACTTCCCAGCAACAAATGATGCGGGGAACAAGGCAAACTTGAGAATTCTAAGATGCTTCTTCCATAAGACCTGACATTATAAAACAAAATTGTAAAAGATTATTCATGAACTGGTAACCGACCCATCAACCTTGGAACACAAGCACAGACCAAAAATAAAATGTTCAACAATGGATTCTGGAGAGATTAGGAACTCATGACACAAGTTTTACAGAGGCATACCATGGTACAATTAACGTTATTCGATGAGAAGAGGTAGAGCAGAATGGATTGGAGATGGATTTAGATCTGACAAGAGTCAGAAAAAATAAGGCATCAGAATCAGAAATGAATCAACATTATTGTATGGGTAGAAAAAGGTACAGCATAAGTACATACCTCCAGATTCATTTCGGAGCCAATCTTGGGTACATATCAAAGCCTCTCTTGTATCCGGGTTTAGTGAACTACGAGAAGAATCTAGCACTCTGCCCCCAGTGGTAAATGCCAATTCCGGTGCCAAAGTTGACATTGGAGTCCCAAGAACATCGCGTGCCATCATAGACAAAATTGGGTACCTTGGCATGTGGACTTTCCACCAGTTCAATATGTTAAAATCGGAATTACGTGGAAAGATTGGTTCCTCTAAATACTTGTCCAAGTCTGATGTCATGGACTGACTCTGTGATGTCTCATGAAGGAATCTGTCGAAGCCTTTTAGCCTGTCTCTGGAACTACAACTAGTACTAGGCAAACTGCTGCCAGGCAAGGCTGAGCCTTGATCAATCATAGTTGAACAGATAGAATACGCATTAAAAAGTTCTTTGATACCATCAGAAACTTCCTTGATACGCTCCAGTGCAGTGCTTCCATAAATTAGGGAGTAGTAGTACTCAACCAACTTCATTTTAAACCGAGGATCTAGAACAGCAGCTAGAGCTAAAGCCAAACTGCACTTGCCCCAGTACTTGTCAAATTTGGCTTTCATCTTCATAGCCATTGGACTAAGAAAACTATCTGAACTTCTACACCAATCAATTAACTGAATATGGGCATCACAGATCTCAGGGAAATATACATTAGCAGTAGGAAATTTGTTTCCCGAAAATACGTTGGTAATTTCAACTAAAAGTTTTAAGTATCCAGTAACAGAAGTGGCCCATTCCCACTCCTCATCACTTAGAGTAGATGAATAGGAGGGATCGTGATCTTGGAAAAGAGAAAAAGCACTCCTGTATTCTACCGCAGTTTCAAGCATGAGATAAGTAGACTTCCACTGAACTGGAAAATCAAGAAATAACACCTTTTGAGTGTTAATTGTAGCATGCTGAGCAATTTCATTAAATTTTGCTTGCACTACTTGTGAACTTCTAACATATCTAATGCTCTCTCGAATCTTTTGGATCACCTCCTGTAATGCCTCCATGGCATCTTGAGCAATGGAATTTATGAGATGTGCTGCAGAGCGTATGTCAAGTAACTGACGAGTACTTAAGAAAGGCCTTTTCTCAGAAACTCGCTCCTTGATTCTAAGGGTGATGTCCTCACTGATGGAACAATCATCAAGTGTCAAGGCAAAAAGCTTGCCGTCAATATCCCATTCATTGAGACATTTGATAATCACTTCTGGAAGTAAGTCTTCAGTGTGCAAAGAATCAAGTGTGACAAAGTTCAAGATTTTCTTCTGTAATGTCCATTCCTCATCAATATAATGAGCAGATAGGCACAAATACGAATAATTTTCTGTTGAAGACCACATTTCAATAGACAGATTAATCCTTCCCTGTAATCTGTTTATCATATCATAAACTTTCTCTTTCTCCCTCCTATAGATATCTATACAAGAAACCTCTACAGCACCGTTTGGCATGAACTCAAAGAGAGGCTGGAGGTTTTTCACAAAGACCTTAAATCCTACTTGTTCAACCAAGCTCAATGGGTATCCGTGTAATATGATCATGCGTGCAAGATCATGTTGACTCCTTTCCTGATCAAATTTACTACTTCCGAAATTAATGATATCGTCTTTCTTGTGCTCCTGTTCAAACTTGATGATTGTTGGCTTTACATATTCTTCTTTCCTCTGACCTTCATCAAAACTAATGTTTGCTAGACTGATGGTATTATCTTTCTTCCTTCTCTTCGCAGCAAGTAATTGAGACACGTCAAAATTTGATCTTTTCAGACACCGCATCAAGTGATTTCTCAGATGAGTAGTTCCGCTGTTACTCGATCCACTAAGTCTCTTGTTACAATGCACACAGACAGCATAGCAGATGTCAGCCTTTCTAACCCTTTCAAAGTGATTCCAAACAACGGATGTCAGCCTTTTTGGTTTCTTAGTACCTGAATCATTTGATTTTTCCATCACATAGGCTTCAGATTACCAAAACTCTGCACATCACACAAAACTAAGTGATAAGTCATCACCCAAAATGTTATAGTACAAAAAAGTCAAAACTTCCAAATTTGTTAAGTAGCAAAGCATTTATGGATGGCTGTGAAGAATTAAATCAAAAGTTGATGCCGGTTCCACCCTCCTCTAAATAAAGGGAGGCGAATGCACAAGGCTCGTCCACCAAGTGGGTTTTGGGGAAGGTAAATATGCACACAATCTTACCCAGCAAGCAAACTTTTCTAGGTTTGAACTTGTGACCTCCATGCTATAAGGCTGCAACTTCACTATTGCGCCAGCAAAGACTCAACCCTCACTCTTTCATGAATTACACAAAGATGTAGAGGGCTAAAGCTTATCTTCTAATAAACTCACTCAAATCTTGTTAAATTCAGACCGGAAATATCACAACAACAACCTATATTCCTGAACCAGATATCTTCCATTACTCCAAGGTTTTAAATTGCAACCTGCCTCACATGATGCAGCTCAAAATCAATCCTCTTGATTGCCGATATTATAGACCCTATCAGCTGCAATTGCTCTACAAGAGTCCTCAATTTAACTATGATGATCACAATTACAACTGCAATTTAAAACCCTACTCGAGTTAAAAAAAATTGAATCTTAGCATACTCCTCAGCAAAATATAGCAAGAACAATGAGTTTAGATCAGAATCTAGACATATATTGACTCAAACTAACTTAACCCTTAAATAAGCATCAAAGTCACAGTAAATTGAAGAAAAGAGAAGGCAAAATTGGGTATGCCTGCAATTTAAAACCATAGACTGCTACAATTTTGTAGCCTGTATACAAGAAGCTCTAAATAAAAGCAAAATTTGACAAAATATTTTTGCAATTCAGATAAATTGAACCGTCATATAACGCAATTAAGAGTTCCAATTAAAGGAAAAGGAATTGAAGAGAGAGAGTGTTCGTTATACAGAGAGAGAGGGTGGTGGTGATGGTTGTGATTTTAGAGTCCGATCGGAGGGTCCGGCAGAAAACGATAGGGTTAGGAACGAAGGGAGACGGAGAGAGAACCCGGTGATTGCGTGTTTGGACTTGGATCGGATTCTGATAGGTATACCCAATTGGGTGGGTGTTGGTGAAGGAGAAGAGGAAACGGGTGGGTGGGTCAAATAACGGGTTCAAGTAGTTCTGTGTTTCGGGTTGGGTTGGTTAGGTTCCGAAATGCACACCTTTAGTGTATTTTTTAATTTTACAATTTGATTCTTTATTAAAATATTATTATACTATTATAATTCAGTGTCTAATAGATTGAATCAAAAGAAAGTGTAAATTAGTAGAAATTAAATTTTATTTATAATTTTAATCATTTGTTTTTATTATAATAAAATATTAAAGGCATAGTCAATCGTATCTCACAATAAATTATTATTTTATAAATATTACACACAATAGTATTATACTCTTGCCCACATTATTCTAATAACCTTAAAATAAACTTTTCTCACCCCTAACATATAAATATGCCCTCTAAGAGACTCAACACTTCCTACTCCAAGTTTGTTCCAGAAACTTCTGCATCTTCTTCTTCTCCTCCTCCCATCGTCACAAGCTCCTCCTCTCCACTCATCTCAGAATACCGGTACACCGGGCACGTCACATGGTTCTCCAGCCAACTGTCGAAGCAGTTCGCGTGGAATGTGTGCTTGCAGTGGGTAGTCATCTTCACCTCCTCTCCCTCTCCCACCCCCTCCAGACATATAGTGCACTCCCCAGCCGTCTCGGCCACCACCGTCAGAGATCTCGAAGCCACGGGATTCGACACCGCTTGCCCGTGGATGTCACCGGCCTCGAAGTTCGTCGAGGAGAAGCGCCTTTGAATGTAGAAAAATACCAATCTGACGACGAAGAAGAAGAGGATGATGAAGACAATGAGAAAGATATAGGCAAGTTTCATAGTGAAGTTACTAAACTTTCCTGCACTTCCTTGCGGCGGCAAGGAACCGTTTGTGGCATGAGGGAGAGGAGGCACATAGAGCACTCTATGGTTTTTTTTCTAAGATTAAGGTTAAGATTTCTCTGTTCTTCCATCTTATAAAGAATTTCTTTCAAATAGGAATCTCGTCACGAGGATTTTGATTTTGTAGCTTACCTTATAACTTACATCTTAGAAATGAACTCAGTAAGTCTATTTTAACATCACAATTGGCTTGGAAAATGACATTTACATATTGCTTGTCCATGATCCCCAAAAAGTTAAGAAATGAATGAAATATTTATAATTAGTTGGTTCAAAATCTATTTTGGCAACCTTGATTTTGTTTGAGCAAGAGGATTTTTTGGATGCTGATGAAAGACAGAGGGTAGTACGGTGTGAGGGAGCATCTCATTCCTGCATTTAATCGAGCATTAATCGTGACTCTGATAATTTTCTGAAACGTTTTCATCTACATTGCAAAAATAGGATGTGGGACAAAAAGTTTTCATCAAGTAAAGGAGACTGGTTAAGAATGGGTAGGAGTGATATGTCCAAGAATAAACGCTTAGAGACAATAATTTCAATGTTTTGACTTTCAGTGAGCTAATAATATAATTTTTAGGAACAATTAGTGTATTAGGAGTTTGATGATTTTATCAGTTTAGTTAAGTCAGCTTATTATAATATCAATTTTAGGATTAATTGGTGTGTTTGGAGTTTGATTATTGTATTGGTTTAGTCAATCATGATTTAAAATCCACCATGTCAAATTTAAAGTGCATGCAAGATCTTCCAAAGCGGTATTGTAGAATTGTGTCGTGTAGCATTCTGGGGTTGTTTGGGTTCAACCTCACAAATATTTATAATTAGTTTTTGGTTCAAAATCTATTTTGGCAACCTTGATTTTGTTTGAGCAAGAGGATGCTTTGCTTTGTTTTCCATGAATTATTATGGACATGATAAAGTATTTTTACTTCATACACTCCGAAGGAGAACGGTTGTATAGGATAAGGACCACTAGTCATATACTATAACTTGTACTCATGATTTCAAAAGGATTGAAACCATAAGTAGCTAAGCTTAGTCGTACATTTTGATGACCATCTGCAGATTTTGGATGCAATAGATCAAATGTTTTCCAAGCCTCAGAATCTCTAGGATGCGTCACCAATCCATCTTCCTTACCCTTTAATGCATGGCATGTCATAAAATCAATTGTCTTAGAATACATAAAAAATCTTTGCAATCTTAAATGGAAAGTAACCAAGATTTTTGCATATTTTTTCTTATCTTTATCTTTTCACTTAGACGTCTTGAACCATTTACATTCTTCTAAGCCCCCATTCTCTTCATCCCAATATAGTATTCGATTTTTTGGACAAGCTGGTATTTTGGCATAATTAAGACCAAGTTTGTTAATAACATTTTTGGCCTCATAAAGCAAGTTAGGAAACTTAGCATGTTTAAATGCGTCATTTAGTAGGTCTATAATTAGAGTGCTTTGTCACTCATTCTACACATGCAATTTATATGATACAACTTTTTCATTATTGTCCATCAACAACGCATCAAAATTTGTATTTCCTTTATTACGCACCATATTATTTGCAGACCATCATTTCTTTACCCTCATCAAAATCATTGACACCATGTCCCCATAAACCTGCATCGTTTAACATGTCTTTCATTAGATTTTGAGATTCTATAAAATCTTCAATCACATGCACACTTGTAATGGTCGTAGACTCAATTACACTTGGTCCCTCATCATGCTAATATCAAGTTTTGTAGTTTTTAAGGAAAGATTTACATGTTAAATGTTCGTGAACTACATCCTTTGTTTGCCACTTTTTAAAATCACACTTTGAACATGGACACTTAATGACATGACCATTAGCATGTTCGAATGCAAATTCCAAAAATACATTCAATCCATTTGGATATTTAATGGTGTTTTGTTTAGAAATCCACGATTTATTTATTAGCATGACTACAAAACAAACATAAAAAGAAAAAAAATACTTATTTAGGAAGGGCATCATATAAATACAAGGAAATGTGTTACTATCCTTGAAAAAGTTAAATAAAACATAGTTAATAAACAGTTTCAGGTGATCTACACAAATAATTTTAGAGCTAATAACAGACTATACTGAAAAAGTAATTTACAATAGATGTATGCAGATATTAGATAGAAAAGTTTACCATCAAAAGTCAAAGAACATTTAGATGTGTATCGTGATTCAAATTCTTTATTCCTAGTGGTAGGTTTTGTTATCTAACATTAGATTTAAAGCAAGCTCTAATATAATATTCAATATTTGAGTTCAACCTGAGTCAAACCCAAAAGTGAGTTCATAAGGTGGGGATTCCTAAGTTTAATAAGTTTAATCTATTACATTAAACATTTCAAGTGTAGGATTGGACTGTGAACATTGTGAGACTATTTCTTCTTTTAATACTATATGAGAAAATTGTAAGGTTAGGTAGATCATTGGACAATTGAGGATTGTCTAAGATTAGATTTATGATAAGTTTAACTACCATATTAAGTTATAGATATTTGTTGGATGTTATAATGGGATAAGAGCCTGACCTAATGAAGCTTCTATTCCACAAATATTGAATAAATGTAAACTGTTGTAATAAGAAATAGAAAGTTGCTACCAACTAATCAAACTAGCACAATATGTACTCTAATTATTCATAAATGTTAATTAACAAACTTAAAAGTAGTTCACATTTTAGATATTTTACCTAAACCCCAATCAACACTACCTTCCATCTAGGCAATTAGTTACAATAAATCAAACCAAGTCCCTTGTTGTCTCTAACTTAGATCACCCACTTTTTCTAAACCTTTTTTCAAATATACCTTAAACAGTTGTAGGAGTCAATCAGTTTACAAGAAAGCTATCAACCAAATTCAAGATTCACCAAGGCAATAAATGTCCAACATATCATACATGATGAACACATCAATAGTCTCAAACAAAAATAATTTATTGAACTAAATTAATGAGATATAAAATGAAATTACCTTTGAAAAATTATGCTAATAGTAGAAATAGTCTTAACAGGGTACAAATCCACGTAGTCTCAGCAACCTACAAGTATAACATCACTTCTTATAAGTTTGTTAACATTTTCATGAACAAGCACATGAAGTAGTTATAACTTAAAACAACCAAAAATTGGCAAACTGATACATCAATTTGAAGCATAAAATATGTAAAAAATCCAAAAGGAAAACGACCACACTATTTTAGAATAATCCATCAATAAATGTCATCGCAATTATCACATTAAAAAATTCCAGCCAATTAAAGGAACTTACATCTTAAAAAAAAACATAACATCACAACAAAGACTCGAAACTAAATTATAGGACAAGCAAGAACTTATAATAATTTTCAAAACCAATTGGGACCAGGACACATTGTTGTCTAAATACCCAATTTTTTTAACTATGAAATAGAAAAGGCACACGCAACATTCATAGCATCTCAACTTTTTTTCCCTAATGTCCTAATGTCCACAATACAAGCCTCAAACTAAACAAAAACCAAACAGTAGAAAGACAGAACTAAATAACAACATTCGAGTAACTAAAATAGAAATCAATGTATCCTACATTAGACATTTACACAAAAAAAATAAAGTGAAGTTTACCTATCAATGTCATGTATGAACGAAGGAGTGATTGAGGGCTAACGGTGAGGGTTCCTAGTTGCGTTGAAGGTTCAAAGAGAAAAATGAGGGTTCAAAGAGAGAATAAAGAGAGTAACAAGGGTTTCAAATGTTCAGAAATCACACGAAGATTTCAAAGTCAAAATTTGTTTTCTGGAAATAAAGCTTTTCATTTTTTAGAATTCACGAAAAAAGAACTGATATGAAGGAATGAAAAACACGGGAAAAAATATAGTCTATTTATAAAGTGGAAGTTGTAATAAATGCTAGTTTTTTAATACAAGTTGTGACCGATCTAAAGGTATTGTATTATAAAGATAATTATGATAGTTTTTAATAACAACTATATTAAAACTTATAATTTAAAATGCGTGTTTTGATTTCTTTTATATAAAAATAAGGGCTAACAATCAATAAAAAAAAAATATATATATATATATTACATTAGTTAGGCTTATATAGTTTCATCCTAATCAATGTTTTTTTTTTATTTATGCCTATCTAATAGGCCATCATGAAGGATAGATCAAGTGTGAGATAATATTGATGTGGGTGCAACTCAAGCTAATTAATTTCATGGAGTACATGTTGTTTGCTTGATTTTGTGTATGTCAATTAAAATGTATTAATTAGGTTTAGTGTAATAGACAAATTAGAAGTTATGAATGCAATTAACATTTTGTGAGTGATTTGAAAGATGTCGAGACTAAATAATTATGTTTAATTAATTCATTGATAAAGAAATTAATTCTTATGAAATAATTTTCTTTGCAATACAACCATTTGACTTTAAAGAAATTGAATACATTATATCAACATGAAAAACATTTTCTATTAATTTTACAACATATTAAGGTAGATGAAAGGTGAGGATAAGCTTTAGACTTCTTAGTTCTTTAATTTTGTTTTATAGTATAAGTTTGTAATTACAATTCTTGACCTTTACTATACTTATTTAGAATTTGTTTTATATATTTTATACTATTAAATATGTTAAATTATGAATATTTTTTCCTATTATTAAGGATATTTTACACTACTATAAAATCATTAAATAGAAATGAGACAAAAAATAATTAGTTACTATATCCTCTAACCGAGTCTTCATTGTCATCATTGCCAGTTATGAATAAAATGCTATCATTATCAGTGTGTGAGGTTAGCTCAGTTGACACAACATTTTTACGCATGTTCAAACATTATAGTCTCATGTGAGCTAACCACATCGTACCACGTTAATCAAGCTAAAATGTGAAATCAATTTGTATGACAAAGCATTTGGGGCATACTTTATGCACTATAGGTAAAACCTTTAATTCCAAGATAAACAACACGTTTAGAATTGTCTAAAAATGTTAAGTAAACATCGGTGAAGAATTTAAGTGTTCAATAAGTTCGACAATCAAAGATAAGCAGTAAATACAACCTATAAAGGTTAAAATTAAGAATCCCCCACTAGCCTTCCATCAGTTATGGTCTTTCTTAGATCCAGTTCTGAGAGGTTCATTGTTGGGTCTTGTTGGCCAACTCCAAACCCAAGCGGTCCACCTCAGCATGGAGGCGTTTAATTTCTTGTTGGAATTCGGCAGCTTGTTGAAGTCTCTTGTCTTCAGCTTTTCTTTGGTCCTTTGCTTTAACATCGGCTAGGCATACCAGGGAAAAGGCCTAATCGAGCAACTTCTTAGCGTCTAGGCGGAGACGATATTCGTCATGAGCCATTAGCCTCGTCCTATCCTGATCTAGCAAGAAGCAGGACTCACCATGTGCAAAAATATTGAAGTGGGGATCCTATAGGCTTTTTCCTTCGAGCACTCCACGACTTCGCACTCTTGAATGGTCAGACCATCCGAGTGTGAGTAGTAGGGGAAGCTTCTTCTAGTCTTCTCCTCTTAAAGACAATGCCCGAGGCGGTGTGCTCATCTTGCTCGGATTGGACTTGAATAAAGCCAGCATAAATTTTCCTTTTTTCTAATGAAGAATCCTTGGTCACGTTCGCAGCTACCCTCATCTTCTTGGCCCGCTCGGCCAACTCGACTTTGCTGATGTTAGATAACATGTTATCTGCAAAAATAAAACAATTATTCAGATTCACGAGTTAAGCTTTCCTTTTGAAGATAAGAAATGAGATATGCCAATATTGTCCTTGAGGGCACCAGGGAGATATTCTTTGTTCATTAGCGTTCGAGTGTCAAAGATGACCTTGAGATTTTCCAGAAACTCACAAATACCTTGTTCCCTTGGGAATAGGTCTTCCAGACGCCGAGCACTTTGGAATCGAGGATTGGGTGACCAATACAAAGGGAAGCCATCCAATAGGGACGGGTCCCCCGCCAAAGCACGAACTTTGATGAGTCGACCTTCAAGTTTTTATAAAAGGACTGAAAAAAGGGTGAATAGACCTCTCCCAAGAGCACCGTTCAAGCAAACCCATAAATGGCGACCAAAGTGTTTTAGTTCGAAGAAATAAAGCAAAACCTCCACAGTTGGCGAAATGTCAAGATGGGAACACAAAATTATAAAGCCTCGGATGAACGCCCAGTTGTTCAGATGCAACTGGATAGGAGCCACGCTCAGCTCGGTTAACAACTCTCTTTCAAAAATTGATAGGGGAAGACGAAGTAACACTTTGGTGAAAAATGTGGCATAGAAAACACAAAACGGCCCGTCGGGGTCTGATGACTCATCATTACATATAGGCTCACCCTCCCTACAAGGGATGACCTTTACTAAGTTTTCATCTTTTTTACTCAGACCCCCTGATTCCCTTAACTCCCTAACTCTCAAACGGGGCGTGAAAATAGAAGTTTCTTTAAGCAATTCCATTTTAGCCCAGGGATATGCAGAGTTATAATCTATCTTCAAAAGCAACTAACACATAAACAAAGATACAATACGAACACAGTTCAGGGCAAAACACATGCATAATAAATTGAATCAACGTAGACTAAGATACATTTCACAAGTTAAAATCCACTAAGAAAAGTGATAATCACCCAACAAAGTTAAGTGGATAAACCATACTTGATTCTCTGATGGGAAATGACAGTGAGAGGTGGCGCGAGGAAGGAAGAAAGGCTTTTGGTTAAGCATAAAGAAAGATCAAAAGCAAAAGTGATGGGTTTGAAGAGAAAAGAAATGATTTATTTGAAAATGAGGAAGGCGAAATGATAGGATTTCTCCACCGTCGATTTACGTGCCACGTGTACGCTTCGTGTTTAGTAGGGTGAGATGTATTTTCAGGAGTCGCTTTGGTAATCGCGTCCCAACTACCCCTTGTGAGAAACGTCATGTCAGTCATCGATACAAGAGAGCCTATTCGCCTCGTCAACCTCGTCTTGAGCCTAGGGGCTGTGTACTGGTCAGACGTGCTCAAGTCCTCGATCCAAGCACTTAAGTGTGATAGCTCGGTCAGACAGGCCCACTTGGGAAGTACCTAGCTTGGCCTGGGATGAATAATAGGCCATGTGTCATGAGGTCGACCCAAATAATTGAAAATTCATACTAAAAAGATAATTCAAACAAAGTGACATAGAGAACAACAAAATTGGTTAAACGTATATATATTTTGATGTAAATAAAAATCATTAGAGATAATGATGAATAAAAACTGTTGGAGAAAATGTTGAATGCCCGCAAAAGAAAGGCATATGTTAACAAAATATTCTTGCTTGATGAAATTGTTGAAGAAAAGTGATGAGAATCAAATAAAGGAGGCTTTTATTAATGGAGGAAGAGGACATCCACCCTCATATTTGAAGTTCTTCCTTCTAGTCTTCTCAAAATTAAAAGAAGACATAAAATAAAGATGAGGCCCAAGCCCAAAGCCCAAGCCCAAGCCCAAGAAGGCCAAAGCCCAAAGAGCCCAAGTCCATCCCATGAGGGGCAAGGCCAAGCTTTGAAATACTCTTGTATAGTTTTTAGGAGGTGTGGTTATTAAATAAAGGAGTGTGAAAATGCAAAATAAAGTCACATTGCCCATGTGACTTAGGAGAGTGGTGTAGGTGTAGTTTTTGGGAGGTGTCATAGTAGAAAAAGGTCACACCTCCCATGTGACTTGTTTTTTGTGGGAATTTCAAATGAGTTTATTTGAAATTTCCCACCTATTTTTCAACACCTCTAGGCTATAAATAAAGGTGCTTAGCTTGTACAGTTCAGATTTGAATTTTGATTAGAGAAACTATACTCAATTTTTGAGAGAGCATTGGAGAGCTTTGTGCCTTCCTCACTAGTCTTATCTTGAGAGTCCCATGGTTACCTCAAGTGGCGGCTTGCACACTCATCTTGGAGTCACCATCCTCTAAGTGGCGTGATCATTCAACCATTCCTCCATCTTCATGAGCTTTCTCTTCTCCTTCCTTCCTTCTCTTTTATGTTCATGTCTTATCTTGTTGTTCTTGCATTTTTCAGTTCGGCAATTCTAGTTCTTTTGGTTTGCTTCGGTTCATTTTAAATTCTGCTATTCATCTTTGGTTATTCTTCCTTTTCTAGCTATTTGTTTGGTGCAATTTAGTTTTTACACATTTTATTCGGTGCCTTTGCTTTTTCACTCCATTTGTTCGGTTCAATTTGACAATACATGGAACTTCCATATGAGTTTGGGTTTTGGTACTAGTCTTGGTGAGTTCTTGATTATAGAACCTTGATCCAATTCTATCTTAAAGTGTCTAGCTCATATCCAACTCAAGATGATTCCTAAGAATGTCAAGAATCATTCATATTGTGCTATTGGAATCATATCAAAAAGTCTATGAAAACTATAAAAGGGCTTGAGACCCTGAGTAAAAGGACTTTTTTTTTCTAGTAACCCTACACTTAGATATTCATAGTTGTATGCTCTGAATGACTTGATCGTCAGAGTCTTGTCAACAAGTGGAGCCCCTCTCGTTGCAGAGTACTAGCATCTTGAAGCAACAACAAGTAAAGGTGATTCAACCTGGAGTCCACAACCAAGACCCGACCTTAGTTCGCCGGCAAGAACACTTTCCTACATCAAAAAAAGTATTTAACTTCCAAACTATCAAAATCTAATATTTATACATGTTCCTCACAACATAAAATCAAACAATTTTATCAAATAATATCCTTGCAAGAGAAATTGAAACTTGGGACCACGTCTCCTCCAAATTCAAATCTTCTAGCCTATGGTGCTATTAAAAATTAACGTTAGTTTCCCTTACCTAAAATTTCATTTATTCCCTTACCTGAAATATTACCAAATTTGAAAATATGGTAAAACAAGTTGAAAACAAGTTGAGATGAACACTTTTCTCAATTGTCCCCATCAAGATTGATTACTAAATCATAGAGAAAAACATAGAATAAGGAATCTTTAGGGTAAAAATGAACTTACTCTATTTGAAAATCTGATCGGGTATAAATGTTCTTTGACTCCTGAGGTACAACATGACCTGATCAGATTTTGAAATATATGAGGTATGAGAGAGAAAATTAAAGAGAGAATGAAGAAAGTTAGAGAGATAGAGAGAGAAGAAAGAAAAAGGAAAAGACACCATGGAGGGGGGTTTCTATGTTTTAAAAATTTACGTTGCATAATTTATGTTACTTACTTTCTAACAATGCCTTCTTCTTTGTATGGCATGATTAAGGGTGAATATGTAAATAAAAAAAAAGAGTTGACCTATTTGAATGGCTTTTGGGTGAATTTGAGTTTGAGTTTTTTTGGGAATTTTTTTATTTGAGCTTAAAGTTAAAATTTAGACCTGATGAATTACTTATAAATTTCATCAACCAGAGAGATTAACTATGATTTACACACATACTCATATATATGGCTTTTAAAATTAGAGTTTAATTTGAAAAAACTCTATAAAAAAGTTGATAAAGATGTAAGTATGCATCAAATCTCCAAATCAAAAACCTTATTTCAAATCAAAGCACCATAAAGTAATAAAGTAAGTATGCATGATAAACGAGAAATCAGAAACACAAATTAGTAAACCTGTGAGGGACAAAAAAAACTTCAATGAGAAAATCTACATGATAAGAACTAAAACTGATTTTGATTTCAATAAGTTGTTTCAACAAAATCTTAATTGCAATCACAACTAATTCCAGAGATTTACATTTCATTAAGAATAATAAATAGAATGATAAGCAGGGATAATTCTCATTCTCAAAGTAATTTTCATATAAACATTTTAGAATAAAGTGATCCAAAATCAAATAATTAAATTTGAAGCGAAAATGAAAAAGAAAATCAAATAAAAAAAACAAAAAATCCTACCTAATTCTAAGAACAACTTTAAGCTTGTAATACTGAAAGTTCAAATTCAAGTACATGTGTTTAAGCATCGTCACTGATAATAATGCGAGTCGTAAGATCGAAATAGAGAGTTATGAGAGATCGAGAAAAGCTTAACTGAGTTTGAGTGCGAGAACGAGATAGTGAGAGTGATCAATCACGTATCTATAACAATGAGAATACAATGAGACTCAAAGACATAGCAAGATAAACTAAAGACTAAATGAGGAAGAGGAACCAACCTGAGAGTGAAAAGAACGATACTACTGAGAGTATACAAGAGGAAAAGGAAGGAGAATTTTCTTAAAATTTTATCAATTCACTCTAGAATATTAAAAAATTATCTTTTAATTTTTTTTTCTAAGAAACTCTATATGAAAAACTTTAAAAATTCTGTAACTTCCTAAATTCTTTTAATATACAAACTTAAATAAATAAAAGTAAATTTGGTAATAATTTCTTGTAAATTATTATTGATAGCAAAATTTATAAATATTTTATAAGGATTTTTTTAAAAAATTAGTAAAGTATATATTCTTCTAATAGTGTTAGTTTATTTTTTGAAAGTTGAAAATTATATGTCAATTGTGTTGTTTGGACAACCCATTCATGAAGTTAGCTGTATTTTAACTTATAGAATAATCAAAAATCTCTTCTTGAAAAAACGAAAACTCTCCATCTTTTCTCTCAAAGATGTTTTTCTGCATAAAATCCATGAATTTGATCATGTAATTTAATAAAATTATTATTATTATTTTTCTTTTAAATTAATCCATATTTATTAATTTTTTTAGTGAAATACTAATTCTGAGAAATACAAACTCATTTAATTATTATTTTTATTTTATTTAATTAAAAGAGTTATCTTTTAGTGACATTTTAAAAGTATGACACCATATATTACGTTAAATTTATTTATCGTAGCATTTATTTATCGTAACATTTATTTACAAAATGTAACAATAGTGTGTTTATTTTATTTATAGCAACATTTATATAAAAAAAATGTTACTAAAATTTATGTAAGGTAACATTTAAGTATATGTAACTGGAAAAATATCATTTGTGGTGTGTTCATCCCTTACAACATGATAATTGGAAAAGGAGCAATGTCTGTGACTGTTAAAAGTTTTTTCTTACTTTGGCTACTTGTGCAACCTTCAACAAGCCATGCTATTTCTGTACCAAAACCACAAACAACTGTGATTGTCAGAAATGAATTACAAGGAGGTCGAGATCTGTTCCTTCACTGCAAATCTGCTGACGAAGATCTTGGTCTGCAACATCTTCATCCTCATGGTACTTTTTCGTGGAGTTTCCAAATTAACTTCTTTAGAACAACGTTGTACCATTGTTCCTTTCAATGGGAATCTGTTGTGCATAGGTTTGATATTTACAAAGCAAGCAGGGATGCCAATAAATGTTACTTATGCAGTTGGGAAGTCAGAGAAGATGGACCATGTTTGGTTTTTGATAAAGATGAATGCTATGGTTGGAAAAATTTAGAAGAAAGAACTAATTTCTTATCCTAATTTCTATTAACAAAACATTTATCAATAAAGACTATTTCAAGTGATTTTGCTTGGTTATATTTTAAAGTTAAATTCTAATTTGTACTTTTAATTTTCTTATAGTATAATTTTGTTTAAGGGTTTAAATTTTCTAGTGATTTCTGAAAAGAATAGTGTTGCTAATAATTCTACGATTAAGATATTCTTGTAAAAACAAAAATATTTAATTTTAATTGAATTTTATTATGAGACCTTTGGTAAGTTTAGGTGATCTTACAACAAATTTCATTGATTTCCCACTTCACTTTTTTACACATTTATTTTCAGAGGCGACTTTTAACAATTTTAGAGAGAAAGCGCATATCACTTTTAATTAGTTGTAATGATGCAGACATTCAAGCCAAAGACGACTAATCTTTTGGAGGTCCAATTTTTGAATGACCCATATTTTAAAAAGACTAAGCTGATTACATACACAACATAATATTATTATTTTGCTTGGAGTTAGGATTTGAACCCAAGACCTATAACTAAATTTGTATTTATACACTTTTGGAAATCAAAATGAGGGGTGAATATTTTGGAATTTTTTAAGAGAGAATATTTCTCTGCTAGGGTTGTTTCCTTCATCTTGTGATCTTATCAAGAATCCACCAATTCTTATGGCGATCATCCTTAGATTCAATCAAAGTGGAGAAGGTTCATATTTATTTATTTTTTATTACTGATAAAAAAAATAAGTATGACCAACTTATGTCACTCTGAGAACTCATTCCTTCACTCCTTAAGGACCACCCCTCTCGTATGACATGTTTGCTACATGTCATACTTGATCGGTTTAATGCATGGTTTCAATTCTCCATTTGATTCACAAAATTGATAAAATATTAAAAATTTATAAAAGAATAAAAAACTCAAATTATATTTAATTATTTTCTTTTTTAAGTTTGTAGTTTTAAATAAATTTAAACTATTAAAATAAATTTCTTTAGAAAAATGTTATCGTTATTTAAAATTTTTATTATTATTTAAAATTCAATCATAATGATTTTATTACAAGTAACAAACATACAAAAAAAAATTGTAAATTTATCTTTTATATATGAAATTTCTTCAAAGTTTTTTCATACTACATAATTTTGACAATAACTAATGAGATAAACAAAATTTTTAAAAACAATGTAATTATGGTTGTTACTAGTGGAATTTAAAAATAATGAATTTAGATAGTTTTTTAAAAATATAATTGAATTCATTAAGTTTAACTACATCTCACAGCTATTTTAATTTTCAAAAAAATTCACCATTATTTTTTCCTTAATTTAATGGTTCTAGCATATGACCGTTATATTAAAAAATGTTAATAAAATTCAAGAGTTATAAAGAGATATTATAAACTTTTCCAATTATTTAGTGTAAAAGAATTCTCCAACTAAATATTCCTTAAAGGTGTGTACTTAGAAAATATTAAAAGAATTTCCCATGGCTAAGAACTTTCAACTTACAAGCAAATATTTAAAATTAAATATTTTAAATGAGTATTTTTCTTTTTTTTTAGAGCTTTTTAAAATTTGAATACATATAAATTTATAGTTATTTTAATAAATATAAATATACATATCATAATGATAAAAATAAAAATGTTAATATATATATAAGTGTTTTCACTAGTATTTAATAATATTTAATAGTCTTAATAAAATTAATAATTTTTAATAATATTAATAATACTTAATAATATTTAATAGTATTAATAATACTTAATAATATTTAATAGTATTAATAATACTTATAGTATTAATAATACTTAATAGTATTTAAAAATATTTAATAGTATTAATAATACTTAATAGTATTTAAAAATATTTAATAGTATTAATAATATTTAATAGTATTTAAAAATATTTAATAGTATTTAAAAATATTATTAATATTGAATAATATTAATAATATTTAATAATATTAATAATATTTAATAATATTTTTTATAATATTAATTATATTGAATAATACTTTTTATAATATTAATAATATTTAATTAATTTAATAATATTAGTAATATTCAATATTATTTAATAATGCTAATAATATTTAATAATATTTTTGTAATAACTAATAGTATCATCGATTTGAATAATAATAAAAATGATATTAAAAATATGAATATTAATAATTTCTATATTATTAATTATATTGATATTGATGATTATACCTATAAATATAATAATAATCATAACATTCTAACTAAACTTAGAGTATGATAATTGGAAAAGGAACTATGTATGTGATTGTTAAAAGTTTTTTCTTACTTTGGTTGCTTGTTCAATCTTTAACAAGTCATGCTTTTTCTATACCAAAATTACCACAACCAACTGTGATTGTAAGAAATGAATTACAGGAAAATCGAGATCTGTTCCTTCACTGCGAATCTGCTGACAATGATCTTGGTGTGCAACATCTTCATCCTCAAGGTACTTTTTCATGGAGTTTCAAAATTAACTTCTTTGAAACAACATTGTACCATTGTTCTTTTCAATGGGATTCTGTCGTGCATAGGTTTGATATTTACAAAGCAAACAGGGATGCCGCTAGATGTTCCTTATGCAGTTGGGTAGTCAAAGAAGATGGACCATGTTTGATTTTTGCTGGAGAGAAAGATCAATGCTCTCCTTGGAATAGTTTAGAAGAAAGACCTAATTTCTTATCCTAATTTCTATTAATAAAACATTTATCAATAAAGACTATTTCAAGTGATTTTGCTCAGTTATATTTTAAAGTTAAATTCTAATTTGTACTTTTAGTTTTTTATAATATAATTTTGTTTAAGGGTTTAAATTTTCAAGTGATTTCTGAAAAAAATAGTGTTGCTAATAATTCTACGATTAAGATATTCTTGTAAACACTAAAATATTTAATTTTAATATTGAAATTTATTATGAGACCTCTTGTAAGTTTAAGTGATTTTACAACAAATTCCATTGATTTCTCACTTCACTTTTTTACACATTTATTTTCGGAGGCGACTTTTAACAATTTTAGAGAGAAAGCGCATATCACTTTTAATAAGTTGTAATGATGCAAAATTCAAGCTAAAGACGACTAATCTTTTGGAGGTCCAATTGTTGAATGATCCTTATTTTAAAAAGACTAAGCTGATTGCATACACAACATACTTGGAGTATTAAAATAAAATAATATTATTATTTTGCTTGGAGTTAGGATTTGAACCCAAGACCTATAACTAAATTTGTATTTATACACTTTTGGAAATCAAAATGAGGGGTGAATATTTTGGGATTTTTTAAGAGAGAATATTTCTCTGCTAGGGTTTTTTTCCTTCATCTTGCGATCTTATCAAGAATCCACCAATTCTTATGGCGATCATCCTTAGGTTTATTTATGGCGCCTTCCTCTATTAGTTCTTTTTGGAATTATATCATGTAAGCACACATAATTTTAAAAATCACTTTTCTTATTTTCATTTCTTAATCTTCTTATTTCATCTTCCTAATTTATCTTCATTTCTTAATCTCGTTTCGGGGCACTTCCATCATATCAAGCAAGCATGTATTTTCCTATTTATTAATGATCCATCTATTGAAACTCTCTCTCCTATTTGTCTCATAATAATCTTTAATTTTCTAGTTTTTGCTCTTTAATTTTCAAAATTACATCATATATAAATGTTTAACTGAATTTTTTCAAACTTACACAATATATAAATCTTTAACTGAAAATTTTCAAACTTACATCATATATAAATGTTTAACTAAAAATGAATAAGTTTATGAAAGGAAAAGGTTTGATTTTTATTAATTTTTATTATTGTTACTAAACGGGTCATGATGGTAAAATGAAAGTGGAAGGGGAACCAACATGGAAGAAATGGAAGGATATTTTAAATTAGTAATAATAATTTTTGGTTATAAAAAACTTGACATCTCAACTATGTTGATACTTCAAATAACAACAATCATTTATCATCACATGAAAAAAGTATTATTAAAAAAACTAAAAAAGGTAATAATAATTTCAACTACTCTAGTTCTTTTGAAAGTCCTATTTCATCTAAACAATTTTTCAAAATAAGTTTACCTCTTTGTATATTTGCATATATTAAAGGAGTTAAAAGCCATTGAGGACTAAACAGAGGTATACATTCATGAAAGATAAAATTTATTTTTTTAGTTTTTAAAAATAGTTGTTTTGAAAGACTAAACCTATACTAATTTTATTATATAGAAGGATTAAATTATTAAAGAAGAACTAAATCTAAAAAGTATAATTGAATAAAATAATTTTTACAAGTGAATAAAACATATTTTAAAACTACTAACATTTGTGATGTTAGATTTTCGTACTTTTTACTACAGTTTTTTGTTGCATTATTAATAAATTAAAAACAATACGGATTATATTTTAAAATAATTACTAATTTTATCATACTATAATTGGATTATATAAAAATATTTGCACCTCTTGATAGGAAAATAAAATATTAAACAAATAATTGCTTTATTATATAAAGAAAATAAAATATCAAACAAATAATTGTTTCATTATATAAACTAGATTATTACAATCTAGTGTAACATATTTTTGCCACATACGTCCTCTTGTATTTTTTTTTTTATTCTTTGGTGTAGCACTAGGAGCAATCTAGATGGTGTCCAAGCTGGTGTTACAACCAGTCAAAGAGATAATGAGGTGGATTATTTCAGTACTAGTTGTTGGTGTTTAGGTAGTATGTACTCTTATATGGATTGTTTTTATATAAGGATTGGAGTACCTATTAAGTATTCTATTTTATTACATTTATTCTTAGTCGATAAAAAAATCAAATTTTTATTGCTGGAAGCTTTGTCGACCAAGTCGGGTTAATAGGCTATGCTTGAGATGCACAACTTCGGGTACAAGGTGTTGTTGCACAAACTTTTGTTGATGGCGTGAGATAGAAAATTAGAAAATTACTCAATCAAAGTCATTCCAACCTAGAACGACCTCAAAGCGAAATCACATATAACACTAAAGTTGTGGAAACACATAACAAGTTCTTCTTTGTTTAATTAAATCTTCTTTATTTGAAACGACTTTAGCAAGGTGAAGTCTGTTGGATTAGGATTCCTCAATCATATAATGAAACGAGAATAATGATTAAATAATACCTGGTAGACCCGTGATCGTATGACTGAGGGACGAAGACATGATCTTGATCGGGTTCCCCTTTAGGGTGTATCGCTTAGAATGGAATTATGTGAGTAGAGAGATAAAGGGATGAGAGGCTCGAAAATCCCTTTGGAGAATGAGTTTCGGTCGTGTGATGTTAGAATATGAGAGTGTCTCTTTAGTTGTCTGGTAATCTCTATTTATAATACACCCAAGGGGAAACTCTAATTATTTATGGTAAGAGTAATTACATCCATAAAGTAATTACCAATAATATAATAGGATAATTATGGTAATTGATCAATTAATAAGATAAATAATCGTGAGGTGCCACATAATACTCTTACATTCTCCCACTTGGTCAAAGGATTATTTGTTATGAGCATTAGATAAGTCTGGCCAGATTTTAATACTCATTTTAGACCTAAACTGTAATTGTAGTAGAGAAATACAGTATTTGAATCAGTATTCAACTCAAGACACCCATTAATCATACTACAATACAAATTTAAAACTTAAGTAAATTTTATGATCAATTGATAAGTAAGCCCTTTAGACTTTGATTTGTACAATTAGTGTCTATGTATATTTAGGCATGCATAAACATATTTAAGAACACACAAATCAAGGTAAATGAGGAAATTTTATTAAACATAAGTAAGTACAAATATGCTAAATAAGGTTTTTAGATAATCTCATCTTCGAAACATGTTCTTCGAATACTTTAGGTGGGAGACCTTTAGTCATCGGATCTGCAAGCATATTTTTAGTACTAATATACTCAACACAAAGCTTATTTTTCTCAACTCGCTCATGTACGAACAAGTACTTTGTATCAAGATATAATCCAGCGCCACTCGAACTGTTATTGTTTGAAAAACTAACGGCAACTGAGTTATCACAATAAAGCTTCAATGGCCTGGAAATGGAGTTAATGACTTTGAGTCCAGCGATAAGATTTCGCAACAACATTCCATGACAAGTTGCATTGTACACTGCAACATATTTTGCCATCATTGTTGAGGTTGTTGTTAATTGTTGCTTATGACTCTTCCATGAGATAGACCCGCCTGCTAACATAAAGATATACCCAGAAGTGGATTTCTTTTCATCTGTGCATTTTGCAAAATCAGAGTCAGAATAACCCACCACTTCTAAACTGTCACTTCTCCTATAGGTCAACTTATAGTCTTTTGTGCCTTGTAGATATCGAAGTACTTTCTTAGGTTCTTTCTAGTGATCTAGACCAGGATTAGATTGATACCGGCCTAGCATTCCAGCAATGTACGCGATATCCGGACGAGTACAGACTTGAGCATACATAATGGTTCCAACTACAGATGCATAAGGTATCTCGCCATTTGCTTTTTTTCAGCCTCTGTTTTCGGACATTGAAAAGAACCGAAAACATCTCCCTTAATTACTGGAGCCACAGAAGGAGAGCAATGTTGCATGTTATAACGAGTGAGGACACGGTCAAGGTAGGCCCTTTGGGATAATCCCAAAATCCCCTTAGCTCTATCTCGGTATATTTCGATGCCAATAACATAAGCGGCCTCTCCGAGATCCTTCATGTCAAAATTATGCAAAGTATGCGCTTTGACTCATGCAACATGTCTATACTATTACTTGTCAATAGAATGTCATCTACGTAAAGGACAAGTATAGTAAAGTTGCTCCCACTCATCTTGAGGTAGGTGCATTGATCCACTTGATTCTTAAGGAAACCTTGTTTCTTCATGACTTCATCAAACTTTATGTACCACTGCCGTGAGGCTTGCTTTAGCCCGTAAATGGATTTCTTCAGCTTGCAGACTAAGTGTTCTTGACCTTCAGGTTTAAAACCTTCTGGTTGTTGCATGTACACGTCTTCATACAAATTGCCGTTAAGGAAAGCGGTCTTGACGTCCATCTGATGTAGCTCTAGATCAAAGTGAGCTACGAGGGCCATTACGATCCTTAAGGAATCTTTTCGAGAGACAGGTGAAAAGGTCTCTTGATAATCAATTCCCTCTTTCTGAGTGAACCCTTTTGCAACCAATCTTGTTTTGAAGCGTTCAATGTTTCCATTCTGATCTAGCTTGGTTTTGAACACCCATTTAGATCCTACGGGTTTTACTCCGTCGAGTAATTCTACTAGATCCCAAACATTGTTTTTCTTCATGGAGTCAAGCTCATCAAGCATGGCATTATTTCATTCAGAAGACTGATCACTAGTAATGGCTTCATTGTAAAAGGTAGGATCAGTATACCTTTCGACATCCATTTCTGCTTCAGTCAGGTAGGTTACATAATCATCAAAATTAGTAGCAGTTTTAGTTCTAGATGACCTCCTGAGCTGATTAACGGGTTCTGCATTGTACTGATGTTTGTCGTTCAAGGTGCCTTCATTCTCGGATGGATTCAGAGTAACATCAGGTTCTGAGCGTGGAGTAGGTGGTGCAGTGACGCGCGAAGTGGATACAAGAGGAGTGATCAGAGGCAAATTAGTAGTCGATGTAGATCTCCCCCCCGCCTCTTGTACTTCTAGTAAATCCAGGTAAGGATTGTCACTGCTCCCACTGATCTTGAAATCCTCTAGGAAATGAGCATGTTTGGTTTTTACAATGCGGGTGACGTGGGAAGGACAATAAAATCTATAACCCTTTGAGTGATCGGGATACCCGATGAAGTGACAAGTTACTATTTTCATGTCAAGCTTCTTTAAGAAAGGGTTATAAACTTTAGCTTCAGCAAGGCAGCCCCATACTTTCATATATCTAAGACTCGGTTTCCTTCCAGTCCAAAGTTCATAAGGAGTTTTAGGGACAGATTTGGAAGAAACTCTATTGAGTATATGAACTGCTGCTTTTAATGCCTCGGTCCAGAGGAATAAGGGCAAATTGGAGTTGGCTAACATACTACGCACCATGTTCATTAGGGTCTTGTTTCTCCTTTCAGCAACACCGTTTTGTTGAGGAGTACCGGGCATGGTGTATTGGTTCACAATCCCCTGGCTTTTACAAAACTCATAAAATGGACCAGGGGCTTGTCCCAAATCAGTATGTCTACCATAGTATTCACCTCCTCTATCTGATCGCACAACTTTTATTTGAAGATCAAGTTAGTTTTCAACTTCAGTTTTATAATCTTTAAAAGTTGTAAGTGATTCATATTTTTCCTTAATGAGATACAAGTACATGTAACGAGAATAATCATCTATAAAAGTGATAAATGAATTATGTCCTATTATTCCAACGATGTTGTAAGGGCCACTAATGTCAGTATGAATAAGTTCTAATAATTTTGAACTCATAGTGGCACCTTTCTTAGTCGTGGATGTCATTTTGCCTTTGAGGCATTTGACACATGTTCCAAAATCAGTGAAATCGAGAGATGGTAAGACTTCATCCTTCACAAGTCGAGATAAATGATCTCGTGAAATGTGGTCTAAACTTTGATGCCACAACATGGATGAAGTTTCTAAGTCTCGTTTTCTCTTGGTCTTTTTTAAGTTCTCATTAATATTATATGATAAAAAAGATTTGGAGAAGCTATCATCTAGTTCTAACTTATAAAGACCGTTATCCAGAAAACCAGTACCAAACAATTGAGAATTTAAAGAAATAGTAAGTTTGCCATGACCATGGGAAACATAAAAACCATCAATGTCTAACTTTGGTCCTGATACAAGATTCCGAGTAATCTCGGGAATATATAAGGTATCATAAAGTTTAATACATTTTCCAGTTTTCATAAGTAATTCTAAGGTTCCCACAGCTTCGACAAATAGTTCTTGTCCATTCCCCATCTTAAGTGTTCTTTGGTTTCTTTCCAACTTCCGGATTGTAAGGAATCCCTGGATTGAATTGGTCACATGAACCATAGAACCAGATTCAAACCACCAAGTATTAGTTGGAACATTTAAATTAAAGGACTCAATTATCATATTTAGATGATTACCTTTCTTAGCCAGCCACTCCTTAAAGCTTGAGCACTCAGACTGCTTATGTCCTACCTTGCGACAGAACTTGCAGTAGGACTTGCTAGTGGATTTGTTAGAGCTGGAGGGTGCACTTGCATCACTTTTAGGGACCTTATTAGATTCCTTTTAATGGAATTTGCCCTTCCGCTTCTTCGATTCAGCAGCCACGAGGTAAGCAACATCTGGTTTCTCCAACTTCAGGCGCTCTTCTTCTTGAACAGTCATAGTAATCAACTCACCCATGGACCATTTGTCCTTTTGAGTATTATAGTTGACTTTGAAGGCTTCAAACACATAAGGAAGAGAAGTCATAATGAAGTGGACTAGGAAACCTTCACTGATTTTCACCAGTCAAGGTCTCAATTCCCATATTAGGGGCTGGTTAGACGACGAATTAAGATACTTAGGCTAAGGAAAAAGTTAGAGTGACATAGGCAAACTTAGATCTAAAGCAGGCATAAGTAAGAACCTTTATGATAATGAAGTTGTGATAAAATCTATTATAACATCAAAATAATAGACTAAATTAAGTTCTACTTAAACAATCAGCTTTCACTTTGGTTAATTACCAATTATTTAAGCATAATGAACAATTATAAGTAAGGTATGTGCAATAAGAATGTGACACATCATCTTTGGACAGAAGAGAACATTTAAGCGTATGCACATATTAAGGTTGCAAAACACAAGTGCATCAAACATCGTTGGACATAATAGAAATAATTGTGTTTTTAGACAAATGTCATGTGAATATTTAATAATTAAGTGTACTCACAAGTAAGTGAAGGTACTTAATTAGACTCAAATAACAAGATATAACACATCATCGTTGGACAGAAGGGAGACTCATGTTATTAAGTTTAAGCAAAAATTTTAATTTTAATTTTGTCAAACTTAATATTTTTTTTTTAAGAGTTTAACAAAATAAGTATTTATTTTTTTTTTTTAAACATAATTACGGTATCATGAGATTTACCGCGTAAATATGTTACTCGTAAACCCAATAAGGTGAGTAGCGGAATATTAGGGATTTGATTTTAGATTTGGTCTTCAAAATTTTAATTAGATTGATATGTTTCCAAGTTTGACACGACTGCTATTTTCGAAAATAGTAATAATAATAATAATACCCGAAAATTAATAAGACAAGAATATACTATCCTAAATAAGTAAAAACTTGGAGACTAAGATATCAATTTTTATTTTTATTTTTTTAGGAAAACACAATTAAATCAAATACATTCCTAATTAAGGTAATACTCAAGAAAATTATATGAACAACAAATAATGATGATGAACATAGAATCAAAATTAATTTCATTCCAAATAAGGGAATACTCACGAAAATTATGAAGAACACATAACATTCATATTAAATTTTTTATGGATCTCAAAAAAATTAAAATTTATTTTAAGATATCAAGGTGGATTTTCGAAAATAAGTGGTTCAATAATATACCAAAATAAAAACATCGAAAATCAATAGGTTGAATCAAAATCTTCGTTTCTTCCAAATTTAGGGAAAACGAAAGAAGAATCGATTAAGCAACATAAACGCTCTGATACCACATGTTGGATTAGGATTCCTCAATCATATAATGAAACGAGAATAATGATTAAATAATAACTGGTAGACCCGTGATCGTATGACTGAAGGACGAAGACATGATCTTGATCGGGTTCCCCTTTAGGGTGTATCGCTTAGAATGGAATTATGTGAGTAGAGAGATAAAGAGATGAGAGGCTCGAAAATCTCTTTAGAGAATGAGTTTCGGCCGTGTGATGTTAGAATATGAGAGTGTCTCTTTAGTTGTCTGGTAATCTCTATTTATAATACACCCAAGGGGAAACCCTAATTATTTATGGTAAGAGTAATTACGTCCATAAAGTAATTACCAATAATATAATAGGATAATTATGATAATTGATCAATTAATAAGATAAATAATCGTGAGGTGCCACATAATATTCTTACAAAGTCGTCTCACATTATCACGACTTACCTATTTTCTTAATAAAAAAATATTTATCCATTTATGTAATATATATTTTAAATTGCTCTCCTTACGTAAATATTTTGCTTTGTGACAAATACCATAAGAAGATTTAGCCCATCAAACTTTGTCCCTTTAAGAAGGCAAACTCTAGTGCTCCTTATCAATAATGTGAATTAAGAACATTTTTCTCATGCTCATGTGATATTTCAGAACAAATATACTTCAAAAAATTTAATATTAATAATTATAAGGTAAATTATAAAAGATTTAATTACTTTTTGGTCTCTACTCTTGGAGTCAATATTCAATTCAATATAGTGGCTTTTAAAAAAAAAATCAATTTCGTTCCAAAATTTTTTTAAAAGGTTCAATTTGGTCCCTTCCGTTAAGTTTTCACCAACGGCGTTAACTTGATGATTTGGGGCACACATTGCACACGTGGAATGTCTCTCACATCCTTTTTCGCTTTTCTCTATCTCATCAATGGATCATTTATTGATTTTTCCTTTTAACACTACAACCCTGATCTCTCCTCCAACAAATAGAACCCAAGTTAGAGAAATCATCCTAGTATGAGTTAGGGGAACGACATGCACAATAGCAACAAGCTAATATGTCATATCAACATGTTACTAGGCCACCTCACAAACCCCCACATTTATGCCTACAGAGCAACAATTGTCACCACTAGTTGCTATACCAGCCAAGAATGGATTGTCTCTCGAAGACAAGATGAAACAGATGGTTAAGCACAACATGAATTTCCAACAGAGAACAAATATCACCATTCAAAACTTGGAAAATCAAATTGGTCAATTGGCCACTAGGGTAAACGAGATACAATCTCAATGGTTCAACAAGTTGCCTTTCCAGACAATTATCAACCCAAAAAATGTCAGTGCAATTATGTTGAGATCAGGTAAGAGTATGCAAAAACTACAACATACTGAGACTCATATAATGTTAGATAGTCTAGCAAGTTTAAGCATAGGAACCCGAACAAAGAAGAGTTACGCCTGCCCCTCAAAGCAGTTCAATTTATCTTTCATTTCCTGAATTATATGATTCCAATGTCCTCATCACTGAAAGAGTGAATTCTAGATTTGACAGTAGAGATCATACTGGCAGAAAATAATCGTCTACCAATTTGGAACAACAATTTATCCATCTTCCTTTTCCATAGAGGTTTTGTATAGAAGAATAAGAAATTGGAAGAGGTGTATAAAGAGATTTTGGAGACCTTCAAGGTAGAGGAACATTCCTCTACTAGACATTATTAAATAGATCCCAAAGTATGCCAAATTTTTAAGGGATCTATGTAAACACAGATACGTTTAAAAGGTAACATCAAAGCTTTTATAAAAAAAAGATAGGTTTAAAAGGTAATGAAAAGGTTAACATGGACATGAATGTCTCTAAAGTTATTACGAAACCTAGGGTTGAAATTATTGAAAAATGCAAAGACCCAAACACATTCATTATTCCTTGCATCATAGATAATAACACATTTGACAATGTTATGCATGATTTAGGAGTGTCTATTAATCTTATGCCTTTGTTTCCTTCCTTGTCTCTTGCCCCATTGAAAACTATAGGTGTTTGAAATCTAGTTGGCCAATAGAAGCACAATCCATTCTTCGGAACTTATAGACGATATTCTAGTGCAAGTTTATGACCTAATTTTTTCTACGGATTTTTACATTCGGACATGGAAAGAGGTCATTCACACAATATATCAGCCACCATCATCTTCATCAGACCTTTCTTGAAAACAACTTGAAAACCAAGATTGATTTTCATGCTAGTACACTAACCATAGAATTTAGTAACCATCTAGTGCACTTTAAAACAGCATGTTGAAGACCCGTTTGTTTTCCTACGTTCTGGATTTGTTGATCACAATCTGTTTAATAAAATGGAAAGGAAGGAGGGAGAGAAAAAGAAGAATAAAATAGTTTGGTAGAGATGAAAATGAGATAGAAAAATATAAAAAAATAAGTTCCACTTTTTTCCCCTCTGTTTTTTAAGAAAAAACAAAGGCAGAAATTACGTTTCTAATATAATAATTAATTATGCAATTTAATTGATTATGCTTCAAAATTTCTCTCTCAATTGTGCTATTTTGTTAGGTTTGTGTTACATGCTCCTATCTATAATAATAATAATAAATAAAAATTAAAACAATATTATTTTAACAAAAAATGAACAATAAAAAATAATAATACACTAATAATATAATTAAATAATACAATTTTTATTAAAAGATAATAATTCATTTTTTAAAATTAAATAATTTAAAAATTAACTTTTATTTTATTTATCTTAATAAAATCATTTTTATTTTTAATTTTTTAACTAAATAATTTTTATTTTCACTTATTTCTCTTCATCCAATTAACTTGTTTGTTCTCTATTTGTCACCTAATTCTCTCATTCCTTTCTCTTATTTTTTTCTATTTTTTGTTCTCTCTACCCATTAATCTCTCTTTCACTTCCAATGCCACTTCCTATAACAAAAAAATGGAGTCAACAAATATAATTATCGGTTCCGACATAATACTGTTCACACTGATGGTCTGGTGGAATATAAATTGATTACTGGAAACAAAATTTGCCTGCTGAACAAGGATATATAGATCGGCAACAATTTCACATTTTCATGTGGCATACAAGTTTCTATCACCATGTGAACACATAGCTTTTTTAAAAGTTCAAAATGTCCATGCTAATAATTCTCAATTTCAATAGTTTATTAAACCATGAAATCGGAGGCAAAAAATGAAAGGTAAAAAAGAAGACTCCCGCTTTCATTCTTTGCTCGGATTCATACTTAGTTTTAAGGGTATTCACTTTTTAGTGTCCTCCAGTCACTATATTATACGCATCTGGCAAAATATGCATCTACAGATTGAAGCTAGGGAACTTACATGATATATAAATTGTCCATGTTAGCAGCTCTTCATCTATAAGAGTTTGAATTGAAGGTCAGAACTATAAAGAGAAGTTTAAAATATCATAGCACATTGTGCAGACTACAAATTGATTTGTGCAAACATTAGAATCGTTTTTCCTGTCAAAGGAAAACAACCAAGGGGTTAAAAAAGAAGTAAAGAAAAACGGAAAGTAAAGCCAGAACCGAAGGAAAAAGCTTAACTGGTATTACAGAAGGTTAGCCTCCTTTGTGCCTACAATCTGAAACACCAAAATATAACAAGATTAAGAATGTGCAGCAGAACTAAACTAGGAGAGTTGAGTTTAATCCTCACGTGAATAATTGAGGGCGGTTACGTGAGAGTTGAGGCCTCTTTATTGGAGACAGTATCATGTTCCTCAAAGTCATGGATGGATTATTAGTAGCACCAGGTCCAAAAACAGAATGAGCACCAGCCCTTCTGTTACCAGCGTCCCCGGCGATGGCCGTTTGTTTTGCCGGTGAGACAACAGAGAGATCAAAGGGACCGGAGTTATTGCTATTCTGTCTTGCTGGCCAGACATCATCTCTTGGTCCTGGAGTGGCAGGAGTGAATACCGGCCCACCTGCAGCAAATAAGTTATTCTACTTTTGGAAACATCTAAGCAAAAACAAGGTCAAACACAGTCCATGATCATCACCATCATTTTCTTTGTTGCTCCATTACCGTCGTGGAGATGTGAGTTACAACAATAATGATGTTAATGGTGGTAGTTGCAATGATGGGGTTATGACTGTGGTGGGAGAGGTTGTAGTAGTAATTAGATGTCATTTTCTTCATTGCTTTCATTACATTATTTAAGGGTATGTTTTCAATTACAAGAAAATAAAAAGGAAAGACAAAATAAATTTCTTCATAAATTAAAATTAACTTATCTAAGTTAGTTTTGTAGAAGTTTCTTATATTAATTTTTTAAAATAATTTTCTATTTGACTTAGTTCATGGAGAAACTGTTTAATTTCTTTTTCAGCTCCTTGTATTGATAGACAAGTTTAATCAAACAAACACTAAATAAATCATACTTTATTCGGTTTTATAGTTATTTGAAACTTTAACATAACATAAAAAGCTTTCCAATTTCTATTGACACTGAAAAGAAGTATCCTCTGACTATTGAAAGTAAAGGGTTACCTTTTCTGCCAATATCTCTGTCATCAATTATGTTCGGCGGGTTAGAGAACAAATCGTGGTCATTTCTGGAATAAAAGTTGTTTGCAGGCTGTATGGCAGATCGCTTCACTGAGTCAAACTCATTCCTCAGCTGGTCATACATTTCATCCAATTTTCTCTTCTGCCTGAAATTGAAATTGAAATTGATTTAGCGAATTAATAACGACATATAATTTTGTAGAAGAGGAAATGTAATTTACACTGACCTGGATTTTTCAGCAAATTTTTCCTGAAGTTCTTGATTGTCCTTGGTTAAGCTCTCAATTTCCTGTTGCATAATCTGACACTTCTTGGCCATCTTTTGGTAAGCAGTATGCACCTGCTCTAGTTTTTCTGTAAACTTCTCTTGCATCATCTCACATTTCTGGCGGCATTGAGCAACAATCTTGTTCATCTTAAACTGCATTTCCAGTTCTTTTTGCCCAATGTAGAACATCACACTTCTATATGCACTCTTCATTACTAAATTGGCTCAGGTAAACACGCAAGGTCAAGGTACCCTCTTAATTTCTTGAATTTCAGAATATGCACTTCATTTACGATAATCAGACTGCTAGATAGTCCAGGGGATATAACATATAACCTTAGTTTTATATTTTTACGCAGTTCTACCTCTACACAATAGACATAAAGGATACATATCTGTGGAGATACTCCTGCCATGGCCATCTGCAGCATAAAAATCACAATAATTGACAACAAAGCTAGTGAGAATAAAGAAAAGGAAGATATAAGATTGTGAAATTCAGCAAATTACAGAGTATCTTAGGTTTATGTAATATGTAGTAAGTATTGCACATGAGAATAGTTACTTACATTGACCCATTCATCATTGGGATTGACATCCACAGGTTTCATGAGACTGACAAGAGGAGAAACATATAACTTAGACAACAACACGTCATCCATGAGCTTAAAATTGACAACTCAAAATCTAAAAATGAAGACAAAGCATCAAATTTCCGCACAATTATACGTACTAATTATTGAGGGGATATTACTGCTACCAAATGACCGCTTACATCAGCATTATTTCCATGAAACTTAAAATTGACAGCATATAATGTAGAATAAAATTAAATAATCAGCATAACTCCTATAATAAAACATTATTTCCATGAAGCTTAAAGTATATATTGCTGAGGGATGATTCGTTCCATTAATTGACCGTTATAATCAGATACCAATCATATCCATACCTCTTAGAAAGGACTTGATCACAAATAGGACATGCTCCGTCATTGCTTAATATCTTATTGGCATCATCTGTGCCTTTTAACAGTGTTAAGGAAACCACATAAATAAAAACTAATAACCATTTCAATGATAAACATGCAGAAATTCAACCTAATTTGATATGAACTAAGTTGATCATATTTTACTAAAAAGGAGGAACACGAGGTCAAAACTGTTTGCATGTGGATACATAATAGGTGACCACAAGTTGTGGAAATGGCTCGCCCTTCTAGTTCTCGCCAGCATGCATTGCATCTCATTTCAGCCGTTGGATATTAACCATACATGTCTAAGGGTCGAATTAAAAAAGACTGCAAGACAAAACAGTACATCAGGTTTCTTCATGGATTAATAATAATAAAACTAGGCTTTACTTAAAGCCAGACAAAGGAAAAGGAGCTAGCATATGTGCTCAACGGCAAGCGTAATCTACCAAAACATAATAACTATGATATCATTGCAAAAGTCCTACAACTAAAGAAGCAATAAGTTTCTTAATTAAAAATAACAAGTTGAACACAGAAAGAGTTGGACTTTTAGTAGGTCAATAGGAAAATGTACCATTAAATAATAGGGCAACTCTAAGTTAAAATGTGAGAACACTTGCACACATAAATATTGATACATTATACATTAAGCAGATAACAAACTACTTAATCATAAAAATTAAATACTTGAAATCATACAAGGCAGAAAATTTCCAACGATGATTTCAGTTCATTACCAGATCCTTGTCTAACAAAGATCTTACAAACAAAGGATTGTGTATAGAATTTCATAAGCATACTTGAAAACCTAGAAGTACTATTCAGTTGTATAAACTTACTAATTCTAATTCACAGTCCTAGCTCCTAACTGACTAAATATTAACCCCTCCTCTGTTCTCACACACTAAACCCATTCACACACAGAATGCTAACAGCTGCTCTCGCTTTCTCATTAACTTATTCGTCACTTTTTTTATGAATAAATCAAAAAGCAACAAATGACTATCTTCTAATCAGCACTTTCAACTTCCAATAAAGTTTTATGAACTCTCTATATAATTGCAGTTTCACAAAGGAAGACGAAAACTTGAATGAAGAGTAATGACAAAAGGACTTCATAATGCTTATGTTCCACCATCAAAAATGAGGAAAAAGAGATAACAACACCGAAAAATCCAATGAATATACACCTTTGCATCATCAACAAATATTTCATCAACTACTGTGAGATAAATGGGGAGCAGAAAAGGATTAAATGACCTAGATATAGAGGTAGAATAAGCAAAATAATCGCATCAACAACTCAATTGACTATGCATCATATTTTCATTCATAATTGGTAGAATAAAAGAAATTTCAGTTACACGCTAACTCCCAGAATCAGAATTTCAAATGCAAACAACGAAATAACTTCAACTAAATTCCTTTAAATAGATAACCGTGACTGAAACAGCCAGCAGAACCAAATCCGTGACTTTATCAAACGCCTAAAAGTTCAACATATCTTTTTGTTTTTCAAAATTTTGCAAACTCAAGCTATAAATATAGAAGTTCTCCAGAACCTTCTTTTCCGTCAAGGAAGAACATGTAATAGCAAGAGCAATTGCAGAGGTTCAAGAGCGCAGTACCTAACAGGATTGGTCGATAAATTGAAGACGGAACGAGAGAAGCTTTGAATTTCAGAGATGAATCGAAGACGAATTTTGGCGCGAAAACTTGAAATGGGAACACTGAAGCGCAACACAGTATCTATGCTTTGAAAAACCCATAAAAGAGAAAGAAAAGAAGAGTAACGGGCAAAGTTGAGAATGTGAGTGTATATATATTATATACTACGGAAAATACATAAAAAAAAATCTTTTGATAAAAAATTATTATAATTATTGAAATAAAAATATATTACTAAATTATAAAAAATAATTATAAAAGAAATATTTTTTTAATTTAATGTAGATATTTTTATTTATATAAGTGGTTTTTTATTATAAATAATTATTTAAATTTAAAAAATATTTATTTAAAGGATAAAATTTAAGAAATTGTATACTATATATCATTTTTATATATTGTTAATGTTATAGATATATAAAAGGGTTATGAAATAAATTTAATTTAAATATCCTTGTAAAAAAGTTTGTATATTTTATTTAGTTAAAAAAGTGATATATATATATATATATATATTAAATATTTTATCATAGTTATCTTAAAAATTTATAGGACAGGTATTTTAATTGTTTGTAATATGAAGTTTATACCCTTATTTAAAGAGGATACATCATTTATTAAATTTTTTTTATATCATCTTTTAATTAAACAATTTTTTTAATAAAAAAATAATTTATTTATTTAATAATTAAATAGTTGATTAAATTTTATTTATTTTTAGATAACTAAATAACTTCTGTTTTTAAAAATAACGGTTATATAATTTTGTAATCTTTTTTGCAAAATTACATATATTTTTGTAAATTATATTATTTTTATTTTTTAATTAATATTTCATAAAAAAATAAATATATACTTTAATATAATAAATATGTGAAAATAATATATAAAACTAATTTCTTATAAGGGAAAAAGAGAGATTGTACAAGAAAAATAATATAATTGTAGTGGACTCAACGTAACTTCTATAATTATTGTTTGACATTCAATATAATTTTATACTAGATAATAATTTATGCGTATAAGTATTCAATATAATATATATGAAATTTAATATAATACCTTGTTTTATAATGTTTTACTCGTCTAATATCTCTTATCTTTTGAGAATCGTTCTTTAAGATCTTCCCACAACTCCTTTGCATTATCAATATACACGATGCTTTGCGCTATTTGAGTAGTCAGTGTACGTGTGATCCATGAAACCACCATGACGTTGCATCTTTCCCAGGCTTCGTAATTTTCATCATCACGGGTTGGTTCCGAGATATCACCATTGACGAACTTGTACTTGTTCTTTGAAAGCAAAGCTCGTTTCATAGACCGACTCCAAGAGTGATAATTGGATTCGTCAAGCTGTGGCGCAACAAGAACCACACCTGGGTTTTCTCCTAGATGAAGTTAGTAGGCACTGATAGGGTTTTGTTGATCATTTTGTTGGGTCGCAGCCATGGAAAGGGGCAAAGAAAAACAAGAAACGGAATAGGAAAATTAAAGGAATGGAGGGGAAGAAGAGAACCGATGGTAGCGGAGCAGAGCGGGTTAGACCCGCTCTGATACCATATTGATTTTCTCCATGAACAGTCCAGAGGCTCAAGGAAGAAGAAGATGTGGCAGAGATATATGCTTTGAGTGTGAAAGAGGGACACGTAGAAAGATAAAATAATTTGTGTATTATTGATTATTGTAAACCTAGCATAATAGCCTTATAAGGATACATGATGTGTGGAAAGAAAATAACTATTGGGTTGAACTAAACTTAACCAAATAAACTCAAGCCCAATCAGCCCAAAACATCAAAAGGCTATCAAAGATAATAAACCTTAGAACTCCATTTGATGTTTTTGGTTCAACAAATTTTATAGCGAATAGTTTCGTCTAACACATTCTTCAAAATAATAGTGTAAACCAAGTTGTTTCATTTAAGTATTAGAACATGATAAGACTACCTAGAATCTTAACTAATCATTTAATAATAATTAAATATCATAAGACGAATCAAAGAAATATTAAATAGAGTGACAAAACTATAAATTAGGATCTTTCTTACTAGGTTACTTACTCAGATAAGAACAAAGAGATTCTTAATTACTGTTCATGGCAATAAAAATTTAATGTAAGGGATAAACTTAATAATATTCTGTTACTCTATTCCACTAAAAACCTTCCAAGTGTAATTTACTTAATTATGTTTTTACCAATCCCCTGAATGATTTATCTCTTACAAACTAACTAGTGAAATCTAAATTCAATTGGAACCAAATTGTAGAAATAGAATTCAAATTGAAAGAAGTGTAATCATTACAATATATGACTCCACTATAGCACTTGCTTTAATTGAAATACCCTATTAAGTGTTTAAATATATATTGTGCAACTATCTCATTATTTATTTTATATGATATCTTTGCTTAAATTGTTGTCATATAATATTATTTGAATGTTAATGGGCTCCTTCCATCATATGTAGTAAGTTTTGTAGGCATGACTTCTTCATCAAGTAAAAGACAACAAAGTCGCAGAGATAATAAAGGAAAAGCCCCAACAACTGATGTTGCGGTTCCTGCTCTACAACTCCAAGGTATTGAGGACATACTAAATCAGACACATTATTTTAGTCAAGGTGAGCAGATGATAGAGTACATGAAGAGGTTTTATGCCAGAGAAGCTCTCACAACTAATATCATGAATTTTCCCTTATTTGCGTCGTTAGAGTTTGAGTTTCAACATCATTTGCAATTCTAAGGTTTAAAACATTTTCTAATGCTAAAAGCTCCATATTTTGAAGATCTTATTAGAGTGTTTGATTCAAATCTAAATATCGTATATGATGGTAACCTTTTTATTAAGGTTAGCTATAAGATGATTGTAATAACACCTTCAGATTGGATACTTTGGCTCATTAGAAATATCAAGGGTCAGAAATTTAGTTCTTCAAACATCCCTAATGACCTTAACTATGATCGTGATATGACATTGGCAACTACGATTAGACCAGACATGCATGGTCAAAATGCGAGGAATGTAGGTAGTTTGAACATGAATGACATACTACTTCATTACACCTTTGTGCACATCTTGAGTCTTTAGGGAAGCAATTTTTTTCAATTGTTGCATGAAAATACTTTTATGTTATGAGCCAAAAAACTAATATATTAATTAATTGATCTATTATATCATACAACACACGATGAAATGTCAAGACAACACCATGCCTCTTCCTTACGACATTCTTATCACACAGATCATGACTGTGTGACGTAGACATATCGATCGATGTAACTGTCAAGCTAGGATGGTCACACTATTTTTATCTCGAAAAAAAATCCTTGAAACAAGTTGAATATCTATAAAGTAAATGGTGTCTAACAACATGGTAGAAATCATGAGGATGACCAAGATGAGCAAGACCCAACAATATCAACGACCATATTAAGGCATTGCACCTCAGTCCCCAATCCCTCATCATTATGAAATAATACCACAAATTTGAAATGACATTCAAAAATTACAGGATCCATAAAAGAATTGACTAGCTTCAACATGAACTTCATTATTTTCGAAACTCTTTTTAATGATAAATATTTGACTATATGATAGCTATTTTTTTCAAAAGACATTGTTTTAATATCAACTACTCCTTTTGTATCCTTTTGTATGTAGTTTACAAATCAATTATGCTTTAACTTATTAAAATTGATTGCATTTTCACCTACATATTTTACAATTATAAATATATATTTTTTTAATTGAAACAATTTTTTTTTTCATTTGTGACAATTTTATATAATTTGTATTTTTTTAACTCAAATATTTAACTACAAACAACTAAAAGGACATAAATAAATTATATTTATTTTTTAATTATTTTTAAACACAAACAAATTTATATTTTACTTTTTTATCAAATTGAAAAAAAAATAAAAAATTCAAGTCCATCTTACGAGTAAAGAACCAAATTAACAAACACTTAAGAGGAGAATAAAAACGCAGCTTTTTCTTCTGCGGGAAATCCGACAAGAGAGTAGAGTGATGAGAAGAGCCCACCTTGCCCTGATCAAACGAGTTTACCCTTTGCGCTGCCACAATGCACGACGCTCGTTCAGCGCACCCCTCCCTCCGCCGCGCGAGGTGGTGGAACCCTTCTGCAACCTCTCCGAAGTCGTTTCCTCCCCTCAAACCTCTCCGTGGGTCCCTCAAATCCTCTCCCTCCTCGACGGGTCCCCTTCCATGGAGTCCAACCTCGACTTCTTCTGCCGCCAATACCTCATCACACTCTCCCCCTCCTTCATCTCCCACACCCTCCGCTCCCTCTCCGACCACCTCACCGCCACGCGCTTCTTCTCCTGGGCCGCCGCACAGCCCAACTACTCCCACTCCCTCGACTGCCACGTCTCCCTCCTCCACCTCCTTCCCCCCTCCTCCCTCCCTCCCGCCCTCGACGCCCTCCGCCGCGCCAACCTCCCCATGACCCTCCCCGCCGCCCACTCCCTCGCCAAAACCCTCGCCGCCGCCGGCCTCCTCCACGACCTCCTCTGGCTGTTCCGCGCCATGACGGCCAACAACCTCCTCCCCTCCCTCCACACCCTCAACTTCCTCCTCAACGCCCTCGTCAACGCCTCCCTCGTCGACTCCACGGAGCGCGTATTCAAATCAATGCAGGAAAGCGCCTCGCCCAAACCCGACATCGTCAGTTACAACACGCTCCTCAAAGGCTACTGCAAGGTCGGGCGAACGCGGAACGCTTTGGCCACGCTCCGCGAAATGGAGGCTGGAAACGTGCCACCCGATGAGGTCACGTACATGACCCTGATGCAGGCGTGTTACAATGAGGGTGACATGGATTCGTGTGTGAGTCTGTACCATGAGATGGAGGAGGATGAAGTGTTGGTAACGAAAATCCCTTCTCACGCGTATAGTTTAACAATATGTGGGTTGTGTAAGCAGGGAAAGGTTGTGGAGGGTTGTTCTGTGTTTGAGAGTATGGTTAAGAAAGGCTGTGTAGCTCACAAGGCTGTGTATACTGCCATAATTGATGGTTATGCCAAGAGCGGGAACATGGATGTGGCGCTCTCGTTTTTGGAGAGGATGAAGGTGGATGGAGTTGAGCCTGATGAGGTTACTTATGGGGCTGTTGTGGGTGGTTTGTGCAAGAGTGGGAAAGTGGAGGAGGCCATGGATTATTATAGGTTTTGTAAGGGTAATGGTGTGGCTGTGAATGCTGTGTTTTATTCGAGTTTGATTGATGGGCTTGGGAAGGTTGGGAGGGTGGATGAGGCGGAGAGGCTGTTTGAGGAGATGGCGGAAGAGGGGTGTCCGCCGGATTCGTATTGTTACAATGCTCTCATGGATGGTTTGTGCAAGAGTGGGAGGGTTGATGAGGCTCTGATGTTGTTTAGGCGGATGGAGCAAGAGGGGTGTGAGCACACGGTTTATACGTTTACTATACTTATTAGTGAGCTCTTCAAGGAGAGGAGGAACGAGGAAGCTTTGAAGCTGTGGGAGGAGATGATCGACAAAGGTGTCACGCCGAATGCTGCATGTTTCAGGGCTCTTTCATTTGGGCTGTGTCTTTCAGGCAAGGTTGCAAGAGCTTGCAGGGTGTTGGATGAGCTTGCCCCAATGGGGATTGTTCTGGAGAGAGCGTATGAGGACATGATTGGTGTGCTGTGCAAGGCTGGCCGTGTTAAGGAGGCCTGCAAATTGGCTGATGGGATTGTGGATAGGGGCAGGGAAATACCAGGAAAGGTTCGGACTGTGCTGATCAATGCCTTGAGGAAGGCTGGTAATGCAGATTTAGCGATTAAGTTAATGCATAGCAAGATTGGTATTGGGTATGATCGAATGCGTAGTGTTAAAAAGCGAGTGAAATTCCAAACACTCTTCGACAGCTGATTATATTGAGTTTCTGATCTGTAGACTCAATGTTTTGTCCCTGAAGATTTGTTCTATGGGTTGTATATGGATAATTTCAGGATATACTATTTTAATCCAAATGTGTGTTGTCTCACTTTGAAAGATTCTTAATCAAATCGGCAAGTAACTTTGGATTGAATGTCTGGGGGAAGTTACTTTAGACTTATTTGGCTTCTGTAATGTTGCAAACCTGATCGACCATATTTGGGGTCACACCATTGCTTCAGGTTTCAAGCACACAGGCAAGGAGTTGAGGGAAGATACTTTGAAGATCTAATATTTTAAGTTAAATGTGTACTGTTTCATGTTGAATGATGCTAAATTAATTCTATTCAGCCTGTATATCCGAGTAACTTTGGATTCAGTGTCAAGGTATAGTTACTTATTGGGCATCAAACTGGGCAAAAATAGAAGTACTTAGGGAACACTCAAGCTGCACACAACATTTTTTCAGCACCGGTGCATCCTAGAGTGTAAGCTGTGGATAAAATGTTTAAAATAACAAAAATAGGTTAGATGTCAGAAGTGGTCAAAGGGTATGAAGAAAATTTTGTTATTTAAATTTCAGCCCCCTGATAAGAAATCAAGAACTCAAGATTTTGGCCGAGTCTTCAAAATCCTAAGCAGTGTCTGGAAGGCTGAAAGTATACTGTGTATTGGCAATTTGCTCATCAATGAGTGTGAAGCGACACTTTGCTAGTGAGTTTGGTTGAGGAGGCTTGACAGAAGATCCGATTGAAGGGATGGTTTCTCATTGAAGGTTTTCTTTTCTTCTCTCCCTTTGAAGCTCAGTTTTAAACGTATTTTGTATTGCTGTAGAAGTAGTGTTTGCAGTAGGACTGTAGATGGATCTGATATTATTTGGGTGCCATAGTTCTGTGAGTAATTGTATTAACATATAATCATTTATCTGTTTTATTTGATTCATGCCGGTGATAGCTTGATTGATGCTGTAATTACAAAACAAAATATGCCATGCCATGTCTCTTGATATATGTTATGGAGAGATACCCTTGTTATAACAAAGATAGTATAAAAATAGAACAGTGAACTCCTATATAATAAAGGCAAGACGTAGGTGTACTCTACCCTAGATATTTTTGGTGTGATTCTCTATTCTAAGTTTGAGTTTCATTTCTATAACCAGCACCACCAACATTTAGTGCTGACTTTTCCTGCTTAGATTAGTGAAGTAAAACGTCAATTTTGACTGGAGAACAACAATAACATGTAAAGTATTAACCTTAAGTTTTGTCCTTGATAATATTTGTGTTTTGTTATATCTTAATACGACTGTTTTGGCATAAAAAATGCTGGCTATGTATTGTCATGACTAGTAGGTTACCTTCTAATTGGGACCTTCTTCCTGCATTTCAAGAACAATGGCTCGTATTGTCAAATCTGTCTTTTGATTTAATTATCACCTAATGATATCCGGCTTTATTGTATTACTGTATTCTGTTCTATATTTATGAAGCTCTGTTTCGAGGTTTTGCTACATTAAGGTTCTGATTTTCTGTTAATTTTTTCTTATACTACTTTTTCTGCACAAAAGAGGCTTAACCCTGATTAAAGAAACTAATTTTGTGAATAAGAATATTCTCTCTTGTTATACTCTGGTTATCCTTCTTCAAATAATGTGTTTTTACACTTTTTCTTTATTCTCGTTCAAGTTGTCACTTTTAGTTATATGACAGTGTTCGAAATTTTAAATTGGTAACTTCATTACAATTTGAAATTGAACATTTTGTAGAGGTCCAAGAAATACAACTAAAGAAACTAATTTTTGTAAATAAGAACATTTTTTCTAAGGTATAATTATTTTTTTCCCTACATTTGCTGTCAATATTTAATTTAATATAATGATTTTTAAAAAATTGAATTTGAGGTTTTTTAAAAAGGTTCAATTTAATTATTTTTGTTAAGTTTTCACAATGTGCGATGATGCTACAGTCTCCATTAATTTTTCACCTTCTTTGTCCAACTTCTTTTTCACCTTCTTTGTCCAACTTCTTTTTCACCCAACTTCTTCTTCTTCATGATTAATTCATATATATTTCTCACTCACTCTTCTAAAACGTCTCCCTCTCCCTTCCCTTTATTTATTCTCTTCTCCCTCCTTCTCCCTCCTAATGTCCCAAAGGAATATCTCTCTCATCCCTGAAAATGATGGTGGTGGAGTTGCTGGTGCGGTGGGTGTAGGTACTGGCACTGCTGTGGGTAGAATTTTTGGAGAAGAGAGTTAAAAAGAAAAACATAACTCTTTTATAAATTAAAATTAATTTATAGATTTTTTTTCATAATTTATTTAAATTTTTGCTTTTAACTTATATAAACTAAACTTAATTTATAAAAAAAATGTTTTTTTAATATTTTTCTCTCATGGAGAACTCTATTTATTTGAAGGAATAATATATATGCTTAACTGCATATCAAAATTAATACAATTAATACAATCATTTAGTGGTTTACTTTTTTTAAAATAAAAAAATGTTATTAAAAGAGAAATGTATAAAAATATTTTGTTATTGACTTTTTTTTTGTATTTTTCCATTCTTATACACATTGTTTTAGTTTCTACCATTTAAAGTTTATAATTTTTTTAAAAAAATATATAGAAATAGAAAAAATAACAAGAGTTTGCATGAATAATTTAACCTATATGTTATACTGTTTTGATGATGAAAAGATATTTAAAATCCTAATGTTATGATAACGAGAGGTTGTTCTAGCACATGGGGTTTCACCTTGAAGAAGCACCAATGGCACCATGCAGCAGCTAGCTTCAGTTTTTATGTTTTTGTTCTCGTTACTCACAGCATGGGTTCTTCTGCAGTGCAATTTCTTTTGCAGACTCCCACAACCGCCCCACCATCACTGCCCGCAGTAGCACCAGTACCTGCACCCTGGTCCAGCTTCTTCTCCATCTGCTGCAACTTCCCCAGCTCAGTCACTAGACCTTCCTTCTGACTCTCCATCATGTATGAGTAGTTTGGTGTGGTGTGTGTACTTGTTGGGTGGCGTAATCATATTGGGGAAGTGTTAGATTGTTGGGGTAGTAAAGCATTGACGGTGGAGGGAGGGAGGGTGTGAAGAAATGGAGAGAGGGGAAAGCGGAAAAGGGATGAGAGAGCATTCATTTCGGACAATAAGAGGGAGAACAGAGTAAATAAAGGGAAGGGAGAAGAGGAGACCTTTTAGAAGGGGGAGTAAGTAATGTATGTGAATTAATGGTGAAGAATGTGAAAAATTAATGAGATATAAGACTATAGCCTTAACTCCCCATTTGTGACCTAAACCCTAAATTAATATTAGTGTGTCACGTCATTAACCGTTAATAGTCGTTGATGAGAATTTAGTGGATGAGACCAAATTGATTTTTTTAAAAAAATCTTGGAACCAAATTGATTTTTTTTAAAAACTATTATATTAAATTAAATATTGGTTTTAAATGTAGGGAAAAAAAATAATTATACCTTTCTCTAATTATATTCTTAGTTATTTTTCCTTAAATAATGTGTTTTTACCATTTTCTTTTTCCTTATTTGTTCACTCGTCAAGTTGTTACTTTTACTAATATAAAAATCTTAAAAAAATTACAAATTAAATTTCAACTTTTTTTAAATTATAAAATTACATAAATATTATCTCATCACATGAAATATCATCTAGTATTTCTATGTCATGTGATGTAACATTTGTGATACATTCTTATTTGTTAGATCGATCGTAGTTCAATTGTCCTTTTAATTTGGTTTTGATCTTGTATTTAAATAATAAAATATAAAACATAATTTAATGAACATAAGGATTTAAATGCAAGTGATTTTTTTTAAAGATATATAAGTATTTTGTTAGATGCAAACATTATTTGTTATGTATTTCATTTGAGAGATGATAAACCTTAAGCATTTCATAATACACATATAAATGTTTGTTTTCTATTTGCAGGGAATATTTGTCTCTTCGTTTTTTCTCAAAAGCTCATAATAAAATGTCTACATTAAGATATCTTATAGGGTGTGTTTAAAGCTATTTTATGCCAAAAAAATAATTCTGAACAGGCTGAATGTTAGGAGTCAGCCAACTATGTTAGACCCAAGCTTTTTGATGAAGAGGAAAAAAGCTACCCTGGCTAGGCCTATAATGCCATGTATTATAGAGGTTGAGTAAAGAGGCCACATGAATTAAAGGTTACATGAAGAACATTTAATGTGTCTAAAAGTTTAAAACGTGAACATACAATAGTTGTATTTGTCTCACAACATGCAGTTAATGCTACATGAAGAACATTTAATGTGGCTAAAAGTTTAAAACATGGACATATGATAGTTGAAGAAGAAGAACTTTTATTTGTCTCACAATGGCTCAAAAAAATATTTGCAACAACTCTTTTCTTCTCAACTCTTTGTAAAAAAGTTCTCTTTAAAGAAGAAAGATTGACAACAGCAAAAATATCTATAAACAAGCTCTCTTTATCTTTAGAAATTCTTAAGCTTTCAATTTGTGAGAAAGAACAATGATGTGTTCATATCTAGAAGAGTGTGCTCAATCTTGAATTTTTCTTAGGATGTTAAATTTATTTTAGTGAGCGAAACTTGTAATCGTTTAGATCACAACCTTTGTATAAACAAAGTGGTTTAGCAAGAGTGGTTGCGTTCCAAAGGGTTTAGCAACAATGACCATAACAAAGGCTCAACACTTAAAAAAAAGCTCATATGGGATTAGCTTTTCAGAATTCTAAGAGTGCATGAAGTTCACTTACAAGGTCGAAACTAAAGGAAGCATCAACTTCATCTGACGAAGGTCTTCAAGATAAAGTTAAGTCAACACCTATTAGAAGAAAGGAGACTAAAGGTCTCAATGATCTAGAAGACAAAGTGGATGTGTCCGAGGTTGAGTATGAAAACTCAATCGATGAGGAAATATCACTCATGTTTCAAAATTTTAAGCAGATTCTGAAGCAAAGAAAACAAGGAAACAAGAGGTTTCCTGACAATAGAAATGGGTTCTGGCTTAAAGGCTTTTCTAGGTTGTAGAGTGATTAAAGAGTTGAGCTTTTCGGTCGTCCTTATCTTGTCATGTGTCGTTACCATTCGCATCGGTCTTTATATGAGGAGGGAGGCGAGCTGAATCTGAGTATCATTTTCCACACGGGTTTCTTCTGTGCATATGCATAGTCATGGGTCTCTCCCAAATTCCAAATAGACACAAGACGACACAGAAAGGAAGGATGAAGGTTTGCAAGATATTGTTCGCTATGAACAAAAGAAACATGGACACATGTAGACTGAATATCTTAAGTTGAAAAATAGAGCACACATTTTTAATTCCTTAAAATGTTTTTCAAAAACTTTTAATGTAGTAAATATGCGTGTTCTGTTTTTCACTTTCCAATTAAAACTATTTATTTAAAAAACTTTCTATATCAAATTAATAAACTCATTTTGATTAAATATTTGATTTATATAAACTAATCATATAAAAAAAAATTAGAAAACATTCAGGAATAATTATACAATGTAAAAGTTTGGAAATTTTCCTATTATTTGATCGCCCAACACATTTCAGAAGCATGACCTTCTGTTACGTTCAAAGTGCATCATCCTCTGATGCGGTGCATTTCAACCATCATCTGATGTATTGAATGTTGGACGGTGTATAGGACTTTGTCCAATTTATTCTTCTGGTAATGTTATTTGTCAAATCTTCTCTGTTGAAGTGTGAGTTTTTAGTGTTTGACATCATCTAACACTTGCTTCTATTGACTACTTCTATCACTTCCTTGAACAACGTCTTAACACTTTTGACATATTCTATCACGTTCGTTCTTCACTTTGGATCATCTGGTACATTCACTATGAAGCAAAGACTACACCATCTATTGACATAACATTAGGGTGCATGGAAGTCATTGACAAATCTTCATCTCAATCTTAGAAAGGCGATATACCTATAAAAACACTCTTAACACTCAGATCAATATACAAATATCACAACCAATACATAATAATAAATGAACAATAATATCACTAATAAATACCTTAAAATAGTTATCTATTTATATTATTAATTAATCTTTTAATTGTGCTAGTCTTCCCTTTGAATAACCTTCTCTTTGAAGTTAAGTTATGTCATTCTTAACCTTGATTTAGATATTGTTTAAACATAAAAATTAGTTTTAAATATTCATTAGGATTGGTTATATATATATATATATATATATATATATATAATTGTGACGAGACATTGGCAATCTTGTCTAGTAATTATACTCTATGATATTTTTTTAGCAAGACTAATTTACATTTTAGTTTAAATTGGTATAATAAGTTAGCCTAAACCATCACAAACTCATATCTATTGGCCTAAACCTTCTCATGCATTGTGTCAAGTCAAAGAGAAGGCTCCAGTGATGTTCTGCTTAGATGTTTTTTTTAATGAGGAAGTGATGTTGTAGAGACATGTTTCGACAATTTCACGTATTTGGTTTGCACAAACTTTCCCATAATCATCAAAATTTTGTCTTCATGTCTCATTCTAGATTGGTCCTCCATATGATGCTGACACTTTGTCTTTTGTTAGGAAAACAGATGTAAAACCTGTCCAAACATATTATAATAATTTGCTAGGTATTTCAAAATAGAATATAACCTAAAAAACCAGCTATTTATAATGTTTCTTCAAAAATAAAAATAAAAAATATTTGAAAAATGGAGACAAAGAGAAATTAATAACAAAACAACACTTATCGACCAACACAACACATGACAACAGTTTGACACCTTGAAATTTAATATAAAACACAAATATGAAATTAAAAAAAATCCTTTCAAAACTAAAAGTAAATAGTTATAAATATATGTAATCAAGTTTATAGTTTATTAGATTTCTTGTAAAAAATACTCATTTCCATGCATTATTGTAAGGTTTAAAAGATATAAAAAGTTGCAAATTAAAATATTTGAAGAAAACTACAAAGGCTAGTTTCATCGTTTCTATTTTTTTCTACTAATTGAAAAAAAATTAAATATACATTATTAGTACTATTTGGTAAACAAAAAATTTCAAGTAACTTGTGACATTTTTTTGAAACGTTGCTTGGAGTATTATATTATTTTGAACACTAATTTCTAACTTCTTATATTTAATTCAATTTTTTCATTACAATGTTTATTAAGTGTTTTTTACTTTTTTCATATACATTATTTTTTTTATTCATCGATTTATATAAACATACTTCACTATTTTCAATATTTTTTTCACATAAGATAAGTCTATTTTCTTTTAATTTTTTTTTAATAAATAAGGTATATTCATAATTAAAAAAAGTTAAGTATATTGATATTATTATTGGGATACTTTTATATTACATAATTATTTTAATTATTATATTATTTAAAATATTTATTTTACTACACTTTTAGACATTTATATAGAGTGATTATAGATTTGTTTTATTTTTTATTATTTTAAAGACTTCTAATTTATTGTATATTTTAATCATGACATTATTAACCATAGTATAATAGGCGACACACTTTCTCCATAAAAGTAATTAATTATGAAACTTCCCCTTAAAAAGAGTATGAAAAAGATTAAAAGAATACTTTTTAATTAATTGCCAAATTTTATTGGTGAAACATGTGAGAAAGAAAAATGAGAGATGATTTGTGTCCTAATTTAGTAAGGTAACTTAATAGTTGTAATTACCAACTTTTAATTATATTTTAGTTTTTTAACTTTTAACTAAGTTAACTAAATATATCTTAATAAGTGTATTTTGTTTGGTGTAATTTTTATTCCTCTGGAAAAGTTTAATTAAACTCATATTGTTTTTAAAAAAATTCATTTTTATAAAAAAGGGAACTTCTAAAAATATTTTAAATTCGACACAGTATTAATCTAAAGATATGTTTTTTTTTACAGTTTTTACAAAAGAAATAACAATTTTATTACATGACAATTCATTATTAAATAAACATATACAGATAGAACATTTGGTTTAAATTCTTATTAGTAATATCTTGAATTTAGTTAATAACCAATAATATATATAACCATTTATAAATTAGTTCAACAATTTTATTATCAAATACATATCTTATAAATTTTTTAGTTACATACACAACATATATAACTTTTTTATCTTTTGACTTATATTTATACTAATTTAACTTTATGCATAAACTAATTTCAATTTTAAGAATCATTTCATTTCCTTTGGTATTTTTCTCTTCTAAACATTTATCTAGAAGAAATTTATCCAAACATACTTCAAAGAACACCCTTACAAGAACCAGCATATGTTGAATGGATATCTATGATGAACAAACAATGAGAAAAGCCTTTAAAAATGGTGTTACAGCTACTTTCTTTGTCAAATTTCCAACAACAGATGAAGAGTTCAGTGATTCACTCCCAAAAAGAAATTGAGGACTGCTATGAATACAAGAAACATGTTGTAGCAAAATGAATTTCAAATGCTCTAAAGAAGGATACAACTTCAAAACCTCACTCCATCTCTAACAGATAAAAATCTTTTTAACATACCAAGCTAGTGAAAGTGATCAAATTATAGGTTCCTCCTCCGTTTTGAATGAATAGAGTTATGAAGAACATGGTGAGGCTGCCGCCGGACGTCAGAAAAGGATATGTCAGGAACAAACATAGCATTGTCAGATGTATACCGACGGATTTCCGGACAGTGTAATCCGGAAGCCGTAGGAGGGGAAGAGATCTGAGGAACTGTCCAGGATGAATCTGGGACACGCCCCAAGAAGGAGTCATCATCCATTTCCTCTTCAATAGACCTCAAAACTGAAGAATCAGAATCTCCAGGTTTACCACTGTCAGCCTGCAGAGATTCATTGGGACGAGATGAGATCAAGAATAATAGATAATGGATAACCATATCAAGCCAACATCAAGATTGTTGACAAGTATGAATGCCACTTCATTTACAATCTCAAAACAAAGTCAAAATACATCAACTTGGATACTAGTTTGGGTAAAATATAGGTGTAGAAACAATGCATAATCCCTAGCTAGTAATACATGGAAAAAGAGCAGACAACTGATTAAGATTACAAGCACAAGAAGAGATGTTTGATAAATAAAACATTGGAATACATCTGCCTTTGACAAGTGCATGTCTTTTAAACTATATCAACTATCTCACATTCTCTTACTGATAATATCAGACGTTTTGTGGTAGTCAAAATCAACAGGAATACTCCTTACTACTCATGAATTTCCATAAAAGATAGTCATTGCATAGTTCTGTATGATTTACATTAAATTTTACAGCTTACAGTACTGAGTTTAGCAGATTTTCATGAAGATCTTACAGAAATCCAACTAGGCATCATGTGAACACTGAGCACCTAAATTCCTCTATCTAGAACACTAGTACAGGATTTTGAATTTCTCATAGGTCAAATTTTGTACATTGGTTTTACAGCATGGATTGGGGCACTAACATAGTTGAGATTTGCACCATTTGTATAAACTTCGCTAGGATAAGATCTGATACAAAACCAACTTAATAAGGTGAGTTTGTACTCATTTATATACTATAAATTGATCTCATCTCTAGTAGATGTAGGATCTCCACAAAACTACACAAGACGAATAGACTTCATTGCAACTTAAAGCATACCTTAGATGATCCATCCATATAGTTATAATACTGACTGAATTCGTTTAACCCGAGAAATTCTTCCATGGGCCATTGTGAGACGTTTCCAGCAGTATAACCACCACCATAAGACACCTTGTTTGGTGGAAAGTCCTCAAATGCTCCCATTTGGGAGGGTAGCACTTCATTGAAATTTGATGGCTGAGGCAGGGAGGAGACATTTCTGGAGATGGATGAAGATTTAGCATCAGATGTTTTCTCCCCAGATTGTGACTTGACAGAGGACGAGGAAGCACCACACTCAGTAGCTTCAAGGCCTACTCTCACACCAGTAAGCAAAAACCTTTGATGACCAGAGACACAGGCATTAGCAGTGTGAACAGATACATCACAATTCCTACATAGCAAAGCCCGATCCTCTAAACAGAAGAAATAACCAACCATTTCCTGTACGGTGAATAGCACACATTAGCATCACAAGCAATCCAAAATAATGAAAGACTCATATGTAACTGAACCGGAACATCTAACAAATCAAGAAAATTCTCTCTTGGTAACAATGCCAAATAGTGAACCACAGATTCAAAGAACAAATAATTTGGTTTGACAAAATTCAGCAAAATACAAAAAAACAAAGCGAATTTCTAGAAAAGGATGATATTGTAATTTAAATCCAGAAAGAAAACACAATTAAACCATTTCTATAACAACAGAAGGAACTTTGTTAACAAAAAATCCTCAAAATGCCAATTTAAAATCAAAGATAAATGAACCTGGTAAGGAAAAAAAATTTCAAAGCTCCAACGAGAAATTCATTTTTGAGACTAGATCTTCCATGAAGAGTTTATCATATCTATCTACAAATGTTTACTAATACACTATAACTGTAAAATAGTAGCTTAATCAACTCAATCAAAGAAGGGAAAGTTAATAACTGCATTTAGAGCTGAACAACATCAAGGTCACTAAACGCATAAAAGCTCATAAATTGAAAGTGAAGTCCCCTGAAGCAGTTGAATCAAAGTTTAATCCTTGTTTTAACAAGAAAGAACATCCATTTAGTTAGCAGCACAAATGGTTACAACTTACAAGTCAGCAATGGTAACTAGTAAGTAACCTTGTAAAAAAATTATTTTGGAACTGTTACTTTTAGTTCCTAAAATAATTCAATACACTGTTAGTCCCTGCATTTATCCAGAAGAGGTATGCTACTTAACAACCCAATATTTAACAACGTTATTCATAATTGACTGCAGTTTATTGACAATCACAAAAATTTTATAGGTCTCACTTCATATTTAACGAACCCCCTTCATGATTGTGTAGTTTCCAATAAATTTTGATCAACAAGAAGGGGTATTAGGAAAAGTGTGTTAGAGAGGTTCCTTGCTCCATAATGAGATTAGATATTTTTAGGTACCCACTTAGTGGAACCTGGATATGGAGAATATTGCCCCAGAATGAAATTAGATATTTTAGGCACCCACTTAGTGGAACCTGGATATGAAATTAAATTTTTGTAGATAGTTTAATAGCAACTTGAAAGTTAGGAATTCAAAGTAAATTAAAAGTCTTAAATTAAAAATGAATTAGACAAACAATATATAAGTAGTAGAAAGACTCAAATTATTTCCTTAAAATTTTGAGTTAAAGGTGGTGTACTAGTCTTTTTATATGATTTTGTCTATCGTTCATTGGTGCCAAATCTCAATGTGTACCTTCAAAGAACCTAACACTTGATAGCAATTGGCATATAACCCAAAAGATAAGATCTGAAAGAATGTTAGAGTAAATTTTAAGTGTAACTAAAACCGACTTAGTAAACATATGAACTACAAACATGATAATTTCTGTCAGTACAAAACCGACATTTTGAAATACCTTGATGGAACAAAACATGTATGACCCAAATACTACTAACAAGAGGCTTCTGAGTTGTTTTTCCACAAATCCAGCACAGTTAAGTTCACTGATTCCAAACATTAATTATTGAAAACAACTAAAGAAATGGTAGAAAAACAGCTAAAATGTTGAAGATTTTACTTACATAAAGCCAAATTATAACACACAAATGATAAACTCACTTTGCAATAAGTATTAAAGTCCATAAATTTTAAAAGGGTTGAATTAGAATTAAATCCCCTTTTCATGAAAGGAAAGTTAAGAAGCAATAATAGGAGATACATACCTGGCATATGTCACACTTTGGCACGTGGGAAGCAGAGAGAGAGAGGGGAACTCTTTGGTGCTTGGTGGCGAGCTTGTTGGCGGCGTGAACCTTTTCATCGCATTCCAAGCACAGTGCGGCCTCGTCAGCGCAACACAGGACCTTGGCCTCCGCAGCCTCGCAGACGTTGCACTGAATCTTCATGGCGATTCTGAACCGAGTTGGAGCGAGTTAGAGTGAGTTACAGTGACCCAGTTGGAAGAAGTGGGAGAGAGAAGAGAAAGTTTAAAGCTTGGGTGTGTGAGAGAGAAGGGAACACGAGGGCCAAGTAAGAAGAAGGTGGAGAGCAGAACAAAATGCGGGATATTTTTGAAGGGCGTGAAGACGAATGCCACGTGGCTGGGACACCGACGTTGCTGGATTGGGACCGAACCGGTTGGTTCACAGTAGTTGTGTTCGGTATTCTTAATTAGTTATTAAAACTAGAACAACTAATCATGTTTTTATCATGAATAACAATCATTGCAGAAAATGAAAATCTACCACAAAAATGGAAAAAAAAATTATTTTCCAAATTAACTCAATGCTAATTATAAACCCATCCAGATTTTAAAGCTTGCAAATCTCATGTCACAAAACCGGTGGTATTTAAAAAGAATTATATTTAAATTTTGTTTTTTAAATAATGAATTAAATTTTAAAAAAATGGTTAAACAAAAACAATATAATTAGAGGAATTAGTTAATAGAAATAAAAGAAAATTAAAAAAAATATATATTATATTAAGATAGTGATTTTGAAATAAAGCATAATAAAAGTATTAAATATTTAAATTCATTGTTGAGAGTAGTTTAAAAGAGTATGCGAAAACATATTAATAAGAATAATAATATATTAACGGAAGTAACGAGAGCTAATATAAGTAATTTGAAATGCTAAAAATGAAATATATATTTTAAAAATGAATAAATGAATATTAATTTAAAATTGATTAATATTATTTTGTATTAAGGATTGTTAGTATAAATTAAAAATAAAACTAATGTGTAATTAATAATATGGAATGTGAATTTGAATTTATAATGTAATTAATAATATAATGTATGAATTTGAATTTACAACTTGTAAAAAATACATTAGAAAGTATAGATTTCTTAAAAATTTAAAGTAATGATTTCAAATATTGTTAATTATAATTTAATTATTTATTAAATAATTAAAATAATTTGTTAATAAAATCTGTATATTATTATAGGGGTAAAATAAATAATATAGCTGAAAAATTTATTCTAAATATATATATATATATATAATATTTATAATTAATAAGCATTAATTAACACAAAAGAGTTATTTAATGTATAAAATTTTATTATATATTTATTGAAGTAATAATATAAAATAATTAATTTAAAAATATATGAAATAATATTTAACAATGAAATGTAGGGAGATTTAACTTTTTACATAAGATTAATTCATTTCATTTGTTTGAAAGTTAAAGGTAGAAGGAAGAAAAATAAATGAAGTTCAAAGAATATAAATGTACCGCCCTGGTGGTCGGGTATGATGACGTGGCACCCTGCTACAGTGTAGGCGTGTTGACAAGGCGCCAGGTTGGCAGTTAGGAAGGAAGTCGGGAGGCACGTGTAGTCGCCGATTGTTAAGTTGGCGTGTTCCGACTTCCAGTTTACCAGAATAGGCGATCGCCAGGTTGAGGATGGAGTCGCCAGATGCAGACTCAGGCGACCAAGCAATCGGAGATCGCCAGAACAAGCACATCGCCGAAGATGAAGGAGAAGCAGATTATGAAGGCGGCCGACGAGACCACAGGGAAGGTGTATGAAGGCCCTAACTCGCCAGTTTCAGTAGAGATCGCACTCCTAAGTTAGCTATGCACTGGGCAGTACCATGCATAGGTAACTTAGCCAAAATGAGAGTAGAAGCAGCGCCAAGTCAGTAAGCCTCCGGATGATGGCACGTGTACAGTTGGATACGAGCCACGTGTCCAAGTCTGTAACTGCCAGGAGAGAGAAAATCACCAGGTATATAAGAGCTCTTAAACGAACTTTCTGAGGTACGCACGTTCAGTTCATACACTTTACGCTTGCGAGTGACAGAGCTGTTGTGAGAGAGAGCTTTTGCACGGTTCTAGTTCTTAGTATTTGGTGATACCGTCACTGACTTGAGCGTCGGAGTGCGATCGGCCGCAGCGGCGCCGTGTCGTTTCTTTGCAGGTTCTTGAAGTAGATCCAGAGGAGGAACGAAGGTGATAAGCGGTGCGCACGTCGATCCTTTGACGAGGCACTCTCCAGCGCTCCGGTCAACAGGCAGGATCAATAAACATAATCGAAACGAAATAAAAAAAATAAAAGGAAACACAAAATATTATTGAAATTATTTTTTTATTTTTAGTTAAGGTAGATCTTCTTATATTGTGTTTGTGAACGGAGTTATAGTCTTTTAACTCATGAATAATTTTATTTGGTGTTACCTTGTAAATTATTGATTTGGAAAATAATTCAATTTTATCATCACTACTTAAGTGAAGAGTTTGAAGATTTTTTCCAACACTTAATTATTTGTGTCATGTTAACATCAATTTTGATTTCTGAGTCATATCTTTAGATTAGGAACTTATTTGGATGTTACTTAATTTATGTGACTTGTTTATAGTCTCTGTAGTTTAATATTTTATTGACTTGTAAATAATTGAGTGAAAGACCAATTATATTGGATGAATATTGTTCTAGGGTTACAACATTTCTAGTTAGGTAAGACCGTATTTATTGAAACAACAACCACTTCTAGCTAATACATTGAGTATTCTTTGAAACAACAATCATTCCTGGTTAAAACACTTGATTACAAGAGAAATGATCATAGGGTTGCTAATTATGTTTGAACTGTGTGATCTGAAGTATATGGTCCTTTATTTGTTGTTTCCTTTGCATTTAATCTTTTGACTATGTGATGATCTTGCTATATTTGATGGCCTTGTTTCATTTGGCGCTTTTATGAGTTGATTTGCAAAGTCATGTTCTATATTAGATAGTCTCCTATTAGTCTATTCAAAGTATTTTTTAAGCCTTTGATTTTTTGGAGTACCCCAAAATATACCTTTGTCAACTTTGGAGTCAAAATTTCCAATTTTTTAACTCTTTGTCATTAGTCTTAACTCCTCTTCTTTTTATCACATCAAACATTCTTCTTGCTAAATATTTTGTGAAAATTTTTAATACACAAATCAACCATCATTTCTTATGTATTTTACTTGTTTTTGTTGGGTCTATTAGTGTCTAAGTTCAAGAGGGGAGGGGTGAATTGAGCTTATAAAATTTTCGCAGGAACACACAATTTTCAGTATACCAGAGGTAAAAAGAACAGATTGTTTTTACATGAAACAGATTGATTCTTCAGAGCAATCTAGCACAATTTGAATTTGTTCAATGTAAAATTGTGATTAACAGAGAATTACAACAGAGTCAGATCAGCTGAATATTATGAGGATGAAAGATACAGTTATGCTTAGAAATCAAACAAATTTACTCAACACAAGGTTCTAAGGAGAATGGTTCTTTCTCAGATTTTAATGAATAGACTGTTTGTTCACAGATCACTTAAACCATCATATACAACTGCCTTGTTTGTGATTAGAAAGCTTTAACAAATCAGGAAGAACAGTTTTTACTTAAACCCATAATTAACATATTCAATTTCAAAAGAACAGATTTAGTTCTTGACAGAATTAAGAAAAACCAGAAATGAGTGTAGGGATGAGAAGAAAGGCACACAAGTTTTTATACTGGTTCACTCATACAGAGCTACGTCCAGTCTCACCTTACCCCAAGGTGGAATCCACTAAAAACAGTACCAATTACTTACAAACTCAGCAGTTCTTGAACACTACAAGAACAACACTAACAATGCTGAAAAACCCTATTTCAGCACACCTTGCACTCCAAGAAACCCTATCAAGGAGTGACTAACATTTACACCTTTACAAAACAGAATAAAGGAAAGATTACACCTGAAAAGAAGATGCAAGAACTCAAAACCAGTAGTTCAATTTGCTGCAGAACTGCACCAGCACCTTCACCAAGATCAAAGGTTTCCTAGAACAAGCACACTTGAAAATCTCTTTGGAAAAACCTTTCAAAAATCTTTCAATCCTTCTTCTCACATGGAAATTGTTTGATCTCTGTTAAAAACGTAATTGCTCAGCGCTTTTTCATGTGAGAGAGACTTTTCTTTATATAGAAAACAGTTTCTAACTTCTTTTCAAAAAACAGTTGAAAAGCAGTTATGAAAACAACAGATTCATTTTTGAACTTAACAGATTTATTTTGTGAAAACCACCAACTCAGCTAACTGAAATAACTGTCTGAGTTGTACCTTTGGTGCCCTAACTAACTTGTGAAAAACCTTTCAGCTGACCAAAGAATAAACCTGTTCTTTCACAGTGAAACAGATTAAATGATAGCAAGTAAGTCAGCTCAGCTTTAACTGAAATAACTAACTAAGCTTTACCTGTGGGGTTTTATCAGAATTTTAGAAAAGCCTTTTAACAGAGAAGAAATAAACCGATTCTTTCTCCATAAAACAGATTTATTTGTGTACTGATTTAAAACTTTTAAGAGCACTTTAAAAAGCTTTTCAAAAACCATTTAACCACATCATGTGCTTGATCTAGGCTTGGTTAGGCATCTAGGATAGATCATGTAGCAAAAGGCAACCTTACACAATACAAGCCTACATACAAGATCATCTAAACCTATTACAAACATTACATCAAACTAGCTATTTTTTTACATCAAACACACACTTAACACTAGGTAGAGAAGAGGCTTCATCCATCTTCAACAGTTTTCACAACATCAAAAAATAAACCTTAAAGTAAAATTTTAGAAAACTCGACTTCTCAAAGAAAAGTATTAAACATTCAATTGTACAATATAAAGAACCATAAATCTCATTCGTCCTCAAATTTGAGGAACCACTAAAATCGTCCTCTTGCACAATAAAAAAAAATCGCATTTGAAGCTTGGGAGACTTGTGTACATACCCACTACCAATATACATAAATCTTGATAAATAAGTTATCAACCAAAGAATTATTTATCTCTATAAATATATTAAAACATGTTATCATTGTTAAAGTTGTGGTGTATTTGATGAATCCAACGCCTCTTTTGAAGAAATTGAAGATTGGACATGATCATGAAGACTTGTGTTTAGGATGTGTTGTGTTGATTAGGACCTAAGATAAGTTTCTCTTTCCTGATTTGATCTTATAATTGTAGTTAGAAAGCTTTCTGAATAGAATTAGAATTTGTCTTATTGATAGGATATATTTTAATTAATTAAAAGATGTTTTTAATTTGTTAAAATGTTTATGTTTGAGTTTGAAATGACCGAAAAAAAAGCATTTTAATCCATTACTAAATTTATTTAATCAATTAGATAATTGATTTAATTGATTAATATAATTTAGAACCTTAAGAATTTATGAGTTCTCTGTTTTAATTTGTTAAAATGAGTTTTTAAGTAAATTAAAAGTTCTTAAGCTCTATAAAAGCTTTGGATACTTCTATTTTAATATGTTAAAATTTTGAGTTAATCGATCGATTAGTGAAATGAACAAATTAAAACTCAAACAAAACAGATTAAAAACTTGTCATTTCGAAATCATTTTTTACCTGAGATAAAAACATAAGTTTCTAAAATCTTTTCTACAATTGAGATAGAGTCCAAGCTGTAAAAATTGTTCATGAAGCTTTCACTGTGTATATTTGAGATCAATACCAAGTTTAAAGAGAAACATATTTCTTCACCTGAATTATTTCTTTTCCACTATGCTTATATTATTCTAGGTCATATTGTTTTCATTTCTGTATTCTTTTTTAGTTCTTAGACTATATTTGGATAGGGTTTTCAAATTTAGTATAGTAATAGGTATTACTAGGTGTATAAATTAATTTTATAGGGTTCAAAATATTATTTTTTAAGTTGTTTACTTTCACTATATTGGTTGTGTTTGTAAAATTTTAATTTTTAGTGAGTTTGGCTAGTATGCCTGAGGAATTGGATGTATCTCTTAAATAGAATGAACCAATACAAAAACAAACGTGTATTTCTTTCTCTTTTATATTTAATTCTTGATATTTTTCTGATTTTATTTTCTATGCATTATTTTTTAAGCAACCAAATTTTGTAATCAAATGATTTATTAAAGATATGAGATAGTTCGTTTTCTTATGTTGTAATATAACAACCATGTATCCCCAACGAAACTATCAAATTATTAATTTTTTTGTTTATCAAATTGATATTTTACCTTATTATTTGGAGACTAAACATTTATATAAGTATGCCACCACCAAAGAGAGTGATGTCTCATATCACACTCATTCTTTACATTATCAATTTCACTTATATTTTTATAAATTAAGCGTTAGAAAGTCTTCTAGTGGACCCCATTTAGTGTTTGAATATTATCTATCTCTTTGGAGTATAAATTGGGCACAAGAAAGACCTCATCCATCAATACTCCACATTATGGTAAAACCAAATATAATAAATTATCATTGCTTATAAATAAATTATCATTATTTATAAATTAAGTTGTTGAAATTTTCAAACTATGTTCTTATTAAGGCTTAAATAAGTTTTAGATCTCTAATATATGATTGATTTTTACTTTGAGTACCTAATTTTGTTTTTCAAATTGAGTACTTCATGAATTAAACATTTTGCTTAAGTCCCTTCCATTAGTTTCGTCAATTTTACTATTCATACGTTAGTTAATTTAAAATATATGTCACCTATTTAGAGTGTTAAAAATGATATACATTTTAAATATAGGTCTCGTCATTTAGAGTGTTAACAATTGTATGCATTAATAAAATAAAAATAAATAAATATTTTTTCATAGACTTAAACTAAAGTTTATAATTTATTAAATAATCAATTTATAAAAATAATTTATTATAGGTACTCAAAATAATATATTGAGAACCTATAACTTATTTAGTCCGAAAGTCATTAGTTGGATAAAGAGAAAAAGAATTGTTTGAATTTGAGATCAAATTTTACTAAGACGAAATTAAACAAAACAAAAAAAGGTTACTGAAAAATATTTGACTCTTCACTCGTTGTTCTAATAAAATTTTATATTTATTCCTTACAAGGTTCTTAAGCCAAGCCTTCAACACCACATAAGTGCTCAAGCTCAACAACTATCAAGTGCTTAATCTTCGTAAATGATAATGTCTATTAATTCTTAAATTATTACAAAATAGAACAGAGATGAACAAAAGGGAATAGAGATAAACAAAAGAGTAAACTGAAGACAAAGGATATGAGAATGAATATCTCTTCTTTCTTGTTATTCAAATCAAAATAAATGGTCTGAATATATACAAGTAGTACACTCATTCTAGGGTTTAACTAAAGAAGGAAATAATCAATATTAAATACTAGAATCATAACACACAAAAATAAAATAAAGGTTATTCCCTTCTATAAAGAGAAACAACTGATAATTAGAAAAGACTCCCAATTAATATTAGGATCCTTCTGTACCTCTGGTATTCGTATCCTTTAATACCCCGCCACAAGCTGGAGAACAAATATTTATGAAACCTAGCAAATGAATGAGACCCTTCTTTAATTTTTCTCTGACCACGTGACAATATATTTCTATATGTTTTGTACGCTCTTGAAATACTGGATTTGTTGCAATGTATCTTGTTGAGTCATTGTCACAGTATAAAAGAGATGGTTGCTCAAAAGGAACTTTGAAATCTTGAAGAAGATAAGTTAGCCATTGAATTTCACATGTAACCGTGGCCATTGCCCTATATTCAGCTTCACAAGAACTCTTTGATATTGTTCCTTGCTTCTTTGATTTCCAAGATATGAGAGAATTCCCAAGATACACACTAAAACCAGTCACTGATTGTCTTAAATCACTGCAGGTGCCCCAATCACTATCACAAAAGGCTTTGAGATGAACAGAAGTAGTGGAAGAGAAAAATAGACCAAGACTTGAAGCCCTTTTGATACATCTGAGAATTCTAATCGCTGCATTATAGTGAACAATTGTAGGCTTAGCAAGAAACTGAGAAAGTTGTTGCACAGAAAATGTTATGTCAGGTCGGGTATTAGTGAGATACATAAGCCTTCCAATCAATCTTCTGTAGGCTTGAATATCCGTGAAAGGAAGACTTCCAGTAGAAGAGAATTTCTCATGATTATCAATAGGAGTGGGTGCAGGTTTGTAGGCTAAAAGACCTGCATCGGTTAATAATTCCAATGCATATTTCCTTTGATTTACCATTATTCATGTCTTACTTCTTTCTACTTCTAGACCAAGAAAGTATCTTAAATTCCCAAGATCTTTAATCTTGAATGTCTGATTCAAGGCTTGTTTGATTCGAACAATTTCTTCTTTATCATTTCCTGCCAATATAATATCATCCACATATACCAATAATGCTGTAAAAGATAGAAGAATTAATGAACAAGGAATGATCATTCATAGATTGAGTATATCCCATAGAAAGCAAAAATGATGACAGTTTGGCAAACCATTCTCTGCTAGCTTGTTTAAGGCCATATAAAGCCTTTTTTAGTTTACAAACTTTTCCTGGTGGAATAGAAGTCAATCCAGGAGGAGCAACCATGTATACATCTTCTTTCAAAACTCCATGTAAAAAGGCATTGTTTATGTCTAATTGTTTCAATTCCCAATTATAAATAGAAGCTAAAGAAAGAAGCAACCTTATGGTGGTCATCTTTGCTACTGGAGAGAAAGTATCGAGGTAGTCAATGTCTTCTGTTTGTGTATATCCCTTTGCCACTAACCTTGCTTTATACCTTTCAATTGTTCCATCAACCTTATATTTTATTTTGAATAACCATTTGCAACCTATGACAGCTTTGTTCTGAGACAGAAGAACAGTCTCCCAAGTTTGATTTGACTCTAAAGCAGATATCTCACATTGTATAGCTTTTCTCCAACAGTCATGTTTCACAACTTCAGAATAAGTGTTTGGCTCAACATGTGAAGAAAGAGACATAACTAAAGATTTGTAAGAAGGTGATAAATTGCTATAAGACAAAACAGAATTCAAAGGATATTTAACGCTTGAAGATGTACTGGAAACATTAAGATTACAATGATAATCCTTTAAATACTCAGGTGATTTTTTTATTCTTGTGCTCATTCGGATATATGGATCTGATTCAGAACTTTGTTCTATATCATGATTTTCATTGAGGTTTTGGTCTATATGGGAACAATCTTCTTCTGAAACCTCAATTTGTGACTCAATTATTATCACTGCTATTTTCAACATTATCACAAGGTGTATTATCACAAGGTGCAAGAATGGCTTGTGATGGCTGACTTAAGACAAATTGATCTTTAGCAAACAAAATTTGATCATTAACGTCGGGATTGTTAGTTTCATTGCTAGTATCTTGAACCCTTTGGTATGGAAAAACATGTTCATAAAAGACAACATCCCTAGACACAAAAATTTCTCTTGATTGAATATTCAACAAAATATATCCTTTTGTCCCCCGTTGAAAACCAATAAAAACACATTTTGATGCTCTTGGATCAAATTTTCTTCTATTTGTTGACAAGGTGCTAGCATAACATAAAGAACCAAACACCTTTAATCCATTAAAATTTGCATCAGTTTTGAAAAGCATTTCATGAGGAGAAGAATAGTTTAAAACAGGTGTGGGAAGCATGTTTATAATATGCGCAACATGTATCACAAAATATGACCAATAAATTTTGGGTAAATGAGATTGTATCATAAGAGCTCTTGCTACATCTAATAAATGACCATGTTTCCTTTCAACTATACTATTTTGTTGTGGAGTATTGACACATGATGTTTGATGTATTATTCCTTTACTGACAAAAAAATTAGTCATGAAAAATTCAGTTCCATTATCACTTCTTATTATTTTTATTGTTGTCTCAAACTGTGTTTGAACAAAAATAACAAAATTTTCCAAAACCTTAACAACTTCAGATTTTTGTTTCAAAAGAAAAATCCATGTGTACCTCGAATAGTCATCAACTATGGTCAAGAAATATTTATGACCATGAATTGATGGTATTGAGTATGGTCCCCAAACATCTACATTAATCAAATCAAAACATTTTTTTGATTTAGATGTACTGATAGGAAAAGAAAGTCTTTTTTGCTTTGCAAAATGACAAACATCACAAACAAAAGATTTGTTATATTTAACAAAAGGAAATTTATTCTTGATAACATCAATACATTTATTTGAAATATGGCCTAATCGAAAATGCCAAAGGGTTTCTAGATCACTAGCACCGACATTAACAGTATTGATGGTGTGTGTACATTCGAGGGGTTTAATTTGAAATTTCTGGTAAGATGGGATCCTGAGTATATAAAGTCTATCTTGCGTCTTATCAATTCCAATCATCTTCATTGTTATTTTGTCCTGAATGTGACAACCATTAGAGTCAAAGGTAAGAACACAAGATAGTTTATCAATCAATTTTGCTACGGAAAGAAGATTAAAATTGAAGCAAGGAATGTACAAAACATTGTCTATGACATGATTTTGATTGAGAAAAACACTTCCAGAATAATTGACAATGACTTGATTTCCATTTGGTAATTTGACATAAATAGGATCAATTTGATGATATGAAGTGAAATAAGTTAAGGATGAACAAATGTGATTAGTAGCACCACTATCAATAATCCAAGAACTAAAAGAAGAAATAAAATTGTTACCTGTTTGATTGGAGGGATTGGAGGGAATAATAGAGACTTGATTAGAAGCATTGCCACTGGATTTGGTCTGTTGTAAAAGAGCTAAAAATGTTTGATACTGCTCAGAAGTAAAACCAATTTGTTAAGACTCCACTTCTAACTTTGAACCTTCATGATTCTGCTCATTATTATTGAAATTTGTATTATGAAAAACTGCATTAGTATGACTCTGATCATGATTCTGATTTTTGAACTTGAAATGAGGTGGAAAGCCATGTTTTTTATAGCATGTATCAATGGTATGCCCTGTCCTTCCACAATGACTACAAATTTTGGAAGTATATCCTCTTCCATTGCTTCCTCTTCCGTATCCAGCACCTCTACCATAGGTTGTAGCATTGTTTTTATAACCTCCTTTGCTAGTAGCAATCATTGCCTTGGATTGATCACCAAATATTTGCCTCTCTTGTTGTGTAACAAGAGAACAAACTTTATTCAAGGATGGCAAATGGTCCATCAATAGAATTTGAGTTCTCACAGTCGAATAATTATCATTTAGCCCCCTTAGAAATTTGATAATTTGGTCTTGTGTTTTTATATTTAGAAACATTCACAAGAGTATTTGCATTTAGAGGCACATGAAGAAGCGGATAGCGGGCGGAAAAGATCAAGTTCATCCCAAAGAATTTTTAACTGAGTGAAATAGTTTGTAAAAGTCAACTCACCTTGTTTAAAAGAAGAAATCATCTCCTGGATATCAGAAATACGAATCATGTCTCCTTTTGAGAACCTTTCCTTTAAATCATTCCATATGTTAAAGGCATTGTCCATACAGATGATGCTCTGCGCGATGGATTGAGAAACAACCTTGAGAATCCACGAAACAACCAAGATATTGGCTCTCTGCCATGTTGGAAATAATGATTTGGTACGATTGGGAGCTTCTATAGTTCCATCAATGAAACCTATTTTGTTCTTTGAAATTAAGCTCATTTGAAACGAATGAGACCAATGATGATAATTTGGTCCCTCAAGAATAATAGGGACAATAAGAAAGGAAGGATTATCTGATGAACTAACATGGTAAGGTGAACTAAGATCTTGTGAGGGATCATCAACTTCACCCATGAATAAATGTAGCAAGCAGAGCTCTGATACCATGTTACGAAGTGGACTTTAAGCCTAACTCAACCCCATAAAACCGGCTCATGAGGTTGAGGTTTGCACCCACTTATATACAATGAAAGGCTCTAATCTCTAGTTGATGTGGGATGTCCAACACACCCCCCTCACGCCGAGACTACCAACTCGTGCGTGGGACTATATATTATGGGTGGTCCGATAGCGGCCCGATAGCAGGTGGCACGATAGGCCCAACACAAACACTCGTTAGGATAGACTCGAAATGGCTTTGATACCATATTACAAAATAGAACAGAGATGAACAAAAGGGAATAGAGATAAACAAAAGAGTAAACTGAATATACAAGTAGTACACTCATTCTAGGGTTTAACTAAAGAAGGAAATAATCAATATTAAATACTAGAATCATAACACACAAAAATAAAATAAAGGGTTATTCCCTTCTATAAAGAGAAATAACTGATAATTAGAAAAGACACCCAATTATTCTTCTCTATAAAGAGAAACAACTGATAATTAGAAAAGACTCCCAATTAATATTAGGATCCTTCTGTAACTCTGATATCTGTATCCTTTAATATAAATTGATATTATAAACTGAATCTTTGTATGATGAAGTTAGAAATAGGTTAATATGGAGTCTTTCATCTAATTTTGTCTAAAAATAAATAAATCAACATAAATAACTCTAAGACTTCGTGAGACGACTCTTTAGTACAACAAATTTTACAATAAAAAGTATTGTCTGACATTTTGAAAAGAGACAAGATGGATATGAAAAAAATAATAACTTTTGCCTGACATATTCATATCAATGACAAACAATCTATGTTGAAGAGACAAAACTTGCATGGAATGCATGTAAAGAATAATCATATGAACAAAGTAAATTTATTTCATCTAAGTATTCGAAAATGGTAAGACTAACAATCTTAACATATTATCTGCCAAGAATTAACCATAAGACTAATTACAAAGTCTTAACAGGTGAGATATATAATAAGACTATAAACTTTTTTAGAAAGTTATTTACTCATATAAGAAAACACAAGATATTTGTACCCTTAGTTAGTATTCATAACACTACAAGAAAATTATAAACTAGAAACCAATTTTTAGAGATCAAAATAATTAGTTGCAATAGTAACTAAATTAGAGATCATTTTAGAAACTAAAAAAAAAATTGGTTTCTAAATTAGTTTCTATTATTATTAAATAGTTTCTAAATTGGTATCTAATTAGTAACCAATGTTTTAACTACCAATTATTTAATTTTTAAATTTAGTAGAAAAACATTGCTAAATGATATATGTATTTACAAAATTAGTTATATCATAATTAAGAAATTTGATAAACTATTATAGTATAAAATGAGTTAACATGCATTATGGTTCTAAGAATAGTAAACAATAGTACTTGACTTGACTTATGATAGAGATGTAAGTAGTTTCATTTAGTAATTTTAATAAGGAAAATCATTGTCCTCTGACCATCCCTGTATTATTTTTACGATCCATTGCAATCTTGAAAATGTGCCATTTATTACTGCTGAGAATTGTTCAACAAACAAGGAGGCCATATATTTGTATTCAAACTATATTTATCATTTTCATTAGAAACAATAAACGTAGAAAAAAAAAAGCAAAATGATAACAAATATCTTTCACTTTCGTGTCATAAGTTCTAATGTGAAATTATTATAAGAATCTGATAACTCTATTTATGAATTTATATTTCTATTTTAATAGCATGTCATATATAATAATTTTATATTTTAAAATTTTGAAAACTATTATATTTTAATAAGCAATATAATTTTATAATTTAAATATTTTACTATATTTATATTTATTAATTAAAATGGTTCTAACAATATCAAATAATTTATATTATTAATAATATATATTACATAAAAAAATGAATATACAATTAATATTTCTTTTATATATTTCAAGATTTGAATATCTCTAAACATAAAGTGCATAACCAAATTCCCAAAAAAATTATACAATGATAAACATAATTTTTACTTTACCCTTATCCTCCTCTTGAAAGCTAATAGAAAGAAATGAAAAATAAAAGTATTAAAACAACTCCAAAATTTGTCTAAATAAATATAAATATAGTCAAATACTATAAATAAATATAAATATTGTGAGCTTATCTCGGGTGAAACCGAGTGAATCCTGAATTATACATGAGTTCATATATTAGTATTTTTTATCTCAATATTTCTTATCATGTAAAAATCAGATTATAGTTGTTACTTAATGTGTCAGTTTAGATAAAATATCAACTTACATAATGATATCTAATATAAAAATATTTTTATAATAAAAAAAACTCACAGCAGTGGAATTTCATAATAAAATCTTATAATTTTTTGGAATTTTTCTTTTTTTTTTAGGCATGTTGTAATACTTTTTCATAGCTTACTCTATTTCTACAATAAGAGAAAGTCATTATTACACATTAAATATCATTGACTTTAATTTCTAAATAAGGTTAAGCAGTATCTTTCTCTAACTTCTTTCACGTTACAATATATGTTAATTTGACCAAAAAAAGAATGTGTTTTGCACTTAAGAGTAGATTCCATCACACTTCTCAATATGCTGAAAACATGTTAGAAGAATAACATTATACTAATAGGATTGCTGATTATTGGCATGTTAGTGTGCATGAGGGGCTATCGCTTTTGCAGGTTATTTTAACTGCAGATTGAAGATCACAACATCTTAATGGAAAACCTAAAAAGGGAATACCATATACAAAGAACTTGGTTGCTTAAAAAAAAAAAAAAAAACCATGCAGATGAACTTTGTGCCAGAAATAATCAAGATCAAGAAACTGCTGAAGAAATGGTTGAAAAAAAATATCACAACTGGAAGATGCAAGGGTCACTTGAGGAAACTAGGGTTCTTGCAAAATATTATATTTTATTGCTAAGGAACATAGAAATTTCATTTATATTAATTTAACTAATAAGTCTCTAGAGTAAGTAAGACCAGGAAAAAGAAATTAAGAAAAAAAAAAACAAAGAAAGTGACGAAGCTAAACACAATGAAAGAAAGTTCGGAGGAAGCAAGAAAGAAAAAGAAATCAAGAGAAAACTGAAATCAATTTTTTTCGAAAACTTTGTTGTCTTTTTTATTTATTATAAAAATGAAAATGCTTGACTTTTCAAGACTTTTAGAATTTAGAAATTTTGTTTAGCTGAACTTCTCTGACTATGAAAGCAAAAATAATTTTAAAAAAATGGTAGAAATTACCCAATCAATAATCACGTAATGATGTTATTTTCTACTTTAATTATTTAAAAAAATATTATTAAAGTACGAATTATAATTAAGTTCTTAAATATTGTTTTAGTTTGTGTACATAACTTTTTTTTTTGCAGAAATTTATTTTAAAAAAGTATCCATCATTTTTATTCACTTCAATATTATTGATCAAAGAATGCTAAGAGAAAATACTTCTTATCAATATTAAAATTTACAAAAATAATTTAAAAATACAAAATGACACATACTAATTTTTACTTTTTTTTAAAGATTAAAAAAATATTTCTTTTAGAAAGTTCTCTCATACTCTTAAACTAGTTTTATTTTCTTATTATAATATTATATACATTTTTTTCATTTCTTAAGTTCATTCAAATTGTGTATTTCATTTTAAGAAACAACAACCTCAATTTCATTGAATCAAAATTGTTTATATTGTTTACAGGATGCACACATTTGATTAATTTAATTTAATTTAAATATTTTTTATTATCTATTTTCTTATTTATATAACTATTATTTCTTTATTGATACATATAGAAGAAAAGAATGTGTACGATCTTCTCACATGATAATATCATGTTTTCTGATATCTTTATTTTTATATAAAATTATTTATTCAATATCTAAAACAAATAGATACAAGCATGAATACATTATCCAATAATAATAAAATGAGACAAAAAAATATATAACTATTAAATATAAAAATATGAAAAACACAAATTTTCAAACCGGAGATATATGATGGTCAAACTTACACTCATCTTACAAATTATCATGCCATTTGGAATTTTATATTAAATATATTAATTTTTTTAAGGACTAAAAAAACAAGTGGACGTAATCACGTTAAACATTTATAATAATATTCAAAATTTGCTTAGCTGTCATCACTCCAAATTCAACGGAAGACTGAAAACAAAATCTTATACGTGAGTTTAAGCGTAACAACAGGTCACACATGGCGGCGCGGCTTGCCACGTGGCATAACCGACAAAGAAGCAAAGTCAACGCCAAGGAAGAGGTATTGTAGCATAATCGTTCTATTCTATTCTTAACAATTTCGCAGTGTACAGAGAAATGGCCATTGTTCTTATTTGCAAGCTTTTGTTTCTCTTTTCTCAAATCTCCAATGCAGCTCTCACCATCACCGACCTCCACCCACTTTCCGACGACGGCACCACCTTGGTTTCCGAGGAGGGAACCTTCGAGATGGGTTTCTTCTCTCCGGGGAGTTCCAACAACCGCTACGTCGGAATCTGGTACAGAAACATCCCTGTCAAAACAGTGGTTTGGGTTGCGAACCGCGACAATCCAATCACACGCGACAACTCGACCACAAACAAGATGGTCGTAACGCAAGACGGAAACCTCGTACTTGTCACCCAGAACGACACTCTTGTCTGGTCTGCAAATGCAACGAAGAAGGTTTCGAATCCAGTTGTGCAGCTCTTGGACTCTGGAAACCTTGTAATAAGAGATGCAAATGAAGATTCTGTTTTTCTATGGCAAAGCTTTGACTTTCCCTGTGACACACTGCTACCAGGTAGAGGGTGAACTGAAATAACGAGTTACAGAATTCAACTGAATTTCTTTTTTACTTTTCAAAAAACTCTTTTTCTTCTTCTTAATATATCTGTTTAAATAAATTAATTACAATTTAATTAGTAGCATAAACCCAAACTTTAATGTGTCCATATTTTTATCACATTAATTTAAAATTTAATTGTTGTAATAATATATTATATATTAACTTTAAATTTACTATACATTTTTAATATATATCTACTTATTTTTTATATGTTTAGTTTGAAATTGAAATCTTATTTAACATATTTAAATTTAGACTAACTTTCTGCACCCAATGTTATGTTTTTGAACTTGCACTTAATAAATAAGAGGTGTGAATCAAAATACATTCTGCTGGATTTACTATTCTGAAAAACATTTTAGATTTGGATTTTTGAAATATTTGTTTGGATTCTTAATCTCTTTTATGGAATACGTTTTTAATTTTTTTTTGGACTACGTTTTCGAAATCCTATTTCCAGAATTTGTTGCTGAATTTTTTTTTTTCGAAATGTATTTTTTATTTTAAAATTGTTTTTTCATAATTTGATTTTGGTTTTCTAATTCTATTCTGGAATTTCATTTCCAGAACACAAAAATATATTCCATATTTCCTTTTTAAAAATATATCTTTTAATTCTAAATTTTTAATTCCACGATGAAGAACAATTTTAAAAATTCAAAAGTTGATTGAGTGTGTAGGTAAAAATCATTGGGTGCAAGGAAGCAATTGCCTAAAATGAGAACAAATCAGATGTTCAAAAGTTAATAAAATAACAGATAAAATATTAGAACTTTAAGTGAAAAAAAAAATTTAAGGGTTATTTAAAAGAAAATAAAGCATACGAATATAGATAAGTAATTTTTTTATATGATAATAGGAAATGAAAAATATATTTTAAAATGATTCGTGGAGATAGTTAAGTTGAAAGAGTTTACAATAGTTCTAGTTTAGTTCCATTTGTTAAGCTATTTGAAATGAAACTTTACAGTGATTCAGTTTATGCATTGTTGTGATTGATATGAACAGGGATGAAGCTAGGGTGGGACTTAGAAAGTGGTCTTAATCGGCGTCTCACTGCATGGAAAACATGGGATGATCCATCTTCAGGGGACTTTTCTTGGGGAGTGGAGTTAGGAAGCAACCCTGATATCGTGATGTGGAAGGGTGAAACTGAGTACTTCAGAACTGGACCTTACACTGGGAACATGTTCAGTGGAGTATATGGTCCCAGGAATAACCCTCTTTATGATTATGTTTTTGTGAATAAGAAAGATGAAGTGTATTACAGATACACCCTGAGAAACGCTTCAGTCATCACCATAATCGTGATGAACCAAACCCTTTATCTTCGCCATCGTGTTACGTGGATTCCCGAAGCCAAAGCTTGGACCATTTACCAGTCCTTGCCACGAGACAGTTGTGATGTGTACAACACCTGTGGACCCAATGGGAATTGTGCCATTGCTGGCTCACCGATTTGCCAGTGCTTAGATGGGTTCGTGCCGAAGTCGTCACAGCAGTGGAATGCAATGGATTGGAGACAAGGGTGTGTGCGAAGTGGAGAGTGGAAATGTGGGGTGAAGAACAAAGATGGTTTTCGTAGATTTGGTGGGATGAAATTGCCAAACACCACACATTCTTGGGTGAATGAAAGTATGAGACTTGAGGAGTGTAGGGCTAAGTGTTTGAAAAACTGTTCTTGCAGTGCTTATTCGAGTTTGGACACCAGAGGAGGAGGTAGTGGCTGCTCTATTTGGGTTGGAGATCTCTATGATTTGAGAGTTATAGAAAGTGGGCAAGATTTGTATGTTCGAATTGCCACTTCAGATACAGGTATATATACCCTATATCATCTTAATTTCTTTAATGAACCTTTTATGGTAAGAACTTTTTTCCAAGATATTATATTTCAAGGTTTATAGTTTTTATGCAGTTCTTAAATGCATAATTATGCAGAATTTAATGCATAATTCTGCAGGTAGGTATTTGTGCTGGTGAAGTTTGTTTTGCTTATGGTTTTGAATTTGTAAGCTAGATGGTTGGGTAATAGATTTTTTTTATTAAGGGTTGAACTATTCAAGTGTTCTCTTTAATTAATTAATTAATTTTTTATTGTTTAAAAAAGTAATATTTCAAGGTTTAGTTTCATTTCATATTAAACTTGTGGGTCTTTATATATTATCACATAATTGGTTTGAGACTGCACATTTATATCATACTAAAGATCATACTAAAGTTAAGGATACTTTGGAGTAATTACCTACCACAATTCTTATTTTATAAATTAATTTTATAATAAAGAGTTAAAATTAAACTTACTTTATAATATGGTATTAGAGTATGATTTGATCATAGATTACTTATAAATATATAGTCTCATAAACAAAATATTTATATTTTGTATAAAAGAAATGTGTTGAAGATTCTACATTAATTAGAAATGAGTTTTCTTCACAATATATAACTACGACAATCCTAGTTCTTTCAAGTCAATTTTGTGATAATGAATTAGGATAAATTCAATTCTTAATATAATCAGTTTCTTTCATAATCACATAATCAGTTAACTGATTGAATCTTTGATGCTTAGTTTCTTTATCAACCTGTCTATATATGCAGATGGTAAACATAGGCAAAGGAAAAAGATAATCGTGGTGGCTTCCGTCACAACATCGTTCGTGTTAGTGATGCTATTAACATTATGTATTTACATAGTCAAACGAAAATATAAAGGTAAATTTTTTTCCCAAAAACACTTTTATTATACAAAGATTATAAACAAATAAGAGTGGTACTACATCTATTACTCATTTTTTTTATCAAACACCTCAATAATAAACACACACACATTTGTTTATTATCTTTTTGTTTTTTGTTCAGATTTTCAATGACTTATAAAAGGAATGTTGAATGGGTATTGAAACTATACTAATTGTCCTACATATAAATGCTAAGTAAACTTGCTTATTTGAAGACTTTTGGTGTATTTCTCTTGATATACAATGAACTTGATTAATTAGAATGTAATAGATATTGTAAATTTGAGCCCCTCACACAACATAAAATGTTTAAGTAAATAATTGGGTATGGAATGGTGGTAAGTTTTTAGTTTTTGGTTTTGAAATTCAATTTTCTTTTCAAAACAAAAACAATAGAGCTAAATAGTCTCTTTACTATTTTTTTATATTAATCCAAAACTTAATATTTTTTTGTAAATTCAGCTTTTAATTTTAAAAAAAATAATCATTTTTTCTTTCTCTTCACTATTATCATTATGATAACTATTTTGATGGTATCATTGCATAGTTATCACTTATCATCACTACATTCATTCGTCATCAAATCACCCCAATACCATCACAACCACTTACCAATGTCATTGTTACTACCTACTACAAGTACTAATTAACATTAGAAACTATACCTTTAAATTAATTTTAACATGAAATAAATTCTTAAACTAATTTATTTAGAAACTAAAACTAGAAAAGGAACTTAGTTTTTAAAACTTAAATTTACCTTAAACTAAAAAGTAGTTTAAAAATTAAACTAGTTGCAAATTTTAAGAATTTTGAGACTTGTTGCATTTAAAAACCATGAGTTGAAGCATAAATGTTGAGTGCATGGATTTAAATGAGGTCATCTTGTGATTATAACTTTGAATCAAAGTTTTGATTTTGTTTTTACATGAGATTTTGATCTTGTTTAATGAATCAAAGGAAAAACAAAAACAAAAATGGCGACAGAGGATGAAAATGATGGAAAACAAGAAGATTTGGAGCTTCCTTCCTTTGATCTTACTACAGTGATTAGAGCCACTAATAACTTCTCAATTGAGAATAAACTAGGTGAAGGTGGTTTTGGACCTGTGTACAAGGTAGTTTCAGAAGCTTTCTATTATTAATATAGTTAAACAAAACTCATGAATCTCATCATTTTCAAATTTGAAACTATAAAATTTAGGGTACATTAGTAGATGGTCAAGAAATTGCAATCAAAAGACTTTCACGAAGTTCAGGACAAGGATTGAAAGAATTTAGAAATGAGGTAATATTGTGTGCCAAACTTCAACATCGGAATCTTGTTAAGGTTATTGGTTATTGCATTGAACAAGAGGAGAAGATGTTGCTTTATGAATACATGCCCAACAAAAGTCTTGATTTAATTATTTTTGGTAAGGTTTCTACAATGTTTTTATTTTAGTAAAATAAGAGATTGATTTTGTTTTAATGGTCATTTTGGAAAGAAAAGACTAATCAACCTCTTGATAAATCTTGCCAGATTCATATAAAAGTAAGAATTTAGAGTGGCAAATGCGCTTTAACATTTTGAATGCAATTGCTCGAGGACTTCTTTATCTTCATCAAGATTCTAGATTAAGGATCATACACAGAGATCTCAAAGCAAGTAATATTCTACTAGACAATGATATGAATCCAAAAATATCTGATTTTGGTCTTGCAAGAATATGTGGAAGTGATCAAGTCGAAGGAAGTACAAGCATCATAGTTGGAACTCAGTAAGTATCTTAATATTATGCTAAATGGTTCATTATTGGATATGAAACTAATTTTTTGTGGGTCCTTTTAGTGGTTACATGGCTCCAGAGTATGCTATTGATGGGTTGTTCTCAACAAAATCGGATGTGTTTAGCTTTGGAGTGTTATTACTAGAAATTCTTAGTGGAAAGAAAAATAGAGTATTTACCTTCCAAGACAACAATCATAACCTTATTGACCATGTAAGTATCGCAAAATACAAAATGAATCTCGTATTATTTAATCTCATTTAACAAATATATTAACTTATTGTAGGCCTGGAATTTGTGGAAAGAAGGTACTCCAGAGCAATTGATTGATGCTTGTTTGGAAAACTCATATAATGTGTTGCAAGTTGTACGATGCATTCAAATCGGTCTTTTATGTCTACAGCAACATCCAAATGATAGGCCAAACATGACATCAGTTGTTGTTATGTTGACCAGCGAGAATTCTTTACCTGAACCTAAGGAGCCTGGTTTCTTAATTAGAAGGGCCTCAAAAGATGGAGAAAATTCTTCTAATAGACAAACATCTTCTTCAGTCAATGAAGTCTCTATCTCACTTTTAAATGCTAGATAAAAAAAAATCAACTTGTTTCTAATTCTTATACACAGTTTTGTAACAAAAACTTAAATATTGATTGTCAGATAGATTATGTTAAGGTGAAATATGAATATATATTTTTTCATTTTTTAAATGAATATAGTGACAAATTTAGTTGAGATTTTATATATACTAAATGTAAAACATAATCATATTAAGCCAAAATAACAGACATTCCTTTAACTACTCACAATATATCAAAACTATTTATTATATCAATATATCTATCATGAAAACCATGCATATGAGGGAAGAGGGAAGCACTTAACAATGTGATTCATCTTAAAAGACTAATTTTGACCCATTAGAAATAATTAACAATATGATAAGATACTTACAAGTTTAGGAAGTATGTAAACATATGAACATATAATAGAGAAAAGAGTTGAATCTCCTCATTTGTTGCTATTATGAAATAGTTTGATAATAAACTGAGTTAATGATTCTAATAAAAAATTAAAGATATAAAAGAACAAGAACTATAAATTAGGACCAAATGAATGAAAAAAAAAGCAAAAGATGAGAGGAATTAGAAGTGGAAGAAGAATGGTTTGTGTACCGTTATAATAAAGTAGATCATCAATAAGTGATTGAGGGTCATAGTCTGATTTTCGTAAGTGAATTTGTTTCTTTATCATGTGTTCTAAGTTTGAATAAGTGGTCAAGCCAATCTTAACTTTTAAATCACCCAAAGACCAACCTAAAAATATATTTGCGTCGAATTTGGAAAAGATATTTAGTTACCAAGATTCACGACTTAATAAAATTAGCTTTCTAGTACACTAAATTATTCACCTTCGGAATTTGTTTTCTTGTACTCAAAATCTTTCTCTTCAAGGGTTTATTTTCCAGTACAAAGGATTTACCCTACTGGAAACCCTTTATAAATATAAGGCAATTATGACCTAGCTGGGACGCTTGAACATTCTAGCTTGAAGTCACTTAAAACTTTAAACTAGAATATTAACGTCCACCATGGGGTAGATAAAACTAATCCTACCTCTACACAAATCATTAGGAACCAACAACATGTGATATAGCCAAAAGAAGACGGTGAGATATCAAACCTTCAACAAATCTTGGACATCGCTCGAGATTTGCAATGAGAGAATGAAAAATGCAGGAGAAGATTACATAAAAAAGTTAAAGATTCTTAACGTTGGATGGAAAAGGCCCTGAAAGCACACAAAGAGTCGTGGAAGATGAACAAGGGGCTGCAACAGATAATGCATAGACAAGTGACTCGTCAAGGGTAGACAGAATCAAATCCAACTTTTGCCTAAACAGACACTCAACCTTTCTTCCAATATATCATGGATGAACCAGTTGCGACATTACATGGTCCTGAAAATCACTCATTTTTTTTGGATCAGGTGACTTGGAGAATCAAGGCTTTCTAAGCCTAGATGTTGATCTCGAAATGATCAGATGCAATTCGACGTAAGATATTCATCGAAACTTTCTCAGGATTTGCTCTATAGTGGTTTAGTGGAATTCTAGACAAGGCAATCACCTCCTTTCTAACATTCTCTCAAATGTTTGTAGAATAGTTCACTTCTAGCATGGTGAAACCACCAAGGATCATCAATATTTTTATATTAAACAATAAGAGAACAAACCCTTAAAAGACTACCTTAATCACTTTTGCGATATTGCGGTATGCATTCACTAACGAAATAAAGAGATGTTTGTGGATTGTTTCATTAAGGGACTCTGAGAGAATCCCTTTAATAAGTAACTCATTAGGAACAAAAGTTGAGCCAATGATTGAGATTTGAAGCCGGGTTCACCACACATCGAGGATTTGTATGAATTCTCTTCTTCCGTTTTTCCAATTCTTTTATTTCTAATTTTTAATTTGTAATTAAATTAATTTTAATTTATAGAGAAATTTAAATTATTTTTATTATTTATTTTTCTTTAAAACATTTATGAAAAACTGGTATAAATCATTTATTTTGAAATTGAAATAAGTAAAACAATCAAATTATTCACAAATTATGTCTCCTCAATCCATAACTCTAATGCAAAACCTTCAATTCCTAAACTCTTCTAAGCAAAAACAATATGTCACTACCAACATGAATTGACTCAATAATAAAACAGAGAAATCAAAGACAAAATGAAAGATAAAATGAGAATGAGAGGACGAAGAGATACAGGATACAAATACAAGAAAGTTGAAAAAATGAAGGTAGACAAATAGAGAGATCTTTGACTAATTAATATAAAAACATAATGTGTTTTCTAGAGATTCTCAAAATTATCAAACACTTCTTTTAATTTACTATTAAAATTTATAATATGGTAAAGAATGAAAGAATAAAAAAATAAAATTGTTTAAACTAAAAAAATTAGAAGATGAAGTATACTTATTTATTAATAGATTTTACTTTAGTTTATTTTAATACTATTATTTTAATTATTTATTTTATTATAAAAATATATATTATTGATAAAATACTAACGATATAATTATATCTTTAATCGTGTAATATAAACATAATTATATCTTTAACTATAGTAGTTTATATATAACTCATAATTTTTTTATATTTGTGCATGTTTTTCATTTTTTTATTTTTAACTTTTTTATTTCTTTTCGTCTAATTTTCCCTACTTTCCACCTCGATACAAAAGTGTGACTTGTAATTGTTTTTTTAAATGGTTCTTTTTTTAACTAGTTTTTGGTAGGGTTAATTAAAACACTTAATTAATGATTGTGATCAATAAATTCATAATATTAAAAAGGTTTTATCCACATTAACAATCTGTAGGTAGAAGTTTAACTACACTGAACTGTGAATGTTACTTTGCATAGATGTAGTTTTGTTCGTATTTCACGTTATTCAATAAATTATTAAATTATCATCTTTTTATTAAATAGTTTTCAAATTAATAGAGTTTTATAAGTAGTTTCTAAAATATTAAATATTTATCAATTTAATTTTTAGATCGATAAGTTTTCTTAATATTGGGAGATTAATCTGACTAATTTTTTACGTCAAAAGTTTATGTAACATGATTACGATATTTCATAATTACTCATATATTATTTTATCAATTTTAAAACTAGTTATAAGAGAAAATAATACTTCAAAGATAAAATTGATGGTTTATCATTTAATATTTTCATTCAGCAAAAAAAAATCTGAGATAACAAAGTTAAGTCCAATGCTTCTGTGGGTAATTTTATTTGCAATGATGACTAAAACAAAACTTTATAAAACCTTGATAAGCTTTTGCCATGCATATACATATATATATATAGATATATATACATATATATATACATATATACATATATAGATATATATACATATATATATACATATATACATATATAGATATATATACATATATATATACATATATACATATATAGATATATATACATATATATATACATATATACATATATACATATATATATATATATACATATATATATATATATGTATATATATATATATATATTATTTTCAATCTCATTGTTCTCCTCAATGGAAGCTTCTCTCTTTAGAGGTATTACAAATGGCATACAAAGATGGTGTGAAAATGCGTAGGACAATTTCAAATGGCATTCTATTTTCGGTTGTGTGCTCTGGCTTTTGCTGTTCTATTGTCAGTGGCATCTCCACTATACCTTGTGCAAGGCAATGGTTGTGATTTTTCTCTCGGAGATTGGGTTCTTGATCAATCACACTACCCTCTCTATGATGCCTCAAGAGATTGTCCCTTCATAGGTCATGGATTTAATTGCCTCAGAAATGGTAGACCTGATCAGGATTACCTCAAGTATAGATGGAAACCCTCTGGGTGTGATCTTCCAAGGTAAAGTTTTCACTTTTAGATTTCATTTCTATTGCATTTGTAGCATGTTTTCTTTCCAAGTTTCCCATGTAATTTTTCTGGTTTTAGATATACTTTTCAGAAGTTAATCATTATATATATGTGTGTATCTGAGACGTATTTCTTCCATCTTCAACATGTTTTGAAACACACTTAATCACTCAGGCTTCTTATAATGCTTTCAATTGGAAGCCATTGTGATTTATTTTCAATTTCTTTGCTCCTTCACTAGTGGTAAATACAATCTCTATGAGATAATGTTCTTTAATTGTGTGAAATGGGTATCCATATATTAATTTCAGCTGATGAATAAATACAATCTCTGAGATAATGTTATTGAGTCAAATGGGTATCCATATATTAACTTCAGCTGATGAATAAATAGAATCTCTTTGAGATAATGTTCTTTAATCGAGTCAAATGGATATCCATATATTAACTTCAGCAGATGAATAAGATTTAGTTATTGTTCACAAGTGTTGTTGTGTTGGTTAACAGGTTTGATGGGGTGAAGTTCTTGGAGAAATACAGAGGGAAGAAGATAATGTTTGTTGGGGACTCCTTAAGCAACAACATGTGGCAATCACTAACTTGTTTGCTTCACATTGCTGTCCCAAAATTAAGTTATGCCTTATCAACACCCACAAAGCATCTCTCTGTGTTCTCAATTCCGGTAGTTTTCTTCATTTTCATTTTGGTTGAAGGGAAATTTTAAGCCTGGGTAACTGTTTGATTCATCAGATTACCAGTAATAACTGTCTAATTGTTTTGGATCATAGGAATTTGATGCTTCAATCATGTGGTTGAAAAATGGGTTCCTAGTGGATGTGGCTCATGACAAAGAAAAGGGTAGAATTGTGAAACTGGACTCCATCAAATCTGGGTACATGTGGAAAGGAGATGTAATGATTTTCAATACCTACCATTGGTGGACTCACTCACAAGAGTCTGAAAGGTAATGAAGTTTTTGAACTATATCTTTTTGCATATTTCGGATGCAGGATGTTATTAAAGAGATGTTAAATGGCTAATAGTGTATTCATGTTATGTTTAAACAGGGTTAAATTTCAACTAGGCAATGAAATAATAAAGAACATGGATCACATGGAAGCTTACAAGATTGGGTTAACAACTTGGTCTAAATGGATTGATGCTAACATTGATCCCTCAAAGACAAAAATTTTGTTTCAAGGAATTGCTGCATCCCATTCTGAGTAAGTTTAATTGTTCATTCCATTCAAGATAAATTTCACATTAAGAGCTTTAGATAAAAAGATGTTTCAGATACATGTAAATTAGCAAATTTTATCTTTAATTTGAAATAACTTTTGATTCTTGTTAATGAATTATTGGAACAAGTTCACATGTCAACTTCAGCATGTGTGTCATGTGTGTCATTAGCATTTGTGTTCATGAATCTGAGGTACAATTCTATTTTCTTTCTTGAAACCCTCTCCTTACTGTGAGGGTTTAGTAAATTCATGTCTTCTCAGTTTCATTTTCACAAGCCTTTATAGAAATAAAAATAAAGTAAAATTAACAAACAAGGGTCAGCTAAACATTTATGAACACCATTTGTCAAAAGAAGCTACAATGAAGACAAGTTTTCAACAATAACCATCCAATGTTTTATGAAATATTAAGATTTTTAGGAAAGTTGTATTGAAAGATTCATGTTTGTGATGAATTGTGAAGGGGAAAGAGGTGTCTCAAAGAAACTCAGCCAGAACAAGGACCACAACCACCTTATCCTGGTGTAGAAATTGTGAAGAACATTTTGAGCAATATGTCATATCCTGTATATTTGCTTGACATTACATTCCTTACTCAACTGAGGATAGATGGACATCCTTCTATATACACAGGCAAAGGCACCTCTTATGAGGATTGTAGTCACTGGTGTCTAGCTGGTGCTCCTGATGCTTGGAATCAAATCCTTTATGCTGTTTTGCTTGGACTTTAACATTTTCATCATTTTTCTCTCTACTCCATCATCTTTTCTTAGCAAATAGGACTACCATGAACTTGGATACTACTTTCACTTTTCTTTATATATATGTTGTTTTAGAAGAAAAAGTTTAGTCTTATTTATGCTTTCTTTTAAAGCTTAATGTTATTGATTGTGACCTTGTAGTTGCACCATATTTTTAGCTTTGTTTTTATTCATTTTTCATGCATTTGTATATATATTTAGAGAGAGATAATTTTAGGAGAAAACTTATATATAACCTAGCATAGGTAATGTAGGTGTTGTTATTTAATCACATTTGAAATTTTACCCATTATGCAATACATATTGAATAAAGTGCATATTACCAAAGTGAAATGTTACATAAAAAAATCATGAAATAAAAAATTTTAATGACTAAAATAATTAGTTATTATTTTATTAAATTAAAGATTATTGTATAGACTAAAAAATATTGGTATTTAAGGTAGTTTCTATTATTAATAAAAGTTTATAAAATTGTTTCTAAATTGGTATCTAACAATTAATTATTTATTACTTTATATTCTAAATTAGTCTCTATTCTTCTTTTAGAGACTAATCTAAAATATTATTAGCTACAACTAATATAACTAATTTAGATACCAATTTATAAATTATTTTATAAATTTTTATTAATAATAGAAACACTTTAGATATGAATAATTTTTTAATTTTTAAATTAATATCTAATTTAGTTAATATAGTGACTAAGTATTTTTTATCTCAAAATTTATTACTATTTAATGATTTTTTTTATAATGTGTTAATATGTTAAGTCTTTTCCTTCTTAATTTTATAGGAAATATCATAGTAATAAATAGGAGAAAACTTACAAATAGTATGATTTGTATTGTTCTCCAATCATATTTAGAGTCTCACCTTAATAATATACAATTCCCTTAATAAAATACAAATTACCTAACTGAATCTTCAAATTGAATTGAAGCATATTACCAACAATATCTACCATATTGTAGATAAATTTTCTTTTAATAAACAACAAGTATAGAAAGGTATATTTAGAAATTATAAATAATTTTAATATGAGAAAAAATATTAATTATATTTTTAATCCTAAATATATCGTTTAAATTAAATGTTTGAAAGAATAAGTTTTAAATAATACATACAATCGATTAAAAAATCGAGATAAAAATATGAAATAATGCGCTAACTATTTGTAAAGTAATTTAGGACAATTTTAAAAAAAAATTAGAAGTATGACATTTTTTTAAAAGTGTAAAGTAGTTTTACTTCTTCCCATATTACTTTAGTTATATTTTTAGTTAGCATGAATTTTGTGAATCCCTTAAATTAAAAAAAAAAAAGAAAAAGAGAGAGAAATATGCTAGTTCTTCAATTTAAAAAAAAACCTTATATATTTAGAGGAATTAAAAATATTTTAGTCCATCAAATTTAGTATTTTAAGACTAAAATTGTATATTCTTCTAAATTGGTTAAAATACGTTTTCTGGAATTTGTGAAATTAAAAATCAAGTTTATCTTAAATTTTAAAACTCAAAATATAATTAAGTTTTAATGATAATTTATTTTACATTGTATATTGATTTTATATGGAGTGGACTTTGAGAGGATAAATTATAGTAAAATAATATTTGAATATGGAATGAATAAAAAATTGAATTTTTTTGGAAATAGTATGACTCTTAAGGTAAAAAATGGTATTTTTAAGATGTCGAATTTATACTTATAAGGATTAATCATATAAATAATCATATACATGTATAAATATCAATAAAATAAAAACTATAATTTTTACTTTATTAACACCATAAAAACTTTTAGTAATAACAAAAAAAAAATTGAATGTTTATTTTAGAATTAGATTGTGATGTTATTTTTTTGATCCTGTAACATGTTTCTCACCTCTGAAAAATAAAAATAAATTGTTCAATTTTATTTTATAAAAAAATGTTTAACTTTTATAATTTAAAAAATAATTTCTAATTTTTATAATTTTTGTTTGTTTTATTTTGAGTAAATATGTTACTTTTAAATCAAATTAAGGAGATGAATGTGACTTTATTAAAAACATAAAGAAATGTGTATTTTTAAAAAAATATAGGGAGGTAAATATATATTCAAAAACTAAAATGAGTTTGGGTGTCATTTTATTTACACTTAAGGGAGATGTATGTTTATTTTGATAGTAAAAGGTGTAAGATTAATTTCCCCTAAACATATGTTTCTTTCTTGAATTTAGTTTACAATGATTTTAAAATAATTTAAATACAAAATTTATTGAATTCCAAAGATTAAGAAGCTCATGAAAAACCCAAAATAATTTTAAACACTGATGCAAATTATATAGAACACATATGAAATATAAAAAAAAAAATATGATGAAAATAGAATAATGATATTTTCTATAAATTTATTCACAAAGAACACATAAAAAAAAGTACATTAATTACATTAGCATATGCTTAAGTAAAAAGAAGAATGAATTATGGAGAAGATTAATATGAATTATACTAGTACGTATCACCAACACTCCAATTCTAAATTAAATAGAGTTAAGTATACATAGTTTAACTACAATTATAACTAATTACATAATAACAAAAATCTTAACAAATTAAACAATAAATATTACCAAAAAATGACTATGAGCATATGTTTGTGATACAAAATATACATGACCTTCTTCAGATACTATGTCCATTTTAGATGTCCAAAGTGAGACGTTGTTATTAGATGACTTCAAGAGACGAAGAAGAGACAATGCATAAATCAATAAATCTTCATATTAACTTGAGTCTTCTTCCATATCAATGTTATCAAATAATTGTTACCAACAATCAACCGTCAACAAATCCAAACACTATGTGAACTTGTATTTTAGGAACAAACTTGGTGAGTATATTAATTAGATTCTTCTTTGTACTAATCTTTTGCACTTCAAAACTCATTATGTTATGCAAAAAAAAAAATTATATTTGATGTCAATATGCTTGATTCGTTCACAATGAACTTAATCCTTATTCAAGTAAATTTCAGTAAGACTATCACAAAAGATAATAGCCTTCTTTTGTGCAAACCTCATATTAGTAATGAGACTCTTGATTTTGATTCTCTCCTTTATTGCCTCTTCAAGAACCATGCATTCAACTTCAGTGAACAATATTACTATTGGTTGTAGAATTTATTTCCAATTCACTAACAAGCTTCCAATTGTGAAAGTATGGTCAATATAGAACATCTTGCATCTCGATGACTAACAAGTTGAATATTAAGCAAGAGTTCACACTATGTCACCCTTGTAAATGAGGTCCACATCAGATGTACCCTTAAGGTACATGTGTACTCGATTTTAATTTTTTGTTTATTATAATTGAACCTTTCTTAAAGGACAATTGGATGTAGTCCAAGAGTTGGAGTGAATGATAAAATCTTGTGTCCTTCTTGTTATCTCTATCATCAGACAATCTATCAATTTATATGAAAGAAAGTATGAAGCTCTATTCAACCCCTTTTTAGAGTTTTTTATTACATTAGATGAACCTAAGTTGGTTCACGAAAATTCCCTTTAACTCAATTGATTGCTTCAACATATTCATTGCTAAGTTCATAATGCAATTTGCCACAAGTTAACCGTATTACCTCATTTCCATTAATTTGGTGAACATTTTTTAAGAGAAGTGATAATCTTTAAGCACCTTCATGGAAAGGTTTGGTAAACTTCTAAACATCAAAGACTTAAACCTAACGGTTACACTCCATCATGTATTCATGATATTAAAACTAGAATTATTCTTTGATAGTTTGTGAATGAAGCTAGCATCAAGTCTTAATGAATTAAAACATAAAATGAAGATATTTATGCAATTAGAAAAGTTGAAGGATTTTCGTAATTCAATGAGGGTCAACGCATTTGAGAAGAAGAAATCCACCAAAGATAAACACAAGACGATGCATGAGAAACCTCAAGAACATCACTAACCACGAGTCACCCAACACACCCCCTTGAATTCTAATAGAGCAAGAATCTTGGAAGAAACTCTTAATGCTTACTAGAATAAACAATTTTATTATCATATCAATTATGGGCATATGATGGAAGAACGAACATTCATGAAGGACAAAATAAAAGAACTAGTGTATGCAAGCATCTTTCCAATTTACCTTAATAGAAGAAGTAGTGTATGCAAGCATCTTTCCAATTTACCTTGATAGAGAATGATGGTGTCAAAACCTTGATAGCAACACTAAGAACCTCCATGTAATGAAGAAGTCAACAAGAACAAGATCAGTAATAAAGGCAAACTAAGAAGCATGATCAATCCAATGGTATAATTTGTTATGAATGTGGGAGAAGAAACAAACTCATGTTTGTTTGTTGATAAGATTTCGTATTCAAATAGTGTGATTTTAATTTTTCTGAAAATATAAATAGAGATTCATTTCTTTGATATTTTCAATGAAATGCATGAAGAGAAGCCGAAAGGCTATCCCTTTTAAACAATAAAATGAAGGGTGAGAAGATAGCTGAAAAATAGAGTCAAACAATTAGAAAAGAAGAATATAAGCATTAGAATTAATTTAGAAGGTTTGAAAATGATTTATAAATCCTCTTGTGTGAGAAACTCATTTGAAAGAAAAAAATTATGAATATGAAGTTGCAAGATTAACAATTTGAAAATTCAACCTAAATGACATGCTTGATTCTCAAAGACATATAGGTGACAAATCTAGACTTGGTTTTATTCCAACCAAGAAAAAAATTTCAAAAACTTTAAAAAAAACACCCAAACACATATCAAGTAACTTGTTTCTATTACATAAAAAGAGGTCATATAGTTTTTTTTTATCAGCAAAGAATAAATAAAATAAAAAGAGACACTTCAGGGGTGTCTCAACCCTTATACAAAACTCCAAAACAGGTTTCCTAGAACCCTACCAACTAAGGATCCAACAAACATTGTACTACCTATCAAGCTAAAATCCCATACAAAGGTAAATAAACCCAACAAATACAGTTATATCACCTCACCAGAGAGGTCACACCCTCAAACAAGAACATACATCCAACAACTAAACAAGGTCTTTGCCATCAAGCTGGAGGGCCTTACCCAAGAGACAAACACAACAAACCAATACAATACACACCATTCAACACCTAAGTCATAACTATGAACCGACTAAGTTGTACCAAAAACTCAATTGCTAACAATGACAGACCGATCCTTATAAGAAAGAAACATAGGCCAAAAAGCTTTTGCCACATTCAAACACCGTAAAAAATCCAGCACCAAACCAAAAAGCATACAACAGAAACACTTTCTTTACTGCAGCACAGAACAAAGTCATCAATCCGACCCTGTAAAAAAGGAATGACCAAGACACCTGCACATCCATGCAATACCTTCCAAGCCTCAGTCCAACCTTGCCAGATAGGAGTTACCGATGAAACCTGCACAAACCTCATCACGACTACCAAGACTGAAAAAACGTTAGTTAAAACCGCAAAGAATCAGACTTTCAAATACCTCATACAACAAAGAGGTTCCAGACACCAGTCCGAGTAAGAGAAAACAACAGATTTTTCTTTTACTGTGACCCAAGACCAAGTCTTCCTTTGTACCACGGTAAAAACCTCCACAAGATCCACCCGCCCATTCTCACTCCAATACCTACCCAAATACCCCCCCAACACCTGGTAACTGCGTGGTTCAGACCAAAAGGTTTGAACATCCTAAAATGCTTTTGTGCGTCACAATGAAGCACCAAAGGGAGCCCCAACCAAGTGAGACACAAACCCCAAATTCTCCAAGATATCTTACATTCAAAAAATAAGTGTCTTACCGACTCTTCTTCCACACCACACAGGGGGCACCGATCACTCGTCAGAGGAATGCCACGTCTCGAAAGATTGTCCTTAGTAGGAATAGCATTACGTAACACCCTCCAAGCCATAAATTGTGCCGAAGGTAAGGTTTTTAGAGTCCAAAAAATCGCAAACAAGTCCTCCCCCACTACGGGCTCCTCCCCCATGAGACACTTATAGGCTGCCTTCACAGAGAAATCCGTATAATCCACGTCCCTCCAGAGCCATCTATCAGATTTAGCTCCACCCTCTCTTGTTAACCTTTTGTTATCCAACAACTGCATTAGGAGATCAACCAGACTGGATTCCCACACAAAAAGATTCCTTCTCCACCGCAGCTTCCACGACCAAATATTATTATTCCAACCCCCAAGTTGTGAGAGAGTACAACCAATATCTAAGGAAATTGAAAATAGCCTCGGGAATTTGTGTAGTAGAGGGATGTTTTCCAACCATTTATCCTCCCATAATCTGATTTCTTTCCCATCTCCTACTTCCCACCGACCTCTGTCTTCAAAATCATTTCCCCACCCCTCTAAATGTCATACCTTCCTAAGGTCCCTCCACCACATCGACTCTTTACAAGACTGATCTTGAGATCTTAATCCCCTCCACCCACCATACTTTGACGTTATAATATCCTTCCATAAACTACCCTCTTCAGACTTAAGTCTCCAAATCCATTTCCCTAGCAGAGTCAAGTTAAACTTTTCTATGTCAATGACCCCTAATCCGCCTTTATCTTTCGATTGGCAAATCTTATCCCACGCCACCCAAGCAATTTTCCTATTCTCTGAACCCCAATCCCACAAAAAGTTTTTTTGTATCCTTTTCACTTCCTTCATCACAGTTGCCGGCATACAAAATATAGAGACATAGAAGAGCGGTAAAGACGTAAGCACCGATTTGATAAGACATAATCTGCCTGCCAAAGAGAGGGTTTTCCCTTTCCACGCGCTTAGTCTATTCCGTATCTTAGTGATCACACCATCCCAAAAGGCACACCTCTTATGATTCCCACCTACCAACACCCCCAAGTAACTAAAATGTACCTTCATAATATCACAATTAAGTATAGAGGCGAAAATCGACGTCTGATTCATATCCACACCCACTCCACCAACCTTACTCTTGGAATAGTTCACCTTAAGACCATACCACACCCACTCCACCAACCTTACTCTTGGAATAGTTCACCTTAAGACCATAAGCAAGTTCAAAACATTTCAGAATAGCCTTTAGAGTCATAACACTTTGGATTGAGGCTTTACAGAAGAATAGAGTGTCATCTGCATATTGCAGCATGCTCACCTTTACTTGCTTTTCCCCGACTTCAATACTTTCTACTAAATTCTTTTCTTCTGCCTGTCTGACTACCCCTGCAAGTCCTTCAGCCGCAATTAGGAAAAGGAAAGGTGCTAGAGGATCCCCTTGTCTGAGGCCCTTCGTAGGTTTAAACTCAGTTGTTGGACTTCCGTTTACTAAAACAGATATAGAAGATGATTCTAAACAGTTTTTTATCCAATCAATCCACTTACCACAAAACCTCAATCTTCCCATCATGCAGTAAATAAACTCCCAGCTTACTGAGTCGTATGCCTTTTCATAATCCACTTAAACACCACACATTCTTTTTTTTTCCTTTTTACCTCCTCCAATGTCTCATTAGCCACTAGCATGCTATCCAACAAACCTCTTCCTTCCAAGAAAGCAGACTGCCTGGGGTCAATAACTTTGTTTAGAACCCTTTTTAACCTTGAAGAAAGAATTTTAGAGATAATTTTATACACAGCCCACCAAAGAGATCGGTCTAAACTCATTCAGTTGTTGTGGATTTGCAACCTTTGGAACAAGAGGTCATATAGTGAATTAATGTTATTTCAAAAAAGTTAAAGTAACTTAGGGAAAGTATACCTAGACTCCCAAAGGTAGATAATTTGAAACTAACTCTAAAGGATTCAAATTTGTCTTGGTGACCTAGTTAGAATTTGATTTACTTTTTTTGCAGGGAAGATTGAAATCAGGAAGCTCCTGCCAAATATCCAGGTGAAGAAGATGTTCTTTAATATGTAAAATTGTTGTTTGATTCATTGGACATACTCTTGAATGTTTAAGTATTGTAGATAAATTGATAAACTACTTGGATGTGTTAAAAGTTTCGCTTGAAAATGTTTCCAGTGCAATCTCTTTAATCGATTATTCTAAGTGTATTTTGTTGCTGTATTTTGTATATTAATCAATTTCATCATAGTTTAATCGATTATTTCTGAATGTTTTGTTTTTGGGACTCTGTTTTAATCGATTATCATGAATAATAATGGATTATCTACATCTGCATTCACATGATTAATAAATTTAACCGATAACCTAAAATTTTAATCGATTAAAGAACAAACTGGGTTGGATCAAACCAAACTCACCTCATGTTGAGTTTAGAAAAATTGATCTAACCTTAATCTAATTGAGAAACTCTGATATAATTTGGATTTAATTCAATTTAAAATTGGATTGAAAAAATTTAAATTAAATTAATTTTATTAAAATGAATGTGGATTTTAGATTCAATATATTTAATTGGTGGTCTAAATAATTAAAGAGAAAAAAGGAAAAGGCATGGATGTTTCCTTCAAATAAAAAAAAATGACATTAAACTCAAGCATATTAAAAAATGACATGACTAAGATTCAAATCTACAACAAAAATGTTATGAAGATTCATCAAAGGACCTTGAACAAACACAAATAACACAATAATCAGTTACCTCTACAGACAATATAAACATTAATGGAAGACATCAGTAAGGTGGCAGGCAAAGCAGGAAACTCGATGTTCTGTGAAATGGATAGAGTTACAAATGGCATATTTCATTCCATTTTCTCTGCGGCACCTATGACCTATTTCTGGATTTGTATTCTCTTATCCCTTATTGGCAAGTCAACGGGCTTCTGTGCTGCATGTGGATGATCAGGGCCCTTGTAAACCTTCAGGTGGGTGAATAGTCTCCTGCCAAGCTAAATAAAACAAGCAACCCTTGATTATTGTGGATTCAACAAAGAGCTAAGCATTATTTTCACAGAAATAAATAAATAAATCGAAGAGCATATAGCATACAATACAAGAGTTGTCCAATCCTGAAATACAGAAACACCAGAAAAAGGACTCTTGCATTGAACAGTGCAAAAAGACAATCATGTTCCAAAGCATGATCATGGGTATAGTCTGTCCTTCAAAATATCCAACCATTCCTTTCAATCCAAACTTTAAAGGGATTTTACTTCATTCTTCACCGTTAAATTCTTCCATCAATTATGGGGATGAATCTTACATATGTGACATGTCATGAAAATTAATCATATAATTTAGAATTGCGTCACCATCTCTAAAACTACCATGCTATAACAACTCAGTTTAACATGTCTACTTCGGATATGTGCATGTCTTGGAAAAATATTCAACTATACTTGAACTTACCCTCCCTTTTGGAAGCATGCCACGAACAGCATGTTCAATAATTCTTTCAGGAATTCTGTTTTGCAGCTGAGCAAATGTCTCCACCGTCATACCACCAGGCCTTCCAGAGTGTCTTCTATAAAGCTTTTGGGTCCTCTTTTTCCCAGATACAGCAATCTTTTCTGCATTTACCTTTAGAGCCCCAAGTTAAATAATAAACAGATTCAGACTTGGTATGGCATCACATAGCTTTATATGTAATTAACACATATGCTTCACTCATCAATAGGAATAGAAGAAAATATAATACAATACATTCTTATAACTTAAACCTTCTCCATAAGGTTCAGGCTGCTTAACACAGACAATCGTGTGAAAAGTGAGAAACTAAGCAGTAATATTATCATTAGTATAGAATATTTTCAGAAAGGATCGTGTTTCCTTAATATATCTTATCATTTTTTTTTCTAGAAAAATTGTCTATCAAAGGAAATTTGATAACTGTTCTTGGACCATAAGTTGTCCTCAACCTTATATAATTGAAATCAAACTTCAACAGAAAATATTGCATAGAAAATGTTTACAATATGGGGAAACTGGGAAAGTTAAATGCAGAAGAATCCTATCATCAGATTTACATAATGACGACTAACTGATTAAATAAAAGAATAATGCTTTTGCAGCCACTTAAATGATGCAAAAATCATGTATTCAGACATAAAACGAATTACCGCGGCTTAATCAAGACTTTTCCAAATATGACGCAAAAACAATACATCGATCCCAGATTAAATTGAGAACCAATATACAAAAAATATAAAATTTAATTGAAATAGGAGATTATTACAGAAATAGAGTTAAAAATGTTAATGGCAACTAATGAAACATGATATCAATGTTGCATGTAATCCATTTTCATTGTTACCTACTATTGCAAAAAAACCCAAGTCTCATCACATCAGCTTTGTGCCATAGTATGATAGTAGTATATAAGTAGGAAGTAATCTTACCCTACAAGTTAGTTTTGTGTAATTAAGTTAGGTTCAAATTTAAATTATAAGACCTACCATTTAAAAGAAAGATTAAAATGCAATAAACTCCTCTCAACTATCAGTCAATTCCAGAAACCGCAAAGGGTGTCTCTCTCTCTCTCTTTCTGAAATCCCAAGTATTCAAGATACTATGTTTACTCCCTCCCCAGATTCCTATTCCAAATTTACAACTTCCCCCTCTATTATTTCCCTCCTATTTTTTATATAAATACCCAGTTGTTCTAACAAATTAACAAACAGTTTATACAATTGGAATAGTACCTCTATTGCCCCTCGCAAACAGACAGGGAGAATGAAGAAATACTAATCATAACTACATAACAATTAACCTATGCAGAACTACATACCACAATTACAAATGCACCCATGTCCACACTGGGTGTGTAGGTTGCTAAGTTTTTCCCTCGGATGTGAATAGCAATCGTAGAAGCTAATCTTCCAAGAACTTTATCTGTAGCATCAACAACATACCATGTTTTCTCTGTATTCACATGATCTACAGCTTTTGGATACCAGCTCTTGTTCCAAATGTCCTGCAATTTGTTTTTTGGTATGGGAATTCAAATTCACCCAGCAAAAAAAAATCAATGAAGTTAAATTTTTTTAAAAGAAAACAACACATACAGAAATTGCATTCAGACACTTAAATTTAACATCATTATTCCTTTAAAATTCATAACAAACACTAGAATACACCTTCAAACTAACTTTAATGGAAAAACTTAAGTAAAGATTAAAAAACACTTAAAAAAAATTAAAAAATAATAACCGGTCAATTTAGTTCCTAATATTGTAATTGACCGACACATTAATCCTTACTATTAACCAAATTCAAAAATTCTCCCCAACATACACCACTCATTTTAGGTGACTAAGTGATAATACTAAAATCTGCTTCAGGGACCAAAGGACCCAAAATGACGATGAGTAATTAAATTTAGTGACTTAGATAAAATGAATTACAATTTAGTTAAATCTAAGCACTAAAGCAAAGGAGAAAAATACATAAGAATTTAGTTAAATTTAGTGATTATTAAAGGTATGTTTGGATGAGCTTTTCTACAAAAAAATTCTCCCAAAAAAATGAAATTAAAATTACGTTTATATAAACTAATTAATACAAATTCTCTTAACTTGTCCAAAAGTTTGCGAAGAAGTAAAGTTTTTTCCTTCATAGCTCGTTCAAACAAATCGAACATTCGCAACAAATAGGAAAAAAAAGAAATCACCTGCACATTCCCAAGATAAGCTAATTAGAGAAGAAAACAAAATGCATAAATTTCAGGTAGTCATGTAGACCAGTGACTTCAATCACAAATCTGAACACTTCAATTTCAAATTGGAAGACAACACATTCATAGCAGAAACCGTTTGACAAAAGGAAGAACAAGGGTTGTACTGTACCGGGCCTTTGAATCGTGGCTCGGGCTCAACGCAGGCGAAGCGCGGGTCTTCCGTTACAGGGGCAGCAGTAGCAGAGTCCTGTTGACAACGGATACGGGAATTTGAGGGTAAAAGGGTTCGAACTGAAGAAGATAATGTAAGCTTTGGAAGTGGCAATTGGAAGCCCACAAAGGAAGATTTTGTTGAGGCTGCAACAACATTCTTGTGGGAAAGAAACGGAGGCACAGAAGTGGAACCACACAGCAGCGCCATTCTTTTGCTTTATCGCTCTATCTCTTTGCCTAAATGGCTTCCTTCAGTATGTGCTTGGATAAGGTTGAGCGATATGGGACTCGGAGAGATAAGTTATTGCGGTATGAATTCAACACTTCTTCACTTTTTTTTCCTTTTTGTGCAAAGAATTTTACACTAGGTGAAAATATTTTTGGCTTGATTATGATTACGATTGTTCTAGTTAATAATAATATTCGGAGTGAATTACCTTATGTTAAAAATATTTTTTAATTTAAAATTTAAAAATATGATTTTAATTTTCTATAGACAGAGTAAAAATGACTTTGAAATGTCATTTTAATTCTTCAAATTTAGAATTAAGGAACTAATTTTCACACAAAAAAAATTAGACTAAACTTTCTTTTTTAATTAGGGAGGACAAAAACTAATAATTAAACGTATGCTTTTTTAATTGTTTCTTTCTAAAAGTTTGTATTAGGTTTTTATTTAGTTTGAACTTTAATTTTTTTTCTTAATCTAACTTAAACTAATATTAAAATTGTATTTTCTCCTAACTAACTGAGCATATTAAATGTAACACTCATTGGGATAGGTTTCGAAAATGACTCTAATACCATATTACGAAGTGGACTTGAGGTTTGCACCCACTTTTATACAATGAATTGTCCTCATCAGATTTGTTTGTTAAACTAAAACTATCGTTTTACAAACAAAGCATAACCATGATTTACACTTAGTTATTTTCAGCACTTAACCAAATCATGGGTGTTAGACTTTTCCATAACAATTAAGGCTTCTTTTTCCTGCACCCCTACATTTTTCTTCTTGCACCCCCACAATTTTCTAAATCCTGAAACTGGCCTTGACCTTTTATTTGAAAAAGGGCACCGTGGTTACCGGAAATCGAGATCTGGGAGTGTGTTATGGATTCATCAATCCGAACTGAATCGTTTTTTTTTTTTATGAGGGGGTGTTCTGAAAGCAAATTTTGCATAAATTATTGATTTCCAGATTGTTGAATCCGAAAGCCTAATTCTATTATGGATTGGTGGATCCAAAATTCTTTTTTTTAATGTGAAATGCATATTTTGAATTACGGATTGGTGGATCCGAAATTTTACCGGAAGTGTCAATCCAAAAATTTTCCAGATTCCATAATCCAGAATGCAAAAAAAATAAATGCAGTTCAAGTGCATTTTAGGGGTTTAAAAAAATAATAAGGACAATTTGATCTTTGCATAACATTTTGGGGTGCAGGAAGAAAAACGTAGGGCTGCAGGAAGAAACTGCCTTATATATTGTCTAAAATTTGAACCAAATATGGGCCTAAATGTTAGCTCTATTTAGGTTTACAAGCCCAATTACAAAAGTCCAATTAAAAGCAAGGAATAACAAATTCATAATTTTCTTTATAAAAATTAAGCAAATCTACCTTAACTTTTAAAATTGTAGAAAATAACATACAACTCCAAATCCAACAAACCATATATATCCCATTTTGAACTCCAGAAAATGTAGAATCAAATGCAATTGGAATCAACCGAAAATAATATGTAGGAAAAAAAGAAAAAGTTATGGCCAAAATAGTAAATAAAGGTCAATTAGATGAAAATACAAAATTAAAATAAATATGTACATTAAATCCAATTTATGACTACTAAAAGAAAATGAGTTAAAAACTAAAAATAAAACATATAAAAAATGTTTTTAGTGTACAAAATGTGTCATTAATTAACAACATAAATATTAGGATAAGATTATGTGATTGGTTGTTATAGAAAATTAAGTGTTATGGCTAGGAGACCACAACCTTAACTTGACGATGATAGTGATATTCGTAATCCAATCTGGGTGATATTCAAACATTCTAACAAGGTTTAAACACTTTAAACCTAAATATTTGTTAATATTTTGACAAGATTCACAAAATAATTGATGATTTTAATTAAAGATTTAAAGAACTCTAACACCCTTAAGTAAATATGATTGTTTATAAAAGTCTAAAGTTGAGGTGTGGTTTTGCATCTTCTTTTTCTTAACTTGGACTAATAGTGTAATCAAGTTTTTGTGTTTTTCTTATATTGTAGCATTAAATTATACCTTGGTTTATGTCTCATAATTTACTTTGTTTATGTCTCATAATTTTTATAATATAGATTAATAATTGTCTTACTATGAGAATTAATGTAAATACTCCCATTTGGTTTAATGTTATTCTTAGTTATTTCAAATTCAATGCTTATTTCATTACACTCACATTTTTTTATGAAATTTTATTTCAATTAATTTAAAATTTATTTTACTTTAATTTATATTTAAAAATTTACTTAAATTTATATTTAAAATTTTTACTTTTAAATAATCTTATTTAAAACTTTAAAAGTACTTAATAAAAGAAAGTATCCATGAATATCTAAGAAGTCCATGGGGTATCAAATAATTTTCCTCCATTTTTTAAATGGGCACTTAACTTGTAACATGATATTTTTTTTAGCCGAGAAATGTAACAAGTATTTAAATGTTCATTTATATTTATTTTTTTAATAGAAAGATACTTTGATAATTGTTTAATTTACTAAATTACCATCTTTTTTATTTTATCACATTAATTAAATAATTTAAACAATTTTCTCATATTTCTCAACTCTTTCCACTTTCTATTTCTCTATCAAAACAACTTTACTTTTCACTTTTTTTCCTTTTTTTCTCTTTCTTTCTTTCCTTTTTCACTGCCCACTTTCTATTCCTTAATCCAGAAAAAAAGTTAAAAGACTCAAACATAAAAGTTATCATATTTAAGACTTAGTTCTATTAATTAATTTCTTAAAAACTATCTATTATTTTAATTATGTTTCTTATTCTAGTCTTCAAATAATCTTATTATAAATATAAAATATTGATCTATAACAATCACACAGCACTCTTTTCTCCTCTATCTCTTATTTAACTTAGAGTATGTAAATGTATAAGATCAGATTTTATCTTATTATAAATATAAAATATTAATTTATTAATGAACAATCAGAGAGCACGTTTTCCTCCTTTATATCTTATTTAACTTCTAGAATATCTCCAATGTAAGGTATATCTTAGTATAAGACTTTTCCAGTAAAACTTTTGAAAATTTCTTATAGATTATATGACATGTAAGATATATTCAAAAGTAGAACAAGATATACGAGAATTTCTTGTAAGAATATACCCTCTTAGAAATATTCTCAGACAACGTATGAGAGAACAATTGTGGAAACACACTTTGATATGTTTAGTAGTTTTCTTTGTGTTGTTTTGCACTCCATTGTATAAAAAATGTAGAAACATTTAAATCCACATCAGCAAAAGCAATTAAGGTTCAATTTACGGCACAAAAACGTGTTCTATGGGAGTGGTTCTGTCAAGTGCCAGCTATGGCATTAAGCATGCCACTGTGTCTTTAGAAAACATATTATTGACAGTGACCAACCCTTATCATTAGATGTTTGGAGATAAAGAGAAGTGTTTTTGCAAACGTGGGCGATCTTGACCAGACAAAAAAGAGAGAACAAGCATATCTTAAATTTCATATCAATTTCTTATGTTCTTGTACATATATGTACTAAACTGAGGGTTTAGTTTGTTATTTGTTTCTGTTGAAGTTTGTTTTGTCGATTGAACAGTGATGTTTCTGTTTGGTGGTTATTCCATCTGTGAGATTGGCAAAGATGCAGCTGGAGTTGCTGGTATTTTCCCTCCTTCAGCTTCTGGGGTGATTTATTCTGGTTACATAGATTTAAAACCAAAAGAAAAAACTTTACTTTTTCGATGAGATAAAATTTAGACCTATCTCTGTCTTGATTATACACTTTTTGAGTTGCAGGGAACATCTTTGCTTTTGGGTTGTTTTTATCCCCCATGTAAGTTTCTTAAAGTGGACACTTTTTGACGATAATTGAGCTGAGAAGAAATTGTTGTTTGTGAATCTTTTCATTGATAATAACAACTCTTGTTCTGTTCTGAACTGTAGACCTACATTTAGGAGAATTATCAGAAATGGGTCAACAGAAATGTTCTCAGGGTTGCCATATGTTTATTCTCTCTTGAACTGCTTGATCTGCTTGTGGTATGGCACACCTCTTATATCACCTCATAATCTGTTGGTGACAACTGTTAATACAATTGGGGCAGCCTTTCAGCTTGTGTACATAATCCTCTTCTTGATATATGCTGAGAAAGCTAGAAAGGTTAATCTTTTGATAAACTATTGGAATGTTATGAATGATAAATACAAAAGAGAAATGGTTTATTTTTAAGCTGTTGTGTACTATAAATTGTGATTTGATAGGTGAGAATGCTTGGATTACTCTTAGCAGTTTTGGGCATATTTGTGATCATACTGGCTGGGAGCTTGCAAATTGATGACAGTGCAATGCGCCGGATGTTTGTGGGATTCTTGAGTTGTGCTTCTCTCATTTCAATGTTTGCCTCTCCATTGTTCATAATTGTATGCTTGTCATTTCCTAGACACCAATCCATTTATCAGTTTCTGCATCTGTTAGCTTGGTGAATTTTGTTTTCTTATTTTGTCTATCTAACTTCTCAGAAATTGGTCATTCGGACAAAAAGTGTAGAGTTTATGCCTTTTTATCTTTCACTTTCCACCTTCCTGATGAGCATCTCCTTCTTTCTTTACGGATTTCTCAGCCATGATGCCTTCATTTCTGTGAGTTTCCTTTCAGCTCGTTTCCTTTTGAGATACTCATTTTAGTTTCAAATCTCTTTTTTTGGTTGGATTTTATGTGAAATAAACCTGTCTGTGTTTGATTCTGTAGGTACCAAATGGGATAGGAACTGTTTTAGGAATTGTGCAATTGATACTATATTTCTATTACAAGACTTTATCCACTGAAAACTGCAGACAACCCTTGATAGTCTCGTATGAATGATCCATGCTGGTGAGTGTTGGCAAAGTGGAGGCATAGGCAAATGCATCATAGGTGATTAAGATTTATGGTCTTGGCAGCAGTGAAATGGTTCTCTGAAATTAGTAGCAGGCATTCTGTGTTTGAAATGATTTCCATGAGTTGAATGAGTGAATTTTGTGGTTTTGAGTGTGAAGTTTTTCCATGCAATTCATGGAGATGTTTGAATTGAAACTTTCCACTATATTTTAATTTCATTTCTGCCGGTGTCTTTTTTGTCAACTTGCTATTGTTGCTATGTGAGAATGAATGCTTTTCCTGAACTGAGAGGATGAAATCTTTGCAATCTTTGAATGATGTTCAGTACAACCTTGATACACCTTAAAAGGGAAAATAGTACCAATGAAAACTCTAAAACCTTCTTACTTCAGGTATTCAATCTCTTCTGTTAGGAACCTATAAACTGAAAATTCTCTTATCTTTTAAAATACATCAATTTTCTGAAGGTCATCATGGATCATAATCTTATTTTATCCATATTTAATTTCAGATTTAAGACTCTGATGAAGTTTTTTGAAGTGCTGTCATTACTTCTAAAGTGGGGTTTATCTAACCTCAATTAACCTACCCATGATATCCCATTTAGCTAATTTTCCCCATTATGTATTTGTCGGGCTTCAGTTGGTGGTCTAATAAGCAACCTTGTTGCATGAAGATTATTCTAGAACTTTATCTTAATGTAATGCTATTAGGCTTATAAGATGAGTTTTGCAGTCATTTATATACTATGAAATGTTCTTATCTCTAGTCGACGTGAGATCTTCAACAAATGTTAATGTACAATTATAGCAAAATTGAATGTCAGCATGAACAATGTAGTTAAATTTTTAAGAAGTAAGATTAGGGCCATTAGGAGATTGAAGGAAGAAACATAAAAGGATATTGTTAAAATTTGACATCTTCATAAAAAGAGGATTTCACAGTAAACCAAGTATGAAGTTAACAAAAAGTTGTAAATGATCTCCTACTTGATAACTTGTCAGCTAAACTAGATACCATTTTGTGTAGTTTCCACAATTTTCAGATAGCCATAAACTTCCTTTGCGTTCTTTCTATTCTTTGCTTTTTTTACTGCAGCTTCCTCATGTGTCATTTATGAAATGATATTGAAATGGAAGATGCATCATTGAATTCTAGGAAAAAACTGCAATTTTATGAAATGATAATTACGTATTTGAACTGATCACACCATGTCATTACTGTGAAGCTGCATTGTCTGTCTGATACAACTTACAAGATAGAAAAACCCAGTAAGCGAGTACTAAAGTAAATCTCTTAGAGTAGTCCTCACTGTAACAGTTCCTACTTCCTGCATCAAACAGCATAAAAGTTAGAAATAAACAAATGCAGCCAAAATGTTGTCTGAAACTGAAACAATGACATTCCTGTGATTCAGTATCTTGAAGCAAATACTGTTGCATCCTATTGAGTAACAAGAAGTTATTGGGGAAGAAAATTCAAACTTTTTTGTGTGTGCATTCATGCATTCATTTAAAATGAACATAGACAACTCAATTTTGGCAACACATGTTGAGGGTGTAGGAGAGGATTTGAGTTTGATTCTCATTGAACATATCCATGAGGGACACAGAATTATAGGTGAGATTAAGCATCAGCACTGCAATAAGACCAAAACTTCTTGGGATATCTTGGGGTTTATTAAAGAAATGGACATAAGTATCATGCAATCACTCATTTTGCTTTATAGGTACCAAATCATTATTGTCCAAATTCATCATGTTAGTCTTAAAACTGAGAGTGGAAAGAATCATCCTATCTACAAGTAAGAATTTGATTATCCTATATGATGAGTATGAAGGTGATGAAGAATTACCTGTTGTGAAGTTTCCATGAAGTGGTGCGTTTCATTCTCTGAATCACGAAGAAGTCTTCCTTTTTCATCATAGAGAATGAGGCCACTAAAACTTGGCAACTCACACTTCCCCCCTCTTAGTATTGGTCTTTGCCACACTGGAGATTCTGAGTTATTGCTTTGCCACCCACTTTCAAGACCCTGCCTTTGTAAGCCAAGTAGTGGGGATCCCCTCTCTCTCTGCCATGCCATGTTCTCCTCCAATTTGCTTGCCTTGCTCCACAGCATTGACCCCATCAGGACCCTCTTCACTGAAATCCACCCTACACAACTTGGCTCTGACCATTCTGTAGGTGAAGCAGTAGCAGCAATAATAGTATTAGCATTAGTATTAGTAGTTGTTGTGGTATCCTTTTCATTCTCTTCATCCAAAGCACCCTCTTGGTGTACAATCTTATTGTTAAAGGCCTTCCTTCTAAGTGTGATAACAATGCAAAGGCACACAAGAGCAAAGGTTGCACATCCAAGTAGAAGAACAGCACCTAGTGTTGAAATCTTCAATTTGTCTTCCAAATCCCACAAAGCTTCCATGAGTTTTCTTTTTCCTTTTCTACTTTGAGTATGACCAAGTGAACTGAGGAGGAGCCTAGTTTGTTTTTTAGTAGAATATGTTTAGTAATTAATGTAGAATGATGATAAAAGGATGAAGCATTCATAGTGATGTTGGCAAGTTTCATATGAGATCCACCGCTAGTGGAATTGTTGAAATTTGGACCCCAATAAACACCTCTGGTTGTAGTTAATATTGTTACCGGTTGAATTCAAAGGTGGCTCACCGTTCAATGATTAATAAAGGCTTCTCACGCGAATTCTGTGCTACTCATCAAGTGATGATGCAAAACTTACTTAGATCTTTGGGAATGGGAAGTAGAAGCTATGTGCATCTACTCTGGTAGAGAGGTCATGCAAAGTAAAACTAAAGCTGTAATTTATAAAAAAATATGGCTGTATCTTCCTTCACCTCCATAACCCACACTCAATAGGTTATACGAAAAGTAGGTGAAAAGTATGATGAAAATGCGGGGTGGATCATGCGGGCTGGCCTATGGGTTATGCGGGTCGGGCCGCTACTAAAAAGTGCGGGATGAACTCACTAATCTAACTCACTAACCCACTTAGGTCGGTCCTGCATAACCCGCAATCCGTATGGGTCAACAACGGGGCAGGACGCGTTAGTCTGCTGGCTCGCATAAATAAATAAAAAATATTTTATTTTTTAAAAAAAAAAATCATACCTACTCACACATTATTATTGGAATGTGATTTTTATTTTATTTTATTTTAAAAAATTAAATTTAATGTAAAAAAAAATATGTTTTATTTCAATCATTTAAAGAAGTTAATATTAAAAATAAGAGTGCATTTAGTTTTAAGTAAAATTTTACATTTAAAATTGTTAATAAAAAAATAATATAAAGAAGAGATTTCATTAAAATATTTTGTAGCAAAATTTTGATAAGATATTCTCGTACAATTATATACATACAGAAAAAGAATATATGCAAAAACAAAACATTAATTATTTTTAATCAAGTCTTCTAACAATCCGTATAGTTGAATGCCTTTATATTTTTTTTATCTTAATTGAACGAATTAAAACAAAGATGGAATTTTAATTTTTCAGTAGCAGAAATATTTTTTTTATAATTAAATTTTAATTTTAAAAAAATATTTTCCTTATGCGGATGAGCACTTCTGGTACGAAATGGGTCAACCTGACTCTCATTTTGCAGGCTAAATGCGGGACGAGCCTATGTGGGGTGGGTCAACTCACATTGTCACTCCTAACAAAAAAGACCATTTTATTTTTGAAAATATATATTCGGATGTTACAATTAGAAAATATATTTTTCTATTTATATTTCCTGAATTAATTCAGAAAGTATTTCTAATTCTTTTTTAATAAAAAAAATACGTATTGATTATAGAATTCATAAAGTATTTCTAGATCCAAAAAATATTTTATAGATTCTATAAAAATACCTTTTAGATTTTATAATCTATAATATAAATTTAAAAGAAAAAAAACTTATTTTGAATGGTAGAAGTTGGAATCTATAAGTATAATTTGTCCAGATCCGAAATGAAAAAAAATAATTGAATAAAGAGTATTATTTGGTATGTTTATAAGTATGGAGGTGCACAAGCACGTGAAGAAACAGCCAAAATATGATCTAAATAAGTGATTAACTGATAATGGAAATGCGTGAAAAATAAATATCACTTTACTTTCAAATAAGTCAATCATGAAGAGGATTTAGTTTGGTGTCAGATTAAAAAAATATAAAAACTTAGTCAAACCAAGCAAATAATGCATATCCTCGTATTAACAACAGTAAATAGGAAAAATATTTATATAATTATTGGTTGACCAATAATTAAATCAAAATATTATATTCAAAATTTATATATATTATCATTCCCACTAATATAACTATAATTCTAAAAAATCATACATATTTTATTCTTTTTTAAAATTCTTAAATTCATTAATAATTTAATATCAGAATTAAATTTTTTTGAGATATAATAAAATAAAGAAGTCACATTTAAAAATTGGTTATGAAAAAAACACATCATAGTTAAGATCTTATTAATTAGAATAAAAAACAAGACAAAATTATAATTATTCAAATTTTTATATTTCAAACATTCTTTCTTTGCATATGTAAATAAATAAATAATATACTATTAAAATAGTATTTCAATATTAGTGAGGTAAGAGAGGCTTATCTTTTCTCTTCATAAATGAAACACAACAAGTAATACACGAGTAGAAACAATGAGTTTTTGTTTTCCTTCGTTTCTTTCTTCAGAAATGATTAAGAAAAAGTGAAAAATGAATAAAAATAAGAAATTTTATGTTTTAGTGTTAAGGAGAGGATGAACCGAACAATAAAAAAAAGAATATAAAAAATATTTTAATTTTCTTCTTCTTTACATTTTATCTATTTTATATTTTTAATTATATTTTAATATTTATTAAAATTAAATGACATATATTATAAAATAAATAAATTGAAGATAATGAGAAAAATAATTACGCATATAAAACTATTTTTTAATATTAAGATTAATTTTTGCGGTATTTAATATTATAAATTTATTTAATTATTACATTTTTAACCCTTTACTATATGTATTATGTGTTTTTAATATCTAAGTAATTTTTTAAAAGTGAGTTTAAGTCTTCCATGCATCTAATAAAACTCCACTAATAGTACTTTACATTTTAGAAAGTTAATAGTTAAAAATCAAGGTGCTGTAGAGTTTTAAGGTGGGTAACTCATATACTAAATATTGATAGTTTTTTTTTTCGTGGTTTCGAAGATCTGATGCTCTCTTTGATTATTTTTTTTCATATTATAATTTTACAGTTTTTTGGATTGAGCAACAAGCTAGTGAGATTCAACAATTTGTAAATGAATATCTAAATTGATTTTGTTTTTTATTTTACAATTTAGATCTTAAGAATAGTATTTCATATTAGACGATCTAAAATACAAATTTTTTATTGTGTAATTCAAAATTTAAAAAATAGTCAGCTGAATTATTAAAGTAAAATATAAAATTGAGTTCAAATTTGTGTTTGAGATTGTGGAATTTATAATACTCTTTATTAAGTTTTGAATCGAGTAATCGAAAGGTTAAATTTGTATTTTGGATTTAGGATGCAATGAAAAGCATCATAACTTTATAGTGTAATGAAATTAAAGCATCATTTTTTAAGAAAAGTTTACACGTTGCGAAACATATATTTAACATAAACTTTATAAAAAAAAAGAACACAAAGGTTTGCCTTAAAATATGCATTCATGCATATTGATGAAGAGTATGAGTAGGTCATGTGTGTTTGTGTTGGTACTCAACATTGTGATTACATTTATATGTACACATGGTCTACCATATATGTGATATAGCAGGTATAATATACCACTTAATGCACAAAACTAATGTCATGTTGAATCCTTTTAAGGAGGTTGACATTGTTGGTAAAGTTACAATTAAAATGAAGTTGTGTAAAATTGCATATCTATATATGACATTGTTGTGTGCACTAGTAGAAAAATTCAAAACCGAAGGATTACAAAAAAAACTCAAAACTAATAGGTTTGCAAGGTCTACAAAAGCATGACTCATACTGTTTTGAGCATTTTAATATACATTATAGTTCTTCTACCTAAAATTCAAGTAAGGAGAGAGGAAAACCTAAAGTGTTAGATCAAAGTTGAACCAACCTTATGTTTAGTTGTGGTTATATGCTTAATAACAAAGTATAAAACATTATTTTATAAGCATCAGGTCTCGATAGACACAAGCACTTCATCTAATCAAATAGACACACATGTTTTACTTATATGCTTCATCTGATAAGCTTTTGCTTAGACAAAGGATAAGTACACTTTGTTTGGTAAGCTTTTGCTTTAATTGACTTAAGTGCTTATACATCATTAATTGATTAGATTTTGCTTGCATAAATGATAAGTATGAAGCATTTAATGGTAAATGTTAAATACTTATAAATGTTTATTTTATGCTGATTAGATTTCTTATAGGGAATGTTTCACTAGTTGTTTCTTACAAAAGCTCCTAAAGTTGCTCCATCCAACCAACTTTTTGTTGGAAAAAATGTGAGGCTAAGCTAAACCAAGAGGAGGGTGAATTGGTTCTGAAAACTTTTTGAAAAGATTAACCCTTTCTTAAACTCTTTTGAAACACTCATCTTATGAGAAAATTGAATGCAATTGATTGTGGAATTAAGATTGATAAAAATTTCACACACCAAAACTTATACAGTAGTAACAATATGAAAGTGATAAAGAACGGATAAGATATATTACATAAGATTTATATTGGTTCAAATCACAACATATCCTACATCTAGTCTTAGCTATTCACCCTTAGAATAGCCAAAATTCATTATCCTTGCATGTTTACTACAAGCACTCAACATATGCAAAACATATATAGGACAAAAAAAAACACAGGAAATCAACTCTTGAATACAATTAAGGACGATATGTCCAACTCTTGGATCACACCAAGAGGAAAGAAACTTGAATCAACCCAATGATGATCATAACTTTATTCAAATTTAGAACCTTTAATCATAGTTGTATTGATATAAAATTATGTATAAATTCATTGTTTTAAATAGAATTTATCCAACTGGATTTATTTTGATCTTAATTTCTTTTACTATTAATTTTATATTCTTAATCACCGTAGACGGTATAATATTTCTTAGAATAGACAGTCTAGTGGTTACATGGAGTAGACAGTCTAACCACTCATCTGCCAAGACTCAACTGAAGAAAGCACCTAAACAACATCAAGTGTAATAAAGACAAAAGTGTAGAAAGAGTATGATGCGAATAACATAGACTAGAGGGTTTGATAGACATATAGGTGAAGTTGGCTCCAAAAAGGAGAGACTGAATGGACCCTTAGATTCTTTTTTCAACGAATAAATAAAGACTATCTCTTAGACCGTCTAGTAATAAAAAATCAAATTGTCTAGCATAATTGTTTAGGCAAACCCTCTAACGAGAATAATAGAATAAATAACAAAGCATGAGCAATAACAAGTGTAACGAGAGGTTAGCACACAATAATTTATCCTAGTTCACCTAAACTCAGACTACATCTAATCCCCTTAAGTAACTTCTTAAGAGCTTCAACTAACCAACTAGTTACACGAGTATTTTCACCTCTCCAGGTTACAACGAATATTCTCACTTCTTCGAGTTACAACAACTATTCAAACCTCTTTAGATTACACCTTAACTTCGCCTAAGATTAAAAAATCTCAAAAGAAATAAAGAACACTCTTAGAGATACAAAGAAAGTTGACATGGGTATAACTTCACAGAGTGAAGAATTACACTGATTTCACACGCAACTCAAAAGACATAATGCTCTAAAGACTAGAGTAGAAACTCACTGCAACACTCAATAGTGTATTCAACAAGATCATAATATCTCTTTTTGTTGTTTGTCATGCCTTTTGTTCTCCACCTTCAATCTCCTTATATTTGCACTTGGGCACTTGAGTTGGTTAAACTTGGATATTACAGTATCTTTATCTTTTTCGTGCTATACGCTCAAAGTATAAAGCTTGGATTTCCAATTTGTTTTTTCTTCAAACCTATTTAAGAAACTAATTTAAATGTATTTGCAATATGGGTTAGTAAAAGCAAATCAAATTTTAATCAAAAAATTGTTTCATTATAGACAACGCGTGATGCGAAAATCGGGTACTTGAGATTTTCAATTTATTCAAAATTGATTTTGTTCCAAGAAGATTGGGAGATATTCACAATTCATTAGAAAATATATTTCTAAGGTTTATTTGAATAAACCTGTTTAGGAAAAGATGGATTTTAAAGATACATTAAAAATAAGGACGAATAGATTTTATGCATAGATTTAAATCTTTTCATTTTTGGACTCCAAATCTATCTAATTCTACTTCTTGAAATAAGCAAACAAGATATTGCTTAAAACTAAGCAAACTAACCAAGAAATCTAATTAAAGAAAATATTTTAATTCTCAACAAGCGTTCAAAAACAATTCCTTTGATAGAAACTCAATTTCGAAAAGATAAAAAATAAATCATAACCTGCTACAGAAAATTGAAAAACAAAACTTTATTGAAAAAAACCTTAAAATTCAATGAGAAATCACAAGGGAATCAACCTAAAAAAATTTAGCCTTCCATGTGGATGCAAAAAATAAGAAAAATAAATAAAAGTAGGTTTAATGTGTGTTGTGCGCCTTTGAAACGCGATGCTAAAAAACGCCACCCCGTGTTTATTCTCCAAAAGTCTCTTTTATAATTTTTTTTTTCTTTGCACAAAGTTTACCTCAGGATATTGTTTACAATTATTAAATGTTTCCTTTCTTTTTTAAAAAATTATCAAGCAAATATCTTCTTTTCTGATAAGTTCCGGATCTCTTTCTCGCTTCTCTTCTAGATATTCTTTCCAAAATCGATTTAGATTTGTGCATTCATTATAATTAAACATAGTGTCGTTGTGAGAAATATCTGAAGAAGATTTACTTGAACAATATCTTTGAAGAATATTTACTCAGTTTTTTGTGAATTTAACAGGGGATTTTTAATTTCAGAATTTCGAGAGAATATCTCTGCAAAAGATTTGTTTCTAATTCTTTTTCTAAGATATTGCAGATTTAATTCTCTAATTATTTAACTCATATTTCATTTCTTGTTTTAATTCAAACAACAACTTACACTTTCACGTTATTCGACCCACTCATAGTGGTAGGCGCTTCTATCAGATCGTCTTGTTAGACACTTCTATCAAACAATCTACTACAATTAAAACATAAGATTAAAAAAATAAAGTTAAAGCCAAAGTAAACTCAATTAGATTAATCTCAATTAAAATAGTGGATTTATTCATGATTACATTCCAAGAATATATTATTAAAACTTTAAAGTGTGAATGAAATTATGCTCATCAGTATGCTTTCTCATGAAGTTGTCAAGAAGTTTTTCTTTTCTTCTTCTCCTTTAGAATGGGGAAAGTTAGTTTGGTCTCACTTCATTCCCCTTTCAGATCTTTAGTTATTTGGAAAGTTTTGCATAATAGACTTCCTATTGATAAAGATGTCCAAAAAATGGATGTTATTTTATGTTCTATGTGTTCTTTATGCAGGAAGAATGGGAAACATGTTTGTCATTTATTCTTTGATTGTCTTTTTGCCTAATATTTTTGGACTTGGGTTCATAATTCCTTCTAGTACTTGTCTAACATTATTTTTGCACAAATTATTTCTTTCCTTAATCTCCAAGTAGTCACTTGGTTAAGCTTATTAGGCTTTCAACTATCACCTTCACTTTATTGATAATTTAGAGAATGAGGAATTATCCTATATTTCAAAAATACATCACCTTAGACTTTGGTATTGTTAAGGAATGTGTCCATATGTCAGTTAATGCTTAAAAACATAAAATATGCATAATGATATTTCTAAATTTTTTCTGTTAAAGTTTATTTTATCAGCATGAGACCTTCCAAGGTTTTTGTCCCATTTCAAGGGATTTGACAATTTTCTGATGTTGGCCGGATTAAAGTCAATACCGATAGAGCTACTATAGGTTCTCCAGGTTTACTTGCTTGTGTTGACATCTTTAAAGGTAGTAGAGAGGGATATATAAGGAGTTTCTCTGCTTTCTCGGGGGATCGAAATTCATTATACACTGAGATCATAGTAAGTTCACTACTCTGGTGATTAATAATAGAATGGATTTTTTATGGTATTTGATTTCAACCATCTTGTAATAGTTTAGATTTTTTCCATATAGATATCAACTTCCTATGTTTAGAATTTAATTAGGAGTTATCTCTCTTGTAACATAAGTTTGGTTAAAGGAAAAAAAATAACTACTAATTACTTTAGATTCTAAATTAATCTTTAATTATAACACTACAAGAAAATCATGAAATAGAAACTAATTTTTAGTGACAAAAAATAATTAGTTGTTATAGTGATTAAATTAGAGACCATTTTAGAGACTCCAAAATTTTTGGTTTCTAAATTAGTTTCTATTATTGTTAAATGGTTTCTAAATTGATATTTAATTAGAAACCAATGTTTTTGCTACCAAATTTAGAAACCAAATAATTGGTAGTTAAAACCTTGGTTGGTAATTAGATACCAATTTAGAAACTATTTAACAATAATAGAAACTAATTTAGAAACCATTTTTTTTAAGGTTTTAGTGGTGTTTTCTATCATTCTTGATGGGAAATTATTGGGACAGATGTTTGCAATGTTGTTCAACAGTTTTTTAAACCAAATTGGGTTCTCCCTAGAATGAACAGTAATGTGGTATCTCTTATTCCTAAGATTCAGGGTAATGAATCCATTAAAGATTACAGGCCAATTGTTGTTGTTAATTTCAAATTTAAGATTATTTCCAAGATAGTGGCAGATATCCTTGCACTTGTGGCTGCTATAATCATTTCTCCTAATCAATATGGGTTTGTGCAGGGTAGACAAATTCAGGCTTGTATTGGTATTGCTTCTGAAGCTATTAACATGCTTTCTAAAAAAGTTAGAGGAGGTAATGTGGCTTACAAAGTTGATATTCATAAAGCCTTTGACACTCTGAGTTGGAAGTTCTTATTATTACTTTTGACACGCTTTGGTTTTCACCCATCGTTTGTCGGTTCAATTATTACAATTCTCCATTCAATTATGCTTTCTATCAGAATAAATTACAGTTTGGTGGGGTTTTTTTCCTTATAGTAGAGGTGTCAGACAAGGTGATCATTTGTCTCCTTTACTTTTTTGTCTTACAGAGGAAGTTCTTAGTAGAGGTATCTCGAAGCTTGTGAATGGTAAAAAGATTCTACATATGGCTAGTCCGCAAGATTATCTCACTCCCTTTCACTTACTTAGGAGTGTCTATCTTTGTTGGTGCTCCAAAGTGTCGATTTCTTCAACCTTTGGCTGATAAAGTCAAATTGAAGCTAACATCTTGGAAAGATAAATCTCTTAGCATGATGGGCCATATTTAGTTGGTCAATATGGTGATTACTGGATTTATAGCTTATAGCTTTAAAATGTATAAATGGCTTGTTTCACTTCTTAAGCAAGTTGAGCAGTAGCGTCAAAATTTTATTTGGATTGGTGATATTCTGAAAAAAAAAAAAAGGAATAACTATTGTTAATTGGGCTACGATTTGTTCTCCTTTTGAGAATGGAGGTTTGAAGATTATTAACCTTCATCATGAAAATAATGTGTATCTTCTTAAGCTTACTTGGAATTTTGCTTATAGTAACAAACCTTGATCTTTTCTCTTAAAAACCAGGGTTCTTAAATCAAAATACGAGTTTAGAATGGTTTATAAATCCTCATCTCTTTGCCTTGGAATTAAGCAGATTTATTCTATTATACTTTATTATACTTCTTGGACTGTTGGTACATGTACTTTTATTAATTTCTAGAATGATAAATGGTGTTCTACTACATCTTTAGCAAATATTGCAAGGTTATCTCATGGTGTTTACTAATAAGTGCCTAATTTTAGTAATATTTCTTATTAAAATATAGGCATTTATGAGTATTAATTTCTAAATTACATATAAAATAATCCATAATTTATGAATTTATACCTTTTACATATTTTATGATCTTTATTTGAATAAGAACATTTTATTCCCAAATTTTGTGTTAATTTCATGTTTCTTGGGAAGAATGGAGATGATTGTGCTAAAACAGAATTGTATAAGTTACAAGGAGAAAGTTGGAAGGCACATGAACACACAAAAGTACAAAAAGCTCAACTCAGCAACAGAGCAACTCGCTTAAGCGAGTCTCTTCTCGCTTGAGTGAGAATGCTCTAGTGGCAGTGTTTAAAAATCGACACCTTTCTCACTCAACGAGTTATATCTCTCTTGAGCGAGAAAACACTCGAACCATTGGGCCATTTTATGTTTTAATCAACAAGCCCATTAGCGCGACGCAAGAAGTCACCTAACCCTAGCAAATTAGGTTAAATAAGGGGCTTGAGGCTCCACCCTAGTGTGCAAGATTGACAAAAAAACACCATTGAGTGACTTGTAACCCAATTGGGAGAATAAAAGGTATTAGAAGATGTGTGGCTAATTCTACCCTTTGGGATTAGGAGTAATTTGTTCAAACTCTTATGTATTAAGATGATCTCTCAACATAATATTATGTTCTTGATTAATTATTGGTATTATTGTTTTGCTTCTAATTCTTAATCTAGAATCTTAAATCTGACTGGAAAGTATTTGTAGGGTTCTAACCTAATCAATAATACTTTGTATATTTGAATACTAAGAATAGACTTGAAATGTTAATTGCTATCAACGTCCGATCTTATAACTAAGTTGTTTTTATAAATATGCGAGGAATTGATATTTAGGAAGCATCTTAAGAATTTTATATACGAGAAATTGATATAAATAATTTTTATATGGGCATCAATATCAATCAAAGGACATAATATTATCAGGCTAATCTAAATACAAGAGTGAGAAAGATGAAACCCAATCCCTATTTTTCCAATTGAAGCAACAACTCTTTGAATTGTTTTCTTGTTAATTCTTGCCATCATAATAATTCTCAAACCAACTTTTATTATTCTGTTTTTATATTTAGCGAATCTTTAACTTTAATATTCAATTGTTCCTTGTGGGGTCGATATCCGTCCTTAGGGACACATTATTACTTCTGACAAAGCAGTGCACTTGCCGTAAAAAGTCATCAAGTTCATTCTGGATACAGTCTTTCATTTTTGGACTGGTTGTGATTGGAATATTTCCTTGTCTTTACAGCAGATACCTCTTTTGTTTTTAATCATATCATGGTTAGGGAGAAACATGATATTCCTAATTAGATTCTAGATTAATCTAGTCGTTTCACTCTTAACTCGGCTATGACTTTTTTCTTGGAACCAGGGGTTCCCTGTGGTTGGGGTAAATTCATTTGGTCTTCATATATTTCATCTTCCAAAACTTTAGTACTCTGAAAAACTTTTCATGGGTGGCTTCCTACAGATCAACATATTCAGAATAAAGGTTTGCATATATGTTTTATGTGTACACTTTGTGAAAAGTGATAAGTGTCTAATTTCAGTAATATTTCATATTAAAATATAGGCACTTATGAGGATTTATTGCTAATTTACATATAAAATAATCCCTAATTTATGAATTTATACCTTTTTACATTTTTTATGATCTTTATTTGAATAAGAGTATTTTATTCCCAAATTTGGTGTTAATTGCAGATTTCTAAGGAAGATTGGAGATTTGGATTAAAGATGAATGATTTAAGCTAAAAAGATAAAAATAGAAGGTCCCAGAATGGAAAAGATGCAAAGAAAGATTGGGCCTTTTTTTTATGTTTTATCATTTAGCCCATTAGCGCGACACAATAAACAACCTAACCCTAGAAAACTAGGATAAATAGAGGGCTAGAGGCTCAACCTTAGTGTGCCAGATTGAGAGGAAAACACCATAGAGTGAATTGTAACCCAATTGGGAGAATGGAAGGTGATAGAAGTATGCGTGGCTAATTCTACCCTTTGGGATTGGGAGTAATCTGCTCAAACTCTTATGTATTGAGGTGATATTTTAAATATTAATATTCAGTTCTTGATTGATTATTGGTATTGTTGTTTTACTTTTAATTCTCCGTGACAAATTGAGAATCTTAAATCTGACCGGGAGGTATTTTTAGGGTTCGGACCTAAACAACAATACTTAACATATTTGAGTGCTAGGAATAGACTTGAAATGTTAATTGCTATTAAACGTCTGAGCTTCGTTCTAAGTTGTTCTTATAAGTATGCGAGGGATCGATAGTTAGGGAACATTCTTAAGGATTTTATATGCGAGGAATCGATATAAATGATTTTTATACGGGCATCAATTTCAATTAAAGAACTTAATATTAACATGCTAATCAAAATACATGAGAGTGAGAGAGATGAAACTTAATCCCAATTTTTCCAATTGAAGCAACTAATTCTTTGTTTGTTTTCTTATTGATCAGTGCCAACATAATCACTTCAAACTCTTTTTTATTGTTCTGTTGTTATATTTAGCGAATATTGTACTCGATAATTCACTGTTCTTTGTGGGATCGATATCCGTCCTTAGGGACAATTATTACTTCTGACAAACGCGGTGCACTTGCCGTAAAAAGTCATCAAAAAGCACGAGGAATCTATTCAACATTTATTTTTTTGAATGTTCTAATTCTTTGCATATTTGGAGTTGGGTTCGGAAGATTTTTCTTACTTCTCATTGCTCTAATAAGTATGATCTTCTTTCTTTTATTAAGAGTGATGGTAGTCCTTTGGTTAAATTGATTAAGTTTGTTGTGATAAATTTTTCTATTTGGATGATATGGCGCATGAGGAATTATGCTATTTCAGTAATTAAAGATTTAACTTGTCTAGTGGGAAATTCGTCTAAAGCTTTAATGAAGAATAAGATGTTGGATTTCAACGTGATTAAGTTTTTTTGTATTAATATTTGTACTGGTAAAGTTCTTCGTCCTCCACCTATTCGATGGGAGTTTCCTTCACCATGTTAGGTTAAAATTAACACTGATGGGGCTGTTAGGGGATTTCATGGTCTTGCTACTTGTGGAGGTATTTTCTATGGGAGTATGGGGAAGTTTATTGGTGTTTTCTCTGCGTTTCTTGAAGTTCAGACTATTATGCTTGCTAAGATTTATGGAGTTATACATGCTATCGAGAAAACTCAAAAGATGAGGCTTACTAATGTATGGCTTGAATGTGATTCTGCATTGGTTTATGTTGCGTTTACTGCTAGGACTAGTGTTTCGTGGATGTTTCGTAATTGATGTTATACTTGTCTTAATTATTGTGAGAAAATCAGGTTTATGGTTACTCATATTTTTCATGAAGGGAATGTGTGTACTGATATGTTGGCTAATTTAGATTTTTTTTCATAGAAAATCATTTCATTGGTATAATAGGTTTTCATCTAATTTGTTCTTAGAATTCTTTATGAATATGTATAGTCTACCAATATATCGTTTTTTTTAACATATGGGTTTTGGTCTAGTCCATTCATATTTTTTTGTATTTTTTGTATTTTTTGAATAATTTTTCTTTTTCATGTGAGGGCAGATGATTATTGTTACTTGAAATGTTAGCCTAACTGAGATCTCAAGTTGCATAATGATGTCTAACATGAAAGCTTTTATAAAAAATAAAAATATATAACTATTTTTTACTTAGCATTAAATATTTTTATTAAATAATATAACTTTATTAAAAACTATTAATTATATTATATTTAATAAATATAGTATATTTAATTGTGTTCATAATTTTCAAAATAAAAAGTAAGAATTTTTATAAAATTTTACTTCAAATATATTTTATATATTTTGTTTGATCAAAGTCCGTATATCTTTTAATTTTGTTTTGTTTTTAAATAATAAAGTATAAAATATTTTTTTTATAAGTATCAAGTCTTGTCACACGCCATCAAGTCTTGTCACACGCAAGTGTATAAATATTTTTTAATTATGTGTTTCGTCTCATCTCGTCTTACTTAGTACTCTTTATTTGATAAATTATTTTTGAAAAAACAATAAATATACTTCGTCTAACAGATAAACTTTAAATATTTTATAATACACAACAAAGACTTATCAATCACTAATTTTAGCTAACAATATAAAACTGTGACATAAAACATAAAGATCTTATTAATCACTAATTTTAGCTAACAATATAAAACTGTGACATAAAACATAAAGATCGTGGTTTAAATTTTAAGCAATAGTTTAGTCTCGATTTTCCAGCCATGGATATATTGACCTAAATAGGTCACATTGTTAACATTTAACTTTTCTTTAGGAATTTTTTTTTAAGTGTTATATTTATATTTAGTCCACAGTTATTTAATTGTGATAATTACCTTTAGATAATTGTGCTTATTCTTTCATACTATATTTATATTATAATTATTTTTATTATTGTTATTGTTATTAACAATATGTTAAAAAAAATCAAAATAAAATCTTAGGACATAAAACTTATAATCATTACACCAAACACCAAACAAATTATGTGATTATATTATAATTATTATTATATTTATAATGATTATTATAATTATTATGATTATGATAATTATTATGTATATTATTATTATTTTTGTAATTAATATTAATATTATTATTAATAACAATAACATTATTAATGGTAATATTAATAATATTAATGATGATAAGAATATCAATATAGATAATACTAATGATAATAATAATATAGTAATAATATTAATAATTTAGATTTCGATTTATAAACTAGTGGAAACTTGTGATTTAGATTTGAAAATGTGTTGGAAAATGAAAAGCAAATCAAAACTTATAGTATATTTGGAATTCGAAAGCAAAATATATTTTTTAAAATTCTATCAGTGGATTAGTTCAATGTGATTTAAAATATTCATTATTTAAAAAACGTGAGTTAAACTAACCATGTTTTCAAAATCGATGTCTATATAAAATTATATAACTTTAATGAAATATAGTTTAAAATACTCATAATTAAATGTCACTTTTCTTTATTTTAGGCCATACATTTTTATGTGATTTATTATTTTTTAAAGACGGTTATCACAAACTGCGCATTAAACATCCATGATTCAAAAAATATGATTTTATTATAAGTGTTGTATTTTTCACTTTTAGGCCACATTTATATACCTGTGATTACTTTTAGGTCATGGTTTTGTTGTTTAACCCACACATTCTAAAAACAACACTTAAACAAATATGGTATAAATAATAAACATTTTCATAACACATGGTCTTTGATAGTCCTTAAACCACACTTGCAAAATCATTACATTTTTTTATGTTTAGGCAACGATTATATACGTGTGACCTAGTTCAGTGATACCTAAAGTAAAAAATGGTGTAGTGAGTATTTATTCGTTGTATGTAGGGAATGTTCATCTCTTCGTTTCTCTTAAGTGGATATCACAATAATATGTCTACATCAAGATCTTTTGAAGGGCATACTTAAAGTTGATCCACACAAACAAATTTTATGAAAAAGCATAATATCAATGTTGTGGAGTCATTCATATGTTTTTTTGTTGAAGAGGAAAGAAACAACCTGCCTAAGTGTGATAAGTCGTGTCATGTACCAGATAAGTTGCGTAAAGAGGTCACATGCACTTAATGCTACATGAAGAGCATTTAATGTGTCTACGTTCTTGAATGTGATTAAATGATAACTGAAGAAGATGAAAGGGTTATAAATCTCACTAACAACTCTAAAAGGATTTGCAATGCATCGTTTCTTCCTAACTCTATATATGTAAAAGTGGTTGACAATGTTAACTCTATATATTTATTTTCATCTTAGGAGGTTAATCTTTTGTTTTTTAGCAAGACTTTATAACCTATCGTATCAAAACATTTGTTTAACAAAGGGTTTTAACCGAAAAAAAAAAACAAAGCAACATGTTACATTATGCATTTTATGTAATTAAGTGCTTCTACTTATAGGCCTTGTGAATAAGACCATTGACCACTTTTGCATGCAACTTTTCTATTCAAGTTTGCTTGAGTTATTAGGTTTTTAGCAAAGAGATTTGTTGAATGCACATAATTTGGTACATAAAAAATTAAGATTTAATAAACTATATTGTTTCGTTGAGATCACGTCGTGATGGTGAATTACAACATACGAGGTATTTTTTTACTTTGAAACTCGGAACTCCATCATGATTTTTATTTACTTTGAAACTCGGAACTCCAACATACAAGGGAGAAGGTGTATTTAAATTGCCTTTGGCTTTGATTTCTAAGCAATGTGAAACTATTGAGCGTACCAAAACAAGCCCCTCGTCCCCCCCCCCCCCCCCCCCCCCCCCAATCAAGGCCGAAGGGGAACGATGGTTCATCTTTGGAACAAACTTTTCAATCCCAAAAGACAACACCAATGTTCTGACCTGAAGTCCATTAAGATAACATCATTATGATCAATAATTGCATTTGTTCTTAAAAGCCTCCGTAGAAGGTTAAGGGAGGAAGGTGTATTTAGGTTGTCATTGGTTCTCAATCGAGGTCTAACGGGAATGAGAGTTCGTTTTTTAAATGGTTCGACCTCAAGTCCATTGAGATAAGATATTTAAGGTTAATCACTCTTCCAAAGTATTGTTTGTTTTGGAGTTTAGAGATCCATAATGATTTTATCCTTAAGAAGTTTTAAAGGGTTAAAGAGGAAGACATATTTAAGTTGTCATTGGCCTAAACATGATTTTATCCTTAAAAGGCATTTTAAAAGATTAAATTTTGATAATATCATTTTTATATGGAATATGCTATGTAACTCTTTTTTCATAATAAAGAATTAAACATGTTATAAATTAATGAATATTTGATAAATATATTATTTTTATTAAATGTAACATAACTAATGTTATAATTATATATAGTATTAACTGATATATTTATTAAATACTATAATAAATAAATATAACTGATTTTTAAGGTCAATCCCTCTTCTAAAGTATTGTTTGTTTTGGAGTTTGGTGATCCATCATGATTTTATCCTTAAAAACATTTTTAAAGGGTTAAAGAGGAAGACTTATTTAAGTTGTCTTTGGCTTATACACTACACAAAAATCATGTAATAGAAACCAATTTTTAGATACAAAAAATAATTAGTTGTTATAGTGACTAAATTAAAGACCATTTTAGAGACTAAAATAATTTTGGTTTCTAAATTAGTTTCTATTATTGGTAAATGGTTTCTAAATTGGTGTCTAATTAGCAACCAAAGTTTTTGCTATCAATTATTTAGATTCTAAATTTGGTAGCAAAAACCTTGGTTTCTAATTAGACATCAATTTAGAAACCATTTAACAATAATAGAAACTAATTTAGAAACCAAAATTTTGTTAGTCTCTAAAACAGTCTCTAATTTAGTCAATATAACAACTAATTTTTTTTTCTCTAAAAATTGGTATCTATTTCATGATTTTCTTGCACTTAGACATGATTTTATCCTTGAAAGACATTTTAAAGGATTAAATTATGATGATATCATCTTTTATATGAAAATATACTATGTAACTCCTTTTTCATAATAAAGAATTGAACATGATAAAAATAATGAACATTTGATAAATATATTATTATTATTAAATGTAACATAATTAATGTTATAAATATATATAGTATTAACTGATATATTTATTAAATACTATTATAAATAAATATAACTGATTTTTAGTTAACATTAAATATATTTATTAAATAATATAACTTTATTAAAAACTCTATTAATATTATATTTAATAAAGATAATATATTTAAATTTGTTTACAATTTCCAAAATAAAAGGTTAACAGTTTCTATAAAATTTAACTTCAAATATAATATATATATATATATATATATATATATAGTTAGATCAAAGTCAACGTATGATTTAATTTAGTTTTTATTTTGTGTTTAAATAATAAAAAAGTATTAAACATATTTTTCTATATAAATACCTATCACATGCAAGTGTGTAAATATTTTTTTATTGTGTGTTTCGTCTATACAAAGTCTTACTTACACTATAAGAAAATCATGAAATAGAAATTAATTTTAGAGACAAAAAATAATTAGTTTCTATAGTGACTAAATTAGAGACCATTTTAGAAACTAAAAAAACATTTTGTTTCTAAATTAGTTTTTATTATTGTTAAATAATTTATAAATTGGTATCTAATTAGCTACCAAGGTTTTAACTACCAATTATTTAAATTCTAAATTTGGTAGCAAAAACTTTGTTAGCTAATTAGATATCAGTTTAGAAACCATTTAACAATATTAGAAACTAATTTAGAAATCAAAAGTTTTTTTAATTTCTAAATGATCTCTAATTTAGTCACTATAGCAACTAATTTATTTACTTGTAGTATTAGTACTCTTTGTTCCATATATTTTTGTTCGGACAAACAATAAATATACACGTCTAACCGATGATAAATCTTACACATGTTATAGTTAATATAAACATATCAAATAATTAAAAATCACTACAACAAATATCACTTTAGACAATAACAAATTTTTTTTACCTAAAACATAAAAATCGTAACATAAACTTTAAACATGAGTTTTACCACGATTTTCCAACCATATAGTATGTTGCCCTGAATAGGTCACACTTTCTAACTTTTTTTAAGTGTTGTATTTACATTTAGGTCATAATTATTTAATTGTGACAATTGCATATAAATAATTGTGACTTTTTATTTCATCCTATATTTATATTATCATTATTTTTATTATTGTTATTATTATTAATGTTATTTTTATTAATAATAATAATAATAATAATTTTGATTTTACTTTATAAACTAGTAAAAACTTGTGATTTAGATTTGTAAACGTGTTGGAGAATGAAAAAATAAATTAAAAGTTATTGTATATTTGGATTCCAAAGCATAATTTTTATTTTTTTAAATTTTATCAATGGATTAATTAAATGTGGTTTAAAATATCCACAATTTTAAAAACAAAATAATGTAGCCATATTTTAATAATCGTTGCCTATATGAAATGTAACTTTAATTAAATATGACTTGAAATACTCACAATTAAATGTCACTTTTTTTATTTTAGGGGACACACCTTTATGTGATTTATTCTTTTTTTATTTTAGGCCTAAATATCCATGATCGTAAAAACATAGTTTTATTACAAGTGTTGTATCTGACACCTTTAGACCACATTTATTTGCTTGTGGCCACTTTTAGGTCATGATTTTATTGTTTAGTCCACACATTTTAAAGACAGCACTTAAACAAATGTAGTATAAAAATCAACGATTTTATAAACATGGTCTTTGTTAGTTTTTTAACCACACTTGCAAAATTGTTACATTTTCTATGTTTAGACCACAATTATATACGTGTGGCCTAGTTCAGTATTGCCTAAAGTAAAAAATTGTGTAGTGAATATTTATTCTTTGTGTGCAAGGAATGTTCATCTCTTCATTTCTCTTAAGAGGATCTCGCAATAATATGCCTACGTCAAGTCTTTTGAAGGGCATACGCAAACAACTTTTATGAAAAAACAAATGAGTGTTGCGAAGTCATTCAATTATATTAGGCTTCATGTTTTTTGTTGAAGAGAAAATAAGCTACCTGTCTATACATGATAAGTCATATCGTGTATTAGAAAAGTTGCGTAAAGAGGTCACATGGACCTACATAAAGAACTTTTGATGTGTCTATGCACTTGAACATGCTTAGATAATAGCTGAAGAAGATGAAACAGTTGTAAATTTCACTAACAACTCAAAAAAGATTTACAACGACTCTATATATAAAAGTAAAAAAAAGGTTGACAATGCTAACGCTTATAACATTTGTTCTAAATGCTTTCAAGCAATTTTAAATTTTAAGTTTCCTTTTAATGGGAAATAACATTATTTATGTTCAAAACCAACTAAAAAGTATCCTCAAATTTGTTTTAATCTAAGTAAGTTAATCTCTTGTAGTAGTGAGCAAAATCTAATTTATCATATCAACTTTTGTTTATTAAAGTGTCTTAACAAAAAAGAAAAAGCAACATATAACCCACATTATTATGCATTTTATGTAATTAAGTGTTTCTATTCAAGTTTGTTTGAGTTAGTAGCTTTTTAGCCAAGACATTTGTCCAACGCACGTACATAAACAATTTTTCTTTTGAATATACATTTAATATACATTTTGATAATAATTTGATTTGTTGTGTTAGAATCTTTATTAATATTTATAACTTTGTTAATATTGGTGAGTTGATTATCAAGATATAATCTATTGAATTCGAAAGTAAATTTGTTGTGTCACACCTATGATAGACATAAATTATTATTTTTTACTCAAATAAGAAACATAAATAAAAGATTTCATTAAGGAAGAATTAAAGTAAAATATATTAATAAAACATACAAAATGTAATTTTTTTTATAGAATGATATTTTAAATTGATAATACATTTAGAACATTTTACATGAAAAGACAAAAATACCTAAAAAAAACACTATAAAACCAAACCACAAGTAGTTGTATTCACACACCCTTCTTCTTGTTTCCTCATTTCCCTTCTCAAACAGAAAATGTCTTCTTCTTCTTCCTCCTCCTCCTCCAATGAACTCATCCTCACTAGCTCCCCCGACGGGCCCATCATGGTGTACGACACCGTTAGCCCCACCGCCGTCACGCAGTTCTCCAGCAGCCGATCGCCGTCTCGTGGCCTCGCCATAGTGGGCCGGAGACTGCTGGCTGCCTCACACGTGTCCCCAGACACGGGTGCAGGCTCCATCAACATCTACAACTGGCACGGTTCTGGTGTGTTCCGTAACTTCCCTGTGCCTGAACCCGTTGCCCCTCTCATTGCTACCTCCGATGGAGCGTTTCTCCTTGGTGGTGGCATCTCAGGGAGTGTTGTATCTCTTTCAAGTTCTTCCGGGGATGTCATCAGATCAATTGCTGTACACTCCAGTCCAGTTTCTAGTCTTCATCTCACCGATGATGGGTCACTCCTTATTTCAGGTAGTGAAGTAGTTCATATTTATTTACTCTTTCTGTCACTTTTTATTGTACAATTTTTCTGATAGAATTAAAAAAAAAAAAAACCTTGTTATTTCAGGTAGTGAAGATGGGACTATTGTTATTGTCCCTAGCTTTAAGATCGTTGGTGGGGGTTCCGAGGAGGAGGAGGAGGATGAGGAAGACTTGGTCATGAACAAATGGAAGGCACATTCTGATTCCGTGACTGATTTGAAGTCTGTGATGAAGACTTTGGTTTCTTGCTCATCAGACTGCACATGCAAGTTTTGGAATCTGGGGGACCGCGGGATCCTTATGCGGACTGTGGCATTCCCATGCTGCATTTCTGGGGTTGCCTTGGATTCCACTGAGACAGCGTTTTACGCTGGTGGAGCAGATGGGTATGTTTATAATGGGAGTATGAAAGTGGTGGGTGAGGCTTGTGAGGTGAGGAACTGGGCTAGGGTTCATGGTGGGTCAGTTGTGGCATTGGGTTTGGTGAATGGAGAGAGGGGTTTGGTGTCTGCTGCAGAAGATGGGAGTGTGTGGATGTGGGATGTTGAGAAAGGAGAAGTCATAATGGTGTTTGGAGATGAACTGATAACCGTTAGTGACATGATTGTGATCAAGGGAAATGGTGGTGGGTTTGGAGATGGAAAGGGGAGTAATAATAATTTTGCAGTTGGGAAAGGTAGTGGTTCCTTCATTTCTTCTGGGTTATGTGAGGAGCACATGCTTAGAACCCTAAACAAAATCACAGAGCTTGAGGAGGTGAAGGATGTTGTGTTTCATGACAAGAAAAAGGCCATTGACATGCTGGAAACTGTGATTCAAATGTATGAGAGACTTTTGGAGCTTATCCTTAAGGAAGTTACCAAAGCCATTGTAGAAGAAGAAGGAGAAGATGCTGCTGAAGAAGAGAAAGATGAGAAAGATGAGAAAGCTGAGAAAGATGAGAAAGATGAGAAAGCTGAGAAAGATGGGAAAGATGAGAAAGCTGAAGAGGAACAGGGAAAAGATGATAATTAAGAAAGAAGAGTAGTAATATTTTAGGTCCTGAATAAATGTGTGGAAGAAACATAAACATTAAGATGCATGAAAGTAAAACTTTGGAAACATAGTTAGGTTTAAAAATGTAAACAAATCTTAATGTACTTATTTTATCTACATATATTGACTTTTTTGTCAAGTGCATAAGGAAATTTTAGATATTTTTAAGAGAATTTTATGAAAATTTAATTTTGTCTTAAACCACAGGTGCAATAGATTTTAACTTTATTTGGTATAACTATACTAGTTGAGTATTATAAGAAGCTTATTTAAAACTGTAAAACTAAGTTAAAAGTTAAAAGTTAAATTTTATAAGCTTTTTCAATCTTAATTATTTTCCAGTTTATGGAGTTAGATACTTATTTTATTTAGTATATTTATTTTATTTTGCGAGAAATGATAAGTTATGTATATATTTATGAGAGAAATTGAAAATAACATAAAATTAATAAGCTAACTAAATTATTTAAGAGTGACCATTATAATTACTTTTATATAGAGAACAACAATGGATCACTTTATCATGCTCTCACAGGCAGGTAAAATTCTTTAAATTTAATTAAAATTAAATTACATCAATACGTTTTTACAATTGACTATGTAAATGCTATATTTTTTTAACTAAAATATTTATATTAAATATTTGATGTAATAATTAAAAATATTTAATAAATTATATTTTTATCTTTACTATAAATGCTGAATAAAATATTTAATATAACTATTTATCTAATAAATATATCATTGAAAGTAGTTATTTGAAATACTGTGTAGAAAAATTAAAAAATTAATATATTTATTAAATACTTTAATTAATTATATTGTTCTGATCTTAAATTCATGGAGATCACATCGTGATCACGATTTTGTTCTTAAAAGACTTCTCGATGGGTTAAGTGAGAATGTGTATTTAAATTGTCTTTAACCTTGATTTTTAAGCGATATGAAACTATCGAGCGTACGGAACAAGTTCTCTAGTCGAGATCTAAGGAGAACGAGGGTTGATCTTTGGAACAACTTTTCAATCCTCATCGACAACACCAATTTTTTGACCTCAAGTCCTTTAAGATAACATCATTAGGGTCAATTACTACATCCGAGATATTATTCGCTTTGAAACTTCAAACTCTATAACAATTTTGTCCTTAGAAGGTTAAGGGAGAAATGTGTATTTAAGTTGTCATTGGCCCTCAATCGATATCTAAGGGGAATGAGGGTTCGTCTTTGAAATGTTCTAACCCCAAGTCCATTTAGATAATATCTTTAGGGTCAATCACTCATCAAAGGTATTGTTCGCTTTGGAGCTTGGAGATTCATCATAATTTTGTCCTTAAAGGGAATTTTAAAGGGTTAAAGGAGAAAGATGTATTTAAGTTGTTCTTGGCCTAGACTCCTAAGCAATGTTAGACTATTGGGTGTATCGGAACAAATCTCTCATGGTTTTTCCCTTAAAAAGTGTCTTAAAAAGTTGTATTTAAATTGTTTTTGGTTTTCACTCTTAAGCCATATGAGACTATTAAATGTACCGAAACAAAGCTCATAGTCAATGTCTAAGAGGAACAAGGGTTCACCACTTTTCCATTCTATCTAATTGAGGCTAAGGGGAACTAGGATTCATATTTTGAACATTTTTTCATTTCCACAATAGGCATCGATATTCCAACCTTAAGTATTAAGTATGTTAAGATAACATTAGAGTCAATCACTATATTCAATTCAATATATTGTCTGTTTCAAAGTTTGAAACTTCATTACAGTTTTATCCTAAGATATTTTAAAATATTAAATATATATATATATTATTATATTAATGATATAATTATATATAGTATTAACTGATATATTTATTAAATACTACAATTAATAAATAAATATAACTAATTTTATCTTGACATTAAATATATTTAATAAATAACATAACTCTATTGAAAACTCTATTAATTATATTGCTTTCAATAAATATAATGTATTTAATTATTTTCATAATTTTTAAACTAAAAAAATTGTTATAAAATTTAAATCCAACGTATATTTATATATATATATATATATATATATATATATTAAATATTGAATTATTAGCAAAAAAATAGTTTATGAAACATACTTTTGAATAACAATAACAATTGTAATACATTTATATTGACAAATATACATAATGATGTATCTTGTTACTTCAAATAATAAGTTATTTTCAAACTAATTATAAGAATATGTATATTAATCTACTTGGATATCTATAATAATATATAAAAATATTTTTCTTTTCTCCTGTACATATTTTACATTTCTATTTTATTCTTAATTATATTTTAAAATTAAAAGAATAGAAAAAATTATTCAAATATTAAAATTAAGTGTCATGTAATCATTCATTATTTTTTATGTAACTAATTTTTTTTAGGGTTTGAGACACAAAATACTTTTTTCAATAATAATAATAATTTCAATTAATATTTTGACTTTCATTTATACGAAAAATGGATTTTAACGGAAGTTATTTAGCAGATATTGATATAACCCTAAGAATTGATTTAATTAACGAGAATTTTTTAACATTCGTTAAATTTCAAAGGTTATTCAAAAACCTTAGCAAAATAATGGAGATTATTTTAACCTTCGTTAAATTTCAAAGGTTTATTTTAAAACCTTAACAAAATAACGTAGGTTTTTTTAACCTTAGTTAAATTTCAAAAATTTATTTTAAAATCTCAGCAAAATAATGGATGTTTTTTTAACTTTAGCTAAAATCCAAAGGTTTATTCTAAAACTTCATCAAAATAACGGAGATTTTTTTAACATTTGCTAAATTCCAAAGATTTTTTCTAAAACATCAGCAAAATAACATAGTTTTTTTTAACCTTCGTTAAATTCCAAAGATTTATTATAGAACCTCAATAAAACATTCTAGAATTTTCAAACTTTAATAAATAAATATCATCAAATCTATTTATAAATAAATAATTAAAAACTACATAGTTTTAATATATTTTATAACTAAATTCTCTAAAATTTTCAAAGTGTAACTTTGCATTACAAATAAGTTTTTTGAAGTTTAAAAAATTTATTTTAAAAACTCAGCAAAATAACCTTAGATAATAAGTATTTCAACGATATTTACATATTTTTTATGATTGATAGTAGTTGATTTATATAATTTCTAGTTTTTTTTATGAGCTCATACTTCAAAAAATCTGATTTATTTTGTTTTACATTTTGATGTACGTATATTTTATGTGCAATTTTAGTTTTAGTTATAATTGTTAATATTTAATTCTCATAATTTTGAAATATTTTAAATTATGGCCTTTATTTTAAAATGCATCTAATAATTAGTTCACTGTAAAAGTGAGAAATGATAAAGTTAATTTCTCCTTGCAATATTTTCTTGCAATCTTTAGCCAAGAACAAACATGACTTTGAAGCCCACATCTGATAGATAATGTAATTATTTAGAATATATAAAGCAGTGATAAACACTAGTTGTTCCCGAGCTAGGTAACGGTGGCTTATGACCCAAGTTGACGCAGTAAGGTGATGGAAGAAGCAATATTGGAGTAAGAAAAAGATAGTGTCTTATTTAGTGTTTCTTCTCCTTAAATATAATAGACATAAATGTGGCTGAATTGTGATTCCTTGCTAGGACTAATGTTGGCGCTCATTGAGCCTGTGTCGGAGAGCCATTTCAAGCAGAAAGTCATTTTACGAAAATTTTAAAACTCATGGTATTTTACTGAGGTTTTTAAACCCATGGTACTTTATAGAGGTTTTTAACCTGGTATTTAATGGAGGTTTTGAAACCCATGATATTTTATAGAGGTTCTTAAACCCATAATATTCAACAGAGATTTTAAAAGGCTTTTCCTGAGGTTTAAAAAAATCCTGGGAAACACGTTCCCCAAGGATGATTTAGCATGAAAAATTGCAACCTTGTGTAAATTACTTAATAGAGGTTTTAACCCTCGATAATGTAAAAATAAGCCTTATTAAAACCATTTTATGCTCTTTGTCATCTTAATAAATATGGTAAAAAAAATTAAAATAAATCCAACATATAGGCAATTGTTAACACGAAAATTGTTTTCTATATAAAAAATTTGAAAGACAACAACGATTTGTTCAAAAATCATCGTCTAAAAAATTTTCTTCTAAATTAAAAATTTCAAGTAGACGATGATTTTGACTTAAAAATCGTCGTTTATAGTCTTTTTTACACATATGCGCTCACTTATATTGTTTTTGTGATCTGTATTTTCTTTCATTCTCTCACGTTCTCTCCTTACATCGCAACTCCTTGCTTCTTTGCTTCCAGTGCCACCACAGGTCCTTTCATTGTCATCACATCAATCACTCTTTGAGTTCGCAGAGCCACCACCATGCTACCAAAGCCAACACACCCCTCTACAGTCACCACTGTTGTGCGTGTTGGGTTTGTTTTGCTCCTCTACACGATCCAACCATCTGTGTCTCATCTCCACCCACCTATGCCGCAACACACGCACCTTCACCAGATGTTTTTTATTTTATATTTAGTTTTATTTTTTTAATTATTATATTTCATGAATTTAATATATGTTTGATTATTTAGAATTGATTAGTTATATTATTAGTTATAAAGTTGGAATTAATTAATTATTTAGATTATTAGTTAAAATTGTAAAGCTATATAATTGATAAGTTTTTGAATTGGATGTATAATTATAATTTTTTTAATAATATTTTTGTTATAATCGTGAAGTTAGAATTGATTGGTTAGTTATTAGTTAGATTTATATTTAAATTATTACTTAAATTATTAGTTGTAATTCTACAATTAGAATTGATTAATTTTTTTAATTGGATGTATAATTAGAATTGTTTAATACTGGTTGGTATTGGGTCTAAGGCTGTCCGACCCCCGATAAATATTATTAAATTTTGAAAAAAAATTGTTTTAAGCATTATACTGTCCAACTTTAAACAAATTTTCATTGAGAGATTCTTAGTGTTTCGTTTGAGATTTATTACATTTATTTGTCTAGTACTCCTCCAATTGTAAATATGTTTTTTTCAAACATTTTATAAAAAGCATATGAGGATATACCAACATTAAATATATTGTTTCTTGAATTTTTCATTTGGATAGTTTTAGAAGAGTAATGGGATCAAGTGATGGAATCTTGGGAGTTGTTGTCGATTGTGATAATGTACAAGCCTATGAACATCGCGTGCAAACACTTCAAGTTGTTCGTTCACCATGGTCTATATTTATTGAATATGTGATTAGCACTTGGTTAAATCCACACAAAGAAAAATTTGTTAAGAGATGGACAAATAAGGTCATACATTTAGGTAACACCACAAGTAATAGCTACGCATATGTTTTACTTGTGATAATATTTGTTTTCCTTTGTAGGGTTTAGGTTGCATATTCGATTTACTAACATAATATTCTTTATAGGGTTGAGTCTACACATTGGAATGTAAAAAGGATGTTTCATACGTCAATGGGAGACTTACGTTATTGTTGGGATTTCATGAACAAGATGATCATCTTGCAACATAATGCAATTAAATTTTCACATGAAAAGAATTTGTATGTGGTGGGTCATGTCTTAACTTTGTGTAGAAATATGCTTTACAACATATTGCAGAAGAGATTGATCGACTTGAATATGTTGACTTAGATAATTCATTGTGGATGCACCCTTAGATCTACTCATGGCCTTACTTATGCTTATGAATTGACTTCCTTTGGTGTAGGTAGCATACCATTGCGGTTAGTGCATTTCATATAACACAATTAAGCTTTTCAGACATTTTAAATTCTGATACTTCAGCAGAGTTGTCAATCCAACAAGCTTAGTCATCATATTATACTAGTTAGATGAAAGTTTTTATGCAAATTATGTTCATTAGACGACATTTGTAGTTGACAACTTGTATTTCAATTGATAATTGAATATGTAAACATTTATTTTTATTATAATTACGCGAGAATTTATGATTTAAAAAAGTAATTTCGTGACCATTCAAAATATAAATTTCAAGAAAGTCTACACTAATCAAATTCCATGTTGTCCATGAGTATCCCCAGTGTGTCTCAAATCTACGAAGAATCTCATGTAAGACACAATAACTAATGTAACACTCTTATCCACAAAGATGGTGCAACCAATAATGTGGAAGAAATATGCTCTAGCAGCCACTATCCACTATTTGTTGTTGCATGTGTCCTCATAAACCTCCTTCAACCAACTTAGATGAATGTGATCACCCCGACAATGCCTCGTCTCAACAATTGTTGCTCCACAACAACACGGAATGACCCTACCAACAAAATCGTAAACTCAAGTAGGTGTGGAATTGCCCGATAATCGGGAGATGCAACAAATTTGACATATCATTCAATATAATGGTCAACTCTCCTATAAGAAGATGAAAGGTATTTATACCTACATGTCATTTCTCTATATAGGATACAACAATCATTTGTTTATCGTGTCATAACCTGCACCAACAAGACCAATTTAGCCCAACAAATTCATTGCAGCTTGTATGCGTCCATGAGAAGCACCCATCTTATTTATTTTTCTCTCATAAGAAATCAATTTCAACTCACCATGATCCTATAATAACCAACCAAGATAACAACAAAATTTCAATTTACAAAACAACAAGTTACGTGCATATATCATATTTTAACATATTTACTTACCACATCATTCCATAGTTACCTCGTCATATGGTCCTCGTAATCTCCCAACAATGACATATCCACTAACCCTCCAAGATATGCTTCATCATCCATATTGAGTTGGGCTTTATCCTCCACATGGAGTTGGACTTCTTCAGGTTCATTCATCTTCATCACTGCCTCTTTTTTTTTAACTGATGTTGTTGGTTGTAGAGGTTGTAGAGGTTGTATACCTTCTTCTCTAATTCTCACCATTTTATATGCACATATCATTTCAACTTATTATTCCAACTAATACATAACACTTTATTACACAAAAGCAGCACTCATTCAAGAAAAACACTGAAAAGGCAAACAAAACCATGTTTCTATAATAGAATTTCCATAATGCCTTTTCATAATAAGATTCAAGAATTCCCAATCTGGAAGCCTATTCTAGAAAGTCCATTCCAGAAAGCAGTTCTAAAAATCCTATTCCATAAACATGATATGAAATTCCATTTCCATGCATGCACTCCCCCAATGCTTTTCAAATTTACCACTTCTGCAAAAATTCCATATTAGGGATTTCATAAGTAAAAAAACTAAATCTTACCTTTCTTCTTGGACGAACACTAACTCTAAACCCTCTCACTAACCACTGAAAAGCATCCATGGTCCACAAAAGTCTATATGTAATATTCACCGGAATAGTGTCAAGAAAAACTACAAAGAAGAGGGAGGAAGACACTGCTAGGATTTATTTAAAATTTCTTAGGAATATTTTCATCATTTAAAAGTACTTAGTTTGTATAAAAAAATTCTATTATTTTAATAAATTATTAATATAACTATAAACATTTTGCATTTCTTTTAATATACATTTACTATTGATCCCCAAATAGAACTCTGGTTAGTGAAAACAACGGTGATATCGTAGTCCTAAGTTCGCATTTTTTAAAACATAAAAGTTAAAATTATTATTAAATGTTATAGTTTAAAAATTATAAGAAAAAGTGAAGTAATTTTTTCTTCATTTATTCTAGATATTGAAAAATAAAAGAAGATTGAAACAGTTTAAAAAACTAAAAATTATAATATATAAGATATTGAAAAATAAAAGCTGAATGGAACTATTATAAGAAAGTTAGCACTTATATGTCTCATACTTATAGAATGTAGTTACGGGGGCAAAATTAATGATATTGTCATTGAATCGAACAGAGATAAAAATATTTTATTTATAAAAATATTTTCTTTTATAACATATAAATGGGTAGAAATCTTAAGTTGGATTATACTTAAAATTCTTTCTCTTTTTAATAATATGAAGCATTATATATTCATATATGACAGATTGTACATGCAGTGTGTACTTTCGGTTTATCTATTTCAAAAATGAACTGGAAATTATTTAGAGTAGGCCTCTGTGAGCTTTTAACAAATTCAAGCACCGTTTGAATCTTAAATTAGTTTACTGTTTGAAGAATCATCTGCACTTTGAAGATACACAGAGGAGTCAATCCATGGTCCATCTTCTGATCTGTGTCCTTGCTTCATACTTTCTTGAGAATATGCAGATGAAACATGAGTTTGACTGTCTTGTGATAGCAACTCAAAAGCCTTAAATCTTACATCTTGGTTGCTCTCACTGCGCTTGATTATAGGTGCTTGGATTGGAATTTTTCCTTCAAGCATGCTCACTACAGAAGACATGTTTGGTCTAAGAGTGGGAGATGGATTGGTGCACAAGAGTGCCAAGCTCAGCATTCTCATGGCTTCCTCTTGAGAGTACTTTGAACCAAGACTTGGATCCACCAATTCCAGAAGGTTTCCTTGCTCTTGGAGAACATAAGCCTATGTAGCAAATACAAATTAGCCAAACATAAGATCAATTGTCAAGGAAAAAAGAAAAGAGCAAAGAGTAATTTATTACAGATAATATTGAATCCAAATGGTCTCACATTGCTTCTTTCTGGCTTCAACTTACCCAATCTAGAAGATATACAAACTCTTCCTTTGGCCTGTATTTTGTGTTGCTTTTTCCACTAACAATCTCTAAAGCTACAACTCCAAAGCTATATACATCTGCTTTATCAGTCAAGTAACCCCTCATAGCATATTCCGGGGCCATGTAACCACTGTTAAGACACGTAGTAACCAATAGTCAGTGATTTCACAAAACAATGAAACATAAGTTTCCCTAGGATTATTAATTGTTTATGTTAATAAAATTATAATGAAATATGAACTAATTATGAACCAAGTCTTGGACTCTTGATTGATTATGCTACTAATAAAATATAATCCAATTATGATCTTAATCATGATTCAAGCTAATGGATGTGGCGAAGTACTACTAACATTGTTCCAGCTATACGTGTACTGATATGAGTATTTTCTTCTTCATCAAGCTTAGCTAAACCAAAGTCAGAGATCTTGGCATTCAGATCCCTGTCAAGTAAGACATTGGTTGCCTTAATGTCCCTGTGCACTATTTTCAACCTTGATTCCTCGTGAAGATAAGCCAGTCCCCTTGCTATCCCCACACAGATCTTCATTCTTGTAGGCCAGTCTAAGTGCAGCTTCTGCTCTTCTTCACCTACAGGAATTGTGAAGGGAAGGAAAGAAGATTGTATTCATTAGTACATTAATTTTGAAGTAGAAACATACACACACACAAACTCAAGGTATACGTTGCCATATAAAGAATTTACCAAAAAGTGCACGAGCAAGACTGTTGTTCTCCATGTATTCATATATCAGTAGCAACTGGTTTCCTTCAATGCAACAACCATATAGCTTCACCAGATTTGGATGCTGCAAAGCAGATATCATTCCAATTTCATTGACAAATTCTCGGTTCCCCTGCTTTGATTTGGAGGAGAGCTGCTTAACTGCAATCACATCACCATCTGACAGCACACCCTGTGATCAAACCATGCCATCAGAATTATGTTTCGTGTACAATAGTGTTGTGGTATAAGTGGCATGGCCAAATGTTTTGAAATCATACACTGATTATATCAGATGATTATGTTAGTTACCTTGTATACAGGCCCAAATCCTCCTTCACCTATCTTATTTGCAGGGTCAAAGTTATTAGTAGCTCCTTTAATTTGTCTTAAGCTGTAATAGCCCGTTTTCATATCTAGAAGTTCTGCAACAAGGAATTGAAAAATGAAAAGAGACGCACGGAAAGAGAAAAATAGAATGCAACAATAATGAACCCGTATCCACATTTCTTTAAAATTTCTTTGGAAGTTCACTGTAAATTTAATGTATTAAATTAATATACATTATATTATAGACTGTAAATATTATTTTATTAACAAAAGGCAATTTACAAGAGCAGCAACTTGGAACTTATATTTTGGCTGTCATACCTCTATCAGTTGTATCTTTCCTACAAAGAAGACCCATCTTCCAAAGGACAACCAGTATCAATATGACAAACCCACATGATGCAGCAACAATTCCAGCAATGACTCCAGCAGACAGCCCTTTTGAAGGATTCTCAAAGTCTACAACAAGTAGAAATGCTTACAGAACAGGACATAGCATGATACTTGAAAGAATAATTAATAATTAAGAAAAAAAAACTTACTTGGTATCATCTCAATAGCAGATATAAGAGGTCCATATACACCTCTATCAGGAATGGAAGTAGTTCCTTTCCCTGCCCAGTATAAGTGGATTTCCAAGGTACCATCATGAACATCAACATCAAATTCCTTAGTGATGCCCTTTCCAACTCCACCAGCCTCTTCCACAATGTTAAAGTCTTGCAGATATCTAAAACCCTGTGAAGAAGCATTATTGAAAATTTCTACCTTCAGTTCAGAACTTCTATTTTATTCAAATACCAGATAGGATATATGACAAAAGATGTAAGAAAAGACAAAAACAAAGTAACAAAATATTTGGCTTCAGCACTCACTTGAACTGAAACATCAAATATGCGCCTTCCTAGACTTCTATAAGTTTGATCATCAGAATACATTATCTCGGCAAAATGGAGCTTCACTTTATAGTTGCCGTTTGGCATACAAAGGCCATAGTAGTTAAGCGACATAGGGGAAAGGCGAGCGTTCTGGTAATATTCTGGACCACTAATGTTCAAAGAAAATACATTTTCTGCTACATAATTTGCACTATAATTTCCCATAAATACTCCTGTGCTGCTATATGCCCATTGTTCTTCACTTCTAAGATCAAAGTTTGAAATGCCATTTAGATGGAGGTCACCTACATAGTTATTGCCTTCAAACTCCCCCTCACCTCCTCCACAGTTTATGAACAATGACTTATCTGCAAAGACGTAGGGAAATCTCAGAAGTACTCCAAACAGAAACATCAAACAGCTTTATTCACAGAATTATGGTGGTGTATGGAAACGCTCTAGCTTAGTTCGCACTTCTGGTTCCCTTATTATCGTCATTTCTTGAATTTAGTCCCCCCATTTTTTGGCCAATTTGATCGGACACTATTTTAATTGTGCAATTTTGGTTGATACAACATTTTGACATTGAATATTAACAAAAATGTTAATGCTGCACTCTATTGTACTGCTAAGTTATATTTCTATTAAATATTGAATAATAAGTTTAAACATGAATTAATATTGCAATTCACAACAAAAAATGGGGCCAAATTCGAAAAGTAACAATAGTAAGCCAAGCCAAGCATTAAGGAAGGTTATTCTTCAAACAACACTCACACTGGGGTTGTCCTGCACAAGGAAGGTTCCTCTTCAAACAAAAAGTTCTACAAAATGAATATAGTTAGTTTTAACAGGTATGATAGAATGGTGATAAACAGAGTAGAAAATACAAAAACAAAAAACTTACGAAGCCGTAGTTGCCACTGAAGAAGAAGAATGACTTGAAGCCAAGTTCCTGGTAAGTAATAGTAAAAGGTTAGTATTGACATAACTAAAAGAAATACTTATATATTGCTAGACAAAGAGAACCTTACACATCAGAGAGCTGGCAGCTAGATGCAGAAGACTTAGTAAAATTGTTGTAAGATAAATCTCTGAAAGTGGACATATGGTAATTTTTGTATCATTGTATCACTGATATAGTACAGGGTGTAATTCAGTAAAGCTTTTAAATTATGCAATTCAAGAAACCAAGATAAAGAAAATATGCTAACATGTTATGTTTAAAGCTCAGTATCCAGTCCTGAATTTCTCCGCTCAGCGAATTATTTGTCAGAAACCTGAATTAGATCAATAAATAAAAAGCAACAAAGTTTGCAGATATCAAAGTACTAGCTGAGTATAAGATATATGATACTTTTTTTCTAATCTTCTGGTAAGGAAATCGAATCTTCACTTACAAGTAATCTAGCTTCCCTAAATTTGGTATAAAATCTGGGACTGGACCAGTTAACATGTTGAAGCTTAGGTCCCTGCAAGTAAAATAAGATAGTTATAATGATGCAGCAATGAATCACATGACATCAAATCCTAAGAAAAAAAAATTCAGTCCCATGTGAAAACACATACACACAGGATAACAATGCTCCAGAAATTATTCCTACCAAAAGGGTTACTACCAAATTATTATTATTGTACACATCACACCATGGTTATGCAAAAAAAATTTGCTCCAGATCACCCTAAATAGAGGATAGACAATATTTTTTCCCCTCAAAGTGATGAATTAGTTCAATGGTGTTAAAAACAATCTTGAATGGCATTATCACAACTATCCAAAGATGGGATATAAAAAAGAGTGACAGACAGCCGAGAGAATTAGTTCACAAAAAAAAGTTGGGAAGCATTTAACAATCTTTGCATGTAAATAATGCATAAACAATTTCTAATGAAAGTAACCCTTTGAAACAAATTTTGAGGCCAGAAATAAACAAGAGATTAACAGCACAAAACGGAGTTGTCTCTTCAAAGATTTGAAGTTGTGGAAATGACATGGGGAGAAAACATTAATACCGCGTTTGGAAGGAGAATTTTTAGAAGGCAATTTGAAATGCACAAAAGATACTGTTCTATTTTAAAAGAAACTGAACTTTAGGAATTTATGAATACTATTATTTCTTAAAGTAATATAATATCAAATTTTACCTAAAAAAGTAATAATATGAAATTTTTCATACTCCTCTCTCAAATTCCTCTTTTCTCTTCACATTCTCTTCTAGTGATAGGAACATTGGTGGAGTTTTACTAGTTCCACATAGTTTTTTCAACTCATCAGAAAAAAAAAATTTAGGTTGAAATCAATCATAGTTATTTCCTAGTTGTTATTATTAGGAAATTTTTTTTGTCAATAATCTTCAATTGATATTAGTAAATATTAATATTATTCAAGGTTGATGGGATCCCAGAAATTCCACACTTTACTTCAAAAAAATACAGTAATTTTTTCCACAAAAATGATTGTGGTCAACTTCATCTAAAGATATAGTCACTTGATGTTAATCTTAATAAATGCTTATTAACATAACTAAAATTTTCTTAGCAAATTAAGGCAAAAGTAATACCGAAGGAAAAGCATTAGCTGATAATTTTAAATCATTTCATATTAAAATAATTTATATATTTAGTGATAAATGAAATATTTTATCTAAATAAGAAAAATTAAACTTCAATAAATTTAAATTTCTTAAACAAAATCTTAAAAAAATAAAAATTTAAAATAAAATGAATTCAAGTTCAAAAATATTTAAAATTTCTTGAAAATTATAAAATTAGTTATCCAAACACAAGCTTTAACTACTGACTATGGTGGCAAAAATAAACTTGAGGTGACTATTGATGGAACTTACAAAGTGTCTAAGTATGACATTTGAGCGATGTAATCTGGAATGTCACCCTTGATTAAGCAATTTCTTAATTCCCTGTGTCACAGAAATGCACACCTTCGTTGAAAGCCCAAATCAATCTTATACTTCTTAAACTTAAATAAGTAGAGCAATTTCTTTGTGCAACTTATAAATTGTGAACTGCACTCAATACATTTTAAAAAATTTAAAATTGTTCTTCTTTTTTAAATTAAAAATCTGGAATTAAGAAAATACTTGAAAAGTAAATTCGGAATAAATTTTTGTGTTCCAAAAATAAAATTAAAACATCAAAATCTCATTCTATAAAAAAGTAATTTCAAAATGCAAAAAATATATTTTAGAAAAATATTCCAAAAAATAAAATCTGAAAACATATTTCAGAAAAAAATTCTGAAATCCAGAAAACTTTTATTTAAGGGTATTTTTATCATTCACGAGTAAAATTCAGTTAGTTCAAATTTCATCTGGTCCAGGAAGTAATTGCTCATAAGTACTTGAAAATGTTTGAACTCACAGTCGCTCCATGTTTTTCAACTCCTCCAGATCAGGAAAATTCATAGTTGCTGATCCTTTCAAATCTGTTATTCTCCTGGTACAGAAATGTTCATCAATGAAAAGGAAATGTAATGTTCCACAATCATTGCACAATGTACAGAGATAAAATACTCCAATTCAGGAATATTCTAGAAAGAAGCAAGTACTCACAAATTAGTCAAAAGTTTCAACTGAGATATAGTGGAAGGAATTGGGCCTTCCATATTTGTTCCCTGCAAATCCCTAACAAAAACATAGTTCATTTAGGCAATTTTCATTGCAAGTTACTATATTAAGTCTTAATTTTATTTTTTGTTTTACTAATGGAGCAACATTTAAATCTTACACTAAGCATGATATGGAATATCAAATTTGTTTTCCTACTACCTAACAAGAAAATAGTAAGGAATTGTTCTAAATGTGTACTCACAGTCTGTTAAGTTTGGTCCAGTTTCCAATGAAACTGGGTATTGGTCCAGATAAACTGCTTCCATCTATCCTACTGCAGAAAATGCAGAGAAGAATTTTAAGATTTAACAGAGATATAAAAATAAGAAACCAAAAGGAACAATTCTATCAGTTTGTCACTCACAAATCAGTCAGATTTTCAAGTTTTCCAAATGTTTCTGGTATGGTCCCTGTAAAATTATTTGCAGAAAGAAGCCTGCAAAATTTGTATGAAATAATTACAAAAACCTTGAGCAACATAAAAACAAACACTTGGTACACAGAAAAATGAATGATTAAAATTGATCATATATATATCAAAGGAAAATGGCTAGAATGAAAGAGTCTTCTTACAGTCTCTTCAAGTTGCTCAAATTTCCAAGACTAGAAGGAAGTGGTCCTTCAAGTTGGTTACAATCTAAGACCCTATAAACATGAACACCATTATCATCATTATTCAACCTCCAATATCAACCACTTTTGAATGTTGAAAATCAAAATTCTCCAGCACTTACAGTTCCTCCAAATTAGCAATATCACCAATTTCTGAGGGAATTGGACCACTTAGACGGTTTCCCAGAAGTAACCTGGGCCACAGTAACAATTGGACATTGGTCATTTCATCAAGAAAGCAGATAAAATAATGAAATAAACTCAAAAAAAGTTTGAGTTAAGAAATTGTTAGATATAAAACACTTTTTAGACTGAATCATGAAAAACAATTAACACAAAAGCAAGGGCATGGAAGACTAACAAATTGGTGAGTGTAGCATTGGGTGGAAAACTTTTTGGAAGCGAGCCGTTGATATAGTTGCGTGTTAGATCACTGCACAAGGCATAGAAGTTCTAACAATAATTATTGGCATTCGCATAAACAAACATAACAATTCATCAAAAAATGCATTTGCATGTTAAAATAATGACATAACTGTACAGTCACATGAGTTAGGAAAAGAAAGTTTAAAAAGTAATTCCATTTTTATCATGTTATCCCTGAGAAAACTCAGAATATTTCTAAACTTACAGCACTTTCAGATGAGTGAGATTTCCAAATTCACTGGGAAAAACTCCAGCTATATTTTGAGCCTTCAGAAAGCTAGCACAGCCAAACAATGGTATTAGTATCCCATAAATAAAAACAAATAATTAATTAAATATATAACATTCAATGAATTTAGTTAATATAAATAAAATCATAAAAAATGTAAATATTAGGAAATAATAAGCCAGAAACTATTTGAACTTCTACGGTTAATTAGTCTTATTTCTTACTAAAGGGAATGTAACTTATTTAAACCTAAAGAGAAATCTAAAAGGTCAAGTTAAGAGATAGTTTTGATAAAACTACTACCCACATTTTATATATATATATATATATATATATATATAATTATAATTGTGATTAGTTGAAAAAAATATAAAACGTTAAAGATCAAATAATATTAGTTAAAATTCAAAGGATAAAAAACAACTAACTAGTATTTATAAAAAACATGTTTCACTATCAACAAGACACTCAACTTGAATGTTCAACTTTAAAGTCATTTGGGATAACATATTATGGATGGTTCGATAACGGTCTGATAGCAGATGTCTTAATAAAAGCAACAAACATTCGCTAGGATAAACCTAATTCAAGTCCATAAAACCAGTTCATAAAATGAAGTTTGCACCCACTTATATACAATGAAATGTTCTAATCTCTAGTAGAGGTGAGATCTCCAATAATGATTTTTCAAATAAAGTGTTAACAATTGTTGAATTTTTCAGATTTGTAGGTCTTCTTTTTATATTTTGTTCAATTTTGCTCATTTCTACGTGTTAATGTGAGACTGTGATTCACTATTAGTAGCCAGAAAAATACATACATGTTATCAACATGGCAAACTGTGTTATTTTGGAAGTTGCAATCGCATGTGACATTCCTCACGGTGTCATTCCTTATATTAATCCTGTCACCGAACCCTCCATCTTCTGCGCAGGAATGCTCTGTAACTGTCCAATTCAAGTTCTCTAGTTTATCAGATATTGCTTGCAGTACTTTCACTGCAACACAAACACAAAGCAATTGCATTAGCCACAACACAACCATTTTTCTCTAACAATTACTTTTTTTACACATTCTAAGAATCAGTTAAACCATTCAAAACACAAACCACAATTTTTTCCTCACCCTCACAAATTGCATAATCATTACACACACAACATAGACTTAGAAATCAGTAGTTTTACTTTGATCTCACCCATTTTGGTGATAGATTTTATCTATTTCTTTTAAACCCAATTTAAAAGCTTTTCGAATCATTTTTTATGATCAAATCGCATAAAGAGATAATTTTTTTACATTTCTCAATACCATGGAAATATAGAAAGTAAAAAATCACTTAGATTAACTAATAAGCCATTTTGATGTGTTTCAAAAAATAAAATAATAAATAAATCAAAATATTAAAAATAATATATATTTTTAAAATTTAAACCATGTTAATGAAATTATTTTAAATTTTAGATAAAAAAAACTTGATGTATAAATTATATATATATATATATTAATAAAATAATATTATCTACAATTTTTTCACATTATGATATTTTAAAAAAGGTCTATCCTAGATTAATATAAATATGAAGTTAATCAGTCTGACAATAGGTAAACGATTTAATTTAGATTATACTTTTTTTTTCAACTATGTACTTGTAATTGTACGAATTTTTTCAAAGAAAAATTCAAAGCTCCATTGTCAACTATTAAAATTGTTTACCAACCCCATAATTGGTTCAACTATATATAATAATAATATAAAAAAACGTTAATCTGAACATAGTTTTTAAGAAAATCTTTAATATATTTTGAATCTAGTCATTTTTGGGAAATTCTAGATATACAGAAGTCAAAAAACTAGACAGATCTTTTGATTTCTCAAACTTTTGAATGTTTTTATGATTTGGAACAATTGCATCTTTATAACTGTGTTAAAATCTGACTCAAATATAAAATTATTTCACCAAATACAGCAATTAAGAAACTTCATTTTCATTTTTTATTCTTCAATTCTGAATCAAGTCAAGTCAGAGATGGTGGGAAATAGAATACAAAATTTAACTTTCATTCAAAGACTATGCATGGCTCTTTCCCTTGTCAAGAACAGAATCATCACTATGCATGAATTTGTTTTTTTTATCTTGAAATGTATACAAAGAATGGAATCTTATACCCACCATATCCATAACATTAAAGAAACAACATGGTCAAAAAGTAGCTAAGATTGTCCAATCAATAATAGTGTCACATGTCAAAACAAATCAATCTTAGAAAGGTACTGTTACACAAGTCTACATGCAAAAATCTAAATTTCTGAAGTTAAATTAAAATATTACTTTATATAGTTCTGAATTTTTTATCTGGTATTTATAGTAGTTTTTTAAAAAGAAAATCTTCAGTTTTTTAAAAATATATAAATAGTACTACCACTTTTAACACAAAATTTTAAAACTATAAATTTGCAATTTTTTATATATTATTCTTCTAGAACATGTATACCCAATTGACTTTTTAACTCATACTTAAATTTCTAATAAATAATAAATTTCATTGAATAAATTTTAAATAATTTTGGTTATTTATATGAAAGTCAAGTCTATAACTAGACTTATTTATATGGAAAAAAAAAACTTATTTTTAAATTGTAATGTGATATCCATAATATTTTTTAAAACACGTTTTATAATAAGGCCTCAAGTGAGTTATATATTAACAATTTAATATAGAGAATATAAGTTATGCACAATAAGTAAAATAATTTTATACTCTTCTTCAGTTATAAATTCTTATGCATGTTGAGTTTATTAACTTTTACAATAATTAACTTTCAAGTATGACTTCTAATTATTTGTTAATATAAAAAAGTTTACACTAATACGAGACAATTATTAAACTCTTTAATATATAAATTATATGTTATGAAAAATATTATTTATAATTACTTAAAAAAATTACTGATTAGAGTTTTTTTTTAAATGAACTTTTTTAATAAATAACTTTTTTAAAATGAACTATATCCACTCTTATACACAGACACTTCCTCTGTTTTAGATGTTCTTTTTTTTTTCTGTTTTAGTGTTACTGATCTGTTTCAGAAATAGTTCAAAGTGTGATATGAATTTTAATTTTTCATAAAAATTAAAAATGTGTTGAACAGTAACAAGTTATTTATTTAACCAATTTCTAATTATGTGTAAGATGGAAAAAAAAGTAGCAGAAACAAATTATCAGTACAAGAAGAAGGTATGGGCTGCACATGTAGCAAGTGACAGCAAAGCCAAATAATTTCCTCTGCTTTCGCCATTAATGATGTTTAACTATCTCCACTTGCTAGCTGTTAATTATATTCAATAAATTCTAATTAACATTTTCTACCAGCAATGTTAGCTTTTAAAAATCAAAAAAGTGGTGCTGACCCAATGGCCAAACCAGTTATATATATCTTCAAATCTATGACGAACACATTTCAATGCAAAATGGTTTTCCAAAATGTCACTGTTTGGCTAAAAGCATTGTTTTGAAGGGTCCATATATAATTAGAAAATATCTTCTGAACATAATTTATTGTGTTTAACCATTGAGATTATTGACTGTATCATAAACAATGGTCTTATCCAAAATATAAAAAAAAAAATAATGAAAATGATTTCTGACAACCAAACTTTTTATATGTGGAAGAGACAGTACTCAAAAAATAAATCCATGACCATTAACACAAGGAGGGGTCCTCCAACCCTGTCATTGTCATTTCATTTTCAAAAGGGAGTCATCTCACATGGGATGTGTCAAGCAAAGAGTGTCACCAAAAGAATCAAGAAAAACCTAAACTTGATATGATTACATAAAAAAAATTGAAACAATGAAGAACCCACCATTACTAATAGGCAATCCAAAGTCCCAGTAGACAAAATTGAATTGAATTTGATAATATAAGATATAAAACCTCTGAGAAAGATCCATGGAAAATCATCAAAAGTACCCAGATAGGAAAAGAAGAAAAAAACAGTGCTTTAAAAAGTTCTCTAAAGAAGGAAGTTAGAGAAAGAAACAGCAGCACAAGCACACCCTTGTGTTGAATCCTAAGCATAAAGAGGAGAACGATGCAGAACACTCAATTCTCATTATCAGAACCTCAACTTCTCCTAAAATAAAGTGTTTTTCATAACTTGTTTGTGTTTTCATCTAATGCAAAAGTGAGAACGGTTAAAAGGGTGGTTAATCAAAGCCTTGTTATGAAAAAGTTTCAGAAGAGTTGTTCTGTTGTTGAAATAACTGCACTAGAAGCAACCAAACCAAGGAATTAAGAAAACCAAGAAAGTTGAGAACAAAAGCGTGGAAGCGTACCTTCATCTTGTGGTATGAGTTGAGCATTGGATTCAAAAACATGAAGAGCCACAAACCCTAAGATAAGAACATGGATTAACCGCATGTTGCTGTCTCAAAGCTTGAAAACTCGCTGGGTTTGAGACAGAACCGACCACTGTGTAATGATAACACTTTAGGAAAACAACAGGAGTGGTTACTAGGATTTGTATGTCTTGTGGTTGTTTGTATCTGTTTGTTTGAAGAGAGAGGCCTTGAAAATTGAGATATTTTTTACCAATATCACTTGAAGGAGAACGAATAAGAAGGTAAAGAAAAGTTAGAAGGAACAATAATGGTTTTCGATTTGGTGAGATGAGTTAATCCGCAGTCAACACACGCATTCGGTTGTGACATAAATTTTGATGCTTTGTTCCTGCTTGTCTGTCGGAGTGGCGGCTACCCAAACTTTTTTCCAATTTTTTACTTTTCACTACACTTACTCCAATGCATATTTAGATATTCTAAGTAAGCTTCATGTTCTATTTTGTAAAAATTAAATAAATAGAGAAATTAGAAAGGGAGAAAAAAAAAAAGAGGTCAGAAATAAGAATTTCATACTTTAATTTTTAAAATAATTCAATTTTCAAAAGATTAATGGAATGGTTAAGTTGTATCAATATTTATCATTTCCAATTTTTTAAAACCTTTTATATATTTCGACAATTTTTTAAAAAATTTATATATTTTAATATTTTTAAAAAAAATTTATGTATTTTGATAATTAATACATGAAATTATAGTTAATTAATAAAAGATTCTTAAAGATAAATAGGATAGTAGCTATGAAGCACTGACACTCTTCTTAAATTGTATGTTCGTATCAAATACGTATCAGACACAGACACCGACACTCGTATGACACGTATTGGGTTAAGTGTTCAATTCAAAAAATATTTGTTGAATTTCTTACAACTCTAACATGGGTCTAACATAATTTTAAAAAAAGAAATACATTCATTTTCTAAAAACTTAAATTTATTGTATAAATTTTTATTACGATTATGAAAATAAGGAATAAATTCTTTTGAACTAGCCACGAAAAACATTTTTCTATCCCAGTAAAAACTGAAACATACTTAATGCACATAAATATTTATTGTCAATTTATATAATTCATAATTATATAATATATAAATTTGTGTCCTCATATCTTCGTGTTCTATATTTTAAAGATTATATGTATCTCCGTATTTGTGTTCATATCGTATCAGTGTAAGTAGGTTGATTGAAGGGAAAGAAAGAAATGGAAAAAAAAAATTGAAATATGGATAATTTGATTCTAACAGAATTAAGAAATGGAAGTGAAAATTATATGTTTGTTTGATTATTTATTTATTATTATTGGTGGTGGTGGAAATACGTGTAGTACATTTAAATTTTTCTCATATAAGTGACATTTACTAAAATAAAAAATAACAACAGTTTTTATGAAAGGAATGGTTATTAAAACGGCGTACATAAGGGTAAAATTGTATAAAATATACGTTCGTAAAAACCATATACAGAAACTTTTATATGTATAGATTCTAAAAATCTAGAAAGAAAGAAAAATATCACAAAATCAACCATGTTTTTAAAATTTAGAACGAGTATAATACATGCAACCGAATTTATTATCATGGAATAATTGACTAAGTTAGGTTTAATAAAGCTTTAAAGGGTGGAAAGTCTAAACGAGGAATCTTACCTCATTTGTTAATGATTTTTCAACCTTTTGTAAAAGAAGGAAAGAAAAGTAAAAAAAGAAAAGAGAGAATGAAAAGTGTCTCATGAAGTTATCTGGATTAAGAAAAGGAAAATATAAAATATAAAAAGTTATATATTTTCAAAATAACTAAATTATTTTTATTATTATAAATTAATTTTAATTTTAGTATTATTTTTATATTTATTTTATCATTAATTTTATTATATAAATTTATTTTATTATTTTTCTTAAACAATTTTTATTTAGTATATTTTATTATTATATAAAAGTGTTGTCTAAACATTGGAAAAAAGAGTTATCCACTTTATCAATCTTAAGACAATAGAACAAAAATCGTTGTCTTTAACCTATGTTCTACGACAGACACTACAAAAAAAATGTGTATAATGCGGCGGTTATTTTCGCAAAAAGTGGCGTTTTTAACTGCCGCATTATACGTCTGTACCGCCAGAATTCTTGCCGCCACAAAGTTTAATGTGGCAGTCAATTGAGAACCGTTGTAGCTAACGTCATATTATGCATTGTATAAAGTGGCGGTTTTAAGCGCGCAATTGACGTGAGTTATAAATGTCGTAATTTTAAAACTGGTAAACCAATTTCAATGTAAATAATGACAGTTTTAAACGCCACTTAATATAGTATAATATGATATTTATAATAACCATTATAATTATTGTAATTAGAATATTAAATATTTTATTTTATTTTTAATAATTTATTCAATTATGTTTTTATAATTGAATTTCTTAATATAATAAAACTTTATATTATAAATAAATTTCTTATCACAATTTAATTTCATAATATAATTAAATCATAACACAAATTAATTTCATAATATAATTAAACTTAAAAATTATTAATAATTGAATGATAGAAACATATCTATAATAAAAATAATGACTTCATTCATTCATTAAGAGAACAAAGTTGATAATATCAAAGTAATCAAAACTACAAGTAAATCAAAATGATAACATTAAATTATCAAAATATCAATTTTCATATTTGAACATATTACAAGTCACGTCCTAATTTGTCTTGTTGCCTCCACTTGATCCTATAATATTTTGGTTTGGTGATGGAACATCACTTCCAACATCTGGTGCCTGAAATAAATAAAATATGTTTAAAGTTAATTTTTAAATTTTAAAAAATAAATGAAAATAATACTATAATGAAGACAAATATGCAGAGAATTATATAAGCAGATGTGCAAGGAATTAAATAGGCAGATGTGCAAGAAATTATACAAATGGATGGACTATATCAAATCTGAAAAAGTTATGCACCATGATTCCTAGAAATGTAGCACTGTTAATACATGTTAATACAAGGGAAACAATGATAGTCCACCCAAAAGTAAAAGTGAAACAAATATTATAATTATAAATTTATTACCTGACAAGTGATTCAAAACTTCCAAGATGCTCTAAGAAATAATTTCGAATAGACAAAGGTAAAAAAAATGCTAAAATCAGTCTAACAAAAATAATAATAAAACATAAGTTTGAAACATTGTCCACCTTCACAATTATAGTAATAAAACATGTGTACAATGATATCATAAGAAAAAAATATATAATTAAATTATGGAGCTAAAGAGAAAGTAGAAAGAGTTATGAGAATGATATATAAAATTGATATATGTTGTACCCTAAAATGACAGATTAAAAAACTGTTGTAGTATATATCATTATCCATTATAAATATACTACTCTCAGAAAGGAACTTTAGATAAGCTAACTAGAAATAATTATTCACAATTTACATTTTAGATAATTGCACAAACAACTAACCTGCGACGATTTATCATAAACTCCTTAAATTCCATAAAATTTTATTCCACCGAATTGAAGAGCCACGAGAACAACTGAAAGTTCTTATTTACAAGTTAGTAAAACTCACAAAATTATGGCTATTAGAATGGTTATACACGATTTAAAAGTACGAGGATGCAGCTACAACTTCACAACTACATAACCATTCATTATTGTAGTCAAGAGTACACCGTTTTAACGCCCAAGCCCAAGAAAGTGTAAAGACATTTCTTTACAGCACTTCACATATATGATCCCAAAAAATAGACAACTAGTTGAGGCACCCCGAAAGGTAACCCAGAAGCAAAGAATAGTAGCAAGGCATAAGAATAGATGAATGATGCAATAAGTGAAATTCAAGAGAGGGGAAACAAACTCACTGATATAGCAATAGTTTTCATTTCTCAATCGCATGATAAGGTATTGCGAAATTATAAAATATAACTAGCAAATAAATCCACAGAGAAACAATATATTCCAACATTGCACATAAAAGTGATATCTTACTTCAATAACAATAGTCACTCTAATAACTGTAAATGAACATAAGTAAATATAAATACCCAAGAGTGACAAAGTCCTTGGCCAATGCATCAAAATCACGGTTTACAAGATGTAAACAAGCTTCCATGAATCCATCACGTGATTCTTGCTTGAACTCACATGTCATACCAAAATATAGTGTAGAAGAAGGAACAAAATGCATCATTGAATCAAATGAATGATCAATTGATTCCAAGAGTTTAGCTTATTTCTATCAATAAATTCTTGAAACAAGACATGTATTTAAACATTAACCAAAAAGCCAAAGGATTTGAAATACCAAATATTAAACTTCAATTACCCAAATGATATATCATAGGAGGAGATCATGAAGAAAGGCGTTGGTGAATGATAATTTGATGGGTCCAGAAGCTATTAGGAACAATGTTATCCAAAATGGAAGCATCCATTGAACCATAAACAGAAAGCTTCCTTTTCCTGCAACAGAAGAAGAGAAGAATGACGTTAAAATTATTAGCGTTAAAGTAGAAATGAGATTGGAGTTGGTGAAAGGAGAAGGTACTGGAAGAAGTGATTTTGGCCTCGGCATTAGCGGCCACCCACTCTCCCGTCTCCCTCATCTTCTTTTGCACTTTCCCTTACATGGCTTGCTCTAGGAACAAGTTCATCACCGTCTTTCAAATGTCGGAACCTCTGTTCATCAAAATCAACCACGTTTTCAAAAGCAAGTCAACCCCCAAATAAACAATTAACTAAATTTTACGAATGATTCTGCTCAATTTTACATAACAAAAATACAAAAACATAAAGATTAGTGCCTCCTTCAAGTATTTGGTATCGTGGACCCTGTTGGGTCTATTAGTGTCTAAGTTCAAGAGGGGAGGGGTGAATTGAGCTTATAAAATTTTCGCAAGAACACACAATTTTTCAGTATTCCAGAGGCAAAAAGAACAGATTGTTTTTATATGAAACAGATTGATTTTTCAGAGCAGTATTGGCACAATTTGAATTTTGTTCACTGTAAAATTGTGATCAACAGAGAATCAGAACAGAACCAGATCAGCTTAATATTGTGAGGATAAAGGATATAGCTATGCTTAGAGATCAACCAAAATTACACAACACAAGATTTCAAGAAAAATGATCCTTTCACAGGTTTTAATGAATGGTCAGTTTGTTCACAATTCACTTAAGCCATTATATGCAGCAACCTTGTTTATGATCAGAAAACTTTAACAAGACAGGAAGAACAGTTTTCACTTAACCCAGAATTAACAGATTCAATTTAAAAAGAACAGATTTAGTTCTTGACAGAATTAAGCAAAAACAGAAAAGAGTGCAGGGATGAGAATGCAAGATACACACGTTTTTATACTGGTTCACTCATACAGAGCTACATCCAGTCTCACCTTACCCCAAGGTGGAATTCACTAAAAAACAGTGCCAATCACTTACAAAACCAGCAGTTCTTGAACACTACAAGAACACCACACACAATGCTGAAAAACCCTATTTCAGCACACCTTGCACTCCAAGAAACCCTATCAAGGAGTGACTAACACTTACACCTTTACAAAACAGAATAAAGGAAAGATTACACCTGAAAAGAAGATGCAAGAACTCAAAACCAGTAGTTCAATTTGCTGCAGAAACTGCACCAGCACCTTCACCAAGATTCAAGGTTTCCTAGAACAAGCACACTTGAAAATCTCTTTGGAAACCTTTCAAAAACTCTTTTCAATCCTTCTTCTCACATGGAAATTGTTTGATCTCTGTCAAAAGCGTAATTCCTCAGCACTTATTCATGTGAGAGAGTTATTGTTTATATAGAAAACAGTTTCTAACTTCTTTTCAAAAAACAGTTGAAAAGCAGTTGAGAAAACAACAGATTCAGTTTTGAACTTAACAGATTTATTTTATGAAAACTGCCAACTCAGCTAAACAGAAATAACTGTCTGAGTGGTACCTTTGGAGCCCTAACTAACTTGTGAAAAACCTTTCAACTTACCAAGGAATAAACCTGTTCTTTCTCAGTGAAACAGATTAAAGTATAACACACAGGCCAGCTCAGCTTAACTGAAATAACGAACTGAGCTTTCCCTTGGTGCCTTAACAGAAATTTAGAAAAGCCTTTTAACAGAGAAGAAATAAACAGATTCTTTCTCCATAAAACAGATTTATTTGTGTACTGTTTTAAAACTGTTAAAACCATTTTAAAAGCTTTTCAAAAACCATTTAACCACATCATGTGCTTGATCTAGACTTGGTTAGGCATCTAGGATAGGTTACTCAGCAAAAGGCAATCATACACACTTACAAGCCTAATTACATATGAATCTAAAAACCTATTACAATCTTCAAAGCACCCAAGCCATTTTCTTCATCAAACACACATTAAGCCTTGGTAGGGAAGAAGCTTCCTCCAGCTTCAACAATCTCCCCCTGTTTGATGGAGACAAATTCCCTTTGCTTTGCACAGCTTTGAAGAGAGATCATGACCAAATCTGTACAGAACCATATACACAGAAAACAGGTGTTAAAGCAGAACAACAGATTTAGAAATGATATACCTGCAGATTTAACATCTGAATCATAGCAGCAGCCACTGTGAATATCATCTGCAGAATCTGTACCAGGCTATTCTTAGGCTGTTCTGTACCAGGCTATTCTTCTCCCCCTTTGGATTCATCAAACAGAATGGGAGCACAAAATACCACAGAAACAATAATAGCCATACATAACAGTTCAAATAAAACCAATAAACCATAGAGGTTCATTACAAATCTCAAAACAACTAAACACCAGTGCAGAAACGAAACAGTACAGATTAATTCCAAATTGCTCAACAACATATAAAAGAAAAAGACTTAGAAATAGGATCACTTGTTGTTGTAATAAAGCTCAGCTAGCTGCACTTGAACTCCTTCAAGTTGGTCATCCAAGTGTTGAAACCTGGCGTAGGTCATTTCATAGTGTGTTTTCTGCTCATATGTGAGTGTGTCCAGCCTGCTTAGCACTTGTCTTTCAAACATAGACAGAGGTTCACCTCTGTATTCAGGTGCCTCATATGCAACCATTGCATTTTGGCTTGTAGCAGCAATATCCTCATGTCCAGCAGAGTGTACTGGTGATGCATCCATGTTCTGCACTCCATCAGCATTTTCTTCTTCATTTTCTGGATCAGCAGCTTCATTTTCAGCTCTGTTTGCAGCATTCCTTCTGAATATCCAGCTATCATCTTTCTTTTGAAATCCCATCTTGAGGAGAGTGGAGTTGTCTATCTCACTTGCTGCCTTAATTGTGTCATTTCTTTCATTTGTAGTGTCAACTTCAAAGTAATCAATTAGCTTTGACACAAAAATTGCATATGGAAAGCGATAGTCTGGTAACCTTGTGGATTTGAGCATATGCTCCACCATAGTACTTACCCAATTTACCTTGAGTTGATTCATGATGCAGTACAGTAAAATCAAGTCCTCTTCATGGAGAGTTGCATGATTACTTCCTCTTGGAGTAAGCTGCCAAGCAATGATGTAGGCAAGGAGTCTTGGAATGATTGTGAGATTTCCAGCATGAAATCTAGCCACTGGTTCAGCAGGATTCCTCACACAACTTCTGTAAAACTGCATCTTGTTGAATCCCTGGATTCCAGCAGTGTTCCCTTTGCTTACCTTCATTCCAGAATATTTGATTCCTCCCACATTGCTCCATATTTCCCTTGTAATCTTTAGCTTCACACCTTTCACATGGGAGACCAGATTTTTGCCATCTTGAACCAAGTTGTTGTAGAAAACTTTCACTAAATCTGGATATACATTTCCAGTCATCTCTAGAAAGTTCTTCAGTTTTTGATGCTTGAGCAAGGTTTTTGCTTCAGTCAGATTTTCTTCTCTCAGCCAAGAAAATTCCAACACTTTGGGTGCATTGACTTGCTTCCTGCTTGTCTCATGGATGTACCTTGTCATTGCTTCAGAATCTCCAGCAAACCATTTTTCCAGAATGCCTTGGTTGCTGCTGGATTGCTCCTTGGATTTCTTCCTTCTGTGTGATGAGGATGCCATGCTCAATCTGTGTTTTCCTGCATCAGTTTATTAACATACAATTCTAGAGAAAAAACAGCGCAGATTATTACTCAGAACAGAAACGAAACCTGTGGTGAAGCAAGTGTGAACCTGAACAGCTTATAGCACAAATGAGAAAGTATGAGAGAGAACTGATTTGAGCAAGGTTTATATAGAGCTTAAATCAGATTTTAGAAATCACCAATTGTAAAAGAAAATCAATTAAATCAGATTTCAGCAATTATGGATTGAAAATAAGATCAATTTGATATGCTTCAGATTTTATTCCTGTGGTGTAGTAGATTCAGGTATTGATTTGCACAAGAATATATTGGAACCAGATTTCAATTTGATAAACCAAATCTGTTGCACTTACACACAATCCAATCAGTTGGGATACCCACAAGCTAATTGGCATAGGCCTGCTGGTTAATAACCGTAAAAGCAGTCAACAATAAAGTGAGAGAGAGAAAAATAAATCTTTCTCTTTCCTAGTCACAACTGTGATTTCTGAAACAGGAAACGAAACATGTTAAAACATAAAACAACAGATTGAAATTTTCACTGCAGAGGACAATTCAAGCTAATAATACCCAATTCATTTAAAAGAAAGTGAAACCTGTCTTTAGCAAGTGGTTTAGTGAATAGATCAGCTAATTGAAATTCAGTACCAATGAATTGTATATCACATGTTCCATTAGCTATATGTTCTCTTAGAAAGTGATGTTTAATTTCAATGTGCTTAGTCCTTGAGTGCATGACAGGATTCTTAGACAGATTTATGGCACTTGTATTATCACAATTTATAGGTATGTTATTTAACAGAATACCAAAATCACTTAGCTGCTGCCTTAGCCATAAGGTTTGAGCACAACAACTTCCAGCAGCTATGTATTCTGCTTCTGCTGTGGAGAGAGCAACACAAGCTTGCTTCTTGCAATGCCAAGAGATTAGACTTGATCCAAGCATGTGACAAGTCCCACTTGTGCTCTTCCTATCAACTTTGCAGCCTGCAAAATCAGAATCTGAAAAACCAATCAAATTCAAAGATACCTTGTTAGGATACCACAATCCAACATCTTTAGATCCTTGCAAATATTTCAGAATTCTCTTTGCAGCATTGTAGTGTGATTCCTTTGGATCAGATTGATATCTAGCACATAGACATACAGCAAACATAATGTCAGGCCTGCTGGCAGTTAGATATAATAAGGAACCAATTAAACCCCTATATTTCGTTTGATCCACTGATTTTCCTGCAGAATCTTGATCCAACTGACAACTTGTTGAAATAGGAGTGCTGATTGCTTTGCATTGATTCATATCAAACTTCTTGAGCAGTTCCTTGCAGTATTTTTCTTGACTTATGAAAATCCCATCCTTGAGTTGCTTAACTTGTAGACCAAGGAAGAAGTTCATTTCTCCTAACATTGACATCTCAAACTCACTTTTCATGGTTTTCACAAAGTCTTCACACATCTCTTCATTTGTGGATCCAAAGATAATATCATCTACATAGACTTGCACAAGTATGATATCTTCACTTTTCTTCTTTAGAAAGAGAGTTTTATCTGAATTGCCACGGCTATAACCTTGAGACAGCAGAAATTCACTTAGCCTTTCATACCATTGCCTAGGTGCTTGCTTTAATCCATATAAGGCTTTCTTAAGCCTGAACACATGTTCTGGATTCTTGTGATCTTCAAATCCTGGAGGCTGACATACAAACACCTCTTCATTGATGTAGCCATTTAGAAATGTACTCTTGACATCCATTTGAAATAGCTTGAAGCCTTGTATGCTGGAAAATGCTAGAAGAAGTCTGACAGCTTCAAGACGTGCTACTGGTGCATAGGTTTCACCAAAATCAATACCTTCTTCTTGGTTATACCCTTTAGCAACCAGTCTTGCTTTATTTCTAGTGATAGCTCCATGTTCATCCATCTTGTTCCTGTACACCCACTTGGTTCCTATTATGTTCATCTCATGCTTCCTTGGAACCAAAGTCCACACTTCATTGTATTCAAACTGGTTTAGCTCTTCCTGCATTGTTGTTATCCAATTGCTGTCTTGCAGTGCTTCTTCCAGGTTTTTAGGTTCAATCTGAGACACAAAAGCTACTGTTCTGCAGAAGTTATTGAGTGAATTCCTTGTTGAGACTCCTTTCTCAATTTTACCAATCACATTGTCAAGAGTGAGATCCCTTGGAGTCTTCCATTCTTTAGGCAGTCCTGCATTCACAGTAGATTCTTTGACAGAATTTGGATTAGTAGCATCAAGCTCACTGGATTGATTATGTTGCATAATTGTTCTTAAATCATCCATACCAAGTTCATCCACAACAGATTTGGGTACAGAAAAATCTGTTTCATCAAACACAACATGTATAGATTCTTCAATAGCAAGCAATCTTTTATTATATACTCTATAAGCATGACCATTTATAGCATAACCAATATGTATTCCTTCATCTGATTTAGGATCAAACTTCCCTAGATTATCCTTACCATTATTTAAAACAAAACATTTGCAGCCAAACACCCTAAGATGACTAATGCTAGGCTTCCTTCCTTTATACAATTCATAGGGAGTTTTCTTAAGGATTGGTCTAATCAATGTTCTGTTAAGCACATAAGAAGCAGTATATACAGCATCAGCCCAAAAATATTTAGGTAAACCAGATTCATTTAGCATAGTCCTAGCTAACTCTTCTAGTGATCTATTCTTTCTTTCAACAACACCATTTTGTTGGGGTGTCCTAGGAGCAGAATAACTATGTATGATCCCATGTTTTTCACAATATTTATCAAACTTTGCATTTTTGAAATTCTCCCCCATGATCACTACGAATCTGTTTTATCCTATTTTCATTCTCATTATGCAGAACCTTAGCAAGTTTCTTAAAGGCTTTATATGCATCATTTTTAGAAGCAAGAAACAAAGTCCATGTATATCTTGAAAAGTCATCAACAATCACCAAAGCATAGTAATTTCCAGCTAAGCTAGCAGTCCTAGATGGTCCAAACAAATCCATATGCAAAACATCCAAAGCTTTATTTGAAGAAACCATATCTTTTGATTTAAAAGAAGTTCTAATCTGTTTTCCCTTTACACAGGCATCACACAATCTGTTATTTTGAAACTTTATGTTTGGTAAGCCAGAAACAAGTTCCTTAGATTTTAGCTTGTTCAAGTGATTTGTGTGAATGTGAGCTAGTCTCCTATGCCACAGCCATGACTCATCATTTTTAGATAGCAAACACTCATTTTCAGAACAACTCTTTACAATGTCAATGAGATAAATGTTGTTTACCCTTTTTCCAGTGAACAGCACCTTACCAGAATTTTCATTTGAAATTGTACAAGTATTGGCTTCGAAATTGACCTTGTATCCCTTGTCACACAGCTGGCTAATGCTTAGAAGACTATGTTTTAGCCCTTCAACATATAGGACATTCTCAATAGTAGTTGAATCTTTAGTACCAACATCTCCTCTTCCGAGAATTTTTCCTCTATTGTTATCTCCATATGTGACATGCCCTTCAGCTTTGAGTTTCAGATTTATGAACTGAGTCACATCACCAGTCATGTGCTTTGAGCAGCCACTGTGTAGATACCACTGGTTTCTCCTGCTGTTTTTCTGCAACAAAACAGATTTAGCACATATGGTACCCTTTTAGTCTAGGGTCCAGCATGATTAACACCTTTCCTTAGGAAGCCATTTGGCTAAACCTTTAGGAACAAAATATTTCCTAGCCTTACATGTTCTAGATACATGACCAGATTTCATACAATAAAAACATGTTGCAGTATGCATTGTTTTTGAATTACTGAAAGAGGAAAAACCTGTTTTGGAAGGAACAAAGAAACTGGACAGCTTTTTCACATTACCTTTCATTCCAGGATTATATCCTAAACCATTTTTATTGAAAACAGCATTTTGTGAACCTAATAAGGTTTCAAGATTTTCTCTTCCCTTAGTAAAATTTGAAAGTGTTTTTAACAAATACTCAACCTGTTTTTCCAGCTTTTTGCAATTATCACAAGTTTTAATTGATTCATGCAAACATGTCAATTCAAGACTAATTAATTCAGTTTTAGCTTTGTGCAGTTCTTCTTCAAGAGTTTTAACCTTTGGTTCAAGTACCTTATTTACTTTATTTAATCTGTTGCACATAACAGCCAACCTGTTTGCTTCATCATGTGTTTCCCTAAAGGCTAATAGCAGTTGATCATAGTTTTCAGAATCAGTGGAGAAATTACTTACTGAGTCAGAGTTGGATCCCTCATCATTCACCATGAAGCAAAGATTTGCTTTTTCACTTTCAGTTGAAGAATCACTAGATGAAGATACATCATTTTCTTCCCATGAGACATATGCTCTTCTACCTTTCCCTTTGTCACTCCTCTTGCTTGCTGATTTTTCTTTACTTTGAATGCTTGGACAGTCAGCTTTCATATGACCTGGTTTACCACATCCAAAGCACGTGTAATTGGAAGAATTTGAATCAATAGGTTGTTTGGAATACCTCTTTCTCTGCTGAGTTCTGTCACGGTTTTTCTTTCTAAGAAATCTGCTGAATTTCCTGGTGAGCAGACTCACAGTCTCATCATGTTCTGGATCACCTTCTTCCTCACTTGCATCATGTTCTATGGTAGTTTTCAGAGCAATTCCTTTGGCCTTCTTTTCCACTGTTTCTTGTTCTTTCAATCTTTTCAGCTCAATTTCATGTTCTATCAGCTTTCCAAAAAGTGCTGCAGTGGACATCTTGGATAAATCTCTGGATTCTGAGATTGCTGTTACCTTAGGCTGCCAGCTCCTATCAAGACATTTTAATACCTTTATGTTGAGCTCTTCCTTATCAAAGACTTTACCAAGGCCAATGAGGTGATTTACAATATGTGTAAATCGTTTCTGCACATCTGCAATACTTTCTTCAGATTGCATTCTGAATAGCTCATACTCCTGAATGAGTGAGTGCTTCCTTGCCCGTTTCACATCATCAGTTCCTTCATGAGTCAACTCTAGTACATCCCACATCTCCTTTGCTGAGTTACATTGAGAGACTCTAAAGAACTCATCCATATTCAGTGCAGATGTGATGATATTCTTGGCTAAAGAATCATACTGGGCCTTTTTCTTCTCAGTTTCACTCCATTCAGACCAAGGCTTCTTTATTGTTTCATCTTTGACAACCTGCATAGGTATAAAAGGTCCACTGACCACTGCATCCCAGATTCCCATGTCAATAGATTCCATAAAGATCTTCATCCTGATTTTCCAGAAAGCATAGTTAACACCACCAAACATAGGAGGTCTATTAATAGATGCACCTTCAGCAAAAGGCATTTTAAACTCAGACATCATACACACACTTGAGCAAAATACAAGCCCTAGCTCTTGATACCAATTGTTGGGTCTATTAGTGTCTAAGTTCAAGAGGGGAGGGGTGAATTGAGCTTATAAAATTTTCGCAAGAACACACAATTTTTCAGTATTCCAGAGGCAAAAAGAACAGATTGTTTTTATATGAAACAGATTGATTTTTCAGAGCAGTATTGGCACAATTTGAATTTTGTTCACTGTAAAATTGTGATCAACAGAGAATCAGAACAGAACCAGATCAGCTTAATATTGTGAGGATAAAGGATATAGCTATGCTTAGAGATCAACCAAAATTACACAACACAAGATTTCAAGAAAAATGATCCTTTCACAGGTTTTAATGAATGGTCAGTTTGTTCACAATTCACTTAAGCCATTATATGCAGCAACCTTGTTTATGATCAGAAAACTTTAACAAGACAGGAAGAACAGTTTTCACTTAACCCAGAATTAACAGATTCAATTTAAAAAGAACAGATTTAGTTCTTGACAGAATTAAGCAAAAACAGAAAAGAGTGCAGGGATGAGAATGCAAGATACACACGTTTTTATACTGGTTCACTCATACAGAGCTACATCCAGTCTCACCTTACCCCAAGGTGGAATTCACTAAAAAACAGTGCCAATCACTTACAAAACCAGCAGTTCTTGAACACTACAAGAACACCACACACAATGCTGAAAAACCCTATTTCAGCACACCTTGCACTCCAAGAAACCCTATCAAGGAGTGACTAACACTTACACCTTTACAAAACAGAATAAAGGAAAGATTACACCTGAAAAGAAGATGCAAGAACTCAAAACCAGTAGTTCAATTTGCTGCAGAAACTGCACCAGCACCTTCACCAAGATTCAAGGTTTCCTAGAACAAGCACACTTGAAAATCTCTTTGGAAACCTTTCAAAAACTCTTTTCAATCCTTCTTCTCACATGGAAATTGTTTGATCTCTGTCAAAAGCGTAATTCCTCAGCACTTATTCATGTGAGAGAGTTATTGTTTATATAGAAAACAGTTTCTAACTTCTTTTCAAAAAACAGTTGAAAAGCAGTTGAGAAAACAACAGATTCAGTTTTGAACTTAACAGATTTATTTTATGAAAACTGCCAACTCAGCTAAACAGAAATAACTGTCTGAGTGGTACCTTTGGAGCCCTAACTAACTTGTGAAAAACCTTTCAACTTACCAAGGAATAAACCTGTTCTTTCTCAGTGAAACAGATTAAAGTATAACACACAGGCCAGCTCAGCTTAACTGAAATAACGAACTGAGCTTTCCCTTGGTGCCTTAACAGAAATTTAGAAAAGCCTTTTAACAGAGAAGAAATAAACAGATTCTTTCTCCATAAAACAGATTTATTTGTGTACTGTTTTAAAACTGTTAAAACCATTTTAAAAGCTTTTCAAAAACCATTTAACCACATCATGTGCTTGATCTAGACTTGGTTAGGCATCTAGGATAGGTTACTCAGCAAAAGGCAATCATACACACTTACAAGCCTAATTACATATGAATCTAAAAACCTATTACAATCTTCAAAGCACCCAAGCCATTTTCTTCATCAAACACACATTAAGCCTTGGTAGGGAAGAAGCTTCCTCCAGCTTCAACAGACCCCTAACCAATGTCCCACGAATCTAACAAAATTTAAAGTCTTGGGTACCAAAGAGTACTGGAAATTAAAGCATGGTTTCCCATTTGCAAACCACAAAATCAGAAGACATACCTTTTGCGACAAGTGGTGGTAATGGCGATCAGAAATTGCACTGACGACAACGATTTTTCGATGCGAACGACTGCATGAAGAACGAATGTGACTGAAAACCCCAAACCGAGAGTGAGGGGAACGATTGCGGTGAGAGAACAAAATAGGGTGGTGAGTGAGGGTTTACGAAATACAACTGGGAAGGGAATGATGGCAGTGAGAGTGAGGACGAGGGTTTACGAAATGGGGCTAAAAAGGAAACGATTGCGGTGAGGGTGAGAGAGAGGGTTTATGAAATGGGGCTGAGAAGGAAAGGAGGAACGTGAAGACTGAAAGAGGATGAGGGTGAGAGTTAGGGTTTAGAGGTTGAGTGAAAGAGGTACATTTCCAAGAGTCAAATGTATATTTTTGAAGAGTGAAAGAGGGGAAAACGAAAAAAAAACTTTGGAAAAGATGAAGGTTATGGAGGGAACGAAAAGCGGGAGAAATTTTATTTTGAAAGCTAATTATGGCGGTTCTAAATGCCACATTTCGAATGAACATTATGTCGCTTACGAAGCTGTCGTATTATACAGCTAATTGTGGCGGTTTTTAATAACCGCCATATTATAACCGCCACCACATACACGTTTTTTTGTAGTGAGAATACTTCACAATTGAAAAATTGTTGTCTAAAACTTAGGCAACGATTTTATGTTGTTGCCTAAAGTGATATTTGTTGTAGGTTCATAGTTTGTAAATTTATTTTATTGGGTAGAGACTCTTGAGTAACAATTGTAAGAATGTTAAAAAAAAGAAAGAAAGAATAAAGGTGCAGAGAAAGCCGCCCCCACCACCACAGTTCATTCTTCTTTCTTTTTGCTTTCTCTCTCCCTCCATATTCTCTTCTCTCTCTCTCTCTCCTAATTTTCTCTCACAAACTTCATCTATTTTAGAATCTGATCATACCACGCTGTAGCTGAGGAGTTAAGGAACATTTCTACCTGATCAGATTTTTAAACAGAGTAAGTTCATTTTTGCTCTAAAGTTCCTTTGTTCTCTATTTTTCCTTAGGATTTAGTCATCAATCTTGGTGGGTTCAGTTGAGAAGTGTAATCCTCTCAACTTATTCTACTATATACTGAATTTTTGTTCTGTTTGGATAACTTGCATTAGGCCCGTAAATCTTGAAGCTTATCCAAACGGTGGGGAATAAAATTCTAGAAGTTGCTTGGAAAGCAAGCAATTAAGGTAAGGGAAGCTAAATTTAATTTTTTTATAGCACCCTAGGATAGAAGATCTGAATGCGGAAGGAACGTGGTCCCAATTTGAATTTCTCTTGAAGGGGTGTTATTTGTTTATATATTGTGTGTTTGTTTATATATTATTTAAACTTTATAAATATTATATTTTGATAGTTTGAGAGCTAAATATTGTTTTTGACGTTGGAAAAGTTCTGGAATGATATGAATTTTTAAATGTTATGTGATTGAATGATATGTATTATATACGAATGATGTAAATTGTACGAAAGTGATGTCATACATTTGGGATAATGTATGAGTTGTTGTTTCATTGTACGTTAAGTATGAAAAGCCTATGTTTAACGGAGATCCTCTGGCTTCACTAATTATCTAAGTCATGTAGACTAAGATATTAGGTGGTGAGAAGCTAAGAGGGAGTTCATACACACCGGGTCCCACTGTAGACACTCGGTATTGGATGTTTGAACTTACCCTGATCCTTTCTATTGGATTCGCTGGTAATCTTTGGATCAGGTGTTAGTCTCTGGTAGGGGCATACTTAATGAGTCTTCCGGAAGATGAAGTGGGATTGAAATGAAATCCAATGATTGTGATTGAAAATAGATCCATGTGAGATCTATGTGATTGTTTTATTGTTGAGATTTGAAGAAAATTGAATAATTTGAGAAATTGATCATGTAATTTGGTTTTGTCTTTGAATTTAAATGTGTATATTATAAAATTCTATTTTCACTAGCTTACCCTTACTTTTCTTGTTGTGTTTGAACTGCGATGACTGTACTATGTACATGAGCAGATGACCATACAGGTGCAGGAGAGCCTTAAATGGTTCAGAGTTTTATTTTGAGTTATTGACATATAAATATTTGTATTTCTATAAGTCATAATCTTGTAATAGAAATATTTTGAAAAACTCTATGCTTGTATATAAATATGTAAAACCTGTATTGTAATAGTTAGATGTTATTTTACGAGGTGTTACAACAATAGTTAAAACTTAACTCTCAAATTTGATAAAAAGATAATCACTCTATCAAAAGAAATAAACAAGTAATATATACACACTCACACCCACAAATGCATTTCTAAATTATTTTAGTTGTTCAAAATTTTATGCATATATTTCAATTCATCATCTTCTCAAACAATATGACTGGAGTGAGATTTAAGCCACTTTTTTGCTTTTCCAGTTAATGAGAAAATAAATAATCTCAACTATTTATTTATTTTGTAAAAATGAAATAAATAGAGAAACTAGAAAGAAAGAAAAAAAATAAGAATTTCATACTTAAATTATTAAAATTTTAAAAGATTAATGAGATGGTTAAGTTCTATCAATATTTATCATTTCGATGATCTTTTTAAAATTTTATATATTTTGACAATTTAAAAAAAAAATATTTTAATAATTTAAAAAAAAAGCATGTATTTTGATAATTAATATATGAAATTAGAGTTAATTAATAATATATTCTTAAAGATAAATAGGATAGTAGGTTGATTGAAGGGAAAGAAAGAAATGAAAAATAAATTTGAAATATAGATAATTTGAATGAACAGAGTCAAAAAATGGAAATTAAAATGATATGTTTGTTTATTTTTTTATTTATTATATTTATTATTGGTGGTGGTGGAAATACGTATAGTACATTTAAATATTTCTTATACACTAAAGTGACATTTACTAAAATAAAAAATAACAACAGTTTTCATGAAAGGAATAGTTATTAAAATGGCGTACATAAGGGTAATATTGTATAAAATATACGTTCGTAAAAATCATATACAGAAATTTTTATATGTATAGATTATAAAAATCTAGAAAGAAAAAAATATCACAAAATGAATAATATGTTTAAAATTTAGAACGAGTATAATACATGCAACCGAATTTATTATCATTCAATAATTGACTATGTTAGGTTTAATAAAGTTTGTAAGGGTGAAAAGTCTAAATGAAGAGTCTTACCTCATTTGTTAATGTTATTTCTACCTTTTACAAAAGAAGGAAAGAAAAGTAAAAAAAAAAAGGAAAGAGAGAAGGAAAAGTGCATTAAATTAGTTGGATGAAGAAAAGGACAGTAAAAAAATTTTAAAAAATAAGGAGAAAATTTATAAAAATTGTGAATGATCTAATTGTTATAATAAATTTTCAAAAATATATTAAATATATATTTCTAAAACAAATAAATTGTTTTTATTATTATAAATTAATTTAATTTTAATTTTAGTATTAATTTTATATTTGTTTTATTATTAATTTTATTATTATATAAATTTATTTCATTATTTTTCCTAAACAACTTTTATTGAGTTAATTTTATTATTAAATAAAAAATGTTGTTTAAACATTGACAAAAATTTGTTATTTTAAACATGGTTTTGAAAACAAGTGTGGTCGTAAGATAAAAATAGTTGCCTTTGACCTACGTCACGATATAATATTTCACGATTGAAAAATTATTATCTAAAGTTTAAGTCACGATTTTATGTTGTTGCTTAAAGTGATATTTGTTGTAGTGATAATAATGATGTCGACAAAATTTTCTTATTCATATGAATCATGTTCTTCATTGTAGGTTCATCATTTGCAAATTTATTTTATTAGGTGGGACTCTTGAGTAACAACAGATAAAACTAAACTCTCAAATTTGATAAAAAGATAATTACTCTTGTCAAAAAACATACAAGTTTTTAATTTTGTAGGGATTTGCTCCATGCCAAGCCCATCAAAATCTTTTCTTAAGCATGAAGATTTCTTAGGCTTAGGGTTCGCTCTAAGCCAAGCCAAGCCTAAGCGAATCTAAAACCTCTCTTCTTTGGTTCTGGTTAGCTACAAGCCCTTTCCGAGCAAATTTGGGATTTCTTCATCATGAAGGACTTTTTTAGGAACAGTGACGCTGTCTGTGAGACCGAAAATGTGTCACAAGCCCTTCAATTTGGGGGAATCCACTCCCCTTAGACCTCGACTGGAGACTTGTTCTAGTACCGCCAATATAGTCTCACATCACTCCTGATTCGAGACCAAGGACAATTTATTCTCATTAAAATTTGAAAAAATAGTTACAATGCTTCCTGCTTAATCAATTATTTCAGCTTTGTAGATTTAAAAAATGAAGTTAATAAATTATGCAAGATTTGAATCAGTTAATTTTTCAGAAAATTGAAAACAAATAATTTTGTTGCATGTTTTATTCAGTCAAATAAACAAATAATCGATTATTTAAAAACTTAATCCATTAACATAGCCACAAAACATTTTTCTCGTGTCTTTAACTTTTCAAAACAATTATCTTTTAATAATTTTTATATAGGTTTTGTGTTGAGAACTTAAAAACTTTTGAAAAGACTTATAAAACATGCCATGAAAGCTAAAATACTCAAAACATTTACAACATCAACATCTAAATAACTTCTCTTAACATGTCCAACTAAAAGGATTCAAACACAATACTTATTCTTCTAAACCAACTTGGAATAACAATTATTTTCAAAGAGGATAACCTCATAGCCTTTTCCATACGGATACCTAAAATCAAGGCTTATGCATTGTTCAACATACACAACACTAACATTTTCTTCAGTTGCTCCACTGTTGGATCTTTAGAAGGGAAACTTACAAGGGTTATTCGACACTAATGAGTCAACCCATACAAGAGATTAAGACACTGCCTTCTATCCAAAACCTTAAGACAATGAGTTTATAGGTCTTTTTCCTTGTATGGTGCTCAACTTTCTCATGTTTACTCAATATGGAACTTAAATTCATACTTGGATTCCTAAAGTCTTCCCTTAAAGTGTGAGTCTATTTCATATTAGTATACTCCCCTCAAGTCGAGTACTCTTTTTTCTTTAGTGGGTTGTTATGTCATAAGGTTTAAAGTTTCAACGAGACACATCTTTCAATAAATAGACATTCAAGGAAGAGTGTTATATTTTTATGCCATTATGAATGATTTTTGTGATGTTATGAATGATTTTTATGATGATATAAATTTCATTATGATTATTAATTGACCTTTAGTAATTTTTAATTCTCTTACTATTACATTTTATAATGTGAAGAAATCTATCAAAATACTTTATTCTCTTTTTGTCTCCTTCTTTCTTATTTCTTCTCTAAAATCACATGGTATAAAAGTAAAGAAGTATTTTAGTTATTTTGGTGTAGACAGAACTGGTTAAATTACTTAATTTATTAAATAAAAATTAATTTTTATTTATTAAAAGATAAAATTGAAGCTATTCCCATTGTATAGCATGTCCAGAAACCTCTAATACCTTTTTTAATTTCTCTTTTTTTCTTCTCTTTACCATTATGGATGAGTAATGGAAAGTATGTTAATAGAAAAAATAGGGAAACCTAGTGGGGTGGACACGAAGTCTCCTAATAGATAGGTGGGTTAAAAGTGAATACCGATACTATAACCTATTACCTTACATATCACATGTCTTTCTACTCAAAACAAATTCGGTAAATTTATCAAAAAAAAAAGGTGCAATTCGTGGGATTTTTTTTTCCAGATATGGATTATTTTAAAAACAAATAACAAAAAATATGTATCTCGAACCACAACTATTTGCTACACTATTTTTATTAAGAGAATAATAATTATAAAATTATAGACAATTATTGTATGTAGTTATTGTATGATATTATGTGATATTATGTAATATTATACACAATTATATAATTAATTTAATAATTATAAAATTTATTATTAGTGGATCATATATAATTAGCTTGTAATTTAAAGAAAGAAAGTTTCCGTACATTTTTATATATTTATTATACATTTAGTGATGTACATACACACTAGATTTATAATTTTCTTATATATCATTTTCTTATAATTTTTTTGTTTAATACGTCATTTCAAAGGCACTAATTCAATATTAAATATTATGATGATAGCATGTATATTTTAGGGACTAAATGTATTAAATAAATGTACTTGCTTTTGGGACTAAGTTTTTGATTTTATCTTAGGGAGTTTATAACAACTAATGCATCTTGTTAAACCAACCAAGCTAGAAAGAACTCCAGACTAGGATTAGACAATTGCTTCCTGCACCCCTCAATTTGAACCTGCACTTCCATAATTTTTAAAATTACTTTTTTATTCTTATTTAGAGTGACTTCCAGATTCCGAAATATTCTTCTAGAACACACTTTCTGGAATTCATGAAATACATTCCAGAACATGTTTTCAAGAATTTGATGATTTCCAAAATAAAATTTTGGGCCAAAGACATGAGATACATTCTGAAATAAGTTTTTATATGAATTTTCTGGAAGAAACTTTTTAAAATGAGATTTTTTTCCAGCATTCTCCTTCTCTTCTTCTACAGCGGTGATGGTGTGGAAGTGGCGGCTGTGGTGGAGTGCAGTGAGGGAGAAGCGGATGGGACAATTCGATCATTTCACGATATTGTATCATATTGTACGCAATGATATGCAATTAATTTAATAATGATAGAATCTCATGATTAGTGAATCACTACCTAATTAGCTTGTAATTTAAAGAGATTAGTTTAGTGAAAAATTAATTGGGATTTTTGGTTTTCTGAATTGCAATTGGGGGAGAAAGAATAGCCTTGTCCAGAGGTGAGGAAATTGGCTTCGCCCTCACAGTAGCAACACTCTTCACCGTTGGCGGATGGTTGTTGGAAAAAGTTGTCGGTGGTGTTAAAGTTCCACGGCGGGGGTGGGTGAGCGGGAGCAGTGAAGTGTAGCTAAGAGATGAGAACATTAGTTTGTTTATGAGCACAGGTTGCGGAGACACCTTGGAATAAAACACCTTTGGATCTCTCTCGCGGAGAACGCTACCGTGCAACCTCTGTTGCGCAACTCGCCTTTGTCCGCCACACTACCCCTCCCGCGAATTGGCTGGCGAAGCAGGCGAATTTTCTTGTGTAGTGCACTCCTCAATTCCAATTTAAAAATCCCTAATCCCCCATTCCAATTAAAAAACCCTAATCCCCAATTTTAATTAAAAACCCTAATCTTCAATTAATTTTTCACTAAACTAATTTCTCAATCCACGTCACTTAACACCTCACACCTCACATAAAACCTAATCCCACCAAATATCAGACGGACCTCACTAGAAGAAGAACTTGGCATAAACCAGAACATCAACTATTCTTTCCTATGTTCTTCTTAAAAGACAAAAACATGCTTGTAAATAATTTGGACTCACTTTTAAGGTCCAAATAGCAAAATAGGCTACAGTATGTTTACATAGCATAAGAGGAAGTGTACTTAGTAAAATGGACTTGTAAAAGGTTCTAAAAGGTCTAGGCCCCCAATCTAAAAATTTGCTTGTGAGAATTAGTGCACAATTATTAGAAACCGATCTATCCAAAGCATATTGTTTACTGTCTTTCCAAATTTGGAGTCATTCCTGGGTAACTAAGCACCTATCAATTTTACTTTTAGCTGAACGGTTGGGTCTATACCAAGTATACCTTCGCCCAATCATATGAATGTCAAATAAATCCATCTCTTCTATAAAGAGGTTAAAATTTTCAATCTCAGATTTATTTGATCACAATCTACTTACAAATTTCATCTCTTATGGTTTTCTAACTGCATTGAAATCTCCAACAACACACCAAATTTTATTTTGATAAAAAGAAAAAAGTATACAATGTAGTATTGTACAAAAACAGTGGTAAATTTTTTGAGCCAACAAACAACTTTAAGAAAAACATTGTTAGTGTTCATTTCAACAAGTTAGAAGAAGAAGGGTATCAATCTTATACATGCTAATAAAGGATCAATATCTCTAGTAAGAAAAAGTTAGTGATTGATTGATAACCACTTATGTAACTTTTACATCTTAGTCAAAAGTGACTGTTTTTTAAAAACACTCATTAAGCGAATAATGTTTTGTGAAAGAATACTTGGTTAAGCCATAAGTGTCTTGTAAAAGGAATACTTGAACAAGTTGGGAGCTAAAAGAATACTTATTAAGTTGGGATTGACTTGTTAAAGAATACTTAGTTGAGTCAAAAGTGACTTGTGAAAAAAAATACTTGAACAGGGTCAGTTAGAAGTAGCTGCAAGCTGAAAGAATACTCATTAATACTTGTCTCAATAATACTTAAGGGGTTAGTTAGAAGTGGCTACAAGCCCAAAGAATACTCACATTGTTCTTCACAACATTAGTTTGTTTAGTGGAACTCAATTTGTTGATTGAGAATTAGATGTAGTATATTGCGGCAGACGAACCAGTATTAAAATACTATGTGTATGTTCTCTCTATCTCTATTTCTCCATATTTATTATAATTTATATCTTCACTAATGTTTTGTGAAAGAATACTTGGTTAAGCCATAAGTGTCTTGTAAAAGGAATACTTGAACAAGTTGGGAGCTAAAAGAATACTTATTAAGTTGGGATTGACTTGTTAAAGAATACTTAGTTGAGTCAAAAGTGACTTGTGAAAAAAAATACTTGAACAGGGTCAGTTAGAAGTAGCTGCAAGCTGAAAGAATACTCATTAATACTTGTCTCAATAATACTTAAGGGGTTAGTTAGAAGTGGCTACAAGCCCAAAGAATACTCACATTGTTCTTCACAACATTAGTTTGTTTAGTGGAACTCAATTTGTTGATTGAGAATTAGATGTAGTATATTGCGGCAGACGAACCAGTATTAAAATACTATGTGTATGTTCTCTCTATCTCTATTTCTCCATATTTATTATAATTTATATCTTCACTAATGAAGAAGTAAAGTTGGTCGAAGAACACATGCAATAAAACGTTTAAACTAATAAATCCGTTAAGTACTAAAGTTGTGTATATAATGCTTGATTAGACAAAATTACTATTAAGAAATTACTTAAATAACATAAGTAAACAAGTTAAATTGAAAAGTTTCATCTAACATATTTCATCATAGGCAAATATCATTAATTGATCACTGAACATATAAAACTATGATTTCAATATTCTATTTTAGACAGTATTGTAAAAGTGCTTAAAACTTTTCAAAAACACAATTCAACCCTTTGTTCTTGTATTTTTCCTTGATTTCACATATAAGTCTTTGAATATGATCGTTGCTTCAATATTTACTTTGATAAGATATTATTTAGTCATGTTTTCAAACTTCGTGGATCATGCGGTGTAGGTTGACTGAAAGATTTAAAAGGAAAGCTTTAATGAAGTCTATCTTCTATTCTTAAAGAAACATTTCAAAAACAAGTAATAAAGGCATGATTCAATTATATTGCAATTCACTTATTTCTTTTGTTTCCATTTTTACTTTTTAGTATAAATGTTGTAGAATATAACTTTTTGGTATAAAACATTTCACGTTTAGTCATTTACAACATCTATGCACTTTCAATGTTACCAAACATGATTCCTTTTATCTTTATAAATAATTTATGATTACAACTTTGGTTACATAATGTGTTTAACCTTAAAATGTAAAAGCTAATAGATCGTCTAACATTGATAGTAACCTTTGGATAGTTTGATAACTGACAACTTGTACAAAACAAATATTAGAAGGTTCATAAAACATAACATACACACATCTTACTAACTCAGTTAGTGTTTATTATTATGAAAACTCTCTTTTTAACACACATCTGGAGTATTAAAAAGTTGGAGTTGCTTTACTTGGTAGAGTCTATCCTTCCCATTATTTGATAGATTTATTTGCGTAAATAAGAAATACCATATCTAAATACATAATAGATAGAAAGGGATGTTTTTTAAGCTACGAAAAAAGAAGTGGCAAAGTGCCTTTAGGAAAAAAAGACAGGGTTTACTCAAACAAGTTGAATAAACAAGACAATAAGATAAAATTTCTCTTATTAAACCAACTACAAATCACCAAGTCCTTTGTTTAGCAAATCAACTTGGGGATTGGTGAGAGAATGGAAACATGTTGAACTTCGGTGTAATGACTTGCCATTTTTCATATAATTCTTCTTTCTATCTAAGCTTCAAGCTTTGTGATTATATTTATCACTAATCTATTACGCTCACCTTATTAAAGATCTAGCTTCCTTCTATTGCTTGCCCTTGAACCAAGGGATTCCATGAAATTGGAGTTACAACATCACTAAGGCTTTTATTATGGTGCACTTAGCTAAATAAATATATAGTCACAATGTTATAAGCATACCAAACAATAACACTAAATAACATTACATTTGAACCATAGTGAGAAATATAGAAAAGCCTTTCTACTTCTAATTAGAAAATTCTTACCCACTAAAGGAGTTATAAGTACACATTTCTTCTCAATTCTTAACTCCACAAGAGGAAAATCTAGAAATCCCAATGTCTAAGATAATTATAGAGGCACTATAGATAAAGTTTGTCAAATTGAAAATCATTGTTTCATAAAAAAAATACCACTTTTCACAAGTCATCAATTTTTTTATGATATTTTATACAAAGTTAGAGACATAATATACTTTTCTCCATTTATTTGAAGTTAATACATGACATTTTATTTACATTAGTGAAAGTGATATAACATTGCTTTTAGTTACAACTATATGAGAATAGAAAACCGCTTTAAGAGAATGAAGCTTAGCTAAAAAGAGGGAGGTGAATTGATTTTAAATATTTTTTGAAAAAAATTTACCTTTTATTCAAGTTCTTTAAAAAAATTACTAATTTGTAAAAGTAATTTCAATTAATTAGAAAATCAAGATTGATAAAAGAGTGGGACCAAGATTGTATTATATAATTCAGAAAATACTAATTTAAAACAAGTTCAAGCGCATTTATCGATTATTTCAAGTTAGTAATTGATTATGCTTATTAAAATTTAAAGAATAGTTACAATGCTTCTGTTTAATATTTATTTCAGCTTTGTAGATTTAAAAAATGAAATTAATAAATTATGCAAGATTTGAATCAGTTAATTTTTCAGAAAATTGAAAACAAATAATTTTGTTGCCTGTTTTAGTCAGTCAAATAAAAAAAATGATTATTTAAAATCTTAATCCATTAACATAGCTGCAAAACATTTTTCTCGTGTCTTTAACTTTTCAAAAACAATTATCTTTTAATTAATTTTATATAGGTTGTGTGTTGAACTTAAAACCTTGTGAAAAGACTTATAAAAACATGCAATAAAAGCTAAAATACTCAAAACATTTACAACATCAACATCTAAACAACTTTTCTTGAGGTTTGAGTCAATTCTTCAAGTCTAACATTCCCAACTAAAAGGATTCAAACACAATACTTATTCTTCTAAACCAACTTGGAATAATATTTATTTTAAAAGAAGATAATCTTTGAAACATACACATGGGTACCTAAAATCAAGGCTTATGCATTGTTCGACATACACAACACTAGCATTTTCTTCAGTTGTTGCTCCATTGTTGGGTCTTTAGAAGGGAAATTCACGAGGGTTATTCGACACTAATGATTCAACCCATACAAGAGATTAAGACATCACCTTCTATCTAAAACCTTAAGACAATGAGTTTATAGGTCTTCTTCCTTGTATGTTGCTCAACTTTCTTAATTTTACTCAATATGAAACTTAAACTCACACTTGGATTCCTAAAGTCTCCCCCTAAAGTGTGAGTCTATTTCATGTTGATATACTCCTCCTCAGGTTTGAGTACTCTTTTTTCTTTAGTGGGTAGTTATGTCATAAGGTTTAAAGTTTTAAAAAGACACATCTTTCAATAAATAAACATACAAGGAAGAGTGTTATATTTTTATGCCATTATGAATGATTTTTGTGTTGTTACAAATGATTTTTATGATGTTATAAATGTTTTTTATGATGTTATACATTTCATTATGATTATTAATTGACCTTAATTACTTTTTGATTCTCTTACTATTACATTTTATAATGTGAAGAAATCTATCAAAATACTTTATTCTCTTTTTCTCTCCTTCTTTCTTATTTTTTCTCTAAAATCATATGGTATAACAGTAAAGAAGTATTTTAGTTATTTTGGTGTAGATAGAACTCGTTAAATTACTTAATTTATTAAATAAAAATTAATTTTTATTTATTAAAAGATAAACTTGAAGCTATTCCCATTGTATAGCATGTAGAGAAACCTCTAATACCTTTTTTAATTTCTCCTTTTATTTATTATGGATGAGTAATGGATAAGTATGTTAATATAAAAATTAGGCAAACTGTGGACACGAAGTCTCATAATAGATAGGTGGGTTAAAAGTGAATACCGATACTAAAACCTATTACCTTACACATGACATGTCTTTCTGCTGAAAACAAATTCGGTAAATTTATAAAAAAAAAAAAGTTAACATATTCGAGTAAAAAAAAAACCAGGAATTCTACCTTTTTGATAATTTTACCAGCAAATACACAATAAAATAATTAATATTTTTATCTCAGATTTGGAATCATTTGGTATGATTTTCACTAGTTCTCGATTGTAGAATAAGTTCGGGATCAAAACTTTATTTCACTTATGTATTAAAACAAGTTCGGGATCAAAACTTCAATGTAAAACAAATTGGAACTCACAAAACTAATTCTAAATTAACCAATTCAGAAATAAAAAATAATACAAATTATGTAATCTAAAACACATGAATTATACCATATTAAAATACATTTCCATTGGTACAATATCGAATGATAAACAACTTTAAAAATAAATAACTCTGGATTAATACAACACTCAAATTTATTAATTTCCGAATTGTATAATTTAAACTTTTCAATCACTCAATTCATTTTTTTTTCACAAAATTATAAGAGATAACTTTGACATTTCAGAACCTATAGAGGTGTACGAAAAAACTATGGAAATGTAAGAAGAAATAGCTCATAAAATCAGGAATGTTTTAATATTTTTTGTTATGTCTTTTTATAATTTTAAAAATATGTATATATATTATTGTTTGTTATTTCTTTTCCACTTTTTCATTTCACTATATTTTTTTTTATTTTTATCTTTTATATCAGTGTCCTCATTCATTTTGTACTATAATTTCAAAATAGAAAAAGAAAGAGAAATTCGTGTATGGGGTGTACTAGTGTTTTAACTGCACCCGAAATAAATTTGAAGCTCGCTACTTATTTTTGGCAGTTTCTTCCTGCACTCCTACATTTTTCTTCCTGCACCCCATAAGGTTGTACAAAGATAAAACTGTCCCATATAAACTGTACATTTTTTCTTTTTGTATTCCGGATTATGAAATCCGGTAAATTTTCAAATTGACGCTTCCGGTACATTTTTGGATTGACGCATCCGGTAATCTCTCATATTGATGCTTATGGTAGTACATGAATGATAGTATTAATCCAAAATTAAAAAATGCAAAACATCCATAATTGAAAAAATCATTCTGGATCCACCAATCCGTAATTCAAAATATGCATTCTGGATTCAGAAATCCATAATTGAAAAAAATCATTTCGGATTAACCAATCCCCAATCCGTAATAGAAATTAAGCTTTCGGATTCAGCAATCCAGAAATCAATAATTTATACAAATTTTGCTTCCGGAACACCCCTCATCCAGAATGCAACATGATTCACTTCCGGATTGATGAATTCGTAGTACAATCCCAGATCCCAAAATTGTGGGGGTCAATTTCGGAATTTATAAAATTGTGGGGTGCAGGAAGAAAAATGTAGGGGTGCAGGAAGAAACTACCCTTATTTATTAATTAAGTTTAGAAATGATTTGTTTTTGAAATTGAACATTTGAAATATTCGCTAAAAATATATCTTTATTATACTAAAACATACATATTTTTTATAATTTAATAGTTTTATTATTTTTATTAGTAAGTAATTAGAAAAAGAAAAATAATATAATTTTGTAAAAGTAGTTATGAAAAAAATTATATAACTTAAAAAGAAGGTATTTAATTATTTTGATATATATATATATATATATATATATAAAAGAAATAAAAATTATTTTTACAAATGTTGATGAAACCGGAGGCCAATAATCGGAAGCTGGCAAGACTTTGGTGTTACTGTGTGCTCCCCTTTCCACTGCCATTTCTGTCTAAATCTTCACAACAGTCGCAGGTGTTCGTTGAATCGATTTCCACCTAAGTCAGAAGTGATGATTGAGTAAAAACTTAAAAACGCTATTCGTTGATCGCCATTTCTTCCATGGCGGGAACGGGATTTGGCGCAGCGGCACCGACGTCGTTGGTTAGGTCGTGGAGAACTGCGTTTTTAACACTGAGGGATGAAACCCTAACCATTCCTTCTCGCAATTCCAATGTGCAATTGCTCGACAATCTCATTCTCTCTCACTCAAAAGCTTTGGTTTCGGCCGCGGTTGAACTTCCCTCTCACGAGGTATCTTCTCCCTCCGTCTTCACTTTTACGTAAATGCTTGCGAGAATTTAGAGCGTGTTTGGAAACTCATGACGGAAAGTAGTTCTAGCTTTCTAGTTTTTCCACATTATAGGCGTGCTTTTTTTGGTTTTGCAAACATGCTTTGAATTGCTGGCTCTCTTCTGACTTGTTATAAATGTACACCTGATTTGTTGTTTAATTTTTTTTCTCCAAGGTTTTGTCCGACATTTTGTTTATGATGGAATTGGTTGCTGCAACTTCTTCAGATGAAGAAGATTGTACTCGTATTTATGCACAGACATCACGCCTGGTATGTGTTTTCCTTGGCCTTGTATAAACCTTGGCATTGTTGACGTTTTTTTTAAGTGATTTTGTTGCTCGTGTTCTTATCGCAGATTCATGATATATGTCGATGTGTCTCGTTCGATTTAAATTTCTCCTCTTATAGTAGTGTGCTTAATTGTTTCGGGAAGATGCTGAATCTTTTTCTTAGAAACGTTGCTACCAATGGCGATATAAGTGGAATTTGCAGTACTACTACAATAATTCCTGCCATTGAGTGCTTACAGGCTGTCAGGTTCGCTCGTTCTCTGAAAAGGAATTGATGCATGATGTAATCTTGCCTAGGCACTTTACATACGTCCACTTTTGGAATTGTTAGGCTGTAGTAATGCTTTTACTTGAAAAGCATAGTAGACACAACATGTTTTCTGATTAATACCGTCTCTTCTCTAATTTTTACCTACCTATTTGAAAATCTTGAGATTATGTATTTTATTATTTTTATCCGATACCTTTTTGCTTTTCTATTATATTTGATAAAGATAAAACGTGACTTTTCTTTTTCTCTTCAGCAATGTTGAATTATGTATTCTATTATTTAAAATGACAGTAGTAAGTTTTGTTTTCTACATTTTAGTTTACATAAACTGTGGATTGTGGTCATTGTGCTTTATTTCTTTTATTTATCCTAATAGGATATTATTATTTATTAATTGCTAGTTATGAACCTGGGCTATGCTGACAACCTAAGTTCTTGAGTGCACAGACTTTGCTTTTTAGTATATGGTTCAAATCCCCTACTGGAACCACCTTGTAGCCAGGGTACCATCCTTGAATGGGGTTTAGATCTACACCCCAAGGGTTTGGAGGTGCCTTGTGATAGTCTCTAGAACTTCGCGTGGGATTTTATTTTCTTTAAGGTTTTTTCAAAGTGATAATGTATCAATTCATAATATATTTTAAATCCTATGAATATGCTTCTGTAGTTTGCAGTTTTCCAAGTTTCTGGTGTATGTATTTTAACGCGTTCTGTCATTTTATGTTTTTAAATATGAATGATAAAATTGTGTTTATTTAATAACATATGTTGATCTCTATTGCTTGAAATGGCTAAATGTTGTTCCAAAATTTGTGTTTACACTATTAACATGTTTCGTTATTTTGCTGCTTTTACTGTTAGTACTCTCAACTTTTTTGCTTTAGTAAATGATACTTTTAATTGACACTTCAAAATCTGCTAACTCTCCAGATTTATTATTATATCTCATCGAAGATGGTTGCAATCTGAAGATGTTATGCTGGTTAAATTTTTACTTGACGTTATCATTTGCTCTCATGGTGTGTCATTTTGGATGCCTCATTCAATTTGTAAAGAAAAATCTACTAGAATTAATATGAGATTTTCTATTGAAAGAAGTTCCAGTGAATTACAGACAGTGGCTTTTGAGATGCTCAGTGAAGCAATCTCAAGAGCTGGGTCATCCTTGCCTGTTGACATTTGGAGATCAATTCTTGAGGTATATGATAATTCTGCATTTCTTTTTTTTGTAAAACTATATTAGTTGTAGAAATTTGTTTGAAAGTCTCTTTTGAAACAGGTGTTCAGGAAAACAATGGATGTCTTGGCATTAAAATCCCCTGTTGTGGAAGATAGTGTTATGTCCAGGTAACCTGTGTGTTGTACGAACTTATTAGAAGTCAATGATGAAACTCTTGCGTGGTTCATACTTTGGCCATATGTCATCATTTGTATATTTTGCTACAAGTCACATGCATCTTTTCTGTAGGTTTTATGAATCTTTTCTGTGCTGTCTACATCTGATCCTTATTGATCCAAAATGTGCAGTTTCAGATCATGTAAGTTAAGACATTTTTATTTTAATAAAAGAATAAAGAAATATGTTACACCCTAATCACTGTGACTTGTTTTATTTTTCCTCTAGGTGTCAGTTTTTGTTGCTGTTCTGCGAATGTTCATAGTTTATGGCCTTTCTGGTAGAACACTAGGTACTTCTTTACTTGTTGGTCACAAGGAGAAGGAGCTTAATAGTATGAGTCCCAAGGCAAGCAGGGAACTACTAAAAAAATCAGATCATGGTACATATAGGCCTCCACACTTGCGCAAAAGGGACTGCTTGAATGTAAAACACAGTAGTGTTAGGCATTCCCAATATATGTCAGATAGTGAGTCTTCTACTATTAATGTTACGTCTTCAGATTCAGAGTTTAGTGATGGAGATGGATCAGCTAATGATAGTGGCAGAGTGCAGAACTCTAGGGTTAGAGTAGCTGCCATAACTTGCATACAGGTAAATTTTCAAAACTGTCTCATAATTTCTTATTTGAGATTTGCTTGAAATTTAAATTGTCAAAAGTCTAGAATAAGTGAGTAACGAGTTGGTGATGATGTAGTTTTGAAGGAATTAGAACCATTAACTTTACCATTTGGTCATCAACTTCCCCATTATCTCATTGTTGTTGCTATGGAAGTAATAAAATATGACTGCTGAATATGTATTTTCCATTCCTACCTTGGAAACAATCCTGTCAAAATTGTTGCTATTCAGCCCCTTCATTAGAAGGTTTGCAAGGTTGTCTTGAGAGGAGACATATAAAATGGACTGAAGATTTGACTACTGTCTAATTTTTCTTTGATAAAATGCCGATCAATTTTAATGTGTTTGGTTCTATCATGTTGCACTGGATTATGGACTATGCTAATAACATGTTTGTTATCACAGTAAAGTCTCATTAGTTCATCCTGCTTTATTCTTAAGTCTTCCAAGATGATTTTCAGCCATAGTAGTTCACATAGCCCTTTTGTCATTGCCCTGTTGTACTCCAACATTGGATCTTGCTACCAAATTTTGTTTTTTATTCTTCTTTAGTTACAAGATTCCCACCAAGGAAAGTACAATGTTTAGTAGTTGATCTCCTATCCACAATTGACCCAACATAGTCAGCATCTGTATATACTACGAGATTTACATTCCCATTTCATTTGAATAGAATAACCTTGCCTGGACTCCCTTTCTGATATTGCACAATTCTTAGTGCAGCTCCATTTCATTTGAATAGAATAACCTTGCTTGGTGTCCCTTTCAGATATTGCACAATTCTTAGTGCAGCTTATAAGTGAATCTCCTTTAGTTGGTGCTTAAACTGGCTGACTAGACTCCCTGCAAATGCAGCATCAGGTCTTGTGTGAGTCAAATATACGTGTTTGTCAACTAGTCTCTAGTACATTTCCTTGTGAATAATAATATATACCTAAGATTCAGACAGTGAGCCATGCAATGGAGAGGGGTGCAAGTGCAACTTTTAGTCCACCTAGCTATTAGTATATTGTAAACAACTTCATAAAATGTTGATGTATCATTAGTCTTCACTTTTTCAATCATAGTATAGTATCACTCATCTCAGACTAAATGAAGCATGGGACTATTTGTATCACAAGCTCTATGTATGTTATAAATAGGCTCAATCAAATCTAAAATATATGTAGTTGTCCCACCATACATCATTCCATAGCTTGGGCCTTGCCCACATCATCTGCTCTATAAGAACACCATTCTTTGCTAATAACCGTGGATTGGAATGAACATTTCAAAAATATAAATCTTCTCATTGTCACTATAGTAGATGCAAAACCTGTATCCGGAACAACAATCAACTTCAAATGTGAGAAAGGATTGAAAATGGCCAATCTCATGGAGTGGTTCATGATAAAGTTCCTAATAAAAGAAACATCATTAGCAATTTCTGTAATCCAATTACATTCACCATATAAACATCATTTCCTTCACTATTCTTTGTTGCACATATGTTCTTCAACGCAAGATTGAGTGTGTGCGCAACACAAGGTGTCCAAAAAACTTTAGGAAATGAAACTTCAATGATCATTCCAACACTTTTGCACATAGGAGCATTATTTATTATAACTTGCACACCATTTTCTTCCCCTACTTCTTTAATAAATTTAGTCATTCTGTTAGCTGTGTAATGCTTATTATTTTATTTTATTAGAAGCATCAACACCTTTTAAAAAAATAGGACCCCCCTCACTAGTGGCCATAAAATTAATTAAAGTTCTTCTTTGGGAATAGAGTTGTCCATTAGAGACTATGATAACCCTTTTTTCATTCCAAGTTGATTTAATTGGTTTAAGTAACTTTTCAACATGTGCTTTCTCTTTGTTGTAATAGAGTTGCCTTCAATGTATTGTATCCGGGAGGAATAAAACCACCAAGATTATGATTTGCAACAAACAACTAATAATTCCCATAATAGGGGTTTCTTGAAAGGTTAAAAGGCAACCCTGAAGAATAGTACATTCTAGCTATGAGAGCTTTGAGATTGTCTGTCTTTTATGTTGAATGCTCTCTCTAAAGGACCACTTTCCTCCTTTTTATTGAACTATTCTCATGTCTATCTTTAGTGGATAAGGGAACATGTTTAGGTTTCACTCTATTTTTCACCTATTCAACAACTGATTTCAATTCAATCAAACATTCTTCATTTACATTTGAGCACACACTAATTCCTGTCCCATATTTTTTCAATAAATGGGCTTTTACTTTAGAGTAAGAACTTTAAAAAGTTTTTTGACAAAAATTACAAGACCATCTCTTGTTCCGCCTCCTTCTGTTCATTTGTCTAATAAACTAACATAAACCCATAAAGGAGCATAATCAACTTGTTGAACATCTTTTGAAATAAACTTACTTGGAATTTTTGAGTTAGAACTAGAATAAATAAAATGGTACATCTGTTTAAAAATAAATAAAATCAATAATAGGAAAAAGAATAGTAGGAAAGAACGAAAAGAAAAGTCTTTAAAGGAAAGAAGAATACCTTAGGAAGAAGAGATAAAATGCACTTGGTCAAGCACTTACCGTAAACAAAAAAAAGAGTATAAAAGAATTGTATGCCACATCTAATAATTTTCCTATGCTACATCTTTAATAAAAAATCTTTAATAAAAAAATTAAAAGTGATAGTTCACATATATAAGCATATCCTGGAAGGTTGTTATTGTATATCTGCCTTTTTTTATATTATATTATCTCAATCTAAACAAAATCAGGAAATATATTCTCAAAACCAAAACAACTATATATTTCTAATTTTAAAATTATCATGTATTATGAAATATGTGTAAATGGTTGATTTTGAAGCTGATTTGCATTTTTTGAATTTTTGAAAATTGGTAAATACTACAGATTTTAATTAATTGGTTGTTTTTAAATTGTTATTTTATTTGCTGCTATTAATATTTAAAATTCAGTTTATAAACCATTTAAAATTGTTTTTATTTGTTGCTATTATTATTATTTTAATTTTTTTTGTGTATATCCTTGTGAGATGCGAAATATTAGTTTAAAAACAAAAGGCTTAAAAAATAGAAGAAAACAGAAGCCGTAGAAAACACATGTTGGTTTGATAGGAATAGCATTGTACGAATACGGATTTTGGAAGTGTCTGCATGTATCCATATATCGTGCGTGTCGGACACCAATACGTTAGCTCAAACATCGTCTTCATGCATCAGAGGTACTAATGATCTTATCTGGTTCAAGTGTAGTTCAACTAGTACAAACCTAGTACAATAACATTCTTAATATCATAACCATCCCAACATTGTAGTGCTCCACTTAGCATAGTAGAAGTGTAGGTCCCTTGTTTTTTCATATTGAGCTTACTAACACATAATATAGGTCATTTTTGTTTGAAGTATGAATTTCAGTGGCAATATTGTCAAACCGCTCTAATGTTTATCAAAATTACTTGATTTAAAAGAAGAAATGGTAGAAGCTCAGTTTATATAAATGGTGTAGAACTCCATCCGGTGTTAGAAACCAATACTAGAACAAGCCTTTTCCCACCAAGTGAGGTTGGCTATATTGATCAAAAGATTCCATTTGGCATGGCTAAAAACCAATGTTTTAGGAATATTGTTTTTGTTGTAAATAGTAGATTATTAGGATAAAAATATTTTCATATCTCCACAGTAATCAGGAAAAAATATCTTCAGAATCGTTCTATTCATTTTAGTATTTTTTTTTCTTATTTTAAAGGTTTTGATTATTACAAATAGAGATGATGAGAATGTAAATGGCTTGATAGTTATTATTTCTTTTTTCTTACACAATTCAAGTATTTTATTTGAGATCTCCTTTGGTGACTTCGTCTAATGTCTTTTTAGAAACCAATCAGTTTAAAAATTGAAAGAATTAAAGCAACTAGAATCATAGATTTTATCTTACACATTATTTGTTTTCTTAGTGGGTTTTGGCCTAGTCCTCCCACTTGCTTATGGTACTCGGGGTGCTGCAAATGATTGTTGTTATTTTGGGGTGCCGACATAAGTGGGATGCCAAATAACAAATGGACACTTTAACACTACCATTATTTAATATAAAAAATTAGAATAACTTTTGAGAGCACAGGGTAATGGTTTCTTTTACGGTTTCAAAGGTAAGAGAACCGATTTCTAGTTCCTTAATTTTCCAGACATTTTCATTGGGAAGAAAAACCTTTTCCAAACTGAGTTTTTGCTACCCTTTCTTGCTCTAATAATCCAAAAGGAGATAAATATATGATTTTTTGTCTTTATTGTTTAACTTCCTGGATAACATCATCTATGGCATATAAGCTTTGCTAACTTTGTTGTGATTGATTGTTCTTTTTCTTATTATTTTTTTATATGTTGGGATGGGAAGGATCTTTGTCAAGCTGATTCTAAATCTTTATCCATGCAATGGTCATTGCTTTTGCCAACTAGTGATGCACTACAAGCAAGGTATGGGCTAACCATTCCTTTTTTTATGAATTCAATCAAACTTTAATCTTTCTCTCCATTTGATGTTTTTTTCTAACTGTGTAATTTTTTAATTTGTATTTCCATAGGATGCATGATGCAACTTTAATGACATGCTTGCTGTTTGATCCTTGTTTAAAGGTAATGACAATGATCTTGATACCTATGTGCTGTCTTGTTCTATATTTCTATTTGAATTTTAATTGTCACATATTTTGATATAATATTTTAGACGTTTTAGACATATCCTATGATGTTTTTCGGGCTTGTTAGTTGTATTTATTTTGACTAGAACTCGGAATTAGAACAAAAAACAGGGCACCTTCTCCTTACCAACTGATAGGGACTGTGAAATCAGAGATGAGAAATGAAATGAAAACACTACTATTTATATAATGGTCTTTCATTAGATAAACCTAAGTACATCTAGAATACTCATAAATGAAAGTAACAAAATATCTAAAACCTAAAGATGAGACATGACTTGGTCCCCAAATATAAAAATGGATGATAGAAAAAGCAAAGTTAGACATAGATTTAAAATGTCTAAAAAATGAAGAACATGTTTTCCTAGTTGATATGATTCACATTCTAAAGCTTGAAGAGCACTAAGTTCAAGGACCATCTTTAATTTTAACAAGTGAGGATGACCTAAGCGTTTATGTAAATGTTTTGGAGATGGAGATGAAAAAAAGGACACAAATGAGCTAGTTCCTAAGTAGTATAGGCTTTTTGATTCATATCCTTAGTCAATTAGTCAACCTGTACCACTTTATTGTATAACAAAAAAATTGACATCTAAGGTTACAAAACAATTCAATTATAACAAATTTTATGTTTAAAGGAGAAATGGAAACTTGACCAATTCTTTGAGAAACAACTTTATATTTATATTTTCCCTTCAACCAAGATGGAAAGTGAGCTCATAGGGGCACAAAAGTTTGGCAAGCCCCACGATGGAGACATGGAGTTGTTCTAGTGGCAGTAAGGCAACTCGTGAGTTTCACGCACCTGGGTTGCAACAAGAGGCAAGGTGTGGACGTTTCTAATGATGGTATCAATGGCTTTGGTTGTTTCTTGGGGAGACAATCTAGATAAGGTGGTCGTTGGACACCATACCCAGATAAGACAAGGATAAGAAGAGTGGGATCGACTCGCTCCAATACCAACTTGAGAGAGTAAAGAAAGTGAGAACAATATATTTTTGAGAGCTTGCAATTAGGTGCTCATTTATTTACAATAGATTTGTGATACAATGATGTGAAAGGAAAAAGTTGAAGACAAGTAATTATAAGTACAAATAGGTACTATCCAAAAGAGCATTTGAATAAAGCTTACTTAGCCTATTTTGAACCTATTCTAACATAGTCAAGGTTTCATCCCAATATTGATATGAGATGAGAACTCAACCTCAATCTTTTTCCTAAATTCTGGTATGATATTGGAATTTACTTCTCCATTCATCATATGGTAGCTGTCTCATTTTTTTGGCATTCACTTAACTCTATTCTAACAAACTTTCTTTTGGCATGCTTTGTGGAGTGTGCAATTTTGTTCTTTTTTCAACTTCCATATGCATCTCCTTTCATATGGATGCAACTAATTAGTTTAATCCTTTACATAATGCTCAACCATCCCCCTGACCTCCCATGGGTGTGTGTTGTGGTTTTATTGAGTTCTTGATTTCCTGGCTAAGAAAAGGTTGTTTATGTTACTCAGGCACGTATGGCATCTGCAGCCACGCTAGTGACCATGATGGATGGTCTCTCTTCCATTTTCCTGCAAGTAGCAGAATATAAGGAATCTAACAAACTTGGATCTTTTATGGCACTTTCAAGCTCCCTTGGCACGGTTTTACTTGAACTTCATAGAGGTATCTATAACATTTTCAATATCTTATTGAATAGATTGTGGTCTAAAGACATATGTGCTTTTGATTCTTTTCTCAGCTCTTCATTATTTATTTTCATATTTTGCTTAATTTTGCACTTTTTGTCTCTTTTCCATTGATGTAGGTCTTCTTTACCTAATTGAGCATGGAGCTCATACAAAATTGTTGGCTTTGTTATTTAGGATTATCAAGCTTTTGATATCATCTACACCGTATGTTTCTTTGGTTCTCATACTATTCTATTTGTTCAATTTAGTTGTAATTGTAATGATACATTTTTCCTTTTCTTCTACTCTTTCAAATTTTTATAATATTCTTTCTGTTTTGGTTATTGTTTCTCTTATGATATCATGATTGGAGCTGTAAAGGATCTTGTTAGATAATTGTAAAGGGGGACTTGAGATAGAAGTATGGAAAAATGCTTAAGATTGTATTTCATCTCTTAGCTCATTCATTCATATGTAGGAGTTTCTTCCATCAAAGAGATAAAAAAGCAATGATTAATTCTACAATACAGATCAGGTAGGAAACTATACATAAGTTAACTTATTCTAAGAAAGTTACTTAAGTTTGACACTCCCTCAAGCTTGAGCATATGTAGATTGTATGTACCAATCTTGGAACATATAAATTGAATTGGAGGTCCTCTCCGGGACTTAATCAAAATCTTCAAGACTATCCACACAACATGTCTACAATCAATCTTACCTATTTCTTGTAGGATGTCTCAGACATATTTTCTTTATGGATTTAAAGTACCTTCATTTGATTGAGCTACGCCAATACTTCAAAAGTATTTAAGTCATCCAAGATCTTCCTTTAGGAAGTGATTGCATAAATGTTTCTTTAAATAGGAAATTTTTGTGGTGTCATTCACTGTGGTAATTATATCATCAATATACACAATTATGTATACATTTATCTCCAGATATATGCCAATAAAAAACCAAATGATCTGCTTCACTATGTTTTAGCCCAAATGATCAACACAATTTACACACTAACCCACACTCTCCTTGGACAACAAACCAAGGAGTTCGTTTCATGTAAGTTTTTTTATTTAGATCTCCATTAAGGAATACATTCTTGACATCCAATTGATGGAGAGGCCAATGGCGAATAGAGGCCATGACAGAGAAAAGTCTAGGGTTGGTAATTTTTGGGAAACTGAGGAAATGTGTCACCATAGTTGAGACCATATATCTGTGTACCCTTTGGCAACTAGTCTTGTTTTAAAGTGTGTTTGAATTTGACAATTTACTCTTTATAGAGACAAATAAGCAAAGAAATTGTCAAAAAATTAAGTAGGAAATGGTGATAAACTTTTTTTTTTTTCCATAAAATTAGAATATTTGTGAAGAGAGTATATACAATAATAATAAACCTTCTCTTTGTCGAACCAATTGTGTGTAAATAATAATAAAATATTTATTAACATAATCAATTAAATAAACTCAAATAATTGCTTATGTTAGTAAATATTTTATCATTATTTATGTTTTAAATTATAAATGAGTAACATTTTTAAAAATTATATTAGTGACATGTATTTTATTAATATATTCTTATATTATAGAAGTAAATAATTAAAATAAAAATATTAAAATAACAGATAAAATAAATTACTTTAGTATTTTATCAGTAGTTATATTTTATATTTTTATCATAATTAATTAAATTAAAATATTTGAATAATAACAAATAAAATTTTAATATTTTTTATATTAATTTATTCTATAATATTTTTTGTTTCAGTTTAAAATTTGTTTAAACTTTAACTTATATTTTTAAAGTTAATTTAGACATCAAATTATTTTTTAAAATATACTTCTTAAACATATACTAAAAAGTTTACTATGGTACATCAATTAGTTTGACCACACATTTTCCACTCATTTTTTTCTACTTTCCCTTAGTCCAACCTTACTTTTCTCTTTCTCTTCTCATTCCTTTACTACCTTGATTTTAATCCAAACAAAGCATCAATGCAGTCAATCATATCATTTGGACCGACTTTAATAGCATAAACCTGTTTGCAACCAATTCTCATATTGTCAGGTGGAAGAGGAACAAGTCCCATGTTTGATTTTGGTCTAGAGTCTACATTTGAACAATCATGGCTTGTTGCCAATTGGGATGATCAAGTGCTTCATGTGTATTTTTTGGAACAGTAATAAAGGACATATATGAGATGAAGGAAAAGAAATAAGAACATAGTTGATGATAGCTTAGAACATTGGAAATATGAAGAGGATTTAAGGTAGAGTGAGTACCTATTCAAAGAGCAATGGGCCAGCTAGGATCTTCATCATCAGGAGCTAATGGGACATGTAGATGGCAGTGAAAGACGTGAAGAAGAGAACTCACAAGGGAACATGGAATCAGAACCGTGTGTTTAGAGTTAATTGATTAGGGGAGTTGATGGTTGTTGACCTTTGAGAAGAGATTTGACTTGGAGACTCACGAGGGAGAAAATACAATGGTTCAACAAAGGGAACAAGTGAGACTTGTACACAAAATTAGCATCTTGAAGTGAAAGGCAAGTCTTAAGAAGTGGATATTAAGCTTAACTCAACTTTACAAAACCGACTTCTATGGTAAGGTTTGCACTGACTTATATACTATGAATTGACATTATCTCTAGCCAATGTAGGATCTCCAACACACTCCTTCATGCCGAGACCAACCAAGTCATGGGTGGGGCTATATACTTGTAGGTGATTTGATAAAGGCCCGATAGCGGGTGACACGATAGACCTAACAAAATCTCGCTAGGATAAACTCATATGACTCTGTTATCATCTTAAGAAGTTAACTTCAAGCCTTAAAAAGTAGACTTTAAGCCTATCTCAACCTTACAATACCAGCTTGCAAGGTTTGTATCCACTTGTATACTATGAATTGACCTTATTTCTAGTCGATGTGGGATCTGTAACAGAAAAAAGAGAATATCCTCGAAAAAGTTTACATTTTAGTTTCTGGGAATAAGGGTGATACCCTTTTAGGAGATAACCTAGGATGACACATTTTAGGACTCTTATAGATAACCTATCTAATGCAGGGGACATGTCATGAATAAAACATACACACTCAAAGACATGGAGAGACACATGGAATAAAGGTTCATTAGGAATTTGGATGTTATTGTCGAGGGAGGAAGAGGACATCCTATTTATGTGGAAGCAAGCTATAAGAACATCAACTCGGTGGTGAGCTAACATATTAGCACCAAGGAATAAGGTACATGTAGTCTCAACAATGTGTCTTTCTTTTCTCTTTGCTATACCATTTTGCTAAGGTCTATGAGAACATGTGGACTAATGTAAAATTCCAAAAGAAAAGCTAAAAGAAAAGTATTCTTTGGCATTATCACTCTAAAAAATGTTGATAACTTGGCTAAATTGATTATTGATTTCATTAAGAAAATCCACAGATAAACAATTGTTCATATCGATCTTTTGTTAAATTAACAAAGTATAATGAGAATATCAACAATAAATGTAATGACATTGAAAACCTAAAAGAGGTGACTTAGCCCCAATTGTCAGAATGAATTATACCAAAGGCAAAGTTATATCTTGTAACATGTCTCCATGGAAAGGAAGATCTAACTTGTTTGCTTAGTTTACGTGATTGACACTCTAAGACTATAAGCTTTTGGAAATTTGGTATTGTTTTTTGAATTTTGATAAGTGTGGATGACTTAAGTGACCATGTAGAGTTTAGGAGAGGGGACGCAAACATAACAAAAGATTTGGTTCCAAGACAATAGTCCCCTAGCTTCTTCTCTTTCACCAATCAATTGACCTGTACCATGCTCCTATATATAACAAAAGAATTGACATCCAAGTTATTGAACAATTTAATGACATAGTTAATTGAGTTAGAGAAAGGAGGTTAAAAGGATAAGTGGGGAAAAGAAGAATAAAATTTAGAGTCAAGGAAGGAGAAAAGGAGACTTGACTAATCTCGTGGGAAACAACTTTGGACCCATTGACTAAAGTGATAGAACGAGAAACTCTAGGAGTAGAGATGGAAGAAAATGTATATAAGGCCATTCTTTGCCTAACAAACATTGTTTCATGGAAGGATATACATGAAATTTTACTCTTGAAGAGGGAGCTCAAAGTAAGAAAAGGAAGAGGGGTATTTCTACTTTTTATTTTCATGTCACTTGTTCTTACTCAAAAATATCATATTTTGTTTATCATGTATTTCAATTCACAATAAAATTCGATTCACGACTCAAAAAAATCGAAAAACGATTCATGATTCGAATCTTGATTCGATAACCATGCTTTAATTGCAAATATTCCTTGTATTCACTAGAAAACTGTGGTTTTACCATCTCAAGTTGGAGACATTTGTTGTCTTATTTGGGAAGCCATGTAAATAGAAGTAGTTTTCTTAAGTATGGCCCATTCTTTTAGAATAAGTGCATTGAGGACGTTTGTAACCATTTTGTCCTCTATTTCTACTACCTCCTCTTAGCTAGTAGATACTATGACACATGATTCAACAGTTGTGGTTGACATAGGAATTCAGTAAAAACAAATGACTTTTGTGAGAGATGATCACCATAATAATAAGATACCACAATTCAACACATGCCGACGAAGGCAAATAAGTTTTGCCATTAAGCTTTTCTGAAGTAGTTGTGAGTGACCTAGAAATGGGAAGGACATGTCCAGATGTCATTTCAAATAAAACACGGAGAGCAAATGAGGAAAAGAGGAACTTTCAAGGTGTTCGGATCCAAACTCCAATTAGTGGGAAAGGAGGAAAAGGAGGTTGGAACAGGGAGAAGAAAGGCCAATGAGAGCAATAGAGACAACATGGCATCATTTTGGCTATTTGAAGGCAGTGCATGGACTGCAAGCATCTAGGTTGGTCGCACAAAGATTTTGTGCGTTGCAGCTTGTGTGGGGGAATGTACCTCTGTGACTAGTGGTTTCCTTTGTTGCTCCGAGAGGTGCTTCATATATGGTATTGGAAATCTATGGGGTCTACATGTTGTTCAATGGCGGATGATTATGGTGACTATAGGGTTTTGCCTCGCTCAATGAGACAAATTCAACTAGGTGCTCATTGGAGAGAATGATGATGGTGGCTGGTGGCGGACATCGGTGAACTCATTTGGCAGTGACAAAGCGAGATTGATCCACTTTGACACCAACTTGAGATAGAAGTATAGAAAAAATGGTTAAGAGTGCATTTCATCTCTTAGCGCATTCTCTCATTTAGAGGAGTTCCACATCAAAGATACATAGAAGTAATGATTAATTATACCATATAGGTTAGATAGGATACTATTTTATAAGTTAGCCTATTCTAAATAAGTTACACAATTCTGACATATGGAAACTTGTATTTGGGATATTTTTCAGATTTCCTTCTTGTATTTCTTATTTTCACTAACAAAATTACTTTTAGATCAAGCTCAAGGTGGAGTTGCGTATTGTTTCATATACACCTTATGCTTGTGGGGTGGTGTTAGAGATACGCGTTTCTCTGTTTTTGTAATGTATAGTTTATTTCTTTTTAGTTAGTAGTTTCTAAACTGCTATCTGTTATCATTTGTAGTTTGACAGTTGCAGTTTGTTACAACTTAATAATCAAATAATCTTTGATTATGCGCTCTATAAGAGGTTCACTGAATTTTGTATTTTCAGTAAGCAAGGATTGCATTTCTCTTCAGTTTGAATGGAGATGAGAAAAGAGATTAGTAGAAACAAGGGAGAAATATGGAGGAAAAATAGTAGTGAGACCCATTTACTATTTAATTTTCCCTTCCCATTTCTTTCCTAGAACACAAATCCAATTGAATTCATTGCCTTTATTTCCATTCGGTCTAAAAAGTCGTTTTAAAATTGTATTTGTGTTTCTGCTAGTTAGAATAAAACAATTAATTCAAGATAGTGATATTTATCAATTTAACTGTAGGCTAAATATTTAATTGCATAAGTTGCACTAACACCATTTATGCTTCTTGATTCTGTAATGCAGATTAAGTTTTTATTTTCTTCTTTGCTTCCGAATGTAAAATAATTATGTCTAATGAAAGAATTGTTTTGACAGATATTCAAGAATGCCACCAAATCTGTTGCCTATTGTTGTTACATCTATTAGGACAAGGATTGAAGAAGGCTTTTGGTTGAAAAGTGAACGAAGTGGTGTGCTGGTCAGTTGTCCAATTAATTGTCCAAAGTTTTGTTTGTCCTTTTGTAACAATGATATGCATGTATAACATTGACTGTTGTTAGCAGGCAGCTTCTATTGGTTGCTTAACATTAGCGTTGTCTACCTCGCCATCTTCTGCTCAAATAAGGAATATTCTCTGTGATGAGGTTTCTTCAGGTAACTCCTGCTATTATTGATAATAAAAGCACACATATAAGTTATTACTTAAAATTAATGAAAGTCTAAAATTTTAACATCAATTTTTTCATAATTCATGGTTTAAACAGTAATAACAAATATTTAATGCCAAAATCTCAGGAAAAAAAGTAATACAATGATAATAATAAAACTATTGTTATTATATTATTTGTATTTACTTAATTATTTTCTTGATGAACTAAAGCTATCTTTTTTAGTTGAATAGGCTTTTAAATAGGCCCTGGCCAAAAGATACTTAGTAAGTTGACCTTGTAACACTTTTCCTTGTGTATGATAAGTATTTGTCTTAATTGCTTCACTAGTGAGAACAAAAACAATCATCACAATTCTTAATCTAATATCCTTGGGATTGCTTCTTGTCCATGTTTGGCGTACTAGTTAAGTTAAAACTTGAACTGCATTCCTGACTGGACAGTGCAGCATTTACTTTCACAAGTAAATTCTCGTTTTGTGTGCAAAATTAATTAAGATTAAGGATGATTAATCCTACTTAGTCATAGGAAGGCACAAAAAAGGATGTTGTCATTGTCTAATAAAAAAATATTTTATTTTGTGCCAAGTGCATGGTTTAGAGGCTAGAGTTGGTAGAATCTTAGGGAGTGGAACCTGTGTTGGGCAATAAGTCATGGACACAGTTGTATTTGGCATGTGTCTAGATTTGACTTAGGAATTAGGTGAGAAATCATTTTCATATTTACATGATTCCTTATTTTCATTTAGTTTTCTTGATTACTTATTTTCATTTAGTTTCTTTGTTTACCTACTTGTTGAGCCACATGGCATCTTGTGATCCATGTAGCCAACCTTACCTATTGGGAGTAGGCATTGTTGTTACCCTACTTATAATCCCAACTTTATAAATTGTTTATAATACTCTGACGAAATTATTCTTCTCATCCTAGGATCGTATTAGAGCCACCCAATTTTTCTTTCTCAATTTTCTTGCTCAGCCACTGTTAAGAATGTTGATTATTAGTGCGATATCAACAAATAATTTAGACAACAAACAATTCACAAGGTGGGATACATACGATATACTCCCTCAGGTCCTCAATATACAACACTTCTAACATAATCACATAGATCAATGAGCCAATTACTCTAGTTGAATTAAAAATATTACCATTGTACCAAAATAATTTTCATTATTAATGACTTCTAAAATTTTCTTCTCACTATTCATTAATATATGTTAAATTCTAGGAATAAGTGAAACATTGAATTGAAACTATGTGTTTTTGAGACTGCATGAGTGCTTTGTTTATATTGAGAAAAAGGAATCAATAAAATAAAAAGAGGAGATTTGATATGCCCTAATAACTAAGATATGTTATATGAATAAATAAAAATGTTCCTAATAATACATATATAATCTCTATATTCTTAATTATCAAGGATCAATTCCTTCTTTATATAACTACAACACTCTCTCCTCTTAAGCTGGAGTGTACAAGTCATATGTGCCTAACTTGCTGCAAATATAATAAACCCTAGTCCTCTTAGATACTAAGTGAATATCTCAACCAACTATTCACTATAGTTGACAAATCTATCTTACAAAATTACAATCCACTTCAGCCCATAACAAGAACAAAATACCTTGAAGTGGAGCATTTATCACTTAATGACCATGTCCAGTTAGTGTCAGAATATCCAACAATTTGAGCATTTTCCATATATTCATAAATGAGGTCTTTTCTAGGAGGCTTCATAAGATACTTTAGGATTGCTATGATATGACTGCATCCTAATGGTCTTGACATGGAAAGCTTAAAAATTGACTTACTATGCTCATTGCAATGACAAAATCAGGACAAGTCTTGGTGACCTAATTTAGTTTACCAACTAATTTTCTATATCTCTCAGGATCAAAATATGACACTCAGATATATTTGTGTGTCGACATACTTATCATTTATCATTCATGTATTTTTGAGAATGTTGATAGCATATTTTTTGAGATATGAGCCAACCATCCTTGGATTGTTCTAGTTTTGTAGTAAGGAAATACCTTAATTGTACAAGATCATACTTTAGAACTTTAAGGTATTGTTTTAGTTATCAATATCCTCATCATTACTTGTGTTAACAAAGTCGTCTACATATACAATGAGATGAATATATCCTTGGGGAGAATGAAAATAAAATATAGAATGATCGACATCATTTTGTATGATTCCAAACTACAAACGCACAAACTATGCACAGGGTGATTGCTTGAGGCCATATAGGAACCTTCATAGATGGCACACCATATTAGACGACTGTTGATCAACAAATTGCAGAGGTTGCTCCATGTAGACTTCTTCACCGAGATCACCATGTAGAAATCCATTTTTGATGTGAAGCTGAAAAAGAGTCCAATGGTGAATAGTGCTATAAAAGTTTTTGCTATGGTGGCACTATGATGGAAATCGATGGTGGAGTTATAGCTTGCAACCACGTGGTGATGTAAGTTTTTCATGGAGGAGCATTGTGGTTGCTTTGGATGTCAAAGAATAGCGTCGTGGAACAGATCTGGTGGAAGTTGAGGATTGTCAGAGCGATGCTCGTGTGAAACAAAGTAGTAGCAACACCATTGTGAAACAAATGATTAGCGGTGAGACCTGAGCGAATTGAAGGAGAAGTCTCGAGTCTGCGGGACCTGACCTAGTCCATGACAATGAAACACTAATCTTCTTTCCTATTTTCTTATTTTTCCAATTGGAGTAAGCCCAAGTGTTTTTTCTTTTAAAAAAATGAGTTGGGCCATACTACCTTTCCCAAACGAAACATTACAACATAATGTTGACCTAGTCTCCTTCATTATAGTCCAGTCCCGCTGCTGTCGTCGCTGCTTTTGCTAACATTGTTGTTGTTTCCACTGGCACTGCCATTGCCGCTATTTCTTCTGTCACTGTGGATTGCAACTCGACCCTACTCACATTGAACTTGCAACTCCTTGATTGTGTTTTGTTGTTATTTTAAGTTTTGAACTTGACATTTGCAGGGTTTTAATTTGATTTTATTGTTATTTGAATTTCTTAACCGTGATATTATTATTAGTTACTAATTGTCTTTCGTTATTTTTGTAATTTTTTTTAAAATTATCTATATGTATATATTGTATTTTTGTATATTATTGACATGTATATATATATTTTTTTCGCGATGTTTTTGCCATAACCCGTTATGGTATCCAATATATTCTTATAAAGGATTTATGGATCTTCGAAATTTTGTTATCTGATATCGGTAACCTTGGTGGTGAATAGCTGCTATGGAAAAGAGAAGTCAAATAGATGTCATTTTGATAACATGTGAGAAAGTATCAATATAATCTTTGCTACAATTTTTGTGTAGCCTTTGACAACCAATCGAGCTTTATAGTATTAATATTTCAATGAGGTTTTGTTTTAAGACTATACAAGCAACGATACCCAACCATTGATTTGCTAGCTAGAAGAGAACCAACTCCCAAGTACCACTACTTTGAAGGTCACATATCTTATCAATCATTGCATGTCGTCACTATGGGTGAGATAAAACTTCACTTAGAGACATAGGAATAGGATTAGAAGATAACAAGGACAAACAAACATAGTCTATGATGGAAAACTGATGATAAAAGAGGTTTGTGTAGTGGGGAGAAGGTAATGGGTTGAACATGTACGTTTTTGAATAGCAATAGGCTAATCATTTTAAGAGGAAACTAGATTCGATATTGGAGATGGTGTCGGTGAAGGATGTGAGCTAACTTCCACTATATGATTGTAAAAGAAACCAATAATTTCTTCTAAAATGTGCCTTATAATAAGGACTCGAGGGAGTTTATATTTTACTTTGAAGGGGATGGTTGGGATTTTAAAACATACTATTTCATCTGTCTCCATTTACTTATTTTTCTTGTTCCTTTTTTTCTTTATTTTCATAAATTTTCCTTGTTTCCTTATTTTCATTAATTGTCCTTGTTTCCCTAATAATAATCTCCAAACTCTAAGGATTGAATCAACCCTTTTGGGTATAGATACATGTATTAATCACTCAACAATACATGAGAAAAATTAATCTTTGCTCAATAATTCTCATTGTTTACTCTTTGTTTTTGCTTTGACATGGGTAGATAATTTCTTCTCAGTGGACCACTTGCTTCTTTTTTTTATATAAAGCTTTCATATTAGGCATCACTATGCAACTTGACATTTCAGCTAGGCTAACACCCCAAGTAACAACAATCATCTGCACATAAAAAAATATTATTAAAAGAAAAAAGAAAATACAAAAAAAAAATATGGAGAGATTAAACCAAAACTCATATGTTAACAAAAACGATATATAAATAAACTATACCTATTGATAAAGAACTCTAAGAATAGACTAGATGAAAGTCTATTATACCAATGAAAAGAATCTCTATGAATGAATCCTAAGTTAGTCTGCTTATCCGCACACACATTCCCTTCACGAAAAATATGAGTAACCCTAAACCTTATTTTCCCACAGTAATTAAGACAAGTGTTCCACCGATTACGAAGCATCCACGAAACGTTAATCCTAACAGTTCATGCACCACTAACCAAGGAAGAATCACATTCAAGCCATACCTTACTAAGACCTATCTTTTGAGTTTACTCCATAGCATATATAACTCCATAAAACTCAACAATCAAAGTAGTCTGAACGTCAATAAACGTAGAAAAACCACTAATAAACTCCCTCATACTCCTACGGAAAATACCTCCACTAGTAGCAAGACCAGAATAACATCTAGCCGCACCATCAGTGTTAATTTTAACCCAGCTTGGTGAAGGAAACTCTCATCTAACAAGAAGAAAAAGAAGAACTTTACCACTACGAGTATTAATACTAAAAAATGAATCATGTTGAAATCCAACATATCATTTTTCATTAAAGCTTTAGACGAATTTCTCACTAGACACGTGAAATCTTTAATTTTGATACAACTATGATTTTTTTTTTATTAGAAATATAAATTGCATGCTTCTATTCTTTTGGTTTCCACTAGATTCATATTAGTGTTGAGTTCAAAATTTTCCTTCTAAAGGGAGTTGGAATGAAAATTTAAAGCTAGTGACTTGTACACCCTAACATATTAAAATATTTTGATTATCAAAAAAGTTGTAACCAGATAACATTTATGTTCTTTTGATTGTGTCCTCTATGGACATGCTTTGAGGACAATAATATAAGGCTTTATGTTTTTCTGGTCACTATCTGATTGGCACGACTGATTTGTTAGATTGTATGTTTAGGCACAAGACATTTCTGGTTGAACTGTGCATATTCCATTGTCAGGTTACTGCTTAATTGGTTTAGCCTTATCTTTGCATTTGTTTGCTTTCCTTCAGGCTACATTGAGACTAAAAAAAAGTCTGGTGTTCTTTATACCTTATTTGAATATTCGATGCAATCGAGTTGCCCAACCATTTGCCTTGAAGCCCTTCAGGTAATTTCTTTGGTTTGGTTAATTGTTTATTCATTTGCATCTATAAATGGGGAGGATGGTATATATGGTTTGTGGAATGTGATTTTTAATGAGCCTTTCATTTTTAGTTTCAATTATTTAACCAAAATCCATGTTGATAATGAGTCCAAGTATAAATGATATGTATAGGGAGGCAACTAATTATAAAATTTACAACTTATACTATTACTAAGACAATTATAGTTAAAAAAAGAAACTATATTTCCAGGGTTTTTTTTTCAAATAGAACTGAAATAATGTAACAAAGAATGAAATTCATGTGTTTCTACTCTCTCCCTCAAGTTTGGGGAATATATATATATATATATACATATATTATATATATATATATATATATATATTATATATATACATATATATATATATATATCATTCTTGCCTCGTTGGAAAGATGTTAGAAATGTTTAGCTATCACTTGGTTGATATACTTGTCGATTGAAACTATAATGGATATATGTTGTTGCTATAAGGTCATTGATCAACTTCTTTGTAATGCAATAGTCAATCTTTGTGCTTTGTTTTGCCAAACTTGCTTGTATTGTGAACAATGTTAATGATAGATTTATTATCATAAACAAGCTTGATTTTTTATACTTGATCATGTGTTAACCAGAACTACGTCTAATTCTTGATGAAGTTTCATTGGGTAGACTATCAGTGCAAATACAGAGCAAGTATTCTTTGAATCTCAAACCACTCTTGACTATACATACAACCCAATATTTTTTGGAAAGCAATCACTCAAAGACTGAGTATTATTTCGCCCGCAGCCACTCCTTGCTAAAATTGAGTATTGCTTGGATTCCAACCACTCCTAACAAAGACAGGGTATTGTTTGGACCGTAGTCACTTCAGTGCAAGATAAGTTCACTTCTAGATAGTCAAAGAACACAACAATGTTCTATCAACGAGCTAGATTAAGCTTAAGATTTCAACTTTATAGTTGTTCATAAGATCATTAGTTCTTCAACTTTACTCTTCCAAGATATCTTCTGTAAATAAAGATTTATGTAAGAGTCTTTGCAAATTCTTAGTTGGTCGTTGAGAGACAAAGAGAAGTCCTTCATTCTTTGTGTGCGTATATCCTTGTAGACTTGAGGGTTGCATTAAGTGTTCTCCATGAAACATTGCATAATTCTATTTGAAGGAATGTTTTGATATTGAACATAACTTATCAGGTCTAGGTTCTATTATACCATTTTGCTAAGGTGTGTGAGGGCTGGTGGACTTGTACGATGTGAACTTAAAAAAAGTATGAAAGTTGGAAGAAAAATATTCTTTAGCATTATCATTCCTCAAAACTTTGATAACCTTGCCAAATTGATTTTTGATTTCATTAAAGAAAGAACAAAAAAACAATTTAGATCAATCTTTCCTTAAATAAACCCAAGTTCATTGAGAATGTTTGTCAATAAAAATCACAAAATACGAAAATCTAAAAGATGTGAGTCGACGAGGACCCCAAATGTCAAAATGAATTATTGAAGAGATAACGTTATATTTTGTTTCGGATCCTTTTGGAAAGGGAGATCTAACATGTTTCCTCTGTTGACATGACTCACACTCTAGGACTTGAAGATTGCCAAGGTTAGGAACCATTTTCTTCAATTTCGATAGGTGTGGGGATGACTCTTCAAGAATTGTCCAATATCATGTAGTGGACCTTCTATTGTAGTCGTAGACCTTGCTTAGTTAGCATCGGAGTAAAGCTTCATGAATTCTGTTTCTTTTATATAAAAATCTTGTTCCTAGTGGTTGCAACAAGGTGAGTGGCCTATAGATGCACTACATCTGGGCCATGCATAAATTGACTAATAAAACTTGTAGTAAATTCACATCTTCTAGTATTTCTGCAATGACTACTACATGAAAATTATTGCCATTGCCCACCATGCAAAACTCACCAGGTAATGGGGATAAAACAGCAGCCAGTAAGAAATCTGCCATCCGTTTTTTAACTACACTGGTTCAAACTATAGGAATAACTGAAACTAATAAAATGAAATAATTTTGAAAAAATTTGTACAAAATTGAAACGAGGAAATAAATATCTCATACTACAACAACTGTACAAACAAAAACTCAAGGTAATAAAATAGTATCTTGTGTTCCAACATAAAGTCTTGCGATTGTATTAAAATATTGTTACTGTCAGCTTTGTATAATTTTTTTTTCTGCCAAAGTTTAGTGAAATTTAATGACTTACTGCAAATTGAAGATTAAGGATAGTATTGGTGTTAACTTGGAGCTTGATTCTGAAAGATTAATGGTATCTTGCCTTTCTTATTTTGTCATCGACAGTTTCATAGATGTTTTAAACATCAAGCTGTTTTCAAATTTAAAAGTAGTAGTTATTGATGGACATGTATTTTTCTATTGATGTTTAAATAGTAAGTTGGTGAGTGCTTCTATGCCAGTTTATTGATGTATTCAGATTAACTTTCTACTTTCTACAGGCACTTAAATCTGCATTCCACAATTATCCTAACATAGTGACTGCTTGTTGGGAACAAGTTTCTGCTATTGTGTATCACTTCATTAGCACTGCTTGCGTAGAAGCTCCTTCCAGGCAATCAAGTGAACATGTTGGTAGCCCTACTACATTTATTAATGAAAAAGTTACTATCGCTGCTATTAAGGTAGCAACTTTTCTTTTCCCTGAACTGATCTTAATCCCCTTTCTGTTAGATTTATTGGTGTAGAATCAGAAGTCAATTAGAGTTTGAAAATGCATGTGTTGTATGCGTTGAAGTTAGTTGGTGTCTTTGCATTCCTTTCGCCATAGAGACTTCTGCGAAAAGAAAATAAGAAGAAAAAATGAATGGAGATTTTTATAAGCTACAAGTAGCTTATGCATAAACTAACTTGTAGAGGCTCTTTTGTTTAACTTCTCCAAATTTAGATTTTTCACTAATGCATCTATTCTTAGTTCATTGAGAAACATATTTCACTTTTTTCTTCTTATTTTGTTCTTGTAGAAGGGCTTATGGAGAAAGTTAAACAAACAAACCTTATGTTCTTTCTATAGTCTGTTATATTAGTTCTATTGTTCATTTGGTCTGTTTGATTTACCTGAAACTAATGGACTAGCCAGCATTAAATTGTTCATTGTTTGATTATAAAAGTGCTTATGGAGAAGCACAAAACAAGGGATAAAGTGTTGGATGAAAAATAATTCACCTAGTAGACCAAGGAATAACCTTTTTGGTGTTGCACATGTGAAAATAAAAGATGCCCAATCTACTCCCTGCCTGTCCTAAACACTGTCAATAGATGTGGACCGAGTTAGTAAGGTCCAGCTGATTTTTGGAACCATTGTCATCTAATTTGGCTATGGTATGCCAATTTTCACATGCTGGGCTAATATTTTCGTAGTCGGTATCACAGTTGAGTTGAGGCAGCTAAGGTGGAAAAACTGTGATGCTAATTGAGTTTGTGTTAATGGTATCTATCCCCTGAACATTAATGGGCATTTCTTTCCAACTATTTTTATTCAATTTGAAATTAAAATAATTTTGTCTTTTTCACCCAAAACCTATTTGATATGTTTCTCATTTGTTGTTGAGGGCATAAACTTGCTTCTGATGTGATTTTATTTTTGGTTCTTTTGTTTTTAGTTAGAAGTGCTTTTATTAATACCATTACATTTTTTCTTGTGACATGGTGTCAATTGTGTCTCGTCCTAGCACTTTTATATTCTTTTCATTTGCATAGAAAAGTGTCAAATTTCCTTTTTTGACTTTTTTATTAATTGTCAACACTTAAATGCAATTCTTTGAACATTATTCAACTTCTCTTTTCAATGTTGTTTGTTCCATTTCAAATTAAAATAGGTTTCGTGTTCTCTCAAATCCTAATTCTCTCAATTTGATATGTTTCTCACTTAATGTTGTGAGCATGAACTTGCTTCCAGTGAGCTTTTATATACTTTTATTTTTATTTTTTTTATTTTAGGATATTCTATTAACACCATTACATTTTTCTTGTGGCATGATTTCGTGTTTCTTGTACTATTACTTGTATATACTTTTCATCTAAGTTTTATTTTGACGAAACTTAGATGGAATTCCTTGCGTGTTTTGGTGCCATTCTCCAATTAGGATTGAAGTTTTGCCATGATAACCTATGGTCACCTATAGTACTGACCTTTATCATATAATTATTTGAAAATCCAATTCTGATTGGAGAACAGCAAAAGCACCTGAGGAACTATTGCCTTTATCTAAATTTTTGCCATTCTTATTTTAAATATTATTTTGACTTGAATTGATATCATTTTAGAGACATGATTTCTTGTATCTATTTGAAATAATGAGAATTTATTTTAATATTTTAAGGTTCTAGATGAGAGTCTTCGGGCAGTCTCTGGATTTCAAGGAACAGAAGATCTTTCAGATGATAAATTAATGGATATTCCTTTTGCATCTGATTGCATTAGAATGAAGAAAGTGTCATCTGCTCCATCGTATGATGTGGAGGGAAAAGATGATGTTATTGTAAACTTTGACGCTAGTGATTCAGGAATTCAACAATGGTGTGAGGCAATTGAGAAGCATATGCCTCTTACCTTGTGTCACTCTTCAGCAATGGTGAGAATTTTCATTTCTTATGTAATAGTTTTTTGTTTTTTTTATACTAAATAATTGAGTCTTGTTTGCTAACTTGAATCAGTGATCTTGTTCAGATATCTTGAATCTTTTCATTTTTTAAATTACCTTTCTTTCTCTCTAAATTGAATATTATGAGAACGTATTAGTAGTTTCATTCACAAATTGGCTAGATCTATACAAAGTCAGATGTTGCATAACAGAAACAAAAATGGAGAATAAAAGGAGAGAGAAGCAAGCCACTGGTATTGTTAATCAGCGAAAAGTAGACCTCTTAGAGACAGACTGACCTTTAAATTTCTATTTACCATACACAAAATTAATTGTCTTCTCTGCTTCACCTCTGCTACCTTACTAAATATACGCCTTCCATTCCATAAGATTCACAAGTGATAATGATAACCAACTGCCCCCAATAATCACCATTTTTCTCCATTTCCTCTGCGACACTCTCAACCCCTCATTCATATTTGGATCTGCGACAACATCAGAAGGCCAGCCTACTTCAGGCCAACGACTACCTCTAATTCTTTTGGGTTAATGTCCATCATGTCAAAAGGAAACGAGCTGCATTCACATCACATGCTAATTGTTGAGATCATGTTTCAAAATATTTCTTATCATGGAGAACATGATTGGCTTATGGTGTTCAAAATAGCTGAAAGGTTAAGTTGTTAGGTGAAGACACATGAATGGTTTTTATCATGTCTCTAGCATTGCCTATCTTGGACAAGCCCACCAATCTTACATTGATATAAATCTAAACCAGTTATGAATGTTTTTATATTACATTGTAGTCTTTTACACACCCAAAAATCCTCCATATAATATTGTAAAAACAGGTGAAATACACAAGAAGGAAGGGTTGAATTGTGCATTTAAAACTTTTGAGAAGTTTTTGCTAAACGTTTGATAAATGTGACAAAAGAAGTTTAATGCTGGACAAATGCATTGTCGGGTGAGTTTTTTTAAGAGTAGTGTTTTATCAAGAATGTAAGATGCAACTTCAAGTTGACTATCAAAAACACTTTAAATAGCAAACATTTATTTTGACGAAGTTTTGTCGAGCTGCTAACTCCTCCTTTCACATTTGTTTTTCACCTTCATCATTTTCTGCAATAATCATCTTGTGTACATAGACCAAAAGAAGTGTCAACTATGAAGATTATCGGATAATTCTCTATTTTTGTCTGTCAGACAATAAGCTAGAATCTTTGGATTTGCTACCAAGTAAAGGAATTTGTGACCTCTAATCATGTTTTCAACTTTTTCATTTAAAAAAACTCGTCTCATTTGTTTGTCAGAAACAAAGTGTGAAAATTATGGCTAAAAAGGACCTTAGGTGAGTTGAAGATTAATTTGTAGGGACCCATGAGGCTCTATTGTGATAATAAGTTAGCAATAGACATTGCACATAATCCCATTCAGCATGACAAAACAAAACATACTAAAATAGATAGACACTTCATTAAGGAAAAATTAGAAGAAGGTTTAGTATGCATGTCATACATTCTTCCAAGCAACAGGTGGCGAATGTGCTGACACAAGGACTCAATACCTCATACTTCCATAATCTCATAACCAAGCTGGGAATGGAGTGCACTTCTTCCTCAACTTGTTAGGGGGGTGTTGAAATATGGGTGTAAATATTGCACATTTACTGTACAATAAATATAGATTGATTGGATAATAACTATAGATTTTTTTTAAGAAATCCCAAAAGTTAAGGGATTGAGGGATTAGGAGTTTATTTAGTAGATATGCTCCAGCTTTAGAGTCTTTATGCAGACAGATTTATTTCCTTTATTTTCCGGAGATTTATTTTCTTTATTAGGATTTTGTTTTTCCTTTAAATACCAATGTAACAATGTATTGTTTCTCATTTAGATCAATAAAGGTAATTCCATAATTATTGCTTATTACTATACATTTTTTCACACTTCCAAGATCAAACTGGGTGCTTGTGTGTGTTGACAAGAAAAGTAATTCCATAACTTATTACTATACATTTTTTCACACTTCCAAGATCAAACTGGGTGATTGTGTGTGTCGATAAATTTTGCCACAGACAAAGTTCTATGTCTAATAAGCTTCATCCCAAACTTTCAGCACGTTACTGTGGACCATATTTTGTTCTTAAGCAATTCGGAGAAGTGACTTTCTAATTAGAATTATCAGAGCAAGCTCGGATTCATCCCATGTTCCACGTATCTCAACATAAGAAAGCCATCGGGGATCATTTGGTGGATGTTGCTCTACCTCTAGAATTGCAAGGAACTACAAAAGTGTTCATCCTAGCTTACATTCAGGGAAGACGTACAATCACTAAAGATGCTGCACCAGTATAACATGTGTTAGTTCAATGGAAGGGAAAAACATATGAGGAATCCACGTTGAAAAATTTATCTACTATTCAAATCAATTTCTTAATTTTAACCTAAAGGGCAAGGTTAATTCTGAGGAGGGAAGTATTGATAGACAAAAGACAATAACTAAGAATGTTTACATAAGACAGGATTGCAGGTTTATTATAGAAGGAGGTTTAAACACAATAACTAAGAATACTTTTGTAAGGTAGTTTTTACAGCTTAGTATGGAAAGAAGGAGAGTAATAGGACAAATGGGAGTATGGAAAGTTGTATAGAGCCTTAGGGTGGACAGAGTATTTCTATGACGAGCCATAGGCTTTGGAAGTGGTAGAAGTTTGTTTTAATATGCATATATACTATTTTGTGCTTGTGTTTTTCAAATATGTGATTTTCTTAACAGTGTACCTGTTTCTGCTTTTCCTTTAAAGGTGAGAGCTGCATCAGTTACATGTTTTGCGGGTATGACTTCTTCTGTGTTCATGTGTTTCACTAAGGAGAAACAGGACTTTATATTGTCGTCTTTAGTAAGTATTTATAGAAATCATTCTCAACGCTATCTGATTGGAGTATTGTATCGAATAGATTACCATGCTGCTGAAATGAATTTACTAACTAGCTAAAATTTTGTAGGTACATGCTGCTGTACGTGATAATGTGCCATCAGTGAGATCTTCTGCTTGTCGAGCCATTGGTATCATTTCATGTTTTCCACAAGTGTGTCAGAGGTTATACTAAAACTTGTACTGTGAATATTATGATTTCTTTTTGAAACATATATCTGATTCAATAGAGAAAATCTAAAAAGTTCAATAATCTCTGTAGTGCAGAGGTACTTGAGAAGTTTATCCATGCTGTTGAGATCAACACTCGAGATGCACTTATCTCAGTAAGTTCGGCTTCAATTTCTGAGTCTACACTTTCCTACATACTTTTTTTAATTAATTAGTAATCCGTTGTTTTCCGTAAAGCAGGTTAGGATAACAGCTTCATGGGCATTGGCAAATATATGTGATGCTATTTGTCACTCTGAAAGAATCCCCCCATTTGGACAGCAGATGGGTGAGCTTGATTTGATGTCCTTGATTGAATGATCAACCATTTGGTGTCAAGACAAAATTTCAATGTTCTTTTTGTAATCTCCTTATTTGCTACCTTTTTATGTAGGTTCAATCTCCAATCCCCAGCTGATTGTATTGTTGAGTGAATGTGCTTTGCATCTTACTAAGGATGGAGACAAGGTATCTTTTATTTATGTTTTGTATTTCTTTAAATTTGAATTTCTTTATTGAAAAAATGTCATTTTTGAAGGGAGTAACTAGAGACATGATTGAATTTGTGTCAATGTACTCAACATAGTGTATTATTATATGAATAGTTATGGAGAAAATAATTGCCTAATTGCTACAGTTATATAAATCCCCAAAAATTGCCTATTTACCATTGTTAGTGTTGTATTAAGTTGGTTATAATTGTTTTATCAACTTTTATTTTACGTCTTTTTTTCTTTTCTTTCTCAAAAAAAAGTCTGATTTCTTTATTAATGTTTTCACTCTACAAAGTCTATGACTAAACTTCAGTTTAAATTTCCTTTAAAAAGCTTTCAAATTGATTGGGTTGATGAGTTCATATCCTTGCCTTAATATTCTTGCTTATGGGAATTCAAAACAAGATTATTTGTTCTCATACTCATGATCAAAATGGTGTTGATGAAAAGAAACACAAACATGTTGATCTTGGTCTTACATAGCTATGCTTCTCTTCCTCTAATTATGTGGGATGATGCCTTCACCACTGTTGTCTATTTTATTAATAGACTTCTCACAACCTCTTAACAAACTTGATATTAGAAAGATAATGCAGTTTTATACTATTAGGCTTCTCCTGATTTTCAATTCTTAAAGACCATTTGGTTGAGCTTGTTTTCTAGTGTTAGGCTTTAGAACAAACACAAATTTGATTTTCGATCTCATGAGCGTGTTTCTTAGCTATTCTCCATCTAACAGAGTACAAATGTCTCTCTCCTACGGGTAAATGTGCATTTCCGAAGATGTTATCTTTAATGACTCTGCTTCTCTACCATTCATTCAGATATTTGGGGACCTAGACATGTCACATTGTTTGGTTTTAGATGATTTGTAACCTTTAGTGATAAGTTCTCACGTTGTACTTAGGTTTATTTAATAAGACAGATCTGAACTTTTGTCCATATTTATGCCTTTTAATGGGATTAAGAACCAATTTCTAAACATAATTAAAGTCTTCCGAAGTGACAAAGCTAAATAGTGTATTTTACATCACTTGTCCTCACACACCCACAACAAAATGTCATTGCCAAGAGGAAGAATAGACATCTCATTGAAAAACTACACAATCTCTAATGTTAAAATACAAATGTTCCTCTATTTGGAATGCATATTTTGAATTCTATTATCCAAAAATGTATTTTGGATTGTACAATCTGAAATGTATTTCCAGAATATGCGATCTGGAAACATAGGATTGTGTAATCCAGAAACATATTCCAGATTGTATTTTTGAATTTGGAAACATGTTCTCGATTGCACAATTCACAATGTATTTCTAGAAATATATTTTGAATTGCTTAATCCGGAGATGTATTCTGGATTTTCAATTTGAATTATGTAACCCGAAATGCATATTTGGATGACGTAATTTGGAATGCATTTTTGTATTCTATTATCTAAAAATGTATTTTGAATTGTACTATCTGAAATGTATTTCCAGAATATGCAATCTGGAAACATAGGATTGCGTAATCCAGAAACATATTTCAGATTGTATAATTTTGAATATGTTATAGATTTGTAATCTAAAACACACTTTAATTTTGAATTGCATAATCCGGAATAGAATTTTGGATTGTATAATCAGTAATAGATTTCCAAATTATGCAATTCAAAATGTTTCCAACCCATGGATAATATACTCTATTGCTATAAATCCTAGAATTTCTAGTTCACATAAATTGCCTAATTACTGTAATCCAAGTTATCTTCAATATCTAACGGGGAAACCATTCTATAGGATTTAGGTAAATTGTATATTGATTATTTGCCTCTGATTTGCACATGTGTTTCTGGATTCTTTTATTTATTTTTTTCTTTTTTCAATTACCAGGTTAAATCTAATGCTGTTAGGGCTCTCGGGTATATTTCGAGAATCTTAAAATGTTCAACATCAAAATTTCAAGACACACGAATGGACCATCATAACCACATGAATGAAGCATTTCTCAATACTAAAAATGTAATGGCTTGTCAACAGCATTGTTTACAAGATTTGAATAGGTTAGAGAGAATAGTTCATGCATTTATTGCTTCCATATCTACGGGGAACGTTAAGGTACCATAATCTTATATTGTCTCGTTATTATCTGAATATTTTGGTTTCTTGGTATCAATGCACTCTATCCCTCTTGAAGATGGAATCTCTCTTACTAGGTCCAGTGGAATGTTTGTCATGCTCTTGGCAACCTGTTCCTCAACGAGACATTAAGGCTGCAAGATATGGAGTGGTATGTTAAAATGAAGCACATGCTTCTTATGTTTATCATGTACAATACATTACATATATTTATTCTTCCCCTAGTTACTGCATGCAATTGGTAGCTTATACGAAATAATTTGTATCAGACCTTGACTAGAAAGACTCATTTTGTCCTCCATAACTGGCCCCTCCTAATTCAACAGTTTTTCTGAAATTATTTCTCATGGTCTGCCCTTTAAAGAGGCTACATAGATCCCCAACAATTATCCTAATTGGTTAAATAAAAATAAAGAAATTCCTAAACGATCCTAATTAATAAAATAAAAACAAAGAGATTCCCTTAAAGGGATCTTATCTAAAATATCTTAATTAAAGAGTTATCTGAAATGAGAGCTTCACTAAGGAAATGAAAAATAAAACTTTAATAAATTAAGATTTAAATAAAAAATACTATAGTCCTAATTGGTGGTCCCATGCAACATTAGTGATAAAGATATGGAGTCAATGATGGAATCCTTGTGTGTCTTGAGCACAACACAAGAATATTATATATATTTACATATATATATGCACACACAACAATATTAAACACATATGGGCCTAGACTCATAGAAAAATACTTCTAACACTCCCTCAAGGGCTAATTCTCCCTGCACCATATCAATTCTAACATGCACCCAACATAAAATTTAAACCCGAAAGTTCCCTTGTCATCTTTATTTTCAAAAAATGGCATCAAATGAAAAACACAAACACACACACTGACTTCCGGATTTATGCATCCTAAACACCAATGCTTTCTGGATTTCCATATTTGGAACAGTTACGGATATCCAACTCTGGAAGCAATCAATTCTTTAAGCATCCGGACAACACCATCCAGGAAACCTCCGGATTTCCCTATCTAGATTAGAAAAAACATTTCCGGATATACAGATCTGGAAGTCACCAGTTTCACGAAAATCTCACCTTCTTCTCTGATGAGCATTGCCTATCACAACCCACGAACACTGCCTTCTCCAATACACACTTCTTCTCCGTCGACAACTCCTTCTCTCCATCGTCTCCATGCTCACTGGTGTGCCTCAATGAACCCTAGGTAGTGTTTTAAATCAGTAAGGGCAAACGGGACTTTTCATGTGCATGTGTTAGGTGCAGATCTGAATTGATTTGGTGCAGGGAGAATCAGCCTCCCTCAAGTTGTTTCATATAAATGACATGTACTGAGCTTGTTACAAGTATAAGCAATTCTTGGGTCCCTCAAAGATTTGGTGAAGATATACCAATGCTGATTAGAGTTAACAAACTAAGTAGTATGTCTCAAATAAATAAAAATTGCGTAAAAAAGGACAACTTATCTCAATATATTTCTTCCTCTCGTGGAATACTAGATTTGAGGCAATGGTGATGATGACAATGCATGCTAAAATCCAGTGAGAACACAGCTTGGGAGGACTCCAGGCAACACAAACAAAAAAAAGAGGAAGATGGATGCACTTCAAGCAACCCTAAAAAAAACATAGCTAAGGTGATAAAGAATAAGATACAAAACTAGAGTCCCCATGACGGGAGCTTTGCTACCAACTTAAGAAAAGATTTAGTTATATGAGAGGAAGTAGAAGATACAAAATAGTTGGGGGACTATACCAAATCCCACTCGAAGCGTAAACCTATGAAAATGTAGATTAAACCTATCTTTGAAGAATTCATATATAATAAAATCCAATAGTATCTCACCACATACTATAGTGTTCTAATGAGTGATCTAAATACGTATAGAGTCATTTTGTGAGAAAAAAATGGTTAGGAGAAATCACCACTGACTTTGTTAGCTTCATTGGCCAACTGGCATGTCTTCATAAATCTCTCAAGGGATCTTGTGTACACTTATTTGTAACAATCTTGGTGCATATGACATATACCCTCCATTTTGTGGGAAAGTATTAAAGGTATAATTGTCTAAATAGGCAAATTTATTTGTAGGAGTATTTCACTCATGACTTAAAGTTTGTGGAACTGTCTTCAGTTGGATTCATATTTTTCATGTCCAATAACTTGTATATTTTGTGCTATGCTTTCATTTAATATGAGGATGAAACATTCCCTTTCATAAATTGGAACAAAGGATAGATTGGTTGTTTCTGAATTATACAAGGCATTACATTTCTAGTATTATCCATGGTTATAGAATCGAGATTCGAATCGTGAATCGTTTTTCGATTTTCGATTTTTTTGAATCGTGAATCGAATCTTATTATGAATCGTAAGATACATAATAGATAAAATATGATATATTTTTAAATCAAAAATCAAAATATGAAGTTAAAATCATGACTTTTCTATTCTCCCCACTGCATTCTTCCCCACTGCGTTCTTGACTTTTATAGGCAAATTCAAGGCCTCTGTGACTGTCCTTTTTGTTCCTTTTATTAAGTTTTTTGAGATTTTTGGAAAAAATTAAATCTTTCATCTCCTTTTTCGAATTTTCACCATCTTTTTTTTTTCGGATTTTCACTATCTTTCGTTTCCTTTTTCGAATTTTCCAGAATATGATTGATTCGAAAATATCGGAACTGAATCGGAAATAGAATCGAGAATCCACGATTCACGTGATTCATGGTCCGATTCATGCCCAAAAACGATTCAGGACCCGATTTGAATTGATAAGGTCCTGTTTTGAATCAAATCGCGATTCGTATTGTACGAATCATAAGATTCTAACTACCATGGTATTATCCTTTAGTGTCGTATTAAGAAAGAGGTACTTTAGTTCAATGTGTTTCAGTTTCATTAGATAAATGATATTTGTTGCCTTGTTTTTGGTAGTCCTGTTTTTCACAGGCTCTATTCTTGAAGATATCTTTTTGCAACTTGTTACTTCTGGAACACTGAAATGTAAACTACTGAGCAATGCCTTATGCTTCCATTTTTCAGGTCTCCAGTGGTGTTTGGTACACTTCTGCAGCTACTACATGATTCATCAAATTTTAAAATAAGGATACAAGCTGCAGCAGCATTGGCTGTGCCAGTGTCAGTGCTAGGTAACTGTTTTTCTTATAATGATTTGGGTTCAGACCAAAAATATACCTGCTCCTGAAGTGCTCTTTCCATCATCAACTTCAGATGCCCAATCAGCATCTGAAAAGGCTTGTAAAGCTAGAGTAGATGCTATTGAAATTGACAAGAAATGTAATTCATTATTAAAGAAATACAAAAGCCCGTGAAAGAGGAGCACTACATAAAGAAAGCTGTTTCAAAACTATAAACAGACTAAACATTACAAAACAGAGAAAAGCTTATGTTGTAAATAGCAAATTATTAGGATAAAAATATTCTCAATATCTCCGTAGTAATTTAGAAAAATTATCTTTAGAACATCCTACTCATTTCAACATATTTTTATTTCCTTATTTTAAGGATTTGATTATTACAAATAGAAATGATGAGAATGTAATTGGTATGATTGTTATAAATAAAATAATTCTTTATTTCTTGACATAATCCAAGCTGATATCAGAGGTCCTGAGCCCTATTTTTGTTGCCTTGTTAACAGCCACCATCTTCGTTGTTTGCCATCATCAGAAGTTAGTGGTGGGCTAGAAAGGTGTGCCTCGTTTTGGCAATCACAACACCGACATGTGCATCATCAACAGAGTTGCCACCACTAGTATCAACATGAGTGCATGTGTCTTGTCTAGAAAGCCCACTTGTCACCCAGTGATTTCCTAAAACAATAGGTGATACCTTAGCTCACCCTACTGGTCAATTCCTAGAACAACGAGCGATGCCTCAGCCCACCCTAGTTGAAGACAAGCCAAGCTTGGTGAACTATGTGCTTTTAAGGACAATTGTACTTATATTTTGTTATTTTGCGTCCCGAAAAATCTTTTATTGGTTGTTGATGGATCTGTATAGTCAAAGTTGTCTCTAATAGCACTAGCGGTTGACTCAAAGCTCGAATAGTCACCAAAGTTTATATTCAGATCTTCTTCAGGTTAGATTATGGTGACATCTTCTCTCTGGCTGCCAAGATGACCTCCATCAAATTATTTTTAGCCATGGCTACTCTAGAACGTTGCCCCTCTATTAGTTGGATGTCAAAATTCTCTTCCTACATGGTGATTTGCTGGAGGAAATTATATAGAACAACCTCCTGGTTTTGTTGCTCAAGGGGTTTTCTTGTAGTTTATGTCATCTCCATAGATCTTTATATGGTATTAAACAATCTCCTAAGGCATGGTTTGGTATATTAAGTACAATAGTCCAACAAATTGGTATGACTCAGTGAGTTTGATCATTTTGTGTTTTATCATCATTCAAGGTTGGGTATTTCTACCTGGTAATGTATGTTGTTGACATTGTTCTTAAATGTAGCAATCACCATAGCATTTTACTGATAAAATCACCTTTGTCATCATTTTTAGACAAAAAAAATTTGCAAACTATGATAGTTCTTGGGATCTGAGGTAGCACAACTAGAAAATGGAATTGTAATATCTCAGAGGAAGTACGTATTGGATATTTTGGAGGAGACTGGACTAATGAATTCCAAACCCCTTGACACACATATGGATCCCAATGCTAAACTTCTACAAGTTAGGGGAAGCCACTTTCACCAAATCACTACTAGGTCCTAGAATTGATTATATTTATAACAAGCTTGGTGCATATGATTTATATGTACTAGCTTGAGGAGGAGTGTTAAATGCATTTTACTATACCAATCTCTATGTGAGCAATGTACATTCTATATATATCATGTTCCTTTGTTCTTCTTGAGACACAAGATTTCCTTCATATGACTAACATTTACTCCTAAAACCTCAAAGGTGTACTATACTGAGTATCTGATGTGTAATATGATATTATTGCCAGGAATTTCTACTGGAATCTGCCAAGTGTTATTTGTTTTTGAAATCTGAAACCTTAGCTTTTTGAAGTAATTGAACCTGTCTATTAGTATTCATCAAATCAACTACTGGCTCATTTAACCATTTGAGTTCAAAAGTAAACTAATTTGCTTTGCAACATTGTATTTTCCTTTATTTTCATTTACCTTATTACTTATTTTGGTGTAAATTGTTTTGTACAAATAACTTTTCCTTCATTCAAACAATTTTCTGTTCATAGCTTCATCTGAATATAACTTGTTTTTGGTTTTTGCAGATTATGGCCAATCATTCTCAAAGATTGTGCAATCTGTTGAGCATCTACTGGAGAATATGGATGAGGACCAAATTTCAGGGCCATCAAATTTCAAGTACCGGGTTTCATTAAAAAAGCAGGTAACTACTTCTTATTCATCAATCACACATGGAATTAATCATTTGGATTGGTAAGTGAAATAGGCATGAAACTGTGTAAATTTACAAACCTTGTTTTATTTCATTATCAATTAATAGAATTGCTCTTTTTTTCTAGAAATCTCTCAATCTCTAAACTATTATGTTATCTATTATGAATAAGGCAAAAATCTATTATAATTACGATTTTCTAGATTATATACGTATTATTATTGTTCACTCAGGAGAAAATATTTTGATAAGCTACAATAGGATTTTATAATTATTGCAAGTGTGTTGTTGGAAGATTTTATAGATCTCTTTGTAATTATTACTTTAGGGTATGAGTTCTCTATATATGGATACCTATGTACTGTTTTATTGGATCAATTCTAAAATATCTTTTCTCTCAAGCAGTTTAATCTTTTCTCTCATTGTCGTCTTAGTTGCGGTTCACTCTTTTAGATATACGTATTAATATTGTTCACTCAGGAGAAAATATTTTGATAAGCTACAGTAGAACTTTATTATTATTGCAAGTGTGTTGTTGGAAGATTTTATAGATTTCTTTGTAATTATTACTTTAGGGTATAGTTCAATTTAAGTTGTCCAAATAATTTTTTATGTTAAGTTTAGTTCGAGTGAATTATTATTTTAGTTTACTTTAGATTTTTGACAATTTATTTCTGTTCAACATTTTGAACACCCTAGTTCTGTAATCAAGCTATTATAATTTCATAAGAGATGAGATATTACTATATCAGATCAGACTAATATCTTTGATTTCAAAACCAAGAGTACTATATTTAAAGTTTAAAATTTGAATGAACTTACGAGGTATTCTTATTATTTTAACTTTGTTATTTAATTAGGGAGTTGTGACATTGCTTTCTTGCTCTGCTGCTTCTGTCATTACTTAACTGAACTAACCATGTTCTGGATGCAGCTTACCTTGACAATGTTACACGTTCTAAGCTTTACCTCAAGCTCAAATGATCAACAGCTGAAAGATTTTCTTGTGATGGTAAGTATTTTATCGTGAATGAAAAAATATAGTTAAGCACATGCAGAGGGAATTACTTTTTCAGTAGCTATTGTCCAAGAACAATAAATGATAACAGTTTGAAGAAAGTAATTCTGTCTCTCGATTTATTAACAACCAAAAAGTATAATATACAACCAAAACAAATGGCTTCTTCCAATAAATGGTTTGGGAGATTTGTGATGGAAATGAGATAGGGCAGCCTATACTTGAAATATGAGAAAAAGTAAAATGTTGTGTAGTTTAAAAATAAAACTAGACCGAAGAACTTTTGTAGTATATCCTAATAATCATCTTGTATATGTTTGTGTTCTGGACTAAAGGTGATGCCTGCCTTTTTTTTTTAATGTTGTAATTTCTTGCAGATTATAATCCTGTCTTTTCTAATCATCTTTGATGGAAATTTGACTAATCGATTTTCCTTCTGCTTCATTTGTGTAATAGAAAGCCTTGATTCTTGAAGATTGGTTCAAGGGATTATGCTCATCCGGTGAGGGCATGCATGATGTTCAAGATAAGAGCATTGCAGACAGAAAGAGAGTAATGATATGTAGTGCGTTACAGTCACTGATTGAATTATACAGAGAAAAACAACAGGATGCAATAGCTGAGAAGTTTGAGAAATTGAAGAACAATGTGTGAAGGAGCTGTAAAATGGCAATGTTGGAAAATATGGGAGCGAACTACCAGTCCTGTAGAGAATAATTTATTTAAGGCACTCTCTTGATGTATCATAATATGATCGGTTTTTAATGCATATTTTTGGCATTTGTAACCATTTTGTGAAATTCTCTCAAATTTCTATATAATTTATGAGAAAATTATCATACCCAAGCATATAAATCATGATTTTGAGCATAAAATAAATATCTTTTAAATGTTCTAGACTTTTATTACTACATCTGTTTTGAAAAATGATAATTAAGTACCATTCAAAATATACGTTTTAATTTGTTTTACTACTTTTTTTCTTTAAAGAATATTTTTATAATTTAAAAAAATTATTTTTGTAGATGAATTGAATGTCTCTTCGTTAAAAATGTGTTAATGGATTGTTAAATTGATTTTTTTTAAATCGATCAGATTTTTAACTAATTAAAATGAATTAATAGATTTTTTAAAATTTAATTTATTATAATTTGAAATGAAATTTAATTGACTTAAAACCCTTTAGAATTTTAAAGATCTTGTACACCATACCATTATATCTTTATGTTACTCTTACATGATAAAAAAAATTTATCAGGATGATGTCCAGGCACAAGACACAGTCAAACACGTGACATCTTTAAAGAGTATAGTGCCTTATTTTCATGTTCAATCCTCTCTTATTATTCAAAGTCATGTTGTCCTTCAATGACAATTTTCTATGAATTAAATCTCAAAAATATTTTTCTTAATGAAGTTTGTACGAAAATTTGGTATGAATTGTAGTGAAGTCGGTCATAAGGTCATTGTTGAATATATATATATATATATATATATTAATTTAGCAATATATATATATATATATATATATATATTATTTATTGTACTCATAAGCAATGATAATCATGACATTTTATAAGTAAAACAACACATTTGTCACTACTTTTATCTAAAGACCTTGACAAACTGATACTTCTTGAAGAATGAGGTAACACAATTTAATAAAGAAATTGTTATCTTTTAAAGGTATGCATTGGATATTTTGGAAAATTTTGAGTTAATGAATTGAAATTCAGTTACACATCCAAGGATCCTAGTATTAAACTCTTGCCTAAGGGAGGAGTTTTTGTCAGATTTCGAGAACAAAAGATTAATTGGAAATTGAACTATATTAAGTTATTAATATTGAAATTTCCTTTATAGTCAGTTTGGTGAATCAATTTAGTCAATTTCTTAATTCTTCATGTGCAAATTATTAGAATGTGATCATCTGTATATTAAAGTACATTCAAGATTGTTATGAAAAATGTTTATTATATGAACACAATAATCATGTTAAATTTGTATGTTATTTAGATGTTATGTTGACTGGGCAGGATCTCCATCTGATAGGAGATCCACTTTCAAATATTGTATCTCCATTAGAGATAATTTGATCTCTTGGAAGAGTAGGAAACAAAATGTTGTGATGGTGAAAAAACATAATATAGAGTTATGATCTTAATTACTTGTTAGCTTCTTTGACTTAAACAATTACTTAAATAATTGAAATTTAACAAGGTCACTCGAATTACACTTATATGTGACAATTAGATTATTCTTCATATTAGCTCAAATTCAATATTTCATTATAAAATCAAATATATTGAGATTGATTGTCATATTATTCAATAAAAGATTTTATCAGGAATATCTGAATTTATTAATTTGAATGATCAAATTTAATTATTTTTGCTTGTGATGAGCTTGGTTGTGAATGACGCATTAAATGCACTCCGTGCAACATTAAATATTTTTTTTCTTTTTTTATGTAATGTCATACTAGTTGGATGTACTTATCTTTTCTTGAACAATGTGTTTCAATTTGAATTTGTCTAAAGTGACAATTGTACAAAACAAATAGTCTTTTCAAAGTTGACACTCTTAGTGTCAGAGAATTTGTTGAAAAAAAAAGTTTTAGCTCTTTATCCAATGTATAATTTTATGTGATTTGTGCTTGAAATATTGGTCATTCTTGGCAGACAAAAATAACAGACATTTCTTACAACACAGAATAACACACATCACTAACCACTTGAATTGCAATACCACATGTTCCACAGAGATCCTTTTAATTTTGTGCAATGTCATAATAGTTGAATGTACTTATCTTTTATTGAACAATGTGTCTTTACTTGAATCTGTCTAAAGTACATAGTTGTACAGAGCAAATAGTCTTTTCAAAGTTGACTATGTTACTGACAGAGAATTTTTTTAAATGGAGAATTTATTAAAAGAAAATAATTTTAACTCTTTATCTAATAGATAATTTTATGATTAGATTGATTATTCTTCTCTGACAAAAGTTAGAGACATTCATTCTTCGTAGAATAACACACCACTAACCACTTGAATTACATTACCACATTCCCATATAGATTTTTTAATGTTATGGACAATAACTACACCATTTAGAATATCTTGATGACTTTGAAATAATTTTATTCTTATACTCTATTTGTACTTGTGCAGGATCATCCTCTTTGATTATTATTATTATTATGTGATGAAACTTTCTTTTTTGTCTCATTAGTTAAGGTTTTTTGATTTCTTTAATCACATAATCTTTCTTTATCATGACTATTATAATTTATATTGTGTCAAAATATGTGGTCTTATTCATTAGGTTATTATGCACAAATTTGTCCGCATCTAACAATTGGATATTAAAAGAATAACATAATAACATTATATTTTCGCATTGCATTTACTATATATTTGCATTATAAAAAGGATAATGTTGGACCTTTTGGTTCTTTATCTCAGATAATAAAATAAATATAAGCAGCTCTTACCAAAATGTCATTATTTTATTGATTTTGAAGCTACTATTTTATAAATATAATTATTTTCTTATTGTATAATTAGATATTACTTCCTTTTAGGTGTAAACATCTTACTTTTCAATATAATCATCACTTTATTTATTTTCTTATGTTTTATTTTTTTAAACTAAAGGTTTAATTTTTGTCTCAATATTTACATTTCATTGTTTTTTTATAACTTTCAAGTTCTATACTATCTTAAATCCCATTTTTTTTGTCTTAATTGATAATTTCATTTTTTTAATTCTAAATTTAAATCTTTTAAATAATATTTCAAATCTAAACAAACTAACATAAAAACAAATAAATAATATAAAATCATGTATTACAAAATATATAAAATAACAAAAAGTTACTAGAAAATAAAATCTAATAATATGATAAAAATACAGACACATAAATGCCCTGTTGAACTGTTATACTTCCACTAACACAATTGTAGTTTTCTAGAACATGGTCCCTCTTTCCTCAATTTATTTATGGTAGAAGTTGACCTTCTCTATCTTTTTTCCCGCCACCAAAATTTTCTCCAAATCCAAATTTCCCTCCAAATACAAATCCTGTTAAATTTACTATTTTGTCTGCTCTCTTACAACAACAACAATAACCCAGAATCAGATTCTCTAACTTTTATTTTTCCTTTATTTTTACAAGTTACTTTTTTATCACATATTTTTTTTTTTGGATAAAATTTGATTTCTTTAACTATTTAATTAATAAGTATTGAATCATGTTATTCATGCATTGTTATAACTATTTACAATAAATTATTAATGTCTTGTTTTAGATACTATGAATGAAAAAAGAATATTTTTTGGTATTTATTTAAGGTACACAGTGTTGTGTGTGTTTGGGCATGAGATGAGAGTGAAGAAAAGTAAGTATATATTATAGTTGGAATTGATGTTAGAGAAGAGAAACCAGTGACACAGATCTAATGAAGCGGTTTTACTCCGACAGCCGCCGCATCATTCTTCTGATCGACGTTTGGAGTGTGGAGGATCCCTACCGGAGAAAACAGTTAGTTTCGTTTCTGGAAACCCTACACTCTTTTCCTCCTCTTTCTTCTTCCCTCTTTGCCTTCAAATTCTTCTTCTCTTCTCTCTCCCCTCTTCTCTCCTTCTCAAAGCTTCAACCTTTCCTACCAAACCCCTCTCTCTCCTTCGACCTCCCTTCCTCCGCCCTCCCACGGCTCTCCCACGCCCTCTCCTCCCTCCCTCCCTCCGCTCTCCACCCTCACTCCGCCGCCCCCAACGCCCTCCACCTCGCTCACTCCCTCTCGCAACTCCTCCACGACCACTCCTGGGACCATCCTTCCCCCCACATCGTCCCTCCCAATTTGCTCCTCCTTTTCTCCCCCTCTTTCACTTCATTCACTTCCCTCGCCTCTTTCCTCAACGCCGATCCTGCTCTTCTTTCCCATGATGCCAATTCCTTCTGTCACACTGTCTCTTCCTTCTTTGCCAATGTTGCTCGCTCATTCACCTCCAGGGGAATTCACTGTACTTGGATTAGCGTTGGGGGAGAAAATATTGAGACAAACTCCCCTAGCGATGAGGATGGGGCTAGAGAAGCTTCTTCTTTGCTTCGGACTGCGGTTCGGGGGCTCGGCTGGGGCTTTTGCTCGCTGGATTCGCTTCTTCTTGGTTCTGGGCTTGTTCCGTTTGGGCTGGTTTATCCCTTGATTGGGGTTTCGTTGAGTTGTTGTTCTAGGGGTGTTGGCGTTAGAGGGCAGTTGAGGCTTTCGATCTTGGATGTGAATGAGAGTCCCATTGAGTATGATTGTTGTGATCTTGAGTTTGTTGATGTGAAGGGCAATTTGAATATTTTAGGTGGAGGGGATGAAAGGAGCGAGGGTTTTTGGAAGATGTGTTTGGGTGGAGGTGTGAAATTGGAGGTTAAGGTTGTGCGGAAGTGTGATGGGTTTGTTTGGACGGAGGACCGGTTGTCTGATTCGGTTCTAGTGCGGGAGGATTTCAGGGGAATGAAGAAGAAAGAGAAGGTGGGTTTGAATGATTTTTTTGCTGATAGGGTTCTTGAGCTTGTTGCTGCTGAGTTTGGTTGTGAGTGGCGGCGAAAACAAGTGCCCATTTGGGAGATGGTGCTGAGTTTTCTGTTTAAAGAAGATTGTTGGGCGTTGGTGGCTGTTTCTAATGGCAAGGGTGAGTCATGTATTGGTATTCTGAGACCTTTTACTGTGCTTGCTGGTCTCTTGACTGTGTTGGGGGATCCACATGGGGCTAGTGGTTTTGGTGAAGCAAATATTGGGCAATATGTAAAGATGGTGGATCATGTTGTTTGCAAATCTGATTTCAAATTTAATGAGGAGTTGTTGAGTTCTCGGGGTAAGAAGAGTGATGTGGCCGTTGAGTGTCCTCTGAGTAAGAAGAGGATAAATTTGAATACACTTCGAGACCTCACGTGGAGCTCATTCTGCAAGTCAGTGTTAGAACCGTTAGAGACTGATTTGCTTGATGTTTATTGTGCCATAGAAGCTAACAAGTCTAAAAAGTTGAAATTTTTGAAATGCTGGATGAAACAGATGAAGAAATCTAGCTGTTCTGATATAACTTTGTCAGAAAAGCTCAAGCCAAATTCGATAGTAGCGGAACTGGGTAGCGGTAAGTTGAATGACTTGCCTCAAAATGATGAACCACCACTGTCCTCATTTGCTTCAGCTGAAATTAATCCGGAGCCAGAGGCTTTGCAAATACAGGAGGATGCTGTGTTAGACTTTAGGTCAGAAACATCTGAAACATTTTTCAGTAATCTTGCTGATAGGATCAAACGGGGAATTGAATCAAAAGTCGTAGACATGGGGGCTTTGGCAGAGCGACTAGTAAATTCTTGTATATACTGGCTATGTCAGAAGGTTGATAAAGAAACTGTTTCTCAGGGTCAGTTTCCTTTGAAAGATCATGATACTAGTGGAGGAATGATTGCATCTGAGCTAATAAAGCTTCTATTAAGGGAGCCGAAGGAGATAGCCGCTGAGCATAAAAGCCAAAATCCATTATCTCAGTCTCAGACATTTGATTCTGGACCTACCACACCTATTGCAGAGCATGTAGTTAGAGAGTATCCTTCAATTAAGTTTCTCATAATTTATGTGATGCAATTTTTTTTTTATTATTCTAATCAGCTGTAATTGTAGCAACATGTGTTTCTTGATTTTGGCTTTTTCCTTAGTGAACATTAGATATGAACTGCAGATTTTATTTCGAACGGAGATTTTACAATCAGAGGTTGGAAATGAAGTTGAAGATTCCTGCAAACAGAAGTTTGTAAAACAAATATGCCTGCTTTTAGAGAACATTCAGTGTCACATGGAAGTGGGATTCTTTGGTGATTGGACTCTTGAAAATTATGTGACAAAGTTAATAAAAGACAGGTACAAGTTTATACAAGTCACTGAGATGTTTTAGATTGATATATCTTCCGAAAATAACGTGCTTTTACACAAATTATGGAATTTTGTGGAGTTAGTGGCTTCTATTTAGAATATGAACAATAACTCAATTTATTTTCATTTCTTGCAATTGTACTTACATATAACATTTTTATGCTTGCTTGCCAATATGCTAAGTACCAGAGATGAAGTTGAAAATTTAACAAAAAAAGTGATGGGTTTGAAAATGGTTTCCCTAAAGCATTACTTCTGTATGGATATAACACAACCTTTTCTGAGTTGTTGCAAAATTCCTTTTGCTCTCATCCCCACTTTTATTTGTTCAGACTCCAAACCTGAAATAAGAAACCCTTGTTATGAGTTTCTATTCATTTATCCCTTTTTCCTCTAAAGAAATTAAATTCACATTGCATGAAATATTGAAAGATTGTTGATTTATGAAAGTGAAATCCCCAAAATGCAGGTATGCACTCACTCTTGAAGATGTGGTTCAGAAAATATACTCCAAAATGGACCTGATGCTGTTTGCCGATGAAGATGAAACACCAAATAGTTTACTCAACAGTGAGGACAGCAACAAATCCTTGAACAGAAAAGCATACAGAGATGTGGTATTTGAAAATGATGTCAGTAATGAACCTACTTCAGCAGAAAATGAGCCCTTTCAGTTGCAAAAGGATGTCAGTGGAAGATTGCCAAGGATCGTAGATGACCGTGATAGAAAACTAATTGAAGCTAAAGAGAAGAGAGTGAGAGCTCTAAGATTGTCATCTTTTACAAGTTCGATGCCTGTTTTACGAAGAGTGAGGGCACCAACGCAGAAGAGTGTGAAATCCAAGACAGATCTGCTTCAAAGGGTGCGAAAAAGGAAGGAACGAGAAAGGGGAAATTATGGGACTGTATGTGAGACCCCAATGACAGTAAATAAGCATTCAAACTCAAGGGCACAGGGTTCTGATCATGACCATGGTCTGGCTGATGGAAGTAAACCATATGGCTCAGTTTCTAAGGCATTGTTCAAGGATGATCTTTGATTTGAGTAAACCGGGCTTTTTCCATAGAAAAACTGTATATGCTTCTCTGCAAAACAGAATAACAGGATCTTCAGCCTTTGAAAAAGAAGGATGGAAAGTAAATGACTGGAGTTGGAGTTAAATTTTGCTTTCCCAGTGTTCTTGTAACTAACACAATCAATATATTCGCATCAATATGGTTCTTATTGTTAGAATAGGTCAATTTGTCTGTACATCCCTCTGATAAAAGGCTTTTTTTTTTATTGTATCTACCTGTTACTAGGCATAGCCTTTGTTGAGATTAACTTCTGATCTGATGTAAGAACTTCTACATATATATACATGAATGAGCTGAAGGATAAATCAATCACTTAAGATTTTTTCTCACTGTTCATTTTCAAGTTGGCATCAAAGTGGAGTGATCCCGCTTGTTTGTCTTTGTGTGGTAAAAATACTGTTTCTCATTGCCGTCTGATGCCGTGTATATAAATAAGTGAATTTATCATTCATTCGTACACAAGAGAAATTAGTCTTCACTCAAAGAATTCTCAATGTTCTCTTTTTTTAGCTTTGACTTGGGTAGATAATTTCTTCGCAGTGAATGCCTTGCTCTGTGGGTGGTTATTACCGTTCTATAATTCTCTTATTTTTTTCTGTTAGAAATACAAATTACATGTTTCTGTTCTTTTAGTCTGTTAGATTCAGACTGTTGCTGATGAAATCACAAGTTGCAACTTTTCCTTTTAAATGGAGTTGGAATGAAAATTTGAAAGCTAGCGATCTTTACACCCACCCTAACATACGAAAATATTTTGATTTTCATAAAAGTTGTAACCATATATAATTTATGTTCCTTTGATTGTATCCTCTATTAACATTCTTTGACAAAGAATCATTTGCTTTGCTTTTGGATATTGATCAACAACAATATGTGCAATAAGTCACTAAGTGATTTGTATAGATTGCATGTTTAGCCACAGTACATCACTTGTTGGGTTGTTCATTTTCCATTTTCAGGTTACTGTTTCAGTGGTTTAGCTTCATGTTTTCAATTGTTGGCTTTCCTTCAGGTTATATTGAGGCTGAAAGAAGTCTGGTGTTCTTTCTACCTCATTTGAATATTCAATGCAATTGAGTTTCTTGATCATCTGCCTTGATGCCCTTCAGGTAATCTTTTTGGCATAGATAGATGAATTGTTTATTCGTTAGCTACTAATAAATGGATATGATGATGTATATGGTTTCTGGAATTTGCTTTTTGATGAGCATGTCATTTTTGGTTTCAATTCTTTAACATATGCCCATGTTGATTATGAGTACAGATATACTGTTACTGTGATAATTATAGTTAAAAAATGAAACTAAATTTCAGGGATTGTTTTATAAATGAAACTGAAATAATCTAACAAGGAAAGAAGTTCATGTGTTCTACACTCTCCCTCAAGTGTGGTGTGGAGAATAGATCTCTATCATTCCTAGCTCGTTGAAAAGATCTTAGAAATCTCTTGCTTAATATAAATTATGTTATGCTATACAAATATAAATATATAAAATTATTTTTAATAATGATTTCCATTATTATCAATAAAAAAATAATATATTTTAAAAAGAAAATAGATATTTAGAACATAACATAAATATTAACTAGTTGTCAAAATATATAATATAAAGTTATTACATTTGATTCGGAAAGAGATAAAGACATGTTAATTTGTTTGTAATGTTAATTTATTTGTAATTTTGAAATTATGTAAAAATGAAGAACATAATAATGTTAATTAGAAAAATAAAAAATATCTCCACTAATAACATTTTAATCCTTATTAGAATTTAAATATTTAAATAAATTTTGTATTCTCATTAATAAATCAAAATCTAGATTATTATTATAAATATATAAATATATTTTTAGGTATATAAGTATTTTTATGTTATTAAAAATATATTTAATATTTTTTATTATTATGAATATATTAAATATTTCTTGAATATTTACAGTTTATTTAGAATAAAATTAAGTGATTTTAATTTATATTTATTATCGTTATGTAAATATATTTGAAATAAAATATATTTAATATTTTATTATATGTGCAGTTCTATTTTAAAAAAAAATAGAATGTGAATAATTTATAGTAAATATTGTGATAGAATAAGGGTATATAAGTATTTTACATATTTATGAAGCACTTTCTCTCTTCTCCTCTTCATTTCTCTGCTACTTTGTGAAGATGCATTTGAGCTGCTCTCCCACACTTCCGTGCCCACTCACCTTCTCTTATATGCAGATCCAAACAAAGGAACCTACTCACTTTCTGTCTTCGCCAACAGTACATATGTTGAAACAAACACACCCTAAGGCTCTGTTTGGATTAGGGAGGGGATGTGTGAGGATTTGAGGGAGTGAATGTGTGAGGATGTGTCAATGTTTTTTTTTTTTTTTTTTTATCAGCTGTGTCAATGTATTCCTCTGCATATTCTTTCTCCTTTTACAAAGGAGCTCCTGTCCTAATCTTACTTTCAAAGATTGAAGAAGTTTATTTTGCAACTGTGTCTCCCCCTTGTCATGATTCATGAGTAAATTACTAATTATTATTGTTATAGTAGCAATGTCGTCACACTTGGTTTGGGCTAAATAAATTAACTTTCCCATATGTTTATCAAATTGATATGGCATTCCAAGTAAGATATGACCAACAGACTCTTTCTTCTTACACCTCCATACCTCACCCCATACTAAATGTGAAAATATCATTCTATCCTTTTTTTTCCACCCCCTTGGATTTGAAATAATAAACCTATGGATTATGTAATCCGGATATATTATGGATTACATAATCCAGAAGTCTTTTCTATACATAAGATTAGCTTCCGGATTATGTAACCACAAAAAGACTTCCGGATTACAGAATCCGGAAGCTAATTTTGGAGACTTCCGGATTATGTAATCCGAAATATTGAGAAGGGTATTTTTGGAATATGAAAAACTTATGGGGGTGGCACAATAAGGTATAGAGGTGCAGGAAGAAGCAGCCTGGCAAACATCCATTGGTACCCCTTCTTTTGGAGAATAAGGTTCCTTATAAAAATGTCTTACCCTACATGACCCTTCCCTATGTTTGCTCCTATCTCTATTTTGAATTTTCAAAAATTTAGCAAACATATCTTTTAGTTTAGATATTCTTTGTTTGTATCTATTATTTATTCCCTAAGACTATTTGTCCAATAGACCTACTCAAACAATCACTCATTTTATTTTTTAAAATAGAAGTTTACAAGTAGGTTGAAAGGTCAAAAGTTTTCCAAATTCACTTTCAAGAAAGAGAGGTGAGGTACTCGAACCACTTAAAAACTAAGTCTTTCCTAGTCAGAGTTTTCCTCGATTAGCTTTCACTAGTCTGCCCTAATGAAAACTCCAAATAAATTTTTTAAAGAGAAAAAAGAACTTGAAATGAAAACAAAATGCTAATCTACTCTATCTTTTTCTAAGTGAGACTCATTGTCACCTATGAACCCCTTTAGACACATTCATTGACTAAGCAAAATTTGAAATAAAACTAGACAACTCTACATGAGGCTCATTGGCACCTATTGACATTTGAGACACACTCACCGTCTACACACATTACTAGTAAACTATTTAATAGTACAAATGAATTTTACAAGAGAATTGGTACAAAAGACAAATATAAAGCTCCTCGATGTTTGTAGTCCTTTTTCATTTTATGTTTAGCTCTCTCACTTTCAACTTCACTTGGTTGCTTCTCCTTAGGTGAACTCCTCTTCTTAAGCTTTGGGCGTGTGAATCCACTAAATATTGAATCTGTTCCTCCATCAAACCAAATTCTCTTCCACAAGATGTAGTAACTTCTAAGTCAATAAGAAGAAAGCAATAAAACTCAATTTGAAAAGGCTAAACTCAAAGAAAATTAAATAGTGACAAAACTCAAAGGATTTGAGATAAAATTGACAATCAAGAAAATTAAAGCACACAATAAAGGTCAACACACTAAAAGAAAGCCTAGTAATGGTTTAAGAATAGATTACAAACCAAAATAAAAATTAGAGTAGTTATGGCAGCAGGATTTCCCATATTTATGCAATTTTTTTATTAAATTTGACATTGAAATTTTTATCACAGTTTTCTAATTCAACATATGGAAAGATTGTAAGAAAAATCGAGTAAAAACACCACTGGATTGGTCCAAATAAATTTTTAACTTTATTATTCACAATTTTTCATCATTTAAATGTGGTTCTCTTCTTCAAACAATATTCAAAAGTTGATCGGGCTAAACATGCCTTTGTCCGAGAATTTTTCCAAATTGAATAAAAACTGATTTTAGTATGCTTTCCAAAAAATCTTTAATGTAGATGCGAGTTTTCAAGGTCTTCTTGTTAACCTAAGATAAAGAGTTCTATGCCAATATATTTTGTTTGTGTCTAATCACTAAACTCATAATTTGATTATGTTTGTTAGATGAAACACTTGCAATAATTTATACTATATTAATTATTTAAATACTTAATTAAAATAACAAAAATATGTAGAACTTGAATGTAACAAAATCAATATATCAGTTAGCAATGAAAAGATAACGATTAATAACTTATCTATCTTTTATTATATGCTCTTAATCAAATATCAATTGATCTTAGCATGTGTTTGGATGATGTTTCTTTTAGTGACTTCTAAGAACCAAAAAAAAAATGAAAGAACTTCTCTAAACTACATTAATTTATGCACAAATTCATAGAAAAAAAAAACTATATAATATTTTATAAATTAGCATATAAATGAAGTAACTTTAACTTTTAGAAAAATGAAATTAAACTATTTTCGTATACTTTTGTTATAAAAATTATGGGTGATAAAATGGGTTCAGTCTGACCCATTTTGACTCGACCTGTCACCGGCCCGTCAAAAGCATGACGAGAAGAGTTTACTCGCCAAGGTTATACAGGCTAAAATTATAACTTGTCCCGCCATAAGGTGAGTGGACGGGTTGTCGTGTTGGTCCGTCACTTTTCAATTTTTTTTGTAATGTTTTATTTTGTATCTATTTATTTAGTTATAGCTATTGATATCACTTTTTGAATAATAAAAATGCAAGAAAAAACAATAAAATTAAATCAAACTTTAATATTCTAATAAAGAAGGTTTAGTGTCTAATAAAATAAAGTAAATATCAACAATATTTCAATGAATCATATATATAAAAAAATAAATAAAATGATCAATATCAATTTTAATTAAAAAAAAAGAGTCCATCTCACCCTACTATCTTGACGAATTAAACAAATTAGAGAAGTCAGAGAATATATATGGATGAGATTAAAAGATTGATTTGTCCTACCTAAAGGCTGCCAGCCCTCCAGAATAAGGCACTTTGCAGTTCTTAATGAAAATGGTCAGAAAGAATTTATGGGATAAGTGAGTTTGACGAGATGATTATGGAAGGAAGAGTTGAACAGCAGTCAACAAAACAAGTCTTAAGAGTTTGTGTGGTTTCACCATTCACCGCATATTACGCCTAAATTTATTATACATATGTCAACATTGATGGCTCTCACAACGTTTCTTCACAACAATCTCAATATTCACTAAAATGTCACAGATAGTTTATCTTCTTGGAACTAAGCAAAATGAATAAAATAAAAGTTAAGATTCAAATATATATATATATATATATATATATATATATTTTATAAAGACTTGATTATTTTAATTCACTATTGTACCGGTATGGACGAGACCAACTCCCGATCTCTCTGACCGAGACCTGGTCTACCTGGCCGAGATCAGGAGAACCTGGCTGAGACCTGAAAGACCTGGCCGAGATCTGAGAGACTTGGTCGAGACGACGAGGCCGACGGTCTACCTGGTCGAGACCTTAGAAGACTTGGTCAAGACGGCCGATACCAGGAGAACTTGGCCGACGGCCGACCCATGTTACCGCTAATGCTCAAACCAAGGTCAGTGAAGCTAACCCGTCATTAAGAATTAGGTAATGCAACCCTGAGCAGGGTCCACTCCGAAAAACGGGCCCAACAATGCAGGCCCATTAGAATAATATAAATAGCACGCATAAGGTATGTCATTTATTACTGTTCTACGTCGGAGTGCCTTCACAGGTACCCCATCCGGTGTTCACCCGAGACCGAGTGCCGAAGGAGAAGCAGGAGGACGAGAAGAATCTCAGTTCATCACCTAACAATCTGACCGACCGAAAGAAGGAGAAGAATACTTCAATAGTTCTTTAGGTCCCATCTCCCTAGTAGAACAACTATATTTGATAAAGATATATAATGTGCTTTTTTTTTCCAATATTCAAGGTTCAAAACGAATAACCTTTTAATATAAATTAAAACAAAAAAAGTATTAAATTTTCGAGATTAAAAAATATTTCACTCAAAAATTTAATTATTCTTAGCTCGGCTACTGTATTGTGATTTAAAAGTTAATAAGTTATTATTGGAACATATTGATTTGAATGATTTTACGATTTTCTCTTTTTCTAATGATTATAATAACTAATCATTTGAAATTTCCTCTTTAATGTTATTTATTTATTTTCTTATACAAACAATACAAACAATCTGAAGTCAATTAATCTAGAAGGATGATCCCAATCTCTATTTTATATATATATATATATATATATATATATATATATATATAAAATGAATCCTAAAATAAAAACGAATTTGTAGAAACTAAAATAATTAGTTGCAATAGTAACTAAATTAAATTAGAGAACATTTTATAAACTAAAAAGAGATTTGGTTTCTAGATTAGTTTCTATTATTTTCTATTATTGTTAAATAGTTTCTAAATTGGTATCTAATTAGCAACCAAAGTTTTTGCTACCAAATTTAGAAACTAAATAATTGGTAGTTAAAACTTAGTTGCTAATTAAATACCAATTTTAAAATTATTTAACAATAATAGGAAATAATAGAAACTAATTTAGAAACCCATTTTTTTTTAATTTCTAAAATGGTCTCTATTTTAGTTTCTATTGTAACTAATTATTTTGGTCTCCAAGAATTGGTTTCTATTTGATTATTTTCTTGTAGTGGTGATTAAAATAAAGCAACTAGTGTTGAATATTTGTAATGTATACAATTAATGTTTATTTTATATAATTAAAATTTATAATAAATATATAAAGTATATTAATATTAGATTGGTAAACAGTTTTGACCCGTATACACATTATATCTTACATAATGAATAAATAATTTATATTGTGATTACATTTTGTTCTTAATTATTAATTGGCATTTAGAAAATACTATTCAATTAAAAATAAAGAAAAAATTTACGGATTTTAAAAAATATAAAAAAATAAAGATTTTCATAAATTCTTTTACGAATACTCCTTAAACAGTGACTCTTAAAATTATTTTCCTTCGAGAGTTGTAATTTATATAGATTGTTTATAAACCATACCATCACCTATAAGACAATTATGAAATATAAATCAATTTTTAAATACCAAAATAATTAATTGCAATAGTAACTAAATTAGAAATCATTTTAAAAATTAAAAAAAAAATTGGTTTTTAAATTAATTTATATTATTGTTAAATAATTTTTAAACATCTAATTAGCGATCAAAGTTTTTTTACCAAATTTAAAAACTAAATAATTAACGACCAAAGTCTTTTTTTCTTTAAAAATTGAACAAGTTAATTTTGAACACAAGAATTTAAAATAAAACACATAATTGTATTTATTTTGTAGGTTCTTTGTGCACCATATTTTTATTTTATCATGTTTTAACGTTAAATATTAATTAACTTCTTGAAGATTAATATATTTCGAATATTTTTTAATGGGATTTTTCAGTCAACTCGATTATAATCTTCTATAAAAATAATTATTTTTCATTTATTTTGTTTCTTGTGTGTTAGTGAAGTTATAAAAAATGTCACATGAAATTTTAAATATGCATATAAATGAGTTTTTATTTGTTTTTTAAAAAAATACTTTATGATAGAAAAAACCCAACACAAAAGGACTCTTTAGATGGGTAATTATATTCTAACTGATTATATTCAACACTAGGGATTTACACTACAATAAAATCATCAAATAGAAACTAAATTTTAAAGACCAAAATAATTAATTACAATAATAATTAAATTAATCATCAAAGTTTTTTTACCAAATTTAAAAACTAAATAATTAACTACCAAAGTCTTTTTTTCTTTAAAAATTGAACAAGTTAATTTTGAACACAAGAATTTAAAATAAAACACATAATTGTATTTATTTTGTAGGTTCTTTGTGCACCATATTTTTATTTTATCATGTTTTAACGTTAAATATTAATTAACTTCTTGAAGATTAATATATTTCGAATAATTTTTAATGGGATTTTTCGGTCAACTCGATTATAATCTTCTATAAAAACAATTATTTTTCATTTATTTTGTTTCTTGTGTGTGTTAGTGAAGTTATAAAAAATGTCACATGAAATTTTAAATATGCATATAAATGAGTTTTTATTTGTTTTTTAAAAAAAATACTTTATGATAGAAAAAACCCAACACAAAAGGACTCTTTAGATGGGTAATTATATTCTAACTGATTATATTCAACACTGGGGATTTACACTACAATAAAATCATCAAATAGAAACTAAATTTTAAAGACCAAAATAATTAATTGCAATAATAATTAAATTAATCATCAAAGTTTTTTTACCAAATTTAAAAACTAAATAATTAACTACCAAAGTCTTTTTTTCTTTAAAAATTGAACAAGTTAATTTTGAACACAAGAATTTAAAATAAAACACATAATTGTATTTATTTTGTAGGTTCTTTGTGCACCATATTTTTATTTTATCATGTTTTAACGTTAAATATTAATTAACTTCTTGAAGATTAATATATTTCGAATATTTTTTAATGGGATTTTTCGGTCAACTCGATTATAATCTTCTATAAAAACAATTATTTTTCATTTATTTTGTTTCTTGTGTGTGTTAGTGAAGTTATAAAAAATGTCACATGAAATTTTAAATATGCATATAAATGAGTTTTTATTTTTTTTTAAAAAAAATACTTTATGATAGAAAAAACCCAACACAAAAGGACTCTTTAGATGGGTAATTATATTCTAACTGATTATATTCAACACTAGGGATTTACACTACAATAAAATCATCAAATAGAAACTAAATTTTAAAGACCAAAATAATTAATTGCAATAATAATTAAATTAATCATCAAAGTTTTTTTACCAAATTTAAAAACTAAATAATTAACTACCAAAGTCTTTTTTTCTTTAAAAATTGAACAAGTTAATTTTGAACACAAGAATTTAAAATAAAACACATAATTGTATTTATTTTGTAGGTTCTTTGTGCACCATATTTTTATTTTATCATGTTTTAACGTTAAATATTAATTAACTTCTTGAAGATTAATATATTTCAAATATTTTTTAATGGGATTTTTCAGTCAACTCGATTATAATCTTCTATAAAAATAATTATTTTTCATTTATTTTGTTTCTTGTGTGTCTTAGTGAAGTTATAAAAAATGTCACATGAAATTTTAAATATGCATATAAATGAGTTTTTATTTGTTTTTTTAAAAAATACTTTATGATAGAAAAAACCCAACACAAAAGGACTCTTTAGATGGGTAATTATATTCTAACTGATTATATTCAACACTAGGGATTTACACTACAATAAAATCATCAAATAGAAACTAAATTTTAAAGACCAAAATAATTAATTGCAATAATAATTAAATTAATCATCAAAGTTTTTTTTACCAAATTTAAAAACTAAATAATTAACTACCAAAGTCTTTTTTTCTTTAAAAATTGAACAAGTTAATTTTGAACACAAGAATTTAAAATAAAACACATAATTGTATTTATTTTGTAGGTTCTTTGTGCACCATATTTTTATTTTATCATGTTTTAACGTTAAATATTAATTAACTTCTTGAAGATTAATATATTTCGAATATTTTTTAATGGGATTTTTCGGTCAACTCGATTATAATCTTCTATAAAAACAATTATTTTTCATTTATTTTGTTTCTTGTGTGTGTTAGTGAAGTTATAAAAAATGTCACATGAAATTTTAAATAAGCATATAAATGAGTTTTTATTTGTTTTTAAAAAAAATACTTTATGATAGAAAAAACCCAACACAAAAGGACTCTTTAGATGGGTAATTATATTCTAACTGATTATATTCAACACTGGGGATTTACACTACAATAAAATCATCAAATAGAAACTAAATTTTAAAGACCAAAATAATTAATTGCAATAATAATTAAATTAATCATCAAAGTTTTTTTACCAAATTTAAAAACTAAATAATTAACTACCAAAGTCTTTTTTTCTTTAAAAATTGAACAAGTTAATTTTGAACACAATAATTTAAAATAAAACACATAATTGTATTTATTTTGTAGGTTCTTTGTGCACCATATTTTTATTTTATCATGTTTTAACGTTAAATATTAATTAACTTCTTGAAGATTAATATATTTCGAATATTTTTTAATGGGATTTTTCAGTCAACTCGATTATAATCTTTTATAAAAACAATTATTTTTCATTTATTTTGTTTCTTGTGTGTGTTAGTGAAGTTATAAAAAATGTCACATGAAATTTTAAATATGCATATAAATGAGTTTTTATTTGTTTTTTTTAAAAATACTTTATGATAGAAAAAATCCAACACAAAAGGACTCTTTAGATGGGTAATTAATTATATTCTAACTGATTATATTCAACACTAGGGATTTACATTACAATAAAATCATCAAATAGAAACTAAATTTTAGAGACCAAAATAATTAATTGAAATAATAATTAAATTAGAGAGCATTTTAGAAACTAAAACAAAAATTGGTTTCTAAATTAGTTTTTATTAAATAGTTCCTAAATTGGTATCTAATTAGCAACCAAGTTTTAACTACCAATTATTTAGTTTCTAAATTTGGTCTCTAAAACCTTGGTTGCTAATTAGATACCAATTTAGAAACTATTTAACAATAACAGAAACTAATTTAGAACCCAATTATTTTTTAGCAAAGGCATTATTAAGGATTTTGGACCCAAAAACTTAAATTAAAGCGCTTGATTTACGAATAGTCGCATTTGTAAATGAACTTAATTTAAAAAATGTCACAACGTTTTTTTACGAGTACGTCTGTTCGTAAAACCGCACTTAATAAGGAGTCCTTGTTTTGTCTTTCTGCACTAGTGATCAAACAACTTTTCAGTTTCATCATGCAAATAAAACTTGATGGTTCCAACTTCCATTATTATCACCAAGGAGAATTAACACACCTTCAAGTTCTATAATCTCCAAGAACCATGGAAGGTTTGGTGTTATTTGAAATAAACATTTAGAATCTATCTAGTCTACATCGTTAGAACTAATAGACACCATTAAGACCTATGGGGATACAAATCATCTTCTACCAAAGTCACTTTATCATATATAAACGATCCAGATGACTTATCAAGGTAGTTATCTTTCTTTTATTTAACATCATATATATAAGTATTAAAAAAAATTAATACAATCAAAATGTATTTGAAAACTATACAAAGTACATTATATTTTCACAATGCAAACTAAACTTAAAAAATTATCAAAGTAAATATGATAGAGAGAATAAGACAACCTACGAAGATAATCCAATGAGAGCATTAAGGTGCGTTGGTGATGGTGCAACAAGACAACAGTGCAATCAATGATGAACACAATGGATAATGGTGCAACTATAATGGACAACCACAACACCAACAACATACATTATACTATAAGAAAATCATGAAGTAAAAATTAATTTTAGAGATAAAAAATAATTAGTTGCTATAGTGACTAAATCAGATATTATTTTAGAGACTTTTTATTTTATTTCTAAATTAGTTTTTATTATTGTTAAATAATTTTTAAATTGATATCTAATTAATTATCAATGTTTTAACTACCAATTATTTAAATTCTAAATTTGGTAGCAAAAACTTTGGTAGCTAATTAGATACTAATTTAGAAACCATTTAACAATAATAGAAACTAATTTAGAAACTAAAAGTTTTTTTAGTTTCTAAAATTGTCTATAATTTAGTCACTATAACAACTAATTAATTTTAGTCTTTAAAATTGATTTTTATTTCATGATTTTATTGTGTGTGAGTTACAGTGACAAATACGAAGGCAAGACAACCAAGGAGAGGAGAAACAAATACGAAGACAAGACAACCAAGGAGAGAAGAAACAAAGGATAAAGAAAAATACAAGAAACAAGAAGACAAAATGCTACAATTGCAATATGCATCCTACAATAACAAATATTAAAAATACTGTAAAATGTTATCCTAAAATAATTACAATTTTTTTTTATAAAATTCATACTACACAATATGTGTCATCACATAAAATATCATAAAAAGAAAAGTATAAAGAAACTAGAGTAAACCCATTTTCTTCTATATTGGTTGTTTTATAATCAACGTAGATGGTGGTCATAAAATCTTTATTTTGAAGTGTAAGTTGGGACAAACTTTGCCTAAAAAGTTTATAAACCATACATTAAAAAGAACTTACACATACATTAAAAAGTAAAGCATTAAATAAACCATGTGAAAGAACTTTTATAAATTAATTTATAGGTACGTTTAGATAAATTATCTCCGCAAGAATTGCTAGAAGGGAAGAATATGAAAACAATTCTCCATAAATGTAATTTACCCCGTAAGTTTTTTTTTTTTTTAAATTACACAGTTCTTTTTTAGAAATTAACTTATAAATAAATTAATTTTAACTTACATGATAAAGTCAACTAAATTTTTTTCTCTGTGGCTATACACTAGATTTAGCTTATAATTAATGAGTTTTTTCATGGTCTTTTATTGTCTGTATTAGGGTAAAAGTTTTACAAAATTATCAAAATAAAATAATTTTTTAAAATTATGAATTTAGGACTAATCGTGTCAACGTAAAACATTTTTTTAAGAAAATCATACCAAATTAACATGATTTCTTATACGTTAATACGATTTTTATTTTTATTTTAACACTTTGACACAACTTTATGTTGATGATGAGTTTAGAAATTATGGTTGTTACACCCAACTAATTCCAAATTTGTAACTTTCAAAAAATACACCCAATTTCGATCATTTGTTAAAAAAATTTCCTAGTACATTAAAAAAGAAGTTCGTGAAAAGGAGTGCAGTTGGAACTTAATGAAGAGAATGTTGAAAGTTCCATGCTTCTTACTTTTCCTCCCGCAGACGTATGCAACAAATTTCTTCCCTACAAGGCACGCTACTATCTCACTATCTGACACGGTCTTCTTCCCAAATTTCTTTTCTTTTTTATAAAAAGTTTTATGATATTAAAAAAATAAAAAATACAAAAATATGAAAAATTAAATAAAAAACATGTTAACAAAAACGATATATAACATTATATATATTAATAAAAACTTTAAGAACAAATTAATAAAATCTTATTATATTAACGAAAAAATTCTCTACAAAAAAATCTTAAATTAGTTAACTTATTAGCAGATGTATTATTTTCACTAAAAATGTAACCTTAAAACCTTTCAAAAACACAAGTATTCCATAGAATCATCCATGAACACTTTTTCTTCTATCCAAACTTTACTTCATACATGCATTCACCAGCTATAAATACCTACCTCACCACACTCTTCAACCAAACCAACAACACTACTCACACAACCACACTCATGGAAATTAACATGGCTTCCCTCAAACAACTTTCACCCCTGTTACTCCCTCTGTTGCTCATTTCCCTCTTCAAACCCTCCAACGCCGCAGGAATCGCCGTCTACTGGGGTCAAAACGGCAACGAGGGAACCTTGGCCGACGCATGCAACACCGACAACTACCAATTCGTTAACATAGCATTCTTGTCCACGTTCGGCGGCGGCCAGACCCCGCAACTGAACCTCGCTGGCCACTGCGACCCCTCCACCAACGGCTGCACCCAGTTCAGCGACCAGATCAAGGCGTGCCAGAGCAAAGGCATCAAAGTGCTGCTCTCACTAGGTGGCGCCAGCGGCAGCTACTCCCTCAGCTCCGCCGACGACGCAACACAAGTTGCCAACTTCATCTGGAACAACTTCCTCGGCGGGCAGTCGAGCTCCCGTCCGCTGGGCGACGCCGTCCTGGACGGTGTCGATTTCGACATCGAAGCAGGCAGCGGCGAACACTGGGACGAGCTGGCGAGAGCCCTGAAGGGGTTTAGCTCCGTGCTCTTAGCCGCTGCACCGCAATGTCCGATTCCCGATGCTCACTTGGATTCCGCCATCAAAACCGGGCTCTTTGACTATGTGTGGGTGCAATTCTACAACAACCCTTCTTGTCAGTATTCCAGTGGCAACACAAACAGCCTCATCGATTCCTGGAACCAGTGGAGCACAAGCCAGGCGAAGCAACTGTTTTTGGGAGTGCCGGCTTCTACAGCAGCTGCTGGAAGTGGGTTTGTTCCTTCTGATGTGTTAACCTCCCAGGTTCTTCCTGCCATCAAGAGTTCTTCCAAGTATGGTGGAGTCATGCTGTGGGACAGATTCAATGATGGTCAAACTAAATACAGTGATGCTATCAAAGGAAGTGTTTAGTTTCTTTTTAGGTTAACATTACAGATCCATATATATATAAAGATATTCTGTCTTGGAATAAGTAGCACCTTCTGTGTGGGATTTATTTTGTTCCTACAGATATCAGAGTGGTGTGTTATTATATGTAATAAGTTATCAAAATAAAAGGAAGTAGATGACTTTCAAATATAATAGTTTTCTTCATTCATCTTCTAGTATCTATCCTAGACTATTATACAACCGGCACAAACATTTCATACATACTCCAAAATTTGAACAATAGATTACATTTTGCCCAAAAAAATATACTTTATGTCAAACTTATAGAATTCCATTCCTATAAATAAGTGTACTTTATACCTTGAACAATAACTATTGTTTTACCTTCAACAATAGTCTGATCATATTAATTTCAAAATTACCTTAACGTCCGACGCTCTCCCATGACGTGTGTATAGATATCGTTGCACTAGTAACGATTTTAGTTTCAGTATAACTATATTTATAGTTATAATAATAATAAAACTGAAAAGTTCATTTTAGAAGATCTAACGAAAACCTGGAATTAGATTTGCTAGCAATTTTTTAAAATAAAAATGATTTTGCAGCCCCTGTTTATTCATTTTTTGTAAACTTTTTAAAAGTCTATTTATTATAATATTTTTAAATTACACTAAATATTTATTACTAAATATTAATATTATTTAATATTTAAAATTAAAAATTATATTCGGTACTACTCAATATAAAAAAATATTGAGAATATAATAACTATTTGAGATACTTGGCTCAAATCTCTTCAAATTCGAATAACTTGAATATACTTTGAAAATTGATTTTTATTGCAACGTCAACCAATCGGTAAGTATCTTATTAAATATTTCTTTCTGATCAAAAATCTATAAATATAACTTTAATATTTGGGGAGTGCTAATTCAATCTCATCCAATCACTTAAATACTTTAATATTTCTAAACTCTTACTAACTTTAGCATAAGAGAATTTTTTTTAAGTGGATCACCTCTCGATCTTCATTAAACAAAGTTTGGAACAGAAAAGCCAATTCATCCAACAATTTAGTCATCCACATTGGATGGTTCCAACTCATTCCCTATCAGAACATTTGTAATACAGATTATGCACTATTTTTCCTTAGCTCGAATTTTATCATTAAGGAGGTTTTGTTGAGCAAAGTTTTAATGAGACACGTTTCTAAATAAATTTAAAAATTTATTCAATTTAAAACTTGAATAAATCGAATGAAAATAATTTCATGGAACACAACTATCAAACTAATTCGGTTAAGGTGTTCGAAAATGAACACAACTAAATTGAACTAAATTGAATCAAAGTAATTTGGATTACATTAAAAAATAGGATAATTAAGCATATCAAAGTAATTCAGTTAAAAACGTCTGAAAATGAGAAATCATATCAAAATCAAAGTAGTTCGATTAACGCATTTGAAAATTAACAAAGCATATTTCAAATCAAAATTATCTGACAATTATTAAAAGAACACGGTTACCAAATCAAACATATTTGGCGAGCTAAAATATTGGACTTCAAAGATAACAAAGAAACCAAGTTAGAACACAGTCAAAATTACTTATTTGATTAATTTTTTAAAGTACAATTAGTCATGGCCTATTAGTCCATCGACGATATCTTTCTCTAAATTAAATAAAGTTACATTTTCCATTTAGAAGGGTTTTGGAATTCGATCAATAAGGTATTCTCTAAAAGGTAGGTGTTCCAACCTTAGAGCGCAACATTTTGTAATTGAAATCCTTGCCCATGATATCTACACAATAAAACAAAGATTAGAAAAATGAATAACAGAATTTAACATATGAAAGAAAACTCGAAGTCTTACCCACGAACAAGATAAGATAGTAGGTCCTATATGAGGCTCGAACACTTCTTCTAAAATGGCCTATCCGTGTCGGACACACGTATTCGTGTCGACACACGTACGACACTCGTAGAATACTTATCGGTGAAGTGTTCAATTCAAAAAAATATTTATTGAATTTTTTAAAATTCTAACACAGTTCTAACATAATTTTAAAAGGTATAAATATAATAATTTCCTAAAAACTCAAATTTATTGTATAAATTTTTATTATGATTATAAAAATAAGAACAAATTCTTTTGAACCAGTCATGAAAAATATCTTCCTGCTCCCAAAAGAATCTGGAACATACTTTTGCACATAAATATTTATTTTCAATTTATATAATTCAAAAATAAATAATATATAGATCCGTATCCACGTATCGTGTCAGTGTCCGTATCCATATCTGGGCTACAACTAGGTGAAGGGATGCCGAGGAGACCTTTACTAATGGGTCAAGGTAGATTTTTCATTATTTCTATGTTTATTCTCTTCTCAACATTAAACTTATTTACCCTTTGTCTACAGGGGAAATTTTGGTGTGAAGTTTGGGTAGAAGAAGAGACATTTCTGCGGATTTTGAGGCGAATATTTCAATTTAAAAAAATTATTTTTGAAATTTTTGAATGACGAGGTATGAATTTTGAAAAGAGCACCATGATGAGTTCCATTCAACGAAATCCAACTGAACTCAAAACCATGATTTAATTGATAAAATACATGAATGTATTTATAGAAGGCCTAATGCTAAGGTAGCAAAAAAAGTATTTGAAGGGATTTTAAGAAGACCCAATTGTTTGGATGAAGAAGACTTGGAGCCACATTTAGTGCACTGAGCATTCGGTTTTCAAAAGGAGACAAAGGCTTCATGTAAACTCGGTCGGTCATCACAGGTGTTTTGGCTGAGATGAACTCGACCAATGAGAATCAGATAATGAAAGACGAAAAGCGTAGTGAGAAGCATTCTTTATTTTCTTCAACTGTTTCGGCTTCGAATTTGTCTTCAATTTCAGAGTATTACTTCTCCAATTTCAGCTTTTGGTTATGTTTTTTGCCACTTTGCATATATTTTGATTTGCTTTTGTTCCTTATATTCGCACTTTTTTTGTTTGTTTGTTATATCAATTCACCGTCTTTCGTAGTTTTATTACAACCTATGGTTTATGAATAATCCGTACCGACATTAAGGTTATCAGAATTTTTGTTATACTCTTCTCTGATCATAAATTCTGATGCACAAAAAGCTTACTTATGTTAAGAATTATTTTAAGAAGAGTTTAACGGTGATGCATTGCCAGTATTAGGTCGTTTCATACTATTATTCAATTACCAAATAACTTTTAAGATAGTTATGGAAGAAGTCAAGAACATACTATACACGGAGATTTGTGATTGAATGACACTGGAAAAGTATAAAAGTGCTCATGCAAGGTGCTCCTCAACTGTTTCATCCTTCATGGAACACCGAGACAGTGGAGTGGCTGGATAAGGAATGAAAAGGACAAAATGCTGCATCTCTTGAATCTGAAGTCCCTAAGAGTTCGGGAAAAATAAAAAGTATTCTCAAGGTAATATTTTGCTGATACGCCTCCAACTATCCAGATGTACTTGGAAATAATAGAAAGTTTAGATGATTTGTTTGTTTTTTTTGTGTTTTAGCTTCATATATGTAGCTTAGAATTTTTTTTGGCAACAAAATAAATAAAAAAAGTGATGGTCCAAGCAGACTAGACTGACCAGGCCATTAGGCTCTGTGAAACCAGCCTCACGCTGTGCCCTCCACTCTAAGAGTCAAGAGACCTATGCCTTCACTAAGATCCCCAGACTTAACTCTCAACTTAGAATGGGCAGGCCAACATATTGCAGACATAGCCCAACCCAGCAAGTCCCAGTGTTGTTCCATCACATTGATGCTCCCACTTGGGTCACAAGCTAGAGTAACTCAGCTCAGCGATCTGATGTCTTGTTAGTGAAGTTATAAAGACACTTTTGTTTCATTTTCTTTCTGTACCGGGATGACCAACCGGTCTTGTGACCCAGTCAACCCATGCGTCAAGACCATACTTTAAGGTACGAGGTCGATCGTGCGTCGCACGTGGCCGACCGACATGAAGTGCTCAAGTCAAAGGTGAACCCAATTAGCAAAGGTTAACCTACGGTTAGGAAACGACCTAATCCAACCCTAATCGCTAAACAACCCCCTAATCCGGCCCAACAGCGAGGGCCCATCAAGGTAATATAAATATCACGCATTCCAAGGAAGAAGGTACGTCATTAACTACAGTATTCTAACCAGCCGAATACGATACCCCACTGACTTGAGCGTTGGAGTGCCATCTGCAGGTACCCCACCCGCCTGAGGAGTCATCTAGCAAGAAGGACCGAAGGAGGAAGTGAGATACGACCGACCGAGCGACATCCGAAGACAATAGTTCTCCTAGTCCCCAACCTAGTTCGAGAACAATTGGCGCCCACCGTGGGGCCGAGGAGAGCCAGCAGCAATCACAGCAATAGATGGTATCAACCCGCAGCATGGCAAGCATGACCGAAGCAGATCAAACAGCAATGATGATGGCCCTTCAGAAGGAGCTAGCAGAGATGAAGAAGGCACACGAGGAAGCCGCTAAGAAGAATGAGGAGGAAATAAAAAACCTCCAAGAAGAGAACAAGCGGATGAAGAAACTGGTCGAGGGGGTGCCGTCCCTCGCCATGACCAATCAGGTCGGCAGGTCCCATGCCATCGGGGCCGGCCTCCAGGCCGAGAAGGACACCAAGAACGACTTCACTCTGGAAATGGATGGAGAGTCCCACCCCAGCAAGACAATCAACACTACCGCTCCGGCGGGTCCAGACCGACGCCATCCCTTCACCGACCGTGTCATGGAAACCCCCTTGCCAGACAAGTGGAAAGGCTTCAACAGGGATCGGTACGATGGGACGACTGACCCAGATGAGCACGTGGACGCATACACGACCCATATAAGCCTGTACACCACGGACGACGCAGTGTTCTGCCGAGTCTTTCCAACCTCTCTAAAGGGTAGCGCTCTGAGCTGGTTCACCAAGCTCCCAGCGCACTCTATAGATTGCTTCGGAACCCTGGTAGCGAAGTTCGACGTCCAGTTCGCAACAAGCCGCCCTCACCATCTGACATCCATAGCCCTGGTCGGCATTCGTCAAGAGAAGGGAGAGTCCCTCAGAACGTTCATTGACCGGTTCAGCAAGACTGCTATGAGCATTCGCAACCTCAGCCCTAAGGTGGCGATGCATCACATGCTGACCGCCCTCAGGCCCGACCCATTTGCCGACAGCCTGTGCATGCAACCTGCCACCAACCTCGACGATCTTAGACGCCGAGCGGCAAAATTCATGCAGCTGGAGGAACTTCGTGAATTCAGAAACAACGCCCGAGCCGAGGCAAGCGAGGAAAAGAAGGAAGATAGGGAACGACAAGGAAGGTCCCGAACCGGTCGGGACCAGAAAAGGGACAACCGCGGACCCCGCTTCTCCCGCTACACATCACTGAACGCGAAAAGGAGCAAAATTTTGCAAGAGGCCCTGAGCGTCGAGCTAATACCACCGCCCCGAAGGGCCTTGAGCCCAGAAAATGCCGACCGCAGCAAAAGATGCCGGTACGATAAGAATACCGGCCACTCTACCGAAGAGTGCCAAGCCCTGAAGGACAAAATCGAAGAACTCATTCAGGCCGGGCACCTCAGACGCTTTGTGCGTGGGACCCGGGAGACGCGTCGCTCCCCATGCAAGGAGCAAACGCTCAGGAGAAGAGACCGGACCCCCCCAGGCCCACGAGAGGGCGACAGGCGGGGAGACCGACGGGGACGAAGAGACGACCCCCCACAAACCGACACTCGCAGAGGCCGAGAGGTGATTAACACCATAACCGGAGGGTTCGTTGGCGGAGGCAGTACCAACAGCGCACGCAAGAAGCACCTTCGTGCCGTCCACCAGGTAAACCTCGTCTCTGCCCGACCAAGGATGCCACCAATCACGTTCACAGATGAAGATTTCAAAGGGATAGACCCAACCCAGGACGACCCCATGGTGATATCGGTCGATATCGATAACTTTACGATCAAGAAGACCCTTGTGGACCAAGGGAGCTCGGTCGACATACTGTACTGGAAGACCTTCAAAGCCATGAGAATACCGAAAGAGAAAATGATGCCCTACAACGACCACGTGGTCGGCTTCTCGGGGGAACGCGTAGGGACGAGGGGTTACATAGAGCTGTACACAACGTTCGGCCTGGAAGGGGCCAGCAAAACCCTCAAGATCAAATACCTGGTCATAAACGCCAACACGTCCTACAACATCCTCCTCGGCAGGTCGTCCCTTAACAAGCTTGGAGCGATCGTCTCCACACCCTACCTAGCGATGAAGTTCCCTTCCCTCTCAGGCGACATCCTGACGATACATGTGGATCAAAAGGTCGCCCGAGAGTGCTACGCCGAAAGCCTGCGGGTCGAGCCCACAAAACAGGGGCCCAGCGGCAGCCGTTCGCCCAAGCGAAAGATCGCCGGCCGTGGAAGAAGCCCCCGCCGGCACTCACCCCAACCAAAGAAGGGCATCACCATGGCAGATCTGGATCCCAGGGAAGTCGAGCCAAGACTTGAAGCCAAGGACGAGCTACGCCAAGCCGAACTCGACGGGGAGGATCGGTATACAAGCATAGGCACAACAATGGCCGCCGCCGATGCGGACTTCGTTCACCAAACCCTCAAAAAGAACGTAGACCTCTTTGCCTGGACGACGGCCGACGTACCAGGCGTCCACCCGGACATCATCACCCATCGCCTCTCGGTGTATAAAGAAGCCCGCCTGGTAGCACAGAAGAAAAGAAACCATGGAGAGGACAAGCGGCTGGCCGCCAGAAGTGAGGCCGAAAAGCTCCTAAAAGCCGGCTTCATAGCAGAGGCACGATACTCCACTTGGCTGGCCAACGTCGTGATGGTTAAAAAGTCAAGCGGCAAATGGCGAATGTGCGTAGACTATAAAGACCTTAACAAGGTGTGCCCTAAGGACTCATATCCCCTTCCCAACATCGACCGGCTCGTAGACAGAGCGGCCGGCCACAAAGTATTGAGCTTCCTAGACGCCTACTTCGGCTACAATCAAATCAGCATGCACCATAGCGATAGAAGTAAAACGGCTTTCACGACGGACGGTGCAAACTACTTCTACAAGGTAATGCCGTTCGGCCTAAAGAACGCCGGGGCTACCTACCAGAGGCTCATGGACAAGATTTTCAAAGGGATGATCGGCCGAAGCGTAGAGGTGTACGTGGAGGACATCGTGGTGAAGTCCGACTCGTGCGGCCAACACATCAAAGACCTACAAGAAGTTTTCGACGCCTTAAGAAGGGTCAACATACGCCTTAACCCCGAGAAGTGCGCGTTTGGCGTTGAAGGCGGCAAGTTCCTCGGCTTTATGCTGACCCACAGAGGAATCGAGGCGAACCCCGACAAGTGCAAGGCCATAACGGAAATGAGAAGCCCGAAAAGCTTGAAAGAAATTCAACAGCTGCTCGGCCGACTGACAACACTTTCCAGATTCGTCCCCCGCCTCGCCGAACGGATCAGGCCGATAGCAACAATGCTCCGCAAAACTTCGAAATTCAGCTGGAACGAGGAGTGCGAACAAATCTTCGGTCAGCTCAAAGAATTCCTGTCCTCACCGGCCGTCATCCAAAAGCCCCGCCTAGACTTTCCTATAGTAGTCTACCTAGCGGTATCAGAGGAAGCGGTCAGCGCCGCCCTCGTCCAAGAAGTGGACCGCGAAGAACACCCGGTGTACTTTGTCAGCCGGACGCTCCATGCAGCCGAGACCAGGTACCAAATGATAGAGAAGGTGGCACTGGCCCTGGTGCTGACAGCAAGGAGAATGCGCCCATACTTCCAGAACCACGAAATCAGGGTAAGGACCAACTATCCCATATACAAAATTTTGTCTAAACCTGACCTTGCAGGACGAATGATAGGGTGGTCGGTCGAGCTTTCAGAGTTCGACATCAAATATGAACCGAGGGGTGCCATTAAATCCCAATGCTTGGCGGATTTCGCAGCCAAGCTCCCTAGGAACACAGAAACCTCAGCCAAATGGGTCCTCTACGTGGACGGCTCCTCCAAGAAAACGGCTTGCGGAGCCGGAGTCGTCCTCGAGGGGCCTGGGGACTTGCTGATCGAGCAAGCCCTCCAGTTCTCCTTCAAAGCAACGAACAACCAAGCGGAATACGAGGCCATACTGGCCGGCCTCAACTTAGCAAATGACCTAGGCACGCGGGAGGTCGCATGCAAGAGCGACTCCCAATTGGTCGTCGGTCAAATCAAAGGAGAATTCGAAGTCAAGGAGCCCCTCCTCCAACGATATTACCACATCGTCCGTAATGTCATGACCAAATTCGACACGGTGGCGGTCCAGCACATACCACGGAAGGAGAACGAGCGTGCCGATGCACTCTCACGCCTGGCATCTTCGAAAAAACAAAGCCACCACCGATCGGTCGTCCAGGTGCGACTAGCACAGCCGAGTGTAGGTGACGCCGAATGCATGACAATCACCGAGACCCACACATGGATGACCCCGATCACCCAGTACTTGGAGCACGGGACATGCCAACCGGGGGAAGAGAAGAACATCAGACGGCAGTGCGCCCGGTACACCATGATCGGTCAAGACCTATACCGAAGGGGATACTCAACGCCACTCCTAAAGTGCCTCACCAAGGAACAATCCCAATACGTGCTACAAGAAATCCACGAAGGGGCGTGCGGGAGCCACTCCGGAGCCCGAACGATGGCGGCCAAGATAATCCGCGCAGGATACTACTGGCCGACCGTCCATGGAGATAACGCTAATCACGTCAAGAAATGCCAAAAATGCCAAGAGTTTGGCCCCCTCCACCACCGAAAACCAGAAGAATTGCACAGCATGACATCACCTTGGCCGTTCGCCATGTGGGGAATGGACATCATCGGTCCATTCTCACCAGGCAAAGGTCAGACGAAGCATCTGTTGGTCGCGGTAGATTATTTCACCAAGTGGATCGAGGCCGAACCACTAGCCACAATCACCGCCCGAAACATCCAAAATTTCGTGTGGAAAAACATAGTGTGCCGGTTCGGCATACCACACTCGATAGTCTCCGACAACGGCCGGCAGTTCATCGATCAAGGCCTCATGACTTTTTACGGCGACCTCGACATCAAATCCCTCACAAGCTCCGTTGAGCACCCACAGACGAACGGACAAGCTGAAGCGGCCAACAAGGTTCTGTTGAACGAACTAAGGAAGAGGCTCGGAACTGCCAAGGGAAGATGGACGGAGGAGCTGCCCGAGGTCTTATGGGCATACCGCTGCACCCCACAATACACCACACAAGAAACCCCTTACAGCCTCACGTACGGCACCGAGGCCATGATACCAGTAGAAGTCGGGGAGCCATCCATCCGACGCCAACTCTTCGACTTATCCCTCAACAAGGAAAGTCTGGCGGTCGGCCTCGACCTCTTGAACGAGCTCCGGGATAAAAGCAAGATACGCGAAGCGGCATGCAAGCTCCGAGCGGCAAGGAGATACAACTCAAAGGTCCAGCCCAGAAGCTTTCAACAAGGTGACCTCGTCTGGAGAATGCGCAGCAACACTAGGAAGTCGGACGACAAGTTCTCATCAAATTGGGAGGGACCTTTCCGAATTCGAGAAGTGGGAGAAGGGGGAGCTTATCACTTGGAACACCTATCGGGAAAAATTGTACCTAGGACGTCGAATGCCACACACCTAAAGTTTTATTTCAGCTAAACATTAATAAAATATACGCACTCTTTCCTCGCCCGGCCGATCCATCGATCGGAGAGGTTTTAACGAGGCGTTTCGTACATAAGTGTATACAACGAACGACACGAGCGATTTTGGTCAGGATGTAGCCCTAACCGGCATACCCTCCCGTCACATGCACAGTTCGGCCAGGATGTAGCCTCAACCGGCATACCCTCCTGAACCCGTACCCATTTCGGCCAGGATGTAGCCTTAATCGGCATACCCTCCCGAACCCACTCGGCCAGGATTTAGCCTTAATCGGCATACCCTCCCGAACCCACTCGGCCAGGATGTAGCCCTAACCGGCATACCCTCCCGTCACATGCACGGTTCGGCCAGGATGTAGCCTCAACCGGCATACCCTCCCGAACCCGTACCCATCTCGGCCAGGATGTAGCCTTAACCGGCATACCCCCCCAAGGCACACACAACGATCAACAAAAGTACGCCTAAAATAAACGCCTAAATCGAAATTCGCTAAAGGACGGCCGACTTATCGAAGTCCGTTACAATCACTTGGTTGATTTTACTTATCACAAGTTACTCAGTTGATTTCATCTACCAACCGGTCGCTCAGTTTTTTTTTTACTTAGTTAATTTTACCACGATTTAAGGTTCATTAATCCAGCCCATTCGGCTCGTAAAGGCTCGATCATCCAGAAAATGCAGAAACAATTGAAGAGAAAAGAACTTATATTAAATGCAAATAGGTGGGGGCCACACTCCGGCCCCAGGGGAACAAAAACATACACTAACCGACCGCCTTAATCTTCAACGTTCAGAATGGCGGTAGAAGGATCGGTCTCTTCAGCAGGCTGACCGCTCCCAGCAGGCACCAAGCGGCCATTAACAACCTCCATCTCTTGGTCAAATTGACCAGAAGGTGGAGGGCCTCCGTAAAGAACCTCAGCTTGGCGGACGGCCAAGTCAAAACTTTGGTTAATCAAAACCATGGTATCCTCCATGGTTTTCAAAACCTCGGCTTCAGCCGCCTCCTTCCCCTGCAGCTCGGCAGCAGCTTCCTTCTCCGCCAACGAGGCCCGGTGATCGGCCTTCTCCAACGCCTTTCGGAGAAGCACAACTTCCTCGGCCTTCTCCAGCTCGACCAGCCGACTCTGGCGCAACTCCAGCTCGGCAGTTTGCGCACACAACTGCTTCTCATAAGTTGTGTTGGCCTCCATGGCCTGCTTCAGATGTATGACCCGCCTCTTGCAGGTCATGCTCAAGGCGGGAAATCTCCTCCGTGTGGCCTCCGAGCCTTGGCACCCCGCCGGGCCAACACCAGTCCCCGGCAGATCATCTCGATACCACCATCGAGAAGATCATCCTCAGGGACCGACTTAATCTCCTCCTCAAGGCCGGAGGGCAATCTGAAGCTGACGGCCCGGCTGAACGTCCGGTCGCCCCCAGCAAGGCTAAAGCCGAAGCACCGACGCACTCTGATATGTGAGAAGAAGAAGAAGAAGAAGAAGAAGAAGAAGAAGAAGAAGAAGAAGAAGAAGAAGAAGAAGAAGAAGAAGAAGAAGAAGAAGAAGAAGAAGAAGAAGAAGAAGAAGAAGAAGAAGAAGAAGAAGAAGAAGAAGAAGAAGAAGAAGAAGAAGAAGAAGAAGAAGAAGAAGAAGAAGAAGAAGAAGAAGAAGAAGAAGAAGAAGAAGAAGAAGAAGAAGAAGAAGAAGAAGAAGAAGAAGAAGAAGAAGAAGAAGAAGAAGAAGAAGAAGAAGAAGAAGAAGAAGAAGAAGAAGAAGAAGAAGAAGAAGAAGAAGAAGAGAAGAAACGACCTAATCCAACCCTAATCGCTAAACAACCCCCTAATCCGGCCCAACAGCGAGGGCCCATCAAGGTAATATAAATATCACGTATTCCAAGGAAGAAGGTACGTCATTAACTACAGTATTCTAACCAGCCAAATACGATACCCCACTGACTTGAGCGTTGGAGTGCCATCTGCAGGTACCCCCTCCCGCCTGAGGAGTCATCCAATGAGAAGGACCGAAGGAGAAAGTGATACGACCGACCGAGTGACATGCGAAGACAATAGTTCTCCCAGTCCCCAACCTAGTTCGAGAACACTTTCTGATGTGGAATATATTTAGCATAAAGTTTAAATTTTAAAAAAATTGTCTTTTTTTTTCATTTGTATGAAATATAAAATAGATATTTGTATGAATTTGGGGAAGACAAAATATCCTAATTTGTGCTCTAAGATGTTAAAATATTGTATGTGAGCATTCTCTGCAACTTTCTAGTATTCACAAAATGTCTTTTCATAATAGGATGAATTCTTCAGATACAACTGAAGAATTACAGAACTTTCAATACACACTGAATTTTCAATATTCATGCACCATGCCAAACACTTTTTTATGCAACTGAGTCTTTGTGCAAATTTTCCTTACATTCCATAGAATTAGTGTCAAACACACTTATGCAACTGAGTCTTTGGGTAAATTAAACAGAAATGCACTAATTATCATTCAATTGTTACATAGCAAAATAAACGCAAAAGAAACGGATCTTTGTAACCAAAAAAATAGTCATTCAGAAATAAAAAATTGATCTGAACTTGGTGGGATGCACCAGTCTTTGCTGTAGTGCAAAGCAAAGACAATTACTGCAGTTGGCCCTTTCCCCTAAAAAATAAATTTAATATCGTGTGAACCAATGGTTCACATATCAGATATTAAACTGATAAGAACAGATACTACACTTGATCTTAGCCAAAAGGCCGAGAAAGGTATGCTTTGTACTGTCTAAGTATTCTGTTTTTATATTCTGTCATCCTTTTTCTTGTCAGAGTTGTAGGAAATGTGGGACTTATTTTCAAAAATGCTTGAACAAAATGATTTTAGAATTGGTGAATGTATAATTTTATAATGCATGAATTTATTTAACTGTTGTTATATGTAATTGTTTTTTAAAACAGTGTATATACAGTAATTTATTTTTTGTTTACAAAATGCTAGTTGCAGTAGTATTTTTGCTGTATGAAAATACTTGTCTGTAGAAATTAATTTTTATGCAAAGATTTGCTTGTCTTGTGTGCAGTAATTTAAAAATATTTTTAGTATTTTGTAATTTGTTGCATTTTAATTTTAGGATCTAACTCTTGTTTATTGTATTTTAATATTTGTTGTTTGCTATATTTTAAGTCTGCTATTGAGTGAACTTCAGCAATTATTGTTCTACTACTGCTTCTACTTGCGTTTGATCAGCTTATAGCTCAAACACATAAAATGATGTTGACTTAACATTCTACTGCCACAGTTTTGTTGATTTCTTATGCTGTGTTTAAAATTTAGGAAAAAATGGATTTTGTGAAAAGTCTAGTAGTTAGTCATGGTAATTCATGTACTTGTTGGCATCAGACAAAGTCTTCTGAAAAAAAGTGTTATTTTTCTTTTCTAATGGTACCTAAATCTGATTAATTCAATTTTTTCTCTGCAGCTACTCATTAATGAGATGATAAAACACATAGAAAATGCATTCTCCAACAATTTGTAAAGCATTTTATCACTTTTTCTTCTTATCTGTTTACCATTTCAAAGATTTTGTCAAAAAAAAAAGTGATGGTTCAAGCAGACCAGGCTCACCAGACTTGCTGCAGCCTGTGATCCCTATAAAATAGTTAAATGTTTGAACTTGTTAAAGTTTTGTAAGTTCTTTCTTCAGATTTCTGTTTCACAAAGTATCTTATAATATAATGAATTTTATAATATTACTAAGTTCTAAGTTCAACACAGTCATGTGGTTAGCAAATTAAAGCATAAAAAAAGTTTATGCAGCATTGAATATAGTTAGGTAATGATTTAGAATCATATGATATGTTAATTTTAGTAAACAATTGTTAGAAAATAATATACCCTCTGATATATAAATTAAAGTGTCTAACAGTCTCATTTGTTCACTCTCTCAGACATTTCATTATTTAGTTTATGATATGCTTTCTGTTTTTTTATATGTTTGGTTTAATTTCAAAGTAACAAATAGTAACAAATATGTTTGCAAGTAGAGAAGACAAAACAACTTATTGATTCTATCTTCTCACAGTATCCAAACACAGTTTGAGATCCAAATTTGGCCTACCAATCATCATATTTATCCCTTTGATAAGGTGAGCAAACTTGTGCCAATGGGAAAATTTTCCATTAACCAAATACAAAGCAACTTATAGTACTTCTAAAATGTGCAATAGAAATGGTTACAAATAAAACTTATATTTTGTAAGAGATTTTCATACAAAAAATTATGATCCAAGCAACAAGGCTCACACCAGCCAGATTCATATTAAGTTTTATTCTCTTTTGCTAAATAAGATGAACAGATTTTGACATAAAAAAAAGTGATAGCCCAAAGCCCTCCACTCTAGGAGATCTATGCCTTCACTAAGGCCAACCACAACCAGACTGTTTCGTCCTGCACCTCCATATCTTCTTCTGTCACTTCCATACACAACATGAAAATACATTTTTATCCTTTGTGTCACCTCCATAGAGTAGTTTCCAGATTATGTAATCCAAAAACTCATTTGAAAAAAGACTTCTGGATTACATAATCCGGAAGCTAAATAAGACTTCCAGATTATGTATTTTGGAAAGTAATCATGCATATGAAAAAAGGCTTCTGGATTATGTAATCTGGAAGCTAACTACAAATTTAAAAAATAACTTTCGGATTACATAATTTAGGATATTATAGAGGAGTATTTTTGGAAATTTGAAAATTTATGAAGGTGAGAGAAGAATGTATGGAGGTGCAGGAAGAAACAGTCCCACAACCAAAACAAAACCAGCACCCAACAAGCCTCAATGTTGAGGCAAGCCTCAATGTTGAGGCATCACGATAGTGCCTCCACTTGGATCACAAGCAAAGTAACTTAACAGTCTTACATCTTGTAAGTGAAGGTTATAAAGACATTGTTGTTTAGAAACTGTTAAAATCCTTTTTTATCAGTCTTAAAATCTTGTATATGTGATCCTCACAAAATGTCTACTTCTATTGTCATTTAATAATAAGATGAATTTTTCAGTTACTATCGAAATTTATTGAGAATATAATGTTGAATTAATAGGGGACTAAATTGAAGAAGGAGTGAATTGTATTTAGGCAGGTTTTCGCAAAAAGTAGTTTAATCAATATTGACAGAAAATCAGTTGATTGTTTTTCCAAATAATAGATTAAAATTTTCTAAAAAAACACTGATTCAGAAAACAAAATTAATTAAAAATTCTAGGCACACAAGACACAAGTGAAAATCAATTTCACTTAGAAAAGATTTGAATCTGTTTGAAGAAATAAATTTTAGAATTAATTTCAATAGATTATCTTTAAAAACAACTGATTGTTTTTTCAATTTTAGTAACATAACAAATTGAACTTTAAAAAACTGATTATTATTGGTTTTGGTAAAAGACAGAAAATATTTTAGTTTTCAACAATCAATTAAGAATCCAGTACAATCCAACATAGTTTTCAAAAAGCTTTTCTATTCAAACAATGCAAACACAAAATCAATACAAAGAGATTCAGACACAATTGCTTGAAACCTTAATTATGTTAAGGATTAATTTTAGATACAACTGATTAATTTTTCCACTAGTAAGAACAATGATGCAGAAAACTAAATTGCAGTATAAGGAAAGCTTAAAGCACATCAAGATTTATACTAGTTCACTCAAAATAGAGCTACATCCAGTCCCATCTCACACCAAGATGGAATTCACTAGATCAACAATTTATTTTTACAAAAGAAGATCAAAAACAATTTTTGAACACTACAAGAACCAAACCACGCATTGCAACACCTTGTCACAACTATGATGCCTGCCAAGAAACCCATCTTGCCACTTACAAACTCATAATTACAACACAGTTAAGAAAAGGAACGAATTCACCTTAACTATGAACCACAAACTCAAAGGGATCTCCCAATTCACAGTAACACTTTGAATAACCTTTGACCTCAAGTGAATAATGAAAATTAGGCACCAAAAATACTCAAAGATTAACAAAGACTAATTTTCTCCAAAAAAAACTCACTTTTGATTCTCTCCAATTGTAAAAGTGTATTGTATATAAGCAATTCTCAAAACCTTTTTCAGAATACAAACTCACCATTTTATAGGAGTTAAAACAAAAATTGTTTTAAAATATAATTGGATACTATCAAGAAAATCAACAGGTTAAAAATCAAAACAATCAGTTGATTTTACTTAAAACACTAAGTTTGCCTCAAAACTATTTTTTTTTCTTAAAAGGAATGTATTTAAAATGAAAATACTTGATATATTACACATTAAAATATGGTTTTCAAAGGTAAAACACATTACATAAAAATTTAAAACATTTCAATCAATTGATTTACAAAATAACCGATTGAAAAATTGCACCTTTCTAGTAAAGAAAAATATAATCAGTTGAAAAATGTTTTAATCAATTACAAAACTGCAACTTTCTAGAAAACAAAATTATAACCAGTTGAAAATAATTTTAATCAATTGAAAAAACTTTTTAACCAATTAAAAAACAGTTTAACCAATTGAAAATGATTTTGCTCTTGGACCCTTCATCATTCCTCAAGGTAAAAGATAAATCAAGACAACCAAAACAAATCCTAAGCTACCTGGACACATAAGGAAGCAAGTCTTCACACAAGGCTTCAATTCACAGCTTCATCAAACACTTTGATTTGGGATCCTCGAGATGTCCAACATATAGTACCCACTTCAGACAGTTGGGCCAAACAACCTGAAATTCGATTAACTCATATACTTGAAAATTGATTTCTATGTTAACAAACTAATCAACCCAATCTTTGGTAACTACTTAAATGGATATTTCTCTAGGACCAAAACCCAATAAATATAATTTTATTCTCCGAGTACTCACTCAATTCCATCCAATTACTTAGATATTCTTATATATATATATATATATATATATATATATATATATATATATAAAAGATCTTACTAACTTGAGCATCATAAAATCTTTTGCAAGTGAATCACCCCTTAGTCTTCATAAAAAAAGCTACGCAACCAATCAATAGAGAACCTAACTCGCCCAACAACTCAATCATCCACCTCAAATAGTTCCAACTCATCTCTGGTAAGAACAATAACAAAATCTATTTATTTATTTTTTAAATAAAATTAAGTGTCAATAAAATAAATTGAGAAAAAAATATCAAAATAGTTTTCTTCATTAGAATTTTCCATCCTTACTCATTAATAAAGTTTGTATAGCCTGGTTAATGGTTTATACTTTGATATCATTGTTGGTTTAGGTTCAAGACATGAAGCCTTTACCAAATCCATCCAAAATATAATAATAATAATAATGACGATCATGATGATGATGGGGTGGTTTTTTAACCAAAATGGTGCAATTTTAGTTGTTTATTATAAGAATGGGAAGAAGTGTTTTTTTATGATTTTGGTTAAGTCGTGCCTAGTTAGCATAAATTTGGGTAAGTTGTGCCTCATTAGCACGACTTCGTTTGAAAAAAGTATCTTATTGAGCATTTGAAGAAGACCTAACATGATAGTTGTGAGGGGACTATGAATGAGGTTGTTCAGTCTATTGAAGACCTAACATAACTTGATTGTGCATTACAAAAAAATTTGGACCACCTTCACATAGTCATCTTTACAATGGTATTATTCCTTATCGAGAAATTAAAAAGACTTATTTTAAACATTTTGTGCAAGGTTTTGAACATGATTTGTAGTCAACAAACCTTGGTTAAAAATTTGGTCACCTTGAATAACATCACACAAGGAAAGAATGAACTCCTTCAAAAATACATGGATTGTTTCACTAAAGCGTCACTCAATATTATCGATCTCCATTCAATAATATCCATGCACACAATATTGATTGGACTACAAGTGAGTCAATTTTTGAATAGTCTATTTGTCAACCCAATAAATACATGAATGAGCTTCGCGAGCAAATGACTAGGTATATAAGTATTTAGGGGTGGCAATGTGGGCTGACCCGCCCTACATTAGAGATAACCTGCAGGCCTGCGGGTCAGGCCGCATAAAGAATTTTTTTTTCTTCAAAAATTAAAATATCATTAATTATAAAAAACTTATTCCTAATGTTGAAAAATTAAAATTTTATCCCTATTTAAATTCATTTAATTAAGATAAAAATATGAATTCAAGTATGAGGGTTGTTAGAAGGCTTGATTAAAAATAATTAAAATTTTTTTTTGCATTTATTTTTCCTATATATGTATGTAAATATATAAGAGTATCTTATCAATGTTTTGCTACAAAATATTTTAATGAAGATGACTAATTTTTTAACTATCTTATTGAAATTTTTTCTTTATATTATTATTTTTATTAATTTTTTTTAAATATAAGACTTTACTTAAAACTAAATTCACTATCACTCTTAATATTAACTCATTTAGATGATTAAAATGAAACTTTCATTTCTTTAATACATTAAACTCATTTTAAAAAAAATAAAATAAAGGTCACACTGCAATAGTGGGTAAGTGGGATATGATTTTTCTTTTTTTTGAAAAAACAATAAAATATTTTTTTAATTTATGTAGGCCAGCAGGTCAATCCGCTCCACCCCGCTATTATATCGCGCGGACTGCAGGTTTTGCAAGACGGACCTAAACAAGTCAGTGGGTTAGATTAGTGAGTCTGACCCACGCATTTTGATAACGAGCTGCAGACCAACCCGTATGATCCGCCCCACATTATCATCCTATAGGTATCGAAGAAAATAGGAAGATGCAAAAATGACCAATAAAGAACGTTGCAAGTCCATTTTCCTCTATTGCCCCCACACTTTTCGATAATGTCCAATATATGACTCAAGAGGAAGCACGATAACTATATCAACGGTAGGCAATATAGAATTATTCAAGAAGCATCTAACCTTGAATTGTTACATATTCCACAAACCATCCTTTCTGGGCCAATCCAAACAAAATATGTAGATATCACCAAAACACAGCTCACATTGCTGAAGAATTACAAGTTCGTGATATTCCAATCCGAACACACGGCAAAGCATAAATGTAATCAATCATTCAAGAAGCATTTTTATTTATTTTTTTCTTATCAGTGATTTCCAAATCTAAAGTTTATTTTTTATTTTTTAAAACTTTTCAGATATATAATTTTACAATATATTTTTATAAAGTTACTAATTTAGTTTTTAACTTATTTAATTAAAATTTAATTATCCTTTTAATTCCTATATTAATGATGAAAAGTTAATTTCATCTTTCATATTTTAAAAAGTTTAATGCTGTCCCAACATTTTTAAAAAAATTTATTTTGGTTTTAGTTTTTTTTAAAATTCAATGTTGTTTCAAATTTTTTAACAATTAAATTTGGTAGTTTTAATTTTTTTAAACGATTCAATGTGATAACCACACATATAATTCAATATGTGATTATAGAATTGTTGAGGTAATTTATTTTAATAAATATAATATAACAGAAGAAATCACATAGAATATTTAAAAAAAATTTAAGATCATATCAAACTTTTTAAAATCTTAAGGCTAAATTAATTTTTAATACTTAATATAAGAATACTAAATCTTTAATTAACTTATAAACTAATTTGGCAATATAAATATGTTTGATAAAAAAATTTACAATAGTATATTTTAAGAACTTCAAACCTATAACATATGCAAATTATTCTATGTGAGTTTTGTTTTATTTTTACCGTAATTTCTTATTTTTAATATATTTTCTATTATCTTTAATTTTAGTTTAGCTATTATTATTAGATATTTTCAATCTTATAAACATCATTGGTTATTGTATTATTTTTAACATTTATTAAGTTAAAATATTTAATTTTTTATGCACTTTAAATTAAATAACTTTTAACAGTACAAATTAAAATAAAAAAAATATACTATGTAAAAAAAGTGCATAACATACAATAAAAAATTGTAAAAAAAAAAATTAATATAAGATTATTTCAAATTAAGAAAAAAATCTTAAAAATAAATAAAGATTAAATTTAATTAATACTCATTAGGTCAACTTATTTAAATAAAATTGTTTTTTCGAATAAAAAATCATATAATTTTATACTAAATATTCTTTTTCACTCATCCTTGAAATGCTTATTTGTCAAGAAAAGACTGATAAAGAGGAGTTTGATCGTGTCCTTCATTGTCAATACTTATTTTGGAAAGAGAAAGTCAGGATGCTTTGGTTTAAGGATGGGATAGAAATATTTTTTTTTTTCATGTTGTGGTAATATATATATATATATATATATAATTATAATGAGAGTCATAGATTACTAATGATGGTGTTATTGAGGATACTAACTTATTAATGATCATATATTGGATTTTTATAGAAACCTTTATGTTGACTCTAATCTTAATGCTCACACTACTGGTAATACATAAGATTTTATTGGTACTTATATTCCCATCATGGTTTCCTCTGAGGAGAATATTATGTTGATTAAATACCCTGATTATTTGGAAATCAAGAATGTTGTTTTTAACCTTAATGGTAATAATGCTCTTGGTCCTGATGATTTTTGTGGCGTTTTCTATCATTCTTGCTGAGAGATTATTGGAACAAATGTTTGCAAAGTTGTTCAATAGTTTTTTAAACAAAACTGGATTCTTCTTGGGATGAATAGTAATGTGGTCTCCCTTATTCCTAAAATTCAAGGTGTTGATTCTATTAAAGATTCCAGATCCATTGTCATTGCCAATTTGAAATTTAAGATCATTTCCATTGTTTAGAATCATTTCCCCTAATCAATATGGGTTTGTAAAGGGCATACAAATTCATAATTGTATTGGTATTTCTTCTGAGACTATTAACACACTTTCAAAAAAAGGTTAGAGAAGGTTATGTGGCTTATAAAGTTGTTATTTATAAAACATTTGACACTCTGATTTGGAATTTCTTATTGTTGGTTTTGACACGTTTTGGACTTCATCCTTCATTTTTCAATTGGATTAGTACAATTCTTTGATCAACTATGCCTTCTATTAGGATAAATGGAAGTTATGAGGGCTTTTTTCCTTGTAGTAGAGGTGTGAGACAAGGTGATCGTGTATCTCCCTTGCTTTTTTGTCTTGCGAATGAGGTTTTGAGCAGAGGCATTTCTAAGCTTGTGAATGATAAGTGGGTTCTACATATGGCTAGCCCTAAAGGTAATATCATTCCTTCTCACATTTTATATGTTGATGATATATTTGTTTTATGTAGGACTGATAGTAAGTCTCCTAAAAATTTGAGTATTTTTGTTCAAAAATATGGTGATTATGTTAACAGTTCTAAACATAGCTTTTTCACTATGGATAATTCTGAAAGATTCATTACGAAAATTCAACGTCTTTCTTTCTTACAGTCATGGCCTTTTACCTTTTAACTATTTAAGGGTATTTATCTTTGTTGGTGCTCCCAAGATCAGGTTTCTTTAACATTTGGCTGATAAAGTAAAATTGAAGCTTACGTCTTGGAAAGAGAAATCTCTTAACATGATGGGTCAAATCCAATTAGTTAATATTGTGGTTACTGGTTTCCTTGTTTATAGTTTTAGTGTGTATAAATGACCTGCTTCTATTCTTAAGCAAGTTGAGTAGTGGAACATAAATTTTATTTGTGATATTATGAAGAAAGGCATAACTAAGGTTAATTGGGTTAAGATCTGTTCTCCTCTTGAGAATGAAGAATTGAAGATTTATAATCTCCAGTACGAAAATAATGCTTACCTTCTCAAGCTTACTTGGAACTTTGCTTATACTAATAAGCCTTGGTCTCTTCTCTTGAAAGCTAGAGTTCTTAAAAGTACCAACTTATGTTGACTTATGGATCCTCTTATACTTGGCCTGAGATTAAACTGTTTTATGTCACTATTCTTGAACATACCTCTTGGACTATTGGTACATGTATTGTTATTAATTTTTGGAATGATAAATGGTGTTCTTCTACTTGTTTATCAAACATTGCAGGGGTACCTGATGGTTCTAGACCCTGATGACTACAATTTTCGATTTCTGGAATGATTGTGATTGGATTAATCATTTTTTTAACATATCATGATTAGGCAGGAACAGGATACTCCTAATTGGATTCTAGAGACTCTGGTCATTTCACTCTCAAATTTGCTAGGAAAATTTTCTTAAATACTTCCTTGTGGTTGGGGTAAGATCATTTGGTCTCAATATATTCATTCTTATAAAACTTTGTTACTTTGGAAAGTTTTCATGGGTGGCTTCCTACGAATCAACACATTCAGCACATAGATTTGCATATATGTTCTATGTGTACTCTTTGTGAAAAGCAGAAAGAATTATTCCGCATTTATTTTTTGAATGTCTTAATTCTTTCTTTTTTCCTTTTTTTAATAATATTTTTTCATGTGGTATCGGATATTGTTGATACTTGAGGTGTTAACATAGTTTATATGTTTCATACTGATGCCTAACATGAGAGCTTTTAAAAAAATCATATAATTTTTCAAAAAATAAATAAAATATTTAACAATTTACTAAAATATTAATTATTAAAAAATAATCTAAAATTATAATTATATAATAATATATTTAAAAAAAAACATAAATTTCATATTTATGTATTTTTTCTTTGTTGTTATCATTATTAAATTTTTATCTTCACATTACTTAAATCAAGAGTGTAATTATAAAAAAATATTTTTTTAAATTTAAAAATGATGAATAAAAAAAGCTAACATTTTTATTTAAAACCAATTTATGGCTATCATTGTTATCTATTATCATTGTCGACATTTGGTAGACATTTTTACACGTTTTTTGTGTGAGGGTTTTTCTAGCCACTCGTTCTCATACTTATCACAAACGGAATGTGACAAAAAAAAATTGTATTATTTTTTTTTAACTTTTATATAATAAATAAAAGCATAATGCTTTGTATTTTCCTTTTAAAAAAAATATTTTGATTTTTAAAATTTTTGTCCGACTCTTTTCCTTTTAAATTTAGGTCTATTTGATTTTTTTTTTATAATTAGAATATGCAGGATTTCTGAAAAATCATTCTAAAAATTAAAATTATTTTATTAATGTGACTTAAATTCTGAAACTACCTCTTTTTAATTTACTTTTTTCAATTTTGTTAAGTTGGTGAAAATAATCCATTAATTCAGCATCGAATAAAATCAACCAAAAGAATCACCTTCTATATTGAAATTTAAGATGGATTAACACTTTTTACAGCGGCGCAAACTAATCATTTTGATATTAAAAATGTCATAAGAAACTATTTATAATATATATATATATATATATATATATTTATTTTTTTTTATTTTTTTTTGTCTTTTAACTCATTCAAAAATATCTTTTAAAAATAAAATTGTGAAGAAAACATGAAATAAAAAAAAGTAAACAATACATTCAATGTAACGATTTGTACCTGAGTGGAGAGATGGGCCCAGGCATGGTCGGTTGATGTAGTATAGTTGCTGACGTGTCGGTCTTCTTCTCTTTCGCTCGGTCGCTCCTTCTTGATGTCTCCTTCGGTCGGGCGGGGGAGGGTACCTACGAAGGCACTCCGACGCTCAAGTAAGTATGAGATTCTAAGTGTGATTTAGTGAGTGAATGAAAACGTACCTTTCTCTGGCTTGAGCACAACATTTATAGGACTGCCTAATGGGCTTTCTATCCCTTGGGCTCAGGGTGGTTATGGATAGGTCTTGCCAGTCGTGCTCCGGAATACCCGGGGAACATATCTTCTTTCAACGCGTATTCCTTATTCTTCGGAGGTGTATCTTAACCGCCTTATCTTGTCACGGGTGCACTTACATTTATTATGCGTTCGGTCGGCCGACCACGTGTGTTCGTCCGATGCCTACCGGTACACTTGCCCCCCAGGCTCGAGGTGAATAAAAGTCGAAGAGTCGTACTGATTGTTGGGTTTTCCAAGGTGTCAGAAATTAATGATAACGGCATGATGGGACGTTTTTCTTTTTGTCGAAGGCGGCGGAGATGGATCTAGCGGTGTGGATTGAGTGGCGGTTCAGCTACCGGCTGATAGATGCCGTAGGATGAGTGGGGATCTAACGGATGAGGGTGAATGAGAAATGCTATAAATAGCGCTTGGATTTGCAGAGGGACTACGTTTTCTTGAGTTCGGCATCCGAATCGCTCCGAGCGCCGAGTCCAAATTGCTAGTTGTGTGGCTGTACGATCCGTCATTGCCGACTGAGCTGTGATTTGTGAAAGGTTAGTTATGTCGTCCCAACTTTCTTCAAATGGAATAGGGAGTAGAGAGTCGAGCGAGAGTGGGGAGTCGTCGTCCGGTAGTAGCGAGAGTTCTAGTGGGTCATTTGGTCCGACCTATGATTGGGTTGAGATTGCCGTTAGGAATGCCGCTACGATGCTTAGGAAACCTGATGACCTGGATAAGGTGATAACAAAGGCTTCCCTTGTGCGTTCGGGTCTACCGTCGGACATTATAGTTGCCGAGATATGTGGGTATACCGACCGTGTGTGTCATGGGAGGGAAAACGCTCCGGTAGATTTTTTCTTTATGTATAATACTTTGTTTGTCGATTTAAGAGTGACCCTGCCGTTCGATGAGTTTACGACCGATGTGCTAAGGTTTCTTAACCTAGCGCCGACTCAGCTTCACCCGAATTCGTGGGCGTGTTTACAGGCCTACCGGATGGTGTGTCAGCTTTTTGACCTGACGCCCAGAGCGGAGGTTTTCTTATTTTATTATAATACGTATCCGGCCAACCCAGTAAGTTGGGTTTCGTTGGTGAGTCGTCCGGGGTGTGTTCGTTTTGCGGCCTTCACCACGTCATACAAGAATTTCAAGGAGAGGTATTTCAAAGTGTTCGTAGAGCCGGACGGTCGAGAACATTTCTATCTGGCCGAGGGTGGCACCAAATTTCCCTTTCATTGGACGCAGAATCCAACGACTCTCACCACGAATTCCTGAACGGCCGTGTCAGTAATGGGCAAGGCTGAGATGGCAGTGTTCGATCAGCTACCTCACAAGTTGCCCACGAGGGAGATAATTTCCTTATATACGTCGTCCGACCCTTGGGCGGATTTTGTTGGTATGTTACTTTGTAATTGGGGTTGATTGGGTTGTTTCATTAATAGTGTATAATTCCTGTATGTTTTGCAGAGATAATGACTCGGATGGATGCATCCCTTAGCGCATACATGAATGACTTACGCCGACAAAGGAATCGACAGGTTGGTTCGGTCGAAGCGAGTGGGGTATTGACGGTTCAGCCGGCTACCACTGTTCCTGCCGGGGGTGCTGCGGCTGCGGGGGCTGCTAAGAAAAGGGGACAGCCTGCTAAAGGGAATCAAGAAGGAAGAGCGGGTCCTTCCCGGACGACCTCGGAGCCGACTTTGCTAACGGTCGACATGGAGGTGGCGGCTCATTTGCAAGTGGAGCTGACGGCGGAGGACAACGAGGTTTTTTCCACCATTCCCACAACTAAGCTGATGGTGGAAACCTTGGAGTTACAAAGCCGAGCGCTCATAGCGAGCCGAACGGTGGTTGAAGAACTCGAGAGAGTGACGACCGTCACCGTTCCTCGGTTGAAAAAGGACGTGACCGAGGCCACCCAAGCCGTGAAGGCGGCGACCGAGATGGCCGAGAAATTGAAGGCCCAAGTGGAGGAGAAGCGGGCGGTCGTGAAAGCGCAAGAGGGATTGACGAAGAACCTCGAGGCGCAACTAAAAGAGGGAGCCGACCGGGAGGAGGTGCTGAAAGCGGAAGTGGCCAAGTGCCATGACTTTATGCTTTGTATTAGCGAAGAGTATTTCCGGTTGGGTATCCAACAAGCGGCCTGCTTGCATGGGGTACCAATGGAGGACGACCGATACGATATCGAAAAAGTAGTGGTGGATGGAAATCTGGTACCGGCCAACTCTGATGACAACTCGAATGAGGAGGCCGAGGCGGAGACTCCTGGCCCACAGCCGGACGCTTCATTTGAGGAATTAATGAACAATGTTCCATAAGAAATTGCTGGACCCGGCATGTGGGCAAGATACACTGCATTTTGAATAGTTATAATTTGTTAGTATGGACAGTGTGTAGGCCGAACGACTACTTATAATTTCTAAATGTGGTTCGGTAATGATTGATGAATTCGGGTGCCGAATGAGGCACAATTAATTCTGATTACGTTAAGGAATAATGTGATAATTCAGATGCCGAACGAGGCATAATTAATTGTTAAAAGTAATGATAATGCGGATGTCGAACGAGGCATAATTGCGTTAACGTAGTGACAATGCGGATGTCGAACGAGGCATAATTAATTATGATTATGTTAAGTAATAATGATAATTCGGATGCCGAACGAGGCATAATAAATTCTGATTATGTTAAGTAATAATGATAATTCGGATGCCGAACGAAGCATAATAAATTATGATTACGTTAAGTAATAATGATAATTCGGATGTCGAACGAGGCATAATAAATTTTGATTATGTTAAGTAATAATGATAATTCGGATGTCGAACGAGGCATAATAAATTCTGATTATGTTAAGTAATAATGATAATTCGGATGCCGAACGAGGCATAATTAATTCTGATTATTGAAAGTAATAATGATAGTTCGGATGCCGAACGAGGCATAGTTTGAGAGTGATAAAAGAACTAGGAGAGACGTGGAGTGTGATTTATAGTGCCTCGTTAAAACCTTCTCGGTCGTAAACCCTCCTTAGGGAAAAACCGACCGAGCGAGGAAAGAGTACACTTTTATTATTAAGTTCAACTATAATAAAATTTGAGATGTGTGGCATTCCACGTTCTCGGTATGTCCTTCTCGGATAGATGCTCTAAGTAATAGGCTCCACCGGCTGCCGTATCTGCTATGCGGAATGGTCCTTCCCAATTGCTAGAGAACTTGTCTCCTTCCTTCCGGGCGCTACTCCGCATTCGCCATACTAAGTCGCCTTTGTGGAATAGTCTCGGTTTGACCTTGGAGTTGTATCGTCTGGCCGCCCGAATTTTGCATGCTTCTTCTCTAATTCTACACTTGCCCCGAAGTTCGTTGATGAGATCGAGGCCGACCGAGAGACTTTCCTTGTTTAGATCAAGATCAAGGGTTTGTCGGCGGAGAGAGGGTTCTCCAATCTCGACGGGGATCATAGCTTCAGTGCCATACGTTAGGCTGTACGACGTTTCTTGTGTAGTCGTCTGAGGAGTACAGCGATATGCTCATAAGACCTCTAAAAGTTCTTCAGTCCAGTTGCCCTTTGTTGGGCCGAGACGTTTCTTCAGTTCGTTCAAGATGACCTTGTTTGCCGCCTCTGCTTGTCCGTTTGTTTGCGGATGTTCGACTGAACTGGCGATGTGTTTGATGTGGAGTTTCTCGTAAAATTCAGCTAACGTCCTGTCGGTGAACTGTCGACCGTTATCGGTGATGATGATCTGTGGAAGGCCGAAGCGGCAAACAATATTTTTCCACACGAAATTTTGCACATTACGAGCGGTGATCGCAGTCAGAGGTTCGGCTTCGATCCACTTGGTAAAGTAATCAATGCCGACCAGTAAGAATTTACATTGGCCTTTACCGGGGGCGAAAGGGCCAATGATGTCCATACCCCATTGGACAAACGGCCAGGGTGATAGCATAAAATGAAGTTCTTCAGGTTTTTGATGGGACAAAGTACCAAACTCTTGACATTTGAGGCATTTCTGGACGAAATCGGTACAGTCACCTTGGACGGTCGGCCAATAGTATCCGGCTCGGACTACTTTGGCGGCCATTGTTCATGCGCCTGAGTGAGTACCACAAATACCTTCATGTAATTCCCGGACGACATAGGAGGCTTGATCAGGTGTCAAACATTTAAGGAGTGGCCGGGTATAACCTCAGCGATAAAGGTCGTCACCGATTAAGACGAAACGGGCGGCCTGCAACTTCATGGTTTTTTCACCTATAGGACTACATGTACCATCGAGTAAATATTGTTTAATTGGGGTAATCCAAGTGGATTCTGCGTCAGTCGTTAGGCATTCCTGTAGGTCGATGCTTGGGCGTACAAGTGTAACATGGATTACCGACCGATGTATTCCCTTACACTTCGTGGTTGCCAATCGGGACAAGGCGTCCACGCGAGTATTGTGATCGCGTCGAACGTGCTGCATGGAAATTTCAAAAAATGTACTCATCAACTGTTTGACTAAGTGATAGTATCGTTGCAGAAAGCTTTCTCGGACTTCATATTCGTCATTAAGCTGACCGATGACTAGTCTGGAATCACTTTTACAAATTAACTTAGTGATTTCCAATTCTTGAGCGAGGCGTAGGCCGGCTAAAATGGCTTCATATTCGGCCTGAATTTTTGAAGTTTTGAAGTCGAATTTTAGGGCTTGCTCGATGACAATCTCGCCGGGGCCTTCCAAAACGACTCCAGCGCCGCACGACCGTTCGTTGGAGGAGTCGTCCACGTATAAGATCCACGATGAGGGTTCAGTCTCGACTGAGGAAGGGGTGAGTTCGACTGTGAAATCAGCAAGAGCTTGTGACTTGATGGCCCCTCGTGGTTGGTACTGAATGTGGAATTCGGATAGTTCTATCGTCCATCCGATCATTCGTCCGGCTAAATCTGGCTTAGTGAGAATCTTTACAATGGGGTAATTTGTCCGAACAATAATCTGATGATTTTGAAAATACATACGCATTCGTCGGGCGGTAATGATGAGAGCCATAGCCACCTTTTCGATCGTTTGGTATCGGATTTCGACGCCGTGGAGGGTACGGCTGACGAAATAAACTGGCCGTTCTTCAGAATTAATTTCTTGAACTAAGACCGAACTAACGGCTTCGTTTGAAACGGCGAGGTAGACTATAATGGGCTCTCGGGCGTCCGGCTTCTGGATGACCGGTGGGGAAGATAGAAAAGTTTTCAATTGGAGAAAAATTTCTTCGCATTCGGCCGACCACTCAAAGCGAGATGCTTTTTTCAATAACCAGACAATGGGTCTCGTTCGTTCTGCAAGTTTAGGAACAAATCTGGATAAGGCGGTGAGCCGGCCGATGAGTCTCTGAATTTCCTGAATGGAGTTGGGGCTTCTCATCTCGGAAATAGCTTTACATTTCTCAGGGTTAGCTTCTATGCCTCTATGGGTAAGCATAAAACCTAAGAACTTCCCCCCCTCGACGCCAAATGCACACTTGTTAGGATTGAGTCGCATCTGGTGCTGACGGAGGGCCTGAAAAACTTCTTTTAGGTCGGCAATATGTTGCTTACATGAGTCGGATTTGACAACAATGTCATCGACATAGACTTCAACATTCCTACCGATCATGTCATGGAATACATAGTCCATTAGTCTTTGATAAGTGGCCCCGACATTCTTGAGTCCGAAGGGCATAACTTCATAATAGAAATTGCCGGAATCAGTCATGAAGGTTGTCTTCTTCCGGTCGGCCGGGTGCATTTGGATTTGATTATAACCTGAATAGGCATCAAGGAAGCTGAGGATGTGATGTCCGGCCGCCCCATCAACAAGACGATCAATGGTAGGCAGAGGATAAGAGTCTTTTGGACATGCCTTATTGAGGTCCGTGTAATCAACGCACATTCGCCATTTTCCATTTGCTTTCTTTACCATAACTACATTGGCTAGCCATGTAGTATAATGGGCTTTTCGAATGAATCCGGCTTGTAATAACTTATCAGCTTCGACACGCGCGGCTTGGCGTCGTTCGTCCCCTAAATTTCTTTTCTTCTGAGCTATTGGTCTAGCTTCTTTATATAATGATAGTCGGTGGGTAATGACCTTCGGGTTTACGCCAGGCATGTCAGCGGCTGTCCATGCGAACAGGTCGGCATTTTTAGCAAGCGTTGTGCCGATGGCCGATCGGTCGTCCGGCGTTAGTGAGGTGCCAACATGTGTAGTGTGGCGATCATCGCGAAGTGGGAATGGATGTAGGTCTTCTCCTGCTTCCATACGGGGATAGTCCATACGAGGGTCGAGATCAACAAGGGATATCATCTGACGACGGGACATGTGCCGTTCGGAACGCCGAGTGGGGGATCGTCCTCGTTTTTGTGGGAGTCGGTCGTCTGGATTGGTCGTGTAGAGTTGTCGAGTTGGCTCACTTTTCATACTCGCAACATAACATTCCCTAGCGATTTTTTGATCAACATGGATTGTTGCTATGTCATCATTTGCTGAAGGGAATTTCATGGCCAAGTGTGGGGTGGAGACAATGGCTTTTAATCTGTTGATGGACGGTCGGCCGAGCAGGATGTTGTAGGAAGTCTAGGCGTTAACCAGCAGATATCGTACGTTTATTATTTTATGGAGACCGTCTTCCTCACCAAAGGTTGTATACAAGTCTATATACCCCTTAATGTCGACCCGTTCACCTGAGAACCCTACAATTTGCTCGTTATAGGGTTGAATGTCTGCTTCTGGGATGCGCATTTTCTTGAAAATTTCCCAGTATAATATATCGACCGAGCTACCTTGGTCTACCAAAGTCTTGGCAATTGCGAACTTGTCAATTTCTACAGTGATTACCATGGGGTCGTCCTGGGCTGGATCTATAGCTGTGAAGTCATCGTCAGTGAAGGTGATCGGAGGTATGTGTGGACGCCTCCTTGTGGTAGCATGAGCGGACTGGATGTCCCGGAGATGTTTCTTTCGGGCGGAATTTGAGCACCCGCCACCGGCTATATAATATGCTTCGTGGTTCGGTTCGCCCAAGTTAACGGGTCTTACAATCATGTTGATGACTTCGCGGACTAGTTGGCGAGGGCGGGCGTTTCGGTCGGGACTTGTGCTGCGGGAGCGTGTACGCCGAACGGGGCTTTCACTGCGTTTCCGCGAAGCCTGGCTATGGTCAGTTTGGTGTTTGTAATCGTTACGGTATGACCGGTCGACACCACGGGATGGACGGTCGGTACTCCGTGGTGGGGATTTTGAATGCCTTGTCCTCTTGACGAACTGCCGCAAATGGCCAGCCTGGATGAGCTCTTCGATTTTGTCCTTCAACGCCTGACATCCTTCGGTCGTGTGGCCGAAGTTTCGATGGTATTGACAATGCCTAGCGGTATCCGCATTCGGTGGCGTTTGATATTGCTTCAATATCGGGATTAAGTCTGTTTGTAGTGCTTCATCTAGGGCTCGTCCCCTCGGCACAGTTAAGGGGGTGTAACTGTTAAACCTGGGGATTCGGCCGCCTCTGTTCCGGTCGGACCTTGGAGTGGTTCGGACGGTTCGTTCAGTCTCGACTTCTCTTTCTTTGCTCGGGGTTTGATCTTTGAGGACTCCGGATCCGACGGTTTTGAACCGTTGGTGGTAATCAATGTGTTCCTCGATTTGTATGAACTTGGTTGCTCGAGTTCGAAGGTCTTCTATGTCTTGAGGCAGCTTCTTGATGAGACTTTCAGTAAAACGGCTCGGCCGGATGGCCGAGACCAAATGGTGCAATGCAACTTCCTGCTTGAGTCCTCGGATGTGCATACATGCTTTGTTGAACCTATCTAGAAAGGTTATGAGAGATTCACCTTTTTCTTGTTGTACCGCCAGGAGAGACATGGAGGACATGTGATGCGGTCGGCTGGTGGCATATTGAGTGGAGAATTTCGCGGCTAGGATGTCAAAGTCGTCAATGGAGTTCGGAGGTAGCTCTGTAAACCAGGTAAGAGGTTCTCCCTGAAGCGACGTGGGGAATACTTTACACCACACATTATTATCTGTGGTATACAGAGTCATTTGCGTCTTGTAAACATTTAAATGCTCGTCCGGGTCAGTCGAGCCATCATAGAGTTTAATGGCGAGGCCTCTCCATTTGTCAGGAAGTGATGTGGTGATGATTTCGTCTGTAAAAGGATGACCTCTTTTACTTGATTTTCTTTCGATTGTTTCAGCTATGGAAGCAGGATTGGTGTCGGCCGGTGTAGGTATGCGAGAGGCGGTTCGGTCGGCCATATGGGATTGGCCTTCTCGTTCGGGATTATCGACCTGTCGCTGGAGTCGTGCATTCTGCTCTCTCAATAAGGCGATTTCTTCCTCTTGGTGGCGTCTATTTTCTTCGTGTTGACGACGGTCTTCTATCCCCTTTTGCCGCAATTCTTCCATCTGAGTTTGGAGGGTTTGAATCATAGTCATCTGTTCTGCCATAGCGCCGTTGTTGTTCCTTGTCACAACCATTATAGCTTTAAAAATTGGAATTTTGCCTCGGCCCCACGGTGGGCGCCAATTGTACCTGAGTGGAGAGATGGGGCCCAAGCACGGTCGGTTGATGTAGTATAGTTGCTGACGTGTCGGTCTTCTTCTCTTTCGCTCGGTCGCTCCTTCTTGATGTCTCCTTCGGTCGAGCGGGGGAGGGTACCTGCGAAGGCACTCCGACGCTCAAGTAAGTATGAGATTCTAAGTGTGGTTTAGTGAGTGAATGAAAACGTACCTTTCTCTGGCTTGAGCACAACATTTATAGGACTGCCTAATGGGCTTTCTATCCCTTGGGCTCAGGGTGGTTATGGATAGGTCTTGCCAGTCGTGCTCCGGAATACCCGGGGAACATATCTTCTTTCAACGCGTATTCCTTATTCTTCGGAGGTGTATCTTAACCGCCTTATCTTGTCACGGGTGCACTTACATTTATTATGCGTTCGGTCGGCCGGCCACGTGTGTTCGTCCGGTGCCTACCGGTACATCATTTAAAAGGAGTGTATGAGTTTCATATTTCATATACTTTATACACATAAATAATAAATGAAAACATATCACAACAAAAGTCAGTGAATCATAATTATTGGGACCAGTTTTGGAATATATAATTGTCGTCTTGCTTCAACACGTGTTCAATGCAGGTGATCGTTTTATAATGATAGATTTGGTTAAAGAATTGAAAAAAATGTATAATTTTTTTAATGTAGGTGATAATTGTATATGTTGGTTCAACCATGAAGATAACACTTATGTAAGTTTGGTGGAGGAAGAAGAGAATAAAAAGATAAAAAGATAAAAAGATTAATTTAATTTGATATTTAATAGGAAAGAAATAACAAGAAAAAAGGACGAAACTAAAAGTATATATGTTATTTATTCCGTTAGTACATGTTCTATTTTTTTTTGGATAGCTTCAGATCCTGCCGATCTTGTAGTAGAAGTCTTTGGACACAACCCTGTTTAGTGAAAATAGGAATTTGGATCTTCTGTGTGGATTGTGGGTTAAGAATCACAATGTTGGGAAGGGATGTATGAGTTGGTCACACAAACGGATAGGAAAAAATCAGGACGAACTCACATGTTAAAATTCTAGTCGTTTAAGTCGTAGTTTCACTCGTGAACGACGACGACTATTTTCAATTTATAATGGTGACTATATAGTCATATTTGATCTATACGTAGTCTTAAATCCAACACATAAGAAGATGACTATTTAGCCGCATTTGTAAATGAGATTTATAAATATGACTATGGTAAATAGTCGCATTCTTATATGCTTATGAATGATCTTTTAAGAGAGAGGTGTAATGCATTTACGAATGCGGCTATTTAGCATAGCCGCATTTATAAATCGCAATTACGAATGCAGCTATGGTAAATAGTCGTCGTTGTATATGATTTTTTTTTAGTACAATCTGTTTAATGTTTATACTCATCTATTGACCTGTTCAATTCTAACCCAGCCATACAATTACATAAATTCATAGAATCAATTTTTATATATTGATAAAAATGTATTACAAACACTAATAATATATATTTATCTATCTATCTAATTCTTACATTATTCATCAGCTAACCTAGAGTTATAAAAATTTAGGAAATATGTGGACCAAGAATGTCTCACATATGATATGGCTTTCGAAGACATTGGTAACTCATCCGTGAAGAACTGCATTTCAAAATATGGTTGACATAAATTAGTTTTAAGATACATATATGTTAAAGAATTATAAAAAATAATTTACCATCATGTTACCTCATGCCAATCACTTTTAAAGTCTAGTCTTACAACGATAATCATCCATTGCATAATGTAATAGCCATACTTATAACTTCCTGGTTGTTACACTATAATTCAAAAAAGTAGAAGTTAATATTGATAAACAATGAAGAGAGAAAGAAAAAAAAATACAAACCTTTAGTTCTATCCAGTTCAGATTTTGAAAATTTGAATTGGATCGACCTTTTAGGATGTTATATCCACGCCATGAACTGATTAATACAAAAAACCGCATTAGTAGATGTTTAATTAGTAACATATGGAGTTAAGTTTATAGTGTACTTACCTATCAATGATATTCTTAAGACTTATGGATGGCTTCTTGTGTAGGGAAGAAAACCACACAACAGTCTTATCAACCATTGATAAAACAAGTAACTACCAATGACCCCTATATCATCCATAAAAAGAGTTAGTAAATATTTAAAAAATGAAAATGAAATAGTAATAATTGGCGACATATAATTAAACTTACTCATTAATATAAGGGCATAATATATTGAACTTATTTGTTAGTTATGAGTTCTTCAGTGTCACCGTAGAAGTTCTTGTTGTATCTTTGGGACTAGTGTAACATATCGCATATAAGTCCTTAAGGACAGTGTTCATTCATGCCTTAAGAAACCAATTTTATTTGTGTTCACATACATATTTTACAACAATCTTAAAGACTTATGGATAATGACATGGACATGGACATCGACTCTACATTGAAGAAGCCAAATTGTGTTGCCTCAACACATACCATCTTTGCAAAACCATTTTTGGATGTTTTGAAATTTGAAGTTTTTACAAATAATAAATTATGTCACTGCTAAATCTTATCACTCATACCATCATTGAAGACTCCAACAAAAAGAATTGGGTTGTTGCAAGGACTAAGGCTTTATCGGTTAAGGCAAATATGGTAGAAGAGAAGCCAACTACAAAAAGGTACGAGAAAAAACCTAATCACAAGAAAAAATTAACTTTTTTTTTCCAATGCTTGTAACGCCACCTTCAAGAAAAATGGAATGTGTTTTGTCTGTTAAAGGCTAGGTCATCATGTACCCCAATGTTGGCGTAGGGTTAAGAACGACAATCCTTCTAAGGAAAATATAACTAAAGAGGAACATACAATTGTTGTAGTTGTTTCACAAGTGAACCTTGTGACTAGTGTGAGCAAATGGATGGTAGACTTTGGGCCTACTAGACACATCTGTCCAAACAAAAGAAAAAATTTCTTAGACAAGTGTGAGGGATGGAGAATAACTAGTTTATCTACATGATTCCCGAAAAACTTTTGTCTTAGGAAAAACAAGAATGAAGAGAGATGACAAACAAACCAACAAAACTAGCATGGACAAGGTCGCAGTCTTGGAAAAGGTGGTCACTTAAATCATCCAAATGTCGAATGTTACACTACATAAAGGATTGATACACCATGAAGAAAGTGGAAGAAAACATAAATTAGTCAAAATATTAAGGGACTCTCATGATAGTGAATGAAGGCATCACTCTGGATGGTGACATGGTATAATATCTGGACATTGGTGATAACAATCATATACGTGGGAACAAAAATCTCTTTATTGATACACAAGATATAGAAGATGGATATATATTGATGTTCTGAAACTCAACTAAAGGTTCTAATCAAAGGTTGAGGATGGGAAAAATGTTTTTCCTAAAAGGATGAAAAAGAAGATATTATGAAGGATGTCTATTATGTACCTAACTTAAAAAATAATATTTTTAGTATATTTAAACTCAACTTAAAGAATATACAAGAGAGGTGTTTTCAAGTTTTTTGAGTCAATAGACAAAACAATACACATTAAACGATCTCATGACATGAGTGTCTACATGTTTTGATGATAACAAACACTATAAAGAGTGTTACGATATGACAAATCTCACTCATGTATAGTACAAGAATAGACAAAAACAAAAAGAGAAAATTAGCAAGACTCACTAGACAATACAATAAGAGAAAAGTTGTTAGACAAAATAATTATATACATTGATCAGAAGATCCAATTTTCATGTTCATTCTTGAAATGAATAATATATTCAAAGAAAACATTGAAAAGATGAACTGATATGCGAATAAGTCAATCATATGTAAAAACATCAAATGAGACGAAGTTCTCGTTAAATAAAAGATGTATCAGACGAAACTCATAAAGAGAACACATCAAATGAAGGATGAGACGATGGAGCTAAGAATTATTACACTAGACGATCTATGTCTTGGTGAACACTTTAAAAGCTCACATCAGACAAAACCCTTTTGGACAACACTAATCAAATGTAAAAGTTCATAAGCATCAAATGCAAGTTGGAACTATACATATCAAACGATACAAGCATCGTCCAAGCGTCACACAGAACACGAGAATAGGGAATTTCCATGCTTGATCTTTTACATTCTTAAAATGTTTTATGACACTGAGTTTATGATTTTTGAATCTTATTTTGTATTTCTTAATCATAGAAAATATATTTTCAAAAAAGATTAACGAATTAAATGTGTTAAAAAGAATTTGAATAAATAATACATGATTGTAATAGATTTTGAAAACCAGAGGTTGAATTATATCTATATCAAAGTTTTTTCAAAATATAATTAATGGGATAATATCCAGGTTAAATGTAATTATGCGTCAACATTCAAAATCAATATTAACTTTGAAAGTTCTTGAATGTAGAAATAAAAGTGAAATATTTTGGTATATAAAGTTGATATAATCCACAAAGATTCTAAGATATTGTTTAGTGATACCAATTATTTAAATTGTAAATTATATTGTTCATTGATACTTATTTTATTCCCAAAATCTATCAAAGGAAATGAAAGACGAACACAAAGCTGGAAGTAGAAGTTTCTTTTCTCAACGTCTAATAGGAAAGAGATGAAGCTGATAAGAAAGAATCACACAGATGAATATGAAAGCAGTTTCAAGGATATATGAATGAAGATATTCTAAGAGAAAGATTATTCAAAGTGCAAACATGTGGCAAAATGCATTGAAGACTTATATTAGAACATTCCATATTGAGTATCTACCACGAAGATGAAGATGAACCGTGCATAATGGAAATATCCAAGTCCAGAGATAATCAAAGCTTAACAAATAGAGTTTATACAAATAAAGAAAGCATCTGAAATTCAAACACAACTTAAAGGCGTATAGACCATAGAGAAGCAATCTTTTCCATATCGAGTGTCTAACATGCAGACGATGGTGAACCAAACCAGAAAGAGAATATCCAAAGGCAAAAGTAATTCAAGCCTCAATGTTTACATCATATATGATTAAAGTAACATTTTGAAATGTTTCATATGATTAGAGAAGTGCAGATTGCACAAGAACAAAAGTTTCCATATCCAACATCTAGTGCATTGAAGAAGAAAGAACAACATGGCAGATTTAGCAGATATTGAAGTTATGAAGAATTAAACGCCAACATTCATACTTGAATAAGATAAAGAAAGATTTTGAAGAGCCTTAAATGCGAAGATGAATCAGAGAAAATATTTCTATATCAAGCGTCTAATGGCTATATGAAGAATTGGAGAAACCCTAAAGCTGCAATGTACACATTTAAAAAGTCTATATAAATACATCAAGGGTAAAGAACACAACAACGAAGTACATACGTGCATCATACGAAACACTTAAATGTTGAGAAAAGATTACTATAGTTGTGTCTTTCAATTGAGCATACACTTTCATGTCGACTAGTGAATGGAAAATTTATGAGATTGGGTTTTGAGGGTAATCATTGTAAATTATTCACCATTGTGAAATATACTTTTTGAGCCTTATGTGTTCTCTTTGAACGAGAGTTTTTCTCATTGTATTGAGAGGTCCTAATCTCAAGGGGAGTAGGACTTTGTACCTGGAGAGGTCAGAATACTTGGTTACCTAGAGAGGTAGAGAATACTTGGTGAACATGCAGAGGTAGAGAATATTGTGTTAACTTGCAGAGGTTGAGAATACTGGGAGAACCTGAAGAGATTTAAAATACTTGTAACTTGCAGATGTATAGAATAATGGTGACCTAAAAAGGTGTAAAAATACTTATTATTGAAAGGCTCTTGAGTGGGTTGCTCTCTGTGTATCTCTCTCTTTATACTCCCTTGTTGGTGGGTGAAAGTATACATCTTTGTGTATCTCTCTATATATATACTCTTTGTTTGGTTACTTTTTTTTATTTCATATATATTAGAAATTGAGTGCGGGCTTTATTCAACCCCCCATTCTGGAGCCAAATGAACCTTCAAATTCAACATGGAGGACAAAACACGGTTATGGAATTTACGGTTCAAACGCTTACATTATGGCAGGTTAAAAGAGTTAGGAAATAAGCAAATGTTCTATGGGTTACCGAATATGGACTACATCAAGAAATTTTGTGAAGGTTGTGTACTTGGTAAGCAAGTAAGGACAAATTTTCAAAAAGACAAAATATCATGCAAGGAGATCTCTTGAGTTGGTTCATACCGACATATATGGCCTAATCACTTTGAAGTCTTTTAGTGAGAAGAAGTATTTTATTATTTTCATTAACAACTATACAAGGAAGACTTGAGTTTACTTTTTTATGGAAAAATCAAAAGCATTTGAGGTGTTCCAAAAATTCAAAGCGATGGTGGAGAAGACAACCTATTTTTACATCGAGGCTTTATGATCGGACAAAGGCCAAGAATACATGTCGATACACTTTCACATAATATTGTGAGAAACAAGATATCCAAATCTTTTCCGTACAAGGAATACTTTACCTTGGAGGATTTATCCAAAGAGCCACCATAATGAAAAGTCTAAATGTTACGATCTTACCTATAAATGTAACAATCCAAGAACAACGACAATCCAACATAACTAGTCTTTCCATCAACTACAGAACATAACCCAAGTACTACAATACAAAGACCGCAAAGAAGTCACCGAAATCAACTATCACCTCCCCACTTAGAGTGGTTAATCAAAAAATTATGCATAATTCAATAGAAATCAAATATGACACTAATGTTGCACAAAGGATCAATCATTGGAAAAAAAAAAACTCAACTATTACATTCAAGCGTTCAACTTGAAGAATCATGGAACAACATTAAACTCTTCATCCAAACCAAAGATTTATGTAGGACAACCCTGATAAATTGATTTGTAACTTATAAGATATTACTTACATCAACCACCACAATATCAAAAGATCTACATTTAACTAAATATAAATGTTTATATGTTTAATTTCATATATATTTTTCTTCATCTAATTATATGTATTTTCTTTACAAAAATTTCAATTCCTATTTAATTAAATACTCAACTGTTTTCTTATTCATTATTAATAATAAATAGTCCAAGTCAATTTTCAAATTACTTGTGTCAAATTTATTAATATTCATAAACATCAATATTATAACCATAAATTATAAAAATAATACAATGATACTACTTCAAAAATTTATTTCTATACATTTTTTTCATTTCCTTTTCAGCATTTATTTCAAAAATAAATTTTCCAATTGATCAATATTTTTTATCATATTCGAATTATATCAAATTCCTTTAATTTTTTACAATTTTTTATTTCCTCTTCTTCATCATAATTTTTTCTTACTAAATTTTTTTAATTTGCTTAAAATATGTATACTAGTAACAAATCTTTTACCCAAATATTTATTTCTCAAAATTAATATATTACATAGACTTATTTTTTAAAACTAATATATATTTTTACAAATAAATAAATTTAATTATATCACACACTTTCCCTTACTTTCTTTTTTTCCATAAAAATTTTATTTTTTACAAATTTTACTAATTTAAATTTCTTTAAAATATATATCTATTTATACGTATTTATTTTTCTAAATTTTTTCTTGTTTAATAATTATATCCTACACACTTTCTAAATATACTTTCCTAATTCAATTTTATTTTTATTAAATTTTTAAATTAAAACAATTTTATTTCAAAAAAAAATCCTCAAAATACTTCATTTAGATTCATTAATTTTTATATTTTTTTTCCAACTCTTTTCTTCTTTCCTTTATTTTTCAAAGCAAAAGAAGAAAAAAATAAAAATATGAATTGGTTGATTTTTCGGTGACACTGCATTCAATTAGAGGTTAGAGTGAAGAAAGAATGCTAACATGATCGTTTTTCGTAAAAAACGAAACGAAACAAAAAGAGAAGAAAAGTATGGTATTAGAATGAGACAAATTCTCACAACTCCGTAATTCCCCATGATATCAATTGTGAAAATTCCGATTTAATTTGTTTAAAATTTTAAAATAGTCTCAAATATTTCAGTTTTTTTACTCACATCACTTTTATTTTTTTTGTCACAGTTTTTTTAAAAAGCAGTTTCATATCATTTGAGTAAATGTAGGAGGATTCACGTTTTTAGTGTAAAGATTTTTTTTTATTTTGTATTTTTTTTCATCTTGTTAGATTGTTTTTTTAATTTTGTGACTTAAAAAAATATGAATAAAAAAACAAACAAAAACACAATCACCACCAATAAAAATATTACAAAATTTACCTATCCAATTATCACCAACTTTCAAGCAACCACTATCACCACCAACATGAAAAAAAATGCACCACATTTTCTATCATATTGATAATGTTATTGTCGAAATTAAAATAAAAAATACGAAAGTCTAGAAAAAAAGTTATGAAGATCCAAGAAGAATTTGCCTTTAAATGAAAAATTCGCCACTAAAAGGACTAAAGATTTTTTCACAACCAACAGTAAAGTGCTTAGATTATAAATGGTAAAATTAGAAAGAAAATATAATTATACTACAACTTCAACTTCCGATATTATTATTTTAATACTTTTTATATTATTTAATTTCAAATTTATTTTTTATTATATATATTTATTTTTAAATTCGTTATATATAACTCTAAAAATGGTCAAACTATGATTTATGTGGAAAGGTGTAGAAAGTTTAAAAAATTGTAAGTTGATGCATGTAAGTATCTAATTCTCAAAATAACTTCTTCTTTTTCACAATTCACATTTTCTCTTAGTTCCACTTAACAATTTCATATATTAATAAAATATTAACTTATTAAATTATTTAATTAAATTGTTGAATAAAATAATATTAATTTGGAGTGTGAAAATAGATTTTTGTTTTGGCAAAGTCAAACGTGGCTGACATGTCATTTATTTATTTATTTATTGAGTAGATAGTACATGCCTAGATAGTACTTTTCAGCAACCTCTTAAACGAAGACGCGGCGCTACGCCTTATACACGGACTGGTAAATTCCGTCGGAAACTGACCCCACAGACGCCGGCAACTTCGACTTAAGCACATTCGACAGTATGCTATCACTGTAACCATTCTGAACATCGCGGTATCTATCCCACAGCATCACTCCCTCGTAGTTCGAGGCTTGCTTCGCGTGCGGAAGCACCTCGCCGTTCAAGACCTCCGCCGGAATGAAACCGTTGCCGGCGCTGGACGCTGCTGGGAGGCCCACGAAGAGCGAGTTGTTGGAGGGGACCAATTTGACCCACTCGTCCCAGGAGTTCAAGAGGGCGTTGGTGCCACTGACGTAGGAGCAACTAGGGTTGTTGTAGAACTGAACGAAGATGTAGTCGAAGAGTTTGGTGGCGATGGCTTTGCCGAGATAGTAGATTGGGATTGGGCACTGAGGGGCGGCGGACAAGTAAAAGTAACGCCCCGTCGTTCGTCGGAAGAAGTCGAGTTCCCTGGCAAGGTCGTCCCAGTGATCCTCCGTCACTTCGATGTCGAAGTCGATTCCGTCCAACGCGACGCTTCCCAGTGGACCATATTGGCCACTGAGGAAGTTTTCGTAGAGGTAGTTGGCCACCTCCTTTGCGTCCTCCGGCGAGCTCAGCGAGTAGCTTGAATAGTCAGGGGCTCCTCCGATTGAAAGGAGAACTCTGATGCCTTTCGCCTGTAACCATTACACAAAACAATTAGAAATATATTTAGGGTTGAATATTAACCTAAAAATCTTATAAAACTGCAAATTAGATGAGATTATATACCTGGCACTGTTTTATTTCGGGCTCTAGTTCGGTGCACTTTTTCCAGGCACCGTTGTCGCAGTGACCGGCGAAGTTCCAAGCTGGGGTTCTCCCTGCACCGAACTTGTTGAGGAAAGCAAGGAGCACGATCTTGTACTTTCCACTGTTACATGCGGTTACCAAATCACCTTCTCGACCGTCTTGGCCCCAGTACACAGCAATTCCGCCATTGTCAGGGTGTGAGGAAGAGATGGTGAAAAGGGATAAGAGAAGTATGATGGAAGCTAGTCTTTGAGAAGCCATTGCTTTTTCTTATGGTTTCTTGTTTGAGTTAAGAGAAACTGAAGCAACCTATTTATAGTGGCAAAACCATGTCCAAACAAATGGTATCAGTGAGCTCAATCCTATTTCTCCTAAGGCGAAATGTATTATTGATAATTTTGTAGGCAATCCTATTTCTCCAAACAAATGTGTCTACCATACCCTATATTATGTCATAATTGTCGATTATATGTTTTTTTCTAGACTTTTTTTAATTTAGAATTTAGGGTTTATATATGGTTATTATGTCATAATTGTTCACTATATGTTTTTTCTAGACTTTTTTTAATTTAGGGTTTAGGATTTATATATGTTTTTTTTAATTTTTTAGACTTTTTTTTCTTCTTCTATTGTGTCTTTTTTATTATTTTTTTATTTTGTTTTTCATACTTTTTGTGTTTTTTTTATGGGTTTTTCTCCATTTTCAATGTTGAATGAGTGGATTCCTAAGTTTAAAATTGTGGTTTGTGTTCTCCTCAGCGTCCCTTTTATGCGTCACCGATAAAGAGAAGAAGTTCATACACACCGATCCCGCAGCTGTAAACACTCGGTATTGAATGTTTGAAATTACCCGGATCCTTTCTCTTGAATTCGCTTATAATCTTTGAATCAGGTGTTAGTCTTTGGTAGAGACATACTTAATGAGTATTTCGAAAGACGAAGTGAGATTGAAATAAAATCCAATGATTGTGATTGAAAATAGATCCATGTGTGATCTATATGAATGATGAAATTGATATTGAAATTTTGTATGAGAACATTTAAAGAAATGTTTATAAATAATTACTTTGATTGGTTGTTTTTGCATGAATTAAATATGTTATGGAATTTCTTTTCATTAGGTTATCTTTGTTTTTCTTGTTGTGTTGTGAAATGCGATGACTGTTATACATATACGAACAGATGATTATACATGTGTCAGAGGGTATGGAGAGCTTTAAGATTTTTTTTCAAACTTCTATTTTGTAAATATTTGTATTTCTATAAGCTCTAATTATGTAGTAAAAATGTTATGAAAAACTCTAAGCTTGTATAGAAATATGTAGCTAGAACATGTATTGTAATAATTAGATGTATTTTTTGGATGTTACAAATTTCATATTTATGTTTTTTTTCTTTGTTATTATCACTATTAAATTTTTATCTTTACATTACTTAAATCAAAAGTGTAATTATAAAAAAATATTGTTTTAAATTTAAAAATGATAAATAAAAAAAAATAATTTTTTTATTAAAAATCCACATCGTTATTATCTATTATTCACGGCCAATAATAGTTGGTAGTAATTTTTACACGTTTTTGGTGTGAGGGGTTTTCTAGCCAGTCGTTCCCTGACAACATACGGAACGTGAGAGTTTTTTTTTTTTTTTTAATTTGTATTATTTGTTTTACTTTTTTTTATAATAAATAAAGGACTAAATCTTGTATTTTATTTTCCTTTTAAAAATTTTATTTTATTTTTAAAAAATTTGTTCGACTATTTTCCTTTAAAATATTTAATTTTTTTTATTAGAATGTGTAGGTTTCCTGAAAAATCTATCTAAAAGTTAAAACTATTTTATTAATGTGACTTAAATTCTATAAGTACTTCTTTTCACATTTATTTTTTTATTTTATTAAGTTGGTCAAAATAATTCATTAATTTAGTATTGAATAAAATCGACAAAAGAAATCATTGATGTATTGAAATTAAGATGGATTAACACTTTTTTGTGCCTTACCAAGCCAAACTAATATTTTAACATTACCTTAAAATGTCCAAAAAATCTCACATAAGAAACTATTCTCATATATATATATATTCTATGAACAAAACAATATCACGATTCATCTTAAGAATATTATAGTAAAAAAACTTTAAGTTGGAAGATAAAGATGAAAAAGAAGTTAAAAAGCGAATACTTATTCCACCTTAGTTTTCAATTTAGGGTTGTTTTTTTCTTGAATTTTTTTTTCTAATGGATTTGATCTAATTTTTTTTATATTATGTATATAATTTTGATAAAGTATGATATCAATCTAATTGAAATGTTACATTTGTCGAAGTTTTTCGTAAGAACGAAAATATCACCGTATATCCAATCTAATTAAAACATATTTAAGTTTTAATTTTTATTAATTAAAAAATATTTATTAAATATATTTTTAGAATTTAAAGTATATTCAAAGCAAATTTTTTCTCTCACGTTTCACCTTTAATTAAGATTATAATTTTGTTTTCACTAACTTGCTTAACTAAGATTAATTTATTTTGTCCTACTTAGGTTGGTGTGATGATGAAATCCACCTATATAATATCTTTCAAACTGTCATAGATGTTTAATCTTTATACACATAAACAATGAAAGAAAACCTATGACAATAATTGAAGTACGTACACTCAGTGAATCATAATTAGTAGGACCACTTTTGAAATTATGTCGTCTTGCGTACATTACCTTTTAATGCACGAGGTTGTACAATCGTAGATTAGGTTGAAGAAGAAAAAAAATAAAATAATATATATATATATATTATTTTGCAATAATTTTTACAATAATCTTAATCTCAATTCCTAAATGATATCAAACTATTTCCTAAATGATATCAAACTATTATACGTCTAAAATTTTCACATTACTTAAAAGTCTAGATAAAGAATACAAGACAAAGGATACTTTAAATATATATATATAGACAATACATCGGATGTTATGATTGAGCATAACTTATGAGGGCACAAGTCAATCCTTATGAGAGACGAGCCAATCCGATCCACTTTTTTGTGGGCTAAAGGCTAGACTGGCAAAAATAGGACAGATCAGCTTGCATTGTCATCCCTATCACGAGTTCCTCCACAAGTCAGGAATATGCCTCGACCAAATCCTCCTCCATCTCTGTTCATATCTTCTCTCCTTTTCCAGAACAGCCTTTGATCAAAGATCTACTTCAATTTACTATGGGGTCTATGGCTATTTTTCCCTCCTATAAATAAGTGCTCTTACTCTTCTCCAAAGCATACATTCACACACTTTTCTCCCATTTCTCCAATCCTAAGTTCTTGGCTCTTACAAGCTTACTTTCTAGTTTTGAGTTCCTTGATGTCACTCAAGAAACACATTGTGGATTAGTCCTTAAGGACAATGATCATCCACACCTTAGGAAACCTAGCTTATTTGTGCTCTCAACCATGTTTTACAACAATCTTAAGGATTTATGGTTAATGACATGGACATTGACACACTAAATATACATCGGAGAAGCCAAATTGTGTTGCCTCAAGTCATATCAAAATTGTTATCGGATGTTTTGAAAATTGAAGTTTTCACAAGTTAAAACTTTCAATGCTACTAGGAACACGTCAACTTTGTTAGACATGTATTCAGTTGTTTTCGCTCTTACGACTTTCAAACTCAACTCTAGTTCTTCTACAAAACAAATTGAAGATTGGACCTATACAAATAAGGTATGTCATCACACTTTTCTTAGCACATTATCTAATGATTTGTTTGATGTATTGCTCCTACAAGAAAACAAAAGATATTTGTGATTTTCTTATTCTCAAATACTTTGTCAAAGATGTCATTAGACAAAGATTCATGATCAGAAACTACTACCATTTGGAGTGATAAAAGACAATGACATTAAGGTTTAAATCAACGAATGCCACAAACAACTTGAAGATTAAAGCAAGAACATAGCCTAAGCTGAGGAATTCATTTTAGATATTCTGATTGAAAAAATTTCCTAACTACAAAAAACAACTGAAGCACAAGAACATACAAATGTCATTGCCATATCTTATCACTGATATCATCATTGAAGGCACCAATAGAAAGGAATGTATTGCTACAAGGGCTAAGTTTTTATATGTTAAAGAAAAATGGTAGAAGATAAACCAACTTCAAAAAGGTATGAGAAAAAACCCAATCACAAGAAAAAAGTGAATTTAAATTTTCTCGTTCTAATGGATCTAACCTTACCTTCAAGAAGAAGGTGAAACACTTTGTCTATGCAAAGGCTAGGTCATTATGCAGCTCAGTGCAAACATGAGGTCAATAATTAAGATCTTCCCAAGGCAAATATAGTAAAATGGGAAGATATAATTGTTGCAGTTGTTTCATAAGTGAATCTTATGACTAATGTGAGCAAATAGGTGGTAGACCCTAGGGCTACCACGCACATACGTGAAAACAAAAATGTGTTTCTTCCAACATGGGTGTGGGGATGAAGAAGAACAAGTTTATCTCGATAATTCCAAGGGAACTTTTATCTTAGGAAAAATAAGAATGAAGAGAGTGGATAAATGAACCATCAAAATTGGCGTGGACGAGGTCGTGGTTCTGGAAGAGATAGTCGTTTAAATCATTCAAATATCTAATGCTATAATTAAAAAAAAAAATATGGATACTATGGAAAGATTGCTACACCGAGAAGAAAATGAAAGAAAACACGAATTTAGTCGAGGAAGATGAGACAAAAGATGAAGGGACTCTCATGATGGCCAATAAAGGAATTAATCTACATAATAACATGGTATGGTATTTGCATATTGGGGCTAGTAATCATATGTGTGAGCAAAAACACCTTTTTGTTGTTTCACAAGAGATAAAAGATGGACATGCACTACAAGAAAAACATGAAATGGAAACCAATTTCAGATACCAAAAATAATTAGTTGTTATAGTAACTAAATTAGAGACCATTTTAGAAACTAAAAAAAATGGTTTCTAAATTAGTTTCTATTATTGTTAAATGGTTTCTAAATTGGTATCTAATTAGCTACAAAGGTTTTAACTACCAATTATTTAGTTTCTAAATTTGGTAGCAAAAACCTTGGTTGCTAATTAGATACCAATTTAGAAACCATTTAACAATAATAGAAACTAATTTAAAAACCAAAAATTTTTTAGTCTCTAAAATGATATCTAATTTAGTCACTATAGTAACTAATTATTTTTTGTCACTAAAAATTAGTTTCTATTTCATGATTTTCTTGTATTGATGTGTCCTTTGGAGACTCAACGAAGGTTCTAATCAAAGGTCGAGGAAAAATATGTTTTTTCCAAAAAGATGAAAAAAAAGATACTATGGAGAATGTCTATTATGTACCTGACTTGAAAGGTAAATTCTTAATATGAGACAATTATTGAAGAAAGGACGTTCAATTTTCATGAAAGACTGAATATTGCACTTAAAGGACAAATAAGATCAAGTGCTGGCACACATGAAAATGACAAATAATCGGATGTTGAAACTCAACTCAAAGAATATACCAGATAAGTGTTTTGCAAGTCAACATGATTATGGAATTTAGTAATCAAACACTTATATTACGGTAGGCTAAAAGAGTTATTTAATTTTAAAACATCTTAGGTTGGCATTTACGGTTCAAACACTTACATTTAACGTCAAAGTAACTTTTTTTTAAATATATATATATATATATATATATATATATATATATATCAATCAATCAACGTGTTAGAATTTTATAAATAGAATTCTTATAACTAACAAATTAAAAACAAATAAATCATAATTGGTAAAGCTTAGCATTCTACTAATTATAATTTGATAAGAAATTATTTTAATAAGATAAACAAATAAGTTTTAATTGATATATAATTTTTAGTGTAGTTATGAGCAACTTTCTTTGATTGGCCCATTTGTCTGAAATTGAATTGTTTGGGGAAATGGAGGAATTTGAGGATAAAAGAATTTTGAGTCTTATGAAAAGAGTGTGTCCACATTTTGGATGAGTCGAAATTGAAAAGAAAAAAAGAATATGTAAAAGAAATATAATGAATTGATTAATCAACTTTTTTTTTTCTCTTGTCTGAACTTTTCTTCTTCTTCAACATTTTTCTCTTCTTCCATTGGTGGTTTTCGGATTAGAGAGTGTGATGATGTTCACGTAAAGTTAGGATTCACTTGATGGTAAATACAAAAGAATGATGATTTTACCAAAATATAGAATTTCTTAAAATGGAGTGGAGAGAGTGATTAGAAATGGAGGTTATTTTATTTGATATGTGAGATTTGGTGTGAAAACCAAGTGAGGGTGAGGTATGCTCTCTCTTTCTTTCGGTTGTTGCCTTAAAATAAAGAATTAAGGGAAGAGTGAGGAGTTAGTTTGCATATAAAACTTATCCTGAACATTAATTTAAAAAATTAAAAAATATGAAATGACAAAATACTCAATTTTACTAATAAAATGAGATATATTAAGAAATGAACTTTACGACAGTGGATAGCAGGTGGCCTGATAAGCCCAACAAACTCTCGTTAGGATATGCTTGAAAATGACTCTCATATCATATTAAAAAATGAACTTTAAGCCTAACTCAACCTCATAAAATCGGCTTGTAGGTTGAAGTTTGCACCCACTTATATACTATAAAATGTTTTAATCTCTACTTGATGTGAGATCTCCAACATATTAAATAAGGGTAGAATGAGAAAAAAAATTGTGTAAAAAAAAAGGGTTATGAAGAAGAATCCTCTTTATATTTATATTTATATATATATATATATATATAAGTTATTAGTAATATACTTTTGTACTTTGAGAATGAAATTGTTAGATATATTCTGACTCTGTGTTGGTGGTAAAGATGGTAAAGTGTGAGGATCATTTTAAGTTCTACAAAAGAGAGTTAGTAATTTTTCATAAATAATTGATATTAAGTTATTAGCAACATATTTTTGTACTTCGAGATCGAAGTTCTTTTACACATTCTTCTGAGTTTGAGTTGGTGGTGAAGGTGAAGGAACATGTCACTTTTTATCCCATTAAAAAAAGTCATTGATTTTTTGTACACAATTTATATTGGAGTTATTAGCTACAAAATTTTATGCATTGAAATTGAAATTTTTTGATGTGTTCTTGTGAGTTTGAATTGGTGGTAGAGGTGGAGGAATAGGAGGATCATTTTGTGTCTAATTAAAAAAATATGATTTTTTATATAATTAATATTTGGAGATGGAGGAGTGTGAGGATAAGAAATATTTTGAGAATAAAAATATTTTTAAATTAAAAAATATTATTTATAATATTAGTAACTTAAATTAATGAATTAAAATATAGTTTATTGAACATATTAAACAAAAGTACATAAATAAAATCACCTTAAATACGTGATAAACTAAACAAAATTCATATTTGAGTTATTTGTAACGTCCAAGTCTATTCTTCCATTGACTTTGCGTGGCACCAGGTCATGAGGTTGAGTTGGTAGGAAATTTAGTGGAAGTGTGAGATTATCATTTTGATAACTGTATCAAAAAATTTGTAAATACAATAATTCCATAAAAATATATAAGTTACCAATATTTCTTTGGGTGTTGATCCTATACAAATATGATCGTCATATTATTTTAAAAATTAAATAAAACCCTAAATAAAAATAAAATGTATCTTCATATTTCTAACATCTCTTAATCCCATATAATAAAATCCTTCAATCATAAAATATCATATTAGAAAGTAAATTTTAAGTCTAACTCAACCTATCGGGTTTAAGTTGATAAGGAGTAATCCACCCATCAAGGTAGTTAGTCATTGAATTTCACATGTAATTGTGGTCATTGTCCTTTATTCAGCTTCACAATAACTCTTTGATATTGTTCTTTGCTTCTTTGATTTTCAGGATATGAGGGAATTCTCAAGTTACACACTAAAACCAGTAACTAATAGTCTTGAATCACTATAGGTGCTCCAATCACTATCACAAAAGGCTTTTAACTTAGCAGAAGTGTTGAAAGAGAAAAATAAACCAAGACTTAAAGCTCCTTTATAGTGAGCAATTGCAGGCTTAGCAAGAAATTGAGAAAGTTTTTGCCAGATAAGGTTATGTCAGGTCAGGTATCGGGGAGATACACAAGTGTGTGAAGTGTATTTTATGAATGATATATAAACTAGTATATGGACCCGTGCAATGCACGGGAATATTTATAATATTTTTTATTTAAATAATAATATTATAATAATAAATCTATATATGAAAATTAAGAATTATTTTAGAGAAAATTAAAATTATAAATCAAAATTACATCAATTATTGAAGTATTAGTAAAGAATTAAAAAAAAATCAAATCGATGAATTATTCAATTATTAGCAAACAATTAGGGATACATAAAAAAACAAAAATAAAAAATTGACCCAGTGTATTATATTTATTGTCATAGCAATGTATAAATATATTTAGATAGATGTTTTCTCAAATTTAAAAGGAAGGCAGGTTTCCATAAATAGTAAAGTTTTGTTCTGAATAACTGTGCTTGAGCATTTTCTCTTTGAAATTGGCAATGGGTGTTTTGTAGCTGAGCATTTTCTTGTTCATCAAATTGTCAACTGTGTTTTGTACCTGCAAAATATAAAGCATACAAAATCTTTTAGATACAATATCCATGAGGTAGTCATATATTCATAATTTTATAAGTCATATATTCATGTAACTGTCTTGTACATGTTAACCACATAGAAAATGGTAAACACATTGTTTAAAAAAACAGCAAGCAGAACTTAAATGTATACACCTACATGTATGCATAATATTGTAAGTCATTGTATTTTGCTTTCATATTATTAAATAAAAACTTTTGACATAATAAATTGTAACATAATGTAATATCTCATTAATTATAGGAAATACTATTATAAAATAAATATTAACTTCATTACTTGTGGCCAAGTGTATTTAAGGCTGAATTCAGAGAACAATAATTTCATGAGAAATGTAAATAAATTCGATAACAAAAGAAGTAAGATGTATTTTTAAATTCAAAGTTTTATAACAGAAAATATACTCCGTAAGAGAACAAAACATACTAAAAAATACAAATGGACTACATAGTTGCTTTTCTTTAGGTGCTATAATATGAGGGTTGATCAATATTGTATTCAATGTCAACACATCTCATTACACATCTGATGTTAATTGCATCATTGCAAATATAATAAATAAAAGAGAAATGTCAATAAAAGAATGGACAATTAATAGAATTATGTAAATATTAAAAAAGAATAAGAATGAATTTGTACCTGTGTTAGGTTTTTGATTCAGTAGTTTAAAGAAATGTACTGAAGAAGTGAATATTTATGAAAAAAAATAAGATAAAATAATATGATACAATAAATTTAATTAGCAAAAGTTTTATGGACTTTTGATGATTATGCTGCTTGTTTTTGTAAACAAAGAACCATATACCTGTCTGAATACAGCTGAATTTTGATCACTTTATTTAGGAAGAATTATGTAACAACACATGTGTAAAATATTATAATATAGAACCTGTGTAAAGTATAATAGCTTCCTATTTTCTGTACTAAATATCCCCTTCTTTCTCAATAATTACAATGGAGTTCCTGTATTAAAAACCTCCGAAGAAACAAAATCATCAAAACAAAATTATACACAATTTTAATTATGAAATTTATTAAGAAGAAATAGATGAATACCTTTCTTTGTAATGCATTATAGTCATGAAAGATCTACTATGCAAATTAAGAGGAAACCTGTAAATACCAAAAAAATATTAGTGTAGTCTTGCTATATAAGAAGATATATTAGAAGAAAAATATCAGAATTAAAAATAGTTTTGTATTAAAGAATTTTCATACCTGATAAGTATTGCTGTAAAAATATTTTCAAATATTTCCCTGTAAACCACATTAGTAGTTGAATTAGTTGTATTTCCATCATCATCCAAAATTAATATTTTCAACCCTTTCTTGGATTTAACTCTGGAAATAGCAACATATAACTGTCCATGTGTAAACACTGGACGTGGTAAATATAAACCAACTTTATTAAGGGTTTGTCCTTGGCTTTTGTTTATTGTCATAGCAAAGCACAAAGATATTGGGAATTGTCTTCTCTGGAACTTTAAAGGCAAGCCTGAGTCAGAAGGAGTCAAATTCATTCTAGGAATTAATATGTTATCACCAATATTTGTTCCGGTAATAACTTTGGCAGCAATCACATTTTTCCCCAAGTGAATTACTTGTAATCTGGTTCCATTGCAAAGTCCATTGGCTTGATCAATGTTCCTTAGAAGCATTATTGGAACTCCTACTTTTAATTTAACACTGTGATTAGGAATTCCGGAACATTTGATATCGTTCAAAAATTCAGTTGTAAACCACTCAGCTTGAGCATTTTCTTGTCCTTCAGATTGGCAAGGGGAGTCTGAACTTAAATAAGTAACTTCTTCTCCGGGGATTAAGGTTAGAATGAAGTCATTGACTTGGTCCACACATTCTGTAGTAGGACACAATATTGCACCATCATCAAAAAATGCATCAGAGTTGAGATTTTGTATGTACCCTGGATAAACAAATTCAACCAAGTGCAATAAAGGTTGTTCAACATTTAGAATTAGAATGTCTTGTGGTATTTCAATAGTTGCTTGTCCCAACTCATTTAATTCCATATCTCCATCTCCAATGTGAAGTATCCAATCTGCAAAATCTTTTATTTCTGATGCAGTTTACTTTGATTTTTCACTGTTTAATCTCATATTTTCAGTAAGTTTGAAGACTTTGCAATGTTTCCACAATTCTGAGTAGTTCAATGTTGCCTTCACAATATCATATCTTGATCCCTTTTTTACAACAGGCAATATCTGTCTAAAATCACCTCCCAAGACAATGACTTTGCCACCAAAAGGTTTAAGGGCATTTTCTTCACTTACAGCCCTCATGATATCCCTTAGAGTTCTATCCAGAGATTCAAAACAGAACCTATTCATCATTGGAGCTTCATCCCATATAATTAAATTAGTTTCAATCAACAATTTGGCCCGAAAACTTCCTTGAGGTATGTTGCAGGTTGAATGTTCATTTATTAACAAAGGAATGCAAAATGTAGAATGAGCTGTTTTTCCTCTAGGTAGTAACAAAGAAGCTATGCCACTAGAAGCTACATTTAACACAATCAACCCTTTTGATCTAATTGCAGTAGACAGAGTTTTTCACATAAAGGTTTTTCCTGTGCCACCATAACCGTATAGGAAAAAAAAACCTCCAACTTGTGACAGTATTGCTGTCATTATATTCTCATACACAACCAATTGCTCCGCAGTTAGAGATTGAAAAAGAGAAGAATGAATTCCAGACATTTGTATCTTGTCATAATTTAATTCATCAATAATTAATCTATTCTCATAAATAAAAGAATCTGAATGAATAGGTTGTGGAAGACTGTTAAAGTCTTTTAAAGATTTACCATTAAGAATCAATAATTCTTCTATTTGTAGAAGACAAAGGTTTTGTATTTGATCATCTTCAATTGTAAGACCTAGCAAAAGAACAACAGTTCATATTTTGAACAAAATAATATGTTATAATGTTTGAAGAAAGCAGAAACTTATACTGGTAGGTTAAACTCTTTCCTTTTTTTGTATACAATGTCATCAGATAACAATTTCCAAGTTTTGTTCCAAACTTCCTCAGGTCTAGACATAGTATTCATGAGTAGCAGTGTAACAAACAATCTTCTCAACTGAGTTCCTGAAGCAAGGGTGCTGGCCTCTATAATTGCATCAATAAATTCTTTATCCTCTGCCAACAGACCCATGGCATAGCATGCCTCTTTATAATTTTTGTAAATAACACCATTAATAGTCCTGATGTTATCATAATTACAACAACCCTTTTTAAAATTCAACAATAACCTAAGATAATATAATTCTCCTGTGCAAGGAGGAATATATGTTAGCCTTCCAATACTAACTCCCTTTTTCCTTGGTTTCCATTCTCTTTGTTCTGACATCCACACAAAATGGTTAGGGTATTGAGAATAAGTCAAATTTTTCCCCTCTGGATAGATTTTATTAGCTTCAAACCAAGCTAAAAACATTGTTCTTTTATGTTGATTTGTATGCAATATTTCATCAATATCTTCATTGTCCTTAAATAGAATGGGTTGCTCTTTTAACAGATGAAAAGTCAGCCTTTGAACTGGAGGCCATCTATGATGAATGTCAAAGGCAAGTATTCTCCAAACAGCTTCACAGGGAGATATATATCTACAATCATAATACTGTTTAATTTCATCTATAACCGGTGTCTCAGTAGAGTCTTTCTGAGGATTAGTAATTTTCAAATTTGCTCTATCTGGACCTTTGTTGACATATTTAAACAAATACTTGATTGAATTTGATTTGTTGCAATATTCTGTGTTAACATGAGCCTGATACCTCAATAGTAGCAATGGGCTATATGGGACAACATTCCTATTGTCTAACTTAATTCCATTTTTAAGAATGAATATTCCTTTATCTCGACGTCTGTAACATGGATATCCATCCTCATCAATAGTAGTCAACAATTTAAATTTCTTTGGGTAAAATTTTGAACATTTACCGTTAGTCATGCAAGGTGAGGAAAACCGAGCTGCTCCGCATGGCCCATGTATCATATACGTTGCAACTGCCTTTGACAATTTAGGATATAAATCTGCCTGCGATAATTCTGCTGAAATCACTCCATCAATGTCTGTTGGAGTTCTTAAATTTTTTTCTCCATCCAACCACAATAATATGTGGGCATGAGGCAAACCCCTTTTTTGAAATTCCACAGTGTACATACCTATAATAAGATAGAAATTGATTGAATTATAATGCAGAAAATCAGAACATAATTTTAAAATATGGATTAATCATTACCTGCATTAACTTTGCCAAAATATTCATCTTTTTTGAAGTCAACCATCATTTGATCTAATTTCATCTTGAATACTCTGCAAACTATATCTGGCCTATCAGCAGCAGTTAATCCTCTTGATGTAACAAAGTCACGTATTTCAGGCCAATTTACGTTGCAGGTAATTGTGATAAATAAATCAGGATATCCAAACCTTTTACAAATTGCCATTGCATCTTGGCAATTGTTGAACATATATCTCATTCCTCCCGTGAATGATGCAGGTAAAACTATACGCTTCCCAACTGCAGAAGAATTTGTTTCTCCTATATTCATTGCCTCTTGTACACCGTTGAGAATATCACAACGCATTGTTCTTTGGTTTGCTCTTATGAACGACAATCTTTGAGATTCAACCATAGTATATGCATCAACCAAGAATTGTTGAAACAGACGACGTGAATGAACTATATTTCCAAACTCAACACTTCTTTCTTGAATTCTAAATGCAATGAATTCTCTTAACGATATACGACTTCTTTTACGTTCTTTGCTATTGCGTATTGGAATATCTTCTTGATAACCATCTTCTCCAAAGGGGAATATTAAAGGATACTGTAATGGGATGAAGGCTGTATGTGTCTCATGCAACCTAAACACTTGTCCAGAAATTTTTTTCACTATGCTATCTCGTCCTACATCCAGGTTGCTCATATCACCGACAATTAACGCTGCTATCTCATCAGTTGTAGGGGTATTGTACACCCTTGGATCTTTTGAACGATGTCTAAATAACCTCAATCCAAAATCTGAATGTACATCAGAATTTACAAAATCTTTGACTCTTCTAAAACTTTTTGCCAGGACATTGTTATCATCAATCATCTTGGTAAGATCTTGAATCAATGATTTATCAAACTTCAACTCTTTCAAATTGGACCTAAATAAAATTTAAATAAATATTAATTCAAAATAATATTATAAATGAATCTGCTGAAAAGAAACTAACCTAATGTAACACATACCCAAAGTGAGATACTCTGTTTAAGAGTTCATTTTGTGTATCATATATGTAAAGTTGTGCGAACTTGGGCATTTCTCCACTGTGAGGTAGTAAGCTTCCAATCCTATGGTAGTTTTGTCCATGCAGAATAAATTGAGGAGGCCCAAAACCATCATTTACGGAAGAGTGAACTTTTCCTCCAATTGAAGTAAATGAAAACATACTATTGTAACCTCTGATATGTTGTAAATAGTGTTGGCTTCGTTGATCTTGACCATTTAATAACTCTAGAATCAATTTAGGAGGTTGTTGTAGGTAAGGTAGCTGTACTTTTCCTTTTTGGCAACATATAGAAAAATAAACCTTTAGGAAACTCTTTGTTTTGAAGGATCTTTCTTCATACCACACCTCGACCAAACAATATTCACATTGTATATTTGGTTGTCCAAATGAAACAATATCTATATTGAAATAATAAATAAGGTTATATATTACATTTACATTAATGAATTTAATTTGAATACAAAAAGTTAAAGTTAGAGACATGCACCTTCATTTTCAGCTTTTGAATACAATTCGGAAGTGTAAACTTCTATGCTCTGATCTGAACACGAAACAAAGTAAATCAAAGTGCTTTAGAAGCAATTAACTAAATTAAAAATAACATTTAAACTATTTTTATCACCATTATGTTCTTCGTTTTCGTCATGTTCTTCAAAATTCAAGGTCTTAGTAACTGATTGCAGGATTTGAGCACTGTATGTACTGCAACTTTTATCTAACCACATTGTGTTATTACCATTATTTGCTTCATTTTGCAGATCTTCAAAATTCAATCTCTTAGTCACTGATTGCAGGATTTCATCACTGTATGCCCTGGACCTGTTATCTAAGCTTATTGTTTTCTTAACTACACTTCCACGATTGTAATTACCTGTAGAAAAGTGCATTTAATAAGTATTAAAACATTTGTTAAGTTACAAATTGAATATCAATTTGTAATTACTTTTTGTCATAAATGTATCAAAAATAGTAATTTTTTAAATTTATAATTATAGTACCTCTTCCTGGATGATATTTTTCCCGCAATCTACCAATTAAGTTTTTGGTATTTCCTCCTGTATTTTTGGCCTCATTTGGATTAATAGAAACAAAATAACATTTAACAATTATCTATATTAGTATATATTCCACTCTGTATTATCAGTATCAAATTTAATGAACCTAATTACATGAGGAGTTGTGAACTCACCATGAAGGTATTCTGTAAGGCTATTTTGTCCTTTAGTAATAGTTCCCATTGATGACACTACTTTCGTAGTTGAATGCATAGTGTTGACTTCTTTGTTTGCTGTCATGTTTTTAGAAACTGCGTAATCTCTTCCCGTAATAACCGATGATTGAGAAGAAACATAATGAATTGACTTGACAGTATTTAAACCTACAAAAATTATTTTGAAATCAATTATTTGAATTATCTTCAATACTGTAGTAATATAAGTAATGTAGTAATATAATCAGTACACAATTCATTGTAAGAACATAATGTAATTAAAAAACTTAGGAGATGATTACATTCAATGACATAGTGTGTTAGTTAAATAAAAAGCGAAATGCAATTGTAACAAATAAATTGATTCTATGGTTTAAATTTATTGTTCTTTTACAGAATTCAATTTAGTTGAACAATAATTTTAACTGTACTTCAATTATAAAGAGGTAGAGTACCTGTTCTTTTGATATTTGTATTGTGCATTTCAGACTGTATATTTTTTCGTTTTCTTGTGGCAGAGTTTGCATCATCAATATCCAAAACTAAAAAAATAAGTAATTAGTAATATATATATATATATAAATATATATATACATAAAATATGGTAGTTTGAAGTAAAAAAACAGATAAAATTAAGTTTACCATGGCTTCTCCCAGATAAGGATATTGTTTTCTGACTTTGATGATAAGATTTTGTTGTTCTTGCATTTCTTGCCTTTTCAGGATGACAACCTAAACAAAATAAATTCGAAAATAAAGTAAAAAAATTTACACTAAGATTTCTCATTTAAAGCAAAACAAAAAATAAAATCAACTTACCATTACTTATCTCAATTAACGGTTCTCTGTTGGGAATGACTTGTTCTGCGAATAGTAATAAATTATATTATATAAATATATGTGAATATGAAATAAAATAGCATAGATTCAATTCAAGCTGAAATAGTTATCTGAGTTAATGCTATTCCATTTACAATTTCTCATACTATAATTAAAAAAAAATGGATTTATTTGACGGAAACAGAAAAAAAACATATAACAATATTTTCTCATTATTTTGGATGAAAAATAATATTTACGAATTCAAACTACAATGATGTGAATGTTCAGAAAAACAATGAAGAACATATATGACTCAAGAAACGTAAATATAAATATATTGTATTCCATGATTCATTACCGTTTGCTTGAGAATGAGAACCAACTCCATTTGTTGTAGTAAACTTTGGCCTCAGTTGCTCCATAACTTCAGAGAGTTTTGTACTCAGAAATAACTATTTTCAGGTATAGAAATCCTATTGTTATAAATACTTAGTGTCTAAACTATCTTTCTTTTGCCGCCAAATTCTTTTAGAGATTTGGAGGAACATTAGTTCCTTATTTCTCATTACTTTTTCCATAATACATTTAATAAAAATACTTATCTTATTTGTTACTGTGCAAAATATATAAATGTTAAAGTAAGAAGTTAATAAATTTTTAAAGGATATGAAGTTAAAATCAAAAATCAATTAAACATTTAATTCAGTATAAGTAATACCTAAAATCAAATATAATATTCTATGTCATTGGTCATTAATAAAAAAAGGTTAAAGAGACAACTCCTTTAAAAAGTTACCTTTCACCAGTGAATAGAGTTGTAGTCTTGTCCATCATTTGGAAATGTAACCTAATTAAAAACTTATAATCACAACAATAAACTGAATAAGCAATTTAGGCAGTATAAGTTTTCAATGAAGACAATGGAATGAATGAATGCAATGGATATCCAAAATGGGATCTTAACTTTTTATATGTGTGGAAACAAATTTGCTTTTCTATTCAAAAGAATGTCTTTCTATTTTAAGCATTGTCATTAATGAAATTCTTGTTTGACTTTAGAAAGAACCCACCTGCAAGTAAATATATTTGTCAGGTTGAATACAGAACAAATTTAAAGTAGCAATTATTTGTAAAGAATAACCTTAAAGAATGTCCAATTTAGTGGTCAAAAAGATGAAAGCATAACATTTAAACATGGATAGCATTATTTTGAGAATCGTAGTAAGCAAAAAAAGGAAAACTTTATGTATGTTTGTTCTGCACAAATCAAAAAGTTGTCTTCAATTTAACACAAAAAAGGAAACCTTGCAAGAAACCCTAAAATTTGTCAACGATCCAAAAAATCTCCCATTTTCTTACATTGTCGGTTCAATGTGTTCTAATGCCTAATTCCATGAAAAAGATAAATGAACAAACAAAAATCATGTATAAGTAAACTCTTAATAAAATAGGTATGCTAACCCGTGCAATGCACGGGAATATTTTAAATATTTAATATTTAAATAATAATATTATAATAATAAATTTATACATCCAAATTAAAAATATGGTAGAGTCCATTATAATTATAAATCAAAATTATATGAATTATTAACAAACAATTTAAGAATATATCAAATAGATAAAAATAAAAATATTATGACTCAAATTAAAAATAAGTGTTTGATCTTGGCTTTTGTTTATTGTCATAACAAAGCACAAAGATATAGTGAATTGTCTTCTCTGAAACTTAAAAGGCAGGCCTGATTCATAAGAAGTATCAATAACATTCTTCCCCAAGTGAATTACTTGTAATCTTGTTCCATTGCAAAGTCCATTGGCTTGATCAATATTCCTTATAAGCATTATTGGAACTCCAACTTTTAATTTAACACAATGATTAGGAATTCCCGAGCATTTGATATCATTCTAACATTCAGTTGTAAACCACACTTGAGCATTTTCTTGTTGATCAGATTGGCAAGGGTGTCTGAACTTAAATAACTAACTTCTTCTTCGGGATTAAAGATAAAATGAACTCATTCACTTCGTCCACACATTCTATAGTAGAACATAGTATTGCACCATCATCAAAAAATCCATCAGAGGTAAGATTCTACATGTAGCCTGGATAAACAAATTTAACCAAGTGTAATAAAGGTTGTTCAACATGTAGAATTAAAATTTCTTATAGTATTTCAATAGTTATTTGTCCCAACTCATTTAAATTCATATCTCCATCTCCAATATGAAGTATCCAATCAACAAACTCTTTTATTTATGTTGTAGTTTGCATTGATTTCTCACTGCTTAATTTCATATTCTCTGTAAGTTTCAAGACTTTGCAATGTTTCCATAATTCCACGTAGTTTACTATTGTCTTCACAATGTCATATCTTGATCCATTTTTTTACAACAGGCAATATTGTCTAAAATCTTCTCAATAGTGTAACAAACAATCTTCTCAACTGAATTCCTGAAGCAAGGTTGTTGGCCTCTATAATGGCATTAGTAAATTTTTTATCATCTGCCAATAGCCCCATCGCATAGCAAGTCTCTTTATATGTTTTGTAAATTACCCCATTAACAGTGTTGATGTTATCATAATTACAACACCCTTTTTATAATTTAACAATATCCTGAGATAATATAATTCTCTTGAACCAGGAGGAATATATGTAAGCCTTCCAATTCTAACATCCATCTTCCTTGGCTTTCATTCTCTTCGTTCTGCCATCCAAACAAATTGGCTAGGATATTCAGAATAGGTCAAATGTTGCCCCTCTAGATAAATTTTATTAATCTCAAACCAAGCTAAAAACATTTTTCGTTTATGTTAATTTGTGTTCAATATTTCATCAATTTCTTTGTTGTCTTTAAATAGAATGGGTTGCTCACAGATGAAAAGTCAACCTTTGAACTGGAGTCCATCTAGTTGACAATCTAATTGACAAAGCATGCCAAGCAACAAACAATGGGAATTGAATAACATAATTTTCTTACTTTAGCTGACATAAATTGAGTGTTGAGCAATATTGAGTTATAATATCAACACATTTCAATCACCGTTGCAAATAATAGAACTGATGGATGGAAATATATGAAAGATAAGAAACTATTTTTCTACGTGTCATACGTGTACTGTTAAGTCTTAGAAAAAAACAGGAAGTAGAAGTATTATTTTGTCATTCTAATGTTGTATTTCCTGCTTTCGAAAAAGTTCATCAGTCAAATCAAATTTAATGTGATCATGTTATTATTCTTATTTTATTTTAAATAACATTAAAATATTTTATATTTTATATTTCAATTCATTTTAAAAATTAGTTCTTAGTTCTTATATAAATAGTGATAATAATAATATTATATTATTATATTTGACCTTTTTTTCATTTAAAAAAATAACACACATTTTATGTCTCTTTTGAAAGTTACATTTATTTAATGATATTTGACATTTATAAATTTTGAATTAACTTTTATTAAACTAAAATAAGTATGATAGTCCATATAGTGAAAAAATTATAAAATAACAAATTGAAATAAAGAATATAAAATAACATTCCATAATAACATTTATTCAGACAATGTTAGAAATGAATTTAAATTTCTATATTGTTAATATGCTTAAATTAAATAAACTTCAAAAATAAAATTAAATTAAATTAAACACATAACATGAAAACAAAACTTGTAATATTAAAATAAGCAAAACAAATACATATTAAATTTTGAATAATTTAGAAATTTTATTAATTTTCTATTTTTATTTAAGAATGACATTATAAATTTTTGGATTTTTATTTTATTTCAGATTTTGAATAATTTAGAAATTTAATTTATTTTATATTTTCATTTAAGTAGAACATTAAATTATTTAATTTAGTATTTATTTTACATTATTATTTAAGTAGAAATGTTAAAAAATTATGAATTTATATTTATTTAAGATTTTGAAAATTTATAAATTTTATTTATTTAATATTTTTAAATTAAAAATAAAGTAATTTAAGATTTTTATTTATTTAAAATTTTGAAAAACTTATAAATTTTATTTATTTAAAATTTTATTTATTATACGATTGTGACAGTAATGCTAACAGATTATTATTTTATTATTACTATTATTAATATTTTATTATTATTTTTATTGTTATTTTTTATTTTACACTGCACTGTAATTAATTTACCTAAACCTATATTTATAGTTTTATTTTACAATTTTTTCTGAATACTAATACACATATATACACATATACATAAACATTACATATACCAATACACGTCATAACCATAACAATTGTCATTTCAATCAATTTCATTCAAATGTTATTCATACCTACTTATTTAATATTTTATATTTAATTTAATATTTAATCTAAATGATTTTAATTATTTAATATTTATATTTAAATCTATCTTTATATCTTGATATTTATTTATTTCTTTTATATCTTTATCTTTATATTTAATATTCATTTAATTTAAAATTTATTTGTTTATTTTATTTATTATTAGATGATTGTGTAAATTTCTTTTATTTATTATACGATTATGATAAGATAGTATGTACGTAAAAAAAATAGTTGACATAATAATCATTCACAAATATTTGACATTTATAAATTTTGAATTATTTTTTATTAAATTAAACAAATTATAATAATTCATACAATACAACAATTATAAAATATTATATTGAAATAAAAAAATACAAAATAACATTTCATAATAAAATTTAACATGAAATTACATAACTTTAGCAGGTAGGTAAACAAAACTTCATAACTAAACCAAAGTAAACAAAATTAATTTTCTCTAGTGAAGATTACAATAATTTCCAAATATTCCATGTACTATTTAATTAAATGTTTCCAAAAATTAATAGAATTATATTCGTCTCTTAGCAAGTAAGTATGTCCAATACATTATATGAGAGTTTAATATATCCGTAGTACTTCCTCCAATATAATCTTATAATGTTAGTGTAAATAAATAATATTAATGTAAAAGTAAAATTAAATACATTAAATTAAATTGAATGAATAAAAATGTAGGTTTCTTTTTTTATGAACCTTATTTCATATTTTTATTTAACTAAAATATTAAATCATTTAGATTTATATTTATTTTACATTTTTATTTAAGTAAGGAATAAAATAAATTAGGATTTTTATTTTTTTAAAAATTTGGAAAACTTAGAAATTTAATTAATTCAGATTTTTAGTTAATAATAACATTAAATAATTTAGGATATGTATTTAGTTAAAATGTGAATAATTTAGAAATTTTATTGATTTTAGATTTTTATTTAAGAATGACATTATAAATTTTTTGATTTTTTTTTATTTCATATTTTGAATAATTTAGAAATTTAATTTATTTCATATTTTTATTTAAGTAAAATTTATATTTGGTATTTATTTTATATTATTATTTAAGTAGGAATGTTAAAAAATTATGAATTTATATTTATTTAAGATTTTTGAAAATTTTATAAATTTTATTTATTTAATATTTTTTAAATTAAAAATAATTAATTTAAGATTTTTATTTATTTAAAATTTTGAAAAACCTTTAAATTTATATATTTAAAATTTTATTTATTATAAAATTGTAACAGTATGTGCTAATAGATTAATATTTTGTTATTACTATTATTAATATTTTATTATTATTATTATTTATTTTACACTGCACTCTAATTAATTTACCTATACCAATACTTATAGCTTTATTTTACAATTTATTTTAAATACCAATACACATATATACACATATACATAAACATTACACATACCAATACACATCATAACCTTAACCATTATCATTTCAATCAAATGTGGATTCATACCTGCTTATTTAATATTTTATATTTAATTTAATATTTAATCTAATTGATTTTAATTATTTAATTCTTTAATATTTATATTTAAATTTATCGATATATCTTGATATTTATTTATTTCTTTTATATCTTTATCTTTATATTTAATATTCATTTAATTTAAAATTTATTTGTTTATTTTATTTATTATTATATGATTGTGCAAATTTTTTTTATTTATTATACTATTGTGATAAGATAGTATGTAGTAAGAGATTATTATTTTTATTATTATCATTATTAATATTTTATTATTATTATTATTACTATTATTATTATTTTACATAAAAGAAATAAAAGAAAGAGTTTACGTAAAAAATAGTTGACATAATAATCATTCACAAATATTTGACATTTATAAATTTTGAATTATTTTTTATTAAATTAAACAAATTATAATAGTCCATATAATACAACTATTATAAAATAACATATTGAAATAAAAAATATAAAATAACATTCCTTAATAACATTTAACATGAAATTACATGTAGCTAAACAAAACTTCATAACTAAACCAAAGTAAACCGAATTAATTTTCTCCAAGATTACAATAATTTCCAAATGTCCCAGGTACTATTTAATTAAATGTTCCAAAAAAAATAATAGAATTATATTCGTCTCTTAGCAAGCAAGTATGTATAGTACATTATATGAGAGTTTAATATATTTCGTAGTACTTCCTCCAATATAATGTTATAATGTTAGTGTAAAATAAATAATATTAATGTAAAAGTAAAATTAAATATATTAAATTAAATTGAATGAATAAAAATGTAGGTTTCTTTTTTTCTGAACCTTATTTCAAATTTTTATTTAAATAAAACATTAAATCATTTAGATTTTATATTTATTTTACATTTTTATTTAAGTAGGGAATAAAATAAATTAGGATTTTTATTTGTTTAAAAAATTGAAAAATTTAGAAATTTAATTAATTTATATTTTTAGTTAATAATTACATTAAATAATTTAGGATATGTATTTAGTTAAAATTTGAATAATTTAGAAATTTTATTGATTTTGGATTTTTATTTAAGAATGACATTATAAATTTTTAGATTTTGTTTATTTTATATTTTAAAAAAATTAGAAATTTAATTTATTTCATATTTTTATTTAAGTAAAATTTAGATTTGGTATTTATTTTAGATTATTATTTATGTAGGAATGTTAAAAAATTATGGATTTATATTTATTTAAGATTTTGAAAATTTTATAAATTTTATTCATTTAATATTTTTTTAAATTAAAAATAAAGTAATTTAAGATTTTGTATTTATTTAAAATTTTGAAAAACTTAGAAGTTTTATTTATTTAAAATTTTTACGATTGTGCTAGTATGTGTTAAGAGATTATTTTTTTTTATTATTATTATTACTATTGTTATTTTTTATTTTACACTGCACTCGTAATTATTTTATCTTTACCTCTACCTATAACTTTATTTTACAATTTTTTCTAAATACCAATACACATAAACATTACCCATATCAATACACATCATAATCGCTGTCATTTCAATCAATTCCAATTCAAATATCCATTCATACCCTGTTTTTTTAATATTTCATATTTAATCTAATTGATTTTAATTATTTAATTTATTTAATTATTTAATTTATTTAATTATTTAATATTTATATTTAAATTTATTTTTATATCTTGATATTTAATATTTATTTATTTTAAAATTTATTTGTTTTTTTTATTTATTATTGTTCTATTTATTATTATAAATTGTGCAAAAAGATCTTAGAAAATCCTCCGCTATCAAAAATAAAAAGACGGTAAATGTTTACTACTGTAATTAAATTTGTTTCAATGGACAAAACCTAAACTCATACAAAAAAAATTATACTATCAGTACTTTCATAAATAGAAGACAAATGACGAATTAATTACCTTAAACAACTATAAGAATCAAAAATTAATTATTATATTATTTAAAATTCTATTCCAAAATTGATTTTTTTAATGTGTTTACATGGAACTGAAAAAAACACAATCAAAGAAGTACAGGAAAATTTCAATTAGTAAATTATTCATGAGTTGAAAAATCTAAATGACTGAAAACTTCATTTATTTAATGGTATTTGATATTTATAAATTTTCAATCAACTTTTATAAACTAAAATAACTTTTATTTGTGTAAAACATTAAATCATTTATTTTTGTATTTATTTAAGAATTTGAATGAAATGCTAAATAATAGTAATCTTGAACATTTTATATGAATCAGAAAGGTAATTAATGTTGTTAAAATTTTAAAATCTTGAAAAATTAAATATTTGAACATTTGTAATAATAATAATAATATTGGAATTGGAAATAGTGTGTAGCATAAGAAGTCAGAAGATATGAATCACAAAGATAATTAATGTTATTAATGTTGTTGAAATTTTAAAATTTTAAAATTTTAAAATCTGAAAAATTAAATATTTGAATATTATTAGTAATAATAATATTGGAATTATAAGTTTGCAGAAGTCAGAAAAAAAAAATGAATCAAAAGTTAATTAATGATCTTGAAATTATAAAATTTGAAAATATGAAAAATTAAATATTTGAAGATTAATAATAATAATAATAATTTGGAAATTGGAAATAATATCTGCTAATATGCATAAATTAAGTAGAAAATTTTATTTACAAATTTTATTTTTTTAAATTATTATTTAAGTAGAAAATAAAATAATTTAGGATTCGTATTTGTTTAGAATTTTAAAAAACTTAGAAATCTTATTAATTTTAGATTTTTATTAAATAATTTAGAATATGGATATATTTAGAATTTTGAAATTTATTTTATATAGACTTTTATTTAAAAATGACATTAAATAATTTAAATTTTTTATTAATTTTCAATTTTTATTTAAGAATGACATTAAATTTTTGGGACTTATATTTATTTAGGATTTTAAAAACTTATAAATTTTATTTAGCTTAGATTTTTATTTAAGTAGGAAATAAAATAATTTAAAATTTTATATTTATTTCATATTTTTAACTTTAATTACCATTAATATTTTATTTTATTGATTAATTTGCCAATATTATAATTTATAATGTGTTCATAAAATCAAATGGAAAGAAAATCAAAGATATTAACTTTGTTATGATTTGGCAGTCTTTACTTTATTCCATGATATCTGTTTATACATTCATATAAAATCAAATTAACTTATGGTTTGAAAATCTTGATTTATGATTTAAATTTAAATTATGGTTTAAGTGAATATTTGTTTCACTGTATTAACAAAAACATACTATCGAGTAGTTAATAAAAATTGTACGAAGAAAACCAACCCTGTATACATTGTAAAAATCAGTATAATTCACTATAATTTAGTACAAATTATGTGAAGCCGGACACAACAAATTAGATCAACTACAATTTAAAATTTAAATTAAAAAAAATATAATTATATTACATATTACATTGAAATTACATGAGATTTATCTTATACAACATATCAATTATACATGAATAAATAAATAAATCAAAAAATTCCTAAAAAAACTTAATCCTATTCCTACATAAATTATTAAATGTTGAATACATGATTTTCACATAAAATTATGCCAAATACTCCATTAAATCAGACTATAATGATAGAGAGCTCAACAAAAATAATATAATACATATTATTATTCAAATTAGAACCTGAACTCTTGAACTCAATAGAAAAATATAATAATACACCTTCCGATTCAAATTCTCTAACAGAAAAATGTATACAAATATTAATGCAATAAATATCTTGTTAAAATTTACTCTAGTGGCAAAAAATATATATAAATGCATAAAAAACAAACATAAATGAAAAAAATATCACAAAAATGATATATATTACTTATTACTATTTACTAATTACTAACATTACTAATTACCGATATATATATATATATATATATATTACTAACTAAATTTAATTAATAGTTAAATTAAATATATTAATATTGATATATTAAAATATATGAAATATTTAAATATATTAAATATTTAAATATGTTAACTTAAAATATATTAACAAAATAAATTACAAATATACATATATTAAAATTTAAAATATTAATACATTAAATTAAAATGGAGTGATATGACATAAAAGAGTAAGAATCAGAAATCATCATTACACATAATTATAAATTATATTGGAATTAGAAATGAACCATTAAAAATATAAAACAATAATAACATGTTATAATGACATTCAGAATATATAATGGAGTGATATGACATAAAAGAGTAAGAATCAGAAATCATCATTACACATAATTATAAATTATATTGGAATTAGAAATGAACCATTGAAAATATAAAACAATAATAACATGTTATAATGACATTCAGAATATATAATGGAGTGATATGACATAAAAGAGTAAGAATCAAAAATCATCATTACACATAATTATAGATTATATTGGAATTAGAAATGAACCATTGAAAATATAAAACAATAATAACATGTTATAAGGACATTCAGAATATATAATGCAAAAAGGTAATTAGGTTGCTCAGATTAAATAATAATAATAATAGTTAAATAATATAAATATAAATGGGTGGAAACAAAAATACCTTTTTAAAGTTGGATCAAATGCACAAATTAGATGAAGAAAAAAAAAATGACAAAGTCACCAATAAACCCTAAATGAGATGAACATAATGCATCAAGAAAACTTTGAACAGACAGAAAATCTTGAACATAAAACACTACAAAACTCCATCATAAACTTCGATAAAAAAAAACCTAGAAAAGTCAGAAACTTTGAACAGAAAACGAAGAATGTAAAAAAGAATGGAGAAAAGAGACTGGAGAAAACAAACCAATAAACCGCATCCGCCAAAAAGATAAAAGACAGTACAAAAATCTATCAGAAACTTCAATCGGAATAACCTAGAAAAGCCAGAAACTTTGAACAGAAAAGCCTGAAACTTTGAACAGAAAATGAAGAATGTCAAAAATAGTGGAGAAAACAAACCATAAAACAGATCAAGAGTATGATTCCGAAAAGATAATAGACAAAAAATATCAAAACACAATAGAAATGTGAGAAGGAGAAAACAAACCAATAAACAACATCCACCAAAAAGATAAAAGACAATACAAAACTCCATCAGAAACTTCGATCGGAATAACCTAGAAAAGCCAGAAACTTTGAACAGAAAAACCTGAAACTTTTGAACAGGAAACGAAGAATGTCAAAAATAGTGGAGAAAACAAACCATAAAACAAATAAAGAGTATCGTTCGAAAAGATAATAAACAAAAAAATATCAAAACACAAAGAAGGAGAAAACAAACCAATAAACAGCATCCGCCAAAAAGATAAAAGACAATACAAAACTCCATCAGAAACTTCGATCGGAAAAACCTAGAAAAGCCAGTAACTTTGAACAGAAAAGCCTGAAACTTTTAACAAAAAACGAAGAATGTCAAAAATAGTGGAGAAAACAAACAATAAAATAGACAATACAAAACTCCATCAGAAACTTCAATCGGAAAAACCTAGAAAAGCCAGTAACTTTGAACAGAAAAGCCTGGAACTTTTAACAAAAAACAAAGAATGTCAAAAATAGTGGAGAAAACAAACCATAAAACAGATGAAGAGTATCATTCAAAAAGATAATAGACAAAAAATATCAAAACACAACAGAAATGTGAGAAGGAGATGAACAAAGGATAGAATAGATTACCTGAATCATGGACAATGAAAAGAAGAGAACCGAAGAAATAAAAAATGGCTCGGACATAGCTCGAACAGAAATAAAAAATGGAGATTAAGGATGAGCTAAAATGTTGAACATAAAACAAACAGAGTACAAAAAATATAAAAAATGCACAAAAAATGTGAGATTGAGATGAACAAAGATATAAAAGATTACCTGCTCCATGAAGAATGAAAAGAAGAAAATCGAACAAAAATGAAAAATTGATCTATACAACAACGTGTATATATATATAGTAAAAAACAATCGTCATTTCCATTTCAAATTTCAAAAGAAGGCGCCATTTCTACAGATGTCTAAGGGTGATTTTAGGCAAAAATGCTTTCCAATACAGCAGCTCTGCAGTTGCCGAAATGGTGAAAAAGAGTACAAGAAAAAATGAGAGAAAGGGGCAAAAGATTGAGATGTGATTAGGGTTTGAGAAAAAAAAGGGATGAGAGAGAAAAAGGGTTTTAAAGAAAGAGGACTGAGAAAGCAAAATGAGAGAGAATGGGGAAATTAAACGGGATGAGAGAGAAAAAAAAGTGAGTTTGAAAATGTGCTACGTGGCACGTTCTGGTTGGCCCAGATGTGTTGTGTTGATTGGTGGAAGTTTTTCTACTTTTGGTATTAAATGTTTTTGATTTTTTTTTTCAAAATTTTGTGGAGAGGACACGTGTTTAAACTTACCCTGAGAGTTCCCTCTATTTGTATTATGTATAGATTTGTCATATGTTATTGTAGGTATTTAATAATCAAAATGGGCTCTTGGAGTGGGTGAGAAGTGTTGCCTATAGTTATGAATTTTTTATTGTTATATTAAGGTCAGATACATGGATTGGGCAACAAGGAAGGATGATGTACGTATTATTAGGTTGTGAGAGAGGAGGCAAATACAGACAATATGAAAAAGACATAGATTAATTTGTGGTGAAGGGTGGATGGTGAAATTAATTTGTGGATCTCACAATCATGACTTGAGTCATTTGTACGCTGGAAGGTTAAATGTTGATGAAAAGGATATGGTTGAGGATATGACAAAGACTTCAGTAAAGCCAAGAAATATTTTACTAACCATGAAAGAGAGAAATGAGAAGAATGTGACAATGATAAAGCAAGATTATAATGCAATGAATGTTCATCAAAGATCACAACGAGGTACAGGATAAAAATGCAACAATTGATGATGTTACTGGAGTGAGAAATGTATGTGCATTGGTGTAGGTTTGAAGACTTGTCAAATGTCATGCAAGATATATTTTGGACACACCCAGATTCAGTAAAACTAGTGAATTCATTTAACATTGTCATATTAATGGATAGTATACATACAAAACTAACAGGTACATGATGACTTGAGATTGTTGGAATTACATAAACGAGGTTGACATTTTCTATTGCATTTTGTTTACTAGCAACTGAAAAGGAAAATAACTTTGTGTGGGCCATTGACATAAAGGGTTTTTTTTAGAGTTAATGGATACCCTAAGGTCGTGGTGTGATAGAGATGTTATCTTAATGATGTTAGAATTAGAGGCCTTAAACAAGAGGGGGTGAATTGTTTTTGAAAGATTTTCGCAAGTATTGAAGGTAGAGTGAAATATGAAGAATCAGTCAATTAGAAAACTGTTCAACAAAAGAGAAAACTGTTTTTAGTTTGATTCCATAAAATCAACCAGTTGTTTTTGCGAAACAACCGATTGTTTATACCAGCAGAATTGAAAATCAAATATAAAACAATTTAATGAGTGTAAGGATAGAGAGATTCACACAAGATGTTTATACTAGTTCACTCTTAACCAAGAGCTACATCCAGTCCTCAGCTAACCACTGAGAATTCACTATGTAATCAAACCTAGATTACACAACACACACCAAAGTGATTATCTTGAACCCTTCAAGAAAACACACCACACAGTTTTCAGAACAACCCTCTGAAACTGCATCACACCAATTCACACAGAAGGGAATAGAATACATTTGGATAAAATCAAAGATTACAATCCAGAAATACAAGACGATCATATTCCACACTTTGAGATGATCCAAAAGCTCTTTGAAATCCTGAAAACTTATTTTAATTGATCTCTCTTTCTTAGTTAATGACCAGGAGCGTAAAACAACCCTTTTACACTTCAATCATATGGTCAAAGCATTTAATTCAAGAACCAAAAGCAGTTTGAATAATTAAAACAAATTAAAGTCTCTTAACAAAATTTTGTTAAGGTTTTCAGAAAAACAACCAGTTTAATTCTCGAAACAACCGGTTGAATTGGTTTGACAACAAAGTCAAAACAAAGTCAAGCTTTTCAAATCCTTTTCAAAATCCATTAAGTGTAAAACTGTTAGAATATATGGCCTTAAACGAGAGGGGGGTGAATTGTTTAAGAGGGATTTTCGCAAACTTTGAAGGTATAATGAAAATCAATGCTGAATTACAGAGAAAGAAATCAAAGAAACAAAGAACCAAAACTGTTTCAAGATGATATCAGAAAAACAATCGGTTGTTTCTTCGAAACAATTGGTTGTTTTTATCAGCAGTTTATAAAAACAACTTAAAAACAGAATTTCAAGAGTTAAGGGTAAGAGATAAGCACGCAAGCAATTTATACTGGTTCACTCTTACACCAAGAGCTACATCCAGTCCCCAGAAACCACTGGGTATTCCACTATGCAATCAAAACCAGATTACAAACACCACACACCAAAGTAGTGACCTTGAACCCCTCAAGAAACACACTACCTTTGGCAAACCACACCAAGAGTGTTGATCTTGAACCCCTCAAGAACACACAACACTCCTTGACAACACAACTACAGAAATACAGTAATCAAGGAAGAAGGGAATAGAATACACCTGGGTATTACAAAGCTTAAAGATCAGAATTAGAACCCAATTCTATTCCACACACTTAAGAATGATCCAAAGCTCTTTTCAAATCTTGGAAAAACTGTTATTGATAAACTCTTTCTGTTACTCCAAGATTAGGAGCGTAAAACCACCTTTATAAAGACCCACAAAGTGGTCAAAAGCATTTAATAAAGGAGCCAAGTTAGTTAGGATCATTTAAAACATATTAAAACTGCTTAACAAAATTCTGTTAAGGTTTTCAGGAAAACAACCGGTTGTTTTGTCGAAACAATCGATTGTTTTGGTTTGACAGCAAAGTCAACCAAGTTTTTCAAAAACAGCTAAGGCAAAACAACCTGTTGAATTTTTGACAGCTTTTTAGAAAACACATCTTTTCAAAAGGTTAAAGATTCAAATGAACTTGGATCATCTTAAGAAGTGAATTAACGAGTTTCATACAACTAGACAACACACACACCCAGCAGCAAGGTCTTCAAGCTTTCCTCTTGGATTTGGAGACATCAAAGCATCTTGTTCAACAATCTCCCCCTATTTGATGAAGACAAATCCCTGGTTTGTTTGTGTTGTTGTTTTTGAACTTGAAAGGTCCTGCAAAACAGAATTTGTGCATATACAAAGCAAGTATACCAGGAGGATACCAAGGCACATAAAACCAGTTTTCTGCATAAGCCTTTAAGCAGAAAAACTAGTCAAATAACCATAAAAACCAGTGCCAAAAATGAGACTTGTGTGCAGCAGAACAATGGTGAATAATAACATGGCAGCAGCAGAATTTAAACCATGATAAAACCAGATAACACCAGAGTGTATCAGCAGCACCACAATACATAAAACCACACCATTCTCCCCCTATTTGTCTTCTCAAATAGAATGAAAGAAGGGATACAAACAGCAGAATTTCCAGCATTGAAAACCAGCATATAGCAGCAACATAATAAACCAGAAAACCTGTGTGTTGTAGCAGCACCATTGCAGGAACAAATCTTTGATACCATATTAGAATTGCAGCAAAATCTATGGTGTATCAGAGCTATGACAGCAGCAAAATCAAAGTACCATAGACCCCAGAAATTTCAGCAAGGAGACCACAATTTCTCCCCCAATCTTTTCTTCATTCAACAATTCAAGTTGGTTAAATGATTGCTCAAGAGGTGGATTTGGTAGACACATTCTCTCTTCTGTTAAGAGCAAACCTTCTAGATAATCCAAAGATACATTCACAAATATTCATCAACCCCATGATCACCAATGTGGTTTCCATTCATAAAAAGCTTTGAATTTCAAGGATGACAAAGAATATGTCTCTTTATGATCTAATTCAGAGGCACAAAGAATGCACATTTGACTCATAATGAGTTATGAAAGAAAATAAACAGTTGTAATCATGCATAAGAAATCATGACAACTTTATTCAAATGTTCCAGAGGTAAAACAATCGGTTGTTTTTCTGAGACAGCAAGAAAATGTTATTTTTCAAAGCAAATCATCTTTCAAAGTGATGGGAAATGCATAATGAAATACATTCATACCTTTGCATTACCTCAAGCATGTTTAGAATCTCATTTGGTCTTATGAAGCCAAAAGCATAGGATGAACATATACAACTTACTTTACAAAGGATGAACATATACAAGTTACTTAGCCTCTCATACCACATTGCCTTGGAGCTTGCTTAAGCCCATACAAGGCCTTTTTCAGCTTGTATACATGGTTAGGATGTTGATGATCTTCAAAGCCCGATGGTTGTTCAACATAGACTTCCTCATTGATGATTCCATTGAGGAAAACACTCTTAACATCCATTTGAAACAATTTGAATCCCCTCAAACAAGCAAAAGCCAGCAGCAACCTTACAGCTTCTAATATTGCAACTGGAGCAAAGATTTCACCATAATCTATGCCTTGTTCTTGATTATAACATTTAGCCACAAGCTTTGCCTTGTTCCTTGTAATTACTCCAGATTCATCCAGCTTGTTTCTGAAAACCATTTGTATCCAATGATGTTCTCCACTTAAAGATCCCTTGGAATTCTCCATTCCTTTGGTAGCTCTTCCTGTTGCAGAATTTCAACCGGTTGTTTCGCAAAATCAATCGGTTGTTTTTCTGGACAGAATTTCAGCTTCTCCAAGGTGATGTTCTGCTCATCTTCTTCTGCATAAACCTTTGTAGAACTTTGATCATTCTTCATCATAGCACCTGTACTTGAAGGGTCTTGTAACACATAATTGATGCATATACAAAGCAAGTATAGCAACAAGATAACAAGACACACACAAACCAGTTTTCTACATATACAACATTAGCAGAAAAACCAAAAAAAGTTGAAGTAATCAAGTGCTTTCAAGTGCAAAGAAGAAACAACATAATGCATCAGTTTTAAAGCTATCTTATACAACCAAATCAAGCATAAACAGCTCCCCCTATTTGATCTACAAATAGACAATGAGAAGGGTTGTACAAAGCAAAAATTAGAATGATAATAGAGTAGTCCAGCAATACAAACAATTTTGACATTTCAAGAATAGAACATGTCATAGAGCTTTCAAGAAAACAAGTGGATATAATCTTTTATTATCAGATTCCGAGGCACATTCAATGTATATTTGTCCAAAAGCAAGATTGGAAAGAGAGGAATGGTTTAATCATGCATAAGCAAACTTGACAACATTATACAAAGATGCCAGAGGAAAAACAATCGGTTGTTTCAAAAAAAACAATCGGTTGTTTTACTGTGACAGCAAAAAAGACATTTTTCATAACCAGAAATTACCTTTTAAATTGATGAAAATGCAGTATGCAATTTGTTCATACCTTTGCATAGAGAACCCCAATAGATTCACCCAAAAAGAAGACTTTGAGATGTTCATATGGTCACAAGGCACACTTACATAAATTGAGAAATGAAAACACACATACTCTCTTTGAAGTTTCTCTTTTGATCAACACTATGCATGTGCCAAGATGTCTCTTGACTTTCAAAGAACCTTGCAAGACATATACAATTGAAAGTGTAGGTACAAAGATTGACTTTACTCTTGTCACTTTACCCTTTGACAGTCATTCTTCAAGCCCAAAGATGATTCTTGGCTGCCAAGGATACCTACAAGAAAAGATTAAGACGCAAGATTTGGTCCCCTTATGAATTTGGGTCCTATGATGTTAGTAGGAGTCTTAGGAACCTTAGAAACCTTAGGAACCTTAGGAACCCATTTCAAAATACCTTTAGGAACAGAAAACCTTCTTACTCTGCAGAATCTAATAGTGTGACCCCTTTTCATGCAATAATGACAAATTTCAACTGGTTGTTTCGATAAAACAACAGGTTGTTTTTCAAAGAAACTTGAAAAGGGTTTTGAAACAAATTTGTTCTTGCTGTTTGGATTAAACCCCAACCCAGCCTTGCCAAAAACACATTTTTGAGAAGCAAGAACAGTTTCAAGATTGGATTGGCCTTTGGAAAACTTGTCCATGGTTTTCAAAAGATATTGAACCTTCTTTTGAAGAGATTCACAATTTTCACAAAAACTTGAATCAACACACTTACAAGAAGAGTTTTGGTAAATCATTTCCAAATTTTCAAAATCAGTTTTTGAATTGTTCAACTCTTCTTCCAAGATCTTGACTCTATTTTCCAATGAGTTGTTCAAATCTTTCAACCGTTTATTCAAAAGGGCCAACCTATTAGCTTCTTCATGAGTCTCATTGAAGGCCTCAAGAAGTTGGCTATAGTTTTCAACATTAATGGAAGAGCTTGAACTTACACTGCTTGTGTCACTTTCTTGTCTTGTCATTTGACATAAGATTGCTTCTTCTTCATCACTTGAAGAGGAGCTTGATGAGTCATCATTATAAGCTCTTCTTGATTTTCCTTTCTCCTCATGCTTCTTGAAGTTTTTCCTCTTTTTGTTGGGACATTCAGTTTTAATATGACCCTGTTCACCACATCCAAAGCATGTATATTTGTTAGTGTTAAACTCAGTAGGTTTCTTGTTATCATACCTATTGAATGAGTCACTTTTGTTGTTTCTCTTCTTTAGGGACTTGCTGAATTTCTTAAACAGCAACCTAAATGTTTCCTCTTCACTCTCATCACTTGAGTATTGATAGTTTTTGTTCCCAGCAGATTGACTTGATCCAAATTCTTCTTTTGTCATAAGACAAACCTCTTTTCTGGATTCTGAAGAGAAAGATTCAACAAAAGATTCTTCTTTGTCCATCAAGGCACTCCTTAGATTCTTGTGATACTGTTCAAGGGTATTCCACATTTCTTTGGCAGAACTACATTCTGAAACCTTGAGCAATTCATTAGAATCAAGTGCAGATACAATGATGTTCATAGCTACACAATCAAGATGTTCTCTTTCAGAAAAAACATTTTCAGATATAGGCATGAGATAGTTATTTGTAATAACATTCCAGATTTTTCTATCTATAGATTCAACAAAGAATTTCATTCTTATGCACCACAATTCATATTTCATACCACAGAACAAAGGTGGTTTGCTTAAACATGCACCTTCCCCAAAAGAAAACTTTTCAGCCATTTAAAAAAGATTTAGGATCAAAACTTGAATAACTTTCAAGAACCAAGCTCTGATACCAATTGTTAGAATATATGGCCTTAAACGAGAGGGGGGTGAATTGTTTAAGAGGGATTTTCGCAAACTTTGAAGGTATAATGAAAATCAATGCTGAATTACAGAGAAAGAAATCAAAGAAACAAAGAACCAAAACTGTTTCAAGATGATATCAGAAAAACAATCGGTTGTTTCTTCGAAACAATTGGTTGTTTTTATCAGCAGTTTATAAAAACAACTTAAAAACAGAATTTCAAGAGTTAAGGGTAAGAGATAAGCACGCAAGCAATTTATACTGGTTCACTCTTACACCAAGAGCTACATCCAGTCCCCAGAAACCACTGGGTATTCCACTATGCAATCAAAACCAGATTACAAACACCACACACCAAAGTAGTGACCTTGAACCCCTCAAGAAACACACTACCTTTGGCAAACCACACCAAGAGTGTTGATCTTGAACCCCTCAAGAACACACAACACTCCTTGACAACACAACTGTTATTGATAAACTCTTTCTGTTACTCCAAGATTAGGAGCGTAAAACCACCTTTATAAAGACCCACCAAGTGGTCAAAAGCATTTAATAAAGGAGCCAAGTTAGTTAGGATCATTTAAAACATATTAAAATCGCTTAACAAAATTCTGTTAAGGTTTTCAGGAAAACAATCAGTTGTTTTGTCGAAACAATCGATTGTTTTGGTTTGACAGCAAAGTCAACCAAGTTTTTCAAAAACTGCTAAGGTAAAACAACCTGTTGTTAGGTAAAACAACCTGTTGAATTTTTTACAGCTTTTTAGAAAACACATCTTTTCAAAAGGTTAAAGATTCAAATGAACTTGGATCATCTTAAGAAGTGAATTAACAAGTTTCATACAACTAGACAACACACACACACCCAGCAGCAAGATCTTCAAGCTTTCCTCTTGGATTTGGAGACATCAAAGCATCTTGTTCAACAAAAACAACCGGTTGAATCGACATTCCAATAGGTTGAAATTTCACACTCTTTAGAAAACTCATGTTTTTCAAAGGGATTAAGATTCAATTAACCTTGGGTCATCATAAAGAGTGGATTAACAAATCAAAGACTATTAGACACACACAAAAAACCAGCAACAAAGATCTTCAAGCATTCCTCTTGGATTTAGAGACATCAAAGCACCTTGTTCAAAAAATGAATGAAATAAAAATTTTGTTTCCTGAAGCTTATAATTTGCTGTGTCAATTTCACATCAATAAAAATGTCAAAGCAAAATGTAAAATGTTGGTGTATCCAAGAGACGCGCGAGGTTAAGTAATGCAAGCTTGGGGATCTGTTGTGGATTGTGATATTGTAGACTCCTTTGAAGATCATCTGAATGTGTTTGAAGTTGTTTGTTCTCCATGAGCTATATTTTTTTAATATGTGACTGGTACATGGCTACATCCACATAAAGAAAAATTTATGAAGGCATGGACGAATAAGATGATGGACTTAGGAAACACAACAAGGAACAGGGTTAAGGTTGCACATTAGAGTCTAAAGAGAATTCTTCAAAACTCCATAGGGGACTTATGTTTTTGTTGGGATTCAATCTACAAGATGATTATTTTACAACATAATGCAATTAAAACTTCATTTCTAAAGAGCTTTCATATCGTGGGACATCGGTTTAAGGTTACAACATATACAAAATTGGTAGATATTGTGTCTAAATATGATTTAAACCTTATTGTCAAATAGCTTGTTAGAGTTAAATTTGTGGGCTTTAATAAAAATCGTTGTGGATGTACTCTTACATGTACTCATGATCTTCTGTGTGTGCGTTTCTGTTTCACATCAAGTGGCATTGGTGAACAATACTTTGGGTTGCTCTTTAGTCTGTTTTTTGTTTCAACTTTTGTCCTTTTAGAATACCATAACTCAAAATTAAGTGAGTTGACCTCTTGACTAACAAATTCCTCACTAGTACAAAAAAGACATTTTAGGCTGGTTAAACGAGAACTAGTGTAAATAAAAACACGGTGGTAGTTTTGTAAATATTTGGTACATATTACACTCGTTGGATAGCCCAATTGGTGTAATATACTGTTGTAATAGTTAAATTTTTTTAAAACTTTTTTTTGTTGTTAGCAGCATATATTACACCGATTGGATAACTTAACTGATGTAATATGTAGTGCCCCAGAGGAAAAAAAGATTTATAAGTTTTAAAAAAAAGTATATAATGTTGAAGATGGTTGCTGCCCCTTCAAGACATGTGTTTGATGAAGCCATTTGTGTAAATTCCATTTGTATTTACTTTTGCTTTAAGAATATCTTAGGTATAGTTTAGAGTAGGCTTTTTGCTAGGTAACTCACCTTTTAACCCCATACCATGTGATAAGAGCAAGCACAAGTTTTCTGAAACTGTTTTTCACATGTTTTGCAAAAATATCCTCACTGCATAAAAAAAAATGAATATGTTCTTTTCTAAATGAATAGATTCTTTGATGAGCATATATTTATTCACACACAATAGCCTTAATCATAGATTATTAGACTATAATAATAAATAAATCCATCATTTTAATTAATATTCTTATAATTGGGTTTATTTGGGCCTTATATATTATTATTGTTAATTTTGTGCTTTTAGGGTAAATTATCTTAAGCATCTACCTTTGTGAATGGGCCAAACATGCAAAAGTCCAAGTTGCTTCTTTGAATCAAAACAGAAAACAAATTATGAGGAGAAGAAAGAGAAAATAAAAGCTACAAGATTCTAGAAACATAATTGGAAGCAAATCTTCTGCAAAATAAAAAGAATTATGGAAAGTGGAAACTGTTTACAAAATCTAAACTGCAATATTTTCACCAAGATCCTTGGAGCAGAAAAGCCCTATAAAAGGACACAAGCATCAAGGAGAAAAGAGGGAGCTTCATAGGGTTTTCTTAGTTTATTTTCTTCTTAGTAATTCTTTTGTTTTGCCTCCGCATGGAAGGCTAAACCTTTTTTGTTGATTCCTTTGTAATTTTCCATTGAGTTTTGAGGTTTTGTTCAATAAAAGTTTCGATTTTTAATTCTCTATAGCAGTTGTTTTTATTGTCTAATCTCCTGGAAAATTGGTTTTTGTGAAAGGTTGTACTTGAACGCATGATTGAGAGTCTTCCTTATCTTAAACTTTGGTTTCTTAGTTAGTTCGCATTGTTCTAATTAATTTATCGGGCGCATGATTCAAGAGAGAGGAGGTAAGCATTCCCATGGAGTATACGCATGGAACAAAGTGGGTATTGATTAAACCAGTAAACACATGTTTTACTAGTGAGTTTCAGTTGAATAAGATTGGCGCATGTTCAATCTGGTTTAGCTCTGTTGGAGGATTGAGAAAAGATTAATCTTTAGAGAACCTGTGAAGAATTCAATGGTGGAAGAACTTGGGGATCAACCACTTTTTATTTGTTATTTCAATCTCTTTTATATTTTCTGCACAACTATCTCAAACCCCCTTTTTATCTTTATTGTTATTGCTAACTTTTATTGTTTGCAGATAGATTTTAAACCCTGATCAACTGATTTTACTATTGGATTCGTTGGGAGACGACTTGGGGTCATCTGACCAAAACTATACTATCATCTCTCTAGTGTTAGACAAGTCTACGCTAGAATCATATTAATTTGACAACAAAACGACAACTATCATTCTTTTCTTAAACTGATGCTTTGATAAAGTACATTTGAAAATCAGGTTTTATGCATCATGTTTTTTTACTAAGTCTTCATTCCATCAAAACGACTGTGTTTCACTTGTTAAGAAGTTTTTGTTATCGTTTTGAAAATAAATTTGTTCATCTGTAAATGAATAGATTCTTTTTAGTCTGGTGGCATGTTTACCTTAAAAGGCTTTTTGCGTTTTATCCTTGCACCAGGGTGTTTGACTAAGTCTCCTTCACATAACTGATTCTCTAACTGTCTTTGAAAATAAATCTGTTCATTTTATTTTCAATCTGTTCTTTTTATAACAGCTTTAACTGTTTTTTGAAAATATTTTATAAGATGTTTTTCTATAAAAGGAGAGCTTGTTTATGCGTTTAAAAATTGATCATACAATTGAGAAAACAAGTTTTACAACAGAGAACTAAGGATTTTCAGAGAATTAGCATGTGTTCTTGAAAGATTTTCCAAATCACAAAGTGTGCTTGTTCTTGGTTGGTTCTAAGGCTTGGTTAGAGGTGCTGTCACTGTGTGAGCAATTTGTTCTACTGGTCTAAGGCAGATTTCTGCATTCTCTATCAGGTGTATTCGTTTCATATTTTAATTTATTGTAAAGTGTGGTTGTAAACTCTTCTTGATAGTGTTTCTTGAAGAGTGTGTGTGATGGAATAGTGTTTTTCAGCTTGTGTGCCAAGTTTCTTGTAGGGTTCAAGAACAGTGGTTGTGTAAGTGTGTTTGATACGTTTGTTTAGTGGATTTCACCTTGGATTAGGTGAGACTGGATGTAGCTCATTTGAGTGAACCAGTATAATTGTTGTGTGTTCAATTTCTCTTCATCCCTGCACTCGTTTATTGCTTTATTTGTTAATCTGTCAGAAATTGAATCTGTTCAATTACAAATAAATCTGTTCTTTCTGGGCTTGTTCGTTATGTTAAAATGATATATGAACCGTTGAATGCTACTGGAACAGTTTGATTGTAGAAGGTTACCCAATTAATTGTCAAGCTTGTAATTGAACTTTTATCTCTTGCTTTAAAAGTTGAAGGTCACTGATTTTACTTTTCATAGTTTTCTCGTTAAAATCAGTGTGTGTGGGTTGCAAATTAATCTGCATAACTTCAAGAAGTACTTGGCTGATATAAACGTTTTTAATACATAAACAGTGTAAAAATAAATTTGTTTATTGCTAAATAAATCGATTTATTTTTTGTGTACTGTGATAAAATATGAATCTGCGCGAAAGTTTTAAAAGGTCAATTCACCCCCCCCCCCCCCCTTCTTGAACTTTGGCACTATTAAACCAAACATATAACACCGGTTGCCTTGTACAACCGGTGTTATATACAATTTCTGAGTAAATATATATATATATATATATATATATATATATATTACACCGGTGTAATATAATTTTTTTTAACCTATTTTCATGCTCACGCCTCACTACTCATTTGTGCTACTCTACTCTTTGCCTTCATTTTGTTGCTTTGTCTTCCACGGCAACTTCCACCTTCGTTTTCATTGATCTTCCACCTTCGTGTGCCTCCATTTTTCTTCCTCCACCGTTGTCCCCAACTTTGTTTATCTCCTCTCCGTTGCCACCACCCCTTCAAATATTTCCTTCCTCTTCGCGGTCACTGGTCCTTCAATACGTTCACGACCACCACTCTTCCTCTTCAGTACCATTGTTCTTCCTTTTCGTTGCCACCAATCTTTCTATCGATGTGCTTCCATAGTTGCACCACATTGCACTCGTTCCACATCCACATCGCCTCAGTTCACGCTCCAAGGTGAGTTTTTAATTTGTAATTTTAATTTTAATTGTAGTTTTAATTTGTAATTTCATATATTATAATTGGTTCTCTTTCAGACCCAACAATACCAGGTTCCTCTCAATCTATTCAAACGCTATTCCTTCCTTCCTCGATTTTTTCCTAACAAAACCCTAACCGTATTTGCAACCACAAGCGTTAGAGGCATTCCTGAGCCTATATAGAGTTTAATTCCCCTCGTGATGTTTTCGATTTTGCTCAGTTCTTCGATGGGCATGTTTTTGTTAACGAGAGAGATAATTTTTTTCTATTTTTTTTCTCTTACACTTCACGTCTTTAACTCACTGTGTAACTGTTTTTTTAAATTATCAATGGTGAATCTAAAATCAGGTGCTCAACATAAAGCGATTGTTGAGTTTCCCCTTCCCAGCGTGTTCCAAAGCCAACTACCAAGAAGTATGGACGTGAAGGGACCATATACAAATGTTCGTATCGTTCTGATTTTTGTTCTCTAATTGCGTTAAATGCTACACATCATGTGCTATTTTTTTTATTTATGATTGGGGGCTCAATTAAATAAAAATGTACTCCAGACATCCCATTACACCGGTTACTAAAGCAACAGGTGTAATATGGGTAAATATACCACCGGTTAAGCAGTGGGTGTTATATATAATTGACATTTTACAACACTCACATCTACACCGGTTATATGACCAGTACAAAATGCTCCTAGAACCAGAGTAAAATCCCTTTTCTGCACTAGTGTCATGTCGCTGCATGTCGTATACGTCCACAATAGTGGAATACTATGGAAACTCCTCTTTACTTTCACAAAGAATATGTAATTATTTGTGTGACTGAACAATTTGATGCACTTTGACATGTATATTTAAACATACGTTTCTCGGTCAAATGATGTAAACAAATATATAAAAAGGGCAATTTGTTGTGAGAATACAGATTTTCAAGCTGAAAGCCAAATAAATAAACTGTTGGTAACCATTCCTCTCTTTATTCATTTTTATTATATGGGTTTAATGAGTCTAAGTTTTATTATTTTCTCATGTTTAAACTCATATGTTGAATTTTGTATAAAAGAATGAAATTGATTGAACATATATGGCGAAGTAATGTGAACACGTTCTTCTTTTAAACTGCTCTAGAAGTTTTCCTCATCATCTCATTTACGAAATTCAAGTTTCAAAATATGTTTTCATCTATTTTTATTGAAAGAGAAAATTATAAAATAAATATTTGCATAACATTGAAATCACGTTCCAAATAAATCAAAAAAATAAAATATTATTTTCTTACTTTATTCTCTCTTTCCTTTTCTTTCTCATAGTTGCAATATTTAATACAACATTTTAGTCATATTCTTATTTATAAAATTTCACGGGTCTTACAGTCTATTTAAATATTTTAGTCATATTATTATTTATAAAATTTAACGGTCTTACATTCTATTTAAAAATACAAATTCTCCTTACACCTTTATATTTCTTTTAAATTCCAATAATATCCTTCTAAGTATGGTGGAGAGTTTAGTGTCTTCTTCTTCATTTTCACATGGTGGTGGTTGCTTGTACTGACTGGTTGTTAGTTGGTGATTGAGATAAATTTTGTCGTGTTTTTGCTAGTGGCGGTTATGTTTTTGTTGGTTTTTTTTTTTCATTTTTCTATAAGTTACACAAAACCCAGAAAAGAAAAACTAGCAAGGTGCAAGAATGAGTAAAAACTAAAAAAAAAAAAAATTCACAATGAAGAACATATATTACGACAAATCTTTTCGCCAACTCTCTCACACACGCTTAAATGATGAAACTGTCATTTCAAACACTACAGTTGAAGAATAATGAAAGTGTTACAGCTAAAAAAAAGGTATGCGACTAAAAAAAATGTATGAGGGTACGTGGTGCAAAAGAAATTATTTAGAAAAGATAGGTTAAACTTCATTTATGATTATTTAAATTTTTTGAAAATGTTAAGATGCGACTTTTCATACTTAATATGGAGTTGATGGGGAACGTACAAGGTGGAGGGAGAATTTGTCTTTGAAGATTCTCCTTTTTTATATAATTTTTAACCAATAAAAAAAGTATTTTCCAAGAAGTCTCTTAAATACCAGATTTTTAATATTTCTATTTATTACCATTCAAATTAATTATTTTATTTTATTAATTTTAAATTATCATTTTTAATTTTATATCACTTAAAACTAATTTTTAAGGAGAACATTTCACATAATAAAATGAATTTTATTATGATAATTTAATTTTTAATAAATATATTTCAAAATGTCTATTAATAAGTTTTACATTTTCATTTAATCACAAATCACATTTTATATAATTTTTGAAACATAAAACTTAACAAATTCCAAATACACAATAATTTACTATTTGAGATGCCTGTAAACTATGTTACCTATATATACAAGAAAAGAAATGTGTAGTTTTATTTTATCAATTTAAATTTCTAAATTTTCATGTAAAAAAGGTATATTTATTTACCAAGAAGTTTTTCTAAATTTCCTCATTTCGCGCCCTTTTGAATTCTCCAAAATCCACCGCCACTGGAAAACCCGCAAACCGGAGCAGAGGAAGAAATGCAACCATGAGAATCTAATTTTTTTTGTCAGCAAAGAATTAAATTTAAATTAAAATTAAACGGACATTTCAGGGATGTTCATCCCTTATACAAACTTCAAACACCACATATTGTTAAAACCACATGTGGTGGGTCCCTAAACCCTAAACATAGGCACATCAGACATCACAACAGGAAAACCAAAAAAAAAACTGCAAGGGAATATGGAGATATGCAACAAAAGCAGGAAGAAACGTCCCAACAAGCTACTCCACATGGCTGCAAAGAACATCTTTTATAGCTCTATTCTAGCCACCCATAAACCTGCAAGAGCATGTACCAAATACCTTGGCCCAAATACTGAACCTGTACTTCGAAAACCAGGATCCAGGCATTGAAATTGTGTCCCAGCTATTTGGTTAAAACAGAATCTTGGCTAATCCACATAATTTGACACGTTGCACTTCCAACCTTCCATCTTTTGCATGCCACCTCCCAGCACCTGCTTGTAACCCTTGTAACCTTTTTAGGTGTCCATGGATTGCCTTCCCTTACGTACTTGGCCTCAACATTCACACCCCTGCACCCTACTTACGTGGCCTTAACAGGGATAAAGCACCGAACACCACCTGAAACATAGGGGCATATTCCCTGCACCATGAAGCACCCCTTGGGTTCAAAAACATTGCAGAATCATCAAACTCTCCCTTCACACTCACCCACCGTTTCGGCCTTCTTAAAAACTATGCTTCCTCCACTCCAACTAATAGCACCAGCCAATAAAGCCACCTAAGGGCCCGTGCTCCTCTCCAACAAACCTAGCAGACCTTAAAGACTTGAAAATTGAGATCAGACATCCAGACTTAGTAGCAACATCTTATAAGAACGTCCCGGAATAACTCTGCTCTCGTTCCAATTCTCCATACTAACAAAAATACCCCTCGATTACATAGACAGCCCCTAGGCTCCAGTCGGCACCAACCTTAGCCTCTTAAAACTCTAAAACTTGTCCACTTCAAATTCAGCTCCAGCTTTATAAAGCTCCACCCCGACAGCTAACAACCCCTCTCATCCCCTACCTCTTATACTTCTTACGGCAGATTGGATGACCATGGTCTTCCATTTGTTGGTACCTTGGTGAAAGTTGTTAGATACAGAGAGCCTTCTACCAGTACCCTTCTGGGTTTATTGTCTGCTCAGATCCTGCTTCTTCACACTACTACAAAACTCGCCACGAGCTCTCCAAGCTGGGGGGGGGGGGGTTGCTTGCCCAGAGCACTCCACACTGCAGATGGTTTGTACATCTTGGCATTGACCTACACCAGCATCAAAGCTGTCAACGAATAACCAGAAGGCACTGATTCAGATTCAAAATCCAGTCAGATAGCCCATATGAAAAGTCAGTTGTATTGTGTTTTATCCACAACCAAGATTGCACTTGAGCATTTTGGAGGATTTCGTCCGCGTCCGGTACCCATCCTTGAAAACTATCAGGTTCCTCTACTCCCAAATGCACCTGATAATTGTCACCCACAAACCTATCCACACTTGATTTTGCTTGCTAGAAAGGTGGATTAAGTGAAAGTTTAACATATGGTTCCTGGTATCCTTGTTATGGACCCCCAAAACACCAATCCAGCGGTAGCACCGAGACCAGACTTGTTGTGCAAGAGCACAGTCAAGGAACAGGTGTTGGGATGATTCTACGGACAGGTTGCACAAAGGGCATAGTGAAGAGATCACGGGCACTCCTCTCCTAAATAAGTTAACTCTGGTAGGGTTTCTGTCATGAAGGACTCTCCACGCTGTCATGAAGGACTCTCCACCATGAGAATCAGATAATGAAGACGAAAAGCGTAGTGAGAAGCATTCTTTATTTTCTTCAACTGTTTCGGCTTCGAATTTGTCTTCAATTTCAGAGTATTACTTCTCACAACTTTCAGCTTTTGGTTATGTTTTTTGGCACTTTGCCTATATTTTGATTTGCTTCTGTTCCTTATATTCGCACTTTTTTTTGTTTGTTATATTTATGAATAATCCGTATCAACATTAAGGTTACCAGGATTTTTGTTATACTCTTCTCTGATCATAAATTCTGATGCACAAAAGGTTTGCTTTTGTCTTATCGTAAGTTTCATATTGGATATTTGAACTTGTTAGTTTGATGCCCCTTTATGCAATAAACTCAAATTCCAATATTCACTGTGCTTGACACCACCAAATATTCTGTAGATTTATAGATGGAACGCTGGAGTAGAGTTTTGAGAGTCCATGTGCATCCTAATAGCAGGACATTCCATAGGGTTGGTGTCACTCTCTCTACCTTTCTCCGGAAACCGGAGAAAGGTAACCAAAACGCTGTAAGTAATTCAGATCAACCAAAACTGAGTCAGTTGCTTACTATGTATCAGTCTTATAATTGTGTTGCAGCTTAGGAGTGTAGCTTAACATTGTTTCTTACCAAAGTAGAAAATCATTCAATATAATGAATGCAAGTTATTAGAGTTTCATTTAATAAGAGACTTACTGAATGCTTTTTATGTATGCATGAGTAGAAATCAGTTAATCATTTGATTATACTCATTGAAAGTAATCAATGGGAAGCATTTTTTTCTGGCAGATTGGCATCTTTTGTTAATTACCAGATGAACTATAGTTGGATTTTGTGAAGTCAGGGAATGATGCATAAATATTTCAAATCTAACCTTAATAACCTTTGAGGCCGAACAAAAATCTAACCTTAATAACCTTTCATTCTAATTTTTTTAAAAAAGATATGTTTTCTAAAGGAAGTGAAAAATCAACTTATTGAAATTTTGATTTAATCGGTTGTTTTACACTTAGTGTATTTTGAAAAGGATTTAAAAAAGTTTAACTTTATTTGACTTTGTTTTCAATTCAATCGATTGATTCGTGTTTTCAATCAATTGATTTTCTGAAAATGTTAACAGAAATATGTTAAGCTGTACCAATCTATTTTAAATGATTGAAACTGCTTTTGGTTATTCAATTAAATGTTTTGACCAACTGATTAGAGTTTAAAAAGGTTATTTTACTCTCCTGGTCATTAATTCAACTAAGAGAAATCATTCAAATAAGTTTTTCAAGATTTAAAAAAGCTTTGGATCATTTTTAAGAGTGGAATAAGATTGTGTTGTATTCATTGTGCTTTAATCTTTTATTGTACCCAGGTGTATTTCATTCCTTTCTTTCTTGATCACTGTAATTTTGTGTGAATTGGTGTTTGCGGTTTCAGAGGTTGTTATGAAAATTGTGTGGTATTTGCCAAAGGTGGTGTGTGTTCTTGAAGGTTTCAAGATCACCACTTTGGTGTGTTGTTTGTAATCAATGTTGATTACTTAGTGAATTCTCAGTGGTACTGGATGTAACTCTTGGAAAGGAGTGAACCAGTATAAACATTTTTCTGTGAATCTTTCTTTCCTTTCACTCTTTAAACTGCTTTAGCTTTGATTTTATAAACTGTTGATATAAAAAATCGATTGTTTCGCAAAAACAACCGATTGATTTTATGCAATCAAATTAAAGATAGTTTTCTAATTGGCTGAACTGATTTCTAATTGATTGATTTTTCATTGTCTTTCAATCTACCTTCAATATTTGCAAAAATCTTTCATAAACAATCCATCCCCTCTTGTTTAAGGCTTACATTTCTAACAGGCATTTGACGAGCTCTCCATTATAACGAAAAATCAAAAGACAAGAAACAAACAAGATTAAAGGAAGAGAGAAATAAGGGAAAAAAAACCAAAAGGACAATAGAAGTAGAACGGGTTTAACACGCAAGAAGACAAAACAAGAGAAGATACACATAAGGGGAGATAACTTTGAATCTTGTATTTTGTATATATTGTTCTACTTTTCCAGGAGAGAGAAAAGTCTATTAAATAGGCAAGATTTATAAAATGTAACCGTTTAGGAAACTACCCAACCGTATTTTGTATATATTGTTCTACTTTTCCAGGAGAGAGAAAAGTCTATTAAATAGGGTGTTTGGTTAACCGAGTTGGATTACCCATATGGTAGTTTGTAAGTGTAGTGTGCAAAGTTGTTAAAATTGTTTTTATAAGGATTGAAACACCGTTCATTTTACTTAATTTAATTTTATTTTGATAAAAGAATAAACATTCTTACATTTAGATAAGACTAGTGCTATTAAACATTTAGAATCAAAACAACTATTTTTATTTGTAGAATTCAATTATAAGCAATGCTATATTATTTATCCAATATTGTTACATTGTATTTCTCTCAAATTAAAGCACAGAGTGAATAATTTCATAATGGCCTGTGACCATCTCTAAGTGAATTGAAGAAGATTCTTCATTCCTGAAAAATCCATAAAAAACTTGTTAGTATTTTTATTCTCTCTTAATTTCTTATACTATAAACTAAATTTACTTCTCACACAAGTTATTCACTTGCACAATATATTACCCACAACAAGTGTGCATGTCCAAATAGAGAAATAGAACAAATAAATAAATAGAAAAACATATGAAAAGAGTAATAAATTAAATGTAATAAAAAATAAATAAAAACGCATTACAAGTCCTTTTTTTGGTGAAGACAAAAAAGTAATAAATAAATAAAAATTTAAACAAATTAATCGTTCATAAATTGAGTACTTTAGTCGAGTTCTTATGGTACAGGAAACATTCTTTTTCATTTTACTTTTAAAATTAGTAGAATTGAATGAACATTGATGTGTGAATTTGTCTATTAAATTTTATAACAATAACAAATTAAAAACAACTCAATTAGAATAAAATTATTATTGTCAAAGTAAACTTGGAAAGAATATTTATTTAATTAGGGTGGACAATAATAAAATTATTATTGTCAATACATTGGTCTCGATATATATAATATATAAATCAACGTGTTAAATTTTATACATAGAATTCTAGAAAGGAATTAATTAAAAACAAACTAATTACTCATTAATTATAAAGCTACTGAATTCTACTGATTATTTTGATAGGAAATTATTTTTAAAAAATAATATAATTTATATTTGAGTTATAAGTAACATACCTTTGTTGTTATTTATTAGAATTGCTTGGTGGATTTTCCTCAGTCTGGATTGGTGGTTTTGGTGGAGGTGGAGGAGATTCAGTGCTAATAACAAAGAGCTAATAATTTGTTTTGTGAAAAATTAATATATATATATATATATATAATTGATATTTGAGTTATAAGTAACATACCTTTGTTGTTTTATATTGCTTTGTGGATTATTCTCAGTTTGAATTGGTGGTTTTGATGGAGGTGGAGGAGATTCAGTGCTAATAACAAAAGGTTAATAATTTGTTTTATGAAAAATTAATATATATAATTGATATTTGATGTATAAGTAACATACCTTTGTTGTTCCTCAGCTTGAGTTGGTGTTTTTGATGGAGGTGGAGGAGATTGAGTCCTAATAACAAAGAGTTAATAATTTGTTTAAATACAAAAAATAATATATAATTGATATTTAAGTTATTAACAAGTTAAATGAGATTAGAATTTTTTGACACATTCTTCTGGATTTCACTTGGTGGTATGGAGAAGAATAATGAAAATCACTTTGAATCCTATTATAAGTTATAATAATTAATTATTTTGAGTTTAAGTTTACGGTAAAGATAAAGAATATAAAATCAATTTAATTAAGTTCTATTAACTATTCATTATTATTATTTTTCTCTCATTTTAATTAAGTCCTATTAGTTATAATTTTTTTTTTCTATGAAACGGATTAAAATGGATTTTCTGTTTATCCCGCGTTTTTTACTAAGTAAGGCAATTATTGAACTCTATTCCTAATAAAATAAAATAAATATAGTAAATATTTTAAATTATAGACAACAACTTACGTTGGTTTATTCATTTTGTAACACGTTCTCAGTTTGACTGTCTAGTGAAGGCGATGATTGGTGATGAGTATGAGTTGGTGGAGAAATTAATGGGAGTGAGATTATCACTTTCAGCACTGTATAAAAAAATTGTAACATATCGTTATATAATTCAACAAGAATTTAAAAATAGAAAATACATAAGTTACCAATAATTTTTTGTGATAAAATAGCATCATCACTTGTTTTAAAACATAAATAAAATCTTAATAACAATAAAATGTATCTTTTAATGTGCTAACATCTTTGACCCCATCTAGTAAAATCACTGAACAATTTCTGTTTTAAAGCAGTTTTTTATTAATTGAATTAAACTTAAAATTTATTTTTAAAAATTATAAATAAAAATATGACTAGTAATTTTTTACCTTATGACAGAAGTGGGAAAATGGACATTACAGAAAGAAGGAACTCTTGAAAAGCCATTTTAGAAAAATGATCTGAAGTTGTTGTTGTTGTTTGAGTGTGATTGTTGTGGAGAACTGAAATGAAGTGATATTTATAGAGATGATAGGATGCACTGGTGCTGGTATGCTAAATTATTATATTAACTAAATTATTTATTATTTTAAAAATTTAAAAATATAAATTTTATTATTAATAAACAAATTTTAAATTAATATCTAGTTAGTTATTAAGATTTTAATTAGTACTATCAATCTAAAAATTATTTATTAATAATAAAAATGATTTTAAATATCAATATTTTTAAATTTTTAAAATAATATTTAATTTAATTAGTATAATAATAATTATTTTATTTTTTTTAAATAGTTTTTTTTAATGATTTTTTTTAGGAATTAATTTTTATTTAATAATTTTATTATTGTAGTGATAGTCACTTTTATTTCTATTTATCTTTTATTACATAGTTTTAATGAGTCAAGTTCCATTCTTTTCAAAGGTTTGAGCTCGTATCACTTTCCATGAACTATTTACTAAGAATGACAGTGGTTGACTATGAATGTGTTGATATATCATAATCCTTCTACTACATCATTGCCAGCGTCTCTTATTCTGTCATGTATATAGCCAAGTAATGTCAACACATACTTTTATAATGGTGTTTTATTCTTTATTGGTAGTTGGAAAGGGTTGAATATTTTCATCAATGCTAAGGGAAACTATGATTAGAAAAATTGTACTCGTTGTTATGTCTAAGATAATTATTTATTACATGATCTAAAACAATGCCTTTTCTCTAATAATAATTGTACTGGCTAGACCTCAAATGTTGGTATTAGAGATCGACATTAGACATCAACATCAGAGGTAGACATCGAACATCGGTGGTCTGACAGCAATAATAGGTCACATAAGCTGGGCCCCAGAAATAATACAAGTTAACACCCAGATATCAGAAAGACCCAAGTCATGAGAGGGTTCATGCATGTGGTGTGTATAGTACGTTCAGGTCCAGCACAAGTAAATAATCCTTGGAGGCGGTAAGGCCCGTAAGGGTTAGGGTTTCCAAGGAAAGACTGCATTCAAGACACGTGAATACTCAGGGCACCCATAGAACAGATGGCCTCGCAACGCTGGTGCATGAGTTGGTACCCTAGCGGCCATATTGTCAAGATGATGCACTCCAAAAGAGGCAAGTCCTGTGCACAGGCTGCGCTAAGCTTGTGCAACGTGTCACAAAATGCCTCACCAATAACCCTAATTCCACTTAAGGAAAGATCCTCGTGGGACAGAGAATTGACCTAGATACAACCTATATAAAAGGGTGGTAAGAACCCTAGAAAGGTCGTCGTTTCTAAGACTGAAACTACTTTACATACTTACTATTTCTTAACCGAGTACTGACTTGATCGTCGGAGTGCAATCAACAAGTAGGACCCTCTCTATTTCAACGGAGCCACTCTCAACCATCCAAGGAGAGAGCAAAAACTACCAGGAAATAGGTGGAGTCACCATTTGCCTTTGAGGTCAACGACGACTGAATCAACCAGCGAGAAGAATAATATAAGAGAACACAAAAAAAAAATGTAGTATTATTATAAGCTATGATTTTACATTTAGTTGTGAAAAACAAGTAAAAAGTGTTATTTTTTTTTATCTCAAATAATTATATATAGTTTATTAGTTACTATTAATCTTACTTAACAATTATTTAATCATTAAATAAAAATTAATTTTGGAAACAAAAATAATTAGTTACTATATTAACTAAATTAGATATTATTTTATAATTTAAAAAAATTATTGATTTTTAAAGTAATTTTTATTATTAATAAAAAAATTATAAATTAATTTTTAAATTATTATATGATTTACTAACATAAAAATCTTGATAATAAAGGTAAGTAATTGGGTCTTTAATGCATTTCCCAACACATCTTTAGTTAGTTAGCTATTAAAATGTATTTGTTATGCAAAAAACTACATATATAAAGAATCATTACACTCAATCTTCATCTTTATTCATACCATCGTTATCCATCTTCAAATTGTACTTATGTCTTCATAATAAAATCATTTTATTATGAATGAGTCAATTGTTTCACGGAGAATGATATCCAACAAAATTATGAAACAAAATAGTAAGTTCCATAACTCTTATTTATTCAAGTAGACAAGTTTCATTAAATTACCCTTTTATGATCTAAACACCCTTTTCCAACTTGATATTATACATTTCAATAATTTAACACTACACTTAAATTACCCTTTTATGATCCAAACACCCTTTTCCAACTTGATATTATTCTTTTCAATAATTCAACATGCAATTAGAATTCAAACCAATTGCTCATTTTCATGCATGTTAATTTTAATTATTTATTTTGTTTTGAAATAAAAGTAACTTAAGTTTTTTTTTTATAATTTTGTAATATTAACACAATCTAAGTTGATTATTAGAGGACGCATAGATTGTATTTAATCTTTGATATTCTTCTTCTACAAATTAACTTTTTGGTGTTTTTTTAATTGAAACAAAATTGAAAAATGCAACTAATTGGAAAAACACAAAAATAGAAGATAATGAAAAGTCAATTTATAAATTCAAGACCCATATTCTTTATCATAGTTGTCAAAAGATTCAGATTAATAATTATCCATATCAATTAATTAATTAATTCAATCGATATACATGATTAAACTAGAAATATGAATCAAATCAAATATCATTGAGTCTAATTCATATAGATATCAAATCAAGATTTAGTAGATTCCTAATTTCATTTCTAAAATATAAAAAATAAAGTGCAAATATGAAATTAGAAAATAAGAAAAACACACTCGAATTATATGCTCTTGATTATGTAAATTGAACCTTAAGAATTAGATTCCATTGATAAAGAACAAAGAACATGAAGGAAAAGGGAAGAGGAAAAGACAATTCAAAAATAAGAGAAAAGGAGAACAAAACATAATTTTTGAAACTGAAAAACTGAACAAAATGTTTTTTCCCTTTATGTTTAGACACATTTAGACTATATATATAATTTTATAATCAACTATAAATATGGGCATAAATGTGAGATTTAATAGGTATGTAAGCCCAATTATAAAAGTCTACGATAAAACAGGAAAATTGAATTTGCATAAGTTATAAAAAAAAAAATTCAACATATTTACCTTAACTTCTCAAACTTAATGAAAATAGTATAAGACTCAAAATCTAACAAATCATATGTCCATTTTGAAGTCCAAAAAATGTAGAATCCAATGCAACTACAATAAGAAAAAAACTAACTACAAAAAATTTGAAGGCTAAAAATGAGCAAAGGGTATATTAACTAAAAATATAAAATTAAAGTGATTATGTGCATTGAACTCAAATTAATGTTATTGTTCAAATTGTAATAAAATGAATATTCCATTCACATAATTAGGTTTTCTAGTAGGAGATGAGTCACTTTTAAAACAACTTGATTCATAAGGTTAAAAAAAAATAGTTAAGTGAAAAGCAAAATATGTAAGTTTTAATGGTAGGATTACATTCCTAAAATGTACTATTACATCAATACAAACTGACTTTCTCTCATTCTGCATGTCGTATACGTTCACAACAAAAGAATAATTAGTTGTATGAATTATTTCATTAGTTTATCTAATTTCAAAACAATGTAATACTATGACAACTTTTCTTTACTTTTTCACAAAAAATATGTAACTATTTGTGCACTTTGACATCAATATTCAAACATACTTTTCTCAGTCAAAGTAGACAAATATTAAAAGGGACAATTTGTACTTATAATACCAATTTTCCAACGACAAATATATATCATGATTAAAATTATTAAATAAAAATTAATTTTAAAGATAAAAAATAATTATTTAAATTATTAGTATTTAAAATAATTTTTATTATTAATAAATAATTTTTAAATTATTATTTAATTAACTATAAATATTTATTTAACTAATTATATATTAATTTAAAAACTATTTATTAAAAAATAGAAATAAATTTAGATACTAACAATCTTTTACATATCTAATTTAATTAATATAATATTTAATTTTTTAAAATTAATTTATATTTAATAATTTTCTTGTACTATGATGATAGTCACTCTTCTTTCTATTTATTTTTATTACATAGTTTTAATGAGTCAAATTCCATTCTTTTGGTAGTGTTTGAGCTCACTTCGTATTTAATAAAGAATGAGAGTGGTTGATTATGATATATGAACTTCATATATCATAGGCCTTCCACTACATCATCGCCAGCCACTCTTATTCTGTCTTCTATATAGCCAAGTAATGTGAACACATTGTTTTGTAATGGTGTTTTATTCTTTATTGGTAGTTGGAAAGGGTAAAATATTTTCATCAATGAAAAGGTAATCTTTAATTCGAGAAGTCCCCTAGCTTATATTTAGGTGTGAACGAATAAAATCATAATAATTACCCACAAATCTCTATTATCTACAAACTATTATCATAATAATTATATACATAATATTAAAAATATTATTATAACATAATTCATTATAAAATCATAAATAATATTTATAAATAATAATAATAATAATAATATATAATAATATTAATAATATTTAATAATATTTAATAGTATTAATAGTATTTAATAATATTTAATAATATTTAATAATATTTAATAGTATTTAATAGTATTAATAATATTTAATAATATTAATAATATTTAATAATATTAATAATATTTAATAATATTAATAATATTTAATAATATTAATAATATTTAATAATATTAATAATATTTAATAATATTAATAATATTTAATAATATTAATAATATTTAATAATATTAATAATATTTAATAATATTAATAATATTTAATAATATTAATAATATTTAATAATATTAATAATATTTAATAATATTAATAATATTTAATAATATTAATAATATTTAATAATATTAATAATATTTAATAATATTAATAATATTTAATAATATTTAATAATATTAAATAATATTAATAATATTAATAATATTAATAATATTAATAATATTTAATAATATTTAATAATATTAACAATATTTAATAATATTAATAATATTTAATAATATTTAATAGTATTAATAATGTTAATAATTTTATATTATTAACTATATTAATATTGATAATCTTATTAATAAGTATAATAATCATAATGTGACAAGAAAACTTGACTGGTGTAATGGTTAAAGCTTATTTGGACATTCCTCAAGTCCCACCTATAAAGTATATTGAATTACATACGGACCCAGTAGGTAGGTATTACTTACGGACTGAAGTTGGTGGGTAATGTTTGCGTTTATAAATCGAAGAGATACAAATGCGGCTATGGTAAATAGCCTGCATTCGTAAATCGTATTTTTTAAGTGCAATCTGTTTAATGTTAATTCCCAATTAAATTGACCTATTCAATTATAACCCAGCCAAAAAATACATAAATTCAGATAATCAAATTTTATATATTGATCAGAATGTTTTACAAACACTAATAATATATCTTTATCTATCTATCTAATTCTTAACTATTCATCAACTATCCTAGAGTGATATGAGTTGATTTTATATAATTCCATTTTAGAGATGACACTTGACTTATGATTGAGATTTTAGCAATTATATGGTGAATGATGATGAAGGGCAGAAATTAAGAGAACTCAAAGGAAGCAACATAGTGATTATGACCGAATGGAAAAGATGCAAAAATAAGAACATAACATAAAGAGATATGGCGAAATGGAAGATGAAAAACAAAGATGGAGGAAAAGGAAGCCCACTTAAAGGGTGGTTTCCTCCAAGATAAGTGTAGAGGACCGCCACTTGAGAGCTCTCAAATCAATCAAGATAAGACTTAATGCTAAATGGACACAAGCCTCACAAACACCTCACACAAATTGTGTTGATTAACTTTTTTATTCAAATTCAACATGAAAATACAAGGAGTAAGACATCCTATTTATAGGAGATGGTGCCTTGGAAAACAAGAAGCAATGATAGGATGGGAAAAACCAAAATAAGGTGTGGCTAGGGTTTTGACCAAGTCAATGCCACCTCTATAAGCCTACTCTTCTAGAAACTAGGTAAAAAAACAAGCTAAAGTGATAAGCACACCCTCCTATTATGCTAAAAGCACCTTATTCTACTGCAATTAAAAATAAAGACACTAGTTGATGCTAAGCACACCCCCTATTATGCTAAAGACACCTTATTCTACTTAAATTAAAAATAAAGACACTAGTTGATGCTAAGCACACCCCTTATTATGTTAAAGGCACCTTATTCTACTGAAATTAAAAATAAAGACACTAGTTGATGCTCAACTCCCAAGGCTTGTGCTCTGCTCCTCGTGACCCTCTGTGGAAGTCTTGGTGCTGAGGCATTGACTAGTGGATCTTGACCTAGCCCTGTGTCTTGCGTCATGCTCCTAGTCATCCGCCTGGAAGGTTGGGCTTGGTTAGTGGGCACACTCTCTCCTAGGTCATCATTATGCTATTCGGGTGGGATGAAATTCATCCCCGAATTTGGAAGACCTGCAAAGAAAGGAGTGAGATCACTGACATTAAAAGAATTACTTCCTAGGCAAACAAGAAAAGCTCAAAACAAGAAAGCTAAATCAAGTTTGAAAGAGAAGATGACAAAACTTTTTAAAGGAAGACAAGCAAGAAAAGCACACAAAAAAACTCTAAGACACTTACTAAACCTTTAACAATGAAGTTTTCTTTTCTTTAGAAATATTCAAAGCAAAAGGATAAAAATTACACAATGTTGAAATCAATTTGCCAAATAAAATGAATCCACCATTTTTAAATGTTGCTCTTGAAAAGATTGGAAGAAAAATAGTTTGCGCAACTCCTCTTTTTTTTTTTATACTTGTTTTTGGTTTATGGAAATAAGATGTCCATAATTTTTGTCATGCAGATTTTCATTTAGCTCCAATTATCACAAAAAGTTTGGGATTCAAATTAAATGAACACTTGAAATGTATGTTTGGAACTTAAATCTACTTCTACTAAAACCAATTTCTAATAACTTTTATACCTTCACAATTAAAAGCAAATCAAGTAGAAGAAAAAAGGACTCTTAGAAACCCTAAGAACATATGACTCAAAACAAAAAGAGGCAAGAACAAAAAAAAAATGGACACAAAATAACATTCAAAAGCGAACAGAGAGCTATTGAATAAAAGAAAGCAGAAATCTAAAATCAAGAAATTAAAGGGCTGAATTTAAATTTGCTTGAATGTAAAGGCACAAATTTAAAGGTGCAAGAAAAGTAAAGTGCAAAATCAACTCAAAGCAAATATGCTAAAAAAAAACCAAAGCTCTGATAACCACATGATGTGAGTTGATTTTAGATGGTTCCATTTTAGAGATGACATTTGACTTATGCTTGAGATTTTAGCAATTATATGGTGAATGATGATGAAGGGCGGAAATTAAGAGAACTCAAAGGAAGCAACATAGTGATTATGACCAAATGGAAAATATGCAAAAATAAGAACATAACATAAAGGTTAATGGCGGAATGGAAGATGAAAACAAAGATGTAGGAAAAGGAAGCTTATGGATGATATGAGAGGGGTGGACACACCATTTGAAGGGTGGTTTCCTCAAAGATAAGTGTAGAGGGTCGCCACTTGAGAGCTCTCAAATCACTCAAGATAAGACTTAATGCTAAGAGAACACAAACCTCACAAACACCTCACACAAATTGTGTCAATTAACTTTTTTATTCAAATTCAACATGAAAATACAAGGAGTAAGACATCCTATTTATAGGTGATGATGCCTTGGAAAACAAGAAGCAAGGATAGGATGGGAAAAACCAAAATTAGGTGCGGCTAGGGTTTTGACCAAGTCAATGCCACCTCTATAAGCCTACTCTTCTAGAAACTAGGTAAAAAAACAAGCTAAAATGATAAGCACACCCCCTATTATGCTAAAAGCACCTTATTCAATTGAAATTAAAAATAAAGACACTAGTTGATGCTAAACACACCACTATTATGCTAAAGGAACCTTATTATACTTAAATTAAAAATAAAGACACTAGTTGATGTTAAGCACACCCTCTATTATGCTAAAGGCACCTTATTCTACTGAAATTAAAAATAAAGACACTAATTGATGCTCAGCTCCCAAGGCTTGTGCTCTGCTCCTCGTGATCCTCTGAGGAAGTCTAGGTGTTAAGGCATTGACTAGTGGATCTTGACCTAGCCCTGTGTCTTACGTCATGCTCCTATTCATTCGCCTGGAAGGATGGGCTTGGTCAGTGGGCACACTCTCTCCTAGATCCTCATCATAGAGTTACAAAAATTTAGGAAATATGTGGACCAAGTATTTCTCACATATGTTAAGGCTTCCGAAGACATTGGTTGCTCATTCGTGAAGTACTGCATTACAAAATAAGGTTCACATAAATTAGTTTTAAGATACATATATGTTAAAGAATTATAAAAATAATTTACCATCATCTTAGCTCATGCCAATCACTTTTAAGCCCTAGTCTTACTATGGTAACCATCCATTGCATAATGTAATATCCACACACAACTTTCTGGTTGTTTATTACATTATAATTCAATAAAAAGTAAAAGTTAATATAGAAAATTTGAATTGGATCGACCTTTTAGGATGTTATATCCACGCCATGAACTGATTAATACAAAAAACCGTGTTAGTAGATGCTTAATTAGTAACATATGGAGTCAAGTTTATAGTGTACTTACTTATCAATGATATTCTTCAGATGTGTGGATGACTTCTTGTGTATGGAACAAAACCACACAATAGTCTTTTCAACCATTGATAAGAGTTAGTAAATATTTAAAACATGAAATAGTAATATTTGATGACTTATAATTAAACTTACTCATTAATATAAAGGCATAAATTAATTTCTTTACCTTTTTTTTCTAGGGTGTTAGTGATGTATGATTGGGTTTCATTTGCCTTTGTTTCAATGGGATTAGTATATGCATGATCAAAGAATCCATACACATTTTCCTTCCCCACAGTGAGACATACTTCATTAAAAAACCTACAAGTTATTAGTTAAAACATAATCAATAATAATTTAACATAAAATAAATTGAAATATAGGTAAAGATACATACATCATAAAAAATTTGAATTATATTTATATTGAGCTCCTGATTCCCAACTACAAATTCTAACAAATCTGCCATGTATATGTACAATGACAATTCAATGTTTATTTAAAAAAATGTATCATCCTAGGGGAAAGACTCGGTTCTGTAAAAGACTCAGCTCCCACATTACAAACCATGTCCTCCGATTGATCATCATCTACATCATCATCTACTGCATCATCCATGGTGGACCCCATATATTTTTCAGTTACAGAAACACGTGGTAAATTTAATAATTCACCATGCCATGTCTAATTTGTATAAGAACGAAGAAACTCGTCACATAGAAGGTGCTCCCTCATTATCTTAACATCTAGAATCCTTGCATTCAAACAGTTAACGCACGAACACCTAATCTTTTCTCCATCATGACCACTATTATTCGTGTTACGTTGCTCAAATTGTATAAATTCTTCTACTCCTCTTTCGTATTCATCACTTATGCGAACAAAATTAATCCAATTTCGATCCATTATATTTTGTAATAGTTATTCAAGTGTTTTCTAATAAATTTTCTATCTCAAGCGATTTCCGAGGGTCGAACAACCCCAGACTCAAAACCAGCACGTATCAATTGTCAAGGGTTGAACACCCTCGTATTCAATACAAACACGATAATTTTATTGTAAACTAACAACTAACATAATATAAATTAATAATAAATATAAATTATAATAAATACAAATATAAATCTATCTACCATCTAATAATTTAACAATTCTATTCTATCTTAAAAACAAAAATAATATAAAATTTAAAAAATAAAAATTATAATAAATAAAAAATAAACAAATTAATAACATAAAAAAATGTAAAAAATTTAAAACACCATCAACCTTGTGCGTGAAGGCAACGGTGGTGGTGAAAAGCGGCGCGAGACAGGCAGCGACAACGTCAACGTAGTCAACAACGACAACACAAGGCGACAACAACGACGAGGAAAGCAAACAAAAATATTCCCAATGAAATAGTGATATTAGCAATGACATAAGACAAAACCTATAACAAAAACGAAAAACATACAAAAATCAACGGTGAAGAAGAAAATAGGAACACAATGCTTACCAATGGCATGAACAATGCAAACCAGAGAGGAAGCACGGAATAGAGGAAGCAGAAGAGAAGTGAGCAGGAACAGAGCAAACATGAAGACAAAAAAGAGGAAGAAAGTATGAAAAGCGTAAGTGGTGCGCTTCAAAGTTAGGGTAAAATTTGATTTAAGAATGCGGCTATTTTGTAATAGCTGTATTCTTAAATCATATGCTGTGATTTATGAATACGGCTACTACAAATAGCCGCATTCATAAATGAAAATAATTTCAAAAATACCACTGCATTTTGAAAGACTATGTTTGAGGTAAACACGCATTTAATAAACCGTAGTTGTTTTAACATTTTGCACTAGTGTTTATACTGGTCGGTATCAGACGAGTCAGTCATTCGACCTAGTGATCGACCGACTGCGTCAAAATACATTTAACACACTTAATAAATAAAAGCAATGATAGTTATGGAAACTCCCTACGAATCATAATAATGTCCCACCTAATCTGGGTGACATCTCCAAGAAATCAACTAAGACTGATTTAGTGAAGGATATTAAAGATATTCTTCAAATATAGAATCCCTACAAGGGATCATGCTATAATCAATTAACAACTGATATTTGATAGATTCAGCCTATCACAAAAAAGGCCCATGACCAAACACTATAATAAACCTTGTACAGAGGTGTAAGGTACGCTTTAATCAGTTTTCATCATACACTCTTTACACATAGTACTTACTTGATCGTCTGAGTACCTTTTTCAAGTTAACCTCGACTGAGCTTTGACAATTAAAGGAAGAGACTTTAAGTGAGGAGCGAGAAGGCAACCCACATGTAAGCAATTGTACAACCAATTTCAGGTACTATCTAAACCCTCTTTTGCCTATACAGGTACAATTGGCATCCACCGTGGGGTGAGGAAACTGCAGGTGATTTAGCCCTCCAAGGAGATGGAATTGCCACAGGAGGCGAGACCTGTACATGAAGATCTTCAATAGGAGCATGAGACTCTAAGCCCTTTCCTTGCATAACAACAGGTAGCACTCCTTGTTCTGAAAAATTTGAAGTATGAGTGGATAACCCTTTCCTGGATTCGTGATCTGAGGCATCCTCAAGAGGAGGCATATCATCCTCCACTCCTCCTGGTTTATCAGAAGCAAGGTGATCCAAGGGTGACCCTGCATTAGCCCCGCCAGGAACAATGATGTTCAATTTATCTGTGGGGCCTTCCACGAGCTTCGGTTGCGGATCTTTCTTATGATATTCTTTACGTTGTTTAGGAGCCATGGTCCTCCCCTGATTCCGTTCATCGAAACCTATGTTCTGAGAAGATTTTTGTTGAGATCCAGGAACACGACCCTGATCATGAATGACCCGAGACTGAGCAAGATCACGCCCTATCATCTTATATTGAGAGCAAAAGGGTGGTAGCCATTCATATTTCACACCAACTATAAAAGTATAGTCTGGATGTTCAACCAAGAGGTTATCGGGAAGAGGGGACCGCATATCAATATCCACCAGCACTCTAGCAAACATACTCCTGTTCTTTCTCATAGTATTCTCATCCAAAGACAAAGGAGTACCAAAACCTTTGATGATGGAAAAAATCGCCCTTGATCTCCAATACTCCAAAGGCAAATTGTAGATTCGAACCCAGGCCTGAGTTTTAGTACTCTTCATAGTAGCTGGAACAAAGTCTTTTGTCCAGACAAACAGTCTCAAGAAACCTGGAGTTAACTTCAAGGAACCCATCCTGAGGACCCATCGCATGTCTTCTAAAGAAGCGAACTCAAACTCATAAAAATCCTTCCTGAGAGGAATTGTTTTTCACGGTCCGAGAGCCTTCCACACCGGTTGTAATTTTTTAGTTAAATCCAGGTGTGTGAGAGGTTTATCCCCCTTAGAAAGAATAACCTGACCATGTAGATGGGTCTTGCAATCCTCAAGTCCAGCCAAGTAATCTGCCTCATCAATCCGGACCACAATCATGTCTCCCTTAATACAAGGATTGGGTAACTATGAAAAGGAATGTCACATGTAGTTCCCAAAGCCTGAGCAAAAGTTTTCCTTCGGCCAGACTTAGCATATACATTCTTCTCAAGAGATACTTCACAATCCTTCAAACAATTCCATGGGATAAGGAAACCCTTGGAACCCTCCACCATTCCCAACGGCTAGCAAGCTACTTCCCACAACAACCACACTGTCGTTGTCCAACTAACATGCCGCACCACCTAAAAATCTTGACTTTACCACAAATGGTGATAAAAATTGTGACTTTACGATAAATTTCGATAAAAATAGTGACTTTACCACAAATTTCGATAAAAATCATGACTTTACCACAAATAAGAACTGATTGCATGAAAAAGGTGGCAACTTTGGTAGTGTGCAATAGAATTTCCAAGAAGAAATTTAAGGAAAGAATACACCTTGGATGCAAACGTAGAGAGTCGTCGCGCCACCACTAGCGTCTCAGTAGACTGTCGCGTCGTCACCTACCAGCACCCACGACCCCTACGCCACCACCGTCCACCACCAAGCTTGAGAATGAACGATCACCCACACAAACCCTAGCCGCACCAAAACCCTTCAGAGGAGAGAGAACAAAGCATATATCACCTGGATTTTATGTCTTTATCTCCAACACTTTATTTATTTCCGGTAAACATCTTTCCTTGACTTTAAGAACCAATTTTGCATGTTGATGACTATTATGTTCTTCTTGTTTAAGACTAATTTGTATTTCTTAGAGGTTTAGGGTTTCTTTTGTTTTTATTTTATGTTTTTAGTATACATTTATATATTTTTGCAGTAAATAAGAGTTGCAACATTTTTTTTAAAAAACTATATTTTTTAGTTAAAATTTTAGAACTAGTATTTGACTATAATTCTTGTAGATATCTGTGATAGATGATCTTTGTTCCTAACTTTTAGAGCCTTAATGAAGATAAGTGGATCATGAAGATTGGGAGAACTAAGCTTAAAGAATCAAATTGATTGAAACAGAAGGTGGTAGACGATCTGGCAGAATTGGATAGTATTGGCCCAATTTCTATTTTAGGTAAGGACCATCCAATTATAGTAATTCAAAACATTATAAATAGAGGATACATGAAGAGATAAGATAATCGCTAGTTTGACAACTTAGCATTTAAGCTTCATTTTTTTTTAAAATTTTCGTTTGTACTCTGTTCACACTTTATTCATTTTACAAATTCCGTTATGTGAATTTATATTAGTGATAAGTGTCTAATTTAAGTAATATGTCATATTAAAATATAGACACGCATGAGAATTTATTGTTAATTTACATATAAAATAATCCCTAATTTATGAATTTATACTTTTTTACATTTTTTATGATATTTATTTGAATAAGAGTATTTTATTCCCAAATTTGGTTTTAATTGCAGATTTCTAGGGAGGATTAAAGATTTGGAGTAAAGGAGAATAATTTGAGCTAAAAAGAGAAAGCTGGAAGGTCCCAGAATGGATAAAGATGCAAAAAAAAGATTGAGCCCTTTTTATACCTATATTACTTAGCCCATTAGCCTTTCTTTCTAAGTTGTTCTTATAATTATGCAAGGGATCAATAGTTAGGGAACATTCTTAAGGATTTTATATGCGAGGAATCGATATAAATGATTTTTATATGGGCATCAATTTCAATCAAAGAACTTAATATTGACATGCTAATCAAAATACATGAGAGTGAGAGAGATGAAACCTAATCCCTATTTTTCCAACTTGAAGCAATCAACTCTTTGTCTGTTTTCTTATTGATCAACGCCAACACAACCACTTTCAATACACTTCTAATTGTTTTGTTTTATATTTAGCAAATTTTGTATTCGATAATTCATTGTTCCTCGTGGGATCGATATCCGTCCTTAGGGACAATTATTACTTCTGAAAAACGCGGTGCATTTGCTGTAAAAAGTCATCAATTAGAAAGTTGATTGAGTTTTGAAAATGGGTAACAAAGAATTTGAAACTATGTTAGACGAAAATCTCTTCGAGTTATTTTCTTCTTTGAAATTGTTTCGAAATTCCATTTTTGTTTGAAAACCATTTTCTTTAAACATACAAATTGATGGTTATGTGTTTTCTTTATTCACAAGGAATCCAAAATTAGGTTTCTTACATTCAAAGTTGAAGATGACTTGATCATGGTTTTTATTCTTTGTTTTGCTGTTTCTACCTTAAAATTTTCTTCTCTTTATTGAAATTTCTTTTAATTTTTGTTTGTTTACAATTTTTCACTTTACATTTTCAGTTTATGTACTTAATTCGTTTCAATTTCAATTTATTTCAATTGCACTTTTAATTCCAGTCATACTTCGTTTACTATTTCTCGCATTTACATTTATGCACTTTAAAACTTTTGTCATTTACATTAATACATTTTATAATTTATGTGATTTACATTTATACAATTTACATTTTTGTCATTTACAATTCCATTAGACGCTATGTTTTTCTTTGGTAGAACTATTCGACAGTTTGGTAAACGATTATCGATTAGATGGTCTAACACTTGTAATAAATTTTCATACTACACAAATTGTTATGTATTTTACTTTTAATTCAATTTACATTCTATATATACTTGAATCATCTAATAAGTTTTCTTTTAACCATCTAATGCATACTCTTTTTTTTTTCTTTACTGTAATTTTAATTTTTTTCCATTTAATTCCAGTTTTTAGTTTATGTTTAATTCTCTTGCACACTTTCATCTACTTTTCACTATTAAAAGTTCATTTGTTGTAGATGGTTTATTAGACGATTCTCTTTAGATAGTTTACATCATACTTTGTTCTACATTTTTTTTGTCAATTCTAATCTCCATTCAAAACTTCCAATTTTAATTTGTGAAAGAAAAAATATTAAACAATAGATTCCATCAACATGTGTTTTCAAGATTCGACCTAAGTTGATCTTATACTAGAGAAACTTAATTTTATTTCGAAAACCATACACTACTAATGATTTCTTACGTGTATATTTGAGTTTTTTCCCTTTTATTTCCTAATTTATATATGGATTTGTTCTAGAAGAATCCATACATATTACACATCTATGCTCCTTACATACTTCATTTGAAACCGTAAAACATTATAATTTTATGTTTATTATACCTTAAATATTAATATAATATAAATAGTGAATATGTACTTAGAAGGTTCAGAACTACAGAACAAAAATGTTTGTTGGCTATTTAAATTAATGTGTACAAATATTTCATATTTTATAATTAATGTGTAGACTTTTACCCATATGGGTTTCCATGATGTAGTTATATTCTAGACTAGGTCAGTTTGCAAGATGGTCCTATGGTTGACCAGGTAGGTTTGCATGATGGTCCTATTGTTGACTAGGTCTGGGAAATAGTACCAAAAAATTAAAGTTTATTTATTTCGCAAACAACATGTTCCAAACTCTATTGTCTTGTTTGGATTGGGGTAAAGATTTGTGAGGAGGAGAAAGAGTGGATTAGAGAGGATTAGAGAAAATGTGTGAAGTTGTTTGGATTGAAGGATGATAAAGTGGATTTGTGAGGATTGTTTATTGAAATTTGTGAGTGATGTGATAGTTAGGAAATAATTTAGAAATTATTTTAAAAATATAAAATGTAAATTTACAAATTTATCCTTATCAATAAAAAATATTTTAATAATGAGTTATGATATATTTTTTATAAATTTGAGTTAATTATTTTTTCCAATATATAATATTCATAATTACTCTTATTTTGTAAAAAATAATAATTTTGTGTTAAATTCAAATAATTTTATAAATATTAAAAGTATAAATATAAATATAATAAAAGTATGAATATATTTATAAAAATTAAAAACAATAAATACATAAAAAAATAAACAACAGAGTACAGATATAACAAAACAAATGTAAATACAATTATTAAGATTAAAAAAGTAAACATATAAAAAAAATTAAACAGTATCTTCTAAATGAAAAAGATATAAAAACAATAAAAACAATATGTTATATATATATATATATATATATATATATATTAAAAACAATAAAACATAGAATGAAAAACTAAACAACAAACACAAAAATAATAAAAAATATAAAAACAGTAAAAAAATATAATAAGAAAATATAAATAAATTTATAAAAATTAATAACAATAAGCACATCAACAAATGTAAATGTATTTATAACAATTTAAAATAGTATTAATAAAATTAAAAATAATAAATACATAAAACGTATTAAAAAAATTTAATAAACATTAAACACATAATAATGTTAAAATAAAAACAAATAAAATTATTAAAGTTATAAAATACAAAATAAACAGTAAAGATAATAATAAAAACTGTAAAACCAACACGTAATAATGAAATAATGAAGAAAAGTAAATACATTTTAAAAAATAAAAACTGTAAACAATAAAAATATATAAAAGAATATAATTACATTTATTAGAAATAAAAAACAGTAACCACACTTAGTAAAAAAAAATTCTAAATAGAAAAAAAATATTAAAATTTTACATGAAGGATGAAGGCATGGAGAAGAAGAATAAGAACAAACTGAAGAACAAGAAGAAGAAACCAACTCCAAGATGCAATCTGGAAAAAAAAAAAACAGAATCAATTCCAACACTTTTCTCACCGAGGGAGAATTCTCCTTCTATCTTTAAAAGCCATAGAATCGATTCTCGTTTTACTTTTAAATGCCATAAAATCAATTTTTCTCCTACCTTTAAAAGTCACAACACAGAATCGTTTCTGCACTATTTGGAAAAATCGAAAATCGATTAGCGCCATTTGGAACAATTGAAAAATCGATTTTGCACCATTTCGAAAAATCAAAAATCGATCCTACACCAATGTACAAGGATAGGAAAATCGATTCTGCACCATTTGGAAAAATCGAAAATCGATTCTGCACTAATTTACAAAGAGACGAAAATCGATTCTGCACTTCCAAAATTCGGAAAGAAGAAGGAAATTGTTGCACCAAGCACAGACACTGTAATAGAGAAACTGAAAACTCACTGGTGCCCACATAGTTTAATATTAGAATTGATGGAAGGGTAGCAACGTAAATGTCTATTTGTGCCTCTACAATTAACGCAAATCTTCTCAATTTTGCGAGAAGTGAAAAACCTATTAAACTCGCTCGCTCGTCCGCTCCCACGCCCTCACATACTCTGATCCAAACAAAAGTTTTTTCTGCACGTCCTTTCTTCCTTAGTTGTTAGTTGTCACACCTAGAAGCAAAACGGTGGAAGAGCTAAAATAAAACGTAGATTTATATGTCTTTAGTTCCAAGATAATAGATAGGTTGTAATAATTGAAAAGAAAAAAATATATTAACGCCTTATATGTTTTTAAGTTAATAGTGTATTCACATTTTGTGTGTTTTTTTTTTTAATTTAATGGCATCTTGACAAATGCGTAATAATTTAATCATTACTTCTAGATGAAATTTAAAATCTATAATTTGAACTAATCAAATTATTTCTATAAATTTTTACTAAAAAACCAATTTTTTTTATAAATAATTTTAATTTTTTTATAAAAATAAATAATCCACTATTCATTTCTACAATTTTTTTATACATTACAAATAATTATTTAGTAAATACTTAAAGCAAAAAATGTTCCAGGGAAACATTTGGCTACTCTTCAGGTCTAAACTTTTTTGCATCTAACTATAAAGTCCTTAACCACTTCTCTCATTGTTGGTCTCTCACCTGGATGCTTGACACTCATTTCCATCAAAAGCACTTGTTCAACTTGTTTCCTCAAATTTGAAGTCAAAAGTTCCTCTTCAACTATTGATTATCGTTGTTATAACTTGGGAAGGAGAATTATTGTGAAAATATATATTCTAACGTTTTAGCCAAAAAAAAAATTAGTTAATCTATTGAGTTACATATGTTATATTTTATAGACACAAAAGTTTTTGTCTCATCACTTAGCAAACAAAACCATCGTTTTGAATAATTATCATCAAATGATATCATTTTTGAAAATATTTCAAAATTAATTAAAACACAATCCAACTCTCTTCTTGTATTTTTTTTTTCCATTTTTTCACATAATTTTACTCTCATTTTCAACATTCGGTAAAATGAAACTATATCAACCAAAGACTCTATTCAAAAAGAAGTATTCTAGATTGTTTAGTATACAAACAACATTGAAAATTTTATATTGGTTCACTCCAACACATGAGCTACATCCAGTTCTTCCTAAAGAAATCTAAGATGTTACACTAATAAAATCAATTGATTACAACGAGTACATTAACCACTCCTGATTATAGCTTAAGGGACTACTACAAGTGATTTATGTATTTGTGACAACTAAGAGTGATTGATGTACTCGTTGTAATCATTGATTGATTAGTGAACCTCTTAATATACTGTCTTGAAGTAGAATTGCATGTGGTTTATGAGTTTAGGTGAACTAGTGTAAAACTGAATTGTTATTTCGTCCTCAAGTATTTTCTCCTTTTTCTCTCATTTAATCGGTAAATGTATGCAAATATACTCCGACATGGAAGTGAGATAGAGAAAAGATGATATAATAAATGTGTGATCATTAACAGTTCATACCTTTAATTGTCCACTATTTATCCTACTAGTAAACTTTTTCTCATATGGGTTTGCATAATGGTCCTATTGCTGACTAGGTATGGGAGTTAGTAGAAGTATGGTTCGATTACCAGCCTATATGTTCATCACCAAGTAATCAAGATGTTTATGCCTTAATTAAGGGATTAGGGGTCCCTTTTATTAATCTAAGGTGTATTCAACCTATTTTTTATATTGGTGTCCCATGTTCAAGGAACTGCAAAGTGACATGAAGTCTTTACGAAAAAATTAAAGTTTATTTCTTTCACCAACAACATGTCCCAAACTTTAAGAGCTACAAAATAACAGAGTTTTTGAAAGAAGAAAAAAAAAATCTTTAACCAATAATACACTAATCTATTTCATAGAGATATCATATCAAGAGGTTAAATAGTAAATATATTTAGTTCCCATATAATAGATTGTAATAAAATTATATTCACATTTTATGTTTTTGTAATTTAATGGCATTTTGACAAAAAGAAAGTAAGACAATAAATATGTAAAAATTACCTCTTCTAGATGAAATTTAAAATCTATATTTGAACAAATCAAATTATTTATATAATTTTTTGTTTTTTATAAATAATTTTAATTTATTTATAAAAATAAATAATCCACTCAAAAAATTCATTCATACAATTTTTCTATGCATCACAAATCATTATTTAACAAATACATAAAGCAAGTGTACTCATGAGCTATTTAAGCATTTTTCTTTTTTATACAATGAATGTCCTAGGCCAACATTTGGCTACTCTTCATTTCAGGACCTTTTTTTGCATCTAACTGTCATGTCCTTAACCACTTCTCTCATTTTTGGTCTCTCATCTGGATGTTTCTTAGTACATCTCAATGCCATCAGAAGCATTTGTTCAACTTCTTCCCTCAAATTTGAAGCCGAAAGTTCCTCTTCAAGCCCTGAGTCAACAATTCCATCAATGCCTTTTGTTTTTTCCCAGGTAGATGTGACCCACCCCACAAGATCTGTTCCTTCCACAAATGAAGGATCATCTACCACCTTCTTTCTGCTTATCAGTTCTAGTAAAACTACTCCATAACTATACACATCAGACTTTGTACTCATCACTGTTGAATAAGCATTCTCTGATGCATACCATAATAAACATGTGTTATTCCCAACAAGATAATTTAAAAGAGAAAGACTAATGTAAACATAATGAAAAAAAATACTAGAAGAATTACCTGGTGCAATGTACCCAACTGTACCAAGAATAGAGAAAGATTGCAATGAAGAGGAATGGTCTAGAAGCCTGGCAATGCCAAAATCAGCAATATGAGGCTCCATGTCAGAATCCAAAAGTATATTCTTTGGTTTAATGTCTCTGTGCACTATGAACGAATGACAATCATGATGAAGATATTCAAGTCCATGAGCAATTCCAACAGCAATCTTATAGCGGACATTCCACCCTAAAGGTGGTGGTGGATACTTCTCATGCAGAACATCATGAAGACTTCCATTTTCCATGTACTTGTATAGAATTAGACCACAGTCCTTTCTTAACCAGAAGTTTTTTATTCTTACTAGATTTCGGTGTCTGATCATCGCAGTGGTTTTAATCTCTGTGGTCATGCTAGTGATCTGATCATTGTTGTCTGAAAAGGGAAATTTCTTTATGACAAAAACATTGTCTTGGTCGAATTCAACTTTGTAAATAACTCCATGCGCTCCTCTCCCAATGATATGCCTATCATTTAGGTTCTGTGTAAACTTCATCACCTTCTTGAGGAAAGTTGATGACCGTTGTTCAGGAAAAATCTTCACATGTTGCTTATAGTGTAGCCAGTAAACAAGACCAAGTAACAGAAATGTTACAAGTAGTGTAGATCCAAGTGCTATCAACACAACTTTAATTTTACTCAGCCCTTTTTTATGTGTAGAATTGCTCTCATCACATGGCTTCAAGCTGTTACTTTTGGAGCAATTCGATGGAAAACATCTAATACATAAGCCAGGAAGGCCCAAGAATGACAGGGGAGAAGAATGGAGCAAGTTCACCAGTGTGTCTGGAAGAGGACCAGAAAAAGAATTGTATGAAATATTGAGTTCAGTCAATGAAGAGAGATCTTCAAGAACTTCAATTTTTCCAGTCAGATTGTTAAGAGAAATATCGAGGCTTTGCAGGGATTTCAGTTTCCCAATCTCTGGAGGAATTTCACCAGTTAGCTCATTAGCACTTAGATTCAACTCATACAAAAGGTTGTGCAACTCACCAATTGATCTAGGAATATGGCCTCCAAAATCATTTCCCCCAAGATGTAGATCAGAAAGGCCTTCATATTCTGATAAGAAAGTTGGGATACCACCAGTGAAATGATTGTCCCTTAAATTTAATGTTGTCAACCCTGTCCAAGTTCTTAAACTCGATGGGAATGAACCATTTAGATAATTGAATCCAGCATCAAAGTATTGCATTTTCTTGCAGTTTGACAGCTCAGGTGGCAAAGAACCTCCTAATTTGTTGTGAGAAAGGTTCAACTTTTGAAGGTTCACAAGGTTTCCTAGCTTAAAGGGTATGATACCAGAAAGATTGTTGTGGGACAAAATAACATTTGTAAGATTTGTGCAGTTTCCCAAACTTGATGGAATTGCTCCATTGATATTGTTCTCACTCAAGTCCACGAAGGTGAGATTACTATTTCTTGTAAAATGAGGTAAAGGTCCAGTTAAGTTGTTTCCATTAAGCCGTAACCTAACAAGTGTTGTGCATCTTCCTATGTCAGGAGGTATACCACCTTGAAATTGATTTGAAGTGAAGATTAGCCTAACTAATTGTTGTCCAAAGCAGAGATTAGGTGGGATGTTGCCAGTGAAGTGATTATATGAGATATCCAACACCTCTAAACTGCTATTGATTCCTAAGCTTTGAGGAATGACTCCAGAGAATTGATTGTGATACAAGGTGAGTTTTTTCAGTTGTTTGAGTTCTGCTAATTCTGAAGGCACCTCCCCAGAAAGGTTATTGTAATACACATGCAAATCTTGAAGGCTAGAAATTTTCCAAATGCTTACTGGAATTCCACCTGTCAAATGGTTGAAATGAAGTCTAAGATCTTGCAATTGACTTAGCTTTCCAAATTCACTTGGAATCTCTCCCTCAAGTTCATTGTTATTCAACATCAACTGTTGTAATGATCTACAATTACCGATTTCTGAAGGTATCTGTCCTGACAAATGATTGTTTTCAAGGCGAAGAATAGAAAGTTCTCTTAGTTGGCCCAAGGATGATGGGATTTTGCCTCCTAAACTTGTGTTGAAAGCATAAATATCTACTAATCCACTGCAATTTCCCAAGGTTGAAGGTATGCCTCCACTAAATTTATTGACTGAAAGGTCCAAATACTGTAAACTTTTACATATGCTAGAACCAAATAATGGAATGGTACCCTCAAGTCTATTATTACTGAGACTTAACTTAACAACACTATGGAGATTGTTAAGACTTTCAGGTAGAACTCCATGCAACTGGTTATAATCCAAATACAGCTTCACTAATTTACTGCAGTTTCCAATGGAGGAGGGAATCCCTCCTGACAACTGATTACCCTCCAGATACAGTGTCAAAATTTTTGTACCATTCCCAACATTCATTGGAATGGAACCAGTCAAAGAGTTTCGGTTCAGCAGAAGATCTTCCAAGTGTTGAAGTCGAAACAAGAACTCAGGAATTTGACCAGTTAGCATATTGTACACAACACTGAAAGAGACTAAACTCTGCAAGTTTCTCAAACTATCAGGTATGTTTCCTGTGATACTGTTATAAGAAAGGTCCAGGTTCTGAAGCAAACTACAATTTCCTAACTCAAGAGGTATTTTCCCTGAGAAGTTGTTTGAGGCCAAGTCAAGTGTTTGCAAATGACTCAAGTGTCCTATTTCAGGTCCCAAAAGACCTGAAATAGAGTGTCCAGAGAGATTAAGAAAGAATGCATTATGGTTATTGTCACACTGGACTCCTAACCAAGAGCATGGAGTGGAATCAGAAGCATTCCAACTCAAGTTTATGGAAGGAGGAACAAATGTCCAATGCTTCTGGAGTGACAGAAGAGCCACCCCATCAATGTTCAGTGCATTAACAGCATATAACAACACAGATAAGTAGAGCATGACCAAGTTGAATCTCACCATGATGTGTAGTTAGCACACACACATGCAAGCTAAAAAGAAATTGATAATTGAAAAGCAACAAAAGTATTGAAGAGAAGAAGTACCTATCTTCACGCTTTATAATGAAGGTTTGAATGAGATTTTTAAAGAAATTGATGACTAGAATTGAATGAAGGAGGATTGAGAGAGAAGGGAAATGAGAAAGGTGCAAAACAATGAATACAATGCTGGGCATCAAGAACTATGCAGGTAGCTCACTATATATAAGGTTAGTCTATAAAAACTATTCACTACAATTATGTAATATCTCATTTATGATAATACAAAATTAAGAGTAGTTAAGCAGAGAAGTTGTCATACTAATTAATTAAGAGTAGCGTTCCAAGTCTAACTTTTAAACATTGACTAAATGGATTTAGGTCAAGAGCTATTCAATACTAAAAATTTAAATAATGAATTAAATAATATCCTATCACATTTTATTTAAGTCTTTATATATGAAAACTTTTTATTTTGTTGACTTCATAATTGAACTAGTTGAGGACTGATTGAATTTCTATCCAACTCCCATGAAAGGGCATTGAATCGAATCAACACAGGAAGATGCTTCGTAGATGTTAGTAGAAACCTCAAAAGGGTTTGACCAAGAAAATAAAAAAGTGTGACATAAGCATGAAAATAACAAGAAACTAATCTTGGATATTGGTTTAGATTTAGTTCTAATTTCCCTTATTTTTCTTTTCAATTCGACCAAAGGAAACTGTGTGTGCTTTTATATATATATAATTTAGGAGTTTGTTCGAGAGAAACATACCAATATTAAATAATCTTAAATTTTTAGGAATTTGTTTATATATTCGTGAGAAACTTGTCAAAATAATATTATAAAACAAATTAGTTTTACTAAGGATCAAAATTTGTCAATAATTAATAATATTTTTATTTATTATTATTATTATTATATATATATATATATTATTATTAGAGTTATTATAGTTAATATTAACTTTTTTTCTACAGGAAATTAAATTCAGGTTCACTTAACAACTTTACGATTCCTATTATTTTTATTATGTTATTATTATTAATATTATTATTATTATAACTGTTATTAATGTTATTAATATTAACATTAACATTATTATTATAATTTTTTTTCATTATTATTATTAGTTTAATTAATAATATTATTATTATATAATTATAATAATTTTATGAAATTTACTGATGTATAATATTGACACTCTTTCATCGATGAATATTACCGACAAATATTGATTCGCGCGACGAATTTTACTGATATTGTCAACAAGTATTGATTTGGCTAAAAAAAATTATTTTTCATATTCGTCAATAATTATCGACGGACAAAAGTCCATCAATACTAAAAATATTATTGATAGACACAAGTCTATTGGTAAATCAATAAATTTTTGTAGTGCAGGCTGATTAACTATAAAATCAATTACACATAATACAAGTCTTAATGGTAATCCAACCTATATAAAAAAAAGTAAGATTTCTAACAAAACCTACAAACCAAACCAGCATCCCAAAAAAGAATAAAACAACTTTGGACAATAAAATGAGTCCATAAATGACTGCCAATAACTTCTTCTAACTGTTAACCAAAATAGAAATACACCAAAATTGAACCTATGAAAAAACTATGTGATCGTGTATTGCCTAACAAGCAATGTCATGCACCTTAGCCCTCCATGGTTCTTGTTTGCTTTACTCAGGCCCCCTCAGACATTGTTCCCACAAAAGGATGTGTTTTTTTATAAATAACATCGGCACATGTTATTGCTTTCCACTGCCATTAATTCGCACAACCTCCAAACAAACTTGGACTTGAAAGTTGCCATGTCATTTTCGTTGGTTACAACTTGCTTGCCTTCTTGCTCTTTGCCCCAGTTTGTGTAAAAAATAATTAGTCATTAAATTAGATTTTAGAGACTAAAAAAATATTGGTATTTAAGATTTTATAAATTATTTATTAATAATATAAATTATCTTAGATGCCAATAATTTTTTTAGTTTCTAAAATAGTATCTACTTTAGTAACTAACTATTTTTTCTCTCTAAAATTAGTTTGTATTTAATAATTTTCTTGTAGTAGTTATTTTAGATCCTAACATATTTGACGAAATTGGTGATGAGTATGAGATGGTGAAGAAAGTTATGGGAGTGTGAGATTATCACTTTGAGCATTGTATAAATAAATTGTAACATATACTTATATAATTCAACAAGAATTTAAAAATAGAAAATACATAAGTTACCAATATTTTTTTTTATGATCCTACAAATAACATCATCATTATCTTGTTTTAAAAATTAAATAAAATCTTAATAACAATAAAATGTAACGATGACCTGTAATGATGACTTTAAATTTTGCGGTCATTCGTCGTGAGTTGTTGGATCGAGGGAGATTCAACGGTTGATATGAGAGTGATGGTTCATTTCCCGCCCCCTTCAAAGGCTATAAATAGTGGTTCCACATTGTTCTGATTTACTGCTTCCCTGCTCCGACATTCGAAACCCACTCGTTCTGGCGCGCTACTTCCCTTACCCGAGACGTTAGTCATGTCTTTCTCATCTTCTTCTCCATCTTCATCTTCGTCCTCTTCCTCTTCTGGCTCCTCCACAACCGAACCCTTGTCAGTCGGGGTAATTCAAACGTTTCCCCCCGTGGAGGAATTTGTAAGGGCTGATGAGCCGGAAGGTGCTGCCGACAGGTTAGATTCCCTTGAACAGTCGTCCCATCTCTTGGGGCTTGACTGGGTGGACCCAAAGGTGATTGGGTTTACGTTCGTCTACCTGGATGGGCCTTCCATTTCCTCTGTTATAGGAAATCATAGAATTTTGAAGTCGGACGCCAGCAATAGTATCTTGGCAATTGATTATTGTCAATCGACCATATGTATGGATCGGTCACCCTTAGAGGGCCCTTTTTTCTTTCTTTATTCTTGTCTCTTTTCCGACTTGCATGTTGCCTTTCCTTTCGATGATTTTACCATGGATGTCCTCCAAACGCTCAATGTGGCCCCCTTTCAACTTCACCGAAACACTTGGGCTTCTCTACAGACTTTTCACCTTATTTGTGACATGTTTCGTCTTTCCCCTACTCCTACCACCTTCTTGAGTTACTATACCTCCCACACGACCGACCCCGTTAGCTGGTTGTCCCTAATCAGTAGGCGGGGTAATACTTTGTTTAGCCCATACACCACCTCTTACAAAAATTTCAAAGGGAAGTTCTTCAAACTTTTTGTTGAGCCCGAGGGGATGGGGCTTTTCTTTGATGGGGTCGATCGGTCCAAATTTCCTCTGCATTGGACCTAGAACCCCACCCGGTTCAAGGAGTGGCTTCAGTCGACTCCGAGCGCCAAAGAACAAAAGATTTATTCTCTTTTGACAACCTCCCAGAAAGGCTCCCTTCATGAAAACTGTTGACCGTGTTCAAGTCTTCCCAACGATGGAATGATTTTTATGGTATGTTAGCATTGTTTTTTGCCTTGGTCAGTTAAAGATTTTTAATTTATGTGTATTTTCCTTGTGCAAATTGTTAGAATGTATGGCTTTAAACTAGAGGGGGGGGGGGGGGGGGGGGGGGAGGGGGGGAGGTTAAATGGTTTAAAGAGGATTTTCACAAACTTTTAAGTCTAGAAAGAAATTACTTCGAGAAAACTTGAATCAGGATTCAGTTTGCCAAAAACACAAAGCAAATAAGCACAACACCAGAAAAACAATCGGTTGTTTCGCAGAAACAATCGATTGTTTATACCAGTTCACACATATAAAATTGAATTTAAAGAGTTCAAGAGATAGAGAGATTGAACACACAGGTTTATACTGGTTCACTCTTAACCAAGAGCTACATCCAGTCTTCCCAGAAACCACTGGGGAATCCACTAAGCAATCAACCCTAGATTACTTACAACACCACCAAAGAAGTGACCTTGATCCCCTCAAGACACACACTTCCTTTGACTCAGCACAAACAACACTAAGAATGTTGATCTTGACAACCTCAAGAACACACAACACTTATCAGCTTCACAAACAGAGTTTCTTCATAGGTACAAAGGATTACACTTGTTACAGAAAAGATCTGAAATCAATACAAGATGAAAATCCTATATCACACTCTTTTTGATCAAAAGCAATCTCAAAAGCAATCTTCAACTCTTCAAAAGCAAAATCAGTGAAAAACTCAAATCTGTTTTTCTTTTGATTAATACTCAGTTCTTGTTTTTTACATTAACTGAACAAACTATTTAATGCATTCAAAGACTGGTCAAAGCATTTAAAACTGGAGCGTAATCAGTTATAAAATCATTTAATGCTCAGTCAAAGCACAAAACAGTTTTCTGTTATGGTCCCAAAACAAACAACCGGTTGAATGCTCGAATCAATCGGTTGTTTTGGTTTGACAGCAAGTCAACCATCAAAAACAGTTTTCAACCTTTCTAAAAACACCTAAGTATAAAACAATCGGTTGTTTCGACAAAACAACAGGTTATTTTTCCAAACGGATGTCCAGCTTCTCCAAACTGATGTTCTGCTCATCCTCTTTAGCACTGTTCTTCGGAATTTGAATGCTTTTGCGATCCACCTCATCATAGACAACATGAACAGACTCTTCTACATTCATTAGCCTCTTGTTGTAGATTTTGTATGCATGACTTGTTAGAGAATAGCCAATGAAAATATCATAATCAGCTTTTTCATCAAACTTCCCTAGGTTTTCCTTTCCATTGTTGAGAACAAAACAGCTGCTACCAAAAACTCTGAGATGATTGATGTTTGACTTCCTTCCATTGAAGAGTTCATAAGGAGTCTTCTTCAGAATTGGCCTAATTAGCACTCTATTCATCACATAACAAGAAGTGCTAACTGCATCAGCCCAAAAATACTTAGGAAGAGAAGATTCACTTAGCATTGTTATAACTAGCTCTTCAAGGGACCTGTTCTTCCTCTCCACCACACCATTTTGTTGTGGAGTTCTTGGAGCAGAGAAATTATGCAAAATTCCCATCTTTTCACAGAACTTGCTGAACTTTTCATTTTGGAATTCACCTCCATGATCACTTCTTATTGAGTCCATGTTGCTGTTCTTTGTATTTTGCAATCTTCTTGTAAGCTTCTTGAATGCAGAAAAGGCATCACTTTTTGATTCCAAGAAGAGAGTCCAAGTGAACCTAGAAAAATCATCCACAATAACAAGAGCATAGTAATTTCCACCAAGGCTCATGGTTCTTGAAGGTCCAAAAAGATCCATGTAAGTAGCTCAAGAGGTTTTAAAGAAGAAACAACATTTTTTATTTTAAAAGAGTTTTTCACTTGTTTCCCTTTTTGGCAAGTTTCACAAATATGGTCCTTCTCAAACTTGAGCTTTGGCAGCCCAATCACAAAATCTCTTGAAATTAACTTGTTCAAGTGATTCATGTGAATGTGGGCAATTCTTCTATGCCAAAGCCAACACTCATCATGCTTGGATAGAAGACATCCAATTGAACAAGGTGAAGAGATATCTAGAAGATAAACATTATTGATTCTCTTACCAATTAACATTACCTCTTTTGTGTTGGGAAGACAAATTTCACAAGAATTTGTTTTGAAGATAACCTGATATCCTTTATCACACAATTGACTAATGCTCAGCAGATTGTGCTTTAATCCTTCCACAAAGAGAACATCATGAATGACCAAGATATCTTTGTCTCCTATGGATCCTCTCCCAAGAATCCTTCATTTGTTGTTGTCCCCATAGGTAACGTGCCCTTCTTGCTTAAAGGAGATGCTTAGAAACTTTGATTTGTCCCTAGTCATGTGCTTGGAGCACCCACTGTCCAGGTACCATTGTTGCATGCTCTCCTCCAAGTTTTCCTACAAAGAAGATTTTCAAGTACAAAGATTTGGTCCCCTTATGAATGTGGGTCCATTTGGTTTACATTCATCATTTGAACCTTCACTATACTTGGGAATCCATTTCATAAAGCCCCTAGGAACAACATATTTTCTGATTTTACAGAATCTGACAGAATGGCCTCTTTTCATGCAGTAGAAGCATGTAACAACCGATTGTTTTGATGGTCCAATCGGTTTTTTTTCTGCCAGTTTCGAAAATGACTTTGAAAATCTATCTTGCTTGTTCTGCGGGTTAAAACCCAATCCAACTTTTCCAAAAACACAGTTTTGAGATGCCAAGACATTCTCAAAGTTGGATTGACCTTTAGAAAGCTTATCCACAGTTTTAACAAGATAATGGACTTTCTTTTCAAGATTTTCGCAATTTTCACAAATAAGAGTATCACACTTGCAAGAGGAGTTTTTGTAAACTATTTCAAGATTTTCAAAATCTGTTTTTGAATTTTCAATTCCTCTTCCAGTGTTTTGACTCTGTTTTCAAGCCAACTATTCATTCCCTTTAACCGGTTGTTCAAGAGGGCCAATCGGTTAGCTTCTTCATGTGTTTCTTGAAAGGCTTGAAGCAATTGACTGTAATTTTCAGAATTTGAGGAGTTGAAAGAACTTACACTACTTAAGTCATCTTCCTTTTGGCCATGAAGCAGAGGTTGAGGCTTTTTCTGTTTTGCCTCATTTTCCTTCGTGCTTGACTTCTTGACCTTACTTCCTTTGATTCATTGATGTTCCCATGAGTAGATTTGAGTGTGTCCCACATCTCTTTAGCAGTTTTGCATTTTGATATCCTGAAAAACTCATTAGTATCTAGTGCATAAGCTATTATGTTTTGAGCAGTAAAATCAAGCTTGGCCATTTTACATTCTTCATTGGTCCATTGAGACCAAGGTTTTCAAATAAAAGAACCATTCTTTTTAAGCTTTGGAATGAAAGGACCATTCTTGATTGAATCCCAAATTTCTTGATCAATAGATTCCATAAAGATTTTCATTCTAGCCTCCCAATACTTGTAATTCAATTCACAGAATAAAGGTGGTTTGTAGATTGAAGCACCTTCCTCAAAAGATAGTTTTCCAGCCATAGAAAAAAGATTTTCGGATCAAACTTGATTATCTTTCAAGTACCAAGCTTTGATACCAATTGTTAGAATGTATGGCTTTAAACTAGAGGGGGTGAATGGTTTAAAGAGGGTTTTCACAAACTTTTAAGTCTAGAAAGAAATTACTTCGAGAAAACTTGAATCATAATTCAGTTTGCCAAAAACACAAAGCAAATAAGTACAACACCAGAAAAACAATCGGTTGTTTATACCAGTTCACAAATATAAAACTGAATTTAAAGAGTTCAAGAGATAGAGAGATTGAACACACAGGTTTATACTGGTTCACTCTTAACCAAGAGTTACATCCAGTCTTCCCAGAAACCACTAGGAATCCACTAAGCAATCAACCCTAGATTACTTACAACACCACCAAAGAAGTGACCTTGATCCCCTCAAGACACACACTTCCTTTGACTCAGCACAAACACCACTAAGAATGCTGATCTTGACAACCTCAAGAACACACAACACTTATCAGCTTCACACACAGAGTTTCTTCAAAGGTACAAAGGATTACACTTGTTACAGAAAAGATCTGAAATCAATACAAGATGAAAATCATATATCACACTCTTTTTGATCAAAGGCAATCTCAAAAGCAATCTTCAACTCTTCAAAAGCAAAATCAGTGAAAAACTCAAATCTGTTTTTCTTTTGATTAATACTCAGTTCTTGTTTTTTTACAGTAACTGAACAAACTATTTAATGCATTCAAAGACTGGTCAAAGCATTTAAAACTGGAGCGTAATCAGTTATAAAATCATTTAATGCTCAGTCAAAGCACAAAACAGCTTTCTGTTATGGTCCCAGAACAAACAATCGGTTGAATGCTCGAATCAATCGATTGTTTTGGTTTGACAGTAAGTCAACCATCAAAAACAGTTTTCAACCTTTCTAAAAACACCTAAGTATAAAACAATCAGTTGTTTTGACAAAACAACAGGTTGTTTTTCACTTAGTTTGAAAAACACTTTTGTTTTAAAAGGTTTGAGAATGCTTAAGCTTTGGATTCAATCAAGAGTGGATTTATACAATTAATCTACCCAGATCCTATCTAAAGACAGCTCAGCAACAGCAAGCATACAACCAGCCTTCCATCAACCTTCAAAGGGTTTGGATTCTTCAAAGCTTGAACACACTGGATTTAACACAAATATCATGACGAAAGAGGTTGAAACGAATTTCAACCGATTGTTTTTCTACAAACAGTTTTAATTGCTTTGATTTTTTGGCTTCCCTGATTGCTCTTTCTCTGATTGTTGATAAATCTTAATTCTTAGCCAATCTTTGCAAAAACCTTTTGACAAACAATTCACCCCCTCTTGTTTAGCCCATTAATTCTAACAGAGGCAAGGGGTTCGACCTTGATCCACTTGGTGAAGTAGTCGACTCTGACCATGAGAAATTTTGTTTGCCCTTTGCTCGGGCTGAAGGGATAGATAATGTCCATTCCCCAGATGACGAATGGCCATGGCACACCATACTATGGAGTGTTTCGGGCTTGAGATGAGACGAAGGGCCAAACTCCTAACATTTAGTGCATTTATTCACATAATGTGCATAATCGCTCTGGACGGTTGGCCAATAGTAGTCGACTCTAAGAACCTTTGCGGCTGTCGTTCTACCACCCGAGTGGTGAACACATGCACCTTCGTGGACTTCCTAGAGGACATACTCTACCTGCTCCTGAGTGCTGCATTTTAATAGCGGTCTGGAATACCCCCTTCAGTAGAAGTCTTGATTGATCATGGTGTACCTCGCACACTGCATTCTCATCGCCTTCTCTTCCTTCGACTTGCATATGCTGAGCTGTAGGTACTTGACGATCGGGGTTATCCAATAATCGTCCCTGGTTACGGCCAAACATTCGACCTCTCCACACTTGGATTCTTTAGCAAAATCTGTACCACAGATCTATGGTGGCTCTTCTTTTTGGTCGCAGCGAGCCGAGCAATGCGTTGGCTCTCGTGTTATCCTCCCTGCAGATATGCTCCACCGTCACTTTGTCGAATCGACCGATAAGATTAGAGACTGTATGGTAGTATCTTTGTAGTAGCGACTCATTCACTTCGAACTCCCCCTTTATCTGGACGACCACAACCTGAGAGTCTCTTTTGCACGTTACTCTTTGTGCTCCCATGACATATGCCAGGTTTAGTCAGACTAGGATGGCTTCGTACTCGGCCTTGTTGTTGGTGGCTTTAAACTCGAACTTGAGAGCCTGCTCAAGAATGAGGTCGCCTGGGCCCTCGACGATGACACCTGCTTCGCATGCCGTTTTCTTGGACGACCCATTAGCATATACAACCCATCCGACTGAAAAATCCTATTGTGGGGTTAGCTCAACCGATAAGTCAGCTAGACACTAGGACTTTATTGCACCTTTCGGCTCATATCGGATATCAAACTCCGAGAGTTGTACTGACCACCCTATCATACACCCTACAAGATCTGGCTTAGATAAGATTTTGAAAATTGGGTAGTCAGTTCTTACCGTGATGGTGTGATTTTGAAAGTACGGTCTCATCCACCTGACCATCAGAACTAAGGCAAGGGCCACCTTCTTTATCATTTGGTACCTCGTCTCAGCCGCGTGGAGTGTCTGACTGACAAAGTATACATGGCGCTCTTCCTTATCCACCTCTTGTACGAGAACTGCACTCACCGCCTCCTTCTAGACCAACAAGTAAACGACTATTGGCTGGTCGGGTCTCGCCTTCTGAATCACTGTCTCTGAGGACAAGAACTTCTTCAGCCACTGGAAGATTTCTTCACACTTTTCATCCCAACTGAATTTCGCTGCTTTCTGAAGCAGTTGCACCATCGGTCGTGTCCGCTCGGCCAACCGAGGACGAACCTCAAAAGGGCGATAAGATGCCTGATAAGCTGTTGTACCTCTTTTACGTTTTGAGGGTTTCTCATCTTGGTTATCACTCGACATTTTTTGGATTGGCCTCAATCCACCGGTAGGTTAACATAAAACCCAGATACTTGCCTCCCTCTACACCGAACGTACATTTTTTGGGGTTTAGCCTCATTTTCGTCTTCCACAAAGCCTCAAAGACTTCCTCCAAGTCCTTGATGTGTTGGTCGCATGAGTTCGACTTCACCACTATGTCGTCCACGTAAACCTCCACTAGTAGGTTGCTCTAGCGTTCTTGTGGCCGAACGACATTACTTCGTAGTAATATTTCGCATCGTTTGTCATAAAGGCGGTTTTCTTCTTTTCCCTCGGATGCATGCTTATCTGGTTGTAGCCAGAATCTGCGTCCAAGAAACTGAGGATTTTATGTTCGGTTGTACCATCAACCAGTCAGTCGATGTTAGGAAGGGGATACGAATCCTTCGGACATGCCTTGTTAAGATTTGTGTAGTCTACGCACATTCTCCATTTGTTGCTAGCCTTGGTGACCATGACTACATTTGCCAACCAAGTGGTGTATCGAGCCTCCCATATGAACCCGACTGACAGAAGCTTCTCGGTTTCTTCCTTTGCTACCAACCTTTTCTCCTCCCTCAGCTTACACTTCTTCTCGACTACCGGTTGTGCTTCCATGTAGATTGTCAGTCTGTGTGATGATATCCGGGCTCATCGCTGGCATATCAAATGTCGTCCAAACAATGAGATATACGTTTTTCTTCAATGCTTGGTGCACTAGCTTAGTCTCAGTCGTCGCTATCGTTGTGCCTACACAAGTGGTGTGCTCCTCGTTAAGGAGAGGTACTTGGTGCAAGTCCTCATTCGGTTCAAGCCTCGGTTCGACAGTCCGAGGATCCAGGTCCACTAGGGCGACCATGTGCTCCCTGCGTTCTGGTTGAGCTTCCCTTTGAGGGACTTCCGTCCTCGAGATGATTTCCTCCTGAGGGATCGGTTATGGCCGTCATCTTGATTCGCCAGCTCCACTCTTAGGCTCGCTGCATAACATTCCTGACACCCCACAACAAGAATCGGTCAAGGATGAAACCTTAACCGGTATACCCTACCGACACTTGAAGACACGGGTCGATCAAGGATGAAACGTTAATCGGTATACTCTCCCGACATGCAAAAGACTTGGTTCAAACAACCACGCTCAACCATATCAGTCATACCGATCGACACTTAACATCTTAAGCAGGATAAGCCTCATATATCGGTATCCTGGCCGATTACCAATTAAAGGTTGATTATTATAACGTGAATTATGTGAAGCAGGAAAAACAAAGAACAATCGATATGTATTCAAAATAAAAGAAGGAGGAGGCCACACCCCGGTCTCGGAGGAGCAAAAACAAAAAAGGGCCACACCCCGACCCGAGGGAACAAAATAGCGTTAAAGGCTAAAAACTTAATGGCCTTCATCTTCAATGCCCTCGGCAATAGTCCTCGGCGCCGAGTTCTTCAAGGCTTCCAGTTCATCAAAGGGCATTAGTCGGCTCTCACAAACGTCCTTTGTGGTGTCAAAAGCACCGACTGGTGGTAGCCCGTTGTAGAATAGGTAGCCCTATGGAACGACCTGGTCGAAGCTTTCGCCCAACATCACCAAGGTAAACCCAGTAACCTTTGGGTCTACCAGTCAAGCCCCAAGAGATGGGACGACTGTTCAAAGGAATCTTACCGGTCGAAAGCACCTTCGGATGATCAGCCCTCACAGATTCCTCCATGGGGGGCAACATTTGAATTGCCCCGACTGACAAGGGCTCGGTCGTGGAGGATCTAGAAGAGGAAGAGGACGAAGATGGAGAAGAAGACAAAGAAGAAAACGAGGAAGACATGACTAACCTCTCGGGAAAACGAAGTCACGCGCCAGAACGAGTGGGGTTCGGATGTCGAAGTAGGGAAGTAGTAACTCGGAACAGTGGGGTACCACTATTTATAGCCTTTGAAGGGGGCGGGAAATGAACCGTCACTCTCATCTAAACCGTTGAATCTCCCTTGATCTAACAGCTCACAACGAATGACACCAAAATTTAAAGTCATCATTGCAGGTCACGTCATGCGCCTGACGCCGCCAACGTGACGTCCCACCTCGGGAAGCCCACTATAAAAAAAACACTTTTAGCAACCACCAAATTCGGTCACTAAAAGCACTATAATCGGTCGCTAAACATATTTGTGACCGAAACAGTCACCAAATAAAGATGGAAGCGAAAACCCTAGTCGCAAAGCCTTTAACGACCGAATTATAAAATGGTTACTAATTTGCAACCGAAATTTCATTGGCTAAATCGGTCGCAGAAAATTTGGTAAAAAAAATTCAAAACCCAAATTAGCGACCGAAATTTTATAAAAAAATCAGTGGCTAAAATAGAAGGTGATAGCGACCTCCATTTTTTTGTTGCTAATGGATTAAAATAATTAATTAAAAAAAAAACTCTTGGTGGCTAAATGGAGACCCCTATAGTGACAAATTTGATTTTGGTGGCTAAAGAGTCACCAAATTGAATTTGGTGGTTATTTTTATATGTATTATTAATACCTATTTAAAATAGTATTTTAACCATTTTATAAAAAAATCAAACTTACTTTTTTTTTTATATAAAAGCTTTCGTGTTAGGCATCATTATTCAACTTGACATCTAATTTTGTTGACTTGCTCCAACCACAAAGCAAGCCAAAACGTTGAGGGGAAACATTAACGCACACCTAGGCAAGGTGGTTGGATTGAGGAATACAAACCTACTTATAGATACTCAAAATTCAATCAAACTAAATAAGAATAAACTTCAAATACATAGTTTAAGAAGAAGTTGTACTCAAATTGAAGGTTAATCGTATTACACAATGAAAACTATTGAAAACTAGTTAAAAAAAGTCAAATCTATTATATAATTCAACATACAAATAATCTTCTTCTGAAATGTCATCTCTAATGTGGTAATGTTTCGATATATGGTATTTTGATACTTGTAGCAGATAATACATCTGGATTGTTGTGGTCTTTGTCAACTGAGACCGGAGAGAAACCACTGAATTTACATAAAGAACGGTCAATTCTAGAAAGAATTGGAGTTTTCCTATCTTCCTCTGTCTCTGAAGAACCCCTTCTTGACATTCACTAGTGCAGAAACATAAAACAAATGCGGTTGTTTTGAATTTATAAATGCGGCTTTATAACCGCATTTGATCAACACGCACTTGTAAATCAAAAAATATAAATGCGGCTATATAGCCGCATTTATAAATACTATTTACAAGTGCGGTTATTTGCTTTAACCGCACTTGTATATGCCGAATCATTAAAAAAAATTAAAAATTTTAAAACATCGTCAATCTTGTGTGAAGCCAAGATTGATGAAGAGTCACGGGAACGAACAACGGTGGCGGCAGCAGAAGCGACGACGGACAGGGAAGCAGCAACGGAGCAAACCAAAAAATCCACAAGAAACCACGAAGACAATGAAAGAGTGCTTCGAGACCACTAATGCAAGGAAAAAAACATATATAAGAAAAACGAAAAACATTTATGCATATATTTGTGAAGATGAAGAGGAAAAAAGAGAGTTCAAGAAACTTACATTGCACAAATGGAATGCAGATGCGGTAAAAGGAGACAAACTCAGAGTGCAAACGCGAAACAAAGGCAAAGACGAGAAATAAAGTTTGAAATTGTGTGTGGCGCGCTTCAAAATTTAAGGTAAAAAAGGATTTACGAATGCGGTTAAAGGTATAACCGCATTCGTAAATCAAAGAATTTTGATTTACGAATGCGGTTATTCAAATAACCGCATTCGTAAATCAAGCGCTTTGATTTACAAGTGCGGTTATTCAAATAACCGCATTCGTAAATCAAGCGTTTTGATTTACGAATGCGGTTATTCAAATAACCGCATTCGTAAATCAAAATAATTTCAAAAATGCCACCGCGTTTTTTTCGAAAGCGGGTAGCGCAAAATCCGCACTAAATAAAGCGTATCCTTTTCTTCTTTTTGCACTAGTGATTGTAGCTTCTTCTCATTGCTTTGAATTTTTTCCTGCAGAAATACAACTAAGGTTGATTGCAATGAGTACAAGAAAAGCCTCGGAACATTGAAATTTTCGATTAACTGAATTCAAGTTCAAATTAGAAAACATAACATAAAGTTGTACCAGAAACATGCAACGAAAAGCTGTTGGAAGCTCATACAAAGACTTGCCACCAATATAACCAAATTAGAAAAATTAACTCTCCGTGAAAAGGTCAAATAAGAACTGCAATAAAATTTATAGATAATCGATTTTGCATACAATGACAAATGTTGCGAGATAGAGGTTAAAGTCATCTTCCTAAATTAACATAAACAAAAAGTTATCTCTCCAGCAAACAAACTATAAAAATATGGACTCATTCCTAGAAGAATCAAGCTAAGGCAGCATAAACCCAGTATCAATCTTACTTTAACGTATACTATTCTCTCCGCCTGGATTTGCTTTTTCAACTGACTTATCTTGAGCGACAAGGTTCCCAATGCATCATTTGCTGGCTCCCCAAGTTATTTCTGTCAACATTACAGAAGAAAACGTCACCACATTCAAAATACAAAAAATAGAAAAACATAAAGCAAAATTTCAATTCTCAAGCGATGAAGCACAAGGGGCCATTTAATTAGCAATGGAAAATCTGCAACAGAACAGAAACCAACACTGAAGACTAAGCACAATCCAAAAGCCCTACTCGCGACTCAAGTGTTGAGATATTCAATTACAGAGAGATAGAGGAACAAAGAACTCGAAAATGATGTTCGCCTGTGATTACCAGCTCAATTTCAAAATTCTATATAGACATAAACAAATTCTGAAAAAACAGTTATGCCACCGATTCTGTTGATTCGGAAGAGAAAAAAAGGAATTGAAACATTAAACAACAAGTTGTATTCAGTTATTGTTGTATTACGGCGGAAACAAACGCAACGTAATTTTTGGTGGTTGCGTAAGTTACGCACCATTCACCACCGCTACTATTTTCTTCATTATATTTTACGCACCATCCAACAGAGTTTAAGACACAAATTTTTCAATACTTGAAATAAAATTATTTCGAAACAACGTTACAATGTTTTATCTAATTACATTATTTATTATTAGAAATAAATAAAACTATGTCGCCATACATATTTTTTAAAATTAAAAAATAATATTAAATAAGTATTTAAATATTCATGATAATAAATATGGATATTTTAATCACTTAATATTTTTCATACTTATACAAATTTAATTGTTTCTAACTTGCAATGCCTATTACCTCTGTTAATAATTTTTAAATAAAATATTAGTAATTAAAAAATTATTTACAATTTAATTATGAAAATTTATTATTTTTATAAAATTAAAGTTATTTTAAACAGATAATTTTATTTAAATCTAATTATGTGACGTCATTTTTTTAAAGGATTAATTTTATTAATAATAATATTTTGTTATGTAATTTTATTTAGAATTTTATTTGAGCTGATATTTTAAAAATAATATTTAATTAACTTTATTTAAATTTAAGAAATTACAAATATAATTGACACAAATTTTTTAAATATTAAAAAAAATAATACAACTAATTATTTTATAAACAAATGACTACTCATGAATATCCAAAGTGGTCCTTCTATAGTTTTTTAAAATAAAAATGAATTATTATTATTATTATTATTATTATTACTATTATTAGTAGTAGTAAAATAAAAATTACATTTAGTGACTAAAAAAAATTCGGTGGCTAAAAAATAAACGTATTTGGTGGTTGATTCAATGACAAAAATAAACAATTATATTTAGCGACCAAAATAAAATCTATGGCTAAAAAATAAACAAATTTGGTGGCTGATTCGGTGGCAAAAAATAAACAATTATATTTAGCGACAAAAAAAAAAAATCGTGGCTAAAAAATAAACATATTCGGTGGCTAATTCGATGACAAAAATAAACAATTATATTTAGCGACCAAAAGAGAATCAGTGGCTAAAAAATAAACATATTCGGTGAAAAAAATAAACAATTATATTTAGCGACCAAAAGAAAATCGGTTGCTAAAAATAAACATATTAAGTGACTAATTCGGTAGCAGAAAATAAGCAATAATATTTAGCGACCGAAATAAAATTGGTTGCTAAAAAATAAACATATTTGGTCGCTAATTCTGCCGCAGATATATTGTTCCCAATTTATTCAAAACAACCACCACTTTAGCGACTGATGGCTTTGTCACTCTTATGTTCAATCGTTGATTCGGTTGCAAAACTAACAAACATCACTAATAATTCAGTCGGTCGCTATTTCGGTCGCAGATTTGACACTACGGGTATTTGGTGGCCATTTCAGTTGAAATTATGACCACTTATTTTCAGTTGCTGAATTCGGTGACTAAATTGTTTTTTTTTTTTTATCAGCAAAAATTGTTATTTTCTTGTAGTGGTCCAACCGGCACACCGACCTCGAATAAAGACTCTTCGGATTAAACATCCTCGAGTCTGGGGGTAAGTGTATCAGTACTATCAGCACGACCGAAACTATGACTCGGCATCCGGTCCAAACCGACTGACATTACCAAAAGCAAGGTTGATTAACAACCCAATGTTTGTTAATCTCCTTTTATTAGGCCCAATTAATGAGAATGAACCCACAATAATCATATAAATTAACACATATCATCATCTAATCCTTAATACTGGGTTCTGAGTGTTGAAGTCTAATTTGAGCGTCGGAGTACCTTTTTGCAGGTACCATCTAAGTCCGAAACTAGCAAGGAGGAGTGGGAGAGTGAGTCTGAGATTCAACCGAAAAGGACGAGTGAGGTGCAGACTGACTAACAAGGAAAAGTCTGAATCGTTCTCATGGTTTCAATCTCGTTAAAAACAAGTTGTATGAATTATTTCATTAGTTTATCTAATTTCAAAACAATGTAATACTTTTCTCAATGATATGATATGATGTAAACAAATATTAGACAACGAATTTCTCAGTCATATGAATATGAAGATGTTTCCTTGAATTATGTATAAAAGAATCACACTCATTATAGCCAAGTAATGTGAACACCTTCTTCTTTTAAATTCAACTTTCAAAATATGTCTATATCTAGAAACTCATTCTCTTTATATTTGAGACTGATTTTAAAACTATCATAATTTAGGCAAGACTTTGAGAATGTTTTTTTTTTATCATATAAGCGAGTTAGAAAACTAGTACTCCTTGATATGTTTAAGATAATGATTTCTTACATGATCTAAAAGAATGCCTTTTCTCCATAATAATATAAGAGAAAACAAAAAATATGTAGTATTATTGTAAGCTATGATTTTACATTTACTAGTGAAAAACAAGTCAAAGTGTTATTTTTTTTTATCTCAAACAATTACATATAGTTTATTAGTTACTATTAAGTTCACTTAACAATTTAATCATCTATATATAAAAAATTATTAAATAAAAACTAATTTTAAAAATAAAAAAAATAATTAATTATTATATTAACCAAATTAGATATTATTTATAAATTAAAAAATTATTGATATCTAAAATAATTTTTATTATTTATAAAAAAAAATATAAACTAATTTTTAAAAGGACATGTAATTGGCTACTATACAATTCCTGATAATAAAGATAATTAATTGGGTCTTTAATGCATTTCCAAACACATCTTTAGTTAGTTAGCTATTAAAATGTATTTGTTATGCAAAAAAACTACATATATAAAGAATCATTACACTCAATCTTCATCTTTATTCATACCATCGTTATCCATCTTCAAATTGTACTTATGTCTTCATAATAAAATCATTTTATTAGGAATGAGTCAATTGTTTCACGGAGAATGATATCCAACAAAATTATGAAACGAAATAGTAAGTTCCATAACTCTTATTTATTCAAGTAGACAAGTTTCATTAAATTACCCATTTATGATCAAAACACCTTTTTCCAACTTGATATTATACATTTCAATAATTTAACACTACACTTAAATTACCCTTTTATGACCAAACCCCCTTTTCCAACTTGATATTATACATTTCAATAATTCAACATGCAATTAGAATTCAAACCATCGCTCATTGTCATGCATGTTACATTTTAATTATTACATTGACTTTTTTTATGTTGTTTTGAAATAAAAGTAACTTAAGTTTTTTTTATAATTTTGTAATATTGAGCACAATCTAAGTTGATTATTAGAGGACACATAGATTGTATTCAATCTTTGATATTCTTCTTCTACAAATTAACTTTTGGGTTTTTTTTTTTTAATTAAAACAACATTGAAAAATGCAACTAATTGGATAAACAAAAATAGAAGATAATGAAAAGTCAATTTATAAATTCAACATCCATATTCTTTATCAAAGTTGTCAAAGGATTCAGATCCAAGAATAATTATCCATATATTAATTAATTAATTCAATCGAACAAATATTATTAAACTAGAAATACCATTCAATCTAATTCATATACAATTATCAAATCAAGATTTTTTTATTCCTAATTTTATTTCTAAAATAAAAAAACAAAAGTTACAATAATAAAGTGCAAATATGAAATTAGAAAATAAGAGAAACAAACTCCGAGGATTAAAAGATTGATACAAACTCAATTCAGATTACATGCTCTTGATTATATAAATTGAACCTTAAGAATTAGATCTCTATTGTTAAAGAACAAAGAACACAGGAAAAGGGAAGAAGAGAAGACAATTCAGAAATTAGAGAAAAGGAGAACAAAACATAATTTTTGAAACTGAAAATCTAAACAAAATTTTTTTTCCCTTTATGACACATTTAGGATATATATATATATATATATATATATATATATATATGCTTTATAATCAACTATAAACATGGGTCTCTCATGTGAGCTTTAATAGGTATGTAAGCCCAGTTACAAAATTCTAAGATGAAACAAGGAAATTGAATTTGCATAAGTTATTATTCACCATATTTGCTTCAATATTTCCATTTCGAAGTCCAAAAAATGTAGAATTCAATGCAACTGCAATAAGACAAAACTAACTAAAAAAAATTATAGCCAAAATAGTGAGCAAAGATTTATTAACTAAAAATACAACATTAAAACAATTATGTACATTGAACTCAATTTAATATTATTGTTCCAATTGTAATAAGATTTATATTCCATTCACATACTTGGGTGTCATAGTAGGGAACAATCATTGAAAGTAAGTATTAATGTTGGTGGCAGGGAGATCTAAGGAAGGTATGTGGAAACAAACAAATGAAAAATTGATTTGCTAGAAATATTGCTTGAGTAGAGGAAGAGGAAATCAAATTCGAAGGAGGCTAGAATAGAGATTGAAAATTGGAAGGAAGGATTTTGGGAGTGAAAATTGAAAAAGGAAGACAATGGTTCAAATTGGATAAATGTCAAGTGACTACAATAATGAATGAGTAGGAAAGTATACCCATGGAATGATTGAGTTTGGAAGGATATTGACACTACCTCACATTATGTAAAATGAACTTATAATAGAATTAGTAATTCTTTGTATAATATATATTAACTTTTATTTTTTATTCATTCACATCAATTTCGTCTATTCCAAACTTTTCACTCACTTTTTTTAATCTAGAAAATCTCATTTTCAACTCTTTTTTCCATTTTTTTTTTCACTCCACTAGCATCAAAGATAGAGTAGTTAGGGCTAGACTTCAATAAATGATGGTTGTGCAAAGTGAATCAATGGTGAGAAAAACACATCTTAGCCATTCATATTTTAGATTTTTATTAAGTGGTACAAAATTCAACAAGCTTCGACTGATCATAATCACTTTTAAATTTAGGATAATCATTCGTTGACGTATTTCTTATAATTTGCTAATAAAATATGAACAATATTCTTTATGAAGTTTTTTATGGTTGCATAAAATTTTGCAACGTTTCAGCACTATACAATCTAGTCTCACTTCTTTTTCCTTCTTCTTTAATTGTTTTATACAGGTTAAGATAAAAGTATTTGTTGTAAATGTATTTCTGACCATTGAGCAACTTCAACTCTCCTAGATTCAAAGTTTGGCTGCACTTCTTCCTGTTCTTTCTCTCAGTCCACGACATTCATCCTTGGATATAGCAAAGGTGGAACTGTGCTTAACCAGATAGTTACTGAACTGGGATTCTCAAATCTTGGTTCCAATGTGAATTCACCCGAGGTGGGATCTGAAGATATTTACGTTGTTCCTAAAACAAAGGAAGACCTACTGAACAGCATCAGCGATATTCATTATGTTGATGTTGGTCTGAACACTGCTGGGGCATCCTAACTAACCATGATGTGTTTGAGAGAATCTCCAAAAGGCTCATGCAAGGAGCTCCTCAACTCCGTTTCATACTTAATGGAACACCCTGACAGTGGAGTGACTGGATTAGGAATGAAAAGGACAAAATGCTGCATCTCTTGAATCTGAAGTCCCTAAGAGTTTATTTTGCTGATATGCCTCCAAGTATGCAGATGCACTTTGAAATAATAGAAAGTTTAGATGTAAGTTAGTACTTCATACTTGATAGGTCCAATGAAAGATTTCTTAATTATAAGGATAAATGTAACTAAAGTAAATGGGTTCTACTTGATTGTTTCAAAGAGCACTTACAGTTTAGTTACATTCATCCTATTAATTATGACATTTTTAAGTGGCTAGAAACACTAAATTGTGTCTCAGCAGAAATTGACGGGTTTCATAGAGCCTTGAAGCTTTCGATATTAAAAACAATAAGATGATAATTTTGAAATTGGATTAAGATAGATTGAAGTTAATTTGAAGACGTTTTACTTCTGTAAAAGAATAGTTGTTGAAGGAGCAAAAATTTCAAGATGATTTCACTGTGAAAAAGATGTTTAGATGACTTTCTTGGAGAATGAGGGAGAGTTTTCAGCAGTTCTGCAGATGAATTGATAGTTCTTTTCAGAGTTTAGTTTGAGTCAATTAAGCTGAAAAGGGACCTCCACATAAGAGGTTTGTTAAAGCTAAATAAACATAGTTTTGCTAATTTGGGGGAGTATGGACTAAAATTTTGTGTATTGGTTTGAATGTCCGAATTAAAAATTTCCCTTAATGCTGAAGATAAAAGATTGGTGATTGAAGTAAAAGTTCTTTAACATTGTCCTACCTAGCTTGGCACTGTGTTACGTGTTTCAGAGGTAAGTTAAAAACTATAAAAAGAAAGTGATGGCTCAAGCATACTAGACTCAATGTTGTTCCATCACATCAATGCTCCCACTTGGGTCACAAGCTGGAGTAACTCATCTCAGCAATTTTATATCTTGTCAGTGAAGTTTTAAAGACATTTTTGTTTCATTTTCTTTCTGAAGTGGGATATATAGTTAGCATAAAATATAAAATATAGAATATAGAAATATAAATATTTGGATGAATTTGGGGAAGACAAAATATCCTAATTTGTGCTTTAAGATCTGATACAAAGTGATTAAACGTTTGAAACTGTGCCATTTCATTTCATAATAGGATGAATTCTTCTGAAGAATTACGAAACTTTCAATATGCAACTTTCTAGTATTCACAAAATGTCTTTTCTATTGCCATTTCATTTCATAATAGGATGAATTCTTCTGATACAACTGAAGAATTCTATGCAACTTTCTAGTATTCACAAAATGTCTTTTCTATTGCCATTTCATTTCGTAATAGGAAGAATTCTTCTGTACAGCTGATGAATTACGGAACTTTCAATACACACTGAACTTTCAATATTCATGCACCATGCCACACTCCAAACCCAAACCATGCCAAACATTTTGCATAGTTATATATGGAATACACACTTTTATGCAAGATGTCAAACAACACTCCAAAAGTTGGACATTCCATAGAATTAGTGCCAAAAACTTTTATGCAACTGAGTCTTTGTGCAAATTAATTCCTTACATTCCATAGAACTTATATACAAGTGAGTCTTTCTGCAAATTAGTTAGAAATGCACAAGTATCATTCAGTTATTACATAACAAAGCAAACCAAAAAAAAAAACTCGATCTTTGTAACCAGATTAATAGCCATTCAGAAATGAAAAATTAAGATTATACAAATTTGAACTGATCTTGTGGGATGCACCAGTCTTTGCTGCAGTGCAAAGCAAAGACAATGCTTCAAAGCCTCAGTAACAAGCAACCAATGGTTCACATATCAGATATTAAACTGATAAGAACATATACTACACTTGTTCTTAGCCAAAAGGTCGAGAAAGGTATGCTTTGAACTGGTTAAATATTCTGGTTTTATATTCTTTCCTCCAGTTCTTGTCAGAGTTCTAATAAATGTGGAACTTTTGTTTCAAGAATGTTTGAACAAAATTATTTTAGAATTGGTTATTGTATCATTTAAATTTTATATTCCAGGAATTTATTTAATTGTTATGTGTAAATTTTTTAAAACCTGTCTATACAGTAGTTTAATTTTGTTGTACAAAAGTGCTATTTGCAGTAGTATTTTTGCTGTATGAAAATACTTGTTTGTAAACAAGAATTTTTTATACAAAAAAATTTGCTTGTGTGCAGTAATTTAAAAATATTGTTGTAGTATTTTGTAATTTGTTGCATTTTAATTCTGTTTCTTTTAACTCTTGTTGTTTATTGTATTTTAATATTTGTTATTTGCTATATTTTAAATCTGTTGAACTTTAGCAACTATTGTTTGTTGTAATTTAAAATGTTGTTTGCTGCATTTAACCTAATTCATTGTTGTATTCTATAAAACAAATAAAAATTCTGCTATACTACCTTCTTTTTAAAAATCTGATGTATATTGTTTTCTTTCGTGTGAAATATTTCTATTGTATTTTACTTTAGAAAACTAATTTTTCTCATTAAATGTATTTGGTTTAAGAAAATACTTAATTATATTGTATAAAATATATAAATTTGAGATATTTTAAGTATGAAAATTATTTCATTAGAGTATAATTTTTATTTGAGAAAGGCAATATGTTAAGGTAATCTAATGTGAGAAGTATTGTGTGGAAGAGACTCTTATGTTTTTTTTAATGATTATAAAAATATATTATAAATTATTTGTGTTAAGTTTTGTAGTAAGACAGAATTTTATTTTGACTATTTTTGGATTTAAACAACTATAAAGAAAGTACTTTGAATTATATTTGCTTATTTTGAATTGTTTTATTTAGACATTCATTTTTTTTTAGCAGCAAAGAATAAAATAGAATAAAAGGGGTACTTCAGGGGTACCCCAACCCATATACAAAAGCCAAGTAGTTCAAGATAAAGATAAATATACATTCTAGTGGGGTAGTAGAACAAACAGATCCTAGCTTTACTTTCCTATATACTTCAGACGACCCCACATCACCTATTTAATCACATCTTCAGAGAAACCCAATTCTTGACCACCTAGCCTCTTTTGTTACGTGTCTTCATATGCTACCTCCAGCACAACTTTCTTTTATGCCCCTTGATATGTATAAATCTGGAAGGCCAACAAGCTTTGTCTATCACAGATCAGCTTCTTCACGCTCCTGTCTACACCTCCACACGGCTTGTCGCACCAACTACTGCAACAGAGTTCCTGGAATCCACCTCGCACACCCAAACAACCTTGAGGCAGCACCTTGAGCCAGCTCCTACTCTGAACCAATGGCACCTTATTTCCTATCCTCACGCCCACCGAAAAAACTGCAAGGAAAAATTACTCCAGTAAGGATTACAGATTCCTTTACTGAAGCAACACAAGAATAGCTCATAATCCACCCTGCTTCACCTTGCTTCTCTTTAAACCTGTACCCTGTAAACTTTGACATCCTTTCCACCGCACCTACCAACCATTCAACTAACACACCACCTTCATATCAGCAATTTTGCAGACAAATGCTTGGATTAAGAATCCAATCCGAATAGGAAAAACTAAACGAACTCGCACCAAACTTCAAGCATAACCACGTGGCCAATTGAGCTGAATGGAATACTTCTTCAGCATCCGGTATCCCTTGTTTGAACACAATTAAATTTCTCTGATCCCATATGCTTCTAATAATTGCGACCCAGAGACCCTTCCAGACTTGATTATGCTTATTAGTTAAGTGAATTAGATGGAAGCTCTCAAAGTGAATTAAGAGATCCTTATGCTGAACAGACACAATACCCATCCACCTTAGACAAAGACCCCATATCCATTGTGCAACCAGACACGTCATAAAAATATGTTGAGCTGATTCATCAGCTACCTTACAGAAAACACACAAAGGGGAATTGACAACTATACCTCTCCTGATGAGATTATCATACGTTGGTAACCTCCCAATTAGAACCCTCCATGTCGAACACACATCTTTGGGTTCCGCTTTGACTTGCCACAACAGCGAAAAAACATTATGCAAGCTGCCATTGGGATAGTTACACAAAGTAAGGTATGCAGATTTGACAGAGAAAACACCTTTGGGATCCCCACCCCATTCAATAGTATCCTCAGAATCCTTGTTCAAAATCTTCCTTGTAATGAGGTTCATCATTTCTTCCTCTACAGAATTTTCCCACTCAAATTTAGACCTTCTCCACCCTAACCTCCAAGACCAGCCTAACTTCCCCCACGAGCCTACCTCTCCCACCAATTTTCCTTGCTCTAAGGATATGGTATACAAGGAAACAAAGATTTAAGCTTATTATTGTCCAGCCATGTATCTTCCCAAAACATGATTTTGTCCCCTTTTCCCACTTTCCATGAGACATGGTTACGGAACCAGCCCTCACCTTCTCCTTCTTCACAAACCTTACGAAGATCACTCCACCACCAGGAATGATTCTTACCACAGCCTTGCGAACTTGTCCTACCAGTACCGTACTTAGATACCAAGATCTCTTTCCATTTCCCTTTTTCTTCACTCATCATCCTCCACTTCCATTTTGCTAACAAAGCCTGATTGAAATTTTGTATATCCTTAACCCCCAACCCCCCTTCCTTATTTGGTTTGCATACATTTTCCCACCGAACCCAGGCTATATATTTACTATCCTTGCCCCACGCCCAAAGGAACCTCCTCTGAATACTAGATATCTTATCACAGACTGACTTTGGGGCTTTATAAAAAGATAGATAAAACAGGGGTATAGAAGTTAAAACCGACTTAATCAGACATAACCTACCGACAAACGATAGACATTTCCCTTTCCACGCATTAAGTCTGGCTTTAACTTTCTCCACCACCGGTTTCCAAAACTGCAGCCTCCTTGGGTTACCACCAACCTGCATTCCCAAACAGATAAAAGGTATTTGCATGATATCGCAATTGAGGGTTTTCGCATATAGCTCAAGATTGCTTCGATCTACCTTTAACCCTGCTATCTTTGATTTATGAAAGTTAACTTTAAGCCCAGAAGCAAGCTCAAATACCCTGAGAATCGCCTTAATTGTAAAGACATTGGAAAAGAAGTCTTCACACATGAACAGGGTATCATCTGCAAATTGTAGCAAGTAGCAGTCTACCTGAGCTCTTCCCACCTTGATACCTCTTAACAGGTCCTCCTTTACAGCTTTGCGAACTAGACCCGCCAGCCCTTCTGCTACAATAAGAAAAAGAAACGGTGCCAAAGGGTCCCCTTGCCTCAACCCCCTTGTAGGTCTGAACTCCTCTGTTGGGCTACCATTAACCAAGACTGACACCGTAGCCGTCTCCAGACATCCTTTCACCCACTTTATCCACTTACTATGAAACCCCATTCTTTGTAACATGTCCAGCAGAAAAGTCCACCTAACCGAGTCATAGGCCTTTTCAAAATCTACCTTCAGGCACACCCCACTCTTCCGATTTCTTCGAACCTCTTCAATCACCTCATTAGCCATCATGACACTGTATAGCATACTCCTATCTTCCACGAAAGCTGACTAAACATCATTTATAACCAAATGCAAGACTTCCTTTATACGGCATGACAAAACCTTAATGATTACCTTGTAAAGAGCTCCCACTAGAGATATAGGTCTGAAGTGCTCAACCAAGACGGGATTCTTCATTTTAGGAATAAGAGCAATAAACGACGCATTGCAACCCTTTGAGAAGCTCCCAGACTCTTGAAACAAGTACACTGCTTCCAAGATATCCTCCTTTAGAATCTCCCAATTACTCTTGATGAAATTAAAATTATAGCCATCTGGGCCAGGACTTTTCGAACCCTCACACAACCACACTGCAGCCTTGACCTCCTCCTCGGAGAAATCCTCTACCATTTTCAGACTAACCGCCTCTGCAAGAGTCATGAAGTCCACAAGACCAAGCCTAACACCATGATCAGGTGTGGCCTTGAACCTCTGTTCAAACACACGTTTCGCTTCCCTACGCACCGCTTCCGGTTCTTCGCACCACTGATTATCTATTTCAACACCTTTAACTTCATTCCTAAGCTTCTTCCACCTAATAATAGAGTGATAATACATGGAATTTAAATCCCCATGCTTAAACCAAGTAGATCTAGCTTTCTGCCTATTTATAGATTCCATCTTTTTATCTAAGATCTTCTGTTGACTGAGTAACTCCAATCTTCTCAATTTTTCTCCTTCCAATAAATCACATTCAGCATCCGTGACATCGAGATTCTCAATCTCCATCATGATTTTGCGCTTGCACTCCTCAATATTTCCGAAAACACTCCTATTCCACTCCTTGATGTCGGTTTTCAGCAACTTCAATTTATGTTTGAGCCTTGACATTCTATTTCCCTGTACCTCATAAGTGTTCCACTTACCTTTCACCAAGTCCTTAAAACCAGGTTCCAAAAGCCAAGCGTCGATAGTTTTGAAAGGTTTAGGACCCCAATCTTTAGCCCACGATTTGGCCACTATGGCACAGTGATCGGAGACTTCCCTCTGCAGTAAATATTGCTTACTCGCAGGCCACCTTTGTAACCATTCCAATGATACTAAAAATCTGTCTAATCCGCTTTTGGCAGACCCATCTGACTTGTACCAGGTGAACTTTTTGCCTACAAGAGGTAACTCCACCAACAGATTCCTATCAATGAACTCATTGAAGTCTTTAATCTCCTTCTTCTGGCTGGAAAGCCCTCTAACACCTTTCCTTTCCTCCATAATCCTAACAGCATTAAAATCCCCGCAACAACACCACACCTCATTCTGACTAGCACTTTTAATGGTTGACAGAGCATCCCATATGACAACTTTATCACTATTTGAGCAAGCAGCATACACATTCACAATAACACATAAGCAATTCATTTTAACATAAATCCCAGACACAGCTATGAAACCTCTTCCTTTAACATGAGACCTATACTCAAACGCTTCTTTGTTCCACATAGAAAGAATACCTCCTGCCCCATTTTCTCCTTCATTGAGTACCCAACCAATTTTATTATCCCCCCATAAAGCAAAGCATTTAGAATCAGAGAAATTCATAACTTTTATCTCCTGCAAACACACAAACTCGGCACCCTCCTTGTAAGAACTTTTACCCCTCCTCCTAGCCCTCTGATGTTTAAATTGATAATAATCATAAACAACCTGATTTCGTGCCCTTCTTCATCTTACTCAAAACTTGTCTATCCCTATCCTCCATCACCTCCACTTCTTGTAGCATCGTATCATCTCCCCATGGACATGTCGTACCTAACCTTTTGGCTAAACCCCATAACCTAACTGATTCGGATTCAACAACTTCTTTCCTAATTCGGTTATTACATTCAACAATTTCAGAATCAGACAACGCATAAGATAATGAACGTGACCTGGTTGGGTATCTGCTCCCGGAATGTAACGATCCTGTGCCCCCTTTTGAACGGCATCGCCGCTGGATTGTTCGGCCCCCTTGCTCCCATAGCGCACGTAGGTGACACACCCTATCTAGGGTTTGACGATCATCCACCTCTATATGTTCCTCCTCGCCATTATGAACGCCACCCGTCTTCTTCCCCAAATCTCCCTGATAACCTTTACTGATCGAATTCTTCCGACAATTATTCGATTCAGAAAGAGAATTCTTTGCTCGATTTGATGAACAAGCACCCCCTTTACTAACATTCAAGCATGAATGTTTCAGTGGTTGCTCCACCCACAGACTCTCCGACGTCGATGGTTGTACGCCGTCAACACTCGTTGCACAACCGCCTTCAAGAGATTTTCCTGAAAGTGATACACGCCCAGCGTAGGTGTCCACATGGGCCTTAGTTCCACTAACCTGTAAATGGGCCTCAAATAGAATTGGGCTTTCATTAAAAGAGTCAAACGACTCCACCACTTTTACTAAGTTTACCAAGGAACTTTGTATAGCCCCACACGCCACATTGACCTGCTGAAGAGCAGACGCTGCTATCCCCTCCTCTGCCCGCCCCCCCCCCCCCCCCCCGCAGACTCACCTCCTTTTTTGTGAAGGAAAAATCAAACTTTCCCTGACCTGACAATGGATCTTCTGCACCTTCCTTTTCTAGATCCATTTTTGTCTTATTCATAGACCACCCCTTCTCTTCCTTTCTGTTTTCCTCCGGCCACCCTCTGCTACCTTCTTCGTCCCCTCCCCTTTCATTACTCAGTTTTGCAGAACAGAGAGAGTCTTCAACAAAAGTTTCAAAAGATGAAACACTACCCGATGACCCTTCAAGACTAAGATCACAGTTGCATCTGAACTTAACTCCATCATAATAGTTTGTTTCCTCCACCAAGGTAATATTATACAAACATCCATTAATCCGAAAACCTTTGGACGAATCTACCTTACTCGATTTCAACATTCTTACTTGAAACCGCGCATACTCCAACCGATTCTATGATAAAGAGGCTTCATCCACCTCCACCAGCGTTGCTACATCCTCTACCACCTTCGAAAAACACTCCTTGCTCCATAAGTGAATAGGCAACCCATAGCATCTAACCCACACCCGTTTGTAACTGACCACAAGAGATTCTGACCAAGGCTTAAGATCTTCAAAAAAATAGTCGAACCATTCTTTACTAGATTTCACAATGTCCTCTAATTTCTCGACAAACTTAGAGGTCAATAAGACAAGATTGTCTCCCAAAAAACGAATTATGATCATTATCATCCCTCCCTTGATACATTCTTCCTGCAATGCCTCGTGTTCCCACTCTGCCTTCATACAACCAACCATGTTGTTCTTCATCCACGGCAAGATGTTCGCCTTAGTCATAAAAGAAGACCCTTTCCAATGAACACGAAGTGGGCTTCTTACTACATCAGCATAGGTTTGCTTACCTAAATCATTTCCATTAGCATCCTTTCCTACTCCACTCCTGATAACTTCTTTCCCTCTTTTTACCATCCACACCTCCTTGTTCTTCCTCTGAGAATTTTGAAAGGGAAACCCACCACTTCTACTCTTCTCCTCCAAGAAAGGAACACTACCCTTATTCTCAAACCTTTCCCTCCTGTACCTTGGTACATTAACATGAAGTTTCATGTTTCCGATGAAGCAGTTGTCTAGCTCCCTCTCTTGGCTTAGCACATTTCCCACCTCAAAAAACCTTACAAAGCCAAACCTTCTACCACATCTATTCAAACATTTAGAAATGAACACTTCTTTGACTCTGGCCCATTTCTGAAACAGTCTGAACATTTCATATTCACCATGATTTTCTGGAAAGCTTGAAAAGAAGAAGGTTGTAAATGACTTTGTCGACTGTTGATGATGATGCTCCGCCTGCCTTCTCCGAGTTTCCTTCTCCTCTTTCGCCCCACTCCACTCAACCATTCTTTTTAATCAATCGATCGGATGATTAAGAGTTATGTAGTTAATGTCTATATAGTGTTTCCCATAGAAAACACCATTCGTGTTCTACCTTTTTTTTTATAAGTATTTGATATTCAAATTAAAAAGACTATAAATACAAATAAAGGTAATATAATGTCACAGATATGGTATGGTAATGGTATAGAAGTATTATAAAGTGGACTTTAAGCCTAACTCAACCCCATAAAACCGACTCATAAGGTTGAGGTTTGCACCCACTTATATACAATGAAATGTCCGCATCTCTAGTCAATGTGGGATCTCCAATACACCCCCTCACGTCGAGACTGTCAACTCGTGCATGGGACTATATATTATCAGAGTCATTTCGAGCCTATCCTAGCGAGTGTTTATTGGGCTTATCAGGCCCCCCGCTATCGGGTCGTTATCAGACCACCCATAATATGTTATCCCACGCACGAGTTGTCACTCTCGGCGTGAGGGGGTGTGTTGGAGATCCCACATCGACTAGAGATGAGGACATTTCATTGTATATAAGTGGGTGCAAACCTCAATCTTATGAGCCAGTTTTATGGGGTTGGGTTAGGCTTAAAGTCCACTTTGTAATATGGTATCAGAGTCATTTAAAATCTATCATAGCGAGGGTTTGTGTTGGGACTATCGAGCCACCCGAGGATGTGTTGGAAAGATGTTCTCCTAGTTAGTAAGAAATGATAGTTTTTTAGTCTCTATCTAGTATCTAATTTAGTCAATATAACAACTAATTATTTTTTTCTATAAAATTAATTTTTATTCTATTCCACTCTTAGAAAGAATCCAAAGTCTTAAGCAAGTTTGGAAATTTTTTTTATTTAAAAGCAATCTTGTGTATCAATAATAATTGGGAGCGTAAAACAAATTATTATATACTCCAATCAGTTGTTAAAAACATTTAATTTAAAATCCAAATCAATTAAAATAGATTGAACTAACTTAAAAGAATTCTGTTAAGAAAATTCAAAATTCAATCTGTTGATTTTTTGAAACAACCGATTGAATTGGTTTGACAACAAAGTCAACCAAAGTCAAACAGTTTCAAATCCTTTTCAAAAATCTCTAAGTGTAAAACAACCGGATGAAATGTGATGAATTTTTACGGCAAGTGCACCGCGTTTGTCAAAAGTAATAATTGTCCCTAAGGACGGATATCGATCCCACAAGGAACAGTGAATTATCAAGTACAATAATTGCTAAATATAAAAACATAACAACAATTAAAAGAGTTTATGCCGGTTAGATGCCGGTATGCCGGTTAAGGCTACGTCCAGACCAAACCACATTGAGTGGTATCGACAGGGTATGCCGATTAGGGCTCCATCCAAATCGAACCGAGTGAGGGGTGTTGGCAAGGTATGCCGGTTAAGGCTACCTCCAAACCAAACCAAATTGAGAGGTATCGGTAGGGTATGTCAGTTAAGGCTTCATCCAGGCCGAACCAAGGCTTTGGAGGAGAGAAGTGCTAATACTTTGAGAAAAACGCCTTGTTTGTGGTCGGCTTGCCCGTTGGTTTGTGGGTGCTCAACCGAGGCGGTGATTGACTTGATGTCGCGGTCGTCATAGAAGGACTGTAGTCCTCGATCAATGAATTGCCGACAATTGTCCGTTATGATCGTGTGCGGCACGCTGAACCAACACACAATGCTTCGCCATACGAAATTCTGAACGTTTTTGGTCGAGATTTACGCGAATGGCTCGACCTCGATCCACTTTGTAAAATAATCGACTCCAACTAGGAGGAACTTGGTCTGTCCTTTTCCTGGCGCAAAGGGGTCGATGATGTCCATCCCCCAGATGGTGAACGATCATGAGGAGATGAGACTGTGCAGGATTTCTGATTTAGTATGATGGAGGGGGCCTAACTCCTGGTATTTGATGCATTTTTTCACGTACTCAGTACAATCTCCCTGGACGGTCGGCCATTAATAGCCTGCTCTCAGAACTTTAGAGGCCATCGTCCGTGCCCCCGAATGGTTTCCGCAGACTCCTTGGTGAATCTTGGTCAGGACATACTCACCCTGCGCGTTGGTGATGCACTTCAGCAGGGGGGTCGAGTAGCCTCTTCGGTATAAATCTTCGTTTATCATAGTGTATCATGCACACTATTGCTTCATTGTTTTTGCTTCTTCTAGCTTACATGTACCTTCCTCGAAGTACTGGATGATTGGGGTCATCCAGTTGTCAGTTTCGGTCTCGGTTATTGCAAGACATTCAGTTTCTAACACGCTGGGGTGTCTTAGCCATATCTGTATAATTGATCAGTGGTGGCTTTTCTTCTTTGTGATCGACAACCTAGACAAGGCATCAACCCTTTTGTTTTCTTGCCTCGGTATGTGCTCCAAAGGTGCCTTGTGGAACCGGGCGATGTTGTTTCGAGTAGCATGGTAGTAGCGTTGTAGCAGGGATTCCTTTACCTCGAACTCTCCCTTGATCTGTCCGACCATAACCTGGGAGTCGCTTTTGCACACGACTTCGCGTGCTCCCATGTCTTAGGCTAGGTTTAGCCCAGTGAGCAAGACCTCGTACTCGGCCTGGTTGTTGGTCGCCTTAAATCCAAACTGGAGTGCTTGATCCAGGAGGAGGTCGCCCGGTCCTTCTAGGACAACTCCTGCTCTAGAGGTTGTCTTGTTGGATGAGCCATCCACGTAGAGTGTCCACCCGGTCGATAAGGTGGGTAGCGGTGAGAGCTCGGCTGAGAAGTCGGTCAGGCACTGGGACTTGATAGCCTTCCTTGGTTGATACCGAATGTCGAATTCGGACAGCTCAACCGACCATCATATCATCCGCCCTGCAAGGTCGAGTTTAGACAAAATTTTAAAGATGGGGTAGTCGGTCCTTACAATGATTGAATGGTTTTGGAAGTAGGGGCGCATTCGTCTTGCCGTGAGGACGAGGGCGAGCACCACCTTCTCGATCATTTCATACCTCGTCTCGACCGTGTGAAGCGTTTGGCTGACGAAGTATATCGGTCGTTCCTCGCCTTCAACTTCCTGTACCAACGCAACACTAATTGCCTCATCTGAGACTGCCAAATATACCAGGATGGGTTGGTCGGCTTTTGTATGATCGATGGAGATGTTAGAAAATCCTTCAGTTTCTTGAATATTTTCTCGCATCTGTCGTCCCAGCTTAACTTGGCTACTTTGCGAAGTAGCTGCATCATCGGTTTTGTTCGCTCGGCCAGCCGAGGTACGAACTCGGAGAGGGCTGTAAGGCGTCCCATGAACTGTTGCACCTCCTTGATGTTCTTCGGACTCCTCATGTTGACGATAGCCCGACATTTTTCAGGGTTGGGCTCTATCCTCCTATGGGTCAGCATAAACCCTAGGAACTTCCATCCCTCAACCTCGAACGTGCACTTCTTGGGGTTGAGCTTCATATTAGCCTCCCTGAGGGCTTTGAATACCTCCTCGAGGTCTTTCACGTTCTGGTCGAAAGAGTCGGACTTCACAATGATGTTGTCTACGTACACCTCCACACACCGACTGATCAACCTTTGAAAATTTTTGTCCATGAGGTGCTGGTAAGTCGCCCCTACGTTCTTGAGGCAGAACAACATGATCTCATAGTAGTATTTGGCATCGGCCATCATGAAGGTCGTCTTCTCTTTGTCCTTGGGTTGCATACTTATCTGGTTATAGCCAGAATAAGCGTCCAAGAAGCTTAGGATTTTATGGTCGGTCGCCTCATCTACCAGGCGGTCGATGTTCGGTAAGGGATAAAAGTCTTTCGGGCAGGCGCTGTTGAGGTTTCTGTAGTCGACACACATCCTCCAGTTACCGTTCGTGTTGGTGAACATGACGACGTTGGCCAGCCAAGTTGTATACCGGGCTTCGCGTTTAAATCTGGCCGATAGAAGCTTCTCGAATTTTGCTTTCGTTGCTAAGCGCTTTTCATCGCCGTAATCCCTCTTCTTATGGGCTATCGATCGTGCTTCCTTAAACACTGATAGCCTGTGAGTAACGATGTACAGGCTTACACTCGACATATCGAATGGTGTCCACGCAAACATATATACGTTCTTCTTAAGCGTGGCATGCATTATCTCGGCCTCGGCTGCTGCCATGGCCGTTCCAACAGCGGTACTATGTTCTTCATCCAGGAGAGGTACTCGCCTCAGCTCTTCTCTAGCCTCTAGCCTATCTTCGATCGCCCATGGGTCTAGGTCTACCAACACCACGGTTGGCTTTACCGACATCGGTCGGGCTTCCCGGGATGAGCAGTCCTCTCGAGAGGATTTTATCTTGGGAGAGGGATCGTTCCTTAAGGGCTCCACTCTGAGGCTTGCTGCATAGCATTCTCTTGCTTCCTTCTGGTTGACGTGGACTGTGACAATATCTTCTGTTGGTGATGGGAATTTCATTGTCAAGTGAGGTGTCGATACGATCGCCATCAGCCGGTTGATGGACGGTCATCCGAGGAGAATGTTGTAGGATGTATTGGCGTCAATCACCAGATACTGGATCCTAATCATCTTGTAGTTCTTCTCCTGACCGAAGGTGGTGTAGAGCTTAATATAGCCCTTTGTTCCCACCCTCTCACCTGAGAAACCGACCACGTTGTCATTGTAAGGCACCATCTCGGCCTCGGGTATTTTCATGTCCTTGAACGTCTTCCAGTAGAGAATGTTTATCGAGCTTTCCTGATCCACAAGGGTCTTTCTGATGGTAAATTGGTTTATATAGACCGATATCACCATGGGATCGTCATGCCGATAGTCCACACCTTTAAATTCGTCGTCTGTAAAGGTGATGGGTGGCATCCTTGCTCGAAATGACACCGTATTGCCCGAAGATGCTTCTTTCAGGCACTGTGTGTACTCCCTCCGCCGGCAAAGCCTCCGGCTATGGTGTTGATAACCTCTTCTTTCGGCCACTCGGGGTGGATCATCCATGCGGGGAGGATCGTCTCTCCGAGACTGGCGGTCATCCCTGCGGTCTCGGTCATCTCGGGTTCGGGGAGGTGATCTTCTTCTCTTAGAGGGCCAATCTCTACGAGGTGAGCACCCTACGTCTCGGTCGCTCCTAACGAACCAGCATAGGTGCCCGACCTGAATGAGTTCTTCAATCTTGTCCTTCAAAGCCTGGCATTCCTCAGTGGAGTGCCTGCTGTTCTGATGATACCGACATTGCTTCCTTCAGTCGGCGTTGTTAGGGTTGGCCACCTTCCTAGGAGGAGGGATTAACTCGGCATTGAGTGCCTCGTCCATGATTCTCTCCCCTCTCGGCCATCAGGGGTGTATACCTTGAGAATCGGCTCCCTCGGTCTCAATTATCTTTGTCCCTGTCGCCTCGTTGATCTGATCAACCTTGGCAGTCCTTCTTATCCATGCTCTTTTCTCCACTGGCCTCGGCACGGGCTTGGTTGCGGAACTCCCTTAGTTCCTCCAACTGCGTGAACTTAGCAACTCTCTTCCTCAGTTCGTCCAGGCAGGTGGCTGGCTGCATGCACAAATTATCAGCAAAAGGCCCTGGGCGCAGGGCTGTCAGCATATGATGCATGGCAACGTCCAGGCTAAGATTCCGAATGCTCATTGCCACTTTGCTGAATCTATCAACAAAGGTTCTCAGTGACTCTCCCTTCTCCTGGCGGATGCCTACTAGGGGGATGGAGGTCAGGTGATGCAGTCTGCTGGTGGCAAACTGGGTCTCGAACTTCACCATTAGTGTGGCAAAGCTATCAATGGAATTGGGCGGGAGCTTGGTAAACTAGCTAAGGGTTGCTCCCTTTAGCGATGTGGGAAACACTCGGCACAACACTGCATCGTCTGAGGTGTAGAGGCTCATATGGGTAGTGTAAGCGTCCATATGCTCATCTGGATCGGTAGACCCATCGTATCAGTCTTTGTGGAAGCCTTTCCACTTGTCCGGCAATGGAACTTCAATGATAGTGTTGGTGAAAGGGTGTTAACGAGCCGAGTCCACTGTCACAGTCGTCCTGGCCGAGTCCACCGTGACAGTCGTCCTGGCCGACCTGTCGAGACAAGATTCGCCATCCATCTTGTGGGGGGGAACCTTGTCCCTCGTCTCTTCCACCGGTTTCGGGTTGGGAGGGGAGGTGTAGGACCTACCGACAACATTGGTCGGTCCAGCAGAAGGTCCTCCCTCCATCAGCTTCTTCTTCATCTCTTCATTCTTCCTTCGGAGAGCTTGCATTTCTTGCTCGTTCTTCTGGGCAGCTTCTTCGGTTTTCCTCTTCATCTCGACCATCTCTCTCTGTAGAGACAACAACAACATTGTTTGGTCGCTTCACTCATCTTTTCCATGCTTCGGGTTGAGACCATCTACTTTCTTTTTTCAGCTAGTTTCTCTCAGCCCCATGGTGGGCGCCAATTTTTCATGCTAGAGAGATGAGACCTAGAGAACTATTGAAGACTTCGTCTTCTTCCCTCCTTCGGGAAGATTCTTGGTGCTTCACTGTGATCCTTCTCGTCTCGATCTCTCAGTCTCGAGTGAATGCCAAATGGGGGAGGTACCTGCAGAAGACACTCTGATGCTCAAGTCAGTAAAGAGGGTATTCATCACTCAGGGTGTACAGTAATAATGACGTACCTTTCTTTTTGGAATGTGCGTTATTTATATTATTTTAATGGGTTTACCTTATTGGGCTTGATTAATGGAATGGATCACACTTACAATTGTATTACCTAATTCTTAATGGTAGTTTAGCTTCACTTACCTTGAGTTGAGTGTTAATGGATTAAATGTGTCGGTCGATCTGACTGTCCGCGGAATCTCGATCAGCTCAGTTAGAGAGATCGAGTCATGACAATTTTCAAACTCTTGATATTTTCGGCGACGATTTTCAAACTCCTGATATTTCCAGCGACTTTCAAACCCTGGTATTTCTGACAATTTTCAAATCCAATTACTTCTAGCGATTTCTAAATTACTTCCAAAATATTACTTTCCAATTTAAATTTCAAATTTCCAAAATTAATGTGGATTAAATTTATTAATTTTTTTAATCAAAAATACTTTCCACAATTACATTTAAATTCTCAAGATAAATGGGAGCATTGCAAAATAAAATAGTTTTAAAATTTACAGAAAGAAAAAATTAGTTTAATTAAATCACTGGTATATAAATCCCAAGCAATCGACATATATAGATCCCAAAAAAGAACAAAATCTCTAAAAAGACAGAAGCAAGAAAGAATATTGAATGCAATAAATTACATCAACATCAGACAAGTGCCCTGCCATTATTCTTAAAGGTTGCATCCTGTCCATGGACCAAATCCTAGCAGTTCTTTCATGTGAAGATCTGGCAAAACAATGCCTTACGGAACTAAAATGCATCCATAAAAAGAAATAAATAATACAACCTTTCAGAATGTAGAGCATATACAGAGATGAATGTGTTCTTGCATATACAAGCATATGCTTTAACTTTAATTTTTTATTCATTCAACTCGTATCTTGTTTTACATTCACTATCAGAATGTAAAATTTCACAATAAATGGTTTTTATTGTACAAAGATCACCAACCTCTCTCACTCCAATCGTTCTATCTCGTTTAATTAAGAGAATCCAAATTTGATTATAGATTGAGAAAATTAAGAAAAAAAAAATCACCACTGAAGACGACAAAATTCAGCAAGAGTATATGAAATAAATAAGTCGAAGTAATCGAAACACACTTTGAACTTTTAACCAGTACAAGAAAATCATGAAATACAAACTAATTTTTAGACACCAAAATAATTAGTTGCAATAGTAACTAAATTAAAGATCATTTTAGAAACTAAAAAAAAATTAGTTTCTAAATTAATTTCTATTATTATTAAATAATTTTTAAATTAGTATCTAATTAGCAACCAATGTTTTTACTACCAAATTTAGAAATTAATTAATTGATAGTTAAAATATTGGTTGTTAATTAAATACCAATTTAGAAACTATTTAATAATAATATAAACTAATTTAGAAATATTTTTTTGTTAGTTTCTAAAATGATTTCTACTTTAGTTACTATTGCAACTAATTATTTTGATATCTAAAAATTGATTTTTATTTCATGATTTTATTGTATTGAAGAAAAGAAACACGGTTTGTAAAGAAATCGGTTCGGTGGTGGACCAATGGTGGAAAAAGCTTTCAAAGTTATGAAAATGTTTGACAGTGCGGTGGTGCGATGCGGTGCTATACAGTGCGATGCGGCGAGGTGAGAGATAAACGATAAATTATGCGTTTAGAGGAAAATTGAGAAATCAGGAGTTTTTTCTAGAGAAATTACGAGTCTGCAGGAAAAAATAAAATTTACTAAAATATATATTAAATTAATTAATTGAATTTATTTCCTGGAGTTTTGACAAACCTAACATAATTCCTCAAGGTTATGTGATAAACCTTTAGATTTTAATGGGGTTAAAAAAAAACATATTTATTTATACGTATTTATTTATCTAAATTTTTTCTTTAATTATATCACACACTTTCCGTTACTTTCTTTTTTTTCCATAAAATTTTTCTTATTTACAAATTTTTGTAATTTAAATTTTTTTAAAATATATCTATTTATACGTATTTATTTATCTAAATTTTTTCTTGTTTAATAATTATATCCTACACACTTTCTAAATATAATTGCCTAATTCAATTTTATTTTTATTCAATTTTTAAATTAAAACACTTTTATTTTAAAAAAAATCCTCAAAATACATCATTTAGATTCATTGATTTTTATCTTTTATTTTCAACCTTTTTCTTCTTTCCTTTATTTTTCAAAGCAAAAACAGAAAAATAAAAATATGAATCGGTTGATTTTTCGGTGACACTGCAACCAAGTAGAGGTTAGAATATAGCTTTGAGAAGATAGAATTCTAACATGATCATTTTTGAAAAAAAAGACAAAAAGAAAAGAAAAGTATGGTATTTGAATGAGACAAATTCTCTAATCGGTTTTATCTTGTTTAAAATGGCCTCAAATAGTAAAGTATAATCTAATTTTTTAAATAATCTCCTACTATACATTATGCTCTACAGAAATAAACACATCATCTAAACATCTAATAAACAACATAATGAGTATTCTCAACTCCTATTTCATATTATACTCATTATATTTATGCTTTTATTGACTTGAGCGTCAGTATGTTATCGCAGGAGGGGCCCCTTTCGTTTTCAGAAGGTCTTTGAAGGGAGATTACAAAGAACTCATCTAGATTCCGACCGACTTTAAGTTGGTTAGAACACCTACGTTATCACATTTCATACCTTCTTTCAATCCACGTCATTTTTAGTCTTGTTTAATTAATTTTTAAGAAAATAGTTTCATTATTTGAACATATAAAAGTATTGACGCTTTTAGTGTGAAGATATATTTTTTTAGTTTTTTTTTTCATAATCTTTTCTAAATTTTTTGACTTAAAAAAATGAAAAAAAAGTAAAAAAAAAATACCATATAAAGAAAAGAAAATGCAAGGAGAAGGTCCGGAAGTCCTGAAAGAATTTGCCTTTAAATGAAAAATTCGCCACCGAGCACCAAATTTTTTTTCACATCCAACACTGAATTCCTTAAACTATAAATGGTAAAATTAGAAAGAAAAATAATTTTTTTATTAAAATGTGGATTTATGTGAAAAGGTGTAGAAAGTTAAAAAATTTGTAAAATGATGCATTTGAGTATATAATTTTCAAAATATATTATTTTTTAACATTTCACATTTTCTCTTACTTCCCTTAACAATTTTATATATTAACTAGAGCAGAAATACTAAACAAGTGCAGATATTTTATATTTGAAGAAGAAGAGATGAACGAAATTTACATTAGCACAATAAAATGAAGATGCAAAAGAAGAGATGAATGAAAGATCAGCACAGGAACAATGCAAACCAAAGGCAAAGCAGAGAAATAAACTATTCGAAAGTTTGACACACTTCAAAACTTAAACTTTAAAATAAAAAAGAATTTACAAATGAGGCTAAATGTAAATAAAGTATTAACTCGAACTATTTAATTAAATTGTTGAGTAAAATAACATTAATGTGGATTGGGAAAACAGATTTTTATTTTGGCAAAGGCAAACGCAGCTGACATGTTATTTATTGTACATGCCTAGGTAGTACTTTTCAACTACCTCTTAAACCAAGACGCGGCGCAACGCCTTATACACGGACTGGTAAATTGCGTCGGAAACTGCCTCCACAGACGCCGGCAACTTCAACTTAATCACATTGGAATATATCTTATCACTGTAACCATTCTGAACATCGCGGTATCTATCCCACAGCATCACTCCCTCGTAATTCGAGGCTTTCTTCGGGTGCGGAAGCACCCGGCCGTTCATCACCTCCGCCGGAATGTAACCGTTGCCGGCGCTGGGCGCCGCTGGCAGGCCCACGAAGAGCGAGTTGTTGGAGGGGACCAAGTCGACCCACTTGTCCCAGGAGTTCAAGAGGGCGTTGGTGCCACTGACGTAGGAGCAACTAGGGTTGTTGTAGAACTGAACGAAGATGTAGTCGAAGAGTTTGGTGGCGATGGCTTTGCCGAGATAGTAGATTGGGATTGGGCACTGAGGGGCGGCGGACAAGTAAAAGTAACGCCCCGTCGTTCGTCGGAAGAAGTCGAGTTCCCTGGCAAGGTCGTCCCAGTAATCCTCCGTCACTTCGATGTCGAAGTCGATTCCGTCCAACGTGACGCTTCCCAGTGGACCATATTGGCCATTGAGGAAGTTTCTGTAGAGGTAGTTGGCCACCTCCTTTGCGTCCTCCGGCGAGCTCAGCGAGTAGCTTGAATAGTCAGGGGCTCCTCCGATTGAAAGGAGAACTCTGATGCCTTTCGCCTGTAACCATTACACAAAACAATTAGAAAAATATTTAGGGTTGAATATTAACCTAAAAATCTTATAAAACTGCAAATTAGATGAGATTATATACCTGGCACTGTTTTATTTCGGGCTCTAGTTCGGTGCACTTTTTCCAGGCACCATTGTCGCAGTGACCGGCGAAGTTCCATTCTGGGGTTCTCCCTGCACCGAACTTGTTGAGGAAAGCAAGGAGTACAATCTTGTACTTTCCAGTGTTACATGCGGTTACCAAATCACCTTCTCGCGCGTCTTGGCCCCAGTACACAGCAATTCCGGCATTGTCACGGTGTGAGTAAGAGATGGTGAAAAGGGATAAGAGAAGTATGATGGAAGCTAGTCTTTGAAAGGCCATTGCTTTTTCTTATGGTTTTCTTGTTTGAGTTAAGACAAACTGAACCAACCTATTTATAGTGCCAAAACCATGTCCAAACAAATGGTATCAATGATTGGCAATCATTTTTGGCTCAATCCTATTTCTCCTAAGGGGAAATGTATTAATCAAACAGAAAAAAGTAAAGCTTTTCATTTTGGAAAAAATAATTTATTATTATTATTATTATTATTATTATTTTAACCTTATCTTTGGATAGAAAACTTAAGGATTTTTATGACACTCAAATAGGTTGAATTTGAATTGTTTTATTTTTTAAATATTTAGTTTGGATAAGACAATTTAAATTTAAATTTAATTTTAATTTTAATTTTAAATAAAGTGTTTCAATTAACACTAAATTTTAAAAATTATTTAAATTTTTAAATATTAAAAAATATCATTATTAATGACATTTGTTCCTTTACGACAAGCTTTGTCCCCCATATTGAGTTTTCACATCCCAAAGTCGTTCTCTCTCGAAAATTTAACAATATCAAACTTGGTGGTCATTTCTTTATTTTCTTAACTTTTTTAACTTGTCCCGAGTTATGATACCAATTGTTGGGATATCAACCATAACAAAAAGAAATATAAGAACAAAACTGAAGAAAACATTTTAGGGTCACCTACGCTATAGACGGTTCTGTACATAATATTTTCCTATAATTGTCTAATAAACTACAGTTGTGTGACTGTCTTCTATAATTCAAAACTATAAACAACATGTGCACTAACTATGACTCTAAAATCGTTGTCTAAGATCTTTAAAAATCGTTGTCTAAAACATTTTTACAAGAACAAATTTAAAATTGGTTTTAGCTACCAATTTTAGAATCCAATTAACTAATCGATATCTAATTAACTACCAAAGTTTTAGTTACCAATTTTAGAAACTGAAGTAGTTGGTAGTTAAAACCTTGGTAGCTAATTAGATATCAATTAGAAATTAGTTTATAAATTTAGAATCTACTTCAGATAGCAATAATTTTTTTTTTAGTTTCTAAAATAATATCTAATTTAGTTAATATAGTGACTAATTATTTTTTCTCTCTAAAACCGGTTTTTATTTTAAAAAAATTCTTATAATGTCTACATGGACTACGATTTTTAAACTGCCATTTAAGATTGTTTTAAAACCGTTGTCTCTAAAGATATTTTTACGGTGGTAAACATATTTTTTTTTATATAAAAGCTTTCATGTTAGGCATCATTATGTAACTTGACATCTCAGCTAAGCTAACACCTCAAGTTACAAGAATCATTTGCCCTCACATAAAAAAGTATTATTAAAAAAAGAAAAAGAAAGAAAATACAAAAAAATATGGGGGGACTAGACTAAAACTCACATGTTAACAAAAACGATACATAGATAGACTATACCTATTCATAAAGAATTCTAAGAACAGACTAGATGGAAGCCTATTATACCAATGAAATTATTCTCTATGGATAACCTAAATTAACCAATTTATCAACACACGTATTCCCTTCACGAAAATATGAGTAACCCTAAACCTAATTTTCCCAGAGTAATTAAGACAAGTATTCCAGCGATTATGAAGTGTCCATAGAACATTAGTTCTAGCAGTAAACACAACACAAACCGAGGCAGAATCACATTCAAGTCAAACATTAGTAAGTCCCATCTTTTGAGCTTCCTCCATAGCATGTATAACTCCATAAAACTCAGCAACCATAGCAATCTGAACTTCTAGTTGCTGGACAAATTAGTCAAGATCCCTTTGAAGTTTTGTGGGATGATACGTTTTTTTGAAATAAACACTGACATGCCACTATACATATACATGTCAGATTTGTTAGAATTTGTAGCTGAGAATCAGAAGCTCACTATAAATATAATTCATTTTTTTATGATGTAAGTATCTTTACCTATATTTCAATTTATTTTTTGTTAAATTATTATTGATTATGCTTTAACTAATAATTTGTAGGTTTTTTTTAATGAAGTCTTTATCCATGAGAGGAAGGAAAATGTGTATGGATTCTTAGATCCCGAATATACTAATCCCACTGGAACAAAGGCAAATGATACTCAATCATACATCACTAACACCTTGGAAAAAGAGGGCAAAAAATTATTTATGCTCTTATACTAATGAGTAAGTTTAATTATAAGTCGTCAATTATTTGTATTTCATGTTTTAAATATTTACTAACTCTTTTCATGGATGATATAGGGGGGTCATTGACAGTTACTTGTCTTATCAATGGTTGAAAAGACTGATGTATGGTTTTGTTCCCTACACAAGAAGTCATCCACAAGTCTGAAGAATATCATTGATAGGTAAGTACACTCTAAACTTAACTCCGTATGTTACTAATTAAGCATCTACTAACGCGATTTTTTGTATTATTCAGTTCATGGCGTTCATATAACATTTTAAAAGGTTGATCAAATTCAAAATTTCAAAATTTGAACGGGATAAAACTAAAGGTTTGTAATATTTTTTTTTCCCTTTTCATTTTTCAATATTAACTTTTACTTTGTATTGAATTATAGTGTAATAAACAATTAGAACGCTATGAGTGTGACTATTACATTATGTAATGGATGGTTACTATTGTAAGATTAGGCCTTAAAAGTGATTGGCATGAGGTAACATGATGGTAAATTATTTTTGTAATTCTTTAACATATATGTATCCTAAAACTAATTTATGTCAACCGTATTGTGTAACGCAGTTCTTCACGGATGAGCAACCAATGTCTTCGAAAGCCATAACATATGTGAGACATTCTTGGTCAACATATTTTCTAATTTTTTATAACTCTAGGTTAGCTGATGAATAGTGTAGGAATTAAATAGATAGATAGAGATATATTAGTGTTTGTAATACATTTTTATCAATATATAAAAATTAATTCTTTGAATTTATGTATTTGTCTAGCTGAGTTATAATTGAACAGATCAATTTAGATGGAAATAAACATTAAAAAGATTGTGCTAAAAAAAACAACCATATACAACAACGACTATTTACCATAGTCACATTCTTAAATTCAACGCAAATTTATAAATGCGGCTATTTTCGTAAATGCGATTTAAAAATGAGACTATGATAAATAACTGTCTTCGTAAATGCATTACTCCTCTTAAAATCATTCAGAAGCATGTAAGAATGCGGCTATTTACCATAGCCACAATTATAAATCGCATTTACAAATGCGACTAAATAGCCGTCTTTTTATGTATTGAATTTAAGACTACGTGTACATCAAATGCGATTATATAACCACCGTTATAAATTGAAAATAACTGTCATATTTTAACCTTTCTACACTAGTGAATAATCCGACCATGTAGATGAGTCTTGCAATCCTCAAGACCAGCTAATCTTCCTCATCAATTGAAACAAAGAAATGTCACATATATTTATAAAAACGTAAGCAAATGTCTTCCTTCCTTTAACCAAACATAACATACACTCTCTTATTACATACTAAGTCCATGAAACAACTCCATGAAATAAGAAAATCCGTAAAACCCTCCATCATTCTCAACTATTAACAAGCAACCAATCCAATTCTCAACTGTTAACAAGCAACCAATCAAAACTAGCGCACAAACAGAATGCAAGGATAAAACGCCCTACACTAACAAGGACTGCACCGAACACCACCGCTTCACAAAAGAAAGCCACACATTAAACTCACAAGGACTACACCGAACAGAACAACACCGCTTCACAAAAGAAAGCAACGCAAATAAACTCACCATGACAGCACCGCTGCACAAAAGAAAGCCACGCAATTTCACACCAAAGCCAAACAGGAACAATCAGAACGAAACTGCACCGCTCCACAGAAGAGAAAGCGACGCAACTGCACCAATCCGCGAAACGAGAAGAAGCCGTCAGCACCTCGCTAATTGCAGACCGAAGCGAGGAGAAGGAGGAGACACGAAGCTCAACCCCAATCCAGCCTCCGATCACCCACGCAAACCCTAATTCCCTAAATTTACATAGGTTATTCTAAGTGACTTTTATCTTATTTAATTTCACCGCGATCCCCTATTTTTCAATTTATTTTCTTATCATCTTCAATTTTATTTTATATATTTATTATTATTAGATATTTTCAATCTTGTAAACATCACTGGTTATTGTAGTATTTTTAGCAGTTATTTGGTTAAAACTATTTAAATTTTTATGCACTTTAAATTAAATATCTTTTAACAGTACAAATTAAAATAAAAAAAATACACTATGTAAAAACGTCATAACATACAATAAAAAGTGTAAAAAATAAATTTAATATAATATTATTTCAAATTAAGAAATAAAATTTAAATTCTTAAAATTAAATAAATATTAAATTTAATTAATACTCATTAGATCAACTTATTTAAATTAAATATTTTTTCAAATAAAAAATCATATAATTTTTTTAAAAAATAAATAAAAATAATATGAAATTTAATAAAATTTAATTATTTAAATTTGTAATTATATAATAATATATTTTTGTTTTAAAACATAAATTTCATATTTATATATTTTTTCTTTGTTATTATCAATATTAAATTTTTATCTTTGCATTACTTAAATCAAGAGTGTAATTAAAGAAAAATATTGTTTTAAATTTAAAAATGATAAATAAAAACAATTAATTTTCTATTAAAAATTGACATATGACTATTGTTATTATTTAGTAGTGGTAACACAGTATGTATCCGTATTTTTATTTTTATTAGTACATGTGACATCATTAAGTAATAAACTAAAAATTTATCCTCAATTATTCAATTCATTAATTATAAAAAATATTATATACATATAATTAAATATGCTTATCTTTTCTTTGTCTTAGACTTTGCAGAGAGACTTAGTCAAATCTTTCTTATTTTTTACTATCATTGTCAATCACTTCCCTTTCATATTCTCCATTATCGCTGTCATCCCTTTATTTTTAACCCTCCCAATCAAATCCCAAAACGTAAGTGTTTCGTTTGTTTGTTCTTCCATCTCCCGATATATTTTCTCGTTTCTTTCGCTCATAGACTAATGCATCTTCCCCTTTCTTCCTAAACCCTCTCTTTCTCATAGACTAACCCCTTTCACTTTCTCCGGCGCACTTTTATCTAGTACATTGTTTTTCCTTTCAATTTTTTATTCAATGAACAAAATCCTACTAATATTTTTTCTTTAATAGTTTTGTTATAAGTTTGATTAAATTGTTGTCTTCGTGTATTTTATGACGTTATTTGTGTAAGAACAATAATAACAATATTGTCATCATACAATGCTAAAGACATCCATAAATAAATAAAAAAGAAAAGTAAATTCAAACATTGTATTTCCATCTTCTACTTTATAATTGAAAAACAACACTTACGGGTTGGTTTCGTGGTTCTGAAAGGAAACTACGACTTCTAATATTTTAAATATGAAAATAGAAAACAAAAAAGATATTTTGATGGGATAAAAGTAAAGATGAAATGGAGAAAAATATGCAATTGTGTAATGCTTCCCGGCAAATCTCACTTTACAATGTTTAGTTTTGCATTTAAAAAATTTTGAATTTAAAAATAGTGTTATCTCTTTTTTGAGATATAAAATTAAAACTACTGAGAAAGTGATAAATATCTATTTTTATATATTTTTAAAATAATAAAAAAGAAATATAAAGATAAAAAATTTGAAATAAAATCTATTTTCATATATTTTTAAAATAATAAAAAAAGAAATATAAAGATAAAAAAATTAAAATAAAATAAAGTGACAGTTGGAAGAAAAACTGCATCAATAGTAGGTAAGCAATTTTTACACGCTTTTGGTGTGAGGGTTTTTCTAGCTAGTCGTTCCCTATGCGGAACGCTAGAGTTTTTTTTTAATTTATATTACTTGTTTTACTTTTCTATAATAAATAAAATACTAAATCTTGTATTTTATTTTCCATTTAAGTTTTTTATTTTATTTTATTTTTAAATTTTATTTTTAATTATTTTTCTTTAAAATTTAGACCTATTTAATTTTTTTATTATTAGAATGTGTAGGTTTTCTGAAAAATCTATCTAAAAATTAAAATTATTTTATTAGTGGGACTTAAATTCTATAACTACTTCTTTTCACATTTTTTATTTTTTATTTTTTTGGTAGGTCAAAATAATTCATTAATTTAGTATCGAATAAAATCGACAAAAGAAATCATTTATGTATTGAAATTAAGATGGATTAATACTTTTTTTATGCCTTACCAGCGAGCCAAACTATATTTGTACGGTTCTTGCATGTTCAGCTATAACATGAGAATTGTTTGGTAACTTAACAATTATAGGTTTTATCTTATAAAAAAATTTAAAAGAAAATTTATTGTGAGTAACGTAATTTTTTACATGTTTACATTTCTCAATTTTTTCATAAGATAACTCACTAGTGAAGTTGTTCACCTTATGAGTAGATTCATTATTTGATTCTTGAAAAATCTTCAAGATTTGTTGAACCTATACTTGTGAAAACTATGCTCTCTCTTGACTAAGGGAATGCTTATGACCTTCTTGATCAATATCTTCAGTCTTTTCAGTAGCAGCGTAACTTTGTGAAACAATATTGTTGATGACTCGATCATTCTTGTGTTTATAACATGGAGGGAATCCATGTTTCGAAAAAACATTCATCAGAAATGTGATTTAGTTTATGACAATAACTACATTGCTTACCATAATTCTGATTTCGGCTTCTTCCTCTCCCTTGTGATTTCCACCCGGTTCCAATGACTCTATCTTGTTTCCAATTATTTTGGTTTGCAAAATTTATCAGAACTTTATTGTCAAAGACTACACTGCCTGTTAATTGCCTTTCTTGTTGTTCAACAAGGGAGAACACACGTTGATGCTTGGTAAGGGATCCATGAGTAAAATTGGAGTCTTAACCATGTCGTAAAGATCATTAAAACCTTTCAAAAAATAGATAACATATTCTAAGTCTTTATATTTGGTAACATTTTTCATCAAAGAATAGTTACATTTTACCTTACAGATGCATTTTGGAGTTGATTTTAATGACTCAAGTTCCTCCCATAGGATATTCAGGTCTGTAAAAAATCCAAAAACACTTTTTTCTCCTTGCTTCATAGAGAGATGTTCCTTGTTGTAGTGTATCCAAAGATCTGTTAATGAACTTCAATTTATTTTCTTAGACAATAAGGTTCGTTTCGTAGTCTTGCTCCACGTTTGATAATTTACACCATTGAGTTGTATATTTATCAAGATCATGCCTAGTTTTTCTCCAGGATGAAGATAATGGGGGCTAGAAGGATTTTGAGGATTGTTAACACTGTTGGCATTTGATGAGCTCTCCATGAAAACAAAAACTCAAAAGACAAGAAACAACAAGATAGAAGGAAGAGAGAAATAGGGGAAAAAAACAAAAGGACAGCGAAAGTAGAGCGGGTCTCAGTCCTCTCTGATACCATATTGGAATATCTCCATGGTAGAGGCATGGAAGATTTAAAGATGAACAATGTGTGTGAAAGGCAACAACTCTGCACAAAAACTAATACGTGTAGATGCAAACACAATACGTGTTAAGATGCAAGAAAACAAAACAAGAGAAGAGACATGTAAGGGGATATAACTCTGAATCTTACATTTCGTATATATTGCTTTACTTTTACAAAAGAGAGGAAAGCCTATTAAATAGGCAACATTAAAAAATAAGTAACCACTTCAAGGGAAACACAATAGGATTCATTGTAATGTGGAAAAAAATCTCTTATAGTGCTATAAGTTATCTAATTTTTAGCTCTAGAGTGTTTAGTTAATTGAGTTGGATTACCCATATGGTATTTTTGTAAGTCTAGTATATAGAATTGTTAGAACTGTTTTGTATAAAGATTGAAACATCCTTGAAATGCTCATTTTAATTGATTTAATTATTTTTCGATAAAAGAATAAACATTGTTACATTTAAATAAGAATGATGTTATTGAACATTTAGAATAAAAAAACTATTTTTATTTGTAGAATTCAATCATAAGCAATGCTATATTGTTATACAATATTGTAACATTGTATTTCTCTCAAATTAAAGCTCCGTGTGAATAATTTCATCATCATGGCCTGTGATCATCCTGAAAAATCCATTAAAAACTCGTTAGTATTTTTATTCTCTCTTAATTTCTTATACTATATATAAACTAAATTTACTTCTCACACAAAAGTTATTCTCTTACAAAATATATTACCCACAATAAGTGTGCATGTACAAATAGAGAGAGACGGCGAAATAAAATAAATAAATAAATAGAATAAAAACCACAAACTTTAAACAAATTAACGGTTCATAAAAAAAGTAATAAAATAAACAAATTAACGGCTCACAAAAAAAGTAATAAAATAAAACAAATTTTAAACAAATTAACGGTTCATAAAACTATTGAGTTTAGTTGTGTTCTTATGGTACGGGAAACATTTTTTTTTCATTTTACTTTTAAAATTATTAGAATAGAATATACATTGATGTGTGAATTTTTTATTAAATTTTACAAAAATAATAAATTAAAAACAATTCAATTCAAATAAAATTGGTATTGTCAAAACTAAACTTTAGAAAGAATATTTATTTAATTAGGGTGGACAATAATAAAATTACTACTATCAATACATTAGTCTCTCTCTCTCTCTCTCTCTCTCTCTCTCTCTCTCTCTCTCTCTCTCTCTCTATATATATATATATATATATATATATAATCAAGGTGTTAAAAAATTATACACAGAATTCTAGAAATGAATTAATTAAAAACAAACTCATTACTCATTAATTATAAAGCTACTGAATTCTACTAATTAATTTGATAAGAAATTATTTTAAAAAATAATGTAATTTATATTTGAGTTATAAGTAACGTACTTCTGTGCTTCAATATCAGAACTGCTTGGCACATTCTTTTGAGTTTGAGTTGGTGATGAAGATGGAGGACTGTGAGGATCACTATTAATCCTATTAAAAAAGAGTTAGTATTTTTTTTTTATATATATAATTAATATTTGAGTTATTAGTAACATACCTTTGCACATTTATATTAGAATTGCTTGAGGAAATTTTGGCAGTAGTTTGAGTTGGTGGTTTTGATGGAGGTGGAGGAGATTGAATCCTAATAACAAAGCAATATAATTTGTTTTATACAAAATTAATATATAATTGATATTTGAGTTATTAAAAACATACTTTTGCACTTTGATATTAGAATTGCTTGGAACATTCTTCTGGATTTCACTTGGTGGTGGAGATGGAGAAGTATGAAACTCACTTTCAGTCCTATAAAAAAAAGTTAGTATTGAGTTTATTATATATATATATATATATATATATATATATATATATATGATATTTGAGTTATTAGTAACATATACTTTTGAAGCTAATACTAAAATAAAACAACAATAATTATATGAAGTTATTGAAGGGAAATTAATTATTAAATTTAAATGATTTATTTAATACAGTAAAATGCTTGAATAAAATTGGGTCTATAATTAATGAGAAATTTTGTCGCTATTACAGTTAAATTTAATAATTAAAATTAAATATTTTTAATAACTAATCAATGACTATTATTATAATGTTAACAATGTGTCAAATTTCCTATATATGAAGTACCATAACCATTAAAAAAAAATCTTTTGTAATCATCTATTATTATTATTTATTATAATTATTATTTGTGATGCTTATTATTATTATTATTATATTTATTGTTATTATTATAATTATTTTATTATTATTATCATATTTATATTTTTGTTTTTATTTTATTATTATTACAGATAATATTATTACTATGTTAACAATAGTCAAAACAATAATCATAATAATAATAAAAATAAAAAATAAAAATTTATTATTATATTAACTAAATTAAATATTATTTTATAAAATAAAAAAATATTAGTATTTAAACTAGTTTATATTATTAATAAATAATTTTTAAATTAATATTTAATTAATTACGAAATCTTTAGTGTCAATCATCACTGTTTTGGACGTCAGTGTTCCGTTACGGTTTTATCCTAAAAATGCACCTCAATAGGTTAAGGAAGGAAGAAGTATATAAACTGTCTTAACCTCGATTCCGGAGCGATGAGACTATATAGGTGTACGGGACGATATATATATATATATATATATATATATATATATATATATATATAAATATATATATAACTATATAATTGATATTTGAGTTATAAGTAACACACCTTTGTTGTTTTAAATTAGAATTGCTTGGTCCAATTCTCCCAGTTTGAGTTGGTGGTTTTGATGGAGGTGGTGGAGATTGAGTCCTAACAAAGAGTTAATAACTTGTTTTATACAAAATTAATATATAATTGATATTTAAGTTATTAACAACTCACTTTTGCACTCTGAGATTAGAATTGCTTGATACATTCTTCTGGATTTCACTTGGTGGTGGAGATGGAGAAGTGTGAGAATCACTTTGAATCCTATTAAAAGTTATAAACATTAATTATTTTGAGTTTAAGTTGATGGTAAAGATAAAGAATATAAAAATCAATTTAATTAAGTCCTATTAACTATCCTTTATTATTATTATTTGTTTCTCTCATTCATCCTCTTCCTGCCCTTTCTATCATTTGTTTTTCTTAAATACATTTAAAAAACTGTTCATTCAATAAAATTCTATATATTGGATATTACTTTATACTGAAATAAAAAAACAATAAATATATGAATTATTGTGCTATATGCTTAATAAAATAAATATAATAAATATTTAAAGTTAAAGGTAACAACTTACCTTTGGATATTTATATCGGAATTTTGTAATACGTTATCAGTTTGAGTGTCTGGTGAAGAAAGTAATGGGAGTGTGAGATTATCACTTTGAGCACTGTAAAATATTTTGTAACATATTAACAAAGAATTTTAAAATAGAAAATACACAAGTTACCAATATTATTTTATCAGCAGAAAATAAATAAATTAAAAATAATGAAGTGTTTCAACTCTTATAAAAAAGCTACACTTATACATCAACTTTCAACTAAAAAAACACTACAAAGTGCATTCAAAACCAGAAAAACATTTGATGAACAATGCTACCTGCATAATTTTACAGCATACTATAAAGCATAAAACATATGAGTAGCAATGTTACCTTATGACAGAAGTGGGAAAATGATGATGCAGCAACATTAAGAATAAAAATATATTTGAATTTAAAAGTATTAATTATAAAAATAGTAAAATGATTAAATATATTGAACAAAAAGACAAATAAATCAGTTGAGATATATAATAAACTAATAAAATTTATATTTGAGTTATTTGCAACATACAGCTCTGTTCCTCCATTGATGTTGCTTGGCACTTGGTCATCAGCATGAGTTGGTGGAGAAAGTAATGGTAGTGCCAGATTATCACTTTCAGCACTGTATTAAAAAATTGTAACATATTAACAAAGAATTTAAAAATACAAAATACACAAGTTGCCAATATTTTTTTTGTGATGATGCTGGGATAACAATTTTTTTTTATCAACAAAATAAAAAAAAAACATTTTAGAAATGTTACAACCCTAACCCTAACCCTAACCCTAACCCTAACCCTAACCCTAACCCTTATACAAGAACTTACACTTTGTTACATTTAGCTTCCAACTAAACAAAACACTACAAACTGCATTCAAAACCAGAAAAAACATTTGATAAACAATGCTACCTGCATAATTTTACAGCATACTATAAAGCATAAAAAAGCTGCATAATTATGCAGCATGTTTCTTGGGAGTGAAACCTTAATAACAATAAAATGTATCTTTTCATGTTCTAAGATCTCTTAACCCCATCTAACAAAATCATTGAACCGTTCTTATTTTAAAATAAGAAGTAAAAACATATGAGTAGAAATGTTACCTTATGACAGAAGTGGGGAAATGATGAAGCAGCAAGATTAGAGAAAGAAGGAATGGAAGAAACGCGATGACACCCTCTTGAGAAGCCATTTCAGAAGAAAGATCTGAAGTTGTTGTTGTTTGAGTGTGATTGTTGTGGAGAACTCAAAATGAAGTGATATTTATAGAGAGGATAGAATGCAGTGATGGTGGTGGTGTGCTGTATAAAGCCATGACTTTTTCTTCTTAGTCTCAGCTTTTTGTCCTTTTGGGTCCTTTTTTAAATGGAAATTAAGTGAGTTTACATTACGAAATAACAACTTCCATCTTCCATTCTGCATGTCGTATACGTCCTCGACAAAACAACAATTAGTTGTATGAATTATTTCATTAGTTTATCTAATTTCAAAACAGTGTAATACTTTTCTCAGTCGTATGATACGATGTAAACAAATATTAAGACAATGAATTTCTCAGTCTTATGAAGATGTTTCCTTGAATTATGTATAAAACAATGACACTACTCATTGACTATATGGCCAAGTAATGTGAACACCTTCTTCTTTTAAATTCAACTTTCAAAATATGTCTATATCTAGAAACTCATTCTCTTTATATTTGAGACTCATTTTAAAACTATCATAATTTAGGTAAGACTTTGAGAATGGCTTTTTTTTTATCATATAAGCAAGGTAGTTAGAAAAATTGTACTCCTTGATATGTCTAAGATAATGATTTTTTACATGATCTAAAGCAATGCCTTTTCTGCATAATAATATAAGAGAAAACAAAAAATATGTAGTATTATTGTAAGCTATGATTTTACATTTAGTAGTGAAAAACAAGTGAAAGTGTTTTTTTTTTTTTTTATCTCAAACAATTACATATAGTTTATTAGTTACTATTAAGCTTACTTAACAATTTAATTATCAATATATAAAAAATTATTAAATGAAAATTAATTTAAAAATAAAATAAAATTAATTATTATATTAATCGAATTAGATATTATTTTATAAATTAAAAAATTATTGATATCTAAATTAATTTTTAAAATGACATAATATACCATTTTTGATAATAAAGATAAGTAATTGGTCTTCAATGCATTTCCCAACACATCTTTAGTTAGTTAGCTATTAAAATGTATTTGTTCTGCAAAAAATTATATATATAAAGAATAATTGCAAAGTCAATCTTCATCTTTATTCACACCATCGCTATCCATCTTCAAATTGTACTTATGTCTTCAGAATAAAATCATTATTATGAATGAGTCAATTCTTTCACGGAGAATGGTATCAAACGAAATAGTAAGTTCCATAACTCTTATTTATTCAAGTAAAAAAGTTTCATTAAATTACCCTTTTATGATCCAAACACCCTTTTCCAACTTGATATTATACATTTCAATAATTTAACACTACACTTAAATTACCCTTTTATGATCCAAACACCCTTTTCCAACTTGATATTATACATTTCAATAATTCAACATGCAATTAGAATTGAAACCATTGCTCATTTTCATGCATGTTAAATTTTAATTATTACATTATTTTTTTTATGTTGTTTTGAAATAAAGTAACTTAAGTTTTTTTTTATAATTTTGTAATATTGAACACAATCTAAGTTGATTATTAGAGGACATTCAATCTTTGATATTAACTTTTAGGTTTTTTTTGAATTAAAACAAAATTGAAAAATGCAACTAATTGGAAAAACAAAAATAGAAGATAATGAAAAGTCAATTTATAAATTCAAGATCCATATTCTTTATCATAGTTGTCAAAAGATTCAGATCGAAGGTTGAATAATTATCCATATTAATTAATTCAATCAAACAAACATTATTAAACTAGAAATATATCATTGAGTGTAATTCATATACAATTATCAAAACAAGATTTTGTTGATTCCTAATTTTATTTCTAAAATAAAAAACAAAAGTTACCATAATAAAGTGCAAATATGAAATTAGAAAATAAGAGAAACAAACTCGGAGGATTAAAAGATTGATACAAACTCAATTTAGATTACATGCTCTTGATTATGTAAATTGAGTTGATTATGTAAATTGAATCTCAAGAATTAGATTTCCGTTGATGAAGAATAAAGAACACGAAGGAAAAGGTTAGAGGAGAAGACAATTCAGAAATGAGAGAAAAGAAGAAAAAAACATAATTTTTGAAATTGAAAAACTAAACAAAAAAAAGTATTTCCCCATTATTTTTACACACATTTAGGCTACATATATATATGCTTTATAATCAACTATAAACATGGGTCTGATGTAAGCTTTAATAGGTATGTAAGCCCACTTACAAAGTTCTAAGATGAAACAAGGAAATTGAATTTGCATAAGTTATTATACAAAAATTCACCATATTTGCATCAACTTCCCAAACTCAGTGAAAATAGTGGAAGACTCAAAATCTAGCTAATCATATGTACATTTTGAAGTCCCAAAAAATGTAGAATTCAATGCAATTGCAATAAGACAAAAACTAACTACAAAAAAGTTTATGGCCAAAAATAGTGAACAAAGATTATATTAACTAAAAATATAACATTAAAGCAATTATGTACATTGAACTCAATTTAATATTATTGTTCCAATTGTAATAAAATTTATATTCCATTCACATACTTTGGTGTTCTAGTAGGAACAATCATTGAAAGTAAGTATAAATGTTGGTGGTGGGGAGATATAAGGAAGGTATGTCGAAACAAACAAAGGAATAATTGATTTGCTAGAAATATTGCTTAGAGTAGAGGAAATCAAATTCAATTTTGGGAAGACATTTAACTTATTGAAGTCTCATTTAACTTATTATGAAAAAAGGTATCGTTACTGTTAATTGGGCGAAAATTTGTTCACCTCTTGAGGATGGAGGCTTGAATATTATTAATTTTCATCATGAAAATAATGCATATCTTCTTAAGCTTGCTTGGAACTTCGCTTATAGCAACAAACCTTGGTCTTTACTCTTGAAAGCCAGTGTTCTTAAATCAAAATACGAGTTTAGAATGATTTATAGATCCTCCTCTCTTTGGCTTGGAATTAAACAATTTTATTCTATCATACTTGATTATACTTCTTGGACTGTTGGTACAGGTTCTTTTATTAATTTCTGGAAAGATAAATGGTGTTCTACTACTTCTTTAGCAAATATTGCAGGGTTATCTGATGGGGCTAACATTCCGGATACAGTCTCTCAATTTTGGTCAGGTTATGATTGGAATATTCCCTTATCTTTACAGCAGATGTCACATTTTTTTAATCATAGCATGGTTAGAGAGGAACAATATATTCCTAATTGGATTCTAGATGAATCTGGTCGTTTCACTCTTAAATCGGCTAGGACTTTTTTCTTGGAACCAGGAGTTCCAGGTGGTTGGGGTAAGTTCATTTGGTCTTCATCTATTCCGCCTTCTAAAACTTTAGTACTCTGGAAAATTTTTCATGGGCGACTTCCTACAGATCTGCATATTCAGAATAAGGGTTTACATATATGTTCTATGTGTACGCTTTGTTAAAAGCATGAAGAATCTATTCAACATCAATTTTTTGAATGTTCTAATGCATTACATATTTGAAGTTGGGTTCGACAGATTTTTCTTACTTCTCATTTCTCTAATAAGGAATATCTTTTTTCTTTTATTAAGAGTGATGGTAGTCCTTTGGTTAAATTGATTAAACTTGCTGTGACAACCTTTTCTATATGGATGATATGGTGTATGAGGAATTATGCTAGATTTCAGGATAAGATTGAGGTTTCTAAGGCTATTTCGGTAATTAAAGATTTAACTTGTCTAGTGGGAAATTCGTCTAAAGCTTCAATGAAGAATGATATGTTGGATTTCAACGTGATTAAGTTTTTTGGTATTAAGACTCGTAGTGGGAAAGTTCTTCATCCTCTTCCAGTTAGATGGGAATTTCCTTCACCAGGCTGGGTTAAAAATTAATACTGATGGGGCTGCTGTGGGGCTGCTACTGATGGTCTTGCTACTTGTGGAGGTATTTTTCGTGGGAGTATGGGAGAATTTATTGGTGCTTTTTCAGGGTTTCTTGAAGTTCAGACTGCTTTGGTTGCTGAGTTTTATGGAGTTATACATGCTATGAAGGAAGCTCAAAAGATGGGACTTACTAATGTTTGGCTTGAATGTGATTCTGTCTTGGTTTGTGCTGCGTTTACTGCTAGGACTAATGTTCCGTGGATGCTTCGTAATCGATGGAATACTTGTCTTAATTTTTGTAGGACAATCAGGTTTAGGGTTACTCATATTTTTCGTGAGGGAAATGCATGTGCTGATAAGTTGGCTAATTTAGGGTTCATTCATAGACAATCATTTCATTGGTATAATAGACTTCCATCTAGTCTGTTCTTAGAATTCTTTATGAATAGGTATAGTCTACCTATGTATCGTTTTTGTTAACATGTGGGTTTTGGTCTAGTCCCCCCATATTTTTGTATTTTCTTTCTTTTTCCTTTTTTAATAATACTTTTTTCATGTGATGGCAGATGATTGTTGTTACTTGAGATGTCAGTCTAGCTGAGATGTCAAGTTGCATAGTGATGCCTAACATGAAAACTTTCATTAAAAAAAAAAAAGTCTCATTATTAGAAAATTCCTTCCCAAGTTGTATGCTAACTCGTTTGCTAAGGAGGCTAGAATAGAGATTGGAAATTGGAAAGGAAGGATTTTGGGAGTGAAATTTAAAAAGGCGAGTAGAAAAATATACCTTTGATAAGAAAGGATGAGATGATTGAGTTTCGAAGGATATTGACACTACCTCATTATGTAAAATAAACTTATAATAGAATTAGTAATTCTTTTAATATTAACTTTTATTTTTTATTCATTCACATCAATTTCGTCTATTCCAAACTTTCCACTCACTTTTTTTAATTTAGAAAATCTCATTTTCAACTCTTTTTTCCATTTTTTTTCACTCCACTAACATAAAAAATAGAGTAGTTAGGGCGACTTCAATAAATGATGGTTGTGCAAAGTGAATCAATGGTGAGAAAAACACATCTTAGCCATTCATATTTTAGATTTTTATTGGTCAATGAGAGAAGGTACAAAATTCAACATGCTTCGACTGATCATAATCACTTTTAAATTTAGGATAATCATATGTTGATGTATTTCTTATAATTTGCTGATAAAATATGAACAATATTCTTTATGAAATTTTTTATGGTTGCATAAAATTTTGTAACGTTTCAGCACTATACAATCTAGTCTCACTTCTTTTTTCTTCTTCTTGAATTGTTTTATATAGGTTAAGATAAAAGTAATTGTTGTAAATCTATTTCTGGCCAACTTCAACTCTCCCAGATTCAAAGTTTCCTGTTCTAGATGTAGGTTAAGAAAATACATGTAGTTGTTAGATTATTCTAGAAAGATTAAATGTTGGATTTTCCTATAAATATTATTTTAATATCATGAAAGAATTCCCACTGCATAACTAAAAAAATCACATTATTAAAAGTTAATATATCAACATGAGAGCTTTTATATATATAAAAAATTAATATATCAACTAATAAAATAATAGATTTTAACAGGCTTTTTGAAATATATCTTAATTTAAACAATTCACTCATTGAGTGAATAGTATAACTATAGCTACTCATTCATAAGTACAATCACTACAAGAAAAACATGAATTAAAAACTAATTTTTGGATACTAAAATAATTAGTTGCAATAGTAACTAAATTAAAGACCATTTTAGAAACTAAAAACAAAATTGGATTTCTAAATTAGTTTCTATTATTGTTAAATAGTTTTTAAATTGGTATGTTAAATAGTTTTTAAATTGGTATCTAATTAGCAACCAAACTTTTAACTACCAGTTATTTAGTTTCTAAATTTGGTATCTAAAACCTTGGTTGTTAATTAGATATTAATTTAAAAACTATTTAAAAATAATATAAACTAATGTAGAAACCAAATTTTGTTTTAGTTTCTAAAATGGTCTCTAATTTAGTTACTATTACAACTAATTATTTTGGTTTTTAAAAATTGATTTTTATTTCATATTTTTTTTTAATGAATACAACTATTACATTGCCCTGAGTCATTGCCATAAACTAGCCGCACTTGAATCCATTCAATGGCATTAGAACTTGTTCGGGGTGCTCTTCTTTCTACTTTCCTTCAGGTTGCATTCCAGAAGCTAGCTTCTCCTGAAATTCTCGATTTCTTTCATGCAAGAGAGCTTGATCAAAAGATGCTCAACAAGTTGGAAACCAAGCTGCACTCCATCCATTCTCTGGCTGATGATGCAGAGCTAAAGCAGTTCATGGATCCTCATGTCAGAAACTAGCTGCTTAAGGTTAAAGATGCTGTCCTTGATGCAGATCTTTTCCAAAATCTGGAAATGAAATCCCTTGTGCTCATGGTCTGCAAATTTTCCATTCAAGGCCTATCATTATGCTCCTCTGTAGCTAGTTTTCCTTGCCAAAACTAGTTTCTTCATCTGCATCCACTTCTTGAATGAAGATTGGCCACCTTTGATTTATTTGCAACAACTGCACCCAGATAAAATCTTGTGTCCATGCACACAACTAGCACACATACCTACTCCAATATCTCCAAATCATCCACTTAGTTTTTCATAGTAGCTAGACCTTACCTGTTCCAAGTGTTTCAATTCTTACCCTTGCAATTACATTAATATAGGTTTTATCTGACAGATATCAATATAGGCAGTATTGGGCGTGTAACATGATGGAAGAGGGCCAAGCACAGCTAACCATGAAAGCCAAAGCCCAACACTAGACCATGAAGAGCGTCTAGACCATGATGAGCGTCTAGCTAGAAGGATGGAGCGTCTAGGACGTGAAAGGGAAAGGCTACCCATGAAACGTCTAGGCGGAGACCTAGACCGTCTAGGACCTATCACAAGGTCAATGGCTAAGCATATTCAAGCCCAATTAAATGAAGCCACGGATGGAAGAGAGAAAGCTTTGTACATGTTGCATAAAGGCCCATTAGGGGTGCTTAGTAATTAGAGAAGTGTAGAAAGCATATTTGAGTGAAACATTCTAGAAGCTCTCTAGGTTTGGCCGGTCATGGCACATGGCTTTGTGATTGCATTTAATTTGGTTTTCATTTCATTATGTATTAGCTTAAAACTTACGGCCAAGTAGCTTATAAATAGGGAGGCCTACACCTTGTATTTGCAAGTTTATTGTGAGTAAAGTTATGCTGCCATTTTGTGCCAAGCTTTGCTTCTCCCTAGAATTCTAGGCTCTAAACTTCATCTCCTTCACCTCTCCTTGGGTTGGCCGAACCTCCCTAGCTTCATACATATCATGCACCTTCAAGATCAACACCACTCTTAGGAGGATCTTGCTCACACACCTTCATAGCTTCCGCACCACTTTTTCTCACATGATTCAAGAAGACCTTCATGAAATGCCATCATTTGGTATCATGAGCTATGGTTCTTCAAGATGAGTTGCTTTTGGTCTTTCATTTTTAGTTCTTCTTTACTTTCATGTTGTTCATCTTATTTTCCATAATTGTCTTGCTGTTTTTTACATTTTAATTTGTTTGGTGTGCTTTGTGGAAGATCCAACCGAAGCACTCTTGTTCAATTGATCTTGAACAAGTTCTTGTGCAAATTGTGATAGGATTCCATACACCTTTGAGTTGCCATTTTCTTTTAGGCTTTTGAGTCTTTATTGCTTTCATTATTTGGTTCATATTATGTTTTTGAGTCTTTAATTTCTGAATCTTATATGTTTTGTCAAGTCATGTTCATCCACATTGTCAACAATTCTTAGTAGTCCTTTATTTGGCTTGATTGTTTCTTGATTTTGGGTATCTTTAATTGCTTTGAATCTGCTGTTCTTTGATCTTTTGGTGCCTTTTTAATTTTAGTTTGAGTTCATATTGTGTTTAGATCCTACACAATTCTATTTCACAAATTTCCATTGTGTCTAAACTTTGGTATCTTGCTGTTTTTCTTTCCAGTTTTCAGAATCCCTTGTTTCAGATTTTCTGTGCTGACTGTTTTGATCCAGAAAAATATTTTCACTCATAGGAAAATTTTGATTCTCTGGAATTTGCAAGTTTGAAGTGTTATAGAAAGGACAAAAAAAGAATTAGTCCAAAAGAATCAACAGAAAAAAAATGATAAATCTTTTAAAATCAGTGTGCAAATCTGAGGCGCTACAGCTGGCGTAACTGAACACCAAAATTGCAAAATTTATTAAAAAAAACTGGTGCATGCGTTTTGAGTGATTCCAAAGCCAGATTTTAGCTAAGATCTTGAATATCTTGTATATCAAATTTCAGAATCATATCTTAAAAACACAGCTCAGCATAAATTGGGGAAAAACACGTTTCTGGCCCACAACATTTTCCAGTGGTGCTGTTTTTTTTATTTGGTCATCTAAATCTAGTGCCATTCTTAGGATTCTTTTGTGTGCCTACCTTTATTTTGGTACCTTTTATTTGCTTGCTTAATATTTCTTGAACCTCTTTCTAGTTGTCATAATCTAACTCCTTTTGGTGGTACTGTTTTATTCAATTTAATTGTTTCTTGCTTTTGTTCTTTGACCTCTAATTTGGGTGCTGGAATTTATTCTCCTTTGGTGCTTATGTGAATGGAAACTTGACTTGGTTAAGGTTTAGCCCTTTGATAGGTGCTGGAAATTGGAGAATCAAGACCTTCACTCTAAGGAGAAGACAAAGACAAAGCCGAAGCAAACTTTCTCAAAACACTACACACATTTGGAGGGCTAACAAGCAAAGACAACAAGAGGGAGTGCCATTAGCAAAAAGAGGATCAACAAAGGGGGTTTTTCTTAAATTCCTTACAACTTAATTTGTGTTAATTACCTCTTAATTACGCTTTAGACGGTGAGTGTGTCTTCAAGGGCTCAAAGTGTCCAAGAAGCCTCACCTAGGGCCGAATAGTATAGCATTCTTGTTTAGCAATTGTTACTTGTTTGTAATTGTTTTTCTATTGCTTTAGTAGTGACGCTTTGCATGGTTAGTTTTGTTTTAAATTTGTGTTAAACCGACTAGCTTTGTTGAATAGATAGCTTACATTGTTTTTTTGCATTTATTTCTCAACTTATTTGTGTTCTAAGTGTTTCACTAAGAGAAAGTCTTGTGTGAAGATATTGGAGGATAGTTTTTGGCAAGGAAAAGGCTTGGTACTTAAGTAGTCCTTTGTGACTCACCTCCCTTACCTGGAAAACTACCTTCTTTAACTTTCCTAAACTTTCTCAAAGTAAAACACCTATATACACAAAGTTTTAGCCATGTCTTCTTCTTCTCACTCTCCAAAGTCTATTGAAAGTGAAGTAAAATCTTTGAAAACTCTTTTGAAAGAAGTATCACAAGCGGTACAATTAATTTCTTTTAGACAATTGGAGAATGAGAACAAAATCAATGAGATGGCTAAAACTCAAGAAGAGAAATCACAAAAATCACAAAAATAAAAAAAAACTCATACTCATGCATCTAGGAGTAATGAGTCTCTAGGGGAGGGAAGCCTTAGAATTAATGACTACTACCAACCACCCCCTAGAAGGAATAGGCAAAGGGAACAAGAGGTGCCAAGGGAAACTAGAGTAGACCTACCTCATTTTCATGGAAAAGAAAATGTAGAAATCTATCTAGATTGGGAAATGAAGGTAGAGCAACTCTTTGCTTGCCATAGGGTAAGTGAGGAACGTAAAGTACCCTTAGCCGCCCTTAGCTTCCAAGGGAATGCCATGTATTGGTGGACCTCTCTCGAAAGAGAAAGGCGTCTTCATAGGGAACCTCCCATTACATATTGGAATGACCTTAGGGGAGCCCTAAGACGCTGACACATACCTTCCTACTACCATAGGGAGTTGATGGACAAGCTCCAAAGACTCCAACAAAGAAACATGAGTGTGGAAGAGTATAGACAAAAAATGGAGCTCTACATGATGAGAGCCTCCATTAGAGAAGAGGAGGATACCACAATAGCTAGGTTCCTTAGTGGCCTATCACTTGAGATAAGAGATAGAGTGGAGCTCTTACCTTATCAAGACTTGAATGATTTGGTTCAACTTTGCATTAAAGTTGAGCAACAAATTTTACGCAAAACATCAAGTCAAAAGGTGAGCCCTTACTCTAACTTTTATCCCAAGAAAGAGTTTAGAAGGGAGGGTAGTACATCCAAAGAAAAACCAAAAGAACCTACCAAACATTTTACCAAAGAAACCTCCACCCCACCCATCCGAGCTAGAGATGTCAAGTGTTTCAAGTGCTATGGAAGAGGGCATGTGCAAGCACAATGTCCAAACCAAAGGACTTTGTTTCTTAAGGGTGTAGACGAGTACACTAGTGGCGAGGATGAGCCTAGTGAGAAAGAGGAGGGGGGAGAGGATGAGAGGGTAGCTCCATTAGAGGGAGAATTGCTTATGATTAGGAGAACCCTCAACAATCACCCTAGCACATCCATTGAAACACAAAGAGAGAACATATTTCATACAAGATGCAATGTTTTAGAAAACATATGCTCTCTCATTGTGGATAGTGGATCTAGTTGCAATTGTTGTAGTGCTAGGATGGTGGAGAAGCTTAAGCTACAAGTAGTTCCTCACCCAAAACCTTATAAACTTCAATGGCTTAATGAAAATGGGGAACTACAAGTAGACAAGCAAGTGGAAATCAAGTTTTCCATAGGGAACTACAAAGATAAGGTTTTATGTGATGTAGTACCTATGGAAGCTTGTCATATTTTATTAGGGAGACCATGGCAATTTGATAAGAAAACCTTACATGATGGTCTCACTAACGAAATTTCCTTCACCCACAAGTATAAAAAGTTTGTACTTAGTCCTTTACCACATTCTCAAGTGGTAAAAGACCAAATACAAATGAAGCAAAAGAGGGATGAGGAAAACAAAAAAAAAAGAGCGCTAGAAAAAGAGAAAATCCTTAGGGATAGGAAGGCGTGGGAGAAGAGTGTTCCTTCCCACAAGGTTGGTCAACAAGAAAAGCCTCTTGAAAACGTTTTTGAAAATTTGCTTCTTGTTGAACAACCAAGCCTTATCTTTTGTAAAGGAGCACTTACATGCACTGCCACAAGTAGTGAACTTATGAGTTTACCTCCTCAAATAGAAAATCTTTTAAGTGAATTTGAATATCTATTCTCCCATGAGGGGCCCATTGGGCTTCCTCCTCTTAGGGGGATAGAACATCAAATTGACTTCATTCCGGGGGCAAGCCTACCAAATAGGCCTGCTTATAGAACCAACCCCGAGGAAACAAAGGAGATAGAGTCACAAGTTCAAGACTTGTTGGAGAAGGTTTAGGTTCAAAAGAGCCTAAGCCCTTGTGTTGTACCTGTCTTGTTGGTGCCCAAAAAGGATGGAAAATGGCGCATGTGTTGTGATTGTCGAGCAATCAACAATATCACCATCAAGTATCGGCATCCAATCCCAAGGCTTGACGATATGCTTGATGAATTGCATGGGTCAACTCTATTCTCCAAAATTGACCTTAAAAGTGGATATCACCAAATTCGAATCAAGGAGGGTGATGAATGGAAAACCGCTTTTAAGACCAAATTTGGATTATATGAGTGGTTGGTGATGCCCTTTGGGCTTACTAATGCCCCAAGTACATTCATGAGACTTATGAATCACACCTTGAGGGATTGTATAGGTAAATATGTAGTAGTTTATTTTGATGATATCTTAGTATATAGTAAAACCCTAGAAGACCATCTAAGTCACCTTAGGGAAGTTCTTCTAGTGCTTAGAAAAAATAGTCTTTTTGCAAATAGGGATAAGTGTACCTTTTGTGTAGATAGTGTAGTTTTCTTAGGCTTCATAGTAAACAAAAAGGGGGTGCATGTAGATCCCGAGAAAATCAAAGCCATCCGCGAGTGGCCAACTCCACAAAATGTAAGTGATGTAAGAAGTTTTCATGGGTTAGCTAGCTTCTATAGAAGGTTTGTGCCTAATTTTTCTAGTCTAGCTTCTCCTTTGAATGAACTTGTTAAAAAAGATGTTGCATTTTGTTGGAATGAAAAGCATGAGCAAGCCTTTTAAAGGCTCAAAGCTCAACTCACCAATGCACCCATTCTATCTCTCCCAAATTTTTCCAAAACTTTTGAGATAGAGTGTGATGCATCGGGGGTAGGCATAGGTGCGATTTTGTTGCAAGGTGGACACCCCATTACTTATTTTAGTGAAAAACTCCATGGTGCCACCCTCAACTACCCCACCTATGACAAAGAGCTCTATGCTCTTGTGCGAGCCCTAAAGACTTGGGAACACTACCTTGTGTCCAAAGAATTTGTCATCCATAGTGATCACGAGTCTTTAAAATATTTAAAGGGCCAAAACAAGCTCAACAAGAGGCATGCTAAATAGATGGAATTTCTTGAACAATTTCCTTATGTAATCAAATACAAGAAAGGAAGCACCAATATAGTAGCCGATGCTCTTTCAAGACGGCATACACTCTTTTCAAAATTGGGTGCCCAAATTCTTGGATTTGACCACATAAGAGAGCTTTACCAAGAAGATCAAGAACTCTCATCCATCTATGCCCAATGTCTACATAGAGCGCAATGAGGTTACTATGTGTCCGAGGGATATCTTTTTAAAGAGGGAAAACTTTGCATTCCCCAAAGAACACATAGGAAACTCCTTGTCAAAGAATCACATGAGGGGGGACTCATGGGCCATTTTGGAATTGATAAGACTCTAGATCTTTTAAAAGCAAAATTTTGTTGGCCACACATCAGGAAAGATGTCCAACGACATTGTTCTAGATGCATCTCATGTTTAAAAGCAAAGTCTAGAACAATGCCGCATGGACTCTACACCCCTTTGCCGATTGCAAATGCTCCTTGGGAAGACATTAGCATGGATTTCATTTTAGGACTTCCTAGGACTGCAAGAGGCCATGACTCTATCTTTGTGGTAGTGGACCGTTTTAGCAAAATATCCCATTTTATTCCATGCCACAAAGTAGACGATGCTCAAAATATTTCTAAACTCTTCTTTAGAGAAGTGGTGAGACTCCATGGTCTCCTTAGAAGTATAGTGTCCGATAGAGATCCCAAGTTTATCAGCCACTTTTGGAAAACTCTTTAGGGTAAACTTGGAACAAGACTACAATTCTCAACTTCTTGTCATCCTCAAACGGATGGGCAAACCAAAGTAGTCAACAGATCTCTTGGAACTATGCTTAGGGCTATCATGAAGGGCAGCCACAAATCTTGGGATGAGTATCTTCCCCATATTGAATTTGCCTACAACCGAGTGGTCCACAAGACTACTAATGCTTCTCCTTTTGAAGTAGTATATGGTTTTAATCCTCTCACACCCATGGATTTGATACCTCTTCCTAATCCACAAGATTTTGTGCATAAGGAAGGAGTAATCAAAGCTGACTTTGTAAAGAAAATGCATGAGAAGATTAAACTCCAAATACAACACCAAAATGAGAAGTACACAAAATACAACAATAAAGGGAAGCGAGAAATAATTTTTGAGGAAGGAGACTTAGTTTGGCTTCACCTTCGCAAAGATAGATTTCCAACTCAAAGGAAGTCCAAACTAAGTCCCCGAGGTGATGGACCCTTTCAAGTCCTCAAGCGAGTCAATAACAATGCATATAAATTGGACCTACCTCTTGAGTATGGAGTACATGACACTTTTAATGTAGTTGACCTTTCTCCATTTGTAGGTACCAATGACGAAGACGAGCTGGATTTGAGGACAAATCCTTTCCAAGGGGGAGGGGATGATTGAAGAGGGCCAAGCACAGCTAACCATGAAAGCCAAAGCCCAACACTAGACCATGATGAGCGTCTAGCTAGAAGGATGGAGCGTCTAGGACGTGAAAGGGAAAGGCTACCCATGGAGCGTCTAGGCGGAGACCTAGACCGTCTAGGACCTATCACAAGGTCAATGGCTAAGCATATTCAAGCCCAATTAAATGAAGCCACGGATGGAAGAGAGAAAGCTTTGTACATGTTGCATAAAGGCCCATTAGGGGTGCTTAGTAATTAGAGAAGTGTAGAAAGCATATTTGAGTGAAACATTCTAGAAGCTCTCTAGGTTTGGCCGGTCATGGCACATGGCTTTGTGATTGCATTTAATTTGGTTTTCATTTCATTATGTATTAGCTTAAAACTTACGGCCAAGTAGCTTATAAATAGGGAGGCCTACACCTTGTATTTGCAAGTTTATTGTGAGTAAAGTTATGCTGCCATTTTGTGCCAAGCTTTGCTTCTCCCTAGAATTCTAGGCTCTAAACTTCATCACCTTCACCTCTCCTTGGGTTGGCCGAACCTCCCTAGCTTCATACATATCATGCACCTTCAAGATTAACACCACTCTTAGGAGGATCTTGCTCACACACCTTCATAGCTTCCGCACCACTTTTTCTCACATGATTCAAGAAGACCTTCATGAAATGCCATCATAACATCCCTATTGAACACATCTAAATCTAATTACTACATCATGCATGCAAAATATATATATATATATATATATATATATATCAGTTATTTCAAAATATATCTCTCATCAAAGAGATTTTAAAATATTTACACATCTTAAAAACAAAATATTAAAATAAGATAAAACACTTCATCATCTTAGAGTGGAGCTCTATCAACTACAAAATCATCTGCTCACGTTGAACACACAATCATCACATTCATCATCTACCTTTCCATCCTTAAAAATCACTCTGTTTCTTGGTTCCCATAAACTCCAAATAATCATTGTCCACAGGCCCTCCACTACATATTTCCTTTTGCTGTAAGTTGAAGAGGTAGAACTGTTGGAAATGGTTCAAAGGATTATTATGATGAACAAAAAGAACTCTCATCCAGTTATAACACATATTCCAAATTTTGTAAGCTATCAGAAAAACAAATGTTCAATGACCTTCTCCAACAGTTTAGACTTCTGTTTGGCTGATGCAAGGAGCTCCTCAACTCCGTTTAGGATCTGTGGGTGTGGGAGTGGGAGGTGGTCGCTGCTCTGTGAAACCAGCCTCACGCTATGCCCTCTACTCTAAGAGTCAAGAGACCTATGCCTTCACTAAGGTCCCCAGACTTAACTCTCAACTTGGAATGGGCAGGCCAACATATTGTAGACACAGCCCAACCCAGCAAGTCTCAGTGTTGTTCCATCACATTGATGCTCCCACTTGGGTCACAAGCTGGAGTAACTCAGCTCAGCGATCTGATGTCTTGTTAGTGAAGTTATAAAGACACTTTTGTTTCATTTTCTTTCTGATGTGGAATATATTTAGCATAAAGTTTAAATTTTAAAAAAATTCTGTCTTTTTTTTTCATTTGTATGAAATATAGAATAGAATATTTGTATGAATTTGGGGAAGACAAAATATCCTAATTTGTGCTTTAAGATGTTAAAATATTGTATGTGAGCATTCTCTGCAACTTTCTAGTATTCACAAATTGTCTTTTCTATTGTCATTTCATTTCATAATAAGAGGAATTGTTCTGATACAACTGAAGAATTACGGAACTTTCAATACACACTGAACTTTCAATATTCATGCACCATGCCAAACATTCTGCATAGATAGAAGAATTACGGAACTTTCAATATTCATGCACCATGCATACATTTTTTTAATTTTGCTGTACAAAATGCTAATTGCGGTAATATTTTTGCTAGTTTCACATTAATGCAAGTTCAATAATCAACTACTAGTTAAACTGTTTTGAGAGGGATGCAGCAAGTTGTTGCAGCAGTGCAAAGCAACAGCTATGCTAAGAACTTCAGTAGTTAATTAGTTCACATGTCCCTGCAGATGTTTCAGGAATGCAAAATAATTTTAGAATTAAATCAACAATTGCAATGATGTATTATTATTCAAATTTGACATTGTAAGTGAGTTCAAATTCTTCCATAGTTTGTTTGAATTTATTATTTGCACTATGTTGTTTCTTTTCATACTCTCTAAAATTTGAGTTTGAATGCCTCAAAATTGGTAGTAGAGAGCCTTTTTAAACAAATAAGTAACAAAAACATGGAAAGCTTAAAGCTGTGAAGAATGTTCTAAAAATAATAATTCATGATAGTTATTTTGTAGCAATTTCCTAGTATTCACAAAATGTCTACTTCTATTGTCATTTCATAATAAGATGAATTGTAATTGCAATAGTATACCAAATTTGTGTATATAGCTAGCCTCTTTAAGACATAGGCAAGGTTTGAAGTTGTAAGAAAACTTCCTGACAGGTCTTACACTCTCATAAAAATTTGAAGTTTTTATTTATTCAATAATCGATCATCATCTTGATAAGTTAAGTCAAAGATTTCATTTCTTAATTATCATGAAAAATACAATTAAAGTACATGTGTTCTACTTGAATGTTCCAAATAATGCTTACATGTTAGTTACACTTATCTTGATAATTATGACATGTCTTAGTGGACTAAAAGCACTAACTTGTCTATCTGTATGGAGAAATTGACGGGTTTCATAAAGCATGGAAGCTATCGAGATTAATAGTAATAAGATGATGGAAGTTCAAATCAAGATTATAATTTTTGAACTTTCATTGAGATAAATTGAAGTTAATTTGAAGACATTTTACTTCTGTAGAATAATAGTTTGTTGAAGGAACTAATAATTCAAGATGACATTGTTTTGAAGACATGTTTTGCTAAAATTGTATGACCTAATCAGCCTGTTTGATTGTAGTATAGCCACTCATTTGTTTTGGGTGTTGCTTTTATATATAGACAGTATTATGTTAGATTGTCTAGTATAGTCTTATAATGTCACTCTTTTGTCTTTTGCTAAAGCATCTAGTATTTGTGTAGATGATCTTCATTAGACCGTCTAGTCTATTTTTTGTTTAGAATATCTAAACATCAAGTCGTTTATTCTTACTAGATCGTTTAGTTGATAGTCAGTCTAGACCTCTTGTTTTATACGAGACCTCTTGTTTTATACGAGATCGTCTAACATCTTAGCATATTGTTTAGACCATCTTGATGGTTAGTTAGTATTAGTTTGTTTTCTTTTTTTACGAGAATAATACATGTGCTCTGTCTTTTGTGTTTCTTCCAATTTTCCGTTCTCCCTCTTTTTTCTCTTTTAAGTTTTCTTGCTGTCATGGAGAATTCCATGAACCTATAAAATCATCTCTTGAGATCATCTTGCATACCATGTTATTAGATTCAAACATTTAATTTAGTCTTATTAGGAAGGAAAATGGAAGAGGAGGTTGGAAAAAAGAAAAGTGGATTTGGAAAGATGTTTTAGAATCAAAGTAAGATTCTTGGTAGAGACAGAATTCTCAGCTGCCAACATTTTGCTCTGGATTGTACCCTATATCAGCAAGGTTTAGGATAATCTGAATAATTCTATATTTGTTGTTTATCCAAACCATTTGTTGATCTGTAACAATGCAAAAACCACAGCTTATAACATTTTCTTCTTCACATGTAACAATACTCTAAACTTGTTTGGAGTGGGATGCACCAAACTCTTGCAATAGTGCAAGACAAGAGCAATGCCTAAGAGTCCCAATAGCAAGCTATTGCAATGGACACTCTCCCTCAAAATATTAATTTAATATCGTGTGAATCAATGATCCACATATCAGATATTAAACTGATAAGAACAGATACTACACTTGATCTTAGCCAAAAGGCCGAGAAAGGTATGATTTGTATTATTATACTGTGAGCTCCATCTTCTTGACAGAGTCCTGACAAATGTGGAACTTGTCAGTTAATTAAGATGCTTCAACAAGAGAGGATAAAAATAATTTGATAAACTTCCGTATATTTAAGTTTGATTTTGAATGCCTCAAAATTTGTAGAAGACAGCTTTCATCCCACAAATGAGAGACACAAACACGACAAACTTGAAGATGTTTGTTGAGCCTCATGTGACTAGTGATGAAGAGTTTGTTAATATAGCTAGAATATACAATTCTACTGCAACAGTTTTGTTAATTTATTATGCTGTGTTTAAAATTGAGAGAAGAATGGATTTAGTGAAAAGTCTAATAATCAGTCATGGTAATTCATGTCTTTTGGAAAAAAAAGTGTTATTTTTCTTTTCTAACATAACCGAGTTTTGAGTTATTAATTTTTTAAAAATAAAGTTGCAATGGCTAAAAGGTTTGCTTAACTTGTTATCTCTGCAGCTACTCATTACAGAGAAGATAATATAAAAAAAGAGTATCTTCCAGCAATTTAGCACTTTTTCTTCTGATATGTGAAGAATCTTTTACCATTCCAAAATGATTTTGAAAAAAAAAAAGTGATGGTCCAAGCACACTAGCACACCAAGCCAATAGGACTGAGTGCAGCAGCCTGTAAGTCCTCCACTTTAAGAGTCAAACCTAAGCATCCAGTGAAGTCACCAGCCTCAATTCTCAACTTGGAGTGGGCAGATATTGCTGAATTTGAATAATCAAAAGTGTAATGTGGTTGTCTTTGCTGAATTTGAATAATCAAAAGTGTAATGTGGTTGTCTTAGAACGCTGAATTTGAAGAAGCTGAAAGTGATGAAGTGAATTAATGCTATGAAGAAAGAATTAAACATGATTGAAAAAAAAAAAATTGAGAGCCGGTGGATCAACCCAAACATAAACAATGAGTAAAATGAGTTTATTGAACTAAACTAAACTGTTTGTTTAATATCTTCTCACAAACAAAGAAAAAGTCGTGCTAGTTATTTGTAACAGTGTCTTTAAATTGTTTTCTCACAGTTTAGAGTTGACATGTATATGATGTGTGCAAATATATTAAGCCTCATGCATAAGCCTATGGTTATATTAAACTGATAAGAACAGATAATACACTCTAAAACCCTAAACCCTATACACTTAATTTTAGCCAAAAGATCGAGAAAAGGAGGCTTCTAACAGTGCAAGTGGTGAGTTTTTATTTTCTAAGTTCCAATTGTTTGTCAGAGTCCTGACCAATGTGGGACCTGAAGGTAAGGTTAAAAGAGTACAAATGATAACCGAGTTCAAACACACTCCCTCTTTGGACAAATAACTTTTGAATATATTATTAGGTATTTTCAATGCACTCTAAGTTTATACTGTCACAAAGTAGCATATGGAACATAACCCACTGTATTATTCAAATTTTAGATAAAACTTTAATTATTATATGGAGATTCGTACTTATTGTAATGATCATTTTGTAATTACACTGGTTTACATATGTGAAATTTCTTATTTAAAAAATTAAAAAATAAATAAATTTGTATATTTAATAATTAATTAAAAAATATGGATAAATATGGGAGACTCATGCAGTTCAAGTATAAAACTCAATTATCTTATACAATTATAAAAGTAAAACATATAACCATTTATCATCACAAAGACTATAGAGTATTTTGCATGTATTCGAATGAGTATCATGACTTAAAATTAATTTTTATAAGACTACGAAGATTTCTAGTTATGCTGAATTGTAATAAGTGAATATTCCATTCATATACTTAGTTATCCCAATAGGAACAATTATAGGAGAGTCACATTTATAACGACATGACATGATTCAGAAGGTTAAAAAAATAGTTAAGTGAAAAGCAAAATATATATAAGTTTTACTTGTAGGATTACATTGCTAAAATCTACTATATATCATCTAATTTTAAATGTATCCATTATTATATATTTGTTTTCTAAAACTATGAAATAAGAGATGTATACAACTATAAGGATGTGAAAGTATAATTTTTCTTCATGGGATTGTTTTCCAACTACATTTACCTCTCAATGCATCATCCATAAATAACCACATACATTCATACCATGACTAAGAAAAAATTCATTAGATACAAAACCAATTCTCAAAGATGTCTTATTCAACCAATTCTCAAAGAGGTCTTATTCAACCCTTGAAGAGTCCATCTACATGTCATACATGTGAATCCAACTATCATTAAAATTGGTTTACCCTACACTATTGAAAATGTTGGTTCACTATAATTTATGTTCTTGCAAACATGAGCTTCACCCCTTCAAGTCCTTGTATGTTCCAAACCTGATGAGTCTACTTACTAGGTACTATTAAAGTCCCCATTTTTAACATTTTAAGAGCTAAAATTCCAAACAATCTTATGTTTGTCTTTACACCAAACCATTCTATTTCGCTTGCTTTAATAAACTTGGATGATCATCCTACAAAATCATATTCTTTTTATGAAAACAATCATCCCTACAATGAAAAGCTTAAAAGAATATTCATACTCCAAGTAGAAGTCACTTGGTTTCCAACTACAACAATGCCTAACAAGAACCCAACATAGGCACAAACATGTTCACACCTGTTGGAAAAATCATAACTAATTCTCCATCTTTTGTATAGATACAAAATGGAAACTTGCAAAAGTAATAAGCAGAAAAAAGAAAATACAGCAAAATAAAATAATGACTTAAAGAATTTTTAATGTGGGAAAACCTCCTCAACTTGAGAAGTAAAAACCCACGGAACCTAGTCCAGAAAATGTCTCAACTATGAAAGTAGGATTACAAGATTTGTTTCTCTTACTCTATGAGTGTACCACTTAATCTCACCCAACAATGATGAAATACAATGTCTCTCTACCCTCTCACTAGGATTTCTAATCTCACTATGGTAGATATCAATTATCTCATTTACTCTCTATGTTGTTCTTCTCACTTGCTTGCCTTTATATAGAGAAGGAGAGAAAGACTTCTTCCTAAAGAGATAATGGATAATTAATGTTTGTCACATTTTCAAATACCTTGAAAAACTATCTTCAACTTTCTAGGTTGAACTTCATAGTCTTCAAGAGAGGTATAATTTCAAGACTTTGGAATGTCCATCATTGAATATATTCAATGGATCGATTATCAAGATTCATTGATCATGGTCTCCCATTAATTGAGGAGGGATTCCCAACAACACAAAACCATATCTAGGCTTTAGTATAATAATCTGTGTTTAACATCATTGAACTCCATTCTCTGCAACACTACAATTTTCAATTGGCTAGATAACCTTTATTAGCACTCAAATGTAATCATATAACACAATTATTGGATAGGAATTGGGTCACCTTGCTACAACATATAAAGAGAGTTGTGCATTGAGCCAAAATGCTAGACATATGCCAAATAATTGACTTCCTTCTTCCAAAATCCAGTGTATCATATCAACAATTGTTGCTAACATTTTTGTAACATATGTGTTTGTTTTCCTACTACATTTACCTATCAATGTGGTTTTATCATTAACAAAACTAAGCATAATCATGTTACATGCATCTACCAATTAATTCATCCATGATTTTGACAAATTTCATCACATTAGCAACACTAATAATACAGATCCAAGTTGTTGACTATGTTGTACTTTTTATTCTTCTACCGTTAGTATTCCCATACACCCTTCATTGCAAATTTATGTTAGTTGACTAATCTTTATTACATTTTATTTAGCAACACTCGGTACATAAGAATTGACTCGTATAATAAATATATATTTTTTAATAGATAAATCGTCTCACAGTTATTCTCACGACAAATGTGTAATAAGATATGGGTAAAAAGAAATTATTACGATGTTCTCATTTTCAATGAAATTTGGATTTTAATCATACTGATAAATTGACTAATAAAATATTTCATTAAATATATACATTTTTTAAATATAATTAATATTCTTTTTAATATTTAAATGAATTAGATAAATCGTCTCACGTTTATTCTCACGACAAATGCGTAATAAGATATGGGTAAAGATAAATTATTATTATGTTCTCATTTTCAATGAAATTTGGATTTTAATCATACTAATAAATTGATTAATAAAATATTTCATTAAATATATACATTTTTTTAAGGTAATGCATGCAGACACATGATTACTATTCTAATTGAAAAATATAATGAAATAGTATCCATTATATATATACATATATATATATATGTGTGTATTTAAATTTCATTATAAAAATGACTTACGTTCAACTACTACATTGGATGAGTATTGAAACATAAACAATCTATGTATTTCAAAAAGAAAAAAAAAACACTATTAAATATCAAAAAATCATCAAGCCTTACCGAATTTCGTGAAGATTTTATGATTAGGGACCATCAAATTCTTTAATATTCTTCCTTTTCTGCCACACGTTGTAGGAACATGTAGCTCCTTGCTTTTCTGTCTTGCGAAGGAGGTTTTGAACAAAGGCATTTTTAAGCTTGTGAATTATAAGAGGATTATGCATATGGCTAGTCCTAAATGTTATATCACTCTTTCTCACATTCTATATGTTGATGATATATTTGTTTTCTGTAGGGCAGATGATAAGTCTCTTAAATATTTGAGTATTTTTCATCAAAAACATGGTGATTTTTCTAATCAGTATGTTAACAATTCTAAAAGTAGATTTTTCACCATGGATAATTCTGCAAGATTCTTTACAAAAAATTCAACGTCATCTTTCTTACAGTCATGGCCTTTTACCTTTTAACTATTTAGGGGTGTCTATATTTGTTGGTGCTCCCAAGCTCAGGTTTATTCAATCTTTGGCTGATAAAGTCAAATTGAAGCTTGGGACTTGAAAAGGGAAATCTCTTAGCATGATGGGTCAGATCCAATTGGTTGGTTACTGGTTTCCTTACTTATAGTTTTAATGTGTATAAATGGCATGCTTCTATTCTTAAGCAAGTTGAGCAGTGAAGCAGAAATGGTAGTCCTTGGGTTAATTTGATTAAACTTGTTGTCATTACCTTCTCTATTTTGATGATCTGGCATATGAGGAATTATGCTAGATTTCAGGTTAAGATTGATCTTTCCAGGGCCATTTCCACCATTAAGAATTTCACTTGTCTAGTGGGTAATTCGTCTAAAAGCTCTATGAGGAATGATATGCTCAACTTCAATGTGCTTAAGTTCTTTGATATTGATACTCGTAGTGATAAAGTTTTTCATCCTTTCTTGTTAGATGGGAGTTTCCTTCATCAGGTTGAGTTAAAATTAATATTGATGGTGTTGCTAGGGGTTCTCCTGGTTTTGCTGCTTGTGGTGGTATTTTCGTGGGAGTATGAGCGAGTTTATTGGTGGTTTCTCTGCTTTCCTTGATATTTAGACTGCTTTGGTTGCTAAGTTTTATGGAGTTATACTTGTTATTTCCTTTCTTTATTTCTTTTTTCTTTTTTTTAATAATATTTTTTTAATGTTGTGGCAGATGATTGTTGATACTTGAGATGTCAACTTAGCTGAGATGTCAAGTTTCATAATAATGTCTAACATGAGAGCTTCTATAAAAAAATATTATATTTTAATTTAAAATATTTACAATAAACTAAGTAAATACTAAATTAAAGTAATATTAAATTAGATTTACTTTTAACATTGTTACGTTTAGGCGTCGAGTGCCACAACATGAATTTTGTATCTACAAGATAAGTGACTATTTCATCTTTCATATGATGATTGTATTGACCAACAGAAATCAATTTTAGAGACAAAAAATAATTAATTGTTATATTGACTAAATTAAATATAATTTTAGAGACTAAAAAAATTATTGGTATCTAAATTAGTTTCTATTATTGATAAATAGTTTCTAAATTGATATATAATTAGTTGTCAAAGTTTTATCTATCAATTGTTTACATTCTAAAGTTAATAGTTAAAACCTTAGTAACTAATTATATACCAATTTATAAACTATTTATCAATAATAGAAACTAATTTAGATACCAATAATTCTTTAGTCTCTAAAATAGTATCTAATTTAGATAATATTATTTAATAATTTTCTTGTAGTAAATTCATTGTAATGTGTAAAGGAGTCTCTTCCAGAATTAAGTACAACAAGAAGGGTGTTTGGCTTATCCAGTTGTATTACCCATATGGTCATATGGTTGTATGTAGGTGTAGTATGTAGGGTTGTTAGGATGATTTTGTATAAGGATTAGTATCCCTAAAGTGCTCCTTCTAATTGATTTAATTCTTTGTCGATAGATAGAAGAAAAAAAATATTGTTATATTTATGTAAAACTAACATTTAGGGTCAAAACAACTATATTTTATTTGTAGAATTGAATCATAAGGAATGCTATATTATTCTACAATATTGTAACATTGTATTTCTCTCAATTTAAAGCTCAGTGTGAAGAATTGCATCATTGTCTGTGACCATCTCTAAGTGATTTGAAGAAGATTCTTCAGTCCTGAAAAATCCATAAAAAACGTTAGTATTTTTATTCTCTTTTAATTTCTTATACTATTTACTAAATTTACTTCTTGCCAAACACAACAAGTGTGCATGTCCATATGAAATGAATAATAAATTAAATGTAATAATAAATAAAATAAATAAATAAATAGAAAAACATATTAAAGGAATAATAAATTAAATGTAATAATAAATAAAATAAAATAAAATAAGTCCTTTTTTGGTGAAGACAAACAAGTAATAAATAAATAAAAATTAAAATATCAATCGTTCATAAAAACTATTGAGGACTTTAGTCGAGTTCTTATGGTATAGGAAACATTTTTTTTCATTTTAATTTTAAAATTAATAGAATAGAATGTACATTGATATGTGAATTTTTCTTATTAAATTTAAAAAAACAATAAATTAAAAACAAATTCAATTCGAATAAAATTATTATTGTCAAGTAAACATTGAAAGAACATTTATTTAATTAGGATGGATAACAATCATTACTTCTCACAACATTACTCTCATTATATATATATTACTACAAAATTAAATATTATTTTAAAAATTAAAAAAATTATTTGTATCTAAATTAATTTATATTATTGATAAATAATTCTTAAATTATATCTAATTAACTATCCAAATTTTAGCTAAAACACTATATATATATATATCGTGTTAAAATTTTATACATAAAATTCTATAAATGAATTAATTAAAAAAATAATAATTACTACTCATTAATTATAAAGCTACTGAATTCTACTAATTAATTTGATAAGAAATTATTTAAAAAAATAAAAAATGTAATTGATATTTGAGTTATAAGTAACATACCTTTGTACTTTTAAATTGGAATTGCCAGGTGCAATTTTATTAGTTTGAGTTGGTGGAGGTGGAGGAGATTTACTCCTAATAACAAAGATTTAATAATTAGTTTTATGAAAAATTAATATATAATTGATATTTGAGTTATAATTAATTAACATACCTTTGTAGTTTTATATTAGAAATGCTTGGTGAAATTTCCCCAGTTTGAATTGGTGATTTTGGTGGAGGTGGAGGAGATTGAATCCTAATAACAAAGAGTTAATAATAATTTGGTTTGTACAAAATTAATATATAATTGATATTTAAGTTATTAACAACTTACTTTTGCTCTTTGAGATTAGAATTGCTTGGCACATTCTTCTGGATTTCACTTGGTGGTGGAGATGGAGAAGTATGAGAATCACTTTGAATCCTATTAAAAGTTATAAAAATTAATTATTTTGAGTTTAAATTGATGGTAAAGATAAAGAATATAAAAATCAATTTAAGTCCTATTATTTATCCTTTATTATTATTTGTTTCTCTCATTCATCCTCTTCCTTCCATTTCTATGGTACCAAACTCATAATTAATTTTTCTTAAATACATTTAAAAAACTATTTATTCAATAAAATTCTATATACACACTCATTGGATATGATTTTATAGTAAAATAAAACAACAATAACTATATCAATTATTGATCTATAAGCCTAATAAAATAAATATAATAAATATTTGAAGTTATAGTAACAACTTACACTTCGATATTTATATCGGAATTTTGTAATACGTTCTCAGTTTGAGTGTCAGGTGGAGGCGTGGATTTGTCAGAATCACTTATAAAAATAATTAGCAAAATATATTATTATATATATAAGGTAAAAAGTATAGTATTATAAAAAAATGTATTAATTACTAATAAAAATCAATAGAGTATGATTGAAATATTTTAAGAATAAAAATATATTTGAATTTAAAAGTATGAATTATAAAAATAGTAAAATGATTAAGTATATTAAACAAAAAGACATAAATAAATCAGTTGAGATATATAATAAACTAATAAAGTTTATATTTGAGTCATTTGCAACATACAACTCTGTTCCTCCATTGATGTTGCTTGACACTTGGTCATCAGCATGAGTTGGTGGAGAAAGTAATGGGAGTGTGAGATTATCACTTTCAGCACTGTATAAAAAAATTGTAACATATTAACAAAGAATCTAAAAATAGAAAATACACAGTTATTTAAATTTCATTTTGTAATATGGTATATGAGACTCATTCTAACGAGTGTTTGTTGAATATATCATGTCACCCGCTATCGGACTGTTATTGGACTACCTATAATATGTTGTCTCACGCACTTGCTGTCAGTCTTGACGTGAGGAGGTGTGTTGGAAATCACACATCAATTAGATATGAGAATATTTCATTGTATATAATTAGTGCAAATCTCACCTTATGAACCGATTTTATAAGATTTGATTAAACTTAAAGTCCACTTTATAATATACATACAGAGAATAAATAAATTAAAAAAAACTCTTCAGCTTCAAAACCAGAAAAACATTTGATAAACAATGCTACCTGCATAATTTTACAGCATACTATAAAGCATAAAACATATGAGTAGCAATGTTACCTTATGACAGAAGTGGGAAAATGATGATGCAGCAACATTACAGAAAGAAGGAATGGAAGAAACACGATGACACCCTCTTGAGAAGCCATTTCAGAAGAAAGATCTGAAGTAGGTTTTGTTGAGTGTGATTGTTGTGGAGAACTCAAAATGAAGTGATATTTATAGAGATGATAGAATGCAGTGGTGCTGGTGTGCTGTATAAAGCCATGACTCTTTCTTCTTAGTCTCAGCTTTTTGTAAATATGGAAATAAACAACTTCCATCTCCCATTCTGCACGTCGTATACGTCCTCGACAAAACAACAATTAGTGTGTAATACTATGGCAACTTTTCTTTACTTTTTCAGAAATAATATGTAACCATTTGTGTGACTGAAGAACTTGGTCTATGGTCTACTTTGACAAGTATATTCAAAGACAAATATTAAAACCAACATCTCTCCTACCACTTCAATAAAATCATTAAATAGTAACTAAATCTAAAGATAAAAAATATAAAGTAAGATTAAAAAATATTTCTATTTACATTATTTTTATTATTAATAAAAATTTATAAAATAATTTTTAAATTAATATGTAAATTAACTACTAATATTTTAGATTCTAAATTAGTTTCTAAAAGACTAATAGAGACTAATTTAGAATTTAAAGTAATAAGTAACTAAAACTTTGGTAACTAATAGTTAAATACGAATTTAGAAACTATTTTATAAACATTTATTAATAATATAAACTATTTTAAATACCAATAATTTTTTTAGTTTATAAGACTAATTTAGTCAAATAATAACAAATTAGTTTAATTTTTAAAAATAAATTTTATTTAATAATTTTCTTATAGTGTTATAATACCGATTTTTCAACTGAAAAGACAATATATATCATGATTAAGCAGAGTGACATTATAATAAAATTATTAAATAGAAACTAGTTTTAAAGATAAAAAATAATTAATTATTATATACTATTTTAAATATTAAAAAAATTATTAATATTTAAAATAATTTATATTATTATTAAATAACTTTTAAATTAGTAATTAATTAATCATTAAAGTTTTAGTTAACAATATCAATTTAGAAACTATTTATTAATAACATAAATTATTTTAAATATTAATAATTTTTAATTTTTAAAATAGTATCTAATTTAGTTAATATATCAATTAATTATTTTTTATTTTAAATAATTTTTATGTAATGACATGATAGTTACTTTTGTTTCTATTAATCTTTTATTACATAGTTTTAACAAGTCAAGTTCCATTCTTTTGTAGGGTTTAAGCTCATATCAACACGTTTGCATGGAATATTTAGTAAAGAATGAGAGTGGTTAACTATGAATATGTGTTCATATATCATAATCTTTTCACTACACCATTGCCACCGACTCTTGTTCTGTGTATATAGCCAAGTAATGTGAACACAATCTTTAATAATGGCGTTTCATTCTTTATTGGTAGTTGGAAATGGTACAATATTTTCAAGTCCCCTAGTCTCACTAGTGCAGAAATGTAAAATAAATAAGGCTATTTTACATTTACAAATGCGGTCATAGAATCGTATTTGATCAGCACGCATTCGTAAATCGGACATATACAAATGCGGTCAAAGAACCACATTTATAAATTAGATTTACAAATGCGGTTATTTAAAATAACCGCATTTGTATATTATTCTGAATGAGGGATGATGGTTTAGGATTTACGAATGCGGTCTTGGTAAAAACCGCATTCATAAATCACATTTACAAATGCAGTTTTGGTAAATGACCGCATTTGTAAATAGGTAATTCACATTTACAAATGCGGTTTTGGTAAATGACCGCATTTGTAAATAGTGTTTTTTTTAAAGTGCAGTTTGTATTGTGCATAAACCATATAAATTAATAACCTGCATAATGATCAAACCCAGCCAGACAAATACAGAAATATAGTAATCAATTGAGATCATCAAAATGTACATTTACAAGTAATCAAATTACATATAATAAAACCACTATTGTTTACCTATGCTAGAGTTATAAAAATTTATGAAATATGTGGACCAAGAATCTCTAACATATGAAATGCCTTCCTCATTCATTGGTGTTTCTTCTGTGAATAACTGCATTGAAAAGTTGACATAAATTAGTTTTTAGATATATATATGTTCAAGAATTATAAAAATGATTTAACATATATAGTACCTCTTTCCAACCAGTTTTAACACCTAGTCTTATAATGGTAATCATCCATTGCATAATGTAATAGCCACACTCATAGCTTCCTGGTTGTTTATTACACTATAATTCAATAAAAAGTAATATGTTAGTATATTGATAAACAATGATAATAGAGAAAGAAAAAAATTACAAACCTTTATTCTTATCCAGTTCAAATTATTTGAAATTGATCGACCTTTTAGGATGTTATATCCACGCCATGAACTGGTTAATACAAAAAACCTCGTAAGTAGATGGTTAATTAGTAACATATACAAAGTTCAGTTTATATTGTACTTACGTATCAATGATATCCTTAAAGTTTTTGGGAATCTTCTTGTGTAGGGAACAGAACCACACAGCAGTCTTATCAACCATTGATAAGACAAGTAACTGCCAATGATGCCTATATCATCAATGAAAAGAGTTAGTAAATATTTAAAACATGAAATAATAATAATTGATGACATATAATTAAACTTACTCATTAATATAAGGGCATAAATAAATTTGTTTTCCCTCTTTTTCCAGGGTGTTAGTGATGTATGCTTGAGTCTCAGATGAGTTTGGTCCAACGGGATTAGTATATGCAGGATCTAAGAATCCATACATATTTTCCTTCCCCTCAGTGATACAGACTCTATGCAAAAACCTACAAGCTTTCAGTTAAAGCATAATCAATAATAATTTAACATAAAGTAAATTGAATAATAGGTAAAGATACTTACATCATAAAAAATTGAATTATACTTATATTGAGCTCCTGTTTCCCAGATATAAATTCTGATAAATCTGTGTTGTAAATCATCAGTGGCAGTTCAGTGTTTATTTGAAAAAATGTATCATCCCACGGAACTGGAAAAGGTTCATTGCCAATCTGACTAGCAATGAGGCGTAAGGAAGCTATAGGATCGTTAACTGGAACCTCACGCTTCTTTTCCGGACTTGGTGGTTGAAAAGGTTTCTACAAGATAAACAACATTTGTATTAAATTATATGTAATATATAAATATAAATAAAAAATAATATAATGAAATGAAATTATTACATGAGGTTTGGGCATAGATCGAATGAGCTCTCTACCAGGCAACGAATGTCTGAAATGCATCGGCCACAGTGGTTACCTCATATGAAGGTAGTGGAACACGAGCATCAGGAAATCGTATTTTTTCAACTGTTACCTTCGCTACATCAGGGGAGAGAGGAACGTTATGTAAGGTGGTGGCGTTTTGATAGACTTTTCCAAGGGCCACCACCCGAGAAAGTTTGCCGCCCACTACCAGTAGCTCACAATCCTCCGTCTGCCCATTGATATCATCCCCTGATGTTGGAGGAGCTGCACCCCTTTGTGCTCTTGGGAGTGGGACTAACAAGGGGTTCAATCGGCTCAGCACAAACTTGTTGCGATAGAAACTCTTGTTGCATTCGATCATTCTCCTTTTTCATCTGTAGCCACATCAAATCAGTCTCCTTTCTCATCTCCTCCATTAATTCTTCACGTATCTTAGTCTTCATTTGAGTTTCGTTCTCTTTGGAGGAGGAGGATGATTGTCGTTCTGAAACTCCAAAATATAGTTTAATTCTGACCCCTTGTCCAGCTGCACGAACACGACCAGAGTGCTCAGGTCATCCAATTGCTTCAACCAGGATATCGTGACGACCTTCAGCAACAAATTTACCGTCGGATTCCAAGGAATCCTGCAAGAGTACACAAAAATCATATTTTCAAGCATTAATATAATTAATGCTTTAAAATAAATGAAAATAACAAAAATAACTTACAATTTTTTCGATGATAACCCCGGACTGCTCAGAACTTGGTGCACCCGACTTTTTAATTCGGGCCCTCTTCCATTTTACATGGCGAAAAGGTGGTGATGGAGGAGAAGTGACCCCTGTTTCCACATTCTCAGACAATGTCCCCTGTTTAGATTTCTCCTTTTCCACCATCAGTGTTTGCTCAAGTTTTCGATACCCCGAACGAGACATAACGTGCGGGGTAAGATTCTTTAAAGCTATGTCTTGAGCTTTCTTCTGACGATCCTGTCATAATTGAAATAAACAAACTGAAGTAAATAAGATAAACTTATTAATGTTATATAAACAAAAAAGTTACTTCACTTACCATCCAAGCCTCATTTTCACGGCTTTCTCTAAAAAGACGCCATGTCTCTTCATCAATATGTTTGTACTTTAAACATGAATTTTCGTCTTTAAGGTCGCCAAAAATGTATCTCGAAGTCAGTCTTGACTTAAAGGTACGAAATTTGAGTCCGATATTGGATATAATCTTTGATCGAAGCGGTTCCACATCAGGAATTTCAAAGTTTGCCTGCAAAGTAACATCAGCAAATTAAAATTAATCAATGAATATTAAAAAGCATTATATCAAAATGTAAAGCTTACCAGAACATCCTCCCAGATCATGTTACGATCGACCTCTGACACCTCATCCCATGAATTAATCAGAATGGAGAGCCTCTCACGAGAAACAACTCCAAGATAGCTCATAAACTCATCTGTCTTAGGACCAAAAGCCACTCCAGTGTTAACGTCAATGTCAACACGTGTCTTCTCACCAGCAGCACGTCTCAATGCGAGACGCTTCAATCTAGTAGGTCCTCTGCTGCCTCGTCCGGATCGAGGTTTGAGTGGGGTCTGATCGTCATCCATGTCTCTGTTAAAAAAATTTGGTAACAAACATTAGTTAATCTGCATCGAATTAAAATATTCTAAAAATAATACATAAAAATGTAAATCTAAAATGCTTATTTACAGGTTGCATGGGGGTTGAAAGTTTATATGTAAATTCCTTCACTATGGTCTTTACGGGTTGCATGTACATCATCAACTACATCGTCATCTTTATTAATTATCTTTGGTGTGAATGAACAGGGGTCACCATTTTCAATATCATCTATGGTCTCCCCTTGTTTTTTGCCGTGTAAAACGACATACCAATGTTCTGACGTAGGATCTTTCACGTAGAAAACTTGAGATGCTTGTTGAACCATTATAAATGGCTCATCTCGATACCCTATCTTTCGAAAGTCCACTAGTGTGAATCCTGAATCATCAATTTTAACCCCACTTTTATTGTCAACCCATTTACACTTGAAAACTGGAACAGAAAACTTAGTGTAGTCAATCTCCCATATCTCTTCTATAAACCCATAGTATGCCATTGATCCAAGTACTGGATTTGTATCTTTCGAAGTCGAAAACTGCATTGACTCGGCTTCAAGAGTAACACCAGAATTTTGAACTGTACTCTTTTCATCCATGGACTTCGTGTAAAATATACAATTATTCACTTCGTACGCTATACATGAGATGACATCAAACTTCAATCCAACAGCCAACCAGGTCAAGGTCTCTGATGTCGTTGAATCCTTGAACACCTCGTCTTTAAACCAAGGCATGAAAGTTATATTATGTTCCATCAAGACCCATTTCTCTGCTTGTCTTGGGTTATTTGCCTTCATAATGGCTTTATGAGCTTCTATGTAAGGTACAACTTCATCTGTGTTATTCAATATGTACAAATGTGCTTGCAAGACTTCTGATCGAGATTTGCTTACAATATTCACACCACGTAAACATTTACTTGTAGAACGCCTGTGGTGCCATGAATTAGCTGAAACACCTATTGGATTTGCTTTCGTCATATACTCTGAACAAAATTCAATACTTTCTTCAGCTATGTACCTTTCAATCATTGAAGCCTCTGGACGATAATGATTTTTCACATAACCTTTCAAAATTTTCATATACCGCTCAACAGGATACATCCATCTTAAGTACACTGGTCCACACAATCTAACCTCTCTTACCAGATGCACAACTAGATGAACCATGATGTCAAAAAAAGACGGAGGAAAAAACATCTCCAATTCACACAAGATAACAACAATTTCATTTTGAAGTTCATCTAGTTTTGAGGGATCAATGACTTTACAACAGATGGAAGAGAAGAATGAGCACAAACAGGTTATGGTATGTCTAACATTTTTGGTAAGATCCCACGGATAGCTACCGGCAACAACTGTTGCATCAAGATGTGACAATCATGAGACTTCAACCCAATTAACTTCAAATCTTGCATTGACACTAGGCTCTTCACGTTTGAGGAATGTCCTTGTGGCACTTTCACACCTTTTAGACATTGACAAAAACTATTTTTTTCATCTTTTGACATTGTGTAACAGGCTGGGGGCAAATATGTACGCTTACCCATTTCTATGGGTGCCAACTCGTCGCGTATGTTCATCTCAATCAAATCTAAACGAGCATTTAGACCATCCTTCGTCTTCCCGTTAATGTTAATAAGTGTACCAATTAAGCTATCACACACATTCTTCTCAACATGCATTACATCTATACAATGTTTGACTTCTAACCTCGACCAGTACGGAAGATCAAAGAAGATTGATTTCTTCTTCCAAATATTTGTCACAGATGACTTTTTTTTTACTTACCGAAGGTGTGGTCTATGTTATTTACCTTTTCGTAAACGTCAACACCGGTTAATGGAGTTGGTGGACCACTACCCTCTTGGTGTCCATTAAAGGCTTTTTTCAACCTCCGGTAAGGATGATGACTTCTAAGAAACCTCCGATGCCGAAGATATACTGTTTTCCTTCCATGTTTCAATTGTTGAGAAGCAGTGTCTTCTTCACATATTGGACACGCTTTGTGACCCTTAACACTATAACCTGACAGGTTACCATATGCCGGAAAGTCATTGATGGTGCAAAATAACATGGCATGAAGCTTGAAAGTTTCATTAGCAAATCCGTCAAATACTTCAACACCCTGGTCCCACATTAACTTCAAATCTTCAATTAGGGGACTTAGATAAATATCAATATCATTCCCTGGCTGTTTCGGACCGGATATCATCATAGACAACATCATGTATTTTCGCTTCATGCACAATCCAGGAGGTAAGTTGTAAATAACTAGTAATACAGGCCATGAACTGTGATTTGTACTCATATTACCAAACGAATTCATTCCGTATGTAGCTAAACCAAGTCGGATATTTCTTGATTCTTTACCAAACTCTAGAAAGTCATCATCAAATTTCTTCCATTGAATAGAATCAGCTGGATGTCGGTACATGCCATCGCATTTCCTCTCATCTGCATGCCATCTAAGATTCTTAGCATCGTCTGGGTTTGCAAACAAACGCTTCATCCTTGGAATGATGGGAAGATACCACATAACCTTCATTGGGGGTCCATGCTTTTCCATTTCATCAATAGAATCATCATCTTTTTGTTTCAACTTATAACGTGATAACCCACACCTCGGACAACTTTTCAACAATTCAAAATCTTTCCGGTATAATATACAATCATTAGGACATGCATGTATCTTTTTGTACTCCATACCCATTGGACAAAGAATCTTTTTGGCCTCGTAATTATGATTAGGTAGACTATTTCCCTCTGGAAGCATATCCTTCAACAGCTGGAGCAATTCCGTGAAGCTTTTATCAGTCCATCTGTTTATTGCCTTCAAATTCATCAATCTTAACACCGCCGACAACCGTGTGAAGTTAGTTGATCCAGGATACAAAGGAGTCTCTACATCTTTTGACATACTTCCATATCCATGCGCTTTTGCAAAACACTCAGCTCCCACATCACGAAACATGTCCTCCAATCGATCATCATCTCCATCATCGTGTACTGCTTCATCCATGGTAGAACCCACATATTCTTCAGTTACGGAAACACGTGGTAAATTTAATAATTCACCATGCCATGTCGAAGTTGTATAAGATTGAAGAAACCCATCACATAGCAGGTGTTCCCTCATGATATTCACATCTAGTATCCTTCCTTTCAAACAGTTAACGCACGGACACCTGATCTTTGCTCCATCATGACCACTAATAATCGCGTTACACTGAGCAAATTGTATAAATTCCTCTACTCCCCTTTCGTACTCATCACTTATACGAACAACATTAATCCAACCTCGATCCATTATATATTCTGGAATAGTTAGGATTTTCTAATAATTAGTGTTTTATCTCACACATTTGCCGAGGGTCGAACACCCCCGGACTCAATCCAAACACGATAATTCTATTCTAAAAGTAACAATAACTAACATAACATAAAACTTTTATTAAAATGTAATTAACAACTAACTAAATATATAATATAAATTTAAGAAAATACAAATTATATAATACAAATTTATATATAATAATATATAAATTAGTTGTTTCCGTAACTAATTTATTAAATTATATATAAATTATAATAAACAAAAATTCAAAATACACAAAAATATATAAATTATTAGTTATTAGTTTTAAATTCCAAGTTGTATTAAGTTGTATTAGTTATTAGTTATATATAAATTATAATACAGAAAAATATAAATTCAAAATATTAAATAAAAATTCAAAAAAATTTAAATACAACACCAACCTTTCCGTGAACAAAGCTTGCTGGTGATCGGAGTGGCAGAGGCACAAGAAAAAGGCGAAGGCGTCGGCGGAAGCGTTGGCGGTGGCGGAGCAGTAAAACACCAGCGAAGACCAATGGAACAGTAACCTAAATGCAAATGCGCCAACGAAGTTAGGAAACGAAAATGCCAATGCCAACGAAGTCAGGAACGAAAACAAATGAATGAATAATGAACGAACGAAACTTACAAAATGCAGAGAGGAGAAGAAACTGAAACTGAGCGCAAGAACGTGGAAACGAAGAGCGGAGAAGAAAGTGAAAGTCTGAAACTAGTGGCGCGCTTCAAATTTTTAGGGTAAAAATGATTTACAAATGCAGTCATATTAAAGACCGCATTTGTAAATCAGTGCACATTGATTTACAAATGCGGTCTTTAATATGACCGCATTTGTAAATCATTGCACATTGATTTACAAATGCGTTTTTTCATATGACCGCATTTGTAAATCATTGGCATTGATTTACAAATGCGATTTTACTCTAGAACTGCATTTGTAAATCAATTTAATTTCAAAAATGTCACCACGTTTTTTACAAATGCATTTAATCGCAAACCCGCACTTAATAAGGAGTAATCTTTTAATCTTTTTGCACAGTGTCTTATTTAACGTGTGAACGACTTCTTCTGGAATAAAAATTTCTACGAAAGAAAAAATATAGGAATTAGGTTAAACATGACGCCATTAACCTTTGCATTTTAATTCACATATACCTTTTTTTTTTTTTCATTTGGAAGACATTGATCATATGGGACCAATAAATTCTAGAATGTGTGTAACATCAATTTTAAAATAGAAAGTATATTATGTTGATTACTTAGAAAGACGATGAATCCATGTTAGTTCATCAATGTCTATTATAATGTTAATTTTTTTAATGCAAATTTTTTTGGGTAATTCCCCCTTATAAAATAAAATGTAGCCAAAAAAAATATATATATATAACATAATAATCAAACTTGAAAATACTTCACTATATTTTAAGTTCCATACAAATACAAATTTTTTGGCTCAAAATACATAAAAAAATACAAACACTGATAAAATTTGTGTTTTAAATTCTTGTCCATTTGTTTTTTAAAAATGTCTCCTTGACAATGATTCATCTTAACTAAAGCCAACCCATAAGTTATATTATTTAATAAAGTAACAATAAGTTTTTTTTTATCAGTAAAGAATAAATTATTTTAGATATTAATAATTTTTTTTAATTTTTAAAATAATATATAATTTAATTAATATAATAATTAATTATTTTTATTTAATAATTTTTATGGCGGCATGATAGTTACTTTTATTTCTATTTATCTTTTATTGCATAGTTTTAACAAGTCAAGTTCCATTATTTTGTAGGGTTTAAGCTCATATCAACACGTTTGCATGGAATATTTAGTAAAAAATGAGAGTGGTTGACTATGATTGCCACCGACACTTGTTCCTAATGGCGTTTTATTCTTTATTGGTAGTTGGAAATATTTTCATCAAGAAGTCCCCTAGTCTTATATAACGTGTGAACGACTTCTTGAATAAAAGTTTCTACAAAAGAAAAAATATAGGAATTAGGTTAAACATGACGCCATTAACCTTTGCATTTTAATTCACATATACCTTTTTTTTTGTTTTTTTTTGTTTTATTTTCATTTGGAAGACATTGATCATATGGGACCAATAAATTCTAGGTGTGTAACATCAATTTTAAAATAGAAAGTATATTATGTTGATTACTTAGAAAGACGATGAATCCATGTTAGTTCATCAATGTCTATTATAATGTTAATTTTTTTAATGCAATTTTTTTTTTGGGTAATTAATTCCCCCTTATAAAATAAAATGTAGCCAAAAAATAATAATATATATAACATAATAATCAAACTTGAAAATACTTCACTATATTTTTAGTTCCATACAAATACAATTTTTTTGGCTCAAAATACATAAAAATACAAACACTAATAAAATTTGTGTTTTAAATTCTTGTCCATTTGATTTTTTAAAATTTCTCCTTGACAATGATTCATCTTAACTAAAACCAACCCATAACATAAATTGTTATATTATTTAATAAAGTAACAATAAGTTTTTTTTATCAGTAAAGAATAAATTAAAATTAAGAGGGACATTTGAGGGGTGTCTCAACCCTTATAAAAAAATCACATGAAGATCAAAACAACATTTTATATTATCTAATTTCTAGTATCTCTTACATTCTCTACAATTATTATTCATATCTATTACAAAGTTTTCATTCTACTAAAATCAGGTATTATATAAGTTAGTAAGTTTGTTTATGATGTACTAAAATCAAACTTACAATTATCATAATCAATTGCGAGTTCATGTTTAGACTTGTGTGTTTCCCATCAATTGTTTTACAAAGTTTGAAGACAATATTGATGAGAAAGATAAATAAGAGTACAACTAAACATAGATATTTAGAAAAATGTAATCACTTAGTATGAGAAATAAATACTCATTTGTTTTTATATTCTTGTTGAGTTTACCATCTAGTTAGAAAAATCAGCAAACAACATTGTCCTTAGGACAAATAAGTAGAAGTTGTCCAGGGAGTCTCTCTATTTCTTTAAAATACAATAATATAAACATCTTACTTATTATATTAATTTATTAATTTAAATACTAAGGTAAAACATCTTTCCTTGACTCTAAGAAGCAATTTTACACGTTGATGACTTTGTGTTCTTCATGTTTTTCTAGACTAATTGTATCTTCTAGAGGTGTATTTTATTTTATTGTATAAATTTGTATATTTTTTAGTAAATAAGAGTTGCAATAATTTTTTTTTAAATATTTATTTTTAGCTTAAACTTTGGAACTAGTTGATTTGATCATAATTTTTTATAAATATCTATGATAGTTGATCTTTGTTCCTGACTTTTGGAGTCTTAATGAAGATAAGTGGATCATTGAGAGAACTAAGCTTAAAGAATCAAATTTATCAATTTTGTTAACAAAAGGTGGTAGACGGTCTAGGAGCCTAAGGCAAGCTAATATTGGACAATGTTGAATTATATTTTCAGTGAAACCAATTTCTGTTTTAGGCAAACCCCATCCAATTATAGTAATTTAGAACATAATAAATAGAGGATAAATGAAGAGATGAGAGAATAGGTAGTTGGACAACTTTATGTTTCAGTTTTTAAAATTTTCTTATGTAATTTGTTTAAAAATTATTTAGTTTACATTTTTGTTTATTCAAGTTCTTCATTTTCTCTCTTATTTCTCTCATGACTTCTCTTCTATTCTCTGTGCTTTATGTTTCTTTATAATTTTCGTTATACGAATTTACGTTAGAAAAGTTGATTAATTTTGCAAATGGGTAACAAAGAATATGAAACTATGTTAGACGATCTTAAATTTGAGTAATTTTTTTCTTTAAAATTTTTCAAAATTTTATTTTCAATTGAAAATCATTTTTTTAACCTACAAATCAATTGATTATGCGTTTTCTTTATTTTGCAACGAATCCATATTTGTGTTCTTACATTAAGAAGGCTTGACCATGATTTCCATTCTTTGTTTTGTGTTTTTTTGTTAAAATTTGCTTCTTTTTATTGAAATTTCTTTTAATTTCTATTCGTTTACATTTCTACACTTTACATTTCCAATTTATTGCACTTATTTCATTTCAATTCAGTTAATTTCAATTGCACTTTTTAATTCCAGTCATACTCTGTTTTTTCGTGTTTACATTTATGTCGTTTATAATTCCATTAGACACTATTTTTTCTTTGGTAGTTGGTCTGGTAGACAATTGTTGACTAGATAGTCTAACAACTGTACTTAATTTTCATACTACACAAATTCATCCATGTTTTATTTTTGGTATAGAATTAGATTGTAGTTTCAATTCATTTATCATGTATACTTGAATCATGAAATTTTCTTTTAAGCGTCTAATGCCTACTCTATTTTTGTTTCTTCATTGTAATTTTATTTTCTATCAATTTAATTCCAGTTTTTAGTTTATGTTTAATTCTCTTACACACTTTTATTTACTTTTTAGTATTCAAAGTTTAATTGTTGGTAGACGATTTATTAGACAATCGTCTTTAGATAATTTACATCATAATTTATTTTATATTTTTTTGTGTGGTCAATTTTAATCTCCATCCAAAACCTCCAATTTAAATTTGTGAAAGAAAGAATATTAATCAACCTGTGTTCTCAATATTTGACATAGGCTAATCTTATACTATATTTCGAACATCATAAAAGAATAATGATTTATCACGTGTATATTTAAGTTTTTCCCTTTTATTTCCTAATTTCTATATGAAATTGGTCTTCAATAATCCATACATATTATACACACACATATATATATATATATATATATATATATATTCCTTAGCTACTTCATTTAAAACACTAAAACATTAAAATTTTATGTTAATTATACCTTAAATTTTAATATAATTTAAATAATAATATAAATATTGAATATGTACTTTGAAGGTCCAAAACTACAGAAAAAAAAATGTTCTGTTGACTATTTAAATTAATTAATGTGTAATAATAATTCATATTTTATAGTTACTGGTAGACTTTTACCCACATGGGTTTGCATGATGTGGTCCTATTGTTGACTAGGTCTTGGAGATAGTACCAAAAAATTAAAGTTTATTCCTTTCAGCAATAACATGTCCCAAACTCTAAGAGCTACAAAATAACGTAGATTTTTTTAAAGAAAAAACAATCTTTAACCTATTTCATACACTAGAAAAAATCATGAAATAAAAACTAATTTTAGAAAAGAAAAATAATTAGTTTTTATAGTCACTAAATTAGAGACCATTTTAGAAACTAAAAAAATCTTTTGATTTTTAAATTAGTTTTTATTATTGTTAAATGATTTCTAAATTGATATCTATTAACTATCAAGATTTTTGCTACCAAATTTAGAATCTAAATAACTGGTAGCTAAAATCTTGGTAGCTAATTGGATACAAATTTATAAATTATTTAACAATAATAGAAACTAATTTAGAAACCAACAAATATTTTAATCTCTAAAATGGTGTCTAATTTAGTCACTATAGAAACTAATTTTTTGTCTCTAAAATTGATTTCTATTCCATGATTTTTTTTTGTAGCGACAGAAATATCATATAAATTGAGAGGTTAAATAGTATATATGTCTTTAGTTCTAATATAATAGGCTGAAAAAAATATATACTCACGCCTTATATGCTTCTAAGTTAATAACTTAACAGTGTATTCACATTTTTAAAAAAATTTATGGCATCTTGACAAAAAGAAAGTAAGAAGAGAATAAACACGTGTAAGAAAAAAAAAACGTAATAATTTAATCATTACTTCTTCTAAATGAAACTAATCAAATTATTTCTATAAATTTTTACTTAAAACTCATTTCTTTATAAAGAAATTTAATTTCTTTATAAAGAAATTTAATTTCTTTAAAAGAAATAAATATTGGTTCACTCAAACATATGAGCTACATCGAGATCTACCTAAAGAAACTTGTTCAAGATGTTACAATAATAAAATCAAATGATTACAACGAGTAAGCCAACCAATCCTAATTATACCTTAAGGGATTACTAAAATTGATTTATGTAGTCGTGACAACTAAGAGTGATTTGTGTAGTCGTTGTAATCATTGATTGATTAGTGAAACCTCATAATATGTTGTCTTGAGGGAGAATTGCATGTAGTATATGATTTTGGGCGAACTAGTGTAAAACTTGTTGAGCATGAAGCTTGTCTTTGCCTACCCTTAGTCTGTTTGATGTAGATTTTAATTGGTTTGCTTTGAAGGTTGTAATGTGTCTTAGATGATCTTGTACTTTAGGTTTGTGTGTGTTCAAGGTTGTCTTTTGCTACATGACTCATCCTAGATGCCAAATCAAGGAGCAAGATCAAGCACATGATGTGGTTAAATGGTTTTGAAAAGCTTTTTAAAGGTTTCTTAAAAAGTTCGATTCAGTACATAAATAAATTTGTTTTCTAGAGAAACAATAGGTTTATTTTTTACTCTGTTGAAAGGCTTTTCGAAATTCTGTTAGGGCACCAAAGGTAAAGCTCAGTCTGTTATTTCAGTTAAGCTGAGCTGACAGTTTTGTTAACATTTAACCTGTTGTTTTTAGATTTAATCTGTTGTTTTTAAAACTGCTCTGAAACTGCTTTTTGAAAAGTGGTTAGAAACTGTTCTCTATAAAATAAAATGCCCTTCTCACATGAAGGGGGCTGAGCAATCACAGTTTTAACAGAGAGAAAAACGTTTCTTGAGTGAGAAAGAGAATTGAAAAGGGATTTGCAAAGGTTTTTCAAAGGAAAATACATGTATGCTTGTTCTTGAAGAACCTTGTGCTGGATAAAGGTGTTGGTACTGTCTTGAAGAAAATAGAACAACTGGTTTATGTTCTTGCAACACAATTTCAGGTGTAATCCTTCCCTTATTCATTCTTGTAATAGGTGTAAGTGTTAGTCACTCTTTGATAGTGTTTCTTGGAGTGCAAGGTGTGCTATACGAATAAACAAATTTTTGTCCTCCGTTTGCGAGCTATATATCCTCGTTTAATTCTGGTCATTGAATAAATGAATAGTGTTTTTCAGCCTTGTTTGTTGAAGTTCTTGAAGGGTTCAAGAACTGCTGTGTATGTTGTAATTGATTGCATGTGTTTTAGTGGATTCCACCTTGGAGTAAGGTGAATTGGACGTAGCTCTTGATGAGTGAACCAGTATAAAAATTCTCTTGTGTTTCTCTCCTCATCCCTGCACTTATTTCTAAGTTTTCACGTAATCTGTCAAGAAAGGAATCTGTTCTTTTGAATCTAAATCTGTTAATTCTGGACCTGATAAAATTTGCCATTCTTGCTTGTTAATCAATCTTCTAAACATAAATCAAGCTGCTATGTGAATCTGTAATATGGCTAAAGTGTGAATTGGTTGTCTTGACTGAACTGTGACATTTGGTCATTCCCCTAGATGCTTTATGTTAAGTAAAATTGATTAATCCTGTGATATAATCCGCAACTTTGTAAGCTGTAAAAGTTAATCAATTTGTCTCTGTTATTCTTGTTGGTTGATCTAAATCTTGTTGATCAAGTTCTGTTTGTGCTAAAGTCATTTGGAAAATCAATCTGTTTCATTTAGAATCAATCTGTTCTTTTTACCTCTGATATACTGAAAACAGTTTGTGCTTGTGAAAATTTGATAAGCTCAATTCACCCCTCCCCTCTTGAACTTAGACACTGTTTAACTTTAACAATTGGTATCATAGAGCTAGGGCTTGTAGGTTACTCAAGTGTGTGCAGAAATGTCTGAATTCAAGATGCCTTTTGCTGAAGGAGCGTCTATCAACAGACCTCCCATGTTCGGTGGTGTTAATTATGCTCTCTGGAAAATCAGAATGAAGATTTTCATGGAGTCCATTGATATGGGTATTTGGGATGCAGTGGTCAGTGGACCTTTTATACCTATGCAGGTTGTCAAAGAAGAGACAGTGAAGAAGCCTTGGTCTGAATGGAATGACACTGAAAGGAAGAAGGCTCAATATGACTCCTTAGCCAAGAACATCATCACCTCTGCACTGAATATGGATGAATTCTTTAGATTGTCCCAATGCAACTCAGCTAAGGAGATGTTGGAAGTACTGGAGGTAATTCATGAAGGCACAGATGATGTGAAACGAGAAAAGAAGCATTCACTCTTCCAGGAATATGAACTGTTTAGAATGCTATCTGGAGAGAGCATTGCAGATGTGCAGAAACGATTTACACATATTGTAAATCATCTCAGTGGTCTTGGCAAAGTGTTTGACAAGGAAGAGCTCAACATAAAAGTTCTGAAATGCCTTGATAGAAGCTGGCAGCCTAAGGTAACAGCAATCTCAGAATCCAGAGATTTATCCAAGATGTCCACTTATGCTTTATGGTGAAGGATGAAGAATCTAACTCTGATTCAGTAAGTGATTTTTCCACTGATTCTGAAAATTATGATCAACTGTTAATTGTCTTTAAGGAAACACATGATGAACCAAACAAATTAGCTGTCATTTGCAACAAATTGAATAGAGTAAATAGGGTACTTGAACCTAAGGTCAAAGCTCTTGAGGAAGAACTGCACCAAGCTAAAACTGAATTGGTTAGCCTTGAATTAACATGTTTGCATGCATCAATAAAAACCTGTGATAATTGTAAGAAGCTGGAAAAACAGGTTGAATATCTGCTAGAAACTCTATCAAATTTCACCAAAGGAAGAGAAAATCTTGAAGTTTTATTGGGTTCACAAAATGTTGTTTTTAATAAAAATGGTCTAGGATATAATCCTGGAATGAAAATCAATGTGAAAAAGCTGTCCAGTTTTTTTGTTCCTTCCAAAACATGGTTTTCTTCTTTTAACAGCTTAAATACCATGCATACTACATCTTGCTTTTACTGTATGAAGAATGGACATATATCTAGAACATGTAAAGCTAGAAGGTACCTTGTTCCCAAAGGATTGGTCAAATGGCTTCCTAAGGAAAGGTATTAATCATGTTTTTTAGACTAGAAAGGGGTACCATATGTGTTAAATCTATTTTGTTTTGCAGAGAAACAACAGGAAAAATCAGTGGTACTTGGATAGTGGTTGTTCAGAACACATGACTGGTGATGTTGCTCAATTCACAAGTCTAACACTGAAAGCTGAAGGACATGTCACATATATATGGTGATAATAATAGAGGAAGAATTCTTGGAAGAGGAGATGTTGGTACTGCAGAGTCAACCACAATTGAGAATGTCCTATATGTGGAGGGACTAAAGCATAGTCTCCTAAGCATTAGCCAACTATGTGACAAGGGCTACAAGGTTAATTTTGAAACCAACACATGTACAATCTCTAGTGAAACTTCTGGTAAGGTGTTGTTCCAGGTAGAAGGGTAAATAACATCTATCTCTTAGATATCATGAATAGTAATTTTGAAAATGAATGCTTGTTATAAAAAAGTGATGAATCTTGGCTATGGCACAGGAGATTAGCTCATATCCACACTAATCACTTGAATAAGTTGAAGTCCAAAGATCTTGTTTCTGGTTTACCAAATATAAGGTTTCAAAATAATAGATTGTGTGATGCTTGTGTAAAGGGCAAACAGATAAGAACTTCATTTAAATCTAAAGATGTGGTTTCTACAAATAAAGCTTTGGATGTTTTACATATGGACTTGTTTGGACCATCTAGGACTGCTAGCTTAGCTGGAAATTACTATGCTTTGGTGATTGTTGATGACTTCTCAAGATATACATGGACTTTGTTTCTTGCTTCTAAAAATGATGCATATAAAGCCTTTAAGAAACTAGCTAAGGTTCTGCATAATGAAAATGAAAATAGAATAAAACAGATTCGTAGTGATCATGGGGGAGAGTTTCAAAATGCAAAATTTGATAAGTATTGTGAAAAACATGGGATCACACATAGCTATTCTGCTCCTAGGACACCCCAACAAAATGGTGTAGTTGAAAGGAAGAATAGATCATTAAAGGAGTTAGCTAGGACCATGTTAAATGAATCTGGTTTACCTAAATATTTTTGGGCAGATGCAGTATACACTGCCTCTTATGTGCTTAACAGAACCTTGATTAGACCCATTCTTAAGAAAACTCCCTATGAATTGTATAAAGGTAGGAAGCCTAACATTAGTCATCTTAGGGTTTTTGGCTGCAAATGCTTTGTTCTAAATAATGGTAAAGATAATCTGGGGAAATTTGATCCTAAATCAGATGAAGGAATACATATTGGATATGCTATAAATGGACAAGCTTATAGAGTGTATAACAAAAGATTGCTGCAGTAGAAGAATCTATACATGTTGTATTTGATGAAACAGATTGTAATGTGTCTAAACCTGTTATGGATGAACCTGGTATGGATGATTTAAGAATCATTTTGCAAAAGAACCAATCTAGTGAGTTTGATGCAACTAATCCAAATACTGTCAAAGAATCTACTGTGAATGCAGGATTGCCTAAAGAATGGAAGACTCCAAGGGATCTCACACTTGATAATGTAATTGGGAAAATTGAGAAAGGAGTCTCAACAAGGAATTCACTTAATATTTTCTGTAGAACAGTGGCCTTTGTTTCACAGATTGAGCCTAAAAGTCTGGAAGAAGCACTACAAGACAGTAATTGGATAACAACAATGCAGGAAGAACTGAACCAGTTTGAATACAATGAAGTATGGTCCTTGGTTCCAAGAACACATGAGATGAATATCATAGGAACCAAATGGGTGTACAGGAAAAAAATGGATGAACATGGAGCCATCACCAAAAATAAAGCAAGGCTGGTTGTCAAAAGCTACAACCAAGAAGAGGGAATAGACTTTGGTGAAACCTATGCACCAGTAGCACGTCTTGAAGTTGTCAGATTACTCTTAGCATTTTCCAGCATACAAGGCTTCAAGTTGTTTCAAATGGATGTCAAGAGTGCATTCTTGAATGGTTACAATAATGAAGAGGTGTTTGTATCTCAGCCTACAGGATTCGAAGACTACAAAAATCCAGAGCATGTGTACAAGCTTAAGAAGACCTTGTATGGATTAAAACAGGCACCTAGACATTGGTATGAGAGGCCAAGTGAGTTTCTGCTCTCTCAAGGATATAACCGTGGCAATTCTGATAAAACTCTGTTCATAAAGAAGAAAAGAGAAGACATTATACTTGTGCAAGTTTATGTGGATGATATCATCTTTGGATCCAAAAATGAAGAAATGTGTGAAGCTTTTGTTGATGCAATGAAGAGTGAATTTGAGATGTCAATGTTAGGAGAAATGAATTTCTTCCTTGGACTACAAGTAAAACAACTCAAGGATGGAATCTTCATAAATCAAGCAATGTACTGCAAGGAGTTGCTTAAGAAGTTTGGTATGGATCAATGAAGTTTGGTACACATAAAACTTGTTGAGGATGAAGCTTTTTAAAGCACATGATGTGGTTAAATGGTTTTGAAAAGCTTTTTAAAGGTTTCTTAAAAAGTTTGATTCAGTACAAAAATAAATTTGTTTTCTTGAGAAACAATAGGTTTATTTTTTGCTCTGTTGAAAGGCTTTTCGAAATTCTGTTAGGGCACCAAAGGTAAAGCTCAGTTTGTTATTTCAGTTAAACTGAGCTGACAGTTTTGTTAACATTTAACCTGTTGTTTTTAGATTTAATCTGTTGTTTTCAAAACTGCTCTGAAACTGCTTTTTGAAAAGTGGTTAGAAACTGTTCTCTATAAAATAAAATGCCCTTCTCACATGAAGGGGGCTGAGCAATCACAGTTTTAACAGAGAGAAAAACGTTTCTTGAGTGAGAAAGAGAATTGAAAAAGGATTTGCAAAGGTTTTTCAAAGGAAAATACATGTATGCTTGTTCTTGAAGAACCTTGTGCTGGATAAAGGTGTTGGTACTGTCTTGAAGCAAATAGAACAACTGGTTTATGTTCTTGCAACACAATTTCAGGTGTAATCCTTCCCTTATTCATTCTTGTAATAGGTGTAAGTGTTAGTCACTCTTTGATAGTGTTTCTTGGAGTGCAAGGTGTGCTATACGAATAAACAAATTTTTGTCCTCCGTTTGCGAGCTATATATCCTCGTTTAATTCTGGTCATTGAATAAATGAATAGTGTTTTTCAGCCTTGTTTGTTGAAGTTCTTGAAGGGTTCAAGAACTGCTGTGTATGTTGTAATTGATTGCATGTGTTTTAGTGGATTCCACCTTGGAGTAAAGTGAATTGGACGTAGCTCTTGATGAGTGAACCCGTATAAAAATTCTCTTGTGTTTCTCTCCTCATCCCTGCACTTATTTCTAAGTTTTCACGTAATCTGTCAAGAAAGGAATCTGTTCTTTTGAATTTAATTTTTTAATTCTGGACCTGATAAAATATGTCAATCTTCTAAACATAAATCAAGCTGCTATGTGAATCTGTAATATGGCTAAAGTGTGAATTGGTTGTCGTGACTGAACTTGACATTTGGTCATTCCCCTAGATGCTTTATGTTAAGTAAAATTGATTAATCCTGTGATATAATCCGCAACTTTGTAAGCTGTAAAAGTTAATCAATTTGTCTCTGCTATTCTTGCTGGTTGATCTAAATCTTGTTGATCAAGTTTTGTTTGTGCTAAAGTCATTTGGAAAATCAATCTGTTTCATTTAGAATCAATTTGTTCCTTTTACCTCTGATATACTGAAAACAGTTTGTGCTTGCGAAAATTTGATAAGCTCAATTCACCCCTCCCCTCTTGAACTTAGACACTGTTTAACTCTAACAAAACTGAAGTTAAACAAAACTGAATTGCTATTTTTTCTTTGGTTATGTGCTAGATAGTCTAGTCTTTGTTTGCGAGAAAGAGTATATGGTTCTACTGAATCCCTCTTTCTTGAGCTAGTTGCTCCAATATATGACATTTATGCACTCTTATTATATGTGTTTTTGTTAAGTACACATAAAAATTCTACAATCTCTTATATAATATAACTTTCAACTATTGATGATTTAGGTCAATGATTCTTTGTATGTCATTCAAAATCTTCAACTATCGTTCAATTAGATACATTCATCTTAAATAAAGAGAGTTACACAACCTTATCTTTCTAACTAGATGGACAATTAAATGAAGCAGGATATCAAAAAGCGAAAGAAAAAAATAACTCCAATTGACTTGCAGCCTCATCTTCCAAATGATCCAATGACTCCTAATAAATTAAATCACTATTTTAATATGTTAAAATAGGATGGTTAAATCATTTTTAAAACACAACAAATTTTTAATCTATTAAAAACTTGCTTTAATATATTAAAACAAACTTCCAAATTCCTCATAATTCTAAGTTAATTGATTAAATCGATAATATAATCAATTAAAATATCCTTCAATACCATTTCAAGCTTCAGATAATAACCTTTTTAATAAATTAATTTTTTTAAATAAATTAAAGTTATAATGTCACAAAGATAAGTCTAAAAACATTTATTGTGAGTAATTAAAGATCAAACTAACCAGAAAGAAACTTACATACAAATCATAATTAAAAACAAACATTAGACACATCTAAATTTTCAATCCTCAATAACTCTTCAAGGAGAGATTAGATCGATCAAATAACACTTGAATAATTCAGCACCAACTTCAACAATGTCTTCCTCCTTCTTGACCACCAAGTATTCTCTCTTTTTCCTCTCAATTCATGCAAATACACTTCAACATGCCAATCACTTAGAGAAAATATGAGATAATAAATGTGTTCATAAACAGTTCGTACCTTGTAATTGTCCCCTATTTATACTACTAGTAGAATTTTGTTCATATGGATTTGCATAACGGTTCTATTGCTTGTTAGGTTTGATTACCAGCCTATATGTTCATAAGCAAGCAAGATGTCTATATTGTAATTAAGGGATTAAGGGTTCCCTTTTATTAATCTAAGGTGTATTCCACCTATTTTTTATATGGTAATTTCTTCCTGCGCCATATCAATTCGAACCTACACCCAATCATCTTTCAAAATTTTCAAAATTACCCTTATTCCAAATTTAAAAATCTAGAATAGTAAAAATAATTCAAAAATAAAAAGTACATTTCGGATAAAAAAAATTCGGAACAGAAAATAAAAAATGCATTTTGGATAAAAAAAATTGAAATTCAAAAATGTGTTCTGGATATCCAAATCCATAATATTTTCAGATAAAAGGTTCTAGAAGTAATTTTTATTTACACCCTTCTTTTTTAAAGTTATTTCCGTTAAAAGGCCCTTTTTGTCATTTTAAACACCAGATTGGGTGTATGTTGGAATTGATATGGTGCAGGAGCATTTGCCTTTTTATATTGGTCTCCCATGTTCAAGGAACTCCAAAGTGACATAAAGTCTTTACAAAAAAAAAATAATTAAAGTTTATTTCTTTTGACCAATAACATGTCCCAAAACTCTAAGAGCTACAAAATAACATAGAGTTTTTGAAAGAAGAAAAAAAAAATCTTTTACCAATAATACACTTATCTATTTCATAGAGATATCATATCAATTTTGAGAGGGTAAATAGTATATATATCTTTAGTTCCAATATAATAGATTGTAATAAAATTATATTCACGTTTTTGTAATCTAATGCCATTTTGACAGAAAGAAAGTAAGAAGACAATAAATCTGTAAAAATTACTTCTTCAAGATGAAGTTTAAATCTATTATTTGAACTAATCAAATTACTTCTATAAATTTTTGGTTTTTTATAAGGAATTTAATATATTTATAAACATAAAGAATCAACTAAAAAAAATCATTCATACAATTTTTTCTATACATTACAAATCATTATTGAATAAATACATAAAGCAAGTGTGCTCATGAGCTATTTAAGTATTTTTTTTCTTTTTTATACAATTAATGTCCTAGCCAACATTTGGCTACTCTTCATTTCAGGACTTTTTTTGCATCTAACTGTCATGTCTTTAACCACTTCTCTCGTTGTTGGTCTCTCACTTGGATGTTTCTTAGTACATCTCAATGCCATAAGAAGCATTTGTTCAACTTCTTCCTTCAAATTTGAAGCCAAAAATTCCTCTTCAAGCCCTGAGTCAACAATTCCATCAATGCCTTTTGTTTTTTCCCAGGTAAATGTGATCCACTCCACAAGATCTGTTCCTTCCACAAATGAAGGATCATCTAGCACCTTCTTTCTGCTTATCAGTTCTAGCAAAAGCACTCCATAACTATACACATCAGACTTTGTACTTATCACTGCTGAATAAGCATTCTCTGATGCATACCAAAACAAACATGTGTTATTCCCTACAAGAATTCATATTTAAAAGAGAGTGACTAATGTAAACATAATGAACAAAAGTACTAGAAGAATTACCTGGTGCAATGTACCCAACTGTACCAGGAACAAAGAAAGATTGCAATGAAGAGGAATGGTCTAGAAGCCTTGCAATGCCAAAATCAGCAATATGAGGCTCCATGTCAGAATCCAAAAGTATATTCTTTGGTTTAATGTCTCTGTGCACTATGAAAGGATGACAATCATGATGAAGATATTCAAGTCCATGTGCAATTCCAACTGCAATCTTATAGCGGACATTCCACTCTAAAGGTGGTGGTGGATACTTCTCATGCAGAACATCATGAAGACTTCCATTTTCCATGTACTTGTACAGAATTAGACCACAGTCCTTTCTTAACCAAAAAGTTTTTTATTCTTACTAGATTTCGGTGCCTGATCATCGCAGTGGTTTTAATCTCTGTGGTCATGCTAGTGATCTGATCATTGTTGTCCGAAAAGGGAAATTTCTTTATGACAAAAACATTGTCTTGGTCGAATTCAACTTTGTAAATAACTCCATGTGCTCCTCTCCCAATGATATGCCTATCATTTAGGTTCTGTGTAACCTTCATCACCTTCTTGAGGAAAGTTGATGACCGTTGTTCAGGAAAAATCTTTACATGTTGTTTATAGTGTAGCCAGTAAACAAGACCAAGTAACAGAAATGTAACAAGTAGTGTAGATCCAAGTGCTATCAACACAACTTTAATTTTACTCAGCCCTTTTTTATGTGTAGAATTGCTCTCATCACATGGCTTCAAGCTGTTACTTTTGGAGCAATTCGATGGAAGACATCTAATACATAAGCCAGGAAGGCCCAAGAATGATAGAGGAGGAGAATGGAGCAAGTTCACCAGTGTGTCTGGAAGAGAACCAGAAAAAGAATTGTACGAAATATTGAGTTCAGTTAATGAAGATAGATCTTCAAGAACTTCAATTTTTCCAGTCAGGTTGTTAAGAGAAATATCGAGGCTTTGCAGTGATTTCAGTTTCCCAATCTCTGGAGGAATTTCACCTGTCAGCTCATTAGCACTTAGATTCAACAAATACAAAAGATTGTGCAACTCACCAATTGATCTAGGAATTTGGCCTCCAAAATAATTTCCTCCAAGATGTAGATCAGAAAGGCCTTCATATTCTGATAAGAAAGTTGGGATACCACCAGTGAAATGATTGTCACTTAAATTTAATGTTGTCAACCCTGTCCAAGTTCTTAAACTCGATGGGAATGAACCATTTAGAGAATTGAATCCAGCATCAAAGTATTGCATTTTCTTGCAGTTTGACAACTCAGGTGGCAAAGGACCTACTAATTTTTTGTGAGAAAGGTTCAGCCTTTGAAGGTTCACAAGGTTTCCTAGCTCAAAGGGTATGATACCAAAAAGATTGTTGTGGGACAAAATAACATTGGTAAGATTTTTGCAGTTTCCCAAACATGATGGAATTGCTCCATTGATATTGTTCTTACTCAAGTCCACGGAGGTGAGACTACTATTGCTTGTAAAATGAGGTAAAGGTCCAGTGAAGTTGTTTCCATCAAGTCGTAACCTAACAAGTGTTGTGCATCTTCCTATGTCAGGTGGTATACCACCTTGAAATTTATTTGATGACAAGATTAGCCTAACTAATTGCTGTCCAAAGCAAAGATTAGGTGGGATGTTGCCAGTGAAGTGATTATATGAGATATCCAACACCTCTAAACTGCTATTGATTCCTAAGCTTTGAGGAATGACTCCAGAGAATTGATTGTGATACAAGGTGAGTTTTTCAGTTGTTTGAGTTCTGCCAATTCTGAAGGCACCTCCCCAGAAAGGTTATTGTAATACACATGCAGTTCCTGAAGGCTAGAAATTTTTCAAATGCTTACTGGAATTCCACCTGTCAAATGGTTGAAATGAAGTCTGAGATCTTGCAATTGACTTAGCTTTCCAAATTCACTTGGAATCTCTCCCTCAAGTTCATTGTTATTTAACATCAACTGTTGTAATGACCTACAATTACCAATTTCTGAAGGTATCTTTCCGGACAAATGATTGTTTTCAATGCGAAAAATAGAAAGCTCTCTTAGTTGTCCCAAGGATGATGGGATGTGCCTCCTAAACTTGTGTTGAAAGCATAAATATCTACTAATCCACTGCAATTTCCTAAGGTTGAAGGTATGCCTCCACTAAATTTATTGACTGACAGGTCCAAATACTGTAATCTTTTACATATGCTAGAACCAAATAATGGAATGGTACCCTCAAGTCTATTATTATTGAGACTTAACAACACTATGGAGATTGTTAAGACTTTCAGGTAGAACTCCATGCAACTGGTTATAATCCAAATACAGCTCCACTAATTTACTGCAGTTTCCAATGGAGGGGGGAATCCCTCCTGACAACTGATTACCATCCAGATACAACATCAAAATTTGTGTATCGTTCCCAACATTCATTGGAATGGAACCAGTCAAAGAGTTTCAGTTCAGGAAAAGATCTTCCAAGTGTTGAAGTTGAAACAAGAACTCAGGAATTTGACCAGTTAGCATATTGTACCCAACACTGAAAGAGACTAAGTTATGCAAGTTTCTCAAACTATCAGGTATGTTTCCTGTGATACTGTTATAAGAAAGGTCCAGGTTCTGAAGCAGACTACAATTTCCTAACTCAGGAGGTATTTTCCCTGAGAAGTTGTTTGAGGCCAAGTCAAGTGTTTGCAAATGACTCAAGTGTCCTATTTCAGGTCCCAAAAGACCTGAAATTGAGTGTTCAGAGAGATTAAGAGAGATTGCATTATGGTTATTGTCACACTGGACTCCTAACCAAGAGCATGGAGTGGAATCAGAAGCATTCCAACTCAAATTTATGGAAGGAGGAACAAATGTCCAATGCTTCTGGAGTGACAAAAGAGTCACCCCAACAGTGTTCAATGCATTAACAACACATAACAATACATATAAGCAAAGCATGACCAAGTTGAATCTCACCATGATGTGTAGTTAGCACACACACATGCAAGCTAAAAAGAAATTGATAATTCAAAAGCTACAACAGTTTTGAAGAGAAAAAGTACCTATCTTCACGCTTTATAATGAAAGTTTGAATGAGATTTTGTAAAGAAATTGATGACTAGAATCTGAATGAAGGAGGATTGAGAGAAAAGGAAAATGAGAAAGGTAGCAACATAACATAACAGTGTTGGGTGTCAAGAACTATGCTTGTAGCTCACTATATATAAGTGTCAACTTAAATATGATCCATATATTTTATTTAAATTTTTGTATGTACTTTAACCTTTAAAAAATTATAAACTTATGTTTCATTTTAGTTCCTAACATTTGTATGTATGAATTTGGTCTTCAATAATCCATACATATTACACATATATGCTCTTTACATACTTCATTTAAAACACTCAAACATTAAAATTTTATGTTAATTATACCTTAAATTTTAATATAATTTAAATAATATTATAAATATCGAATATGTACTTAGAAGGTCCAAAACTACAGAAATAAAATGTTCTGTTGACTATTTAAATTAATTAATGTGTAATAATAATTCATATTTTATAGTTACTGGTAGACTTTTACCCACATGGGTTTGCATGATGTGGTCCTATTGTTGACTAGGTCTTGGAGATAGTACCAAAAAATTAAAGTTTATTCCTTTTAGCAATAACATGTTCCAAACTCTAATAGCAACAAAATAACGTAGATTTTTTTGAAAGAAGAAAATAAATTCTTTAATCTATTTAATATACTACAATAAAATCATGAAATAAAAATTAATTTTAGAGAAAAATAATAATTAGTTACTATAATTAGATACCATTTTAAAAACTAAAAAAACTTTTAGTTTCTAAATTAGTTTCTATTATTGTTAAATGGTTTCTAAATTGATATTTAATTAACTACCAAAATTTTTGCTATCAAATTTAGGATCTAAATAATTGGTAGTTAAAATCTTGGTAGCTAATTGGATACCAATTTATAAATTATTTAACAATAATAGAAACTAATTTAAAAACCAAAAAATATTTTAATTTCTAAAATGACTAATTTAGTCACTATAAGAACTAATTATTTTTATCTCTAAAATTAGTTTCTATTTCATGATTTTATTGTAGTTACAAAGATATCATATATGTCTTTAGTTCTAATTGGCTGTAATAAATGAAAAGCAAAAAATATATACTCAGCCCTTATATGTTTTTAAGTTAATAGTTTATTCACATTTTGTATTTTTTTAAAAAATTTATGGCATCTTGACAAAAAGAAAGTAAGAAGAGAATAAACACGTGTAACAAAAAAAAACGAAATAATTTAATCATAACTTCTTCTAAATGAAATTTAAAATCTATAATTTATACTAATCAAACTATTTCTATAAATTTTTACTTAGAAACCAATTTTTAAATAAAGAAATTTAATTTCTTTAAAAAAATAAATATTGTTATATTGGTTCACTTAAACATATGAACTACATCCAATTTCTATCACTAGATCCGACAAGTTCTTTAATCATATTATCATTTTTATTATATTTATTATTATTAATATAATTTATGTATATTAATATAATTAATAATAATAATAATAATAATAAAATAAATTATATTCATATTATTAATATTTATTAATATTATATTATTATTATATTATTATTATTATTATTATTTATATTATTAATATTAATATTATTAATATTATATTCATATTATTAATATTAATATTAATATTAATATTGGTAATATTGTTAATATTTTTAATATTGTTAATATTTTTAATATTGGTAATATTGTTAATATTTTTAATATTGTTAATATTTTTAATATTGTTAATATTTTTAATATTGGTAATATTGTTAATATTGTATTAATATTATTAATAATAATAATAAGTATAATAAAAATCATAATAATACTAAAGAATTTGCTTGGTGTAGTGGCTAAAATTTTTTTGGTTATTGAAGGAACTTGGTTTTGAATCCTATACAATGGAAATTTTATTTTTTGGTGCCAAATTTTCGTGTGTAATTACATACAGATTTTTTCTGTGTGTAATGTTAATTTTACATACGGATTTTGATCTGTATGTAATAATCCGTATATAATTCGCATTTTTCTTGTAGTGTTAGGTCGATAAGAATTCTTTGTATGCCATTCAAAATCTTCAAACTATCGTTCAATTTGATACATCCATCTTAAATAAACAGAGTTACACAACCTTACTGATGGAAAAACGCACGCGGAAGCAACACACATACTCACGAATCAACTGTAGAAAATAAATAACACAAGATTTAACGTGGTTCGGTTGCCAACTGCAACGTACATCCACACGGGCAACTATTAGGTTTTCATTTTGTACTGTTGCACACCAATTACAAGTACAATGATCTCTTTAAATAGAAATTATAAAGGGGACACAATGATTAAGCTCACTCACTAAACATGGTGTCTAGTCAACCCAACCCAATTGGTCCTGACTTCATACCCAACAATCTCCCCTTGAAGCCACAGAACAATGTTCACTTGCGCATCAACTGTGTACATGTAATTTTGTGATATGTCGACGGAACTCAATGTTCCACCTCTAGTTGCCACCAACCTTCATAATAATTTTGAAGACTTCGTTAAAACTCCCATGAGTTTCAACACGTCACTCACTTACCCGTTCTCTGTTCATACCGGCTCCCACTTACAGGAACTGCGAGATCCTGGAATAGCCTAAGAACAAACATACTCCATACTCAACAAGAAATTTTCTGGAGATGTTTCAACAGCTGGAATACTGGTTCTCCTCACCCACTGTCATCTAGGAACCTTAGCTGAAGCACAACCCGTGCTCCCACTGCTATAAGTACCTTTGACTGGTCTACCTGAACCTTTCCATGCTCGTTCATCCTGAATCTGACATGTGGCTCTGGGTTTCTCTCTTGTAACGACAACCCTCTTTTGCCCACGAGATTCTATGAACCGGATTTTGTTTATCTTTCGAACTGGGACGATCACTCCCTCAGATGGTAATCCGACCATATACAGTAAACCTTTCTTTCTTTCGCGGGCCATGACAAGATTTCCCTTGACGACCTTCCACTGCTGATTTCCAAACTTCATATTATGCCCCTGTTCGTCCAACTGCCTAACATAAATCACACTTTTCGTTAAGCTTGGAACAACTCTGACATCCTTCAAAGTTCATAAACCAGCTGGAGTCTTCAACACTATGTCACCCATGCCCATAACATCAAGAGTTTTGTTGTCTGCTAGTCTTACTTTTCCAAAGTCTCCAATAACTAGATTATGCAATGTTTCACTATTGTGGGTAACATGAAATGAAGCACCAGAATCCATGACCCAGAAATCCACATTGTTATCCGGGCAACAGACTAAGAGGTCCTCGTTCGAGGAGTCTTCTGCAATGTTGACTTGTTTATCATTTGGGCATTGATTCCTGAAGTGCCCCACCTCCTTGCAGTTCCAACATGTTACACTTGAGCAATCCTGAGTCTTTGACTGACTCCTTCTTCTGATCTTGCTCCCACTACCTCTTATATTTCTTACCTTTGATGACATTTAGTGATTCACTAGATAATTCCCCAAAACTCATTCTTCCGACGTCCTCGCCAAGAATGAGATCACGAATCTTCTCAAAAGTGAATCCATCGGGTCCCGTTGAATTAGTAAGTGTTGTAACCGTTCTGGACCAACTGTCAGGTAATGACGATATCAATAGTAAAGCTTGAACTTCATCATCGAACTTAATGCCCACTGACGTAAGTTTGGCTAAGATCAAATTCATTTTATTGATGTGCTCAGTAACTAAACTAGCAAACCCTCAATTTGCATTTTCCACCAACTGAAATTTGTGTCATCGAATTTTTCAATTTGGAACTTCCTGTCTTCTGCCATCTCAAACGACTAGTTGAGATACTCAGTACAACTAATTTCAGATCTTGACAATTTTTTTTTTAAATCGAGAACACAAAAATTGCACCACCCAAAATCACTCACCAACAGACCTGGTCGCAGTCCCCACTGCACTGGCGTTTTGCCGCACTGGACCGCAACTGCCAGGACGCGCACTGCCATTGTTCGCGCTTCGCACCGCACTGGCGCACTTCGCACCACCATCATGGCTAGTCATTATCGTCGCACTACACTATGTGTCGTCATAGACTAGCACACCTGCAGAATGCACACGCAACCCTAGCTTTGGGACGTTGTTGCCGCCTATGCGAAACCCTAGCTTTGGAATGCCGATGTCGTCCCTACAACCGCAATTTTCATGTCTCGTCGATTAATTTCTTCTGATCGGAACTCTAGTGTGTAAACAAACCAAACTCTTGATACCACTTGATGGGAAAAACGCACGTGGAAGCAACACACATAATCACGAATCAACTGCAGAAAATAAACAACACAGGATTTAACGTGGTTCGGTCGCCAACTGCAACCTACATCCACACAGGCAACTATTAGGTTTTCATTCTTTCCTGTTGCACACCAATTACAAGTACAATGATCTCTTTAAATATAAATTATAAAGGGGACACAATGATTAAGCCTACTCACTAAACATGGTGTTTAGTCAACCCAACTTAATTGATCCTGCCTTCATACCCAACACTTACCTCTCTAAGTAGATGGACAATTAAATGAAGCATGATATCAAAAAATGAAAGAGAAAAATAAGTCCAATTGGCATAATATGATTGCAGCCTCATCTTCCAAATGATCAAGTGACTTCTAATCAATTAAATCACTATTTTAATATGTTAAAATAGAATGGTTAAATCATTTTGAAAGCACAAAACAGTTTTAATCTATTAAAAACGTGCTTTAATATATTAAAACAAACTTTCAAACTACTCATAAACTACTCATAGTTCTAAGTAAGTATAATTATTAAATCGATAATATAATCGATTAAAATATCCTCCAATACCATTTCAAACTTCAAATAATAACATTTTTAATAAATTAAAATTATAATGTCACTAGGATAAGTTTAAAAATATTTGAAACAACTTTATTTCTGGTGAGTAATTAAAGATCAAACTAACCAAAAAGAAGCTTACATACAAATAATAATTAAAAACAAACACTAGACACATCTAAATTTTTAATAGTCAATAACTCTTCAAGGAGAGATTGGATTGATCAAATAACACTTGAATAATTCAGCACCAACTTCAACAATGTTTTCCTCCTTCTAGACCACCAAGTATTCTCTCCTTTTTCTGTCAATTCATCGGGAGATATATGTGTTGAACAAAGTGCTTTGATGTCTCCAAAATCCAAGTGCAACGCATGAAGACCCTTGTTGTTGGTTGTGTGTGTGTGTAGAGTATTTGAATTTGTTAATTCACTTTGTGTGATGATCCAAGGTTGTTTGATTTCAATCCTTTTAAAAAAATATATATGTTTTCTAAAGGAAGTTAAAATCAAATTGTAGAAATTTCGATTCAACTAGTGAAAAATATATGTTTTCGAGTCAAACTGTTGACTTTATTTGAGTTTTCTATCAAACAAATTCAATCGATTGATTCGTGTTTTCAACCGATTGTTTTTCTGAAAACTTTAACAGAATTTTGTTAAGTGACTTTAATCTGTTTCAAATTATTAAAATTATTTTTTGTTATGGAATGAAATGCTTTGAGCAATTGTTTTGAGTATAATAAGTTCTTTTACGCTCTTGGTTGTTAATCATCAAAGAGAAATTATTCAAATAAGTTTTCGAAGAATTCAAAGTGCTTTGGATCATTCTTAAGAGTGGAATAGGATTGTGTTGTATTAAGTGAGCTTTAATCTTTGACTGTATCCATATGTACTTTATTCTTTTCTTTCTTGATCACTGTAATTCTGTGTGAATTGGTGTTGTGCAATTTCAAAGGTTGTTCTGACAACAATGTTGTATTGCCAAAGGTGGTGTGTGTTCTTGAAGGGTTCAAGATCACCACTTTGGTGTGTTGTGTGTAATCAAGGTTTTGATTACTTAGTGAATTCTCAGTGGTTGCTAAAGACTGGATGTAGCTCTTGGTAAAGAGTGAACCAGTATAAACATTTTGTGTTAATTTCTCTATCCTTACACTTTTTAAATTTTCTTTTGCTTTAATTTTCAACACTATTGATATAAACAATCGATTTTTTGGTAGAAACAACCGGTTGATTTTCTGCAATCAAGTTAAAAAGAGTTTTCTAATAGTCTGAATTGATTTCTAATTGATTTATTCTTCATTGTCTTTCAATCTACCTTCAATATTTGCGAAAATCTTTCATAAACAATTCACCCCCCCCCCCCCCACTTGTTTAAGGCCTGCATTTCTAACAATTGGCATCAGGAGCCGAGTTCTTGAAAGTCATTCAAGTTTTTGATCCTTAAAACCTTTTTATTGGCTGAAAAACTACCCTTTGGGGAGGGTGCTTCAATAAACAGGTCACTTATGTTTTGTGGTATGAATTATCAGTTTTGGAATTTCATAATGAAAATCTTTGTGGAATCAATTGATAGAGGAATCTGGGATGCCATTGTAAATTCTGATGAGTTTTTCAGGGTCTCACAATGTGCTTCAGCAAAAGAGATGTGGGATATTCTTGAAGTTACACATGAAGGAATCACTGATGTCAAGAGAGCAAGAAAACATGCTCTAATTCAGGAGTATGAGATGTTCATAATGTCGAAAGGGGAGACCATTACTAATGTACAAAAGAGATTCACTCATATTGTAAACCATCTCATCAGTCTTGGAAAAATCTTCGAAAGAGAGGAACTTAACATCAAGTTACTCAAATGCTTGGGCAGATCTTGGCAGCCCAAAGTCACTATTATCTCTGAATCCAAAGGATTTGATAACCTTGACTACAGCCTCCTTGTTTGGTAAGCTTAGGGAACATGAACTCAAGATGAACATTCTGAATGATCAAGAACATGAACAGAAACATGTGAGGAGCATTGCTTTGAAAGTTGTTGGTCATAAAGGTGGTCAAGAATCAAGTGAGGGCAGTGATGGAGAAACTCTTAACTTGCTCACCATAAAATTCAACAAGTTTTTGAAGAAGAATAGAAACAAGAACCAGTCTTCAAATAGGTATAACAGTAAGATCTCAATGATTATAATTCTAACAATTATACATGTTTTGGATGTGGTAAGCAAGGGCATATCAAAGTTGATTGCCACATAAATGAAAGCAAGAAACTTGAGAATAAGGGCAAAGCTAAAAGAGCCTACATTGTTTGGCAAGACAATGATGTTTCTTCCCTAGCTCATCATCAAATGGAGATGAAGAAGCAAATTTGTGCTTGATGGCAAAGGGAGAATCTGAAACAAGCAGTGTAAGTTCCAACACTTCAATAAACTTTGAAAATTATAGCTAACTTCTTGATGCTTTTAAAGACATTCATGAAAAAGCTAATAGGCTGGCCATTTTAAATAACCAGTTGAAAGGCATGAATAATTGGCTTGAAAACAGAGTCAAGACATTGGAAGAAGAGTTGAAAATTTTGAAAAATGATTTTGAAAATCTGGAAATGATTTACAAAATCTCTTATTGCAAATGTGACTCTAGCTTTTATAAAAATTGTGAATCACTTGAAAAAAAAAAGTCCACTATCGTGTAAAAATTGTGGATAAACAAAAGGACAATCAAACTTTGAAATTGTTCTTGCATCTAAAAAATGTGTCTTTGACAAAGCTAGATTGGGTTTTAATCTACACAGCAAGAAGAGATCAGTTTCAAAGCCATTTTCAAGCTTCTTTGAAAAAACAACCAATTGAATTGTCGAAACAACCAGTTGTTTTGTGCTTATACTGCATGAAAAGGGGCCACTTTGTTAGATTCTGCAGAGTAAGGAAAGTTTTTGTTCCCAAAGGTATTTTGAAATGGTATCCTAAGGTTACTAAGGTTCCTACTAACATCATTGGACCCAAATTCATAAGGGGACCAAATCTTGCTTCTTAACCTTTTCTTGTAGGTATCCTTAGTAGCCAAGAATCACTTTTGGGTTTGAAGAATGACTGCTAAAACGGAAAATATCAAGAGTAAAGATAGTCTTTGTGCCTACACTTTTCAATTGTCTTGCAAGGTTCTTTGAATGTCAAGAGACATCTTTGTGGTTGCTCGGGTTTTGTTTGGAATACTTTTGGTTGTGTATTTTCCTACTTTCGATCCTTATCCAAGTTATACCCTCATTAAATATGCATATGATGAAACTAACCATACAGAACACGAATCTATAAAGAATTATGCAGAAGAGGATGATTAGAACACCATTCTGCAGAAGCTGGAATCCTGTCCAGAAAAAACAACTGATTGATTCTGCGAAACAGCCGATTGAAATTCTGCAACATGATGAACTTCCCAAAGAATGGAGGATTCCTAGAGATCTTTTTGTGGACAACATCCTAATCATGTGTAAAAGCTGAAAAAGGCCTTGTATGGACTCAAGCAAGCCCCAAGGCAGTGGCATGATAGGCTTAGCAATTTTCTCTTGTCTCATGGCTATGAGAGAGAGAAAATTGATAAGACTCTTTTTATTAAAAAGTCAAAATATGCCATTATCTTGGTTCAAATTTATGTTGATGATATCATATTTGGTGCTACTAATGAGTGTCTATGTGAGGAATTTATGGCAGCTATGCAGGGGGAGTTTGAAATATCTATGATGGGAGAGTTATCCTTCTTCTTAGAGTTGCAGGTCAAGCAATCAAAGGATGCCATCTTCCAAAGCCAAACCAAGTACTGCAAGGAGATTCTCAAGAAGTTTGAGATGGAAAACTGCAAAGAGGCATCCACACTAATGCCCACAAGCTGTTATATGGATGCTGACTTGGCTGGAACAATAGTAGATCAAACCAAATTCAAAGGATTGATTGGTTTTTGCTCTATCTCACTGCTAGAAAGCCAAACATCATGTTTGGTGGTTGCCTATGTGCTAGATTTCAATCAAATCCAAAAGAATCTTACTTTAAGGCTGCCAAACGAATTCTGAAATACCTTAAGGGCACAACCATTGTTGGTTTATGGTATCCCTCTCACTCTACTATACATTTGGTTGGTTATTTTGATTCTGATTTTGCAGGGTGCAAGCTGGACAGAAAAAGCACAAGTGGCACTTGTCATCTTCTTGGTCCAAGTCTCATATCTTGGCATAGCAAGAAGCAAGTTTGTGTAACCAACTCAAATGTAGAAGCTGAGTATATAATTGTTGGTAGCTATTGTACTCAAATCCTTTGGATCAAACAATAGCTAGAGGATTTTGGGTTGAAGGTCAACAATGTGTCTTTGCTTTGTGATAACACAAGTGTTATCAACCTCACTAAACATCAGATTCAGCATTCAATGCCTAAGCACATTGAGATCCACCACCACTTAATAAGGGATCATGTGAGTAATGAGGATTGTAAAATTCAGTTTATTGAAATTGAAAAGCAACTTGCAGATATCTTCTTTAAGCCACTGTCTAAGGAAGGGTTTTTCTTCTTAAGAAATGAGTTGGGTTTTTTTTATTCTTAAATTCTTTCTTAAATTTTGTTTTCATCCCTTTTCTTACTCTATTTGTGAATACAAATAGGGGGAGAATGATGTGGTTTTGGTGTTGTACATTCTACTTTAACTATGGTTTATTATGTTGTTGCTATTGCTCTGATATATCTCTGATCTGCACCTCAATTCACTGTTTTTCATACATTGTTTTTGGTTTTTTGCTTGAAAGCTTCTGCAGAAAACTAGTTCTTGGGTGCTTTTCAAACATGGATTATCCTGTTGCTATATATGCCTTGTATGTGCACAATTTCTGTTTTGCAAGATCTATCAAATTCAAAAATGGCAACACAAGTAAACTAGAGATTTGTCTTCATCAAATAAGGGGAGATTGTTGAACAAGGTGTTTTGATGTCTCCAAATCCAAGTGGAATGCATGAAGACCCTTGTTTTACACTTAGTGTTTTTGAAAAAGCTTGACTTTGTTTGACTTTGCTGTCAAACAAATTTGATCGATTGATTCGTGCTTTCAACATATTATTTTTCTGAAAACCTTAACAAAATTTTGTTAAGTGACTTTAATTTGTTTTAAATTATTAAAACTATTTTTGGTTATGGAATTAAATGCTTTGACCAACTATTTGGAGTTTAAATAAGTTGTTTTACACTCCTGGTTGTTAATCATCAAACATAAATTATTCAAATCAATTTTCCAAGAATTCAAAATGCTTTGGATCATTCTTAAGAGTGGAATAAGATTGTGTTGTATTAAGTGAGCTTTAATCTTTGATTGTATCCAGATGTACTTTATTCTTTTCTTTCTTGATCACTGTAATCCTGTGTGAATTGGTGTTGTGCAATTTCAGAGGTTGTTCTGACAACAGTGTTGTATTTGCCAAAGGTGGTATGTGTTCTTGAAGGGTTCAAGATCACCACTTTGGTGTGTTGTGTGTAATAAAGGTTTTGATTACTTAGTGAATTCTCAGTGGTTGTTGAGGACTGGATGTAGCTTTTGATAAAGAGTGAACCAGTATAAACATTATGTGTTAATCTCTCTATCCTTACCCTCTTTAAATTTTCTTTTGCTTTGATTTTCAACACTACTGATATGAACAACCGATTGTTTTGCAAAAACAACCAGTTGATTTTCTGCAATCAAGTTAAAAACAGTTTTCTAATTGGATTAATTGATTTCTAATTGATTGATTCTTCATTGTCTTTCAATCTACCTTCAATATTTACGAAAATCTTTTATAAACAATTCGCCCCTCTCATTTAAGCCTACATTTCTAACAATATGTAAATACACTTCAACATGACAATCACTTAGAGAAAATATGAGATAATAAATGTGTAATCATAAACCGTACTAATTGTCCCTTATTTATACTACTAGTATACTTTTGCTCATATGGATTTGCATAATGGTTCTATTGCTTGCTAGGTTCGATTACCAGCCTATATGTACATCAGCAAGCAAGATGTTTATATTGTAATTAAGGGATTAAGGTTCCCTTTTATTAATCTAAGGTGTATTCCACCTATTTTTCATATTGGTCTTCCATGTTCAAGGAACTGCAAAGTGACATAAAGTCTTTACAAAAAAAAATTAAAGTTTATTTCCTTTGACCAATAACATGTCCCAAACTCTAAGAGCTACAAAATAACAGAGTTTTTGACAGAAGAAAAAAAAAACTTTTACCAATAATACACTGATCTATTTCATAAAGATATCATATCAATTTTGAGAGGGTAAATAGTATATATATCTTTAGTTCCAATAAAATAGATTGTAATAAAATTATATTCACATTTTATGTTTTTTAATCTAATGGCATTTTGACAAAAAGAAACTAAGAAGACAATAAATCTGTAAAAATTACTTCTTCAAGATGAAATTTAAATCTATTATTTGAACTAATCAAATTATTTTTATAAATTTTTGGTTTTTTATAAGGAATTTAATCTATTTATAAACATAAATAATCCACTAAAAAAATTCATTCATACAATTTTTTCTATACATTACAAATCATTATTGAATAAATACATAAAGCAAGTGTGCTCATGAGCTATTTAAGTATTTTTCTTTTTTATACAGTGAATGTCCTAGGCCAACATGTGGCTACTCTTCATTTCAGGACCTTTTTTGCATCTAACTGTCATGTCCTTAACCACTTCTCTCATTGTTGGTCTCTCACTTGGATGTTTCTTAGTACATCTCAATGCCATCAGAAGCATTTGTTCAACTTCTTCCTTCAAATTTGAAGCCAAAAGTTCCTCTCCAAGCCCTGAGTCAACAATCCCATCAATGCCTTTTGTTTTTTCCCAGGTAAATGTGGCCCACTCCACAAGATCTGTTCCTTCCACAAATGAAGGATCATCTAGCACCTTCTTTCTGCTTATCAGTTCTAGCAAAAGCACTCCATAACTATACACATCAGACTTTGTACTTATCACTGCTGAATAAGCATTCTCTGATGCATACCAAAACAAACATGTGTTATTCCCTACAAGAATTCATATTTAAAAGAGAGACTAATGTAAACATAATAAACAAAAATACTAGAAAATTACCTGGTGCAATGTACCCAACTGTACCAGGAAAAGAGAAAGATTGCAATGAAGAGGAATGGTCTAGAAGCCTTGCAATGCCAAAATCAGCAATATGAGGCTCCATGTCAGAATCCAAAAGTATATTCTTTGGTTTAATGTCTCTGTGCACTATGAAAGGATGAAAATCATGATGAAGATATTCAAGTCCATGTGCAATTCCAACTGCAATCTTATAGCGGACATTCCACTCTAAAGGTGGTGGTGGATACTTCTCATGCAGAACATCATGAAGACTTCCATTTTCCATGTACTTGTACAGAATTAGACCACAGTCCTTTGTTAACCAGAAGTTTTTTATTCTTACTAGATTTCGGTGCCTGATCATCGCAGTGGTTTTAATCTCTGTGGTCATGCTAGTGATCTGATCATCGTTGTCTGAAAAGGGAAATTTCTTTATGACAAAAACATTGTCTTGGTCGAATTCAACTTTGTAAATAACTCCATGCGCTCCTCTCCCAATGATATGCCTATCATTTAGGTTCTGTGTAACCTTCATCACCTTCTTGAGGAAAGTTGATGACCGTTGTTCAGGAAAAATCTTCACATGTTGCTTATAGTCTAGCCAGTAAACAAGACCAAGTAACAGAAATGTTACAAGTAGTGTAGATCCAAGTGCTATCAACACAACTTTAATTTTACTCAGCCCTTTTTTATGTGTAGAATTTCCTTCATCACATGGCTTCAAGCTGTTACTTTTGGAGCAATTCGATGGAAAACATCTGATACATAAGCCAGGAAGGCCCAAGAATGATAGGGGAGAAGAATGGAGCAAGTTCACCAGTGTGTCTGGAAGAGAACCAGAAAAAGAATTGTATGAAATATTGAGTTCAGTCAATGAAGAAAGATCTTCAAGAACTTCAATTTTTCCAGTCAGGTTGTTAAGAGAAATATCGAGGCTTTGCAAGGATTTCAGTTTCCCAATCTCTGGAGGAATTTCACCTGTCAGCTCATTAGCACTTAGATTCAACTCATACAAAAGATTGTGCAACTCACCAATTGATCTAGGAATTTGGCCTCCAAAATCATTTCCCCCAAGATGTAGATCAGAAAGGCCTTCATATTCTGATAAGAAAGTTGGGATACCACCAGTGAAATGATTGACCCTTAAATTTAATGTTGTCAACCCTGTCCAAGTTCTTAAACTCAATGGGAATGAACCATTTAGAGAATTGAATCCAACATCAAAGTATTGCATTTTCTTGCAGTTTGACAGCTCAGGTGGCAAAGGACCTACTAATTTGTTGTGAGAAAGGTTTAGCCTTTGAAGGTTCACAAGGTTTCCTAGCTCAAAGGGTATGATACCAAAAAGATTGTTGTGGGACAAAATAACATTGGTAAGATTTGTGCAGTTTCCCAAACTTGATGGAATTGCTCCATTGATATTGTTCTCACTCAAGTCCACGAAGGTGAGACTACTATTGCTTGTAAAATGAGGTAAAGGTCCAGTGAAGTTGTTTCCATCAAGTCGTAACCTAACAAGTGTTGTGCATCTTCCTATGTCAGGTGGTATACCACCTTGAAATTTATTTGATGACAAGATTAGCCTAACTAATTGCTGTCCAAAGCAAAGATTAGGTGGGATGTTGCCAGTGAAGTGATTATATGAGATATCCAACACCTCTAAACTGCTATTGATTCCTAAGCTTTGAGGAATGACTCCAGAGAATTGATTCTGATACAAGGTGAGTTTTTTCAGTTGTTTGAGTTCTGCCAATTCTGAAGGCACCTCCCCAGAAAGGTTATTGTAATACACATGCAGTTCTTGAAGGCTAGAAATTTTCCAAATGCTTACTGGAATTCCACTAGTCAAATGGTTGTAATGAAGTCTGAGATCTTGCAATTGACTTAGCTTTCCAAATTCACTTGGAATATCTCCCTCAAGTTCATTGTTATTCAACATCAACTGTTGTAATGACCTACAATTACCAATTTCTGAAGGTATCTGTCCTGACAAATGATTGTTTTCAATGCGAAGAATAGAAAGTTCTCTTAGTTGGCCCAAGGATGATGGGATGTTGCCTCCTAAACTTGTGTTGAAAGCATAAATATCTACTAATCCACTGCAATTTCCCAAGGTTGAAGGTATGCCTCCACTAAATATATTGACTGACAGGTCCAAATACTGTAAACTTTTACATATGCTAGAACCAAATAATGGAATGGTACCCTCAAGTCTATTATTACTAAGACTTAACCTAACAACACTATGGAGATTGTTAAGACTTTCAGGTAGAACTCCATGCAACTGGTTATAATCCAAATATAGCTCCACTAACTTACTACAGTTTCCAATGGAGGGGGGAATCCCTCTTGACAACTGATTACCATCCAGATACAACATCAAAATTTGTGTACCGTTCCCAACATTCATTGGAATGGAACCAATCAAAGAGTTTCGGTTCAGGAAAAGATCTTCCAAGTGTTGAAGTTGAAACAAGAACTCAGGAATTTGACCAGTTAGCATATTGTACCCAACACTGAAAGAGACTAAGTTATGCAAGTTTCTCAAACTATCAGGTATGTTTCCTGTGATACTGTTATAAGAAAGGTCCAGGTTCTGAAGCAGACTACAATTTCCTAACTCAGGAGGTATTTTCCCTGAGAAGTTGTTTGAATCCAAGTCAAGTGTTTGCAAATGACTCAAGTGTCCTATTTCAGGTCCCAAAAGACCTGAAATTGAGTGTTCAGAGAGATTAAGAAAGATTGCATTATGGTTATTGTCACACTGGACTCCTAACCAAGAGCATGGAGTGGAATCATAAGCATTCCAACTCAAGTTTATGGAAGGAGGAACAAATGTCCAATGCTTCTGGAGTGACAGAAGAGTCACCCCATCAGTGTTCAATGCATTAACAACACATAACAACACAGATAAGCAAAGCATGACCAAGTTGAATCTCACCATGATGTGTGTAGTTAGCACACACACATGCAAGCTAAAAAGAAATTGATAATTCAAAAGCTACAACAGTTTTGAAGAGAAAAAGTACCTATCTTCACGCTTTATAATGAAAGTTTGAATGAGATTTCTAAAGAAATTGATGACTAGAATCTGAATGAAGAGGATTGAGAGAAAAGGAAAATGAGAAAGGTAGCAACATAACATAACAGTGTTGGGTGTCAATAACTATGCTTGTAGCTCACTATATATACTTGAATATGATAGGCATATGCTTGTAGCTCACTATATTATAGAATAACTGATATTTTAATTTGTTTAATGGTGTGAGAGTAGAGAAAATTAACCGAAGTTTCTCCATTTAAACAATGATGAAATTCTTTGCATTTTCGGAAGTCAAAGTCTACTTGAAAATTGTTTATTATACATAATTAGAAATTGTTGTTAACGAACATCCCAAATTCACACTTCGATGGTCTCATTTATGATAATAAAAAATTTAGGAGCAGTTAAAAAGAGAAGTTGTTATACTAATTAATCTAATTAATTAAATTTGCATCGAACAAAGCACCAAGTTAGGTTTCCAAGTCTACACAAGAAAGAAAATTGAATTAAATCAACGTAGGAAGATGCTTTGCAGATGTTAGTAGAAATTTCAAATGGGGCGACAGGTTTGACCAAAAAATTTAGAAGTATTAAGTGTGACATAAGCATGTAGCATAAGCATAAAAATAACAAGAAACTAATCTTGGATATTGGTTTAGATTTATATCCAATTTCCTTTGCAGCTCAACCAAAGGAAACTTAACCAAAGTTATATGTGTGTGCGTTTATATATATATATAATCTTAATTTTTAGGAGTTTGTTTGAATTGTCAAGAAGAACTTAATTACAAATCTTAGATAATCTTAATTTTTTAGGAGTTTTGTCTGGATTGTTAGGAAAAACTTACAAATATTTGAACATAACAGAAAAAAATAATTTTATAAATGATCAAAATTTATTGGTAATTAATAATATTTTTATTTATTATTATCAGAGTTATGATAGTTAATATTAAATTTTTTTTGTTATAGGGAATCAAATCTAGGTTCACTAAGTATATGGGAGAAACTTTAACAACTTGATGAAAATAATTAAGTGATTACGAAATTATTTTTGTTATATTTATTTTTATTATTTTTATTATTATCATTATAATTATTTGTTTATTATTAATAATAATAATATTATTATTATTATTATCTTAATTAATAGTATTATTATTATATAATTATGATAATATTAATATTGAAACTCTTTTATCGATCAATATTATCGACATATATTGATTTATGTTCAATTATTGACGAATTTTACTAAGAGATATTACTGACGAGTATTGATTTGGTTAAAAAATTTAATTTTCATATTCGTCCGTAATTATCGACAAACAAAAATTTGTAAGTAAATCTATTCGTCGATAATAAATATTATAAACAGAATATTTTCTTGTAGTGCAGGCTAATTAACTATAAATTCAATTACGTATAATACCAGCCTTAATAACTTCAACCTTTATATAAAAAAGTAAGGTTCTTAACACAACCTACAAACCAAACCTACAAACCAAACCTGCATCCCAGAAAATAATAAAATAGCTTTGGATAGTAAAATGAGTCCATAGATAACTACCAATAATTTCTTCCAACTATTAAACCAAAAGAGAAATACACCAAACTTGAACCTATGAAAAAACCATGTGACTGAATTTCCTAACAAGCACAACAGAAATAAGTCACTTTTCCCTCCACGGTTCTTGTTTGCTTTACTCAGACCCCTTAGACGTTGTTCCCATAAAAATGTATTTTGATAGATAAAATCGACACATGTTACTGCTTTTCACTGATTGATTTTCAGAGCCTCCAAACATACTTGGACTAGAAAACTGTAAGGTCATTTCTGTTGGTTACAACTTGGTTGCCTTCCTGCTCTTTGCACTAATCTTTGCAAAAGAAAAATGTGTAAGAAATTATGTAAATTAACTTCTATAAAGTGACTCACATGACTTAGAGTTTGGGCTTTGGGCCCAAATATGATTTAATAATAATAATAGAATAAATGGTCAATTGGTTAACGTGAGAAATATATATCTGATGATATACCTAATGAAAACCCACATCTCATAGAGATTGGGAACAAAAGGCTATAGGGTTCTGTCTCTGCAAATAATAGTTGTCTCACTGATAACCATCACGAAAGTGTGTGACAAGAACGGAATTGCTAAGAGATAGATTGGGACAAAGGAGATAAAGTAATTGCTCAATTAGGATCACTCATGGATCATCAAGGTAAGTGCCTATTCCTTCTTGATTGTATGATTGTGTGAGAGTCATGATATGATAAGATCTATATGTGAACATTATTGTATGTGTTCAATTTACGTTCATTCATGTTTTAAAAATTTACATGTGGTATCAGAGCTAGTTGCTCATTTTTGTGATTCTCCATTAATGCTTTTCCAAAATCAAAGAACCCTAATTTTAAAATATTCCCAATTTAAGAACTCTAATTTTAAAATTAGGATTTATAGATTAAGGTTTTCATTCCTCTATAATAGATCCCTAATTGTCCTAAACCATCAAAAATTAAATAACCCTAATTTTAAAATAATCCAATTGAAGAACCCTAATTTTAAAATTAGGGTTTATGGATTAAGGTTTCCATTAACATAACCCTAATCTTCCTGCACCCAACGCCATTAACAGTGTTAAAAACCCTATGAACCTATTAGTGGGACCGCAAGCCTTCACCGCTTCCGTGAACCTTATTTGCACGTGGTAGTGTTGTGATTGTGGTAGGAGCCTTCCAAAAGAAAGGTGTGAGAAAGATGATGATGTGGATTTAATTTCTGATTATGGAATTATAATATAATATATATTATAATATAAATTAATGAAAAGCATGAATTGATTCTTCCTGCACTTTAGATTAAATTATAATATAATGTTGAATTCAATTTATGAATAACAATGAATTCATTCCCGCACCTTATGTCATTCATTCATCTTATGTTATTTTATTTTTAATTCAATTACTGAAACTTATGAATTAATTTCCTTACCTCATTTATTTTATTAATGATTTAAATTAAAATTTTAATTAAAGTGAGGAATGGAAAATTATTTTTTCCACTTTATGTATTAATTTTTAATTTAATTTAATTTGCATTAAATTCAAATTTTAATGAAATTTTATTATGTTATAATGTAATTTAATTTGCATTAAATTAAAGTTTAATTGATTGATTGAAAGTGAGGAATGGAAAATTAATTTTTCCGCTTTATGTAAAAAAAAATTTATGATTTTGGAATTATTGTATGATAGATTTGTAATCACCAAAGTGATCAAATCTTTATATTTTATTTATTTCCAAATTATGGATGATGAAATTTTATTTCAATTAATGATATTATTTATGGAATTATTTGTATGATAGATTTGTAATCACCAAAGTGATCAAATCTTTATGTTTTATCTAATTCCAAATTATGGATGATGAAATTTTATTTCAATTAATGATATTATTTATGGAATTATTTGTATGATAGATTTGTAATCACCAAAGTGATCAAATTTTTATGTTTTATTTAATTCCAAATTATGCATGATGAAATTTTATTTCAATTAATGATATTATTTATGGAATTATTTGTATGATAGATTTGTAATCACCAAAGTGATCAAATCTTTATGTTTTATTTAATTCCAAATTATGGATGATGAAATTTTATTTCAATTAATGATATTATTTATGGAATTATTTGTATGATAGATTTGTAATCACCAAAGTGATCAAATTTTTATGTTTTATTTAATTCCAAATTATGGATGATGAAATTTTATTTCAATTAATGATATTATTTATGGAATTATTTGTATGATAGATTTGTAATCACCAAAGTGATCAAATCTTTATGTTTTATTTAATTCCAAATTATGGATGATGAAATTTTATTTCAATTAATGATATTATTTATGGAATTATTTGTATGGTAGATTTGTAATCACCAAAGTGATCAAATCTTTAAGTTTTATTTAATTCCAGATTATTGATAAATTTTATTTCAATTACCTATAGAATGGATGCTAAATTATTTAAATATGGGTAAATGGAAATTCGTTATTATAAGACATTTTTGGATCGCCCAAAGGTTGATTAGTTGTCCTTATAATTAATGGATATGATTGTTGGTAGTGAGTATGTGTTATTAGTTTTGCATGTATATTCAAAGATAACAAGTGTTTCTAGTTAATGCATATATCTTGCCAAATAAAGTTAATACTATTGGCATCATTATGTTTTGTGTATTAATGAATCTCCCAAAGGAGAACATTAGTATACATAGAATGTTTTCTGAATTTGTATTGTATGGTTAGTTTATGACTCGAAGTATTAATGTTAAGCATGTGTGATTGCAGTATCTGTTCCTGTAGCCTTACATTTGCAAGTTACGTCTGTTCCAGTCTTTAATGGTCTAAATTTTTCTGACTGGAGTGAAAAAGTCCAATTTCACTTAGGTGTATTGGATCTTGATTTGGCCATTCGAATCGAGAAACTTGCTGCTATTACTGATGATAGTAGCAATGAGGAGAAAGCTCATTATAGAGCTTGGGAAAAGTCAAACAGACTTAGCCTGATGTTTATGCGGATGAGCATAGCAAACAATATTAAGTCTGCTCTTCCCGAAACCGAGAATGCAAAAAGAATTCATGAAGTCTATGGAAGAGCGCTCCCAAACCGCTGATAAGTCTCTTGTTGGAACATTAATGAGTACATCATGAATGCTTATTATGTATGTTTTGAATCAAACTTAACGGAAGTTCCACATAATTCTTGGTGGATTGATTATGGATGCACAACTCATGTTTCTAACATGATGCAAGGATTCCTTTCAACCCGAACCATAAAGCCAAATGAAAATTTTGTCTTCATGGGGAATAGAGAGAAGGTTCCAGTGAAAGCAGTCGGGACTTATCGTTTAATCCCCGACACTATATTTTATTTAGACTTAATGGATACTTTTTATGTACCTAGTATATCTAGGAATTTAGTTTCGTTATCTAAACTTGATGTTGCTGGATACTCTTTTAAATTTGGGAATGGTTGTTTCAGTTTATATCAGTGTGCCAATTTGATTGGATCTGGTGCTCTTTATGATGGATTATATAGATTGAATCTTGATAATTTATATGCTGAAACTCTTATGACCTCGCATCATAATGTTGGCACTAAACGTAGTTTGGTGAATGAATGTTCTGCTTTCTTGTGGCACAAACGTTTGGGACATATTTCTAAAGAAAGGATGGAAAGATTAGTAAAGAATGAAATACTTCCAAGTTTGGATTTTACTGATCTGAATGTATGTGTGGATTGTATTAAAGGCAAACAAACAAAACACACTAAGAAAGGAGCCACAAGAAGTACTCAGCTTCTTGAAATTATACACACATATATATGTGGACCTTTTGATGCAAGTTATTTCAATAAAAAAGGGTATTTTATCACCTTTTATTGATGATTTTTTCACGTTATGGTTATGTCTATTTACTGCATGAAAAATCGCAAGCGGTGAATGCCTTGGAAGATTATATAAATGAAGTGGAAAGGCAATTAGACAGAAAGGTGAAAATTGTCAGGTCAGATAGAGGTGGTGAATATTATGGAAAGTATGATGAAAGTGGACAACACCCTGGTCCGTTTGCAAAGTTCCTTGAAAGACGTGGTATTTGTGCTCAATACACAATGCCAGGTACACCACAACAAAATGGTGTTTCGGAAAGGCGTAATCGAACCTTAATGGATATGGTTAGGAGCATGTTAAGTAAGTCAATTGTACCTGTTTCATTGTGGATGTATGCTTTAAAAACTGTCATGTATCTGTTGAACAGGGTTCCTAGTAAGGCAGTTCAAAAGACACCTTTTGAATTGTGGACAGGAAGGAAACCCAGTTTGAGACACCTGCATGTTTGGGGATGTCAGACAGAAGTTAGAATATACAATCCGCAAGAGAAGAAATTGGATGCAAGAACAATCAGTGGATATTTCATTGGTTATCTAGCAAAGTCAAAAGAGTATATGTTTTACTGTCCTACCCATAGCACAAGAATTGTTGAATCTGGAAATGCACGGTTCATTGAAAATGGTGAAACCAGTGGGAGTGATACTTCACAAAATGTGGAGATTAAGGAAGTTAGAGTACAAGTTCCTTTAACTAGTACATTTACTTCAAGTATTGTTGTTCCTAATGTAGTTGAGTCACTCAACAATGAAGAAGAACAACAAATTAATGATCATGAAGTTAACAATGAACCTGTAGTAGAACAACCACAAGAAATAGTATTAAGAAGATCTCAAAGAGAAAGAAAGTCTGCTATTTCGAATGATTATGTGGTTTATCTACAAGAGTTAGAAAATGGCACAGAATGATGTATGGGACCTTATAGAATTGCCAGAAGGATGCAAGAGAGTCGGGTGCAAATGGGTCTTTAAGACTAAACATGACTCTCATGGCAATATCAAACATTACAAGGCCCGACTTGTTGCCAAAGGTTTTACTCAAAAGGATGCCATTGATTATAAGGAAACATTTTCACCTGTTTCTAAGAAAGATTCCTTTAGAATTATCATGGCATTAGTAGCTCATTATGATCTTGAGCTACATCAGATGGATGTCAAAACTGCCTTTCTGAATGGGGACTTAGAAGAGGATGTTTATATGGACCAACCAGTGGGGTTCATTGAAGAAGGAAAGGAACACATGGTGTGTAAACTTAAAAAATCAATATATGGGCTTAAACAAGCTTCTAGGCAATGGTATCTTAAGGAAAACATCGTTGATCGGTGTATATATCTGAAGGTCATTGGGAGCAAGTTTATATTCTTGATTCTGTATGTTGATGATATCTTGCTTGCAACTAATGATCTTGGTCTATTAAGTGAGACTAAGAAGTTTCTCTCTAATAACTTTGAGATGAAAGATATGGGTGAGACATACTATGTGATAGGAATTGAAATATTCCGTGACAGATCACAAGGACTGTTAGGTTTATCTCAGAAAGCATATATTAATAAAGTTTTAGAGAGATTCAGAATGGATAAATGTTCGACATCTCTTGTTCCAATACAGAAAGGAGACAAATTTAGTCTCATGCAATGTCCAAAGAATGACTTGGAACGGAAACAGATGGAGAATATACCTTATGCATCTATTGTTGGGAGTTTAATGTATGCTCAAACTTGTACACGACCAGATATTAGTTTTGCAGTTGGTATGCTTGGTAGATACCAGAGTAATCCAGGATTGGATCATTGGAAAGCTGCAAAGAAAGTTTTAAGATACTTGCAAGGAACGAAGGATCACATGCTTACTTATAAAAGATCTGATCATCTTGAGGTGATTGGATATACAGATTCAGATTTTGCTGGTTGTGTGGATACACGAAAGTCTACTTTTGGTTATGTGTATCTTTTAGCCGGAGGAGTGATTTCATGGAAAAGTGAGAAGCAGACAATCATTACTGCATCCACCATGGAGGCTGAATTTGTGGCATGCTTTGAGGCCACAGTTCAGGCTAATTGATTGCGGAATTTTGTTTCAGGACTTGGGATTGTTGACAGTATTGCCAAGCCGCTGAGAATTTATTGTGATAACTCTGCAACTGTCTTCTTTTCTAAAAACGACAAGTATTCCAAAGGTGCTAAACATATGGAATTGAAATATTTTGCCGTTAAAGAAGAAGTTCAGAAACATAGAGTGTCAATAGAACATATTAGCACTGATCTTATGATTGCTGACCCTTTAACAAAAGGGTTACTGCCCAAAACATTTACTGGTCATGTTGTAAGTATGGGTATTATGTCTACTAGTGAATGATGAATGTTGTTATTAATGCTTATTTGACACTCTGAGCTCATTGATAAATAAAGTTTCTGAAATTTATGTTTTCTACTTTATGTATATGCATGTAAATTATGTTGTGGAAAACAAATTATGTTGTTATTGATGAAAAATGACATTATGTTTGAACCTATTATGCATTTCTCACTATAAAGTCATATTAAGGAGAAAGAATGATATAGTAGTACATGGAAGGAAATGTGTTGATTGAAATGACATGTAACCGCCATGAATCTTATTATTTCTATATCCTTGATTTTGATTAATGATAGAACCAATTTATGTAAGGCCTTTTAAAAGCGCATTTATGTAATTATTAAATCATGAAAGTATTATAACTCATATGAGTCAAGTGGGAGAATGTAAGAAATTATGTAAATTAATTTCTATAAAGTGACTCACATGACTTAGAGTTTGGGCTTTGGGCCCAAATATGATTTAATAATAATAGAATAAAGGGTCCATTGGTTAACGTGAGAAATATATATCTGATGATATACCTAATGAAAACCCACATCTGATGGAGATTGGGAACAAAAGGCTATAGGGTTCTGTCTCTGCAAATAATAGTTGTCTCACTGATAACCATCACGAAAGTGTGTGACAAGAACGGAATTGCTAAGAGACAGATTGGGACAAAGGAGATAAAGTAATTGCTCAATTAGGATCACTCATGGATCATCAAGGTAAGTGCCTATTCCTTCTTGATTGTATGATTGTGTGAGAGTCATGATAAGATAAGATCTATATGTGAACATTATTGTATGTGTTCAATTTACGTTCATTCATGTTTTAAATTTACAAAATCACCCTTTCCCAGCTTTGATCAAGTTATCAATTATATAAGACTTTGAAAATTAAAACCAAGCACTTGTTAAAAGAATATACAACATTGTGTGAGTAGCTTCCAGAAAAAGTAAAACAAAAAACACCTGATACAAGGAACAACCTGGCAATATCAAAATAACTAAATAAGGCCAAAAATACTAGTGGTCTTCATAAGATTTCTCTACTCTATCCATCAACTTCCAATAATTAGTTCTCTTGTTAGTGGGTATAGTGCGATAAACCCTAAAACCAAGGTTACCAGACTCAATAGTCTACATAAACTTATGGAAAGTCAGTAAACTCAACTCGCAAATCTAACTCGTAGACTCGTAATCTATTTCATATAAAAAAAATCAATAAAAACAGATAAACATTCATTATATTAATTTCACAATCTTGAAATAAATAAATTTATACAAGACACAAATACTGCTAAAATTTGAACTACTTACACACATTTTAAAACTTTATATACTGAAACACAACCAATAAAAAAACAATTTTATTTTAACTTTATTTCCACTACACTCCAAATAAAAAAACTCAAATGACTTTACTTTATTTTCAAAACCTCCATATTCCATTCCTTATTTTTTATTCACCCCAACCCAAAACAAAAATCACGAAACCCAACCCCAAACAAAAATCATGAAAACCAGTTTCAATCTCAATCGTGATAAAGAACCAAAGCACCTATATGAAAACGAAGGTAGAACACGATGGTGCTAGGCGAGGTAACCTAACACAATGTGAGGAGACATGAGATTATTAGATGAGATGCACAACGAAAGAACGGTAAGACGATGGCTAGACGCGAGGTCACGATGAGCGACGACAAGGCCATAGTGAGCAACGATGAGGTGAGAACGACAACAAAGAACTTAAATGAAATACGAACGCGATCCAAGTATGAAATGAAAACAAACCCTAAATCTACATAGAGAGAAACGACCCATGTGTGGGTTTTTTTTTTTGGCTTTTCTCCAAAACTTGTTCACTCAACCTCCAACTCACGAATTTGACAAATTCTACTGAGTTTGTCCAATTCTAATTCGAGTTTACTAAAAAAGTGTCTACATACGAGTTTACTCGTGACTCATCAGTAAACTTTTATTAAACTCCAATGAATTAACTTTACTCGTGACTCATCAGTAAACTTTTATTAAATTCGAATGAATTAACTCACGAGTTTGATAACCATACTTAAACCTATATAAAAAAATTTAGTTTTAATCTCAAAACTGTGAATATAATCATTTCCTCTTTAATTGATGAAAAAGTCTTTAAAATCTTATAATGGAGGATGAGATCTTATTGGAGCTAGAAAGGCATATTGCTTAGAAGATGAAGAGTGAGGAATTAATACCTAAGTTTTCAATATTTTTAGGTTCTTCCTCTAAACTAAGGATGGGTGCAAATTTAGTGTCATTTAAATAAACTTAGGTTCGCTTCAAAACTAGGAGGAGGAGAACAATTTAGCGAGGAGGATGACGTATTCTTCATAGTGAACGAAGATAGTTTAGTTGTTGATTTGTTTGATGTTGGAGTTGTCATCTTCTAAGAGTGGAGTGAAAGGTTTTTTTTTTTGTTATAGAGAAAAGTTTGTAAGAAAGCTTAGAGAGAAAATGTGAAAAATTATGAATGAAAGTGTTGTCATTCGAAAATTATTAATATATTTATGAAATATTATTTTTTATAAAATAAAGAAACCACTTTTATTTTAATGACCGTATTTTGGAGAAATCAAAAGTTGAATTTGTCGAGTATCGTGTAAATGTCAGATATTGTAATGATCATGGATTTAAGACATAATATAATGAAATGAAAAAAAAAGTCAAAATGTGAAGTGAAGTTTAGAAATCACACCGAACATGAATGGTGTACAAGAGCATATGACTTCTCATCTATGGAAAAAAAAAAATTTCAAACCACATTCTTGTTGACACATTTATTATGGTCAATAAAACTATATCTATAATAAGATATTGATGAGATATAATATTAAGGGAATGATTGTTATTAGAAGAGATAATTGTTAACTAAGAGTATAAATAGAAATATTCAAATAGCATTCAGTATGAGAAACTTTTCATAGAAAATCTCTATATAAGAAATTGTGATGTCCATTAGACAGCTATAATGAAAGTGGAGATTATGTACATTACTATCATCTTTTATCTTTTGTTCTATTTCATCTTCACTATCATCTTTTACTTACATTTGAATTATTTATTAATCTTTTATAATTTATATTCTGCAAATCTTTACGTTTGCATGACAAATGAAGCTGAATAGAGTGGAAAAATCAAGAGAGACCAACTTCTGGTTTTTCTGAATTTATTTTAATTTCAATAGAAAATGCTTTGCTAAGTGCAGAAACTTTAGTTAGAATATATCTTCCTTGATTCATTTTCATCAGATATTCATGTGAAGACCAAAAAAAAAGGTGTAAACCCTGTTAATCAGGGACATATTTAGTCCTCGTATTGTAATGCTCAAACCTAGGATTACCATAATCAACACCCCTCATCTCAACTGGTTTTTTCTCTGCTCCAACACCCCCCAAATGAACTTGTCCAACCTTTTCTCGTTGCCGATGCTTCGACCTTTGCTTCTGGCTCTTGGATTTTGCATAAGATGGAACCTCGCTTGATCCATAGAACTCAGCATACTCCTGCCTTTTCAATGAATGGTGCTTGCTTAACAAAGAGGGATCCTTGGAAGAGCTTGGTTTCATCTTTGCAGGCCTCATTTCTGAATATTTCTCAGCTGTATTTGGAGTGTGAACTTGCTTAGTTTCGGTAACAACTGAATCAAAAGTCCTTTGCATATCTCCCATGGGGGCCTCCACCTCATCTTCTGGCATCTTAAGACCATCTTTCAGAGGTGTCAGGCCTCTCTTGGTGCTGTCAGATTTGGAACGCCATGGTATGATTTGAAAGAAAGAACTAAATGTTTCCATGGAGAGATTAGAAAGATACACAAGAAGTTTGCTGAAAGATGGCCATTCTGTCTCCTCCTTATGGCCTTGACCTTTGAATTCACTTTTTGATGGTGGCTTCTGCATTATGCATGCAGTGTAATCAGTCAACCAACATGAACAAGATTTTTTAAAATGAAGAGCACGACATGACAATTAAAATATGACAAAATGAAATGTTAAGGCTCAGAAAAACAAGAGTTGTTGTCAAAAGTATGAAGGAAATATAGGGGAGGGGGAAAATCCTACTATGAACCTGCCAAAATGACAATATAGAAGAAATGAAAGAAAAACTATTTCACTTTAGAAAATGAACAAGCTTTGTCATTCAAAAGAATTATCACAGTTTGAAGTAACAACACATTTGCAAAATTGTCAGGTTGCAGCAGCGAAAACGTCATATACCTCTTAATTTTATGTTATTGTTAAGAAAATTGTTAAGGCAGAATAGCCATAAATAAACATACTGTTTTGGGGATGAAAGATGATCCAAATCCTTGCTGAAGCCTGCATGTTGCGTATCCTACTAAAACAGCACCAACAACTGTGAGGACATCTGCAGAAAATCAAAGAATGGAATTTAGCATTAACATTGAAGAATGCTGTAATAGAGAGCATTTATGGATTACATAAACAGCTTCAAGCTTTAGCCCCAAAATAAAATTTTCAAATTTACATAATGCCCATTTTCTTCACTTAATAGCACAGCACAGCAGAAAAATCACATCTGCCAGTGGCAAACACCAGGACAGATTTACAGAACTTTTTGACAAAAATATTAAACAAACCCACCAAGGGCAACAAAATGAAGTTTAAATTCATTTTCTGATTGAAATTTTCAATTTCTTTTCTGGACCACGCAAGGGAGTTAAGATTAGGGTAGTGCAGATACATCAATTGCAAATTCTAAATTCTGTTAGAAATATAACATCTAAGATACACTATCTTAGAATATTTAGACTATCTTAGATTATCTCTTTTAACATGATATCAGAGCAATATCCTCTATGACTTGTTTTCTCACAATCCCATTGTTAGGTTCTCTGAGACTATAGAATTTCAATCAGTGACCACTTTTGCTTTTTCACTTATTTCCTGCATGACTATCACTTTTCCATTGTATCCTAACCTAATTTCGTATATCAAGGTCATCATCCCTTTCTTTTATGAATTCTCAGTAGTCTAGATTGACGCAGAATGGACAACCCGAGATGACTCATAACTCTACCAACAACAGCAATAACAACAGAAACTTGTACAACCAAATCAGTTGCAATCTTCTCAGCAACCTGTCATCCAAGCATCATCTGTTAAGCAAAAGACTTCCATGATGAAAACATCTCTTTCTAGTATTCTTCAGCACAATCAACAATCGAATAATGTTCAACAATTAACACAGTCTGTGCCTGAGCAACACTCCCAGTTATCAGGCAAGAACAACCAACCAGCTTTTTCAAAGGCACACTAACTCAGCTTTTCCAATGTGCACTAGCCCCGGCTTTATCTCAACTTTTGTTTTTTATTAATTATTATTAATCGCAGGAAAGTTATTTATTTTATTGTAACTAGCTAAAACTAAGTTTCAGTATGAGGGGAATGTTAGAAATATAAGAAATATCTACAGATCTTTCAACAAATTCGTTTAATAGCTACATATGTCAAACAAAAGACTAAGAATTTAAACCTGTAAGAGAAATTGAACTGGATTGATATTCACAATCCTCCCGGTTGAGAATGATTTGTCGAAGAGCAGCATTTCCTCTATCTATGACCAACAAGGAAAACGTTGGACGAACATACACCACATCAAAATCATTTGAGAACTTAGCATCCTCACTGGGCCCATCCCTGTAGCCTGCAACATTTGACTTTCCTCCAGCAATGGTTGTCACACCTAAAACATATTTCCAAAAATTAGTAACTGATACCTTTTCACAATTCTCATGGCTACTAATACAACACTTCTTTATCAATGTTTATTGGTAATTAATATCAAACTCAGTTCTGTTATTGTTATTCTCTACCAATGGACTGCACTAGTCCAGACTCCCCCAAACTCACTTATTCTTTTAACTTTAGTTTAACATATACCAGCATCTCCAATCTTTCTGATAGCTAGATTTTGAGTATCAGCAACATAAACATTCCCCTTATCATCCACAGTTATGCCTTTGGGATGATTGAAACGAGAATCACTTGGTTTTCCATCTACGTGACCAGTGTAGCCTTGAAACGACCCTGCCACCAATCTTCCTCTACTATCTGTAGCAACATAGAGACGAAACAGAGTTAAATGTTATGTCCAATAACTAAAAAATAAATCATTGTAAGCACTCAATAACTCCAAAATTCTACTCCATTAACTAGAAAAATCTCATATGCTAATGCTGGCATGCTATGATAAACCCATAAACCAAGTACAATAAAGCTTTTCAAGTTTTTCATTTTCTGTTACCTTATTTTTTTGCCTGGTCACATATTCAAAAGACTAAAACTACCATTATTTTTAATCACCATTCTTATTATGTTTCTCCAGCAAAATATAGAACCAATTTGAAGAAAATAAAACATGCCAGCCAAGTTTGTATGCCAAAACTGTCATTTACCTAGCAATCAAGTTTGATAGGTATAGAAGGAATGAGGACACTTATTTTTTTGCGTGGGCACATATTCAAAAGACTAAAACTACCATTATTTTTAATCACCATTCTTATTATGTTTCTCCAGCAAAATATAGAACCAATTTGAAGAAAATAAAACATGCCAGCCAAGTTTGTATGCCAAAACTGTCATTTACCTAGCAATCAAGTTTGATAGGTATAGAAGGAATGAGGACATGAGCAACCATACACTGAGATAAGGGTATTAAGGAAATAATAATTATCAAATTATATGCAATTATTGTATGCAATATTTGACGATATTATACCCAATTATATGCAATTAATTTAATAATTATAATTAGATTGTAATTTGGGAGAAGAGAAACTCCCTATATATTTCCTATACATGATGTAATATACACATAAGAGAATAAGAAACATCTCTTCTTCTTACCATTTTTTATCATTTTCTTATATGGTATCAGAGCACCGATCTTGGTGCCCTAACAGCCTCTCCATTTTTATCCCCTAAAGGCACCAGTAACGAGTCCAATAGAAACCTCGTACAACGCTTCAGTGCCGAGCAAATTCAGCAATTGGCAAGGCTATTTACTCGCTCAACAACAATGGTAAAAGTGACACGTTTGTTAGCTCTGCACGTCTGCTTGCCCATAACTCCTCTTCTAATTTTGCTTTTACGAAACCATGGATTTTGGATAGCGGAGCAACCCATCACATTGCATCTGATTCACAATTTTTCACACACACTTCATCATCATTTATTTCAAATGTTAATCTGTCCACAGGTTCAACTGCGCCCATCTCATCTACAGGCACAATTAAATTCAATGACAAAATCACTCTCAAAGATGTTCTTTGTGTTCCTTCTTTTAATTTAAATGTCATGCCCATTAGTAAGATAACCAGTTCACTAAATTGTTGTGTCGTTTTTACTCCACATGGTTGCATTTTACAGGACTTGGCTACGGGGAGGATGATTGGCTCGGTAAACAACACGCAGGCTTATACTACATGTCCCCTCTTCCAAACCAAGCCCACGCATCTCAAATATCGATCGATCCTGATTTATGGCACAAGCGCCTTGGAGATCCTTCCCCAGCGTGTCTACAACTTGTATCTTCCCTACTACCTATACCTATCAGTAAAAATCTCATTCCCATTCATAATCATTGTAGTATTTGTCCCAAAGCTAAACAGACAAGGCTACCCTTTCCTTTAAGCACAATAAAATCTCATTCTCCATTTAATCTATTGCATTGTGACATTTGGGGTCCTCATAAAACCCCAACTCATTTTGGAAAACGTTTTTTTCTCACTATAGTCGATGACTATACTAGATGCACTTGGTTATTTCTTATGAATCACAAATCTGAAACCCAACATCTCTTAGAGTCATTCATTACATTTGCACAAAATCAATTTCAGGCACCTATTAAAACCATCCGCGTTGACAACGGACTGGAATTTATTTCAATGTATGATTTTTTTCTCAAAAAAAGGTATTGAATGTCAACGCACTTGCGTTTACACTCCTCAACAAAATGGAGTAGTAGAACGCAAACATAGACATGTGTCGCGTGCCCGACAATGCATCTTCATTGGTTATCCTCACAGTCAAAAAGCATACAAATTATTTGATATAGATGCAGGCATTTTTTTTTACAAGTCGGGATGTCATCTTCCATGAAAGTGTTTTCCCATTCTGCCAACAGTCACAGACACAGTCCTCACCTCCATTACAAGGTATTTTGCCCACTATTGACATTGACTTACCCACTCCTGTCCAACATTCACTTGATCAACCTTCTTCTCTTACTCATCACAATGCACCTCAACCTCCATCAAACCAACCTTTTTCTCCTACTCGTCACAATACACCTGAACCTCCATCAAACCAACTCTCTTCTCCTACTCGTCACAATGCACCTGAACCTCCATCAAACCAACCTTCTTCTCCTACTCGTCATAATACACCTGAACCTCCAGTAGACCAACGTTCTTCTCCCATGCCAAAAAGTTTAGCACCCATTACCAAACCTTCTCTAACCGACCTTCCTGTTCGACCATCCAGTCGCACATCAACCCAACCTTCCTGGCTTCAAGACTACGTAACGGGATCCCAAGCCAATCATTCGACCACTGCCCAAGACCGACCGAATGGAACCAGGTATCCTATGCATCATTTTCTTTCTAATTCACGATTTTCTTTTACACATAGTGCATATCTTGCTAACATCACAACCACCAAAGAACCTCACACTTATGCTCAAGCTATCCTTGATCCAAATTGGCAAAAAGCAATGGACGAAGAGTTTTCCGCCTTGCAGCTAAATCAAACATGGACCTTGACACCGTTACCCGCTGGACAGAAACCCATCGGATGCAAATGGGTCTATAAAATAAAGTACAACTCAGATGGTAGCGCCGACAGATATAAGGCGCGCCTTGTCGCAAAGGGGTACACTCAGATTGAAGGTGTCGACTATTCTGAAACTTTTTCACCAACAGCAAAATTAACAACTTTGAGGTGTCTCCTCACCATTGCAGCAGCCAGAAATTGGTTTACTCACCAGCTAGATGTGCAAAATGCCTTCTTACATGGCACATTGCATTAAATTATTTACATGGACTTGCCACCCGGACATCATCGACAAGGGGAGAACATTGTATGTCGACTCAAAAAATTCCTTTATGGTCTCAAACAAGCATCTCGAACATGGTTTTCAACATTTTCTCATGTGATTAAATCTGTAGGATTTCAACAGTCAAAGACATATTACTCTCTATTCACAAGACAGAATAACTCATCATTTACTGCCCTTTTGATTTATGTGGATGATATTCTTTTGACAGGAAATGATTTGACAGAAATTCAGCGTGTTAAAGATTGTTTATTACAACAATTTCGCATTAAAGATCTTGGAGACCTAAAATATTTTCTAGGGATTGAATTTTCCCGTTCCAAAGCTGGTATTTACATGTCCCAAAGAAAATATGTGCTTGATATTTTGCAGGATACGGGACTCACAGGTGCTCGTCCAGACAAATTTCCAATGGAACAATACCTAAAACTCACACCAGATGATGGAGAGTTATTAAAGGATCCAGTAAAATACAGGCGACTCGTGGGACGACTGATATACCTCACGGTTACTCGGCCTGACATAGCATTTTCGGTTCGGACCCTAAGTCAATATATACAGGATCCACGAAAACCTCATTGGGATGCCGCAATTCGAGTCCTAAAGTACATCAAAGGATCACCAGGACAAGGATTGCTATTGCCATCCGAAAACAATCTGACATTGACAGCTTATTGCGACTCAGACTGGGGAGGTTGTCAGACAACTCGGAGATCAGTATCTGTATATTGCATTTTTCTTGGTTGCTCTATTATCTCATGGAAGTCAAAAAAACAGACAAACGTATCAAGATCATCAGCGGAAGCAGAATACCGCGCAATGGCCAATACTTGTTTAGAGATAGTTTGGTTGCGATATCTGTTGCAGGATTTAAAGGTGCCATGTAACTTGCCAGCTCAACTTTTCTGTGACAATCAAGCGGCATTACATATAGCAGCAAACCTAGTATTTCATGAACGCACAAAACACATTGAGATAGACTGTCACATTGTGCGAGAAAAATTACAAGCTGGGATAATCAGTCCTTCATATGTACCAACACAGTATCAGCTCGCATATATTTTTACGAAGGCATTGGGCAAGGAATGATTTTTGACGCTACGACACAAGTTAGGGGTTCTTGATCTTCACCTACAAACTTGAGGGGGAGTATTAAGGAAATAATAATTATCAAATTATATGCAATTATTGTATGCAATATTTGACGATATTGTACCCAATTATATGCAATTAATTTAATAATTATAGAATCTCATGATTAGTATCCTACCTAATTAGATTGTAATTTGGGAGAGATAAACTCCCTATATATTTCCTATACATGAGTGATGTAATATACACATAAGAGAATAAGAAACATCTCTTCTTCTTACCATTTTTTATCATTTTCTTATAAAGGGCGGGGTGATTCGAACAATGTTGCTATTAATTGCATCAACAGCAAAGAGTTCACCATCTTCAGCCGAAATACGGATCCTATGAGGAATGACCCCTATATCATTTCCTTCAACAACAGTCTCTACTACATAACCATTCTCAAATTGAAGAACATTCCCATCTGAAAAACAACAATCAAATCACGTGTTATAAACCACACCATGAGCCACATAAACATGTTAAACCATACAAGATAAATTCAACAAATTTCTTATAAAGAAAAGTTAGACAATTTAAAAGAAAACATCCAACCTGACTGAGGGATCTTGGAGTTAGACCTTCTCCATTTGAGAAATGAAGACAGATGCTCGATTAATGATCCTGATACATAATTACACGAACGAGAAATATCAACTTTTGTGAAAAAATTATATACATATAAGGGGTTTTCTTAAAGAAAAAGAAAGCCAAAAGGGTTAAATTTCATTGAATCTAAGCAGAATGCTATAAAAGGAAAATGCTCATTCAAAGTGTCCAATTCGTGAAACCGCAGATAGGATCAAACTTTAGAATACCCTTTTGAAAAAAGATAAAAACAAAAGAAGAACATGAGGAAAAATCAAACTTTTCATACATGGGTACGTAAATGAGGAAGTTGCTTCTTTTTTCAAAAGAAAAACAGGTTCACCTGAAGGAGCAGCATGAGCTTGAAACTGAAGAGAGAAAGTGAGAGCAAGCACAGTGAAAGTACAAAAAAGGTGATTAGTCATAGTTGTGCGAGTGGAATGATCCAACATAAGGTGATTTCTTGTCAGTAATTATGGAAGATGATGAAGGGGCATTTTGGGAATAAGGGCATGAACGTGATCAAGTAGAAGCCATAAAGTGCTATCTGCAAGTTCTGCAACTCATACACTTCTGTTGTTTTTAATTGTTATCTTCACCGCCTCAATGTCTCTCCTTCTTGTTTGAAATTTAATGAAAAACATGTTATGTTATGTTATGTTAGTTAATTAATGATATTTTGAGTAAAAACTAATTCATTTAATTAAAAAATAATTTATAAAAGGGATAAAAAAATTAAATGAATTTTGTAAATAGAAATGGATGATAAAGTGGGTAGCTATTTGGTTTGGGTTGTTATACGGGTTATTAGTTTTTGTTTATTTTCGTGGCCCATGTCTTTGGTCTATGTTCCCCTTTTTTATAAGTGTACTCCTGTAATTAAAATAGATTCACTGAAGTAAATAATATTTTCTCCTTACCTTCATACCAATTATTCTTCTTTTTGTGCTTCTTCAGACTTAGGGTTCATCAAGTCCCTTTTCTGTTCATTATGGTTTCGTTTACAGTGTTAATATTGCAGCGCCTCATTTGATCCAAAGTGCAAGCGCTTTTGTCTTCTACACAAGGTCTCTTTTTCACCAATTGGATTGAAGCCACAACACCTTCCACCATCTCCCGCAAGGCGCATCTTCATCTCAGCTTTGCATTAATCGTGTTATGGTATCAGAGCTCTTCAATTGAAGAGCTCTGCTGCGTAACTCTGATTTTCTTGTTTCAATCTCTTTTTTCTTTTTCATTTTTTTTCTCAATCTGTCTCCGATTCTTGCTTTTCTAATTTTTCTTTTTTTCCTTATTGTTTCTCCTTACAGATATGGCGGAAGAACAAAATAAGACCTCTTCCTCCTCTACTCAAACGGAACAGTCGACCCCATCAGCCGGAAGTTACCTGTACTTGCATCCTAATGAAAATCCAGCCACATCGTTGGTGTCGCCGCTGCTGGAACCTTCGAAATACCATTCCTGGAGTCGCTCCATGTTGACAGCGTTGAGTGCAAAAAACAAAATAGAGTTGGTTCTTGGAACGCATCCTTGTCCAGCAAAGGATCACTCCTCTTACCCTTCCTAGTACATATGTAACAATATGGTGGCGTCTTGGTTAGCCCACTTATCTTTATACCCATTAGACAAAGTATTGTATGGATGGAAAAAGCTTTGGATATTTGGAATGATTTGAAAGTTAGGTATTCTCAAGGTAATTTGTCTAGGGTTTCTGATTTACAATTTGAGGCTGCTTCTTTAAACAAAGGTGATCTATCTGTGACAGATTATTTTACTAAGCTGAGGATTATTTGGGATGAATTAGACAACTTTAGGCCTAATCCTCTGTGTGTTCATCAAGATACGTGTAATGTTGCTTCTGTCATATGTCAAAGAAAATGTGAGGATCAAGCTATGCAGTTCCTTAGGGGTCTAAACGATCAATATCACAACATTCGATCTCATGTCTTGCTTATGGATCTTGTTCCCTCTATAACGAAAATTTTCTCCCTTGTGGTTCAACAAGAATTAGCTAGCAGTCATCATGTTTCTAATATCAATAGTGCTAACACTAAACATATGAATACTTCTGTTGTTTGTACCTTTTGTGGTAAATCTGGACATTCTGAGAATGTATGTTTTAGAAAAATTGGTTTTCCTAGTCAAGATAATAAAACCCTAAAAAATAGTGGAAATAGAAAACATTGTACCTATTGTAATAGAAGTGGTCATACCATTGAATCTTGCTACAAAAAACATGATTATCCTGTTGGATATAGGTTTTATGGTAATGGTCAAAATAACCAAGCTAATAATATGATTCTTGTTGTTGATGATAGTTTTTCTGAGCATTGTTCAAAAGAACAGGAACACAAAGATAGTCCTTTTACAGCTCAACAATATCAAATCTTATCTGAGATGTTCAAACAAAATGGCAACAATGGTGCTGCCCAAATAAATCAAGTGGGATCCTTCTCTGCAATCCAAATCACGAAGTTCTTTAGCAGTCTTCAACTGGTAATACCATTTTAAATTCTGCAATTAAAACTGAAAATTTCTGGATTCTTGACTCTGGAGCAATAGATCATGTATGCATTGTTTTATCAACTTTTACTGCTTATAGGAAAATCAAACCTATTCTCATTAACTTACCCAATGGAAATCATGTGTATGTTGAATATTCTGGAACTATCATTTTCAATAAAAAGTTCTTTCTTAAAGATGTTTTGTATGTACCTCAGTTTTCTTTCAATTTGATTTCTACTTCCAAACTTTGTCTACATCTGAACTGCCATTTGATCTTTTTCTCTACCCATTGTATTATACAGGACAACATAACTCAATAGAAGATTGGTTTAGTTAGTGCCAAAGTTGGCTTGTACATGTTTAATTCTGCCATTTTTCTTTTTCCTACCGCGCTTAATATTGTTCCTTCTGTTCATTACATTTCTAAGGACTTTAATTTGTGGCACTATAGACTGGGACATCTTTCTGATGAAAGATTACGTGTGTTGAGAACTCAATATCCTTTTATTTCTTCTGAAAAAATACATTTGTGTGATATTTGCAATCGTGTCAAACAAAAGAAACTCCCTTTTACTTTAAGCACTTCAAAAACTACAACTGTATTTTATCTTATACACATGGACATTTGGGGTCCTTGTTCTATAAATTCTATGCAAGGTTTCAGATATTTTTTTACTGTTGTAGATGACTTTTCTTGTTATTCTTGAACTTTACTTTTACATGCAAAATTTGAAGTTAGACAAAAGATTGTTAGTTTTATTGTCTATATTGAAAATCATTTTCATACTACTGCTAAAATCATTCGTACGGATAATGGCCTTGAATTTTCTATGAAAGATTTCTTTTCCTCCAAAGGTATTATTCACCAAACAACAAGCATTGAAACACCCGAACAAAATGGCATTGTTGAACGCAAGCACCAACATCTTTTAAATATCACTCGTGCTTTAATTTTTCAAGCTCATTTACCTTCTCTTTTTTGGGATTTTGCTGTTCAACATGCTACTTACCTTATTAACTGTACTCCTACTCCATTGTTGCAAAACATTGCCCCATATGAGAAACTACATGATAAACCTTGTGATATATCTAATTTACGTGTTTTTGGATGCCTTTGTTACTCTAGCACTCTTATTGCACATAGAAAAAAGTTAGATGATCGGTCTGTGCATGGCCTTTTTCTTGGATTTTCAGCTCATACAAAGGGATATATTTTCTTAAATCTAAAATATCATCGTATTGAGATCTCAAGGCACATAGTCTTTTACGAAAATCATTTTCCATACATGTCGAAAAATGATAAAAATGACATTCCCAACAGTTTGTCTTTACCTATACCTTCAAATTATGATATCAATTATGATCTTACTTTTGAATCTACAAATACTACACCTGAGGACACTGTTTTACGTGAGGATATTTCTCCACATGAGGATACTACTCTACATGAGGATAATTCTTTGATTCAAACCATACTGATGCACCACCTAGACGGTCCAGTAGACCACGACAACCACCCACGTACTTAGAAGATTTCCATACTTAAATACCAAATGCAAGCAATGTAAGTTCTAAATACCCTATTCACAAGTTTCTTTCTTATTCAGCTTTATCATCTACTTTTAAAAACACTATTCTTTCTATATCCTCACACACGGAGCCTCGAAATTATAATGAGGCTTCCAAGCACGCCTGTTGGAAGTAAGGGATGCAAGAAGAGTTTAATGCTCTTACTACCAATCATACTTGGCAGCTCATCTCTCTTCCCGAAGGGAAAACAACCATAGGTTGTAGATAGGTCTACAAAATCAAACATAAATCAGATGGCACTCTTGATCGCTACAAAGCACACTTAGTGGCCAAGGGTTATACTCAACTCGAAGGTCTTGATTTTCTCGATACATTCGCTCCTGTCGCCAAGCTCACTACCTTACGAATTTTGCTTGCGGTTGCCACTGCTAATGACTGATATTTAAAGCAACTAGATGTCAACAACGCTTTTTTACATGGCGATCTACACGAAGAAGTTTATATGCAATCACCACCTCGCTTGTCTGTCCCTACATCTCAACATGTTTGCAAACTTTAATGATCCCTTTATGGACTTCGCCAAGCTGGTAGGCAATGGTATGCTAAGTTATCATCTTTTCTCATTTCCCATAATTATGCCTTATCATCTGCCGATCATTCCCTTTTTTTGAAACAAGATACAAACAAACTAACAGCTATCCTTGTCTATGTTGATGATCTTGTACTTACTGGAAACAACATCGAGGAAATCAATCACATTACCGCCATACTACATCAACAATTCAAGATCAAGAACCTTGACGATCTCACATACTTTCTAGGACTTGAAGTTGCCCGAAACAGCAGTGGTTTACATCTCATTCAACAAAAATATGTTCTGGATCTTCTCCATGAGACAAGAATATTAGATTCTGCTCCAGTGCCCACTCCAATGATCCACTCCTCTCGATTGAAATCTTCTGAAGGCATTCTCTTTTATGAGAAAGACTCTTCCACATATTGTCGTTTGATTGGCAGACTTATTTATCTCACTAACACAAGACCAGACATCACTTTCAGTGTAAACAACCTCAGCCAGTTTCTCTCATCTCCAACTAAAGCTCATCAACAAGCTTTTTTTCGTATTCTCCGTTATCTCAAAGGCAATCCAAGTGCTAGTATCTTCCTTCACCGCAACAGCCCCATACATCTACGTGCCTACAGTGATTCGAATTGGGCTACCTGTCCTGACACCAGAAAATCTGTAACTGGTTTCTCCATTTTTTTGGGAGAGTCTCTCATTTCGTGGAAATCAAAGAAACAACAGACTATCTCTAAGATCTTGTCTGAGGCCGAGTACAAGGCACTTGCCACAACCACTTGTGAGTTACAATGGCTTACTTTCATTCTCCAAGATCTTGGAATTCCATACACTCAACCAGCCACTCTTTTTTGTGACAATCAATCTGCTATCCAAATCGCTTCCAATCCAGTCTTTCATGAGCGTACCAAGCACATTGAAACCGATTCTCATATTGTCAGAGAAAAGGTCACTACTGGGCTTCTCAAATTACTTCCAATTTCATCTTCCCTACAAATTGCCGACATATTCACAAAACCTCTTACTCCAACTATGTTTACTCAACTTAAATTCAAGCTGGGAATGCAAAATATCTACTCCCGGCTTGAGGGGGGGTGATAAAGTGGGTAGTTATTTGTGTTAGAATATATGGCTTTAAACTACATGGGGGTGAATTGTTTAAAGAGGGTTTTCGCAAACTTTTAAGCCTTGAATGAAATTACTTCGAGAATACCTTGATTGAGAAATCAGTTTTTCAAAACACAAAGCTAAAAGCACAGCACCAGTAAAACAATCGGTTGTTTATACCAGTAAACAAATATCAAAACTGAATTTAAAGAGTTAGGGATAGAGAGAATGCACACAGATGTTTATATTGGTTCACTCTAAACCCAGAGCTACATCCAGTCTTCTCAGAAACCATTGAGGAATTCCACTAAGCAATCAAACCTAGATCACTTACACCACAACCAAGAAAGTGACCTTGATCCCCTCAAGACACACACTTCTCTTGGCCAACACACCAACACTAAGAATGTTGATCTTGATCCCCTCAAGAACACACAACACTTCTCAACAAAACACACAAATAAACTTGCTCAACAGAATACAAGGATTACACTTGTTACAAAAGCAAATCTGAAATCAATACAAGCAGAAATCCTATCTCACACTCTTTGATCAATCTCAATCTCTAAGCAATCTCAACTCTTTGAAAAACTCAAAAAACTTGTGTTAAAATCTTATTACTCAAATCTGTTTTTCTGAATATATTCAAAGATATTGTTTGTTATCAAATCTTAACAAACTTATTCATTGCATTTAAAAGATTGGTCAAAGCATTAAAGACTGGAGCGTAATCAGTTAAAACATTTAAAGCTCAGTCAAAGCTAAAACAGTTTTTCTGGTATGGTACCAAAACAAACAATCGGTTGTTTCCACGAATCAATCGGTTGTTTTAGTTTTAAGAGCTCAACCATTTGAAAAACAGTTTTCAACCTTTTTTAAAAACACCTAAGTATAAAACAATCGGTTGTTTTTCACTTAGTTTGAAAAACACTTTTCTTTTAAAAGATTGAGAATGCCTATGCTTTGGATTCAATCAAGAGTGGATTACATAACCAATCTACCCCAGATCCTATCTAGGACAACTCAGCAACAGCAAACACAACCTAGCCTTCAACATCCTTCAAAGGGTTTGGATTCTTCAAAGCTTGAACACTACTTGGTTCAACAATTTGGTTTGGGTTGTTATACGAGTTGTTAGTTTTTGTTTATTTCCTTGGCCCATGTTCCCTTTTTTATAAGTGTACTTCTGTAATTACAACAAATTCACTGAAGTAAATAATATTTTCTCCTTACCTTTGTACTAGTTATTCTTCTTTTTATGCTTCTTCAGACTTAGGGTTCATCAAGTCTTTTTTTCTGTTCATTCTGGTTTCGTTTACAGTATTAATATTACAGCGCCTCATTTGATCCAAAGTGCAAGCGCTTTTGTCTTTTACGCAGGGTCTCTTTTTCACCGATTGGATTGAAGCCACAACACCTTCCACCATCTATTGCAAGGCACATCTTCATCTCAGTTTTGCATTAATCGTGTTAATGGAATAAGTAAAACTTTATAGTTTTTCTAAGTAGAAAAGAGAAAAGAAAACTGAAATGCCTTTTCTCAATTGTTACTTTGTTGTTGGGATTTGTCTTCCTTGCAAGTGAACCGATTTTACATTGGGTCAACATGTTATTTTGATTTGTTTTAAGAAAACTTTAAAAATAAATAAATTTAAATAATATTTTTAAAATTTAAATTTTAGGTATAATTATTTGAAATATAAATTATAATATATTATTATTTATTTATTAAATATAAATATTATTTTATAAAACACATTCACAGTAAACTACCATATTAAAAATGACCGATTTAATTTAACTAATAATTTCTTAATTTGAGTTAATTTATTTTATTGACTTTTCAAACTAGTTGGACGGGTTTAGTATAGGAATTAAAAAAATATATAAAATGATATTTAGATATTTTATTATTAAAGTGAAAATCTCATGTAGATAAATTTTTTATATAGGTTTTATATTTTTATTTAGATATCTAATATGATTTTTTATCATTTTAAATAATCGAAAGTTATTTTTTGACATTTAGTAGTGAGTAGAGTAAAGTTGTTTAATCATATTTATGTTTAGAGCAAGTTCCTTTATGATCTCTCTTCTTTTAAGTAAATTTTGAGTTTTTTGTTCACGTGAGTATATATGTTTTGCATGTAGTGTCTTTGACTTTAGGATTAGTCTTTATTAGTTTAGGGTCATATTGAAGTGTTCAGATAATTGATCAGGATTATGTGGTGCAAGTTAAATTATCCTTATTTTCTTTAGGGGTTAGAGCTTTTTGTGAGTGTTCATCCTTTTAATCAAGCAAGAGAAGCTAGTTTTATCTTTCAATAGAAATTTAGGTTTCAAGGGAATTGAGATGCAACTTTTGGAGTATTTTTTGCATCAAATTCTCTTAGCATCAACACCCTACACCTACTACCAACACCCAATGCTCAACGCCAACATCATGTGCTTAGTGCAAGCACCTTGAGATCAAGCTCCAACTTCCTAAGCTCGAGTCGTTTTCACAACACTTGTCATCTTCGCTTAGTTATCTTTTTGTTTCTTTTATATAGGTCATAAAATTGAATTAAATCTTATAAAAATTTACCACTTTGTAAATTATAACCGATTACAACTTTCTAAGACCTATATTTGATAAATTTGTGCAACTTAAGTGTTTAAAACAAGTAAATCTAACATTTATCAAAATGAAAAACAAATATTAGTTATATATTCAATTTATTTTTTGAAATTTTAAATGTATGTGATCAATGTTGATATTTTTTAATTATTTTAAATGTATAATTATTTGTGTAATTGAATGATATGTTGATGAGTGAGATGAACTATGAATCACGTGGAATATGATTCAAACATAGTATTTTCAAGAAAGAAAATACTATGCTGAGGTTGTTAGGATGTACATTGATTAGGGGTTCATCTAGAAGGAGATATCCTAACTCTATTGATATATTTGAATCATATAAAGGAAGATTATCAAGTGGTCAAATCATATGATTGAGTCTGAAGTTTGAAAAATAACTGATAAGAGCAAATCATATATGGATAAACCCTATCATATGAGTTTAATGAATTCATATGTTTATGTGATTGTGTGGAGAGATTCCCCAATGAGAGTAGTAGCACAAATGTAGATCTTTTAATCTGAATCAATTCACATGTCTTCCGGAAGTACAGTCAAATGTCAATGTGTGGATGTGAGTTAATTTCTGTCATGAGTGATGTTGAACATGAGATATTTGTAAGTGCTTGATTGTTTAGTACATGAAGATTGATGAAATGTAATGATTCATATATTCATAATTGTATTCATTGAATTAGATGAAATATGGCTATTCATATTTTTTTTGTGATTGAATTTTTTGAATCTAATTATTGAAAGTTTTAAAAATCTCTAATTTATCCAATTTTCTTGTAGTATTTGTTGTTTTTAAAATTTTGTAATATTCGTACTTTAGATGAAAGTAGAGGCTACAAGTGATAAATCTTAATAGTAAGGAGTTAGTATAAAAATACGGAAAAACCTTTTATCTTTTGATATATGTATTTAAATTTGTTTATATAAAGAAATAATATTTTGTAATCCAATATTATATAAAATATATATATATATATATATATATATATTACGTGTCAATAAAACAAAACTATTCTTCATCATCTTAATTAATATATATATATATATATATATATATCAAAATTTGATATATGAATTACATTAGAAGAAAAGGTTATTGATAATAAATATTCATAATGAAAAAAAGTAGCTTTAATTAAAATAATATATTTCAAGAAAATAACAAGACTTCCTCAACACTAGGTCAAGAATTGTGAAAGTAGTAGCTAGAAGAAGAATAAGGATTCCAATTTCGTTAGGTGAAGTCACTCTCAACAAGTCTTTTGGAAACTTAGTCAAACTATAAGACATCAAAGATCAAGGATTAGGATTGATTCACACAAAAATATAAAAAATATTGGTGAAAAAAAATCAAATTTGAGTTATGAGATAAAGGATCAAACAGACTATTTCTAAAGATGGGTTAAGTTTTAATAACAAAAGTTACATTACAAAGATAAATAACAATATTCATCATCGAAATGATTGGATGAAGTAGAATTTTCTACTCATTTTGAGAAGAAGACAATTTAAGGTTTCTTCCATAACAATACAAAAAAAAATCATGAAATAGAAACCAATTTTTAGAGACCAAAATAATTAGTTGCAATAGACTAAAAAAATTAGTTTCTATTATTGTTAAATAGGTTTTATCTCTCTATTATATATCAATTGTAAAAATAGTATCAGGGGATGTAGCTCAAATGGTAGAGCGCTCGCTTTGCATGCGAGAGGCACGGGGTTCGATCCCCCGCATCTCCAGTTTTATGAAAACTTTTTTTTTTTATGTTTATTCTTTTATTTTCTGTAGAAATTATTGTTTTTTTCTTGTTAAAATTTATGAAAAATTGTTTTGGACAACATTTTTGTCTTCTTTTGCTCAATATTATCCATCAAAACAAATAAATATCGAAAGTTTATACTTTTCATATTCATATTCTTATAAACAAGACATCGTGTAAACAAAGATTTGTGTACAAAATTTGACAAAAATGTATATCATATTTTTTTGCTATTTTTCTTTTATAAACATATATTTTTATTTTGCACCTTCAATTTCGCTCATGGAAGGTTCAATTAGAGGAATTTCACATTTAAAAACTTTTGCTCCCTAATTTTTTAGTCTCTTATTTCTCAAATGAATTGATTTACCAGTTTAGAATGTAATTGTCAAGAATCTTCAAGATTTCATAGCAAATCTATAATTACTCATTAAAAATTAAAAGAAATTAAAGGAATAAAGAAATAAAACTACGTAATGTTTTTTTAAACTAGTTCACTTTCAGTCGAATAATTTTTTTATTGGTTAAAACCAAAAGGTTTTACAAATAAAATTATGTAAAATATTAGTAGATTGTTCACTAACGTTGTATTTGCTTCAGATTGATTTGCAGTATTTGCTTCAGCTGATATCTTTGGGACAGAGGGTGAAAAGTCAGAGAAAGTGGAAGAAAGTAATGAATGTGGTGTGATTTATGTACCAATAATATGTATACAAGTTTATAAAGAAAGTACTGAATGTGATGCAATTTATATACCAATAATGAGCATAAAAGTTTATAAACAGGAAAATAAATTTTATATTTATTGTTTTTATAAAAAAGTAACATTTAAAAAGGTAAAAAATTATTTTTAATAATATTTTTATATTTAGTTTTACATTTAATTTTTAAAGTGGTCATTATTTACATGAAATAAATATATATAAAAATCTGAATATTAATTATTCTTTTTCTAAATTTTAATTAATTAATTTTTACTTGTTATATGTGTATATAATAAATATGTTAATATTAACTGATAATTACTTTAAATAAATGAATATTCTTCAGATAAAATATTGATAGCAGTTTCTTTTGCGCCTAATAATTCACTAATCTAATTAGTGATTCACTAATCTAATTAGTGATTCACTAATCTAATTAGTGATTCACTAATCCGATGTGATTATTGAAGCAAATAAGTTTGACTTATATGCCCTAAAAAAATATCCTAAATAGATAGTAATGAATTTATTAATTTTTATAATACGTGTTTTAAAAATTGCAACTTTATATAAATTTACAAACACTTTTATACCATATTAAATCATCACGGTTATGCATGATAAATTTACTAATTTATAATAAATATCTTAAAAATCATATTTTTAATCTAATAATAAGTATTCTTTCAAGAAAGGAACCTGTAAATGTTTTACATTCTCATTTATATTCAAAGTTATTTTGAATGACAAGTCAATTAATTTTTATAAAAGTATTCTACTAATAATTTATGATTAGATAATAATTTTTATTTATTTATTTATAAACAAATTAATCATCTGCCCAATAATTGTTTATACTATATCTAATACTATCTCTCCTTTTCATTTGACAAGTACTATGTCACTAGCTTTTGAGTTAAATTATGTTTAACTTAAACAGTTAGTTTATAAATCATGAGAATATACTGTTTATGTGTATACTAGTAAAAGTTCATTTTGTTTATATCATGAATCAAACACATGTAGTGAAGTTACATTTGTCTTTTAAAAGTTATCTTGTTTTAAAGGAAGTGTTTTTATTTTTATTAAACTAAAATGTAATTGGTACAATTTAACTCCTAACACTAACTTCAACCCTAATCTTAACCTTAACTCTATATAAGTAAATCATATTTTTTTTTAATTAATTTTAATGATAAATGTAAAATTGTAATCTTACTTTTTTTATCAATAAAAAAAATTATTTATCAATCATACCTATGAGATCACACACAAATTTTCACAAACGAATTTAAAGACATGACAAATTTACACCGCATATTTTTATACTAGTTCGTTTGTAAAAGCAGACTACGTACAATTCTTGGGCAGACTAATATTGCAAAAGATATAACAAAGTATTATTTAGAACTTAGACACTCTTGACAAGATAACTTGAGTATTATTTGAACACAACCACTTCTAGCTAAGACTTGAGTAGTTTTTGGAACACAACCACTCCTAGCTAAAAGAGTTTTACAAAGAAAGAGTGATTTAAACGATTACACGATTTTACCCACTAGATAGATAGTTAATGTTTTTCAATAGATACAAAGTTTGTACACTCTTCTAGTTTGCTATTGAGCACAAATAATGTTATTGTGAAGCTCAGGGCACAAAAAACTTTGAGTTAGAATATGGATAGTGTTTCAACAACTCTAAATCACTTCTTATTATTCTTTAACCAGAGAGGACTGCTTTATACAAAATGTTGAGGAAAGATTTATTATAAATCATTTTCTGCTTGTTGAGAAATTTTAACTCAGGTCTTAACCTTCAAGCTTGTGTGTTTGTCCTTGCTAAGATATAAAGATACATTAAAAGTATTCCATGCAACATTAAATACTTATTTCTTCTTCAAAAAACATCTCAATAGCTAAAATTACTTATCATACCTAGGTCAAAGAGATTTCACCCAAAATGGAGTAAAGCAAAAGATTGTAGCAACATATAGCCTTTCCAAGGGTTGATATAAGGCATGTCAAGATGCTTATTAGGGTAGAACAACTTTAACGTGCCTTTCGGGAGATCTTTCATGTAAATAGGAACTTTAAAAAATCTTTTTAAAGACGTAAAAATGAAAATATTCCCTTTAACACAAAAATTTTTTATAAATAATTTCTTAAAGTACAACATTAATTTAAGATTTGTGAGAATATTGACTATAACTTTACTTATCTAACAAAGTAAGAGATCAAAATGTGTTATATCGTCCTTAAAATAAAGCACTGACATCTTTTATGTTTAGAAAAATTATCAAACATATTTATACTTTACTTTATTGTTAAACAATAATTAATAAAAAACATTAAGATACTTTACTCTAATATATATATATATATATATATATATATATATTAGAATAAAACAATCCATGTAAGATAAAAAAAGTAAGGTTGCTCTAACAACAAGTAATCCTCTTCTAGATTATCTAGAAATATGCTTGAATATAACTTTCTAACTTTTCTCACTTAAGAGTTGATCCTGCCTGTTGACCGGAGCGCTGGAGAATGTCTCGTCAAAGGATCGACGTGCGCACCGCTTCTCACCTCCGTTCCTCTTCGGGATCTATCTCAAGAACCTGCAAAGAAACGATACGGCGCCGCTGCGGCCGATCGCACTCCGACGCTCAAGTCAGTGACGGTATCACCAAATACTAAGAACGAGAACCGTGCAAATCCTCTCTCACTCGCAAGCGTAAAGTGTATGAACTGAACGTGCGTACCTCAGAAAGTTTGTTAAGAGCTCTTATATACCTGGTGACTTTCTCTCTCCTGGCAGTTGCAGACTTGGACACGTGGCCCGCATCCAACCGTACACGTGCCATCATCTGGAGGCTCCCTGACTTGGCGCTGCTTCTACTCTCATTTTGGCTAAGTTACGTATGCATGGTACTGCCCAGTGCATAGCGAACTTAGGAGTGCGATCTCTACTGAAACTGGCGAGTTAGGGCCTTCATACACCTTCCCTGTGGTCTCGCCGGCCGCCTTCATAATCTGCTTCTCTTTCATCTTTGGCGATGTGCTTGTTCTGGCGATCTCCGACTGCTTGGTCGCCTGAGTCTACATCTGGCGACTTCATCTTCAACATGGCGATCGCCTATTCTGGTAAACTGGAAATCGGAACACGCCAACTTAATCAATCGGCGACTACACGTGCCTCCCGACTTCCTTCCTATCTGCCAACCTGGCGCCTTGTTAACACGCCTACACTGTAGCAGGGTGCCACGTCATCACACCCGATCACCAGGGCGGTACACAAGCCCCCCAGTCTTAAGCGAAGACTTGTCTAGCGAAAAGACTGAAAGAGCCCTCGTTAACACCGATCTACGTGGCACTGACGCAGAATTCCAAGCGGTTGTACTTTCTGCTGCTCTGACGCTCCACCAAACCCTTCACCCATCGTCCGACACGTGGCTTCATCAACGGCTCTCTTCATCTGCCGTTAGCGCTTCCCAACTTATTTCGAAAACCCTTAAACCCATTACGCTCCACTGTTCCATCACCTTCTTCGTGCTTGCAAACGCTCTCACTTCCCTCTGCGAAAACTCTCGACGCTCTTCAACGCTCTAGACCACCACCTTCCTTCACCGTCTTCCTGATCATCGAAAGGTAACTACTTTCCTTCATCTGCTGGGTTTCCTTGCATTTTCATCGATTTGCATCATCCTGTAACTGCCTGGTGCATACGCTGTGGGTTGTTTTTCCATTTCTCCTTCTGCGTAACTTAGGGCTTTGTCGATCGTCGCGACGAACATACATTCGTTCGTTTTTTCACCTTCCTTCTGTGATCGAGTCAGCCTCTGTAATCCCCTGATCGTTTTTTCTTTCTTCTTCCTTTGCAGTTGCTATCATGACTCGCACAAAGATCACCCCGAACCCCCCTCCTTCAGCACGAAACCCTTCTTCACAAGCACACGACCCAACACAAGTTCGTGGTGCTTCCTCTTCGCAGGCTGAGAGGCCTGCATCTTCCCAAACTGCCCTGGCTCAGGCGACTCCATCTAACACTGGAGGAGCCCCCGCCCCTCTGCTAGACTTCAAAACGCTATACCCCTGGGCTAACCCAACCCTTCTGAAGGAGACCTCGTCGGTGAACACTGCGGGAGCAGTTCTGCGGTTGACTAAGGGGGATGAGGCCTATCAATCGTTTCACAAGGAGCACGACGAGAGGATGATGGTGCTGCCTTGCCCCGCCGCTCTGCCAGTGTGTGCCGATGACAAAGTAAGCGCCGACGGGCCCTTCTGCTTTGTCTACACCACTTTCTTCAAGAAGGTCAAACTCAGGTTCCCTCTCACCCGATTCGAGAGGGAACTCTTGACCGAGCTCAACATCGCTGTCGCCCAGCTTCACCCCAACAGCTGGGCGTTTGTTCGAGCCTTTGAAATAACGTGCGCCCACCTGGGTTTGCCCGCGTCGGTGGACGTGTTTTTGTTTCTGTTTGAGGCCAAGCACCCAGGCGACCGCCTGTGGGTCAGCCTGAATGCCATTGCTGGGAGGTCCATTTTCACCATCTTCCAGCAATCGTACAAGGACTGGAAGGGGAAGTTCATCCAAGTACGCGCAAACGATAAAGACACTTCCCTTCTCGACGGCTTCCCCTTGTACTGGGTGGACAATGGGGAAAAAGGAGTCCAAGAGCTGCTTCAGGAGGCCCAGAAGTCCTGATAGCATGGGAGCTTTGGACCGAGACCTCTGTCTATTCTGGAAGAGGGTGGCAGATGCCAACATAACATTCCTGACCCCCACCCTGATCTCCTTCGAATTCTTTGAGGATCAGTTAGAATTCCAAATAGGTTAGGGCGCTACACTCTTGTCTTGATATTGCTTCTGATACTGCTTCTGGGCGTCTTGTGCGATACGCACAAGACTTTGGTTTTACCTTTTCTGCATATACCTGTTTTGCTGTTTCATTACCTCTTACACTTATCCTTTTCTTCTCTGAGCTAACTCATGCACTTTCGTTTCATGCAGACACCATGTTGGGTAAGAACATGCTCGCCGACTTAAAGGCGCTCGCCCGAAACCACGGGTTGGCGACCGGTTCCCAGACGGTTCCCAACTCGGCAGTCGAGAAGGCTATCGTTCATGGGCGATCACCGCCCAAGGAACCCACCCAGCGCAAAAAACTGGTCCTTAAGAGGCCTAAGCGAAAAGCCCCCCAAATCGTTCAAGAGGAGGAAGAAGAGGACGACGAGGTCACAGAGGATGGCCTTGTCACGAAAAGGAAGAGGGTGGCACCACCTTCTCCACCCCCTCTTCCAACCTCACCACCACCATCAACGCCTGCTCCTCCTCCCTCATCGCCAACACCACAAGCCCCCTCATCACCAGTGCAAGCAGTTCCGCTGGCCGCTGCGCCACCTGCAGCTGAGGCCCAAGAGCCAAATTTCTTGGAGGACCCCCCGAGCGCCTCTACGCCACACATGTCAGCAGGAGGGGGCCCCCCTTCAAACACTTCAGCTGCAGGAAACGTTCCAGTCGGGGATGAGGTTGCTCACACCTCTCCAATCCTAATTACCGAATCCCCGATTGCGTCGCCATGCCAAGAAGCAACCACTGAAAATATTGCTAAGGAAGGTGGTGGCGAGAACCCTCAACAAGCCCCCTTGGCGCCTCTCCAAGCCGCAAACCTTTCCCTCGAGGTCACAAGGATGTGGGAGCCTTTGACTGCTAAACTGAAAACCATAGCAGAGGATATCCCGTCGATCATAACGAGGGCTGTGGAGAGCTCCACCAGGAGGCTTCAAGATGATCTCTTCAACCTCAGGACTGACAACAGCACCATGAGGCTCGAGGTGGAGAAATTGTCTGCCAATCTGACGCTCGCGGAGATGGAACACTCCCGAGTAGAAGACGTGATGAGCACCGAGCTCAGATTGGCGTGTCAAGAGGCCACCGACCTTCGCCGCAAAATTCATGATCTTGCCCAAGAGAAAGTTGAGCTAGAAAGCAAAATCGTGCCTCTGCGCACCAAGGCGAGCGACCTGGAGGCTCACATTCAAGCTGACGCCGCCAAGTTGCGAAAACTGGAGCAGAGGTCGATTGACCGCGAGAAGCTACTTGGGCAAGTAGAGAAAGCGAGGGACGACACCATGGCTGATCTCGCCGAGGCAAACAAGGAAAAAGGGAAGATGGCTGCCGAGTTGACCCAAGCTCAAACGGAATCCAAGAAGGTTGCTGACGACCTTCTCCATGCTCAAGAGACCAACGAACAACTCCGAAAACAGGTCGAAGAGCTGGAGCAGCAGAACAAGGAGCTCAAGAAACAGGTTGAAGAACTTCAAGGGCAAATTGAAGAACTTAAGCTAAGCTCTGCTCAGATTCTGGTTGCTGGATTCGAAGCCGCTCGGGAACAATTCGCATGCCTATTCCCTGATCTCGACCTCAGCATGGTGTCGTTAAACAACGAAGTGGTAGATGGAAAGGTCGTTCCCGCCGAAGACTCAACCAATTCCACCTCATCTGCTACTTTATAATTTTGCTTGTATATACCTTGTAACAAAAACTTGCGCAGATGTGTTTTAAACTGATACATATCTTATGACAAAGCTTGGATATTCTTTCTTCTGACTTCTTTAAGTGCTTTCACCTTCTTTGTATGTTTAACTTTGTCGATTTTAACTTAGCGATTTTGCAAACGCGACCTTTGACGTAACTGCCTCGAGCCAATTCAAACTTAAGCAATAATCGCTTTGAACAACTTGTACTCTTGAGGCACTAACCTGATCACTGTAACTCAATCATTGGCTCAAACAACGTCCCACTCGACCTGCTTTATCAAACAGATCTTTCAATCTTCTCGCCGTGTTTGAACTTTTCCCGATCGCCAAGACCTCTTGGCAACACCAGCTTTTCCTAGCCTCATGCTTTGGCAATCGTTTCTTTATCTGGGGTAGAAACGCCCTTTGGGATCTTCCTTTGCCCCCCTGAACTTCAGAGCAAAAGACCGGCTGACTAGGCGTTCTCTTCGAACCTACCTTAGCCACCTTTCAAGCTTCTTCCACCCGCTTCGCCATACCTGAACTCGTTCGAGACGAGAAGGATTTTATCTTGCCTATGCTCGCATATAAGCGAGAAGGTCTTTAACTCGCCTGAACTCGCTCAACGGCGAGAAGGTCTTTTGACTCGCCTGAACTCGCTCAACGGCGAGAAGGACTTTATTTGGTGCCTCAACTTGCCCAGGGTGTACATCTCCTCCCCCCTGGATGCACTGAGGACCTTTTCTTTCTCTCGCCTGCACTCGCTCGACGGCAAGGAGGTCTTTAACTGGCCTTAGCTCGCACAACGGCGATAAGGACTTTATCCGGTGCCTCAACTTGTCCAGGGTGTACATCTCCTCCCCCCTGGATGCACTGAGGACCTTTCTCGCCTGCACCCGCTCGACAGCGAGGAGGTCTTTTACTTGCCTCTACGTTGCCCCAGGAGTTACATCTTCTCGCTCCCAGAAACACGGAAGACTTTTTCTCTTTCTCGCCTGCACTCGCTCGACGGCGAGGAGGTCTTTTACTTGCCTCTACGTTGCCCCAGGAGTTACATCTTCTCGCTCCCAGAAACACGGAGGACTTTTTCTCTTTCTCGCCTGCACTCGCTCGACGGCGAGGAGGTCTTTTACTTGCCTCGGGATGCGCGAGAGCGTTGAGGTCTTTCATCTGGTGCCTCCGATCGCCGAAAGACGATGAGGACTTTGAAAACTTAACTGGTGCCTCCAATCGCCGAAAAATGATGAGGACTTAAACTTAACTGGTGCCTCCAATCGCCGAAAAACGATGAGGACTTAAACTTAACTGGTGCCTCCAATCGCCGAAAAACGATGAGGACTTAAAACTTAACTGGTGCCTCTAATCGCCGGAAAACGATGAGGACTTAAAACCTTTTAGAAAGCACGCGATATATCTTTTCTTGCCTTAAATCATGTACAAATGACAAGGTCTTTCTTCAAAACTTTTGAAAATAGCACACATGCAATCTGAAAACACCTTATACTTCGAAAACTCTTCTTTTATTGGGTAGCCTCATTAAAAACCCTCCTTAGGGAAAAAAGAGTGCCCCCTTCAAACTATTTTAACAGAGACATTGTAATATAACATTGTGTTTGTCTTTACTTACAAAGCCCTTAACTATAGTACAACTTCAGGTGTGTGGCGTTCCAGGTGCGAGGAATCGCCCCTCCCTCCAGCGTCTCTAAGCGGTAGGCCCCGTTCCCGAGCGCCTCGGTTATTCTGAACGGTCCAGTCCACTTGGGTGATAGTTTATTCTCCATCTCGTACTGGTGGGCCTTCCTCATCACCAGATCGCCTTCTCTAAACTGCCTTGGCATCACCTTTGAGTTGTATCTTCGCTCGATCCTCCTCTTCACCGCCTCAGCCTTCAGCCTCGCCTCTTCCCTGACTTCATCCAGCAGATCCAGGTTCAGCCTTCTCTCTTCATTCGAGTCTTCCTCTACAAAGTTCTGGAATCTCAGCGAGCTCTCCTGGATCTCCACCGGAATCATGGCGTCACACCCATAGACCAAGCTAAACGGGGTCTCATGGGTTCCTGACTGCTCGGTGGTGTGGTACGCCCAAACTATACGGGGCACCTCCTCAGCCCAACTTCCCTTGGCTTTCTCAAGCCTTCTCTTCAAACCTCTCAACAACACCCGATTAGCTGATTCCACCTGGCCATTTGTTTGAGGGTGCTCGACGGATGCAAACACTTGTTGAATTCCTACCCCTTCGCAAAGCTTCTTCAACAGGTGGCTTGCAAACTGCGTCCCATTATCTGACACCAGGCGTTTAGGCACTCCAAACCGGCACACGATGTTCTTCCATACAAAACCTTCGATCTTGTGTGCGGTGATCTGGGCCACTGGTTCTGCTTCAATCCACTTGGTGAAATACTCAATCGCCACCACCAAGTACTTCATTTGCCTGATCGCCAGCGGGAAAGGTCCCAGGATGTCGATTCCCCAAGTATGAAACGGCCAAGGGCTATAGATCGACTTCAACTCCTCGGGAGGTGCCTTATGCCAATCGGCGTGCTGCTGGCATTGTTTGCAGCACTGGGCGTACTTCTTGCAATCTTCTCTCATAGATGGCCAATAGTAGCCTGCACGGAGAGTCCTCGCGGCCAGAGCTCGACCCCCGACATGGCTTCCACATATACCTTCGTGGAGCTCTGCCATAATTCTCGTGCACTTCTCACCGTGTATACACTCCAGGAGTGGGTGAGTGAACCCAAACCTGTACAGATCGCCATCAATCAATGTATACTTGCTGGAATTTTTCTTTACCTTCCTAGCTTCTGTTGGATCCAGCGGGAGGAGGCCATCTGCCAAGCACCGCTTGTACTGCGTTATCCAAGTGTCTGGCTCATGGGCGGCGCAGACCTGCATCACGTCCACCTTCTCTCCTCGACATGCTCTAATTCTCGGCGATCTCAGAGTTTCTTGCGTCAAAGACTTATGGCTTCTCGCTGCTCTCTCCGTCGACCTGCTTATCTGAAGGACCAGGTGATCTGCTACAAATGCCCTCGGCGTCTTCAGAGTTTCTTGAATCACCGTCCTCTGCCTACCCCCCTTGCCTGAGCTGGCGAGCTTAGCGAGCAAGTCAGCTCGGGCATTCTGCTCTCGGGGCACATGTACTACTTCAAAAGAGGCAAAGGAACTCTTCAATTCCTGTACATACGCCAAGTAAGCCGCCATTTGTGGATCTTTAGCCTGGAACTCGCCTGTTACTTGCCCTGTGACTAGCAGCAAGTCACTCTTAGCCATCAACACCCTAGCTCCCATCTCCTGGGCCAGCAAAATCCCGGCGATCAGCGCCTCATACTCTGCTTGATTGTTGCTGGCTTTGAAGGCAAACCTCAAAGATTGCTCAATCAGCACGCCATTGGGCCCTTCCAATATGACTCCAGCACCGCTACCCTGCTGGTTCGACGATCCATCCACCGAGAGTACCCAACGGAAGTCGTCTCCTTCAACCCGCGTCGCCTCTGATGAGAGCTCGACCACAAAATCTGCAAAGATTTGCCCCTTGATCGGGCCTCGAGGCTCATATTTAATGTCAAACTCTGACAACTCCACTGCCCACTTCACCATTCTTCCCGCAACGTCGGGTTTCTTCAAGACCTTCTGGATGGGCAGGTCAGTCATCACCAGTATTGTGAAACTGTGGAAGTAGTGGCGCAACCTCCTCGCCGAAAACACCACAGCTAGCGCAGCCTTCTCCAGGGCCTGATATCTCGTTTCTGGGCCCTGCAACACTTTGCTCACAAAATAAATAGGCTTCTGAGCCTGATCTTGATCCTGGGCGAGCACCGCACTCACAGCCCTCTCAGTCACAGCGAAATACAACCTGAGAGGGATACCCGCCAGTGGTTTGCACAGAACCGGCGGGCTCGCCAGATACTCTTTTAGCTTGACGAAAGCTTCCTCGCATTCTTTCGTCCAAGCGAACTTGTTATTGCGCCGCAGACATTGGAAATAGGGATGCCCCTTTTCTCCGCTAGCTGACACGAAGCGAGATAGGGCTGCCATCCGACCTGTCAGCTGCTGAACTTCTTTCACTGTAGCCGGGCTTCTCATCGCCAAGATGGCGGCGCACTTTGTCTGGGTTGGCTTCTATCCCCCTTTCAGTCAAGAGAAAACCCAAGAACTTTCCAGCCTCCACGCCGAAAATGCATTTCTCCGGGTTGAGCTTTAACTTGAACTTGGCGATCGTCGTGAACAATTCTTCCAAGTCTGCAACGTGCTTGCTTTTCTCCTGCGAGGTCACGACCATGTCATCGACGTAGGCTTGCACGTTCCTTCCCAGCATTGGTGCAAGTACTCGATCCATCAACCTCTGGTACGTGGCCCCCGCGTTCTTCAGCCCAAACGGCATCACCTTGTAGCAGTAGCACGACCTCTCCGTCATGAAAGCTGTTTTTTCTTCATCCATGGGATGCATCTTGATCTGATTATAGCCCGAGAAGGCATCCAGGAAACTTAGCAGCTTGCACCCTGCAGCACTATCAACCAGGGCGTCAATGCTTGGTAAAGGATACGAATCCTTTGGGCAAGCTTTGTTCAGATCGGTGAAATCGACGCACATGCGCCATTTCCCGTTACTCTTCTTCACCAGTACGACATTCGCCAACCATTCAGGGTACTGGACTTCCCTGATGTGGCCTGCAGCAAGGAGTTTCTGTGTTTCGTCCCTAATCGCCTACCTCCTCTCTTCATTGAATTTTCTCCTCCTTTGTCGCACCGGTCTCACCATGTTGTCCATCGCCAGATGATGGCACAAGAAGTCGGGATCGATCCCGGGCATGTCCGAAGCGGACCAAGCAAACGCGTCCAGATGCCGCTCAATCACCTTGGCGATCTGGTCCTGGAGATCGACCTCCAGAGATCTTCCGAGCTTGAAAACTTTCCCTCCGATCTCCTTCTCGAGCCACTGCTCGACAGGTTTGGGCCTGGATTCTGTGGCGATCACCGCCCTGGCGATTCCCAGTTCTCTCGCTTCCTCGGGGCGATTCCGCGCCTCTTCCTCCTCCAGGCCAGCATTTCTCTCCCCTAGCTCAGCGTCTATCATCTCTACATCCCTTCCGGCGGCCTCCTCTGATACCGGCGGTCTGGGCTTCACGCCGGGAGGTGGGGTGGTTGTTACATAACTCACTGATCTTTTGTTTTTTGAGCTATTCTCATAGCACCTTTTCGCTTCTTTCTGATCAGACTTGATCGTGATCACCACCCCTTCCATGGACGGCAACTTCACCTTCATGTGCTGTGTCGACGGAATGGCGCCTATCCTGTTAAGAGTGGGCCTTCCCAACAGAATGTTATATGCTGAAGGGGCGTTTACGATGAGGTACTTGATTTTCTCCGTCCTCGACCCCGCCTCATCTGTAAACGTGGTTCTCAGCTCAATGTACCCCCCGACCTCCACCTGGTCACCAGCAAATCCATATAAGCACCCTCCATAGGGCCTTAGCTGGTCAAGGGGCAATTCCAGCTGCGTGAAAGTCGGCCAGAACATCACGTCTGCCGAGCTTCCTTGGTCCACCAGAACTCGGTGGACCTTCCTCCCTGCTGTTATCAACGAAATAACTATGGGATCGTTGTCATGAGGCACAACGTCCCGAAGATCCTGCTTTGTGAACGTAATGTCCACTTCCGGCGAGTGATCTTCAAACATGTCCACTGCCATCACCGATCGCGCATACTTTTTCCTCTGCGATGCGGTGCATCCACCACCTGAGAAACCCCCTGCAATGGTGTGGATCTCCCCGTGGATTGGCATCTCGTGTTGCTGGGCTTCTCCAGCTGCTGGCTGGGAACTCGACGCTCCCCCCGTCCTTCTATCCAACAGATAGTCGTTTAGGAAACCGCTCTTAACCAGATCGTCGAACTGGTATCCTAAAGACAAACACGAGTCCAGGTTGTGGCCAAAACACTGGTGGAACTCGCACCAGGCGTCCGGCTTTGACCCCAGCACCTTGTCTCCCACCTTCTCGGGCGCCTTCAACCTAGCAGATATGTTAGGGATAGCGATCAGGTCCGCTACTCCCATGACGAATTTGTGCTTAGGCGGGCGATTGTACTCCCGGCGTGCTGGTTGTTGGCGCGCTTGGCTTCTTCCCTTATTTCTCCTATCGTAAGGATAGCGAGTCCTTTGGTCTTTCCTGGCCGCCGCCGCCGTTTCCAGCACCCTCTGCGGCTGGATCCTGGTCTGGGCGCGTGGTCTGGCGGGAGCCACGCTGCCTCTCTTCTCGGCGACTTCACTCTCGTCGGCGATGTGGGCCACCGCAAGTCGCCTGACTTCAGCAAACATCGCTGGATGAGCCCTGATCAAGGCCTCGCAGAATGGCCCTGGCTGCACGCCCTTCTTGAAGGCATAGACCAGCATTTCTTCATCCTTGGCCGGCGATCTGACCATCTGCGCTCCGAAGCGATTGAGGTAGTCTCTGAGGGACTCCCCATGGTACTGCCTTATATCAAACAGATCATAGGACACCCTCGGCAGTGCCTTATTCACAATGTATTGCTCGACAAAGATTTTCGAGAATTGTTGAAAATTGGTTATGTGGCCATTAGGCAGGCTCACAAACCACTCCATCGCCGTTCCATGGTGGGCGCCTGATGATCCTGCCTGTTGACCGGAGCGCTGGAGAATGCCTCGTCAAAGGATCGACGTGCGCACCGCTTCTCACCTCCGTTCCTCTTCGGGATCTATCTCAAGAACCTGCAAAGAAACGATACGGCGCCGCTGCGGCCGATCGCACTCCGACGCTCAAGTCAGTGACGGTATCACCAAATACTAAGAACGAGAACCGTGCAAATCCTCTCTCACTCGCAAGCGTAAAGTGTATGAACTGAACGTGCGTACCTCAGAAAGTTTGTTAAGAGCTCTTATATACCTGGTGACTTTCTCTCTCCTGGCAGTTGCAGACTTGGACACGTGGCCCGCATCCAACCGTACACGTGCCATCATCTGGAGGCTCCCTGACTTGGCGCTGCTTCTACTCTCATTTTGGCTAAGTTACGTATGCATGGTACTGCCCAGTGCATAGCGAACTTAGGAGTGCGATCTCTACTGAAACTGGCGAGTTAGGGCCTTCATACACCTTCCCTGTGGTCTCGCCGGCCGCCTTCATAATCTGCTTCTCTTTCATCTTTGGCGATGTGCTTGTTCTGGCGATCTCCGACTGCTTGGTCGCCTGAGTCTACATCTGGCGACTTCATCTTCAACCTGGCGATCGCCTATTCTGGTAAACTGGAAATCAGAACACGCCAACTTAATCAATCGGTGACTACACGTGCCTCCCGACTTCCTTCCTATCTGCCAACCTGGCGCCTTGTTAACACGCCTACACTGTAGCAGGGTGCCACGTCATCACACCCGATCACCAGGGCGGTACAAGAGTCTTGAATGTCTTTAACCAAACTATACAAACTACAATAGAGTTTTTTTTAATACTTGACAAGTAGGTCACCATAGTTTGAGAATTAACTTGGACCTCTATAGATTGAATTCCTTTTTCTTTAGCTAAACATAATCCTAGGTAAAGTTTCCATAATTCTATCACAACCCATCTCTATTAGTAAGAGCTTCTCATTCAATTAAAAATATTGCTTATTCTACAAAATAGAGGAGATTGGATTTTGTCATGTTTTATCTTCTACAAATTCAATCGGATTAATTACTTCCCATAATCCAATTGGTAGTCATCATAGAATGAATCAAATCTAATTTTATCCGAATTGACAACTTAGTGAAAGATCTAACTTTAAAAAATATATAAATTATATAAATATTTAAAATTATAAAGTTATATGAAATTAAAAATTGATTATATATGAATTTATATAAAAGTGTATAAAATTATATGAATTAATATAAAAATATAAAGTATTTAATCTATATAACAAAATTATATAAAATACATAAATTATAATGTTATATAAAATTGTATAAATTATATAAAAGTATATAAACTAGGTTAACTATATACAATGACAGATTTATATAAAATTATAAACTAAAAAATTAATAATAACATTTTTAAAATTATAAAAATTTATAAGTTATATAATTATAAAATGATAAACTATATAATTATAAAATCATAAAATTATATAATTTATATAATGAAATTTATAAATTAATATAAATAATATGCAATATTTTTAAAAAAAAAAATCATATAATAAAATTATATACATTTATAAAATACAAAGTATATAACAGAATTTTTATTACTCTTAAATAATAATATTTAAAAAAAATTAAAAATAATAATTATGTTAGAAGGATTATAAATTGATTGTAAGAAGAAATAAAAAAATTGTCATTTTTAAATATTCATATCCATTTCTAAATTATTTAAGTTTGTTGTGATTAGTTTAAATAAAGAGATTAGATGATTACTTGAGTAAAAAATTGTGAAATTACTTATTTATATTTTGATCACAATTACCTATTTAAATTGTACCAAATAATAAAATTATTTTTATTTAATGAAAATAAATAAATAATCTAATTAAAACTCACTAAATTTTCTTATGAAAAAAAGTGTATCAAGTTAGTATGTAACAATTTTGAATTGAAACCACTTATAGAAAAAAAAATGTCTGATAGATTTTTTTTTTCTCTTAAAAAGCCCAAAATTCGAAAAAATGGCTTGGTTTGAAAAAACTTGACCCAGCTAAAATTAGGAAAGAAGTCAAAATTGGCAAGCTTGCCATGTCAGCAAGTTATTACACGTGTCAAAATATGATTAGTTACTCCACGTAAACTCTTTCTTACCTGCGCAAAACCTGCAACCCCTCTGCTCTTATTAGAGAATTCACAAAGCTTCATTTTTCATAGTTCGTAGTGTCCAAATTTTTTTCTTTTATTTCAATTTTTTCTTTAAAGTTTCTTCATCGATTCAATATCTTCAATAATCTGGTAAATCTTCTCTCTATATTTTCTCTTTGATTCGCTTCCGCGAATTCTCAGAATAACAGATCTGAGTCATATTCTGCCTCTGTTCGATCTGCATTTTGCATAGGTCAATGTTTTCTGAATGTTTGCTTTGTGTGAATGTTGTGGTCGTCTTTGTTCCGATTTTATTTTTTATTTGTTAGGGTTTGTTCTTGAATACGTTTGACTTGGCTCAGATGTAGCTTGATCGCGTTTTCTCGCATGATTTGATTGATGTCTCATCTTGAATATTTTTTTGTGTGATGATTGCTGGTATTGTGATTTTCACTGGTTGTCTGATTGGTTTGCCTGTATCATTGTAGTTATTTTTATTTTCCAAACCACAATGACATGCTAGGTTGCTAGTTTTTTTGAATTTTGGAATTGTTCAGTATCACCAATTTTGCCCATTTCCATTGAACATTTAAGCAACTAATTTAATTAATATTAGTTAATTAATAATATATAAAAACTTTCTTATGCTGAATCATGGGGGTGCATGACTAGTTTCTGGATGTGATAATCTTTCATTATTTCAGTTTTTTCCAGAGCTGAATCCCTTTTCTTTTTCCTTTTTTATATGACTTTTATTGTCACTATTTTACATGAATGAGTTGAATGCTCATAATCAAAATAATAGTAGAAACCTATGCTTTGGTGTTTTAATAGTTTCCTTATCCAATTAACCTCGGTGTAGTAGTCTTGTACATATATACTCCATGCATCATGGGTTTTGGGGACCAGATCTCATTTGTGATTCTTCATAAAGACTTGCAATTGAAATAACTTCATAAAGACTTACTGTGTCATGTTGATTTTTGCATTACTTGATTTTTTTCTTCTTTTGAATTGTCATTTGGATGCAGAGGTGTGCTTTTGAATTACAATTTGTGTTTCCCCCCTCTTATCTTGGTTTTTGCCTTTTTATATCAATTGTCATTTGGATGCAGAGGTGTGCTTTTAAAGTACAATTTCTGTTTTTCTCCACTCTTATCTATGTCATATAACTTTATGGCGCAGGTTAGATTCTTGTAGTCTGACAAGATGGGAGGTGGGTTTAGAGTGCTTCACCTAGTCAGACCATTTCTCTCATTTCTTCCGGAAGTTCAGACTGCTGACAGGAAAGTGCCATTTAGAGAGAAGGTCATATATACTGTGATCTCTCTGTTCATTTTTCTCGTTTGCAGTCAGCTCCCTCTGTATGGAATTCACTCTACAACTGGAGCAGATCCATTCTATTGGATGCGTGTTATCCTTGCTTCAAACCGTGGAACTGTTATGGAGCTAGGAATAACCCCCATTGTTACTTCTGGGCTGGTAATGCAACTCTTGGCTGGGTCAAAGATAATTGAAGTGGACAACAATGTGCGGGAGGATCGAGCTCTCTTGTTAGTATCTTTCTGTGTAACTTATTTATTTTCTTGTCACATGTTTTTCACATTTTTTCTTTTTACAATACCTATGATTTAGTTGGTTGGTTTCGTGGCTATCAATTTTTAATGCATTCATTCATTTAGTGACATATGCAGTTTATTCTCTCGTGCACTGGGTTATATCTTATGGCTGTCAGTTCTTATGAGCTTTTACATATTTTATGAGGTTTTGCACTGTTATAAATGTTTCATATTGACATAATTTCTTTTCGTATTCCAGAAATGGTGCACAGAAGCTACTTGGCATCTTGATAGCTATTGGTGAGGCAGTTGCATATGTTCTATCTGGGATGTATGGTAGTGTGGGCCAACTTGGAGTGGGAAATGCAATCCTCATTATCCTCCAGCTCTGTTTTGCGGGTATTATTGTGATATGTTTAGATGAGCTCCTTCAGAAAGGGTATGGTTTGGGATCTGGAATTTCTCTATTCATTGCTACTAATATATGGTAAGTTTTATTATCTTTATTATTAGTAATAATTTAAATTGTTTATAATTTATTTCCAGCATTGATCTTGCGTCTCATAATAACAACTATTAGAAGAGTATGGCCTTTTATCAGAAAACTTATAAAAATTCTCTCATTATGTTAGTGAAAACATCATATGGAAAGCATTCAGTCCCACCACCATTAATAGTGGACGAGGAGCTGAATTTGAGGGTGCTGTCATAGCACTATTCCATTTGTTGATAACTAGATCGGACAAGGTTCGAGCCCTTCGTGAAGCATTTTATCGGCAAAACCTTCCCAATGTGACAAATCTGCTTGCTACTGTCTTGATCTTCCTAATTGTGATATACTTCCAAGGTTTCCGTGTGGTTTTGCCTGTGAGATCAAAGAATGCCCGTGGGCAGCAGGGTTCATATCCAATCAAGCTATTTTATACCTCCAATATGCCAATTATTCTTCAGTCTGCCCTTGTGTCCAATCTCTACTTCATTTCTCAGGTAGTGAAGTTTAAGGATGGTAAATTGTCATCTGGAGTAAATTTTCTTTACAGTTTTAACCAGATTTTATTGTATTTGTACAGCTTCTACACAGAAAGTACAGTGGAAACTTCTTTGTTGATCTATTGGGCAAATGGAAGGAGTCTGAATATGGAGGTGGTCAGTCTGCTCCTGTTGGTGGTATTGCATACTACATCACTGCTCCTTCCAGGTAAGAGACATGCGGCCCACTGTATTGTTTATGGTTTATTATAATGTAAAATTTGTGCTACTTTATTATGTCGATATGATCTAAAATTTCAATCAACTACATTTTACCGCCATTATTATTTGTTGCTAAATTTTCATTTTGGCACTTTTTGCAGCTTAGCTGACATGGCAGCAAATCCTTTCCATGCATTGTTCTACCTTGTGTTTATGTTGTCAGCATGTGCCTTGTTCTCTAAAACTTGGATTGAAGTCTCTGGTTCATCTGCTAAAGATGTTGCAAAACAGCTGAAGGTACGTACTGATTAACATGCATTTTTGTAAATTTATTATTTTGTTTTGTATATGCAACTTAAGCTCTTCAATATAATAACGAGCCCGTTTTCTCATCATTATTTAGTTTTGTATCTGCATGTTTGAATTCTTGTTTCCCAATTGAATTAGTACTGGAAATATACTCTTACAACACTTGAAGCAAAATAGATAAGAATCACAGGATTGGATGTGAGCTAACATATTGTCTAATGTAGTTGCTGATAAAAAAAATAAAAAATATTGTCTAATGTAGTATTTAGCCCTAACTTTTCTTTGGGCTTATCTTTCTAAATGGAGAAACCTCTTGTATTCCTTTTTTTAATAACCATGAGCCAAAAAGTAGAGCTTCTATAAAAGCTAGTTAGAGGATCCTCTACTTTAAGAAGAGAAACCCAAAGCAGTTAGGCCACACACTATCTAAAATATTCAATTTTTCTAGCTTCACTGCAATTTTATTAGTAATTTTTTTGTAAGCTGGTAAGTCTGATCTTCAAGCACTCTGTCTCATCCTATGGAAATTGATCTTTTTTAAAACTCGTGAGCTGAATCTATTTTGATGCTTGTTAAAATTTCTGTTGTCATAATATAATATATTGGTTTTTAATTTACAGGAGCAACAAATGGTAATGCCTGGACATCGGGAGTCAAACCTGCAGAAAGAATTGAACCGATACATTCCCACTGCTGCAGCATTTGGAGGCATTTGTATTGGTGCTCTGACTGTGTTGGCAGATTTCATGGGGGCAATCGGTTCAGGGACTGGAATATTGCTTGCAGTAACAATCATATATCAGTACTTCGAGACATTTGAGAAGGAGAGAGCTAGTGAGCTTGGCTTCTTTGGTTTCTGATTTCTGCTTAGCATTTACTGTTGGTGAAGCAATTCTCCTACCACACCAGCAGTTTTGCTGTGTATTGAGTACTGTTTGTAGGTTGTTTAACACAGTAAGGAAGAACTTTAGATTAGTTTTAATCTTTTCTCTGCCGAGGAACCCTTAGTATATCACTGTAAACGTTTTTTGATTTTCTCTGAATACACTTTGTTAATTTAATGTCAGTCTGATACTAGGGCTAAAACTGGATCTTAATTGATAGCTTAGTTCTAGACATTACCTGCTATTTCATATTATTTTTCTTGACGTGTGAAGCATTCATTTTTGACAAGAATCTTTCGTTGGAAATAGTACTAACAGATTGATAGTGCTGAGGTCGTGCTTTTTTTTAAGATTATAAACGTGGGCAGGTTGTAACAATTGACATTGTTTGTTGGGGAAAATAAACATTCAAGCTTGTCATTTCGTTGACCATGCAGCAACATTATTTGTGTTTTTTTTTTCTTAAAATAAAAAATTATTCAATGACATCTAACTCTTCTTTCTCCTACTCTTTGACTGTTTAAGTAGTTTGATAGTGTAGATGCAGTATGGCACTTTTGGAATGAATGTAGAAAAAAATTGGTTTTGGAGTTAAAAAACAATAGCGAAAGGAAAGATGACTCTATTAGACCAGACACTTCTATGTGCAAGGGGTTTAGGCTTCAACCATTAGGGGCAGAATAATTTTTGAAGTTCCTTTTTATACAGAATAATTTTATGCAGAAACCATATTTTAATGTCATCCTATTCTTCAAACACTGGCAGAGTTGTTGAAGAGAAGTGGTATAATGAGTTAGAATGTGAATACGACTTTCAACATAGGTTTCTCAGGTTGAAATTTGGACATTCTCCAATGTTAGTGCAACTTGTACAAGAATATATGATTTTTGATATATTTCATCATGAATTTGACTTACTTTTAAAAGTTTGCAGAAAGGTGTATCTCAACTTTCATTTGAGTATGTAATCAACTTGGTTTGTGATGAAAGAGAGCATATAAAGTGTTATTTGACCATACTCAATTCTCCATATCATGCAGTAGTAGAAAGTTTTAGACTATTAGAATACTTTGTTTTCATCAATTAATGGTATTTGAGGTGAATGATGTTAACCTTGCCCCCAATAAATACATCTTTAAAAGGGTATTGTAATTGACTTGATGAGAAATGAAGTTGTGGAAGATCTAAAACTTTCTAATACACACAAACAAAAGAACATCTTCATTGTAAGATTATAATATTAAAATCTAGGCCTTATAAGATCTCTATATTGGAGTATGCTGATGTGACATAAAAAACAAGACTATGGATCATATGAATAAAAAATTATTTTTCTATCTTGGAAGTATATAGTTATGCTAACAACCAAATAAAACATTAATGAGAATGTGGATCTAAAAAGCATTGTAAACATCAAAACATTTCATTCATTGACTTAAGCAACAGTATGACCTGCAATTTCACTAGCATTGCATGCTTTTATTTGGCTATGGGTATAATATAATATTGTTATAGACTTTGTAGAATGGCAACACGAAGTAGCTACCTCAAAATTCAAATATTCTAATATTAAAATCAAATATACCTAAACTAGTGAAAGTAAAATATGTTGGATCAAGTCCTTACAATTAGGAAAAAAAGTGACATAACCTTTAACAACTTAAACACCATGATCAATTGTGACTTAGACCACTGACTTATGTCACGAGACAATTGGTACACTCTACAACAAAATACATCTTCAGCCATCCAAATTAATGTTGAGACCCTGAATGGTCTAAGACCTTATAAACGGTCCTTTGAGACATTAGATGATCTATGACCCACTAGACGGTCAAATAACTAGAAGGTTATATGATGAGTTTATGTTTTGATTATTAAAAAAAACAATCTGAATGGTTTATTTGTGATTTGAATGATCTAATAGTGTTTTAAACAATTATAGTATGTAGTAGACCCTCTGAACATCTACAACTTTTGTTCACGACAAACGGTTTGATAGATTGTTCATGATAGACTGTTTGATGAACAAATTGAACGTGTAACAATTTGTTTAAAATAGTTAATTGTGAAAAACAAAATCTTGAAATACACTTGCTAAAAATGCATTTAATCAAAGTAATATAATCTTTAAAAATAAAAGATCTTTTATTATCTCTTTCATAATGATCTTGCTTAAACAAATTTTATCAATTGTAATATATTGCGAATATCTCTAAATATTTTTTAGATAGAAAAGAAAATCTGAAGTACAATGTTTTGAGCATCATGTATTATTCATAATGAAAAGATTTTTTAATTATGTTTCAATCTTTTTTAACTAACCCACAAATACTTTTGAATTAGTTTCTTAAACATATTCGAAGCAAAAACAAATTAAAGGAATAAAAGATCTTTGTTTACTTGAGAGTTCTTATTCTTAGGGGGAGGTTAAGAACGTGTAACCTAGAAATGTGTGAATACTCGTTGTAACTAGAGATGTGTGAATATTAGTTATAACCTGGAGAGGTGAGAAAACTCGTTGTAACAAAGTATTTCGGTTAGTGGAAGCTTTTAAGCCGTTTCTTCAAAGGACTGGATGTAGCCTGCATTTAGATGAACCGTGATATATTCTTGTGTGTTGATCTTTTGTTACTTTTGATATTTCTCATCCTTTGTTGCTTATTTTATTCTTCTTGTTAGGGGATCTGTTAGGCGATCAACTAGAACGTCTGCCTAGATTATTTGATTAAATGATCTATTAGACAATCTATCTTTATTCGTACTTAAAAGAGTCCAAACTCCATTAACCCCCCCGGAGAGGTGAGAAAACTCGTTGTAACAAAGTATTTTGGTTAGTGGAAGCTTTTAAGTCGTTTCTTCAAATGACTGGATGTAGCCTGCATTTAGATGAACCGGGATATATTCTTGTGTGCTGATCTTTTGTTACTTTTGATATTTCTCATCCTTTGTTGCTTATTTTATTCTTCTTGTTAGGGGATCTGTTAGGCGATCAACTCGAATATAAACCAATAGATCATTAATATAAATTCACCTTGCTCAAATTTATTGAGCTCTTTAGCATCCTTATCATAAGGCAAAGAGAAAGACTTTATTTTCAACCAATCTTGCATGCAAACAAATGCTTCTACTATTTTGGGCGATCAACAACTGTGATGAGGACTAATCACCCTTTATTTTATGCTAAATGCAAATTCCAATGTCATAGTAGAGATGACGATGACTAACATATCTAAAGCCCTATTTGTAAGGACATGAAATCTAGTTGAGTTTACTTTATACCAATTTAAAACATAAAGCTCAAATGACTGATATAAGGTTTAAGATCTTCTTTCATATGTTTATCAAGCTCTGATATATAATTAAATCTATGTCTAATGGATTTTAAATAGAAATTGATACCATGAGGATCATTATCTTCATAATCTAATTGTGGTTCTTGTTGGCTACATTGTGAACCCTCTTTAATACCTAGATATTGTTCATAAAGTGCTTTCAAAGATGACAATAATGTTGACTACAATTGACTACTTTATCATGTTTAAATATATAGTCAATACAGGAAATAAAAAAATCCAACTTATTTATAGGTTCAAACAATAAAATAAATAATCAATAACAACATATTAATTCCATAACATTTTCTCTATTTTTTATATTTATCTTTCACGTTCAATGGACTTTATCTTTTCATCATTACTCTCAAATCTTTTTTCCAATGCCAAACACCTCCTTCACATATATATGACTAGTCACATAGGAAGAATTAGAAATGTGAAATCTAAACTCATAAAACATCTTTAAAAATGATTTGTTTGAGCTAGCGTGGTTCCAATATTCTTTTTATGGAACACTACCATTGTTTTTGAAAAATTCAACACCAAATTTCTTGTCTTGAATATCCAACAAATCAAAAGATATATTTAAATTTCAAGACTGCCTCTAACATTAGGTAAGTTGAATTCTACCTAGTTTTGAAATCAAGGCAAAGATGACCTTTGTAAGAAATTTTCTCTTGCTCTATGCATGCCTTAAACATAGTCAATCTTGTAGAAGATGACTTCACATATTTAATTATTCTTTGAATTCTCAAAATCAAACTACTAATATCTCCTAAGCCCTCCTTCATGGTCAAACTCAATATATGTGTACACTAACTCATATGAATGTATTATCCCTTCAATACAAGGCAATTCCATGATAACGTTCTTTTTCAAGGTATTGAACCCAACATCACTTGATGTAGCATTATCCATACTAATACTAAGAACTTGCTTCAACTATCAATTATTCAAACAAGCCTCTATATTTTTAGCATTGATTTCTCATGTATGTCCTAATATTTGAGTAAAATTTAAAATTTCTTTTGAAGCTTCCAATCATTGTCAATAAAGTCTGCAATCAAATTATATAGTAGCTATTTTGGATTGAAGTTCATGCATTTGTAGTTAAAATAACCCTTCAACAATGCTTTGGTAGACTATTTTTCAAGTTCTGTTCTCCTCATAATAAAGTTCCCAAATTTCATGCCTCAGTGTACTACGTGATGGGATGCCAAATTGTGCTTGTAAGGACCATAAAAGTCTGTGAAAATCCTCATTCTCCACAAATTCCAAAGGAAGCTCACACTTCACAAACATCTTAGTTTGCTTCATTCGAGATCCGTTTTGGTCAAAGTTAAAAGTAGTTGGTGAAAGCATTTTGTTGTTGACAACTTTTTTGCCTTTTCATTGCTTATCTGTTAGGATTATCATCACACATTGTCAAATGATTATACATAACATCTATCCTAGTATTATAGTTAATCAAATCTCCATAATACTTATTTTTAACTATCTTCTCAAACAAAGGATCTTGATTATCAAAATTATCCCACACATTCAATCGACCTTTCCTACGTCCTACTGGTGTTGTATCCATATATGTGAGTAATGCAATATATGTTTCAGAAGCAATTTTTGTGAAACTTTCTATATTATCTAGAAATGTAGAATCCATCCAGAGGAGACAAAAGTAACAAAACACATAAACTAGAAACTTCATAATGTTTCTTTTACTATATATATATATATATATATATAAAGTTGGATGAGAAGAAAAAATTAACAAAAATAAGCAACACCAAATATAATGCTCCAAATGTTATACTACTTCAACTGGGTCAACTTTGGAGTAGTTGTTGGGGAAATAGACGAATCTTCATCAGTGTTCAAAATCTTAACTCTAGTTTGGATGTGAATTATATGTTGTCAATCAATCATTGTTTGAAATACAAAGCACTAGTTTGGAAACCAAAGAAAAGCAAGTCCATTGATACCTTAAAGAATCTTAGGTTAAGGAAAAAAATTATGCTACCAATGAGTAAATTTCTTAGTAGCCTACCATGAGCCAACCAATTAGATCAAAGACAATTTGAAAAATTATAAAAAATAATAAAATTATACTAAATAATTTGGATATAAGAATACAAATTCCAACCTTCAAGCCAACCCTATTACTTCATTGACAAACTCATACCTTAAGTCGGTGTGTTTCAGTCTTCTTCTGAAAGAATCCCAACAAATTGACTACGAATAAGAATTCTAATAAAAATCTGAACGAGTGTTCCTTAACATTGGAAGTTTCAGACATCTTATTTGTTTTACACCACTTTAAAGATTCATATTGCCTCCTATGAATTTCAAAATTTATTGAAATGTTCACAATGTAAAAACTCATTTCTTCAAAAATCAAATCAAACCCTTAAATCGCACAACCTAAAAAAAATAAAAGAATTTTTTTTGAAAACTCACCTGGATCGATTTGGGTTTTAGGTTTTGTAAAGTTGCATCATGGTTGAGTGGTATGAACAATGAGCAAAAATAAAGAGAAAAATAAGAGTAGAATTGCAAAAGTAAAGAAAAGTGAAACTCAAATCACTCTTGATAAAAAAATAAATAGTGAAAATCAAAGATAAAAAAACAAAGATAAAAAACGGCGATAAAAAATCACTACCGGTTGGAAATAAAGATTCAAAATGAAAATGAAAAATAAAGATTGAAAATATTGATCAAGAACGAACAACAACATGAAATGACTCAATTTCATAGTTAAAGATCGAGTAACACATTGTGTTATAAAGATTAAGCAACTTTACAACAACCAAACTAGGTGATTTTCAAATGAGCGATTAAACAAAATTATGAATGAAAGAAGAAACACAATAGTAAAGAAAAAAAATGCTTTAATAAATTTATTGTCATTTTAATTAAGTTAAATTTTGCAATTTTGAAAGTTTATATTTGAAAAAAAATAGTTTTTTTTTTAAATTGAATAATTTTGTAAATGTTATAAATTTGATTTAGCATTAGTTCAATTCAATTTAGTTTTTTTACCCAACCCTGTGTATATCATGTTCTATTTGTATAAACTTTCTTCTTTTTACAATTATTGGTAATTTTTAATTTTTATTATTGAAGGGGATTGGAAGTATAAATAAGCTGAATGTGTTATCCAATTTGACATAATTGCCACATCATTTGCATCAAGTACCTAAAAATCAATTTACTTTCATTAAATTGTTGATGGTATTATCAATAGGTATAAAAATTAGCTATCTTTATTTGTCACTTGTGTATGTGTTGCTATCTAGAAGTTATGACATTTTGTGTTATAGGAAGATTTCAGTATTTTGCATTAGCTTTTGTGTAAATAATTTAATGGACGAGTTGATGCTTAAATAATTAGAAGATTATATGTTTTGTGTATATGCTAATATTTGTTAATTAAGATTAAAAGTTGAAATTAGTTTGTGTAGTTTCTTAGTTGAAAGTTGTACAACTTAAATCAAATTCTAATAAAACATCTAAGTTAAAAAAAAAAAGCTCACTTTATTAAAAGAAGGAGTTACAAGACAAGAAACCATGAGTAAAATCTAATATGCAATTTTACAAGTTATCAACTCTAAAATCATTCAAACCTGGGATGATAAGCAAAAATGACTCATGTAAAAAAAAATAAAAACTCAATACTACACCCATATACATAATCACTATAAAAAAATTTGGATTTATCTACAACAAATATATGATAAATATCCAGAAAACAAAATCCATAGATAATGCTTTAAAATATTTTAAATTTTTATTTTAAATTATATTATTTATAATAAATTTTATAATTATTATTTATAATTATTAATGTTAGTATCATAAGAACCAATTTCTCAAAAACTTATAACCAGAACACTAGACAAACTTTACTATCACATTATTAATATTAATAATATTAAAAAAATTATTAAAACTATAAATAATAATTATTATTAATATTAATAATTATAATAATGATAATGTTAAAATTATTATTAATAATAATATTATTAATAATTTTATTATCATTAATATTTTAAATTATTAATAATATTATTAATATCACTAATGTTATTAATATTATTATTAATATCACTAATGTTATTAATATTATTATTAATATTATTAATAATATTAACAATAACATTAATGTTATTAATAACAATAATACTATTAATATTATTAATATTTATATTATTAATACTGTTATTATTATTTGTTAGTATCATTAATATTATAATACTAATATTTAATAGTATTATTAATATTATAAGCATTTACCAAATCTAGTAGTATTTATTAATTAACCGTGATCTAAATAATATCTACCAACTTTAGTTTACAGGTAATATATATAAACTTTAGTATGTAGTAATCTTGTATACCTATTTTTTTTTCTTTTATCTGTTCTTATTATTTATGATTATTTTTTATAATTATTATTTATAAATATTAGTTATGATTATTAATTATAATTATTAATATTATAATAATATTATTAATAATATTCATAATATTTATATAATTAATATTATCTATATTATCTATATTGTTAATATTAATAATATTCATTAGTATTACTAATATTATAATATTAATATTAGGACCAAATCTAGTCCATACGTAATATTCACCTACTCCAATTTGTAGATAGTATCTATCCACTTTAGTCTATAGGTAATAACCATTAACTTTAGTCCATATGTAATATGTACAAACTCTAGTCCGTAGCTAAATTGGTAGGTAATCTTGCATACCTTTCTTTAATTTTTTTTATTATTCTTTTTATCTATTGTTGTTATTTACGATTATTATTTATAAATATTTTTTTATGATTATTAACTATAATTATTAGTATTATAATAATATTAATAATATTATTTGTACTATTTATATTATTAAGATTAATATTATTAATATGGTTAATGTTATTAATATTATTAATTTTATCTGTGGATATAGATTTTTAGGTAGATAATGTAAAATTTACCCGTGGATAGAGATCTGTGGATAATAATCCGTAAGTAATGTTGAATTTACCTACAAATTCAGATTCGTGGATAATATTCTGTAGGTTATGCTGAATATACTTGTAGATTCAAATTTGTGAGTAATATCTGTAGGTAATATTGAATTTAACTACAAACTTAGATCCGTGAATAATAATCCATCAACAAATGTATTTTTTTTAGTATATAAGCAAACTCTTGTTCAACTTTACTCTTATATATGCATATTGGTCACGTAAATAATACTCTTATTCAATTCTCATTCTTTGTGCAAAATATTCCACAATTTTACTCATTTCATGAGACTGAACATGTCACGTGTTATTATCCTTTTTAAGAATATTATCAATATAAGAATATACACATGAATGAAGTTGTATATTATACAAGATCCAATTCTTATAACTTTAGCATGTTAATGAAGTCCTGCTTATCCAATTCTATATTAATTCATGGGAATATATGAGAAATAAATTTTCCCTAAAAGATATATTGCAATCACACATTAAAAGTTTAAAATTTAATGAAAGGTAAGCTTAAGCATACAAACAATCCAAATTTCTTGGGAAATAGAGTGGATATGCATATGAAAAAGTATAACAAATGAGCAATTGAACATGAATTTCTATATCAAAAGAAGTCTCCTTCCTAATTTAGGAAAAAAAAACAATCCAAATCTGTAGTGATAATAATTTGAGGTAATCAAAACACATTAAAATGAGAAATCTCTAGTGGAAAAAGAAGAAACAATGACGATTTATTATGATGGGGTAGTGTACCTATAAAAAAAATGGTGCGATGACATTTTTATAATAATCATGAAATTTATTATGACAGTTAAAACTAGAACTAACATAATAAGTATTTACTATGTCTGTTAAGTGTATAACCGTCATAATAAGTATTTACCATGTTATTTTTTTATTTCAACTGACATAATAAGTGTTTTAACCTGACTCTTCACTTTCTCTTCTCAAACGAAAAAAACATTCGAACCTCCCGGATAGGTGTTATGAAGTTTTAAAACTTCTCTTTTCGTTCCTGCAATTCAAACCCTTCGCGAGGTAGTTTCGAAGCTTCTCCTTCCATTGAGGTAGTTTCAAAACTTGTCCTTTCATTTGTGCAATTTCTCCTTTGACACCACCGAAACTTGTTTGGTATTATAGGGCAAAACTGTTTCACTGAGAGCTTTCCCATTTTTGTTGGTTATTAATTCTGATTTTATTACCCTTAAACTATTTTACCCTTATATTGCATTAATGGTAAGTTTATAGGCTTGTTAGTATTCCTATTTGATAGCTTACAGTAATTGTAATTTATTATATATATGATTGAGTAAATCAAAATAAATAAGATCAGTTTTGCAATTTTGTACAATTACGTTCAATCAGTTGCTATAAGCTTTTGCCTTTTCTTATTTTCTTCAATTAGTTCCTACAACTGGTATCAAGAGCTAGGTTGTTATCATGAACTCTACCCAATTATCAGTCTCTATCCTTGATGGAAAAAATTACAATCGGTGGTGTGTGCAAATGAGAGTTTTGTTTGATTATCATGAGTTATGGGATGTCGTTGAGAGTGGAGTATCTACATTAGCTGCTAATGCAACTGAGGCGCAACGAGTAGCGCATCGTGATCAAAAGAAGAAGGACAATAAGGCTTTGTATCTCATCCATCAAGGGATGAATGATGAGACCTTTGAGCAGATAGAAGGAGCAACAACTGCCAGTGAGGCTTGGACAATTTTGTCAACCAATTATAAAGGTGATGATAAGATCAAAAGGGTGTGTCTTCAAACCCTAAGACGCCAATATGAATTGCTGCAGATGGAAACCACAAAGACTATTGATGTCTATATAAACAAAGTTCTTGCCTTGACAAATCAGATGAAGAGTAATGGTGAAACACATTCGGAGCAGGCAAAGGTGGAAAAGATTTTAAGATCTTTAACTCCTAGATTTGAAGATGTTGTTGCCGCAAATGAAGAGGCCAATGACATTTCAAAAATGACAGTAAGGTTATTGTCTGGTTCTCTACGAGCGCATGAGCAACAGGTGAATGACAATAAGATTGAAAAACCAATTGAACATGCTTTACAAGCACAAGCCTCAATTGGTAGCTCCTATCATAAACATGGTAGCTATTTCAGCAAAGGTCGTGGTGGCCAGAATCATGGAGGCGCTTGGCGCGGGGAACGTGGTCGCGGAGGACGAGGAGACATTTATAATAAATCAAATGTTGAGTGTTATAATTGCCATAAACGTGGCCATTATGCAAATGAGTGTAAATCAAAAGGTGATAATCATGTTGCCAATTGTGCTCAAGAAGACAGTAATCACGTACAAGATGAAGAAGATCGTACAATACTAATGGCAGCCACATCGAATGAAACCCCAAACAATCAGACTTGGTATTTGGATACAGGTTGCACGAATCATATGTGTGGTAAGAAAGAGTTGTTTGCAGATTTGGATGACTCATTTCACACAAAAGTGAAATTCGGTGATGGCAGGTTCGTTCCGGTAACTGGAAAAGGGCGAATTCTTGTCACATTGAAGAATGGTGATCACAGGTACATCTATGATGTTTTCTATGTACTTGATATGAAAAGTAATTTGTTGAGTATGGGACAAATGGCTGAAAAGGGTTATGAGATGCACATAGTTGAAAATAAATTATCAATTTTTGATAAAAAAAGTAGTTTGATTCTTAAATCTTTTTTTTCAAAAAACCGCATGTTTCCAGTAGATATTCATATGGGTGATTTCAAGTGCTTGAATGCAATAGTGAATCGTGGTTATGGCATTTACGCTTTGGGCACTTAAATTTTCAGAGTTTGGAAAATCTCTCCAAAAGAAATTTAGTGAATGGTTTACTCCATATTCATCACCCTGATCAATTGTATGAGGCTTACATTTTTGGAAAGAATAACAGGACACCATTTGTTAAGGAACCTTGGTGTGCAAAATTTCCTTTGGAGCTTGTTCATACAGATGTTTGTGGCCCGATGAACATATCATCAGTTGGAGGTAATAAGTATTTTTTAACCTTTATTGATGATTTTTCAAGGAAAACCTGGATTTATGTATTGAAAAGCAAGGATGGAGTATTCCACTACTTTAAAATATTTAAAGCATTTGTTGAAAGAGAGAGTGGCATACAAATTAAGATGGTGCGTAGTGATGGAGGAAGTGAGTACAAGTCTAATGAATTCAAGAGGCACTGTGAAGAACTTGGGTTGCAACATAACATAACTTGCCCCTACACACCTCAACACAACGGAGTTGCTGAGAGAAAGAATAGAACAATCATGGACATGGCGAGGAGCATGCTTAAAGCGAAAGGTATGCCAAATTATTTTTTGGCTGAGGCCGTAACATGTGCGATATATTTGATAAACAGATCACCCACTCAGAGTGTTCCTAACACAACTCCGATTGAGGCATGGAGTGGATTCAAACCCAATGTGCAACACTTGAAGGTATTTGGGTCAATTACTTATGCTCATGTCCCCAAGGCAGCAAGATCAAAGTTGGATGATAAGGCAGTGAAGGCCATTTTCATTGGATATAAGCATGTGGGATACAAATTGTACAATCCAATAACAAAGAAGGTGATTGTTAGTCGTGATGTTACATTTTCCGAATATGAGGAATGGCAATGGAATGCAGCAGCTGAAATAGATTCAAAAAAACGATATATTTATGTTTTGAACGATGATATGGAAGATGGAGCCACTCTTGAAGCACCTGCAGTTCAACCTGAAGCTACAGTTCAACCTGAAGTTGTAATTCAACCTGAAGTTGCAACTCCAATTGCAACTATGATGGAGCGACCAAGAAGACAGCAGCGACAACCTGTACATCTTCAAGATTGCGAAGTAAATCTTGATGATGAAGTTGATGACAATGGAGATTTGGTTCACTTTGCTTTTCTTGCAGAATCAGAACTTGTGAGACTTGTCGATGCCATTCAACACCCCAAATGGCAAAAGACTATGAATGAAGAATTGATGGCGATTGAGAAGAACAATATCATGACTCAAATTGGGAAGGTTGTTCCAAATCAGAATTAAGGGAGGATGTTGGTTATTAATTCTGATTTTATTATTATTAATTCTGATTTTATTACCCTTAAACTATTTTACCCTTATATTGCATTAATGGTCAGTTTATAGGCTTGTTAGTATTCCTATTTGATAGCTTACAGTAATTGTAATTTATTATATATATGATTGAGTAAATCAAAATGAATAAGATCAGTTTTGCAATTTTGTACAATTACGTTCAATCAGTTGCTATAAGCTTTTGCCTTTTCTTATTTTCTTCAATTAGTTCCTACAATTTTTTCCCTTTTCTTGGAATCCCTCAATCCTTCTCCATTGTGTGACTACTTCTCCTCCTCCGTGCAGTGTCCTCCGTGGACCTCCTTGGCCTTCCGATAGCTCTTTGTGCAGTGAGTAGTTTCTTCATCTTTGTGGTTCTCTTCGTTTGCATTTCTTCTGGCGATTTTTTGCCTAATGTTCACCATTGATATGGTTTTATGTTGGGATGTGCAACTTAATGGAATTGTGTGATTGTTATGTTTCACTCACTTGCTTAAGTGTTTGGATGTTTGGTAGAGAGTACAATTGAAAATAGGTTACATATTCACCCCCTGGTCCTTCTGCCTAGTCCTCACGTCTTAGTAGATGTTAGAGTTTCATCTTTCATGCGTCTTGGTCACGGAGAGTAAACGTTGAACCAAAAATTCAAACAAACAATACTGGTCATATTTTTGTCATAAAAGAATCTTATTATATCATTGCAAATCTGTAAAATATTTGGCCAAATGGTGTCTTAGAGTGTCACACATTGATGGGTTCACAATTTTGAGCTAAACTGTAGGAAAGTAGTTAAAAGGGCTTCAATTCAAATGATTATTTGACACCAATTCTTTCCATTTTAAGATCAAATTATCATTTTAGATGTTGTGTAAAACATTAGAGCGACAACCTAGCAAGACACAAACATAAGTAAATTACTATCAGAAAACATAAACCCAACAACAAACGTAGTCCAACAATAAGGGGGTGGAATTTTTACAAATCCAGTTGGAACTCATTCTTGGATTATTAAGAATCAACTTGTCATCTATGTATTTAAAGCTATCATGAACTTCTAAAACTTCACTCTTCCTTCTCCAAATATATGCTTCAATGGAAGCACGAGCACAATTTCTATCAAGAATGCACTATGACGTAAATATAAACCTATTTGACAAAAGTGTTTGATAAATTTGTCTAAGTAACAAATGCTATTGACTAACAACTAAAATTTAAGAATTATGATACTTTTGTGTAAAAAATTAGAATAGAGTTTGATATAGAAAACCATAGAAATATATCTGATATATATATATATATAGCAGAGTTGCATATCAACTTCTTACTTTAAAGAAGAATCAATACTTATAATAAAGTATGTTTAAGAAAGTGGTGTCTCCCTCTTTGTTTGCCTCCACCCACCTCCACTGGCGCTCCCTCTACACGACGATCTTTTCTCTCCATTCCCTCTATATATTTTATTTTTTCCCTCATTTTAACTTCAGCTTCACCATGTCAACCTCCAGCATTCTAAAAGTGCAGCTCCAACTCCCTCTTCCGTTTAAATTGTTGAAAGGTAAATTTTTTAAATTGAAATTTCTGTTTGAGCTGGTGGTTTTAATTGTAAAATTATGATTGTTGGGTATTGCGGTTTATGATTATTTCTGTTTATGATTGTTTCTATTTATGATTTTTTCTATTTTTGGTTTGATTTGGTTTACGAAATTTTTTTGTTTATGATTGTTTCATTTTATGGTTTGGTTTGGTTGGGAAATCCCTTGGGGAATTTTGTGGATATTAATGTGAGTTCCGTGGGAATGTAAAGTATGGTTTGGGAAATTTTGTTTCATAATTAGCTTCTGAGTACAAATTTTGTAGTGTATCTAGGGTGGTGCAGATAGGACAAAATCATGGGCCAGCTGAATGGGTGCAAGCTTGACAAAACATGGTGTAGATATATGAAGTAATACATGGTACAAATAGTAAAGTGATGGGAGTGGGAATATAAGAGTGACACTTCCATTTTTGCATGGGTCAGGTCAACGCTAGCTCTTATTTTTTTGTTTACGTCGACCAAGCTTATGCATTATGGCGTTTCTGATACACCTGCATCAGTCTGGCTGACAATATTTCGTCCAAATTTACGTTAGTCATGTTGAATCAAGTGTGGTCAAAAGCTTTGAAGAATCCAAATCCTAGTGTTTGATGTAAGGCTGAAATTGCTTGAAGTTGTTGTTGTATTTTAGAGTAGGATCTGAGTAGTTTATCTGTGTAATCCACTCTTTGTTGAATCTAAAGCTAAAGTGTTTTCAAATTTTTTAAGTTTCAAGTGTTTTTCAAACTAAGTGAAAAACAACCTGTTGTTTTGTCGAAACAACCGATTGTTTTACTCTTAGGTGTTTTGAAAAGGTTGAAAACTGTTTTGGTTGGTTGACATGTTGTCAAACCAAAACAATCGATTGTTTCGTGCAATCAATCGATTGTTTGTTTGAAAATCTTAACAGAATTTGTTTTGTTAGTTGAGTGTGCTTTAAATAATTTTCAAACTGAATACGCTCATGTTTTAAATGTTTTGACCAATCTTTGAAAGCTATAAATAGTTTGTTTATGTTTTACAGCAAACAAGAAAAGAGAAAAACAAATTTGAGGTTTTCAGAGATTGCTTTCAAGATTTGATATTCTACTATTCAGCTTTGGTTTTCTCAAGAGAGAGTGGAATAAGATTACATCTGTATTGATTTCAGTTCATTATGTAACAAGTGTAATTCGTTTTGAATACTTTGTAAATTTTGGTGTTGTAAAGCCAATAAGGGTTGTGTGCTCTTGAGGTTGTCAAGATCAACATTCTTGGTGTGTGCTGAGCCAAAGGAAGTGTGTTTCTTTAGGGGATCAAGGTCACTTCTTTTGTGGTTTTGTGTGTAATCTGTAATTGATTACTTAGTCGATTGCCCAGTGGATTCTGGGGACTGAATGTAGCTCTTGGTTTAAGAGTGAACCAGCATAAACTATTTGTGTATCTCATTCTTCCCTTAAACTCATTTAACTTCGGTTGTTGTTGTTTTGCTGGTATAAACAACCGATTGTTTCGAAGAAATAACCGATTGTTTTTTTGGTGCTTTGCTGTTTTGTGCTTTGTTTCTTGGTTAATTGAATTTCTAATATGGTTTTTTGCAAAGAATTTCATTCTAGCTTAAAAAGTTTTCGAAAACCTCCCTTAAACAATTCACTCCCCCTCTCGTTTAAGGCCATACATTCTAACAAGTCAAGCCAACAATATTTGTGTCTATCTCAAGTCGGCTTGACCCACATAATTTGTGTCGCTTTCGCTGGCCGACGCAAATTAATTTTGCTTCCACCCTTTTTCTTGTTGACTTCTTGCCCGACACATAACCAACGTTTATTCCTCAGTTTTCGTTGATTTGCATTTGTTTTTTTACCGACGTAAAATGTTATTTTTGTTGTAGTGAACAATGACAAAAGAATAATAATTGACTTTGGTCCCTGCCATGCCAAATGGTTCAAAACCTTCTAAAATTACTCCTTTGACAAAAAAAAACTTATTTTGACCATGATTCCGCTGAATCTCCATGCACAAAATCTTATAAGCAACTTCAATGTTCTTCATCTCAAATTCACTTCTTAAGATTGACTTTAGCTTATGCATCTTAACCTTATGTTTTGTATGTTTTGGACAGTGTGAGCATATCTTTCACATACAACAAAAGTTATACTTGAAAATCGTCCTTCCTTCACCTTGTTATGATAGACATAAACATCATAAGAATTTTTGTTTTCAACATAAGAAATGATGCAAATAACCTTATTTCCTTTCTTCTCTCTAAAAGTCTCAACATTACAATTACAAGTAAAAGATTATTTTTTTTGAACGATAATTGATAAATGTCTTGATATATAATTGATTTTTTACTTTCTAAATACATTTTTTCCCATAAATTAGATATCTAATAAATTAAACATTTTTATTTAAGTTTCTAGATATAAAATATTTATTTGTATTTATTTTGGATTATGTACTCTTCAAATATTTTTAGTCCCTCAATATTTTTTATGTTGTGGCAGATAAGATGGAGTTAACAAGAGGTAAAAAATCTTGATCATCAGCTTCTCTGTGATGGGTCAATAACTCTACTATGTTTGGGTGTATATTTCTTTTGGAACAAAAGAAGAGGTAGAAAAGATATTTTCCTACAATCACACATGCCATAATTTGTGTTATAGCTCATTTCTCCTACTCAAATATGGCTATTGTGTTCAAATATGACTCACAAGCTTGTCTTCGTACATGGGATTTGGCTATCATCATTTCATAAAATTCAAACTTAGGGAACATTGAACACTTTCCTGCCTATAATCCCATTAATCACAGTTCTGCAGAGTACTGCTAACTTTTCAGAAGCATCTAAATTGGGGGAAGGTGGATTTGGCTCAGTTTACAAGGTTTTCATTATTTGAATTTATGAAATATATTCTTTATTGCTTCCATCTTTCTATATGATTCTTTTATCCCAAACTTTTATCAGGGAATTCTTCCTGATGGAAGACAAATAGCAGTCAAAAGGCTATCAAACTTTTCTGGTCAAGGCTTATAGGAGTTCAATAATGAAGTAATGTCTACAGCTAAATTGCAACATCGCAACCTTGTAAAACTCTTTGCATGCTGCTTGGAGGAAAATGAAAAGATACTTGTATACGAGTATATGCCAAACACAAGTCTGTACTCACACCTGTTTGGTATGTTTTCATATTGCTTCAATGCTTCTTTAATAAAAGTGTTTAAGGTAGCTTCTGTAGTTTTCACTGCACTTTCTTCTTAAACATAGTTTGAGTTCAAAATTGGTATCAAGTCAAGTGGTGTTACTATTGGTTTTAAATTGATGAGTTGTTTCAAAGGGTTAATACATTTTGTTTTCCTTTCATAACATGAAACTAAACTAAAGTTATACCATGTTATAACCTATAAGTCTTATTTTTAAGGGGGAAATGCTATATTATCTATTGGTATGTTTTTTCCTGTGTAAGGCAAATACTTAGCATTTGTTTTTTTTCTAAATGGCTTGTGATGTTCAAATCCCTTTTATCTTCTTGAGTTGACAGATGATGAGAAAAAAAAACAACTTGATTGGAAACTAAGATTAAGCATTATCAATGGAATAGCAAGAGGTCTTCTATACCTTCATGAGGACTCTCGAGTCAGAGTAATTCATAGAGATCTCAAAGCTAGCAATGTTCTATTAGACCGTGACATGAATACCAAAATATCAGATTTTGGATTGACAAGGGCCTTTGAAATTGGACAGAACTAAGCAAATACAAAGCGAGTAATGGGCACTTAGTGAGTTTTACTTATACCAAACATATCTTATCAGTAGGACTTGTGAATGCATACTTCAGAGTTTAATGATTGAAAAATGAAATTCCTTGTTATATACTTGAACAAAAAAAATTAACAAAGCTCTATTGTTTTGAATTAGTGGATACATGGTTCCTGAGTATGCTATGCAAGGATTGTTTTCAGTGAAATCTGATGTTTTCAGCTTTGGAGTTCTAATTCTAGAAACCATTTCTGGAAGAAAGAACAACGAATTCTATCTGTCAGAACATGGTCAAACTCTTCTTTTATATGTGAGTCATCCCTCAGTCTAATTAACCAAATATCAACAATACAAGCTAACTGAAGTATGAAAATATTATTCACAGGCTTGGAGAACATAGTGTGAAGGAAAATGTTTGGGATTGATGGATCCAATGCGGGAAAAATTCTTCAAAGCCAGTGAAGTCGAGAAGTGCATACACATTGCTTTGTTGTGCGTTCAAGAAAATGCAACATAGAGACCAACCATATCAGATGTTGTTGTTATGCTAGGGAGTGACAACATGACGCTTCCAAAACCCAAGCACCCAACATTTTCAGTTGGAAGAAAGGTGTCAGAGAAAGTACCAAAATCAGAAAGATCCAAGAATCTTTATAGTATTGATGTAACAATCTTTATTACTTTACCGAGGTAATATGTAGTTACAAAAAGAATTTGTCTCTTCAAAAGTGACATATTAAAGTTGTATTTACCAGAAATATAAATTTAAGTATCACACGGATCATTGTTATCAATGATTGAGATTTACTCATGTAGTTAGTTATTTAGACATGTAACACTACTACAAATAAAAATATTCTATAATTATTTAGCCTCTTTTATTATATATATCAATACTATGGGATATTTTCATGGTAGCACTCTTTTATTGTTGAACTATATGATGTGTAGTCACATCAACTGGTGTGATGTGCATCTTTTCTCAAAATTCCGATAATTTGTATGTCCAATAGGTTCAATGCGTGTTCCAATAAATGTTCTCTTTATATGTTTGGTGAATGTGTTTATCCTGATATATGGTTCAATAATGTTCTTTTAACTATGTAACTATACCATGTATTAGATCCTTTGAACTCTCTTGGTTACTGATTTTAGTTTATACAAATTTGTACTGGTGAATTATTATGATATTAAATGAGCTTTCAATCATTTGTGGCACTTCTTGAGAACTAGTGATTAGATAACTCCTTCGAACTCTCTAAAACAAACTCTCTTCCCGACCTTGAGGTATAAGTTGTGAGAAATCTGCAGACTATCATATGAATTCAATTTAGTGTTGCATTAAAACTATGCACTAAGAATTTGAGACAATTGTCTTATCACGCCCAACTTAACAGCAGAAAAATCTACTAGTGACAGAGTATTATACCTAGGTTCTCCTATTGCCACAAATTAGGTTAATTCTCTTTGTAATTCTTTATTGACTTATGAGATTTTTGAGTAATAAAAGTTCTATTTTGAAATTCTCTATTATAGTTATGCAAGACCATTTAATCTTCTAGAAAACTGGTTTTTGTGAGAGGTTGTACTTAAACACATGATTGAGAGTTTTCCTTGTCTAAAACTTTGGTTTATTAGTTAGTTCACATTTTAATTAATTTTTTGGGTGCACGATTCAAGAGAGAGAAGATAAACATTCATATGGAGAATGGAGTATACGTATGAAACAAAGCGTGTAGTGATTAAACTAGTAGACACATGCTTTACTGGTGAATTTCAAGTTGAATCAAATTGATGCATGTTCAATCTTGTTCAGTTTAAGAATTGAGAAATGACTAATCTTTAGAGAACTTGGGGATCAACCGCTTTTTATTTTTTGTTTTAATAATTTATTTTATCTTTACTATTCAACAAATTAAAAACTCCCCATTTTTATCTTTATTGTTATTGCTACCTTTTCTTGAATTCATGGGAATACAACTTGGATCATCTGACCATAATTATATGCTGAAATCATTTTAATTTGACTACTAAATGACAACTCTTATCATCCCTTATATTTTACGAAATTTTGGCATCATATCACATTAGTCTTCAGAAGGCACGAAATGAAAGTGGTGACACTACATCTCCATAACCAAATATGCACCCGAAGATCAATACAAATTCCGATGAACCAAAGTGATGTAAAATATAGATTACAAGTTATCTACTAATGAACTAATAAAATGTGATTACTCTTCTTAAATTGTCTAACTAAATAATTCAAGATTCAATACAATTATTGTTGCTAAAACCTTCTTTGCTTTTCTATAAAATGTTTAAATGAAAAAAAAAAATTACAATCAATTGGATGAGTATTAGACAAATAAATGTATTAAATCTCAAATAAAAAACTAAGTATCTCTCAATGAAAGTCTACCTAAATTTTGATACTATAACGCTTAAAATAAGAACTTTCCAAAAATCTAACAATATTTTCCACGGGTCAGAAACTCCTAGACCCAATCCCAACACGTAGTAAACAATTAAAAAACTAATCAATTCTAACTTTACAGATTAAAACTAATAATCTAAGTAATCTAACTAATAATCTAAATAATTAGTCAATTTTAACTTTATAATTCTACCTTTACAATTATAACTAAAATATTATTATAGAATTCTAATTATACATCCAATTCAAAATTTAATCAATTCTGCAATTTAAAATAATAATATCTAACGAATAATATAACTAATAATCTAACAATTAATCAATTCTAACTTTATAACTAATAATATAACTAATCAATTCTATATAATAAAACATATATTAAATTCATCAAAAATAATAATTAAAAAAATTAAAATAAAAAATAACACTAAAAAGAAAATAAGAAGCATCAACTAACCTGATGGAGGCGCAGTGCGGCATAGGTTGTTGGAGACACGACATAGGTGACTGGTGTTGGATATCTCAAGGATCCAACCTTTGTGTTTGAGGAAACTTTGTTGAAGACGTCTTGCTGCCTTGTATGTCCAAGTAGTGTTTAGTCTTGTGTCTATGAGTTATCTGTTGCGTTATGAGATGATGAATCCAAGAATAAGTTTTTTAACTAGTTAAAAAGTTTTTGCAACTAGTTTTTAACTAATATTTGAAAAGTTGTAGTTTTTCAATCTGTCATTTTTTAAAACAATCGAATAAAAACACTTACAGATTTTTAGCTTTTTATCTGTTTTCATATGCTGAAAACTATATTTTAATATGTTACATACAGAAAGTTTTTAGTTTGTATTATTAACATGTGAGAAAAACCTTAATTAGACCAGTTATTTTACTTTAAGTAAAATCAACAGATTAACTCGTGTTTTTCAACAAGTTGGTTGATTTTTCTAACTTTACCCTTTCTAACTGATATGATCTTTTAAATTTCTATAAATAAGGACTCTTGTTTTATAAAATGGTTACATACACGTTTGCAAAACAATACTATGTGAAAAAGTGTTTTAGCATATTTGATCTTACAAGTTTTTGAAAAATATTGTGGTTCTTTGAAGTTCTTGGAAACTTATTTTCATCATCTTGCTAAGTTAAAGTTTTTTTTACTGTTGTTGTGAGGATAAAAGACCATGTTGTGTTTCTTAACTCCTTGCTCCAGGTTTATTCATTTCATTCTCTTAGCTATTGTTTCTTGAATTGTGTTTCTATCCAAGGTAGTGTTTCTTAGAGGTGTGTTGTGTTCTAATAGGGTGTTACAAAGGAGATTGTTGTTCTTGTAGGGTTCAAAAACAGTTTGTGTAATTTATGTGTGAAGAAAGTGTATTTTTTTTAGTGGAAACCACTTTGGTGTAAAGTAGAACTAGGCGTAACTCTTGAAAAGAGTGAACCAATATAAAAGTATTTGTGTTTTTTTACTCACTTTCTTTTCGAATTTACTGCATAACAATCTGAACTGATATGTTTAATTAGACGATTTCGTCTTTACAACATTGTACTGTATTTTTGTGATAATTGTATTTTTGAATTTATTGATATTAATACATACAATGTTTCTTGACATGGTTTTACTAAATATTAGCTATTTTGTCAATAAAACCAATTTGAAACTATAAACAAATTATTGGTGCATTGTCATTAATTCAAACTATTTGTCTAAACTAATTGGTTGTTTCTGATCAATCTTTGTTTTCAATATTAATAGTTAAAAGTTTTCAACTATATTTATGATTTGTGAGTTTCTGTGTTTAGTCAGAGTATTGAAAAGTTAGAAATTTCTATTCAATTGTTTTTTAGTTAAAATAATTTTAAATTTTGTAACAGTTAGTTTGTGAAACAATCTGTTAAAAACGGTCTCTATTTGAAATAAACAAACATTTGCAAAAATCTTCTAAATTCAATTCATCCCTCTCTTGAACTTAATTTCGCTCTATGATGGTGACTCTTCGAACTCAAAAACTAACTACAATGGTGACAATGGAAGGACATGCAACGACACTCGAAGAATAGAAAAAGAGAGTTACAATGCGAGAGAATGAAAGCACAAAAGGAAGAGTAAATGTAACCGTTTTCTATTGAAATTTGTTAATTTAGATAACGGTTTCTCTCCAAACCGTCGTCTACGGTGATCTAATAGATGACAGTTTCCTATTACGTTAGTTTGAAGCAACAAATATCTTCTTCCTCTTTTGAGGGAAAGTACTTAACCACAATTATTTATTTTCAATCTTTTGAACTTTTTTTTTAATAAAATAATATTTTAAAAATCAAAATATTAAAATCATTATGTTTCAAAATAAAATAAAATATGATGAACTAAACATTTAATAGTCCAAAAATATTTTGTTTCATAACATTTAGTAATTCTTACAAAACTATTGCATTGTTTAGAGTTTACGGTTTTATTTATTTCGTATTCTGATATAGAATTGATAAACTAACATATTATTTTATTACAATGTTTTACAATTTTAAATAATAATAATAATACTAAAAAGTTTGAATTTTTATTTTCTCTAATCTTGGTACATATACTCCAACTTGAGAGGGTGTTGAAATAAGGTCACTTAGAGTTTATTAAAAAGTTGTTTTGAATTGTAGTTTTATGTACCTAGCCTCCTAGAGTTGCCTTACTTGTTTTCTACTCTTTTATCAAGTTATATATCAAATTAATCTATCGATTCTTTATATAAATATCATAACCTAAGAGAGTTTGGCTCTCTTAAATATATTTTCTCTCTTTTTATTTCTCTCATGTATGACATTGCAAGATAATAAGAACTCTTTCATCACTAATATACCCATCTTTCTAGGATTTAAGAATGAAAGATAAACAGAGTTTCAATCATTGAATCACCCAAACCACTTCAGTCCTGAATAAAATCTTTTTTATTTTTCCCTATCCTTCCTTTCATAGACAATATCTGCTCAGGTTGAATAGGTCAAGTTTTAAAAGTAAATAAATTAATAAATTTTTTATTTCCTCTTAGTATAGCTAGTTATTCAACATACTGAATGATCAATCACTAAATATTGCCTAATAGAACGAGGAACAAATGTCACTTAATCTCAAAACTAGTCTCAAACTTCGAATTTCATCAGACTTGAGAATCATAAGGAAGAAATCAAATATATTTGTTGTTATGTGTAGCACGAATACGGATACTAACACAACACGGAGATACGTATAATCTCTAAAATGTAGAATACGGAGACACGGATCTATATATTATATAATTTTGAATTGTATAAATTGAAAATAAATATTTATGTGCAAAAGTATGTTTCAGATCTTTTTGGGAGCTGAAATATATTTTTCATGATTGGTTCAAAAGAATTTGTTCCTTATTTTTATAATTATAATAAAAATTATACAATAAATTTGAGTTTTTAAAAAATTATAGTATTTATATCTTTTAAAATTGTGTTAGAACCGTGTTAGAATTTTTAAAAATCCAACAAATATTTTTTGAATTGAACACTTCATCGATAAGTGTCCCACAAGTGTCGTACGAGTGTCGACATTGATATGTTTATCCGACACGAATACATCGGCTTATATTATTCCAAACCATTCTTAATTAGAAACCACTTCTGCTAAAAGAATAAAGAAAATGGGAAATGGACCCATTTAATAATCATGTAAGATGTAATAAGTGATTGGGTGTCTTTATGTAAGCCACCCAAATAGAGTAATTGACCAAAGTTGGAAGAAAATAATGTGAAAGCCATGGTGCTGTCGGCAATAATCATCAACACCTACTGCTTCCTGTCCATCACTCCTTTATTGAAGTAAATCCATCTCCAACAAAATCCTCACACCTTCATTCACCTAACTAAGCTGCACTTCCAATTTTCACAACCCTTTCTTCTCTTTCATTTCCCCACTTTCTTTCCAACCATGCCAGTCCTTGAAACTCTTGGTGGTGCTCTTTTTGGTGCTGTTCTCCAGGTGTTATTTGACAAGCTGGATTCTCATCAAGTTCTGGACTACTTTCTTGGGAGAAAGCTGGATGAGAAGCTGCTGAAAAATTTGAAGAGGAAGTTGGTGTCCATCAATGCTGTGGTTGATGATGCAGAACAAAAGCAGTTCAGAAATGCATATGGTAAAGCGTGGCTTGATGAGGTCAGAGACGTGTTGCTGGACACAGAGGATCTGCTTGATGAAATAGACTATGAATTCTCCAAAACTAAGTCACAACTTCAATACCAAAGCAGTTCTAACAAGGTACGCATTCTTGAATCCAAGCTGAAAGAACTCCTAGATGACCTTGAATCTCTTTTAAACCAAAAGATGATCTAGGTCTCAAAAATGGTTGTGGTGTGGGATCGGAACTGGGTAATAAAGTGTTAGAGGTTATTTATGGCAAAGAAATCATCCTTGATTGGTTGACATATGACAGTAACAATCATAACCAACTCTCAATACTTTCTATTGTGGGTATGGGAGGGATGGTAAGACCACACTTGCTCAACATATATATAACGACTCAATGATAGATGCTATATTTGCTATCAAAGCCTGGGTTTGTGTTTCTGAAGAATTTGATGAATTCGATGTTTTCATGTTAACCAGAGCAATTCTTGAGTCAATTCGTAAGAAAACTGGTAATAGCAGAAATCTAGGAATGGTTCAGGGACGTTTGAAAGAAAAGTTGAATGGAATGAAGTTTTTTCTGGTTCTGGATGATGTTTGGAACGAACACCGAAATTAATGGAAATCATTGCAAACTCCTCTTAAATATGGTGCTAAGGGAAGTAAAATTCTTATCACAACACGCATTAACAAAGTTGCTTCTACCATGGAGTCAAACAATATTCACCAACTAAAGCAATTACAAAAAGATTACAGTTGACAAGTTTTTTCTAAACATGCATTTCAAGATGATAACTCTAAGTCGAATTCTATGTTGGAGGAGATTGGCACGAAGATAGTTGAAAAGTGCCAAGGACTGCCTCTGGCCCTTGAAACGGTAGGAGGTCTCTTACAGTCAAAGTCATATGTTTCAGAGTGGAAAGGTGTACTGAGAAGCAACATATGGGACTTACCAATAAAAGATAGTAAAATCATCCCGCTTTGTTATTGAGCTATTACCATCTTCCTTCTCATCTCAAGAGATGTTTCACTTATTGTGCGTTATTCCCCAAAGACTATAAGTTTGAAAAGGAAAGCTTAATTTTCTCATGGATGGCTGAAAATTTTCTACAATGCTCTCATCAGAGTAAGTCTCTAGAAGAAGTAGGTGAACAGTACTTCAATGATCTATTATCAAAGTCATTCTTTCAACAGTCAATTTGGAACAACCAAAAACGTTTTGTGATGCACGACCTTCTGAATGATTTAGCAAAATATGTTTATGGTGAAATGTGCTACAGGTTGGGTGTTGATAGACCAAGAAGCGTACCAAAGACTACCTGCCACTTTTCAACAGTAAAGAATCCTGTTGAATGTGATGAGTATAGGAGCTTACGTGATGCTAAAAGGTTATGAACATTTCTTTTCATATCTAAGAATTGTGGGATGTCAATACAAGACTTGATCTCCAACTTTAAATGCTTACGACTCTTATCTTTAACTGATTGTCATAACATAAAAGAGGTGTCTGACACTATAGCCAATCTTATACAGCTCCGTTCATTAGACCTTTCATTCACAGACATAGACAAACTTCCCGACTCAATCTGTTCACTCTATAAGTTGCAAGTGTTGAAGCTCAACTATTGTAACCTTATGAAAGAGTTGCCCTCGACTTTGCATGAGCTCACTAAGTTGTGTCGCCTTGAACTTAAGGGAATTACTTTGAGAAAGGCTCTAGTGCTTTTAGGAAAGTTGAAGAATCTTCAAGTATGGATGAGTAGGTTTGAGGTTCATAAAAGTAGTAGTGAGGTCAGCAGTATTCAACAACTAGGACAACTTGATCTTCACGGAAAGCTGTCAATTCAAAATCTTGAAAATATTGTGGATCCTTGTGATGCATTAGTTGTGGATTTGAAGAATAAAACACATGTTGTGGGGCTATGTTTAGAATGGGATTCGCAGCTGAACAGTGAGGATTCTATAAAAGAAAGAGAAGTACTAGAGAATCTGCAACCTTCCAAACATTTGGAGAGGTTGTTAATCGCTTCCTATGGTGGCACACAATTTCCCCGTTGGTTATCTGATAATTCTCTATTGAATGTGGTGTCCTTAACTTTGATGAACTGTAAACATTGCATGCAGTTGTCTTCCCTTGGACTTTTGACATTTCTCAAGGACTTCACAATTCACGGCCTTAATCAGATAGTGAGGATACATGTTGATTTTTACGGGAATAGCTCATCTGCATTTGCATCCTTGGAAGAGTTGACATTTAGGGATATGAAGGAATGGGAAGAATGGCAATGCATGACATGTGATTTTCCAAGTCTCCAACGTCTTTTTTGTACTTAATTATCCCAAACTAAAAGGGCACTTGCCAGAGCACCTTCCTCATTTAAGGATTCTATTTATTGCTCGGTGCGAACAACTTGTGGCTTCGACTCCCAGGGCGGTAGAAATTGAAGGTGTGAAGACGGAAACATCTTCATTTAATATATTAGGGCTCCTCGTATCTGATACACCTTTTGAATCCTTGTGGATTGAATCTTGTCCGGGCATTAATATTCCCATAAACCATTGCTACCATTTTCTTGTAGACTTGCGTATCACTCAATGTTGTGACTCTCTCACTAACTTCCCTCTAGACTTGTTCCCAAAACTCGGTCTCATTATTTTGAATGGATGTCATAACCTGCAAATGATATCACAGGGGCACCCTCATCGTCATTTGAAGTATATGACAATTAAAACATGTTGTGAATTTGAATCATTTCCCAATGAAGGATTATCTGCACCTGAGCTACAGACATTTCATATTGAAGAATTGGAGAAATTGAAATCAATGCCTAAACTCATGTCCGCTCTCCTTCCATCTCTCTATCGTATGGATATAAATAATTGTCCAGGAGTGGAGTTGTCTGAGGGATGTTTGCCATCAAATCTAAAAAAATGAGTCTCTTGAATTGCTCCAAACTTATTACCTCACTAAAGAAGGGGGTTTGGGGAACCAACCCTTCCATAGAATTCTTGTCTATTCAAAAAGTGGTTGTGGAGTGTTTTCCTGGGGAAGGTTTGCTCCCAATCTCCCTTACTACGCTATACATACTACATTGTCCAAATCTTAAGAAACTAGATTATAGGGGTTTGTGTCACCTCTCCTCTCTTCAGGAACTGGCTATTTATAATTGTCCAATACTTCAATGTTTGTCAGAGGAGGATCTGCTTGAATCCATTTCAAAACTTAGCATTAGAGAGTGTTCGTTGCTCAAACAGTTGTGCAAGAATAAAGAAGACGAAGACAGGAAAAAATATTGCTCTCATATACCAACATTTTCATCAGGTGCTAATTCTCCACACTATCTTTTAAGCATTTCAAATACAATCTTATTTACTTCAAATATTTGCATCAACTTCTTGTCTTTTTAATGTTATTATCGATATTCTGTTTTGAAGTTGAAATAATTGTAAGCATTATTGAAGTGTATGTTTTTGTGGAATTAGATTGAAATATGTGTAAATGAGGAGCTGAGGTGATTTAAGATTTTAAAAGTGGTTTGAACTTTTGAGATGATTCTATATCCATCTCTTTAAATATAATGTTAATTTCATTCTCAAATACCCATATCATTAACAATATTGCCACCTTCGGAGTTCTCAACTTTTATGACACTAAACCTTGTTTTTTAGGACCTTTATGGTTAATTTGTTAAGAAATAAACAACATACATGAAATACAGTAAACAAAAAATATAAATAAAAAAATCAGTAAAAATAGATGAAAATAAAACAAAATATAAGACATGTTTTATTTACGAATAAAAAAGACTTAGAAAAAGAAGAAATAAAAAATATAAATATTTCTAAAATCAAATTTTAAGTTAAACAATCGATTTTAAATAAAAACTATTAATCAATTAGGTAGAATAAATTACCAATCATTAATATTGACTTTAGAAACAATTCTTAAACTTAAATTACACCTACTTTTCGTGTAAAAATACATCTCTATTTTTCATTTCCACTACTCATTACTCATGGCTCACTCTTGAATATGTTATTAGAGGCAAAACATGTCAGTTTTAAGGGTATAAAGTTGAAAAAAAATGGATAAATACAATTTAGATGCTTTGTCTTTCCTAATCATCATTCAATAGAGGTCGAAAGAAAAAGAATTTTCTTATCAGAAAAACCTATTTTCAAATTTTGACACTAATAGTTCGTGTAATGTACAACCATCGACTTAATGAGAAATATAGTCTAGCCATTCCTATTTCCAAATGATGTCTTCTCATCAATTTAGAACCAACTTCTTGAAAGTAATAATATAACAAAGTTCACAAGGCGAACACTTAAACTCACACTAACAACAACAAATTAAGATTACAAGATATCAAGACCCTTTCTTGTATTCTATAAGAATTAGTTCACACTAAATTTGTAAAACCCTATTACATTTTTTTTATCAGCAAAAAATAAAAATGAATTAAAATGGAACACTTTAGAGGTATCCTAACCCTTATATAAAAACCATCTTATTACTAGATATAGCAGGGTAAACCATATTCAGATTACATCAGTATCCATACCAGAAAAAAAAAAAAAAAGCATAGAACTCCCTATTACATAACATACACTAAACACCCTATTCAACATAAACACTTGCAATCTACCTAAAATCCAAAATACAGGAAGAATATATCACCCAAATTATTACACCTAAACTGAAATCAAATTAGATGAACACTTCTTCATCAACTCAAAATAGTCTCCAAGATTGCAAAAGAAAGTTCTAAGAACTCGGTTTTCAAACTCAGAATTATAACTATATGAAAATAGTTCTTTCTCTAAGTTTTTCACAAAATTTTATTCGGCTTCAAAATGTTTTCAAATAGAAAGTTATATAAACAACACGTATGTGGGTCTTTTCTCCTTGCTCTTTTACTCATTTTTACCAAAGTAAAGACTTCCAACTTACACTCTAATAGAAATTAGTTAGTTGTTACATATATATTATTATGCAAAATACCCAAAAAGGTTAATACATTTTGTTTTCCTTTCATAACATGAAACTAAACTAAAGTTATACCATATTATAACTTATAAGTCTTATTTTTAAGGGGGAATGCTATATTATCTGTTGGTATGTTTTTTCATGTGTAAGGCAAATACTTTGCATTTGGTTTTTTTGCTAAATGGCTTGTGATGTTCAAATCCCTTTTATCTTCTTGAGTTGACAGATGATGAGAAAAGAAAAGAACTTGATTGGAAACTAAGATTAAGCATAATCAATGGAATAGTAAGAGGTCTTATATACCTTCATGAGAACTCTCGACTCAGAGTAATTCATAGAGATCCCAAAGCTAGCAATTTGGATTGGCAAGGGCATTTGAAATTGGACAGAACCAAGCAAATACAAAGCGAGTAATGGGCACTTAGTGAGTTTTACTTATACCAAACATATCTTAACTATAGGACTAGGATTGCATAGTTCAGAGTTTAATGATTGAAAAAAATGAAATTCCTTGTTATATACTTGAAATAAGAGAAATTAGCTCTATTGTTTTGAATTAGTGAATACATGGCTCCTGAGTTCTAGTGAATACTATGCAAGGATTGTTTTCAATGAAATCTGATGTTTTCAGTTTTGGAGTTCTAGTTCTAGAAACCATCTTTGGAAGAAAGAACAACAGATTCTATCTGTCGAAACATGGTTAAACTCTTCTTTTATGCGTGAGTCATCCTTCTTGTCTGATTAACCAAATATCAACAATACTAGTTAACTGAATTATGACAGTATTATTCACAAATTAATGACAAATACTTGTAGGCTTGGAGAACATGGTGTGAAGGAAAATGTTTGGAATTGATGGATCCAATGCTGGAAAAATCCTTCAAAGCTAGTGAAGTTGAGACCTGCATACACATTGTTTTGTTGTGCGTTCAAGAAAATCAGAGGTTATTAATAGAAGAGTTTTCCTAACCCATGAGTAAATATTTCGTAATAGTCTCATTAGACCGTACATCAACATGACACTTCCAAAATCCAAGAACCCAACATTTTCAGTTGGAAGAAAGGTGTAAGAGGAAGTAACAAAATAAAAAAGATCCAAGAATCTTTGTAGTACTAATGTAACAATCTCTAGATGTAATATATAGTTACAAAAAGAATTTATCAAAAATATAAATGTAAGTATCACACGGATCGTTGTTATCAATGATTGAGATTTATTTACATGGTTTAGCTATTTAGACATAAATCATTACTATGAATATTCTATAATCATTCAGCATCTTTTATTATATATATAAATTCTATGGGATAATTTTTATTTTTCCCTGTCATTTTTATAATGAGCATAAAAAATAAGAAAATTTCACCTCATACAAGAGGGAACATGTTTGTGTTCCTCACAAATTCTCATGGACAACATTAAATAGGTCAAGTTTTAAAAGTAAATAAATCAATAAGATTAATAAATTTTTGATTTTGTGTTACTATAGCAAGTTATTTTTAGAGCAGATGATAATATTAACATTATTAAATATTATTAATATTACTAAATATTTTTAATATTAATAAATATTTTTAATAGTATTAAATATTATTAAATATTATTAATATTATTAAATATTCTTAATATTATTAAATAGTATTAATATTATTAAATATTCTTAATATTATTAAATAGTATTAAAATTATTAAATATTCTTAATATTATTAAATAGTATTAATATTATTAAATATTCTTAATATTATTAAATATTGTTAATATTATTAAATATTCTTAATATTATTAAATAGTATTAATATTATTAAATATTGTTAATATTATTAAATAGTATTAATATTATTAAATATTGTTAATATTATTAAATAGTATTAATATTATTAAATATTGTTAATATTATTAAATATTATTAATATTATTAAATATTGTTAATATTATTAAATATTATTAATATTATTAAATATTGTTAATATTATTAAATATTATTAATATTATTAAATATTGTTAATATTATTAAATATTATTAATATTATTAAATATTGTTAATATTATTAAATATTATTAATATTATTAAATATTATTAATATTATTAAATATTATTAATATTATTAAATATTATTAATATTATTAAATATTATTAATATTATTAAATATTATTAATATTATTAAATATTATTAATATTATTAAATATTATTAATATTATTAAATATTATTAATATTATTAAATATTATTAATATTATTAAATATTATTAATATTATTAAATATTATTAATATTATTAAATATTATTAATATTATTAAATATTATTAATATTATTAAATATTATTAATATTATTAAATATTATTAATATTATTAAATATTATTAATATTATTAAATATTATTAATATTATTAAATATTATTAATATTATTAAATATTATTAATATTATTAAATATTATTAATATTATTAAATATTATTAATATTATTAAATATTATTAATATTATTAAATATTATTAATATTATTAAATATTATTAAATATTATTATTTATGATTTTATAATTAATTATATTATAATAATATTTTTAATATTATGTATATAATTATTATGATAATAGTTGGTAGGTAATAAAGATCTTTTATGTAATAAAAATTCGTAGATAATAAGATTCGTGGGTAAAAATTCGTAAGTAATAAGATCCGTGGGTAAAAATTCGTAGGTAATAAGATTCGTGGATAATATTTGGTAGAAAATGCTGAATTTACCTACGGATTCAAATCTGTAGGTAATATCCATAGATAATGTTGTCCGTAGGTAATATTCGTAGGTAATGCTGAATTTACCTACGTATTAAAATTCGTGGGTAAAAATCCATAAATAATATTGATTATTTTTTGTAGTGGTATATGGAAAAAGTTTTACCCTAAAATTGAAATTTAAAATATTTGAAGTTCAATACAAGTATGGAGAAACCATCTATATAGAATTTTGTAATAAAACATACAATAAGGACAAATATATAAAGAACTATTTTATATAATTTTACAATAAGATTTTGTTTTCTGCATGTAAACTTTTCCAAGATAAAATTCTAGCTTCAAGCCACACAACACAAGATAGAAAAGTATTAAAAACCTTTTCTTAGGCTAACAAACTACAACTTTTGTAATATAATATTCGTGCCGAATTGAGGTTGAGCAGTTATGACTGTAACTGGAGCATGAACATATGAGGAAGATAGCTCAAACTTGAAGCTTTGCAGAATCAGAGATAAAGCCATTTTGGCTTCAAGCAATGCAAAGTTTTGGCCAATGCATATTCTAGGACCCCATCCAAATGGGATAAATGAAACTTGACCATTTGTTGCTTTTAAGATTCCTTCAGAGAATCTTTCTGGTTTGAACTCTTTTGCATCACTGCCCCATAGTTCAAAATCATGATGCACCAACACAATTGGAATAGTAACTAGTGCTCCCTCTGGTAAAGTCATATTTCCAACCCTGGTTTTCTTCCTTAGGACTCTTGTAATGGCAGTAACTGGTGGGTATAATCTTAGAACCTCGTACAAAATCATTGTGACCTATGACAATGCCACAAGAAACTATAATGAATTAACATTAATAACATTCTTTCAAAAGCAAGAGATTTATTTTTACAACAGATAAAGCTTAGCACAATAGTATCAATTTCTCAAAACTTTTTCTATGGATAATAAATGGAACTTTTTTTTTTGAATGAGGTGTGGTAGCAGGTAAACTTGATTAAGTTGAATCGAAATGAAAAAAAGAAACCACTAAGATGAAAATTAAGGCTTATATTAATAAAGTCACCATTTGCCATTAATGAAGATTAAGGTTTATATTAATGAAGTTACCATAGGTTATGACTGATAAAGAACAATGGTATACCAATAAGTATGAAGTTATCATTTGCTCAGTCTATAAGGAATATTAAATTAGAAATATATTTATGACCCCAGCACTGTGACTTCAAGATAATGATAATTTTTTTCTAGAAAAAATCAGGGTATCTTTAGTTAATCATCATAAAAAAAAGTATAAAAAGTGTGACAATTATATTGTTGTTAAATTTTGTTATTAATTATAATACTTAAAACCATTTTTGACATTAAATTGTATTTTTAAGGATTAATTTGACATTAAAGTAGTTTAGAGATCTATCTGTACTTTTTAGATATATTAAATCAATTTTAAGATTTCATAGTAATTTGTGTTCCAATAAAGAGATTTTGTAGGATTTCGTTTTAATATTCTGTTTTTAACTAATTGAGAGAAAATTAGAAAAAAAGTATTTTTTTCATTCATGTGACTTATAATATTAAATTTTATGTCATGAGATCACACTCCAATAGAGAAGTTTTATAAGACTTAGGTATTAAAGTTAAGATCATATACATAACTCATAATGAAATTATTTTAAAGTTACATTTGATAGCTTAAGCTCTAATTATATTGGTGAAAGTTAAGCTAAACTTTTTACTAAATAAGTCAAGTTAGACTATTCCTAAAAATATGTTCAATTAATCAAAATAATTAATCTATAATGTTGGCTATTTTTATATTTACAGGACTAAAATCAATGTGAACACATTATGAGGACCAATAACATGCAAAAAAATATTTATCAATTTTTTTATAGGAACTAATGTCACAAGATAATATATTATTGTAATTAAAACATTATTTAATGGGTTAAATATGTTTTTCGTCCTTATACATTCATACGAAATTGATTTTCATTTCTAGTCCAAACTTTAGATCTCTTGGATACTTGTAGTGAGGAATTGTTGGAATGGGTTCTTGGTAGATTTTTTTTTAAGTGACAAACAAATTTCCAGCATGAAATAGGATGTTAAAATATTTCATGTTGATTTATTGCTGGCATAAATAGTATAATATTATAATATAGTCCACGCTAGAAATTTGTTTGTCAGTGAAAAAAAATGGTAAATACTCATTCTAATAGCTTTCTTACTACAAATACCTAGGAAGTATAAAATTTGGATTATGGACGAAAACTAATTTTGTATTATAATACACGGATGAGAAACACATTTAACCCTTTTTTTTATTTATTATTTTCTTAGCTTATTCTTTTTAAGTAACATGTTATTGGTGTAAAATATCCATTAATTTGATCAATAAATAATTCATCAAGAATTTTAATTGACCATTTTGACTATAAATTCTCTCGAATATGCTTTCCATCTACAAGGTTCAAATTAATTAAAAACATGTGTAGTTTCAAAATTAAGATCATATATATAGTTTTAGGCATTCATGAATGTTGTATTCAAGTTAAGCTTTACTATTTTAACATAAAACTTTAGTTATCCTAAAATTATATTTTCAATCTAGTGATACTTTTTAATGATTTAAGCAAGCAAGATAAAAACTCATACTTACAACTTTTAGACGATTTAATCCTTCATAATCTGGTTCTTTTGTGCCAAAAATTTCAATGACCTCTTCTCTTGCTAGTGTTTGCCAATGGGGAAACCTACTCAATAACACCATTGTCCAATTTAGTAGCACCGATGTTGTTTCTTGTCCAGCAAAGTAAAATAACTTACACTCGTTAATAACATCATTGGTGTTCATTCCAACATCTTTCTTAACTCCTCCATCTTCAATCTCTTTTTGATTTGATTCCAATAGTAACCCTAATAGGTTATCATTTGGAGCTTCACATGTCTTCATGATACCCTCCTGCTTTTGGATAATTCCACTAAGTACATTTCCAATTTCGTAGTCAATCTTCTTCATCCTATTGTTCAATCTAGTTGGTAGAAACCTAACAATGGAAAAGGGGTGATCAATGTTAGCTTCACTCTTCTTCTGATTTAGTTTTCTTATTCATTTTCATTTTTAGTTATGTATGGTACATGATTTCTATAAATTGTAAGAAATTTGAATAAAACCTTGTGATTTTCATGCATTCCTCCCAACCATATTACTAAGTAACATAATAATTGATTAATTGAAAATATGAAAGTAGTCTCAAAGAATAAACATAGGTGTTTCACGAATGATGTATGGGAAGGAGGAGCAATCTCATCGCTATTTGTTTTTCGACTGCAGGTTTGCTTAGCTTGTTTGGTGTTTTTGTTTTGAGTGGGTTGGTGTGAAGTCTGTGATTCACATTGATCCTGTGTCAAATTTTCTCAGTTCGAGATGTGTAATGCTTCAGGTTTGGTTAACGATTATTGGGGAGCAATCTGGGTTGAAGTTGTGAGTGAAATTTGGAAACACAAGAAAAACATCATTTTTAATAGGGAAAAAACTGACGTGTCAGAAGTGTTTGCAATTGTGCAAGTCAAGATTTGGTCTTGGATTTACTCTAAGTCTCGTTGTAGGTCTTTCTCTTATCCTAATTGGTGTTTGAACCCTTTGGCTTGCATGAGATTGGTTTGTTGATGTTCTTTTGGAGGTTTTGTTTTCCTTAGGATTTGTGGTTTTGCTGGTTTGGTAGGTGTTTCTTGGGATGGTGGAAGAAGTTAAAGTACAATTGTATAAGGGTTCGATCATCCTGAAGTGATTATTATTTATTTATTCGTTTTGTTGATAAAAATAATGTTGCACTTTAGACTACAAGATCAATTGTAACTTGTAACTATCTTAGTTTGTGCTTTTACATTTTCCATAATACCTTTATTAAGTATTTAATGAATATTATAGCATGATATTATAAAAAGTGATAGGATGATTGATGATATGAAATAAATTAATACTTTAGACAAGTTGTGTTTTATTTTCTTGGAAAGAAAGTGTATGTCAAAATAATACTAAATTTTCTCTACTAATTTATATAAGCATTATATCACACAATATATATATATAAAAGCATCACATGTGTATTGTATTTTGTTTGTTGAACGAAAAATTGAGAATACGAAAGTGTAGTTGAATAATGTACCTCCACCCTGGAATATAAACAGATTGAAAGACCTTGGCTGTAAGTTGTGCTTGTTCTTTGAGGAGTTGAAACACTATTTTTCCTTCTTCATAGCTACTTCCGAAAGCTGTACGAGAAATCACATCAGCTGTCAAGTTATTTAAGAATGGCCAAACATCTACCATGCATGATCCTGTTTCTCTTAGTAACATCTTCCATTCCTTCATCATCTCGATACAACTATGATACATGGCAGGCAACACAAGCTGCAACAGATTTTGAGACATTTAAAGATGAAGACAGGTATCCACTGGAATCCACTGATGCTAAAAAGAATAATCATTTCACTTTTGTACTCGGATTTGATTATTAGATTCTACCAATTGGAATAAGAACATACTTCAATTTTGTTGTCACTAATTTAGAATTTGTGATCTTGTAACTTTTATATGGAATTATTAAAGAAAAATGATAAACTTTGTTTAGGAAGTGGACATTAATTCGAATATAATTTCGGAAATTGGTTTAGAAAGATTTATATTTTAGTCTTATATATCTAACATGAAATATGTTTTTTTTCCTCTATTTTTTACATGAAATTAGTTTTCGTCTCAGTCCAAATTTTATACATTTCGGGTATTTATAGTAAGGAAACTATTATAATGAATTTTGTGACAAACGAATTTTGAGTGTGGACTAGGATATTAAAATATTTCATGGTGATTCATTGCTAACATGAATATATAATATTAATAGAGTTCATGTTGAGAATTTCGTTTGTTATATAACAAAAAATACTATTAAGGACTTCTTAGAATAGTTTTCTTCCTATAAATAACCATAAGATTTAAAGTTTGAACTAAGAATAAAAATCAATTTCGCGTGATAATACACATATGATAATACATACAGAAATAACAATTTCTAGTAGATATATGATATTCAACCACACTTAAACAAATATATATTTTATATAACTATGTATTTAATTCAAAGAATTGAATTTGAATTCGCTATAAAAATGAATGATAACTTTTATTTTGAGGAAATTTTTAACATCTTATATATCACTACAAGAAAATCATGTAATAAAAACTAATTTTAAAGACAAAAAATAATTAGTTACTATAGTAACTAAATTAGAGACCATTTTAGAGACTAAAAAATTTTTTTGTTTCTAAATTAGTTTCTATTATAGTTAAATGGTTTCTAAATTGGTATCTAATTAGCTACGAAGGTTTTTACTACTAAATTTAAAATCTAAATAATTGGTAGTTAAAACTTTGGTAACTAATTAGTTATCAATTAAGAAACTAATAATAAAAACTAATTATTTAGAATTGGTTTCTATTTCATAATTACTGATTAAGTCAATTTACTATGAAACAAATAATATATAGTTGTTAGAAATTGAATTTTTAAATTTCACAAATTGATTCATTAAAATGAGCTTTAGTTCTTACTTAAATATTTTAATTTGATTATATATCTAATTAATATAAGATCTTTTATCACTTAAAATATAATTTTTAAGATATTCACCTATTTTAAGAAATAGTTTTAATTTTTTTCTCTAAAAAACATATGAACAAGTAGATTGACCTAAATAACAGTAATTCCAATAGGAGTAGGTCACGCCAACAACGACAATTTTTATTTACACTCTCCTCTTTGACTCTTGCGCTCTTTAAGCCTTTTTAATTTGAGAAACCATAACTAAATTCATCCGAAATTTCAAGAATTAAAAATATAATTAACACTTATTAAAATGTTATAATCCACACTAATTAATTGATCTCCAACGAAAAAGTCTTTGTTTCATATAGAATTTTAATTATTTTTTCATGAACGTTTTTAAAAAGAAAATAAAAAATGAAATAAATATTTTCTTAAATTAGAATTAATTTAGTATGGTTTTCTAAATAATATATAAATTAATTTAATTTATGAAAAGTTTATTTAAAGAACATTTATATGAAAATTTACATGAATCTAGATTTTTTATTTTCAATAATAATCCTACTCTCATTCTCATTCTCATTCAATCAAATTACTCAACTATTTATATGTTAAGTATAAAGAACTCTTACTTATAATATGATATTCTAAGATAAACACTACAAGAAAATCATCAAATAAAAACTAATTTTTTAGACCAAAATAATTAGTTACAATAATAACTAAATTAGAGACCATTTTAAAAATTAAAAAAAAAATAGTTTCTAAATTAGTTTATATTATTGTTAAATAGTTTCTAAATTGGTATCTAATTAACAACCAATGTTTTAACTACCAATTATTTAGATTCTAAATTTGGTAGAAAAACTTTGGTTGTTAATTAATAATAATAAAAACTAATTTAGAAATCAAAAATTTATTTAGTCCCTAAAATGGTGTCTAATTTAGTAAGTATAACAACTAATTATTTTTTTTCTAAAATTAATTTTTATTTCATAATTTTCTTTCTAGTGAGAGTATATACTATTAAATGTAGTTGATCCTATTGATTTAGGGTTTATCAATTTTCATTAGAATAGAATCATACCAGAAAAATTCAAACTGCATAGAATACGTCACTCCATGAAGATTAATAACATAGACTTCAGAGATCATGTGAAAAATAAGAAATTTTTAGTAAGAAAACTCCAGAATGATGAAAAAGAGAAGAAAAACCTTGAGTTTGATGATATTAAATGCAGGGTTGATGATCTTTCTGTGCTTTGACCATTTCTCTCCCTCAAGATCTACAAGTCCTGTTATGAGAAACTTGGCAAGTGGATTAAGGATTGGCTTTGGAAAGTCATTCATCATGTTCAGAACCTCTTTTATTGCTTCAGGATCCATAATATTCACTGTAATCTTAGGGCCATACCAAAAAAACGAATTCTTACCTGCAAAAATTATTAACTTATTTTCTCATTAAGCATGTCAATAAATAATAATAATAATATATTTTCTCATTATTTTATCGTAATAATAATGATGATAATGATTCACCAATGGTATACGATAACAACATAATAAACTGGAATATTTGATTACAAGAACTGCAAGTGGGTCTCTTTATTTGCTAATACAATTATATATCACTGGTTGGTTATTCAAGTATTTAATATGGATTCTTCACACACTCTACCCAATTGATTATTGAAATTTTTTAATGTAAAGTTTGTAAGACTAAACATATGTTAAAAATTTGATAATTGTGCAAGATAAATGCCCTGATACTTGGATTTAAATTTTATCTTATCTTAACTTTTCAAAATTAGTTTATGTTTTCGAACGAGCGTTGGAGCTTAGAGAACTATTGCCTTGTTCCTCCCTTTGGTTGGTCGTTATCATTCTCAGCTTTCTGTTTCACATTCCTCCTCTCGGTCATTTGGTAGCACAAGCTGAGATGGTACTTGCAGAAGGCACTTCGACGATCAAGTCATTCAGGGTGTCGGCACTCGGTTGTCAAAGTACTGTAGATAATGACATACCTGATTCTTGAAATTTGTGTTATTTATATTACCTTAATTGACCTTCGTTAGTGGGTCGATTAGGAGGTTGGTTCCAGTTTAGGGTTACGCTAAACAACTATTAATTATAGATTAACCATGCTGACTTGGTCAACCCATGGTTCGTCGTCATGGGTCGGTCGGCGTGTTATCACCTGACCTTCTTATCATGGTCCAGTGATCAGATGGTTCGGGATTCTGACCGACCACCTAGTCGTCCGGTCATATTTATAAATTAAAAAATTACTTTTTTTTTTATTTAGTTTTCTAATTTTATGAAAAACACTGAAAAATTTATAACCCTCTTAAAAGGTATAGAAGGCATACCAGAGACTTTGACCAAATGATTTTGAAATGGAGCAAGGCGAGGAGCAACATCATCGTTGATGAGTATGGGTTTAGATTTTGCTTGATGCAGCATCATGCTCATTGCTTTTATGTCTCCAAAGAAAAGTGTGTAAGGGTTTCCCTTTAAGCCTTGTCTTCTCAGGAATCTCTCTGCTCTTTTCGGTTCCAACCACACCCAATTCAGTGCTTTTGTTAAGAACATGATAACAAATGCAATCAAAAATCCAACACACATCATCATCATTGCTGCATCAACTTCCATTTCCGATGTAAAGTGTCTGTAGTTGGAAGTTCAATATATATTTACAAACTGAAGCAGAGAAGGCAACAAATGGCGCATATTACGCACATATGTATGGACAAGAACAACCTCAAAATACTTAACAAAACGACACACTAATATGCCTAAACACCAAAGACATGCATCGTTGAAATTTAGGAACAACCACCTCTGTTTTCTGTAAACTTTGTTTCTTTCCTTTATAAATAGTTTAGACAAATGTTTGACGGACAGTTCTGCGCGATGAAGATTATATATTTTATTAAAAAAAATCAAATTATATTCATATAATTTTACTCAATTGGAGTAAGATGGAAACTCATGTAACATGATTATATATCAATATGAAAAAATTATTTAATAATAATTAATTTAGAGATAAAAAATAATTAGTTACTATAACTATTAAATTAGATAAATTATTGGTATGTAAAATAATTTCTGTTAAAAATTTATAAAATAATTTCTAAATTAGTATCAAACTTTAGCTATCAAAGTTAGTTTTAGTTATAGACCATTTTAGATTCTAGATTAGTTTTTAATTTTAAATTAAAAGCTAATTTAGAATTAAAATAGTTAGTAGTTAAATTTTGATAGCTAATACTAAATATCATTTAAAAATTATTTTATAAATTTTATTAATAATAGAAACTATTTTAAATGCTAATATTTTTTATTTTATAAAATAATATAGTTGTTATAAAAAATAATTATTTTTAATAAAAAATTAATTGTTATTAAATGATTTTAGTGTAATGTATATCATCCCAACCAAAAAAAAGTTATATTTTTTTATTATTAATAATAGAAAATACTTTAAATATTAATAACCTTTAAATATTTTAAATTTATGTGATATAATATACTCATATACATAATTTTAGTATATATTTTGTCTATTAATATAATTTACTTTTACAGTCTATTTTTATTCTATTATTGTAATCAACATATACCTAAGAGATTTTATCGTAATATTATGACTAAGAGATTTTATCGTAATATTATGATAATCTATAAACTCATTTGTTTCCATTCATTCTTATTTCCTTCTTACACTTGTTTTTTTTTAACATCCATATAATTTTACAAAAAAAAAAATAGATAAACAAAAAAATTTATTTCCCTCTCAATTTACTACAAATTTAATTCTTACTTGAAAAAAAATCTACATAATAAAAAATTAAGATTAATAAATAATAGTGGAAAATAATTATTCATTTTAATTTTAATTAAATTTAAGTCCCTTTTAACTTTTGAAAGGAATAATAAAAAATATACGTAACTAGTAAAAATTGATCGATTATTTTATTAAATAAATATGAGTCTTATATAGCGTTCAAAATATGTAATAAAAATAATCTCCTAATTTATAATAATGATAACAATATTTTATTCTTTCTAGTATAATAAAATAAATCATTTTCTCCGTTAAATTAACTCTAATTGTAATACAACTAATATTCCACACACAAGTGGTGATCCAAAGTTCTTGATCTTTTGAAAAACATTTTTAATAGTCTCTCTTTCTTAGGTTCTTAAAAAGATCATCAAATAGCCTTTGTATAGACTTAAGCAAGTGGTCAAAGTTGTTAGATCATTAATTAAAACCAATTGGAATCATTTAAAAACAGTTCAAAACACTTAACATAATTTTGTTATAGAAATAACAAATTGTTTTCCGAAACAATAGATTGTTGAATCAATTGATAGAGAAATTTGAGATGCTATTGTAAATGGTCCTTTTGTACCCAAATTTGAAAAAGATGATGTTTTCATTGTAAAACCTTGCTCCCAATGGACTGAGAGTGAAAGTAAAAGAGCTTAATATGATTGCATTGCTAAGAACGTTATCACTTATTCTTTAAATTCTGATGAGTTTTTCAGGGTCTCACAATGTGCTTCTGCAAAGGAGATGTAGGACATCCTTGAGGTTACCCATGAAGGCGTCATTGATGTTAAGAGAGCAAGGAAACATGCTCTGATTCAAGAATATGAAATGTTCATAATGCTTAAAGGGGAAGTCATCTCGGATGTGCAGAAAAGATTCATCCACATAGTGAATCATCTCATCAGCCTTAGCAAGATCTTTGAAAGGGAGGATTTAAACATCTAGATCCTCAAATTCATGGATAGATCTTGACAACCAAAGGTCACTGCAATTTCTGAATCTAAGGATTTAACAACATTGACCACCACCTCTTTGTTTGGTAAGCTAAGGAAGCATGAACTTGAGATGAACCGGCTTAAGAGTTGTTGGTTATAGGGATGGTTAAGACTCAAGTGAGTGCAGTAATGGTGAAACTCTTAACTTGCTCACAAGCAAGTTTAGTAAATTCTTGAAAAAGAACAACCTGGACAGGAACCAATCTTCAAACAGGTATAATAGTAAGAAAGTGTATGAGTTCAATTCTACAAACTATACTTGTTTTGCCAATATTGAAAGGAAGGGCAAAGAAAGAAGAGTCTGCATTTCTTGGCAAGATAATGATGATTCATCCTCTAGCTCATCATCAAAGGAAGATGAAGAAGTCAATTTGTGCTTGATGTACTAGTACAAAATATCAAAACAACGACCCTACATTTCATAGAGCAAACGATCTAGTATTTCATAGAGCAAACAATTTGACTAGACGATGTAATGAGAGCATCTGTTGGATGATCTTCTTGAAGCACCTACTGAAGGGTGCTTTAATATGGAAAAGGAAGATATTGATTTGGTGATTTGATTACATCAAGCAAATATCCTTTGAAGATATTACTCAAGAAAATCTTATGCAATATCTCTCGCAGCAGCATTGGAAAAAATTACAATCATTGTGCAACTTTGAAGGAAGTTTGGAAATAATATATCTACAAGAGAAGCGAAAACAAAATCTGGTATAGGTTGGGAATGAAGATATCTGCTTAATAATTTGAAACAAAGAAAGAAAACATTTGATAATTGTAAAACAATATCATGAGGCAAATTTCAAATATGATTTTGTGGAAGGAAGAGAAGATTATAAAAGAGACATCAAAGGGAGAATGATGAGAGCTTTTTGGATCTTATTTCATAGCGCACATCAAACTCTAAACCTATTTTTATTTCCTTTTTTTATTTTTCTTATTTTTTATAAGTGCCTAATTGTAGCAAAAAAGACAGTTAAAAAGGAATGTAAAATATGAAGAATATGTATAATTGTCAGCAAGAAAGCATGTCAATCACTCCAACCATAGTAGCACATGAAGAACATGAAAATAAGAAGCAAAATACATATAATTGTGCATAAAAGTGAAGAAAAAAAGTAAACAAGGATGGGGTATTAGAGTCAATGCACCCAATGCATGGAAAATGGCTCAACAGAATGAAAATCTACAAAACGGTGAGCGCATCCCCATTCGCTGAGCAAATTGAGGCCATAACATCATAATCTTCCAGAGGCAGAAGCGTTGAGTGAAGTAGAATACTTCACCATGAAGAAAACCCAAATTCACTAAGAAAGGACTCAAGCCAAATTTAATTAAGTTAGGATCAAGAGGATTTTGCTTGGAACCAAAGCTAAGCCAAGCCTACCTCATAATTAGAGATTTGGTAAGGATTAGGAGGATCTGGTGTCAATCCTTCACTTTGAAATATCAATAAGCCCAAGAAAATAAGATTAAAGATCAATAAAAATGCTTAAGGATGAAGAAAGCCAATTTGACGAGCAGATTTTCCTACGTCGAGCAAATCACCAATCTCCTTGGACCCCTTTGAATCCCAGTTCTAAAACTATAAATAAGGACCTTGGGGTAACGTCTAAAGCATCGAGAGGCATCAAAATAAACTAAAAGGCACTAATAATGAATGCAAGAAAGGAAGAGTCCTTGAATACTAAGATGTACCCAGAGATTTAGGTAGAAGGATCAGGTGAGTTCTTTGGAGAGGCTTAAATAGAAAGGTTCTGCTAATTTAGGCTCAGAGAGTTTGAACTTTAGAATTCAATTAGGTCAAGAAGGCTAAAGCCTCAGAAGAAGTGAAGACAAATCTTTAGAGGAAGGAATCTAGAAGCCAAGTTGATCGCAACATCAAAAGATCCTTATTGTTGTAATTTAGCTACTCATTTTGAGTTGAATTGTAAGATTTCATTATGAGTTGCTAAATCTATTTTGTTGGGATTGGATGACATTGTGATATTTCTAGAGTTATTGTTTATAGATGCATGTTTCCCTGTTATAATCAAATTCCTTGGGTCTGGTAGTGTGCTTAATGCTCAATGGTGAGAAACGACCATTGTCCATAGGGAATGAATGAGACCAGAAGGTGATTTCATGTTTCTGAACCCTATTCAGTTAGCCATAGGATTCAATGATTGCAAAGCTCAGAGCTAAGACTATGGTGAAATGTTTCATCCTAATGCAGAGGTAAGATCATAAGAGTGGTGTGGCTTACTGCTCTGGATAACCTTGTACGAGAAATCGGCTTGGTTTGGCCAAAATAGGAACATGGATTTTGAATAAAACATCGCATTTATAAATAACAAGAACAACAGAGATTCACAAGGTTATTCTAATTCTAACATTTGTGTTATATTGTTATCTCTCTACTTCATTGATTGTCTAATACTTCACCTTTTGATCTAAATAGTTAGTAGTTTTGTTAGTGTTTTTTTTTTGTTACATGAAAACTATCTTTAAAATTCAAATCACTTCATTATAAAAGATAATCTTATTGTGGTAGTGTTAATTCCCTTTGGATACCATAACCCTCTACTGTACTATAGTTGATTCGGTCTGCTTGCCAAGTAAAAGAGTGAGACTTAATTACACAAGGAAAATACTTATATATCCCACGCACCCTTTTTTCCTTCGCATGGGAGGTTAAACCCCTTTGGGTTGATTCATTTGTGATTTCCCATTGAATTCTGAGGTTGTTTGATAAAGTTTGTTCTTCAATTTTTTGTAGTAGATTATGTTTTATTTTTTATCTTTTTGAAATCGAGTTTCTGCCAAAGGAATAGTTTTTTAAGGCTTGTTGAGAATTCAATTCTTCTCTTTAATTATATTTCTTGGTTATTTCGCTTAATTCAAATCAATCTCTTGTTCACTTAGTTTGAGAGGTAGAAGATAAACATCTCACGAGTACACACTTGGAACTAATGAGATACTAAATACATCAGTAGATGCTTGTTTTGCTAATAAGATTTTGTTGAATTTGATTGACGCTTGCTTGATTAAGTTTGACATCTGTGTGAGAATTAAAGGATGAAATTTTAGGAAAATCAATGAGTAATTTGTGGTGAATAAACTTGGGAGGAACCTAAATTCTCTATTGTTTTTAATCGTCTTTTATATTTTCTTGTTGAACCATCATAACCCCTATCATTTATTGTTATTTCTAAATTTCATTGATTGCAGACAAATTTGAATACTGATTTTATTGGATTTGTTAGATGATGACTTGAGATTTTTTAACCTTGTCTATACTGTCATTTCTTTAGCATTAGACAAATTCTCACCTCCTCATTAGATGGTATACGTTGAAAAAAATTTAATTTGATTGTTAAAAGACAATTGTATGCTATTATCCGAGAATTCAATTTGAATATGGTGTCGAGTTTTTTTATTTATGTTTGAAATTTTTTTTCCCTACATTCTTTATTTATCTACATAATTTTATTTTCTACGTATCTAAGTGTGTTTTCTTTTGTTCATTTTATTTAATAAGATTTTTATTATAGTGAAAATAATGTTAATAATAATAATAAAATCTAATATTCATCTTATTCTATATTATCTTATTTCACCTTATTTTGGTTATTTACTGTTAAGCACCAAGTCATATCTAATTTTTTTTTTACTTAATCTTATTTTGATTTGTCATATCTTATTTTATTTTATTTCTTATTTTAATTATTGTTTTTATTTTATTTTTTATTTTATTTTTTTGCTATTTTTACTTTTGATTTTTCTGTTTCTATTTTTACTCTTAATTTCTATTATTGTTTTTAATTTCTATTATTTTCCTGTGGTTTTGTTTTTAGCAATTTTAATGTTGTCTTCATTTTTTTACTTAAACTTTAGTTTTGTTTCCTTTTAATTTTGATGTCAACAAAAGTTTAGGGAAGTTCGTGAAAGTTGTCTGGGAAAAACTCTGGCTAGAAAAGATTTGGTGTTTAAGAGTATCCAATTGTGACCCAACTCTCTTTTATGAGAGTTTACGTGGTAAACTTTCAAAGCTTTTTAAAAAAAATATGAATACCTTTTTCTTAGAGTGTTTAATAGATCTATGTATGTTTAAGCATATTAGTGCTTCCTTGGTGTATGACTAGAGCAAACCCAAGTGAATTTCATTCATTTGATCCAGGGATTGAACGTACATACCATAAGCTAGCTAGACAGTTTAGTCTGCTTGATATTTTTGTTAATAGGTGATCTAGAAACATAGCGTTTAATTGTTCTTCATCTCCTACTTCATTTTATCTTGATTCTGAAATTGATATTAAAGTTGAAAGAAATTTGAGAGAACTTGGTGCACCCGATGTTGCCACCCAAACTCTTTATATTCAATATCCTGATTTAGATGTGGAATGTGAATTAAAATCTAGTTTAATACACTTTTGCCCAAGTTTCATGGTCTTGCAGGTGAAGACCCACAACAACATCAAAAAAAGTTCAACATAGTGTGCACCACCATAAGACCAGTTGGGGTTCCAGAGGAGCACATTAAGCTAAAGGTGTTTCCCTTCTCTTTGCAAGACAAAGCAAAAGACTGGTTGTACTATCTTCTGCCAGCATCAGTCACTAGCTGGGATAATCTGAAAAGAATGTTCTTGGAAAAATTCTTCCATGTGTCTAGAGTATTGTGATTCGGAAGGAGATATGTAGAATAATGCAAATGAACAGGGAAAGTCTATTCGAATATTGGGAGAGATTCAAGAGACTCTGTGCAAACTGCCCATTCCATCAAACTCATGAGCAACTTCTCATTCAGTACATATGGACAGACAAATGATAAACACTATTAGTGGATGAGCTTTGGTGGACAAAACATCTACTGCTATGAGGCAAATGATAGAAAACATGGCATCCAACAACTAGTAATTTAGCACACGGCAACTCATCTCTTTTACTCGAGGAGTACATGAGATGGGGACCACATATGTTGTTAATCGTGCACAGGTGAGAACCCAGTTTAAGGATCTAACCTCTATGGTAAAGTAGCATACCATGTCTTAGATAGTTGTGAAGGGTATGTAGGATTTGTACTTATGATAATCATCATAATGATGTTTATCCCACATTATATGAAGTTGAAGGAGGCAACAGTACTGAGTTTCCTCAAGCATATGTTGCTAATATATACCATAACAATAGACCATATAATCACCAACAGTAGTAGTACAACCATGACCTCTCCTCTAACAAGTACATCTCAGGTTGGAGAAATCATCCTAATCTGAGTTGGGGGAGGAACTTGGCACAACAACAAGATTACATATCATATCAATATGGTGCTAGAACACCTTACCAACCCCCATATTTATGCCAACAACAACTACCTCCATCACCAGTTGTTGCACCAAGAAAGAGTGGATCATCTCTGAAGAAATAGTGAAGCAAATGGATGAGTATAATATGAGTTTCAAACAAAGAACGAATGCAAGCTTTCAAGATGGCTATTGGCATGAACCATATGTAATCTCGAGGGTCTTATAAGCTTCCCTCCCAAATAATTATTGTTAGAATTAATGGCCTAAACAATAGAGGGGTGAATTGTTTGACAAAAGATTTTCGCAAAGATTGGATAAGAATGAAGTTTTATCAACAATCACATAAAGAGTAATCAAGAAAGCCAAACAAATAAAGTAATTGAAACTGTTTGCAGAAAATCAATCGGTTGAAACTTCATTTTAACCGGTTGTTTATGGCAGCAGAAACAACAAAATCAAATCAAACAATTTATAATAAGTGAGAGAGAAAGACATTACACCCTCAATTTATACTGGTTCACTCAACCTCTGAGCTACATCCAGTCTCCAGAATAACCATTGGGTTTTCCACTAGTAATCAATCACAGATTACACTCACTCAAAGCCACAAAGAGGTAATCTTGATAACCCAAGAACACTCACCCTTTTTGCCTTTCACATAACCACAATGAGAACACCCTCTAACCTTACAGGTTTACACACTTTACAAGTATAGAAAAGTAATAATTACAAGAATAAAGAAGGAACAGATTACACCTGGTATTTCAGGAATCACAGAGCTCCTAAGATCAGTTCTTGAACCAATGCACAGCCTTTAGGCAATCTTGCAAAACTTTGAATCAAATCTCTTCTCAAAAACGTTTTCAATCTCACTTTCTATATGTTTTTTAATATAAAGAGAAACCATATTTATAACTCTTAAATCTAGCCGTTTTAGGCAGTTAATATAAAGAAAAACCAAATTAGTTTTAATTCAATTGAAAACATATTTAATAGGTTTTTAAAAAGCTGTTAAGAAATGTGACAATCAACCGGTTGAAATTTCGTTTTAACCGGTTGAATTGGTTTTGACAGTTAGTCAACCAAGTCAAAAATAGTTTTGAAAACCTTCAAATAAGTTAAGTGTAAAACAACTGATTATATCATGAATTCAACCAGTTGTTTTTCTTTTTGCTTAGAAAAACATTTTTTCTATTTTAAAACAGATTGATTCAGCTTGTGCATAGGATTAAGAATGATCTTTACAAAAATTCTAAACACCCTAGAACTAAGCTTCAATCAAAGCAGCAAAGCATCAAGCCTTCATCACAGATTTATTTCATCAAAGCTTCCATATTCTACAATATCAATCCATAAAATGTGAGATATTAAATATATCAGTAGACACTTTTTCTAATAAGATTTTGTTGAACTTGATTGACTCTTGCTTGATTAAGTTTGACATATGTGTGAGAATTAAAGGATCACAATCTTAGGAAAATAAATGAGAAGTTTGTAGTGCATAAACTTGGAAGTCGAGGGGTAAAAGAGAAACATCTCACGAGTAGACGCTTGGAAACATGTGAGATATTGGATACGTCAATAGACATTTGTTTTGCTAATAACATTCTGATAAATTTTATTAATATTTGTTTGACTAAGTTTGACATCTATGTGAGAATTGAAAGAGTGTAAATCTTAAGATAATGAATGAAGAATTCATTATTGAATGAACTTCATAGTCAACTTGCTTTCTTTAATGTTTTATAATCGTCTATCTTAATTTTTTGCATAACAATCTCAACCCCCTCACCCCCTCTTTTATCTTTATTATTATTTCTAACATGTTTGTAGATAAGTTTTGAATATTAATTGACTGAATTTACTATTTGATTCGTTAGGAAACGACTTGGGATCATCTAACCTTATCTATTGTAGGGATATCGTGTGCGGAAGCGTAATAATTTCAACCAAAGATTATGAGAAATTAAAGTAACAAAGAAAATGAGAATGATACCAGAAATTTTTAGGTGGAAAACCCCTTTGAATAGAGGTAAAAAACCACCGGCGAGAGAGCCAAAACTTCCACTATAATGGTATTGGGAGTACAATGAATTCCTCTCAGGCTAATAGAAAATAGCCCCAAAACAAATTCTCTCTATATGGGTTAAACACTTACACCCAAGAGAAGAAATAGAGAGTATAAGAAAAGAGAGAGGAAGTAGTGTATGTTGTTGTTTGTTGTGTGTTGTGTATTACATTGCTCGAAGGAAGTCACTATATACCGTGGTTATAGGAGACAACAATAATAAATACAATTAATGGTAATTAATCTCCCTTTGATGACAATTAATTGTAGTAAGAAACCTCCATTTAATTACAATTTAATTGTGGTGAGTAACCTCTTTTTGATTGCAATTAAGTGTGGCAAGTAACCTCCCAATTATGCCAAGAAAACGGTCAAAGGTGAGTCATAACCCACAACTATACTATCATGTATTTGGTGTTAGACGGTCTAGAACTAGTTAAACCGTCTATGCTGAAATCATTTTAATTTAATTATTAGGAACCTACAAAATTTATATTAATTTTTTTTCTTCGCGTAACTTATTTCTAAGTCATACATTTAATAATTTTTACTCTTTTATATAATTCTTGACACTTATCTCATTGTTATTTGATACTCTCATTTGATATTTATAAAATTATAATTTCTTTATTAATATTTAACATTGAAGAAAAGAAAAGGTATATCTTTTGATATTTGATAATATCATATTTCCTTTACTAAAAATTTTAGTTTTCACAAAAAATTATTTAAACTAATATTTGGAACAGCGCACGATATATCCGTTTCTCTTATTTGAAGAACACATTTTTTTTTCAAACACTCTATAAACATTTTTTTTTGACAAAAATGATCGGTAAAGTGATGTTTATGTGTGCACGCAATAGTTGAACTATTTGTACCCATTCACGAAAAAACAAAGCCCTTTGATTACTATGAAGAAAGAAATTTAATTTCCAATGTTTTCAAAGAAAAAATATATATTGATTTATATGTATATATAATTAATAATATATATTTATGATTATAATAATGAAGTGATTATAATACAAAAAAAAAATTAACATAATTAAATTCGATAGTCAAAGAGTCTTTAAAAAAATGTATGGCAATAATATAACTCAATAAAAATGATCTTATAAAGCTCTTCAAATTAAATATGAGATCATCTTTCGAGTTTGTAATATAAAGCATAATTCAAAAGAAATGGATTATTTTTTCATAAAACATTTTATATTTTATAAGAGATTTATGGGGTTGAGTTAGACTTAAAGTCCACTTCGTAATATGGTATTAGAGTCATTTCGAGTCTATCCTAGCGATTGTTTGTGTTGGGTTTATCGTGTCACCCGCTATCAGGCCGCTATTGGACCACCCATAATACATCACGCACGAGTTGACAGTCTCGACGTGTGGGAGGTGTGTTGGAGATTCCAGATCAACTAGAAATTAGAGCATTTCATAGTATATAAGTGGATGCAAACCTCACCTCATTGAACCGATTTTATGAAATTGAATTAGGCTTAAATTTCACTTCTTAATACATAATTCAAAAAATTATAAAGAGCACTACTTAAGTAGTCTCTACAAAATGTAAAACAAATTCCACTCAAGTGATGATTAATTTAAAAGGATTATAGTAAAAACCTATTTCGTCAACACATAAAAGATTATTATTCTTCAAGAACCTTTGTTTCACAAAATAATTAATATTTCCGTAAGTATTTGAAAAAGTTGTTCAACCTGAAATCAATGGAATATTATCCTTTTTTTAAAAAGTTTGTAAATATTTTCTGATAATAAATATATTCAATTATAACTAAACATAATTGACTATTATGTTTTTCCGGTAAATCAAAAAATATTTTGAACTAGTACAATTGATTATTATTAAATATATTTGATAATTTATGAAATTATATTTTTTAATATTTTTTAACATAATTGATAATTTCTTAAAATGATCGATTTATTTGCAGAACTCATAAAAATCAATTTTAATCCAAATAATTGATTATTAAGGTAATCAACTATTTGAGATAATCGATTATTATTTGAGATAATTAATTATATAATCGATTATACACTAATTATTATTATGTTAAAAACATAAAACATATTTTAATACTAAATTTCTCAAAATTATTTTCGATATTGATTAGTAGTTTACATTTAATCATTCTAAGACAGTTAAAGGTATAATTGTCATCAAAATATTATCATAATCATTATAAATGCCAACAAAATATGTTACTTGAAATTAGTGATAAAAAATGTCACAAAGTAAAGAAATAACTTGTTTATCAAGAACTTATTATAATTGAAACAATTTTTCAATTAGAAAAGAAAAAAAGTGAAAAAAATAACTAAAATATCTTACTAAGTAATACAAAATAATTATAAAACATTACACTTGGTTTAATTTTTAATATTTAAAACCTTTCAAAAATTTACTTCAAGATGGCCAACTGATAACACGGTTAATAAAGAATCATAGCACTTGTGCAAGATGATGATTTAAAAGTCATCCTTGCTTAAAATATCAATTTGTCTCAAACATATAATTTTTTTTTAATGTAAATTTTTGTTTTCTTTTCTCAAAATTAGGGATGTTTAAGTGAATTCGACTCATATAAATTAACTCATGTGTTGAATTAAAAACAAGTTAACTCAATCTCACTCATTTTTTTTAGTTGAAAATTATTTTTTTTTAAAATTTTGTAACTCAAATTGATCAACCAAGGATTGGTGGATTAAGTGAGTTGGTTCACTTAAGTAATTTTATTAAGGAAATAATAATTATAAAATTATATGCAATTATTGTATGCAATATTTGACGATATTGTACCCAATTATATGCAATTAATTTAATAATTATAGAATCTCATGATTAGTATCCTACCTAATTAGATTGTAATTTGGGAGAGAGAAACTCCTACATATTTCTTATACATGACTGATGTAATATACACATAAGAGAATAAGAAACATCTTTTCTTCTTACCATTTTTTATCATTTTCTTATATGGTATCAGAGCACCTCCATTTTTATCCCCTAAAAAAAAAATCATGTCTGGCAAAGAAGGCATCAGTAACGAGTCCGATAGAAACCTCGTACAACACTTCAGTGCCGAACAAATTCAACAATTGGCAAGGGCTATTTACTCGCTCAACAATAACGGTAAAAGTGACACGTTTATTAGCTCTGCAGGTCTGCTTGCCCATAACTCCTCTTCTAATTCTGCTTTTACGAAACATGGATTTTGGATAGCGGAGCAACCCATCACATTGCATCTGATTCACAATTTTTCACACACACTTCATCATCATTTATTTCAAATGTTAATCTGCCCACAGGCTCAACTGCGCCCATCTCATCTACAGGCACAATTAAATTCAATGACAAAATCACTCTCAAAGATGTTCTTTGTGTTCCTTCTTTTAATTTAAATCTCATGTCCATTAGTAAGATAACCAGTTCACTAAATTGTTGTGTCGTTTTTACTCCACATGGTTGCGTTTTACAGGACTTGGCTACGGGGAGGATGATTGGCTCGGGTAAACAACACGCAGGCTTATACTACATGTCCCCTCTTCCAAACCAAGCTCACGCATCTCAAATATCGACCGATCCTGATTTATGGCATAAGCGCCTTGGACATCCTTCTCCAGCGTGTCTACAACTTGTATCTTCCCTACTACCTATCTCTATCAGTAAAAATCTCATTCCCATTCATAATCATTGTAGTATTTGTCCCAAAGCTAAACAGACAAGGCTACCCTTTCCTTTAAGCACAATAAAATCTCATTCTCCATTTAATCTATTGCATTGTGACATTTGGGGTCCTCATAAAACCCCAACTCATTTTGGAAAACGTTTTTTTCTCACTATAGTCGATGACTATACTAGATGTACTTGGCTATTTCTTATGAATCACAAATCTAAAACCCAACATCTCTTAGAGTCATTCATTACATTTGCACAAAATCAATTTCAGGCATCTATTAAAACCATCCGCGTTGACAACGGACTGGAATTTATTTCAATGTATGATTTTTTTTCTCAAAAAAGGTATTGAATGTCAACGCACTTGCGTTTACACTCCTCAACAAAATGGGGTAGTAGAACGCAAACATAGACATGTTTTAAACACAGCACGAGCCCTCCTATTTCAGTCCAATTTACCATTAGAATTTTGGGGAGAATGCGTTTTAACCGCCACATATATCATTAATCGCTTGCCATCACCTTTACTAAAAAATAAATCACCTTTTGAGCTACTATATAATCAACCACCTTCACTTTCTCACCTAAAAACTTTTGGTTGCCTTTGTTACGCAACTGTTGTTTCACCTAAGCAAAAATTTGATCCGCGTGCCCGACAATGCATCTTCATTGGTTATCCTCACAGTCAAAAAGCATACAAATTATTTGATATAGATGCAGGCACTTTTTTTACAAGTCGGGATGTCATCTTCCATGAAAGTGTTTTCCCATTCTGCCAACAGTCACAGACACAATCCTCACCTCCATTACAAGGTATTTTGCCCACTATTGACATTGACTTACCCACTCCTGTCCAACATTCACTCGATCAACCTTCTTCTCTTACTCATCACAATGCACCTGAACCTCCATCAAACCAACCTTTTTCTCCTACTCGTCACAATACACCTGAACCTCCATCAAACCAACCCTCTTCTCCTACTCGTCACAATGCACCTGAACCTCCATCAAACCAACCTTCTTCTCCTACTCGTCATAATACACCTGAACCTCCAGTAGACCAACCTTCTTCTCCCATGCCAAGAAGTTTAGCACCCATTACCAAACCTTCTCCAACCGACCTTCCTGTTCGACGATCCAGTCGCACATCAACCCAACCTTCCTGGCTTCAAGACTACGTAACGGGATCCCAAGCCAATCATTCGACCACTGCCTAAGACCGACAGAATGGAACCAGGTATCCTATGCATAATTTTCTTTCTAATTCACGATTTTCTTCTACACATAGTGCATATCTTGCTAACATCACAGCCACCAAAGAACCTCACACTTACGCTCAAGCTATCCTTGATCCAAATTGGCAAAAAGCAATGGACGAAGAGCTTTCCGCCTTGCAGCTAAATCAAACGTGGACCTTGACATCGTTACCCGCTGGACAGAAACCCATCGGATGCAAATGGGTTTATAAAATAAAGTACAACTCAGATGGTAGCGTCGACAGATATAAGGCGCGCCTTGTCGCAAAGGGGTACACTCAGATTGAAGGTGTCGACTATTCTGAAACTTTTTCACCAACAGCAAAATTAACAACTTTGAGGTGTCTCCTCACCATTGCAGCAGCCAGAAATTGGTTTACTCACCAGCTAGATGTGCAAAATGCCTTCTTACATGGCACATTGCATGAAATTATTTACATGGACTTGCCACCCGGACATCATCGACAGGGGGAGAACATTGTATGTCGACTCAACAAATCCCTTTATGGTCTTAAACAAGCATCTCGAACATGGTTTTCAACATTTTCTCATGTGATTAAATCTGTAGGATTTCAACAGTCCAAGAAAGATTACTCTCTATTCACAAGACAGAATAACTCATCATTTACTGCCCTTTTGATTTATGTGGATGATATTCTTCTGACAGGAAATGATTTGACAGAAATTCAGCGTGTTAAAGATTGTTTATTACAACAATTTCGCATTAAAGATCTTGGAGATCTAAAATATTTCTAGGGATTGAATTTTCCCGTTCCAAAGCTGGTATTTACATGTCCCAAAGAAAATATGCGCTTGATATTTTGCAGGATACGGGACTCAGGTGCTCGTCGAGACAAATTTCCAATGGAACAATACCTAAAACTCGCACCAGACGATGGAGAGTTATTAAAGGATCCAGTCAAATACAGGCGACTCGTGGGACGACTGATATACCTCACGGTTACTCGGCCTGACATAGCATTTTCGGTTCGGACCCTAAGTCAATATATACAGGATCCACGAAAACCTCATTGGGATGCTGCAATTCGAGTCCTAAAGTACATCAAAGGATCACCAGGACAAGGATTGTTATTGCCATCCGAAAACAATCTGACATTGACAGCTTATTGCGACTCAGACTGGGGAGGTTGTCAGACAACTCGGAGATCCGTATCTGGATATTGCATTTTTCTTGGTTCATCTATTATCTCATGGAAGTCAAAAAAACAGACAAACGTATCAAGATCATCAGCGGAAGCAGAATACCGCGCAATGGCCAATACTTGTTTGGAGATAGTTTGGTTGCGATATCTGTTGCAGGATTTAAAGGTGCCATGTAACTTGCCAGCTCAACTTTTCTGTGACAATCAAGCGGCATTACATATAGCAGCAAACCCAGTATTTCATGAATGCACAAAACACATTGAGATAGACTGCCACATTGTGCGAGAAAAATTACAAGCTGGAATAATCAGTCCTTCATATGTACCGACACAGTATCAGCTCGCAGATATTTTTACGAAGGCATTGGGCAAGGAACGATTTTTGACGCTACGACACAAGTTGGGGGTTCTTGATCTTCACCTACCAACTTGAGGGGGAGTATTAAGGAAATAATAATTATAAAATTATATGCAATTATTGTATGCAATATTTGACGATATTGTACCCAATTATATGCAATTAATTTAATAATTATAGAATCTCATGATTAGTATCCTACCTAATTAGATTGTAATTTGGGAGAGAGAAACTCCCTATATATTTCCTATACATGACTGATGTAATATACACATAAGAGAATAAGAAACATCTTTTCTTCTTACCATTTTTTATCATTTTCTTATAAATTTTGTTATCTCAACTTGTTTTTATATATTTATTGTAGTAAAATCAAAGTGGATTAACTCGATCCACCTATTCATAGCAGTATAATCAAGGTATTCACTTATTCCACTAAACATGAAAGTAATATTATAAATATAATAAGTAAAACTCAAAGTTTTAACTTATATAATTGGTAAAAGAAAAAAATTAAGCATCCAAATCATTCAAATACTATTAAAGAACATTCTAATCTTAAAAAAAATCAAAGTCTCAATCTACATAATTAAAAATAAAAAGTAATAAATAATTATAGTGAAAAATGATGAAAAATATTATAAAGTATTGTTTGTTTTTTATGGGGTCAACCCACCTCCAACCTAGTTCAAATAGGGAAGCCAAATGAACTTGTCATGTGGGTATTATCTGAACCCGTCCTAGTTTTGATAGAGAATCCTGCATTAACTAAGTATAAGTATGGGTATAAGTAAAACCTGTTCTTTTTTAATTGGGCATGGGATGGGGATGGGTGTGTATATATTCGCTTCCTCCCCATCCCTATACCCTTCCAATACTCATTATCATCCTCATACACATTCTCGTTTTAAATTACTAAAATACCTTTAATTTATTAGCTAACCTAACAAATTTATATTAACTTTTTTTTCAACCTTAGTTTCGTAACTTATTTCTAGGTTATATATTTGATCAATTTTACTCTTTTTTGTAATTATTTGATCTTTATCCAATTGTTATTTGGTACTATCATTTGATATTTATATAATTATAATTTATTTCTTAATATTTGACATTGGAGAAAAGAAAATGTTTATCTTTTTAACATTGAATTCGTGATAATATCATGTTTATTTTATTGTAATTTTTAGTTTTCATAAATATTTAACTAATATATGAAACAGTAAAGAGGTGGATACATGTATACCTGTTTTCCTATGGAAATGAGGATAAGAGAAAAAAAAATCATAAATATGTGGATGAAATTGAAGAATAACTTTTACTTCAAAAATAAAAATAGATACTCAAACTTCAACGGTCCCTCAAACTTGTTTAACCCACATATTAAATGGATGGAGTTCAATTTTAATCAACATTAAAAAAAAAAATATTTTTCCAATCCGACCCCAACTCAAAATTGTATCAACTAATCTGGCTCGCAAATTTTAACTCATTTTCACACATCTCATAAGAGATAAACTTTTATCTAATTTTCCAAAATCAAATTGACAAAATAATTATGTATTCATATATTTTTAAACTTAAAATCAATTCAGTATATGTTTAATAATATGAAATAATTTTTATTTTTTTTAAAAACATGACTTTAGAAAAATAGTGATAATTTGAACACAGTAAGAACACAAAATATCATCATAACCATGCTGAAATGTATTATTAAAAAATCTGTCCAAATGGAAACTTATCTTATTTTTTAAAATTATTATTATTATTTGCATACTGATTTATTTATGATATTAATGTATTTTCCTTATTTGAAGAACAAACTTTTTTCAAACACTCCATAAACATTTGTTTGACAAAAATGAGTAAAGTGTTATTCATGTGTGCACGCCATAGTTGAACTATTTGTACCCATTCAAGAAAAGAAATAAGCACTCTCATAACTATGAAGAAAGAAATTTAATTTCTAATGTTTTCAAAACAAAACTTATATTGATTCATGTGTGTGTATATATATAATTAATAATATATCTTTATAATTATAATAATGAAGTGATTATAATACAAAAAAAATATTTTATAAATTAAAATAATTAAATTCGATAGTTAAGAAGTCTTTCAAAAAAATTGTATGGCCATAATATAAGTCAATAAAAATGATCCTATAAAGCTCTTCAAATTAAATATGAGATCAACTTTCGGGTTTTTTTAATATAAAGCATATTTTAAAAGAAATGGATTATTTTTTTTATAAAACATTTTTTATTTTATGAAACATTTATGAAATATTAATTTTTTTATTCTTTCTATTAAATATTGTGTTTATATATATATATATATAATAATTTTAAAAATCATTAATAATAAAATATATTTAGTAATTTTATCTCGAAATTCAATTGAATTAATTCTTTTTATTACTTTATATTATTATGTGAAAAGTGTTTTTAAAACCGGAAGTAGTATTAATTATTAGCAAGATTTAGTGAATTACTCACTCTCACTTATAAATACCTCAATATTAATAAGAATCAATAGAATACATGGTTTGATTGTGCTTTCTCTTGATTTATTTTTTTCGTTTGTGTAATTGTTCCATGATGCCTTATTAAAAAGAAACTTAATAACGGTTTCGTATATTATATAGGATCATCTTACTATTAAAAAAACAAGAATAAATATGATATTTAATTGCACTTATAATGTGTATTATATTTCTTAGTTTCCCATAATTTCTAATTAATTACAATAATATACTATAAAGGCAATTAATTAGGTATATAGCAAACATTTTCATATTTCTATGGCTTTTATTATAGTTTAATGAGGGGATAGGTGAAGGAATTGGGATTTTAAATAGAGTTGAATTTAGTGAATGAGTCTATTTAACTTGTTAAAGATATGTTTGAGTTGGTGTGATGCAACTTTTTAATGTACACAATTTGCATTACTAGCCAATCATAAAGAGGATAAAGTTGACTTATTTTTGTTGAGTATTTTATTTTGGAACTTTAGTCAAATATATATTTAAAGTTTTTTATTTGACATTTAACTAGTTCTCATTCAATTGAATCTGATTATATTTTAGTAAAATAATATCTCAAATGACAACCTTTTATTCCAATTGGCATTGATCATCAAATTCACTTTAAAACCTCACATATGTATCAATAACTCCTTAATATAATATTTTATGGCTTATTATGACTTTCATATTAGTTTGTATATGATTGTGGAAATGGGTTAATTTAGTTTATTGGGTTAGGCTTATCTTATATAGATTTGGTTTAATTAGTTAAGTTGAAAGATAAAGTTGAATTAAATAATTTAGAACTTTGTTTACATAGGTTTGGTTATAAACTATACACTCATCTCAAGTTGATTAGCTATAATTGATTTAAATATATTTTTAATTCGTGTAAAATTAAAGAAATTTCATTTTAATTTATATAAAAAAATTGACTTTTATCACTTAAAAAGTAAACATTTTTTTTGGTCCGTATTATCAATTACACTCATTAATATAATTTGGGAAAAGTCAAATATTTATTTTAGATAACACTCTCTCACTTGATGTATAATTTCAACAATCAATACCTTAAAATGAGCTTTAGAGATTAAAAACAATAATTTTATATTTTAGAGGCATTAATATCAAATAAAAATATTTTGCAATAACCAAACCGAAATTTACTTATTTTATAAAGACTAAAATCAATAGTTTTAAATTATTTGGGCTAAAATATAAAAATAAAAAATGTCTGTAGCGACAAAGAAAAACTTATTTAATTGGACTAAACATATTATTTTCTACTTTTTAGTTATTTTTAAATTTTTGTTGGGTAACTTGAAAGTTAACGCATTTAAACCATACAAAATCAGGTCGGATTTATTTGAATTTGTTTATAAAAGTTTTTATGTTAGACGTTACTATGCAACTTAACATTTCAACTAAACTGATATCTCAAGTAACAACAATCATTTGTCATCTCATGAAAAAAGTATTATTATTAAAATAAATCTATTTGAATTTGAAAATGAAACAAAAAGGCTAACTAAATTTGTCTTTCTACTAAAAAAATTAAGATAAAGTAAAACAATGTTATTTAAACACGAAGAATAAAAAAATTGTTTTATTTATTTTCATAATTATATTTATAAGTTCCTTCTCCTTTCAAAATTAATCTTTTTCTTTAGTATTTTTTTATCTAAATTCTCGCTAACTTCTTTGTAATTTTTTTTTTCAAATATCATATCTTTTATAATTGGATCACGTCTTGTAATAATTTAAGAGCTAATGGACATTTTCAACCAATCAGTTTACAATAAGAGCAATTGTCTATTTGCTTTGAAGATTTTTTACTTTCATTTTGGATTTGTCATCAATATCAATAGGGTTAGTTGAAAAAAGTAGTCATCTCAACTTAGTTAACCTTATATTGAATTTTTGTTATGTTTGGATACTTTGCTCTGGGTTTCTAGATTTTGAGTAGTTCTCTTGCTTGAGTTGGAAGTTACTTTAGAAAAATAAATTATAGACTAGGGAAGAGATTTATATTTTGATAGTACCTTAGAGTAGATGATATGGGTGTGAATGTCACTTGGTAACAATATCTTAATTTTTTGTGCAAGGTTTGTATTTTGTTTGAAAAATATGTAAATATTTAAAGTTAAGTATAGTTAGTTTCTTATAATTGTTTAAAGATTGAATTTTTTTCATAATGAGTAGAGTATGTAATTGAGCAAATTGTATCGAAACTCGTCATTTCTAGTTTATATAGAAGTTAAAATTGTTAAAATGATTTTGGTATAGTTTTGAAATAAGTTTGGTTTGGATGCAAGAAATTGATTTGCTATTATTAAGTAACACATATTCGTTCAAGCGAAAATATAACAGAAAAATCAATATCTTGATCTTATTTCCACTCAAGCAAATGATTTTTCACTAAAGCGAAAATAAAGCTAAAACTCAGCCCTTACTATTGGCTAGATTTTTACTCATGCAAAGCATCTTTAGCTCAAGCTAAAAAAATGTTTTGTTTTTTTACTTGATTGAATGTAAATATTAAATATAAATGTAAGTAGATTTGTGTTGTTGTTTAAGTGAATTATGTTGTATGAAAATATTGTTGAAAATGATAAAAATTGTATGAATATGAGGTCACAAATCTAGGATGATTTGTGAATCATTCTTTGAGTTGTGTATGAATTAGAGACATATATGTTATAAGAGATATCTCTTTACTTCACTAATAGTCTAAGTCGCATAGACTAAGATATGAGATAGTAAAAAGTTGAGGGGTGATACAAACCAAAGCAACCAACAGATGACTAAGGACACATCAAGCACTAGAATAAGTGTTTATAGCATAATAGGGGATGTAGTTATCAAGGGGGGAGTTCTTACACACCGTCGTATGTGTAAATTTGTGGATTGAGTTGTAATGAACTTACCCTGATCAATTATTCTTATTTTCGCTTATTAATTTAAGTCTTGGTTTGGATCAGATATTAATCTCTAGTAGGACATATGTGAAACACAAGAGAAGCACGAGAAAGGAATGTTGAATTTTGTTTTTCAATTTTCTTTGTTTTTCACAAAAGTCGTATGGTGTTCCATGGTTAGATGCTAGCTTCAACTTTGAATTAGATGAAAGTGTTTGAAATTTTGTAAGCCTTGTTTTAAAGTTCACCCATTTTTTGTTAGTTTCGCAGATAACATGCAATATACAAAGAATGATGGTAATTGTGTGATCATACGTTAAAATAGGTATATTCTATCTCTTTACAATTTTTCATGCTTTATTTAAAAATACTTGAAAATTCCTTAAGTTTTCAAATGATGGTAAATTTAATCTATTATAGAATAATATAATTAATTATCTTATATATCCTAGACATATCAAAAGTCATAAATTTTTTTACATAATTAATATTATAAGTGGATAATCTATTTTTAAAGATGAAAGATTTCTTACATGCACAAATAATCTATTACTTAAATAAATTATCTATTATATGAATATGGTTCCTATTCATATTCTAAAAAAAATATGGTAAATAATTATGATGAATTAATCAATTATCTCTATTTTTGAAAAGTTTATAAAATACATTTTCAAAATATCTCACATGTCATTCTTAAAAATTAATTTCTTACGATTGCAAAAATATGATACCAACTTCTCAAAGGTGGGAACATATTCTAATAATTTATTGACGAATAATTACCTTAATCATGGATCTTACATCAATAAACCTCAAGCTCAAGTAAAAAAGAAAACATTTCTAATAATGTATAAATTGTCATTTTGTTTAATGATGAATTTTTTTCATAACCTTTCACCATGTGATTATGGTTATATATTTAGGTGTATTTTGTACATGTAACATGTTTCTACTTCTAATTTTGGTTTTCTTGATAGGTTTTTAATAAAGTTATCCATCACTGTGTTGCATGTGCTTATGAGTTGTGTTTGTGTTAAATTTTTTGGTATTGGAAACAATTAAAACGTACTATGTGTAAATTTCTATGAAATATAATTATTACATTCTTTTTCTATGCCTTACATTTTCTTTATATCTTGATACTCATGTAATATTTGTTGTATTCAAAACTTTCAAGACTTTCTTTTTTTTAACCAAATCAACTCCTCCGTTACTTTTTTTAGCCTTTTATTATAACATTTGGTATCAAAGTTTGTTTTGTTAGTCATTTAAATCTTTTTTTAGTTTTGAAAAATGACTAGAAAGTCTCAAACATTTGTTGAGGGTGATTCAATAAACAAATTCTCACTCTTTAAAGGTGAAAATTATTCATTTTGAAAAAATTATACTAAGGTATTTCATGAATCTATGAAAAAAAATTGGGGGTGGTGGATGATTTCAACACATGAACTACTGATAAAAATAAATGTGCATAATATAATGTAAGAGCTAAAATTATATTGTCATCTCTTTTGACTCTTGATGAGTTTTATTGTGTTTCAATGTGTTAACTTAAAGGAAATTTGGGATAGTCTTAATGTGACTCATGAAGGTACAAATAAGGTCAAGAGAGTAATGAAGAATAATTTCATCTAAGAACATGAAATGCGCTCAAAATGATGCAAGGAGAGAACATATGTAAAGTGCAAAAAGATTTCACTCACATTTGTAAATCACATATTGGCGCTTGGACAAAAAATTTGATGGGAGAAGCTTTGATGTAAAAATGATAAAGTGTCTCAACTACACATGACAATGGAAAGCTACAACTATTTTTGAAATTGATGTGGAGCATTATAGCATATAATTAAGAATTGTTTTAGTTAGAACTAGATGCATAATGCGACACTTAAACCTTAATTATGTATATTTTTATTTGTTTGTACTTTTTTTTTATAACATATTAAACGGTGTTTTATATGTATGTAGGATCATTTTCATATAAAAAAACATTTTTATTAAAAATAGTTGATATTTGAAGGTTCATATGCTTTATTTGCAAGTTCATTCATTTCTTGCTTTATTTTACTTTTGGCCTAATGTTGTTGAGCTCATAACTTTAAATAGAAGCTTTATATTCTAGATTATGTGTGTTAAACTTCAAAGGATTAATGATTAGACAAGAGTGAAAAAACTTCTTTAATATCATTTTCTTCGTTTGAGATTGCTTATAACGATACACATAATTATCCTTATTCTAAGATTGGGTTGTCCTTGATGACTAGTAATTTTAATTCTTTATCTTTCCATCTTTTGAATCATTCTCATGATTTCTATTATATTTCTTTCATATAAAAGATTTAACAATAAAGAAATGACTAAGAAGTGAACATAATTGTTAAATATAAAAAAAAAGATACTTGGATTTTAATCATGATAGTAGATTTATTACTTTCTTTGCAAAATAAATTAATTAACAAAGGACTTAATGGAACATAACTACCATGGGAGTAGGAGTCAATTTAATTAGATGCATCTTGATATCTTGAAATGAAACATATGTTATGTTAATTCATCTTGAGAAAGTATTTAAATAGTATTAAAATGAATAACTTATTTCAATAGGAAGTTTTGGTTGAAACTTTGTATGAAACTTTTTCTTATATATCAATTTTATCCATGTTGTTGTTTCAATTATTAATTTTCTCCTTAAATTATTTATTTCACAACTAATACTCAATTTCAATTAATTTCTTTTCCTCTTAATTGATATATGATCATTACAAAATCAAATATGTGACTTGGTGGATTTGATATGATTACTTGGTGATAATTGTGCACTTTCAATTTTCACATATCCAAATCTAAAGATTTGACAACAATGAACATAGAAAAATTATCTAAAGGCTTAGGAAACATTAATTAAAGCACATAAGACTCAAAGAAGACCACAATGCATAATAAAAATAAAGGTTTACCTCCAAAATCTAAGGTTTAGTTACTAAAAAGAGTGGTACAAGATTGTCCAATCAGAATTATTTTTTTCTAAATTTTTTCTTTGTTTTATCTCTAACTTTCTGAACCTCTTTGTCATCAAAATCGTCATTGGATTCCTAGCAGAGCAAATACTACAAGATTGTTCGATCAAAATTTTAGACAAAGTAAGTTCATTTTTTTTTTCTTTTTTCCTTTAAGTCAGTTTTAAACTTTTAGGTTTATTTTTTTTTAGATATTTTGCATGTGGTGTTTTTAGCTTTAGGATTAGTTCTTGTTGGTTCAAAGTCCTAGTAATATAGTTAAATATTTGATCAGGACTATGTGGTGCAGATTAAGCTATCCTTGGACTTTGTGAGATTTGAGCTCTTTGTGAGCACATCTAATTTTTCTCATGTAAGGGAAACTAGTTTGACTAAATCAAAGTGTAAGAGTTGTATGTATTTGTTTTATAAATCTGGATAATTAGATTTGGTTTACAAATAATGAATATACATGTTGAAAGAGTAGCTTATTGGGAGTACCTCTACCTTTCTGAATAAAGAAATGACAATTTTAATGTTGTAGGTTTATGAAAAATACAAGTTTTAATGTAAATGGTGAAAATATTAATGAAAACGGTTTTGAGAAACCTTTTTCTACATCAATCAAGAAAATGGGGTGTTTTCGGGTCTGTTTCGTTCAAGCGAGAAGGAATCTCGCTCAAGCGAGACCCATTTTCACCTAAACGAGAGAGAATCTCACTCAAGCAAAAATGGGATGAATCTTGAAGTACTCTCAGGTTGATTTTCGCTCAAGCGAGGTCCATTTTCGTTCAAGCAAGATTATTTTTGCGCAAAAGAGATTATTTTCACTCAAGCTAAAAAAAACTTAAATTTTAAGATTTGCTTCTCTGTTTCTATTGGATTTTTTTTTATTGTTTTTAGTTAATTTTTATGAGAATTTTAATTATATATTTCATTGAAAATTTTATAATTATAATGATCGTGTATTTAAACGAAAACATATAGTTTTACAAATGTTAGTGTTCCGCTGATGGAGAAATTTGTGTTTTATTGAATAATTGTTTTAAATCATGCAAATGTTAAAATCCTTAATAAAAAAATATTTTTTAAAATATTGTAGGAATAATTTATTAATCCTTAACTAGATATTTTCATTTGTACTATAGTATTCATATGTCGTGAATAATGTTACATTTACATTATTTATTGTGATTTTGCATACAATTGTTCAAGTTTCTAGTTAATTTTTAGAAACATTTATTTTTCCCAAATTTAAACATGATTTATGACCTCAAGAGATTTTTAGTTCCTTCCAAATATAAAATCGATATTTGTACACTAAGACAACGAAAATAATAAAAATAAAAAGTTGAAAAAAAGTAAAATACTAACAATATCTTAAAATATTAATAACATTCGCAACTTATTAAAACTCATCATCAATATAATATTCTATTACTGGATTATGGCGTAAATATGCATGAAATCAATCACATAATCTATTTTATTCTTTCTATTTTTACGTCTACCATATGTATCTTTTTCAAAAGAAACAAATAATTAATTGAAAATTAAATTATTTTATTTAAATTAATATTATCATAAATTAAAATATTTATTTTAAAAATATCCATCAAATTAAATAATCTATTTAATGATTATATTTAGTAACACTATTCAGAATTTAAAAAATAAATTCCCAAGTTAATACACCTTATGTGATCTTACATAAATATTAATAAATATCTCATAAATAAAATTTACAATAAATTTATATCTATAACTTTATTATAGGGAATATATTTTTTTGTTCTCAACTTTTTAATAGCTTTTATTAGCAACTTTTTATCAGACTATTTTACCTTTTACGTACTCTTAAAATCATTCACTATGTTATCCTTTCTCTACTTTTTAAATTGCGCACTCCTTTAATTAATATCTACATTTTTTTTTTCTTTTTAAAAAATGCTCTCGATATTATTCTATGCATGTGTTAAGTTTTTCTCAAACTCTCACAATAAATTAAACATATTAAATTGTTAAAAGGTTAAAGTATAAAAAAAAGCTAAATTTAATAGGCAAACACTGTAGTTATATTTTACCCATGAACTTTAAATATATTTTTAGTTGTTCGAATTTGATACAAGATTATTTTTCTATCCAATAATTTTAATTTCTTAATCATTTAAATTTTAAAAAATGTTTAAATATCTTTATCTATCAATAAAATATATAAATACGATTTATTAAAGGAAATTAATATCAATTTTATTTTTTATAATTTTTAATTTTTTTACATGTATATAACCTTTATTTTGTTTCTTCTTATTTTAGTTTTTATTGACTTTTTGTTTTATATTTATTTTTTAATTAGACTAGAATGAATCTATTATATATATATATATTCAAACATTTTATTTTGATTTAAATAAAGAAAAAATATTTGTTTCTCATATTTTTCTTTTTTTTTATCTTATTAAAATATCATCAATATAAATTATTTGACACACACAAAAGACCTACTACTTGAGAGAATAAGTACAAAATAAAATAAATTCTTATATAAGCAATCTCTATATAACTCACTTCACAAATAAAGTCTAGTCATGCTTGAGAATGAAAGGATCGAAAACAACTTTTTAAAATTACAAAAAAATAAAATAAGTTTTAAATTTTGGAAAGTAACCTTAAACTTCTACCAAATCTAAGAAAATATCCTTAGAAAACAAAATAGCTGACCTAGGGCACCACACGAATCACACCGGGACAACTTCTCTTACGTTTCTATCTTAATACAAAAATAACATAAGAAGAAAAATAAGAATTAAAAGTAAAAAATAGAGTAGAATTAAAAGTAATTAATTTATTAAAATCCATGATATGTTATATCAAACAATTATTTTCTTCTCCTTCACTCTATTTTTAGGTTTAATAATAGTTTTCTTCATCATTATTATTAAGATGATCCTTTTAATTTTTTTTCCCAATTTTTTAAAAGTAATTAATATAACTTTTTTGTCAAAAACAATTAAAATGAAATTGTCAACGAGGTTGACATATGATAGAAATAGCAAATACTGCATATTCCTATAATAATACCACCTTCATGAATTTAATACAAAAGTTATATTAACTTATTTTTAAAAGGTAAAATAAATTTAAAATTATTCAAAGGGATGTAATAAATTTGAAAAATATTCATAATAAGAAGATAAATAAAAACTATTTAACTTTGTTGACAAATTCTTCATGTATCATCATACATTTTCATCCAACTCTATATTTTTTTTAATTCTAACAACATTCTTATGGTGTGTTTGGATTGGAGAGGAGATTTGGGAGAGAAAATTTTGAATGATTTGAGAGGAAAATGAGGTTAGTTAGATTAGGGTATCTTATAATAGATTCGTGAAGAAAATTTATTGAAATTTGTGTATGATGTGATGGTTATATAAAAGTTTGCGAGTAATTTAATGAATATAATAAATTTAAAATAATTATAAATAATTCAATATAAAAACTTAAAATTAAAATTAAAATAAATTTAAAATTAATAAATAATAATAAAAATATATATTAATAATTAAATATTAAATAAATTTTTATTTATTATTATAATTATTTTTTTATAATATAAAAATATATATTAAACATTATACTTATATTTATATTAAAACATAACTTTTATATATAATCAGTTTATATATAATTAATTAAAATATCACGTTTAAATTGATTCCTTTTAGTTTTAAAAAAGTGTTTTGATATTATTTTTTTAAAATGTTAAGAAAAATTAAATAAAAATATTAAATTATTTGAATTAATTTTTCTTATAAAAATATAAGTTAATAATAATTAAATTATTTTTCATTGAATAATAAAAAAATTGAATCAAATTAAACATAAACATATTTATTTACTTTTATTATTAATTTGAGCGAAAACAACATTTTATTTTTCTAAATTTTTAGTATTTTTTCAAAAGTCACAAAACTTATAAATAAATAGAAAAATAACAGATGTAAAAATAGAGTAAAAAACTAAAAAATTATGAAACTAATCTTCTTGTCAATCCTTTAATATATACTTAGATGATGAAACTGTTATCTCAAACACTAATGTTACCACGAGATAAAAATAAAAGTATTGTGATATGAAGCTCGGACACTCCTCTTAAATGGTGTGTCGATGTCAGATACATATATCGGACACCGACACTCGTATGACATGTATCTGTAAAGTATCAAATTCAAAAAAAATATTTGTTAGATTTCTGACAATTCTAGCACGATTCTAACACAATTTTAAAAACAAAAATACATTAATTTTATACAAACTCAAAATTATTGTATAAAATTTTAGTATGATTATAAAAATAAGAAACAAATCATTTTGAATCATACATGAAAAATATTTTTCTGCTCAAAAAATAAATCTGTATATACTTGTGCACATAAATATTTATTGTCAATTTATATAATTCATAATTATATAATATATAAATTTGTACTCCCGTGTCTTACATTTTAAAAATTATACGTATCTCTATGTCCATATTCGTGTCGTATCCATGTCTGTATCAGTGTCTATGCTACATAAGATTGAAACTGAAATATAAGTGTTGAAATTCGAGCTCACATTATGTAAAGAGATAAGATCATGCTTCATTAATTATTTAAAAATGTTAAAAATATTAAAAATGACTTTGTTATTAATATGGAGATGAAGATTAATTTACCAAATTTGTTTTGTAGCAAAGAAATCATTAATTAGTAATTAATAATTTGAGGCAATTATATTACAATATTTAAAAGAAGGACTTCCCAATTTCCAAGTTTTTTATGCACACGGAACGATCATCATGAAATTACATCCCTACCCTTCCCGCCCTGGAACGCAGACACGTAAAACCGTGGTACTCAAAGGGCATAAAAACAGCCTCAAAATTACCGAAAGCGACACGACACACTGCGGCCTTTTAAATTCCCAATGCCCAGAGAGTGTTGTCATCTCCCAACTATCTCAACCCTTGTCCCTTATCGTCATCACACCTACTTTCTCTCTCTACATTTTTTCTCTCTCTTACATTACAGCTATCGTATTCCTGTCTCTGCCATTGCGAAAGGGACGCTGATAAAAGATATATAAAGAAAAATATATATATATATAAAAAAAAAAATACCACACAAACAGCCCATAAACCCAGCGACGAGGTTTTCCAAGGGACGAAAAAGAAACCAGGGAGAGTCTCGGAGGAAGAAAACAAGGGAATCAATCACACAACACAATAACAAGAACCAGTCTTTGAAGAGATTGGACCAAAGGGTCAAGTGGGCCATTTTCAGTTGTTTTTCTAACATTCATTCATTTTCCTTGTTCAGGTTAGCAGAGGAAACTTCATAAGAAGCTTCACTAAGACATTAAACTTCTTTTATTTCTTATTTGTTTTTGTTTATTTGTTATTGGCTGTTTCTGTTTCCGTTTCCTCTCTTTATATTGATGAGGAGACAGAAACTTATTTCAAAAACATTAACTTTTGGTGTTGCCCGTTTGAAGGTAAAATGTAACGTCTGTGTTTGTGCTATTTTTTTGACGCGTTTTTGTTGCAAACACGTTTTGGTCATCATTTTGTTGACTTTAGCCACCTTACATTAACTTGGTTGTAAGCTTTCTCTTCTTTTTTTTTTGCCTTTGGGGTGTTTTTATTTTCAACCTTTTTTGTGTTTTGGAGGAATGAAAATAAACTATTTTTCTTATTTTTGATGGTTTTTCTTTAGGAAGGGCGAGTGATTTGCAGGTGTGTGAAGTTTTGGCTTGGAGAAAGGATATGTGTTAGCATCACATATTTGAGTGGTTCTGTTCTATCTCTGTTTTAGTGAGATTTATGTTTCACTATGAGGAGAAGTTAACACACTACTTCTCCCCTAGTTTCTCCGAAGATTTTACAAGGTACAGTGAAATGAAATCCCTTGACTTGTCAAATTAATGGTTAAGCGGTTAATGTTCAGAAATGTTCAGTTTTATTTGATTTTTTCTTAATTTTATCATTCACTCTAATCTTTTGGGTTTTGACTTGCTTAGTGATTAGCTAGGCATAAACGTCCATCAATAATTAAAAAAATCTTGTGGTTGTGGCCATTGGTGGGAAACATAAAAGTTGTGATTTTGATTGCCAGAAAGCATGAAGATGCTTTCTTTTGGCGCTTTTGTTTGATGTTTATGGCTGTTGATGGCTTGGTTAATACTAGGTTTCTAGCATCTATAACGGATTTTGTTTGTTGTGGATTGTTGGATGAGGTTGGTATTTTTTGGATGAAATAAGGAACTGGGTTAGTGTTTTTTAAGGCCCCATGGTCTAGTGTTGTGCTTTCTTCAGGTAACATGTCCTGTGTCTGGTGGATTTTGAAAGCACCAAAGAATCTAATCTTGTATTGTTTTGACTTTTTTAATACTTGTCATGTGAATGTCTGTGTAGTGGATGTTGAAATGACAGAAGTGGGGGTAAGGAGTCAATGACTGTGAAAAAATGGTGCCTGTTCTTATTATATGTTTTACCTTTCAGGATTCACAGTTTTCATACTGTAATTTTTGTCAGGAGAAGAATAAGGGTCTGTTTCTTTTTCCATCGAATACCATGTTATGTGAGTGATTTCAATGTCCCTTTGAAGCTTGGAACACTACCAAACTCATTAAAATGTTTGGAAGATGAGTGAGGCTTTGAAGTACTCAGTATATCTGTATTTGTATTGAATTAATTACTTTTGTTTGTTCTATGTACTATGATATTTATGAGCTACAACTAGTAGATTGTTAATTGTGAGAAGGTTTAAAGGGTCCTTCTTGCCATAGTGAGAGGTGGGGATAGGTATCTCTTTTACCATGTGGTGATTGGATGATTCCTGATGCGGTTGATACATTTTTCTCTTTGTCATCATAGTGAATTTAAAAGTTCCATATCATATATTCACTTTCAAAAGGTGTCCTATATTGCAGACACAACCAACTTACTACTAGGCCTGATCTTGTACATATTGAATATGAAGATTTCAGGGAATCCTAGGGGTTATGAATCAGATGAATATATAAAATATATATAAAAAGGAATAAAACTAATTGTTTGTTTTATAATGGTTACTGAAATATTCATAATTAAAGTATCATTTAACATCATGTAATGATTGTCCAACAAAGGTAGATTACTTGAATTTACTTTTTGATTTAACTATTTATTGGAGGTTATGCATGCCGTTGTAAGACATGGGAAGTGAATAGGATTAGTGTTGATTATGGCTGTAATCATTATTATTTTCATAATCAACCAATACTGAAGATATGCAAAATAATAATCTGACCACTTTGTACAGAAGTTCTGACTGATTTGACTGATGGACCAGTTCTCCTGTGCTCTTTGAACCGAAATTAGGGAAGCTAAACAAGGCTGAATATACATGTAAAATCACAGTAAAATATGCAGAAATGAGGACATGTTAAATTTTTGCTTGAAGCTTTTCTTTTTCTTTTATAAATCCTTTTCTTTTTTCAAGGAATATAATGCATGCACTTAAGTCGGTTCAATTACTGAATTATCTTTTTTTTGCTTGACATGTAAAAACATGGTTCATCGTTTCATTTATGTTCACGTTGTTAATTGCCACCTTGGACATGTTGCCTAGTGTTATGTGGATATACTATCACTTAATTTTAATGCATCTTTTGATCATGTGCTTCATTCTTTATTCTTTTAGGTGGTCTTCTAAATAAGCTTGGTTAGAAATGTCTTTTTGCCATCTTTAAAAGTTGTCAAATATTAAACTTTTATGGATGAAGAACAAAAAGTAAAATTCCAGTCTCCATTAAAGGCCTCGATCTAAGCATTAAAGCATAATGCTTTTTTTCTTTTTCTAACATACTCATCATGGCCACCATTGTTATGACTTTACTGCCCTTGTTTGTCTTTTTAAACCCTTGAACACTTCTCTATTTTCACCTTCATTTGCTATATTGTAATGTTTCTGCAGATGGAATCTGTTAAGCCATCAGCAGTGACACCAAGCAAGAGCAAGTTGGCTCGCACTTTTGCCAAAGTTCTTCACGTTAGAGCAGTGAGCGGAATTGCACCAGTTGATGGACTGAAGAACGTTAAAGTGGATGCAGATCTCAGCACTGAAGCAAATATGTGTAAGAGTAGTATAAACAAAGAAGATGAAGAGCTTGAGAAAAGAAAGGGCACAGAAGCTTTGCTTGCAAAATCATTTGCTAGCATTTCGACTGTAAAAGCTTCATATGCTCAGCTACAGCATGCTCAGTCTCCCTATGACCCTGATGTAGTTCAAGCTGCTGACCAATTGATAGTCTCAGAGTTCAAGACCTTGTCCAAGCTAAAGCAATGTTTATTTAAAAAGCAAATTGATCCTTCACCAGATAGAACTATTCTTGAAGCTAAATTGAAGGAGCTAGAGAGTGTCAACAAAACATTTGAGATCACAGGGGAGAAGTTAGAATCACAGACTCGGCTCAAAGAATCTGAGATTGTGTATCTTCGAGAAAAGCTTGAGGAAGCTAACCTGCAGAACAGGTCAATTGAGAAGAGGTTAAATCAAAGTGGATCATTATCAGTTCTTGACAACCTCCACATTTCAGGATTAAGTCCTAGCCATTTTGTTACTGTTCTTCGCCACACGGTTAGGTCCATTCGAAACTTTGTGAAAATGTTAGTGAATGAGATGAGATCTGCAGGTTGGGATATTGATGCTTCAGTCAATGCCATTATTGAGCAGAATGTGGTTTACTGGAAAGAAGATCACAGGTGTTTTGCAATTGAGTCCTTTGTGTGTAGGGAGATGTTTGATTCTTTCACCTTCCCTAACTTCTCCCTCCCCAATGAGTCCCTGCCAGATAGGAACAAAAGGCAACTGTTCTTTGGGAGGTTCAACGAGCTAAAATCTGTGAAAGCAAAGGAGTTTCTTGCAGGCAATTCAAAGTCACCATTTGCAAAATTCTGCAGGATCAAGTTCTTGAGACTTGTTCACCCCAAGATGGAGGCATCATTCTTTGGCAATGTGAACCAGAGGAACCTGCTGAAGGCTGGAGAGTTTCCTGACACCAACTTCTTTACCTCATTTGCTGAGATGGCCAAGAGGGTCTGGCTCCTACATTGCCTGGCCTTTTCCTTTGAGCCTCAAGCTTCAATCTTTCAAGTGGGGAGTGGCTGTAGATTCTCTGATGTGTACATGGAGAGTGTGAATGAAAATGATGAAGAAATGGCAGTGGAATCTGAGCCACAAGTTGCTTTCACTGTTGTTCCAGGGTTTAGGATTGGTAAAACTGTTATACAGTCCCAAGTCTACCTCTCACAGCACCAAAGCATAGTAAAAAAATCCATATGCAGAGATAAAAAAAGGTAGTAGTAGTAGTAATAGCAGTAGTAAAAACTGGTATTTTGATCAGTGGTTGACCCCACCATGCAATAGGTTGTTGAAGTGGAAGCCAATGTTTTTAGTTGAACTTTTGGGAGGGACATGGCTTGTGCTGTGCATGGCTGTGCTTGTGGGGACACTCACCCTCTGCCATGGTTCAATGGGGCATTTTCTTGTCCATTTGTATTTTGGCCAGTTTGAAAAGGAAGCGCGTGAACCGTTGCATTGGGAACTGCCCTTTTTGTTCAGAATGTTTTTTTCTTACTATTTAGTTTAATTAATCAAATGTTTGCCCCAAATTTTGTTGATATTAGGCCGGTGGCAGCTGGAATGCATCTTCACTAGACATTGCATATGTTATGTACATAATAATGGTGCTGCTAATTTTATTATGCTCTTTTTAGGTTTTTTTTTCCTTCTTCCATAGTTTTTGGTCTTGTTCTAGGTGTTTCTCATGGATGTTTTGAGGCTGTCTCAGACTAATTTAATGGAAATAAATAGAGTTTCAGCAAATGGATTTTCAAGTAATTGGACTTTAGATTCAGTGCATTAACCATTTATGTCCAATTTATTTGTTTTTCTTTCCATCTTTTACCATTTTATTAGATTTTGGGCTGAGATATTTATTTTGTATCTATGAAAAAAAGATAGTTTTTTCCTCTATAAATTTTATGACAGTATTAAATAACACTTTCTTTATTTTCCAAACATATTTTAGATTTAATTAAGAAAAAAAATGTTTTGAAGGTTTTTGTAATTTAAAATATTTTTGTTCAACAGTTCAATTTAAAGACTAGATGTTAACGGCTAGATGTTAACTTGTTACTGTTGTTAGATTGGTGGGAGTTTGTGCACTAATCAATTTTCAGACAATAATCTTAAATGGTGAGTTTGACTTTAAATTTATAAAACATGTATTTCAAAAAAAATATTTATTAAATTTTTAATAATTTTAATATAAATCTATTATAAAAAGAAATACATTAATTTTTTAAAAACTTATATTTATTATATAAATTTTATCATAATTATAAAAATAAAAAATAAATTTTTAATTAATTATAAAAAAAACATTTTTCTGTTTATATTTATATAGATAAATTTATTTATATAATTTATAATTATATAATATATATAAATTTATGTTTTGTGTATTAATTTTAGAGATTATATATATATATTGTATTTGTATGGTATGTTTGTCTTATAGGTAGTTAGTAAAATATTTTAGATTTAAATATTAATATCACTATAACTAAAATAAATAAAAAAAGTTGTAGACATCCTTTTAATCACTTCAATTTATCTTATTTTATTAACATAATTTTGAAATTAATAGTAAGAATTAGAATTAGTTATTAGTATACTAATAAAGAAAAATAAGAAGTGTTAAGTAACATTTTCTTATAATTTATTATTATTATTATTGATAACAATTATTAAAATTAAAAAATCAGGAAATATTTAATATAATAGTTTGGAATTTGTAATGAATTTGAGATCAATATCATTAAAGGTGTGGGTGAATGTTATCAAAATTCTGAAGAAAAATTGTTTTCAGCAAATTTGTTTATATTAATATATAATTATTCTTACAATTTTTTTAAAGAATCCTTCCTATTAGAATATTCTTAAGATATTTATAAGTATAAATGTCTAATGAAAATTTGTGTCTCGAAACCCTAACCCTATTCTTTAGTCGACAGAAACATATGTAGATGTTCTAGATTTGTGAGCTATTATGACACTCTCAAACAGCACAATTTCCAATTAAGTAAAAATTATTAATATGTGTGAAACGTGTTGTAGGAAGAGTTACAAAATGTTTCCAATAATTCATTATTTCGGTTAAAAGTAAAAAAAGAAAATTACTAAAATATGGATCATAAAGTATATGACTCAGTTTATAAATATGATGTTGCATAGCACAATTTGAAAATTATCCATTTTTTAGTTTAGGAAAAAAAAATTATTTTTTTCCAGTTATAATCTTATATAAAATTTTCAACGTATTAAAACTTATTAAGAAAATAACCTTTATTTATTTTAAAATATGTTTCATAAAAGTTAAAAATTTGAGAATATTGCAGTTGTAAGACGAATATATTGAAAGCTAATTAGGTGGGTCCCACGTGATGCAACTTTATTCAATGAGGCCGGTGATAAAGGGGCAAGTAAAGACAATATTTGTAAACCTCAATTATACTTTTAGTTTATTTATTTTCTTACTTTAGTTTACATGTAATATTAATTTTTATTAATTTCATCCACATTTTTTTTTCACTATTTTTTATTATTTATGTTAACACCATTTATTTTAATCAATTACAAATTTAAAAAGTTAGATATTAATAATAAAAATTAAAACACTAGAATCACACATGAATATATAAAACTAACAACATAACCAAATCTATTTAAGAATGCTTTCATGTTTCATAAAGAAAGTTGTGAATCATGCTAGATTTGCATCCAACACTAAAAATACAATTATACCTATTTTAAAAAAAGAATCTTTCATGTCTCATAAAGAAGGGTGTGATTTATGCCACATTTAAATCTAACCCTAAAAACATAGTAAACCTATTTAGAAAAAAAAAAGGGTTCATGTTTGAGAAAGAATGTTGTTTGTGAGTGTCGGAAATCTCACATTTACTAGAGATGAAAATATTTCTATTGTATATAAGTGAGTGCAAACCTCACCCCATAAACCGATTTTATGGGGTTGAGTTAAGTTTAAAGTTCACTTCTTAATATGGTATCATAATTTAAAACTTATCATATCGAGTGTTTGTTGGACCTATCGTGTCACCCGCTATTAGGTCGTTATCGGATCACCCATAATATGTTGTCCAACGTACGAGAGCTGTCACTTTCGATGTGAGATTTATAGAGTTAAGTTAGGTTTAAAGTTTACTTCATAATAGTGAGTGATGAAAGATTTGGATTTGATAATGAAAGTAATGAAGAAGGTTGGTGTGTTGGTGATGTGGTATATGTGGAAATATAGAGTGATATGAGTGGTGTTTTCAAATTGTTTTTAGAAAAAGATGGGATCTTTTTGAGAAAAGTATTGTGGGTCAATTTTAATTTTCGAAATTGATAAGGTTTAGGGCATGTGGGAAAGTTTAGATTGAAGTAATTTAGAGAAGAATATTGAGGGTAGGTGATTTCCTTTAAAAGCAAAGGGTACGAACAAGCAGCATCATTGTGATGCAGTGGGGACTCTGACTAAAGGATTCCATTTTTATTTAGGTGACAGAATTAACACTCAGACAATGAATGTGGGTTCAAGATATAAGACTACATACAGAATATAATGCTCTTTCATTATAATACTAAACATAAATAACATAATTTAATAAATGCTTTAATATTTATTAATTAATTAATATATGATTTTATATCAAAAAGAAATAATTAATTAATATATATAATTATTTTATATTATAAAAAATAGATAATTAAAAATAATAAATTAATTGATCTAAATCTTTTATATTTTTTACAAAATAAATTATTATAACATATTATTATTTTTAAATGTAAACTATTTATTTATTATGATTTGATAAAAAAAAAATTAAAAGTTATTTTAAATATATATAAAATAATAATTATATTACATCACCCACCTTTCATTTTCTTTCTCTCAGTAACTTCATTTTTCACTTTCAAAATGTAAAAAAATGTAAAAAAATAAGTTAATGAATATATGGATTCGCAGGTTATCTTGGTAAGGTAAGTGGAGATATTTGAATTTAGTGAGTAAATCCTTATAAGTGATTTGACAGTACCTACAACTTAATACCTTAAGACAAAATACAATTCATTGAAGAGGCAAGAAGAAAAGAAAATAAAGATGAATTTGATAAAGATGAATTTGTTTGAGCGAAAATATTTTGGTTTAAGCAAGAATTGAATCGAGATGGTTGATTTTTCAATGTTGTTTACCCTTGAGCGAGAACTTCTTCACTTGAACGAAAACAAATTTAAATGTAGGGCTATTTTCGCTCGAGCGAGACTTGACTCGCTTGAGCAAAAATATCATAAAAATCAATTTCAAAACAAGAATCAACTGTATTTTTCAAAGATATTTTCAAAATATTTCAATAATACAACTTCTAAACAAATCAAAATGATCAATCCAAATTCACATATCATCTTTCAATCTTTTCAATCCAATCTAAATCATTCAAACTCATATTCAGCAGACAAAGATCGTAACTCAGTTTAACAAACTTTATACTCCAACATACATAATTCAGTTACTAGATTAACTTCTTAACTAAATTAGAAATAATAAGATTCTATCAAAAACATAAATAACTCTCCTTACAAATAATTTCTTATTCTAAGACAATTTCATTTTAAGTTGGAGAGCCACTCCAAAATCTAGAGACCTAAACCAAGTTATTCAAATATCACCAAACTTATTATGAACTTAATCAAGTTGAGAGAAATACTTTTCTCCACTGATCCATCAATATTAATGACAGAATTATAAAAAAAAACAATAAAGTAAAAGGAATCTTAGAATAAAGAAAATTTTACCCTGTTTAAAAATCTAATCGAGTAGAAATGTAGGGTGTGATCAAGATAATAAGAGTTTAAGTGAGTAAGAGAGAGAAGAAAGTAAAAGACATTTTTTAGTTTTAAATTATTTTCTAACATTTTTTAGTCTTTATTATTAGTTATAGTTACTTTATCCTATAAATAAAAAATATAAATAAGTATAATTAAAGCAACAAATGATATTTTAACTCGAGATAACATTTTTTAATACATAATTAATTAATTAATATATTTATTATTTAATATAAATAGGGAAATATATTATTTAGTCTTTCATTCAATAATTTACTTTTATGTTGTAATTTTATTTGAAATAATGAAAAAAAAATCACTTATGTCATGCACTCCTTGTAGTTTACGATAACACTTACCTTCCTTTAAGTTTTTTTATAAAATAACAATAAAATATCTCTAACTTTTTATTTAGTCAACCATCTCCCTTCTATTTTTTAATAAAGTTTCACTCTCTTTCCTTATTTTATTAAATATATCATATCAACTAGAATTTAATTAATACTTATTAAAATTATAAATACTACTTCATACTCTTTATTTTATTAATAAATAATCATTCACGTTCTTTATTAATTTGTATTAGTATCTTTTTATAACATATTTATACATTTCTTTATGTAAGGACATATAAAATAGTTTTAGGATATAAGTAGTATAACTGAAATGATATCTAATTATTCGTTGGTAATTGAGAGTTAAGCGTAATCCGTTAATAATTCCATCCATAACTGTGTCAAACTTGTTAAAAAAAAGTACATTTTTCTAAAGGATAAAGTTAAATCCAGGTTCACAAAATATTAAAGTTAGTAACCACTGAACCAATGTTATTTACTAATTTTATTATCATTCTTATTATTTTATTATATACACTACAATAAAATCATAAAAATCATGAAATAGAAATTAATTTTTAGAAACCAAAATAATTAGTTGCAATAGTAACTAAATTAAAAACCATTTTAGAAACTAATTAAAAAAAATGGTTTTTATATTAGTTTTTATTATTGTTAAATAGTTTCTAAATTAGTATCTAATTAACAACTAAGGTTTTAACTACCAATTGTTTAATTTTTAAATTTGGTAGCAAAAATTTTGGTTGAAAATTAAATACCAATTTAGAAACTATTTAAAAATAATAGAAACTAATTTAGAAACCAATTTTTTTTTTATTTTCTAAAATAGTCTCTAATTTAGTTACTATTGCAACTAATTATTTTGGTTTTTAAAAATTGGGTTCTATTTCATGATTTTCTTGTAGTGATAGTTAATAATAATATTATTATTATTATTTTTATTATTAATATTATTTTTATTATTAATAATAACAACAATATCAATATTATTATAATTATTATAATTATTGTTAATTTTATTATTAATATAATTATTATTCATATTACTAATATTATATTTTTTATAATTCATATTACTAATATTATAATTATTAATATTCTTATTATTACTAATATTACTATATTATTAATTTTATTAATATTAAAATTATTGTTATTATCTATATTTATTATTATATTAATATTATTATTAATCCTATTAATATTAGAATTAGCATTATTATTATTATTAATTTTATTAATATTAATGTTATAATTATAATTATTACAATTATAATTATTATTAATTTTATTAATATTAACATTATTATTATTATTAGTAATAATAATATTGTTATATTTAATTTCTTTTAATATTGTAATAATAATAAATTTACTAATAAGTATATTCTTGATATATTTTTACTATTGTTTTTCCATCAATAATATGTGTTTATCGATGAATTTTTTTATCTTATCTACAAATTTTGATTGTAAGTAATATGTTTTTTTTAGCGTTAAATACTTTATTATTAAAGTGTGAAAAGTTCAACTAAAAAGAAAAATCAATAACTCATGTTTCATTTTTAATAATCATCATATTTCTATAAAAGCTTATCTTTTCTTATCATCTCTCTCTTGATTTATGACCACATCTTTTATTAGATTGATGATCAAAGATCACCTTTTGATCTTGGCAACTAATAGAGAAAAACATGTGGTGTTTGTGATTTTAGAATTAGTCTTTGTTAGTTCATGGTCCTAGTGATATGTTCATATAATTGATCAGGACTCTATGGTTTAGGTTAAGTTATCCCTGCTTTCTTTAGGAGTTGAAACACTTTGGGAGTACTCATACTTCTAATTAGGTAAGTGAAGCTAGTTTTATCTTTTGATAGAACTCTAGGTTAGAGAATTTGGATGTGAAGGTGACATGGTGACAAATTCCAAATTTTATCTTGCGCAATTTATTTTGTTAGGTGAAATAGATGAAAACAGTTTGTTGAAGCTTAAATAATTTGATAAGTGGTTGACTATTTAGTTTGAGATAGATTTATTTATCAAATTGTGATTTAAATGAGATATACTTCTATATATAAATAGAGACATTATAGATTTAGGCTAACTTTCACCTTTGGGGTACTCTCTGCCTTAATTCCATTCTACGCTAGCTCCCTACGCTAAAAAAAATAAGATGTAGTTTTGGGGTGTTCTTTGCCTCAATTTTGCTCAACGCCAACTCCATGCGCTCAAGCAAAATGAAGTGCATTTTTTGGGTGTTCTCTGCCTCCATTTGGCTCAATATCAGCTCCCTACACTTAAGTGGAATAAGGTGCAATTTTAAGATGCTTTTATCCTCAATTTCGCTCAACACCAACTCCTTGCGCTTAAGCATAATGAGGGAAAATTTTGGGGTGCTCTTTGCCTCATTTCCACTCAGCACCAACTCCCTGCACTTAAGCGGAGTTATCATCTGAACTTGTTTAAGCTTATACTAATTTTTCGTTATGTTTGGATATTTTTCTCTAGATATTTATATTTTGAGTCATTCTCTTTCTTCACTTGAACTTTCTTTAGAATTATAGATAAGAAGAAGCTATTTATGTTTTTTTATAGAACCTTAGGATAGATGATCTGGATGTGAAGGTGACTTGGTCACACTATCTTGATTGATTTTTTTTATGCAGGAATTATGTTTTGTTTGAAAATAATTTGAATGTTTGAAATTAAGTGAAATGTTATTTGAGTTTTCGCTTCATAAAGGATATTTTTATAATGCTTTGAATATGCTATTCTTGTTGAGAAGTTGATATACTAGTTAGATTATGCATGTGTATATAGTTTCTTAAACTGAGTTTTGAGTATAATTTATAGTAAAGTTAGTTTATTAGTTTGATCTAAATGGAAATATATATATATATATATATATATATATACTTACTAAATTTGAATGATCAATATAACACCCTCACAACTATTTACTTTACTATAAACTGAATAGAAGGCATGTACAAAGCATATAGTATTTTAAAATACAACTTAAACATACACAATATATATATATATATAAATATTTATGGAAAAAAAGTCAAAATAAAATCTCTAATCTCTTCCTGATGTTGCTCCTACACTTGTACCTGTATTTGCTTGTGTACATAATAGTCATAACAGATCACTACACAAACACATACCAGGATAAATTATTGAAATAGTTTTTCAACATGAGAAAATGTATATAAAAAGAAACATTTTAATTAGCAATATAAAAACAATTCAAATTTCTATAAAACATAGACATACAAAAACCATAAAGACCACACCATGATATATACATCAAAGGGTATTCAAAAAATGTAATATGAATTCTCACCTTTCGGGTAATGGATCAAGATAAGTTCATTAGAACCCAAGTCGCATATTTCACGTCACGGTGTGCAAGAACCCTCTCCCCCCATAGTTTTTCACCAACTGATATCTTAGTCTATGTGACTTAAACTATTAGTGAAGCAAGGTAATTTCTGTTATAACATAGGTTTCTTTACTTAATACACAAATCAAACAATGGTTCACATATCATCCAAGATTTGTGTCCTCAAATTTATACAATTCTAATAATTTTCAACAACCATCCTCATACAACATAACTAATGACCATATATTTATTCACACTCAATAACTTTAATCATACATTAATGGACTATAATAATAAATAAACTCATTTTTTTTAATTAATATTCACATAATTGAGTTTATTTTGGCCTTAATTATTATTTTTGTTAATTTTGTGTTTTTAGAGTAAATGGTCTGAAGGAAGTGTCTAGTTTTGTGAATGGGCCAAATATGCAAAAAGTCCAAGTTGTTTCTTTGAATCAAAACAAAAAACAAAATATGAGGAGAAGAAGGAGAAAATAAAATTTACAATATCTCAGAAACAGAACTGGAAGCAAATCTTCTACAAAATACAAGAATTCTAAAAAGTTGGAAACTGAGAAACTATTAACAAAATCTAAACCAGAATACTTTCCCAAGATCCTCGGAGCAGAAAAACCTATAAAAAAGACACAAGTTTCAAGGAGAAAGGAGGAAGCTAGGAGAAAGGAGAAAGCTTCATAGGGTTTTCTTAGTTTCTTTTCTTCTTTGTAATTATTTTGTTTTGCTTCCACATGGAAGGCTAAACCTTTTTAGTTAATTTCTTTGTAATTCCCCATTGAGTTGTGAGGTTTTGATGAATAAAAATTTTGTTTTTCAATTCTCTATAGCGGTTGTTATTATCTTATAATCTCCTAGAAAATTGGTTTTTATGAGAGGTTGTACTTGAACATATGATTGATAGTTTTCCTTATCTTAAACTTTGGTTTCTTAGTTAGTTCGCATTGTTCTAATTAATTTCTTGGGCGCATGATTCGAGAGAAAGGAGATAAACATTCCTATGGAGTATACGCATGGAACAAAGTGGGTACTGATTAAACCATTAGACACATGTTTTACTGGTGAGTTTAAAGTTGAATCAAATTGACACATGTTGAATATGGTTTAGCTCTGTTTGAGGATTGAGAAAGGAGTAATCTTTAGAGAACCTATTAGTGGAGGAACTTGAGGATCAATCGCTTTTTATTTGCTATTTTTAATTTCTTTTATATTTTTTGTTAAACAAACTTAACCCCTATTTTCAAAGTTTAGGGTTTTGAGGGTTGTGTGTGTGTGTTTTGTGTGTATGGGTGTGTGTGTGTATTTAATGTGTGTCTGTGTGTGTTTTGTGTGTGTGGGTGTTGTGTGTGTGTCTGAAGTAGATTAGTAAGCTTAACCAAAATTCAGAATAAGCTTAACCAAGTTGATATGATACTTTTCTCAATTAACCCCGTCGAGATTAATGACAAATTCAAAAGAAAGTGAAGGAAATGAAGAATCTTCAAAGTAAATAAGTGTTTACTTTGTTTGATAGGGTGGCAAAATGGGTCAGTTCGACCTATTTTGGCTCGACCCACTACTAACCCGTCAATGTTATACTGACTGAAATTAATAACATGTCCCGTGAAAGGATGGGTTGGTGGGCTAGCAGGTTGACCCAATGTAAAAACTCATTTTAATGTAAAAACTCTATAAGTAGAATTGATTACATAGAGAAAGAAAGAAAAAGTATATTAGAGATAGGGGCTTAGGCACGGAAGTAGGTTAGTTTAGTTTTTTGCTATTCGTTTTCTGTTTTTGACGTTTCAATTTAATAAAAAGTTCTTCATTTTCTTTTATGCTTTTCTCCATCATTTCTTCTTCTTTTTATGTTCAATGTTTTGTAATGGTTATTCGAAGTTGAATTTGGTTTTGAAATGGATAACAATGAAACAAAAATCATGTTAGATGATGTTATCTGTTAGTATTTGTCTTCTTTACAAATCTTTCAGGAACTATATTTTTATTGAAAGTAGTTTTTCTAAGAACATACAAACTGATTGGTTGTGTTTTCTTCCGTAACAAGGATTCCAGATTTAAGTCTCTTGCGAATTGAAGATGAAGATTACTAACCATGGTTTTTGTTCCAATTCTGAATTTTGTTTTTCTTGTTTTTAATTTGTTTTAATTTTTGTCTGCTTACATATCTACACTATATAATTCTTTATAATTCTAGTTTACAAGTTCTTTTCATTTAAATTACATTTTAACTCAATGTCTTTTACATTTTTTGTGATGCCCTATTTTACGTTTCTACAATTTACCTTTTTAGTAATTTACTTCCTTTACACTATAATTTTCTACACTTTATTTTTTTTTCTCCACTTTACATTTCAATCAACTTATATTTCCAACAATTTACCTTTCAAGCAAGTTAAGTTATTATTCATCTTCACTTTCTCATTAGACTTGTTCTTAGATTGTTTCATAGTTAAGTGAATGTCATATTGCATAGGTAATTTTAGATTATCTAATTCACAATTACATGTTAGATTGTTTAGTGTTATTTGTTTACCGTTTTTCTACATAATTCATTATGCATAAACTATATTAGACAATCTACTTTCTCAGTCGCATGTTAAATGGACTATTGTAGTTACATTTAGCATATTTATATTTTTCTGTCTAAACTTCACAGCATAGCATTTTTACATTTATTGTTGCACTTGTTGCTTTATCCTCCAATCTTACTGTTTTCTACAAGAGCTTTCAAACATGTTCATTTCTATTGTTGCAAGCTCTTCATAAGGACGAAATATTCCGGAAACCATGAATTTTCATTAATATAGTAAAATTAATGAAAATGTAATATCAAACTAATCGTGTGATTTCAACTGGTTTATTTAATAACAAACAAAATTCTACTCTATGCAAAATTGAGACATTTTTGGCACCTATTTGGATAACTCTTCCACTAGTTTTTTTCTAGGAAAAAAATAGGATAAAATTTTGAAATTAATTTTTGTGTAAACGAAAATTGACTCATAAGTTAATTTGTAGAAGAGCTCTTATTTAGTTTTTCTAAATTTTTACTTTCAATTTATACATAAATTAATCTTAGTTTATGAAAAAACTAATTTTAATTTTTTTTTCTTTAATTTTTCTCTCCTAAAGGGAATTTAGGAAGAACTTCGCCCAAACATACTATTAATGAATCTATGTTGTTCACATTTTCTTCGTCGAGTTAAGAATTTAGTTCATCGGTACTTCAAAACAATACACCGAATACAGTGCAATATCTGGTGGGCTAATAGTTTTAACTACCGCATATTTTCTTGGCAATTTCTCCCAGCAACATATCATTTTTCAGGTGCATCCAACACAACTTTCTAAACTCAACTTTGTCTTGTCTTCTTCCTTTTGGAAAAAACTCCATAAGAGCTGGTGTTGGTGTAATGGTGGAGAGGAAGTTTCACTCTTAGTTGTTGTGCACATTGTTGAGATAAGAAAGCACATTACATCTTCGTTTTCACCATTTATTAGGTGAGTTGTTCTCGGATGATGATATCCAGAAGCCTAGATATAAGCTTATGGATGCATGAATATGAAAAACAATGTAAATACCTACGGATATAAAAATAAAGGTAATTTGATTTCCAATTTTAAGGTTCTGAATGCACATGTCCAGAAGTGTAATATGAGTTCTAGAGACCTATATCCAGAAATGAGTATTTGGGTTATGGATATAAATATTCGAAATGGTTTTTTTGGTTCCAAATTTCTACATGCAGAAAGTTTTTTTTTAAACTTCAGATATTAATATCGAGAAGGTAAGTGATATTGAGTGTTGGGTGTTGGTTGGGTGATGTTGGTAACCTAGTTTCTACTTCATTAAGGATAGGAAAATGTTTTATTAACTCCCTTTGCACATTACACACTTTTGACGCTGCCCACGTGGTCAGAATTGTCAATGTGGCAAATGACATTATTGTAAATGTTGTACATGGTTTAGGGTTTAGAATGAATCTGCACTCGAAAACGACGATGTTTAGTGTAAACCGATGTAAAGGCTAATTTATGCGAGGGTAGAATGGTGATTACAGAGTTTGAATGTGCACAAGAAAACGATGATTTTTTAGTGAAAACCGATGTAAATGTTAGTTTATGCGAGGGTAGAATGGTGATTTCAGAGTTTGAATATGCACAAGAAAACGTCGATTTTTAGTGATAACCGATGTAAGTGTTAAGTGTTAGTTTAGGCGAGGGTAGAATGGTGATTTCATAGTTTTTCTTTGTTGTGAAAGCGAGAGAATTTGGGGCGAAATCCTCCAAAGAAGGGCATAGTCGTCGGTGGTGAAAGAAGGGTACGTCCGTCGGAGGGAGGGAAGAAATCGTAGAAGGTGTCATCCAATCAAAAACATTGGTGATGTCGTCGTCGACATTGCGGAGGGAGGGAGAACAGTAGAACCTCTAATCGAACGTAAGAGCATACATTTGTTGTCGTATGGCCTTCGACATTGAGGTAAATGCAAACTGAAATCGAACGTTGATGAATTGTTGATTTGTTGTTGTGTGCATTAATGGTTGTTTGTTGATCCATGGTAGAATCGTGGATGGGAGTGAGTTTGGGTTTGTGGCACATGTTCATGCTGGGTAACCACTTTTTTGAACCTAAGTAACCACTTTTCCCGTTCAGTGCATGGCCTTGCCATGGGTAGGGTCGTGGCCCTTTGGTGTGTTGCGGTGTGCCTTGTGTGGTTGTTTGTTGGTGCATGCTACCATGGTGGGTGCGATTGGGTTTAGTTTTGTGTCACATGTTCATCCTGTGAATAGGTAACCAATTTTTTGAACCTGGGTAACCACTTTTCCCGTTCAGTGCATGACCTTGCCATGGATAGGGTCGTGGCCTTTTGATGTCTTGTGGTGTGCCTTGTGTGGTTGTTTGTTGGTGCATGCTACCATGGTGGGTGGAATTGGGTTTGGTTTTGTGACACATGTTCATCATGTGAATAGGTAACCAGTTTTTTGAACCTGGGTAACGACTTTTCCCGTTCAGTGCATGACCTTGCCATGGGTAGGGTCGTGGCCCTTTGGTGTGTTGTGTGGTTGTTTGTTGGTGCATGCTACCATTGTGGGTGGGATTGAGTTTGGTTTTGTGGCACATGTTCATCCTGTGAATAGGTAACCAATCTTTTGAACCTGGGTAACCAGTTTTTTTGAACCTAAGTAACCACTTTTCCCATTCAGTGCATGCCTTGCCATGGGTAACATATATTACCAGATAATCATCGTTATAAACTTCTGCAGTTAGGGTCAGCCTGTAATGAGCAAACTGACCATGGAACAGAGCTTCTGTTGATGCAATGTCACACAAAAAACCGTTCACAACGACTTGCCCAACGTCTGACCTGAAGATGGTGAGTTGGAAACTTGTGGGAGCAACATATCCAAGTAATATGTGGTGGTGACCAAGCAACCTATAGAAGTTCCTTAATTGCATCCACCCGTTAATCAACCTTGGATCTAGTAAGTCTTGATTATAATCAAGATGATGAATGATTCCTGCCACATCCGCTACCACCCAATGTCTTTCGAGGTTGGCGTGATTGTTTATGGCAAACATACGATCTACATGGCCATATTCCTTCAATAATTCACCAGGAAAGTGCATTAGACAACCTTCATAATTATGTTTACATTGGCAATTGGGAATGAATACAACATCAACACTAAATTAACGTACCTCGTCTGGGAAACTCATCGTGGTGAAAACGGCTATGGGGTTTCTGTTCCAAATTAATCGTGACAACCCCGGATTGGCATGCCACATTTTTACAGATAATGGAAAGAGGTATGTTGAACAGAGGGAAATTGAGACTATGAGAGGCAACGTATGTGTGAATTGAGGACGTTGAAGTACCTTTTAAATACATCAAAGGGGTTGGTGTGGGTGTTGGTCTCAGTGAATGAATTGCACGGTCTCCCACACCGTTCAACAGGAAAAATTCTCAAAAGAATCCAAGAGTGTTCACGAAGTGATGCATGCATGGGATTTGTTCAGTTTAGTACGGTTTGGATACGAAAAGCATTTATTAAATCAAACGTGTGAACTGTGCCCCTTTCACTAGTGCTTGGGACTTAATGTCATTGGCGAAATTAACACAGAAGTAGTTGAACACTATGTGAACAGCTAAAACAGAGTGACTTTCGCGCTTCAGTGCTTTAACGAACCGTTTCACTCCTTCAACGGAGTTAATGTCATTGGCGAAAGTATAGTTAAACGATATTGGGTTATTGGGTTATATTATTCATATGTTACCTTCAAATAATTTACATTGGGTAATTGTCGTAACCAATGTGATGTTTGGTTAACAAGCAATACATGACATCGGTTACTAAGAAACAACCGATGTAATGTAATGTTAATACATTACATCGGTTAGTAATAGAAAACCGTTGTAATGTTAATTCATTACATCGATTACTAATAAAAAATCGTTGTAATGTACTATATTAAACCCCACTTAAAACCCCTTTTCGAACTTCTCATGTCATTCGCGCTATTACCTTTTTGTTTCGTCGTTGTCCTACGTTTTGCAGCGGTCGTTGTGGTTAATCTTTTTTGCTATTTCATTCTCCCGCCCTCATTCCGGCACCGTTGGTTCGTCCTAGGTTCTCCTGCACTCCCACGCTGTTGACATTGTCATTCTTGAGCGACCAGAGGTCCACTCTTGACGTGTGAACCGGTGGCATTTTTATTATTACATTTTCGAACTTTCTATTTCAAATATAATGTACTGCAAGAAGGTTTTCATGTTGGGTCGGGGGGTGATCGACATATGCATTTTGTATTTTCTATACAAGAAATGAATCTCACTTCATACTAGTAGACTACTTTTTTTGTATTTTGGTAACTTTTGATATTACATAGTACTACTGAGTTATCGGACTTGAATAGGTGATCGTTGTATGATTAATTTTAAACATGTTTTTCTTCTTTGTAGGTGCATCACATGGCTGATGGTGAGTCAAGCAAGAATAGCAATGGTCCTACAGGATTAGAAGATATTGTGCTTAGGCCTGATGATGATAAGGTTCCAATTGAGATTGACCCAAAAACGGGCAGGGCAAAAGACCCTAATAAGGCTAAATTTGTAACTTTTTTAGGATCCTTAGCTCAAAAGGAGGTCTCCATATTGACCCCCAGGTGGAAGGAGGTATCAAAAGTACAGAGGAATCTGATATGGGAAAAGATCTGTGTAAGTAATTTATTTTAATGTTAGTCAATAACGAGTACTGAATTTCATGTAAATAATGTGGAATCAATTTAATGTGAATGATTTTGTTAACATAATTTGTAGTCAGAATATGCATTTGAAACTTACCCTTACATTAGAAAGAAGATAATGTCTTTAGTCGGTACGAAATGGAGGCAATTTAAAACGTATCTGACATCCCATTACGTCTTTGATCGTTACAAGGAGAGGTCTCCTTGTGTGAGTTATCCAATAGATCAAGAGACCTGGTCTGAATTTGTTAAGACTCGAACTCATCTAGAATGGCAGGTTGGTCAATATTTTATTATATGTGTAATTTGATCTAATGATGGAATTCATCGGTCATATGTGCCTGGTCTTGTTGCAGAAAATCAGGAACAAAGTCAAAATGATTGCAGAGAAAAATGCTACCCCACACTGCCTTTCTCGAGGAGGTTATGACTTGCTTAAGAGAAGAATAATAGAGGAAAAGTTGAAGAGAAGACAGGCTGAATCACCTTCCACTGACCATGTGTCTCCTCCATCCCCTCCTGAACGATGTGACCTATGGGTTTTAGCGAGAACTACACCCAAGCGTAACATAACATCTGAGCGTACATCAGAGGTTTCTGAGCGCATTGTAAGTCCATAATTACATGTAATATTTTCAATCCTTTAAACGATGTGACCTATGGGTTTTAGCGAGAACTACACCCAAGCGTAACATAACATCTGAGCGTACATCAGAGGTTTCTGAGCGCATTGTAAGTCCATAATTACATGTAATATTTTCAATCCTTTAAACTTGTCATTACATAGTATTGAATTAACACATTCCATGAATTTTGACAGGCTGAGCTAAAGCACCAAAGAGACCAGGGAAATTTTAATCCCACAGGTCGAGATGACATTTTGACCTTGGCAAGAGGAATTCTGACAAACCTAACAAAATGTATGTATAACCTACAAAATTCATCAACACTACATTGGTTAGAATCATTGGCACGTTTGACTAGTTCATCGTAGATCATGTCAACACTAACATTTGTACTATGAAATATGGTCCTAGTTTGACAATCAGTATTGTTATTACCCAAATGAATGTTCTCTCCGACAACCCTCAAACCCAAACTTACACACACATCTAACAGTGTAAATGGAACAAATACAGATCATATCCAAAAGCCTCCCCTCCCTCAACGCATATGAAACATAGCTCCCGCAACAAAGTCTTGCTCATTTTCAGTGTCTTTCCCAACGACAACATCCATGGAAATGGAGTTGCTTGAATACAACATTTTTGTTCCTCCGTTATCATGGTATTCATAACCCCTAAATACTTTGTTCTAGAACAGTGTCGCACTGCAACCTAAATACAAATACCAAACCAAAAAGACAATGAAAATAAGTCCATAAAGAAATGCACAGATTAAATTTACATAATTATTCATCAAACCTGATCCTGACATTCCAATTCCAGGGCATCGCATCGCTTGAAGTCCTTCTCATGTCCCACCTGTAACCAAACAACCATTCCATAATCCATACTCTATCCAATTCAATCAGTAAAATTGGTTACCTATTCACAGGACCACACACACAACCACATAAGGCACACCACAACAAACCAAAGGGTCACGGCCCTACCCATGGCAAGGTCATGCGCTGAACAGGAAAAGTGGTTACCTAGGTTCAAAAAACTGGTTACCTATTCACAGGATGAACATGTGCCACAAAACCAAACTCAATCTCACCCACAATGGTAGCATGCACCAAGAAACAACCAAACAAGGCACAACACAACACACCATTGTGCCACAGCCCTACCCATGGCAAGGTCATGCACTGAACGGGAAAAGTGGTTACCCAGGTTCAAAAAACTGGTTACCTATTCACAGAATGAACATGTGCCACAAAATCAAACCCAATCTCACCCACCATGGTAGCATGCACCAACAAACAACCACACAAGGCACACCATAACAGACCAAAGTGATGTGATTCCAATAGCAAAGAAGAGAATGATTCGTGACATTCTTAGGAATCAACTTGAGTTGGACAATTGTTAGGCACTTTTTCTTAGAATTGGATCAATGTTCTAAGTCAAGAACTCACCAAAACTAGCACCAAATCCAAACTCATATGGAAGTTCCTCATATTGTCAAATTGAACCAACAAAAAGAGGTAAAAATCAAAAACACCGAATAGAATTGAATAAGAACCAATATGAACCGAACAAAATGAATTTAAAGGCAAGAGAACTGAAAAGGATTGCTGGAAAATAAGAACAGCCGAACCACAAACTCAAGAACACAAGACAGAATTTCAAGGAAACAAGCTTAAACATGAACAATTAAAAGAGTAGAAAGGAAGGAGAAGAGAAGAGCTTATGGAGATGGAAGAGTAGGTGAGTGATCACGCCACTTGGAGGATGGTTGCTCCAAGATTAGTATGCTGCCGCCACTTGAGGACACCATAGATCCATCAAGATAAGACTAGAGAAGAAGGCTCAAAAGCTCTCCAATGCTCACTCAAAAATTGAGTATAGTTTCTTTAGTCTAAATTCAAATCTGAAATGTACAAGGGAAGCACCTATATTTATAGCCTAGAGGTGCTGAAAATCAAACTAAAAGAATTCAAAATTCCCTCCTAAAGCTCACTAGAACCGACGCCTAAAATCAAGCATGAGTAAGGTGTGACCTCTTCCTTCACTTTAGCACCTCCTTATTTACTCCTACACCTATCTACTAACGCACCCCCCCTTCTAAAGCTCCTAACTAAAGACTAAAAGATGCTATAACAATAGAGGTTTCTAATGTTTCCCTCTAAGCACCTTCAACCAAAGAAATTACAAAAAGAGAAAATAATTGTCCCCTAGCTCCTAAAGCTTTGAACATGCTTCTTGTAAGCCTTTGAGGTGGGCTTTGACCTCCATGGACGTCCTCTATTTGTGCCTCTACCTCTTCTTGATCTTGTTGATTGGCCTTCATGTCCACTTGAGCTTGATCTCCATCACAAAGGGTCATGGCCCTACCCATGGCAAGGTCATGCACTGAACGGGAAAAGTGGTTACCCAGGTTCAAAAAAGTGGTTACCCAGATTCAAAAAACTAGTTACTTATTCACAGCATGAACATGTGCCACAAACCCAAACTCACTCCCAGCCACGATCCTACCATGGACCAACAAACAACCATTAATGCACTAACAATTCATCAACGTTCGATTTCAGTTTGCGTTTACCTCAATGTCGAAGGCCATACGACAACATATGTATGCTCTTACGTTCGATTAGAGGTTCTACCGTTCTCCCTCCCTCCGCAATGTCGACAACGACGGTACCAATGTTTGTTATTTGATTGGATGACACCTTCTACGGTTTCTTCCCTCCCTCTGACAGACGTACTCTTCTTTCACCACCGACGACTATGCCCTTCTTTGGAGGATTTCGCCCCAAATTCTCCCGTTTTCACAACAAAGAAAAACTCTGAAATCACCATTCTACCTTCGCCTAAACTAACACTTAACACTTACATCGATTATCACTAAAAACCGACGTTTTCTTGTGTATATTCAAACTCTGAAATCACCATTCTACCCTCGCATAAACTAACATTTACATCGGTTTTCACTAAAAACCGTCATTTGCTTGTGCACATTCAAACTCTGTAATCACCATTCTACCCTCGCATAAATTAGCCTTTACATCGATTTACACTAAACACTGGCGTTTTTTAGTGCAGGTTCATTCTAACCCTACTCGAGAACCTTTCCGTGCATAAATTCTCAAATATTGTATTTCATTTACAAAATTGACCTTGCCACATCACCATGTACAACATTTACAATAATGCCCTTTGCCACATTGACAATTCTGACCACGTGGGCAACGTCAAAAGTGTGTAATGTGCAGAGGGAGTTAATAAAACATTTTCCTTTCTTTTTCTGCTAGCTCTGCTCCGAGTCGAGAAATTGCAATGAAAAAGCTTCAAATTTCGAAATAAAGATGCATCAAATTCAGCAATGGAGCCTGGTTTTTTTGGCATATAAACTGAAATTCAAGGAATAAAATTGATCAATTCAACTTTTAATGATTATAATAATGTTTTTAACAATTTTTAATTGGAGGGAAACCAAGAGCAAATATGTTCTTTTATTAATTTTCCCCCAAAATTGCCTATGATATAGATAAGATGTCAAAGGGTAAAATGCTTATATAGTGGTGTTGCCAAGTTGAAGCTTGGTAATACCTCTTATAACCCAAGGATTGCATTCACAAGATAAATTAGAGTATGCAAATCCTAGTGTTGTTTTTAAATACTCAATACCAATGTCTTATGAAGAAAATAAAGTTTAGAAATCTTCAAAAGTCATGCTACGAGAGTGATATGAGAGCACGTCAATTGTTGATGACACACGAGATGTCACCAAGTTATGTTGAGGTCTTAAGAATAATGTCACAATGAGATGCATAAAAAATAAAGTGAGACCTTAACTCATAACCCTTCTAATAAAGATGACTATAGTGCATTTTCTAGAAGAGTTTACTATTTCAAATCTAATATAGTAAAAGATCATACTAGTACAAAGTACAAAAAAGAGTATCTTTACCCGTGGGCAAGGGACATGCATGTAGATGATAAAAATAAAGATGTACTCAATCTCACCAACTATGCCAATACTTACACTTTTCAAATAACGATCCAGTTCCCATGTATAAAACATATGTCAGCAATAGCTCATTAATCTCGAGTACTTTTTCTAAGAAACCTTCACAAGTTAGTCATTGAAAAATTTCGCATTCCCCAACCGAAGTCTAGCTATAAAATGGGGGGTCGTGATAAGAAATTGATACTTGATAGCTAACTTAATTCTTGCTCAACATCACAATGGTATGAATCAATCACCAACCAAAATTTCAAGCAGATCATATAATATATATAATTATTTCTTGATCACAATCGGTCATATGCAAATAAATGGCTGCAATTTAAAGAATCTTTGCGCTAAAAAATGCAAATTTTCGGATTAAATACCTGATCAAACAAAGTTACCTAATTCAATTTTGGGATTAAGAATCTTTACAAAGGTATTAATGCGAGTTTGTACCGAAGCAACCGTCTTCCAGGAAACTTAATATGCCAACTGACATATTTGATCGTGAACTTAGAATGATGCCGCTGTGGCACCAAGCCCACAAGAAGACAGTTCTTATCCTAAGCCAGATTTTGACAAGACAGTTCTTTAAAGAATTATCATGTTGAAAATAGAAATCCTTCCTTTGAAGCAGAAGCAAATACACCATCTTCGATTCAATTATGTGTCTAGATAAGATAACCTTACAGATAATCTCATAAATTTTAATTTTTAACTAGTATACTTGAAATTTCTAATATTACAACATATCCATATTTATCACAACAAAAAAGATGCACCAACAAATGACAAGTCAGTAAAAATAGTGAATATCTCTATCACCTCGATCAACAAGATACAATGAAAATAATAAGCCGTTGTTCATTTTCTAAGCAGTTTATCAACATTTTAAGAACAATGCTTATTTGATGTTACAGCGTTCATCAACTTAATTACCCAGCCATGTAGCATATCAGTCACCTCAAATTGAGCTACAGAAATTTCATTAAAATATCAAGAAATAGTAAAATCACTTATTTTTCTTTCTCAGTGGGCTGTTTAGCTTGTTATAATGGAAATGGAAGTACCAAGCGAGCAAGTCCACATATCTGCTTATTGTACAAGTTTTTCCATAAGGATTTCTGAGACAAAAAGAATGAAAAGGAAAAATGAAATAAGTTTTTTCATAAGTTAAAACTAATTGAAACACAAGTTAAACAAAATTAGAGAAACTACAATAGATAGTTTCTACACATTAGCTTGAGCATAAACTAATTTTAAAATTATGGAAGAGTTAATTTCAATTATTCTTCCTAGTTTTCTCTCTTAAAATCCTTATAGAGAAATTCGTCAAAACAAGACCTATGTATCATTACCATATCATCTTAATCACAATTAGATGCATCTCATTCACTTTCTCCTATAGAAATCAAAACGATAGATACTATTGGATTAAAAGTATAATGCAAAAGTCACAATAGTTTGGATTGAAGCTACCTACCTGCTGGTTTGGTGCATCTACAAGCAGTAGAATTGGTGAATTGATGACCCTTTTTTGGAAGGGGGAACTTAGAAGGCCTCAATTAGCATATCTCCTTCAACAAAAGGTGTCCAAAACAATACTCCAAGCCTTTCGAACTTGCTTGCAGTCACTCTTAATGGATATTCATCTTCGCTTTGTGGACTACAGATTCACCTCTCTGGTATATATCGTTGATGAAACGCTTAGTTCAATGCTTGGATGGATTAGGAGAGTCCAGGCCATCCCAGAAAATATGTATGTGGGAACTAACAGAATCTCATGTGCATTCACTGAAACCAAATCTAGAATTCATGCCAACACCAATTCATCAAAAAGCTCAAAAGCTCCCAACAAGTTTTCCGACTTACAAACCAATAAAACCAAAGTTCTCCACACATCCTCACAGCAAAATCCCCCATCTACCAAACAACTCAAAACCTTCCCTAGCAACTCTAAATCCCCTTCCTTGCACAACATACCAACAAACTCATTCAAACTCAAGGAACGTGGAACATAGCCTTCAAAAATCATCTCCTCCAAAACCAACCCAGCTTCCTCAAACTGCATACACCGACAAAGCCCATCAAACAGTGTGCGGTACGTCACAACATCAGGAACACACTGCCGCCTTGGCATGTCCCTAAACAAATCATCAGCCTCCCTCCATTTCCCCTCTTTACACAGCCAACCAATAACCACATTGTAGCCAAAAACATCAGGCTTCACACCCTCCAACCCATCATCCAAAACCCTACAAGCCTCTTCAAAATTCCCCTCCCTACAAAACTCCCCAATCAACACATTACACGTCACAGAATCCGGCTTCACACCACCACTCTTCATCTCCTCCAAAACCCTAAACCCTAGATCCTTCTTCCCCGCTTTTAAAAATTCCGAAACCAAAGTGTTGTACACCACAACATCAAGCTTCAAATTGTTCCTCACCATCTCATCTTTCAACCTAAACGCGGAATCAAAATCACCTACCTCGCAAACAGCTTTAATCAAATTACTGTACACAAAAGCATTAGGCTTAATTTTAAAAACCCGCTCCATCTCTTTCTTCACCTTAAACGCCTGGGGGAGGTGCAATTGAGGGTTTTTGCACAGCACGGTAATCAGAGTTCCGAACGTGATTTGATTCGGACGTACGCCGCGCCTGCGCATTTCGTTAAACAGCTTCCACGCCCGATGGTGGTCGTCGGTCAGCGAACACGCGCGTATGAGGATGTTGTAGGAGCAGGCGTCGGGGCCGCGGAAGCGGGGGAGGTGCGGGAGGAGGCGCGTGAGGGAGGGGAAGTCGCGGCAGACGAGCAGCGCGTGGAGGAGGGAGTTGAAGGAGCGGAGGGAGGGGGAGGGGATGGAGAGGAAGGTGCGGAGGGCGCGCGATGGGAGGCGGGCGCGCGCGTAGGAGGCGATGACGTGGCGGAGGAGGGGCTCGGGGGTAGTGAAGCGCGTTTGGGTGTGGAGTTGGTTGAGGAGTTGTTCCATTTGGGGGAACATTTTTGCTTGGGCAAGTTTGGTGATGATGAGGTTGTAGGAGCGGAGGGAGTGGCGGAAGGGGCGAGGGGAGGGATGGTCAGGGTTTGGGTTGAGGAAGAGTTGGAGGGCGACGGAGGGGTCTTTCTGGGAGCGGAGGAGGGAGGTTAGTCGGAAGGAGGATATGGGTTTCGGAGTGGACATTCTTCTTTGGTTCGTTAACTTCTGTCACTTTCTCTATGTTATCACTGTTATTGAGTGATTATTATTTCAATGGTTTAAGGTGAAATTAAAATTTTGAATGTCAAAAAATATAAATTGTTTGTGTGTTTTATATTTTTGTTTGGATCATAATATGAGTTTATAGAGGAGGGAAAGGATAAATTTTAAAGAAATATAAAAAAGTAAATAAAGTTTATGAAAGTTTATAAGCTCATATTTTATTATATTTAAAAAAATTAATAAAAATGATTTATTATTTTTATATTTAATAAAAATAATTTTTTTATTTTTATAGTTTATCTATTTTATGTTTTAAAATGAAATTATCATATAATTTGGTGTATATCATAAAGAAAATGAGATATTTGAACATATTTTTTATTTATTTATTTATCTTTGTATTTTTATATTTATTAATTTATTTTTAAACTTTATAATCTATAATAAGCTATTCATTATTAAGCATATAAAATAAATTAAGAGTAAATTTATTATATAGTTATAATAATTAATAAAAAGTGCATAATTTTATAATTATTAGTAAATATCGAGTTAAATCTTTTAAGTATTCTTTTCTCAAGTTATTTTTGAATGACATCAATTATTTCTTGTTCTAACCACCTGCCTAACCTGGATTATTCTTTACATTTGTCAGTGTCTAATCAAGTATTTTTTAAATCATAGTCATACTTATTTGACACAGTCAAGGAGTATTATTTACTCAAGTCACTCTTGGCTAAATTGAGTATTATTTGTCTAATAGTCACTTCTGGCTATGATTTGAAGGTTTGATATTTCAATGAACTACTAATCATTGAGCCTGATGACTAGAGAGGATTGTGTTTAACGACAAATATTTAAGTTTTCTCTCCTAATTCATATCATATTTTTAGAGAAGGTAGCGTCTTTACGACATATATAAAGGTTGAGCTCACTCTTCTAGGTAGTTGGATAAGCACTCTAAGTGTTTTCCATAAGGTTCCTTCGGATCCTAGTACTTTAATATTTTCTAAGCTTGAGGATTCTTCTATGAGGCGAGCTCTATCATCTTATCAACATTTTTGGTATGGTGGAGCACCTCTACTTTATTGTTTTTTAGGAGTGCTTTTTGTTTGAGCAATCTTTGGGCATCACATATCTTATCCTCTATATATTCTTCTTCTAAATGAAATCCTTTTTATACATTCTTGAAAAAAATCGTTTATAGACATTAAGCATATTTAGCTTTTAAGCATGTTTATTCTACTTTTGACAAGCTTTAACATGATTGTTGCATTTATTGCAACCTCAATCTTTACTATTTTTCTTCAAAACATCCTTGATAACTGACAACCATTATCTCCCTAGGTAGTATAGTCTTTTGCATAAATTTGTGATTGACATGTATTTCGTACAAGTATATAGTTGGGTCATAGTTGAAAATTTCTTTATTTTAGGAGGTTGATGAAGGAAACAACTTTAGCTCGCATCTCGAGAAATCTTTGATATTTGATTTTGAACATATCTCTTTAGTAGACAATCATTCCCTGCAAACATAGAGTAAGCACATGGATATTTATTTTAGCTACGAGGTTTGCTTAGTCTATGTGTAATGTTTGATGTTGTGTCTATTTCATTTGTTCTTATGTGTGCCTCATCAAACTTTGAGAAAAGACTACATAGTGTTGTATCATTTGTCGAATGAAACACTTGTGTCTTACATTATCTGTTGTTTTATAGCACTATCTTCTTACAAATGAAGTGCAATCATGTTTTATACTTAGTTGTTTTTAAGCAGTAATCAAAATCTTGGAATGTTGAACTTTTGCCTTAATATTATTAATCTACAGTTAATCTAAGGAGTGTTTGTGAAAACATGCTTTGAAAAGCTCTTTTGTCAATGCATCTGCCACCTTGAAGTTGCCTATGAAAAGTCTTCATCAGACACAATTAGTAAGAAAACTTGTTTGAGATTGTGTTTATCAAGTATAAACTTTGCTTATTCATGTATGTTAGATGAAGCCTTGTCAAAATTTTCAAAAATCTTAAATACAAAATTCAACTCTCCTTTCTTGTATCTTTGATTAGTTTTCCATGGAAAGATATACTCAAATCGAAATATAGGACACAAAGGAGCTTAAACACTAGGAGTGATGCAAGGTATGACTCATGGTGGTGGATGAATATGAGAAAGTCAAGTGGGGATGAAGAATGGGATAACTAGTTTTATGACAATATATATTAAAAAATAGAAATTAGTAATAAGATTATATGGAATGATAGGTGGTTTGGAGATATGTCTCTTATAGATATATTCTCAAGAATTTACACTAATTCAAAATTTAACGCGTAACAATAATATTTTTCATTTTTATTAGAGTACAGACATAAGGTTGATATATCTCAAGTGAGTCACACAGATAAACATAATATGAGAATTATGGGAAACATACATGCAATGATAGAAAAAATAATAAAATTATTTATATGAAATTATTGTATGGTCCTGATTAACACATTCTCGTAGTTTCTATCATTCTTCATTGTACAATACAACACATTCTTGTTTGGAAAATTTGATTATGTATAGTCTAATAGTTAGTTAGATTCTCACTATATGAATATGATTGTAGAACATAAAAATAACTTTTTTTTAGGTGATTTAAGGGAAGATTCAAAGTGCAAGAAACATTTGACTTTCAAATGGATGCATACAATAATATAATGAAAACTAATATGATACTACAATTAACATTGAATTACCATAAAATATTTTTATCAATAATGTCAATGCCACAAGTTTATAAATTCCTAAGAATGACATTTTTGAGTTTGAAAGTCATGTAAGTTTTTTCCTAAATGATTTCAGACAAATTCTTTGTGTTCTTCAAAGTGGTTATAGATGTCTCATATATTTCTAGCATTGTTAGAAGAATTATTTTCATTTATTCTTGAATAAAAAAGTTAATTCCAACTAATATTACCTTGTTAACAATGTTGAACAATTTATTTGAGTACTTTTTTCATTCTTTGAGCTCAATTTTTTTCATTAAGTTTAGTACTTGTACACCTGAGGTCCTTTCATCTCCTACGTCATTTTCCTTTAGAAAACCCCAAATTCCTTTAGATGATCCTAGTGAAGATGGTTGTTGAAACATCAACTAAAAAAGACATGATTTTTCCTTTGCTTTGTGGATTATTTTGCATTGATTTTTTTGAAGATTCTCTACCACCCTATGTTCTTGTAAATTTGGCGAATTTAATCCACTTACGGGTAGCTTTGGAATTTATGGTTATACCCTCAATATTATTAACAAAATCTTAAAACATGTTTTTAGGAACTTATCTTCTAGTGTTTTAATTATAAATATACTTATTGGCATTATGTAGTTGATACCCTACCTCTATGTTTTCACTTCCTTCCCATGAGCTAGTCATTTATCTCATCTTTATAACAATATGGGAATGACATATATTACAAAATATTTATAATAGTAACATTTTTATAATATAGTTTTTATTAAAAATTGTTCTTACAAGGACGCATCCTATGAAGTAACTTATTCTGTCTAAGTCTTCAGTCTTCTCGCTGGTCTTTCACTCGCTTGTTCTCCAAGTCGAATGTGAAGGGTACCTGCGAAGGCACTCCGATGATCAAGTCAGTCTGAGTACTATATGCAGGTGAGTAGGGAGTGAAAAATTACCTTTAGTGTTGGGGTTCCCTCCTTTATTTATACTTTTTGGATGAGGCTCAATTGTTATGGGCTTGCATGTGGGTCCAAATGGGACCCAACTATCCTTTAATCATGGTTTATCATTTAAACGTGGTTTATTTAAAGTTAATTATACGCTTATGGATTGTGTTCGAGTCAGTATAGTTTATTCGATCTTCTCGGCTATTCAGCCATATCAGACCTCTCAACCATCCGGTAGTACATTTGCCCCTAAGCTCGAATAAAGCGATTTGAGTGTTAACGTATAGTCTCTAAAAGAAAAGAAAAATGTCTTATCTTTAACCTAGATATTGATCCCGAATCACAGGTAAAAAATAATTAAAAACTTTAGTAATAATTTTAAAATATTATTTCTTTATTCAGAAAAGTTTAATAACATTTTATAGTATTACTTTTTTTATTACACAAATTAAAAATATTTAATAATATTTTGAAATATTATATTTCTTTTGAATAAATGTCAGTAAAAATATTTAGTAATCTTTTTATAAATGATTTTATTGATATGTGAAAATGTTGGAGAATCTCTTCTACCTTATGTTATTGTATATATTTAGTAATATTTTTATAAATGATTTTATTAATGGTCATATATATCTAATAGTGTTGATGATATATATTGAAAGAAGAAACGTATCTTATCCTTAAAAAATTAGATATTATCTATGTAAATATAAATGAAAAAAAGTTTGGCTTGCATTATTTTATGGGTGATGTAAGCTATATATAACTTACCAAGTTACACAAACAAATTCATGACAATTTGTGGGATTTATATGAATTGAGAGAAATAGCTTACACATCAATATTGCATTATGAAACAAAGTTGTGGGATACAAGATTTGTGGTAACATGGCAAAGAACTTGCAAGCACTTTTATATATGTATAATATCTCACTTTTTATGGGTTTCTTTAGGTTATGATTCCACTTGACGACACATAGTTGGCACAGCAGTACCCACATGCACAATGAAAGGAACATATATAAATATTCTGAGACAAACCCACGACTTTATCCCAAAAGAGCTTATGGTTGGCAAATGAACTTTATGCACTGCCAAGATCAACTTAAGAGCACAAAAAGGCCTGAAAACAAAAGTCAGAAGCATGTGTCAAGGTTATTCCTCTCTCAACTTAAAACTGTATAAACCATTTAAGCATAAATAGGAATGTTATCTGGTTTACTGAAGTAAAACTGAATCTTTTCTTTTAAGTAGGATTGAAACATATTTTACAGAGAATTTACAACACTTTATGAGTAGATCCTTCATAGTAAAAATTAACTTAAATGTTACTTATATGAAAGTATAGAAGAGACCTAAGTCAACAAATCTATTTCATTATGAAACTTGACATCAATAGGGAGTTTCCAAACTTCAATAACGATGTATTATGACATGAAAACATGAAACATACATCTGAGTAAGATTAAAATTTCAGACTTCAAGGGTAAAGTTAGACTAGAGAAATACCAAAACATAAAACTAACAAAAGGAACAAGAAATGAAGTGCATACGTTGAAGAAGCAAAACATGGGTGTCTTGGAAGTCTTCTTTGCCTTCTTGAGCTTCCTCAGCATTTCATCTTGAGAGCATATGTTACCTGCAGGTGAGGCCAAGAACACAGTTCTTGTTATTGGGGGAGACCACAGGCCACTTTGCTCATACACAAAATCAAACTGAGTGGCATCAAAGAATTTCCCCATAAGCCTTTCAGAGAAGGCCTTTGAGACAATTTGGATGGTTGGACTGGATGTGGAGGAGGAGGGAGATTCATGAGAAGAGGCTAATTCAGACTCAGACATAGCAACACACATGGGGTATTGCACACACACAAACACTGGTTATTGTTGATGGTTCTATCTATATTCATTCATAAAGAGGATCAAGGGAATATAGCAAATCATGGTGGGGTTGGGGGGGTCAAGAGTGGGTACCATCATTGGATTTTCCTATTTGGTTTCTGGTTCTTATGGCCATTGGCAAGGGGGACCCCAAGGAGAAAAAGTTATATATGCTTGAAAAATCAAGGGAAAGGAATAGAAGTGACACTTTCCATGGAAAGTTATGACATCTTTATTCTACATCACATTAAGTATATACTAGGTATTTGATGTTTCATGCCAATTTAGATCGGTTTTAGCTTTTGTCGGCTTTCAAAAACTAATTTGAATTGATGTGGTGGAAATGTACGGCTGGGTTGTGGAGGGCAAAAGGCCAAATTAGAGTTCTTGGTAATCACATGTAGAGATGGTAATTGGTGATTTAATCTAATTAATTAAGGTAAAGGAGGTACATTATCATTGGAAATATCCAATGTTTTATAAGTTATATCATTTTAAAATTGTAGCAATATATTGTTAATTACTTAAACTTATTTATAAAATACAAAAATACAAAAATAGATGTTATGAGACAGCTTTTTTGAAACAACTTTCATACCACAATATTTTTTGGTGAAATAGCTAAATGAAACAAAAGCTCTACGTTCCTAATCGAGTGCTAACTCAAAATAATAAATCGATGTCTATGTTAACATTTAGTCTTCCATATATTTTATTTTATTTTATAATTTTTCTTCTTCTCGAATATATAATGATTAATGAATTTGTGAACTATTCATCTTGGTATATTTGTTTCTTAATTTAGTATGTAATTTTTAAAAAAAACAACTTTATGAATTGAGTTATTTTTTTTATCATTTGTTGTCCAACGTCTTATGGAATATATGACTGAAATTATTTAGAACTCTATCGAATACATATCAGGAAACTGAGAAACATCTTATCAAGGCGTATCATTAGCGTAATTAAAGTGTACAAAGTAGCGTAATTAACCATGATGTCAAACTAAAACATCAATCTGGATGTTCTCGGCATCAACTTAGATGTTCTTGGCATCAAACTAGATGTTCTCGGCATGAACCAGTATGCACTAGACTTTTAATCGACCACGATGTCAAAACAAAACAAAACATCAACCTATATGTTCTCGATACCAAACTCTATGTTCTCGACATGAACCAATATGCACTCAACTTTACATCAACCATGATGTCAAAGTAAAACATCACTCTAGATGTTCTCAACATAATCGAATACGAATTTTTTTTTATCATCCATAACGTTAAAACCAAGTAATCGTCCGTAAGATGCATAAACTTAATCGATATGCAAATGACTCTATGGCCAACAAAAACTAAGAACATACAAGTAGAAACGTCGCACCCTTTCCCAACCATTAGATCAATCCCCATCCAACGACTATGATGACCCTGTAATGAATCCCAAAAACATAAACCCTGCCAAAACATATAAGCTTCTAGACTTTTAGGACCTTTGCCAAATCGAGCTTGGGGGTCAGTGTACAAATATATAATATAGTAAATCTTGACACCAACCGGACCACCCAAACAAGATAAAAATTCTTACAAATCATTAATTGACAACCTGACTCTAAAATAACAAAAATATTTCTGAGTCTTGGGGGCTAGTGTACCATCCATGGTCGAATGCCTTACAAAATATGTGATCGAAATCATTTAGGAAGTCTAGTCGACTACACATTAAGAAATCGAGAAATGCCTTTTCAAGGTATTAGTGTAATCAAAGTGTATGGAATGACTGCCTAATACTAGGATTAATTTGGTAATTCACGCTAAATCAGATCCTCTACAAGAGAGCTGACTTGAACATTGGATGACCTTTTGCAAGTACCCATCCCGTTTGAACCAAAATATGACGATCGAGTACGGTACGAAACCAACACCCAGAAAATTGAAGGACAAACGCAACAATGAAGACAAAATCTTCCCAACTCTTACAGAACATTTTTAGATTGAAAGATTAAAAATAATATTTCAATTTAAGGGGACCAAATTACCACTTTTAAATTTGGACGAATAATATATATATATATATATATATTTTAATTTTGGGGACTTACAAAATTATTTTTAAATTTAAGAACTAAAATAAAATTTAATCTAAATTTAAGAAATGAAAAAAAGTAAAAACAAAGATCATAATCGCTATTTTAGTTACATGTATTATTATTAATTTAGATATCATTAGTTATGGCAAAAATAAGTGTAACACTTTTAGTATTGAGGAAAAAAATATTTTTAAAAATAAAAAAAGAAAAATAATTTGAGTTTGGGAAATAAAAAGAAAAAGTATTCCAAATTTAAAAAAAAATATTTTTTTAATAAAAAAGGAATAATTTTGACATAAAGAAAGCAAATAAAAAAAATGTAAAGAAAGTATCCATTGATTAAAAAAGAAGAAAATTCAGACGTTGAATTTTCCCCCACTGAGGAAGACTAAATATCATAAGTTAGCTATCTTCTAAAACCACGTCTGTAAAAAAAAAAATAATTTTTGATGATTTAAAGAGAAAATTTAAAGAAAGTTATAATGTTTGGATTAAGTAATAGAGGAAAAAATTTGAAAAAGTTTACAAAAGACAGTGAGTGATGTAATAAGTGTCATTGAAATTATATTTTTTTAATTGATAAAAATGTAAGTTTATAAATTTATCTTTATATTTAAAAATTGTTAAAAAATTAATTTAATTGATTTATTTATAAATTATAATTATTTTTAAATAATTAAAAGTTAAAAATATTTTGAAATATTTACTTTAGATCCCGTTTTTTTCTCACAAAAGAAAAAGCAAATACATACTCTGTACCAAGAATATATATATTTAATTAATTAATTAATTAATTTTAATTTACTTTTTTATTTTTTTATTTTTTTAAATTCAAATTATTATTATTTTTATTTAAAATAAAATTACAATTAAATATAAAAAATATAATCAAAATTATAAAGAATTAATTATTATAAAATAACATAATTAATCATATTATATATATAATAAATTATAAATATAAATAATAATAAAGAAATAAATTTATATAATAATTACAAAAGAATAAATAAAAAAATAATAATGTTATTTAATATAAAAATATATGTTTGTCCATTTTATTTTTCTTAAGAGAGAATCCTTTAGGCTAAATAACCAATTAGTAATAATGTTAATTTAATAATAATAATAATATTTGATTAAAATTACTATAAAAATAATAATAAACATTAAAATCGATTAAAACTGATTTTTTTTCTTAAATTGAATGGTTTGGTAATCGAATTAAACAATAAAACAGATTATTATCTTTAAACATAACCAGTGAAAACAGTGACACTGTTTACCTTTGTATGTCTATTTTTTTTCTTTTAGTACTTTATTTCAATAAGTTAAAATTAAAATTTAATATTTATATAAATAAAAATGTATGCATATGATTATTTTATAATTTGATTGTATTTTTTTCTACTAAAGAAATATAAAAAAAGGTAAACATTTTCCGTTGCCGGGACTTAAACCCGGGTCTTTCGGGTGAGAGCCGAATATCCTGACCAACTAGACTACAACGAATTCTTGTAAATTCATTCAACAAGATACTATTAAAACTATTTTATTAGTTTGAATAGCAAATTAAAAATTGATCCAAAAGCTTTCTTCCCTCCTTTATTTCAATTTGGCCTCTGAACCACGAAGCCAGGACCAAGCAGACGAAGAAGAACAGAAACCCTAGCAGTGACTGAAAGAGTAAAGTGAGTGCGAAGATGAGGGAGGAAGAAATCGAGAAGCTCCGAGGTGTGGTGCGCGACTGCGTGAGCAAACACCTCTATTCCTCCGCCATCTTCTTCGCCGATAAAGTTGCCGCCTTCACCGCCGACCCCGCCGACATCTACATGCAGGCGCAGGCGCTCTTCCTTGGCCGCCACTACCGCCGTGCCTTCCACCTCCTCAATGCTTCCAAAATCGTTCTCAGCGACCTCCGATTCCGCTACCTCGCCGCCAAGTGCCTTGTATTGCCCCCAATCTTTCTTCCATTTCGTTTTTTTTCTTCTTTTATTGAATATATAAATAAGTTTATTAAGAATAAACTGTCAATTTAGTCCTTTAAGTATAAGTCACTGTCCAATGTAATAGTGAAGTAATAAGATAGTATAAATAATCTCAATTAAATACCTATCATTTTAGTCTCTAAGTTCTTGTATGGTATTTGCAATAAAGTCTAATTTGATGGATTTTTCTATACTTATTAAAGTACTTAATGTGTTTTAATATTTGGGTATTTCTTGTATAATTTTCATACTTTAGGGGCACTTTAGGAGATGGTATAATACTTTAGGGATGAAGTTGAAGGTTTTATAATTTTTGTTAATTAATTTTTATTGGTGTTTGTAAATGACTGCGTGGTGGAACTGAAGGAGGAATTGAAGGAGTGGGATCAGTGCCTGTCGATGCTGGGTGAGGCTAAAGTGGATGACGAAGGAAATGTTTATGATACGAAGGACTCGAATGTCATGTACTTGGATAAAGATTGTGAAGATCGTGAAATTAATGTGAGTTCCATTTTTTTACTTGTAACTTTTCTATTTTTCTACAGAATTATTTTTCTTACAGAAAATAGTATATGTAAGGTTTTTATATTATTAATCAGTCATAGATCGTAGGATTTTTTTTAAAAAAATGTCTACTTCTTAAATCACACCTAGTTTACCAAACGTCTAATTCTGGATTTAAATTTTGGAATTACTTGGGTGCTTTGATATGGTGTACTAGAATAGTAATATAGAGGTGAAGTTCTTGGAATGTGATACATTTTTGGAAGATCTTGTTAGAAATGGGAAGTCTGCCGTTGTTTATTTTCTTTTTCTGGTTATCTGAATACATTTTATTATGCTATTACAGATATCTTCTGCAATATGCTTCTTAAGAGGAAAAGCATACGAGGCTCTAGAAAACCGTGCCCAGGCTAGACTATGGTGAGTATGTTTGGGGCATTTTGATTGTTACTCTCTAACTTCTAGATAAGTAGAAAAGAGATGGATTTAGGGTCAGTCTGGATAAACTCCTCAATATATTCATATGGAAGAGGAAAATTAGAGGTAAAATGAACAAAATATCTTCCACAAGTTAAAATCATATGTACAACAGCTATTGGAGTAGTGATTTTTAGAAAAGTTTAAATGCACAAGTTGAATTTAACTTCTGAGAGAAGTTTGATTCATTTTATCTTTTTATTTTATTCTCTTATAAATACTTATTAATAACTTTATCCACACAGGTCCTTTTTCTTCATTTATTATATGGAAGTATAATTGCGTGACATTTGATAATAAAAACTCATTTGTTCTGCTGTGTTTGTTTTTGTTAAAGGTATAAAGCTGCTATAAAAGCGGATCCTTTATGTTATGAGGTATGGATTGATATTCTACTTACTGTCTTTGTTAAGTTCATTACTAGTGTCTTGTAATGCCAGGACTGGCCTTGTGAGCTGTGCTCACTTGGTTGGGACAATTGCTTATGAATTACTGATGGGGGGTTCAGCACCATCTGATAGAACACCCCCATTCCTTGGGACAGTTAGGTGCCATTCTAGAGCTGAAAAAAATACTCGTATACCTTAGACTTCTATAACAGCTTTTACTAAAGAAACTGTTTATTTTTCTTATGATAGTTTCTCTAGAGTAGAATTGAAAATGTTGATTGTAGCCAGTAGTCCTCAGGCATTATAATGCTCTAATTTATTATTTTCATTTTTGGGAAGTTGTCATTTGTAGAATACGTACTTGGATATTTTTTCTAGCACACTAGTTAACAGTTATCTATTTTTTCCTTGCTGTTTGGCAATAATTATGTCAGGCTTTGGAATGTCTTATTGAGAATCACATGCTTACTTGCCAGGAAGGTAGAGGTTTTCATTGATCCCTTGTAGATTTTAAACTTGATTTTAATATCATACATGTCATTCCTTTCTGTATGGAAAATTTCAGAAGCAAATTTGATATCGTCATTGCAATTTGGTAGTGAGGATGGATGGCTTTCTTCATTTTATTCTTGTTTGATAAAGAAGGTAATGGCAGGTGACAGGTACAATTTGCTTCTATCTAAATGTTTTGTGCTGCTGAAAGATAATCCCTTATTTGTCATGCAGTATGACAAAGAAAACGTTGTAGAAGCCAAGTTCCGAGAACTTGAGAATGAAAGCTGTAAAAGTGACCAATCTGATACTTCTTTCTTGCGCTCACTGAAATCCAATACCGATCTATTGGCCTGCAAAGCTGAATACTACCATCAGTGTGGTGAATATCAGAAATGTTTTGACTTAACATATGTGTAAGTGGGGGATATTCACTGTCCCAATCATTCTTCTGTTTCTCTTCCTGACTTATTCTGTTACAGTTTGCTTGAGAAGGATCTTTTCCATCTGAAGTGTACGTTAGTACACCTGGCAGCTGCTGTTGAACTTGGGCATTCAAATGAACTCTATTTGATGGCGTGCAATTTGGTGAAGGATTATCCTCAGATGTAAACACTTCTTCCATGATGCTGATAGTCTTATAATGATTTGCTACATATAAGAGTCATTCTTTATTTAGTCTTTTCCTTGATATATATATGTAGTTGCCTCTGTAAAACAATTAAATCTCATTAATGTTGGCTTAGGGCTTTATCATGGTTTGCTGTTGGTTGCTACTACTACTGTATCAAGAAGTATGATCAATCCCGTCGTTATTTTAGGTAAGAATATCTTACTTTGATAGTTAGATATGATTAATTTTGAAACATTTAATGGTAATGTTATTAATTTATCATCATAGGAACATGGTTCTTTGTTTTTTGTCTAGTTGATTATGTTTGAATCTTATTTACTTGAGAAATTATTCTAAAAACGACTGTTATACTTCCTTATATTTCATAGGATAAGGTAATTTGTTATATTTGACATTTGATGCAGTTGTCTATTTGTTTCATTACCAAGGAATATTATGCCTTAGTAAGTAGTGGAGGATATGTTATGTTTAATGTCATGTTATCAACTCAGCTTTACAGAAATGCATATATGATTGGTCTTGGGCTGGATTGATTGAGTTGTTTTTGGTGGCTTGTTAAGTTTGAGTTTATGTATCTTTGTCCTGAATTAGATTGCTTGACAATTTCTCTGTAATCTAATTAAAGATTGCTTTTCTAATCTGAATTGTCTGCAAGAGTTCCTATTATCAAGTGTTCATTACTCTTGCTGCCGATTGTTTCTGAACATCATTATAAAAACTTATTAGTTTCATCGTGTTCCTTACAGCAAGGCAACTAGTCTAGATGGAACATTTCCCCCTGCATGGATAGGCTATGGGAATGCTTATGCTGCTCAAGAAGAGGGTGATCAGGCTATGTCAGCTTACCGCACTGCAGCTAGATTGTTTCCTGGGTAAGATATTGATTTTTCCTGTTAATGATTCCTGCTACTTCCCTGAATGAGTAATTTTCTTTTGTTAATTTCTTGAATAAAAATGTCAAATAAGAATAACTGTGGCTGGGAAATCTGGTACATGGTTATAAGATCTGATTTGGGTTCTTGCAAAAGGAATCGTAAGAGAGAAATTGAAAAAAAGAATAATCCCGTGTTTTATTATTATGTTTCTGTTGAATAATGATTCTTTTTTGTTGTGTAGCTTTCATAAAGCTGTTTTTTTATACATAGTATGTAATAGGCAATAGCCCATATTATGATTTCTGAGAGCTGTATTGTTAATTACTCAAATTTATATATTTGTAAATACACATTAGTTGGGTGTAGAAAAACTATTTTTCAATCTAAAACCTTCAACTTGGTATTAGAGTGGGTACAATCGTGCACAACTGTCCTACCTTCAGTCACTGTGCCAACCCCGTCAGAAACTGCTGTCAATAAGGAAAAATTAGAAGAGAGTTTAGTATGCATGTGATACATTCCATCCAAGCAACAGGTGGTTGATTTGCTGACAAAAAGACTTAATATCTCAAACTTAAATAATCTCATAACCAAGCTGAGAATGAAGGACATTTATTTCTTATCTTGAGAGGGGTGTTGAAATATGGTGTTATTATTGCACATTTACTCTACAATAAATGTAGGCTGATTGGATAACAAATATAGATTTGTTTGTAAGAAATCCCTAAAATTAAGGGATTGAGATTAGGAGTTTATTTGGTAGATTTGCTCCAGATATTAGAGTCTTCATGTCTGGAGATTTATTTCCTTTTTTAGGATTTCGTTTTTCCTTTAAATACCAATATGTTGTTTTTTTTAGATCAAGAAAATTAATTCCATAATTATTGCTTACTGCCTATTCTTTTTTTTAACAGTAAAGATATGCACTTTCTATAAAAACTCTTTCCAGTTACGGCATTATGAATAGTCTTTCTAAACGTTTGTGTTTTTTACTTTGATTACACGTTTTGATTCTAAACACATGAATATATGTATGTATGCATGTATGACCATTGTTATTAGATGTTATGAACTTTGTTTGAGGTGTCTCATCTGATGACCATATGAAGGGCAAATGAACTGCGTGGTTAGACTAACTGATGCACTTTGTCAGATAAACTTGGAGGACTAAGTCTGAAGAACCAAGGCTTGCATAAAACACACATTAGAAGGTTCATGTGAGTATAACATGTATAAGACTAGGTTAGAGCGCTTAGGGTCTCAACAGGTATCAGAAAAAAAAAATCATATATTATGCACAGTTTTGGACATGGACGAATGCTCATTCTAATATTCTGTTTTGTGTGAAAGTGTTAACAAGTAATCACAACTATGAACTCAAATTAAGCAGAAAAAGAAATGTGTGTTGTTTAACAAGTCCCCCCTCCCCCCCTTCTTTTTTTGACATAATAAAAAAAGTTATGACCATTGTATTAGATGTTATGAACTTTGTTTGAGGTGTCTCATCTGATGACCATATGAAGGGCAAATGAACTGCGTGGTTAGACTAACTGATGCACTTTGTCAGATAAACTTGGAGGACTAAGTCTGAAGAACCAAGGCTTGCATAAAACACACATTAGAAGGTTCATGTGAGTATAACATGTATAAGACTAGGTTAGAGCGCTTAGGGTCTCAACAGGTATCAGAAAAAAAAAAATCATATATTATGCACAGTTTTGGACATGGACGAATGCTCATTCTAATATTCTGTTTTGTGTGAAAGTGTTAACAAGTAATCACAACTATGAACTCAAATTAAGCAGAAAAAGAAATGTGTGTTGTTTAACAAGTCCCCCCTCCCCCCCTTCTTTTTTTGACATAATAAAAAAAGTTATGACCATTGTATTAGATGTTATGAACTTTGTTTGAGGTGTCTCATCTGATGACCATATGAAGGGCAAATGAACTGCGTGGTTAGACTAACTGATGCACTTTGTCAGATAAACTTGGAGGACTAAATCTGAAGAACCAAGGCTTGCATAAAACACACATTAGAAGGTTCATGTGAGTATAACATGTATAAGACTAGGTTAGAGCGCTTAGGGTCTCAACAGGTATCAGAAAAAAAAAATCATATATTATGCACAGTTTTGGACATGGACGAATGCTCATTCTAATATTCTGTTTTGTGTGAAAGTGTTAACAAGTAATCACAACTATGAACTCAAATTAAGCAGAAAAAGAAATGTGTGTTGTTTAACAAGTCCCCCCTCCCCCCCTTCTTTTTTTGACATAATAAAAAAAGTTCCTAGAAGAAAACATCATTGCTGCTAGTGAGGCTGCTGTGGTGGCTGTTGGCTTGTATCAGGTTAGGTGGCAGGTTGAGAAACTTTGAGCTGATGTAAACGCTAAATGAAAGAGCTTTGAATCTGAGGGGCAAAGGTGGAAGCTAACTGTTCTGTCCTCTGCATCCATGATAGTTTGTCTCATGCTGAGGGGTATAGCTGGTATAGGTTAAGCTTTGGGGGCTGGAAGATGGAGCATCTCGTATACTTGCCAGACAGTTGTCGTACACTTCAGCTTCTGTATGTTGCTGGACAAGAGCTTCAACAGAAGCTCTTGCTTCTTCGTCTTCTTTGACTCGTGCTTGTTCTTAACTCGTTACACACCTTGGCCTTTAGATGGCACTGTTCAATGGCGTCTTGTATCTTTTGTTCAAGGTCATGCCGGATATTGTCTTTTGGATAAGCATCTTGTAGAAGGAAAACCTGGTTCTTGAAGGAAGAAGGTGGTGACATCATTGGGCGGATACTGTTGTGTAAGGTGTAAGAAGGTCAAATTGTTTGTACTGTAGTAGCAGCTCCCTCTGTTGGATGACTGAGAGGTTGAGGCTGTTTCTGAGTCTTTAAACAACTCTTTACTCCAAGCTTGGAAAGCTTCACCTATAGAGAGTCCTCTGAAAGCCTTCTACACTGTAGACATAGCTAGTCTTGCGGTCTGGGCGTGGGGTCAGCCTTAGATAGTTTGATCTGTGCAGGTGTTTTTTAATTGCCTTTAGCTTCTTCTAGTTCAAAGCTAGTAGTCACTTGGACATACTCGATCCAGAAAAACTTTGAACACTGCCGGAGGGATGATCCTCACGGAGAAAGGAGCTGCTATAGTCTGGTCTTTAGTGAACTGCTGCACAAAGATGTTGCCAATTCCTTCTTGTATGTCCTTCCAAGGAACACAGAAGCGAGGGGTAAGGTGGCGAGGCTTGGAACTTCTGCATGGTAGATCATATCTGCACAGTCTGTAAAATGCAAATCTGCACATAAATATATTAAGAAATTTGGAAAACTAAACTATGTTTCAATGATTACAATCTAACAAAAATGATGCATTTTTTTTTTTTTGCTTTGGGAGTTTGAGCTTTTTGTTGCAGCAAAGGGAGTGCTAAAGGAAGCTTAATTTTACCTTTGCGAGATTGCAACATTTTTACTTTTAGTGGCTCATAATCTTCTATGAATCAGGATATAATTCCAACCAATTTCCTTAACACAAATGCTCACTCACCAAATCACAAGGCAATTGACAATTTCAAATATCAAAGTTATGAATCTTACAATAGGTGATAACATGCCAGCATATGGGTCTCTTTTGTTTGTTTAAAAACTTCTGCATGAAATCCTCTTATTTCTCTCTCTCTCTCTCTCTCTCTCTATAAATTGTTCTTTTACAGGTTAAATCTTGATGTTGTCTTATTCCAGGTGCCACTTACCAACTCTTTACATTGGAATGGAATGCATGCGTACCCACAGCTACAAGCTTGCTGAGCAGGTATATTTTATAAAGTTGGATGTATTAAAGGAAGGGAAGCCTCTATTTTTTTTTTGTGGGGAAGGGTGGGGGGTTGCCAGGCTAGGATTTAATGCCTTCCTATATCCTTGCAAATTCTATAAAATGAACAAGGTCTACTTTCTATCACTGACTACCAGTAAAACAATTAACGTTCCTCTGTTTTTTCAGTTTTTTATACAGGCCAAGTCAACTTGCCCCTCAGATCCACTTGTGTATAATGAACTTGGAGTTGTTGCCTATCATATGAAAGAGTAAAGATACCTATATGCTTATAATTATTTTAGTTACTAAATCTGATGTTCACGTTAACTTGTACAGACTTCCCTTCCCTTGATTGCTATTCAAATGGTCCTATATGAAAGAGAAAGCCTGCATGTGGAGAATCTGACCACGATGCAGTTTAATTCAAAATCTTTATTAGTTTTCACGTGATTGAACGTGCAGCGAATACAGATTGATATGACATTGTGAACGTGTATGCTGAGTTATCTTTCACTTTTAGAGTTGAGTCTGCAATTGTAAACTTTAAAATTGGACCACTGCCTATGTGCCTGGTTAAATCTGCAAAGCTTGGTGTCTGAGAACTGCATTTAAGTTTCTGTTGGAATTAGAGCTAGTGTTGTTATTTAAATGTTAGTTTTCATAATTATCTCATACTGAGTATTTTAATTCATATATCTTTCCCAAATATGATTGCTCTCAGTTCTGTAATATAGATAGATTGAACTTGCCAACTTGACTGACATAATATATTATAAGTCTCATGAAGGTTCATAAAATACTATAAACATATATTTGTTGGAATTGGAGCTTTTTCACATTTTTTACGAGTACATGCAGTTTTGCACTTGATGATATTTATTTACTTTTAATCCAAGTTATGATGTAAATATTTATTCTGTAATCATGAATGTAGATGCTAAGATACATACAGTGAATATCTCTTATAGGGATATTCACATGATCTGATACATGTAAAATTCCATTTGGGATGTTTGATACACTTAATCTCCAGACCGTGATTGTTAAAGATATCATTAGTTGATCCATTGAGTTACTTTTTGGTCAACACCATCTTTTGAGATTATGGATTAAAAAATGTTGACAGATTTCTTACCATTTTGCAAAAGAGGAAGAAAATTGAGGTCTTAAAAGCCCTTAGTAGAGGATTAAGTCTGAGAGTAACAATGTATTGTTAGTTTTTAACCATGGACGGTGGTTATTTTATTATACAAAATCGCTGACTTTCAGATTTTATCTTGTAATAGTCTACTCTCTTTATTTCCAAATTTCTGTACAGTTAAAAAACATTCTTTTAATCAAAATGGAAAAATTAAGAGACATTTACCTGATTGACCGTGGCTTCTGATTCAGGTATAAGAAAGCTGTCTGGTGGTTTGAGAAAACATTAGCATTGATACCAACTGCTTTATCTGAAATGTGGGAATCGACTGTAGTCAATCTTGCCCATGCATACAGAAAACTGAAGTAAGTTGACAAATATCTCAGTGGTCTTCTGACTTAATTTTCTTGTCCGCAGCTTTAGAATATTTAGCTGCTGAGAATTTCTATTGTAGAGTTGAAGCATCATTTGCTTGAGTATTTGTTTTAAAACCTGTGAATTTTTTGTTATTTTTACGGCTACTTTATGTTTATTTTTCTTGTCCTAAATTTTGATTTTTCCAAATTTCCTAATCAATTAATTTTTGACTGAAAGAAAGTTGAAATATCAATTTCTTGGATTGATAAAAAGGTTTGATTTAAATAGTGGCAGTGCTAATCTGTTAATCATGACTGGTGTAGGACAGGATAGCTGATTCTGACTGTCTAAATACTGTTTCAGGATGTACGGAGAAGCAATTTCGTATTATGAGAAGGCACTTGCATTATCAACGAGAAGTGTGAGCACTTATGCTGGTCTTGCATATACTTATCACTTACAGGTATATAAACTGTTATTTTTTTCCTATTATGTGTTTTCCGGTATAACATGGTGTATTGTGGTGTTTTCTGAAAAGCAAATGTAGCCTTTTATGTATGAGTTGGCTTGGAAATTTTGATTTGTGGTTTCATCAGGTAAATAGTTTATGTTGACTTTTATCTAAAAATAATCTGTGCTGGTCGCAGGGGAACGATTACTCTGTCAGCTTTTGTAATTTTTGAGAGGAATAGTAGTTTGGTTCCATTATCCATATTTGAGTGGAAAATGTGATGGTTCCACGATATCCTAGTTCTTGGTCTGATCTGCCAAAATCATGACATTGCTTTTGTTGGCATAATTGATGGATTTTTCAACTATACCTGCAAAAGCAGATTTCAACACATTCATTCATTAATGGATATATTTATTGAAAGAAGTTGAGGCTGGTTAAAAGTAGTGTACGTGTGAAAAAGAAATAAGTTCTGCATGTACTACCTGGACATGGCACTGTGTCTGTGAATGGCTCATACGTTCCAAATTTCTATTATTTCTTTTAAACTTTTTGTATATCTTTATATTTTTTTTATCTGATCAAATTGATTAACTTCCTTCTTTTACTGTTGAATGTAATTTATGCAGGATGATTTCACTACAGCAATAACATATTATCACAAAGTGAGTAACTCTGTTTCAATATTGCTTTGTATTCATGATAATTAACCTATGTTGCACGATTGGTTTTATTTAGCATAGAGCTCTTATAGCCATCTTGCGTGTAACATATTTTCACCGTTTCTTTAATAACCTCTAGAGAACAAGAAACAGTGAAAAGAAAATAACGGCTCATAATGAATAGTCATTAGTGAAAAGTAACATTTTTTTCAAACCAAATATGTTCTTAGGAGGCGCTACTTATCATAGGCACGGTATTTTACATGTGTAATAAATGTAAGGTTGAATGGACATTTCTGAACGCACTTGTTTCTGAGAGTGTCCATCATTTGTTTGATATGAACTCTGAAAATTATGAGGTGTCTACTTTGTTATTTCCTCCTTTATTTCTAAGTGTCGACTTTTTGAGAATTCTTATTCCTATTTATTTGTCTTTTGCAAAATTCAAGATCACATTATTTATTCTTTTTATCAATTATATCCTTATGTGTTTTTTTAATCTTTGAATAATTTACACATGAATTTATTGTGAGGAGAGAAAGGGTAAAATAGCAAATTTACAACTAGTTTTATTAGAATGAGGAAAATTTATTATATATGTTTTAACCTTCAAAACTAAACTAGGTGCACACATTAATAAGTGCAAAAAATATTAACGTGCCTAGGCCAAACCCCCTTTTCAACATAAAATGTGTTTCTTTTTTGTCGATGTTCTTTGTAAAATAGGCTGCAGGTGTAGTTTTTCTAGTAAAAGATCAAATGTAGTTATTTTACACGGTTTACGAGAGTCAAATAATTAATGAGGCTTGAAATGGTAAAACATCAGTAGCTTTGGAATAAAAAAGTTAGTCCAAAACATCAATAATTTTGGAAAAGGAGGTAACTCTTAAAAATGGCTGATTATGGTAAAAGTGAACTATCTCTGAGAAAGTTCATTGGATTTCAGTTGTTGAATGGAGTGCCCAAATTTGATAATGCTTACTTAGCAATTTATCTTCAACTAGTTATTGTATGAATCTTACCTTTGTGATTCTGTCATGTTTATCTGTGTTTGAATATTGTTCTTATAACTATACTGTTTACATCCTATGAAGAGAATCTCCATGGGATTATTGGAAGTTTATTTATGATTTTTTATTCCTTGAATGTTAGGCCTTGTGGCTGAAACCAGATGATCAGTTCTGCACTGAGATGTTAAGTTGGGCTCTAATAGATGAAAAGTCAAATGGGCTTTGACCAAGTCTTGAATTCCGGTGAAGTCTATTTTGATTGTTACTCTCCTTGTGTATCTATGTAAACAATACATTAGCACCAAGCTAATGCATTGCCAATGTGTAATTATTGTTGTTATTATTATTATTATTATTATTTTACCTTCTCATTCTTCTTCTTATTAGTAGTATAAATAAAATATAAAGAGGTTTAACTTTTAAGACTGACGATAAGATGTTAAAATATTCTGCTTTGCAGTAATGTTAATATTTCTCCCACTGAGTTTATTAATAAGATCTAATGAATTAAGAGGCGCAGTTAGCTAATTTATCATAATTTTATTAAAATTTAATTAGGTTAATTTATTAAATTGACATGTTTAAGATAACGAACACATGAACAAACATGTATATTAACCCAAAAAATATTTAAATAAATTCATTAACATATTACAGTTTTTAGGATAAATAGTTAGTTTAGTACAAGTATTAACATATTTTACTACAATAAGAAAAAATAATTATAATTAGACAAATCATATTAGAACAATTAAGTCATATCATCAATTTATTCTCTCAAATTTCTTCTCCAAGTTATTCCTTTCTCTTTCTCCCCAGGTTATTCCTTTCTTTACCATTTCTCCCTCTTTTTGGCTTCAGTTCATAGAAGAAATCATTACTGTTGCGGGTCTTGAGTGATTGGTTTGGATTTAAGGGGCTAGATTGATCCCCTTTGGAGTTTTCTCTAGCACTTAAAAAAACTTGTTTCATGTAGATGAAGATGTATTATGTTCTGGAGCATTGTTTCTGCGATTAAGGTTCTTTTTGCTTCTTCTAAGCTAATTTTCTTCCCTCTCAGATAAGAAATAATTTCATTTTGGCAACGAAGGGGATCCATTAATCATAGGATTTTTTTCCTCCTTCTTGGTCGGGTAGAAAGTCTTGTAAAAAATGTATAAAACTAGAATTAGGCATATTTTTTCCTTGTAATTTTACTGCAAAAAATGGTGTATAATGTGACGGTTATTTTCGTATAAATTGGCGTTTATAACCACCACAATATACGTGTGTGGCGGTTTCCCAAACCATCATAGAACTAACCGTCACAAAGTTTAATGTGATGGTTTTACACTATCCATCGCAACTCCCGTCACTTTAAACATAGTTAAAGTGACGATTTTTATATGTAAGTAGTGTCAGTTATAACTGTTATATTTTAATTCATTGAAAAATATTTCAAAGCTATTTTATAGGGTATAATGTTGTGTTTTTAACCTTCAATATTATAATAAAATTGTAAAAATAATACGTCGGTTTCAATTAACGTAATTTTAATTATAAATAAACGAAATTTAACCACCACTTTTTTATAATCTGGTTTGCACAATTAAACTAAACATAATATATTTTTATAATAAAAAAAAAAATATACTAATAAAATGAAATAATGTATAAAGTTATAAGCATCCATTCATTTCATGAAAAAATAGAGCATATATAATATTGTTCAAAAGTTGATACGAAATTGAAAATTAAAACACATAATTGTTCAAAAGTTCATAGATAATTTAAAATTAAAACACATAATTGAATCCCTAATCAGTTTTACTTCCAGCACTTAATCCTATTATTTGATTAGGTGATGAAGCACCACTTCCAATATCTGATGTCTAGTATATGATATCTAAAATAAATAATTTTAAGTTAATAAATTTAAATATAACAATAATAAATATATGTAAAACTAACATTAAAAGTCCATTAAACAAGATATAAGAGGGAAACTCACCAATGGACTAACAAAACAAAAACATCAAATTCAGTATCCTGTCTAAAAATTGGAGCATGGAAATTGAAAAGCAACGCAAATGAACTTATGTGTAGCAAAGTTTGTTAGTATGAGTTTGTAAAATTGTTTTCATCCCGCAACACGTGATAGTGAGCAGGACGACTTGTACCTGTGTAACACATGATTTACATCAATGAGGATGTAATTTAACATAAAATTACATGTTATGATAAAAAAGAGTAAAATATCTCACCTGTATTTCAGCATGACTACAAAGATAAAAATCAAACTCTGTTGGATGGCAGATTTAGAATCAAACAACTGTGCCTGCAATATTTTATAAGTAGAATTATTTAGCACCATAGTGCATTTATAAACTAACAAAAAAGCTCCCAATTTGCATTAGTCAGCTCACATATGAGGGAAGGGAAGGAGAGTACTTGTTTATTCCACCAGTCACTGTTCCTCTGACTGGATCTTGCCATTGCTTGAAAAGATCTTTAATTAGCTCCTTTTAAACACATGCTTAGTCAAACTAGTCCAAGATCTATCTCACATATACGTTTGAGGTCACCTACAAAAAAACCCTCACGCCGAGACTGCCAACTCGTGCGTGAGACTATATATTATGGGTGGTCCAATAGCGGCCCGATAACAGGTGACACAATAGACCCAACACAAACACTCACTAGGATATGCTCGAAATGGCTATGATTCCATATTACAAAGTGGACTTTAAGCCTAACTCAACCCCCATAAAATCGGCTCATGGAGTGAGATTTGCACCCACTTATATACAATGAAATGTCCTAATCTCTAGTCGATATGGAATTTCCAACATCCCTTTCTCAAAGGAATATAAGGGAATAATTTACTCTTAACTAAAACTATATTAAAATTGAAGTTGCTTCTAGATATTGTTGATGAAGAAGAACTAACCAGTTTCCAACTACAATGCTCTCTACAGACTTACAAAGAAAGATGGATAATGAACAAATATAGCAGTCTTCATTCGGAGACACTAAAGATATTATTTTGGTGAACTGACAATTAATAGATGTTGTTCGTGTTGATTTTGGCTTAATCCCAAGTCCCACATCGGTGGGTTCATTGTTTGGGAAGGAGGTTTGATGGTTATAAATTAAACTCTCCTCCTTTACTGTTATATATCCCAATTTGTAATATCTTCTCCCATAATAATAAAAGCAGGCTATTTCAGCTGTGCTCGGAGATTAGGCTAAACAGGCCGAACTCCGTTAACAATTTTTGGGTGTGTTTTTTTCCTCTTTATCTCTTTTATTATTCCGCTTTTATTTATTCAATATTATTTGTCGGGTAGCTCTGTTAAGGTTTTGATTTAGTGGGAAAATTACCCGTTTTTCCCAACAAGTGGTATCAAGAGCCGAAGGTTCGCCTTGGGTTGTTTGAAATTATTTGTAATATTGAATACTATATTTTGAGTTTGTAATGGCAAATCAAGAAGAAGAAGCATTGGTGGCAAGAGGTCGTCAACAAAGCCATACAAAGGGGAGAAGAGGGAGGTCTAAGTCTAAAGGTCGAGCCGTTGCCAAAGATGAGTGTGCTTTCTGTCATGAGAAAGGACACGGGAAGAAAGACTGCCCAAAACTGCAGAAGAAAGGGAAGGCTCCACAAGATGCAAATGTTGCAGAATGCAAAAGTGATGTGGAATCAGATATCTCTTTAATTGTCTCGCTTTCAGCATCATCGTATCCAGATGAGTGGATATTGGATTCAGGTTGTACCTATCATATGTGTCCCATTCGGGAATGGTTCTTTGAATTTCAAGAACTCGATGGCGGGGTTGTTTACATGGGTAATGATAATCCATGTAAGACAGCTGGGATAGGTTCAATCAAGTTGCGGAATCATGATGGATCCACCAGAATTTTGCAGGATGTACGGTACGTGCCAAAGTTGAAGAAGAATCTCATCTCATTGGGGGCTTTAGAATCTAAAGGCCTAGTTGTGACGATGCGAGATGGAATTCTTAAAGCAACTTTAGGAGCACTGGTGATGTTGAAAGGCGTGAGGAAGAACAATTTGTATTACTACCAAGGTAGTACAGTGGTGGGGACAGTAGTGACAACAACTTCTAGCTCTAAGAAGGATGCTGAGGCAACGAAGTTGTGGCATATGAGGTTGGGACATGCTGGAGAGAAATCCTTGCAAATTCTTACCAAGCAGGGATTGTTGAAAGGTACGAAGGCTTGCAAACTTGAATTTTGTGAGCATTGTGTTCTGGGAAAACAACGAAGAGTGAAGTTTGGCACTGCAATTCACAATACCAAGGGTATTCTGGATTATGTACATTCAGATGTGTGGGGACCTGCCAAGACTCCGTCAATCAGAGGTAGGCATTATTTTGTCACTTTTGTGGATGATTTTTCCAGGAGAGTTTGGGTGTTTACTCTGAAGAACAAAAATGATGTGCTTGAAATTTTCCTTACGTGGAAAGCTCAAGTTGAAAACCAGACAAGAAGGAAGATTAAGGTTCTCTGAACAGACAATGGAGGAGAATACAAGAGTGATCCGTTCCTGAAGGTATGCCAAGATTGTGGCATAGTTCGGCACTTCACTGTTAGAAAAACACCACAGCAGAATGGGGTGTCAGAGCGTATGAACAAGACATTTGTGGAGAAAGTTCGTTGTATGTTGTCTAATGCTGAGTTAGGCAGAGAGTTTTAGGCTGAGGCTGTGACATACGCTCAACATCTCGTCAATCGTTTGCCATCATCTGCTATAGATGGCAAAACCCTGTTAGAGGTATGGTTTGGAAAACCTGCAACTGATTATGATTCTTTGCATGTTTTTGGTTCTATTGCATATTATCATGTGATTGAATCAAAGTTGGATCCACGTGCAAAGAAGGCTCTTTTCATGGGCTTTAGTCCTGGAGTGAAGGGATACCGTTTATGGTTTCTAGAGGCAAAGAAGACGATTATCAGCAGGGATGTTACCTTTGATGAATCTGCCATGTTAAAGAAGGTAAATCCAGGAGGAGCTGATAGTACTCCACAACAGGTGGAGTGTGCCCGGAAGCAGGTGGAGTTTGAGCCGACAATGGTGATCCCAACATGAAATACCACAAGTGACTCTCCTATGGCAGAAGAAGAGTCAGATGAGGAAAAGGTTCCTACCCAAGAATCTCAACAGCAATCAGCGCCAATTGCAGTTAGAAGACAAAGACGAGATATTCAGAAGCCTGCTCGTTTCATGGATATGGTTGCCTATGCACTTCCAGTTGTTGATGACATTCCATCCACTTACCCAGAAGCCATTCTGAGTTCAGAGAGTGGTAATTGGGCAGGTGCGATGGAAGAGGAGATGCAGTCTTTGAAGAAGAACAAGACATGGAAGCTGACACAATTACCAAAAGGTAAGAAGGCAATTGGGTGCAAATGGGTATTTGCAAAGAAAGAAGGATTTCCTAATAAAGAAGATGTTCGCTACAAGACAAGGTTGGTTGCTAAAGGCTTTGCTCAGAGGGAGGGAATTGATTATAATGAGGTATTTTCTCCAGTTGTTAAACATTCCTCCATTCGAATTTTGTTGGCCTTGGTAGCACATTTGAATTTGGAGCTTGCTCAACTTGATGTAAAGACCGCGTTCCTATACGGTGATTTGAAGGAAGAAATCTATATGACTCAACCAGAAGGATACAAGGTTGATGGTAAAGAAGATTGGGTTTGTAAACTTAGAAAATCGTTGTACGGATTGAAACAATCTCCGAGACAGTGGTACAAACGATTTGATAAGTTCATGAAGGATCAGAAGTACAAGAGAAGCAAATATGATCACTGTGTGTATTTGCGCAGACTTGAAGATGGTTCCTACATTTACTTACTCTTATATGTTGATGATATGCTGATTGCAGCAAAAAGCCAAGTTGAGATTGACAGGTTAAAGACTCAGTTGAGTAGAGAGTTCGAGATGAAGGATTTGGGGGAAGCCAAGAAGATTCTCGGCATGGAGATAAATAGGGAGAGGGGAAAACTTTGGCTGTCACAGAAGCAGTATTTGCAGAAGGTACTACAACGTTTTGGTATACACGAAGATACAAAACCTGTAAGTACCCCACTTGCTCGTCGTTTGAAATTGAGTAGCTGTTTATCTCCGACGACTGATGAAGAACGAGAATACATGGCGAAAGTCCCATATGCAAATGCAGTTGGAAGCTTGATGTATGCAATGGTGTGTACAAGACTAGATATTTCACAGGCTGTGAGTGTTGTTAGCAGGTACATGCATAATCCAGGCAAGGGTCATTGGCAAGCTGTGAGATGGATTCTACGGTACCTCCAAAATACCTTAGATGTTGGATTGACATTTGAGCAAGATGAATCACTTGGTCAATGCATAGTTGGATATTGTGATTCTGATTATGCAGGTGATTTGGATAAGCGACGGTCTACAACTGGCTATTTGTTCACTTTAGCAAAAGCGCCAGTTAGTTGGAAGTCTACCTTGCAGTCTACGGTGGCTTTGTCTACGATAGAGGCAGAGTATATGACGATTACAGAGGCTGTGAAGGAAGGAATTTGGCTTCATGGGTTGCTTAAAGACTTAGGAGTTGGTCAGAAACAACTTGAGTTATATTCTGATAGTCAGAGTGCTATTCATTTAGCAAAGAATCAAGTCTTTCATGCACGGACGAAGCACATTGATGTTTGCTATCTCTTTATGCGTGAGATTCTCGAAGAAGAGGAGATTGTTCTCCAGAAGATTCACACTACGGAGAATCCTGCAGATATACTCACCAAGGTGGTTACAAGGGCCAAGTTTGAACATTGTTTAGACTTGGTTGATATCTTGCACATTTGAAGTTGGCGCCCGGAGGCGCAAATTTGAAGCACTGCAAAGTTTGTTTTTGTTACGTTTTGAGAAGATTTGTTTTAGGTGGGACTTGAAATTAAGCCAAGGTGGAGATTTGTTGATTTTGGCTTAATCCCAAGTCCCACATCGGTGGGTTCATTGTTTGGGAAGGAGGTTTGAGGGTTATAAATTAAACTCTCCTCCTTCACTGTTATATATCCCAATTTGTAATATCTTCTTCCATAATAATAAAAGTGGGCTATTTCAGCTGTGCTCGGAGATTAGGCTAAACAGGCCGAACTCCGTTAACAATTTTCGGGTGTGTTTTTTTCCTCTTTATCTCTTTTATTATTCCGCTTTATTTATTCAATATTATTTATCGGATAGCTCTATTAGAGTTTTGATTTTGTGGAAAAATTGTTTTTCCCAAAAAGTTCGACTGCAATCAGTGCACAAAGGAATTATGCATTCAAAAACTGAAATTCCTTGCACTGAGCTCCCCTAAGAACTTGATCAAATCAAAGCTGCTATTGTAAAATTCATTTCATAGTAAAGTCCCACTAAAATCACAATGATTTATTTTCTTGGAGAATCACAATACCCATGTATTACAGGGAAGCAAAAAATCTATAGCTTCAACCTTAACAACATTTTTCGTAAATATTTACATTCATTATCTATTTTAAGAGCGCGAGAAAAAACTTTAATTTAAGAGAAAGATTGACCAAAATTTCCATTGTAAAATATTATCTTTATTGATTGAGATAAAACACTATATCAGAGAAAAAAAAATTAAACATAATACCCCACACAGTCCCAAAACCAAAACATCAATTACTTTTTGCATCATTAAATTTAGAAAAAATAAACAATATAATCCCAAAACATCAACTACCTGCATGATATCACGCTCCCTCTCAACAGGACGCTGGCATGTAACTTTCAGAAGAGCAGTGATCTGCCTCTCATTCAACCTCTTTGAATATCTTTGACCTTCCACAATCTTGCATACCTGCAATTCCAGACAAGCTATTAGCTAATGTAGGCTAGACCACCAAAAATAGTTAAAAACAGACAACATGAATGAGTTACCTCCATTGGCAAATAGTTTGGCCTCTGTCACTGGTGCACAAATATTAAGGCTCTGTTTGCTTTAATAGATGTACTGTTCACAAGAAAAGAAGTGAGAGGATATCACTTGTTTGGATCTAAAGTTTTGCAGGGAAGAGGAGAAGAGGATATATCTGTGAACAGTAAATATCCTCTCCCCTCAAAATGAACAGATGTAGAGGAAAAACTACATCAGCATTTGCTATTTACGTATTTACCCTCATTCATCTACAAGAGTTTTTAATATTAAAAAAACAGTATTTTATTTATTTATACAAGATGTGATTTTTTTTTAATTTTATAGTATATATTTAATATTTAAAAAAATTATTTAAAGTTCTTTTTTTATTTTTTATTTAATTTTTTGTTGCGTTTATATTAATATATTTTTTATAATTATTATATTTATGAGTTTGTAATTTATTTGATAATAGTTTTTTATGAAATTATTTTTCATTGTTAATTACGTTATATTTTTTTAGTATTTTTTTTATTTTTTATTATTATATGGTTTTTAATAATAAAAAATATTATCTTTATTTATATAAGATCTATTTTTTTTTATTTTCTAATTTTATAATACATGTTTAATATTTTAAGAAATTATTTGAAGTTTTATTTTTATTTAATTTTTTGAATAATTTTTTTCTAATTATAATTTTTAAATTATATATATATATATATATATATATTTATATGTAGTATATATTTATTTTTTAATTTTAATTTTAAATTTAGGAAATATGTGAAAGTTGTTTATTTCTAAAAAAAATTAACTCATTTCATTATTAAAAAAAATTTAATAGGCATGGATAAATTTGTAAAGTAACATTTAACAATTTAAAAAAAAAATAAAACTCCCTCACAACCATCATATCACTCACAAACTTCCATAAACTTTCCTCACACATCCACTCTAACATACCCCAATCTAAACAACCTCACTTTCTTCACACTTTCTTCTCACATCCTCACATATCCACTCCCTCAAATCCTCACACATCTACTCCCAAAAGACGACGGCTATTTGTGATTTAAAACGGCAGCTTTATGTACACGTAGTCGTAAATACAAGAGATAAGAAGGCAGCTATTTAGCCACATTATTAAATGCCATTTATAAATGCGGCTATGGTAAATAGCCGCTTGTTATTTAATTAAAAAAACTCTAAACCTTAAGGTAGCAACTATGGATGCATCAGCGATGGAGCAGTGGTGACCTTCGCCAATACAAGAAAACAAACAAATAAGAGAAACGAAACGAATATATAAATACGAAGAAGACAATTAAGGGTCGCAGAAGACGAGAGGAAACATGAGAGCAAAAACATAAGAGAAATGAAGCGTCAGAGAACCCTTCGCCAATGCAAGAAAACAAACAAATAAATGAATCTCTAGTGCCTAACATGTAATGCATCAATAAATCGTCTGATAAAATCTTTTATTTTGACCATGTGTCATTGAATCATCTAAACTTACACTCTAACATCTACACATAAGTGAGTTTCGTTATAAACCATAACACAAATTTTAACCATTAAACGATTTTTCCTTAGAAAGGAAACTTGTGCTTCCAGCTTTGTGCGGATCTTATATTTCCTTTAATAGTTTATGGGAACAAAATACAAATTAGGAAATAATTTAATTTACAATATAATTCGTGAGAATCACCAAAACAAAATTTTTGAATTTCTTCTCATTACATAAACTTTTTATATTCAATTATTCCACAATTAATTTTGTATTAAAAAAACTTTCCAAGTTAACATTGATCAAAACGTTGAAGCGTAATTAGTTTAGTTTTAACCTAGATGTAATCTCATTAATTATATTTCAAAAAATATTTGATATAGAAACAATTCAAACTCTAGTTTTTGAAAGCTTTTACACTTATATGCTATTTACTCAAGTCCATTAATCTTATTGGAAAATAATATTTTCTATAATTTAGAAATGCCAAATAAGAGAAAAACATAAAATTTAAAAATAAGGAAAAAAAATAACTAATTTTTAAAAATAATTAATTTTTAAAAATAAAAGAAAAACAAAAAATATTTTAAACAAAGAAAAAATAAATATCTTTAAAAATAAAATAAAAACAAAAATAAAGAAAAAAAATAACTAATAAAAGAAACTTAGGGTTTGAATGGATTCCATGATTCACAAGCCTATGTATCTTTCATCCTCACTAGGGTTAACTTCGAGGACACAAAATGATCATGGTATTACTAGACAAAGTATTCCATTCGTTGCAGAATCTTTTACAAATGTTGATACCAAATCAAATCTGACTCCATTGAATATAAAAGATAATGATAATTCCAAGAAAGAAGAATTCTCATACCCTACTTCTTCTAATGAGTTTTATTTATCACTTAAACTTTAGTTTTGATTTTATTTTAATATGAGTAATTATCAAAGTTGTTTGTTTGATGGGTGATTACTCTCTTATTTTAATTATCCCAATAGTGTGATATTTTAATGTCAAATTAAAAGAGTCAAAAATCCCCAATACTTGGTGAGATAAACTTTAAATATTGGACGATGTGCAAAAGTTTAATTGAGAAGATATTGGCATTGTAAAAATAATTTTGCATGAGAATTAAAGGAAAATAAAGTAAATTATTAAAAAAATTCAATTGATAAAATTGGGATTAAGCAACCCGACAAGTGAGAAACATGGATATGGTATTTGTAAAATATATAAAATCATAATATTATTAAATAAAATAACATACAATATTTTAAATTAATTGATATTTATGCAACATATAAGAGTAATTCATATTGATGACTAAATTATGAAATTATTAAGAATATCTCCTAAACATTAATGTCTCAAATATTTAGAAAACATTTTTATCATTAAGAAAAGATGTTATATAACAATTGATATATTCTAATTTATGTCTAGTATCAAAACATATCGAGTATTCTCATATATGTCAAATTCTTATAAGTATTTTTTAGTTAAATCCAAGAACCAAGTTCATGAATAAAAATTCAAGCTTTAAACACAAGATCCAAGAATCAAGTTCATGAATAAAACTTCATGATTTAAGCATAAAATACAAGAATCAAGTTCATGAATAAAAATTCAAGGTTTAAGCACAATCCAAGAATCAAGTTCATGAATAAAATGACAATACCAATATCAAGGAAGAACAAAATATCATATGTCAATATTACCAAGATTCATCATAGTTTGAAAAGATTACATTCAATCCCAAAATAAATGAGTTATCCACTCATGGTGACTATTACATGCACCAAAGCAAAAGAAAGAGATCTAGAATGTTTCTCCTTGACAATTGCTTCCTAGGGTTTTCTCCCTCCTCTTTCTTTCTACCTTACGCCCTTATTTAACCTATTTGGACTTGACCTAAGTGACATCTTTATTCATAATATATATATATATATATATATTTCTTCATCTCTCCTTAAATTACTAAAAATAACACAAAATTGAGAATAAACAATTCTATTAATCTCGTAACACCAAAATATATTACTAAATTCTAATTTTTCAAATTAGGATTGAGTCATAGCTTAATAAACAATTAAAATCAATAAATGTATAAGTTTTTGCATAAAATTTCACTAAACAATGACACTTATTATAAATGCATTATCTAGTGATTTTGATAGGATTCTCTAGGCAGCTTGATGGTGCAACTTTGAAGCTGCTTCAACAAATTGGCTAAGGAATTGCATAGGAAAACTCATATCCGGTCTAGTGTTGACTAAATATAACAGTCTTCCAATGATTCTTCGGTATGCAGTATTATCATGCACTAGTGTGTTTTGATAAAATAATCTCTCATTTTTTCTTGACCATAGGTGTGCTAGCTAGTTTGGCACTTAACATACATGCATCAGAAAAAAAATTTAATAGCGTAAAGGGATTGAGTAAGCAAAGAAAACAGAGGCCCAAAAAGGGAGAGAACATTAAAAAGCTTCATCGTCTGATCTTTGTTTGACGCATTCTCTTTACGAACTTCGTTTGATATATATCTTTGTTTGACGAGTTCTTCATCTTATGTGATGTTATTTCATCTTATGGTCTTTTATGCACAACGGTTCTTCCTACTTTGACTATATTCATTTCAAGAGTGAACATGAAGACTAGATCGTCTACACAACATTTACACAGTTTCGTCTAACAACCTTTTCTCTTGTTGTATCGTCTAGTGAGTCTTGCTCACATTCTCTTTTATTCTTGCTAATCTTGTGATACACATGAAAAAGCTTTCTCATATCATAATACACCTTGTAGTGTTTGTTATCATAAAAACATGTAGGCACTTAATCATGAGATTATCTAGTGAGTATTGTTTCGTCTACTGACTCAACACCAACTAATTCCTAAACTTGAATAAACCCAATTATCTACAATTTAATTGAAATTAAAGATGGACTACTCTATTACATGGAGTCTTTACTCCTATACCATGACAATATTTAAAAAGTTTATTGTGAAAATAGAAATTTTGTTTAAAGTAATTCTTATTCCTTTTAAGTATAATCATTAACTATAACAACTCATTCAACCATACAAATAAAAAAAATTATTAATTAACTCAATTTATATTTTGTGTATTTAAAAAGTATGAATTAATTAAATATTTTTAAAATTACTCAAATTATATATATATATATATATATATATATATATATTCATGATTCACATTATATCGTCTTAATACTTTGACTCACAATTTACGTATCACTTCCTTTTGAGAACATGTTCTAATTATTTTTCTTAATAGAATTTGATGATAACGTTTAAAAAATAAATAATTAAATGAAGATCTAAAATTTTTTCTTGATAATAGTTAACAAATAATATTTATTGATCAAGATTTATTTCTCAAAATTGTGTAGAAATATAATTTCTTCTAACAATTTCTCACTCATGTTACAAATTATAACTTTTTTCCACATTCTTGCATGCAAGTATTCATCACGTTCTTCACAAGATCATGAGAACCTGAAAAGCAAGTAAAGTCAATTATAAAAATCATGAAAAGAATAATTAGTGAAATCAAATATAGAGAAAAATTATAAAACCCTGAAAATAAGTAGATATTTTGGGAATGTACATACCGATGTTGATGGCAATGGACTTCATTAAGCGACAACTAGTAATACAATTAGAAATAGGATCAGAGGATAATTGACTGCAATGTGATTGACAATCTTCCATACATTTTGAATATAATTTAGGAAATGGTTGTTGAGGTTCACATTTGAATGCACATTTGACTTTGCATAAAACTCCATCAATTTTGCTATCTAATTCAGCTTGTGTAAAACTTAATAGAAACATGACCATGATTATAACTCCAAGAATTTTTATTTCAAATTTCCCCATCACTCTTCTCTAAATTTTTTCTAATGATCTAAAATTTGTATAAAATGTCAGATCTCTCGGTGGTAATTCAAGAAAGCTAAACATAAATTTATAGAGAAAATAATGTAATATTTTCTTACTCTTTGAAAATATTCAATTAGTCAAATATACTTTACTAAGAAAAAATATTAATATAATGTACATATTAATAATTTATTTACTATTTTCTTCTATAATTAATATTAATATATGTAACGAATGTAACATTTTGAGTAAATAGTTTGTAAATATTAAAGCTGATTTAATGATATATACATAATTTATCTCTATTTATCTGGATGTATACTATATTTGGTAAATGTAATGCTTAATAGTTTTCAACCATCAAATTTACCATAATATACATTAATTTTGTATTTTCAAAACATAATACATTTATTAATTTCAATAAAATGTAACTATTATACAGTAAAAGCTTCATATTGTATATATAATAATATAATAAAAATATTTATTTGAAATAACTTCTTTATTATTTTAAATATAAATAACGGGTTATTAGAACATATTCGAAGCCTATACTTTAAATATGTAGTGATAATATTTATTAAGGATGATAAATTGATAATAATATATAATAATTTATGGTTTAATATTTATATTCAGTGATTTGACTATACGGTATATTTATTTTTTATGTATAATTTTTTTGTTATAATACTATATTTTAAATTATATCAGGTTTAGCATACTTGTTTATCCTTTATAATATTAAAATAAAACAGTTTAATAATTATTGATTTTAAAATGAAAATTTGTATTTAAAAAATATTGAATTTGAAAACAGATAAAGAATCCAAATTCTTACAATTTTACCCTTTATGTTATAACAAACCATAATAACACATAATTTATACTCTCACCCCAAACTTAATTATCTCTATTTCTTTTCTATAAATTCTAAAGAGTTTCATTATTCAAAATCAATTATTATAAATGCTAAAGGGTTTTATTAATCAAAATCAATTATAAGATTCACATTAATATGGAATTTCTCAAGAGAAACCACTTCATAACATTGAAAAATATACAAAAATGTGACGTTTCACTCTCTCAAGTTATCTACAAAACAAATTATAACTAAAACACTTGAAGATTTTTTAAACTATTTTCATGCAGGTAATTGTTCAATCAATTAATTAATTATTTGTTAGGAATTTAGTGAGCAGATGTAAAATAAGTACAATTGTTACTAATTATTAAAATAATTTAATCCACTTTTTCCTTTATTTTGTACATATTTTGTATTAGTTTATTTTATTTATATAAGTATCAATTTTATATGAAAAGTTTTTAGTAAATTTCTACAATAATATCTAGTAGCATATTTTTATTATTAGCAACCTTTTTATATATTTTAGATAGTTATGTATATAATCGAAAACAAAAAGCCGTTATTCTCTTTTAATGAAAACAAATATAACTAATGACACGCGAATATTCTTCTTTATTTATTGTGATATGTTACTATGTTGTCAAAATACATTTATTATTACAAAATAACTTTCTCATTTATCATTTCTTAATTATTAATTTAGCATATTCTTATATTATCATTAAATATCTTAAATTTAATTTGTTTTTTTATAAAATATAGTCATTGAAAAGAATAGGTTGTCACATGTTATGTTTATTTATTTATTTTATTTGAAAAGAATAAATTAATTAATTATTTTTTATAGTTATTCTAATTTTATACATTCAAATATATTCATATTCATATTATACCGTCTTAATCCCAAACTCACATAATATTTATATATGACTTTCTTTTAAGAATATTTATAATTTTCTTTCTTAATAGAATTTTAACAATAGAAAGGAAGATAAGAAAAAAAAAACAACGAAGGGACATATAGTTGGTATTTTTTTTTAAATAGATAACAAATACTCTTTATTGGTCAAGATTATTTCTCATAATTGTGTAAGAATATTACTTCCTTTAACAATTTTCACTCAAAAATTCGTATAAATTATAACTTCTTTACACACTCTTGCATGCAATTATTATTCACGTTTTGCACAAGCTCATAAGCACCTGAAAAGTAGGTAAAGTAAATGGTCAAAATCTTATACACAAGTCACGTTAATTATAAAAAAATCATGAAAAAAGAATTAATGAAATCAAATATAGAAAAATTATAAAACAATAGTACGTACCGATATTGTTGGCAATGAACTTTATTAATTGACAATTACCAGCACAATTATAAATAGGATCAGAGTTTAATTTACTACAATGTGATCGACAATCTTCAACGCATTTTGAATATAATCCAGGAAATGCTAATTGAGGTTCACATTTGAATGCACACTTCACTTTGCATAAAAGTCCATCCGTTTTACCATATAATTCAGCTTGTGTAAAACTCAATAGACTCATGACCATGATTATAACTCCAATAACTTTTATCTCAATTTTTTCCATCACTCTTCTTTAAATTTTTTCTAAGGATATAAAATTTGTAAAAGAAATGTTAAATCTCTTTTGTGGTATTTCAAGAAAGCTATACATGAATTTATAGAAAAAATTTTGTAATATTTTCTTACTCTTTAAAAATATTTAGTTAATAAATATATTTTAATAAGAAATATACTAATACTAATTATTAATATTGTACATACCCCTAATTATGACCGGGTACATTCAGATCAATAACCGCTTATTTAATATAATATTTAAGGCACATAAATTAACTGTCCATTTAATATTATATTTAAAACACATAAATTAGACCATAAATCGATTATAAGTTACTAACGATTATAGGTTACTTAATAAATGCTATTTATATTTCATGATAACGCTTTTCTTAATGGTCTAGGTCCAACAAGACCTACAATAAATGTAATATTTTGACTATGTATCATTTTTAAAAATAGTATTAAAATATTTTGTAAATATTAAATGTCATTTAATTTATAAAATACTAGTAGAAAAACATGTCTTATCGTGACTGTGTTGGCAATTTTTTAAATATTTTTATAAATTTGTTGTGTTTTCTTTATTATAGATATATTATTATTATAAGTTTATAATAATTGTAATTTTATTGAATTAATATGCAATGTAAATTGTAACCCTCGTAAATAAAAACCAACAGCCCCTGTCCCATCATTTTCCTCTTTACCTTTTTTTCATTCTAAAAGTTGTTTGGAAAGCAAGCCCTTAAGGTAAGGGAAACTAACTTTAACTCTCAATAATACCCTAGGCTAGGAGATCTGAATATTGAGGGGACATGATCCCAGTATTCAATTTCTCTTCCATGGATGTTGTTTGTTTATATATTGTGTGTTTGTTTATATATTGTTTGTTTGTTTAGATATTATTTAAAATTTATAAATATTATATTCTGATAGTTTGAGAGTTAAATATTGTTTTTGATATTGGAAACGTTCTTGAATTATACTTTAAATGTTATGTGATTGAATGATATGTTTTATATATGAATGATGTGAATGGTATGAAATTGATGTCATACGTTTGAGATAATGTATGAGTTGTTGTTTGATGGTACATTAAGTATGAAAAGTCTATGTTTAACAGAGATCCTCTGGCTTCACTGATGATGTAAGTCATATAGACTAAGATATCAGGTGGTGGTGAGAACCTAAGAGGGAGTTCATACACACCGGCCGGGTCCTGCTGTTGACACTCGGTATTGGATGTTTGAACTTACCCTGATCCTTTCTATTGGATGCGTTGGTAATCTTTGGATCAGGTGTTAGGGGCATACTTAATGAGTCTTCCGGAAGATGAAGTGGGATTGAAATGAAATCCAATGATTGTGATTGAAAATAGATCCATGTGTGGTCTATATAAATGATGAAATTGATATTGAAATTTTATATGACAACATTTAAAGAAATGTTTATAAATGATTCGTTTGATTGATTCTTTTTACAAAAAAAAAAATAGATAAGATATGAAATTTCTTTTCACTAGCTTACCCTTACTGTGTTTGAACTGCGATGACTGTACTACGTACATGAGCAGATGATATTACAGGGTGTAGGAAGCTCTTAAGAGCTTTAGGGTGTTGATTTGAAACTTATATGGTAAATATTTATATTTCTATATGTCATAATCATGTATTAGGAATGTTTTGAAAAACTCTAATTTTGTAAGGATAACGTTTTAAATAGTTAGATGTATTTTCGGGGTGTTACATAAATTTTCAAATGCCATTACAAATTTTGATATATATAAACTGCTAATTTAAAGTTTGAAAATCTTATAATATTGTAATAATAAATTATTTAGTGTTCATGGATTTATTTAAGCTTATCTACAATTTATACTTAAAAATAAATTTTGTGATAATGAATTTATTTATTAAATTATAACATGTTTTTTGTTTAAAGAATGAATTATAGATATTAAAAGGTAAAAATTTCTATTATATATATATATAACCGTTATTTCTAATAGATTAAATACTTAATAGTTTTGAAATAAAAGTAAATTATAAAAATATATTTTTTAAATTAATTAATTAATTATTTTTTATTAAAACATGAATAATCTTAAATACATGTTGTTATAATCACTATTGAAATCAAAATATATTATTAAATTATAAAAAATATTTTTACTAAAAGTAATTATAATAATAAATAATGTGTTTTTAATTTTGTTGTCTCTGTAATGTTTTTATTGTGTAGGTAGTTGTTTTTATTAAAAATAATATTTGAATTTGAGAAAAAGTAGTTACGTAAAAGGTAAAATTGTAAGAATTTGGATTCTTTATTTGTTTTCAAATTCAATACTTTTTAAATCCAAATTTTCTTTCTAAAATCAATACTTATTAATCTATTTTTTTTATTATTGTAAAGGGTAAAACCAGATATACAAGACGAGATAGTATAATCTTTAAATATAGAAAATAACATAAATTTATATATTATATAATTATGAATTATATATATAAAAATGTTTCAGTTTTGTTTTTGAAATATAAAGATATTTTTCATAACTTGTTTAAAATGATTATTTTTTATTTTTATAATTATATTATATAAAGGTATTTTTCATAACTTGTTTAAGTAAAATAATAAATTTAATATATGAGAGCTTGTTTAAAGGAAGAAGTGATTATATATACTTCACATATTCAATACTCAACTTTACCAATTTTCACTTAAATTATTATCAGTATGTTATAAGGAGGATCTAGCTCAATTCAATATACCCCTCACTCAGATGTTCAATTTTATGGATAAAAAATATTATCTCTAATTATTTGGATGCATTCTATATTTGGTAAATGTAATTTGTAATAATTTTCAAACGTCAATTTTATAATAATATACAATAATTATGATAAAAAAATATATATAATAAATTTGAATAAAATGTAATTGTTTTTAAAAAAAATAAAATCTATTCGGGTAACAAAAATATTTAAATTTAAAAATAACTGCTTTAATTCGTTTAGAATATAAATAACTTGTTTATAGAACATATTCAAAGCACATATACCTTAAACATATACTGATAATATTTATTAATGATGATTAATTGATAATAATATATAATAATTTATGTTTTAATATTTATATTTAATGATTTGACTATACTGTATATTCAATTAATATTATATTTATTGTTATTATATTAGAACGTTTTAGGATTTTAAATGACGTTAATAATATTTGAAGACAAAGGTGATTAAGGACGTGTGATTTTAGTAAAATAATTTCGAGTTTTAATATTCAACGTACTATATAAATTGTATAAAAAATAGTATACTTGGATGAACAATGTCCAAAAAATAATCAATTGTAACTCAAAAATTATAAAATATATTATTTTCTGTATTTTTTACTCTAGAGATAAATGTATAATTAGATAAATGTTTTTAGACTAATTTATTATTTTTATAAAATATATTTTTTATAATTAGATAAATGTATAATTAGATAAATGTTTTTAATAACTATGAGACCAACTGATGTTCCTGGAGAGCAGGTAAAAATGTAAGTGTTTCCATTCTAAGTAAGTGACACATTAAAAGACTAAATCTATCTACAATCAACCTTAAAAAGTATTTATGTACACTTTGTATTGTTTTTGTTGTGTTCTTCATCTTCAAGGTTTTATATATATATAGTCTTCTGAAATGTGATCGTTGAAGCTTTGTAATGTCCATTCTTCACATAGTTAAAATAGAAGCTGTTGCTCTGATTGATTCTTCCGCACCTTGAACGTGTGAGTATTTCAAAATCTTATTTTATATTCTTTAAATGTGAACGTTTTAGTTTTAATCTTCTTAACTTGATCAACTGTAGAAATATGCCATATTGTTCTTCTTCAAAAACATTACCTTTGTTGTAATTTGGCGTCTTTAACATATACTTGTCCTTTCAAATTATTTCTTTATCTTTATCTGTATAAACTTGAACTTTAAGGCTTTTGCAATTTTGGACATGAATATTTCTCTTTTCAGCATTGTTCATTGTCTTCTTTGTATTAGACACTCAAATAGGAAAGTTTATATATGAGTCTTTTAATGTGTTGTATCACTTGTTTGTAAACGTCTTTCTCTTTGAAATCTTAGTTATTAGCATCTTGAAATGGCTTCAATATTCATCAATGCAAGTATCTCTTTTCAACTTCATCTCTTTCCTGTTAGATGGCCAATAAGGAAACTTCATATGTCAACTTCATACACATTGCTCCTTGCTTGTTAGACATTGTTCCTTTAACCATTTCTAGAAACATTATAATTATCAATGGACATAATAATCATCATAATAAAACATGGGTATCACTGAATAATACTTTTAATATCTTCGAATTATGGAGACCTTATATTCTCAAAATACTAATCTGTCACGTGCAAGCTCCAGTGGTTGTCTAAGTGAGCTTCGATATAAACCATAACATAAATTTTAACCATTAAACGATTCTTCCTTAGAAAGAAAACTTGTGTTTCCAGCTTTGTGCGGGTTTTATATTTCCTTTAATAGCTTATCAGAACAAAATACAAATCAGATAATAATTTAATTTACAATATAATTTGTGGGAATCACCAAAACAATATTTTTGAATTTCTTCTCATTATATAAACTTTTTATATTCAATTATTCCAGAATTAATTCTGTATTAAAAAAACTTTCCAAGTTAACATTGATCCAAATCATTGAAGTGTAATTAATATCTCATTAATTATATTTCAAAAAATATTTGATATAGAAACAATTTAAAATCTGATTCAAGTACATTAATCTTATTCGTTTCTATAATTTAGAAATGCCAAATAAGAGAAAAACATAAAATTTAAAAATAAGGAAAAAAAACTAATTTTTAAAAATAAAAGAAAAACAAAAAATTTAAAATAAAGAAAAAATATTTAATTTTTAGAAATAAAAGAAAAACAATAAATATTTTAAACAAAGAAAAAATAAATATCTTTAAAAATAAAAGAAAAAAAAAGTAAAGAAAAAAAAAACTAATAAAAGAAACTTAGGGTTTGAATGGATTCCATGATTCACAAGCCTATATATCCTTCATCCTCACTATAAACAACCGGTTTAAACGAGATTTCAATCGATAGTTTTTCTGCAAGTTGTAATTGCTTTGATTGTTTGGCTTCCCTAATTGCTCCTTCTGTGATTGTAGATAAAACTTCATTCTTAGCCAATCTTTGCGAAAATCTTTTGTCAAACAATTCACCTCCCCTCTTGTTCAGACCATTCATTCTAACACTTTATTCATAATATATCTCTTTCTTCATCTCTCCTTAAATTCCTAAAAATAACCCAAAATTGAGAATAAATAATTCTATTAATCTCGTCACACCAAAATATATTATTAAATTCTAATTTTTCAAATTAGGCTTGGGTCATAGCTTATAAAAAATTAAAATCAATAAATGTCTAAGTTTTTGCATTAAATCAATAAATGCATTATGCAATGATTTTGATAGGATTCTCTAGGCAACTTGATGGTGCAACTCTGAAGTTGCTTCAACAAATTGGCTAAGGAATTGCATAGGAAAACTTATATCCGGTCTAGTATTGACCAAATACAACAGTCTTCCAATGACTCTTCGGTATGCAGTATTATCATGCACTAGAGTGTTTTGATAAAATAATCTCTCATTTTTTCTTGACCATGGATGTTCTAGCTGGTTTGGTACTCAACATACCTGCATCAGACAAAAATTTAATAGCCTAAAGGGCTTGAGTAAGCAAAGAAAATAGAGGCCCAAAAAGGGAGAGAACGTTAAAAAGCTTCATCGTCTAATCTTCGCCTAACACATTCTCTCAACGAACTTCGTTTGATATATATCTTTGTTTGACGAGTTCTTCGTCTTATGTGATGTTATTTCATCTTATGGTCTTTTATCCTTTTTATTATTCACTTTGACTATATTCATTTTAAGAGTGAACATGAAGACTAGATCGTCTACACAACATTTACACAGTTTTGTCTAACAACCTTTTCTCATATTGTATCGTCTAGTGAGTCTCGCTCACTTTCTCTTTTATTTTTGTCTAATCTTGTGATACACATGAATAAGCTTTTCATATCATAATACACCTTATGGTGATTGTTATCATCAAAACATGTAGGCACGTAATCATGAGATTATCTAATGAGTATTGTTTCGTCTACTAACTCAATACCAACTAATTTCTAAACTTGAATAAACCGAATCATCTACAATTTAATTGAAATTAAAATGGACTACTCTATTACATGGATTCTTTACTCCTATACCATGACAATATTTAAAAAGTTTATTGTGAAAATAGAAACCATGTTTAAAGTAATTTTTATTCCTTTAAGTATAATCATTAACTATGACAACTCATTCAACCATACAAATAAAACAAAATTCATTAATTCAATTTATATTTTGTGTATTTAAAAAGTATAAATTAATTTTATATTTTTAAAATTACTCAAATTATATATATATATATATATATATTTATATTCATGATTCACATTATATCATCTTAATACTTCGACTCACAATTTACATATCACTTTCTTTCTTTGGAGAACATGTTCTAATTGTTTTTCTTAATAGAATTTGATGATAACGTTTTAAAATAAAAATTAAATGAAGATCAAAGAATTTTTCTTGATAATAGTGAACAAATAATATTTATTGATCAAGATTTATTTCTCGCAATTGTGTAGAAATATCATTTCTTCTAACAATTTCTCACTCATGTTACAAATTATAACTTTGTTTTGCACTCTTGCATGCAAGTATTCATCACGTTCTTCACAAGATCATGAGAACCTGAGAAGCAAGTAAAGTCAATGGTCAAAATCATAACCAAGTAAAGTCAATTATAAAAATCATAAAAAGAATAATTAATGAAATCAAATATAGAGAAAAAATATAAAACCCTGAAAATAAGTAGATATTTTAAGAATGTACATACCGATGTTGATGACAATGGACTTCATTAAGTTACAACTAGTAATACAATTAGAAATAGGATCAGAGGATAGTTGACTGCAATGTGATTGACAATCTTCCATACATTTTGAATATAATTTAGGAAATGGTTGTTGAGGTTCACATTTGAATGCACACTTGACTTTGCATAAAACTCCATCAATTTTGCTATCTAATTCGGCTTGTGTAAAACTTAATAGAAACATGACCATGATTATAATTCCAAGAATTTTCATTTCAAATTTTCCCATCACTCTTTTCTAAATTCTTTCTAATGATCTAAAATTTGTATAAAATGTTAGATCTCTTGTGTAATTCAAGAAAGCGAATTTATAGAGAAAACATTATCTTACTCTTTGAAAATATTTAATTAGTCAAGTATACATTACTAAAAAAAATATTAATATAATGTACATATTAATAATTTATTTACTATTTTCTTCTATAATTAATATTAATATATGTAACGAATGTAACATTTGGACTAAATAGTTTGTAAATATCAAAGCCGATTTAATGATATATATATATATAATATTATATGCATTATATATATAATATTATATGTATTATATATATATAATATTATATGTATTATATATATATAATATTATATGTATTATATATATAATATTATATATATTATATATATTATATTTATATATATTTACTTGTATTTAACAAAAAAATTCATAAGTGCATTATTAAAAAAATGTAACCAGTTTAAATGTGTCTTTTTATTATAAATTTATAAAATAAGAAAAAAATATGGAAATACATAATTTGTCTCTAATTATCTGGATGTATACTATATTTGGTAAATGTAATGCTTAATAGTTTTCAACCGTCAAATTTATCATAATATACATTAATTTTGTATTTTCTAAACATAATACATTTATTAATTTCAATCAAATGTAACTATTATACAATAAAAGCTTCATATTGTATATATAATAATATAATAAAAAATTCATTTGAAGTAACTTCTTTATTCTTTTAAATATAAATAACGGGTTATTAGAACATATTCGAAGCCTATACTTTAAATATGTACTGATAATATTTATTAAGGATGATAAAATGATTATAATATATAATAATTTATGGTTTAATATTTATATTCATTGATTTGACTATACGGTATATTTATTTTTATGCATAAATTTTTTGTTATAATACTATATTTTAAATTATACGAGGTTTAGCATACTTGCTTATCCTTTATATTATTAAAATAAAACAGATTTAATAATTATTGATTTTAAAATGAAAATTTGGATTTATAAAATATTGAATTTGAAAACAGATAAAGAATCCAAATTCTTACAATTTTACCCTTTACGTAACTACGTTTTCTCAAATTCAAATAATTATTTTTAATAAAAAAGTTACCCATACAATAAAAAAATTACAGACAACAAAATTAAAAGAAAGATATTTATTTTTGTAATTACTTTTAGTAAAAATATTTTTTTATAATTTAATAATATATTTTTATTTCAATAGTGATTATAACAACATGTATTTAGATTATTCATATTTTAATAAAAAAATAAAAAAATAATTAATTTAATAAAATAAATATTTGTATAATTTACTTTTATTTCAAAAATATTAAATATTTAATATTTTAGAAATAACTGTTATATATATATAATAGTAATTTTTACCTTTTAATATGTATAATTTATTCTTTAAACAAAAAACATATTGTTATAATTTAATAAATAAATTCATTATCAAAAAATTTACTTAGTATAAATTGTAGACAAGCATAAATAGATCTATTTTTGCTGGTTGACTTGCTCGCATGTTGACTCTAGTGACAAGCACTAGCCCCTGTTTTTCTTTTGAGAATCTGTTCTACCTCTTGTTGCTCTGGAACGCGGCTCCGTTGAAATAGAGGGGGTCCTACTTATTCATTGCACTCTGACGATCAAGTCAGTAAAGAGCTTACTAGAATTTAAGAAGTATTTAATTTCAGTCTTAGAAACAACGTACCTTAACTTGCGGTCTCAAACCCCTTTTATAGCTTACCTCTTGTAACAACTTTCTATCACGAGAATTTAATCTCAACTGAAAGCATACACAATAAGAGAAACACATTATGTTCAGGGGCGCCTTCTCTCAAGGTGTTACAATAGAAAAAAATCTTATCTCCAAGGGTTTACTTCCAAACGGGACCCAATCACATGGCCCTACAACCGAGTTGACCTGCATGTCCCATGCACCGAGATCTGACCACCGAGTGCTCTGGTCCAGTACACAAGCCCCCCAGGCTCGAGCTGATCTTGCTTCAGCGAAGAGACTATTCGCGTGCTCTAATGGCTTACTTGTCATTCTCACAATGGGCAAACGTGACACAACGCACGAAGCGTTTATGATGTGACATCTCACCATACTTAATCGTAGACGCACACGTGGCATTTTCATCTACGGTGGAAAGGCGTTGCTGCTTGTCATTCCTACATTTGTTTAAGTTAACGTTTGAAAGCCTTCTCCACTAACTGTTTCATTTCTCCTATACGCAAACCCTTCGCGCCTCTCTTAGACTCACTACGCCTCCTTCGTGAACCTGGGAAAACTCCTCTTCCTCAATCGCTCCTTGAAATAAGGTACTTCCTTTTGTTCAACCCATTACTCTACTCCTGTATTTGCATGATGCCTGTTTGGAATATTTTTTGCGATCACACTACCTGAGCTAGGTTTGTTTTGGATTTATTCTTTTCTGCTTATGCTCGTCGTTATTTTTGTTGGTTATATGTTTCCTTGCATGTGGTTTTCTTTGCCTGAATGTGTGTCTGCATTTGCTTGTGTTTGTATTTCTAGATACTCTTCTGCATCTTGAACGTGTGAGTATTTCAAATTCTTACTTTATATTCTTCAAATATGAACGTTTTAGCTTTAATTTTCTTAACTTGATCAATTGGAAAAATATGCCACATTGTTCTTCTTCAAAAACATTATCTTTGTTGTATTTTGCACATCTTCGTATACTTGTCCTTTCAAATTATTTCTTTATCGATATAAACATGAAGTCATGGCTTTCACAATTCAAGTTATTTAATGTGTCTTTTTATTATAAATTTAATAAAATAAGAAAAAAATACGGAAATACATAATTTATCTCTAATTATCTCTGGATGTATACTATATTTGGTAAATGTAATTCTTAATAGTTTTCAACCATCAAATTTATCATAATATACATTAATTTTTAATTTTCAAAACATAATAAATTTATTAATTTCAATAAAATGTAACTATTATAAAAAAAAAGCTTCTATTTGTATAATAAAAATATTTATTTGAAATAACTTCTTTATTATTTTATAATATAAATAACTGGTTATTAGAATATATTCGAAGCCTATACTTCAAATATGTACTGATAATATTTATTAAGTATGATAAATTGATAATAATATATAATAATTTATGGTTTAATATTTATACTCAGTGATTTGACTATACTGTATATTTAATTTATGTAGAATTTGTTGTTATAATACTATATTTTAAATTATATGAGGTTTAGGATACTTGTTTACGTGATTAAGAATGTGTGTTTAATAAAACGATTTAGAGTTCTACCATTCTAAGATATCATATAAATTAATTATATGGAAAATAATATGCCTGGTCATAATGTCTAAAAAACATCTGAATATATACTTCAAAAATTGTGATAAAATGTTTTATTTTCTATATTTTTACTGTAAAGATGAAATGACCTACACGACACTTCCTTAAGCCATTAACTACCTTCTTAAACGATTAACCTTGAGTAAGTTTGCTTAACTAGAGTTCTGGTAGCTTAAGGAGCAAGCTACCTCCATCCTCTTCATCTATAAATAGCTCAAATGAACCTCATGTATTCAGATTTTCATTAATTGAATGAAGTATTCTCTCACAAATCTTCTTTTGCTAATAGAGAGCCTTCTAGACCTAATGAAAACCCTAAAAAGTTGGTCTCACCTTTTTCTTCTTCCTAGCACCTAAATCAATGTCAAACCTCACTAATTGCCTCTCTTAGTGCAAACCTTCAACCATCCATCTGCCACTCCATGAATTCACCAATCCACCTCCTTGAATTGCATCACAAGTTGTTTTATAAACCCTCTTTTATGAAAACTATTATATTGGATGAATCATACTACTTATTTATCAAAATTCATCCAATTTAATTTGATGCATTTCATAAATGTGATAAAAATATAAATGTCTCTTTCAAAAAGAAAAAAACTATTATTCTCTTCTAAAAAAATAAGTCAAATATAAGAAAAAGGTTGAATTTTGTTTTCAGACTTTATAAATTTTTCGCAATGTATTCTCTGATAATTCGAAGCTAAATGATAATTTTGGTTTGATAGACGATCTTAAAAAAAATCATTTCTAAGGTTTGCTTCACAAATATCTCCTTTCATTAATGTAGTATGACTGTAACACCCCATAATTTACATATAACTATTACAATACCGGTTCTACATATTTCTATACAAGCTTACAGTTTTTCAAAATATTCCTAGTACGTGATTATGACATATAGAAATACAAATATTTACAATATAAGTTTCAAAATCAACGCCTTAAAACTCTTCTGATCCTCAGACACCTGTAAGATCATCTGCTCGTGTACATAGTACAGTCATCGCAGTTCAAACACAACACAAAAAGCAAGGGTAAGCTAGTGAAAATAAAATTTTATAATATACGCAATTAAATCAAAAGAGAAAACCAAGTTACATGATCAATTTCTCAAATTATACAATCTTCTTCAAATCCCATCATTTAAAACAATCACATAGATCTCACATGGATCTACACATCCAAGATATTCAACAAACAACATCTTCCGGAAGACCCGTATTAAGTAAGTCTACCAGAGACGAACACCTGATCCAAAGATTACCAGCGAATCCAACAGAAAGGATCAGGGTAAGTTCAATACAACCCAAGCCGTGCATCTCATATGTCACGGTGTGCATGAACTCCCCCATCAGCTTCTCACCACCTGATATCTTAGTCTATGTGACTTAGATCATCAGTGAAGCTCGAAGATCTTTATTACCACATAGGCATCAATACTTAATACACAGTAAACATCAGTCCATACATTATCCCAAATGTATGAATTCAATTCCATACCATCCCGTCATACAATATCATTCCAAACACGATCCACAACATTCAAAAACGTAATTAAAATAAAAAAACAACACTTAAATATTAAACCATCAAAATATAATATTTTTACAAATTTAAATAATATATAAACAAACAACCCAATATATATAACACACAACATCCCTGCAAGAAAAATTGAATATTGGGACCACGTCCCTTCCGCATTCAGATCTTCTATCCTAGGGTGCTATAAAAAATTAAATTTAGCTTCCCTTACCTCAATTGCTTGCTTTCCAAGCAACTTTTAGAATTTTATTCCCCACCGTTTGGATAAGCTTCAAGATTTACGGGCCTAATGCAAGTTATCCAAACAGAACAAAAATTCAGTATATAATAGAATAAGTTGAGAGGATTAAACTTCTCAACTGACCCCACAAAGATTGATGACTAAATCCTAAGGAAAAACAGAGGACAAAAGATATTTAGAGTAAAAATGAACTTACTCTGTTTGAAAATCTGATCGGGTAGAAATGTTCCTTAACTCCTCTGCTACAGCGTGGTATGATCAGATTCTAAAACAGATGAGGTATGAAGTGAGAAATTAAGAGAGAAAATAGAAGGGAGAGGTGGAGAGAGAAAGAAATGGAAGTTTTGTGCGTGAGAGGGGAGGGTTCTGTTTCTGGTTTTTAAAAAGAAAAGGTGCTGTTACAATGACAATATACAATGAACAAATATATGATATAAACAAGTGTGCTCGTCTCTTGTAATTTTCAGCTTTAAATTAGTATTGTTATGCTGTCCAATTTTAGCATACTACTTATTCTTGAGCTCTCTCTAAGCTAACCCTATACTCTTTCCTAGTGAGTTGACCTCACCTCTCACTTTGTTTCTTTATCAAGTTTGAACTTCACATTGATCTTGTCTTCTTTCCGCACCATCACATCTCTATCTCCAACAAAAAGTTAAATCATAATCAATGCAAAAAATGAGGTTATCAGCCTGAGTTCCGAATGATACTCAGTCTTAGCTAGATGTGATTATGGCATAAATAATTCTCTTGTTTAGCTAGAAATGCCTAGGAACTAAAGAATACTCGTAATGTACTTTGTTATGATAATTTACTAGTGGAACTTGATGACATTGATAATAAAGTGGACGTAATTTAGGTTTATACATAAACTAATAAGAAAAATATTACGTAAATCTTTCTCTATTCTAATATCTTTAAATTACTTATTATTATATGACTTTTAACCAAAGACTTTCTAAATGAAATTTTCAAAAATACTTGTGAAAAATTATTAAAAGTTTTAAATAAACAATTCCACTCTCCACTTAGGTATTTTCTTGCTTTCACAACTTTAGATAAAATCAAGTAAAAATGTTCACCTTATTTTAGTTTAGATAGAAAAAAAAATTCTTTTTGAATAACTAGAATAACATGTTAGAAAATGTGAATTTAAATATAATATTTTTAAAAAACATACTGGAAAACCTTTTGCAAGAAGGTGTATAAGGTCTTGTGTTGATTTTCTAAAAATGTTTTGCAAATATTTAAAAAAACTTTCAACGAGGATAACGAGTAATACAATATGTTATAAAAAAGAGAACCATAATAACACATGTTTTACACTGTCACCCCAAACTCTGTTTCTTTTCTATAAACTCTAAAGAGTTTCATTATTCAAAATCAATTATTATAAACGCTAAAGGATTTTATTAATCAAAATCAATTATAAAATCACATTAATATGAAATTTATCTAGAGGAATCACTTCATAACATTGAAAAATAAACAAAAATGTGACGTTTGACTCTCTCCAAATTATCTAGAAAACGAATTATAACTAAATCACTTGAAGATTTTTCAAACTATTTTCATGCAGGTAATTGTTTAATCAAGTAGATGTAAAATAAGTACAATTGTTATTAATTATTAAAATAATTTAATCCACCCTTTCCTTTATTTTGTACATATTTTTATATATAATATATTTTGTATTAGTTATTTTATTTATATAAGTATCAATTTTATATGAAAAGTGTTTAGGGAGTTTCTACAATAATATCTAGAAGCATATTTTTATTATTAGCAACCTTTTTATATATTTTAGATAATTATGTATATAATCGAAAACAAAAAGCCGTTATTCTCTTTTAATGAAAACAAATATAATTAATGACGCACAAATATTCTCCTTTATTTATTGTGATATGTTACCATGTTGTTAAAATACATTTATTATTACATCAATTTTATTATTTTATTTTATTCTTGTTGATCAAAATATTATTTTATTACCCAATACGATAGGTTGCGACATGTTATGTTATGTTTATTTATTTTATTTGAAAAGAATAAATTAATTAATTATTTTTATAGTTATCCTAATTTTATACATTCAAATATATTCGTATTCATTACTCATATTATATCGTCTTAATCCCAAACTCACATAATTTATATATGGCTTTCTTTTAAAAAAATTTGTAATTTTCTTTGTTAATAGAATTTGATGATAAGGTTTAAAAAAAATATATTTTATTATATTAATACTCAAGATGTAACAATAGAAAGGGAAATATAGTTGGGATTTTAAAAAAAAAAATAGATAACAAATACTCTTTATTGATCAAGATTATTTCTCATAATTGTGTAGGAATATTATTTCTTCTAACAATTTTAACTAAAAAATTCTTCAAACAAATTATAATTTCTTTACACACTCTTGTGTGCAAGTATTAATCACGTTCTTCATAAGATCATAAGTACCTGAGAAGCAAGTAAAGTAAAGTAAATGGTCAAAATCCTAAGCAATACATCAATTATCAAAATCATGAAAAAAATAATTAATGAAATCAAATATAAAAAATTATAAAACAATGAAGATAAGTAAATATTTTAAGAGAGTACATACCGATATTGTTGGCAATGGACTTCATTAATTGACAACTACTAATACAATTATGAATAGGATCAGAGGGTAATTGACTACAGTGTGATCGACAATCTTCGATACATTTTGAATATAATCCAGGAAATGCTAGTTGAGGTTCACATTTGAATGCACACTTCAATTTGCATAAAAATCCATCAGTTTTACTATCTAATTCGGCTTCTAATTCGGCTTGTGTAAAACTCAAGAGAGTCATGAGCATGATTATAACTCCAATAGCTCTTATCTCAACTTTTCCCATCACTCTTCTCTAAATTCTTTCTAAAATTCTAAAATTTGTATAAAATGTCAAATCTCTCTTGTGATATTTCAAGAAAGCTAAACATGAATTTATAGAAAAAAAATATTGTAATATTTTCTTACTCTTTAAAAATATTTAGTTAATAAATATATTTTAATAAAAAACATACTATTATATATCTATAATTAAATGTGTAATAAATGTAATATTTTGACAATGTGTCATTTTTAAAAATAGTATCAAAATATATTAAATCTCATTTAATTTATAAATCCTTGTAGGAAAACACTTGATGTTGAACTATATCCGCATTTTTTAAATATTTTTAAAAGTTTGTTGTCTTCTCTTTCTTATATATATTATATTATAAATTTATAATAATTGTAATTTTGTTGAATTAATATATAACGTAAAATTTTAAATATCATTCAAATTTTACTATATATAAAATTGACTAAGCTAATTTAGAAGTCCAAAATTTTTATAATATTGTGATAATAAATTCTTTCATAGACAGAAAATCAAACAAAATTTAGTGTTCATGCATCTATTTAAACTTATCTATAATTTATAAAAACGTATATTTTTTAATAATGAATTTATTTATTAAATTATAACAACACGTTCATTGTTTAAAAAATAAATTATACATATTAAAAGGTAAAAATTAATGCATATATAACCGTTATTTCTAAAAGGATAAAATATTTAATTATTTTGAAATAAAAGTAAATTATACGACTATTTATTTTATTAAATTAATTAATTAATTATTTTTATTAAAATATAAATAATTTAAATACAGTACACTTTTTTTTTCTTTTGACAAAAGAAATACTATTATTATAATCACTATTGAAATAAAATATATTATTAAATTTTAAAAAATATTTTTACTAAAAGTAATTAAAAAATTAAACAAGTTTCTTTTAATTTTGTTGTATGTAATTTTTTTTATTGTATAAGTGGTTTTTTTTATTAAGAACAATTATTTGAATTTTGAAAAACAGTAGTTACGTAAAGGGTAAAATTGTAAGGATATAGATTTTTTTTTTTTTTTTTTTTTCAAATTCAAAATCTTTTAAATCCAAATTTTCATTTTAAAATCAACAATTATTAAATTTGTTTTATTTTAATATTATAAAGGATAAAACTAAATAAAAAAATGTGTACAATAAGAATCCCTTTATATATTAATATATACTAGCAGAACATAAACATGTGTATTCACTTTTTTTTGTTTATATATATTTTTTTAATTAAATTTTGAATAAATGATATATTTATATTATAAATATAAATTTATAATTTATTTGAAATGTTTGTGTCGATTTATCTGCATTTTTTTATTATATATATATATATATATATATGCTTTAAAGAAGAAATAAAACATTAAAAGAAAAAAATTAAATAAAGATAAATATTGATATTGAAGATGTATTTATGTGTATTATTAAAAAAATAAAATTTTTGTTAACGAATATTTTTATTAATTAAATTATAACCATAATCAAATTGTATAAAACATATCATACATAATTTTTTCAATTTAAAAAGAATTACATTTTTTATTTGCATATTCTTATCAAGATTAAAAAAAATAAAAATAGCTATCATGATTCCTAAGTATTATAATTTATTTCATTTTCATAAAAAAATAAAAATTAAATTACAATGTGAAATAAATAGAAAAATAACAAAAAAATATAATGAAAGTGGAAAAAAATAAATAAAAGTTGATTGGTAAGTCAAAGGTTTTCAGTAGGAGAATTAAAAAAGCTAAATAATTTATATATATTTATTTAATATAATTGTGTTTTGTAGGATATGTAACTATGGTGTCGTGTTCAAAACAAAACAAAACTATAATTTCATTTTTAAAATTTGTTATAAAAAGAATATTTTTCATATAGATATAATATATTCGTATTTATTAAAATAAATAATAAATTTATATTCTTAATATAAATATACAAATAATAATATTTAATTTTATTTTAAATATTAGTTTACATACAATTTATCCTTTATTCAGATTATTGTCATAACTTAAGTATTATATAAGATCCAAATTCTCTGATTTTTAAAAAAAAATATGTAATTTAACCATTAATATTAATAAAAGTAAAAATTTTAAATTTATTATTTTCATAAAAGAAATTGCATTGATGAGATATTTATGAAGTTTTACTTAAATTTCCATTATATTGTAAAATAATTAAAATAATGCCCATCAAACCATATTTTAATTCAAAATTCAATTTGACTCATTTTTTTAAATAATAAATGTAGTGCATGTCAAACCGTTTCTTTCAAAATTTAATATTAACTCTTTTAGTTTTAAATTTAAATAATTATAAAATAATCAAAATAAAATAATAAAATAAAATATTGATAGAATGATAAAATATGAACAAATTTGTGTACACCATTGTAATAAAAAATCCCTTTTATATATAGATATAGATTAAATGTATTCCATAAAAAAATAGTATATCATTGTTAAAAGACGTAAGATATGCTTTTTTAAAATATATCTAAGTTGATTATTTTTGTTAAGTCCCACGAACATCAAATATTGTTTACGTGACTCAGATATATGCTTATGTGCTTCACGCCGTCAAACCCACCACATAATCTTCGTTGTCATTGTGTCTAAACTCATAGGTTGGACAAGATAGGATAAACAACTGGAAGGTAGGAGGGGAGCACGTCCCAAAATTCAGATAGACTTTTCAATTCAGACAAATTCACCTCATTGCCTAAGTAAGAAATGTTAAAGGATAGCAAAGATTGAAATTGAGTTTGCAATCTAAAAGGGGGAAACGAAAGAATAAGTAAGGAAACCTACAATGGTAGCAACTCCATCAGTGGTGAAACCCTCACAAGAGGTGAGCACCAACACTCCCAAGTTCTTGAACGATTTCGCGATAAGCTCCAAGCATTCATCGCTGACAACCATCCTCTTGAGCCTCATCTCCTGGAGCCATGGGTAGGTAGCAACAATGGTACTTTCTCTCACATAAACAATGACGTTAATGATATTTGAAGACAGAGGTGATTAAGGATGTGTGATTTTAGTAAAATAATTTCGAGTTTTAATATTCAACATACTTGATGGAATTTCATGTAGTATGCTCAACTATGAGACCATTGTTTCCATTCTCAGTAAGTGACACATTAAAAGACTAAATCTATCTACAAAACCCCAAAAGTATTTATGTACACTTTGTATTCTTGTTTTTGTTATGTTCTTCATCTTCAAGGTCTTTATATATGTAGTCTTCTGAAATGTGATCATTGAATCTTTGTAATTCTTCGTTCTTCACATAATCAAAATAGAAGCTTTTGCTCTGATTGATTCTTCCGCATCTTAAACATGTGAGTATTTGAAATTCTTACTTTATATTATTCAAATGTGACGTTTTAGCTTTAATCTTCTTAACTTGATCAACTGTAGAAATATGCCACATTGTTCTTCTTCAAAAACATTACCTTTGTTGTAATTTGTGCGTCTTTAACATATACTTGTCCTTTCAAACTATTTCTTTATCTGTAAAAACTTGAACGTTAAGGCTTTCGCAATTTTGGACATGGATCTTTCTCTTTTCAGCATTGTTCATCATCTTCTTTGTATTAGACACTCAAATAGGAAAGTTCATATATGAGTCTTTAATGCGTTGTACACTTGTTTGTACTTCGAAACATCTTTCTCTTTGAAATCTTGGTTATTAGCATCTTATTACAAAGTGGACTTTAAGCCTAACTCAATAGGAGTGGGTGCAGGTTTGCAGGCTAAAAGACCTGCATCTGTTAATAATTGCAATGCATATTTTCTTTGATTTACCATTATTCCTGTCTTACTTCTTGCTACTTCTAGACCAAGAAAATATCTTAAATTCCCAAGATCTTTAATCCTGAATGTCTGATTCAAGGTTTGTTTGATTCGAGCAATCTCTTCTTTATCATTTCCTGCCAATATTATATCATCCACATATACCAATAATGTTGTAAAAGATCCTTTAGAAGAATTAATGAACAAGAAATGATCATTCATAGATTGAGTATATCCCATAAAAAGCAAAAATGATGACAGTTTGACAAACCATTCTCTGTTGGCTTGCTTAAGGCAATATAAAGCCTTTTTTAGTTTACAAACTTTTCCTGGTGGAATAGAAGTCAATCCAGGAGGAGCAAGCATGTATACATCTTCTTTCAAATGTCCATGTAAAAAGACATTGTTTATGTCTAATTGTTTCAATTCCCAATTATAAATAGAAGCACTAGTACAAAATTTGAAAACAACGACTATTTATTTAGTGCGGCTTTGCGTTTAAACGCATTTGTAAAAAACGCGGTGGCATTTTTGTAATTAAATTGATTTACAAATGCGGTCTTACCCTAGAACCGCATTTGTAAATCAATTTTACCCTAAAAATAGAAGCGCGCCACTGGTTTTCACTTTCACTTTCGTCTTCTCCGCTCTTCGTTTCAACGTTCTCAGCTCTCTCCGCTTTGCATTGTAAGTTTCAGCTCTCTCTGCTTCAACGTTTGTTTTCGTTTTCGTTTTTGTCATTGTCATTATTCACTTCCTTGGCATTGTCATTTCGTTTCCTTACTCGTTTTCTGCATATAGGTGGTTACTGTTCTATTGGTTCTCTGGTTTTTTCTGCTCCGCCACCGCCACTGCTTCCGCCTTCGCCTACGCCTTCGTCTTCGTCTCCGATCACCATCAACCTAAAGGTTGGTGTTGTATTTATTTAATATTTTGAATTTTTATTTTTCTGTATTATAATATATATTTAATTAATAACTAATATAACTTGGAATGTATAACTAATAACTAATAATTTATATATTTGTGTGTATTTTGAATTTTTGTATTATATAATTTCTATTTTCTTAAATTTATATTATATATAAATTCTATTTTTGTAATTATTTTTATTTTTTGCACTTTCTTTTTGCATATCTTTCTTTTTTTCTCTGGCATCATTTATTTTTTATAATTGTCACTTTAAACTACTTTTACTTAAATAAAAATGAATATGATATTAATCTTTATGGAATTATAATTCTATAGTGTATTAAACTTTGTTCTAGAATTTTAATTTTAGAAGTGAAATATTTAGTTAGTTGTTAATTACATTTTAATAAAAGTTTTATGTTATGTTAGTTATTGTTACTTTTAGAATAGAAATATCGTGTTTGGATTGAGTCCGGGGGTGTTCGACCCTCGGCAAATGTGTGAGATTGAAGAGAATACTAATTATTAGAAAATCCTAACTATATTCCAGAATATATAATGGATCGAAGTTGGATTAATGCTGTTCGTATAAGTGATGAGTACGAAAGGGGAGTAGAGGAATTTATACAATTTGCGCAGCGTAACGCGATTATTAGTGGTCATGATGGAGCAAAGATCAGGTGTTCGTGCGTTAACTGTTTGAATGGAAGGATACTGGATGTGAATATCATGAGGGAACACCTGCTATGTGATGGGTTTCTTCGATCTTATACAACTTGGACATGGCATGGTGAATTATTAAATTTACCACGTGTTTCCGTAACTGAAGAATATGTGGGTTCTACCATGGATGAAGCAGTACACGATGATGGAGATGATGATCGATTGGAGGACATGATTCGTGATGTGGGAGCTGAGTGTTTTGCAAAAGCGCATGGATATGAAAGTATGTCAAAAGATGCAGAGACTCCTTTGTATCCTGGATCAACTAACTTCACACGGTTGTCGGCGGTGTTAAGATTGATGAATTTGAAGGCAATAAACGGATGGACTGATAAAAGCTTCACGGAATTGCTCCAGCTGTTGAAGGATATACTTCCAGAGGGAAATAGTCTACCTAATCGTAATTACGAGGCAAAAAAGATTCTTTGTCCAATGGGTATGGAGTACAAAAAGATACATGCATGTCCTAATGATTGTATATTATACCGGAAAGATTTTGAATTGTTGAAAAGTTGTCCGAGGTGTGGGTTATCACGTTATAAGTTGAAACAAAAAGATGATGATTCTATTGATGACATGGAAAAGCATGGACCCCCAATGAAGGTTATGTGGTATCTTCCCATCATTCCAAGGATGAAGCGTTTGTTTGCAAACCCAGACGATGCTAAGAATCTTAGATGGCATGCAGATGAGAGGAAATGCGATGGCATGTACCGACATCCAGCTGATTCTATTCAATGGAAGAAATTTGATGATGACTTTCCAGAATTTGGTAAAGAATCAAGAAATATCCGACTTGGTTTAGCTACAGACGGAATGAATCCGTTTGGTAATATGAGTACAAATCACAGTTCATGGCCTGTATTACTAGTTATTTACAACTTACCTCCTGGATTGTGCATGAAGCGAAAATACATGATGTTGTCTATGATGATATCCGGTCCGAAACAACCAGGGAATGATATTGATGTTTATCTAAGTCCCCTAATTGAAGATTTGAAGTTAATGTGGGACCAGGGTGTCGAAGTATTTGACGGATTTGCTAATGAAACTTTCAAGCTTCATGCCATGTTATTTTGCACCATCAATGACTTTCCGGCATATGGTAACTTATCAGGTTATAGTGTTAAGGGTCACAAAGCGTGTCCAATATGCGAAGAAGACACTGCTTCTCAACAATTGAAACATGGAAGGAAAACAGTATATCTTCGGCATCGGAGGTTTCTTAGAAGTCATCATCCTTACCGGAGGTTGAAAAAAGCCTTTAATGGACACCAAGAGGGTAGTGGTCCACCAACTCCATTAACCGGTGTTGAGGTTTACGAAAAGGTAAATAACATAGACCACACCTTCGACAAGTCCAAAAAAAAGTCATCTGTGACAAATATTTGGAAGAAGAAATCAATCTTCTTTGATCTTCCGTACTGGTCGAGGTTAGAAGTCAGACATTGTATAGATGTAATGCATGTTGAGAAGAATGTGTGTGATAGCTTAATTGGTACACTTCTTAACATTAACGGGAAGACGAAGGATGGTCTAAATGCTCGTTTAGATTTGATTGAGATGAACATACGCGGCGAGTTGGCACCCATACAAATGGGTAAGCGTACATATTTGCCCCCAGCCTGTTACACAATGTCAAAAGATGAAAAAATTAGTTTTTGTCAATGTCTAAAGGGTGTGAAAGTGCCACAAGGACATTCCTCAAATGTGAAGAGTCTAGTGTCAATGCAAGATTTGAAGTTAATTGGGTCTCATGATTGTCACATCTTGATACAACAATTGTTGCCGGTAGCTATCCGTGGGATCTTACCAAAAAATGTTAGACACACCATAACCCGTTTGTGCTCATTCTTCTATTCCATCTGTTGTAAAGTCATTGATCCCTCAAAACTAGATGAACTTCAAAATGAAATTGTTGTTATCTTGTGTGAATTGGAAATGTTTTTTCCTCCGTCTTTTTTTGACATCATGGTTCATCTAGTGGTGCATCTGGTAAGAGAGGTTAGATTGTGTGGACCAGTGTACTTAAGATGGATGTATCCTGTTGAGCGGTATATGAAAATTTTGAAAGGTTATGTGAAAAATCATTATCGTCCAGAGGCTTCAATGATTGAAAGGTACATAGCTGAAGAAAGTATTGAATTTTGTTCAGAGTACATGACAAAAGCAAATCCAATAGGTGTTCCAGCTAATTCATGGCACCACAGGCGTTCTACAAGTAAATGTTTACGTGGTGTGAATATTGTAAGCAAATCTCGATCAGAAGTCTTGCAAGCACATTTGTACATATTGAATAACACAGATGAAGTTGTACCTTACATAGAAGCTCATAAAGCCATTGTGAAGGCAAATAACCCAAGACAAGCAGAGAAATGGGTCTTGATGGAACATAATAGAACTTTCATGCCTTGGTTTAAAGATGAGGTGTTCAAGGATTCAACGGCATCAGAGACCTTGACTTGGTTGGCTGCTGGATTGAAGTTTGATGTCATTTCATGTACAGCGTACGAAGTGAATAATTGTATATTTTACACGAAGTCCCTGGATGAAAAGAGTACAGTTCAAAATTCTGGTGTTACTCTTGAAGCCGAGTCAATGCAGTTTTCGACTTCGAAAGATACAAATCCAGTACTTGGATCAATGGCATACTATGGGTTTATAGAAGAGATATGAGAGATTGACTACACTAAGTTTTCCGTTCCAGTTTTCAAGTGTAAATGGGTTGATAATAAAAGTGGGGTTAAAATTGATGAATCAGGATTCACACTAGTGGACTTTCGAAAGATAGGGTATCGAGATGAGCCATTTATAATGGTTCAACAAGCATCTCAGGTTTTCTATGTGAAAGATCCTACGTCAGAACATTGGTATGTCGTTTTACACGGGAAAAAACAAGGGGAAGCCATAGATGATATTGAATATGGCGAAACTCGTTCATTCACACCAATGATAACTAATAAAGATGATGATGTACTTGATGATGTACATGCAACCCGTAAAGACCACAGTGAAGGAATTTACATATAAACATTCAACCCACATGCAACATGTAAATAAACATTTATAATTTTATGTATTATTTTTATATGATTTTAATTCGATGCACATTAACTCATGTTTGTTACCTAATTTTTTTAACAGAGACATGGATGACAACCAGACTCCAGTCAGACCTCGATCTGGGCGAGGTAGTAGAGGACCTACTAGATTGAAGCGTCTTGCATTGAGACGTGCTGCTGGTGAGAAGACACATGTTGACATTGACGTCAACACTGGAGTGGCTTTTGGTCCTAAGGCAGATGAGTTTATGAGCTATCTTGGAGTTGTTTCTCGTGAGAGGCTCTCCATTTTGATTAATTCATGGGATGAGGTTTCAGAGGTTGATCGGAACATGCTATGGGAGGATGTTCTGGTAAGCTTTACATTATTATTGTTATCATATAATGCTTTTTAATATTGATTAATTAATTTTAATTTCATGATGTTATTTTGCAGGCAAACTTTGACATTCCTGATGTGGAACCGCTTCGATCAAAGATATTATCCAATATCGCACTTAAATTTCGTACCTTTAAGTCAAGACTGACATCGAGATACATTTTTGGCGACCTTAAAGACGAAAATCCATGTTTAAAGTACCAACATATTGATGAAGAGACATGGCGTCTTTTTAGAGAAAGCCGTGAAAATGAGGCTTGGATGGTAAGTGAAGTAACTTTTTTGTTTATATAACATTAATAAGTTTATCTTATTTACTTCAGTTTGTTTATTTCAATTATGACAGGATCGTCGGAAGAAAGCTCAAGAGATAGCTTTGAAGAATCTTACCCCGCACGTTATGTCTCGTTCGGGGTATAGAAAACTTGAGCAAACACTGATGGTGGAAAATGAGAAATCTCAACAGGGGACGTATTCTGAGAATGTGGAAACAGGGGTCACTTCTCCTCCACCACCTTTTCGCCATGAAAAATGGAAGAGGGCCCGAATTAAAAAGTCCGGTGCACCAAGTTCCGAGCAATCCGGGGTTATAATCGAAAAAATTGTAAGTTATTTTTGTTATTTTCAATTTTTTTAAAGCATTAATTATATTAATGATTGAAAATATGATTTTTGTGTACTCTTGCAGGATTCCTTGGAATCCGACGGTACATTTGTTGCTGAAGGTCGTCACGATATCCTGGTTGAAGCAATTGGACGACCTGAACACTCTGGTCGTGTTCGTGCCGCTGGACAAGGGGTCGGAATTAAACTTTATTTTGGAGTTTCAGAACGACAGCCATCCTCCTCCTCCAAGAAGGAAACTCAAATGAAGACTAAGTTACGTGAAGAAATAATGGAGGAGATGAGAAAGGAGACTGATTTGATGTGGCTGGAGATGAAAAAGGAGAATGATCGAATGCGACAAGAGTTTCTATCGCAACAAGTTTGTGCTGAGCCGATTGAACCCCTTGTTAGTCCCACTCCCAAGAGCACAAAGGGGAGTTGTGCGGCTCCTCCAACATCAGGGGATGATATCAATGGGCAGACAGAGGATTGTGAGCTACTGGTAGTGGGCGGCAAACTTCCTCGGGTGGTGGCACTTGGAAAAGTCTATAAAAACGCCACCACCTTACATAACGTTCCTCTCTCCCCTGATGTGGCGAAGGTAACTGTTGAAAAAGTACGATTTTCTGATGCTCGTGTTCCACTACCTTCAGATGAGGTAACCACTGTGGCCGATGCATTTCAGACATTCGTTGCCTGGCCCAGAGAGCTCATTCGATCTATGCCCGAACCTCATGTAATAATTTCGTTTCATTATATTATTTTTTATTTATATTTATATATTACATATAATTTAATACAAATGTTGTTTATCTTGTAGGAACCTTTTCAGCCACCAACTCCGAAAAAGAAGCGTGAGGTTCCAGTTGACGATCCTATGGCTTCCCTACGTCTCATTGCTAGTCAGATTGGCAATGATCCTTTTCCAGTTCCGTGGGATAATACATTTTTTCAAATCAACACTGAACTGCCACTGATGATTTACAACACAGATTTATCAGAATTTATATCTGGGAACCAGGAGCTCAATATAAGTATAATTCAATTTTTTATGATGTAAGTATCTTTACCTATTATTCAATTTACTTTATGTTAAATTATTATTGATTATGCTTTAACTAAAAACTTGTAGGTTTTTGCATAGAGTCTGTATCACTGAGGGGAAGGAAAATATGTATGGATTCGTAGATCCTGCATATACTAATCCCGTTGGACCAAACTCAACTGAGACTCAAGCATACATCACTAACATCCTGGAAAAAGAGGGAAAACAAATTTATTTATGCCCTTACATTAATGAGTAAGTTTAATTATATGTCATCAATTATTATTATTTCATGTTTTAAATATTTACTAACTCTTTTCAATGATCATATAGGCATCATTGGCAGTTACTTGTCTTATCAATGGTTGATAAGACTGCTGTGTGGTTCTGTTCCCTACACAAGAAGATGCCCACAAAATTTAAGGATATCATTGATACGTAAGTATAGTATAAACTTAACTTTGTATATGTTACTAATTAACCATCTACTAACGAGGTTTTTTGTATTAACCAGTTCATGGCGTGGATATAACATCCTAAAAGGTCGATCCAGTTCAAATAATTTGAACTACATAAGAGTAAAGGTTTGTAATTTTTTTCTTTCTCTATTATCATTGTTTATCAATATACTAACATATTACTTTTTATTGAATTATATAGTGTAATAAACAACCAGGAAGCTATGAGTGTGGCTATTACATTATGCAATGGATGATTACCATTATAAGACTAGGTGTTAAAACTGGTTGGAAGGAGGTATATGTTAAATCATTTTTATAATTCTTGAACATATATATATCTAGAAACTAATTTATGTCAACTTTGCAATGCAGTTATTCACAGAAGAAACACCAATGAGTGAGGAAGGCATTTCATATGTTAGAGATTCTTGGTCCACATACTTCATTAATTTTTATAACTCTAGCATAAGTAAACAACATTAGTGGTTTTATTATATGTAATTTGATCACTTGTAAATGTACATTTTGATGATTTCAATTGGTTACTACATTTTTGTATTTGTCTGGCTGGGTTTAATCATTATGCAGGTTATTTAAATATATGGTTTCTGCACAAAACAGGATGTACCAAAAAAAAAAAACACTATTTACAAATGCGGTCATTTACCAAGACCGCATTTGTAAATAGTGAATTCGCATTTACAAATGCGGTCTTAGTAAATGACCGCATTTGTAAATAGTGATTTATGAATGCGGTTTTTACCAAGACCGCATTCATAAATCCTAAACCCCAAACCCACTCCCTAATTCAGAATAATATACAAATGCGGTTACCTAAAATGACCGCATTTGTAAATGTGATTTATGAATGCGGTCATAGGACCGCATTTGTAAATTCCAGATTTACAAATGCGTGTTGATCAAATGCGGTTCTATGACCGCATTTGTAAATTTAAAATAGCCGCATTTGTTTAACTTATCTGCACTAGTGAAGCTAAAGAAAGAAGCAACCTTATGGTGGTCATCTTTGCTACTGGAGAGAAAGTATCAATGTAGTCAATGTCTTTTGTTTGCCACTAACCTTGCTTTATACCTTTCAATTGTCCCATCAGCCTTATATTTTATTTTGAATACCAATTTGCAACCTATGGTAGCTTTGTTCTTAGGCAGACAGTCTCCTAAGTTTGATTTGACTCTAAAGCATATATCTCACATTGTATAGCTTTTCTCCAACAGTCATGTTTCACAACTTCAGAATAAGTGTTTGGCTTAACATGTGAAGAAAGAGACATAACAAAAGATTTGTAAGAAGGTGATAAATTGCTATAAGAAAAAACAGAATCCAAAGGATATTTAACTCTTGAAGATACACTGGAAACATTAAGATTACAATGATAATCCTTTAAATACTCAGGTGGTCTTTTTATTCTTGTGCTCATTCAGACAAATGGATCTGATTTAGAACTTTGTTCTATATCATGGTTTTCATTGAGATTTTGATCTATATGGGAACAATCTTATTCTAAAACCTTAATTTCTGACTCACAATTATTATCACTATTATTTTCAACATTATCACAAGGTGTATTATCACAAGGTGCAAGAATGGCTTGTGATGGCTGACTTAAAACAGATTGATCTTCAGCAAACAAAATTTGATCATTAATGTCAGAACTGTTAGTTTCATTGCTAGTATCTTGAACTCTTTGGTATGGAAAAACATGTTCATAAAAGACAACATCCATAGACACAAAAATTTCTCTTGATTGAATATTCAACAAAATATATCATTTTGTCCCCCTTTGAAAACCAATAAAAACACATTTTGATGCTCTTGGATCAAATTTTCTTCTATTTGTTGACAAAGTGCTAGCATAACATAAAGAACCAAACACCTTTAATCCATTAAAATCTGCATCAGTTTTGAAAAGCATTTCATGAGGAGAAGAATAGTTTAAAACAGGTGTGGGAAGCATGTTTATAATATGCGCAACATGTATCACAGAATATAACCAATAAATTTTGGGTAAATGAGATTGTATCATAAGAGCTCTTGCTACATCTAATAAATGACCATGTTTCCTTTCAACTATACTATTTTGTTGTGGAGTATTGACACATGATGTTTGATGTATTATTCCTTTACCGACAAAAAAATTGGTCATGACAAACTGACTTCCATTATCACTTCTTATTATTTTTATTGTTGTCTCAAACTATGTTTGAACAAAAATAACAAAATGTTCCAAAACCTTAACAACTTCATATTTTTGTTTCAAAAGAAAAATCCATGTGTATCTCGAATAGTCATCAACTATGGTCAAGAAATATTTATGACCATGAATTGATGGTATTGAGTATGATCCCCAAATATCTACATGAATCAAATCAAAACATTTTTTTGATTTAGATGTACTAATAGGAAAAGAAAGTCTTTTTTGCTTTGCAAAATGACAAACATCACAAACAAAATATTTGTTATATTTAACATAAGGAAATTTATTCTTGATAACATCAATACATTTATTTGAAATATGACCTAATCAAAAATGCCAAAGGGTTTCTAGATCACTAGCACTGACAATAACAATATTGATGATGTGTGTAGATTCAAGGGGTTTAATTTGAAATTTCTGGTAAGATGGGATCTTGAGTATATAAAGTCTATCTTGCATCTTAGCAGAACCAATTATTTTCAAGGAGTTTTTGTCTTGAATGTGATAACCATTAGAATCAAAGGTAAGAACACAAGATAGTCTATCAATCAATTTTGTCACTGAAAGAAGATTAAAAGTGAAGCAAGAAATATACAAAACATTGTTTATGACATGATTTTGATTGAGAAAAACACTTCCAGAATAATTGGCAATGACTTGATTTCCCTTTTGTAATTTGACATAAATAGGATCAATTTGATGATACGAAGTGAAGTAAGTTAAGATGAACAAATTGTTAGAATGGATGGCTTTAAACTAGAGGGGGGGTGAATTGTTTAAAGAAGATTTTCGCAAACTTTTAAAACAAGAATGAATTTATCTCAGGAAACAATTGATAAAAAATTCAGTTTATCAAAAAACATAAAGCAAAGCACAACACTGGAAAAACAATCGGTTGTTTTACCGAAACAATCGGTTGTTTATACCAGTTATCAAATACAAAACTGAATTTAAAGAGATAGGGATAGAGAGATTGCACACAGATGTTTATACTGGTTCACTCCAAATCCAGAGCTACATCCAGTCTTCTCAGAAACCCTGAGGAAATCCACTAAGCAATCACAACTTGATCACTTACACAACAACCAAGAGAATCACCTTGAACACCTCAAGACACACACTCTTCTTGGCCAACACACCAACACCAAGAACACACAGCCAATCTCAGCAAACACAGAAATGAAACTTGTTTCACAGAGTACAAGGATTAAACTTGTTACAAAAGATAATTTGAAATCAATACAAGCAGAATCCTATTCCACAACTTTGATCAATCACAAACTTTCAGCAATCTCAGCTCTTTGAAAAACTCAAAAACTCTTAGCAAAAACTTGTCAAAGATTAATTCTCAAATTTGTTTTTCTGAATTTATTCAAAGATGTAGTTTGTTATCAAATCTTAACAAACTCTTAAATTGCATTAAAAGATTGGTCAAAGCATTTAATGACTGGAGCGTAATCAGTTAAATCATTTAAAGCTCAATCAAAGATAAAACAGTTTTTCTGTTATGGTCCCAAAACAAACAATCGGTTATTTCTTCGAATCAATCAGTTGTTTTGGTTCTTAACAGTTCAACTATTTTAAAAATAGTTTTCAATCTTTTTCTCAAAACAAATAAGTATAAACAATCGGTTGTTTCGACAAAACAATCGGTTGTTTTAACTTAGTTTGAAAACATTTTACTTTCACAAATATTGAGATGCTTATGCTTTAGATTCGATCAAAGGGTGGATTACAATACTCAAACTACCCCAGAACTATACTAAACCAGCACAGCAACACCAAGCACAACCAAGGCTTCAACATCCTTCAAAGGGTTTGGATTCTTCAAAGCTTGAACACCACTTGGTTCAACACAAATGTGATCAGTAGCACCACTATCAATAATCCAAGAACTAAAAGAAGAAATAAAGTTATTACCAATTTGTGTTATCATGTTGGAAGGAATAACAAAGACTTGACTAGAAACATTGTCACTGGACTTGACCTGTTGTAAAAGAGCTAACAATGTTTGATATTGCTCAGGAGTAAAACCAATTTGTTGAGACTCCACTTCTAACTTTGAACCTTCATGATTATGCTCATTATTGTTAAAATTTGTATTGTGAAAGGCTGCATGACTCTGATGATGGTTCTGATTTTTAATTTTGAAATGAGGTGGAAAACCACGTTTTTTATAGCATGTATCAATGGTATGCCCTGTCTTTCCACAATAACTGCAAATTTTGGAAGTATATCCTCCTCCATAGCTTCCTCTTCCATATCCACAACCCATGTCATAGGTCATAACATTGTTATTATAACCTCCTTTGCTAGTAGCAATCATTGTCTTGGATTGATCACCAAAAACTTTCCTCTCTTGTTGTGTAATGAGAGAGTAAACTCTATTCAAGGATGAATTATCTGATGAACTAACATGGTAAGGTGAACAAAGATCTTGTGAGGGATCAACAACTTCACCCATAGATAAATGTAGCAACTAGAGCTCTAATTAGAGCTCTGATACCATATTACGAAATAGAACAGAGATGAATAAAAGAGAACAAAAGATGAACAAAAGAGTAAAAAGAAGGTAAAAGATGAGAAAGAATATCTCTCTTTTCTTGTTATTGAAATCAAAACAAATGGTTTGAATATATACAAGTAGTACACTCATTCTAGGTTTAACTAAAGAGGAAAATAATCAATAATTAAATACTAGAATCATAACACATAAAGACAAAATAAAGGTTATTCACCTCTATAAAGAGAAACAACTGATAATTAGAAAAGACACCCAATTAATATTAGGATCCTTCTATAACTCTGGTATCCGTATCCTTTAATACCTCGCCACAAGCAGGGGAGCAAATATTGATGAGACCCAGCTTGGAACAAATATTCTTAAAAGATTGAGGACTTATGTATCTCACTAATACCCGACCTGACATAACATTTTCTGTACAACAACTTTCTCAGTTTCTTGCTAAGCCTACAATTGATCACTATAATGCAGCGATTAGAATTCTCAGATATATCAAAGGGGCTCCAAGTCTTGGTCTATTTTTCTCTTCCACTACCTCTGTTCATCTGAAAGCCTTCTGTGATAGTGATTGGGGCACCTGTAGTGATTCAAGACAATCCAGTGACAAGTTTTAGTGTGTATCTTGGGAATTCTCTCATATCTTGGAAATCAAAGAAGCAAGAAACAATATCAAAGAGTTCTTGTGAAGCTGAATACAGGGCAATGACCACTGTTACATGTGAAATTCAATGGCTAACTTATCTTCTTCAAGATTTCAAAGTTCCTTTTGAGCAACCATCTCTTTTATACTGTGACAATGACTCAGCAAGATACATTGCAGCAAATCCAGTGTTTCATGAGCGTACAAAACATATAGAAATAGATTGTCACGTGGTCCGGGAAAAATTAAAGAAGGGTCTCATCCATTTGCTTCCCATTTCCACCACAGAGCAACTGGCTGATATTTATACCAAAGCTTTAAGTCCACTTCTTAATATGGTATCAAAGCCATTTCGAGCCTATCCTAGCAAGTGTTTGTTGGGCTTATCAGGCCACCCGCTATCGGGCCGTTATCGAACCACCCATAATATGTTATCCCACGCACGAGCTGTCATTTCGACGTGAGGGGGTGTGTTGGAGATCCCACATCGACTAGAGATTAGGACATTTCATTGTATATAAGTGGGTGAAAACCTCACCTCATAAGTCGGTTTTATGGGGTTGAGTTGGGATTAAAGTTCACTTTGTAATACATCTTGAAATGGCTTCAATATTCATCAACGCAGGTATCTCGCTTCATCTCTTTCCTGTTAGATGCTCAATAAGAAAACTTCATATGTCAACTTCATACACATTGTTCCTTGCTTGTTAGACGTTGTTCCTTTAACCATTTCTAGAAACATTAGAATTATCAATTGACATAATAATCATCATAATAAAGCATGGGCATCACTGAATAATACTTTTAATATCTTCGAATTATGGAGACCTTATATTCTCAAAATACTAATTGTAAACATATTTTCAAATTTTTTTCCAAGTTAACACAAGATTTAAAAGTTTGAACCATAATCATATTTTAATATGGAAATATTTTCATGAAATATGTTTCAAAAAACTCTTTAATATGATAAATATGTGTGTTATGTTTTTCCAAAAACATTCCAGTTAAAATAATGTTCATTCAAAAACTTTTCAATAAAAACTCAATTTTATTCCTTAATGCATAGTTGTATTAGAAATAGTTTATAATCAATATAAAAAGTGCATTTCATTATCAAAACATTAAAGCACATAATATTTCATATTTTTAATATCTTTGTTTTTCATTCTTAAATAAGAAAACTTTCCAAAATCATTCATTCATTTATCTTATTTGAAAACTCTATTTAGTATGAATTAATATCATCAAATAAGGTTAAAAAACATTAACAAAGTGATAAAAAGTGTTATAGAAATGTAAAAGTTAAGTATAAACACTTCTTGATATGATAAATCATCTGACGAGTAAAAGAAGAGATGATCGTTCGTCACGTGCAAGCTCCAATGATTGTCTAGTGTGTTTATTGGTGAGTTTTCCTCGTGCTTTTGAAGCATTTGCCTTAATGTAGCTTTAAAGACCATCTAACAAGATCGTTTACTCACATGTGAGATCATCTTACGCGTCTATTCACAATTGCACTTTCTAGCTAGTCAAGTTCCCACTTTGATTATTTTCTTTATAGCATATAAGCACTCAGAGATTGTCTATTACTAATATGAAGACTAGGTCATCTGGTATGTTTAAGATAACACTTCTTTTTTATTACTAACATGTAATGCATCAATATATCGTCCGATAAAATCTTTTATTTTGACCATGTGCCATTGAATCATCTAAACTTACACTCTAACATCTACACATAAGTGAGCTTCGTTATAAATCATAACACAAATTTTAACCATTAAACAATTCTTCGTTAGAAAGGAAACTTGTGCTTCCAGCTTTGTCGGGTCTTATATTTCCTTTAATAGTTTATTGGAACAAAATACAAATCAGGGAATAATTTAATTTACAATATAATTCGTAGGAATCACTGAAACAATATTTTTGAATTTCTTTTCATTACATAAACTTTTTATATTCAATTATTTCACAGTTAATTTTGTATTAAAAAACTTTTGAAGTTAACATTGATCAAAATGTTGAAGCGTAATTAGTTTTAACCTAGATATAATCTCATTAATTATATTTCAAAAAACATTTAATATAGAAACAATTCAAACTCTGGTTTTTGAAAGCTTTTACACCGATGTGCTATTTACCCAAGTCCATTAATCTTATTCGAAAATGATATTTTCTATAATTTAGAAATGTCAAATAAGAGAAAAACATAACATTTAAAAATAAGGAAAAAAAATAACTAATTTTTAAAAATAAAAGAAAAACAAAAAAATTAAAATAAAGAAAAAAATAATTAATTTTTTAAAATAAAAGAAAAACAACAAATATTTTAAACAAAGAAAAAATAAATATCTTTAAAAATAAAATAAAAACAAAAATATAGAAAAAAAAATAATAAAAGAAACTTAGGGTTTGAATGGACTCCATGATTCACAAGCCTATGTATCCTTCATCCTCATTAGGGTTAACTTTGGGACATAAAATGATCATGACACTACTAGACAAAGTATTCCATTCCTTGCAGAATCTTCTACAAATGTTGATACCAAATCAAATCTGACTCCATTGAATATAAAAGATAATGATAATTCCAAAAAAGAACAATTCTCATATCCTACTACTTATTCTAATGAGATTTATTTATCACTTAAACTTTAGTTTTGATCTTATTTTAATATGAGTCAAAGTTGTTTGTTTGACGGGTGATTACTCTCTTATTTTAATTACCCAAACACTTTGATATTTTAATTTCAAATTATAAAAGCCAAAAATCCCCAATACTTAGTGAGATAAACTTTAAATATTGAACAATGTGCAAAACTTTAATTGAGAAAATATTGGCATTGTAAAAATAATTTTGCATGAGAATTAAAGAAAAATAAAATAAATTAGTAAAAGAATTCAATTGATAAAATTGAGATTAAGCAACCCGACAAGGGAGAAACATGGATATGGTATTTGTAAAATATATAAAATCATAATGTTATTAAAGAAAATAACATACAATATTTTAAATTAATTGACATTTATGCAACATATAAGAGTCATTCATATCGATGTCTCAATTATGAAATTATTAAGAATATCTCCTAAACATTAATTCCTTAAATATTTAAAAAACATTCTTATCATTAAAAAGAGATGTTATATAACAATTGATATATTCTAATTTATGTCTAGTATCAAAAGATATAATTCTCATTTATGTCAAATTCTTATAAGTATTTTTTAGTTAAATCCAAGAATCAAGTTCACGAATAAAAATTCAAGCTTTAAACACAAGATCCATGAATCAAGTTCATGAATAAAAATTCAAGCTTTAAGCACAATCCAAGAATCAAGTTCATGAATAAAAATTCAAAGCTTTAAACACAAAATACAATAATCAAGTTCATGAATAAAATGACAATACCAATATCAAGGAAGAAAAAAATATCATATATCAATATTATCAGGATTCATCATAGTTTGAAAAGATTACATTCAATCCCAAAGAAATGAGTTAACCACTCATGGTGACCATTACATGCACCAAAGCAAAAGAAAGAGATCCATAATGTTTCTCCTTAACAGTTGATTCCTAGGGTTTCCTCCCTCCTCTTTCTTTCTGCCTTACGCTCTTATTTAACCTATTTGGACTTAACCTAAGTGGCATCTTTATTCATAACACATCTCTTTCTTCATCTTTCCTTAAATTCCTAAAAATAACAAAAAATTGAGAATAAATAATTCTATTAATCTCGTAACACCAAAATGTATTATTAAATTCTAAATTTTCAAATTAGTGTTGAGTCATAGCTTAATCAATAATTAAAATTAATAAATGTCTAAGTTTTTGCATAAAATTTCACTAAACAATGACACTTATTATAAATGCATTATCCAATGATTTTGATAGGATTCTCTAGGCAGCTTTATGGTGCAACTTTCAAGCTGCTTCAACAAATTGGCTAAGGAATTGCATAAGAAAACTGATATCTGGTCTAGTGTTGATTAAATACAACAGTCTTCCAATGACTCTTCGGTATGCAGTATTATCATGCACTAGTGTGTTTTTGATAAAATAATCTCTCATTTTTTCTTGACCATGGATGTTCTAGCTAGTTTGGTACTCAACATATCTGCATAAAAAAAAAATTTAATAACCTAAAGGGGTTGAGTACGCAAAGAAAACAGAGACCCAAAAAGGAAGAGAACGTTAAAAAGCTCCATCGTCTGATCTTCGTCTGACGCATTCTCTGTACGAACTTCGTTTGATATATATCTTTGTTTGACGAGTTCTTCGTCTTATGTGATGTTATTTCATCTTATGGTCTTTTATGCACAACGGTTCTTCCTTTTATTATTCACTTTGACTATATTCATTTCAAGAGTGAACATGAAGACTGGATCGTCTACACAACATTTACACGGTTTCGTCTAACAACCTTTTCTCTTGTTGTACCGTCTAGTGAGTCTTGCTCTTTTTCTTTTATTTTTTTCTAATCTTGTGATACACATGAATAAGCTTTGTCATATCATAATACACCTTATAGTGTTTGTTATCATCAAAACATGTAGACACTTAATCATGAAATTATCTAATGAGTATGGTTTCGTATATGACTCAACACCAACTAATTCCTAAACTTGAATAAACTCAATCATCTACAATTTAATTGAAATTAAAGATGGACTACTCTATTACATGGAATCTTTACTCCTATACCATGACAATATTTAAAATGTTTATTGTGAAAATAGAAACTCTGTTTAAAGTAATTCTTATTCCTTTTAAGTATAATCATTAACTATAACAACTCATTCAACCATACAAATAAAAAAAGTTATTCATTAATTCAATTTATATTTTGTGTATTTAAAAAGTATAAATTAATTTTATATTTTTAAAATTACCCAAATTATATATATATATATATATATATTCATGATTCACATTATATCGGCTTAATACTTTGACTCATAATTTACATATCACTTTCTTTTGAGAACGTATTCTAATTGTTTTTTTTAATAGAATTTGATGATAAAGTTTTAAAAAATAAAAAATAAATGAAGATCTAAGAATTTTTCTTGACAATAGTTAACAAATAATATTTATTGATCAAAATTTATTTTTCGCAATTGTGTTGAAATATGATTTCTTCTAACAATTTCTCACTCATATTACAAATTATAACTTTTTTTCACACTCTTGCATGCAAGTATTCATCACGTTCTTCACAAGATCATGAGAACCTGAAAAACAAGTAAAGTCAATGGTCAAAATCATAACAAAGTAAAGTCAATTATAAAAATTATGAAAAGAATAATTAATGAAATCAAATATAGAGAAAAAAATATAATAAAACCCTGAAAATAAGTAGATATTTTGAGAATGTACATACCGATGTTGATGGCAATGGACTTCATTAAGCGACAACTAGTAATACAATTATAAATAGGATCAGAGGATAGTTGACTACAGTGTGATTGACAATCTTCCATACATTTTGAATATAATTTAGGAAATGGTTGTTGAGGTTCACATTTGAATGCACACTTGACTTTGCATAAAACTCCATCAATTTTGCTATCTAATTCGGCTTGTGTAAAACTTAATAGAAACATGACCATAATTATAACTCCAAGAATTTTTATTTCAAATTTTCCCATCACTCTTCTCTAAATTCTTTCCAATGATCTAAAATTTGTATAAAATGCCAGATTTCTCTTGTGATAATTCAAGAAATCTAAACATGAATTTATAGAGAAAATATTGTAATATTTTTTTTTACTCTTTGAAAATATTTAATTAGTCAAATATACTTTAGTAAGAAAAAATATTAATATAATGTACATATTAATAATTTATTTACTATTTTCTTCTATAATTAATATTAATATATGTAACGAATGTAAAATTTTGACTAAATAGTTTTTTTTAAATATTAAAGCCGATTTAATGATATATATATATATATATATATTTACTTGTATTTATTTAACAAAAAAATCATAAGTGCATTATTAAAAAAATGTAACCAGTTTAAATGTGTCTTTTTATTATAAATTTAATAAAATAAGAAAAATAATACGGAAATACATAATTTATCTCTAATTATCTGGATGTATACTATATTTGGTAAATGTAATGCTTGATAGTTTTCAACCGTCAAATTTATCATAATATACATTAATTTTGTATTTTCAAAACATAAAACATTTATTAATTTCAATAAAATGTAACTATCATACAATAAAAGCTTCATATTGTGTGTATAATAATAATATAATAAAAATATTTATTTGAAATAACTTCTTTATTCTTTTAAATATAAATAACGGGTTATTAGAACATATTCCAAGCCTATACTTTAAATATGTAGTGATAATATTTATTAAGGATGATATGTTGATAATAATATATAATAATTTATGGTTTAATATTTATATTCAGTGATTTGACTATACGGTATATTTATTTTTTATGTATAATTTGTTTTGTTATAATACTATATTTTAAATTGTACGAGGTTTAGCATACTTTTTTATCCTTTATAATATTAAAATAAAACAGTTTAATAATTATTGATTTTAAAATGAAAATTTGGATTTAAAAAATATTGAATTTGAAAACAGATAAAGAATCCAAATTCTTACAATTTTACCCTTTACGCAACTACGTTTTCTCAAATTCAAATAATTATTTTTAATAAAAAAATTATCCACAGAATAAAAAAATTACAGACAACAAAATTAAAAGAAAGATATTTATTTTTGTTATTACTTTTAATAAAAATATTTGTTATAATTTAATAATATATTTTTATTTGAATAGTGATTATAACAACATGTATTTAGATGATTCATGTTTTAATAAAAATAATTAATTAATTAATTTAATAAAATAAATATTTGTATAATTTACTTTTATTTTAAAATTATTAAATATTTAATCTTTTAGAAATAACGGTTATATATATAATAGTAATTTTTACCTTTTAATATGTATAATTTATTCTTTAAACAAAAAACATATTGTTATAATTTAATAAATAAATTCATTTTCAAAAAATCTACTTAGTATAAATTGTAGACAAGCTTAAATATATTTGTTCTTGTCGGTTGACTTACTCGTCTGTTGACTTTGGTGACAAGCGCTAGTCCTTGTCTGTCTCTTCGAGAATTTGTTCTATCTCCTGTTGCTCTGGGACGCGGCTCCGTTGAAATAGAGAGGGTCCTATCTTTTGATTGCACTTTGACGATCAAGTCAGTAAAGGGCTTACTAGAATTTAAGAAGTATTCAGTTTCAATCTTAGAAACAACGTACCTTAACTTGGAGTCTCAAAACCCTTTTATAGCTTACCTTTTGTAACAACTTTCTATCACGAGAATTTAATCTCAACTGAAAGCATACTCAACAAGATAAACACATTCTATTCAGGGGTGCCTTCTCTCAAGGTTCTACAACATAAAAGAATCTTATCTCTAAGGGTTTACTGCCCAAACGGGACCCAATCACATGGCCCAACAGCCGAGTTGACCTGCATGTGCTATGCATCGAGATCCGACCACAGAGCACTGAGCCCAAAACACTCTGGTCCAGTACACAAGCCCCCAGGCTCAAGCTAAGCTTGCTTCAACGAAGATACTATTCGCGTGCTCTGGTGGCTTACGTGTCATTCTCACAATGGGAAAACGTGACACAACGCACAAAGCATTTCTGAGGTGATATCTCACCATATTTAATCCTAAACGCACACGTGACATTTTCATTAACGGTGGAAAGGCGTTGTTGCTTGCCATTCCTACATTTGTTTAAGTTAATGTTCGAAAGCCTTCTTCACTCACTGTTTCATTTCTCCTATATTTGTGAACCCTTCGCGCCTCTCTCAAATTCACTACGCCTCCTTCGCGAACCTGGGAAAACTCCTCTTCCTAAATCGCTCCCTGAAACAAGGTACTTCCTCTTATTCAACCCATTACTCTACTCCTGTATTTGCATGATGACCTGTTTGGAATATTTGTTGCGATCACACTACCTAAGCTACATCTTTTTTGGATTTATTCTTTCTTGCTTATGCTCGTCGTTATTTTTGTTGGTTATATGGTTTCACTTGAATCTGAAATTTATCCTTGCATGTGGGTTTCTTTGCCTGAATGTGTGTTTGAATTTGCTTGTGTTTGTATTTATAGATACTTTTTACGATGGATTACCAAACTCTGTACCCCTGGGCACCCAGAACCTATTAGAAGAAGTTTCGATATATATCTCTCACGAACAAATAGTGGCCTATATGAAATCAAACGCCAAAAAAAATGTCATTTTTTCAGAGAGAACAATAGAGCCCTTAGGGTAATCCCGTATAGAGAATATGAGCATGTGTTTGTTGTGACGAGTCCTCGGACCCTAAGGATCCCTTTTGTTATATAACTCTCACGAACATATACTGGCCTATATGAAATCAAACGCCAAAAAAAGTGTCATTTTAGCAGAAAGAACGATAGAGCCCTTAGGGTATTCCCGTGTAGAGAATATGAGCATGTGTTTGTTGTGACGAGTCCTCGGACCCTAAGGGTCCCTTTTGTTATTTTTATGCCACCGTCTTAAAAGAGATTCTTCTTCGTTTACCTTTATTCAATTTTGAAAAAGAACTCCTCATCAAGATCAACGTGCTCCTGCCCAGCTACATCGAAATAGTTGGGCATTTGTTCGGGAGTTTTCAATTCTTTGCACATAGTTTGGTCTTTTGCCATTTGTGGAAGTCTTCCTATATTTCTATGAGGCCAAACATCTAGGTTGTTAACTCTAGATTTCCTTTAATGGGGTGGGTGGGAGAGCATTGTTATCGCTTTTCCAACAATCTTACAAAGGCTTCAAGGGCAAATTCTTGAAGACACGCCCAACAAGAAGGACCCAACTCTTCTAGATGGGTTTCCTTTATATTGGATCAAGGAGATGATTGGCCTGGATCAACAAGAAGGATTTGGCAAAAAGGGCCAAGGAGATGAGGGAAGTTGCTTAAGCGCCCCTAGCCCGGGATCTCAAACTCAAAGCTCTTGCCGCAACAGTTCCAACCTCCACTGAAGACGACGAGGAGACCTATTATGGGCTAGTCTTTAAAAAGAGAAGGAAGACAACAATTGCCTCTTCCGAGCTCTCCACATCAGATAGGCGAGCTCTCTCTTACCATGCTCCTCCACCAAGACAATCAACACCACACTACATGGTAGTGGTGCAAGAAGACGAGGGCACGAGCTTCCAGGAAGAAAGGACTATGGGACCAAAGCTTGGACGCTCCCTCTTTTCTCGAGAAGGCCTTACTGCCCAACAAGGCCAAGGAGAAGTTGATGGGCCTCGACGAGGATCGCTTGGTTGGGGAGACCATGAGGCAACTGGGGTAAGCATTGGCTACAAGCTGCTTAGTTGCCTCCAAGCTGAAGGAGTGGAGAGGGTTAGCTAAGAAGAAGTCCTATGACGTTGCTGAGCTCTATCAACAAATAGGAAACCTTCAAGGAGAAATTCAGCGACAAAGCTTCATGAGGAACTCCAATAGTTAAGACAATCACAATAAGAAGCCAAGGCCCTCCTGACTGAGAAGTCCATGGAGGCCATAGGCCTATCTGAGGAGAAAGTAAAACTCTTGGTTGAGGTGGAGAGGTTAAAGGGAGAACTGGTTGAGGTGACATACCAATTTACACTTATGCTAGTTCATTTAAGCTTAAAGGACAACAAAATTAAAACTTCCATCAAGCACGAAAAATCACAATGCTTTGGAAATCTAACCTCGAGATGATCCCTACTCTCGGCTGCAAAGAACCTCTTTATTCGTATGAGCGCTCTTCAGCTACTCCAATAAGGAACACATACTCTGATCTTTCTAAATAGGGACTTCGATACTTAGAGATTCGCACTTGATTTCTTCTCCCTGTGTTAAGGATGACTTGTTTACAATCATGACACATCTGACTCGAGCGTTGGCTTACGCATCCAGTCGATTCCTAAACAATCATCTTCACTAAGAACATTTACCTTGAGTGTTGACTTACACACCTAGTTAACATTACCTTTGTTTAGAGCATCTGACTCGGGTGTTGGCTTATATGTCAAGTTAGCTCTTAAACTAGCACCTTCACAGTGCATTACTACCCTACGAGGTTAATCTCAACCTTCATGTGAAGAATGCCCGAGCTCGGGTGATTTCACCAACCCAAGGTGGGTCATATTACCTGCCCACAGATGAATTTTTTTCCCACAGAGCGCCTACTCAGGTATGCTAATCGAGTAAGGTCGTCTTATCTGTCTTTAGTCAAACAATCTTAACTACAGTTGATCGTGAATCAGGGTACCTGCACTAAGAATCTTACTGAGACAAGGTCGTCTTACCTTATAGTGCATGAGCAGTTTCACACATGACGCTTACTCGAATAATTTTACTGACAAGTTGTCTTATCGTGTGTTAACAAAAAATAATTCTAATGCATCATCTTTCAAGAACAAATTTCCATTGGGTGACCTCGTTAAAAAACACTCGTAAGGGAAAAATAGTGTCGCCTTAGTTACCACATTGTTCATAAAGAAAACATCAGCAAAACATCTAACTGAAATAAAATTTATGGTTTGCACCATTCCATGTTCGAGGTATAGCTCCTCCTTCGAGGGTTTCAAGCCTGTAGGCTCCGTTCCCAAGCACCTCCACCACATAGAATAAGTCGATCCACTTTGAAGACAATTTATTCTCCAACTGATAGGGGTGAGCCTTTTGCATCACCAAGTCAGCAACCCAGAACTGTTGAGGCTTCAACTTGGTCTTCTGCTTCAACTCGATCTGTCTCTTTAAAGCTTCAGACCTGATACGAGCTTGTTCACGCACCTCATCTAGTAGATTCAGGTTCACCATCCTCCCTTCATTAGATTTTTCTATCGCGAAGTTCTCTAATCGAGGTGAGCTTTCTTGGATCTCTACAGGTATCATGACATCTGACCCATATACCAAATTGAAGGGTGTTTCCTTTGTGGTGAATTGAGGAGTGGTGTGATAGGCCCAGAAAATTCGAGGAACCTCTTTTGGCCAGGTCCCCTTGGTTTTTTCCAACCTCCTCTTCAATCGTCCAAGCAAGACTCTGTTGCTAGAATCGACCTGACCATTCGTTTGAGGATGCTCCACAAAGGCAAACACCTGTTTGATACTGAGCTTTGTGCATAGCGTGCATAATTGCTAACTTGCAAACTAGGTACCATTATCCGAGACCAAGTGCCTTGGGATCTCGAAATGACAAACAATGTTTTTCCACACAAAGTGTTGCACCTTGTGGGCGGTTATCTGCGCAACTAGTTCAACTTCTATCCACTTGGTGAGTACTCAATAACCACCATGAGGTACTTTGTCTGACGAACTGCCAAAGGGAAAAGACCTAAGATGTCTATTTCCCGAGTATGGAAAGGTTAGGGGCTATGTATTGACCATAGCTCCTCAGGGGGCGCATGATCCCAATCAGCATGCTTTTGACATTGTTCGCACCGCGGTGCATATCTCATACAATCCTCTTTCATAGTTGGCCAATAATACCCAACTCGAACGACCTTCAGCGAGAGAGTTCTTTCTCACACATGGCTTCCACAGATTCCTTCATGGAGCTCTGCTATGATACGAGTACACTAATCCTCACTTAAACAAGTGAGGATGGGATGGGTATAACCATGACGAAACAACTTTCCATCCACAAGGATATACCTCCCCACATTCCTCTTAACCGCCTTCGCCTCTGCAGGTTCTGTTGGGTGCAAACCATCAGCTAGGTAGCGCTGATATGGTGTCATCCAGGTCTCTACCACGTCGACCTGCAGGACCTCCAATGACGCTTCTCCCAACAAGTCATAGGTGCTTATCATGGGCACCTTCAACGTCTCTTGTGTCAATGATCAGTGCCTCCTTCCTCGTTCCGAGGTGACCTCCAGGGTTTCTACCTGGTTGACTTCAAGGTCTCTTGAATGACTACCTTTGTCGACCTCCCTTCCTGGAACTCGCTAGCTTGGACAACAAGTCTGCTTGGGATTTTTGTTCTCTAGGGACATGCACCAACTCGAATATGGAGAAAGCGACCTTCAGAAACATGACACACTTGCGATACGAGATCAATTGTGGGTCTTTAGCCTGGTACTCACCTATGACCTGCCCAGTAACCATTAATGAGTCATTTACCAACAAGCTTCGAGCACCCAACTCCTTGGCCAACATCATTTTAGCTATCAAGGCTTCACACTTAGCCTGATTGTTGTTGGTTTTGAAAGCAAATCTCAAGGTCTGCTCGATTAACAACCCACTAGGTCCTTCCATAATGACCCCAACACCTCTACCTTGTTGGTTAGAGGATCCATCCACCGAGAGGACCCAGTGGAAGTCATTACCATTTGCCTGGGTAGCCTCAGATGATAGTTCTGCCATGAAATCAGCATATACTTGGCCTTTAATAGCCCCCCTGGTTTTGTATTGCACGTCAAACTCAGACTGTTTGACTGCCCAATGAACCATCTGACCTGCCATGTCAGGCTTCTGAAGGACCTTGCGGATAGGCAGATCGGTCATCACTATTACAGTGAAACGCTGGAAATAATGGTGGAGTCGTCGTGTTGCAAATACCACTGCCAAGGCGGCCTTTTCAATAGCATGATATCGTACCTTCATCCCTTGCAACACCTTTCTCATGAAGTAAATAGGCCTTTTACTTTATCCTTCTCCTGCACAATGACCGAGCTGATTGCTCGATCGGTGACTACGAAAAAAACACGAATGGGAGTACCTGGCAGCGGTTTACAAAGAACAGGCGGGTTGGCCAGATACTCCTTTAACCTGAAGAATGTGTCTTCACACTCGTGAGTCCACATGAAACGGCTATTCTTCTTCAGGCATTGAAAATAAGGGTACCCCTTATCTCCTCCAACTGATAAGAACCTAGACAAGGCGGCCATGCGCCCAGTCAGCTGTTGTACTTCCTTCACACTAGCAAAGATCCTCATCCCAATGATTGTTGCACACTTGTCCAGGTTCACTTCTATACCCTGTTATGTGAGCAGAAACCCAAGGAACTTCCCTGCTTCCACCCCAAACACACATTTCTTTGGGTTCAGCTTTAAATTATACTTGGCTATCGTGCTGAACAGCTCTTCCAAATCAACAATGTGTTGATCCTTTTCTTCTGAGGTGACGACCATATCGTCCACATACGCTTGTACATTTCGCCCAATCATTGGGCAAGGATCTTGTCCATCGACCTCTGATAGGTGACACCACCATTCTTGAGACCGAAAGGCATGACGTTGTAGCAATAGCTAGAGAGCTCGGCCATGAAGGCGGTCTTGCTCTCATCTCGGGGGTGCATGCAGATCTAATTGAGAATGCGTCTAGGAAACTCAGCAATCGACAACCTGAAGCGTTGTCCACCAAGGAGTCTATGATGGGTAATAGATAAGAATCCTTGGGACAGGCTTTATTCAGGTTTGTAAATTCGACGCACGTCCCCCACCTCCCATTGGTCTTTTGTACCAATATCACATTTGCTAACCACTCAGGGTATTGAATCTCTCTTATGTGGCTAGCCTTCAAGAGCTTCTGCGTCTCTCCCCTGATGATCTGACGCCTCTCCTCGTAAACTTTCTTCTTTTTCACACTACCGACCTGACCTTCTCATCCATAGTAAGCCTATGACACAAGAAGTTTGGGTCTATCCCGGGCATATCCACGGACGACCAAGCAAAAGCATTCATATGCCTCGATATTACTCATCTATCTTGTCTAGTAGCTCTCGACCAGTGACAAGCCGAGTTTGAACTTCTTACCTTCAATTTCTTTCTCCTGAACCTTACCAGCAGGTTTAGGTCGCCTCTCCCTGGAGACTTCAGTTTGCATGATCATTTCTAGCTCTTGTGCCTGAGCAATGATCGAACACACTCCCCTTTTGGTTCCTTTCCAGATATTCCTTAAAGAATCCATCCTTTACCAGGCCTTCTAACTGATAGCCCAGAGTTATACAATGTTCCACGTCATGCCCAAACCCCTTCTGGAACTCCCACCGGGTCTCCTTTCGTGGCCCCAAGTTCTTGTCAGATTTTGGGGGGAATCTCAACTTATCTGCCATCCCTGGCATGCTCAACAAATCCTTGTAAGTCATCCAGAACCTTGGTCAAAATGGCAGGTCTTCCTTTGCCTTTTTCCTGGGCTGGTTCTTTCTAACTGTGTAGGATGCTCGCCTTGTGTCTGACCTCTTCTCGATCGCGGCTTCGTGGATCCTTAGAGGTTGAGCTCGGCTACCTTCTTTGGGCTTGGTTTGCCCTGGGTATGTGCTGTCACACTTCATAGATACTGCTTCTTTTGCACTGATGTGAGCAACAGCTCTACGTCGTATCTCCCAAAACGTTCTTGCTTGATTTTTTATTAATGAGACATTGAACATTCATGCCATGATCCCCTGCCCAAAGGCGTGAACCATCAAGGCCTCGTCCTGGGTCTGGAGCTTCACTCTGAATGCCCCAAACCTGTTCAGAATCCAAAAGAGTTGAGAAGGATCATATCAGACAATCCAAATGTTGGCAACTCACATAAGATGTAAACCCCTTGGGAAACTCAAAGTAGATGCATACATTTGCAAGTATCAAATACACATGGAACTTATACATATTAGACGATGCAAGCATCTTCCAAGCATCAGAAAGAGAATGATAAATTGGGAAGTGTCCATGTTGAATCCTTTACATTCTTGAAATATTTTATGACATCGGGTTTATACTTTCCAAGTTTTATTTGGCATTTGTAAATTATAGAAAACATTATTTTCAAATAAGATTAATGGATTTGAATAAATAGTATATTAGTGTAAAAGCTTTTGAAAAATAGAGTTTGAATTGTTTCTATAACAATGGTTTTTTGAAATATAATTAATAAGATTATATGTAGGTTAAAACTAATTACGCTTCATCATTCTAAATCAATGTTAACTTGAAAAGTCTTTTAATACAAAATTAATTGTGGAATAATTGAATATAGAAAGTTTATATAATGAGAAGAAATTAAAAAATATTGTTTCAATGACTCCCATGAATTATATTGTTCATTGATATGTATTTCGTTCCCATAAACTTTTAAGGATATTGAAGACGCGCACAAAGTTGGAAGCATAGATACGGATACGGACACTGACACGACACAGATACAGACACGAAGATACGTATAATCTCTAAAATGTAGGACACGGGACACGGATCTATGTATTATATAATTTTAAATTATTTAAATTAAAAATAAATATTTATGTGCAAAAGTATGTTTCAGATTCTTTTGGGAGCAGGAAGATATTTTTCATGACTGGTTCAAAAAACTTTGTTCCTTATTTTTATAATCATAATAAAAATTTATACAATAAATTTGATTTTTTAGAAAATTATTGTATTTATACCTTTTAAAATTGTGTTTTAGAATCGTGCTATAATTTTTAAAAATCTAACAAATATTTTTTGAATTGAACACTTCACCGATAAGTGTCGTACGAGTGTTGACACCGATACGTGTGTCCGACACGGATATGCCATTTAAGATAAGTGTCCGAGCCTCATAGGCTGGAAGCATAAGTTTTCTTTCTAACAAATAACCGTTTAATGATTAAAATTAGTGTTATAATTTATGACAAAGCTCACTTATGTGTAGATGTTAGAGTGCAAGTTTAGATTATCCAATGGCACATGGTTAAAATAGATGATTTTATAAGACGATATATTGATGCACTACATGTTATACATTTCTTAAAGTATAAGACAATCCAAAAAGAAGTGTTATCTTGAACATATCAAGTGATAGAAAATCTCTAAGTTCTTATAAGTTATAAAGAAAATAATCAAAGTGGGAACTTGACTAGCTAGAAAGAGCAACTATGAATAGATGCATCAGACGGTCTCACAGTAGTGGAATGTGACCAAACATAGATGGTCTCTAAAGCTACATCAAGGTAGACGTTTCAAAAGCACGAGGAAAGCTTACCAATAAGCACACTAAACAACCACTGGAGCTTGCACGTGACAAACTATCATCTTATCTTGTACTTGTCAGATGATCCATCATATCAATGAGTGTTTATACTTAACTTTCATATTTCTAGAACACTTTTTGTCACTTTGTGAATGCTTTTTTTAACCATATTTGATAATATTAATTCATATAAAACACAATTTTCAAATAAGATAAATGAATGAATTACTTTTTAATGTTCTCGTATTTAAGAACGAAAAATAAAGATACTAAAAATATGAAATATTACGTGCTTTAATGTTTTGAGAATGAAATACACTTTCTCTATTGAGTATAAACTATTTTGAATACAACTATGCATTAAAGAATAAATTGAGTTTATATTACAAATATTTTGAATGAACACTAGTTTAACTAGAAAGTTTTGGAAAAACATAACACACATATTTCTCATATTAAAGATTTTTTTCGAAATATATTTGGGAAAATATTCCCAGGTTCAAATATGATTATGGTTCAAACTTTTAAATTTTGTGTTAACTTGAAAACAATTTGAAAATCTATTTACAATGAATATTTTGAGAATAGAAGGTCTCGATAATTCGAATATAGTAAAAGATAATATTCAGTGATACCTGTGTTTTATTATAATGATTATTATGTTCATTGATACTTATAATGTTTCCAAAAATTATTAAAGGAACAACGTCTAACATAAAAGAGATGAAGCTGAAAATAGATACTTGTGCTCATTTCAAGATGCTAAGAGAAAAGATTTGCAAAAAGAAAGATGTTTTGAAGTGCAAACAAGTGATACAAAGTATTAAAGGCTCATATATGAACTTTGATGTTTGAGTGTCAAACATGAAGAAGACAATAAAGTGTTGAAAAGAGAAAGATTCATGTTTATACATATAAAGGAATAATTTGAAAGGATAATTATATGTTAAAGATGTGTAAATTACATCAAAGTTAATGTTTCCATTTCGAGCGTGTATTACATTGAAGATTGAAGAAGAACAACGTGACATATTTCTACGATTGATCAAGTTAAGAAGATTCAAGTTGCAACTTTCGCATTTGAAGAATATAAAGTAATTAGTATCTAATGGTTAGATATTAATAATAAAAACTACTTTAGATACCAATAATTTTTTTAATCTTTAAAATGATCTCTAATTTAGTCAAATAATAACAAACTATTTTATCTCTAAAATTAGTTGTTATTTAATTATTTTCTTATAATAAGTACAGTAAGTTTGATAAGTTCATGGTTGATTGCTTAATGACTATTTTTTTAGAATCTTGACTACTTCACATTAAGGTTAGATGCAATGTGAAGAAGAGGTTTATCACCTATTAAGGTTTGTTGCAATGTGAAGAAGAGGTTTATCACCTTTGTAGAAGTGATTTTTGTGATCCATAAATTGACATATGGCTCATCAGTTAAAAGTGATTTTTGTGATCCATAAATTGACATTGACATAAATTGACAATAGACTGACTATATGCATTAAAAATGAAAAATGTCAAGTAACCTAAAATGATCATGCTAACCCAACAATCATTCTCAAGTAACAAAACTTGTAAATTTAACATACTTTTTGACAATATATCAAATGTATGTTTAATGAAATTATGTCACCACAATCATGTAGTGATTATAAAATATTTAGTTGACAACAGGTGTTAGATTTCGACACATTTGTGAAAATCATTTGAATGCATAGGAGAAAAGAAAAATATTTAGACACCACTAAAATAATCCATAAACAATATTAAATGAGTATTTAGAGCATTCTAATCTTTTCGCAAGCATAAATTTAAGGATGTATCATATTGCATAATATGATTATCATGAACAAACAACACACATTAATATGATATTGTATGACAAGACGCACTCATAGCCTTTTCCTTTCCAGCATCACAAAATTTTTAACCACCTTTCATTCATTCCAAAATAAATTTTCCAGAATGAACTTTTTACACTTCGGAATAATTGGAATGTTTTATTGATGCAAAAAAAATACTCCACATTCATTAGGCAAAACATGAATTGACACTTGGTCCACAAAATACTAATGATCAGAGTGCAGCCACATCATATTTGCAGCCACAGAAAGCCCTTCCACTGTGAACTCCATCACAACGATCTACCAAAAGCATGAAAATGTCATATCAAAATGCCAAATTTCTACAACATCCAACAAGGGCAATTAACATCAAAACAAACCTTTCCACCTGCGTATCTTGAGTTATTGACTCAAACTGAGTACATGGGCTTTTATACCCTTGTTTACCTGGAATTGTAATTATTCGGCCAGGCTTTTGGCCCATTTATATATTTTTTTCAAAGGAGCAGCAATTGTTAAGAGCATCGTAGTTACTATCTTACGATTCACGATACGTATACGAAACGATACAGTTTTACCCTCCCACGATACGAATCGTTTGAAGAATCTTTTTCGTCCTTGAATCTTAACTGTATCATACGATGAATCGCAAAACAATTCCGTATTGTGTGAATCAGTGTGAATTTAAAAAAAAAGTAAATAAAAAAAGATAGACAGAATTTGTTTAATAACATGTATGCACCACATTATTTTTTTAGAGGTTGTTTTGGTGAAATTGTGTGGTATAAATATATATATATATATATAATTTATTGTATCTTACATGCATACATATCTTATATATTTAGATATATATTTAAGTATATATTACACTTTTTAATGTTTATGAATCTTACGATTTACGATTCATAATATCAGCTCTCCGATACACTAACTGATACACTAATTGTATCTCGATTCTACTACTACCATGGTTAAGAGTATAGACGAAGGACGACATAATTGTTTATGGGAATCACTGCCAAGTACCACATAGAGTGTTCACAGTGAATAATGTTATTTACACAAATTTTCGTACACAGCAATCTGAATCCTTGAGAGTTTTTCTAGTCGAACGCAGATACATTCAACATATTCTCAGTTATAACGGCAAAGAGCTTCCTTTCATATATGCTCTGAATTCAAAATACTGAGAAAATTAGGGGGTGGGGGGAAGGGATCTTAATGCATACCAACACCATGAGATTCAAATTACTTCGGTAAACAGATCTTTATCAACTACATAAAACAATAAACACCAATATACCCAAAGGCTCAAGATTGTTAGCACAATTTACATTTACCAATTTACATAAAGCCAGCTATTTTCCGTTACATAAAATAAACAAGACAATACATGGGTGGACATAACCTGGTATAGTTTGAAGCTCCAAGTCATATCTTGGTGCACCTTATTCAGGATGAGAAGTCCAATATACCAGTCCACTGTATGCAATCAACTCAAATTAGAATACAAATAATGAACAAGAAAATAAAAAGTGCAGTCATTCATGCTACAAGGGAAATAAACATAAAAATTTCTCCCTTTCATGCTTTAAAGGATGGAACCATAAGTATATTAAGTTGCATTTTCAAGCTGTTTTTGGATAAATTTATTTACAATCAAGACATTAGAAATTAATATCATAATAGTTACAAGATATCCTAAATAGACAATTGAAATCAAATTTAGGAGCAAATGCAAACAGTTTGAAAATAATTTTGAAAGAGCTTTCTAAATATCCACTTCCGTGAACATTTCTTTATCATTTTTAGTTTTTTTTATGGTTATGATATTTTCAATTGCAAAAGGTAGTGTGCATCACAACTGGAGCATAGACAACAAAAGATTCTCAGACAATGATAAATAACTCTGATTGCATCGGCTTTCAAGAGAAGCATGACAGATTAAGACAATATATAGATGAATGATGGTAGATTCAAATAGCACTTACCTAATCAAGACACAAACGCACTCCAAAACACCTGCAACCCCAGTCCAAACTGAAGGGGCAGATTTATCAAGTGAATCTTGGATCAGTAGACCTGCTGATCCAGCCAAAGAAACAAAGGATACCACATATGCAATGAAGAGCCACAACTTCAGTCTGTCAACAAGAAAGTGGTCAAAAGGGATTAAGCCAAGACAATAAAGAGGAAATAATACTTAATGACTATCACAAGTTATTTTGTCTAATAAATTTAATGCAAGACACAACATGCACAAATGACATAGGAATGCTTCACTTTTACCCTCTTGCATGTTCACATTCCTCTATCAAAATGCCTGATGAAGGCACTAAGGCACATAAATCCATGCTTCTTATCTGGTTTATCTGGTTCCTATAGGTTTTTGTTATTGTTCATTATATGCTTGCGCTTATACATCTGGTTACTAGAGGTTTTGTTATTGTCCATGATCTGCTTGCGCAGGTACTAACATGATCACCATGTGTCCTCACACTCACAATTAAACACTAAACTTCAATTTCAATGTATTTCATTCTCATAGATAGCAGTTTGGAGGAAGGGTAAAAGTGAAACGGCGCTATTACCTCTAAAGTCCAGAAGCATTTAATTAGAGGTCAGCATTTTAGGAAAAAAATAGCACAAGTAATCTCCAAAGATCAAGCATACTACTACTCAGCTGTTCTTTTAACTTATTAGTTTGGACACATAAGTAATACAAGCACAAACACAAACACAGTTCAGACACAAGTACATCAACATTCCACACACAGTTGTTAGGAATATTAGTCGAAAATTGAGACCTCAACCGGAGTGTTAGGGAAAACATAAATTGACTAATCGACGTATTGAGTACCTCCACTCGCCTTCGTCATAGGGAGAATAATCGATGTCTTCTTTTCTAACGCAATTGAACATCAAAGCCGCAAGAGATGCGAAAATTCCTTTAATCAAAAGTAGAATCCATTACTATAAACCCTAAAATTGAAAGAGCGGTAGATGAGATGAGAAATTGAGCACTCACCAGGAAGGTAGTGAAGGAAGGGAACAGTGATGGAGCTGCAAACGACGGCGTCGAGCCAGATCCACCAACCGACACCGAAGACGGTGCCCGCAACGCCGGGGCCGAAGATTGCCCATAACTCCAATACGTCCATCTTCCCTTCTCTTCCGTCAGACCTAACCAAAAACACTGTTAGTTTTGTATACTGCAATATGCCTTGAGTATTGCACTATCTTGATTGACTGCAGGAGGATAGAAGGGGAACACGAGAGTATCGGAAACGTTTATATACAGTTAAATTAAAATTTATATTTTTTTTTACTGAAAAATTAAAACTTTCATTTTTACATTTAAAATTATTTTTCCTTTTTTATATGAAAATAAAAACTCTACATTATAATATTATATTTACGTTTGAATTTTTATTATTATTATTATTATTATTATATATATATTTAAATATAAATTCTTGTGTATTTGTATATATAAGATATATGTTATTGGGTTTCAAGATATTTGAAAGAGAGATAAAATAAGAGAGAAAAAATTAAAAATATGTTAAAATTAAGTATCAATCTCTCCCACTTTCCTAATTAAGTGAGAACAAATAAAATAAAATTTTAAAATTAAAAGAACTGTTTATTTAATAAAAAAAAATATCAGTATAAAACAGAAAAGTAACTAATCTCTCAGTGAAACAAATAAAATAAAAATTTTAAATTAAAAAACTGTTTTATTAACTTCTAAAATTATAAAATGTCCAAATAACCAAAATAAGATAATAAAACAAAATATTAAGTAAGGATAAAATAGGAAAACAAATTTAGAGCAGTTAAAGTGGAAAATCCCCTATATAATTTTTAGTTTTTATTTTTTGGTATATTTTTTAGTTTTTTTTTTACTATTATTATTATTATATATATATATATATATAAATTCATGTGTATTTGTATGTATGAGAGATATGTTATTGAGTGAAGAGATTCAAGGAAGGAAAGAGATAAAATAAGAGAAAAAAAAATTAAAAAATTGTTCTACACTCAAAACTGCTCTCATAAGTACCAATCTCTCCACTTTCATTGTCAAGTGAAAACAAATAAAATAAAATTAAAAAATCGTTTATTTAATAAAGAAGAATATCAATTTAAAACAGAAGAGTAACTTACTAATTTCTCCACCAAAATGTTCAAATAACCAAAAAAATAATAATAAAATAAAATATAAAGTAAGGATAAAATAGAAAAAAAAAATAGAACAGTTAAAGTGAATAATCCCCTTGATAAAATTACTTTCCATATCTTTAAAAAAACTAATTGAATTTCATAAAATAAGAGAAAAAAAAATTAAAAAATTGTTCTACACTCAAAACTGCTCTCATAAGTACCAATCTCTCCACTTTCATTGTCAAGTGAAAACAAATAAAATAAAATTAAAAAATCGTTTATTTAATAAAGAAGAATATCAATTTAAAACAGAAGAGTAACTTACTAATTTCTCCACCAAAATGTTCAAATAACCAAAAAAATAATAATAAAATAAAATATAAAGTAAGGATAAAATAGAAAAAAAAAATAGAACAGTTAAAGTGAATAATCCCCTTGATAAAATTACTTTCCATATCTTTAAAAAAACTAATTGAATTTCATAAAATAAGAGAAAAAAAATTAAAAAATTGTTCTACACTCAAAACTGCTCTCATAAGTACCAATCTCTCCACTTTCATTGTCAAGTGAAAACAAATAAAATAAAATTAAAAAATCGTTTATTTAATAAAGAAGAATATCAATTTAAAACAGAAGAGTAACTTACTAATTTCTCCACCAAAATGTTCAAATAACCAAAAAAATAATAATAAAATAAAATATAAAGTAAGGATAAAATAGAAAAAAAAAATAGAACAGTTAAAGTGAATAATCCCCTTGATAAAATTACTTTCCATATCTTTAAAAAAACTAATTGAATTTCAAATTTAATTTCTCCGATTCCTACGCTTAAAAGTTGTTTCTCAACTATATTTTTATTTTATGTGTACATGATCTATTTAGTTTATAGTCTCTTTTACCATATACTTTTAATCTATTAATTTTTATATTAAATTCAAATATATTTTTTTTTAAAAATTATAGTAAACTACACTATTTAAAACTAGGGATTACAATTTTAAAGAAGAGTTAGATATTTTACCATCATTGGAGGCCAATTCAAGAGCAGGGGTTTAATATTTTAAAGTTGAGAGTGAAATTTAAAAGATGAGTTTGATACTTTAAAATTTGGAAAACTATTTTAAATCAATTTTTATTATTTAAAACTAAGGATTTAAAATATGAAATAAAATTTAATATTTTTGAAGTAGGGATTCTAATTTTAATATTTTGAACTAGTGATTAGAATTTTAAAACAAACTTAATATTTTGAAGTAGGGATTACAATTTTGAAACAAGCTTAACATTTTAATGTAGGGATTAAAATTTAAAAAGTTTGGTTTACTATTTTAAACTACAAAAATAAATTTTAAACTAGGGTGGGTTTAATATTTTTGTACTAGGGATTATAATTTTAAATTAGGGTTTAATATTTTGAACAGGGATTAAAACAGACTTAATATTTTAAAATTACAATTTTGAAGTTTGGTTTAATATTTTAAACTATGGATTTACTTTTAAAGCTTGAATAATGTAAATTAGGATTTAAAATTTTGAAATATGCTTTAATATTTTGAAACTAGGTTATTGAAATTTTGAAGTATGGTTTAATAATGGAAAATGGGTTAGAAGAATTTAATATTGTTGTGTTATATTGTTGTATATGTTTAGTAATTTAATAATATGGTTTAGAATTAAAAATGCATTATGTAAGATGTGATTAATTCGGTTGTGTTTTGTTGTTGAATTTGTTAACTACTTTTTAAGTTGTAAGGCACAAATGGTAGGGTAGTATTGAGTCAATATTAAATGAAGCATATGTTTGAATAACAAGTAAAAACAGAACATTAAGTCGTCCTTGATCACCACAATTAGCACTAATTATGTGAATCATAGTTAAAGTAATAGAGAGCATAAAGTTTTATCATAAACTCCCTACCATATTCTAACATGCAGCAGAATATGCAACTAAGATAAACAACAAAAACGACTTCATTTTACAGAAAATTGGAAAAAAAATGTTAAAAGGGTAATAATCTATGTAGCACAGACACTGATACGGAGATACGTAAAATCTCTAAAATGTAGGACACGGGGACACGGATCTATATATTATATAATTATGGATTATATAAATTGACAATAAAGATTTATGTGCACAAGTATGTTTCAGATTAATTTTTGGAGCAGAAAAAAGTTTTTCACTAGTTCACAAAGATTTGTTTCTTATTTTTATAATCATAATAACAATTTATATAATAAAGTTTGAATTTTTAGAAAATTAATGTATTTTTTCTTTTTAAAATTGTGTTAGAACCGTACAAGAATGGTCAGAAATCAACAAATATTTTTTGAATTGGACACTTCACGGATACGTGTCCTACAGGTGTCACACGAGTGTTGGTGTCCGATACGACACGCCATCTAAGAGGAGTGTACGAGCTTCATAGATAATAATACCTAAGAAGTACAAGCAAATACAAACCAAAGTTATAGTAAACCAATCCATCTATATCATTCCCTATTACATATTATGGGATCGTCCTATGAAAAACGAAATCTTAAACAAAACATACAATACAAATTTATATCATTGCATTCACTTAATCTTTCTCATCTTGATTCATGTATCCATACTACAAGACATCAGTCTTGATCTAATATTCTGTTGAAGATAGACCACTGCCACTTTAATGTCCCATTGAGTTTCATTCAGTTCAGTCATACATGCTTCTTTTCAGTTATTGTCCCGATTTTATGCATCCAAGTTGCTATGTTGTTATTGGAATACATCAAATGAGTAACAATACAAAATTCACAGAACAAGCACCATAAAAATGAATATAGAGAAAACTGTAATTGGTAGGTACATCATCCATTGGAAGAGGAATGATAGAAAACAATGTAGTTAAAATAGCAACTTCACCTTAAATCCTCAATTCGGGAAGAGTGAATCACATATTGAGTCGATGAATTTTACAAGATTAATATTCCATATTCTATACCATTAAATTCATAAGTCATAACCCATAAAGCAGTAAGAAACTTAACAAAAAAATCCAAAACAGAAGAGGTCAAGTAGACATCAAAACCTTGCAAGGCATAATATATTAAACACAATGCAAAGAAATACTCTAATCTTAGAATCTAGATGTCTAATCTAGAAAACGTATCAGATTATAATCACAAGGATCCACACATCACAATCACAGGGCTCGGAGTGACGTTTGTGATCCACATTGACCCTGTGTCAAATTTTTCTCAATTCGGGATGTGTAATGCTTCAGGTTTGGTTAATGAGTTCTGGGGACAATTTGGGTTGACGTGGTGAGTGAAATTTGGAAACACAGGAACAACGTAAATTTTAATAAGAGTAAGGCTGACGTGTCAGAAGTGTTCACAATGGTCCAACTTAATGTTTGATCTTGGCTCTACTCAAAGTTTAGCTTTAGGTCGTTTTCTTATCCTAATTTGTGTTTGAATCCTTTGGACTGTATGGGGTTGGTTAGCTGAGGTTCTCGGTGTTTTTACCTTGTTAGTTTGGCAGGCGTCTCTTAGAAGAGGAAGATGGTTTAAACGCGATTGTATAAGGATTGAATAAGTGATTTATATTTATTAATTCGTTTTCTTGATAAATGTAAGTTCTCTATTAATATAAGAAATAAGAAATGGGATTAGGAGAAAATGACGTCAACAAAAAATAGAGCGATCTAATATTTAAATGAGCCACTGACAAAATCATAAAATTGATGGATTTTACTAGGGATTTATCTTAATGAAGACTTTACCTGTAATTTCTACTGCTGTGTGTGATTAATGGTAAAATCGAATGTTGATTTAAATCTCAACTTTAATTAGCAAGAAAGAGAATCTACTTTTTTATCCCATCTAAACCCATCTTGCATGTTTCTCAAGGTAACAAAAATTATATGAATAACCTTTACAGAAAGAATAAATTATTAATCTTATAAATTAAAAAATTAAAATAAATGTTGTAGTAACTAAAGAAACATCTAACATGTCTCAAAAGCAACTTCTTAACCATAGTAAGCAATATCGAGAACTTTAAAAGTACTAGTCATGATGTTTGGAGTGTAATTTGGATTGGTATAGTGAGCGAAATCTGGAAACATAGGAACTCGATCATCTTCAATAGAGGTGTGGAAGATGTGTCTGGAGTGTTTGCTTCGATGCAAGTAAAGGTGTGGTCTTGGATTGTTGCAAAGTCTAATTCTGATTATTTCCCTTATTCTAGTTGGGTTCTAAATCCTTTGGCTTGTATGAGGCTGTTTCATTGATTCTGGTTAGAGTTGGTCTGGGTGCCGGTGTGTTGGGTTGGTAGACGCGTTTTTAGGTGTTTGTTGTCTTATTTTTCTGTATAAAGGTTGGACCACTCCTGAAGTGGTCCCTATTTATTTATTTTTTTTGCCGATAAAAAAAAATATCAGCCATTTAATTTGTTACGCTTCGCCATTGAATATTATATATTTTAAAGCATTTTTTTCAATTTTGTTATGGAAATAGTCAGTATAAAATGAGTCATTATAAAACTAGTCACTATGAAGGAATATAATTTTGTAATGTTATTTTAATTTGATATCCCAAAACATTATCCATGCAATGAGTTCTGAAAACATTGATTTAAATCATTAGATGAATACTTGAACATCAACTCATAGTAGTTATTAAAAAAAAAGTAATACATCAAAATCGTAAGCAAGGTCATGATTGATTGCTTAAAAGAAAATCAAATACAAATGTAAGTTCTCCATTAATATGTCTAGTATAAAAACTGCAATGAAAAAAAAATGTAAATGAATTTATTGAGTTAACAAAGTCACAAGAAATACAATTGAATTATAAAATCTCCAGAAAAAACACATCTAACATGTCTCAGAAGCAACTTGGTGACTACAATAAGCAAAATCAAAAACTTTTAAAAGTAGTAGTCATTATATCAATCATTTAATTTGTTAAACTTTGTAATTGAATATTGTATATTTTAAAGCATCATTTAATTTGTTACGCTTTTCCATTGAATATTATATATTTTAAAGCATTTTTTCAATTTTTTTATGGAAATAGGCAATATAGAATTAGTCATTATAAAACTATACACTGTGAAACTAGTCACTATGAAGCAATATAATTTTGTAATATTATTTTAATTTGATATCTTAGAACATTATACATTGAATGAGTTTTGAAAACATTGATTTAAGTTATTAGGTAAATACTTGAGCATCAACATAAAATTAACAATCTTAATAGTGATAAACAAAGAAAAAAAGTGATACATCAAAATCATAAATAAGGTCATGATTGATTGCTTAATGACTATTTTTTTATAATCTTGTGATCACTTATAATCTTGTGATCCATAAATGCTACATTAAAATGCTTACAACAATTTGTATCAGTCCCAAATATAATACTATCAAGGATTTAGACCTTTTTTCAATGTCAAATATCAGTAAAAAAATTATAATTGCATAAATCCGAGTCAAAAGTATAAAATAACAACTGCAGAAAGATCAAATTATAAAAGAGTAAAAAAATCATATGATTGCCTTGAAAATAACTTTAAAAAATAAGGATAAACAAAATTTAATATAAATCTTTTAAGTTATTAAAAAAATTAAAAATGTTTTAATAATTTAAAACAAAAGGTACGAGAATATTGATAGTTATTGAGACGAGGACAAGATATGTACATAATTATTATCGTTCTTATATTCAATGTAAAAAAATAAGTATTACTGATAAACAAATTCATTTGTCATCCTTAACAACAAAGATTAAAATTTAAATGAAAACAAATGATGGTTTTCCAATTAGGTTAGGGTCAATATACTATATGCATTAAAAATGAAAAATGAAAAATGTCTAGTAACCTAAAATGATCAATTTTATCACAACGATCATGCTAACCCAACAATTATTCTCAAGTAACAAAACTTGTAAATATAACATACGTTTTGACAATATATCAAATGTATAGTGATTATAAAATATTTAGTTGACAACAAGAGTTAGATTTCGATACATTTGTGAAAATCATTTGAATGCCTAGGAGAAAAGAAAAATATTTAGAGAACACCAAAAATAATCCATAAATAATATTAAATGAGTATTTAGCATTCTAATCTTTTCGTAAATACAAATTTAAGGATGTATCATATTGCATAATATGATTATCATGAACAAACAAGACACATTAATATGATACTGTATGACAAGCCGCATGCATGGCCTTTTCCTTTCCAGCATCATAAAATTTTTAACCACCTTTTTCATTCATTCCAAAATAAATTTTCCAGAATGTACTTATTACAATTCGGAATAATTGGAATATGACGAGAATTTTATTGATGCAAAAAAAATAAAAAAATACTCCACATTCATTAGGCAAAACATGAATTAACACTTGGTCCTCAAAATACTGATGATCAGAGTCCAGCCACATCATATTTGCAGCCACAGAAAGCCCTTCCACTGTGAACTCCATCACAACGATCTACCAAAAGCATGAAAATGTCATATCAAAATCATATTCTCAGTTATAACCGCAAAGAGCTTCCTTTCATATACGCTCTGAATTAAAAAAATACTGAGAAAATTACTTGGGCAAACACCATGAGATTCAAATTACTTCGGCAAACAGATCTTTATCAACTATATAAAACAATAAACACCAATATACCCAAAGCTCAAGATTGTTAGCACAATTTACATAAAGCCAGCTATTTTCCGTTACGTAAAATAAACAAGATAATACATGGGTGAACATAACCTGGTATAGTTTGAAGCGGATGAGAAGGAAAAACCCAATATACCAGTCCACTGCATGCAATCAACTCAAATTAGAATACAGGTAATGAACAAGAAAATAAAAAATGCAGTCATTCATGCTACAAGGGAAATAAACCATTTTAAAAATTGAAATAAACATAAAAATTTCTCCCTTTCAAGAGGTATATTTAGTTGCATTTTCAAGCTGTTTTTGGATAAATTTATTTACAATCAAGGCATAGAAATTAGTATCATAATAGTTACAAGTTATCCTAAATAGACAATCGAAATAAAATTAGTTTGAAAATAATTTTGAAAGAGCTTTCTGTTTTTATGAACATCATGGGGTCTTTTTTTTTTTTTACCAAAATGGGGTCGTTATCAAAAAAATTACAAATATGGGACAGGCACGACTTCATACATAGAAGTCGTGCCAAGTTGGTACGACTTTGTCACGTCAGCCTGAAGTCGTGTCAACTTAGCACAACTTCTGTCACGTCAATCTGAAGTCGTGTCAAGTTGGCACGACTTTGTCTACATCATATTTTTTTAATTTTTTTTATTTTTAAATAAATATATATTATAATTATTTAATTATAATTAAAATTATAAGTTATGTAATATTTGGAATTAATTTGATAAATATTTTTTTTATGAAGGTATAAATACTTAGGTAAAGATGAAAAAATTAATAATCAAACTTGAAATTGAATTTTATTATCAAGCTTGTTTGGGTGGACAATTACTTTTATTGTAACCTTCGGTTCTGCAATATGAACATTTTTTTTGCTTTTCATATTTTTTATTAATCTAATAACCAAATTAATATATTACATTATCGTCAAACATGATCCATACACAATTATTCATTTTTTTATTGCTTAAAACTAACACCCTTAGAAAATTATGTATCAAATTAATTTTAAACATTACATAACTTACTAGTCAATATCTAAATAAGAAAATTTTACAAGAAAATTAAAAAAAATATATATAAATATATATATATGACATGGACAAAATCGTGCCAAGTTGACACGACTTCCGGGGTTGACATGGCAGAAGTCATGCCAACTTGGCACGACTTCAGGATGTGACGAAGTCATGCCAACTTGGCATGACTTGTCCATATTTGTAATTTTTTTGAAAACGACCCCATTTTAGTAAAAATAAAAAATAAAAAGTCTCATAATGATCATAAAACCTTCTAATTATCCACTTCCGCGAACATTTCTTCATATTTTTAGTTTTTTATGGTTATGATAATTTCAATTGCAAAAACAAGGTTATACAATGATAAATAACTCTGATTACCTGATCAAGACACAAACACACTGCAAAACACTTGCAATTCCAGTCCAAATTGTATGGATAGGGTCATTCCATGAAGCTTGGATCATTAGAGTTGTTGATCCATACAAAGAAACAAACACTACAAAACATGCAATGGAGAGCCAAATCAGACTGTCAACAAGAAAAAATAGTCAAAAGGAGTGTTAGGGAAAACATAAATTGAGTAATCGATGTATTTAGTACCTCCACTCGCCTTCGCCATAGGAAAAATGATCGATGTCTTCCTTTCTAACGCAATTGATCATCAAAGCCGCAAGAGATGCGAAAATTCCTTTAATCAAAAGTAGAATCCATTACTACAAACCCTAAAATTGAAAGAGCCGTAGATGAGATGAGAAATTGAGCACTCACCAGGAAGGTAGTAATCGAAGGGAACAGTGACGCAGCTGTAAACGACGGCATCGACCCAGATATACCAACCGATAAAGAAGACGGTGCCAGCAACGATGTGGCCGGTGTAACACCCCGGAAAATACATCTAACTATTACAATACAGGTTCTACTTATTTCTATACAAGCATAAAGTTTTTCAAAACATTCCTAATACATGATTAGGATATATAAAAATACAAATATTTACAATATAAGTTTCATAATCAACACCCTAAAACTCTTCTGATCCTCAGACACCTGTAAGATCATCTGCTCGTGTACGTAGTACAGTCATCGCAGTTCAAACACAACAAGAAAAGCAAGGGTAAGCTAGTGAAAATAGAATTTTATAATATACACAATTAAATCAAAAGAGAAAACAAAGTTACATGATCAATTTCTCAAATTATTCAATCTTCTTCAAATCTCAACAATAAAACAATCACATGGATCTACACATCCAAGATATTCAACAAACAACGTCTTCCGGAAGACCCGTATTAAGTAAGTCCTACCTGATCCAAAGATTACCAGCGAATTCAACATAAAGGATCGGGTAAGTTCAATACAACTCAAGCCGTGCATCTCATATGTCACGGTGTGCATGAACTCTCCCATCAGCTTCTCACCACCTGATATCTTAGTCTATGTGACTTAGATCATCAATGAAGCTCGGAGATCTCTGTTACCACATAGGCATCAATACTTAATACACAACAAACATCAGTCCATACATTATCCCGACATCAATACTTAATACACAACAAACATCAGTCCATACATTATCCCAAATGTATGAATTCAATTTCATACAATTTCGTCATACAATATCATTCAAAAAGTTATCCACAATATTCAAAAGTTTATTTGACATAAAAAAAATACACTTTAATACTAAATCATCAAAACCCAATATTTCCACAAATTTAAATAATATATAAACAAACTCCCCACCGTTTGGATAAGCTTCAAGATTTACGGGCCTAATGCAAATTATCCAAACATAACAAAAATTCAGTATATAATAGAATAAGTTGAGAGGATTAAACTTCTCAACTGACCCCACCAAGATTGATGACTAAATCATAAGGAAAAACATAGAACAAAGGATATTTAGAGTAAAAATGAACTTACTCTGTTTGAAAATCTGATCGGGTAGAAATGTTCCTTAACTTCTCTGCTATAGCGTGGTATGATCAAATTCTAAAATAGATGAAGATTGGGAGATAAATTAAGAGAGAGGGAGAGAAGAGAATTGGAGAGAGAGAGAAGAAAAATGGTACTATGGTGTGAAGAAGAATTTTTCTTGTTGTTTTTAAAAAGAAGGGCACGCTGTTACAGCCGGGGCCGATGATTGCCAATAACTCCGATAAGTTCATCTTCCCTTCTCTTCCGTCACACCTAACCAAAAACACTGTTAGCTTTATATACTGCAATTATGCCTTGAGAATTGCACTATCTTGTGTGACTGCAGGAAGATAGAAGAGGAAAACAAGAATATGACAACGTTTATATACAGTTAAATTAAAATGTATATATTTTTTAACTGAACAAATAAAACTTTCATTCTTACATTTCAAATTATTTTTCCTTTTTTTATATGAAAAATATAAACTCTACATTATAATCATTATATTTACGTTTGAATAATAAATATGAACTTTCATTGTCCAATCACAAGTCTTGTTATAATTAATAAAATTACTTTCAATGTCTTTAAAATTTATTTTTTATTGAATTCCAAATTTAACCTCTCCAATCACTAGCCTTAAAAGTTGTTTCTCAACTATATTTTTATTTTATGTGTAAATGATCTATTTATTTTATAGCCTCTTTTACCATATACTTTTAATCTACTAATTTTTATATTAAATTTCAATATATTTTAAAACTTTTATAGTAAACGACTCTATTTAAAACTGGGGATTACAATTTTAAAGAAGGGTTAGATATTTTCACCGTCATTGGAAGCCAATTCAAGAGCAGGGGTTTAATATTTTAAAGTTCAGAGTGAAATTTAAAAGATTAGCTTAATACTTTAAAATTTGGAAAACTATTTCAAATCAATTTTTATTATTAAAACTAAGGATTTAAAACATGAAATAAAATTTAATATTTTTTGAAGTAGGAATTCTAATTTTAAATTAGGGTTTAATATCTTAAATCAGGGATTAAAATTTTAAAACAGACCTAATATTTTAAAGTAGGGATTAAAATCTTAAAGTTTGGTTTAAAATTTTAAAATACACATAAGTTTTAAACTAGGGTTTAATATTTTTTCAGTGGGGATTATAATTTTAAAGTAGTGTTTAATATTTTGAACTAGGGTTCAGAATTTTAAAACAGACTTAATATTTTTAAGTTGGGATTACAATTTTGAAACAGACTTAATATTTTAACGTAGGGATTAAAATTTAAAAAGTTTGGTTTACTATTTTAAACTACAAAAATAAGTTTTAAACTAGGGTGGGTTTAATATTTTTGTAGTAGGGATTATAATTTTAAAATAGGGTTTAATATTTTGAACAGGGATTAAAACAGACGTAATATTTTTAAGTAGAGATTACAATTTTGAAGTTTGGTTTAATATTTTAAACTATGGATTTATTTTTAAAGCTTGAATAATGTAAATTAGGATTTAAAATTTTGAAATATGGTTTAATAATGGAAAATGGGTTAGAAGAATTTAATATTGTTGTGTTATATTCTTATATATGTTAAGTAATTTAATATGTAATTTTATAATATGGTTTAGAACTAAAATATGTAATATGTGATTAATTCGGTTGTATTTTGTTCTTGAATTCATGGTTATCAAACTCACGAGTTAATTCGGTAGTAGAATCAATTTTTATTAAACTCAGCCAACTCGGAGTGATAATACCTAATAAGTACAAGCAAATACAAATTAAACCAAAGTTATAGTAAACCAATCCATCTATATCATTTCCTATTACATATTATGGGTTCGTCTTATGGACACGAAATCTTAAACAAAACATACAATAGAAAGTTATATAATTGCATTCACTCAATCTTTCTCATCTTGATTCATGTATTCATACTACCAGACATCAGTCTTGATCTAATATATTCAATTCTGTTAAGGATATAGACCACTGCCACTTTAATGTCCCATTGAGTTTCATTCAGTTCAGTCATACATGCTTCTTTTCTGTTATTGTCCCGGATATATGCATCCAAGTTGCTATGTTGTTATTGGAATACACCAAATGAGTAACAATACAAAATTCACAGAACAAGCACTATATAGAAATGAATATAGAGAAAACTGCAATTGGTAGGTCCATCATCCATTGGAAGAGGAATCATAGAAAACAATGTAGTTAAAATAGCAACTTCACCTTAAATCCTTAAATCGGGAAGAGTGGATCACATATTGAATCGATGGATTTTACAAAATTAATAATCCATATTCTATACCATTAAATTCATAAGTCATAACCCATAAACAGTAAGAAACGTAACAAAAAAATCCAAAACACAAGAGGTCAAGTAGATATCAAAACCTTGCAAGGCATAATATATTAAATACAATGCAAGGAAATACTCTAATCTTAGAATCTAGATGTCTGATCTAGAAAACGTATCAGATTATAATCACAAGGATCCACACATCACCATCACAGGGATCCACCACTGCATCCCTATTTTCAATTCCATCGACTTTGTAATCCAAATAGAGGCTCAAAACAGATTAATAGTAGAGGAAGACAAACTAAGAATAGCAACAACTCAGAGAACAGAGGAAGATGTACCGAGAACAACAACAACTCAGAACAGAGGACGAACAGAGAAAGGAAAAGTGGAGAGTGAGCTTCGTATGGTGACTAGGGTTTCACTAAATCAAACAAAATGAGGAGAGGGTGTTGGGTGTCACAAATAAGAAATAAGAAATGGGGTCAGGAAAAAATGACGTCAGCAATAAATAAAGCGATCAAATATTTAAATGAGCCACTGTCAAAATCATAAAATTGATGGATTTTAATAGGGATTTATCTCAATGAAGACTTTACCTGTGATTTGAACTGCTGGGTGTGATTAATGGTAAAATCGAAGGATGATTTATATCCCAACTTTAACTACCATGAAAGAGAATCTACTTTTTTTTATCCCATCTAAACCCATCTTGCTTGTTTCTCAACATAACAAAAATTATATGAATAACTTTTACAGAAAGAATACATTATTTTTCAGGAAAAATATCCTCTATCAACACAAACATTCATGAATTTTCTCTAATAATGCCAAGGAATTAAACAATTAAAGAACATCATGAATTGTGAATGTGGATCCATCATGACAAAAACCAGGACTAATGGATTACAAATTCTGACATTAATCTTAAAACCTTAACCTCTGAAAAATGTATAATGCAAATCCCTCTTGTCAGAGATAGAAATAGTGAGATAAAGTAAGGCCTTGTCAAAGTAAAGCTGCCAAAGTCTGGCCTTTGTTTGTTACAATTCTTTTTCCTTTTAGGTTTGGCATACTCTATAAACCTGTAGTTTGCCAAAGTGTTTGCTTAGTCATTTCCACCAAACCAAACAATGCACATTTTTCAACATCACTCAATTTCTTCAATCTTCCATGTCTTTCTCTTTTATTACCCCGTGATATCAGACAAGCACTTTGGTAACCATCCTTAAAAGCTAGTCATAAAAAAAGGAGAACAAAACATTTAAATACTACCCCAAGCAACTCATACAACTCAATGTGGGACATAAGCACCCCATAACACCTAAGTCCCCATCATAGCACCACTTCTAATAACGGGCATCTGAACAACTTTCACTAAATGACACTTTACTTGATGACATTTCACTTAACATTCATATTGGTCAAAACCCTCTATAACCCTTTCCAAAGACATTGACAACCAACTCTAACACCAATTGATAAGCACCCAAGCATTTGGAAAGCTCACACTTTAAGGGTGGTGAATCAAATACTTAAATATTCCACTAAGCATCCCATCCTACTAAAGTCCCTATCACCGATACCAAACACACCGTGAAACAATAAAAAATAAACTAGTACTTCTGAACTAAAACAAGGAAATCATTTAATCCAAACCATATCACATCACAAACAAGAGAATAAAAAAGCATTCAACTCAACCAGATTCATTGTTGAGCTTGTTGAGTTTCGTAAATCTAACATGCAGTCTTGAAACAACTACAACGTACCAAACATAAAAAAAAAGGCCAACTTTGATGGCAACCTTTTTATTTCCAGAAACATCAACAAAGGTCAAATATAGTCAAGAGAATTCAGTATCATCCATTTATACATTAAGTTGTGTCTTGTCGTACCTGATATAGGATTCTGCAAAGAACGGATGAAATAAGGTTTTCATTTGGCATGAAACAACCAACCTCTTGATTTGGGCTTTGAAGCTCTCTCGATCGATAAAATTATTAAAATATCATATCATTTAAGCACAGAATTGGTAGATATTTCCTACATCTCAATGTAGTGCTAGATTGCAAGCAGTAAAAAAATAAGCCACATATTCTGCATTCTAATTCAATTTCCAAAGATTTTAAGGCATAGCATCCACCATTTCTACGATGAAAGGGAAAATGGAACATCCATATTCTTTTCTAACAACACATCATCAAGAGACAACATGAGAGCAAACTTCAGTATCTAAGAAAGAATACACTCATAATATCTGTCACATTTTTAGTTCTGGACAGAAACAATGCACCGCACGCACATTTGACAGAACAAACTGGTGGAAATTTACAGGACGTAACATAAGTCAAAGAATCAAACGAAATTATCCAAATTCCAAATTATTGGAATTTTTCATGCTATATTTAATTTCCTTACCTTACCAGTAGAGTTTTAGATTTTTAAAGACACATTCATGCGCAAAAATCTCGATTACAACATGGAAACAGACAATGATGTCACAATTGCGAAATGCAGAACTAAGATGAGAGACAAAGTTATAAAGAAAGTTTCAATATCTTAAAACATTCACGGAATTCAACATCCTGAATCTGTTATGGACTAAGGAGCGTGCGCAAACGGAATCGAGAGGTGTAATTCATAAATAGAAACCGCATGTCAAACAAAAATTTCTAAAATCACGCAAACATGAAGAAACATAGCCGAAATTGCATAGAAAAATGAAAAAAAAAATGAGAAAAAGGATTAAATGGAGGCATTAGAGATCAGCATAAGGAAGAGTGAGGAAAACCCTCCCGAGAGGGATCAATTCGGAAGGGATGAGTACCTGAAACCGGAATTCTCCGTGAAACGGTTAGAGTGGCGTTGTTTGGTAGAAACAGTGAAAAATAAAATGTTTAATTACCTTTTTCGTCCCTATATTCATAGCCAATAGTCAATTTGGTACGGTGATTTTTAAAAAAATCAATTTGGTCCCTAAGTTTTTTAAAATGTATTCAAAATGGTCTTTTCTGTTAAATATCATCAAACGGCGTTAAGTGGTGCTTATGTGGCAGACACGTGTAAGTTACGTGGATTGTGCTTACATTACTTTGGTGAATACTGAATTAGGGTTTAGGTTATTCAAATTGGAGATTTCGAATTTTTGATTTAGGGTTTCAGATACGAGGATTGCTCCCCTGGTTGGATTATGTGGTGCGTTTCCCTGCTTCGATTCCATTCGGAGGTGTGCTCCCCTCATTCGATTCTGTGGTGCGATCGTGAATTACGATGGTGAGCTGCGTTCCCATGGTCGATTTGGAAGAACGATTATGTGGTGCGGTCCAGAAGTGGTGAACGAGCAGCGATTGCGATACATACCGTGGTGTTTTGTAGTTGCTCCTTTATAAGGTTAGTAATTTTTGACTTAGTTTCAGAGTGGTTCTGTTCTGTTTTTTATTACTTTTAGAGAACATATACAGGTTGTTTATGATGTAGGGTCCACCATGTGCAACATTTTTTATGTGTGGTCCAACATTTGGTCTCTGACATAATTTTGTGATGTGTGGTCCAACATTTAAGTTTGGTTTGTAATTTGTTTGTTATTTGTGGTCCACCACTCTCCACTAGAAAAATGAGCCATTATCAAAAAATACAAAAAACAGAAAACAAACAGTGAAAGAAACTTGTTAGACAAATAAAAGTGAGATATAGGTTGTTGGAAAATGCCCAAGAAAGTACTTAAGCCACTCCAAGAAAGTATGCTGTCCTCAACCAAGCCTTTCTTGTGGAATGGAGGAGCTTCAAATGAAATAATGTCACAGCAAACCAACTTACTTAAGAACAAGTCTCCACACAACTTTTAGAAGAACAAAAAAGACAAGCAAGAAAAGGTATAAACAAGAAAAGTTAAACCAAAAATAGAAAGCAATGTATGACAAACTAGAAAGAATATGAATGAAAGACAAACAAGAAAATAAGGAACTCAATGAATAAAGAAGGCACACCAAAAGAGTCCTAAAGAAAAGTGCTAGAGTAGATTGAAGAAAATAGAAAACAGCTACTGGAAAAAAAAATTTAAATGCAAACTGTGCTATGTTTACAGATTTAACTGGAATGATTAAAAGCGAACTGGAATGTGAAAAATTAACCACAGAAACTTCAATGTCTTAACTCAATAATGGCACTGGAATGAGGTAAAAACAGTAAGCCAATTGAGAGAAATAAATTTTTCAAAATTGCTGCCCAATTGTATTCTTTTCGGCAGTATTGTACACTTTCCGTATTTTATTTATCATTTTTTGTGTACTTGGAATTTTTGAGTAATTCTTTTTTCTATGATTTTGTAACACTTTGAAGAATGTAAATCCAAATTTTCACAAATTTCCCATGAGCCAATTAATTGCAGTAAATTGAAAACAGTAGCACGTTTGTAAGAAAACAGAGGAGCCTATTTAGGAATGAAAAACAGTATGATGAACTAACAAAGACATAATGGAAAGTATGTAAAGGAACTTGTATAGAATGAGAATACAAGCATGAACTCAAATCTAAAAATGAAAATGCACAAAGGATCAAGCAATAAACTCAAAAACAGAAAGTAAACCAAAGCAAAAAACAATCAAAGCAATAAAAGTACTACTAGAAGTAATGACAATTATGGAATAACATGACTAAGACAAAACTTGACATGATTACAAAATTAAAAGACATATCACAAGATATAACAACAAGTGAAAGGAAGCTTAAGGTCAGCTCTAGGAAGGAGAGTGCCATTCCAAAAGAGCAGTCATACTCATATGAACAATGAGTGCCATAATCCTTTTCACAAACACTTGGTGTAACAAAAGAAAAACAGCAAGAAAACTCAAAATAAATCCTAAAACAGAATGGTAAACAACTCGAATTAAAGAGCTCTTGAAAGTAAAGTGCAATACAACTCAAAATTTAAGCAAAAACAAGCCTAGACTCTAGATACCACATGATGTGAATGCAATAACAAGATAAGTGAAGGAGTGCCGCCACTTGAAGCTCACCATTGCATACAAGATAAGGCAAGGAAGAAGAAGACTCAAGACTCACAATTTCTCACTAAATTTGAGTATAGTCTCTCTACTTTAAATTCCAAATCTGATTTGTACAAGGGCAGCACCTTTATTTATAGCCTATAAGGTGCTGAAATGCAAAGCCAAATGTGCCTCAAATGAGACTCAAATTCGGCGCCAACTAGTGCATGAAGGAAGTGTGACTTTCCTTCCTAGTTTGGCACCTCCTAACTCCTATCTACACTCCCCCTAGCCTCCCTTACTACTTACACCTATATATTACATCCGCACCCCTATTCTATAAAAGAAATAAGAAGAGCCATCTTATTATACTCTTATCCCAAAGCTCTTGCCATGCTCCTAGTGATTCGTTGGGCTTGGGCCCCTTGTTGGGCTTGGGCTTCATGGGCTTGAGCATCCTCTACTTGGTTTCCATCAGCAATCCTCGTATTAGAAACCCTAAATCAGAAATTCGAAATCCCCAATTTGAATAACCTAAACCCTAATTCAGTATTCACTAAAGTAATGTAACTTACACCACGTGTCTGCAACATAAACACCACTTAACGCGGTTTGGTGATATTTAACAGAAAGGACCATTTTGAATACATTTTAAAAAACGTAGGGACCAAATTGAATTTTTTAAAAACCACGGTACCAAATTGACTATTGACTATAAATATAGGGACGAAAAAGATAATTAAACCAAAATAAAATCTCAAAAAGGAAGGCAGAGGTGACTCGTGTGCCGGTACTGCCAACACCTAACCTGCACAACAATGGTTTCTTTCTCACTTGTTCACGTTTTATAACCAACAAAATGAAAAAATTTCTTTCAGCAAACCTCATAATTCCCTAAATCCAAAATACTCTTTTTGAATCCATGTTTATTTTTTAATTTTAGATCGTGAAATTCAGAGATTTTCCAAATTACAAATTTGGAATATAAAAATTTGAAATTTACACATACCGGATTATGCAATAAAAATAAAACTCTGTATTTTGAATTATACCATTAAAAAGATTTTTCATATAGGAAAATAAGTTTTATAAAGAAAAACATGTTCAAGATTTTACAATCTAGAAACTAATTTTGGATTTAAAAAAAAAAATTAGATGTTACGTTAGTATATTGTTAATAAGATTGTTCAGGATTTTAGAATGAGAACAAGAAAAGAATTGAAAAATTATTTTTTGTTATGAAGTTGTAGTTGCGACAGAACCAAACCACTGGAAGGTTAACAGGCTTTTACCATTGACATTTAGTGGAAGAACATGGGAGCTAGAAAGGTGAAGAAGATGAAATGGGGTGTTGTGAGTTTTTTTTTCATTAAAGGTAAAATGTCACCATCCCTATGGAGGTGTAGAAAGAAATTATGGGGTGCATGAAGAAACCCCCAATCTGAGTTATATGGCTCATTAGCCTGGTTAACATATTATCAGAACTTTTGCTTCTTACAACTCATAATTTCTATCTAATTGTGAAAAGATTAAAATAGCCTTCACATATAACTTAATCTTCAATTCCCTGCTTCATAATATTATATATATATATATATATATATATATATATATATATTATAAAAAATTTGATCTGGAAAGTTTTCTAATTAAGTATTCAAGAACACTAATCTTATTGTTACAAAATGTTCTATTTAGAAATAAATAAAAAATATATTCTAGATTTTCTAATCTAGAATAATTACTTTTTTATAAATATATTTCATACTATTTATTTTTGAAAAGTTAAATTTTTAATAAGATGATCCAAAAATGTAGAACAAATAAAAATTCTACTAATATTAGCCATGGTACCTTCTGTCGAAATCTAGATATTTAAAAATGATAGGGATGTAGATACTAACTATGGGGTGTAGGAAGCAAAAGCCACCCTGTTAACCTTTCCATAAAAGTTCATGGGTGTTTCATCCTACACCCTTATATTTTCTTCCTACACCCTATAATCATGTGTAGTGACTAAATTATCTCGAGTCATCATAACACCCAGTCACAACATATTTTTCTCTCTTCTCTACGGTTTTGTCTCCACATTGCTATTGAAAGTGCGAAAAGGACCAACGGTGCCTCAAGTTCAATTTTTGTCATTGTTTTGTGAAGAAGGTTGTTTTTTGGTGGTAGGCAGTGGTTTTGTGCCGTTCACAGTAGGATTTCATTCTGTTGAAGGTTGGTCTGCAAATTTTTTTAATTTTTGGAATGTCTAATCCGTTCTTTTGGCAGATTCATCAATCCATAATGGTATGTCTATGTAACCGAATTGAACAATCCGTAGAAGCTCAACGAAATGACGAATTAGTATTGAAACCGGATTGGGGGATCCATCATTTTTCCTGGATTTAGCAATTCAGTTGTGGTTTTGATGTTACTTTTTCCTGTTAGGTGTTTTTTATGTTGTTTTATGGCAAACCTGTTTGTTGGGTTAGGTTTTGTGCATTTTTTTTTGTTAGATGAGCTTGTGTTTTTTGGTGATGAAAGTTTTTGTTTTAATATAAATGATGTATGTTCAGATCAAAAGGGTGAGAACTAGGAAAGGATGTATACCAAGTGAGCCTGTATGACCGTCAATCCATAAGTTAAAAAATGCATTCCAGATCTACTGATCCATAAGTCAAAATATGCATTCTGGAACACCCTCTCATCTGGAATACAGAAACTTAACTTACGGATTAGTCATTCCATAATTTTTCCACTTGTGAATTACTCAATCTGTAATACAATGTTTCTGCACTTTAAAAAGTTTCATAGAGAACATTGTTTATGTTCACTTAGCACACTAAAGGAGAGTGCATAAACCTTGTATACGTCATGTTATTCGTCTCTAGTGAGAAACCTTGTGATATGTTGATGATTATTTGGACAAATTCTTTATCTTATCTAGGAGTGGATGTTTGGCAAAGAATAGTTTGTTATTAATCAAGAGCGGTTGTTGTTCAAAGAATACTCTTAAACGGGTTAGCCATGACTAGCTACATTTTGAAAGAATACTTGTTTGTAGCAAGAATGACTAAGTGTCAAAGAATACTCAGTTTTAGCCAGAAGTGATTGTGTCAAAGAATAGTTATTTTAGACAAGAGTGGTTGCACTCCAATCAATACTTCTTTTATCCAAGAGTGGTTGTGTGTCAAAGAAAACTCAATTTTAGTCAGAAGTGAATTTGTGTCAAAAAATACTCGTTTTAGTTAGGAGTGGTTGCACTCCAAACAATTGGAAAATAAGTACACGAATAAGCTCACACATGCATAAATTGTTATATAAAAGTTTATGCAACCATCTACTATTGTCTACAAATGTGATGATTAGACAAATGTGATCATTAGTTAAAATATCCAAGTCAAACAAACAATCATCTACCAATGAAAAACAACATTTTGAGGTTGCTTTTGACGAAAGTAAAAACAACATTTTGAGGTTGCTTTTGACAAAAGTAAACATGCTTTACAAATAGCAACTTAATTTGTGCATCGTCTACACATAAAAGTCCACTATTACATGTCTTCCGTCTTACACCTTTGCAAGTCCCTAAATTTTAAAAAAGACACTAAAAGTATCTTAACAAATATATTCAAGACACATATAAAAGGACTTATTAACTTCATTTGTTGACTACTGATCCTATAAGAAAACTTTCTTCCTTCGTGCAAACGATTGCACACAAAAAATTTCTCTAATACAACAATGCATATTGGACTATTTATCAAGACTTTAGCCTTTAAAGAGAGTTTATCTCTATAAATTCTTCATTCAATGAATCTTGAGCTAAACATGCACCTTATTGCTTGTTCTTTCTTTTGAGAATTTTATTCTTTTCATTTGAGCTTATTTTTGTCTTGTAAGCTAAGAGTGATGAAGTGAAGAATAAATGACCCAATAATCAAAAAATACTTATATATATATATAATCTCATAAGGAGATAAAGAAGGGTTACCAAGAGTGTTATTTTAAATAATCCTAATGAATCATAACTTCACATTTTTAAATAACTTCAGTTGCACCCTATTACCCCATACATCCCTTTCAACTGCATATATCTATTTCAGTTGTAACACTTTCATTATGCTCTAGATGTTCTCCTGTGTGAAGATAATTTTTCTTTTTAGTTTTGGACTTCATTTTTGCACCTCGCTAGTTTTTTTTTCTGGGTTTTGTGGCTTCCAGAAAAATGGAAAAAAAATAAGCGAAGAAAATGCATCCACCACCAGTAAAAACACCACAAAACTTACTTCAACCACCAACGTTCTACACCAGCTACCACCAATCACCACAAGTAATCAGCACCATTTAAAAATAAAGAAGAATGTACCATACTCTATGTCATACTCAGAAGGGTATTGTTAAAAATATTTAAATAAAATATAGAGATGTAGAAAAAAAAGTATGAAGGTGAACGGAGAATTTTCCAATTAGGGTCAGTAGTATATTCACAAATTTCAAAAAAATCAATAAACTTATCCAACCATATTCTACCTCATGATAAATATATAATATAAAAATAATTTTATTACACAAATCATTTTATATTTTATCATGTGAATATTATGAGTATTCTTGTGAGCTTATGATCATTAAAAATATTTTTTAAGATATTCTTTTATATAAATGTCTTTTAATTATTTAACAAGACAACTTAACACAATTCAACCTAATTACATTGAATTTCTAAATAAAATAAAGAAATTAGATTTAAGACTAAATTAAATAAAGAAATAATTTAAAGGGTCATCATGATGGTGAGGAGTTAGTCTCTCGGTGCATGTACAATATGGTAGAATATATGGCCTTAAACAGGGGGAGGGGGTTAATTGTTTAGGAGGGGTTTTTGAAATCATTTTAATCTTTAACAAAATTCTTTGTATGAATCCAGAACAGAAATCAGGTTAGCCAAGAATAAGATCAATAAAACAGCAAAGCAGCAGAAAAACAATTGGTTGTTTCTACGAAACAATCGGTTGTTTATACCAGTAAAAAATAAAAACAGAATGTAAATGAGTTTAAGGGTAAGAGAAAGATACACCAACAATTTATACTGGTTCACTCTTAAACCAAGAGCTACATCCAGTCCCCAGAAAACCACTAGGTAACCCACTAAGTAATCAAACCAAATTACAACACACAATCCACCAAAGCAGTGACCTTGAACCCTTCAAGAAACACACTCACTTTGGCAATTCACACACCAAGAGTATTGATCTTGACCACCTCAAGAGCACACAACACTCATTGGCAACACAACACCAGAAATATAGAAGGTTGAGAAGAGATTACACTTGTTTACAGAACAATCTGAAATCAATACAAAATGCAATCCTATTCCACTCTCTTAGAAAACCCAAAGCTTTGATGTGAATGTTCAAATCTTGAATCAACTCTTTCACAACTGAAAAACTCAAATTTGTTTCTTACTTTATTTGAAAACATAAACAAACTATTTATATTTTCCAAAGATTGGTCAAAGCATTTAATGAAGGAGCGTATTCAGTTGCAAATCATTTAAAGCACATTCAACCACCAAAACAGAATTCTGTTAGGAAACAATTGGTTGAAACCACGAAACAACTGATTGTTTGGTTTGGCAGTTAAGTCAACCAAACTTAAACAGTTTTCAACCTTTTCAAAAACTCTTAAGAGTAAAACAACCGGTTGATTCGACAAAACAACAGGTTGTTTTTCACTTAGTTTGAAAAACACTTTATTTTAAAAAGGATTTAAAATACATTAGCTTTAGATTCAACAAAGAAGTGGATTACATATAAAACTACCCAGATCCCTCCCAAAACACAGCAGCAACACAGACTTGCATCAAGCACAACGGATTTGGATTCTTCAAAGCATAATTGAATTCTTCAAAGCACTTGATCACTCTTGATCAACACAATAACCCTATCAGAAAAGTTTATTTGAGCATGAATTTTGTGTTTGGTTCTACTTATCACATGTGAGGGAGGACCGACGAGCGGGTGGGAAGGATGTTTGGTTCTAGTGATTTGGAGGGGTTGGCGTGGATAGGGGAGCGAAAGGCTTCATTTTCGGGTCCTCTATGATATCGAGAGATCGTAGAGAGTGTCACGTAAGCTTCAACGAATTTACTCACATACCCTCTCTGCTCTCATTGCATAGTTACCTCCTCTTAGACACTAAGGCAATGTGACTCAAATCGATTTTGCATTTTAAAGAAGGAAAATCGATTTTCACTCACGTTTTAATGAAGTGAGAATTGATTTTGCACTTTCTTTCTACATGTAGTGAGAATTGATTTTGCACTTTCTTTCTACATGTAGTGAGAATCGATTATCTATTAAGTTGTAATCCACTGGGAATTGATTTTGAGCTGGGTTGTGCTGAAAGGGCGAATCGATTCTCAATGTTGTTGTATTCTTCAAAAAATCAATTTTGTGTCTTTGTTGGTGGATCAAAATCAGTCTCTTGTTTGTGGGGGTTTGAGGTGAAAATCGATTTTCAAGTTTTTTTTTTGTATTTGAATGAATTCTTTTTTTGTTATTTTTTATGAAGTTTGAAATGCTTATAATTGATTTTGAATATTTTAGAAATTTTATATATTTCGTATTTTTTATTTAAGTAGAACATTATATATTATAGGATTTGTATTTATTTTAGATTTTGAATATTTTAAAAAATTTATATGTTTCATGTTTTTATTTAAATAGGACAATAAATATCTAGGATTTGTATTTATTTATGATTTTAAATATTTTAGGAATTTTATATATTTCATATTTTTATTTAAATAAAAATTTAAATATTAAGATCTGTATTTATTTAAAATTTTTAATATTTTATAAATTTTATATTTTTCATATTTTTATTTAAATAAGACATTAAATATTTAAGATATATATTTATTTAAATTTTTAATATTTTAAGAATTTTATATATTTCACATTTTTATTTAAATAGAACATTAAATATTGAGAACTTGTATTTATTTAAAATTTTAAATATTTTAAAAATTTTATATATTTTAAATTTTTATTTAAATAAGACTTGAAATATTCAGAAATTTATATTTAGTTAATATTTTTAAAATTTATATATTTCATATTTCGTATTTTTATTTAAATAAGATATTAAATATTTAGGATTTATATTTATTTAAGATTTTGAATATTTCAATTTTTAATTCAGAAAATGGGTTAGGGTTTATGCAATGGGTTAGGTTAAGGTAGAGGAGGTTTAAGCGATTCGGGTGTGAGCCCCGCAAGGATTCTAACAGGTGCAGGCCCACAAAATTTCTAACGGGTATGGGCCCCACAAGATACGATGGGTAATAACCGGTCAATGCGGAGGAGAGAGACCCTGAAAATGAAGACCGTGCAACCCTTCTCGACTCCTTCCACGTGCATAGGGGCGCGTGTATGACATGCACCATAAACATAAAAATTATAAACACTAGCAAACAAACACGGAAAATGTATTAATATTTTTATTATATTAAAAATATATAGTTTTATTATTTTTATGAATAACTAAAAAACATATTAATTATAAAAATTTCAAAAAAATAAAGACGTAATTTAATAAAAATTATGTAAAGAAAATTATGTAATTATTATTTTAAAAAAGTTATTTAATTATTTATTTTATTAAGTAAATGAATTATTTTTTATTTATCGAAAGATAAAATTGTCCAATAAAATAACACTAAAAGAAATTATCAAATATTGTATCTTCTTTACACAATGGTATAGATAATATATAATAGTTTTATTATTTTTATGAGTAATTAATTAAAAAATAATACATATATATTAATAGAATTTTATAAAAATTAATATTTAAAATATTATATAGCTCTTATTTAAAAAATTTATTTGATTATTTTAAACTAAAAAAATGTATTCAATCATTTCTTTTATTAAATAAATAAAATATTTTTTTTATTAAAAGATAATTTTTTTGTTTAAAAGATTACAAAAAATTACTAAATAATGTAGTCTCTTTATATAATGATATAGATAAATACATTTTTAGACTTTTATGGGTTTAACTTAAAAGTTTAATATGCTAAAAAAATATTATATATATAGGTATAATTACATTTTTTTTGTCTTTATATTTATGGTCAATATTCAATTTACTACAATAGTTTTTGAAAAAATCAATTTGGTTTTAAAGTTTTTAAAAAGTATGCAATTTGGTCACTTATGTTAAATTTTCACTAACGTCATCAATTTTTGATGATGTGACATACACACTATCACTAATATGCATCCATTTTGAGTAATAGTAATCATTTTGCCTTAGTTTTATTTTCTTATGATTTTCATTTTTTCTCGATTTTGTTTATTTAATAGAAAATAGTTTAGTAAATAATATAAGTTGCGTCAGTTCTATATGTGAGATTAAATAGAGTTTCTCCTTCGGATGTTTGTGGTGTACAAGGATAAGCCCAAAAACTTTTGCTAACTTCTCTGCCCATAATGCTTTAACATTTTCAAGTATTTTACTTGATTGAATAAGTATTATCTTATTTACTAATTTTGCTTGTCCATTATTTTGCGAATGTTCAACCGAGCTAGTAACTGGTTTGATCTCCAAATTTGCATAAAATTCCATAAGTTTTTTGGTCATTGTTTGTTATCATAGTATACGATATGTCAAATTGACATGATATTTTTCCAAACGAAACTCTAAACTTGTTGTGAGGTAATCTTCGTGACGACTTTTACTTCTATCCTTTTCATGAAATAATCTATTGCCAAAATTAAGAATTTAGTTTGACCTCGGCCAATAGGGAATGGGCGTAATATATCCATACTCCATTTGGCAAATGGCCATGGAGAAACAATACCTTGTAACTCTTGAGATGGTATATGGTTGATATTTCCGTAATTTTGACACTTCTTACATGAATTCACAAATTTTGTGCAATCTTCTTGGACTGTTGGTCAATAATATCCTGCATGCAAAACCTTTGTTTTCATTGTCCGAGCATCACAGTGTAATCCACACATTCCTTCGTGTAGCTCTTGGAGAATGTATTCCCATTGTTCTTGTGAAACGCATTTTAGTAATGGAGTTGAATGTCCTCTTTTATATAAGTCATCACCTATCATCATAAATTTGGCTTCCTTTTTTCCAATGTTAACATCATTTCATGTGTTTCCTTTTTCCTAAGCTTTTATGAAATCCTTGAATGTTTTTATCCAATCATCTTGTGTCATTTCTGTTGCCAGACATCTGGTTACTCTCAAACTACTCCTGGTTTGTTGTATTACTGAATAGTGTTGAGTTTGTCATTTACAACTTGTCAACTTAGATAATAAGTCTGCTCTTGAATTTTGTTCTATTAGAATGTGTTCAATCTCATATTTTTCAAATTTTTGCATGATGTTCTTAACTTTATGATAATATTGTAACAACAAAGGATCCTTTATCTGATACTCACCTTTGAGAGTCGCAAAGAAAACGACATTCATGGTTGTCATGTCTTTGGCAAGGATTAGTTTTGCGATTAAGGCTTCATGCTTTTCTTGATTATTTAAAGTTTTGAACTCAAATATTAACAAAAGTTATAACCAAAAACCTCCCAGTCCTTCCAATACTATCCATGCTTTGCTTTCCTTTTTGTTAGATGATCCATATGCATATAATAACCATGTTTCTTCTTAGATGTTGTTGTTGCTAGTAACTCGACTATAAAATTTGTAAAACTTTGTGCTTTAATTGTTCCTCTCGGCTCATATTTTATCCCAAAATCTAAAAGTTCTATTGACCATGCTACCATTCTCCCTGCCAACTCTAGTTTTTAAAGTACTTTTGCAATAGGTCAGTTCTAACTATAACTTGGTGAGTATGAAAATATGGTCAAAGTTGCCTTGTAGTGTATATTAAAAAGCAAGAGCTATTTTTTCTACAAGTTGATACCTTGTTTTTGCACTTTGCAATGCCCGACTTACGAAGTATATTGACTTTTGTTCTGGTAATTTCAGGATTAATGTTGCTCTCATTGCTTCAGGTGGAGTTGCCAAGTAAACTATGATTGGTTTAGATAAGGTTGGTTTAATAAGAATTGGTGGCACTGCTAGCATTTTCTTTAACATCGAAAAAGTTTGCTCACACTATTCGTTCCATTTAAAGGCTTATGCTTTTCTCAACAACTTGATAATTGGTTTGGTTCTTTCGGCAAGTATTGGTAGAAATCTGGATAAGGCCGTCAACTTTCCAACTAATCTTTGAACTTCTTTCAAGTTATTCGGACTTTCTCATCTTTAGAATTGCTTCACAGTTGTCAGGGTTAGCTTCGTTCTTTGATCCGTCAACATGAATCCCATAAACTTCCCTCATCTTACACCAAAAACACATTTTTTTTAGGTTTAATCTCATATCATACCTCCTTATTCTCGCAAACACTCTGATGTGAACCTAAGAACATGATAGGGATATGATATGAACATGTTATGGATTCAACAAGAGTTGGAATATGATTATGCACTTTTTAAGAATTGGATCAATGTTCTTAAACATTCAAGAACTCACCAAAACACAAGTAACCAAGCCAAACTCACATAGAAACCCATTTTGAACAACAAACCCATGGATAGAAACTCAAGAACACAACATATAGCATTTATACCCATGAAGGACGTGACCAAAACAGCAAGAACAACCAATTTGCACCGATTAAAATTGAATATAAGTGCATCAAATGAAAGAGGACATCATAAGGAAGAGATTGCACCGATTGAAAGTGAAAACAAACAAGTAGAACAAAAATGGGTAATTTGGAATGAAGGGAAAATGGACTTATGTGGATGAAGCTCTTGGAATGTGCACGCCACTTAAAGGATGGTTGGCTTCAAGATGAATGTTGTTGCCGCCACTTGAGAGCCCAAGAATTCACTCAAGATAAGACTAGAAGAGAAGAAGACTCAAGTCTCTCTCAATCACTCACCAATTTGGTAGAGGTTCAATACTCACAAAATCAATCTTATTATTTCAAAGACCTAAGCACCCCTTTTATAATAGAGAGGGATGGTCACAAAATACAAGAGAAGCTTACAAGAGAAGCTTTTGAAAGGTCACCTTCTAACTCCTTCTATTCTAGCGCCTAAAGAAGTGTGAAGAGACAACTTTCTAGTTTCTTCCTAAAAACTAACGCCTAAGGTACTTACAAAAGAGGTGTCTTTTTGGTTTCCCACTTAGTACCTTCCTAAACACTACTCCTATATGTTTTACAAATTTATACAAAAGAAATTACAAAGAAAGATATTAATTGGAGCCCATTCTTGAATGCTTGTAGTCTTCTTGTTGGCTTTGGGCTTGATCCTCTCTTTATTTAATTCTTCTTTAATTTTTTAGAAGACTAGAAGGAAGAACTTTAAATGTTTGGGTGGATGGTCTCTTCCTCTATTAGTAAATTCCTCTTCTTTTTTATCTCCTTCACACTTCCTCCAAATCTCATGTATGGGCTTCTATAGTGCAAGATTTAACAATCATATCATCAACATATACCTCCATATTCCTCCTAATCTGTTCTCGAAACACATTATCCATCAATCTTTGGTATGTTGCACCAACATTTTTTTAATCCAAAAGGCATGACCCGGTAGCAGTAATTAGCAACTTTTGTGCTGAAGACTTTTTTCGGTATGTCGGGCTCATACATTGGTATTGATTATATCCTGAGTATGCGTCAAGAAAATTCCATATTCATTGTCCAGATGCTCCATCAACTAGTCGATCTATACTTGGTAATGGATATGAATCTTTAGGGCAGGTTTTGTTTAAGTTCGTGTAATCGATACACATTCTTCATTTTCTGCATGATTTTTTCGCTAACACCACATTAGTCAACCATGTTGTATATTGGATTTCTTGGATAAATCTACCTTGCAACAACTTTTCTATTTCTTCAAGGGCCACTATTCGCCTTTCTTCTCCTAACCTCCTCCTTTTTTATGCTACTAGTTTAGCTTCTTGACATAAAGATAAATTATGGGTAATCACATTCGGATTTATTCTCGACATATCAGTTACACTCCATGCAAACAAATCTTTGTTTTTTTCAAAATTTTGATCAATTCATTCAATAGACCTTCACGTATATACTTCCTCCAATGTAAGTATAATGTCCTTCACCTAGCTTAATCATAGTTGTTTCTTCTTTCGGTTCAATCCTTTCATCATTATTCATTTGTGGATATAAATGCTCCATAAAGTGTATTAGAAGTATCTTGCTACCTCCTTTAAGACGCCTCAAAATTTTCTTCATGATAAGTGCTATGATGAATACGTTAATTGCTCCGACAATCTCCAAAGAGGTTGTGATTGGAACCGTTTTGTCTATCTTGAGTTTCTACTTCATATACGCATTTTCAACCCGTAGGTGATCCCACATCGACTAGAGATTAGGACATTTCATTGTATATAAGTGGGTGCAAACCTCACCTTATAAGCCGATTTTATGAGGTTGAGTTAGGCTTAAAGTCCACTTCTTAATATGGTTTCAGAGCTATTTTCGAGCCTATCTTAGCGAGAATTTGTTGTGCTTATCAGGTCACCCACTATTGGGTTGTTATCGAACCATCCATAATATGTTGTCTCATGCACGAGCTGTCACTCTCGACGTGATGGGGTGAGTTGGAGATCCCACATCGACTAGAGATGAGGACATTTCATTGTATGTAAGTGGGTGCAAACCTCACCTTATAAGCCAGTTTTATGAGGTTGAGTTAAGCTTAAAGTCCATTTCTTAACACAACCTTTAGTATGTTTATCTTTTTTATATTTTTTTCTCTTTAAGCTTCAAATTCTTATTGCAACTTCATCAAAATTGTTACTGATACGACCTTCTTCGAATTATTCTCCACCCCTCTTGTCTGAACTCCTCTTGTTGTCATTTTCTTCACTTGGTTAAATTATCCCGAGCCCTACTATGAACCCCCAGGCTTCCATTGAGATAACTATAACTACTATTTATACCTTTCTTCTTTTCCTTCTTTCTTTATGTTGATGCGCATCATTCCATATAGGGGTGGCAATGCGGGCTGACCCGCCCCGCATAGGCCCGTCCCGCATTTGGCCCGCAAAATGCGGGTTGGGTTGGCCCGCCCTGTGTTAGGAATGCAGACTCATTTCATTGACCCGCCCCGCATAAGAAGTAACCCGCGAACTTGCGAGTCAGCCCGCATAAGAATTTTTTTTTTCAAAAATTATAAAAAAAACTTATTCCTACTACTGAAAAATTAAAATTTTATTCGTGTTTCAATTCATTTAATTAAGATAAAAATATAAATTGAAGTATGAGGGTTGTTAGAAGGCTTGATTAAAAATAATTAAAGTTTTGTTTTACATCTATTTTTCCCTATATATGTATGTAAATATATAAGAGTATCTTATTAAAGTTTTGCTACAAAATATTTTAATGAAGATGACTAATTTTTTAACTATCCTATTGAAATATTTTCTTTATATTTTTTTATTAACAAATTTTAAATATAAAACTTTACTTAAAAATAAATTCACTGTCACTCTTAATACTAACTCCTTTAGATGATTAAAATAAAATATTCATTTTTTTAGTACATTAAATTCAATTTTTTAAAATAAAATAAAATAAATGTCACACTGCAATAACGAATGAATGGGGTAAAAAAATGCGGGTCAACAGGCCAACCCGTTGTTAGCTTGCGCAGGCTACGAGGCGGGGCAAAGCGGGTCAACGGACTATATTAGTGAGTCCGCCCCACACTTTTTGGCAGCGGGCCACAGACCGGTCTGCATGACCCATCGCGCATTGCCACCCCTAACTCTATATCTTCTTCCTTCTTTATCTCTCAGCTTTTCGGTATGTAGAACAGGTGGTGTGTACCTGTAAGATACTCTAATGATAAAATCAGAATCAATTTAATTAAATAATTTTTTCTTTAAAAAAACTCCACTTAATTATTAATCAAGTTATCTATTTATACTGGAAGTTATTGGACTTCACCAATTTAATTCGACTTTTCCTAGTGAGTTTACTCCTCATATTTTGGGCTTTATCTCTTGGCCTTAACGTGATTCATAAGGGACTTTTTCAAGTTACTCTTAGTCGCATGAGATTTTTTTTATATTTACATGCTTCTCATTAAAGTCCTACCAATTGGAGAGCCATTATGCCGAGAGGCCTTATTTCGGATTTCGATATTTTAACAATTCAGATTTTGATTGGTTGGACGGTTCAAAAATTATATTAACATACTCTTAAAAAATATAAAATTAAATTAGAAAATGTTACTTAAAGTAGAATAAATTAAAAAAATATCATAATAGTAACAAAATATCAATCTTTTAAAATATTTAAAAAAGACTGGCAGAAACATATATTCAAATTTATGTTGGAAACACGTTCACTAAAGATTAATACATTCTATTAAATATAAATAAGTGTAAACTTCATCTCATCTCATGAACCGATTTTATAGGGTTAATTTAGACTTAAAGTTCATTTCTTAATATAATATCATAATCATTTTCAAATCTATCCTAACGAAAATTTGTTGAAACTTATTCGATCGGACCACTCAAGCTTAAAGTTCAATTCTTATTAATAAATACTTAAAAAAAAATCTATAATGTATGTCATAGATTTGGACGTAGATAGAGAGCGAGTGAGATAATGAGGAGTGTTGCAGGTGGGGAGAGTTAAGAGTCCTGCAATTTTATGATGCCTAGGTGTTTTTTTTATCAGAAACGATGCACCGACTCACTGACATGACACGTGCAAACGTGTTACCATAATCTCACACGCTCTAATATTTTTTCTTTTTCTATTTTATTTTATTAGACTACTTTTTCTTAATTAATTGCATGCATTGTACCCTAGTGTATTTATCCGGGTATAATGGAATATAATAATACCTGCTTTGCACGGTTACTTAGGTCACATCTAATCTTTTAGTAATATTTTCTTATGGTATTGACCAAGGAATCTCCGAAACTCCTATGCTGAAATTACTATATTGCACTTCCACTTTTTTTTCTTTTGGTTGAAAAACATTTACACTGTGTTTGGATGGATGATTATTGTTCACCAGATTAATTTGAGGATGAAATATATTTGTATTCACTAATTTGGAGGTGCGAAAATGTAAAGAAACACGATTTTTTTACATAGTCGTGGATGAACAAAGAAATATGATTTTTATCTTTCTATTATTTGAAGAATTTATGGTTTAGAATGATAAATATATGAAAATCCTTTATGCAAACAAGAAAAATCGATTTTGAATTATTTGAAAATGAAGGTTGGAGAAAGCATAATCAATTGGATAATCAATATTGATATCGAGAGAATTAATTTTGAACTAATTTCATATAATAATCGATGTTGATATTGGAAGAATTAATTTTAAACTGATTTTCATATGATAATCGATATGATAATTGATGTTTATATTGTAAAAATATATTTTGAACATGTTTTTAATGGGATAATCGATTATCCATTATCCATAATCGATCATGGATAATTTTTTTAAAGTGAATCTATTTTTTGAATTTTGCTTTAATACATTATAATTTATTGTATTAATATTTATTTTACGAACAGTTTTTTAAATAAAGTTTTTGACAATCATAAACATGTTGTGGAAATTTTACATCCCAAAGTTAGCTCTAACACAATACCAAAAATAATGTTTCAATCACCACAAATAATGTTTTAATTAAAAACATTACAATCCATAAATAAATAAATCGAATTAATTTTTTAACAATTTTTAAATATAATAGTAAATTTATAATTTTATATTTTTATAAACTAAAAATAGACAATTTCAATCACATCCATCACATAACTCACAAACTTTCATAAATTTTTGCTACACTTTCATCTCTATTTACATTAATTCATACAATCTCACTTTTTTTATATTTTCCTCATACAATCTCACTTTCTTTATATTTTCCTTTTAAATCATCAGTAATTCATTCCCTAATCCAAAGTTTTGAAATATTTATGAATTGTTTGAGTAGAGGAAATTTTTTAGGATAGAAACAAATAATTAATGAATTAGTGTAACTAGCTTATATTACTTATAATTTCTCATTTATTTTTTTACTTTTATATATACTTTTTCCTATTTCTTATTAAATTAACCATTTAAAAATAATTTATCTATATTTCTTATTTATCAAACAGTTAAACTCAATTTTATTTCTTACTTACTTTTTTTTTATTTTTATTTTTATTTTTATTTTCTATTCTCCTCAAAACTAAACAAATTTATAATATCAATTTTTCTTCTATATTTCATTATTTTTTATTTCTCTTCTCAAAACCAATCATAACATTTGACCAAACACCATATTTATATAATATAGTTGTTTAATGACATTTGTGCTGCCAACTTCGTGAGAAATAATTCTTTATTTTAATGTACCAAAATTTGTTTAAAAATACATACGGAATTTGAACAAGTTCCATTTGAGGAGGAAAAGGAAGTAGGAGGATATAAGTATATTTGGTGAAAGAAGAAGAAGAAATAAAATTTGAACTCATTGCATTATTTTTTGTTATTTTTTTTATTTCTTTTCAACTAAATATTTGTAATTTAATTTATTTCACTTGTCTAGTTCTACTCCATTAATGATATCTATTTTTTTCCTACTAAATCAAAGCATAAGTATAACTACACTACAAGAATGTTAGGAGTTAGCTACTAAAATAGCGTCAATAGCAAATGAACTTTTTCAGAGTTAACTAAGCTCATGCTAAAATAACTTTATAATTATTATAATTAATTTTTAAATTGTTTAAGATTTGTATCCGTTAAACTAACATTAACCCTAATTAGAGTTGATTAAACGAACTTTAAATCAATGCTTTAAGAAGATAAAATAAAAAGTAATGAAAAATAATTAGCATTCATCTATGGGATTATAAAGTGAACTTTAATATAGTTTGATGTTTAAATAATAATATTTTAGTATTGATCTAACCAACTCAAAAGTATATAACTGTAAATTAAATTTGATAAATGTGTGTTTTTCCTGAGTCGATGCTAAGAAAATAACTTTTTAATAAATGTAAAATGAGTTTAGACAACGCTAATGAGGGATAATAGATTAACATCAGTCTGAACGATGTTAGTAGAGTATTTGTAGAGAAAAAAGTATATAAATTATTGAGCACATGTTTTAATGTATTAATTTAAAATTTGGTTCCCCTTTTTCAGAAGTTCCATTTGTTTAGTTGAAAACACTTTTTCTCCTTTCTCGAGTCCTAGTTTTGCATTTCATTTTTCCCTTTCACCAAGTCTAATTTCACTTTTTCCTTTGTGATAGATAGCTACCAATGCGGAGGTATATTATGAAAAATAATACATGAATTTCTCTTAAAGAATTTTGGAAACCTAGAGTTCTTGCATGATGTATTGAGAATGGTTTAAGAGTTGACAATGAAAATTCTTCCAAATCCTTCCTAGTGTGAGCCAAAAGAGTTGGCAATGAAAATTTGGAATTGTTATGTTGTATAGGTTGTGAACTTTTTTATTATACTCATTTGGGTTGGTAGTGAAATTTGTGGCTCTTGTTGAATTGACAACAAACTCTATGCTTAAGTTTGTTTGTTGTTGGTGACTTTATAATGTGTTTGATTTAGATTAAGATTTATTGGTAGTGTAAAATCAAAGGTCATAAACTTAATTGCACTGTACAAAAATTTTAGTCTTTGGTTTGGAGGCTTAATATTAATGTAGAGCCAATAAAACTCACGACAAAGTCATTTTCTCTTAAATGACTCAATGAGTAACGTTTCATGATAATACGTCCTTGTTTCATGGCTTAGTGAAAGCTTTTTCTCTAATTCACAAATAGAATGTCATTCCTCTAGTGATATCCATAACCTACAAATATAATCTCAAGTGGTAAGGAGTGCACAATCATGGACAACAAGCACAGTTAGAAACTTAATGTAAAAAATGGAGTGGTAGTTAGAAATTTAGGTTTCTTCTTCTATGAGTGTTCCATTTGTGCTCCATACTTATCTTTTTGAGTGAAAATGTTCTCACCTATGACTCTCATTGACTACAACTTTGTTATCTTCTTGTATTTTGGCTTAATGAAACTTGAGTTACTGCAATTAGCAAACAAAATTTGACAAACTTTAAATTTACTAAGATAAATATCAGTGGATTATTTGATTATTCGTTGGTAGGTTTTCCAAGTTACCAAATACTTATAAGTTAGTAAAAAATTAGTTGTCAATGTGTCTTGAAATAAACTATCTATGGAGATTTATAATATATATATATATATATATATAATTTTTATTATATACAAAATTGTTGTTGAAAAAATTCTAAGTGTACGTATTTAAACAAAAAAACCTAAGATAGTTTGAAGTTCCTTTGTTAGAGTAACATGTGTATGATTATCAAAGATTATATATGCAATTAATATCTTCAACATTATAAAACCATATCATCTAAAGTATTATTGAAACACATTGTGTAAATTAATGAACCAAAGCAATGCATTAAAGAAATAACACATGTAAAGAATTTATTCACCAAAACATATGATCAACAAAGCATATGTAGAAATCAACAAATTTAATAGTGAAATAGTCAATGACAACTATTGAAAACATCCCTTGTCCTTTACCCATTGGGTAATGATCGAGTATAAACATTTCCCATGTAGTGAAAGGCCAAGGGGTAATGATAGACTGGATTCCTTCAACTGGTAATAAGTGAATGGGTCCAAACTTCTGACATTCTATGCACTTATGTATAAAAGCGTGAACATCTTTTTGAAGTGTTGGATATAGTACCCAACTTGTACCATTCTCGATGTCATTCACCAAGCTCCATAATGCATTCCACATAATATGCCTCGATGTAACTCTTCAATAACATACTTTGTTTGATTTTTGTCTTAACATTTGAGTAAAGGCAAAGAAAAACCTTGTTTGAACAATTTTCCATTGTACATGGGGTAGTAAAAGGCTTGTCACTATAATTTTCTTCCCTCATTGGGATTTCTTGGGAATACATCTTTGGTAAGATAATTGATTATCAACATCATCCAATTCGAACATCCCGCAGTGATTTGCATCACATCATCTTGTTCCCAACTCGGTGTATTCAATGTTTCTTGAACTTGAGTTCAATGTTGTCCTACCTTCTTAGTCTTTAAAATTCTATATTAAACTTTTTGGGTCAATTTTTAGATTAAAGTTGAAGAGCTTGAAAGGAAGTCTAATTGGCATCCACATAGGCACCCCATGGACACCTACATGGAGCCTTTTCCTTCCTTTTCCCAAAGTGACTATTCTTCTTGCACATGGAGCAAAGGAGCGCCTACTACTTGCCTTCTCCTCTTCCTGATGCCACTTGTCACATCTTAAATGAAGAGCTCTGAGGTGCATGGAGTGCAAATGGAAACTCATGAATGAATATTTTTTAGGTGCCACATGTCACTCCATGAATGCAGAGTTTTTAAGTTCCGTTAGTCATTTTTTACTCTATAAATAAAGAGATCTCCTATTATTAAAATAAGACATGATGGAATTGAGTAATGAATTTCTGCCTAAATGGTTTTCATAATTTCTCTCAATTCTCACTTTTCTTTTGTTATCACTATGTAAGTGTAGAAGTCTTAGAAATAGCTAAAATGCTTATGTAACCTCCTTCCTAGCACCATTCTCTAAACCCAAACTCATTCATATTCTTACCCATTTTCATTGAAATCTTTCGCTGTCATGTCTTCTCCAATCATTTAAACCATTTACAATCAAAGAACATAAGGAAGGATAGGGAGAACTCCATCACAAAGGTAGAGTTTTGTAAGCTCATTTCCTTGCTACAAAATTTTCTTCAATGCTCTTGTATCAATCAACTCATGCTTGGTGCTCGTCCATGTTAAATGGTGGATCAACATACAATTTATCTGAGCATGAACCAGGTCAAAGTTCGACCTTGATGGAGTGCATTTCCACGACCAGATGTAGATCGAGAATGTTCAATGATGTCTTGGAAAATCAAGTCATGTATTGTCCTTGAACAATATGTTGGACTGATGTCGAGTCAGTGACAGCGAGTTTGTTGTCGGTAAATCGAGCTGCAAACCTTGCACAAAAGGTGTCAAATGAATTTATGGAGTTGGCTGGTAATGAATAGTACCACTCCAAAGCTTCACCTTTTAGTGTTGTAGGGAATAATCTACATTGAATTCTTAGGTCTCTCGTGAGGAGGCTGGCTTGTGTGAAATAAGCCTTCACATGAGCATTGGGATCAAATGTTCCATCAAATTTCTCCACGGTTGGCCACTTTAGAGAGTGAAATGCATTCAAAGCTTGTATACTCGTAGGTCCTTGCGAAAGTGGGAGTGTGTTAAATGAGATCTTCTGTTGGCATGGTTGGGTGACATGAGTAGGTGTTCGAACACAGTGTGACTTGTCATTGATTATAACTAGGCACATGTGAAATTTGCATTTGTTCATTCTATATAGTCGATTGAGACTCATCCTCTTTCTCATGGTCGGTTGATGCTCAGACTTCTGAATTGATTGATGTTGTATCTCATGTCGAATAGCGTGAATATCCTCACGATGTTGTTCGTGTAAATTTTGAAGTTTAGTTTGGTGTAGAGTTTGCATCGTCTCCATATCTTTTCGTATTTCGGTGAGGGCATTTTGCATTGTAGTCTCATTCTTTTGAACATAATCGATGACATGTTGAACTGTGCCTTTATTTTTCTGCATAGTTGTGTTAATGTGAGCTTTGATCACTTCTAGGATTGAGGAATCCATTGTAGGTTGAGATGTACCAGCTATTGTTTGGCTTTTAGAGGAAACCATATGATTAGTGGTCTTGGGAAATTTTACCAGGGTCCCACGGTGGACACCAAATGTTCTTACGGGGTTTGACGTTGAGCCTTCCTTCGAGTTGTTGGTGTAGACCAATCTTCTCCTAGGAAGATTGTCGAGTTGTATCACCAATTGTCGAGCGAAAGTTCACCTACAGAAAACTCTCCAACTCTCAAGTCAGTAAGAGTATACAAATATCTAAGTAGTAAGTGAATATCAAGTATTGAGTGAGTGAGAAGTAATCTATATGTTTATATTTAAAGTGGTAGATTCCATTACGTGTCCCAAATCATATAGATAAGATACTGAATTTTATGGTTATTTTTAAATAATTATTACTACTCATACATATAGAGGTGGCTAATATTCATTATATATTAAAATCTCGAATTTCATCTACCAAATAGTACAAATATAATTGGAGTTAATAAGTATTATAAATTTTAGAACATAATGATTTCGTTGTAATTTTATTTTTTGAAAACGTGTTAATAAAGTAAAAATAATACTATAAATTATTTTTCAACTCGTGAAATTTTCAAGTTTTACAATAATTTAAAATCATACATTAATCTTTCATCAAATACAGAGGATTACTGTGGCAATACAGAGAATCTTTACTGGTCAAAAGTTATAGTGTGGATTCTGAGGATTAGATTTGGACTAATTTTTTTAAGAACATGATTATGATACTGTGGCTATGTCAGGTCCTAAGAATTAATTTAGTATGATAATTATTTTAGGTTTTGTGCAGAGCTGTCTGGAACTGAAAAAGAATGCGTCACCAAAGTGGCAGATTCATCCATCTTGTTCATTACTAAACCTATGTTCCCTTCCCAAGTAAGGCAAATGAAAACCCAATTCTACCCTTGGAAGGGATATATATATATATATATATATATATATATATATATATATATATATTTTTTTTTTTTTAAGTTTTAGCTATTGTGTATACATATTGTAAATTTTGATTTTTTTTCAAAATAATAGAGTTTAAGCTTTTTTTTTTACTCCAACAACATATTGTTTCAAATAATTAACCAAATAGCACATTATATTATAGCAGTTCAGAATCTGATTTTTGGGTAACCGAATTTTCAATGTGATTAAGTATAATTTTGCTAAAAAGCCAGTCCAAAATTATGTTTCCCGGAACCGAATTCTAAATTGGGTTTTAATTTTTATTTGTTTTTTATTTAAAAATCAAGGGGAAATAATTTTAAATTTCAAAAATAAAAAATATATAATTTAGAAAAATAAAAAATAAATATTAAAAATAAAAAATTTCGAATACAATTTTAAAAAATATATAGTTTAGAAAAATGATTATATTGGAAATAATATCTTCCAAAAATAAATATATTAAAGAAAAATAATTATATTAAAAAATAATTATTGAAAAAATTTAGAGAACTGATTATATTTAGTTTTGTATTGAATTAAAAAGCGTATACTAATAGCCATTTATTTATCAATGAAATATCTATTACAATATATGTAAATGTAAAAATAAATTCTATACTAAAAAATATTCTAAATCAATTTTCTATATTTTTTTATTTATACAATTTTAAAATTTATTTTTTAATCATACACATAAACACGTAAAAAAAAGTGAATAGTGTGCTTTTATAAAAAGTTGTTTTTATAAATTATTACTTTTCTTTGAATAATTATTTACAGAAGTAATTAATACATTTATAAATAATTTAATTATTATATTTATTATTCACAAATTAATTATTTAAACTATATAAAAAAATCACTATTTTCTTTAAATTTTTCCTTTTTCTATGAAATTTTGTAAACTAAAATTAAAAAAATTAAAAGTATAAATTTTAATTTTGTTAACAAGTTGTTCTTATTTATATATTTTTCTGAATATTTATTGCTTAAAATATATGTTTTAAATAATTATTATATTATATAATTATTTTTCTAAATAAACATTCTTTAAAACATATTTTCCAAACCATTTTTTTAAATAATTAATTTCTAAAATTTAAAAATTATAAATTTCTTTTCATTCATTTTAAATAAAAAAAACAAATTAAAATTCAGTTTCAAATTTGGTTATCCGATAATCGAATTCTGAACTGTTTTTCTTCTTAACGAAAATACACTAAATAACATTTAAAATTTAATTTTTCAAAATCCAAATTTTGAAGTAAACTTTTTTGTTTGAGTAATTATGATATTTATTTAGTACAGTATACTATTTTAATAAAAAAATAAAACTTTACTATTTTGATAAAAAAAATGTAAATTTTGATCATTCTTATTGAAAGTTGTGGAATGTTTGACCTTATTCAGTATTAGTTTAGTTTGTTTCTTTCTTTTATAATTGACTAGAAAGTTATTTTATAGGCAACATCTTCAAAAACAATAAATTATAAGCAAAATACAATTGTAATCTATAGACTATAAAAAAAAAAAAACCTTTAAATAGGAGGAAGATGAAACAAAAATACCTAAAATAATAACTATGTTTTAAGCAAATGACCAAAAGTAGAGATGTTGTGAAACTGGGAATCTCCAAAATGAATATCTTAAAAATAATAATAATAATAATAATAAAAACTAATACAACAAAAAGTTAAAAATGTTATCCAGGTAAATTTACCATTTTGATGTAATTTCTCTAAAATATTATCATAATGGCAAATTTTAAAAAATTTAAAATTGGATGAGTAATAATTTTTGTTTTAAAAAAGTCGTGTTTTACAAATACAATTTTAATTTTTAAGCGTAATTTTAACTTTTTATTTTTTAATCAAAAAATACGACTTTGTTTCATATAATTCTTTTATGAACTGTGTACTTGATAAAAAAAAATTAAGTCATCTTTGGTAAATACGTTGTTTATCAAACATAATTTCAATAAAAAGAAAGTAAAACTCATGTTTAATAAGTACGATTATAATACCAAAATTAAAGTTTTATTTATCAAGCATCACTTTAATAAAAAAATATATGAAACAAAATTGTTTATGTCAAAGAAATTTTATATTGTTAAAAATTAAAATCGTATATTAATAAAGTGCAACTTCTTCAAAAACAAAATTGTGCTCCATAACCATCATTTATTCAATTTTTTTTAATTATTTTACAATTAATCCATTCTGGTAACTTTTCTAAGAAATTATAGCAAAATAGTTTTTTTTTCCCTTTAACTAAGGTCACCTATGAAAATATACTAATAGTGTGTCATTAGTTTTTCTTTTTATTTTATATATATAATAGACGTTACAATAATAAAAACTGATTTAACGTTAATATAAGAATAAACACTTTTTTTATGATAAATTGTACAACATATATAATACAAGAATACTTTAGCATACTCGACTAAGGAAATCTTGATTTCTATTTGCCTAATAGTAAGAGATTAATTGTTATATTAATTTTTTTATATTATATACTAAGTAAAAAATATTTTAAATTTGATTTTAAAAGTTAGTAATCTTATTCTATGATAATCTATCTAATTGGAAATTTAAAATAGCAGTAAAATTATTTAAACAGGCATAATATTTTAATATTTTTCACATATTTTTTACTAAAGATTATACTCAATGCTATAAAACCCAAATATAATCTTATTATAAATTACTCACATGTTATTTTTACTTTATTTTTATATATCGTAATTCATTAAGTTATTTATTTCCTTATTGTTTCCCCTCTATTTTATGAACTAAATATTTTTAATTTTAATTTTATCTCTCACTTATTTCTATTTTTTTTTTTACTTCTCTATTTTTTTAATTTTTTTACTAAACAAACGTAATGATTAGTTTGGTAGAAGTGTAATGAGAAAGGAAGAGAAGTGAGATGAAATAGTTTCGAAATAGTAAATATGAGTTATTTAGTTATAAGATACCATATATGAAAGGAGATTAAATGCTTGGGACCACAATTACTGAATTTTCAATTAAAATAACCTACAAAAGAACAAAGACAACGTAGAAATTAAGAAACATACATAGTTTTAAAAGAAACTTTAATAGAAACAAACATTGACAACCTAGAAAATGAATAGTAATGCTTGGTTGTAATAGTTAGTTTGATATATGTGTAATTATGAAGAAAGGGAGAGAAGTGAGGTGAAATAACTTTGAAACGGTAAAGATGAGTTTTTGTTTTATAACCTAAAGATAAGCTACTTGGTTATGATGAAATGTGTTAGAAAGGGGATGTGATGCTTAGGACCCACAATCCCTCACTTTTCATATCAAACGATATAGAAATAGACACTATTGGAGTCAAAGATATAATGTGACACATATTCTAGTTGAAACTTTAAATTTTCTAAATTTTTATAATATAAAAATAACTTAGTTCTTACGTAACAAACAAACTTTCACCACAAAGTATATTATAATATTATAATATCTACGATAGTGACAAAGTCATAATGAATAAGCTAAAGTAACGACTAAGTACCACAAAGGTAAATGGACAAAGGAGTTGACAGAAGTCCTATAGACATATCGATGCACCCCACAATCGACTATGCAAGAAACACCTTTTAGTCTCACATACGAGACCGATACCATAATCCTAGTATAAGTTGGCGAACCCTCGTTGAGAAGACAAATTTTTGACTTGAACATGAACTAGAAAAGCTTGACAGTCAACCTAGACATGATTAATGAATTTAAAGACAAAAATCTAGATCAAAGAAAAAGCATGCAACTCAGGAAGGCACGAAGATACAATTCCAGGGTAAATCAAATAAGCTTCCAAAAGAGATACCTAATATGGAGAATATGCAGTGATGCTAGAAAAATCGAAGGGAAGTTCTCGGCTAATTGGGAAGGAAATTTTCACGTACGATACGTGATGGCTGGAGAAGCTTATTATTTAGATTTTTTGTTAGGAAAATTTGTATCGAAGAGTGGAATGTCACTCACCTCAAATTTGACTACAAGTAAGATGTGCACTCTTTCCTCGCTCGGTCGTTTTATATCTGAGGAAGGTTTTAGACTAAGAAGGTTTTAATGTGGCACTTACCATCATTTATTCTTCATTATTATTTTGGTTAAGGAAGTTTTGTTATGAATGAGACCGAGCGTCGAGGCCATAACGATCCCTCCTGAAACACTGCTTTCCAACTCGACCGAGTCTAGGAAGTTTTTCCCAAACTAACATTCCCTCATGATGCCTAACATCACTATTCAATTTTGGCTTAGTCTAGGAAGTTTTGCCCCAAATGAAAATCTCTCCCGAAGCCTAAGTTAACCTAATCCTCTAAGGAAGCTTTGCCCAAAATGACAATCCCACTCGATTAGTAAAACAAATAAAACAAGCTAAAGGGTCACATTGACTCATTTGCAATAAAAACACAATCAAAGTTGGCATCAAAGTGACAAGTACCTGGTCAATACTCAACTTAATGAATTCATTTGTGTGAACAACCGCCTCACTTCAAAACCGTCAACATGCAAATGACATAGTTAGATAATGGTTAAAGATTTTCTTAATTCTTTACAACCATTGGTGAAAATTAGTTAAACTGATTTATTATTAAGAAGGACAAGAATAAATAGAGTGGTAGACAATGAACAAGAAAAAAGTAAAAACTTGTATTATTTAAGGAAGAGGAGGAACGACAACTCGGTCCCGAGGATTATAAAAAATAAAAGTTTATACCTAAGACCTAGTCTTCGACTTCAACTTCATCGTCAGCCCGAGCTTTCGCGCCATCCTCCAAATGAATATTTCAATTGGGATCATTCGCCCTTCATAGACGTCATTGTTAATATTGAAGCCGCCTCCTTTGTGTCGATCGTTTTAGAGAAAGATGGTCTGTCAGATGATATGAGTATCCTAACGACACCCATAGTGAACTAGTCGAATGGAAGAGATAGGTGGAGGTCGATGAAAAAAAATGAATAGACAAAGACGAAATGAGCCTCAGACTCGCTCCAACTGTGACAAACATTGTCCACGATAATACAACAATCAACCAAGTGATAGTAAAAACGCACGCGGAAGCAACACACATAATCACAAATCAACTGCAGAAAATAAACAACACAAGATTTAACATGGTTCGGTCGCCAACTGCAACCTACATCCACACGAGCAACTATTAGATTTTATTTCTTTTGTGTTGCGTGCCAAATTACAAGCACAATGATGTCTTTAAATAGAGATAATAAAGGGACACAATAATTAAGCCCACTCACTAAACATGTGTCTAGTCAACCCAACCCAATTGGTCCTGGCTTCATACCCAACAATCTCCCACTTGAAGCCACGGAACAATGTTCACCTACGACTCAACTGTGTACATGTACTTTTGTAATCTGTCGACGAAACTCAATGTTCTACCTCTAGTTGCCACCAGCCTTCTTAATCATTTTGAAGACTTCGTTAAAACTCCCCTGAGTTTCAACACGTCAGTCACTGACCCGTTCTCTGTTCCTACCGACTCCCACTTACAGGAACTATCGGATCCTGAAACAACCTGAGAACAAACACTCTCCATATACCAGTTCTCTGTTCCTACTGACTCCCACTTACAGGAACTGCCAGATCCTGGAACAACCTGAGAACAAACACTCTTCATACTTCCGTTCTCTATTCCTACTGACTCCCACTTACAGGAACTGCCAGATCCTGGAACAACCTGAGAACAAACACTTTTCATATTCAACAAGAAATTTTCTGGAGAAGTTTCAACCGCTGGAATACTGGTTCTCCTAACCCACTGTCATCTAGGAACTTTAGCTGAAGCACGACCCATGCTCCCACTGCCACAAGTACCTTTGACTGGTCTACCTAAACCTTTTCATGCTCGTTCTTCCTGAATTTAACCTGTGGCTCTGGGTTTCTCTCTTGTAAAGACAACCCTCTTCTGCCCACGAGATTCTGTGAACCAGACTTTGTTTATCTTCTGACCTGGGATGGTCACTCTCTCAGACGGTAATCCGACCATATACAACGAACCTTTCTTTCTTTCGCAGGCCATGACAAGATTTCCCTTGACAACCTTCCCTTGCTGATTTCCGAACTTCACTTCATGTCCCTGTTCATCCAACTGCCTAACAGAAATCACACTTTTCGTTAAGCTTGGAACAACTCTGACATTCTTCAAAGTCCAGAAACCAACTGGTGTCTTCAACACTATGTCACCCATGCCCGTTACCTTAAGAGTTCTATGGTCCGCTAGTCTTACCTTTCCAAAGTCCCCAATAACTAGATTCTGAAATGCTTCACTGTTGTGGGTAGCATGAAATGAAGCACCAGAATCCATGACCCAGGAATCCACACTACTCTCCGCGCAACAGACTAAGAGGTCCTCGTCCGCGGAATCTTCTGCAATGCTGACTTGTTTATCATTTTGGCATTGATTCCTGAAATGCCCCACCTCCTTGCAGTTCCAACATGTTACACTTGAGCAATTCCAAGTCTTTGACTGACTCCTTCCTTTGTTCTTGCTCCCACTATCTCTGATATTTCTCTTACCTCTCATGACATATAGCGATTCACTAGATAATTCCCCAAAACTCCTTCTTCGGACATCCTCGCCAAGAATGAGATCATGAATCTTCTCAAAAGTGAATCCATCGGATCCCGTTGAACTGGTAACTGCTGTAACCGTTCCGGACCAACTATCAGGCAAAGACGATAACAGTAGTAAAGCTTGAACTTCATCATCGAACTTAATGCCCACTGTCATAAGTCTGGCTAAGATCGAATTCGTTTTATTGATGTGCTCAGTAACTGAACTGTTTTCCTTCATCCTTATGTTTACCAATTCTCTAATCAGAAACACCTTGTTTGCAGCAGATGGCTTCTCGTACATGTTAGACAATGCTTCCATGATACCTTTCGCTGTTTTCTCCTTCAAAATGTTGAACGCAACATTCTTACTCAAAGAGAGTCGGATAACGGACATAGCTTTCCGATCCAAACCTGCCCACTCTACATTAGACATCTTTTCTAGCTTGTCATCCAAAGCCACGTCCAAATCTTTTTGAACTAGCAAATCCTCAATTTGCATTTTCCACCAACTGAAATCTATACCATCGAATTTTTCAATTCGGAACCTCCCTTCTTCTGTCATCTCAAATGACTAGACGAGATACTCGGTACAACTGATTTCAGATCTTGGCAATCTTTTTTTTTTTTTAAATCAAGAACACAAAAATTGCACCACCCAAAATCACTCACCAACAGACCTGGTCGCAGTCCCCACTGCCCTGGCCGCTGTTGTGAGGCAGATCTGGGAGCCTTCTCCTTGCAGCACTGTGAAACCCTAAGCCTTGGGACGCTGCTGCAACCCCTGCAAAACCCTAGCTTTGGGATGCTGCTGCCGCCTCTGCGAAACCCTAGCTTTGGAACATTAATGCAGTCGCAATTTTCACGTCTCGTCGATTAATTTCTACTGATCGAATCTCTAGTGTGTGAACGAACCAAAGTTCTTGATACCAGTTGATAGTAAAAACGCACGCGGAAACAACACACACAATCACGAATCAACTGCAGAAAATAAACAACACAAGATTTAACGTGGTTCGGTCGCCAACTGCAACCTACATCCACATGAGCAACTATTAGATTTTATTTCTTTCGTGTTGCGTGCCAAATTACAAGCACAATGATGTCTTTAAATAGAGATAATAAAGGGACACAATAATTAAGCCCACTCACTAAACATGTGTCTAGTCAGCTCAACCCAATTGGTCCTGGCTTCATACCCAACACCAAGATTATACTATCCTCGGCGTTCGGTTTGAGCATAAAGATGCTTTGCACAATAGAATTGACCATAAAAATCCAATGATACTGAGTGAAGTAATCAGTGACATTATGGTCAACCCACTTATACCCCCCTCGGAAGGTTGGTTCACTATTAGTAGTCTCATTGGACCGATTGATCGCCCCATTCGCCGCAACAACCTGTCTGGAACCAATCTCAGACCTACTACCCTTGGCTATGTTGAAGATGGTTGCTGCCCCTTCAAGACATGTGTTTGATGAAGCCATTTGTGTAAATTTCATTTTTATTTACATTTGCTTTAAGAATGTCTTAGGTATAGTTTAGAGGTTGTTTAGAGTAAGCTTTTTGCTAGGTAACTCACCTCTTAACCCTTGACCATGTGATAAGAGCAAACACAAGTTTTCTGAAACTGTTTTTCACATGTTTTGCAAAAATATCCTTACTGCATAAAAAATGAATCTGTTATTTTCTAAATGAATAGATTTTTTTCTTAAACTAATGCCTTGATTAAATGTTTTTGAAAATTATGTTTTGTGCATCAAGTGTTTTGACTAAGTCTTCATTCCATCAAAACGACTGTGTTTCACTTGTTAAGAAGTTTCTGTTATCGTTTTGAAAATGAATCTGTTCTTCTGTAAATGAATAGATTCTTTTTAAGTCTGGTGCCTTGGTTCTCGTAAAAGGCTTTTCACAGTTTATCCTTGCACCAGGGAGTTTGACTAAGTCTTCTACATATAACTAATTCTCTAACAGCTTTTGAAAATAAATTAGTTCATTTTATTTTCAATTTGTTCTTTTTATAACAACTTTAACTATTTTTTGAAAATCTGTTATAAGATGTTTTTCTATAAAAAGAGAGTTTGTTCCTGCGTTTAGAGGTTGATAATACAATTGAAAAAACGAGTTTACAACAGAGAAATAAGGATTTTCAGAGGATTAGCATGTGTTCTTGAAAGATTTTCCAAATAACAAAGTGTGCTTGTTCTTGGTTGGTTCTAAGGCTTAGTTAGAGGTGCTGTCACTGTGTGAGCAATCTGTTCTACTGGTCTAAGACATATTTCTGCATTCTCTATTAGGTGTATTCGTTTCATACTTCAATTTCTTGTAAAGTGTGGTTGTGAACTCTTCTTGATAGTGTTTCTTGAAGAGTGTGTGTGCTGGAATAATGTTTTTCAGCTAGTGTGCCAAGTTTCTTGTAGGGTTCAAGAACAGTGGTTGTGTAAGTGTGTTTGATACGTTTGTTTAGTGGATTTCACCTTGGATTAGGTGAGACTGGATGTAGCTCATTTGAGTGAACCAGTATAATCGTTGTGTGTTCAATTTCTCTTCATCCCTGCACTCTTTTATTGCTTTATCTGTTAATTTGTCAGAAATTGAATCTGTTCAATTAAAAATAAATCTGTTCTTTCTGGGCTTGTTCATTCTGTTCTTGATTTCTGGAAAATCTATTTGGTTCTTTTAAAAGGTATATGAACTGTTAAATACAACTGGAACCGTTTAATTGTGGAAGGTTACCCAATTAATTGTCAAGCTAGTAATTGAACAATTATCACTTGCCTTAGAAGTTGAAGTTCACTGATTCTACTTTTCATAGTTTCATCTCTAAAATCAATGTGTGTGTAGCTTGAGAATTAATTTGCTTAACATCAAGAATTACTTAACTAATATAAACGATTTGATACATAAACAATGTAAAAATAAATCTGTTCATTGCTAAATAAATCGATTTATTTTTTGTGTGTATTGTGATAAAATCTGAATCTGCGTGAAAGTTTTAAAAGCTCAATTCACCCCTCCTCCCCCCTCTTGAACTTTGACACTATTGAACCCAATAGGCTAACCTATAAAAGAGGAAGGAGAAGAAGAGGAAGAAGAAGACCCGCCTGAAGAACCATAAGAGCTAGAGGAGGACATGACTAGCCTTTTGGAATGAATGGTCGATACCTCAACACAATGAAGGATTCAAGAGTTAGAGGAGAACAAATGTGAAATGAGAGACCATCTATTTTTAGGAGCCCAACCTCAACCATACAAAGCGTCACACACCTCCAAACCGTTAAATCCTTTCACATCTAACGGTTCTCATTTAAAGAGCACGGATCCCGAAGGCAATTCCAATTTTCCCGCCAAAGGAATTTTTTGGAATACACCCTCAAAAGTTGAAACTGCAGCCCCATCGTATGATCCTACCCCATCATTACATAGATCAATCGTACGGAGCCATCACAACAATTGTACTGACTCGTTACAGAATATGATCAATATAACCATATCAAGATTCTTCGGGATAAATCCCTCGAGCCTGGGGGCAAGTGTACCAGTAGGGACCGAATGGTCCCAAGACACCTCGATACCCAGTATTGACCGATTGCCATCTGTAAAATGAACTATGGTAATAGGATATTAACACAAATTAAACTGTACACAAAAAATAGATAATACATTCTTAATCATGGTCTGCATGCTAATCTCACCCAATAGTAAAAGGGTTCATCAAAGCCATATATATAGGCACAACAACCAAAACAAAGGTATGTCATTATTACATCACCCGAATACCAAATACTCACTTGAGCATCAGAGAAACTTGTGCAGGTGCACTTTCGATCGAGAGCCAAAATCCAAACGCTAGGAGAAGAAGAAAAAGAAAGGAGAACCCAACCAAAGGAAGAGAATAAATTGTTCAGTCAGTAGCAGTTACTATCTCAACCCCGAACAAATTAAAAACAAAATATACACAAACCACGTTTAACAATTTTAATAATATAATCAAACTTGCTAAATATTTACTTACACCATTTTCGTTTAATAATTTTACAATATAATTCAAATAATTTGGTAATAAATTATCACAAGGACAAATAAAAAATTCAATTTGAAAAAATGTTAAAATTCCAAAATAAATTACCTAATACATACATATATATATCCAATACAATTATTTCTTGTTCATCATCAAAGCATGTGTTGCGCGAATCATCAAGCTTCTTGATTTCTCCCTTTTACAAAGGTTCATGTTTATCTCATATGACTTTTAGTCTTGCCTTCCATTTATGGAACCTGTATATTTAAGGTTCTCATACTTAGATGAAATATTTTCTAAGTGATCTTAAGTGTAACAAAAAAACAAGTTATATAAAGCAACTTTTCTGAATCCCAAACTCACGAGCATAAAGAAATCATGAATATTATTTATTTTCTCGTTTAGTTTTCCAAAACCAAAACCCTTATAGCTCTTAAAAAGATATCCCACCTCACTATTATCATTTATATGTATTTCCCCGCTTAAGAATTTTTTTTCCTATTATGGAATGTCTTGCACTAACCCTCTTAATTTTCCTAATGTAGGTTCATTAAGTTCCTAATGTAGGTGCATTAAGACTAGTAGAAAACGACCATAGTTAGGAAGATATACATCTTCTACATTAATATTTATCATGTAATGATATTCATAAGAAATTTTATTATTATTTATATTTTAATTACCAAAAAAAATATTTTTAATAAGGTTATATTAACGTTTTCAGCGGTTTTGATCCGTTAATTATGTTCCCTGCAATTTGCTTTTCTTGGTAGATTCAGTGTTGACGACTTTTATTAATTCCTAAAAAATAATTAATTTCTAGTGATTATTTGTGAAACCCATGATATTTTCGACCATTTCAAAATTTTTGTTATTTTTAACAATTTTCAGACCTAGTTACTTTCGAGGTTAAATAAACCTTGGTAGGTACGTGTGTTAATATTAATTTTTTTAGTTTCTTTTTTCAGCAATTAATTTGTTTTTAGTGATTGTTGTTTTTTAAGGATATTTATTCCCATCAAATGCCATATTCTCACAAAATGTGAAAATTTTGTAATCTCCCATGAAAAAACCCGTGAAAAATAATTTATAGATAATTATTTTTTCTCTCAAATATATTTATAAAAAATAATCTACACACTACTATAAAATTAAAAAATTAGAAAATCATGAAATATAAACTAATTTTAGAGAAAAAAATAATTAGTTGCTATAATGATTAAATTAAAGACTATTTAAAGCCTAAAAACTTTGTGGTTTCTAAATTAGTTTCTATTATTATTAAATGATTTTTAAATTGATATCTAATTAGTTATCAATGTTTTTCTACCGAATTTAAAATCTAAATAATTGTTAGTTGAAACCATGATAACTAATTAGATACTAATTTAGAAATTATTTAATAATAATATAAACTAATTTAAAAATTAATTCTTTTTTAATTTAGTTACTATATCAATTAATTATTTTTTATTGTGATATATAATTGAATTAAATTTTTTTCTTATACTCACACTCCAACATATAAATGAACAGTGATAACCTAAAACTAAACCAAGATGTTTGCCTGTAATGGTGAGTTTGGTAGAAATGAAATGATGAAGAAAGAGAGGGAAGAAAGATAAGAAAATATTGGAAATGGTAAAGATGAATTATTTGGTTATGATAAAATATGAAGTGAGAAAGGTGAAATGGTTGAGATCAATAGTGATTGAGTTTTCTAGGAAAAGGTATAGAAATGAAGCATAAGAATTTGGAAATGAAGGATAAAAAATAGGAATGAACAGTGGCACACAATCTTTGAGTTTTCGCGCAAAACAATAAATAAATGAGCTATGATAGCAAAAAAGAAGAAAGAGACACATGTTATAGGGAACACTTTAACCTATGAATAAATGGTAACAGTCTAGAAACCAATAATGATGCTTTGTTGTAATGGTTCTGACAATTTCATTTCTTCAGATTTAGAGCTGTTTAAACATCTTTATAGACCATTTTCCCCATTTTTTTTTACTGCCAAAATATTAATATTTCTGTCAGTAAAATAATAAGTATTGTATGTTTAAACAATAATATCAGTTTTATTTACTTGATATCTAAAAAGAAACATTTTTTTATTTCAAAAGACAGTGGTAAAGTAATTGTCTTTTAGTATTAAAATATTAAAAAATTATTCTTAAAAAAACTAAACCATGCTGTTTACTATTTTTAAAATACAACAAAAAAGAAATATAAAACATTCAATAAATTGAAGGTAAATCATGATTCTCTTAAACTATTCTTTCAAAAAACATTTTTTATTTTTTATTTTGAATAGTTTTTTTCTTTTTCATTTTGGTCCAATTATTTTGAAGACTTTTAATTTAATATTTTTTTAAAATAAGTTAATGCAATCTTTTTTTCTAATTTTTTTTATCATGCAACTATAATAACTCCTGTTATTCTTTATTAACTTTACTTTCATTGATGACTGTTATTTATTATTTATCTTGTGTTATTATTATAATGTCTTTGTTACTAATTGCACAGAAAAACGTATAGAAATGTAATAATTTTGTTTCAAAAGAGTGTAGCACATTAAAAATATTTAAAATAATAAATTAAATTAAAAATTATTATTATTATTATTATTATTATTATTATTATTAATTGTTGTTTACTATGAAGCTCGGACACTCCTCTTAAATGGCGTGTCGGTATCCGATACTCATATCGGACACGGACACGTATGACACCTGTAGGACAAGTATCCGTGAAGTATTCAATTTAAAAAGTATTTGTTAGATTTCTGACAATTCTAGTATGATTTTAGCATAATTTAAAAAGAAAAAATACATTAATTTTCTAAAAATTTAAACTTTATTGTATAAATTATTATTATGATTATAAAAATAAAAAACAAATCTTTATGAACCAGTCATGAAAAACGTTTTTTTATTTAAAAAATAACATGAAACATATTTGTGTATATAAACTTTTATTGTGAATTTATATAATTCATAATTATATAATATAAAAAATAAGTATTCTATTTTAAGATTTTAGGTATATTTGTGTTTATATTTATATTAGTGTCCGTGTGTGAGTGTTTTATGTGGTACATGTTTTGTCTAATAATTTTGTTCTTCCCTATGAAAGATAAGGTACATGATCGAAACTATATGGTTCCACTTTAGCAGATCACTTTGATAAAAGATGGAAATCTCATGCAAAGGTTATTCCCTCTCCTTGACAAGTGGTAAAGGTACACAAATAAAGTCAGAAACAGAAGAAAACCCCAAGTCACCAACTCTTGCAGACTTTGCACCCGCGGAACAAAGAATTTTGGTGGCAGAGACAAACAAACAAAGGGTAAAACCGTGAAATTGGAACCAAGTAATTCTCTTCTTTCTCTTCTTTCTCTTCTTTCTTCCTTCCTCTTCCCCATCGCACGCTCCTTTTTTCCTCTCTCTTAAAAGCTGTCCCCACAGTTTTTCATGGCAAGATACTCCCCTCTCTCCCTCTTTTCCCTCCCAAAGTAACCTCGTTTGGGACAAACAAAAAGCAGACACTGAGGCATAGCTGAGAGTGAAAAGAGAGAGCAAGAAAAGAGTGAGCTTCAGACAGTAGTAGTGGATAGAGAAGGTGGAAGAGGAAAAAGGTTGTTAAACCGTGAAGTGAAACAAGGTGTGGGAACAAGAAAAGTTTATAGTGAGAGAAAGAGAGAAGGAGAGAGATGGTGGGCTCAGGAACAGCAACAGATAGGAGCAAAGAAGCTGTTGGGATGATGGCCCTTCACGAGGCCCTCAGAAGTGTGTGTTTCAACTCAGATTGGACTTACTCTGTCTTCTGGACCATTCGTCCTCGACCGTATGTCTGTGTGTGTGCGTGTGCGTGTGCGTGTTTTAGTACATTTGTATGTGATAAGCTACTTTGAATGCTGTTTTTTGAGGTGTTTTCTCATCTGGGTATTCACCATTTTTCTTGCAGAAGAGTTAGAGGTGGCAATGGGTGCAAGGTTGGGGATGATAACGGCAGCTTGTAAGTGTGATTTGCCTTGTCTTTAGACACGAGGAACAAACTGTAAAACCCATCATACAACCTTGAAATACACACCTTGAACAAGTTCTGTGTCAACTCAGGATCAAAGAGTGTTTTTTTACAGTGAACAGATGAAAATCTGTGATGGGTCTTGATGATTCTGATAATTGACCATGGTCCCCTCTTCGATTGGATAAACTTTTGTAAAATTGATTTTGAAGTCACGTGATTAATGTTTTGAAGTTTTTATTTTTATTCTAAAAGTATGTTGGTATTAAAGGTCAGTGCATAATTTGTTATCCAATGCCAAAGCTACTTTAAGTTAATCCAACTCAATCAATTTTAGACTTATTACATGCTAACATTTACTTAAAATCACTATAGTTATTATTTTAATGTGATTATGGGTGATCTTGTATGGATCCAAACACTCATGAAAAGGTTACGTTTTTACTGATTTATGATTTTGGGTATTGCTTGGATCGGTGACTTAGTGTTTGTTGATTTTGGTGAAAGGATGTTGATGTGGGAAGATGGGTTTTGCCGAGGAAGGGTTTCAGATTGTTTGGAGGAGATTGATGCAGAGGATCCTATCAGGAAATCTTTCAGCAAAATGTCCATTCAGTTATATAATTATGGAGAAGGGTGGGTACTGGGTAGGTGTTTTTATTCATGTTATTATTATTATTTTCAAAAGTTTCCTTGTACCTGTTTTCTGTTTCATTTTCTCTTTCAAGTGTAGTTTATTTCAGTTCATGTTGGAGGGAGTTACAAAATATTAACACAGTGACAATTCCTCTCTGCACTTTACTCTGATTGTGTGTTGTTTGGTTTTGTGCACAGGTTGATGGGAAAGGTTACATCTGATAAGTGCCACAAATGGGTCTTCAAAGAGCCTACGGAATGTGAGCCTAATATGTCAAACTACTGGCAAAGCTCCTTTGATGCTGTATGCATTTGATCCCTCTCACATTCAATTGAAGTTCTCTGATCTTTTAGTTTCATATTCCTTTCCCTTAAACTATAGTTTTTCACTCCCAGTTTCAACAGCAACAAAGTTAGCATTAAATTTATCTTTTTCTATTTTTTATGTGTAGCTATTTGGTGATTGATTGTCTCAACTTCCTCTGTCTGATGTTATTTATTGCAGCTTCCTCCTGAATGGATAGAACAGTTTGAGTCAGGCATTCAGGTTGGACTGAATCAATTTACACCATGCTATAATTGGTCTCAGAAAGCTTTTTTTTATGTACTTTACTTTCAATCATGTCATTTACTTTTACTTTGTGTTTGTCCCTTTGCAGACAATCGCTGTGATTCAAGCTGGGCATGGCCTTCTTCAACTTGGTTCTTGCAAGATTGTGAGTAAATTTGTGTACAACTCTTTTTCTTTTCTTTATTTGTACTCATTTTTACTTTTACTGCATTCATATGTATGGCTATTTATTAGGAGGGAAATGCTATCAACACTCTCTTTGGCTAACAAGAAATTATTACTTTATATGGGACCATCATGTGTCTGTAGTCCTAGCCAATTCCCACATGATATAGGTAGATGACTATAAATATGTGGTGGTCCTAGATTATACAATAATTTTTCCTAATTAACACTATTTAAAACGCAATCTTTATCATTAACAGAAATTTATTGGGACTCATGATAAATATGGATCTCATAATTTTGTCACTTCCCATTAGTTCTAGCTTGTTTTGAAAATAAAAGGTTGTGTTGCTAACATTTATCTTCATTCAGCATATGAATCTCTATATACAAACCAGAATATCAAGTGTTTGATATATTTTCAGATTCCTGAAGATCTCCATTTTGTGCTAAGAATGAGACACACTTTTGAATCTCTAGGCTACCAATCAGGGTTCTACCTCTCCCAACTCTTCTCTTCAACCAGGAGCACTTCCTCTTCTACTTCCCTTCCTTCAAAACCATCCACCATTCCAATTAGGCCACCCCCTCCACCCCTCAACTGGGGTCAGAGGCCAATTGGGTCTGCTACTTCTTTGCTACCCTCTCCCACTTTTCAACATGCAGCAAGAATGGGGTTCCCACAGGCCAAAGATGAGACTCAGATGTTCCTCATGCCTCATGCATCATCAGAGCATGTAAGAATGGGAGACATGATGGGGGAGCATGAGAATGACATAAAGTGGCCAAATGGGTTATCCATCTTCAATGTACTGACTGGAAGATCTGATGATGCCAAACTCTTGTTCAATCAAGAGAATTTGGGGAGCAAACCGGGTGATCACAGTCACCGCCACCACTCTCTCAACCCAAATCCCACCTCAGCAGTGCAGAATGGTAGTGTGGCAAACCCAAATGAGTTCTTGAGCTTGGATGACCACACTGAAGGGACAAGGAAAGTGGACAAGTTCAAGAGGTCCTTCACTCTACCTGCCAAAGTGGTTTCATCATCATCCTCTACTTCAATGGATCACCATCATCAGCAAGCAAGTGTGGAGTATAATAGGAATTCAGGAGGCATGTACCAGGATGTCATGGAGACCTTTTTGGAGTGAATTAATAAGGTAAGTGTGTTTGGGAAAGGAAGATGAAAAAAGTTGTATTTAGGCATAGTTATTGTGTTCCTTAATTTTCATGTGTCAAGTTCTTCATTTTGTATCCTGTGTTTTTTTTCTGTCAGAGACTTTATTAATGACAATTTCTTTCTTTTAGTTTGATTAGACATGGAAGTTTTCATGTTTTCTTGCATACATACATATATATATCCTATCCAGAAGTATCATATGATGACAATGTTCTTTTTAAGGTACCATATAATTTAATCGAATTTTGGATAATTAGTATAACCAAGAAAATTGGGCATCCAATTTCAATTCACTCAAACACAATTGTGTTTTAAATTTTAATGAATTTTGTTTGGTTTCTATTTTTTTTATCCCTTTACAATATTTACAATAACATTTCTTTAGTATTCACTATTTTCTTTCTTTTAGGTTAAATATGTTTTTTATTTCTATTATGTAATACGAAATTTTGGTTATAATATAAACTTTAGACCATTTGAACATTTATGAGGAAATAATTAGTCATTGTTAGTTTTTTATCTGAACATTTATGAGGAAATAATTAGTCATTGTTAGTTTTTTATGTGAAATAAATTTCAGTAATCAAAATGTTAAAACGTTGATTTATCGTTATCTTGAGTAAAAAAAAATATTATTTCAATAATTTTTCTTTTAGTAGAAGTGTTCAAAATATTTAAAGTTTGAATTTGAGACCAAAATCAATGTTTAAAAATGTAAGAAAGAAACTATTTTTAAGACAAAAAAATACATTTTTTTTTCTAAAATGAGATGGTTTTGGAAATTAATTATCTGAATAACATCATTTCCTATTTAATTTCGTAGATAGCACTTATTTTGTTCGCGTACCTGACTCATCTTTGTTTTTTATTTTATTTATTTCCTATATATCTCATTCTTTATTTACATCATGTTTCATATTAATTAGAATTTATTTTTTATTTTAAATTTTAAAATTATAATTTATACACTTGTTTTTTTAAACCTAATGATACACCTATTCACTTATTTTTTTTATCATTACATATATATATATATATATCAATAATAAATAACTTAACTTTTATTTATAACTTTTAAACCATTCAATTAATGTTTTTTTATAAAATACCCCAATAATTTTATTTAATTTTTGTTATTACTTATTTTGATATTTAAAAAAAATACCAACATTTAATTCTAGTACTAATATTATAATTTTTTCATTCAATTTGAATTTTATTATAAAACTATATTTACAAATTTATTCTCCACAATTCAAATTTATTAGAAAAAAAATCATTTATTTTCCTATAATACCTATAAAATATTTATAATTTTTAATATTTTTTTCTAATTTTCAAATTTTATATTTTTTTATTTCAATTTTATAAATATTTAAATTTACTACAAAACACAATTTAATAATTTTCTCATTTCATTTAAAATTTATTTTTTATTTTTAATTAAAATTTTCAAAACATTTCTTACTTACAAAAAACTTTTTAAAATTATTTTATTTTATATTTTCTTTCTTCTTTTTCATTTGCTCTCCAACAAACCAGGCAAAAAAAATTCCAAAACACCGTTACAAAATTTGGTTAAGGCATAATTAATTTCGAATAAATATTCACACATAAAAAACAAATAATTAATTTCAAATGAATATTCACACATAAAAATCGAAAACTGAATCGAAATTATATTTTTGAGAAACTAGATTTCGATTACCTACCAAACAACCTTTATCTTTATGTGTTGTTAGTTCATTATCAGAAAAAAAAAAAAAACTCTAGAATTTACCAAATTTCTGAGATTTTTTTTTATGGAAATAAGAAACAAAGTTGAAAATTCGAATCTAGAAAATTAAATGAGAAATGATGCTATCCAAAAAAAATTAATTCTCAAACATACCGTTTGGAGAGAAAAAAAAGTCACGAAAAAACATATCTAACCATTTCTTTTATTTTGACTAATGAATTAATAGCAACAACTTGAGTTATCTTTCTAACATTTCCTCTACAAAATGAATGACACCAGGAGAAATAACATGTGTCCTTTAACAGAAAAAAAAAAACGCTTAGGTTGTGAATTCAAAATTAAACAGTTATTGCACTGGGTTACATTCCATTTACTCTACAACGTAAGAAACATTCATTTTCGAAGTCTCATCAAATGAGTCGCTTTCATATTCATTTACCTTAAAGATTTAATGGCAAGAGATCGTGGTAGAGGAGAAGAGGCCAGGTGGAGGGGGAAGAGGGAGGAAGTTTGGAGAAGAGAGGCGGATCTCAAGATAGCATCGGTGAACAACTCTCGGGAAGGGAACTCAACAACTTTTTTCTTCTCCAACTTCCCTAACAGTCATGGAGAGTATGATATGTATAGAATTTTCAGAAAATGGGTCAGAGTGAAAGAGGTGTTTATTTCTAGGCGGCTGAATAGGTGGGGAAGAAGATATGGTTTTGTGAGATTTTACCCAGTTCCTAATGAGGCCAAACTGGAAAAGAAACTGGACCAGATTTATATTGGCAACCTGAAACTACACGTTAATTTCCCGAAATATAGGAGAGCAGAGGTCGAAGTTCAGAAGGGAAAACCAAGCACGTCTAGACATGTTACCTCGCGAGCAAGGAGCTCTAAGGGTAAGATGAAGGAGAAGGAGGTCTGGCGCGGATACAGAACAGTCCGAAAGGAGGAGACCCAAAATCCTAAACAATCCTATGCTGAGATTGTACGTAAACACTCAAAAGGTAGATGGACTGGCCCTGCATTTGAAATAATACCGAATACACCAGCGTGGTTGGCTTCGAGTGCAGTTGGATGGATGTCCTCTGCTATGTCCTTTGATACCTTGAATGAAGAATTTGTCAAGGGGGGTATGAGCAGAATCAAGCTTAGATTTATGGGTGAAAACCTTGTGCTTTTAACGCCCAAAGACGGTGATAGAATGGAGGATATCATTAAGCTCAATAATGAATGGTTCGTCTCCCTTTTCGATGACATCAAACCCTGGTCCGAATCTCATGTAGCAGAGCATAAAATGGTCTGGGTAAGGTGTTATGGGATCCCTTTAACCTTGTGGAGTGAACAGTGTTTTAAGAAGGTGGTTGGAGAAGTAGCATCCCTGGTACAGATTGATGAGTCTACTAGACAATGGGAAAACTTGGAGTTCGCCCGTTTGCAGGTTAGAGTACGCAAAGCGTGCAAAGTGGATATGGTGAAGGAGTATAGGATCAACGGGCAGGTCTGTAATGTTGTCATTACAGAGGAGATATCTAGTAGAGAACGAGGAGAATGTTTGTGTCACGATGATCACTACGAATCCTCTGATAGTATATCATCATCGGATACCGTGGTGGAGGAAACATACCACTCTGAAAGGTTGTCCGCTGAAGGGGAAGAGTGCGAAGACGGTAGTCCGCGGCGGGATGAGGACCCCGAGGTGATGGGGTTGACCCAAACCTCGATACCAACAAACCGGAAGTTTTTAGAGAATAAAGCTGCGAGCGATACTAGGTGTCAGTCTAAAGGTGGGTTCTCTTTCCTTAAAATAGTAAAACGTGTGCAAGGAGGGTCTGAAGGAGGAGCAGCTTTAGCTGCTGTGAGCCAAGTCAACGAGGCATGCAAGGTATTCCAGGACTCGTTGGCTAACCTAATAGAAGGGGCTTATGGGTGCAATTTCCTAACAAATGGGCCGAAGCAAGGTCAGGCCCAATCAACAATGAGAGGTACGGTTAGTAAAGAAGGAATTTTGAGGGGCCCAATGTCAGGGAGCAATGGGGGAAAAACGGTTAGTCGCAGTGGGAAGGAAGGGATTGCTACCATGGCTGCATCAAATCCTCATCGTACGAAGGAAGAAGGGAATCACTGTGCAGAGATGCAAACACGGGTGAATGATTCTGACGTTAACCCATGCCAAGCTGTCCACTGTAGAAGCGAGAGAGAGAGTTCATCTACGGGGAGCTCAGACCCCCAATCAAGCGGAAGTGTTAAGTGGTGCAAGACGACCAACGGTGCAGAATCAATTGCGGAACACGACGCTTTGTCTAAATGAGAAGTTGGTTGTAAGTCATCACTGGAATTTCGCAGATTGAGGTCTATGGGAGGGCTGGGAACGCAAAATGCACAACCAAAGTGGAGGTCGAATGGGGGAGTAGGAACACTCCATCATGGGGTAAACCCTATCTCTAGGCTTAGCCACTGTTCCATGGCGGAATCGAGTACAGACATTCATCATTGCAACGATCGGTTGAAGCTGGATGTCAAGGATGCGGAATCAGTGCGAATCTGGGAGTTCGGACGCAACCTCGGACTGGAGTGTTCAGGGGGCGAGGGGAATCTAGTTGAAGAATTGGATCGGCTAGAGGAAAGGGATAAGGATGATAAAGAGGTTTCTTGGGTGGGAAGTGTGAAGGAGTTACCATGATTATAATCAGTCTCAATATTAGAGGGTTAGGAGGGGGGACAAAAGCAAGGTATTTGAGTCACCTTGTGTCTAAGGAGGGTGTTGTTTTCCTCTGTCTGCAGGAAACGAAAACTTCCTCTTTCTCAGATGCCAGATGTTTTCTATTGTGGAAGAGCAGTAACATTGGATGGATCCATCATGAAGGGATTAATGGGGCAAGAAGTATGTTAACAATGTGGAATAAGGAAGCATTCGAGTATGGAAGCCATGCTGTCGGGACTGGCTTTATCGCTATAGCGGGCTATCATCTTGAAACAAAATGTCATTGTGTGGTGGTAAATGTTTATGCAACATGTAATTTACAGGATAAAATTCTCTTGTGGGAAGCATTAACGACTCTCAAACAATCCTACCAGAATTTGGCTTGGTGTCTATGTGGTGACTTCAATGTTGTTAGGAGGCCCGAGGAGAGGAAAGGGATTAGAGGCCATTCAAGTCAAAAGAAGGAGATTGCAGGTTTTAATAACTTTATTCAAAATAATGGTTGGATGGATATTCCTGGTGTAGGGAAAAGGTTTACATGGTTTAAAGAGAATGGCACAGCAAAGAGTAGATTGGATAGATTTCTGGTCTCTGAAGAGTGGCTCCAATTTTGGCCGGCATCCAAACAATATGTGCAACAGAGAGTCGTCTCGGATCACTGTGCTCTAGTCTTAAAATCATGTGTTAAAGATTGGGGGCCTAAACCTTTTCGAACCCTCGATGTATGGCTGAAGGAACCGAGGTTCATTGCAATGATAAAGGTTAAATGGGAATCATATCAGGTGGAAGGTAATCGCATTTCCGCTCTGAAAGAAAAGCTAAAACTCTTAAAGGTTGATCTTAAAGAGTGGAACAAAAGGGTTTTTGGTTGTGTGGAATCTGATAAAAGACGTATTGAGATGGAAATTGAGAATTTAGACGGGGAGGATGACATTGATGCCCTAAAGGATGAGGGAAGGCAGAGAAGGCTGGATCTGCTCAGCCAACTGGGTTGGTTAATAGAAAGCTAGATTCCATTTTTATAGGCAAAAAGCAAGGGTGAATTGGCTAAAGCATGGGGACTCTAACTCCAATTTTTTCCACTCCGCGATTCGATGGAGAAGGTTAAAAAATGAGGTCAAAGGAGTTGTGGTGAACTCTCAGTGGTGTGAGGAACTGGAAGTTGTAAGGAGGGAAGCAAAGTCTCTCTTTGAGAAGAGATTCATGGCTACGAAGGACTTTGGTGTACACTTGGGTTCGGTGGAATTCAGGTCGTTGCCCTTGGAGGTAAGCAGAAATATGGTTGTCAGCTTCACCGAGGAAGAAGTGAAGAATGTCGTATGGGAATGTGGAGGCTCAAAAAGCCCGGGGCCGGACGGGTTCAACTTCAATTTCATTAAGAGTTGTTGGGAAGTGCTTAAGGCGGATGTTATGGCAGCAGTGCAACTTTGTCATACCACTGGTTCTCTTCCGAAAGGCTGCAATGCCTCTTTCATTGCGCTCATCCCCAAAGTAAGAGATCCGTCCTCGCTCGATCAATTCAGACCCATCTCTCTTGTTGGTGTAATATACAAGACTATCACTAAAGTCTTGTCAAGCCGTATGAAGAATATTATGTCGTTTATCATTGATGAATGTCAGTCAGCCTTTATTAGTGGAAGATGATTATTGTACAGTGTCGTTATGGCTAATGAGGTCCTTGAGGATGTAAAGAGAAAATGATAAAAGTGGGGTGTGCTTCAAGGTGAATTTTGAAAAGGCATACGACTCGGTGAGATGGAGTTTTTTGTTCGATATGCTACACAGGCTAGGCTTCCATGATAAGTGGATCTCGTGGGTTAAAGGATGCTTGGCTTCATCGTCAGTATCTGTGTTGGTTAATGGGAGCCCTACGGAGGAATTCAAACCTTCTAGGGGGTTGAGACAGGGCGATCCAATGGCTCCATTCCTTTTCTTAGTGGTTGCTGAAGGTTTAGCAGGTTTGGTCAGACAAGCGCTGAGAACGAATGTCCTTAGGGGGCTCAAGGTGGGAAGAAATAATGTTGAGTGTTGTTTGTTACAATTCGCAGATGACACACTTTTTTTGTGTGAGGATTCCTTTGATAGCATTTTTGCAATTAAGGCTATCCTTCGGTGCTATGAGATTGCATCGGGTCTGAAAGTTAACTTCCATAAGTCCAAGTTGTCCGGTATTAAAGTGGACGGGTTTGCCATGAGCACGTATGCTAAAACTCTGAATTGTAATACGATGAAGCTTCCGTTCCAATATCTGGGGGTTGAGGTGGGTGGTAACCCGAGGAAGATACAATTCTGGGATCCGGTAGTTAAAAAGGTCGAAGCCAAACTTAGCTCTTGGAAGGGGAGATTTCTTTCAATGGCAGGACGAATCTGTTTGTTGAAATCAGTGTTCACAGCCATTCCTCTGTTCTATCTCTCCATTTTCAAAGCTCCTGAAGCAGTGTACAAGAAAATCAGTAGCATTCAGCGGAAGTTCCTATGAGCGTGGGGAAAACAGAGTAAGTCGATATCCTGGGTAAGCTGAGATAATGTGTGTAAGCCTCTAGAGTTAGGAGGCTTGGGGGTGAAAGATATGAAGAACTTTAATGTGGCCCTCCTGGCTAAATGGAGATGGAGGCTCATGAGTAGCGAAGGAGGTAAGTGGAAAGAGATTATATCATCTAAATACAGTACAGGAGCAGGAAATATGAATCGGAGGTCGAAGTACCAATCATGGTGGTGGAAGGATCTCACTAAAATCTGCGGTGACGATGTCGAAGACGGTTGGTTCCAAAAGGCTATTGGGTGGAAAGTAGGTAACGGAGCCATAGTGAGATTCTGGGAGGATGTGTGGCTTGAGAATGAATGTCTTAGATCGGTTTATCCTAGACTTTTTTCCTTGTCTCTTGATCAAGGTAAAAGGGTGGGGGAGGTAGGAGTATGGGAAGAGACTACCTGGCAGTGGAATCTGAACTGGAGGAGGGGCAGGTTCCAATGGGAGACGGATATGGAGGAAGATCTCTTGTTCAGACTTAGTACGGGCGCTGTGTGGAAGGATTCCCTTGACCAACTCCTATGGAAGGGGGACCAGAAGGGTATGTTCTCTGTTAAGTCAGCGTACTCTATGTTGGATAATCACCAATGCTCAGCTGTAAGAGAAGGTGTGTTTAGTCTCCTATGGCAAGCTAAAGCCATGCCCAAGGTACTTACGACAGCCTGGAGAATTCTCATCGATAGAATTCCTAATAGAGTTAATTTGTTGAGAAGAGGTGTGCAGGTGACATCAACTCGTTGTGTTCTATGCAATCTGTCGGAGGAATCCTCTCAACACCTTTTTCTAGAATGCGGTTTTGCTCAACAAGTGTGGTCTCGGTGTTATAGGTGGATTGGTATTCTAGGCGTCCAAAATAAAGATCTCATGAATCACTTTATGAATTTTCATCGAACTCATTTGTCCAGTGAACAGAATCGAGTATGGCTAGGTTTTTGGGCGGCCGTTGTTAGCTGTATTTGGGAGCACAAGAACATAGTGGCTTTTAGACAAGGGGTGCCTGACTCCGATGAGATTTTCCAGAACGCTCAGCTGCAGTCCTGGTTGTGGTTAAAGCACAAAACATCATATTTTTCGTACGCTTTCTCGGACTGGCTTTTGTATCCGAACCAGTGCCTCCTCTTGGTTCGCTAAGTGGTTGAAGCAAGGGCTGGAACAGGTATGGCGTAGTAAGGAAGTGAGGGTGCTTTTTTAGCATGTATAAGGTGTTCGAGTCTCTGCTGTTGGTAGTAGCCGGTTTCGGGTGTTTACCCCTGAAAGTGGACATGGAACCCCCCTGGGTCAGGCATATGTTGTTCTTGTTTATCTCTAGATGGATTTTTTGCTCTGTTTGTTACTGCGGTAGAGTAAATATGAGGGATAGGTGGGGGTGTGAAAGGAGTGTGTGTTATATTTTTCTGAATTCTGCAGCCTTCAGTGGGGATCCATAGTTTTCTGGTGTTCCTTAGGAGAAATATGTCAGAAGCAGAGTTTGTTTAGTATCAGGGTGGTACAAAATGGGGTATTCTTATAGTGTTGACAAAATTCCACGTTCAAAAACCACTGAAGGCAAAAACCCCATAATCTTTGGTGGACCATGTTAAAAAAATCCATGGCTCAGTTGGAAATGCAATCACTGAAGGTAATTTCTTTGTTGTGGAAGTGGCATATTTAATTGTTGTAGTTTATGCCGTGCCTTTCGGTACATTTATACTATCACCAACAATAGAACTAGCTCTATGTTAGAAGTTTTAGTTCTGAAGGCAGCTCATTCCCACGGATTAATAAGGCCGTTAGTTAATCACTTTCGTTGAGTTCTGCTTCACCAAGCAATATTGAGGGAAAGTTGGCAAAGGGAGTTCTTCGAGCTTGTAGGTCATGCTAGGAGCCGATGTGGACGGGCATTTTCTTAGGTTGTAATAGTATTTGAAAAGGAGTTGATATATCTCGATACGAACACCATGTGTGTACTGTGAGGTTCAGTTGAGAGCTTTTACGCTTCTAGAAGGTGTTTGTGATGGACATGATGGATAACAGATCTCCTTTTTTTTTTTTTTTTTTTAACTTTGAGGCATCGTTGGAGCAAGGAACCATTCCCATTTTCGCAAGGCTCTCCTTTGTAGAAACTGATTTTCAACACTGAACTATCAGTTAATGCATGGCTGAAGTGGGAGAGAGCAGAAGACAAGAATTACTATGCAGCCTTTGAAGCAGCGGGCACCAATGGTTGTATAGGAAGTATATATTTTGATGCTGACCTCTATGTGCGTTTTAATCTGCTTTGATGCCAGGATGAATGCCAGCCCCGGGAAGCCGCTTTTGGCCACACTTCTGCAATGGCGAGTGCATACAGATGAATAGCAAAAACAAGGGATTGGCTGGTGGAGAGTGCTCAAATAACACAAAACTCTGACCTATGCAGTTTTAGCCTATGTTCTCTGTTGCTAGGCTACATAGAATGAGAGGAGGAAGGAGGTGTTGTGGTATGTGGGGATGCCTGATGACGTTGTTGCTTCTGTGTGTGCTTGTTTTCTTAGTGTTATTAGAGGTAGGGTGTTGTTTTAATGCTAGCTTTTGTAGCGTTTTATTGTAAACAGTTCAACCTCTTTTTTCTATGAGGGCGTTTTTATGTAAAAGGGTTGAGATACTCCTTTGTATCTCCTCTAATTTTAATTCCATTCTTTGCTGATAAAAAAAAAAAAACAGTTATTGCACTAGAAAAGTTTGAACTTTTGGAAAATGGAAGGTGACTTATATGATAAGCGTTGATGCAATACTTAATTTGAGATATACTTAATTCTTAAAGTTAGTATAAGTTGGGGTTTAATTTGATGAAGATCTTGTAATTTCTTCAAAACTTTTATTTTATGGGAAAATTGTTTATTTGTATATTAAATTACACTCAATTTTTAGTTTCAAAATACATATACATGTTGTATGTTTTTTTTTTTTAAAATGGATACTCAAATATTTTACTAATTTTAATTAGGTATTGTCTTCCTATTTTTTTAATAAATAATATTCGTCTCTATTATATTTTTAATAACTTGACACTCATTTTCTTGTTTTATTAATAAAAATGTTTTCTAATTATTTGTTTATATTTTTTTTATATTTATAACTTATAACTTTAGTTTTCATAATTTTTATTTAAGTTTTAGTCAATATTATTCTTTTTAAATAAAATAAAAGGATTGATTGTGACTTTATTAGGAATATAATGGAGATAAAAGTTTAAAAATTATAAAAGATGTTATTTATGGAAATAAATGTTATTTATCTGAGAGAACTGAATACAATTTTCTTATGTTTTTAATTTGTTTATATATTAATTTAAATTTATAAGAAAAATATTTTTACTTTTATCTTTATATTTCTCTGATTTAACTGTTATTATATAGAAGTTTGACAAAATAGGCCAAATAATTAATGTGAATACTCTATAGTACCACTAGCCTGAAATCTAGGAATATTTGGTTTGATTTTATTTTTACTTTTAACTATACAGGTATAATTTTTTTATCTTCAAAACCGTGAAATATAATGACAAATGTGATAATTTTGTACTTCAAAATCAAAATACATAAAAACATTTTAAAAAAACAAGATAATAGGTTGTTTTTAATGCCTGGGCCGAATTGGCTAAAGTTGTAATGTAAAACTAGTAAGAGAATTTCTTTTTGCACTCTCTTTTTTCTTTCTGCACCACCATAAATGTAAAAATCCATACTTTGTTTGTTGTATTAAATGGTAAATTAGGTTTGTGGTCTTGTCTTGTTGGGTTGTTTTGTTGTTGTTAGATACTTGCATTATTAATTTGTTATCTTTGTTGTTTATGCTTAGGTTTTTAGTAGGTTTTGACACAAGATTGAACTAAAGTGAAGACAGTAAAGTTTAAAGGTGCGAAAGAGATTTTTTGAAGTTTTGTGGATTTTCGGTTAGAAGTTCTTTCTATATTATTGTGACTATTTTGCGGCAAGTGTACCGTGTCAGAAGTAATAATTTGTTTCTAAGAATGAATATCAAACCCACAAGGAACAATTGAATTCTCAAAGTATAAGATTCACTAAATAGAACACAATAAATAAAAGTTTGTTGGAAGTTTGTTGGAAGTTTGTTGTATATGATTGCAAGAATGTAATAAAGCAAAGTAAATAGTTGTTTGATTCAATTGGAAAAATTGGGATTATGGTTCATCCTTATCACTCTTTACTATTTTGAAAAGCATAATAATATTCTATCTTTGATTGATATTGATGTCCATATAAAATTCATTTATATTGATTCCTCGCCTATAAAATTATTAAGATAGTCTACTAAATATCGATTTCTCACATATTTATAAAAATTCCTTATTGTTACGAGAAAATGTTGATAGCAATTAACATTTCAAATCTATTCCTAACATTCAAATATGTTAAGAATTATCATTTACCATAGCCGCCCTTGTAAATAACATTTATGAATGCGGCTATGGTAATAGCCGCACTTGTAAATGCATTACCCTTAAGCCCTAAACCCTCATTCGGAAGCATATACAAGTTCAGCTACCAGAAATAGCCGTCCTTATAAATATGATTTACAAATGCGGCTATATAGTCACCTTCTTATCTCTTTGATTTAAGAATGCGTGCTTATCAAATGTGACTCTATAACCGCCCTTATAAATGTAAAATAGTCACATTCACTTTGCCTTTTTGCACCAGTGCTAATTTTGAAACTTTAATGTATTGTTGCGAGAAATTAGATAGTGTGTCTAATTTTTGTACAATGTTTTGTATTGTGTGACTTTAAAACACTCTTGTAGGGTTCAAGAGGTATTTTCTTGATTGTCTTGATTTGTAAGACACTTTGATTTAGTGAAATCTCAACTAGTGTGGTTGGGAAACTGGATTTAGTGTCTTTGCAAGTAAGCTTCAAAAATCTACAATTGACAGATAGTATTCAATGTCTTAGCGAATCAATGAGAAAGGAGCGTGCCTTTCACTTATAGGCTCCAAGGATTTTGATGAAGCCTTTTGAACGAGTCATTTCTAGTTGTTGTGGGAACAATTGAAACTACCATTGAGATTTGAGCCACAAAGATTCATTGACTAAGATGTAGTCATAATTGTTGAACTTGGGCAACCATTCCTCTATAAAAGGAAAAAGCAAGATAGGGTGTTGTGTGGGTGCATATTCATTTTCTTCCTCTAAAGAAAATTCCAAAAAATCAAAATCATATGCATCATTATAAGAACTTGAAGAATGCTCAAGAACAAATAGAGTGATCATCGTCTATACATCGATCATCTCTACATCTTTGTCACCAAAGAGACACCATAGAAAGCCATTTAGCATCGATGATCATATCATCAGTGGTCATATCATATGTGTTTGTAGCAACATCTTCATTATTGGATGAAGGGATGGTAATTGTTTCGTGCCATGGAAACACCAGTAAGACTAGTTTGGAAGATGGAGGTTCGACATATGATGTGGTTGGTTCAATTGATGGTTCAAAGGGGAAAAGGATATCAGTAATGAAATTGTAAAACTTGATCAAATGTAAGGGAGATGATGGTGGTGTTGGTAGGAATTTGGTGTGGAAAAGGTTGTTGAAGAGGATAGTCTCAAATGATTTTTCAACTAAAACTGGAAGGGACCACTTCCATGCTTCAACTTTGCAGCATATTGGATCCACATACTAAAAAAGGAACAATACTCTACTATGAGGCAATTGAGGGCTTTATGTAGAAACTTTGGATTTTAGTTAACATTTTTCTTATAACACAAGCACAAATTAGTGGACCATATAAGATACAACAAGATCCTTTTGAGATCTTTCAAATGGGTTTAAGTAAAAAGAGTTGCGTCCTAACTATCCACTATAGCTTTTGGTTTAGAGGTAAGAGCTCGATTCAATAATTTGCAACAAATCTTTCAAAACTCTCCATAAATTGAAGATTCCTTTAAGAAAAAGTGTTACAGACAACAACACTTGATATTAATTTATTATCTATGTATGAAGATAAAATTTTAAGCTTGCAACCCTAGCTCGTCATAGAACATTATCATGTTCTTTACCTATTTAGAAGATCAATGAACCTAATATTTTATACGTTGTAAGATGCAACACCTCTTTTAGTGAGCGAACCTGTTATCATTTAATTAGACTCTCTTATAACTTAGTTGTTTTAACTACGAGTGGTTGTGTTATAAAGAATATTCAGTCTTAGTCAAGAGTGGTAACGTTACAAAGAATACTCGTTTTTATCCAGAAGCGATTGCATTTGAAATAGTACTCAGTCTTAGTCAGAAGTGACTGTGATCTAAACAATACTCAATTTTAGTTAAAAGTGACTAAGGTTCAAAAAATACTCGTTTTATATTTGTAGTGATAATTAATATGTTTAGTGAAACTTGATTAATTTGATAAAGAACTAGACATAATCTTGGTTAACACGTACATCAATATAAAAACATCAAGCGTAAATCTTTCTTTACTCTAAACACTCTTAGATCTTAGATTACATATTGTTGAACTATCTTCTTAACTTTTGAAAATGAAGGATTTTTTGAACTAGATTTATGAAAATATCTTAACAATGAGTTTATTCGCTTAAAATTGTGTCTGACTTTTTTATCAAGTGTAAATCTGGCAAAACATACATAAGTTTGTCAACTTAAAACATCATCTGATCATACATTGATATTTCAAAATATTACAAAAAAGTTTAACACACAATTTTACTTGTTTCTTGTATATTATACTTGCTTTTCACAATAATTTCTATATATGTCTTTTTAACATATATTTTTTAGTTATTTATGACATCATATACAGTGAAGTATTAGTTCTTTTTTTGTAAATTAAAAATTGAAATATATATTATAGATTAAATTGGAAAATAATTTTTAGTGATCCTAAATTACTCAATATTTATTCGTTAAAGTGAGTTTCAAGAAAATGAAATATTATTTCAGTTTCTGTTTAAAAAGAATAAGTGTTAATTAAACACTATATTTTATTGAAGAATTTAAAGAAATATATGGTTATTTTTTAACCATGTTAATTAAGATAGTAAAAAGGAAAGATTAAAAAAAAGTTACCAGTGACACAATAGAGAAAACGGTTACATAATCAGAATTTTTCCGTAGCTAAATAACATTATCACAAAACAATTTCACTGCACACCCAATCCTAGTCAAAATTATTCTGTAGTGGTCAAATTCAGACCACTCTTTTTGGTCATAATAGTTCCTTGGGGACCCAAAACCATTACGTTAATTATTTTGCTTCGACAACAAAAATAAACTGTTTCATGTGGCAACCACATGCACAAATCTTACCAATATCTTCCCAAACTCCCATGTACGTAAAAGAAAAAAACAAAAAAGTGAGCAGAAGTTGCAGAACTAGCTATTCACATTTCCTTCCAATATCATCGTCACATCTCTTTTCTCTAACCACACTATCGCTTGATCAATATTTAAATATTAAAAATATAGTAAGATCCAGAGAAAGGATTAACATATTTCAACTCATGATTCTCTTTTATCAGATGAAGTTATGTACCAATTATGTCACGGCATCACTTCTCTCTGTTACAACCCTTGGAGGGTTCCATGGCGTGGCATTCTCTACAAGCCATCACAAACCACCGTAGAATCCTCCTCCCGAATCTCAACCTCACCCCTTTATTCTCTTTCTTACTCTTCTTGTTCTTCTTCTTGTTATTCTTCTTCTTCCTCCTCATGGTCCTTTTGTCCTTCTCTTGGTTCGTGTCGGTTCTTCTTCGCAAGGACCCTTCACGGTTCAACGCCGGCATGGGAGTTATATACTGCCACCTCTGCGAACACCCGTACCCTTGATAATGTGAGGGGGTTTTTGACAGAAATGCACCACCCTTGAGCTTATTGTGGAAGGATTTTCTCTCGGAGCTGTCGCTGGAGCTGGTTCTGGCGCTGCTACAGCTGCTGTTGGTGCTGTTGCTTAGTGAAGAGAGAAGGGAGTCTCTAGTGCTGCTGGTGCGGCTGGTAGGGAGGGGGAAGAAGTGGGGCTGGAGACGGCCATTGAGGAAGAGGTGGTCCGCTGGGGAGGTGGCGAAGGGCTCTGCGGAGGGGGAGTCCGGCGTGAGGGAGCCGAACTCAAAGTCCGAGTCCGGTGTCGGCGTGCTCCGGAAGGAGAAGGAGTCGCCGGAGGAAGGTGATGTGCTGATGTTCTTTTTGTTGTCCATGGGATGGTTGGTTGTGATGAGGAAATTAGGGTTTATATATGTGTGAGGCTTGGAGAGAGGGTATGATGGTGATACTCGATGTGGGACATGTGGAGTGAATCAAGTTCTTTGTTGGTTTGAAATTGAGGTAGCTAGCTAGCTTTGGGGGGTGGTGTGCATAATGTAAACTATGAGATGCCAACTAAGATATAAGTTTGAGGAATAATATTGCATAGTGGTAGTGTAATGATGTTGTTAGCCTATGTGAGATGTGTCTCAAACAAGAGTGTATTGTATATATGTGTGTCATGTGATGTTCAACTTTAAAGAGGTTACCCATAAGCAATGATACATGCATGTACATAAGTTTTAGGGTTTTATTTTTCAACAAAAAAGAAATATATATAAATAAATAAAAAGTGTTGATATATTCACATTGATGCACCAAATTATAAATGTGGATCTTAGGTAAAGAAGTGAAACAGTTTTGAAATTATATTATATGTAAATTTGTGATTTTTATTGTACAATTATCAAAGTAACATTTTTCATAAAAAATAATATTTTAACTCATACAAAAGTTTATATTACAAGAATCATTTAATGTTTAATCTATGTAACAATAAAAAGAAGAAGAAGAAGGAAGGAATAAGAAGAAAAGAAAAAGAAAAAGTGATAAACTACAGAAGAGGGGTGGAGAAACAGAAAGAAATCTTGAGCGAAAGGTAGATGAAAAGAAAATAAGTATATGTTAAATATTTTTCTAACTATCACATAAAGAAAATGTAAAAAAAAAAAACCTAAACAAAATTAGTACGATTATTTTTAGTTAATAGTTGAATGAGTTTAAATATAGTAAAATGAGAATGAAAATTAGTAATGACGACCTATTGATTTTTTTATGGAGTAATTTTTTTTCTTATTATTAAAGTGGGATCATTTTTCAAAATTTACATGATTGAAAAAGTCGTACTAACATACTATAATTTTATTATAAAAAATTATGTTAGGATGACACAATTTATTTTATTGTAAGGAAAAGTAAAATAATTACATAAATTATAGTACATTGACACAATTTCACTTTTTTAATAAAATCGTGTCATGTTACAATATCATAAAAACGATCTCATTTTAATAAAAAGAAAAAAAAAATTCATGCTAATAAAAAACTCGCGACCTATCACTAATCCTTACTTTGTTAAATTTTAATTTTCTTTTCTTAATTCTAATTGATGAACATATTTGGATCTTTTAAGTTTGTAGGTGTTGATTTGAAAGAGATGAAAAGAATAGTGTGTTCAAACATGCTATATAGAAATGCGTTATATTTGTGGGGTATTTACTAGATAAATTATAGTCTTTGTTGTGCATTTTTTATTTATTTAAAGTTGTTGGTGGCTAAAGAGTGATTAGGGTCAAGTGGATTTGGAAAGTGAAAATATGCTTAATCATCTTGTCTCTTGGCCACAATACGTGGAGAGAGAGAAATCTATTGACATAAGTTATAACTTTGACAAGATTATACTTTTTCACAATTTTTATATGTCATAGATTTTCTCAATTTAATTATTGAATCAAACTCTTTATTATAACTAAACTAAATTTTAATAGTTGCATATTGAATAATATTACGCCGTATTCTTTTATTTTAAAATATAATGCGTGATTGATAAATTACTATTATTATTTAAGTAATGTCATGAAATTTAACAATTGAAACGTAAATAAATATTAAAATGTACGTTTGATTTCAACTTTGATAAGAGATATGGTATCTCTCTATCCCATAAGCTTCAAGGTATTGATTTTTCAATAATTATTTGGTGTTCCCCACAAGTACGGTTGTGAATTAGATATTTTACCTTTGTCAAATTGCTTTTTGTTTTTCTAAAGGACACATAGTCCCAAATATGCCCTTTCCTGTGGAACAAAATCAAAAGAAAATTAAAGTAGAAAAGGGAGAGGAGTCAATATGTATCCCAACTTTAATGAGACGAATATTTTAATAATTGAAATAGAAAAAAAATACATAAATTAATTTATAGAAACTCTGTTTATAATTTTTTAGATTTTTATGTTTAATTTATGTGTAAAATAATTTTAAAAAAATTATTTTTTATATTTTTGAAATCTTTATGAAATAAATATCGAGTTAATTTGTTTAAGAGTAAAAGTAATTTAAATGAGTATGGATGAATATTTTATTTTGTAAGTTAAAAAATTTATAATTAGAAAATACAACTATTCAAACTTTATTTCATAAAAAATTATCATATTTTCTAAAACAAGTTTTTTTCTATCTTTTCTTTAAATTTTTGAAATAGTTGTTTATTTGTTTTTATATTTAAGTCCACTTTAGATATTTTAATGGAGAGTAAAATAATAATGTTAGACCAAAAATTATTTTTGAGTAAGTTTCTCTTTATCCTTTTTCTTGAGTTTGTTTTTTTGTGAAAGGTGGCATGTCTAGGGATATGACTTTGCATATGTTGTTTCTGAGACAAAGATGAATCTCTGTTAGTTCAGGAATATGTGATGATATGTTTAGATTTTTTATCAGACATATCTAGCTTTCCTGTGATATTAAAGAAATTAGGAGCTTAATTTTGATTAAGTAGGTTATAAAGGTAAGAGAAGTCAGTTATAGTTTTGAGAGTACCTTAATGGTAGATGATCTATATGTGAAGATGACTTATATTGAGTTTTATTCAGGGATTATACTTTGTCCGGAGATATTCAAAATATTTTGGACTTTGATATCGGTAGTAGATGTGTTGATCAATTTTGAGATAATTGTGAAAATATTTTATGTTTGCTATTTGACTAGTGTTTCTTAAAGACATTTATAATTAGTTATGTGTGGTATGATTGAGATATGACTTGTTGAAAGTGATCGAGATGAAAAATTGTATAATGTGAGCTGATGAATTCTAAGTGAGATAGGTGGTATGTTTAGTAGTTAATTGTATAATATTGCAATTTGACTCAAATGGGTTCAATATGATCTTATTTAGGAACAAATTTCTTAATTTCATTTTAAACAATGAAGTAGAATCATGTTTAAATCAATTTGATACACATTGTAAATTTTTGCAAAAGTTTGAATTGTGGGCAACCACTTTGTTCGTCCAATGAAATTCAATTAATAGAAAATCCAATAGGTTTGGCCTGTGGGCAACCATATGGTCATTTATTTAGTGAAAATCTTAAAGTTTTTATCGTTGGGTGACTAAAAGATGTTGGACTAGCTGACTCCTATGGTTGAGCGAAGATAAAGGTGAGTAGTAAAATCTCAACATGTGCTTAATTCATTGGATGATAAAAGTGATTGCTAAGAAAGAGTATTTTTAAAATTTTGAAAAACGTTTGTTTTAATGTATTTAAATGCTAAAATTTGTTATCTTTCACTAATTTTTTATATTTTATCATTATATTATGCTTTAACATTATTATAATGGAAAGAATGATAAATTTGTAATTTATTAGTATTTAATTTGAGTTGGAATATATGAATAAGAATATATGACATTAGGGATGTGATATGCCATGTGGTGTTTGTTGACATAGTTATTTTCAGGGAGAGCATACTATATTAAAATACTTAGGTTGTGTAACTAGAAAGAAATTATCTTGACTTCCTATTTATTGAACTCACTTAGAGAAAAATATCAACTAGTGAGAGTCAATGGAGGTTTTTACGACTTAACTTGCAGTTTGAAATAGAACCGGGTCTTGTAAGTCATAGAAATTTGCCTTGTCACATGACTGGATAATGTTTATTGCCAAAGAGGATGACACTTTAACATATTTAGAATCTCTAGAGTCTATATTCAATGCATTATGAGTCTTCTAGAAGTCATCATGTGTCTTTTTGTTATGAATTTGATGGAATGTGAGTGTGATTGCCTATGAGATGTGGCAAGCGATGCTAGTAGGTTGTGGCATGAGATACATAGACACTTAAGTACGTATGATGGAGAAATTTTTTATTTATGTCAATGTGATATTAAAAAATATTTTATATGAGCTATTTTTTTTTATTAGTATTATTATTTATTATGTGTTATGAAGAAAATTTTAAATTACTAGCTTGTTCTTTTTGTAGTTGTGCTATTATTTGTTTATAATAACTTTATTTTACACATAAACAAATAATGTACCAAGTGGAAGAGTTCAACAAAAAGTGAGCTAATACAAGAGATACATTATAAATTTTAGTTTATGGATGTTTTGCTTGATTTCTATGATGTCTATAAATTTATAAGAGAAATAAAAAATTTCAACAAGAAAAAAATATGTATATATATGTAATATATATATATATATATATTACATGATTATTTTTAAAGGTGTTACAATGTCATGCATATAATTTTATCTTATAAATTTTTTAGTAGAAGTTTGTTCTTTTATTACATGTGAAAAAATATTTGTCCAGAGAAATCAATTCCTTAAATGAATTGTAGTGCTTAAAAAGTTATGTGTTTAAAAAAAGCAGGAGAATAGTGCTCAATGGTTTACACTTGATTCTTTTAAAACACCAAGGAATGGTGGGATCACCATTGTAGCTAGCTTTCTTTTAGGAGGAAGCAAAGGAGAAGGCTCCCAAGGGTGTTGAAGAAAATAAAATGTGATGAAACAATAGGAGTGTGATTTTAATGATCAAACACTTACTTTTGATTACTCCTTCACAAACAAGGGGACAAAGTCATTCACAATAAGTATTCTTGGTCTCCTCTTCAAGTTTCTATGGCCCCATTTCATCTCATTATGTCTTTGGGACCATTGGTCAGCCAGATTCAGTCTTCAGTTTTTATAATTGTTTTTCCACCACCAAAGCAAATTATTGGTCAATTAATCTTCCCTACAAAGCAACTTTCATACGACGCCAACACAAAGTGGCAGCTCCATGAATTTAAAGACAAAGTGTTTGATCACAATTTCTTAATATTAATAAATTGTTGACTACCCATATCACGTTGAATAGCATTCGAAGGGCATAAAAAATTTGCATAATAACAGTGTAGCAACTAAGCAATGTGTATAGCATATTTAAAACAAAATTTTCTTATAATATTTTTTTGTTGTTATTATTACAAAGTGTACTTTAAACCTAACTCAACCCCATAAAACCGGCTCATGGATGAGATTTGCATCCACTTATATACAATGAAAAACTCTAATATCTAGTCGATGTGGGATCTCCAACAGTTGTTACAAATAGTATAAAATATAAACTTTCATTAAGTAATTTAACGATTGAACCATGCTTATATTACTCTATACATCTTATCCGTAAGATGTAAGGGATGTTGAATACAATTACTCTAATGAATTTAGTCAAATACTTTCCTTCTCAATTTATTGTTTTTTTTTTATTGGTAATTAAAAAATTTAATAAATGAGAGTATTAGAGTATTGCAATTCGTATAAAAAAAGGAGGATGTACTTGTATGTCATAGCCGTATGAGGATGTATCAGTTGAGATTTGTTTTGGATAATTGTAAGCACCTGCATCAGTCCAAAACATATTCAAGAACTAGTCCTACATGAAAACTCAATAAATTTGTTTCCAACCATATAAAACTTTGTTGTAGTTGATGTCATTAGAATAATGCTCTCTAAAATTAAGTTTTATTATGTAATTGAGATATTCAAAGAAAGTCACAATTTCTTTCATTAGTAATTGTATTTCTAAGTTTAGCCTCAATTTATTTTGAATGCATACTTCATCTATTTCCACAATTACTTATGAATTTTTATGTAGGAGTTAGTATGCTAGATAAAATTTTCATTTAGGAAGATATTTGTGTAAGGAATTTTATTTGGATAAAAATTAATTTGTATCTACTTATCTATCAGTATGTAAATGGAAATTAATTTTCTACCCAACAAATTACTAGAAAATATAACACCATGACATAGAATTAATTTTGAAATAATTGATATTTAGGTATGGATAATTTTATCATATTTTACACACAAAATTAATAACAATATCTTACTAAAAAATATATATAAATTGAACAAAATATTTTATTAGAAGAATTTAAATAGATTATGTGTCCTGAAACTTGTTAAGTTTCTCGTCGTGTGTCCTCCTAAAACCTCAAAGCATTGCAAACAATCAAGTTGACCTTCACATATATTAAAGTTTGGGCTTCACTAAAGTTCGAAGTGAAACCCTCACAAAACTTCCAACTATGACAATCAAACCTTAGGTGAGAAAGTTCATGATTAATGGAGTAGAATCACAAACTTGATTATGGCAAGTGTATTGTGTCAGAAGTAATAAATTATCCCTAAAGACGGATATCGAACCCACAAGGAACAGTTAAATTCTCAAATATAATATTCACTAAATATAAAAAAAATATGTAAAAGTTTGTTGAAAGATTGTGTGTATGATAAATTTAAATAAAGCTAGTAAATGATTTGTATGAGTCAGTTGGGAAAATTGGGATTAGGGTTCATCATTCTCACTCGTTTGTGTTTTTAAAAAAAATAAATAAATAATATTTAACCTTGATTGATATTCATGCACATATAAAAATCATTGATATTGATTCTTTGCATACAAATTTATTAAGAGAGTCTCCTAAATATCGATTTCTCACATATTTATAAAAACTCCTTATCATTACAAACAAATGTTATAAAGCAATTAACATTTCAAATCTATTCCTAGCATTCAAATATGTTAAGCATTATCGTTTAGATCAAATACTTAGAAATACTTTCTAGTTAAATCTAAGGATCAAAATCATGAATAGTTGAGAATAAAATGATAATACCAATCATCAATCAAAAGTTAAATATTATGGATAAATATCACCTCAATACATATGATTTTGATTAGACTACTCCTAATCACAAAGAAAAGAATTAGCCACTTATGTTAGCCATTACAAGCATGGAAAGTAAGAAAAAAAGACCCAGGATGTTTCACCTTGACGGTTGCCTCCTCTAGGATTTTCTATCTCTCTCTATTCTCCCAATGATGTCAAAGGTTATGTCTCACGCCTTCTATTTAACCTAACTGGGCTTGGGCTAAGTGACATAATTTTTTCATAATATATCTTTTTGCTTCATCTCTCCTTAAATTCCTGAAAATAGAACAAAATTAGGAATAAATCATTCTTATTCATCTCATAATCCAAAAATATGTAAAAAAGTTCAAATTCCTAAATTAGAGGTTAAATTATGACTATTTTATCAATTAAAATCCATAAATACCTATATTTTTATATGTAATATTACTGAATTATGACACTTATCATATTTCACCTATTTCTCACAATTGGTATCGAAGTAATAAAAATGAAGGCTTCTCCAATGGGAAGAAAGATGAAGAGAATCAAGAAGTCACATGTTATGAATGTAGAATAGCTAGACACATGATGATTGGGTGCCTCGAACTCAAGAAAAGGCCAATATTCAAGAAGAAGAGTTTGATTGCTACATTGGATTATTTATACTCGAGATTAGACATTGGATAAACACATAACACGACAATATATGTCTTATGGTAGACATAGAAGATGAGGTGATTTCTAGCCCCAATCTTTCTTTTGAAACAACATCTGACTCATCTTTTTCATAGTTTAATAAAAAGGAAGAGGATGATCTTTTTTACAAAGATCTTTTCAACAGTTTCAACAAATATTTTTGAGCGATATTTTAAATCAAAATAAATATTTAAAGTTTTAATTATTGAAAATGAAAAGCTCTTATCTAGAATAGACTCATACATTAGATGTAGAAAAGATAAAAATTCTTAAAGGAAAAATAATCATTTGTAAAAAGGATTTTACAAAGTTTATTTAGAGTTCCAAAAGCTCTAAACCTTCTCTTTTCAAACTCTAGACATGCATTGTATAAGTTTGGTATAGGCTATGACCTCAAGAGTAAGAAAAATATTGTAACTACTTGTATCAACAATGCTAAGCCTAGACACTCAAGTGTGTGCAAACACAAATGACATCTAGTAAAAACTAATAAGAAAGGGTTCAAGAATATTTTGGTACCAAAACAGTTTATAGTTCGTGTTGCAAATGTGGTTTACGAAAAGAGGAGGTACTAAGTTGGTTCTTGGACATTGGATACTCGTGACACATGATAATCGCAAAGTCTACATTCCCTTAGACCTAAAACAACATGATGGAGACAAAGTAGCGTTTGAAAACTTTGAAGAGACTAATAAACGACTATTAGATTTAGAAGATGACGTTGAACAAATGCAGTTAAAGGATCAAACATTAAGGAAGAAATAGACAAAGAATTGTCTGCTTTAGATATCATAGATTAGATCTAATAGAGAGATTGGAAGTTCATTTCACTTATCCACAAAAGCAAATCCAAGGTGTGAGAACCAAATTTTTGTTCAAATATGGAGCATCATTTTCCTAGTCATGGATGAAGAGCGTTTTAATTTAATTACAGAGAATTTAAGTATTATAGATTTTATAGAGGCTATTTGATCAGATAATGTGATTTTCTATATAGGAAAGACTATCGCCTGATAGTCATTAAACGCAATGTGAGCATTAAATGTGAATCTCCTTAAACAAAGAAGAGTTGGACTAAGGCCACATTTTTTTATGCTCCTTAAAGGAGAATGAAAGGAAGATAAACTTTAAAAGTGAGAATATATAATTTAAAGGGGAGAAGATAAAGTTTAAAGGAAGATCTTCACTATGTTTAAAGAGGATTCTAAGTTGAGGGGGAGTAGAGCTCAACATACGATATTTGTTTAAGGGAAAACTAAGAAAAAGAAGATAAAGATGATATTTCTTTAGTTTCTCTTTTCATTTGCTTTATACTATGATATATATATATATGTAAGAGACTAAGTTATAAAGTTCAAATAATACTCCGTCTTGATTAACATTTTATCATAAAATCGATTAGTCTTTTCTTTATAGTGTTTTAAGGACTCATAGACGTGAATATAATCTTTTATAGTTTCACTACTAGTTATTGTTTCCTCTTAGTTATAAATTCTATATAATCATAATTTAGGAATTTTAGCTTCAGGTTATATGCTCAAGTTCTATTGCCAAGTGACAAATCTTTCCATATTCAAACTAAAAGCTGATAAACTAACAAATATTTTGAGAGTTGTACAATATATACCCATAGAACATCATCTAGTTTGGTAGATCAATCCTTTCTAAGAGGGAAACAATTTTATGCAAGATTCTCTTTATTTATCTGTTATATAATTCAACCTACTCATTTGTTTATTGATGATAAAAGGGTGACCACTTTATGTTTAACATTGTAATACACTAGTAACTTCTTTAGTTTGGCTTTGCAAAAAATAAATTTGATAAGCACATGCATTAAAGACCAAGAAAGAAGCTTTGTATTGGACCTTTGTAATTGTTTGTATATATTTTTTTAATTGAAGACTTTTATAAACATTACCTTCTATTAGCTAATAAGATCACTTATTGGATGGGTGATAGGCCTAGTATTATTAGGATTATGTTGATTTGTTTTTTGTTTTTTTTTTTGACAAAGTTAAGACTCATTTTGAAAGAAGTTTTGTGATTTGTGAGAGACATTCTCTCTAAATTATTGATAGAACTATCAACTTTCATCTTTAAATTTTTAATTAAAGATGAAAAATCTTACTTTATTTATCCATAATTTATGAATATGACGTCTTCTTTCTTAGAGAAATCAACAAGGTTCTGTAATATTTACAAAAGTAATAGAGTATGTTGAGTCTTTGGTGAAGAAGAGAATCGCAAGAGAAGAAAGCGAACATGGGAGATGAGAGAACTAAACAAAAATGTTATTCAGTAGTAATATCACATTGTGTATCAGAAAACCCTAAAAGTAATCTTAAATACAAAGGTGCAAACAGCAGAAACTAAAAGGAAACACTGGAAAAGGGAAAAAGGCCCAGCAGAGGCCCAAAAAGCCCAAAGCCCAGTTTTGACAGCCCCCCTCAAGCTAGGAATAGATATCTTTCATTCCCAGCTTGGAAAACAGAATGTTGAATTGAGCAGTAGGTAGAGGCTTGGTGAAGAAGTCTGCAGCTTGCAATGAGGAAGGAATAGGGAGAAGTTTGAGAAGGCCTGTGTTGAGTTTCTCCCTGACAACATGACAGTCGATCTCTATGTGTTTGGTTCGTTCGTGGAAGACTTGATTGTGCGCAATCTGGATAGCAGCTTGGTTATCACAATAGAGAAGGGTTGGTTGCTGATGTTGAATGTGTAAATCATGCAGCAGGTATGTTATCCATTGAATCTCACAAGTGGTTGCTGCAAGGGCACGGTATTCTGCCTCTGATGAACTCCTGGATATAGTTTGTTGCTTCTTGGACTTCCAAGATATAAGAGACTCCCCCAAATATATAGAAAAACAAGTTATGGATTTGCGAGTTTTGGGGCATGTAGCCCAATCAGAATCACTATATATGCCTTTAATTGAATGGGAGATTTATTGTGTAAGAATATACCTATGCCCGGAGTTCTTTTAAGATAGCGAAGAATGCGCATTGCTGCCTGGTGATGCTCATTGGTTGGGTGTGAGAAGAATTGGCTGAGGTGATTTACTGAGAAGGAGATGTCTGGCCGGGTGTTGGTAAGATAAATGAGACGTCCTATCAGTCGTCTGTAAGCAGTGGATTCTGCATCTCCAAGGGGTATGCCTTTTGTGGCTGAGAGTTTATTATTGTGGAGCATTGGTGTAGGAGCAGGAGCACATCCCAACATTCCAGCATCTTTAAGCAGATCCAGAATATACTTTCTTTGGCTTATGTGAATTCCAGTGGTATTACGAGCCACTTCAATACCAAGAAAATAAGTTAAATCACCAAGATTTTTAATATGAAAAAAATTGTGTAACAAACCAGTGATGGTAGAAATCTCCTTAGGATTAGTTCCAGTGAGAATGATGTCATCCACATAGACCAGCAGTTCCGTGGTGTGTTTGCCATCATGTTTCAGAAATAAAGAGTGGTCAGCAGTGGAAATTTTGTAATTATGTGAAAGTAGAAAGCTGGAGAGTTTAGCATACCATTGCCTACCTGCTTGTTTGAGCCCGTAAAGAGACTTCTTGAGGCGACAAACAAGATTGGGAGAAGGGGTTGGAAAACCTGGAGGTAATTGCATGTACTTCTTCATCTAGATCTCCATGTAGGAAGGCATTATTTACATCTAGTTGCTTGAGTGCCCAATTTTGAGCTGCTGCTAGAGCTAGGAGAAGTCGTAGAGTGGTCAGCTTTGCTACAGGAGCAAAGGTATCTAAGAAGTCCAGTCCTTCAATTTGGTTGTACCCTTTTGCTACTAAGCGGGCTTTGTAGCGTTCAATAGAGCCATCTGCATGATGCTTGACTTTATAAACCCATTTACACCCAATTGCTGTTTTTCCAGAAGGAAGGCTGGTTAAGGACCATGTGTCATTATTTTGGAGTGCCTCCAGTTCATCCTTCATGACTTGGATCCAAGATGGGTATAGGACAGCTTCTTCATAATTCCGAGGTTCCTCGACAGAAGTAATTAACATTATTGTATTTTTTTGAAATGCTTGGATAAGGAATTGTAATTTAAAAAGGAATGAATGGAGTGTTTAGTACTTACAGTATTATTGTTGAGATTGGGTACATCAAAGTCTTGAAGGTAAGCAGGGGGCCTTCTGTTGCGGGTAGATCTTCTAGGGGAGACAGCCATAGTCTCACTTTGCTCAATATTAGTATCAATCTCAAGAGTATTATTAGAGGGACTATTAGTATCATTAATATTTTCAGTGTGCTTGTAAAAATCATCATGAGTCTGGGCATAGTTTTGAGGTATAGGTAAAGAAAAATTGTTTAAATCATCACTTTGAATGAGTTTTGAATGATAAGGAAAAGAATTTTCATAAAAGATAAAATTTCTTGACACATCTATTTTATGGTTATTAAGATTTAAAAACAGAAAACCCTTTGTGTTTGACTTAAAACCAAGGAAAACACCTGGAACAGCGCGGTTGTCCAGTTTTTTTCTATAAGCAAGAATAGTTGAAGAATAACACAAACATCCAAAAACACGAATGGAAGAGATGTCACATAGCTTTTTATGTAGTTTTTCATAGGGAGTGACATTATTAAGCAGCGGAGTAGGCATACAATTAATGAGGAAAACAACATGTTGTACAGCAAAACACCAAAAAATAGCAGGAAGTTTAGACTGAAAAAGGAGAGCCCGTGTTACATTTAAAATGTGTTGGTGCTTTCTTTCAACAATGCCATTTTGCTCAGGTGTCTCAACACAAGTGGTTTGGTGGACAATCCCTTTAGAGGCAAAGTAATCATGCATAGAAAATTCAATACCATTATCGGTGCGAATGGTTTTGACTTTAATAGAAAACTGATTTTCAGCATATGCAACAAAACTAATAATACTAGCCCTGACTTCAGATTTGTTATGCATGGGAAAGAGCCAAGTATATCTAGTAAAATCATCAACTATGGTAAGAAAATATTTAAAACCAAGCATTGATACAACAGAACATGGGCCCCAGATATCAATATGCAGCAATTCAAAAGCATGAGCAGTTTGAGTATTACTAGGAAAGAAAGGAATTTTTCTTTGTTTTGCTTGATGACATGCATCACAAATATAATTCTTGTCAATGCGAATGTTAGGATAATAGTTTTGCAGAATTTTTAACCTTTCTTCTGAAGGATGTCCCAATCTGAGGTGCCAAATATTATTCTGTCTTGCAGTACAACTCAGAATGCTGCCATCAATCTTATTGAGAACATATAAACCATCAACAATATCAACTGTACCAATCTTGTCTTTGGTCATGGAGTTCTGTATCAAACACTCAGTAGGGGAAAAAATAAGTTCACATTTAAGAGATGCAGTCAATTGGGATATGGAAATAAGATTAAAAGTAAAATCTGGTACATATAAAACATTTTTAAGAATGAATTTTTCATTAAAGAAAACAGTGCCAGAACAAGAAGCAATAACACATTTCCCATTAGGAAGCTTAATAGTAATCGGTTTAATATGATTATATGATGTAAAGTTAGACAAAGAAAAGCAAACATGGTCTGTGGCTCCAGAATCTAGTATCCAAGTGTATTCATTAAAAGTAGAGTTTTTGAATTTACGGATATTACCTGTGATGGCTGAAATCTGATTCTGATGATTAGCAGAGATGGAACCAACCTGGTTCACTTGCACTTGATTGTTGGAACTGCTGACATTTTTCAGAAGGTCCGAGAGAATCTTATATTGATGTTGAGTGATGCGGAAATCTCCTCCACTATTCAGTTTATCCTGATCTTGATTTTCAGAACTTTCTTCTTGTATGACAGTGGTGATGTTGTTTAATTGAGGAGCCTTACCATACTGGGATTTATATCCAGGAGGATACCCATGTTTCTTGTAGCAAATATCAATAGTATGACCAGCTCTATTGCAATAAGTACAAAATCTTTTACCATAGCCAAATTTTGGTCCTTTGTTATCTTGGTTAGGAAAGTCATTTTTCTTAAAGCAAACATTTTCGGTGTGACCCAGTTTACCACAGAACGAACAGGTAGTGTTATTGGTGTGAGTGACAGGGGAAGCATTTCTAATATTAGCAACAAGAACATTACTGTTAAACTGGCGTTCTTGTTGAACAACTAGAGAAAAAATTTTGGTAATCTCAGGGACAGGTTCCATGAGAAGGACATGAGCTTTTATATTGTTATATTGATCATTAAGGCCACGTAAAAATTGCATTGCCTGATCCTCTCTTTTTCTTTGAGCAGTAATAGAAGGCACATTGCAGGAACATACAGGATCAGGCCTAGAATTATCTAATTCATCCCAGATTATCCTAAGTTTAGTGAAAAAGTCGGAAACAGAAAGATCACCTTGATTGAGAGAGGAGGCGTTCATCTGAAGGTCAGAGATACGGGATAAATCCCCTTGTGAGAAACGAGCCTTGAGATCATTCCAAATGTCTAGTGCTTTATCCATCCATAGGATGCTCTGGCGCATATGAACAGAGACCGAATGCACAAGCCAGGATGCCACCATGTTGTTGCAACGCGTCCAGGATGAGAAAGAAGGATCGGTCTCAGGAGGCCGGGTAGTGGTACCATTGATGAACTCCACTTTGTTCTTTGCGCTTAATGCAGTGATGACTGAGCGACTCCAAGAATGATAATTGGTTGAATCAAGAAGCGGAGACACAAGAGGAGTCGCGGGATTCTCACTGGGATGTAGATACAGGAAACTGTGGGTAGGATTTTCTCCTTGAGCAACGTTCTTGCTTTGATTAGAAATTGGAGTTTCGCTCCGATTAGGGTTTTCAGCAGCCATTGAAGCACGAAATCACAAACTGCGGAAAAAGGAAAAACTGTCAAAAACGAAAAACAGAAAAACGTAAAATAAAGAAAACGAAAGAGAACAAATCTTGATAGAGTGAGGGGACGAATTCAGAGCGCGCAACAGAGCTCTTCACGGTGAAGAGCTCTGATACCATCTTAGAGAAATCAACAAGGTTCTGTAATATTTACAAAAGTAATAGGGTATGTTGAGTCTTTGGTGAAGAAGAGAATCGCAAGAGAAGAAAGCGAACATGGGAGATGAGAGAACTAAACAAAAATGTTATTCAGTAGTAATATCACATTGTGTATCAGAAAACCCTAAAAGTAATCTTAAATACAAGGGTGCAAACAACAGAAACTAAAAGGAAAAACTGGAAAAGGGAAAAAGGCCCGGCAGAGGCCCAAAAAGCCCAAAGCCCAGTTTTGACATTCTTCCACTTCTAATATTCTAATGTATCTCTTATTTTCTTAATTATTTAGTGGAAATCGTTAAAAACAACCTTTTCTTATTAATCATTGATTAATTAATCATCATTTGATTTGATTATCAGAGTTTTAGATCCACACTTTTGCGACATTTTCGTAACATTTGTAAAACATTTCGCTGATGTATTTTGATTTTGTTCTGGTGGTGCAATTATCCATTTATTCAGGTGAAGCTTTTGAAATGTAAATTGAATTTTGTATCATTTGGTTTAGAGTGTAATGCACAAATTGAAATTAATTAAAGAATTAGCTGGGTTCTGCTGAACTAAATTAATTGAATTTAAAATTTGAGAATCATTGTAATGAGGTGGAAAGAATAAGGCAGTGTGCGGTAGAATTGGTGTGAAACGGTGGAGAAACTGGAAGCGGTGGAAGTAATAGATTTTCATTGGATTTGAGCGTGCAAGAAACCGTGGCATGCATCTAATGATAGAATTTTTATTTTCAAATGTAACGTTTTGAGAATTAATTTTTAAGTAACACCATTTGATATTTAATCTTTTGAATAATATTATTTGATATTTAATTACCTGAATAACACCATTTTTATTTATGGTGTTTTTTTTTTTTTTTTAGGATTTTTGCAGAGTCGAATTTTAGGAATATTTTTTTTCTAAGAATGAACAGAAAAAAATCATTCGGTGGATCATCAAAATTCACGGAAAAATATAATTTTGACTTCTAAATTTTCCATAATTATTTATTATTTATTTATTTATTTTAATATATTTTTAACAAACAAAAAGATATCAACATTTAATTCTGATACCAATATTATAATTTATTATAAATTTTCAGTCAATTTAAATTTTATTATAAAACTATAATTTATTAGAATTTATTCTTTCCCAATTCAAATTTATCATAAAAATGCAAAAAAAAAAAACAAATTTTTATTTATTTTTCTTCTAATACCTATAAAATATCTTATTTCATTCTCTTTGTATTAATGTTATCCTTTATAAATTTTAATATTCTAATTTTTAATTTTTCAAATTTTATATATCCTTCTATTTTAATTTTATAAATATTTAAATTCACTAAAAACAAAATTTAATAATCTTACCTTACATATTTTAATAATTTTTTTTATTAAGGAAATAATAATTATCAAATTATATGCAATTATTGTATGCAATATGTACCCAATTATATGCAATTAATTTAATAATTATAGAATCTCATGATTAGTATCCTACCTAATTAGATTGTAATTTGGGAGAGAGAAACTCCCTATATATTTCCTATACATGAGTGATGTAATATACACATAAGAATAATAAACATCTCTTCTTCTTACCATTTTTTATCATTTTCTTATATGGTATCAGAGCACCGATCTTGGTGCCCTGACAGCCTCTCCATTTCTATCCCCTAAATAAAAAAGAAATCATGTCTTGTAAAGAAGGCACCAGTAACGAGTCCGATAGAAACCTCGTACAACGCTTCAGTGCCGAGCAAATTCAGCAATTGGCAAGGGCTATTTACTCGCTCAACAATAACGGTAAAAGTGACACGTTTGTTAGCTCTGCAGGTCTGCTTGCCCATAACTCCTCTTCTAATTCTGCTTTTACGAAACCATGGATTTTGGATAGCGGAGCAACCGATCACATTGCATCTGATTCACAATTTTTCACACACACCTCATCATCATTTATTTCAAATGTTAATCTGCCCACCGGCTCAACTGCGCCCATCTCATCTACAGGCACAATTAAATTCAATGACAAAATCACTCTCAAAGATGTTCTTTGTGTTCCTTCTTTTAATTTAAATCTCATGTCCATTAGTAAGATAACCAGTTTTACTCCACATGGTTGCGTTTTACAGGACTTGGCTACGGGGAGGATGATTGGCTCGGGTAAACAACACGCAGGCTTATACTACATGTCCCCTCTTCCAAACCAAGCCCACGCATCTCAAATATCGACCGATCCTGATTTATGGCACAAGCGCCTTGGACATCCTTCTCCGGCGTGTCTACAGCTTGTATCTTCCCTACTACCTATCCCTATCAGTAAAAATCTCATTCCCATTCATAATCATTGTAGTATTTGTCCCAAAGCTAAACAGACAAGGCTACCCTTTCCTTTAAGCACAATAAAATCTCATTCTCCATTTAATCTATTGCATTGTGACATTTGGGGTCCTCACAAAACCCCAACTCATTTTGGAAAACGTTTTTTTCTCACTATAGTCGATGACTATACTAGATGTACTTGGTTATTTCTATGAATCACAAATCTGAAACCCAACATCTCTTAGAGTCATTCATTACATTTGCACAAAATCAATTTCAGACATCTATTAAAACCATCCGCGTTGACAACGGACTGGAATTTATTTCAATGTATGATTTTTTTCTCAAAAAAGGTATTGAATGTCAACGCACTTGCGTTTACACTCCTCAACAAAATGGAGTAGTAGAACGCAAACATAGACATGTTTTAAACACAGCACGAGCCCTCCTATTTCAGTCCAATTTACCATTAGAATTTTGGGGAGAATGCGTCTTAACCGCCACATATATCATTAATCGCTTGCCATCACCTTTACTAAAAAATAAATCACCTTTTGAGCTACTATATAATCAACCACCTTCACTTTCTCACCTAAAAACTTTTGGTTGCCTCTGTTACGCAACTGTTGTTTCACCTAAGCAAAAATTTGATCCGCGTGCCCGACAATGCATTTTCATTGGTTATCCTCACAGTCAAAAAGCATACAAATTATTTGATATAGATGCAGACACTTTTTTTACAAGTCGGGATGTCATCTTCCATGAAACTGTTTTCCCATTCTGCCAACAGTCACAGACACAATCCTCACCTCCATTACAAGGTATTTTGCCCACTATTGACATTGACTTACCTACTCCTGTCCAACATTCACTCGATCAACCTTCTTCTCTTACTCATCACAATGCACCTGAACCTCCATCAAACCAACCTTTTTCTCCTACTCGTCACAATACACCTGAACCTCCATCAAACCAACTCTCTTCTCCTACTCGTCACAATGCACCTGAACCTCCATCAAACCAACCTTCTTCTCCTACTCGTCATAATACACCTGAACCTCCAGTAGACCAACCTTCTTCTCCCATGCCAAGAAGTTTACCACCCATTACCAAACCTTCTCCAACCGACCTTCCTGTTCGACGATCCAGTCGCACATCAACCCAACCTTCCTGGCTTCAAGACTACGTAACGGGATCCCAAGCCAATCATTCGACCACTGCCCAAGACCGACCGAATGGAACCAGGTATCCTATGCATCATTTTCTTTCTAATTCACGATTTTCTTCTACACATAGTGCATATCTTGCTAACATCACAGTCACCAAAGAACCTCACACTTATGCTCAAGCTATCCTTGATCCAAATTGGCAAAAAGCAATGGACGAAGAGCTTTCCGCCTTGCAGCTAAATCAAACGTGGACCTTAACACCGTTACCCGCTGGGCAGAAACCCATCGGATGCAAATGGGTCTATAAAATAAAGTACAACTCAGATGGTAGCGTCGACAGATATAAGGCGCGCCTTGTCGCAAAGGGGTACACTCAGATTGAAGGTGTCGACTATTCTGAAACTTTTTCACCAACAGCAAAATTAACAACTTTGAGGTGTCTCCTCACCATTGCAGCAGCCAGAAATTGGTTTACTCACCAGCTAGATGTGCAAAATGCCTTCTTACATGGCACATTGCATGAAATTATTTACATGGACTTGCCACCCGGACATCATCGACAGGGGGAGAACATTGTATGTCGACTCAACAAATCCCTTTATGGTCTCAAACAAGCATCTCGAACATGGTTTTCAACATTTTCTCATGTGATTAAATCTGTAGGATTTCAACAGTCCAAGACAGATTACTCTCTATTCACAAGACAGAATAACTCATCATTTACTGCCCTTTTGATTTATGTGGATGATATTCTTCTGACAGGAAATGATTTGACAGAAATTCAGCGTGTTAAAGATTGTTTATTACAACAATTTCGCATTAAAGATCTTGGAGACCTAAAATATTTTCTAGGGATTGAATTTTCCCGTTCCAAAGCTGGTATTTACATGTCCCAAAGAAAATATGCGCTTGATATTTTGCAGGATACGGGACTCACAGGTGCTCGTCCAGACAAATTTCCAATGGAACAATACCTAAAACTCACACCAGACGATGGAGAGTTATTAAAGGATCCAGTCAAATACAGGCGACTCGTGGGACGACTGATATACCTCACGGTTACTCGACCTGACATAGCATTTTCGGTTCGGACCCTAAGTCAATATATACAGAATCCACGGAAACCTCATTGGGATGCCGCAATTCGAGTCCTAAAGTACATCAAAGGATCACCAGGACAAGGATTACTATTGCCATCCGAAAACAATCTGACATTGACAGCTTATTGTGACTCAGACTGGGGAGGTTCTCAGACAACTCGGAGATCAGTATCTGGATATTGCATTTTTCTTGGTTCCTCTATTATCTCATGGAAGTCAAAAAAACAGACAAACGTATCAAGATCATCAGCGGAAGCAGAATACCGCGCAATGGCCAATACTTGTTTGGAGATAGTTTGGTTGCGATATCTGTTGCAGGATTTAAAGGTGCCATGTAACTTGCCAGTTCAACTTTTCTGTGACAATCAAGCGGCATTACATATAGCAGCAAACCCAGTATTTCATGAACGCACAAAACACATTGAGATAGATTGCCACATTGTGCGAGAAAAATTACAAGCTGGGATAATCAGTCCTTCATATGTACCGACACAGTATCAGCTCGCAGATATTTTTACGAAGGCATTGGGCAAAGAACGATTTTTGACGCTACGACACAAGTTGGGGGTTCTTGATCTTCACCTACCAACTTGAGGGGAGTATTAAGGAAATAATAATTATCAAATTATATGCAATTATTGTATGCAATATTTGACGATATTGTACCCAATTATATGCAATTAATTTAATAATTATAGAATCTCATGATTAGTATCCTACCTAATTAGATTGTAATTTGGGAGAGAGAAACTCCCTATATATTTCCTATACATGAGTGAGGTAATATACACATAAGAATAATAAACATCTCTTCTTCTTACCATTTTTTATCATTTTCTTATATTTTTCTCATTTAAAATTTATTATTTCCATTTTTAATTATTTTTTTTTCAAACATGTCTTACATACCAAAATAAAATAAAAATATTTTATTTTATTTTATATTTCCTTTCTTCTTTTCCATTTACTCCCAACAAATTAAAAAAAATCCAAAATATTATTTTGAAATTCAGTTATCCCATAATTAATTTTGGATGAGCATATTCTCCGTTTTATAATGAAAAAAAAAAACCCAGAATTCGACTCCCAAAACTAAATTCTAGAAACAATTTTTGTTGCAGAAATAAGAAACAAAGGTGAGAATTTGTTTTTTTAAACCGAATTCTCACCAATAATAAAAAGAGTGCTATCTAGAGAATTAAATATCAAATCGTGTTATCCAAGGAATTAATTCTCAAAAACATGTCATTTGGGGAAAAAAGTTGTTGAAGATCTCCAAATGATGCTGGAGGAGTTTTTGTTATTGCAGTGCTAGCTAATCGTGTGAAGCACCAAAATGTACTTCAACTCAATTAATCAAGGATTTTATTTGTGATTTCAATTTTAAATTTTTTGGCACAAGCATAGTCTAATCTAGTCTATCATATTCATACATACATTTTAAATGGTACTTTTGTATCTAATATGTATTGAACACTGGCATGTATATTATGTATATCGATGGATTGTCAAACTTATTTGGATATCTGACACTCAAATCAATAAAAATATAATAATATCTAAATAATAATTAAGTATCAAAATATAAGTGAAGGAGAAATAACGTATGATTGTATTTATAGACTTGAGAGATATGACGTATGCTAATAACCCTTATGTTACAAAGATTAACATTGAACTTTGCGGTCACGTTAGGGTGATTGTAGCCGACTTAAAGCTATTACCAACAAGATACATTTTCTTTAGAATAGTTAATTTGTCTTTAAATAAATTTAAACTAAAGTATATTTTCATGATAATGATTAAAAAGTAGATGAAATATATTAAATAAATAAATTAAATTCATTTTATTATATTTAACTAATTTTGTTTCACAAATTTAATAGTCAATTTATATAATTAAATTACATGTATTGATGTGTCCCATATCGTTGTAGTATTCGGTGTGAGTATCATTGCACAGAGAATCTAGTTTACAACGAATGAAGTTCACATAGAATATATGTTGCGTGGTGCAATTGAAGTTCATTCGTTGTTGAAGCGGTGATTGAATTGTTGGAAGCAACATAATCTGTTTAGTTGAATCAGTGTAAGCCAAATAATTCAATTTCGGTGGAATTGTTGTAGTACATTCTGAAATTCAATTCAAGCGGTAGAATCATTTTATTGTGTTGATTTGATTGTAACAACCACATGAAGCATACACATTGACACGATACGGGGATACAAAGAGACATATAATATCTAAAATATAAAATATGAGAATACGAATTTATATATTATATAATTATAAATTATATAAATTGATAATAAAGATTTATGTACATTAGTATGTTTCAGATTATTTTTTTGAGAAAAAAATGTTTTTCATGATTGATTTAAAAAGATTTATTTTTTATTTTTATAATCATAATAAAAATTTATACAATAAATTTAATTTTTTAGAAAATTAATGTATTTTTTTAAAATTATGTTAGAATCATACTAGAATTGTCAGAAATTCAACAAATGTTTTTTGAATTGGACATTTCACAAATACATGTCCTACAAGTGTCATACGAGTGTCGGTGTCCGATATGATGCGCTAAGAGAACTGTCTTTGGTGTGCAAGGTGTTCAAGTTGGGGCAATCAAAATATGCTTGATTCAGTGATATTGGTTCAAATTCCAATTTCCATTACGTGGAGCATTTATGTTCAGTGCTAATTCACCTATTTAATTCATTGGTAATTGTAGAATTCATTAAAGCATTTCGTTCATAGAATTGAATATTTCAGATGGTTGAATTTGCTGCAAGCAAAGCAACTCAATAGCATTTTCTTTGAAAATTAAAACGTACTGAATCGGTGGGATCTGATTTGCGGTGATTTCATAATATCACTCTTTGATTGCATGGGTTAGTTTCAACCTGAATTGTAATTCGAAGTTTTGGTGAGATCTAACTTTGTAGATCGAAATGGTTGAGGGGTTTTTTTTATAGATTATTTGTTGTTTTAGTTTTCTTTTTTATTCTAGCTTTTTAATTTGATTCATACGATTTCTTAAGTGTTTTATTTTATATATGGGCATAGTCTTATCACATAAATGTTAATGAATCTTGATTTTTGAGATTGAATTTTAAGATTGTAAAATTACGTATTAAGTATTAGTATGTTTTATCCTTGACTAATATTTTTTTATTAAATTTGTTCTCTGAAGACGATAAATTAATTCAAATCTCTAAACAATCGAGACTTTTTCAATAATGATAATTACATGTATCAATATTATATGATTTTATTATTGTTGCTGAATGTAAACAAGGTTAATCTGATTGAATTTTTTAGATTAAATCATTCATCTTTGTTGTCTTTATGAAAGTTACGCATTAGAGAAAATATATCAGTATTTTTTATCATTTCTTTAAATTTGAGTTTAATTATTGAGAATTGAGAGCACAAACAAATTATATATAATTGATAATTGAGAGCCCAAACAATTAGGGGTTTCATATATAGATGTTTGAGTCCTCTTGCACACCCTGATTTAGAGAATATGAGACTTGTTACACAAAGAGAGAATTTTCAACACCTAGCTTATTCTAAGTCTCACATCACCCAAAATAAGGTGATTTCATGTGTTTATAAGCGCTTCTTATAATTGGTTTGATATTCACTCTTCTATTAACCCAAATACAAGGGCCAAAATTAAGTCAAGGCCCAATTAAAATCCTAAACTAATTTATACAATTATTTAAACTAAAGGTTGACCCTAAAAGATATTGACTTGGTCTTGCTGAAGCTAGGTTAGTTTCGGTCTTCTTTGGTATGTGATACAAACCAAAGCAACCAACGGATGACTAAGGACACATCAAGCATTTCCCAAAAAGAAAAGTTATGTAAATAAATTGGGCTCACTTCGGGGGTCCAAAATAGCAAGATAGGCTAGAATGGGTGTCTATAGCATAATAGGGGGTGTAGTTATCATTTTTGCTTGTGTCTAGCCCTTTAGGAAGGAAATTTGACCTAGTTTCTAGAAGGATAAGCCTAGGGTGCGGTTTTGAGTTAGTCAAACCCTAAGGCTACCCCTTTTTTTAGTGTTTCCCATCCTACCCTTGCTTCTTGTTTACCAAGGCATCATCTCCTATAAATAGGGTGTCTTACTCCATGTATTTTCATGTTCAATTTTATAGAAGGAAATCTCTGCACAAATTGTGTGAGGCTTGTTAGCTCTAAGCATTAGGGCTTATCTTCCGTGAGTTGAGAGTTCTCAAGTGGCGGACCTCTACACTCATATTGGAGGAAACCACACTCCAAGTGGCGTGTCCACTCTCATTCTTTCTTCATTTTTCCATTACACTTTTATTTGTGTTGGTATTCTTGTTTTGTTTCATTTCCATTTCGGTTTCCTTCCATATCTTGTGTTTCCTTTCATATCTTTTACATTCCACACCATACATCATGTTCACCTTATTATGTGATTTTCCTCTTTGCCTTTGGAAGTGAACCTTCACACTTAACCACTTGGTTAAGTTCGTTTCCAGTGGGGATCTTCCCTAGGTCTCACCATATATTTGTTAAAAATCTCAATCATAAGTAAAGTGTCACCTCTAAAATGGAACAATCTAAATCAACTCACATCATATGGTTTATCAGAGCTTTGGTTTTTCATCATATTTGCCTTGAGTTGATTTGGCACTTTACTTTTATTGGCATTTGTGAGTCTTCAAGACACACCATCGTCTAAAAATGTTTTATAAATAAAGCGATTAAAATAAGCAAATGGTCGATTACAAAATTTTAAATAGCACAAAAGAAAATTAAAAAATCTTCAAAATTTCTCTTCTCTTCTATCACAAGTGTTTTCTCTCAAAGTCTCTACTTGTTTGTCCTCCAAAGGTGAGTACTCATTGCAAAGTCCTTTGCCTTATATTAGAATGCTACCTAGAAGTTAGCTTAATTCTCACAAAGAAAAAATTGTGAAGTTGTATTCCACTTCAAGAGGTCAAAAATAAAAGCGACAAAAGCTAAATTTGGAAAACAAAACTCAAGAGATATTAGAGTAGAGACAAGACACAAAGATTAACCAAAAATTAAGAAAAACAAGAAATTAAAGGTAATAAAAAAATTAGGAACTTAAAAAGAAATACTTAAAGATAGGCATTAGATTGGATTACAAAAAACATATGCTATCATTAGATTGGTCAAATGAATCTTAATCCTTTTGAAAAAGATATATTTTCTAAAGAAAGTGAAAATTCAACCTGTTGAAATGTCAATTCAACCTGTTGAAATGTCAATTCAACCGGTTGTTTTACACTTTGTGAATTTTGAAAAGGATTTGAAAAGCTTGTCTTTATTTGAATTTGCTGTCACACCAATTCAACCGATTGATTCCCGATTTCAATCGATTGATTTTCTGAAAACCTTAACAAAATTTTGTTAAGCTGTTTCAATCTGTTTTAAATGATTCAAATTGCTTTTGGTTCTTGAATTAAATGCTTTGACCATCTGATTGGAGTTTAAATAAGTTGTTTTACGCTCCTAGTCATTAACTAGGCAAGAGAGTTTAATCAAAATCAGTTTTTCAAGATTAAAAGTGCTTTGGATCATTTTTAAGTGTGGAATATGATTCTCTGTACTTTAATCTTTGATTTTACCCACTTGTATTCTATTCCTTTCTTTCTTGATCATTGTATTCTGTGTGACTCTGTGTTGTATAGTTTCAAAGGTTGTTATGAAAATTGTGTGTTGTTTGCCAAAGGTGGTGCATGTTCTTGAAGGGTTCAAGATCACCACTTTGGTGTGTTGTTTGTAATTAAGGTTTGATTACTTAGTGAATTCTCAGTGGTTTCTGAGGATTTGATGTAACTCTTGGTAAAGAGTGAACTAGTATAAACATTATGGCTTAATCTCTTTATCCTTACTCTCTTAAAATTGCTTTAGCTTTGATTTTATAAACTATTGGTATAAACAACCGATTGTTTCGTAAGAACAGATTGATTTTCTGCAATCAAACTAAAAATAGTTTTCTAATTGGCTGAACTAATTTCTAATTGATTGATTCTTCATTGTATTTCAATCTACCTTCAATATTTGTGAAAATCTTTCATAAACAATTCACCCCTCTTGTTTAAAGCCTTTATTTCTAACACTTAGGAACAAGTAGAATGGCAAAAAAATGGGTAGCATTTCATTACTAATTCTAAATTAAAAAAGTATAAGAAAGGTGCACTCTTATTTATAGGAGACTTGAATGTCTAAAATAATAATTTTAACCTAAAAACTCTCCATTGGCAAGGTGACAAGTGGCATCACATGTTCCATGCTCATGATTCTTTCAAATGAGAGATTCACAAGTGTTTTCCTCTCATTTGAGAGTCAAATGAGAGGTTGACAAAATGTCACCTCTTAATTGGTGGGGATCATCTCCATTGAGGAAGAGCCATGTGGACGTTCGTGCTTCCTATGCCATATGATGAGTCACTTTACGATACACACTCACTCTATTACTATACACACTCACTCTTATATTAACCCAAATACAAAGCCCAAAATTAAACAAATGCCCAATACATGGTTGGTGACTCTTTTTACGATAAGTGTACCGAATCAGAAGTAATAATTTGTCCCTAAAGACGGATATCGAACCCACAAGGAAAAATTGTTTAAAATCCTAATAGTAACATCCACTAAGTATAAGAATATGTACAATAATTTGATTTGATTCGATGCTGACAATAGTTTGCAAGAAATTTAAATAAAAACAAAGTTTAGTTAGTTGATTCAATTGAGAAAATTGGGATTGGGGTTCATCCTTCTTACTCTTTTGTATTTTGATTAGCATAATAATATTCTATCCTTTGATTGGTATTGATGCTCATATAAAAAATTATTTATATCGCTTCCTTGCATATAAAATTATAAAGAAGTCTCCTAAATATCAATTTCTTGCATATTTATAAAAACTTCTTGTCATTACGTTTGGACATTGATAGCAATTAAAATTTAAAATCTATTCCTAGCATTCAAATATGTTAAGCATTATCATTTGGGTCAAAAACTTAGAAGTACTTTTCAGTCAAATCTAAGGATCTAGATCATAGAAACAAGCATTACAAACAAAATGATAATACAAATCTTCAATCAAGAACAAAATATTATATTTAAATATCACCTTAATACATAAGAGATTGAACAAATTACTCTCAATCCCAAATGGTAGAATTAGCCACACATGTTGGTTGTTACAAGCATTGAGAGCAAGAAAGAAGATCTAGAATATTTCTCCTTGACGGTTGCCTCCTCTAGGGTTTCTAACACCTTTTATTCTCCCAATTGGATGTTTAGGGTTGTGTCTCAAACCTCATATTTAACCTAGTTGGGCTTGGACTAAATAACTTCTCGTCTGAGCGTTATTAGGCTCGCCTGGGTGAGTTACACGAAAAAAAGGTCCAACCTCACTGGAGTGATCTCGTCCAGGCGAGATAGGGTGAGATGCTCTGGGGCATTTGGCTTGGACGAGTTTGGGCGAGCTTGGGTGAGTATTAGTGCGTTCCAGCTTTCCCTTTTTGGCTTTATATATTCTCTTTTTGCTTTTTCATCTCCATCCTTCCCTAGAATTATGAAATTAACACAAATTTGGGAATAAATTGTTCTTATTCAAATTAAAATCACAAAATGTGTAAAAAAAGTTTAAATTCATAAATTAGGGGTTATTTTATGATTATTTTATCAACTAATATCCATAAGTGTTTGTATTTTAATATGAAATATTACTAAAATCTGACACTTATCAATGATCCAAATAAAAACCTAAACTAATTTATACAATCATTTAAACTAAATCCTGACCCTAAAAGATATTAACTTGGTCATGTTGAAGCGAATTGAGTTCCAGTCTTTTTGTAGTCCTTTGACCAAGGCTCTAGTATTCTTTCATGGTGTAGAGGTCTTGTTTGATATGCTATTTATATTCCTTCATGCTAGAGTTTTCCTCTTTATTGGGCCTACAAAAGATAGACAAAAGCCCAATTGAGCTCATTTATGCTAATAAGTCTCTAAACAAATCAAGGTATTTATCCTCCTTATAATTTTGTGGATATTGTGGCTTGACGGTTTCCATCAGAGATGGGTATATTTACTTGATGTTTGACTATTATACCATCATCATCTTTAATCCACTCAGGTTTGCAAGGTTTTGGATGTGGTTTATTAGTCAAGTCTAACTTTTCCACCAACCATGTACTACAACAATTACAGTTAGAACCATTATCCACAATAGTTGGCAAGTGTTTTAAAAAAATTACATCTTATGTGGAAGAGGTTCTCATGTTGTAATTGTTCTAGTTCAACCAGTTTGTTCCCAAAAAGCCTTTGACCAATAGTAATTCTTCTTTACGAGGAAGGATTTCCTCTTCGGAATCTAAAACCTCTTATTCATTAGGTTTTGAAAGAGAGTTGTTTTGATTTCTTTGTGTCCCCTTAAGTTAATATCTTTCCATAAGTTATCTTAGGTCAAACTTGCACTTGCATTTAGCATAGTCTATTAGAAGCAAGAATCACAAGTCATATCAATAATAGGAATCAATAAAAAAATATCACATACAAATTATTCAGAGGAGTTAACAAGTTAAGATACATGCTATGAAAAAGTTATAATTAGATTACTTCAGAAAGTAAATCATCGTCTAATTACCATCTTTCACAAAAAAAAATTCAAAATTAATTAACAACATTTCCTTATTTTGATTTTCCTATTTTTTTTAATAGCTCACCTCGTTAGGTTAATTATACAAATAATATACAATACACACTGGATAAAAAAAATATTTACACAGTATTTTTTTTTGTCACAATATACTAATTTTACTAAGGAGACTACCACTACCAAATTATAAACGAGTATTTGATCAAGGTATTATTGACTAACACGAAATATTCTTTCGTATGCTATCCCCTTTTTTCCATATATTAAAATACTACTAAGCTGGAAATATATATATATATATATATATATATGTATACTCTTTTTTTTCAATTTTTCCATTTCTTTCTTTTCTGAGCTAAATACCCCATTCACGATAACCTGAAAATAACGTAGTTTATTAGGGATGATTAATTTAAAAGTAGAGAAAGCTAGGGCCAACGAGAAAGCGCCACGTGTATGCTGAACGCGTATTTGTAATTGCGACGTACGCGGCATGGTATTGGGAAGTAGAAAAAAGTCGTGTCAACGCGACATCATCACTTGCATAACACAACTCACTCTCCTTTTTCTTTCTCTTCCCTTCGATCGCTTCCATCACTGCATCTTCACCTCTTCACCTCTTCACTTCTCTGTCTTCTTCTTACCCTCCCTCATTGCGTTAACACAAAAAATATACATAAAAAACAACACACCCTCTACGTGGCCACTCTCACTTTTATCTTAAATCTCTATTTAAATCCTTCACTATGACCGGCAAAGAAATCCTTCATAAGATGAAGGTACCCTTTTGTTTTTTCACCTTTCCTGTTATCCTAATTCTCTCTTTCATTGCTATACTTTAATCGAATTGCTACCTGGTATGTTTTCTTTTGATTTTCCTCACTTATTTTTCCCTTTTGTTTCATCACAATCGCTAACAATTTGGTTTCTGTTCATATTTGTCGGTGTTGTTCTTTGTCCATCAGTTCACTGGATTGCTTTTGTGTTTGATAAACCCTGTAATTATATTTCATGTATTTGTGGTTGTGAATGTAGTTTTCACTCTCTACCTTTCTGGATTCTAAATTCGGATCTAAAGTCACATCTTACTTTGAATAAGATGAGTTAAACTCTCTCAACTAGTATTTAGTGTTGGGTTCTACTTTTACTCTTTTAGTCCTAAAGTCCTAATTTATTAAGAGTTGAATTGTATGGACGAACTATCTTACCCTTGAGTCACAATTCATTGAGAGTTGAATTGTAGGGAATGTGCTTTCTATAGCTTAGATTTTAAGGTTAAAGCCATCTTAAAGGGAAAATGACTACTACTGGCTCATTGTGGATTGGTGATATTGGTGATGTAACCTGTGTAAAGGGTGATCATAAGTTTTTTCTTATGAACTTGAAGTATCCTTTAGCAAAGAGTCAAATTCTAAGATTCTATGTGGATACAAAGTTAGAAGAACTTTTGAGAATTTTTTTTTTTTAATTAGAAAAAGGCTCCATATTTTCAACAGAGAAGCTCCCGAAAACTGTTGAAGTATCTTTCTAAACAGGCTCTAATTAATCAATATACTGAGGATGAATTCATTTAAGACACTGACCTTTTCTAGCCAATATGCTTTATCTACGAACCTTAATTTTATCAACATCTACGTTGAAATTTATTGCACAGCCACCAGAACCAATGAATTTAATGGCCTACAAAATCTCTTGGTGGATCCATTTATAATTAGATTAGTTTATTGTGGTTTACTTTCGCTTTTTAGTTTTATTACTGTATTGCAGGTTTATATGGCATAACAAATTCAAAATTTTAGAGTATTTTGCTGCGGACAATTTGCACAATCTATTGTGCTTTTGTTTGTGAATGATCATATTTTAGGTGTTAAGTTGGTTGGTTAATGGAGATGGTTGGGAGGTTACTTGTCACAGTGGCTAGAAAATATCATCAAATTTTATGTGGTCACCTGCAACTTTGGAATCAAATGCTGTTGGAGGGTGAATCACGGGTTCAATACCCCAGTTGCTGAACATTGTGTTTTTGACATGGAACACACGAGGAATGGGAAAAGTCAGTTGTAGCCCTCATGATGGGACGGTTGCCTTTAGATTCAGCTGTGCCAGTTGTTAAGTCCAGCTAGCTGCAATATCAATCAACTTGATTTATGCTATGCTATGTGTTTAAAAGCAAGATAGTCCCTGATGAGATAGGAAATGGAGTTCAGTCTTTTTGTTTAGTTCTAGTTAGGTGTTGATTTATAGACAAATACATTTGAGGGCAAACTATTATAGTTTGGTGAGGAATAAAAAGAAATGGAGGTTGTGTCTGACAAGTGCAAAGGTCAGAAAATTTAAAATGACAGTATAATTAATGATTTGTTATGCTTTACAAGTCCAGGCATTGTTTGCTAAGAGAATATTTTATGTAGTGTACACAGCTAGTTATTTGAGAAGATAGAAGAATATGTGTAGATACATAAACCTAAATTTACTTTTGAAAAAACTTGGAAATGATACTCTCAGCTATTAATTTTTGAAATACAGCTGAGTAGTGTCTTAGAACTTAACAATCACACAAAGCTTCAAGAAATACAACTTGGTTAGATAAGTTGCCTATGCTTGTCTTTCTTGGAGTTAGATGAGTTCAAAAGTTTTCACTTAGATATTTCTTCCCGGACCTGATTCTTATTTGATTGATAACTCAATTTTCTGAGTTTTTCAGTTGTGAATGTGTTGTGACCTGATTATGTTACTTACAGGAAAAAGTTTTGGGCGCATCTGATTCTGATTCAGGTAAAGGAAAGAGCAAGATGAAGAAGCACATAACTCATGGCTTTCACTTGGTAAAGGGAAGAGCAGGTCATGCCATGGAAGACTATGTTGTTGCTCAGTTTAAGCAAGTTGATAACAATGAATTGGGCTTATTTGCAATATTCGATGGCCACTCAGGTCAAAGTGTACCTGATTACTTGAAAACTCATTTGTTTGATACCATCTTGAAAGAGGTAAATGCGGGTTCATAATCTTTAGTGGTTACTTAATTATTGAGCTGCTTGATGTGAAACATAAACTGTTTTCAAGCAAATATGCTGGACTTCAGAGTCTAATTCAGAAGAAAAATGTCTGTGCAAGCTGAATGAGTTTGATTACTGTCTAACAATAGTTTAAAGAAAACAGAAACAGATTTTGTTTTGCCTGTCATATGAAGTGTTCATTTTTCCATTTGTTTTTCCTTCTCTACACCTTTGTTTAGATTTAGTTTGAGGTTGTCATCCTGTTGTAGATTAGCATGTAGTATGTAATAATTACTCTAAATTTCTAATTACTTAACAGCATCATGAAGAATGTGAATGTTAAAAATTAAACTCTTCAAATATAATGCATGTCTATAACTCTTGTTTCCCCCATTTCTTCATGTAGCCTAACTTCTGGACAGAACCTGCTGAGGCTGTCAAGAGAGCATATAGTATAACTGATTCCACTATTTTAGACAAATCAGGTGAATTGGGCAGAGGAGGTTCAACTGCAGTTACAGCAATATTGATCAACTGTCAGAAGTTAGTAGTGGCCAATATTGGGGATTCCAGGGCTGTCTTGTGCAAGAATGGCCAGGCCAAACAACTATCAGTGGATCATGAACCAAGTGTAGAAAGTGAGGATATAAAAAACAGAGGTGGTTTTGTGTCAAACTTCCCAGGTATGACATTTTAAAATGTTGGATAGTTTACCTTGATCTTAATTTAGTGTTGTACTTGTACAATATCATCCCCTTATCTGTGTTTAGTTTCACTTCTGTTCTCATTTGGTTCTTAATAATGTGTTTTCTTATGTCCTTGATATTAAGGTTTGATATCTTTTTAGATTCTCAAACTGTAAAAAATTGTTAGCTTTTAGTCCTTAGAAATTCAATTTTCTCCTTCCTAGAAAACTCCAACATTCATTCAAGTAATTCAGTGCTAAGAATACTGGTTTTCTGATTCAATCAGGGGACGTTCCACGAGTTGATGGTCAGTTGGCAGTGTCAAGGGCATTCGGTGACAAAAGCCTGAAGATACACTTGAGCTCAGAACCACATGTGATTGTGGAGATGATAGGGGATGATGCAGAGTTTATTATCTTAGCCAGTGATGGTTTATGGAAGGTAATATTCAATAAACAACACAAGATTCTCTTCTTCATGTTGAAGAACGAAATCATAATAATACACACACCTAATGAATGTGTCTTACACCAAGATACATGCATTTTCTGCACTAATCATATTCATTAAAATTATGGAAGGTAATGACAAACCAAGAAGCAGTTGAAGCAATAAGGGATGTTAAGGATGCTCGGTCTGCGGCAAAGCTCCTTACTGAAGAAGCACGTAACAGGAAAAGCTCAGATGATATCTCTTGTGTTGTTGTGAAATTGCAGTGATCACATAACTTAAATAGTAGAACTTGAAAGTGTAGCATATACTTTGTAGTGTATATGGATAAATGGTGATATACCCTTGTGGTGTTATTGCATGTCAAGGCATTCAGTGTGTTATATTTCATCTGTTTTCATACAAATCACCCGTCTCAGAACATGTTGTTTGATGTACCAATGTTAAAAGGATGTAGTTTTCGATTGTGTTGACCAAAATAATTGGTATGAATGAAATCAAGTTTGGCTAATCTCTATCATCTTCAACAAGTCAATTTCTTCCTCCACCTCCATAGTTTCTTCCTGCAACTATATACTTCTATAAATCTTTTGGTAAGAGGTGCAAGATTTTTTTTTTCATTTTTAAACCATAGTTTCTTCCTTCAACTATATACTTCTATAAATCTTTTGATTCCAAAACTACCTTTGGTAAGAGGTGCAAGATTTTTGTTTTCATTTTTAAATTGTATAATCTGTTTTTTTTCATTTTTGAATTGTATAATACGTTTTTTCATTTTCGAATAGTATAATCTGTAGATTTTCTAAATTCTAAAATTCAAAATACAAAAATATATTTTTGAACTTAAAATAATGCTTTCTAAATTTTAAAATTTAAAATACAAAAAGTGTACTATAAGTGTTAGAATTTAAATTTTTTTTTGAATTCAGAAAATATATTTTGAAATTATTTTCAAATTTAGAAAATATATTTTGAATTTTAAAATTTAAAATAAAAATATATTTTAAATTTTAGAGTTTAAAATTTTAGTTTTTAAAATGCAAAAATTGTATTTTAAATTTTAAAAATTGAAATATAAAATTGTATTTCAAATTTTAGAGCTTAAAATTTTAGAATTCGTAACAAAGAGAAGATGGGTCTCAATAAAGAAAATGAAAAAAATTACAAATTGTCATTTCACCTCTTACAGAGGTTCAGGAAGAAATTGCCCTTAAACAAAGCCTTTTGTTGGGCAATTGCTTCCTGCACCGAAAATTGATTCGCACCTAGCGAAAATTTTAAAATTTTATTCTGCCCTTTTTAGTTTATGGATATTTGAAAGTCATTTTTATATATTCTGGATTTCGAAATTCAGAAAGTTATTTTCGTATTTCATTTAAGTTTCTGGATGGTCATATCTGGAAGTGAATAATGAGTTCTGAATTTTTATATCCAGAATGGTGTGTTATAAATGGTGCTAAGGATTGAGATCCGTAACCTATTTATGTTTGCTTACGAATCTTGACATCTGAAAGATCATTTATGCTGTTCAAATAAGCTTTCGGATGGTAAAATCCGAAAATAATATATTAATTCCAAATTTATATATCTAGAACTTTGTAATTTTGACTTACAATATAAATATTCAAAAAGCAAAACTTTAAAATCATTAAAGATGGACATTTTACATGAGTGAGTGTGTTGAGTGCAAATCATAATTGATATGCAGTAGGGAGAATCAGCCTTTTGTTGGTTCATCCATTTGGGCTTATATGCGTAAGCTAAAATGAAAATTTAGGGAATTAAAAATATCGAGAATTTATATGAAATAATTTCGCAATTCATGAATTAATTTTAACCTATGAAAAAATTAAAGAAAAATGAAAAAGTTTCTTAATAAGATCTAGTTTTTTTAATTTATATAAGTTTACATTCTATCTTAAAAAAATGAATTGTTTTTACATTTATGTATACATCTAATTTTAACTTTTCATCTGCAAGTGGTTTTATCCAACTACATCATTGATCATTAAATTCTTTCTTTCTATGCATTTTTATTGTGAGCGGGAGAAGCAACATATGATAGCTTAGACAAAAATGCAATTATTGCTTTGCTACCTACTAACTAAAAGTTAGATTAATGAGAATGGCTTATAATTTATATTTTATTTTCATTAATTTCTTCATATGTGTATGCTTATTTTGAATTTATATTTACAGAAATATATTCATATATTACTATGTTTTTTAAATTGTACATAAAATGGGTTTGGATGTGTCCAATAAAAAGTCTCAACTCCTTATTATAGAATAAATATATTTTGACAGTGAAGAATTGAGATGAAAATCTCACGAGAATCCAGTTCTCACAACATATATAACAAGATTAATTTACATTTTTACTTACATGGTTTAATAACTTCATATAAAGTTATCCAATTTAACTATTAAAATTATGGAAAAAATTGGTTTGAGACTAAAAAGTAAAATACATATACTAGACAAACCATTATAATAATATAATAATATTTTAAATTAAAAAATAAATTAAAGATAATTAAAATATTAATTTATTAAATGAATGTTTATTTGATATTATCTAAAGTCAAACATATAACTTTTTTTTAAGCATTTGCTGATATATTATTTCTCAGTAGACATTTATTTATATTTCGAATAACATATATGTACTAAAATAAAGTTGAGATACTTTTTATTTGCATGAAATTTTATAAACTTAATTTACTTTACAAAAGAATTTAGTTCATACTTTATAATAAAGTATTTAGTTCTTTTTGAGTAATTAGTTTAAGTTTGAAACTAAATGGTTAGTTTATTAGCATATGAAAGAAAAATGAGAATAAGAAGAAAGAATCGAAATACAAAGATGAATAGCGAAAAGATGCAAAAGCTTTTTATTTTAATCCAATGGAAGACTAGATCTCACCACCATGAAATGGTGCTTCAATAGGATAACAATGGTAAGGAAGAACAGAAACGAAAGGCACTGTCTAAATAAGAAAACATGGAACTCAGGAAACTAGCTTGCATTGCATAGACACAAGCTTTGGATGTTGGAAGTTTTGTTTAGTTTGGTTCTTGATCATGTGAACAAATAAAGTGGTCTTTATTATATGACTTGGTTTGTAAGAAACCAGAGGGTGACAGAAGAGAGAGAGCTTGGTGAACATTTTTGCTTCATCTGATGTTGAAAGACTTGTAGCCAGAACTCCCTGGTAGGTTCATCTGAATTCTCCCCCTCTCATCAGCAAGCCTGCAGTGTGTTGTTTCCTTAGGGTGGTGATGGCCTTTGCTGCTGCCATCGTTGCCAGCTTCAGGGTTGCTTTTCCGGCGCCGTTCGTTGTGTCCGGCCAACCGCCTCCGGCAGCTTCTCTTAGACTCATCAAACTCCGCCAGGTCATGGAACCTGCACACACTCACCATAGGAAGAGAAAAGCTTCAATTTTTAACTGTTTCACACTTCTGTGAAGAAAAACATAGTTTTTAGACATTGATCATGGCTTATTTTCACTTGTGAATAGACCCTTAAAGGTTTTAAATTGCAGCTAGTCATAATTTTTTGTTGATCATTAACATTTTGAAAAATTTTGGACAAATGTGATGGATACAGTCACAATTATGTTTGAAGAGAGCTAGAAACTATCCATGTTTCAAAGCCTTGATGATGCTAGTGGAAGTAATTCCTTTGGTACAAAAAGTATATAATTGTTATCTTCAAAAGTTTATGAACTGAACTAAGATAATAGGAAAGCAGGATCAAGGGTACCATGTGTGGTAAAATGATATAGACAATACAAGTTTTGTCCCAAGAAAAAATGGTGAAGATGAATGAGTGTTGATTGAACAAACCTGCTACATTGCTGGCAAAACCTCTGCCTCAGCCCTGCAACAACCACAGCAGGAGCTTTGGAGTGAAACTCACACACCTTATGGCGGCGATGGTACCTCTTTGCATCAGTCAAATCAGCACCACACCTCTCTGCTTGACAGGAAGGTGGAGAAACCCCTCCACCACCCCCACTTGACCCTCTTCTCCCGCCACCACTATTGCTACTAAGCCCTCTCTTTTTCTCATCTTCTGTGAAACTAGCACCACTTTCATCCTCCTCTTCCACTTCATTTTCCACTTCCTCCTCCACACTCTTTCTCACCCTCTCAACCAGTGATCTCTTCCTCTCCACAGTCCTGGCCTCCATTGTGCAAAAGGGTGGTGAGTGGTGATGGTGGACGTAAGGTTGTTGGTGAGGCAGAACTTTTTGGAGCAAAAGAGGGAGTTTATAGGAAGCAGAAAGGCAGAAAAGAAGGGTGTGGACCACAGGCTCCGTTTTGTTAATTGTGTGCTTGTGTAAGCATAAAGGTAGAGGAATAGTGCACAGAGGAGGGTGTTGGAAATGTTTTGTCTTTAATGATAAGCTAATAGAGGAAAAGGTTAAATCCCAGTTGCTGCAGTGAAATGAGAGAACTGGGAAGTTGCTATTCATTTTTTAATCAATGTTGTGTTGAAAGTGATAGTGCTGATGGCGCGTCAATCACAAACGCATAACCATTGGTACTCAAGGAATTACAAATTGGAAGAAGAGGATTTTGCTTTTGTTTTGTTCTTGTTTCTTTCTTCTTGTTCTGATTTCTGATGCCATGCTGATCAAGGACCAATGTCACATGCCTACACAACCCCTTCCTCACAATCCTTTGCAATTACAGTACACACTCATAAATAGTTAAAGACACCACTTTACAATTTTCCAAAAACATTTCTATTTCATTATATATGTTCATATTTCAAGAAAAAATCATTTATCCTTCACTCTAAATTAACAACATATCAGGATTCTACAACAATAACAGTACACACACTTGAATAATCTGAGTCCACCATTACTCCTGAAACAATTGTTCTGAGTTACTAAAACAATATCTGTATATTAATAATGCATAATATTTTCCAACAGGGTTGATATGCAAAGTTTCAATGAGAATAAGAATTGGTGGAGGAATCCCTTGTGTTTGTTTCAGAACTAACCTAAAGAAGAAAATTACCAGCTCTTATTTTTCACTGCCACAACAACAATTATATGCACAGAGGTGCAGACATAACATAAGTACACAAGTAAAGATCTTGAGTAGAATTAGGTAGTTCTTGTCTCTGTCTCTGTTGCAGTTAGCTTTATTCATTGCTGTAGTGAGATTGAGCATTAATTTATTTGCATGGGGTGAGAACTACTGGTCCATTGCATTTGTTATGTGGTATCCCCATGGTCTAATGTACTCACTGCACTACGCTAGACCGTTTAGTAGAGACATCAATTTTATTTTATTTTCATATGGGACAAGAAAATTAACCTTTCCAACTGACAAGAGTATTGGCAAACTGTCCCCTTGTCCTTGGTGATCCTCTCTAACATAACCTTCTGTTGTTTTTAGTGAGAAATTGATTATCTTTATGGTGGGATTTCATTCTAGATCTTATATTCATTAAAATTAAGAATAACTCATAATATATAATAAGTGTATATTTTACTATATAAATAAATAAATTTTATAAGGTTAAGTTAATTATTAAGAAGTAAATTTTAAATATAATTCAATCTTATTCTGATATTATCAGTTCGTGTATGAGAATATATATATATCATGAATGATCTCAGCGATCCGATAGCGCATTATAAGAAAATCATTAAATAATAACTAAATTTAGAGGCTAAAAATAATTAATGACTATATTGACTAAATTATATACTATTTTAAAAACTAAAACATTATTAGTATGTAAAGTGATTTCTATTATCAAAAAATGTTAATTGTTAGATACTGATTTAGAAACTATCTTATAAATTTGTATTAATAACGGAAACTACGGTAGATACTAATAATTTGTTAGTTTATAAAATGATCTTTAATTTAATCAAATAGTAACTAATTAGTTTAGTTTCTAAAATTAATAAAATGATCTTTAATTTAATAAAATAGTAACTAATTAGTTACTATTATATTAGTTACTAATTAGTTACATTTTTTTTTATCAATGTCTACCATGCCTAAAGCAGTGTCTATCATATTAAATCTTCACAATGTGTATCATCATGATATGTATTTTGTGAAGTCTATTTGTTCATAGCATCTACTTGACTTTCATGATCGTCTAATATATAAATCAGAAGCAATTGTTTCTATATTGACTGTCTAACAACTATATTGAAGAGTAAAAAGCATAAAGCTTCAAAATTCAATTTTCAGGGAACTACATAAAGATCTTGAAGATGAAAGACACAACAACAAAGTGTACAAATTTATATATAAGCTTTCTAAGAATACAGGAACATGTTTTATAGTTGTGTGATTAAGAATAGTGTTATATAGTTACATATGCTTTTATAGATTGAATATGAGATTGGGTTATGAGCTTAACCATTGTAAATACTTCACACTAAGAAGTATATCACGTGAGTTTTCATTGTTCTCTCATTAGAAAGGTTTTCTCATTATTAAAAGGTTTACACTAATATGGCTCATGCTCCATGGCCTACTTAATTAACCATGCTCTTGTTCATGCCCCATGTCTTCCATAAGTAAATAGCTCATAAGACAAGCATCATTTCCAGACACATGTAAAATAATAAGGGACGAGCGGGATCGGTCTTTGTGCCTATTGGAATAAAGAACCTGGCCTTCGTGGAGATTATGATTGATTTCCTACAAAGGTGTAGAATATTGGTGACGTGGAGAGGTGTAAGAATATTTGGTGACCTGTAGAGGTATAAGAATATTGGTGTACCTGATGTGTAGAATACTGGTTTACCTATAAAAGTGTAGAATACTTGTGACCTAAAGAGGTGTAAGAATACTTGCGTACCTAAAGAGGTTGAGAATACTTAGTGAAAGGTTCTTGAGGGAGTTGCTTAAGGGGACTGGATGTAGCATTTGTTATTGGGTGAACTAGTATAAATCTTTGTTTACTTCTCTCTCTTTACTCTTGTTTAAGATATTATTTTAATTGATTCATACTCCATGAATTGAGTTTAGACTCCATTAAGCCATCAACCAAAGTAAAGAAAAGTGCAACAAAATTAAAAAAAAATACAACAAAGTTCCATACCAAGGAAATTAACAAGTTTTGCTTGTGCTAGTGACAAATTTAGCCATGGAATTTCATATTTGTGATGGAATTGTTTTTCACTAGCTTGCTTGATGCTATTGTTTCGCATTTTCTTTGTTTCCATTTGTGTATTTTCCGGTCTACCTCCTCTCATCAAGTGTTTGGCTCATAAAAAACTTTGTTTTCTCAAATTCTTCTTTGATTTTTCAAGTATTTATAAGCCTTCATGCATCTTTAATGCTTGTATGGTCCTCAGTGTGTGAGTGGGCCATGTGCTCTCACTCTTGGCCTCTTCCTTTAGGATTTTGACTTCCCTAATGAAAAGTAATGCATGTCAACTTCAAAAATTAGGATTTTGACTTCCAAATCAAATCCTAATTAGTCCAAAATGAAGCACACTTATGCTTCTACTATTTACAAGAGAAAAATACTATTTTTATACAAAATTTCTACAATTATACATTTTTAGGGTTTGTGGTTTGGAGTTTAGAATTTTGAAAAAAATAAAGAAAATATTTTCATTTATACTTGTAGATCATTTCTACATGAAACTTTATTTTTTCCTTTCTTCTTAGTCAAAAGTGTGATGGTTAGGGAGGGAGAGGTGCCAACTTTACTTGTATTTATGATTATTAATCGAACTTTTTTTTGTAACATCAAGTGAAGGGGCAAGGCATCTATAGAACTCCTGCCTTTTCCAAAATTTATTGATTGAATGAGAATTGATTTGATATTAAAAGTTTATCTTCACAAAATGGGAATAATCTTTTCCTAATTCTCCATTCAAGTATCCTTGCTTGGGAAGAAAGAACAATATGAGTTTCTTCTTATAAACTTGACAAAGTTTTAAGAATTTTTATCTCGGCTGAAGATGATTCCATTTATTAAATACAAATTTTATTCATCCATATTTTCCTATATTACAAGTATAATTACACAATACAAAAAAAATAACTTTATTATTTAATCAATGTTTTATTAATTAGTTAAGTGTAATTTTTTATTATTTAATAGTTTTTTAAAATATCATTTGTTTTTTTACATTTCAAGTACTTAATTTATTTAGTTCTAACTTTTCTTTATTTTCTGTTTTTTATTATAAATAAATCAGTATTAATATTAAATATTTTAATTCAACATATAACTAAATAATTACTACACTTATTTATATTTTATTTATTATATTTACTATATATTTTTACTTGTTAGAAAAAAATTCAAAATTCTAGATCAAAATTTAGTTTCCAAAAAATCGGATTTGAACTGGTTGGTTTAACACACAGAACACGATAATCAGGATCAGAATTTAGTCATCCAAAGATCGAATTCCATCTATAAATAGTGATGCGTGCTATCCTGGTAATTAAGGAATATATATAATTTACTCTTTTGGGGAATTAAAAAGGATAACAGTGATATTAGAGGGGGAAATTCACAATTTTCCCACTTTTTCACATATACAAAACCCTAATTTTTTTAAGAAAACTTCGAAAAAAAATAGTATTAGGTTAACCCTTTTCAAGTTTTATTTTTTCTTTCTATTTTATTTACAACAATAATATTTGGCAATCCGTTAAAACAAAACAATCATATTAACATTTTAATCATTGTTAAAATAATTATTAATATATTATTAAATTAAAGTTATGAAAGGGTTGTTTTATTCTAAACGTGTTAAAATAAAATTGTTCTTTTGTTTAGGCAATGTTTTTGTATAAGATTTATAAAATTTCAACACTGTTTGTTCGAGTATATCTCTGTTCGATGTTGGAAGTCGATTTTGAATAATGGGGAGAATAGACTATTTCTGATTTGATAGCACTTAATTGACTTACAAAAAACACTGCAACTACGAATATACTGCACACATTTTGGTTGGTAGATTACCACCATGAAGAGAATTTTAAAACTGCCTTAATCAGGAATTTTCTTTTGTTACTTTAAATACTTAAAGATGTATCACCAAATCATTAGTTTAAGAGGAATTATATCCTCATTAAGAAAATGGAATTATCTATTTTTTAAAATGAAACTGAGTTTAAGTTCTATTAAAAAATAGGTTTAATAATATTTTTGGTTCCTATATATAAAGACCAAAAAACAAGTCAGTTTTTAATTTATTATGTGGACCCAATTTTTAAAATGATTGAATGTGATCTCTATGATAAATTGTCTTTGATGGCGTTAAGTGGATAATGACTTGAAACACAGAGTGATACACATGAAATTTCATTTGAAACACCTATATAATTTTATTTGGAACACGTCATTTGTAGGCATTTGTTGAGATGAAAATTTTGTGTTTAGGGTTTAAGGTTTAGAGTTTAGGATTTAGGGTCTTGAACATTGAACAAAAAGAAATTTGGGGTTGTTCTCGAGGGACTGATTACGAGATTTGGAAAGTGATCTTGTGCATTGTAGTGGTGGTGATTGGGCTCTTGTTGTTTGCGTTGTTGGCTCGTGTATTGGGTGGTTTTCTATTAACTTTGTAAGGTGAGTCCCACTTCGTTCGACTTCAATTGTTGTGTGGCTCTTACTTTAGGGGTTTATGGTGAGATTAAAATATTGTTTTTTTAGGCTTTGATTGTTTGTATGCAGTTAACTATGTAGTTTATTAATTTCATTGCACTTTGTCAGTTAATTAGGGTTTAGGGTCCCTCCACGTAGAATTTTTTGTTTTTTCTGGTCCATCATTTCCTTTTCAATGTATTAACTGCTTTATAATTTGTCTGATTTGTGTGCATATCCATATTTAATAAAGATACATTTATTTATTGGTTGTCATGTACGAAGGATTTTTTTGACATTATGGTCCACCATGGGGTTGTAAATATTGACACACTAAAATATGTTGGTCAGACAAGTAGAAGGCCATGTGACTCAGATAGATGGATTTATTTTGATATACTAGGCAAAAGGAAATGGGGTATGTAATAGTGAAGGAGTTGTGATATCCTTATGGTGGGTGTTATCTTTTGAAAGATAGGTTGCACCTGTTGTCTGAAGACAATGGTGCAATTAATATGGTCAACATTGCAAGGCAAAGTAATGAAGTACATTTTTTTTGTGGTACACAGTGTCTATGTTAGAATATATGGCCGAAACAAGAGGAGGTGAATTGTTTTCACAAAGTTTACGCAAAGACTGGTGTTAGATTGAAAAGATCAATTAAATAAATCAATTGATTTACCTGTTCAACTAGTTATTTATTAAAATCTTATATGTTAGGCATCACAATGCAACTTGACATCTCAGCTAGACTGACACCTCAAGCTTAAAGACCTTGCTACTGGTTGTGTGTGTGTCCAGTAGTCTTTGAATTGTTAATCCACTCTTTAAGAGGATCCAAGGTTAATTGAATCTTAATCCTTTTGAAAAAGATGAGTTTTTTAAAGAGTGTGAAATTTTTGAAATGTCGATTCAACTGATTATTTGACACTTAGTGGCTTTTAAAATGAGTTTGAAAAGCTTGGCTTTGTTTTGACTTTGTTGTCAAACTTATTTAATCGGTTGTTTCGAGAATTCAACTGGTTGTTTTTCTAAAAACCTTAATAAAATTTTGTTAGGATGTTCAAATCTATTTTAAATGATTCCAATAGTTTTTGACTCTTGACTTAACTGTTTTGACCATTTGATTGGAGTATAAAAAGGTTGTTTTACGCTCCTATGCATCAACTAAGAAGGAGAGATCAATCGAAAATAGTTTTCAAGATTTCAAAGAGCTTTTGGATCATCTCAAGTGTGGAATAGGATTGTCTTGTAATCTTGATCTTTAATCTTTGATTTATCTAGGTGTATTTTATTCCCTTCTTCCTTGAACATTGTATTTCTGTGTGTTCTGGTGTGGTGCAGTTTCAGAAGGTGTTTCTAGAAACTATGTGGTTTGCCAAAAGTGGTGTGTTCTTGAGGACTTTTTGGTGTGTGTTTTATAATTTAGGTTTGATTACATAGTGAATTCTTAGAGGTTAGCTAAAGACTAGATGTAGTTCTTGGTTAAGAGTGAACCAGTATAAACATCTTGTGTGAATTTCTTTATCCCTACACTCATTGAACTATTTTATCTTTGGTTTTCAAATCTGCTGGTATAAACAACTGGTTGTTTCGTGAAAACAACATATTGTTTTTCTGGAATCAAGTTTAAAAACAATTTTCTTTGTGGTTGAACAGATTTTCCATTGCTTAATTCTTCATAGTTTTTCACTCAACCTTCAATACTTGCGAAAATCTTTAAAAAACAATTCACCCTCCTCTCTTGTTTAAGGCCTCTAATTCTAACAACTAGGAGAATTAATATGGAGGATTCTGAGAGTGGAGTGTGGAGGAAGTTCATAATGTATCAAAAGATTCTTCTTGGTTAAAGGAACTCAATGAAGAACTTGTGGATGTGGAAGTTGAAGGTGATGTTGACAATGAAAGGAATGAAGGATTATGTCATTCTTAGCGCAAGGGCTAAACCTATCATTACCGTGCTAGAGGATATCATAACTTATATCATGGAGAGATGGGCAATGAACGGATTGCATATTTCTTCCTTTCAAGGATTCATTTGCCTAAAAATTGCAAGTAGGATAGAAAAGAAATTAGTTCAATAATTGAATATTTTTCATTATCTTCTTCCTTTGTCTCGTAATAATTGAATCTTTTTCATCGCCAACCTCTTGAATACAACATTTGAAGAAATTGCAACACAGCAATACTCTACTGCAACTCTATTTTTTAGTAAAACCACAAAACCAAACGATACAAGTAGTTAGAAAAAAGAAATGTAGGTTTATCAAAAAAAAGTTTCATAACTCTAACCTTGTACTTAGGACAACTCCCAAAAAAATTCTCCAACATTCTTAATAGTTGTAGTTGTTCTTAATACACAAAAATCTCCACAGTGGTAAATGTGTGCAATGAAGGAACTCCTACTTCGCCACCATGAGAGAAGTTACATTAGTTTTGCAAACCTCATCCATTATAGCTACAAGATAAAGACCGATATCCAAACATTGATGAGTAATGAAGCAAACCCCTCAACAAAATAGAAGGACACACTCCAAATAGGGAAACAACATGGCCTAGCCAACTACATAAAAGTGACAAACCTCAATATAAGTGTTCCAAATCAAATTCCATATATATTGCTCTTTGTGACAAGTCATCACTCACTTAACGACGTCAAAGACAATCTAACAAAAAGGATCACTCGAGTCACATTTTAAAAACAATTAAAACTATATTGAACAAATTAAAAAATATTGACCAAGTTAATTTTTCACCATTTATACAGGGACAAAAAATAGTATTAAACCAAAAAATATAACTAACTAAAGTTTTTCATTAAAGATCATCCATATCATTTTTTTAGCAGAAATTAATCATTATGTATTTAAACCAAATAATTTGCCCTACCAACTAATAGAGGCTGCGTCTTATGAGTTATTTGTTTGTATTTCAGAACAGATTAAAATTTTAAATAAGATAAAAGTCTAAAATTATAATTACATATATGAAAAATATACAAATCGGTATAAAATTTCTCAAATATCATTATTATAACAACTTTAGAAGAAGAAAAAAAGATAAAACACTACAGAACATTTAATTTTAAAGGATAAAAAATAAATTTGAAAAAAAAATGGAAAGAATTAATTTGAGAATATAAGTGACTGATATTAGAGATAGAAATAAATAAATAACAGAAATTTTAAAATACTAAAGTTGGCATTTCAGAAAAGGTTAACAAGAAAATATTAGTATTTCAATAAAGTTAATAATTCAAAGGAATTAAAATTAAAATTTTAAAGAAATATAAAAGTAAGTACCAAGTAATAAAAAAGGCCTATTTCAATAATAAAGGAATACAATAGCATAAGTTCTCTCCCCTTCAAGATTGAAAACCCACATTCACAATATTAAAATCAATAATAGCTAGAAAGGTCTAGTCATACAATTTTCCAATATATTATATAGGAAAAGATAAATTAAAATTAATTTTTTTATAAGATATATATAACTAGTTTTAAGTATATAAAAACAAATTTATAAAAAAAAATCTCATAATTTTTTATTTTTAATACAAGTAAAAAGGCCCAAGATGTGATGTACTTGTATAAGTTGAAAAGTGAAAACAGACTTTATGAAAATAAAAATGTTATTTGACAAGTGTATAGTGTATAGTTATGTTATTTTGACAATTATGTAGTTAAAAAAATGTTATTTTAATAACTATATAGTTAAAAATACCAATTTATCATTTTTCTAAATTTTTCCATCATCTCGCATAAATTCATATTTCAGTAAAAAATAATTTCTTCTTGTACTTTTTAACACTTATAATATAAAATAATTCACACATCATCATTTAAGTTGTTAATATACCAACAAGAAAATCATGAAATGGAAATCAATTTTTAGATACCAAAATAATTAGTTGCAATAGTAACTAAATTAGAGACTATTTTAGAAACTAAAAAAAAAAATTAATTTTTAAATTGGTTTTTATTATTATTAAATAGTTTTAAAATTGGTATTTAATTAACAACCAATGTTTTTGCTACCAAATTTAGAAACTAAATAATTGGTAGTTAAAACATTAGTTGCTAATTAGATAGCAATTTAAAAATCATTTAACAATAATAGAAACTCATTTAGAAACTAATTTTTTTTTTAGTTTGTAAAATAATTTTTAATTTAATTACTATAACAACTAATTACTTTTTTTCTCTAAAATTGATTTTTATTTCGTGATTTTCTTTCAGTGATATCAGTCCTTTAAAACCAAGGGCAAACTTAGAATTTGAGTAATGCAGATCATGATCTTGAGAGGCATGAGTGAGGCTTGGCCATAAATGTACAACCATCCCTATTTGACATCCACCTGAATATATTTTCTATTTCTTTCGTTTTCTGTTTTCCACTCTCCTTGTTATGAGAATCAGAATTTCACACCTCACACATACTTCACCAGAAAAAAATCATGCCCATCACTCTCATTCATGTGTTGACTTGCCCTTGGTCCCCCACTGCATGCATTTGCCCTTTTATTCTTCACCTCTGTACTTCTTCTAGCTAGCCCATCACCACCACTTCATGAGTTCCACACACCCAAGTGTGCACAACATGTACACTGTTTGTTTCTTCTAAAGGCCCTTTTTCTTGTGTTCTCCAAAACAATAATGTGTAGGACAGTTGTGAAGAATTCCATATGATATGAATAGACAAAAGTGTTCTAGTGCTAGACAATTCTTGTATAGTGCATACAGCTGCATGGTTGATAAGATAAGAGGAATATAAGCTGCATGGAAGGTGATGTTGGTCCCCAAGGTTTGGCAACCCATGAATAATGTTTTAAATCATAGACTTGTTTTCACAGCACACTTTTATGCTAAGAAAGATACGGGTACGGATACGACACGGACACAGACACAGAGATGTGACTAAACTGAAAATTATAGTACACGGGACATGTATATATATAAATTAAAATGCAGTAATATATTTTGTTATATGAAAAAAAAATCAAGAAAAACATGTTTAACTTTTACTTTTTGGAGATTTTAATATTTTGTTTGAGATTTTATCTTAGATTTAGTGTGGAAGAGAAGAGGTCTTTAAAACACTGAACCACATCTTTTTTTCTGACTTTTCTGGCGTGTCCAAGGAAGGAAACGTGTCTCCTCCGGCGCGTATCCAGAAAGAGGATCGTTTCCAGTCCAATAAAAAGTGTCTCACACCGCATCGGACACGCTTCCGTCGTGTGTCCGTCTCTGCGGTGTATCAGAAACACTGACGGCACCTTTTTAACCGTATCCGAGTTTCATAGCTTTTCTGTCATGTATATGTTTTTGCTTTAACTCTAGGGTATTGTTTTAACCTACATATAGTTAACCACTAATTTCTTCAAATTTCAGTTAAGTGATTGAATTTTTTTAATATATATTTTCTCATTCACACGAATTTAGTAAAATTGAAGTGGTAATAACATTTTTAAAACAGAGAAATTATGTATCAATCGTAAGTTTTGTGGCCTAGATGTTGGATTCGGGACACAGAAAAACTAGTCATTAGTAGTACCTGCTTTTTTTTTTTCTTTGGTTGTCGTTTTTGCTACCACTTTATCGGATATTTACGTGTAAGAAACAGACACAGGTATTAGATTCTCTTAAGTTTCTCACACATAAGTCTAATAGAATAATAGCTGACTTGTTTTTTTGTTAGGATCATACCAGAGCCAAGTTGAGTTTCATAATCCATTAGGGTTATTGTCTTTTAAACTTTTTATATGCTTAATTTAATTTTCATTCAATATAAAAATTCATACTTACCTGCTTCTTTTGTTATAGTCTTTGCAAGTTAGTCATCATGAGTGGCTCTTATTTTTTTCGTATTATGCTATTCTAGTTTAACAGAATAAATATTTCAATATAATTTTTTTTCACGTAGTTCATGTCTTTCTTTTTTATCAAAAAAATATATATTAAATCGAAGTACCTGTTTTATAATCTAAAAATTATACAAGTAGGTTTGAAATGGAACCAAAATTAGCACATGAAACACAAATAATACCCTCTACCTTTTGGGCTAACGAGCCACCTCCCTCCAAACCCAATTTCAAATTTGTCATAAAAGTCTATCCGGTGTTTCTTTCTGCACCCTTATATTTTGCTTTCTGCACCTCGTCAGAAATGTGAATTGACAAAATTGACTTTGAGAGGTTTTAAGAACCCAAACACAATGTCTCCTTCTTCTCTTTCGTTTTTGTTGTTACTATTCAGAACAAGTGCTAGTGGGTATTCTAGGCAATTTTGGTGATTTTAGTGCGCTCTCAATGGATATAGACACAGACATGTGTGCTTTCTAGTGGCATTGTGGTGGTTAGTGGGTGGTTTTGGAAGCGTTGTTCGTCAAAAAAGAAAGGTAAGGTTTTTTTTTTGCATTTGGAATTGGTAATTCGTAATATTTGCAAAAATGGAAAATCCATAATAAATAGGGAAGTGCATGCATATTACATTCTGAAAAGGACAGTTCATAACTTGTTCCCGAAAAGGACACTCCATAACTTGTTTCCGAAATGGGCAATCTGTAACCATTCCAGAATACCCATTCGAGAACACATTTTATAAATTCAAGATTTACCATTCTGGAAGTCAAAAAATGTGTTCTGGAAAGGGTATTCCATAATGGTTTTTTTATCTTCCGACTTTCCTATTCTGGAAACATCTTTTGCTTACGAAACACCTCCTATTCCAGAACTACCCAAAACTGTCAAGGGTAATTTGAGTATTTAAATATGTAGGGGTGTAGGAAGAAACACCCAGTCTACCCCTAGCATAGCACATTTACAAACCTTAAAATTGGGTTTCCTACAACAATAAATTGGGAGTTTCTTCCTGCACCTCTATATTTTTCTTCCTACACCCCCACAATTTTTAAAATTTCAAAACTAACCTTGACCTTTTATTTGAAAAAGGCACCGTGGATGAGTTGGTTGGGCATTGTTCTTCTTCTTCGTTCATTTGAGGTGTTGTGGAAGTTCATTTTAGATGTGCAGGACAAGGTGGAGGAATGGGTTGCGTTGTCGAAGTGTTGATTGACTTTTAGAGGTAAGAATTAAGTTTTTTTTAAGAGGTTGTGATACAAACCACATCAACCAGTAGATGACTAAGGACACATCAAACACTTCACAAAAAGGTCAGTAATCTCAGTATACAAATTTGGGTCCCACCAAACCTTATTTGTCTAACAATCCTTAGTTTATCCATTCATATCAACCACCCCTTAAACAACATCTAAGCCTGGAGTCCCCCTCATTCTCCAAAGCATGAAGTAAACCTCCTTTCTTTTTATGGAAATAAAAATGTTGAGGTATATTTAAAATGGGAGACAAAGGTTGATCTAACTTTTGAATACCACCAAGTAGATGAATTTAGAAGAAAAATTGATGGTTACTCAATGTTTTCAAAAACATGTCATGTCTTGGTGGAAACAAAGGCAAAATGATGTCAGGATTGGTAGAAAATTAGAAATATTGATTGGAATGAGTTAAAGTTGTGTTTGAGAAGAAAATTTGTTTTGCCTTTATATGAGAAAAATAAAAAGATTATATAAGAGATAAAAGAGCTTGTAGAAAAGGGGAAAAAAATTGTAGATGGAGAAGAGAATGTATAGGAAGAGAAAAATTACATGCTCTTATTAGAAAGATAGAAAAAGAAAAGGAAGAATAGATTAAAGAAAGAAGAGGGAGAAAAGAAAATATTTTGAAAACCTCTTCTTCAAATTAATCTTGTGTGAGTTGCCAAAAGAAATTGAAAAACTTCAAGAAATATGACAACCACATAAGACAAAAAAACAAATAAATAAAAACAAAATTTCTTCTAAGAACATGAACTTATATCTTTTTTATAAGAAATATATGGCTTTTAGAAGTCAAAAATTGTTTAATTATGTCTTGAAGAACTTTGTTTTTCCCTTCTGAATATGGTGGAGAGTGTGATGCTTTCTTCTTCATTTTCAAGTTATTTTTCCATTTTCCTTTAGAACTTCTAAAGGAACAAAACAAAATTGTTTATTTTTTTAAAATCATTTTCTAACATATAACATAAAAAATGGATGCAATTTGCTTTAGGATTATTGTGTTCCAAAGTTGTGTGCTCATGTTAAAAGTATGACAATACTCGATCCCACCTTCCAAAATCATCCATTAACATATCCTTATCCATGTAGGAATAAAAGTCTTCCTACCCAAGTCGTCTCAATTCATATTTCATTGTAGTAATTGTTGTATAAAAGAGTGAGACTAAGGTTCTATTCATATAGTTTAGAAAATATTGATTGAAAACTTATTTAGACATACCTAATTGATTATTTCAAGTTTGTAATAGATTATTCTTGCTAAAATTTGAACAAAGTTACACCATTTTATGTTCTTTATAATCAATTGTCCTATTTTGAAACTTCTTAAAAATAGTTTAATCGATTAACATAGTCATACAAGATTTTTCTCATGTTTTAAACTTTTCAAAAATGATTTTATCTTGATTAATTTTTATATAGATTATGTATTGAACTGAAAAACCTTGTGCAAAAGACTATCAACCACATATAATGAAAGCAAAAACACTTATTGAAACATCGTCATCAAAACAACCTATCTTGAAGCTTGAATCTACTCTTCAAGTCCAACAATCTCTCCCTTTTTAAGATGACCCACACACTACAAGAAAAACGTGAATTACATACAAATTATTACATACGGATCAAAATCCGTATGTAAAATCAACATTACATACGGATTAAATTTCGTATGTAAACAGGTATTACATACGGATTTTTTCGTATGTAATTTTTGGCGACATGGAGCGGGAATTAAAATCCGTCTGTAAATATTGGCACCATAAAATAAAAGCCATGAATGATTCCTTCAGCAAGCAAATTCCTAAAGAAAATTTAACCACTACACCAAACAAATTCTTTAGTTTTATTATGATTTTTATTATACTTATTATTATTAATAATATTAATAATACTAACAATATTAACAATATTAATAATACTAACAATATTAATAATACTAACAATATTAACAATAATAATAATACTAACAATATTAACAATATTAATAATACTAACAATATTAATAATACTAACAATATTAACATATGAATCACATTTAATTTATCTATAATCTACTTGAATCTAAATATAATTTATTATATTATCTATTAGTATGAATCACATTTAATATATGTCATACTCATAGTCATCATATTACCTATTACATTAAAATCAACTATCATACTAATTATTATTTTACGATCATATTTACTTAATTAAGTTCATTATAGGTAGTTGGTTTTACTTGTGTGTTATAGTAAAGAATATTGTCAACAAACAATATTATCTTTTAACTTAGAATGATGACTTTTACATTAACTATTAATTAAATCTCTAATACAGATTACTAGTTAGCTTATCATTATAGTTTAAACTATATTAATTATTCCATAAATCTATGTAAAAAGTTGTTACTAAATAACCTTTTCTACTAATATATAAATCATAATGACAAAGTGATTAAATAACTTATAATTTAAAATATTTTAAAAATTATACATTATATCCATTTTAATCTATGTAAGTAAATATTTGAAAATAAGATTTTTTTTATCGACAAAGAATAAAAAAAATTAAAGAAAACATTTTAAGGATATTTCAATCCTTATACAAGAATCTCAAATCAGAAAAGAAGTGTAAGATACAAGCACCTATATAGCCATCTAACAAAAACTTCACAACTACCTATAATAACCTATATTTGAAAATAAGATATCAAATAATTTTATATTAATATATATATATATATATATATATAATATGAAAGTAAATTTAAATTTAACCATGAGTTTTAAAAAATTAATGATTAAATAAATATATTAATCAATATATATGTATTTATAGTATTAAAGTTATATTAATATTATATAATTTCTTCATTTTTCTCTCTATCTATCTATATCCGGATAAAAGTAATATTACTCAAGTCAAATAAAACTACTATACACACACAATAAATATCTAAATGTATATTTATATCAAAATTAATATTAATAATATGAATATTAATACTAATACTAATAGTATTAATTATAATATTAAAAATATGAATAATATTAATAATATATGAATATAATTTATTTTATTATTATAAATTATATTAATATGTATAAATTATATTAATATGTATAAATTATATTAACATGTATAAATTATATTAACATGATAATATGACTAAAGAACTTGTCTGGTCTAGTGGTCAATGCCTGATCACTGGAAAGACTTGGGTTCGAATCTTGTCTGCTGCAGTTTGCCTGCAATATTATTTGATGTTGGAGACGATGCTAACTGTGTATGAAACACATAATAAAAAAGAAAGAATTTTCAATTACCATTCATAATCAATTATCCTGGAAAAAATGAATTTTCGAGAAACAATACTACACTTTAAAATAATCAATTATTTTGTCCAAAAATTAGAAAAAAATTATGTTATTTGGAATTTTAATCCAGTAGTTCTTCTAATTTATTAATATCTATTTTAACATATTAAATCATTTAAAATTGTTATCACTCAATTTGATCTGAATAATCAAAATAGAAAATTAAAAGTTTTCTTAATTAATAAAAAATAATATTTTACTAAGGATCAAAAGTCAATTCCAAAATTTTAAAAAAGTTCAATATAATTCTAAATTTTCTTAAAACAGTTTAATGAGGTCAATCTAACTGACTGAATCACATTCAATATATTTTTTTAAAAAGTTATAACTACCCCATTAAATTGTTTTAAAAAAGTTAGAACTAAATTAAAAATTTTAAAAAAATGATAAAATTAAACTTTTGGACGACATTAAACTTTTTAAGATATGAAGAATGAAATTGATTTTTAATCCTTTATATAAGAATTAAAAGAGTAATTAAGTCTATGGTTCTTAGACAAAATAAAAAGGCAGTGATTGTGATAAAGAAAGTAGATAGATTGAGTGAAAGAGAAGGCAATTGTGAAAGAATCGGAGCAACTGCGGTAAAGAGAAATGAAAAGAGAGAAGTGGGGTGCAGTCACACTACGAAGAAAACGAAAGTGAAGAAGGACAAGATTTCAAAAGGATTTTGAAACATGTGTTGATTTCGATTTTATAATTAGCTTGCTTCTGTCATTATCACATTCCATTCGAGTCTTTTCTTGGGTGTGCAGTGTGGTAGGATCAAAAAATTATGGTGTGCCACAGCCAAACAAGACTCCGGGCTTTGAAACATGAGAATGGCATTAAACGTGAACCAACAAATTGTTACGTTGATAATACATTTAAAACAAACACTAACACGCGGACACTACACATGATACGGGCATTCATAGTATATTTAGCATCAATACTAACACGAACATTAGACATGACACAGACACAAATATTTTGACACCTATAATATTTAAAATGTAGTTCATAAAATACGGATCAATATGTTATTATATATATCATTATGAATTATATAAATTGAGAATCAAAATTTAAGAAAAAAAAAGTATGATTAAGTTTTTTTTTTTGCAGGAAAATGTTAATTAGTTTAAAAAGATTTGTTCCTTATTTTTATAATTATAATAAAAACTTATATAATAAATTTAATTTTTTTAAAAATTATTGTATTTATTTTTTCTAATAATATTGTGTTAAAACTGTATTAAAATTATCAAAAAAAAATTAAAAATATTTATTAAATTAAACATTTCACTACATATGGTTACACGTATATGAACACATCATTTAATAGACTTCTTCAAATTTGAATTTGATAGGATAGCATGCTTTCAACCATGCATTTAGATCTCTTTAAGGTGGTGTAACACCTAATACCGAAAGTGATGAAGTAGTTAATACTCAGCTACTGTAATAGTGAGAAAATAGTGAAAATTAATAACCTGTATGAACTCGGATTCTACCTCATCCTCGGTGAGAACAGGTGGAATTTGTAGTTTTTTTTTCTGTAATTTGTTTTTAAAAGAAGCAGCAAGTCCTCGAAAATTCCATATCTAAGACTTCATGTTCTTTATATATATATATATATATATATATATATATATATATATATAATTAATAAAATAAAACGAGATACTTAAAAATTGTCAACAACTCATACAAATTTATATAAAGTGTACAATCAAATGGCGTCGTTTTTGAAATATGTGTCTAGGAATTCTTATGGATACTATACTCACACGTGTCTAGTAATTAAAATATAAATTAATATTTAATATTATGAAAGTAAAATACTTTTATACTATTTTTATATATTTAAATAGCTTTAAATTTTTGTATGACTTGTAAATATAATAAAAAAATCATAGTTATTGTATGATTTACAAGGATATCAAGTATAGTTGTTTGCATATCTTATATTCTAAACGACCTGGATTATAAAAAACATAAAAAAATATCAACACGAACAAAAATATTTTTAAAAAAAAACTATGTAACCCATTGTTTCCATCGTGATTCCAATCGTGACAATAGAAATCATACAAAACATTGAAATATTCACTGTACAATTTAAAATTTCATCACATAAAAGAGTTAATTCACTGCAAAAATTTATTAATCATCAAAGATATTACAAAATAATGTGAAAACATGAATCAAATGCAAAAGAGAAAATAAATCATATTCATTACTTAACTCTCCACAACTCACATTGAGTCTCTTAAATTTTTTAGGGAATTTTGAGAGAAAGAGAATATAGAGTGCAAAGAGATGAAAACATTCACAGGTTTATTCAAGCAAATAATGATTATAAAACTAACTTTTTTTTCAAATGTATTTATAGACTGAAATATAACCATTTCGACATAGAGAATATACTTAATCCATCAATCTAATTAAATTTAGTAAAAATATTTGGTTTTGTCAAGTTAACAACTTCAAATTGTAACTTTACACTACAAGAAAATCATCAAATAGAAACCAATTTTTAGAAATCAAAATAATTAGTTGCAATAGTAACTAAATTAGAGACCATTTTAGAAACTAAAACAAAAATTGGTTTCTAAATTAGTTTCTATTATTATTAAATAGTTTCTAAATTGGTATCTAGTTAGCAAACAAGGTTTTAACTACCAATTATTTAGTTTCTAAATTTAGTCTCTAAAACCTTGGTTGCTAATTAGATACCAATTTAGAAACTATTTAATAATAATAGAAACTAATTTAGAAACCAATTTTTGTTTTAGTTTCTAAAATGGTCTCTAATTTAGTTACTATTGCAACTAATTATTTTGGTCTCTAAAAATTGGTTTCTATTTCATGATTTTCTTGTAGTGTTAATCGATTAAAATATAATGATAATTGATATTTTTCATACACATATACAACTAATTGATATCATTGATGGTATAATCGATTAAAATATTAAATTTATGAAGAATGAAGATGTTGTTATAAATGTGTTTAGGCTTTTTGTGTATTTGTTTCTAAGTCTCTCACACAAAGGTAAGAACAACACACAATCAAAGAAGCTAAAATGAGTTTAAATAATTTTGAAAAGGTTTTTAAATCAAAATAATTGATTATATGGTTATTTAATTGATTAAATTAATTATGATAAGGTTAAAGAACATGTTAATTCATAATCCTATTGGTAACATATTAAAACCGAAGGCACATTAAGTGATTTTAGAATTTTCAAGATAATAATCGATTTCACACTATAAGAAAAATGATTTTTAACAGGAGTTATATTTAGCGGTTTTTGACGGTTTTAACCTCCATTAAGTGTGTTACCCGCTATTTGTTTTTTCCTAAAAGGTCCAATATCGCTAACGATTACTGACGGTTTCTACTAACTCATGGAATAACAATTATTTTTTGACAATTTTTTAAACACTTATTACTTCTAAGGGTTTTGAAACCCTCGTTATTTTTTACAGTTTTGAAACCCCATCTATTTATAGCAATTTTCCAAACCTCTAATATTTCCAACGGCTTTTAAACTCCGATTATTTTCAACAATTTCTGAACTCCTAAATCACTTCCAGCATTTTCATTACCTCGTTAATTTCATTTGTTATTTTTTTAATTGGTTGTATTTTTTTAATGTACTTAAGTCTGATATTTCTAGTCATCTCGTTAATTTCATTCATATTTTTAATGGGTGATATAAAATGATAAAAGGGAAAATTTTAAAATTTTGATATTTATAATTGAATATAACATTCATAAAAGAAACAAATAATAAATTCTACAACTTCGAAGGTAAAATAATCTAAACAACGTTTAAATGTTAAAACTAGTGAAACATTACACTATCATTTGTTCTAACTCATAAAAATAGACCTAATGAAAACTAAATAGCATTCTTCAATTATGATTCTTGATGTTAATCATTTGTTTCTTCATTAGAAACACTTCCTTAATCAAATACCTAATATATAAAAGATAATCATAATTAGTAGCATTCAAATTACAATATAAAATATATTAATTAATTTAATCGAGATTTAAATTTATCAATGATTCATGAAACATAGCAAAGTCATGGGCAACTCTCAAGGATAATTTTACACACAAAAATCATCACTACTTTCATTTCATTGACTTGTGATGTCAATATAGAAATCCTATTTAAAAAATAAAATTAATAAAATTAGATATATAATATATAAGTAATTAAAATAGCAATAACAATATGTTAAGGTTTGTGTGTATGGTATGTTGAAAGTGTATATAGCATATACATCCTACGTAGAAAAAAATACAAACGACAAAGTTATTGTTTATTGTTGTTTATTACGAGGAAGTAAAATGGTTATCAAGTTTCCATTATTCCTCTAATTTATGTAAGATGGAATCATACACTCAAAAAGCTCTTTGAGTGAAGACATTCAAAGCACTGGTTAAGTATAAATAATAATAATAATAATAATAATAATAATAATAATAAATAAATAAATAAAAGTTGATAGCTTAGGTTCAAGGAATCTCATAGATATACAATGTTCATAACTCATATTCGATATACATACACACGTGCCAGTAATTCTAATTTTTTTGCTAAACAGTAATAAACTAATCTGATTGATAACGCTATATTCTTTTCCAACAGAGCATTGTAAGGTTAAGAATATTATGAAGTGCATGAATTATTGTGATAAAATTATTACAATTTGTGATTCATTTAATTAGGTGAGAAACCAATAAATAAATTACTTGAACAAATAATAAATGCTTAATTGTGCATATATTTAATAAACAAAAGCACTTTAGAGACTTTTTCTCTTTTCCTTTTGCTTATGTATTATTCCTTTTCTCTTTTTCTTTTGCACACTCTTTTGTTATTTATTACCCACCCATATATGATTGCTCCTCACTACAGTTTTCACCCTCAAAATACGAAATGCCTGTGTGGTTGGAATAGTTGATTTATGATAATTAGGTTTGGATTATTACAATATAAAATATTTACAATCTTTTATGACTAACCCCTCTAATACAATCTGATTATTATTTTAATAAAATATCCTTCGATCATGTTTATTTTTATCTGCAGCACTCCAATTTAAGATGTCACTTAAAAAATAGAAAAATATTACAAATCAGTTTTACCATATTTAATTTGGTTTAACTAAACAATTTTAAGATGACATTTAGTTTATTTTAAATTTATTCAAAATATTGAATGTGAGAGATATACTATTAAAAACATAAATCTAAATTTAAATTTTATAAAAATTGAGTTTGATATATGATAAATATATCCAGATAAGATAAACCAAGTAGGAAGCACCAAAAAATATAATAAATCCAGGAAAAAAAATTATGGATGATTCTGGAATAGAAATAATTAATTCAATTGCACTTTCAAGCTGGATATTTTGCAAGGCAGATGCAGAGCAACAAATAATAAGAACACGTATCACTATTTATATCTTTCCTAACCATCTAATCAATAATCCCTCTATAAAAAATTAAGATAAATACAACATGAAAATAAGTGTCAATTACAGCTAGGACTACCAAAATTAGTGTCAACTTCAATATTCTAACTAATATCTAGCCTTTAATTTTCTTTTTATTCAATGTTTGTCTTTATAATTAATTAAATATATATAGTATTTTTACCTTTGAAATGTTTTGCAGGTGAAACGCTTTGCCGAGGACAGCGTTTCAAGAAGAGATGGATGGGAAGACAAATGTGTTTAACACTCTATAATTTACATATAACTTTTACAATAAAAGTTTTACCAGTTTCTATATAAGTTTGGAATTTTTCAAAACATTCATAATATATGATTAAGATTTATAGAAATATAAATATCTATATATCCATAGCTCAAAATAAAACTCTGAAACCTATAAGGCTTTCATGCACCTGTATGGTCATCTGCTCGTGTACATAGTACAGTCATTGCAGTTCAAACACAACATGAAAAACAAGGGTAAACTAGTGCAAAGAAAATCCATAACATAATTCATGGAAATAGAACCAATTTAGACTACTAATTTATAAAAATTTCTTTAAATGATTTCATGTAAAATTTCAATACCAATTCCATCATTCGTATGGACCACATATGAATCTATTTTCAATCATAATCATTGGATTTCATTTCAATCCCACCTTGTCCTCCGGAAGACTCATTAAGTATACCCCTACCAAAGACTAACACCTGATCCAAAGATTACCAGCGAATCCAATAGAAAGGATCAGGGTAAGTTCAAACATCCAATACCGAGTGTCTACAACGGGATCCGGTGTATATGAACTCCCTCTCAGCTTCTCACCACCTGATATCTTAGTCTACATGACTTAGATCATCCGTGAAGCCAAAAGATCTCCGTTAAACATAGGCTTTTCATACTTAATGTACTATCAAACAACAACTCATACATTATCCCAAATGTATGACATCAATTTCATATAATTTACATCATTCATATATAATACATATCATTCAACCATATAACATTTAAAAATTCATATCAGAACATTTCCAATATCAAAAACAATATTTAATTCTCAAACTGTCAAAGTATAATATTTATTAAGTTTAAATAATATATAAACAAACACACAATATATAAACAAACAACATCCCTGCAAGAGAAATTAAATATTGGGACCACGTCCCCTCCATATTCAGATCTCCTAGCCTAGGGTATTATTGAGAGTTAAAGTTAGTTTCCCTTACCTCAATTGCTTGCTTTCCAAGCAACTTTTAGAATTTTATTCCTCACAGTCTGGATAAGCTTAAAGATTTACGGGCCTAATGCAAATTATCCAAACAGAACAAAAATTCAGTATATAATAGAATAAGTTGAGAGGATTAAACTTCTCAACTGACCCCACCAAGATTAATGACTAAATCCTAAGGAAAAACAGAGAACAAAGGATATTTAGAGTAAAAATGAACTTACTCTGTTTGAAAATCTGATCAGGTAGAAATGTTCCTTAACTCCTCAGCTACAGCGTTGTCCGATCATATTCTAAAATAGATGAGGTATGAAGTGAGAAATTAAGAGAGAAGATAGAAGGAAAAGATGGAGAGAGAAAGAAAGAGAAAAAAAGAAAAGAAACCATGGTGGAGGGGGGTAGGTTCTGTGCGCTTTTTTTTTTGTACGCTGTTACAAAATGCTCTGCCAGAAGAAAAATGTTGTCAAAACAAAGAAGAAATAGGACCTGCTAGATTTGAAAGATGAAATAAGAATATTAAGAAATAAAGATGGGAAGAGTGATCTACAGGGTTATATGATGTGAGTTGATTTTAGGTTGATTCATTAGGTGACACTTTTTAGAATTAAGATTCGAATTCTTAAGCAATTAAGGTGAGAAATCTAAGGAAAATCCCCATTGTAAATTAACTTAACAAGTGTTAAGTAAATGTGAAGGTTCATTTTCAAAGGTCAAAAGAAAAACACAAGGGATTTGGATCATATCATTATATGTGTTCCTTCATGGTTAAAGTGGAAAACAATCATCTTTGGTGCAATTTTTCTAAAACTACCTAAATTTATCAGGTGTTTAATAAATCCCAATAAATACATGTCTTACTGGAGGTTTTTGTAACCTTTCTTAATAAATTTTCATTAATTGATTAATCACGCTACAATAATAAATGTAAAACTAATTTAATCAATTATCTGATCAATTAATCGATTAAAGTAATAACTCTTTTCAATTGATTTACATAGAATAATCAATTAATATGAGTAATAATTATTGAATATGATATAATATATCTTAATTAGTGGTTTTCGACGTCTATAAATAGAATACTTAACTCCAAATTTTGAGTACGAATTTTGAGAATGAAATTTACAAGCAATCAAAAAGCTCTTAACATTTTCATACACTCATTTGTACACTACAAAGATTTTAAAGAAGGCTATGACAAAATGTTGTTTTGTAAATTGCTTCTATTATGTTGTGGTAACATTTTCTATTGTGTAATTTGTTATGGTTTATAGCTTGGTTGTCCAAGTTTTTAATCTTGGTGATTAATAGTTGGTAAAGTTATATATCCTTTTAGGGTGTGAGAGTTGACATTGTTGTATATCCTCTTAATATCAAAAGTGATATGTATCATCTTTAAGGACTTCAAGAGTTGATTGATGTTATAACTTTTGTGAAAGTTAGTGAAACCAACAATTCTCAGGTTGAATTATTGAAAATAGAGTAGGATCAAGTGGATCTAAACTAGTATAAATTCTTGTGCCATTATCTCTTTCTTCTCTTATTCTTTATATTGTTGCACACATTTTCTTGTATCAAATTTGATTCCACTTGTAAGTGCATTCTATTTTTAAGTCTTAGAGGTTTATGAAAAAAAAATCCCAAAAAAGTGAAAGTTTTCTTAAAATGTTTCTAAAACAAATTCACCCCGTACTGGTTTAACTAAGCCATCAATTCTTTTAATAAGGTTAAGAAAAAAATAACAGAGATAATAGATTAAAACAGTAATAACATAAACAAATAATCGATTAAACATTAAGGTAACAAATTATTTGGCATTGGAAACATCTTTAAACAACATACATTAGTATAGTAATTTGTATATCAATTTAATGACACATTCAAAGAACACTTAAACATTTTAAACATTCAGGAACATGTTCACTTAAATATTTTGTAGGAGTTGTTTTGATTTTTTTACATTCTTTTACTCCACCACGGTAAAACAAACAAACCAGTTTCTAGATTAAGTCCTAACACAAATTTGAGTATATCTTCTACCTCTTGGAATCCTAACATATTTTTCTTTCTTATATGCAACACAAATCTTATATTTTGAAAATCCATCTTTGCTAACCAATAATAAGATTTTTTTGAGATTAATTATCCTAAATGAAGCATATGAATATGAGTTGCTCTTCTATGCCATAATCATGCAAATTCACCATTTGCAATTAAACATGACATATAGGATGATGCATGATTTAAATCTATACATAAATATTATTATGCCTATTCCCAATTAAGGTAATTTTATCATAATTATATTTGGACAATTATGTAGTAGTATAATTCAAAAGTTATCTTTAATTCTTTATTACACATGCCTATACTTATTGTGCTTCAAACCTTTAACCAACCATACATCCTTGATTTTCAGTAATTCAGTTGTACTAATTTTTCTTTCTCTAAGAATGTTGTCTTTGTTATTATCATAGTATTTTCTCTATTTCTATATTTCTCTTTTCTTTGAACAAACACAAACTTTGTTTTATCTCTTGTCACCGTGTTTTAAACAACTACTATCAAAATACAATAAAGAGTTAATATTAATGATTGTTTTTTTAGAATTGTCTTTCGTCATGTGATATGTTTCCTCCACTTATATACTTGTTGTGATTAATTTTTTTGTCAGTTATACTTTTTTTATTTTCATACATTTTCTCCATTTTTGTCCACATATTTTCAACTTTTTACAAGATAATATTTCATACAAATGATATATTTTATCCTTACATCAATATTTATTTTTTTCATAGTCCAAAAGACTATAACTAACTATACCATCCTATAAATTGTTAGTCTCCAAGATATTTCAATCCTTGCAATCAACAGATTTATAAAATAATCTTATTCTATATTTTTTAAATAGAAAAGTTTTCTCTACATAACAAAAAAATTATTTCAGTCTCTCTCGAAAAAAATTAACATAACCATTTAAAAAATATTTTAAAATCTTTATTTTTGAATATATTTCAAAACCCAACTATTACTTCAATTATTAGAAAAGAATGAAACAAATTAAAAAATTACTAGAAAAAAAGCAATCAAACATTTCAATTTTCGAATTTAAAAGATACATATATATATATATATATAATTTTTATAATACCTGATATTTAAAAGAATAAAAAATAAATAAACTTACACGTGATAAAAGTTAAATGTAAATATTTTTTTTATAAATATACTAAACTTATAAGTTTAAAAACATAAATATTAAAACTAAATAAATCTAACTAGTATACAAACTTAAATTAAAGTTATATCCATTAAATATTTAGTGATTTAGTAAGAGAAATTTATACCACTGATTCAAATTTTTGCATTAATCACATGTAAAAACCAGTCATATAAACATAAGTTATCAATTAATTAATTCATTTGATTATATATGTTCGAGTTCGATCTTCTTGGAATTTGATTGAGTTAGATTAATTATAGGGGAAAGTTTATAACACTGGACAATTATATTTATACAAAAAATAAAGTACTTAATTATATGAATAATTATTAATTAATTAATTTATTTTGATAAATTACTACAGGAGTTAATCATAGAAATAAATATGAGAGAAGTTAAGAAGACTCTATTATGAAACAGACAAGCAGTGAGACAATAAACTTGCCCTTTGATTCATGTGTGGAACAACGAAGCAATCAATCTCCGACTTAACCCAAATCCCCAACTCCAAATTCCCCGAAAGATTCATCTCTCTGTGTCCCTTTGACCCTTAGCCTTCTTGCTCTCGCTTAGTTCCGTACCAATTTCTCAACGATTCGTGCCTCTGTCACGAAAAGGTTCAAGCTGTGACCTTTCTTGTTGTCGTTTCGCTTTCCTTTCGTTTTCGCTCAGTGTCCTTGCGCATTCAATTCTGCTCTGTGGTCACTTTACCATCGCACTTCCACCTAACAACTGTTATCTTTCTCTCTCTCACACATACACTCTCACACAAGTACGCTCTGTCTTTCTCTCTTGCTTTGCTTTGAGTCCAAGTGCAGTGTTTCTCTGCATTGAGTTGCTTTTCAGATTGCTATTGCTGGTTTTGTCTTTTTTATTGTTACAAGTATTGGGCTTTGAAGTTTGGTTGACTTGGGTCGTGGGGTTGGCTTCGATTTTCTTTTATTGGTCTTTTTGTTGCTGTTGATTAATGTTGTTGTTTTTTGGGGGTCAATAGAAGGGGTGTTTGTTTGGATTTGATTTGGATTGTGGGGTTATGACTTGTTAGAATGTGGTTTGGGTATGAGGTGTGTGATGTTTGGCGTTTCAGATTTTTATGTAGGGGACAGTGTGTGAGGGTTCTGAAGGGTTGCTCCTGAGAATGGCTGACATAGCGGGTCTGGTTGAGGCTGCAGGGGCAAGATTTAGTTCGTTGGAGCTTATTGGGCAGGGATCATTCGGCGACGTGTATAAAGGGTATGTGTATGATTTTAAAATTGGAGCTCATTGTAATGTGCCCTGAGAAATTGATTGCCTTTTCATGTTGTGCACAAGGGAGTTTTTCTTAGTGTGAGGCTATCTCTCTTGTTTTTTCTGCAGGTGGAAATATTTGTAACTTATTTTCTTTTGATACAATTCTTATGCTTTATACTTATTCTTTCTCATTTGATAGTGAAGGATAACAGAATGTATAGTGTTGATATCTGTAATTTGATGCTAGGGTAGATAAAGGGTTTATTATGGATAAAGAGCTGAGTAGGTTAGGAAACCTTCTGTTGTATCAATATTTGAATTTTATGAATGTCCTACTTATTCTTTGTGTTTTATTCTTCACAATTTGAAAATGAGGCATAAATATTGAATCGCTTAACATTCTGTTTTAATATCACTGAACATTTAGACTTGCATGATGCACAAACTACACCTAGATCTCTTTCAACTGCTAAATATTTGGTTGTTAGATAATTCTAATGATCTGATCATTGCTCCGAATCCATTGCAGTAGAGGTTGTCTTCATGTCTGGATATGACTTTATTGGCTTATTATTTCAATGTTTGAAAATTGAAGCATATCTTTCTCATATGTTAACTTATGGATAGTTTTGTTTCTTAAGTCAAGGTTCTTATTTTCAGTTGCATATCTGAAACTAAAATTGAGTGTCATATTGCTGAATGGATTCTATTCTATATTTAAGGAAAAAAGTAACGGAAGGATGTTCAATGGTACTGATATTGAATTTAGATGGGATACAGAGAGAAACAAAAATTCAGAGAAATAAAGAGAAAGAAAGAAGGGGATACAGAAGAATAACAGAACAGAGAGGATATAGAGAGAAAAGAAACAAAGTTCAGAGTAACTGTGCACTTTACATATCAGGCACTGATACTAACTATTGAAACATCTGCTCTCCTTGTATCTTTAACATCATGTTTTACTAGTGTAGGGCAATATTATATTAGGTTGATTGCAAATAAGGTGACCAACATTATTTGGTCACCAACAATAGCAAATATACTATTGTTTGGTAAGTTATTTAAGTAGAATGTTATGCAAAGAAAATTTTGGTATGGATGTTTCATGCAACATTATTTGGGTTTAGTTTTTTCTAAGGACAAGTCTAATTCGTATATTTGCTACTCATAAGCAGGTTATGACTAATTGGAAGGTTATTTGGAAAATTGTTATAAATGTCATTTTGAAGGATGTAGCAATAAAATGTTCTTAAGCTGTCTCTCCTAATCATTTTATATAATTTGTAGCGATAAGTTATGCCTATAGGAAAGCCAAAGTATTGCACCTACAAATTAATATTTGTAAAGTATTGCTACTTATTGCTCTCGAGTAAATTTTATTAACAAAACCTAAAGTCATGTGTGAATAAAGAGTTGTTTCTCATTTTGTTGGTCTTTCTCTTTTCCTAGGTTTGACAAGGAGCTAAACAAAGAAGTTGCTATCAAAGTGATTGATTTGGAAGAATCGTAAGTATATTCTTTTTTGGAATGTTCAATTTCAAAGAACTACATGATTGGTTGTATTTATTCGATACCTTAACTGATTATAACAATAGGCATCTGAAAGTGCCTTAAAGCATCTTCCAGTAAATTATATCAAATTGTTTGTTTATTAGAATTATGAAATAAAAATCAAGTACTGCACTAGAAAAATAAAGGTGTCTCCTTGTCATCCTTAACATATTCTTTGAAAAAGAAGTAAGAAATCTTGCAAGCTGTTTCCATCTATATCCACTTCATTTAATTTCACTCAATTATGATACAAATATAGGAGCATTTATTAGATGAGTTTTCTCCATGGTCCCATGTTTGATATCACTAATCAAATTGTGGCAAAAAAGGAATGCAAAAACGTGTTTTTTGTTCTAGTTATGGGTGATGGATAATTACTTGTAGGATTAGAATCACATAAGTTGTCTATGGCCATTTCACATATGTTATCTACTCTCCCTTAGTGTTGTTAAAAATTGGTTATGGTGGTGCCATGGCGAAAATCAATGATCAAGTTACAACTTACCGCCACAACATGGGGTGGTGATGTGGGTTTTCGACAATGGCCCACAACCACTTTGGGTGTCAAGGAATGGCATTGCGAAACAGAAATGGTGGAACTTGTGGAGTGGCGACGCAACACTATGCGAAACAGAGTTATAGCACAATGCCCATGTGAAACGACAAAGTGGTAGTGCGATGCCCATGCACTAAAACCCTAATTTTCTCTTTCCTTATTGTGAAACTTATCAACCCGTGCAATGAAGCTTATTAGCCCAAGTTTTTTTCCTTTTAAAGAAAGGAGTCGGGCCATACAACCTGACCCAAACCAAACATTAAAACATAATATTAACCTAGTACCATGGTTATCAAACTCGCGAGTTAACTCCTTAACTCGTCGGAGTTTATGCTCCCACTCACCCTTTTTTGAGTTAACTCAAGAACAAACTTGGTTGAACTTGCAAGTCTACAACCGAGTTGGCGAGTCCAAAGGGTATATTTTATAAACCCAAAATGTTCATGTTGCTCACGTAAGGGTTAAACCAAATCACCTCGTGTTGACGCTAGGGTTCACATTGAGGTCGCTTTTGTGGTCGCCGGTCCCTGGTTGTGTGGATCAAATAAATGTTAGTATATTTCATTTTTTAAGTTAAGGATTTTTTAGGTATGTGTGGATCAAATTTAACTTTAAGAACTTATGTTTTATAATATTTGTATGAACTTATTTATTTTGGGTACTTTGAAGTTATATGATTTTCATTCACTACTAAATGTAGTTATTTTAGTATTTTGGACTCATTTGTTTTAACTACTTTGATTAATTATATTATTGAAATATTTTTTTCATGTGAAGTAAACTCAGACTCATTCTGAGTTTACGAGTCGAGTTTACGGAGGTCCCACAAGTTTAGGCAGACTCTCAAGTTTGATAACCTTGCCTAGTACCCTACCCACATTATAGGAACCTCTTGCGATTGTGCAATCCAACCACCGATTCCAATAGATACCACCAAGGTTATCAAACTCGAGAGTCTACGTAAACTTGTGGGAGCTCCGTAAATTCGACTTGTAGACTCGACTCATAAACTCATTAATGAAAAATTCAAATCTTTTGTATAAAGATAAGATTATTGGTCAGTTGTGAGACATATAAAACATCTTTTAATACAATAGATGATTCTAAAATTATAGTTCCAGATTCACATATGGGTAGACTCTCCCCATTTGCAGATGTAATGAGTTATTCATTGGTCATTTTAACATACAAATTGAAGAGCTTAGGAAAAGGAGTCATGTGATCAGTTGCTCCTAACTCAAGAATCCAAACACCCCGAGACAAAGGGCCAATAGTATTTGTTAGATTAAATAGTTTTAAATAGAATTTATTGTAAAGTTGTTGTGTGCTTTATGCTGTAACTACTTCTTGGATATATCTTTTCATATAGCTCTTCATTCTGGTACCATTTGGTGGGTTATTTATAGTGGATCACTATTTCTCTCTCTTGAAACCCTAGGGTTGTCCTTTGTTCTTTCTCGGTTGCATTATGGGACTTTGTCTCTGCCTCTAGCTTGGTTCAACATGTCTTCAGGGACTGTCTCCTCTTCTTCTGGACTCCTTTTATAACTTTTGAGAAATATATGGGAAAAACTTCTATCTTTTTTGCCTTAGTTGAACTTTGGTTCCTTGGCCAAAGTTTTCATGATCATTTAGAAGATGGGAGTAAAGCACCACCAAATCAAGTTCAACCGTGGAGAACAATTTATTTTCAACTTTGTGCTCTACTTTGACAATCAATACAACCCAATATTTTAAGCACTCTTAGGTCATTCAAAACCTGTATTCCTTTTGGAAAATGATGGGGAACAACAACAATGATGACAATTAACAGGTAGCAAAAATAGAGTTGTACCAAGATTGGGAGCTCTGATACTAACTTGAACTATGTACGAAAAGAAAGAATTCTTTTATCGATAACAATGACACCAATTACATTCTCATAATCTCTATTTTGTAAAAATGAAAACCTTTAAAATAAGAAAATAAAAATATTCTGAAATGAATAGGAGGATTTTGAAGATATTTTCATTTTTTCCTAATTATTATGGAGTTATTGAAAATATTTTTTATCTTAATAATCTACTATTTACAGCACCATGCTTCCTAGATAGTTGTTTTTGGATGTATTTAAGGTTGTTTTAGGTTTGGTTATGGCTTGTCCTTGGCTAGGGGATGCGTGTGAGGTTAGCCTAGGTTGGTTTGAGGGATTCTTGGTGAGGTTAGGTTGGTTCTTGATGAAGTTCTTGGAGAGAACTTCAACAAGGGTTGGGATAAGCTAGGTATTGGCAAGAAGGTTCTTAGTTTCTTTGGTTGGTAATTTTGGAGATCTTTGGTTTGGGTTATGTTATGGATGGTGTGGGGGTTCTAATGATATCGTTATTGTGAATTATGGACGAGTTTTGGGAGGCCTGAGGGAGATGGCCAAAGCTATGATTCAAAGAACCATGGTATTCTTGGTTTGTTTGTTACAAAATTTGTTACTAGGTAGGCTTTCTTCTCTATTTTTTTCACATCTATACCTTTTAAATTGTCTTCTTGAGAATTCTTTTTCAAGTTCTTCTATGGTTGAAGACTTCATTTCCTTGATCGCATCATCCTATGGGACATAAAAACTCCCATGGCCATTGAAAAAAAATCGCTTACATTTTGTAGGGAAGTAGAACACATTGTAGCGAACCAAGTTGAGTTCTCATATTTGTTAAGTAAACTTAGATTTTGTCTCTCGGTAGAATGTTGTGATTCTTGTCTACATTTTATTGCCTTGTTGATCTCAAAATTCTAATGTAATTATTGCCTAGTGTAACTTTATAACATTTTTTTTTTCTCTTTAACTGTTTGCAGAGAGGATGAAATAGAGGACATTCAAAAGGTACAACACATTCATATTACTACTACTTTACAATGTGCATCTTTTACCAAATATTTAATGTTATTTGTTCAATAATTTCAATTATTTTTTCAGGAAATTTCTGTTCTGTCACAATGTCGATCTGCATACATTACTGAGTATTATGGTTCCTTTCTTAATCAAACTAAACTTTGGATAATAATGGAATACATGGCCGGAGGCTCTGTTGCTGATCTAGTAGGTTACTTCTATTGACTTGCTTCTATATCTTTAATGCTTGGAAATGATGATGATCTTCTTCAGAAGTTGCCTCCATTAATAGAACATCCCTTGCATGTCTTTGAATATTTTCATGTGTTGCATTCCTAAAGCACAATTGTTGAGTAGAAAATGTGGTTGCATATATTCATATTTACATGTAAACATGGTAATCAAAATTGTGAGCCAACTCCTAAACTTTCACTAGGTTAACCAACAAATGGGTTAATGTTTTGGAGTAAACTTGTTCAAACTTGAGTAAAATCGAGTCTTTCAGTTTGGGTATTAATTTCCTGATTCTCTCTTCTTTCATATATTCCATATATGTGTGGAGTGACACAATACCTTCCTACTCTTCATGTTTTATCTTGATGTCTATGTCTTGGTGCAACATCAAGATTGAATTAAGTTCATAAAAATGAGCCTTGATTGACATACCCTCCTTCATACAGGGCCCAAAAACCTCCTCCTCAACCAAAGCATTTTGTAAATGGACTTTGGCATGAATAACTTCTTCAACATCAGTCACAACAATGATGAGTTATTCTCCTCTACAACCTCATAAAGAGCCTGATCTAATAGTGACAAAAGGATCATCAAATAAGCCTTTTCCTCCATCTGCTCTAGAACCTATCTATGTATGTGTGATGTGCTTCTGGAGAGCGGTGGCCACACCCATTACTCCTTAAGCAAGGCTCTCATTTGATTCTCGAAAGTCAAAACTATTCTTCCCATTGAACTTCTCAATCTTGAATGTGATGCACATCTTCTTGCAAGAACTTATGACAAATGTGGAACAAGATTAAAAAGCAGCTCTAATACAAGTTTGTTATGCGCCTAATGATGAAATGAGATCAAAGAACAACAACATAAACAATGCTATATTGTTTGCTAATCATACCAATTGGAGATCCAGAACAAAGAACACACAAAAGCAAAATAACAATGAGTAATCATCTCATTTATTATCCAAATAAGCATTACAATTCAGTACTTTGTTGTGTATTGTACTATGAGTAGGTGTATAGGGCTACAAAATGGTTATGTTAGTAAGAAGTACACAACGACAACTAACTAGCATAACATAACACGTAGTTGGTTCACGAGATGACGTAACATGAGTCATCAAACAACCTTACTATCGACAATGTCTATAACTATTAGAAGACCCTACTAGCAGACAACATCTACAACCACTAGACACTACATCCTATAAAAGGTTTGGTACAACAAGATCAATATAACAAGTTTTCACTCTCACTAAAGATACAAAGTCTATGACTATAAAAGCTTAAGAAAGATAGAAGATGTAGTAGTTGATGTTGTCTGTCTTCGTCTTTGTCATGTGTTTATAGTTGCTCAAAGTTTGACTGTTTGTAGAGCAATCTTCCCATTGAGGATATCATTGTTATTCTGATATTGTTCTTCAATCTTGTTGTGCAGAATTACTTGATTTAACTTGATTAAACACACTTGCATCTTCTTATGGAAGGTCATGTTTCTTTTTTGTATCTATGCTGTGTAAAACTGGAAACAATGTGCAATACAAAATATCACAGTATATTTATAATCCTTTTTGGCATTGCGTGGTAAGTGTTCTCATTTGATTGGTATAAATTCTTTCTATATTTTATGTATAGAATCATTGCAAATAATCACTCAAATATTATCAGTTAAAATATAGAAGGTTTGAGCATTGGACGCTGTATTGAATTAAAACAAGTTATGCGATTACCGTTAAAGATTGATTTATGAATATAAACAAGCCAATCATGTTTAATGGATTCTTTTACTGTCAACAGTATAAACGTTAGACTGTTTAAATGTTTATAACATTTAGACAGTTTTGTTAATGCGCAAGGATTTATTTCTTCCTTTTAACATAAATGTAAGAATGTTAATAATAGGAAAGAGTCAATTTAATGCTTAATTACATTTATTATCATCAAAACTTCTTAATACAAGGGTCGTCTAATGCTCCTAAACAGTATTAGATTATCTGGGTCTTAACAGAGAATGATAGTGCAATGTAGATTGGAGTAACTGGTGGAGGAGGCGGTGGAAGATGCTGCCATGCAGAAGCCATGAGAAAGGAAGGGAGGATTAATGTGCTCTTCATACCATATTGAATAATAGAAAAAGAGTAAAATGATTTATTTGAAAATATACAAAAGACAGTGAAACTCCGGTACAGTGAGTATATGTATACAAGAGCAGAGGATCATCACTAACTGAAAGCTGTTCAGTTTTACCCAACTATCAAACTTCTAAGTGATAACTGTTAGACTAACAAACTAACAAATAGAAACTTAGAAAACTAGATATTTCAAGGTCAGAGGAAAGTGTATCTAACATTACTGGATCTAATCATAACTAAAAGTAGGACTGTTGGGTATTTGGGATTACATTATTACACTCTACATCAATCTCAAAGTATTATTCAAAGTCTTTATTTAGCTGATTTTCCAATATTATTCAATGTCTTTATTTTTCTGATTTTCCTTCTCTTCTTGAACACTCTAATCCCAACGTTTTTTTTCGTTTTTATATTTGTATATTTTTCTTGCTAATTTCCAATATTGTTATATGGTGCTTTTGCAGCTGCAATCAGGTCCCCCACTTGATGAAATGTCAATTGCTTGCATTCTACGGGACTTACTTCATGCAATTGATTACCTACATACTGAAGGAAAAATTCATAGAGACATTAAAGGTATCAACAGTGACACTCTTTTCCTTGTTTATACTGTACTTTGAAGCTACTTTCCTTCTTCCATATTTGGAAATTTTATAATCATGGACTTCAATTTTTTTATTAGCTCTGTAATTCAAAGAATTTGATGTCAATTTTGCAGCTGCAAACATTTTATTAACTGAGAATGGTGATGTAAAGGTATCTCTTATTCTGGAGGCTATAATTTCCAAGTTTTTTTAAGGCAAAATGACTTAATGAAGGATAGATAAAATAACTTGAGATGGGGGCTAACATGCATTCCAATATGAATTTCTATGTGTTTTGACTTTGTTACAGGTTGCTGATTTTGGTGTTTCTGCACAGTTAACTAGAACCATATCAAGGAGAAAGGTCAACTTATTTAATTAATGCTAATGTTATTCAGTGGAAATTTTTTGACTGGATATGCTAATTGTTTTATAACTGCAGACCTTTGTAGGAACACCATTTTGGATGGCACCTGAGGTTATTCAAAATTCAGAAGGATATAATGAAAAGGTAACCTTATAGTTTCAACAAAAATCATTTATTGTGTTTTTCGAGTTCATCCTACCATAGTTCTTTTTATTCTCTTTCCTTTTTTGTTTTTGTCTTTATCCCAGACGAAACATCACTCTGTATCTTGTTTATACAGGCAGATATTTGGTCTCTGGGGATTACTGCAATAGAGATGGCTAAAGGGGAGCCTCCCCTTGCGGATCTTCATCCAATGAGAGTGCTTTTCATCATACCTCGAGAGAATCCACCACAAGTTCTGTGTTTTATTGTATTATTAGATTAATTGACCTTTCAAGTTACTAAGTATTTTTGGTTCATAAAGTTTTCCTGATGGAAATGATTTTCTCCAGTTAAAAGAGTTAACAACTAATGATATTTTGTGCAGCTAGATGAACATTTTTCTCGCTATATGAAAGAATTTGTTTCATTGTGCTTGAAGAAGGTTCCTGTTGAGGCAAGTGTCTATGTTTTACTTGCTTATAAATATTGGAATACATGTCTTTTAAGTTTGTACCCTAAATTAGTATGTTGTTCACTTGAACTATGTAAGAAAATAAAGAATTATTTATTGAGAACAATTGAACCAACCCTGAAGTTGGTAAATGAATATATGTCCTTCCCAACTTACCTACAAGATCCTGGAATCTGTCCTGAGGAAGCCCTTTAGTGAAAATGTCTTTTATCTGAAGTCCTGTAGGGATTTTGTTAGCACATCTCCAAGTTGATCATTGGATTCGACAAACTCTACATATTTCTTTGGAAAACAACTTTTCCCAAACAAAATGACAATTGACTTCTACGTGTTTAGTCCTCTCATGGAATACTAGATTGGAAGTAATGTGGAGAGCGACTTGTTTATCACAATACATCTTTCATTTGCCAAACCTCTCAAAAATCTAATTCTTGGAGGAACTATTTTACCCATACAAGCACACAAGTGAGAGATGTCATTGCCCTACTCAACTTCAGTGGTTGATCAAACATTGTTTCTTGCTTTTCCAAGAGATAATATTTTCTCCAAAGAAAACACTATCTTGTCGTAGAGCATCTATCTATAGAAGAATCTACCTTAGAATATGAATGACTGAAGTCTAATGATCTATAAAAGGATTTTGCATGAATTGACTTACAACACTAACTACAATAGACAAATCTGGTCAAGTAATTGTAACATAGATATAAGTTTAGGGATAGCAATGCAGGTTGGCCCCCCTGCATTTGGCCTGCAAATGCGGATTGATTTTATTAGCCCGTCCTGTATAAGAAATATATATTTTTTAAATTAATGAAAAATAAATTTTTAAGTTTTGAATAAATTTAATTCTTTTCCTTATTTAGATGAATTAGGTAAATGGTCTCACAGTATTATACACATGTGTAATAAGATATGAGTAAAAATTCCAGAATATTTTTTCTTTAATTCCAGAATGTGGAATTCAGATACTTCCGGGGTTATGAAGTTTGAAAGTTAAAATTTGTGTTTGGATTGTACAATATTTCAGATTACACAATCCATAATACACATTTGTAAAAAAAAATTCAAATGTGAGGCCGCATGAAGAAATTATGGGGTTACAAAGAAATTTTTAGATTTTTAAGATATGTGGGTTAGGTGGGCTAGTCTGCCCCGCCCCTCCCCACTCTTGGCTTGCTTGGGTTGAGTTATATGGGACAGGCTTAAGTGAACCAACGGGTTGGAATAGACAATCACACCACTATGTAGGAAAATAAGTAATTATTCTATTGATAACAATCACACCACTTACATTCTCATCATTTCTATTTGTAATAATAATCAAATCCTTTAAAATAAAGAAATAAAAATATGCTGAAATGAATTTTGGAGGATTTCAAAGATATTTTTTTTCTAATTACTATGGATGGAGATATTGGGAATATTTTTATCTTCATAATATGTTATTTACAACAGGTTGGAAATTGTATTTATTTATCTAGATTTGTCCTATTGAAAGTTGTATCTTTCAACGTGGTTCAAATATATACTATTTTCTCCTAGTTGGTCGCATAGTATTCTGAAATTATATTGGAATGGATAACTCTGGTTCTTTTTGTCCGTATCTTCCTTAACTTCTCCCCCGTTTAATGACACTTTAATTCCAGAGGCCAAGTGCTAAAGAGCTTCTTAGACATCGTTTCATTCGTAATGCCAGGAAGAGTCCTAAGCTATTGGAGAGAATACGGTATTAATTATTACTTGCAACCTTGCTATATTTTGTGTACTTTTTCCCCTTTTGTCTGCGTAGTTTTTCTCCTCTTTTCTTCTTTTTATTTGGTAATTATTAGTAAGTTTTATTTGAATTCAAAAGATGTGATGTTTGAACTGGCTATTGAAACCCTGTTGCTGATACACTTTGAACACTTTGCATGACCAGAAAATAAGAAAAATCCAATTATTCCCCAGCTTGTGATTGTCACGATGCTTCGTGTTTTCATGACAGGGAGCGTCCAAAGTTCCAAATAAAGGAAGATGAGGCAACACCTAGAAATGCCCCAAGGGGGATGGGGGAGGCATCTGATACTATTAAGGTTGCGAAAGATTTAAGGGGTGATGACACTAATCAGCCTAGGTAGGGTACGAGTGTTAAGTTATTGCTTTTTGTTTTACACAGTGAATTTTCTAATAGACATTGTGTTAGTTAGATATAAATGGGGGAAGAGTGATAGGAGAGATGCAGATTTGTTGTTATTGTGAATTGAGAACTGGCTCTTTGAGAAAGGAGAAATCCTTTGTGAAAGGGTAGCCCTTGGAGGAGAAATTTCTCTCCTATTTCTTGTTCTTTTCATACTATCCAATAGTTTTAACTTTTCTTTTCAATTCTTGATTCCTAACACTATCTAATATGCAGTGGCCAAGGTAAAACCCTGAAAAGTTCTGGGTGGGACTTCAGCATTAGTGGATCTCAGGGTACTGGAACCTTTCGTAGTGTGTCACGACCACCTCAGTTTAGAGATAAGAAAACTGAAGTTTCAAATCATCAGCTTACCCCAAAAAAAAGTCCTGAGAGTGGCTATCATGGAGGATCTGGCAATAAAAACGAGTTGTTAGAGACTTCTTTTGGAAAAGATTTGGGAGTTCCCTACCATGATGAACATCTGGATAATCATCTTGAAGATGTAATTGACTCTCACTATGTTGGTCTTCCCTTTTCAAAGAATTTAATTTCAAATTAAATGATATATCTCCACATAAGGAATGTGAGCGCCTCTTGATTTTTTTTTAAAACATTTATATATGTGATAAATGCTTAGCTGTGAGTTGTAACCAGTACAGTTTTAGATATTATGGGCTGAAGCTGATAAAAAATTATTTCTCCAATTTCCTTTGCTTATTGCAGCAATTAAAGTGTTTACAGCAATATAATCATAAAGAACTGCATTAATTCATCAAGTATCTTGAAAATCCCATGAACTAGGTTGAACTTCATTTTATACTTGAACATATTTTGATATATTGAAGTTGCCATTTAGCAGGATGAGTTGTTTGGGAATGGATTAGGAACTGTTGTTGTTCGGTCTCCAAAAGGACTACAGTCATCACTGTTTCGTGACCAAAGCTCTCGAGTATTTTTCAAACTGATATCTTTTAATAGAAAAAATGGTTAGTTATCGTTGCTCTTCAATGCATTCACTTATTGAGAATTTTATTGTCACAGTCTAGCAGCAGCTATGCTTCTTTTGAAGATGTTTCTACTAGCGGAACTGTTGTTTTGCGTAGTCATCACGATGATTCTGATTCTCCACAGACCCCAAGGTCTCGACTGGGACATAATAGCAGAAATTCAAATGCCTCATTTGAAGATAGTGCTACAAATCTTGCTGAGGTTCTATTATTTCTTTTATCTATGCTCTGAATTTCACTTTAATGTTAATTGTGGCAAGATAATCTGTTTTTTCCTTTGCAGTATGTAGGGTACTTTTTTTAGGAAACTGTATTATATTTAGTACCATTTTACATATTTTGTTCTTTACCCATACATTTTAAATGCTTTTAAGGTCCATTGGTTTCCTAAACCCTTTTTAAAGTAATTTTGTTTAATTATTTGTCATTATTTTGTATGTTAATTTATATTTGTTTTACTTGGATGCTTATCTTTAAAATATTTTTCTTGCCTATTTTTCTTTCAGGCAAAGGCTGCTATCCAAGGTGGATTGAGGAAAATGAATGTCCGGGATAGATTTGCACTGGGAAAACTTAACAATGATGTACAGGAAAGCAGGAGAGAACATATGTCAACCAGCTCTGATTCTTCCAGGTACATCCATTGCCATACTGCTGGTATTTTGTAAATATTGGTTATATAAAAAAAAGTGATTTTGATTTTTTCAAGAAATATATTTTCAGACCATCTCGTGAATCCATTGATACACAAAAGGGGAATTCAAGATCACAGTTTGCTATCGATGATGAAGAAAGTGCCAAAATAATCTCATCCTCTGCGCCCTTATCGGTTTTGCTTATTCCTTCATTGAAAGAGGTGAATGCACGCATGGATTTTATTCTGACTGTATAACTTGCTCTTGTTTCAATTTAGTTTGTTATGCCACATAAACATGCTTGCACTGTGCTGATTGAAATTGGAAAAGTACAAAGCTTCTCAGTTAGTGTTGTTTCAGACATAATTTGTTTTATTTTAAGAAATGAATTTTAAGTCTAACTCAATCTTATAAAACTGACTTGTAAGATGAAGTTTATATCCCACTTATATATTATGAAAAGTTATTATCTCTAGTCGATGTAGAATCTTCAACACAACTTCTACTCGTTCATTAGTGGAAATAAGCAAGATTATATAATGGGCCATTGACTTTTGTGAAACAGATGATAATGACTACTATTCCAACATTTTTGTACTATTTATAGACAGTAGTGCATTCTGAAAAGGGAAGGAAAATAAAGAAGAAAAAGCAAAATAGCCAGCAAACATCTTAAGATGGTATCTCTGGGGTGGGTGGGTGGATTTGGCCCTAATGAATTATCTTTAGCAACTTAATTATAGCAAGAATAGATTTGATTAGTTATTATGAATTTTGTTATAGCATGGTGTGTTCATGTAGGCCACTGCTGAGGATCCAGAAGGGCCACTTATGCAAATTGTTATCAATGCTCTTGTAAACATGGAGAGAACAAAACCCCAATCCTGTGATGCTCTTGTAAAAAATTTGCTTCAGCGTTTGGCAAGGTTTGCATTCTACTAACATTCATCACTGCAACATGCTAAAGGAAAATTAAATGTCTCTCTCTTATCAATCGCAATTCATAACCCCTTGAAGAACAACTTGTGCAGTTCAAAGGAATTATCATTGAAGGACCTGCAAGAACTGGGTGGTCGAATACTAAGCAAGACTAAGTCAGCTGAAGAAACCCGAAATGCAGAGACGGATCACAAGAAGAAACAAAACAAGGAACTTCATTCAAATAGCAATTTAAGCCCCCTCGCAAGATTTCTTCTCTCAAGGTTTGTGGAAGCTATCATTTACTCTCATTTATTGATATATTAAAAAAAGGAGTTGTCGAGTTGTAACTTTCATGTGTCTAAAATCCCCCACATGTTCCTGCTATGACAACTATCCATTGTGTTACAAAAGACACATAGATATCCACAAATTTCCAAGGGTATTTGTTAATTTTTTTTTCTCGGTTTAGTCAACAAAAGAAAAGCTTAATTTTGAAGAGCTAAAATGAGAAAATAAATTCATGAAAAATATTTTATTGATATAAACTTCTAATTAAAATATTAATTTTATTATTTGAATATGCAAACATTTATTTAATTTGATGGGTACTGGATATTTGTGGGTATTGATAAATGGATGTCCTTCAATATTTATTATAAGTTTCATCAGTAATATATGTGGATATGAATAATTTTGTGAACCAAAGTTAAACACTTGTATATATATATGATATGAAATGTGGTTGTGAATTATATGTTTTTTGTTTTACAGATGGCAAGGACAAACCTCACGGGATCTAAGTTCATCATGAACGGAGTTAGAAATTTATTTTTTGTGTGAAGCTTTTGTTTCTACGTTATTCTGATTAATGTACATATGTAGTTATCATTATATTTTGTTATTTTCTTTATAAAAAATTTCTCGTAGTAATAGTGACACCTTGTTGTATAACAAAATTGTACCATCTTACAATGTTTCCATTTACTAACGGTTTTATCTTTGCATTTTGAGAGGCTCTTCCAACTTATCACCATCTACTTTTGAATTGTTTATATGTGGTGCTTTTATTTTTAATTTTTTAGCATGTTTTTAGTTTTATTTTTTTAGCCTGTTTTTCATTTAACATCGAGAGACTAAGTTGGCCAAAAAATTATCCAGGGACTAAAATTGTTCAACAAAACTTTGTATTAAAAGTGAATTTTTGTATAGATGAGGAATTAAAAACAAACTTTACTCTAAAAATTAAATGTTGTTTCATTAGATTCATATTTCTCATGGTAGTTGATGTTGTTATAAAAGTCATGTAGATAATTGAAGACAAGTATAGTTTCAACATCATTGCAAGATTATAATCACACAATAAGTTTCATTCTTGCCTTCAACCAAAGCAATAAGATAATATTTTTGAGATGTAGACATAAATATACAACAATATAATACCTAGAGTATCAAGTTTTAGTTTATTTAATCAAGATACATAGTGTGAAGCAAGAAATATAATTTCATATAACAAGAAAGCTTAAAAGAAAAATCATATGACTACTCAAAAGTGCTAGACTTGTTATAATCTCTATGAAGACCAAATAGATATGGTGAAATCTACACAAAAGTGAAAGAGAATATACACTAATAAATGAGAAGAAGACAATATGAATGACACGAAGATTAGCTAACATGAACAAATAGAGTAGATGTTGTGTATGCATGCTTATCACAATACACAATTCAAATTGTGAGTTGTCTACTATTTATGAACTTTGACTCATTTCCAAGTTAATTGTCACAAACCAGACCAACTCTCTTTTGATAATGTCAATACTACAAAGGGATTTGCAAAATTAAAGTTGTCTAACACTTAACATGTTTAATGTTATGGAAAATTATTTCAATGCAAAGATAAACATGCTCTAAAAAAAATCCAACATAAGGACAAATGAACAAGCGCTCCAACAGTCCTTTATTGAATGTTTATAAATAGAAGTCGGCAATTTCTTCCGGCACCATATCATTTTTTATATTCACTCAACGTAACCTTTTAAATCCAACTTTGCCCTTGCCACAAATTTTCTTATGGATATTAATATCTAGAAGTCACAAATTTGCTTATTGTTATCAATATCCGGAAAGTCACATATTTGCCTATGAATACTGGCATCCGGAAGTGTCAGCTTTGTCTATGGATATTGGTATCCGGAAGTGTCAGTTTTGCCTACGGATATTGGTATCTAGAAGTGTTATGTTTGCCTACGGATATTGTCATCCGGAATTGTACTCTTTAACTATGGACATCTTTATCCGGAAGACACCATTATGCTTTCGGATATACATATCCAGAAACCAATCATCCTTAACTCTTTTTTTGACAGTATGATGATTTTGGTACTTTTAATGTATTAAAACCCACTAAACTAAACAAATTTAAAGAATTAAAGTTATGGACTTTAATCCAAAAGCAACTAAAAAAGACAAAATAAAATCGTGAAACCATGTGCATAATTGCGGTTAAAATAGCAAACTAATAGTTTGGTGAAATACTCCAGAAATTCTTGGGTGGAAGTGCAATGGAAAGAAATGGTTGCATTCCTCAAATCAATTGGACCAAGAGAGCGAGATTTGTAGGATCCTTTTATCCCCCAACAAATGGGACAGTGCCATGTGTTTGGCAAGGGCCACATGAGATTCAAAGAAAAAGTTAAAGGAGTTGGCAGGGGCACATTCCAGACTTTTTCATCCATAAATCATATGGATATTAATATTCAGATAAAATATTCTTCCGGACATAATTATCCATAATTATTCCAGATATATACATTCAGAACACAATAACACAATTACGGATATATATATATATATATCCAAAAATCAAAAATTTTACGAAAATTTATTATTTTACTGGATGCATTTAACTTTTACCTAATTTCTATTTTATTAAGGGTACAATAGTAATTTTACATGGACATGTTGGGTGCCAATCACAAATGATATGGTGCAAGAAGAATCTGCCATAGAAGTCATGTGGAAAAGGCTATTGTCCTACAAGGAAATCTACATGAATTGAATACACTGCATGCAAAAAGATAAAAAGGCTTATAAATGCTAAAACAAAAAATCGTTTACTAGATGAATTTGAGAGAGTGAACATTATGTGTGAAACTATTCTCTTGTATAAGTAGTGTTAAAGTAATTTATATTTGCTTTCTGAGAGTTCTATCGTAACCTTTTAAACAACTTTTGTTATATTTTCAAGAGTTTCATCATGATGTTATCTTAGGAAGAAAGAAAGAGATAGTTAGGATTGTCTTAGTGTACTCATATTTTATCTTAAGAGGAGATAAAAGGATAACCAATAATGATTTTGTATACTCGTGTGACCTAGAAATGACAATGTAAGAATACATGTAAGAAATTTGGGTGATAGAACAATTTAAATTTGTAAAGGAGAATTATATGTTATCATGTTAGAGTGAACTAATACAAAAACACGAAGTGTTAGACTTGTAAGTTTATCACTTGTGTACAATCTCTTAGTTCTTCTTATATATGTTGCAAAAATATTGTGAATTATTTTTAAACCATTAGACATCCCTCTAGAACATCAAATTCATGATTCATTGAAAAAAGTCTTCCAAAACATTTTTAAAACTTTATTACCCTTTTTTTCTAGACCTAGCCTTTTATTTAAAGAATAATAACAAGTAGTGTAACAATGTAACCAAATAGATAAGATGTAGAAGGAGTAATGATGGAGTTCTTCTTGACTCCTTCTAAAGTTCTTTGGTTTGGGAGGATCTTGATGGAAGGAGAAGACATGGAAGCGGAATGAATGATTAAAATGGGTCAAAGATGGATTTGGAACAAAGGGTGTTGTAGGAGAATGGTGCTAGGAAGGAGGTTAGGCCAACCTTCTAATTTTGTCTCTAGGACTTCTCAAGTAAAAAGTGAGAGCAAGAGATAAGAGAGACTCAAAGAAGAATTCCGAAACCATTAATATAGGCATATTTGAAAATTTTGGTATTTCAGAAGGATCATTTCATCTCAAATGTGCAACTAATGCAATAAGTCATAAATTAGCTGTTGTCGGACGAGTTACTTCTAAATTTGTTTTTCAAGATTTAGTCTTGCAAAATTATTTTGAATCTCTTTCAGGTGATGAACAAGAGACTCAAAAATCATGTCCAACCATCTTGTCACATATACAGTTGAATCTCTCCTTACTTATATTTTTTTAGCAGAAGCCAATTTGACCTCTAAGTTTTGGGCTGAAAAGATAGTAAAAGGGAAACCATTAAGGGAAGACGATCAATTAGTTCAAACCTTCAAGAGATGGAGACGTCCTCCTAAAACTCGAGTAAAAACCAATAAGATGACCTCCAAAACAAGACAACCCAAGAAAAAGTAATGGTAGCGATGAACAATAATATCATAAGATTTTATTACCGTTGCTAAACACAAATGATGATCCGTCTTATTAGATTTTTGGGATTCAATAGTTACTCTTTATTATCTTTGGGAGCTACGCATTAGAAAATATTCTTTTGTTGACCTTTTTATCTTTATTTATTTATTTTTATTTTTTGGTTTAAACTCTCAATGTAGATTTTTAGACTACTCTTGAGAGTTTATTTTTTTTAAATTTTTTTCCAAATAGATTTGGTCTAATTTCCCATGTTTTTTTTTAATATTATGTTTTTTTTTTTTCATGTGAAGACATATGTTGTTTAACATAAATTTCATTAAAAAAAATCATAAAAAAAAGTTAATTTGTGATTAGAAGTTATCGACAAGATTATTATAAACAATGTCACTAATTTGAATAGTAAAATATAATTTGAATAATGAAATAATGAAAGAATTGTTTGATGACTTTAAAGTTCAACATCATAATTCTTTTGCTTATTGTCGGAAGATGAACGGGACAGTTGAAACTGCAAATAAAGACATCAAAAAATTATACAAAAAATTATTATGTATTATGATATCAAAGATTTACCCAAAATACTTATCAGCTATGCTATGTAGATAGATACGGATACGAACACTGACACGATACGGATACAGACACGGAGATACGCATAATCTCTAAAATATAGGATATGAGGACACGAATCTATATATTATATAATTTTGAATTATATAAATTAAAAATAAATATTTATGTACAAGTTTCAGATCCTTTTGGGAGTATGAAGATATTTTTCATACTGGTTCAAAAGAATTTGTTCCTTATTTTTATAATCATAATAAAAATTTATACAATAAATTTGAGTTTTTAGAAAATTATTGTATTTATACCTTTTAAAATTGTGTTAGAATTTTCAAAAATCCAACAAATATTTTTTGAATTGAACACTTCACCAATAAATGTCCTACGAGTGTCGACACCGATACATGTGTCCGACACGAAAACACCCATTTAAGAGAAATATATGAGCTTCATAGGTTATCAGTGCTCTACAACCTTACATTAAACAATCTGAAAATATATTTTGAAAACCTGGACAAGATAATAAAACTCTATAGCGATAATAAAAACTTATTTCCTACATAATTTCTTATTATCAATAAAAGGAGAAAATTTCCAATAAAAGTAGAAAATAAATAAACAACAGAAGCCTATTAATTTTACGAATTTCTTATAGTAACAAACACAATTTGTAATGACCTCTTCTACTTCATGAATTTTATACTGCTAAAAAAATGAACGCAATTTATTATTTTAAAGGTTTCAAAAAGTCGAATAAATGTGGAGAGAAACTAAAGAAAGTCCCAATCCGCACATACGCTTCAAAACAAAATCTGACCGTTGAAACCCATCTATCAACGTTTCATAATTGTCCAATTTCCAAACCACGGATCGCTAAGATGAACCGTTGATCAGTTTTTCATCCAACGACGGAGACCAAAAGTCAAAACTCGGAAGCGCCTCAATAAATACCTACCTATATCTCCCCCTCGAAAATCATTCAAATCCAGAAACCAAACCAAAACCCTAAATCCTCAAATTCGATCGGAATCGTTCTCTGGAGTCTCCTTCTTCCAATCCAATCTAGAAGAAAACCCTAAATCCTCAGATTGGATCGATTTTGCTCGGAAACCTGTTGATAAAATGTCTGGTCGTGGGAAGGGAGGAAAGGGATTGGGCAAGGGAGGTGCGAAGAGGCACAGGAAAGTGCTTCGCGACAACATTCAGGGCATAACGAAGCCGGCAATTCGGCGATTGGCGAGAAGAGGTGGTGTGAAGAGGATCAGTGGATTGATCTACGAGGAGACGAGGGGAGTGCTCAAGATATTCTTGGAGAATGTGATTCGCGACGCTGTGACCTATACAGAGCACGCCAGGAGGAAGACGGTTACGGCCATGGACGTTGTGTATGCGCTGAAGAGGCAGGGAAGAACCCTCTATGGTTTTGGAGGTTGATCTTTTGAATTCTGTTGTCACATCACAAATACTTGCTTTTTTCGAATCCTTGCTATGTTCCGTAACAAACAAAGTTACTGGGTTCTCAGTAGGATGAAAAAAAATGAAGAACATCAATTGAGTGAAATGTATTAATTTTTGTGTGGGGTTTAACTTTTCTTTTTACTGTTTTTTTGTGTAGTTCTATTTTATCTAGTTTATATTACCCAATATATGTAATAAAAATATTAAAATGCTGACCTATTTGCTTTGAAAGATTAACTAAAAGATTTTAATAAATTTAAGTTTAATTGTATTATATTAGTTGATTTAAAAGAATTTAAATATAGTTTAGTAGATTGAGTTATATCTTTTTTGTGAAGGTTTCTTTTCACTCTTTCCTTTTATGTTTTATATCTTGTATCCTATTTTACCATTCAAAATTACTTATTTAAAAAATTAAATACAAGAAATTACCTAAAATGTAGGTATATTTATTTATAAAACAAACAGTTGAACCAATATGGAACGAGGGATAGAATAGAAGGTCTATAAGAGAGAGATAACACTTGAATAACAATAAAATAATTGCTAATAACTTCATAGAGCTTACATGCCATTTAAACAGATAAATTTAATTGAATGATGTGCGAACATCTATCCCATGATGATTGGAAGACATGATATTCTCATAATATACAGAATCACATAAATTTCTAAAATGAAAGCAATGTTCAAAGTCAAAACTGATAATACTAGAATGTAAAAGGCCCTCATTTTACTTAACTATCACGCCATGTGGAGTTAAGTATTTGATTTTAAACCAAAAAAATTTGTACTGAAACTAAGTCAAACTCAACATTGTGATAAATTGCTATCTGACATGTGTCCGAGAAAATTTATGCTGATATTGCTAACTTGAAGTAGACAAGAATTTTCTTACTAAACTAAATAAATAAGCTGGTAAACTTTCTCTTATACTATTCACTTTATGATTTCCCTATTGTTATTGTTATCGTGGTGTTAGAAGTTACTTGTACATTTTGGTCAATGACCGAGATGCTAGCACGTAGAAAAAGTATAAGATATCACAGTTTAAAGGGGAAATTAATTAAAATAGTATAATCCATTTTGAAAATTACACAAATAGGTAAATGTAATTTTTTTATAGAAAAAGTATAAAATGGATTATACTATTTGTGTAAAATATCAAAATTTAAGAGGGAAATTGACTAAAATGGTATAATTCATTTTGAAAATTATTATGCAAATGTAAAAAAATTTATAGAAATGGACATTTCAACTTGATTATAATCGTGTAGAGGCGGTAAATTGAATCAATAAATGTCGTTATTTGTAAATAATAAGAGGAACAAACAACAATAATGTGACGATAAGGAAGTCAAAAAGCTTGAAGGCGACCATAATCACACCACAAATCAATTCTTACTTTGGTGATATGGGTACAACAATTGAATAAGAATGTTCAAAGATTCTCTCTCACACTAAGTTTGAATTCAAACTTAATATTCATTGGTGTGGGTGGAACAACTTTTTCATAATGTTTCTTTAGCTATGTCAAAATTTGTGAAGTTCTTAGGTGTGTCAATTTACCTTCAAAGGACATTTCTCTCTTTAAATATTTGGTATGATATTACCATTTAATTTTATATTATATTATATATAAATATTATTTTTAAGATCTTATGAATATTTTTTATTATATTTTTTTAGTCTTATGAATATTTTGATATGATATTATATATGAATATTTCTATATTATATTACTGCATATCAATATTTTTTTTTGTCAATATTTTTACATTATATTATATATGACTATTTTTATATTATATTATTACTTATGAATATTTATATTTTATTATATATAAATATTTTATATTATAAATATTTTATATTATATTTTTTTTAGTTTTATGAATATTTTAGGTATGGTATTATTTATAATTATTTTATATTATGTTACTACATGTCAATATTTTTTTGTCTTACCAGTATTTTTACATATATTATATATGAATATTTGTATATTATATTATTATTTATGAATATTTTTATATTATATTATATATGAATATTTTTATATTATATTATTAATTATGAATATTTTTATATTATACAACATGAATATGATTTTTGGTCTTATGGATATTTATATATTATAATATTATATATGAATATTTTGGTTGATATTTTGATTATAATTTTAGGATTCATCTTATTAGAATTTCATGACATCTTATCGCCTTCTCGCGAATATGTCTCTATTGTGGCACCAAGAAAAACATGTTACTAAAGATCTATGAGAAGGTAATAAAAGACTATTGAGACCTAGAAGACATGTAATCTCGGTACTAAAGCATGAGGACATATTTGACCAGCGAATCAAACACTTAATTGATCATTATGGTTTTGTTAAAATTTAAGAACATTAACTACCTACTGCTTACAACATTAGTGGAAAGGTGGAGAACAAATACTCATACCTTTCACTTTCTTCATGGTGAAACAACTATTACATTAGAAGACGTGGAATTGGTATTGGGTCTACCTGTTGATGGAGAGACTCTCATTGGGATTACTAGTGGTATTTTAGTATCTTTGTGTGAGCAATTGCTCAGATTTATGCCATCCGCTACAACGGTGAAAGGAAATGCAATCAATTTGTCTTGGCTTAACAACACTTTTCAAGAACTGCTACATCATGTAATCGATGATGTTATTTCAAGAAGGCTTTCAGGCCATGATCAAACCCTACCCTTCATATGAATAACCACCACAAGTTGCCGTATAATACGACATTTTAGTAACCGCCACAATTATCCTTTAGAATATATCATTTTTAACTGTAACAATTATCCTTTAGAATAAAATTCCCGTGTTTGCTTTCCCTCATAACACCACTCCTCTTTATTCTCAATTTTTTGTTTTTTGAAAACTTGTTGGAAACTGATTTTTTTTTTAAAACGTGCTTTCACTCTTTGGAAACCAACGTTGCCTCCCACTCTCTCCCCCCTCTCTCTGCTAACGTGACATTCACGAAACCCTTACACGACCTTCATTAACCCTTCCTCTGACCTTCACGAAACCCTAACGCTCACTCTTGCACCCTTCTCTGTCTGCCATTGCCGCCTCTGTGCAAGGTTGTTTTAGGTTTGTGCTCGCGAAACCCTAACTTCTGTCTTGGAAATCTATTGTTCAAAATCGTTATAGGTTGAAATTGTTCGAAATCTAACTTCTGATTCCTGTTTATTGATTGTGCAACGCACACTCCTTACAAAATTACAAGTTTGATGTGCTTTTGCTTTGTAGAGTGAACCTAATTCTCAAGTTTACCTCAAATTCAAGGCCTACATGTTATTACCTACAAGTTCCCGAATTCTACTCCCGTGATTTGTTTGTATACTGTTTTCTAATTTAATCATTTTGTAGTCACTGTTTCTTATTTTTTTTTTTTTAGTAAGTATTTTAGTGAAATTATAGGACATTGCTATTAGATATATCTATTGATTGGGATTAGGTTATCTTATCACAAATTTTGCTGGACTCACTTTTACGCTCGCAAACAAATATATACCGTGTTTGGTTCCACATCCTAGCAGTTGTATCATGCACATGATAAACGTGATTTCTAAACATGTATCAAGTCAAGACTTATAAATCCATATAGGAATGAAAAAAAAAACTTTTTCCTGTAGAAATAGTCAATTTGACTTCTTTCTGATCATGACCTCCATACTCATGGCCACCAAACACATCAGAAACTGGTGAAGCGCTTGAACTCCAAACAAACATATGAAGGTCCCTATTCCCATCCTCAGGCTTTAGCTGAGCCTACCCATTAGGCTTCTTGGCATTAGCATTAGCATTAGAATTAGTAGCAACAACACTTTTGGACCTATTAGAGGGAGAGAACATGCCAGGGTTTGGTGTAGGGTAATGTCCAGTTCCACCGGCATGGTAATGAAGCTTTGGCTTCCCACTATCTTCATCATAGTTAGAAGGCATTGGAGTTGGCCCTCTTGAAGCTGAAAGGCCATAAACATCCGAGGCTCCAAAGTTGGAGTTCCTGCCACCAACAACCATCATTGAGTAGAAGTCTGTGTGGTTGAAGATAGACCCTCTTGGTGTTGGGTTCCTAGAAGATTGCAAAGAGTATAACTCTACATTTGTAAGGTTAGAAGGGCGTGGAGTGGTGGAAGAAAGACCTTGAGACCTTCTGGAGAAGATGTCTGATATTGAGGCATTGGATTTCCTCACAGTGACATGGAGTTTCCCATCTTCTTTGATCTTAGTTTCAATCTCAAGTGGTTGTCTTCCATCCAATGACATGACAACAAAGTCCACATGGATGGAGACAATGGAGCCAACAGTGTCAGGGAACTGCTCAGAGATTAACATTCTGGCACCCCTGAACTCAAACATGAAAAGCATAAAGGTGTACCAAATAATGCACTGAAGGACCACAATTTGTACCATCAGACTCCTAGAGAATTCCTCATACATCCCTTTGAGCAAAGGGATGCCCATGACCAAAGTGTTGGGGAGGGTGGAGAGGGAGAACATGGTTATGGTCCACTCCAAGCACCCCTTTTTGGTGAAGTTGCTCCAGAATGCAAGAAGGACTAGTAGTATGATCTTCTCAAGGGTGTGAGCAGCTAGGAACCCAAGGTTCATCTTGTAAGGGTTGTTGGAGGCTATGAAGCGGAAGGAAAGAAGATGCACTGCAAAGAGAGCCATAAAACAAATGATGTGTGAACATTAGTCATGGGAGAAAATCTTCCACCACTTAACTGAGCCATATGCTAGAATAATAGCCACATAGAGTGGCATCAATGCAGTCATGATATGGTAGAAGTCTACTAAGGTGATCATTTTGTGGGTTGTGAAGTGTGAGAAGGGTAGCAGAAGTGAGAAAAAAGAGTGGAGGAATATATAAGAAAGTTGGGGTGGGAGGTTTGGGAGAGGTAGAGTTGTAGTTGGATCCTGCAAGGTTCACTGCTGTGTTGTGTGACAAAACATGGAAAGCATGCTCTCTTACTGGTGCAACTGTGCTTGTGTTGTGTGACAACATTATTTAAATTTTGTTCTTGATAGGATAGGTTCTGTTGCATTGTTTTTCTGCCTTTATATAATTAATATGCGAAAACAGGTTGACCTTTTCTAGATTCAGCTATACTTACTTTGACAAGTTCCCTTGTAAGTAAATATTATAAAATAAATAAACCAGTATGCAATTTCAGTTCAATGGACACTTAAGTAAAGTGTTGTTAATTATTGGGAAAACTGAAAGTCTAGCGCTTTGATATTTTGTGCCATTTTCAGTGTTTTAGTACTAGACTATTTTATTATTTCATTTAATCTGTACGGTTAATTTATATGGAAAATCAATTTAATATAGTCAAATATTTTGATGGTGTCTTCTAAGGTGGACCTACTCTCCTGAAGTAGAATACGCCACAAGTTATCAAACTCCCGAATGCGAGTCACATTGTAATCGAGGTTGTGTTACCATACCTATTTTAAGCCAGGTAATGAATGACTTTGTTATATCTTTACTGTTAGAATATATGGTCTTAAACAAGGGTGAATTGTTTGGAAAAGATTTTTCAAACTTTGAAGATATAATGAAGTTCAATGCAGAATTACAGATATAGAAATCTAGAAAGCAATCAAACAAAAACTGAAAAAAGTTCAATGCGGAATATATGAAGACCAAATGAATTTACCCCTATCACAAATGAATTTACCCCTATCACAGGGAAGTCCTGGTTCCAAGAAAGAAGTCCTAGCTGATTTAAGAGTGAAACGTCCAAAAATCATCTAGAATCCTATTAGGAATATCTTGTTCCTCCCTAACAATGATATGATTAAAAAATGAGGCATATGCTGTAAAGACAAGAGAATATTCCAATAACAACTAGTCCAAAAATGAGAGACTGTATCCAAAATACTAGCACCATCAGATAACCCTGCAATATTTGCTAAAGAATTGACAATTTATCCATTTTAATAAGAATAATTTTTTTTCCATTTTGAAAATTTCAACATAAAATTGTACTACTTTACAAAAAAAACCCAATATATGTGTGATAATATCATTTGATGAATATTAAAATATTTTATTTATTAATTCACATATAAAGATGACTGACACACATTCATTTTTTAATTATTAATATTACTTTAAAATGTCAATTGGCTAATTCTTAACAAGAAAATAAATATTGGCTTTGAACTAAAACTATGACTTAGTTGGTTAATCATTTCTAAAATTTCTAGACTTTTAATGGATTTTTTTTTATAATAATAAATATGAATAAAATTTTATGAAAAAGTAGGAAAATTACATTAAGAATTGGTTGGATTGTGATTTATTAATTTCTAAAAAAAAATCCAAAACATAGTTTTATTGTTCGTATGACAAAATTTTGAATGAAGATATGACATGATGAGTTTTTCATTTGATGAACTTACATATACGTAACTTTGAATTGAGTAGACGTAACTTTGAATGGAGTAGATTTGTCAAAATAGACTGACTTGATTATAGGTGTTGACATAAATACTTTCCAACAAATTACGTGTGATAAAATCAATACTTTAAAATTTTAAAGCAAATTTTGGAGTTTTGAAGTCTTGTGCTGCATATTCCATCGTGTTCACATTTTTTGGAATGTTTTTTAGGTTTGTCGAGTTGTGTGTTGTCTATTTCCAACAACTATTTGAATTGTGAAAGACTATGTTGGAATCAATTTGAGCTTCTGTTAGAGGGCTGGAAGCGTTCATCCTTCATCTTTTATAGGTCTTTAGTAAGATTAGTTTTCGACATCCGATCTTGGTTATGGGTGGAGGTATCCGCAAAAGATACTTTGACGCTCAAGTTAGTGTTCAATGTATGATAGTTAAGAGCAATAATTATTATTAAATGCTTATTTTGTTACGATGTTGGTCAACCTATTTAGGGGGATGAGTTGACCTTAGTGCTTGTGGACCTTGGATTAACATGATTTTCATGGTTAATTTTCTTATTAGTCTAACACTGTGTACGACCTTCCCTAATATTTTTCTTAATTTATCTTTTAGGGTGCTGAGATGTTATTTGTTTGGGTAATCAGTGACCTAGGTCAGAGGGGTCTTAGCACCATACGGTACATTTGCCACCTAAGCTCGAAAGATTTTATTCTTGAAGAGGTTTTCACTATAGGTGTGTGTACAATGACTCGGTAATGCGATGGGATAGTCCATGAGTGTGTCAGTTTTAAAGTCTTGAAGAGTTGCACGTGGTGGAGTCTAGAATGTCCTGTGTATTTGGCGAGAACTTGAACCTGGATTTTCCTCGAGATTTGGCTATTTTGAATTGTGATCGTCTGATGCGAATGTATTCTAACGACTATAGGGTGTCCTGACACTTGGTTTCCTCGAGCTTTACTGCCTATAAATAAGAGTGTTTTAGTAAATAGGGCACCACTCCCTATCTCTGATTTCCAAATAGTGGTTAGGTGTCGAGAATTCCATTACTCTACAGGTTAGTGATGTCTTCTTGTACTAATTATTCATCTTCTTTGCATGGGCACTCCTCGACAGATTACGGGGAGTCTTCGATGGCAAAAGGTAGTGGGTTTTTTGCAAGGGGGTCTTGTCGGGTAGATGCACTTGATAGGGCACGATAATTGGCCGCTAAACAGGCCAAAAGCGAGTTAACCTTGCGTTCAGGGTACTCGTGCGTAGATACGAAAATGACCAACCATTTTTCTAGGTACCGTTGGATGTCCATGGTAGATTCCTTTGTTGGTAGCATTCCCATGCAAAGCTGGGACGCTGAGTTGGGTGTAATCTCGTCCAATATATGTGCGATTGACAACGTCTGTCATGACCGAGAAGGTGTCGCCTTAAATTTCTTTTTTATTTGTTCTTTCTTCTTTAGTGACCTCAACATTTATTTTCCTTTTGATGAGTTTACTATGAGGGTACTTTTGATTTTGATTGTAGCCCCTATGCAACTCCATCAGTGTTCTCGTGGTCAGAGTAAGGTCTCCACTGGTTCATTCTTGTTGTTTAGAATTCGGGTTGGATCCTATAGTTTGGTTGTCGGTCTCGTTGAAGGTGAGTGTTTTGGCCTAGTTAGCATTAGCTAGGCTAGGTTCATTTTATGCTTTCTTTTTTTGCAGGGTGAACTCAAATGTGTATGAGGTTGTGATAAGTGTCATAATTCATTAATATTTCATTAAAAAAAATAGGCACTTATGGATTTTAATTGATAAAATACCTATAATTCAACCCCTAATTTATAAATTTGAACCTTCTTATATATTTTGGGATTATAAGATGAATGAGAATGATTTATTCTCAAACTTTGTGTTAATTTCAGGATTTTAGGGGAAAATAGAGATAAAATGGCTAAAGGAGAATGAACAAAATGAAAAGGGAAAGTTGGAACATTGAAAACTCGCCCAAACTCACCCAAGAAAGATCACTCTAAAGGAACTCTCCCAAGGCTCACCCAAGTGAGTTCAATCCAGTGAAGTTGAGCCTTTTCTCGTCAGGCTCACTCAAACAAGTAATAATTCATTTAAGTGAGATGGCACTTAGCCCAAGCCCAACTAGGTTAAGTAGAAGGCGTGAGACATAACCCTAAACATCATTGGAAGAATAGAGAGAGATAGAAAACCCTAGAGGAGGCAGGCGTCAAGAAGAAACACCCTGGATATTCTTTTCTTGCTTTTCATGCTTGTAATGGCTAATATGAATGACTAATTCTTCCCTATAATATTCAGTTTTTGATTGATGATTATAATTTTATTCTCAAAACTTGAATTATTGATGATTTGATTCTTATATTTGACTGTAAAATACTTCTAAGCATCAGACCTAAATGATAATGTTTAACATATTTGAATGTTAGAAATAGATTTGAAATGTTAATTGCTTTATAACATCTGTTCGTATTGATAAGGAGTTTTTATAAATATGCAAGGAATCAATATTTAGGAGACTATCTTCATAATTTTGTATGCGAAGAACCGATATGAATGATTTTTATACGTGCATCAATATCAATCAAGATTGAATATTATATTCTTTTAAAAAATACATACGAGTGAGAGGGTGAACCCCAATCCCAATTTTCCTAATTGACTCGTACAAATCTTTTACTTTGCTTTATTTAATTTCTTGCAAATTCATCTTACACACAACCTTTTCAACAAAATTTTACATATTGTCTTATATTTAGTGAATATTTTACTTGAAAATTTTATTGTTCCTTGTAGGTTTGATATTCATCCTTAGGGATAATTTATTACTTCTCACACGGTACACTTGTCGTAAAATAGTCATCAAGCTTTTGGCGCTTTTGGCGGAAAACAAGTTTAAATTCTAAAGTACGAATTCCTGAATATTGTGAATATTTTTATTGTTTTTTGTTTCTTGGTTTATAGTTTTTGGTTTTAATTTTTAATTTATTTAATTTAATTTTATATTTTCTTTAAATATAATATTTTTATATTTTTATTTATTTATTTATTTTTATTATTGCTAGTTACTCCTTGAGTGAGTTATCTTATATGATATTAAGATGACAAGTTTCCAAAGACCAATTACAATTTGAATCAGAGATTAAAAAAAACAGCTCAAAAGAACAAGGCTAAGAAGAGAAAAGAAAAAAAAAATTGAAATTAGAGAAGAATCCTCAATTATTTCTCCTTTTTCCATTCAATTTTTTCAAGAAGAAAGCATTATGGCTGAAGAGCAACCGCCACAACCTAGAAGAACACTTGGAGATTATGCTATGCATTAGGGACCAAGAAATTTTTTTAGTATTAGAATACCTGCTACCACTAAAGCTTTGGAGATGAAACCTGCATTCCTCAGTCTGATTACTACTCATCAATTTACAGCAATGAACCATAAGGATCAATATACACATTTTTCTGCATTGAATGAATTGGTGGGAACAACGGGCTTTCAATTAAGTGATATTCAAATTGTTAATCTATATTTTTTTCCTTTCTCATTAGGAGGTAAAGCTAAGAAATGACTCAAATCACATCCAAATTAGAGCCTTACCAGTTGGAAGGATGCAGAGGAAATTTTTTACAAAGGTTTTTTTCCATTATCTCGCTACATCAAAGAAAGGTGATATTTCTATGTTCAGACAAGGATCGGATGAAGCCTTTTGTGAAACATGGGAGATATTCAAAGTGATGCTAAGAAATTGCCTAAGCCATGGTTTTGAAGACATTTCCCAATTGAGTATCTTTCATAATGGCCTTAAATCTAATACCAAAATGCTTCTAGACACTGCAGTAGGTGGTACAATGACGATTGTTGATGTAGAACAGGCAACGAAGATTATTGACGCATTGACATCAACAGATTGTCAACCCCAACATGATAGGTAAGGTATTCAGAAGAAAGGGTTGTTAGAGTTGAATACGTCAGATGCAATTCTGGCTCAGAATAAAATTTTGACACAATAGCTTGAGGCATGAACTGGACAAATGTCTAAACTGCCACAACAATTATAAGCTGTGCAATCTTTTCAGAGTCAGACTCAACCAGTAATGTTTGATTTTTGAGGAGGTGACCATCCTAAATGTCACTCTTCTTATGAAAATAATTCATCTAAAGCATAAGTAAATTATATGAGTAACCAGGGATGACAAGGTGGTTTCTCCAACAATAATAATTATCCCCAAGGTTGGAGAAGCAATCAAAATCAAAATTTTGGGTGGAAATAAGATATCGCTCCATCTAGCTGATATCAGTAATATTTCATATTAAAATATAGTCATTTATGGGTATTAATTGCTAAAATAAGTATAAAATAACCCCTATTTATGAAATTATATCTTTTTACATATTTTGTGATTTTAATTTCAATAAGAACGATTTATTCCCAAATTTGTGTTAATTTCATAATTCTTGGGAATAATGGAGATGATTGGGAAAAAGAAGAATATACAAAGCTAAAAAGGGAAAGTTGGAATGCTCCAGCACTCACCAAAGTTCGCCTAAACTCGCCTAAGCCAGACGACCCCAGAGGATCTCACTCAAGCGAGCTTAATCTCGCGGGCGAGATTGCTCCAGTGACGTTGGACCTCTTTTCGTGCTTCTCGCCCAAGCAAGCCCAATAACTCCCAAGCGAAAAGTCACTTAACCCAAGCCAATTAGGTTAAATAGGAGGCTTGAGGCAAAACCCTAGACATTAGTGATTGAGAGGAAAACATCATTTAGTGAATTATAATCCATTTGGGAGAATAAAAGGTGTTAGAAAATCCTATAGGAGGTAGTCGTGAAGGAGAAACATCCAGAATCTTCTTTTCTTTCTCTCCTTGCTTGTAACAACCATCATGTATGACTAATTCTACCCATTGGGATTGAGAGTAATCTGTTCAAACTCTTATTTATTGAGGTGATATCTAAACATAATATTATGTTCTTGATTGATGATTGGTATTATTGTTTTGTTTGTAATGCTTGGTTTTCCATGATCTCGAAACATAGATTTAATTGGAAAGTACTTCTAAGGTTCTGACCCAAATGATAATGCTTAACATATTTGAATGCTAGAAATAGATTTAAAATGTTAGTTGCTATCAACATTTAATCTTAATGATAAGTTGTTTTTTCTAAATATGCAAGGAATCGATATTTAGAAAGCATCTTAATAATTTTATATGCGAGGAATCTATATAAATGATTTTTATACGGGGATCAGTATCAATCAAAGGACACAATATTGTCATGCTGATCAAGATACAAAAGAGTGGGAAAAATGAATCCAATCCCTATTTTTCCAATTGAAACAAGAAACTCTTTGACTTGTTTTCTTTTTAATCATGGCAATCATAACAAATCTCAACAAACTTTATTATGCTGTTTTCTATTTAGTGAATCTTTTACTTGATTATTCAACTATACCTTGTGCGTTCGATATTCGCCCTTAGGGATAAATTGTTACTTCTGACAACATGGTGCACTTGTTGTAGAAAATTCATCACTAGCAAGCAAGGTCCTCTTCAACAACAACAACCACTATATCCTTCAGTTTAAGAAAAACTAAGAAATTTGAGGACACCTTGGAAAAATGTATGCAAGCATCTTTGGCCAATCAAAAGAATAATGAAGTAGCAATAAGAAATCTAGAAACACAAGTGGGATAGATTGCTAAACAGTTGGCAGAGCGACAAAATGGTCAGTTTTCAGCTAACACACAGATCGACCCCAAGGAACATTGCAATGTCATTATCAGTAAATGTGGTATAGCAACAGCAGACGAAGAAAAAAAGGAGTGTGGTGATAATTTAGTTGGTGAAAAGGTAAGAAAAGATGAGGATAAGAAAAATAAGATGGAGGAAGTTAAGAATAAGATTGAGGAGGAAAAAAACAAAGAAAAAGGAAAAAAGAAAAAGAGTGAAAACAAAGAAAGACGTGTTCCTTTAAGAGATTTACCATATCCTCATGCTCCTTCAAGAAAAGTTAAAGAGAGAAAATTTGCTAAAATTAAGAGCTGTTGTTTTAGGTTCATAGTGTAGGGCCATACAAGTGTGAGAGACAACAAAGAGGTTGGAAGGTTGAGCCAAACGGTGGTGAATTGGTGTTATGCATACATGGTGTTGGAATGCTGTTGGAACATATTTGGAAGGCATTTATCTATGCAAATTTGCATTTGTTTCTATAGGGAATCTGTTAAAGAGTATAAGCTAGGTGGATGTTGTTGATGGTCACAATATGCAAGTTAAGGTTTTCTTTATGCAAGTCTGGTATTTATGCAGGTGTTGTATTTTAGGAAGGTATAATTATGTTTTTTTGTTGCTCAAATTCGGACAAAAAGAGCCTCGTTGTATGATGTATATTTGTGTTGTTCTATGTGTACAGGGTATAATAGCCTATCTCTTGTAAGAGTTTGTAATATGTTTTGTTTTTTTGCTTTCTATGACGATGCTATATGATTGATGGTTAAGATCGATTTATTTTTTTTTTATAAGGATTGAGGTATTCCTAAAATAAATCTGGTTTGATTTGTTGTGAATACCTACAAACTCTTCTTCTATCTTTACATTACACAACAAAAGAATTATTAAATAAAAATTAATTTTAGAAACCAAAATAATTAATTACTATATTGATTAAATTAGAGACCATTTTATAAACTAAGAGTATCTAAATTAGTTTCTATTATTAATAAAATTGTATAAAGTAATTTCTAAATTAGTATCTAATCATTAGCTACCAAGGTTTTAGCTACTAATTACTTTATATTCTAAATTAGATTCTATTAATCTTTTAAAGACTAATTTAGAATCTAAAATATTTTAATTAAAACCTTTATATTGGTAATTCCGACCGTAATCCTGCATTTGAAGGCAGAGCGTTAATTCTCCAAAACAATTTAAACATCCTCGCCCAGTCCCCCTTAATCACACCTCTTAGTATCCCATAAGCCGAATTAACTGAAAACTGTTGAAGCTTATCTATTTTCCAAATCCACCTATCAACTTTCTCTAGAACAGGGTGCAAGACATGCACTACCTCGAGAAGTTGTCTAACCCAGACCTTCTCCCAATCAAAAATACTTCTTCTCCACACCAAAGACCACTCCCAAACACTGTTTGTCCAAAACCCACAACAATTGAACGACGCATCTTTCGCGATGGTAAAAAAAAAAGCATTGGGAACTTAAACACCAATGATCATCAACTACCCACCAGTCCTCCCAAAATTTGATAGACTTCCCATTACCAACTTCCCACTTTAAGCATTCTCCGAAATTACTACCTCATTTCTCCAATTTCCAGATTGACTTCAAATCATTCCACCAAATGGAAGTATTATAAATACACCTATCCTCCTTCAGATTTTTCCAACCTCCATATTTGGACTCTACAACCTCCTTCCACAAACCTACCTCATTAGACCCCTACCGCCATACCCATTTACCCAACAAAGCCAAGTTGAAATCCTTGATATTAACTACTCCAAGCCCACCACTTTCCCGAGACTCGCAGACCTTTTCCCAAGAAACCCAAGCGATCTTCCTCACTTCAGAACCCCAACCCCAAAGAAATTTTCTCTGAATGCTCACGATCTTCTTTATCACTATAGTAGGCAACATAAACATTGACATGTAAAACAATGGAATAGCCGAAAGAACTGAGTTGATGAGACAAATTCCTACATTTCCACCTTCCCAATTTGGATTTGATTCTAGCCACCACTCCATCCCAAAACACTTCCCTCTTATGACATCCCCCAATAGGCAACCCCAGGTACTTGAAAGGAACTTTCATTACTTCGCAGTTAAGAATAGCCGCAAAACCCTGAATATAGAACGCATCAACTCCCACCCTGTTGAACATTGGCTTTGATGTCTCCAAATCTATGTGAATTGCTTGAAGACTTTGATGATGGGTTTCTAGGTGTGTTTTGGGTAGTTTGAATTTGTTATCCACTTATAGAATTGATCTAAGGTTATTTAATTTTAATCCTTTTGAAAAAGATGTGTTTTAAAAGAGAAACAGAAAAACAACCTATTGATTTCTCGTTTTAATCGGTTGTTTTTCTCTCAGCTTGTTTGAAGGGTTTTTAAACTGTTTGACTTTGGTTGACTTTGCTGTCAAACCAATATAATCGGTTGTTTCGAAAAATCAACCGACTGTTTTTTGAAAATCCTTAACAGAATTCAGTTTAACTGATTCAATCTGTTTTGTTTGTTTTAAAACTGATTTGGATTTTGCATTAAATGTTTTTAACAACTGATGGAAGTATAAATAAGTGGTTATACGCTCCTAATTGTTGTGGATTCAAATTAACACTTTCAAAATCAGTTTTTCCAAGATTGCTTAAGGCTTTGGTTTTTTTTTTTTTTTTGCTAAGAGTGTAATATGACTGCTGTGTATTCTTTCAATCCAATCTGTGATTGTATCAGGTGTATTCTATTCCTTTCTCTCTTTGATTTGTATTTTTGTAAAGATTTGGTGTTGCACAGAGTCAGAGGGTGTTCTGATCTGTGTTGTAGCCAAAGGGAGTGAGTGTTCTTGAGGGGTTGAAGATCACTTCTTTGGTGTGTGTGTAATTTGTAATCTGTTGTTGGTTACATAGTGGAATACCCAGTGGTTTTCTGGGGACTGGATGTAGCTCTTGGTGAAGAGTGAACCAGTATAAACATTCTGTGTGAATCCACTACAAGAAAATCATGAAATAGAAACCAATTTTTAGAGACCAAAATAATTAGTTGCAATAGTAACTAAATTAGAGACCATTTTAGAAACTAAATAAAAAATTGGTTTCTAAATTAGTTTCTATTATTGTTAAATAGTTTCTAAATTGGTATCTAATTAGCAACTAAAGTTTTAACTACCAATTATTTAGTTTCTAAATTTGGTCTCTAAAACCTTGGTTGCTAATTAGATACCAATTTAGAAACTATTTAACAATAAAAGAAACTAATTTAGAAACCAATATTTTTTTTAGTTTCTAAAATGTTCTCTAATTTAGTTATTAGTGCAACTAATTATTTTGGTATCTAAAAATTGGTTTCTATTTCATGATTTTTTTTGTAGTGATCTCTTTATCCTTACACTCTTTAAACTGCTTTAACTTTGTTTTTATAAAGTGCTGATAAAAAACAACCGACTGTTTCGTAAAAACAATCGGTTGATTTTCTGCACCAAGCTTAAAAGTAGTTTTATATTTGGATGGACAAATTTTCCATTGATTAATTCTTCATAGTCTTTCACACTACCTTCAATACTCGCGAAAATCTTGCAAAAATAATTCACCCCCGTCTTGTTTTAGTCCTATAATTCTAACACACCCCACCAATACTACTTTTCAGGAAATTTACCTTCAAACCCGAAGTCATCTCAAAACAATTTAACATTGCCTTAATGTTCAACACACTTTTAGAATTCACATGGCAAAAAAACAAAGGATGATGTTAACCCATACACTAGAAGTCATCCAACATTCTTAGGCATCATAAACATAATTGTGAGAATGGATGTCATAAAGGCACACATATTTGTGATCGAAAACATCAAAAGTCCGTGTTTGATATCACTAATTTTCCTTCATAGACTTTGGATGAATTTGATGTCCCATGACCTACAATCACAGTGTTATTAGTCTCACTCCCTCCATCAATCTGATGAAATCTACCTGGTGGACTTAGTGTTGCTTGACAGGTTGTTGTTGCAACAAGAGTAACCACTATCATGTATGCGTTTCGTATGTCATTTGACTTGCTCTCTAATTCGTACCAGTTTTTCGAATTAGCCACCTCATCCATCATCGATAACATTAACAAATTAGTTTTTTCTAAGTCTCTTAACTCTTGCTTTAGCCTTACCAAATTCTTTTTAATTTCTTAGTTGTTTATTATATCAAATGCCGTTTGGCCATCAAATTTGCAGCATATACATATGTTATTACCTCTATCAACAATTTCATTGCCTGTTCACATAATATTTTTCACAACAAGCAGCCAATGAGTTAAATAAATCACTCTAATTAATAACTTATTGGTTTAACAACAGTCCAATTATAAAACCTTTTCAGTTTCGAACAAAGGTTAGTAGGTATTTTCAAGCATTTGTTGAGAAATTTAAAACACTTAATTAGAACTATATTCTTTTTAGTTTTATATTCCGGAAAAAATTTACTATTAAAACTGAAATATTATCAATAAATTGATATATATATATATATATATATAAATATATATATAAAATTACTAAACTTTTCTGATCCTCTCACTAAATATATATATGTAATTACTAAACTTTTATGGATCCCTCTCACTGAAAACTCACTAAAAAGATTGTTTATACATTGTAATTAAACTTAACTATCTTCATCTATATCTTTTAAGTTGTTACTTGTGCTTGACAACACTAAATTCATAGAGTGACAGAGAGATTTAAATGATACCTTAGAGTCAATTTTTTGTTGCTACAACGTGTAAAATGGTGTTACCCTCCACTTCTTTCTGGTTCATAATGGTTTGCAACTCAAAAGTATTTGTCATTCTGAACCATCTAAGTAAGAACTCAAAAGCTTCAATCCTCTCATATTTAACAGAAAAATGTAGTGCAATCTCATTTCTAGCAGTCAAATCTTTTACGGAATCTGAGCAAGCTTCGAAAACTACATCTAAAATATATCTGGATTGACTTGCCAAATGCGAAGAGTGAGACCTCCTCTCATTTTTCCTCAAACGAGTTCTTTGTCCATTTGTATAAGGTGAAGAACCATTGTGGCCTGGCCATGTTTTAGGAAAGGTGGACTGCTCTGAGTCCTTGGAAATTGAATTTCCATAAAAATGGAGGTTTTAATGTCATGATTTCATTGTCAAATTCAACATGCCCTACATGTCAGCAACATGCAGAGTTTCAACAAATGGTAGGTATCGAATCTATCTCTTCTAAAACATGTGGATTCTGCTGAATCAATCTGTATAGACGGCCTATGTCTCCCTGTTGATGTTGCATACTCTATCGTCTTCACACTCTTCACTTCTTTGATATATTTCTGAACTTTTCAACAGTTATCAGTTTTCAATAACCGTTTGAGTTATGGAAGACTATGTTGGATTCAATTTGAGCTTCATCTTGATATGTAGTAAAAAAATTAATTGGTTGTTAATTGGTAGTAAAAAAATTGGTAGTTAATATGTAATTGTTAGGTGGGAATATTTTTTTAGTGTGAAAGTAATATTTTTTTTAATGTGTAAGGTAACAAAAGTGCTATTGAAAGGAAAATAAAATTATTTTGTGAAATGACAAGAAAGCCTTGGAAAAATAACAACAATAACCTTAAATAAAAGGAGGGTGTGGATAAAAAACTATTTCTGGAATCACTTTTTCAAAATACCTTTTTGGATTTGGATTTTCGAAATACATTTTTGAATTTTGAACTTTTTTTGTAATGCATTTTTAGATTTCTTGTAAATATATTAAGAATAGTTTGATTTTCAATGTATCATCCATTCTAAATGGGTAGAAGATGCATCAAAATAAAAGAGACTATATTTGGTTGTTGTATGGAACACTATTCTTCAATAGTGTTGTTGATGACATTTTGGAAGATTGCGGAATATGAACTAGTTGTTGCAACTATTTTGAGTTCAAAGTTTTCATGATCTGATCATTGACGAAACATACCTTGTGATGATTTTTCATATTATGTATCATATTCTTCTTTCTTTTCAATGACATTAATGGTATTGTTGTTCTTTTATTTCATCCACGAAAGAAAGTCATGCTTTGATTAACACTCATTTAGAGTATGATTAATCTTATTGTAATACAAACACTCTTTATTATAGTTCTTTTTCCTCTTCCAAATTTCTCCATTGATAAGCCACATTACAATTCTTATTACTCATTCTTTGGTTTTGTTGACCATCATCATTGATCAAAACCTTGGTTTCAATACTAACATCTTATTTAACTACCTTTTTTATTGAAGAACTAAAGAAAAGACACTATTAATACCCAAAAGTAGTTCCATAAGCAAAATTTGAGTTTTCACCATGTTGTATGAGCCCTTTTAGAAAGCACATGACACATTCAAATTCTCTGTAATCGACCATGATTTTAAGAATATTGTAATTGCATCTGACATTTCATATGTTGCAGAGGATATAAATAATCTAATTCTTCCCACATAATCTTAGAATCCATAAAAAATCTGTAATGGTTCTTTCTCTCTGCTTGATCGAGTTCATCTTTTGAAGAAGATATGAGATACAAAAGTGGTTGCTTTTCGAAAACCTTTCCTTAAGTTCATCCCATAGATCATTCACATTATAAATTGTACTTTGAGCAATTTGTGTGGTTAACATACGTATGATCTAAGAAATAACCATAACATTGTATCTCTCCCAAACTTCGTGAAAATCATCACCACATAAAGGTTTTGAAATCTCTTCATTCAATAACTTAAACTAATTCTTTGACAATAAGGCACACTTCATTACTCACTTCAAGAATGATAGTTAGATCGTTGTAGTGTTCTCACGTATAAGATTATGTGATAACTTCCATAATCTTGAAATTTACTGGACCACTTGAACAAAAAGACACTAAAAGAGAAAACAAAAATAGAATACACACTAGAGGAGATAGAAAAATTGGTAAATATTTTTTAGGATTTTTGTCCACCATCAGACTTTTTTTTTTTACCAAAATATGATTGCTTTTGAAAAAATTTCAGATTTGGGGAAGTCGTGCTAACATGGCACGATTTTGGCCACGTCAACTTGGCACGACTTCTGTTAATTTTTTTTTAAATTTTTTTATTTTTTTAAAATATTCTTGTTTTAATTAAACATATATTATTATTTAATTACAAATTAATTAAAATTGAATAGTAAGTTATGTAATATTTGAAATTAATTTGTAAAATAAATTTTTAAGGTGTTAGTTTTTAGGGGCAAAAAGTTGATAACCATGAATGAATCATGTTTAACATACTATAATATATTAATTTGGTTACTTGATTAATAAAAAATATGAAGAAAAATGTTATGTATGTATCATATAATATATATATATATATATATATATATATATGCGAAATAGAAACATAAAGAACTAAAAAAAAAATCCAAAGGCAGAAATAAAACTTAAAATAATAAACAGAGTCACTATATCAGTTATAAGTAAACCGTCACAATAATTATCTACTATGTCGCCTTAAATTACAAACTTATAAATGTGTAATTTATTATAAACATATTTATGCACTGTTTATTACTACAATAAGTGAATTATAACTATCAATGGGAAGATTTGGATCTAGGTGTCAAAACCAAAGTGTAAGCCACAGCAAATACCGGAATAGAGACAATTAAAATGGGAAACATGGCCTCTACGGTCCTCGTAACATTAGGAGATATGACAATCATAGAGATAGAGTAGCCGCCTGCCAGGAGAAGTATTGACCCATACTGTAGAATCCATCCAAGATTGTTAGGCATCATAAATATAATTGTGAAAATAGATGTTAAAAAGGCACAAAAATTTATGGTCGAAAACGTAAAAAAGACTTTGTTTGGGATCACTGATTTCCCTTCAAAGACTTTGGATGAATTTGATGCCCCATGACCTAGAATGAGAGTGTTATTAGTCCCAAAGCTATCACCCTGATGAAATCCACCAGGTGGACTCAGCATTGCTTGATAGGTTGTTGTTGCAACAAGAGTGGCCACTATCATGTAGGTGTTCCGCACCTCATTCGACATGTTCTCTTTCTTACCAGTTTTTCGAACTATCCATTCTTGCATTGATGTAATTAACGATTCGACTTTCCTAGCTCTCCTAACTCTTGCTTCGGCCCTCACCAAATTCTTTTTAATTTCTTGATTGTTTATTATATCAAATGCCCTTTGACCCATCAAATTTGCAGCATCTATATCTCTCATCACCTTCATCAACCATTTCATTGCCTGTACTCACAATATTGTTTAAATGAGTCTAACAACTTATGGATTGGTTTGACTCCAATCATAAAAGCTTTTCGGTTTCCAACAAAATGCTAGTAGGTCTTTCAAGCATTTGTTGAGAAATTTAAAACACTTAACTCCATTTACCAAACTATTTATTTTAGTTTTTTTTTATTTCAGAAAAATTGTTATTAAATATTTTTTAATTGATACTATGTTTAAGTAATATAGGTTAGTTTTCTTGTTTAAGTATAATATAGTAGTTAATTTTTTCTAAAAGAAAATGACTTTGTAGTTTGAAAAATGGTTGAATCACTGGAAATTGTTTATTCATTACAATTTGACTCTCTTCATCTATGTCCTGTGACTTTTCACGTTATTTTTTCTTTATACCATCACAACACTAAATTCATAGAGAGATAGAGACTTACCATGTCATTTTTTGTTGCTGCAATGTGTAAAATGGTGTTGCCCTCCACATCTTTCTGGTTCAGAATGATTTGCAACTCAACAGTATTTATCCTGAGCCACCTAAGTAAGAACTCAAAAATCTCAAACCTTTCGTATAAATGCAATGTAGTTTCATTTCTAGCAGTCAAATCTTTTATTGAATCTGGGCACACGTCAAGAAACACAGTTAAAAGGTTTATATGTCCGAATGCAAAAGAGTGAGACCTCTGCTTTTAGCGCGAACAAGTTCTTTGTCCATATGTATAAGGTGAAGGACCATTGTGGTGTGGTTGTGTTCTAGGGCAAGGTGGACCGGTCTAAGTCCTTGAGGATTCAATTTCCATAAGAATGAAGGTTTTAAGTTCATGATCTCGTTGGCAAATTCAATATGTCCTGCACGTGCAGCAACATGTAAGGGAGTTTTAACAAAGGATATCGAATCTATCTCTTCTAAAACACGTGGATTCTGCCCAATCAAGATGTATAGACTCTCTATGTTTGTCTGTTGTGCCGCACCATCATTGCCATCACACTCTTCACTTTTTTGGGATGTTTCTTGGTTTTGGCAAGAGTTGTGTGTTGCCAAGTTTCCAATTACGAATTGAGCTTCAATCTTAATATAGAAGGTAACAAGTTGCCCATTGCCCTTCTTAGATATAAGAAAATAATAAATACCTTTTATTAATTTTACATTTTTGTTTTAAATTCAAACTAATTGTCTACTGTTTTTTTAAAACATAAATCTAAGTATTAAATAATATTTAATTTAGTCTTTTAATTAAGTGTATTTTAAAAGTTAAACAAAAGGAGGTTGTACTGTATATTGTAGAATTATTATGTTATTCTTATTTGATTTGATTTTTACACTATTTACCTATCAGTTATTTTATTAATATAGTGTATAAATGTACATATAATAATTATGTTGGGCGAAAATGTTTTAAAAGTTATTTTCAACGAAGAAAAAAAGAAAAAGAAGAAAGAAAAAGAAAAAGAAAAAGAAAAAGAAAGAAAAAAAAGAAAGAGGAAAAAAGGGAAAAAGAAAAAGAAAGAAAAAAACGAAAAAAAAATATTTTCAACGAAGTATTTTAAGAAAACATGTGTGTTTAAAAATTATTATTCACCCATATATCTTTTTGGTCTATTTTTTTTATCTATATTTATAAAATAAATTTAAATATTTAAAAATATGAAATTGTTAAAAAATAAAATAGCATCATAATATAAATGATTATAGAATATTTAAAATATAACTATGCAACCCGGGGTGTATTTTATTCCTCACATAAAAAGACGTAACAAAATAAAGCAGCCTTTGACCATTGGGTAGCCTGTGAGTGCCCAAGAACCAACAGGCATTGAAAAGAGTTCAAATAATAAAGTGAATAAAGAGCTAAAGTTCCGAAAATTACGATAAGGAAGTTTCCTTTTCATCATTGAGTGTTTCGCCAAGGATTTTCCAGGTTGGTTCAAACCCGGCTTTGTTTGGATCCAGGGGTGCCACTGTTGGCGACGACGGAAGTCACAACAACATCCCGTTTGGATTCATGTATTATTGCGGGTGAGGGTGCAGCGAAAGAGAAAGTTGAGTGAATTGTGTTTCTTCTTTCGGATGAAGAGAAAGTTTCACTGTGCAGTGCAAGTGCCAAGTCATCACCACGAATTTCCAATTTTGCCCTTACTTTTGTGCTGGAATCAAAAAGCACAGTGGCTCTGCATGCATGCCACATGAAAGCAAAGAGAGAGCGAAGCATAGAGTGTGTAGTTGGAGAGATTCGTAAGTCATAGTGTGTGTTAGGGGCTTCATTAACGTAGAGGTTATTCATCTGAAAGTGCTGTGTTCATCTATGGGTTCATCTGTGCCTTCATCTGGTTCATCTCTGGGTTCATCTGAGGTGAGTTTATATGTTTGATTGTTGGTTAATCGATTATGGTTGAAATATCACAGGCAAAATAATCGATTATAGTGAAATCTGCAAAATTTTCCAGGCATAATCGATTATCTGTAGTGTGTAAAATTGCTCTTAATCGATTATTTGTTGTGTCGATTATGGTTGTTTTTAGCCTAATAGCATAATCGATTATGCTTTGATAATCGATTATCTTAAGTGTGTAAAAGGGGTCCTAATCAATTATGTGATGTGATAATCGATTATGCTTTTTTTTTGCCTACTAACATAATCGATTATGCGTTCATAATCGATTATCCCGTGTGTGTAAGTGATGCCATAATCGATTATGTTCTAAAATTTTTGAAATATAAATGTTTGTTAATTTATTTGTTTTCTGTTATTTTCAGGTGTTTTGATCTTCCTATAAGCCATCCTATTGCTGTTCTTGAGTGCTTATCTTCAGGTTTTAAATTTTTTTTATGTAAAATTATTTTATTTAATTTCTGTTTTATATTTATGATTATGGTTTTGTAATATAATTTGTTTAGAATTTATTTTAGTTTATTATGTTAAGGCTGTTGTTGTAATATAATTTTTTTAGAGTTTAATTTAGTTAATTATGTTAAGTAGTTACTAGATAGTTAATTAAATATGTTAAGGAGTTTAGTTAATTAAATTAATTGTTTTTGATTTATTGTTTTAATTTTCGTAGATAGTTATTAATTTATTAAGAAAAATATTTATTTCTATGAAATGAATTATTTACAGAATGGAAACTGAAATTTGTAAATTTTAGGTTTTTTATTATATTAAACATAAATTATTAATGTTATAATTAAATCAAATAAAAAAAAGTTGTTGTGATTAAAGAAAACTGAAAAATTTAAGATAAATATTGTTTATAAGAGAATAGATATTGTATAATAATAAATATACAAAGTTAATAAATATTGTATAAGAAAACTGAAATATTGTATAATAATAAATATACAAAGTTAATTTTTTTTAACATTTAATTTAATTGTTTATAAGAGAATAGATAATTTTTTGAAATGAATATTTGTATTCTGTATGGTTAATATTTTTTTAAATTGGACATAAATTATTAATGTTATTAGTTGAAAAGATTAAAAAAAATGTTTTTGTAATTTTTGTTATAAGATTTAATTGTTATAAGAAAAAAAATAAATGTATTAACATAATTTGTATATATATAACATAACATAATTTATAAAATCATTTATAATATTAAAATTATGTAAATAAATTAACTTAAATAAAAAATAATTCTTAATTAATAAAATGTTAAATAATATAATTATACTTTAATTTTAAATTTTAATTAATTAAATTATGAAATAGGATTAATCATTATTTATTCTTTTTTTATATACAAGGGTAAAATTGTAATCTCACAAACTTTACTATTCAAAATAATTTATAATATTCTTACAACTATCACATCACTCACAATTTTCAATAAACTTTCCTCACATGGTGTGTTTGGATTAAAGGGTGTGGGGGAGTGGAAAGTTGAGGGTGAGTGAGAGTGGAAGTGTGAAGAAAGTTGAGGTTGTTTGGATTGGGGTATGTTAGAGTGGATGTGTGAAGAAAGTTTATTGAAAGTTGTGAATGATGTGATAGTTGTGAGAGTATTTTAATATATTTTGAATAGTAAAATTTGTAAGATTACAATTTTACCCTTTATATAAAAAAAGAATAAATAATGATTAATCCTATTTTATATTTTAGTTAATTATAATTTAAAATTAAAGTATAATTATATTATTTAACATTTTATTAATTAAGAATTATTTTTTATTTAAGTTAATTTATTTACATAATTTTAATATTATAAATGATTTTATAAATTATGTTATGTTATATATATACAAATATATATAAAATTAATTTTAATAATAATTTCCATTATTATGAATAGCAAAATGAATATATTTTAAAAAGAAAATAGAAATTTAGAATATAACATGAATATTAAGTAGGTGTCAAAATATATAATATAAAGTCATTACATGAAGAACATAATAATGTTAATTAGAAAAAGAAAAGACATTCCCAGTAATAACATTTGAATCCTTCTTGTGGAGACCTTCAAACGGTTTTCTAGAAGACATATCTTATTCCGTTGTATGATAATAATTTCATCTTTTTCATCGGCAACGTCTTCAATGCACCATTTGAAAAAATTACAGCCTAGAACCATGCCACTTCTAATCTGTTTTGAAGAAAACAATAAAATTGAACAATGAATAAGTTTAAAATAACATTCTTAAGTTTGTTTGAAACCTAATTGAATAAATTTTACGTTGTAGTTAGGACAACCCCAAAATTTTTTTCCAGCATTTTTTTTTGTGTTGTCGCTATTCTCAAAACAACAAATTGTCCACAATCACAAATAGGATCAACGAAGACACTTGTGGTCCCAGTAGCATGGGTAAAAGTACCACGTTTTTGCACACTACAACCAGTACAACTAGATGACGACGTGTTGTGATACGCAGACATTAATGACACTTAACCAATGCTGTCGAAGTAATAAGATGGTAAAAAAGTTGCATTAAAAACAATATGATTATGTAAATAAGTAGCATGAAAAGTAGCATAAAACCTTAACAATAACAATGTCAACGTCAAAAATAACAAACACAATTCATCAATGTTCAACATGAAACTCAGAAATAAAAATAACAATGACAATAACATAATAATAACACACTCAATGACCTTGATGAAGTCGAATGTCAGCCAGAGTAACCTCCATTCTGTCCATTCGGGTATTCATCTTTTCTATGCCGGACAAATTTGATTTAACAATTTCCTTTGAGTGGGGTTTTCCTCCTCAGGTTGACCACCTTCATCATCTTGTGGTGGCAATTCATCCTCTTCATCATCTTCTTCGTTTGCATGTTGTGGTCTACCAAGTTCCCATATGCCATTGACCTGGAATATATTTAATTTTGTCATACTCTTTTTGCCAAAGTAATGATTCCAGCCTAGCATTGTTGCTTGTTCATTGGACAAGTCAAAGCCATACACCTGCAAGATCCTCGTTATCAAATTTGCATATGGGAGAGACATCTTGTTATCCCGGCATTTGATGATCTGTTGCATTATGTAATGAGGCCAATTAATGCGTACATTATTCTTGATTAACCACATCATGAAAATATCTTCATTCATTCAGTGTGCATAGTTGCTTCCTCGAGGGCACAAGATATGCACCCATGTGTAATGCAACAGTCGGTCATTCATCTTCAGACTACCGACATTTTTCAGATTTTGACCTTCAACATCTTCACGAATCATGGTGGATAGTGCTAGTGCTCGATCAAAATTCACTTCCTCAGGGATCGTCCCGGGGGTTAAATTAAGACCGTCATACTGTAGATGAGCAATGGTCATCCAATCCACTTCTTTGATGTGTATCATTTTTCCGCAAATCTCAATGGCAAGGTGACCAACATGTGTGAATTGCAACTGTTTCCTCAAAGTGTATCATCTCTGCCTCGTCATAATTTCTTTCTGAATTCATACCGAAAGCGGTTACCGTATCGGTGTAAAAGTACACCAATACAGTTACCCTAAAACGTACTTTTAATTAATTTTAATAAAAAATTAATCAAAATTACTATATCATTCAATAACATAATTTAATCAAACAACAAATAAATATAAACAAATAAAATAAAATAAAAACCTAAAATTTCTATTTCTACTTCTAAAAATATTCATTTTAAATACATAAATTTTTATCTTTATAATAATTTATGTACAATCTAAAATAATATTAACTACAGAATATTAATTTTTATTTGGATTATGTAAACCTTTTTTATCTTTGTAATAATTTATTATCAATCTAAAATAAACTTTTTCTGATTTTTTAAATTAGTATAACATTTTTTTTAACATTTAATTCTAACACCAATAATTTATGTGAAATACAAATTAAAAAAAAATAACTCAAAATGATATTTCTACTTTAAACTTTTACTGTTTTTTTAATTAATACAACATTTTTATAATGTTTTTTATTATAACATTAATAAATTATGTTTAATCTACAAAAATGAAAACCCTATCAAAATATTTTTAAAATTTTAATTCCATTCTGTCAAAATAAATTTTTATAAATCAGTTTCATAAACAATTCATTTTGAAATAAATAATTACTTTCTACATTTATAATTAAAATATCAATTAAAAATAGCACTTCTAAAATATCAATTACTTTTTAAAAAACCTACAAATTACAAATTTCTATTTCCACTTGTAAAAATATTCATTTTAAATACATTTATTTTTATCTTTCTAATAATTTATGTACAATCTAAAATAATATTAACTACAGATTATTAATTTTTATTTCGAGTAAACTTATTTTTCTTTGTAATAATTTATTATCAATCTAAAATAGATTTTTTCTGACTTTTTAAATTAGTATAACATTTTTTTTAACATTTAATTCTAACACTAATAATTTATGTGAAATACAAATTAAAAAAAAAACTCAAAATGATATTTCTACTTTAAACTTTTACTGTTTTTTTAATTAATACAACATTTTTATAATGTTTTTTATTATAACATTAATAAATTATGTTTAATCTACAAAAATGAAAACCCTATCAAAATATTTTTAAAATTTTGAATTCCATTATGTCAAAATAAAAAAATTTAAATCTGTTTCATAAACAATTCATTTTGAAATAAATAATTACTTTCTACATTTATAATTAAAATATCAATTAAAAATAGCACTTCTAAAATATCAATTACTTTTTAAAAAATCTACAAATTACAAATTTCTATTTCCACTTGTAAAAATATTCATTTTAAATACATTCATTTTTTTCTTATAACAATTAAATCTTATAACAAAAATTACAAAAACATTTTTTTTAATCTTTTCAACTAATAACATTAATAATTTATGTCCAATTTAAAAAAATATTAACCATACAGAGAATACAAATATTCATTTAAAAAAATTATCTATTCTCTTATAAACAATTAAATTAAATGTTAAACAAAAATTAACTTTGTATATTTATTATTATACAATATTTCAGTTTTCTTATACAATATTTATTAACTTTGTATATTTATTATTATACAATTTCTATTTTCTTAGAAACAATATTTATCTTAAATTTTTCAGTTTTCTTTAATCACAACAACTTTTTTTATTTCATTTAATTATAACATTAATAATTTATGTTTAATATAATAAAAAATCTAAAATTTACAAATTTCTGTTTCCATTATGTAAATAATTCATTTCATAGAAATAAATATTTTTCTTAATAAATTAATAACTATCTACGAAAATTAAAATAATAAATCAACTGAAACAATTAATTTAATTAACTAAACTCCTTAACATATTTAATTAACTATCTAGTAACTACTTAACATAATTAACTAAACTAAACTCTAAAAAAATTATATTACAACAACAGCCTTAACATAATAAACTAAAATAAATTCTAAACAAATTATATTACAAAACCATAATCATAAATATAAAACAAAAATTAAATAAAATAATTTTACATAAAAAAATTTTAAAACCTGAAGATAAGCACTCAAGAACAACAATAGGATGGTTTATAGGAAGATCAAAACACCTGAAAATAACAGAAAACAAATAAATTAACAAACATTTATATTTCAAAAATTTTAGAACATAATCGATTATGGCATCACTTACACACACAGGATAATCGATTATGAACGCATAATCGATTATGTTAGTAGGCAAAAAAACAACATAATCGATTATCACAGCACATAATCGATTAGGAACCATTTTACACAGTTAAGATAATCGATTATCAAAGCATAATTGATTATGCTACTAGGCTAAAAACAACAATAATCGATTATCACAACAAATAATCGATTAAGAGCAATTTTACACACTACAGATAATCGATTATGCCTGAGAAATTTTGCAGATTACACTATAATCGATTATTTTGCCTGTGATATTTAAACCATAATCGATTAACCAACAATCAAACATATAAACTCACCTCAGATGAACCCAAAGATGAATGAGATGAAGGCACAGATGAACCCAGAGATGAACACAACACTTTCAGATGAATAACCTCTACGTTAATGAAGCCCCTAACACACACTATGACTTACGAATCTCTCCAACTACACACTCTATGCTTCGCTCTCTCTTTGCTTATGCTTTGCTTATCTGTGACTGTGAATGGAGGAAGCAACGTTTATAAAGAAACCAGAAACCTCACGCACCTACCTCTCACCCACTTCATTGATGAGGTTTCAAACTTTCACATGGTCAATAGATTCCTGAGCCAAGTCAGGAATCTCATGCTTTCATCTGGCATGCATGCAGAGCCACTATGCTTCTTGATTCCAGCACAAAAGTAAGGGCAACATTGGAAATTCCTCGTGATGACTTGGCACTTGCACTGCACAGTGAAACTTTCTCTTCATCTTTCAGAAGAAACACAATTCACTCAACTTTCTCTTTCGCTGCACCCTCACCCTAAACCATGCCTGGATCCAAACGGGGTGCTGTTGTGACTTCCGTCGTCGCCAACAGTGGTATATACGTTTTATCTACAGAGCATATACATCAAAATATTTATAATTACAGGTTTAAGTATAATACTATTTATACATTTATTCAAATAGTACAATGTTATATCTAACCATATGCGTGTTCTGAAGTTCAAGGATGAACAATTAGGAAACAACACACGTAACACAGATGCAGGTTTCTGGTTTTGAGGCTGAGCTATTCAATGCCATATTTCTTGCTTAAGAGGTGGAAAACAACTCTCTAACAAATTACACCATCTTCACATAGGAGCTCTTAAGTTTTGCTCTTTGGATTTGCTTATATCTTGTTTGTTGTTGGTAATATGGTAGCATGCTCCCATTGTTGTTATGCACTATCTTAATCAATATGTTTTCTTTGTCATTCTTGTTGCCTTAAAAGTGTTTAGTTTAGTTTTTATTTTGTGTGTCTTCATTTATCTTTTGCCTTAATAAATGATGATAAATTTAAAAATAAATATTTTTTAACTGGTTAAAAAGTTTTTTAATTAGTTTTAATTTGATTTTTGGAAAGTTAGAGGTTTTCAGTTTGTTATCTTTTAAATTAATTAATGGAAAATATTTAACAAAATTTTGAATTTTCTAAAATATGTTTTATATTATGAAAAATCATGTTTTAATATCTAACCTAAGAAATGTTTTTAGTTTTTGAATACTTTCTATTAAAATTCAGTTTTCATGTATATTAATTTTTTTAATTGAAATAAACATATTGTAAAATTTTGAATTTTCTAAAATATGTTTTATATTATGAAAAATCATGTTTTAATATCTAACCTAAGAAATGTTTTTAGTTTTTGAATACTTTCTATTAAAATTCAGTTTTCATGTATATTAATTTTTTTAATTGAAATAAACATATTGTTTTAATTTGTTAACAAGTTGATTTTAATTAACTGCACTCATTTGATAAAAACTATTTCTGTTAATCTTCTATAAAAGGGTCTTCATTATTTCAGAAGAAAAAGTTGACACCACTTACATTGCCTTACTGAGAAACGTTATTTTAAAGAATTAGTCTTTTAAATATATTTGAGTTTTCTGGACACAAAACCTTCATCATTTATATAACACTCAACAACTAAGTCTACAACACTAGAAATAAAAATAAACAAAATAAAAGAAAACTATAGAAAAAAGTAAAGAAGGATTCATAGCATATTTTCCCCGAAAGGATGCCGTTTTGATAATTGTTCAGTCGCGCTCAGTTTTGAGAATTCAGCCTTGAATTAAGTGATAAGAAAATGATATTTTCATTTATTTTACTCTTTTGTTATATTTCAAATTAATTGTCGATAGATGTAAATAAGAGGATATTGTAGTTTAGTGTAAATGTACATAAAGGTAGATTAACCACGGTTAAAATCAACATTTAAAGACGGTTTCAGAATCGTCATTATTGCCGGTGTCGTTAAAAGGTGTGGGTTTTTCACGTCATTAACCATGTTGTTCTCACATACTTCAATGCTTCTAAATCTAGCGGGTGTTGGTCGTTGAAAAACTGTGACATTTGAATTTTTTTGAATTTTAGTGCATGAATAATAAATCTCAAATTTTAAAGTGTTTATTGTATTGAGGTATTACCTTATCCCAACCTTTCTTAATTTCAGCTTGCAAAATAGTCAACATCCACTGCATAACATAATAACCGCACTCATAATTTTCAGGTTGCCTGTTGGACTGCATGTGAAAATAAATGTATTAAATGAATGAGTGAAACACATTAAATTAAGTGAACAAATATACTTTAAATACCTTAAGGTACATCCAAGTGAGTTTTTGTGCGTTTGAAGTTCTCCTCCCACACAACATATTATATCCAGAGTAAGCACTAAAATAATAAGATTTCATGTTAGAATACATAACATTATATAATATATAAGTAATAATAAATGTTAAATGAAACTGTCGTACCTATCTATAATGTTTTTAAAATAGGTAGGAGGTTTTTTATGCAAGGAGCAAAACCATGTAGCGGTATGATCTTGAACAGATATGATCAATAGTTGCCAATGACGCCTGTATAACAAATCAGTTAATTAGTTTCTCTTATTTCAATAATTTATTAAAACTTATTTAATAAATAAGAACTTACTCATGGATGTACAGAGCAAAATAAATGTGTTTTCCACCATTCTTTAAGGCAGTGGTGATGTATGTTTGTGTTTCCGACTTCTTGTTTCCAATTGATTGAGTGATTTGAGGGTCTAAAAACCCATATATATTGTGTTTCCCATCATCAAAGCATAATCCAGAAAGATACTTAAATTTCAATAAGTTAGTACTAATATATTTAATAAATCAAAAGTATAGAGATTTTAAAATTTGAACTTACATCATCCATAATTGCAGAACTGTTATGTTAATCTCTTGATCTCCGGATGCAAGGTCCAACAAATCAGACATGTGAACGTACAACGGTAGATTACTATGCCTTCCAAAAACATTGGCATCCCATGGAACCTCTAAGACAGTTGTATCTAAAGTTGTAGCAACTTCCACCAATGCCGCCAGAGGATCATCAATGGAGACTATTTTCTTCTTTCCCAGAGGCAGATTTGTCTTAGGTTCCTGCTACTCATCAAAACAAACAAATACTTAAATTAGTTAGAATGTAATATATCTGATATATAATTCTATTAGTATTAGTGCAAAGATATACCATAGAGTCTATAGGTCTGACGAGATGTCTAAGACAGACAACGAAAGTATGTAATGTCTCTGTTACAATTGTGACCTCTGATGTCGGCACAGGAACTGCAAGATCACCATAAAGGACCTTCTCCACCGTGACTTTCATGAAATTAGAAGGAAGAGGCACATTGTGTAACATTGTGACCCCTTCATAACATTTACCCAAGGCAACGAGTCGGGTCAAAGAATTATACTCAACATATAATTCGCATTGGCTAGTTGAGCCAAAGTCATCCCCTGATAGATCAATTGCCGAACAAGTCCCTTTAGTGCTGACTTTCTTAATAGGAGGTGGAGGTGGTTCATGTTTTACCATAGTAGGTGGTTGCTGTGAGAGTCCTAAACCCTCCCACCGCTTTTTGAACTCCATTTCCATTCGCGCACTAAACTCCTCCATGAAGCTTTCTTTAAGGTCTTGAGTTACCTCAGTCTTTAACTGCTCACGTAGTTGTAGTAAATACTCTTGGCTAGGTTCATTGGACAATTGTTCCTTGCTGTGTAATGGAGTTCCAAAGTATGACCGAATATCAACCCCATATCCAGCTACACGAACACGTCTAGGGTGTTCAGGTCGTCCGAGAGCAACATTAAGAGTATCATTGCGACCACATGGTTTAAAAGTCCCCTGTGTTGATTGCTCATTAAGAGAATCCTAAAACAAATGAAAAGAAATTGTCAAACTTCAACACATTGAATTTAAAATAACACATAGAAAACATATTTCTTACAATGCGTTCAACTGTTTGTTCTGTAGACTTAGAACTCCATGTCCCTAATGGGTTTATACGGGCACCCTTCCACATCTCATGTCGGAGTGGTGGGGATGGAGGTCTTAAAGAATCTACACTATTCATTTCCTCAATGAAAGTAGAACGTGCTTTAATCTTTTCTTCAAGCATCTTCTGCTCTAGCAACTTATAACCACCACGAGACAATAAGTGTGGGGTATCATTATGTGTCTGACTGGCTTTTGCTTTGTTCCGAACCTCCTATCATAACACTCAAAATTTAGTAATACGTTAATATAAACTATATTCAAATATAAAAGTGATATTAACCTGCCATTTTTCAGTTTGTCGAATATTCACAAACTGCTGCCAAGTTTCTTCATCAATGGATGCATATTTTGCACAAGGATTTTCTTCTTTCCTTTCCCCATATATATAATTTGTTGTCAATTTTGATTTGAACTGACGAAACTTGACACCCACATCTGAAAGAACCTTCGTTTTCAAGGTTTCCACATTTGGGATCTTGTAATGCGTCTACATTGTTTGAAAGAATTAGTTCATAAACAAAAACAAAGTATAAAAGAACTTTAGATTGAGCAAAGTAAAAACAGTTACATACCAGAATATCTTTCCAAATCATGTTTTTCTCGTGGTCAGTCACGTGATCCCAGGACTGAGTTAAGATAAAGATCCTTTCACGAGACAGTACTCCGAGATAACTCCTATATTTCTTTTCATATTGCCCAGTGGCCACACCAGTGTGGATATCAATAGACAAAGGTATTTTGTCATCTTTATCTATCTTCTTAAACATATTCTTTAATCTTGTAGGTCCTCTACCAATTTTTGAATGAGAAACTTTATCATCTGCCATGTTCCTGTTATCAAACAAATATGATAAGCATCAAGAATATGAAATATAATTAAAATGAAATATATTGTAAAACTAAACATGAATCACATGTACATACAAATATATATTCCTTCATCATGATCATTTCGAGTTGCATGTACAACATCAGCAACATCCTCGTACTCTTTATTGACGGTCGTTCATGTAAGTGATTCAATCTCACAAATGTCATTGTTTGTATCTTCTGGGTCATTATGTTGTTTTTTTCCATGTAGCACAATAGACCAGTGGTCAGACGTAGGATCTTGGATATAGAAAACTTGGGAAGCTTGATGTGCCATTATAAATGGTTCGTCATGATAACCTATCTTTCGAAAGTCAACCAAAGTCATTCCTGATTCATCAACTTTGACACTAGTCTTATTGTCAACCCACTTGCATTTGAAAATAGGTACAGTAAACTTGGTATAATTAACTTCCCAAATCTCTACTATGACACCATAATAAGGCATTGATCCCACAACAGGATTTTGATCATTTGCAGTTGAAAACTGCATAGACTCTGCCTCCAAGGTGACTCCGCTATTTTGCACTGTACTCCTATCATCTCGAGACTTTGTGTAAAACAAACAACCATTTACTTCATAGTCAGAACAACATAAAACATCAAATTTGAGACTGTTTGCAAGCCATGTTAATGTTTCAGATGCTGATGGATCATTCATTATTTGTTGCTTAAACCATGACATGAAAATTTTGTTATGCTCAATTAACACCCATTTTTCTGATTGTCTTAGATTTTTATATTTGACAATGTCTTTGTGTGTATCTAAGTATGGTAACACCTCATCAGTGTTATTCAAGATATACAAGTGTGCTTGCAGAACCTCTTCTCTAGATTTGCTTATGACATGTACACCTTTTGAAGATTTACTTATGAATCTACGAGAGTGCCAACCTTTTTCAGGAACTCCTATACATTTGGCTTTTGACATGTACTCAGAACAAAACTCAATAGATTCTTCTAAAATGTATCTTTCAATAATGGAAGCTTCTGGACGACATTGATTCTTCACATATCCCTTCAAAATCTTCATGTATCGTTCAACTGGATACATCCATCGCATATAAACTGGCCCGCACAATCTGATTTCTCTTACAAGATGAACAACCAAGTGTACCATAATATCAAAAAAAGATGGAGGAAAAAACATCTCGAGTTGACACAAGATAACAATTATTTCTTCTTCAAGTTCATCCAACTTCTGAGAGTCAATCTCTTTACTACATATGGAATTGAAAAATGAACATAGTCGAGTGATTGTATGCCTAACATTTTTGGGCAAGATTCCACGAATAGCCACCGGTAGTAATTGCTGCATTAGAACGTGACAATCATGTGACTTTAGGCCAATTAGTTTCAAATCATTCATAGATACAAGACTCTTCACATTTGAAGAGTAGCCTTGTGGTACCTTAACACCTTTAAGACATTCACAGAAACTTGTTTTCTCTTTCTTTGACAAAGTGTAACACGCTGCAGGCAAGTATGTACATTTACCAACTTCTCTCGGTGCCAATGCCTCTCGTATATTCATCTCAATCAAATCCAGACGTGCATTCACACCATCCTTTTTTTTGCCTTTAATGTTCATAAGTGTTCCTATTAGACTGTCACACACATTCTTTTCTACGTGCATTACATCTAGACAATGTCTGACATCTAACTTACACCAATACGGAAGATAAAAAAAATATTGATCTCTTCTTCCATATTTCACTCACAGTTTGCTTCTTCTTCATTTTTCCAAAAGTCACATTAACATTTTTTTTTTCATAAATTTCAACACCACTTAAGGGAGTGGGACAAATGTCATGTTCTTGGTACGGATGATATTTCTTTAGAAATCTACGATGCCCAAGATACACGGTTTTTCTTCCGTGTTTCAACTGCTCATAAGATGTCTTGTCTTGACATATTGGACATGCTCTATGGCTTTCACACTATAACCTGACAAGTTCCCATATGCAGGGAAGTCATTGATAATACAAAACAACATCGCATGCAATCGGAAAGATTCATTCTTAAACGCGTCAAACACATCAACCCCTTCATTCCACAATAACTTCAAATCTTCAATCAGTGGATTAAGATAAACATCTATGTCATTTCCAGGTTGTTTTGGACCAAAGATCATCATAGATAACATCATGTATTTGCGCTTCATACACAAAGCAGGAGGTAAGTTGTAAATCACTAACAAAACTGGCCATGAACTATGATTACTACTTAAATTTCCAAAGGGATTCATTCCATCAGTTGCCAATCCAAGTCTGAAGTTTTTTATTCTTTTCCAAATTCAGGAAATTCTTTATCAATATTCTTCCACAGCAAAGAATCAGCAGGATGACGAAGTAGTCCATCACATTTTCTATTATCTGCATGCCACCTAAGGTTTTTAGCGTCATCTGCATTTGCAAACAAACGCTTAAGCCTTGGAATTATTGGAAGATACCAAACAACCTTAGCAGGAGGACCTTCCTTTGTGAATTCATCAATTTCATCATTCTGACCAACTTTAACCTTATAACGTGACAAACCACATCTGGGACATCTTCTTAAATCTTCATACTCATTTCTGTATAAAATACAATCGTTAGGACATGAATGTATTTTTCTATACTCCATACCCATTGGACAAAATATTTTTTTTGTCTCATAATTTTGATTGGGCAGGGTATTTCCTTCTGGAAGCATGTCCTTAAGCAATTGAAGCAATTCTGTAAAACTTGTGTCGGTCCATCCATTCATTGCCTTCAAATTCATCAACCTTAACACTGCTGATAATTGTGTGAAGTTAGTTGAACCACGATACAAAGGAGTCTCTGCATCATTAGACATATTTTCGAAAACTGCATTAGCAAAAGATTCTGCTCCCACATCACGAATCATGTCTTCTAATCTATCACCCATCGAGAAATGAACTTCCTTCGAAAATCCGCGCACACTTGGCAAGTCTAACAATTCACCATGCCACGTCCATGTTGTATAACTTTTCAAAAATCCATCACATAAAAGATGCTCTCTAATTTCGGAAACACTCAATATCCTTCCATTCAAACAATTGACACAAGGACACCTTATTCTTACTCCATTATTACAACTAACGACATTATGTTCTGCGAACTGTATGAATTCTTCCACCCCTTTTTCGTAAGCATCACTTATTCGTGGTGTATTAATCCAACTCCGATCCATGGAACTGCTAAACTAAGAACCACGGACTCAGAACCAATGCATTCAATATGTAATCATTAAAAAATAAATCAAAATTGTCGAAGGTCGGACACCTCCGGACTCAATACCAATGCGTTCAACATGTCAAAAAAATATAATCATTAAAAACTAAATCAAAACTGCCGAAGGTCGGACATCTCTGGACTCAGACTCAGTTCGTTCAATATATAAAAACAATATATAATCATTAAAAACTAAATTCAGATTGTCGAAGGTCGGACACCCTCGGACTCACACTCAGTGTATTCAATATATAAAATCAATGCCTAACTCAGAACAAACACATTCAAAATATAGTAAATAATTACTAATCAACACATATATACTAACTACTATTAATATAAATACCAACATTTATTATAAATTTAATTAAATAAATTAAAATACTAATTAATATAAATATTTATTATAAAATTAATTAAATAAAAAAAATTGATCTTTTTGGCGCGTACGACACAGTGTAGGTGAAGAAAAGGGAAATCCGGTGCGGTGGACCAATCTGGGAGCAGTGGCGGCTAACTGGCTGGTGCAGCACCTGGTGGCGGGGTCAGCGGCGCTGGGGCGCGCGACGTAGGGGTGAGCTGCGCGGGGACGCGCGACGCAGAGGCATGCGACGACGCAGGGGCACGCGGGGCGTGCGGCGGCACAGGGTCGCGCGTGCGTGCAACGGTGAAGGGGCGCGATGGTGGTGGTGCAGGGGGGCGGTTGCGGTGGCTGGTGGCAAGGGCGGCGAATGGTTGGCCTGTGTGGGTGAGAATGAAGAAGAGTGAACCTGTGTGGTGTGCTGCTGAAACCTGTGAGAAAGAAGAGAAAGAAGAGCGCAAGTGTGAAAATGCAAACATGTACTGAAATTTAAAAAAACAACATTTAACGACGGTTCTAGGGAACCATCGTGGTATCTCCACTTTTAACGTCGGTTCTGGAGCGAACCGTCGTTGTATCCTTGCACACCCACTTTTAATGACGGTTCAGACAGAAACCGTCGTTAAAAGTACAAAAAATTCAAAAAATTACAGAATTGCCCCGCCTCGCTTATTACGATGGTTGTTTCTAAACCGTCTTAAAATGGTGTCGTTGATGAAGTATTTTGTACTAGTGAATTATGTTGGAAAATGCTTTAAAAGTGATTTTCAGCGAAGTATTTTAAAAAAAAATTCGGGTGTTTAAAAATTATTATTCACCCTTAAATCTTTTTTATCTACATTTATAAAATTGTTAAAAATAACTTTGCCTCGTATAAATTATTATAATATATTTAAGATATAAATACTCATCAAAATATTTACAAGTTTAAATATAATATTATTTATATATTTAAATACATTTATTCAAATAGTACAATTTTATATATAACCATATGCGTGTTCCGAAGTTCAAGGACTTACAATTAAGAAACAACAACTGAAAAAACTATGAATAATTATTTATATTTGGCAAGACTTAGCACCCTTAGTCTTTGTTCCACCAAGGTTATATATGAAGGAGGTTATACCTTGAAGTTGCTTAGATATAGTTGTCTATTATTTAAATTGATTTTTCTTAGGGTTTTATTAATAAAGATATAGTAAGTGCACTAAGTGAATAAATATTGAATTGAATATCCTAAGTTTTATTTTTACATTTGTGAATGCATATATAATTATATATGTTTCACTTCTGAGTGAAATGGAGTTGTTCTTGTTCTCTCCTTGTTTAACTTGGGAGTATAGTTATACAAGCAAAAAAATTCTAGTTTTACTGCCAAAATTGTAGAGGCAATCTCAAGAGGTCATAAAAAAAGCTTGATGCCAAAATGGAACAAAGAAAAATAAACTAGAGATTCACAATGATAATAATTAGTTACTTGAGTATGTGTTAAAAGGTTAATGTTTGGATTTGATGGTTATAACTTTGAAGAACATAATATTATTTTAAGCATTAACTGAGGTGACAACAATTTCTTTGGCTTGGTGCCCTGTGTTCCTAGTAATTGTATTCCTCATTTATTAGTTACTTGTTTGTCCTGTAGTAATATACTTGTTAACCAATTTTTTATTTGAACAAGTTATTTTATTTAAATAAATTCAAATAGTAAATATATCAAATTTAATTTTTATTTATTTTTTAGAATATTTTTTTATTTCTCAATTTAAACTACTGTTGCATTGAATTTTTTCATAATTTCTATTATGTGTAATTATCATAACATCATGTAATAAAATATGTATTACATCAATTTGTAATGTTAATTTTTTTTAACTTGAACTGCGAACAAATTTAAAAGTAATCCAACTAATAAAAAAATAGTGTAATAATTAATTATCACTATACAATTGAGATAGATAACAATAGGTAAAACGAAATTAAGATTAACAAGAAAATATATAAAAAATTTGTTATGGTTAGACACGGGTGTATTAGAAACTATACTTTTAAACATTAATTCAAAATGCAATGAATGAATTAAAAAGTGCTGATAAGTACTTAACTTGAACGTAAATTTTTTTATATTAAGAGTAAATATAAATTATAGAGCTTAATTATATAACTTTCCTCGAATTAATTTTTTAATTTAATGGAAAATGGCTGGATATTTTTCCGGCTTTTTTATTAAGCAAAGATTTGGACGCCAAGTGTTCATGTATTTGGTACCATATGTATTTGTCGCAAATGAAAAATATTTTAAGATTATGGAATATTGGTTAATATCGAAAAATATTGGAAATTTCCTAAGAATAAAATAGTATAAGAAATAGAATTTTGAATTGGAGACTTGATTGGTCTGTAAGTACAATTACATTTAATTTAATTAATAAAGTAAATTATTAATAAGTTTTTGTTTTGTGCTTGTCAGTGTTTCAGAATTTAATTTTATAGACTTATATGTTGGTACGACGGAGGTTTTAAACCTATTATATTTATGAAAATTTTAAAATTTAATATCTTTTTTTATTCTATGAAAGTTTTATGGAGTTTCTAATATTCATGGTATTTTGTGAAGATTTTTGAAATTCATAGCATATTATGAAGCTTCTAAAGTACTATTACATTTAATTTAATTTAATTAGCAAAGTAAATTATTAATAAGTTTTGGTTTTATGATTGCGGGTATTTCAGAATTTTATGATTAGTTTTATATATGCTGGTACATCGAAAGTTTTCAAATCCATTATATTTTATAATAGTTTTAAAATCTATATAATCTTATATTTTACGATAATTGTATGGAAGTTATGATATTCATGATATTTTATTGAAGATTTTGAAATTTATAATAGTATATGAAGTCCTGAAACTAATAATACTTATGGAGGTTTTTAAATTTATGATAATTAACAAGGATTTAAAAATATTTTTTTGTTAAATTTAAATATTGATTTTTCTTGAAATTTAAAATTAGTTTGATTGGAGAATCTACATATCATATAAATAATTTAATAGAAATTTTAATTATTGTTTATATAAAAATAAATCTCCAATAATTGTAGTTTATATCCTTTTGTTTACCGTTTTATCTATATTTATAAAATAAATTTAAATATTTAAAAATATCAGATTGTTAAAAATAATTGCATCATATATAAATTATTATAGTATATTTAAAATATAACTATACATAAAAAAAATTATAATTACAAGTTTAAATATCATACTATTATATATTTAAATACCTTTATACAAATAGTACAATTTTATATTTTATATCTAACCATATACGTGTTCTGATGTTCAAGGACTTATAATTAAGAAGTAACAACTACTGAGAAATTATGAATAATTATTTATATTTGGCAAGACTTGTCACCCTTAGTCTTTGCCAAAGGTTATATATGGAAGTTACTGAGAAATTATGAATAATTACTTTTATTTGGCAAAGACTTGTCACCCTTAGTCTTTCCCAAAGGTTATACATGGAAGTTGCCTAGATGACCTTTAAGGTCTATACTTTTATTTGGCAAAGACTTGTCTCCCTAATTTCTATTATTTAATATTATTCATAATATTTAATATATTATTATAATAATTAATAATCTTATTAATTTGAGTAATAATATAAATAATATTAAATATATGAATAATATTAATAATGTATATTATTAGTTATATTAATTTTGATAATCATACTAATAAATATAATAGTAATTACAACACGACAACAAAACTTTACTGATGTAATGGTAAAAAAAAAATTGTAGTGATTTAGAGGATCGAGTTCAGGTCCCACCCACAGTTAATTCCTAACATTAATAATTCTAATAACATATATAATAATTGTCAATGTCAATAATATAATATTTATGATATTTTATGAAGATTTTGAAATTCATAGTATGTTACAAGGTTTTGAAATACGATTACATTTAATAAATAACACAAATTATTAATAAGTTTTGGTTTTATGTTTTTGAAATACGATTACATTTAATAAATAACACAAATTATTAATAAGTTTTGGTTTTGTGTTTGTTGGTGTTTCAGAATTTGATATGATTGGTTTTATATGTTGTTACAACTAAAGTTTTGAAATCCATTATATTCTATGAAGGTTTTAAAATCACTATCATCTTATATTATATTTTATGAAGGTTGTTTGGAGGTTCTGATATCCATGATATCTTATGAAGATTTTGAAATTTATAGTATGTTATGAAGGTTCTGATATTCATGATATTTATGAAGATTTTGAAATTTATAGTATGTTATAAAGGTTTTGAAACTTAGTATTTTATAGAGGTTTTTAAATCCATTGTAATTAACAAAGATTTAAAAGTCTCAGTTGATAAATATTGACTTTTCTCGGGATTTAAAAACGCTTTGAGGCACGTTTCCAACAGATGATCTGGGTTGGAGAGTCTACAATCTTGGGTAAATGACTTAATGAAAATTTAACCATTGCTTATATAAAAATAAACTTTCACTAAAATTATTTTTTCTTGTAGTTTATATCTTTTTGTATACAATTTTATCTATATTTATAAAATAAATTTTAATATTTAAAAATATCAAATTGTTAGAAATAACTTTGCATCATATATAAATTATTATAGTTTTTTTTCTTTGCAATGATATAAATTATTATAGTATATTTAAAATATAATTATACATAAAAAAATTATAATTATAAGGTTAAATAAGAAGAAGCTTTTATGGGTTCGATATCCGTCCTTAGAGACCATTTATTACTTCGGACTCGATATATTTGCCAAAATTAAGTAATCTAGTTTTTGGCGTCGTAGTCGATGAACAATTTTGTTAAAATTTGAAAGTACAAATTCCTAAACATATTCTTTAGTGTTTTAATTTTTATTTCATATTTGCTTTAATTTTATTATTTTACAAATATTTATTATTTTTATTGCTAGTTATTCCTTGTTATAATCCTTGAGTGAGTTGTTTTATATATGATATTAAAAGGACATGTTTCTAAGGATCAATTGCAATTTGAAACAGAAATTGAAAAGATAGTTCAGAAGAACAGGGTTAAAAAGAGAAAAGTATAGCAAGGAGAAATTAAAGAAAAATCATCAACCACTTCTACCTTTCACATTGAAACTATTCAGGAAGAAAGCAACATGTCTGAAGCATAACCATTACAACTTAGAAGAAGACTTGGTGATTATGCTATGCAATAGGGGCCAAAACATTTTTCTAGTATTGCAATACCTAGTACCACTAAGACCTTGGAGATGAAGCCTACATTCCTCAGTTTGATTAGTACTCATCAATTTATAGTAATGGACCATGAGGATTTGTATACACATTTGTCTACATTTTATGAGTTGGTGGAAATAATGGGCTTTTAATCAGGTGATATAGAATATGCTTATTTGTGTTTGTTTTCTTTTTCATTGGTAGGAAAAGGGAAGGAATGACTCAAACCCCATCTGAATCAGAGCCTCACTAGTTGGAAAGATGTAGAGGAGAAAGTTTTACAGAGATTTTATCCACTATCCCGCTACATCAAAGCAAAGTCTGATATTTCTATGTTTAGACAAGGATCAGATGAAGCCTTTTGTGAAGCATGGGAAAGGTTTAAAGCGATGCTGAGAAAATGTCCAAATCACGAGTTTGAAGATATTGCACAATTGAACATCTTTCATAATGGCCTTAGATCTGACACAAAAATGCTTCTAGACGCGACAAAGATGATTGATGCAATGACATCAACGGGAAATCAAGCCCATAATGATAGATAGATCGAGCAAAAGAAATGGATGTTGGACCTTAATACTTCAGATGCGATTTTGACTCAAAACAAAATCCTAACACAGTAGATTAAAGCTTTGACCAAGCAGATGTCTAAGCTACCACAACAAATACAATTTGCGCATCTTGTTAGAGTCAACATCAACGAATGAGGTGTGATTTTGTGGAGGTGATATGACCACCCAAATGGTCATTGTTCTTACCAGAATAATCCATCTAAAGAGAAGAGGAGATTAATCATATGAGAAACTAGGGAAGACAAAGTGATTTCTCCAACAACAAATATCAAAATAATATGCATCAAGGTTGGATGATATGAATCCAAATAGAAATGACAATAAAATTGGGAATTTAGGGTTACGGAACGGAATAAATTCAAAACAGTAACAATTAGAAACCTGGATAAAGGAAGGCGCCACAAACAAAGTTCGATAAGCCTAAGGATGATCGCCACAAGAATTGGTGGATTCTTGATAAGATCGCAAAATGCAGGGAAAAACTCTAGCAGAGAAACACTCTCTAAAATTGTCAAAATATCCATCCCCTATTTTGAGTTCCAATAGTGTATAAATTACAAGTTTAGCTAGATGTCTTTTCTTGTTTGTAAGCAAATAAGACGAAACTACAATCCTTATATTTCAAGAAGGATCATTTGCCCTAGTGGTTAAGTTGATACTTTCCTTCTGGTTCTGGGTTCAAATCCTAACTCCAAACAAAATAATAATATTATTTTTATTTTAATATTCCAAGCTTGTTGTGCGTGTAATTAGCTTAGTCTTTTTAAACTGTGGGCCTCCAAAAGATTAGCCGACCTTGGGCTTGGATGTCCGCATCATTCCCTCCTTCTTGAGAAAGACCTTGGAGGATGTCCGCATCATTCCCTCCCTCTTGAAAAAGACTTGAAGTTAAATCCAAAGCTTCATATTAAAAATGCGACTCATATTGTACTTACTTGGAAGATCAATCTTGTAGGCATTGTCCTTAATCATTTCTAACACTTGAAAAGGTCCATCTCGTCTAGGTTGGAGCTTGGATTTTCTTTGTCTAGTTAACATTTCTTTCCTCATGTGTACCCAGACCCCATCTTTAGGATCAAAGATTCCTTTGTTTGCTTGTTTAGAATAACCTTCACCTTTTTCTTCAACAAGTGCTTCAACCTTTTTATGTTGCTTTCTCACATAGTCAACCTTAGCCTGTGGATCTTTATGCTTTAAAACAGAAATGTTAGGCATAGTTAACAAATCTAATGGAGTTAAAGGATTTAATCCATACAAAATTTCAAATGGATCATAATTCGATGTGTTGTCAACAATCATATTGTAAGCAAATTCAATATGATGTAAACATAATTCTTGGATAGTTGTCACCTTTTCATAATCTACATGAACTCCTTTGGCACTTACCACAAAACACAAAAGTGCAATTTGTTCAGGACAAAATGTGCATTTCTCAAGATTAGCATACAACTTTTTTGTTCTAAGAACATTTAAAACAGCACACAAATGTTCCTCATGTAATTCCAAACTAGTGCTATAGATCAAGATGTCATCAAAATACACCACAACAAATTTGCCCAAAAATTCTCTCAAAACATAGTTCATTAATCTCATAAAAGTGCTTGAGGCATTTGTTAGCCCAAATAGCAACACACGCCAGTCATACAATCCATATTTTGTTGTAAAGACAATTTTCCATTCATTCTCATTCCTAATCCTAATTTGATGGTAACCACTTCTTAAGTCAATTTTTGAAAATATACAACCATCATACAATTCATCCATTAAATCATCTAACCTGGGAATATGGTGTTTATACTTAATGGTAATGTTATTGAGTGCTCTGCAATCTGTGCACATCCTCCAATAACCATTATTTTTAGGCACCAAAATTACTAGAACAGCACATGGGCTCATGGTCTCTTGTACCCATCCTTTGTTCATGAGTTCTTCAACTTGAGTTTGGATTTCCTGCAAAACAGAATCAACACTAGGAAGAAAATTAATTTGGTTAGAATGGTCAGCAACCAAAGCGTTGTTTTTGCAATAAGGTAAATAAAGAGGTTTGCTAGAAAGTAGCAACTTCTTCACTTCATTCACTTTCAGTAATCCACTCATTTTTCTCTCATGTGTTTCTCTCTTTTTAAGTGTTTCACTCTTGCTCTGTTTAGGTGTTTCACTCATCTCTCTTTTCTCTTGGACTCTCTTTTCTCTCAATTTGATTTGATCCTCACACACCTCTCTAGGAGATAAGGGTTTGAGAATGATCTTCGTATTATTCTGCATGAAAGAGATTTTATTAGTGAAACCATCATGAATAGCCTTGGTGTCAAACTGCCACGGCCTCCCTAACAAAATGTGAGTTGCCTACATTGGAACCACATCACACAAGACATTGTCATTATATTGTCCTATGGATAGGTTCACCTCCACTTGCTTACTCACTGTCATCTCTCCATCTTCACTAAGCCATTGAAGCTTGTATGGCCTTGGGTGCGGTTTTGTCTCCAAATTCAATTTGGTAACTAGTCTTGAGCTAGCTACATTGGTGCAACTTCCTCCATCAACTATGAGTGAACATATTTTCCCTTGAATGGAACATCTAGTATGGAAAATATTTTCCCTTTGGGTTTGGTCCAAAGCTTGCATTTTACTTCCCATAAGTCTTCGAATCATCAACAAATCACCCTCCAATGTATCCAACTCCACCTCTACCTCTTCCTTCTCTTCTTCACTTGAAGGTTCACTAACTATTTGTGTCTTTGACAAACTGATCATATTCTTTTTTGTTGGACATTCTGAAGCATAATGTCCTCTTCCCAAACATTTGAAACATTTTACCTCACTTGTTTTCCTTTTAGGTGGTGAGTTACTATATCTATGAGGTGACTTCCCACTTGAAGATGTGACTGAACTTGAGGGAACTCCTTTATCCTTCATCACCTTATCCTTCCAATTGAAATTTTTATTATTGTTAAAACTCCTCATGATTCCCTTCCTCTTGAGTTGTTGTTCTACTTGGTTAGCCTTATGCAACAACTCTTTCATGTCAACATACTTTTGCAGCTCCACAACATCCCTAATATCATGATTCAATCCATTAAAAAACCTTGCCATGATTGCTTCGTTTTCTTCATTCTTTCCAGCTCTAATCATGGTCACCTCCATCTCTTTAAAATACTCTTCCACACTTCTATTCCCTTAAGTCATTCTTTGAAGTTTGAGTTGCAAATCCCTATTGTAGCTTGCTGGAATATATCTCTTCCTCATAATCCTTTTCATTTCTGTCCAAGTGTTCACCATGGGTTCCTCATATTTAATTCTCCCCCTTTGGTATTTATTCCACCAAGTTAAGGCATAATGTGAAAATTCAGCTGCTGCCATTTTCATCTTCTGCTCCTCATTGTACTCATTGCAAGCAAACACATGCTCTACTTTAATTTCCCACTCCAAGTAAGCATCAAGATCACTTTTCCCATTGAATGTGGGAATATTTAATTTTATTCCATCAATTCTCAGAGTTCTTTGCTCTCCATCATTTTCTCTTCTCCTTCTCCTATCTCCCCCTCTATTTTCTGGACTTACTTGTTGTGCTTGCTCCATTTGATCCAACCTCTCATGGAGTCCATCACTTTGTTGTTTCATTATCGTTTCCAAGTGTTGTGTTAAGGCTTGCATCTGTAGTTGAGAAAGTCCATTATCTGACGGTTCCCCTGCCATGCTCAAGTAAACAAATTACAAATAACAATAAGTTTGTGCCTCACACCACTTTCTCACATGTTTACACTCAACACTCGTGTTTCACACAATAAGGCTTTTTTTTCTAATGATCACACTGCCTTTTACCACTCTTTCTCTACAGAGTTCTTACCAGAATCAAACAATCAATAATCCATAATCACTGTCAAAAGTAGCAATCAAACTCAATTAAAAATAATAGTAAAGAACAAAATAGTGAAGAACAATTTCACTATCAACAAACAAGCAAGACAATTAAAAAAAAAGCAAGCAAAACAATATATAGAGAAAATAAAATATGTAAACAGGACACTTTTAGAACTTTTAACAAACACCAAGTATGCACTGAATAAGAGTTTTTTTTTTGTCTGTTTTCCTCTTGTTCGTTTTTTTTTCTACTTATGTTTTCCTCTTCTTCTTCCTTTTTTGTCTTTTTTTTTTCTATTTCTTCTTCTTTTTTTTTCTTTTTTTTTTCTGTTTCTACTTTTTTTTAAAAAAATAAAAAATAAAAAAATGAACAGTACTGTGAACAGTGACGTGAACAGTAACGTGAACAGTAATGAGGAGAGAAAAAAAAATACAGGATGCACAATTATATTATGACTCAAACCTTTGCTCTAAATACCAACTGATATGAATCCAAATAGAAATGACAATAAAATTGGGAATTTAGGGTTACAACACGGAATAAATTCAAAACAGTAACAATTAGAAACCTAGATAAAGGAAGGCACCACAAACAAAGTTTGATAAGCCTAAGGATGATTGCCACAAGAATTGGTGGATTCTTGATAAGATCGCAAGATGCAGGGAAAAACCCTAACAGAGAAATACTCTTTAAAATTGTCAAAATATCTGTCCCCTATTCTGAGTTCCAATAGTGTATAAACTACAAGTTTAGCTAGAGGTCTTTTCTTGTTTGTAAGCAAATAAGACGAAACTACAATCCTTATATTTCAAGAAGGATCATTTGCCCCAGTAGTTAAGTTGATATTTTCCATCTGGTTTTGGGTTCAAATCCTAACTCCAAACAAAATAATAATATTATTTTTATTTTAATATTCCAAGCTTGTTGTGCGTGTAATCAGCTTAGTCTTTTTAAACTGTAGGCCCCTAAAAGATTATGTCCGCATCATTGGAGAAGCAATCAGAATCAAGGTTTTGGATGGAAAGATGCTAATCCATCCAACACACAACCTCATTTTCAACAACAACCACTTTATCATTTAGTTCAGAAGAGAACGAGTACATTGGAGAATACCTTGGAAAAATTCATGCAAGCTTTGCATTCCAATTAGAAGAATATTGAATCTTAAATTAGAAATTTAGAGAGACGGGTGGGGCATCTTGCGAAACAGTTGGCGGATCCACATAATGCGTAATTTTCAGCCAACACACAGACAAATCCCAAGGAGTAATGTAAGTCAAGTCAATTTGGTTATAGTTATAGGAGAGAGGAATGGTGACAATTCGGTTGCCTGTGAGGAGAAAGAAGACGAGGAAAGAAAAAATGAGTGTGATGGAGAAGAGGAAGAATAAAAAGAAAAAATAGTGTACATATAGAAAAGAAAAATAAAAAAAAATGAGAATCCAAATAAGAGTGCTCCCATTCTGAATGTACCTTATCCACATGCTTCATCAAGAAAGGATACGTAATGGCAGTTTGCCAGATTTCTTGATATAATTAAGAGATTGCATATCAATATTCCTTTTTACTAAAGCTTTTGCTAGGTTTATGAAGGCTTCCTCCAAGAGTTCTTATTTCTTTTTCTTCTTTCGTTGTTCTTGTTCTTTACGAGAACCCGCGAGATCATCAATGGTTATTTCTTCCAAATTTCTTGACTCCACAATTGCACACACAACATTTTCAAAGTCATCGGTCAATGAACAAAGAATTTTCTCCGAAACCCTTGTATCCGTGAGAGTTTCTCCATTTCGATTGAATTTATTGACTATCATTTGCATACGAGTAATGAACTAGATACATCTTATGAATCATTCATTCTCATGGCCTCCAACTCTCTTCGTAGAGTTTTGAAAACGCATTTATTTAACTCGATTTACACCCTTGAACACGTTTTTCAAAATGTGTCATGCATCCTTCAAAGTTAATGCACCCGAAATCTTCTCAAAAATTGACTCATCAACAACTTGATACAACATAGGGTTTAAGGTTTTGTTTTGGGTTGCGGGATATAATGTGGTATTTTTCCATTTTTTTCAAAACCTTATTGGACCACCTCCCAAACATGTTGAGATGCTCGATAGTTTGCTATCTTTGTTAATAAAAGCAATGACAAATTATTGATTATACATAACTATGTTAACAAATTGTGAACAAAGAATATATTTCATTTCAGTGTTACATTCTTAAATGGAGAGTACAATATTTCTAAATATTATCACAATAAATTTCTTTACCTCCTCACAACTGCTATGTTATAAATAACATTCATAATTAGAATTATTTATACGGTATGACTATTCATATTCCTATGCTAAATTATAAAAATATCACGGCATCATTAATTATAACCGTCATTGTCATGAAATTCTTCTATTTTTACATTAGTGAACGTAAGTTGATATTCACAGAAAAAAAAACCTCTTTTTTGTCCTTTTTATAGGATAAAAAAACAATAAATACCTTTATTAATTTGACACTCTTGTTTTAACTCAAACTAATTATTATCTACAGATGCTACTTTTTTCAAAAGCATAAATCTAAGTATTAAATAATATTTAATTTAATCTTTTAATGAAGTGTATTTTAAATGTTAAATAAAATTAAGAAGGCTATACTCTATCTGGCTCGGACACTTCTCTTAAATGGCGTGTCCGTGTCGGAGAAACATATCCGACACCGACACTCGTAGGACACGTATCGGTGAAGTGTCCAATTCAAAAAATATTTGTTGGATTTCTGACAATTCTAGCACGTTTTAACACAATTTTAAAAAAGAAAAATACTTTAATTTTTTAAAAATTCAAACTTATTGTATAAATTTTTAGTATGATTATAAAAATAAGGAACAAATCTTTTTTAACCACTATGAAAAACATATTTCTGTTCTAAAAAAACTAAAACATACTTGTGTACATAAATCTTTATTGTTTATTTATATAATTCATAATTATATAATATATAGATTTGTGTCCTCGTGTTCTACATTTTAGAAATTATAGGTATCTTTATCTCCGTATTCATATCATATCAATATCTGTATCAGTGTTTATGTACATAGACTATACTTCTCTTAAACCACACCCTTTTCTTTTCTTCAATGGGTGTGTTAGCAAGGTTTTGAGGAAGTTTCTTTGTCTCAACCACGCCCTTTTCGTCAATTAATGTGTCAGCAAATGCTGGTTCAAGCTGTAATCCTTGATCGAGAGGTATACGTTTTATTAGGGAGTATTTATATCAAAATATTTATAATTACAAATTTATGAATAGTTAAAAAATGTTTTTTTCTGTTCTTGTTTGGTGGTAAGAAAATAATAAACATCTTTTATTAGTTTGATTTTTTGTTTTAAATTCAAACTAATTGTCTACAGATGTTACTGTTCTTTTAAAACATAAATCTAAGAATTAAAAGATATTTGATTGGTCTTTTAGGTGTAGTTTAAATGTTAAACAAAAGGATGTTGTAGTTTAGTCCGTAATATTGTAGAATTGTTATCTTATGTTAATTTCATCTTATTTTTTATATTATTTACCTATCATTTATTTTATTAAAAAATATTATTCACCCTTATATCTTTTTGGTCTACTATTTTTTATCTATATTTATAAAATAAATTTTAATATTTAAAAATATAAAATTGTTTAAAATAAAATAGCATCATAATATAAACGATTACAGTATATTTAAAATATAAGTAAGCAACCCGGGGTGTGTTCAGATCAAAAGGCGTAACGAAAAGAAGCAGCCATGTTTGACATTGGGTAGCCTGTGAGTGGCCAACAACCAAAAAGAGTTCAACTAATAATGTGAATGAATGAAGAGCTAAAGTTCCGAAAATTACGATAAGGAAGTTTCCTTTTCATCATTGAGTGTTTCGCCAAGGATTTTCCAGGTTGGTTCAAACCCTAATCCTTGTTCAAGACGTTTTATCCAGAGAGCATATACATCAAAATATTTATAATTACAACTTTAAGTATAATACTATTTATATATTTCAATACATTTATTCAATATATCTAACCATATGCGTGTTCTGAAGTTGAAGGACGAACAATTAGGAAACAACAACTGAGAAATTATTAGAACATGTAACACAATGACGCTGTGCACACACGTAACACAGATGCAGGTTTCTGGTTTTGAGGCTGAGCTATTCAATGCCATTTTTCTTGCTTAAGAGGTGGAAAACAACTCTCAACAAATAGGAGGTATTAAGTTTTGATCTTTGAATTTGATTTTATTTTAATGAATAAAAAATTAATTAAATTAAAAAGAAAACATTTTAGAGATCTCCATCTTTTTCACCTTCTACATTAATTAGCACTATACCATTTACATTCAAAATGCAACCTTGGGTACCAAAAACTGAGAAATGGCTTCTAAAAAACTACCCCACCAGCGCCTACATCTCTGTCATGCCCCAATACATTCCACTTCATGAGTCCAAAACACCCACTTGATCCTTCATTCCTTGACCAATAAACCAACAGCTTAGGGTACCTACAGACCAGAATGTTGAGTTGTCGCTATCACGCCAAGCTTCATTCTAGTTTCATTGAGCCTTGTCACGGTTTTGTTCCAAACAAAGGGTAGAACTCTCAACACACACCAGTGCCATCAGTACCTAGCCCCCAAATCTGCAAAAAAAAAAACCAGTACCCTGTTGACTAAACTGGCTACTGCCTTACGTGCCAATGGTTTTGAGCTTTTGTTGTCCGTTTTGTTGGGAAAAACGGGTAAGTTTCCCACTAAAACAAAACCCTAACAGAGCTACCCAACAAATAATATTGAATAAATAAAGCGGAATAATAAAAGAGATAAAGAGGAAAAACACACCCGAAAATTGTTAACGGAGTTCGGCCTGTTTAGCCTAATCTCCGAGCACAGCAAAAACAACTTCCTTTTATTATTATGAGAGAAGATATTACAAATTGGGATATATAACAGTGAAGGAGAAGAGTTTAATTTATAACCCCCAAACCTCCTTCCCAAACAATGAACCCACCGATGTGGGACTTGGGATTAAGCCAAAATCAACAAATCTCCACCTTGGCTTAATTTCAAGTCCCACCTAAAACAAATCTTCTCACAACATAACAAAAATAAACTTTACAGTGCTTCAAATTTGCGCCTCCGGGCGCCAACTTCAAATGTGCAAAATATTAACCAAGTCTAAACAATATTCAAACTTGGCCCTTGTAACCACCTTGCCTTGTAGTGAACATCTTCTTTATTAGAAAATTCTTCTTTCTTTGCAAATACCCATTTGCACCCAATCGCCTTCTTACCTTTTGGTAATTGTGCCAACTTCCACGTCTTGTTCTTCTTCAAAGACTGCATCTCCTCTTCCATCGCACCCGCCCAATTACCACTCTCTGAACTCAGAATGGCTTCTGGGTAAGTGGATGGAATGTCATCAACAACTGGAAGTGCATAGGCAACCATATCCATGAAACGAGCAGGCTTCTAAATATCTCGTCTCTGTCTTCTAACTGCAATTGGCGCTGATTGTTGTTGAGATTCTTGAGTAGGAACCTCTTCCTCATCTGACTCTTCTTCTGCCATAGGAGAGTCACTTGTGGTATTTCGTGTTGGGATCACCACTGTCGGCTCAAACTTCACCTGCTTCCGGGCACACTCCACCTGTTGCGGAGTACTATCAGCTCCTTCTGGATTTACCTTCTTTAACATGGCAGATTCATCAAAGGTAACATCCCTGCTGATAATCGTCTTCTTTGCCTCTAGACACCACAAACGGTATCCCTTCACTCCAGGACTAAAGCCCATGAAAAGAGCCTTCTTTGCCCGTGGATCCAACTTTGATTCAATCACATGATAATATGCAATAGAACCAAAAACATGCAAAGAATCATAATCAGTTGCAGGTTTTCCAGACCATACCTCTAACGGGGTTTTGCCATCTATAGCAGATGATGGCAAACAATTGACGAGATGTTGAGCGTATGTCACAGCCTCAGCCCAAAACTCTCTGCCTAACTCGGCATTAGACAACATACAACGAACTTTCTCCACAAGTATCTTGTTCATACGCTCCGACACCCCATTCTGCTGTGGTGTTTTTCTAACAGTGAAGTGCCGAACTATGCCACAATCTTGACATACCTTCAGGAACGGATCACTCTTGTATTCTCCTCCATTGTCTGTTCGGAGAACCTTAATCTTCCTTCCTGTCTGGTTTTCAACTTCAGCTTTCCACTTAAGGAAAATTTCAAGCACATCATTTTTGTTCTTCATAGTAAACACCCAAACTCTCCTGGAAAAATCATCCACAAAAGTGACAAAATAATGCCTACCTCCGATTGACGGAGTCTTGGCAGGTCCCCACACATCTGAATGCACATAATCCAGAATACCCTTGGTATTGTGAATTGCAGTGCCAAACTTCACTCTTCGTTGTTTTCCCAGAACACAATGCTCACAAAATTCAAGTTTGCAAGCCTTCGTACCTTTCAACAATCCTTGCTTGGTAAGAATTTGCAAGGATTTCTCTCCAGCATGTCCCAACCTCATATGCCACAACTTCGTTGCCTCAGCATCCTTCTTAGAGCTAGAAGTTGCTGCCGCTACTGTCCCCACCACTGTACTACCTTGATAGTAATACAAATTGTTCTTCATCACGCCTTTCAACATCACCAGTGCTCCTGAAGTTGCTTTAAGAATTCCATCTCGCATCGTCACAACTAGGCCTTTAGATTCTAAAGCCCCCAATGAGATGAGATTCTTCTTCAACTTTGGCACGTACCGTACATCCCGCAAAATTCTGGTGGATCCATTATGATTCCGCAGCTTGATTGAACCTATCCCAGCTGTCTTACATGGATTATCATTACCCATGTAAACAACCCCGCCATCAAGTTCTTGAAATTCAAAGAACCAATCCCGAATGGGACACATATGATAGGTACAACCTGAATCCAATATCCACTCATCTGGATACGATGATGCTGAAAGCGAGACAATTAAAGAGATATCTGATTCCACATCACTTTTGCATTCTGCAACATTTGCATCTTGCGGAACCTTCTCTTTCTTCTGCAGTTTTGGACAGTCTTTCTTCCAGTGTCCTTTCTCATGACAAAAAGCACACTCATCTTTGGCAACGGCTCGACCTTTAGACTTAGACATCCCTCTTCTCTCCTTTGTTTGGCTTTGCTGACGACCTCTTGCCACCAATGCTTCTTCTGATGTCGTTGATTTGGTTTTCATCTTATCCTGCTTTCTCAATTCATGACTATATAAAGCAGAACAAACAGCATCTAACGACACATTCTCCTTCCCGTGAAGGAGCGTAGTCTCCAAATGTTCAAATTCATCAGGAAGAGATGATAACAACATCAAAGCCAAATCCTCATCCTCAAACTTCACATCTAAATTCAACAGGTCTGCTACTAATTGATTAAACATAGTGATGTGTGCATTCATAGTAGTACCTTGTTGGTAGTCAAATCGGAACAACCTTTTCTTCATCAGGAGCTTGTTCTGACCACTCTTCTTCAGAAACTTGTCCTCCAATGCCTTCCACAGTTTGTGTGCAGAAGTCTCGTTTTTTACAGCGTACTTCTGCTCTCTGGACAGGCAGGATCGAATAGTTCCGCATGCCAACCGGTTGATGATGCTCCAATCTTTCTCCTCTACCTCTTTTGGTTTCTCTCCTTCAATAGCAATATCAAGACCCTGCTGAAAAAGAGAGTCCAAGACCTCTCCTTGCCACATGCCAAAATGTCCAGTGCCATCAAATATTTCCACCGCCAATTTCAAGGTGGACACCGGGAACCTCGACCATGATGAAGAGGAGCCCGACACTCTGGATACATCCTTGGCTTCTTCTTCTTGATTTGCCATTACAAACTCAAAATATAATATTCAATATTACAAATAATTTCAAACAACCCAAGGCGAACCTTCGGCTCTTGATACCACTTGTTGGGAAAAACGGGTAAGTTTCCCACTAAAACAAAACCCTAACAGAGCTACCCAACAAATAATATTGAATAAATAAAGCGGAATAATAAAAGAGATAAAGAGGAAAAACACACCCGAAAATTGTTAACGGAGTTCGGCCTGTTTAGCCTAATCTCCGAGCACAACAAAAACAACTCCCTTTTATTATTATGAGAGAAGATATTACAAATTGGGATATATAACAGTGAAGGAGAAGAGTTTAATTTATAACCCCCAAACCTCCTTCCCAAACAATGAACCCACCGATGTGGGACTTGGGATTAAGCCAAAATCAACACGTTTCACCCATTCAAGATCTACTTCAACTTCATTACAATTCTTCTTTGGCCCTTTGTTTAGATCTACTTCCGGACAGCTCTATCGGTCCTTCAGCAGCATAAAACTAGTATGAAACCAGATGACACAGCTTGAAAGCTGCATCACAAATACGTAAACCTGCTTCCAATCAGCAAACATCAGCTTCACCCCAACAGATTATACCACTCCATCTTACGAAGGGACTGCACCATTCCAAGAGCTCCCAAGGCCTTCTGCTGTACTGGGAGTAGAACCTGCAACAGCAGTACCACCAGAACCAGACCAACGTCTTTTCTGAACCCCACACAACACCAGTTCACTCCAGGACCATCATCGACCCCTCCATTCTTTTTCAACAGAGCTTGACTCCTTCCTATACCCACTTACTTATACCTTATGATGCAAGACATTGAATTTAGGACCTAATCCACTAGGGAGTAATTAAAAGAGTCTGACTTATGTTTCATCCATAACCATGATTTTAGTTGGACCTTTTGAAACATCTCTTCCACATCTACTACACCTTCCTTGAATACAACCGAATTCCTATGGTCCCAGATGCACTTGACTATTGCTGCCCATACCCCTTTCCAAATCAGATTTTGTTTATTACTACCGTCGAACACGTAGAAACTCTCAAAGTGGGTCTTTATATCGTTATGTTGGACAAACAAAATACCAATCCACCTGAAGCACATGGACCAGACACACATAGCATATTTACATTCCAATAAGAGATGTTGACAAGATTCATCTTTGGTCTGGCATAAAGCACATATAGTAGAATTCGTCATCACCCATCTCCTACTCAAGCACTCTTTAGTTGGTAATCTATCCATCAAAACCCTCCACGCTGTGGTCCGCACTGAGTAGCCTTCCAAAGGTACTTGAAAACATCAATTTGAGGACCTCTACCATGTTTAGCTAAGCATTCATAAGCGGAATTCACAGTGAAACACCCCGCTTCATCATTCCCCCACACTTGGGCATTCTTCTCTTCTTTAACCAAATTGGTCGCGGATATGAATATAACAAGCTCTGCTTCCAATAGGGATTCCCACTCAAATCTTGCACACCTCCACCTTAGACACCAACGCCACACCGAGTCTTCCCACTCACCTACCTCTTCCACCTTTTTCCCCTGATTTAAAGACAAAGTAAACAATCTGAGGAACATTGTTTTAAGATTAGAATTTCCAACCCACATATCCTCCCAAAACTTTACTTTGTCTCCACATCCTAGTTTCCACCCGACTTCTTTATGAAACCATCCATCTCCTCCACCCTCCCTACAGACTTTAAGCAAGTCTCTCCACCACCAGGATTGGAGTTTCACTGGTATTTGCGAGTATTCTAGTTTCGAGCCATACTTCGCATCCAACAAATCCTTCCACCTCCCTTTCTCATCCGATATATAACGTCATCTCCATTTAGCCAAGAGAGCAGAGTTGAACTTTTGAATGTCTCTCAAACCCAGACCACCCTCCTCTCTTGGTTTACACAACACTTTCCAGCTTACCCATGAGATTGGCTAGTTCTCCTTCCCCCCAACCCCAAAGAAAAATCCTTTGTATACTAACAATGCTTTTACAAACCGTATTCGGCGCTCTGAACAGGGATATGTAATATAGCGGAACAGAAGAAAGAACAAATTTGATAAGACAAATTCTCCCTGCCAAGGATAGGAATCTCCCTTTCCATACATTGAGTCTTGCTTTTAACTTGTTTAGCATAGGCTCCCAAAACTTTTTCTTCCTTGGATTCCCTCCCACTTCAAGGCCTAAATATTTGAACAGTATACCGACCTCAGCATAGTTCAAGGTCTTTGTGTAGCAAACAAGACTGTTTCTTTGGATTTGCTTATATCTTGTTTGTTGTTGGTAACTTGGTAACATGGTCCCATTGTTGTTTGGGTTGTTGGTACCATTTTATCTATATGGGATGTAACTTTTACTAGTTATACATGCACTATCTTAATGTATATGTTTTCTGTGTCATGTTTGTGTTTTGGTGGTTGATGGTTGTGTTGGACATCTCAAAGATCCAACTTTGGTGTTTGATGAAGCCATGTTGAAGACTTGTTGCCTTAAGTGTTTATGTAGTTTAGTTTTTATTTTGTGTCTTAATTTATCTTTTGCCTTAATAAATGATGATGAATCCAAGAACAAATATTTTATAACTGGTTAAAAAGTTTTTCAACTGGTTTTAATTTGTTTTCTGGAAAATTAGAGGTGTTCAATCTGTTATATTTTTAAATTAATTGATTGAAAATATTGAACAAAATTTAGATTTTTCTGTAAAATATGTTTTATTTACTGAAAAACCATGTTTTAGTATGTAACATAAGAAATGTTTTCAGTTTGAATACTTTCTATTTTGAGAAAAATCAATTTTAATGTATGTTACATTTTTTAAGTGAAATCAACATATTGTTTAGATTTTTTAATAGGTTGATTTTACTTAATTGCAGTCTTTTCTTAAAAATTGTTTATGTTAATTCTCCATAAAAGGGTCTGCATTATTTTAGAAAAAAAAAGTTACCCATACAACTTACATTTTTACATTTGTGAGAGCCTAGTGAGAAAAGTTTTTTGAAAGAATTAGTCTTTGAAAGATCTTTGAGTTTTCTTGGAACAAAACCTTCATCGTTTAGGTTGAGGTCACAAATTTTCATTGCAGTGGTGAACTTGGGAGTCCCTTATTTCTTGGTTCACATTTAAGGTTAATTTGTTCCCTTACATTTTGTTTTGTATTTCTGTAATTGTTGGGGCCAAGATAGGTTTTCTTGGTGATGTGATTCCACTAGCCATATAGAGAATGATTCTTGACATTCTTAGGAATCACCTTGAGCTGGACATTATTGAGGCACTTTTCTTAGAGTTGGATCTTAGAGTTGGATCATTGTTCTAAGACAAGAACTCACCAAAAACTAGTACCAAATCCCAAACTCATTTGGATGTTCCACATATTGTCAAATTGAACCAACAAAAAGAGGTAAAACTAAAAAGCACCGAATAGAATTGAATAAGAACACATTTGAACCGAACAAAGTGAAATTAAAAAGGCAAGAACATCAAATAGGTGCTGGAAAAACAGAATAGCCGAACCAAACAACAAGACAACAAGCTAGAACAAAGAATTAACAAAGAAAAAAGGAAGGAGAGAAGAATTGCTCATGAAGATGGAAGGATGATGGATGATCTCGCCACTAGAAGTGTGGAATGCCCCTAGATGAGAGTGCTGCCGTCACTTGAGGACTCCATGGATCCATCAAGATAAGACTAGAGAAGAAGGCTCAAAAGCTCTCCAATGATCACTCAAAATTTGAGTATAGTTTTCTTAGATTAATTCCAATCTGAATTTTACAAAGAGAGCACCTCTATTTATAGCCTAAGGTGCTGAAAATGCAAGATAACACAATTCAAATTTCCCTCCTAAAGCAAGCTAAAACCGGCGCCTATTTCAAGCCATGAGGAAGGTGTGACTCCTTCCTTCACTTTGGCACCTCCTATTCTACTTCTACACCTATCTACTAACACCCCCCCCCCCCCCCCCCACCCCCCTAAAGCTCCTAACTAAAGCCTAAAAGATGTTATAACAATAGAGGTTTCCAAAGTTTCCCTCTAAGCACCTTCAACTAAAGAAATTACAAAAAGAGAAAATAAATGTCCTCTAGCTCCTAAAGCTTTAAACATGCTTCTTGTAAGCCTTTGAGGTGGACTTTGACCTCCATGGGCGTCTTCTATTTGTGCCTCCACCTCTTCTTGATCTTGTTGATTGGCCTCTATGTTCTCTTGATCTTGATCTCCATCATACTCCCCGAGTTGGAGAGAATTCGACCACGAATTCTGGAGACCTACAGAAAAAGGAGTTAGATCGCTGACATTAAAAGTATGACTACCTAAGAATGTATCAGGCATATCTAACTCATAAGCATTGTCATTAATCCTCTTGAGGATTTGGAAAGGTCCATCCCCTCGAGGCATTAGTTTGGACTTCCTTTGAGTAGGAAAGCGATCCTTCCTCAAGTGAAGCCAAACCCAATCGCCCTCATCAAACAACAATGCTTTTCTCCTTTTATTGGCAAGTTCAGCATACTTGCCAACCTTCTTCTCAATTCTCTTCTTGATGTCTTTATGCAAAGTTTTCACAAAAGAAGCCTTTTCATCATCATCTTTGCACAAGACATCTCCAAGAAGGGGAATAGGAAGAAGATCAAGAGGTGTTAGGGGATTAAACCCATAGACCACCTCAAAAGGAGAATGTGAGGTGGTAGAATTTACTACACGATTATATGCAAACTCAACATGGGGTAGTAAATTCTCCCACACTCTAGGATTCCCCGAAATAAAACATCTCAATAGTTGTCCCAAAGTTCTATTCACCACCTCGGTTTGACCATCAGTTTGTGGGTGGCAAGTGGTAGAAAATAAAAAGCTTAGTTCCAAGCTTGCCCCACAAGGTCTTCCAAATGTGACTCAAGAACTTAGGATCTCTATCGGACACTATAGACCTAGGAATCCCATGCAAGCGAACCACTTCTTGGAAGAAGAGGTTTGCAATGTGGCATGCATCATCCACTTTGTGGCAAGGAATAAAGTGAGCCATTTTTGAAAAACGATCCACTACCACAAAAATGGAGTCCTTTCCCTTTGATGTCTTGGGTAAGCCTAAGATGAAATCCATAGATATATCTACCCAAGGCATTGAAGGGATAGGAAGAGGAGTATATAGACCATGGGGATGCATCTTAGACTTAGCTTTGCGGCAAGCTATGCATTTATCACACAAACTATGAACATGTTTATGCATATGAGGCCAAAAGAAATGTTCATGCAACACATCCAAAGTTTTAGCAATCCCAAAATGTCCCATTAAACCCCCCTCATGAGCTTCTCTAACAAGAGATAATCTAATAGAGCATTGAGGAACACAAAGACGTTTTCCTTTAAAAAGAAAGCCATCTTGTATAAAAAAATCTGTGTCCTCCCTTAAGACACTCTTGATAGATGGGAGAAAAATCAAGGTCATCATGATAAAGTTCCTTAATATGATCAAAACCAAGATATTGAGAGGTTAAAAGATTTAGCAAGGTGTATCTTCTAGAAAGAGCATCCGCCACAATATTTATTTTGCCTTGCTTGTGTTTGATCACATAAGGAAATTGCTCAATGAATTCCACCCACTTAGCATGCCTCTTGTTAAGTTTGTTTTGACTTTTCAAATATTTAAGAGATTCATGATCACTATGTATCACAAACTCTTTGGGAAAAAGATAGTGTTGCCAAGTAAACAAAGCCCAAACAAGTGCATATAATTCCTTATCATAGGTGGAATAGTTGAGATGACTTCCCTTCAATTTCTCACTAAAATAGGCTATGGGGTGGCCCTCTCAAAGGAGAACAGCCCCAATACCTATGCTTGAAGCATCACACTCAATCTCAAATGTCTTAGTGAAATTAGGAAGGGCCAAGATGGGAGCATTAGTCAATTTTTCTTTCAAAGTGTCAAAAGCATTTTGTTGTGCTTCTCCCCAATGAAAGACCACATCCTTTTTCACTATGTCATTGAGTGGTGCGGCAATGGTACCAAAGTTTGGGACAAATCTTCTATAGAAAGAAGCAAGTCCATGAAAACTTCGGACCTCATTCAAAGATTTCGGTGTAGGCCAATTTTGAATGGCCACCACCTTTGTTTTGTCCACATGGACCTCTTTACAACTCACAACAAACCCTAGGAATTCTATATGATCAAGAGCAAACATACATTTAGCAAGGTTAGCATACAAATGTTCCTTCCTAAGGGTTTCTAAAACTTGCCTAACATGCAACCTATGGTCATTCAAAGATAAGCTATAAATGAGAATGTCATCAAAGTAAACCACAACAAACTTACCAATGAAAGGTCTAAGAACATGATGCATGAGGCGCATGAAGGTACTTGGTGCATTAGTTAAACCAAAAGGCATAACTAACCACTCATATAAACCAAAGTTGGTCTTAAAAGCCGTCTTCCATTCATCACCCGGTTTGATACGGATTTGATTGTAGCCGCTTTTAAGATCAATCTTTGAAAATATTTTAGAACCATGTAATTCATCCAACAAATCATCTAGTCTAGGTATGGGATGCCTATACTTAATGGTTATGTTATTTATGGCCCTACAATCCGAACACATTCGCCATGTGCCATCCTTTTTTGGCACTAAGATGATAGGCATAGCACAAGGACTCATGCTATCTTGCACCCACCCTTTCTCAATCAAAGCCTCAACTTGTTGGCGAATTTCCTTGGTTTCACTTGGATTGGTCCTATATGCTGGACGGTTTGGTAAAGAAGAGCCCGGTATCAAATCAATTTGGTGCTCAATCCCTCTCAAAGGTGGAAGTCCATTTGGAGGATCTTGAAACACATCTTGGAACTCTTCTACCAAATTTTCCAAGCAATGAGGACTATCAACAAGTGTTTCTACTCTAAGAGTTCTAGGGATGGCTAAGAAAAGAGGATGATGAGCCACTATTTCCCTTTCAATGTCACGCCTAGACACAAGGAGTGTAGGCTTAGAACTCTTATCTTTTTTATCTTTTTTATCTTTTTCACTCTCCCTCTTTTTCTTCATGATAACTTGGTCCTCATGGACTTCTCTTGGAGAGAGAGATTTTAAAGTAACCTTGTGACCATGGAATTCAAAAGATAGTTTGTTGGTAAAGCCATCATGTAAAACTTTTCTATCAAATTGCCAAGGCCTTCCCAAAAGAACATGAGTGGCTTCCATGGGCACAACATCACATAATACCTCATCTTTGTATTTTACAATGGAGAAATGGATGAGGACTTGTTTATTAACAATTATTTCTCCTACTTCACTAAGCCATTGTAATTTTTAGGGCTTTGTATGAGAGATAGTAGACAATCCAAGCTTATCTACTACTCTTGTACTAGCCACATTTGCACAACTACCCCCATCCACTATCAAGGAACAAATGTTGTTTTGAATAAGACATCTTGTATGGAAAATATTTTCCCTTTGACTTTCATCAAAAGGTTGTGAAACTTGTCCAAGAAGTCTTCTCACAACTAACAAGTCCCCTTCAAGTGGACATTCGCTCTCTTCCTCACTAGATGCATGAGAATGCAATGAATGCTTAGGAGAATCCGAATCATGCTCACTAACTACAATGCCCTCATGCATGTACATACTTCGTTTGGAAGGATAATTTGCAGCAATATGACCATAACCCATACATTTAAAGCATTTAGTATTAGACGTTCTAGTGGGAGATTTAGGCCTAGAAGTAGATGTCTTAGATTCCTTGGGTTTGAAAGAAGAATCTTTGGAAGGATGTTTAGAAAAAGAAGTTTTGTTTCTCCAAGACTTGGAGTAGTATCCATCATTGGAAGCATTTTTAAAAGAATTTTTCTTAGCAAGTTGGGCTTCCACCTTCATTGCAAGATGAACTAAAGAACCCAATGATGAATACTCTTGTAACTCAACAATGTCTTGAATATCCTTCCTAAGACCACTCACAAACCTAGCAACCATGGCTTCTTCACTTTCTTCTAATTCAATTTTAAGCACAAGCGTCTCAAGCTCCTTATAATATTCATCCACATTTAGCGTGCCTTGTTGAAACCATTGGAGTCTCAACATGAGGTCTTTCCTAAAATGTGGGGGCACAAACCTAGCGCGCATATGATCCTTCAAAGAGTTCCAAGAGTCCATGGGAGGACCCTTGTGATAGATAATGTCCTTTACAATTCCATGCCACCATTTCTTGGCATAATCACTAAACTCTAGGGTGGCTAGCTTGAGCTTATGCATCTTGGATCTCATGGATCTCAAAAAATTTTTCACACTTAGCCTCCCAATCTAAATATACATTTGGATCACTAGAACCATTAAAACAAGGTAGCTTGACCGAAGGAAGCCTAGACTTTGCATCATGATAGAAGCCATTGCCGTAGTGAGTTCTTTCTCCTTGATGATGATGTCTTTGTCCATGGACTTGAGGTGGAGTTCTCCTTCTCCTATGCTCATCTTCACGGCCAAAATCATTTGAAGATGCTCTTGTTGAAGGTCTATGTGCAAGATGCTCATCATGGATGGAAGGAGATGGTCTAGTTTGTTGCACCTCCAACTTTTGCAATTTCTCCTCCAACCGTCTAATTGTTCTTTGAGCTTCATGTAATTCACCAAGGATTGAAGCTTTGGAAGGAGAATTCTGCTTGTAGGATGCATCACTTGAAAATCCAGCCATTTGTAATTAAAAACAGCAAACACACAAAAACAGCAAACAAGTTAAAAATTAGCAAAAACAGTGAGCTTGGCAATGAAACTGCCGAAGTGAAAATGAGGCAGAAAAAGAGATCACTCTCAAAGAAATAATGTTCTTGCACCAATCTGATCTTGAGGCCTTGGAATCCTCAAATGAAAGATGTCAAAGCAAGCACACCAATCTCAAGAGCAACCACCACAAAACCAAAGAAACAAAAAAGACAAACAAGAAAAGGTATAAGCAAAGAAAGGTAATTGCAAAAGGAATACTATATGTAAGACAAACTCAAAGAGTAATAATGAAAGACAATCAAGAAAATAAAGAACTCAATGAGAAAGTAGGCACACAAAAGAATACTTAAGGAAAAGCACTAGAGTAGATGAAGAAAACAAAAAATTAGCTACTGGAAATTTTTTTTTATGCAAACTGTGCTTGATATTCACTGATTTAACTGGAATGATGTAGAGCGAACTGGATTATGAAATTTAAACCACAGAAACTTCAAGATGTTAACTCAATAATGGCACTGGAATCAATTAAAAACAGTAAGCCAATTAATTGAGATAAATTTTTTAAAATCGCTGCCAGATTACCGTATTCTTTTCGGCAGAATTGTACACTTTTTTTATTTTATTTATCATTTTTTGTGTACTTTGAATGTTTGAATGATTCTTTTTTCTATTCTTTTCTAACACTTTGAATATCACAAATCCAGAATTTCAGAATTTTCCAGTGAGTAAATCAATTGCAATAAGGAAAAACAGTAAGCACTTTTTTTCAGAAACAGAGGAATCCTAATAGGAATAAAAAAACAGAATTATGAACTAGCAAAGACATAATGGAAAATGTTGTATTGGAACTTGTATAGGTCTAGAATACAAGTATGAACTCAATTCTAAAAAGAAAAATGCACAAAGGATCAATATCAATTCAGAAAATTATATGACACCAAAGCAAGAAACAATCAAAGCAATAAAAGTACTACTAGAAGTAATGACAATTATGGAATAACATGACTAAGACAAAACTTGACATGATTACAAAATTAAAAGACACATCACAAATTTTAACAACAAGTGAAAGGAAGCTTAAGGTAAACTCTAGGAAGGATAATGCCATTCCAAAAGAGCAACCATACTCATAAGAAGAATGAGTGCCATAAACCTTTTCACAAACACTTGGTATAAAAGAAAAACAGCAAGAAAACTCAAGTAAAAAAACTAAAACAGAAACTTAAATTGCAAGAAAATTAAAGAGCTCTTGAAATTAAAGTGCACACAACTCAACAATTAAGCAAGAAGAACCTAAGACTCATGATACCACATGATGTGATTCCACTAGCCATATAGAGAATGATTCTTGACATTCTTAGGAATCACCTTGAGCTGGACATTATTGAGGCACTTTTCTTAGAGTTGGATCATTGTTCTAAGACAAGAACTCACCAAAAACTAGTACCAAATCCCAAACTCATTTGGATGTTCCACATATTGTCAAATTGAACCAACAAACAGAGGTAAAACTAAAAAGCACCGAATAGAATTGAATAAGAACACATTTGAACCGAACAAAGTGAAATTAAAAAGGCAAGAACAGCAAATAGGTGCTGGAAAAACAGAATAGCCGAACCAAACAACAAGACAACAAGCTAGAACAAAGAATTAACAAAGAAGAAAGGAAGGAGAGAAGAATTGCTCATGAAGATGGAAGGATGATGGATGATCTCGCCACTAGAAGTGTGGAATGCTCCTAGATGAGAGTGTTGCCGTCACTTGAGGACTCCATGGATCCATCAAGATAAGACTAGAGAAGAAGGCTCAAAAGCTCTCCAATGATCACTCAAAATTTGAGTATAGTTTTCTTAGATTAATTCCAATCTGAATTTTACAAAGAGAGCACCTCTATTTATAGCCTAAGGTGCTGAAAATGCAAGCTAACACAATTCAAATTTCCCTCCTAAAGCAAGCTAAAACCGGCGCCTATTTCAAGCCATGAGGAAGGTGTGACTCCTTCCTTCACTTTGGCACCTCCTATTCTACTTCTACACCTATCTACTAACACCCCCCCCCCCCTAAAGCTCCTAACTAAAGCCTAAAAGATGCTATAACAATAGAGGTTTCCAAAGTTTCCCTCTAAGCACCTTCAACTAAAGAAATTACAAAAAGAGAAAATAAATGTCCTCTAGCTCCTAAAGCTTTAAACATGCTTCTTGTAAGCCTTTGAGGTGGACTTTGACCTCCATGGGCGTCTTCTATTTGTGCCTCCACCTCTTCTTGATCTTGATTGGCCTCTATGTTCTCTTGATCTTGATCTCCATCACTTGGTGTGCATCACTATTGTGACAATGTATTGCAGTGAGTGGTTTATATTCTTGTAGTGTTCAAGAACTTGATTTGTATTTCTTGTAAAAGAAATTGTGCTTAGTTTAGTGAAATCCACCTTGGTGTGAGGTGGCATTGAATGTAGCTTAGTTGTGAGTGAACCACTATAAAATTTTGGTGTTTTTTTATGCTTTCATTATCATTGCTTTATAATATTTCTGCATAATATTTTGTACTCATATAATCAATCAGTTGTTTCCAAAAATCAATATGTTGTTTTTTATCTCTGCAGACTTGTTTGATTCTCTGGAATAACTAAAATTGTTGTGATAAGTGATATTAAGTGTTACATTGAACATTGATATCTTTTGTATCAATTTTTACTTGTTACTTCTTAAAAACAATGATTGATACTTCTTAATTATACACTTACCATGTAATCTATAAAAGTCTCTTTTCTGTAATTCTTGATCATAGAAGCAAACTGTTAAATAAAAAATAACTTGTTGAAATTGATTCAGATTTTTTTTTTCATTTTAAAACATATTTAGATCTTTCCAAACTGTATTTCTAATTTACAAGATTGTGTTTTAAGATTTGTGTATTAAGGATTTTAATCAATTGTTTTTTAATAAAACAAATTCATTTTCTATATCCGTGTATTTCAACTATAAGATCAATCTATTGTTTTGGAAAATAATTTGTTAAAATTCTGTATGAATTGTTGTAAACAATTATTTCCGAAAATCTTTGTAAGTACAATTCACCTCTTGAACTTAGTTTCCCCTTATTTCAACATGTTGTTCCAGATATACTGCATGTGTCGTGTTTGGTTTGTAATGACATTTACCATTTGTTCTTTTGTATAAGGGTTTGAGCATCCCTTAAATGTTTTAGTAAAATTTTTAATCTTTGTCGACTAAAAAAAATTGAGAAATTATAAAAAGTTTTATATTTGACAAGACTTGGCACCATTAATAATGAGCTCGAAGATGAGGGTATACCTTAATTGAGAGAAAGGGGATAGATGCAAAGTATGAAAATGTTGAAGAGGAAAGACGACACTGAAGTATTTTAATTTTTTTTGTTTTTTAAAAAAATCGAGCAAGCGGGTATATTTTTTGAAAATCTTTTTTAAGACTTCACTCTTCTTTGAAAAAAACTCAGCAAGAGAGTGTGTTGTTTCGGAGGAAAATTCAATTTTGTTGCTCGCGTGAGGATTAGTAAATCGTTTCAAAAGTAAATCATTTCTAACTCTTCAGATTTTCATCTCCCAATCGATTACCTTCCCTGCAATGCAATGTAATAAAGCTCTATCATGTTTTCCTGCTTAAAGAGTCATTTGAAATGCCATTTTCTTTTATCTCAACATGATCACGCAAATCAAACTACCAAACGTTTATCTAAAACCTCTCACCTGCAACAATGTCTCGTTGAGGAAACCAATCTGATTACAATAGTCTTTCACACTCCTCGACTCCTTCTCCCATTGCCAGAGGCCGAGGCCATGGTCGTGGTCATGAACAGCCTGTTTCGTCTCCTTTGGCCCAAACATACTCTCCTTCTGATGGAAAAGGCCCAAGTTCAGGCCCTTGTTCAAGCCCAACAACTAGGTCCATGGCAAAGAGGATTCAAGAAGATTGGGACTCTGCTACTGATGGCAGAGAAACGTTTCTTTATATGCTCAAAGAGGACCACAAGAAGTAAAGTCCAAGCCATGAGAGCTAGTTTCTTTATTTGTAATTTCAGTAGAATAGGGTTCCTTTAGCATAATGGGGGAGGTGTGCTTATCATTGTAGCTTGAGTAAAGCTTTTTAGGGTAAGAAGTTAACCTAGCTTCTAAAAGTTTGCTCCTAGGGCACGACATTGACTTTAGTCAAAACCCTAGCAGCCGCCCTTTTGTGTATTTCCCATCCTACCCTTGCTCCTTGCTCTCCAAGGCACCATCTCCTATAAATAGGGTGTTTTGGCTCATGTTTTGTAAGATCAAATTTATGAGTAAAATGTTGCCAAATATTTCAAGCTTCTACTCCCTTGTCTAGTCTCTCTCTAGGTTAGATACTTTGATCTTCAACTCCACCTTTCTCCAAGTGATATGGCCCAACCAATCACTCTCCATACATTTCATATGCACCTACAAGGAACCCATAGCTCTATATGAGCCCCCCTTGATCCATCACATCCATTGCTTCCGCCACCCTTTTCAAATCTCCAAGAAGAACAACCCATCATTTGGTATCTAGAGTAAAAGTACTTCAAGAGATAAGTGTTCTCTTCATTTTATTTTTGAGTTTTCTTCAAATCCGTGTTGTTCATCTTGTCTTGATTGTCTTATTGTTTTTTATGTCATTTTAATTGTGTTGTTGTTTTTAAATTGCTATACGGTTTTATTTTGGTTCAAATTGTTCTTGAGCTTCCAAACTGTTTTTAGGTTCCATTGAGTATTTTGTGTTGGTTGTTTTGTTTTTAATTTTATTTGAGTCTTATTGATGTTTTAATTGGTGCAACGTGTTTGTGGTTGAGTCTTTTTTATTTTTGAATCCATACAAGTTTTTTCAAAGTCATGTTCATCCTACAATGTCATAAATTCCTAGTGGTGCCTTTTATTGTTGATTTGGTTGCTTGATTTTGATTTTGAGTGCAGTTTATATTTCTGTTTTTGAAGCTTTGGTGCCTTTTATATTTTCATATTTGAGTTCATACTTGTGTGTTAGTTCCATACAAGTTCTTTTCCAATCATTTCCATTGTGTTTTTTGAAGTTTCCTTGCTGTTTTCTAATTTCAGTTTAGGATTTCTCTGTTTTCACTATTACTGTGCTGGCTGGAATCTTTCCCAGAAATTAATTCTGTGGGTGAAAGTTTTTGAAATTTTGTATTTGAGTAGTTTTATGTGTTGATAAAAAGTGAAAAAAAGAAGTACATCAAAATTCAAAATACAAAAAAATGATAAACGAAATATGAACACAGTGCAAAATTCTGACTCTGGAAAAACGGTGATGCGGCAATGATCTTGAAAAAAAATATTACAATTATTTGGCTCACTTTTTTGGTGAAATTCCAACGCCTATTTTGAGCTAAAATATTGAAGTTTCTGTGGTTAAAATTTCAAGCTCAATTTTGAATTATTCTGTCCAGCATAAATTTGGGAAGTTGTGAAAAATTTACACACAAAATTTTTGTACTGTTGTTTTGGTTTTATTCATCTATTCTAGTTCCATTCACTAGGATTCCACTTTGTTTGCTACCTTTTCTTGTGTGCCTTAATTTTTTGCTTGTCAATTTTATTGAATACTCTTTCAAGTCTTGTCAATTATTAACTCCATTTGCAGTAGTCCTTGAGTTTTAAATTTGAGTTTTGTTGTTTTAAAACTTGCTTGACCTCTCTTTGGTGGAATTTACCTAAAAAGTGTCTTGGTGAGTAGTGGAGCTAAAATTTTGTTTTGGTGAAAGCTATATCACTAAAAGGGAGCTGGATTAAAGACTCAAGGTTGAATAACCTAAGGAGACAAAGCAAGGGACAACAACAACCTTACTTGAACAATACACAAATATACACAAAGGAACTACAAGTGAAGGAGTGCATAGAGTAAAACTTTAATTTTTGTGCATAAAAAGAAATAAAAATTGTTGACATAATTTCATTGTATTTATTTAGTTGTAATTTGCAAGAACTTTGATTAATTAGTGGATTAATACACTTTAGTCGATGAGTGTGTCTTCAAGGTTCCAAAGTGTCAAGAAGACTCACCTTAGGATTCGACTAGTTTTAAAGCTTTATAGATAACAATTTTCTTGTGTGTTTTATTGCTTTACATTGTTTTCTTGCATAAAACTTTGTTTTCATCTTTGATTGTGCTCTAAGTGAATTACTTAGAGAAGGGTTTGTGAAAGTATTGTGGAATAGAATCTGGCTAGAAAAGGCTTGGTACTTAAGTGATCCACCTCCCTTTCCTAGGAATCTATCTACCTACGGTACTCCACCTATCTTTCTTTTGGTAAATTGCTTCTAACACATAACTTTCAACATGTCTTCTCATTCTTCTAGCCCAAGTGAAAGTGATAAAAAGTCTATAAAAATCACTTTTAAAACAATTAGCCAAAGACTTTCAATCACTATCACGTAGACAATTGCAACATAAGGCCCAAATCATAGAAGATAAAAAAGAAAGGGATGTTCATCTTGCTATTTTAGAAGAGGAGTTGAAAATTGTGAAAGCAAAGGATGAATACATTAGAAACTTTAAAAAATCACATGCATCTAGTTCTAGGTCGAGTGACTCACATGCTGAGGGGAGTCTAAGAGTTAATGATTATTATCAACCTCCACCAAGAAGAACTAGAAGAGAGAGCCACAAAGAGACTAAGGCAGACCTACCTCATTTTTATGGAAAGGAAAATGTTGAAACATATCTAGATTGGAAAATGAAAGTAGAACAGCTTTTTTCTTGTCATCATGTTAGTGAGGAAAGGAAGGTACCCTTAGCCACTCTAAGCTTTCAAGGAAACGTTATGTATTGGTGGACAGCCCTAAAGAGAGATAGGCGCCTCCACATCGACCCTCCCATAGAATATTGGAATGACCTTAGGGGAGCCCTGAGATGCCGCCATATTCCTTCATACTACAATAGGGAGTTAATGGACAAGCTCCAAACACTCCAACAAAAGAACATGACTGTAGAGGAGTATAGGCAAAATATAGAGCTTTACATGATGAGAGCCTTTATTAGGGAGGAAGAAAAACCACCACCATAGCTAGGTTCCTCAGTGGTCTCAATCTTGAGATAAGAGATAAAGTGGAACTCTTGCCCTATAGGGACTTGAATGACTTGATCCAACTTTGTATAAAAGTTTAGCAACAAAATTTGGGAAAAGGATCAAGTCGTAAGGAGAATTCTTACTCTAACTCTTATCCCAAGAAGAGTACAAAAGAGAAAGGGATGATAGTCTTTCAAAATATAAACCCAAAGAAACTCCCAAAAGTGTAGGAAAAGATGTGTCTACCTCACAACCCCACAATAGAGATATCCAGTGCTTTAAGTGTCTTGGTAGAGGTCATATAACATCCCAATGCCCAAATAGGAGAACCATGATCTTAAGAGAGAGGGGTGAGTATAGAAACCAAGATAATGAGTCTAGTGGGGAAGAAGAGAAAGAAGATAGTGAGGGGGCATATCCTTGTGAGGGAGAATTAATGATGATCAGAAGAACCCTCAACAATCACCCTAGTGTGAACCATGAAACACAAAGAGAGAACATCTTTCATACAAGATCTAAAGTTTTAGAAAACATTTGTTCTCTCATTGTGGATAATGGTTTTTGCTGCAGTTGTTATAGCACTGGGATGGTTGAAAAACTTAATCTATAATTAGTACCTCATCCAAAACCTTACAAACTTCAATGGATCAATAAAGATGTGGAATTAACTGTAAACAAGCGAGTAAAAGTCAGTCTTTTTGTGGGGAACTATAAAGATGAGATTTTATGTGATGTAGTACCCATGGAAGCCTGTCATATCTTATTGGGAAGACCATAGCAATTTGATAAGAAAGCTATGCATAATGGTCTTAACAACGAGATTACTTTTACTCATAAGAAAATAAATTTTTAATTTATCCTTTTACACCATCACAAGTGGTAAAGGACCAAGTACAAATGAAACAAAAAAGAGAAAATGAGAGAAAAAAAAATAAAATAGAAAAGGCAGAAAAAGACCTTAGAGAGAAAGTTGAGGCGTGGGAGAAAAGTGTTTCTTCCCACAAGGTCATTCAGAAAGAAGAAAAATTTGAAAATAAAATTGAAAAGATACTTCTATCTGAACAACCTTCAGGTCTCCTTCTTTGTAAAGGAACACTTGCATGCACTGTCACACTTTCTAAAGTTTGTGAGCTACCTCCTCACGTCCAAAAACTTTTAAAAGATTTTGGTGATATATTCCCTAACTAAGGACCCATTAGACTTCCACCAAATAGATTTAGTTTCGGGAGCTAGTCAACCAAATAGACCGGCTTATAGAACTAATCCTGAGGAGACTAAGGAGATAGAGTCACATGTTAGAGGTATAGAACACCAAATAGATTTAGTTTCGGGAGCTAGTCAACCAAATAGACCGGCTTATAGAACTAATCCTGAGGAGACTAAGGAGATAGAGTCACAAGTTCAGGAATTGTTGGAGAAAGGCTGGGTTCAAAAGAGTCTAAGTCCTAGTGTTGTACCTGTTTTGTTGGTGTCAAAGAAAGATGGCAAGTGGAGAATGTGTTGTGATTGTAGGGCCATCAACAATATCACCATCAAATACAGGCATCCAATTCCTAGACTTGATGATATGCTTGATAAATTCCATGGGTCCACTATATTTTCTAAAATTGATCTCAAAAGCGGATATCACCAAATAAGAATCAAAGAGGGTGATGAGTGGAAAACTGCTTTTAAGACCAAAATTGGATTATATGAGTGGTTAGTGATGCCTTTTGGACTCACTAATGCACCTAACACTTTCGTGAGGCTTATGAATCATGTCCTAAGGGATTGCATAGGTAAATATGTAGTAGTTTATTTTGATGATATATTAGTATATAGTCAAAGCCTAGAGTCCCACCTAAGTCACCTTAGGGAGGTTCTTTTAGTGCTTAGGAAAAATAGTTTGTTTGCTAATATAGATAAGTGTACTTTTTGTGTAGATAGTGTATTGTTTTTAGGTTTTATAGTAAACAAAAATGGGGTACATGTTGACCCCGAGAAAATCAAAGCCATCCAAGAGTGGCCAACCCCATAAAAAATAGGAGATGTTAGGAGCTTTCATGGTCTAGCAAGTTTCTATAGGAGATTTGTTCCTAACTTTTCAAGTCTAGCTTCACCACTTAATGAGTTAGTGAAGAAAGACACTCCATTTTGTTGGACGGGGAAGCATGAGCAAGCCTTTCAAAGGTTGAAAGTTCAACTCACTAATGCACTCATTCTAGCTTTACCAAACTTTTCAAAAACTTTTGAGCTAGAGTGTGATGCATCGGGAGTAGGAATAGGTGTTGTGTTGTTGCAAGGTGGGCACTCAATTGCATATTTTAGTGAAAAACTTCATGGTGTCGCCCTCAACTATCCCACCTATGACAAAGAGCTCTATGCACTTGTGGGGGCCTTGCAGACTTGGGAACACTATCTAGTCTCAAAAGAATTTGTCATACATAGTGATCATGAGTCTTTGAAATATTTGAAGGGTCAACACAAGTTAAACAAAAGACATGCAAAGTGGATGGAATTTCTTGTGCAATTTCCATATGTTATAAAATACAAGAAGGGCAATACAAATATTGTGGCGGATGCTCTATCAAGGAGACATGCCCTCTTTTCTAAACTTGGAGCCCAAATTCTTGGATTTGAAAACATACCTGAACTTTATAAAGAAGATCATGATTTTGCACCCACTTTTGTTGAGTGCCAACATAGAGCACAAGGAGGTTTTTATGTTTCTGAGGTGTACTTATTTAAAGAAGGAAAACTTTGCATACCCCAAGGAACACATAGAAAACTCCTTGTAAAAGAAGCACATGAAGGAGGACTCATGGGCCATTTTCGAGCTTGGGAGACTTGTGTACTACCTGGTCTTGATTTAGTGGAGCAGTTAATGTCCATTAACAATATGGATATTAACCACCTGCAGTTAACCATGTATCTTGCTAGTGTAACCGCTCTAATACAGTTGAAATCATCCCCACCTAGTTGTGAAGCTCGACATCACTCTTTTTTCCAAAATGTTATTAATACACGTCATGACTCTTTAAGTTTATAAATACAATCACGAAGAATATTTCTCACTTACTCAATACTTGATATTTAATTGCTACTCAAATATTATTATACTCTTAGTTACTTGAGTGTTGGAGAGTTTTCGATCTGTGGACTTCCAATCAACTTTATCAACTAAATTTCGTTAATTCTTCAAGATGGAGATCAATTATCAGTGGCAACTCGAATGACTCAATAAGAACACAAAGTAAAAACCAAAGGAAAATGAATATAGATGAAACACAAAGATACAACCGAAGATGCAAAAATACCAATCAAAGTTGCATATAATGACGCCAGCACGAATGAGTGGACAGTTCACAAACCAATGTTGAAGAAGACAGAAAAAGAGTGAGAAGTAGTGAGAGTGATGAACACTAACCAGGAACAGGGTGAAGGTATCGTGAGAAACAAATTGAAATTGCATAATCCTAGCTTAAAATTAGGCCTAGTATGTCAGATTAAAATGTAAATGAGTTATTATTATGTCTTACAAGTAAACCATCACAATTATGATCTATTATGTCCTTTTTAGTCACAATCTATAAATGTATTATAAAAATATCATTGCATCATTTATTATAACCCTCATTGTCATGGAATTCTTGTATTTTTACATTAGTGAACGTTTGAGAAATAAAATACAAGCCACCATCAATATTGGAAGAAGGACTGAGCAAAAGGAAGTCATACGGTTTGCAGTGATATCATTGGGAGATATGACCACCATAGAGATGTGGTAGCTGATCATAAGGAGACATGTTGGCAGATACAATAGACACCATCCAACATTCCTAGGCATCAACAAAGCAATTGTCAAAATGGATGTCAAAAAGCAGAATGCATTTGTGGTCGAAAACGACATAAAGTCCGTGTCTGACATCACTGATTTCCCTTCATAAACATTGGATGAATTTGATGGCACATGACTTAGAATGAGAGTGTTATTAGTTCCAGCTGAATCAATCTGATGAAATCCACCAGGTGGACTCAGTACGCTTGATAGGTTGTGGTTGCAATAAGAGTAGCCACTATCATGTACGCGTTCCGTATCTCATCTGACATGTTCTCTCTCATACCAGTTTTTCGAATTAGCGACTCATGCATTGATAACGTTAACGAATTGAATTTCCTAAATATCCTAACTCTTGCTTCAGCCCTCACCAATTTTTTTTTAATTTCTTGGTTGATTAGTATATCACATGCCCTTTTGCCCATCAAATTTGCAGCATCTAGATCTGTCATCACCTCTATTAACAATTTCATTGCCTGTACACACAATATTGTTCACAACAAGCTTCCAATGAGTTAGATAAATCACTCTAATTAATAACTTCTAATTAATAACTTATGAATTGGTTTAACTGCAATCCAATTATAAAATCTTTTCAGTTTCCAATAAATGTTCGTAGGTATTTTCAAGCATTTGTTGAGAAATTTAAACCACACTTAACTGAACTATATTTTTTTTTTAGTTTTCTATTCTTGAAAAACTTTTACTATTGTGTCTTCATTACTAAACTTTTCTGGATCCCAGAAGATTGTTTATACGTTATAATTAAACTTAACTCTTTTCATCTTGTGACTTTTTTATGTTGTTATTTGTGTTTTATACCTATCAATACTAAATTCATAGAAAGGGGCAGAGAGATTTAATGATACCTCCGTGTCATTCTTTCTTGCTGCAATGTGTAAAATGGTGTTGCCCTCAACATCTCTCTGGTTCAGAATGGTTTGCAACTCAACCGTATTTGTCATGAGCCACCTAAGTAAGAACTCAAAAGCCTCAAACTTCTGGTATTTAACAGCAAAATGTAGTGCAGTCTCATTTCTAACAGTCAAATCTTTTACGGAATTTGGACAAGCTTTCAGACTCACTGTTAAAAGATTTATATCTCCGTATTGACTTGCAAAATGCAAAAGAGTGAGACCTCCTGGCTCGAACGAGTTCTTTGTCCATCTCTATAAGATGAAGGACCATTGTAAAATGGCCATGTTCTAGAGCAAGGTGGACCGGTCTCAGTCCTTCGGGATTGAATTTCCATGAAAATGAAGGTTTTAATATCATGATCTCTTTGGCAAATTGAACATGCCCCGCACGTGCTGCAACATGCAAAGGAGTTTCAACGAATGGTGTGGAATCTATCTCTTCTAAAACATGAGGATTATGCACAATCAATCTGTATAGACTGTCTATGTCTCCCTGTTGTGCTGCACGCTCCATCGTCCTCACACCCTTCACTTCTTTGGGATATTTCTGACTTTTTCAAGAGTTGTGTGTTTTCCAAACAACGATTTGAGTTATGAAGACTATGTTGGAATCAATTTGAACTTCAATCTCATTATATAGTAAAAAATTAGTTGTTAATACGTAGTCAAAAATTTGTTTTTAATATGTAGTTGTTATGTGGGAATAATTTTTATAGAGTGTGAAAGTAATCTTTTTGTAATTAGTAAGGTAACAAAAGTTGTTATTGAAAGGAAAAAGATGTTTTTTCTTTTTTGTCATGGTTAGGTAATAAGAAAATAATAAATACTTTCATTAATTTGACTATTTTTATTTTAAATTCAAACTAATTGTCGATAGATGTTAAACAAAAGGATGTTGTAGTTTAGTGTAAATGTACATATAATAATTATGTTGGGCGAAAATACTTTAAAAGTTATTATGAGCGACGTATTTAAAAAAAAAAATTCAACGAGGATGTTTAAAAATTATTATTCACCCTTATATCTTTTTGTCTACTTTTTTTTTATCTATCTTTATAAAATAAATTTTAATATTTAAAAATATCAAATTGCTAAAAAGAACTTTGCATCATATATAAATTATTATAATATATTTAAAATATAACTATTCATCAAAATATTTACAATTTTAAATATAATACATTTATATATATTTAAATTCATTTATTCAAATAGTATATGTAACCATATGCGTGTTCTTAAGTTTAAGGACGTAGAATTAAGAAACAGTACTGGAAAAACTATGAATAATTATTTATATTTGGCAAGACTTAGCACCCTTAGTCTTTGTTCCACCCCAAAGGTTATATATATGGAGGAGGTTACACCTGGAAGTTGCTTAGATGACCTAAGTTGTCTTTAAAAATATTTATCATCAAAAAGATATAGTAAGTGCACTAAGTGAATAGATATTGAATTGAATATCCTTGTGAATGCATATATAATTAAATGTTTCACTTCTCACTGAAATGGAGTTGTTGGTGTTCTCTCCTTGTTTAACAGAGGCAATCTCAAGAGGTCATAAAAAAAGCTTGATCCAAAATGGAACAAAGAAAAATAAACTAGAGATTCACAATGACAATAATTAGTTACTTGAGTATGCCTTAAAAGGTTAATGTTTAGATTTGATGTTATAACTTTGAAGAACCTAACAATTTCTTTGGCTTGGTGCCCTGTGTTCCTAGTAGTTGTATTCCTCATTTATTAGTTATTTGTTTGTCCTATAGTAATATACTTGTTAACCAATTTTTTAAAACAAGTTATTTTATCTAAATAAATTGAAATAGTAAATAATAATCAAATTTAATTTTTATTGATTTTTTATAATTTTTTTATTTCTCAATTTAAACTACTGTTGCATTGAATTTCTTTTCTTATAATTTCTATTATGTGTAACTATCGTAACATCATGTAATAAAATATGTATTACTTCAATTTGTAATACAATAGAAACCATCCCACATACAATAGAGAAGGGCTGAATATTTTGCCGACCTTTTTATTTTAAGCAAAGATTTGGACGGCAAGTGCTCATGTATTTGGTACCATATGTATTTGTCGCAAATGAAAAATATTTTAAGATTATGGAATCTTTGTTAATATCTGTTTAAGAAAAACATTGGAAAATTTCCTAAGAATAAAATAGTATAAGAAATGGAATTTTGAATTGGAGAGTTGCTTGGTCTGTAAGTAAGATTACGTTTAATTTAATTAATAAAGCAAATTATTAATAAGTTTTGGTTAGTGTTTTAGAGAATTTGATTTGATTGGCTTTATATGTTGGTACAACGTAGGTTTTGTAATTCATTATATTTTATGAAAGTTTTAAAATTAATATCATGTGAAAATTTTATGGAGGTTTTGAAATTTATAATATGTATTAAAGTTTTGAAATTCTTAGTATTTTATAAAGATTTTTAAATATATGATATTTAAATAAGGATTTGAAGATTTCTGTTGTTAAATATATTTTTTCTGGAGTTTAAAACCGCTTCGTGAAACACTTTTTCAGATGATTTAGTTGGAAAATCTGAAACCTTATATGAATGACTTAACGAAAATTTTAATTATTATTTATATAAAAATAAATTTTTGCTAAAATCATTTTGTTTTAGTTTATATTCTTTTGACTACATTTTTATCTATATTTATAAAATAAATTTTAATATTTAAAAATATCATATTGTTAAAAATAACTTTGCATCATATATAAATGATTATAATATATTTATAATATAACTATTCATAAAAGAAAAATATAATTACAAGTTTAAATATCAAACTAATTATATATTTAAATAACTTTATACTTATATGTAATCATATACGTGTTCTAAGGTTCAATTACTTAAGAAACAACAACGGAGAAATTATGAATAATTATATATATTTGACAGGACTTCTAATCCTTAATCTTTGCCAAAAAGTTATATATGGAAATTGCTTAGATGACCTATAAGTTCTGTGTTATTTAATTTGTTTTAATTATACTATTTATTTTTTACTTTAAGTATGTTTACATGTCAACGGTTAAAAGAGTATAAAGTAGGTATAAGCAACAATTTTTACTTAATAAAATATATTAATTTATTTTTTTCTTACTCAAAATAGTTGGAAAAAAATGTTGCATATTGCTTTTAAGCAACAATTATAAAACATATACTATAAAAATTTAAAATAATTATTATTGCTATTCAAATTCCTTTACGCTAAATTATAAAAATATGTATTATGAAAATATCACAGCATCATTTATTATAACAGTTGAATTATAACTGTCATGGAATTCTTATACTTTTACATTAGTGAACGTTTGAAAAATAAAAGACAAGCCAAAATCAATACTGCAAGAAGGACTAGGTAAAAGGAAGTCATGAGGTTTGCAGTGATATCACTGGGAGATATGACCATAATAGAGACGGAGTAGCTCATTACAAGGAGCCATGTTGGCAGATACAATAGAAACCATCCCACATTCCTAGGCATCAGCAAAATAATTGTGATAATGGCGGTCATAAAGGCCCACGCATTTGTGGTTGAAAATGCCATAAACTTCGTTTCTGACATCACTGATTTCCCTTCATAAAATTTGGATGAATTTGATGGCCCATGATCTTGAATTACAGTGTTATTAGTTCCAACTGCATTAATTTGACGAAATCCACCAGGTGGACTCAATACTGCTTGATAAGTTGTGGTTGCAATAAGAGTAGCCACTATCATGTACGCGTTTCGTATCTCATTCGACATTTTCTCTTTCATTCCAGTTTTTCGAATTATCCATTCATTCATTGATACCATTAACGAAAGCACTTTTCTAAATCTCTTAACTCTTGCTTCAGCCCTCTCCAAATTCTTTTTAATTTCTTGGTTCTCTATTATATCAATTGCCCTTTCACCACTCGAATTTGCAGCATCTATATCTGTCATCACCTTTATCAACAATTTCATTGTCTGTAGACACAATATTGCTCACAACAACAACTTAATTATAGCTTGCAGTGTTAGATAAATCACTCTAATTAATAACTTATGAATTGGTAACTGGAATCCAATTATATTCCAATAAATGCTTGTAGGTATTTTAAAGAAGTTAACTATATCTATCAAACTATTTTTTTTAGTTTTTCTAATCCGAAAAACTTTTATAAATATTTTGTAATTGATATTGTGTTTATGTAATATAGATTAGTTTTCTTGTTTAAGTATAATATAGTAGTTAATTTTCTTCAAAAAGAAAATGACATTTGGTAGTTTTTCAATTAAAACTGAAATTTATACATATATTTGTCTCTATTATCTGGATCGTTTACCAGAAGATTTGTTTATACATTATAATTATACTTAACTCTCTTCCTTTATCTCTTGTTCATCTATCTCCGGTAACTTTTTAAGTTGTTATTTGTGTCTGACAACACTAAATTCATAGAGACACAGAGAAATTTAAATAATACCTTGGTGTCATTTTTCGTTGCTGCAATGTGTAAAATGGTGTTGCCCTCCACGTCTCTCTGGTTCAGAATGGTTTGCAACTCAATAGTATTTGTCCTGAGCCACAGAACTTAAAAGCCTCAAACTTCTGGTATTTAACTGCAAAATGTAGTCCAGTCTCATTTCTAGTAGTCAAATCTTTTACAGAATCTGGGCAAGCTTTGAGAATCACTGTTAAAAAATTTATATCTCCGGATTGACTTGCCAAATGCAGAAGAGTGAGACCTCCTCTCATTTTGGCTCGAACGAGTTCTTTGTCCATCTGTATAAGGTGATAAACCATTATGGCGTGACCATGTTCTAGAGCAAGATGGATCGGTCTGAGTCCTTGGAGATTGAATTTCCAAGAAAATGAAGGTTTTAATATCATCATCTCATTGACAAATTGAACATGTCCTGCACGTGCAGCAACATGCAAAGGAGTTTCAACAAATGGCATCGAATCTATCTCTTCTAAAACACTTGGATTCTGCCCAATCAAGGAGTATAGAGTATCTATGTCTCCCTGTTGTGCATACTCCATCCTCATCACACTCTTCATTTCTTGGGGTGTTTCTTGGCTTTGTCAAGCTGTTGTCAGTTTCCAACAACTGTTTGAGTTATGGAAGACTTTGTTGGAATTGATTTGAGCTTCAATCTTAATATATATAAATGAGACCACAAGTTGCAATAAAGGAATTTTTTTTGTCATTGTTATTTGGTGATAAGAAAATAATAAATACTTTTCATTAATTTGACTTTTTTGTTTTAAATTCAAACTAATTGCTCATAGTGCTACTTTTTTTTAAAATAAATCTAAGAATTAATAAAAATATCTAATTAGTCTTTTAATTAAAAGTACTTTTAAATGTTAAACAAAAAGGAGTATAAATGTAGATATAATAGTTATAAAAATGTTTTAAAAGTTATTTTCAACGAAGTATTTTAAGAAAAAAATTATATCTTTTTGGTCTTATCAATATTTATAAAATAAATTTTAATACTTAAAAATATCAAATTGTTAAAAATAACTTTGCATCATATATAAATTATTATAGTATATTATATAACTATACATCAAAATATTTATAGTTACAAGTTTAAATATAATACTATTTCTATATTTGAATACTCTTATTCAAAATATTACATTTTTATATATAACCATATGCGTGTTCTGAAGTTTAAGGACGTACAATTAAAAAACAGCAACTGAGAAATTATGAATATTTATATTTGGCAAGACTTTTTTGTTTTAAATTCAAAATAATTGTCAATAGATGCTACTGTTTGTTTAAAACATAAATCTAAATATTAAAAAAAAATATTTGATTTAGTCTTTTAATTACGTGTACTTACTTTAAATGTTAAACAAACGGATGTTGTACTTTAAATGTTAAGCAAAATGATGTTGTAGTTTAGTGCGTAACATTGTAAAATTATTACGTTATGTTTATTTCATTTTATTTTTATCAGTTATTTTATTATAGTGTATAAATGCTTTAAAATTTATTTTCAATGAAGTATTTTAAGAAAAAAAAATTATTTTAACGAGCGTGCTTAAAAATTATTATGCACCTTTATATCTTTTTCGTCTACTTTTTTATATATATTTATAAACTAAATTTTAATATTTAAAAATATCAAATTGTTAAAAATATTTGCATCATAATATAAATTATTATAGTATATTTTTTTATTATGAAAATGAAGCTACCATTAAGGGAAAGGTGATTACGATAAGGTCCAACCAGAAAGATGCTCGGAAGTGTTATGAGAGCAGCTTAAAGAACAGAAGGAGTTACAACTCTGCCGCTATTTCTCATGAGAGGAAAGTAGTCGAGGTCCTGGAAGCCGAGTTAGGCCATAAACAACCGTCGGGACCAGGTGGTGACGTCCGAGAACGGGAAATCGAAGGAAAGTTGTTCAAGCTTGGTGCCTCGCTAGGTCAGGAGTTGCAAGACCAGATAGCTGGGGTGATAGTCAGGCACCTGGACGCGTTCGCATGGTCCTCCGCTGACATGCCTGGGATAGACCCTGATTTCCTATGCCACAGGCTCACTATGGACAACAGGGTTTGACCAGTCGTTCAGAGGAGGAGAAAGTTTAATGAAGAAGGCGCTTAATCATCAAAACGGAAACTCAGAAGTTGTTGAACGCCGACCATATCAGGGAGATCCAGTACCCTGAATGGTTAGCAAACGTGGTGCTGGTTTAGAAGGCTAATGGCAAGTGGAAGATGTGCGTCGACTTCACATACCTGAACAAGGCGTGTCCAAAAGATTCATACCTGCTGCCGAGCATTGACTCCTTGGTGGACAGTGCCTCAGGGCGTCGACTACTGAGTTTCCTGGATGCATTCTCGGGGTACAGTCAGATTCGGATGCACCCCAATGATGAGAGTAAGACTGCTTTCATGATGGAGCTCGCCAACTATTGTTACAAGGTCATGCCCTTTGGCCTAAAAAACGTTGGCGCCACTTACCAACGTCTGATGGACGGGATTCTCGCCCCCATGCTCGAGCGAAATGTGCAGGCGTACGTAGACGACATGGTCGTTACCTCCAAGGAGAAAAAGCAGCATATGGTCGTTACCTCAGGGCGCCGACTACTGAGTTTCTTGGATGCATTCTCGGGGTACAGTCAGATTCGGATGCACCCCAATGATGAGAGTAAGACTGCTTTCATGATGGAGCTCGCCAACTATTGTTACAAGGTCATGCCCTTTGGCCTAAAAAACGTTGGCGCCACTTACCAACGTCTGATGGATGGGATTCTCGCCCCCATGCTCGAGCGAAATGTGCAGGCGTACGTAGATGATATGGTCGTTTCCTCCAAGGAGAAAAAGCAGCATGTGACAGACCATGAGGAACTGCTTGCGACCATAGGCAAGTATAACCTGAAGTTAAACCCCGAAAAAATGTGTGTTCGGAGTAGAGGCAGATAAGTTCCTTGGGTTCATGCTAACCGAGAGGGGCATAGAAGCCAACCCTGATAAGTGTGCCGCCATCATCGAAATGAGAAGCCCTGCCACTGTCAAGGAAGTCCAACAGTTGTCTGGACGAATGACAACTCTATCTCGTTTCCTATCGGCCAGTGGAGAAGAGGGTTACCCGTATTTCGAGTGCTTAAAGAAGAATAATCGCTTTGTGTGGCCCTCTGAGTGTGAGAAAGCTTTCGTCCAGTTGAAGGAGTATTTGGCCAGTCCCCTTGTCCTTGGTAAGCCAATGGCGGGCGTCCCTCTCCGCCTGTATTTTTCTGTCACAGACCGGGCGATTAGCTTAGTAATAGTGCAAGACTAGGACCAGGTTCAGAAGCCAGTTTACTTCATAAGCAAGGTGCTACAAGGGCCTAAGGAGCATTACCAGGCGATCGAGAAAGCTGCGCTGGCAGTAGTCTTCACAGTTAGGAGGCTACGACACTATTTTCACAGCTTCACCATGATAGTGATGATTGATCTGCCTATCCACAAGGTTTTACAGAAACCTGACCGAGTTGTCCGAGTTTGACATCCATTATGAGCAAAGAGGGCTAATTAAAGGGCAGGTATATGCTGGTTTTGTGGTTGAGTTGATGTCTGGGGGTCCTCAATCAGATCCCAAGGGTTTTCGGTGGATATTGTCAGTAGATGGTTCTTCCAATCTGCAAGGCAGTGGAGTTGGGGTAATCCTAGAAGGGTCTAGTGGTCTGTTGATCGAACAGTCTCTGAAGTTCGCATTTAAAGCTAGCAACAATCAGACCGAGTATGAGGCATTGATAGTTGGGATGATGTTATCACAGGAGTTAAGAGCTCAAAACCTGTTGGTGAAGGGCGATTTGTTACTTGTTACCGAAGAGGTAATGGGTAGATACCAAGCCAAGGACCCGCAATTGTCGCATACCTCAAATACATCATGTTGCTGAAAGAAACCTTCGTTGAGTTTGAGCTTGTGCACGTGCCGAGAGAGCAGAATTCCCAAGCCGACCTCTTGGCCAAACTAGCCAACTCGAGAAAGGGAAATCGTCCAAGAAACCCTGAAGGCCCCTAGAATAGCAGAAGAAAACCTACCTAGGGAGGTCTTGGTGGTAGGTGCCCAGGGAGGAAGGAGTCACAGATCGTTGACCCAGGAAACACTGAAAGTTCCCCGAATAGTGGCATGGGAGGCGCTGGTGATAGATGTCGTTTTGCTGTCAAATTAATATGATTCTAGCGTAGACTTGTCTAACACTAGAGAGATGATAGTATAATTGTGGTCAGATGACCCCAAGTCGTTTCCCAATGAATCCAATAGTGATTTCAGTGAATAGAATTCAAAACCTATCTACAAACAATGAAAGTTAGCAATAATGGTAAAGTAAAAGGGGTTGCGATCGTTAAGCAGGAAAATATAAACGATGATTTAAATCAGTAAAGAATACAAATTGACTCCCAAGTTCTTCCACCAATGAATTCTTCACAGACTCTCTAAAGATTATTCCTTTCTCAATCCTCAACAGAGCTAAACTAGATTGAGCATGCTCCAAACCTAATTCAACTGAAGCTCACCAGTAAAGCATGCATCTACCGGTTTAATCAATACCCACTTTGTTCCATGCGTATACTCCATGGGAATGCTTATCTCCTCTCTCTTGAATCATGCGCCTAAGAAATTAATTAGAACAATACGAACTAACTAAGAAACCAAAGTTTAAGATAAGGAAGACTCTCAATCATGCGTTCAAGTACAACCTCTCACAAAAACTAGTTTTCCAGGAGATTAGACAATAAAAACAACTGCTATAGAGAATTAAAAATAGAAACTTTTATTGATCAAAACCTCAGAACTCAATGGGGAATCACAAAGGAATCAACCAAAAGGTTTAGCTTTCCATGCGGAGGCAAAAGAATTACAAATAAGAAAAGAAACTAAGAAAACCCTATGAAGTTCCCCCTTTTCTCCATGATGCTTGTGTCCTTTTATAGACTTCTCTGCTCCAAGGATCTTGGGAAAATATTGTAGTTTATATTTTGTTAACTATTTCCAAGTTTCTATCTTTCCAGAATTCTTGTATTTTGCAGAAGATTTGCTTCCAATTTTGTTTATGAGATATTGTAGATTTTATTTTCTCTTTCTTCTCCTCAGAATTTGTTTCCTGTTTTGGTTCAAGAAGCAACTTGGACTTTGGCATATTTGGCCCATTCACAAAGGTATATGCTTCCTCCGAATAATTTACTCTAAAAACACAAAATTAACAATAATAATAGTTAAGGCCCAAATAAACCCAATTATAAGAATATTAATTAAAAAAATGGATTTATTTATTATTATAGTCCAATAATCTATGAATAAGGCTAGTGAGTGTGAATAAATATATGCTCATCAAATACCCCCACACTTATCCTTTTGCACTCCCGGGCAAAACACTCTAAGGTTTAAAAAACAAAATAAAAAATGAAAATAGTGCAAATAACAAATAGGAAATTCTAAGAATGCATAATGACAAACATTATATAATTTCAAGAAATCAAGGAATCAAGAAAAATGTGAATGGAAATTCCTATATTTTAATATACAAGCAGGAAATTGAAATCAAAATTGAAAAACTTCACTGGACACTCTCCAACTCTCAAGTGTTTAGGGTTTGTATTTACACTCAGCACTCATGCAGACAAACACTACCATATGCTTAGCAAGACTCTAATATTCACAACAATCGAAAAACATGGAATCAAAGATCAAGAGGACTTCATAAGGGATGTAATGAGGCTAAGGTAAAGGTAGGTAAAAAGGGAAATTAAGCTTAAAAACCATAGAAAAACAAAGGAGCAATGGAGGATAGGTCTAAAAACAAGTGTAAGTATCATGACAATTCAACTCCTCTTTTTATTTCAAGATATCATTTTTGTTCATATAGTAGACAGTCGATCCAATGTATTAGAGGATCCACTCTTATTTTCTTTATTTTGCTTTGCTTTTCTTTTCTTTTTTGTTGTATTCCCTTTTTTTTATCCCTTTTCTTTTTTTTTCTTTTTTTTTCTTTAAAACTGAAGAGGTAAACTATGAAAATGAGATACACCCCCACACTTATTCAAAAACTTATTCCCAAATAATTTCAAAGCTCCTTTATCTTCTAAGGTAGGGACAAACATGGTTTTTTTGTTTTGAGGCTTGTAATGAGGGTTAAAAATAAGAAAAAGGCTATAGGCTCTAGGGGCTAACAAATGGATTATCATAAAGGTAGGCTAATATGGCTAGTAGGTTAATTTAAACAAAGAATGTCTCTATCATATCAGTTCATGCACGTAAATCACAGTTGTAAAACAAAGAATCCAGCTAAGTTCTAGAGTATAAGCAAACATGAGTGAAAACACACTAAAAAGATAATTAAATAATATATCAATTAAGGCTCAAAACACACTTCGGACATTCTATCAAAAGATTTAACCCAAGATTTCTTATAACCAACTTATTTATCAATTTTTAAGAAAATCCAAACAAATAATATCAAGAAACCAAGATTTTCAATAATTATAAAACATGTTAGCCATTAGACAATCCTAAAATGCTTATTTATTTTAACAGAAGCAAAAATAAATTCAAACAAATAAATAAATAAACACAAAATAAAACAACAAAAGATAAATTCTAAACTATGATTCTCCTCCCCCACACTTAAATCATACATTGTCCTCAATGTAAAATCAACAAATAAATGTGTATAATAAAAGTGAGAGAAGAAGTACTCCTTCATTCAGCTTGAGGGAAGTGGCAGTTGCAGCTGTTTCAACCATCCCCTCTACAGTACAAGCCAAGACTCTTCATCTACAGTGGTGTAGAAACACTATTAGCTGGAGCATCTAACCAAAGCATGCAGTACCTTGGTAAACTATGTAACAAAAATATTATGATGAAGAAACCTTGAAATAGTGGATGGAACTGGGGTAGGTCTGGAGGGCGTGTGAAATGGTACAATTTCTTCCATGAACGGATGATGGTATTGTCCAGAGTATAGATGGAAGATGTAAATTTATTCAATATAGACGATCTAATATGGTTAATTGTTTAGGGATCGTCTAAGGGTTGTGGTCTAAGGCTAGACAGTCTAGCTAGGGTAAACGGTCTAGTTGGGGTGGGAGATGGAATGAAATGTAAGCTAGGAGGTGGTGGTTGTTGGTAAAGGCTGCTTTCAAACGTTCCAATTATGATAAAAGGTGTAGCCAATGGAGATGATGACATGAGTGATATGGGTTTCACCTTAAATAATGGAGGTTGTACTCTTTGAAGCTTTAAGGATGGAAGAATAATATCATCTTCTTCTCCACTAGCATTGTCTACTTGAAGGATGGGTAACATCTGCTCTTCCTCTTCTTGTATTACCTCCAAAACTATGTTAGAGCCATCTGATAGTGCACAATCTTGTTCAGTAGATTCAGCAAGTATAACAGCATCAACAACTTCTCCATCAAGACCTGCATCACAAAAGTTAGTGCATTCCAAGAACTCATCTATCTCATCATCTGTTCATTTAATTGGATTGGAAAAGTTAAAATCTCCTAGAAACTCAAACACATTTTCATCCTTAGTGTTTATGTGATGCACTAAATGATCTTCACATGTCACAACTTTTAGTCCCTCATGACTTAGCAATGATTTCTCCTCCATCAATAGAGGTTGGACAGTAGCAGTCAATGGTGTAACAATCTTAGGTTCAGCTAGCTCAGCTTCATGCAAATCATTCGAATTAACTTTAAAAATAGTTGATATGCCCCACTTCTTTTCAAGAGTGTCTATGGCAGAGGTAGGTGCTTCAGTGCCTGGATTAAGAGTTATATCTGGATCATGAGGTGATTTCATCTCTTGAACATAATCTGCAATCTCTCCAATCAATTGATTAGTTTTCTTTTTTCTTGCTACAACATCAGCCTCTTCTTGAATTTTTTCATCTGCCCATTCTTGAAATTTTATGTTAATCTTCGTCATTTGCCTCATCAACTCCTCTAAAGTTGGTTCTTCCTTTGGAATTGCAATTTTGTTAGTCGTCCATTCTTGATCATATTTCATGTTGATCTCCTTCATTTGCCATGGTTCTTCCTTTTGAATTGCAATTTTGTCATCCGCCCATTCTTGAAATTTTATGTTAGTCTCCGTCATTTGCCTCATCAACTCCTCTAAAGTTGGTTCTTCAAGATTACGAGGAGTCTTATCAGTTTGCACAAATGGTTGAAAAGATGTTTGACTTTCATCAAAATAGTTTTGCTGATAATATGGTTGTTGTTGAGGTTGCTCATAAGACTATTGACAATATGGATTATAATGTTGAGGCTGCTGAAAGTGAGGCTCACATTGCTGCAGAGGTTGTTCATATTGCTGATAATATGAATTATAATGTTGAGGCTGTTGAAAGTAGTGTTCACATTTCTGTAAAAGTTGTTTATAAAACTGTGAAGATTGCTGCAAATATGGCTCACAATGAATATCATAATTGTAAATTTGTTCAGCTAATTTTCGTTCCATTTTAGAATTGAAAACAAGGGAGATATGTAATGGACACCAACACCTATTAGAAGCCTCAGAGCAAACTTTTTTTTTGAAAATTGAAAAGCAAACCAAGTAAACTCCCAGGAAAGAGAGGTGAGTCACAAGTGGACAAACTTAGAAACCAAGTCTTTTCTAGTCAGAGTCTTCCCTGAATTGCTTTCAATATTAAAAAATCAAAGAGTAGCAATTGAAGTCTCTACCCTAAATGCAAGATTCTGTTAAAAAAAACTAATGCAAATGCTACACTTAATGCTTAAAAAAAATAGTTAGAGAAAAAAAAATTATGCTAAAGTAAATAAAGAAATAAATATAGAAAATAAAAACATCAATAATAAAAATAAAACAAAAATAGAAATAAATAAAGAATGACAAAAAAAATAAAAAATAACTAAAAACAGAAAAGATATAAAATAAAGACAAAACAAAATAAGATAAAGATAAAAGATATAAAGGAATAAAATAAAACAAATCAAAACAAAATAAAGATAAGATATATAGGAGATAAAATAAAATAAAAATAAATCAAAACAAAATAAAGATAAAAAATATAGGAGATAAAGATATAAAGAAAGAAAATAAAACAAATCAAAACAAAATAAAGATAAAAGATATAAAGAGAGAAAATAAAAACAAATCAAAATAAAATAAAGATGAGAGATATCCTAAATATTTTTTTTTTCCATTTTTCTTTTATTGCTATACTAAATAAATAAAAACTAATAGGAAGAAAACACAGGTTAAATATGCAGAAAATAAAATTAGGAAAATTAAAAGAAAATTATGCAGATAAAACGAAAAACCTGATAACCAAAATCAAATTGGATTCCCCGGCAACGGCGCCAAATTTGATAGCTGTCGTTTTGCTGTCAAATTAATATGATTCTAGCGTAGACTTGTCTAACACTAGAGAAATGATAGTATAATTGCGGTCAGATGACCCCAAGTCGTTTCCCAACGAATCCAATAGTGATTTCAGTGAATAGAGTTCAAAACCTATCTGCAAACAATGAAAGTTAGCAATAATGGTAAAGTAAAATGGGTTGCGATCGTCAAGCAGGAAAATATAAACGATGATTTAAATCAGTAAAGAATGCAGATTGACTCCTAAGTTCTTCCACCAATGAATTCTTCACAGGCTCTCTAAAGATTATTCCTTTCTCAATCCTCAATAGAGCTAAACTAGATTGAACATGCTCCAAACCTAATTCAACTAAAGCTCATCAGTAAAGCATGTGTCTACCAGTTTAATCAATACCCACTTTGTTCCATGCGTATACTCCATGGGAATGCTTATCTCCTCTCTCTTGAATCATGCGCCCAAGAAATTAATTAGAACAATACGAACTAACTAAGAAACCAAAGTTTAAGATAAGGAAGACTCTCAATCATGCGTTCAAGTACAACCTCTCACAAAAACTAGTTTTCCAGGAGATTAGACAATAAAAACAACTGCTATAGAGAATTAAAAATAGAAACTTTTATTGATCAAAACCTCAGAACTCAATGGGGAATCACAAAGGAATCAACCAAAAGGTTTAGCTTTCCATGCGGAGGCAAAAGAATTACAAATAAGAAAAGAAACTAAGAAAACCCTATGAAGCTCCCCCTTTTCTCCTTGATGCTTGTGTCCTTTTATAGGCTTTTATGCTCCAAGGATCTTGGGAAAATATTGTAGTTTATATTTTGTTAACCATTTCCATGTTTCTATCTTTCCAGAATTCTTGTATTTTGCAGAAGATTTGCTTCCAATTTTGTTTATGAGATATTGTAGATTTTATTTTCTCTTTCTTCTCCTCAGAATTTGTTTCCTGTTTTGGTTCAAGAAGCAACTTGGACTTTGGTATATTTGGCCCATTCACAAAGGTAGATGCTTCCTCCGGATAATTTACTCTAAAAACACAAAATTAACAATAATAATAGTTAAGGCCCAAATAAACCAAATTATAAGAATATTAATTAAAAGAATGGATTTATTTATTATTATAGTCCAATAATCTATGAATAAGGCTAGTGAGTGTGAATAAATATATGCTCATCAAGGAGGTAATCACTATCTCCTAAGGCAGCACGACTGATACCTGTTACTTCCTAGTGAGCCCGCAAAAGCAAAAGAGAGAAAAAGAAATTTGGGAAATTACACGTTGATTGATGGCAAGTTGTTTCATCATGGATATGCTCACCCTGCACATATTTGCATTAGTGGGGACCAGTGCACCCGTGTAATGACCGAGTTGCACGAAGGCATCTCTGGGAGTCATGTTGGAGGCCGAGCACTAGTGTTAAAGGTCATCCGAGCTGGATACTATTCGTCAACGATGAAAGAAGACTGTGGAAGATATGCTTGGCAATGTGAGCAGTGCTAGAAACACGCTGATTGGCATCACGCACCAACAGAGGAGTTGCGGTCAATTTACAGTCCATGGCCATTCCATACCTGGGGAATAGACATTTTAGGTCATTTCCCTTTAGTCGTACGTTAGATTAAGTACCTTGTGGTAGCTATTGAGTACTTCACCAAGTCAATTGAAGTCGAGCCTGTTGCCCAAATCATCACCCACAAGGTACAACATTTCGTATGGAAGTACATAGTATGTCGCTTTGGGGTTCCCAAACATTTGGTATCAGATAATGGAACACAATTCACCAGTCAGCAGTTAGGTAAACTATGCTCGGATCTCGAAATAAAACGGATATTCGCCTCAGTGGAGCACCCCAGACGAATGGCGAAGTGGAATAAGCCAACAGGGTCTTGCTTAGAGGCTTGAAGAGAAGGTTAGAAAAAGCCAAAGGAACCTGGGTAGAGGAGGTTCCCCGAGTTTTATGGGCTTATCACACCACGCCCCAGTCCACCACCAGAGAAACACCATTCAGTTTGGTGTATGGGACAAACATTATGATCCCTGTAGAGATTCAGGAGAGCTCTCCCCGGTTTCAGAATTTCGTTGCTGAAGAATCCAATGAGGGGAGGAAAGTAAATTAGAACTTACTAGATGAAGTTCGTGAGCTAGCACGTATTAAGTCTGAAGCGTTAAAAAGAAGATTCGAACTGAAACAGAGAACCAAGGCAGACCTCGGCAGTTCCAGGTCACCGACTTGGTAATGCGGAAAGCTCATCCTTACTAGTTGGAGAATAAGTTGTCTCCAAAGTGGACAGGATCGTTTCAAGTAGTTGAAGTGCTTGGGAATGGTGCATACAGGTTAGAAATCTTGCAAGGAGGACCTATCCCTCGGACATGGAACGCTGCTAACCTCAAGTTTTATTTTAGTTAATTTGATATTTTTTGTTGAACAATATGGTGCTGAAAAGGTGACGCTCTTTTTCCCTTGAAGAGGGTTTTTTAACGAGGTCACCTAATAAATGGTTGTTTATGAGATACTGTTACTTTCTTTTGTCTTTCTTGTTTGATTGTGATGTGCGATGCGACGACCTTTTCCTTGGAGAGGTTTTCTGAGAAAGGGCTGTGTGAGCAATCGATTACCATTGGCAGATAAATCGACCTTCCTCCCGAAGTTGCACTGGGGGTCAAGTTGCATAGATGCCTCATCCAGACCAGCATAGAATAAGTCAGGCTAACCCAGCGTGAAAGTAATCACTCGAGTCTAGGCGCTCTGTGGGATGAGTAAAGTTGCACTAATAGATCACCTGACCTAATACAGGATAAGTCAAGCTAGCCCGGTGTGAAAGTGATTACCTGAGTCTAGGTGCTCTGTGGGGTAAGTGAAGTTGCATAGATAAGTCGTTCAGATTGACACATGGTGAACTAGCTCGGTGTGTGAGATGAGCTAGTCGCATAGGTGAAACATACGATTGGTACTCAGGTGTTGCCAATCGCCTAAGTACAAGGGCTTTGTGAGAATGATTGTTTAGCTGCATAGCTCAATCACCCGAACACACGCCGTGCAAGGCGATACTTGGTGAATTCAAGGTAAGATACTACCTCGACGAGCATTAACTTGTAAAGGATATGGTGAATGGTCCGACAAAAGGTTAGTTTCGTTAAACTTTTTGATTTGTTAGCACTAAAAATGAGTTGATTAATTAAAGTATACTTAGGCGTGTACGCATTATCACAAGCTACTTGAACTAGTTGAAAGTAAAACACGGTACGCATAAGTAAAGATTTAAGGCGTTGACAAATGAAAATCATAATAAGATAAAGTATCAATGATTCATAATTACACCATAGTCAATCCCCTACTCTTCTACTAATTGCCCATCCACGCCTCTTTTGCTTGGTCCAAGTTGAGAGAAGTCCAAGCTCAAGTGGAGGTTGGAGACTGGAGGCTTGCTCGACAGCAACCTCGAATCCCACTAAGAGAGCTTGGGCAACTTCACCTTTGTAGCCAGTTTAAGCAAGTCCTCCTTATTAAAACGAGCCAACATCCTATTTGCAAGGAAGACACAGAAAATATTGGTTACATTACGCAAGCAAAAATTTTATTCTCTAAGGTTAAAGGGAAAAAAGTGTATTGGTGTAACTCTTTAAAGAGTCTGGATCAAATTCATTGGCCAAGAGGTAGGCAGTATCGAAGGTAATTGGGAGGCTTGTGAAAAATTTGCAAACCTCCTGATCAGCAGGAGCTAATTTGTGTAGACGCCGAGCAACCTTGAAGTTGGGTTTTTCAGAGGGAAAACCCATCTAGGAGGTCAGGATGCTTCTTATTAGCTCGGACCTTGAGGAAGTGGCCTTTAAAAGTTTTGTAAGATGATTGGAAGAGGGTAAGGATTCCCCTTCCAGAAATGCTATTTACAGAGACCCAGAGTTGGCGACCTAGTTTCTTCACCTCGAAGAGGTAAAGCAACATATCAACAGAGGGCAGGATACTGAGCTGGTCACAAAGAATGGAAAAGGCACGAACAAATGCCCAGCTATTGGGATGTAGCTGGGTAGGAGCTACATTGAGCTCGGTCAAAAGTTCTTTTTCAAAAACTGACAAAGGAAGACGAAGAAGGACTCTTTTAAAGACAGTGACATAGAAGTAGCAAAAGGGTTTGTTTGGGGATATGGCTTCGTCACAACATATTAGGTCATCTACCGCACAAGGGTCTAAGAAAATCCAATCATCTTCTTTGTCGAAGTGGCATTTACTTTTCCTAAGGGTTACTATTTTTTCGTGAAAGGTAAAGGAAGAGGTTTCGGTAAGGAGGTTTGGTGGTTCCCAGGGGTACAAGAATTTATAATCCATGGAAGGTTGCATCTAAACACAATCACATGCAGAAAAGCGAAAAATATCTCAGACTCAACACATCGTAGAAACAATTGAAGCAAGTATAAATTCATACGATGGAACAATAAAAGAGAAAAAAAACATAACCCAACATGCATATTGGAACTCATACAACAGCCTACGATTAATCAGTATCATGCGTAAGCATAAATGGATGAAAACATAATGGTCATAGGCAGAGCATGCGTTTCCGAAAGATAAAGAGTTGAGATGATAAAAAAGAGTACCTTTTGTGGTTGGAAGAAGGGAAACTTGGAGAAATGAGAAGGAACATGTGAGGAGCTCTGAATGATAAGAAGGAAAGGTGCAAGTTTTGATGGGTTTTGGGGGTTTTAGCGTTTTTGAAAAAAAGCTTTGAGAGAAGAGGGAATTCGAAATGGTTGAGTTTCGCTGCCACTAGTGGTAGGACACGTGGGCATGTGGGGCCGCGTACAGTAAAATGTCACTTCAAAGATGCTTTGTGCGTCGTGCCCCACCTACCTCTGAGAAATGGTCACGTCAGCGACCAAGGGTACTTAGGAGACTCTTCGCTTAGCCAAGCTCAACTCGAGCTTGGGGGACTTATGTACTGACCAGTACTCGGTTCTTTTGTGTATGCTCGATTACTTTGTGGAGTGGGAGTTCATCTCGGTCGTTGGGCCTGGGGGAGACCTGTGCGGAAGGCCTTTTTTCAGGGTAGGCCCAAAGCACGCGGTAGGGTTGTTACGAAAAGTAATTTCATATATACACCTGCTTATAGATATGTTTGGGGCAGTGAATATAATATTGTTGTTATTTTGCATTTTGTTGTGAGTATGTGGCAATATTTTCTATTGCATGTTTCTGTTTCATATTTATTACACATAGCTAGTTGTTGTTAACCCTAGTAAAGTAGGGAGATGCATTGGTAACAGAAAGTGGGCCTGCAAATGGCACCTGAAGATCATTGGTATCCCTGGCAGGTAGTTTTTCTGTTACAAATAAAAGATTAACATACTTAGTATATTTTCAGTTAAGATTCGCTTATCTCCAGGGAGAACGGTTGCATGTTGCATGTGTGGCAATAAAAGGAGAGTAAGTCTCCATGTAAAGGTACGCTATTTTTTATACACTTTTTTAACTGGTTACTTTCGGTGAACCCTAGTTGACTTGATCGTCGGAGTGTAATCAACAGGTAGGGCGCCCTCTGTCTCAATGGAACCTTATTCTAGTGCGACAAGGAGATGCGGAATCGGTTCTAGAAGAGGTAGATACAGAAGGGGTAGTTAAACCTGAAGTCAACCGACAACCCAGTCAACCGGCGAGAACACCCTTCTTTTGGTGGTCCTTTGATTGGTAGATTTGGATGCAATACCCGCAATGGGATTTATATATGAGGAGATAGATTGCGCCAAAGAGAAGATTAAAAGTAAGTTTAATAATATCAAGAAAAGGTAACATTTCTAACTTTCTTCCATTTTAAATTTAAATACTTATTTATTTGACTAATTATTTTTAATACATAATTGGTACGTAGTTAAGAACCTGTTTGGAAAATCATTAATCAGAGGTGGAATAATTAGCTTCATAGGCCTTTGCATGCAGTTGCCTATTACCTAAACCCCCAATTACACTATGAATCAAACTTTAGAAATGATGATGTTGAGGTGAAGGAGGGGTTGTACATATGCATGAGAAGATTGGTTAGTAACGTTGCAGAAAGGACAAAAATCAATTTGCAACTTACTGATTTTCACTATGGTAGAGGAACATTTTCTTTGGAAGATGCAAAGGCGTGTAGGAAAGTTATGTTCCCTGGAGAATGGTGGGAGATGTTTGGGAAAGAACTCCAAATCTAAAGAGGTTTGTTGTTTGAGTTTTGAGTTTAACTTGTAGTTCTTCAGGGTGTGAGCATGATTGCAGCTCATTTGAAATGGTAATTTAAGTTCTTGAAGTTATTTAAGGTTTTTCTTGATTTGATTTATATATTGACAAAAATCTCATATTTAATTATAGGTTCATACAAAAAGAAGAAATTGTTTGCACCTGAAGAAAATGAATGACTTGGTTTATGTAATGTATCACTTGAAGTTGAGAAACAAACAAATTAGAAACTCTTTTGCTTTCCCATTTGATGACATTGAGTCCAATAATGAATGGATAACTGAAGAAAGAGATAATGTTGTGGAGGTTGAGCAAACTCAAGTTGAAAATGATGGTGTGAATATTGATTTAGCTGGAGGAACAAATTTAAATCATTCAATTCTAGATGCAACTGTTTTTTGTGATGATGGATATGATTTCCTTAGATGAATGAGATTTTTAAACTTGATAACATTTGTGTTGTTTTAGTTATTTTGTTTGTGTATGAAATTGTGTATTTCAATATTATGAAATTGGTATTATGAATAATTTTTTTTTATGTGAAGTAGACTCTTACGAGTCGGGTTTACAGGTCTTTCACGAGTCTGAGTAGACTATCGAGTCTGATAACCTTGGGAGTAACTGGTGGAAGATCCTGCCATGCAGAAGCCATGAGAAAGGAAAGGAGGATTAATGTTCTCTTGATACCATTGAATAATTGAAAAAGAGTAAAATGATTTATTTGAAAATATACAAAAGATAGTGAAACTCCGGTACAATGAGTATATGTATACAAGAGCTGAGGATCATCACTAACTGAAAGTTGTTCAGTTTTACCCAACTATCAAACTTCTAAGCGACAAATGTTAGATGTAACAAACTAACAAATAGAAACATAAAAAACTAGATATTTCAAGGTCAGAGGAAATTGTATCATAACAGTAAGCCTGTTCTGGTAAAATTAAGGTAACCTTTCGTACATAAAGGCAAGGCGGCTAACGAAAGGTAGTTATGGACCTAGGGGTGCGCTCAGTGCATATGGAGTCTAGGTCAAGTAAATGTTTTCTCTTAAACCTATGCCCATGTGTTTTAGGGCACGTAGTGGTTAGGTTGCATGTATAGTGAAAGATAACGTAGCACCATGAGTAGGGTGCCCACGAAAGTAGAATGGACCCCTGATATTGGTACATGAGTTGTTGCTCTGGTGGTTATTCTGTTATTATTTTATGCACTCCCTGGAGGAAAGATTTTGTTCTGTTGCAGCACCGAGAGAGTGTGCCCCTGAACAAATATTTTCCTGTTGAGTATGTTTTCAGTTGAGATTACATTCTCATGATGGAAAGTTGTTACAAGAGGTAACCTATAAAAGGGGCTTGAGACCCTAGGTAAAGGTATGCAGTTTCTAAGACTGAAACTTACTACTTCTTAAATTCTTATAAGCCATGTACTGACTTGATCGTCGGAGTGCAATCAACAGGTAGGGGCCCCTTTGTTCCAATGAAGCCATGAGCAGTGCGACAAGATGTAGGGCAGATTCGGGAAGGAACAGACGAAGTTAAAGCTTGTCATCAGAGTCAACCAGTGAGCAGGTCAACCGGGAATAACATAACTCTAAAAAGTTCTCTATTCATTGAATGCCATGTAGCAACTTAAAAAATCTCCATTGGTGGATTGCCATGTGGCAATCCATGTCTTGAAAAGCTCTCCATTAACAAATGAACATGTGGCACGAGGGAGTAGATAAGGCATGCATGAGGTGCCCCATCTGCTTCATGAAGGAGAGGAAGAGTCACCTTGTGGATAAGGAAGGAAGGGAAAAGGAAGACGCTATGTTGGAAGCTTATGTGGCACCTTGCGTGTGCCATGTAAGCATCCCTCTTGGCTTCTCTAAAGTCCTACAATTCTATATTAAAATGGTTCAAATATAAGGTCCAAAATTCCTATACATAAATTCCACTTGTTTGGTGAACCAAACATTCTAAAGAATGATACTAGTATATACTAAATCTTGTATTTATTTATTAAGGTTAGTCACAAGCCTAGCCATTTTAGACTTTAATCATTCAAGTTGGATTTGAAAATGGTAGTTTTCGTGCCCTTGAAATACTCATCTACACCCTGTAACCCTAATAATGTAGCTTCTTCTTGAGGTAAGAAGGAACAAATCTCTCACACATATAGATTTTAAGTTGTAAAACATCGAAAAACACAAGAAGTGTGGTTGAATTGTGTTTTTCAAATTTCCTATTTTTGTTTTAAATGTGTTTTCTCGTATGTAGTTTTAAGATAGTAAAAAATGTAAATCATGGCGTACTTAACTACTTTTGGGATGTAGAACTATTTTTGGGATGTACAACCTGATGGTTGTAGACATCGCTGCTAGTATGATTGTCATATTAAGGAATTTATGAGTTCATGAAAGTATACACATTTTCCAACAAGCAACCATATGTTTTGATGATAATAAATAATATTAAGCTTTGGTATATCTAATGTGTTTGTAAAGTGTGAATCAACAAAAGTTTTCTTATAGCACAAATAAATGTAGTCTTTTATTGGACATCTTATGAATAACCAATATACAACCCAAGAATAGACAACAAACAAAGAAGAGCACAAAAAACCTTAAGAGTCTCATTGGAGGATCCAAGTTTGGGCATTTTTGTAAAGCCTCATGATATCAAAGTTGAGGATTATCTTATCCTAGGGAATTAATGATATCAAAGTATAATTAAATTTTAAGATGAAGTGATACATGAAGTTGATTTTGCATGTAATATTCATAGATAACAACTATAAATAATAATATTGCTAATAGATATTTAGATCAAGAGATGAAGTTTAGACAAATCACTGAAGCAAAGAAGTAAAAATATAGCACAAATTCAAGGATTAAAATAACTTTTGTGAATTTCTTTTGTTGCTGTTATTTGTAAATTCAATGTTCATTCAAAATCCTTATTCCTATTTTGGCCAAACCAAGCTGATTCCTCGCACAATAATATTATCTAGAGCAGTAAGCCATTGTTATGACTTACCTCTGCATTAAGATGGAATAGTGTATCATAATTTCAACTTCATGCTCCACAACCATTGAATCCTATGATTGGCTGAATAGGGTTCAGAAAAATAAAATCGCCTTTTGGCCTTATTCATGACCTATGGACAATTAATGGTCGTTTATCACCATTGAGCATTAAGCACACTGCTAGACCCAATGATTTTGAATATAAAAGTGAAACATGCATCTATAAACAACAATGACTCTAAAATATCACATTATCATTTAATCATAACAAGATAGATTTAAATGCTCATGATAAGATCTTTCAATTAAAGTTTAGGATGAGAAACTAAAACACAACAAACATGAATTCTTGAGTGTTGTTACCAGCTTGGCTTCAAAATTTCCTTCTCCAAAGATTAGCCTTCACTTTTTCTAAGGTTTTGTCCTTGTAGCCTGATTGATTCTGAAGATTAAAATCTTTGAGCCTAAATCAACAAAATATTTATATCTAAACCTCTTTTTGGATCTCACTTGATTCTCTTAACCTCTGGGTTTCTCAGGGGCTAGGTGTTTCTCAGTACCTTTTGGTGCCTCTCGATGCTTAGGATGTTGACCCAAGATCTTTATATTATAGATTTCATGAATTGGATTAGAAAGGATTCAAGGGGATTCATCATCCGCTTAGCGCAGGCCAATCCGCTGAGTGGATTGGCTTTCTTAATCCTTAAGCAATCTTTTTAGGCTTTAATCCTCAATTCTTGGGCTACACGAGATTCCAGAATTATGGATTTGTCAGAGATTCGCTCCAAATCTTTTCCAACCTTGAGGTTTCTTAATCATGAAGCAAGATTGGCTTGGCTTAGGCATCAAGCGAAATCTCTTTCTTCCCAAACTTGGTACATGTTGGCTTGAGCCCTTTTTTAGCGAAATTGGGTTTCTTCATGTGTAAGTATGCTAATTCGCTCATCCCTTTTGTTTTCACTCAACCCTTTGGTCTCTGGAATCCTTTGAAGTACTAGTCTCAATCCACTCAATGTATGTAGATGCGCTTAGTATTTTGAGTGTTTTCCAAGGAGCTTGCTCTGGACTCAATCCGTTGAGCCATTTTACATGTGTTGGGCGGATTGACTTTATTTCTCCATCCTTGTTTGCTTTGTTTTTAACTTTTCTGCAATTCCCTTATTTTCCTCCTCATCTTTATGTGCAACTGTAGTTTGAGGTTTTTGGCATGTATCACTAGCTTTTGTACATATTTGACATAATTTACATTACTTTTTATCTTAAAAATTACTACAATGAACACATTGTCAATTTGAGGAAGTTGTTGGAGAGTTGAGGAAAAAGGGATAGAAGTTGATCTGGACAAGGCACAAACAATCTTAGAAATGCCAGGTCCTCATACAGAAAAGGAAGTTTGAGGTTTTCTTGGTAGATTAAATTACATTGCTAGATTTGTCTCTCAATTAACCGCCACTGCTCAAATTGCTACAAAAAACCAAGTCATGGAATGGAGTGAAGATTATCAAACAACATTCGATAAAATTAAACAATATTTACAAAAAGCCTCTAGTGTTATGCCCATCGGTGCCAGGAAAACCTCTCATTTTTTTGTATTTGACGGTCTTGAATGAATCAATGGGTTATATTTTAGGTCAACATGATGAAATAGGAAAAAAGAGCACACCATTTATTACTTGAGTAAGAAATTCACAGGTTGTGAACAAAAATATTCTTTATTAAAGCAAACTTGTTGTGCATTGGCATGAATAACCCATAGACTAAGACAATATATGTTGAGCCACACCACTTTATTGATATCCAAGATGGACCCTATTAAGTATATCTTTGAAAACTTCGTGCTAATAAGTGGGATAACTCAATGGTAGGATAACTCAATGGTAGATGTTATTATTAGAATATGACATTGTGTGTCACCCAAAAAGTTGTCAAGGGTAGTGCTTTAGTCGAGTATTTGGCTCATCAACCCATCGAAGATTACCAACCCATTTAGTCAAGGTTTTTTGTTGAAGATATTTTGGCCCTTTCTAATGTGGTTGCAAATGATTTTTATGAGAATAAATGGACGTTATTATTTTATGGAGCTTTGAATGGATTGGGGACATGGAATAGGGGTAGTGCTCATATCCCCAAAAAAATAATACGTACCAATGACGAGAAGGTTGTGTTTCGATTGTACCAATAACATTACAAAATATGAAGCTTGTGCTATGGGTATTCGGGCAACCATTGAATCCAAAGCAAAAGTTGTATATGTATATGGTGATTCAACATTGGTTACCTACTAGTTAAGATGAAAATAGGAAAATAAAGACCAAAAATTGATTCCTTATCAATCATAATTTTGATACTATTGTATTCCATCACATTTCATGAGATGATAATCAACTGGATGATGCTTTAACTACCTTGTCATCAATGTTTGAGCTAAATTAAGATTAAGAGCTTGAGCAATAGTTCCATTTCATTTAGGAAGAGTGTGATGGCAAGCCTTGATATTTCAATATTAAGCACTACCTTAAAGATAATGAATATCTTGAGTCAAATTCTAAAAAGGATAAGAGGATGTTAAGAAAACTAACATCAAGTTTCATACTGAATGGGTACCTATAAAGTTCCTGAGGGTCGGTTACTTCTGGTTAACTATAGATAATGATCGTTGCCTACATATGAGAAAGTGTGATAAATGTCAAGCATATGTAGATAATGTAAACAGGCTACTAATGCCCTTGAATATAACAACACCGTGACCTTTCTCAATGGGCGATAATTGTTATTGGAGTTATAAAACCAAAACTTTCAAATGGACATTGTGTCATTTTGCTCACAAATGATTATTTTACCAAATGGGTGAATTTGCCTCTTATGCCAATGTGACTAGGGAGGTGATGATAAAATTCATAAAAAAGAGTATGGCGGTGTTCCTCTTCTAAGCGATTAGGGTTGTTTATCTCCCTAGTGTTGTGAGAAGGGGGCACATTCTTTTGGTCTTCATATTGAGGGTGTCTCAAGGATCAAGATTGCTCTTCACAAGCCAAGTCATCTTATGCGATTCAAGCACAAAAGAAGATTTTTGAACAAACCTTGAATAATGCATGTGATATCCCACTTTCATAGTTGGCTTCTCCTTCCATAAAGAGAGATTTGATATCTATTATGAAGATGGGTATCTCGCAGGTCTTGAAGATTGTAAAAATCACCTTCATAGAAGAATAATACTATCCAAATGTGACAAACCTTTTACTCATATGGATGTGTGTAAAAGTTGGATCTTTCCTGGAAAAAGGGTTTTATGAATTTGCTTTTTCTTCCCTTGAAGACATGAAAAGTGTCCTATCAGTGAGGTATTAGAATCTCAATCTGAGTATCTTGAGAGTCTTTGCTTGAACTAAAGACTTTGTGTCATCTTCCATGAAGCTCACCACAGTCTATGGAATATTAACAACCAGAAACAATTTTCTCTATAGCAAGACAAATTAATACTCCTTTTTCTCTTGATGACTGCACCATGAATAAATCTATACATTTTTTTTACTAGAGTGTTGGTTGATATTGATAAGCTATCTGCTTTGCCTAATCAAATTTTGTTGAAAATACCCGATTTTACTTTTATTGCATATATTGAATTTGAGAAGTTGTCTCCATTTTGCTCTTCATGCAAAATGATAGGGCATAATATTTCTAAATGCAAACGACATCCTGATAACCTCAATAACACGGTCAAACCACCTACTATTTTATCAAAACTTGTTGTACAATATAAACATGTGACTGTCCAGACAAAGAAACTAATGATGCCCCTCACAAGGAAGTGATTGGTGTAACAACTATATTATGTGGTAGAGGTACAAATATATGAAGTACATGTTCGTAATGTAGGGGTAGTGGAAGTTGAGGGAGTTACTATTGATCTTGATACTCTTGTTGAAGTTGTTGTTGGGCAAATAGATAGTGGATATCTTATTGGTCAAAATTTTAAGAAATCGGCTGAAGATATAGAGGTTGGTTCAACATATCAGGATGATATTTTTACTGATATGCCCTCTTTGGAAGATGTCCATGAATAAGATGATTTACTACAAAAAATAAACAACAACTCTTTGCCTCTTGAAAATTATAGTCTTTTAGAAGGACCAGTTCATCTCAAATGTGCAACTAATGCAACAAGTCCTAAATTAGTTGTTGTTAGATGAGTTATTTCTAAATTTTTTTTTCAAGATTTATTCTTGCAAAATTATTTTGAATCTCTTTCAAGTGATGAATAAGAGACTCAAAAGATGGAAAAAGAGAAACCATTAAGGGAAGACGATGAATTAGTTCAAACCTCCAAGAAATCGAGACGTATTCCTAAAACTAGAGTAAAAACAATAAGATGACCTTCAAAACAAATCAACTCAAGAAAAAATAATGATAGTAATGTGCAACAATATCATAAGATTTTATTAGTGTTGTTGAACACAAACGATGATCCGTCTGGTTGGATTTTCGAGATTTAATACTTCCTCTTTATTGTCTTTGTGAGCTACACATTATAGAATGTTCTTTTGTTGATCTTTTTATCTTTATTTATTTATTTTCATTTTTTTAGTTTAAACTCTCAATGTAGTTTCTTAGACTACTATTGAGAGTTTATTTCTTTTTTATTTTTTTCCACATAGATTTGGTCTAATTTCTCATGTTTTTTTTAATATCATGTTTTTTTTTTCATGTAATGAGATATGTTGCCTAACATAAAATTTATTAAATAAAATCATAAAAAAGTGTTAATTTATAATTACAAATTATCGACAAGATTAGCATAAATAATGTCACTAATTGGAATAATGAAATAATTGTTTGGTGTCTTTAAAATTCAACATCATAATTCTCTTTGCTTATCGTCGGAAGATGAACGGGACAGTTGAAACTGCAGATAAAGATATAAAAAAAATTATATTAGAAAATTATTATGTATTATGATGTACAAAGATTTACACAAAATACTTCTGTGTGCTCTACAACCTTACATAAAACAATCTGAAAATATATTTTGAAAACCTGGACAAGATAATAAAACTCTATAGGGATAATAAAAACTTATTTTCTACATAATTTCTTATTTTCAATAAAAGGAGAAAATTTCCAAAAACAAAAATAAACAACAGAAGCCATACTCTTTTTAGGACAAGACATGCATAAGAATACCAAATATATTTTCAATAGAAACTTTTATTTTTATTTTCTTTAACGTTTGCCTATTAATTTTACGAATTTCTTATAGTAACAAACACAGTTTGTACTGAGTTCTTCTACTTCATGAATTTTATATTGCTTAAAAAATAAGGCAATTTATTATCCTATTCCATTATTGTATGCAAAGATTTATTCCATTCATTTATTGTATGCAAAGATTTAGTGTATACAAAGAAAAAGTGAAAATCAAGAGAATAAAAAAAAAGTAAAAAACAGATCAAACGAGAAGCATTTTAACATTCAGACTTTCTTGCTTCTGAGAAGGAATTTAAGAAGAAAGTTGTAAATTTATATATTTATATAATTAATTATTTGTAGTTTACTTTTTTATCCTTTTTTATTTTAAACTCAAATTATTACTAATTTTATTTAAAATAAAATTACATAATTAAATATAATATAGTATAATAAAAAATGTAATATAATATGATAAAATAAAATTTAAAATATTAAATATTAAATGTTAAATAAATTTATGTTAGAAAAATATATAATAATTATTAATTATAATAATTATTATAAAATTATAATTGCAAATAATAATAATAATAAATAATAAATCAATCAAATTATTTTTTTAACAATTTTTAAATAGAAGGGTAATTTTGTAAACTTATATTTTTATCAATTAAAAAAATATAATTTCAATCACACTCATCACATCATTCACAAATTTTTATAAACTTTCTTCACACTTTCTACTCTATTTACCTTAATCCAAATATCCTAACTTTCTTCACACTTTCCTTTCAAATCATCTTAAATCCACTCCCTCAAATCCACTCAAACAAAAAGCCTTAGGGTATGTTTGCTTTTGGGGGAGATGGAGGTTGAGGGTGGAGGTGAATGGCTGTCACCCTTGTTTGCTTCTATGAGAGGGGAAGGTTGAGGGTGAGAGTGAGTGTAAAGTTGAAGATATTTATGCTTTGTTTGGATTAGAGGTGTGGGGGAGTGGAAAGTTGAGGGTGTGGGGGAGTGGAAGTGTGAAGATTTGTGAAGAAAATTGAGGTTGTTTGGATTGAGGTATGTTAGAGGGGATGTGTAAGGAAAGTTTATTGAAACATGTGAGTGATGTGATGGTTGTAAGGATATTTTGAATTATTTTTAATTGTGTAAATTGTAAGATTACAAAGTTACCCTTCTATAAAAAAAAGAAGAAATAAATGATAATTAATTTTTTACACATTATATTTAATTAAAAGAAATTCAAGTTTTAATTATACATAAATAAAAAAATAATTTAAAATTCAAAGAAATTAATAAATAATTTTGTATATTTAAATATATTTTTATTATTTTCCATTTTATTAATTTAAATTAATTTTTTTTAATTAAGTTAATTTATTTAGATAATTTTAATATTATTTATGTTTCTTGTATATAAAATAAGAATAAATAATTATTAATTTTGTACATATTTTGTGTATGTAAAATTCAAAGAAATAATTAAATATAATTTTAAATACAAGTATAATTTTATCATTTTCTATTTTGTTAATTTAAATTAATTTTGTTATTTAAGTTAATTTATTTAGATAATTTTAATATTATTTATATATTATGTTATATATATATATATACAAAATTATTATTAATAATAATTTTCAATATTAAATTATTATTAATAATAATTTTCATTATTATTATTAACAAAATTAATATATTTTAAAAATTAAATGGATATTTAAAACATAGTTGTCAAAATATATAATATAAAACTTATTAATTTTTAAATTATAAGGATGATATAAGAATATAAAGGGGTACATGAAGAAACAAAGTAATGTAATTTTTTTTTGAAAAGTTGAAACCCAAGTTAATATGAAAACCTAAATTTGAAGCACAGTGCAAGAGAAGAGACACTGAGAAGAGAAACCGCAGAGGATGGCAGTTTACATTGTGGAAGGTGAAAAAAGTAAGGGCACAATAGTATTTCAGTAATCTTATGTGACTTTCCTCTTTAGCCACTCTCCTTTCTCTTCATATTTGGGAGCATCCGAAAATCATCCATGTTTCCACTCAATCTCACCCTCACCTTCACTCTCTCACGGAACCAAACGGGGGTGACACTCTTAAATCCGTCTGCGCTACAGTGCCACCCGCTGATCCAAACACATGCTTAGGATTTTCTCATAATTGAAAAGAAAGGGGAGTGGAATGAGACGAGAAGACCATAGTACCCTTCATACAATAATCTTAATAATAATTTTGTGTATATATATATATAATAACATAATTTAAAGAATCATAAATAATATTAAAATTATCTAAATAAATTAACTTAAGTAACAAAATTAATTTAAATTAATAAAGTGAAAAATAATAAAATTATACTTATATTTAAAATTATATTTAATTATTTCTTTGAATTTTATATTTTTTCTTTTATTTATAAATGAAACTTTAAATTATTTTAATTAATTAAAATATGCACAAAATTAATAATTATTTATTCTTTTTTTATATATAAGGGTAAATTTGTAATCTTACAATTTATGTAACACCCCATAATTTACATATAACTATTACAATATCGGTTCTACATATTTCTATACAAGCTTACAATTTTTCAAAACATTCCTAATACGTGATTAGGATGTATAGAAATACAAATATTTACAATATAAGTTTCAAAATCAACACCTTAAAACTCTTCTGATCCTCAGACACCTGTAAGATCATCTGCTATCGCAGTTCAAACACAACAAGAAAAGCAAGGGTAAGCTAGTGAAAATAGAATTTTATAATATACACAATTAAATCAAAAGAGAAAACCAAGTTACATGATCAATTTCTCAAATTATTCAATTTTCTTCAAATCTCAACAATAAACAATCACATAGATCTCACATGGATCTACACATCCAAAATATTCAACAAACAACGTCTTCCGGAAGACCCGTATTAAGTAAGTCCTATCAGAGACTAACACCTGATCCAAAGATTACCAGCGAATCCAACAGAAAGGATCAGGGTAAGTTCAATACAACCCAAGCCGTGCATCTCATATGTCACGGTGAGCATGAACTCCCCCATCAGCTTCTCACCACCTGATATCTTAGTCTATGTGACTTAGATCATCAGTGAAGCTCGGAGATCTCTGTTACCACATAGGCATCAATACTTAATACACAGCAAACATCAGTCCATACATTATCCCGACATCAATACTTAATACACAGCGAACATCAGTCCATGCATTATCCCAAATGTATGAATTCAATTCCACATTATTTCATCATACAATATCATTCCAAACATGATCCACGACATTCAAAAGCGTAATTAACATAAGAAAACAACACCTTAAATATTAAACCATCAAAATCTAATATTTTTACAAATTTAAATAATATATAAACAAACAACATCCCTGCAAGAGAAATTGAATATTGGGACCACGTCCCTTCCGCATTCAGATTTTCTATCCTAGGGTGCTATTAAAAATTAAATTTAGCTTCCCTTACCTTAATTGCTTGCTTTCCAAGCAACTTTCTAGAATTTTATTTCCCACAGTCTGGATAAGCTTCAAGATTTACGAACCTAATGCAAATTATTCAAACAGAACAAAAATTCAGTATATAATAGAATAAGTTGAGAGGATTAAACTTCTCAACTGACCCCACCAAGATTGATGACTAAATCCTAAGAAAAAACAGAGAACAAAGGATATTTAGAGTAAAAATGAACTTACTCTGTTTGAAAATCTGATCGGGTAGAAATGTTTTTTAACTCGCCAGCTACAACGTGATCCGATCAGATTCTAAAATAGATGAAGATTGGGAGGGGAAAATTAAGAGAGAAGGGAAAGATTTAGAAAGAGAAAGAGAAAAAGAAAGAGAAAGAGAAAGAGAAAGAAATAAAAGAGGTACTGTGGTGCAGGGGGATAAGGTTCATGTTGGTGTTTTAAAAAAAAACATGCTGTTACAATTTACACTATTCAAAATAATTTAAAATACTCTTACAACCATCACATCACTCACTTATCTCAATAAACTTTTTTCTTACATCCACTCTAACATATCCTAATCCAAACACACTCACTTTTTTCACACTTTCTTCTCACACTCTCACTCTCCCACACCCTCAACTATTTTCTATTATATTTTTTAATTTTTTACTAAAAATATAAATAATTATGAATATTATATATTAAAAATATTTAATTAATTTAAACATAAAGAAAATCATAATTCATTATTCAAATATTTTTTAATAACAAAGATAAATTGGTAAATTTACAATAAACAATTCTTACAAATTCTCTCTGACCCGTCCTAATTCAAATAAAGCCTTAAAGAAATGTTTCAAAAAAGTCGAACAATTGGGGAGAGAAACTAAAGAAGTCCAATCCACACATACGCTTCAAAACAAAATCTGACCGTTGAAACCTATCTATCAACGTTTCATAATTGTCCAATTTCCAAACCACGGATCGCGAAGATGAACCGTTGATCAATTTTTCATCCAACGACGGAGATCAAAACTCAATTATCGGAAGCGCCTTCAATAAATACCTACCTATATCTCCCCTCGAAAATCATTCAAATCCAGAAACCAAAACAAAATCTTAAGTCCTCAAATTCGATCGAAATCTTTCTCTGGAGTCTCGTTCTTCCAATTCAAACTAGAAGAAAACCCTAAATCCTGAGATTGGATCGATTTTGCGTGGAAAGGTGTTGAGAAAATGTCTGGTCGTGGGAAGGGAGGAAAGGGATTGGGCAAGGGAGGTGCGAAGAGGCACAGGAAAGTGCTTCGCGACAACATTCAGGGCATAACGAAACCGGCAATTCGGCGATTGGCGAGAAGAGGTGGTGTGAAGAGGATCAGTGGATTGATCTACGAGGAGACGAGGGGAGTGCTCAAGATATTCTTGGAGAATGTGATTCGCGACGCAGTGACCTATACCGAGCACGCCAGGAGGAAGACCGTTACGGCCATGGACGTTGTGTATGCGCTGAAGAGGCAGGGAAGAACCCTCTACGGTTTTGGAGGTTGATCTTTTGAATTCTGTTGTCACATCACAAATACTTGTTTTTTTCGAATCCTTGTTATGCTCCGTAACAAAAAAAGTTACTGGGTTCTGTAGAATGAAAAAAGTTAAGAACATCAATTGAGTGAAATGTAGTAATTCTTTGTGGGGTTTACCTTTTTTTTTTAACTGTTTTGTGTAGTTCATTTTATGTGTAGTTCAGTTTATGTAGTTTATATTACGATGGTATATGTAATAAGAATATTAAAATGCTGACTATTTTGTTTTGAAATATTAACTAAAAGTTTTTAATAAATTTTAAATTAGTTGATTTAAAAGAATTTAAATTTAGTTTAGTAGATTGAGCTATATATACAAGTTTCTTTTCACTTTCCTTTTAGGTTTTCGAAGTTTTGTATCTAGTATCCTATTTTATCATTCAAAATTACTTTTTGAAAAAATTTAATACAAGGAATTACTTAAAATATAGGTATATTTATAAAACAAACAGTTGAACCAATATGGAACGAGGGATCGAAGGTCTATAACAGAGAGATAACAACATTTGAATAAAGAAAAAATTGCTAATAAATTCATAGAGCTTACATGCCATTTAAACAGATGAATCTAATTAAATGATGTGCGAACATCTATCCCATATTATTGGACAATGATAAAAAAATAATAATTGGAATACATGCTATTTAATTAATAATAATTGACCAAAGGAATAAAAGAGTTATAACGTGTATGAATCAAATTCAATTCCTTGTGAGAAACATTGAATTGAAAATGATATTCTCATGATATAGCCATTGCAAGTACAATCATATGATAAAAAATTTCTAAAATGAAAGCAATGTTCATAGTCAAAACTCATACTACTAAAATGTAAAAAGCCCTCTTTTTACATAACTATCTCGTCAAGTGGAGTGAAGTATTTGATTTTAAATCATAAAAGTTTGTACCTGAAACTAAGTCAAATACTTTACATTATGATAACTATGTATGATTGCTATTTAACATGTGTTTGAGAAAATTTATGCTGCTAACTTGAAGTTCACAAGATTTTTCTTACTAAACTAAATAAATAAATTGGTAAACTTTCTCTTATACTATCAACTTTTTGATTTTCCTATTGTTATCGTGGTGTTGAAGTTACTTGTAGACTTGATCAACAACAACCTAAATGCTGGCACTTAGAAAAATATAAGATACCATAGGTTAAGGGAAAATTGGCTAAAATGGTGTAATCCATCTTGAAAATTACACAAATAGACAATGGCAGAAAAAATTATAGAAATGAGTATTTTAATTTGTATTTTTAATCTTGTGGAGACTGTAAATTAGATCAATGAATGTTTTCATTTGTAGATGACTAAAAGAACAAATGACTAACAACCACAGGGAAGTCGAAGAGTTTGGAAGTGACCACAATCACACCACCAATCAATTTTTATTTTGGTTGTATGAGTACAACAACTGAATAAGGATGCTTCGAGATTCTCATTTACACTAAGTTTAAATTTAAACTTAATATTTATTAGTGTGAGTGGAGGTGACAACTTTAACATTCACAATTAATATTTAAATAGGCCATACTCCCTTCACATTGAACCACATTGAAATGTTTTTTTAACTGTGCCAAAAATTTTGAAATTTTTAGATGTGCCAATTTACCTTCAAGGTCATTTCTCTCTTTACATATTTGATATGATATATGCCATTTAATTTTATATTATGTTATATATAAATATTTTTTTTAAGAACTTATGAATATATTTTTATTATATATTTTTAGTCTTATGAATATTTTGATATGATATTATATATGAATATTTTTATATTATATTATTAGATATTAATGTTTTTTTTTTCAGTCTTACCATTATTTTTATATTATATTATATATGACTATTTTTATATTATATTATTATTTATGAATATTTATATTATATTATTACTTATGATTATTTATATTATATTATATACGAATATTCTTTTAAGATCTTATAAATATTTTTTTAGTCTTATGAATAATTTTTTAGTCTTATAAATATTTTGGTACGATATTATATATAAATTCTTTTAGTCTTATATTATTATATATTAATATTTTTTTTGTCTTACCAGTATTTTTACATTATATTATAAATGAATATTTGTATATTATATTATTATTTATGAATATTTTTATACTATATTATATATAAATATTTTTATATTATATAACATAAATATTTTTTTTGTCTTATGAATATTTACATATTATATTATTATATGTGAATATTTTGGTTAATATTTTGATTATAATTTTCAGGATTCATCTTATTAGAATTTCATGGCATCTCATCGCCTTCCGCGAGTAAGTCCCTATTGTGGCTTCAAGAAAAACATGTTACTAAAGATCTATTGAAAGGTAATGAAAAACTAGTGAGACCCAGAAGACATGCAATCTGGGTACTAAAGCATGATGACATACTTGACCAGATAGTCAAACACTTAATTGATCATTTTGGTTTTGCACATCTGTTAAAATTTAAGAACATTGACTTCAACCATCTAGTACTTACAAGATTAGTGGAAAGGTGGAGAACAAAGACTCACACCTTTCATTTTCCTCTCGGTGAAACAACTATTACATTGGAAGATGTGAAATTGGTATTGGGTCTACTTATCCATGGAGAGACTGTCACTGGGATTACTAGTGGTGATTTAGTATCTTTGTGTGAGCAATTGCTCAGATTTATACCATCTGCTACAACAATGAAAGGAAATGCAATTAATTTGTTTTGGCTTAATAACACTTTTTAAGAACTGCCACATCATGCAACCGACGATGTTATTACTCAACATACTCGACTCCACATATTAACACTTATTGAAAGTCTATTGATGTCTGATTCTTTAGGTAGTAAGGTACATTTAATGTACCTATTATTGTTGGCTGACTTGAATAATGTTAAGATTTATAGTTGGGGGTCAACTGTATTAGCTTCTTTGTACCATGCGCTTGATCACAAAATAGACTTTAAACAGGATAATATTGGAGGTTGCATACTGCTTTTATAGTGTTGGGCATGGGAATTCTGAACATACATTTCTCCATAACTTCAACCATTGATTGATGAAGAATTTGAACAAGGCGTTGGTTTCCCACTCGGGAAAAGGTATGTTATTTTTGTATTAATTTTCGAGACAAGAAAACAAAGTTCAACTAAGTTACTATCTTAGTTGTAAATTTCCTTATATTCCTTTGTTTACATTAGGTGGACTTGTAGGATGCATAGGACACACATAGGAGGAACCATTGTTCCCCAAATACGGACAATGCTTGATGGCATTAAAGCTAGAGAGATTGTAAATAATATATAAATTAACATACCATTTTAACTGAAAATTTTATATTTTTGATGTTTCAAACATTTATTTACAGTTTCTTTGGAATTCATATCAACTGGATTATGTTAGGTGCTTGATCACTATTGAGGTTTCCCCAATTACATGGGCGGTAGTTCCTCTCATATGTTTTGCAATGGTTGGATTTCGATAGAGTATTCCAAGTGACCCATTGAACCTTGATCAACTTCACAGAGAGGATATGAGAGGACGAATTGATTGATACTGGCCAAAATATCATGCCACATGGATAGCTATGTGGAATGACTGTCATAATCGTATAATTCAGGGAAATCAATTTAACGAAAATGGCCAATTGCATAACAAGTCAACATACATGCAATGGTACATCGACCATACTATCTGCTGCATCTCGCCTATGCAGTCACCGTTGAATAAAGATGTAAGTTCAATTACAAAATCATTTATTGTTCTTCATTAACTCATCTAAAATTAACACATTTTCAAAACAGTATGATATGCCACATGAGACTACACAACCTCACTATCAACATCATGTCGAGTCTTCTTCTCAAGTTGAATCGTTTCAACAACAATCTTTTCGTCCACCAGTTGTTCACCCGAATCATTTGTTCAAATATAGGGATCAACCTCACATGTCATTCCAATTGTCATTCCATCAACCACCTTTCAACTACTCAACATTTCCATCTCAACAATTTTTTTTGTTGGTCTATCAAATCCCTTTGTGATGTGAGTTGATTTTAGGATTGCACAATTTATGGTGGCACTTTGTTTATGAGTTTTTGTTTTAAGCAGATTATGGTGAGAAACCCAATGAAGATTTCCACTGTACACGAACTTAACCAAGTGGTTAAGTAAGTGTGAAGGTTCACTTTTAGAGGGCAAAGAGAAAAAAAACAATATAAGGTGATGATGATGATGAGGTGCGAAAATTAAAGAGTAAAATGGAAATACCAACAATATAGAAACCAAAAAAGGGAAAAGAAGAACACATGATCAAAAAAAGGAAGGGAAATGGCACATAGTGAAGAAAAGAAAAAGATGAAGAGATAAGAGAAAGCTTATGGATGGTGAGAGTGTGGTCACACCACTTGGAGGGGAAGGAGACTCCAAGATGACTGGTGAAGAGCCACCACTTGAGGTGTTGTGCACTCAAGATAAGACCCAAAGATAATAGGAGACCAACTCACTAAACACTCTGACAGAGTTTCTTTTCTATTCCCAATTCAATGTGAAATACATGAGGCAAGACACTCTATTTATAGGAGAGAGTGTCTTGGAGAACAAGATAGAGGGATATGGGTGTCATTTGTGAGAAACCTTCTAGAAGGTAGGTCAAAGTGGAGTGCCTCCCAAGCTAGCCTATATCTTCTAGGAACTAGGTTAAGGGGGAAGTTTTGGAAATGGTATCTAGAAGCTAGGTTTTTTTGGTGGGTTTGGCACAAGACCAATATTATACTAAGTACACCATAATCTAGTTTATTCTTCTATTTGACACCTATAAAGTGAGACCAATTTATTTTACATAAACTTGTCTTGTGAAAAGACTAGAAGGAAGAACAACTGATACATGTTTGGTTCTTCTTCTGTTGAGTCTTTTATGAGGCCTGGTGGGGTCTGGTCTTGTATGTTGAGATGATTGACTTAGTTGTGATGTATCTGTTGTGTCCTTGATCATCTGCTTGTCGAGTTGGATTGTATCACTTTGCAACCTCTACCATGACCCCCCCAATTTGCTTACAACCTAATGCCACTCATACAATATTATTGACTAACAATCCGGAAATCAGAGTGAGGACAATGAAGTCGAAGACACTGACAATGACATTCCACCTCCGACCCTCCTACTGTTACATCTGAACAACAATCACAAGAATGACCACGAAGACAACGAAGAAGACCACCATGTGGCACAACTTCTCATAGATGATACCTTTTCCTACATTTTTATTTTCTAATAATGTAGAAATTGTACTTATTTATCATTTTATAAAGATTGTTTAAACACTACCCTTTTATTTATAATTGTATAAACTATAAAGTTACTTCACGAACATAATTTTTTTTTAAAAACAAAAAAAATATTTTTAATTTTAACAATATTTAAAAAATACTAAATATTTTATATTATTGCACAACTTATTTATAATCCAACTTGATTTAAGATAAATTTGTTTTATGTGAAAAACAAATATTTAGTTTTAATTTTTTTAATATTATTTATCTATAAAATACAAATTTTGACAACATTTTTATTCAATTCATATAATTTTAAACAATTTCTAAATTATTATTATATACATTTTTTATTTTAAAAATATTTTTTATTTTAAAAAAAATCAAATTAGTGACAAATTAATATCTCACAAATTTGACTCAAAAATATCTATATATTCTCAAAAATCCTCTTATCATGCAACATTAAGTTTCAGAATTTTATCTACTTTCAATTATCATAATTAGTCACCTACGATCTTAAAATGAGTGTCACACATTATATTAATTTTTCATCATAATTCAGTGCCCCAGAGTGACTAGTTCTTAAACATGATAACATTATAAGAACTGTGATAGAAGATTCTTCAACAATATTTTTCCTTATTTGTTTGGTTGAACAGGCGCTTCGATTGTTGACGAAGACTAAAATTGATTTGAAGGCCAAGAATTTGGAAAACTCAACAGCACTAGACATAGCAGGTAGTGCAGAGATAAAGAACGTGTTAGTGAGGGCTGGTGCAAAACATGGTTCATCAGTTACTGATTCTCCAACCATTGCGGAAAAACAAAAGTTGAATATGACAGTTGCAGAGAAAATAATGATATTTGTAATTCGTATCAGAAGAGATATAACAGAAGACCAACGCCAGGCTTTTCTTATAGTTGCTGCTCTCATTGCAACTGCTACCTATCAGTCAGCACTAAGCCTCCCAGGTGGAGTTTATCAGGCTAATTTAGAGGATAATATCAGTAATGTAAGCATCAGTTCTAGAACTTCTGCTGGTACTCAAAGGAATGCTGGAACTTGTGTCATGTCTGAAGGTGATTTCATGACCTTATCCATTATGAATTCACTTTCTCTTTTGGTTTCAACAGTGGCAATCTGTATTGTGACGCCAAGTGGGATAGTGGGTTGTGTATTGTTAACGCCATTGATTTGGTTTGCCTACTGCTATCGGTATTCTTTGAAGGTGATAGCCCTCACTGTACCGATCGGCACCGGACGACCAAAGGGTGCACATTAAATAACTTAATTAAATAAGGAGCGTGATTACACGTGGAACAAACAGTTATAACTTCCGTTGAATAAGTCAAACACATTTTCTAGAACACTCCCTTGATTTCAGGAAACCACCAGGCACGACCCAGAGACCACTAAGCATGTCTCTAGCCATCAGTTGCTTGGCCCAGATGGCCAAGGCCCAAGTCAACCTACTAAAGGAACTTCTGAAAGGGGGAAAATGTACGTTTTCATAAGATCAGAGAATTCTCATTGAGCACCATCGCTGACTTGAGTGTCGGAGTGCAATCACAGGTACCCCCGCTGACCGGCCGAAGCACGCGAAGAGGAAGAGAGACTTGAAGAATAGGACAGCTAAGGACACGACAACCATTGTGTATCGACGTGGATCAATATTGCTCAGCCCCTAACATCCATACAGGTACAATTGGCGCCCACCGTGGGGCCGAGTAATCACTATTCCCAGACCTATGGATTCCAACAAGTGAAGATGGCTTCAACAGCAAACAACACCAACAATGACAATGCAGCAGAAGAACATAGGATGATGCTCCAAGCTCTCCAAGCCCAGATGCAGGAGTTGCTTCAGAAGGGAGTCACTGACCAGTTACGTCAGGAAGAGGAAAAGAAAAGAAAGGAAGAAGAACGCCAGCGGCATGCAGAGTAAATGGCTCAGTTAAAAGAGAAAAACAAAAGATTAATGGAAAGGCTCGAACAGTCTGAGCGTGAGGGACATTCACGTGCACCTACTCCACCACCACACCAATCTGGGACAAGAGCAATAGCCCAGACGGTGGCCCAAACAGTACATCACACGTCACTCGTCCAACAAACCCACCAAAGTGCGAGGCAGGTAATCCCAAACAGAGTAGCAAACCCAAGGGGCCATCCGTTTACGGATAATATCATAGCCACACCTCTCCCCAACAAATGGAGAGGTCTAACCATGAACCTCTATGATGGTTCCCCCTAATTCCATTGCTAGCTTTGATGCTTTGGAGTTAAAGTTTACTATGCAATATGCCACAAGTAGACCTCATCGGACGTCCTCCATGTCCCTTCTTAACGTCAAACAAGAAAGAGGATAATCCTTAAGAGCTTTCATGGACAGGTTTAGCAAAGTTTGTATGGGCATACACAATCTGAATCCAGATATAGCTATGCATCACTTGGTTTCGGCCATGCTACCCGGAAGGTTCATAGAAAGCCTTATCAAGCGGCCACCATACAACATGGACGAATTGAGAACAAGAGCGAAAAAATTCATGCAAATCGAGGAACATGTCGACTATCATCGAAAAACGCATGTCGAGAACACAAACAAAAATAAGGGGATTCGTCCTCCCATAGTACCGACCGACCGGGACCAATATCGTCCCAATAAGGGTCCTCGCTTCCAATGTTATACTCCGTTGGTCGTACCAAGGGGTAAAGTTTTGGATGAAGCACTGCAGACTGAGCTGATCCCAACACTGAAACAGTCACAAACTCCTCCCAATGCCAACACAGGTAAACGCTGCCAATACCATCGCAACTACGGTCATACAACCGAGGGTTGCCAAGCATTAAAAGACAAAATAGAAGAACTTGTCCAGGTCGGTCACCTTCGCAAGTTTGTGAAGACAACCATAACTACACCCAAATCGCCCCAGCGCGACCCTGATTCCCGAGAATGTTCGGGACGAAGAGACGACCGAACTCACGACGATCATCATCGCTGAAACAGAAGGAAACGAAGTGAAAGTCCGGTTAGACGGACAAGACCTAAAAGCGAAAGTCTCGAGCGTAGAAGTCGAACTAAGCAGAATGTTCATGCAGTTATCAATACAATCGCCGGACCAGTGTCACTCGGCGCACCTCCTCAAGAGGTCAATTACATTGCAGGTGGTTTCGCAAGCGGAGGATGTTCCAATTCGGCAAGAAAAAAACACTTAAGGGCGATCCAATTCGTCCATTCGGCCTCCACACACCGCTGATCCCGCTCAGAACGATCCCATGGTCATAACCGTGGAGATAGATAAGTTCGCAATCGCTAAGGTTCTGTTGGACCAGGGTAGCTCGGTCGACATCCTTTACTGGGAAACATTCAAGAAAATGCAGATTTCGGAGGCAGAGATACAACCTTACAACGAACAGATAGTTGGGTTTTCAGGAGAAAAGGGTAGATACAAGAGGATTCATTGACTTATTTACTACATTTGGCGATGACTACCTCAGCAAGACTATTAACATACGATATCTGCTAGTCAATGCCAGTACATCCTATAATATCTTGCTCGGTCGTCCATCCATCAACAGGTTGAAAGCCATTGTTTCAACCCTCACTTAGCCATGAAATTCCCCTTGGTCAATGGAGATATAGCCACAGTACATGTAGATTAGAAGATAGCGCGAGAATGCTATGTAGCTAACTTGAAGGTAGAGCCAACCCGAACGCTTTATACCACATCGACCGACCGATCCCCAGAATGAAGAGGTCAATCGCCGGAAAGACGTTCTACAGGAAGAGGATCCAGAAGGCACTTGGTTGCTCTGGTCGACCTAGACCCCCGGCTGGATGACCCTCGGATGGAAGCAGGGGAAGATCTTCAACCCATATTCCTCCATGACAAAGACCGCAAGACGAACATGGGAACGTCCCTTAAGCTGGACGATCGAGAAGCAATTGGTAAGACGTTAACGAAAAATGTTGACCTTTTTGCTTGGACTGCTGCAGATATGCCAGGGGTAAAATCGGATGTTATCACCCACCAATTATCTGTCTATAAAGAGGCTAGGCCGATCGCCCAAAAGAAAAGGAAATTAGGTGAAGAGCGGCGCACGAGAGGAAACAAACAAACTAGTATAGGCTGGTTTCATTCAAAAGGCCCATTACACAACGTGGTTGGCCAATGTTGTGATGGTAAAAAAGGCAAATGGTAAATGGAGAATGTGTGTAGACTATACAGATCTTAACAAAGCATGCCCGAAGGACTCGTATCCCCTACCTACTATCGACCGACTGGTCGACGGCGCGACCGGGCACCAAATCTTAAGCTTTCTTGATGCTTACTCAGGATATAACCAAATACAGATGTACCATCGCGACCGGGAGAAGACTGCATTCAGAACAGACTCCGACAATTTTTTCTACGATGTCATGCCGTTCGGCCTCAAAAATGCCGGAGCCACATACTAGCGATTAAGGGATCACGTCTTCCACGATATGATCGGTCGGAACGTGGAGGTATACGTTGACGACATTGCCGTTAAGTCCGATTCGTGCGAACAACATATTTCCGACTTGAAAGAAGTTTTCTAGGCCTTGCGTAAATATCGCATGCGCTTAAATCTGGAAAAGTGTGCGTTCGGCGTAGAAGAGGGAAAATTCCTAGGCTTCATGCTCACCCATCGGGGCATAGAAGCTAATCCAGAAAAATGCAAGGCAATCACAGAAATGAGAAGTCCCAGTGGACTTAAAGAGATCCAGCGGCTAGTGGGTCGTCTTACGTCATTGTCTCGGTTCGTACCTAAGCTTGCCGAACGAACGAGACCTATTATAAAACTATTGAAGAAAACAACTAAGTTTGAATGGACAGATATGTGTGAGCACAACTTCCTCCAACTGAAGACATTTCTGGCGTCACCACTGTTGATGAGCATATATTTATTCACACACAATAGCCTTAATCATATATTATTGGACTATAATAATAAATAAATCCATTGTTTTAATTAATATTCTTATAATTGGGTTTATTTGGGCCTTAACTATTATTATTGTTAATTTTGTGTTTTTAGAGTAAATTATCTGGAGGAAGAATCTACCTTTGTGAATGGGCCAAATATGCAAAAGTCCAAGTTGCTTCTAATGGCTTGTCTAATGGCTTACATGTTTTATAATTCTTGAAAATCTTGGTTTCTTGATCTTTGTTGTTTGGATTTTCTTAAAAATTTGATAAATAAGTTGGTATGAGAAACTTTTTGGTTGAATCCTTTGATAGACTATCCCTAGTGAGTTTTTTGAGCCTTAATTGATATATCATAATTTTTTTTTAGTGTGTTTTCACTCATGTTTGCTTATACTCTAGAACTTAGCTTGATTCTTTGTTTTACAACTGTGATTTACGTGCATGAACTGATATGATAAAGACATTCTTTGTTTAAATTAACCCACTAGCCATATTAGCCTACCTTTATGATAATCCATTTGTTAGCCCTTTGAGCCTATAGCCTTTTTCTTATTTTTAACCCTCATTACAAGCCTCAAGATAGAAAAAACCATGTTTGTCCCTACCTTAGAAGATGAAGGAGCTTTGAAATCATTTGGGAATAGGTTTTTGAATAAGTGTGGGGGTGTATGTCATTTTCATAGTTTACCTCTTCAGTTTTAAAGAAAAAGAAAAGAAAAGAGAAGGGATAGAAAAAAAAAAGGAATACAACAAGAAAAAGAAAAGCAAAGCAAAATAAATAAAATAAGAGTGGATCCTCTAATACATTGGATTGACTGTCTACTATATGAAAAAATGTATATCTTGAAATATAAAGAGGAGTTGAATTGTCATAATACTTACACTTGTTTTTAGACCTACCTATCATTGCTCCTTTGTTTTTCTATGGTTTTTAAGCCTCGTTTCCCCCTTTTACCTACCTTTACCTTAGCCTCACTACATCCCTTATAAAGTCCTCTTGATCTTTGATTGCATATTTTTTGATGGTTGTGAATATTAAAGTCTTCCTACGCATATGGTAGTGTTTGTCTGCATGGGTGGTGAGTGTAAATACAAACCCTAAACACTTGAGAGTAGGAGAGTGTTCAGTGAAGTTTTGTCAATTTTGATTCAACCTTCGATTTCAATTACCTGGTTGTATTTTAAAATATAGGAATTTCCATTCACATTTTTCTTGATTCCTTAATTTCTTGAAATTATATCATATTTGTCATTATGCATTCTTAGAATTTTCTATTTGTTATTTGCACTGTTTTTCTTTTATTTTTAAACCTTAGAATGTTTTGCCCAGGAGTGCAAAAGGATAAGTGTGGGGGTATTTGATGAGCATATATTTATTCACACACAATAGCCTTAATCATAGATTATTGGACTATAATAATAAATAAATCCATTGTTTTAATTAATATTCTTATAATTTGGTTTATTTGGGCCTTAACTATTATTATTGTTAATTTTGTGTTTTTAGAGTAAATTATCTGGAGGAAGAATCCACCTTTGTGAATAGGCCAAATATGCAAAAGTCCAAGTTGCTTCTTGAACCAAAACAGAAAACAAATTCTGAGGAGAAGAAAGAGAAAATAAAAGCTACAAGATTCCAGAAACAGAATTGGAAGCAAATCTTCTGCAAAATAAAAAGAATTATGGAAAGTGGAAACTGTTTACAAAATCTAAACTGCAATATTTTCCCAAGATCCTTGGAGCAGAAAAGCCTATAAAAGGACACAAGCATCAAGGAGAAAAAGAAGAGCTTCATAGGGTTTTCTTAGTTTATTTTCTTCTTTGTGATTCTTTTGTTTTGCCTCCGCATGGAAGGCTAAACCTTTTTGGTTGATTCCTTTGTAATTTTCCATTGAGTTCTGAGGTTTTGTTCAATAAAAGTTTCGATTTTTATTTCTCTATAACAGTTGTTTTTATTGTCTAATATTCTGGAAAACTAGTTTTTGTGAGAGGTTGTACTTGAACGCATGATTGAGAGTCTTCTTTATCTTAAACTTTGGTTTCTTAGTTAGTTCACATTGTTCTAATTAATTTCTTGGGCGCATGATTCAAGAGAGAGGAGATAAGCATTCCCATGGAGTATACGCATGGAACAAAGTGGGTATTGATTAAACTAGTAGACGCATGTTTTACTGGTGAGTTTCAGTTGAATCAGATCGACGCATATTCAATCTGGTTTAGCTCTGTTGGAGGATTGAGAAAAGATTAATCTTTAGAGAACCTGTGAAGAATTCAATGGTGGAAGAACTTGGGGATCAACCGCTTTTTATTTTCTATTTCAATCTCTTTTATATTTTCTGCACAACTATCTTACCCCCTTTTTATTATTATTGTTATTGCTAACTTTTATTGCTTGCAGATAAATTCTAAACCCTGATCAACTGATTTTACTATTGGATTCGTTGGGAGACGACTTGGGGACATTTGTCCATAATTATACTATCATCTCTCTAGTGTTAGACAAGTCTACGCTAAAATCATATTAATTTGACAACAATACGACAGCTACCAATTGGTCATCCAGAAACCCAACACACACGAACCTATCATAGTATACCTCACTGTTTCCAACGAAGTAGTAAGCTTTGTTCTAGTGCAGGAAATCGAAACGGAGGAACGGCCGGTATACTTCGTTAGCCGAGTCTTACATGACGCGGATGTCCGATATCAAATGGTGGAAAAAGTTGCACTGGCTTTGGTCATTACCGCACGACGAATGCAGATGTATTTCCAGAATCATCGGGTCATAGTTAAAACTAACTATCCCATTATGAAGATCCTCACCAAACCTGACCTAGCCGGACGGATGATAGGTTGGGCAGTCGAATTGTCTGAGTTCCATATCGAATACCAACCTAGGGAGGCCATTAAGTCCCAAGCACTTGCTGATTTCACAGCAGAGCTTACTCCTTATCCGACTGAAGAGAAGACATCCCGATGGACATTGTACGTGGATGGATCTTCAAACAGTCGTTTGTGCGGAGCAGAAGTTGTACTCGAAGGACCGGGAGAAATCGTTATCGAGCAAGCCATGAAGTTTGAATTTAAAACTTCAAATAATTAGGCCGAGTATGAAGCAATAATTGCAGGTTTACACCTAGCAATCGAGTTAGAGATAACTACTCTAATTTGTAAAAGCGACTCCCGCCTAGTCGTCGGACAACTCACAGAAGAATATGAGGTAAGAGAGACATTGCTTAAATAGTATTTCCATTTTGTGAAAAATCTCTTAAGCAGGTTCAAAGAAATCTCGTTCCAACATGTCCGGAGGGAAAATAACACTCGGGCAGACGCTCTGTCAAGATTGGCTATTGTCAAACAGAAAGGAGTCCATCGGTCGGTCATTCACCTGACCCTTGTTAAACCAAGTGTTGGCGCCGAAGAATGCATGGCGACCGATACTCAGCCTAACTGGATGACGCCTACCAAGCAATACCTGACCGAAGGAGTATGTGACCCGCAGTTGGAGAAAATGATGAAACAGCAGGCCGCCCGATACATACTCATTGACCAAGACCTCTATCGGAGAGGATACTCCCGTCCTCTCCTAAAATGTCTTAGCCCGGAGCAAGTCACTTATGTGATGGCCGAATTGCACGAAGGGGTATGTTGAACCCATTCTGGAGCACGAACCATGTCCACCAAAATATTGCGAGCCGGATACTATTGGCCGACCGTGCAAGGAGATTGCATCGAATATGTCCAAAAATGTGTAAAGTGTTAGGAGTTCGGCACCCTGTCACACAAAAAACCAGAAAATCTACACTACATCCTATCTCCCTGGCCCTTTGTGAAGTGGGGGATGGATATTATTGGACCCTTCGCACCAAGTTCCTTTTGGTCGGCGTCGATTACTTTACCAAGTGGATCGAGGCCGAACCATTGACAGCCATCACCGCCCGTAACGTCCAGAATTTTGTTTGGAAAAATATTGTTTGCAGGTTCGGTCTGCCTCAGGTTATTATCACCGATAATGGTCGACAATTCACTGACTGAGGGCTAGCTGAATTCTACGAAAAACTCCACATCAAGCATGTCATGAGTTTGGTCGGGCACCCTCAAACTAACGGTCAAGCTGAAGCCGCTAACAAAGTCATCCTCAACGAGTTGAAGAAAAGACTTGGTCCGGCCAAGGGAAATTGGACTGAAGAACTATTAGAAGTTCTCTAGGCCTACCGCTGTACTCCCCAGTCAACGACTTAGGAGACACCTTACAGTTTGACGTACGACACCGAGGTCATGATTCCGGTCGAAATCGGTGAGCCCTCATTACGCCGGCAAACATTAGACTTGGATTTAAACAAAGAAAGCTTGCTGGTCGGCCTCGACCTCATCAACGAATTAAGAGACAAATGCAGGATAAGAGAAGAAGCATGCAAGATACGGGCGACAAGAAAATATAATTCGAAGGTGAAGCCAAAAAGTTATCGAAAAGGAGATTTGGTTTGGCGCATGCGCAGCGACGCTCGGAAGGACGACGAGAAATTTTCAAGCAACTGGGAAGGACCATTCCGTATTGCCAGCACCGCAACCGGCGGAGCGTATTATTTAGAATATTTATCAGGTAAATCTGTACCAAGAACGTGGAATGCCACGCATATCAAATTATATTAGTTTAATTAACCGAGCGGTCGGTCTGAATTATAACTTAAACGTTATAAGAAATTACCAAATTTGGTCAGAAATTAATAATTTTCATTATTAATTTAATTAATCGAGCGGTCAATCTGAATTATAACTTAAACGTTATCTGAAATTACCTATTTTGGTCAGAAATTAATAATTTTCATTATTAGTTTAATTAACTGAGCGGTCGGTCTGAATTATAACTTAAACGTTATCAGAAATTAAAAACTTTGGTCAGAAATTAATAAAATTCATTATTAGTAAAGCAAATAAATTGTTCAAAGCCCACACCCCGGGTCCAGGCAATAGCAACCTCAAACAATATCAATGATATCATCTGCTTGCATGGTTTCATCCGGTTGCGTGGTATCGTCAGGTTGATGTGTCTCCACGGTCTGGTTCCCCTGATCAATGTCTTCGGCATCCTCAGCCCCAAGCGGCATTAGTTGGTCGTTTATCACATCCATACCGGAGTCGTACCGCGGGTCATCGGCCGACACACCATGGTAAAAGGCCACCTGACGAACACCTTGGTTGAACGACTCCTCATTGATACTCAACATGAAGCCCTGAAGTTGTTCAACTTGGGCACTGAGTGATTCCTTGTCAGCAGCCAAATCCTCTTTTTCCTTTACTACATCAGCTCGTTCGGCCATCACTTGGTTTAACGTGGTCTTGAGAGCCTCTTGTTCTTCTTTGGCTAACCGCGCCTCATTCCGAGCGTCGTTAACGGCCTTCAGAGCCTCTTTCAACGAGACGGCCGATTCACTCAGTTGGGTTTTCAATTTATGAATTGACACTGTCTTCGCTCTTTTTAGCTCATCGCCGATGGCCCTGCTTACCACTGCCGCTCGGCACTGTAAATCGACCATCTCTTCGATTAGGTCCAAGGTGGGAATAGCAGCTAAGACACCTTCATCATTCGGGCGTAAGTCAAATTGCTCACTGGGCTGCCGGACGATGTCCGAGCCTCAGAACGAGGTGCCTTAGTCGGACGCCCCCTTTTCTTGCCTTGAGCCGGTGCAGCAGCAGGCTCAACCGGCACAACCTCCCCAACGGTCGGTTGAGGCGGGATACCAGCGACGACAAAAATCTTTCTAGCTTTGGCCTGCCTCTTAAGGCTATTCATGAATTTCCTCAAGTTGGGATCCATTTTCAGAACAATATCTGCAAAATATACGCACAATTAAGAAACATCAAGTTATTAACGAAACGACCGAAAGGGAAAGGTGCTCACCATTCAGATTCGCACATTGCTTGGATGACCCATAAAGAGCTACCAATTCCCGGGTAGGAAGTCTACACGACAGTTGGTTTACAATCATCAAAATTTCCTTATCAATAGGGGATAAAGATTCCCAAAATCGATTATCAAGGGAAGTGGGTTTCTCGGTCCAGTGGAATGGAAATTTAGTAGTCCCATCGGCATTGTAAAACAAATCTCGGCCGTCCGGCTCGACAAAAACTTTGAAATAATACTCCTTAAAATTTTTGTAAGAGGTGGTGAATGTGGCAAAACGCACATTCTCGGACGGCTGGACAGGGACAACCATCCTACAGGAGTACTCGGATGGGTATTATAGTAGTATAAAAAAGACTCGGGTGTAGGCGTAAACCCAAAAATCTGACAAATGATTCGGAAGGCTTGTAAAATTGCCCACGAATTTGGATGTGATAAGTGTCTAATTTCAGTAATATTTCATATTAAAATATAGGCACTTATGAGGATTTATTGCTAATTTACATATAAAATAATCCCTAATTTATGAATTTATACATTTATACATTTTTTATGATCTTTTTTGAATAAGAGTATTTTATTCCCAAATTTGGTGTTAATTGCAGATTTCTAAGGATGATTGGAGATTTGGATTAAAGATGAATGATTTGAGCTAAAAAGATAAAGATAGAAGGTCCCAGAATGGAAAAATATGCAAAGAAAGATTGGGCCTTTTTTTTATGTTTTATCATTTAGCCCATTAGCGCGACACAATAAACAACCTAACCCTAGAAAACTAGGATAAATAGAGGGCTAGAGGCTCAACCTTAGGGTGCCAGATTGAGAGGAAAACACCATAGAGTGAATTGTAACCCAATTGGGGGAATGGAAGGTGATAGAAGTATGCGTGGCTAATTCTACCTTTGGGATTGGGAGTAATCTGCTCAAACTCTTATGTATTGAGGTGATATTTTATATATTAATATTCAGTTCTTGATTGATTATTGATATTGTTGTTTTACTTTTAATTTTCCGTGACAAATTGAGAATCTTAAATCTGACCTGGAGGTATTTTTAGGGTTCGGACCTAAACAACAATACTTAACATATTTAAGTGCTAGGAATAGACTTGAAATGTTAATTGCTATTAACGTCTGAGCTTCGTTCTAAGTTGTTCTTATAATTATGCGAGGGATCGATAGTTAGGGAACATTCTTAAGAATTTTATATGCGAGGAATCGATATAAATGATTTTTATACGGGCATCAATTTCAATTAAAGAACTTAATATTGACATGCTAATCAAAATACATGAGAGTGAGAGGGATGACACCTAATCCCTATTTTTCCAATTGAAACCATTAATTCTTTGTCTGTTTTCTTATTGATCATCGCCAACACAACCACTTTCAATACACTTTTAATTGTTTAGTTCTATATTTAGCGATTATTGTACTTGATAATTCACTGTTCCTTGTGGGATCGATATCGTCCTTAGGGACAATTATTACTTTTGACAAACACAGTGCACTTGCCGTAAAAAGTCATCAAGTTTTTGACGCCGTTGTCGGGGAACAGGTTTGAATTGTTGAGTATAATTTCCTAAATATTGTAAATATTTTATTTTATTTTATTTGTTTTGATTTTGTTTATTTTATTAAAATTAGATTTGATTTGATTTTATTATAGATTTGCTCTTTTAAAAAAGAAAGTTGTTGATTTCATATTCTTTTCTTTTATTTTTTTACGTTATTTAATTTAGTTTATTTTTATTTTATTTTATTTTGTTTTGATTTTGTTTTGTTTTGTTTTATTATATTTTATTTTAGTTTTTTTTAGGATTATTTTATTACTAGTTTTAGTTTTTATTTCTACGTAAGCTAGTTAGTTAGAATATTAGTTAGTTAGGTTACAATTATAGTTTTCAGATTTTTTTTTTAGCTTTATTTATTTTTAATTTTTATTTATTTTATTTCTAGTATTTATTTTTTATTTTTAAGTATGTTATTTCTTGTTTTTATTGTTTTCTTTTATTCTGTTTCTAGTTTTTATTTTATCTATATATTTTTTTAATATTTTTGTTATTTTTTCTTAACGTCATTTTAGTGTTTTATTTTTGTTTTTGTTTTATTTTTATTTTATTTTATATATTTTGTTTTTATTTTTATCTTCAAATTTATTTTATTTTATTCTTTTTAAAGAAAAAAAAGTTCTCTGTTTTTTCTCTCCACTAATATCTTTTAGGAAGAAAGCAACATGACAGAACAACAAGCACCACTTACTAAGAAGACACTTGGAGATTATGTCATGTACCAAGGACCAATACATTTTTCTAGTATTGCAATACCTACTACTTGAAAATAAATCCCGATTTTCTCACTCTTATCAGTGCCTATCAATTTACAGAAATGGAACATGAGGATCCATATTCACATTTGGATACATTTTATGAATTGGTAGGAACAATGGGTTTTCAATCATGTGATCTTGAAAATGTTTATATGCGCTTGTTTTCTTTTTCATTGGCAGGAAATGCTAAGAAATGGCTCAAATCACTTCCAAATCAGAGCCTCACTAGCTGGAAGGATGTAGAGGAAATTTTTTTGCAAAGATTTTTTTCAATTTCTCGCTACATCAAAGCAAAGTCTGAAATCTCTATGTTCAGACAAGGAGCAAATGAAGTCTTTTGTGATACATGGGAAAGATTTAAGATGATATTGAGAAAATGCCCAAATCATGGGTTTGAAGATATTGCTCAACTGAGCATATTCCTAAATGGTCTCAGATATGACATAAAGATGCTCCTAGATGCTGCAGCTGGTGGCACAATGATGGCCCTTGATGTAGACCAAGCGACAATAATTATTGATGCATTGGCATCAACTGATTATAAAGCCCAACATGATGGGCAAGATCTTCAGAATAAAGGGTTGTTAGAAGATGCACTCTGGCTAAAAATAAGATTCTGACACAGCAGATTGAGCAACTAACTGCACAAATGGCTAAATTGCCCCAACAATTATATGTTGTTCATTCATCTCAAAGCCAAAGTCAGTCAATCAGGTGTGATTTTTGTGGAGGTGTTCATCCTAATGGTCACTATTTTTATCAGAACAATTCACCTGAAGTTGAGGATCCATCCATGCTTGAAAGAATGAATAAAGTTGAAGACGCTCTGACCAAGATTGTGAGCGCGCATGACAATATTGTGAGAGCGCAGGACAATAGCATGGCCATGATTAGGAGTATAGAGATCCAGATGTAACAGTTGAACAAACAAATTGCACAAATTGCAGAGGAACAAAGTGGCCAGTTTTCAGTCAATAGGCAAACCAATTCAAAAGAGCATTGCGATAATGTAGTGGCTAAAAAAGAAGAAAAAGATGAGACAGAGGGGAAGAGAGATGAGAAAGAGAGAAGTGAGGAGGAAAATATAAAGAAGAAAAGTGAAAATAAGGAGAGAGGAGTTTTTGAAAAAGATTTATCATATCCTCATTCTCCTTCAAAAAGAGAGAAGGAAAGAAAATTCTTTGATAAATTGCTCCTTAAAAATTATTTTGCAGGAAATTTGAAGCAAGATTCAACATTTGAAAGATTTCGAAAGAATAGGAGCTATATTGAAGAAAAAAATATAGAGCTGGAGGATAGATACAATGTCATTATTAAAAAAGGCTTGCCTAAAAAATTCAAGGACCCAGGGAGTTTTAACCTTCCCGTGTCTATAGGTGCTTTATTAGTAGCCAATGCTTTATTGGATTTGGGAGCAAGCATAAATATAATTCCTTTGGCAATGCTGAAGAAAATAAGTGATTTGGAGATTAAACCCACCAAGATGACTTTAAAGTTAGCTGATCAAGTAACCAAGTATCCATATGGTATGGTGTGGTTGAAGATGTTCTCGTCAAGGTGAATAAATTCACATTCCCTGTGGATTTTGTTGTGATGGACATGAAAGAAGATGAGGAGGTTCCCTTGATAGTTGGAAGACCCTTTATGAAGACTGCTAGAATCATAGTTGATGTCGACAAAGGAGAACTTCAAGTTAGAACTCAAGATGAGGAGGTAACTTTAAATCTTTTTAATGGTCTTAAAAATTTTAATACAGGGGAAGAATGTGTACAGAAGGATGGATCACAGAGATATTCCACCTTCAAATAAACAGGCGTCAAGCTAGATGACGTTAAACGAATGCTTACTGGGAGGCAACCCAATCCACATTTTAGTTTTATGTTGTTACCTTTGTTTATTTTATTTTTCAAAAAAAAAAAAAAATCTTGTATGCCTCCTAATCATTTTGCAGGTTATGTATTTTGACCTGAGGACAGGTTCTATTAGTCAAAGGGGGCAGATCCAGCAAATGAAGCAAGACTATAGATAAAGATTTTAACAAAAAGTTGGATGACTTCTTAAGAAGAGAGGATTGAGCAAAAATATGGTTCTATCTATCTAGTTCTCTTTTCTTTTCAATTATTTAAATTTTATTTTCTGTTTAGTTTTTATTTATTTTATTTTATTTTTCGGTTATTTTGTTTTTTGTTTATTTGTTTTTTTTTAGTTTGTTTTAATTGCTTATTTTGTATTTTGAATAAATTTGTTGTTTTTGTTAGTTTGTTAGTTTTAGGTTTTGAATTATCTTTCTTGAATAAATTTTCAGTTTTAATTTGTTTGCTTTCTAGTTTATTTTTCTCAAATAAAAAAAAAACTAGAATATTAATTTTGAATTGTGGAAAAAAGAATTTGTGTTTAAATATTAAATAGTGAGATGAATTAGACACAGGTTAGAAAAGAAAATATGATTGAATCCCTATTCAAATGTAGTTAAAATTATGATACATGAAAATTTAATAGGATGATTGATTAGGACAAATAATGACAAGAGAAAAAGGAATGAGACCATTTAAACCAAGTGAGTGTGTGAACCTTAAACAGTTTTGAGGGTTTTACTGATGAATTGACAGTTGTGGGTGCTTAATTTTTATTTTTGTTGCATCATAAAAGAGAATGAAGATGATTGAGGCATTTGTTTGTGTTAATTAGAAGCCAAGGCCAAAAAGCCAACATTTATATTAGAATTCCATTTTTTTTATATCCCCTTTGGGCCAAGAAATTTTTTGTTAATATTGCACCTTAACCTTTATTGATATAATTTTCTACCCTTTAGCATGTCTAAGGAAGGAGAACATAGATGCAATACATATAGAAAAGGAAATGGTTGGTTCTGATTTTGAAAGTTCAAAAAGTTGAAAATATGAAGAATCTTTTCCTATTATTGAAAACAAAACAACAACAAAAGAAAGAGAAACAGAAGAAGAAAAAGAAATAAAAAAAAGAAAGATAGAAAAAAATTTCATGAAAATCATGAAAAGAAAGAAAATGAGGAAAAAGGTGACATCGAAAGAAAGTGGTAATTAGATAACATATATGTTCTCTATAATTGAATTGTAGGTATGTTCTTCTTCTTTAAGATGTGCATTTTGCTATCTAAGAAAAACCAATATTTTTTGGAAGCCCAGCCTCATTACAACCCTGGAAAAGACCTCAAGATTCATGTTTCTAATATGTTTGTGATTTGAAGATGAAATGAAAAGCAACTGTGATTTGTTATGATTCAGTGAAAATAGAGAGAAACACTTACCCGTGAGCATATGAGAAGATATTCCTTGATGAATTGTCATTTATTTGTTTTGATTTGATCCTGGAAATTGATTGTGTTTATAATTTTCTATATTTGAATTTGGAAGCATCATAAGTTTGTAATTTGATTTGTTGTTTAGTGAATTAAGCTGTTTGATATTTAAATTCAAATATATTCATTTACATTGCTTGAGGACAAACAAGATTCTAAGTTGGGGAGAGTGATAAGTGTCTAATTTCAGTAATATTTCATATTAAAATATAAACACTTATGAGGATTTATTGCTAATTTACATATAAAATAATCCCTAATTTATGAATTTATACATTTTTACATTTTTTATGATCTTTATTTGAATAAGAGTATTTTATTCCCAAATTTGGTGTTAATTGCAGATTTTTAAGGAAGATTGGAGATTTGGATTAAAGATGAATGATTTGAGCTAAAAAGATAAAGATAGAAGGTCCCAGAATGAAAAAAAGATGCAAAGAAAGATTGGGCCTTTTTTATGTTTTATCATTTAGCCCATTAGCGCGACACAATAAACAACCTAACCCTAGAAAACTAGGATAAATAGAGGGCTAGAGGCTCAACCTTAGGGTGCCAGATTGAGAGGAAAACACCATAGAGTGAATTGTAACCCAATTGGGAGAATGGAAGGTGATAGAAGTATGCGTGGCTAATTTTACCCTTTGGGATTGGGAGTAATCTGCTCAAACTCTTATGTATTGAGGTGATATTTTATATATTAATATTCAGTTCTTGATTGATTATTGGTATTGTTGTTTTACTTTTAATTTTTCGTGACAAATTGAGAATCTTAAATCTGACCGGGAGGTATTTTTAGGGTTCGGACCTAAACAACAATACTTAACATATTTAAGTGCTAGGAATAGACTTGAAATGCTAATTGCTATTAACGTCTGAGCTTCGTTCTAAGTTGTTCTTATAATTATGCGAGTGATCGATAGTTAGGGAACATTCTTAAGAATTTTATATGCGAGGAATCGATATAAATGATTTTTATACGGGCATCAATTTCAATTAAAGAACTTAATATTGACATGCTAATCAAAATACACGAGAGTGAGAGAGATGACACCTAATCCCTATCTTTCCAATTGAAACAATTAATTCTTTGTCTGTTTTCTTATTGATCATCGCCAACACAACCACTTTCAATACACTTTTAATTGTTTTGTTCTATATTTAGCGATTATTGTACTTGATAATTCATTGTTCCTTGTGGGATCGATATCCGTCCTTAGGGACAATTATTACTTTTGACAAACGCAGTGCACTTGCCGTAAAAAGTCATCAGGATGCAACTGGGTCGGCGCAATGTTTAGAATCCGAAGGACTCTCATAGTGAAATCATCGAAGGGAAAAGTTATATCCAAATGAGAAAAGAAAGTGCTACATACAAAGAAGAAATCATGAGGGGCGTTTTCCCGACCGTGGCACACACGGTCGGTCACACCGCATATATCAATAGCCAATGCCTTGGTCGAGTAGTCTGGCCCTAGGAAATCTTTGTGCAAAGAGAGAAATTCATCTAAATCGTCAGCAGTCTTAATTTTGCTAGGAATTTGGAGGACGGACGGATCAACCCAATCATAGCTTGGGTCGTCTGACGACGACTAACTCGCACTACCAGATGCAGAGCGAGTCAAAGACGAATCTACGTTATTAGAAGACTCTACAAAAGAAGGCATAACTAACCTCAACTGTAGATTCAACGATGAAACTGACACTGGCAACAGACTTGGCACTCGACACTCGGAGCAAATGGCGCAAGATTCAGGGAGCAGAAGAAATTGGAAAACCTTCAAACTTACAAATGAGGCGCTATTTATAGGCTGGGAGGTGAGAGAAGAAAACCCCAGTGATCGTCCAACACCGTTAGGTCAAAACCAATCCAACGGTTAAGTGCATCCGGCATACGAAACAACGCAAAATCCTCACCGTTGAACCCATAAAGATGGGACAACGCCCCCAAACGGCAGCTCTGCCATGCGTCACATCTCTGCCACGCATTTAGTGATGCCAGCTATCAAGCACTACCTCGGAAATCCCACGCGTACCGGTCGGCACCGAACGACCGAAGGGTGCACATTAAATAACTTAATTAAATAAGGAGCGTGGTTACACGTGGAACAAACAGTTATAACTTCCGTTGAATAAGTCAAACGCGTTTTCTAGAACACTCCCTTGATTTCAGGAAACCACCAGGCACGACCCATAGACCACTAAGCATGTCTCTAACCATCAGTTGCTTGGCCCAGATGGCCAAGGCCCAAGTCAACCTACTAAAGGAACTTCTGAAAGGGGGAAAATGTACGTTTTCATAAGATTAGAGAATTCTCATTGAGCACCATCGCTGATTTGAGCGTCGGAGTGCAATCGCAGATACCCCCACCGACCAGCCGAAGCACGCAAAGAGGAAGAGAGACTTGAAGAACAGGACAGCTAAGAACACGACAACCATTGTGTATCGACGTGGATCAATATTGCTCAGCCCCTAACATCCATACAGGTACACCCACTAATGCTACCTCAATTGTGAGTTTGGTTATGGCGTGTTTATTCCCCTCCTTGCACTCTGGAGTGCGTTGGGCGTTTTCTTCAGTGTATCATAGACTTAAGCGTCGTGAAGAGAACAGGGAAATTGAAACAAGGAATGGTGCAACAGGAAGAAACATATGGTAGGAGACTTTATCTTTAGTAGAAAGAAAATCTAATAAAGCAAATGAGGAAACAAATATGTGGCAATATATATATATATATATATATATATATATATATATTTATTTTTTCGTATTTTTTACAATACATTTCGAAATACAAAATAAAAATTACATATTGAGGCACATGAAGTCCTTTCTTCCTCGAAATTATAACTTTTATTTTATATTTTGAATTCTTTTATTTTATATTTTGAAATACAGAATTGAAAATAAAAAATAAAAAATTTATTCTAAAATAAAATATAAAGTTTGTATTTTAAAATGTAATCTAAAATTTGTAATACAAATTTATATTTAAAATTAATCATTATGAAATACAAAAATCTTGATGATTAACATTTATGATTGTATATAATTTAGAGTGTCTCTAAATTATACCGTCTATATTAAAACTTAAAATCCTAAATTAAAGGATAAATTCATAATTTAAAAAATTTATAGGTATATGTTGAAATTAGGGGTTGCTTCAAGTTTCATTACTAACTATGTTTGAGTTTAGGTTCGAATGAAATTTACTACTTCTAGATTAGAGATTACATGGACCTTTGTCATTCCCGTGATAAATTATTCATGTTGTATATATTTTACCATTTTTTAAACAATGATTAAAGGAAGTTACTTACTAATTTCTAGTGTAATATTTTTTTTTTTAATTTCTCTTTTATTTAATTTTTATTGAGAAATATGCTAGAAAAGGACCATCTAACATGTGTTACATGACATATGTTAGATGGTTCGTCCAGTGTATAACAGAAGATAGGGACCGTCTAATACACACTAGAAAAGGAGCATCTAACATGTGTTAGTCAAAGATTGTCTAATGTATAGAAGACGAGATCGTCCAACAGTAGAAGACGAGACAGTCTAATAGTATAAGATGTGATCGTCTAATAGTAAAAGATGAGACCTGTTGTAGAAGATGATAACCATCTAATACACACTAGACTAGGACTTTCTATCATATGTTAAAAATAAGAAGAAAGAGAAGAAGGATAAGGTTTTTCAGAGTGCAAAATTTTGCATAGAGCTTTTTTTCAGTTGTTTTCTTACTTGGTCCATGGCTTCTTCCTTCATCTTCTCTGATCGCGTTTTCTTCAATTCCATGGCTCTCGATGGAGCTTTTCAACTTGCGCGAGTATAAAAGTCTTCCAAAGACTTTTCCCTGCAACTTTACCCTTTTCTTTTCAAATTTGTTGCGTTTTTATGGTAATCCTCAACCTTTTTACTTTTTTTTTTCACTTCTTTAATGGGTTGTAATCTTCTAGATGGTATCAAACTAGGTTAAGGCCTACGCTGCTTTTGTTACTGTTGTTTTTCTTGTTTTTTATTCTTTCTTGATAAACTTTTTCAAAGATCAACGAAATAATCTTTATCAAAAAGTCTTTATTCAATTAATGAGTGCCTAAATCCTACTAGTCCATATTATTTGGATCTTGAAGAAAATTTAGGATAAATTCTTGTTTCTCCACCCTTTAATGAAACTAACTAGCAAAAATATGAAGAGGAGGGAGAGGCTCTTTTATAAAAAGAAAGTTGAAATTTAATGATGGGAGTATATCTAAATAATGTAACCATGATATTAGTTTTTAAAATTTATTTTATTTATTGTCACTTAACGGTTGCTAGATATGGATCACATTATTTGGAGAGAGTGGAAAAATTAGTAACCTGTTGTTTTACACTATTTTTTTTTTCAATTGATATAATAACATTATTTATTCAAATTTTAATATTAAATATAAATATATAAAAAATATGTTTTACCGCTTGTTTATTATAAAAATAGTTGTGCACGGTTTATTACTCCAATGAGTGAATTATAGAAGATTTGGATCTAGGTGTCAAAAACAAAAAGGAAGCCAACGCCCATCCTGGAAGAAAGACGAGTGCAATGGGGAACATGGCCTCTGCGATGCTACCAGTAAGAGATATGGTCATCATAGAGAGGATGTAGCCGACTGTTAGAGAAGTATTGACCCATTCAGTAGAAACCATCCAACAGTGAGACATCATAAAAGTAATTGCGAGAGTGGATGCAAGAAAGGCACACATATTTGTGGACGAAAACAACAAAAAGGTCAGTTGTGACATCACAAATGTCCCTTCATAGACAATGGATGAAAATGATACCCTATTATCTAGAATGAGAGTGTTCTTAGTCACAGCTCCATTACTCTAATGAAATCCACCAGTGGACTCAGTATTGCTTGATAGGTTCTTGTTGCAACAAGGGTGACCACTATCATGTACGTGTTTCGTATCTCATTCGACATGTTCGGTTTCGTACCAGTTTTTCGAATTACCCACTCTTGCGTTGATGTAATTAACAATTCGAATTTCCTATCTCTCTTAACTCTTGCTTCAGCCCTCACCAAATTCTTTTTAATTTCTTGGTTATTTATTATATCAAATGCCCTTTGGCCCATCAAATTTGCAGTATCTATATTTGTCATCACCTCCATTAACAATTTCATTGCCTGTACACACACAATATTGTTCACAACAAGCTTCCAATAACTTCGATAAATCACTCTGACAACTTATGAATTGGTTTTGTAGAACATGGAAGCTTTGATGATCCAAATCTGTGATGAAGGCTTGATGCTTTGTTGCTTTGATTGAAGCTTAGTTCTAGGATGTTTAGATTTCCTGTAAAGATCATTCTTAATCCTATGCACAAGCTGAACCAATATATTTTCAAAGAGAAAAATGTTTTTCTAAGCAAAGAGAAAAAACCCGGTTGAATTCATGATATAATCGGTTGTTTTACACTTAGCTTGTTTGAAGGTTTTCAAAGTTGTTTTTGACTTGGTTGACTAACTGTCAAACCAATTCAACCGGTTAAAACGACTTTTCAACCGGTTGATTGTCACATTTCTTAATAGCTTTTCAAAAAATTGTTAAGTCTATTTTCATTTGAATTAAAACTGATTTGGCTCATGATTAACTGCCAAAATGGCTAGTTTTAAGAGTTATAAAAATGGTTTCTCTTTATTAAAAAAGATAACGAAAAAAGTGAGATTGAATACATTTTTCGAGAAGAGATCTAATTCAAAAGTTTTTCAAGATTGCTTAAAGGCTGTGCATTGGTTCAAGAACTGATCTTATGAGCTCTGTGATTCCTGAAATACTAGGTGTAATCTGTTCCTTTTTAATTCTTGTAATTGTTTCTTTTCTATACTTTTTAAAGTGTGTAAACCTGTAAGGTTAGAGGGTGTTTTGACTGTGGTTGTGTGAAAGGAAAATAGGGTGAGTGTTCTTGTGTGGTCAAGATCACCTCTTTGTGGTGTTGAGTGTATGTAAGCTGTGATTGATTACTAGTGAAATACCAGTGGTTGTTCTGGGGACTGGATGTAGCTCAGAGGTTGAGTGAACCAGTATAAATTGATTGTGTAATCTCTCTCTCTCTCTCTCTCACTCATTATAAACTGTTTGATTTGATTTTTGTTTCTGCTACTATAAACATCCGGTTAAAACGGAAATTATAACTGATTGTTTTTCTGCAAACAATTTTAATTGCTTTGATTGTTTGGCTTTCCTGATTGCTCCTTATGTGATTGTTGATAAAACTTCATTCTTAGCCAATCTTCGCAAAAATCTTTTGTCAAACAATTCATCCCCCTCTCTTTTAGGCTATTAATTCTAACAATTGGCATCAAGAGCTAGGTTCTTGAAAATTATTCAAGTTCTGTTTTATCTGTTTTAATGGCTGATAAACTACCTTTTGGGGAAGGTGCTTCAATAAATAGACCACCACTATTTTGTGGTGTGAATTACCTGTTTTGTGGTGTGAATTACCAGTTTTAGAAAGTTAGGATGAAGATTTTTATACACTCCACAGATAAAGGAATTTAGGAAGCAATTGAAAATGGTCCTTTTATTCCTCAAGTTAAGAAAGATGATGTATTTGTTGGTAAGCCTTCATCTGAATGGACTGAGGCTGATAGCAAGAAAAGCAAAGTTTGATTGGGATTGCTAAAAATATTATAACTTCTGGTTTAAGTTGTGATGAATTTTTTAGGGTATCACAATGCAGTTAAGCAAAAGAAATGTGGGACATTCTTGAGGTCACACATGAGGGAACTAATGATGTATAAAGGGTAAGAAAGCATGCTCTCATCCAAGAATATGAATTATTCAGAATGCAAAAAGGGGAGACAATCTCTGATGTGCAGAAACGCTTTTCCCACACTGTGAACCAGTTAATGAGCCTTGGAAAAATCTTTGACAAAGAAGAGCTGAATATAAAGATCTTAAAGTGTTTTGATAGGTCTTGGCAGCCAAAGGTCACTACCATTTCTGAGTCAAAGGATTTAACATCCATGACAACAACTTCCTTGTTTAGTAAGCTAAGGGAGCATGAGCTTGAGATGAATAAATTGGTTGTCCAAGAAAGTGAGGACAAACACAACAAGGGTATTGCCCTTAAAGCAGCTAACCAGAAAAGGCAACAAGACTCCAGTGATGGTGATGAAGACACAATGAACTTACTGTCAAGGAAGTTCAACAAATTCTTGAAAAAGAATAAAGGCCAATCTTTAAAGAGGTACAGTTCTAAGAAGCTGAATGACTTTAATCCTAACAAATATACTTGTTATGACTGTGGTGAAAAGGGACACATCAAAGCTGAATGTCCTAACAATAAGAGAAAGGAGAAAGCTAATTTCAAAGGAAAAAGGAGGGAAAAAAACCAAGAAAGCATACATAACTTGGGATGACAATGAGGTATCCTCCTCCAGCTCTTCAGATGATGCAGAAGCAAACCTATGCTTAAAGGGATCAACATCAAGCAGTATGAGTTCATCTTCTTCAGTGAAAGGTAACAATTACTACCAACTACTTGAAGCATTTAATGAAACACATGAAGAAGCTGATAGATTGGCTCTCTCAAACAACCGGTTGAAAGGGTTGAACAATTGGCTTGAAAACAGAGTCAAAACACTGGAAGAAGAGTTGGAAAAATCTAAAGTTGATTTTGAAAATTTGGATTTAATTTACAAAAATTCTGCTTGCATGTGTGACTCTAAATTTTGTGAAAACTGTGAAAATCTTGAAAAGAAGATTCATTACCTTTTGAAAACTGTGGATAGGCTTACAACTGAAAAATCCAACTTTGAGAATGTTCTTGCATATCAAAATTGTGTCTTTGGAAAAGCAGGCTTAGGATTTTATCCACAGAGCAGAAAGAATGGTATTTCAAAACCTTTTTCATCAGTGTTAGAAAATCAATCGATTAAAAGAACGAAACAACCGGTTGTTACATGCTTTTACTGTATGAAGAGAGGTCATTCTGTTAGATTCTTCATGATTCGTAAATCTCTTGTTCCTAAAGGTATTTTTAAATTGATTCCAAGAAATTTGGATGGTTCTAAAATAAATCTAATATGGAAGGTATCAAGCTATTTAAGGGATCAAATCTTGTGATTTGACAAGCTTTCTTTCAGAATTTTTTCTTCACATAAAGGATCTGTAGGATCAAGATCATGCTTCTATATTCAAGGATTTGTAGAAGCTTGTTATGTGGATGCATTTGTTTAAAGATAGTGCTTAGTTTCTGATGTATTGAACTATTTCAGAATTGTATATTGTTCTTGAAGGATATAATTTCTTTTTAACAATCTGTTATAAATCAAATTCAGCATTTTCATAATTTTTTTTTGGTTCTATATCTCCTTTATTCTCAAAAAAATAATATGTAACTTGTTGTGTATCCTTGTCTTTCATTCACTATTGAAGTGTTTGTTTTTATTATTTTTAAATTTCTATCACAAAAAATCACTTGGTTGATTCTTCGAAACAACCGATTGTTTCAACTCTGTTAGCATTGGTCAAATCTGTTTTTAATTAACTATGCTTTGATTTGATTTTCTAGTCAAACCCTGTGACGTTTGTGGTCAACAACGCTTTAATTAATGCTCTGAAATTCTTTTCTCTCTGCAATAACTGCTCTTCATGGAATATAATCTTCCAACCATTGGAAATTAAAATTCTTTTAAGTATGGTCAAGGCGAGGTTCAGAAACCCATCTACTTTGTGAGTAAGGTGTTACAAGGGCCAGAGGTGAAGTACCAAGCCATTGGGAAGGTTTCTTTGGCAGTGATGTTCACAGCTCGGCGGCTTCGTCATTATTTCTAGAGTTTCACTATGATTGTGATGAAGGAGTTGCCCATTTGTAAGGTCCTCCAGAAGCTCGACATAGCAGGTCGGATGGTCCGCTGGGCCGTTGAGCTGTCTGAGTTCGATGTGCAGTACGAACCACAAGGGATGATCAAGGGCCAGGTGTATCTTGATTTTATGGTAGATTTGTCAACTGAGGGTCCCCAAACTGATCCTAATGACTTCCAGTGGATGGATCCTAAAACCAACAAGGGAGCGGAGTTGGGGTCATTCTAGAGCGATCAAGTGGTTTATTGATCGAGCAAGCCCTGAGGTTTGCCTTTAAAACCAACAACAATCAGGCTAAGTATGAAGCCTTGATAGTTGGGATGCTATTGGCCAAAGAGTTAGGTACTTGGTCGATGGTCTACTCCCTGTAGATCTTGCAAAGGCTAAGACAATTAAGAGAAATGCGGGAAAGTATATGCTAACAGATGGAAAGTTGTTTTGTCATGGTTATACCCATCCCATCCTTACTTGCATAAGTGGGGATCAGTGTACCCGCATCATGGAAGAGCTCCACAAAGGTATCTGTGGGAGTCATGTGGGAGGAAGAGCTCTCTCGTTGAAGGTCATTCGAGCTAGGTATTATTGGCCGACCATGAAGGAGGACTGCGTGAAGTATGCACAACGTTGATTGGCATCACGCACCTACTGAGGAGTTGCGGTCGATCTATAGCCCTTGGCCTTTTCATACATGGGGAATAGATATTTTGGGTCATTTCCCGTTACCAATTCGTCAAATGAAGTATCTCATAGTTGTTATTGAATACTTCACAAAGTGGATTGAAGTTGAGCCAGTTGCACAAATAACTTCTCATAAGGTGCAGCATTTTGTGTGGAGGAACATTGTATGCCATTTTGGGATCCCTAGACACCTGGTGTCTGACAACGGAACCCAGTTTGCAAGTCAACAATTGCACAAGTTATGCTCGGAGCTCGACATAAAATAGATATTTGCTTCAGTAGAGCATCCCCAGACGAATGGCCAGGTTGAGTCTGCTAATAGAGTCTCGCTCAGAGAATTGAAGAGGAGACTAGAGAGAGCCAAAGGTACTTGGTCGGAAGAAGTTCCACGAATTTTGTAGGCATATCACACTACTCCTCGATCGACAACTAAGGATACGCCCTTAAGTTTGGTATATGGATCTGACGCCATGATACCAGTAGAGATCCAAGAAAGCTCTCCTCGGTTCCAGAACTTCGTTGTTGAAGAATATAACGAAGGAAGAAAGGTGAACCTGGATCTGCTAGACGAAGTGCGTGAGTAGGCCGCATTCGGTCTGAAGCGTTGAAGAGAAAGGTGGAGATGAAGCAGAAGACCAAGTTGAAACCTCATTAGCTCAGGGTTGCCAACTTGGTTATGTGAAGGGCTCATCCCTACCAGCTGGAGAACAAGTTGTCTCCAAAATGGACCGGCCCATTCTGTGTAGTTGAGGTGCTTCGGAACGGAGCTTACAAGCTTGAAACCCTCAAGGGGGGACCTATACCTCGAACATGGAATGGGGCAAATTTAAAGTTTTATTTCAGTTAAAACATGTTGTTAAGGCTTTCTTTCTGAATGATGTAATGTTTAAGGGGACACTCTTTTTCCCTTACGGGGTTTTTTAACGAGGTCATCCAATGAAAGAATTGTTCTTGAAAGGTCGTGCATTAAGATTTGTTTATTTGTTAACACATGATAAGACAACCTGTCTCGGTGAGGTTATCCGAATAGTTGTCATGTGTGTAGATGATTATTGATGCCAGGTAAGGCAACCTGCCTAGGTAAGATTCCCGAGCAGGCACTCTATGCGGATCACTTATCCATAATCACATAAGGCGAACTTTTCTCGGTAAGATTCCGAGTCCAAGCGCTCTGAAGAATAACTGGCCATAACTAAGATTGTTTGGTTTAAGTAAGATAAGACGACCTTTTCTTGGTAAGATTCCGAGTTCAGGCTCTCTGAAGACTAACCAACCATAACTAAGATTGTTTAGTTTAAGTTAGATAAGACGACCTTTTCTTGGTAAGATTCCGAGTTCAGGTCCTTTGAAGATTAACTGGCCATAACTAAGATTATTTGGTTTAAGTCAGTTAAGACGACCTTTTCTTGGTAAGATTCCGAGTTCAGGCACTTTGAGGTTTAATCGGTCATAGCTAAGATTGTTTGGCTTAAGATGGATAAGGTGACCTTCCTCGGTGAGATAGTCTGAGGAGGCGCTCTGTGTTAAGATCCCTCATTTATGAGTAGGTAAGGCGACCTGAATTGGTGTCGGTAACCACCCGAGTTCAAGCGCTTTGTGTTTTACTAAGCTAAACAAAAAGACATGCATTGACTACACTAGTCGAAATTTGCTAAGTCAAATAACTAGGCTAGAAAAGAAAGTTGCAGTAGATACACATGAATAGAAAGTGTTTATAAATTAGAAAATGCAGTAATGTATAAAGTGTTCAAAGTATTATGGAATTATAAGTAAAGTGGAGAGTAAGGCTACTCCTCCACAAGTTGACCGTTGACCATGATCTTACGCGGGCCAAGTTCAGAGAAATCAATACTTAGATAGAGTCCTGAAGCTTGTTTTGTGGTCACCTCAAATCCCACAAGGTGGGCTTGGGCGGTGTCTTGTTTGCACGCTTTGGTGAACTTTTCATTTTGGCAGGACAACTCCCTTCTTAAGCTTTGCAACTTCAGCCAAGAACTTTTCTTTCTTTGTTGCGACCGTTTTGGTCATGTCAGCTAAATGTTGTTCCATTTCTTGATGAGAAGTCTTGGAGTGCTGGAGCTCTCCTTGCAGCCTTTCTACTTCTTTGTGCAGCCTGGAGGTCTCTTGTGCAACCTTTCTACTTCTTTATTCAGTTTTGAAGTAGCTAAACAGCTAGTTGCAAGGGCTTGCCCAAACTGCCTCATAGCCTCACGAAACAAGTAACTCTCATCATGGGCCATGAGCTTTTCCTTCTCCTCGTTGGGTAGTAGAGTTTCTTCAAGGTAGGAGGAGGCGTCCAGGTTGGGGTCCCATAAGTTTGGCCTCTACGAGCTCTCCGTTTCGCACTCTTGAGCAATAGCCACGTCCAGAGGGGGAGTCTGACCTTCAGATGGAGAATCATGATGCGAAGGAACCCGCCCAACTGAATAAGAATGCTCAGTAGGAGCTGCTAGGATTTTCCTTTTCCTCATGAAGACCAACCTCAAAGTGGTCTCTTCGTCATCAGTCGGAGCTGGGGCGGTGAGGAGAGCTTTCATCTTCAAGGATTCCTTAGGCGCGTTGGAAGCCACCCTCAGCCTCTTGGCCATCTCTTCTAGCTCCTTCTTGTTAAATTGTGATAGCATTTTCTCTGCTAGAAAAGAAAGCAAGGGATTAGCACAGGTATGAAAGTTTGTCGCATAGGGGGCAGAGAATGGGAAGTACCAGTATAAACCTTTAAGACTTCGGGTGAGAATTCTTTGCTTAGGAGGCGAGCAATATCAAAGACCACCTTCAAGCCGGTGAGTAACTTGCAGACTTCCTGATCTAGAGGTGGCAGATCTTCCAGGCGCCGAGCACCTTGGAAGCGTGGCTTCTCGGTCCAATACAAGGGAAACCTATCCAGAAGGGTTGGATTCCACTTGTTGCTACGAAATTTCAAGAATTTGCCTTTAAAAATTTTGTATAAAGATTAGAAGAGGGAGAGCAAAGCTCTTCCACATACGTCGTTGAAAGAGACCCACAGTTGGCGACCCAGGCGTTTGGCCTTAAAAAGGTATAAGAAGACCTCCACAGTTGGCGAAAAGCCGAACTGGGAGCAAAAGCTCGGCAGGAGCCACATTTAGCTCGGTCAAAAGCTATTTTTCAAAGATGGTAAGGGGAAGCCGCAAAAGGACTTTTTTGAAAACAGTGGCGAAAAAGAAGTAAAATGGACCGTTTAGATCCGAGGATTAATTGCAACAAACTGGCTCATCCTCCCTACAAGGAACTACTGTTATTCTATCATTATCTTACCGAAATGATATTTATTTTTCCTAAGGGCTATGATACTCTTAGAGGAAGTATAATTGGAGGTTTCTTCTAAAAGATTTTGGGGGTGCCTAGGGATACAAGGTTTTGTAATCCATTCCGGATAAATCTAAAACACAAGCATAAGCAGAATATAAGAACAAGTCCAAACCAGGCAGAGCAAGTAAGTTACAGTCAAAATGAGTGTGTATTCTAGGTAATACAACATAATCAACAAATAAACAATCATCATCGACAGAGATGATGAACAAAAATGAAATCCCAGCTCAGGCAGTGTAATTATGAATGCTTAGATGGATGATCAGGTAGGATAATTGATGATATGAATGCAAAATGTTAGGAATGTGTAAAGGGAAAATACCTGTAGTGGTCGAAGAGAATAAGCTTTGAGGGTAAAGATTCTGAGAGCGCAAGGAGTTTGAGAGTTCGTGGAAGAGAAAGGGTTTGAGTTTTCGAAGAAATGGAATAGTGAAGGTAAAATGGGGTTTTGAGTAATGTGTATACAAAGATGGAATTCGAAATGGTAAGGTTTTCCCGCCGCTGATTTCATGCCATGTGTATTCTCGAGATTGAGTGTGGCGAGACATCACCTTAGAAACGCCTCGTGTGTCGCGCTACACCTACCTATTAAGAAGTCGATACATCAACACTCGGGAGTTTCTTCGCTTAGCCAAGCTCAGCTCGAGACTGGGGGGCTTGTGTACTGGACAGAGTGTTTGATGCTCAGTGATCGGAGTTCGGTGCATGGATGTGAGTAGGTCAGCTCAGTTATAGGGCCTACGAAGCGGGTCATGAGTTTGGCCCAATTACCATAGTAAGCCCGTTGGAGTATAATTAAAGTAATATTTTATATGTTAATATAGGGTTATTAGTAAGATATTTTTTAACCTAAGGTGGGTGTTATTGCATGTAATGGCTAGGTCACGTAAATACATTTTAGCCTAATTATGCACGTGATAGTTAAGTTACATGCATGGTGAATAGATAACGTGGCACCATGAGAGAGGGTTCTTACATGAACAAATTTGTTTTCCTGCAATTAATGCCTAAAGATAAGTGGTGCCCTGTAGCAGGTGGTTTTTCTGTTATTATTTTATGCTCTCAGTAATGAGAGAAAGCTGTTACAAGAGTAGTTACAAAAGAGGCATGAAGCCTCGGGTGAAGGTACGTTATTTTCGTGTACTAGACGAAAGTTAAATACTACTTTTATTTTTATGCTCTCACTTACTTGATCGTCAGAGTGTGATCAACAGGTACAACCCCTCTGTTTCAACGGAACCACTTTCCAGTGCAATTTAGGAGACAAAGGGCAAACCAGAGGAGACAGGTTAGAAACAGAGGTCCACCTAGGTCAACAAACAAAGAGGTCAACCGACAAGAACAAATGTAATAAAGGCATACATATTTGTGGTCGAAAACGCCAAAAAGATGGTGTTTGGCATCATTGATTTCCCTTCAAAGACTTTGGATGAATTTAATGGCCCATGACCTTGAATCATAGTGTTATTAGTTCCAACTGAATCAATCTGATGAAATGCACCAGGTGGCTCAATACTGCTTCATAGGTGTTGGTTGCAAGAAGAGTAGCCACTATATGTACGCGTTCCGTATCTCATTCGACATTTTCTCTTTCATCCCAGTTTTTCGAATTACCCACTCATTCATGTTGAACCAAGTGGTGTTCAAGTTTTGAAGAATCCAAACCCTTTGAAGGATGTTGAAGCCTTGGCTGTGCTTGATATTGCTGTGTTGGTTTAGCTTAGTTCTAGGGTAGTTTATATGTTGTAATCCACCCTTTGATTAAATCTAAAGCATTAGCATTCTCAATCTTTGTGAAAGTAAAATGTTTTCAAACTAAGTTAAAACAACTGATTGTTTTGTCGAAACAACCGATTGTTTATACTTAGGTGTTTTGAGAAAAAAGATTTGAAACTGTTTTTAAAATGGTTGAACTGTTAAGTACCAAAACAACCGATTGATTCGAGGAAACAACCGATTGTTTGTTTTGGGACCATAACAGAAAAACTGTTTTCTATTTGGTTGTTGTGTAAGTGATCAAGGTGTGATTACTTAGTGGATTTCCTCAGGGTTCTGAGAAGACTGGATGTAGCTCTGGGTTTGGAGTGAACCAGTATAAACAGCTGTGTACAATCTCTCTATCTCTAACTCTTTAAATTCAGTTTATTTTGTTGTTTACTGGTATAAACAACCGATTGTTTCTGCGAAACAACCGATTGTTTTTCTGGTACTACAGCTTTTGCTTGCTGTTTTGGCGAACTGAATTTCTGAATCAATTGTTTCCTGAGATAAATTCATTCTAGTTTTGAAAAGTTTGCAAAAACCCTCTTTAAACAATTCACCCCCTCTAGTCTAAAGCCATCTTTTCTAACAATTCATTGATACTTTTAACGAATCGGCTTTCCTAAATCTCCTAACTCTTGTTTCAACCCTCACCAAATTATTTCTAATTTCTTGGTTGTTTATTACATCAAATGCCCTTTGGCCCATCAAATTTGCAGCATCTACATCTGTCATCACATCTATCAACAATTTCATTACATCTGTCATCACATCTATCAACAATTTCATTGCCTGTACACACAATATTGTTCACAACAACTTAATATAGCTTCCAATGAATCTTTAAGTTGTTATTTGTGCTTTATACCTAACAACACTAAATTCATAGAGAGACACAAAGAGTGGTTTGCATTTCAACAGTATTTGTCTCGAGCCATCAAAGTAAGAACTCAGAAACCTCAAACCTCTCGTATAAATGCAGTGTAGACTCATTTCTAGCAGTCAAATCTTTTACGGAATCTAGACAAGCTTCAAGAAACATAGTTAAAAGGTTTATATCTCCGAATTGACTTGCCAAATGCAGAAGAGTGAAACCTCCTCTCATTTTGGTTCGAACGAGTTCTTTGTCCATCTCTATAAGGTGATAAACCATTGAGGCGTGACCATGTTGTAAAGCAAGATGAATCTATCTGAATCCTTGAGAATTCAATTTCCATGAAAATGAAGATTTTAATGTCATGAGTTCATTGGCAAATTCAACATGCCCTGCACGTGCACAACATGCAAAGGAGTGGATTTTAATTATCTCGACTCTTCTAAAACATGTGGACTCATTTGACACTTTTGTTTTAAATTCAAACTAATTATTATCTATAGATGCTACTGTTTTTCAAAAGCATAAATCTAAGTGTTAAATAATATTTAATTTAATCTTTTAATTAAGTGTATTTTAAATGTTAAATAAAATTAAGGAGGCTATAGTTCTCTCAACTCACACCCTTTTCTTCAATGGGTGTGTTAGCAAGGCTTTGAGGAACTTTCCTTGTCTAAACCACGCCCTTTTCGTCAATTAATGTGTCAAGCAAGGCTTTCCATGCTGGTTCAAGCTGTAATCCTTGTTCGAGAGGTATTCGTTTTATCAGGGACCATTTATATCAAAATATTTATAATAACAAATTTAAATATAATACTATTTATATACTTAAATACATTTATTCAAATAGTACAATTTTATATATATCCATGTGCGTTTCTGAAGTTCAACCACGTACAGTTTAAGAAACAACAACTCATGATTTATGAATAGTTAAAAAATGTTTTTTTCTGTTGTTGTTTAGTGGTAAGAAAATGATAAACATCTTTTATTATTATTTTTTAAAAATTCAAACTAATTGTCTATAGATGTTACTGTTCATTTAAAACATAAATCTAAGAATTAAAAAATATTTGATTGGTCTTTTAGGTGTACTTTAAATGTTAACAAAAGGATGTTGTAGTTTAGTTCGTAATATTGTAGAATTGTTATGTTATGTTTATTTGATTTGATTTTTATATTATTTACCTATCAGTTATTTTATTGATATAGTGTATAAATGTACATATAATAATTATGTTGGACGAAAATACTTTAAAAGTTATTTTCAACTAAGTACTTTAAGAAAACGTGAGTGTTAAAAAATTATTATTAACCCATATATCTTTTTGGGTCTACTATTTTTTATCTATATTTATAAAATAAATTTTAATATTTAAAAATATAAAATTGTTTAAAATAAAATAGCATCATATTATAAACGAATATCGTATATTTAAAATATAAGCATGCAACCCGGGATGTATTTTGTTCCTCACATCAAAAGGCGTAACGAAAAGAAGCAGCCATGTTTGACCATTGGGTAGCCTGTGAGTGCCCAACAACCAACAGGCATTGAAAAGAGTTGAAATAATAATGTGAATAAAGAGCTAAACTTCCGAATATTACGATAAGGAAATTTCCTTCTCTCAACCCACACCCTTTTCATCAATGAGTGTCCTCTTGCCATTCCAGGTTGGTTCAAACCGTAATCCTTGTTAAGGGGTATATATACGTTTTATCTACATAGCATATACATCACATATTTATAATTACAAGTTTAAGTATAATACTATTTGCACACAAGTAATGTGATTAGATATATCTTTTGAATCCTTCATTCTCATGGCCTCCAACATTTTTTGTAGAATTTTGAAGACGCATTAACTCGATTGACACTCTTGAGCACCTTTTTCAAAATGTCTCACGTTTCCTTCCAAGTTGATGCACCCGAGATATTCTAAAAAATGGACTCATCAATGACTTGATATAACATGTACAAAGTTGTCTTATCTTTCTATCGTGTCTCTTTCAACGTTTTGTTTTGGACTACTGGATATCATTTTTTTTATCAGCAATGAATAAATAAAATTAAAGGGGATACTTCAGGGGTATCCCAACCCATATACAGAAACCACAAAAGGACTACCTATCTCTCCTTTATGGTTGGAACAAAACAACCTTAAAGTGAGAAAAACATGCCCAAAAAATACCCAATCAAGATCGCCTGCCGCCAAAGCTTCTCGCCATGTATGCTTTGACCTAAGTAAACCCTGCTCTCGAGGAGGATCCACTCGGGAAATCCCCATCTCATTGCTCTTATTAAGGTTAACAGACATCTTTATCGAACCAACACAAACCCGGCGATGTGTCTTCCTCGGTAATTTTCAGTACCTGATCTTCCGTTCTTCGAATACGGCAATGATACACAACTTCACCGACCACTTCATGAAGATCGCCGCTTCATCGACCGGCGATCATGTTTACCTTTGCCTTCGGCGACCACCGACTAGCGCATGGAGATCGACATTTCAAGTTTCGACGACCACCAGTTACGCACGCATGGAGATCGCCGTTTCCTCGACCGGCGATCATGTTTACCTTTGCCTTCGGCGACCACCGACTAGCGCATGGAGATCGCCATTTCAAGTTTCGACGACCACCAGCTACGCACGCTTGGAGATCGCCGTTTCATCGACCGACGATCATGTTTACCTTTGCCTTCGGCGACCACCGACAAGCGCATGGAGATCGCCATTTCATCGACCATGGAGGTCATGTTTACCTTTGCATAATTTCGACGACCACCAGCTACGCACGCATGGAGATCGTCGTTTCATCGACCGACGATCATGTTTACCTTTGCCTTCAGCGTGCTCCCTGTTTAGCATATATGCTCTCCTTCACAAGCTGCTTCCGATTCCTGCACCTAACAAAAGCATAGGCCACCCCCGTAACAAGAAGCAGCAACCCAATTCCTTGCCTGGTAAAAACTAACTAGTCCAAAAAGAACCCAAATCATCACTAAACAGATTCCTCCCTATCAGGGACTTCACATCAGACTACTGGATATCATGTGGTACGTTTTGATTTTTCAAAACTTTCTTAGACCACCTCCCAAGCATCTTGAGTTCCAAAAAGGGATTTAATTTGAATGCTCCAATTGTCGTAATTTGGTGTCCTTGTTAATCAGGACAATGATAAATTATGGGTATAGTGACCATAACTCTCTGATACCAATTTGTGAACAAAGAATATATTTTTATTTCAGTATGACATTCTTAAATGGAGAGTACAATATTTTTAAATAGTATGCAATAAATTTCTCAAATTTACATTTACCTCCTAATAAGTGTTATGTTATAAATGCTATTCAAAATTAAAATTAAATGCTAAATTTTTAAAATATGTATTATAAAAATATCACAGGATCATTTATTATAACAGTTGAATTATAACCGTCATTGTCATAAAATTCTTCTATTTTTACATCAGTAAACGTTTGAAAAATAAAACACAATTAAGCCCCCATCAATAGTGGAAGAAAGACCATGTAAAAGGAAAGCATGAAGCTTTTAGTGTTATCATTGGGAGATATGACCATCATAGAGACGGAGTAGCTAATCAAAGGAGCGATGTTGGTAGATACAGTAGACACCATCCAACATTCCTAGGCATCATCAAAATAATTGTAAGAATGGATGTAATAAAGGCACACATATTTGTGGTCGAAAACGTAAAAAAGGTGATGTTTTGTATCACTGATTTCCTTTCAAAGACTTTGGATGAATTTGATGGCTCGTGATCTAGAATGGAAGTGTTATTAGTTCCAGTTGCATCAATCTGATGAAATCCACCAGGTGAACTCAGTACTGCTTCATAAGTTGTGGTTGCAATAAGAGTAGTCACTATCATGTACATGTTCCGTATGTCATTCGATATGTTCTCTTTTTTGTCAAGTATGTCATCGAATTACCCACTCATTCATTGTTTTTTTTTTTAGGCATCAACAATGATCCTTTCGCAAGGTTTAGGGTGATAAACCATTATGGGGTGGCCTTGTTGTAGAGCAAGGTGGACCGGTCTGAGTCCTTAAGGATTGAATTTCCAAGAAAATGAAGGTTTTAATATCATGATCTCGTTGACAAATTGAACATGTCCTGCACGTGCAGCAACATGCAAAGGAGTTTCAACAAATGGTATCGAATCTATCTCTTCTAAAACATGTGGATTATGCTCAATCAAGTTGTATAGAGTATTTATGTCTCCTTGTTCTACTGCATACTCCATCACACTTCTTTTGGGGTATTTCTTGGCTTTGTCGAGAGTTGTGTGTTGTCAGTTTCCAACAAAGATTATTTGAGTTATGGAAGACTTTGTTTAAATGGATTTGAGCATCAATCTTAATATAGAAGATAACAAGTTGCTATTAAAAAAACATCATTTTAATCCATAAGAAGATAAGAAAATAATAAATACCTTTTTATTAATCTGTCACTTTTGTTTTAAATTCAAACTAATTATTATCCACAGATGCTACTTTTTTCCAAAAGCATAAATCTAAGTATTAAATAATATTTAATTTAGTCCTTTAATTAAGTGTATTTTACAATTTAAACAAAAGAAGGTTGAGAATTTGTCTCATTAAGTCGGTTTTCTCTGTTATCCCACTTTTCTATTTATCTATGTATAGGTTGCCCTCTGCTGTGCTAAAGGAGATTGAAAGAATTCAGAGAAGGTTTTTGTGGGGTTGGGGTTCAGATGGAAGGAAAATAGCGTGGGTTTCTTGGGAAAAGGCTTGTGAGCCTAGAGAAGCTGGCGGTCTTGGTATTTTGAACTTAAGGTTTTACAATGTGACTCTTTTGGAAAAGTGGATTTGGCGTCTGGAGACTGAGAAGGGCGGTTTGTGGAAGAAAATTCTCGATTCTAAATACGGAGGTTGGAGGGCCTTGCAAGATCAAAGGAGTATTGCTAAGGACTCCATCTGGTGGAGGGATCTGAAGGGGGTTTGGGGGATGGAGGAATGGGATAGTACCTTTGAGAATTGTTGTGAGTGGAGAGTGGGAAACGGGAAGGACATCCTGTTTTGGAAAGATGTTTGGGCGGGCAACGAAGATTTGAAGAGTAAATTCCCAAGACTATTTTCTTTATGTGGTAATAAAGAAGGTAACTTAGAGTCGTGCGGGGAGTGGGTTAACGACTGTTGGGAGTGGAAGTTAGTCTGGAGGAGGGGTCTTTTTTAGTGGGAAAATTGTCAGGAAGCCCAGTTGTTACGAGAGGTGCATGGAAAGGCCCCGGTCTTGAGTATTGATGATTGTCGGGTTTGGAAGGTAGATAAGGACAGTGAGTTTTCGGTAAAGTCTGCCTATGCTAAATTAAGAGGCCCCTATGAGGAAGAGAGTCTGTTTGTAACCTTATGGAAGTCTTATGCTTTGCCGTCAGCGCAGTTTTCTGCGTGGAGGGTGTTGTCTAATTCGGTTGCTACAAGAGTTAATTTGGAGAGGCGTGGGGTTGTGGTTGATAGCAATCTTTGTAGCTTTTGCAGGATGGAAGTGGAGTCGACAAATCATTTGTTTTTTGATTGCAGGATTGTTGGACTTGTTTGGAAACAGTGTTTCACATGGTTGAGGACTATGGCCATTGATCGTATTGATCCAGTTTCTCATTTCTTGCAGTTTAATGTGTTAAATGCATCTGCCCAGGTTAAAGCTGTTTGGAGTAGCATCTGGATTGTAGTAGTTAATGAAATCTGGAAGCACAGGAATAAGCATATTTTCCAAAGTGGAGTGATAGACCATTAAAAAATGTTCACCTTGGCTCAATTAAAGGTTTGGTCTTGGGTAACATCTAAATCTGGTTCTGCTTGTTTTACTTATTCTGAGTGGTGTATTGATCATATAGCTTGTATGTTGTCAATTAAGTGAGATTATGCAAAGTTTATCTTTTTGTTTAGGGTGTTTTTTACTTTAAGGTTTAGGTAGGCTGAAAGGGGTTTTGTGAAATTGTTGTGTTATGAATATGTATAAGGGTTGAACTACCCCTTAAATGACTCATATTAATTTATTTTTTATTGTCGATAAAAAAAAACTATATATTGTGGAATTATTATGTTATGTTTATTTGATTTGATTTTTGTATTATTTACATATCAGTTATTTTATTAATATAGTGTATAAATGTACATATAATAATGATGTTGGACGAAAATGCTTTAAAAGTTATTTTCAACCAAGTATTTTAAGAAAACGTGCGTGTTTAAAAATTATTATTCACCCTTATATCTTTTTGGTCTACTATTTTTTATCTATATTTATAAAATAAATTTTAATATTTAAAAATATAAAATTGTTTAAAATAAAATAGCATCATAATATAAATGATTATAGTATATTTAAAATATAACTAAACGACCCGGGGTGTGTTCACATCAAAAGGCGTAACGAAAAGAAGCAGCCATGTTTGAGCATTGGGTAGCCTGTGAGTGCCCAAGAACCAACACGCATTGAAAAGAGTTCAAATAATAATGTGAATGAAGAGCTAAAATTCCGAATATTACAATAAGGAAGTTTCCTTCTCTCAACCCACACACCCTTTTCATCATTGAGTGTCTCGCCAAAGATTTCCAGGTTGGTTCAAACCCTAATCCTTGTTCAAGGGGTATATATACGTTTTATCTGCAGAGCATATACATCAAAATATTTATAATTACAGGTTTAAGTATAATACTATTTATATATTTCAATACATTCAGTATTATATCAAAACATATACGTGTTCTGAAGTTCAAGGACGAACAATTAGGAAACAACAACTAAGAAATTATTAGAACATGTAGCACACGTAACACAGATGCAGGTTTATCTGTTTTTCATTGTCAACACAACCAATTTCAACACTTTTTTATTATTTTATTTGATATTTAGTGATTATTATTCTTGATAATTCACGGTTCCTTATGGGATCGATATCCGTCCTTAGTGACAAATTATTACTTTTAACAACGTGGTGCATTTGCCGTAAAAAGTCATAAAAAATCAATATCTAGATAAGAGAATAATGTGGGTTATTTAGAAAGTGCTAGGAAATGACCAAGTGAAGAAGAGATTGAGTACTCATCAAATATTTTCAAGAGAAGGGGAACTCAAAGTACTATTATTGCCATTTTCAAGAAGAAAGACAGAAAAGATGCATGTCAAGAGATTGCTCGATTTTTCTTCAATAATGTTATTCCTTTTAATGTAGTGAGGAATTTAAAAGGATGCTTGAATTAGTTGCTAGACATAGTCTCAGATTAAAGCCACCATCATATCATGAAATAAGAGTGAAATATTTGAAGCAACTCGTTGAAAAGACAAATATGATTCTAGAAGAACATAAAGTTTTCTGAAAAAAAAAACTAGATGTACAATAATGACAGATGAATGGACCGATAGGAAGAGGAGGACTATACTTAATTTTTGGTAAATATTCAAAGGGGAACTATCTTTTTGAAGTCTATTGATGCATCTGATATATGCAAGACATTTGAAAAAATCTTCAAAATGATTGATGATAGATATTGTTGAAGAGGTTGGGGAAGAAAATGTCATCCAAGTTTTAACCGATAATGCAACAAATTATAAAGCAATTGAGGAGTTGTTAATGCAAAAGTAGAAAAAGTTGTATTGGACCCCTTGTTCAATGGGTTGCACTGATCTAATTTAGGAAGATTTTGAAAAGAGAATACCACTCCATCACAACACAATCGTCAATGGTAAGAAAATTACAACCCACATTTACTCAAGAATTGGTCTTATCTCCTTGTTGCACAAATATAGTGAAGGAAAATATTTGATAAGACCAGATACTCATTTTGCCACCTCTTATCTGACTTTAGGATGTTTGAATGAGAATAAAGGATCACTTATTAAGATGTTCACATCCTCGGAGTGGCAATCCTGTCAATTTGTAAAAACTAGAGATAGAGGGTTGGTGGAAATTTTGATATTGGACAAGGGATTTTGGAAAAAACATTTTAAATTGCTTGACGGGTGCTCTTCCCCTGATTAAAGTGTTGCGCATGTTGATTTAGATGAGAAACCAATCATGAAATTTATTTATGAAGAAATGGATATTGCAAAAGAGAAGATACAAAGTCTCTTCAATGGAGTTAGTAAAAGGTAATTTACCTATATTTGTTTTCTAAATTAAAAATATATACTTGCTTTGGAGATTAATTTATTCATTTTTATCTTATTTAGCTACAATCCCCTTTGGGAAATCATTGATCAAAGATGGGACAACCAATTGCATAGACCGTTGCATGTTGTAGGCTATTATCTTAATCTCATGTTACATTATCATCCTGACTTTAAAGTTGATTATGAGGTGAAACGTGGAATGTATGACTGTTTGGAGAGGTTGATGGGAGACATTGATGAGATAAGTAAAATTGATGTTCAATTTGAGATTTTCAAGAGCAAGTCTAGATTTTTTGGTACTGACATAGCTCAACTTGCACTCAAGACCAAAACTCCATCACAATGGTGACAATCATATGGTGATCAACATTCAGAACTACAAAGATTTGTAATTAGAGTACTGAGTTTGACTTGTAGTTCATCTAGTTGTGAGTGTAATTGGAGTGCTTTTGAAAGTGTAAGAATTTAAATTATTGAAAGTGATTTAATAATTATTTTTTAGATGATCATAGGATGTGTTAACTAATTTTATAATTATTTAGGTGCACACTAAGAAAAGAAATTGTTTACACCAAATGACCATGATTGATGTGGTGTTTGTGATGACTAATTCAAGATTGATGAAGAAAAAAGATGTTAGAAAAATAGAAGACTATAATATTGATGATCTTTCTTCTGATGATGAATGGAATGTGATGGAAAATGAAACATTAGATGATGACATATTACCTGAAGTTGGAGAAGATGATGCTAGTAGAGGTGTTGTTGCTCCATCCATTAATGATTTGGAGGTCCCTCCAATTGGTGATAACGAAAATGAAGATCATTTGAAGGAGGAAGATGATTATCCTATGATTAATGTGAATAATTTTCTTGGATAGTTTATCTATATTAAACATTATTTTGAATATACTTTTAATTATGTTATGTATTTGGACCATTTTATGAATTATGAATCTATGTTTAATTATGTTATGTATTTGAACCATTTCATGAATTTTATTTGTAATTATGTTATGTGTAGTAGTAACTCGAATAGTAACTCTTCCGAATCTAGTTACGATCCTTAGGTTAAGAGTTTTCAAACCCTTTTCAATCCGATTTCAAGTTATGAGTTTGACAACATTCATATAGATTGTCTATTCAGGTTCTGGGAGGACGTGTGGGTTGGGAACTCGAATCTCAAAACCCTCTTCCCAAGGTTATTCTCTATCTCTATGAGCCAAGGCCAGAAGGTGAAGGAGGTTGGAGTGTGGGTAGGTTCGACATGGTAGTGGTCTTTAAGTTGGAGAAGAGCAAGGTTCGAATGGGAAACACAGCTTATATATTGCTAATGCTTGTGTTGTAAAGGACGTGAACGATGTCTAGGTGTGGAGGTGTGAAGAGTCCGGGTGCTACACAGTAAGGTCGGCTTATGAGTGCTTAGCGGACTCTGAAAGGGGCCCCCAAGTAGAGGTGTTCAAGCTTTTGTGGAAGGTCAAGATGTTCCCCAATGTGCTGACCACGGCTTGGAGGGTGCTTAGGGGCAGAATTCCGACACGAGTGGCGTTGAGTAGGAGAGGCGTCCAGTTAACCTCTGAGTTATGCGTGCTGTGTGGAACTGTTGATGAATCGTATCAGCATCTCTTTATTGAATGCGAACAGGCTTGGAAAGTATGGACAATGTGCTTCAAATGGATTGGAGTTGATTTTGTGCAACATAATGACATTGTGGCCCACTTAGAGAGCTTCCATCTATTCCAAGCAAACCATAAGCAAAACTTAGTATGGAAAGGGATGTGGGCAGCTGTTGTGTGGTGTTTGTGGGAACATAGAAATGCTGTCCTCTTTAACCAAGGTGTAGTAGATGTAGAAGAAGTGTTATATAAGGCCCAACTAAGGTCGTGGCTGTGGTTGAAGCACAAAGGGGATAGGTTTTCGTACTCCCTTACAGATTGGATGTTAAATCCAAACCCCTGTTTGTCCAACTATAAGTAGGAGGTTGTAGTAGCCAAGCTAAGTGGGGTTTTGGGTGGCCCAGTCTGATTTTCTTGGGGTGGTAGGTGTAAGGTGGTGTTGGACGATGCCCCTACGAAGAGCTTGGGCTGATGATGTGGGGTGGGACCAAAGTAGAAGGAGTTCTAAATAGTTGCAATATAACAAAACTCTGCCTGGGCAACGTCAACTATGTCCACTATGTGGATGGGGCCCCATCTGACGGAAGGTGTCCTGCTGCTAGGTGGTGGAAAGTCAAGATCGTAAACGGCGCTTAAGCCTAGACTGGCTTGATGGAGCAGTCCTGGTACTTTGGTATAAAGTTGTGACTCTTGGTACCTTGAATCCCTGTTCGCAGGTTTTGGAGATCGTCGGTCGATGAAACGGCGATCTCCATGCGTGCGTAATCGGTGGTCGTCGAAGGTATGCAAAGGTCAACATGATCGCCGGTCGATGAAGCGGCGTTGTTCACATGATCACCGATCGATGAACGGCGTTCCCTATATGTGTGTAGTCGGTGGTCGTCGAAGTTATACAAGGTCAACATGATCGTCGGTCGATGAAACGACGATCTCCATGCGTGCGTAGTCGGTGGTCGTCGAAGTGAAGGTCGCCGGTCGATGGAACGACGATCTCCATGTGTGCGTAGTCGGTGGTCGTCGAAGTTATGCAAAGGTCAACATGATCGCCAGTCGATGAAACGGCGATCTCCATGCGTGCGTAGTCGGTGGTCGCCGAAGGTATGCAAAGATCAACATGATCGCCGGTTGATGAAGCGGCGTTCACCATAGATCAACATGATCGCGATCGATGAAGCGGCGTTCTCCATATGTGTGTAGTGTAGTCGGTGGTCGCCGAAGTAATGCAAAGGTCAACAAGATCGCCGGTCGAGGTAGCGGCGTTCTCCATATGTGTGTAGTCGCGTGGCGAGGTGAATGTAGGTGGCCTCGGTCCTGGGAGTTTCGGTAAAGTTGAGTGTTGCTTTGAGGTAACCTGTTGGTTATATTTTTGGGTATGATTTTCTCACTTTAAGGTTGTTCTGCTCCAACCATAAAGGAGAGCTTCTTTTGTGGATGATATAGGAAGCCCACTTCTGATTACTGTATATGGGTTGAGATACCCCTGAAGTATCCCTTTAATTTTATTTATTCATTGCTAATAAAAAAAAATATAGATTGTCTAGGTCTCCCTGCATACTCCATCGTCTTCACACTCTTCACTTTTGAATTTTTCTTGACTTTATCAAGAGTTGTGTTGTCAGTTTCCGACAACTGTTTCACTTATGGAAGCCTATGTTGGAATCGAGGTAAGGTAACAAGTTGCTATTCAAAGAAAAAAAAATGTTTTTTTGTCGTTATTAGATGATAAGGTAACAAGTTGCTATTCCTAGAAGAAAAACCCCATTTTTTGTCCTTAGGGGATAAGAAAATAATAAATGCCTTTTATTAATTTTACTTTTTTGTTTTAATTCAAACTAATTTTCTTAATTTAGTCTTTTAATTAAATGTATTTTAAATGTTAAACAAAAGGGGTTGTACTTTAATCCGTAACATTGTAGAATTATTATATTATGTTTATTTGATTTGATTTTTATATTACTTACCTATCAGTTATATTATTAATATAGTATATATAAATGTACATATAATAATTATGTTGGACGAAAATGCTTTAAAAGTTATTTCAACGAAGTATTTTAAGAAAACATGCGTGTTTAAAAATTATTATTCCCCATATATCTTTTTGTCTACTTATTTAATCTATATTTATAAAATAAATTTTAATATTTAAAAATATAAAATTGTTTAAAATAAAATAGCATCATAATACAAATGATTATAGTATATTTAAAATATAATTATGCAACAGGTGTGTTTTATTCCTCACATAAAAAGGCGTAACGAAAAGGGCCTCACAAGCAGCCATGTTTGACCATTGGGTAGCCTGTGAGTACCCAACCAGGTATATTGAAATGCTACAATTGTGATATTTGTTGTACTTATTAATTATTAGGACAATGACATATTATTGATTATACTAGTTATAATTCTCTTAACAAAAAGAATATATTTTTTATATTATTATTGTATTTTTAAATGGAGAGTACAATATTTTTAAATATCATTATAATAGATTTTTCAAATTCACGTTTACCTTTTTAGAATTATATTATAAATAATATTTAAAATTAAACTAAAAGTAATTATTCTTCATTATTCAGATTCCTATTTGCTAAATTATTAAAATATGTATTATAAAAATATGACGGCATCATTTATTATAAGAGTTGAATTATAACCGTTATTGTCATGGAATTCTTCTATTTTCTACTAGGTAAGATTTGAAAAATAAATGTGAGAATGGATGTCGTAAAGGCAAATAAATTTGTGGCCGAAAACACCATAAATTCTGTTTCTGACATCACTGATGTCCCTTAGCTAGAAAAGAGAGTGGTATTAGTCCCACCTTCATCAACCTGGTGGACTCAGTACTGTTGTGATTGCAATAAGAGTAGCCACTATCATGTACGCGTTTCGTATTTCATTTGACATTTTTTCTTTCATTCCAGCTTTTCGAATTACCCACTCATGTGTTGTTTCTATTAACGAAAAGCCTTTTCTAAACATTCTAACTCTTTTTCCGTCATCACCAAATTGTTTCTACTTGTTTATTATATAAAATGCCCTTTGACCCATCAAATTTGAAGATCGCTCATAACCACTATCAACACTGTACAGAACACAATATTTTTCACAACAACCTTCCAATGAGTTAGATAAATCACTCTAATTAATAACTTATAAATTGGTTTAACTGCAATCAAATTATAAAACCTTTTCTACTAGGTAAGTTTGAAAAATAAAAAAGAAACCAAGGCCAATACTGGAAGAAGGACATCGTAGAAGGAAACCATAAGCTCTGCAGTGAAATCATTTGGAGATATGATCATTATAGACATGAGGTAGCTGATTGCAAGGAACCATGTTGACACATACAGTAGATACCATCCGACATTCATAGGCATCAGCCAAGTAATTGTGAGAATGGATGTCGTAAAGGCAAATAAATTTGCGGTCGAAAACACCATAAATTCTGTGTCTGACATCACTGATGTCCCTTGAGCTAGAAAGAGAGTGGTATTAGTCCCACCTTCATCAACCTGACGAAATCCACCAGGTGGACTCAGTACTGATTGATAGGTTGTGGTTGCAATAAGAGTAGCCACTATCATGTACGTGTTTCGTATTTCATTCGACATTTTTTCTTTCATTCCAGTTTTTCGAATTATCCACTCATGTGCTGTATCGATTAACGAAAAGCCTTTTCTAAACATTCTAACTCTTTTTTCAGTCCTCACCAAATTGTTTCTAATTTCTTGATCGTTTATTATATCAAATGCTCTTTGACCCATCAAATTTGAAGCATGTAGATCGTTCATAACCTTTATCAACAATTTCATTGCCTGTACAGAAAGAATATTTTTCACAATAACCTTCCAATGAGTTACATAAATCACTCTAATTATAACTTATGAATTGGTTTAACTGCAATCAAATTATAAAACCTTTTCGGTCTCCAATGTATTAGGTATTTTCCAGTATTTGTTGAGGAATTTAAAACACACTTAACTAGAACTATATTTTTTAGTTTTCTATTCCAACAAAACTTTTACTATTACTACTGAAATATTATCAATAAATTTATATATATATATATATATATATATATATATATCCATTACTAAACTTTTCTGGATCCTTCCACTAGAATATTGTTTATACATTATAATTAAACTTAACTCTCTTCATTTTGTGACTTTTTATGTTGTTATTTGTGCTTTATACCTATCAACACATCAACATTAAATTCAAAGAGAGGGACTGAGAGATTTAAATGATACCTTCGTGTCATTCTTTGTTGCTGCAATGTGTAAAGTGGTGTTGCCCTCCACATCTGTCTGATTCAGAATGTTTTGCAACTCAACTGGATTTGTCGTGAGCCACCTAAGTAAGAACTCAAAAGCCTCAAACTTCTGGTATTTAACAGCAAAATGCAGTGCGGTCTCATTTGTAGCAGTCAAATCATCTATTGAATCTGGACAAGCTTCGAGAACAGCAGTTAAAAGGTTTATATATCCGAATTGACTTGCCAAATGCAAAAGAGTGAGACCTCCTCTCATTTGGGCTCGAACGAGTTCTTTGTCCATCTCTATAAAGTGAAAGACCATTGTGACGTGACCATGTTCTAGAGCAAGGTGGATCGGTCTCAGTCCTTGGGGATTGAATTTCCATGAAAATGAAGGTTTTAATATCATGATCTCATTGGCAAATTGAAGATGCCCTGCACGTGCAGCAACATGTAAAGGAGTTTCAACAAATGGTATCAAATCTATCTCTTCTAAAACACGTGGATTCTGCTCAATCAAATTGTATAGAGTATCTATGTTTTTCTGTTGTGCTGCATTCTCCATCGTCACCACACTCTTCACTTGTTTGGAGTGTTTCTTGGCTTTGTCGAGTTGTCTAAGTTTCCAAAACGACAGTTTGAGTTATGGAGGACGATATATGTTGGACCCATTTGAGTTTCAACCTTAATATACAGAAGGTAACAAGTTACTATTCATAGAAAAAAAAAACCCTCTTTCTTTTTGGCTTTCTTAAAGGATAAGAAAATAATAAATATATTTTATTTCACTTTTTTGTTTTAAATTCAAACTAATTGTCTACTGTCTTTTTAAAACATAAACCTAAGTATTAAATAATATATTTAATTTATTCTTGTAATTAAGTGTATTTTAAATGTTAAAGAAAAGGAGGTTGTACTTTAATCCGTAACATTGTAGAATTATTATGTTATGTTTATTTGATTTGATTTTTATATTATTTACCTATCAGTTATATTATTAATATCGTATATATAAATGTACATATAATAATTATGTTGATGCGAAAATGCTTCAAAAGTTACTTTCAACCAAGTATTTTAAGAAAAAAGAGCGTGTTTAAAAACTATTATTCACCCTTATATCTTTTTGGTCTACCTTTTTTATCTATATTTATAAAATAAGTTTTAATATTTAAAAATATGAAATTGGTAAAAATAAAATAGCATCATAATATAAATGATTATAGTATATTTAAAATATAACTATGCCACCAGGGGTGTGTTTTATTCCTCACATCAAAAGGCGTAATGAAAAGAAGCAGCCATGTTTGACATTGGTAGCCTGCCCAAGAACCAACAGGCATTGAAAAAGTTCAACTAATGAGAAAATAATAATGTGAATGAAGAGCTAAAGTTCCTAAAATTACGATAAGGAAGTTTCCTTCTCTTAACCCACACCCTTTTCATCAATCAGTGTCTCTCATTCCAGGTTGGTTCAAACCGTAATCGATGTTCAAGGGGTATATATACGTTTTATCTGCAGAGCATATACATCAAAATATTTATAATTACAAGTTTAAGTATAATCCTATTTATATATTTCAATATATTTATTCAAATAATACAATATTATATCTAACCATATGCGTGTTCTGAAGTTCAAGGACGTACAATTATGAAACAACAACTGAGAAATTATTAGAACATGTAGCACAATGACGCTGTGAACACACGTAACAATGATGCAGGTTTTCGGCTTTGAGGCTGAGCTATTCAATGCCATATTTCTTGCTTAAGAGGTGGAAAACAACTCTCAAACAAATTACATCATGTGCACATAGGAGATAGGAGGTCTTAAGTTTTGCTCTTTGGATTTGCTTACATCCTGTTTGTTGTTGGTAATCTGGTAGCATGGTCCCATTGTTGTTTGGGCTGTTGGTACCATTTTATGTATGTGGGATGTAACTTTTACTAGTATTAGATGTATTATATTAATCTATATGTTTTCTTTGTCATGTTTGTATTTTGGTGGTTGATGGTAGTGTTAGACATCTCAAAGATTCAACTTTAGTGTTTGATGAAGTCTTGTTGGAGACTTCTTGTCTTAAGTGTTTAGGTAGTTTAGTTTTTATTTTGTGTGTCTTTATTTATCTTTTGCCTTAATAAATGATGATGAATCCAAGAACAAATATTTTTTAACTATGTTTTTCAATTGGTTAAAAAGTTTTTCAATTAGTTTTAATTTGTTTTCTGAAAAGTTAGAGGTTTTTAATATGTTATCTTTTAAATCAATTGATTGAAAATATTAAACAAAATTTAGATTTTTCTAAAATATGTTTTATGTACTGAAAAACCATGTTTTAATATGTAAAATGTTTTTAGTTTGAATCCTTTCTATTTTGCGAAAAATCAGTTTTCATGTATATTACATTTTTTAAGTGAAATCAACAGATTGTTTCATTTTGTTAACAGATTAATTTTACTTAACTGCACTCTTTTGTTAAAAATTGTTTCTGTTAGTCTTCTTTAAAATGGTCTGCATTATTTTAGAAAAAAAAATTCACACCACTTACTTTTTTACATATGTGAGAGCCTTAGTGATAAACGTTTTTGAAAGAATTAGTCTTTGAAAAATCTTTGAGTTTTCTGGGCGCAAAACCTTCATTGTTTAGGTTGAGGTCAAAGATAAGAGGTCTTAAGTTTTGCTCTTTGGATTTGCTTATCTTGTTTGTTGTTGGTAATCTGGTAGCATGTGTAAGAAATTATGTAAATTAATTTCTATAAAGTGACTCACATGACTTAGAGTTTGGGCTTTGAGCCCGAATATAATTTAATAATAATAATAGAATTAAAGGGCCTATTAGTTAACGTAAGAAATATATATCTGATGATACCTAATGAAAACCTACATCTGATGGAGATTGGGAATTAAGAGTAAGAGGGTTCTGTCTCTGCAAATAAACGTTGTCTCACTTTTAGCCATCAAGAACGTGTGTGACAATAACGTATTTGCTAAGAGATAGATTAGGACAAAGTTGATAAAGTAATTGCTCAAATAGGATCACTCATGAATCAAGGTAAGTACCTATTCCTTCTTTATTGTATGAATATGTGTGAGAATCATGATATGACAAGATCTATATGTGAACATAAATGTATGCGTTCATTATCATGTTTTTTATTTACAGCATGGTCCCATTGTTGTTTGGGCTGTTGGTACCATTTTATCTATGTGGGATGTAACTTTTAGATTTAATTATCTTATTTGTTTCTACATTTATGGTCAATATTCAATTTAGTACATGGCTTTTAAAAAAAGCAATTTGGTCCCTGTTAAGTCACACAAAACGAGCGTTAAGTGATGCTTATGTGGCAGAGACGTGTCAAGTGACGTGGATGGTTACATTAGTTTAGTCAAGAATGAATTGGGGGGGGGGGGGGGGGTGTGTGTGTTAGAATTACAGTAATTTCAATTGGAGATTACAAATTGTAAGCATGATTAGAGTTTCTAGGATACGAGGTGCGATTGTGAACAAGGATCTTGAGGTGCGCTCCCGTGGTGCGATCGTGAGGTTCGATTATGTAGTTCGATTGTAGAAAAATGTAGAAAACGTCGATAAACCACCACTTCATGGACCTTCCCGAAACAACACTATGTCGAGAAGGAACCCATGTTCGAGAATCCTCTAACTCCAAGCGACATGGGGAAGCTCATCCGCCTCGTAATCCCGAAGCAGCACATCGAAAAGTACTTTTTGCTCAATGGTGGCGGCGGCGACTCGGGCGAGTGCAAGGGGGCTCCTATTGAGTTTTTAGGATGAGTCGGGTAAGTGTTGGCGGTTTCGCTACTCCTATTGGAACAGTAGCCAAAGCTACGTGCTCACTAGAGCGACATTTTCTACGATTAGGGTTTTTCACCTCTCTCTGCCACATAAACAGTATTTGACGTCGTAAGGTCAAACTTAACGAAAATGACCAATTTAGATACATTTTAAAAAACATATGGACCAAATTGATTTTTTTAAAAATCAATGTACTAAATTGAATATTGGCCCTAAATGTAGGGATAAGGTAATTAAATCTAACTTTAACTAGTAATAAATGTACTATATTAATCTATATGTTTTCTGCACCGGTATGGCCGAGAGGCCGAGACCTTGGAAGGCTTGGTCGAGACGACCGAGAGGCCGAGACCTTGGAAGACTTGGCCGAGAGGCCGAGACCTTAGAAGACTTGCCCGAGGGGCCGAGACCTTAGAAGACTTGGCCGAGAGGCCGAGACGACCGAGAGGCCAAGACCTTAGAAGACTTGGCCGAGACGACCGAGACCACTGGAACATGGCCGATGGCCGACCCATGCCATGAAGATTTGGCCGATGGCCGACCCCTATTACAGTTAACGCTCAAACCAAGATCAGTGAAGTTAATCTATCATTAAGAATTAGGTAATGCAAACCTAAGAGGTGTCCACCTCGACAAATGGGCCCAACAAGGTAGGCCCACTAGAATAATATAAATAGTACGCATCCCAAGGAGTAAGGTATGTCATTTATCACTCTGAGAGCTGACCACCCGCTTTACTGACTTGAGCGTCGGAGTGCCTTCGCAGGTACCCCCACCATCCGGTGTTCAGCCGAGGCCGAGGGCCGAAGAAGCAGCAGGAGGCCGAACGCCCGCTTGCTGGATTAAACATCGCAAGTGCCGGCCGACCGCCCACCAAACTTGCTCGATGACATTGCAAGTATTGGCCGAACGCCCGCTTGCTCGTTTAACATCGCAAGTGTCGGCCGCCCTCTGCCCGCTTGCTGGATTAAACATCGCAAGTGTCGGCCGACCGCCCACCAAAGTTGCTCGATTAAACATCGCAAGTGCCGGCCGACCGCCCTCCAAACTTGCTCGATGACATTGCAAGTATTGGCCGAACGCTCGCTTGCTCGTTTAACATCGCAAGTGCCGGCCGACCCCCCACCAAACTTGCTCGATGACATTGCAACTATTGGCCGACCGACTGCCCTCTTGCTCGACTGTCATCGCAAGTAATGGTCGGCCGCCCACTACACTTGCTCGATTAACATCGCAAGTAAGCTGGCCACCTATCCTTAGTTGTTCGATTAAAGATCACAATTAAATGGCCGATCACCCGTTCTTGTTCGATTAAAATCACAACTAAAAGGCCGACCGCCCTAGTCCAACTTATTTGATCACACCTAGGGTCACGTCACACCTCGAGAAATGGAATAGCCGCACGATCAAGGGAAACCGACCGACACCCATCATTAAAGACTCATCGGACATATCTAACACATCTGCCCTTGAGCCTGGGGGGCAAGTGTACCGGTATGGCCGAGTGGCCGAGACCTTAGAAGACTTGGCCGAGAGGCCGAGACCTTGGAAGGCTTGGCCGAGACGACCGAGTGGCCGAGACCTTGGAAGACTTGGCCGGGAGGCCGAGACCTTGGAGGGCTTGGCCGAGACGACCGAGACCACTGGAACATGGCCGATGGCCGACCCATGCCATGATGATTTGGCCGATGGCCGACCCCTATCACAGTTAACGCTCAAACCAAGATCAGTGAAGTTAATCTATCATTAAGAATTAGGTAATGCAAACCTAAGAGGTGTCCACCTCGACAAATGGGCCCAACAAGGTAGGCCCACTAGAATAATATAAATAGTACGCATCCCAAGGAGTAAGGTATGTCATTTATCACTCTGAGAGCTGACCACCCGCTTTACTGACTTGAGCGTCGGAGTGCCTTCGCAGGTACCCCCACCATCCGGTGTTCAGCCGAGGCCGAGGGCCGAAGGAGAAGTAGGAGGACGAAGAGAACCCCAGTTCACTACCCAGTCACCTGACCGACTGGAGGAAGGAGAAGAAGACTTCAATAGTTCTCTAGGTCCCATCTCCCTAGCAGGAACATTTTCTTTGTTATTTTTGTGTTTTGGTGGTTGATAGTTGTGTTGGACATCTCAAAGATTCAACTTTGGTGTTTGATGAAGCCATGTTTAATGTAGGTTTTAATGTCATGATTTTGTTCACAAATTCAACATGTCATGCACGTGCAACAAATTACAAAAGAGTTTCAACAAATGGTATTGAATCAATATGTATAGACTATCTATGTTTGCCTATTGTGCACGTTGCACAATTCATCGTCATGACACTCTTCACTTCTTTAGGTGTTTCTTGGTTTTGTAAGTGTTGTGTGTTGTCAGTTTCCAATAACTAGTTATGGAAGACTATGTTGGAATCCATTTGAGCTTCAATCTTAATATACAACGTAACAAGTTGATATTCAAAGAAAAAAAACCTCTTTTTTTTCCTTTTTATAGGATAAGAAAATAATAAATACCTTTTATTAATTTGACACTTTTTGTTTTAATTCAAACTAATTATTATCTACAGATGCTACTGTTTTTCAAAAGCATAAATCTAAGTATTAAATAATATTTAATTTAATCTTTTAATGAAGTGTATTTTAAATGTTAAATAAAATTAAGAAGGTTATACTCTATGAGACTCGGACACTTCTTTTAAATGGTGTGTCCGTGTCAGACAAACATATCTGACACCCACACTCATATGACACTCGTAGGACACGTATCGGTGAAGTGTTAAATTCAAAAAATATTTTTTGGATTTCTGACAATTTTAACACGTTTTAATACAATTTTAAAAAGGAAAAATACTTTAATTTTTTAAATATTCAAACTTATTGTATAAATTTTTAGTATGATTATAAAAATAAGGAACAAATTCTTTTGAACCACTATGAAAAACATCTTTCTACTCTAAAAAAAAATTGAAACATACTTATATACATAAATATTTATTGTCTATTTATATAATTTATAATTATATAATATATATCTCTTTATCCTACATTTTAAAAATTATAGATAACTTCGTGTCATATCATATGAGCGTTTGTGATACATAAACTATACTTCTATGAAACCACACCCTTTTCTTCCATGGGTGTGTTAGCAAGGCTTTGAGAAAGTTTCCTTGTCTCAACCACGCCCTTTTCGTCAATTAATGTGTCAGCAAGGCTTTCCATGCTGGTTAAAGCTGTAATCCTTGTTCGAGAGGTATACGTTTTTTTATCAGGGAGTATTTATATCAAAATATTTATAATTACAAATTTATGAATAGTTAAAAATGTTTTTTTTTTCTGTTCTTGTTTGGTGGTAAGAGAATAATAAACATCTTTTATTAGTTTGATTTTTTGTTTTAAATTCAAACTAATTGTCTATAGATGTTACTGTTCTTTTAAAACATAAATCTAAGAACTAAAAAATATTTGATTGGTCTTTTAGGTGTAGTTTAAATGTTAAACAAAAGGATGTTGTAGTTTAGTCCGTAATATTGTAGAATTGTTATCTTATGTTAATTTCATCTTATTTTTTATATTATTTACCTATCATTTATTTTATTAATATATTGTGTAAATGTACATATAATAACTATATTGGACGAAAATGCTTTAAAAGTTATTATTCACCCTTATATCTTTTTGGTCTACTTTTTTTTATCTATAAAATAAATTTTAATATTTTAAAATATAAAATTGTTAAAGTTAAAATAGCATCATAATATAAATGATTATAGTATATTTAAAATATAACTAAGCAACCCGGGGGTGTGTTCACATCAAAAGGCGTAACGAAAAGAAGAAAAGAAGCAGCCATGTTTTTCCATTGGGTAGCCTGTGAGTGCTCAACAACCAACAGGCATTGAAAAGAGTTGAAATAATAATGTGAATGAAGAGCTAAAGTTCCGAATATTACGATAAGGAAATTTCCATCTCTCAACCCACACACCCTTTTCATCATTGAGTGTTTCGCCAAGGATTTTCCAGGTTGGTTCAAACCCTAATCCTTGTTCAAGACGTTTTATCCAGAGAGCATATACATCAAAATATTTATAATTACAACTTTAAGTATAATACTATTTATATATTTCAATACATTTATTCAATATATCTAACCATATGCGTGTTCTGAAGTTGAAGGACGAACAATTAGGAAACAACAACTGAGAAATTATTAGAACATGTAACACAATGACGCTGTGCACACACGTAACACAGATGCAGGTTTCTGGTTTTGAGGCTGAGCTATTCAATGCCATTTTTCTTGCTTAAGAGGTGGAAAACAACTCTCTAACAAATTACACCATCTTCACATAGGAGGTCTTTAAGTTTTGCTCTTTGAATTTGCTTATATCTTGTGTTTGTTGTTGGTAATCTGGTAGCATGGTCCCATTGTTGTTTGGGCTGTTGGTACCATTTTATCTATGTGGAATGTAACTTTTACTAGTAATACATGCACTATCTTAATCTATATGTTTTCTTTGTCATACTTGTTGCCTTAATGTGTTTAATTTAGTTTTTATTTCGTGTTTCTTAATTTATCTTTTATCTTAATAAATAATGATGAGTCCAAAAATAAATATTTTTTAACTGGTTAAAAAGTTTTTTAATTAGTTTTAGTTTAATTTTTGGAAAATTAGAGGTTTTCAATTTGTTATCTTTTAAATTAATTTATTAAAAATATTTAACAAAATTTTGATTTTTCTAAAATATGTTTTATATACTGAAAAATCATGTTTTAATATGTAACATAAGAAATGTTTTTAGTTTGAATATTTTCTATTTTGAGAAAACTCAGTTTTAATCTATATTATATTTTTTTTAAGTGAAATCATCAGATTATTTTAATTTGTTAAGAGGTTGATTTTACTTAACTGGACTTATTTGATAAAAGTTGTTTCTGTTAATCTTCTATAAAAGGGTCTTCATTATTTCAGAAAAAAAGTTCACACCACTTACATTTTACGTATGTGAGACTTAGTGAGAATTTTTTTTTTTAAAGAATTAGTCTTTTAAATATCTTTTGAGTTTTCTGGAGACAAAACCTTTATATAATACTCAACAATTAAGTCTAGAACACTAGAAATAAAACTAAAAAAAATAAAAGAAAACTATAGAAAATAAAAATAAAGAAGGATTCAATAGCATATTTTCCCCGAAAAGGATGCCGTTTTGATAATTGTTCAGTCGCGCTCAGTTTTGAGAATTCAGCCTTGGATTAAGTGATAAGAAAATGATAAATAATATTTTTCATTTATTTTACTCTTTTGTTATATTTCAAATTAATTGTCGATAGATGTAAACAAGAGGATGTTGTAGTTTAGTGTAAATGTACATATAATAATTATGTTGGGGGAAAATGCTTTAAAAGTTATTTTCAGCGAAGTATTTAAAAATAAATAAATTCAACGAGGGTGTTTAAAAATTATTATTCACCCTTAAATCTTTTTTATCTATTTTTTTTATCTACATTTAAAATTGTTAAAAATAATTTTGCCTCATACATAAATTATTATAATATATTTAAGATATAAATACTCATCAAAATATTTACAAGTTTAAATAGAATATTATTTATATACTTAAATACATTTATTCAAATAGTACAATTTTATATGTAATCATATATATGCGTGTTCCGAAGTTCAAGGACTTACAATTAAGAAACAACAACTGAAAAAACTATGAATAATTATTTATATTTGGAAAGACTTAGCACCCTTAGTCTTTGTTCCACCCAAGGTTATATATGGAGGAGGTTATACCTTGAAGTTGCTTAGATGACCTATAAGTTGTCTATTATTTAATGTGATTTTTCTTAGGGTTTTATTAATAAAGATATAGTAAGTGCACTAAGTGAATAAATATTGAATTGAATATCCTTAGTTTTATTTTTACATTTGTGAATGCATATATAATTATATATGTTTCACTTCTGAGTGAAATGGAGTTGTTGGTGTTCTCTCCTTGTTTAACTTGGGAGTATAGTTATACAAGCAAAAAAATTATAGTTTTACTGCCAAAATTGTAGAGGCAATCTCAAGAGGTCATAAAAAAAGCTTGATGCCAAAATGGAACAAAGAAAAATAAACTAGAGATTCACAATAATTAGTTACTTGAGTATGTGTTAAAATGTAAGTACGATTAAATTTAATTTAATTAATAAAGTAAATTATTAATAAGTTTTTGTTTTGTGCTTGTCAGTGTTTCAGAATTTAATTTTATAGACTTATAAGTTGGTACGACGGAGGTTTTAAAGTAAATTTTTTTATTTATTTTTTAATGCTGATAAAAAAAAACGACGGAGGTTTTAAAATCTATTATATTTATGAAAATTTTAAAATTTAATATCGTTTTTTATTCTATGAAAGTTTTATGGAGATTCTAATATTCATGGTATTTTGTGAAGATTTCTGAAATTCATAGCATATTATGAAGCTTCTAAAGTACTATTACATTTAATTTAATTTAATTAACAAAGTAAATTATTAATAAGTTTTGGTTTTATGATTGTGGGTATTTCAGAATTTTATGATTAGTTTTATATATGTTGGTACATCGAAACTTTTCAAATCCATTATATTTTATAATAGTTTTAAAATCTATATAATCTTATATTTTACAATAATTGTATGGAGGTTATGATATTCATGATATTTTATTGAAGATTTTGAAATTTATAATAGTTATGAAGTCCTGAAACTAATACTTATGGAGGTTTTTAAATTTATTATAATTAACAAGGATTTAAAAATCTTTTTTTGTTAAATATTGATTTTTCTTGAAATTTAAAAATAGTTTGTTTGGAGAATCTACATATCATATAAATAATTTAATAGAAATTTTAATTATTATTTAGATAAAAATAAATCTCCGTTAAAATATTTTTTATTGTAGTTTATATCCTTTTGTTTACCGTTTTATCTATATTTATAAAATAAATTTAAATATTTAAAAATATCAGATTGTTAAAAATAATTGCATCATATATAAATTATTATAGTATATTTAAAATATAACTATACATAAAAAAATTATAATTACAAGTTTAAATATCATACTATTATATATTTAAATACCTTTATACAAATAGTACAATTTTATATTTTATATGTAACCATATACGTGTTCTGAGGTTCAAGGACTTATAATTAAGAAGTAACAACTACTGAGAAATTATGAGTAATTATTTATATTTGGCAAGACTTGTCACCCTTAGTCTTTGCCAAAGGTTATATATGGAAGTTACTGAGAAATTATGAATAATTACTTTTATTTGGCAAAGACTTGTCACCCTTAGTCTTTCCCAAAGGTTATACATGGAAGTTGCCTAGATGACCTTTAAGGTCTATACTTTTATTTGGCAAAGACTTGTCACCCTAATTTCTATTATTTAATAATATTCATAATATTTAATATATTATTATAATAATTAATAATATTATTAATTTGAGTAATAATATAAATAATATTAAATATATGAATAATATTAATAATGTATATTAATAATGTATATTAATAATTATATTAATTTTGATAATCATCTATACCTATATCTATATATAAAGGGGATTCCCCTCTTAATTGCTCTTAATTTTTTTCCCTATTTTATCCTTATATTAATATTTAATTTTATTATTGTATTATGGTCATTGTATCATTTCTTATTCTCTTCTTAACTGCTCTTAATTTTTTTTTTCATTTTATCTTTACTTAATAATTTATTGTATTAATTTATTTTGGTTATTTGGACATTTTATAATTTCAAAAATTAATAAAATAATTTTAAAATTTTAAAATTTATTTTATTTGTTATTATTTAACTGGAGAGTGGAGAGTGTGGAAAGGGTGGAGAGATTGATTAATTACTTTTCTGTTTTAAATGGACCACTTTAGTAGGAGAGTGGAAATTTGGTACGTTACTTTTCTAATTTAAACTAATATTCTTTTTTATTAAAATTGTAGAATTTTAAAATTGATTTAAGAAACAGATTTTATGATTCTCCACTACACAACGTATCCTACTTCCCACTTTCTCTCTCCTATATAGGTACCTACTTTCCACTTTCTCTCTCCACTACACATAACACATTCTTTTTTTTACCATACTTCTCACTTTCTTTTCTCTTTCCTTTCCACTTTCATGTAAAATCATACTTTCATTTCTTTGATTAATCTTTCTGAAACCCTAATTTGACATTTGTTTCATGAAATTGTAATTGAAGTTTGTGACTAGAGGGAACGAAAAAACTCAAAAAAGTTGCGCGCTTCATCACAAGAATAGGTAATTCTCTTTATATGCATTTCAATTTGTAAAACACTAATTTGTTTTCTGAAATTGTGATTGAAACATGTGACTAGAGGGATAAGAAGGACTCAACAAGAGGAGACAGAGGTACATGAGGAAAGTCATCATAAGACCCTTTTTGGTAACAATTTTATGGATTTAAATGAAATCATACAGAGCATTAACTAAACTATATTCTCATTTCCTCATATTTTACGGAAAAGTTACTTCCAATTTGATTTTTAAGTTTTCTGTAATTACCATTTCTTTATCTTTGTTCTTCCTCTATATTTTCTTCTTTTAGGTTTTGATTTTTGAAATCATCTTAACTTTTCATAAAGTTATGATTTTAGAGACCACCTTCAAAATAGGTTCTCTCCCCAAAGAGCATTATGTAGAGAAGATATGTCATCGTGTTCTTAAATCTATGTTTTACATGTTATACTAATATTTTGTTTGTTTTTTATTTGTTAATTGTAGAGAGTTAATATTCATAGCAAAATAGAGGAATCAGAGAAGGAAAAACTGAGTTTCGTTGTCGCGCTCACTCCCCCAATCGTAAGGTTCTAACACGAAGGAACATTAGATTTGGGTGTGAAAGATGAGAACAATTTAAACGAGTCTCTCTACAGGTCCCAGGGGAGTTCAAGACGAAGAAAAGAGAAGCAGATTTCATTGCATTTTCTTCTTTTGTATATAATATTTTTCAAACAAGGATGCTTTTTTGGTTTATTGTTTAATGGTGTCATATGTATTGTAATGATTGTCATATATTATTGGTTGTTTATAGACCTAATGAAAAATATTGGTTTAATTCCTATAATTGATCAAATATTAAAAATTATTAAAAAAAAATATGAAACTCAAATTCTATTTAATTATTTTTTCGGTTGAGTTTGTAGTTTTAAATAAATTTTAACTATTACCAAATACATATATTTTTACCCATAATTAATAAAATATTAAAAATTATAAAAAAATATGAAACTCAAATTCTATTTAATTATTTTCTATCTTGAGAGACGGTTTTGAATTCAAATAGTAATTTTGAATTTTAAATTTTGAAAATTCATTCATTCTCTTTACCACATGTAACTTTTAATTACTGCTCTCCACTATTTTATTAACCTACTCTTTAACTGTATACTCTTTAACTTCTCATTTTAATGTTATTAAGAGAAATTGTTTTTGAAGAATAAAAAAATACTAAAGAAAGAGAAATAAAAAATGCGGATACACACTACTCTTTTAATTGTATACTCTTTAACTTCTCATTTTAATGTTATTAAGAGAAATTATTTTTGAAAAATAAAAAAAAAAGACTAAAGAAACAAAAATAAAAAATGCGGATACACAGGCACGTCAGTAATTATAACGTATTAATAAATATAATAGTAATTATAACGTGAGAATAAAACTTAACTGGTATAATGGTAAAAATTTGCTTAGGGGAATTGAGTTTGAATCCCATCTACCACAGTTAACTTCTAACATTAATAATTCTAATAACATATATAATAATTATCAATATCAATAATATAATATTTATGATATTTTATAAAGATTTTGAAATTCATAATATGTTACAAGGTTTTGAAGTACGATTACATTTAATTTAATTAATAACACAAATTATTAATAAGTTTTGGTTTTGTGTTTGTCGGTGTTTCAGAATTTGATATGATTGGCTTTATATGTTGTTATAACAAAAGTTTTGAAATCCATTATTTTATATGAAGGTTTTAAAATCAATATCATCTTATATTATATTTTATGAAAGTTGTATGGAGGTTCTGATATTCATAATATCTTATGAAGATTTTGAAATTTATAGTATGTTATGAAGGTTATGATATTTATGATATTTTATGAAGATTTTAAAATTTATAATATGTTATAAAAGTTTTGAAATTTAGTATTTTATGGAGGTTTTTAAACTCATTTAAATTAACAAAGATTTAAATGTCTCAGTTGATAATTTTTGTGGGACAATCAGGTTTAGGGTTACTCATATTTTTCGTGAAGGGAATGCGTGTGCTGATAAGTTGGCTAATTTAGGATTTATTCATAGAGAATCATTTCATTGGTATAATAGACTCTCAACTAGTCTGTTCTTATAATTCTTTATGAATAGGTACAATCTACCTATGTATCGTTTTTGTTAACATATGGGTTTTGGTCTAGTCCCCCTATATTTTTGTTTTTTCTTTTTTTTAATAATATTTTTTTTCATGTAATGGCAAATGGTTGTTGTTACTTGAGGTGTCAACCTAGCTGAGATGTCAAGTTGCATAGTGATACCTAACATGAAAACTTTTTATAAAAATTTATATCTTTTTGTATACAATTTTATCTATATTTATGAAATAAATTTTAATATTTAAAATGATCAAATTGTTAAAAATAACTTTGCATCATATATAAATTATTATAGTTTTTTTTTCTCTGCAATGATATAAATTATTACGGTATATTTAAAATATAATTATACATAAAAAAATTATAATTACAAGGTTAAATGAGAAGAAGCTCTTATAGGTTCGATATCCGTCTTTAGGGACCATTTATTACTTCGGACTCCATACACTTGCCAAAATTAAGTAATCCAGTTTTTGGCGTCGTAGCCGATGAACAATTTTGTTAAAATTTGAAAGTACAAATTCCTAAACATATTTTTTAGTGTTTTAATTTTTAATTCATATTTGTTTTAATTTTCTTATTTTATAAATATTGATTATTTTTATTGCTAGTTATTCCTTGTTATAATCCTTGAGTGAGTTGTTTTATATATGATATTAAAAGGACATATTTCTAAGGATCAATTGCAATTTGAAACTGAAATTGAAAAGATAGCTCAGAAGAATAGGGTTAAAAAGAGAAAAGCATAGCAAGGAGAAATTAAAGAAGAATCTTCAACCACTTCTACCTTTCATATTGAACCTATTCAGGAAGAAAGCAACATGTCTTAAGCATAACCACTACAACTTAGAAGAAGACTTGGTGATTATGCTATGTAATAAGGGTCAAGACATTTTTCTAGTATTGCAAAACCTGGTACCACTAAGGCCTTGGAGATAAAACCTGCATTCCTCAGTTTGATCAGTACTCATCAATTTATAGTAATGGACCATGAGGATTTGTATACACATTTGTCTACATTTTATGAGTTGGTGGAAATAATGGGCTTTCAATAAGGTGATATAGAATATGCCTATTTGCATTTGTTTCCTTTTTCATTGGTAGGAAAGATGTAGAGGCTTAAACCCTAAACCCTAACTGACTCAAACCCCAACTGAATCAGAGCCTCACTAGTTGGAAAGATGTAGAGGAGAAAGTTTTACAAAATTTTTTTCCACTATCCCGCTACATCAAAGCATAGTCTGATATTTCTATGTTTAGACAAGGATTAGATGAAGCCTTTTGTGAAGCATTGGAAAGGCTTAAAGCGATGCTGAGAAAATGTCCAAATCATGAGTTTGAAGATATTGCACAATTGAACATCTTTCATAATGGCCTCAGATCTGACACGAAAATGCTTCTAGACACTGTAGTTGGCGGTACGATGATGGTTGTCGATGTAGAACAAGCGAAAAAGATGATTGATGCAATGACATCAACAGGAAATCAAGCCCATAATGATAGATAAATTGAGCAAAAGAAATGGATGTTGGACCTTAATACTTCATATGCGATTTTGACTCGAAACAAAATCCTGACACAGTAGATTAAAGCTTTGACCAAGCAGATGTCTAAGCTACCACAACAAATACAAGTTGTGCATTCTTGTTAGAGTCAACATCAACAAATGAGGTGTGATTTTGTGTAGGTGACCACCCAAATGGTCATTGTTCTTACCAGAATAATCCATCTGAAGAGAAGAGGAGATTAATTATATGAGAAACTAGGGAAGACAAGGTGATTTCTCCTACAACAAATATCAAAATAATATGCATCAAGGTTGGAAAAGCAATTAGAATCAAGGTTTTGCATGGAAACATGCTAATCCATCCAACACACAACCTCATTTTCAACAACAACCACTTTATCCTTCAGTTCAGAAGAGAACGAGTACATTGGAGGATACCTCATGCAAGCTATACATTCCAATTAGAAGAATATTGAAGCTTAAATTAGAAATTTAGAGAGACAGGTGGGACTTCTTGCGAAACAGTAGGCGGATCCACATAATGGTCAATTTTCAGCCAACACATAGACGAATCCCAAGGAGCAATGTAAGTCAAGTCAATTTGGTTATAGTTATTGGAGAGAGGAATGGTGACAATTTGGTTGCTTGTGAGGAGAAAGAAGACGAGAAAAGAAAAATTGAGTGTGATGGAGAAAAGGAAGAAAAAAGGAAAGAAAAAATAGTGTACATATAGAAAAGAAAAAAAACAAAAAAGAGAATCCAGATAAGAGTGCTCCCATTCTGAATGTACCTTATCCACATGCTCCATCAAGAAAGGATACGGAATGGCAGTTTGCCAGATTTCTTGATATACTTAAGAGATTGCATATCAATATTCCTTTTACTAAAGCTTTAGAGCAGATGTCAACTTATGCTAGGTTTATGAAGGCTTCCTCCAAGACTTCTTGTTTCTTTTTCTTCTTTCGTTGTTCATGTTCTTTGAGAGAACCTGTGAGATCATCAATGGTTATTTCTTCCAAATTTCTTGACTCCACAATTGCGCACACAACATTTTCAAAGTCATCGGTCAATGAACAAAGAATTTTCTTCGGAACCCTTGCATCCGTGAGAGTTTCTTCATTGCGTTTGACTTTATTGGCTATCATTTGCATACAAGTAATGAAACTAGATACATCTTATGAATCCTTCATTCTCATGGCCTCCAACTCTCCTCATAGAGTTTTGAAAACGCATTGAGAATAATGAAGCAACAATCAGAAATTTAGAAACGTAAGTGGGATAGATTGCTAAACCGTTGGCAGAGCGACAATGTGGTCAGTTTTCAGCTAACACACAGACCAACTCCAAAGAACATTACAAAATCATTACCACTAAAAGTGGTATATTAGCATAAGAAGGGAGTGTGGTGGTAATTTAGTTGTTGAAAAGTTAAGAAAAGATTAGGCTAAGAAAAATAAGATGGAGGAAGATTAGAATAAGATTGAGAAGGAAAAAAAAAAGAAAAAAAAGTGAAAACAAAGATCCTTCAAGAAAAGATACAGAAAGACAATTTGCTAGAATTAAGAGTTACTATTTTGGGTTCATAGTGAAGGGGCATACAAGTGTTAGAGACAGCAGAGAGGTTGGAAGGTAGAGCCAAACAGTGGTGAATTGGTGTTATGCAAACTTGGTGTTGGAATGCTGATGGAACAGATTTGGGAAGGCATTTATCTATTCAGATTTGCATCTATTTCTATAGGGAATCTGTTAAAGAGTATAAGCTGGGTGGATGTTGTTGATGGTCACAATGTGCAAGTTGAGGCTGTCTTTATGCAACTCTGGTTATGCAAGTGTTGTTTTTTAGGAAGTTCTGCTAGTTTTTTGTTGCTCAAATTCGGGCAAAAAGAGCCTTGTTGTATGATGCATATTTGGGCCGTTCTATGTGTTCTTTTTTGGTACAGGATATAGTAGCCTATCTCTTATAAGGGTGTGTTGATTAAAAAAAAAAAGCTAAAGATTGCTTACCCATTCACCCGGGAGCAGTATTATTTAGCAAATCTATTGCATTCACCTTTGTTATCCGCTTTGATTCCAATAGTATGTAAAAGATTAACTATAAAACTTTCTCAAAAACCAGATAACCAATGTCAGGATATCCACTTAAGAAACAATTAATGTCTAGAATGTTTATGGAATACATTGACGTCTAAAATTCATTTATGTATAGATATGAGCAGCAAAGAGATGGAGTAACAGAGTATAAGGAGCGATGTTGGCAAATACAGAAGACTCCAGAAAACACTAGTAGGCATCGGCAAAATAATTGCGAGAATGAATGTAATAAAGGCATACATATTTGTGATCGAAAACACCAAAAAGATTTTGTTTGGCATGGGAAAGGGTTAAAGTAATGATGAGAAAATGTCCAAATTATGAATTTGAAGATATTGCAAATTGAACATCTTACATAATGACCTCAAATCTGACACAAAAATGCTTCTAGACACTGTAGTTGATGGTACGATGATGATTGTCGATGTAGAATAGGTGACAAAGATTATTGATGCAATGACATCAATAGACAATGAAGCCCATAATGGTAGACAAATTGAGCAAAATAAAGGGATGTTGGACCTTAATACTTCACATGCGATTTTGGCTCAAATAAATCTTGACACAATAGATTAAAGCTTTGACTAAGCAGATGTCTAAGTTGTTACAACAAATACAAGTTGTGCATTCTTGTCAAAGTCAACATCAACCAATAAGGTGTGATTTTTGCATAGGTGACCATCCAAATAGTCACGGTTCTTACCAGAATAATTCATCTGAAGAGGAGATTATTCATGAGCAACAAGTGAAGACAAGGTGGTTTCTCCAACAACAATTATCAGAATAATATGCATCAAGGTTGGAGAAAAAAGAATTTTTTTTTTGGAGAATGATAAGAGTGCTCCCATTCTGAATGTACCTTATCCACGTGCTCCATCAAGGAAGTATAAGGAACAACACTTTGCCAGATTTCTTGATATAATTAAGAGATTGCACATCAATATTCCTTTCACTGAAGCTTTAGAGCAGATGCCAATTTATGCTAGGTTTATGAAGGCTTCCTCCAAGACTTCTTGTTTCATTTTCTTCTTTAGTTGTTCATGTGTTTCAAGAGAACCTGCGAGATCATTAATAGTCTTTTCATCCAAATTTCTTGACTCCTCGATTGCACATACAACATTTTCAAAGTCATCGATCAATGACCAGAGAATTTTCTCTACAATCCTTGAACTCGCGAGAGTTTCTCCATTGTGTTTGAGTTTATTGACTATCATTTGCACACGAGTAATGTAACTAGATACATCTTCTGAATCCTTCATTCTCATAACCTCCAACTCTCCTTGTAGATTTGTGAAGACGCATTAACTCGATTGACACCCTTGAACACCATTTTAAAAACGTGTCACGCTTCCTTCGAAGTTAATATGCACTCGAAATCTTCTCAAAACTGGACTTATCAACAACTAGATACAACATGTACAAAGTTGCCTTATCTTTTGATCGCGTCTCCTTCAACGTTTTATTTTGGACTATTGGATATCATGTGGTATTTTTCGGTTTTTCAAAACCTTCTTGGACCACCTCCCAAGCATCTTGAGTTTCGAGAAGAAATTTCATCTGAATGCTCCAATTGTCGTAGTTTGTTGTCGGCAATGACAAATTATGTGTTATACTAACCATAACTCTCTAATACCAATTTGTGAACAAAGAATATATTTTTATTTCACCGCTGCATTCTTAAATGGGTACAATATTTCTAAATAATATCACAATAGACTTCTCAAATTCACATTTAACTCCTCACAACAATTATTTTATAAATAACATTCAAAATTAGAATTGTATTATAAATAATATTTAAAATAAGAATTAAAAGTAATTATTCTTTACTATTAAGATTCGTTATAAAAATATATATTATAAAAATATCACCTCATCATTTCCTATAATAGATGAATCATAATCGTCATTGTCATGAAATTCTTCTATTTTTTACATTAGTGAATGTCTGAAAAATAAAAAGCAAGTGGCAGTCAATATTGGGAAAAGGACTAAGAAAAAGGAAGCCATATGACCAACATAGAGAAGTAGTAGCTGACCACACGGAGCATTGTTGGCATATACAGTAGATTACATCCAACATTCCTAGCATCAGCAAAATAATTGCGAGAAGGGATTTAATAAAGGTTACATATTTGTGGTCAAAAACGCCAAAAAGATGGTGCCAACTTCTTCCTCACCCCTCACTTTCGAAAAAGACTGTTTTACTCCCTTTAAAAAATATTTCTGGATTGTTTTATCCAAAATATTTCCAAAACGTCTTTTTCGGAATATGTTTTATAAATTCTGGATTTATAAATCCTGAAATAAAATAAAAAATGTAAAGATATTTCAGAATGATTTTGTCTTCCAGATTTTCTATTCTATAAATATCCTTTGCTTACGGAACCACTATTTCAGAAATAAGGATAATTTTAATATTTTTGAAGAATGTAGGACTGCAGGAAGAAAAGTGTAGAGTTGCTGGAAGAAACACTCAAAGATGTTTGGCATCACTGATTTCCCTTTTGGATGAATTTCATGACCCATGACCTAGAATGAGAGTGTTATTGGTTCTAACTGCATATCTACGAGGACTGGGTACTGCTTGATAGGTTGTGGTGGGAAGAAAAGTAACCATTATCATGTATGTGTCCGTGTCTCATTCGACATTTTCTCTTTCCTCCCAGTTTTTCGAATTACCCACTAATTCATCGATACTATTAACGAAAATAATTTTGTAGATCTTCTAACTCTTGCTTCAACCTGACCAAATTATCTTTTTATCAGCAAAAAGTTAATTAATTAAAGAGAATACTTTAGGTATCCCAACCCTTATAAAAAAAAAAAAATCTATTACCCAACCATCTTGCTTACAAGTTACAATTGAAAGGATTTTTTTTCATTGTTATTTGGTGATAAGAAAATAGTAAATACCTTTCATTTGACCTTTTTTTTGTTTTAAATTCAAACTAATTGCCCATAGTGCTATTTTTTTTAACATAAATCTAAGAATTAAAAAATATCTGATTTAGTCTTTTAATTACAATTACTTTTAAATGAACAAAAGAAGGTTGTACTTTAAAGGTTAAATAAAAGGATGTTGTAGTTTAGTATAAATGTACATACAATAGTTATAAAAATGTTTTAAAAGTTATTTTCAGCAGCGAAGTATTTTAAGAAAAAATATTATTTCAAACCCCTGTGTGTTTAAAAACTATTATTCACCCCTTATATTTTTTGGTCTTATCTATATTTATAAAATAAATTTTAATATTTAAAAATATATCAAAATTGTTAAAAATAACTTTGCATCATTTATAAATTATTATAGTATATTATATAACTATACATCAAAATATTTCTAGTTACAAGTTTAAATATAATACTATTTATATATTTGAATACATTTATTCAAAATATTACAATTTTATATATAATCATATGCGTGTTCTGAAGTTTAAGAACGTACAATTAAAAAACAGCAACTGAGAAATTATGAATATTTATATTTAGCAAGACTTTTTTGTTTTAATTTATAAAATAATTGTCGATAGATGCTACTGTTTTTTTTTTAAAACATAAATCTAAGAACTAAAAAAATATTTAATTTAGTCTTTTAATTACGTGTACTTACTTTAAATGTTAAACAAATGGATGTTGTACTTTAAATGTTAAACAAAAGGATGTTGTAGTTTATTAGTCTGTAACATTGTATAATTATTATGTTATGTTTATTTCATTTTATTTTTATATTGTTTACCTATCAGTTATTTTATTAATTTCGTGTTTAAAAGTTATTTTCAATGAAGTATTTTAAGAGAAAAAAAAATATTTCAAAGAACGTGCTTAAAAATTATTATGCACCCTTATATCTTTTTGGTCTACTTTTTATACATATTTCTAAAATAAATTTCAATATTTAAAAATATCAAATTGTTATAAAAATACTTGCATCATAATATAAATTATTATAGTATACTTAAAATATAACTGTACATCAAAATATTTTTTATTAGAAGTTTAAATATAATACTATTTATATATTTAAATACATTTATTCAAATAGTACAATTTTATATGTAACCTGTGCCTGGTTGACACATGGATGAGAATAAAATGAAAGGAGAACCGTTGACTTTAAATTAATGCGTGTTTTGAAGTTCAAGGACATACAATCAAGAAACAGCAACTTAGATATTATGAATAATTATTTTATATTTGGTAAACTGCTTGACCGTTATTTTTTATTTTTAAATTGGACATAACCACCATGCTTGCCCCATTTAATTTCTTTCGCAAGACTTGTAAGTTGGTTAGATGAAGTATAAGTTGTCTATTATTTAATGTGCTTTCATAAGGTTTTATTAATATATACATATAATATATATATATATATATATAATTATTTTCTATTGGATTTAAGATTGATTCATTCTAGGTGGTAAATTCGAGTTGAACAATTAAGTTTATCTTTTTTATGATAAAGATTATCGAACTTTGATAGTAATATCAAGTATAAGTCTATCTACAAAAGATTTTATGATACTCAAGTCAGTAAGACTATAATTATACCCGAGTCAAGTACTATAATGAGTAAATGTAAAGTATTAAATAAGTGAGAAATTCTCTCTTGTATTTAGAGGTTTATGAGTTTATGACATGTATAAGTAACCGTGTTTCAATTATCAAGATAAAAGGTCGATTTTAGTCTTATTGGGGTGGTGGTTAATGTCCCGTAATCATGAAATACATAACTAACTGATTAATATTGATATTGTTAATGGATGTTAACTGGTTTGTAAATATATACATGATCATCGGATAGTACACATGTCCTCAAACTCAAACTAAGGAATCCAACTTTAAAGAGATTGGACTTGATTGACTTTTAGTTTAGTTTTTGCAACTGAGAATAAATCATTAATTCGAACTTGATTGATTTGATATTTAAAAAAAAATGTTTAATCAGTGTCAACTGTCACATCGTCCTAGGACATAATGTATTTTCATCATAGCTTTTCAACGAAATGTTAGCCCAAAAACTAACATAACATCTAAAAAACATCTACCTCACAATGATATGTAAAAAGCCTCCATTGATATGTTTTCTCCCTCGTCATTACATTTATTACTTTATGTTTTCTCCCTCATTCGCTTCTACTAGTATTAGTGTTTGTGCAAGGTCTTAGTTCTTTGCTCTTGTTCCATTCGACCTTTTATAGGTGTGTATACCCCCTCTACATTTGATTTTATCTCTTCCTCCTGGGAAGTCCCCTCATTAGTAGGAAGGATACGCCCATCGGAGAGGATAATTTCATGAGTCTTACTTACTCGTTTTCTGTTGAAAGAGGTTATCAAACTTTAGGATTAACTCGTAAACCCTTATGAATTTAAGAGTTAGATGAAGGTTGGCAAGTCGACTCGAGAGTAAACTTGTTTTTGAGTAAACTCAGAGTTGACTCGGCCAGACTTGGTAAAACTCGGTCAAACTCACGAGTTCAAGGCCGAGTCACCGAGTTTAGAAAAAAAGGTCCAAAACGGTGTGTTCCATTGTGATTAGGTTAGATTTTAGGGTATTTTACTTGGTTCCATTCTTCACGCTCATGGTGCTATCTTCTTCTCTGTCGTCATTGTGCTAGCATCCTCGTTGCACCACACCATGTCGCTCGTCGCACCGCACCGCATCGCTTATCGCACCTCGCCGCACATCCTTGTCGTCACGCATCGTTCGCGAAGCACTTCAGGTATGTGTTGGTGCTAGTGTTTGGTAAATTTTTAGGGTTAGGACAGACTGGGTTTATGGTTAGGGTTTTTTAAATTAGGTTGGGGAATTTTAAATCAGGGTTTTTTTTGGCATATTAGATTTTTTTAATTGTAGGGCATATTGGATTTTTTTTTCAATTTTGGGTGATTGATTTTTTTTTTAAGATTGTTGGCACTCTGTAAGATGTTTGGAAGTGATTCAAATTCAGCATTTCCACTACCACCTAAAAGTAAGAATGTTGCAAGAAATATAACAAATATTGGATGGAAGCATGAAACTAATGCTTCAGGGAACGGGAACAAAGTAAAATATAATTACTGTTCAAAAACATTTAATGGAGACATTTTTCATATTCAAACATCATCTTGCCGGAACTGTAAGAATTGATGGCTTAAACAAGAGGGGGTGAATTGTTTAACAAATACTTTCACAAAGATGGATTAAGAATGAATCTTTATCAAACAATCACAAATAAGCAATTAAACAAAGATCCAGAAACTGTTTATCAGAATTTTAACCGATTAAAATTGTGATTCAATCTGTTGTTTATACAGTAGCAGAAACATAATTATCACAAACAGTTATAAGGAGTTAAGGGAAAGAGAGATTTACATAGCAGCTTTATACTGGTTCACTCAACCTTGAGCTACATCCAGTTCTCAGAACAACCTCTGAGTTCCACTAGTAATCAAATCCACATTACAACACGCACCACAAAGAGGTGACTTTGAAAACCACAAAGCCCACTCACCCTATTTGCAACACCACACACCTCAAGCCAGACTCTCACTGACTTTACAGAATTTCACCAACACTTACAAAGGTTTATCAAAGTACAATTACAATAAATTAAGAAAGGATAGAAAACACATGGAATTACAGAAACCAGAAGCCCTACGATCAGTTCTTGTACCAGAGCAAAGCTTTACCAGCAATCTTGCTAAACTTGAAAAACTTCTTTCAAAACAAATCTCAATCTCTCTTTTGATTCCAAAACCCTGTTGAAAACATGTGTATTAAACATTTCAAAGAAGGCTATAGCATTTGAAATCTAGCCGTTTAAGGCAGCATAACAGAGCTAAATCAGTTTTGATCTCTTTCAAAATAGTTAAAACAGGTTTTCAAAAAACTGTTAGAAAAACACACATTGAACCGATTGAACACACAATTTAACCAGTTGAATGGGTCAGGTAGTTACAAAACCAATTCAAAAATAGTTTCAAAACCTTCAAGCCAACTAAGTGACAAACAACTGATTCTATCGATAATTCAACCGGTTGTTTTTCCTTTGCTTGGAAAAACTCTTTGATTCTTTAAAAACAGATTTGATAAGACTTTGTGCAAGGATTAAAAACTGATCTTAACATGGATTCTAAACACCTAAACTAAACCCAAACAAAAAGCAACACCGCTTCATCTTTAACTTGGATTTGAAACATCAAGGAACAAGGTATGACTCTGAACCTTGTGTATCAGTACCAGAAGAAATCAAAGTTTTAATGTTGAAAGTTGTCTCATAAGCTAAAGATGCCTCATTGAAGAAAATAAAATTCAATAGTCTTGGACAAACTGATGGTGAGGAGGAAGACAGTGAAAGTATAACTAGCAAGATGTTTAAAAGTAAATCTACATCTCCTGATGGTTTTCAAGCTACTCTGAATCAAATATACGAGAGAGGTGAGAAAGAAAAAGTTGATGCTCAAATTGCTGAATTTTTCTACAAAAGTGTCATCCCATTCAATATTATTAGAAATCCAGCTTTTGCAAAGATGTGTGACATGATTGGTAGATATGGTGTTCGCTATAAACCTCCAACATATCATGATATTAGAAAGAAGCTTCTAAAATAAGTCATGGACAAAACTGATATAGAACTTCAAGAATATAAGGATGAAAGGAAGAGAACAAGTTGTACCATTATGTCTGATGGATGGACAAACAAGAAAAGACGTTCAATTTGAAATTTTTGGTGAACAGTCCTAAAGGAACTGTGTTTCTCTAATCATTAGATACCTTAAACATCCCAAAAACTGCAGAAAAAGTATTTAAAATGTTGGATAATGCGATAGAATTTGTTGGTGAGGAAAATGTAGTGCAGGTAGTTACTGATAATGCTGCAAATTTCAAGGCAGCTAGAGAATTGTTCATGCAAAAAAGGGAGCACTTATATTGGACTCTATGTGTTGTCCATTGTATTGATTTAATATTTGAAAATTTTGAGAAGCAATTAAAGGTCCATGAAACTACTATCAAGAAGGGAAAAAGGATCACTACCTACATTTATGGTAGAGCAATGCTAATTACCATTTTGAAAACATTCACAAATGGAAGGGACTTGATAAGGCCTGAAATGACTAGATTTGATACAACATACTTAACTCTAGCTTGTTTGTATGAAATGAAAACATCATTGATAACCATGTTTAACTCTGAAAAATGGAAAATAGGCAAGTTTGGAAATTCACAGGAAGGGAGAAAAGTTCAAAATGTGGTATTAGTCGATTTTGGAAGAATGTAATTATCTGCTTAAAAGTTGTTGCCCCTCTTATGGTGGTCCTTCGATTGGTATATTTGGATGTAAAACCCGCAATGGGATTTATATATGAGGGGGTGGATGTTGTTTTTTCTCGACAAGTGTACCGAATCAACTGTAATATAGTACTCTTTAAAGTACGAATGTCAAACCCACAAGGAACAATTCTACTTAAGAAGTTCTGTTATAAAATTCATCAAGTGTAAATAATAATTTTGAGAACTTGTTCATAACCAAATTAAAGATTTCACAAGTAACTCAAAGGTTTAGGTTTTGATTCAACCAAAAACAAAACTAACTTATCAAATATAGAGAAAGATACTTGGGATTGAATCTGATTTTTGGTAAGATTTATAGAACTTGTGTTGTCACACATCAAAGGCACTTTGTTGACTTTCAACTCAAAATCTTCTAGTTGTTGTTTAATCCAAAAGATTTGTGCACAACAACTTCCAACTGCAATGTATTCAGCTTTTGCAGCTGAAAGGGCCACACAAGCTTGCTTTTTGCTATGCCAAGATATGAGACTTGAGTCAAGAAGAAGACAAGTCCCACTTGTGCTTTTTCCATCCAATTTGCACCCTGCAAAATCAGAATCAAAGTATCCAACTAAACGTATTGGAGAATGAGAAGGATACCATAAACCAACAGATGTTGTACCCTTTAGATATTTCAGTATTCTCTTGGCAACTTTAATATAAGATTCCTAAGGGCTAGATTGAAATCTTGCACAAAGACAGACTGCAAACATGATGTCTGGCCTACTAGCAGTGAGATAGAGCAAGGAACCAATAAATCCTCTATATTTGGTTTGATCTACTGTTGTTCCATCCAAGTCAACATCCATATAGTAGCTTGTGGACATTGGTGTGGTTGCCTTTTTGTAGTTTTCCATATCAAACTTTTTTAGAATCTCCTTACAATACTTGGTTTGACATAGAAAGATGCCATCCTTAGATTTCTTGACCTGCAGTCCCAAGAAGAAGGATAATTCTCCCATCATAGACATCTCAAACTCCCCCTGCATTGCTGTCACAAATTCTTCACACAAGTTATCATTAGTAGCACCAAAAATAATGGCATCTACATATATTTGGACTAAAATAATAACATAATTTGACTTTTTAATGAAAAGAGTCTTATCAATTTCTCATAGCCATGAGACAAAAGGAATTTGCTAAGGCTCTCATACCATGGTCTTGGAGCTTGTTTCAGCCCATACAAAGCCTTTTTCAGCTTGTAAACATGAATGGAGAGTTGATGATCCTCAAAATCGGGTGGTTGTGATACATATACCTATTCATTGATAATTCCATTTAAAAATGCGCTCTTCACATCCATTTGAAATAGTTTGAAACCGCTCATACAGGCAAAGGCAAGCAACAACGTCACAACTTCCAATCTGGCCACTGGTGCAAATGTTTCATCATAGTCAATGCTCTTTTCTTGGTTGTACTCTTTAGCAACTAGCTTTACTTTGTTCCTTATAATCACCCCTCATTCATCCAACTTGTTCCTGAACACCTACTTGGTTCCAATGATGTTCATCTGATCCGTTTTAGGAACCAGAGACCATACATCATTTTTGGTGAATTGGTTCAACTCCTCATGTTTGGCAGCAACACAGTTTTCATCCTTGAGAGCTTCACCTATTGACTTAGGCTCAATTTGAGAGATAAAAGACATGTGTTTTCAACAATTTGAGATTGTTCTTCAAGTAGAGACTCCCTTCTGAATCTGCCCAATGATGTTTTCCACAGAAAGATCCCTAGGAATTATCCATTCTTGGGGTAACTCATTCTGTTGTAGAATTTCAACCGGTTGTTTCGCAGAATCAATCAGTTGTTTTTCTGGGCAGTTTTCTAGATTCTTCATAATGATGTTCTGCTCATCTTCCTCTACATGATTCCTTTGAGACTCTTTTTCTGCATGGTTAGTCTCATCAAATACTACATGAATAGACTCTTCTAAAGTCATGAGCCTTTTATTATATACCTTATAAGCATGGCAAGATAAAGAATAACCAAGAAATATACCAACATCCGCTTTCTCATCAAACTTCCCAAGGTTTTCATTACCATTGTTCAAAACATAGCACTTGCATCCAAACACCTTCAGATGACCAATATTGAGTTTCCTTCCATTGAACAATTCATATTGAGTCTTTTTCAAGATTGGTCTTATGAGAACTTTGTTCATACATAGCAAGCAGTGCTGACAGCATCTGCCCAAAAGTACTTTAGCAAGGAGGATTCACTCAACAAGGTTCTTGTTGTTGAACCAAGTGGTGTTCATGTTTTGAAGAATCCAAATCCTTTGAAGGATGTTGAAGCCTCTGCTATGCTTGATGTTGCTGTGCTGGTTTAAGCTTTGTTCTGGGGTAGTTTATACGTTGTAATCCACCCTTTGATTAAATCTAAAGCATTATTATTCTCATTCTTTGTGAAAGTAAAATGTTTTCAAACTAAGTTAAAACAACCGATTGTTTATACTTAGGTGTTTTGAGAAAAAGATTGAAAACTGTTTTGAATGGTTGAACTGTTAAAGTACCAAAACAACCGATTGATTCGAGGAAACAACCGATTGTTTGTTTTGGGACCATAATAGAAAAACTATTTTCTCTTTGACTGAGCTTTAAATGTTTTAACTGCTTATGCTCCAGTCATTAAACGCTTTGACCAATCTTTTAATGCAATTTAAGAGTTTGTTAAGATTTGATAACAAACTACATCTTTGAATATATTCAGAAAAACAAATTTGACAATTAAGAATCTTTAACAAAGTTTTTCAAAAGAGTTTTTAAAAGTGCTGAGATTGCTAAGAGTTTGTGATTGATCAAAGTGTTGGAATAGGATTCTGCTTGTATTGATTTCAGATTATCTTCTGTAACAAGTGTAATCCTTGTACTCTGTTGAACAATTTCGTTTCTGTGTTTGCTGAGATTGGTTGTGTGTTCTTGAGGTGTTCAAGATCAGCAATCTTAGTGTTGGCCAAGGAGAGTGTGTTTCTTGAGGTGTTCAAGGTCATTCTCTTGGTTGTGGTGTAAGTGATCAAGTGGTGATTGCTTAGTGGATTTCCTCAGGGTTCTGAGAAGACTGGATGTAGCTCTGGATTTGGAGTGAACCAGTATAAACAATTGTGTACAATTTCTCTATCCCTATCTCTTTAAATTCAGTTTTGTCAATTAATAACTGGTATAAACAACCGATTGTTTCGGTAAAACAACCGATTGTTTTTCCAGTATTGTGCTTTTGCTTTATGTTTTGAAAAACTGAATTCTTAATCAAGGTTTTCTTGAAGTATTTTTCATTCTAAGCTTAAAAGTTTGCGAAAATATCTCTTAAACAATTCAACCCCCCCTCTCGTTTAAGGCCATATTTTCTAACACTTGCAAGCTATTCAAGAGACCTATTCTTCCTTTCCACAACCCCATTCTGCTCAGGGGTTCTAGGAGCAGAGAAATTATGGAAGATTCCAAGCTTTTCACAGAATGAACTGAACTTTTCATTTTGGAATTCTCCACCATGATCACTTCGGATAGCACATATGTTGTTGCAGCTAGTGTTTTGCAACCTCTTAGAAAGCTTTTTGAAGGCAAAAAACACATCACTTTTTGATTTCAAGAACAAAGTCCATGTGAATCTTGAGTAATCATCAACTATAACAAAAGCATAGAAGTTACCACCAAGACTCATAGTTCTTGAAGGACCAAATAGATCCATGTGTAACGGCTCAAGGGTTTTTTAAGAAGAAACAACATTTTTCAGTTTAAAAGAATGTTTGATTTGTTTTCTCTTTTGACATGCTTCACGTATGTATTGGACAGAGTGCTCAGGTGTTGAGGTCATCGGATGTCGATGCTTGGACCCAGGTAACATTGTTAAGGCCCAGTTAAAATTATTAATCCCATCAAGGGCGTAATTAAGGTCACATTGTTACATGGTAACTTAGGGGGGTGCATAGTAATTGAACTCCAAACCCTAAAACCGTAAATGTATTTTAACCTAAAAAAGTTATATACCTATTGTAAAAGTAAGCGTTGCGCCGTAAGGTGCCCGTAAAAAAGGGATGTTTTACTGCTATTCTTAGATGCCTTCAGGAGAGATAAGATGCTCATGTGTGAAGGTCGTTACGAGAATGGCTATAAAAGGAGCTAGGGTTCCTTGGTGAAAGACACGCTATTTTTTAATACTAGACTAAACTGAATATGTGTTATCATTTATATGCTATCACTGACTTGATCGTCCCAGTGTAATCAACAGGTATAACCCTATCTGTTTCAACAGAGCCATGTTCCGGTACCATCGTGAGTTGCAGAACATCCTAAGAGATGAAGTAGAAGTGATGCTTTCCACTAGAGTCAACGATAAGAAAGTCAACCGACGAGAAAATTTGGCGCCTACCATGGGGCTCGATAAAATCTGACCTCACCCATGATTCAAATCAAAGTTATCCAACGTCATGAGAAACCCTAGACAAACGTCTGGCGATGCCACCACCTTACAACAACTCATAAAGGTCGTGAGGGCTCTCTAGGAGGCTAACGAGCATTATAGGCAAGAGTAGGAGCGAATCCAGTAGAAAACCAAGGCTAAACAAGTGCTCAGGCAAGATCAACTGATGACGGAGATAGAAACAACGCGAGCGAAAAACAATGAGTTGCGCAAGGCTAATGAGGACTTGCGTAAGAGTCTACAACAACGCTACGAAGGAGAACGAGCCCCGAACGTACCCCTGCGAGCGCCTCTTATGACCAATTCTCCCAACTGTTCAGGGAGCAGTTCTCGGTCAACCAAGTTAGACCCCAATCCTTTATGACCTCTTTAGTGTGAAGCAAAAGGAAGGGAAGACTCTGAAGAATTACGTAATGGGTTCTGGGCATTTACGGTTAAGCTTCTAACACGTGACGAAGTCATGATGGTCAACGCCTTCGAGCAAGGAGTCATGGTGGGACCATTCAGCGACTCACTGATTAGGAAGCCGAATGACACATTCGACGAGATACGACGATAGGTTGTTGCCAATATCAAAGCCGAGGAGGTCGTATCCCTGAAGTGCAACAACTCATATCCAGGGTAGACCAAGCCTAAGGAGGATAGACCAACCCTGAGGGTTGACGAAACCTCGACTGGAAAGAAAGCGAACTCAAGACGAGCTCCATACTCGACCAGGAGAGGTGAAAAGTACAAAATTGGGGATGATCTGTCCTTCCGACCTAGGTTCAGGATTTCGTACCGTGAAATGCTGAGTATGTCGGATGTCGTGGAAATGCTGAAATTCCCACGGAAGATGAACAGGAATCTGGGGCCAGAGATGGACGTTTGGTGTGAATTCCTCAAGAGATTTGGGCACGACGTTGAATGATGTATAGCTCTGGGGCACCAGCTGTCGGGTTTGCTGAAGGAAGGGCATCTGAAGGAGTATAGGGAGGCCGACCAAGAAGAATAGAAGGGAGAAGATGCTCCCAAGGATCAAACTCATAAGGTACCAATTCATGGTGAGGTGAACACATCTCAGGAGGATTCTCTGGGAGGAAGCTCTGCAACCAAGCGGAAACGGTACGCGATAACGGTGATGACCGTAGAGACGATGAGGCCCGACCTCCTACCAGAGCCAAATCTATATTTCATGAAAGTTGACCTAGAGGGAGTGATTTCGTACGAAGATGACCCGGTGATAATATTTGTTGTCACAGTGGGAAGAAGAGTACACCGAGTTTTCATTGACCAGGGAAGCTTTGCAGATGTGATGTTTTGGTTGACCTTCAACAGTTTGCAGTTATATCCCGACCAGTTGAAGCCATACGACAGTTTTTTGTTTGGCTTTGCGGGAGACCAGGTGGAAGTGCGGGGGTACATTGAGTCGAGGACAAATTTTTCATATGGCACCTCAGCTCGAACCGTTAGTATCAGGTACATTGTGGTTAATGCCTCTTCTGCTTACAATTTGCTTTTAGGGAGACCTTCTTTGAACAGGCTAGGTGCGGTGACCTCAACGAAGCACATGAAAATGAAGCTATCGTTTCTTGATGGAATTGTGATCACCATCAAGTCTGACCAGAAGACGATAAGGAAATGCTATAAGAGAAGCCTGAAGTGCAGGAGGAGAACGTACTCGATCGCTGCTAAAGCGGTAGAGCCAGAAGAGATTATGGAAGCTGGAATCACCAGTGAAAGGTGACATGTGCCTACTGATGAGGTTCAGGAGAGAGAGATAGGTGGGAGAGAGTTCAAGATCGACACGTCAATATGTCGGGAGTTGCAGGACTGGATAACCGAGGTGATATCCAGGCACATGCATGCATTTGCCTGTTCATCCGCGTACATGCTTGGAATAGACCCAGACTTCTTATGTCATAGGCTTACTATGGATGAGAAGGTCCGGCCGGTCGTCCAAAGGAGAAGAAAGTTCAGTGAGGAGAGGCATATGGTCATTAGGGAGGAAACTCGAAAGCTCCTGAATGTCGCATAAGGGAAATTCAGTACCCTAAGTGGTTGGTGAACGTGGTATTGGTGAAGAAGGCCAATGGGAAATGGAGGATGTGCGTGGATTTTACCAACCTCAACAAGGCTTGCCCCAAGGATTCCTACCTGTTTCCAAGCATAGATTCCTTGGTGGACAACGCCTCGAGTTGTCGGTTGTTGAGTTTCTTGGACCCTTCTCGGGGTACAACTAATTGAATTAGTTTAACTAAAGTCAACCAAAGTCAAATAGTTTCAACTTCTTTCAAAAACCTTTAAGTGTAAAACAACCGATTTAAACGATAATTCAATAGATTGATTTTCCACTTATCTTTGAAAACTGATCTTTTAAAAAGGTTTCAAAATCAAATGGCATTAAAAATTCAAACACTACAAAATACCCAGCTAAACAAGCAACAACAAAGCTTCACTCAACTCTTCAAGATTTGGAGTCATCAAAGCCTTTGTTCAACAATGTATAACTCGAAGTTGAGAAACAAACAAGTTAGAAGATCTATTGCTCTCCCATTTGAAGACATTGAGTTTGATAATGAATGGATAACTGAAGAAGGAGAAATGTTGTTGAGGTTGAGCAAACTCAAGTTGAAGATGATGGTGTGAATGTTGACTTAGCTGGAGGAACAAGTTTAAATTATTCAATTCTAGATGCAGCTAATTTTGATAATATAGTTTTTGATGATGATCTTGATGAAGATGAAGATGAAAATGGTGATAAAGATGATGATGGAGATGGATATGATCATGAAGATCTTGGAGATTATTTCCTTAGAGGATTAGATGAATGAGACTTTTAAACTTACATTTATGTTGTTTTAGTTATTTTGTTGGTGTATGAACTTGTTTATTTCAATATTATGGAATTGGTATCAATTTTTATTTTTTTTGTTCAATTTTTTATATGAAGTAAACTCTACAAGTCTACAAGTCGGGGCTCCTACGTGTCTGAGTAGTCTCTCGAGTCTAATAACCTTGAAAGAGATAGTTTAGAAATTATTCCAGATGTTATACCTACAATGTTTGTGGTGGTGGTAACGGGGGAACCGTCATTGAACTAGGGGTAGAAGGAACTAATGTTCTATCTAAGTGAAAAGCTTTTTCTCTAGATGTTGGTAAAACTTCAAGGCCAAGTCCGACCAAGAAGACGATGACAAATAAGTTCCTCCATGTTTTAGATCCCGAGTATTCTTGGGTATTTGGTGAGGTTGCCTCTTGTGCCTCCGTGTTCACCTCAAAAGATAAGATGGAGGAGTTTGTTTCTTCTTTTAACATATGTCCTTACTTCATGGCTAATTTGGTTGTTGTTAGACATTGTCTTAATAGTGATAGAGTTTTCACGAAGCCTTCTCGCGATTCCAAATACTTGACATCACTTTTCCTTTGTCACATTTTGAGTGTCGCATGATGACCGCCATGAATGTGGCACCGATTCAGTTGCATCCAAATAGTTGGGTCTTTTTGAAGGTCTTTCAAATACTTTGTACTCATATTAAAATCAAACATACTATTAACATTTTTATGTATTTTTATCATCTAAAGCATGGTGCAGAAGTCGGTTGGATTTCCCTTAATGGAGCCTAACATGGTCCTACTTTTACTGTTTATTATTCTTCATTTAAAAATTTCAAAAGAAATTTTTTTTATGTTGAAGTGTGCACCGCAAGACAACATAAGCGATTATTTTTTTGTATCCTAACTTCACACATCGCTCCCCTTTATTGGCAAAGGCCAGAAAAATTTAAGTCTCTTGCCAAATATTTACTCTTTCCCATAGAGAGAATATATGTAGAATTAATAAAGAATTTACCTCGCTCTATTAGGAGCCAGACACTCTTTCGTGTTCCTTTTGTCAAGGATCCTCATGCCCTATTCCTAGGTAAGGTTTTATCTTACTTTTCTTTGTTGGCATTTTATAGTAATGTTGATTGACTAACATCTATTTCTTAGCAATCAAATTAAAAAGTATTCAATGTAGATCATCGAACACAGTGATAGACTGTCTAACACCAAAGAGATGATAAAATAGAAGTGGTCAGATGATCCTAAGTCATCTCCCAACGAATCCAATGAAATAGTGTTCAGAACCTATACGCAAGCAATAAAATTAGCAATAACAATAAAATAAAAGGGGGTTTGTGATTGTTTAGTAAGAAAATATAAAAGATGATTAAAAATAGTAGAGAATGCTAGTTGACTCCCAAGTTTTTTCACCGAGAATTCCTCATTCTTATTTCTAAGATTATCATGTTGAGCCTAGAGAACAAAGCTTCATTTGGTTTTTCCAAATCCTACATTGAAGATTAGAAGGCATTATGTCTGTGTGTTTAGGTAGATTTTGATGTACTTTTGTTTGTTTCTTCCCAATGTATTATGATCCAAGTCCTCTCCAAGAAATGTTTTGATTTGCAAAACTGCTAAGTATTTTTAACCGGTTGATTTATCATATCAACATGTTAAAATTAATTAACTTATTTTACTAGTTTTAAAAGAATTTATTTGTCAAAATTGTTACTCTTTGTTTAGTAAAATCAACAAGTTATTTCGAAAAATGAATCTTTTTAAAAGTTGTTGATTTCTTCTATTAAGAGTAATCAATTTGTTATTTCGAGAAAATAATTTGATGACTTTCTATGACAAGTGCATCGCGTTATCAGAAGTAATAATTTGTCCCTAAGGACGAATATCGATCCCACAAGGAATAGTCAAATTATCAAGTACAATACTCACCAAATATAAAACAGAACAATTAAAAGTGCGTTGAAAGTGGTTGTGTTGGCGATGATAATTAAGAAAACAAAAAAAGAATTGGTTACTTCAAGTTGGAAAAATAAGGATTAGGTTTCATCTGTCTCACTCTTATGTATTTTGATTAGCATGTTAACATTATGTTCTTTGATTGAAATTGATGCTAGTATAAAATTCATTTATATTGATTCCTCGCATATAAAATAATTAAGAATGTTCTTTAAATATCGATCTCTCGCATATTTATAAAAACAATTTGTAATCAAGCTCAAACGTTAATAGCAATTAACATTTCAAGTCTATTCCTAGTACTCAAATATGTTAAGTATTGTTGTTTAGTTGAGAACCCTAAAAATACTTTCCAGTCAGATTTAAGATTCTAGATCAAGAATTATAAGCAAAATAACAATACCAATAATCAATTAAGAACATAATATTATAGTGTATTTAAATATCACCTCAATACATAAGAGTTCGAACAGATTACTCTCAATCCCAAAAGATAGAATTAGCCACGCATACTTCTAACACCTTCCATTCTCTCAATTGGTTACAAATCACTCAATGGTGTTTTCCTTTCAATTTGTCACCCTAGGGTTGAGCCTCTAGCCCCCCCTATTTATGTGATTTATTGCATCCTCTAATGGGCTTTTTGATAAAAAAAATTAAAAATGGCCCAATTAATTTGACGCATTCTCGCTCAAGCGAGCGCTGGAGCAAGAAAGGCGTTAATTTCCAAAAAATTTCACTGGAGCATTCTCGCTAAAGCGATAATATCTCGCTTGAGCGAGAATCTTCGCTGCTGAGTTTGACTTTTTTTTTTGCTCTTTTTGTGCTTTTCGGGTCTTTTAGCTTTCTCCTTTTAGCTTATATCATTCTTCTTTAGTCCAAATCTCCATTCTTCCCTATAAACCTGAAATTAACACCAAATTTGGAAATAAAATGTTCTTATTGAAATAAAAATCGTAAAAAATATAAAAAAAAGTATAAATTCATAAATTAGAGATTATTTTAGATGCATTTTAACAATTAATACTCATAAGTGCCTATATTTTAATATGAAATATCACTGAAATTAGGCACTTATCATCTAAACAAGTTAAAATTAATTAACTTCTTTTACTGGTTTTAAAAGAATTTATTTGTCAAAATTGTTACTCTTTGTTTAGTAAAATCAACAAGTTATTTCGAAAAATGATTTTTTTAAAAGTTGTTGATTTCTTCTGTCAAGAGTAATCAATTTGTTATTTCGAGAAAATAACTTGATGAATATAATTGTTTTTCTGTTCTCATAACAAAATTACTTTAAATAATTAAATCGTTTTTTCTTTAATAGAAAACTTATAAAAATGGTTTAAGTGTACATTTCAAGTTACGAAAATTAATTAGAGAGAACAATTTTTTTTTATTTTGAAATCTTAGAGTAACTCTTTGCATCTTGAATTATTCATGTGTTGAAAAGAACTTGCATCTAACTTTGTACAACAATGGTTTAGGCAGATTCAGATATTGTTTCTGTTAATATGTTTAGGGTTGTTTTGTGTGTATGAATATAGATTATTATAGGTTTCAAGAACTATTCTCTTGATTGTATAACTTTATTACCTTGTGTAGTGAATTCTCAGTGCATTGGCTGAGGACTGAATGTAGATCTTGTGTTAAAAGTGAACCAGTATAAAAGATTTATGTGATTCTCTCTATCCTTCTCTTTACTATTTCAATTTGGTACATATGTGATATTGATATTACTTCTTGATTAAATTAATATAAAACTAATTGATATCTCTTTTATAATCGGTTGAACAGAATAATCAATCCATTGATTTTATTAGAATTTTCAATTTGACTTCTAGTTTTGTGAAAATCTTTTGAAAAATAATTCACCCCCTCTTATTTTCGACCATCTATTCTCAGATATCATCCTTTAATTCTAAAAAATGTCAAACTTAATCAAGAAACCACCAATCAAATTCAGCATAATCTTATAAACAAAACAAGCATATACTTATGTATTCAACATCTCACTAATTCCAAGTGTATACTCGTGAGATGTTTATCTTCTGCCTATTGAACTAAGTGAACTAGAGATTAATTAGAACTAAGCAAACTAAACAAGAAATCTAATTAAAAAAAAAAGAACTGAATTATCAACCAGCGTTCAAAAACAATTCCTTTGAATGAAACTTGATTTCAAAAAGATAAAAATAAAGCATAATGTGCTACAGGAAATTGAAGAAGAAAACCTTATTGAACAAAACCATAGAATTTAATGGGAAATCACAAGAAAATCAACCCAAGAGGTTTTAGCCTTCCATGCGGAGGAAAAATCAAGAAATATACAAAAAAAGAAATAAAACTAGGTCTAGAATGTGTTTGCTTCTATGGAACGTGATCCCTAAAAAGCTCCCATCATTCTGTTGAAGATGGTTGCTGCCCCTTCAAGATTGTGTTTGATGAAGACTTATATGTACATTTCATTTGTATTTTGCTTTGCTTTAAGTGTGTCTTAGGTAGTGCTTAGAGGTTGTCTAAGAGTGGACTTTTTGCTGAGTAACTCACCTCACAACCACTGGCCATGTGATAAGAACAAGCATAAGTTTTCTTAAACTGTTTTTCACATGTTTTACAAAAAACACGTTTACTGCATAAAAATAAATATGTTCTTTTCTAAATAAACAGATTCATTTTTAAACTGATGCCTTGGCTAAGTCTTGTAGAAATTAGATTTTGTGCATCAGGTATTTTGACTAAGTCTTCTTCTTTTCAAAACGTCTGAGTTTTAAATAGTTAAACTTTCTCTGTTTTCGTTTTGAAAAATAAATCTGTTCATCTGTAAATGAATAGTTTCCTTTTGTCTCTGGTGCCATGTCAAGCTTAAACGTTTTTCAGTTTTATCTCAGCACCAGAAGGGTTGACTAAGTCTCCTCACTTAACAAATTCTCTAACTGCTTTTGAAAATAAATCTGTTCATTTTATTTTCAATCTGTTCATTTTATAACAGCTTTAACTGTTTTTCAAAATTCTGTTATAAGTTGGTTTTCTATAAAATGAAAACTTGTTTCTGAGTTTAATAATCGTTCATACATTTGCAAAAACAAGTTTTGACAGCAGAGAATTAAGAGTTTACAAAGGATTAGCATTTGTTCTTCAAAGATTTCAAAAATCACAAAGTGCTTGTTCTTGGTTTGGTTCCAAAAGCTTGGTGTGAGGTGCAGCTACTGTTCTAGCAATCTTGCCTACTGGTTTAAGGCAGATCTTTGTATCCTCAATCAGGTGTAGTCGTTTCACTTCTCATTTCTTGTAATAGTTTGATTGAACACTCTTCTTGATAGGTTTTCTTGGAGAGTGTGTGTGAGCTGAAATAGGTTTTTTCAGCAATAGTACCTAAGTTCTTGTATGTTTCAAGAACAGTGGGAATTGTACTTGGTTGTACTGTGTTTTAGTGATTTCCACCTGGTTTTGGTGAAGACTGGATGCAGCTCAGTTGAGTGAACCAGTATAACTGCTTGTGTTCATTCTCTTTTACTCTTTGCAATTTCATTTCTGCATAATTGATAAAACAACAAAGAAATAAATCTGTTCAATTGAAAATAAATCTGTTCTTTCTGGGCACTGTGCATACTGTTCTTAATTTCTGAAAAAGTTGTTTGATTCTGATAAGAACATATAAAATCTGCTAAAAGCCACTGGAACAGATTGACTGTGATAGGTTGCTCAAGAAATTGTCAAAGCTATTAATTGAACCTTAAACAATTGCTTAAAAATTGAAGCTTGCTGTTCTGTGATTCATTGTTCTTAATTTCTGGAAAACTGTTTGATATTAAGAAGAACATTCACAGTTTGTTAAAAGCCACTGGAACAGGTTGATTGTAAAGGTTACTTAATTAATTGGCATGCTATCAATTGAACCTTAATCACTTGCTTGAAATTGAAGTTTGCTGTTTTGTGTTTCACTGTTTTTTAATCTGATATCTGTGTGTGTGCATCTGGAAAATCTATCTGCATAATCTTGTGATTAACCTTGCTGTATAAACGCTTTTCAAACAAAAAACAGTGCTGAAATAAATCTGTTCATTTTCACATAAATCGATTTATTTTCTGTAAAACTGTGTTAAACATTGTTTCTGCGAGAAAGTTTTAAAAGGTCAATTCACCCCCCCTCTTGAACTTTGGCACTATTAAACCCAACACATTCTTCCTCTGAAGTCTCTTTTATAATGTTCTTTTCCTTGCACAAAATCGGATTCAAAATCTGCATGTGATATTCTTTTACAATTATCAAATGTTTCCTTTCTCTGTTTTGTATTATTAAGCAAATATGTTCTTTCCCAACCATTCGTTGATTTTATTATCGTTTCTCTTCCATATATATTGTTTCCAAATTTGTTGATTTATGCATTGATTGTAATTGATTCTAGTGTTGCTATAAGAGATAATGTAGAATATTTTCTTCATTAATATCTTCAAAGGATATTAAACTATTATGACTTTTGTAAAGGAGTTTTAATTGTAGGATTTTGAGAGAATTTCCTTGCATAAGATTGATTTGATTTCAATTATTGCTTCCTTAGAATGTAATCGAATCACCAAATCAATGTCTTCCTTTTCCATAATATATATAGCATCCATTAGTAGGCAATCATGATACAACCCATGATTCACCCCACACTTATTCAAGAATTTATTCCCAAAATTATTTCAAAGCTCCTTTATCTGTTAAGATAGGGACAAACATGATTTTTCTATTTTAGAGCTTGTAAGGGGGTTAAAAACAAAAAAAAGGCTATATGCTCAATCACTACAAGAAAATTTGGTATTACATACAACACCAATTTGTATGTACTAAATCCGTATGTAAAACATAGTAATTGTTACATACGGAAAAAAAATCTATATGTAAAATTGTCATAGGTAACTGTTACATATAAATTCAGATTTTGTATGTAATTACATATGTATACATATATATCTGTATGTAATTATCTTTTAGATTTACATATGGATATATTTGTATGTTATCATCTTTTAGATTTACATACGGATATATTTGTATGTAATTACACTAAAAAGTTACATACGGAAATATCCGTATGTAATTACTAATGTACTACATACAGATATGTAATTTTTTTTCTACATCTGAAATTATTGGAAACCAGTTTTCCAAACCTAGATATACTGAAAACATTAAGAGACATATTCATCACATTCAAATTTGCCCATAAATTGAAAAACATGATAGAATACTATTTTCAAATGTTCAAAATATTCAAATGCATTTCATTCAAACCAAAGAAAACATCTAATAAAAAGAAATTCAAGTCATTACAAAGCGTGGACAGTAATTTTTGGATCTCTAAAGTTGTTTGTAAGTTGTTAGGTGATAAGGGTGATATGCATACCTCTTTTGTTAAAGATTTTTTTTTTTTAGGTTATGCAAATCTCATAACCTGTTTGATGTATAGGTTGAAACATTCCTAAAATGTCCCACATTGTCATTTCTAACATCAATTTCCCTTTTTGTCCACCAAGACCTAGCATATTCTTGAAAACTTAGGGTAGCCATGGAAAATCTGCTAAATTCATCCAATTGGTGTTTTTAAAAGATTTGATCAACCTTTGTCTCACTATGTAATCAATCCTAGATTACAAGCTACACACACCAAGAGTGATGATCTTGAACCTTCCAAGAACACACACTGTCAGAACAACCCTCTAACTTTACAGATACACATATTACAAGTAATGAAACTGAAAAACAATTACAAGAGAATATGGAACAGATTACACCTAATTACAGGAAATCACAGTTGCTCCTAATCCACTTTTTAACCAAAGCACAACCCAAGGCAATCTTGCTTTCTTGAGTCCAAACTTTCACAAAATGTATATGAATCACTTTTTTCTCCTCTTAAAATAGGGAGGGTAATCCCAACTTTATTGCTCTTTAAACTAGCCGTTTTAATCGGTTAAACATGAGCCAAAACAATTTGTAAATAACTGAAAACAGATATAATAGATTTATGAAAAGCTATTAAGAAATTCAAAAATCAACCGGTTGAAATGTCGATTTAACCGGTTGAATTGGTTTGATAGTTAAGCCAACCAAAACAACCGATTAAAAATCAACAGGTTGTTTTTCACTTAACTTTGAAAAACATTTTTTCTTTTTAAAACCAGATTGATTCAATTGTGAATTTGATTAAGAGTGGATCTAGCTAATTCTAAACTACCTAGAACTAAACCCTAAACACAACAACAAAGTCTTCAAGCAGTTTTCATGGATTTGGAGGCATTAAAGCTTCATTTTCAACACATGCTAGATGGTCTGATGAACATGTTGAATGTGTAACAAGTTTACTTAAAATAATTTTATGTGAAAAAAAAATCTTCTATATGCATATATAAGCTAAAAGTGCGTTCAATCAAAGAGAGATTATTTAGACACAAGATAGTCTAGTCATCTCTAAATGGTCTAATACCCCACTAAACAGTCTCATACAAGAGAGTCTATAAGATTTTGACAATAACAAACACTATAAGATGTGATAAGTATTATAATAAAGCTACTTCATGTGCAAAATTAATATAAACACATTAGATGGTCAGTCAAAAGTAAATCTGTTAGACAATACTAAAGTATCATACTGGCTAGATGGTTTCTAAGTTAAAATTCATTAGATGGTTTCATAGTGTTCAAAAGAATAAGAAAAATCTACAATTTTAACATGTTACACTATACGAAAAAGTACATTTAGCTGCAAAAAAAAAAGTGACGGGAGACTGGGGACATTAAATAGTGTCAACTAAGCCTTCACAATTAAAGAAAATCAAATAAAGTGTGGGAAGACATGAGTTATAGTCACAAACTTAAAAAAATAAATAAAAAAGTAATAATAATAAATTTTTAAATTTTTGAAGGTTAAGCCCACGTTATGCCTACTTAAAGTTTTGAAGATTAAGTCCATGCTATGCCTACTTAAATTTTTGAAGGTTAAGCCCAAGTTATGCATTTTAAAATAAAATAAAATTGTGAAGGTGAAAGTATGCAAATAATTAATTTATTTGAAAACTCATTTTTGTTCTATTTTTGGTACGTGAACTCATTTTGAATGTGAATAAGCTTGGGCATTTTCGACTGAGAGCTTCAGCGATTGAGCAGTGCGACCGTGAGAACCTTCGTACTCAACAACGACTGCCATGGAATGTGACCATGAGATGCGACTATGAAACCGTGTGTCACAGTGAGTTTCGCATTTCCTTTCTTAATCTTTGTGTGTTCTCAACCCTAGGTCCTCGATTTCTTTCTTTCTTTCTGTGTTTATGAAATTCTTTTGGATTGTGTTTGCTGATGTGTTAGATTGTCTTTATTCAGGGATTCTAACAAAGTCTCTTACATAACCAGTGGTTAAAAGTGGTATTCTTCTCTAGAAATTGTTTTGGTGACTGGAGTATGGTGGTGGATTCAACAAGCATACAACACTGTACTGCTTCCCTACTACATGTATTTTGCTTGCTGTTGAAAATTCCAGCGAAAAATACTGAATAAAGATGCTTTATTTACTTAAAAAATGAAGATTAATTAATCCAAAGCAATTAAAATGTTGAGGAACTTCTTTGAGTTTCTACTGTACTTAATTTATTCAACATTATTCTGTCCCAAATGTCTAATTTCAGGTTGGAATGCCGGGTTGGAGATTAGTGTTTCACGTGCAAGAATCCTTATCTCGTGTCTTCTCTTCAACAATCTCTTGAGACTCGAATCAACTCTCCTATTTCTAGGTCCACGAGACTCTACACGAAAGTTCATAACAATTGTTGAGGGATTGAACCGCTCTGTTCTAGAATGATTATTTTTCTTGGTTGCTTTCGGTTGTGTACTTTTTGTCCAGGATGGTTCATTATCCTCTCTTTTTTTCAATTTTTGTTCTATCTTAGTTTTTTATAGTAAAAAGTAAGAGTAAATTATACGCGTTCTATTTTGTTATATTACCTTGCAACTTTTCTTGTTTGGTTTGAGCTTATTGTATAAGGGTTGGAAACTATATAGAATTGGCTCAAAACTTGCAGATTGAAATGAATCGAACACGATAGGATCTTTAAATGCTACTTTTGTGATGCTAAAGTATGGTAGATATACATTCATTTCTTTATTATATAGCAAGCAATTAAAGGGTCAACTAGGTTTTGTTGACGAAGGGTTGCTTAACTAGTGTAAAATAATAATGAAAGGTTCGAGTAATTCTAGTAGGTTTTGACTTCTATCCTCCTTTGAGTTATTAAATTCGATTCAACAATCTATAGTAGGTAAAACGTCAAATAGATATAAAACTCCAAATACTAATCATCATGTTCAGATATAAAGAAGCTGCTATAACAGTTGGATTAGAACAGCTTCTTCTCAGATGAGATACATAAAATGAGACAAAGCTTTTCAAGAGCTTTTGAAAAACTATAAACATTTTCCCCTTTCAATTGTATCACTGTATGTATGGAATTTTCAATTGCAGTTGCCAGTGGTGAAGCATGGACCCCTATCTGCTATATGTGTGTGTGATGACTGGTTTGTGTTTATTAAACATATATATAGCAATGTAGCAGCAGATGCTTTGTCTAGAAATGTGCAACTAGGGACATTAGCAACTATCTTGACCATCACTTCTAACTAGAAATGAAAAGATTTAAATCAATCCAAAGTCATTATAAATAATTGTATGATACCTGAATTAGTGGCTTTTAGCATGAGGTACTAAAAGCAAAGCAATGCATGAGTTAAACTTTACCAAAACCCTCAACATCTAGAGTTAGGACTTGTCTGCACTTTACAAGCCTTAAAAGTTGAGGACTCTATCCACTCCTGCAGCATTGTACACAAAAATGAACCTTCTACATTTACAAAGGGCAATCAGACATTGACACCTAAAGGCAGGGATATGAGTAATTGGGGGCTCCCATGAGGGATACATTTTTGGTTGATTGTTGTATTATGAGGAAGATCCCTTAAGTCTCTTTTATGGTAGGTCTAAATAAAGCAAGATCCCTTCTACATTTAATTTTTTTTATTTGCTTACTACCCTGTTCTTTATTAAAAAAAGAAAAAAAAAACTGATTTTTGTGTTTGGGGCTGAGAAGATCGCATGGCGTTTTTTGTTTTTAATGTTTGGATTTTGTTAAGGTGAAGTGGATTATGGTGAGAGAGAGTGGTTGTTTTCTTATTATATGAAATGTTTCAACTTGAAGCTTAATCATATGGTTTCATGCAGAGAGATCAACAAGAGGAACAAGAGGGTGTGTGTTGCTGGGAATGATCTGCACTTGCTGAGGCCAAGTGTTCTAATGGTATATAAACTAAGCAATGCTTGTAACTCTTTCTCATTCCTCACCTCTTTCCTAAAAAATAAGGAACTTCTGTGTTTTATAGAACTTTTAATTCTGAGTTTTATAAGTAATGGCTAATTCTTTCACTTTTTATTCCTGCAAAACCATGAGTATATATAGTGGGTTTCATTAACTTTTGATTCTCTAATTTTTGCATTGATAAATACACATTATATACTTTGGATAATTTTACATGGAAAGTCATGTTTGGGATACAAACTATTATTGTGTTACTCCCAAAGTTCATTGAACAAGTTTATGTTTTGTTAATGTAGGTGTATTTCCCTCTACTTATTTCAGATTCATTCAAATATATCATTTGATGACAAAGAAAATCCTACAATGGATAGTTTTCAGATTTTACGGTAGGCTTGTATATGAATTTCATCACTTCTGACAACCTAAAACACAATAATTAAAATCCTTAAACAATCACTATTTTTTATAAAAAAAATAAAGAATATAACAAAAACTCTATATTAATTCAAACTTATTTTCTTTTCAAAATAAAAAAATAAAAGGAATTACTAAGAATTTTTTATAAAGAAAATAGTAAGCAACTAATGTTACATAAAAAAAAATATAATAACACTCATATATTATTTAAACAATAATTAATTTTTTCTAAGAGATAATATTATTTTTTATAAAAAAATAAAATAAAAGTTAGTATGATTAAAGTTGCCGGAGCAAGAAAAGAAAAAAAATTGAAAAAAAAATTTATATTTTAAAATATTACTCTAAAGTCCAAAATTCTATATGTGGCTAATTAAGCTCGGCATGCATACTTCAAAATTGTGTGGCTCTGTGTAGTTTAAGCCCCGTTTAGAATATAAATATAACTTTGTGTGAGTTGTGAATAAGGTAAGTCCTCGCTAATTTTAATATAATTTTATATTGAGTAATATGAAGGTCATGTGTAAACTTAGTTAACATTTTTTTAAATAAATAATATAAAATATAATTTTGTGTGGGTAAATACGTTAAGCATATTATCTTCCAACTTTAAATAAAGGTTATAAGCCACTACTAATTATACTTTTGCGTAATATCTAGTATCCTTTTTTTATCAATGCTAAATGATATTTCATGTAGACTCTTACCGATTAACCTATTAAACAATTTTACTTTGTTATACATGTTAAACTATCTAGTCATCTTCTTCACGTTATAAGTTTTATTGGAAAAAGGAAGTTTCTACACTATGATATTTACATAACAGTGAAAAGAACAAAAATAAGTTTTAATAATTAAAGACATACAAATATAGAAGTGCACCATCCAGGGCACAATGAAGGAGTGTGACAGTTGGAGCATGACCGACAGTTCCCATCGCACTTAGGGTTTTCACCAAATTATGAAACACTCGCCATTGCAGCTGGTGCTTTTTCACTTAAAGCAGAACATGATATCAATGTCACACTTACTGTGGCAACCGGAACTGCGGCACTTTTTGCACTGAACAGCATACAACATCTTCTTTTCAGTGCCTTCTGCCTCCGTGTTTAGATTCTCCACCGTCACAATCACCACCGAGGAGAACCTCTTCTTCAGCCGGTTCACCAAGAAAACGATGTCCACGTTTTTGCCGCTCACAGCCACGTGGTCGTTGTCGTCACCTTCCAGGGCTACCGAAGTCACACCTGGGAAGTTAAGATGCATACTGAATTTGAATCTGTATTTTAGGACAATCACATGCCCTAAGATGATCATGCGTCTATGCTTTCTACCATGTAATTGAGATTTCAAATTTACCTACAATAATTCATCATTTTTAATTTTATATGTAAAGATTGATAAACATCATGATAATTTTAAACCATATAATGACTTTTAAACTTAAAGATCTTAATAGAGATGTTATATATAATGAGACAAAAAAAAAACTTCACTTTTATATTAGAGATGAACTTAATAGTTAACTTGTATTTACAATCTATTTTTATTTTGCTTTTTTTTGTCACACTACTGGTATTCGTTTTATAATTCATATACATGGACAAAGCTTAGTTTGTAGTCTTCTAGGTGTTGTTTATTTCAATAAACTCAGTAGAAAACATACTAAAATTAACTTGCAAACTTTGCTTTCTTCATATAACAAACTGAACTCTAAGAACTTCTCGTCTATTCTCAGATTAGAATTGAAAGTTTCCATACATATGTAGTTTGCATAGACAACTCTGCACGATATCATAATTGTAAATTGGAATATTTTACTGTTCAGTTGTGAAAGAATTTGCATAAACATATTAAAAGCTGAAAGAAACTTGTTTTGCATATCAAGTGTATAACAGGGATTGGCATGTGATGTTCACCTGGTATCTGTGCTGCAATTTTCAGGGCGTTGTTTCTGCATTTGTCACACTTCATTTGCAGCTTGATAACTACTTTTTTCTGTATTCATTACACGTGTTATTATGTAAAAGTTCTTGAGAAATTATCAAAGCAAAACTAAAACCATTGGTTCATACCTTCATGTTTGCTTAATGGAATCAAAAGGTCTTGTGATAGGAAACAAAATCAACGGGTGTCTTGGTGTTTGTCTTGTGCTTTCGAACTGAGCGAATACAAGATAGTTTATATAATAACAATAATAAGTTTTTCAGCAACAGAAAAAATTACAAAATATATAAGTCTTCAACGAATGAGTTGTGAATAACATGTTAGCAACTGGGTTAGGCTTGGAATTGGTCCACCAAAAGTCACCTTCATACTCCTCAAGATGATTTCATTTTTATGTCTAATAATCAAGTTATGTTCAATGTCTTAATTTACTAGGTCGTTTGCTTTTTGTCGTTGAAATTATTTATAGATATTTAATTTAACTTTTAGGTGTTTGTTAATCGAAGGCTTAATTAGACTTTTGGGACTATGGTGTACTACCAATACACTAAATCAAATCCACCGTTATATTGGTATTATTCTTATTTTTATTAATTATTACTTTATTTTATTTTTCTTTTATTATTTTATTTGTTCTTATTACTATTATTATTATTATTATTATTTTTTATTATTATTATTATTTTATTTTATTATAATTATTTTATGGGAACAATTATGATAGTTGTGTTACAAAATTCTACAGCTGCATGCATTGACACCAACTTTTTTACTGCTTTGCTTGTGGTATCCCTCACTTCTTCCTTTCCCTTCAGTACAGATCCCCCTTATTATGCTTGTACCTTCTCACTCTTCTTTCAACTCCTTCCCTTCTTCATATACTACTTAACATACCAAAACACCTGATGAATTGCATCAGTTGCTGCTCCCTCTTTCTAACTCCTTAACTGCAGCAGTGACCAGAGACACATCTGGTTTCTCTCAAAGGTGGACAAAGGTTGCTATAGTCAATTCTGCATACTGCAACCTTATCGCAGCAAAGGTGATTTTTACCTCTGCTTTCCTTTGACTCTTGTGGTAATTCTAGATGCTGCAGAAACAATTCTTAGCCTTTGATCATATAGCAGGTTGTTTGGAGCAAATGAATGGAGGACACTTCATATCAACCCCTTCACAGAAACAGGACCCCTGCCACTATGCTTCCACCACACTCCTTTATATTCCTTCTTTTAATCATAAAAACCTTCCTCTGGCATTGTAAAATTACCTATAGCTCATGATACATGATTTAAAACCCAATCCACGAAGAAATAGTTATACGAGGGAATTCTTTTTTCATCCATAACCATGATTTTAGTTTTACTATCCAAAAAATCTCTTTCACATCAACCACCCATTGTTTGAAAACAACATTGTTTCTTAGTTTCCAAATATTCTCCATTATAACTGCTCAAATATCTCTCCAAACCAAGTTTTGTTTGCTATCAACCTGTATCAGATGAAAAATCACAAAGTGACACCTCGAGTCATTGTGTTCGACAAATAGGATGTCAATCCATCTAAAGCACAATGATCATACTCTCTATGCAGACTTGCATTCTAAAAACAGATGTTGGCTTGACTCATCCGAAACTTGACACATTGCACATATTGTCGTGTTTACCATCACCCCTTTCCTCTTCAAAGACATTTTTGTTAGGATTCTATCCAGCAGAACCCTCCAGACCGTAGTCAAGACATTGGGTAGTGCTTTAACCTGCCACAAGCACGAGAACATGTCGTTATGGGGTCCTGTGGTATTATTGGCTAAGACACCATATGCTGATTTTACTAAGAACAACCCTGACTCTTCACTCCCCAGACTTAGATATGTACCTCAATAAATCATCCTCCATCATAGATTCCCATTCAAACCTCGTACGCCTCCACCTTAAACTCCACTTTCATTCTGAATCTTCCCACACTCCCACCTCATCCACCTTTTGACCTTGATTCATAGAAAAAAAGTACAATCTAGGAAACACTACCTTAAGGTTAAGGTTACCGATCCATTTATCCTCCCAGAATCTAGCTTTATCTCCTGCTCCTATTTTCAACCTACGCCTCCCGAAACCAACCTACTCCTTCTCCCTCACCACATACCTTAGACAAGTCTCTCCACCATCAGGATTGAAATTTATTTTGAGATGGATAGTTGTCTAAATCCATGCCATACTTTGAAACCATCAAATCTTTCCATTTCCCCTTCTCTTCAGTCAAGAAACGTCATTTCCATTTTTCCAATAGAGCATAGTTAAAATTTAGAATATCTTTAAATCACAGTCCACCCTCCTCTTTCGGTTTACACAGATTCTACCAGCTAACCCATGATATAGGTCTATTATGCTTTCCCCAACCCCATAAAAACCTCATTTGGATACTGGTTATGTTCTTACATACTGATTCTGACACTTTGAAAAAGGATATGTAGAAAAGAGGTAGAGTTGTGATGACAGATTTAATCAAAACATATTCTTCTTGCCAACAATAGAAATCTCCCTTTCTACGCACTGAGTCTAACCCTTAATTTGTCCAAGATTGGCTCCCATAATTGTTTCTTCTTTGGGTTACCTCCCACATCTAACCCCAAATACTTGAATGGGACCCTTATCTGTGTACAATTTAGGGTCTTTGCATAGCACCCAAGGTCGTTCCTCTCAACATTTATTCCGACTAACTTTGATTTATGGAAGTTAATCTTCAGACCTGAAGCAAGTTCATATCCTCTAAGGATAACCTTCATGGTAACCACATTGCTAAAAGAATCTTCACACAAAAGAAGAGTATCATCAACAAACTGAAGCATACACACCTCTACTTCATTCCCACCAACCTTCACACCTGAAAGCACTTTGGCTTTTAAAGATTGTCTTACTAGACTGGCTAAGCCTTCAACTACCACAGTAAAGAGGAGTAAAGCTAACGGGTCCCCCTACACCAACCTTCACTCCATTTGCCCCCAATTATAGTCTTTTAGAAGGATCATTTCATCTCAAATGTGCAACTAATGCAACAAGTCCTAAATTAGTTGTTGTCAGACGAGTTATTTCTAAATTTGTTTTTCAATATTTATTCTTGCAAAACTATTTCGAATCTCTTACAAGTTATGAACAAGGAACTCAAAAGATGGAAAAAGAGAAACCATTAAGGGAAGACGATGAATTAGTTCAAACCTCCAAGATATCGAGACGCCTTCCTAAAACTGGAGTAAAAACAATAACATGTCATTCAAAAACAGATCAACTCAAGAAAAAAATAATGGTAGTAATGTGCAACAATATCATAAGATTTATTACCATTGTTGAACACAAACGATGGTCCTTCTGATTGGAGTTTTGGGATTCAATACTTACTCTTTATTGTCTTTGGGAGCTACACATTAGGGAATATTCTTTTGTTGATCTTTTTATCTTTATTTATTTATTTTCATTTTTTTTTATTTAAACTCTCAATGTAGTTTCTTAGGCTACTCTTCAGAGTTTATTTCTTTTTTATTTTTTTCACATAAATTTAGTCTAATCTTTAATTTTTTTTTCTTTCTTTTTTAATATTATTTTTTTTCATGTAATGACATATGTTGTCTAACATGAATTTCATTAAAAAAAAATCATAAAAAAAGTGTTAATTTATAATTACAAGTTATCGACAAAATTAGTATAAATAATGTTAATTTGAATATTGAAAGCCTATTGATGCCTGTTTGTTTAGGTAGTAAGGTACATTTAGTGTACCTATTATTGTTGGATGACTTGAACAACATTAGGAATTATAGTTGGGGGTAAGTTGTATTAGCTTCTCTGTACTGTGTGTTTGATCACCGAATAAACTTTAATCAAGATAATATTAAGTGGTTAGGAATTTTATCGCTGCCCCTCCTGTTCTTATTCTCATTTTTTGCAGTTCAGGTTATGTAATGCTCATGAGTCGGTCAACTTAGGGATGAAAAGTATTTAGATTCTGGGGGTTAGTGAGATTTGGAGTCATAGGAACAAGATTTTATTCAAAGGTAGAGTATTGGACTTGTTCTGAGATCTTTTCTTTGGCCCAATTGAAGGCTTTGTCTTAGATTACTTCTAAATTCCCCTCTGCTTGTTTCTCTTATTCTGATTGGTGTCTTGCTCCTTTGACTTGTCTTGTTTCACTTTAGCTTGTTTTTCGATTGTGGTTTTTGGCAAGGCTAGTTTTGAGTAGTGGGTGGAAGGTGATGTGTTGTAAGGATGTCTCAGGTTTTTTGTATATGGGTTGAATCACCCATGAAGTGACTCTTATGTATATATTATTTATTGCTGATAAAAAAAAATAATATTGGAGGTTGTACGCTGCTTTTAAAGTTTCGGGCATGGGAACACCTAACATGCATTTCTCCACAACTTCAACAATTGACTGATGAAGAAGTTGAACAAGGCGTTGGTTTCCCACTCGGGAAAAGGTATGTTATTTTTGTATTAATTTTCGAGACAAGAAAACAAAATTCAACTCAAGTTATCTTAGTTGTAAATTTCTTTATATTCCTTTGTTTACGTTAGGTGGACTCAAAGGTTGTATAGGACACACACAGGAGGAACCACTATTCCCCAAATACGAGCAATGTTTGATGGCATTAAAGCTAGAGAGGTTGTAAACAATATATAAATTAACATACCATTTTGACTAAAAATTTCATATTATTGATGTTTAAAACATTTATTTACAGTTTCTTTGGACTCCATATTGACTGAATTATGTTAGGTGCTTGATCACTATTGAGGTTTCCCCAATTGCAGGGGCGGTAGTTCCTCTCATATGTTTCACAATGGTTGAATTTCATTAGGCTGATAGGGTTATGTGTCAGTTTGGATTTCGGTAGAGTATTCCAAGTGACCCATTTAACCTTGATCAACTTCACAAAGAGGATATGAGAGGACAAACTGATAAATACTGGCCACAATATCATGCCGCATGGAGAACTATGTGGAATGACTGTCATAACTGTATAATTCAAGGAAATCAGTTTAACGGAAATGACTATTTGCATGACAAGTCAACATACATGCAATGGTACATCAACCTACTATCAACTACATCTCATCTTTATAGTCACCGTCTGATGACGATGTAAGTTCAATTACAAAATCATTTATTATTCTTCATTGACTCATCCAAAATTAATACATATTTTCAAAACTGTATGATATACCACAGGACACTACACAACCTCACTATCAACATCATGTCAAATCTTCTTCTCAAGTTGAATAATTTCACAAACATATATATTTTTTTAAAATAACAAAAATATTTTTAATTTTAATATTTAAAAAGTACTAAATATTTTATATTATTGTCCAATCTATTTTAATCCAACTTGATTTAAGATAAATTTGTTTTTTTGTCAAAACAACCTTTATTAGGTTGTTGTATGGAACACTATTCTTCAATATTGTTGTTGATGACATTTTGGAAGATTGCAGAAGTTGCAACTATTTTGAGTTCAAAGTTTTCTTGATTTGATCATTAACAAAACGTACCTTGTGATGATTTTTCATTTTATGTATGGTATTCTTCCTTATTTTCAATGACATTAGCAATATGATTGCTCTTTTATTTCATCCACGAAAGAAAGTCATGCTTTGATTAATACTCGTCTAGAGTATGCTTAATCTTATTGTAATACAAACACTCTTTGTTATAGTTCTTTTTCCTCTTCCAAATTTCTCCATCGATAAGCCACATTACAAATCTTATTACTCATTCTTTGGTTTTGTTGACCATGATCAAAACCTTGGTTTCAATACTAACATCTCGCTTAACTACCTTTCTTATTGAAGAACTAAAGAAAAGACATGATTAATACCAGAAAGTAGTTCCATAAACAAAATTTGAGTTTTCACCATGTTGTATGAGCCCTTATAGAAAGCACATGACACATTCAAATTCTCTGTAATCGATAATGATTTTAAGAATATTGTAATTTCATCTGACATTTCATATGTTGCATAGGATATAAAGAATCTAATTCTTCCAACATAATCTTAGAATCCATAAAAATAATTTGGAATGGTTCTTTCTCCTTGCTTGATCAAGTTCATCTTTTGAAGAAGATACGAGATACGAAAGTGGTTGCTTTTCGGAAACCTTTCCTTAAGTTCATCCCATAGATCATTCACATTATAACTTGTACTTTGAGCAATTTGTGTGGTTTGCGTACGTTCGATCTAAGAAATAACCATAACATTACATCTCTCCCAAGCTTCGTAAAAGTTGTCACCACATAAAGGTTTTGAAATCTCTATATTTAATAACTTAAAGTAGTTCTTTGACGATAAGACATACTTCATTACTCACTCCAAGAAATATAGTTAGATCCATTAGGTTGTAGTGTTCTCATGTAGCCACTTTAAAATTATGTGATAACTTCCATAATCTTGAAATTTACTGGAACACTTGAACAAAAAGACGCTGAAAGAGAAAACAAAAATAAAATACACACGAGTGGAGAGAGAAAATGTGATAATTGTTTTTTAGTTTTTTTGACCACCACGAGGCTTTTTTTTCCGCTTTTTTTTTTACCAAAATAGGACTGGTTTTGAAAAAAAAAACAGTTTTGGGGAAGTCGTGCTAACATGGCACGATTTGGCCACGTCAACTTGGCATGCCTTTTGTTAATTTTTATTTTTTTTAAAAAAAATATTCTTGTTTTAAATAAACATATATTATTAATTATTTAATTACAAATTAATTAAAAATGAGTAGTAAGTTATGTAATATTTGAAATTAATTTGATAAATTGAATTTTTAAGGATGTCAGTTTTTAGGGGCAAAAAGTTAGTAACCATGCATGGATCATGTTTGACGATAATATAATATATTGATTTGGTTATATTAATTTCGTTATTTGATTAATAAAAAATATGAAGGAAAGTGTTATTATATTTGAAAATAAATAGATAATTGTGAATTGTTATTGAATTTGAAAAATAAATAGAGAATTATTGTTTTGCATTTGGAAAACAAATACCTTGAACAATCATAATTTTATAGAACACTTAAATGTGAGAAGAGATTCATTATAACTAGATAAATTAGTAAAATTCATTACAAGATATAAAATTAAAAAAAGTTTTAATATTAGAAGTAAATTATTTATGTGGTCACGACTTCCCTAAACTTGAAGTTTTTTAGAAGTAGTTTAATTTTGGTAAGATAATTTACAACCGAATTTCATTGTAGAGAGAAGTTGAGTGTCTACGATAAGTATAAGGAAGGTAAGTTTCTTGAACATGACAGATACTTCGCTCTTCTTCAACCACGGTGGCGATCTAGGCGCAAGGCGGAGGGCGGTGGTTCTCTTCTCGAAATCCCAACCCCGACAACACCGTGCATTAGGGTTCCGTTAGCGCCATGCATTAGAGTTCTTCGATAGCAGGGTGCATCTTCAAGTGGTGAGGCATCGCAGATTTGTGGTGAGGGGGAGGCGGGTGCTGAAGGGATGATGGTGTTTCATATTGGATCACCGGATGGTAAGTGAAAGAATGTTTTCTGTTTTATTCAATCTGTCTTTCATCTATAGCAATGATACATATATATAACCATAGCATTAGAACCATACAGAACCGTACAGATTCTTTTTCTAACATAACATCTGTAATTAAGACTAATTATCGACCCATTAATAGTGATTATATTCCTATAATTAAGTCTAATTATAGACTCATTAATAGTGATTATATTCCTATAATTAAGTCTAATTAAGTCTAATAATGATTTTGTCCGGTAATATCCCCCTCAAGCTGGAGCATGTAAGTCTTGAATGCCCAACTTGACCAAGATGGCTCCAAACTTTTTAGCACCGAGAGCTTTGGTGAAAAGGTCAGCTAGTTGTGTATGTGTGGGCACATAGGATGGAAGAAGGCGCTTGTGAATGATTTCATCTCGAACAAGGTGGCAGTCAACTTCAATGTGTTTGGTGCATTCGTGGAAGACCGGGTTTTTAGCAATGTGAAGTGCTGCTTGACTATCACAATAAAGACGAATTGGGTCAGGATGAGGAACATGTAGAGAAGCGAGAATGTCTTTAATCCACTTTAATTCTCGGGTGGTCTTAGCCATTGATCGATATTCAGCCTCAGCAGAGGAGGCAGAAAACTTTGATGATGTTTAGAAAAGGAATCACAATTCACAAAATCATGTATAGGATACGAAACACCTGAGGATTCTGTTGAAGGAGGTGACGGAACAGAGGGGCTTGACGGTATCGTGGTGGCTGCGACAAAATCGCGTAACCGTACGGAAGGCAGCTTCGCGCGATGCCCTCGCCCAAGGGGAACCGTGGCCGTCAGTGGTGGTGAAGAAACTGACGGCGCCGTCTCCGCGGGTAGCGTCGAGGCTTCTATACACGGATCGGAGTCGTTGATAGTGTGGTCGAAGTCATCTGTGAGGGTAGCATCCTCCTTGGCTGGGATGGGAGATGCAATGGGTTGGTTGACGATGCATTCATCTAGGTTTGAGGAGGCAACTTCATGAAGAAAATGTGGGTCCGTTCCAGTTTCTAAAGAGTTGGCAATAATTGGGTTTTGCAATGGTGGTGCAGTGTCCATCTTTTTGGCTTCAAAATATGAAAAATTTATTTTCGAAAAAATGTACATCACGAGAGACAAAGAAAGTTTCTGTTTCCAAATCAAATAATTTCCATCCTTTTTGGCCATATGGATACCCGACAAACACACATTTTCGGCTACGACTATCAAATTTATCCCGCTGTCTATTTTGATTATGAGCATAACATAATGAACCAAATACTCGTAAGTGCGCGTAACTGGGTACACATCCATGGATCACTTCATAAGGGGTTTTTCCTTTTAGAATGGAGGATGGTGTGAGATTGATTAAGTAGCCTGCAGTCAAAACGCATTCCCCCCAAAATTTAATGGGAAGATTGCCTTGAAACCGTAATGACCGAGCAACATTCAGAATATGCCGATGCTTGCGTTCGACGCGTCCATTTTGTTGCGGGGTCCCGACACAGGAAGTTTGGTGAAGGATACCTTGTTGAATGAAATATTGTTTTAGACACATGAATTCGGTTCCATTGTCAGAGCGAACCATTTTAACACATTTGTTGTATTGCCTCTCAACGAGTGTGAAATTTTTTTTCAAAGTCACTGATACCTCTGTTTTTTCTTTTAACAAATAGATCCTAACTGCCCGTGAACAATCATCCACAATTGTCAAAAAATATGAAGCACCACAGGATGAAGGATTTTTATAAGGACCCCATAAGTCACAATGAATTAAATCAAAAATATTCAAAGCTTGATGCGCACTTAAGAAAAACTTATCTCTCGTTTGTTTCGATTTTTCACAAACTTCACAAACTTTATTCAACTCATCACGAGTACATTTCCCACTTATATCAGGAAGCATTTGCACAATCTTAAATGACGGATGTCCTAATCTTTGGTGCCAAAGTGCTAGTTGATTTTCCATCTTGACATGACATGCTTGAGTCTTCCGTACCCCACGATACCAATAAAGCCCATCTTTCCGTTCACCTGCTCCAATCAGCGTCCTCGAAGTGCGGTCCTGTATAATACACAATTTATCAGTGAATGTTACAGCACAATTTTCTTCATCCGTCAATTGAGGTACTGAAAGTAAATTGCATTTTAATTTGGGAACATAAAGGACATTTTTCAATTCAAGTCCTTCTTCAAGAGTCACTGTTCCCTGTTTGCAAGCTAGAACACGTTCACCATCGGGTAACCCTTCGGGGCACCCTTGTATAGTTTCCTTTTCACTCAAATTTTCCAGTGACCCGGTCATATGGTTTGATGCCCCACTGTCAATAATCCACAAATCCCAAATGCTCTTACCAGTCATTTTCTCTGATTCATTTGATTTTTGTTTGCTGATCATATCAACCAGTACCTTCCATTGTTCATTGGTCAGACCTTCCATCTCAAGTTTCTTGTCGTCATTGTTGGCTTGACTGTTGCTTCCACTAGCGTGTGCCACATTTGCACATGTCGGGTTACCTTTGTTTCGCATCCCTTGGCGTCCCCTGCCGTTCCATTTGCCTTCACTTTTTGGTCTGTCACCCCACCATTCGGGATATCCGATCAATTGGAAGCATCCCTTCATGTCGTGACCATTTTTACCGCAATGACTGCACGTCATTAATTTTTCTACCATATCTCCATGCCCTTTTTCTTTGTAGTTGGCCTGCATCGCGAGACCCATGACCAACCCCCTTTCTTCCGTTGATTTGGCCATCATTCTCACTATTTCTTCTTGTACCAACATAGCATATACGCGGTTCAGAGACGGCAATGGGTCTGAGGCCAAAATGTTTGATCTTACTGTCCCGTAGCTTGCGTCATCCAACCCCATAAGGAGTTGATGAACCTTCTCCTCCTCCCTTCGTTTTTCCAACTGAGCACCAATCCCACACTTGCATCCACCACACGTACAAGATGGAATTTTGTCACTGTTAGCAAGCTCATCCCAAAGGACCTTCAATTTTCCAAAGTAAGTTGCCACCACCATTCCCTCCTGCTTGCATCTTGACAAATCCGACCTTAGTTGTTGAATTCTAGGTCCATTCACGACCGAGAATCTTTCTTTAATGTCTTCCCACAAGTTATGTGCAGTCTCAGCATATGCTACTGTGGATCGTAAGCTTGGTTTAATGGTGTTTAGAATCCAAGAGACAATCATGGACTGCACGGTCCACCAATCTTCAAGGTCGGGTGCCTCATCCTCTGGTTGGATATGTGTTCCATCAATGAAGCCCCATTTTCTCCGAGCACGAAGCGAGATCTTTACTGCTCTTGCCCATTCGTCGTAATTTTCTCCGCGCAATTGGACTTGCGTGATTATGTTTCCGGGATTGTCACTCGCGTTGAGATCATATGGCGAGTAGGTCTTCTTAGCACCTCCTCCTTCGTGCTCTGCTTTGTTGGCATTATTCTTTTCTGGTGCATCTGCCATGGTTGTGCACTGTTGCCTTTGCTTTGTGTTTGTCGGGTATCAGAGTTTTGTGCTCTGATACCATGAAAGAATATTTTCTGTTTTATTCAATCTGTCTTTCATTTATAGCAATGATACATATATATAACCATAGCATTAGAACCGTACAGATTCTTTTTCTAACATAACATCTGTAATTAAGACTAATTATCGACCCATTAATAGTGATTATATTCTTATAATTAAGTCTAATTATAGACTCATTAATAGTGATTATATTCCTGTAATTAAGTCTAATTAAGTCTAATAATGATTTTGTCCGGTAATAGTAAGTCCACAGTGGAGATGGTTGTCGCTGAAGGGAAGTTGGCCGGAAGGAAGTTGGACAGTGCGACTCCTTGCGGTGGCAGCAGGGGCGTCGGGTTGGGCATTGTAGGGGCTGTAAGAATGGCTTCTCCAATGATGGAAAAGAGTGGAAAGAGGCCCTCTGCGATGGTTTCTTCTCCAAGAACCATCAATAAGACTTTTAGTTGTGAGATGGAGGCTAATGTTGTGAATTGCCTGGTGTTGCTAGCCCCCAGTTTCTGATCCAGCAAAGGTGGAAGTGATGGGTTAAATGCAGCGTTTTTCTCGCGAGCCGGAACTGACTTGTTAGTTGGGAGGGCATCTTAGTCTGCTTCTGCGGTGAAGTTGAGGTTAGAAAACACTAGTTCTTTAATTTCTGATATTGCTGTTAGAAATTGTAATAGACTGTTTTGATTGAAAAATGATGAAACTGAAGTTCAAAAAATTTGAAATATTGGAAAGGAGATGGGGTTTTTCATTTTTTGGGAGGAAGAAGTGGTTTTAAGTAGTTTGCAGGCTTTGGAACTTTGGGACAGAAGCAAGACGGGTCTCAAAAGGAAGGAGAATGTTGTTTCTGATGATGAAAATAATTAGTTTGAATGTTAGGGGGTTAGGAGGAAGCAATAAAAGAAGATAGCTAAAAAATTTAATTTTCAAGGAACAAGTAGGAATGATGTGTATTCAAAAGACTAAGTGAGACTAAGTGTTCTGAGTTTGGCAAAGAGAATTATTTCAATCCGTGGGGCTCAAATGAAATTGATTAGGTTGAAAACGGTTCTAGCAACAATGCAGGTGGGATTATTACGATGTGGAGAAGGAGTTGTTTTTAGTTATTTAGATTGTTTAATGGGAAAAAAATTTATGATATTGAAGGGGAGTGGAAGGTTGGTGATGGAATAAAAGTTACTATTGTGATTGTTTACTGTACTGGTTCGTTGAGGGAAAAGAAATTGATTTGGGAAGAGAAATGTGGTTTTAGGATGAGTCTTTTAAACAGGGCCTGGTGGGTTGTAGGGAAATTCAATTCTATTATAAGGAAGGAGGAGAGAATTTTTTTTTTGTATGGTTCTGACTACAACAGAGAAATATGTGGTTTTAATAATTTTATAGAAAAAGTTGAATTGGTGGATATTTCGATGGTTAGTGAGAAACTTATATTGTACAAACCGAATGAGACTATTAAAAGTAGAATTGATAGAGCACTGGTTTCAAGGAATGGTTGGAAGAGTGGTCGAACAGTAAACAATTTGTTTTTAGCAGATCTGTCTTTGATCACTTTGTTTTGGGGGCCAAAACCTTTTCGCAGCCTGGATATTTGGCAAAACGACGTCAAATTCAGAGACTTTGTTCATTGTAAATGGACTAGTTATGAAGTAAATGGTAGAGGGATGTTTGTGTTTAAAGAAAAATTGAAAAATCTAAAATTATATTTAAAAATTTGGAATAGAGATGTGTTTGGCAATGTTAATTAGGTAGGGGAAGTTTTACAAAAGAAAATCAATGAGTTGGATGCACGTGATGATGAAGGCGCCTTAAACGAGGAGGGTAGAAAGGCTCTGTTAGAAAAACAAAATAAAAGAAAATAAAATTAAACAAGAAGCTGTTATTCATCAAAAAGCCCTCCTTAAGTGGTTGAATCACAACAAAGTTTTTTCATTCGGTAGTTAAATGGAAGAGGGTGAAGAACGAATTGAATGGCTTGTTTCTTAATGGTCGTTGGTGTGAAGATAAGGAGGTGGTTAAAGACAAGGTCAAAGATTTTTTTAAGGTTAGATTTGAAGGATATCCTAGGCCTCAAGTCAGGTTGGATAATGTGTCCTTTAATTCTATTTTTGATGCTGACAACAAGATGTTGGTTAGTTATTTTTCTGAAGAGGAAGTCAAGTTTGCTATTTGGAGTTGTGATAGTTCGAAAAGTCCTTGACCGGATGAGTTTAACTTTTGGTTCATTAAATTTTGTTGGGACTTTTTTAAGGACAATATTCTATTGACAATGAATGATTTTGCAACCTCTGATAAATGGCTCAGGGGGTCGAATGCTTCATTTATGTGTTTGGTTCGTAAGTCTAAGAATCGATAACAACTTGTGTGATTTTTGACCCATTTCTTTGGTCGGCTGTTTGTATAAAATTATCTCGAAGTTACTTTCTTTAAGGCTTAAAAAGGTAATTAGCAAATTCATTGACTTAAGGCAATCTGCATTTCTCGAAGGAAGGAGAATCTTTGATAGTGTTCTTATGACCAATGAGATGCTAGAGGAAGCAAAAAGAAAGAAAAAAAAAGTTACATCTTATTCAAGGTGGACTATGAGAAGGCTTACGATTCTATGAAGTGGGAGTTTATCTATTATATGCTCGGAAGATTATGTTGGGTCTATTAGTGTCAAAGTTCAAGAACGAAGGGGTGAATTGAGCTTATAAAATTTTCGCAAGCATAAGCTGGTTTACAGAAAAAAGAGAGATTGGTTTTGCAAAGAACAAATTTATTTGTCAACACACTTTACCAAAACTAGAACTAGATCAGATTAGCACTGAGATCAAACAAAGAGATTTTCTAGAACAAGGTGAGTTATCTTTACAACAACAATAAGTGCAAGATTTACATCAAGAGATCAACACAAGTTCTCTTGATCCAATTCTTCAAAGAAAGTAAATCTTTAACAAAGTTAATAAAGAAATTGTTTGTTCTTAAACCAGACAACACTCAAATACATAAAGCTTATTTGTGATTAAAAGATTTCTCCAGATCAAAGAAGAACAATATGATCAAGTCCAGAAATAACAAATTCAATTTTAAATGAATAGATTGATTTCCTGACAGATTATCCAATTAAGCAGAAAAGAGTGCAGGGATTGAGAAGAATGATACACACACAATTTATATTGGTTCACTCATAAAGAGCTACATCCAGTTTCACCTCACACTAAGGTGAAATTCACTAAAATTTGTTCAAAGCAATTACTGTTGGGTTTAATAGTGCCAAAGTTCAAGAGGGGGGGTGAATTGACCTTTTAAAACTTTCTCGCAGAAACAGTGTTTAACACAGTTTTACAGAAAATAAATCGATTTATGTGAAAATGAACAGATTTATTTCAGCACTGTTTTTGTTTGAAAAGCTTTTAATTCAGCAAGGTTAATCAGAAGATTATGCAGATAGAATTTCCAGATGCACACACACAGATAACAGGTTTGAAAAACAGTGTAACACAAAAACAGCAAACCTTAATTCCAATTCGTGTGATTTAGGTTCAGTTAAGGGCTTGACAATTACTGAGACAATCTATTACACACAACCTGTTTTATTAGCCTTTAACAGATTATCAGTGTTCTTATTGAAACCAGACAGTTTTCCAGAAATTAAGAACAATGAATCACAGAACAGCAAGCTTCAACTTTAAGCAATTGTTTAAGGTCCAATTAATAGCTTTAACAATTTCTTGAGCAACCTATCACAGCCAATCTGTTCCAGTGGCTTTTAGCAGATTTTATATGTTCTTATCAGATTCAAACAACTTTTTCAGAAATTAAGAACAGTATGCACAGTGCCCAGAAAGAACAGATTTATTTTCAATTGAACAGATTTATTTCTTTTCTGTTTTATCAATTATGCAAAAATGAAATTGCAGAGAGTGAGAGAGAATGAACACAAGCAGTTATACTGGTTCACTCAACTGAGCTACATCCAGTCTTCACCAAAACCAGGTGGAAATCACTAAAACACAGTACAACCAAGTACAATTCCCACTGTTCTTGAAACCTACAAGAACTTAGGTACTCTTGCTGAAAAAACCTATTTCAGCACACACACCCACTCTTCAAGAACACCTATCAAGAAGAGTGTTCAACCAAACTATTACAAGAAATGAGAAGTGAAACGACTACACCTGATTGAGGATACAAAGATCTGTCTTAAACCAGTAGGCAAGATTGCTAGAACAGTAGCTGCACCTCACACCAAGCTTTTGGAACCAAACCAAGAACAAGCACTTTGTGATTTTTGAAATCTTTGAAGAACAAATGCTAATCCTTTGTAAACACTTAACTCTCTGCTATCAAAACTTGTTTTTGCAAATGTATGAATTGGTATTAATCTCAGAAACAAGTTTGCATTTTATAGAAAGCCAACTTATAACAGATTTTTGAAAAACAGTTAAAGCTGTTATAAAATGAACAGATTGAAAATAAAATGAACAGATTTATTTTCAAAAACAGTTAGAGAATTTGTTAAGTGAGGAGACTTAGTCAACCATTCTGGTGCTGAGATAAAACTGAAAATCGTTTAAGCTTGACATGGCACCAGAGACAAAAGGAATCTATTCATTTACAGATGAACAGATTCATTTTTCAAAACGAAAACAGAGAAAGTTTAACTATTTAAAACTCAGTCGTTTTGAAAGGTAGAAGACTTAGTCAAAAATACATGATGCACAAAATCTAATTTTCACAAGACTTAGCCAAGGCATCAGTGTAAAAAAGAATCTGTTTATTTAGAAAAGAACAGATTTATTTTTATGCAGTAAACCTGTTTTTGTAAAACATGTGAAAAACAGTTTAAGAAAACTTATGCTTGTTCTTATCACATGGCCAGTGGTTATGAGGTGAGTTACTCAGCAAAACGCCCATTCTTAGACAACCTCTAAGCACTACCTAAGACACACTTAAAGCAAAGCAAAATACACATGAAATGTACATATAAGTCTTCATCAAACACAATCTTGAAGGGGCAGCAACCATCTCCAACAATTACAACACCTTGCAGTTCTTGAACCCTACAAGAACAAGGCACTTAAAGCTGAAAAACCCTATCAAGAAGTGTCTTACACAAAACACCTTTACACAAGAATGAATTAAGGAAGGAAAACACCTGAAAGAAGATGCTAGAAACTGAAAACCAGTAACCCAGTAACCCAGATTGCAGCACAACAGTAACAACACCTCTGCCAAGATCAAGGCACACTAGGATCAAGCACTCTTGAAGATCTTTTAGAAAACCTTTCAAAAAATCATTCAAATCTCTTTTCTCTTACAAAAAACTTTTGATCTCTCTTTAAAACGTGATTACACAACAACATTTCATGTGAGAAGAGCCTTTATATAGAAAACAATTTCTAACTACTTTTCAAAAAACAGTTAAAAAGTTGTTATAAAAAGAATAGGTTAAATCAAAACTAAATAGATTGTTTTTCTGAAAATACTTCCAGCTCATCTTAAAAGAAAAAATGGTCTGCAACAAACTGTTTGGTGCCCTAATAGAATTTTGAAAACATTTCAATAGTTCAGAAATAAATCTATTGTTTTACAAATCAACAAATTTATTTTTGTGCGGTAACTTGATTTTGAGAAAACTTAAAGTGGTTTTTGGGAAAACATTGAATCACTTCTTGTGCTTGATCTTACCACCTTGATTAGGCATATAGGGTAGGTCACGAAGCAAAAGGCTACCTTAAACTCACTCTAACCTATATACAAGATTACCTAATTACACATTACAACCTTCAAAGAAAACTTGCTATTTTCTACATCAAACACACACTAAGACTTGGTAGAGAAGAAGCTTCATCCATCTTCAATAGATTAGGCTTTTGTGAACAATGAATTGTTTGGATTAAATCTTGTCTAGAGTCTACTTACGTGTCTGTTCTCGTAAATGGTAGCCCGACTAAGGAATTTGTTCCTTTAAAGGGCTTTAGACAAGAAGATCCCTTAGCTCCGTTTTTGTTTCTTATAGTGGCTGAAGGCTTAGCAAAAGTGGTAAGGAAAATAGTTAAGTCGAATTTGGTGGAGAGTATGGAAATTGGGGTTAAAAAGGTTAAGGTTAATATGCTTCAGTATGCTGGTGATACTTTGTTTTTCTGCAAAGCGACTATCAAAAGTGTGTTCAACATTAAAGTTTTTTTGAATTGTTTCGAGCTAGCTTCTGGCCTAAAGGTGAACTTCTTGAAGAGCAGCATTGGAGGGGTGGGAGTTGAACAGTTTACGATTCATTGCTTTGTAGCTATTATTAATTGCAATGTGAGGAAAACACCCTTCAAATACCTTGGGATGCCTGTTGGGGGGTGCCATAGGAAGGAAACGTTTGGGATGGGGTGGTTGAAAGAATAAAGACAAAATTGGATAGATGGAAAGGTAGATTTATTTCAATGTCTGGGAGGATTTGTTTGATCATATTTGTTCTTTCGACTATCCCGTTGTTTTACATTTCTATGTTTAAATTACCTTCTGTTGTGTTGAAGAAGATTGTGAAGCTACAAAGGAACTTCCTTTAGGGTTGGAGGTCTGATGAGATAAAGATTGTATGGGCTTATTGAGAAAAGGTGTGTGAGTCACGTGAAGTTGGTGGTCTTGGAATTATAAATATTAAATTATTCAACGTAGCCTTGCTGGGAAAATGGATTTGGCGGTTGGGTTGTTCCAAGGGCGGTTTGTGGAATGAGGTTTTAGATTCCAAGTATGTAGGTTAGAGAAGTAGGAAAGTGTTCAAAACAAACAAACCTGACTCTCTTTGGTGGAGGGATTTGAAGGAGGTTTGGATGATGAAGGAGTGGGGTGGAAACTTCGAAGATCGCTTTAAGTGGGAAGTTAGTAATGGAAAGGTTATTAAGTTCTAGGAAGACATGTGGATGGATACTGTTGCCGTGAAATGTAAATTGTAAGGATCGAGAAAAATAGTCTTAGAGTAGAAATGGTACAATTAAAATGACACCTAAATATTTTATTATTAAAGTGAAAAGGCTATATAAATAAAATACAGTTATTCAGGTTTCATTTTAAAAGAACCATCATCTTTCTAAACAACTCCTTTTTCCTTTCCTCTGCCTTCTTTATAAGATTTTGACCTCCATGCTCATCAGATCAACGACCGACATTCGCCATTAGACTCCTGACAGGGAACTCTACAAGAATGTTTGATCAAAATCTCAGATAGAGTAAGTTCATTTTGGCTCATTTTCTTTTGAGTTAGTTTTGATCTGGTTAGGTTCGCCTTTAGTTTAATCTTGCATGTGAGGTATTTATATTCAGAATTAGTCTATGTTATCTCAGGGTCCTAGTGATATAGTTAATTTTGGGATCAGGACTCTGTGGTGCAGCTTAAGCTACCCTTGAGCTTTTGGTAGGTTTGAAGCTCTTAGTGAGCATCTGCTCAAATTCAGGTAAGGGAAACTAGTTTGTTATTTTAATAGAACCCTAGGTTAGAAGATCTGGATGTGGAGGTGACGTGGTCACCAATTCCAAGTTTTGTTTGTAGGAATGATTGTTTATGAGTAGTGCAGAATATTGTTTGAGATAAAATGTGAATATGTTGATTTTGATATGGATGATTTATGGTAGATCCTTTTGTTTGAATCTAAAAAATTGGTTGATTTCTATAATTGATATAATGTAAGTTACTTTTGAATTGAATTATTGCCAAACCATCAATTCTCACTCAAGCGAGCACATTCTCGCTCAAGCTAGACTCTCTTTAAAAAAGAAAAACTTACAATTTTTATTTTTGCTTTTGAAATTATTGCTTTTAAGTGGAAATTATAAATTTTATTTATAAATATGACTAAAGGAACCTAATTATATGTTTAAGTGAATTTTGAGATATTTGGATTGTTTAGAAAAGTTTAAAATATGATGTTATTGAATGGTGCATTGATGTGTTACATGAGATATGGAATGGTGTGAAAGTGTGATTAAGACATAGTATTTTCAAGAAAGGAAATATCGTGTTGAGATTGTTATTAGGGTGTATTTATCTGTAAGTGTCATATGAATTTGACGATCCTGACTCTACTGATATAATGGAATCATATAGATCAAGTTATTCAGTTGGTGAGAGTCGGGGGAGGTCCATTTGGCTGAGTTTGGGGTTTGAAAGAACTGATCAAAGCATATCAAATGGATTTACCCTGTCATATGATATGAGTATGCACATGGTTGTATGGATTTCACAGCGAGTAGTATGATAGGTGCTGGTCTCTAGAGGCTAAGTTCAATACATGAGTCTTTCGGAAGTAGAGTCAAGTGTTTATGTATTGTGAGTTAGTAGAAGTCTGACATTAGAAAGATGAATTGTGAAATTTTGATAGACACTTGATGGTTATGTGGAAATGCATGAGAATTGATGGTTTGTGTTGATATTTAAAGTTTTATATTTGAAGTTTTAAAAATAGCTAGCTTACCATTTGCTTTGTTTTGTGGTTGTTTTCTTTAATCTGTGATGATCGTGTTTTACACGGAAGCAGATGATCTTACTGATGATAAAATTCTTTAGTGAGAAGTTGGTGGATGGAAATATTTATTTTATTTTGAATATTTTGTTTTAGACCTTTGTGTATATATTTAAAATCCCTATGAAAAGGTTTTTTTTTTTTTGAAACATTATATGAAAGAGTTATATATATATATATATATATATATATATATATATCATCTTTTGGTTATTTGATGTGGGAAAATATAGGGATGTTACATTTGGTATTAGAGCATTTCATCCTTTGGATGTCCTGAGGGTAGTTGGTTCGTTGTGTTTCTTCTGCTTATAGATAATTGTTTAAGTATAAATTAAGGATATAGTAAAAAGTCTTCAAACTGTTTTTTTTTAAAAAAAAGGTTTTCGAAATCTTGTTTGTGCTCTAGTAAAATGTATGCTTTAAATAAAAAAATTTAGTATTAAGAATAAAATGATCTTGTTAAAGTGGTGAGGGTCCACACTCATAACTAAGTTGAGTGTATTTAGACTGAGCAATTCTCTATCTTAATTCTAAAATTTTGATTTTGAGCATATATTTAATTCTTGTGTGATATATTTCATTTTATTAAGTTGTGTATTTAATTGGAAGTTGTCTTTTAAATTAACAGTTTTACGCAACTAATTATTTTGGTGTAATACTTTATATTATAAGTGTTATGATTTTGTTTATAAACTCAAATTCTATATTATTTTGATACATATATCTTTGAAAGATCTAGATGTTATCTTCTGAATGAGTTGATTCTTTATTGATTTCCTTCTTATAGTTGTAGGAATAGAAAATAATAGTTTCAAAATCTCTAGAATAAAAGTGGATAATTGCTTAACAAGTATGGAGCAAGTTGCAAGATAGATTTAATTGTGTCATGGTTCAGTTTTAAAATAGATATAAATTATGGAGAGTAAATAAGTAGTATGTGGGAGGATTAAAGATTTAAGCATGTGTTCCATAAAGAGTAACAAAGTTAATTTCCAAGATGAAACTAGGATTTTTTTTCTTTGATCTTAAGGTTGAAGGATGTTAGTGTTGATAACGCAGTATAAGATAGCTCTAGCTAAACAACAAAGCTTTAAAAGGAAATTTGATTATGTTATCATTAGATGTATCAATGATATTGGTTAAGAAGAAAGATGAGACATCTTAATTGTGCTTATGTTAAAGTTAGACAAAGAAAACTGTTGAAAGGCAATAGACAGAGAAATTACTTTGATAGGAGTAAAAGTTTCACGCAGATTGGTTATTATTTCAAGAATGGATTGGCTATCTGCCAATCACATTCTCATATATTGTGGTCAACAGAAGATAGTGTTTCCAAATTCCAGTGAGTCGGAATTCATGTCTACTCAACAAGTATGGTCTGAATTGGAGGAAGGATCAAGTTGTTTTACAATATTAACTCGAATGGGAGTTAAGAATGAGGATGAGATAAGTAGTTACCTATGGTGAAGGAATTCGTGGATGTATTTCCAGAAGGAATACATGGATTACCTCCAAAGAGATAAGTGGAATGTCCCATTGATCAGGTACCTGGAGTTGGACCAGTGTCAATGGGACTTACAAAATGTCTCCAGTTGAGTAGATTAGATTGAAGAAACAAGTGGAATAGTTTTTAAAGAAGCATTTGATCGGGCCAATATATCTCCATGGGGTCTCCAGAGTTGTTGGTTAAAAAGAAAGATGAAGGGTCTCAGTTGTGTGTGGACTACAGGCAGTTGAATAAGTTGACCATAAAACAAGTATTCTCTACCCAAAATTGATGGTTTGATGGTTCAGTTACATGAAGCCTCAATGTTCTCAAAGATTTATCTGATATCTGGATACCACCAGATTTTGGTAAAGGCTGAAGATGTTCAGAAGACAACCTTTAGGTCTTGTTGTGGACTCTATAAGTATGTGGTGGTGTCATTTGGAGTAACCAATGCTCCATCTCTATTCATGGATTTTATGAATAAAATCTTTCATCTTTTCTTGCATAAGTTTGTTGTAGTCTTTATTGACGACATACTTATTTATTCAAGGATTGAAGAAGGACATAAAGAACCTCTTAAGATAATGTTTAAGATTTTGATGGAGAAGGAATTGTATGCTAAGTTCACTAAATGTGAGTTCTGGATGAAAGAAGTCAACTTCATAAGGTGTGTAATATCAGTTATGGGGATCTCAATGAATCCAACCAAGGTGGAGGCAGTGCTTAATTGGGAGTGCCCTAAGACAGTCACAAAGATAAAAAGTTTTGTGAGTCTAGTTGTCTACTATCGGAGGTTTGTTGTAGATTTTTCCAAGGTAGTAGCACCTTGACACAACTAACTCGCAAAGATGAACCTTTTTTGCTTGGACTAACAGATGTGAGCAGAGTTTCATAGCGCTGAAGAAAAGATTTACTAATGCTCAAGCGTTAGTAATTTTTGATACAGGAAAACCTTTTGAGGTTTAATATGATGCTTCACACCAAGGAGTAGGTTGTGTTTTGATGCAAGAGAAAATAGCAGTTGCATATGCTTTAAGGCAACTCAAAGTTCATGAGAGCAACTTTTCTACTCATTACTTAGAGTTGCCAGTAGTGGTGTTTGCTTTGAAGATTTGAAGACATTATTGTATGGAGCTCAGTTTTAGGTGCTCAGTGACCAGAAAAGTAAAAAATACTTGTTTGATCAAAAGGAGTTGAAAATGAGGCAAAAAAGATGAGTGGAGTTTCTAAAAGATTATGATTTCCAGCTGATGTATCATCTAGGAAAGGTTAATGTAGTTGTAGATGCTTTGAGTAAGAAGTCAATACAAGTGCCATCCATGATGATTGAAGAGTAGAAGTTGATTAAGCAGTTCATAAATATGAATTTGGGAGTACAATTTCATGTTGATCATATTAGTTGTAGTATGTTAACTACAACTAATTATTTCCTTGGAATGATCAAGGAAAAACAGTTAGAGGATCCTAGTCTGAAGCGTACTGTGGAGTTGCAAGGTACATATCAGGCTAAAAGACTTAGTGATGGGGGAAGATGGATATTGAGATTCAAGGGAAGAATTTGCATACCTGCAAATGAAGAGTTGAAGAAAATGATCCCAGAAGAAGGTCATAAGGGTTATCTTAGTCTACATGAGTAAGATGTACCAAGAACTGAAGGAGTCCTTTTGGTGGCCAAGCATGAGTAAAGAAATAACTCAGTATGTTTTTGCGTGCTTGACATGTCAGAAGGAAAAAGATAGAGTATTCGAGACCTAGTGGTTTGTTGTAACATTTGGATATTACTGAGTGAAAATGGGATAGCATTGTTATGGATTTTGTTACCTATTTACCAAGATCAATAAGGAGTCAAGATGTCGTCTAGGTGATAGTTGATCGACTAATGAAGAGTGCTCATTTTCTTCTTCTAGCTAATTTCAGGATATTTATGGCCAAGTTGGTATAGTTGTACATCAGAGAGATTGTGAGAGTGCATGGAGTACCTTTAAGTATTATTTATGATAAAGATCCATGTTTACTTCACGATTTTGGCAGACTCTACAAGATGCATTGGGAATTAGATTGAGAATGAGCTCTGCACATCGTCATCAAACAAATGGACAGTTTGAGAGAACGATCGAGTCCTTAGAAGATCTGTTGAGGACATGTGTATTGGATCATCTGGAGAGTTGAAATAAAATGTTGCCTCTGGTGGAGTTTATTTATCATGACAATATTGGAATGCCACAATAAAAAGTTTTGTATGGGAGGAAGTGCAAAACTCCTTTATGTTGGTATCAAGATGATGAGGCAGTATTGGTTGGGCCAGAGTTACTTTAGGATACCGTTGAGAAGGTGAGACATATATAGGAAAGAATGAAAGCTTCTTAGAGTAGGCATAAATCATATGCAAATTAGAGGAGAGAAAGCCTTTGGAGTTTGCACCTAGAGACCGTGTGTTCATGAGAGCGATACCAACCAAGGGTATAAGAAGAGCTATCAGATCAAGGAATTTATCTCCTAATTTTGTTAGACCATATCCTAAGATATGTTCAGTGGCTTATGAGATTGTTCTATATTCTCAACTAGAAAACCAACATGTTGTTTCATGTGTCTCAATAGAGGAAGTATATAATTGATTTTAGTAATGTGTTATAGATGTATGATGTATAAATTAAGGAGATACTTATCTTCTAAGGTTATAACAATTACAATTGAAGATCATCAAAGTGAAAAGCTTAGAGGTAAGACCGTCAATATGGTGAAAGTGATGTAGGATGATAAATGTAGTGATGCAACTTGAGAATTAGAAGAAACCATTAGAGAAACCTATCCTTATCTCTTTTCTGATAAGTCAACTTTCGGAGACGGAAATTTTTCTTGTTGGCAAAAAAGTAAGGACAGAGAAAAATAGTCTTGAGTAGAAATAGTACAATTAAAATGGCACCTGAATATTTTATTATTATAGTGAAGAGGCTATATAAATAGAAATTCAGTTATTCAGGTTTCATTTTAAAAGAATCATTATCTCTCTAAGATTCTGACCTCCTCGATCATCAGATCAAAGATCGAAGTTCGCCATTGGACTCTTAGCAGTGAACTGTACAAGCATGCCTGATCAAAATCTCAAATAAAGTAAGTTCATTTTGGCTCATTTTCTTTTGAGATAGTTTTGATTTGGTTAGGTTCACCTTTAGTTTAAGCTTTCATGTGAGATTTTTATCTTCAAAATTAGTCTTTGTTAGCTCAAGGTCCTAGTGATATAGTTAGTTTAGTGATCAGGACTCTATGGTGCAGCTTAAGCTACCCTTGAGCTTTTGGTAGGTTTGGAGCTCTTAGTGAGCATCTGCTCAAATTCAGGTAAGGGAAGCTAGTTTATTCTTTTAATAGAACCCTAGGCTAGAAGATCTGGATGTGGGGTGAGGTGCTCACCAGTTCCAAGTTTTGTTTGTAGAAATGATTGTTTAAGAGTAATACAAAATATTGTTTGAGATCAAATGTGAATATGTTGATTTTGATAAGGATGATTCATGGTAGATGCTTTTGTTTGAAACTAAAAAATTGGTTGATTTTTATAGTTGTTATAATGTAAGTTACTTTTGAAGTGAATTATTGTTAAACCATCAATTCTCACTCAAGTGAGCAAATTCTCACTCAAGTTAGACTCTATGATGCAATCCTATCTTCCATTTTCATTTGTAGATCTTTTTCTTCATTGTTTTGATTTGAATATCTTTTATGGATGATGAAGACTTTTGGAAAAGATGAAAAATATGTCGGTGAATCTAAGTGAGGTTAGGCCAACACTTAGTTTCTAGAGTGAGGTTAGGCCAACCCTACTAGGAGAAGTCTAGAAATTTGTCTAGCAAGAAGACAACTCTAGAGAGAACTTTGAACAAGCAAAAGTATCTCAATTGGACAACATTTCATCACTCAAATCAAAGTTAAAAAATTTGTATCAGTCTCTCAAAACCTCTCAAATGAGAGTGTGACAAGTGTCACCACCTTATTGATGTAAATCCTCTCCATTGAGGAGAAGACATGTTGAGTCTCATGCCTTCCCTGCCTATATTTCTATTTGCACCCCTCTTTTACTATTTTACACTCTACTTTCTTTTCTATTTACATCCTTCTGTACTTTGGCCCAAAATACAAGGCCCAAAACTTCCTAACTACTCTATACAATTTTTACAAGGCTAAGAAGAAGAAAAAGACTTTACAATATCTTCAGTAAGTATTGATATTCGTCTATCTTCTTAGCCGAAAGTTTTGAGACCAGATGATTTTCATCATTCCCTCCCTCTTGAAAATGATCTTTCCTCATATTTGAATGATGTTCAATGACAGTAGCCTCTATTTATTTTTTATTTTCCTCCTGGATCAAATGTTAATCTACAATAAACATCAAACAAATATAAGATAAAATTAAAAGAAAAGAAAACAGAACAGAAACAAGACCCTTTATTTTTATAAATTTTTTGAAAGAAAAACATAGGGCATTTTTCAAATTTTTTTTTTTTCACTTTGTATTGTTTATTGCCCAAGCTAGGCAACAACATCACAATGTGTTGTTTTTGAGATTTTTTTGAAGAAGAATGAGCATTATATAATCGAAAAGAAGAGTTCAAAGTATTGCAACTCTCATTTGGATTCTTTCTCAGCTATACTTGCAGGGGTGTCATAAAAGACTCTTCTTCTTTGTTGGTTTTCTCTTCTTCTTTTTTAATCAATTCTTTAGTTGCCTTTTCTACGGAGGAAGAGTTATAAAGACTCACATGATTTTCTAAAGTTATCCACCATTTCATAGCTAATCCTTTAAAGCTAAGTGGAGCCAAGGATATTCTTCTTTCATAATCAACCCTGGTGGCAGTCAAATATTTTCTTTACCTTCATCTCCCATTCTAAAAATTCTTCTACATTATCTCTACCATAAAAAGGAGGAAGTTTTATCCTTTGTTCTCTTGGAAAATTTTGTATCTAAGCTTGTGATGATCTCTTGGGCGTGGTTGGTGAGGATTTTCATTTTGCATGTATTGAACAAACATGGTTTAGATCTATTCCATGAATGTTTCTTTAGCACTCATTTTATTTTTATTTGATTTTGAAAATCAATAGTTTACAGGAAGGTTGAAAGGTCAAACTGTTTCCAAGTTCACTCCCAGGAAAGAGAGGTGAGTCACTAGGACTACTTAAGTACCAAGTCTTTTCTAGCTAGAGTTCCCTCGGTTAGCTTTCACCAGTCTTCCTTAATGGAAACTCCTATTAATTTTTTTCTTAAAAAGAAAGAAAGTTAAACTTTGAAAAGACTCTAAGACAATATTCCTAAGTGAGGCTCAAAAGCACTTCTGGACTTCTTAAAATACACTCACTATCTAAGCGTACTAAGATGAAATTAAAAAACTAGACGAACCTTTGGTGATGCTCATTGGAACCTATGGACCTTTGAGACACACTCACCGTCTACACGCATTACTAACTTCACTATTAGTATCAAAGAATTACAAGATAGTTAATATAAAAAGCAAAATTAAAAAAAATTCCTCCAATGTTTGCACTCTTCTCTTCAATCTAGTGTTTAACTCAAGAACTTTTGAACTTCTACTTGTTGATTCTTTCAAGAGTGGTCATCCTTAGCTTGACTTTTTTCTTCTCCAATACCTAGCAATATTAGTCAAACATTTTCCAAATATGATACTAAGAAATAATTTCCATCTCAAGAGGTTAATAATACTCAAAATAAAATAAAAAATGCTCAAAATTAAGAAAGTTAAACTCAAGAGATTTGGAATTGTGACAAACTTCAAAGAGTGTTTTAAAAAGTTCAAATCAAGAAATTAAAGGCTATCAAGAAATTTAGCACTCAAAGGAAGCACCTAAAGATTGACACTAGAATTGTATTACAAAAAGAAAAATTAAAGAATATAAAAAAAAAATCAATGGTGCATACCAATTTTTTTCTAGCCCAATCTGTTTGGCCCAAATTACAAACTTATATTCTGCTTTTTGCCCCTCCAAAATTATTGCACCAAAACCTTTTTTAATTAGAATTGTGCAGCCCATTACAAGCAAGTCACGATATGGTTCCAATTTTAGTTCTCACGGTCCCCACACCAAGAAATTTCCAATTTGCTTTCCACGTTCAACTATAATTTGTGCAGGCAAGTGCAAGCTAAAACACGATTTAGTCCAAAATGTCCCAATTTCAATTCTCAAGGTCCACTTGAAATCTCCAATTGCCACTCACGAATAGGCACCAAAATAAAATTCTGCTACTGATTCAAAATAAACTGCACTGTTTGTGCACTAGATTTGCAGTGTATTGCTTACTCAATAAATCAAACAGAACAATTTTCAGTCAACTCACAAATTCACTTTCAGCAGCTATGTTTCAATTTTACCAGTGAAATTCATTCCAGCAAAAGCACCATTCTAATCTGCTCAAAATAAAGTCGATGCTTCCAAATCTAATCAACCAGCAAAGTTTTAAATTCTGCACTAAGACAGAGAAATACTCCAGCTGGAATCAGTTTTTGCAATTTCTCATTCAAATAATAAATAAAACTATAATGTAAATAATAAAACTTCAAATAATAATGAGTGTCACTATGTCAGTTATAAGTAAACCGTTACAATAATTATCTACTATGTCGCTTTAAATTATAAACTAATAAATGTTTAATTTATTATAAAAATATTTGTGCACGGTTTATTCCTCCTATAATGAGTAAACTTTTTTTTATCAAAAGAGACACATTAGAATTCTATCAACCCTTATTAAAAAAACATACATCCAATAATATAGCAATTACAAGTTTATTATAACTATTATTTGATCCTCCTTTGACAAAAACAGATTACAAAAATTCAAATCTAATTAAGTCAAATTTTGGAACTCAACCATTGCGATAACATAGAACACCAAAACTGCACTCTTTGAGCTTCATATGACTCTACTTTTCCTGTTGTTGCAGAGGTTGTTCTACATTGACACCAAATTCTTCCTCCAATACTTCCCCAGATTTCTTAAATCCTTTCTAAAGCATAACAGCTGCCACATACCTGTTAGATAGTCCTGCACCACAGAGAACAAACCATGCTGACATACTTCTGGTCTTGCTTCTAAAATAGCCCTCTTCTGATTCAAACCTGCAAAACAATGAGTGAACTATAACTGTCGACGGGAAGATTTGGATCTAGGTGTGTAAAGCAAAGAGAAAGCCAGCACCAATGCCGGAAGAAAGGCCATTAAAATGAGGAACATGACTAGTGTGGAGCTACGATTAGGAGATATGACTGTTATGGACAAGGAGTAGCCCATTGTTAGGAGAAGTATTGATCCGTACAGTAAAAACCATCCAACATTCTTAGGCATCAGCAAGATAATTGTGAAAATGGATGTCATAAAGGCAAGAAAATTTGTGGTCGAAAACTCCAAAAACTTCGTGTCTGACATCACTGATTTCCCTTCATAAACTTTGGATGAATTTGATGGCCCATCACCTAGAATCACAGTGTTATTAGTCCCAGCTGCATCAATCTGATGAAATCCACCAGGTGGACTTAACATTGCTTATAGGTTGCTGTTGCAACAAGAGTGGCCACTATCATGTACGCATTCCGGACCTCATTCGACATGTTCTCTCTCATACCAGTTTTTCGAATTATCCACTCTTGCGTTGATATAATTAACGATTCCACTTTCCTATTTCTGCTAACTCTTGCTTCAGCCCTCACCAAATCCTTTTTAATTTCTTGATTGTTTATTATATCAAATGCCTTTGACCCATTAAATTTGCTGCATCTATCTCTGTCATCACCTGCATCAACAATTTCATTGCCTGTACACACAATATTGTTCAGAACAACTTTCAATGAGTTAGATAAATCACTCCAACAACTTATGAATTGGTTTGACTGCAATCTAATTATAAAACCTTTTCCATTTTCAACAAATGAGAAATTTAAAACACTTAACTCATCTACCAAAAGAATTTTTTTAATTTTTTTAATTCAGAAAAACTGTTATTAAATACTTTTTAATTGATACTGTTTAAGTAATATAGTTTTCTTGTTTAAGTATAATATAATAATTAATTTTCTTTGAAAAGAAAATGACTTCTAAAGTATTATGTAAAAAGAAAATGACTTAGGTAAAAGGGTTGAATCTATATAAAATTTGTTTATACATTACAATAATATTTGACTCTATTCACCTATCTCTTTGTGACTTTTTAAGTTTTTTTTTTTTTTTCTATATACTATCACAACACTAAATTCACAGTGAGAGATAGAGATTTACCATTGTGTCATTTCTTGTTGCTGTAATGTGTAAAATGGTGTTGCCCTCCACGTCTTTCTGGTTTAGAATAGTTTGCAACTCAACATTATTTATCCTGAGCCACTTAAATAAGAACTCAAAAATCTCAAACCTCTCGTATAAATGCAATACAGTCTCATTTCTAGCAGTCAAATCTTTTACTGAATCTGGACAAGCTTCAAGAAACACAGTTAAAAGGTTTCTATTTCCGGATTTACTTGCCAAATGCAAAAGAGTGAGACCTCCTCTACTTTTGGCTCGAACTAGTTCTTTGTCCATATGGATAAGGTGAAGGACCATTGTGGTGTGGCTATACTCTAGAGCAAGGTGGACTGGTCTAAGTCCTTGGAGATTCAATTTTCTTGAAAATGAAGGTTTTAAGATCATGATCTCGTTGGCAAATTCAACATCTCCTGCGCGTGCAGCAACATGCAAAGGAGTTTCAATAAATGGTATGGAATCTATCTCTTCTAAAACAAGTGGATTCTGCTGAATCAATATGTATAGACTCTCTACATCTACCAATTGTGCTGCATAATCCATAGTCTTCATACTCTTCACTAGTTATGAAAGACTATGTTGAAATCCATTTTAGCTTCAATCTTAATATAAGCCATTCCCAGGAAAAAAGAACTACTTTTTTGTACTTCGGGAAGAAAATAATAAATGTTATATTAATTTTACATTTTTGTTTTAAATTTAAACTAATTGTCTACTCTTTTTTAAAACATAAATCTAAGTTTATTTTAAAAGTTAACCAAAAGGAGGTTGTACTGTATATTGTAGAATTATTATGTTATTTTTATTTGATTTGCTTTTTATATTATTTACCTATCCGTTATTTTATTAATATAGTGTATAAATGTACCTATAATAATTATTTTGGGCGAAAATGCTTTAAAAGTTACTTTCAACCAAGTATTTTAAGAAAACGTGCGTGTTTAAAAATTATTATTCACCCTTATATCTTTTTGGTCTACTTTTTTTTAATCTATATTTATAAATAAATTTTAATATTTAAAAATATATAATTGTTTAAAATAAAGTAGCATCATATTATAAATGAGTATAGTATATTTAAAATATTAGTATGCAACCTGGGGTTTATTTTATTCCTCACATCAAAAGGCGTAACGAAAAGAAGCAGCCATGTTTGACCATTGGGTAACCTGTGAGTGCGCAAGCACCAACGGCATTGGAAAGAGTTAAACTAATGAGAAATAATAAAGTGAATAAAGAACTAAAGTTCCGAATATTGATATTCTTTTATCAGTAAAAAAATAATTAAAATAAATTGGTTCACTTTAAGGTACCTTTCTACAAAAGGAAAAAATATGATAAATAGTACCTTTCTACATACACATCAAAAAATCATAAAAGAATTATCTACTCTCTTCCCAACACTACCAACTAAAGAAGAAATAAAAGATCAAGAATCACCCTTAAAGTGACTAAATCGAAAAGATACATACCAAGGATTCTAGACACCCGTCAAAGAATGAGAAGTTTGCTAACGGTATCTTTGAAACAACCCAATATCAACCTTAACCTGTGCGAGGGAAAACATTTCAATATGATCAACCACTCCACCTTTAAATAAACAATTGTTCCTATGTCTCAAAATCTCGCTAACCAACGCTACCCAAACATTCCCCATAATAAGATTAACTGAAATAGGTGCATCCAAAATTTTGAAGTGTTCAAAATGTTCCCCAAGGATGATAAGATCAACTGAACTCACTCCTAACCATTCGTAACAAAGATTCCAAATTAACCAAACAGCTTTGCATCCGAAGAACAAATGATTTGTTGACTCCTCTGACATCTTGCACAAGCAGCAAAGATTGCTCTTGATCCCTGTCCCTCGTCTCTCCAAATTTACCTTAGAAGCCACCCTGTTTTCAATCACCCTCCAAGCTGTGACATGGGCGGAAGGAAGCGCCTTAATCCTCTAGAAAAAAAATTGTACATTCTCGAATCTTCCTCGCCTCTGTCTCCCCTTAACAACTCGTAAGCAGACTTGACTGAAAACGAAGTTGTCTCACTAACCTTCCAAACTCATATGTCTGTTATCTCCAACTCGGGCCTCTTGTTAGAAATCATCTTTAAAAGTTGGCTTACTTGATCCTCCTCCCAAATAAAAAGACCCCTTCTCCACCTTAGGTTCCACTCCCAGACCCTAACCCATAGTGCACAATCACATATATTTGCCTCCTTAGAAAAAGACAAAGAGAATAACCTCAAAAATCTACTTTAAAAGACTTCAGAGATTACCCAATTGTCTGTCCAAAACTGAATATCTCTCCCATTTTCAACCTTCACTACAAAAAATCGTGTATAAAGTGGCGATTTTAATATGGTGGTTATTAATAATCGCTACAAATTTTCGTATGATACAGCATTTTAGCAACCGACACAATTATCCTTAAGAATATGTCATTTTGAATTGTCACAATTATCATTCAGAATAAAAACCCTGCGTTTTCCTTCCCTCCATACAACATTCCTTCCCAAAAAGATGTTCTGGAACATTTTGTTGTAATGACAACTAATTTGGTACATGCATTTATCAATGAGGTATTAGTATACTTAAATATTTATTGGTGTATTCCTTTATTTTATAATTATAGAAATTAAAAATTATTAAATTCAAATTATTTATTATTTATTTTAGGCACCAACGGTTAGAAGTGGTGCTCCATCACCTAATCAAGTAATAGGATCAAGTGCTGGAAGCAAAGCTGATTAAGGAAGATGGGAAAGCAAAACTGAAGCAAAACTAATTAGGGATATGGGATAAACATGTTGAAATAGTTGTAATAGTCTGAATGCTATGATATTTAAAAATATTTTATGTGTTTTTCTTACTTTTGAACAATTATGTATCAACTTTGTTCTATTTTTCAATGCAATGAATGAATGCTTATACCTTTTCTATACTATTTAATTTTATTAGTATTTATTTTTTTTATTATGAAAACATTTAATTAAATGGTATTATAATTAAATATGTTTAGTTCTTTAATTATGCAAACGAGATTATAAAAACTGGTGGTCAAATTCCATTTATTTAGTATTCAAATTACGTTAGTTGAAATCAACGTATTATTTTTACAATTTTATTATAATGTTGTCAGTTAAAAACGCCACATTATACCATATATAATGAAGCTAAAATCTTTATCAATGGATTAAATTGCGACAATTATAATTGATACTACTTACATATAAAAACTGTCACTTTAAACATAGTGTTAAAGTGGCGAGTATTGCGACGGGTAGCGTAAAACCACCACATTAAACTTTGAGGGGGCCAGTTCTATGGCGGTTTGGGAAACCACCATACACGTATATTGTGGCGGTTATAAACGTCAGTTTATACGAAAATAACCACCACATTATCCACAATTTTTTGTAGTGCTCCCAATCTTCAAACTTCCCTCCCACTCCTCTAAATTCCAGACATTTGTCAAATCTCTCACCACAAAGAGACTTTGTTATTATTAGTCCATTGTTCCTTCAAGCCTCTCCATCCACCATACTTAGATTCGATGACCTCCCTCCACAACCCCCCTTGTCCAAATTCAGACACCATATCCACTTTCCCAACAAGGCCATATTAAATCGCTTGACATTAATAATATCGTGCCTGCCCGCTTCCTTAGAATTACAAACCTTGTCCCAAGCAACCCATGCAATCTTCCTCCCTTTTGACCCCCAACCCCACAAAAAATTCCTTGGTAGGCGTACAATCTTCTTCAACACAGTAGACGGTAACTTCAAAAGAGACAGATAGAATAGAGGTATCGACAATAAAATGAACTTAATCAAGCTTATCCTCCCCTCCATTGAGATGTATCTACCCTGTTAGAAATGTAGGGCTGAACAAGAGGGGGTGAATTGTTTTTGAAAGATTTTCACAAATACTAGATAACAATGAAAGTAAATGCTGAATTAAAACAATCAGATCAGCCAAGAAACAAAATGTATTTAAACTGATTCCAGAAAAACAATCGGTTGTTTCTGCAAATCAATCGATTGTTCTTACCAACACTGCACCAAAAACAGATTTAAAAACCAGAGAGGGAGAGAGAGATTTAAACACGATGTTTTTATACTGGTTCACTCATAACCTGAGCTACATCCAGTCCCATAACAACCTCTGGATAATCCACTAGGTAATCAACAACAGATTACAAAACCAAACACGTCAAAGAGCCTATCTTGATACCTTCAAGACTATACACCCTCTTTGATGCACCACCACCACACCCAGTCAGAACACCCTCTGACTTAAAAGACACAACACTTTACAGAATTCAAACGTAAACAAAAATACAAGAATGAATAGGAAAGATTACACCTGAAACATGCAGGAAAACTCAGCTCTTATTTCACTCTTTTGACCAAGGCAAAACATAAAGCAATCTTGCAAACTTTTTGAAAAATTTTCAAGCTATTTTCTGTAATTTGATTGTCTCCTGATCAGAGATGTAAAAATCACTTTTAAAGCCACAAAAATTGTTGTTTGGTTCAGTTAAACAAAGCCCAAAACAGATGCACATCAAGCAAAAACAATTTTGACAGTTAAAACAGAATCTGTTATGTTTTTCAAAAAAAAAATCGATTGAAACCTCGATTCAATCGATTGATTTGGCTTTGACTTGTTAAGTCAACCAATTTTAGCTTTTTCAAAACACCACACACCAAATGTAAAACAACCGATTAAAACGTAGACACAATAGGTTGTTTTTCACTTATTTTGAAAAACAGTTTTCTTTAAAAGATGTTGATTGTTTTAGCTTTGAATTATACTAAGAGTGAATTAACAAATTTTAACTACCCAGAACACAAGCCCCACAAGCAGCAACCCAGCTTTAAGCAATCTTCTTGGATTTGGAATCATCAAAGCTTCATCTTCAACAATATCCCCCTATTTAATGAAGACAAATCCCTAGTTTGCTTGGGATGTTCTGGTTGAATTTGTTAATAACTGCAGAAACACAATAGGTTCATGTACTAGAGGTAATCATGTCCAGATGTTAGTAGCACAACAGTGCCAACTTTCACTTACCCCCTGTTTGCTTCTATGGATGTACTGTTCACAAGCAAAGAAGTGAGGGGATATCAGCTATTTGGATATGTGGTTGTGTGGGGAAGAGAGGGAGAGGATATACCTGTGAACAGTAAATATCCTCTCCTCTCAAAATGAAGAGATGTAAAGGGAAAGCCATGTCAGCATCCCTTATTTCCAAATTTACCCTCATTTAAATGTGTCACAATGCTTCATTTGAATGTATTAGTATTTAAAAAAAAATTATTGTACAATGTTTAATATATATATATATATGTGTGTGTGTGTGTAATATTTAAAATGAAAAAACAAATTATCATAAATTTTAAGGAAGTTTTAAGTTTGTTTATTATTTTCTAAAATATAAATTATGTAAATAATGGTAAACCAGTGTAAAAAAAAATATATAGTTAAATAAAATCTTTCATTTATATATTAGTTATTGGAGTAAATCAGGTTATACCTATTTTTCAAGTTCTAATAAGATATTTTATTAAATGTGGTTGGATTTAGTTTTTTTTTTAAAGAAAAGAATGTACTATATTTAATTATCATTGAAAATATTACCTGGGTTGGATCATGGGCATCACCAATACTAAACATTTTTCATTTTATTTTATCCTTATTTTTTATTATAATTTTTTATGAAATCCTTTTCTATGATTAATTAAGTTATATTTTTGTTGCTGTAGTATTTTTTAGATTGTTTTATTGTGAGGTTTTTTAATATTAAAAAATAGTAATTTTCTATTTATATAAAATGTGATTTATTTTCTAATTTTATAGTGTATGTTTAATATTTTAAAACATTATTTGAAGTTATGTTTTTATTTAATTTGTTGTTGTGTTTATATTAATATATTTCTATGTATAGTTATTATGTTTATAAGTTATAATTTATTTATTATAATTTTTTATGATTTTTGTTTTTATTGTTAATTACGTTATATTTTTGTTGTAGTATTATTTTTATTTTTCATTACTACAGGGTTTTTAATATTAAAAAATAATATTTTTTATTTATATAAGATTTGATTTATTTTTCAATTTATAGCACATGTTTAATATTTTAAAGAAATTACTTGAAGTTCTATTTTTATTTAATTTGTTGAATACATATTTTTTTCTAATTATAATTTTTATATTATACATATTTATATTTAACATATATTTTTTTCTATTTATAATTTTTAAATCTACAAAATATGTGAAAGTTGTTCATTTTTAAACAAAAACAACTCATTTTATTATTAATTTTTTTAATAGACAAGGGTAAATTTGTAAAGTAACATTTCACACCTTTAAAAAAAATTCAAATTCTCTCACAACCATCACATCACGCACAAACTCCTATAAACTTTCCTCACACATTCACCCTAACATACCCCAATCCAAACACGCTCACTTTCTTCACACTTTCCTCACACATCCTCACACATCCTCACACATCCACTCCCTCAAATCATCACACATCCCCTTCATTAGGAAGGGGATGTGTGAGGATTTGAGGGAGTGGATGTGTGAGGAAAGTGTGAAGAAAGTGAGGATGTTTGGATTGGGATATGTTAGGGTGAATGTGTGAGGAAAGTTTATGGGAGTTTGTGAGTGATGTGATGGTTGTGAGGGAATTTTAATTTTTTTTAAAGGTGTGAAATGTTACTTTACAGATTTACCCTAGCCTATTAAAAAAATTAATAATAAAATTAATTGTTTTTGTTTAAAAATGAACAACTTTCACATATTTTGTAGATTTAAAAATTATAAATAGAAAAAAAAAATATATGTTAAATATAAATATGTATAATATAAAAATTATAATTAGAAAAAAAATATGTATTCAACAAATTAAATAAAAACAAAACTTCAAGTAATTTCTTTAAAATATTAAACATGTGCTATAAAATTGAAAAATAAATCAAATCTTATATAAATAAAAAATATTATTTTTTAAAATTAAAAACTCTGTAATAATGAAAAATAAAATATACTAAAAAAAATATAACGTAAATCATAAAAAATTATAATAAATAAATTATAACTTATAAACATAATAACTATACATAGAAATATATTAATATAAACACACAACAAATTAAATAAAAACATAACATCAAATAATTTCTTTAAATATTAAACATATACTATAAAATTAGAAAATAAATCACATTTTATATAAATAGAAAGTTACTATTTTTTAATATTAAAAAACCTCACAATAAAGCAATCTAAAAAATAATACAGCAACAAAAATATACCTTAATTAACCATAGAAAAAGATTTCATAAAAAGTTATAATAAAAATAAGGATAAAATAAAATGAAAAATGTTTAGTATTGGTGATGCCCATGATCCAACCCAGGTAATATTTTCAATGTTAATTAGATATAGTATATTCTTTTCTTTAAACAAAACTAAATCCAACCACTTTTAATAAAATATCTTATTAGAACTTGAAAAATAGGTATAACGTGATTTACTCTAATAACTAATATATAAATGGAAGATTTTATTTAACTATATTTTTTTTTACACTGGTTTATCATTATTTACATAATTTATATTTTATAAAATAATAAACAAACTTAAAACTTCTTTAAAATTTATGATGATTTGTTTCTTTATTTTAAATATTATATATATATATATTAAACATTATACAATAAAAAAATTTAAATACTAATACATTCAAATGAAGCACTGTGATACATTTAAATGAGGGTAAATTTGGAAATAAGGGATGCTAACATGGCTTTCCCCCTACATCTCTTCATTTTGAGAGGAGAGGATATTTATGTTGAAGATGGTTGCTGCCCCTTCAAGATTGTGTTTGATGAAGACTTTTATGTACATTTCATGTGTATTTTTGTTTTGCTTTAAGTGTGTCTTAGGTAGTGCTTAGAGGTTGTTTAAGAAGGCTTTTTGCTGAGTAACTCACCTCATAACCACTGGCCATGTGATAAGAAAAAGCATAAATTTTCTTAAACTGTTTTTCACATGTTTTACAAAAAACACGTTTACTGCATAAAAATAAATCTGTTCTTTTCTAAATAAACAGATTCATTTTTACACAGATGCGTTGGCTAAGTCTTGTGAAAATTAGATTTTGTGCATCATGTATTTTGACTAAGTCTTCTACCTTTCAAAACGACTGAGTTTTAAATAGTTAAACTTTCTCTGTTTTCGTTTTGAAAAATAAATCTGTTCATCTGTAAATGAATAGATTCTTTTTGTCTCTGGTGCCATGTCAAGCTTAAACGTTTTTAGTTTTATCTCTGCACCAGAATGGTTGACTAAGTCTCCTCTCTTAACAGATTCTCTAACTGTTTTTTGAAAATAAATCTGTTCATTTTATTTTCAATCTGTTCATTTTATTTTCAATCTGTTCATTTTATAACATCTTTAATTGTTTTTCAAAATTCTGTTATAAGTTGGTTTTCTATAAAATGAGAACTTGTTTTCTGAGTTTAAACATCGTTCATACATTTGCAAAAACAAGTTTTACAGCAGAGAATCAAAAGTTTACAAAGGATTAGCATTTGTTCTTCAAAGATTTCGAAAATCACAAAGTGTTTGTTCTTGGTTTGGTTCCAAAAGCTTGGTGTGAGGTGTTGCTACTGTTCTAGCAATCTTGCCTACTGGTTTAAGGCAGATCTTTGTATCCTCAATCAGGTGTATTCGTTTCACTTCTCATTTCTTGTAATAGTTTGATTGAACACTCTTCTTGATAGGTTTTCTTGGAGAGTGTGTGTGAGCTGAAATAGGTTTTTTCAGCAAGAGTACCTAAGTTCTTGTAGGTTTCAAGAACAGTGGGAATTGTGTTTGTTTGTACTGTGATTTAGTGAATTTCACCTTGGTTTTAGGTGAAGACTGGATGTAGCTCAGTTGAGTGAACCAGAACTGCCTTGTGTTCATTCTCTCTCAATCTCTGCAATTAAGTTTCTGCATAATTGTTAAAACAACAAAGAAATAAATCTGTTTAATCAATAATAAATCTGTTCTTTCTGGGCTCAGTTCATACTGTTCTTAACTTCTGAAAAAGTTGTTCGATTATGATAAGGACATATAAATTTTTTAAAAAACCACTGGAACAGATTGACTGTGATAGGTTGCTCAAGAAATTGTCAAAGCTATTAATTGAACCTTAAACAATTGCTTAAAATTGAAGCTTGCTGTTCTGTGATTCATTGTTCTTAATTTCTGGAAAATTGTTTGATATCAAGAAGAACATTCATAGTGTGTTAAAAGCCACTGGAACAGGTTGATTGTAAAGGTTACTCAATTAATTGGCATGCTATCAATTGAACCTTAATCACTTGCTTGAAACTGAAGTTTGTTGTTTTGTGTTTCACTGGTTTTCATTCTAATATCAGTGTGTGTGCATCTGGAAAATCTATCTGCATAATCTTGTGATTAACCTTGTTGTATAAACGCTTTTCAAACAAAAACAGTGCTGAAATAAATCTGTTCATTTTCACATAAATCGATTTATTTTCTGTAAACTGTGTTAAACACTGTTTCTGCGAGAAAGTTTTAAAAGGTCAATTCACCCCCCCTCTTGAACTTTGGCACCATTAAACCCAACAATTTATTGTTCACAGGTATATCCTCTCCCTCTCTTCCTCACACAACCATAGATCCAAATAGCTGATATCCCCTCACTTCTTTGCCTGTGAACAGTACATCCATAAAAGCAAACAGGGGGTTAGTGATTTTCTCAAGAAAAATCAGCAAATCAAAGTGAAAACTAGTGAAGAAAAGTGCAAATCAGAGTGTTTGTGTAGCAAATATGTATGCAGCAAGCAAGACAAAGTAAGGCAACAAATAAATCATAGTAAGAGTACAGGCCATACAAACCATAAATTTCTCCCCCTATTTGTCTTCACAAATAGACTCAAGGAGGGATAAAAATAGAACTTAAAATAGAGTTTGTGAGTCAAGAATTCCTAACTCATTTCTGAGAAAGAAGAACTTGTCCTTTGGCAAAGGTTTAGTGAAAAAAGCTGCCAGTTGCTTTTCGGTTGCAATGAACTTCACCTCACAGTCTCCATTACTAACATGATCTCTAATGAAATGGTGCCAGATGTCAATATGTTTTGTCCTAGAGTGTTGAACTTGATTTTTTGTGAGATTGATGACACTTGTATTGTCACACATAAGAGGTACTTTGCTGACATTTACTCCAAAGTCTTCAAGCTATTGTTTAATCCAAAAAATCATAGCACAATAGCTTCGTACAACAATGTATTCTGCTTTAGCAGTGGAGAGTGTTACACAGGCTTGCTTCTTGCTCTGCCAGGAGATAAGACTAGAGCAAGTAAATGACAAGTTCCACTTGTGCTTTTCCTATCTAGTTTGCATCATGCAAAAACCGAATCAAAGTATCCAACTAAATGTACAGGAGAATGAAAGGGATAACCCAACTGTGGATGTGCCTTTTAAATACTTCATAATTCTTTTGGCAGCTTTAAGGTGTGATTCTTTCGGATTGGATTGGAATCTTGCACAAAGACATATTGCAAACATAATATTTGGTCTGCTGGATGTAAGGTAGAGCAAAGAGCCAATCAAACCCCTATATTTGGATTGGTCTACTACAGTTCCAACTGCATCAGCATCTATGTAGCAGCTAGTAGACATTGGTGTAACCGCCTCTTTACATTTCTCCATTTCAAACTTTTTGAGGATCTCCTTACAATACTTAGATTGACTAATGAATATGCCATCTTTAGATTGTTTGATCTGTAGTCCCAAGAAGATGGATAGTTCCCCTATCATTTACATTTCAAATTCACCCTGCATGGCTGTCACAAATTCTTTACACAACCTATCATTAGTAGCACCAAAAATAATGTCATCAACATATATTTGAACTAAGATAATGGCAGAATTTGATTTTTTAATAAAAAGAGTTTTGTCAACCTTCCCTATTTCATAGTTATGAGACAAGAGGAAACTATTGAATTTCTCATACCACTGCCTTGGTGCTTGTTTGAGACCATACAAGGCCTCCTTCATCTTGTATACATGCTCAGGTGTTGATGATCTATAAACCCGGGTGGTTGTGAGACAAAAACCTCTTCATTGATAATTCCATTAAGAAAGACACTCTTCACATCCATTTGGAACAATTTTAATCTGCTCATGCAAGCAAAAGCCAATAGCAACCTTACAACTTTTAATCTGGCCACTCGTGCAAAGGTCTGATTATAATCTATTCCTTCTTCCTGATTGTACCCTTTTGCAACAAGTCTTACTTTGTTCCTTGTTATCACGCTTGATTCATCTACCTTGTTTCTGAACACCCACTTGGTTCCAATGATGTTCATCTGATCTGTTTCGGGAACCAGGAGCCACACATCATTCCTGACAAATTGATTTAGCTCCTCATGCATAACAACAATCCAATTCTCATCCTTGAGAGCTTCATCAATTGATTTGGGTTCAACTTGAGAGACAAATGCCATGTGTCTGCAGTAGTTTGCTATGGTTCTTCGTGTTGAGACACCTTTATTGATTTGCCCAATAATGTTTTCCATAGAAAGATCCTTTGGAATCCTCCATTCCTTTGGTAGCTCCTTCTGTGGCAGAATATCAATTTGTTGATTCTGCGGATCAATCGATTGATTTTTTGGGCAGGTTTCCAGATTCTTCAAAAAGATGTTTTGTTCGTCTTCTTCTGCACAATTTCTTAGAGAACCTTGTTCTGCAGGGTTAGTGTCATCAAATACAACAAGTATAGACTCTTCTTCAGTCATGAGTCTTTTATTTTAAACCCTATAAGCATGATTAGATAAAGAGTAACTAAGAAAAATATTAATATATGCTTTTTCATCAAATTTTCCAAGATTTTCTTTGCCATTATTTAGAATGTAACACTTACATCCAAAAATACCTTTAGATGACCTATGTTGGGTTTCCTTCCATTGAGCAGTTCATATGGAGTCTTCTTCAAGATAGGTCTTATGAGAACCCGGTTCATCACATAGCATGCAATACTTACAGCATTTGCCCAAAAGTACTTTGGTAGGAAGATTCACTCAAAATTGTCCTAGCCAGTTCTTTAAGTGATCTATTATTTCTTTCCACCACACCATTCTACTGAGGTGTCCTTGGTGTAGAAAAATTGTGAAAGATACCAAGCTTTTCACAAAAGGAGCTAAATCTCTCATTTTGGAATTCTCCCCCATGATCACTATGGATGGCACATATGTCGGTGCAGCAAGTGTTCTGCAATCTCTTGGCTAGCTTCTTGAAGGTAGAGAAGGCATCACTTTTTTATTCCAGAAACAATGTCCATGTGAAGTAAGAGCATAGTAATTCCCACCAAGACTCATTGTTCTTCATGGACCAAAGAGATCCATGTGAAGTAGCTCGAGGGGTTTTGAAGTGGAAACCATATTTTTCAGTTTAAAAGAATGTTTAGTTTGTTTCCCCTTTTGGAAAGCTTCACATATATGATCTTTTTCAAACTTGAGCTTAGGTAGCCCTACAACAAGTTCATTCGAAATCAGTTTGTTCAAGTGATGTATATCAATATGAGCAATTGTTATATGCCAAAGCCATGATTCCTCATGCTTGGTTAAAAGACAACCTTGTTAGAATATATGGCTTTAATCAAGAGGGGGGAAGGTGAATTGTTTATGAAATATTTTTGAAAACTTTGAAGGTATAATGAAAGTCAATGAAGAATCACAGAGAAAGAAACTAAGGAAAGCAAAGCACAAAGCTATTTTAGTTGATTTCCAAAATATAAACCAGTTGTTTTTGCGATTCAACCGGTTGTTTTTATCAGCAGTTAATAAAAACAACTTAAAATAGATATATGTAAGATCAGGGAAAGAGAGAATCACACAAAGAGATTTATACTGGTTCACTCTTACACCAAGAGCTACATCCAGTCCCCAGAAACCACTGGGTAATCCACTATGCAATCAAAACCAAATTACAAACACCACACACCAAAGCAGAGACCTTGAACCTCTCAAGAAACACACTACCTTTGGCAAACCACACCAAGAGTGTTGATCTTGAATACCTCAAGAACACACAACTCTCCTTGGAAACACAAATATAGAAATACAGTAATCAAGGAAGAAGGGAATAGAATACACCTAGGTATTACAAAGCTTAAAGTTCAAAATTACAACCCAATCTTATTCCACACACTTAAGAATGATCCAAAGCTCTTTCAAATCTTGGAAAAACTGTTTTTGATAAACTCTTTTTCTTACTCCAAGATTAAGAGCGTAAAACCACCTTTATATAGACCAACCAAGTGGTCAAAAACATTTAATAAAGGAGCCAAGGTAGTTAGGATCATTTAAAACATATTAAAACCACTTAACAGAATTTTGTTAAGGTTTTCAGAAAAACAATCGATTGTTTTGTCGAAACAATCGGTTGAATTGACTTGACAGCAAAGTCAAGCTTTTCAAAACCTTTTCAAAAACTACTAAGGTAAAAGAACCTGTTGTTTCAAAATTTCAACTTGTTGAAATTTCAACAACATTTTAGAAAACTCACCTCTTTAAAAGGTTAAAGATTCAAATGAACTTGGATCATCTTAAGGAGTGAATTAACAAGTTTCAAACAACTAGACAACACACACACACACCCAACTGCAAGGTCTTCAAGCTTTCCTCTTGGATTTTGAGACATCAAAGCATCTTGTTCAACAATCTCCCCCTATTTGATGAAGACAAATCCCTAGTTTGTTTGTGTTGTTGTTGTTTTTGAACTTGAAAGGTCCTACAAAATAGAATTTGTGCATATACAAAGCAAGTATAACAACAAGATACCAAGGCACACAATACCAAGAATAACCTGTTTGCATCAGTGTTTTACAACATTGAAAATCAGCATATAGCAGCAACATAATAAATCAGAAAACCAGTGTGTGTAGCAGCACCATTGCAGCAACAAATCTTTGATACCATATTAGAATTGCAACAAAATCTATGGTGTATCAGAGTTATGACAACAGCAGAATTAAAGTACCATAGAGTCCAAGAAACCAAAATATCTCCCCCTTTCTTTTCTTCACCCAACAATTCTATTCAAAGTCAATGTTTTCTTCAGACCTCTCACCCTTCAAGATATTATTTAATATCTCAGCCCTTTCCCTTTGATCCGAAACATCAATTCCAAAAGCTTGAGGGAGACATCAAAGTATTGCTTTCATCAAGTTTTGAAAGACGATTAGTAGCAGTAAGAACCAAAACTTGAGCATTTTGAGCAGTAGTAAAACCATCTCACAGAGCTATGAATTCAGATTTCATGCTTATCATCAATCCAAGAATCTTCTATCCTGTTGCAAAATTTCAACCGGTTGTTGTTCCTGCCGGTTGACCTAAAACGTCTTCGTGCGTCTACGTCACTCTCACGTCCATAATCTCTGCGCTTGCACGTGTTTTTTCTTTAATTAATGTCTGAAAACACAAAGACAAAGGGCGCCCTAGAGGTCGTTTGCACTCCGACACTCAAGTCAATCTTAGGGCTAGGAAACACCAAAATTGTTTAACGTCAGAATATAATTGTGTGTGTTAAGCGGCGCAAATGAATAGCGTACCTTGCTAAGTTTGTTACTTCCCTTTATATAGGCTGAAACTAGGGATTCCTCTTTACCCAGAATGGGCTTTCTGATGGGGTGGGCCCAACACTGTCGTTACCCACTCTTAGGATAACCTAGTGCGTGGGGTTCCCTTATTGGAGTGCAACCTCTGACGGGGTGACCACCTGGATGCCTCCTCGTGCACCTAATCTCTGAGGTCACCCGCCTTGGGAGCACCCTACTTGTTCACGTGCCATGCATGTAGCTCGCCCCTGGAACGTGGACCTCGAAGGTCGTATCTTTTCCAGTGGCTTTATACTCGTGTTACGCCCGAACGCGTCATCCACTCCACACGCATGGACTCTCATGACCTAGGCTCTTCCCTTACTAATAATTGGTGTGTGGTCTAGGATCCACCTCTCGTGGCCCAGCTCTGATGTTCGGGTCCCGATGTCCGACCTCTCCACACTTTCTAGTGGCACGTCGGGACATCCTGGTGACCGATGCTTGACCACTCTTTGGTTCCTTGGCGCACGTGCCTCGCGAGACACTGACCATGCCGCTTGTGGGTCCCTGCTTACGTGGCCCAACATTAGTAGTGGTCAACGACGCCTGAGGACTGGTCGGTACAGTTGTTTTACAGAATCAATCGGTTATTTTTCTGGACAGGATTCCAGCTCTTACAAAATGATGCTCTGCCTATCTTCTTCTGCATAATTCTTTGTAGAATCATGATCTGTATGATTGATTTCATCGAACACCGCATGGACAGACTCCTCCACAGTCATGGGTCTCTTGTTGTAGACTCTATATGCATGACTAGTTGAAGAATAGCCAATGAAGATGCTATTCATGAAAACCACTGAACTTCCAAGAAAACAACAGACATATACCCTTATGACCAGATTCTGAGGCATACATATTGTATATTTGACCAACAACTGGCTTTGAAAAGCATAAGCAGATTTAACCATTCATAAGCAATTTATAGCAGCTTCATTTAGAGGTGTCAAAGGCAAAACAACTGGTTGTTTTGTACTTTCAACTGGTTGTTTTCTGTGATAACAAAGAGAATATTTTCCATAATCAAGTAATCACCTTTTAAAGCGATAAAAAGTGCAGTATGCAATATGTTCATACTTTAACAAAGATAACCCCAAAAGATTTACTCTCTTTATCCTTGAAGATTCTCTTTTTGAGCAACCATTGTGCATGTGCCTAAGATGACTCTTGACTTTCAAAGACCTTTGCAAGACATATGCAAATGAAAAGTGTAGGTACAAGGATTGACTATGCTCTTGATGTTCTTTCTTTTAGCAAACATTCTTCAAGCCCTTGATTTGATCCTCTTTGATGAAGGGGGTGTGGGATCCATGAAGGCAAAAAGAAAAACCAGAAAACAGAATGAGACTTTTGGTAGATTTGAAAACCAACAAGAGATGTTGCAATGGGTTGTTTTTGTGAAGAAAAACAACTGCATATGATTTTATATATTCACAGAAAACAGTTCCAATCCTTGGCATTTAGTGGGTTTCAGTCTTCAAGAAAGAGAGTCTAGTCCAAGACTACACAGTGGCTCGTCTCTCAGTGACATATTTCACATGGAAGCACATACAGACTTTGACTAGTCATAAGGATTCTTAATTTTCCAAGAAATCATGGAATATATTCCATTTATGACAAAAGTAACACCCTTTTGAACGAAATCAGACCTATGATAAATGCACTTTGACCCATAACTGCTTGGGGAAAGAATTTGCAACAGACACAATGCAAAAACAAATTAATTCAATTTAATGCAGTGTTGTCAGAGGGAAACAATCGGTTGTTTCGTGAAAACAATCGGTTGTTTTTCTATGACAGCAATTTAAGCATTTCACAGATTTAGAATTGACAGGTAAAGATGATTCAGAATGATAGGTTTCATATTCACATTACATAGATGAAAGATAAAGACATTAATCAATATTTTTCACACTACAAAATTAAAGAAAAATTCAAGAGAAGAAAATAAAAACAAGGAAATTCTTATCCTTTTGACAAAGAGTTCTTTCAACATTATCCATGATCAAGAAATTTCACTTGGCTTCCAAGAGGACTAAGCTGGTACAACACAGTAATTGGAAGTCCATAAAGAATCTTTTCCCTTCATAAGCTTGATCTTGTGACTCAAGAATCCTTGATCTCTTAGCAATCCTGCAAAACCATGAAATCAAGCAACAAGATTTGGTCCCCTTATGAATTTGGGTCCAATGATGTTAGTAGGAGTCTTAGGAACCTCAAAAACCTTAGGAACCCATTTCAAAATACCTTTAGGAACAGAATATTTCCTAATATTGCAGAATCTAATAGAGTGGCCTCTCTTCATGCAATAAAAGCATGTAACAACCGGTCGTTTCGATTTTTCAATCGGTTGTTTTTCTGACAGTTTTGAAAAAGGCTTTGAAAACTTGCTTTGTGGATTAAAACCTAAACCTGCTTTTCCAAAAACACAATTTTGAGATGCGAAGACATTCTCAAAGTTGGATTTACCCTTTGAAAGCTTATCTACAATTTTCATAAGGTAGTGAGCCTTTTTTTCAAGAGATTCACAATTTTCACAAACAAGAGAGTCACACTTGCAAGAAGAGTTCTTGTAAAGCATTTCAAGATTCTCAAAATCAGTTTTTGAATTCTCCAACTCTTCTTCTAGTGCCTTGACTCTGTTTTCAAACCAGTTATTCAAGCCTTTCAATCGGTTGTTTAAGAGTGCCAAACGATTAGCTTCTTCATGTGTTTCTTTAAAAGCTTGAAGAAGTTGACTATAATTTTCAACATTTAAAGAAGCACAAGAACTTACACTACTTGCATCATCTTCTTCCTTGGCCATTAAACACAGATTGGCTTCTTTTTATTTTGCTTTCTTTTCCTTCTTGCTTGACTTCTTCTCCTTACTCTCTTTATTTCATTGGTTCCCTCATGAGTTACTTCAAGTGTGTCCCACATCTCCTTAGCAGATCCGCACTTTGAGACCCTGAAAAACTCATTAGAATTTAAGGTAGAGGTGATAATATTTTTTGCAATGCAATCAAACTTTGCTCTTTTGTTTTCTGCATCACTCCATTGGGACCAAGGTTTTTCAATAAAAACATAATCCTTTTCAAACTTAGGAATAAAAGGGTCATTTTCAATTGCATCCCATATTCCTTTATCAAGAGATTCAACAAAGATCTTCGTACATACCTTCCAAAATTGGTAATTCAAACCACAAAATAAAGGTGGTCTGTTTATTGATGCACCCTCCCCAAAGGGTAATTTTTCAGCCATTAAGAAAAAGATTTTTAAGATCAAACTTGAGTATTTTTCAAGTACCAAGCTCTTGATGCCAATTGTTAGAATATATGGCTTTAAAAAAGAGTGGGTGGGGGGGTGAATTGTTTATGAAATATTTTGAAGGTATAATGAAAGTCAATGAAGAATCATAGAGAAAGAAACTAAGGAAAGCAAAGCACAAAGTTGTTTTAGTTGATTTCTAGAAAATCAACCGATTGTTTTTGCGATTCAACCGGTTGTTTTTATCAGCAGTTAATAAAAACAACTTAAAACAAATATATAGTATTGGCAGTCCAAACTTCATGAGTAATTTCCATCTCAACTCCTTTAACATGAGAGACAAGATTATTACCAACAAATTGAAGGTTGGTGTAGAACACTCTCACAAGATTAGGATATATGTTTCCTGACATTTCCAAGAACCTCTTTAGCATTTGTTCTTTGAGAAGATTGTTGGGTTTATTAATGTCTAAGTTCAAGAGGGGAGGGGTGAATTGAACATATAAAATTTTCGCAAACACAAATTGTTTTCAGTATATCAGGAGTAAAAGAACAAATTGATTTTAGAATGAACAGATTGATTCTTACAAAACAGTTTAACACAAACAAAACTGCACCAGATTGGGATTAAGATCAGATAGTGAAAGATAGCTAAATCAGATTGGTTCACTTTTAACAGTTTTGAAGAACACACACTATACCAAAAGAACAATCAAATTTATTCAACACAAAGCTTTAAAGACAATGAATCTTTTACATGAATTTTATGAAGAAACCTGTTGGTTCTTAATTCAATTACAAACTTATATTCAAAAGCTTTGTTTATGATTAGAGAACTTTTCCAGATTAAGAAGAACGGTTTTTATTAAGCCCAGAATTAACAGATTTGATTTCAAATGAACAAATTTCGTTCTTGACAGAATTAAGCAAAACCAGAAACAAGTGCAGGGATGAGAAGAGAAACACAAGAGAGTTTTTATACTGATTCACTCATCAAGAGCTACGTCCATTTCACCTTACTCCAAGGTGGAATCCACTAAAACAGATGCAATCAATTACAGCATACACAACAGCTCTTGAACCCTTCAAGAACTTCAACAAACAATGCTGAAAAACACTATTCCAGCACACCTTGCACTCCAAGAAACCCTATCAAGAGTGACTAACACTTATACCTATTACAAGAATGAATAAGGGAAAGATTACACCTGAAACTGTGTTGCAAGAACATAAACCAGTTGTTCTATTTGTTCCAAGACAGTACCAACACCTTCATCCAGCACAAGGTTCTTCAGGAACAAGCCCACGTGTATTTTTCTTTTGAAAAAACCTTTGCAAAACCTTTTCAATTCTCCTTTTCACACATGAAATGTTTAATCTCTGTCAAAACTGTGATTGTTCAGCATCTTTTAATGTGAGAAAAGCATTTTGTTTTATAGAGAACCGTTCTTAACCACTTTTCAAAAAACAGTTTCAGAGCAGTTATAAGAACAACAGATTGATTCTAAAAACAACAGGTTAAATGTTAACAAAACTGCCAGCTCAGCTTAACTGAAATAACAGACTGAGTTGTACCTTTGGTGCCCTAACTGAATTTCGAAAAGCCTTTCAACAGAGCAAAAATAAACCTATTGTTTATCAAGAAAACAGATTTATTTTTGTACTGAATCAAACCTTTTAAGAAAACTTTAAAAAGCTTTTCCAAAACCATTTAACCACATCATGAGCTTCATCTTACTACCTTGATTTGGAATCTAGGATGGGTCATGCAGCAAAAGGCAACCTTGAATACACACAAACCTAAAATACAGAATCATCTAAGACACATTGCAACCTTCAAAGCAAACTAGCTAAAGACTACATCAAACACACCAATGCAAGGTAGAGATGAGCTTCATCCATCTCCAACAAAGACTCCTCACCTCAGCCAGCTTTTGCTCTCTCAACCAATTGAATGAGATGAACTTTGGATTATTTATAGCTTTCCTACTTGTCTCATGAAGATATTTCTCAATTCTTTCATCTTCACCTAAGAACCATGCTTCAAAACGTCCTCCCCTCCTAACTGCCCTAGGTTTCATCCTTTTTTATGAAGGAGGTGTGGAATCCATGGAGGTAGAAGGAAAAGCCAGAAAACAGAATGAAGTATATGGCAGATTTGAGAAACAACAAGGGATATGGCAATGGGTTGTTTTTGGGAAGAGAAACAACTGCATAGGTGTTTTATGTATACATAGAAAGCAGTTCCGATCTTTGGCTTTTAGTGGGTTTCAGTCTTCAAGAAAGAGAATCTGGAAAAAGACTTCACAGTGGCACGTCACTCAGTGGTAGTTTTCACATGGAAAGCACATGTGGACTTTGACTAGTCAAAAAGACTCTTAATTTTCCAAGAAATTATGGAATATATTCCATTTATGACTAATGTAACACCCTAACGAAATCAGACCCATGCTAAATGCATTTTGACCATAATTGTTTGAGGAAGGAATCTGCAACAAACAGAATGCATAGAGAAATTAAATCATTTTAATGCAGTGTTGTTGGAGGGAAAACAATCGGTTGTTTCGTGAAAACAATCGGTTGTTTTTCTGTGACAGTAATTAAAGCATTTCACAGAATAATAAGGACAGGCAGAGAGGAATCAGAATAAAACCTTCACATACATCTTTACATAGATGAAGAATAAAGACATCAATTTAGATTTTTCATACACCAGATTTAAAGAAAACTTAAGACAAAAAAAAAACAAATTAAGTTTTTTCCTTTTGACAAAGTGGTTCTCTCAATGAGTCATGTTTCATGGTCAAGAAAATTCTCTTGACTTCCAAGAAGACTGAGTCTGGTACAGATCAGTAATTGGGAGTTCAGATAGAATCTTTTCCCTTCATGAGCTTGATCTTTTGACTCAAGAGTCCTTGATCTCTTAGAAATCCTGCAAAACCATGAAATCAAGCAACAAGGTTTGGTCCCCTTACAAATGTGGGTCATTTGATATTTACTTTATCATTAGGAACCTCAGAATTCTTGGGAACCCATCTCACAACACCTTTAGGAACAAAAATTTTCCTAATTTTGCGGAATCTAACACAGTGGCCTCTCTTCATGCAATAAAAACATGTAACAACCCGTTGTTTCGATTTTTCAATCGGTTATTTTTCTGGCACAGTTGAAAAGGCTTTGAAATCACACTTTTCTTACTCTGTGGATTAAATCCTAAACCTGATTTTCCAAAAACACAATTTTGAGATGCCAAAACAGTCTCAAAGTTGGATTTTCCCTTTAAAATCTTATCCACAGTTTTCACAAGATAGTGAACCTTCTTTTCAAGGGATTAACAATTTTCACAAATAAGTGAGTCACACTTGCAATAAGAGTTTTTGTAAAGCAATTCCAGATTTTCAAAATCAATTTTTGAATTTTCCAACTCTTCTTTCAATGCTTAGACTCTATTTTCAAGCCAATTATTCAACCCTTTCAACCGACTGTTCAAGAGAGTCAATCTATTAGCATCTTCATGTGTTTCTTTAAAAGCTTCAAGAAGTTAACTATTATTTTCAGCATTTAAGGAAGTACAAGAACTTACATTGCTTGCATCATTCTCTTCCTTAGCCATAAGACACAAATTGGCTTCTTCATCTTCACTTTATGAAAATCTTGATGAAGAGACATCATTTTCATCCCAGGCAATGTAGACTCTTTTTTATTTGCCTTTCTTTTCAACCTTCTTGCTTGACTTCTTTTCTTTGCTTTCTTTATTTGGGCATTCAGCCTTTATGTGCCCCTATTCACCAAGACCATAGCAGGTATATTTGTTAGCATTAAAAGCACTAGGTTTCTTGTTGCCATACCTTTCTTGGTTGGAGTCTTTGTTGTGATTCTTCTTCAAGAATTTGATGAACTTTTTCGACAGCAAACTAAGAGTCTCTTCCTCGCTTTCATCACTTGAAGCTTGGTTGATCTTGTGCTTGCCAACTTTCAAAGCAATGTTTTTTACATGCTTATCTTCACTTTCTTTAACATTGAGCTTGTTCATCTCCAACTCATGTTCTCTAAGCTTTCCAAACAAAGAATTTGTAATCAAAGATGTTAAATCTTTAGATTCTGAGATGGTTGTGACTTTCGATTGCCAAGATCTATCAAGACACTTGATGATCTTGATGTTCAACTCTTCTTTGTCAAAGACCTTTCCAAGACTCTTAAGGTGATTGACAATATGAGTGAATCGCTTTTGCACATCCGCAATTAATTCTCCTTTAAGCATCCTGAACATCTCATACTCTTGGATTCGAGTATGTTTCCTTGCCCTCTTTACATCGTTAGTTCCTTCATGAGTTACTTCTAGAGTATCCCACATCTCCTTAGCAGATCCACATTGTGAGACCTTGAAAAACTCGTCATAATTTAAGGTAGAGGTGATAATATTTTTAGCAATACAATAAAACTTTGCTCTTTTATTTTCTGCATCAGTCCATTGGGACCAAGGCTTTTCAATAAAAACACCATCTTTTTCAAGCTTAGGAATAAAAGGGTAAGGGTCATTTTCAATTGCATCCCAAATTCCTCTATCAAGAGATTCAACAAAGATTTTCATTCGTACCTTCCAAAACTGTAATTCAAACCACAAAACAAATGTGGCCTATTTATTGAGGCACCCTCCCAAAAATTTAAATTTTCAGCCATAAGAAAAAGGATTTTAAGATCAAACTTGAATATCTTTCAAGAACCGAACTCTGATACCAATTGCTAGAATATATGGCCTTAAACAAGAGGAGGTGAATTGTTTATAAAAGATTTTTGCAAACTTTGAAAGTATAATGAACTCTAGTGCATAATCACACAGAAACAAATCAAGGAAACAATGAAACAAAGTTGTTTAAGTTGATTTCCAGAAAATCAACCGGTTGTTTTTGTGATTCAACCGATTGTTTTTATCAATAGTGATTAAAACAACTTAAAAGCAAAATGTAAATGAGTTCAGGGAAAGAGACAATCACACAAGAAATTTATACTGGTTCACTCTTATCCCAAGAGCTACATCCAATCCCCAGAAACCCCTGGGTATTTACTATGCAATCAAAATCCAGATTACAAACAACCACACCAAAGAAGTGATCTTGAACACCTCGAGCCACACACTTCCTTTGGCACACACCACTACAGAATTCAGAACACCCTCTGATTCTGCTTACACCACAAATATTCATAAATACAAGAGATAAAGAAAGGATTACACCTATCAATATCAAAATGAAAGATTACACAACAATCTTATTCCACTTCTTTGTGAAAAATCAAAGCTTGAAGTAAATCTTGAAAACTCAAATCTGTTTTCTCAATCTCAAAAATGTCTAAATTGTTCCAATGCCTTTAGGAGCGTAAAACAACCTTTATATACTCCAAAGGTTTGTTAAAAACATTTACAGAAGCAGCCAAAACAGTTAGAAATCATTTAAAGCTGATTTACCAAACTTAACAGAAATCTGTTATGGATTTTCAAAAAACAATCGGTTGATTTCTTGAAACAACCGATTGAATTGGTTTGACAGCAAAGTCAACCAAGTCAAACAGCTTCAAACCCTTTTCAAAAACACTAAGTGTCAAACAACCGATTGAAACGACAAAACAACAGGTTGTTTTTCCACTTCTTTAGAAAACAATCTTTTTCAAAAAGGTTTTGATTCAAATCAGTTTTAGATTCAAACAAGTAGTGGATTACACATTTACTATACCTAGAACCCACCCACACAAGTAGCAACTCATCCTTCCACCAAACTTCATGGATTTGGAGACATCAAAGCATAAGATCATCCTTGATCAACAAAAATCCCAAGCCAAAAGACACTAAATAGCACAAATAACTATCACATGTTTTCATATTCAAATGGACTAGATAGTCATAACTTTGGAAGCCTTCTTGAATTGTTATAACTTATCTTATTATATAAAACTATATTGCACCTAACATTTTCAAAAATGAAATAGAGTAACTGCAAATAAACAAATTGTTCAAAAGTATAGGAAATTTTTCCCTACATTAGGAAGATCCACACTACATCATAAAAGAGCATGAAGATGATTGAGGCATTTGTGTTAATTAGAAACCCAGGGCCAAATAGCCCACCTTTATCTTATTAGAATTAAGTTTTTTTATATATCCCTTTTGAGCCAAGAATTTTTGTTATTATTGCATCCTAAACATTTAATGATATATTTACCTACCCTTTAGCATGTTTAAGGAAGGAGAACATAGATGCAATAAATATAGAAAAGGGAATGGTTGGTTCTAATTGTGAAAGTTCAAAAAGTTGAAAATAGGAAGAATCTATTCCTATTGGTGAGAAATAGAAAAAGAAAGAGAAAAAGAAAGAGAAAAAGAAAGAGAAAAAAGAAAGAGAAGTCACTTAAGCCCAAGCAAATTAGGTTAAATAGAGGGCTTGAGGCACAACCCTAATGTGTAAGATTGAGAGGAAAACACCATTGAGTGACTTGTAACTTAATTGGGAGAATATAAGGTGTTAGAAGATGTGTGGCTAATTCTACCCTTTGGGAGTGAGAGTAATCTATTCAAACTCTTATGTATTGAGGTGATATCTAAGCATAATATTTTGTTCTTGATTGATTATTGGTATTATTGTTTTGCTTCTAATTCTTGATCTAGAATCTTAAATTTGAATGGAAAGTATTTTTATGGTTCTAACCTAAACAATAATACTTAAATGTTAATTGTTATCAACGTCTGATCTTGATTCTAAGTTGTTTTTCTAAATATGCGAGGAATCGATATTTAGGAAGTGTTTTAATAATTTTATATGCGAGGAATCGATATAAATTGGGGCATCAATAAAATCTCACAGAACACCATATTATCATGATTAATCAAAATACAAAGAAGTGAGAAAGATGAAACCTAATCCCTATTTTTCTAATTGAAGCAACAACTTTTTGCCTTGTTTTCTTGTTAATCATTACCATCACAACAAATGCCAACAAACTTATATTATTCGGTTTTATATTTAGTGAATATTTTACTTGATTATTCAATTGTTCCATATGAGTTCGATATTCGTCCTTAGGGACACATTATTACTTCTGACAATATGGTGCACTTGCCGTAAAAAAGTCATCATATGGTTAGGAAATCATACCTCAATGAATAGAGTTAAGGCTTCACATGGTTCCAACTTCTAAAGTACCTATGCAACTACTTCCTGGAAGAAACAACAACCATTCACAGGGTAAACAATAGGATATTTTCATATTGGAGAGATTGAGGTTTAGTTGGATGTTCTTGGAATCATGACTTTAGAAAGAGGGTGACTTTACCTCATAGCCGCCTAATTACACCAAGCGCTTTGTTGTAAGAAGACGACTTTACCATATGGTCGCCCTCTTATATTCTTTTTATTATGCTAGCGCAGAGCACGAGAGTTACGTTTTCATACTTCCTTTGTCTCTGGCGCTTCATTTTCTCTTCCGCTCTGTGCTTCTTCTTCGTTTTCCTCTAGCCATTGTCTTCTTCGAGCCATTGTGTAAGTTTCTTTCGAGCTCTCTGCTTCTTCTTCACCATTGCTTTTTTTTCTCTTATTTGTTTCTTTTCTCCCATTGTTGTGAAGGTTCTTCACCATTCCTATTTTCATTAACTTGCACGTTGTTCTTTGGGTTTTCACTATTCCTTCGATTTTTCGTTGCCGTTGCCGTTAGCCCACCACTATCGTTGTCGCCACTCTTCACCACCATCGTTACCTCTTCATAGACTTCTATTCTAACCTAACAACTAACATAATATAAATTAATAATAATGTATATATCAATTATAAATTAATAATTAATATAGGGAGGTGTAAAAGGGCGGCTTTTACCATAGTCGCCCTCTTTGTTCGAATCTAAGAAGGCAGTTAAATAGTCGCCTTCTTCTCTTTGGGGCATAAGACTACACGTTGATAAAAAAGACTAGAAAGCCGCCATTTTATAGTTAAAATAACCGCCATTTTATAGTTAAAATAACCGCCATTTTTAAGCTTTTATGCACCAGTGAATGAACTACTTAAAGAAAAAATATTATTTCGAGCATGGTGTTGGAAGAGGTTGTGACTTTGAACTAGAGTATGAAGGGAGATTTAGCTTTTGATAGATGCCTCATAAACGCTTCTATCGTTTATTCTTTTGTTGGTTGGTAACTTCTTGGCTTTAGCATGGAGTAAGCAATTTTTAGGTTCTGCAATCTTGCTTATTTGTCTTTGTTGATTCTTTACTACACCCATTTTGGGGTAGTCCTGATGGGTGTATTTTTTTGCATGAAAAAGTTTGAGGGTTAGTGTTGTTGTTTTACTAAGTCTATTGTTATACATGCACTACCTGAGTAAAGGTATAAGTGTGAAGGTGTGGACAATAGTTTTTGGAGCTCTAAAGTTGTTTGTAAGTTGTTAGGCGATAAGGTGGTAGGCATACCTGTCTAATATATTAAGGTTGGAACATCTCTAAAATGTCTCATATTATTTATTATTTTTTCTAATAAAAGAAACAATAGAGCGTAAATTTTTTATTTTTTTTAAATTGTTTAAGGTATACACCTTCAATGATTTGATATAATTTTAAACATATTTAAAATATTTCATGAATCATCATTAATATTGCATCAACTTTATTACTTGTCACTGAAAATAATGTTCCTTTTAACTAAGTTGTACTTAACATGATTAGGGTCACCGAAAATAATGTTTTTTTAACTAATTAAGTTGTACTTAACACAATTATGCTTATTGTACTAAAACAAATTTCATGCTATAATTACTCACTTTTGTTTTTAAAATAAATTTTTTATTTCATTTATATTTTTTATATAATAGTTATTTTTATAAAATTTTAATTATAATTTAAAATTTATTATGAAAATAGAAATTGTGATTGATAAAGGAGAAATAAATATTTTATAATTTTAATCTAAACTATTAATATCATAAGATTATTATCATATGATTAGTATAAAAAGATGATAATAATAATAATAATTTGAATATATTAATATATGTGATAATATTCATTTAATGAATATTAATATATTTTATTTATTAATTCACATATAAAGATGATAAATACATGAATGTGATTAGTGAAAAAACTCAAATTAGATTTCTAATTATTAATATTATCTTAAAATGTTAAAATGAGAATTCTTAACAAAAATAAATACAAACGCTTAAGCTTTCTCTTCTAGTAAAGACCATCTTGCATTCTAGGAAGGAGTTACGCCTTCCAACAAATACAAGGTGTAGGTTCATTCTTCTATGTGATTGAATGAATAACGTCAATGTTGTCATGATGACTTATTTTGATTCATGGATATGGTAGATTCTCTAGGGTCTCTTTTTAAATATTTGAGGATTTCTTAGCATCTGGACAGTATTTTGGCACAATGCAACCTTTGCTTTAAGCACAAGGCTCTCTATCTCTTCTTCATCTTGAAAGATTTGAGGAGCTTCCTACATTTTAGCCACATTTTTGCACTGTGTAACCTCAATTTTCTCTCTATAGACGCTAAAAGTTGTTTTATCATTATCAAAAAGAGGCAAATTGTTAAGACCAAGAATAATTTGCTTAGATGATTGTTAACACAAAACAAATGGTTTTGTAACATCCATATTTTTTTTTACCCATATTTAATAATATATTATGCATGCATTATCTAATTAACATATAAACATATACTACTTTCTCATATTGTATCTCAAAATACATCCCTCTTCTTAGGGATTTTAATATATAAACAAGAGGTTAAAAATAAGACATCCAAAACATAAGCATCTCATCCTCTGGCTGCTCACTGATGAGCTCTATTATCTACAACCTCATATATTTCCATGTAATCACACGATCATCACAGATTAAAGAAAACAAACACAAACAAAGAATAGGGTAAGCTAGTTATATAAAATTTAATATATAATTTCAATTTCAAATTAATAAACATAATTAATCAAGTCTCGTACAATTTCTCAAATCATCAATTGTCTATTAAAATTCATAATTCATATTCACATGTTAGATTCTACTAACTCACAAAACATAGACACTTGACTCTACTTCTGGAAGACTCGTGTATTGAAAAAATTAGAATCCTGAGACCTGCACCTGTCATACTACTCGCTGTGAATCCACATAGTCATGCGCATAAACATCTCAATATCTCATCATCTCGTATGATAGGGTAAATTCATATGACCTGAAAGACAAGATTATATTTCAAACCACAGACAAAGTCATATGAACCTCCATCAACTCTCACCAACTGAATAACTTCATCTATGTGATTCCATTATATCAGTACAGTCAAGATGTCTCATTACGGGCATGCCAAATCAACACACCCTAACAACAATCTCTACACGGTATTTCCTTTTCTGAAAAGACTATGTTTTGATCACACTTTTACATCATTGCACACTTCATTTAACACATCAATACACCATTCAATCACAACATATTTTAAACTTTCCAAACAATCCAAACATATCTTAAAATTCACTTAAGATATAATTAAGTTCCTTTAATCATACTTTTAAATAAAATATATAGATTCCACTTAAAAACAATAAGCAATAATACCATAGGCTTTCAGAATCAAAAATAAAAAATTTAAGTTTTTTTTTTTTAAATGGCTTGAGCGAAAATATTTAGTGTGAGAAAAAATAAACCAGCGTGCACCGAGGATTTTTTCGGCTTGAACGAAAAAATTTAGTGTGAGCGAAAATAGACCAATGTGCATTAGGATTTTTTGGGTTGAGCGAAAAAAATTGGTTTGAATGAAAATGGACCAGCGGCACTCCAAACTTTCCCCATTTTCGCTTAAACAAAATTCCATTTAGTTTGAGCGAAAATGGACCAGAAATTACCCCATTTTCGTTTTAAACAAGATCACATCTTGTTTGAGCGAAAATAGACCTGAAAGTACCTAATATTTTCATTCAAATTGTTATTTTATCAAATATACTAAACCAAAGTACAAAGTCCTTGTTAGAGTTGAATAATTACTCTAAATCAAAATCAAACAACCAATACTATACAACATTATCCTTTAAGCGATTCATCAAACTATTTAAATACATTCATTTACTTATTCAAATAAAAAACAATATAATTTTATAACATCTACCATATATAAAATTTCACATTCAAATCTCAATCAACTTCTAATATACTTAAAACAAACAATCCTACAAGAAAGTTTGAGATCAGTGTGAACACGTCACCCCCATATCCCGATCTTCTAGCCTAGTGTTCTATTGGAAATTAAGGATAGCTTCCCTTACCTGGACTTAAGCAAATGCTCACTAAGAGCTCCAAATTTACCAAAAGCTTAAAGGTAATTAACCTGCACCACAGAGTCTTGATAAAAATCTAACTATATCACTAGGACCTTGAGCTAACAGATATTCACCCTAAAGCTAAAAGAGTCACATGCAAAGCAAAGACAGAGACAACCTAACCAGTTCAAAATTTGACTCAAAGAGAATAGCAAAATGAACTTACTCTATCAGAGATTCTAATCAGGCAGCCTTGTAATCATCGTTGTCAAAAGGAGGTCAGAATCTTAGAAAGAAGGGAGAGGAAAGAAAGAAGAAAAGTTCTAAAGAGATGGTGGTTCTTTAAAAATGAAACCTGAATAACTGAATTTTATGTTTATATACTATAATAATTTTAATAATAAAATATTTAGGTGTCATTTAAAATATACCACTTCTATTATAAGATTATTTTCTAGATCCTTATAGGTTTTACCGATGGTCAAAATTCATGATAATGCCAAAAATCTTTCGGTAAATGAAAATTAACAACTGAAAAATGACGAGCAAAAATATGATAATATGCATGTAAATAATTTAATAATATTATTAATCATTATTATTAACATTATTTATTATTAATAATTTTTTTATTATTATTATTACCATATAATATTATATATTATTGTACATTGTTAAAGTTGTTGAAGTTAATATTATCATTTTGTTACTAAGGGAATTGAATCATTTTAACCAAAGTCATTTATTATATTTATTATGTTATTATTATTATTATTTTGATTATTATTAATGTTAATATTATTATTATTATTATCCTTAATATCATTAATATTAATGATATCATTAATATTATTAATATAATCAATATAATTTTTATTAGTATAGTTAATATTATTAATATTATTAGTATTATTAATACTAGCGAAAACACAGGCGCTAAAGCGTATGTGCATCCGCATCTTTTTTATTATTACTATATTGTATATTATTATGTGTATTCATATCTTTTAAATATCAAATATCACTAAGTAAAAATAAGATAGAAACATTTTTTCTCATCATTTATGAGTTTCAACCTACTATTTTAATAATTAAGTTGCAGTAAAAAATATATTAAACAAATTTAAATTTATAACACAATAAACATAACCAATTTTGATTTGTTGTTACTAACATAAAACTAAAAAAAAATATAATAATGAAAAGAAAAAAAAAAGAATAAGATGAGAAACTCCGTAACAAACCTTAAGAAAATATTTATTTTCTAATTCCTTTCTTCCTCTCCGCAAGAATGTTGTATTCAAAACGTATTCATCCTCTCCACATCAACAATGATGTCAAGATAACTTTGTACCTTAAAGCAATTACGTCATCATTCTAGTGAATCACTAATTTTTATTTGTTGTTACTAACATAAAACTAAAAAAGAGAAATATAATAATGAAAAGAAAAAAAAAAGAATAACAAGATAAGAAACTATGTAACAAACCTTAAAAAAATATTTATTTTCCAATCTCTTTCCTCTTCTCCACAAGAATGTTCAGAACGCATTCATCCTCCTCATGCCCACATCAACAATGATGTCAAGTTAACTTTGTACCTTAAAGAAATTAAGTCATCATTCCTGTGAATCACTAATTTTGATTTGTTGTTACTAACATAAAACTAAAAAAGAGAAATATAATAATGAAAAGAAAAAAAAGAAGAAGAATAAGATGAGAAACTCCATAACAAACCTTAAGAAAATATTTATTTTCTAACCCCTTTCATCTCTCCGCAAGAATGACATATTCAGAACGCAATCATCCTCCCCGTCGATGTCCACATCAACAATCACTACAAAAAAAATCACTTTTAGCGACCACCAAATTCGGTTGCTAAAAGCCTTATAATCGGTCGCTAAACATATTTGCGACCGAAATCGTCACCGAATAAAGATGGAAGCAAAAACCCTAGTCGCAAAACGTTTAGCGACCGAATTATAAATTGGTCGCAAATTTGCGACCGAAATTTCGGTGACTAAATCGGTTGCAAAAAATTTGGTCACCAAAATTCAACAACCAAATTAGCAACCAAATTTTTATAAAAATGGTGGCTAAATCAGTCGCAGAAAATTTGGTCACCAGAATTCAAGAACCAATTAGCGACCAAATTATTATAAAAAAATCGATGACTAAATCAGTGGTTGAAATAAAAAGTGATAGCGACTACCATTTTCGGTCGCTAATGGATTAAAATAATTAATTAAAAAAAAACTTGTGGTTACTAATTCGGTTAATAAATAAAAACTCCTATAGCAACAAAATTAATTTCGGTGACTAAATTTTTTTTTTTAATTATAACGACGAATTTATTCACATTAGTTAAAGAAAATTAATTAGATTAATAGAAACAATAAATTTATCAGTTTCCATTATTAATTTATAGTTATTTATGTATATATACATGATTAAAATATCTGTGAGAGACATTAATATTCATAAATTTTTATATTCTAAAATTATAAGAGAAATCTTTTATAATTTATTTCAAATATTCAACTAAAGATATTCTAAAAAAAATAATCAATACTCCATTTAATTACAAAATAATCTTATATGGAAATGCAAACATTTTTCCAATGTCTTAGAAATATAAATAGGATAAAGGTAGTATAATTTGTTTTAGTGAGTATCTATAGTATCGCAATCATCATCAGAAGAATTGTTTGGATTAATTAACAAACACGCAATCACTAAATAACATCGAAACCTTGAGATCGCAACGAGTATTGAATAATCTGGTCAATTCCCGGAAGATCTAAACTCTACAACACATAACACATTAATCAAACAAAATAAAAAATAGAATCCTCTAGAAACAAGAAATGCTTTGAAGTCGAGTCGGGAATCTGAAGCTCAGAATTGTAATCGGAAGTGAAGAGATGGAATTGGATCGGCAGGAAAGTAAATTACCTCAATGTCCTTGACGAGAAAATCGCGTTCCTCGGGGGAGAGCTCATACTAGAGGGCGAAAGCTTCTTCCTGACCGAAGTCTTTGAGTCTCTCGAGGAGAGCTTGCGGCGGCGGAGAAACAACGATATTACCTTCGAATCTCTCTGAGTATGCTTCCTTCATTTCTTAATCTCTCCCACATTCTATATATCTCTCTCTCATGGATTTCGATTCAGATCTCGAATTGTGAATAGAATGAGTGAGTGAGGTGGAGTGCTGGTGTTATGTATAGTTGGTTTGTTATGGAGACAGGGGAATAGTGGCGAGGAAGAGAAGAATCACACCACACCTCCTGGAAATGATCGTCGTTGCATGCGGCATAGGAATGGATCGAGACGCAGTTGTAGCTATCGCGAGCACGGCGCCCGACTTCACATTGGACCGCATGCCTTGTAATAAAGAAGAGAACGTGCGTGAGACGCGTGTGTGGTCAGAGAATTCGGTTAGTTTGAACCGAGAAATTGAATCGAGTGCGGATTGGAGCGATTTTGGTTGAAGAGTGGGGTTTTGAGGATGGGAATTGGTGAGTGAAAAGAGGGAGTCAGACGGAGAGGAAGGTGGAGAGGTTAAGGAAGATGAACTGTCACAATCATTGAAAATATCATCGATGGTGTGGTGGGGAGCGTCGTCATCGGTGTTGAAGGAGGAATCGGAAGTGGCGGAGTTGAGGAGTGAACAAATGTCAAGCTCCTTGATGTGTGCCCAACGATACGCACAAGTCTTATGCTCCTTTATTAGTTTAACTCAATATACAATTAGAGAAGAAAAATAAACTTTACATAGTTTTAAGTCTCGATGTTTTTTTAAATAGTATATTTTTTAAAAATAATAACTACATATTTACCATTAATTTGATTAATTTTGATGAATCTGTTTACATTTTTTTATATATATTTTATTAATGTATTGTATTTTTAATAAAATAATAACATATATTAAAAGTAATAACGCAATCTTATAATCATAATAATAATAATAATATTATTATAAATATTTAGCAACCGAAATAAAATTGGTGGTTAAAAAATAAACCTATTTGGTGACTGATTTGGTGACAGAAACAAACAATTACATTTAGCGATCGAAAGAAAATTGGTGGCTAAAAAATAAATATATTTGGTGGCTAATTCGGTGACAGAAATAAACAATTACATTTAGCGATCGAAATAAAATTAGTAGCTAAAAAATAAACATATTTGGTGACTGATTCGGTGACTGAAATAAGCAATTACATTTAGCGACTGAAAGAAAATCGGTAGCTAAAAAATAAACATTTTCAGTCGCTAATTTGGTCGCAAATATATTTTTTTCAATTTATTCAAAATAGCCACCAATTTAGCGACCAATGGTTTTGTCACTTTCATGATCAGTCGTTAATTCGGTCGCTAAACTAACCAGCATCATTAACAATTCATTCGGTCGCTATTTCGGTCACAAATTGCGACCATTTATTTTCGGTCGCTGAATTCGGTGACTAAATTGTTATTTTCTTGTAGTGAATGGTGTCAAGATAACTTTGTACCTGTGCAGTATTCCGCCTTCGGTGTACGAAAATGAAAAAAAGAGTAAAAAAAATAAAAATGATAAAAATGAGTAACATTAACAATTAAATAACCAAGAAAAGAAAACTTACTTACCGATACTAACGTGGAATGCGTGCTCTTCTTCTTACTCTTATCTTGAAGAATGAATCTTTTTATCTAATGGAATTGATATGAACAAAATCGATAAAGTGAGAAAGAGGGAGGAGAGAAAAATCATAATAAAAATTCTAAATATAAATTCAAATTGAAAAGAAACTGTGAGTGAAAACTGAGGAAATAAAGATATATTTCAAAAAACTAAATTCAAAATTGTTTTACGTTCAAAAACTCCATTCTGATTACGGTTTTAATATTTACAAAATTACAAAATAACTAAAAATAAAATTAACTTTTTTATATATATAAAAAACAGTTATATATATATATATATCAAAAACAGTTATGGAGGTATATATATATATATATATATATATATATATATATATATATATATATATATATATATATATATCAAAAACAGTTATGAGGGAATCCCCAATATATATAAGTATAGATTATTAATATTAAAAAAATTATAATTATATTAATATTAATCATAATATTATTATTAATATTTTTTTAATTATTATTAATGTTAATATTACTACTATTATTATTTATATTAATAATATTAATATTAATATTATTATAATTATTGTAATTATTATTAATTTTATTAATATTAACATTAATATTATTAGTAGTACTATTATTATTCATATTATTATTATAACTAATATTATTATTATTAATATTATTGTAATTATTATTATTAAAATTATTTCTAATATTATTATTATTAAAATTATTTCTAATATTATTATTAATAACAATTTTATATTAATCTTATTATTATGAAGATTATTATAATTATTATTTATATTGTGGAATTTATTGATGAAATTTATTAACTAATAGTATAGATGTCTAGTTATCGATGGATAATGCTTTGTGCTCAATTACTGGCACAAACTTTGATTCTTGTTATTTTTTTAATTTTCAAAATTCATCATTAAAATTCATCAGTAATTACCGACAAACACAAATTCGTTTATCAGAAAATTCGTTAATAATGTTGTTGCTAATAAAAAAATTACTGACAAACACAAATTCGTCGGTAGTTTTTTTTGTCAATAAATCAATAATTTCTTGTATAATGTAAGTCCCTAGATAGTTTGTTGATACACTAGATGATTTATGATTCACTAGACGATCTGATGACCAAAAAATCATGTGTGAAGTTTATGTTTTGATGATAACCAAAAATAACTAAATGGTTTACTTGAATTTTGACTGTTCTAAGCAATGTTTTGTACAACTGCAGTTTTTAGTAGACTCTCTGAGCATCTGCATCATGTATTCATGATAGAGTCTTATAAGAATAATCAAATTCAAATTTAATGTTTTACTTGTGATTTGAATGATATACTTTGTTTGTGATTTAAATTATCTAATAGTGGTTAATGAAAGATACATACAATAGATCCTCTAAGGCTATAGAATTTTGTTCATGCTAGATGGTCTAGTGAACATGTTGAACGTGTAACAGGTTTGCTTAAAATAATTAATTTTGAAAACAAAAATTCTTCTATATGCATATATAAGTTAAAAGTGTGTTCAATCAAAGAGATATTATTTAGACACTAGACAATCTAGTTATCTCTAAATGATCTAATACCCCACTAAAGAGTCTCATACAAGAGAGTCTATAAGGTTTTGACGATAACAAACACTATAAGATGTGATAAGTATTATAATAAATTCTTCATGTGCAGAATTTATATAAACACATTAGATGATATGTCAAAAGTAAATCTGTTAGACAATATTATAGCACTAGTGCAAAAAGATTAAAAGAATACTCCTTATTAAGTGTGGGTTTGCGCTTAAACGCATTTGTAAAAAATGCGGTGGCATTTTTGAAATTAATTTGATTTACAAGTGCGGTTTTTCTTATAATCGCACTTATAAATCAATGCCCAATGATTTACAAGTGCGGTTTTACTTTACAACCGCACTTGTAAATGTTTTTTACCCTAAAAATTTGAAGCGCGCCACTCCAGTTTCACACTTTCACTTTCTTCTCCACTCTGGCCTTCGTTTTCACTGTTCTTGTGCTCGCGTCTTCTCTGCATCTTCGTTCCTTTTTGCCATTGTAAGTTTCGCAAATCTCTTCATTGGCATTGGCATTTTCGTTCCTTACTAGTTTTCGTTGGCATTGGCATTTTAGGTTACTGTTCCATTGGAATTGCTCCTTCATATTTGCTCTTCGCTGGTCTGTCGCTGCTCCGCCACCGCTTCCGCCGCCGCCGTTGTCGCGTGCCTCTGCCACTCTGATCACCAGCAACCTTGGTTCACCGAAAGGTTGGTGTTTTCTTTAAAAAATTTTGAATTTTTATTTAATATTTTGAATTTATATTTTTGTGTATTATAATTTATATATTATTATATAAAAAAATTTATTATATAATTTGTATTTTCTTAAATTTATATTATATATTTAGTTAGTTGTTAATTACGTTTTAATAAAAGTTTTATGTTATGTTAGTTGTTACTTTTAGAATAGAATTATCGTGTTTGGATTGAGTCCGGGGGTGTTCGACCCTCGAAAAATGTGTGAGATAGAATACTAATTATTAGAAAATCCAAACTATTCCAGAATATATAATGGATCGAGGTTGGATTAATGTTGTTCGTATAAGTGATGAGTACGAAAGGGGAGTAGAAGAATTTATACAATTTGCGTAGCGTAACGCGATTATTAGTGGTCATGATGGAGCAAAGATCAGGTGTCCGTGTGTTAACTGTTTGAATGGAAGGATACTGGATGTGAATATCATGATGGAACACCTGTTATGTGATGGGTTTCTTCGATCTTATACAACTTGGACATAGCATGGTGAATTATTAAATTTACCACGTGTTTCCGTAACTGAAGAATATGTGGGTTCTACCATGGATGAAGCAGTACACGATGATGGAGATGATGATCGATTGGAGGACATGATTCGTGATGTGGGAGCTGAGTGTTTTGCAAAAGCGCATGGATATGGAAGTATGTCAAGAGATGCAAAGACTCCTTTGTATCCTAGATCAACTAACTTCACACGGTTGTCGGCGGTGTTAAGATTGATGAATTTGAAGGCAATAAACGGATGGACTGATAAAAGCTTCACGGAATTGCTCCAGCTATTGAAGGATATGCTTCTAGAGGGAAATACTCTACCTAATCGTAATTACGAGGCCAAAAAGATTCTTTGTCCAATGGGTATGGAGTACAAAAAGATACATGCATGTCCTAATGATTGTATATTATACCGGAAAGATTTTGAATTGTTGAAAAGTTGTCCGAGGTGTGGGTTATCACGTTATAAGTTGAAACAAAAAGATGATGATTATATTGATGAGATGGAAAAGCATGGACCCCCAATGAAGGTTATGTGGTATCTTCCCATCATTCCAAGGATGAAGCGTTTGTTTGCAAACCCAGACGATGCTAAGAATCTTAGATGGCATGCAGATGAGAGGAAATGCGATGGCATGTACCGACATCCAGCTGATTCTATTCAGTGGAAGAAATTTGATGATGACTTTCCAGAGTTTGGTAAAGAATCAAGAAATATCCGACTTGGTTTAGCTACAGACGGAATGAATCCGTTTGGTAATATGAGTACAAATCAAAGTTCATGGCCTGTATTACTAGTTATTTACAACTTACCTCCTGGATTGTGCATGAAGCGAAAATACATGATGTTGTTTATGATGATATCCGGTCCGAAACAGCAAGGGAATGATATTGATGTTTATCTAAGTCCCCTAATTGAAGATTTGAAGTTAATGTAGGACCAGGGTGTTGAAGTATTTGACGAATTTGCTAATGAAACTTTCAAGCTTCATGCCATGTTATTTTGCACCATCAATGACTTTCCGGCATATGGTAACTTATCAGGTTATAGTGTTAAGGGTCATAAAGCGTGTCCAATATGCGAAGAAGACACTGCTTCTCAACAATTGAAACATGGAAGGAAAACAGTATATCTTCGGCATTGGAGGTTTCTTAGAAGTCATCATCCTTACCGGAGGTTGAAAAAAGCCTTTAATGGACACCAAGAAGGTAGTGGTCCACCAACTCCATTAACCGGTGTTGAGGTTTACGAAAAGGTAAATAACATAGACCACACCTTCGGTAAGTAAAAAAAAAAGTCATCTGTGACAAATATTTGGAAGAAGAAATCAATCTTCTTTGATCTTCCGTACTGGTCGAGGTTAGAAGTCAGACATTGTATAGATGTAATGCATGTTGAGAAGAATGTGTGTAATAGCTTAATTGGTACACTTCTTAACATTAACGGGAAGACGAAGGATGGTTTAAATGCTCGTTTAGATTTGATTGAGATGAACATACGCGGCGAGTTGGCACCCATAGAAATGGGTAAGCGTACATATTTGCCCCCAGCCTGTTACACAATGTCAAAAGATGAAAAAAATTAGTTTTTGTCGATGTCTAAAAGGTGTGAAAGTGCCACAAGGACATTCCTCAAATGTGAAGAGCCTAGTGTCAATGCAAGATTTGAAGTTAATTGGGTTGAAGTCTCATGATTGTCACATCTTGATGCAACAGTTGTTGCCGGTAGCTATCCGTGGGATCTTACCAAAAAATGTTAGACATACCATAACCCGTTTGTGCTCATTCTTCTCTTCCATCTGTTGTAAAGTCATTGATCCCTCAAAACTAGATGAACTTCAAAATGAAATTGTTGTTATCTTATGTGAATTGGAGATGTTTTTTCCTCCGTCTTTTTTTTTACATCATGGTTCATCTAGTGGTGCATCTGGTAAGAGAGGTTAGATTGTGTGGACCAGTGTACTTAAGATGGATGTATCCTGTTGAGCGGTATATGAAAATTTTGAAAGGTTATGTGAAAAATCATTATCGTCCAGAGGCTTCAATGATTGAAAGGTACATAGCTGAAGAAAGTATTGAATTTTGTTCAGAGTACATGACAAAAGCAAATCCAATAGGTGTTCCAGCTAATTCATGGCACCACAGGCGTTCTACAAGTAAATGTTTACGTGGTGTGAATATTGTAAGCAAATCTCGATCAGAAGTCTTGCAAGCACATTTGTACATATTGAATAACACAGATGAAGTTGTACCTTACATAGAAGCTCATAAAGCCACTGTGAAGGCAAATAACCCAAGACAAGCAAAGAAATGGGTCTTGATGGAACATAATAGAACTTTCATGCCTTGGTTTAAAGACGAGGTGTTCAAGGATTCAACGGCATCAGAGACCTTGACCTGGTTGGCTGCTGGATTGAAGTTTGATGTCATCTCATGTACAACATACGAAGTGAATAATTGTATATTTTACACGAAGTCCATGGATGAAAAGAGTACAGTTCAAAATTCTTGTGTTACTCTTGAAGCCGAGTCAATGCAGTTTTCGACTTCGAAAGATACAAATCCAGTACTTGGATCAATGGCATACTATGGGTTTATAGAAGAGATATGGGAGATTGACTACACTAAGTTTTCCGTTCCAGTTTTCAAGTGTAAATGGGTTGACAATAAAAGTGGGGTTAAAATTGATGATTCAGGATTCACACTATTGGACTTTCGAAAGATAGGGTATCGAGATGAGCTATTTATAATGGTTCAACAAGCATCTCAAGTTTTCTACGTGAAAGATCCTATGTCAGAACATTGGTATGTCGTTTTACACGGCAAAAAACAAGGGGAGACCATAGATGATATTGAAAATGGTGACCCCTGTTCATTCACACCAAAGATAATTAATAAAGATGACGATGTAGTTAATGATGTACATGCAACCCGTAAAGACCACAGTGAAGGAATTTACATATGAACTTTCAACCCCCATGCAACCTGTATATAAGCATTTTAGATTTAGATTTTTATGTATTATTTTTATAAGATTTTAATTCGATGCAGATTAACTAATGTTTGTTACCTAATTTTTTTAACAGAGACATGGATGACGATCAGACCCCACTCAAACCTCGATCCGGACGAGGCAGCAAAGGACCTACTAGATTGAAGCGTCTCGCATTGAGACGTGCTGCTGGTGAGAAGACACGTGTTGACATTGACGTCAACACTGGTGATGTGATTCCACTAGCACAATTAGAATGATTCTTGACATTCTTAGGAATCATCTTGAGTTGGTTATGAGATAGGCACTTTATCATAGAAATGGATCAAGGTTCTATGAACAAGAACTCACCAAAACTAGTGCCAAAACACAAACTCATATAGAAGTTCCAATTATAGTCAAATTGAACCGAACAAAAAGGCACAAAAGCTAAGTAAACTGAAATAGAATGCTGGAAATTAAATTGTACCGAACAAAAAGCTGGAAAAAGAAGAAGAAAGATGAAGAACAGCAAAGAACAACAAAAGAACCGAAGCAACACAAATTAAACTGAAACTGCCGAACCAAAAACAACAAGGAAACAAGCTAAGACAAGGAAATAACAAAAGAAGAAAGGAAGGAGAAGAGAGTTCTCATGAAGATGGATGTATGGTTGGATGATCACGCCACTAGAAGGATGGTTGCTCCTAGATGAGTGTGCTGCCGCCACTTGAGGACACCATGGATCCTTCAAGATAAGACTAGAGAAGAAGGCTCAAAAGCTCTCCAATGATCACTCAAAATTTGAGTATAGTTTCTTTTCTTTAAATTTCAAATCTGAATTTTACAAAGGGAGCACCTCTATTTATAGCCTAAGGTGCTGAAATGCAAGCTACACAAATTCAAAATCTCCCTCCTAAAAGCTTCTAGAATTGGCGCCTAAAACAATGCATGAGGAAGGTGTGACCTCTTCCTTCACTTTGGCACCTCCTATTCTACTCCTACACCTATCTACTAACACACACCCCCTAAGACTCCTAACTAAAGACTAAAAGATGCTTTAACAATAGAGGTTTCTAATGTTTCCCTCTAAGCACCTTCAACAAAATTCTTTATTATTTAATACTTGACCTTGCCCTTCATAGGATGGACTTGGGTTTGGGCTTGGGCTTTGGGCTTGGGCCTCTCTTTATTTTATGTCTTCTTTTAATTTTGAGAAGATTAGAAGGAAGAACTTCAAGTGTGATGGTGAATTGCCTCTTCCTTCATTAATAAAAACCTCCTTTACTTGACTCTCATCAACTGGAGTGGCTTTTGGTCCTAAGACAGATGAGTTTATGAGCTATCTTGGAGTTGTTTCTCGTGAGAGGCTCTCCATTCTAATTAATTCATGGGATGAGGTGTCAGAGGTCGACCGGAACATGATCTGGGAGGATGTTCTGGTAAGCTTTACATTTTGATATAATGCTTTTTAATATTCATTGATTAATTTTAATTTGCTGATGTTATTTTGCAGGCAAACTTTGAAATTCCTGATGTGGAACCGCTTCGATCAAAGATTATATCCAATATCGGACTCAAATTTCGTACCTTTAAGTCAAGACTGACTTCGAGATACATTTTTGGCGACCTTAAAGACGAAAATCCATGTTTAAAGTACAAACATACTGATGAAGAGACATGGCGTCTTTTTAAAGAAAGCCATCAAAATGAGGCTTGGATGGTAAGTGAAGTAACTTAACTTTTTTTGTTTATATAACATTAATAAGTTTATCTTATTTACTTCAGTTTGTTTATTTCAATTATGACAGGATCGTCGGAAGAAAGCTCAAGAGATAGCTTTGAAGAATCTTACCCCGCACGTTATGTCTCATTCGGGGTATCGAAAACTTGAGCAAGCACTGATGGTGGAAAAGGAGAAATCTAAACAGGGGACGCTGTCTGAGAATGTGGAAACAGGGGTCACTTCTCCTCCATCACCACCTTTTCGCCATGTAAAATGGAAGAGGGCCCGAATTAAAAAGTCGGGTGCACCAAGTTCTGAGCAATCCGGGGTTATCATCGAAAAAATTGTAAGTTATTTTTGTTATTTTCATTTATTTTAAAGCATTAATTATATTAATGCTTGAAAATATGATTTTTGTGTACTCTTGCAGGATTCCTTGGAATCCTACGATAAATTTGTTGCTGAAGGTCGTCACGATATCCTAGTTGAAGCAATAGGACGACCTAAGCACTTTGGTCGTGTTCGTGCAGCTAGACAAGGGGTCGGAATTAAACTATATTTTGGAGTTTCAGAACGACAATCATCCTCCTCCTCCAAAGAGAACGAAACTCAAATGAAGACTAAGATACGTGAAGAATTAATGGAGGAGATGAGAAAGGAGACTGATTTGATGTGGCTAGAGATGAAAAAGGAGAATGATCGAATGCGACAAGAGTTTCTATCGCAACAAGTTTGTGCTGAGCCGATTGAACCCCTTGTTAGTTCCACTCCCAAGAGCACAAAGGGGAGTTGTGCGGCTCCTCCAACATCAAGGGATGATATCAATGGGCAGACGAAGGATTGTGAGCTACTGGTAGTGGGCGGCAAACTTCCTCGGGTGGTGGCCCTTGGAAAAGTCTATCAAGACGCCACCACCTTACATAGCGTTCCTCTCTCCCCTGATGTGGCGAAGGTAACATTTGAAAAAGTACGATTTCCTGATGCTCGTGTTCCACTACCTTCAGATGAGGTAACCACTGTGGCCGATGCATTTCAGACATTCGTTGCCTGGCCCAGAGAGCTCATTCGATTTATGCCCGAACCTCATGTAATAATTTCATTTCATTATATTATTTTTTATTTATATTTATATATTACATATAATTTAATACAAATGTTGTTTATCTTGTAGAAACCTTTTCGGCCACCAAGTCCGGAAAAGAAGCGTGAGGTTCCAGTTGACAATCCTATAGCTTCCTTACGTCTCATTGCTAGTCAGATTGGCAATGAACCTTTTCCAGTTCCGTGGGATGATACATTTTTTAAAATAAACACTGAACTGCCACTGTTGATGTACAACACAGATTTATCAGAATTTATATCTGGGAATCAGGAGCTCAAAATAAGTATAATTCAATTTTTTATGATGTAAGTATCTTTACCTATTATTCAATTTACTTTATGTTAAATTATTATTAATTATGCTTTAACTAAAAACTTGTAGGTTTTTGCATAGAGTCTGTATCACTGAGGGGAAGGAAAACATGTATGGATTCTTAGATCCTGCATATACTAATCCCGTTGGACCAAACTCATATGAGACTCAAGCATACATCACTAACGCCCTGGAAAAAGAGGGAAAACAAATTTATTTTTGCCCTTATATTAATGAGTAAGTTTAATTATATGTCATCAATTATTATTATTTCATGTTTTAAATATTTACTAACTCTTTTCATGGATGATATAGGCATCATTGGCAGTTACTTGTCTTATCAATGGTTGATAAGACTGCTGTGTGGTTTTGTTCCCTACACAAGAAGATTCCCACAAAATTTAAGGATATCATTGATACGTAAGTACATTATAAACTTAACTTTGTATATGTTACTAATTAACCATCTACTAAAGAGGTTTTTTGTATTAACCAGTTCATGGCGTGGATATAACATCCTAAAAGGTCGATCCAGTTCAAATAATTTGAACTGGATAAGAATAAAGGTTTGTAATTTTTTCTTTCTCTATTATCATTGTTTATCAATATACTAACATATTACTTTTTATTGAATTATAGTGTAATAAACAACCAGGAAGCTATGAGTGTGACTATTACATTATGCAATGGATGATTACCATTATAAGACTAGGTGTTAAAACTGGTTGGAAAGAGGTACTATATGTTAAATCATTTTTATAATTCTTGAACATATATATATCTAAAAACTAATTTATGTCAACTATATTTTGCAATGCAGTTATTCACAGAAGAAACACCAATGAATTCGGAAGGCATTTCATATGTTAGAGAATCTTGGTCCATATATTTCATAAATTTTTATAACTCTAGCATAGGTAATCAATAGTGGTTTTATTATATGTAATTTGATTACTTGTAAATGTACATTTTGATGCTCTCAATTTATATCTATATTTCTGTATTTGTCTGGCTGGGTTTGATCATTATGCAGGTTAATTTATATGGTTTAGGGACAATACAGATTGCACTTTAAAAAAAAAAACATTATTTACAAATGCGGTTATTTACCAAAGCCGTATTTGTAAATCAAAAAATAAAATTTACAAATGCGGCTATTACCAAAGCCGCATTTGTAAATGTGATTTACGAATGCGGTTATTACCAGAGCCGCATTCGTAAGGTTATTACCAGAACCGCATTCGTAAATCTTAAACCCCTAAACCCTCCTTCAGAAGAAGATACAAATGCGGTTATTTTAAATAACCGTATTTGTAAATCTAATTTACAAATAAAGCTGATGATGAGTTAGTTGAAAGTATGGCCGCATTTGTAAATCAGAGAGATACAAATGCGTGCTGATCAAATGCGGTTCTATAGCCGCATTTGTAAATGTAAAATAGCCGCATTTATTTTACATTTCTGCACTAGTGTAGTATTATATTGCCTAGATGATTTCTTAAGTTAAAACTTGTTAGATGGTTTCATTGTATTTAAAAGAGTAAGACAAATCTACAATTTTAACATGTTAAAAGTGATTAACTTGTTACAGTGTATAACTTAACTATACATGCTAAACAATTTTACTCTTTTAAACATGTTAGACTATATAGTCATTTTCTTCTTCACGTTATAAGTTTTATTGGAAAAAGGAAGTTGCTACACTATGATATTTGCGTCACTACAACATTTTTGGCTTTAGACCACGCTAAAATAGACCACGGATATAAAAGTGTTGCCTAAACATACTAAAAACCACGGTTTTAGTAGAGTGGCTTAAAATATATAATAAGCCACGGTTTTAAAAGTGTTGATACTTTAGGCCATGGTTATAAAATCGTTAATAGTTTAAGCCACAGTTATTTATGTGTGGTCTTTTGAATTAAAAAAATCTAAAATAAAATCCAATTTTTGTGGAAAATTTTTCGTTTTCTCAGTGACTAAAGAACAGACCTCTCATCACTATTCACCTACGTTCTTGCTTACGAACGTCTCGCGAACATATTTGCGGTTCTCCCTCAGTTTTCACGTTCTCCCTCACTTCTCACCTTCTCGCCGCGTTCTCCCTCACTTCTCACCTTCTGACCGAGCGTTTCCTCACTTCCGAGACATTTTCACTGCGCGTTCTTCATCACTGACACCCTGGACTGGACGTTCTCACTGTCGTTAGTCGGGCTATCCTCACTGAACCCACTGGACATTCTCACTCATTTCAGGTACACTGTATCTCTCTCGCTTTTAGGGTTTCGCTTTTAGGGTTTCGATTTTGGGTTTTGTTTGGTTTGATTGAATTTTGTTTTGGTTAGGTTTGATTGAATTTTGTTTTGGTTTCATTAGTTTCATTTAATCTTTCACGTTTCGTTAAGTTTAATTTGGGGATAGAGGTTTCTTTTCATAGACTATAATTTGGGGACAAAGGTTTCCTTTTTCGTGAATTGTAATTTGGGGACGAAGAGGGTTTTGAGAAAATTTTTATAAAATAATTTATGTCATTGTTAGTAATCTACCTCTAATTTTGTTCATAAGTGGTCACAGAAGTAGATTAGCAGCCGTGGCTGGTTTTCAATTTGACAACATAGAAGTTGTAGATACTATAGTTGGTCTAGAATTGTTGAAATGGGAAGGGAAGGATTTTTTCAGTGCTATCCATCATATTGTCAAAATTCCAGCAGCTGGAAATGTTGCAATTTTACCATTTTTGTTGCAGAGTATTAGAAGAGGGCTAGCAGTGGCAATGGACAGCTTTTGGATAGTTCTTATTTTATAGCAGCAACAAAGTGGTTTCGTTTTGTGCTTCTTTAGGGTGAGGTAGCTAGTTGAGTTTTCTCTATAACAGCTGGTTTATTGTTTTTATGCTGGCTTTTATGCAAAACCCTTCACTGTGACTCTAGCTACCAATCTGTTGAACGTTTTTTAATTTTCCTACTTGCTTGTTAATTGTAAATATTATACTATGTACACACATGCATCTTGCTTCCTACTGCTGGTGTCGTTACCTTTACGAACACTGCATATAACATTAATATTTTTGGCTTAATCAACTGATATGGGAATATGGCAAAAAAATCAATTGAGGTTAGTGTTACCCTTTGTGAAGAAGAGTATTACAGGGCACCAAAGAAAAGGGACTTCCATATAGATGTTTAATACGAATAAGAAGAGAAAAATCAAAACTATTAGCATAAGACAAAGCTTTATATATACTATAGATCCGTAGTTCTGTTCTGGTACACTAATGTATAATATATAAATTTTGACCATGGCCTCTTGTTTTCTACACCATATAGTTTGACATGACGTCTCACACCTTGACCACGAATTATGGCTTGCAATCTTATGACTCCCTTCAATGCTCTTAATGCTTTCCTAGTCTGTTACACTCCTAGTTTCAAGTTCATGAGTTTAAAATTGTTTAACTTTTTAGTGAGTCCATTTATATTTGTTTTATTTGAGTGGATACACTTGAGTAAAGAGAATCAAATTGATGAAAAGTGCAACAGCATGTGCAGTAGCAACTGCACCATAACTCCATTTATATGTTTTATTTTTGCTCTTAAAGAACATCCTATATTTGATATTGAAGAAAAATGGGTGAAAGCCAAGAGTCAAATTTAGAGATTTAAAATACATATTTCATAATTCTTACTAAACAATTAAGATGTTTTAGTCATCTCCATTCTATTTTATTTTTATAACGTAGTTGTTCTATTCATTTGTCAACATAAACGAAACCTACCCTAGTAAGGACCGAAACTGTCACTGTTCAACTTTCATTTTCAGTAACAATTATTTATTGGCCAATAGGACTAAAATATACCATGAACAATGATACTTTTTTATTATAAAAAAGTAAAAGAAAGAAAACCACATATAAATGCACACAAGAATATTTTTGTTTTTATTTTCTCTTAAGTAAAACATGTATAATTTATTCTATATTCTGAATAGTTTAATTCATATATATGTTGTTGTTAGTGCAGTTTTTTTTTGAAAAATCCAGCATCTGATTAAAACTCTTGCTGATAGGAATTCCTATTGGATGACTTCACAAAAATTAAATTCTTTGAGTTTCATATATTTATGTGAATTTAGCTCTTTGTTTTGTTTAGGCTACCTTTGAGATTTCTTTCAAATTCTTCATGTTGTTATTGTTGAAACTAAAAAGGAGCCTTAACTAGGGGAGCAAATAAAAGTAAGAGTGCTTAAAGAAATTATGATTGATTTACTATGTCATTTTAATGGTCTTTTTAGAAATCATATTTCCACACGTTCAACTATATTTTATCTGAATCTTTGTACGTCTGGTTGATTTATAGGTACACTATAGAGTATATCCAAGTAATGTATTGCTTCCTTATACGAAGGTGAAGATAGTGTAAAGTGGAGTTTTATTAACTACTGAAAGAGGTTTGTTATGTGATAAACATACTTAACTTATTTATCATTTTAAATATTCAAAGCATATTTACTAGTTTGTTTCTTTAATGGTTATAAGTGTGCTGGAAATATTTGGATTCATGGACCTAGATCAAGTTCGGTAACTTAACTTGTGATTAACTCATATTAAATTGGAAGAGAACAAGTATTTATTTTATTTTATTGTATTATATTTTGGTAGTTGCTATATTTATTGTTTGAATTAGATTTAATTAGTATATATTTATGTATTTTTTGCAGCTTGAAGACAATGAAGAGTACGAAGACAATCTTGAAGAAAAATGAACTTATTAATATGTAGTAAAGAAACAATATATTATGTTTTTTAATTAAGTTTGTAATTTTAACTTTGAAGACTTGATCGTTATCATTATACTTTAAGACAAAAAAATTTATTATGTAGTTGGAATGAAATACATCTATTGAAATATGTGAAATTTCTTGTTGAGTCATTTATGTTTCAATACACGTTTATTCTTTTTATCCTGAACTTTTGTATGAGTAATTCTTCTAAAATTAAAGAAATATATTGTTGTTTTTGTCAATACTTTAAGCAACACTTTTAAAATTGTGGCTGTTATAAAGATTTTAGGCAACGGTTTTAAAATTGTTGTCTTTATGAAAACCGTGGCCTATTACCAACGGCCACGCTCACCTAGAGCACGGCTAAAAAACCGTTGCCTAAACTTTAGGCCACGGTTTTAATGCTTCAGACCACGGTTTTATGGTGTTGTCTAAAGTAATAATTGTTGTAGTGCGTAGACAGAAAAAAAAAAACAAAATTATCCTTTAATAATTAAAGACATAAAAATATAGAAGTGCACCATTTAGGGCACGATGAAGGAGTCTTATTAGAACAACAACCATCGCAGTTTGAACTGTGACAGTTGGAGCATGACCGACAGTTCACATCGCACTTAGGGTTCTCACTGTTGACACAAATTATGAAACACTCGCCATTGCAGCTGGTGCTTTTTCACTTAAAGCAGAACATGATATCAATGTCACACTTACTGTGGCAACTGGAACTGCGGCACTTTTTGCACTGAACAGCATACAACATCTTCTTTTCAGTGCCTTCTGCCTCCGTGTTTAGATTCTCCACCGTCACAATCACCACCGAGGAGAACCTCTTCTTCAGCCGGTTCACCAAGAAAACGATGTCCACGTTTTTGCCGCTCACAGCCACGTGGTCGTTGTCGTCAACTTCAAGTAATTTCTTTAAAATATTAAACATGTGCTATAAAATTGAAAAATAAATCAAATCTTATATAAATAAAAAATATTATTTTTTAAAATTAAAAACTCTGTAATAATGAAAAATAAAATATACTAAAAAAAATATAACGTAAATCATAAAAAATTATAATAAATAAATTATAACTTATAAACATAATAACTATACATAGAAATATATTAATATAAACACACAACAAATTAAATAAAAACATAACATCAAATAATTTCTTTAAATATTAAACATATACTATAAAATTAGAAAATAAATCACATTTTATATAAATAGAAAGTTACTATTTTTTAATATTAAAAAACCTCACAATAAAGCAATCTAAAAAATAATACAGCAACAAAAATATACCTTAATTAACCATAGAAAAAGATTTCATAAAAAGTTATAATAAAAATAAGGATAAAATAAAATGAAAAATGTTTAGTATTGGTGATGCCCATGATCCAACCCAGGTAATATTTTCAATGTTAATTAGATATAGTATATTCTTTTCTTTAAACAAAACTAAATCCAACCACTTTTAATAAAATATCTTATTAGAACTTGAAAAATAGGTATAACGTGATTTACTCTAATAACTAATATATAAATGGAAGATTTTATTTAACTATATTTTTTTTTACACTGGTTTATCATTATTTACATAATTTATATTTTATAAAATAATAAACAAACTTAAAACTTCTTTAAAATTTATGATGATTTGTTTCTTTATTTTAAATATTATATATATATATTAAACATTATACAATAAAAAAATTTAAATACTAATACATTCAAATGAAGCACTGTGATACATTTAAATGAGGGTAAATTTGGAAATAAGGGATGCTGACATGGCTTTCCCCCTACATCTCTTCATTTTGAGAGGAGAGGATATTTATGTTGAAGATGGTTGCTGCCCCTTCAAGATTGTGTTTGATGAAGACTTTTATGTACATTTCATGTGTATTTTTGTTTTGCTTTAAGTGTGTCTTAGGTAGTGCTTAGAGGTTGTTTAAGAAGGCTTTTTGCTGAGTAACTCACCTCATAACCACTGGCCATGTGATAAGAAAAAGCATAAATTTTCTTAAACTGTTTTTCACATGTTTTAAAAAAACACGTTTACTGCATAAAAATAAATCTGTTCTTTTCTAAATAAACAGATTCATTTTTACACTGATGCGTTGGCTAAGTCTTGTGAAAATTAGATTTTGTGCATCATGTATTTTGACTAAGTCTTCTACCTTTCAAAACGACTGAATTTTAAATAGTTAAACTTTCTCTGTTTTTGTTTTGAAAAATAAATCTGTTCATCTGTAAATGAATAGATTCTTTTTGTCTCTGGTGCCATGTCAAGCTTAAACGTTTTTAGTTTTATCTCTGCACCAGAATGGTTGACTAAGTCTCCTCTCTTAACAGATTCTCTAACTGTTTTTTGAAAATAAATCTGTTCATTTTATTTTCAATCTGTTCATTTTATAACATCTTTAACTGTTTTTCAAAATTCTGTTATAAGTTGGTTTTCTATAAAATGAGAACTTGTTTTCTGAGTTTAAACATCGTTCATACATTTGCAAAAACAAGTTTTACAGCAGAGAATCAAAAGTTTACAAAGGATTAGCATTTGTTCTTCAAAGATTTCGAAAATCACAAAGTGTTTGTTCTTGGTTTGGTTCCAAAAGCTTGGTGTGAGGTGTTGCTACTGTTCTAGCAATCTTGCCTACTGGTTTAAGGCAGATCTTTGTATCCTCAATCAGGTGTATTCGTTTCACTTCTCATTTCTTGTAATAGTTTGATTGAACACTCTTCTTGATAGGTTTTCTTGGAGAGTGTGTGTGAGCTGAAATAGGTTTTTTCAGCAAGAGTACCTAAGTTCTTGTAGGTTTCAAGAACAGTGGGAATTGTGTTTGTTTGTACTGTGATTTAGTGAATTTCACCTTGGTTTTAGGTGAAGACTGGATGTAGCTCAGTTGAGTGAACCAGAACTGCCTTGTGTTCATTCTCTCTCAATCTCTGCAATTAAGTTTCTGCATAATTGTTAAAACAGCAAAGAAATAAATCTGTTTAATCAATAATAAATCTGTTCTTTCTGGGCTCAGTTCATACTGTTCTTAACTTCTGAAAAAGTTGTTCGATTATGATAAGGACATATAATTTTTTTAAAAAACCACTGGAACAGATTGACTGTGATAGGTTGCTCAAGAAATTGTCAAAGCTATTAATTGAACCTTAAACAATTGCTTAAAATTGAAGCTTGCTGTTCTGTGATTCATTGTTCTTAATTTCTGGAAAATTGTTTGATATCAAGAAGAACATTCATAGTGTGTTAAAAGCCACTGGAACAGGTTGATTGTAAAGGTTACTCAATTAATTGGCATGCTATCAATTGAACCTTAATCACTTGCTTGAAACTGAAGTTTGTTGTTTTGTGTTTCACTGGTTTTCATTCTAATATCAGTGTGTGTGCATCTGGAAAATCTATCTGCATAATCTTGTGATTAACCTTGTTGTATAAACGCTTTTCAAACAAAAACAGTGCTGAAATAAATCTGTTCATTTTCACATAAATCGATTTATTTTCTGTAAACTGTGTTAAACACTGTTTCTGCGAGAAAGTTTTAAAAGGTCAATTCACCCCCCCTCTTGAACTTTGGCACCATTAAACCCAACAATTTATTGTTCACAGGTATATCCTCTCCCTCTCTTCCTCACACAACCATAGATCCAAATAGCTGATATCCCCTCACTTCTTTGCCTGTGAACAGTACATCCATAAAAGCAAACAGGGGGTTAGTGATTTTCTCAAGAAAAATCAGCAAATCAAAGTGAAAACTAGTGAAGAAAAGTGCAAATCAGAGTGTTTGTGTAGCAAATATGTATGCAGCAAGCAAGACAAAGTAAGGCAACAAATAAATCATAGTAAGAGTACAGGCCATACAAACCATAAATTTCTCCCCCTATTTGTCTTCACAAATAGACTCAAGGAGGGATAAAAATAGAACTTAAAATAGAGTTTGTGAGTCAAGAATTCCTAACTCATTTCTGAGAAAGAAGAACTTGTCCTTTGGCAAAGGTTTAGTGAAAAAAGCTGCCAGTTGCTTTTCGGTTGCAATGAACTTCACCTCACAGTCTCCATTACTAACATGATCTCTAATGAAATGGTGCCAGATGTCAATATGTTTTGTCCTAGAGTGTTGAACTTGATTTTTTGTGAGATTGATGACACTTGTATTGTCACACATAAGAGGTACTTTGCTGACATTTACTCCAAAGTCTTCAAGCTATTGTTTAATCCAAAAAATCATAGCACAATAGCTTCGTACAACAATGTATTCTGCTTTAGCAGTGGAGAGTGTTACACAGGCTTGCTTCTTGCTCTGCCAGGAGATAAGACTAGAGCAAGTAAATGACAAGTTCCACTTGTGCTTTTCCTATCTAGTTTGCATCATGCAAAAACCGAATCAAAGTATCCAACTAAATGTACAGGAGAATGAAAGGGATAACCCAACTGTGGATGTGCCTTTTAAATACTTCATAATTCTTTTGGCAGCTTTAAGGTGTGATTCTTTCGGATTGGATTGGAATCTTGCACAAAGACATATTGCAAACATAATATTTGGTCTGCTGGATGTAAGGTAGAGCAAAGAGCCAATCAAACCCCTATATTTGGATTGGTCTACTACAGTTCCAACTGCATCAGCATCTATGTAGCAGCTAGTAGACATTGGTGTAACCGCCTCTTTGCATTTCTCCATTTCAAACTTTTTGAGGATCTCCTTACAATACTTAGATTGACTAATGAATATGCCATCTTTAGATTGTTTGATCTGTAGTCCCAAGAAGATGGATAGTTCCCCTATCATTTACATTTCAAATTCACCCTGCATGGCTGTCACAAATTCTTTACACAACCTATCATTAGTAGCACCAAAAATAATGTCATCAACATATATTTGAACTAAGATAATGGCAGAATTTGATTTTTTAATAAAAAGAGTTTTGTCAACCTTCCCTATTTCATAGTTATGAGACAAGAGGAAACTATTGAATTTCTCATACCACTGCCTTGGTGCTTGTTTGAGACCATACAAGGCCTCCTTCATCTTGTATACATGCTCAGGTGTTGATGATCTATAAACCCGGGTGGTTGTGAGACAAAAACCTCTTCATTGATAATTCCATTAAGAAAGACACTCTTCACATCCATTTGGAACAGTTTTAATCTGCTCATGCAAGCAAAAGCCAATAGCAACCTTACAACTTTTAATCTGGCCACTCGTGCAAAGGTCTGATTATAATCTATTCCTTCTTCCTGATTGTACCCTTTTGCAACAAGTCTTACTTTGTTCCTTGTTATCACGCTTGATTCATCTACCTTGTTTCTGAACACCCACTTGGTTCCAATGATGTTCATCTGATCTGTTTCGGGAACCAGGAGCCACACATCATTCCTGACAAATTGATTTAGCTCCTCATGCATAACAACAATCCAATTCTCATCCTTGAGAGCTTCATCAATTGATTTGGGTTCAACTTGAGAGACAAATGCCATGTGTCTGCAGTAGTTTGCTATGGTTCTTCGTGTTGAGACACCTTTATTGATTTGCCCAATAATGTTTTCCATAGAAAGATCCTTTGGAATCCTCCATTCCTTTGGTAGCTCCTTCTGTGGCAGAATATCAATTTGTTGATTCTGCGGATCAATCGATTGATTTTTTGGGCAGGTTTCCAGATTTTTCAAAAAGATGTTTTGTTCGTCTTCTTCTGCACAATTTCTTAGAGAACCTTGTTCTGCAGGGTTAGTGTCATCAAATACAACAAGTATAGACTCTTCTTCAGTCATGAGTCTTTTATTTTAAACCCTATAAGCATGATTAGATAAAGAGTAACTAAGAAAAATATTAATATATGCTTTTTCATCAAATTTTCCAAGATTTTCTTTGCCATTATTTAGAATGTAACACTTACATCCAAAAATACCTTTAGATGACCTATGTTGGGTTTCCTTCCATTGAGCAGTTCATATGGAGTCTTCTTCAAGATAGGTCTTATGAGAACCCGGTTCATCACATAGCATGCAATACTTACAGCATTTGCCCAAAAGTACTTTGGTAGGAAGATTCACTCAAAATTGTCCTAGCCAGTTCTTTAAGTGATCTATTATTTCTTTCCACCACACCATTCTACTGAGGTGTCCTTGGTGTAGAAAAATTGTGAAAGATACCAAGCTTTTCACAAAAGGAGCTAAATCTCTCATTTTGGAATTCTCCCCCATGATCACTATGGATGGCACATATGTCGGTGCAGCAAGTGTTCTGCAATCTCTTGGCTAGCTTCTTGAAGGTAGAGAAGGCATCACTTTTTTATTCCAGAAACAATGTCCATGTGAAGTAAGAGCATAGTAATTCCCACCAAGACTCATTGTTCTTCATGGACCAAAGAGATCCATGTGAAGTAGCTCGAGGGGTTTTGAAGTGGAAACCATATTTTTCAGTTTAAAAGAATGTTTAGTTTGTTTCCCCTTTTGGAAAGCTTCACATATATGATCTTTTTCAAACTTGAGCTTAGGTAGCCCTACAACAAGTTCATTCGAAATCAGTTTGTTCAAGTGATGTATATCAATATGAGCAATTGTTATATGCCAAAGCCATGATTCCTCATGCTTGGTTAAAAGACAACCTTGTTAGAATATATGGCTTTAATCAAGAGGGGGGAAGGTGAATTGTTTATGAAATATTTTTGAAAACTTTGAAGGTATAATGAAAGTCAATGAAGAATCACAGAGAAAGAAACTAAGGAAAGCAAAGCACAAAGCTATTTTAGTTGATTTCCAAAATATAAACCAGTTGTTTTTGCGATTCAACCGGTTGTTTTTATCAGCAGTTAATAAAAACAACTTAAAATAGATATATGTAAGATCAGGGAAAGAGAGAATCACACAAAGAGATTTATACTGGTTCACTCTTACACCAAGAGCTACATCCAGTCCCCAGAAACCACTGGGTAATCCACTATGCAATCAAAACCAAATTACAAACACCACACACCAAAGCAGAGACCTTGAACCTCTCAAGAAACACACTACCTTTGGCAAACCACACCAAGAGTGTTGATCTTGAATACCTCAAGAACACACAACTCTCCTTGGAAACACAAATATAGAAATACAGTAATCAAGGAAGAAGGGAATAGAATACACCTAGGTATTACAAAGCTTAAAGTTCAAAATTACAACCCAATCTTATTCCACACACTTAAGAATGATCCAAAGCTCTTTCAAATCTTGGAAAAACTGTTTTTGATAAACTCTTTTTCTTACTCCAAGATTAAGAGCGTAAAACCACCTTTATATAGACCAACCAAGTGGTCAAAAACATTTAATAAAGGAGCCAAGGTAGTTAGGATCATTTAAAACATATTAAAACCACTTAACAGAATTTTGTTAAGGTTTTCAGAAAAACAATCGATTGTTTTGTCGAAACAATCGGTTGAATTGACTTGACAGCAAAGTCAAGCTTTTCAAAACCTTTTCAAAAACTACTAAGGTAAAAGAACCTGTTGTTTCAAAATTTCAACTTGTTGAAATTTCAACAACATTTTAGAAAACTCACCTCTTTAAAAGGTTAAAGATTCAAATGAACTTGGATCATCTTAAGGAGTGAATTAACAAGTTTCAAACAACTAGACAACACACACACACACCCAACTGCAAGGTCTTCAAGCTTTCCTCTTGGATTTTGAGACATCAAAGCATCTTGTTCAACAATCTCCCCCTATTTGATGAAGACAAATCCCTAGTTTGTTTGTGTTGTTGTTGTTTTTGAACTTGAAAGGTCCTACAAAATAGAATTTGTGCATATACAAAGCAAGTATAACAACAAGATACCAAGGCACACAATACCAAGAATAACCTGTTTGCATCAGTGTTTTACAACATTGAAAATCAGCATATAGCAGCAACATAATAAATCAGAAAACCAGTGTGTGTAGCAGCACCATTGCAGCAACAAATCTTTGATACCATATTAGAATTGCAACAAAATCTATGGTGTATCAGAGTTATGACAACAGCAGAATTAAAGTACCATAGAGTCCAAGAAACCAAAATATCTCCCCCTTTCTTTTCTTCACCCAACAATTCTATTCAAAGTCAATGTTTTCTTCAGACCTCTCACCCTTCAAGATATTATTTAATATCTCAGCCCTTTCCCTTTGATCCGAAACATCAATTCCAAAAGCTTGAGGGAGACATCAAAGTATTGCTTTCATCAAGTTTTGAAAGACGATTAGTAGCAGTAAGAACCAAAACTTGAGCATTTTGAGCAGTAGTAAAACCATCTCACAGAGCTATGAATTCAGATTTCATGCTTATCATCAATCCAAGAATCTTCTATCCTGTTGCAAAATTTCAACCGGTTGTTGTTCCTGCCGGTTGACCTAAAACGTCTTCGTGCGTCTACGTCACTCTCACGTCCATAATCTCTGCGCTTGCACGTGTTTTTTCTTTAATTAATGTCTGAAAACACAAAGACAAAGGGCGCCCTAGAGGTCGTTTGCACTCCGACACTCAAGTCAATCTTAGGGCTAGGAAACACCAAAATTGTTTAACGTCAGAATATAATTGTGTGTGTTAAGCGGCGCAAATGAATAGCGTACCTTGCTAAGTTTGTTACTTCCCTTTATATAGGCTGAAACTAGGGATTCCTCTTTACCCAGAATGGGCTTTCTGATGGGGTGGGCCCAACACTGTCGTTACCCACTCTTAGGATAACCTAGTGCGTGGGGTTCCCTTATTGGAGTGCAACCTCTGACGGGGTGACCACCTGGATGCCTCCTCGTGCACCTAATCTCTGAGGTCACCCGCCTTGGGAGCACCCTACTTGTTCACGTGCCATGCATGTAGCTCGCCCCTGGAACGTGGACCTCGAAGGTCGTATCTTTTCCAGTGGCTTTATACTCGTGTTACGCCCGAACGCGTCATCCACTCCACACGCATGGACTCTCATGACCTAGGCTCTTCCCTTACTAATAATTGGTGTGTGGTCTAGGATCCACCTCTCGTGGCCCAGCTCTGATGTTCGGGTCCCGATGTCCGACCTCTCCACACTTTCTAGTGGCACGTCGGGACATCCTAGTGACCGATGCTTGACCACTCTTTGGTTCCTTGGCGCACGTGCCTCGCGAGACACTGACCATGCCGCTTGTGGGTCCCTGCTTACGTGGCCCAACATTAGTAGTGGTCAACGACGCCTGAGGACTGGTCGGTACAGTTGTTTTACAGAATCAATCGGTTATTTTTCTGGACAGGATTCCAGCTCTTACAAAATGATGCTCTGCCTATCTTCTTCTGCATAATTCTTTGTAGAATCATGATCTGTATGATTGATTTCATCGAACACCGCATGGACAGACTCCTCCACAGTCATGGGTCTCTTGTTGTAGACTCTATATGCATGACTAGTTGAAGAATAGCCAATGAAGATGCTATTCATGAAAACCACTGAACTTCCAAGAAAACAACAGACATATACCCTTATGACCAGATTCTGAGGCATACATATTGTATATTTGACCAACAACTGGCTTTGAAAAGCATAAGCAGATTTAACCATTCATAAGCAATTTATAGCAGCTTCATTTAGAGGTGTCAAAGGCAAAACAACTGGTTGTTTTGTACTTTCAACTGGTTGTTTTCTGTGATAACAAAGAGAATATTTTCCATAATCAAGTAATCACCTTTTAAAGCGATAAAAAGTGCAGTATGCAATATGTTCATACTTTAACAAAGATAACCCCAAAAGATTTACTCTCTTTATCCTTGAAGATTCTCTTTTTGAGCAACCATTGTGCATGTGCCTAAGATGACTCTTGACTTTCAAAGACCTTTGCAAGACATATGCAAATGAAAAGTGTAGGTACAAGGATTGACTATGCTCTTGATGTTCTTTCTTTTAGCAAACATTCTTCAAGCCCTTGATTTGATCCTCTTTGATGAAGGGGGTGTGGGATCCATGAAGGCAAAAAGAAAAACCAGAAAACAGAATGAGACTTTTGGTAGATTTGAAAACCAACAAGAGATGTTGCAATGGGTTGTTTTTGTGAAGAAAAACAACTGCATATGATTTTATATATTCACAGAAAACAGTTCCAATCCTTGGCATTTAGTGGGTTTCAGTCTTCAAGAAAGAGAGTCTAGTCCAAGACTACACAGTGGCTCGTCTCTCAGTGACATATTTCACATGGAAGCACATACAGACTTTGACTAGTCATAAGGATTCTTAATTTTCCAAGAAATCATGGAATATATTCCATTTATGACAAAAGTAACACCCTTTTGAACGAAATCAGACCTATGATAAATGCACTTTGACCCATAACTGCTTGGGGAAAGAATTTGCAACAGACACAATGCAAAAACAAATTAATTCAATTTAATGCAGTGTTGTCAGAGGGAAACAATCGGTTGTTTCGTGAAAACAATCGGTTGTTTTTCTATGACAGCAATTTAAGCATTTCACAGATTTAGAATTGACAGGTAAAGATGATTCAGAATGATAGGTTTCATATTCACATTACATAGATGAAAGATAAAGACATTAATCAATATTTTTCACACTACAAAATTAAAGAAAAATTCAAGAGAAGAAAATAAAAACAAGGAAATTCTTATCCTTTTGACAAAGAGTTCTTTCAACATTATCCATGATCAAGAAATTTCACTTGGCTTCCAAGAGGACTAAGCTGGTACAACACAGTAATTGGAAGTCCATAAAGAATCTTTTCCCTTCATAAGCTTGATCTTGTGACTCAAGAATCCTTGATCTCTTAGCAATCCTGCAAAACCATGAAATCAAGCAACAAGATTTGGTCCCCTTATGAATTTGGGTCCAATGATGTTAGTAGGAGTCTTAGGAACCTCAAAAACCTTAGGAACCCATTTCAAAATACCTTTAGGAACAGAATATTTCCTAATATTGCAGAATCTAATAGAGTGGCCTCTCTTCATGCAATAAAAGCATGTAACAACCGGTCGTTTCGATTTTTCAATCGGTTGTTTTTCTGACAGTTTTGAAAAAGGCTTTGAAAACTTGCTTTGTGGATTAAAACCTAAACCTGCTTTTCCAAAAACACAATTTTGAGATGCCAAGACATTCTCAAAGTTGGATTTACCCTTTGAAAGCTTATCTACAATTTTCATAAGGTAGTGAGCCTTTTTTTCAAGAGATTCACAATTTTCACAAACAAGAGAGTCACACTTGCAAGAAGAGTTCTTGTAAAGCATTTCAAGATTCTCAAAATCAGTTTTTGAATTCTCCAACTCTTCTTCTAGTGCCTTGACTCTGTTTTCAAACCAGTTATTCAAGCCTTTCAATCGGTTGTTTAAGAGTGCCAAACGATTAGCTTCTTCATGTGTTTCTTTAAAAGCTTGAAGAAGTTGACTATAATTTTCAACATTTAAAGAAGCACAAGAACTTACACTACTTGCATCATCTTCTTCCTTGGCCATTAAACACAGATTGGCTTCTTTTTATTTTGCTTTCTTTTCCTTCTTGCTTGACTTCTTCTCCTTACTCTCTTTATTTCATTGGTTCCCTCATGAGTTACTTCAAGTGTGTCCCACATCTCCTTAGCAGATCCGCACTTTGAGACCCTGAAAAACTCATTAGAATTTAAGGTAGAGGTGATAATATTTTTTGCAATGCAATCAAACTTTGCTCTTTTGTTTTCTGCATCACTCCATTGGGACCAAGGTTTTTCAATAAAAACATAATCCTTTTCAAACTTAGGAATAAAAGGGTCATTTTCAATTGCATCCCATATTCCTTTATCAAGAGATTCAACAAAGATCTTCGTACATACCTTCCAAAATTGGTAATTCAAACCACAAAATAAAGGTGGTCTGTTTATTGATGCACCCTCCCCAAAGGGTAATTTTTCAGCCATTAAGAAAAAGATTTTTAAGATCAAACTTGAGTATTTTTCAAGTACCAAGCTCTTGATGCCAATTGTTAGAATATATGGCTTTAAAAAAGAGTGGGTGGGGGGGTGAATTGTTTATGAAATATTTTGAAGGTATAATGAAAGTCAATGAAGAATCATAGAGAAAGAAACTAAGGAAAGCAAAGCACAAAGTTGTTTTAGTTGATTTCTAGAAAATCAACCGATTGTTTTTGCGATTCAACCGGTTGTTTTTATCAGCAGTTAATAAAAACAACTTAAAACAAATATATAGTATTGGCAGTCCAAACTTCATGAGTAATTTCCATCTCAACTCCTTTAACATGAGAGACAAGATTATTACCAACAAATTGAAGGTTGGTGTAGAACACTCTCACAAGATTAGGATATATGTTTCCTGACATTTCCAAGAACCTCTTTAGCAATTGTTCTTTGAGAAGATTGTTGGGTTTATTAATGTCTAAGTTCAAGAGGGGAGGGGTGAATTGAACATATAAAATTTTCGCAAACACAAATTGTTTTCAGTATATCAGGAGTAAAAGAACAAATTGATTTTAGAATGAACAGATTGATTCTTACAAAACAGTTTAACACAAACAAAACTGCACCAGATTGGGATTAAGATCAGATAGTGAAAGATAGCTAAATCAGATTGGTTCACTTTTAACAGTTTTGAAGAACACACACTATACCAAAAGAACAATCAAATTTATTCAACACAAAGCTTTAAAGACAATGAATCTTTTACATGAATTTTATGAAGAAACCTGTTGGTTCTTAATTCAATTACAAAACTTATATTCAAAAGCTTTGTTTATGATTAGAGAACTTTTCCAGATTAAGAAGAACGGTTTTTATTAAGCCCAGAATTAACAGATTTGATTTCAAATGAACAAATTTCGTTCTTGACAGAATTAAGCAAAACCAGAAACAAGTGCAGGGATGAGAAGAGAAACACAAGAGAGTTTTTATACTGGTTCACTCATCAAGAGCTACGTCCATTTCACCTTACTCCAAGGTGGAATCCACTAAAACAGATGCAATCAATTACAGCATACACAACAGCTCTTGAACCCTTCAAGAACTTCAACAAACAATGCTGAAAAACACTATTCCAGCACACCTTGCACTCCAAGAAACCCTATCAAGAGTGACTAACACTTATACCTATTACAAGAATGAATAAGGGAAAGATTACACCTGAAACTGTGTTGCAAGAACATGAACCAGTTGTTCTATTTGTTCCAAGACAGTACCAACACCTTCATCCAGCACAAGGTTCTTCAGGAACAAGCCCACGTGTATTTTTCTTTTGAAAAAACCTTTGCAAAACCTTTTCAATTCTCCTTTTCACACATGAAATGTTTAATCTCTGTCAAAACTGTGATTGTTCAGCATCTTTTAATGTGAGAAAAGCATTTTGTTTTATAGAGAACCGTTCTTAACCACTTTTCAAAAAACAGTTTCAGAGCAGTTATAAGAACAACAGATTGATTCTAAAAACAACAGGTTAAATGTTAACAAAACTGCCAGCTCAGCTTAACTGAAATAACAGACTGAGCTGTACCTTTGGTGCCCTAACTGAATTTCGAAAAGCCTTTCAACAGAGCAAAAATAAACCTATTGTTTATCAAGAAAACAGATTTATTTTTGTACTGAATCAAACCTTTTAAGAAAACTTTAAAAAGCTTTTCCAAAACCATTTAACCACATCATGAGCTTCATCTTACTACCTTGATTTGGAATCTAGGATGGGTCATGCAGCAAAAGGCAACCTTGAATACACACAAACCTAAAATACAGAATCATCTAAGACACATTACAACCTTCAAAGCAAACTAGCTAAAGACTACATCAAACACACCAATGCAAGGTAGAGATGAGCTTCATCCATCTCCAACAAAGACTCCTCACCTCAGCCAGCTTTTGCTCTCTCAACCAATTGAATGAGATGAACTTTGGATTATTTATAGCTTTCCTACTTGTCTCATGAAGATATTTCTCAATTCTTTCATCTTCACCTAAGAACCATGCTTCAAAACGTCCTCCCCTCCTAACTGCCCTAGGTTTCATCCTTTTTTATGAAGGAGGTGTGGAATCCATGGAGGTAGAAGGAAAAGCCAGAAAAAAGAATGAAGTATATGGCAGATTTGAGAAACAACAAGGGATATGGCAATGGGTTGTTTTTGGGAAGAGAAACAACTGCATAGGTGTTTTATGTATACATAGAAAGCAGTTCCGATCTTTGGCTTTTAGTGGGTTTCAGTCTTCAAGAAAGAGAATCTGGAAAAAGACTTCACAGTGGCACGTCACTCAGTGGTAGTTTTCACATGGAAAGCACATGTGGACTTTGACTAGTCAAAAAGACTCTTAATTTTCCAAGAAATTATGGAATATATTCCATTTATGACTAATGTAACACCCTAACGAAATCAGACCCATGCTAAATGCATTTTGACCATAATTGTTTGAGGAAGGAATCTGCAACAAACAGAATGCATAGAGAAATTAAATCATTTTAATGCAGTGTTGTTGGAGGGAAAACAATCGGTTGTTTCGTGAAAACAATCGGTTGTTTTTCTGTGACAGTAATTAAAGCATTTCACAGAATAATAAGGACAGGCAGAGAGGAATCAGAATAAAACCTTCACATACATCTTTACATAGATGAAGAATAAAGACATCAATTTAGATTTTTCATACACCAGATTTAAAGAAAACTTAAGACAGAAAAAAAAAACAAATTAAGTTTTTTCCTTTTGACAAAGTGGTTCTCTCAATGAGTCATGTTTCATGGTCAAGAAAATTCTCTTGACTTCCAAGAAGACTGAGTCTGGTACAAATCAGTAATTGGGAGTTCAGATAGAATCTTTTCCCTTCATGAGCTTGATCTTTTGACTCAAGAGTCCTTGATCTCTTAGAAATCCTGCAAAACCATGAAATCAAGCAACAAGGTTTGGTCCCCTTACAAATGTGGGTCATTTGATATTTACTTTATCATTAGGAACCTCAGAATTCTTGGGAACCCATCTCACAACACCTTTAGGAACAAAAATTTTCCTAATTTTGCGGAATCTAACACAGTGGCCTCTCTTCATGCAATAAAAACATGTAACAACCCGTTGTTTCGATTTTTCAATCGGTTATTTTTCTGGCACAGTTGAAAAGGCTTTGAAATCACACTTTTCTTACTCTGTGGATTAAATCCTAAACCTGATTTTCCAAAAACACAATTTTGAGATGCCAAAACAGTCTCAAAGTTGGATTTTCCCTTTAAAATCTTATCCACAGTTTTCACAAGATAGTGAACCTTCTTTTCAAGGGATTAACAATTTTCACAAATAAGTGAGTCACACTTGCAATAAGAGTTTTTGTAAAGCAATTCCAGATTTTCAAAATCAATTTTTGAATTTTCCAACTCTTCTTTCAATGCTTAGACTCTATTTTCAAGCCAATTATTCAACCCTTTCAACCGACTGTTCAAGAGAGTCAATCTATTAGCATCTTCATGTGTTTCTTTAAAAGCTTCAAGAAGTTAACTATTATTTTCAGCATTTAAGGAAGTACAAGAACTTACATTGCTTGCATCATTCTCTTCCTTAGCCATAAGACACAAATTGGCTTCTTCATCTTCACTTTATGAAAATCTTGATGAAGAGACATCATTTTCATCCCAGGCAATGTAGACTCTTTTTTATTTGCCTTTCTTTTCAACCTTCTTGCTTGACTTCTTTTCTTTGCTTTCTTTATTTGGGCATTCAGCCTTTATGTGCCCCTATTCACCAAGACCATAGCAGGTATATTTGTTAGCATTAAAAGCACTAGGTTTCTTGTTGCCATACCTTTCTTGGTTGGAGTCTTTGTTGTGATTCTTCTTCAAGAATTTGATGAACTTTTTCGACAGCAAACTAAGAGTCTCTTCCTCGCTTTCATCACTTGAAGCTTGGTTGATCTTGTGCTTGCCAACTTTCAAAGCAATGTTTTTTACATGCTTATCTTCACTTTCTTTAACATTGAGCTTGTTCATCTCCAACTCATGTTCTCTAAGCTTTCCAAACAAAGAATTTGTAATCAAAGATGTTAAATCTTTAGATTCTGAGATGGTTGTGACTTTCGATTGCCAAGATCTATCAAGACACTTGATGATCTTGATGTTCAACTCTTCTTTGTCAAAGACCTTTCCAAGACTCTTAAGGTGATTGACAATATGAGTGAATCGCTTTTGCACATCCGCAATTAATTCTCCTTTAAGCATCCTGAACATCTCATACTCTTGGATTCGAGTATGTTTCCTTGCCCTCTTTACATCGTTAGTTCCTTCATGAGTTACTTCTAGAGTATCCCACATCTCCTTAGCAGATCCACATTGTGAGACCTTGAAAAACTCGTCATAATTTAAGGTAGAGGTGATAATATTTTTAGCAATACAATAAAACTTTGCTCTTTTATTTTCTGCATCAGTCCATTGGGACCAAGGCTTTTCAATAAAAACACCATCTTTTTCAAGCTTAGGAATAAAAGGGTAAGGGTCATTTTCAATTGCATCCCAAATTCCTCTATCAAGAGATTCAACAAAGATTTTCATTCGTACCTTCCAAAACTGTAATTCAAACCACAAAACAAATGTGGCCTATTTATTGAGGCACCCTCCCAAAAATTTAAATTTTCAGCCATAAGAAAAAGGATTTTAAGATCAAACTTGAATATCTTTCAAGAACCGAACTCTGATACCAATTGCTAGAATATATGGCCTTAAACAAGAGGAGGTGAATTGTTTATAAAAGATTTTTGCAAACTTTGAAAGTATAATGAACTCTAGTGCATAATCACACAGAAACAAATCAAGGAAACAATGAAACAAAGTTGTTTAAGTTGATTTCCAGAAAATCAACCGGTTGTTTTTGTGATTCAACCGATTGTTTTTATCAATAGTGATTAAAACAACTTAAAAGCAAAATGTAAATGAGTTCAGGGAAAGAGACAATCACACAAGAAATTTATACTGGTTCACTCTTATCCCAAGAGCTACATCCAATCCCCAGAAACCCCTGGGTATTTACTATGCAATCAAAATCCAGATTACAAACAACCACACCAAAGAAGTGATCTTGAACACCTCGAGCCACACACTTCCTTTGGCACACACCACTACAGAATTCAGAACACCCTCTGATTCTGCTTACACCACAAATATTCATAAATACAAGAGATAAAGAAAGGATTACACCTATCAATATCAAAATGAAAGATTACACAACAATCTTATTCCACTTCTTTGTGAAAAATCAAAGCTTGAAGTAAATCTTGAAAACTCAAATCTGTTTTCTCAATCTCAAAAATGTCTAAATTGTTCCAATGCCTTTAGGAGCGTAAAACAACCTTTATATACTCCAAAGGTTTGTTAAAAACATTTACAGAAGCAGCCAAAACAGTTAGAAATCATTTAAAGCTGATTTACCAAACTTAACAGAAATCTGTTATGGATTTTCAAAAAACAATCGGTTGATTTCTTGAAACAACCGATTGAATTGGTTTGACAGCAAAGTCAACCAAGTCAAACAGCTTCAAACCCTTTTCAAAAACACTAAGTGTCAAACAACCGATTGAAACGACAAAACAACAAGTTGTTTTTCCACTTCTTTAGAAAACAATCTTTTTCAAAAAGGTTTTGATTCAAATCAGTTTTAGATTCAAACAAGTAGTGGATTACACATTTACTATACCTAGAACCCACCCACACAAGTAGCAACTCATCCTTCCACCAAACTTCATGGATTTGGAGACATCAAAGCATAAGATCATCCTTGATCAACAAAAATCCCAAGCCAAAAGACACTAAATAGCACAAATAACTATCACATGTTTTCATATTCAAATGGACTAGATAGTCATAACTTTGGAAGCCTTCTTGAATTGTTATAACTTATCTTATTATATAAAACTATATTGCACCTAACATTTTCAAAAATGAAATAGAGTAACTGCAAATAAACAAATTGTTCAAAAGTATAGGAAATTTTTCCCTACATTAGGAAGATCCACACTACATCATAAAAGAGCATGAAGATGATTGAGGCATTTGTGTTAATTAGAAACCCAGGGCCAAATAGCCCACCTTTATCTTATTAGAATTAAGTTTTTTTATATATCCCTTTTGAGCCAAGAATTTTTGTTATTATTGCATCCTAAACATTTAATGATATATTTACCTACCCTTTAGCATGTTTAAGGAAGGAGAACATAGATGCAATAAATATAGAAAAGGGAATGGTTGGTTCTAATTGTGAAAGTTCAAAAAGTTGAAAATAGGAAGAATCTATTCCTATTGGTGAGAAATAGAAAAAGAAAGAGAAAAAGAAAGAGAAAAAGAAAGAGAAAAAAGAAAGAGAAGTCACTTAAGCCCAAGCAAATTAGGTTAAATAGAGGGCTTGAGGCACAACCCTAATGTGTAAGATTGAGAGGAAAACACCATTGAGTGACTTGTAACTTAATTGGGAGAATATAAGGTGTTAGAAGATGTGTGGCTAATTCTACCCTTTGGGAGTGAGAGTAATCTATTCAAACTCTTATGTATTGAGGTGATATCTAAGCATAATATTTTGTTCTTGATTGATTATTGGTATTATTGTTTTGCTTCTAATTCTTGATCTAGAATCTTAAATTTGAATGGAAAGTATTTTTATGGTTCTAACCTAAACAATAATACTTAAATGTTAATTGTTATCAACGTCTGATCTTGATTCTAAGTTGTTTTTCTAAATATGCGAGGAATCGATATTTAGGAAGTGTTTTAATAATTTTATATGCGAGGAATCGATATAAATTGGGGCATCAATAAAATCTCACAGAACACCATATTATCATGATTAATCAAAATACAAAGAAGTGAGAAAGATGAAACCTAATCCCTATTTTTCTAATTGAAGCAACAACTTTTTGCCTTGTTTTCTTGTTAATCATTACCATCACAACAAATGCCAACAAACTTATATTATTCGGTTTTATATTTAGTGAATATTTTACTTGATTATTCAATTGTTCCATATGAGTTCGATATTCGTCCTTAGGGACACATTATTACTTCTGACAATATGGTGCACTTGCCGTAAAAAAGTCATCATATGGTTAGGAAATCATACCTCAATGAATAGAGTTAAGGCTTCACATGGTTCCAACTTCTAAAGTACCTATGCAACTACTTCCTGGAAGAAACAACAACCATTCACAGGGTAAACAATAGGATATTTTCATATTGGAGAGATTGAGGTTTAGTTGGATGTTCTTGGAATCATGACTTTAGAAAGAGGGTGACTTTACCTCATAGCCGCCTAATTACACCAAGCGCTTTGTTGTAAGAAGACGACTTTACCATATGGTCGCCCTCTTATATTCTTTTTATTATGCTAGCGCAGAGCACGAGAGTTACGTTTTCATACTTCCTTTGTCTCTGGCGCTTCATTTTCTCTTCCGCTCTGTGCTTCTTCTTCGTTTTCCTCTAGCCATTGTCTTCTTCGAGCCATTGTGTAAGTTTCTTTCGAGCTCTCTGCTTCTTCTTCACCATTGCTTTTTTTTCTCTTATTTGTTTCTTTTCTCCCATTGTTGTGAAGGTTCTTCACCATTCCTATTTTCATTAACTTGCACGTTGTTCTTTGGGTTTTCACTATTCCTTCGATTTTTCGTTGCCGTTGCCGTTAGCCCACCACTATCGTTGTCGCCACTCTTCACCACCATCGTTACCTCTTCATAGACTTCTATTCTAACCTAACAACTAACATAATATAAATTAATAATAATGTATATATCAATTATAAATTAATAATTAATATAGGGAGGTGTAAAAGGGCGGCTTTTACCATAGTCGCCCTCTTTGTTCGAATCTAAGAAGGCAGTTAAATAGTCGCCTTCTTCTCTTTGGGGCATAAGACTACACGTTGATAAAAAAGACTAGAAAGCCGCCATTTTATAGTTAAAATAACCGCCATTTTATAGTTAAAATAACCGCCATTTTTAAGCTTTTATGCACCAGTGAATGAACTACTTAAAGAAAAAATATTATTTCGAGCATGGTGTTGGAAGAGGTTGTGACTTTGAACTAGAGTATGAAGGGAGATTTAGCTTTTGATAGATGCCTCATAAACGCTTCTATCGTTTATTCTTTTGTTGGTTGGTAACTTCTTGGCTTTAGCATGGAGTAAGCAATTTTTAGGTTCTGCAATCTTGCTTATTTGTCTTTGTTGATTCTTTACTACACCCATTTTGGGGTAGTCCTGATGGGTGTATTTTTTTGCATGAAAAAGTTTGAGGGTTAGTGTTGTTGTTTTACTAAGTCTATTGTTATACATGCACTACCTGAGTAAAGGTATAAGTGTGAAGGTGTGGACAATAGTTTTTGGAGCTCTAAAGTTGTTTGTAAGTTGTTAGGCGATAAGGTGGTAGGCATACCTGTCTAATATATTAAGGTTGGAACATCTCTAAAATGTCTCATATTATTTATTATTTTTTCTAATAAAAGAAACAATAGAGCGTAAATTTTTTATTTTTTTTAAATTGTTTAAGGTATACACCTTCAATGATTTGATATAATTTTAAACATATTTAAAATATTTCATGAATCATCATTAATATTGCATCAACTTTATTACTTGTCACTGAAAATAATGTTCCTTTTAACTAAGTTGTACTTAACATGATTAGGGTCACCGAAAATAATGTTTTTTTAACTAATTAAGTTGTACTAATTAACACAATTATGCTTATTGTACTAAAACAAATTTCATGCTATAATTACTCACTTTTGTTTTTAAAATAAATTTTTTATTTCATTTATATTTTTTATATAATAGTTATTTTTATAAAATTTTAATTATAATTTAAAATTTATTATGAAAATAGAAATTGTGATTGATAAAGGAGAAATAAATATTTTATAATTTTAATCTAAACTATTAATATCATCAGATTATTATCATATGATTAGTATAAAAAGATTATAATAATAATAATAATTTGAATATATTAATATATGTGATAATATTCATTTAATGAATATTAATATATTTTATTTATTAATTCACATATAAAGATGATAAATACATGAATGTGATTAGTGAAAAAACTCAAATTAGATTTCTAATTATTAATATTATCTTAAAATGTTAAAATGAGAATTCTTAACAAAAATAAATACAAACGCTTAAGCTTTCTCTTCTAGTAAAGACCATCTTGCATTCTAGGAAGGAGTTACGCCTTCCAACAAATACAAGGTGTAGGTTCATTCTTCTATGTGATTGAATGAATAACGTCAATGTTGTCATGATGACTTATTTTGATTCATGGATATGGTAGATTCTCTAGGGTCTCTTTTTAAATATTTGAGGATTTCTTAGCATCTGGACAGTATTTTGGCACAATGCAACCTTTGCTTTAAGCACAAGGCTCTCTATCTCTTCTTCATCTTGAAAGATTTGAGGAGCTTCCTACATTTTAGCCACATTTTTGCACTGTGTAACCTCAATTTTCTCTCTATAGACGCTAAAAGTTGTTTTATCATTATCAAAAAGAGGCAAATTGTTAAGACCAAGAATAATTTGCTTAGATGATTGTTAACACAAAACAAATGGTTTTGTAACATCCATATTTTTTTTTACCCATATTTAATAATATATTATGCATGCATTATCTAATTAACATATAAACATATACTACTTTCTCATATTGTATCTCAAAATACATCCCTCTTCTTAGGGATTTTAATATATAAACAAGAGGTTAAAAATAAGACATCCAAAACATAAGCATCTCATCCTCTGGCTGCTCACTGATGAGCTCTATTATCTACAACCTCATATATTCCCATGTAATCACACGATCATCACAGATTAAAGAAAACAAACACAAACAAAGAATAGGGTAAGCTAGTTATATAAAATTTAATATATAATTTCAATTTCAAATTAATAAACATAATTAATCAAGTCTCGTACAATTTCTCAAATCATCAATTGTCTATTAAAATTCATAATTCATATTCACATGTTAGATTCTACTAACTCACAAAACATAGACACTTGACTCTACTTCTGGAAGACTCGTGTATTGAAAAAATTAGAATCCTGAGACCTGCACCTGTCATACTACTCGCTGTGAATCCACATAGTCATGCGCATAAACATCTCAATATCTCATCATCTCGTATGATAGGGTAAATTCATATGACCTGAAAGACAAGATTATATTTCAAACCACAGACAAAGTCATATGAACCTCCATCAACTCTCACCAACTGAATAACTTCATCTATGTGATTCCATTATATCAGTACAGTCAAGATGTCTCATTACGGGCATGCCAAATCAACACACCCTAACAACAATCTCTACACGGTATTTCCTTTTCTGAAAAGACTATGTTTTGATCACACTTTTACATCATTGCACACTTCATTTAACACATCAATACACCATTCAATCACAACATATTTTAAACTTTCCAAACAATCCAAACATATCTTAAAATTCACTTAAGATATAATTAAGTTCCTTTAATCATACTTTTAAATAAAATATATAGATTCCACTTAAAAACAATAAGCAATAATACCATAGGCTTTCAGAATCAAAAATAAAAAATTTAAGTTTTTCTTTTTAAATGGCTTGAGCGAAAATATTTAGTGTGAGAAAAAATAAACCAGCGTGCACCTAGGATTTTTTCGGCTTGAACGAAAAAATTTAGTGTGAGCGAAAATAGACCAATGTGCATTAGGATTTTTTGGGTTGAGCGAAAAAAATTGGTTTGAATGAAAATGGACCAGCGGCACTCCAAACTTTCCCCATTTTCGCTTAAACAAAATTCCATTTAGTTTGAGCGAAAATGGACCAGAAATTACCCCATTTTCGTTTTAAACAAGATCACATCTTGTTTGAGCGAAAATAGACCTGAAAGTACCTAATATTTTCATTCAAATTGTTATTTTATCAAATATACTAAACCAAAGTACAAAGTCCTTGTTAGAGTTGAATAATTACTCTAAATCAAAATCAAACAACCAATACTATACAACATTATCCTTTAAGCGATTCATCAAACTATTTAAATACATTCATTTACTTATTCAAATAAAAAACAATATAATTTTATAACATCTACCATATATAAAATTTCACATTCAAATCTCAATCAACTTCTAATATACTTAAAACAAACAATCCTACAAGAAAGTTTGAGATCAGTGTGAACACGTCACCCCCATATCCCGATCTTCTAGCCTAGTGTTCTATTGGAAATTAAGGATAGCTTCCCTTACCTGGACTTAAGCAAATGCTCACTAAGAGCTCCAAATTTACCAAAAGCTTAAAGGTAATTAACCTGCACCACAGAGTCTTGATAAAAATCTAACTATATCACTAGGACCTTGAGCTAACAGATATTCACCCTAAAGCTAAAAGAGTCACATGCAAAGCAAAGACAGAGACAACCTAACCAGTTCAAAATTTGACTCAAAGAGAATAGCAAAATGAACTTACTCTATCAGAGATTCTAATCAGGCAGCCTTGTAATCATCGTTGTCAAAAGGAGGTCAGAATCTTAGAAAGAAGGGAGAGGAAAGAAAGAAGAAAAGTTCTAAAGAGATGGTGGTTCTTTAAAAGTGAAACCTGAATAACTGAATTTTATGTTTATATACTATAATAATTTTAATAATAAAATATTTAGGTGTCATTTAAAATATACCACTTCTATTATAAGATTATTTTCTAGATCCTTATAGGTTTTACCGATGGTCAAAATTCATGATAATGCCAAAAATCTTTCGGTAAATGAAAATTAACAACTGAAAAATGACGAGCAAAAATATGATAATATGCATGTAAATAATTTAATAATATTATTAATCATTATTATTAACATTATTTATTATTAATAATTTTTTTATTATTATTATTACCATATAATATTATATATTATTGTACATTGTTAAAGTTGTTGAAGTTAATATTATCATTTTGTTACTAAGGGAATTGAATCATTTTAACCAAAGTCATTTATTATATTTATTATGTTATTATTATTATTATTTTGATTATTATTAATGTTAATATTATTATTATTATTATTATCCTTAATATCATTAATATTAATGATATCATTAATATTATTAATGTAATCAATATAATTTTTATTAGTATAGTTAATATTATTAATATTATTAGTATTATTAATACTAGCGAAAACACAGGCGCTAAAGCGTATGTGCATCCGCATCTTTTTTATTATTACTATATTGTATATTATTATGTGTATTCATATCTTTTAAATATCAAATATCACTAAGTAAAAATAAGATAGAAACATTTTTTCTCATCATTTATGAGTTTCAACCTACTATTTTAATAATTAAGTTGCAGTAAAAAATATATTAAACAAATTTAAATTTATAACACAATAAACATAACCAATTTTGATTTGTTGTTACTAACATAAAACTAAAAAAAAATATAATAATGAAAAGAAAAAAAAAGAGAATAAGATGAGAAACTCCGTAACAAACCTTAAGAAAATATTTATTTTCTAATTCCTTTCTTCCTCTCCGCAAGAATGTTGTATTCAAAACGTATTCATCCTCTCCACATCAACAATGATGTCAAGATAACTTTGTACCTTAAAGCAATTACGTCATCATTCTAGTGAATCACTAATTTTTATTTGTTGTTACTAACATAAAACTAAAAAAGAGAAATATAATAATGAAAAGAAAAAAAAAAGAATAACAAGATAAGAAACTATGTAACAAACCTTAAAAAAATATTTATTTTCCAATCTCTTTCCTCTTCTCCACAAGAATGTTCAGAACGCATTCATCCTCCTCATGCCCACATCAACAATGATGTCAAGTTAACTTTGTACCTTAAAGAAATTAAGTCATCATTCCTGTGAATCACTAATTTTGATTTGTTGTTACTAACATAAAACTAAAAAAGAGAAATATAATAATGAAAAGAAAAAAAAGAAGAAGAATAAGATGAGAAACTCCATAACAAACCTTAAGAAAATATTTATTTTCTAACCCCTTTCATCTTTCCGCAAGAATGACATATTCAGAACGCAATCATCCTCCCCGTCGATGTCCACATCAACAATCACTACAAAAAAAATCACTTTTAGCGACCACCAAATTCGGTTGCTAAAAGCCTTATAATCGGTCGCTAAACATATTTGCGACCGAAATCGTCACCGAATAAAGATGGAAGCAAAAACCCTAGTCGCAAAACGTTTAGCGACCGAATTATAAATTGGTCGCAAATTTGCGACCGAAATTTCGGTGACTAAATCGGTTGCAAAAAATTTGGTCACCAAAATTCAACAACCAAATTAGCAACCAAATTTTTATAAAAATGGTGGCTAAATCAGTCGCAGAAAATTTGGTCACCAGAATTCAAGAACCAATTAGCGACCAAATTATTATAAAAAAATCGATGACTAAATCAGTGGTTGAAATAAAAAGTGATAGCGACTACCATTTTCGGTCGCTAATGGATTAAAATAATTAATTAAAAAAAAACTTGTGGTCACTAATTCGGTTAATAAATAAAAACTCCTATAGCAACAAAATTAATTTCGGTGACTAAATTTTTTTTTTTAATTATAACGACGAATTTATTCACATTAGTTAAAGAAAATTAATTAGATTAATAGAAACAATAAATTTATCAGTTTCCATTATTAATTTATAGTTATTTATGTATATATACATGATTAAAATATCTGTGAGAGACATTAATATTCATAAATTTTTATATTCTAAAATTATAAGAGAAATCTTTTATAATTTATTTCAAATATTCAACTAAAGATATTCTAAAAAAATAATCAATACTCCATTTAATTACAAAATAATCTTATATGGAAATGCAAACATTTTTCCAATGTCTTAGAAATATAAATAGGATAAAGGTAGTATAATTTGTTTTAGTGAGTATATATAGTATCGCAATCATCATCAGAAGAATTGTTTGGATTAATTAACAAACACGCAATCACTAAATAACATCGAAACCTTGAGATCGCAACGAGTATTGAATAATCTGGTCAATTCCCGGAAGATCTAAACTCTACAACACATAACACATTAATCAAACAAAATAAAAAATAGAATCCTCTAGAAACAAGAAATGCTTTGAAGTCGAGTCGGGAATCTGAAGCTCAGAATTGTAATCGGAAGTGAAGAGATGGAATTGGATCGGCAGGAAAGTAAATTACCTCAATGTCCTTGACGAGAAAATCGCGTTCCTCGGGGGAGAGCTCATACTAGAGGGCGAAAGCTTCTTCCTGACCGAAGTCTTTGAGTCTCTCGAGGAGAGCTTGCGGCGGCGGAGAAACAACGATATTACCTTCGAATCTCTCTGAGTATGCTTCCTTCATTTCTTAATCTCTCCCACATTCTATATATCTCTCTCTCATGGATTTCGATTCAGATCTCGAATTGTGAATAGAATGAGTGAGTGAGGTGGAGTGCTGGTGTTATGTATAGTTGGTTTGTTATGGAGACAGGGGAATAGTGGCGAGGAAGAGAAGAATCACACCACACCTCCTGGAAATGATCGTCGTTGCATGCGGCATAGGAATGGATCGAGACGCAGTTGTAGCTATCGCGAGCACGGCGCCCGACTTCACATTGGACCGCATGCCTTGTAATAGAGAAGAGAACGTGCGTGAGACACGTGTGTGGTCAGAGAATTCGGTTAGTTTGAACCGAGAAATTGAATCGAGTGCGGATTGGAGCGATTTTGGTTGAAGAGTGGGGTTTTGAGGATGGGAATTGGTGAGTGAAAAGAGGGAGTCAGACGGAGAGGAAGGTGGAGAGGTTAAGGAAGATGAACTGTCACAATCATTGAAAATATCATCGATGGTGTGGTGGGGAGCGTCGTCATCGGTGTTGAAGGAGGAATCGGAAGTGGCGGAGTTGAGGAGTGAACAAATGTCAAGCTCCTTGATGTGTGCCCAACGATACGCACAAGTCTTATGCTCCTTTATTAGTTTAACTCAATATACAATTAGAGAAGAAAAATAAACTTTACATAGTTTTAAGTCTCGATGTTTTTTTAAATAGTATATTTTTTAAAAATAATAACTACATATTTACCATTAATTTGATTAATTTTGATGAATCTGTTTACATTTTTTTATATATATTTTATTAATGTATTGTATTTTTAATAAAATAATAACATATATTAAAAGTAATAACGCAATCTTATAATCATAATAATAATAATAATATTATTATAAATATTTAGCAACCGAAATAAAATTGGTGGTTAAAAAATAAACCTATTTGGTGACTGATTTGGTGACAGAAACAAACAATTACATTTAGCGATCGAAAGAAAATTGGTGGCTAAAAAACAAATATATTTGGTGGCTAATTCGGTGACAGAAATAAACAATTACATTTAGCGACCGAAATAAAATTAGTAGCTAAAAAATAAACATATTTGGTGACTGATTCGGTGACTGAAATAAGCAATTACATTTAGCGACTGAAAGAAAATCGGTGGCTAAAAAATAAACATTTTCAGTCGCTAATTTGGTCGCAAATATATTTTTTTCAATTTATTCAAAATAGCCACCAATTTAGCGACCAATGGTTTTGTCACTTTCATGATCAGTCGTTAATTCGGTCGCTAAACTAACCAGCATCATTAACAATTCATTCGGTCGCTATTTCGGTCACAAATTGCGACCATTTATTTTCGGTCGCTGAATTCGGTGACTAAATTGTTATTTTCTTGTAGTGAATGGTGTCAAGATAACTTTGTACCTGTGCAGTATTCCGCCTTCGGTGTACGAAAATGAAAAAAAGAGTAAAAAAAATAAAAATGATAAAAATGAGTAACATTAACAATTAAATAACCAAGAAAAGAAAACTTACTTACCGATACTAACGTGGAATGCGTGCTCTTCTTCTTACTCTTATCTTGAAGAATGAATCTTTTTATCTAATGGAATTGATATGAACAAAATCGATAAAGTGAGAAAGAGGGAGGAGAGAAAAATCATAATAAAAATTCTAAATATAAATTCAAATTGAAAAGAAACTGTGAGTGAAAACTGAGGAAATAAAGATATATTTCAAAAAACTAAATTCAAAATTGTTTTACGTTCAAAAACTCCATTCTGATTACGGTTTTAATATTTACAAAATTACAAAATAACTAAAAATAAAATTAACTTTTTTATATATATAAAAAACAGTTATATATATATATATCAAAAACAGTTATGGAGGTATATATATATATATATCAAAACAGTTATGAGGGAATCCCAATATATATAAGTATAGATTATTAATATTAAAAAAATTATAATTATATTAATATTAATCATAATATTATTATTAATATTTTTTTAATTATTATTAATGTTAATATTACTACTATTATTATTTATATTAATAATATTAATATTAATATTATTATAATTATTGTAATTATTATTAATTTTATTAATATTAACATTAATATTATTAGTAGTACTATTATTATTCATATTATTATTATAACTAATATTATTATTATTAATATTATTGTAATTATTATTATTAAAATTATTTCTAATATTATTATTATTAAAATTATTTCTAATATTATTATTAATAACAATTTTATATTAATCTTATTATTATGAAGATTATTATAATTATTATTTATATTGTGGAATTTATTGATGAAATTTATTAACTAATAGTATAGATGTCTAGTTATCGATGGATAATGCTTTGTGCTCAATTACTGGCACAAACTTTGATTCTTGTTATTTTTTTAATTTTCAAAATTCATCATTAAAATTCATCAGTAATTACCGACAAACACAAATTCGTTTATCAGAAAATTCGTTAATAATGTTGTTGCTAATAAAAAAATTACTGACAAACACAAATTCGTCGGTAGTTTTTTTTGTCAATAAATCAATAATTTCTTGTATAATGTAAGTCCCTAGATAGTTTGTTGATACACTAGATGATTTATGATTCACTAGACGATCTGATGACCAAAAAATCATGTGTGAAGTTTATGTTTTGATGATAACCAAAAATAACTAAATGGTTTACTTGAATTTTGACTGTTCTAAGCAATGTTTTGTACAACTGCAGTTTTTAGTAGACTCTCTGAGCATCTGCATCATGTATTCATGATAGAGTCTTATAAGAATAATCAAATTCAAATTTAATGTTTTACTTGTGATTTGAATGATATACTTTGTTTGTGATTTAAATTATCTAATAGTGGTTAATGAAAGATACATACAATAGATCCTCTAAGGCTATAGAATTTTGTTCATGCTAGATGGTCTAGTGAACATGTTGAACGTGTAACAGGTTTGCTTAAAATAATTAATTTTGAAAACAAAAATTCTTCTATATGCATATATAAGTTAAAAGTGTGTTCAATCAAAGAGATATTATTTAGACACTAGACAATCTAGTTATCTCTAAATGATCTAATACCCCACTAAAGAGTCTCATACAAGAGAGTCTATAAGGTTTTGACGATAACAAACACTATAAGATGTGATAAGTATTATAATAAATTCTTCATGTGCAGAATTTATATAAACACATTAGATGATATGTCAAAAGTAAATCTGTTAGACAATATTATAGCACTAGTGCAAAAAGATTAAAAGAATACTCCTTATTAAGTGTGGGTTTGCGCTTAAACGCATTTGTAAAAAATGCGGTGGCATTTTTGAAATTAATTTCATTTACAAGTGCGGTTTTTCTTATAATCGCACTTATAAATCAATGCCCAATGATTTACAAGTGCGGTTTTACTTTACAACCGCACTTGTAAATGTTTTTTACCCTAAAAATTTGAAGCGCGCCACTCCAGTTTCACACTTTCACTTTCTTCTCCACTCTGGCCTTCGTTTTCACTGTTCTTGTGCTCGCGTCTTCTCTGCATCTTCGTTCCTTTTTGCCATTGTAAGTTTCGCAAATCTCTTCATTGGCATTGGCATTTTCGTTCCTTACTAGTTTTCGTTGGCGCATTGGCATTTTAGGTTACTGTTCCATTGGAATTGCTCCTTCATATTTGCTCTTCGCTGGTCTGTCGCTGCTCCGCCACCGCTTCCGCCGCCGCCGTTGTCGCGTGCCTCTGCCACTCTGATCACCAGCAACCTTGGTTCACCGAAAGGTTGGTGTTTTCTTTAAAAAATTTTGAATTTTTATTTAATATTTTGAATTTATATTTTTGTGTATTATAATTTATATATTATTATATAAAAAAATTTATTATATAATTTGTATTTTCTTAAATTTATATTATATATTTAGTTAGTTGTTAATTACGTTTTAATAAAAGTTTTATGTTATGTTAGTTGTTACTTTTAGAATAGAATTATCGTGTTTGGATTGAGTCCGGGGGTGTTCGACCCTCGGAAAATGTGTGAGATAGAATACTAATTATTAGAAAATCCAAACTATTCCAGAATATATAATGGATCGAGGTTGGATTAATGTTGTTCGTATAAGTGATGAGTACGAAAGGGGAGTAGAAGAATTTATACAATTTGCGTAGCGTAACGCGATTATTAGTGGTCATGATGGAGCAAAGATCAGGTGTCCGTGTGTTAACTGTTTGAATGGAAGGATACTGGATGTGAATATCATGATGGAACACCTGTTATGTGATGGGTTTCTTCGATCTTATACAACTTGGACATAGCATGGTGAATTATTAAATTTACCACGTGTTTCCGTAACTGAAGAATATGTGGGTTCTACCATGGATGAAGCAGTACACGATGATGGAGATGATGATCGATTGGAGGACATGATTCGTGATGTGGGAGCTGAGTGTTTTGCAAAAGCGCATGGATATGGAAGTATGTCAAGAGATGCAAAGACTCCTTTGTATCCTAGATCAACTAACTTCACACGGTTGTCGGCGGTGTTAAGATTGATGAATTTGAAGGCAATAAACGGATGGACTGATAAAAGCTTCACGGAATTGCTCCAGCTATTGAAGGATATGCTTCTAGAGGGAAATACTCTACCTAATCGTAATTACGAGGCCAAAAAGATTCTTTGTCCAATGGGTATGGAGTACAAAAAGATACATGCATGTCCTAATGATTGTATATTATACCGGAAAGATTTTGAATTGTTGAAAAGTTGTCCGAGGTGTGGGTTATCACGTTATAAGTTGAAACAAAAAGATGATGATTATATTGATGAGATGGAAAAGCATGGACCCCCAATGAAGGTTATGTGGTATCTTCCCATCATTCCAAGGATGAAGCGTTTGTTTGCAAACCCAGACGATGCTAAGAATCTTAGATGGCATGCAGATGAGAGGAAATGCGATGGCATGTACCGACATCCAGCTGATTCTATTCAGTGGAAGAAATTTGATGATGACTTTCCAGAGTTTGGTAAAGAATCAAGAAATATCCGACTTGGTTTAGCTACAGACGGAATGAATCCGTTTGGTAATATGAGTACAAATCAAAGTTCATGGCCTGTATTACTAGTTATTTACAACTTACCTCCTGGATTGTGCATGAAGCGAAAATACATGATGTTGTTTATGATGATATCCGGTCCGAAACAGCAAGGGAATGATATTGATGTTTATCTAAGTCCCCTAATTGAAGATTTGAAGTTAATGTAGGACCAGGGTGTTGAAGTATTTGACGAATTTGCTAATGAAACTTTCAAGCTTCATGCCATGTTATTTTGCACCATCAATGACTTTCCGGCATATGGTAACTTATCAGGTTATAGTGTTAAGGGTCATAAAGCGTGTCCAATATGCGAAGAAGACACTGCTTCTCAACAATTGAAACATGGAAGGAAAACAGTATATCTTCGGCATTGGAGGTTTCTTAGAAGTCATCATCCTTACCGGAGGTTGAAAAAAGCCTTTAATGGACACCAAGAAGGTAGTGGTCCACCAACTCCATTAACCGGTGTTGAGGTTTACGAAAAGGTAAATAACATAGACCACACCTTCGGTAAGTAAAAAAAAAAGTCATCTGTGACAAATATTTGGAAGAAGAAATCAATCTTCTTTGATCTTCCGTACTGGTCGAGGTTAGAAGTCAGACATTGTATAGATGTAATGCATGTTGAGAAGAATGTGTGTAATAGCTTAATTGGTACACTTCTTAACATTAACGGGAAGACGAAGGATGGTTTAAATGCTCGTTTAGATTTGATTGAGATGAACATACGCGGCGAGTTGGCACCCATAGAAATGGGTAAGCGTACATATTTGCCCCCAGCCTGTTACACAATGTCAAAAGATGAAAAAAATTAGTTTTTGTCGATGTCTAAAAGGTGTGAAAGTGCCACAAGGACATTCCTCAAATGTGAAGAGCCTAGTGTCAATGCAAGATTTGAAGTTAATTGGGTTGAAGTCTCATGATTGTCACATCTTGATGCAACAGTTGTTGCCGGTAGCTATCCGTGGGATCTTACCAAAAAATGTTAGACATACCATAACCCGTTTGTGCTCATTCTTCTCTTCCATCTGTTGTAAAGTCATTGATCCCTCAAAACTAGATGAACTTCAAAATGAAATTGTTGTTATCTTATGTGAATTGGAGATGTTTTTTCCTCCGTCTTTTTTTTTACATCATGGTTCATCTAGTGGTGCATCTGGTAAGAGAGGTTAGATTGTGTGGACCAGTGTACTTAAGATGGATGTATCCTGTTGAGCGGTATATGAAAATTTTGAAAGGTTATGTGAAAAATCATTATCGTCCAGAGGCTTCAATGATTGAAAGGTACATAGCTGAAGAAAGTATTGAATTTTGTTCAGAGTACATGACAAAAGCAAATCCAATAGGTGTTCCAGCTAATTCATGGCACCACAGGCGTTCTACAAGTAAATGTTTACGTGGTGTGAATATTGTAAGCAAATCTCGATCAGAAGTCTTGCAAGCACATTTGTACATATTGAATAACACAGATGAAGTTGTACCTTACATAGAAGCTCATAAAGCCACTGTGAAGGCAAATAACCCAAGACAAGCAAAGAAATGGTTCTTGATGGAACATAATAGAACTTTCATGCCTTGGTTTAAAGACGAGGTGTTTAAGGATTCAACGGCATCAGAGACCTTGACCTGGTTGGCTGCTGGATTGAAGTTTGATGTCATCTCATGTACAACATACGAAGTGAATAATTGTATATTTTACACGAAGTCCATGGATGAAAAGAGTACAGTTCAAAATTCTTGTGTTACTCTTGAAGCCGAGTCAATGCAGTTTTCGACTTTGAAAGATACAAATCCAGTACTTGGATCAATGGCATACTATGGGTTTATAGAAGAGATATGGGAGATTGACTACACTAAGTTTTCCGTTCCAGTTTTCAAGTGTAAATGGGTTGACAATAAAAGTGGGGTTAAAATTGATGATTCAGGATTCACACTATTGGACTTTCGAAAGATAGGGTATCGAGATGAGCTATTTATAATGGTTCAACAAGCATCTCAAGTTTTCTACGTGAAAGATCCTATGTCAGAACATTGGTATGTCGTTTTACACGGCAAAAAACAAGGGGAGACCATAGATGATATTGAAAATGGTGACCCCTGTTCATTCACACCAAAGATAATTAATAAAGATGACAATGTAGTTAATGATGTACATGCAACCCGTAAAGACCACAGTGAAGGAATTTACATATGAACTTTCAACCCCCATGCAACCTGTATATAAGCATTTTAGATTTAGATTTTTATGTATTATTTTTATAAGATTTTAATTCGATGCAGATTAACTAATGTTTGTTACCTAATTTTTTTAACAGAGACATGGATGACGATCAGACCCCACTCAAACCTCGATCCGGACGAGGCAGCAAAGGACCTACTAGATTGAAGCGTCTCGCATTGAGACGTGCTGCTGGTGAGAAGACACGTGTTGACATTGACGTCAACACTGGTGATGTGATTCCACTAGCACAATTAGAATGATTCTTGACATTCTTAGGAATCATCTTGAGTTGGTTATGAGATAGGCACTTTATCATAGAAATGGATCAAGGTTCTATGAACAAGAACTCGCCAAAACTAGTGCCAAAACACAAACTCATATAGAAGTTCCAATTATAGTCAAATTGAACCGAACAAAAAGGCACAAAAGCTAAGTAAACTGAAATAGAATGCTGGAAATTAAATTGTACCGAACAAAAAGCTGGAAAAAGAAGAAGAAAGATGAAGAACAGCAAAGAACAACAAAAGAACCGAAGCAACACAAATTAAACTGAAACTGCCGAACCAAAAACAACAAGGAAACAAGCTAAGACAAGGAAATAACAAAAGAAGAAAGGAAGGAGAAGAGAGTTCTCATGAAGATGGATGTATGGTTGGATGATCACGCCACTAGAAGGATGGTTGCTCCTAGATGAGTGTGCTGCCGCCACTTGAGGACACCATGGATCCTTCAAGATAAGACTAGAGAAGAAGGCTCAAAAGCTCTCCAATGATCACTCAAAATTTGAGTATAGTTTCTTTTCTTTAAATTTCAAATCTGAATTTTACAAAGGGAGCACCTCTATTTATAGCCTAAGGTGCTGAAATGCAAGCTACACAAATTCAAAATCTCCCTCCTAAAAGCTTCTAGAATTGGCGCCTAAAACAATGCATGAGGAAGGTGTGACCTCTTCCTTCACTTTGGCACCTCCTATTCTACTCCTACACCTATCTACTAACACACACCCCCTAAGACTCCTAACTAAAGACTAAAAGATGCTTTAACAATAGAGGTTTCTAATGTTTCCCTCTAAGCACCTTCAACAAAATTCTTTATTATTTAATACTTGACCTTGCCCTTCATAGGATGGACTTGGGTTTGGGCTTGGGCTTTGGGCTTGGGCCTCTCTTTATTTTATGTCTTCTTTTAATTTTGAGAAGACTAGAAGGAAGAACTTCAAGTGTGATGGTGAATTGCCTCTTCCTTCATTAATAAAAACCTCCTTTACTTGACTCTCATCAACTGGAGTGGCTTTTGGTCCTAAGACAGATGAGTTTATGAGCTATCTTGGAGTTGTTTCTCGTGAGAGGCTCTCCATTCTAATTAATTCATGGGATGAGGTGTCAGAGGTCGACCGGAACATGATCTGGGAGGATGTTCTGGTAAGCTTTACATTTTGATATAATGCTTTTTAATATTCATTGATTAATTTTAATTTGCTGATGTTATTTTGCAGGCAAACTTTGAAATTCCTGATGTGGAACCGCTTCGATCAAAGATTATATCCAATATCGGACTCAAATTTCGTACCTTTAAGTCAAGACTGACTTCGAGATACATTTTTGGCGACCTTAAAGACGAAAATCCATGTTTAAAGTACAAACATACTGATGAAGAGACATGGCGTCTTTTTAAAGAAAGCCATCAAAATGAGGCTTGGATGGTAAGTGAAGTAACTTAACTTTTTTTGTTTATATAACATTAATAAGTTTATCTTATTTACTTCAGTTTGTTTATTTCAATTATGACAGGATCGTCGGAAGAAAGCTCAAGAGATAGCTTTGAAGAATCTTACCCCGCACGTTATGTCTCATTCGGGGTATCGAAAACTTGAGCAAGCACTGATGGTGGAAAAGGAGAAATCTAAACAGGGGACGCTGTCTGAGAATGTGGAAACAGGGGTCACTTCTCCTCCATCACCACCTTTTCGCCATGTAAAATGGAAGAGGGCCCGAATTAAAAAGTCGGGTGCACCAAGTTCTGAGCAATCTGGGGTTATCATCGAAAAAATTGTAAGTTATTTTTGTTATTTTCATTTATTTTAAAGCATTAATTATATTAATGCTTGAAAATATGATTTTTGTGTACTCTTGCAGGATTCCTTGGAATCCTACGATAAATTTGTTGATGAAGGTCGTCACGATATCCTAGTTGAAGCAATAGGACGACCTAAGCACTTTGGTCGTGTTCGTGCAGCTAGACAAGGGGTCGGAATTAAACTATATTTTGGAGTTTCAGAACGACAATCATCCTCCTCCTCCAAAGAGAACGAAACTCAAATGAAGACTAAGATACGTGAAGAATTAATGGAGGAGATGAGAAAGGAGACTGATTTGATGTGGCTAGAGATGAAAAAGGAGAATGATCGAATGCGACAAGAGTTTCTATCGCAACAAGTTTGTGCTGAGCCGATTGAACCCCTTGTTAGTTCCACTCCCAAGAGCACAAAGGGGAGTTGTGCGGCTCCTCCAACATCAAGGGATGATATCAATGGGCAGACGAAGGATTGTGAGCTACTGGTAGTGGGCGGCAAACTTCCTCGGGTGGTGGCCCTTGGAAAAGTCTATCAAGACGCCACCACCTTACATAGCGTTCCTCTCTCCCCTGATGTGGCGAAGGTAACATTTGAAAAAGTACGATTTCCTGATGCTCGTGTTCCACTACCTTCAGATGAGGTAACCACTGTGGCCGATGCATTTCAGACATTCGTTGCCTGGCCCAGAGAGCTCATTCGATTTATGCCCGAACCTCATGTAATAATTTCATTTCATTATATTATTTTTTATTTATATTTATATATTACATATAATTTAATACAAATGTTGTTTATCTTGTAGAAACCTTTTCGGCCACCAAGTCCGGAAAAGAAGCGTGAGGTTCCAGTTGACAATCCTATAGCTTCCTTACGTCTCATTGCTAGTCAGATTGGCAATGAACCTTTTCCAGTTCCGTGGGATGATACATTTTTTAAAATAAACACTGAACTGCCACTGTTGATGTACAACACAGATTTATCAGAATTTATATCTGGGAATCAGGAGCTCAAAATAAGTATAATTCAATTTTTTATGATGTAAGTATCTTTACCTATTATTCAATTTACTTTATGTTAAATTATTATTAATTATGCTTTAACTAAAAACTTGTAGGTTTTTGCATAGAGTCTGTATCACTGAGGGGAAGGAAAACATGTATGGATTCTTAGATCCTGCATATACTAATCCCGTTGGACCAAACTCATATGAGACTCAAGCATACATCACTAACGCCCTGGAAAAAGAGGGAAAACAAATTTATTTTTGCCCTTATATTAATGAGTAAGTTTAATTACATGTCATCAATTATTATTATTTCATGTTTTAAATATTTACTAACTCTTTTCATGGATGATATAGGCATCATTGGCAGTTACTTGTCTTATCAATGGTTGATAAGACTGTTGTGTGGTTTTGTTCCCTACACAAGAAGATTCCCACAAAATTTAAGGATATCATTGATACGTAAGTACATTATAAACTTAACTTTGTATATGTTACTAATTAACCATCTACTAAAGAGGTTTTTTGTATTAACCAGTTCATGGCGTGAATATAACATCCTAAAAAGTCGATCCAGTTCAAATAATTTGAACTGGATAAGAATAAAGGTTTGTAATTTTTTCTTTCTCTATTATCATTGTTTATCAATATACTAACATATTACTTTTTATTGAATTATAGTGTAATAAACAACCAGGAAGCTATGAGTGTGACTATTACATTATGCAATGGATGATTACCATTATAAGACTAGGTGTTAAAACTGGTTGGAAAGAGGTACTATATGTTAAATCATTTTTATAATTCTTGAACATATATATATCTAAAAACTAATTTATGTCAACTATATTTTGCAATGCAGTTATTCACAGAAGAAACACCAATGAATTCGGAAGGCATTTCATATGTTAGAGAATCTTGGTCCATATATTTCATAAATTTTTATAACTCTAGCATAGGTAATCAATAGTGGTTTTATTATATGTAATTTGATTACTTGTAAATGTACATTTTGATGCTCTCAATTTATATCTATATTTCTGTATTTGTCTGGCTGGGTTTGATCATTATGCAGGTTAATTTATATGGTTTAGGGACAATACAGATTGCACTTTAAAAAAAAAACATTATTTACAAATGCGGTTATTTACCAAAGCCGTATTTGTAAATCAAAAAATAAAATTTACAAATGCGGCTATTACCAAAGCCGCATTTGTAAATGTGATTTACGAATGCGGTTATTACCAAAGCCGCATTTGTAAATGTGATTTACGAATGCGGTTATTACCAAAGCCGCATTCGTAAGGTTATTACCAGAACCGCATTCGTAAATCTTAAACCCCTAAACCCTCCTTCAGAAGAAGATACAAATGCGGTTATTTTAAATAACCGTATTTGTAAATCTAATTTACAAATAAAGCTGATGATGAGTTAGTTGAAAGTATGGCCGCATTTGTAAATCAGAGAGATACAAATGCGTGCTGATCAAATGCGGTTCTATAGCCGCATTTGTAAATGTAAAATAACCGCATTTATTTTACATTTCTGCACTAGTGTAGTATTATATTGCCTAGATGATTTCTTAAGTTAAAACTTGTTAGATGGTTTCATTGTATTTAAAAGAGTAAGACAAATCTACAATTTTAACATGTTAAAAGTGATTAACTTGTTACAGTGTATAACTTAACTATACATGCTAAACAATTTTACTCTTTTAAACATGTTAGACTATATAGTCATTTTCTTCTTCACGTTATAAGTTTTATTGGAAAAAGGAAGTTGCTACACTATGATATTTGCGTCACTACAACATTTTTGGCTTTAAACCACGCTAAAATAGACCACGGATATAAAAGTGTTGCCTAAACATACTAAAAACCACGGTTTTAGTAGAGTGGCTTAAAATATATAATAAGCCACGGTTTTAAAAGTGTTGATACTTTAGGCCATGGTTATAAAATCGTTAATAGTTTAAGCCACAGTTATTTATGTGTGGTCTTTTGAATTAAAAAAATCTAAAATAAAATCCAATTTTTGTGGAAAATTTTTCGTTTTCTCAGTGACTAAAGAACAGACCTCTCATCACTATTCACCTACGTTCTTGCTTACGAACGTCTCGCGAACATATTTGCGGTTCTCCCTCAGTTTTCACGTTCTCCCTCACTTCTCACCTTCTCGCCGCGTTCTCCCTCACTTCTCACCTTCTGACCGAGCGTTTCCTCACTTCCGAGACATTCTCACTGCACGTTCTTCATCACTGACACCCTGGACTGGACGTTCTCACTGTCGTTAGTCGGGCTATCCTCACTGAACCCACTGGACATTCTCACTCATTTCAGGTACACTGTATCTCTCTCGCTTTTAGGGTTTCGCTTTTAGGGTTTCGCTTTTAGGGTTTCGATTTTGGGTTTTGTTTGGTTTGATTGAATTTTGTTTTGGTTAGGTTTGATTGAATTTTGTTTTGGTTTCATTAGTTTCATTTAATCTTTCACGTTTCGTTAAGTTTAATTTGGGGATAGAGGTTTCTTTTCATAGACTATAATTTGGGGACAAAGGTTTCCTTTTTCGTGAATTGTAATTTGGGGACGAAGAGGGTTTTGAGAAAAATTTTATAAAATAATTTATGTCGTTGTTAGTAATCTACCTCTAATTTTGTTCATAAGTGGTCACAGAAGTAGATTAGCAGCCGTGGCTGGTTTTCAATTTGACAACATAAAAGTTGTAGATACTATAGTTGGTCTAGAATTGTTGAAATGGGAAGGGAAGGATTTTTTCAGTGCTATCCATCATATTGTCAAAATTCCAGCAGCTGGAAATGTTGCAATTTTACCATTTTTGTTGCAGAGTATTAGAAGAGGGCTAGCAGTGGCAATGGACAGCTTTTGGATAGTTCTTATTTTATAGCAGCAACAAAGTGGTTTCGTTTTGTGCTTCTTTAGGGTGAGGTAGCTAGTTGAGTTTTCTCTATAACAGCTGGTTTATTGTTTTTATGCTGGCTTTTATGCAAAACCCTTCACTGTGACTCTAGCTACCAATCTGTTGAACGTTTTTTAATTTTCCTACTTGCTTGTTAATTGTAAATATTATACTATGTACACACATGCATCTTGCTTCCTACTGCTGGTGTCGTTACCTTTACGAACACTGCATATAACATTAATATTTTTGGCTTAATCAACTGATATGGGAATATGGCAAAAAAATCAATTGAGGTTAGTGTTACCCTTTGTGAAGAAGAGTATTACAGGGCACCAAAGAAAAGGGACTTCCATATAGATGTTTAATACGAATAAGAAGAGAAAAATCAAAACTATTAGCATAAGACAAAGCTTTATATATACTATAGATCCGTAGTTCTGTTCTGGTACACTAATGTATAATATATAAATTTTGACCATGGCCTCTTGTTTTCTACACCATATAGTTTGACATGACGTCTCACACCTTGACCACGAATTATGGCTTGCAATCTTATGACTCCCTTCAATGCTCTTAATGCTTTCCTAGTCTGTTACACTCCTAGTTTCAAGTTCATGAGTTTAAAATTGTTTAACTTTTTAGTGAGTCCATTTATATTTGTTTTATTTGAGTGGATACACTTGAGTAAAGAGAATCAAATTGATGAAAAGTGCAACAGCATGTGCAGTAGCAACTGCACCATAACTCCATTTATATGTTTTATTTTTGCTCTTAAAGAACATCCTATATTTGATATTGAAGAAAAATGGGTGAAAGCCAAGAGTCAAATTTAGAGATTTAAAATACATATTTCATAATTCTTACTAAACAATTAAGATGTTTTAGTCATCTCCATTCTATTTTATTTTTATAACGTAGTTGTTCTATTCATTTGTCAACATAAACGAAACCTACCCTAGTAAGGACCGAAACTGTCACTGTTCAACTTTCATTTTCAGTAACAATTATTTATTGGCCAATAGGACTAAAATATACCATGAACAATGATACTTTTTTATTATAAAAAAGTAAAAGAAAGAAAACCACATATAAATGCACACAAGAATATTTTTGTTTTTATTTTCTCTTAAGTAAAACATGTATAATTTATTCTATATTCTGAATAGTTTAATTCATATATATGTTGTTGTTAGTGCAGTTTTTTTTTGAAAAATCCAGCATCTGATTAAAACTCTTGCTGATAGGAATTCCTATTGGATGACTTCACAAAAATTAAATTCTTTGAGTTTCATATATTTATGTGAATTTAGCTCTTTGTTTTGTTTAGGCTACCTTTGAGATTTCTTTCAAATTCTTCATGTTGTTATTGTTGAAACTAAAAAGGAGCCTTAACTAGGGGAGCAAATAAAAGTAAGAGTGCTTAAAGAAATTATGATTGATTTACTATGTCATTTTAATGGTCTTTTTAGAAATCATATTTCCACACGTTCAACTATATTTTATCTGAATCTTTGTACGTCTGGTTGATTTATAGGTACACTATAGAGTATATCCAAGTAATGTATTGCTTCCTTATACGAAGGTGAAGATAGTGTAAAGTGGAGTTTTATTAACTACTGAAAGAGGTTTGTTATGTGATAAACATACTTAACTTATTTATCATTTTAAATATTCAAAGCATATTTACTAGTTTGTTTCTTTAATGGTTATAAGTGTGCTGGAAATATTTGGATTCATGGACCTAGATCAAGTTCGGTAACTTAACTTGTGATTAACTCATATTAAATTGGAAGAGAACAAGTATTTATTTTATTTTATTGTATTATATTTTGGTAGTTGCTATATTTATTGTTTGAATTAGATTTAATTAGTATATATTTATGTATTTTTTGCAGCTTGAAGACAATGAAGAGTACGAAGACAATCTTGAAGAAAAATGAACTTATTAATATGTAGTAAAGAAACAATATATTATGTTTTTTAATTAAGTTTGTAATTTTAACTTTGAAGACTTGATCGTTATCATTATACTTTAAGACAAAAAAATTTATTATGTAGTTGGAATGAAATACATCTATTGAAATATGTGAAATTTCTTGTTGAGTCATTTATGTTTCAATACACGTTTATTCTTTTTATCCTGAACTTTTGTATGAGTAATTCTTCTAAAATTAAAGAAATATATTGTTGTTTTTGTCAATACTTTAAGCAACACTTTTAAAATTGTGGCTGTTATAAAGATTTTAGGCAACGGTTTTAAAATTGTTGTCTTTATGAAAACCGTGGCCTATTACCAACGGCCACGCTCACCTAGAGCACGGCTAAAAAACCGTTGCCTAAACTTTAGGCCACGGTTTTAATGCTTCAGACCACGGTTTTATGGTGTTGTCTAAAGTAATAATTGTTGTAGTGCGTAGACAGAAAAAAAAAACAAAATTATCCTTTAATAATTAAAGACATAAAAATATAGAAGTGCACCATTTAGGGCACGATGAAGGAGTCTTATTAGAACAACAACCATCGCAGTTTGAGCTGTGACAGTTGGAGCATGACCGACAGTTCACATCGCACTTAGGGTTCTCACTGTTGACACAAATTATGAAACACTCGCCATTGCAGCTGGTGCTTTTTCACTTAAAGCAGAACATGATATCAATGTCACACTTACTGTGGCAACTGGAACTGCGGCACTTTTTGCACTGAACAGCATACAACATCTTCTTTTCAGTGCCTTCTGCCTCCGTGTTTAGATTCTCCACCGTCACAATCACCACCGAGGAGAACCTCTTCTTCAGCCGGTTCACCAAGAAAACGATGTCCACGTTTTTGCCGCTCACAGCCACGTGGTCGTTGTCGTCACCTTCCAGGGCTACCGAAGTCACACCTGGGAAGTTAAGATGCATACTGAATTTGAATCTGTATTTTAGGACAATCACATGCCCTAAGATGATCATGCGTCTATGCTTTCTACCATGTAATTGAGATTTCAAATTTACCTACAATAATTCATCATTTTTAATTTTATATGTAAAGATTGATAAACATCATTTTTAATTTTTTTGTCACACTACTGGTATTCGTTTTATAATTCATATACATGGACAAAGCTTAGTTTGTAGTCTTCTAGGTGTTGTTTATTTCAATAAACTCAGTAGAAAACATACTAAAATTAACTTGCAAACTTTGCTTTCTTCATATAACAAACTGAACTCTAAGAACTTCTCGTCTATTCTCAGATTAGAATTGAAAGTTTCCATACATATGTAGTTTGCATAGACAACTCTGCACGATATCATAATTGTAAATTGGAATATTTTACTGTGCAGTTGTGAAAGTATTTGCATAAACATATTAAAAGCTGAAAGAAACTTATTTTGCATATCAAGTGTATAACAGGGATTGGCATGTGATGTTCACCTGGTATCTGTGCTGCAATTTTCAGGGCGTTGTTTCTGCATTTGTCACACTTCATTTGCAGCTTGATAACTACTTTTTTCTGTATTCATTACACGTGTTATTATGTAAAAGTTCTTGAGAAATTATCAAAGCAAAACTAAAACCATTGGTTCATACCTTCATGTTTGCTTAATGGAATCAAAAGGTCTTGTGATAGGAAACAAAATCAACGGGTGTCTTGGTGTTTGTCTTGTGCTTTCGAACTGAGCGAATACAATATAGTTTATATAATAACAATAATAAGTTTTTCAGCAACAAAAAAAAATACAAAATATATAAGTCTTCAACGAATGGGTTGTGAATAACTTGTTAGCAACTGGGTAAGGCTTGGAATTGGTCCACCAAAAGTCACCTTCATACTCCTCAAGATGATTTTATTTTTATGTTTAATAATCAAGTTATGTTCAATGTCTTAATTTACTAGGTCGTTTGCTTTTTGTCGTTGAAATTATTTATAGATATTTAATTTAACTGTTAGGTGTTTGTTAATCGAAGGCTTAATTAGACTTTTAGGACTATGGTGTACAACCAATACACTAAATCAAATCCACCGTTATATTGGTATTATTCTTATTTTTATTGTCTTATTTTATTAATTATTACTTTATTTTATTTTTCTTTTTATTATTTTATTTGTTCTTATTATTATGTGTTTTATTTTTATTTTATTATTCTTATTATTACTTTATTTTATTATAATTATTTTTGCATGGGAACAATTATGTAGCTTACAAGAAATATTTAGGCAACCAAAAACACAAAAAAGCTGCAACATTGGCTAGGCAATGTGGGTTGTAAAACAGAAAGCAGTAGTTATTGCCAAAGAAAACAGCCATTGCCTGGTCAATTCATTTTGAACGTGCAACAATAATATAAGTGCAGTTATGAACTTGCAACAAATTCAAATTAGTTGCAACAGCAAATTGAAATCAGCTATGGAGATGGAAAATATCTTTGCTTCCTATCCTTATATAAAGAGGGGTTCCATCCTCTCCAAAATCATATATCTCTCATCCACTCTCTTCATCTTCTTCACCTACCAGTGAAGCTTCTTTTATCCTCTCTTTTTACCACTTTCTCTTTTCTCACTTACTTTATTTTATTTTAATTTTTATATTGGATTCCATTGGGTATTACTCTTTTAAAGAGTAACTTGTTAGTTCTGATCCTCAAAAATTATCGGGAAGTTCCTGTTGTATCCTGAAAGACTTGCACAATACACCGTGGATAAGTCTTTACGGACAGTGATTACTCACGTCTCGAGAAACCTTTTTTGTTCGTTTTAAAGCTTTTTTTTACTACAATGTGAAGCTACTATACTTGTGGTCCTGCAGCATGCCCAACTTCTATACATAGATAGCTTATAAGGGCAACGCATAACTACTTTAAGCTGCTGCATAAATACTACGGATCTCATCAACTACATGTCTTGCTTTCTCTCATGGCAACCTCATTCCATTAACCAATTATTATCCTGATTAAACTCCATCACCGGGACTTGCACCAAACCATAGAGCATCATCTGCAGCATTCTACAGCTGCATGCATTGACACCAACTAAGCACTCTAAAGTGTTAATAAAATGCTGGTGGTTTTCACAGCAGGACTGGATAGCATCTACACCTACTACATTGGGTCTGGCACACCACACCTATATCAACCCTTGGCACATAAGGCATAAATAGGTGCTGGATATTCACAGGATTGCTATAAAAAAACATATAAGCTATTGTGATGACTCTGCTTCATGGCTCAAAGCAGAAGAATGGACAACCTTTTGATTGCATAGGAAGTTTGGCAGAAAACAGACCCTGCCCACATACATCATCCTTCAAAATTGGTCCTACTAAGCAGTTCTACTTCATCTCCAGACTGGCTTAAGCATAAAAAGCATAGCAACTCAAACTGCACTCAGAATTATCCAAATACCTGCTATACTTCAAAGACACAGGTTGCTTAAGGTCCTGCACTATTATTACAGTCCTATTGCAAGATCACCAACTGAAAATGTCACTTCCACTCATTGCATCTTCCTACCATAAACCATTCTGATTCCAATCTGAGTCCATCTTATCCAGCTCCTCAGGCCATCTTCGCGACTTGCTCCAAACCAAGCATTTTGCTTCCTCTGTTTATCATTGGCTGGACACACCTTTTTACTGCTTTGCTTGTGGTATCCCTCACTTCTTCCTTTCCCATCAGTGCAGATCCCCTTTATTATGCTTGTACCTTCTCACTCTTCTTTCAACTCCTTCCCTTCTTCATATACTACTTAACATACCAAAACACCTGATGAATTGCAACAGTTGCTGCTCCCTCTTTCTAACTCCTTAACTGCAGCAATGACCAGAGACACATCTGGTTTCTCTCAAAGGTGGACAAAGGTTGCTGTAGTCAATTCTGCATACTGCAACCTTATCGCAGCAAAGGTGATTTTTACCTCTGCTTTCCTTTGACTCTCGTGGTAATTCTAGATGCTGCAGAAACAATTCTTAGCCTTTGATCATATAGCAGGTTGTTTGGAGCAAATGAATGGAGACCACTTCGTATCAACCCCTTCACAGAAACAGGACCCCTGCCACTATGCTTCCACACTCCTTTATATTCCTTCTTTTAGTTTATATGAGGGAATTTTTTTTTCATCCATAACCATGATTTTAGTTTTACTATCTAAAAAATCTCTTTCACATCAACCACCCTTGTTTGAAAACAACATTGTTTCTTAGTTTCCAAATATTTCCCACTATAACTGCCCAAATACCTCTTCAAACCAAGTTTTGTTTGCTATCAGCCTCTATTAGATGAAAAATCACAAAATGGCACCTCAAGTCATTGTGTTGGACAGATAGGATGTCAATCCATGTGAAGCACAATGACCATACTCTTTGTGCAGACTTGCATTCTAAAAACAGATGTTGGCTTGACTCATCCGAAACTTGAAACATTCCACATATTGTCGTGTTTACCATCACCCCTCTCCTTTTCAGAGACATTTTTCTTAGGTTTCTATCCAGCAGAATCTTCCAAGTCGTAGTCAACACATTGGGTAGTGTTTTAACATGCCACAAGCACGTGAACATGTCGTTATGGGGTCCTCTGGTATTATTGGCTAAGATACTGTTGATTTTGGCTTAATCCCAAGTCCCACATCGGTGAGTTCATTGTTTGGGAGGAGGTTTGAGGGTTATAAATTAAACTCTCCTCCTTCACTGTTAAATATCCCAATTTGTAATATCTTCACTGTTGAATCTGACCTGTGGCTCTGGGTTTCTCTCTTGTAAAGACAACCCTCTTCTGCCCACGAGATTCTGTGAACCGGACTTTGTTTTATCTTCTGACCTGGGATGGTCACTCCCTCAGACGATAATCCGACCATATACAACGAACCTTTCTTTCTTCCGCAGGCCATGGCAAGATTTTCCTTGACAACCTTCCATTGCTGATTTTCGAACTTCACTTCATGTCCCTGTTCATCCAACTACCTAACAGAAATCACACTTTTCGTTAAGCTTGGAACAACTCTGACATTCTTCAAAGTCCAAAAACCAACTGGTGTCTTCAACACTATGTCACCCATGCCCATTACCTTAAGAGTTTTATTGTCCGCTAGTCTTACCTTTCCAAAGTCCCCAATAACTAGATTCTGCAACAGACTAAGAGGTCCTCGTCCGCGGAATCTTCTGGAATGCTGACTTGTTTATCATTTGGGCATTGATTCTTGAAATGCCCCACCTTCTTGCAGTTCCAACATGTTACACTTGAGCAATCTCAAGTCTTTGACTGACTCCTTCCTTTGTTCTTGCTCCCACTATCTCTGATATTTCTCTTACCTCTCATGACATATAGCGATTCACTAGATAATTCCCCAGAACTCCTTCTTCGGACATCCTCGCCAAGAATGAGATCACGAATCTTCTCAAAAGTGAATCCATCGGATCCCGCTGAACTGGTAACTGCTGTAACCATTCCGGACCAACTGTCAGGAAAAGACGATAACAGTAGTAAAGCTTGAACTTCATCATCGAACTTAATGCCCACTGACATAAGTCTGGCTAAGATCGAATTCGTTTTATTGATGTGCTCAGTAACTGAACTGTCTTCCTTCATCCTTGTGTTTACCAATTCTCTAATCAGAAACACCTTGTTTGCAGCAGATGGCTTCTCGTACATGTTAGACAATGCTTCCATGATACCTTTCACTGTCTTCTCCTTCAAAATGTTGAACGCAACATTCTTACTCAAAGAGAGTCGGATAACGGACATAGCTTTCCGATCCAAACCTGCCCACTCTGCATTAGACATCTTTTCTGGCTTGTCATCCAAAGCCACGTCCAAATCTTTTTGAACTAGCAAATCCTCAATTTGCATTTTCCACCAACTGAAATCTATACCATCGAATTTTTCAATTCGGAACCTCCCTTCTTCTGTCATCTCAAATGACTAGACGAGATACTCGGTACAACTGATTTCAGATCTTGGCAATCCTTTTTTTTTTTAAATCAAGAACACAAAAATTGCACCACCCAAAATCACTCACCAACAGACCTGGTCGCAGTCCCCACTGCCCTGGCCGTTGTTGTGAGGCAGATCTGGGAGCCTCCTCCTTGCACCGCTGTGAAACCCTAAGCCTTGGGACGCTGCTGCAACCCCTGCAAAACCCTAGCTTTGGGATGCTGCTGCCGCCTCTGCGAAACCCTAGCTTTGGAACACTACTGCAGTCGCAATTTTCACGTCTCGTCGATTAATTTCTGCTGATCGGATCTCTAGTGTGTGAACGAACCAAAGCTCTTGATACCAGTTGATAGTAAAAACGCACGCGAAAACAACACACACAATCACGAATCAACTGCAGAAAATAAACAACACAAGATTTAACGTGGTTCGGTCGCCAACTGCAACCTACATCCACACGAGCAACTATTAGATTTTATTTCTTTCGTGTTGCGTACCAAATTACAAGCACAATGATGTCTTTAAATAGAGATAATAAAGGGACACAATGATTAAGCCCACTCACTAAAACATGGTGTCTACTCAGCCCAACCCAATTGGTCCTGGCTTCATACCCAACAGAATATCCTTTACCTTCCTATTCATGTTGAATGTAGATATGTACCTCAATAAATCACCCTCCATCATATATTCCCTTTCAAACCTCGTACACCTCCACCTTAAACTCCACTTTCATTTTGATTCTTCCCACACTCCCTCCTCATCCACCTTTTGACCTTGATTCATAGAAAAATAGTACAATCTAGGAAACACTACCTTATGGTTAAGGCTACCGATCCATTTATCCTCCCAAAATCTAGCTTTATCTCCTACTCCTATTTTTCAACCTAACGCCTCCCGAAACCAACCTACTCCTCCTCCCTCACCACGTACCTTAGAGAAGTCTCTCCACCATTAGGATTGAAATTTACTTTAAGATGGATGGCTGTCTAAATCCATGCCTTACTTTGAAACCAACAAATCTTTCCATTTCCCCTTCTCTTCAGTCAAGAGACGTCATTTCCATTTTTCCAATAGAGCATAGTTAAATTTTCGAATATCTTTAAATCCCAGCTCACCCTCCTCTTTCGATTTACACAGATTCTACCAGCTAACCTATGATATAGGTCTATTCTGCTTTCCCCAACCTCATAAAAACCTCCTTTGGATACTGGTTATGTTCTTACATACTGATTCCGGCCCTTTGAAAAAGGATATGTAGAAGAGAGGTAGAGTTGTGATGACAGATTTAATCAAACATATTCTTCTTGCCAACGATAGAAATATCTCTTTCCACGCACTGAGTCTAGCCCTTAATTTGTCCAAGATTGGCTCCCATAATTGTTTCTTCTTTGGGTTACCTCCCACATCTAACCCCAAATACTTGAATGGAACCCTCATCTATGTACAATTTAGGGTCTTTGCATAACACCCAAGGTCGTTCCTCTCAACATTTATTCCGGCTAACTTTGATTTATGGAAGTTAATCTTCAGACCTGAAGTAAGTTCATATCCTCTAAGGATAGCCTTCATGGTAACCACATTGCTAAAGGAATCTTCACACAAAATAAGAGTATCATCAACAAACTGAAGCATACACACCTCTACTTCATTCCTACCAACCTTCACACCTGAAAGCACTTTGGCTTTTAAAGATTGTCTTACTAGACTGGCTAAGCCTTCAGCTACGACAATAAAAAGGAATGAAGCTAATGGGTCCCCCTACACCAACCTTCACTCCATTTGCCCCCAATTATAGTCTTTTAGAAGGATCATTTCATCTCAAAAGTGCAACTAATGCAACAAGTCCTAAATTAGTTGTTGTCAGACGAGTTATTTCTAAATTTGTTTTTCAAGATTTATTCATGCAAAATTATTTCGAATCTCTTTCAAGTGATGAACAAGAGACTCAAAAGATGGAAAAAGAGAAACCATTAAGGGAAGACGATGAATTAGTTCAAACCTCCAAGATATTGAGACGTCTTCCTAAAATTGGAGTAAAAACAATAAGATGTCCTTCAAAACAGATCAACTAAAGAAAAAATAATGGTAGTAATGTGCAACAATATGATAAGATTTATTATCATTGTTGAACACAAACGATGGTTTGTCTGATTGGAGTTTTGGGATTCAATACTTCCTTTTTATTGTCTTTGGAAGCTACACATTAGAGAATATTCTTTTGTTCGTCTTTTTATCTTTATTTATTTTATTTTTTTGGTTTAAACTTTCAATGTAGTTTCTTAGCTACTCTTGAGAGTTTATATTTTTTTAATTTTTTTCATATAGATTTAATCTAATCTTTCATATTTTTGTTTTCTTTCTTTTTTAAGTATTATGTGTTTTTTTCATATATAAGTTGTCTAACATGAATTCATTAAAAAAAATCATAAAAAAAGTGTTAATTTATAATTACAAGTTATCGACAAAATTAGTATAAATAATGTTAATTGGAATAATGAAATAATGAAAGAATTGTTTGGTGACTTTAAAATTCAAACGTCATAATTCTTTTGCTTATCGTCGGAAGATGAATGGGACAGTTGAAACTGCAGATAAAGATATAAAAAATATTATATTAGAAAATTGTATTATGATGTACAAAGATTTACACAAAATACTTCTCTGTGCTCTACAACCTTATATAAAACAATCTGAAAATATATTTTGAAAACCTGGATAAGATAATAAAACTCTATAGCGATTATAAAAACTTATTTTCTACATAATTTTTTATTTTCAATAAAAGGAGAAAATTTCCAATAAAAATAGAAAATAAATAAACAACAGAAGCCATACTCTTTTTAGGACAAGACATGCATAAGAATACCAAATATATTTTCAATAGAAACTTTTATTTTTATTTTCTTTAACATTTGCCTATTAATTTTACGAATTTGTTATAGTAACAAACACAATTTGTAATGAGTTCTTCTACTTCATGAATTTTATACTGCTTAATAACGCAATTTATTATTTTAAAGAGATGTTTCAAAAAGTCGAACAAATGTGGAGAGAAACTAAAGAAAGTACCAATCCGCACAAACGCTTCAAAACAAAATCTGACCGTTGAAACCTATCTATCAACGTTTCATAATTGTCCAATTTCCAAACCACGGATCGCGAAGATGAACCGTTGATCAATTCTTCATCCAACGACAGAAATCAAAACTCAAAACTCGGAAGCGCCTTCAATAAATAGCTACCTATATCTCCCCCTCAAAAAATCATTCGAATCCAAAATCCAAAATCCTCAAATTCGATCGAAATCTTTCTCTGGAGTATCCTTCTTCCAATCCAATCTAGAAGAAAACCCTAAATCCTGAGATTGGATCGATTTTTGCGCGAAAAGCTGTTGAGAAAATGTCTGGTCGTGGGAAGGGAGGAAAGGGATTGGGCAAGGGAGGTGCGAAGAGGCACAGGAAAGTTCTTCGCGACAACATTCAGGGCATAACGAAGCCGGCAATTCGGCGGTTGGCGAGAAGAGGTGGTGTGAAGAGGATCAGTGGATTGATCTACGAGGAGACGAGGGGAGTGCTCAAGATATTCTTGGAGAATGTGATTCGCGACGCTGTGACCTATACCGAGCACGCCAGGAGGAAGACGGTTACGGCCATGGACGTTGTGTATGCGCTGAAGAGGCAGGGAAGAACCCTCTATGGTTTTGGAGGTTGATCTTTTGAATTGTGTTGTCACATCACAAATACTTGCTTTTTTGGAATCCTTGTTATGCTTCGTAACAAACATAGTTACTGGGTTCTCTGTTGAATTTAAAAGTGAAGAACATCAATTGAGTGAAATGTAGTAATTTTTTGTGGGTACTTCATTTTTTTTATCTAGTTTATATTACGATAATATATGTAATAAGAATATTAAAATGCTGACCTATTTTGTTTTGAAATATTAACTAAAGGTTTTTATTAAGTTTTAGTTTTGAAAATCAGTTACTTTAATTGCATTAAATTAGTTGATTTAAAAGAATTTGAATATAGTAGTAGATTGAGTTATATCTTTTCTGAAGGTTTCTTTTAGGTTTTTGAAGTTTTATATCTTGTATCCCATTTTATCATTCTAAATTATTTATTTAAAAAATTAAATACAAGAAAAGACTTAAAATGTAGGTATATTTATGAAACAAATATAGAAGGTCTATAACAGAAAGATAACAGTTGAATAAAAAAAAATGCTAATAAATTCATAGAGCTTAATTACATACTATTTAAACAGATAAATGCGAACATCTACCCATGTTATTGGAAAATTTTAAAATAAAATTGGAAGACATGCTATTAATAACAATTGACCAAAGGAATAAGAATTACAATGTGTATGAATCAAATTCAATCTCTTGTAAGACACGTTGAATTGAAAATGATGTTCTCATAATATAGCCATTGCAAGTACAATCATATGATAAAAAAAATTCTAAAATGAAAGCACTAATCAAAGTCAAAACTGATAATACTAAAATGTAAAAAGCCCTCATTTAACATAACTATCACGTCATGTGTCTGAGAAAATTTTGATATTTTTACAATCTTTAGATTTCTTTTTAGAGTTTTATACAATTTTTTTTATGTGAAGTGATGAATTTAAAATTAAATATATATAAAATAAGAAAGAATAAGTTGGAATTAAATGATATAAAAAAATATTAAAATAATAGTATTGAGAGTTATATTGTAATTATATAAAAAAAATGTGAGTTATGTATTATTATTTTTATGTTGATATTGCTAGAAGTAGACAAAAATTTTCTTACTAAACTAAATAAATAAACTGGTAAATTTTTTTGTTTTACTATCCATTTTCTTATTTTTCTATTGTTAATATAGTGTTGAACTAATGAATGTCATTATTTGTAAATGAAAAAAAATAAACGATAATAATGTGATGATAAAGAAGTTAAAGAGTTTGGAAGTGATCATAATCACACCACTAATCAATTTTTATTTTGGTGAACAATTGAATAAGAATGTTTATTCTTTCACACTAAATTTGAATTCAAATTTAATATTCATTGGTCTAGGTGAAGGTTGCAGTTTTAACATTCACAATGTATTTCCAATTTCTATTTAAATAAACTCATTCTTCCCTCACATTAAACCATGCTGAAATGTTTATTTAGCTGTACCAAATTTTTTGAAGTTCTTAGCCGTGTCAATTTACCTTCAAAGATGATTTCTCTCTTTACATATTTAGTATGGTATTGTCATTTAATTTTATATTTTATTATATGAATAATTTTTTAAGATCTGATGAATATTTTTCTATTATATTTTTTTTAATCTTATGAATATTTTAGTATGATATTATATATGAATATTTTTATATTCTATTACTATATATTAATAAATTTTTAGGTCTTACAGTATTTTTACATTATATTATATGACTATATTTATTGTATATTATTACTTATGAATATTTTATATTATATATAAATATTTTTTTTAAGATCTATGAAATGTGGTTAGATGACATCTTTAACAGCCATTATGCAGACATTATGGTTGAAGAGGTCAGACTCCAAGAAGCCAAAGAAGAGAGGACAATCTGTTTAGAAGCAAAGCCTCATTACACTAATGTTGTTCTGGAAGACACAAGTGAAAGCATTCAAGAAACATACTATCCATCCAAAGCTATAAATTCTGAGTATGACGAATCTACTTTGACCGAGGAAGTATTTCAGCATCTAACAAATGGAAAAGATAGCAACAGAGAAAATGAGAAACATTTGGATAATGAGGTTGGTTGTGTCTCAGTGTTACAGGAGGAAGAGATAGTTAAAAATAGTGAAGGCCACTACAATAGTGAAAGTTGCAAGATTGATGAGAGCTGTGAAGACAAAGAAGCAAGCCTAGAGAATGACGATGATGAATTTAACCAGGAGCACCTAATTCACATGTCTAAAGTATCTGAAGAAAGCACCACCATTATTGTTCAGGAGCAAAAATTATCAGAGGAAAATAAAGTTAAAGGTAGTAAGTTGAAGAGCACGGGTGGTGAAGAGCAGCACACAAGCAAGAATTGGCAATGGGGAACTAAACGCAAGAGACCTGTGGAAGAGGACGAGAAAATGAGAAAGATCAACCCACCAAAGCCAAATTTCCTGCCCATTGTTTCTGAGCTAGAACCAGAGAAAATTTATCTGAAGCACCAAATGATAGAGGAAAGAAAAAATGCAGAGGAATGGATGCTTGATTTCGCACTCAGAAAAGCTGTCACGCAACTTGTTCCGGCAGGGAAAAGGAAGGTGTCATTGCTAGTTGAAGCTTTTGAAGCAGTAATGTCCATGCCCAAATGCGATGCTCATACAAGAAATGATTCACCCTTTGCTCGTGCAAAACCTATTAAAGCGTGTAGCTGATGTATGCATGCCACAAAGGTAAAAACGGAGAGGTCTTTCTGATTCCTTATATCAAGTGTTATCTTGCACAGAAATCAAAGACACCAGGAACAGGCCAATCTCCACGACCAGGAGAATATGCAAGTACCTATTTCAACAGGTCCTATGCATCTGCTTTCTGAAGCTTGGAGAAAATTCAACCAGCAGGGTTTTGTGGCTTTCACATGAATACTGAAACAGAAGAACTGGACGTGGATTTGCTATATGAATTTGTTCTGTTAAGTTGTTTGATGCACTATTACTTATGTTTATATTAAATTCAAATCACCCTCGAGATCTGTTAATGTATTTTATATCTGTCAAAAAAAATTGTGCTTTATAAGATTTTGTTTTTTATTTTACTCATATTTCATCATCAGGAATTATAGAAGTACAAGTAATGAAGGATTGTGTTCAGTTAATAATTCCAATCAAGTGTTGAGGTTTAGTTTACCAATGGAAGAATCAATGGCAGGTGAAAAATGAAAAATATAATATGCTTAGTCACTGAGGCTTTGTAATTCAAACTGCAGTAAACTCATACTTGTCGAGATCAAATTACAAAAGGTAAAACTGCAAATTCATTTAAAAATAAAGCAAACTTAACAATTACATGATCTGTTTTTGCAATCATAAAGTCGGAAAGTGTGTATATTGCAAGAAGCTTTTGTCATTCTATGCTGAAGTGTATTACATAAAATTGAGAGATCAACATTTATTTTGGTTCAGGCAAATGAATATCAATGGTGGGAGAAACACTAATCAGAGATGGAAGTTGTCCACGATAAATTATCAGTTGAGAGCCATGGGAAGGCTGTTCTTGCAAACCTGCTGTGTGATGGCTAACTTCTGAGTGTTCACTCTGTTCCAAAGCTTCTTCAGCAAACCTACTGTACCGGTCGGCACCGGACGACCGAAAGGTTCGTATTAAATGGATTCATTAAATAAAAGAAGTGGGTATACGTGGAACGAAGCAGTTATGATTCCCGCTGAATAAGTCAAACACGTTCTCTGGGTCACTCCCCTAGTTTTCAGGACATCACCAAGCACGACCTAGAAACCGCTAAACATGTCTCTAACCATCAACTGCTTGGCCCAAGTCAACCTATTAAAGGGACTTCTGAAAGGGAAAAATGTACGTTTTTTGATACTATCAGAGAATTCTCATTTGAGCACCATCGCTGACTTGAGCGTCGGAGTACAATCGCAGGTACCCCTGCCGGCCGACCGGAGCACGCGAAGAGAAAGAAGACTCGAAGAACAGGACAACCAAAAGTGAAGTAGACACCTTGTATCGACGTGTATCAACATTACTCCGCCCCCAATATCCATACAGGTACAATTGGCGCCCACCGTGGGACTCGGTAATCACTACTCCCAGACATAAGGATTACAACAAGTGGAGATGGCTTCAACAACAAATAACACCAACAATGCCAACACCACAGAAGAACACAAGATGATGCTCCAAGCCCTCCAAAGTTCAGATGCAGGAGTTACTGCAAAAAGGAGTAACAGACCAGTTACGTCAGGAGAAGGAGAAGAAAAGACAGGAAGAAGAACGTCAGCGGCATGTGGAGGAAATGGATCAGTTAAAAGAGCAGAATAGAAGGTTGATGGAAAGACTCGAACAATCTGAACGTGAAGGACATTCATGTGCACCTACTCCACCACCACACCAATCCGGGACAAAGACAATAGTTCAGACGGTAGCCCAAACTGTACCTCACACATCGTTCGTCCAGCAAACTCATCAGAGTGTAAGACAGGGATTACCAAATAGAGTAACAAACCCAAGGGGCCATCCGTTCACAGACGATATTATAGCCGCACCTCTCCCTAGTAAATGGAGAGGGCTAACCATGAATCTCTATGACGGTTCCATAGATCCGGACGAACACCTGAATATTTTCAGGACGCAGATGACACTTTACACAATCGACCGGACGGTATGGTGAAAAGTTTTTCCTACATCACTCAAGGAAGGTCCCCTCGGATGGTTCTCGGACCTTCCCCCTAATTCCATTACAAGCTTTGATGCTTTAGAATTGAAATTCACTACACAATATGCTACAAGTAGACCTCATCGAACGTCCTCCATGTCCCTGCTTAACGTCAAACAAGAAAGGGGAGAGTCCTTGAGAGCTTTCATGGATAGATTTAGCAAAGTTTGTATGAGCATACGCAATCTGAATCCAGAAATAGCAATGCATCACTTAGTTTCGGCCATACTACCTGGCAGGTTCACTGAAAGCCTTATCAAACGGCCCCCATACAATATGGATGAATTGAGAACAAGAGCAACAAAATTCGTGCAGATAGAGGAGCATATTGATTATCATAGAAAGGCGCATGTTGAGAACGCAGACACAAGTAAAGGGACTCGTCCCCCCACGATGCCGACTGACCGAGACCGATATCGTTCCAATAGAGGTCCCCGCTTCCACAGCTATACCCCATTGGTTGTGCCAAGAGGTAAGGTTTTAGATGAAGCATTACAGATTGAGCTAATTCCAGCATTGAAACAGTCACAAACTCCTCCTAATGCCGACACGAGTAAGCGTTGCCAATACCATCGCAACTACGGACATACGACCGAAGGTTGCCAAACATTAAAAGATAAAATAGAAGAACTTGTTCAAGCCGGTCACCTTCGCAAATTTGTGAAGACAATCACCACTACACCTAGGTCACCACAGCGTGATCATGACGCCCGAGAGCGTTCGGGACGAAGAGACGACCGAACTCGTGACGATCGTCACCGCTCAAACAGAAGGAAACGAAGTGAAAGTCCGGTCAGACGAACGAGACCAAAAAGCGAAAGTCCCGAGCGTAGAAGTCGGACCAAGCAAAAAGTTCGAGCGGTTATCAATACAATCGCCGGACCGGTGTCACTTGGCACACCTCAAGAAATTAATTACATTGCAGGTGGGTTTGCAGGTGGTGGATGTTCCAACACGGCAAGGAAAATGCATTTAAGGGCGATCCAATCCGTCCATTCGGCCTCCACACACCGTCGACCGCATATACCGCCAATCACCTTCACCAATGACGATTTCACAGCAATCGACCCCGCTCAGGACGACCCCATGGTCATAACCGTGGAAATAGACAAATTTGCAATCGCAAAAGTCCTAGTAGATCAAGGCAGCTCGGTCGACATCCTTTACTGGGAAACGTTTAAGAAGATGAAGATCTCGGAGGCCAAGATACAACTCTACAACGAACAAATAGTTGGTTTCTCAGGAGAAAGAGTAGATACAAGAGGATTTATTGATTTATACACCACATTCGGCGACGACTACCTCAGTAAGACCATCAACATACGATACCTACTCGTCAACGCCAACACATCGTACAATATTTTGCTCGGTCGTCCATCCATCAATAGGTTGAAAGCCATTGTCTCAACCCCTCATTTAGCTATGAAGTTCCCCTCAGTCAATAGAGATATAGCAACCGTACATGTAGACCAGAAGATAGCACGAGAGTGCTATGTAGCTAGCCTGAAGGTGGAGCCAACCCGAAGGCTTTATACCACGTCAGCCGACCGAACCACAGAGCGGAGAGGCCGATCACCGGAAAGACGTTCTAAAGGAAGAGAATCTAGAAGACACTTAGTCGCTTTAGTCGATCTGGATCCTCGGTTGGATGATCCCCGGATGGAAGCAGGGGAAGATCTTTAACCCATATTCCTCCGTGACAAAGACCGCAAGACACACATGGGAACATCTCTCAAGTCGGACGACCGAGAGGCGATTGGTAAGATGTTAACGAAAAATGCTGACCTCTTTGCTTGGACCGCTGCAGACATGCCAGGGGTAAAGTCAGATGTTATCACCCATCGGTTATCTGTCTATAAAGAGGCCAGGCCGATCGCTCAAAAGAAAAGGAAACTAGGTGAAGAACGACGCAAAGCCGCACCGGAGGAAACAGACAAACTAGTTCAAGCTGGTTTTATTCAGAAGGCCCACTACACAACGTGGTTAGCCAATGTGGTGATGGTCAAAAAGGCGAATGGAAAATGGAGAATGTGTGTAGATTATACAGACCTTAACAAAGCATGCCCAAAGGACTCGTATCCCTTACCTACAATCGACCGACTGGTCGACGGTGTGACCGGTCATCAAATCCTAAGTTTCCTTGACGCTTATTCGGGTTATAACCAAATACAAATGTACCACCGTGACCGGGAGAAGACCGTGTTTAGAACGAATTCCGATAGTTTTTTCTATGAAGTCATGCCGTTTGGTCTCAAGAATGCCGGGGCCACATACCAACGACTTATGGACCACGTTTTCCACGACATGATCGGTCGGAACGTGGAAGTATATGTTGACGACATTGTCGTCAAATCAGATTCTTGCGAACAATATATTTCTGACTTAAAAGAAGTTTTCCAAGCCTTGCGTCAATACCGCATGCGCTTGAACCCGGAAAAGTGTGCGTTCGGCGTAGAAGGTGGGAAATTCTTGGGCTTCATGCTCACCCATAGAGGCATAGAGGCTAATCCAGAAAAATGCAAGGCAATCACTGAAATGAGAAGTCCCAGCGGACTCAAAGAGATTCAGAGACTAGTCGGTCGCCTTACATCGTTATCTCGATTCGTACCTAAGTTGGCCGAATGAACGAGACCCATTATAAAACTTTTGAAGAAAACAACTAAGTTTGAGTGGACAGATGAATGCGAACAGAATTTCCAACAGCTAAAAACATTTCTGGCATCCCCACCGGTCATCCAGAAACCGAACGTACGCGAGCCCATTATAGTCTACCTTCTGTCTCCAATGAAGCGGTAAGTTCTGTTCTAGTGTAAGAAATTGAAGCGGAAGAACGACCGGTATACTTCGTTAGCCGAGTCTTACACGGTGCGGAGACCCGGTACCAGATGGTCGAAAAAGTCGCATTGGCTTTAGTCATTACCGCATGACGGATGCGAATGTATTTCCAAAATCACAAGGTCATAGTTAAGACTAACTATCCCATTATGAAGATCCTCACCAAGCCTGACCTGGCCGGACGAATGATAGGTTGGGCAGTCGAGCTGTCAGAATTCCATATCGAATACCAACCTAGGGGAGCCATTAAGTCCCAAGCCCTTGCTGACTTCACAGCGGAGCTCACTCCTTACCCGATCGAAGGGAAGACACCCCGATGGACACTATACGTGGATGGATCTTCAAACAGCCGTTCATGCGGAGCAGGAGTGGTACTCGAAGGACCGGGAGAAATTGTTATCGAGTAAGCCATGAAGTTTGAATTTAGAACTTAAAACAATCAAGCCGAGTATGAAGCAATAATCGCAAGTTTACACCTGGCAATCGAGTTATAGATAACAAATATAACTTGTAAAAGCGACTCCCGCCTAGTCATCGGACAGCTCACAGAAGAGTATGAGGTAAGAGAAACATTGCTTCAACAATATTTCCATTTTGTGAAAAATCTTGTAAGCAGGTTTAAAGAAATCTCGTTCCAACACGTACGGAGAGAAAATAACACTCGTGCGGACGCTCTGTCAAGATTAGCCACTGTAAAAAAGAAAGGAATCCATCGGTCGACCATACACGTGACCCTTATTAAACCCAGTGTTGGTACCGAAGAATGCACGACGACTGATACTCAACCTAACTGGATGACTCCCATCAAGCAATATCTTGTCGAAGGAGTATGCGATCCGCAATTCAAGAAAACGATGAAACAAGCCGCCCGTTACATACTCATTGACCAGGACCTCTATCGGAGAGGATACTCTCGTCCTCTCCTAAAGTGTTTTAGTCCAGAGCAAGTCACTTATGTAATGACCGAACTACACGAAGGGATATGCGGAACCCATTCAGGAGCGCGGACTATGTCCGCCAAAATATTGAGGGCCGGATACTACTGGCCGACCGTGCAAGGAGATTGCACTGAGTATGTTCAAAAATGTGTAAAGTGTCAGGAGTTCGGCACCCTATCGCACCAAAAACCATAACATCTACACTACATCCTATCTCCCTGGCCCTTTGTGAAATGGGGGATGGATATTATTGGACCTTTTGCACCTGGCAAAGGGCAATGCAAGTTCCTGTTGGTCGGCGTTGATTACTTTACCAAATGGATCGAAGCCGAACCGTTAACGGCCATCACCGCCCGCAATGTTCAGAACTTCGTATGGAAAAACATTGTCTGCAGGTTCGGCCTACCTCAGGTCATTATCACGGATAACGGTCGACAATTTACCGACCGAGGGCTAGCTGAATTCTATGAAAAACTTCACATCAAACATATCACGACCTCGGTCGAGCATCCACAGACCAACGGTCAAGCCGAAGCCGCCAACAAAGCCATTCTCAACGAATTAAAGAAAAGGCTCGGTCCAGCTAAAGGAAATTGGACTGAAGAACTATTAGAAGTTCTCTGGGCCTACCGCTGTACTCCTCAGTCAACAACTCAGGAGACACCTTACAATCTTACATACGGCACTGAGGCCATGATTCCAGTCGAAATCGGTGAACCTTCATTGCGCCGACAAACATTAGACTTAAACTTAAACAAAGAAAGCCTACTGGTCGGCCTCGACCACATCAACGAATTAAGAGACAAATGCAGAATAAGAGAAGAAGCGTGCAAGCTAAGGGTCGCAAGAAGATATAACTCGAAGGTGAAGCCACGAAGTTATCAAAGAGGAGATCTAGTTTGGCGCATGCTCAGCGACGCTCGGAAGGACGGCGGAAAGTTTTCTAGCAATTGGGAAGGACCATTCCGTATTGCTGATACGGCCGCCGGTGGAGCGTATTACTTAGAATATTTATCAGGAAAATTCGTACCGAGAACGTGGAATGCCACACATCTCAAGTTCTATTACAGTTGATAAATAAATTCAAGTTCAGTGCACTCTTTCCTCGCTCGTTCGTTTTATCCCTAAGGAGGGTTTTCGATCGAGAAGGTTTTAACGAGGCACTTTAAAAATCTCGTATGTTTTTGAAATTAAACCGTTCGTTCAGTCAGAGCTATAACATAAATGTTATCCGAAACAATAACTTAACTGTTATTTACCTATCGTTGGTCAGAAATTAATAATTTGTTATTAATTAAACCGTTCGTTCGGTCAGAACTATAACTTAAATGTTATCCGAAACAATAACTTAAGTGTTATTTACTTATCGTTGGTCAGAAATTAATAATTTGTTATTAATTAAACCGTTCGTTCGGTCAGAACTATAACTTAAATGTTATCCGAAACAATAACTTAAGTGTTATCTACCTATCGCTGGTCAGAAATTAATACACATCATTAATTAAACCTTTCGGTCAGAATCATAACTTAAAATTTATTACGAACATTATCAGCATAATAATTCTCAAGTATTAAAAGTATTAAACCGATGCGTTCGGTTAGAATCGTAATTTAGTTATTACTCAAGTTAACCAACACATTCGATCGGAAGCATAACTTCAAATACTGAAACGCATTTTCACATTAAAAGCAGAACATAATAGATGATTGTTCGAAAGCAATAAAATTGTGTGGAGAAAGCAAGACTAAAGCAATTAATTGTTCAAACGCCCACAACCCGGGCCCAGATGTACTTCACAAATTATACTATTTCAATAGCATCATCCTGCTGAGGGGCCTCCGTCACGGGTTCGTCTAGATTTTGACCTTCATCCTCCGCACCTTCGGCCTCCTCACCCTCTTCGCCTCCAAGAGGTACTAGACGACCATCCACCACATCCATACCCGGATCGTAGCGAGTATCCTCAGCCGGCACACCATGGAAGAAAGCTACCTGACGAACGCCTTGGTTTAAACTTTCTTCACTTATGCGCAACATAAAACTTTGGCACTGTTTAATCTCGGCGTTCAAAGATTCCTTTCCGACCGTCAGATCATCTTTCTCTTTCTTTAAGAGGTCTCGTTCGGCCATCAATGTAGCCAGTGTGGTCTTTAGAGCCTCTTGCTCTTCCTTAGCTAGTTGATTATCTTTCTCTTTCTCCTTTTGGCAATCTTCAACAGCCTCTAAACCTTTCTTCAAAGAAGTGGCCGAATCGTCAAGTTTACGCTTCAACTTTGGAATTACAACGGACTCAGCCCTCTTCAGCTCATCGCCAATTGCATGGCTCACAACCGTCGCCCGACACTGAAGTTCAACCATCTCTTCAATAAGGTCCAAAGTGGGGACGGCGGCCAGTATTCCCTCATCCTCAGGTCGTAGATCGAATTGCATGGTGGGAGCAACTCTTATCCCAACTCCCAACATGCTAATAGGTTTACCTCCAGAAGAAGAGCCCGCCTCGACCCTTGGTACCTTGGCCGGACGCCCCCTTTTCTTACTCGCAACTGGAGCAACAATAGCAGTCTCGGTCGGCACCTCTCCGATGGCAGCAATTGGGGACTTCGATTTAACACCAGCAATAACAACAATCTTGCTCTTCTTCGCTTGTCTTTTCAAGCTGTTCATGAACTTGCTCAAGCTCGGATCCATCGTCACGACAATATCTACAAAACATATATACAGTTAAATAATGTCAAATTATCAAACCGAACGACCGAAGAGCAAAGATGCTCACCGTTCAGATCTGCCCATTGCTTGGACGATCCATAGAGAGCTATCAGTTCCTGAGTGGGAAGTCTACACGGAAATTGGTTTATAAATCAAAATTTCCTTATCAATAGGGGATAAGGATTCCCAAAATCGATTATCAAGTGCGGCAGGTTTCTCGGTCCAATGAAAGGGAAATTTAGTAGTCCCATCAGCATTGTAAAAAAGGTCTCGGCCATCCGGCTCCACAAAAAGTTTAAAATAATAATCTTTGAAATTTTTGTAAGAGGAGGTAAAAGCAGCGAAACGCACATTACCCAGACGACTAGATAAGGATAACCAACCCATAGGATGGCTGGGATGAGTGTTATAATAGTACAAGAAAGACTCAGGGGTAGGTGTAAGGCCAAAAATTTGACAGATAACTCGAAAGGCTTGTAAAATTGCCCACGAGTTTGGGTGCAGCTGGGTCGGTGCAACGTTAAGTATCCGAAGGATACTCATGGTAAAATCATCAAAAGGAAAAGATACATACAAATGAGAAAAGAGAGTGCTATAAACATAAAAGAAATCACGGGGAGCATTCTCCCGACCGTGGCACACCTGGTCGGTCACGCCACATATATCTACAACCAACACCTCAGTCAGGAAGTTTGACGCTAAGAAATTCTTGTGACTTGAGAGAAATTTATCCAAGTCATCAGAGGACTTAATTTTGCTAGGAATACGAAGGACAGACGGATCGACCCAGTCATAGTTTGGGCCGTCCGACGACTGACTCGCATTACCAGATGCAGTAGAGCGCTCGCTTTGCATGCGAGAGGCACGGGGTTCGATCCCCCGCATCTCCAATTTTTAGGATAACTGTTTTTTTTATGTTTATTCTTTTGTTTTCATGTTAAAATGAATTTTTTGTAAGAGGGAATTATTATGAGTTATATAATTAAAAACATTATTATGACTTGACAGAGGAGAAAAATTGTTTAGGACAATATTTTTGTCTCAAAACAAATAAATAAATATCGAAAGTTTATATTTTCATTTTGACTCGAAACGTAGAAGCAAAATCTTTACGTTGTTCTAGTTTATACTTTTCATATTCATATTCTTATATATACTAGAGGGCACACAGGCGCTCTCGCGCCTGTGTATCCGCATTTTTTATGTGTTCATTTATATTGTATTTATATTTAATATTAAAATTAAAATAAGAAAAATGTTATTTTTCACACATTTATATTAACAATATAAATTTATAATACATTATGAATAAAAAAATGACATTATGCCAACAATAATGTTGTGGAATTTCTCTATACAAATAACTTCTAGAATGTGGATCTCGACAATTTAGTGCAAAGAATTGCGTGAGCATGGTTTTGGAGACATTGTCATCATTTAATACATCACTTATGTTCTGATGCTTATAGAAGCGCACCTGATGACGATTTGGTAAATGAATTTGTAATCTTTCTACATTTGGATTCATTTTATAAAGTGTAAATCTAAATATTTTCCATAAAGCCTCCGGAGCACAAATCCATATAGCATCAACATATCGTTGGACTTCATCTACAATTGTTCCTCTACGAACCTCCATTGCTACTCGATCTGGACCTTTGTACACATACTTGTATAAATATTTAATACTTTTAATGCTACTGCACACCTCAACATTTATATGACAATCATATTTTAGCAACAACCAAGGGTTATAAGGAACCACCCATCTATTGTCAACAGTCACATTTCTATTTATAGATACCGGTGCATTGAAACGTCTTTTGTATTGTGGATATGAATCAGTACCTTGACGTGTTTCTTCCAAGAACTCTTTAGGATATTTTTTCTTGCATTGATTGTGCTTCGTACATGGTGATCTGGGATTAAGAGTTCCGCAAGGCCCATGTATCATGTGTTTTAGTACAGCTTCGTGCAACTGTGGTTCTTCTTCACTTTTTGGTATCTCTGCTATAACAATGCTATCATAATCTTCTGGATCACGTAATTTATCATTATCGTGTAAGATAAGTAACATATGCACATGGGGTAGTCCACGTTTTTGGAATTCAGTCACATACATGTAACTTTTAACTTTTCCAAGAACTCCTTTATCGATCACATTTTCCTTCAATTGTTCAAATTTTGCACGAAATATTCTTGTGAGCAAGTCAGGACGATCTTGTGGAGTTTGAAAATTTTAAAGTTCTGATGAAATTTCACTCCAAGAAGGATTGCATGTCATTGTAAGGAAAATATCAGGTTTACCATCATGAGCAACAATTGCCATGCCATCTTCATATCGTTGGGTCAAGTCTCGACGACTACCAATAAATGATGATGGTAATATTGTCCTTTGTCCAACATTTCCTTGAATAAAAAAACACTATGAGTTTTGATATATTTATATGTAATAGATGTAGTATGTTACAAATATTATGTACCTGTGTGAGTTTTTCCTTCGTGCAAAGCATCTTGCAAACCTTGATACACTTCAGCACGAATATTATTTTGATGATTTCGAATCCATCGTAACCTTCCTGCTTTAATCTTGACATAGTTGTCTACAACATATTGTTGTAAAAGTCGTCCCGCTTGTAATATTGTAGATTGATCATTGGGTCAAATCTACATTGAAGTAATCATGTATGTGTATTAATTTTATGACACAACATTGATAAGTAAATTGTTGGAAATGATATATATATATATATATATAATTGTGTTGGAAGTTACCTAAACCATGTAGCTATAATATTCTCGGCATGAGATACTTTGGCCATTAAGATTTTTTGTGTTGAAATCCCAACCATATGTTCCAAAAGGAAATAATAGTGGATATTGTAAAGGGTCATAATATCCTACAGTTTCTTGAATGTTTATTAAGTTCCCATCATGACGTACAACTTTAATGTCTCGTCCACGTGTCATTGATTCTGTGTCCCCAGTAACAATAATTGCTGCCACTTGAAATGCAGTTGGAAGATTATATTGTGGTTGATTGGCAGGACGCTCTTTAATGAGTAAAGTACATTCATGAATATTTTGTTCTTGAGCAAGTTGTCTAAATATATGCACAAATAGATTGCACTGATGTAGTATTTGTTGCAACTTATTAACAATGGTTTGTGAAGATGAGGAGTTTCCATCATCCTATTTTGTAATTCATGTGCAGTGTCATAAATGTACAATTGCAAAAAACGTGGCCTGGAACCCTCATTTGGAAAAAACCCTCCAATCCTGTGATACATTGCACCTTGAGCACGAAAACTATATATACCACGACCAGTTGCAACTATATTTTAATCCATGTGAACACCAAGTGAAGTGAATGAAATCACATGGTTGTAACTTCTAATATGTTGTCTAAAATGTCTACTTTCAGAAGAACAACCGGAAAATATTTGAATCAACTCATCCGGAGCAGTAACATGTGGAAGAATGACTTTTCCACCCGAACAACACATATCACGTGATTCATGGTAAAATAATCGTGCATGACAATGTGCACATGTAGTCGGAGTAGAAAATTGAAACATTACCATCGCCATAGTATTTCTAAAATTTCGAGCTGAGTTATGCGCCCATCGAAATCTATATTGCATTCCTACATGTATAATAATTTGTCAATAAAGTTAAGTATTTCATTGAACGTCCATCACATAAATATTGCGATAAAAGTATACTAACCATGTTCAATGTGAATGACATTTGTATTACTTGGTCCTGCTTCTTTATCATTTGATCCTTGAAAGTTATGTGGTGTAAAAGTATAAGCTGTCAAGTTAAATAAATGAATGTGCACATGTAGTCAGAGTAGACAATTGAAACATTACCATCGCAATAGTATTTCTAAAATTTCGAGCACAGTTATTCGTTCGTCGAAATCTATGTTGCATTTTTACATGTATGATAATTTATCAAAAAGTAAAGTATTTCATTGAACTTTTATCACGTATATATTGCGATAAAAGTATACTAACCATGTTCAATGTCAATGACATTTGTGTTACTTGGTCCCGCTTCATTATCATTTGATCCTTGAAAGTTATGTGGGGTAAAAGTATAACATGTCAAGCTAAATAAATAAATAAAATTATATAGAAAAAATTAAAGCAATAATATGTGTTACCTGCATTATTTAATGACCGAGCCAAATGTCGAATAGATGACAATGTCATTCCTGAAACCAGAAATTGTAATGTGGATAATATTGTTTCTCCTTTCTCTATAAGTTTTTCTTCGTATATATATTCAATTTGTCCTTTAAAAGATTTTTTGGAAATTGACATCTTATGCATAAAAGTGTACTAACCAGGTTCAGTAACATGTGTGTTACTTGGTGCTGCTTCGTTATCGTTAGATCCTTCAAATATCAAGTTAAATGAATGAGTGAATAAAACTACATACATAATCAAGTTATATAATATTTTTTTTACCTGCGTTATTTATTGATCGAGCCAAATGTCGAATAGATGTCAATCTCCTTCCTGAAACAATATTTGTCATATGAATAGTATTGTTTCTCCTTTCTCTATATTAGTTTTTCTTCGTATAGACATTTGTTTTTTAAAATACTTTTTGGACATTGACATCTTATACATAAAAGTGTACTAACCAGGTTGAGTAACATGTGTGTTACTTGGTGCTACTTCGTTATCGTTAGATCCTTCAAATATGAAGTTAAATGAATGAATGAATAAAATTATATATTAAGAAAATTATTTCAAAATAATATATGTTTTGTTATGTAATATTTTTGTTACCTGCATTATTTATTGATCGAGCCAAATGTCGAATAGATGTCAATCTCCTTCCTGAAACAATATTTGTCATATGAATAATATTGTTTCTCCTTTCTCTATATTAGTTTTTCTTCGTATAAACATTTGTTTTTTAAAATACTTTTTGAACATTGACATCTTATGCATAAAAGTGTACTAACCAGGTTGAGTAACATGTGTGTTACTTGGTGCTGCTTCGTTATCGTTAGATCCTTCAAATATCAAGTTAAATGAATCAATGAATAAAATTATATATTAAAAAAATTATTACAAAATAATATTTGCTTTGTTATGTAATATTTTTTTACCTGCATTATTTATTGATCGAGTCAAATGTCGAATAGATGTCAATCTCCTTCCTAAAACAATATTGGGATATGAATAATATTGTTTGTCATTTCTCTATAAGTTTTTCTTCGTATAGATATTCCATTTGTCTTTTAAAATATTTTTTAAAAAAATTGACATCTTATGCATAAAAGTGTACTAACCAGGTTCAATAACATGTGTGTTACTTGGTGCTGCCTCGTTATTGTTTGATCCTTCAAATGTCAAGTTAAATGAAGGAATAAATAAAACTATATAAAAAAAATTAAAAATAATAATTGTGAAAAGTTAAATGTTTATATAACATCTTTGTTACCTGCATTATTGATTGATCGAGCCAAATGTCGAATTGATTTCAATCTCCTTTCTCTATAACTTCTGCTTTGTGTAGATAGTTCATTTGTCCTTTGTTCCATGGTCATTCTTCGTCTTATGCTTGCAATATTTAGCTTCAAGTTTGGTTTTGTCGTTCTACTATTCATCTTTTGTATTTATATTTTCGATTTTGTTGTGTAATGTATTAAAATGTAGAAAACTAATAAACATTAGAAAAATTATTTAAAATATTCTAAAATATAAATCAAAACTAAAAGCAAAATAAATTATAAAAACACGGTTGCAAACCAAGAATCAGTAATGCAATGCAAACATACATACAGCAAGAAAAAAAAATTAGTATGTGACAGAAAATAGATAGCTAAATTAAAAATATTTTTAGAAAATATTTTACAAAATGTGAAAATAAATATATAAAATATGATAATATTTAAAAAACGCTTTGATCTATATATTAAATATTGTTTATATAAATAAAAAAATATAATTAAAAAATATCTTCATATAATAATTCGCAAAATGTAAAAATAAATATATTAAATATAGATAATATTTTAAAAAACATTTTCATCAATATATTATTTAAAAAAGTAGCGTAAAAAAAATATCTTTAGAAAATATTTTTCAAAATGTGAAAATAAATGTATAAAAAGCACTTATATTTTCCATTTGGTTATGTAAGGTATTAAAATGTAAAAAAATAATAATAAAGATTAGAATAATTATTTAAAATATTCTAAAATATAAATCAATACTAAAAGCACAACAAATTATAAAAACATTGTTGCAATGCAAACATACATATAGCAAGAAAAAAAAGAGTATGTGACAGAAAATAGATAGCTAAATTTAAAATATTTTCAAAAAATATTTTACGAAATGTGAAAATAAATACATAAAATATGATAATATTTAAAAAATATTTTTATGTATATATTATTTAATATTATTTATTTAGATGGAAAAAATAGATAGCGTAAATAAAAAATATATTCCGAATATATTTTTCAAAATGTGAAAATAAATATATAAAATATAAAATTATTTAAAAAAAAATTTTAATCCATATATTATTTAATAGAATTTATTCAAATTTCATCCTTATAATATTTATGTTTTATTTTATTATTTTAAAAATATATGAGAGGAGATATTTGTTATTTTGTGACTTCTTTATTTTTAAAAACTAAATTTTAAATTTTAAATATTAAATATTATATTTTAAATTACCTATATATAGGGAATCTCCTCTTAACTATCATTTAAAATTTAAAATTGTGAATTTTGAATTTTGAATATTTAATTTTTAATTTTTTTAAAAACTAAATTTTGAATTTTAAATATTAAATATTTAAAAAACACTTTGATTTATATATTAAATATTTTTTATATAAATGAAAAAATATAATTAAAAAATATCTTCATATAATAATTCGCAAAATGTAAAAATAAATATATAAAATATGAAATTATTTAAAAACAAAATTTTAAATTTTAAATTAGCTATATAGGAGACCTCCTCTTAACTACCATTTAAAATTTAAAATTTAAAATTTAAAATTTTGAATTTTGAATTTTGAATATTTAATTTTTAATGTTTTTAAAAACTAAATTTTGCATTTTAAATATTATATTTTAAACTACCGGGATCTCCTCTTAACTACCATTTTGTATATGAATATTTTTATATTATATTATTACATATCAATATTTTTTTTTGTCTTACTAGTATTTTTATATTATATTATATATGAATATTTTTATATTATATTATTATTTATGAATACTTTTATATTATATAACATGAATATTTTTTTTGTCTTATAAATATTTATATATTATATTATTATTTATGATATTTTGGTTAATATTTTGATTATAATTTTGAGGATTTATCTTATCATAATTTTATGGCATTTCATCACCTTCCCGTGAATATGTCTCTATTGCGATTCCAAGAAAAACATGTTACTAAAGATCTATGGGAAGGTAATGAAAGATTATTGAGACCCAAAAGACATGCAATCTGGGTACTAAAGTATAAGGACATACTTAACCAACAAGTCAAACACTTAATTGATTATTTTGGTTTTGGACATTTGTTAAAATTTAGGAACATTGACTTCAACCACCTACTGCTTACAACATTAGTGGAAAGGTGGAGAACAAACACTACAAGAAAATCATGAAATAGAAACCAATTTGTAGAAACCAAAATAATTAGTTGCAATAGTAACTAAATTAGAGACCATTTTAGAAACTAAAAAGAAATTTGGTTTCTAAATTAGTTTCTATTATTTTCTATTATTGTTAAATAGTTTCTAAATTTGTATCTAATTAGCAACCAAGGTTTTTGCTACCAAATTTAGAAACTAAATAATTGGTAGTTAAAACCTTAGTTGCTAATTAAATACCAATTTAGAAACTATTTAATAATAATAGAAAATAATAGAAACTAATTTAGAAACCATTTTTTTTTTAGTTTCTAATATGGTCTCTATTTTAGTTCCTATTGTAACTAATTATTTTGGTCTCTAAAAATTGGTTTCTATTTCATGATTTTCTTGTAGTGAAAGACTCATACCTTTCACTTTCCTCTCAATGAAACAATTGTTGGAAGATGTGGAATTGGTATTGGGTTTACCTGTTGATGGAGAGGTTGTCACCGGGATTACTAATGATGATTTAATATCTTTGTGTGAGCAGTTGCTCGGATTTATACCACTCGCTATAGCGGTGAAAGGAAATTCAATGAATTTGTCTTGGCTTAATAACACTTTTTCAGGAACTGCCACATCATGCAACCAACAATGTTATTGCTCAACATGCTTGAGCCCACTGTAAGAAATTATGTAAATTAATTTCTATAAAGTGACTCACATGACTTAGAGTTTGGCTTTAGGCCGAAATATGATTTAATAATAATAATAGAATAAAGGGCCCATTGGTTAACGTGAAAAATATATATCTTATGATATACCTAATGAAAACCTACGTTTGATGGAGATTGGGAACAAAAGGCTATAGGGTTCTGTCTCTGCAAATAATAGTTGTCTCACTCTTAACCATCACGAAAGTGTGTGACAAGAACGGAATTGCTAAGAGATAGATTGGGACAAAGGAGATAAAGTAATTGCTCAATTAGGATCACTCATGGATCAAGGTAAGTGCCTATTCTTTCTTGATTGTATGATTGTGTGAGAGTCATGATATGATAAGATCTATATGTGAACATTATTGTATGTGAACATTATTATATGTGTTCAATTTACGTTCATTTATGTTTTAATTTACATGTGGTATCAAAACCCTCGTTGCTCATGTTGTGATTCTCTATATCTAATTGTCCTGAACCATCAAAAATCAAAGAACCCTAATTTTAATATTAGGGTTTATGGATTAAGGATTCCATTAACATAACCCTAATCTTCCTGCACCCAATGCCATTAACGGTGTTAAAAAAACCCTATGAACCTATTAGTGGGACCGCAAGCCTTCGCCGCTTCTGTGAACCTTGTTTGCACGGTGGTAGTGTTGTGATGGTGGTAGGAGCCATTTCGGAAAGAAAGGTGTGAGAAAGATGATGATGTAGATTCAATTTCTGATTATGGAATTATAATATAATATATATTATAATATAAATTAATGAAAAACATGAATTGTTCCTGCACTTTAGATTAAATTATAATATAATGTTGAATTCAATTTATGAATAACAATGAATTCATTCATGCACCTTATGTCATTCATTCCTCTTATGTTATTTTATTTTTAATTCAATTACTGAAACTTATGAATTAATTCCCTTACCTCATTTATTTTATTAATGATTTCAATTAAAATTTTAATTAAAGTGAGGAATGGAAAATTATTTTTTCCACTTTATGTATTAATTTTAATGTAATTTAATTTGCATTAAATTAAAAGTTTTAATGAAATTTTATTATGTTATAATGTAATTTAATTTGCATTAAATTAAAGTTTAATTAATTGATTGAAAGTGAGGAATGGAAAATTAATTTTTAAATTATGATTTTGGAATTATTGTATGATAGATTTGTAATCACCAAAGTGATCAAATCTTTATGTTTTATTTAATTTCAAATTATGGATGAATTTTATTTCAATTAATGATATGATTTTGGAATTATTTGTATGATAGATTTGTAATCACCAAAGTGATCAAATCTTTATGTTTTATTTAATTCCAAATTATGGATGAATTTTATTTCAATTAATGATATGATTTTGGAATTATTTGTATGATATATTTGTAATCACCAAAGTGATCAAATCTTTATGTTTTATTTAATTCCAAATTATGGATGAATTTTATTTCAATTAATGATATATTGTTGGAATTATTTGTATGATAGATTTGTAATCACCAAAGTGATTAAATCTTTATGTTTTATTTAATTCCAAATTATGGATGAATTTTATTTCAATTAATGATATAATTTTTGGAATTATTTGTATGATAGATTTGTAATCACCAAAGTGATCAAATCTTTATGTTTTATTTAATTCTAAATTATGGATGAATTTTATTTCAATTAATGATATAATTTCTGAAGTTATTTGTATGATAGATTTGTAATCACCAAAGTGATCAAATCTTTAAGTTTTATTTAATTTCAGATTACTGATAAATTTTATTTCAATTACCTATAGAATGGATGTTAAATTATTTATATATGGGTAAATGAAAATTCATTATTATAAGACATTTTTGGATCACCCAAAGGTTGATTAGTTCTCCTTGTAATTAATGGATATGATTGTTGGTAGTGAATATGTGTTATTATTTTTGCTTGTATATCCAAAGATAACAAGTGTTTCTAGTTAATACATATATCTTACCAAATAAAGTTAATACTATTAGCATCATTATGTTTTGTGTATTAATGAATCTCCCAAAGGAGAACATTAGTATACATAGAATGTTTTCTGAATCTGTATTGTATGTTTAGTTTATGACTCAAAGTATTAATGTTAAGCATGTGTGATCAAGTATCTGTTCTTGTATCTTCATGCGAATGAGCATAGCAAGTAATATTAAGTCTGCTCTTCCCAAAACTGATAGTGCAAAAGAATTTATGAAATTTGTGGAAGAGCGCTCTCAAACTACTGATAAGTCTCTTGTTGGGACATTAATGAGTACATTAACCACCATGGAATTTGATGGTTCTCGTACTATGCACGAACATGTCATTGAAATGACTAATATTGCGACAAGACTTAAGTCTATTGGAATGGCAGTGGATGAGAACTATAACATGTTAGTTCAGGAAGAGACTAGATTGAAGAATCGAGGAAACCACTCTATACACTATGTGAACAATCAGGGAGCTGAAAAGAAGGTCTTCAAGAAACATGGAAAGGGTAAAGGACCACTGAAGATAAATGAGTCCTCTACTAAGCTCCAAAAGAAGAATGACAAATGTCATTTTTGCAAGAAATCTGGACATTTCCAAAAGGATTGTCTGAAACGTAAGGCTTGGTTCGAAAAGAAGGGTAAGCATAATGCTTATTTGTATGTTTTGAATCAAACCTAACTGAAGTTCCACATAATTCTTGGTGGATTGATTCTAGATGCACAACTCATGTTTCTAACCCGAACCATAAAGCCAAATGAAAAGTTTGTCTTCATGGGGAATAGAGAGAAGGTTCCAGTGGAAGCAGTCGGGACTTATCGTTTAATCCTCGACACTGGATTTTATTTAGACTTGATGGATACTTTTTATGTACCTAGTATATTTAGGAATTTAGTTTAATTGTCTAAACTTGATGTTGCCAGATACTCTTTTAAATTTGGGAATGGATGTTTCAGTTTATATCAGCGTACCTATTTGATTGGATTTGGTACTCTTTATGATGGATTATATAGATTGAACCTTGATAATCTATATACTGAAACTCTTATGACCTCGCATCATAATGATGGCACTAAACGTAGTTTAGTGAATGAATGTTCTGCTTTCTTGTGGCACAAACGTTTGGGGCATATTTCCAAAGAAAGGATGGTAAGATTAGTAAAGAATGAAATACTTCCAAGTTTGGATTTTACTGATCTGAATGTATGTGTGGATTGTATTAAAGGCAAACAAACAAAACATACAAAGAAAGGAGCCACAAGAAGTACTCAACTTCTTGAAATTATACACACTGATATATGTGGACCTTTTGATGCAAGTTCTTTCAATAAAGAAAGGTATTTTATCACCTTTATTGATGATTTTTTCACGTTATGGTTATGTCTATTTACTACATGAAAAATTGCAAGCAGTGAATGCCTTAGAAGTTTATATAAATGAAGTGGAAAGGCAATTAGACAGAAAGGTGAAAATTGTCAGGTCAGATAGAAGTGATGAATATTATGGAAAGTATGATGAAAGTGGACAACACCCTGGTCCGTTTGCTAAGTTCTTTGAGAGACGTGGTATTTGTGCTCAATACACAATGCCAGGTACACCACAACAAAATGGTGTTTCAGAAAGGCGTAATCGAACCTTAATGGATATGGTTAGGAGCATGTTAAGTAAGTCAATTGTACCTGTTTCATTGTGGATGTATGCTTTAAAAAAACTGCCATGTATCTGTTGAACAGGGTTCCTAGTAAGGCAGTTCAAAAGACACCTTTTGAATTGTGGACAGGAAGGAAACCCAGTTTAAGACACCTGCATGTTTGGGGATGTCAGGCAGAAGTCAGAATATACAATCCGCAAGAAAAGAAATTGGATGCAAGAACAATCAGTATATGTTTCATTGGTTATCCAGCAAAGTCAAAAGGGTATATGTTTTACTATCCTACCCATAACACAAGAATTGTTGAATCTGGAAATGCACGGTTCATTGAAAATGGTGAAACCAGTGGGAGTGATACTTCACAAAATGTGGAGATTAAGGAAGTTAGCGTACAAGTTCCTTTAACTAGTACCTTTACTTCAAGTATTGTTGTTCCTAATGTAGTTGAGTCACTCAACGATGAAGAAGAACAACAAATTAATGATCATGAAGTTAACAATGAACCTGTAGTAGAACAACCACAAGAAATAGTACTAAGAAGATCTCAAGGAGAAAGAAAGTCTGCTATTTCGAATGATTATGTGGTTTATCTACAAGAGTCAGAAAATAACTTAGGTATTGATAACGATCCAGTTTCATTTTCAGACGCCATCAATGATGATAATTCTGATAAGTGCTGAGATGCCATGAAAGATGAGCTTAAATCAATGGCACAAAATGATGTATGGGACCTTATAGAATTGCCAGAAGGATGCAAGAGAGTCGGGTGTAAATGGGTCTTTAAGACTAAACGTGACTCTCATGTCAATATCGAACGTTACAAGGTCCGACTTGTTGCCAAAGGTTTTACTCAAAAGGATGACATTGATTATAAGGAAACATTTTCACCTGTTTCTAAGAAAGATTCCTTTAGAATTATCATGGCATTAGTAGCTCATTATGATCTTGAGTTGCTTCAGATGGATGTCAAAACTGCCTTTCTAAATGGGGATTTAGAAAAGGATGTTTATATGGACCAATCAGTGGGGTTCATTGAAGAAGGAAAGGAACACATGGTGTGTAAACTTAAGAAATCAATATACGGGCTTAAACAGGCTTCTAGGCAATGGTATCTTAAGTTCAATGATACTATTGTGTCCTTTGGGTTTAAGGAAAACATCGTTGATCGGTGTATATACCTTAAGGTCAGTGGGAGCAAGTTTATATTCCTGATTCTGTATGTTGATGATATCTTGCTTGCAACTAATGATCTTGGTCTGTTAAGTGAGACTAAGAAGTTTCTCTCTAATAACTTTGAGATGAAAGATATGGGTGAGGCGTACTATGTGATAGGAATTGAAATATTCCGTGACAGATCACAAGGACTGTTAGGTTTGTCTCAGAAAGTATATATTAATAAAGTTTTAGAGAGATTCAGAATGGATAAATGTTCGACATCTCCTGTTCCAATACAGAAAGGAGACAAATTTAGTCTCATGTAATGTCCAAAGAATGACTTGGAACGATAACAAATGGAGAATATACCTTATGCATCTATTGTTGGGAGTTTAATGTATGCTCAAACTTATACACGACCAGATATTAGTTTTGTATTTGGTATGCTTGGAAGATACCAGAGTAATCCAGGATTGGATCATTGGAAAGCTGCAAAGAAAGTTTTAAGATACTTGCAAGGAACGAAGGATCACATGCTTACTTATAAAAGATCTTATCATCTTTAAGTGATTGGATATACAAATTCAGATTTTGCTGACTGTGTGGATACACGAAAATCTACATTTGGTTATGTGTATCTTTTAGCCGGAGGAGCGATTTCATGGAAAAGTGCGAAGCAGACAATCATTGTTGCATCCACCATGGAGGCTGAATTTGTGGCATGCTTTGAGGCCACAATTTAGGCTAATTGGTTGCGGAATTTTGTTTCATGACTTGAAATTGTTGACAGTATTGCCAAGCCGCTGAGAATTTATTGTGATAACTCCGCAACTGTCTTCTTTTCTAAAAATGACAAGTATTCCAAAGGTGCTAAACATATGAAATTGAAATACTTTGCCGTTAAAGAGGAAGTTCATAAACATAGAGTGTCAATAGAACATATTAGCACTGATCTTATGATTGCTGACCCTTTAACAAAAGGGTTACCGCCCAAAACATTTACTGGTCATGTTGTAAATATGGGCATTATGTCTACTAGTGAATGATGAATGTTGTTATTAATGCTTATTTGACACTCTGAGCTCATTGAATAAATAAAATTTCTGAAATTTATGTTTTCTATTTTATGTATAAGCATGTAAATTATGATGTGGAAAAAAATTATGTTGTTATTGATGAAAATGACATTATGTTTGAACCTATTATGAATTTCTCACTATAAAGTCATATTAAGGAGAAAGAATGATATAGTAGTACATGGAAGAAAATGTGTTGATTGAAATGACATGTAACCGCCATGACTCTTATTATTTCTGTATCCTTGATCTTGATTAATGATAGAACCAATTTACGTAAGGCCTTTTAAATGCGCATTTATGTAATTATTAAATCATGAAAGTATTATAACTCATATGAGTCAAGTGGGAGAATGTAAGAAATTATGTAAATTAATTTCTATAAAGTGACTCACATGACTTAGAGTTTGGCTTTAGGCCGAAATATGATTTAATAATAATAATAGAATAAAGGGCCCATTGGTTAACGTGAAAAATATATATCTTATGATATACCTAATGAAAACCTACGTTTGATGGAGATTGGGAACAAAAGGCTATAGGGTTCTGTCTCTGCAAATAATAGTTGTCTCACTGTTAACCATCACGAAAGTGTGTGACAAGAACGTAATTGCTAAGAGATAGATTGGGACAAAGGAGATAAAGTAATTGCTCAATTAGGATCACTCATGGATCAAGGTAAGTGCCTATTCCTTCTTGATTGTATGATTGTGTGAGAGTCATGATATGATAAGATCTATATGTGAACATTATTGTATGTGTTCAATTTACGTTCATTCATGTTTTAATTTACACCCACATATTAACACTTATTGGAAGTCTATTGATGTCTGATTTTTCAGGTAGTAAGGTACATTTAATGTACCTATTATTGTTGGTTGAATTGAACAACGTCATGAATTATAGTTGGAGGTTAGCTGTATTGGCTCCTCTGTATCGTGTGCTTGATCACGAAATATACTTAAATCAGGATAATATTGGAGGTTGCATGCTGCTTTTACCGTGTTGGGCATCAGAACTCCTAACATGCATTTCTCCACCACTTCAACCATTGACTAATGAAGAAATTGAACAAGGCGTTGGTTTCCCACTCGGGAAAATATATGTTATTTTTGTATTAATTTTTTAGACAAGAAAACAAAGTTCAACTTAAGTTATCTTAGTTGTAAATTTCTTTATATTCCTTTGTTTACGTTAGGTGGACTCGGAGGATGCATAGGGCGCACACAGGAGGAACCACGGTTCTCCAAACACGGGCAATTTTTTATGGCATTAAAGCTAGAAAGGTTGTAAACAATATATAAATTAACATACCATTTGAACTGAAAATTTCATATTATTGATGTTTTAAACATTTATCTATAGTTTCTTTGGACTCCATATCGAGTGGATTATGTTAGGTGCTTAATCACTATTGAGGTTTCCCCAATTGCATGGATGATAGTTCCTCTCATATGCTTTTCAACGGTTGAATTTCATCAGGTTGATAAGGTTATTCATCAGTTTGGATTTCGACAAACTATTTTAAGTGACCCATTGAACCTTGATCAACTTCACAGAGAGGATATGAGAGGACGTACTGATCGATACTGGCCAAGATATCATGCCGCATGGATAACTATGTGGAATGACCATCATAATCGTCCGATTCAAGGAAATCAGTTTAATGGAAATAGCCATTTGCATGACAAGTCATGCAATGGTACATCAACCATACTATCTGCTACATCTCCCTATACAGTCACCGTCCGATGACATTGTAAGTTAAATTGCAAAATCATTTAGTATTCTTCATCGACTCATCCAAAATTAATACATATTTTCAAAACAGTATGATATGCCACATGAGACTACACAACCTTACTATCAACTTCATGTCGGGTCTTCTTCTCAAGTTGAATCGTTTCAACAACAATCTTTTCGTCTGTCAGGTGTTCACCCAACTCAGTTGTTCGGATATAGGGATCAACCTCACATGTCATTCCAATCGTCATTCTATCAAAGACCTTTCAACTACTCAACATTTCCATCTTAATAACAATTTTTTGCTAGTCCATCAAATCCCTTTGCAATGTCTACCATGATCCCCTCATCTGCCTACAATCTAATGTCATCCATGTAGTATTATCGACCAACAATGCCTTTACAAGTGTCCGAAAATCAGAGTGAGGATAATGAAGTCGAAGACAATGATGATGACATTTCCCCTCCGCCCCCTCCTACCATTCCATCTGAACAACAATCAGAAGGATGACTACGAAGACAACGAAGAAGACCACCTTGTGGCACAATTTCTCATAGATGACAACTTTTCCTACATTTTTATTTTCTAATCTTGTATAAATTGTACTTATTTATCATTTTATAAATTGTTTAAACGTTACCATTTTATTTATAATTGTATCAACCATAAGTTACTTCACAAACATAATTTCAATTTTTGTAAAATAAAAAAAAAAACATTTTTAATTTGAACCATATTTAAAAAGTACTGAATATTTTAAATTATTGCACAACCTATTTTAATCGAACTTGATTTAAAGTAACTTTGTTTTTGTAAAAAAAAAAATTAGTTTTAATTTTTTTAATATTATTTATCTATAAAATAAAATTGTTCACAATATTCTTATCCAGTTCATGTAATTTTAAACAATATCTAAAGTATTCTTATATACATTTATGGGTCAAATATAATCCAAGAAACTAACCAAAGAATCTAAATGGTCAGAGCATGTGAAAACGAAGCAAAATACACGGGAAGGAAGATTTGAATCATGTATTTAAATATTTTCCCAATTTTCGTAAATTAGCATTTGATTAAAGCGATTAGATGAGGTTTTTAACTTGAAAGATGTACGTCAAGTAGTTTTAGTAAAAATAATATCGGATGAAAATTGTCAGACACAACTTTGAGTTGACATACATACTATCAAAACAATTACTTTGTAAAACTCATTTTAGTAAAGTTTTCCTTCTTTAATTAGCTGCAAATCAAAATATGCAATTCAAAGAGATAAAGATAGAAAGATTTTTACCATATGTTTTTTGAAAACATAAATTACGTTAAATTCTTGATTAATGTGACAAAGTTCCACTAATGAGTATTATTTGGACTACAACCACTTTTGATTAAGATTTAATATTATTTGAAATACCATCACTCGTAATTAAAACTGAGTACTTTGGAACATAATCACTCTTAACTAACAACCTAATATTATTTAAACAATAACCACTTTTGGTTAAATACCAAATATTTTAGCCAAATATTTCAGAACCAGTAAACAACTTTGATATACAAAGAAGTATGATCTTTACTCTTTTACATTTTTGTTCAACACAAACAATACTCTTTTCCCACAAATTTAAATTTAAGGCTTAAGGAGTTTCATCGCTTAAGAATATGTATTTTTATCATTTGTCCAAACGTTCAACTTATCAGCAAAGCTACACCTAAACGAGGTGCTATGAATACTTAACATTTGTCATGATCTTACGCTTAAAAGAGAATATTTTATACTCTGTAACCACTTATTCAAAACACACTTGAGGTTTATTAATCAATTTAAAATAGTAAAATAAAAGTAGGTAAAGATAGACCAACAAAGTCATATAGATAAAAAAAAAGTATTTAGAGTTTGAGGAAGTTGATCATATATTTTTAAGAGCTTTTCCTTTTACTTTTATTATGGAAATGTTGGGTATAATTTTGTCATAAATACTTTTAAGAAAAAAATAAAAAATGTAGAAAAATTAGATAATTTTTTTATAAATTAGTTTATGCATAAATTAATTTTATCTCATATAATTTTTTTTTTCATTTTGTAAAGAATCTTATTCATAATGTCGTCCAAATAAAAGTCATAACTTAAAGCGAAGATGAAGATGACTTTTGGTTTAAAAATAAATTAGTTTGAACAAGTCCATCATCATACGTATTTCATTAATTATTTGATTTAATTAAAAAAAAAATTCTACCAAACTGTGGTGCTTAAGAATAACCGTGATATGTCTAAATTGAAATAAAAATAATAAGCAAAGATGAGTCAACACGAAATTAATTAAGATGAAGACGATCTAAGGCCGTTAACGAGAGCAACATAAGACATAATTTTGTACCCTAAAATATGAAATTCATTTGTTTGATTCATTAAATTTATATTTAAAAAACTGAATCAATTCTCACAGCAAAACATCCTAGAAATAGGCTAATTGTAGTTTTCATTTATGATTGGTTAAAATAGTAAAATTAGATAAAATCATTTACTATGTTTTGTCTCTGAACTTATGATATATTGGTTTGGTTTTGGATTGTTGTAATTTTTAAAAGGAGATTTGATTTAAGTGATTTATATCTCAAACACAATATGACGTAAACAAGTTTATTTATTAGAAACTTTTTCGTCCTTTCTTCCCAAACAATTATGGCTTCAAACATCAACATAACAATTGATAACAAATTGAAAGAAGCTGCGAGAGATGGAGATATAAACCTTCTCTACACAGTAATTGAGGAGGATCCACATGTTTTGGAACACAAAGATTCAATACCATTTGTTGAGACACCTTTGCATGTTGCTGCATCATTTGGTAATATAGGGTTTGCCACTGAGATCATGAGGCTGAAACCTTCATTTGCTTGGAAGCTAAATCAACAGGGGTTCACACCTATCCACCTTGCTATGCAACACAACCAAAAGAGAATGGTGCTTCGCTTTGTAGGCATCAACAAAGAATTGGTTCGAGCGAAAGGGAGAGAAGGTTTCACTCCTTTGCATTTTGCAACTCAGATGGGAGAAATTTATCTTTTGGCTAAGTTCCTCATGGCTTGTCCAGAATCCATTGAAGATGTGAGTGTTCGATGTGAAACTGCACTTCATATTGCAGTGAGGTTTCGACAATATGAGGCTCTTCAAGTCCTGGTTGGATGGCTGAAGAGAACATGTCAGATGAGTGCCATGCAGATAGAAAAAACAGTGTTGAACTGGAAAGATGAGTCAGGTAACACCATTCTGCATGTTTCAGCCCTCATCAGTGACTCAAAGGTACTTTCTGTCATTGGAACATAATTTGATCATGTCATTATGGAGTGCCAACATAAAAGTTGGTATACAATTAGTCAACAAATAGTTCTTAGGTAGTTAGGTATATGCTCTGCTGGAATTTAAAGTTTAGAACTCAGGTCTAGATAGGTATAAGTTCAACCCTATTATTTTGTAAGTAGTTGGTTATGGAATGATGTTTCTGAGAGTTTGGTTGGTTGGGTTGGAGTGCCAGAATAATCTTAGCAGCACTGTGTTAAAGCAAGCAACCTATATTTTGTCTTCTGATTGACTCACTAATAGTACTCCTCTAAAGTCAACAACATATGATATTTTTGTTTGATTAGAAATTAGCTTCGTATTCTATGAATAACTCTATTTGTGCATTTTTTGTTAATCTTTGTATTGCTAGATCTTTCAAGTTACAAAGGTTATGTTTAAGAATTAGAATATTCTTTAAATATTTTTATTTAATTTATTTTTTCTTGTCAATAAAAAATTAAAAATACATTAATCAACAAATTAGAGCATATAATTTGTAATATTATAGTTGTTCCTGCTGGTTGACCTGAAACGCCTTCGTTCGCCTACGTCACTTTCACGTCCATAATCCCCGCGTTTGCACGTGTCTTCCTTGTGATGAATGCTTGAAAACACAAAGATAAAGGGCACCCTAGAGGCCATTTGCACTCCGATGCTCAAGTCAGACTTAGGGTTAGGAAACACCAAACTGTATAACTGTCACTATGTGTGTTAAGCGGCGCAAAATGAATAGCGTACCTTGCCAAGTTTGTTACCTTCCTATTTATAGACTGAAACTAGGGTTCCCTCTTTACCCGAAATGGGCTTTCTGATGGGGCGGGCCCAACACTGTTGTTACCCTACTCTTAGGATAACCTAGCGCGTGGGTTCCCTAACTGGAGTGCGACCTCTGACGGGGTGACCACCTGGATGCCTCCTCGTGCACCTGATCTCTGGGGTCACCTGACTTTGGGAGTGCCCTAGTTGTTCACGTGTCATGCATGCAGCTCATCCTTGGAATGCGACCTTCACAGGTCATATCTTTCCAGTGACTCTATACTTGTGTTACGCCTAAACGCATCATCCACTCTACACGCATGGACTCTCATGACCTAGGCTTCTCCCTTACTGATAACTGATGTATGGTCTGAGATCCGCCTCTCGTGGCCCAGCTCTACTGTCTGGGTCCCCGATGTCCGACCTCTCCACACTGACTAGTGACACGTCGGTACATCCTGGTGACCGATGTCTGACCATTCTTTGGTTCCTTGGGACACATGCTTTACGGGATACTAACCCACGCTGCTCGTGGGACCCTGCTTACGTGGCCCCTAAACCACTAGTGGTCAACAACGTCCGATGACTGGTCGGCACACATTAATCAACAAATTAGAGTATATAAATTTGTAATATTATAGCATATAACTTGTGATGTTATAGTGTTTTTATAAGTTTAAATATATATATATATATATATATATATAACAATTTTGCAGTTGACTTTGTATAAAAGAAAATAAATATTATATTTTACTATATAACTATCAAAATTTGATATTAGTGGGATCAATAACTTGTTTTATTCTAATTTATTAACTTTTTTAAAGTATTCATAGAAATTTAGAATTACCCTATAGAAATCGATTTTTATAAATTAAGGTATTTTGTGACATATGATTTTGTAATATTGAATCTTAATAATTTATCTTATTATACTATAACATTTTGATAATTATAATTAACTTGTAAGATATTTTAAGTGAATCAATATTTTGCATAAAACTTTATGTACGAATATGTAATAAACTTAACCTCTAATATTAATTTTCCTGAATGAAAAGTAAATCCTCTGTTATCATTCAACATTAAGTTTAAGAATTTTATCTACTTTCTATTATCATAATTAATCACCTAAGATCTTAAAATGAGTGTCACACATTATATTAAATTTTCTTCATAATTCAGTGCCCGTGACTAGTTCTTAAACTTGATAACATTATAAGAACTGTGATAGAAGATTTTTAACAGTATTTTACCTTATTTGTTTGGTTGAGCAGGCGCTTCGATTGTTGACGAAGACTAAAATTGATTTGAAGGCCAAGAATTTGGAAAACTCAACAGCACTGGACATAGCAGGTAGTGCAGAGATAAAGATCGTCTTAGTGAGGGCTGGTGCAAAACATGGTTCATCACTTACTGATTCTCCAACCATTTTGCGGAAAAACAAAAGTTGAATATGACAGTTGCAGAGAAAATAATGATATTTGTAATTCGTATCAGAAGGGATATAACAGAAGACCAACGCCAGGCTTTTCTTATAGTCGCTGCTCTCATTGCCACTGCTACCTATCAATCAGCACTAAGCCCCCCAGGTGGAGTTTATCAGGCTAATTTAGAGGATAATATCAGTAATGTTAGCATCAGTTCCATCAGTTCTTCTGCTGGTACCCAAAGGAATGCTGGAACTTCTGTCATGTCTGAAGGTGATTTCATGACCTTGTCCATTTTGAATTCACTTTCTCTTTTGGTTTCAACAGTGGCAATCTGTATTTTGACGCCAAGTGGGATAGTGGGTGGTATACTGTTAACGCCATTGATTTGGTTTGCCTACTGCTATCTGTATTCTATGAAGGTGATATCCCCCACTAATGCTACCTCAATTGTGAATTTGGTTATGGTTTGTTTATTCCCTTCCGTGCACTCTGGAGTGTGCTGGGCATTTTCTTCAGTGTATCAGAGACTTAAGTGTCGTGAAAACAACAGGGAAATTGAAACAAGGAATGGTGCAACAGGAAGAAACATATGGTAGGAGACTTTATCTTTAGCAGAAAGAAAATCTAATGAAGTAAATGAGGAAAAAGATTTGTTGCATTTTTATGGTTTTATGGTATTAGAGCAGGTTAATGTCTACTATACTTCTATTTATACTTCATTTTATACTTCTGTTACTACTATTTTTCTTGTTCTTTATTCTTTTTTGATAATTTTTTTCAAAGATCATCTTTATCAAAAACTCTTTTATAGTTCATCAATGTCTAAATCCTACTAGTATGTATTATTTGCATCTTGGATTCAAGGTCGAAAACATCAAAAAGATGGTGTTTGACATCACTGATTTTCCCTTCAAAAACTTTGGATGAATCTGATGCCCCATGACTTACAATGAGAGTGTTATTAGTCCCAAATGCATCAATCTGATGAACTCCACTAGGTGGAATCAGTATTGCTTGATGGGTTTGTTGTTGCAACAAGAGCGGCCACTATCATGTACACGTTCCGTATCTCAGTTAACATGCTCTTGCGTACCAGTTTTTCCATTTACCCACTCTTGCATTGATGTAATGAACGATTCGACTTTTCTAACACTCCTAACTCTTGCTTCCGCACTCAGCAAATTCTTTCTAATTTCTTGGTTGTTTATTATATGAAATGCCTTTGGCCCATCAAATTTGCAACATCTATATCTATTAAGGAAATAATGATTATCAAATTATACACAATTATTGTACGTTATTGTAAGTAATTAATTTGATAATGATAAAATCTCATGATTAGTATATCATTACATAATTAACTTCATAGAGAAGGATTAGTCGAATATTAGGAAAAGTATGGACCCATTCACTAGAAACCGTCATTCTTAAACCTCATAAGTATAATTGTGAGAATGTATGTCATAAAGGCACACATATTTGTGGTAAAAAAAACGTCAAAATGATGGTATTTGACATCATTCACTTCCCTTCAATGACTTTAGATGAGTTTGATGCCCCATGACCTACCATGAAAGTGTTATTAGTCCCAGCTGCATCAATCTGATGAAATCCACCCGGTGCACTCAGTATTGTTTGATAGGTTGCTGTTGCAACAAGAGTGACCACTATTATGTACATGTTATGTATCTCATTCGACACTCTCTTGCATATCAGTTTTTCGAATTATCCACTCTATCATTAATGTAATGAACGATTCGACTCTCCTAACACTCCTAACTCTTGCTTTAGCACTCAACAAATTCTTTCTTTTAAATTTCTCAGTTGTTTATTGTATGAAATGCCCTTTGGCCAATCAAATTTGCAACATTTATATTTATTAAGAAAATAATGATTATCAAATTATACACCATTATTATACGTTATTGTACGCAATTATACGCAATTAATTTGATAATGATAGAATCTCATGATTAGTGGATTATTACATAATTAGCTTATAATTTGAAAAGAAAAAGTGTTCATACACTTGTATATAATTCTTACACACAAGAGAATAAAACCATTTACATTTTTCTTACCATCTATTTCTATTAATTCTACTTTTACGAAACAGAGAAGGAGTAACCGAATATTAGGAGAAGTATTGACCCATTCACTAGAAATCGTCCAAGATTGTTAGGCAATATAAGCATATTTGTGAGAATGGATGTCATAAAGACACACATATTTGATTGAAAACGTTAAAAAGATGGTGTTTGATATCACTGATTTCCCTTCAAAGACTTTGAATGAATTTGATGCCCCATGACCTACAATGAGAGTGTTATTAGTCCCAGTTGCATCAATCTAATGAAATCCACTAGGTGGACTTAGTATTGCTTAATAGGTTGTTGTTGCAACAAGAGTGACCACTATCATATACACGTTTTGTATCTTATTTCATATGCTCTTTTGCGTACCGGTTTTTCGATTTACCCATCCTACATTGATGTAATTAATGATACGACTTTCCTAACACTCCTAACTCTTGCTTTATCACTTAACAAATTCTTTCTAATTTCTTGGTTGTTTATTATATGAAATGCCCTTTGGCCTATCAAATTTGCAACATCTATATCTATTACGGAAATAATGATTATGAAATTATACGCAATTATTGTACGTTATTGTACGTAATTAATTTGATAATGATAAAATCCCACACTAGTGCAGAAACATAAAACAAATGCGGCTATTTCGAATTTATAAATGCGGCTTTATAGCCGCATTTGATCACGCACTTGTAAATCAAGAAATATAAATGCGGCTATATAGCCGCATTTATAAATACCATTTACAAGTGCGGTTATTTGCTTTAACCGCACTTGTATAAGCCAAATCATTAAAAAAAATTAAAAATTTTAAAACATCATCAATCTTGTGTGAAGCCAACGTTGATGAAGAGTCACGGGAGCGCCAACAACGGTGGCGGCAGCAGAAGCGACGGCCACAAGAAACCACGAAGACAATGAAAGAGTACTGAGCAATGCGAGAAACCAAACAATGTAAGAAAAACGAATGTCAACCAACGAAACAGTGCTTCGAGACCACCAATGCAAGGAAAAAAACATATATAAGAAAAACGAAAAACATTTATGCATATATTTGTGAAGATGAAGAGGAAGAAAGAGAGTTCAAGAAACTTACATTGCACAAATGGAATGCAGATGCAACAGAAGGAGACGAACTCAGAGTGCGAATGTGAAACGAAGGCAAAGACGAGAAATAAAGTTTGAAATTGTGTGTGGCGCGCTTCAAAATTTAGGGTAAAAAAGGATTTACGAATGCGGTTAAAGGTAAAACCGCATTCGTAAATCAAAGAATTTTTATTTACGAATGCGGTTATTCAAATAACCGCATTCGTAAATCAAGTGCTTTGATTTACAAGTGCGGTTATACAAATAACCGCATTCGTAAATCAAAATAGTTTCAAAAATGCCACTGCGTTTTTTACGAAAGCGGGTAGCGCAAAAGCCACACTAAATAAAGCGTATCCTTTTCTTCTTTTTGCACTAGTGCCATGATTAATTAGCTTGTAATTTGCACAGAGAAAGGGTTCATGTATATAATTCCTACACACAAGGGAATAAAATCATCTACATTTTTCATAACATTTATATTTATTAATTATGCTTTTACGAAACCATCATAGAGAATGAGTAGCTGAATATTAGGGTATTGGCCCGTTCACTAGAAATCGTCCAAAGTTTTTAGGCATCATAAGCATAATTGTGAGAATGGATGTCATAAAGGCACACATCTTTGTGGTCGAAAACGTCAAAAAGATGGTGTTTGACATCATTGATTTACCTTCGAAGACTTTGGATAAATTTGATACCCCATGACCTACAATGAGAGTGTTATTAGTCCTAGCTGCATCAATATGATGAAATCCACCAGGTGAACTCAGTATTGCTTGATAGGTTGTTGTTGCAACAAGAGTGACCACTATCATGTACATTCGACATGTTTTTTTGCGTACCAGTTTTTCAATTTACCCACTTTTGCATTGATGTAATGAACTATTCAACTTTTCTCTTTTCTAACTCTTGCTTCTGCACACTCAACAAATTCTTTCTAATTTCTTGGTTGTTTATTATATGAAAAGTCATTTCGCTCATCAAATTTGCAACATCTATATCTATTACGGAAATAATGATTATCAAATTATACGCAATTATTGTACATTATATTGTACTTAATTATACACAATTAATTTGATAATGATAGAATCTCATGATTTGTGGATCATTACATAATTAGCTTGTAATTTGTTACTTTACAATTATACTTAACTCTCTTCATTGATCTCTTGTGACTTGTTATTTTTTCTTTATACCTCACAACACTAAATTCATAGTGAGAGACAGAGATTTACCATCATGTCATTTCTTGTTGCAGCAATGTGTAGAATGGTATTTCCCTCCACGTCTCTATGGTTCAGAACGGTTTGAAACTCATTAGTATTTTTTCTGAGCCATCTAAGTAAGAAGTCAAAAATCTCAAACCTCTCGTATAAATGCAGTGCAGTCTCACTTCTAACAGTCAAATTTTTATTGAATCTGGGCAAGCTTCAAGAAAGACAGTTAAAAGGTTTATATCTTCCGATTGACTTGCCAAATGCAAAAGAGTGAGACATCTCTCCTTTTAGCTCGAACGAGTTCTTTGTCCATCTCAATAAGGTGAAAGACCATTCTACCGTGACCATGTTGTAGAGCAAGGTGGACTGGTCTGAATCCAGAGGATTGAATTTCCAAGAAAATGAAGGTTTTAATATCATGATCTCCTTAGCAAATTGAATATGCCCTGCACGTGCAGCAACATGCAAAGGAGTTTCAACAAATGGTGTCAAATCTATTTCTTCTAAAACATGTGGATTTTGCTCAATCAATGTGTATAGACGGTCTATGTCTCCATATTCTGCTGCAGACTCCATCGTCTTCACACTCTTCACTTCTTTGAGGTGTTTTTTGGCTTTGTCAAGATTTGTGTGCTGTCAAGTTTCCAATAACGATTTCATTTATGGAAGACTATCTTGAAATCCATTTGAGCTTCAATCTTAATATATAAGGTAACAACTTGCTCTTAATATATTTGGCTCACGTTCTCCACGCCACTCACTTTGCACTCGCTGCCTCTCTTACACCCGTTCCCACTCTTTCCAGAATCTTCACTCATCCGCCATTTCCTTCTCAACTTCGCATACCCACCACCTATCGTCACCTACTTTGTTTTTCTTCTCACTTTATGATCTTCACCTACCAACTTGAGTCAAGTATTAAGAAAATAATGATGATCAAATTTTACACAATTAATTTGATAATGATAGAATCCTATGATTAGTCTATGATTAGTGGATCACATAATTAGTTTGTAATTTGTAGAGAGAAAGTGTCCATACACTTATATATTTCCTACACTCATCTTCATTTTTCTTACCATCTTCTTATATATAATTTTTTTATAATATCTGTCATCACCTTCATCAACAATTTCATTGCCTGTACACACAATATTGTTCACAACAAGTCGGGTTAGATAAATTAATCTCAGTCTTTGGGGATTGAATTTCCATGAAAATGAAGGTTTTAATATCATGATCTCTTTGACAAATTGAACATGCCCTACACGTCATGCAAAGGAGTTTCAACAAATGGTGTCGAATCTGTCTATTTTAAAAGATGAAGATTGTGCTCAATCAATCTGTATAGACCGTCTATGTCTCCCGATTGTGTTACACGCTCCATCATCCTCACATTCGTCACTTCTTTGCGATATTTCTGGCTTTTTCAGGAGTTGTGTTTTACAACAACGGTTTGAGTTATGAAAGACTATGTTGGGATCAATTTGAGCTTCAACCTTGTTATGTAGTCAAAAATTGGTTGTTAATATGTAGTTGTTAGGAAAGAATATTTTTCTAGAGTGTGAAAGTAATGTTTTTGTAATGTGTAACGTAACAAAAGTTGCTATTGAAAGGGGAAAAACATTGTCATTCTTAGAGAATAAGAAAATAATAAATACTTTCTTTAATTTGTCTTTTTTTTGTTTTAAATTAAAACTAATTGTCGATAGATGCTACTGTTTTTCATTAACATAAATCTGAGAATTAAAAAATATTTGATTTAATCTTTTAATTACGTGTACTTTGAATGTTAAACAAAAGAACGTTGTACTTTATCAATTTCAACTTACACTCAATTTATCATTAAAATGATGAAAATATATTTATGAAATGACGAAAATGCTCTTGCAAAATAACGAAAAGGATAGCTTTTAAAATCTTATAGGCAAATTAGAAGTGTTTAATGTTCATTTACCAACTTTAAAATATCTTCAATATCTCAATAATGATTTGGAAAACATATTTTTAGAATTTTTATATTCATTTCAATAAACTTTTATTTTCTTATTTTAAAGAATTTGATTATAATAAATAGAAATGATGAAAATGTAATTAGTATAATGCATATCAATAAAATAAATCTTTATTTCCTGAAGAGTTTAAGTATAATTTTAAAAGTAATATCATGTATAAAAATTAAGTATAAAAGTAAAAGAATAAATTACTCTAAACCCTAAGAAAAAATTCATAGTGGACGTGATACCTCTTCTTTTTTAAGTTTCACAACAAACTAGCTAAACGGTATATTATTTTCAAACAATTAAGGAGAGTTATTTTAAGTGTGAGTATAATGTTTTTCAAACAATTACAACAATTAGTGTAGGAAGAGAGAAAAAAGAGAGTATCATGTACAATCTCAAAAAATTATAAAAATTATACGCTCAAGAAAATCATGAATTTATAACCTCAAGAAGGGGGTATCATGAATTATGGCAGGGAATCATGCATTGGAGTGCCCTTCACTTTAATTTTCTGCTTGGCAACTGAATTACAACAACCAAGATCACTCCAAATTTACAGGGTGACATTAAAATGCACAAGGGATTGCCTGATGAACTACCAAACCTCCTAATTGATCACTTAATGAGTCATCTCACATTCAAATATCTTTTTTTCCTACCACTCACGCAGGCCCAGTCATCCATTTTGGACACTTCTATGTCTTCTAAGAATGGTGAATATCTTTCTATGATGTACTTGACCTGTATAACACAAGAGCAATGACCTCAGGTGCATAATGGAATTAAGAAGCAGTATCCCCAAATAGTAACAACAAACACAATGAATCATTTCGAATAAGAAATTATATATGCTTTAATTAAATTACCTGCTCATATAAAACACCAGAGAGACCAACAACGGCTCCAGGCTTTGCATAAGAGACAATTTGATCGGCAAGATCCATTAAAGGATTTAAGAGTATATTTGCAATAACCACATCAAACTTAGCACAATCAGTAGTGACTGTTTGTATCTCACTAGTGTTTTCGCTCTCCATAACTGCAAATGTCGAGTCACCTTTGGAGGATGAAGAGGTTTTGCTGGTAATCAGGAGCAGTTGCATTTTGTCTGGTCTGATGTTGTTCAGAGAAGCGTTTTGAGATGCTGATGTAATTGCTTCTGAATCTATATCAACTCCAACAGCAAAGGCAGCTCCAAACTGGTAAACAATAGGATGTCAAAATTGGAATTGGAGAGTTAACTGTAAAATATAAAATGTAAACAATATCAAAAAGCTGCTACAGAGATTTTGGCAGTATTTTGTAAATCTGAAAAGAAAATACTAACATGAAGTTGTGGGATAAACGATGCACAGGGCAACTATATATCAAACAAGTTCTTGAAAAAGATGTGGTGGTATTTTTATTATAAAGGAAGAATGGGAAACCTATCAAAGCATTATTTACTTGTCCAAAATACGTTGATAACTGGATGCACATAACTTAGCAGTGAAGATGCTACCAACCTCTAGCAGTTTCCACAGTATAAAACAATATTATTCGTGAGGGAATATGGAAGATCATTCACTAGCCAAATCAATTCATATATTTATGTTCATAGTGTCTCTGCATTCATATCTGATCTTAACATATATCCTACATGGATTTAAAGTTAAATATCTTCCTGCCATTTGCCATACAGCAGTTTCTAATCAAATTTACAGCCTAAACATTTTATTATGATGAAAATACAAGAAAACAACCAATACTGCTGAAAACTGGCAATTTGTCAAGACTGGTTTGTATAGTGTAAGGTTTCGCAGAGAAGCAGCAGTCGACAACTTAAGCCCAAGTAAAGGTAGAAGAAAAAACAAAAATTGGGAGAAAAGTATAGTTGCAATGGACAAATGATAGTGGTGTGATCCTGAGCATGTTTTTCCATAATAGTTCTTTTCCTTTTAGTTCGATTCTTAAGTATAGACTAACAATTGACTACCTTAAGAGCTGCAATAGCAAGAATTCCAGTTCCCGTGCCATAGTCCAGAATGTGCTCCCCTCCTTTAATACAACCGTGTAAGAGTAATAGACAGAGTTTGGTAGTGGCGTGATCCCCTGTTCCAAAGGCTAGTCCAGGATTGACAATTATATTTGTTGCTTGAACATCCTGTGTAAAATTCAGGATTGATTATTGGAAAAATCCTTTACAGTTTTCAGCTTCACGATCACTCAAAACATTTAATTGAAAGAGGGAAAAATATAACAAGGATATTGACAGAAGTTACCAAAACAAACAAATCAACAGAGTTCGAACACAAATATCCGCAATCATAGTAAGTTAGCAATTAGTCATGGATAGAGAAAGTTTAAGATAGTCATACTGGTGGAGTACACCACTGAGGCACCACCCATAGCCCTTCAGTAACTAGAACTGGACGAAGTGATTCCTGCATGTAAACATAGATAGATAAATTTAAGTCATTTTCAATAACAAATCTAGTTTTGACAAGAATGTTGTGTACATGCCGTACATAAGAATGTTAAGGATAGAAAACAGTATAGTGCTGATGTGAGAAAAATCAAATAATTAGTATTAAGTAGTCAGCAAAAGGTCTTTTATATCAATAATTCCTTTCCTTCTCACAGATTACAACTTTGCAAGGAAAACCAGTTTCTGGTTCACGCAGGATACTGCTAGGATTTTTCCCTCAGTAAGCCACGGCTAGAAATATTTGTTTGAGAAAACACTAAAAGATGGAGACAAATTTCTTCCACCCCTTTCAGAGTGGAAAAAAAAGAAAAGAAAAAAAAAGACATCCTTTTATGAAGAAGGCGTCTTATCTCATCCTATAGGAAAAGTACTACTAGGAAGGTGACTACAGAGATATGGAATTAACTGTAATAAATATATATTTCATCTTTAGAGGAATTTGCACATGCGTTAAATTTTATTAGTAACATGAAAATAGAAACAACTATGAAAAAACAAAAGAGTGAGAAGAAAAGATTGACCTGAGATCTCTTCATCCAGTCATCCTCCTCATAAATTTTAACTTCATATCTAGGTATCTCCTTCAAACCAATAGAATCAGCTGCATGGAAAATGCTCACATTTATATCCTCAACTTCAGGAAATATTGAACTAATGCAAATCTGCAGGAAATATTTCATCAATATGAGCAAGTGAGCAACAGCCTAGTGTCAAAATTGAATTATAACTTTTAGAATGATTACTATTAGAGATTTAATTGCTTAGCAAGTGAGAAACAGCCTAGTGTACAACAAGGATATTTTTTTCCTTATGGTGATTGTTGGAGACCCACATCGACTAGAGATGAGAACAATTCATTGTATATAAGTGGGTGCAAACCTCATCTCATGAGTCGGTTTTATGAACTTGAGTTAGGCTTAAAGTCCACTTCGTAATGGCTTAAAGTCCACTTTGTAATATGGTATCAGAGCCATTTCGAATCTATCTTAACGAGTGTTTGTTGCCTTTATCAGGCCACCCGCTATTGGGTCGTTATTGCATAGTGATGTCAACCTTTATGTTAAGGCCATCAAGTATGATCTTGTTCCAGAGTCCTTCACACACACCGTCTTGAGCAAGGTTTCGAAATTCAACTTATGCACTAAAAGTTGATACTTAATAGAACCTGCATGGTTTTCATTAGTGTATATCTCCTGAGTCAAAGTGTCTCATTTCTTGAAGAATAGCCCCCTTCTTGGGTTTGATTTCAATTACTAAAGAATTTTGTCAACTGCTTGCATGCGTCTTTCTCTTAGATCATGCATAAATTGACTTATCACACTAATTACAAAAGCAATGTCTAGTCTAATGTGTGATAAATATACAAGTTTTCGTACCAATCTCTAATATTGGATTTTTATTCTACCAGAGTTCTTTTCACTTCCAATTTCATTATTCTGTTCAACAGGAACTCCTAAGGTTCTACATGCCAGCTTACCTATACTATTACCTTTCATGGGTAGGTTATATGACCCAGAGGAAACAAAACCTTTAATATTACCTACATTCTCATCATTTCTAAAAAAGGAAACAAAAATATGTTGAAACGAATGTAGAGGTCCAAGTTTGGTTCTTCTTCATTAGTGGTAATCTAATTTTCCAAAACAGCAAGAAAATGGAAATAAAATCATGAGCATAAGAAGAATATCGAGCAATGGCTTCAACCACTTGTAATTGATATTCTTCATCTCAAAATTTTGTTACACATGATATTCTTTTGTAATTAGACAATCAGAAGATATTTTCTAGAGTGCTAAAACATTTGAGTGCATTACTATACATTCCTCATTGCATTACTGGAAATTATTCTTTCCTACAAATTCAATTAATCTTCTAATAGGAAAAATAAAGCTTTCTCACAATCTATTAGGACTTAAGCACAAGAAGAAAGTTCAACCTCAAAGACTAATTCACTAAGTGGAGAAGTTCAAGGCTTACAACACAATCATAAACATAACTACCATTAAGTTGGAACTGAAACAAATAAAACAAACAAATTCGATACCACAAAAGCACACCAAAAATTGTGACGAAAGAAAATTAAAAATAAGAAATTAACTGTAACAAAAATCAACAAATTTACCTCATCTGTAATTTGAGAGACATCATCTTGATCCAAGCTAACCGAACTTGCACCAAAGCTTAAAAGGGCTTCAGCAAGCACATCCTTGTCAACACAAAGTGGAAGGGTGGTCAACCATATTGGCAACATAAGAGAAATTTTAAGCAAAAGTATGTTTAAAATTAACCTAAATATGTTATTGAAGTCTAGTAGACACTTCCTTCCACATAGATCGCAAATACACTGTAGCTTTTTAGTCGTATCTGAATTAGCCATTCATATATCAATTATTGGGACTTTGTAAAAATAAATAAATCTTGTGTTCTTAAAAGCCTAAAGAATTGTCGGGAAATCCTTTATCGTTTACCTCAATTCTTAGAGTGTGACTTGTATATTTGTTGGGTATCTTCACTTAATGTCAATTAGTTTTAAGATGAAACCTAACATAGTATCAAAGCCTATAAGTCATCTTGGTAATTACCTATTCGAATAGGCTCACTTGGTTTGGCAGATACTTGTGGAAGAAGGGTGTTGGAAGTCCCACATCACCTACCTCTATTATTGGAGTGTGGCTTATATATCTATTGGACAACTTCGCTAAACATCAATTGGTTTTAAGATAAAATCAAACATGGCATCAGAGCCTATATAGCCTTTGTCAGTCGGTGGTGGTTTAACTGATGGCAAACCATCATTAACACCTTATAAGTTGGCTAACTTCTTTGTTAAATAATCATAACAACACACACCCAAATAACACTAATATCATAAATATTGGTCTAAACCCACAAACTAAACTTACATTGGTGAGTTAAAGTTCCCAATTTTTATACTTTCAACATATTTGTGGTAATTATAGAAATAATGCACAAATCCTTTGTATTAAATATCTTCTATTATTTTATTTATTTTATTGATTTCTGTTGGAAATTTCACATTGACTAGAGATAATACCAATTTACACTATATAAGTGGGCAATCCTGGTTGTGTAAGGATGAATTAGGCTTAAACTCATTTCTTGATATGGTATCAGAATTTATCCTAACGAGATTTGATGGGCTTATAGTGTCATCCGCTATTAAACCGTTATTGGATCACTCACGAATATCTAGTCGCATGCTCAGGATGTACATGTCTCAGCATAAGAGGGGTGTACATGTCTCAGCATAAGAGGGGTGTGTTGCACATCGCTTATCAACGTGAGATAATGTCAATTTATAGTATATAAGTGGATGGAGACAATCTTCATCTTAGGTTTTGTGAGGAGAAGTTAAGCTTAAACTCACTTCTTCGTGATTCCATTTTCTCAATATAAATAAATCACTCATTCTATCTTTGAGAAATTCGGTTTTAACTCAAAGTCTCTTTTTTTCGTACATGGTATCTAGAGTCTTGCTCAAAATCGTGTTAGCCTGTAGACCTACTATCTATAGCGGAATTTTTCTTTACGAACCTTTTCCTCATGTTCACGTGCACAGTCTAGGCATTGTCTCTACCGAGTTTTCCGACGACTTCCATTTGTTTGGTGATCACAGGGTTGGGATTACACTAAGCCTGTCTATTTAACCATATAAATGTCGTGATGAACCACCCATCCACACACCCTCACGTGCGTCGTCTCTCCCGCAACTACATAACTCCCACTAGCATGCGGTGGCGCTTGATAACCGACAAATCTACACCTAGGTCACCTCCTCCATGCAACCCTACCCTTGTGGTGAAAGATCCATTAGAGTTCATCTGGTGGTTCAATCTAATTTTGCTCTCCTCGAATTATTTTCATATTTTTCCATATTTCAAGAAAAAAATTGCCTTCTAACACCCAATCAACTTCCAAAACAAATTCTCCCATCTTTTCTAACCATATCCTAACTACAGAGAAGATAAAATGGATAATTAAAATAAATCACAATCATAAAGTACTAAATGGTCATTAGGTCCTTTAAGTGTAAATCGGTGATAATTGAATCTTAATAAAACCAATATTCTCATTTAGATGTGTAACATGTGTAAATAGTGGGATCATTGGTCATTAAATTGCAATGTTCAAGAACCAATTTGACACAAATCATATATTTGAAGGACCAATCTGACATAAGTTGTATAGGTTACTAATCAATTCATAATTTCTACACGTTAAAAGACTAATACTCAGATTTTTCGTTCACAGACTAAATAGTTACAGGTTTACATGTTTAAAGACTAAATTGGTCCTTCAAAGCTAAACTAAAATTAGTTTAGACATAAATTAAAAAACAACTTTAAAGAAACTAATACAGCAGAGTTTCTAAAATTAAACTATAATTTTAACTCAAAAAAAAACTTATTTTATTTTTCCTCTGATTTTGTTCAAACATTAACTTACAATGTAGAAAGAGAAATGGAACAAAGTAAAGCTGAAAAAGAAGCTTACTGCAGTGTCTTTGGGACAGTGAATCACAACGGAAGTGTAAGGAGCGGGTGGAGTCAAGGACGTGTCCAATAGAGTTGGAGAAGAAGAAGCTGCGGAAAATTTTGCATTTGTAACTGCGGCACGAAGATTGACACGGAAATGGGGAAGCCATTGGTACCTAACAATTCTGTGATGGATGGAGAGAAACGGAACGACGGAAGAGTAGTGTATGAGGCGGCGGGAAAGGATGGGAGAATGAGCGCCGACCATGCATGTTAACTGTTTGACGAAATGCCACGCTGCCATTTCCTTGGCCTAAATGAAAACTTTCACTCTGATTCAAAAAGTGCATCAAATCTCTAATATCAGAGTCTCTGCGTTATAAACGACAACAGGTGTAGATATTTGTGGCTATTACATGGAGCAATCAATATTACTTTTATTTCAAATATGTATTATTGTCTAAATTCAATGTCAAATTAAATTAAATATTTACAATTGCTTTTTTATAAGCAAGTGCTTACTGTATTATTATAAAAAAATGAGGACAGATATTATTATAATAGTACGAATAAAGAGACTAATAATATACAATAAAATTTCAAATGTTAAAATAAAAATATTTGAATAATGATCTAATAGTATCATAACAGTCAAAATAATATTTACTCGATATTTTTGTAAGAAGATACTTATAGTTTATTATAAAAAAAGTGTAAATACTATTATTATAGTATAAAGAAAATTATTAATAATATAATAAAACATTCAAATGTTAAAATAAAAATATTCAATAATAATATCATCCATTGTATCATAATAATCAAAATAATATGGGTTAAATATGTCTTTTATCTATGTATTGTAATACAAAATTAGTTTTTGTTTCTCATCTAACTTTAGATCATTCAGGTGCTTGTAGCATAGAAATGATTGAAATGAATCATTTTGTATGTGAAACTAATAATCATTTCACATGTTGAATGACTCATTCAATCATTTTCATACTACAAATACATAAATTGTCTAAAGTTTAGATTAAAAACGAAAACAAATTTTGTGTTATAGTATAGGAATGAAAAATATATTTCACCCAAATAATATATATATATATAATGATTTTATAAAAAAAATACCCTACTAGATATAAAATTACAATGTCAAAATGTCAATTAATTTATTTTTTTGGGTGGTATGATTAAAATTGACATGAAAAAAAAATAATGACAGTTTTAGAATACAAAGATGTGATCTTCAAAATGAGATAAAAGATAATAGAAAGAAAAGAAAAAGAATGAAAATTTTATATGATAATATTTTTTAAATAAAAATAATAATATTAAGGTGTGGTTATAATACTAATTTATAATATATATATATATATTGTTAAGAAAAAATCCAACATCATATGATTTTGATTAAGTGTTGAAAACATCTAAGTTCAAACATGATCATGCATCGTCTAAAAGACAATTAATGTTGAAGAAAACATATCTCGTAAGACATAAGTATTCTGACTAAAAAATGAAACAACATTGTGCAGTCTTTCCTTACGTTTGATATGGCACTTATATGATCTGAACATTTGTTTATATGATCAGACAATGAGGTGAGTTGATTTTAGGATTGCACATTTTAATTGGTTGCTCTTGTTTATGATTTTTTATTTAGCAATTTAAGGTGACAACCTTAAGAAGATTCTCACTGGACACGAACTTAACCAAGTGGTTAAGTAAGTGTGAAGGTTCACTTCAGAAGGACAATGAGAAAAAGACAACTAATATGGTGTGGATGATGCAAGGGCGAAAATTAACGAGTATAGAATGAAGCAAGGAATGAAGAAGATGACTGAATGGAAAAAGACACAAACAAGAACATAAAGAAGAATGTAAATGGCGAAATGGAAAGGGATGGAAAACATGAGATGAAGGAAGCTTATGGAGATTAGGAAGGATGAACACGCCACTTGGAGGGTAGGAAACTCCAAGATAAGTGAGGAAGTGATGTGAGTTGATTTGTGGTGTGACACTTTACTTAGATTGAGATTTTAGGAATTTAAGAGTGAAAATCTTAGGAAAATCCCCATTGGACATTAACTTAACCAAGTGGTTAAGTAGATATGAAGGTTAATTTCACAAAGGCAAAGATCAAAAGACAAGATATGGTGAGAATGGATGCAAAACTCAAATGATAAAGACAAAAAACCGAGAGCAATACAATGAAGGAAACAAAGACAATGAACATAAAATGGAAGGCGAAAATGTAGGAGAATGGAAGAAGGAAACTTATGGAAAATGAGAGTGGTGTTCACGCCACTTGATGGGTGGTAACCATCAAGATGAGTGGAAGACCGCCACTTGAGAGCTTCATTCTCATCAAGATAAGACTAAGGGAGAGGAGATAGCACTCACTCAAGCTCACACAATATTTGTGCAGAGTAACTCTTCTTCTATTAATTTCAACTTGTAAAATAGAATAGGTAGGCCTCATATTTATAGGTGAAGGAGCTTTGGAAAACAAGCAAGAGGGGTAGGATGGGAAAAGGGAAAAAATGAGCAGCCTTAGGGTTTGACTAAGTCAAACACGCATCCTAAGCTTGTTTTTCTAGAAACTAGGTCAAATTGTCTTTCTAAAGGGCTAGAAACAAACTAAAATGATACCTACACCCCCTATTATGCTAAAGAAACCTTATTCTAGCCTATCTTTGCTATTTGGACCCCTAAAGTGAACCCAAATTATTTACAAACATATTCTATTTTTTAAGAAGACCGAAAGGAAGAACTTCTGATATTCAGGTTTATAACTTCTTCTTCTTTTGTTGATTCTTTCTTGAGGCCTTGTGGGGCTTGACTTTGTATATTGAGATGATTGACCCGTTTGGAAAGTGTTTGTTGTGTCCTTAGTTATCTATCGGTTTGTATAAGGAAGAGCCGCCACTTGAAATGCTCACACACTCAAGATAAGACTCAAATTCATTTAGGAGACAAAGTTCACTAATCACTCAAGCAGAGTTTCTTTACTATCTTCAAAATCAAATGTAAATACATGAGGCAAGGCACCCTATTTATAGGAATGGGTGCATTGGTGGGTGATAGCTGTTGTTTTGCTGTCAAATTAATATGATTCTAGCGTAGACTTGTCTAACACTAGAGAGATGATAGTATAATTGTGGTCAAATGACCCCAAGTCGTCTCACAACGAATCCAATAGTGAAATCAGTAAATCAGTGTTTAGAATCTATTTGCAAGCAATAAAAGTTAGCAATAACAGTAATAATAAAAATAAGGGGTTGAAATAGTTGTGCAGAAAATACAAAAGAGATTTAAAATAACAAATAAAAAGCGGTTGATCCCAAGTTCTTCCACCATTGAATTCTTCACAGGTTCTCTAAAGATTAATCTTTTCTCAATTCTCCAACAGAGCTAAACCAGATTGAACATGCGCTGATCTGATTCAACTGAAACTCACCAGTAAAACATGCATCAACTGGTTTAATCAATACCCATTTTGTTCCATGCGTATACCCCATGGGAATGCTTACCTCATCTCTCTTGAATCATGCGCCCAAGGAATTAATTAGAACAATGCGAACTAACTAAGAAACCAATGTTTAAGACAAGGAAGACTCTCAATCATGCGTTCAAGTACAACCTCTCACAAAAACTAGTTTTCCAGGAGATTAGACAATAAAAACAACCGCTATAGAGAATTAAAAATCGAAACTTTTATTGAACAAAACCTCAGAACTCAATGGGAAATTACAAAGGAATCAACCAAAAAGGTTTAGCCTTCCATGCGGAGGCAAAACAAAAGAATTACTAAGAAAACCCTATGAAGCTCTCTCCCTTTCTACTTGATGCTTGTGTCCTTTTATAGGCTTTTCTTCTCCAAGGATCTTGGGAAAATATTGCAGTTTAAATTTTGTAAACAGTTTCCACTTTCCATAATTCTTTTTATTTTGCAGAAGATTTGCTTCCAATTTTGTTTCTGGAATCTTGTAGCTTTTATTTTCTCTTTCTTCTCCTCAGAATTTGTTTTCTGTTTTGATTCAAAGAAGCAACTTGGACTTTTGCATGTTTGGCTCATTTACAAAGGTAGATGCTTTAGATAATTTACCCTAAAAACACAAAATTACCAAAGATAATAGTTAAGGCCCAAATAAACCCAATTATATGAATATTAATTAAAACAATGGATTTATTTATTATTATAGTCAAATAATATATGATTAAGGCTATTGTGTGTGAATAAATATATGTTCATCAGTGGGCAAGGTGGGGGAGGGATAGAAAAGGGATATGAGAGGGGCGGCTTAGGGGTTTCACCTAGGTTAATGTCGCCCCTTAGTCCTGACATCTAAAATCTAGGGCTACTTTCTAACCCTAATGGACTAGACATAAGCTAAAATGATAAATACACCCCTTTATTATGCTAAATGGGCCCTACTCAACTGAAATTAAAAACAAAGAGACTAGCTGGTGCTCATCTCCCATGGCTTGGGCTCTACTCTTGGTGATCCTCTAAGGAATGATGGGCTCTGAAGCACTGGCTAGTGGTGAATCCTCACCTAGCCTTAGATCCTATGTCATGCTTCGGGTCATCTTTCTAGAGGGTTGGACTTGGTCAGGGGATGTTCTATCTCTCAAGTCTTCATCAAACAATGTGCACAAATATCATTGTACCTTTTGAATATACATATGTGTGTACTATTTGGATGTCATAAATGTCCACTAACTTCGTCTACTAAAGAGATATGTTAAAGATGCAAGCTAAAGTCAACATCAAATGATCTCTTAGGAAAATACCTAAAATTGTCTTTGTTGTTGATAAAGAGTGATCATGTGCTTTGAAGAATCCAAATCCAAGGTGTTTGATGAAAAGCTAGTGTTGCTGCTGTGTTTGGGTGGGATCTGGGTAGTTTAATTTGTAATCCAGTCCCTTGTTAAATCTAAAGCTAATGTGATTTAAAACCTTTTTGAAATTAAGTGTTTTTCCAACTAAGTGAAAAACAACCTGTTGTTTTGTCGAATCAACCGGTTGTTTTACTCTTAGGAGTTTTGAAAAAGGTTGAAAACTGATTTGGGTTGGTTGACTTAACAGTCAAACCAAAACAATCGGTTGTTTTGTGGTTTCAACCGATTGTTTCTTTGAAAATCTTAACAAAATTTAGTTTTGGTTTGTGAATCTGTTTTAAATGTTTTCTAACTGAATACACTCCTTCATTAATTGCTTTGACCAATCTTTTGAAGATATAAATAATTTGTTTTATGTTTTCAAAAGTAAGAAACATTTTTGAGAAATTCAGTTTGACAGAATTGATTTTGAGATTTCAAGATTCACATCAAGCTTTGGGTTTTCAAGTGAGAGTGGAATAGGATTGCAATTGTATTCAATTCAGTTTGTACTATGATCAGGTGTAATCCTTTCTAAACCTAATGTATTTCTGGTGTTGTGTTTCCAAAGAGTATTGTGTGTTCTTGAGCTGTCCAATATCAATACTCTTGGTGTGGTTTGTCAAAGATAGTGTGTTTCTTGAATGGTTCAAGGTCACTACTTCGGTGGTTTGTGTTTTGTAATCTGGTTTAATTGCTTAGTGGATTACCAAGTGGTATTCTGGGGACTGAATGTAGTTCTTGGTTTAAGAGTGAACCAGTATAAACAGTTTGTGTGATTCTCTCTTACTCTGAACTTATTTAAATTTTGTTTTAAGCTTTGCTGATATAAACAACTGATTGTTTCGAAGAAACAATCGATTGTTTTTCTGTTGCTTTGTTGTATAATTGCTTAAATTTTTGGCTAACTTGATTCCTGTTCTGGATTTATACAAAGAATTCAATAAACCTTGAAAAGTTTTCAAAAACCCCTCTTAAAAAATTCACTCCCCCTCTCGTTTAAGGCCATATATTCTAACATTTGTCACCAAACTCCTAAAATAAGAATGTTTTGACTTTGACCCAATTTTCTACCATGTATAGTATACAGTTTAACCATGACTTGGTGCAAAAGGCTATGTTACCTATGTTAAGACGTTAGACGGTCTATCACCCATCAGACGGTCTAGTGACACGAGAGTCTACATGTTTTGATTATAACAAACACTATAAGGTGTGTTAAAATGTCTAACGAAGCTACTGACTCTGCAGATTTAGTTGAATACCCATTAGAAGATTATAAGTTGTTTAAGTTTTTCAGACAATCAAGCTTTGTAACAAATGTTAGACAATACTATTAAATGAGATACATTAGACGGTCTGTCAAGACTCATCAAACATGTCACTAGTGGAAAGCCTCAATCAAATGATCTTAATAAAAGATGAGCAAGAGTCCCATTGGTCGAACAATGACACACGCTCACTGAAGAAGATTTCATCAGACAATCCTAGTGCTCATGGATACATCAGAGGATATTGTCAACCCATTCTTTTGGACATTACAAGGCAAACAAATATCAAAGCACTTGCTTATAAGCCATCAGACGATCATCGAAGATTGCAATATCAGACAATACTAGTATTTTCTACTCATCAGACGAACTACAGCATCAGGGAAGTGTTTATACTTAACCTTTTCATTATGAGAATGTTTTATGACATTGCTTGGTTGATTTCGAATCTTATTTGACATTGTTAATTCATATAAAACATTATTTTCAAATAAATGATTTTAGAAAGTTTTCGTATTTGATATTGTTTTCGTACACAAAGAACTTGAAAATCTCAAATACCATGGTGCTTAAATGTTTTGAGGATGAAAAAATGTTTTCAATATTGAATTTAAATGTTTTTTAATATAGTTGTGCAATTAAAATTAAATTTAAAATTATATTGGAGTGAACAATATTTCACTGTTAAGTTTTCGAAAAACAAAACATGAACATTTTCTATATAAAAGAGTTTTTCAAAATATGTTTAATGTAAACATATCATAATGTTTAGATTTTATATTAACTTAGAATGAATTTGAAAGTGAATTTCTAGAGAAATATTTAGGAATTGAAAATATTGATAATTCAAAATTGTAAGAAATCATTTCAGTGATACCCATGATTTATTTTGTTAATTATAATGTTCATTGATATTGATTCTGTTCCTAGAAAATGACAGAGGAACTTAAAGACGCGTATAGAGATGAAAGTAAAAGTTTCCATATTCAGCAGCATCTGATAGGAAAGAGATGAAGCTGACAAGCAAGATTTGTGCAAATCAAGAGTAAAACAATGTCAAGGATGTACAAACGAAGATATTAAAAAAGGAAGATTATTCGAAGTGCAAATAAGTGGCAAAACACATTAAATGATTATATCATAACATTTTTGTTTGAGCATTGATGAGTTTTTTACGGCAAGTGTACTGCGTCAGAAGTAATAATTTGTCCCTAAAGACAAATATCGAACCCACAAGAAACAATTGAATTATCAAGTATAAGATTCACTAAATAAAAGACAATAAGTAAAAGTTTGTAGGATGTTTGTTATATATGATTGCAAAATTGTAAATAAAGCAAAGTAAATAATTGTTGATTCAATTCAGAAAATTGGGATTGAGATTCACTCTTTTGTATTTTGAAAAGCATAATAATATTCTATCATTTGATTGATATTAATTCTCATATAAAATTTATTTATATCGATTTCTCGCATATAAAATTATTAGATAGTTTCCTAAATATCGATTCTTTGCATATTTATAAAAACTATTTATCCTTAAGATTAAATGTTGATAGCAATTAACATTTCAAATTTATTCCTAACATTTAAATATGTTAAGCATTATCATTTAGGTAAGAAACTTATAAGTACTTTTCAGTCAAATCTAAGGATCAAAATTTTTCAGTCAAATCTAAGGATCAAAATCATGGTAAACAAGCCTTACAAATAAAATGACAATACTAATCATCAATCAATAACAAAATATTATATTTAAATATCACCTCAATACATAAGATTTTGAACAGATTACTCCTAATCTCAAAGGGTAGAATTAGTCACTCATGTTGGCCATTACAAGCATGGAAAGCAAGAAAAGAAGATTCAGGATGTTTCTCCTCGACGACTGCCTCCTCTAGGATTTTCTATCACCTCCTATCCTCCCAATGATATCTAGGGTTGTGCCTCACACCTCATATTTAACCTAATTGGACCTGTGTTTGTTTCAAAGCGCTGAAAGGCAAAGAAACACTATTTACAGTGAAATGAAGATGAATCCACGTAATAAAAACGTAAATGCACGCAAATCGAAAAAAAATTTGCTTGCAAAACTTTCTTCGCAAATATGCGAAGAAAGTTATATATTTAACTTTAATTTCCTCTTTTACCCTTTTTATTTTAAACTTAAATTATTTTAATTTTTATTTAAAATATAATTAAAATTGAAATATAAAAAATATAATCAAAATTATAAAAAAATAATTATTATAAAAACATAATTAATCATATTATATATAATAAATTATAAATATAAATAATAATAAAAATAATAATATTTTTTAATAATTAAAAAATAAATTTATATAATAACTATATTAATTAAAAAAACGAAAGATAAAAATAATGAAAAATAAATTTTTATCAAATATTTAAATAATATTTTAATTAAAAATAATTATAATTTATAAATAAATATATCAAATTAATTTTTAACCATTTTTAAATATAAGGATAAATATGTAAACTTACATTTTTATCAATTAAAAAATATATAATTTCAGTCACATCTATCACAAACTTTCGTAAACTTTTCCCACACTTTCCACTCTATTTACCTTAATCTAAACACCCTAACTTTCTTTACACTTTCCCTTCAAATCATTTCAAATTCACTCTCTCTTTTCCACTCCCTAATCCAAACAAAGCATAAGTGACTTCATGCCTATGCGTGATTGGGCTCGCCTGGGCAAGTTGGACAAGAAAAAGCTCAACTTTTCTTTAGTGATCTCGCCTGGGTGAGATTGAGCTCGCTTAGGCGAGTTCCTTTGGAAGGGTTATGGCTTAGGCTAGTTTGGGCAAGTGTTTGAGTGTTCCAACATTCCCTTTTTATCTTGTATATTCTCCTTTAGCTCTTTCATCTCCATTTTCCCCTAGAATCTTGAAATTAACACAAATTTGAGAATAATCATTCTTATTCATATTATAATCACAAAATATGTAAAAAGGTTTAAATTCATAAATTAGGAGTTAAATTATAGTTATTTTAATCAATAAATATCCACAAGTGCTTATATTTTAATATGAAATATTACTTAAATATAACTTATCAAGCGTCTACTACGAAAATAAAATTAACAATGCAAATATAAACATTTCCATTTTGAACGTCTAACACGTAGAAGAACGTGAAATAGTGAAAGAAGAATTTTATGTTAGAAATAATTATAGTTTCAATGTCCAAATTAAGTACTGATAAAGAAACATTTTGAAATGCTTGTGAAGACTCAAGAACGAGTAAACTACCTCAAAATAGAAGTTTCTATATCCATCGTCTAACGCGTTAAAGAAGAAGAAGAACGAAACATATTAAGTTGATACTTAAAGTTATAAAGATTAAAGTGTGAATGTTCATATTTGCAAAATATAAATAAAGTATTTGAAATCCTTCACACACTTAAGACACATAAAGATCAATTAGAAACAAAGTTTATATATTTAGAATCTAACAATTATATTGAATAATGAAGAATACAAAGCTTCAACGGTCATGTTTTTTAACACTATATAAAGACCTTAAAGATGAAGAACACAGTAAAGAGGTGTACATAAAGAAAAGCAAGCTTTCAAGAAGTGCATAAACAAAGTGTGATTAGATTTGTGCTACATAGTTTAGATATTTTATTGTAAAAGTGAACTAAGATTGGGTTGTGCATTAACTATTGTAAATCCTTCACACTGTGAAGTATACCCTTAAAGCTTTTATTGTTCTCTTAGTAAAGAGGTTTCTTATTGTTAAGAGATTTTGATCTCATGGAAAGATTATGACTGATTGCCTAGAAAGGTAGAGAATACTTGGTGCACATGGAGAGGTAGATAATACTTGGTATATTTGTAGAGGTAAAGAATACTTGGTATACCTAGAGAGGTAGAGAATACTTAGTGACCTGCAGAGGTGTAAGAATATTGGGTGACCTAAAGAGGTGTAAGAATATTTTTGTGCCTAAAGAGGTGGAGAATACTTAGTGAAAAGTTCTTGAACGAATTGCTTGAGGGAACTAAATGTAGACCTTGTTATAGGGTGAACCAATATAAATATATGTCTACTTCTCTCTCTATTCTTATTTAAACGCTATTTTTAATTGGCTGATACTCCACAAATTGAGTTTAGGGTCCATTTAACCACCCTTCTGAAGCCAATTAAACCTTCAACCCAAAGAGATAAGCATTATTTGTTAAAATGCTAAACAATCTATCACCCATCAGAAAATTGAGTTTAGGGTCCATTTAAGCCCCTCCCCCTTTCTGGAGTCAATTAAACCTTCAACCCAGAGAGATAAGCATTAACGGTTAAGACGCTAGACAAATGGTCTTGAAACATAAAAGTCTACATGTTTTGATGATAACAAACATTATAAGGTATGTTATAATTTCTAACGAAGCTAATAAGTGAGAATATTTAGTTAAAGACTCACTAGATATTCCAAGTTGCTTAAACTTATCAAATGGTCTATTCAAGGCATTCTGAAAGAGTTCCCAAAGAATCAACATGTTACAAGGTCTACAATATTATACAATTTTTAAATAGTCATATCTATTTGAAAATGCTACATGCCAAACACTCTTAAGTATAAGACATTGAAGAATATGAGCAAGACTCACCAAACAAGTCAACAATGGAAAGCCTCAATCATACAATATTATTGAAGAAGACGAACAAGAGAACTTGTTTATTGTTTATGGGTTATTGTAGCCCACACTAATTTGCCATCAACAAAATCATAGGTTGTCTAAGAAAAAAATGTATTGAACAATAAAAAAACTAGATTATATACTATAAGTTCTCTATCTATGTATTAGGTTGTTTATGTCTTAAAAAAAAGATTACAATAATTAAAATAAAATAAAATAAAATAAAATAAAGATAAATAATATAGAATATTAGTTAATTATAAACTATTATTAATTTAAATTTTAAGATAATTATTATAAAAGTGATCAATTTATTATATATAATGATTTATAATTTAATAATTGCCTAATTATATTAACTTATAACTTTTTTTTTATCTTTTAAGACAAAACGACTTATTTATCCTTTGTGTGTTTCTCTATTTTCAATATAATGGATTATTGTTTTTTAGTTTTTTTTTTCATTTCTTTTAATATTTGTCTTTAAAATAATAAAGATTAATTTATTTGATGACAATTTTTTTTTTTTATAAATTTATTGGACTAGTTAGACTTATTTTCAGTGTTTATAAGTTTTTCTGAGAAACATGTTACTTTTAAGACTTTGACATCAAACTTTTAATAAGACAAAAAACAATACATATAATATATAAATGGATTAGAAACGTGCTTAATAATAATAATAAAAAAAAAGTTCTAAAAGTTATCTAACTTGAAATATTTTCTCCACTAGTCAAACTTTATCATATTTATAAATACATATTTTTTTCATGGTTTAATCTATCTTTAAATTCTACCATTTTTTTCACTGACACCTTAAAATGTAATTGTATTCTAATCGATTAAAATATTTTTAATTATGTTAGAGTTAAATTATTTATCTTAACATATAATAATATTACGGTGTATTTTTTAATAGTAAAGTTTAAAAGATTAATTAAAATAAAATTACAGTTTATAAACACAATGAAGTTTGAAGATTAAATAAAAAAAACAAAAGTTTAAGGTACATGTTTGAAAAAAAAATCATGTGTACCAGCAAAATCGTCAATTATTTTAAGAAAATTTATTTATGTGCCAATTGAATTAACCGCTAATTAGTTTTGTTGTATATAAAATTACTGTGAAAAGCAAAACCAGTGAAAAGAGAAAAGAAAAAAATCTTCGTTGAATTTTTCATCCTACCAGTAACTCAGTACCACGTGACCGTTTTCCTCTCTCTTCTGCTAGAATCCTTCACAGGTCTCTTTCTCTCTCTGTCTTCATAGTTCATACGAATCTTCACTTGTATAATTGTTTTTTTTACCTTGGTAAGCGAATGTTGAAAAATAGTGAGTGGTGGTGACATCAAAGGGTGTCTTTCAAAACCGAAGAAAATGGGAAGAATCTTCACGGTGGAGCTGGAGGGCAGGTCCTACGGTTGCAAGTCCTGCAAAACCCACCTAGCCCTTGCTGATGATCTCATCTCTCGGGTACAATTTTCGCTCTTTCTAACTCTACTCAATGATAAATCATGTTTTATCTAACACTGTTGTTTGTGAGATTATCTGAAACGAGCATAAAAGAGCAATTTTTTTCCTGATTAAAAGAACAATATGTCATTTCATTTTTCTTATGTTGGTGTGTGGAAATATTGAGACTTTTTCTATTGGGTTTGTGGGATTTGATAGCTATGATTATATGCTAGAAGAACATGCTTGATTGCTAGAAATCAAGCTTTGATACATCAACAATTGTAGGGTTTGGTTTACTACAGTTGCAAAGAACAAAGTTTGACCCTTGCAATCAGTTTGGTGTACCCAAGATTGTAAATTGTGGTCATGCAGTGATGGATTGTTGGGATCCTTGACATTGTGTGAAATTGTGAAGAAGTACTGTTGATGGGACTACAATTATGGATGCAGCGATCCCAAAAAGCCAAACTGCAGCTGAAATTGTGATCGCAAACTTATTTTTCTTAAAAACCTTGGATTCACCATTGAGAATGAGCAAAAAATTTACCTTTTCCAGGGTGTACCAAATTGGTCATTAACCTAGAGCCACTGAAGGTTGGACCTTGACCGCTGCCTTGAACATTTCTAATCTGAAGATTGCATCATTCCCAGCGAAATCTAGATGACAGGGTTATTGATTTCTAAACCCAGTGATAAGATACACCTTGGACATAATGTCTAAATCTGTATCAAAGGATTCAATTAAGTTAGATTGCTGTTAATCCAACAGTCCTCTGTGATTTCTTGGAAAATTGTTTGATCTGGTTCTGCTAAATAAGTTGGAGAACCTTAAGCATTTTGGGGTCTTGTCAATGGCAACAAGAGCTTCTTGAATCTGATTGAGTGGTCATTGGGATTTTTTGTGGCAAAGACAGCTGCAATTAACAGTTACATATAGGGCAGTTGATGGTTATATTTCTCATTCAGCTGGCAAAGTTTACTCTTATCTGTAGAACTCAGAACATCATCAGTGGCAGTATCATATTTTCATCTCTTAAGTTATCTTTTACAAACTTCCTGTGGAAGTATGATATTCTCATTAAAATTTCTATTGCAGCTTCAACCACTATTGAAAAACAAGAACTCTGGCTAATTTCGTCAGAAGAAAGGCTTATAACCTCTCGTTGCAGAGTGGGGATTTCTTACAATATAGTAACTCATGGGGTCATCTCTTCTTACAATGAAGGATAACTATATTGCCAACAAATCATATTAGGAAATACTGGTTTGTTGCATGAATTGTTAATATCCTTCATTTTAGTCCTTTTGCTGTTCATTCTTGTTCATGGATAAATTGAAGGTATGCTGACAAGATTTCAAGTTGCGGTCAAGAGAATTTAGTCCACTCTATAACTTCAATATTGAGGATAAATATCAAATGCGGAAATAATTGTATAAGACTGTGCAGTTTTGATGAAGCAATTACTGCAAAAGCTTAAGTTATCTATTGAAGACATACAATTGACTTTATATAAAATCTTACATGCTCCTCACACAAGATCCATTTTGGCTTCAAGCATGAAATATTCTCAAGTCCACCTACTTTGTGGCGAAATTCAACTTTTTTTATAAGAGTGAAGGTGGTAAAGATTGAACAGTACATTAATTAACCACAGAACATTTGATACCATGGTGAGCCAACTATCACAAAAGTTTTAATCGATTAGGTGAAGACACATGAAAAGCTTTATATTACATCTCTAACAGCAGGTTGATATGCTAATAGAGGAGTTCATTTAGTATCTATTCCCATTATGGGTAGAAATGAATTATCTACAAGCCAGTATGTTGTATAAAAATGATATGATGAAGGGAAAAGAGGTTCCTTTATTATATGACTAGAAAAAGGCTTCAGTAAGAACTTACAATTGTCCTTATGATATGACTGTTGACTAGATGACTGTTGCATTGCTTCTTTTAGTGAAAAGTACACTAACTGATGGAAACCATCTAGACTCGAAACTTTTGACTAAGAAGATAGACGGAGGTCGAGTTTTATTGGAGAGGAACACTCATAAAATTGAGAAGTCTTTTTCTTTTTCTTAACCTTGTAAAAATTGTATAGAGTACTTAAAAATTTCTTTTGGACCTTGTATTTTGGGCCAAGTAGAGTATTGGTGTAAATAGAAAAGAGAGTAGGTTGTAAAATAGAAAAAGAGGGGTAAATAGAAATATAGGCAAGGATGGTATGAAGTTCCACATGTCCTCTCCTCAATGGAGAGGATTTTACTCCAATGAAGGCATGCCACTTGTCACTCTCCCAGTGGAGAGGATTTGCACCAATAAGGAGGTGACACTTGTCACACTCTCATTTGAGAGGTTTTGAGAGACTTTATCCTATAAATAGGAGTCTCTTGTACATGTATTTTTAACTTTGATTTGAGTAAAAAAAATGCTGTCTAATTTTTGAGACACTTCTACTTGTTCAAAGTTCTCTCTAGAGTTGTCTTCTTGTTAAACAAATTTCTGGACTCCTCCTAGTAGTGTTTGCCCAACCTCACTCTAGAAACTAAGTGTTGGCCTAACCTTACTAAGATTCACCATCATAATTTTCATCCCCTCCAAAATTTCTACAATTCTGCATGCTTCTGTAATATCATTCATTATTTGTAGAAGATATTCAAATCAAAACAATGAAGAAGATCTACATTTGAAGATGCAAGGCCGGATTGCATCACTAACACCTACTGTGGTTTCTTGAGAATTGACATGAAAATGATACCCCTGGCTTTTTAATGCCTGGAGGTAATCCCCTTAGGGTTACACAATGTTGTTTTTTTTGGAGAACTAGGATATACGGTGTGATGTGTTTCAAACCAGTAAGGGTTACTGTAGGTGTTAGGTACGGGTGAATTTTAAAAAAAGGCAAAGGCATTACTGTAGTTTGTCCTTCCTTATTGTTAAACTATAGGAGAAATGGAATCAATACATCAGACAAAGGAGATTTGATGTCCTCTAGTAATAAATATATGGGAAAAAATAAAACTTACATATATAATTTAGATACTTTTTTAATATATTAGATCTGCTCCTTATTTTTATAATTATAACACCTACAATATCTGTTTCTTTGTCCATCTTATTATTCTGTTTTTTTCTTCTTCTTGATTATCATATATTTTAATTAAAATACAAGTATATAGATGACATGTATACTTTTTGAGGGGGAAAATGGCAAATTTAACTTTTTGCTTCTAATTGAATGTGTTATCTCTGTCTTCTACATTTTTTGCTTAGTTTCTACCAGTACCTTACTGTAATTGTTGTGCTGGATTAAATTGCTTCACATCTTAATATCTGGTACCTATTCTTCTCAGGCATTTTATTGCCAGCGGGGAAAAGCATATCTCTTCAATAATGTGTGAGTATTTTTTCAGTTGTAATCCATTAGTGTTTAAAAGTAATGATTGTAGTATATAGTACATAACAGCCTTGTGAGTTGTTATTTAGTGTTTTCATATTACTAGTTAAAAGTTTTATTAAGCATAGTTTGATAGTGCTGGAAGTCTGAAACTTATGATGGTCATATTTTGCTAAGTTAAACTTTTTGACGAAATTACATATTTTACATTTATTTGGAAATGCTTTTTGTTGGAGTATTAGACTCAGGCATTTGAACCTTTTGTACTAGATATAAGGATTTATTGCTAGCGAATGTAAAATGGGAATTGTTGTACTTTCTCTTTGCATTCTACTTGAGAAAAATACAAAAGAATAGAGAATAAAATTTAGAGTTTGATTCCCCTCTCTTAGATTCTCATATTTATAATGACATTGGAAGTTCATATATAATGAATGAGAGGAAAGAGAAAAGAATAAGAAATGTCACATCTAGAAATTAGGTACAGCTCAAAGCACGTAGCAACCTTTCAATAAATCAATAGGCCAACACACTCAAAATACAACAAAATACAATGAGTACTACATACCACAACCATACAAGCTCACAGTTTTAGTTGAGGTGATTTACTCATACAAGCTCACAAGTAAGAGATGTCATTGCCCTTTATTAAGCTTCAGTAGTTGATAAGGCAACTACATATTATTTCTTGCTTTTCCAAAAATAATATTTCCTTCAATGAAAAGTACAATAAGTTAAGAGATTCTAGTAGCATCATTCCCTATAGTGACTATATCATCAGTACTTTCTTTAGTTAGGTACACACATTTTCTAGGAGAGGTTTGACAATATAAATCAAATGATCTGCCTCATCGCATTTCATCCCAAAGATTTGAACAATGTGACTAAATTTCCCAAACCAAACAAGTGGAGATTGCTTGAGACCATGGAAAGAGCAAAACAATTTACAAACCAAGGAGGTTGCTCCATGTAGACTTCCTTCTCTAGATCACGATTAAGAAAAACTTTTTTAAGATCCAATTGGTGAAGAGGCCAATGACGAATAACTCCATGGGAAGAAAAGGACATACAATAGTCATTTTTGCCATCGGAGAGAAAGTATCACTATAGTCGAGGCCATCAAGTGTATTCTTTGGCCACCAATTGAGCTTTGAGGCAATCAATGTTACCATTGGGTTCAACTTTAATAGCATATACCCAATGACAACCAATCATCTTCGTCTAGGATAGAAGAGGAACTAACTCCCCTCTACTATTTTGTTCAAAAGTTTTCATTTCAAAAATCATGGTTTATCATCATCCAAAATGACTAAGTGCTTTTATCACATTCATATGAATAGTAATAGAAGACAAAGAGAATAACAAAAAATAGGAAGGGGAAAACTTGTGATAGCTAAGAGAAATGTAAATGAGAGGTATGACCCATTCTCTTACAATACATTAAGGATGTCCTTTACCACCATGTCGTCCTCTAATTCGACAACCATCTTTCCTACATGGAGATACCATGGCTGAAGATTTAGTGGATTCTTGAAGATTTGTACCTTTAAGAGCTAGAAAAAGAAGAATTCAAGTTGTTAAACTTTCCATGGTTGGAATTTCTTGACCATCCTCTAAATCGACAACCATCTTTTCTACATGGGGATACCATGGCTGAAGATTTAGTGTATTCTTGAAGAGATAGAACAAGAAGAATTTAAGTTGTTAAACTTTCCATGGTTGGAATTTCTTGACCAGTTAAGATTTGATCCCTAATATGATTAAAATTTGAGTTTATTGCACGAAGGATCATAGCCATATAAAATTAGTCTTACTTGCTTTCTTCTATTGAATTGGCTTCTAAAAACATCTTCAATTCTTCAATAGCAGTTGATCATCAACTATAAAAAAAACATTGTGAAATATTGTGTAGGCAGTACAATAAATATGGAATTACTTTTCTTGATATTAAAAACAAATAATGCATAGGTATTTAAGGAAAAACGAAATAAATCTCCAGAAATAAAGATTATAAATCAAGAGCAAATCTACCAAATAAACTCCTAACCCAATCTCTTAATTTTGGGGATTTCTTACAAACAAATCTGTATTTATTATTTAATAAACCTATATTCATTGTAAAATAAATGTGCAATATATGCGCCCATATTTCAATAGACATCATATAACATGATTTGCTTGTTTAAGAGATGCTAGCTTGTGGGTAGAAGAATCATAGAGATGTTGAATGTCATTTGCAAAGATACTTTGAGCCTTCTTCCAAAAAGTTGTGCAAGTTTTGAAAGTTCTAAGAGTTCCCAACACATTGGTTTCCCAGATTGCCATAGTAGAACACAAAGTTGAAACTCTAGCTTTTGCTATTGTACAAAGTTTTCTGATGAGATCTCACTCACATCTTTTTCCAAGTGATGATGGAACCCTTGGCCAAGAAACTAAAGTTCCATAGAAGCTGGCCAAGATAAATAATGTTTTCCATTAAGCTTTTTTGTGCAATAGAAGGAGAGCTTGAAAGATAGTGTACTAGTCCTGAAGCCATTTCCAAGTATCACAAAACAGAGAGTTGTGTCCAACAACGAATGAGAAATAGAACCCAAGAGATAGGAAGAAATTTTCTCTTGAACCAAGGCTGGAGAGTGAACTCTAAGGGTCACAAAGGACAGGAAGTCCAACGAGCCCCTCAGAAGAGACGGAAAGCTAGTATGGTAGCAAGAAGGCAGCATATGGCTTTCAGATGCCTAGGTCATAGCAAGAGGAAAGGCGGCTTGTGAGGATGACCTTGACTACGGTATTGAGCTGTCACGCAGGGAGAAAATCCAGATCTAGTGTTGGTTGGATAAAACAGGACAGATAACTGCAATAGACGGTGGTATCACAATACGAGGATAAGCAGAGCAAGAGCAAGATCAACCCCCTCTAATACCAACTTGTGAAGAACAAAAAAGGGAGAAAAATATATTTTAGAGAGCTTGAAAAATCTGCCTTAGATTCTCATATTTATATGGAAATTGATGTGATACAACAATGAAAAGGAAAGAGTAAAAAAAAGGTAAAGGCAAATCTAGGACCCTTGGTACATATAGGTACTATTCGAAACAACTTTTTAATAAAGCTTACTTAGCCTATTCTGAACCCATTCTCACAGACATAGCTATTGAATTCAATTTTTTTTGCAAAATTCTTTTATAGTTGGTAATTTTTCTAGTCCATGTAAAATGGGTTTAAAATCGTTGAATTCAGATGCATGGCACTTATTGATCAGTGAAGACTGGGAGTGATGTTATGGTTTGAATATTGAAATTCTCGTTTTATGCATTTTTTGGATAAGCATATGCTTGTATCCTCCTTTACCTTGGACTAACTTCAACATCCATGACATAATGACACTAGATTGCATTGATTGCAATTTCATTGAACTCCTGATTCCTTTGCATACGGGACTTGATCCCGAAAGAGAATTATGCATTTTCTATAAGACTAGTTCATTATTGTATTACTAATCTTGTGAATATATGGAAGCAATGTATGAAGTGTCAGGAACACGAGCCTAGAAAGAAAATAAAGCTAATTTTGAAATGCTTCCATTTTATGTATTAGCAGCTAATAATACCTAATCCAAAGGTAATGACTTAGGCACAGGAAAGAAAGAAAGCTAATCATGAATTAGTTAGCTCAACTTCATATTAGCCGTTTTCTAACACAGAAGTCATTTGACTTTATGCTTGCTAATGCACTTCTTTTTTGGCACATTATTGTTAATGAAAAAACAAGAAATAGATTAAGGGCATGCTTAGGTAATCAACATCAGGGTTTATTACTCTCTAGTGCTTATGTTATAAGCACTTTGATTGGTTAAACTTGTGACCTTCCTAGATAAACTCCTTTTAACTTATTTCAATAAGATTCACCACAAACTCCTTGAAAATAGCTAAAAGGAAAACCATAAGCTTAATCCAACACCTTCCGTTTTTAGCTTAATCTCTTGTATCAGAAAATAAGCTTCGTTTGTAGAAGCTCTTTCAAACACATGCTAAGCTCTCTTTCCAAACTAAGCTATTTTAGGAATTGTTTGGATCTAGTTTTTCTCAGATGAAAATATAACTACGTTTGAAGTTTCCAATTCTTATGGCTATGCTTTTGTCTTCAACCCCATGATCCAGTGTGAACTTCACGATTGGAGTGCTAGAGGAAAGGATGATGCTTTCTGGACTTCATACTGTGGCAGATATCTTTTGTTGTTGCTGTGGTCAAATAGTTGGCTGGAAATATGTAAGTCTCCTCCTGCCCTGTCTCTTTTTGGTATAGAAAATATCAAAATTTGTGAAGTCTATTTGCATGGGTGACCAGAAAGTTTTTCATGCATTAGTTCACTCTTTTTGTTTCAGCTTTCTGTTATATTACTTTTGAACCCTTTAAATTGCATTTTTTCTATCAGGAGTCTGCACATGAGAGAAGCCAAAAGTATAAAGAGGGGAAGTTTGTTCTTGAAAGGTACAGTGTTGTCACAATTTGAGTTATACTTCTTTGTCCTCTATAATATGTTTATACTGATTGTGCATGTTGTTCACTTCCATGTAGCAGAGGAAGGATTGTTGATGAAATTGATTTCTCCGCTGAATTCCATATTGAGAGCTGCGTCAGCATGAGTGATGCTGAAGATGCTTAATCATATTAAAATATTCGGCACTTGTCAGATCATGTGAAGAAGAATGGACAGTTTTTTTATATATGAAAATAATGTAGAACCATGAAATGTTCAGAATCAAACTTTGTCATGCTATTTCTTAGTAATAGTTGGTAAAAAAGAAGTACAATTCTCAATGGTATTTAATCTGTGTAGACAGAAAGAGATGAATCAACTGTTTCAGATTTTACCTTCTTTCTTGCAAAGATCTTCATTATAACCTACCTAAAGTCAGATATGAGCTCCCTTTATATTTTCTTCAATATAAATAGTCATATTCAAATGTGATATGGGGGCAACAGATTCAAGATCCATTGTAATTATGCCAGACTGTTAGATGTAGTATATTATTATTAGGTACCTATGAAGCACTGATGCTACTGGGATTTTTTTTTTCCAAAGTAGTGTAATTTTATTCCAAATTTTCACAAATGAGTAAATTGATGTTTTATTTCAAAATTTAAATACAGGGTACGATTCAATTTCAAAAAAATCGTCAATTTTGTTCACGATTTTGCCTATACGAGTTCTATGTAAATTGCACGTGTCAGATATTTGGAAAGAAATCATAGTTGCAAATATGATTTTAATTAGTAGATAATTAAACTCGTAAAGTTAATATGATTTTAATTAGTAGATAATTAAATTCGTACATGTGAAAAATGATTTTTGAAAAAATGTTTATAATTGAAATCGCTTATGACATGTACAACTTTAATTATATCACATTATATTGAAATTATATTTAGCATGTACAAGTTTACTTCAGTGACTTTTTTCTTTTTTTTTGAAGAAAACTTATTATTTATTTTTAATGATGAAATAATTTAAGAAAGATTTAGTTTTGTTATTTTATTAAAAATATGTATGAATTAATAATGATGGTAAAACCTTAAATATGAGACACTAAAACTAATCAAAATATTTAATTACCTTAATTAGAAACTTTAACCGAAAACTTTAAAAATCATATATTCAAAAAGATATACCAAGAAATCGTAAAAGCATAAGGCTTAAAGCTAAATCCTATAATTATTTAAATATTTCAGTGTTTACTGCTCAACATTCTTAGTTTTAGAGTTCGGGTTAAGGTTTTTAATTTTTTTTAGCATCCAGAGTTTTATCACTATTATTCATTTTCATACATTCTTTTTAATTAAAATAGCACAATTAAATCTTTCTTAAATTATTCCATCGTTTAGAAATAAATAACAAATTTTCTTAAAAAAAAATCATTGAATTGAAGTTGTGCATGTTAAAGACAATTTCAGTAGATATGGAGTTTAATTGTATGCTAATTAAAATCGTATTTTGCAAATACAATTTCTTTACAAATGCCTTGAACATGCCTAGTTTACATAGAATTCATATTTAGTAGATACGATTTCTTTGATAATTAGACAAATTCTCATATTTAGCAGATACAATTTCTTTGAAAATTAGAAAAATAATAGAATTGGCAATTTTTTTGAAATTGAATCGTACCCTCCATGCACGATTTATCCAATTCTGGAATAAAAAATCAATTTGCCCATTTGCAAAAATTTAGAATAAAATTACACTACTTTAAAAAGAAAATAACCCTGAGACATGATATTGAAATACATAAGATATGAGTAATTCGACTCAACATACCCCAAATAAAAACTCAAACGTATTTTGAATTGTACAATTAAAAAATTATCAGATATTTCTTGACCAGAAAATGTATTCTAGATTATATATATTGGAATAAATTTTTGAATTGTGTAATAAAAAAGAAATTTTGAGTTGTACAATTTAAAATATGCTTTCAGATTGCATAATCCAAGTATATTTTGAAATGTACAATCTAAAATACAACTCCATATTACAGAATTTGAAAAAGCATTTGAGGTTATATAATCTAGAATATATTTTGGGATTGCAAAATCTAGAAATGCATTATGAATTACATAATTCATAAATAAATTTTAGATTACACAATTCAGAAATATATTATGTACATAACGCGGAGTACTTTTCCAAATTACATAATCTAGAAATCTGTATTTTTTCCAAATTACACAATTTAGAATATATTTTCAAATTATGCAATCTAGAATGTATTTCTAGATCCAAAAATACATTCTAGACCTCGTAATTTAGAACATGTTTCCAAATTCTACAATCTAAAAGTTTAAAGCATAAGCATATTTTAGACCTTTCCAACACCTTATGGTGGTGTCAAAAAAAACCATAGGAGTGCAAAAAGTAATTATCTTCTTGTAATCTTTCCACCATTCATATTGCTTATTCCACTATTGTATCCTGCAACCCAGGTTTTAAACATCCACCCCATATAATTGTAAATTCCAATTTTACTCTTGTGAAAATAAATGATCAGGTGTGGCATTATCAAGTGGTTGTGTTTGTTTTTTGTGAGCATTTAATAGTAGGTGAACGATGGTGTTTGGTGGTGTTGTGTGGTGGTTGTTGGTGGTGTTTAATAGTAGGTGAACGATGGTGTTTAGTTCTGAAATATATAATCTGATGATTTTTTAATTGTAGAATCCAAAACGATAAAAGTTAAATTTATGTATTACCGAATATACAAATCTAGAATAAAAAAATATGTATTTCAGAATGTATAATCTAAAATACATATTTTGTATTTCAGATTCCACGTTCCATAGTACATGTTGCTATTATTCCATAATACATGTTGCTATTATGAATTGTATTCCTGAATATACAATCTAAAATATAAATATGTATTCTAGTTTGTATGTTTCGAAATACATATTTTGTATTTCAAATTGTAAGTTATTGAATACATATTTGTATTCCAAATGGTACATTATTGAATACATATTAATATTAGTATTTCAAATTGTATGTTCTGAAAGACATATTTTATATATTTTAGATTGTGCATTCTAGAATTCAAAAATTATGAATTCTTTAACATTTATTTAATATTTTTTGTAATTTTTTCAATATAAAATTTAATGTATTTAGCAGCTATTATTAAATATAAACATAAAACCTTAACTATGGATAAAAATGTTCGATAAAGTAGATAAATGAGTATAATGAAGTTTGTGATATCCAAAGATAAATTGATTGTCATAATGTGTAAAATCGATTTATATTAGTAACAATTTAGCTTAATCTCTAAAATGGCATATAAATTGAATAGTATTTTACAATAATAATTTTTTAACAATAAAAATAACGAGTATAAATTATATTGGCCAGACCTATGGTAGGCAAACATACTGAATGAGTAACCATCCCTAATTTTTACCCTTATTTTCAACCACAATTTAATAAGAAGAATGATGTGTGAGGAGGCCAAAGAAAAATAAAATGAAAGGGAGATTCAGAAAATAAAATAAAAATGTGGGGTTTGAAAAGAAGATGTTGGCCCACACCTACTTCTATTTATGGACACAACACAATTTCCTCACTTCACTACAACCTCCACACTCTTTTCTGTGTCGGTGCCGTCCCTCACATCATTTTCAACTTTTACAAATTTTTTTAATTTTAATTAATAAATCAAATAACTAAAGTGAGAAAAAAAAAGGAAAGAAATCTGAAAATGGAAATGCTTCGTAATGTCACGAGTTTGCCAAACATTTATTCAATGTTTATTTTTCTTTACCTGTATTCTTACTTTTCGTGTTTCTTTTATTACATTTTATTAAATAATTTTCTATACTTCAATATTATGTTATGTTATATTATATCATATTAACTAATTTTTTATTTTAAAATATTAAAAAATTTGCATAATAAAATATTTTTTAATTAATGACAAAAACAATAAAGAAAAATAAAAAACTATTAAACATACATAATTATAAAACACAAGTCACAAAATATAGACAAAATCGTTAGATAATAAAAAATATGAATATTATCGTATTTTCAAAAAGTAAAGTTAAATGACGTATATATTTATTTGATGACATAAGTTTGGCATGCATCCCATTTTTTAAGTATAAATTTAAAATAATAACACGATATACTAGTGAAATAAAAAATAAGTATAATGTAAAATGTTTTGTGATTAAATTTTCTAAAAGGCGTTATAGTTTATTATTAGAATTATTTAATCGTCTACTGATAGAATGAATATTATTTTATATATATCAATCACGAATATAAGATAAAGAGTGATGTTATTTATTTTGCGTTACAAATTATTACGAAAGCTACTCATTGTTATCATGACACGAAGAGGACGTACTCAGTGTTCAGCAACTCATGCAGATGATGGATGAATTTAGCAGAGTTAATGAAGAGCTACAAGTTTGCTCGATGGGCAAAGAGCGTCGGTGGAACCTTCGTATGGCTAGAATGGTTTTTCCAGCCCTTATCAGATAAGAGGAGGTCATGAATAAATCAATCCTAGTTCATCACATTCGAAGTATAGGTTTTTAACACAACATAGGATCATATGGCTTATTTAAAAATATTTTAATATAAAAAAAATGAGATAAACAAAAAAATAAAAGAAGACAAAGATATGAGAATGAAAACTTTTTCTATTTTTTTTTCTTATTTAAATCAAAACAGAGAGTCTGAATATATATAAACAATACACACATTCTAGGTCTAGTTAAAGAGACAAAATGTAAAACAAAGAGCCCATAAATGTTAGAATAAGGAAAGATAAAATAAAGATGACACATGTACAAAGAGAAACAACTAAGAATTAGAAAATACAAAATTAAATATTAGCTTCCTTGTAGAAGCCTTGTATCCATATCTTTTGTCGTCCCTTGCAAGCTGGAGAACAAATATTGATGAGACCCAGCTTGGAACAAATACTCTTGAAAGATTAAGGACTTAAGACTTTGGTATAAATATCAGATAATTGCTTTGTGGTAGAAATGGGAAGCAAATGTATAAGAGCCTTCTTCAATTTTTCCCTAACAATGTGACAATTTATTTCTTATGTGTTTCGTACGCTCGTAAAACACTGGATTTGTTGCAATGTATCTTATCGAGTCATTGTCACAGTATAAAAGAGATGGTTGCTCAAAAGGAACTTTAAAATCTTGAAGAAGATAAGTTAGTCATTGAATTTCACATGTAACAGTGGTCATTGTCATGCATTCACCTTCACAAGAACTCTTTGATATTGTTCCTTGCTTCTTCTATTTTCGGGATATGAGGAATTTCCCAAGATACACACTAAAACCAGTCACTGATTGTCTTGAATCACTACAGGTGCCCCAACACTATCATAAAAGGCTTTTAAATTAGTAGAAGTGTTGGAAGAGAAAAATAAATTATCGACTTGGAGCTACTTTAATATATGTGAGAATTCTAATTGTTACATTATAGTGAGCAATTACAGGCTTAACACGAAATTGAGAAATTTGTTGTACAAAAAATGTTATATGTCGGGTCCGGTATTAGTCAGGTAAATAAGTCTTCCAATCAATCTTCTTAGGCTTGAACATCTGTGAAAGGAACACTTCTAGTAAAAGATAATTTTGTATGATTATCAATTGGAGTAAGTGCAAGTTTGCAGGCTAAAAGACCTACATCAGTTAAAAATTTCAATGCATGTTTCCATTGATTCATCATTATCCCTTTCTTACTTCTTGCTATTTCAAGACCAAAAAAACATCTTAAATCCCCAAGATCTTTAATCTTGAATGTCTGATTCAAGGCTTGTTTGATTCGCTCAATCTCCTCTTTATCATTTCCTGCCAATGTTATATCATCCACATACTCCAATAATGTTGTAAAAGATCATTTAGAAGAATTAATGAATAAGGAATGATCATTCATAGATTGAGTATATCCCACAGAAAGCAAAAGGGATGACAGTTTGGCAAACCACTCTCTGTTGGCTTACTTAAAGCCATATAAAGCCTTTTTTAATTTACAAACTTGTCTTGGTTTAATAGAAGTCAATCTAGAAGGAGCAACCATGTATAGATCTTCTTTCAACTCTCCATGTAAAAAGACATTGTTTATGTTTAATTGTTTCAATTCCCAATTATATATAGAAGCTAGAGAAAGAAGCAACCTTATGGTGACCATCTTTGTTAATGGAGAGAAAATATCAAGGTAGTGAATGTCTTCTATTTGTGTGTATCCCCTTTCTACTAGCCTTGCTTTATACCTTTCAACTATCCCATTAGCCTTATATTTTATTTTGAATATTCATTTGCAACTTATGGTTGTTTTTTCCTTAGGCAGAACAACAATCTCCCATGTTTGATTTGACTCCAAAGCAGATATCTCACATTGTATAGCTTTTCTCCAACAGTCATGTTGGAAGGAATAACATAGTCTTGATTAGAAACATTGTCACTGGATTTGGAGTGTTGTAAAAGAGCTAATAATGTTTGATACTGCTAAGGAGTAAAACCAATTTGCTAAGACTGCATTTTTGTCTTTGAACCTTCAATATTTTGCTCATCATATTAGAATATTGCTTGAAAGAAGAAATCATCTCCTGACAATCAAAAATATGAATTATGTCTCATTGTGAGAACCTATCATTTAAATCATTCCATATGTCAAAGGCATTGTCCAAGATCAATGATCACAGTTTGGTCCCTCAAGAATAATAGGGACAATGACAAAGGAAGGATTATCAGATGAACTAACATGGTAAGGAGAATAATTTTTTTTTGGGATCAGCAACTTCATCCATGGGTAAATGTAGCAACCAGACCTCTGATCAGAGCTTTCATACCATAACATAAAAAGAACTGAGATGAATAAAAGAGAAAAAGGAAGGCAAAATATATGAGAAGGATTCTTCTATTTTATTTTCCTTACTTGAATCAAAGCAGAAATTCTAAATATATATAAACAAGACACTCATTCTAGGTTCATCACATGCTTCCCAATGTATAGGTTTTCAATAAAATGTAGGATCATATGGCTCACTTGAAAACATTCTAATATAAAAAAAAGAATTGAGATGAATGAACGAGAAAAAGGAAGGAAATATGACAAAGAATATTTCTTCTATTTTATTTTCCTTACTCAAATCAAAGTAGAGAGTATGAATATATACAAGAAGTACACACATTCTAGGTCTAGTTAAAAAGACAAAATGTAAAACAAAAAGTCAATAAATCCTACAATAAGAAAAAACAAAATAAAGGCTAGACATATGTACAAGGAGAAACAACTAAGAATTAGAAAAGACAAAATTAATATTAGCTTCCTTCTAGAAGTCCTATATCCATATCCTTTGTTACTTTCAGAGATCAAATGTTAATAAGAGGAAGCAACAGAGTCCTTTGCAAGATGTTTGCAAGCACGTTGGCTGTTACGACTTTGGATTGGATTGTAGCATTCTCGATGGTTCAATTCAAACATTTGAAGATTTCTCCAAATCTTTTACAGCTCAATATTAAAAAAAATGGACTTTAAGCTTAACTCAACCTTATAAATCTGGCTTATAAGGTGAGGTTTCCACCCACTTAAATACTATGAAATGTCCTAATCTCTAATCGATGTGGAATCTCCAACATACCCCTCTCACACTGAGACTGCCAACTTGTGCGTGGAACTATATATTTATGGGTGGTTCGATAGCGGTCCCATAGTGGATGGCCTGATAAGCCCAACAAGCTCTCGTTAGGATAGACTCAAAATGACTTTGATATCATATTAAGAAGTGGACTTTAAGCCTAACTCAACCTTATAAAACTGACTTATAAGGTGAGGTTTGCACCCACTTATATACTATGAAATATCATAATCTCTAGTCGATTTGGGGTCTCCAACACTTAATTCGCTGCAAACTAAATAAAACAACCCAAGTTAAGTGATGTTTTTATATGTGAATCAACAAAGTTCTAAGTCCTTGGAAGAATGTTGAAGGAGTTTTTTGCGACATCACACTCAAGATTCCACAACCAAACTAAACAATGTTTGTGGACACCTTTATTAGAGGCCTCTCAGCTAGTCCTTTTGGAGAATATTTTATACAAAACCAACAGAGAATATGGGCAAGGTCTTACCACAAGCAATGTCTCACATTGACTAATAGGAGGTCATGTATGTGAAACAAGTTGATAGAGAAAAAAATAGTTTTGGGTTGAACAAACAAACACAACACAAAGAGTTGAGTAGTTAGAGATGGCATGATGCTCGGGCAGGATCAAGCAATGAGCATTATTACTCTCACGGTGGTAGCTAAGGTGACCATGGTTTTCAACCCACACCATTAAACATATCTTAATGATACCTTTTAAAAGGAAGTACATGTCATAAAAATGTTTTTCTTTCCCAAGAAAATCAAAATGCAAGTGGGGCCACATCGAGATGTGTGGTGTGAATTTCACCTGTTAGGAGAAATGTTATACATAGATCCGTCATATTAGAAAATTGATCAAATAATGGAGTTTCACGTTGTACAAGAAAAAAAGTCAAATGATGAAAATAGGGAGAAAAATGACCAACACGAGTTATGTCGTAAGCAAGTCGATGAGCATGAAGCCCCAATGTCCCAATGTTAGGTGATTTCAACGTTGTCAAGGAAGTTTATAGGGGAGGAAGTACTAGTTCGGTTTAAAATTATATGTTTGAGTTGTCATGAATATCTACACTACACATGATACGCCACATTCCCCCAAAATAACATTCTTATAGAAGGATTTAGAGGATGTTCTTCGACATGAGGATGGTCATATCAATTGTCATGATGAGTCTCAATGTACATCATGTACTCGTTAATAAAGGTAATTTTGTTAATGTCATGTATTGAGAAATCTTTGTAGGCTTTCAAAACCCATAAGAGGGCTTAACACCTTTCAATGGAGTCCTAGTAGAAGAGACATACAAGTTTGGGGACATACTGAGCTAAGGACGACTTTGGTGCTAGATAAGACACCAAAAGTAAATATTTGGTAGTCAAATTACCTTCTTCGTATAACGTGCTACTTGTAGACATTCCCTAAACAAATTCGGAGTTGTTGTGTCAATTTTACATTTGAATCATATACACAATGATCGCAAGCAATATTGCAGTTATTCTCATAAATAAAAAAGTAGCTCGTAAGTGCTACAAAATCTACAACACAAAAGAAGCTTTTATGGCCCAACATGTTATCATCCTAAATTTGGATCGGATAATAGTATTCAAGGATCGACATCCACAACCAATCAAAGATTTAAAAGAAATCCAAATTATTGAACGGTAAACATTGAAATTGAGGAAAAAGTTAGGTCCAAGTTTGAGAGATAATTAACACAAGTCTTACAAAATAATCACGAGGAATTTGCATGGTTAATGGCCGACATTTTAGGAATTGATCTTGGTTTTTTATGCCATAGGCTAGCTTGGACCCAAGGCTAAGTCTTATGCAAAAACAACACAAGTTCGAGGCTGAAAACAAGCTTTTGTCAATGAAAAATATTTGGAAAATTTAATGTCTAACATGGTTGGCCAACATGTCATGATAAAGAAAGCATCAAGTAATTGGCACATGTACACTGAATTTTTAGATCTTAAAAAGTCATGCCCTAAAGATTCTTATTCATTGAGCAACATTGATTGTTTGGTTGATGGAGCATCAAGGTGTGAGATGCTTAGTTTCATGGATGATTATTTTGCAAAAAAAAAACATCTCCATGCACCCTGTAACATCCTTAATTTTACCCATATATAATGTAATAAAAGTAAAACAAGCAATATCTAATTACAAATAACATATACTACTTTCTCATATGTGTATCTCAAAAGAAATATCCCTCTTCATAGGGATTTAATATATATACATCTAAAGTTTGACATAATTTAAATTTCAAATTAATAAGCATAATTCATCAATTCTCATATGATTTCTCAAACCATCAAGTGTCTATTACATTCATAAAATTCATCTTTCATATGTCAGACTTTTACTGACTCACAACACATAGACACTTGACTCTACTTCCGGAAGACTCGTGTATTGAAATTAGCATCCAGAGACCTGCACCTGTCATACTACTGCTGTGAAACCCACACAGCCATGCACATAATTATCTCAATATCTCATCATCTCATCATCTTCATATGACAGGGTAAATCCATTTGATATGCTCTGATCAGTTCTTTCAAACCTCAGAATCAGCCAAATGGACCTCTTTCGACTCTCACCAACTGAATAACTTCATCTATTTGATTCCATTATATCAGTAGAGTCAGGATCGTCTCATTCACAGGACACTCACAAATCAATACACCCTAATAACAATCTCAACATGGTATTTCCTTTCCTGAAAATACTATGTCTTGATCACACTTTAACCTCATTACATACATCATTTAACATATCAATGCACCACTCAATCACTTCATATATATATATATATATATATATATATATATATATATATATATATATATATATATACACTTTCTAAACAATCCAAATATATCTCAAACTTTACTTAAAACACATAATTAATTCCAAATATATGCTCTTTAAATCAATCATCATCTGAAATCACACAACCACTTCTCATCAAACATCTCACTTAAGTAATTCAACCAAAATATTCAAAAAGAATAGTTCAACTCATTTATATTATCATTCAAACACTTTCAATTCTCAATCACAAACAGTTTCAACAAATTATTCCCATAACAGATTCAAAATCAACCATTCCAGTCAATATATTACTTTACTCTTCAAGAGAGACAATCCTGCAAGCAAAAACAATTAGAATTGGTGACCACGTCACCTCCACATCCAGAATCTTCTAACCTAGGGTTTTATTGAAAATAATAAGACTAGCTTCCCTTACCAAAACTTTAGTTGATGCTCACTAAGAGCTCCAAATCTACCCAAAAGCTTAAAGGTAATTAACCTGCACCACAGAGTCCTAATCAAAATCTAACTATATAACTAGGACCTTGAGTTAACAGAGATTAACCCTAAAGCTAAAAGAGTCACATGTAAAACTCATGTAGACAACCTATCAAGTTCAAAATTTGACTCAAAGAAAAGGGCCAAAAATGAACTTACTCTATTTAGGATTTTGATCGGGCAATCTTGTAGAGTTCATTGGCAGGAGTTCAATGGCAGACTCCGATCGTCAAACTGATAACTGAGGATGTCAGAATCATAGAGAGAAGGAGAGGAAAGGAAAAGGGTACGAAAATAAACTTACTCTATCAGAGATTTTGATCGGGCAGTCTTGTAGTCTTTGCTGCCAGGAGTCTAATGGCGTACTCTGATCGTCAAACAGATGAACGAGGAGGTCAGAATCTTAGAGAGAAGGGAGAGAAAGGAAAAGGGAAACTTTTAGAGAGATGGTGGTTATTTTAAAATGAAACCTGGATAACTGAATTTTCTATTTATATGTCATTTTCATTTTAATAATAAAATATTCAGGTATCATTTAAAATATATCACTTCTACTCTAAGGTTATTTTCTAGATCCTTACACACCCACAAGATGAGGAGAAAACAACATTCATAACAAAATGTTATAGTTTTTACTATAAGGTCATACCCTTTGGATTGAAGAATGTAAGTGCCACCTACCAATGTGTTATGGAAAAAGTTTGTGAAAAATAGGAAAAGTACAAAAAGGGGAATTGAATTGTGATTTAATTTTCTAAAATCCTTTTGCAAACATGGTCCTATTGTACATCATCAAGTATTATTGGCTTTCAATGCGAGAGTTCTATACTTGGTATGTACAAACTTGTGATAGATGTGAACATCATGTTGGACCCAACAAAATCGTTGCATTCAATCAACTTACCTTGGTGTTTCACATGTTAAGAATCAATATTCTAGATCCTTTCTCAATTATAGTTTGAAAACTCAAGTTTTTTTTATTGTGGGGGTTGACTATATCACTAAATGGATTGAGGAAAAACTATTGTTCATTATATCTAACTGAGTCAAGTAGTTCATCATTGTTTGCCATTTTGGTGTCCTTCAAACATTGATCACTGATAACGGAACCCGATTTGTCAAGCACTATGTCCAAGAGTTATGTTTTTTGTTGGGTATCAGACAACACTTCACCTCTGTTGATCCGGTCGGTCATCGGTAGTCGACGACGTCAGCAGCAGATAACCACGTGGACCACTCGCAGGGTGACACGTGGATCAGGTGCAGAGGAATTAGGGAGGAGATCACCCGGGCGGGTGATCGGTGGTCAGTAACCGAGTGACCACCGACAGATTAGTTCCAAGATAAACACCCGGGGGGAGAACGTGAGAAGCAATAGAGCATCGATCAGTCATCGGGTGCATGGTCATCGGGGTTTCGTGTTACACGCAGTTAAACTGGGACTGAGATTCCAGTGAGAGCGTTACGCATGGACCTCGCATGATCATACCTCAGAGAAGGAAGAGCTCCTCGCCGGTAGAATCGTGCACGAGAGTGGCCTGAGGGAGTTAGTAAACCAGTCAATGATTGGTGACTCTCTCAACCCATTACGTGCATGACATCGTGAAGGGGAAATCGTGTATACAGAGAGCAGTGCTTGGTGAGTGTGCCTAGTCCAGCCACACCTGGCGTTCTCCTGGGAATGTGCGATTCACCCAAATGGAAGAAACGCGCTAAGTTACTCCGCAAGGGAATAACTTAGGCGCACAAAGAGATGCGCTAGAGCCCTTCAGGTAGTGGCACATGTACGGTTAGATGTGAGTTGCATGCCTCCACGTGTCACTGTCTGAGAGGGGCGCGACCCAGATAAAGGTGCACTCCGTGTCATGAAAGGTACAGACAGAAAACACAGACACCCACGTCTTCACTGATTGTGGTACGTTTTTGCACAAAAGCATAACAGAATTCTGACACACGCAGAGAATAGCGTAACAGAATTCTGTTAGGCGCAGACACAGAGAGAGAATCATAGAGAGATAGACACATTATTTTTTTTGGTGATTCTGTGACCTAACTTGAGCGTCGGAGTGCAAACGGCCGCGAGAAGCGCCGTCTGTGTGTTTTGCAGGTTGCATTTGAAGTTCCCGGAGAAGGTTCTAAGAGCATTCTTGCGGATAGCACAGTTGCATAGGCGGGGTAAGGAAGCGACAAAGCAATTCCTCCACGCTTGAGTTGACGACAGGATCATCTGTCGAACATCCATATTAGAGAACAATCAAACATTAATGCATGGGTCCAACAACATTCTTTTTTCTTTTTTCTTTTTTCTTTAGACTGACTCAGTCAATTGCTTTAAAAGAAAGCCAAATTTAATCATTTTAAGACCTATTCCTCATATAGAAATCTTGAAATCCAATGTAATCCGTGTTCATTAGATTTTGACCATTCTCCTATTCCATATCCAATTAATGAATAAATTAACATAAATGGCACAACATGACCAACAAAAAAATACATATATGTTTGAAGAAAACTTATTGATAAACAATTCTACGAGAGGAATAATAAGAATAAGAAGGGATGATAAATTATCTTAGATATGAGTTAAAGAATCTAATATGAAATAGTGTTATAAATTAACTTTAATGGTACAAAAAAAAGATGTACTAGAAGTGAATTAAATCAGTCTAAGTTGATATTTATGTTCAAAATATTAAGAAATAACTATATGATCCAATATCCTATTCTAACATATAAAGAATCTATCAAGTAACAACCAACAACCCAAAACACAAGCAAGATAGACAAAAATCAAATCCTTGCTAGTGAAGACCAAAAATGGGAATTTTGGAAAAATTTCAAGTATTATCGAAAACCTCAAAATGCTTCGACTTGACTATTAACACACATTTGGTGCTCTCCACAAGGTAGTCTCATAAACAGAAGGAGAATGATCTCTCCAATGATGGTTGAGAGAAACACACAAAACTTGGTTGAGCAATGAAAACAGAAACCATAACCACAAACATGAGTAAATAATGGATAAATAATGGAAGTCTATGAAGAATGAGGTGCTGAAAAGAATCAAGTGAATACAAACAAACATAAAATGTTAGGGTTCAAAGAGGGGAGTGTTGTTGAAGAAGAGAGAAGAGTGTCTAAATTTCGAGAAAGTGTGTGCAAAAAGTTAAAAAGACTTATTGTAAATAAAAATTGACATAGTAAGTAACTTATAGTGATGATTCTAAATTGAACCGACATAGTAAGTACTTATTATGCCATTTTTTTATATTTCAATTAACATAATAAGTTTGATGTTTATTACAAAAATGTTACCACACCATTTTTTTTTATTATGGACTATAAATAAGTTGTCATTATTCCATATTTTTGTAGTAGTGGTGTTTTTTTTCTTTAGAGAGGTTTTAATCATAAGGAAAGTTTAAGACAAAATAACCAAAAATGATTTATGTATTAGTGAGAACCAAAAGGGTTGTAACTAAAAGTGGTTGGTGTACTTGTTTGTAACCAATTGATTGCTTAGTAGAACCTCTTTAAGTTAGCTGCTTAAGGGAGAACTAGACACAACCCATAAATTTGGATAAACTAGTATAAAATCTTTTGTGTTTATTATTTTGTTTGTTTGCTAGAAGGTCTAGTCTAGTTTTCTACAAGAAGATTTTAGGCATTATTCAACCCCTTCCTTTCTTTTAGAGTAAGATGTTCCAATAACTTTGTGTCTAATACAAGGGATACCCTTCAAGCAAGATAAGAAGGTTCTTAGAAGTCAGACTTATAAAATGTCTTAAAATATTTGTATTATGATTAATACAAGGTTAGAAGGTCCTCTAATCGATACAAACGATTCTCTTATTAAGTTTATGCTAGAAAATAGAAAATATATTAGCAATAATGATCATAAGTCAAGCACAATATATAAAACACTCATAAAAAAGTTCAATTATTGGGGTGTAGTTATGTATTCACTACATTTATCATTAAAAGGATTTCTTTCTCAAAGGTTGCCAAGAGGAAACATAATCCAAGTTTTATAAAGCACAGGTCATAAAAATAATAAAATGGTTCTTCATCGGACCTTCTATCCTTAGATACAGGCTAAAGATACCTACATGTCATCAGATTATCTCCTTATCATTCTTCAATTTACTTAAACGTTGTATAATTTTGTTTCTTTTTAAAGATTTAATACTAGTATAATTTAAGATTTCGTTAGCAATCTTTGACTTAGTTTAAGGATCAGGTAGAGTAATCATATATATATATATATATATATATATATATATATTATTTTCAAAAGAAAAATTAGAAAATTATAATACAATATTACAATGTGTTGATGGAGGATCATCTGAAAAGACACATATTAAATCATTAACAAGGGGTCATGACTAGAAGGATGGAAAAAAAAGAGAAAGCTCAAATATTATTCTTTTATGAAGAATAAAATATTAGTTAATCTTTTAATTTTCTCTAATCTTGTAAATTTGTACAAGGTAGTATGGATTTACTTAGCTTGTTTTTAGTCTTTTTTATGGACAATATATTGAACTTATTATAATAGGGTGTAAAAAGAAGAAAAGAGTTTAGCTAGGTTATAATTGGAACCCTAGACCGTTTAGATCACAAATAAATGTCTAGTAAAAATGAAAAACATGGAACGACTAGGTGAGTCATGGAATGTCCAAACATGGTATAAGAAGCATGAAAAATTCATCTAAAGATAGGTAAGAAAGACATAAAAATTATGTATATCTCCTTAATATAGAAAATTTTTCTTAATAAAAAAATCACTCATCAACTTCTAATTTAAGAAGATTTACTCTAATGAAATATAGTCATTTCACTAAGTGAATTTTTTTTATTTTATTCCAAAATTAAGATCAATAAAAGGTAAGTTAATAGTCTTATAAGATGATTATTTTACATAATATATATATATATATATATATATATTTTATAGAATCAAAGTTAGCATTTGATAAATTATAGATGGAGATTATTTTAACTCTTTTCTTAAGTTTTGTATGAATTGTAATGTAATTATAGAATTGACCTAGCATTGAGATGCGCGCCAAAATGAGACAAGAAAGTCCTCAAATCACGAGGTTGACGAAACCAATCATGTTCGTCAGAACCTTCAAAAACAAACCCGCGCTCCCATCATGAACCTTCAGACACCTTCTATTCTTTTTTTTTTTGCTTTTTTAACTTCTGTAAGAAAAAGTGGGCCCCGCTCTACAATCTGCATTTACTCAATAGGGAAACCAAAAACAACATGGATTATTCAAAAAAAAAAATCAATATACAAAATCTCACTACAATCATTAATTCCCTTCCCTGTAATTAATGTTCCATCTGATTTATCAAAACAAAAAAATTTGAATCCCATTAGGGTGAGACTAAACTGTTACCTTTTTTCGCATAAAATGAGAATATATACATATGAAATAAATAATGGTATCATAATGTTTATAATATTAGAATATTATAAATAATGTATGTATCTGGCGAGTATCATTTTCCGTCATGTCATATCGTCAAATTCTAACTTCAATTCACACTACTAAATTCTCAAAACAAAAATATGCACAATTAAACATTTTTAACACAGAATCATAACCATGTTCATAAACTTAAAATTGAGTGAGAGGTTTTTAAAGAAATTTTAGAACCTTAAAATTTTGAGTAAGACTTAAATTATAAAAATAGAAACTGTTAAAATGTATAAAAAAAAATAAGAACAGCATTTTACAAATAAAACAATGTAAGAAGATTCATACAAGTTAAACTATTGGAAATGCCAAACCAGGAAAGAGAGAAAAATATTAATTTATATATGTAAAAAGTTAACAGCAACGGCAACAGTGAGGAGAAGAGAAATTTCTTCTTGGGTTGTAAAAAAGCAGAATAGAAACAAAAAAACTTAAACCTGCTTTTTTTTCTTTTGTTTGGTTAATTATAATCTATTTACATTAAAAAAAAATCGACCATCATGCCAGCTACTGATTTGTCAAAAACCGAGCCGCGAAAAATCCGGATCTTTTCCCTCTTCATGCAACCTCGGGCGGAGGAGGAACATTCAGGTCGAGATCCAACACTCTCCCATGTGGGACCCGCTCGTAGTCCACCACGGAGGACGACTCGGATTCACTCTGGCTGGCGGCGGCGGCGGTGCGGCGGAAGGCGCTCACGGGAAGATCGAAAGCGCGAACCTCCGCACGCGCGAACGCGTCGAAGAAAACCACGGGGCGGGCGACGGGGAAGACGAACGCGCCGGAGGAAGCGAGTGGGGTGAGAGTGAGGTCAAGCGGCGGCGGAGACGGGGACTCAAGCGTGCTGCTCTGGCTGGGGCTACGCCCCAGGTGGGTAAGTTCCGCGTGTGTGGGAAAATTCGTCTTGGCCTTGGCGCCGCGGAAATCACGCGCCGCCGCATCGTACGCACGCGCGGCCTCCTCCGCGGTGTCGAAGGTGCCGAGCCAGACGCGTGTTTTCTTCCCGGGGTCGCGGATCTCGGCGGCGTAGCGGCCCCACGGTCTCTTCCTGACCCCGCGGTATCGGATCTCCTTGTCCAAACGGGTCGAATTAGACCCGGATACGTGGCTGGATCTGTTGTCACTGGGAGCCATTGTTGCTGTTTTGGGGAGTTTGAGATTGAAAGAAAGAGAGAGACAGAGAAAAAGTGAGAGAGTAGTGTTGCAGGCTTGAAAGAGGGAGACAATAGTTGTGGTGTTGCAAGGGTTTTTATACCGAAATGTTGGGTGAGAGAGAGAAGAGTGTGTGCGTGCGCGTTAAAAAAGCTACGCTCCTTTTGGGCGCTTGTTGCGTACTCAACGTAGATTTTCACTTGCATAAATAATGTGCTCACTAGTCTCCTGCTCCTAATTTCATTCCAATTTATTCTTTTCATGTGGCTAAGACTGCCACAAATCTTTTCAACTTTTATAATAAGTAATTTATATAAATCATACCTCCAAAATTTATTTTTTAAATTTTATTTACTGAAATTCATCATATGTTCTATAAAAAAATTATTGTTTTAAATGGTTGAATTATTTAAAAGTTTATGTTAATAGAATTATTATTATTATATATTACAAGTGTTTCTATATTTTTGCTAATTTACTGAGGAAATTAGTATCATGAAAGTTTCTATCTTGTGTAATTTTGAATATATTAAGTCTGGTCAGTAATTAATTAATTAATTAGTTTTCTATGAAGAAGTAACTAATCTATTTTCACTTCTCATCTTTTCTTTTCCTTATACACTTTTCTATAATATCTCTTGATTAGATATTACATTGGGCATAAAAAGAAATAACATGTTGCGAAATTCTCTCGGTGGTTGTCGAGAAAGGATAGGGTTTATAAGGCACATTCCTCGTCATTTACCTCATTTATTTGTTTGATAGAGTGAAATAAATAAATAAATAATAATTAGGACGACTAGTTGTTTGATTAGAAAGAAATTATTAGAAAAAAATATTTACTTAATCAACTTTTTTTCTATCTTTTAATCAACTTTGTAAATCACTGATTTCTTTTATACTCAGTTTCTCTTTTGTGTTGGTTATATAAGTTTGTCTGGTACTACTCATTGATTATTAGAATATCAATGACTGAAAATTTTCAGAAAATTAAATAGATGTTTAGCAAAATCTATCACTAATTGCAATCTCAAATACCATTTTTAATTAACGACCATTATTTCATTGACTTACGTTACGTATCACTCACTCGATCAATAAAATATATTATTATTTTTCCTATACTTTTGGAATATTTTTAAAATGCTATTAATATTATGCGCATACTTAAAATTACGAAAGTATACATATTTAGTAAAAAGGATAAAATAAAATTAAAAATGACATACGCATTGATATAATAAAATATTAAATTTTATATCTTGTTATTTTTAAAGTATTAATCACTTATTATGGAAATATTTTAGTTTGATAATTTTAAATTCAAGTCATATGTAAGAATAAATATTTTAAAAAATTATTTTATAATAATTTTATTTAACTAAATCAAATTCAAATTTGTTTCTGGTGAGGGATATACATTCTAAATATTACCTTATCAAAATATCTTTCTGTTGCTGCTGCTAAAACTAATACAAGTCATAACCAAGACATTGGTCTATTTTAAATTTTTTTGGTTAACAAAACATAGAAAAAAAAATAGAAAAGATGTTTCAAAGTGTTGATGCATTACTTTTGAAAGACAAATGTGCAGAACTAGTATAACTAACTGTCTATATTTTTCTTATCTTACCCTTGATTTGTAGAGGGAAAGGAGAATGATGATGAAGTTGAGAATTAACATAGTTTGCATGGTAGAGAGTAAGAAACAAAAAAGTTGGTAAAATCCATTATAAACTTTTTTATTTATTTTTACCTATCTCTTTTGTTTTCTATCTTTTATTAAATTATACAACTTTCAAAAATATTTTATCTCAATTTTTAATTGATTTCTACTTTATCATAATAAAAATTTCTAATTTTAGTTTTTAAACTTTGTTAACTTATATATCCTCTATTTTCATTTTCTTTTCTTTTTTCCTTTTTAGAGTCAAAACGAGTCTTCATCCCGTGATGGAGGAGGAAGAAGGATAAAGACGAGAATAAGGAGAAGTTTGTTTCACAAAATCTTTTTTGCTTTATCAAAAATACTAAGTGAGAATATATATTATTGTTGTTAGAAGGTTACAAAAAATATATTCTCGAGTGTGTTCAATTCTCAATAAAGTTTATTTTTTGTTCCCATGATAAGGGGCAGGTAAGTAATATTCAAAGGTGAAAAAAGTGAGCATTTTAGTATAATCCCACCGGATCAAGTGAAAAATAAAGTGAAAAATATGTTGATGCAATTTAATTCACATTTTAAATAGTTTGAAAAAAAATTTCTAATATACAAAGTGAACTTTAAACTTAACTCAATTATAAAATTGGTTTGTAAAATAAGGTCCACTTATATGTTATGAAATGTCCTAGACTCTATTCGATGTGAGATCTTGAATACACCTCCCTTCACGTTGAGGCTATACCAACTTGTGTGTGAGATTATATATTATGGGTGGTCCGATAATGATTCGAAGGGTGACCTAATAAGTCCAACAAACAATCGCTAAGATAGACTCAGAATGGCTCTAATACGATGTAAAGAAGTGAACTTTAAGTTTAACTCAATCTTATAAAATCGGCTTGTAAGGTGCGTTTTGCATTCAGTTATATACTATGAAATGTCATAATCTCTAGTCGATGTGAGATTTCCAACATATACCCAGCCAAGAAGTATTTTGACCTAATTTAAAAGAAATTAAAAAATAATACTTAGTTCTTAAAATTTAAGTTATATAAATGTAATGTATACATTTTAGATATTGTGATTTTATATATAGATTTTAGCATAGGTATATATTTTAATAAAATAATAGGTATAATTACTTTATTCGTCCATACATTTAGGGTCAATATTCAATTTAGTATAGTGGTTTTAAAAAAAATCAATTTGATCCTATGTTTTTTAAAATGTATCTAAATTGGTCATTTTTGTTAAGTCGCAACTTACGGCGTCAAGTGCTACTTATGTGACAGAGAGAAGTGGGATTGAGTGTTCTGTGAGGTGTGAGGTGTCAAGTGACGTGGATTGAGAGATTAGTTTAGTGAAAAATCAATTGGGAGTTAGGATTTTTTGAATTGCAATTGGGGTTAGGATTTTTTAATTGCAAGCAGTGAGTTTTTGAATTGCAGGCCAGTAATCCCACAAAAGGAGATGAATGAGTGCCATATTCGCTATCCTGCGCATGAGCTCAAAACCGACATCGATGTCCATGCTGGCGTCCCTATAAGTAAGACATTGAGTAGCTTCCGCCACTATTCTACTGATCTTCCTCGACCGAGAAACTGACAAAACAGCGCCGTCATAACCGATTGGACTGTGTACAACGAGGCTTGTTACGACAGTGGCGTTGAACTTGCTGGAATTAAGTTTCGCGGATGCTATGGCGGCGAAACAACGTGATAGCTCTGTGCATACTGAAAGAATCATTGTTGAGATTGAGAGAAGATGTTTAGATACGAAGAGTGAGTGAGAGAAGCAATGATGGTGACGAAATTTGTGACGGAGATACGATGGCGTGGGAGGTCGTTCATCTCCTTTTCCCAATTTCACATTAAACACATAATTTCAATGTCAAATAATGAGATATTAAAAATTTGTCTTAGATGTCCCTAAGTGCAAAGTCCACTTGTGCATACTAGTGATAGTGTGTATGCCACATCATCAAAAGTTAATGTTGTTAGTAAAAATTTAACAAAAAGGATTATAATGCATATTTTTTTAAAAACCTTGGGACTAAATTGATGATTTTTTAAAAAACTATTTTAGTAAATTGAAAGTAGGAAAAAAAAAGTAATTATATCAAAATAATATTATTCTAAACTCTTTTAAAATAATAGTTATTATTTTTAAAAAACGGATTAGCCCTATTTAAGTTCAATTCTAGAAGCACGACTGAATAAAGTTTAAAAGATGTTTTGTTTGAATATTTAATAAGACAATGATAAATATTTTGTAAGATTCTGATCGTTTCATAGTTGTAAAATATTTCAAAAAATATTTTACAAGCCGTTTTAAAAAATAACTAAAGATCGATACAAGTATAATAGGTAAGGAGGTGTAATATTTAAAGTTTTTTTGTTATATTAGTTCACCTAATTACTTCAATTAATTACTTATAAGTATTATTATTCTTACTTTTAACTATTTTATGACTTTTTTTTTAAGTATTCTTTAGTTGTTACTTATAGTTATAATAAAAGAGTTGTTTGTGTGAATACAAGGAGAACTTTATCAATATAAAAGATATAAGCTATTGAAGTTCCTTATTAAAGAGAATGAGATGAAGATTTTATAAATAAGAAATATTCTCTTTATCATCTTATTAGATACTTTATAAAGATTTTGTATTAAGAAAATTTTTGTAAACTATTTAAAGAGGATCAAGTGAGGTATCTTTAAACACAATGTTATTTTTGTGTTTTCAAATTTCATTTCACTATACAACTCCACAAAGAATTTTCAATTTTATATAATCTCAAAGTGCTAAAGTGCTTAACATGAAATTTTGGTAGAATATGTTGAACACTAAGTTCAGCAAACCATGTGAAGAATTTCATATCGACCAGGTAAAACTGCACTAAAAAAATAAATGATTGACATATTCCAGTTTCATATTACACATAATACACAATGTTGTAAGTAGTGTACACACTATTGAATTAATCAAACTATATAATTTTTTAAAAAAATATTTATATTTTCTAAAATAGATAAATATTTTTTTTTCTTTTTAACTTATTTATTTTCTATTTATTTATTTGATTTAGACCTAAATTAAATGAAGATTCACATTAAAAACTCAATAGTATCACAAGATTTTTTTATCAATAAAAATATTATTTATTTATAAAAAATTCAATTAAAGGTAGTTTTAATAGGAATAGAGTAGCCATCTCCATGTAACTTTTCTAACCTGCCACAAGTACTCTAAAGAGGGGCACACGCGCGTGCAGATGCACGTTCACCAAACACCACCCAGTCTTTTAAGGTTATATCTTATTCTCTGTAGTGTAATATTCGGCACGGTCAACGAGATTTTTTAAACTTTGACTGTACGGTGTACCATGAGTTGCTCCGCGCCGCCCTCAACGAAAGCAGAAACATCACCACGTGCTCCCTCGATGGACACAACATGACCTACGGAGGCGGCGAAAACCCTAACGGCAGTTAAAACATCTTCATGTGTCTCTGTTTTGCTGCCACAAACAGAACATGACGGCAGTTTGAAGATGCTTCTCCACACATTTGTCGGTACGCTTTAACAATCGCCGCGTGGAACGGATCGCCCTGTGATCCAATCCAATTAAGATAGAGTTGGATAAACAAATTCATTTTTTAATTATTTAATATAAGACTTTTTTTATACAATATTTAACTTTGAAAACGTAAATATGTTTTTATTTTTTTAAAAAAATTCATTAAAAGTAGCATCTCAAAATTGTAATAATTTTTCTAGTTTTTTAGAAAATATGTAAAGCTAATCATAAAAGACGATGATTTTTTTTTCTATTTCATTTTACTTAATAGACTAAGTATATCTCATCAAGCATGCAATTAATGCATTTATATATATATATATATATATATATCATATTTTTAAATTTCGATTTATTTTTATAAACATTTATTAAATTCTTAATATTAACAAGAAAATGACTTGTATATTTACTCTTTTATAAATGAAATTTGTAAAAGTGACAGTGCCATGCTGGTCGACATGAGTTTGATTTTTTTCTAAAACCTAAAATTAGTTCAATAAAAAAAATTAAAAAATTATTTTTAAAACTAAAGCTAAAACTATATCACTAGATAACATTGTTATTATTAAGTTTAATTAATTTTTTTCCTTATATTAATGATATTAAGATTTAAAAAAAAATTAATATGGTTCTATTTTTTTTAAAACTATTTAATATAATTTCTTATAATAGATTATTTTCATTAAAATAGAATTACTTTAGCGATTATCTCACTATGTATTAAATTATATATATGCTTTTAACACATGGATTTGAAAAAAGTTTAAATTATTACATTAAAATATTTTTTAAAAAATTGAATCACAACCATTTTAAATAAAGTTAGATCAAATTGAATTTTTTTACAAAATTAAAACGATATTTAATTTTTTAAAATCTAAAGATGAAATTAACATAGTAGCTAAAAAGAGTTATTGAGCCTTATTATTATTTGTTTTGGAATTTATAGTTCTGTTTAATTTTATTTTTAAAATAAAATTAAAAAGAAATACATATTTAAATTATTTTTACTTTAATTTTTAAATAATATAAAACTACTGGGCATACTAGAAACAAATAATGTATATTTTTAAAAATTAATTTCTTTAAATTACTTTTAAAACGATGGAAAGTGATGGTAAAAATATACTTAAACCTAATTATAATTAATGAAAGGCTTTTGGTTTGGTTTGGTTTTGTAAAGTGCCGATTGCACAGTGAAGAATTGGATATAGACAAGTGAAGTGATCCCTATCAGGAAACAACCATAGCCGCCCCTGCATCAATGTAACGCCGTCCTTGCAGAGAACAAACATTATTGTAATACTTTATAATACGGACACAACAATTACTGTAACACCAATTCATGCTCATGTTTCAAATTAATTAATTAAAAATAAGAAAAACGGTTGCTTTTGTCTGTAAGATATAGGCCGTGTTTGGCTTGAAGGTTTCGCTATTTTTAACTCAAACAGAGAAGCGCGTCTACTGCTCTACTTGTTTCATCCAGGGTTACAACTCTTTTAAATACTTATATAATGGGATCTAATAAAATTTTATTTCACTTCGTAACATCCCTAAATTTTTCCATATCTATAACCATAATCTGAATGAAATATTAAAATAAATATATAAACATAATATAAATATATCTAAAATTTTATTATTATAATGTTTTAAATTATCTATTTCTTCATAAGACTTGAAACATTTACATAAAATTTAAAACACAATTTCAAAAGAAAAAATAAACATTTTCCCTCGTCCATCTTCTCACCGAGAAACTTCATCACCTGTAACATCATATGCTCCCGTGTAAAATACACGATCATCATATATCAAAGAAAACACAACCACAAAACAAAACAAAGGGTAAGCTAGGTATTTTTAAAACTTATAACACAAATATGACTTTAAACATCCACATAAATTCATCATTTCTCATGCATTTCACATAACCATCAAGTGTCTATCAACAATTTCAATATTCATCTTTCTCATGACAAACTTCTATTGACTCATAACACATAGACACTTGACTCTACTTTCGGAAGACTCATGTATTGAAATTAGCATCCAGAGACCTGCACCTGTCATACTACTGCTGTGAAACCCACACAACCATGCGCATAATTATCTCAATATCTCCTCATCATCTTCATATGACAGGGTAAATCCATTTGATCTGCTCTGATAAGTTCTTTCAAACCTCAGACTCAGCCAAATGGACCTCCTTCAACTCTCACCAACTGAATAACTTTCATCTATGTGATTCCATTATATCAGTAGAGTCAGGATCGTCTCATTTACAGGACACTCACAAATCAATACACCCTAATAACAATCTCAACACGGTATTCTCTTTCCTGAAAATATTATGTCTTAATTATAATTCATATTTTGAACCTCATAATATCCAACATCAAATAATCAAATCATACCAATGTTTAGAATTTCCAAAATACACAACAATTCATCGACTAATTATATAAATGTCTAATTAAAGAGATTTTCAATTAACTATACATGAAATAAAAGTTTACATACTTTATAAGAAAAACTATATAGAAATAAATAAATCAATCTTTTAAAAGCGAATAAAAATTAGTTTAATATTTTTATTTTATTTTATTTTATTTTTATTTTACTTTAGCTTGAGCTAGAATTCGCTAGCTTGAGCTAAAATCCACCAAAGAGCACCCAGAATTTTAGCTTGAGCTAAAATCCTCCGGAAAGCACCCAGAATTTTAGCTTGAGCTAAAATTCGCTAGCTTGAGCTAAAATCCTCCGGAGAGCACCCATAATTTTAGCTTGAGCTAAAATTCGCTAGCTTGGGCTAAAATCCTCTAGAGAGCACCCCAAAAATTTTAGCTTGAGTTAGCACTTGCTAGCTTGAGCGAAATATGCAGAAAATTCTGCATAACTTAATATACCTATTAGATTATAAATCAATATCTCATTCAATTCATAAATTATAAATCTACACATTACATTGACAGTTCCTGTTCAGCATGATACAATCACTCTCATTGAATCATTGAGTTATTATGTCCATTTATACATATATATGATTTCTAATTCCAAAACCATTTAAATCAAACAACCAATTCTCAATCACAACACTTTCAATTTCAAACAAACTACCATCTACTCAGAACAAGAAATCTTGCAACAAAATCTGGAATTGGTGACCCCGTCACACTCACATTCAAATCTTCTAACCTAGGGTTCTATTGAAGATTTTAAACTAGCTTCCCTTACCTGGACTTTAGCAGATGCTCACTAAGAGCTCCAAACCCACCAAAAGCTTAAGGATACCCTAACCTGCACCACAGAGTCCTGATCACAAATCTAACTACATCACTAGGACCCTGAGCTAACAGAGACTAATTATGAAGATAAAAACCTCACATGCAAACTTAAATTAAAAGGCAACCCAACCAGATCAAAACTAACTCAAAGGAAAAAGAGCCAAGAATGAACTTACTCTATCTAAGATTTTGATCGGTCAAACTTGTAGATCTCGCTGCTAGGAGTCCAATGGCAGACTCTGATCATCAAACTGATGAAAGAGGAGGTCAGAATTAAGAGAGAAGGGAGAGGAAAGGAAAAAGGGAACAAAAATGAACATACTCTATGAAAGATTCTGATCGGTCAATCTTGTAGATTTCACTGCCAGGAGTCCAATGGTGGACTCCGATCGTCAAACAGATGAGCGAGGAGGTCGGGATTTTAGAGAGAAGGCAGAGGAAAGGAAAAATGAGTTTTTAGAGAGATAATGGTTCTTTTTAAAATGAAACCTGAATAACTAAATTTCTATTTATATAGCCTTTTCACTTTAATAATAAAATATTCAGGTGTCATTTTAATTGTACCATTTCTACTCTAAGACAATTTTTCTCGGTCCTTACACTTCGCTTATACATATATTCAATTTTCAATTATTTTTATTTTTATGATTTTTTATATATTACTCTATTCATTTTAATATTTGCAATTATACATATAATCATATGTTCTTAAGTTTTTCAGTTAGCTTTTAACTTTGGCTTTTATTTTATTGATTAACAAGTGTTTAATAATTTGTAGTTTTTTAGTAACATATATTGGTATTTTTAGTATTTAAATTATTTTTACTGTTAGTATTTCATAAATAAGTTTTCAAATAATTTATATTATTTTTTAGATGTTATTTTTAAAATGTTAGTGATGTAAGGATTTAGAAATAACCTTATAATGGAAGTGATATATTTTAAATGGTACTTTAATATTTTATTATTAAAATAAAAAAGAGTATGTAAATAGAAAATTCAGTTATTCAGGTTTCATTTTAAAAGAATAATTATCTTTCTAAAACTTTTTTTTTTGTCTTCCTTTTCTCTAAGATGATAACTTTCTCGTTTATTAGATCAACGATCGAAGTCCGCTATTGGACTCCTTGGCAGCAGAGACTCCCGACCAGAATCCCATATAAAGTAAGTTCAGTTTTGCTCTTTTTCTTTGAGTCAAATTTTGAACTTGTTAGGTTTATCTTAATCTAAGCTTTGCATGTGACTCTTTTAGCTTTCAGGATTAGTCTATGTTAACTCAAAGTTCTAGGGATATAGTTAGATTTTTTATCAGGACTCTATGCTATAAGTTAAGCTACCCTTGAACTTTTGGTAGATTTGTAACTTTTAGTGAATACCTGCTCAAACTCAGGTATGGGAAGCTAATTTTAATTTTCAATAGAACCTAAGTTATAAGTTCTAGATGTGGGGTGACATGGTCACTAGTTTCAAAATCTCCTTGCATGATTGTTTGCTTTTGAGTAGAGTAGTGTATTGAATGGAATTAAATGTAAAATGGTTGATTTTGATAATTTTGTATAGTATATGCTGAATTTGATATAGATAAGTTATTCAATGTGTTTTGATTGAGATCGAAAATGATGGAAACCATCCAGCCTCGAAACTTTCAGCCAAGAAGATAGACGAAGATCGAGCTTTAATGAAGAGCTTGTAGAGTCTTTTTCTTCTTCTTAGCCTTGTAAAAAATGTATATAGTAGTTAGGAAGTTTTGGGCCTTGTATTTTGGGCCAAAATAAAGAAAGATGTAAATAGAAAACAAAGTAAAGTGTAAAATAGTAAAAGAGGGGTGCAGATAGAAATGTAGGCAAGGAAGGCATGAGACTCCACATGTCTTCTCCTTAATGGAGAGGATTTGCACCAATAAGGTAGTGACACTTGTCACACTCTCATTTGAGAGTTTTTAAGAGGCTTTCTCCTATAAATATGAGTCTCTTATACATGTATTTTTTCAACTTGGAATTAGTAATGAAGTGTTGCCTATTTTTGGCCATTCTACTTGTTCATAAGTTCTCCTAGGTTAGTCTCCTTCAAGACTTAGCCTAGACTTTTTCCTAGTGAGTTGGCCTCACCTCCCACTCTCACAAATTCTTAACTCCACTTCGATCCATGGAAACTCCACTTTAGTTTCTTTAATGCTTCTGCTCCTCATATCTCCTTCATCATCCATCCAAAGAAGAAATTACAAAGATCACTAATAGAAGAAGAACGTTTTTCCATCAGAAAATGTTTGAATGGTAGTATGAATAAGTTGAATTGTATTATAATATAATTGACATGTAAGATTTTGTAAGTATTAGTTGTTTGATTCTGAATGACTTTGATTTAGAGATGTTGAATATATATAGATTGTATTACAAATTGACATATTAGCTTTATTAGAATTACTCTTTGGTTTAATATGTTTGAGTATGTCAAAAATTTGTTGAAAAACTTAAAATTTCAATAGTTTTATGCAATTTTAATATGCATATCTTGCTCAAGCGAGGTATTTTTGCTTGGGCAAAATATTCTAGCTCAAGCTAGCCTAAGACATTGAGTTTCGGACCCATTTTCGCTCAAGCGAAAGTGAGGTGAAAAATGTAGTGCTCTCGAGTCTATTTTCGCTCAAGCGAGAAGGAATCTCGCTCAGGCGAAAATGGGGGTGAATTTTGGGTTGTTTTCGGGTTGATTTTCACTCAAACGATGAGATTTTTGCTCAAGTAAGCTCATTCTCACGTAAGCTAGATGATTTTCACTCAAGCTAGCCTAAAATAAACTAACAAATGATATTTTAATTTTTGCTTTTAAAAGGTTGGTTTATTTTTGTTTTATGGTTTTTAATTATAATTTATGTAAAATTTTATTTTATATATTTAATTGAAAAATCCTTTAATTAGATATTTATGTGATTCTTGGATGATTTTTTTTGTGTGTTTTGAAATCTTAAGCTTTGGTACGATTTAATGGTGTGATTTTGGATATTGTGAAATGTGAATCATGAATCTTAATCAAGACATAGTATTTTTAGGAAAAAAAAATATTGTGTTGAGATTGTTTAGGATGTGCATTAACTAGGGATTCATCTAGAAAAAGGTATCCTCTTCTGATATATTGGAATCACATCGATGAAAACTATTAGGTGTTGAGAGTTGAAGGAGGTTCATATGATTTTGTTTACGGTTTGAAATACAATTTGGTCTTTCAGATCATATGAATTAACCTTGTCATACAAGCTTATATGATATTGAGATTATTTTATGCACATAGTTGTGTCGATTCATGGTGAGGTAGTATGACATGTGCAAATCTGAGTCTAAGTCAATGCACGGGTCTTCTTAAACTAGAGTCAAGTGTTTGAGTACCTGAGTCAGTAGAAGTCTAACATGAGAAATGTGAATGATGAATTAGAAGAGATACTTGATGATTTTGTGAAAATGTATGAGAATTTATGACTTTATGTTTGTTAATTGAAGTTGAAATTATATATAATTTTTTTATAGCTAGCTTACCCTATTATTTGTTGTGTTTGGTTTCTTTTCATAGGCCACTCCTAACTCAACAAATATTTATTGCTAAACAAAAATTCCTGGCTAAGATGAGAATGTCATGTGAGGGTATGATCAATAGATAATTGGTTTTGCCTACTACAAAGGGATTGTGTCTTTTGAAAATTACAAGGTTTAAATGCTCTCTCCTAGTTTGCTAGATGAACACACATTGTGTTCTCTAAGAAGCTTGAGGCACAAAAAATCTGGACAACATTTTAGCATAGTGCAGCATCCTCTTGTATGCTCTTATTCTTGAAGGATAACTTTATATAGACGCTGGAAGAAGGTAACTGTTGCAAATTCATTTTTGTCATTGAGCAGGTTCAATTCACTTGAATGTACTTTCTACGTCTGGATAACTTGATAGTGGATTATGTATTAAATGCATTCCATGTATCTTTAAATGATCTTTCTTCTTTATAGAGCATCCTGGATAGCTAATAACAGTTATCTTCCTAGGCAACATAACTTTTTGCACTAAATTATGGTAAAAGTACATACCGTATTGAGTAGATAGCTAGGTCAATGTTGAAAAACGATTGTGTTAGGTTATTGTTGAATAATGCAACTTTAACTCTTTATCCAAGAGATCACCTTATATGACTTGTGTTTGAATAATACAACAATAATTTCATATAACATAAAATAAACGTACAAATATTTGGGAAGTATTGTTGAACAAGAAACTTTGATGACCTATTATTGTGTGTGTGTTTAGTTAGGTAGATTTTGTTGTGTACATTTTCTTTTCATTATGATCTAAGTAACTTGATTAGTAATATGCTTGAAATGTTTTGTTTTTCAAATATGTGTTTATTTTAGTTAGTTGATTCATATATTAATGAGTTGAGATTACTTTTATTTAAGTTTTCTTACTATAGTAAGTATATTAAGAGATCGATTTATTGTATCAACGGGTTGAAAATACTTACGATTTTTAAATAATTTAAAAATGATTTGTTTTCTACTTTGTCTTTTCTATTAAGTGAAATAAACCAGTTATTTTGATAAATAAACCGATTTAAAATATGGTGATTTCTGATGTTAAAGAAAATAGTTAGTTGTTTTCAGAAATCATATAAATGTTTTTAACATAATTCAGTTATGTTAATTAAATTATTTTTAACAATCTTTCTTTCCTTATATAAAGATGTTTTCTAATCATTTAAACATAACACATTTTAATAGAGAGAAAAACAAATTGTTTTAAAATCATTTGAGATTGAATTTGGATCTTGGATTATTTTGGTTATGTGAAGAAGGTTTATGGGTTTACAATTCTGTTGTGCTTCATTTGTAATAAATCCAGGTATATTTGAACTCTATTCTTTTCACTGTATTCTGTTGTAAACAAATTCAAATAGCGTTTTTGAATTTTGTGTGTGGTTAAGAGTGTTGTGTGTTATTGTATAGTTCAAGATCAACACTCTTTGTCATTCTTATGTAATCTTGTGTGATTGTTTTAGTGAATTTTTAGTGGTATGTTAAGGACTGAATATAACTCTTGATTAATAGTGAACCGGTATAAATCTCCTATGCAATATCTCTCTCTTTCACTTTGATATTTGTTATATAAACTGTTTTACAGTGTTCTACATCAAAATCAATTGGTTGAATTCTCAAAACAGCTGGTTTATATTTTGATAAAATGCTTGTTGTGCTTTTTATAATTAGTTGAACAGATAAATAAATTAATTGATTTTATTAAGTTTTCAATCTATATCTAGTATTTGTAAAAATCTTGTGAAAAGAATTCACCCCTTCTTGTTTCAAGTCATTTATTCTAACAAGTATGAGGTAAGCTCAGACTATGTGCATATCGTTTGAGCATATGGATGCCTTATCAAACGTAAAGGAAGACTGCATATAGTTGTATAATCTAATAAATGAAACACTTCTATTTTACATGATATTTTGTTGAATAAAACATTTGTTTTACAGATGATGTATGACCCTATTTTATGCTTTATTGTATTTAAACACTTAATCAAAATAATAAGTGTTGGACTTTTCGTTAACACACATCAATCAAATCACTCACAATATTTTTCCTTTTTCCCTACACTTTTCACTCTCTTTCTCTTAATCCAAACAATCCTACTTTTCACTCTATTTCTCTTTATTTCCTTCATTTTCCACTCTCTCAAATCCAATTTCTGTGAAAATAGACCAAATACACAAGAAGAGAGCATTGAATTATGTATTAAATTTTTTCAATACTTTTAAACTTGACAGACAATTTGTCAAAGACCTTCAAAATCATAGTTTGAAAATTATTCTTAAGTTAGTATAGGTTTAATAACATGCAATCTTAACAAGATAAAGGAAATGAGAATGTACTTTCAGATTTTTATATTAGTTTTTCTAATAGTGCAGACTACGTCTAGTTCTCAATCAACTGATTGAGTTTCAATATGCAGACTATTGTTGCAAGTTACAACTGAGTATTCCCTTGGAACGTAGTCACTCTTGGCTCAAAATTCGAGTATTCTTTTGGAACTTAGTCACTTTTAGTTAACTCATAGAGTATTCTTTTAAGCATAACGACTCTTGGCTACGACATATATTTTTTAAAAATGTTATAAAAAAGAGCATAAGAGTTTGCTCACTATAGAAGGTAACATCTTATGATGTATACAAGGTTTAGGCAGTCTACTAGTTTGCTAATAAACACAACAATGTTCTTACAAAGCTTTTGTATTTTAGCACTTTGCAAACCTAATTGTTCTTCTTATTTTCTTCTTGGATTTATTTATATAAGCATTGAAGAAAAGAACTATTGCAAATCCTTTTCTAGCCCTTGAGAAATTTTAGGTCATCTGAACATCTTCCTTGCGTTTGATCATTTTGAATGTAGAGGATGCATTAAATGTTCTTCTCCTCTTGGAGCAACATCCAGATAACTAGTGGTACTAATATGTCCTTGATCAAAGTGTCTTTTATTTAAAATCTTATAAAGCATAGAATCATACAAGTCTTATATAGTCTTTCCCAAAATAGACAAGACAGGTGCTAGGGAGTTGTTGAAGCATAACAACTTTAGCTCATTTTTCAAAAGATATTAGATGTTGACATATGCTCTTTTGAATTATGTTGGCGTACAAAAGAAACAAACATTTTGTATAACATAAAATAAGTATAAAGAGATTTTTATGAAGTACAACGTTAACTTAAGACTATGTGCTTATCACCTGAGCAAATCATTTTATCATACAGATAAAAGACTGCAACACACACGTCATATAATTTGTCAGACAGATAAAAGACTACATCGTGTTATATCATCTGTCAGATAGATAAGACTGCAACACGTTATATCATATGACAAATAAAAGACTACAATACGTTAGAACACGTTATATCTGTGGTGTTACATTATCTATTGTAAAAAAATCCTTTATCTTATTGACAAAGTATAATAATATTTTATATTTTATTGTTTATGAACGCTTAATTAAAATATTGTCACTTTTTAAATCTAAACAAACCCCAATACTTATACTTATGAAGCACGAATGAAGTTCACCCGTTATTATTCTTTGCTTAGTTTATTCTCATATATATTATTTTTATCCGAGGTTGTGATTCTTCTTAAAATTTGTGGTACTTCTAGTGTAAAGTTACTTTTGTGTAAAGTTAATTTGTGCCACTTACTAATTCCACCTACGAGACTGCTAGAGTTGCACCATTTTTTTTGTCATTGTCCCTTATTTAAATATGATTGTGCACCATTTTGTATTATATTGTTGTTCTATAATGAGAGTTGGTTTTCTTTGGATACATGAAAAATATATAAATTGATTGGGTTAAAACTTCATTGAAATGCACCTTTAAAAAACTCATTATAATAAATTATAGATTATCACATAAAACATTAAATTTGTATAATAAAAACTATAAAAGAGAAATAAAATATTTATCTAAAAAATAAAGAAAACTAGTATCTTTACAATAAAAATTATAAAAAATATTTAATAAGAAATTGAATAAAATAAATAATAATAAAATAATATTATCTTATTCTAAATTGAAATAATGATCTTAATTTTTTAATTACTTATTCTTTATATATAAATGAAAAAAAGTCGAAACTAAGTGCTTCTTGTAAGAACTTTGTATCTCTTAATAATCTACCTAACTCAAACGATTTCTTGTAGAGATACATATGTTCTACACAAAAAAATAAGGTATTATTTTATTAATTTTACCATTGTTTATATTAGGCAAGGTTTTATTAATTTTTTCTCTTTTACTATATAAAATATTGATGATACTTTTGTAAAATAGGGTATTTTATTTTGTTATCACATTTTAATTCTTTTTTATGAAAATAAGGTTGATTTTAATATACTATTTTCTTGAGTATATATATATCTAGTATTACATAAACTGATAATGATAAATGATAAATTTTTATTATTATTCTTAATATTTTTATAGTATGCTATTTATTAACATATTAAACTATTTACAATACTTATTCTTTGATTTTAATATTATAAAATTAGGTGCAATTATTTTGTGGTCTCTATATTAAAAGTCAACAGTCAATTTCATCTAGTGATTTTAAAAAAATATTAATTTTTTTTAAAAAAAATATGCAATTTGATTCTTATAATAAATTAATATGAACAGTATTAAATGGTAATAATGTAAGACGCAGAATATCAGGTACATTTTTTTAGAAACCGTTGTTTGGATCAAGTTCAATCCTCTTTTCATTAATTATCATTAGAAAAACGACCATTTATAGGAAAATAAAGAATGAACAGATAAAGAAGTAGTTGAACGAATAAATAAAGAAGTAAAAGGAATGCATAAAGTGATTAGGAACATTGGAAATTGAGAGAAAATTTCATCAGATAATGACGTAAAATTAAATTTGGAAGAAAAAAAGAGTAATGATTAAAAAGTCACTCTCATGAAGTGTTCATTATGCAAAATGTCAATTATTTACAAACACAATAGATGCTAAATAAATTAATTCTTTAATAAAGACAATTTTCTAATTAAAATATAAATTTAAAATTTAATTTAATATTAAATTGGGAATTATATTATTATTAAATTATAATATTTAAAGACTGATTTTTAGTTTTCTTATTATATCTAACGATTAATTTTTTTTTTATTTTCTCAATAATAATTAACAATGTTCTTTATATGAATAGAACTACAGTGTCACGTGTTTTGATGGGAGATAGTCGGATATGGATAATATTATCTTATGATTAAATTATTATTTTTTATTTTTTAAAAATCAACAATATTTTTATATGTTCTATATGATGAAGTTTGTCAATTACTTTGTATTCTTGATATGAGTAGGACTGTATCATCTCTATTTTTTTTTTCGAAAACATCAATGTTCCAAAATTTTCTTTTGAGTTCCTTTTATGTAATTCTGTTAAAAAAAGTTAAGAAATTATGTCATGCTAAAATCAGCTAATGTCACGTGAACGCAGTACCAAGTTGCCAATGTGACATCATTACAAATAGAGAAAGTAAATATAAAAAAATTAAAACGACTAAAAGTAAGTGTTGCATATATCATGATTTTATGAAATTGAGTTAGTAAAAAAATAAAATAAATTATAAGAATAAAAATAATTTTTTTCACATAAACCACTCACAAACACATTTCATAAACATATGTGATTTACAATGCACACTTGTTCTTATCATAAAAATAAAAATAAAATTAATCTCTAAATTGTTAATAAAGTTCAGAAAGAAATTTACCTATAAAAGTTAATGCTCAAGATAGTAAAAGTTAAAAAAATTAAATAATATATAAAAAAAAAATTCACCTCAATTCCTGAAGAATATAGAACTATTTAACATATTGAAATATAAATTGGTGTTTCTCTATATATTGAAAAAATATGATTTATTTTGGTTCTATGTGTTCTTAACGGAATGCATGAATATTAAAATCGTAACTTATTCTTCATTTTCTCACTTTATACTCTTACACATTTATCCTTTTTCTTTTTTCACTTCCTTTCTCATTTTTGTTATCATTTTTCTCAAATAGATAAAAGTGAAAATATGTTAGTTTGTGGAAGGCATCCTATCTAACAAGTTTATGACCAAAAAAACATATTTTGGCTTTATAAAAACCATTTTTAAGTAAAAATAAATGTACTGTGTTATTCTATTCGGGAGTACCTTGTGTTCAAGTTAATCAAAATTGTGTATTTTTATTTGATATATATATATATATATATACTTTTTCTTAAAAATAAGTTTAGATACAATAACATACACTACACTTATTTTTTTACTTATAAAATATTTTTAAAAAGCCCAAATATCACATTATAGTGTTCAACAAGAAGAAGAAAAAGCAAAGAAAAATTATTATTGTGATATAATTTTTTATTATTTAAGATTGATATTGTAAGGATCTAGAAAATAATCTTATAGTAAAAGTGATATATTTTAAATGATACCTGAATATTTTATTATTAAAATGAAAAGAGTATATAAATGGAAAATTCAGTTATTCAGGTTTCATTATAAAAGAACCATCATCTTTTTAAAAGTTTCATTTTTCTTTTCTCTTCCTTCTCTCTAAGATTTTAACCTTCTCGCTCATCAGTTTGACGATCTGAGTTCGTTATTAGACTTTTGACAGTGAATACTATAGGACTGTTCAATTAAAATCTCTAATAGAGTAAGTTTAATTTTGTTCTCCTTTTTTAGTCAAGTTTTGAACTTGTAGGTCTGTCTCGATCTAAGTTTATGCATGTGACTTTTTTAGCTTTAGGATTAGTCTTTGTTAGCTTAGAGTTTTAGTGATATAGTTAGATTTTTTATCAGAACTTTATGGTGCATGTTAAGCTACTCTTGAAGCATTTGGTATGTTTGGAACTCTTAGTGAGCACCTGCTTAAACTCAGGTAAGGGAAGCTAGTTTAAATTTTCAATAGAACCCTAGGCTAGAAGATCTGAATGTGGAGGTGACGTAGTCACCGATTCCAAATTTAATTAGCAGGATTTCTTGTTTAGGGTAGATTGGAATTTGATTGAAATTGATATGTGAAATTGTAGATATAATAGATGTTGTAGAATGTTTGATGAGAATTGATTGTTTGATTTTAAATGATTTTGATTTAGAAATCATATATATGTATAGATTGACATAATAGCTCAATGACTCAATGAGAGTGGTTGTATAATTATGAGCAGGAACTATCAATGTACTATGTAGATTTGTAAAATTATGGATTAAATGAAAGGTTGTTTCAGAAATATAACAAGTCTATGTAGATTTTCTACATACCTCGCACATGCAAGATAATTCTCCCTCGAACGAGAATAGAATGAAAAATTAAGTGCTTTTAGATCCATTTTCGTTTGCTCAAACAAGATGAGATTTTGTTCAAGTGAAAATGGGTTAAATTCCAAGGTACTTTGTGGTCCATTTTCGCTCAAACTAAATGAAATTTTGTTCAAGCGAAAATGGGGAAAGTCGGGAGTGTTGCTGGTCCCTTTTTGTTTAAACCAAATTTTTTTCGCTCAAACCAAAAATCCTGTGTGCACACTGGTTCATTTTCGCTCACACTAAAATTTTTCTTACAAGCCAAAAAAAATTATGGTTGCACGTTGGTCTATTTTCCCTCGCACTAAAATTTTTCGCTCAAGCCAGTGTAAACAAAAATTATATTTTATATTTGCTTTTAGAAGGTTGGTTTATTTATTTCTGTATAGGTTTACTTATAAATTATGTAAACTTTTTATTTTATGTATATTTAATTGAAAATTCCTTTAATTAATTATTTATATGATTAGTGAATGAATTTTTGTGTGTTTTGGGATTTCTAAACTTTGGTATGATTTGATTGTGTGAGTTTGGATATTGTGAGATTGAGAATATAAATTTTAATCAAAACATACTATTTTCAGGAAAGAAAATACTATGTTAATATTTTTTTAAAGATGTGCATTGACTAGGAATTCGTCTAGAAGGAGATATCTTGACTGTCCTGAGATAATGAAATCATATAAATGAAGTTATTCAGGTAGTGAGAATCCGAGGAGGTCCATATGAATAGGTAAGTTGTTTGAAAGACAACTAACTTGAACTGTTATATAAATTAACCCTATCATACTAAGAGAAATCATATTGAGATTATTTATGCGCAAAGCTATGTGGATTTCACAATGAGATAGTATGACATGTGCAGATATTTGAGTCTAAGTCAACACACGAGTATTCCAGAAATAGAGTCAAGTGTGTCTATGTGTTGTGAGCCAGTAGAAGTTTGACATGTGAAAGATGAATTATGAATTTTAACAGAGACTGATGGTTTGAGAAATTGTATGAGACTTATGAATTATGTTTATTAATTTGAAATTGAAATTATATAGAAATTTTTATATAGCTGGCTTACCTTGTTCTTTGTTTGTGTTGTTTTCTTTAATCTGTGATGATCGTGTAATTACACCGGGGCAAATGAGATTGCAGGTAATAGAAGCAGTGCCAGAGGATGAGATGTTTTTAATTTGGATGTTTTGTTTTTTTAAACTTTTGTATGTATTAAATCCCTATAAAGAAGAATATATTGTTGAGATAGTTATATATATATATATATTAATATGTTAATTAAATATTATTTATATATTAAGACTTAATTATTTGTTGTGCTTCCAATTATATATCAATAATTTTTGTTAGTATTTTCCTTTTCATCCATATATTTTTTTCCTACAAACTTTTTTTATTTGTAGTCATATATAGTTTTTTTGCAGTCTTTGTAATTTTTTTGGTGGCAGATCCTGTCGTTTTCACTAATGACATTCATATTTTTAACATTTTTAATGGAATTAAATGAAAATGACTAAAAAAAAATTGTAATTTACAGAGATGATTCTAATTTTTTTCCTACAAAAGAATAAAAGCACTAAATTATAAGGACGAAAATCTGAATTAAGCTTAAAAATGATGAAAGTATGATTGATTACTTTGGTCCTTCTCTCTTAAGGTTGTCCACAAAAATTTTGAGCCAAACTGACAAAAAAATGGAGATGAGTATTAAATTTATAGCAGATAAATAGAAGATAACTAGAGAAGTTTTATTATATGAGATTAATCTGACTGAAAAAATATTAAAAGAAATTATGATATAAATAATATAATTGGAAACGAGGTTGACATTTATTTGTTCATGTGAAAATAAAAATGTAAAAGTGTAATATTTGTAATTTGATTAGAAATGAAGTTGTAAAATTCGAGCAAAATTAATATAGTAGCAATTAAATATAATTAACACATGAAAATAAATAATGTTCATTCAAAGAAAAAAAAATACATTGAATTACAAAACAAAAGTTACAACAAACATAAATAAAACATAACGTTATTTCATATTGTTGGAAGTTCTTAAATTTTGTTTTCAATTCCATCAACCCTTTGATGAACATGTTCCAAGAAAATGGTATTTAAGCAGTTAGAATCCCTCAATACCTATTGTTCCAGTTTTTGAATATCTTCATCAATGTCATGTTGTTCAACATGGTGACTCGTACTATGTTGTTATACACCATTTATATTGATCATATTTTTTTTTTAAATCTCTAATTGAAAAAATTAAACTACACTAATTTAGTCTTGTCCTCTAAAATCAAATCAATTTCCACATACAAGGAATTCGAGTTATAGAAAAACCATAAAGGAGGGGTATGACGTTGATCTTGCATTTTCACATTTGAATATGATGTGGCTAATCAATGCCAATATTATGTTTGATTATGCACATCATAAAGTTTTTCCATGTGGAGGAGTTGTGGACAATTAATACCGGACTCCACAGGACTTAGAATATGAAGATATGTACAATGTAAGGCTGCTTCTTCCTGCACTTCCATACCTTGTTTTTTTATTCCAAAAATATTTTTTTTAATATTCTGGATTATTTTTTTCTAAATCTAGAATTAGTTTTTGGATTATGTAACCCAGAAGTCTTTTGTGATTAGTTTATGGATTACATAATTCGGAAGTCTTTTCTATACATAAGATTAGCTTTTGGATTATGTAATCCGAAAGTTTTTTTTTTCATATGTGTGATTAGCTTCTGGGTTACATAATCCAGAAGTCTTTTCTAAATATGAGATTGACGTCTGGATTATGTAATCCAAAATATATCCCGATTATATAATTCATGGGCTTATTTCAAATCTAAAAAAGAGTTATGGATTTTATAAATCTCAAGAACACTTTTGGATCCAAAAACATCTTCCAAATTATGTATGGAGTGGCAAAAAAAAGATAAAATGGTATTTTTATATTTAGTATGAGGTGGCACAAGAAAGTATGGAGGTGTAGAAAGAATGAGTCACAATGTAATAATATGTCCTCAGTGGACAAACTTTTTGACATTCCCACAACTACGTTTGCGAAGTCCAAAAAAAAATCTCATTAGACTTAGACAATTACTTCCTGCAACCCGTCAAATTTAAATTGCACGTGACAAAAATACTCTTAAATAGAAGGAGTACAATCAAAATACATTTCAAATTTCCTTTTCCAAAATACTTCTATGATTTTTTAAATCTATTTTCCAAAATACATTTCTGAATTTTGTTTTCTAAACTTTCTTTTTCAGACTGTATTTTTTTTATTCTAGAATTGCTTTTTCACGTATTTCTAAACTTTCTTTCCATTTCCTTATCACACATTTGACTTTTCAGAATGCATTTTCAGTTCCGAAATAAAAGACAATTTTGGAAATTTAAAAGGCATTCGTGTGCAGGTCACGATTTATAAGGTGCACTTATAAGGTGCAGGTAGAATTTACCTTAGACTTATTCACTTTGTTCATTACTTGGTAGTTCAATTCCTTGACCAAATTATGATATTTGATCTCCAATTTGAACCTGAAATCTTAACTAGAGTATCAATTGCCATTTGGTGGTCTCTGGTATATACACTATGGTTAATAGTGTATGAATTACATGCCTCTCTAGCTTTTATATGTGACTAAATAATTCACCATGATACTGCAGAGGAGCAAAGATTAAGTGATGCACCTGCAATATCATGTGCAGGATTATAACAACAATCAATTTTCAGCTCAGTGGAAGTACCCTTATGTTTAAGGAAGCATTCCATTATACAACATGGAAAAAGTACAACAAAGGCTAATTACGAAGAGGCTGTTTAAATCAATGGCTCTACATAACGATGGTACACATGAAGTATGGAACTGTAAACCAATTTGAACAACACCAAGGAAGACTAAATACAATGTTTGAACAGAGTGGAAAAAATCTGCAGAAAGTCTTCACTGGCACCTCATTTTACTACATAGCAAGAGGATTGTTTCATGCAACTGCTTCAGGAACTGGGGTATACCAGCCATGATGGATCTCCACTGCCTTCTTTCTTCGGGCAAGCCGAGCCTTGCGATTTGCTGCGGTGTTCCTGTGCAGTGTTCCTGATCTAACAGCTTTGTCAATTGTTGAGTATGCCTCTCCAATCAACTTCTCAATAGGGAGAATTTCTTCGGATGCCGCATCTTGTTTCTTCTTCAGAACTTCCAGAGCTTCCAAAACCTGTAGACCAAATATTATGTAAAAGCTAGAAGTTGAGATGGTAGCACAGAAGATAAGAGGTATTAACACCAGTTCTTCTGAAAAGAATTAGGAGCGGTATTCTGAGAGTATTTTATATTCTGAACAAGATCAGAAGCGTTTGCTGCAGTTTAATGTTCCCACAACTACAAGTCACTATGTTAAGTAAAACATAAACCTTTACTGTTTGCAAGAGCTTAACATAAGTACTGCAGTTATTACATCTGTCATCATGTAAAGATTCATAACTGTTTTTGGAGTCTCCAATATTAGGTTAGAGTGGACTGAGCTTGCACAAGTAATTGTGCTAGAATACTCAATGCTGTTATACTAACAGAAACAAAGAACATTAATAAAGTGTTTTACATCATGCATGTCATGCTGCCATGCTAACATGAGTCCTATTTTTCTCACCATTTTTCATCTATTCCCGAAATTCCAACATCAAGAAGAATTTTCCAGAGAAACTAGAAGAATGCTGAGTCTCACACACAAGAGGTGGAATCACCAATGGATTGTAGGAAGACATGCCATACTTGGTTTAAAAAAGTTGGTCTAAACGGACAAATAAGAACAATCATGTCTTCCACTCTAGAGTGTGATGCCAACAGAAAACCCAAGTGTTTCTCAAGCATAGTTTGGTACAACTAAAAGTAGGGATGAAAAAGGGATATTGAATACTATCTGTTGCAAAGACCTGTAAGGATGTAACCACTTCATTTTAGACACTGTAAGTAAAGATTTATCACAATCTTTTCCCATGAAAGCAAAACATTAAATTAGTGTGAACATCAACAAAAATTAATAGAAGAAAACATGAATGACACTTATTCTTTTTCAGTCTATTCTAGCAACCTACCACAACTTGGTTGAAAAGAAAATCCATGCCTCTTGAAAACAATAAGATACAAACTATTTAAACCAACCCTGAACACAGCATCTTGCAGTCAATGTAACTCCTAAGTTCACCATATCATCTTCTCCCTCATTGCTCTCATACTCCATATCATCAACATGTATTTTTATCTTCTTTCTCTATCTCTCCCATTTCTAACATACTGTAAGCCCATATTTCCCAATGAGTCAACTGAGTTGCACATTACAGACAAGTGACATTACTCCATAGAAAAAAACAAAATACAATACAACTCATTAATCAAACTAACAATTGAGTGAAACTTGATAAAATTTAATTAAAAAAAGAGTGACTATAAACTCCGGGGTTTGGGGCATAAAACATTATTTTTTTAACTCACCTTCTTCGGGTGAAACAAAGTATACAATTGGTCATCCACAACACAAAATAATAAAAAAAATAGGTTCCATTCTAAAGTCTTGTTTGAATAAACTATTCAACAAACGCCTATAGTATTGTTGACATAATTTATAGAATTAACTTATACATAGACTAATTTATAAAATTTCCCTCATTCAACTTTTCCAAAAACTAATTTTAACTTGTGCATAAGTGAATTTTAACTTATGAAAAAACCTTTAGTCATTTTATCTTTCCTATTATTGAGAAATTTATCTAAACAAGACCTAAAACTGTCTTCTGAATGTCTGAGGATGAGTGTAATTGAATGAAGTGAAATGCAAAAAAAAACAGCACAATACAAAACAGCATTATACAATCTCAGTGAGATTGGTGACTTTTCTCATAACTACTTCAAAAGTCATATCTGGGACTGGTTCTAATAAATTGACTGTAAACAAAATGTTTGTAGTTTGGACATTTTTAAACAAAACAACATGAAACTGATTTCGCCATCCTTAGATAAGATCAATTCCATGCTAAACAAAAAATGCAAGTTCTCCTATCAAACCATTCAATTGGAACATAACCCAAACCAAAACAACTCCAATAACATAACAGAGAGGTTCCACCTTCTTAGTGCGCGTTTTTATTTCAGATTTGCGAGCTTTGTTGTAAATGCGGCGGTCCTCGGCTTGGCGAGTTCTCTTCACGGCGGAATCCACCTTCTTCTTGGGGGCAGCCTCGCAAACCACAGAGGCGCGTCTTTGCACTGTGCTCAGCGGCAAGCAGTTACCTGAAACCAAACCAAACCCGACACAGGCCCACAATTGAAAACTCCAGCAAAACCGAATCTTTCGTGTCTTGTGATGAAAATAAGGGAAAAAAAGAGAAGCCCCATGAAATGGGGTGGTTGGTGAAAGGTACCTTGTGAGAGGAGAGAGTGAGAGAGGCTTTTGGAGAAACTGAGAGAAGTGGAATTGGAAACGGAAAGGGAGGAGGAAGTGAGGGAAAGGTTCCTCATTTGGGAGGGAAGGGTAAGCCATGAGCATGAAACTGCTGTTGCCATATCTCTCTCTGTGTGTGAGAAAAGAGGCAATCCTCTCTCTTTATCCGTTGAGAAGAGATGACGATGATTGTTATTTGTTGAAGTTTCTATGCGATATATTTACATACTACCCATACTACCCTTACTGTTTTCCTTACTAACATATATATATATATATATATATATATATATTAAATTTATTTTTCTTCTTCAAATAACATTCAAATAGTTGATTGAACTTATAACATCTTGATCAAAGTATCTTTTGTTTGAAATTATGTGAAATACAGATTCATATAAATCAGACATGGAGTGGGTGAATCACAAGAATTATAGTTCAATTTTTAAGAGATTGTTGATATGATAAAAAATTTAAGTGGGTCTTCTCGATTGGATGTAAGGAACGAACAATCTCTACAACATAGAATAATCATATAAATATTTGTGAAATGTTAACTTAAGACGGCGTGCATCGTTTAAGCATGTAAATGCTTATCAAACGTCAAAAAAAGCCTACATAGTGTTATATCGTTTGACATACGAAATATTTGCGTTTTACATGATCTGATATTAAACAAATACTTGTGTTTTACATACAAAGCATGTCTTTATGCTTTGTTCTTTTCGACACTTAATCAAAATCATGGGTGTGAAACTTTTTTCTAACAATTCCTTTTCTTTTGTTCACATTGCTTGAAACACGTCTCTTAAGACCTTGAATGAAATTATATGTCTATAAATAAGCCAAATTGTCTTGTAAAATTATACTTGAATGTTTGAATACAAATTAATTGTGAGACAACTTTGAGGGTCTTAAGGCCTTGAACGAAATTACATGGCTATAAATAAGTTAAATTGTCTTGTAAAGTTACACTTGAATGCTTGAATACAAATTAATTTTGTGAGACAAATTAAAATATCTTACTTTTGTCTTAATTCTTATTGTACTAGACAGAGTGCTCAGTGGTTGGAGCTTGGTGCACGGTGTGGGTAGGTCAACTTGGTTGTTGGGCTTATAAAGTGGGTCGTGAGTTTGGTCCAATTATGTTAGTAAGCCCATTGGAGAATAATTGAAATAATATTTTTATACAATAATATAAGGTTATTAGTAAAAGATATTTCTTAACTTAAGGGTGCGTGTTAGTGCACGTAGTGGTTAAGTCACGTAAATATATTTTAACCTAATGTGCATTTAGGGCACGTAGTGGTTAAGTTGCATGCATAGTGAAAGATAACGTTGCACCATGAGTAAGGTACCCACGTAAACAAAATATTTTCCCGCAACACTTGAAGATAAGTGGTGCCCTGTTAGCAGGTGGTTTTTGTGTTGTTATTTTATGCTCTCATTAAAGATAATATTCTTTTCTGTTGTAGCACCTTGAGTGGAGGTGCCCATAAACAGTGTTTTATGTTACGTATGCTTTCGGTTGAGATTAGATTCTCATGAGAGAAAGCTATTACAAGAGATAAGTTATAAAAGGGGTTTGAGACCCTAGGTAAAGTTATGTTGTTTTTTAGATTGAAACTAAATAATTATTTGTTTTTAGTAAGCTTTCACTGATCGTCGAAGTGTGATCAACAGGTAGGTAGAGTCACATCTGTTTCAGCGGAGCCACGTTCCTGCGCAACAAGAAGACGTAGAACAAATTTCATAAGAGACAAATTGGAGGTGGAGCTTCTCATCCGAGTCAACCAGCGAGAACACTTATCTTAAAGAGTTTCTTTAAGTGGTTAATCCTTCTTTCTTGCCCTTATCGTTTGGAAATCTTTTTCAAAGGTGAAATATTCTTCTCGTCTCTTTCCTTAATTCATTTTATCTTTTATTTTAAGAAAATTCTTCTTGCATCATATCAATTTGTGTAGGAACTAAAATGAAATAACACGTAAAATTGGAAGGGAATTGAATTCACTACAAATTGAAATGAACATTAGGCATTTTATAGCCTTTTACACGTACTGAAGCAAAACAGAAAAAACCACTTTTCATGGCAAGTTACAAGGAAATTCAAAAGCAACTAATCCTAGAAAATAGGGAACCCATAAGACTAGGGATTTATTGAGAACGTGAATAAAATAAATAATTAATTTTGACTATCAGTAACTTGCCATGAAAAGTGGTTTTTCTGTTTTGCTTCAGTACGTGTAAAAGGCTATAAAATGCCTAATGTTCATTTCAATTTGTAGTGAATTCAATTCTCTTCCAATTTTACGTGTTATTTCATTTTAGTTCCTACATTTGGTATCAGAGCTCCGCAAGGGGCCTAATTCGGAGTGAAAAGTGTGTGAGTGTACAAACAAAATGTCAGAAAAGTTCGTGCAACTAGCTATTCCAAAATTTGACGGTCATTATGATCATTGGTCAATGATGATGGAAAACTTTTTGAGAATTAAAGAGATGTGGAGTCTTGTAGACGAAGGAATAGCAGAGCTGGCGATTGGAACCGCGACAACGAGTGAAGCACAAAGAAAAAGCGTGGAGGAAGCCAAGCTCAAGGATTTGAAGGTTAAGAATTTTTTATTCCAGGCTATTGATAGAGAAATTCTGGAAACAATTCTTGACAAAGGGACATCGAAGGCAATCTGGGTGTCGATGCGGCAAAAGTACCAAGGTTCCACAAAGGTAAAGAGGGCACAACTTCAAGCTCTGAGAAAAGAATTTGAGTTGCTTGCTATGAAAGAAGGAGAGAAGATGGATAGCTTTCTAGGAAGAACCCTCAGTGTCGTGAACAAGATGAAATCAAATGGTGAAAACATGGAGCAAAGCACGGTGGTCAGTAAGATACTTAGATCATTGACTTCTAAATTCAATTATGTTGTATGTTCGATAGAGGAGTCAAATGATTTAAGCATCTTAACCATTGATGAACTCCATGGAAGTCTTCTTGTTCATGAACAAAGGATGCAGGAACATCAAGTGGAGGAACAGGTGTTGAAAGTTGCTCATGATGACAGATTTGGAAGAGGAAGCGGAGGAAGAGCCTTCTTTAGAGGTGGAAGAGGAAGAGGACGTGAAAGACGGGCCCTAAACAAAGCAATTATTGAATGCTTCAAGTGTCATAAGCTTGGACATTTTCAATATGAATGTCCAGAATGGGAGAAAAAGGCAAACTATGCAGAGATGGAAGAAGTAGAGGAACTTCTGTTGATGTCACACATGGATCTGCACCATACAGGGCAAGAGGAGGTCTGGTTCTTGGATTCAGGATGTAGCAATCACATGACAGGAAACAAAGGTTGGTTCTCTAACTTAGAAGAAGGTATTTTTCAAACTGTGAAATTGGGGAATGACATGACAATGGATGTGGTAGCAAAAGGAAATGTAAGAATGCAAGTTAATGGTGTCACTCAAGTAATCTCAGATGTCTACTTTGTTCTTGAGCTTAAGAATAATCTGCTTAGCTTAGGACAGCTTCAAGAAAAAGGGTCGGCAATATTGATTTAAAATGGAACATGTAAAGTATTTCACTCTAGGCAGGGTTTAATCATGCAAACTAATATGAGTGGAAATAGAATGTTTGATGTGTCAGCCACTGCAGCACCAAAGGAGACCATGTGTCTACAAACAGAGCTAGAGACAGAAAAAGAAGTTCACCTGTGGCACTGCAGGTTTGGGCACCTTAATCACAAGGGTCTTACTACATTATCACAAAAACACTTGGTAGCCGACTTACCAAATCTGAAGATCCTAAAGAAGACCTGCATCATCTGCTTGACTGGAAAACAACACAGAAGATCAATCCCAAAGAAAAACATGTGGAGAGCCTAAAGGAAACTACAACTCGTACATGCCGACATATGCGGTCCTTTCAAGCCTTCTTCAAACAGCAACAAGAGGTATATTTTAAGCTTTATAGATGACTTCTCACGTAAAACTTGGGTTTATTTCTTACATGAGAAATCTGAAGCATTCGAAAACTTCAAGAACTACAAAATTAGCGTTGAAAAAGAAGTTGGTGAATATATTGCTTGCTTGAGAACAAATAGAGGTGGTGAATTCACCTCACATGAATTTGAATAATTCTGCAAAACTCAAGGAATTAGAAGGCAATTAACAACGACTTATACTCCTTAGCAAAACGGAGTCGCTGAGAGGAAAAATAGGACGATCGTGAATGGTGTGAGAGCTGTATTGAACGAAAGGCAAGTTCCGAAGGTATTTTGGCCAGAAGCTGTGAAATGGTGTGTGCACGTACAAAATCGAAGTCCAACTTCAGCAATAGAAAATACAACTCCCGAAGAAGCATGGAGCAATGTGAGGCCTACGGTGGCATATTTCCGAGTCTTCGGGTGTGTGGCTCATGTTCATATACCAGATCAAAGAAGAACCAACCTTGAGGATATGAGTAAGATGTGTGTTTTCTTAGGAATCAGTGATGGATCAAAAGCTTACAAATTATTTGATCCTGTTTCCAAGAAAATTATTGTAAGCAAAGATGTTGTGTTCGAAGAAGAGAGAAGCTGGGATTGGGGCAGAACCGATGAAGAAAGGAAAGTTGATATGTTAGTGTGTGAAAATGAAGATGGCAATCTTGAAGAAGAAGAAGTTGAACAAGAAGAAGAAGTTGAACAAGAAGAAAATGAAGATGGTGGTGGCAGCTCAAGTGAGATCAGATCACCTGCAAGTGAGGACAACAACACTGCTCTAGAAAGTCTAGTTCAAGGGAGGGATATAAGAGTTAGAAGAAAACCAATATGGATGAAAAACTATGTGACAGGGGCTGATTTGGCTGAAGAAGAAGAAAATCTCATGATGCTGATGGCTGAAAGAAAAAATGATCCATGCTCCTTTGAAGAAGCACACCGATGCATAAAGTGGCAAGAGGCAATGAAAGTTGAGATGGAGGCTATAGAGAAGAACAATACGTGGGAGCTAACAGATCTACCGAAAGGAGTCAAGCCAATTGGAGTTAAGTGGGTTTTCAAAACCAAACTCAACAAAAGTGGAGAAGTAGAAAAGCACAAAGCAAGACTGGTGGCAAAAGGATATGCACAACGATATAGAATCGATTACATGGAAGTTTTTGCACCAGTGGCCAGACTTGATACGGTACGTCTAATTCTTGCACTTGCAGCTCAATATGAATGGGAAATATTTTAACTTGATGTGAAGAGTGCATTCCTTCATGGAAAACTTGAAGAAGAGGTTTTTATTGAACAACCAGAAGGGTTTATCAAAAAGGGAAAAGAAGACAAGGTTTACAGATTGAAGAAGGCATTGTATGGCCTTAAACAGGAGGCAAGGGCTTGGTACAGCAAAATAGAAGCTTATTTTATACGTGAAGGGTTTGAAAAATGTTCCAGTGAACACACCTTATTTACCAAGAAAGAAGGAGGTAACATACTTATTGTTAGTCTTTATGTAGATGATCTCATCTTTACTGGAGGCAATAAGAGTATGTGTGATAAATTCAAAAGCTCAATGATGAGAGAATTTGATATGTCTGACTTGGGAATGATGAGATACTTTTTGGGAATTGAAGTTATACAGAATGAAGCTGGAATATTTATTTGCCAAAGAAGATATGCTCGAGAAATCCTAGAAAGATTCGGCATGGGGAGCAGCAATTCCGTGAAGAATCCTATCATTCCTGGAACAAGACTATCAAAAGATGAGGCAGGAGATGGAATAGATACCACCATGTTTAAACAAGCAGTTGGAAGCCTCGTGTACCTCACAGCCACTCGACCATATCTAATGTATGGAGTAAGCTTGATTAGTAGGTTCATGGCAAATCCAAAGTCATCTCATTGGCTTACAGCAAAAAGAATTTTAAGGTATATAAAAGGAACCACTGATTTTGGCATACTCTACAAAAGAGGCAGAAGAAATGCAGGTCTCGTATCTTATACAGATAGCAACTATGCTGGAGATTTGGATGACCGGAAGAGCACATCAGGTTTTGCTTTCATTATGGGGTCCGAAGCAATTTCATGGGCTTCGAAAAAGCAACCAGTAGTGAGCCTATCAACTACAGAAGCTGAATACATTGTTGTTGCACTTTGTGCTTGTCAATGTATTTGGCTTAGGAGAATATTGGAGCAACTTGGAGCTATAGAAAGAGGAAGCACGGAAATTAATTGTGACAACAACTCTACAATTCAGCTGTCCAAAAATTCTGTTTTTCATGGACGAAGCAAGCACATTGGAGTAAGATTTCATTTCTCCGAGACTTGGTAAATGATGGAGCTGTGAAGCTGTGTTTTTGTAGCTCTGAAGAACAATTTGCTGACATAATGACAAAGCCTCTCAAATTGGAGCAATTTGTGAAACTCCGTGGAATTCTTGGAGTAATTGATGCAGCTGAAATTTAAGCTCAATGCAGATGCATTAGCTTAAGGGAGGGAATGATAGTCAAAATTAGTTATTTATTTTATTCACGTTCTCAATAAATCCCTAGTCTTATGGGTTCCCTATTTTCTAGGATTAGTTGCTTTTGAATTTCCTTGTAACTTGCCATGAAAAGTGGTTTTTCTGTTTTGCTTCAGTACGTGTAAAAGGCTATAAAATGCCTAATGTTCATTTCAATTTGTAATGAATTCAATTCCCTTCCAATTTTACGTGTTATTTCATTTTAGTTCCTACGGTTACAAGGAAATTCAAAAGCAACTAATCCTAGAAAATAGGGAACCAATAAGTCTAGGAATTTATTGAGGATGTGAATAAAATAAATTACTAATTTTGACTATCAATTTGAATATGCACCTAATTTGGTAGTGAAATAACCAAAATGCTCTTGCAAAATGACCTTAAAAAAGAAAAGAGTGTGTATAGAGAAATATTCCAAAAACTCCTTTTCCATAATATATTTTCAAATTTGAATTTTTAAAACAATTTTTTTTTTAATTTGGGAGATTTTTTTTTTCAAAATGTATTTTTTATATTTTGGACTTACTTTTTTAAGAATGAGATTTTGATTTATAAATTGAATTTTTTGAATTTTGGATTTTCAAATTCAAAATAAAAAGTAATTTTGGAAATTTGAAAAATAATAAAGTGCAGGTTCAAAATTTGTATGCTACAAGAAGAATTTGCCAAATTTTTATGGTGCTATAGAACTAAGAAGTTTACTGAATGGACGGAAACTAAAAAACTTTATCTTGAAGGATAATTAGAAAAATTACAACCCTCAATACTTAATGTTTTAGAATTTAAAACCTAAAATTTAGGATTTATTGTTTAAATTCAGGTTTTTTTTTAATTTCTCAAATTCAATGGATAGGACCTTTTTTTTTTCAAATTTATAGAAATAAAAATAATGTTTTAAAATTTGGGGACCAAAATCAAAATTACTCCAAATTTAAAAGATTTGAAACAATAAATGAACTAGTTAAATTATATATAAAATAGCATTAAAAAACATAATATAATTTTTAACAATACTAAAATTTATACATTTTATAAACATACTATAAAAATTATATTAGTTCATAATATTTAGATTATGGTTCAACAATAAACTACTTTTTAACAAATAACATTTCCTGAAAAAATTGACAATCTATTTTTTTAATTTTTGAGAAAATGTAATATATATTTTGTTCATGAACTTTTTCCTGATTTTCCATTTTTTTATCTATTTAACTCAACCGAATATACAATTCAAGTGGACCAGACACACTTCCTTTCATCGACTTTCCGATTGAAACAACTGATCTACTCTTACAACAAAGTATGTATGGCAAACTCTTCCTGCACTTCTTTCTGAATCTCCTAATTCGAAAAATTACTAAAGTTACCCTTCTTGGTTAGTTTTTTCGAAAATTTTATATTCCAGAAAATTTATATTTTTGTAATATCCAAAATACAAAATTTGGATTTCGATACAATATATAATGCAAAAAAAAATCACAAATATTAAATTTTGGATTCTGTTATCCTAGAATCTTCAGATTCCACATTCCGAAAATGTCAATAGAATATGAAGATAATTTTGGTATTTTTCAAAGTATGTAGATGCTGATACAGGAGGAAAATATGGAGAATATGGAGGTGGAGGAAAAATTTGCCAGTGTTCTAGTAAGGATATTCTACTACAAAAAGTGAAATCCATAAAAACTCAAAATATGTTGAAAATCTACCATGACATTCTTCTATAAAAATGTGACATTACTAGCGTAAAAAATAAAAATCCTATTATTTGCAAGTCATACTAAAACATAAAAAAAAAAAACAATTTGCAAAGAGTTTAACAAAGAACTTGGCAAAGGAAAAAAAAGATTGCTCAGTGAGTCACATTAGATATTAAAATCTTTTGGCAGTCTCCACAACAGGTTGAGGTTCACCATGGCTCTTAACAAGGTATGGACCCATTTTAACAGCTTTCTCCAACTGCATGCAAGATTACTGAATTACTAAATTGTCAATTCAACAAAAATATGGTCAACAAAAAATGAATTCTGTTACTTTGATTGATACTGTCAAATTTTGTCAGAACTGAAAGCCACTTATTGTATATTTTGAAAGTACATATCATACGATGCTGTATATGAATGAAGTATCCAAATCTAACCTTTGCATATGCATCTGTAAAAGCAGAAACACTATCAGAAAGTGTCAAAGTTTGGTATATAGCCTTGCAGCAGTTATATCGAGCTTCCATACCTGAAATGAACCAATTCAAGTGATGTTAATTCGATAGTTGGAATGAAGTAATGGAAAAACATATATCACTAATATGATTAACAACAATGTAAATTATAATGCAAACCTATTTTCGTGCTTTCAATAATTGGATTAGTCACTCTGTTTATAATATCATCTTTTGAGCATATCTCCATCAAGCACCAAGATCGGGCAACCAATCCACTTATCATTCTATAGACCTGAAAATGCATTGAACAATATTTGTTTTGGTAAGATTTTTCATGGACAATTATATACAGAAAAAACATATCAGATGATCACAGTACATATCAGAGAAAATATTTTGTTTTTTTTTTTCTGATGATAAGAAATCCTGAGACATTCACTCATTTCCCCATGACACTGGATTGCTCAATTTCGGTTATTAACAATATATATTATCGTAAGTGCTTCATAATTGATTATGTTTCTGCTTTATTAACAGCTTCATAATTGATTATGTTTCACAGCACACTGACCTTTTACATTTTACAATTTTAAAAAAACTACAGGATAAACATGTTCACCCCTACAGCAAAGTGGCAATGACATTTCCATCCAACAAAATCACCTAAACTGACTGACTTCTATAGTATATGCACCGAGGAAATATTTAAACAATTTAGCGCATATAAACTAACAACACGAAAGTTCATAATAATGTCTCACCGCTAGACGTATTTCTGCATCCTGCTGCATTACTGAAAGAAACAGACCCTGCAAATTGCATGAAATTGGTGAGATGGTAGTATTTCAACGTTTAATTAAGAAGATCTCATGCAAGACAACTCAACAAACATTGTGGACCCAACGATATTTGATTCAAGGAGGACTTAGTGCACTCGTAACTGGTTGATAAAGTCTTTCTTGAAATTCATGGAAGCAAAGACGCTCCTTCTACTGATGAGGGGCACAATCACTACTTAAGCCACAGTCACTTGTTAAGTGAGCTTCTGTAAACATATTTTTTGTAGTGTGCCTATCTGAAGATGAACTTTTCATTATGTAGCTAATATTTATCTTAAAACTATTTTCCATATAGTGCTAATACATGTTCTAAATTATATATACATATACATATATATATGTATGTATATATATGTATGCATCAAAGGAAAAAAACAAAAGTAGGTGTTCTTCAGTAAAAAAATTAATACAAATATAGAATTGATCCAGTGTAATACGCTTCTTAGTTTTTAACAAGTAGTCATGATTATGTTAGGACACACCTATAGTTAGAGAAGTTTCACATATATCCTAGTTCCTTTAATTTAAAGAGAAACCAAACCTTTAAGAGTAAAACTTCAAAATAATTAAGCAATAAAAGACATTTGAAACTAAAAAGTATGTAAAAAGGCAACCGATGGAGTCAGCTTTGAACTTCTGGCGGCTGTTTCATAAATTAAGCGTCGCAGATTTTCTTCTGCTTCAGCATTGAGTATGATATTATTCTTAGATCTGGTTTCTCCCGAGATGTTTCCGAGAGCATGTAATGCAGCCTGTGATTGCATAAGAAATCATGTAAGTTAGTAAGTTAGAACATAGAAGAGAAGCTATCAGCATATAACATCTTCTAAGTAAAATGGAATTCCGATTGTTTCTACAATCGAAAACTATTATAAATTATCCAACTAATGCAATTTCTTTTGAACTGTACCTTCTAGTGCGAGTAACAAAAAAAAAAAAAAATTGGATTACTGGATTTTTATCCTTGGTAATTATTATCACTCAGTTTGTATCTTGTAGTCTCGTGCACAGTCAAACTTAGTTAATCAAGGACTAGGCGTAGTCTCATTTATAAACGAACCAGTGTAAAAATGTAAAGCATGAATCTTTCTCATTGTTTAACTCTTTCAAATTACATATTATCACATTGTTGTCTTACACGTTAAACAAGGGGATTATTTTTACAAGATTTGTGAAAATATTTTTGATAGTGAGTCTATCAATCAAAACTGCATCTGATCAATCTTCAAACTTGAAACATTTTTTTCACCATTTCAGACGTTATTCTTGCTTATAAATTATAATTGCAAAAAAATCCAATGCATGATTCAACCCTTCCTTATGTAGTTGACCTGTTTTCACAATTATATATATAGTAAGTTGAGCAATATCGACCTATATGCTCCAACTTGACGGGTGTTATAATTATAGAAATAAGGAGTTGATCCTATATAATCAAGAATATTGTTATAATTATAGAAATAATGAACTGATCCTTTGTAATTAAGAATATATAGATTGTATTTGGAACTTTTTTATTTATTTTCGTATCATATCTTTGTTATTAGAGGATATCAAATATCCTCTATTTATTGTATTGATTTCTTTTTCTCAATATAAATAAAACACCCATGTTATTTCCGAAACATGTTTTCAACTCACCATTTCTCTCTTTCCTAGAGTTTAACACAACTGAACACTAGACAATGGGACTACAGAGCATCAAATTACAGTAGTTTAGGATATCTTAAAACACTTTGAAAAGAAAAGGAGAAGAAGAAGCTAGTTCACTAACCAATTGTTTCCCATGGCCTTGTGGTCCTTGTCGTTCAAAAGCAGCATTTATAACATGTCTTGCAGCAGGTGATGAACCTGAGAGTAAATATGTAGCTCCCTGGGTAGCTATGATCCAAAAACCATAATTAACATTCGTAGTATATAGAAAATGGAGAGGTTCTCATTAAAAGAACTATCAATAAGGAAATATAAATTGATAATGAGTGGTTTGGACATGCTACAAAATCATGTGCACACACACACACACACATATATATATATGATGATATTATAAATCACTTATCCAAAATATACAGATGAGTAATGGAGATAATATCTTCATTGTGAAGTTTGTTAGAGATCATACATCAACTAGAAATACGGTTAAATTATAGTATATAAGTGCAAAACTTAGCTTAAAAGTTGGTTTTGTAAGGTTGAGTTGGCTTAAAATCCACTTTCTAAGATGGTATTTGTCTATCCTAGAAAGGTTGTTGTGCCAATCGGAGCACCCTTATAAAACCACCCATAATAAATATTCTTATGGGTGAGATGTTTAAAGCTGAGGAGGGAAAGGTGAGTAAACTAAGGCACTCTATGGATTGAAACAGTCTCCTAGAACATGGTTTGGCAGGTTTACTATTATAATGAAACCATGGGGTAGAAGCAAAGCCAGTGTGACCATACACTGTTTATTAACCATTCAGCTTCAAGGGGAGTTACCGCACTAATTGTCTATGTAGATGATACAGTTGTAACATGAAAATGATCAGGGGAAAATGATCCGGCAGGAAAATGATTAGATAGGAAAGGAAGCCTTAAAATAATGTTTGATAACAAAATTTGAAATTTAGGAGTTAGGCAGATTGAAATATTTCTTGCTCATTAAGTGCCCATTCCCATCTTGGTATTTTCATCTCCCAATAAAACTATGTGTTGGATTTATTGGCTGATATTGGTCAATTAGGATGCAAACAAATAGAGACACCTGTTGAACATAATCACAAACTTGGAGAATCAATTGAAGATGTAAAGCTATGGATATGGATAGACAATCTTATCAAAGGTTGGTCAGAAACTTGATCTACTTGTCTCACACTAGGCCCGACATGTGTATGCTGTAGGGGTTGTAAGTCAGTTCATGCATAATCCAAAGGAAACTCATCTCATAGATGTTTATCGCATTCTACAGTACTTGAAAGGAACCCCTGGAAAAAGAATTATATTTACAGAGGGGAATGAGATGATATTAGAAGCCTACACAAACGCTGACAATGCATGTTCCATAGACAACAGAAGATCTATCTCCGAATATCACTTTTCTTTAAGGAAATTTAGTCACTTAGAGGAGTAAGAAACAAAATGTTGTGGTTGGATCAAGTACAAAGGCATTTTAGACCCATAGCCTTAGGGATTACTGAAATACAATGGTTAAAGATAATTTTAGAAGACTCAAAGATTGATTGGAAAAAAACTTGAGATTGTATTGTGATAATAAGTCAGTAATAAATATTGTGCATAATCTAGTGAAACATGATAGAACTAGGCATGTTGAAGTAGATAGACACTTCATAAAGGAGAAATTGGATAATGGGACAATATGTACACAATTTGTATCCTCTAAAAAATAAACTTGTAGATGTATAGAAAAAAGGGCTAAGTGGTGCTATGCTACACTTCAGTCTATTTTTGGCAAGTTCCGGATGGATGACATCAACTCACCAACTTGCGGGGGAATGTCATAATCCCTTGATTTTTGCTGCAGATAATATTTCCTTGTACAATTTTAATTACATAATTAGGAGATTTAATTGCATTCCTAATTAGGAGGATAATTAGGTGAATTAATAGGCTGAAAGTGTATTTTATATTTATTGTACAAGATCATTGATCTTGAATTGTAGGGATTGACTATATCCATCATAAATTAGGATTTTCCGTTATTAAGTTTTTGTACTCTATTTAAGTACAATTGCTTCTCTATGAACATCATTAGAAACAACTTTTCTGAAATTTTATATTACTACACTGTTCATTTATTAATTTCTGTATTTGGCTTAAAATTATAAATCTTAATTATTAATTAAGTGATTTTTTTATGTTTGAGCATTTATATATGTATTACAAATTATTAAATATTTATAAAATTCATAACGGCGGTCAGCCCACTATCTTACCATAGCGCTTTTTTTTAATTAGATGGGTCTTTAATTATGAGTGATTTTTTTATGTATGAGAATTATATATATATATATATATATTAAAATTATTTTATATTTATAAAATTCATTATAGCAGTCAGCCCATTATCTCTCTTACCATAGTGCTTTTTTGGGTTCACTTTGTCTTGTTATCTGAGATTGATAACTATGAGCACAAGACAAATAATTTAATCAACTAAAATCAGTTTTCCTACTTGATACAAAAAAAAATGTGCTAAAAAGTAGGCGATGATAATATGACACACTTACATGATCCTATATGACCAAATGATTCAAGTGCAGTTTCACATTCATCTATATCTGAAGGATCCAATGACTGTAGTCTACCGTCAATAGATGCAATAACAGATTTAACACCTGAATTTATCAATTTAATAGCACAACAAATATACAAAAGTTAACAGTTTCATAACAAATTATCAAATTGTGTGGAAAGCATATGAACACTTCGAAAATGAAGAGAAACAACCCCTGCAAGGTAGCATCATATTAATAGTTTCTTGGTCTTTGATAACAAGTATCAAATTGTGAAACACATCATGTGTGTAGACAGCCAATTGATAAATAATATCAAACCAGCAAGTGACCCATCAGATTTGCAACAAAACCTAGTTTCAGCTACATGGATTGAAGGTTTTTGAATCTTTTGTCTGAAGTTGAAATCAATTTCAAATATCTTCCAACAAATAACAGAGAGAAATGGATAACAGTACAACACTTACAAGGTTCGTCTGTGAAGGAGTATATAATGTCCTTGGACACTAGCCTTCCACATATCATCATTGCTCTTGATCTTAAAATTGATTCCACAGAATTGTTGCTAGCCTCAAGAAAAAGGGATGTCCGTTTTTATCAGGCAAACAACTTCCATAACATCCATTAGATGAATAATTTCTTTTCTAGAAGATCATAAATGGTTACCTAATTATTGACGAAAGCAATTCATAGAGGCTAGTCTTTGACAAAAATTCTGTACTATGTTCAATCGCTGACAACTGCATCCAATGCACACAAAATGAGATGTATACATGTGCATGTAATGCAAAACAGAGAAGAGCAAAACAACTGATATATTTGCATCCTTAATTTGGCATCTGTTACATGTTTAATGGGATCATTCTGGCTTGGTTTATCTTGGAATCACTTTTGCATGCAATCACTTTAAAATTCAGTTTATATGGACGGGGAGGATTGTAATTGAGTGAAAATGTTTAGGAACAAACAATTTAGTCACCCATTACAAAAGGGTAATAGAGAAAAGCTTTTGAGTGAAAGGGGGTCAGTTCAAAATTGTCTATATAAATTAAACCAAACATGCTTTTTTCTCTCACAATACAAATAATCAAACATATAGTCTAACCAGGAAAATAACTTTTAACAATTAATAATGGGACCTAGTATGATGTTTGACATGATTGTTAACCTCCTAGTTTTCATGAAAAATGTTAGGAGTAACGGGCTTAGCCCATCTTTTGCATTTTTCTTATTTATAAATACACATACACAACACTGTGCTCAATACACAAGGGATTAATCCTATGCCTCTTTTATTTTATTTTACGAAAAACAATCAATTTTCTGTCACTAGTACTTAAAACACCCAAAGCAAAGCGGGGGAGCGGTACTAGTAACACTCTTATAGGATAAAATTTATTGAAAACTTCAAAATTATGAAAGTTGTTCACTAAATAGGTGAGACCTACAGAATTTTATGACTTCAAATAAATTAAACCAATAAGTGGGAGTGTGTTAAAAGAGTGTATTAGATAGTGTGTTCTAACCTTTTCTTGTCCTGTAGATATATCGTTTATATTATAATAAAGTAACTAAATATAGTGAATGCATGCCCATGTAAAAGAATAATTATACATCTTTAAAATCAGTGATAAAGAGAGGAGGGAATAGTAACCTCATATAGAAGCTCCAAAACATTTAAAGTTACAAGGGTATCATCCGCATTTCTGAGTTCTGCTTCCAACAATTTAAGTAGATTTAAGCTATAAACAATAGATGCTGCCGACCTTGATACAGAAAAAAGATTCACCACTAATGCCAGTACACGAACTCGACCCTAAATCAGAACAGTTAAAAGTTATACAATAGCAAATTAAGTCCATTATCCATAAGGTGTGAAGAATAAACCTAGATTATGCATTTTAAATGGGAAACACCAAAATTCTACCTTTTAATTGTTTTGTAACATTAATGAATAATGATAATCGAATGTTAATAATTAAGTGAATATATCACAAAATCTTTCTTGTACGTGAATGACAAACAGATTACATACATATTTACAAAATGTTTTTTATTCTGAACATTCTTTGTGAAGTGCTTTTATACCTAACATTCTTTATAAAATGCTTAGAGGAAGGAATTGTTTCCCCTGTAATGTTGTATTAAAATAGTTGATTATCATTATTTCTTGTAGAATTTTTATATAAAGCTGCTTTTCTGGGGTAGCTAGCTTAAGGGTTAAAGTGTCATGTTGTAGACTTTTCTTTTATCTTGTACTTGTAGTCGCCTATATATTTAACTTCAAAGGATTAATTTGAAAGAAAGAATATTTTCATTCAATTGATTGATTTGAAAGAGTACATCAGCCTCTACATATAGAGAACTCTAACCCTAAAGTAATGAAGTAATGATTACAAATAGATCTCTAGAATCTTCTAACAGCTTCTAGTAGTACACTTAATATCCTGCTAACAACACTCCCCTTTAAGCTGGTGAATGGATATATATCATTCCCGACCTGCATGTGAGATAATGAAATCGTTCAGTGGGAAGACCTTTTGTAAATAGATCTACTAACGGAAGCCTATATGAGATGTAAGTAGTGATAAGGCCACTGTCCAATTTCTCGTTAATAAAGTGTCGATTCATCTCTACATGCTTGATTCTAACATGTTGAACTGGATTGTGAGCAATGCTCATGGTTGACTTATTATCACAATAAAGAATCCTAGGCTTTTCCCTTGCCACTTTAAGTTGAAAAAGAAGTATTTGCCATTCAAACTTAGATTGAACACCCAAAGACTCATGGATTCTCTCAATAAGCCCTCTTTTGGTAATTGCTCTCCAACCACGATTGGTAAGAATTTCCAATGCTACAAGAAATTAAAAAGGATGCCTCATTGAAGAAAAGAAGGTTGAATAGTCTTGAAGAAATTGATGGTGACACAGTAAAAATAGTAGCAAGATATTTAAAAATAAAGGAAAGGATAAATCTAGTGATGGTGTTCAAGCTACTCTAAATCAATTATACAATGTGATAAAGAAAAAGTTGATGCTCAAGTTGCTGAGTTTTTCTACACAAGTGTCATACCATTCAATGTTGTTAGAAATCCAGCATTTGCCAATATGTGTGAGATGATTGGGATATAAGGTGTTGGCTATAAACCTCTATCATGATGTGAGATAGAAGCTTTTGATACAAGCAATGTAAAAAACTTATCTACTCCTTCAAGAGTACAAGGATGAATGGAAGAGAACAAGTTGCACGATTATGTATGATGGGTGGACAATTATGTCTCATGGGTGGACATATAAGAAAAGACATTCAATTTGTAATTTTTCAGAGATTACTCTTAAAGGAATTGTGTTTCTTTATTCATTGAATACCTCAGATATCTCAAAAATTGCTGATAAAGTATTTAAAATGTTGGATGATGCTATAGAATTTGTTGGAGAGGAAAATGTAGTGCAAGTGGTTACTAATAATGCAAAAATTTCAAGATAGTTGGAGAATTATTGATGCAAAAACGAGAGCTTTTATATTGGAATCCATGTGATGTCAATTGTATTGATTTAATCTTGAAGATTTTGAGAAGCATTTGAAGGTCCATGAAGTAACTATCAATAAAGGAAGAAGGATCACCACCTACATTTATGGTAGAACAATGCTAATTAGCATGTTGCAAAAGTTTACAAAGGGAAGAGACTTGATAAGGTCAGGAATGACTAGATTGGCCACAAGTTACTTGACTCTAGCTTGTCTTAATGAAATGAAAGCATCATTGATAAGCATGTTTAGCTCTGAAAAGTGGAAAACAAGAAAGTTTGGAACTTCACAGGAAGGGAGAAAAGTTCAATATGTAGAATTAGAGAGTTGGTTTTGGAAGAACGTAACTACATGCTAAAAAGTTGTGGCCCCTCTTACGGTAGTCCTTCGATTGGTGGATTAGGATACAAAACCTGCAGTGGGATTTATATATGAGGAGATGGATTGTGCAAAAGAGAAGATTAAATGCAACTTCAATAATATTAGGAAAAGGTAATATTTCTAAACTCCCCTCTCTCCTTAATAGTTCTCATATACCTATATTTCGCTTAATGCATTTGTCAATTCTGTTACACAACCTACTGCCACGTCAGCCCCTCTCTTTCCTTCTTTGTTTCTCCTAACATAGACCCTCCAAACCTTGGGCCTTCCCTCTAAATCTAAGCCCACACGTCCAGTCCTATCTCACAAGTGGCAGAAGTTTCTTCAAATTTACTCTCAAATCCAAATGAAGCAAAATCATTTGCTAAAGATTTACCATGTATTCAAGGTAGATCCCATAGTTTACATGTTAATATATTCAATGAAAAATACAAATCCATGCATAACAGATAAGTTACCATACCAGTGATGAACATTGTGATGCTATAAGCTCGAGATCTGTCTCACCTACTTTGCCAGATGGAAAGATAATTTCCTACAATAGCATAGCATGTCAGCATGCAATCATGAAGGAGATGGTTCAACTACTTTCCTTTCATATAAGTGAAAGACATTTATGTGACGTAAAAAAAGAGTTTGCTTACCATGCCTTCAGGAAAACCAGCTAACTTTTGTATTGCATCTGTTGCTACAGCTGCCACTTGCTCATCGCTGCATGTGTGAGAAGATATGAAATCAAAAGAGCTATTATGTTAGAGAACTATGAAAAACAGTGTACTTAAATTATTAGCCAGCAAACAGATCTAACCAAAGATATGTAAAATATAAAGTAAGGACAAGTAATTACAGAACCCTCTTAAAATGCATCCCTGACCACTGTATAAAAAGGGTCCTTTACTGGAATCCTGGTTTACTTCTAAATGTTAAACTAGTCTCAACTCTCAATCCCACATCAAGAAATATTACCTCTAACCCGCACAACCTGGCCTTGCAACAAAATAGCAACTAGTATGAACAAGAATTGTTGGTTTTACATTATCATACATAAAGACAGAGGAAGTCATGCTTAATAAACAAAGTACCATCAGATCAGTAATAAATAATCTCATGTGAGTTCCCTGTAGACATAAGATTACATCCGATTACTAGAATCTCATATAATATCTCCTGGATGTCAGGGTAACCAACAAGTACATGTTTTAACCCTCTTTTATAAATTACCAATATCAACCTTTCTTTCATAAGTTTCAATCCATTTCTTATTATAATTCAGATCTCAGATTCGTCCATATCTTATATTATGTCATCTTAAACAATTAGAAATGAAAAATGCATGAAATGTCAAGCACCTCTTTGGACTGAATTCTTAACTAATGCGCCTATAAGTGGCAATAAATTACTCGATCAAGCCATAACCCTTACCTATTTGTAGGTAATGTGATAATCAACATAATCATGTTATTGCAACAAACACTTCAGCAAATCAAGAATCATAAGGAACTCAAAATGCTTTCTCTACTCACCCCTTTATGATGCAATCAAGCAAAAGAGGATATATGTTGAAATCTTTAATTAGATGAGCACTAGCGGCAACTTTGTCATCATTGTCAATATTCTCCAGAAGGCGACTGACCTAAAAGTTGTTACCATGTCAATAAAAGGTATATTACTGAAAAAAGTGATACATAAGTAGTAATTTGCATATGTAAGAATATCTAGCCAAAATTATTTTCATATGTAAATTTGTAGAAAATAGGAATATTTTAGAAGATAAGAACTTCTTTAACCCTTGGGCCTAGAAGTATGGATACTGCTTAAAGCCTCAAACTCACTCTCTACCTTGTGCTGAAAGTAAATTTTATTTTGAACTTGGACCTCACTTTTAAAGGCTCCTGATATCATCATGTCACATACTAACTATCTTAACAGCTTAATCTATAAGGTAAAGCTCCAAGATTGGTTGTATATTTCTACACATGTGCACACATACTCAAGAACGGGCCATTGGCAGCCCACATAAGTTATTTTTGAGGATTGGCTAAATAGAATTTGCAAAGATGTATGTACAGAAAAAATAAAGTACACTCCATTAAACATAAAATATTTATCTTTATTGGTGGGGTTGAGGGTGATGAATCCTCATTGCTCATGCAAGAGAAGGATTTAAACAAACTTGGCATATATAAAGCATATCCACGTACTGTTTTGCAAGATAAGGATCTGACTGCTTGAGATTCTGCCTGCAGACCAACTTGAACAAAAGGCTGAACCAAAATTATAATGCAAAACAATAAGAATAACCATTACAATAATAACATAATTAAATAGGAGAATAATACAGAACTTTATGTATGCAGAGTGAAAATTGTTCGCTAATGATACAAATGTCCTATTCCCATAATACTGAACATTATATGAAGATAGAAAATGATTATATAAATTAAAAATAGAACTAATATCCAATATTTTAAATCGTAATGGATGAAAAGACTTGGAACAAACATTCAATTCCCCGTAGATATCATAAGGACCAATTAACTCATACTGAGAGAGAAAGAAACTCTAGTTCAATCAGTTATTCAGTGCATAAGAAAGAGAAACAACACTTAAGTCAATTATTTATTTCTTGCTCATTTTTGTGAATTAACTTTCTTAAAAAATAATCTAACTAAAACAATAAACAGATAAGATTTTGGAAAAACAAACTATACAAGTTTTAAAAAAATATAGTTTACTTGGACAGTGAGCAAACCATATTCCACTAACAATTTAGAAATAAAAAATAGAATGAATGAGCTAAGAGAGTATATTACAAACCATATACTGCGGGATCAAAGAAGCTCCCAACTTAGTATTGAATAGCTTTTCAAGGCATGCAACAAGAGTATTTTCTAGGTCAGGCACGTCAAACTTAGTCTGTAATGCACTGCAAAATTAAACGAGAAAATCAGGAGAAAATTTCTCCAGAAGAATGTATTATGTCATTGAATCAAGACTGAACACCACCCCAACTTTATTTCGTGACCAAGAACAGAATTTAACAAAAAAAATCTAGAAGACTAAATCATACAGTACAGACATAATTAGACATGCAAATTAGTTCTCCACTGATCTAGATTCTAGAACTAAATCGTTTTTTTAAATAGGTGAAAGGACTTCATATGTCAAAGCACAATAATGTACCAAAGAGAACAACGAGTTTTATATTTGTAATCAAAATGCTTTCAATTCAAGTCAAGAAGACTCTGAATGCACACAAGTCTTAATCATGTCAAACCTGAACCCCCAGCAAAGTTCAACATATAAATTTCCATTTTGTTCAGACACTAATACTTACTTTCATTTTTTGAAGAACAATCCTATGCATAATAAACTCACAAATGCCCCCATTTTAAACCAAGTAAACACTCCAATAAGCAGCAAAGCATAAAACGGGGAAAAGGGTAGAACATAAGTGAGAAAAGGAAGCAAACTTGATAATGAGTGTGAGAGGGAAGCGACTCAGAAATTCCCTAGCGGAATCATCGCTTTGCGCCCCTAAAATCGAACCAATGTTACTCAGAAAGTGAAAAATGTTAATAATGAGAGAGAAGGGAAGTGAAGAACAGGTAAATTAGCAACCTGGGTAGTGACTAAAATCAGAAGCTGCTTGGAGAAGTTGAGATAGATCACCCATTGCGTGAGTCGCACAGAGTCTGAAGCAGAAACGAGAAATAAGAGGGAAGAAAGAAAGAGAAAAGGAGAAGCGGTGGCAAATGGTGTTCTACGTGTTAAGCAAGCAAATATATTGTTTTGTATAGTATAAGATTGTTTGATCGTGAATTAAAACACAATTTATGATTATTGTAATTTAGTTTTTGAACTTTAAATTTTAATAATTTTATGAATTTATGAAAAAGATGCATATATATATATATAGTAAAAGTTATTTATGAAAATACATAATTAATTTTTAAAAAATTGAGAAAAATAAGAAATGCTGCTGATCTATCTCCTCAGAGAAGATATGCTAGGAGGAGTCTCTATGTAGATGGAGAATATTTGAGTATTTATTTTTAAAAATGCGTGATTAATTTTTTTTAAATTGGATGTAAAATTTAATAGTGACAATAAAAAGCAATAAATCTGGATTTAGAGTAAATTAAATGGCAAGATCATATATTAGTAACTACAAAATTTTAATTTTTTATTTTAAAAATTAATTTTTATTATTTCTTGATAGATATTTTACTTATAAGACGTTTATGTGTGTTAGACTAAGAAGACGTTTAGATAAAAGCAAATAAAACATTTTTAAGATAAAGATATGTCTCAAATAGATAAGCTATGTATTAAAATAAAGATTTATCATAAAGCATCTAAGCTACCAAATGTACAAAGTTATATATATGTTTTACAAAAGAGTATGTATGTATATATTTCCTCTCTTTTTGTTATTAACAAAAGGTTGAGAATCTTGGACGTCACGAAGGAGGCAAGTGAAGGTGGTGGTGGTTTGGTGGGTGTGAAGGTAAAAGTTGGTTACTTTTTTGAGTTAGTGGTGCAACTTGTAAGGGAGAGGGGTTTGGGTGGTGAGTGGCATTGGTGGCGAGGCGACGATTGTTGTAACCCATCAGTTTGAAGCATGTTTTATAACACATAAATGTTGTCATATTGCTCATCTTTTGTGATTGGTGTGTTTCAAAGTCGTTGAATATGGTCTCAACTATTTTAACTGTGACCAATTGATGGGTTGGCATAGTAGCAACAAGTGTCATAAATTTTAGAAACATATCGTGAAAGAGTTTTGTTTCAACATTTTGCCTTAGGTTTTGCTTCTGCATCAGCTTTGGCTTTGGCTTTTGTTTCATTTTAAACTCGCTTAGCCTCCAAACAAGTTGCAAGTTAGAATATGAGTATTCTTTAGACTTTAGGCACTCCTGGCTAAAAACAACCCAAGTATTTGGAACTCAGTCATTCTTAGCTAATAACCTTAATATTTTTTTGGAACGCAACCACTATTAGCTAACACAACCTAGAGTATTATTTGAAATGCAACCACTCTTAGCTAAACAACTAGGATTGATAAAAAAAAAGGTGTGATATAAGAGAACACATGTATTTTTGCTTTCTAGAAATAGGATTAACATATTTTGATGTATACAAACGATTAACTCTCTTTTAGGTTATTATTGAATAAACAATGTTCTTACAAAGCTTTTAGAACACAAAAGGATTTGAGCTTAGATTTCAACAATCTTTTGATACTTCAGATTCATGTGTCTTTTCTTCTTAAAAGGTAGCTTTATATAGAGCATAGAAGAAAGATTTGCTGCAAATCCTTTTTCTGGTCATTAAGATCTTCAAACTCGGATAACCATTTTCTTGCATCGGAACAAGCGAGAATGTAGAGATGCATTAACTGCACTTCATACAACATTAAATGTTTATCTCATTTTCAAACAACATCTCAATAACTAATAATACTTATCAACCCTAGGTTACATACCTTTTTACTCAAATGGAAGTAAAAGTAGAGACTGTACGCACCAAATAGCTTTACCAAGCTTGAAAAAAGATTGTGTCAGGATGGTTGTTGATACCAAAAAGCTTTAGGTCATAAAACCTAAACATTTATTGCAACACGAAAGAAGTTTGAAGGATTCTCTAAGTACAACATTAACTTAACACTATGTGCTTATCATCTTATCAAGATTTTAGTTATTAGACGAAGCAAAATACTACAAGATGTATATCGTCTACCAGGCGAAGCCTTTGCATCTTAAATGATCTATTATGCATAAATTGTTGAAAAATAATGTATGGCTAAGCTAAAGGCTTTGAAAACTTTTTGAAAAGATTTATAAATTTTCTTAAACTCTTTTGAAAAATTGATCTTTTAGAAAACTGAATGCAATTGATTGTGGAATGAATATTGATAAAGATTATACATACAATTTATACAACAATAACAATATAAAAAGTCGATGACGATAACTCCTGCCTCTTTAACAATCCCTTCAACAAGTGCTTTGACTCCATCCTCAACCAAAATTGCCACATCCTCCTAGGATTGCTTTGAGAGCATTTTACCAAACAACAAAAGAGAGCACAAAATTAAAACAAATTGAACTCAAAGGTTTCGTGATACAATGCTACAAATACAATATTTTTTTTTGTTACTCCTTCACTTTGTCAAGTTTTCTTTCTTTCAAATTTGTCTTGATTTTTCACTTGTAGCTCTCTCCAAGTATGCCCTCGATTTATGTCAAATAAGAATTTTAACTTCATAACTTCCGAGTCCAAACCTCACACAAGAAGAATTTCACTAAAAGAGGCCAAGAAGTAATTTCAAGAAAAGTTCAATTAAAATTGCTAAACTCAAATTGGAATTAATATGACAATAACAAGGAGTGTTTTTAATAAAAAAATCAACAAATAAAGATGGAAAAACAGTAAGCACACAAATTAACCTAAAGAAAAGCACTAGAATAGATTGAATAAAACAAACAAAAAAATCACTAAGAATGGTTCTGGCATAATTGATTGAAGAAATTATTTAAATATTTTTAGATTTAATTTTTCCCTCAAATTTTTACCAGAGATTGCTAACACAATAGGTAATGTTCTAAAAAAAATTTAGCTCAAAATACGCATTGAATTAATGCCAGAAAATTTAAGACTGAGAGCAAATTTTACAGTTCGTTCAGTTTTTTTTTTCAACACTGATATCCTGGCTTTTTATCATTTATCATTTTTTTCTACTGCGAATTTGGATGTGCTTTTATAACTGGAGATAAAAATACATACTGAACTTCTCACATAAAAATTTGCACACCATTTGAATGTGTATATAACTTGCAAAAAAATTTCCAACCAGTACCAAAAAGACATAAACTAACAAAGAAAAGGAAACCTATGAAATTTAAAGAAGATTATGATAACTTAAGACATAATGGAAACGTAACTCTAATGAACTTGTTAATGATATAATAACAAGCTAAGAGACTCAAATTCATAAATGGAAAAGCAAGCAAAGATCCAAAACAAATCAGATTTCACAATACTTTGTGGTAAACTTACAAAATCAAGAAACTAAAATGAAACAATGTACTACTAGAAGTTTATGACATATATGGAATGAACATGAATTAGATTTAAAACTCAAATACCAAAACACATATTGAACCAAATAAAAATTAAACAAGACTAAAAAAATAAAACAAAAGCACACAATAGCATAAGTATGAAACCTAAAATACATGTTTGGATGATTCAAGATAGAATGAATGATTTTAACTAACTAGAAGCACAATGAATACAATGTATTTGGTGAAATGACCCAAAACAAATTCAAAATATGTAAAAAAAAATGAACACAATATGGAAATTGAAATAACTAAAGGAAGACAACTTAACTTGACTGTGATCCAAAGCTCTAGATACCAAATAATGTAGCTCTAACATGAATCCATGTGATTATTTGTATTTTTGTTTTTTTAGTGTGATTTGATGGATGCCTTGTGTGGGTTAAATAAATGGAGAACATAAATTTAGTTGGTGAATATAGAGGCTTAGAAGAGGTTAGACCAACTCCTAAGAGATTCTAAGCTAGACGCAAAAACTAGTGCTAACAAAGAGTGAGCAAAGAAGACAAGATGTGCACAAATTTGGGCAACATTTCTTTAATCAACTCTAAGCTACTTTATAAGAGGGCTAACGCTTGTATTTATAGTGCTAAGGGCAACCAAGGTGCAAGTTTTAATCGTAAAAACTTTCCACTCCCACATGGTGACAATTGACTTCCTCTCATTGGAGCAAATCCTTTAAAATTAGAGGTTGACAAGTGTCTTCCTCTAATTGGAGAGAAACTTCTCCACTCTCATGAATACAAGTGTCATTTTGGCATTGGTTGGAATCCTCTCCATTGAGGGGATGACATGTGGACCTTCATGACTTCCTTGTCGCTCCATACTTTTCTATTTGTATTCTAGATTTTTATTTGTGCACCCTAGATGGTCTAGAGTATTTTTGGGTCCAAGGAGGCCCACTTGTAACTCTATCTAGACTCTCTCTTTTTCTTCTATTTAAACCTACACTAATTAGCCCAATACATGACCCATGAAAAAGGTTCAAATACAAGCCCAAAATAAAAGATACGCTACTTTGTACAATTTTTACAAGACCAGAGAAATTGGAAGATCAATCAATAATTAATTCTTCATAAAAAGAGAGTATTATGAGCTCCTTCTTCTTCTTTCAACCTTCTTCTACTTTCAACTTTCAACCACTACAAAAAAAAAGTTTATTAGAATGGTCCAAAAACGGACCCTAATTGTGAAAAACCTACGCAAAATGGTATTTATTGTGGGCATAGCGTTAATGAGAATTTCGAAGCAAATGTACTCGACGTAAACATATTGGTGGGTGCGCGCGACACATGGCAGTATTTTTTTGCGTAGGTGAAGCGTGGGCTTAGCCTACTAGGAGTTGGCAGATTTATAAAAAACCGTGGGTTTGACTTACGCTTCTCCCCCACAAAATTATATTACATTCAAAAGAGTGTGGGCTTAGCCTTCAAAGCGTCCACACATTTTTAAAGTGCGTGAGTTTATCCAACGAAAAAATGCCACACAATCTTTAAATAAGCGTGAGCTAAGCGTAGGCTAAGCGGCCACAAATTAGCATGGGCTTAGCCTTCAAGGTGTCCACACATTTTAAAGTAAATGAGTTTAAATAAGCGTGGGCTAAGTCTTCTCTTGCCCACGCATATTATTTATTTGAAGAAGTGTAGGCTTAGCCTACAAGTTTATCTTTTTTTATTAAAAAATATTTTAAATTTATCTTATTATAATTAAAAAGAACTTTTTTTGTATTAAAACAAATCAATTTTAAAATTACATTAACTAATGTGAAATTTAAAATTACTCTATTTCTCTCTTTCTTATTGCATTTATCCTATTTTCTACCTTTTTCATTTTTTTCAATATAATTATTAAAGATACAATTATTTTAGGAATAATATGATGAAGAAATGTTTTTCTTAGTAAAAAAGTTTTATTTATAACTTTTTCTTTTTACTTTTTACTAAGAAATGTTTTTCTTAAGTAAAAACACTATTTTGATATCTTTTATTTAAAAAATACAAATAATTTATTAAAAATAGTCCATTTAAAAAACATGTATTAACAGTTTCATTAACAACTAACCGTATATAATTATTTCACTATTAAAAGCATTAGTTACCAGTTAATAAATACATATATTAAATAAAATTATAATTTTGTAAACATACTTTATTAATATATGCAAAGGGTGAATTTCCATAAATAAAATGTCTAATGATATGACATATGTTAGCAATTTTTTATAATAAATAAATTTTTTTATACAGCTACTCTTTTAAAGTGTCAAAAAGTGTCATGCATTTTTTTATATTGCTACTCTTATAAAACAAAAGTATCGAGACATAAATTTGAAAGTGTACAAGGTTGAAAATAATACTTCATATTCCATTTAAATACTTACTTTTGTTATATGTGTTGATGAGAAAAGATACATTTTAACAAAAATAGAAGACTTACATAAAGCAAGCCAACAACCGAACTATAAAAAGAAACAAGAAGACTACTACGGTAACTACATAACAAAAGAGAAATGAACATAACATGAAGATGATGATGGTTCAAGAGATGTCTCAAATATCTGAACTCTAATGAATACTAAGCATGTCACGTAAATCAGTATCTGCTACTATCTAATCAACCATCAAAGGAAAATAAACTTTTTGATCATTTTATAACATCAATCACTAATGTTTCAACCACATCTAAACTTCTCCAAAAGCAAATTTAGGGTGGTTAGGAATTAAGACTAACTTCAAAAGTGAAACTAGATCTGCAATAAAAAAAAGATAGAGTTTGTGAAAGGGCTAAGCAAAACTAAGCTCTGTCTAAACACTAAAGCATAAACCTTAAGAAAGGCATCTCACCCAAAAGTTGTGTACCGATGATAAGGCTCAAGATGAATTGCACAAATGACCTACCCTCAATGAGGTAATAAAACATAATCTAGTTTATACAAGGAAAAGCAAGTTACAGTACCATACACAAATATTATTTTAAGAAAACTTACAAAATGATGAACTCAAGGCAGGGGTTGATCATCAAAGTTCCAAGCATAGTGAGGGTGAACCTGACTTGTGCTTGTTGAGGTGTCACCATGTTGTCGCTCCATCATCATGGTTAACTTTTGCTCCATGAACTTTATTTTATCCTCCAACATTGCACACTTTTGATTTGCTTGAGCAACTATTTGAGTTGCTTGATCAGCTCTTTCATTTGCTTGCATCACTTGTTGATGAAGTTGTTCATTATGAGAAAAGTAATCACTGAAAGGAGCACGTATTGAAGGTTGGGTTAGGGAAGACACTCCATGGAGAATGTTGGAAGCCAAGTCTGCAGTTCCATAACATCGACCTCTACTCTTGCCTCCAACAACATCCTTCTAGCATTGAAGTTTTGTTGTTGGATTGATCGGTTGGTTGTTGGAAGTTGATCCTTCAGAGTTGTCTGATTGGAGGGCTTTCAATCGCTCATGGTAGGTTTCCTAGTTCATTGTGAAAATTGTAAGTGGGACAATAATAAGTTAGAAATATAAATCATGTATACAAAAGTAGAGTAATAACTTACGTAAGTCTGTTTAGCACGACTATCTACCCAAAGTCCATCCTTCTTAGTGTGTGTGGCTATGAATAATTCATCGGGTTGAATCGGCCGACCAAATTTTCGTTGCTAAAATAAATGGAAAAGTTACCAATATTAGATATTATCTACTAAATTTAGGCTTATGCAACAAAATATAGATACTTACTAAGCCCAATGCAATGTCGAGGTGTGATTTACGACCAATAGAGTGCAATGCCCCACCTCGAGTCGATGACCTATTCAATTTATTTTGGATTTGATTGTTCTTTGAAATTTTTCGAATCCCAATAGTCCAAGAGACCAATCCATGCTTGTTTACTAATCAAGTTAGGTCTAGTTGCTTTCATCCTAGCTTTACCAAGCATATTAGAGAGGCGTTTTCTCACCTTTGACTCGTACACTTTTCTAATTTGCCACTCATCATGAGGGGCTCAAGTCACTTCAGTCTGTAAAAAAACAACAAATTTAAATAAAAGTTAATAAATATAATAAATGCTTAAATGGAAATGAGTGAAATTGCTATGTTAAGATCACCTTAAATTAAGTCCACCATTTAAGTTGGACTTCCTCTGGTGTTTTGTCATAGTGATACTAAGGACCCCTAAATTGTGACCTAATTGCATGCCCAATTGCATGGACACAATGATTATGTGTCCATCTACAAAACATGCAAACCAAAATGTTAAACATGAAGTATAGCAAACAATTCACAATAAAGTTCAATGCGATAATAAATTTACCCTTTACCCACTGGTCAAATGATGACCCTCCCACTACCATCATGTTCTTCATCCGGGATATCATGGTGTGTCGTGGGTTGTACTGGCATATCAGGGGAGGGTTGCACTGATGCCTAAGTAGGCTGAACTGATGTATGAGTGGGTTGCACTGATGCCTGAGTGATGAGAATAAAAAAGATGCTATTAATAGGAGGAATGGTCAATGACCAAAATACTTGAAGTTCTTCTTATTAGTATTTTAATATGGAGGCCCAAGCCCAAAAACCAAGCCCAAGAAGGCCAAGTCCAAAAAGCCCAAGTCCAACCCATGAGGGGCAAGGCCAAGCTTTAAATAAATGAGCATCATTGGATGTCTCTATTTGTAATTACTCTAGTATAGTTTTTAGGGAGGTGTGGATATTAAATAAGGAGTATGAATGTACAAAATAAAGTCACATTGTCCATGTGACTTAAGGGATGGTGTAGGAGTATTATAGGAGGTGCTTAAGTTAGAATTTGGTCACACCTTTCTCATGACTAGCTAGGCGCCGAATTTGATTTGCATTTGGGAGGGAAATCTGAATTTGATTAGCTTTTCATTTTAGCACCTCTAAGGCTATAAATATAGGTGCTTGCTCTTTGTAAACAAAAGGGATGGTGTAGGAGTATTATAGGAGGTGCTTAAGTTAGAATTTGGTCACACCTTTCTCATGACTAGCTAGGCGCCGAATTTGATTTGCATTTGGGAGGGAAATCTGAATTTGATTAGCTTTTCATTTTAGCACCTCTAAGGCTATAAATATAGGTGCTTGCTCTTTGTAAACACAAGTTGAAAGTTAAATTTTAAGTAAAGAAACTCTACTCAATTTGAGAGAGAACTTTGTGAGATTTGATCTCCTTCCTAGTCTTATCTTGTGTGCTTTTGGAGGGCTACAAGTGGCGGTAATCACACACTCATATTGGAGCTTTCACCACCAAGTGGCGTGTTCATCTCCAACTCCATCTCATCCGATCTTCATCCAACTAAGTTCTTTCTCCTTTCATATCCATTTCCATATTCTAGCAATTTCCAATCGGTAGCTTAGTTTCCTTTGCTTTATTCTTCATTTTCCACCATTTATTCTTGTCCTTATGTGTTGTTCTTAGATTATAATCGGTGCACTTTGTTCCATTATTGATTTCAATCGGTAGAATTCATTCCTTGTTCAATTATGTTCAGTTTAAGCTAATTCCATATTTTAATTGTGTTTCTACTTGTGTTCATGTGTTGTTCTTGCTTTCCTTTCCAATTCCGCCCTATATTTGTGTGTAAGGACATGACACTCATGATTTTTATGAGTTTGGCTCTTCATTTGGATGGCAATGTCCTCCATTAAACTGTCCTTAAGCCTCCTTAATGTGTTGTATCTTGTCTAGTGTCAATCCAACTCATATCACTGAGTGGGCTGAACTGATGTAAGAGTGGGTTGCATTAGAATTTGAGGAGTCACATGAACGGATGGAGCACTAGAGAAGTGAACTAATGAGGGGTAGATATGGACTATAATGGACTGTAAGTGGGAAAGAGTATCAGAGTAGACAAACATTGGACTGCTGAAGCCATGGGCGACAGGACTGGTATAATACGAGAGGTATAAAGAGGAACATTGTCCTGTCGCACTGCAGAACGAAAGGATGAGGAGGAGGGGGTTGAGGAGGAAGGGGTGGAGGAAGAGGGCATGAAGGATTAAGGAAAACGGGATTGGGGTGATGGGCTAGAATAAGGAATGGACCCTAGTTCTATTGCAAGACGGCCATGCATAGATGTGTGAACCTACGTTTGAAGTGGAAATTCTATGCAGGCAAAGATATTACTACAACACCAGCTATATACGATGGTACCCTTTATTTTCCAAGTTGGAACGATAACATCTATGCAGTTAAAGAAGCCGATGGATCACTTGTTTAGAAGCAAAACTTGCAGATTCTGACAGGTCTGAAAGCAACGGGCTTTGTTCAGAATGTAAATTGGACAGTGTCAAGGTCAACTCCCACTGTTGTTGGGGATTTATTGATTGTTGGAATCTATGGCCCTGCCGTTGTTATTGGTCTCAAAAGAACAAGTGGTGAACTTGTGTGGAAGACCACTTTGGATCATCATCCTGCAACACTCATCACCATGTATGGGATATTTTACAACGGGTCAATCTAGCCTTCTTTCCTTAGAAGCTTTACTAATATTTCTCTGTTCAAACTCTCACTTCTTCTATTCAATATCATGACAAGCAGGAGTGTTTGGTTCTCCATTTTTCTAGTCATTTACAATACTCTAATTCAAAAATCTTATTCAAGGATAATACACTTAAATTAACTGTTGGTACAAAATCTATACAATTTAACTCCTGCTTCCTGCTTAAACCAAATATACCAAATATACAAGCCTGTTCCATCCTTGAACAACATATTACATATGATACTGCAATTAATCTCCATAACAGTCATACAAGAACTCAAGATACAGTGAGAGATAGAAGCTGCTAAACACATTAAAATGATAGTAAGTGAATAAGGCTCAAGCATAGCAAAATTAGTTCCTATCAAAGACATTAAAACACAGAAATTGCCATAACACGAATAGGACCATGAACAAGATAAGGCCACAAGGTTCGACCAGTTGCAGAGCAAAGCACACTCAACAAGAGAGACACCCAACAAGCCCCGACTAGTTCCCCATACCTCAACTGGGAACAAAGATCTACTGCAACTTCCATTGTAAGAAAACAGAACCAACTAATACCATCATAAGAAAACATACTCTTCACTCCCAACAAACATATATTGCAATACGACCTCAAAGCACCCAGACCCAAGACACACGAAAACACCCAACACAACCCTTATTAAGTCAACATCATACACCAAACATCAAACAACAAGACTAAATATGAAACACACATCAAACCATAGAAATAACAATAACTTAGTAGAGATAGAGAGTTTTAATTGGTCACAGTCCTCTTGGTCAAGAGAGATTTACCGAAGAGCAGCATTTCCTCTATCAATGACCTACAAGGAACTTAGCATCAAAATCATTCTAGAACTTAGCATCCTCTTAAATCAACCCCTTAAATCAAACAATGCAGGAAAAAATTGGTAAACAGAACACAGAAAAGTGAGCGTGCATCACCACATCAAACATAGTCCACAAAAATCAAGAACTTAAAAAACACAGAAAATCACAGAGAATGAAATAAAGTGTTTGGGAAACCACTGAAAATCAAGAACCTAGGGTTACAAAAATGCGAAACTCACTCGTCAAAGAAGAAGAAAAAAAGGAGTGGAGGAAGAAATGCGAAACTCACTTGTCGCACGTTCACGGTCGTCGCATCCCACAGTCACGGTCACGGTCATGGTCGTCGCATCCCAAGTTCACGAAGAAATGTTCAAGCTGACATTCTAGTTCAGTACGCTCAACAGTTTTCAACAACTAGAAGTTTTCAAATAAAATAATTTTATTATTTTTAATTTTAAAATCATAGCGTGGGCTAAACCTTCAAAACTTTAAGTAGCATAGTGTGGGCTTAACCTTCAAAGGCATAGCGTGGGCTTATCCTTCAAAAATTTAAATTTTTATTATTATTTATATTTTCAGTATGACCGTTTCACCAATGCAACCTTTTTTTTTTTTTTTTTAAGTTTGCATGGGTATAACCCACACTTTCTCACATTTTATTTAATTTTTTTTAATAATGAAGGCTTATTTGATGTTATTAGTGTCCACATGGCACCGTCACTTTTTTTTTTGCAGCTAAATGTAATTTTTCTTGTAGTGAACGTGCTCCGACACTGATAAAAATTTGATAAAAATAGTATAAATAGGAAGTGATCCCAAAGTATACACGGTGAATTAATTATGCATTTATTACCATATATTTCTAAGTTGATGTAAGTGTCAGAGTGTCATTACAAGCACCCTTCCACTTTTGATTCCGAGCCAACACACAATAAAAGAAAAATGAGCTTATAGCATTGAGTTAGAGCAAAAGAGTATTCAAAGATAAAGGTTTTGGACTCCATATGTCTTGTACGAACAAGTATATAATTGATACAAGAGATATCTTTCTTTTTTACAATAACAAGTATCTTATGTAGTTAGTTGCAAGAATCTTGAAATCAAGTATATCCCTTAAACATTCTTTAGTCAAATTTCTTACTAAGAATAGTTAATTTTTGAATAAGACAAAGTTGATTCTATTATCCAAAACTCTTTCAATTTTAATTAAGTATTTTAGTTTTTCCTTTAATATATTTAAAGAGTCTTATACTTAATAACATGTCTGCCGTGTTTTCTAAGACAGTACAAAACACTAAGAGTATAAATTATTTATGACAATCTTCAGGTTTGACATTGAGAGAAAAAAAGCAAAATACTCTTCAAAACTTGTAACTTTTATTGGAATCTTTTTTCCAGTAATTATTTTTTATTAATAAAACTTGGATTCAAAACCTTGGATACATAAGCTTTATACATTATGGTCGTGTAACAACTAACAGTCTTACAGAAAAATAAGCACCCTTATTATAAGCTTTTAAAGCCAACAACTTCATGCATTTGAGCTATGTATCAGTCCATTTTTAGAAGACCACAATAGTTTAAAAGCCAGAAACACCAAGTACTTCTGACACTAAGTCCTAAAAAACAAGATCATCGGTGGATTGTTATGAATATGATTTTCCTTCATTTTCATGTAACGTTAAGTCATATGTTTTATATTAGGATTGAAGCAAAGATTCCAAGGTTATAAGTTTACAGCTTTTACATTTTGATGCAAAAAATACTTTTGTTTTTTCCTTTTGTAAATACATACTTAAACACTTATATCAAGGTCAAAATATATTCTTCAAAGAAAAAGGATAAAAATATGTATTATCACAAACAAGAACTACTAAAGTAGATCAAAAACAAAGGGAAAGGAAGTGGAAAAACAGTGGGGGAAACCAAAATAAAGAAAAGGAAAAAGTGCCCATTTCTGTACCAATGATTCCCTTTGAGCCTCCAAAAAATATCCATGATTCCTTCTTGTTAGAAAAACTTCCAAAGTGAAGCTTTATGCCATTGGACTATAGCACTTGCACGATATTCTTTACCTTTTTATTCCATAATCATTTGGAGGCACAAGCAAGATCACTAGAAACCAGCAACATATAAGACCCAGATAATTGTGAGAAAGTCCAAAAGCTTGAGTTGGGTATGGTACACCGCGTGCCATGCCATTTTCATGCACAAGCAGCTGCTCAACTCTGCTCCTTTTTCTGTCCCTAACGGATATGCTCACAAACAAAACCTCCCTCAAAACCAGTACTACACTCATTGCCTCACCAATCATGCATACATCACACACCCCATTTCAAATTTCTTGTACCTTTCTTGTTTCATCATCACCATCATTGTGATCCTTCCACCCAATTAGGGCCCTTCACTGGCTCTATATATAGCCCAAAACTGCGTACTTACGTAGCAGCATCGATCATGATGCTCTCTGCATGAGTGCCTCTGCCCCCATCAGTCTGCTGAATGTTGAAAATTCAGAAGGATATGTGTGTTTTCTTGTTGGGATATATGAGAGGCCAGTGAGTGAGTGCACTGTAGCAAGCATATTCCATGTAACGTTTCATCACAAAATCACCCTTTAATTGGCCACTGGGTTACACTACATTACATCTTTCTTTACTTCTTCTTTTCAACAAGAATAAGGATGTTTTTTTTATCTACATTATGAAACCAATTCTTTTTTAGGTGTAACAATCACGGAAACGATACATAATATTTAAGGATCCAGTTTCTGAGTTTAAGTAATGTACTTTGTTAGTAACTTGCATAAAATGTGTCTTCTTTTCCCAATTAATTTACACTCATTATATCTTTTATATTATATACAAGAAAACAATATGAACTACACAATAATGTAAGTCTTTCTCTATATTATTTGAGAGATTTAGTGTTGTATTCTTCTGGTGACCAACATTCGATTCACATAGCATTTTCTTATGGATCCAAATATTCTTTCACTCAGAATCAACGATTAATGTTTCAAGATTAAGAGGTTCTCACAACAAGAAATCTGCTTATATACACAGATCTGATGAAACTTCAGATCACCCTTTTAAGAAATAAGATTCTCTGTGAATTATATTAAGTTTAGAATCGTTTTTAATGTGTCTTGTTGTTTCAATTTTCCATGTTAAATCAGTATGAAAGACCAAAAGCTAGTAATTGTAGTGTGATCAAAACATATGCATAAAGTTAAGGAACACACAATATGACATGTATTCCTTGTTCCAAACATTGATACTCTGATTTGATTGCCATGCCAACAGCATTGAGCACTGACTTGTTTTTTGTTCTAAGGTGACATTTTGTGGAAATTTGTACTTTGTGTGAAATGGGGTGGCACCATCTGCATTACTAGCACTGCAATTATTTTGCTGTGGCAATGTTCAGAAGAGGACAATTGGCCCCGGGTGGTAAAGTTAGAAGTTTGAATGGGTTGAAAATAGGGTGCAAACATGGTTTGGCATGAATGGGTCCCAGAAGAGTAGGTGTACAAAAAGTTGAAGGAGGAGAGGAAGAAAAAGGTAACAAAGCTAACAGGAAGAGCATTAAATTTGTCCCTTGCAGTGGTAGGACGGGTGTAGCTTAGCCATGGGACTCACTCTCAAAGTCTAACCCTAGAATCAGACCCCCACGTGAAAATTATCTCAATTCTCCTCTTCTCTCACTTCCCTTCTTCAACTCTCCATTAAATGTCACAAATAATACTCAAATTTCACAAAATCTACATATGTTCCCTAATCATCATGGATACTTTTGTTCCTAACCTTTTCATTTTACAAAATCTCATTCACTATATTCAATTAAATCGCTTTTCAATAATTATGTTTTGTTATTTACAATATACACTTAAAAAAAAAATCAATAAGACAAAAATAATTAGTTATTATATTAAATAAGTTTGATATTTTTTTTTAAATATAAGTTTATAATTTAATTTATAAATTTTATTAATAATAAAAATTATTTTATTTAATTTTTTAATCTTTAAAATAATGTCTAATTTATTTAACATAATGATTAATTATTTTTAAAATTAATTTTTATTTAATAATTTTATTGTAGTTTTAGTGATCGATGAAATTTGTTTAACATACTAATTGAACTAAGAAAGTAATATATATTACCCAAACAATTTTTTTTAAGAAAAATGCTAAGAATATATACATTCTTCAAATTATAAATATTTTTATGACTCATAATTTATGAGCTTAATTATAGTAAACATAATTTAACTTAACTGCACATTTTATCACTTTTGAAAATTTACTATTGAGGTTTTTTTTGCGCATTTTACCATAAATATTTTTATTTTCTATAAATCTCATCCGTTTCTTAAACCTTTAAGAGAATAATAACGTGTTACAACAAAATATAAAAAAAATTATTGTAAAACGATCTTCTTTTGCTTTTTTACTTTTCTTTTATGAAACACCATCGTTTTATTATAAATTAATTAACCGATTAAATTTGTGAAAAATTGAACACCTTAACAGTAAAGAATGTGATTCATGACTCATTGATAATTGAGCGGTTTCAGTTTAGGTCCAATTTTTTTTTTAATTAATACTTAAGAATGTGATATAAAGAGTGTCTTGAAGAGGTTTTTCTTTTGTTAACTCTTCTCAAATTTTCAATTCTAAATGTTAAAAACGCTTAAAGATCGGTATAAAGAAGATTATTAGATAAAAAATTATTTGAAGAATAAAAAAATTATTAGTATATAAAAATAGTTTCTATTATTAATAAAATTTATAAATTAGTTTTTAAATTGGTATTTAGTTAGTAACCAATTAATTTAGATTCTAAAGTTAGTAGTTAACTTAGAAACTAATTATACATTTTATTAATAATAAACACTACTAGAAAATCATTAAATAATAATCAAATTTAGAAAAAAAAATAATTAATCACTATATTAACTAAATTAAATATTAATTTAGAAACTAAAAAATTATTTATATCTAAAGTGATTTATATTATTAATAAAAATTTATAAAATGGTTTCTAAATTTGTATTTATATTAGTTATCTAAGTGCGACTAATACTTTAAATTTTAAATTAATCTCTAAAAGACTAATAGAGACTAATTTAAAACATAAAGTAATAAATATTTAACTTTGATAGCTAATGATTAAATACCAATTCAAAAATTATTTTTAATTTTTTATTAATAATAAAAACTACTTTTAGATACCAATAGTTTTTTAGTTTATAAAATAGTATCTAATTCAATCAATTAGTAACTAATTATTTTGATCTCTAAAATTAGTTTTTATTTAATGATTTTCATGTAGTAAAAAACTAGTTTAAATATTAATAATTTTTGTGTCTATTTTTTTAATCAGTAATTTTCAGTTTATTAGTAATTAATTATTTTTGTCACTAAAATTAATTTTTTATTTAATATATTTTTTTATAGTGAATATTATTTAAATTTGGTAAAAAAAAAAAACTTGGTAAAACATAGTAACAGAGATGAACTTTCTCCTTCGTGATAATTGATTGAGAACTGCATAATATATAGTATTCACTTTTCTTTCTTTTCATTTCCACTGTTTCTCAAGGTGCACTTTTATTATTACGATGATAATGCACAGTTCCACATGATATTCACTGTATTAACATGATCCCATTTCTTATGGGGGGCATGTGAATCCTTTTCATTATAATTTATGAACTACATGCAGTGTCGGTTTGTCATTACTCATTATATAGCTGTTGGAAGACATGGAAAAACGATGAAACCAAAGTTATAACATACTTCTGTCATTGTCCCTTTTAATGTATGCAGATTAATGAAGTTTTTGTCCCTTTTAATGTATGCAGATTAATGAAGTACGGATACAAATATAATTTAGTTTAATACTAATAACTGTGTTTACAAAACAGTTTTATATTTTCATTTAATCACATTTGACTTTTATGGTAGATATATTGTAAAGTCAATACACAGACTATGAACTGTATCAGAGTTTAAACGGGATTTTATAATTATAAGTTATGTATCTACAAGTTAAAAGTACCTACAATTATATAATTTTTGTGTTAAATTTAGTAGTAATTTGCTCTCTGTGCATTGGTAAAAATTTATGAAATATTTTTTTTTTTTAAATCGATAATTGGTGGGCTCAATTCCCTATCTAGCACCATTTACATCTTTATTTCCCTATCTAGCATCCTTTTGTTTTTATTTCCCTATCTAGCACCTTTTTGTTTTTATTTCCCTATCTAGCATTCTTTTATTTTTTATTTCCCTATCTAGAACCATTTTAAAAATAAATAAATAAATAATAATTTTTTTTTATAATTTTAATTTTGAATACATTAAAAAATAAATATTTTTAATGTTTAAAATAATTAGAAATATAATTAATGAATAAACAAATGAGTTTTTACAAAATAAAAATAAAAAAGTAATAAATTAAAAATGTTTAGTTTAATTTTTTTTTTAAAATGAAGAAAATAAAAAATTAAACTATACAACAACATAAAAGTTGAATCTATAAACATAAATTAACATTTATTTTTATTATTATTGATGATATAATCATGTTAATTTCAAGTAAAAAATACAGGACATAATTATAAAAAAATCAAAGTCAATTAGTATTAATTAATAGTGAACACATAAATAATATTGAAGTGTTTACCCTAAATGCAAAATTCTAAAAAAAAGCTAATGCAAATGCTACACTTAATGCTTAAAAATGAGACCAAAAAAATGCAAAACTAGATAAGTATAGAAAATAAAAACAGCAACAATAAAATAAAAACAAAAAAATAAATATAAATAAAGAATGACAGAAAAAAAATAACAACTAAAAACATAAAAGATATAAAATAAAGGCAAAACAAAATAAAATAAAGATAAAAGATATAAAAAAAATTCAAACAAGATAAAGATAAGAGATATAAGGCGATATTAAATAAGTATATGTTGATCATAAAAAAGAAAATAAATAAAAGATGATCATTCATTTGATATTTTCTTCAGTGGTACATTAAATAGTTTGTGCAAAATGAAACATAATTAATGACGAGAATTGCACAATCCAGTAATTTTTTTTATAATTTTAATTTTGAATGCATTAAAAAAAATATTTTTAGTATTTAAAATAGTTAGAAATATAATTAATGAATAAAAACATAAATAGAAATAAATAAAGAATGGCAGAAAAAATAATAATATTGTCAAACACCAAGACACACAAAAAGAACGTGTCCCAACATTACTAGACTGTCTACTTTTCGTCATTAATTATGTTTCATTTCGCACAAACTATTTAATGTACCATTGAAGAACATATTAAATGAATGATCATCTCTCATTTATTTTCCTTTTTATGATCAACATATACTTATTTAGTATCGCTTTATATCTCTTATATTTATCTTGTTTTGATTTATTTGATTTTTTTTTATATCTTTTATCTTTATCTTATTTTGTTTTTCTTTTATTTTATACCTTTTATGTTTTTAGTTATTATTATTTTTTCTGTCAATCTTTATTTATTTATGGTTTTTGTTTTTATTTTATTGTTGTTGTTTTTATTTTCTAGACTTATTTATTTTTGCATTTTTTTCTTCTCATTTTTAAGCATTAAGTGTAACGTTTGTATTAGTTTTTTTTTAGAATTTTGCATTTAGGTAAACACTTCAATATTATTTATGTGTCCACTATTAATTAATACTAATTGACTTTGGTTTTTTTTATAAATATGTCCTGTATTTTTTACTTGAAATTAACATGATTACATAATCAATAATAATAAAAATAAATACTAATTTATGTTTATAGATTCAACTTTTATGTTGTTGTAGAGTTTAATTTTTTATTTTCTTCATTTTAAAAAAAATAATTTTAAACTAAACATTTTTAATTTATTACTTTTTTATTTTTATTTTGTAAAAACTCATTTATTTATTCATTAATTATATTTCTAATTATTTTAAACATTAAAAATATTTATTTTTTAATGCATTCAAAATTAAAATTATAAAAAAATAATAATTTATTATTTATTTCTTTATTTTTAAAATGGTGTTAGATAGTGAAATAAAAAATAAAAGAGTGCTAGATAGGGAAATAAAAACAAAAGGGTGCTAGATAGGGAAATAAAAACAAAAGGATGCTAGATAGGGAAATAAAGATGTAAATGGTGCTAGATAGAGAATTGAGCCACAATTGGTGTCGTGTTATTTGAAAAATATAAAAAAGTAAGATGGAATGAATAAGCCATTTGAGAAAAAAAAACTGATAAAAGCGAATTACATATATTTATGATGTAGTAGCTTGTGACATAATATGTCTAGTTTGATTACGATTTTGTTATAATTTTAAGATATTGTGATATTATATTAAAAAACAAGTTAAACTTTAACTTGACCTACAAAAGCTAGCTTGTGATGTGAATTTTGTTTCATTTTTTTACCAACTTTATAAACTTTATTTTGTTTATTGTACAATAAAGTTTTAGAAAAGAAATTGAATAGAGGGTCAATATTTTTTTTCAATAAAGATAAATTTATATCAAATAAGCGAAACACAAATTTACTAATGTTTGGCTGAAATGTGACTCTTCCTTGTTTTGTGTTGCGTTTACTACTAGGACAAATGTTCCTTGAATGTTTCGTAATCGATGGAATACTTGTCTTAATTACTGTGGAAAATCAAGTTTAGGGTTACTCATATTTTTCGTGAAGGGAATGTTGTGCTGATAAGTTGGCTAATTTAGGATTTATTCATAGAGAATCATTTCATTGGTATAATAGGCTTCCATATAGTCTGTTATTAGAATTCTTTATTAATAGGTATAATCTACCTATGTATCATTTTTGTTAATATATGGATTTTTGTTTAGTCCCCCCATGTTTTTGTATTTTTTTTAATAATACTTTTTTCATGTGATGACAAATGATTGTTGTTACTTGAGGTGTCAGCCTAGCTGAGATATAAAGTAGCATAGTAATGCCTAACATGAAAACTTTTTATAAAAAAAAAATAAAAAATAAAATTTAATATTGGTTAGCCTTAATCAATCACTTGATTACAAGGATACATAAATTGTTCTTGGTTACCCTTTTAAATCTTCCCCTAAACTTAAAAACTTAAGCATTCATTGTTATTATTTTTGCTTGCAAATATATAGGTGTTAAGAAAGATTACAATTTAAGCTTTACAAAATAAATAATATAAAATTTATCATACACCCACTATAAAAAATACAATATGAACTATTCTAAATAGATTATAATTATATGTAAAATTGATAAGCTTTATGTGTCTTTTGGTACAACTATCTTTGTATTTATAATGTCTTTGCATATGTTATTTCTATGAAAAATCTTCTCTTGATATTGTTGTTCATATTTTGATAATGTGATCCTTAAGATATATTGTGTCGAAATACTTTAGTTAGCTTTTCTCGTTATGTTTGTGAAAAAGTTAAAATACTTTCTATTTTAATCGGTTAATACACATGTTAATTGATTATTTCAGCTTTTCATTTATTTCAGAAAACAACTTAAACCAATGTTAATTGATTGTTTTCTTAAACACATTTTTTTAGTTCTATGATTTAATCAGTTAACAAATTAGATAATTGTTTATTCTGTTATGAAACATATCAAGAACAATTAAATAGATTACATAAAACCTATAGCCCAACAAAATTAATTACAAAAAATATAACTCTCTGGAATAATTGATTATCATCCCTCGTAATTGATTATTTTTCCCAGATAACATAAAAGCAAAAGGAAAGGTTAGGTAAACTAAAGAAGAGTCACATTCTAACCACTCATGACTATAACCATTAGCCCACGAGAACTCGATATCCAAAATAGCCCCATAAGCTCAACATAGAAAGACTTTTTAACATCAAGATACGAGGAGAAGCTGCCAATGTATTCGCCACGACTTCCTCTAAAATGTCACCATAGGCAACATGGTCTGGACATCCTTTAGTAGCCCCATCAGGATTAACTTTAACCCATCCCACATCAAGCATCTTTCAAATAATTTGAAGAGGCCTAAATTTTTTCCGAGGCCTTGTTTGAATATAAAAAATATTCAAAATAGAAAAGTCAATAATATCTTTATTCACCAGTTTTTGTAGAATTACCTAATGATTTGATGTGCCAATGAATAGTGTGGATGGATATATCCAAATTGATGATCTGTTGAAATCTAGTATGGTTTCTCATTCTCCACAACATCCAAAGAATATAAAATATAACAACAAGACGAATATCCTTCACAAGAGGAATACTTGGAGACTTAAGAAACTGAAAAATATCATTAATAGAGGAGAAACTCATACTTGGAAAAGATTGTTGGAGCCAAGCCTAGATTTTAAGATCCAAATTGCATTAAAAAAATGTGTAAAAAGCTCTCTTCCTATTGCATACCTAAAAAAACACATAAAGCACATGGAAATGCCTATAGATTGAGTATCCTTATCTGAAAGAATTATATTTTGTAAAATCTTCCAAAGAACAAGAGTTTTAGCCAATGAAATGAAATTCACCTAAATCAGCCCTCTCCACTTATAGGAATTATGAGAATTTAGGAAGAAATATCTTTCCAATTTCTAATTAAAAATATCATAATCGTCCAAAAACCAATTAATAATATTAAGTAACTTATTGAGAATCAAATTACCAAGATTATAAAACCACATAATATTATGGAAATAGCAAAGAGACGAAAATTACCATTCCAAGTTTGTGCCTCTCTTGCATGGGAACCCTAACTAACAGAGAGATACAAATATTAGAACGCCAATTATCATTTCAAAAGTTAATTTACTCTTTGTTGCCCACATTACAATAAGTATTATCCAAAACAATAAGAATAAAAACTTTGTTTTCAACGTGTGTATTTGTAACTTGAAGGCAATTTACTAGAACACAACATGTTAATATATTTAATTTTCTATTTTAAATTATTGGGCTTTGTTTGTTTGGCCCCACTTTCCTTTTATGTTTCAGCTAGGTCTTAATCTTTTTCTTATATATACACCATGTATTTTACTCTCTAATAAGTGAATAAAAGTTTCTTTTATATTTATTTTTCTCTACAATTAGGGTTCATCAAAACCTCTCTTTCTTCATTACGATTACGTGCGATTACGTACGCTACATTAAAGCATCACATCAGACAAAGAATATTCATCTTCATTTACTGTAATATGGTATCAGAGCTCTTCGAATGAAGAGTTCTGCTACGCTTCTCTCTGATTTTTATTTCCCTCTTTGCTGTTCTTGGTTATTTTTTTTCTGTTCTCTTTCAAAATCTTGATTGGTTTTAAAAATCTTTTAGGCAATGTTTAATGAAAACCCTAGTCTTCATAGTCTTAATAGTAGTCACACTATTACATGCAATTTTTGTGGTAAATATGGTCATACTGAGGCTGTTTGTTTTCGCAAAGTGGGTTTTCCTTCTGGTAATGTTAAAACCTCAAAGTTTTCTTTTACTAAAAAAGTCTGCACTTTTTGTAATCGTCTTGGCCACACTGTCGACACCTGTTATAAAAAGCATGGGTTCCCTCCTGGCTACAAATTCACCAATTGGACATCCCAAACCAATAATATGATTACTACTGACACTTTTTCTGAGTTTTTTTCCTAAAGAACAGGATGTAAAGGGGATTCAACTTACATCACAACAGTGCCAATTCCTTACCAACATTTTGCGTCAGCAAAACCTTGAGGATCCTGCCCCTCACACTCAAATTAATCAAGTCGGCACCATCTCTACGGATGAAATCCCCAATACTGAGCATTCTTCAACAGGTAAGTTTCTCTCTTCACTATCTTCTATAAAAGAATCTTGGATTATTGATTTTGGTGCCACTGATCATGTTTGTCACAATTTGAACGTTTTTACTACTTATACTAAAATTAAACCTGTCTTAATTAGTCTTCCAAATGGCCAAACTGTTTATGCCACATATTCTGGTTTAGTACGTTTTTCTGATAAGTTTTATTTGTCTGATGTGTTATACGTGCCTCATTTTCAATTAAACTTAATATATGTTTCTAAACTCACACACCAACTTAAATGCACTTTAACTTTCACTTCAACCCACTGCATTATACAAGACAATCTCACCCAAGAGAGGATTGGTACAGTTAAAGCCTTGTCACTACCTTGCCTGCTTCTAGTCGTTCTAAACCGCATTGTTTTGCTCCTTTTATTAATTGTAATATCATAGACAAAACACTATGACATTATAGACTAGGACACCCTTCACATGAAAGATTACATGTCTTAAGCAAACAATACTCTTTTATTACTGTTGATACTCATCATGTATGTGACACTTGTAGTCGTGCAAAACAGAGAAAACTTCCTTTCACTTTAAGTAATACTGTTACCTCTGTTATTTTTGATTTTGTACATTTTGATATTTGGGGACCATGTTCCATAATTTCTATGCAAGGTTTTCGTTATTTCTTGACTATTGTTGATGATTACTCGCGTTATACTTGGGTTATTCTGCTGCATAACAAATCTGAAGTGCGTCAGCACATCATTAACTTCACTGTTTTCGTTCAAAATCATTTCAAAACTAATATCAAAACGATTCGTACTGACAATGGTGTTGAGTTTGTTATGTCAAATTTTTATGCTTCAAAGGGAATTATACATAAAAAGTCTTGTGTTGAAACACCACAACAAAATGGCATTGTAGAACGTAAACATCAACACATACTAAATGTAACCCGGACTTTACTTTTTCAAGCAAATCTTCCTCCTATTTTTTGGGAATTTGCTGTAAATCATGTTGTTTTCTTAATAAATGCTATTCCTACTCCATTACTTAATAACATCACTCCTCATGAAAAGTTGTTTGGAAAACCATATGACATTTCTTCATTTACTGTAATACAACAAACTCCGTTTAATAGCGATAAAATACTAATAAATATCTTCAATCTAAATGGAGTTCATAATCCATCTATCAACCTATTCTAGCATATTAGCTGGTCACTTATAGATTTGAAAATTATAAGAAAGGGTACCAACAACGAAAAATTTAACCAGTTGTGTATAACCCATCTTACTAAGAGACTTACCTTTCCACAAAGCTAACTTAAGGCAAATTTTATTAGCAAGTGCCAACATCCAAGAAAACAGGGATACCTAGATATGTAAAAGGAAGAGAACTTTTATTACAACCAAGTAGCCTCGTAATTCTTCTATTGCAAGAAACAAACTTATCAGTCGTATAAAAATGACTTTTAGTAGAGATCAACCACTGTCTATAAGTCGTTATTGGGTAATTTTAGTAATTATTTCATTTTTCTAATCGATTAATTTGCAGTTTAACAGATTAAAACATAAGTTATAAGCATGAAATAATCACTAAATTTTTTAATACAAAAATAAAACTAAGGACTTCATCAAATACAAATCAATTCACTGAACATAAAATGTTGTTTAAATTTTTTCTTGGTCACTACAAAATTTAATAAATAATACAAAATGAAATCAAATGCATGAAAATTCTAATCTTCACTTGATTCTCCACTACTTCTAACATTGATTCGCTTTAATTTTTCTTAATGCTTTGAAGAGGTAGATGAATATTTTCCAGTATATCATCATGCTTTTCATCCTTTGTAGTTGGTAGTTGTATATCTTGTATAGTTTAATCATTAGTTTGCATGGCTCATGTTATTTTTCAAGCATATGCATTTGTTCTCGTTTTTTAACCATCCCCATTTTTGAAGTGCACTTTCCTCAATTTTATTAGAAGGGTGAAATGCAGTAGTAGTTTCCCCTTCCAAATCTACTGCATAATATTGTAAAACTCTTGAAAAAACATACAAAGGGAATTTCATATACACGTGACCTTTTTGTCTTCAACATAATTTATGAAATGATGGTTGACCAATAATATTGGATGTCATCCTTAAAAGTATAGATCAACATGTCATCCTCAAACAATTATACATGATTGCTTCCTTTGCTTCCTTCATCGGGATAGTGGTGAAGAAGTTATGTGTCTTGCTCTAGTATTATACTAAACTTTCTTGTTCTTTTCTCCATTTCAAGAACAAAATTCTTTCTTAACCTATATATTGTTAATAAAATGCATAGGAATATATGGTCCGCTCATAATAGCATCCCAAATGCCACTATCAACATATTCCAAAAATATTTGCATTCTCACTTTCCAAAAGGGTTAATTTTCACCACAGAAAAGAGGAGGTCTATTTATAGCAGCACCGTAAAAAAAGTTTGGTTTTGTAGAGCCATTTAAAAAATATTTTTCAGGATTTGTATTTTGAATATCCTTCAAAAACCATCTACGAGGCCAAATGTTAGAAAAAAGTGTAAGGCTATGATAAACCAAGAGTGGGTGAATTAGTTTTGAAAACTTTTTGAAAAGATTTACCCTTTTTTCAAGTTCTTTGAAAACTATTGCAACTAGAAAACTAAATGCAATTGACTTAGGAATCAAAATTGATAAATATTAGAAACAACAACATAAAAGGGGAAAGAGAAAGAGAAAGACTACACAAGAGCTTATACTAGTTCAGATCACCAATAATCCTACATCATGATCTCCTTTATTCAATCTTGAATAACTTGAATCCACTATCTGTATATGTTTTATACAAGCACTCAACACAAGAAAAACATACACAAGATAACAAACAAAATAAGATAAACTCTTGAATACAATAAAAGGATATGTTCTATCCTTGGATCACACCAAGAGGAAACCAAACAAATTAAATATTGAACTCTTAAGAGGATATAAACTGGAAACAATTCAACAACTAAAAAATAAAGATGTTACCAAAAAACAACTTAATTGAAGCAACACAAGAGAATTTAGTAACACAACACAACCATTTGTAAGTTTTCTTTGAAAAATCATGAAAGCATTCTTTCAACAAATGAAAATAGCCTAGAAAAATCTTAAGTGAATGTTGTAATAATAATTTTAAAAGTATGTGTTAGAGAAAAAGTACAACACCCTAAATGCTTTGATTGTGTGCTAAAACATAACAAGCTAAGAGGTTTAAAGACATAAAGAAGCTACGTCTGAAAAAGGTTGATCAAATCACAAATGCATATTCTTTGTCTGATAGAAGATATAATACTATATCAAGTTCCACTTCATCTAATAAGTTAATTGAAGATCATTCAAATGATAAGTACATACCAAGACTTCAAGTTGACTCACATGAAGAATATTCCAAAGCTTGAGTATGAAGATGCAAAGAATGTCTTTTATGTCTATTCCAAGAAGATCAATGCTAAACATCAATGTTCAAATATCTCTTGAGGTGTGAGCTCAAGTTGCTATGACCACCAACTCTTTTGACATAACTACTTTTCATCCCTGACTCACCTAGCTACCCTGTACGGTGTGCACTTTAATCCATTACTTGGTGTAAAAGAATGTTACCCAGGAAGATAGATACTACCAACTATCAAAGTGCTTGTGTGAAGAAAAGAAGAGAAATTATTACTACATGTCATGCATATAATGCACACACGATATTATCAAAAAACTGCAAAATTTTTAAAATACATTTCAACCCCCCTTGTGTTATTTCTTGTTTTTAATAATACTTCAAATATGTAAAAGAGTAAATCAAAGGTTCTATTTATAAAATTCTGAAAATGTTGATTAAAAACTTATTTACACACATTTAATGAATTATCTTAAGTTGGTAATCGATTATTCTTCATAAAATTTGAAAAATAGTTTAAACCTTTTTGTTTTAATCGGTTAATGCACATGTTAATGGATTAATTCGACTTTTCATTTATTTCAGAAAACAACTTAAACCAATGTTAATGGACTACTAAAAAAGATAATTTATTATTTTCTAAAACACATTTTTTCAACTCTCTGATTTAATCAACTAAAAAATCGGATAAACGATTATTCTATTATGAAATATATCAAAAACGGTTCAATCAATTACATAAAACTTTAATCAATTAAAAAAAAACTTAAAATCTCTTTCATATGTTTTAACCTTTCAAAAATAATTTCTATGGGTTAATTTTAAGATTGATTGTGTGCTAAACTAAAATCCTTGTGATTACCTTGTGTGTAAGACTCTCAAAACACATGGAATGAAAACTATAACACTCAATACTTTTTCAAAATCAAAGCCTTCTAAACATTGTAAACAACTTCTATAGAGGTTTGGCTTTACGGTTTAAGTCCAACATATATATTCATAAGCATGGGTTGTATAGAGACAAACTAATTACAATTTATGTGACATATATATCATTTGTTTCCTTCTATTTTATTTGTTGTAAGTATTTGAACTGATTTTGTATAAACTTTTCTATCTAAAGCATATGTAGTCATTGTTGTATTTATTATAGTATTTAAATAGATGTATTAGCATGGTTAAGACTATTGTAATGTTTAGCTTATTTCGAATTGTGTTTCTTATGAAATATCTTTGATTAAATTTATAAAAGTTCTTAGATGTTGTTATTTACAATTTACTTAATACTTAACAAACAATTGGTTGGACAATCTTATATTTTATTTTAAGTGACCTTCATTGAAAGCATGTTATTTATATATTTGGTCAACACATCTGAGGCGTTAGACGACATAAGTTAATTTAAGACAATAAATTCAATACTCAGTTATATAATACTTTTAAACTATATTAGATTGTCTAGATTTGAAGACTATCAACCTCTTTTGTGATTGAAAACATTTACAGTTTTGAATTTAACATATCACAAATAAGAATATATATATATATATATATATATAAATGTATGTATATAAGTTAATGAAATCATTCATTTAGATAATAGAGTATATGTAAACATAGAAGATATCATATGTTTGTTAAATGCTAGAGCATGCAACATTTATGTAGAATGCCATATATTAGGATAGAAATGACTATTATAGTAGAAAGTATCAGAGTAGCCAAAATGGTATTGGAGTGAATGACACATAGAAATATAATATGATGTATGTAGTATATATGAATTAACATCTTACAAAAATAAATTCATCAGTAACACAGGTTTTGAAAGGATATCTCATCACTATTGCAATAAAAGGAGAAGTTTAATTAGGTTTGTTTGGGAGGTAGAAGCTTGGTTGGGGTATCTTTTAGTGTAGTTTGATGTTAAGAAATTACTAGTAGACATGTCTTAGTCATAACCTTAAGGAGTTCTACCATGGACACTTGGATTTAAGTAGCAAAAGAAGACAATACTAAGTCAAGCATTTTGGCATTGTTTAAGCTCAAGGAGCATTTTGATATAGAGGTAGCTAAGTTCTCATTTAGCTTTGGTTGTATCTATTCAGAACATTTATTCTAAAGACTTTAGAAACCTTTTACAACTACCTCTTAAGGAATCTAGTAGAACTTCTTCCAAACGATATCGTTTAGGTCTTGGAGAAAGAATATTGTGGTGTTGTTTGTTGTATATGTTTTTGCAAGGCGAAGGATCTCAAGATTATCTATCGCAACAACACTACTTTGGATATTAGAACATTTCGACAAGGACGCTAGCTTCTAAGTTTAAATACATATTCTAATTCCATGAATGAAGAGCTTTAACTTAACTAAGATGAGGCATCCAAGAGGCATGGTTAAGAACTCATCTAGCCTATAAATAAGAGCCTCACCTCCTTGTATTCATAGACTTGAATGATGTATTGAATTGTGTGTCTAAATTTTCAACACATTTTTCTCCAAGTCTCTCTTTACTAGATGCTCTCTAGTCTAGTAGAAACTGAAGGAATTTGGCCTAACCTCTTCCTTGGCCTTTGCACTTTGAAATTGAATTTCCTTTCTCCTATCCTCAAATCCATTCGGTGCATTCTTCCAAATTCTCAAGACTTCCGCTGCTTCCCTTCTCCTCTGGTCAAACTCAAGAACAATAATGCATCATGTGGATCAGATCAAGGACACAAGGTTCAGATAAACCTTAACCTCAATTTTGTTTGGTTGTGTTATTGAGTTCTTGAGTTTGTCGAATTATGTTCTTGTGTTTTTGTCATGTGTTTATTCTACTGATTCCATAGTTTAAACATCTTTTCCACCATTTGTTTTTGTATTTTAACCAAGTAAATTCAAGTTACATCACATGTTCTTCATTGTTCTAGATGTTCTTGAGTTGTTCTTGAATTTTCGTTACTTTTAATTAGTTGGTTCTTTAATTCTTGATGTTTTCTATCCTTTATTTTACTTTTTTGTCACTTTAATCAGTTTAGTTTGACTTTTTTTTAATGTTTGTTGGTTCCTATATGTTCTTGATGTTGTCTGTATCAAAACCCATGCAAGAACCTATAGTTATCGGTTTTGTTTAGTTTTCGGGTTTTATTTTTTTGGTTTTAATTGTTGTTTAATTCAAGATAGGTGTGCTATTAGGTTTTATTTTGTGATTTTAATCCTTGAATGACAATAGTCTTGTCTCAATTTTGTTTCATTTTGTCATATAATTCTAGTTTTCAACCTAGACATATGTGTTTGATAAAATGCCTCTTAGAATGCGTACCATGCGTTTGTGTCATAAAACTGTAGTATAAGATTTGAACCATTATGTCTTCTTGTTCTTGTTCCTAATTTCATTGGATTCTTAGGTTTTCTTCTTGTCCAAATTTGTAAAATTGTTTTAACCTGGTTTGGCAATTTTATTTAGAGTTCATTTTTCTTTGAAAATTCTGAAAAAAAGAAACACAAATACTTTGACATGTTGTTCGCAATAAATTTTGAATTCATCTATGACAACGCTGAAAGATAGGTTCATTTTTGTGACCTCATACTTCGTTGTATGTCAAACTGTTTTATTTGTTTCTATTATACTACTCATCCGTTTGACCTGAAATTTGTTTCATTTGATCATAAACTGTGTTGTGGTTCTTGGATAAATATTTCATCAAAATTTTATTTATGAGAAAATTTTCGTAAATTATGGAATGGTCAGTGTCGTTTCACTAGGGATTTTTCTTTTGTAATCCATTCTAGGGCCATTATTAAATTCCTTTTATTCTTGTGCCAAATTTTCTTCTTACCTTTAATTGTTGTTTGTCATTTTTTTGTCTTTCCATGCTATTTAAATTCCTTTTGGTATAGCTTTCCAAATTTAGTTTTTTTTTTTGCTTTTGTTCTTGTACTCATATTTTGGTGAAAGGCTTTGGTGTTTCAACTTTTTGGTGTTGAGGAAGAGGACTCTTGGACTTCTTCTTTGAGGTGAAAGTTTTCATAGAAATAATATATAAAGTAAGAGAAGGAGACAAGAAATTTCAAAGGACAACTTCAATACATATTCCACATCAAGAAGCTTCAATCACTAAAGGAATTCCTCAAGATTATGTTTTACTTTTCTATAATTTTTGTATCACAAAACCTTTGTGTAATTTTACTTTTGGGTTGATTGGGAATTTGCTCCAAAGGAAATCTCAATAGACATTTTAATAGTTCACACGTGTATTAGTGGTGGAAGTCTGAGTGGGCTCTTAGTACCAACTGCACTTTCACATTAGGATTCGCCTAGTTTTACTTTTACTAGCATTTCCTTTCTTGCTTTAATTTTTGTTTTCACTTTCATTCCTTTATTTTCTTGCTTTTAATTCTCAGTGATACATAGGATTTTTTTCTTTTCTTGCCTTTAGTAGATCTTTCTTTGATCTTAAATTCATTTTGCATTCACACACACCCTTCGTTCTTAAAATTATTTTGAGTCTTTTAGGGAACTTTTGTGAGAACTATCTAAGGTAAGCTTTGACTAAGAAAGTCTTGGTACTTAAGTAGTCCTTTGTGACTCACCTCACTTTCCTGTGAGTGAACTTGGAGAAAATTCATACTAGATTCTTTGATTTACCACAAAAAAAAAAAAATTCGAAAATATTTTATCACTCAAGTTGAATTGAAATTTTTTGTGATTTGTTTTTAAATTCAACAATGGGTGCGCATATCATATTACATTCTTGCATTTCAAAATCCAAAGATAAATCTAGACAAAAAATTTCTTTTGTTGATCCTATCGTGTCTCCACCTAAATCTCCTTCACTCTTACCGTTATAATAGATACAAATTCTTTTTTTTGAGGAGAAATGTTTAATGGTTGTTACCTTTCGTTGTCTTTAGTAGATCTTCCTTTGATCTTTAGTTTCATTTTTGCATTCACATACCCACCCATTTTCATTTCATTTTTTTTTTAAGTCCTCTGAGAGAACTTTTGTGAGAACTATAAAAAGTAAGCTCTGGCTAGGAAAGTCTTGGTACTTAAGTAACTCATACTTGATTCCTTAATTTACTTCACCAAATTAAAAATATTTTCGAAATGTTTTTGATCACTGAGGTTGAATTGTAAATATTTGTGAAAACCTTTTATATTTTAATTCAACAATGGGTGATCCTTCACATCATGGTAATCTCAACACTTGAAATTTTTCTGATGGCCATGAAATACTAGTAAAACAATCCAAATATATTAATGATTTGAAGGAAATGTTTTCTCAATTTATAAGTTCCCAAGAAAAGAACAGAGAAAAAGCTAGAAGTAGGTATGAGGATCATAAATATAGAGAGTTCATATAGAAAACAAGCATATTGTAGGGAGTGCTCCTTCTAAAATTCTACAGAGCCTAAAATAAACCTCTCTTCTTTTTGTGGGCATAAAAATGTTGAGGTATATTTAGAATGGGAGACGAAGGTTGATCAAATTTTTGAAAACCATCAATTAGATGGATTTAGAATACTTTCCTTGGTTAGTCTAAGTTTTCAAGAACATGCCATCTCTTGGTGGAAACAAAGGCAATATGATGTTAGAATTAATCGCAAATAAGAGATTTTAAACTAAAATGAATTAAAGGCATGTATGACAAGAAAATTTGCCAATCCTTCATATGATAACAATTTAGTAAACATTTGTGATGATAAAAATTTAAAAGACACTCAAAATTTTTCTCATGAAAAAGATATTTTATAATCTAAAGTTTTGAAAATTCTTTGTTTAGAACTGAACCAGACATTCAAAATAAACTCTTTTCTTTAGAAAACTCTTGTGAGGAGTTTTGAAGAAACTTTTCTGTCTGGAACGAAACCAGATTTTGTTAAACAACCTTGTGAATACTTCCTTTTTATAACACAAGATCAACATTTTGCAAATTCATGAGGTAGAAAAACAGAAAACTAAAAAGAAATGTACTTCTTGGATCCATTTTGTCTATTTATTAGGTAAGGATTGGCCTTGAAACAAAGGTCATTTCTTCCATTTTTCTTTTTCTTACTTTTGTCGTACATACTTTTTTCATTTTACTTTTTGATTGTTTTTACAAGTTTATCTTTGACCCTAGAGGAAGATCATTTTGCTTTCATGGTGGCTTAAATAAATCATCTGAGGGCATATCCTTAGAGGCGGATCGTGATGGAGGATCATCTTCCATTTTAGGCCACCGTATTTATAGTCTTGTATAAAATGTAAATAGTATAATAGTATTTTGGGTCTTGTACTGTAGGCCAATTTAGTATAGGAATTTGGGATTTGAAAAGACAAGAAGAAGGCATCCAAATAGGCGTGCTTCTCTCCCAAGGTTCATGCTTCTCGAAGCCTCTTGTCCACTCCTTGTACGCCACTTGTATTGCCTCTTCAACCTCCTAATGTCATTTGTCTTGATGCCAATGGAGAGCTTCTTAAAGTCTTGGATTGGCACATGGCAACCCACCAATGGAAGGATTGTTAGGTGCCACATGTCATGCTATGAATAAAGAGGATTTTAGAACTACAATGGTCATCTTGAGAGCCTCCTTATCCTATAAATAAGAGGCTTCACTCATGTAAAAATTTAGACTTGAATGATATTGAATTTGTGTTTAAGAAATCCTCAACAAATTTCTCTCTAAGTGTCTCTTCTAAGATGCTCACTTACATTCTAGAAACTCAAGGAAGTTGGCCTAACCTCTTCCTTGGCCCTTGTACCTAGAAATGTCATGCCAATCACCTTCCATCAAATCCTGCAAAACTCATTAACAAATTACATCATTAACCCCTAAAGCTACCATGCACACTAGATCTATGTGAATGATCACTCATTGTTTGACTAATTTTTTTTTGAAAGATTTTCACAATTTTTTTAAGTAGAAGTTCTTAAAGGTTCAACAATGAAGTTTTCACTAAAGTAAGCCCCAGGAAAGAGAGAAGAGTCATTATGACTACTTAAGTACCAGGTCTTTCCTAGCTAGCGATCCTTAAGATAGTCTTTCACTGATGTTCCCTAAAGAAACTTCAAAAAATAGATTGTATGACCTTGTGTGATTATGTGAGGTGTCCCTAAAGACCAAAGGAAGGTCTACTATGCATTTAGACACACAAAAACTCCTAATGTATCATGGAAACTTAAAACCAATAACAAAGAATAAAAGATGCAAGAATGTAAATGATAGCAATAAAATCTAGATGAGTCCTAAGTGAAACTGTAAATGACACTTAGAGCCACTTGACATACGTTCACACTAAAGCACGTGAACTATTATATGTTTAATGGGATTTCCTTTAGAGAATTTTCCCAAACAGTGGGTAAATGAAAATTACGGAAGCTACACAAAATTCTGTGATACTACACAAAATAAGAATGTAAAATGTTTGTGAAAAAGAAGTTCAACTTTTGAAGTTTGTATGTTGCGTTTGTTTATGGAATTTGAGGTGAGTAATGAATCTAGAATCCAGCCTCCTTAAAGTGCCTCGAAATTAGCAACAACAATTCAAGCTTGGTTTAGTGCACCAAGAAGGAATGACTCCAATATCTCCAAAAGTTTTAACACCTCTTACATGGAATACACACCAAGAGATCAAGAAATTAAAGCAACAAATGCATAATTTGAAAGCTAGACTCAAAAATTAAAATTGGAATAACAAAACTACAAGGAAATTGAATAAAAAAATGACAAACAAACAATTAAAGCACACAAGAAAATATAGCACCACAAGCAATTCCTATGAATAGTTCAAGAGTAGATTATAAACCAAAAATAGCACTAGAAATGTTCTAAAAGTGAGGTTTCTAGAATTTATGTAAATTTTAATTTTGAGAATTTTGCCTCAAAATTTTTTATCACATGGAACTAAGATATAGAAGAAAGTACTCGTAATACTAAAAAATTCACAATAACTCTTTTTTCGAGAGCAACCGCGGACTTTAGTCAAATTTTTCCAGTAATGAACATCCAGGCTTTTGAGATTTATAATATTTTTTGTATATTTATGCTGGATGCTCCTTTTTAACATGGTGTTAATGATTGATTAAAAAATACAAATCCAAATTTTCATAAAATCTTAACGCACCAATTAATAACAATAATTTCGGCAGTTTAGCGTTATTATGGACTAAATTTTCAGCTACACTGCACCTAGTTAATCCAATAAAATTTTAGAAAAAGCAATCAAGACATAAGAGTAACCTAACTCTAAGGAGCTTTGTCAATGATCTAATAATAAGTTATGAGCTTAATGTCATAAAATACACAAAACAACACCAAATTGTTTTATTGAGACATTTCAGCAAACAACTTGTAAACAACAATAAGGCATTTTGTCAAACACTATACTTTGGAGTTTTGTGACAATTCTGGATATACAAGATGTATAACATGACTGGAAAAGATATAAACCAAATATTAGAGGATTTTAAACAAATTTCACCAATTAAAATGCAAGAAAACTCAATCAAATTGCAGAAGAAGCAAAAATAGTGACAACCTACGGTAGAAACTTTGTTATGTACGGTTTAAGGAAAATTGATGTGATTGAACCGATTGAAATGCAAGGGTACAACAATTAAATGGTGGAAACACTTCAAAACACAAAATTAAGCAGTGAAGAACACATAATTAATGAGAAATTGTTTTTCCAAATTTGTGTACTTAGCTAGAATTAAAGAATCTTGCTCCGGTCCACTTGATGGATAAGCTCACAGATCCTAAGTTCAATGTCGTGTGATGTGGTTGATTGGATATAGTGAACAATGAAAAGTCTTTCAAGGAAAAGAGAAGATTTGGTGGAGGTTTTGGTCCGTGTGAGAAAGAAGAGTTTGGAGAGGTTAGGCTAACTCCTACTCATGCCTAAGTTGCTTTCTAAGAGAAGCTAACTCAAAGGAGATTTTAGAGAGTATACGGATATCAATAAAATCAAAATTTAATTACTAAAAAATATCAAAGTCTCAATAATAAAAAGGAGAAGCCCTATTTATACTATAAGGAAACTTTCATGGCAATTTACTCAAATCCTAACTTGCATGGCGCAAGTTCGGGTTAAAAGGTTGCTTGTCATTCAAGCTTCATCTAAATTCTATCTTGCATTCCAAGCTTCTACTAAACCCCATTGCAAGCTTCTCTTTTATCATATCTTAACAAACAAGGTTCTATTTAGGTTTATATTTTTATTCTATATTATTTGTATACTACAAGGCCTAAAAGTATTCTATTAGACTCGGAAGAGAGAAGTTCCAAAATTTGTAAATGTTGTATCACTTTTTTAGGCTCTGAATTGTAATGACTTGGATGGTCCTCCATCACCTATTAGGTACGAAAGATGTTGATGGAGGACCATTCTCACTCTTACAACCACCACACATACGACTAAGAGCAAATGCTACTTTTAATTTGTACAGAAAACATATTAGTTATTAAACTATATTAAAATAGTATAAATTTGTAAACAATAGATTAGAATTCATTTAGGCCTTGTATTTTTGCATCATTTCTAGAATATGATAGAAATAACCTAGAGGACTTATAGAAACTGTCACTTGAAAACTCAAGCAAGGGTTCCTAGATGAAGCTCAAGAAGTTGGCCAAACTTCTCCCATAAAACCTAAGCATCACCATATTTTTCTCATCCAAACACAATTTCATCAGTGCAAGTATCCAAACTATAATTCCTTTGATAATCCATACATCTTCCTCATGATTAAAGTTGGAACATTTCATGCAAGAATCAACTTGCATCATATGGTAGCAGAGCAAAAAGATCCATGAACAATGCTCACATTTTTTTCTAGCTAAGTGCTCGGTTCCAAACAAATTTTCTAACTTTTTTTGTGTTGTTTTGCTTTGTTCCTTTATTGTTTGGATGTTTCATCACTTGTTCTTCAATTCCACCATTCAATTTTAGTCTTTAATTTTTGTATAGGCATTTTGGGCCTTGTATTTGGGCCATTTTAGTATAGGATTGTAGAACTTTAGATAAGCCAAAAGGGAGGTCTACATAGCACACACCAGGCGCCACATAAGCTTCTAACATGGCGCCTTCATTTTTCCTTCCTTCCTTCTCCACAAGGTGACTCTTCCTCTTCTTCATGAAGCACATGGGGCACCTCATGCATGCCTTCTCCACTCCCTTGTGCCACATGTCCATTTTATAATAGAGACCTTTTCAAAACATGGATTGCCATATGGCAATCCACTAATGGAGAGTTTTTAAGTTGCCAAATGGAACTCCGTGAATGGAGAGTTTTTTAGAGTTATAATAGTCACTTTAAGAGACTTCTAGCTCTATAAGTAGAGAACTTCTCTTGTGTAATTCTTAGACTTGGATTGTGTAATGAATTTATGCCTAAATGATTTCAGAATTCTTCTCTAAGTTTCTCTTATCTCTTGCTTTCACTCTTTAGTTGAGAAGTGCTAGAGACAAAGCTAGAAGGTTGGCCTAACCTCCTTCCTAGCATCATTCTCCTACAACACTCAAAAACGCATTCCATTTCTTACCCATTTTGATCATATTCTTTCGCTGCCATATCTCCTACACTTATCCAATTCATTCTAAACCAAAGAACTTAAAGAGGAGCAAAGGAGAACTCCATCAGAATTGGTGTAGAATAATTTGTAAAAGGATTTACCCTTTCTTCTTGTACCTTCCATAAGTTCTTCAATTTTGGATGATTATGATAAATAAGACATGGCAGTGGAAGAATTGATCAACAAAGGGTAAGAATGAATGGGTTTTGGAGTGTTGTAGGAGAAATGTGCTAGGAAAAAGGTTAGGTCAACCTTCTAGAAATTTCTAAGGCTTCTACATTTAGAGAGTGAGAGAAAAAGAAATTGACACTTGAGAGAAAATTCTAATACCAAATTGGCATAAATTCATTACTCAATTCAAGTATAAGAATTACACAAAAGAAGCTTTCTATTTATAGATTTAGAAGTCTCCTAAAGTGACTATTAGAACTTTAAAAAAATTTCCATTCATAGAGTGTTATGTGGCAACTTAAAAACTCTCCATTGGTGAATTACCATGTGGCAATCCATGTCTTTAAAAGCTCTCAATTAGGAAATGGACATGTGGCATAAGGGAGTGGAGAAGGCATGCATTTGGGTGCCCAAGCCTTCAAGACGGGAAAAGAAGAGTCACTTCGGTAAAAGGAAGGGAATGAGGCCATGTAGGTGTCCATGTGGTGCCTAGGTGGATGCCAAATGTGCTCCCTTCAAGCTTCTTTCTCCTAAATTTAAAATTGGCCCAAATTTCTATACAAAAATTAAAGACTGGAATTGAAATCCTATTTACTTTATACAATTTTTACAAGGCTAGAGAAGGATAATTCTCTAGAAAAATAACTTTTGATCAAAACTTTCTCTCTTTTGAGCCTGGTTGTTTTGGTGGCTGGGATGATCCACCATCACCTTTGGCATGCTATCCGGTAGCTTTAGGTTGATTTGAGCCTTAGAGAAGCTTTGTCCATGAACTTCTATCCTGTGCAGAAGAACTTGTATTCTTCTAAACATATTATCAACACTCTCACCATCCATCATGGTCAAAGACTCGTATTGGCGTGCAAAAGTGAAAATTTTTCTTACAACGTTAGATGTTATTTTATAAACTAAAAAGATATTGGTATCTATAATACTAGGGTTTATGGAGCTAACACTTACTCAGTTAAAAGACTTTTATAGAGGGATCTTAGTTTCTTCACTAGCTCTTGGTGCATTTTGGGAGATTTCAATTTTGTTCTCTCGGCTGATGATTGCAAAGGTGGGGTTGCTCCTAATCAGGTTTCTTGTAATGAATTCCTTGATTGGATTAATAATAATAATCTTACTAGTATGTCTTTCTTTGGTCCTTGTTATACTTGGAGTAATGGGAGAAGAGGGTTACAGAGAATTGATAGAAAGCTTGATAAAGCTTTATGTAATGAAGAGTGTCTAGATGAATGGGCCTCTGTACTTATCAAGTTCTTGTTAAAAAAACTTCTGATCAATCTCATATTCCTGTTAGTCTTTCTAGTAATTTTTTACATAAGGTTAGCACTTTTCGATTCTTTAATATGTGGCTTCAGGATAGATATTTTATGAAGCTTATTCATGATTCTTAGAAAAATACTATGGTTGGTTGTCCTATGTTTATTTTGCAACATAAATTGAAAATGTTGAAAATTGAGCTCAAAAGCTGGAATAAAAATTCTTTTGGTAAGGTTCAAAATGAAGTGACTCTTAAGCAGACTTCCCTACTTGCTATTCAACAAAGTTTAGAGACTGCTAGTTCTCTATTTCTTGATATGCTTATTTGTTAAGAAAAGATTGCTAAAGAGAAGTTTAATCATGCCCTTCATTGTCAATACTTGTTTTGGAAAGAGAAGGCCAAGATGGGGATATAAATACTGCTTTTTTCCATGTTGTGGTAAAAAAAGAAATAATTCTAGTGGGATTCATAAATTACGAAATGATAATGGTGTTATTGAGGATCCTAAGGTCATTGAGGATCATATTTAGGATTTTAATAAAAAATCTCTATGTTGATTCTAATCCTAATGCTTAGATTAAACTAATATGGAAAATTTTATTGGTACTTATATTCCTGCCTTGGTTTCCTATGAGGAGAATATTATGTTGATTAAATGCCCTAATTATTTGGAAATCAAGAATGTTATTTTTAATCTTAATGGTAATAGTGCTCCTGGTCCTGATGGTTTTGGTGGTGTTTTTTTATCATTCATGCCAGGAGATTATTGGGATATATGTTTGCAATGTTGTTCAACAGTTTTTAAAACAAAATTGGATTCTTCCTGGGATGAATAGTAATGTGGTTTCCCTCATTCCTAAGATTCAAGGTGTTGATTCCATTAAAGATTTCAAACCCATTGTTGTTGCCAATTTCAAATTTAAGATCATTTCCAAAATACTGGCATATAGGCTTGCTATGGTGGCTTCTAGAATCATTTCTCCTAATCAATATAAGTTTGTGCAGGGTAGACAGATTCATGATTGTATTGGTATTGCTTATGAAGCTATTAACATGCTTTCTAAAAAGGTTAGAAGAGGTAATGTGGCTTATAAAGTTGATATTCATGAAGCATTTAACACTCTAGGTTGGAATTTCTTATTTTCGGTTTTGACACTTTTTGGATTCCATCTTTCAATTGTCAGTTGGATTAGTACAAGTTTTTGCTTAGCTATACTTTCTATTGGGGTAAATGGAAGTTTTGTGGGTTTTTCTTCTTTGTAGTAGAGTGAGACAAGGTGATCCTTTATCTCCCTGCTTTTTTAAGCAGAGTCATTTCTAAGCTTGTGAATGATAAGAGGAATTTGCATATGGCTAGCCCTAATTATTATATCACTCATTCTCACATTTTATATGTTGGTGATATCTTTGTCTTCTATAGGACAAATAATAAGTCTCTTAAAAATTTGAGTATTTTTCTTCAAAATATGATGATTTTTCTGGTCAGTATGTTAACAATTCTAAAAGTAGCTTTTTCACCATGGATACTTCTGCAATATTCGTTACCAAAATTCAACGTCATCTTTCTTGCAGTCATAGTCTTTTACCTTTTAACTTTTTAAGGGTACCCATCTTCGTTGGTGCTCCAAAGCGCATGTTTCTTCAACCTTTGGCTGATAAAGTCAAATTGAAGCTAGCATTTTGGAAAGGGAAGTCTCTTAGCATGATGGGTCGAATCTAGTTGGTTAATACTGTGGTTACTAGTTTCCTAGCTTATAGTTTTAATGTGTATAAATGGCCTGTTTCTATTCTTAAGCAAGTTGAGTAGTGGAGTATAAGTTTTATTTGGACTGGTGATATTATTTAGAAAGGTATAGCTACAGTTAATTGGGCTAAGATTTGTTCTCCTTTTGATAATGGAGGTTTGAAGGTTAATAGCCTCCAACACAAAAATAATGCTTACCTTCTTAAGCTTACTTGGAATTTTGCTTATAGTAATAATCCTTGGTCTCTTCTCTTGAAAGCCAGAGTCCTTAAATCTTGGTACTAGCTTCGATTGGCTTATAGATCCTCTTCTATTTGGCCTGAGATTAAAATTTTTTATGACACTATTCTTGAACATACCTCTTGGACTGATGATACAAGTACTGTTATTAATTTATGGAATGATAAATGTTGTTCTTCTCCTTGTTTATCAAACATTAAAGGGGTACTTGTTGGTTCTAGAATCCTGATGACTACAGTTTCGCAATTCTGGGGTGGTCGTGATTGGATTATTCCCTAGCCTTTACAACAGGTGAATCGTTTTTTTGAACATATTATGATTAGGCAGGAACATGATACTCCTAATTGGATTCTGGAAGACTCTAGTCATTTCACTCTCAAATTTGTTAGGAAATTTTTCTTGGATCCAAGAGTTCCCTGTGGTTGGGGTAAAATCATTTGGTCTCCATATATTCCTCCTTCCAAAACTCTAGTACTTTGGAAAGTTTTTCATGGGCGGCTTCCTACGTATTAGCACATTTAACACAAAGGTTTACATATATGTTCTATGTGTACTCTTTGTGAAAAGCAGGAAGAATCTATTCAACATTTATTTTTTGAATGTTCTATTGCATTGCATATTTGGAGTTGGGTTCAAATTTTTTTTCCTAATTCTCATTTCTCTAATGTGGATTATCTTCTTTCTTTTATTAAGAGTGATGGCAGTCCTTTGGTTAAATTCATTAAACTTGTTGTGATAACCTTTTCTATTTGGATGACATGGAGTATGAGAAATTATGCTAGATTTCAAGTTAAGATTGATTTTTCCAGGGCCATTTATACCATTAAATATTTCACTTTCCTAGTGGGTAATTCATCTAAAATCTCAATGAGGAATGATATGTTTGATTTCAATGTGCTTAAGTTTTTTTATATTAATACTCGTGGTGGCAAAGTTCTTCATCCTCTTCCTATTATATGGGAGTTTCCTTCACTAGGTTGGATTAAAATTAACACTGGTGGTGGGTTCTTCTAGTCTTGCTGCTTGTGATGGTATTTTTCGTGGGAGTATGGGGGAGTTTATTGGTGATTTTATGCTTTCTTTGATATTCAGACTGCTTTGGTTGCTGAGTTTTATGGAGTTATAGATGTTGTTGAAGAAGCTCCAAAGAGGGGTCTTACTAGTTTATGGGTTGAATGTGATTATGCCTTGGTTTGTGCTGCATTTACTGCTAGGACTAATGTCTTAATTACTATGGGGAAATCAGGTTTAGGATTTCTCACATTTTTCGTGAAGGGAATACATGTGCTGACAAACTTGCTAACTTAGGGTTTATTCATAAAGAACAATTTTATTGGTATAATAGATTTCCATCTAGTCTTTTCTTAGAATTCTTTATTAATAGGTATAGATTACTTAAGTATCACTTTTGTTAGTTTCTTTATATATATATATATATATATATATATATATATATATATATATATATGTGAGTTTTGATCTAGTCTCCCCATATTTGCTTGTATTACCTTTCTTTCTTTTTTAATAATACTTTATTCATGTGGTGGCATATGAGATGTCAAGTTTCATAGTGATGCCTAACATGAGAGCTTTAAAAAAAGTAGTTTCAAGTATTAATAAAAAATTATAAACTAGTTTCTAAATTGGTATTTAATATTAGCTACAGAGTTTTTAGCTACTAATTACTTTAAATTATAAATTAGTCACTATAAAAACTAATTTAGAATCTAAAATGTTTAGTATTTAAAACCTTTGTAATTAATGTTTGAAGCCAATTTAGAAACTAGTTTATAAATTTTTATTAAACTACTTTAGATTCCAATAATTTTTTAGCTTATAAAATAGTATCTAACTTAGGTAATATATTGATTAATTATTTTTTGTCTCTAAACTTAGTTGTTATTTAATAATTTTCTTATAGTAGATCTTTTAATTAGGTTATGTGAATCTTCACATTAGTCAATCGTATGAGATCTCCGATGAAGATCTCTCTTATGTTTTCTCTAATATAAGTGAGGATTTTTTTTTAAAAATAAAACCATAAAGTTCAAATATCAAGTTGAACTCAATCATATCACCTAAGAATCAAAATAAAAAATAATTCATAAACATCTCCTTGATTAAGGTGTTATTTAAAAATAAAAATAAACATGAGACTCATGTTGCAAAATTAAAAAAATAAGAGAAGTTTTTTATTTATATATTTTGAATTTGTTTTAATCAAATTTCATTACACGTTATTTTTTTAATACTAAATATAACTCCTCCTAACATTATCCAAACATAAAAGAACTTAAAGCATGTTTGCTTGTGCGACCTGTCCAATGGAACTATGGAAGCTGTTACAAGTAGCTTCTGAGAATTCTATTTTTTTTATGTCAAACGCGGAGAGATAGTACATCATCCATGTTATTAAATTCTTTCCCAAACATGTACCAAATAATATAAAGAATTTAATGTAAATTTCGTACATAAATTAATAACAAAAATTATAGCAATATTGATCCATAACTGTGAAAGCGAGTCTATTTCAAATATTAAAAGAGAATAAAGGTACATGTCTCAAACAATGAAACACAAAGATAACATGTACAAGGGTCCATTTCAGATCAAAAGCAACTCAGGTAATTACCCTTTCCTCCTCCCTCAACCTCCCAAATATTGACAAGTTAAGCCTTTATTCAATCTTCCACTGTTGCCTTCATATCTAGCAAAGAAAAGGATATTTTTTTTTAAAAGTTTTTATGTTAGGCATCACTATGCGACTTGACATCTCAGCAAGGTTAACATTTCAAGTAACAAAAATCATTTGCCATTACATGAAAAAAGTATTATTAAAAAAAAGAAAAAAAAATATGGAGAGACTAGACCAAAATTCATATGTTAACAAAAACGATACATAGGTAGACTATACCTATTCATAAAGAATTCTGAAAACATACTAGATGAAAGCATATTATACCAATGAAATGATTCTCTAAGAATAAATTCTAAATTAGCCAATTTATCAACACACACATTCCCTTCACGAAAAATATGAGTAACCCTAAACCTGATTTTTCCATAGTAATTAAACATCCACAAAACATTAGTTTTAGCAGTAAACGCAACACAAACCAAGGCAAAATCACATTCAAGTCATACATTAGTAAGTCCCATCTTTTGAGTTTCCTCCATAGCATGTATAACTCCATAAAATTCAGCAATCATAGGAGTCTGAACTTCAAGAAACATAGAGAATGCACCAATAAACTCCCTCATACTCCCACGGAAAATACCTCCACAAGAAGCAAGACCAGGATATCCCCTAGTAGCCCCATCAATGTTAATTTTAACCCAGCCTGGTGGAGGGAACTCCCATCTAACAGAAAGAGGACGAAGAACTTTACGAGTACGAATATTAATACCAAAAAACTTAATCACGTTGAAATCCAAAATATCATTCTTCATTAAAGCTTTAGACGAATTTCCCACTAGACAAGTTAAATCCTCAATTATCGAAATAGCCCTAGAAACATCAATCTTATCATGAAATCTAGCATAATTCCTCATACGTCATATCATCCAAATAAAAAAAAGTTATCACAGCAAGCTTAATCAATTTAACCAAATGACTATCATCACTCTTAATAAAACAAAGAAGATCAACCTTATTAGAGAAAAAAGAAGTAAGAAAATCTGTCGAACCCAACTCTAAATATGCAAAGCATTAGAACATTCAAAAAATAAATGCCTATCTTTGTTGGTGCTCCAAAGTGTCGATTTCTTCAACATTTGGCTGATAAAGTCAAATTTAAGCTAGCATCTTGGAAAGGTAAATCTCTTAGAATGATGGGTCTGATTCAGTTGGTTAATACAGTGATTATTGGATTTCTAGCTTATAGCTTTAATATGTATAAATGGTCTGTTTCACTTCTTAAGCAAGTTTAGCAGTGGTGTCGAAATTTATTTGGATTGGTGATATTATGAAAAAGGGATATAAAATAAACTCAACCCTACAGAAAACAAATATGTCATCAACATATAAAATATGAGAGAGTGAGATAACCTTGCGGACTAGCCATATGTAGAATTTTCTTATCATTCATAAGCTAATAGATACCTCTACCGAGAACTTCCTCTACAAGACAAAAGAAGTAAAGGAGACAAAGGATCACCTCGTCTAACACCTCGACTGCCATTTATTCTGATAAAAAGCATATCTGAACGGAGAATTGTACTAATCCTACCGACAAACGAGGGGTGAAAACCAAAGCGTGTCAAAACTGATAATAAGAACTTCCAACTCAGAGTGTCAAAGACTTTATGAATATCAACTTTGTAAGCCACATTACCTCTTCTAACCTTTTTAGAAAGCATGTTAATAGTTTCAGAAGCACTACCAATGCAATCCTAAATTTGTCTCCCCTACACAAACCCATAATGATTAGGAGAAATGATTTTAGCAGTCCCAAGTGCAAGCCTATCCACCAGTATCTTGGAAATAATCTTAAATTTGAAATTAGAAACAACAATTGACCTGTAATCTTTGAATCTTAGGAATAAGAGATACCACATTACTGTTCATTCCAGGGAGAACCAATTTTTGTTTAAAAAACTATTGAACAACGTTGCAAACATCTGTCCCAATAATTTCCCAGCAAGAATGATAGAAAACACCCCCAAAACCATTAGGACTAGGAGCACCATTACCATTAAGATTAAAAATAACATTCTTGATTTCCAAAAAATCAGGACATTTGCTCAACATCATATTCTCCTCAGAAGTAACTAGCTCAAGAACATAAGTACCAATAAAATCTTCCATATTGCTTGTATCCAGAACATTAGTAATAGACTCGACATAAATAATTTTATAAAAGTCCAAAATATGATCCTTAATGAGTTTAGGATCCTCAATAACCTCATTAACAATTTGTAGACGATGAATCCTACTAGAATTATTTCTCCTATTGACCATAGCATGGAAAAAAGCAGTATTACGAACCCAACCTTTAAACCATAACATTTGCCATTTCTTTCCAAAACAAATATTGACAGTGAAGAGCATGACCAAGCTCCTCCTTAGTAATCTTTTCTTGACAGAGAAGGCCATCGATATCAAACAAACTAGCAGTCTCTAATTTTTGTTGAATACCAAGGAGGAGACTCTGCTTAAGAAGAACTGCATTATGAACATTACCAAAAGAATTTTTATTCCAATCTCGGAACTCAATTTTCAACCTTTTTAACTTATATTGCAAAATAAACATAGGACAACCAACAACCTTATTAGCCTAAGAATCATGAATAATCTTCATACATGAAGTATCTTGAAGCCACATAGAAAGGAGACTAGCAAGACTAGCAAGAATAGGAGAATGATTAGAACAATTTTTAACAAGAACCTGATAAGTACAAGAATCTCATTCATCCAGACACACTCCATTACATAAAGCCCTATCCAGTCTTCTATGAATTCTATGCAACCCTCTCCTTCCATTACACCAAGTATAATAAGATCCAGTAAAAGGCATACAAGAAAGATAATTAGTATTAATCCAATCATGGAATTGATTACAAGAAACCTGATTATGAGTCACCCCTCCCTTTGCAGTCATCCGTCAAGAGCACAACATTAAAATCTCCCAGAATACACCAAGGCCCTGTGGAGAAACTAAGATCCCTCCACAAAAATCATCTAACCAAGTATGTGTTAGCATCATAAACACCTACAAAGCTAAAGCATTTATCATGCAGAAGGCAAGTTACAAAAATAAATTGAACATTGACAAGGAAATTTTGGACAAGATTAGGAACCTTCAAACACCAAAGCTTAGTAGCTTTATTAACAATAGGAGACGTAGCCACCAAATGCATATTAAAAAATTTGAAAAGGACATCGAAAGCATCAGTGTACGGCGTCATAGGTTCAATAAGAAAAACCGTGAGGGGTTTATGTAGTTTAAGTAAACTAATCAACATCTCCATAGTTTTGTGGTTTCCCAGTCCTCTAACATTCCAGAAAAATGAAGAGACCTTCATTGTGACGTTGTAGAGAGAACTGCCTTACCAGTTTGTTTAGATTTACAAGTCCCCTTTGGTGGTCTCCCTGGTTTTCTTTTAGTGCGAACTATTTCCTCCCTAGTATCACTAGATGCTCCTCCATCTCATTAGGATCAACACAAAATTTGGAGACAACCCGATTTTCAATAATGATGTGGTCAGAATTAAATTTAACAATGGTAGTCAGAATAAGTGACACACCAATACGAAGATCACCTCCCACTTCTGTAATTTCCAAACCATCAAGAGAGAAAAAGTGATTTTGCAAGACCAACGTATCATGATCAGGGAGTAGTGCCTTTACATCCCCAAGAGATTTAGCCTTTCGAGGGGAGGTATGACGCGACGGAGATGGTATAATCACAATAACATTGACCTCCACATGATGATCATCAATAGGAATCTTAATTGGTGCTTTAGCCCTCCAAGGAGAGGTAGGACACGACAGAGATGGTACAACCACAAGAGCAGAGACCTTCACATGATGATCATCAATAGGAGTCATAACTGAATGTACTGCAAGTTGTAACTTTGAGCCCTTGACTTGCATAACAACAGATGAATTCCTTACCAACCCTGATTCTGAAATATCCAAAGTAGGAGTGAACAACCCTTGCCTGGGTGAGGACCTATCATGACCCTTGCCTGCAAAATCATGCTTCCCTCCATCTCTTTTACCAGAAGCAAGGAGACCCAAGAGTGACCATGCATTAGCCTCTCTAGGAGCATCAGTTGTCAATTTATCAATAGGGCTTTCCACGAGCTGCGACTATGGATCTTTCTTCCGATACTCTTTACGTTGTTTAGGAACCGCAACCCTCCCCTATTCTCGTTCGTCAGAAGTTGTTTTTTGAGAAAGTTTATGTTGAAGTCCAGGAACACGACTTTGATAATGAATCTTTTAACATTTGTAGTATTTTTTTTTCTTATTGGATGAACATGCACGGTTTTCTAATAATTCAGTGATGTTATAATATTTTTGGCGGAACCAATAAATCCTTCAATGTTAATGAAAAGTTCTTAAAAATAACGTTTGTCATTCTTCATTTTGTTTCAAATAGGTCTTTATATATTATTATTGAAATATAATTTACTACTTGTATTTTAATAAAAAAAAATTCAGAAACTTGTATTTTAATAATAAAATACATACATTTTAATGATAATATATAGAGATCTACATAAAATGAAGATGGATGTGAGAAATATGATAGTTATTTTCAAGAACTTTCTTCTAATTTATTTATATTTTATGATTAAATTGAAACATGTCATGTTTTTCAAATAATTAAGTGATGTTACACTAGTGCAGATAAGTAAAACAAATGCGGCTATTTTAAATTTACAAATGCGGTCATAGAACCGCATTTGATCAACACGCATTTATAAATCTGGAATTTACAAATGCGGTCCTATGACCGCATTCATAAATCACATTTACAAATGCGGTTACCTAAAACAACCGCATTTGTATATTATTCTGAATTAGGGGTTTGGGGTTTAGGATTTATGAATGCGGTCTTGGTAAACACCGCATTCATAAATCACTATTTACAAATGCGGTCATTTACCAAGACCGCATTTGTAAATACTGAATTCCCATTTACAAATGCGGTCATTTACTGAGACCGCATTTGTAAATGCGAATTCACTATTTACAAATGCGGTCTTGGTAAATGACCGCATTTGTAAATAGTGTTTTTTTTTTTGGTACATCCTATTTTGTGCAGAAACCATATATTTAAATAACCTGCATAATGATCAAACCCAGCCAGACAAATACAAAAATGTAGTAACCAATTGAAATCATCAAAATGTACATTTACAAGTGATCAAATTACATATAATAAAACCACTAATATTGTTTACTTATGCTAGAGTTATAAAAATTAATGAAGTATGTGGACCAAGAATCTCTAACATATGAAATGCCTTCCTCACTCATTGGTGTTTCTTCTGTGAATAACTGCATTGCAAAGTTGACATAAATTAGTTTCTAGATATATATATGTTCAAGAATTATAAAAATGATTTAACATATACCTCCTTCCAACCAGTTTTAACACCTAGTCTTATAATGGTAATCATCCATTGCATAATGTAATAGCCACACTCATAGCTTCCTGGTTGTTTATTACACTATATAATTCAATAAAAAGTAATATGTTAGTATATTGATAAACAATGATAATAGAGAAAGAAAAAAATTACAAACCTTTACTCTTATGTAGTTCAAATTATTTGAACTGGATCGACCTTTTAGGATGTTATATCCACGCCATGAACTGGTTAATACAAAAAACCTCGTTAGTAGATGGTTAATTAGTAACATATACAAAGTTAAGTTTATACTATACTTACGTATCAATGATATCCTTAAATTTTGTGGGCATCTTCTTGTGTAGGGAACAGAACCACACAACAGTCTTATCAACCATTGATAAGACAAGTAACTGCCAATGATGCCTATATGATCATTGAAAAGAGTTAGTAAATATTTAAAACATGAAATAATAATAATTGATGACATATAATTAAACTTACTCATTAATGTAAGGGCATAAATAAATTTGTTTTCCCTCTTTTTCCAGGATGTTAGTGATGTATGCTTGAGTCTCAGTTGAGTTTGGTCCAACGGGATTAGTATATGCAGGATCTACGAATCCATACATATTTTCCTTCCCCTCAGTGATACAGACTCTATGCAAAAACCTACAAGTTTTTAGTTAAAGCATAATCAATAATAATTTAACATAAAGTAAATTGAATAATAGGTAAAGATACTTACATCATAAAAAATTGAATTATACTTATATTGAGCTCCTGTTTCCCAGATATAAATTCTGATAAATCTGTGTTGTAAATCATCAGTGGCAGTTCAGTGTTGATTTGAAAAAATGTATTATCCCACGGAACTGGAAAAGGATCATTGCCAATCTGACTAGCAATGAGACGTAGGGAAGCCATAGGATCGTCAACTGGAACCTCACGCTTCTTTTTCGGACTTGGTGGCTGAAAAGGTTCCTACAAGATAAACAACATTTGTATTAAATTATATGTAATATATAAATATAAATAAAAAATAATATAATGAAACGAAATTATTACATGAGGTTCGGGCATAGATCGAATGAGCTCTCTGGGCCAGGCAACGAATGTCTGAAATGCATCGGCCACAGTGGTTACCTCATCTGAAGGTAGTGGAACACGAGCATCAGGAAATCGTACTTTTTCAACTGTTACCTTCGCCACATCAGGGGAGAGAGGAACGTTATGTAAGGTGGTGGCGTTTTTATAGACTTTTCCAAGTGCCACCACCCGAGGAAGTTTGCCGCCCACTACCAGTAGCTCACAATCCTCTGTCTGCCCATTGATATCATCCCCTGATGTTGGAGGAGCCGCACAACTCCCCTTTGTGCTCTTGGGAGTGGGACTAACAAGGGGTTCAATCGGCTCAGCACAAACTTGTTGCGATAGAAACTCTTGTCGCATTCGATCATTCTCCTTTTTCATCTCCAGCCACATCAAATCAGTCTCCTTTCTCATCTCCTCCATTATTTCTTCACGTAACTTAGTCTTCATTTGAGTTTCCTTCTTGGAGGAGGAGGATGGCTGTCGTTCTGAAACTCCAAAATAAAGTTTAATTTCGACCCCTTGTCCAGCGGCACGAACACGACCAGAGTGTTCAGGTCGTCCAATTGCTTCAACCAGGATATCGTGACGACCTTCAGCAACAAATGTACCGTCGGATTCCAAGGAATCCTGCAAGAGTACACAAAAATCATATTTTCAATCATTAATATAATTAATGCTTTAAAAAAATTGAAAATAACAAAAATAACTTACAATTTTTTCGATTATAACCCCGGATTGCTCGGAACTTGGTGCACCCGACTTTTTAATTCGGGCCCTCTTCCATTTTTCATGGCGAAAAGGTGGTGGAGGAGAAGTGACCCCTGTTTCCACATTCTCAGAATACGTCCCCTGTTGAGATTTCTCCTTTTCCACCATCAGTGTTTGCTCAAGTTTTCTATACCCCGAACGAGACATAACGTGCGGGGTAAGATTCTTCAAAGCTATCTCTTGAGCTTTCTTCCGACGATCCTGTCATAATTGAAATAAACAAACTGAAGTAAATAAGATAAACTTATTAATGTTATATAAACAAAAAAGTTACTTCCCTTACCATCCAAGCCTCATTTTCACGGCTTTCTCTAAAAAGACGCCATGTCTCTTCATCAATATGTTGGTACTTTAAACATGGATTTTCGTCTTTAAGGTCGCCAAAAATGTATCTGGAAGTCAGTCTTGACTTAAAGGTACGAAATTTAAGTGCGATATTGGATAATATCTTTGATCGAAGCGGTTCCACATCAGGAATGTCAAAGTTTGCCTAGAAAATAACATCATCAAATTAAAATTAATTAATCAATATTAAAAAGCATTATATGATAACAATAATAATGTAAAGCTTACCAGAACATCCTCCCATAGCATGTTCCGATCAACCTCTGAAACCTCATCCCATGAATTAATCAAAATGGAGAGCCTCTCACGAGAAACAACTCCAAGATAGCTCATAAACTCATCTGCCTTAGGACCAAAAGCCACTCCAGTGTTGACGTCAATGTCAACATGTGTCTTCTCACCAACAGCACGTCTCAATGCAAGACGCTTCAATCTAGTAGGTCCTCTACTGCCTCGTCCAGATCGAGGTCTGTCTGGAGTCTGGTCGTCATCCATGTCTCTGTTAAAAAAATTAGGTAACAAACATTAGTTAATGTGCATCGAATTAAAATCATATAAAAATAATACAAAAAATTCTAAATGTTTATTTACATGTTGCATGTGGGTTGAATGTTTATATGTAAATTCCTTCACTATGGTCTTTACGGGTTGCATGTACATCATCAAGTACATCGTCATCTTTATTAGTTATCATTGGTGTGAATGAACGAGTTTCGCCATATTCAATATCATCTATGGCTTCCCCTTGTTTTTTCCCGTGTAAAACGACATACCAATGTTCTGACGTAGGATCTTTCACATAGAAAACCTGAGATGCTTGTTGAACCATTATAAATGGCTCATCTCGATACCCTATCTTTCGAAAGTCCACTAGTGTGAATCCTGATTCATCAATTTTAACCCCACTTTTATTATCAACCCATTTACACTTGAAAACTGGAACGGAAAACTTAGTGTAGTCAATCTCCCATATCTCTTCTATAAACCCATAGTATGCCATTGATCCAAGTACTGGATTTGTATCTTTCGAAGTCGAAAACTGCATTGACTCGGCTTCAAGAGTAACACCAGAATTTTGAACTGTACTCTTTTCATCAAGGGACTTCGTGTAAAATATACAATTATTCACTTCGTACGCTGTACATGAGATGACATCAAACTTCAATCCAGCAGCCAACCAAGTCAAGGTCTCTGATGCCGTTGAATCCTTGAACACCTCATCTTTAAACCAAGGCATGAAAGTTCTATTATGTTCCATCAAGACCCATTTCTCTGCTTGTCTTGGGTTATTTGCCTTCACAATGGCTTTATGAGCTTCTATGTAAGGTACAACTTCATCTGTGTTATTCAATATGTACAAATGTGCTTGCAAGACTTCTGATCGAGATTTGCTTACAATATTCACACCACGTAAACATTTACTTGTAGAACGCCTGTGGTGCCATGAATTAGCTGGAACACCTATTGGATTTGCTTTTGTCATGTACTCTGAACAAAATTCAATACTTTCTTCAGCTATGTACCTTTCAATCATTGAAGCCTCTGGACGATAATGATTTTTCACATAACCTTTCAAAATTTTCATATACCGCTCAACAGGATACATCCATCTTAAGTACACTGGTCCACACAATCTAACCTCTCTTACCAGATGCACCACTAGATGAACCATGATGTCAAAAAAAGACGGAGGAAAAAACATTTCCAATTCACACAAGATAACAACAATTTCATTTTGAAGTTCATCTAGTTTTGAGGGATCAATGACTTTACAACAGATGGAAGAGAAGAATGAGCACAAACGGGTTATGGTATGTCTAACATTTTTTGGTAAGATCCCACGGATAGCTACCGGCAACAACTGATGTATCAAGATGTGACAATCATGAGACTTCAACCCAATTAACTTCAAATCTTGCATTGACACTAGACTCTTCACATTTGAGGAATGTCCTTGTGGCACTTTCACACCCTTTAGACATTGACAAAAACTAATTTTTTCATCTTTTGACATTGTGTAACAGGCTGGGGGCAAATATGTACGCTTACCCATTTGTATGGGTGCCAACTCGCCGCGTATGTTCATCTCAATCAAATCTAAACGAGCATTTAGACCATCCTTCGTCTTCCCGTTAATGTTAAGAAGTGTACCAATTAAGCTATCACACACATTCTTCTCAACATGCATTACATCTATACAATGTCTGACTTCTAACCTCGACCGGTACGGAAGATCAAAGAAGATTGATTTCTTCTTCCAAATATTTGTCACAGATGACTTTTTTTTGGACTTGCCGAAGGTGTGGTCTATGTTATTTACCTTTTCGTAAACCTCAACACCGGTTAATGGAGTTGGTGGACCACTACCCTCTTGGTGTCCATTAAAGGCTTTTTTCAACCTCCGGTAAGGATGATGACTTCTAAGAAACCTCCGATGCCGAAGATATACTGTTTTCCTTCCATGTTTCAATTGTTGAGAAGCAGTGTCTTCTTCGCATATTGGACACGCTTTGTGACCCTTAACACTATAACCTGATAAGTTACCATATGCCGGAAAGTCATTGATGGTGCAAAATAACATGGCATGAAGCTTGAAAGTTTCATTAGCAAATCCGTCAAATACTTCGACACCCTGGTCCCACATTAACTTCAAATCTTCAATTAGGGGACTTAGATAAACATCAATATCATTCCCTGGTTGTTTCGGACCGGATATCATCATAGACAACATCATGTATTTTCGCTTCATGCACAATCCAGGAGGTAAGTTGTAAATAACTAGTAATACAGGCCATGAACTGTGATTTGTACTCATATTACCAAACGGATTCATTCCGTCTGTAGCTAAACCAAGTCGGATATTTCTTGATTCTTTACCAAATTCTGGAAAGTCATCATCAAATTTCTTCCATTGAATAGAATCAGCTGGATGTCGGTACATGCCATCGCATTTCCTCTCATCTGCATGCCATCTAAGATTCTTAGCATCGTCTGGGTTTGCAAACAAACGCTTCATCCTTGGAATGATGGGAAGATACCACATAACCTTCATTGGGGGTCCATGCTTTTCCATGTCATCAATAGAATCATCATCTTTTTGTTTCAACTTATAACGTGATAACCCACACCTCGGACAACTTTTCAACAATTCAAAATCTTTCCGGTATAATATACAATCATTAGGACATGCATGTATCTTTTTGTACTCCATACCCATTGGACAAAGAATCTTTTTTGCCTCGTAATTACGATTAGGTAGACTATTTCCCTCTGGAAGCATATCCTTCAACAGCTGGAGCAATTCCGTGAAGCTTTTATCAGTCCATCCGTTTATTGCCTTCAAATTCATCAATCTTAACACCGCCGACAACCGTGTGAAGTTAGTTGATCCAGGATACAAAGGAGTCTCTGCATCTTTTGACATACTTTCATATCCATGCGCTTTTGCAAAACACTCAGCTCCCACATCACGAATCATGTCCTCCAATCGATCATCATCTCCATCATCGTGTACTGCTTCATCCATGGTAGAACCCACATATTCTTCAGTTACGGAAACACGTGGTAAATTTAATAATTCACCATGCCATGTCCAAGTTGTATAAGATCGAAGAAACCCATCACATAGCAGGTGTTCCCTCATGATATTCACATCCAATATCCTTCCATTCAAACAGTTAACGCACGGACACCTGATCTTTGCTCCATCATGACCACTAATAATCGCGTTACGCTGCGCAAATTGTATAAATTCCTCTACTCCCCTTTCGTACTCATCACTTATACGAACAACATTAATCCAACTTGATCCATTATATATTCTGGAATATAGTTAGGATTTTCTAATAATTAGTATTCTCTTCAATCTCACACATTTGCCGAGGGTCGAACACCCCCGGACTCAATCCAAACACGATATTTCTATTATAAAAGTAACAATAACTAACATAACATAAAACTTTTATTAAAATGTAATTAACAACTAACTAAATATGTCACTTCTAAAATTAAAATTCTAGAACAAAGTTTAATACACATAGAATTATAATTCCATAAAGATTAATATCATATTCATTTTTATTTAAGTAAAAGTAGTTTAAAGTGACAATTATAAAAAATAAATGATGCCAGGAAAAAAATGAAAGATATGCAAAGAGAAAGTGCAAAAAATAAAAATAATTACATGCAGAATTAGTGTTGTACGCTCATATTCTAGTTATTTGTTATTTATTATATATACTATAAAAAAAATTATTAAATAAAAATTAAAGATAAAAAATAAAAAATTATTAAATAAAAATTAAAGATAAAAAATAAAAAATTATTAAATAAAAATTAAAGATAAAAAATAAAAAATTATTAAATAAAAATTAAAGATAAAAAATAAAAAATTATTAAATAAAAATTAAAGATAAAAAATAAAAAATTACTAAATCAAAATTAAAGATAAAAAATAAAAAACAAAAATAGAATTTATATATAATATAAATTTAAGAAAATAGAAATTATATAATACAAAAATTCAAAATACACACAAATATATAAATTATTAGTTATTAGTTATACATTCCAAGTTGTATTAGTTATTAATTAAATATATATTATAATACAGAAAAATAAAAATTCAAAATATTAAATATGAATTCAAAATTTTAAATATAAATTCAAAATATTAAATAAATACAACACCAACCTTTAGGTTGATGGTGATCGGAGACGAAGACGAAGGCGTAGGCGAAGGCGGTGACGGAAGCAGTGGCGGTGGCGGAAGCAGTGGTAGTGGCGGTGGCGGAGCAGAAAAAACCAGCGAACCCAATAGAACAGTAACCACCTATATGCAGAAAACGAGTAAGGAAACGAAATGACAATGCCAAGGAAGTGAATAATGACAATGACAAAAACGAAAACGAAAACAAACGTTGAAGCAGAGAGAGCTGAAACTTACAATGCAAAGCGGAGAGAGCTGAGAACGTTGAAACGAAGAGCGGAGAAGACGAAAGTGAAAGTGAAAACTAGTGGCGCGCTTCTATTTTTAGGGTAAAATTGATTTACAAATGCGGTTCTAGGGTAAGACCGCATTTGTAAATCAATTAAAATGAATTACAACTGTGGTCATAGTAAAGACCGCATTTGTAATTCATTCTGAATTGAATTACAACTGCGGTCATAGTAAAGACCGCGACCGCAATTCAGAATGAATTACAAATGCGGTCTTTACTATGACCGCAGTTGTAATTCATTTTAATTGATTTACAAATGCGGTCTTACCCTAGAACCGCATTTGTAAATCAATTTAATTACAAAAATGCCACCGCGTTTTTTACAAATGCGTTTAAACGCAAAGCCGCACTAAATAAATGGTCGTTGTTTTCAAATTTTGTACTAGTGTTATATGTTGCGCTGAACGATCTTTTTAGTATTTGAAAGTGTATTTTTTTTTTCATTTAGTCCTTTAAATATTACTAAAAGTTCCTTAAAAGTGATTTTTTTTCTTTCACATTCATTGTTTTATTTTAAATAGGTACTTATATACTATTATTATTATTATCATCATCATTATTATTATTATTATTATTATTATTATTATTATTATTAAAATGTAAAGTCCTTACACATATGGACTAACTTGTATTTTAATGATAGAATGCATAAACTAAAATACATTTTAATGATAAAATGCAGGATCTACTTGAAATGAAGATGAACGTGTGAGAAATGAAAAATATTTTCAAGGACTTTTTCTAATTTATTTAAAATTTTGAATTACATTGAAACATTCATACGCAAGCATATTAACTATTCTACCGATATTTCCTACAAACACTTAGAAAATTAAGACATGAGAAATTTTTACCGAATCTTCAATATGTAAAAGTATTATAAATTTTATTTTTTAAATTGAGTTTAAAGAAACAATTTTTAATATTGCCTTCATCAAAAACTTGGCTTTAGACGATGGAAATGCATCAAATACTAATCATGAATGTCTTCACCAATGCTTCCCAATAACTTCAGAAGTTAATATATGAGAGAAATTTAGGGAAACTTGTAGACTTTATGTTTTTTTTTAAATTGAATTTGCAAAAACGGTTTAAACATAGTCTTGAAAAATATTTGTTTTAGCAATTTTTTGTAATTTAGTTTGGAGAAGAAATTTTAATATAGCTTTCAAGAAAAACTTGCAATGCTGATAAAAAAAACTTGCAATGAAAGAAATTTTTATTTGTAGATTGAATTAGTGGAATCTAATTTAAATTTAATCCAAATTCAAAGTAACTAAAATTTTGATCCCTAATTTAAAACCCATTTATTACCCACTTCAGAATCTATTAATAACAAAGCAAACCATCAATTTTTAAAATAATTTTAAATTAATTCATACAATAGTTAGATTCTTATTTTTTTCCTCTCTCTACTAAAGAATTTATGAAATACTCCCAACATCTTCCTCCACATTTTCCCATAACCTCAAAATTTGGTTTCATATTAGCACATATATTTGAGACATGTTTTGGAACACCCCACAAATACAAGTTTGAGAAAACCAAGGATGAAACCAAATTAAATTTAGTGTGGAAACCTAGTAAGAGGAAGTAAAAGTGGTAAACGGTAAATCATAGCCAAAACCACACGCAAAGATAAATTTAGTTGTGTTCACGCAATAAATTTCAAAAAGTTTGAACACACAATTTAACTAACTCGCAGTCACATTAAATCATTGAAGCCTGGTAAGTTCTTAACCTAAATGCAACCCAACCGCAATACCAAAACCACTCTAACAATCACAATCAACAACCCTTACAAAGTTCGATCCAAATAATAAAACCATAGATTACTAGCCTAAGGAAATATTCAAAGCCTAATAAAGTAAGATTCATCATGGTCAACGCAAAAAACAATCAATAGCCCCACATGCAATCCAATTCGGACGGTACAATCGACATGCCAGAGCTGCCGTCAACCACCCTCGGATCCTCCGGCGCCGGAAAGTTTGCGACGGCGCTAAAATTTGCTACGTCAGTGCCGCCATGGACCACGGGAGGGAAAAAGAAGGGGAGGTTAAGGTTGTCGTGCAAGGACCTCAGACATGGGAAGGCAGACAGTCCAACGTTGTTCCTGTGAAAGCGGGAGAAAGGGTCGAGTGGCGGCTCCGGCTGCGGAACGAGCTGGTTGAAGGCGGAAGCGTCGGTGGATATAGTGGAGAAACAGGACACGTGCTCCCTTTGGTTGGCGGCGGCTGCGGCGGCGGCGGCGCTTTCGAAGGAGTAGGTTTCGCGGTCGTTGAATGTTGCGACGGCGCTGCTGCTGGCGGCGTATGGAGAAGATTCTAGAAGCGGTGGGAGGTAAATGGAAGAGGGTGAACCCGGTTCGGGGCAGAGACTCATGTTGCTGCTTGTGTTTGATGTGCTTATTCTCGTTTTCTTGGAACCGCCGGTTGCTGCGGCGGCTGACACAGTGGAGGCACCGCCGGTGTTGTTCTTCTGAAACACACGCGATATCACCCACTCATCCTTCCAAATTTCAAAAAAGAACAAAAAATTAGCCCTTTAATTAATCAATCAATGAAAGTGCAGTTGCGTATAAGAATAATAAAACAATGTCTATGTATACACCGTTTTTCTTAAGAAACCCTATATAAGCTTTTTAATATAGTAGTAAATTTAACATTTTTAATAAATTTCATCAAAATAATGAACTATGTTTATCAAAAAACACAAGTAATAATACTCGCAATTTGTCATAAGTTTTATTGGATAAGAAGGTTTACCATGTGTGATAATAAACAAGTAACTGTTTATAGAGTGCAGCAGAATGTCTTAAAAAGGAGATCAAGAAGCAGGATTCAGGATCTTATGCTTGGTAGCAGCACTGAGGGTGAGGGTAAAAAGTTCACTAATGATAATGATACAGTGGCTAAGTTGCTGTGCCCTTTTGATGATTATACCTTGTTGTCATCATTTTGATAATAGTTTATATTCCCCATGTAGTGCAAGCTTGTTCATGCTAAGGAACGTGCCTTTGCACTAGAGGGTAATAACCGTTGGCTAAGTGGTAGAACCACAGCTTTAGAGTATTTGTGAAACTAAGAAACTATGTACTATGAAGTCCAATCGTGAACCGAAATTCCAAAATCAAAAGGAAGAGAAAAACCACGAAAGCAATAAATGAAGTCCAATTAAAGTGATTCAGAAGAAATGTGGTGTTAGAGAATGACAATGATGATGAATTTGGTTACCTTGGAGCTTCTAGAGAGGTAGTGGTAAGCGAATTTGCCTTCTAAACGATACTCATGCATGACCCAGTTGCTCTTTTCACCCTTTGGAGCTCTTCCTCTATAGAAAACAAGGGTTTTCTTCATTCCAACGAGGGAACAGGTTTTGGAGCTATAGATCTCCCGGTCTTTTCCAGTGGCTTTCCAATAACCAGCTTCTGTGGCCCTGTTGGTGCGTAAGCCAGTTGGGTACTTACGGTCACGAAGGCTATAGAAGTACCATTCCTTCTCCCCCATCTTTGCTTTCTCTGCCACGAAAACACCAACAACAACAACAAAGTGAGAAAACAACATGATCTTAGGTTTTCAAAACACATATCCGCAAACTAACTTTCCAACTTTCAAAACGAGTACTATTTCTTAGTTCTGTATATATCAAGTTCATCTTATTATTACTACATACGTAAGTTAGATGTAAACAACAAGACATTATGAGAGTTCTGTTTACTAGTTACCAGGAAGCTCCCATGGCTCGCACTTGTTGAGGTCGACTTCAACTATGGCTCGGCCAGTGAAGGAGCTGTCTAGAACCTTCTTGAGGAGGTAGTATGTGATGAGTTCCTCATCGGTGGGGTGGAACCGGAAGCCAGGAGGTAAATGTTGTTCATTGTTGTTGTCGAGGTGAGGGTGGTGGCGCTGATTGTAGTAGCCACTATCCATAGGAGCATGCAGAAGAAAGAGAAGAAGAAGAAGAAAACGAGGAAGTTATAAACCAGGAGAAGAAGATAAGGGCAAAGAGACAAGGAGAAAGAGAGAAAAGAAAAGGGCACAATCTTTCTCAAAGGAGGAAATTGATCATTAGAATGGGAATGTTGGATTCAAACACATCATGGCTCTTCATTATATAGCGAATGCAATGCTAAGTAGTGTGTGTGTTTTTTTTTCTTCTTTTTTCTTGTGGAGTAAATTTATGGAGGTGGCAGAGGGAAAAAGGTGAAATAAAAATAACAAAGTGTGTGTGATATATGATATGATAGGGCAAGAAAAAAAGAAGAAGAAAATTGTAAACTCTTTGGTACTATCATTGTAATATTATATTGTAATTGTATATGAATAATTCAGTTAAAAAATGAAGTTTTTATTGAGTAGTGTCCTTTTGTTGTGATATCTCTTTAACTCCGCTAGCGTCCTTATCATATCCCACAATTCTACAGGGCTAGAGAGAGAGAGTGATGCGTAGGAGGGAGTGGTTTCTGAGGCTCTGCTTTGAGTATGCGTGCGTGTGTGAGGAAGTGTGCAGGTATTCCTCTGTCAGTGAGTTACAAGGAGCAGCAGAAAGTAGTTGTATTCTATATACGTATGAGAAGTAGAAAACACATTTTTATAAAAATACATAATTACAAAAACAGAAATAATACTTTAACCACCTTCATTCATTCAAACACCAATTTTATTAGCCAAGTGTTAAAAAAGTGGTTCAAATTTAGGTTTTTGTCCTAAAAGTGTGCAATTTTCCTTTATGAAAATAGGTCAATTTTTTATTTTATTTTATTATAATATTGAATAAATACTGTCTTAATAAAACAATTTTGTGTGAGAAAGTGTGATTAAAAAATAATCTTAATATTGATAAAATTTGAAATTACAATCGTGTAATGATAGAATGATTTTGATTAAAATATTATACGAAATCTTGTTATTCATACACAATTTTAATTATTTTCATTTAATATTGGAATCATGTTGTTTTTTACGACTTATTTAATTTTATAATATTTTTTTAATTATCAAGTTAAATTAATTATTTTGATGAAAAAACCTTTAAATCTGTCCTCTTCCTTAGTGAATTTTCGTAAAAGCTCATTCATTAAAATTTTAATAAGTTGTATTTAACTCTTATTCTTGTATTACTATAAAAGGGAATTTAATTTTACCTACACAGAAATAGATTATGTATTATATATACATTATATTTCAATGAGAAACTAATATATATGGTAAATTTATTAATATTTATAATAATCATCATAAAAGTCCTGGTCTGAATAATATATAACTATTAAACTCAAATTTAAAAGTTCTAAATATTTTGATATAAGTTTTCTGTCTCCTTTTCCACAAATTTTGGTACCCTCTTGGTCACAACCTTCACGATCACATATTCCCTTTCAAAGTCTATTCTATATTTAATTTTCTTCTGTGATAGATAATTATTTGTGTTTCTAGGTGCTTGGTCAATTGTGTACCAGATTTATGGTATCTCAGTAGCTAGAAGTAGTAGATATTGAATTTGGCTACATTAATGCAGTGATTTCCTATATTTTAATTGTCATTTGCAGTGATTTTGTCACAGCATAGAACACTTTTATGCATGATTAAGTGCTGTCACCTTTTATGTTACATTCAAACTTTTACTTAAAAATTAAAAGGGTAATGACAAAAAAAAGTAAAAATAAACAGTAATTGAAATAAAATGAAAGATATAAATATTATTTAGATCAATATAAAACAAAACAAAAAACAATTTCTATTTTATAAACCAATTTTAATGTTTGTAATAGAAAATAAAAGTAAATATTGAAATTCTACCAATTAAAATGTTAATTTTAAGAAAAAAAAAATAGGATTATTGATGATTCTCCTATAAGCTTTTTGGATTTGTTTTTGGCAAGATTGGTTCTTAGGGAGTAGGGTGGTCATAGGTTTTGCCGACCTTATTTTTTTCATTTACAGTACTGAAGGCTTGTCTATTCTTTCTTTGTGTGCATTAATATCATTATGGTAAAATGATTGGCTGCTTAAAACTTTTTTTTTTACTACTTTTAAAAATCTTCTCCCTTAAAATGATTTCTTATATGAGAAACAAATATTTCTTTAAAATAAATTAATTAAGTAATTTGTAAGGATTTAGAACAACTTTAGAGGATAAATGATATATTTTAAATGATATATAAATATTTTATTAAAGTGAAAAGAGTATATAAATATAAAAAAAAATAGTTATTTGAGTATTTTAAAAGAACCATCCTATCTCTCTAGAATTTTTTTTCTTTTTCTTTCCTTTGTCTTCTTTCTAACTTTGTGAACCCATATGTCATCCGACCAATGGTCAGAGTCTAACATCGGACTCCTGCAAACAAATACTACAAGACTACTCGATCAGAATATTAGTCAGAGTAAGTTCATTTTTGCTCTTTCTGTTTTTGAGTCAGTTTTAAGTTTGTTTGGTTAATATAAGTTGCATGTGGTGTTTTAACTTCATGATTAGTCTCTATTAGTTTAGAGTCCTACTGGTATGGCTAGATCATTAATCTAGACTTTGTGGTGCAGGTTAAGCTATCCTTGGGTTTTGTAGGATTGGAGATCTTTATAAGCACACCTATTCAAACTCAGGTAAAGAAAGCTAGTTTTAATTTTCAATAGAACCCTAAGTTAGAAGATCTGGATGTGAGGTGGCATGGTCACTAGCTTCAGATCTTCTTGCAAGATTATTTGTTTTTTGGTATAGTAATGTATTGATTGAAATTAAAATGTGAAATGAATGATTTTGTTAATTTGGTATAGTATATGTTGATTTGGATCTGAATAAGTTATTGAATGTATTTTGATTGAGATTGAAAGTGTTTGAATGGTAGTATGAATTTATTTGAGTTGTAATATGATTCATTTGAAGTTATGAGATTTGTAAGTATGGGTTGTTTGAATATGGAGGTAGAAATTAGTTTAGAAATCATGAATAGTTGAGTATAAAGGTTGATATAAGAGCTCAATGGGAGTACCTTTACAACTCTAAGAAAGATGATGCTTTTATGGTCGAGTATGTTAGATGAAATTCAAGTTTGATTATGAATTCTGGCGAAAATCTTGAAACATAATAGTTTTCTGAAGTTTTATTCAACATTTTTTGCTTAAGTAAGATATTTTCGCTCAAGCCAAAGATCCTCGGTCAAGCTAGAATAGTGCAATGAAATATACCTTGCTCTCAGACTTATTTTCACTCAAGCGAGAAAATTATCGTTCAAGCAAAAATTGGGTGAAAATGAGGTGCTCTCTTGTCCATTTCCGCTGAAACAAAAATAGGGTGAATTTTTTAGGTGCTCTTGAATTCATTTTCGCTCAAGCAACTAGATTTTCGCTAAGGCAAAATTATATTTGCTCAAGCTAAAAAAAAATTAAATTTGGATTTTTGCTTTTGAAAGACTGGTTCATTTCTGTTTTATTTTTTTAATTCAAATTTACAAGAAATTTTAATTATATATTTTATTGAAAATATTTTGTTTTATGTGTTTTATGTGATTTTTGGATGAATTTTAGTTTGATTGAAATTTTAAACTTTGGTGTAATTTAATGGTTTGATTAGGTGTGATAATATGAGATATGAAAATGTGATCGAGACATAGTATTTTTAGAAAAGGAAATATTGTGTTGAGATTGTTAGGATTTGCATTGATTAGGGATTGTCTAGAATGAGGTATCCTAACTCTCCTAATATATTAGAATCATATAGATGAAGATTATCAGGTGTTGAGAGGTGAAGGAGATTCATATGATTTTGTCTGCAGTTTGAAATATAATTGGGTCTTATAGGTCATATGAATTAACCTTGCCATATGAGATTATTATGCGCATAACTGTGTGAAATTTACAGTGAGATAGTATGACAAGTGCAGATATCTGAGTCTAAGTCAACGCACGAGTCTTCATAAAGTAGAATCAAGTGTCTATGTATGTTGATCAGTAGAAGTCTGTCATGAGAAATATGAGTTATGAATCATTATAGATACTTGATTGCTTTGAAAAATGTATTAGAATTGATAAATTGGTGTTTATTATTTATAGTGACATTTATATTAGAAGTTTTAAAAATAGTTAGCTTACCTTTTTGTTTGTGTTGTGTTTGTTTTTTATCTGTGATGATCGTGTATTTACACGAGAGAAGGTGATATTTCAGGTAATAAAACTTCACTCTGAGCTGACGGAGCAACTTATGTTTGTTTGATATTTTATTTTAAGTTATGTATATATTAAATGTGTGTGTGTAAATATTTAATTAGATATTGCATGCATATTATATTATTTAAATATGGTACGTAGGGATGTTAAAAAAATAATTGTAAAAGGAAAAGATATATTAGCAAATATTTTAAAAAAAAATATTCAATGTCCTCAAGTATGGAATTTATATTTCAATTTCTTGATAAATTTGATTGGAAATATGTGAAGAGATTTTTTTATAAATACAAACTTCAATCGAAGTAAGGGGAGCTAATATTACCTTGATTGACAATTATGATTGTTTATAGTATGAAATGCATGGAGTTGGATGTGTGTGAGTCATAAGATTTTTTGAATGAGTATATGGTTTTGGAACTTGCATTTTGTAGTTCTAAGTATGAAATAACATTGTTTATGAGTTTGTTAAGAAAATAAATCCTTGTGAAAAATGTTTGTTAAGTTTTTTGGATTGCTCTCAGACCAAATATCACTCCAATGACAATTTTTTGCTTAGGTGAAGCTCAAGTGGCATGCATTAATTGCACTAATTATCTTATATCGCTCAAGCAATAACTTGCATCTTGAGGGAGAGAGTTGTCAAGACAATTCTCTTGTCACTTCAAGCATGTCACTCAAGTATTGCACAGAGTGCCCAAATAATATATATTATGGCTCAAGTGTTGATTATTAATGCTTAAGTGTGTTGTAAAGAGAATATAGACGTGTCAAAACATTTGGTTGAGTATGACGTGTGTCATAGGCACTCAAATACCAGTTGGATGCTAAATCATCCTAAGGTAGTGAAGGTGGTTTTGAAACTTCTTGGATTACTTCCAACAACGTGATAGTCATTCAAGTGTTGGTTGTAATGTGATGGATGTTCAAGTGATGGACGCTCAAGCGTTGAGAACGTCCCTAGAGCAAGGAGAACCATGTAAGGGTGATGCTCTCAGGTTGCATTTTTCTCAAGTGATGAGTACACCGCTTAAGCGGAATGGTTGTTGAATTGTTTATGTTAAAGAGGTTTATCAAGTGAGAGAAGCTTGCTCAAGCAATAGTCTGCTAGTATATGATTGTGAAAACATTATAGAAAAAATGGTTGAATTGTGTATTTAAATTTTTTGGAAACTTTTTAGAAACCTTTATCTTTAAAAAGGCAAATAGACAAAGTTTAATAATGTGTTTGACGAAGCTTGTTGTACCGATAAGGTAATCGGGGGTGATGACGTGGCAGCAAGCGATAATATAGGCGTGTTGAACGGGACACCTTGTTGACAGAAGAGAAGTACATCGGGAAGTCTGTGTAGTCGTCGATCGTTGACTTGGCGTTCTCCGATCTCTAGTGTGTGTAACCGGCGGTCACCAGAGTTGCGTCATAGTTACCATATGTGTGTACTAGGAGATCAGGTGGTTAGAGACCACCGAAAGGGGCACATCGCCGAAAGATCAGGAAAGCTTGCTTAAGGTTTCCAAGGGGTACAAGTTCGGGGGACTAGTGATATGCTTGTCACGCAGCAGTGGAGGATGAGGTTATCAGATGATCATTCCCTAGCCAGAGGTCGGGGCAAGGGAACAGTTTCTCAGAACAAGCATGGTGTGCAAGTGAAGCAGATCGTGATAGCGGCAGGCGAGACCACAGAGAAGGTGTGCATGGTAACATCCCGTACTCGCCACTTAAGGGGGTCGCGCTCCAAGGAAAGTTGAGCACCAAGTTACTCCTTGTATGGGTAACTTAGTCGAATGGCTTGAAGAGTAGAAGTGACGCTCAAGTCGAGGAGGCTCCAGATAGCGACACGTGTACAGCTGGATGTGAGCCACGTGTCCAGAGGTGTAACCGTCAGGAGAGAGAAAATTCTCAGGTATATAAGGAACACTTAATAGACTTTTGAGGTACGTTTTCATAATACTTTCTAGGACACTGAGATTCACTGCGCACGGTTCCTTGAGTTGAGATATTCTCTCTGAGTTTTTGGTGATTCCGTCACTGACTTGAGCGTTGGAGCGCGATCGGCCGCAGCGGCGCCACTTTGTTTTCTTCAGGTTCTTGCGAGGAATTAGGGCATGAGGAGCAAAGGCTAACGTGGTGCGAAGCTGATCAAGAGGAGAGACCTTTGACGTGGCAAGACTCTTGCACTCAGGTCAACCGGCAGGATCACTTGTCAAACACAACTTCAACATGACAAATACATTGTTAAAATCTTCTTTTACAGAATATGTTTTCATAAAATTTTCCTCCTTAAGTTAGTTGTAGATAAATAATATGCAACAAAAAAGGATAAGAGATACAAAGAATTACACGCGTTATTTTTGTACTGGTTTATCTAAAGCACATAGACTACGTACAATTATTGATCAACCCGATCAAGTTTTCAACGTAAACTACCACTACAAAATACAAGTATTATTTGGACTCAACCACTGGACACATTACAAGTATTCTTTGGACACAACCACTTATGGTTATGCTAGAAGTACTATTTTAACACAATTGTTTTTTGCTAAGTTACAAGTTTTCTTTGGACACAATCACTTCTAGCTAAGCTACAAATATTGTTTGGACACAACCACTTCTAGATAAGTACGAGTATTGTTTGGACCAAATCACTCATGGCTAAAATAATTTGATAAACAAAGGTTGTGATCTAAAGATCATAGGGCTTTTCTCACTAAAAGCAATTAATGTTCTAACATAGATACGATTTTGAGCACTCTTTTAGCTAGTTATGAACACAAATATAGTTTTTTCTCACACACAAAAAGGCTTAGGATTGCTTGAAATCACTTTGAACAAATTTTATAAGCGTCTTCAACCTTTCTTCTTCACAAAAATATTCTTTATATATACCTGAGAAAAAGAGTCATTGTAAATTTTTAAGCACATTTTTCAAGGGATCTTGATGTAGACATATTGTTGCAAGATCCTCTTGAGAAAAACAAAGAGATGAACATTCCTTGTACACAAAGAATAATTATTTATAAGTCTTTAATGTGTATTATGAAATGTTTAAAGCTTATCATTTATCAAAGAAATATACTTATCATTTGTCTAAGATAAAACTTATTAGACGAAGAGTACTAAGCAAGACACTATCGTTTATTAGATAAAGAACATAATAAAAAATGTTTGTGTTTGTTAAGATAAACAAGGCACTTGCATCTGAAAAGACCTTATGTTTATATAAATATGTTTCAAACCTTGTTGTTTCATAACAAAATCATAACCAAATTAAAAGGTATGTTGAATTTTAATCTAACAATGACATTGTTGTATTTTTTACATGTTGAGATTTATATTTTTTATACATATTTGTGGATGGCATAATGTAAAAAAGGTGAGATTAGTTGTATTTAGTTTGGAAAAATGTATGATTAATGTTGAGAAGCATGACATAGTGTATGCATAACATATGTCTTTTTAAGTGACCCTTCATTTATGGTCAATCCTAGTTGGACAATATATATACATGTATATGTGTTGATATATATGCATATAAGGTTTGGCCCTAAATGGATGGTTTGCATAGGCCTTGATGGGTGGTGTAGGGATACATTGAATGATATTGATAAACATGACACTTACGTAATAGATGTATTCTAACTTCATTATTGTCTAGTCACTAGACAAGACTTCAGGTGGTGAGAAACTTAAGGATACTTAAATTTAGCTTGGTAGCATATGTACATTTGACTTGGTAGCAAATATTTCATGCTACTTTGACATCGAGAATCCTGACTCGATTTTGGTATATGTCAAGTGTCTGACTTTGATGAGACTTCTGTATCATGATTTAAATTCTTCTAGAGAACATATAATATTTAGTCATGACATCATTTATGACTAAATATGAATTCATTTACATCCATATGATAGTGACATGAGTATGATTGTAATATGATATATGTTGATGTTATATTATGATATGATAATCCATAATGTTTACACTAGCTCACCCTTACTTGCTTGTTGTATGTTACTACTAGTGTTGTACTAAGTATATGAGCAAACCTTCTACTAAGCATATGGGCAAACTTTATTCGTAGTGACGGAAACAAACTAATTTTTGAATGATTAGACAAATTTATCACACGACTTTGTTTATGTATTATGTTTTTTTTAATACTTTAAATTATAAGATATATATATATATATATATATATAATGTATGTATAACAAATATATAATATTTATAATCTTATATATACTTTTATAGTTATATCCTACTATGATAAATAATAATTTTGAGTGGCTTTACACTTGTAACATCTTTTCTTTTTATTTTGTAATATTTGGTCAATGAAAACAAATTTGAAAAATAAAATAAATGCTTCTTTTTATACTATCTATGAAGTCATAATATATCTTCTCAGCTTTGAAAATATCATTAAAAATCAGTGTGGAATAAGATGTTTAAAAAAATTGTGTAATCATTTGGCATAGAGATAAAAGGAAATGAAAAATATTAAAAAAAACATATGTTTTTATGTTTCAATGCTGTAATACTAATGTAATTTATGTTCTATTTCTCTTTTTCATAAATAATTTACATTTATAATAAGTTATTTTATTCATAAGAAAATCCTAACATATTTTCCTTGATTATTAAATTCAAATAATAATTATTTTTTATATTACTTTAAACATAACAATCCCTATATGCTTAATATAAAAATTCAAAACATGGTTAGTCTAAATATATATAATTCAAAAATATTATTTGCTTTAGATTTAAATAAAATTAATAATTTATTTTCGTATAAAACAAACCCTCAGAGGAAGAGTATGGAATTATTTTCATTATTCTTCTGTTTATTTTTATTAAAATAACTTCTTCTTTGACACATTGTAACTTTCATCTTCTTCTTTTTTTATAGGCCCTCTTTCTTTTTTATTATGGACGATTTTTTTTTTCTAAATTACTAATCTAACATTTAATATATATTCAATTTCTTCTATTCATCTATCTATCTGTAGACCTATTAGCTTTTGAATTTAAGTTTTATAAATTGGCTATGCACTCAAATATTAATGAAGTTGCCTTAATTCCTTCTCCTTTTTTGTACTTAGTTTCTTCACCACTCTCTTTGACCGTTGTCATTGTCTTATTCTTTGCTTTTATAATTGCCTTCGCCTTTAACGCGACTTCTGAAAGTGTACACTATATATTTTAAGGTTTAATTGTTATTTAGATCCTACATTTCTAAAATTGCAACGTTGGCTATTTTCTGTTTTAGTGGTTTGTGTATATGTTTTTATTGGCGATAGGATATGAATGACTATGAATTGAGATATGCCAAAGATTGAATTGGATGAGAAATTATTTATATCTAGTAGGATGTATTTTAGTCTAGTTTGTGTTTTAAGGTGCTTAGTGTTGGAACTAATTAATAAAAAAGTATTATGACTTCATAGATAGTATAAATGATGTAGATTAAAATATTAGATCGCTAGTGAAAAAAAAAAGATAGTTCCTAAAGGAAGGATTGGTTGAATAAAACTTAAAAAATGTTTGAAAAAAACTTTTTTTAAATAGTTTAAGGGAACAGTATAATAAGTTTAGAAAAGATTTTTTGAAATGTTTTTATAAGACTCGTGAAGGGTAATAAAAACTTATACAAGTGTAATTTATAGCAAAAGTAAAGAGATATATGATTTGTATACCGGTTCATTACAATTGTTGTGCGTTAAAGTATAGTTCAACAACTCTGTATTTTTTACTATGTGCTTGTCAAAACAAAATATAAAGCATGAAGATGCTTCCTCTGAAAGATGATGAATTATGAAAAATAATAGATCTTGTAAGATGCAAGTGCTTCGTTTGACAAATGATGCAACACCTTGTAGTATTCACGTTGTTTGATAAGTAAAAACTTCAAGAGATCTTATAGTTTCTAAGCTTATGTTATACCTAACAAAAGTATTCTTGAAGCTTATTACTATGTTGTAAGGAATGTGTTTGTCTTCTGACTGACCAGATGATCCACAAAGCACAAGTCTACATTAAGATCACTCAAAATACAAGCTAAAGTTGTTTTATTTCAACAACCATCCTAACACGAGTTTATGTCAACTCTGGTTCAACTATCCGCCTTATACGATCTTCACTTTTACTTCATTTTGAGCAAAAGCTATCTGACCTAATGCTAATAAGTACTTCTAGCTATCAACATGTTTCTTGAAGAGGAGATTGACATTTAATGTTGCAAGCACATTTAGTATACCTCTATGTTTGTTCTTGTTAGACAAAAGTAGACGAAGCTATATGGTTTAAAAGCTATTAACGACTAGAAAGGGATTTGCAATGACTCTTTTTTCCAAGCTCTATATATAAGACTATCCTTTGAAGAAGAAGATAGAAAAATGAACGATTGTTAAGTTCAAAAACGTTATCAAATCCTTTATATGACCTTAAAAGGTTTTAAAGAACGTTGTTGTGTTCATATAACAAACTAGAAAAGAGTTCTTATATAACATTATCTAGTGAGCAAACCTTCGTGGTCACATTCTTATAGAAACCTAGTTGGTTTAATTAGGAGTGACTGTGTTACAAAAAATACTCAATTTCATAGCTAGAGTAGTTATCGTCTAAAGAATACTCCAAATTAGCCAGGAGCAGTTGCAGTCCATACTATACTTAATGGGTTATCCAAGATTGGCTAAGGTCCAAACAATACTTTTTTTTAGTGATGAGTGGTTGACTTCCAACAATACTCGGGGTTTTTATTCACGAGTGGTTACTTGTTCAAATAATATTTGGGTTATTAGCTAGAAGTGGTTGTGTTTCTACTCAGTTTGTAACTTGCAGCAGTAGTCTACATAGTAAAATTCAATCAGTTGATTAAGAATTAGAAGTAGTCTACACTAACAAGAACCAATATAAAAATCAAAGAGTAAATCTTTCTTTCCCTTATCTTTGTTCATTACATATTATTGCATTGCATTAACAAAAGAAGGAGAGATTTGCAAACAATTCTTTGGAAACACTTTAATATACTGTTTTGTCAAGCTAAAAATATTGTTTGAATGCTTGCTATTAGGTAATACATTGCAAAAGTCTCAAAGATTTTCAAAAAGAATTTGTAGGTATACAGTTGTCTCCAGAAGAGGGAGGAGGGTGAATGAAGTTTTATACTCTTTTGACAGTAAATAACAATAATTGTGTAGTACACCGTCTAACTTATTATCTAACAAATCTTCTAGTAGAAATATTTTTGTATAATTGTCTATCATGTTGTTTATCAAGAATAATAGAGTAAATAATAAAGCATGAGAAACAACAAAAGATCAACTCAAAAGAATTTATCCTGGTTCACCCAAATTCGAGCTATCCTTAAGCAACTACTTAAGATCTTCCACTAACCAACACACGTGGTTACAACCAGTATTCTCACCTCTCCATGTTATAACAAGTATTCTCATCTCTTTAAGTTACAACGAGTATTCACATATCTTCAAGTTACAACGAGTATTCACATATCTTCAAGTTACCATGAGTATTCACAACTCTTGAGGTTAAACCTTCTTAACCACTCTATGAGATTAAGAACTCTCAAGAAAATAAATAACACTTTCAAAGAGAGCACAAAGAAATCTCATAAGGGTATAACTTCATAATGTGAAGAATTGCAAGGGTTCAACTCAACCCAAAAGACTAGATGCTTTAACAACTTGATTAAATGTTCACTGTAACTCTTGTAATTTCAACAAGATCACTTGAATAGCTTGTATTTCTTGACTTTCCTTTTTTTTGTAGTTCTTCACCTTTAATTCCTTTATATAGCTTTTAAAATCTGTCATTTGATACTTGAATTGGTTAAGTTAGATTTTGCAATATCTTCATCTTTCCGGCGATAGACGTTCAAAACAAAAAGCTTGAATTTGCAATCTTTCAATTTATTTTTTCTTCGAATATGTTTAAGAAACTAATTCAAAAGTATTTCAATATAGGTTAGTAAACCTAATATATCACATCTAATAAAAGAAATTTAAGCAATATTATTTTGAAAGAGATAATCAAGATATCTTTGTTTCCTAAAAGCACGTGTGTGTATGTGTGTGTGTGGTGCTTAGAAGATTTCGTTTTTCACAATTAAGTGTTTTAAAAAAACATGTTACACATTTAGCATGTTCATCAGACGGTCTAACATGCAAAAAATTGTAGGCGCTCACAAGAGTTATTGTATACTACAACTTTCGCTAAACATTATTAGATCATTTAAATCACAGACAAAACATATATATGAAATCACAAATTAGACACTCAATCTGAATTTTAAAATTTTTTATGCAATCAACTATTCTTATTAGACCATCTATCATGAATAGATGTTGTAAACGCTTAGAGAGTCTAATGAAAACTATAGTTGTACAAAACATTGTTAGAATAGTCAAGATACAAATAAATAATTCAGTTACTTTTTGTTATCATCAAAACATAAAAATGTGAACTTCACGTATGATTTTCTGGTCATCAGACTGTCTAGTGAATTGGAGACTGTCTAATGCCTCAACAGACCGTCTAAGGGGCTTAACAGACCATCTAGGAGGCTTAGAAAACCATCTATAAAAATCATCCAGGTTCTCAATACAATTCAAGCCTTCCATATTTTTTTACCTATTATTTCACAGTTGGTATCAAAACTCAATCTCTAAAGGGTTGAGCTCATCACATTGACTGGAGGAAAGATTCAAGTAATGACAGACTTGGAACAATAACTGATATTTGAAGAAGCATCTCTTACAAGGCCTCTAGCCTTTCTTGTAGAAGACTTTCCTTATTGGAAATATTGTATAAAGATGTAAGTGAAGTCAACAAATTATCAATAGTGGCAAATGTTAGAGGAAAAGTTCAACACCTTACAATTTTGATTAAGTTCTTAAACTAACAAGGCATGTATGACAAAGATAAGCTCATACAAATGCACCATCTATCAAACGATAAGAGCACCATTTTTTACCAACAACAACGTCTAAAGAGTTAAGAATTGAATATTGGACAATAAGTACAGTTAAAGACCAAGCTGACACATTCATGAAGAATATTTCTAAAGCATGAGTTTATATTATACAAAATGTCTTCTATGTCTATCCCCAAGGAGATCCATGCCAAACAACAAAGCTTAAATACATTTTGGGAGTAGAGCAAAAGTTGCAAATCCACCAACTCTCCTAACACAAGCTATTTTCAACTTTGGCCCAGCTATTTGTCCTGTATGTTGTGAACTTTTAAACATTTCTAGGTATAAAAGGTTTTGATACTAAGGAAGATAAGTATTGTTAGCTATCAAAGAGATTGCATGAAGAAGAGAAGAGAAATTAATATTGTAGGTCATGCATTTAATGCTTCTCAATAATTAAGCTTGTCAAACTATAGGGCAAAGAAGAAAAAGACATGCAAAGCTTCTCAATGGCTAGAAAGGAGAATTAATGAATATTTTTTTGAAGCCTATTTAAAGATATTTTTTGAAGAAAAGAATAAGAAGAAGAGTTATAATTTACAAGTGTTGAAACTCTGATAAATTATTTTGTGCCCCAAAAGCATTTGTAAGAACACGATTTGTGTTGATTCTTGCAAACTAGTAGAGAAAGCTTAAACCTTGTAAACTTCGAAAGACGTTACCCTCTCTAGTGAGAGAAAACAATGTTCTGTTGATCAGTCAAACTTTGTATCAATCTTGAGCCAAAAGTGTTTTGTGAAAGAATACTTAGTGGTTAGCAACGAGTGACTTGACTAAAGAATACTTAGTGGTAAGCTAGGAGTGACTTAAGTAAATAATACTTGAATTTTATTAGACAGGGTGACTAAAAGCCCAAAGAATACTCAATGTTAGTGACTAGTGGCTTGATCAAATAGTACTCATTTGTACTTCGCAACAATAGTTTGCTTAGTGGAACTTGACTGGTTGGTTAAGAATTGGATGTAATTTGTTGTGACAGGAGAATTAGTGTAAAGATACCTTGTAAACACTCTTTTTCATCTTTATGTATATTGCATGTTATTTGCATAACTAAATTAAAGAGGGTGAACTATTAAAAAGAAAAGTTGCAAAAATTAATAGTCTTTCATCTCAATGAAAATCGAATACATTGTCTTTTTGAAAAGAAAATAAATTTTTAAAACATAATTTAACCCTCCTTTCTTGTTTTTTTTTGTTGTTGTTGTTGTTGTTTTTCATAGTAGATTATCACCATATTAGATATCAAGACTGAATCTATAGAAGAAAACTAGGAAGAACAAGAATTTAACTCCATGTAGTTAAACAACAAAGTAAGGTACACCATTTTATGTGTTTTATCTCAAAATGAATATAAAAATGTTATAGGTTGAAAACTTATTAGGATATATATGACTGATCAACTACGAGAGTAATGAAGACGTTTAGTTAAGAAAAGTTGCAACCCTTACACGTTAGTACAAGTCCTTCTTCGTGAAGGATGATGAGAGTGTATATGACATGTTTGGAAGAATGAAAATTCTTCTAAACAATGTAAAAGCTCTTGCTTTTCTAAGGCACAAATTGATCTGACTTTTTGAGATTCTTCAACCTCTCCTTGATGTACTTCAGTTGATGGATGATGATGTGCTTTTCTCTTTGTTGAATTTTGAGACCAAGAAAAACTTGAGCTCACCCAATATCCATCTCGAAGTCCCCTAATTTAACATAGAATTTCCTTGCAAAGGGATTTGTTAGTAGCACCAAATATTATATCATCTACACATACTTGTACAATGATAAATTCCTTATTGCATTCTTTTCGAAATAAGGTTGAATCAACCTTTCCTCTTTCGAATTTTTTTTTTTTTTAAATAAAGTTGCTTAGTCTGTCATACCAAGTTCTAGGAGCTTGCTTAAGCCCATACAAAGCCTTTTCAAGCTTAAAAATATGATTTGGTTTATAAACATCTTTGAAACTTGAACGTTGTTTAACAAAAAATTCCTCTTCTATAAAACCATTTAGAAAAGTACGTTTGACATCCATTTGATAGAGCTTTATATTTTTGAAGGCAACAAAGGTTATTACATCCTTATTTCTTTAAGACATGCAATAGAAGAAATTTTTTTGGTAAAGTCTGTACCTTCTTGCTAATTGTAGCCAGATGCTACCAACAAGCTTTTTTCTTAGAATTTTACCATCTTCGTCGAGTTTGTTCTAGAAGATCTATCTTTTTTTAATCATGCTTTCATCAAACAGAGGAGGTTCCAAGGTCCAAAAATAATTTCTAGTGAATTGGTATAGTTCCTCTTCCATGGCTAGAATCCAATCTTCATCTGCCAGAGCCTCTTCTATATTTTTTGGTCTTAATTTGAGACACCAAAACCATAGTAGCTCTATCTTTGAAAGCAGATTTATTTCCAACGCCATCATTTCTCTCACTTGAGGATGAGAGGAAACACATATCAAATCCCTCTAAAGGGTCTAACCAGAGCGTGATGGTCCATATAGAACTTTGTTTGATGTATCAACTCTATTTGACGCTTTTACTATGTTTGAGCCTCTTGTTGTGCTTACAAATGATTCTTCGTCTGCTTTTCTTTTGTTTGACTTTCCAATATGTAAATATACAAAGTGATGTTCAAGATATGATAGTCTTTTTTCAATAGTCTTATCACAGTAGATATATCTTTCAAAATGAAAAGATGAGTAAATAGGTGTTGATTTCATATATTTTGTAAATAATTAATTATAATGATACTACTATGATATTTATATCTAGAGGTGAAGCTAGACAAGTAATTGAAGTGAATGAATAACAATATAGCACATATGTTGGGATTTGGCTTCAAGCAAAATCCCCTTCCTTCCCACTTTGGTGCATGATGGCTTCAAGTCCTTCCTGGGCGAATTTGGGCTTTCTTCATGGGTAAGGATGTTCCACGCTCAACCCTTCAAAATTCGCTCAGTCGTTTCTTCTCTGGATTACAAGTGTATGCCCTTAATCTACTAAGCGTATATAGAGGCGTTCAACGTTTAAGTGTCTTTTATGACACTTGTTTGTTCTCTAGAATCAATCCCCTGAGCCATTCTTCATGCGCTGGGTGGATTGAATTTTTTTGCTTTATTCTTGTTTGCTTATTTTTATGCCTTTTTCTACAAGATTTTTGCAAATTTCTTCTTTTTTTCCTTGTCTGTAGGTGCAGCTGGAGTTTGAGAGATTTTGGCATTATTTTCATTAGTTTTTCCATATTTTCTACACTACTTACATGCCTATTGATCTATGATTTTTTGTTACAAGTTGACACTTAACAGGAAAACTTGGACTAAATTCATGAGAGTTAGGAGTGTCTTTTAGAGCTTGTAAACTATCACATGGCTTTCATGTGCACATGAGTTGGTTAGACTTTTACTCTTCAAGCTTTCAAGTTTCTTCTATGTCTAATGGAACATCTTCTAGGCACCACATGTGCTTCCTCCTCAAAATCATAATTACTTTTCAAATGTAATTATTACATCTCCCTAATTTCAAGGAACTACCCATGTGAACTCCTTAATTTCAAGGAATTAAGATGTCTTAATAATGTTTAATGGAGTTAATTCTTGATTAGTAAAGTTAACTCCATTTTCTTGTTCATTCTTCTCACTTAAGTCAAGCTTTTCCACTATAAATAGGAGTCCTCTTCATTTGTAAAGCATACCTTGAAGATTGAAAAATTAATTTCTTCTTTGAGTTTTTAGAGTTTGAGAGTTTTGTACCATTTTTTCATTCTTATCTTGAGAAGTTTTCTCAAGTGGTGAACTTATCCTTTAGTTCTTGGATTAAAGGTGGCGTGTTCTTAAGATTTTCATTATCTAAAAAAAAATGGGTTTCTCCATGATTCTTTGTTCTTCCGTCAAATGTTCTTTCCTATATCTCACTTGGGGCTAATTATGAATTCTCTTATCTCTCAAGGGAAATCCACCAATACATTGCATGCCCTTGAAAGCTTAAGGTTGTCGTGGGCACCTTTTTCTCTTCATTGACTCTATAGAGTTCAAAGATTTTTTCTACCATCATTTCCCTATATGAATACTCTTTTAAATTTCATTTTCATAGAGAGGGGAAAGCCTAGCTTTGGGAAAATTTTGTTCTCTAGGCTTATGGTAGTATCTAGGGGTGGTTGAAGATAATCTTTATTGTGATTATTACTATACACCCCTTTACTTTGAGAGTGGGGTTTCTCATGATATGTTCTTCTACCCCTCTCCATGTTTTCTCCTAGTTTTTTCTTATCTTTGTTGATTTAATTGAGAAAACATGTTCCTTAAATCCTCATCTTTTTTTCAATTTTTCTATCAAAATCCTCTTTCTTATGTTTCTAATCTCATCTCTTAAGTTCAACTCTACATGATGATCATTATAACTTTTATGCACACTAGAATGTCTAAAATTAGAATGGTCACTCATATTTTTATCCAAAGATTATCTCAAAGATTTTAAAGTTCTTCACAAAAATGGAGTAACAAATTTTCACAAAATATTTTCAAGTGTGTGTGCATGTATCCCTATTGGATCAAATGCAGGTCAACTAAACATATTAAGGCAAGTCCTAGTTTTTCTCACAGAATAAAGCTAATAATGGAAATCTTTTAAATAAAATGAACTTCTAAGTAAACTAGACGAATCCTAGTGTAAAAGTTCAAGTGACACTTGTGAAATCCTTGGAACACTTCCACACTTCTATTACAATGTATACTTTGGGAGATGTAATTGTACCAAATAAATTTTCCCAAGACACCCAAAAAATGAAAGAACATATACAAAAAAGATCAATTTTCAAAACAAATTTTTCCGTGCAATACAATTAAGAAAGGAAGCAAAGTTAGCCATAAATTTAGTGACAAATTGTTTTGTTTGTGATGAAGATTTCCATCACTAATCCATTTTTTATATGCTTTGTGGCTTTTAAATGTGTGGTTTCGGTCCAATTATCAAAAATCATCTTCTTTCAAGTTTTTCCCTTTCTTTATATGTCCTTCCTTTTTACTTAAGGTCACCACAAAAGTAGCTTCAACAATATTCCACCAACACCTAGAATGCTACCATAGGAAGAGTGGGTTCTCAAGAAACAAAGGAAGAGTTAAATATTTTCTTTACCACTTAAAAATAAGAAGATAAAATCAAAAAAAGCTCAATTAGAATTGAAAAATATTCAAACAAAATATTAAATATTACAAAAATCAAAGAAATTCAAAGAAATGACAAACAAAAGTTAACATAAATTTAGAAGTAAGCACACAAAAGAAAGCCTAATGATTAGTCTAGAATTGGACTTCAAAAATTAAAATTAAAATGAAAATTGAATCAAAAATACATATCATCATACATATGAACTTTTCAATTAGAATTAAAAATATAATTTCATTCAAAGATGCTTCACTATACAATTTAAGTCGTAGAATTAACTAGAAAATCAAGAAAATGCATCAAAGAGTGTAAAATATGGTGAGTCACTCTAATTTTTGGTTTATGAAGCGTATATATATATTGGCATGTGTGTTTGTGTCTCAATTTTCAGAATTTTTCTCTTTTTTTAGATTATGAGACAAGGCCTTTGGTTTTCTTAACTCAATTTCAAGCACAACTCACAATTTTGACTCAAATTCAACTCAAAAATTAACTAGTAAGTGTACAACATGTTTAAAGCAAATGATTCAACTTAAAACTCAAGGAAATGTAGGAAGAAGCTCGCAGTATGAACTTATGTTTATGAGAAAACAAATTCACGACATTGCTAATGATCAAATATAAAAATAAGAAAATAAAATTCAAGAAAAAACTATGCATGCATTTCGATTTTCATGTTCTACACTTAGAAAAATTTTGCAAAAGTTTGAGGACTACTTTTATGAAATTATGAACATATAAATGGACTACTTAAGAATGTGATAGCCCAAGCACCATGATTCAATGATGACTTGTCCCACCTAGATTATGACAATGGACAATTGATGACACTTGCAACAATTTCCCCCTTAGCAATTGTCCTTTTAAGAATGAAACTCATAACCTTATCTTTGATACTAGTTATTGGATTGATTGCTTACCATTAAGCCTAATGCTATAATTGATACGTCGGGCACAACTCTTCTACTTAAGAGCATAACAACATCATGATTCAATTATGACTTGGTCGACATAGCCTACATGATGGAGTTCTCCTTGGCTCCTTCTAAAGTTCTTCGGCTTAGAGTTATTTTGATGGAAGGAGAAGAAATGGCAATGGAAGATATAATCAAAATGGGTAAGAAATGGATTAGGTTTTGGAATTTTGTAGAAGAATGATGATAGGAAGGAGGTTAGGCCAACATTTTAGCTATCTCCAAGGCTTCTACACTAAAGAGTGAGAGCAAGAGAAAATAAAGACTTGAGAGAAATTCTTAAATCAAATAGGCAGAAACTCATTAAAAAAGTTCAAGTCTAAGAATTACACAAGATAATCCCTCTATTTATAGAGTTTGAAGTCTCTTGAAGTGACTATTAGAACTCTAAAACACTCTCCATTCATGGAGTGCCATGTGACAACTTAAAAAATCTCCATTTGTGGATTTCCATGTGAAAAACCATGTTTTTGAAAATCTATCCATTAGCAAATGGACATGTGGCACAAGGGAATGGAAAAGGCATGCATGAGACGCCCCATGTTCTTCATGAAGGAGAGGAAGAGTCACTTCTGGAGAAGGAAGGAAGGAAAAGGAATGTGCCATGTTAGAAGCTTATGTAACGCCTTATGTGTGCTATGTAGGCATTCCTCTTGGCTTATCTAAAGTCCTACAATCCTAGACTAAAATGGCCCAAATACAAGGCCCAAAATTCCTATAAAGAAATTAAAGACTTAAATTGAAATCCTATTTACTCTATACAATTTTTACAAGGCTATAGAAAGAGATTTCTCTAGAAAAATAACTTATGATTAAAACTTCCTCTCTTTTGAGCCTGATTGTTTTGGTGGTTAGGATAGTCCTTCATTAGTTTTTCCCTCTTCAGAAGTATTTGTCCTTAGATTCAGGCTTTCTACTCCAAGTTTGCCACCTTTATTTATTTATTTTTTCTTCACTTTCCTCCAGGATCAAACATCATCCTATAAAAACAAGCAAACAATAAAACAAATGGTATTTTTAAAAAAATAATAATAACAATAGTATAAGAGAGGACATTCCTTCCAAGGTCATTGTACCCCTTACCTATTACATAGACAAGATTGACCCAAGGAGTACAATTGTTTTATGTTTTCTTACCTTGTAAACTTGCTTAATTATGTGATCATTTTGTTTAGGTAGAACTTCACTAGGTTTTTCTTTACCTAATTTAACACAAGACAAAGATTTTTCAAATTTCAACTATGTTTGTAGTTGATTTTCCACTATTTGTGAAAGTGTTGAAAAACTAACAACAAGCTTATTTTCCCTGTGAGTGAAAGTAATTTTATTATAATAACCATGGTAAACAAAGGTACAGTTAAAATGCCCCTGTTGTTCTAATAAAATATCACAAACTTCTACAGGCACAATATGACTCAAAACATTTTTATCATAGTGTCCTAAAGAAGGCTTGACTTTCACTTGTTGACTTACAATTAGATCTCCATCATTTTGAGTCCAAGAAAGTTTATAAGATTGAAAAAGGGTTTTTGTGTTGTGTTTCAACATTTTAATTAACCTAATACTATTCACAAGATTTTTCTATAGATGAGGAATTCTCATCAATGTATAGTGTTGCGCCAGACAAAGATTTTTCTATGCACATCCTCACAAGGGTTGTCTAGAGAGGAATTCATGTCACTGTCTTATTCAACTCCAGACAAAAATTTGTTACCCTTTCTTTCTTTTCTTCCTTTTTTCCTTCTAAAACCAAATTTGTATTATTCAAAATTTCATCATCATGTTCTCTTAAAAATAATTTTTCTTTTGAATACTCAAAAATGTTGTATCCATTTCCATGATCATGAGAGTTTAAAACATACTCTAAGTGTTTTTCCTTGGACAAATAAATTTCTTATTCAGAGAGTTTGCTAGCCTTAGGGAAAGTTTCTTGGCATTTTTATTTCTCTCTACTAAACTCTTCCTTATGCTTACTTCTATATTTTCCCTCATCTTCTTTATTTTGTGAGACCCTAAAACTTGACTTTGAGGGTAACCCCCCTCTTTTATTCATTCCTAGGCTAAAATGAACTAGGGGATTTTGAACTAAAGTAATATTTCCTATATTCACGACTAGTTTTGTCCTGACTTTTCAAAAATTGGGCAAGTGTACTTTTCAAATAAAATATTTCTCTCCTAGTATCTTGCAACCCCTTCTTGAGCTCCCTACCCCTATTATCATTGGAACCTCGTATTATATACAAATGATTACTCATTGTGGACTTAAATAAATTCAAAGATTTTCACAAAATATTTTAAAGCCCAACGAAAGTTTCACATATATGGTTTTTAAGTTTTCAGTAAAAACAATGAAAGCAAAACTAATATTTTTAGGTGGTAGTCACCTAAAGGTTCGAAAGAGAGACTAGATATAAGTAGACTCCCAGGAAATAGAGGTGAGTCACAAAGAACACAAGAAGGTTGAACAACACTTGTATATGAAGGTGTATCATCTTGTTGTGCTCTTCTTTCTCATCTTGATGTCTTCTTATAGGTCTTCGAATATGATTGTTGCTTTAAAGATGTGTGAAGAATGTTTAATATTCTTTTTCTTAGTTGTTAGCATTGCTCTCGAATCATATGCCACTTAATTGACATGTTATTGCTTAAGTGAGACCCATGCGATGTTCAATCATTGCACTTTCTACATTAAGTCACTCAACCAATATGTTGGTTATTCAAGCGATTGGTATATAGCTTAAGTGATGGCTTGTAACTGAAGCAAGGAGATGCCAATATGATTCTCTCTCCTCTAGAAGCATATTACTCAAGCATTGTTCTGAACGCTTAATCGTGGCGATGGAAGTACACACATGTCTTGATCATGGGACTGTGCATGATGTGTGTCTTGAATGCTCAAACACTTGTTAGACCCTAACCGATCCAGTGGCAATGAAGGTGATTCTATAACTTATTGGATTATTTTCAATAAAAGGTTGTCACTTAAGAAATAACGAGAATCTCAAGTGACGAGATGGTCCATGGAGTGAGGAGAACTTAGAGGGAATATTTCTATCAGGTTGCCTTTTACTCAAGTGGTAAGCATATCACTCAAGCAAGATAGTTGATGAATTAAAGAGGTTACTCAAGCAATGGTGTTTTGGATATGATGATTTTTATTGTGTTATATGCTTTTATACATGTGTCGAGTGATGCATTGATGGTATGAAGTATAAAAGGTAAGATTAATTATATATGTTATGAAGGTATATGATTAATAAAGAGATGCATGACATGATGTATGTGATATATATATATATATATATATATATATATATATTCCCCTTTTTATGACTCTTTGTAGATGGTGGATCCTAGTTGGATTAGATTATATACATGTGTATGTGTGTTAGCATATATGTGAATAAGGTTTGACCTTAAATGAGTAGCCTTGGATGGGTGGTTTCATGACCCTTGATGGGTGTTGTTGGGATGTCAACATGGTATCATGCCTTAGGTGATGGTAATAAACATGACACTCACATTAACATAAGTGTCTAGCTTCACTAATGATCTAGTCGTGTAGACAAGACTTTGAGTGGTGAAAAACTAAAGGAGACTTACATCAGACTTGGTAGAAGGTGTACATTTGGCTTAGTAGCAAATGCTTTGTGCCACCCTAACACTACAAACATACACTAGCTAAGGTCTAATAGGCTTTGGAATGTGTTAGGTGTTAGTCTCTAGTGTGACTTGTTTATTATGGTTTTTAGAGTCTTCTAGAGGTCATCTTAAATTTAGTCACGACATAATGTGTGGCTAAATATGAGTTAATTAACATTTATTAGAGAAAAATCCAACAACCCATATTTTAATTAAGTGTAGTTAAACAACAAAGTATAAAACATTATCTTACTAACAGATCATGTAAGACGTAGGTCTTCTGTTTGACAAATGATATAACATTGTACAATCTCATTTGCGTCTAATAAGCAATGGTCTTCTCACACGATAAATACATAGACTTAAGTTAACATTGTAGTTCCCAAAAAAACTTTTTATCTTTATTCTATGCTGCAGGGAATGTTTGCGTCCTTCATCTGTCAAGATGATCCATAAAACCATATGTCAACATCTAAGATCTCGTGTGAAATGAGAAAAGTTTATGTTTTAACAATTCCCTAACGTGTGTTTTGCTAACTCTGAAAGATATTATATATCCTATATAGTTTTGCATTTTACACAATTTTAAGTAAAGACACTTTCTCCAAGGAGAGATAAACACTACCAACTATCACGGTGTTGCTTCAAAAGAAGAAGTGTTAGAAATGTAGGTTGAGTTCAATAGGGAGTGAATTGAACTATTAAAATTTTCTTGAAAATCTAGACTAGAATGAAATTCTTAAGAAAAATCAACTGATTAGAATAGAACAACTAATTGACACTAAAAAATTTAATCAATTAATTTTTACTAGATCACACAATTAGTTAGTTGAATTTTTGAACACACGAAACACATAAAAATCAAACTACAAAAATATAGAGAGAGAGCAAGAAAAACACATTAAGATTTTTATACTAGTTCACTATTCCTCAAGAGCTACATCTAGTTCTCAATCACATCAGTTGATGTACCACTATAACAAATAATCTTTACAAACAAGACTCACCATACAATCAGTCTTGAACCCTACAATATATCTCAAGCAACACCCTGTTGATTTAAAGAAATTAGAAACCCTATCTAATTTCAATACAACCAAGTTATGGAAACTAAGGAAGAACTTTTTTAATTAAGATATGTACTCCAAGAATGCTCCAAGAGTTAAAAGTATTTACTCTCTTTCTGAAAATGTAAAAGCTTGTGTACAAAAAGGTTTTAATATGCGTTTTTATAATCTTCACACAAAAATATTTTTCAAACTATTATGTTATTTTTAATGAGTTGAAAACTTGATTCAACTTATTGATTTCACTTGTAGTGAAAACAATGGATTAATTTGAATCTCTAATTTGTTAAAACCATAACAGATAACAACATCCTTAAAATAAAGAGATTTAAACTTGTTAAATAATAAATTTTAACAAATTAAACATTTGTACATAACTTTTTGAGGTTTTAAGTTATTTGACAGATTAAAATAAACTTTCAATTTATTGAACTTTCCTTAATCCCAACACAAAGTTCTGAATAGTTAAAAAAAAAATCAAAACATGATTCTTGGATCTTCATAGATTATTTACATTGATAAACATAAATAAACAAACACAAAAGCACAATGACACATATAAGGGCATCTTCTTCAAAAGATTGATCTTCATTCTTCAAGTGGGTTGGATACATCAAATACAAGCTCCAACTCCACCTATCTCCAACAAGAAGAACATTTAATCCATGCATGGAACGCATTTAACGCATCCTCTACGTTCAAGTTGATCAGACGTAAGGAAGATGTTCACATGAGCTGAAGATGCTTAACGGCTAGAAAAGGATTTGCAACAAATATTTTCTTCAACACCTATATAAAGACATCCTTCATGAAGAAAAGACAAGAAAAAGAGTTAAAATTTGTAAAGTATTGAAATGCTACAGAAATTTTAATGTGGCCTAGAAAGCTTTATAAGAATATTGTTGTGTTCATTAGCATACTAGTAGAGTGCTTAAACCTTGTATACATCATTAAATGCTACCTTGTCTGGTGAACAAATCTCGTGATCTTTTAGACCACATCTTAGAAAAATCTTTGTTCTAGTTAGGAATGATTGTGTTTAGAAGAATACTCGTTGGATTAGCCAAGAGTGGTTACGTTCTAAAAGAATACTTAGATTTTTAGCCAGGAGTGGCTACGAAACAATACTCGATGGGTTAGACAAAGTGGCTATGTTCTGGAAAAATAATATTTGTTTGTAACTTGCAACAACATAGTGAAACTCAATCAATTGATTAATAATTGGACGTAATCTGCATTATTAGATGAACCAATATAAAAATCTAAATAAATTCTTCTTTCTTTCATCTAATTAAAATTGCATGTTATCAAATCTATTTTAACTTAAGAAGGAGAGTTTTTCAAACTAAGTTTTAGAAAGTATTTAATGATTGTTTGTCAAGTCAAAAGCTATCATCTAATGATGATTATGCACATTAGACTATAAATGCAAAAATTTAAAATAAATACACAATTCAATTCATTCTTCTTATTCTTATTGTGTATTTTATTGTTTTAATAAGATTCATATGCATTCTCTAAATATATGTTTATTGTTGTGAATATATATATATATATATATATATATATAATATAATATAATATAATATGATAATGTGTATATAATATTATGTTTACGTGTTCTCTTATATGTTTATTTGTATGTTAATTATAATAATTACACCTTTTATGAAAACATATTCTAGTATAAATGAGAGTGGAAGTAGATAAATTTATAGATGATTAGATAGTTATATTTTATTTAGAGTTTGATTATATATGTACATATTTTTTTGAGAACTTTTGAGTCTAGTATTGTATGAAACTATATATGCTAGGCTATTAGTTTATATATGAATATTAATGTATAGTAATTTTTTACTAATATGATAGAGTTTTATAAAGTGTTAAACAGATATTTCCAACTTATATACTTTGTAATTTATTTGGGTACTGTAGAGGTAAATATAGGGCGTTATAATAATAATAATAATAATAATAATAATAATAATAATAATATATTAATTTAATATATGAATTAAATAATTACTTTATTATATAACATAATACATTTATTATTTTTAACTTAAATTAATAAAAAAACTATTTTTAAATTAATAATAATCAAGTTACTAATCTGTTAACTTTAGTATAACATTAATACTAATTTATATATTAAATTAATATTTTACGTGTATTAATTTTGTATAAACATAAATTTAAGTTAATAAAATTAATTAATAACATAATAAATTCACACAATCATTTAAATTAGTAAAATAATATTTTTAATTCTTCACTTTATAAAAAGGAAAAATAATCAAGTTAAAATTTGATGCTCAAGAGTTAATTCCAACTACATTTTCCAGCAACAATTAATGAACAAATTGTTGTTTAGAATTCTGCTTTCTGAGACCAGAATCCTCTACAAGTAAAAAAAATGGTCAGGTTTGGTAAATAACTTGAATTGGGGCATGCTTTTGTATATATTTTCTTAAAACTATGTCTTTCGAAGAAAAAAATTCTTAAAAATTGAGGGAATAAAATTGCAAAAAAGAGTTAAATTGGTGTATTTTATAAAATATAAAGACTAAAATTATAACTGGGATTATTTTTATTAATTTTTCTGAAACTTAAAAAATTACTAATTGTTTCTCCTATACTTTTATTTACGAATAAATATCTATCGTAAAAAGGTACAATATTACCGTACAGATTTTACTTTTCTTTATAGAGAAAAGATATGGAGGTGAGGTATATCTCCAAGTTAAAATAATTAATTAACTGAACAAAAATCTTTAGCATCATGTGGAGTGGAAGAATCAAATTCTAAAGTTGGAAAATGAAAATTAGAAATATATTTATACGTTTATAAAAATTAAATAAGTTTTTCTATAAGTTAAATTTAGTTTATGTATAAACTAATTTATGAAAAAAATGTGTATAATCTCTAAATTTTAATTTTAATTTGTACGTAAGTTAATTTAAATTTATAAAAAAATCATTTAATTTTTTATTTTAATTAAATTTAAAAGTTTTATTCAATTATATTCTTACCATGATAGAATACCATATTGTTACCGTGTAAAATGACATCAAAAGCTTTCATTTTCACATGGCATATAAAAAGAAAAGAAAATAAATAAAGAATTGTTCTTAAATATGCTTTATGGGAAGACGACGACTAATCTCTCTATTAAACTTTTATTTATATGCCTTATATAAAATAAAACTAATTATATAAATTTACTCATAATAAATAATTATTTAATATGTATACCAAGTTGGTTAATACATATTATTTAAAGCCTAATAACTCATTCCAAAAATATTTTTTATTTATTTTGGAAAATTCATAGAAAAATCAAATTTCTTATACTATACGTCAGACCCAACATTTCTTATGAATTTCTTGAAATATATCTCTAGTTTAAAACTATGTTGCACAGATATTGATACAGACCGTGAAACTATATGGATTCTGTAGATACGTATAATCTCTAAAATGTAGGATACGGCAACACGAGGACTCAAATCTATATATTATATAACTATAAATTATATAAATTGACAATAAATATTTATGTGTACAATATGTTTCATAGTTTTTTAGAGTAAGAAGATGTTTTTCATGACTGATTCAACATAATAATAAAATTTATACAATAAATTTGAGTTTTTAGAAAATTATTGTATTTATCCTTTTTAAAATTGTGTTAAAACTATGTTAGAATTGTTAGAAATCTAACAAATATTTTTTTTTAATTGAACACTTCACCGATAAGTGTTCTATGAGTGTTGACACCGATATATGTGTTTGAAATAGACACATAATTTTAAAAAAAATGTTCGAGTCTCATAGATGAAAATAAGAAATTTTTTCTTTTTTAATAAAACTACTTTGAATTTTTTTATTTAATGAATTCTATTTTTTAATTGAAATTCATTAAAAAAAATTAACTTTTTTTACATGCAACTTTTCATACACAGAAATTGAATAACTAAAGAGAGAATGCCAGACAAACATCTCATATAAAGATGGAATTGTTACTTTTAAAATATAATATAATATAGTATAATATAAAATAATAAGGGAATATGGTGGTATCCGAAGTGGCAGCTTTTAAGAGCAGAAAACATTTGTGGAGTATTTGCAGAAGAAAACAAATGTTACCGGAAGTGGGTGTTTTGAATCTGAAACCATGAAAGTGAAGCAGAAAGCAAGAGAATTTAGTTGAGCTTGATTTTATTGATTTTACGTTACAAAGGGTCAATCACATGAAACATCCACATATTGGATAATTAACAATGCCACATAATTTCAGACTTCTTAATTCTTTTTCTTTTTTCTTTTAAATTTATTCAAATAGTGTTGAATACTGTTGAATGCATTGGTTTTAGCTTTTAGGTTTTACCCATTCTCAACTAGCTGAAACTTCCTTCAAACACTCCTCAGTCTGAAATATTGAAAAATTATAATGAATTAGAAGTTTTTTTAAAAATAATATTTAAAAAATTATTGTGACCGGACTACAATAATGCATTTTAAGTTAATTAAAAAAATTCCATTAACTAATATTTTAAAGACGTCTTAGCCAGTAAATTAATAATATTTTTTTATCAAAAGACAATAAATTTATATTCAAATTAGCAATGTGTGTGTTTACATAAAAAAAAATTTGTTAAAATTCTATTAAATAAAAATTAATTTTATTAACCAAAATAATTAGTTATTATTTGACTAAAATTATAGACTATTTTATAAAATAAAAAGATTATTAGTATCTAAAGTAGTTTCTATTATTAGTAAAAATTTATAAAATAGTTTCTAAATTGATATCTAACCATTAAAGGTTTTAGCTACTTACTTTTTTACATTCTAAATTAGTCTATATTAGTCTTTTACAGGCTAATTTAGAATCTAAAATATTAGTTGTTAAAACTTTGGTAGCTAATTTAGATATGAATTTAGAAATCATTTTATAATTTTTTATTAATAATAGAAATCATTTTAGTTATGAATAATTTTTTAGTCTCTAAAATAATATCTAATTTAGTCAATATAGTGATTAATTATTTTTTGTTTCTAAATTTAGTATTTATTTAATAAATTTTTTGTAGTATATATGAGATAGAGAGAGAGAGTTACATGACATTCTCATACTAGATAACAATACAACAAATTATATTTAAGTCACTTTTATTTTAGAATACACAATTTATCAACTATATTTATGTTTTAGTGTAATTTGTTTGATCTAACTCTTCTGAAATATTTATATTAAACATGTCTTACTAGATACTAATATTTGACTATCGAAAACATATTAAAAAATTCAACTCTTAACTTCTTATGTTAGGATGATTCATTGCATCTACTTTATAACATGTGGAAGAGAGTGCTATTAATGAGACTTTGAAAGGAAAGGAAGAGTAATATAAGAGTGTTAAACACTTGAGAGAAGATTCATAAGGAGATGGATTGAAAAATACATACCAGAAGCCAAAAGAAACTCAACACTGACCTAGCTTCACCTTGCTTAATTATTTTGTTTGTCACGAAATTTTGGAGTTGTAATATTCTTTTTTTTTTATCTTTTGTGTATTTTCATTTTTTCTTGGGTATCTTGGAAAAATGCATTTGTTGCAATCCCATCTCCTAAGCTAAAGCATTGTAATAATTTTGTTAGACTTGTGGAAGTGTTATAAAGGGCTCAAAGTGTCACTTAGACTTCCATCCTATGAACTCGTCTTGTTTGATTTTAAAGTTTTCTTTGCATGAAGTTCTTTTCATTAGTGCCTTAGACTTTGTGGCAAATTAGGTTTCATCTCTAAAAAATTATTAGAGACATTCCTTTGGTCTTTAGGGCTGCAAGTGTAACATCCTTATATTTTTTTCATATCTAATAACCATAATCTGCATGAAATATCAAAATACATCTACAAACATAATACAAATATGTTTACAACTCTTCCATAGTGTTTCAAAATATATCCCTCTTCATATGGATTTTAAATATTTACATAAGATTAAAACAAAAATTCAAAAGAAAATAAACATTTTCATCATTCAGCTTCTCATTGAGGAACTCTATCACCTGTAACATCATCTGCTCCTGTGTAAATACATGATCATCATAGATTAAGGAAAATAACCACAAAACAAAGCAAAGGGTAAGCTAACTATTTTTAAAACTTCTAATATAAATACAACTTTAAATATCCACATAAAGTCATCAATTCTCATGCATTTCCACATAACCATCAAATGTCTATCAAAATTCACAATTCATCTTTCTCGTGTCAGACTTCTACTGACTCACAACACATAAACATTTGACTCTACTTTCGGAAGACTCGTGTATTAAAGATAGAGTTACTAATAACGAGGACAGATAAGATCACCATAGCTAGGTTTCAAAGTGGTCTTAACCTAGATATTAGGAATGAAGTTGAACTATTGTTGTGTAACGATTTAAATGAAATAGTTCAACTTTGTGTAAGGATAGAACAACAACTAAAACGAAAATATGTTCAGAGAATATTTTACCTCCTCACAACCTAATAAAAAGTGTAAGAGTGACGGCTACCCCTCCATTTCAACATCTAAGAATGAAGGATCATGAGATAAGGAAAAGAAAAAAGAAAAAAAAGAAAAAAGAAAAAAGAAATACAAAAAGAAAAAAAAAGTTAAGATTACTTTTTACTACACATACCGAGTTTGTTTATTTTTTTAAAATTAATAAAATAATCACTATTTTTAAGTAAACTTATTAGAGAACATAAAAACACAAACATCAAATCAAACTTAGAATATTTTTATATTAAAAAAACACATAAATTTCTTTATATAAAAATCACTTAAAAACCTTTTTTAGTATAGAGCCGACAGATAGATAATATACATAATTTTGCTAAATATAATTTATTCCTCACTAGAATGTATCTTCAATTTTCAAGTCTTCTTGAACTACTCATAGCTTATATTATCTAATAATAAGTATTAGTAGGGTTTTTGTAAAGATTATTCTGCATGGACAAAAATGAAGATTTATTATTCTTAAAAAATAATGAAAATTGTTTGGGAAATAAGAGATATTTGAGGTTTGAGCATTAATGATGAAAGAGTATGCATGATAACTCAATCCAATCCATCACTATCATGAGCAATTAACACAAAAGTGACGTTATAACTAAAACCATTGTTAATAACAAGTGGGTGTCTGTGTATGAAAAGCTTTCATTGATGGATGCAATGGCAATATGACACATCATGCTCGCATTTTGAGAACACACAAAACAAAACAGCCTTTACATCAAATCAATCTGCATGCCTCTTCATCTACTCTCCCATGCATTGCTTTTTTCCAAAATCAAAACACATTCTTCAACATCTTTTTTTTCTATACTTTAAGTTTACTTGTATAATTTTTAATTACTCCTATTATTTAACTTTCTATACTTTATTCTTTTAAAGTAAAATTTGTTTAATATTTTAATAGTAAAAATAACTATTCCATCACTGTTTTTAAAGAAAAATATTATATTATAATTAATAAAATAATAATTTATTTAGATATCAAATAGATGAAACATGTAAAGTATCACTACCCTTTCTTATACATTTCAAACACTTCTACTTAATTTGGGTCTTCTTTCTTCTTAAATATAGGACAAAATGGTGGGAACAGATAGCAAAAGCTAATTTTCTTTTTCTATACATTGGACAAGAAATGAGAGTTAAAAACCAAAATGACCCATCTTTTATTTGATTACAATTAATTATATTAAATGAATATGTTATATCCGTGTAATATATAATGTAATGATACACAGACAAAAAGTAAATACACAAGTTTATCACTAATAATGTTTTCTTTTATAATCTATATATGCCAACAAGCATTAAAAAACATCAACATATATGCAAAGACAAACCTAGAAAGAAACTTGATACAGAGTTTCGGACTTTTAAGAAATATTATGAAATCTTTTATAGAGGTAAAGAATTTGGAAATGCCAAATATATAAACTATATTAAAAAAAATTAAAAAATATTTGTATATTACTTTATATATATGTATATATCACTAAACTCCACCACTAGATACATCCACTATGAGTAACCTACACTAACTAATAATATATATATATATGGATTATTTTAAATTTGAAATAATACCTTTAGAAAAGTATTATTGACACTAAAATTATAAATAAAATTTTTAATACATGAAGCAACTCAGTTGGAGATATCCTAAAATAAAGAGTAAAACTTATCTTCAATTCGTCTTGAAGGCAATTAACCTACTAATTAAGTGATTCATATTCATCGTATCTAAAAAGAATTATATTTTTTTTGAAGATATTAATACCTCTATAATAATTTTTATTTTTTTTACTGAAACGAGTGAAAAGTCAAAAAGATGTTTTAACGTTGGTGAAATTGTGAAAAGGCAAAGGCAAGAGAATATTTGTTTATAGTTTTGATGGTTTCTCGAAAGTGGTGTTAAATGCAAGATGGAAGTTATTTATAGAGTTGTGAAGGAAGGCAGTGTTTGGGAAGAAGTGTAACAGTGAAAAAAGCAAAAAATTGGGGCTATGATTTTCTCCAATCAGGGTTGGCTAACCCCTTTCACCCTTTCTTTCTGCCTCTCTCACATCCCAACGCTCTAACCTTTTTCCCTTGCAACTCACGGTTCCTCCGTTACGTCCCTCTCCACACACACCTTTATGTCAACCCAATACGGGTCGACCCGATTACCCATACCCCATTTTACCTTCCCAAAACTTAAACAACTTTGCTTCTTTTAGTTATTTTTCTCTCATTTTAATTTTCTATTTTTACTTTTAAGACTGAAATATTTTTTATAGATGAATATTTTAAGTGTAACTAAATCATATAAAAAGTTCACTTATCTTATCTTACTATTTAGTCATTTATATATTATGAACTGACCTTATTTTTAGATATGAAATTTTTAATGTGTTTGTTTTATTAGAACATCGTGAATTAAAAATTATTAGACAATTACGAATGCATGACAATACATGTATGTAATGCTATGTAATTCTATATATGTTCTTCATATCTTTTATATCAAACATAGATATCAAATATAATTCTTTCTCTTCATAATAGCTTCTAACATTGTATTAGAGTTATTTTTCTCTCATGATCTCTTCACTTTTTCTTCCTCTGATCTTTCTCAACCACCTTGCTAATAGTTTTTCCACCCCAATCACACTCAAGTTAAATGATGAGAATTTTTGGTTTGGAAACAACATGTCTTTGCTACTCTACGAGGGCTTAACCTAATGCATTTCTTGGAAAGAGATAATGTGCGTCAATGTTTCTCAAAAAGTTCCTCCAAATTGAGAATCAAGAACCCACTATCAATAATGCATACATGTACTATCACAAGCAAGAACAATTATTAGTAGTATGGTTACATGCATTAATGTCCTCTTCCATCTTAATCAAAATGGTTGGTCGTGAATCTTCTGTGTCATTTGGAATTATTTATCCATTTATCACGCAGAGTACTATAAAAAAGCTTCGTCTTCTCCTACGCACACTAAAAAAAATGAAAGAATGTTAATTTGATAGGTTAATATCTTTAAATTAGAAAGTGAGTGAGAATGAAAGTTTTTTTTTTTCAATATCAACAATCATGTGTTCCTCACTACCCATTTAGAAATTTAGGAGGAAAAATAATTGTTCAAATATTTACATTTGTGATACTATAAAGAAAATCTCATTATTAAACTGGTAAAAATTACTTATAAAAGTGATGTAGTATGGTGAGATACATTTAAAATAATAGAATAAGATTCTACGAAGTTTCTTATAAAATCCTTGAATGGTTAATGCTCTTAAAATCAATGTATTTGAAGTATGATGCCTTTTGCTACTGCAAAATGGTTGTCCTAAAACATATTAAATAATTCAAAGGGAAGAGTGATTAAATGTTATTTTTATTTAAATTTTATTAAGATGAGATTTTTAATGTATTAGAACAACTCTAGATTATATTTTTATTTGAAATACAATAAAAATTTAATTATATGCATACGGAGAAATAATTTTTTTATACTGGCGTAATTTTACTGAATATTGCATCATTTTTTATATTTTTTAATTAGATTATATTTATTTTTTTAAAATTTCACCAATAAATTAAAATCACATAGATTATTTAATATGTTATATATATATATATAATTTATAAATCATGTGAATTAAAAATAAATAAATAATATTAGAAGACTAAAAGGACATAAATTTTTTTAAGGAAAGACTAAAGTAGTAATTGAAAAAGAAATGCTACTATTTGAAAGTAAGAAAACTGAAAAAAAAACTCTAATACATCACTTAATAATTTTAGTTTATATTAAAAAGTTACATGTGATTTAAGTCATGATTTAAAGTGACAGTAATTAATTACATTTAACAAATCATTGAATGTTGTGGATAAATATTTAAAATTTTATTAATTTAAAATTAATATAAAAGCGTGTTATAATTTATCCGAAATTGAATGCTTTAGAAGAGAACACAGAAAGTCACTGTGGATAGGGGGACACACGCGTTCGTTGATATGCTTCATCACACATGATTGATGGACGTAGACTGAACCTCCCGCTTTAATCCCATGAACCGGAATGCTACCTAAACCAGGTTGACTTCTTTTTAGAAAATAAAATAAAAATTTGCATTGAAAAGTCTGCAAATTTCCTTGATTTTTTTTCTTCTTTATTTAAACCAATTTCATTTTTTACTAAGATGATCTACCTTCTCTATTTAAATGTCTATTTAAATGTGTTTGATATATTTTGATTTGTAGTTTATTTATACCTAAATATCAAGATAAATAATCTATCAGAATCCAAGAAAAATTGCTTTTGAAAATGTTTTTAAAAATATTTAGAACTTATATCATATTGACTTAATTAAATATTTTTAAGTAAAATCATTCTGTTGAATTGATTTTTTATCATTAAAAAATACTAGAACAATTTGAAATTAAATGTCTTTGAGAAGTCTATAAAATGGTCTTTCGAAAACATTTTGATAATAGATGATAGAAAAATGAACAACGGTTTTTGAGAAATACAGAAATCATTTTGTTTCAGAAAACATATATTTCTTGAAGTCTTCTTGGATTACATACATTGATTGAATAAGTTTTTCACCTGAATATTCAAAATCAGTTGTTTCTGTTGAGAATTCAGATGTAGTCGATCTTTTATTCTTTTGATACTAATTTGGTGTATCGAAATTAGATAAGGTTTCTAATTTTTGGAAGAGCAACAGGGTGTTGCTTTTGGTAGACCTTTCTTATAGGGTTTAAGATTAATTTTCTTGTGAGTCTTATGGTGTAAAGATTCTTGTTTAGTGGAACCTCAACTGGTGTGGCTGAGAAACTAGATGTAGCTCTTGAGGAAGAGTGAACTAGTATAAAAATCAGTGTGTGATTCTCTCTTTCCTTCACTCAAGTTTGTTTTGATCAAATGTGTTGTGTGTTAAGCAATCGTATTATTCAAGCTTTGCATGAACATTTATTGTCATGTGCATTGTGAAATAAGTGTATGATAAAATCACTATGATAGAATCTTGAACATTGTCTGGTGTGTTTTGCATTGATCATCTAATGCATTTGTAGTGGCCTTTGCATTGATAATCTAAACATATTTTTATTCATCATCTAGTGCATTTGCAATGATCGTCTAATGTGATAATTTCTACTATATTTGTGTATTTCAATCTATTGCTTGATTTTGTAAAGAACTTCATTCTAATCCAGATCTTTTCGAAAATCTTTCAAAGTTCAATTCACCATCTCTTAAACTCAACCAATTATTCTAACAATTGGCATCGAAGCTGGTTCTTGAAAATTATTCAAGTTTCCGTCCTTGTTTTTTTTTAATGGTTGAGAATAAATTGTCTTTTGCAAAGGATGCCTTTATAAATAGACCACCCGTGTTTGGAGGAGTGAATTACCTATTCTAGAAAGTTAGAATGAAAAATATCATAGAATCAATTGATCAGGGTATCTGGGATGCGATTGTTAATGGTGATTTTGTGCCTAAACATGTTGATAATAATCTTGTTGAAAAACCATGGGCTGACTGGTCTAAGTCTGAAAAATAAAAAATCTTAATATGATTGTATGGAAAAAACATTATAACCTCTACTTTGAATCTAGATGAGTTTTTCAGGGTATCACAATGCCTCTGAAAAGGAGAAGTGAGACATCTTGGAAGTGACACATGTAGGTACAACAAATGTCAAACGAGCCAGAAAATATGCACTTATTCAGGAATATGAGTTATTCAGAATACATCAAGAAGAAACAATTGCAGATGTGAAAAAAAGATTCACTCTCATAGTAAAACATCTGATAGGTCCGGGTAAAGTGTTTGATAAGGAAGAGCTCAACATAAAAATTCTGAAATGTTTGGATAGAAGTTGGAACCAAAGGTTACTACCATCTAAAAAACAAGAGATCTAACAACCTTAACAAATGTTGCACTGTTTGGAAAGCTAAGAGAGTATGAATTCAAGATGAACAAATTAAGGGAGCAAGAAAGTAGTGAAGGAAAGGCAAAGGGAATTGCACTTAAAACTTTTGATAAAAGGGAGGAAAACAATGAGGAAGGATCTAATGATTGTAGTGATGCAAAAACACTGAATATGTTGACCAAAATGTTTAACCGATTTCTCAAGAAGAAATGAAAGGAGAGGAATCAACAAAGTAAAAGGTATAACAGTATGAAAAGAATATGAAAAGACTATGAAAAGAATAACAGTAAAGGAGGAAAATAAAAAAGAGCATACATTTCATGGGAAGATAATGACCTTCCATCCAGTTGTTCATCGGGAGAAGATGAGGAAGCTAATATGTGTTTAATGGTTGGGCATGAATCATATGCCAGTAATGTAAGTTCCAGTATTTCCATGAATATTGAGAATTACAATTCTTTGTTTGAAGCTTTCAAATAAACACACGAGGAAGAAAACATGTTAGCTCTTTCCAATAATAGATGATCATTCTCGCCAGTCCCGCAAATTTCACAAGGGCATTAGACATAAATCACAACCTTTGAAATTAAAATGCATTATTTCAAGAAAATAAGTGTGAATATCTATTTTTTCTTTAAAATCAAAGATTCTAGAAAAATATGTTTTCAAATCTTTTCTTTCCCAAACTATATGTGAGTTACTTTAAAGACCTAACCAATACGAAACCATCCTTAAGGGTATATCATCCAATCTGAAAGCCTTAGAACCTTATAAATCTTTTTGAAATTCTAGATGAGTCAATCTGACGAGGCCAACTCACCCATCATAATATCCTCTTATTCTTCCAGTCCAAACCCTGAAGATTACTCCTTGTTTTCAAACTGGGAAGAATAAACTCGTGAAACTAACACAAGCTTCCTTAGAAAAAGGGCAAGGTTAGAAGCCATCAAGGAAAGCACTGACAAGGCTCTTAAGACCCTGCTAAAAAAACGTAGGAGAACCTGAAGCAGATCCTAAAAAAGAGTGATTGGTAAACAAGACTCTAGAGATGGTAAACAGGGCAATGTATTCGTAAAATAGCCAAGTAAATCAACACATTGCTAGGATTGAAGAAAGGCTAAGGAAGAAAAGATAGGAAGATTAGTTTCTTGCTCAGTAGATGGAAGAACGATAAAAGTCAAGACTAGATGATCTAGCCCTTAGCTTCTCTAACCAGATTAACCAAGCACTTAGTGACAATCCCTTTTCTAGCCAATCCTCTCAACCACCACATTCCCTGCAGTTGTGATGAGTTTTTACTACCCTCTTTGCTAATTTCAAAAAAGGGGGAGAAATAATGTGTCTGGCATTTTTTTGTTATGGTGTTTTGAAAGTTTTTTTTTCTCATCTTGTTTTTGGTTTCAAGTGTTTTCTCTTATGAACAATTTATATTTAACATTTATTCTTTCACCAATTACACATAAATCTATGATACGTCTAATATTATAAACTGTGAAATAGCAAACAATCATAAAAGACATCGTTGCACTTATAATTTTTGTCATCATCAAAAGGGGGAGATTGTTAGGACTCTAGACGATTTAGTCAGACTTGGACAATCTCATAATGAGACTCTCTAAGCATGTTTTGATGATAACATAAATCTATAATAATAAGATACAATAGTTACCAAAACACTTTAAACAATGAAATGAAAAGCGCTAGACTATACATTATAACAAACATTTACAAGAGCGGATACAACACGAGCTTGAAATGATAAATGATGTCTCAAGGAATTTTCCAGATGATGGTCGAACTGTGGAAGAGATATGCAAGGTCTCATTAAAATGGTAGACAACGTCTACATAAGAACTCATTACAGAGAAAGCTAACACAGTTAGCAGATGATGAGAGCATCAATAATGTGCCAAGCTATGATAAAGTCATATATATGACAGGCGATGATGCACATTTGATGGTATACTAAGGGAAGTTTGCATACTTAATATTTCCATTCTATATATTGTTTAAATGATTGTTATATGTTTTCATACTCGTTTTGATATCATGAATTAATTGAAAATGGTTTAAATCAAAACAAATAGCTGAAGCTAAGAAAGGAAAGTGTTTATTAAAATGATAAAGGGCACAACTATGTTCTTGAATATATTGTGCTTAAATGTTTCAGAATGAAATATATATTTTCCTAAGATTTCACAAATTGATTTCTAATACAACTATGACTAATTGATAATCTAATCTATATAAAAAAATATTTTGAAAAATAGAGTGTATAACTGATTATGTGTTAAAGTGTTTTTTTGATATATATTTAGAAGAATATAAACCAGATTAAATATAATTGTACTCAAATGTTTTAATTCAAGTTAATATGGAAAATGTTTATAATGTGTTATGAAATAATATATTAAGTTAGAAAGACTTGATAATTTAGAGATATTATAGATATATTTTTTTCAACAATATCCATGCTATAAATATATAGAATATATTCATTGCTGAGAATCACAAAAAGTTTTTAAATGTGTTATAGGAAAAAAACAAATGCAAAGGAGAACAAATGCTAAGTTTACCTAAAGAGCGTTTAGACAAAAAATGAAGTTGTTGTAGAGTAAGATTTGCATGAAGAAATTAAAGCTTCACAAAGGTATTGCAATCAACAAAGAAGAAGAATAAAAAGAGAAATATATTCAAGAAAATTATCAAGTGAGAAAGACGCATTCAAGATGTGTATATATAAGAGCATTCCATTTACAACGTCTAATGGGAAAGTGATGAAGTGAAGAACATCATCCAAGCTCATTTGATATATATAATCAACGTTCAAACAAATCCTAAGAAAGGAAATAGTTTAAAGAGCTTCAGCGCAATGTGATGAAGATGCGGATATTACTTCAAAGGAAACATTTCCTACTCAGTGTCAACTACATTAAAGGAGACAAAATGTGACAAGATGATTAAAGAATTAAGTCGCAGAGCATTAAAGGGTTAGTGTTCATATCAAATATTAGAAAGGAAACAGTTCAAATTGTTTCATACGCTCAAAGACGCGTGAAATCAAATCAAAGCAGAAGTTACCATATTCAGTATCTGATGAGAAGAAGATGATGAATAATGCACATGAATGAAGGATATATTGAAGATACCAAACATTACTGTAATAAAGAATCAACATTCACATTTGGGGCTAAAGCATAAACAATCATGACAAAACTAAAAGAGATGCAAGAAAATTATGAAAAACAATCAATTAAGGCACAAAAGAAAGTTAGCCTAACAATAGAAGCCTAAAAATGGCACTATAATGGATTAAAAAAACAAAACAAAACCAGAGTATTATGGCAACGAGACTTTCAGAAGTTCTATAATTTTTTTTATTTTGAAATTTGATGCTAATTTTTTTATCACAACTAGCTAAGATGTTAGGGAACACAATCACAAAATATTTGAACCAACAAAAAAAATGGATTAATAACACTAAATTGTTTTCCAGAGATCAACCGCAGAGTTTAGTCAACATTTGTTTCAGCTCTAACATTCCGACTTTTGTGATTTATCATATATTTTTTTTCTATTTGGAATTAGGATGCGCCTTTTTAACATGATATTGTATACAAATTTAAGTGTTCAAATTTAAAATTTCAAGCAATTTTATCACAGAAATTGTTTAGAGTAAATTATGCAATCTAGTAAAGGTATAAGGTAACTATTAGCGAGAATATAAACCAAAGGAATACAATGAATGGAACAAAACTGTAAGACACACTAGAATTTTATGTTTTCTGAGACTTACTAATGATCTAGTAGCAAGTCAAGAACTCAAAGACTCAAATGAAAAGGTATCAAACACTTATACACTGAAATTGACTTAAACAATTTATCAAACAAGTTATGTGCACTCAGCTAGGCACAACTCAAGAATTGGTGACAAATTTTGGAACTACAAGACATAACACATAACATGCAAGGATTATAAACGGTAAAACAACTCCTAAGAACATTTTTTCACAGATTAAACTAAAAAAAATGCATGAACAAATTGAAAAGCATATGGTGCATAAGAAAATAACAAGGAACCTATGTAGACTTGATATAAAAAGTTTAAGAAAATTTTTTTAGGATGTTTGAACTGATTAAACTTGAAAAAAAATGGATTAAACGGTAAAACACAACAATTAAATGGTGGAAATGAACTAAAACAAGGAAAATCAGTGATGAACAACACAAAATTATGAAACACAACACAAACAGTTTGAAAAAAAAATATTATGACTTAGCTAGAGTATGACATGTGTTGGATCGTGGAGTGACTCTAAATAGCACTTGATGATATTCTCCTTGTCTCCAATGGTTGAAATCTTGAAGGAGAAGTGTTGGATGACGTGAAAGCATGATTCTATGGATAATTGATGGAGGAAAGTGTCACAATTTGGTGAAAATGAAGAGAGGTTAGGCTAACTCTTGAATATTTTTCAAGGTTATTTCTTGAAGAAAGAAGAACCTAGAGGGACCTAAGAACAAGTAGAAAGTTGTGCACAATTTGGCAGCATTTCAATATGATATTCAAAGCTGAAAATAAAGTACATAGGTGCCTTGTAGCCCAAGCTACTAAACTCTAACCCTAAGTCCAACCCTAGTCAAAACATAAGGGAGAGTAGCTTACATCGCAAGCTAGGGTAAATACCCTCACTTGGAGTGCAAGTCACTCCTAACCCTAACTTGGTGCCCAAGTTAGAATTTCCAAGGGTGGGGAGGAGTTTCCTATCTCCAAGGGTTTTATAACCTATACTAAATTTGGCCTAAATACAAAGGCCCAAAATAAATTCTACACTACTTTGTACATTTATTTACAAGGTTAGAAGCTTTTGGTCTAGGATCAATACGATACTCTCCATAAAAGGAGAGTCTTTTGAAGTCCTCTGTCTTATTCCATTCTTTTGACCATGATCCCTGTTAGGGGTCTAATATGCTCTCTGATTATCTTGCACCAGGATCTATTGTAAGTTTTTGTTAAATGTTTTGATATTCTAATTACAGTACAAAAAAGTGCTTTAACCTAAATTAGAGTTGGTCTTAGTTATAAAATGTTTTTTAATTTGTTAAAAGATGTTTTTAATCTATTAGATTATCGTTTCAATATATTATAATCCCTTAGAACCATGAGTAGTTATGAGGCTTTTATTTTAATATGTTAAAATAAATTTTTAATAAATTAAAGTTTTGTAAGATTTATGACGCGTTGAATTTTTTTTTTAAATATGTTAAAACAATGAGTTAATAAAGTAATTTCTCAAGTAAGTGAAATTAACATATTAAAACATAATTTTAATCCACTAAAATTGACAATTTAAAACCTATAATTTTATTTCATTTTGAATTCATTTTACACCAAAACCTAAGTTTCAAAAGACATTTTCAACTATTTAGAGAATTATAACTGAGTTGAAAATTGTTCTTGTATCTTCCTTTGTGTAAATAAGATATCAAAACTATGTTTTGATGAGAAAAATAGTTATTCACCTAGTTAAATATTTTTTCTATTATGCTCCATATGTTTCACGTGATATGATTTTACTTTTTGTATCTTTAACTATTTCTAGATAGGGTGGGTTTCCAAAATCAGGTGTAGTAATAAGGTATTCTAAGTGAGAGAAGAGTTGGTTTTTTAAGTAGATTTGCTTTCATTGTATTGCTTGTGTGTTTGTAAAACTCTGATTTTAGTGTGAGCTTGACTGGTGTGACTGAGCAATTTAATGTAACTCTTGGATAGAGTGAACCATTATAAAATTGATTGTTTTTCTCCTTCTCTCGCTCTCTTTGTATCAATTTTTCAATCTATTTTTTTTATAATATATATTGGTTTTGTAAAATCTTTGCAAGCAACCTTAATCATGAAATTACTTTATCTAATAAAGATATCATTCTAGTTTTTGAAAAAATTGAGATAGTTCAATTCAATCCCCTCCCCCTCTCTTGAACTCAACCTTCTTAATCTAATAAATTGGTAATCAAGAATTAGTTCTCCTTGGATAATGAACAAAAATACAAATAAAAAAAAAGGAGATAAAGAGATATATGAAGTAAACATGGATCTAAATGTGGGCTTTAATTGTTTGTAAGCCCAATTACAAAAATCTAAACTAAAACAAGAAAAATTAAATTGACATAGTATAGTATGTAAAATTCAACAAATCTCTCCATCAACTTAAAAGATTATAGAAAATATCAAAAAGCTCCAAATCTAACCAATCATATCTTCATTTTAAAGTCCTGAACATTTAAAATTAAATATAACTAAAATAAACCAAAAACTAATATAAAAAAATATAATTAAAAGAGTAAACAAAATATCACATCAACTCAATATGTGAAATTAAAAAAAAAATTATCTACCCTCAGTCCAATTTATTATTATTAAAAGCTATAAATTTGATGATTCTTATCTTAATTGAAATATTCTCTCGAGCCTCTCATATAAGAGAAAAAAAAACTAGTTGATGTTTTTGATCCGGTAATTAAAATAATACGAAACCCGTTTTATTTTATTGATTGATAATTTTTATAACTTAATTTATTATGAAATAGTTTAATGTATATTAATTTTTCATATAAGTATATATATTATTGACTTAGTTGAAAATAATTATCTTTAAATTATGTGTAGCTTTGTTAAATATTATTTATTCTTAATTGATTTAATTTTTGTATATTATTAATTATAATTAACTAATTTTTATTTATAAGTATCAAATTTGCGTCAATTCACCATAGTTTAAACTAAAAATGGGTTAATCTAACCTGATTTATGTAAGGACCGAGAAAATTAGTCTTAGAGTAGAAATTGTACAATTAAAATGACACCTGAATATTTTATTATTAAAGTGAAAAGGCTATATAAATAGAAATTTAGTTATTCAGGTTTCATTTTCAAAGAACCATCATCTCTCTAAAAACTCTTTTTCCTTTCCTTTGCATTCTCCCTAAAATTTCGACCTTCTCGCTTGTCAGATCAACAATATGAGTCCGCCATTGGACTCCTGGTAGTGAACTCTGTTGAAGATGGATGAAGCCTCTTTTCTACCTAGTGTTAGTGTGTGTTTGATGTAGAAAAATAGCTAGTTTGTTGTAATGTTTGTAATAGGTTTAGATGATCTTGTATGTAGGCTTGTATTTGTGTAAGGTTGCCTTTTGCTACATGATCTATCCTAGATGCCTAACCAAGCCTAGATCAAACACATGATGTGGTTGAATGGTTTTTGAAAAGCTTTTTAAAGTGCTCTTAAAAGTTTTAAATCTGTACACAAATAAATCTGTTTTATGGAGAAAGAATCGGTTTATTTCTTCTATGTTAAAAGGCTTTTCTAAAACTCTGATAAAACACCACAGGTAAAGCTTAGTTAGTTATTTCAGTTAAAGCTGAGCTAGCCTATTTGCTATCATTTAATCTGTTTCACTGTGAAAGAATCGGTTTGCTCTTTGGTCAGTTGAAAGGTTTTTCACAAGTTAGTTAGAGCACCAAAGGTACAACTCAGACAATTATTTCAGTTAGCTGAGTTGGCGGTTTTCACAAAATAAATCTGTTAAGTTAAAAATGAATCTGTTGTTTTCATAACTGTTTTTCAACTGTTTTTTGAAAAGAAGTTAGAAACTGTTTTCTATATAAAGAAAAGTCTCTCTCACATGAAAAGGGGTTGAGCAATTACGTTTTTTTATAGAAATCAAACAATTTCCATGTGAGAAGAAGGATTGAAAGATTTTTGAAAGGTTTTCCAAAGAGATTTTCAAGTGTGTTTGTTCTAGGAAACCTTTGATCTTGGTGAAGGTGCTGGTGCAGTTCTGCAGCAAATTGAACTACTGGTTTTGAGTTCTTGCATCTTCTTTTCAGGTGTAATCTTTCCTTTATTCTGTTTTGTAAAGGTGTAAATGTTAGTCACTCCTTGATAGGGTTTCTTGGAGTGCAAGGTGTGCTGAAATAGGGTTTTTCAGCATTGCTGGTGTTGTTCTTGTAGTGTTCAAGAACTGCTGAGTTTGTAAGTAATTGGTACTGTTTTTAGTGGATTCCACCTTGGGGTAAGGTGAGACTGGACGTAGCTCTGTATGAGTGAACCAGTATAAAAACTTGTGTGCCTTTCTTCTCATCCCTACACTCATTTCTGGTTTTGCTTAATTCTGTCAAGAACTAAATCTGTTCTTTTGAAATTGAATCTGTTAATTCTGGGTTTAAGTAAAAACTGTTCCTCCTGATTTGTTAAAGCTTTCTAATCACAAACAAGGCAGTTGTATATGTTGGTTTAAGTGATCTGTGAACAAACAGTCTATTCATTAAAATCTGAGAAAGAACCATTCTCCTTAGAACCATGTGTTGAGTAAATTTGTTTGATTTCTAAGTATAACTGTATCCTTCATCCTCATAATATTCAGCTGATCTGACTCTGTTGTAATTCTCTGTTAATCACAATTCTACATTGAACAAATTCAAATTGTGCTAGACTGCTCTGAAGAATCAATCTGTTTCATGTAAAAACAATCTGTTCTTTTTGACTCGGGTATACTGAAAATTGTGTGTTCCTACGAAAATTTTATAAGCTCAATTCACCCCTCCCCTCTTGAACTTAGACACTAATAGACCCAACAATTGGTATCAGAGCTAGGGCTTGTATTTTGCTCAAGTGTATGCATGATGTCTGAGTTTAAAATGCCTTTTGCTGAAGGTGTGTCTATTAATAGACCTCCTATGTTTGGTGGTGTTAACTATGCTTTCTGGAAAATCAGGATGACGATCTTTATGGAGTCTATTGACATGGGAATCTGGGATGCAGTGGTTAGTGGACCTTTTATACCTATGTAGGTTGTCAAAGATGAAACAATAAAGAAGCCTTGGTTTGAATGGAGTGAAACCGAGAAGAAGAAGGCCCAATATGACTCCTTAGCCAAGAATATCATCACCTCTGCACTGAATATGGATGAGTTCTTTAGAGTCTCTCAATGTAACTCAGCAAAGGAGATGTGGGTACTAGAGGTGACTCATGAAGGAACTGATGATGTGAAACGGGCAAGGAAGCACTCACTAATTCAGGAGTACGAGCTGTTCAGAATGCAATCAGAAGAAAGTATTGCAGATGTGCAAAAACAATTTACACACATTGTAAATCACCTCACTGGCCTTGGTAAAGTCTTTGACAAGGAAGAGCTTAACATAAAGGTACTAAAATGCCTTGATAGGAGCTGGCAGCCTAAGGTAACAGCAATCTCAGAATCCAGAGATTTATCCAAGATGTCCACTGCTGCACTTTTTGGAAAGCTGATAGAGCATGAAATAGAGCTGAAAAGATTGAAAGAACAAGAAACTGTGGAGAAGAAGGCCAAAGGAATTGCTCTGAAAACTACCATGGAACATGATACAAGTGAGGAAGAAGTTGATCCTGAACATGATGAGACTGTGAGTCTGCTCACCAGAAAATTCAGCAGGTTTCTTAGAAAGAAAAACTGTGACAGAACTCAACAAAGAAAGAGGTACTCTAAACAACCTAATGATTCAAATTCTTCCAATTACACGTGCTTTGGATGTGGTAAACCAGGTCATATAAAAGCTGATTGTCCAAACAATCAACATAAAGAAAATTCAGCAAGCAAGAAGAGTGACAAAGGCAAAGGTAGAAGAGCATACATCTCATGGGAAGAAAATGATGTATCCTCATCCAGTAATTCCTCAACTGAAAGTGAAGAAGCAAATTTGTGCTTCATGGTGAATGATGAAGGATCCAACTCTGACTCAGTAAGTGATTTTTCCACTGATTCTGAGAACTATGATCAACTGTTAATAGCTTTTAAGGAAACGCATGATGAAACAAACAGGTTGGCTATAATGTGTAACAGATTGAATAGAGTAAATAGGGTACTTGAACCTAAGGTCAAAGCTCTTGAAGAAGAACTGCACAAAGCTAAAACTGAATTGGTTAGCCTTGAATTAACATGTTTGCATGCATCAATTAAAACCTGTGATAATTGTAAGAAGCTGGAAAAACAAGTTGAATATTTGTTAAAAATTCTCTCAAATTTCACTAAAGGAAGAGAAAATCTTGAAACCTTATTAGGTTCACAGAATGCTGTTTTTAATAAAAATGGTCTAGGATATAATCCTGGAATGAAAAGAAATGTGAAAAAGCTGTCTAGTTTCTTTGTTCCTTCCAAAACAGGTTTTTCCTCTCTTAGTTATTAAAAAACAATGCATACTGCAACATGTTTTTATTGTATGAAGTCTGGTCATGTATCTAGAACATGTAAAGCTAGGAGGTACCTTGTTCCTAAAGGATTGGCCAAATGGCTTCCTAAGGAAAGGTATTAATCATGCTGGACCCTAGACTAAAGGGGTACCATATGTGCTAAATCTGTTTTGTTGCAGAAAAACAGCAGGAGAAACCAGTGGTACCTTGACAGTGGCTGCTCAAAGCACATGATTGGTGATGTGACTCAGTTCATAAATCTGAAACTCAAAGCTGAAGGGCATGTCACATATGGAGATAACAATAGAGGAAAAATTCTTGGAAGAGGAGATGTTGGTACTAAAGACTCAACCACTATTGAGAATGTATTGTATGTTGAAGGGCTAAAACATAGTCTTCTAAGCATTAGCCAGTTGTGTGACAAGGGATATAAGGTCAATTTCGAAGCCAATACTTGTACAATTTCAAACGAAATTTCTGGTAAGGTGTTGTTCACTGGAAAAAGGGTAAATAACATCTATCTCTTAGATATTATAAAGAGTTGTTCTGAAAACGAGTGTTTGTTGTCTAAAAATGATGAGTCATGGCTGTGGCATAGGAGGCTAGTTCATATTCACACAAATCACTTGAATAAGCCAAGGTCTAAGGAACTTGTTTCTGGTTTATCAAACATAAAGTTTCAAAATAACAGATTGTGTGATGCTTGTGTAAAGGGAAAACAGATTAGAACTACCTTTAAATCAAAAGATATGGTTTCTTCAAATAAAGCTTTGGATGTTTTGCATATGGACTTGTTTGGACCATCTAGGACTGCTAGCTTAGCTGGAAATTACTATGCTTTGGTGATTGTTGATGACTTTTCAAGATATACATGGACTTTGTTTCTTGCTTCTAAAAATGATGCATATAAAGCCTTTAAGAAACTAGCTAAGGTTCTGTATAATGAAAATGAAAATAGGATAAAACAGATTCGTAGTGATCATGGGGGAGAATTTCAAAATGCAAAGTTTGATAAATATTGTGAAAAACATGGGATCACACATAGTTATTCTGCTCCTAGGACACCCCAACAAAATGGTGTTGTTGAAAGAAAGAATAGATCACTAGAAGAGTTAGCTAGGACTATGCTAAATGAATCTGGTTTACCTAAATACTTTTGGGCTGATGCTGTATACACTGCTTCTTATGTGCTTAACAGAACATTGATTAGACCAATTCTTAAGAAAACTCCCTATGAATTGTATAAAGGTAGGAAGCCTAGCATTAGTCATCTTAGGGTGTTTGGCTGCAAATGCTTTGTTTTAAACAATGGTAAAGATAATCTAGGGAAATTTGATCCTAAATCAGATGAAGGAATACATATTGGATATGCTATAAATGGTCATGCTTATAGAGTGTATAACAAAAGATTGCTTGCAGTTGAAGAATCTATACATGTTGTATTTGATGAAACAGATTTTTCTGTGCCCAAATCTGTTCTGGACGAACCTGGTATGGATGATTTAAGAACCATTATGCAACAGAATCAATCTAGTGAGCTTGATACAACTAATTCAAATTCTATCAAAGAATCTACTGTGAATGCAGGACTGCCTAAAGAATGGAAGACTCCAAGGGATCTCACTCTTGACAATATAATTGGTAAAATTGAGAAAGGAGTCTCAGCAAGGAATTCACTCAACAATTTCTACAGAACAGTGGCTTTTGTGTCACAGATTGAGCCTAAAAGCCTGGAAGAAGCACTACAAGACAACAATTGGATAACAGCAATGCAGGAAGAGCTGAACCAGTTTGAAAACAATGAAGTGTGGACTTTGGTTCCAAGAAAGCATGAGATGAACATCATAGGAACCAAGTGGGTGTACAGGAACAAGATGGATGAACATGGAGCTATCACTAGAAATAAAGCAAGGCTGGTTGCTAAAGGGTATAACCAAGAAGAAGGTATTGATTTTGGTGAAACCTATGCACCAGTAGCACGTCTTGAAGCTGTCAGACTACTTCTAGCATTTTCCAGCATACAAGGTTTCAAGCTGTTTCAAATGGATGTCAAGAGTGCATTTCTAAATGGCTACATCAATGAAGAGGTGTTTGTATCTCAGCCTCCAGGGTTTGAAGATCACAAAAATCCAGAACACGTGTAAATGCTTAAGAAGGCCTTATATGGATTGAAGCAAGCACCTAGGCAATGGTATGAAAGGCTAAGTGAATTTCTGCTCTCTCAGGGATACAACCATGACAATTCTGATAAAACTCTCTTTCTAAAGAAGAAAAGAGAAGATATCATACTTGTGCAAGTCTATGTAGATGATATTATCTTTGGATCCATAAATGAAGAGATGTGTGAAGACTTTGTGAAAACCATGAAAAGTGAGTTTGAGATGTCAATGTTAGGAGAAATGAATTTCTTCCTTGGACTACAAGTTAAGCAACTCAAGGATGGAATTTTCATAAGCCAAGAAAAATACTGCAAGGAACTGCTTAAGAGGTTTGATATGGATCAATGCAAAGCAATCAACACTCCTATTTCAACAAGCTGCCAGCTGGATCAAGATTTTGCAGGAAAATCAGTGGATCAAACCATGTACAGGGGTTTAATTGGTTCCTTATTATACCTAACTGCCAGCAGGCCTGACATTATGTTTGTTGTGTGTTTATGTGCTAGATATCAATCTGATCCATAGGAATCACACTACAATGCAACAAAGAGAATTCTGAAATATTTGCTAGGATCCAAGGATGTTGGATTATGGTATCCTAACAAGGTATCCTTAAATTTAACCGGTTTTTCAGATTCTGACTTTGCAGGTTGTAAAGTGGATAGAAAAAGCACAAGTGGAACTTGTCACATGCTTGGATCAAGTCTAATCTCTTGGCATTGCAAGAAACAAGCTTGTGTTGCTCTCTCCACAGCAGAGGCAGAATACATAGCTGCTGAAAGTTGTTGTGCTCAAACCTTATGGCTAAGGCAGCAACTAAGTGATTTTGGAATTTTGTTAAACAAGATACTTATAAATTGTGATAATACTAGTGCCATAAATCTGTCTAAGAATCCTGTCATGCACTCAAGAACTAAACATATTGAAATTAGACATCACTTTCTAAGAGAACATATAGCTAATGGAACTTGTGATATACAATTCATTGGTACTGAATTTCAACTAGCTGATCTATTCACTAAACCACTTGCTAAAGACAGGTTTTATTTTCTTCTAAATGAATTGGGTATTATTAGCTTAACTTGTCCTCTACAGTGAAAATTTCAATCTGTTGTTTTATGTTTTAACATGTTTTGTTCCCTCTTTCATAAATCACAGCTGTGACTAGGAAAGAGAAAGATTTACTTTTCTCTCTCCCACTTTATTGTTGACTGCTTTTACGGTTATTGACCAGCAGGTCTATGCCAATTAATGTGTGGGTATCCTAACTAATTGGATTTTGTGTAGATGCAACATATTTGATGTGCCAAAATTAGGTTCCAAGATATTCTTACGTGAATCCACACCTGAACTTGCTGCACCATTGGAATAAAATCTGTAGCATATCTGATAGATTTGATTTTCCTTCAAAATCCATAATTCCAAAAATCAGATCAAATTGCCCTTCACTAAAAATCTGTGATTTTCAAAATTTGGTTTAATGATTCTATATAAACCTAGCACAAATCAGTTTCCCTCTTACACCTTCTCACTTGTGCTATAAGCTGTCCAGGTTTACACTTGCTTCACCACAGGTTTCGTTTCTGTTCTGAGTGATAGTCTGTATTGCATTTTCTGTAGAATTGTATATTAATAAACTGGTGCAGGGAAAAACAAATTGAGCATGGCATCCTCATCACACAGAAAGAAGAAATCCAAGGAGCAATCCAACAGCAACCAAGGTATTCTGGAGAAATGGTTTGTTGGAGATTCTGATGCAATGAAAAGGTTCATCCATGAGACAAGTAGGAAGCAAGTCAATACGCCCAAAGTGCTGGAATTCTCTTGGTTAAGAGAAGAAAATCTTACTGAAGCAAAAACCTTGCTCAAGCATCAAAAGCTGAAGAACTTTCTAGAGATGACTGGAAATGTATATCCAGATTTGGTGAAAGTTTTCTACAGCAACTTGGTTCAAGATAGCAAAAATCTGGTCTCCCATGTGAAAGGTGTGAAGCTGAAGATTACAAGGGAAATATGGAGCAATGTGGGAGGAATCAAATATTCTTGAATGAAGGTAAGGAAAGGGAACACTGCTGGAATCCAGGGATTCAACAAGATGCAGTTTTACAGAAGTTGTGTGAGAAACCCTGCTGAACCAGTGGCTAGATTCCATGCTGGAAATCTCACAATCATTCCAAGACTCCTTGCCTACATCATTGCTTGGCAGCTTACTCCAAGAGGAAGTAATCATGCAACTCTCCATGAAGAGGACTTGATTTTGTTGTACTGCATCATGAACCAACTCAAGGTAAATTGGGTGAGTACTATGGTGGAGCATATGCTCAAATCCACAAGGTTACTAGACTATCGTTTTCCATATGCAATTTTTGTGTCAAAGCTAATTGATTACTTTGAAGTTGACACTATAAATGAAAGAAATGACACAATTAAGGCAGCAAGTGAAATAGACAACTCCACTCTCCTCAAGATGGGCTTTCAAAGGGAGGATGACAGCTGGGTGTTTAGGAGGAATGCTGCAAACAGGGCTGAAAATGAAGTTGCTGATCCATAAAATGAAGAAGAAAATGCTGATGGAGTGCAGAACATGGATGCATCACCAGTACACTCTGCTGGACATGAAGATATTGCTGCTACAAGTCAAAATGCAATGGTTGCATATGAGGAACCTGAGTACAGAGGTGAACCTCTGTCTATGTTTGAAAGACAAGTGCTAAGCAGGCTGGACACACTCACATATGAGCAGAAGGCGCACTATGAAAAGACTTACGCCAGGTTTCAACACTTGGATGATCAACTTGAAGGAGTTCAAGTGCAGCTAGCTGAGCTCTACTAAAATGACAAGTGATCCTATATCTAAGTCTTTAGCTTTTATATGTTGAACTTTTTGGAATTAATCTGTTTGTCTTCATTCTGCACTGGTTTTTAGTTGATTTCATTGAGGTTTGTAATAGAACTTAATACTGGATTTATAGTTTGAACTGTGATGAATGGCTTGTATGTTTTATCCCATGCTTTATTCTGTTTGATGAATCCAAAGGGGGAGAAGAACAACCACAGAAAGCTACATGGTACATGAAGGTAGCACAAAACTCACAACTGCTCTATTGGTTTTATGTCTAAAAATTATGTGCAGGTTTTGGCAACTAGTCTAACACAGATTGTGAACATCAAACTATGCTGCGCAAAGGGGATTTGTCTCCATCAAACAGGGGGAGATTGTTGAAGATGGATGAAGCCTCTTCTCTACCTAGTGTTAGTGTGTGTTTGATGTAGAAAAATAGCTAGTTTGTTGTAATGTTTGTAATAGGTTTAGATGATCTTGTATGTAGGCTTGTATTTGTGTAAGGTTGCCTTTTGCTACATGATCTATCCTAGATGCCTAACCAAGCCTAGATCAAGCACATGATGTGGTTGAATGGTTTTTGAAAAGCTTTTTAAAGTGCTCTTAAAAGTTTTAAATCTGTACACAAATAAATCTGTTTTATGGAGAAAGAATCGATTTATTTCTTCTATGTTAAAAGGCTTTTCTAAAACTCTGATAAAACACCACAGGTAAAGCTTAGTTAGTTATTTCAGTTAAAGCTGAGCTGGCCTATTTGCTATCATTTAAATTGTGAAAGAATCGGTTTGCTCTTTGGTCAGTTGAAAGGTTTTTCACAAGTTAGTTAGAGCACCAAAGGTACAACTCAGACAGTTATTTCAGTCAGGTGAGTTGGCGGTTTTCACAAAATAAATATGTTAAGTTAAAAATGAATATGTTGTTTTCATAACTGCTTTTCAACTGTTTTTTGAAAAGAAGTTAGAAACTGTTTTCTATATAAAGAAAAGTCTCTCTCACATGAAAAGGGGCTGAGCAATTACGTTTTTGATAGAAATCAAACAATTTCCATGTGAGAAGAAGGATTGAAAGAATTTTGAATGGTTTTCCAAAGAGATTTTCAAGTGTGCTTGTTCTAGGAAACCTTTGATCTTGGTGAAGGTGCTGGTGCAGTTCTGCAGCAAATTGAACTACTGGTTTTGAGTTCTTGCATCTTCTTTTCAGGTGTAATCTTTCCTTTATTCTGTTTTGTAAATGTGTAAATGTTAGTCACTCCTTGATAGGGTTTCTTGGAGTGCAAGGTGTGCTGAAATAGGGTTTTTCAGCATTGTTGGTGTTGTTCTTGTAGTGTTCAAGAACTGCTGAGTTTGTAAGTAATTAGTACTGTTTTTAGTGGATTCCACCTTGGGGTAAGGTGAGACTGGACGTAGCTCTGTATGAGTGAACCAGTATAAAAACTTGTGTGCCTTTCTTCTCATCCCTACACTCATTTTTGGTTTTGCTTAATTCTGTCAAGAACTAAATCTGTTCTTTTGAAATTGAATCTGTTAATTCTGGGTTTAAGTAAAAACTGTTCTTCCTGATTTGTTAAAGCTTTCTAATCACAAACAAGGCAGTTGTATATGTTGGTTTAAGTGATCTGTGAACAAACAGTCTATTCATTAAAATCTGAGAAAGAACCATTCTCCTTAGAACCTTGTGTTGAGTAAATTTGTTTGATTTCTAAGTATAACTGTATCCTTCATCCTCATAATATTCAGCTGATCTGACTTTGTTGTAATTCTCTGTTAATCACAATTCTACATTGAACAAATTCAAATTGTGCTAGACTACTCTGAAGAATCAATTTGTTTCATGTAAAAACAATCTGTTCTTTTTGACTCGGGTCTAATGAAAATTGTGTGTTCCTACGAAAATTTTATAAGCTCAATTCACCCCTCCCCTCTTGAACTTAGACACTAATAGACCCAACAAACTCTACAAGATTAACTAATCAAAATGTTAGATAGAGTAAGTTCATTCTTGAATCCTTTTCCTTTGAGTTAGTTTTGATTTGGTTAGGTTGCCTTTTAGTTTAAGTTTGCATGTGAGGTTTTTATCTTCAGAATTAGTCTCTGTTAGCTCAGGATCCTAGTGATATAGTTAGATTTGTGATGATGAATCTCTGGTCCAGGTTAGGGTATCCTTAAGCTTTTGGTGGATTTGGAGCTTTTAGTGAGCATCTGGTAAAGTCCAGGTAAGGGAAGCTAGTTTAAAATTTTTAATAGAACCCTAGGTTAGAAGATTTGAATGTGAGTGTGACGTGGTCACCAAATCGAAATTTTGTTGCAAGATTTCTTGTTTTGAGTAGATTGTAGTTTGATTGAAATTGAAAGTGTTGTGATTGAGAATTGGTTGTTTGATTTAAATGGTTTTGAAATTAGAAATCATATATATGTATAGATGGACATAATAACTCAATGATTCAATGAGAGTGATTGTATCATGCTGAACAAAAACTGTCAATGTAATATGTAGATTTATAAATTTATGAATTGAATGAGATGTTGATTTATAATCTAATAGGTATATTAAGTTATGCAGAATTTTTCTGCATATTTCGCTCAAGCTAGCAAATTCTAGCTCAAGCTAAAATTCTGGGTGCTCTCGGGTTGAGTTTAGCTCAAGCTAGCAAATTCTAGCTCAAGCTAAAACTCTGGGTGCTCTCGGGTTGAGTTTAGCTCAAGCTAGCAAATTCTAGCTCAAGCTAAAATTATGGGTGCTCTCGGGTTGAGTTTAGTTCAAGCTAGCAAATTATAGCTCAAGCTAAAATTCTGGGTGCTCTAGGGTTGAGGTTAGCTCAAGCTAGCAAATTCTAGCTCAAACTAAAATTTTGGGTGTTCTCGGGTTGAGTTTAGCTCAAACTAGCAAATTTTAGCTCAAGCTAAAATTGTAGGTGCTCTCGGGTTGATTTTAGCTCAAGCTAACAAATTCTAGCTCAAGCTAGACTCTCTAAAATACAAAAACAAAAACAAAATAAATCTGAAATTTGTTTTTTATATATATTTGTTTTTAAAAGGTTGGTTTATTTCTTTCTGTATAGTTATGAATTATATATTTAATTGAAAATCTCTTTAATTAGACATTTATATGATTAATAAATGAATTGTAGTATGTTTTGGAAATTCTAAAATTTTGTATGATTTGATTATTTGATGTTGAATTTTTGTGAGGGTTAGAGTATGAATTTTAATCAAGACATAGTATTTTTAGGAAAGAAAATACAGTGTTAAGATTGTTTAGGATGTGCATTGACTAGGGATTCGTCTAAAAGGAGATATCCTGACTCGATTGAGATAATGAAATCATATAGATGAAGTTATTCGGGTGGTGAGAGTCGAAGGAGGTTCATATGAATGGGTAAGTTGTTTGAAATATAATTAACTTGACCTGTTATATGAGTTATCTCTGTCATAATAGGAGAGATATGATATTGAGATTATTTATGTGCATAACTGTGTGGATTTCACAGTAGTATGACAGGTGCAGATCTCTGAGTCTAAGTTAACGCACGAGTCTTCCGCAAGTAGAGTCAAGTGTTTATGTGTTATGAGTTAGTAGAAGTCTCACGTGAGAAAGATGAATATTAAAATTGTTGATAGACCTTTGATGGTTATGTGAAATGCATGAGAAATGATGGATTTATGTGAATGTTTAAAGTCATATTTATGTTATAAGTTTTAAAAATACTTAGCTTACCATTTTCTTTTCTTTGATCTGTGATGATCGTGTGTTTTACACGGGAGCAAATGATGTTACAGGTGATAAAATTTATCGGGTGAGAAGATGGATGATGGAAAATGTTTATTTTCTTTTAAAATTTTATTTTTAATTTTATGTAAATGTTTCAAGTCTTATGAAGAGAGAGATAGTTTGAAACATTATATGAAGGAATTGTAGATATATTTGTATTATGTTTATATATTTATTTTAATATTTTATACATATTATAGTTATTAGATATGAGAAAATATAGGATGTTACAATTTACTTTAAAACAAACTAAAACAAAATCAAATTGGTTGAATGCATATGGAATTAATGAGTTAAAAGAATTGATTCATAATTTTATATAAATTAGTAAACTTAAGAAATGCAATAACGAAACATCAGTACCTGTATATTTTTAGGAAGCTAAGGAATAGGTAAATATGTAAAGTGTAAATAAAGCAAATAAATTTTGGAACAAATTTGAAACTTAAATCAAAAATAACCAATAGATGAAGAAGGAGTTCAGTGTTAAGTGTCTTTAATTTTTTTTATTTATTTTTTGCATAAAAATAGATGAACCTTAACTTGAAATTGTTTAACTAGTAGATTAATTGAGTTAGGTAAATTTTGAATTATGTAAATTGATTTTTTTAGCACAATCCCACTCTAATATGAAATTACTCATATTAACTCAATTTAAGAGCTTTATTTTTATTATTCATGACAAATTTAAGATTTGTTTCTTATATCAACAACCTAATTCTTTTCTTTTCACTCTCATAGCATTTTTTTTCACAAACAATAAGTAAATAATAAGAAAAGCAGATGGGCAAAAGAAAAAGACAAGGAGGCGCGTGTATCGAGGAAACGCGTGACAAAGGATTAGGTCACCCTCCGCCGCCCTCCGGCAGCGGCTTTTGGGAGTTCGCGCGGCAGAGGGAGCAGATAGAGGGCACAGTTTATAATGAGCAATAATTATCGAAAATCTTAATCAATAAAAAATAATAATAATAATAATGTATTGACGTATGCCATACTCCAGGTTTATAATAATAATAATAAATAATAGTAATAATAATAATTAAATAAAATAATAATAATAATAATGCAAAGTACGGGTCTAACATGTCAGATATAACGTCGCTGAAATGGGTCCATGTGCGCCGTCTGATTCAAAGATTGGGTGGATACAGATATGTTTATGCTTATGCAACTGACTATAGTAGTTGTACTGATAATAATGTAAGTACCTTCCATCTGAACACAACAAAGTTGAATTTTCAATGCACAATTAAGTTCAAATAAAAGCTATATAAACCTTTCAATAATAATACATAATTGCTATATTTTATAAAAAGGATTTTTTTCTAAATGCTAGTTTTTATATTCTTATATTTTATTTTATTTTCCTTTAAAATATTTATTAGATTTTTTTGTTATTATTTTATGTAAGTTATGTTTTCTTTCACAACTTAAAAATAATTAAATAGAAATTAATTTTAGAAAAAATAATAAATTAATATATTAACTAAATTAAATACTAATTTATAAACTCAAAAAATTATTAATATTTTAAGTAATTTTTATTATTAATAAAAAATTTAAATTTATTTTTAAATTTGTATTTGATTAGTTACTAAGATTTTAACCAATTAATTTAGATTCTAAAGTTTGTAACATCTCTATACTTTTCCACACCTAATAACTATAATCTGTATAAAATATTAAAATAAATATACAAACATAATACAAAATGTTTACAACCCTTTCTTAAAATGTTTCAAAACGTATATCTCTTCATAAGAATTTAAATATTTACATAAAATTAAAAAAAAAATATTCAAAAGGAAATAAAATATTTTCATCATCCAGCTTCTCAGTGGGGGGTTGTATCACTGGTAACATCATCTGCTCCGGTGTAAATACACGATCATCACGATTAAAGAAAACAACCACAAAACAAATAAAAGGGTAAGCTAGGTATTTTTAAAAGTTATAATATAAGCATAACATAAAGCTATTTCACATAACCATCAAGTGTCTATAAAAATTCTATATTCATCTTTCTCATGTCAGACTTTTACTAATTCACAACACATAGACACTTGACTCTACTTCCGGAAGACTCATGCGTTGACTTAGACTTAGAGATTTGCACCTGTCATACCATATCACTTTGAAATCCACACAACTATGCACATAAAATCATCTCAATATCATCTCTCTTAGTATGACAAGGTTAACTCATATAATAGGTCAAGTTAGTTATCTTTCAAACAACTTACATACTCATATGAGTCTCCTTCGACTCTCACCACCTGAATAATTTCATCTATATGATTCCATTATCTCAAGAGAGTCAAGATATCTCCTTCTAAACGAATCCCTAGTCAATGCAGATTCTAAACAATCTAAACATGGTATTTTCTTTCCTGAAAATACTGTGTCTTGACAAAAATTCATATTCTGAACCTCAACTATCCAACATCAAACAAATAAATCATACCAAATTTTAAAATTTCCAAAACACACAACAATTCATTTAACAATAATAATCCAACATAAACTATGCTAAAATAATAATAGTAAGTTCTCTTTCTTTTAAAAAAAAAAAAAAATTTGGCTCGAATGAACAATTTTTAGTGTGAGTTAAAATTACACCAGAGTGCACCCAGGACTTTTGGCTTGAACAAAAAGTTTTAGTGTGAGCTAAAATACATCAGAGAGCACCTAGAACCTTTGGCTTGAACGAAAAGTTTTAGTGTAAGCTAAAATACACTAGAGTGTACCCAGGACTTTTGGCTTGAACGAAAGTTTTAGTGTGAGCTAAAATGCACCAGAGTGCACCCAAGACTTTTGGCTTGAACGAAAAGTTTTAGTGTGAGTAAAATACATTAGATTGCACCAACATAACAAAGTCCCTGCTATAGTTAAATAATTACAATAAATCAACATCAAACAACCAATACCCAACAACATTATCCTTTTAGTGATTCATCAAACTATTTAAATACATTCATTTACTTATTCAAATAAATAAATAAAACAATATAACTTTATAACATCTACCACATATATAATTTCACATTCAAATCTCATTCAACTTCTAATATACTTAAAACCAATTATGCAAGAAAGTTTGAGACTGGTGACCACGTCACCCCCACATCTAGATCTTCTAGCCTAGTGTTCTATTGGAAATTTAAACTAACTTCCCTTACCTAAAATTTAGCATATATTCACTAAGTTCCAAATCCACCAAGAACTTAAAGATAACTTAACCTGCATCACAGAATCCTAATAAAAAATCTAACAGGGATGATGTTATTGAGTATTGGTTATTTGATGTTGATTTAGAGTAATTATTCATCTATAACAGGGACTTTGTTATTTTGGTTTAGTATATTTGATAAAATAACAATTTGAATGAAAATATTGGGTGCACTCTGGTGTATTTTAGCTCACACTAAAATTTTTCGTTCAAGTCAAAAGTTCTGGGTGCACTCTGGTGTAATTTAGCTCACACTAAAAATTTTCATTCAAGCCAAAAGTCCTGGGTGCACTCTAGTGTATTTTAGCTCACACTAAAAATTTTCGTTCAAGCTAAAAATTATGGGTGCACTCTGGTGTATATATATATATATATATACTTTACCTATTATTATTTTAGCATAGTTTATTTTGGATTACTATTGTTAAATGACTTTTTGAGATATTTAGATTGTTTAGAAAAGTTTAAAATATGTTGTGATTAAATGGTGCATTGATGTGTTACATGAGATGTGGAATGGTGTGAAAGTGTGATCAAGAGATAGTATTTTCAGGAAAGGAAATATCGTGTTGAGATTGTTATTAGGGTGTATTGATATGTGAGTATCTTGTGAATGAGACGATCCTGATTCTACTGATATAATGGGATCACATAGATGAAGTTATTCAGTTGGTGAGAGTCGAAGGAGGTCCATTTGGCTGAGTCTGAGGTTTGAAAGAACTTATTAGAGCAGATCAAATGGATTCACTCTGTCATGTGAGATGATGAGATGATGAGACATTGAGATGAGTATGCGCATGACTGTGTGAATTTCACAGTGAATAGTATGACAGGTGCAGGTCTCTGGATGTTAAGTTCAATACACAAGTCTTCCGGAAGTAGAGTCAAGTGGCTATGTGTTGTGAGTCAGTAGAAGTGTGACATGAGAAAGATGAATATTGAATTTTTATTGACACTTGATGGTTATGTGAAATGCATGAGAATTGATGGTTTTATGTGGATGTTTAAAGTTATATTTATATTATAAGTTTTAAAAATACCTAGCTTACCCTTTTCTTTGCTTTATTGGTTGTTTTCTTCAATCTGTGGTGATAGTGTATTTACACGGGGGCAGATGATGTTACAGGTGATAAAACTCATCAATGAGAAGTTGGATGATGAAAATAATTTTTTTTGAATAATTATTATTATTATTTTTTTAAATATTTAAAGTCTTATGAAGAGATATATGTTTTGAAATATTATATGAAAGAGTTGTAGACATATTTGTATTATATTTATATTTTATTTTAATATTTCATACAGATTATGGTTATTAGATGTAGGAAAATATAGGGATGTTACAATGTCAGCTTTGAGTGCTTCTAGTTGGTTGTTGTTTGATTCCTAGTGCATACCATGCGAAATTGTGGTTTTGGGCCGTTTTTAATAGGGACCCACAGTGGTCGTCAAATGTTCTTACCGAATTTGGCGTTGGGCCTTCCTAGATGTGAAATCCAAGTTGTTGGTGAAGATCGAACTTCTCTTTTGAGGATTTCTGAGTTTTATCACCAAATGTTGTGTGGAAGTTCACCTGTAGAAGACTCATTGATTCTTAAGTTAATAAGAGTACAATAATCTTTGAGTACTAAGTGAATATAAAATATTGAGTGAGTGAGCAGTACTCCTTGGGATTTGTACTTATAGATACTAAGAGTCCAACACATGTCTCAATAACTGCATAGATAGGATGACAAGTTTTACAAATACATCCCAAGATTTGTGGTAGTTTGGAGTAAATATCACTACCTTAGACGATTAACAACAATTTTTATGATATTGTCCAGGTGGTTAATATCTAATGAATATTAACAGTCCAAATTTTATGGACTAGGTAATATCTGTATTATGAAATGGATATTAACAACCCATATTTCATTGGTCGGGTAGTACATTAAATATAATAATAGCACAAAAATAGATAATTTACTAAATCATAAGCAATATAAGTGATTTTTATCAAAAGAGAAATTATCATTAAAGTATATATAAAATTTTGAAATGTAACTTCTGAGAATAAGAGGTTGCTTTTGGTGGAATATAGGAGAAGGCAAATAAAGGTGTCATTTTGACAAATTAGAGGAAGAGTGTGATAATCTCTGTTCTTTGGGTTGTTCTTCGTTGTTTGAGACATTTGAATCGTGTTCCACAAAAGATCCATTTCTATTCCTCAATCTCTTTCCCTGCATAAATTTGCTCAACCAAATTTCCTAGGTTCAAACTGTTAGAAATATAGGCCTTAATCAAGAGGAGGGTGAATTGTTTAAGAAACATTTTTGCAAATGTTGAAGGTAGATTGAAATACAATGAAGAATCAATCAATTAGAAATCAGTTCAGCCAATTAGAAAACTGTTTTTAATTTGATTGCACAAAATCAGCTGGTTGTTTTTGCGAAACAATCGGTTGTTTACATCAGTAGTGTTAAAAATCAAAGCAAAAGCATATTTAAAGAGTGTAAGGATAGAGAGATTAACACAAAATGTTTATACTGGTTCACTCTTTACCAGGAGTTACATCCAGTCCTCAGCAATCACTGAGAATTCACTAAGTAATCAAACCTTAATTACAAACAACACACCAAAGTGATGATCTTGAACCGTTTAAGAACACACACCACCTTTGGCAAATACCGCACAATTTTCAGAACAACCTCTGAAACTGGACAAAACCAATTCACACAGAATTACAATGATTAAGAAAGAAGGGAATGAAATACACATGGATCAAAGATTAAAGTACAGTGAATACAGGAGAATCCTATTCCACACTTGAGAATGATCCAAAACTCTTTGAAATCTTGAAAAACTTATTTGAATGATTTCTCTTAGTTGATTAACAACCATGAGCGTAAAACAATTTATTTATACTCCAATCAGTTAGTTAAAACATTTAATACAAGAGCCAAAATCAATTTAAATCATTTAAAATAGTTTAAAGCCACTTAACAGAATTCTGTTAAAGTTTTCAGAAAATCAATCGATTGAAAACACAAATCAACCGATTGCATTGGTTTGACATCAAAGTCAAGCTTTTTCAAATCCTTTACAAAATACACTAAGTGTAAAACAACCGGTTGAATAAACATTTCGATAGGTTGAATTTTCACTTTCTTTAGAAAATACATCTTTTCCAAAAGGATTGAAATAAAACAACCTTGGATCATTACAAAGAGTGGATTAACAAATTCAAACACATCTAGACATACACAGACAACCAACATCAAGGATCTTCATGCATTCCATTTGGATTTGGAGACATCAAAGCACCTTGTTCAACACAAACCAATTTTAATTGGCTCAAGCAATTTTGAAAACATTTGTCATTTTTGCTTAACTATCTTTTATTTCTCTTATATAAGTCATAAAATTCAATTAAATCTTTTTAAAAATTATCAATTTGTGAATTAGAAGTGATTACAACTTTTAAAGGTCTATATTTGTTTAAGATTATGCAACTTAAGTGTTCAAACCAATTTATTCAATTGATTTGTGAAATTTAATGTTCTTTAACTATTGTTGATATTTTCTAACTACGTTAAAAGTATAAATTTATGCATGATAGAATGATATTTTGATGAATGAGATGAAATGTGAACCATGGGGGATGTGATCGAAACATAGTGTTTTCAGGAAAGGAAATATCATGTTGAGATTGTTAGGATGATGTATTGATTTGTGAGTACTTTGTGAAAGAGACAATTCTGACTCTACTCATATCTTGGATTACATAGATGAAGAGTATTAGGTGATGAGAGTCGAAGGGGGTTCATATGACTAAGTCTGAGGTTTGAAAGAACTTATCAGAGCATATCATATAGATTTACCTTGACATACAAGATGATTTGGTATTGATATTCTTAAGTGCATGGTTGTGTGGATTCACAACGGGTAGTATGACAAGTGCGGGTCTCTGAGTGCTAATTTCAATACACGGATCTTTCGAAAGTAGTGTCAAATGTCTGTGTGATTTCTGGCATGAGTGATGTGAAACATGTGATTGAGATTGAATAATTCAAATCTAAATTTTTATTGAAGGCTTAAAAAGAATCACTAGCTTATCATGCTTTCTTGTTAGTAATGTTTTTTTAAAAATTTACGATGATCGTATGTTGTACTTGAGCAGAGGATATTGCAGGATTTGAGACATCATAGTGAAAATGATGAAATTTTCTTTTTAGTTTTGTTCCTGCCGGTTGATTCGAAACGCCTTCGTACGTCTATGTCATGCTTACGTCCAGAGTCCTTGCGTTCGCGTATGCTTTCCCTGTGATGAACACCTGAAACACAAAGACAATGGGTGCCCTAGCGACCGTTTGCACTCCAACGCTCAATTCAGTACTAGGGCTAGGAAACACCAAAAACTGTATACTCTTGCTCTTGTGTGTGTGTAACGGCGCAAGAGAATTCTCCCCTTTGCCAAGTTTGATAACTTACTATTTATATACTGAAACTAGGGTTACCTGTTTACCTGAAATGGGCCTTTCTGATGGGCGGGCCTAGCACTGTTGTTACCTTACTCTTAGGATAACCTAGCGCGTGGGGTCCTTAACTGGAGTGCAACCTCTGATGGGATGACCACCTGGATGCCTCCTCGTGCACCTGATCTCTATGGTCACCCGCCTCTGAGACTGCCTTATGTTCACGTGCCATGCATGCAGCTCGCCCCTGATTGTGACCCTTGCAGGAAATATTCCTCTAGTGGCTCTGTACTTTGTGTCACGCCTGAACGCGTCGTCCACTCTACACGCATGGGCACTTGTGATCTAGGCTTCTCCCTTACTGATAACTGGTGTGTGATCTGGGATCCACTTCTCGTGGCCCATCTCTACTGTTTGGGTCTCCGATGCCCAACCTCTCCACACTGTTTAGTGGCAAGTCGATACATCCTGATGACCGATGTCTGACCACTCTTGGCTCCTTGGCACCAACATTACCAGTGGTTAGTCAACGCCTGGGGACCGGTCGGTACAAGTTCTTTGATGTTGCAATGTAAATATTTGAAAACATATAAGATTTTATGATATAATAGTATGCTCATGTAAATTTTCTTTATATATTAAACATTATGACATAGAAATTTGATAAGATAAATAAGGATATTATAATAATAATAATAATAATTATTATTATTATTATTTTTTTATAATAATAATAATTATTTTATTATAATTATTAGTAATTTATTTTATTATAATTATAATTATAATTACTTTATTACATTATAATTATTATTATTATTATTTTATTAAATTAGTTATTATTATTTTATTTCATTATAATTATTATTGCTTTATTTTATTATAATTTTTACTACTTATGTTCAATATTCTTCTGAGAGTATTATCTATACAAATAAAATAAAATAAAATGCTAACACAAAATATTTTATCTTATCTGTTATATTTTACATGTATTTTTATGGTTTGATTCAATAAGAAATATATTTTTTTCTTTTTTTATGAATAATATCAATACAAATGAAATAAAAGATGGAACATAAAATATTTTATTTCATAGATTGTATTTTACATGTATTTTCATGAATTGTTAGAATCTAATTCAAATGATTAAATAAATAATAATAATTAAATAAAAAGGATATTTATAACACCCCAGAAAATACATTTAACTATTAGAATACAAGTTCTACCAATTTTTATACAAACTTGGAGTTTTTCAAAATATTTCTATTAAAAGATTTTTATTTATAGAAATACAAATATTAACAATATAAGGTTTAAAAACTACATCCTAAAGCCCTCTAGAACCTTCAACACCTGTACAATTATCTGCTCATGTACATAGTACAATCATTGCACTTCACAGCACAAAACAGGTAAGCTAGTGAAAATAAATTTTTATAATATACACAATTAAATCAAAAGAGAAAACCAAATTACATGGATTAATTTATCAATTATTCAATCTTCTGCAAATTCCAACATAAAACAATCACATAGATCTCACATGGATCTACATATCTAGGATATTCAACAAACAATGTCTCCTAGAAGACTCGTATTAAGTAAGTCCTACCAGAGACTAACACCTGATCCAAAGATTACCAGCGAATCCAAGAGAAAGGATCAGGGTAAGTTTAATACAATCCAAGTCATGCATCTCATATGTCACAGTGTGCATGAACTCCTCCATCAGCTTCTCACCAATTGATATCTTAGTCTATGTGACTTAGATAATTAGTAAAGCTCGGAGATCTCTGTTACAACATAGGCATCAATAATTAATACACAACAAACATCAGTCCATACATTATCCCAAATGTATGAATTCAATTCCATACAATTTTCATCATACAATATCATTCAAAAACACAATCCACAATATTTAAAATCTTATTTAACATAAAAAATAACACTTAAATATTAAACCATTAAAATCTAATATTTTTACAAGTTTAAACAATATATAAACAAACAACATTCATGCAAGATAAATTGAATATTGGGACCACGTCCCCTTCACATCCATATTTTTTAGCCTATGGTACTATTAAAAATTAAAGTTAGCTTCCCTTACCTTAATTATTTGCTTTCCAAGCAACCTCTAGAATTTTAGCCTCTCAGTTTGGATAAACTTTAAAATATAAGGGCCTAATGCAAGTTATCCAAACAGAACAAAAATTCAGTATATAATAGAATAATTTGAGAGAATTACTTTTCTCAATTGACCCCACAAAGATTAATGACTAAATCATAGAGAAAAATAGAGAATAAGGGATCTTTAGAGTAAAAAGGAACTTACTTTGTTTGAAAATCTGATCAGATAGAAATGTACCCTGACTCCTCAGCTACACCATGGCATGATCAGATTTTGGAATAGATAAGGTATGAAAGAGAAATTGAAGAGAGAAGGGAGAGGGAGAGAGAAAAAGGAAATAAAAGAAGGTGAGAGGGGGGGGGGGGTCTGTTGCTATCTCGGGTCTTAGTATCCCCAACAACAACAAAAATTGTCCTAAAAATTTAGCTTACCAAGAAATATTAGGATATTATTCTCTTATCTTCTCTTTTATTTTTCAAGTGGAATCACATCATATGAGATTTCACAGTTCTTTGACTATGTCAATGTTTCTACCATGAAGTTACCTTACTTGAAAATCCAAAATTTTAACTGTTTCACTTTAAAGAGAGATCTTTTATTTAACTAAATCAGAAACTAGAAGATGATTGTGACCAATTATATATATTTCCTTAGTTATGATACACGAAAAACAAGATGAATATTGGTTAACAGAAGAGATAAACAATAAAACCTATTCTCTTGAGAAAGTCGTAAGAACCTATGAACTTTGGACTCATCTTCTTAGACATGATTCCTCTCCTTACACCAAGGAATGACGTAACTCTCAAAAGATCATGATTACCCATAGAGAAATTTAAAGGTCTTCTTCATTTATTTGCATCAATGTCTGCCTAATCGAAGATGTCTTAAGTCATCATAGTTCTCAAAATTTGGCTTACAATTACTGATGACTGAAGTGATGGAAATTACGCTAAGTTTTTTTTTTCTTGACCAACTTTCTCCTTGTGCATATCAATGAATGCTTTAGTGTCTTTTCCTCTATCTTGAATAGATGATCTACGTCAACCTCATGATCTTTAAGTATTTTGCAATATTTCTACTAAAAGGTTCTTGTCAAATTGTCTAAAAGTTTTGATGAGACATAACTCATTGATCCACAACTTTGTTGTATTCTAACATGAACATATACATCTCACACCAACCTCTCCACAAGCATATATCTAATAACACTCATGTTATCCAATCCAAGCTTATACTAATATAAGCAACACCAAGATCCAAAGAAATGGAATTTATAGAACCTTGAGATATGTATAACTAAATCAAAATGAATTCTTCCCATATTTATTGGGAGAACCTCTTTTACTTTCTAATAGTCATATGTGGGTGTCAATATCACTGACTCATTTTGTTTTTCAATATCAAGCGATAATACTCTCATATTCAGAAGGACGTGCAACATCAATTACTAAAAACCTCTGCTTAAAACTAAGAGTAAGATCTACCACCATCTCATTCCACCCAATACCATGTGCTAAAGGATTCATTCTCACCCTTATGAAAAGGTAAGAATAACACATCCAAACACAAACTTCCTTAACATTAGTTACATTACCCAATGTCACATCTTCACCACTTTTGTCAAACTCATACCTCTTAGCTCACCCAATTATCTGCATAACCTCAAGCATATAATTCTCTTCCATAGGTAGAACATGCGTAGTCTTCATTAATCCATCCCATATTACTCATAGAGTCAATTTTCTTCACTGTATATGACAAGTAGGTGATAAAATTCTTGGAAATATTATTTCACTTCCATCTCGGGAATGTCAAACTATGTTAACATACTTCCTAGTCATTATTTGTTCGACCTTTGATTTTTTTTTTTTGAAAGATAAACAAGTAACTACATACTTGACTTTAACTTCTTTCGTACCATGTCACCAAATAAACTTCCTGAAATCTTGATACTCTTGGATCATACTTAGATGTCATTGAACTTGCTTTCATGACTCTTAAATGACCGATCTACAATTTTTTCATCCTTGGCGCACATATTTTGTTTTTAAATCTTAATATACCATTAGTTTCCCACAAAGAACTTTTTAGTTTCACCAGTACATAATAATCTTAGAATAATCTTCAAATTTAATTTCACCAATTTCCTTACTCTCACTTTTTCTAAAAACTCGTTAGTTATAACAAATGCACGACAACTTCCAAATTTAAACTGTTGAAACTTCCACTAAAATCCAACCATATAATCTTAAATGTTTATACTTATGTCTCCTCGTGACTTTTACCATCTGCAACAACATTTCCTTTCCCAGGATACTACTTCCACTAAAACTAATAATCTTTCAAAACTCCATCCATCTTCTCCAAAAGGAATTATGCATCGTTCATTACTCAATCTACCATAATCCATATTCCATTATGTACTCTCATTATCTGTGGAAAAGGAACCACACATATAACAACACAACTTTATTTCTACTTAGTCACATCCAATGGTTGTAACATTATCCCAGGTCTTTGATACTTCACTCAAGTCTTTTATAGGTTCTGACAAACAAGGACCTATGGAGCCACTTTCTCTTTATGTTGAACCATAAAAAAACTTCTTCAAATATTATCTTAGTTATGCGTGATGCACATTAAATCATTTTTATAACTTTTATACTAGACTATGTTCTTTAACGTCTTTTTTGCAAATACAACAACTTATCCTAAACCTCATAATTCCCCCTTTACTAACATAATGAAATTCTCAGTCCACTTAGTTCTTAATTCTCCATTAATTTGAGTCTTTAACCCTTACATCTGACACTTGAAATGTCTCCTTACTCATAGCAGTTTCAACAAATTTTTCCTTCCTAGATGATACACAAACTTGAAATTTTACTCCCTTAATAACTTCACCAATCTCTTTTATCCCATCTCTAGTCTCTTTTGATCAAACAAGTACTTAAGAATCTTACAATATTGAATGCAACTATCAATCTCCTGTAACAATAAATTAAATCCACATAACTTTTTGTTTTCATGCTAGTCTTGTAACAAAATCGTTACTCACTCTTATCAATCATATTTGGATCTATAGTTTGTCTTATACACATCTTTGACTTTTTACTTAAAGTTTTGGATACCCAAATCTCGTGTCTATTTGGAAAACATTGATGTTTCATGCAACTTGATTCATCATGGCGTGATAAGATTTTAAAATAAATAAGGTATGGAAGAGAAATTGAACAAAGAAGAAAGAGGGAGAGAGAAAAAGAAAAAGAAAAAAAAAAGAAGGTGAGGGGACAATTTTTGTGGGTGTCTCGAGTCTTACAATATCTATTATTAAATTTTTAGAATTGATTTTATCTTTAAAAGTAAAGATTTCCATTAGATTCAGGATGTTATTTATATAAATAGTAATATTTTTTTTCCAGTGATTGATTTTTTTTTATATTATTATTACTTAATTACTACTTCATTTTATTATAATTATTATTACTTTATTTTCTTATATTACAATTAATTTATTATACTATAATCATTTTTACTTTATTTTCTTATAATTATTTTTACTTTATTTTATTATAATTTTTATTACTATTTTATTATAGTTATTATTACTTTCTTTTTTATAAGGCAAAGAAATTTTAGGAGCATGGTGTTGATGTTGGTGCCTCTCATCAAATTGGCTCAATCTTCATTCTTCATATTGAGTGAAACTCCTAGTAGTTTCAAAAAAAGTATATATTGTGGCGATTATTTTCGTATAAACTGATGTTTATAACCGTCACAATATACGCTTGTGGCGATTTCCCAAACCGCCATAGAACTGGCCGCCACAAGGTTTAATGTGGCAGTTTTACGCTACCCGCCGCAACACCCGCCACTTTAAACATAGTGTAAGTAGTGACAATTTTTATATGTAAGTAGTGTCAGTTATAACTGTTGCAATTTACCTTCATTGAAGAAGATTTTGGCGCCATAATATACGTAAATAGTGGTGTTTTTAACTGACGTAATTTTAATTTTGAATAAATAAAATTTAACCACCACTTTTTTATAATTTGTTTTATACAATTATAAAATTTAATCATCAATTTTTCATAATAAAATAAAATAATGTATAAAGTTATAATCATTCATTTCATTGAAAATTAAAGCACATTTAATAATGTTCAAAAGTTTATATATAATTAAAAATTAAAACACATAAAAAAGTAAGAAAGTGAGATATTGCTCAACACTTGATTATATATTACACTAAGCATCCAAAACTATATAATAGTAGGAAAAAAAGCATCTCCTACATTACAAATATTTAGTAGGTTTCTTAAACATAACAAAATAATAGTGAAGACATAAAATTGTCTTCACGTGTAATTTTAGTCATTTTTAGTGTCAGCCATATCCTAAGCACATAATAATATAATAATAATAATAATTTGAAGGATACCTCATATATATATATATATATATATATATATTCATACCATAAATGTATTGGTATAGGATGAAATGATACTTTGCCATTTGAATGTTTCCGGTTTAATTTACCTACCCTTTTGATGACCTTCTAAATTTATTTATAGAGTAAGAATCAAATTACAGGTATGAACAAATTTTATTAATTATATACTAAAGTACGTTTTCTATGATCAAACTAAGTGTTCCTTATGAAGCAATTCATTCAATATTCTTACTTCAGAAACTCTGAATAATAGAAGGTCAAAATAGAGATCCTACAATCATTTAAGAAAATCTCCATAATAATGGATAAAAAGACTACCTCATCCGCAATCCTCTTTGCTTTTTGCAATGTTGGTGCTGAAAGTTGTTTGCATTGCAACCCCAACATTAAACCTTAAAGTATAGTTTGATGGTGCCAAATGGATGGGTCTCAATAGAGTTTTTTTTATCCAGTCTTGCCACTGTTCAGCCTCATAATGGGTACGAGCTAAATATAAAAGTATTTGAGAGTCTTTGTTATGATAAAACTTCTGCAAGCAGTTTTGGTACTGCATATAATAAAAAAAATCATCAGCATTCGATTATTGTCATAAAGACAAGGAACTCTTAAACAATAAAGAGATGGAACCTAAAGAAAGGATAACTTCACCATTTTCACAGTCAAAGCAAAATTCTCCTAAGAAAATGAAAATACAATTCAAATCACATTTGTACTGAACCTAACACGGTGAATTCAGAAAGAAAAATTAAACTCCTGACGCACTTAAATTGCAGTCATTATCCCCATGGCACATCATGTGCAACATTGCTAATTTGGTAGAGCTCAATTTCATTTCAATCAGGTAGTTACAAAAACTTAAAAATCTTATAATATATGAATAAAAAATGAAAAATATTAACAAGAAGCAAATAATCGAATTGAATATACAACAACAAAAAAACGAGACAATTACTGAACATAATGATTACAAAGAATACAAGGCATAATTTATCTTGGAAATGGAATGTGTAGAATGGATCAAGCGCGAAAGCAATGTCCTCATTTTACGATAATTAAAAATTGAGTTGACGCCTCGGCTCTTGGTCCGCAACTTCCTCATCATACTTGAATGATACCGTGCAAGCCGACGGCTGTTGCGTCGATGACGATTGAAATTGTTGCGAGGATGTTTCCTTCAAACCGGTAGCGATGGTGAACAAAACAAATGATGATGTGTGAAGGGAAGGTTTCGCAGAGTGTTAGGTTTTGCGGAGAGTGATGGTGAAGTGAGAGGGTGAAGATTTTGCGAGAGTGAAGATTTCAAGAGAGTGGAGGTTTCACGAAGGTGAAGGTTTCGCAGGGGTGAGGGTTAAGTGTTTGTGGTGAGAGTGAGGGTTTTGCGCAGAGTGAAGAGTGAAAGGAAGAGTTTGAGGGTTTTGAGCAGAGAAGAGTGGTGAGTGAAGGGTTACATGAGAGTGACTGGAGAGTGAAGAGAGTATGAGGAGAGTGAGAGGTTTAATGAGTGAAGAGGGTTCCAAGTCAAATTCGGTTCAGAGACAAATTAATGAGGTTTTTGAAAAAAGAAATTAGAAACGAGAAATTATATGGAGGAAAAGAAAAGGCGGGAGAGTGTGTATTTCGAAGAAAAATTGTGACAGTTTAAAATGACACTTTTTGAAGGATAATTGTGGCGGTTATTAAAATGTCATATTATACGGATATTTATGATGGTTATTAATAACCGCCATATTAAAACCGCCGCTATATACACAATTTTTTGTAGTGGCTCTTCTATGCTCCCACCTCCTTGGTTGTCTTACTTGAGCGATTTCAAGCCTTTGGAGTCTCTCCTCCATTTGCCTCATCTCCTCCTCCCTTTGTGCTAGGGACCTTTTTGTCGCCGCCAACTCATCCATAAGGAATGCCTTTTGGGGAGATTGGGGTTTTGATGATTCCCCTTAAGAAATATGAGTCATAATTCACAAGTGAACAAACAATTAGTGAAACAATTAGAAAACACTCTCTTAAGTTTGCGTCATTTTTTGTGAAAAGAAATCAAGAGGAGAACACTCAAAACATTCAAAATGAATTTTATCCTCTCAAAAAGATCTTTCTTGGTGTTGAAAAATTTCTCAAGTGAAAGAGGACAAATCCAAACACACTTGATCTCAAAGAACCACAACAAAACTTAAGAAATTTGAAAAGGCAATCAAGAAAAGCTCAAAACAAGAAAGCTAAACCAAGTTTGGGGAAAAAGATTATGACAAAACTTGAAAAGGAAGACAAGCAAGAAAAAGGCACAAAAAAAAATCTAAGATAACTACTAAACTTTTAAAAATGAAGCTTTCTTTAGAAATTATTCAAAGCAAAAGGAAAAAAAATTCCACAAGGTTGAAATCAATTTGCCAATCAAGATGAACCCAAAAATTTGAAAATGTTGCTCTTTGAAATATTGGAACACAAAATAGCTTGCACAAATTCCCTTTTCTCTTCTCTTTTGTTTTTATATTTGTTCTTGGATTATGAGAATGAAATGTCCATAGTTTTGACCATGCATATTTTCATATAACTCCAATTTTCACAAAAAGTTTGGGGTTCAAAATAATTGATCACTTGAAATCTTTTGTTGGGAACTGAAATCTACTTCTACTAAAATAAGTTTCTAATTACTTGTAAACTTTCACAATTAAAAGCAAGTATATAGAGGCAAAAATATAAGGACTCCTAGAACACTAGAGAACATATGACTCAAGGCAAAGAAACAAGAACAATAAAAGACATAAAGGAACATTCAAAAGGCGAAACAATGTTATTGAATAAGGTAAATGCCGAATTTAAAAGCAAGCAAGTAAATGGTTGAAATTAAAAGTGCATGTGAATGAAATGTCCATAGTTTTGACCATGCATATTTTCATATAACTCCAATTTTCACAAAAAGTTTGGGGTTCAAAATAATTGATCACTTGAAATCTTTTGTTCGGAACTGAAATCTACTTCTACTAAAATAAGTTTCTAATTACTTGTAAACTTTCACAATTAAAAGCAAGTATGTAGAGGCAAAAATATAAGGACTCCTAGAACACTAGAGAACATATGACTCAAGGCAAAGAAACAAGAACAATAAAAGACATAAAGGAACATTCAAAAGGCGAAACAATGTTATTGAATAAGGTAAATGCCGAATTTAAAAGCAAGCAAGTAAAGGGTTGAAATTAAAAGTGCATGTGAATGAAATGTCCATAGTTTTGACCATGCATATTTTCATATAACTCCAATTTTCACAAAAAGTTTGGGATTCAAAATAATTGATCACTTGAAATCTTTTGTTCGGAACTGAAATCTACTTCTACTAAAATAAGTTTCTAATTACTTGTAAACTTTCACAATTAAAAGCAAGTATGTAGAGGCAAAAATATAAGGACTCCTAGAACACTAGAGAACATATGACTCAAGGCAAAGAAACAAGAACAATAAAAGACATAAAGGAACATTCAAAAGGCGAAACAATGTTATTGAATAAGGTAAATGCCGAATTTAAAAGCAAGCAAGTAAAGGGTTGAAATTAAAAGTGCATGAAAGTAAAGACAAGAATTTAAAGGTACTTGAATGTAAAGACAATGAATTAAAGATGCAACAAAGTAAAGTGTCAATCAACTCTAAACAAGATACGCTCAAAAACCGAAGCTCTGAATGCCACATGATGTGAGTTGATTTTTAGATGTTTTCATTTATGGTGACACTTTTACTTAAGATTGGGATTTTTAACAATTAATGGTGAGGACCTAAGGAAGATTTCCACTGGACACGAACTTAACCAAGTGGTTAAGTAAGTGTGAATGTGCACTTCACAGAGGCAAAGATGAAAAACAAGATATGGTGAGAATGAGATGCAATCGCGGAATTGAAAATGGGCACAAGGTAACATCAATGGTGGTCATAGCCTCCCAAATGATGCACCATACTCATGATTATGAGTGAAACCCAAGAGCAACAAAGAAGAGAAACTAAGAGACAAACACATAAAATGGAATGGAGAAATGGAAAAGAAAATGGAATGAGAAAACTTATGATGGTGGGTGAGAAATGTATCGCCACTTGGAGGGTGATGTGTTCCAAGATGAGTATGTTGGCCACCACTTGAGAACTTCCCAAATCACTCAAGATAAGGCCTCAAACCTAAGAGAACATAAGCCTCACTGAGAGCTCACACAATTTGTGCAAAGTTTCTTTACTTCATTCAAATTCAACTTCTAAAATACAACGAGGTAGACATCCTATTTATAGGTGAAGGAGCCTTGGAGAACAAGCATGAAGGGTAGGATGGGAAACACTAAAAAAGGGGTAGCCTTAGGGTTTGACTAAGTAAAACCCGCACCCTAGGCTTGTCCTTCTAGAAACTAGGTTAAAATCCCTTCCTAAAGGGTTAGGAACAAGCTAAAATGCTAACTACACCCCCTATTATGCTAAAGACACCTTATTCTAGCCTATCTTTGCTATTTGGACCCCTAAAGAGAGCCCAAATTATTTACACTATATTTTTATCTTATAAGAAGACCAGTAGGAAGAATATTTGGTGCTTTGGTTTATGCCCATCTCCTCTGGTCGGGTCCATGAGATCCTTGGTGGGGTCTTGAATTGTTTGTTGAGATGACTGCTTTCCATGTGCTTTGTCTTTTGCTTCCTTGGTCATCTTCATAGCTACTTGGTTTGTATCACCTTTCTTTTCTCTTTTCTTGCTTGCTCCTCTTTCTTTATTCTCATTGTTGGGGCAATCAACTTTAATATGGCCCTGTTCACCACAACCAAAGCAGGTATATTTGTTAAAGTTGAAATCATTGAGTTTCTTGCTATTATACCGGTCGAAAGATTGATATTTGTTGTTTCTCTTCAGGAATTTGTTGAATTTCTTGGTCAACAAGCTTAGTGTTTCTCCTTCACTATCATCACTTGAGTCTTGATAGTTTTTGTGTTCAGTAGCCTTCAGGGCAATGTTTTTCACATGGTTATCCTCATTTTCTTAAACATTCAGGTTGTTCATCTCTAACTCATGTTCTCTGAGCTTCCCAAACAGTGAGGTGATGACTTTTTACGGCAAGTGCACCGCTTTGTTAGAAGTAATAATTGTCCCTAAGGAGAGATATTGATCCCACAAGGAACAATGAATTATCAAGTACAATAATTGCTAAATATAGAACAAAATAATTAAAAGTGTATTGAAAGTGGTTGTGTTGAAGATGATCAATAAGAAAACAGACAAAGAGTTAGTTGTTTCAATTCGAAAATTAGGGATTAGGTTTCATCTCTCTCACTCTCATGTATTTTGATTAGTATGTCAATATTAAGTTCTTTGATTGAAATTGATGCCCATATAAAAATCATTTATATCGATTCCTCGCATATAAAATCCTTAAGAATGTCCCCTAACTATCGATCCCTCGCATAATTATAAGAACAACTTAGAATGAAGCTCAGACGTTTAATAGCAATTAACATTTCAAGTCTATTCCTAGCACTCAAATATGTTAAGTATTGTTGTTTAGGTCTGAACCCTAAAAATACATCCCGGTCAGATTTAAGATTCTCAATTTGTCATGGAAAATTAAAAGTAAAACAACAATACCAATAATCAATCAAGAACTGAATATTAATATATAAAATATCACCTCAATACATAAGAGTTTGAGCAGATTACTCCCAATCCCAAAGTGTAGAATTAGCCACGCATACTTCTAGCACCTTTCATTCTCCCAATTGGGTTACAATTCACTCTATGGTGTTTTACTCTCAATCTGGCACCCTAGGGTTGAGCCTCTAGCCCCCTATTTATCCTAATTTTCTAGGGTTAGGTTGCTTCATGTGTCGCGCTAATGGGCTAAGTGATAAAACATAAAAAAAAGCCCAATCTTTCTTTGCATTCTGGGACCTTCTAGCTTTCTCTTTTTAGCTTAAATTATTCTCCTTTACTCCAAATATGCAATTAACACCAAATTTGAGAATAAAATGCTCTTATTCAAATAAAGCTCATAAAAAATGTAAAAAGGTATAAATTCATAAATTAAGGATTATTTTATATGTAAATTAGCAATAAATCCTCATAAGTGCCTATATTTTAATATAAAATATTACTGAAATTAGGCACTTATCATGAGGCAGTGGTCATAGAGGTTAAATCCTTAGACTCAGAGATAGCAATGATCTTGGGCTACCAAGATCTGTCTAGGCACTTGAGGATTTTGATGTTGAGTTCCTCTTTTTCAAACATCTTCCTAAGACTCACGAGGTGGTTGACAATATGGGTAAACCTCTTTTGTACCTCAACAATTGTCTCCCCTTTCTGCATCCTAAACATCTCATATTCTTGGATGAGAGCATGCTTCCTTGCTCTCTTCACGTCATTTGTTCCTTCATGAGTGACTTCTAAAATATCCCACATTTCCTTTGCTGATTCACATTGAGACACCCTGAAAAACTCATTAGAACTTAAGGCAAATGCAATAATATTCTTTGCAATACAGTCATATTGAGCCTTTTTGCTTTCATGCTCAGTCCATTGGGACCAAGGTTTTTCAGAAATCACTTTATCATTTTCAAGCATAGGAACAAAAGGACCATTTTTAATTGCATCCCAAATTCCTTTATCAATTGATTATACAAAGATTTTCATACTTACCTTCCAAAACTGGTAATTTACACCACAAAACAGAGGTGGTCTATTAATATATGCACCTTCCCCAAAAGGTAGTTTATCAGCCATGAAAATCAAAACTTTAATGATTTCAAGAACCTAACTCTTGATGCTAATTGTTAGAATTGTAGGCCTTAAACAAGAGGGGGAGGGGAGTGAATTTGTTTTAAAAGATTTTCACAAACTTTGAAGGTATAAAGAAAGCCAATGAAGAATCAAAGAGAAAGGAATCAAGTTAGCCAAGAAACAAATCTGTTTTATTATATTTCCAGAAATTCAATTGGTTGTTTATGCGATTCAACCAGTTGTTTTTATCAGCAGTTAAAAAAACAAGTCAAAACAGATTTAAATGAGATTAATGATAGAAAGAATCACACATCAGATTTATATTGGTTTCTTATACCAAGAGCTACATCCAGTCCCCAAAAACCATTGGGTATTCCACTAAGCAATCAACAACCTTGATTACAAATCACACACCAAAGAGGTGATCTTGAACCCTTCAATAACACACACCTCCTTTGGCAAACAACACACTACAGATCACAGAACACCCTCTGGATTTGCACACAATACGTTTACAAAATTACAGTATACAAGAGAATAAGGATTGATCACACCCGATATAGATTAAGCTCAAAAGTTACAAAGCAATCATATTCCACTCTTAGCAAAATTCAAAGCTTGAGGCAAATCTTGGAGAAAACTGATTTGAAAGATGTTAATATGATATTTTAACTACTAGGAGCGTAAAACAGATTATTTAAACTCCAAATAGCTGTTAAAAAACATTTAATGCAAAAGCCAAATCAGTTTTGAATCAATTAAAACAGATTTACCTAACTTAACAAATTCTGTTAAGGATTTTAAAAAAACAATCGGTTGAAACGTTGAAACAAACGATTGAATTGGTTTGACAACAAGGTCAACCAATTTCAAGCTTTATCAAAACCTGTTTCAAAAACACTAAGTGTGAAACAACCGATTGAAACGATAGAACAACTGGTTGTTTTCCCACTTCTTTGTAAAAAACTCTTTTTCAAAAGGATTTGATTTAAACCAACTTTGGATCCTAACTAAGAGTGGATTTACAAATTCAAACTACCCAAAACCCACATACACAAGCAACAACAAGGCCTTCAACCAATCTTCATGGATTTGGAGACATTAAAGCTCTTGTTCAACACACTCATGACTTAACCAAGTATTCTTTCAAAATCCACTTCTGGCTTAATTGGGTATTCTTTGAATAACTGTCACTTATAGCTAATAACCAAGTATTATTTGTCAAACAGTCACTCCTGGCTAAAAAGAATGTATTCCTTGTGTTTGAGTAGCTTGATAGGTGAATGGACTTATCTCTCATTGGACGAAGTGCATTTACTTAAAATAGTGTAAAACACAGAGTTGTACAGAACATATAGACTTTTCTGAGGTTGATAAAGCAAGCGCTAGAGAGTTGCTGAAGCAAAACAATTTTAACTCTTCTTCTAAGAGATCATTTGATGTGTACATATCTTCTTGGTCACATGTAGGAAACAAACATTCCATGTCACATGTTAGCATAAGACTATATGTGCTGATAAAAAAAAAAAAAACATAAGACTATTTGAGTAAATATATTATTTATTAGATGTAGAAAGAAACGGTACACTGTTGTATCGTCCAATAGATAACATATTTGTATCTTACACAATCTGTTATTGAACAAAAACTTTTATTTTAAAGACGAAACATGAACATATTTTATACTTTATTATATTTAATATTTAATGAAAATAATATTGAACTTTTCTCTAACATTAATTATTTTTTATGATTGTTATTAGACTATATATATATATATATAACATGTACTATTTTAACTTTTAATAACAATTATCTTTAAATAGAAAATATATACGAATACTTATTATCAATTCAAAACTTAATCATATTTATCATCATCAAAATAAAATATATACGAATACTTATTATCAATTCAAAACTTAATCATATTTATCATCATCAAAATAAGATATAATACGTAAAAGTTATTTAGTATGCTTGAACTTTCTAAGACTAATACAACATTCTCCATTACATATTTATGTGTTCATATTCAAGTGAGCATACATTTGAATGGTTTTATGTGTTGGAGAAGATTTAAGTTAGAGAATCTTCAGCTTATGTTTTACAATAGAGAGGGTTAGAATGTGTTGTAGGTTACTCTATTTTGTGTTTTTTCTCTTTCTTTTCTCTCTTTGATCTTAACATAATCATTTCTTCTATTCAGAATAAATTAGATAACCAATTTAGTGTATTTACTACGAAATCTAATCGTTAAAATAAAAAAAAACTAAAAAAATAAAAACACTTGTCTAATTAATAAGATAAATATTAATTAGTTTTTATTTAAGTACGTAATAAATGGTTAAAATATGTTAAACAGAACTTAGGCTTCTTCTTCCTCCACCCCATGTTTTTCTTCCTGCAACCCACAATTTTAAATATCCTAAAATTAACCTTCACCAATAATTTGAAAAGGGCACCATGGTGGACTTTCATGTCACTGTTCATCTTCATAATTGAATATCAACTATTGTGAAGGGTGTTTGTAATTGTTCGGAACAAGGTGGAGGAGTACACAACGTTGCCGAAATGTTTTTGGGTTGTAAAGGTAAGATTTAAGTTTTTTTTAGGCGCTTATGGAGATTTCGGTGTTACCAAATATCGGGATGCAGTAATGTATTCCAGATTTCTGAATCAAAATTAATTAATTTGTGTTTTTCGCTTTTCGGATGAGAGATAAATTATTGTTTTCTGGATTGTTGAATCCAAGTGACTAAATTGCGTTATGAATTTCTGAATCTAATTTTTTTTTTTTTTATGAATTTTCCAATCCATGGACCTCCGGAATAACCTCGGATAAGATCCTGACTAGTGAAACTGGATAAAATGAGAGTATTATGTACAAATCGTGATTAAAATGTTATTTTCATTTGCGAAAACAAAATCGTCCCTATCCATTGCTTTCACACCGAAAAAACCAAAGGTAAACCGAAAAAGCAAAATTAAACACGTTGCGTTCCGTCCCAATTGAAATCCTCCATCTCTGCTTAGAAACCAGAAAAAAATAGTCTCAGAAACGGAAATTACAATTTTGCTCAGAAACGTTCACTGAACGGTTCCCGCCAAAACCGATGCCTGGGTTCACTCTTCCGCTTCAGCTTCAGCTTCACTTTCGTTGCTGCCAACGTCTTTCCCAGCAACCGCCCCTTCCCAACCCGATTTCGCCCAAGCCCTTCTACCCGCCCGTCGTTCCCTCTGTCCCTCGGCCCCGAACCGGTCCCGGTCTGCGCGCCAGTTTCCCGGTCGTTTCCGGTTCGGTTTTCCCGGAGGATGAGCTGGACGTGGAGTTGGGGCGGCTGCTCGCGCTGCTGCCGGAGGAGTTGCGGCGGCGCGTGAGCGACCACATGGAGCTGCCGCAGCTGATCGAGGTGGTGATGGATTTGGGCCGGAAACCGCTCGCGAGGTTCCCCTCCGGCGATTTCGTGATATCGGAGTATCCTATCACGGTTCAGGATATCGAGCACGCCACTGCTCAGGTATTGGAACAATAAATAAACCATTAGTTTAATGTTATCCCCTAGAGTATTACTCTTTCTCTTCTAGATGGGTCTGTTTGGACGAGCTTATCCATAAATATTTTCAGGGAAAAAACACATGACAAAAATTTGAAGCTAGTTTTTCAATAAGCTGAAATTAGGTTGTGTGTTTGTAAGAGTGCTCTTTTTTAACTTCTCTTAATTTTAATTTTAACTAGTGCAAACTAATATTATCTGGTGGAGAAGTTAGTTTCCTTTTCTTCTACTTTAGAAGTGTTTATGGCGAGATTTATTTCATTTTATTCGTCTCTAGGAATTCTTTTGGAAAATTCGTCCAAACAATTTTATAAAGTAAATTCATTGTATAAGGTAAAAGAACATTTTGGTTAAGAAAGTGTATTGGGTATTCACATTAGTACGAGTTATAAAAACTTTAAAGTAAGTGGTAGATGTTAACTTCGTCCGAAACTTAATTACTTGCTTCCGCATTAGTTTTTAAACACATGTTAATATTATTACTTACTCGCATTACGTTTTAAATTTTGGATCAAAGTGATTTGCAAATTGTATTTTGAGAAACTTTTTTTAAAATTTTCTTATTTTCAGCACTAATCTGATAACACTATATACTCTTACGAACTAGATGGGTGATTTACCCCATTATACAGGTAAATCCTTCTTCAAGTATTACAAATCATGTTAAGTAATTCTTCTAGCATTGGAAAGTCCTTTAAATCCGTCCTTAATGAATTATATCAATTTGGGAATCAAACTTATCGATATTTGATACTTTAGGGACTACTAGGATAATTTCATTGCATCTCTCTACTCACGAGAGAAGGTAAATGCCGGGAGGGAACAAATTGATAGTTTATTTGTGTTGGAATTATGTTACTTTTGGATGTGTGTTTGTTTATGTATATTGATTTTGCATTCTCTTTTGGAAATGAAGTTTGTAACTAGAGCAAAGTACCAAATACATTTTTTCAGGATGGAATGGAAGTGAAAATTCTTGTTTTGTTTGCTTTGTTTCTTTTTTTTTATAAGAATTGATTTGGCTGGTTCAGTTCTTTTGTTGTTTATGTCTTAAGGTAATTTCATGTTAATTAGGCAATGGAAAATACTGAGGATGATTTATTGACAGGTTTAAAACTTATGCCTTTATAGTGCATGTTTGTTAAACACATTTTTTAAGGAAAAAAATGTATTTTTAGTCATTATACTTTGAGCCAAACGTGGTTAAGGTTCCTGTACTTCTATATCAATTAATATGGTTTTCTAAATTTAAAAGTATATACTAAAAGTATAGTGACTAAAACTAATTTTTTTAAGGTAGAAAGTGATTGATCAAAATCCAATTTGATACAATCAAAGTCAAACTATTAGTTTCCCACATAGGATTTAGTTTAGCTTGGATGATTTTGTCTATCTGACACTACCCAATCGAAACCATAGATGAATATTTAAATGCTTAAATTTTCCTGGAAAAGGTAACAAAGTTATGGTTTGACAGACAAAGTAATATAGGTAATTTAGATAAACTTCAGAAAAATAGCATGTGTATCTCTCAACTTTTTCATCGCTCTCTTTTCTAACTTTTTCATAAGTTGATTTTACCTTTTTTGAGAAATTTCATTTATTTGACCTCTTTCATCTCTTTTCCATTTATTCTCTTCTAAATGTAAGCTTGGGATATGTATGAATTTGATTGAAATCCCTAAGTTTAAGTTGTGGCGATAACTCTGAATGTATTAAAAAAATGATACAATACATTCTTGCTTAGAAGCACGAATGTGGAAAGTGAAAGAGATGGTGTTTTGGATTGGACTAGAACCATGACCCTGTAAGATTGTAACTTTTGATTGATCATGGAAAGATATAATTATTTATAATTGTCAATTCATGAGAGCAACATCTTGCAGGTTGGTGACTTTGCTGTTGATAATCGAGCAGGAATTAGTAGAACATTGCATCGAATTAGTGGCATCAGAAATCGCAAGGGCACAATTATTGGTCTAACTTGTCGAGTTGGCCGGGCAATTTCAGGGAGTGCTAAGTTGTTGCAAGATTTGATTAAGGATGGGGCTTCTTTGTTGCTCATTGGACCTCCAGGAGTAGGCAAAACTACAATTATTAGGTCAGTGATTTTTTTGTCATATGATAAAATTGAGCTAAATATGTATGTAATAGTTTCCTCACTAAAGTGTATAAATGTACATCTATTATGCTTCTTCCTGCTCTTGATTGTTGTATGAATGTTGTTCGATATGGTTCTATCATTTTCTCATTACTCATTTTGTTAAAAATTGATTTAGTAAAATCTGATTGTCTTGTTGTATAAGGTTATCTGACGATACATGTGTGTTTGCTCTTCAATTGTGAAACACATCCATTCGTATGTGATGGAAGCATCCTCCAAATTTTAGCGAAAGATTTGTAAATCCAGATTGGGTTGTGAGCTAAATTGTGAGATTGGGTTGTGAGCTAAACCTTTGTAAATCCTTCACACTGTGAAGTATACCCTTAGAGCTTTCACTGTTCTCTCTATAGAGAGGTTTTCTCATTGTTAAAAGGTCTTGATCTCAGGGAGATTAGGACAGGTTGCCTGGAGAGGTAGAGAATACCTGATGTACCTAGAGAAGTAGAGAATACTTGGTGTACCTGGAGAGGTAGAGAATACTTGGTGTACATGGAGAGGTAAAGAATACTTGGTGTACCTGGAGAGGTAAAGAGTACTTGGTGTACCTGGAGAGATAAAGAGTACTTGGTGTATTTGGAGAGGTGAAGAATACTTAGTGAAAGGCTCTTAAGTGGGTTTCTTAAGGCGATTGAGCGTAGCCTTTATTGTTGAGTGAACCAATATTGATCTTGTTTACTCTTCTCTTCGACTCTTGTTTAGACATTTGTTTTAATTGTTGATACTCCGCGAATTGAGTTTAAGAGTTGTTGTGAACTTTCACTATTCTTGAAAGAGTAACGTTTGAATTGTAATCTCTGATAAGTTTTTTCTGTAACTTGTGGGATGAAGAAGAATTTGTTTTAGTGAAGTTTGCCCGTGGACAGAGATTGAAATTCGTTAGCACTTTAATTGAATCATGTTGAATTTTTATGTATTTGATTCACTTCCTTGATCTTTTATTTTTGTTTCTTGTCTTTGTGGTAGACATTTCTGTGTGTTTTTGGTGAACTTGTTAGGTCAAGTTCTACAACAGATTTCCTTACAGTGTATGATGTTATATGGTTGATCTCTAAGTTGGGTGTAAAATTTCACACTCTCTCCATGGTTCCATTTTTTATCTAGTTAACTTTTTCATTCAAAATTATGTTTGAGTTCTGCAATTCCCCATTCCTTAGGGGCCAAGATCTTTTTCGGCATTCAACAAAATGTAATATTTTTATTTTCTTGGCGATGCTTTATTTATGTATGTAGTAATATTGTTGTTATTACTAGAAAAGAGTATGTTTTTAGTCCTTATACTTTTTGTCAAGATTTACTTTAGTACCTTCCCTTTTAAATTAGTGAACCCGTAATATGTGAAATTAGTTTTTTTATATGCTTAGCTTAAACATTTAGTTATAGTTTTTTTATCGCCACAAAGTTAGAGAAGAGATTAAGTTCACATCTGTTTCTAAAGTTTGAGGACTAACTTATTAATTTAGAAGTATATATTATAGACTAAAACCAAATTTGGCCAAACAGCATGAACTAAACACATTTTTCCCTTATCACTATTATACACGTTTTTCCAGTTTTCCCATGGGAATTGAGCACTATTTTATTCTATGTTTTTAGGGAAATTGCTAGGATGCTGGCAAATGATTATAAGAAGCGTGTGATGATTGTTGACACCTCCAATGAAATTGGGGGTGATGGTGATATACCTCATGCTGGAATAGGCAATGCTCGACGAATGCAAGTTCCCAACTCTGATATGCAACATAAGGTATTAGCTGCAATTGCTGAAGTTTAACTTCTTGTTTCTTCGTGTTGAAACTGTAACTATACTATCAGTTGTGACTGAGAATGTTTCTGAAAGCAATTGGAACTTATTTTGACATTTTTTCAATGTACATTCTTTAAAATATTATAGAATGAATCAAACAGATTGACGACACCATGAAATTATTCTATGAAATTATGTTGCTACTTCTACATGCTACGCTTAACATAGGAGACATATCTCTTTTTCCCTGGGGAATCCTTAGAATCACCACACCTTAGCTTAATAGGAATCACTCCAGAATTAGTTCTGAAGTTCAGAAATTTTCATATCTTTACACCAACGAAAGAAATTACTTTTAGGCTTAAAATTTATTCTTTAAAAATAATTATTCAAATTTGCACTGTACTCGAATAATATCACACCTGTTACAAAAAATGCAACAAACTTTTCATGCCATTTATATGGTTATTGTACATAATTTTTCAGGTATTGATAGAAGCAGTTGAAAATCACATGCCACAAGTGATTGTAATTGATGAAATTGGTACAAAACTTGAAGCAATGGCTGCAAGCACAATTGCACAACGTGGGATTCAGCTTGTTGCCACTGCACATGGAATCACAATTGAGAATCTGATAATGAATCCTTCATTAGAGATGCTTGTTGGAGGGATACAGGTGAGGTATTCCTACATCTTAAGCAGGATTCCGAGTTGATTTCTTGTATATCACAATTGAATTAGATTTAGCTCATATTTAGAAATGATTTTTCAGAATAATAATTTTTTAAAGCTTTAGCAAGAAGCTTCTTGAAATTATTTTTTTCCCTAAAATTAAGCTAATCAAAACACTTATAGTATTTTAACTTCTATGAATTAGTGATCTTTAATGTGTGTGTGTAGCCTGTAATGGATTAATGGCACAAGAATGAAAATGACGTGGTATTGTCAGTGTGACTTAAACCCAGAGTTGTCTGCTTCATACCCAGTATCAGTGTGAGCGTGATAGCGAATTACATTGTAACATACTTGAATCATTAATATTCTTCTGTCGATGGCTTGAAAATACCGTAACAAAGACCCAAATTATAAGCCAATTATCCCAGAGATTTAGGTTGTTAGGTAAAGACACATGGTGGATTTTTATATTATGTCTCTTAGCAGTTACAAGGTTCAGAAAGTGTGCTGTAGCATGGTAAAAAATAACTTGTATGTTTTTTCCTCTGCTTCAGGTTTTAATACTTGAATTTACAATCACCAATCATCTAAATTATGAGCATATTTTTATTCTTTTTGGTTACTTCAGCTATATTATCATTTTTTAGAGCGTGACACTAGGGGATGAAGAGGCCAGTCGCAGGGGTGTTCAGAAGACAGTATTGGAGAGGAAAGGCCCATCTACATTTAGTTGCGGAGTGGAGATTATTTCAAAGACAGAATTGCGTATTCACCGTAGCCTTGAAGCAACTGTTGATGCTATTCTTTCTGGTAAGCTTCCACTGTAAACGTAAGCGGTTGTAGTGGATTGATACATGACTTTATGCTCTTTGATTTGTTGGTGTAGGTCGTTTTCCAAATGTAGAAATTCGGAAGATGAAGTCTCAAGAGGAGGAAAGGAGTTTAGATGATGGACCTGTTAGTGACAGTTCTCTTCAAAAAAATGGTGAAATTATGTTTGAAGAAGTTACAAAGGGAGCTGATGACCAAACTAGCCAAAATGAATCACTTTTCAAGTTGCCTCTTGACTTGGTAGAAGATTCATGGGAGCATAAATTGCCACTTAGCCTGTTTTGTTATGGGGTAAGATATTGTTATCCAATAGCTAAGAGCTTACTACAAATGCATGAAGTAAACATTGATATTTACTAAAAGTTTACTCCTGTTATGTTTCCTTATCTGTGGCGTTCTTCTTAATTCTCTTGATGCCATTTATGATAAGTTTTGATACAGTAACAATTGAAAAAGATTAAACTGTATGAGATAAAAAAATGTATTGAGCCATGCCAAATATCAAGAGATTCCTTAGCTTTAAAAGAAACAAACCAGAGAAAAAAAAGCATGTCAAGAACTGTGTTTTTTTCATAGTAAAGACATGCAACCCCATGCAGAAAGGGCAAAACAGGGGTAGGTCTGGAATCGCTACCTCAAGGAAACTTTGACGAAGCGAGCAACAGTTGGAATGACTGTTGGATGGTCATCACTCGCCAAAAAGGCATCGTGCATGAATCCACTCAGAGAGAAAAAAGTGGTGTGACTCTAGCAGTTGATAAATCAGAGAACAAGGAATCCCCTAGTGTGATTGCCAGTCTGATTGGAAGGCTTCGACGACAGTGATGACAACGATGGTGGTAGAAAAGGCAGTGACAAAGATGATGGTTGTGAAAATAAATTGGGTGTACTTTAGGAAACCTCGATAATAAGAGAAAATGGGTACACTTTGGGCATCCCAAAAAAAGAACCGCTGCTAAGATGACACTCAAGAAATGCGGCAAGAGAGCCCCTAAGATTGGGAGATCTGATACCAATTTCAAAAAGATTAAACTGTATGTAAGAAAAGTCTTCATTGAATTGATTTATTGAAACAGTACATCAACCTCTATATATAGATAACTCTTAACTATAAAATAATAATTACAAAGAGATCTGTAGAATCTTCCAACAACACCCTTGTAATTAGTTACAATGTCCTACTGCAGCTTATCAAGAATATTTTCGCCTGAATCAATACTAACAATCTTTAATTATACAATGAGATACAGAAAGAGAATTTTACCATTGAATTCATAACCCCCTTTCGGCCCCCAATGAACATTATTTATGGAGTTAGTTAACTAACTCTAAAAATAACTACACTAACAAGTTTGAAGCTCTTTTAAATCGTAAGACAGAAAATTTGAGATTGACTTTTGAATTTCTGTGCATGCAATGGAATATTGGATCAGTTCTACTTCAGGAAACAATGGACTCAAATTCATTCATTTCTTCTCTTGCCAATTTACATTCTTTCCATATCTTTATCTTTCCCCATTAGTTACTAGCCTTCCTTAAATGGAATTTAATTTGTTTGTAATAATTATTTTCAGCTTTATATACCAACACACTAGAATTTTATGGGAAATATGCTAGTGTCATCCCATTCCTTCTTAAATCTAGATTGATAGTTAGAGCTTTCAATTTCATTTATCATTCTATCTTTAGGCGTAAATTGTTGTCATCCCATTTCCTCTTAAATCTAGATTGATAGTTAGCTTTCAATTTCATTTATCATTCTATATTTGGCCGTAAATTGTTGTCATCCCATTCCCTCTTAAATCTAGATTGATAGTTAGCTTTCAATTTCATTTATTATTCTATATTTAACTTTAAATTGTTGTCCTCCACAAATCAGGGTCACTGCCAAGGACAAATAGTTTTGAAGATTTGCTTGAAAATGTTATATCTTATTTACATGACTATTTCCTTCCTAGGCAAACAAATAAATAAACAATAAAATAAGATAACGGAGGAGAAAAGAAAGGGCAGAGGGCAGAAAGGATAAATATCAGTAATAGAGAAAGAGGGGGGGAAATATCAGTAACATGCTTCTTCAATTGAAATGTGAGTGCATTAGTTATGATAGAGACAGAGGAAATATAATGTAAAAAAGTATGAAATTAAACTGAATTAATGCGCCTGATGCTTAAATTTCTTTCTCCCATTTAGTGTATGCTGGTGCCTTTCACTTTTTGATTTTAAGTTGACAGTGTTGACAATTAGATAAATCATGATTATTGTAAGTCAAAAGTAACTTCTGCAATCCTAGGGAATATGGAGTTCATAGCATTGTTGGTCAAGCCGAGCAATGAATAATGCAAGCTCTTTTTGTTTTTATATTTTATCATCTGTTTAACTTACAGAGTGGTCAGTAATTCTAGATTTTAGACGCAACTGTTATTCAAGGGATTAAGCAGTTGAAAATGAATGATGCGGCCATTCAATTGACTGATAATATTAGTGAAGCAAATGCTTTACTTGCCTTGCAATCAAAGCTTAAAAAGAATCCAGGGATCCAGGCTGCTGCTAAATCTCATGATATTCCCATTTATGTGACAAAGGTATTGATTTTCTAAAATTGCGTTTGCAGCTATACTGTCATACACTTTTGCTAATCAATATTATTTTTCCTTCTAGACAACTTCTTTGGAGCATGTAACAAAAGCTATACGGGCATTAGTAAGTGATTATGAAGATGGTGTAAAGGATTTTGAACTAACAGACAAGATAAAATCATCAGAGATGATTGATGCTTTGGAGGTAATGTAAATGTTGTAGTTTTAACATCTTTCCTTTCCCTTTTTTGTTTTATTTTTATATGAGGCTATCAATTCATGGTCAAAATCACAAGTTGTGTAAGACAGATAGCTCAAGTCCTAAATTTAGCACTAGAAACATGGAAATGAATTCAGATGTAGTCATTTAGCTGTTTGGATTCTGGTGTCAGCATAATATATTTTCATTATTGCTTTCCTTTGGTATCTTTGCTTGCTTATTTGTAGCTTCATACCTAAATTTGTGGTGTTTCTTACCAAGAAATGCAGCAGGTATCCAAATTAAGTAGTAATTGTTATAAATTTTATGATATGATGAAAAACAATTATCAGTTAAATGTGGTTGTGGAAATTATTTGAAGCGGTGAAATGTTATTCTTAAAATGGTGATGAGGATGCCCTTCATGGCCTGAGTTGCAATTTAGGTGATTTTAATTTGGAAATAGAATAAAGAAAATTGGCGGGGGTTGAAACAACAACAGATGCTGCGTGATCAATGTAATTGTGGTGAAGGAGTAGGCACGAGTGGATGACAATGACTAAGATTTGGGTAGGATATCAGAGTTTTCCAGACCATACCCGAGTTTTAGAAAAGACCCGTACAAGAACCCATTAATCATTTTAGTTAAATAATAATTTTGGTGTGTCGTTTTTTTTACCAATTAGTAAAACAAATGATATTATTTTAATACTAAAATGATTAAAACTTAATAAAACAGAAATCATTAATTAATGCAATATATTATTCAATAAAAAAATAATTTCTAAAGATTTTTCAAATTCTAGTTACACGATATAGCAAATATGTAATTATATAGTTATATATATGGATTTTGTTATAGAGTTGCTTAGATATGGGGTGGTTGGATACTATAGAATTCACATTTATCTCCATAATGTCTTGTAGCTCGTTATATATACCAGACCCATAATCATTTGATTGACAAAAAACGGCATCCATTGCTAGTAATATTTTTAATCCACCGTTGAGTTTGAGCCAAACTTCTTTACAAAGGAGAGAACTAGAGTGATCGTAAAGGTAGAAATAACCTTGCTGCATGTTGGTGGTGCTTTACTTAGTTGAGTTGAGTTGATTGACATGGTGAGAAGAGAAATCTTATTGAGAGTTGTTCTAATAAACGTCTCCAAAAACACTAAGAAGAAAATGAAAGGAAAAATGAAAAAAAATCTTTATAAATTAAAATTATTATATTCAGAAGCTAATTTGTAGAAAATTTTCATATGAACTTCATTAAAGCTTGTTTGACTTGAACAAAAACTTAATGCTTACTTGTGCAAAACCTTATTTTTAACTTGTGCATAAATTAATTTCAACTTATTAATAAATTTATTTTATTTTTCCTTTTTATTTTCTGTTGGAAAGTCGCCTTAATTGCGGACACTCCTATCTTGACTTAGTTGCCAACTCTTTGGAGACTATACTATTACTAATTGCAATTTCAAGGGTGACGGATTAGTCTAACATTGGTTAGAGATCTGACTTAAAGTTTAGATAGATTTCATTTTTTAAGCTGATTTTGAGGAGTTCACTTAATTCCTAAGACCAATTTCTGTGCCATCAATGCCTTTCCCAGATCTATTAACTGGTTATCTGCATTGTCATGTTCCTGGCTGGTGCTAAGTTGTCTTACAGTCACTTATGACCCGTCTTAGTTGTGGTTTCTTTGTGGACTGCTTGTATTGCAGCCTCAAGGGTGGTGGAATGGTCCCACAGTAGCAACAGATCTATATGACTCAGATAAAGGTTGTAAAAATTAGGTAGTCCTTATTTTATGGGATTGAGTTAAAATTTAGGTAATATTCTAAGATTTTATTTACTTATAAGTGCTAATTTTATCCAAAGAGACTCTGAATCTATCTACGGTCAATTCAATATTTGATGATTGATTACTGATATTATGGCATGAATGAAGTAAACATGGATAAATACCATTGCCAAAATGTTTGCGTATATTCTTGAGCTGGTAAGATACAGTGTGCCATATTTTGCAACTGAAATTCAATATATATGTCAATTAAAGTGACTCAACAATGGTTGGCACAATCTCTTTCTGCATATTTCAGGAGGCACGAATGGCTATTGAGCATACAGTTATTCTGAAAGGAGAACCTGTGGATCTACTACCAAGATCGTCTCACATAATATCTCAGCAGCTGGAACTTGTTCGTAAATACCAACTAGAAATAAGGAGAATCAGTGGAGAGTCAGGTGTACATCTACGCATACTTCCATCCCATTATGAAACTGATGAAGTAAAAGGTGGTGAAACTTTTGAGTTCGATAGTGAATTAAATGAACTTGCCTCCAATGGCCAAGTGAATGGCTCATTCAACACCATGAACAAATTGCCCCTGCTACCCGAGTAGGTTCACTTGGCCTGTGTTTTAATAGCCGTTTGTACATCCTTTTATGCACTCAACCTTGACCGAAGAAAATTGGTGAATTGGAATGGAAGGTGGAGAGATACAAACACAGACTCAATTGTTTACTCATGATATATGAAGATTAGATATAAACCCTCGTGTTGCAAGGGTGATGTAAAATTGTACAAGTCATGTAATTTGTAAACATGTAGAAAAACATTATTGAATGCTTTATGAAGTTTAAAACTGTAAGATGTACAGCATACCACATTATGATGTCACCGTTGTGTTCTTTCATTTGTACAAAGTAATATTGTGGTTTTACTTATCAATGAATTTTCTTCCCTACAATATTTATTTTTATGCTTGAATATTTGGACATATGAAGTACTTAAGCAATAATCATATATAGAAAGCGGGCATAAAAGTGGCTTGTTACAAACGAAAACAATTATTAAATTGAAAATAACAATTACTTTATCAAACCTAGAATTTTTTAAAAGTATTTACTAAAATTTAATGCAAATAGTGCGTTAACTATTTGTATTATTTTTGTCAATCAAAGCAAAAGGTGTCAAAACTGTTGGTGTTGAGGAATAAAAGGTAGACAGCAAAATAAAGGAAATAAAATATTGGAGAGGAAAATATATAACATGAAACAAAGTAGTGTAAGATATTCATTATCTTTGTAAAAATTACATTTACAATACTTGTAGTAATTGATTATTAAATGTTTTTGTCTAAAGTTTATGAGCAGTTACTTAGAAATATTTATTAAAAATTGAAACAGGACAAATAAAAAGTCATGTGCATTTATGTGCAGTTAAAAAAAGAAAAAATATCTAACATTTCTCTTTGATTTTTGAGTTGTAAACTTCAATCTTCTATCTTAATAATTCAAACTTATTAGCTGGAAGTGACTTGGTAAACAAATTTGCAACCTGATTTTCAGTTCTACGGTAACAAAGAGACACATCACCATTATTTTGCTCTTCTCTTACAAAAAATAACTTGATATTAAAGTGCTTAGTTTTGCCCCTAAAAAATTGGATTTTTAGAGATTGCAATAGCAGCTTGGTTATCAACAAAATTCTTTGAGCTTTGCTTCTGCTCTATATTTAAATAAGTCAGGATCTTACTTAACTAGAGAGCTTAATTCACAGTAGTCGATACAGCAACAAACTCTGCCTCAGCAGTGGATTGAGCTACTATTTCTTACTTCTTTGAACTCCATGAAAACATCAAATCCAAGGCTAAAACAATATCCAGATGTACTTTTCATGTCATCAATTGAACCTTCCCAATCAAAGAAACCAATTAACTTGAACTCATTATGCTTCAAGAACTTAACTGCAAAGTTTCAAGTTCCCTTGATGTATCTGATGACTCTCTTTACAGCCCTCATGTGAGTCTCATTTGGGAAATGCATGAATCTGGATAGAATGCTTATTGCATTTAGAATGTCAGATCTGGTTCTTGTCAAATAAATTAGACATCCTATCAAGCTTATGAATTCAGCTTCAACAACTTTGGCAGATTCATCTTCTTTGACCAGCTTCTCCTTTTGATTCATGGGAGTGTCATTGCCTTGCAATCTTCCATTTGAAACTTTTTAAGTATTTCTTTTGCATACTTTTTCTAACATATGAATACTTCATCCTGAATTTGCTTAATTTCCATTATAAATCTATTTCTCCTTTCATTAACTCAATTTTATTGTGAAGTGTGTGGGAATGTTAATTGATGCTCAATTCCTATCTCCTCACAAAAATGATTGAAAGTCACTAGTGCAGAAATGTAAAACAACGACCCTTTATTTAGTGCGGCTCTGTGCTTAAACGCATTTGTAAAAAACGCGGTGGCATTTTTGAAATTAAATTGTTTTACAAATGCGGTTGTAGGGTAAGACCGCATTTGTAAATCAATTCAAATGATTTACAAATGTGGTCATACTAAAGACCGCATTTGTAAATCGTTTGAATTGATTTACAAATGTGGTCTTACCCTACAACCGCATTTGTAAAACAATTTTACCCTAAAAATTTGAAGCGCGCCACTAGTTTCACTTTCACTTTCACTTTCCTCTTCTCCGCTCTTCGTTTCAACGTTTTGCGCTCAGTTCAGTTTCTTCTCTCTGCGTTTTGTAAGTTTCAGTTTCACTCATTTGTTTTCGTTTTCGTTTTCGCATCATTCATTATTCACTTCGTTGCCATTGTCATTTTCGTTTCCTTACTTCGTTTGTGGCACTTAGGTTACTGTTCCATTGGTGTTCGCTGCTGTTTTCCTGCTCCGCCACTGCCACAGCTTCCGCCACCGCCTTCGCCTTTGTCTTCCACTCCGATCACCATCAAGCTTCTTCACGACGGAAAGGTTGGTTTTGTATTTAATATTTATTTAATATTTTGAATTTATATTTAATATTTTGAATTTTTATTTTTTTATATTATAATATATATTTAATTAATAACTAATACAACTTGGAATTTATAACTAATAACTAATAATTTATATATTTCTGTGTATTTTGAATTTTTGTTTATTATAATTTATATATAATTTAATAAATTAGTTACGGAAACAATTAATTTATATATTATTATATATAAATTTGTATTTTATAATTTGTATTTTCTTAAATTTATATTATATATATATATATATTTAGTTAGTTGTTAATTACATTTTAATAAAAGTTTTATGTTATGTTAGTTATTGTTACTTTTAGAATAGAATTATCGTGTTTGGATTGAGTCCGGGGGTGTTCGACCCTCAGCAACTGTGTGAGATAGAATAGAATACTAATTATTAGAAAATCCTAACTATTCCAAAATATATAATGGATCAAGGTTGGATTAATGTTGTTCGTATAAGTGATGAGTACGAAAGGGGAGTAGAGGAATTTATACAATTTGCGCAGCGTAACGCGATTATTAGTGGTCATGATGGAGCAAAGATCAGGTGTCCGTGCGTTAACTGTTTGAATGGAAGGATACTGAATGTGAATATCATGAGGGAACACCTCCTATGTGATGGGTTTCTTCGATCTTATACAACTTGGACATGGCATGGTGTATTATTAAATTTACCACGTGTTTCCGTAACTGAAGAATATGTGGGTTCTACCATGGATGAAGCAGTACACGATGATGGAGATGATGATCGATTGGAGGACATGATTCGTGATGTGGGAGCTGAGTGTTTTGCAAAAGCGCATGGATATGAAAGTATGTCAAAAGATGCAGAGACTCCTTTGTATCCTGGATCAACTAACTTCACACGGTTGTCGACGGTATTAAGATTGATGAATTTGAAGGCAATAAACGGATGGACTGATAAAAGCTTCACGGAATTGCTCCAGCTGTTGAAGGATATGCTTCCAGAGGGAAATAGTCTACCTAATCGTAATTACGAGGCCAAAAATATTTTTTGTCCAAGGGGTATGGAGTACAAAAAGATACATGCATGTCCTAATGATTGTATATTATACCGGAAAGATTTTGAATTGTTGAAAAGTTGTCCGAGGTGTGGGTTATCACATTATAAGTTGAAACAAAAAGATGATGATTCTATTGATGACATGGAAAAGCATGGACCCCCAATGAAGGTTATGTGGTATCTTCCCATCATTCCAAGGATGAAGCGTTTGTTTTCAAACCCAGACGATGCTAAGAATCTTAGATGGCATGCAGATGAGAGGAAATGCGATGGCATGTACCGACATCCAGCTGATTCTATTCAATGGAAGAAATTTGATGATGACTTTCCAGAATTTGGTAAAGAATCAAGAAATATCCGACTTGGTTTAGCTACAGACGGAATGAATCCGTTTGGTAATATGAGTACAAATCACAGTTCATGGCCTGTATTACTAGTTATTTACAACTTACCTCCTGGATTGTGCTTGAAGCGAAAATACATGATGTTGTCTATGATGATATCCGGTCCGAAACAACCAGGGAATGATATTGATGTTTATCTAAGTCCCCTAATTGAAGATTTGAAGTTAATGTGGGACCAGGGTGTCGAAGTATTTGACGGATTTGCTAATGAAACTTTCAAGCTTCATGCCATGTTATTTTGCACCATCAATGACTTTCTGGCATATGGTAACTTATCAGGTTATAGTGTTAAGGGTCACAAAGCTTGTCCAATATGCGAAGAAGACACTGCTTCTCAACAATTGAAACATGGAAGGAAAACAATATATCTTCGGCATCGGAGGTTTCTTAGAAGTCATCAGCCTTACCGGAGGTTGAAAAAAGCCTTTAATGGACACCAAGAGGGTAGTGGTCCACCAACTCCATTAACCGGTGTTGAGGTTTACGAAAAGGTAAATAACATAGACCACACCTTCGGTAAGTAAAAAAAAGTCATTTGTGACAAATATTTGGAAGAAGAAATCAATCTTCTTTGATCTTCCGTACTGGTCGAGGTTAGAAGTCAGACATTGTATAGATGTAATGCATGTTGAGAAGAATGTGTGTGATAGCTTAATTGGTACACTTCTTAACATTAACGGGAAGACGAACGATGGTCTAAATGCTCGTTTAGATTTCATTGAGATGAAAATACGCGACGAGTTGGCACCCATAGAAATGGGTAAGCGTACATATTTGCCCCCAGCCTGTTACACAATGTCAAAAGATGAAAAAATTAGTTTTTTTCAATGTCTAAAAGGTGTGAAAGTGTCATAAGGACATTCCTCAAATGTGAAGAGCCTAGTGTCAATGCAAGATTTGAAGTTAATTGGGTTGAAGTCTCATGATTGTCACATCTTGATGCAACAGTTGTTGCCGGTAGCTATCCGTGGGATCTTACCAAAAAATGTTAGACATACCATAACCCGTTTGTGCTCATTCTTCTCTTCCATCTGTTGTAAAGTCATTGATCCCTCAAAACTAGATGAACTTCAAAATGAAATTGTTGTTATCTTGTGTGAATTGGAAATGTTTTTTCCTCTGTCTTTTTTTGACATCATGGTTCATCTAGTTGTGCATCTGGTAAGAGAGGTTATATTGTGTGGACCAGTGTACTTAAGATGGATGTATCCTGTTGAGCGGTATATGAAAATTTTGAAAGGTTATGTGAAAAATCATTATCGTCCAGAGGCTTCAATGATTGAAAAGTACATAGCTGAAGAAAGTATTGAATTTTGTTCAGAGTACATGACAAAAGCAAATCCAATAGGTGTTCCAGCTAATTCATGGCACCACAGACGTTCTACAAGTAAATGTTTACGTGGTGTGAATATTGTAAGCAAATCTCAATCAGAAGTCTTGCAAGCACATTTGTACATATTGAATAACACAGATGAAGTTGTACCATACATAGAAGCTCATAAAGCCATTGTGAAGGCAAATAACCCAAGACAAGCAAAGAAATGGGTCTTAATGGAACATAATAGAACTTTCATGCCTTGGTTTAAAGACGAGGTGTTCAAGGATTCAACGGCATCAGAGACCTTGACCTGGTTGACTGCTGGATTGAAGTTTGATGTCATCTCATGTACAGCGTGCGAAGTGAATAATTGTATATTTTACATGAAGTCCATGGATGAAAAGAGTACAGTTCAAAATTCTGATGTTACTCTTGAAGCCGAGTCAATGCAGTTTTCGACTTCGAAAGATACAAATCCAGTACTTGGATCAATGGCATACTATGGGTTTATAGAAGAGATATGAGAGATTGACTACACTAAGTTTTTCGTTCCAGTTTTCAAGTGTAAATGGGTTGACAATAAAAGTGGGGTTAAATTGATGATTCAGGATTCACACTAGTGGACTTTCGAAAGATAGGGTATCGAGATGAGCCATTTATAATGGTTCAACAAGCATCTCAAGTTTTCTACGTGAAAGATCCTACGTCAGAACATTGGTATGTCGTTTTACACGACAAAAAACAAGGGGAGACCATAGATGATATTGAAAATGGTGACCCCTGTTCATTCACACCAAAGATAATTAATAAAGATGACGATGTAGTTGATGATGTACATGCAACCCGTAAAGACCACAGTAAAGGAATTTACATATGAACTTTCAACCTCCACGCAACCTGTAAATAAGCATTTTTTATTTACATTTTTATGTATTATTTTTATAAGATTTTAATTCGATGCAGATTAACTAATGTTTGTTACCTAATTTTTTTAACAGAGACATGGATGACGATCAGACCCCAATCAAACCTCGATCCGGACGAGGCAGCAGAGGACCTACTAGATTGAAGCGTCTCGCATTGAGACGTGCTACTGGTGAGAAGACACGTGTTGACATTGACGTCAACACTGGAGTGGCTTTTGGTCCTAAGGCAGATGAGTTTATGAGCTATCTTGGAGTTGTTTCTCGTGAGAGGCTCTTCATTCTGATTAATTCATAGGATGAGGTGTCAGAGGTCGACCGGAACATGATCTGGGAGGATGTTCTGGTAAGCTTTACATTTTGATATAATGCTTTTTAATATTCATTGATTAATTTTAATTTGCTGATGTTATTTTGCAGGCAAACTTTGAAATTCCTGATGTGGAACCGCTTCGATCAAAGATTATATCCAATATCGGACTCAAATTTCGTACCTTTAAGTCAAGACTGACTTCAAGATACATTTTTGGCGACCTTAAAGACAAAAATCCATGTTTAAAGTACCAACATATTGATGAAGAGACATGGCGTCTTTTTAGAGAAAGCCGTGAAAATGAGGCTTGGATGGTAAGTGAAGTAACTTTTTTGTTTATATAACATTAATAAGTTTATCTTATTTACTTCAGTTTGTTTATTTCAATTATGACAGGATCGTCGGAAGAAAGCTCAAGAGATAGCTTTGAAGAATCTTACCCCGCACGTTATGTCTCGTTCGGGGTATCGAAAACTTGAGCAAACACTGATGGTGGAAAAGGAGAAATCTCAACAGGGGACGTTGTCTGAGAATGTGGAAACAGGGGTCACTTCTCCTCCATCACCACCTTTTCGCCATGTAAAATGGAAGAGGGCCCGAATTAAAAAGTCGAGTGCACCAAGTTCTGAGCAATCCGGGGTTATAATCGAAAAAATTGTAAGATATTTTTGTTATTTTCATTTTTTTAAAGCATTAATTATATTAATGATTGAAAATATGATTTTTGTGTACTCTTGCAGGATTCTTTGGAATTCGACGGTAAATTTGTTGTTGAAGGTCGTCACGATATCTTGGTTGAAGCAATTGGACGACCTGAACACTCTGGTCGTGTTCGTGCAGCCGGACAAGGGGTCGGAATTAAACTATATTTTGGAGTTTCAGAACGACAGCCATCCTCCTCCTCCAAGAACGAAACTCAATTGAAGACTAAGTTACGTGAATAAATAATGAAGGAGATGAGAAAGGAGACTGATTTGATGTGGCTGGAGATGAAAAAGGAGAATGATCGAATGCGACAAGAGTTTCTATCGCAACAAGTTTGTGTTGAGCCGATTGAACCCCTTGTTAGTCCCACTCCCAAGAGCACAAATGGGAGTTGTGCGGCTCCTCCAACATCAGGGGATGATATCAATGGGCAGACGGAGGATTGTGAGCTACTGGTAGTGGGCGGCAAACTTCCTCGGGTGGTGGCACTTGGAAAAGTCTATAAAAACGCCACCACCTTACATAACGTTCCTCTCTCCCCTGATGTGGCGAAGGTAACAGTTGAAAAAGTACGATTTCCTGATGCTCGTGTTCCACTACCTTCAGATGAGGTAACCACTGTGGCCGATGCATTTCAGACATTCGTTGCCTGGCCCAGAGAGCTCATTCGATATATGCTCGAACCTCATGTAATAATTTCGTTTCATTATATTATTTTTTATTTATATTTATATATTACATATAATTTAATACAAATGTTGTTTATCTTGTAGAAACCTTTTCAGCCACCAAGTCCGGAAAAGAAGCGTGAGGTTCCAGTTGACGATCCTATAGCTTCCCTACGTCTCATTGCTAGTCAGATTGGCAATGATCATTTTCCAGTTCCGTGGGATAATACATTTTTTCAAATAAACACTAAACTGCCACTGATGATTTACAACACAGATTTATCAGAATTTATATCTGGGAAATAGGAGCTCAATATAAGTATAATTCAATTGTTTATGATGTAAGTATCTTTACCTATTATTCAATTTACTTTATGTTAAATTATTATTGATTATGCTTTAACTAAAAACTTGTAGGTTTTTGCATAAAGTCTGTATCACTGAGGGGAAGGAAAATATGTATGGATTCTTAGATCCTGCATGTACTAATCCCGTTGGACCAAACTCATATGAGACTCAAGCATACATCACTAACACCCTGAAAAAAGAGGGAAAACAAATTTATTTATGCCCTTATATTAATGAGTAAGTTTAATTATATGTCATCAATTATTATTATTTCATGTTTTAAATATTTACTAACTCTTTTCATTGATGATATAGGCATCATTGGCAGTTACTTGTCTTATCAATGGTTGATAAGACTGTTGTGTGGTTCTGTTCCCTACACAAGAAGATTCCCACAAAATTTAAGGATATCATTGATATGTAAGTATAGTATAAACTTAACTTTGTATGTTACTAATTAACCATCTACTAACGAGGTTTTTTGTATTAACCAGTTCATGGCGTGGATATAACATCCTAAAAGGTCGATCCAGTTCAAATAATTTGAACTACATAAGAATAAAGGTTTGTAATTTTTTTCTTTCTCTATTATCATTGTTTATCAATATACTAACATATTACTTTTTATTGAATTATAGTGTAATAAACAACCAGGAAGCTATGAGTGTGGCTATTACATTATGCAATGGATGATTACCATTATAAGACTAGGTGTTAAAACTGGTTGGAAAGAGGTACTATATATGTTAAATCATTTTTATAATTCTTGAACATATATATATCTAAAAACTAATTTATGTCAACTTTGCAATGCAGTTATTCACAGAAGAAACACCAATGAATGAGGAAGGCATTTCATATGTTAGAGATTCTTGGTCCACATATTTCATTAATTTTTATAACTCTAGCATAGGTAAACAATAGTGGTTTTATTATATGTAATTCGATCACTTGTAAATGTACATTATGCAGGTTATTAAATTATATGATTTCTGCACAATACAAACTGCACTTTAAAAAAAAACACTATTTACAAATGCGGTCTTGGTAAATGACCGCATTTGTAAATGTGATTTATGAATGCGGTTTTTACCAAGACCGCATTCATAAATCCTAAACCCCTAACCCTCATCCCTCATTCAGAATAATATACAAATGCGGTTATTTTAAGTAACCGCATTTGTAAATGTGATTTATGAATGCGATCCTATGACCGCATTTGTAAATGCCAGATTTACGAATGCGTGCTGATCAAATGCGGTTCTATGACCGCATTTGTAAATTTAAAATAGTCGCATTTATTTTACATTTCTGCACTAGTGAGTTTTTGAAGTGTACTTCTTGCCATTACCAGATCTTAAAATCTGAATTGTGCAACCACTTTCATTTTACACCCTGGCCTTGAATTTCATAAATACACCAGCAACTTCTAATTTTTGTTTCAAAAGGAAAATCCAACAGATTCTTGTTAGATCATCAATGAAGGATATAAAATAAAGGTTACCATTTATTGATGGTGTTCTTTGAGGATAACAAAGATCCGTGTGAATGAGCTAAAATTTCTTTGAAGTCCTTAAAGCTTGTTTAGGGAATGATTTCTTGTGTTGCTTCCCAAATTTGCATGTTCGACAGTAGGTCAGGTCATCATCAAGATCATAAAATCATTTTACCAACTTCTTTGATTGCATTTGAAGCATCCATCAGTGATGAAAATGCCCGAGTCTTTGTGCGAAGTTTTAATGTCACTTTCTTTAGATTTAAAGGTCATGTGCTCCTCCTCCATTGGATTGAGAGCAAAACTCTTTCCCTTCATTTCAAGTTTAAACAAATCCCTGTCATCAACATGTTTGACTAAGCAATGTTTATTTTCAAACATCACTTTATAGCCTTTTTCCAACAATTGACCAACACTCAAAAGATTTTGATCAATCTCTGGCACAAAAAGAACATTTGTAATGATTTTTGTATCTTTATAGCTTGTGATAGCTATTGTGCCTTTTCCTTTTACTACCAGGTGTTCACCATTTCAAATCCTCACCTTTTTAATCTCAGTAGTTCTCAATTCCTTGAAGAGTTCCTTGTCATGTGTCATGTGGTTGGTGCAGCCACTATCAACCAGCCACTTTCACTTCATTCTCTGCTTGAGAATCAAGTGGGTACAACTAATTGATCTTTCTCTTCTTGATCAATAACTTGAGCATCTACCTCTTTCATCTGATTTTTGTTTTTGCATATCACTGCTTCATGTCCAAGTTGGTTGCATTTGGAACATTTGGCGCCAGGTCTTCTCCAACATTTGAATGGTGGATGGCCTTTCTTTCCACGGTGTTGGCAAGGTGGATAGGTTTTCTTTAAGCCTCCTCATTTGCCCTTTTGGTGATTGCTAAACGAATTCTCTTCATTTGATGGCTGCTTCTTCTAGTTTTTCTTCTTTTTGTACTTGTAACCTTGATGTTTGGCTGGTAAGGCTCTTTCTACTACTCCATCTTGTCTCATGGCTCTTCTTTGTTCTTTTTCTTGTAAAGCATTTAAGAGTTCTGCAAGAGAAATCTTTGATAGATTTTTTGTGTTCTCCAAGGTTGTTATAGTGACTTCAAACCTTTCTGAAACTGTTACAAGCATTTTTTCCACAATTCTTGAATCATTTAACTCAGATCCAAGCAACCTCACTTTGTTGGAATTGCTTAGAAGTCTGTCAGAGTACTCTTTTACTGATTCTAACTCCTTCATTCTCTAAAATTCAAAATCCCTGATTATTTTCAGCACTTGCATTCCACGAATCCTCACATCACCTGCATATTCTGCCTTGAGGTAACCCCATATTGTTTTTACTAACTTCAAGGACATTATTCGTGTGAATACCATAGGACATACAGCTGCAAATAGACATGCTTTTGCCTTTGATTTCTTCGTCTTCTTTTCCTTCTATGATTTTATTTGTGCCACAGTAGGGTTTACTGGAAGGGACTGAATTTCATAGTCTTTCCCATAGATCTAATGCTTCTAGGTAGGTTTCCCTACGTATTGCCTACATCTGATAATTGTCTCTATCAAAGACTGGTGGTGCCATTACAAAAAAATTGGACTCTCCTTCTATTGGTGCACTCTACTAACCACACAGATCCCTTAAGAAGATAGCTCAAATACCCATTGTCGGTGTTGAGGAATAAAAGGTAGACAACAAAATAAAGGAAATAAAATACTGAAGAGGAAAATATATTGCGTGAAACAAAACAGAGCAAGATATCCATTATCTTTGGTAACAATTACATTTATAATACTTGCAGTAACTGACTCTTAAATGTTTTTGCCTAAATTTTATGAGTAGTTACTTAGAAATATTTATTCAACAATTGAAATAGGAAAAATAAAAAGTCATGTGCAATTATAAAAAACACAATATCTAACAAAAACATAAGTCACACAACTGAGAAGTGTTTTAAGGTACTGACATAATAGAAAAGTTTATCCATACTGGTGCACTAGTCTTCTTTAGACATAGGAGGCAAGTCAAAAGAATCAAAGAGATTGATGTTGAGAACATCGTGGTGATTTCTAAAGAAGAAAGCAAGGAAATCACTGAAGGAACAAGTTCTTTAGTTTGCCAAATAGAAACAACTAGTTATAAACCAGTTTCAGCAAAATCTTGATGAAGTTATAGAACCATAAACACCATTGTTGGTGGATTTGTTAGTAGTGAAATTCCTAGTTCAATAAGGAAAATGCATATTTTGAAGTATAAATTCGATAAGCCTCCTCCCACCATGATCTCTTCTATCAATCAATTTTTTATATTGTATCAACAATCTTGCACAAGATGATTTGGTCGTTGTTACAACCATAATAACTAATTGGTTAGTCAAAAAAGTCCTCATCGACTAAGGATCCTTAACTTATGTGTTTTATTGGTCCACATTCTTGAAACTTGACATTCCCACCTCTTTCATCAAATTATACATAGATCCATTACTCGGGTTCACTGGGGAGAGAGTACATGCCGGAGACTATGTCAATATGTTAAAAACATTAAGCATTAGTGAGGTGCATTGGGTACTTACGATTCAATACATTCTTGTGGACGACAAATTCTCAACCAACTTAGAAAAATAGTATCCACTACATACATGGAAATGAAATTCCCTAGTGATATCACAACCATCAATGTTGATCCTACGACATCGTGAGAAAGAGGAAACCTAATCCCTATTTTTCCAATTGGAGCAACAATTCTTTGAATTGTTTTCTTATTAATTCTTGCAGTCATAACAATCCTCAAACAAAATTTTATTATTCTGTTTTTTATATTTAGCGAATATTTTACTTGAATATTCAATTGTTCCTTGTGGGATCGATATCCGTCCTTAGGGACAAATTATTACTTCTGACAACGCGGTGTACTTGTCGTAAAAAGTCATCAAGTTTTTGGCGTCGTTGTCGGGAAACTGTTTGAAATTTTAGTATGAATTTTTAAATATTGTAAATATTCTAATTGTTTTTAGTTTTTGTTAATAGTTCTTAATTTTTGTTTATATTGGTTTATTGTGTTTATATTTATTGAAGATTTTTTTTTATTTTTAGATTTTATTTGCAGATTCTGTTTTTATTTTGATTTGAATTCATTCTGTTTATTTGTTTTAATTTTTTTTGTTTATATTTGTTTACTATTTTTTTATTGTTTTATTTTCTTTATTTTGCAGATTTTTTTAAGTTGTTTTTATTTTATCTTCAAATTTATTTTGAATTTATTTTATTTTATTTTTAATTTAAAAAAAAATACTCTATTTTTTCCTACTAATATCTTTTAGGAATATAGCAACATGGCAGAAGAACATGCACCACTCCCTAGGAGGACACTTGGATATTATGTCATGTACCAAGGGCCAAGGCCTTTTTCTAGTATTGCAATATCTGCAACCGCCAAGGTCTTAGAAATAATTCTCATTTTTCTCACTCTCATCAATGCCTATCAATTTACAGCAATGGAACATGAGGATTCATATTCACATTTGGATACATTTTATGAATTGGTAGGAGCAATGGGCTTTAAAACAGGTGATGTTGAAAATGTTTGTATACGCTTGTTTCCTTTTTCATTGGCAAGTAAAGCTAACGTGGCTCAAATCACTTCCAAATCATAGCCTCACTAGCTAGGAAGAGATAGAGGAAAAAATTTTGCAAAGATTTTTTCCAATCTCTCATTACATCAAAGCAAATTCTGAAACCTATATGTTCAGACAAGGAGCATATGAAGTCTGTGAGACATGGGAAAGATTCAAGATGATATTGAGAAAATGCTCAAATCATGGATTTGAAGATATTGTTCAATCGACATATTTCTCAATTGTCTCATATCTGACACAAAGATGCTCTTAGATGCTGCAGCTGGCGACACAATGATGGCTCTTGATGTAGAACAAGCAAAAAGGATTATTGGCATCAACTGATTATCAAACTTAACATGATAGACAAGGTATTCATAATAATGGGTTGTTTTCACTCTTGTATCAAAATAAAATTTTGACATAGCAAATTGAGCAACTAACCGCATAAATGGCTAACTTGCTCCAACAATTACATGTTGTTCATTCATCTCAAAGCCAAAGTCAATCAATTAGATGTGATTTTTGTGGAGATGATCATCCTAATGATCACTGGTTTTATCAAAACAATTCACCTTAAACTGAGGATCCATCCGTTCTTGAAAGAATGAGTAAAGTTGAAGACCGTTTGGAAAAGATTGTGATCACGCAGGAAAATAGCATGGCCACCATTAGGGGTATAAAGATCCAAATGGGATGGCCAAACAAATTACACAATTTGCAGAGGACAGATTGGCCAATTCTCAGCCAACACCACAACCAACCCAAAAGAGCATTGCAATAATGTAGTGGCTGAAAAAGACTGAGGAGAAAGAGAGAAAAAAGAAAAGAAGTGAGGAAGAAAAAATTAAAAATAAGGAGAGAGGTGTTCTTCTGGAAAAAAAAATTATTATATTCTCATGTCCCTTCAAAAAAAGAGGAGAGATTTTTTTTTACAATTTGCTCTCTAGAAATTATTTTGTAGGAAATCTGAAGCAAGATTCAACATTTGAAAGATTTCTGAAGAATAGGAGCTACATTGAAGAGAGGAATAGAGAGTTGGAGGCTAGATGCAGTGTCATGACTCAAAAAGACTTGCTTCAAAAATCCAAGAACTCAGGAAGTTTGAATCTTCCCGCTTCTATAGGTGCTTTATATGTGGACAAGGTCGCATTGTATTTAGGCGATTTGGAGGTTCAACCCACCAAGATGCAGTTGGCAGACAAATCCATCAAAGATCCTTATGGTGTGGTTGAAGACGTTCTTGTAACGATGAAGAATGCATACAACAGGATGCAACAAAGGGAGTTGTCCATCTTGAAATAAACATGCATCAAGCTAGATGACGTTAAACCTTGTTGGGAGGCAACCCAATCCACATTTTAGTTTTATATTGTTTTGTTACCTTTGTTGATTTTATTTTCCAAAAAGAAAAAACTGGATGACTCCTCATCATTTTGTAGGTTATATATTTTGGCCTGAGGACAAGTCCTATTATTAAAGGAGGGTAGACCCAGCAAATGAAACAAGACTATAAGAGGAAGATTTTAACAAAAAAACTTGGTTTTATCTTTCTAATTCTCTTTTCTTTTCAGTTATTTAAATTTGGTTTCATTTTTCTGTTTAGTTTTTTTGTTTTTTCGGTTATTTTGCTTTCTATTTATTTGCTTATTTGGTAGTTTGAATAAATTTGTTGTTTTGTTAGTTTTATGTCTTGAATAAATTTCAGATTTAAATTGTTTGTTTTCTAGTTTTATTTTTCTCAAATAAAAAAAACTAGAATATTAATTTTGAATTAGGGAAAAAAATTGTGTTTAAATATTAAATAGTGAGATGAATTAGACACAGGTTAGAAAATAAAATATAATTGAATCTCTATTCAAATGTAGTTGAAATTGTGATACATAAAACTTTAATAGGATGATTGATTAAGATAGAGAATGACAAAACAAAAAGGAATGAGACCATTTAAACCAAGTAAGTGTGTGAACCTTAAATAGTTTTGAGAGTTTTACTAATGAATTGACAGTTGTTGTTACTTAATTTTTATTTTTGTTACATCATAAAAGTTGGGATTGCAAATTGTGTTTCTTATTTTAAAATTCAAATTAAAAAATCGATTTAATCTTAATTTGATGATTAAATAAAAATTAGAATGGATGATATTTTTCATTTGATTCGTATAATCAGTTTAATTGATTAATTGGATTTGTTAATTGTTTAAACTTGGATGTGAATATTTAGAGAACCATGATATTCAAATTGTTTGGTTTTTTATTTTTTATTTTTGTTTCACTTTTCAATTCTTGTTTTATGTTTTCCAAACCCTAAACCTCAAATTAATTTGTAGGGATAATATTAAAAATTGGATACAGTGCATATGTGTCCCTTGAGAGAATCGAAATCGAACTAGGTTGTGCTCTTTAATTCAAAATCTTAGAGAAAACTTAAAATGCTTGATTTCATGAATGACAATGAAAATCACCTTGCCTGCAATGTTAATATGCCTTAATGAAACTTAATGAAACTTGATAACTCAATATTATTAACTTGTTTGTAACCTAAAGAAAAGAGTTTTACAAAAACAAGTTTTGAAAGTTCGTCTCAACATACTTCATCGGACTCAGGCTTCTAAGAATTTACTTGACGGTGCTTGAAAATGCATTTGTTTAATATAAACTTAGTATATCTATTTGACAAAACTTTAAAAAAAATAAAAATTAATACACAATTCAATCCTTATTTCATGTGTATTTGTCATGTTTTAACAAGATTTTAATTCAAATCCAAATTCATCTTTTTACTTCTTTATTTTTTTAGTTTATTTATTTCATTTAAATCATATGTGTATTATTAATTTCAATTAAACACAAAATTATCAAAATTTCGGTTACAAATATAATTACACAATATAAAAAATAACTTTATTATTATTTCATTTTCTGTTTTTAATGAAAAATAACTCAATATTAATATTACATATTTTAATCCAAAACAAAAACTAAATAATTACTTGTCTAAATATTTCTTTTCTAAATCACTTATTTTTAAATAATTAGTTTTCTAAATTCTTATTTTTTAAATAATTTTTTTTCTACAATCTTTTCCTAAGTAAATATTTTTTAAAATAAATTTTTAATTTCTTTCCCTTAACTTTTATAAAAAGCAAAAAAAAAAAACTAGTCAGAATTTACTTCTCATGAAATCGAATTCCATCTGATAATATAACCAAATTTTGCAAAAGTGACGTTTAGAAATTCAGCTTTCTATAGATAAATTCTGAACTGGTATCTATTTTGTGTAAGTTTTTTGACACAATATATTACTTGGAGGAAAAAAATAGAACAGTCCTTAAGAAATAAATTCTCAAAATGCAAATTAGATTTATTTCACAACTTCGCATTCTTAACAACAACAAACATAAACTATAGGATCTAACATCATGCAAAATGTAGCTACAGACTTGGAGAATAATCTAGGATCACTCAAAATCTGCAATATAATAAATATGTAAATACCTTAATAATTTATCCCATTTTCCCTGTCTCTCCGATCTAACTTATCTATCCTACAAAAAAAAAAAGACTTTAAATCTAAGTCAATCCCATAAAATCGATTTATTGGACAAGGTTTGCACCCGTTCAACATATTATGGGTGATTTGATAACAGTCTGATAGTGGATGGCACGATAGACCTAACAAACACTCACTAAAATAGACTTTTGATACCATCTTACGAAGTGAATTTTAAGTCTAACTCAACTCCATAAAACCGACTCATTGAATGAGATTTGCACCCACTAATATATAATAAAATATTTTCGTCTCTAGTCGAGGTAGGACCTACAACAATGAGATAAATAAATTTTAGAAATTTAAGTCCATTTTTTATATAAGAAGGAAATAAAAAAAAATCAACAATTACACTACTGTATGAAAGTTAAACAATCTTTCACCCTTTAGAAATTGAAATTTATAAATATAAAGATTCCCCTTTTAACACATGAAACATTCTAAGTAGGATAATGAATTCTCACCAACATATCTTAAAAAATTTGAAGTTGGAAAGAAATCCTAACCCAGAGAGGAGTTAGTGATATCTGGGAATAGGGTCATGCAGGAAGTGGCAAAAACAGTAAAAAAAAAGTTTTCCTTTTGCTGCCTTTGCATGAATCAGTGATCCATCAATGGAGTCATTGATCAGTGATGAGAAGGGTCTGGACCACCCGGACTGAGTCGATTAGGCTCATAATAATGTTCTTGTAGCAGTTTCTTCCTTAGCAAAATCTGCTTCAGCAGTGTTGTGGTTTTGGAAGAAGTCCTTGGTGCAAGTGCAATATTATGAGTTTGATTTGTGGTTGAGAATGTGGAAGGTGGCAGAGGACGAGCTTGATGGCAAATGAGAATTGATGTGAAGAGAAGGACAAGGTATACTGTTCTGAAGCATGCCATAAGGATCAAATTGTGTGTGAAGAAACTAAAGCAGTGATAGTGAATATATAAAGAGGCCTAAACAAAGGTCACTGTCACCTTGTCAAGTATCAAGTGATGTGAAACAAATGCCATCATTGAATGGACAACAATATAAATACCAGATATGATAAACATGAAAGACTCCATTAGAAAAGAAAGGATGTAATATATGCATACAACTTTTCTTTCTAATAAAAAGTATCATTTACTCTTATATATTATAAAATATTTTTACTTTTAATTAATATAAAAATTCTAACACATCTTTTTATGTTAGGATTTTTTATATATGAGACTATATGTTATACATAGTTGATAGTGATTAATCTTATAAGTCTAGTAAATTTTAGTTATAATAGGTTTTAAATATTTTTTAAGTGAATTTTAACTTTTAATTCAATTTTTTAAACAACTTATGAAGGGAGATTTACATATATTTATACTATAAAATATCGTTATCTTTAATTAATGTGAGATATCTAACATTTATATTTGATACAAATTATTTTCTATTCAAATCAACTACTAATTTGGTATGTATGGACAAAAAGATTTCATCCATGAGATCTTGTCACTATAACATTTTTTAGTTTAGACAACGCCAAAATATACCACATGTATAAAATTGTTGCTTAAAGATAGCAAAAGTCACACTTTTATAGATGTGGATTAAAAAATTCAAAAAAATCATAATTTTTAACCCGTTGACACTTTAAGTCACGGTTTTTAACCGGTTAACACTTAAGTCACAGTTCTAAAAATTGTAATACTGTGGACTTTTAGGTTTAATAGAAAACTTAAACAAAATATAATTTGTGGGAAAACTTTTTTTCTTCCCTCTCATAAAAGATTAATGTACACAAAACACTGTCTCCTCTCGAACACGTTCTTCTTCCAAAAAGTCATAATGATTTCCAAATTCGAACTTGAGTGGTGTCCCTTGAAAACCCTAACTTCTAAGTATCGCATGCCCCTCATATGTTTGAATCGGTGAACATCTTCCCTTAAGAGTTCTTTAAATTTTTATATTAACACATGAAAAATACTTACAAAATATTATTTAATACTTAAATTAATATTTGATAATTGTAGATAATAAATATTTTTAAATTCATACCTTAATTTGAATATGGTCAATTTATTTATAGAAAATAGTTAAACCTAAAATGTTGCACCCAATTAATACAAATATTAATGTTAAATCTTTATATTAATTTAATATATAATATTTAATTATGTATATTAAATTGGTGGTTATGTAAAAGACACTCTTTTAGAATAGTCGGCCATTTACAAAACGTTCTCATTCTGTACTGATACTAATATTCTAATTTCAGTTCAAAATAACTGTAAAGAAAACAAGATAAACTCAACTCAAATAGAAACTAAAGTTTAAAATATATATATATATATATATATATATATATTTTATTTTTTTATTTATTTCTTTTTTCTTTTTTCTTTTTTGTTTTTTACACAGTGGTGATCTTGGAGACATTTTGTGACATGGATGAGTTGGAAACATGTTTTGTCCGAGTCAAATAAATGAGTCAGCACATGAGTTATCAAACTTTGATTTTCCATTTGCCTAATTGTGATGAACATGAATGACCCACGTACATCACTCACTTCATTCTTCATCTTTTAAAATACTTATGTCGGTCATTTTGATTTTAATAATCGAAATTCTTAATTTAATTTATGATATTTTAATAACAATAAGAACAATAATAATACATAAGCACCTGGTATTTTTAAACATTTTACTGTAACTTATTACTTCTTCTGTTTTGCATCATATCATTTATAATATTTTATTTAAATTATTTATACTATCACACGTTGGAGACAAATTAATTAAAAAAGTAATGAAACTACTAGACTTAAAATTAAAGTTTCATTTTTATTGATAAATAATATATTTATGAATAATTTCTAAAATTTAAATATTACATCTGAGATTCCATAAATTTTGACTTAATAATTAAATTATTTTGATTTTAATTATATTTTGCTTAATTTTTATTTTTATTTTTATTTTTGTTGGAGATCTCACATCGACTAGACATGAGAACATTTTATTGTATATAAATGAATGTAAATCTTAATCTTATGAATTGACTTTATGTTATTGAATAAGACTTAAAATTCATTTTTGTAATATTTTTTAATATTTTTTTTAGTTTTTATTATTGTTTTTTGAAAAAGAAAATTGAAAAACAAATCTCAATAATATAACGATGTTCTCATTAAGTTTCACATCATGAAAAGATGGCATTATGATGTACTACTTCAACAATTGGGTTTCTCTGATCATGTGCTTGGTAATTAGCCTTTCATTTTTAAAATAAAATTTTATTAATTATCTACACCTTTATGGTTCCTACTATATTTATTTTAAAAAATAAAAATAAATGTTTATTATTGGTTTTAGTTTATTTGATAAATTCAATTTTAATTCTAATAGAAAAAAATTAGATTCAATTAAATTTAAGCAAAATTATTAATATATTTTAGTTCTTTAGTCAAATTTATGAACTTGGATTTAAGACATTTACACTTTTCCCTCATTTTCCTTTTTTTAACCTTTTCTTCTTTTTACATACAAATTCTCTAGTTTGTCAACTCACTAAAATTAGGATAAGCTAAGATACTTTAGACCCCTATCAATTGGTTAGTCTATTCATCACTTTTCCATTTTTATGAGTGGGTGGTGGGAGGGTAAAATGGATTAAGAAAATATTTATGAGCACTCAAAATGATAATTTACCTATAGAGAAAAAATAATATAGATTTATAAAAACATATGTGATAAAAAAAGAGAAGTAGAAAAAAAAAACATATATTAGATATCTTTAAAAATGTGTGTATATATCATTGTCAAAAAATTAAACTAGTTTTAGCATTTGTATTAACATAGGTGTTACATCATTAAAAAGTATTACATAATTAGAGAATAACACTATTATAGAATTAAAGTAAAAAGTACTAATATATATTACAAACTACAAGCAAAAAGAGTTGACATATTTACAAAATCAAAAACTTATTTAAGTATTTAGTTAAACGTTAATATAAAATAAAGTTTAAAATATTAAAATAATTCATCTCAATTTTTATATCTTTCTTTTTTTTCTTTTTTTTCTTTTTTTTCTTTTTTTTCTTCAAGTTTCATCCACTCTATTTGGTGTGAAGTCTCACTCATAACTTTTATAGTAAAGATGACAATAAGACAAGTGAATGTATATTTGATTATATTTATTTTCTCTCTTATACAAAAATTATTTTCATTTTTATTGGTTATAAAATTTATTTTTCGTTTTCATTCCTGTTAGGTAGTAAGTATAATCGTTCTCGTTGGATAACATATATACACATTATTATTGGTAGCTAGTATACTCATACCCGTCCATGTACCTACTCTTGGATTGTCCTAAATATTAAATTAATAATTTGTTTAAAAAAATAAAAAAATATACTATCAAATATTTAATTAATGTTAAAAAAAACGGATATACCTTTTTTCTTCAATGTTAAATTTTAAGAAAAAAAAATTATGATTGCATAAATCTGAAGACACAATACCAAATAAAAATTACCCGGTTGAACAATCAAAATTTATAGTCAAATACTTTCATACAACAAAATATAAATAACAAATAAAATTATTAAAAATAAATATAATTGATCAAATGTGTTTCATAAAACGAATTTATTCGATAAAATTGAAGTTTAAGTTTCTTTAAATGTAATACATCGCTTTTGATAAAACTAAAAAAAAAATATGAGTAATTGAGATTGTGATGAAAAATAAAATATCTTGAAATGAAAATATAAGTGAACTTGATAGACATCAAATTATCAAATGAGTTAAATCAAAATAAGTTAAATAAGATAATTGAGAGAGAAAATAAAAAATTGTGTAAAAAAATAAGGATTTAAATGAGATAAAACAATTTGTTATCATATTCCTATCTAATCAATTTGCTAAAAAAAAAATCATATACTCTTGTGTTTTTATGAAGTGCAATATGATTTTGGGAGTGTGATGGTTTGGGTGCTAGTCATAGGTGATGTGATATTTTAGTTATGAGTGATGTGCCATACCTCAAAACTATACTCAGTTTGCAAGAACAAAATTTTGTAGTTCAACATTCGCCTCTAAAATTTAAGTTTCATAAAGTTTATGGTTGGTTAGTTCAATTTTGACAGTGATGAGGAAGAATTCTCAGGGATAAACTAATTTAATATTTAAATATTTTTCATCCCTGAAAATTAATATGTAACATACTTTTGTTCTTTTAGTCATTGTAACTTTTTTACTTTATATATATATATATATATATATATATATATATTAAAATCACATTTCTTTGTTATTTTTATTAATTAATATTTTTAATTAGATAAATGAAAAATATTATTACTTATTAAATTATTATGTTATAATTAATAATTAATAATTAAAATTTAATTTATAGGTATTAACTATTTAAATTACAATACAATTGTATATTTTTAATTTTAAATAATATAATAAAAATTTAAACAAATTTTTCTTTTTAAAATTTTTAATTTTAAAAAAATGCATTGCGATATAGCTGTCACTTCTAAAGTTTTGCCCAATTTTTCCACGAAATTGTACCATTTATACAAAAACAAAAAAAAAAACAAAAATTGGTGCTCTCGCATCCAAATACATTGCTCACAAATTTTGGTTGTGAAAAATATCAAATTTTGTGGTTATTAGTGTTGAATTTATGTTTAATATTTAAAAGTTTTTTTCTTTTACTTTACTATTAGTTGAATATATGAGTTGGCAATGTGCTTTGACTTAATTATATATATATTTTAATTTGTTTAGATGGCTAATAAAAAGTTTTTTTTATCACGTGTTTTAATAATTAGATGCTAAGCTTGAGAAATATGTTTCGAAGTTGTGTTGTTGCATTTTTAGTTGATTTTGACTAAAAGGAACTGAAAAAGTGCCCAAAGCTTGTGACTATTACAACATGTCTCACGAACTACTATGATAAAGCATCACCAACGAATTTCTTTTTCCTTTACACACATAGTTTAATAAATTTTTCAAACACTTCATTGTTAGAGGCGTGTTCAGATGAATTACCTATTAATTTTATTAAATATTTTTTATTAAAACACTCTTATTTATTTGTAAAAGTATATTGAAAAAAAAAATAGTATCATATCTTATTTCCTGATTCTCTTTTTTTTTTCAATAGCTTCGATCAATAAAAAGAAATGTTTCAAACAGTGCGTTGGAGAATCTATTATTTACCCTTCCTCTCATTGATACAAAATAATTGTATATTTTCTTAATAATTAAAATCTTTGATAATTTACCCTTGGCTCTCATGCTTTCTAATTTGAGACAAAAAATTATGTCTTACAACTATCAAATGATAGTTTAAGTTACACAAACTCAATAAAAATAGTAGTATTACTTTGGTTATGACATCAATAAATCTATCATATTTAAATTTATTTTAATAAAATTGAACATTTACTAACAAAGCCTTCATAAAAATACCAACTCATTGGAGATCTATCTTGATTATCTTGATGAACTTGAATTTAAAAATATTTTTTGAAATGTAATCACCAATGGAATGATACTTTACCCCAATATACTTAACCATTGAATTGAATGTTGAATAGGGTTCTTTTATAGGTTAATTATACTAGTATTGTCACAATAAACTTGTATATTCTTTTCAAACTACAATAATCGTCTGCTTTATACTTTACCCATATAATATGTGAGCAACAATTGCCATGTGCAGCTGCCAACTAATATGTACTTTACCTCTATCATAGAAAAAACTACAAAATTTGGTATTTTTTTGACCAAGAGATGAAACATGGTTTAAGGAATTGACATCCTTCATTGGTGCTCTTTCTTTTCACTTTGTCTCCAACATAGTCTACGGCGCAGAAGCCTTCTAATATGAAACTCGTTTTTCTTATAATTTGGTCTTTTTTTGACCAAGAGATGAAACATGGTTTAAGGAATTGACATCCTTCATTGGTGCTCTTTCTTTTCACTTTGTCTCCAACATAGTCTATGGCACAGAAGCCTTCTAATATGAAACTCGTTTTTCTTATAGCACAAGCACATATTAGTTGACCCTACAAGGTATTGAAAGATCCTTTTAGTAGCTTTCAAATGAGATTCTTTTTTATCTAAGTAAAACCTTGCACATAAACAAAAAATATCAGGTTTATTGGCAGTTAAGTAAAGGAAAGAGTCAATCATACCTCGATAGATCCTCTAATTTACTTTCTTACCATTTTTATCTTTGTCTAAGGGAGTATATGTATGCATATGAGTTTTAGGGTTTAGGGTTTAGAGTTTTCATTGATTTTGCATTTTCCATGGTGAACCTTTTAACACCTCCTTAATATACTTTTTTCAATGGAAGACGATGCTATTCTCCTATTGTTTGATCTGGAACCTAATAAGAACTTTAGTTGTCCCATCATGGTCATCTCAAACTCACCCTACATCAACTAAAAAAAAACCTTTTACATGCTTTCATTAGTGGCATTGAAAATTATTTCATTGACATAAATTTGTATAATGATGAAATATTTGTTGTGTTCTTTATGGAATAAGGTTACATCAACCTTTCTTCTTACGGAATCATTTTCTAGAAGAAAATTACTCAGTTTGGCATACCAAGATCTATGATCTTATTTAAGGCCATACATAGCCTTTTTTATGATTAAAAACATGATTCAATCTTGATGGGTCTTTAAAACCAAGGACTTTTTTTTCAAAGACTTCTTCTTCAATGAATCCATTTAGAAACACACTCTTAACATCCATTTGAAAAAGCTTAATATATTTATAAGCATCAAAGGCTAATAAAATCCTTACAAACTCAAGACATGCAGCTAGAGTAAAGATTTCAGTAAAAAATTTACCTTTTTACTAATTGTAGCCTTATGCTACCAATCTAACTTTATTTCTTATCACTTTACTTTCTTCGTATAGTTTTTTGAGGAAGATCCAACATGTCCTCATCACATTTTGATATGAGGGAGAAGGAATCAATGTTCATATGTCATTTTTGGTAAAGTAGTTGAGTTCTTCTTCCATGGCTAAAATCTAGTCTTCAACAATCTTCTATATTTTTTGGTTCCACTTGAGACACAAACAAAAAATATGGTTAGTCTCTTAAATATGATATGGTTCTTATGCCTTCCTTCTTCTCACCAAGGATCTACGCTTAGGGGTGGAATTAAATGAACCTTCAATCCCTTTACTAGATTTGGTGTGTGTGATATGGAACATATGGATTTTCGTATGAAGTTTCCAATAGGTCTGATCCCTTGACTTCATCTAATGATCTCGTTTCTTCTATTAACTTAGCTTTGTTTACTCAATTTGCATCTTAGAGCTCTAATTCTAAGATACGCAAAGTCATCTTCAAAATTTGATAGTTTTCTATCAACTGAACAAAATCATCAAACTTTACATTTATGGTTCCTCTATAACCAAGGTGCGAAACTTATAAAGTCTATAAGGCTTTAATATGTTAGAGTATCCCAAAAATATTCTTTTGTCGTAGTCAAATTTACCAATTTGGTCCTTGGTGTTAAGGATATAATAATTACATTCAAACAAATGAAAATAACCAATATTGATTTTTCTATCCCTCCATAGTTTATAGGGAGTATTTCCATCAAGGGTTTGATGAGCACTGTGTTACGTACATAACAAGAAATGTTTATTTCCTCTACCCAGAAGTGATTTGACAAGGAGTTCTCACAAAGCATGGTTTTAGCCATCTCCTTAAGAGATTTGTTTTTTTTTTCACAATCTCATTTTGTTTAGGTGTTCTCAATGAAGAGAAATTATGGTCTATATTGTAAGATTGACAAAATATCTTAAACTATATTTTCAAAGTTAGTGCCATGTTCACTTCTCCCAATTTGTACTCACAAAATACTTCAAACACCTTGAAAGACTCATTTTTATGGGCTAGAAGAATACTTATATATATATATATATATGTAGAATAGTCATTTATGATGACTAAACCATATTTCTTTCCGCCTTGTGGGTCCACATAGTCTATGGACGCCTAACAATTGAAACACAATTTTTTTTTCTATTATTTTTTTCCTCTAGACATTTTTTCATTTTTTCATATGTAATGTTAGTTTGCTTTAGACATACATCTTTTCATAAGTGTTACTTGATGTTACTTTATACAAGTCATCCAAGATTGCTTCAATATGATCTTCAGAAGAGATAGGACAACCAACAACAGCGAGAGTATCCATAGTCTTTTTAAAATCTAGAAGATATGCAAACACCGTTCGATCACACTTTGGTGTGCGAAGTTGGATTTTGAGTTTTTTTAACTCGATCACGTGTTTGAGAGGAGTAGTATACCATGAGATTGTGTCATATTTGATAGAAATTTTTGAGACCAACCATTTTGGTCAGCAACGATGGAGTCATGGAGGAAAGAAGCCAAATGACTATGGCTTCATCTTGTTGATTACATGCGGGAGAAAGAGAGGATGCGACCGTGGATGAGGAAGAAAAGAAATAGGAGGTTCCAAGAATGATGCAAGATTGAAACTATGAATGGGTGTGACAAGGATATGAGGAGGAAACATGTTATGCAGTGTTTGCAGTAGAGATCGAAGAGGTTGTAGTATTGAGAGTTGAGGTAGAAGAATCCATGAATGACTTTGGATACCATGTAAGAAATAATAGAGGAGAGAGAGTGATATCAAAAAATAAAGAAAATGTATGAGAGAGAGCTGAAATAGAATATATTTTCATATCACAAGAAATATAAATACAATATTTTATAGAAAGTATGAAAACAAAAACATATTAACAGATAACAAACATCCAAAGTTTGTTATTGTTAACTAATATAAACTATTATAACTCCATCTAATAAATAATATAACTTACAATCACATCTTTAGTAATAATATCTCAAGAATCGTTTTTAAGTTTTTTAATCATTACTAAGAAAGTGTGAAAGAATGTTAGATTCCAACAAGCATATGAAAAATAAAAAGAGAGAAAAAGGGAGAGAAGAAAGAAGAGGGAAGTATGATAAAGTACTATTTGACAAGTCGAGTACAAGGAATCCATTAGAAATAGGCCACTTCTCTGGTGGACCCTAATTTCATTCTCACCATTTAAAGCTGCCATCAATTGTTTGGGGTCATTGCAATAGCATTGCAGCAGCTCCTATGCATGTGAATGAAGAAAAGAATATTCAATGTATCTGTGTCTATCATTACATCACGCCCATGCGATATTACTGCCATCACGTGCATTCTGAAACCGTTGAAATACACTGTTACCAGTATTTCCAATGAAAAAAAGATGCATGACTCACACTTCAAAACATATATTTATAACCAGATTTCAAAAGGTTAATTATTCGATATGTGCTACCAAAATCTCTAACTGCAAGTGTGAAATGATTCGGTGGTTGCGGCTTGCTTTCTTTCCGTATCATTCCACGGCCACAATTAAAAGTTGATGCAGCAACTCCTCAGACATAAAAGATAGTCTTTTTGGAATAGATTTTTTTTTTCCATAACATAACACTGTTTAAAAAATAAAATTCTGCAAAAAGTTATTAAAGTAGAATGTTTTATTGGAGTTGCTCAGAATTAAGTCTTTAGTAAGCTAAATTCTAACCTTTTTGTCCAAAACTAGCAATAGAATTAGATAAACTTAATTCTAGCTTGATTTTTCAAATTTAAAAAGAAAAAAGGAAATAAAATTTATTTATTTTAAAGTAATTATATTATTAGAATTACCTGAAAAAAAATGCATTTAAAACTAAAAAGACTTAAGAGCTAACTAAGTGTTGTTTATAAATTTGTGTTTAATTAAATTTTTTTATTACTAATAATGATTTATATAAAAATTAAATGAAACAAAAATGAAGAAAAATTTGAATAATCAAAGGAATTAATAAATTAATATCAAGCAAATAGAATTGATATTAAAAATTATTAACTTACCAGGTTAATTACTTAATAACACTATTGTGTTGAAATTAATGAATATACTTATTATATTAATTGAAATTGTTAATATTTTACCACTTTATTATATATTTTGACTATTTAAATAAAAATATAGATTTAATTTTAAAATATATGAATATTTTTTAAAATTTCAAGGGATTGTTAAGAGGATGACAAAAATAATTTTTTATTTTTTGTATTTTTAAGTATATTTAAAAATTATAAAATTTTGAACTAATAAATTTTGTGGTTATATATTTTGTACTCAATAAGTTTTTTAAATAAATTTGATGGTTAGAAAGAAATTCAACTCACCCATCGTTTAAATTTATATAAACTTGTACAAGAATAATATTATTTTTAACTTTTTTTTAATAAAAAAGAGTTTTAATTTCTCTCATAATTTTGAGATAAAAGAAAGTTGTTAAGCCTCTATATCACTATATTGAAATTTGTTGCAAATCATTGAATATTTTCTTCAGTTTACACACATGATTTGAATGGTTATGATCTTCAATTTTAGTGATTGTAAAACATATATTTTTTTTTGATAAATCTATTCAAAAGTGTCTTTTTAACATTCATTCAAAAAAAAGTTTAAAATCACTCATAGCATAAACAATAAATAATCTCCCAACTTCTAATTTAACAAGAGATTTATATGTATCATCAAAATCAATTCCTTCTTCGTTATTATAAACTTTACCTATTAACCTAACTTTATTATTTAGTAATAACACTTAATTCATCTATTTATTTCTAAACACTCATTTAGTACCTATTAGATTCATATCTTTTTCTACACGCAAACATTCAAACATCATTTTTAACAAAACTGATTCAACTTTTCACACAAATTCAAGATTTAAACTTCTTGTATTAGAGACCACAATAATATATGAATATTAAGATACTAACATTGCAAATGGTAAAAGTAAGTTATATTATTCTTCACCCTTTTATAATTCATTATTTCTCTATTTCTAAGTATAATATGAATCATCTTATTTCATACTTTTCTCTCTTAGTTATATCTCTCTCTTAAGTGTTTTTCTAATATAAATATTAGCATTTTATACCATGACTATGTCTGACAGATTAAATTCACATACTAAAGATTAGGGATGGCAAAGCGAGCCAAGTGCGGTCAACCCGTCCCGCATTTGCCCGTAAAATGCGGGCCGGGTTGACCCGCCCCACAAAGTGAATGCGAGCTAGATTTTTTGTCTCGCCTCGCATAAGGGCTGGCCTGCGGGTTTGCAGGCCAATCCACATTCAATTTTTTTTATTTTTTTTTACAAATTGAATGATTTTTATTTTTCACTTTTTCTCTTGAAAAAATTGTTACAAAAAACAAAGGCAGTAGGATTAATACAACAACAAATATTAATTGAATGTTACATAATTCAAGTATCAACCTTTCAACATTCTTGACTTACCCACTACCTAACATATCCACTATTATTTATTCCAAATTACATGAAAAAAATCATATCCAACATCCTGTATTTTCATCCCGAAAACTAGACCAAAAAGGAGTCTCAAGGAAATTATAACTCCAATGACCCTTGTAATTTTCTACCCCAAAATGAAAAAGGAAGAAAAACAGAACATTTTCTCCACTATTGTCAAAGTCATTTTTTGTTTGTTTGCAGGCTTGTGGGTCAGCCCGCCCCGCCCCGCTGCTAGCCCGCACAGACTGTAAGTTATACGGAGCAGGCTAATGCGGGTTAACAGGCTGAAAAGATAAACCCATCCCGTGTTTTTTACCAGTGGGCTATGGCCCACCCCGCTTTGTTATTCCTACTAAAGAAACATAGAAAAAATGAGGATGACTTGTTGTACTCTGTTGACTCTAAAAGTTCAAACAATACTATAGTAGAAACCAAAACAACAAAACATATTTTATTTTATTTAAGACAAAATTAAAATAAATTTATAAACTAAATTTATTCAACATGAATTCAATGTTGTTGTCAGAACATAATCTTTAACTTTCTCATAGACAATTTAAGAGAAAAAAATAAATTTATTAACAATAAACATATTTTACTGCAAAAAGTTTTTTTGTTTTTATCCTTCATAGCATCATACATTCTTTACTAAATTCAAAAACACCTTAACTGAACTTACGAGTCTCAATATACAATTCCTGTCGATCCACGACACATCCAAGATTTACTTTCTAATACTTATGATCATAAGTCCCATAAACACTACATGAATTTTTTATTAAACTCAACGATAAAAAATATTTACCATCTTGTGTTATTTTATTAGACAAAAGTTTTGAACCTCCAATATGTGGAATTTTTTTTTCTTTTTTCTAACTTCAATATTTCTTTTACATAATTCCTAAGCGCAAGTAACTTATTAATTAAAATAAAAGATAAAAAATAAATTATTGATAACAATTATCTGTTGAAACTACATTATATTTTTCACTTAGATGATAATCAAGAAATGAAGAACAATGATTTTTGTGAATACCATTAGGAGCGTTAGCAATTAATTGTTATCTTGATAATGAGATATAATAAATACGATTCCACACATTCATCATTGAAAGTAAATACCACACTAAAGCTAAATAAATAATTAAACAAGAATTAATATCTATATCTCATTTAAAAGTTAAGAGTTTTCGAGAAAAGAGTATGATGCAAGGGAGTGACTGTGACTTTATCAAAAGAATAATAGTCCAAATATCAAAATAAGCCTATATGAGTAGTGGGCCCTAAAAGGGCCTTGTTTTATTTTTCACACTTTGTTTCTTCCTACCTTTTATTCTTTATCTTTCTCCTGCCACACACACAAGCACGACCTACCCACACCCAAACACCTCAAAACCATTTTGCTACTTAAATTTATTTTTCTATGCAATATGGAATTTCAAGTGTGAATTTCTAAAATTATTTTCATTCTAATTATCACCTAAATATTATAGTGGAACTTAATATAATGGTAAAAGTAAGATAGAATTGTGAATATTGTATTATTCTTATTAATGGAGGACTATCCACATAAAGGCAGCCACCACAAAAAAAGGTTTAGAGTAGAGACTCAAAGGCACAACAAATATTTACTTCTGAAGTCTCATATAAAAATATGTAAATAGTATATTAGGGTTTTCCTTTAACCTTGTGTTTTGGATCACAAAATAACATAGAATGAAAAATCCTAAATCTATAAATCTAAAGGCATGATGGATATCTTCTAAAATCCTAACTTACATAATAAGTTAGGGTTTGTGGAGGCCTGGATGGCAAGACGCAAACTCTAATCATAATTTGCCATGCAAGTTAGGGTTTTGGTAGCTTATCTTGCACACTACTCTCTCTCTCTCATAGCCTATAAATAAGTGCATTATCTCATGTAAAATTCAAACTTGAATGTGTAAAGAAACTCTGCAGAAATTAAGTTCAAGCATTATCTCAAATCTCACTCTAACCCTTGCTAGCATTCATCAACCCTAACCTAAGGTTCTTAGTGTTGATCAAGTGCTTTGAAGAATCCAAATCCAAGGTGTTTGATGAAAGGCTGGTGTTGTTGTTGTGTTTGGGTGGGATCTGGGTAGAATAAAGTGTGATCCACTCCTTTGTTGAATCTAAAGCTAATGTGAATTAAAACCTTTTTGAAATTAAGTGTTTTTCCAACTAAGTGAAAAACAACCTGTTGTGTTGTCGAATCAACCAGTTGTTTTACTCTTAAGAGTTTTTGAAAAGGTTGAAAGGTGTTTGGTTTGATTGACTTAACTGTCAAGCCAAAAACAATCGGTTGTTTCGTGATTTCAACCGATTGTTTCTTTGAAAATCCTAACAGAATTCAGTTTTGAATGGTGAATCTGTTTTAAATATTTTCTAACTGAATACGCTCCTTCATTAAATGCTTTGACCAATCTTTGGAAAATATAAATGGTTTGTTTATGTTTTCAAACAAGTAAGAAACAACTTTGAGAAATTCAGTTTGACAGATTTGATTCTAAGATTTCAAGATTCACATCAAGCTTTGGATTTTCAAGAGAGAGTGGAATAGGATTGCAATTGTATTCAATTCAGACTGTACTGTGATAAGGTGTAATCCTTTATAAACCTACTGTATTTTTGGTGTTGTGTTGCCAAGGAGTATTGTGTGTTCTTGAGGTGTTCAAGATCAATACTCTTGGTGTGGTTTGCTAAAGGTAGTGTGTTTCTTGAAGGGTTCAAGGTCACTACTTTGGTGGTTTGTGTTTTGTAATCTAGTTTGATTGCTTAGTGGGATTACCTAGTGGTATTTTGGGGACTGGATGTAGCTCTTGGCTTAAGAGTGAACCAATATAAGTTGTTTGTGTGATTCTCTCTTACCCTGGACTCATTTAAATTTTGTTTTAAGCTTAACTGATATAAATAACTGATTGTTTCGAAGAAACAACTGATTGTTTTTCTGTGTATTGTTGTATATTTGTTTGAGTTCTTGGCTAACTTGATTCCTGTTCTGGATTTATACAAAGAATTTCATTAAACCTGAAAAAGTTTTCAAAAAGCCCTTTTAAACAATTCACCCCCTCTCTTGTTTAAGGCCATATATTCTAACACTTAGAAGAAGTCTTCTTCACATAAATCAACTTGAATGGGTCCAATGTACGCAACCACTCAATTCCCTTAACGACTTCAGATCCTTCTATAGGTAAGAGATAGAAGGGAATAGTGAAGAGTGAGGTTTGGAGAGATATTTTTACTAAAGAAGAAATGCCTTGACATGTTATGAAGTCGTCGTTACCAACCATGACTCTAAAAGGTGGGTTGGGTTGAATGAGGAGGTGTATGACAATGTGAAGTTGGAGGATGTTGTGGGAGCTGCCGGAATCTATAAGAACTGTAACTGGAAAATTGTGGATGAGGCCTTGGAATTTTAAGATTTTAGGTGAAAAGTTTTCTGTAAGGACGTGAGTGGTATCAATAGGGTCTTCGTGAACCTCCAATGTTATATGTCGTCTAAGAGTAGTAGAAACCATGAGGTGGAGCATTTGTGACCTGGGATAAATTTCTCGCCACAATTATAGCATAGGTCGAGAGTGCGACGCTCTTGCATTTGTGTGGGACTGAGGCGTTTTATGGGGAGGTTAGGGGTTAGTGACGTGGTGGGCTGGGAACGGTTAATGGGTGTATGGGTGGGGTTAAAAACATTGGTGTAGGAAGGTGGACAAGCTGGTCTAGGTTTGGAGTCTTTGATTTTATCTCCAATGAGTATAGCTAGGTCAATAACTTGGGAGATAGAATAGGGGTTGAGGATGGTAAGTTCTTTGTGGATCTCAGGGATAAGACCAGAGATGAAACAATTGAGAATGGTTTTCGGTGTTAAGTTGTTTACACAATTGCATAGTTTCTCAAATCTGATTTGGTAGTCAGTAATTGTGGTGTGTTGGTGAAGCTTGAATAATCAACTTGGTGGTTTGTTTTTTAGGAGGAGCCAAAGCATAATTTTAGGGAACGTGTAAAGGAAGGTCAATCGGTAATGAGATAATTGTGATGCATCCACTTAAACCAGCTAAGTGCTTCTTCTTTCATGTAAAAAGGAACCATAGATAATTTGTTTTTTGGAGAAATATGGTAAAAGTCGAAATATTGTTAAGCTTGGAATAACCAATCCAGTGGTTCTGGTCCTTCAAAAAATGTGAGTTGGAGTTTGGATGGTCGAAGTGATGGGAGAGGGGGTGTTAAATTGTGGGGTTGCTCATGTGAACTAGTAAATGATGAAGACTAAGGAGGAGGTAAAGTAGAAATCTGGTCTTGTAACATAGCAAAGGAGGACTAGAGGAGGTCATTGCGTGCCTCCAGAGTGGTCTGACGAGCTTCATTGGCCTGCATATGATACTGAATGACAATGAGGCGGTCTTGAATGGCTTGAAGAAGGTCTTCAAGGTCTTTGGATTGAGGTTTGGGAGGCATGGAGCAAGATAGTGAAAGCACCAATGATAGAAGAGGGATGAACTACAATAGCTAGTGACGAGTATTAGGGTAAAAATTCTCTCAGCCTTTATTTCCAAAATTTCTCACTTATATATGTGAGTTTTAGGTTAACAAAGATTAGGTTGAAGGTATCGTCTTTTCCTATGATTACACTAATCTGCGGTGATATGTATTGAAGGAAGGTTGCTGCAAAATTGAAGATAAATGCATTGATATAAGATTACTGGACCAGTAAACTACATAAACAAAAGCAAGCAACATGTGACTATGGATTTTAGTTGACGTTAACGATGGATCTATCATATAAATGAAAACCCTAATTAGCAATCAAATGAAATGGTTTCTAGAATTTTTGAACCGTTATAAAAAATGAGCGAACAGAATACAGAACAGAGCAAATAGAATACGAATATGAATGAATGCTAGTGACTCGATTCATCAGGAGCGGTTCATCGAGCTAATGTAAGAGTTGAAGACAAATATTTTTTCCTTGAACAGAATAGTTTCAAATCAACAACTATTTTTCCTTAAGCAAAAGACTAAATTTGAAAAAAAATATAACTAAATTTAATTTTTTTTAAATAATATAAAAAATTGTGACAGTGAAAAAAAATATCAATGAAAATATTTCTAACAATTTATTAAAACTGTTAAAAAAATCGCTAATATTTTTCTTTTGTAGAGTGATTGATATAGCTTGTAGTATTAACTTTAGGATTATAACACCTACGCAATAGCATTCTTACTTTAATAATAAGCATATAAAAACTATTATATATATAATATAGAATTAGATTTCTCCATTTTGTTTAAATATTTTATATTACTATTTTATTTTTTTATATTTTAAAATTACAAAAAAAAAAAACTATCCTTCTTGTACCGGTAGGTCCGTACGACCATGTCGAAGTCCAACGCCTTGTCCAAGCCGATCGAGACCATCACAGCCTAACAGATGATTGACGAACTAATTAAAGGTCAAACATTAAATAATGCATTCTTAATTACAAATTAAATCCTTAATTAGGTCCAATAATGAAGGGTTCACAATAATTATATAAATAAGCAAGGGTCTCAAAGGATCAGGTACGTCATCATCTAGTATTAAACATTAAGTGGCAAGTGCCGAAGTTTGACTTGAGCGTCGGAGTGCCTTTTGTAGGTACCATCCGAGCCCAAAGTTCATGGAGACAAGGGGTGGGAGAGTGAGAGGAGCAGAAGGAATTCATTCGAGAGGAAGGAGTGAGGTGTTGACCGACCAACTGAGAAGAAGTTCAATAGTTCTTTTGGTTTCAACCCCTTCCAGAACACTTCTATTAAAAATAGTTAAAGAAACTTATAATTTCATTTCATTTATTCTTTTTTCATTCATTTAAATTTATAATTTATATTGTTCCTCCAGTATATTTTTTATTAAATACAAATATCAAATATAAAAAATAATACGAATATTGTATTTAAATAAATTATTTAAATTTACAAATTAATATAAATATTAAATTTTGAATTTATATAATAATAAAGAATGGGTATTATTATTATTGATATAAAGGTTTTCTTAAAGGGTCTTTTGTGGGTAAATTCCCTATCTAGCACCATTTACACTTTTATTTCCCTAACTAGCACCCTTTTGTTTTTATTTCCCTATCTAGCACCCTTTTATTTTTTATTTCCCTATCTAGCACCATTTCAAAAATAAATTAAAAAATAATAAATTAATTTTTTTTTATAATTTTAATTTTGAATGCATTAAAAAATAAATATTTTTAATGTTTAAAATAGTTAGAAATATAATTAATGAATAAAGAAATGAGTTTTTACAAAATAAAAATAAAAATTAATAAATTTAAAATGTTTAGTTTAAAAATTATTTTTTTTAAAGAATGAATAAAATAAAAAATTAAACTCTACAACAATATAAAAGTTGAATATATAAACATAAATGAGACATAAATTAGTATTTATTTTTATTATTATTGATGACATAATTATAAAAAACCAAGTTAAATAAGGATTGATATGGACATAAAAGAACAACATGATCGGACAAAAAATGTTCATATTGTCAAACACCAAGACACACATAAAGAATATGTCACAACATTACTGGATTGTGCACTTCTCGTCATTAATTATGTTTCATTTTGCACAAACTATTTAATGTACCATTGAAGAAAATATTAAATGAATGATCATCTTTCATTTATTTTCATTTTTATGATCAACATATACTTATTTAGTATCACCTTATATCTCTTATATTTATCTTATTTGGAATTATTTTTATATCTTTTATCTTTATCTTAATTTGTTTTGCCGTTATTTTATATCTTTTATGTTTTTAGTTATTATTTTTTTTCCACTATTATTTTTTTTTATTGTTGCTGTTTTTATTTTCTAGACTTTTTTTTGCTTCTCATTTTTAAGCATTAAGTGTAACATTTACATTAATTTTTTTTTTTTAGAATTTAGGGTTTAGGATAGACACTTGAATATTATTTGTGTATCCACTATTAATTAATACTAATTGACTTTGGTTTTTTTGTAATTATATCATGTATTTTTTACTTGAAATTAACATGATTACATCATCTATAATAATAAAAATAAATATTAATTTATGTTTATAGATTCAACTTTTATGTTGTTGTAGGGTTTAATTTTTTATTTTCTTCATTCTTAAAAAAAAATAATTTTAAACTAAACATTTTAATTTTTTTATTTTATTTTATAAAAACTCATTTCTTTATTCATTAATTATATTTTTAACTATTTTAAACATTAAAAATATTTATTTTTTAATGTATTCAAAATTAAAATTATCAAAAAATAAATAAATTATTATTTATTTATTTTTAAAATGGTGCTAGATAGGAAAATAAAAAATAAAATGATGCTAGATAGGGAAATAAAAACAAAAGGATGTTAGATAGGAAAATAAAAACAAAAAGGTGCTAGATAAGGAAATAAAAGTGTAAATGGTGCTAAATAAGAAATTTATCCGTCTTTAAAGGTTAAAATCACGTGATATAAATAATAAATAAAGTTAAACACGGTTTGGAAAGGAAGGGGTACATCGGCACGTAACTAACTTACAATTAGGAAAGTTTGTGTGACTATGACAAACTTAAAGGTTGTTATTATAATTTCTTATAAATGTAATTAATACAATTTGAAAGGGGAATGTTACAATGGTAACAAGATCACAAAATTTAGTAGATTTTGTATAGCAAAAATTAAATGAGGGGGTGCATTTGTAGTTATAGCAACCCTAAGTGCTGTTGTAATTAGCTATAATAATGTATAAATGTTTTTTGTGTTAATAAAGACAAAATAAATGGAACCCTAACTAAGTAATTATAAAATCATATTGATTTGGGTTTTGTGTAATGATGGTTTATTAAGTGAGTATAGATAAACATAATAATATGTTAGTTTCAAATTTAGAGTAAAAAACGGATCAAATTCAATTTATTTTATTTATTTCTATTGGTTTATTTGACTTCCATTTGTTCATTTTCTCATTTATTTTGATTGGATATAATTAATTTGTTATGCATTTCCATAGTATATATATATATATATATATATATATATATATATATATATATATATTATTGTAGCACAACCATTGGAATGGAGTCTATAAGATTACAATACATTGTTCAATAAATTATTAAATGATTATTTTATCAAATGCCTACTGAAAATAAACTTGATACGTTAAGACTAAAATTTCATATTTTAATTCTTAAATGTTACGCAAAAGACAATAACTTCGTTTTTTTAATATTTGTGACATGAAATTCATATTTTTTTCTACTATTTAAATTGATATAAAAAAGGAAGTACTTATTCAAAACATATGTTACAATAATTTGAATTATTACAAGTCACTTATTCCCTAAAAAAATAACTGAGTATTATAATATTGAAAATAAATAAAATTATAACTTTAGTAGAGATGGATATGACCTTTCTTTTATATATATATATATATATATATATATATATGTAAATATATAGAGAGAGAGTTTTTATATTTTAAAATTACAAAAGAGAAAAAGAAAAACTATCCATTTATTAAAATAGTTAAGGAAACTCTAAATAGTCTACAATATAATTACATTCTTTTTCTTTTTCTCTTTCCTTTAAATTTATAATTTATATTATTTTTCTAATATTATTTTTCTAATATTATTTTTATTCAAAAATATAGATTATGAATGTGAAATATAAAAATAACAATATAAATATTATATTTGTATTTGTATAGACAAAGTGGATCTAGATAGTACATGAAACTGGTTATACAATTATTGATGTGTTTGTTGTCTTTTCGCTTCTCACTTCAAGTTTTCTTCTTAAATTGATGGTACTTGATTGGGGTTGACCTGAAAAAGGTACTTCGAGTGTATAGTGAAAACTGATTAAAGCGTACCTTACACTTCTGTAGAGAGTTTATTTATACTATTTAGTAATGAGCCTTTAGTCTGATGAACCGAATCTATCAAATATCAGTGTTGATTGATTTCTAAGAATATTCCCTGATTTATAGGGAGGTATATTTGAAGAATAAATCAACATCTTCTACTAATCCATTTAACTGATTTCTCAAAAGTGTCATCGTGAGACAAAATCATGATTCATTGGGAGTTTCCATACTTGTTATTGCTGTTATTTATTGAATGTCTTGAATGTATATGTATATTGACGTGTTCAGTTTGTTACTAAAAACCGAGTGATTGGTACAATATTTATTAGACAAAAGAAGGTATAATTATTATTATTGAGTAAAGGCGGAGAAGACGTAGCTTTAACATTAGTCGCGTGGAATTGAAATTGTGGAGAAGAATAATAGAAAATCTTTATGGTGTGAGCATTTTACAAATAAACCAAAAGCTTTGTGAACAAGTGATGCGGAAGGAGTGAAGTGACGTGTGCATTCTGGTAATGCAAAGACGGCATTTGCGACAAAATGTAAAGAGTTTAGCTTTCACGTGGACAAAGCATAAAAGTTTACACGGCATGGATATCTTACATTATTTTTTTTGTACCATATAACCATATCATACAAAGGTTTTCTTAAAGGCTCTTTTGTCCTTATACCTTTTCTCCCTCCATCTTTCCAATAATCTGAACAAGACAATTTATGGTGAATTGGTTTGGTCTGCTCATATATTCACACATCAGGAGGATCAACCACTCATAATAGTTTCAAGATCCGATAACGAGTATTTCACATTTGTGACTAACAACTTGAACAACATGATATGATATGATATGATAGATACAATGAAGTTCTTTTTTAAATTGTGTGTTTTTTAATTCGATATGTATTAGACATTCAAACGCGAATAACACTTGTATTATTTGTATAAGTAAATTAATTAAGATATTTTTTTTATTTATGACAACTTTAATACTGTTCTATTATAATTTTAAATAAATAAATATAATAATTCTTTAAAAATTTATAATTTATTATATAAATTTGTTTTATGATTGTAAAAATTGTTGGAGATCCCACATCGACTAGAGATTAGAGCATTTCATAGTATATAAGTGGGTGCAAACCTTTATCCTATGAGCTGGTTTTATGGGGTTGAGTTATGCTTAAAGTTCATTACGTAATATGGTATCAAAGCCATTTCGAGCCTATCCTAGCGAGTATTTTTTGGTGTACATAATTTTTTCCGATTCTACCCTTATTTAATATATTTCATTTTATTAGTACAATGAAGTATTTTGTCATTTCATATGAATTACTTAAAAAATAAAATTATTTTAAAATTTTGTAAATTAATATTAATGTACAATTTTTATACACAAATTGACTCTCCACTCTTCCTTTAATTCCTTATTTTAAGGCAATAACAGGAAGAAAGAGAAAACCTCACATATAAAATAAAATAACCTCCATTTTCAATCACTCCCTTCATTCCATTTCAAGCAACTATATTCTTTGGTAAAACCATTATTATTATTTTTTTGTATCTACCATCAAGTCAATCACAACATTAACGTGAATGTCATCACACTCTCCGATCTCTAAACTACCAATGGAAGAAAAGAAAAAAAATTGAAGAAGAAGAAAGACTTAAACCGGAAAAGAAAAAAAAAAGGTTGTTTGATCAATTCATCATTTTTTTTTACATATTATTTTTTGTTTTTCAATTTTGACTCATCCAAAATTATTTTTGTATATATGTTAAATTTCTATCATCATAAAATTTGAATAAAAAAGAAAATTCGGATACACAGACATCTATTGCACCTGTGTTTCCGCGAATATAATATTCATAAATCCAAAAGAGGAAAATAAGACAAGTTTACTAAATTGGATTATAGTTATGTGCTTACAAAGCCTTCCAATAGTAAAGTTATACACTACTTTCTACCCTTTGGACGTATGGCTTACAACCTTGGTGTATATATATAGGGTGCATTTGTTATGCCATATGCTTCACTCAATTACAAATCTACAAGCTTTATTCTTAGCTTATTGTACTTGTTTTTATTGCTTGCTAAGTTATTTGTAACAGCATGGGTAGTTCAATGAAGCTCAGAGATTGTGTTCTCGTAATAATTGTTCTTGCATTGCTTGCAGTGAATGCAGAGGCAAGACTGGTCCATGAGTTTTCAACACTGAGCAAAAAGATTAATGGTAAAGTTGGGTTACGTGAATTGATCAACAATGTGCGAAATGGTGAGTGGCACCAAAAGAGGTCAATGCTTGGTGGAAAGTTGGAGAGAGTTTCACCTGCAGGGCCAGATCCTCAACATCACTAGACAATCTCAAATTGACATGTTTTCTTTATCAATTGCAATGAAACCACAGAACCATGTGTTGCTGGTTTTAGCATTAATAAAATAAGTTTAAACTATATATATGCATGTACTGCTTTTTGGTATTAAGAATAAGAGTCAATGTCGTGATGAACGTTTTGCTTATGTAATGATTATATCATTTGGTGTTTATTTTAAATTATTGTTCATTTATATTTTCTTATTCGTAGGAATGCCCCCATAATATTTTTTTATACATAATGGTGATGATCGGCAAGAACATTAATAAAATAAAACATAAAATTATGGGACCGGAGTAGAACCCATGATACAAAAAAAGGAAAAGCAAAATGAAAGATTTGGAGCTCATTCTTGTTCCAAAGAAATCATATCCTATAAAGTTAGGAATCTCATACCATCAAATATAATCTTGTTTACGGTCAAGGTCATAATTAACTGGTTTATCAGCACATAACGTGACATGCATTTATAACATTGTAAAATCAAAGAAGAAACATAGTTGAAGTTTGTTCTAAAGGGAGTTGAATGGAGCTTTTCACTCTTTTCGTAATGGATAAAAAAAATAATTTGTCTAGTAGATTATCTTTTGAATAGTCTAACAGACCATCTAAAGAAACGTTTTGTTAAACCGTCTAACTAATCGTCTAACAATAAGAATCATAAGTAACTTTTCAATTACATTGAGTATTTGTAACTTTTTAAGTTACACATTCTTAGCATTCCTCTGAGATTAACTCTCAATAAGAAACAAGGAACACCCTCATATAGAGCATAAAGATTATATCCTTTGATTGATGTTAATGCCCATATAAAATTCATTTATATCAATTCCTTGCATGTAACATTATTAAGAGAGCCTCCTAAATATCTATTCTTCGCATATTTATAAAATCTCTTTTTCATTATGATTAGATGTTGATAGCAATTAACATTTCAAATCTATTCCTGACATTCAAATATGTTAAGCATTATCATTTGGGTCAAGAACTTAGAGATATTTTTCAGTCAAATTTAAGGATCTAAATCATGATAAACAAGCATTACAGATAAGATGACAATACCAATCATCAATCAAGAACATAATATTATATTTAAATAGCACCTAATTACATAAGAGTTTGAACAAATTCCTCTCAATCTCAAAGGTAAAATTATCCACTCAGTTGGTCATTACAAGCATGGAAAGCAAGAAAAGAAGATCAAAGATGTTTCTCCTTGACGGTTGCCTCCTCTAGGGTTTTCTAACACTTTCTATTCTCCCAATTGATAACTAGGGTTGTGCCTCACGCTTCTTATTTAACTTAGTTAGGATTAGACTAAGTGACTTATCGCTTGGGCGTAATTGGGCTCGCTTGGGCGAGTTGGAAAAAAACAGACTTAACATTCTCCTTTTTATCTTATATATTCTCCTTTTGCCCTTTCATCTCCATTTTTCCTTAAAATCCAAAAATTAACAAAAAGTTTGGGAATAAATCGTTCTTATTCATATTATAATCACAAAATATGTAAAAAGGTTTAAATTCATAAATTAGGGGTTATATTATAGTTATTTTATCAATTAATATTCATAAATGTCTGTATTTTAATATGAAATATTACTGAAATATAAGACTTATCACTTGATTATTGTGAATATATCTAAATCTTGTCTAAACATAACCAATTTGAAAATTGAAAATCTTAAGTACTTTGTTTTCAGTATCATGTATTATCTGGAACGAAAAGATTTTGTAATTATGTTTTGATTTGTTTTTACTAATCCATATTACAAATAATTTTGAATTAGTTTTTGAACAATTTCAAAGCAAAAATACATTGAAAGATTGCATATCCAAGCTTTTAATTTTTTTAGCATGAAAAGATGAAGATATTGCAAGATCCAAAATTAACCGATTCACGTATCAAAGGACAAATTTAAAGAGTTATATAAAGAGATTTAAGGTTTAAAAGATATTTGCAAGACTTCAATTGAACAATTTTGTTTAGGAAAAGATAGATTTTATACGAAAAATAGGATCAAACAAAGTCATTCCACAAAATAAACATATTGAAATATTTTTTCTTTTTTTTATCATAATATCTATTTAATTGAATGTAGAGGCTTCATTGTCCCCTCTAACTGAATTTTAGTAAATAACAAATACAATATCAATGTTCACTTTAGATTCTAATAAGTGGTCGCACGTTACAACCTTGTGCATGTATCTTGTTGAATGAGTGTCACATAGAAACATAGTCATGTCCCACAATGGCGGCCACACCATCACACTCACTAGGTAAACCCTCAAAGGGTGGTTTGTGACTCACACCCCTGCAATAATTGTCATTGGATTTATTAAGAGGTATTTTAAAAATTAAGCATGATAATGCACATACCTCAATATTATTATTACCACAATTTATAATACACCTCGTCATAGGAATGGGACACAACATGTATTCAAATCATTTGGTGTACTTTATTGTAACTATTTTATGGGCTTTAGTCTCATTTTCCTTGACTCAAGCATTTTTTGATGTGTTAACCCTTTGGTAAGCAGATCCATAATGTTTCTTTCTAACCTCATAAATAGTAGTATCTAAAGTAATGATTTTTTCTTCCATGGTAGATCGTGAAATAATAGTTTGTTTAGTATATTTTCATGATATTGCACCTCCACCTAAAGTAAAAACATAACCAATAGTTGATTTTGTTTCATCAAAATCAAAAATCTAATTTGCATCATTATATCCTTCAATAACAATAGGATTTTGTATAATGAATGCATAATTAGTGGTCTCTTTCAAGTATTTAAACACGCTTTCTAATGTAGTAAATGATAGTGATCAGGATTATATGTGTATTTTTCTAATTTATCAATTGCATATGCAATATCAGGTCTAAAGAAGTTTTTTAAATGTAATAAGGAACCAATAATTTGAGAATATTTATGAGAAGAAATACCTTCACCTAAATTTTTCTTTAATTTAATAAATGGGTCATAAGGCGTTAAAATTGATTTCATAGAAAAATAATTGAATTTTTTCAAAAGTTTCTATAAATATTGAGATTGAGTTTAAATAATGTCATCATCTTTATTTACACGCTTAATACCCAAAATAGCATTTATAGGACCAAAGTCCTTCATGTCAAAAATACTGGATAATACATGTTTCATAGATTTTATAATATCTAAATTGGTACCAAATATTAATATGTCATCTACGTATAACAATAAACAAGCATAAGCTTGGTTTGTTTTCCATACACATTTATCACTATTATTAATATGAAAATCATATGAAAGAATAACTTAATCAATTTTTTCATCCATTGCTTTAGTGTTTGTTTTAAACCATATAAATACTTAACAAGTTTACATACTTTCTTTTCTTTTCCTTGCTCTATGAAGCCCTCAAGTTGATTCATATATATTTCCTCTTCGAAATTACCATTTAAAAGAGTGATTTTAACATCCATTTGATGAATTTCTAAATTAAAAATACAAGTGATACAAACCACAACAACCAGTAGATGACTAAGGATACATCAAACACTTCACAAAAAGGTTAGTCGTCTCAGTATACAAAGTCAGACCCCACCAAACCTCAAGAGAGTATCAGCAGAAGAAGAACCAGATAGAAACCAGAATATTAGAAGTTCTTCCTTCTTGTCTTTCCACAAGAGAAGTTACGAAAATAAATTGGGTTCACTTTGGGTGTCCAAATAGAAGAATTGGCTAGAGTAGATTCACATGGCATAAATGGGAGTGTGCTTAGTGAAATGGGCTTGTACCAAGCCAACTTTTTCAAGATATGGCACCTAGAATTAGGATTTTTAAACCTAACTTCTAAAAGCTATGCATAAAGGGTGGTTTTGACCATGGTCAACAACCCTAGGTCGCGCCTCTCCCCTTCCCATTTTACCCTTCACTCATATTGTCCTCCATGTCACTCCTTCCTATATAAAGGGTGTCTTCCTCCATGTATTGACACATTGAAATAAAATTAAGTAAATAAACTTTGCGTGAGTGTTTTGTGAGTCTAAGTAATTGTTAATCCAAAAAATCATAAACAAAGTGCAACCCATAAAATGTGCAATCTTAAAATCAACTCACATCATGTGGTATTAGAGCATGGTTTTAACTTGTGCTTATCTTTTTTTAGTTAATTTTCTGCTTTAAAATTCCAACACATTTAATTCTTGCTTTTATCTTCAAACAATTTCAATTCCACCTTTAAATTCTTGTCATTTACAATTCCGCTTTTTATTCATTAAGCACTTTAAATTATGCTTTTGAATTATTTGTGTCATTCTTTTTCTTTCCTTACTTATTTTGTCTTGAGTCTTATGTTCTTACTTTTCTAGGAGTCTTTAAATCCTTTCTACTTATTTTGCTTTTAATTTTGAAGAAATAAAAGCAATTAGAAATTTGTTTGAGTAGAAGTTGATTTAGTTCCAAACAAAGAATTCAGGTGATCATATGAATTGAATTCCAATCTATTTGTGAGAATTGAAAGTGAATTAAAATATGCATGCCAAGATTATGGACATTTTGAATCCATAAAACAAAAGCAAAGACAAAAAAAAAAAGTTAGTGCAATTCACTTTTCAAGTTCAAAATTGTTAAAAAGATTATTCTTTTTATGTGTCAAATTTTTTTATATTTGTAGAATTTTATCCTTCTTGCTTTTATGATTTCTAATCAAAATTTCATAGTTAAAAGTTTAAGTAAGTTTCTTTGAAATTTTTTAAGTGCTTTTCTTGTTTGTCTTCTCTAAGTTTTATCATTATCTTAATTCCAATTTGGTTTAGCTTTCTTTCTTTTATCTTTTCTTGCTTGCCTTCAAATCTTAAGTTTTGTGGTGGGTTTCTTTGGTGAACAAGTGTTAAGAGCTTTGAACTCTTTCACTTAAAGTGTTGCTACCAAGTGTGGACCCTTTGGAAAAATTGCAAAACCTTTCTTGAGTGAAGTTAACCTTTTCTTCCATCCTTACTAAATAGTCGAGTGATACACGTGAGTAAGTACATTAATTGTTATTTTCACTAATTGTTTGCTTTCTTTTGTGCAACATCATGTATCATTTATCTTCAAGGGAATCTTCTAAACCACAATCTTCTCAAAAAACACATCTTTTGGGGAAACTTTAAGATGCCAAGAGGAGCTTGGCCCACACAGACGAAGAAATGAGACAACTAGTAGAAAGAATGCATCGGCTTGAAGAGACTTGAGAGAGATTAACTAGAGAAAGGAGGCGGGAACCTAGGCACACTACAAGGTTTCATGGGCACTATCGGAGTCAAGCAGAAGACCAAGATTGGAGAGTGTGCAATTTTGAAGAAAGGCGCCATCAACACCAACCACCAAAGACTTATTTTCCTTTTATAAAGTTACCTAGTTTTAGTGGGGATAGTGACCCAAATGTATATTTAGGATGGGAAGCTAAAGTAGAACAAATCTTTAATGTGTATGAGGTCGAAGAGGACCAAAAAGTTAAGTTAGCTTCCCTAGAAATTTTAGACTATGCCATGCAATGGTGGCATCGAACTGTAATGGACATTGGGCTAAACAAGAGGTCAGTCGTGGTCTCTTGGTATAATTTGAAAGAATGCATGCACACACGGTTTGTTCCTCCTCATTATAGAAAGGAACTCTTGTTGAAGCTCCAACGACTTCATCAAGGACCTATGACGGTAGATGAATACTTTAAAGACTTAGAAACTACTTTGACTAAAAATAATATGCATGATTGTGAAGAGTCAAAGATAGCTAGGTTTGTGAGTGGTTTGGGGAGAGAAAATCAAGATATTGTAGAATTATATGAGTACTATTCTTTAAAGAAGTTGGTTCACCTGGCCATCAAGGTGGAATCACAAATTTTGAATAAAACAACTTTAAAAAATTCTCATAATGATGGCTTATACAAATTTTCATGGAAGGATACAAACAAACTTAATCTTGGGGTAAAATCATCATTATTTTGCCATCAAGTGAATCTTAATCTTACGTGAACATTATCAACTCTCTGATCCCAAAACTTCCAATGAAATAAGAGAAAAAGCTTGAAGAAGAAGAGAAACTCAAACAAAAAAAAAGAGTTAATTAATCAATTCATCATTTTTCTTTTACACAATATTTTTTGTTTTTCAATTTCAACTCATCTAAAATTATTTATGTATGTTAAATCTCTATCATCGTGAAGTTGAAAAAAAAATGCAAATACACATATGACAGATCGTCTGTGTTAATGCTAGTATTTATAATACAGTTGAATTTTCGAAAAAAAATAAAGGAGAGATAAAGCTAGCACGTGACACGCGGAACAAGTAATCATAAATAAATCTTGCCCTGCAACTGTTATATATTACAAATAGATTTAGATTATGCCAAGATAACATGCATATATTGGTGAAGTTATGAAAGATGGATAATTTTTTATCAAAATTTAATGAAATAGATAAATTTTAAATTTTTTACAAAACTAGATAAATAGTACTTGTAAACACAATTTTTAAATAAATACGAATATCTCAATTGTTCACTATATTTATTTTATTGTTGAGTATTAATATATTGACAATCTTAAATTATATTATAATTAAAAAAATAATATTTTATTAAAATTATATTTGATCAAATTATAATTATAAACTAGTTTCTTTTTAATGTGTAATTGTAAAAATAATATTTTTTAAAACTCATTGAGAATTATGAGGGGATGTTGCAGCTATGTTAATTAGACCATATCCTCCTCCCAAATTTCATCATAGCCTCGTCATCTTGCTTTTGCTGCTGCTGCAAAAACAACATATGAGGACTAGGTTTCCATACACACGATTTAAAAAAAGAATAATCACACACTATCAGAATCATGTTAATAGACATGACTTCAAAAAATAAAAAATATTAAAATCATGTATATAAGCATGATTTTACTAAAAAAAATATAAAAAAAAACATGTTTTAGAGTACCATTTTATACAAAAATTCATCCACAAGCAAGTACCATTTCTTTATTTAAAATCACATTTTCAAATACGATATACTTATTTTTATAAATAATTTAAAATTTATTCATTTCAATAAATTTAATAAAAAATTACACCATTTCCATAAATTAATGGAATTTGTTCGTCTAATTTTCCTCTAAAAAGAGAAAACAATAACAACATGAAAGACGCAAGAAATGTCTTTAGTACTAGTAGTAGGGATAAGGTTCATGCTTCATTAAACCAAATGCTTAAAAAATTCCTTTCTTGCCAAATGACACGTATTAGTACGACAAACAAGAAAAGGAAATGGCTGATCTGATTGTGGAGAAAGCATAAAAGCTTTTTCATGGCACACACTATATTTATATGACAAAAAATGGCTTTAAAATGGTGTATTTAATGTCTAAAGCGTCTGAGTCGGTTATGCTTTTCTTAATTCACCAATAAGACCACCTAAGATGAATAGGATCACTTGGCATACATAAGATGGAAAATAAATCAAAATCCAATATGGGTAGTATTTGGATAATTTTATTTTCAGGGAAAAATGACAAAAAAACAAAAGAAAATAAATTCCCACATGAGTTAAATTTAGTTTAAAAATGTTCTTACATGGCCAGATTTCTGCGTTAGTATTTTATTTTTTACTTTCGGCCTTTAGATTTCTCGACTCTACGATTCTTCGACCTTTTTCTCTTCAGTTCGTCAATGATAGGAGTATATACAAAGATAACTTCAATGTTCAAGTTAGTCCGAGTACGATTTACAAGTATTAAGGTTGATTGATGATTACCTTTATCTCTTAGGTGTCTCTCTATTTATACATTTTGCTTGAACCTTTGCTGGAATGGACCTGTATGATAGATCCAAGAGGAGCCCAATTGCATCTTAATCATCTTTTGTAGATAATTTGGTATATTGCTGGTTAATAGTATTTTAGGGTCCCTTGCAAGTTTTGTAAGACGTGCCGAGATGTTGAGGGAGTAAAAAAGATACAAGTTTGAAAACATTATATTAAAAAACTATTAAGAAGTGGAGTTTAAGTCTTACTCAACCTTACCCAAACTGACTTATAATGTGAGGTTTGTACCCACTTACATGCTATGAATGTCCTAACCTTTAGTCGATGTATGATCTCCAACACACATGTTCATGCTAAGACCCTCCAATTCGTGCATTAGACTATAGATAGTTGTCCGATAGCGAATGACTTGATAAATACAATAAACTCTCACTATAATAAACTCTACATGGTTATGATAGAGTATACTTTAAATATAACGCAACTTTACAAAACCAATTTATAATACTATTCCTTATATCTAATCCATGTAAAATCTCCAACAAAATTATTTATTTAATTGAACTTATAAACATTTAAAAATTGGCCAAATATACTTGTTGACATTCATACATAGGACAGAAGAAAGATAACAAAAAAGATATAAGACAAGGAATTTTTGGGTGGTACTTATCTGCTTACACGACCTTCCAATATGATTCTTGATACGCTAGTTATGAAATCTTCCCCCCATAAATCGCTTTCAAGCCTTTGATGTGTGTATATATATAGGTAACTTGGTGTTCTCAAACACCAAGCTATTTCTCATCACAGTGATATCATTTGAAATAGCTACTTGCTTTTCTTGTCATCATTTGTGTGTTTTGTGAGACAATGGGTACTTCAATTAAGCGAAGACAGTTACTTGTTATCATAGTAATTGTTGTGACATTGATTGTAGTGAGTTCAGAAGCTAGAACTGTTCCTCAGCTCACAACAATGGAGAAGAAGATAAATAGTAAGTTTGGATTACGTGAACTAATGAACAATGTGAGAAATGGGAAGTGGCATGTGAAGAGGTCAATGCTGGGTGGAAGGTTGGAGAGAGTTTCACCTGCAGGGCCAGATCCTGACCATCACTAGAGGTGGCAATTAATGAGTGCATGTTTGTTTGGTTTAAAATTTGGGAAGTATTTTTATGAATTTTAATATAAAAATTATGGGCTTTTTTAATGCACTTTTGGAAAATAAAAATAAAAAATATACTTCTCAACTCTCAACTTTAATTCAAACATGTACCTAGTGTTTGTTAGGAAGGAGGCTTAGGTGTTTCACTATCCTAGCAATCAATGCATTCAAACCATGGGTCAATGAATAGTGTTGCCAGGTTTGCTTAACAATGTTATTAACAATAAAAAGAATGAGCCAATGATTGAATCTTAATGTATTTTCATTTCTCTTGCCTGAATAAAAGTGTGTGTGGTTTATTATCTTTATATTTTCTTATGCGTTTTGAATTTTCTTCATTTTGACATTTACTTCAACTTTTTATTAGAGATAAAAATATTTTAACAATTGAATAAATCGGTAAGTGTGTTTATATATGCCTATACTACAATAAAATAATTAAATATCAATTAATTTTAGATAAAAAAATAATTAGCTAATATATTGACTAAGTTTGATATTATTTAGAGAACTAAAAAATTATTGATATCTAAGGTAGTTTTTATTATTAATAAAAATTTATTAAGTAGTTTCTAAATTGGTATCTAACATTAACTATCAAAGGTTTTAGCTACTAAATATTTTGCTTATGTATGAGAAAATAAAGAACAACAAACATGGATCCTTTGAATGTTGTTGGCCATCTTAGACTCCTGATAATTTCCTCCAGAGATTTCTCTAATATTCAGGCTTAAGGCTTTCTTATGATCTCTCTCGTATACCTCTCAATGCCTCTTGTTGGCTTTGATTCTCGATTTCTCGAGACCTCTCGATGATTTGCAATGCTTCCTCAAGGTCCCTATTTATAACATCGGTGCAAGCCAATCCGAGCAGATTAGTTTTCTTCATCTTTATGTAATGTTTGGACTTCAAGTCCATTTCTTAGGCTTCTTGGGATCTTAAAGTTAGATATTTGCCAAGGATTCACTCCAAGCTAAGCCCAACACTGACCGTTCTTAACCATGAAGGAAATTTCACTTGGCTTTGGCTTCAAGCAAAATCTCCTTCCTTCAAACCTTGGTGCATGATGGCTTCAAGCCCTTCTTGAGCAAAATTGGGCTTTGTTCATGGTTAAGATTACTCTGTGCTCAGCCCTTCAGAATTCACACAACCATTTATTCTTTGGATTTCAATTGTTATGCCCTCAATCCGTTCAGCGTATGTAGAAGTGGTCATCGTTTTGAGTGTCTTTCATGGGCCTTGTTCTGTGGACTCAATTCGCTGAGTCATTCTTCATGTGCTGGGTGAATTGATTATTTTTTCTCCATCCTTGTTTTCTAATTTTTCTACCCTTTTCTGCAAGATTTCTACAAATTTCTTCTTTTCTTCTTTGTCTCTAGATGCAATTGGAGCTGAAGATCTTTTGGCATGTTTTTCACTAATTTTTACATATTTTCTACATTAATTACATGTCTACTGATATATGATTTTTAGTACAAATGGATCCTTATCAATCATCAATGGGATGATATTTTCACCAAGGCATTGCCTATTGAAAGATTTAATTTTACTAAATCAAATTCAAGCTTAGTAAAATTCATAGAGGATTATTTGGTTAGATGATTGTATCATTTGTATAGTACTCACTATTTTATGTGAGACTGTGAAGGTTTAGTATAAATAATATTTCATCTGACCTGACTTTAAAAAAGGTGTCAGTGATAATTAAATTTCTTTTATGAGATAAGGACATATCCTTGCTTGCACGATCATTGAGGTGTCACTTAGGAAAAAGACATGGCAAAAACAATAAAGCGCTAACTAACAGTGACTCGATCTCCCAAAAGGAAAGGATCATAAAATGGAAGCAGGAATTCAATGCTCTTTAAGGAGAGTGTTTCTATACTCTTCTTTAATAATTGAAGAACAATAAATGGTGACTCATAAACAAACTCATTCCTCACACCAAAGCTTGTTTCATTATGAAGAAAAATGAGGTTTCAAAAGAAGGTGACACACTCAACCTGTGGCTTGAGAATTCCAAAACTAACACCTTCTCAACCGTGTCCAAGGTTGAGATAGACTATCTCTTTAGACACTACTTGTTGATGAAGCTTGCTCCTCTTGGAGTACTAGGGATGAAAATCCTATTTAAAGAAGAATAATTCACAGAAGCCCACACTCTTGACACCTACGTTAATAGAGAGCCCAACTTCAAAGTGACTCATCTCATCCATCCTACTATTTGCAGCATACCAACCTCATCATACTACACTTGGCCTCAAACAAAACTAATTTTGAAATTGAGTTGATGTATGGGAACAAAGGCCAATTCCTTCAAAAGAATCTTCTATTCAGAGCCCGAGTCTAATTGAGATTGTTGCCTTATCTAACTCAATGCAACTCATCACACCATGGATCAAGTGGATAAAACCTAAGTTTGTTCCTTGGATCGCTCTCTTTAATACTCAAAATCTATAATAGAGTGAAGATTGAATAGGAAGAATATGAAGACGATTTCACTATACAGAAGATGGACATCGAATGTATGAAGAAAGGCTCAAAAGATAATAAGTCCTACGGAAGAATCAACATTGTCTAAAAGCAATTGTTTTGCTTTTAGCTATGTGCATCATTGCATTATTCCTTCCACCTCGTACTTATGATAAGTTCCAAATATTTTAATTTTTGTATCAAATTAGGCATAGAAAATGAATGATTTATGTGTAAAATATTATGAAAATAGTGTCTTCTCACCATAAATCATGTTTGATCTAATAAAAGATAAGGGTATGCAAAAATTGATGGAAACTTGCAGAAAATTAAAGAAAACGTCAACAAAACAAAGGAGTAGCAGAATGACCAATTCACTTAGTGCATGTATCCAAGGATAAGCAAATTGGTGAGAGAGAACAATGAAAGAAAGAATATTTAAACATTGAGCGCAGAGGAATTCACTAAGTGAATCTACGCTTGAGAAAAACCAAGTTATGAAAGTTTTAGTTGTTGAGCGCATTTGAAAAGCTCATAGCGAAAAATGGTTTCTTTAAGGTTAAGAAAGTTCATTTCGTTGGAGCTTGGCTTGGAGCATATTCAAAGCCTAAAAGAATTTTTCATGCTTAAGAAAGCTAAATTCATTGGGGTCAAGCTTGGAATGGAGCCAAAAAGAATCCTTCAAGATTAAGAAACCTATGATTTCATTGAGCTTAGATTAGGCTCTAGGCCAAAAGGTTTCTTAAAGAAAGCCAATCAAATGAGCGGATTGACTAGGCATTGAGCGAATGACAAATTTGAGGCAATCCATCTCAAAACTTTATAAATAGAGAGGTCATGGTTCATAAATAGGAGGTTGAAACAAAGGTGTAACCTAAGGTAGAAAAGAGCAACCTCAATGAGCAGACAACATTTAAGGCTCCATGTCCGTTGTTGGTAGTTATTTATTCAAAACATTACGTGTAAGCTTTATCATGAGTAGCTAGATTTATCTTATTAGGATTGAAGAACAATGTAATATCTCTTAGTTGTTGTTATTTGTGAGTGTTTGTTTAATTCAGTGTTGAACAAGGTGTTTGGATATCTCCAAATCCAAGTGGAGTGCATGAAGATCTTTGTTGTTGGTTTTCTGTGTGTGTCTAGTAGTCTTTGATTTGTTAATCCACTCTTAGTGATGATCCAAGGTTGTTTGATTTTAATTCTTTTGAAAAATATGTGTTTTCAAAGGAAAGTGAAAAATCAACCTGTTGAAATTTTGATTCAACTGGTTGTTTTACACTTAGTGTTTTTCAAAAATAATTTGAATAAGCTTAGAATTGGTTGACCTTGCTGTCAAGCCAACTCAACCGATTGTTTTGTAATTTCAATCGATTGATTTTTGAAAATCCTTAATAGATTTCTGTTAAGTTAGTTTAATCTGTTTTGTTTGTTTTAAAACTAATTTGACTTTCGCATTAAATGTTTTTAACAACTAATTGGAGTTTAAATAATCTGTTTTACACTCCTAGTTGTGATTGATTCAAATTATCTCTTTCAAATCAAGTTTTTCCAATATTGCTTCAAGTTTTGGATTCTTCTAAGCGTGGATTATGATTGCTTTGTATTTTTTGATTTTCAATCTGTGATTGAACCAGGTGTATTCATTTCATTTTCTCTCTTGAATATTGTATTTCTATAAAGATTATTGGTGTGCAGATCTAGAGGTTATTCTGGGATCTGTGTTGTGTTTGCCAAAGGAGGTTTGTGTTCTTGAAGGGTTCAAGATCACCTCTTTGGTGTGTATTGTGTAATCAAGGTGTTTGATTGCTTTGTGAAATACCTAGTGGTTTTTTAGGACTGGATGTAGCTCTTGGTAAAGAGTGAACCAGTATAAAACATTTTGTGTTGATCTTTCTATCCCTTATTCCTTTAAATTTGTTCTAAGCTTGTTTTTAATAACTATTGGTAAAAACAATCAATTGTTTCGCAAAATCAACCGATTGATTTTCTAGAATCATATTAAAACAAATTTGTTTTTTGGCTGAACTGATTTCTATTTCTTTGATTCCTCATTGGCTTTTACTCTATCTTCACTAATTTCGAAAATCTTTCATAAAAAATTCACCTTCCTCTTGTTTAAGGCCTATAATCCTAACATTCAATTCATATAATTTGATTGAATGTTTAATGCTTGATATGTGAGAAATCACCATTCATGCCTTTAGAACTTGAATGATGTTGGAAACACATTCATTTTTTGAACTCCTTCAAATCAACAAACTAAGTCAATGTCTAAGAATGAAATTGAATAATTGGCTTAAAATGTCTTATCTTAATGCAGAAGCAGACTAATTGTAAGTCAAGGAATTGATTATGATAGTTTGTTGTTCTAGATAACCATGATTAAAAAATTAACTTGATTTGGCCATAAGGAACAATGAACTTGAAGAAAAAAAACATTTGTAAGTAACATCAGCAAAAGAGGTTTACAAAGTGATTCAATCCTAACATTTGTTTTGAATAGATAAACTTCTCATTTTTTTCATTGAGTTTCAATATCGCTATTTATATTATCTATATTTTATATATTATATTTATTAAATATAACATATGCAACCCAAAAATGAACAACCTGCTCCTAGTAGATCGCCCTCACACGCAAATACCCTTGCATTTCTACAAGGGTAAAGAGGTTGTGTCAGATGAAAATGAAGAATCCCATTGTTTGAGCAAGAAGGCTCTAAGACGACCAACATACAATATGCTAGCATCCTTCACGAAGAAAGATCCAAAGCTTTAGATGTTCGATGACCTTTTTCGGCAAGTGTACCGAGTTAGAAGTAATAAATTGTCTCTCAAGATGGATATTGAACCCAGAAGGAACTATTCTAAAATCTCAAATATAATATTCACTAAATATAAGAAGATGTGTAAAAGTTTGTTTAAAAGGTTGTTTGTATCATGAATTTGTAATAAATTAAATAAAAACAAAGTATATGATTTAGATTATTCAATTGGAAAAATTAGGATTGGGGTTAATCATTCTCACTTGTCTGTATTTTCAATGAATAAAAACATATAACATTCCATTTTGATTGACATTGATGCACATATAAAAATCCTTCATAACGATTCCTCACATACAAAATTATTAAGAATGTCTCCTAAATATCGATTCCTCGTATTATAAAAACTTCTTACATTACGAACAAATGTTATAAAGCAATTAATATTACAAATCTATTCCTAGCATTCAAATATGTTAAACATTATCATTTAGGTAAGATGTTTAGAAGTACTTTCCAGTAAAATCTAATGATCAAAATTATAAATAAAGATTTAAAATTTAAGAATAAAATGATAATATTAATCATCAATCAAGAACAAAATATTATAAATAAATATCACCTCAATACATAAGAGTTTGAACATGTTACTTCCAACCCCAAAGGGAAAACTTAGCCACTCATGGCAACCATTACAAGCATGGAAATCAAGAAAAGAAGATCCAGAGCGTTTCTCCTTGACGATTGCCTCATTTATGGTTTCCTTCCTTTGGTTCCCCCTCCAGGTCACACTTTTCCCTCTGCCTTACGCCCTCTGGACTAAGTGACATCTTGCTTAAGCGAGATATTACTTGCTTAAGTGAGTTTTACGAGAAAAGGCCCAATTTTACTAGAGTGAACTTACTTAAGCGAGTCTTGGGTGAGTTTTCAATGTTCCAACTTTCATTTTCTCCTTTAGCCCTTTCTTTCCATCTTTCCTTAAATTCCTGAAATTAGCACAAAATTGAGAATAAATCGTTCTTATTCATCTCATAATCCAAAAATATGTAAAAATGTTCAAATTCCTAAATTAGAGGTTGAATTATAACTCTATTATTAATTAAAGTCCATAAGTGTCTATCTTTTTACATGAAATATTACTGAATTATGACACTTATCAACGTCCCATGACCTTTTGTTTGAAAAATTCAAGTTCAATACGACTCATACAAGTTGTGTCGAACCAAAAGAAAAACCTCTCAAATATGTCAACACCCATCCTTCCCTACATTTTATTTACATCTTCTTTTCTCCACCCAATGCTCAAGTATGCACATGGAAAATGGAATAATATTATCCTTTAGTCACAACAATGACCTTTTTAACTGCCCATTTTTTTATGGTGTTCTACCCTCTAGGCACCATTCATTGATGATGCTTAAAAAGATAGAGAGATCAAAGAAAAATTGTCTTAAGAAGTGAATAAAAAAAATTTTAAAAAAGAGAAAGGTGAACCTGTGCTAAAAAAAGACGAAGGCATCATGAGACAATGTCCATCTGAGGAGGAGCCTCCAAGAAGAGAAAATGAGAAGAAGACCAAAATCAGCATCCTTCATCTAAGAAGAAGCCACATAAGTTAAGGGGGAGCACCTAACATCTATTATCTAGTGAAATAGTGAATATCTCATGCTAACTCCTATGGTTAAGCACCATAAAAAGGGGAAGATTGTCAGAGAGAAAGTTCAACACTCTGCAACTTTGATTAAGTGCTTAAATCAACAAGACATGTAGTTGCATTCAATAAGATGAAGATTAGATGATAAATACAACTTAAGACTATGAGTTGGCAAGAGATAAAAAAATATTCTTGAAGCTTAAAAGTATTTCTCTTAGAGAATGTCTTCAAACATCTATCACCAAGAAAGATCGTGGCAAGACAAAACAACATTCAAATATCTCCTAGTTTTTTAGCTAAAGTTGAAACATCTGCTGACTCACCTAACACAAGTTGTTTTCAACTCTGGCTCATCTGTTTGTCTTATACGGTGTGCATTTTTATCATTGTTTGGTGGAAAAGGTTATCCTACCGAGGAAGTAAGTATTGCCAGTTATCAAAGAGATTATGTGAAGAAACGAAGAGAATTTAATGTTGCATACCATACTCATTGGATGATGGCAGTAGAAGAAGAAAAAGACAATCAAGAGTGTTCAAAGGTACTCAACGACCAAATTATTTATTGATGCATGTAACATGCATATCAATTTTAGTTAGTTTATGATGTGGATAGATGAAAATTGTACCGTATGGTCCCGAGGGGTCTCGGTCAACCTTGTTGACTGAATACCCCTCGAACATGGTCTTGACATGCATCATTTAACACAAAATGATTAAATTAGTCGCTATGTTAGAGGCCAATTACGACCCTATAAATAAGCACAACTACGAAGGCAAAGGTATGCATAAAACAATACTTATTACACTTAACCACCTCAAGTCGAGCATTAACTTAGGCATCGAATTACCTTTTGTAGGTACACCACCTACATCGACCGAAGACAACACGAGACCAAGAGTCAACAATCATTCAGAGAGCTTAAGTGATGTGATTCCACTAGCCATATAGAGAATGATTCTTGACATTCTTAGGAATCACCTTGAGCTGGACATTATTGAGGCACTTTTCTTAGAGTTGGATCATTGTTCTAAGACAAGAACTCACCAAAAACTAGTACCAAATCCCAAACTCATTTGGATGTTCCACATATTGTCAAATTGAACCAAAAGAGATGGAGGAAAGGCAAAAACACTAATTAACAACACAAAACAGTAAGGAACCGAATCAAATTGCTGGAATTGAAGAAGAAAAGATGAAAAACAGCCAAGAACACAAATGAACCATAGCTACACAAAACAAGCTGAAATTGCCGAACCAAAACAACTAGAAAACAAGCTAAGACAAGGAAATTAACAAGAGAAGAAAGGAAGGAGAAGAGAATGCTCATGAAGATGGAAGAATGGTTGGATGATCACGCCACTAGAAGTATGGATGCTCCTAGATGAGTGTGCAAGCCGCCACTTGAGGAAACCATGATCCTTCAAGATAAGACTAGAGAAGAAGGCTCAAAAGCTCTCCAAATGCTCACTCCAATTTTGAGTATAGTTTCTTTAGATAAATTCAAATCTGAATTTTACAAAGGGAGCACCTCTATTTATAGCCTAAGGTGCTGAAAAATAGGTGGGAAATTTCAAATAAAACTCATTTGAAATTCCCACAGAAAACAAGTCACATGGGAGGTGTGACCTTTTTCTACTATGACACCTCCTAAAAACTACACCTACACCACTCTCCTAAGTCACATGGACAATGTGACTTTATTTTACATTTTCACACTCCTTTATTTAATAACCACACCTCTTAAAACTATACAAGATTATTTCAAAGCTTGGCCTTGTCCCTCATGGGATGGACTTGGGCTCTTTGGGCTTTGGCCTTCTTGGGCTTGGGCTTTGGGCTTGGGCCTCATCTTTATTTTATGTCTTCTTTTTAATTTTGAGAAGACTAGAAGGAAGAACTTCAAATGTGAGGGTGGATGTCCTCTTCCTCCATTAATAAAAGCCTCCTTTATTTGATTCTCATCATTAAGGGAGGATTGAGACCTTTCCGACCTTTTTGTAAGTACAATTGGCCCACCGTGGTAAAGATTTATGGTATCAACACGAAGCACAAAGAACAAGCAACAAGCAACAATGGAAGGCGTTCACATCACCTAACTTTTGGCACTGCTATAAGAGATGGCAGATATGAAAAAGCAAAATGAAAAGGAGGTTTGAGCCCTTAGAGTAGAGAACAAGGAAATGAGAAAGAAGTTGGTTGAGGGGTCCAACGGTCGACAGAAGGAGGAGGCCAAGCGTAACACGACCCCGAAGGTCACTCCGATAACTTTCCCATTGGCTATGACCAAAATCCCTCACATCGACACTAAGATCGCTAAATTCAAGCTAAATATATCCACCAATACCTAAGCAATTGGAGGAGTCAGACGACACTCTTTTGTGGACGATATTATGGAGGCCCAACTACCACACAGTTGGAAGGGTCTGACCATAGACCAATATAACAATACAACAGATTCCGACAAGCACCTCGATGTGTACCTCACTCAGATGAGTTTGTATACCACTGGCGATGGTGTCATGAGCCTAGTCTTCCCCACCTCATTGAAGGGAGGGGCGTTCAGCTGGTTCATACCATCGCAAACTTGTCAAAGGGGAGGAGGAAAGGAAGGTCAGTAAAAAAAGCAGGAATAAACAAAAAAGAAATATTGGAACAACCTCTCGATCGTGACAGACGTTGATAATAGGACAACACCTACTGGTCGAGATTATGCCAATAGCCGTCTCGAAGTTTAGAGCGAAATGCTAGCAATAGCATCCACCAAAACCGTGAGAAGTACTCGGTCACCCTTTTGTCAACCGAGAGTACCCGAACCACAAGGGTAACTCGCTTTCGACACATTCAACAACCAAATCCAACGCCTTATTTAGAGCGTCCACGCGACATGACCTAGTTGCAGAGACCTCACTACCCACCTCCGCTAAGAACTCATCGAACCCTGTCGAGGAATGCCCACCCAAAGAAGGAGAGGAAGAATAGGGATAAGAGATGACTAACCTAAAGGAAAAGGGAATTCTCGGCACCTAGCCACCGTTCGAAATGTGTAGAAAAGAAGTGGTTCACTTAAAATGTGCTCTTATTTAAAGGCTAAGAGTCACAAAAAGTTCAAACACCACGACGTATCACAACCATTAGATATGTCCATATCTAACCGTTACAAAATGAAACGCTGGGATCCCAATGCGAGATTAAATTTCAAAAATCTTGCCAAAACGCACAAAATATTTTAGAACCTGCTTCAAAATCCTAAATCTCCAAAATCACCTACTAAGTTCGGCATCACCAAAAACCTCTTCAAGGTTTTCACCAAAAACCTCCCGGTCAACCTTGTTGACAGATTACCCATCAGACAAAGTCCTGACATGCATCCCTTAACACAAAATGATTAACTTAATCATTGTACAACAATTCACCTAAAATCTATAGGTTAATTGAAAACCTACCCTAATCTCGGTCTAGTGTTAGAGTCCCATCACGACCCTATAAATAGTCACACCTACCAAGTCAAAGGTACGCATAAAATAATATTTATTACACTCAACCACCTCAAACTGAGCACTAACTTAAACATCAGAGTACATTTTGCAAGTACATCACCTACATCGACCAAAGACAACACGAAACCAAAAGTTAGCGATGTTTCCAAGAGCTTAAGGGAGATCCAAAACCTTTTCCACCTTTTTAGAAATACAAAAACAAATAAATGAAAAAAAAACATTAAAGCAAATATATTCTTTAATAGTTTAATTTTTATGTATTCCTTTGAAAAATTTACGTTGTGAACTAGTAAATGTTATAAGAAATAAATAAATTTATCATGCATATAAATAAAATAAAAAGAAGAGCAAAAAAATTACCTTTTCTTTTTCGTTGCTTCAAATTTTAAACAAATGAAATCTTGTAACATAGGGTTAAAAGAAAGAAAAAGTGGGAAAGAAGAAGGCCAAAGTGGAAGTAGAACAAGAGGGTGACGAAATGGAGGGAAAGGGATTTTTTGTGGCGGTTCACGTCGGCGCCGGTTACCACTCTCCATCTAACGAAAAAGCCCTCAGGTCCGTCATGAACCGCGCATGTCAAGCAGCCGCTTCCGTTCTGTCCAGTGTAAACCAACCAACCTAGCCTTTTTTCTTTTTTTTTTCATTTTCAATTTCCACTTTTTCACCACTTTTTGTGTTTCTAGGGTTCGGGAACTCGCCTAGACGCCGTCGTAGCTTCCATTCAAGTGTTTGAGGATGATTCCTGCACGAACGCTGGCAGAGGCTCCAATTTGACCGAGGACGGTGGCGTGGAATGCGACGCCAGTGTTATGGACGGAAAATCTGGAGCTTTTGGGGCTGTAGGAGCAGTGCCAGGTACTTGCTTTCTTATTACAACTCAAATCGTTGATTCCATGAATATGATGATGGGTACGATAATAAATTCAAACTGTGCCCTATGGAGAAATGAGAATAACTCCATTTGTATTGCTTAAGCTTGAATGGTTAATAATTAATGGCAGCTAGGGGGTGTTTGTTAGAACCTATATGGAGCTTACGGAAATAGCATGTGACTCCTTTACAAGCTTACGAATCCATGTCGTGGAGTTCTCTAAGAGGTTATGGAATTAGAGCTTTTGGATAAAAATCTTTAGGGTCTATATCTATACAAGCTAGAAGTGTTTTTTAGTACTTCTCTGATTGAAATCCTATTTGGACAAACTTGTCCATAAAGACAAGAAGAAAGTGAAATAAATAAGCCTTTTCATAAGTTAAAATTAATATTTGTATAAGTTAATTTGTAGAAGTTCTTTCATATAGTTTCTTGAATTTTTTAATTTTTAACTTATGCATAAGTTAATTTTAACTTATGGAAAAATATGTTTTCTTGTTTTGTTGTAAGCTGTAAATTGTTTTCATAAGCTATTCTGAGAGCTGGAAGCAGCTTATATCTTGAGCTATTTTTATAAGCTTTTCCTAGTACTTACATAATGTTCATGTCATAAGATAAGTCCAAATAAGCTGTAAAAGAACCTTTCCAAACACAGCCCAAGTGCTTAGCTAGTTTAGTAGGTGGAATGTGAAAATATTTATTTTCTATGGCAACGAATGTTTTGTCTAATTTATTTTAGAGAAATATTTTTTTGAGAAATTCTAGGGAACTCTTGTTATTCCATTAATTCCAATACAATCTTTATTTTTGATAGAAGTTATGTAGGCTTAAATTATGTGTCAATCGTCCCCTCAATAAGAATGTGTGAGAGAGTGTCATTAGCATTTCTCTCAACTCTTTTACAGTTCCTGGAAGAGTTTTGCAAAATAAGAAATGTGTTTCTCCAGAACTTATCCCAACCAAACATGCATGTCTACAGTGTGCTAAAATAATGTATTTTCGTTCCTGCCTCCTTGAAGAATTGGGAAGATTCTAAGTTTTTACATTGCTGGGTAATCTAATTCTATGTGGATAAAATGTTGTTTTGAATTTACTTTGTGCTTGTTCGAGACTTTGGAATTTAACTATTTTATACCAAGTTATCTTTGTATTTATTCCATTCGCTATAGACCAGGTGTCCGCAATGCTATACAAATTGCTGCTTTATTGGCTAAAGAACAAATGATGAGATCTCCATTGCTGGGTCGGATTCCTCCAATGTAATCACTATTCAACATCTCTGCATTTGTTACCAAAGCATTTACATAACTTCATGTAACTTACTGCCAAAATTATTATTTGAGAAAGCCTTCTCTTTTTGACCTTGTGACAAGTCCACTGGTTAATGTCTATTGCTGATGTTCTTATGGGACTTTGTTTTATTTGCAGCTTCTTGGTTGGCGAAGGGGCTCGCAAATGGGCCAAGTCTAAAGACATCACTTTGCCAACAAGTATAGAGGAGGCCAATGAGGTAATATTTTCACTTATAATTTAAATTCTGCTCTGAAACTTAATTGAATAATGTCTTACCACTTTGAAATCATAACCTTGTTACTTTGTATAACAGTGGCTAGTCACAGAAAGGGCTAAAGCACAATGGATGAAATACAAATCTATGGTTGAAACTGCTAGATCTAAGGCAGACAACACTCCTGAGGTCGATTCTTCTGTCTGTCAAAGTACCACAATACCAGGTAGTTTAATGGCACACTTCCGCAAGACCTCACTCTACTTTTTGCTTCTAAAACTGTGAAATCAATAACAACAGTGCTCAAAGACCTTGGACAGATTCATTGACCATGAAAATTAGCATAAGCCTACTACTGTAAAAGCAATCTTACTGGGAAATAAAGATGTTGTGAAGTCTTCAAATTCTTGAAGTCTTCTGACTTAATATTAGGATATGAAGCTAAGCTTTTGTACCAATTATAGATCATTTTTCTAAATCCAAACTAAAACCTTCTCTTGAGAGAGATCTTAAATTGCTAAGGGATTTAAGTGGTTGTGTTCCAAATTAAGTGTAGATATGCTATTGGTAAAGATATTGCAATGCCTAGGAGTTTGGGGAAAATGATCTTGCCTGGGATCTTTTCTCCTAGCCTTCAATCGTTACAAGTGTGATACACCTGCCAAAGTCATGTGCTCTTTCATATGCAGATAGTGCTTTAGAAGATCGCGTAATGGACACTGTTGGGGTTATTTGTATAGATAATGAGGGGCATGTTGCATCTGGAGCCTCCAGTGGTGGTATTGCTCTAAAGGTGAAAATGGTTTTCTTGGTTTGCTTCTCTTCTAGTGCTCTGCAGTTCCATATTAGAGTAGTAAGTAATTACTTATAATTATGTATGAAATATCCAACAGGTTAGTGGACGTGTTGGGTTGGCAGCAGTGTATGGTGCAGGTTGTTGGGCATCATCAAAAGGGCCCTTTGGGTCTCCGTTCATGGCTGGCTGTTGTGTATCAGGGGCAGGAGAGTACCTGATGAAAGGATTTGCAGCTAGGGAATGCTGTGTTTCATTGTCACTGTATGGTTGGCTCTGGGTCATCTGTTTGTATTTTCATGATAGGGGAGACTTTTTATGTAAGATTTGTCCGTGTGCTTAAGTTCTACCATGTCTTCATTTGATATGATAGCATGGAGTGGAATATAATCACATATCATATTTGGGACCTTTTACAATTAAAATGATCTGGTATTTCTGAAGGACATTACACCATAATAGTGTATATTCAATGTCTATACATCCTGCGCCTGTGATTCTATGTTTGATGGTGAGGGCATGCATTAGAATGATGCTTTTCATTGAAATTTTCAAATTTGGAAACATTTTATGCTATAGTATGGGTCAGTGGATATTGTGTTGGACACATGTTAAAATATTTTAAAATTTCACTTGAGAAATTAATGAACAAAAAAGACATTTTTATCTCAAATTTACTTGCTGTGCAAAATTGGTATGCTAGAATTTGTCCAGGTTATGTTTTCTCTTGTGTGAATACTGAAAATATGATCTCTTCAATATCCAGCTCAGTTTATTGGCTTTAGAAATTGCAACTTCTGATATTAATGCGCTGTTGCATAACTTCATTAATGTGTGGGCTTTATCAATATACCATGGGGAGGATTTTTTTGATGTTGACTTTCTTTCAGATCACAGTCTGGTGCTGCTTCTGCTTGCACAAAAATCTTACGCTCTGTTGTTGAGGATGGCAGACAACATGCTACTGACAGCAGTGCAGGGATCTTGATTGTGCAGTCAGACGCATCTTTGACAGTGAGTCCCTTCAGCTTTTCCACCTAATAGTTTTGTGAATATTATTAATCTTTCACTTTCCTTAGGATCAAGGAAAATCATCAAGGCTAAAAGCTGTAGAGATTGCTGCTGCATACACTTCCTTGTCTTTTGGAGTAGGATATTTTGGAAGCTCCATGGAACGTCCCAAGGTAGCAGATCTGTTATGACTGAGATTTATCATCATATGAAGATTTCATATTATAATTTTTTCTAAATTTAAGTTAATTATGTTCATTTTAAGAAATCATTTTATGATGTTAAAAGGGTGCTCATTATGAAATCATCACATTATGGTCCAAATAGCTTAGAAAATTGTCTTCAGAATGTTTTAGGTTAACTAACGATATTTTTAAATTAGCAAGATTACCATATATTGTCTGGTTTGCTTTTACCTCCCTCTAAACTGATGGTTCTCAGCAAACCATTTGTAAAGTGATATTTTCCTATTGTTTTATGATCCAGGTTTCCATTCTTAGGAGTACAAAACAACAAAGCAGGATGGCAATAGATCAATTTGGAGCACGGATAGATCTTTCAAATGGATAGTTAGTGTGACTAGTATCAAATTTTTTCCGTGCTGATGAGGTGAAGTTCGTGACACCTACAGCAAAATTACTTGATTTTCTATATCCAGTTTTCGATAAACATTTTAGTTCAGGCCATTTTGGTTAGGATAGATATAAAAGGTTTCACTATGGATTGTTAAGTATTGGTCAATGGTTCTATGGACCGAGTCATACAGAATTTAATTAGTTTTCATGTTAAATTAATTTATCTGTCTTCAACATTTCCTAAGTTCCCAGAATTATGGTCTGTGAAAAAAAGGCATTTATTTGTAATAATACAAAGATGAAATCATAATGTAGGTGAGTAATTTGTAGTAGTTTAAAAGTATGAAAAGTGGATGCAGTAAATGATTGTAATTGTTGGTAAACAAAACGTACTGAAAATGTGTTCAAAACTAAACATGCTGAAATGTCTTGCAGTTTTGTCTGATCTACTTTGCTTGTTTCATTCAACCACACCGACCCGTCATTAACACTTCCCTTTTAAAAGCTTTATCACATCTCTTGTATTTTTCTTTTGATTTTCCGTCTCTTGCACCAAATTTTATGCATATTGTCATCAATTTTATTTTTATTTAAAACATTTTGAAGTACAATAATTATAATTAAAAATTTATAATCAAGTAATGTTAAATTTTACCATGCAATAATTTACTCAATTTTTTTGTGGGATTTCATTATAACGATGCATTGCTTTTTATAGCATGTTTTGTATAGTATTCTTTTTAGTTGGCAAAAATATGGGTGTTTCTTGGGGTTGGATAACCTCCCACCCAATCTAACTCAAATATATTAGATTATATTTATGGGTCAAACTTGACCCCACTTATTTTGATACAATCGTGGATAATGTACTTTGTATGTTAACTTGATCCAACCTAATTTAACTTGATGAACCTGATTAAAATTATTGAATGATGTTAATAATAGTAGTAATAGTACTATTATTTAATTTACAGTATTTATTGAATGATGTTAATAATAATAGTAATAGTACTATTGTAGTATCTTTTTGAAATTTTAGATTATTCAAATTTTCAAATATTAAATAAAATATAGTCTATTTAAGAAAAGTATTCTAAAATATGTAACAATTTTTTTTTTAAAAAAAATACGAATTTGAGGTAAAAAAGGTTTAAAATTTATTATCCAATTGATTTAACCTGATTAATGTTAAATTAAGTTGGATTGAGTCTAACAGAAAAATGTAAAAATCTGTTCAAACTCAGTTTAAGATCTTATCCATGTGTATGTATATATCTTTAGTTAAAATTTGCGAATCTCATATAACTTAATGCGTTATATGAATACATGCTTATATGAATACATGCTTTGAAGAGAAGAATAAGATAATGTATTATATTTTACAAGTGCTAAAACTTGTTGAATTTTTGTTTCCTGAAAATTTTGTAAGAACATTGTTCGTTTTCATTCCCATCTACTAGTAAAATGAGCTTAAATCTTGTAAATGTTCAAGGATGCTACTTTTTGTAGTGAATAAAAATTAATGATATGTTGATCATCCAGACTTTGCATCTATGTTAAGTCAAATGTGACTAGTGCCAAGATACTCAGTGTTGAGTCAGGAGTGGTTAGTGTCAAGAATACTCAGTGTTAAGCCATAAGTGGCTGGTGTCAAGAATACTCAATATTAAGTTAGGAGTGACTAGTGTCAAGAATACTTAGTATTAGCCAAGAGTGCCTTGATTAAATAGTACTTGTTTGTACTTTGTAATAGTAGGTTGCTTAGTGGAACTTGATTGGTTGGTCAAGAATTGGATATAGTCTGTGAAATGAGATGAATTAGTATAAAAATACTAAGTATCATCTTTTGGTATTGTATTCCCCGTTACACCCCTACTTTATCCGTGGGCGAGGGCTCTAGCTGCTCTGATGAACTACCTAGATGGACGGAATGAAATAGGCTAGCTGGCCAGGTATGAGCGCCCTCTGATCTACCGGTTGAGCTCCCTTCTCTTTCATTTGATCTCTTAGATTGCATGTTATATAATTGTTTAACTAACTAAAGAAAGAAGGAACAATTAAAGTCTATCTTGCAAAAATATCTAAACCATTTATCATATTCATATTTATATTGTCTTACGATACTTACACAGATGATACCAACAAAAAACTATGAAATTTTTAAAACACAACACAACCTTTCCCTTTTGTGTTATTTCTTGTTTTTCACATGCTACATAAAAACATTGTCATTCATAGCATATACATATGAGCATTTTGGTTTTGTCTACATCATTTAGGATTACTCTATTTTGTTAAGTGTGCTTGCATATGTTATTGCTTATCGCTTTTATAAAGTTTCACTTAAGTATTTTCATCATAAAAAATGGAGTGAATGTTAAGTCCTAGATTGTCTAAATCCTATAAAAAGTTTCGATGATAAAAAATAATGAATGTGCTAGATACATGATATTTTACATTAACAGTCTAATGTGTGTTTTGTTCAAGCTATAACTCACATACCATCTAATGGTCAATCCCAAATGTTAGACACTACAATAGTTCATGCATTTGATGGTAAAATGAGATATGTAACAAGGTTATAAGCAGAAAAGTTTTTTAAAGTGAAAATAAAACATTCTTTATTAAGTTTACATTATTAAAAGAGTATTAAACAAGTAATCCCACAAAGTGCAACATATATAGAGTTTATATTTGGCAACATTCATATTAGAACCATGAAAAGAAACAAAATAAATGTTTAACATATTATCAAGTAAATTTGAATTTTTTCCATATTTAGGTATAAAGGATAAAAGAGAAATCCTACCCTTCCTGTTTAGCATTTAATCAACACAAATCAAGAAATACAATGCTAACTCTATGACAAAGCTCGATTGCAATGGATTCATTTAAAGTATGACCGCAACAACAATCATTTACAAGAGACTATATAAAAAAGACTCAAGTTGCATAGAGAAAAACACAAACGATCATAAGAGCCGAGTAGACATTGTGAACAAATAGATTCTCATAGAACACATCAGATGATGTAACACGATAGACGATATAACACTTTAAAGACCTAGTTGTCATAAACAAAATTATCAGACGATACATGTGTTAAACATTGTACAAAATGAATGTCAGATGATTGTCTCAGCAAAGAATAAAGATGATGATTAGACAAAGTGTTAGACAATGTCAAACACTAAGTGTGACAGAAGATCAAAGAACTCTAGTGAACAAATGTTAATCCAAGTCTAGATCATCTTGAGAAGATGAGCAAGATTCATTAGACGTTAAAAACAACAAATACACAATGATGAACAAATGTTAATCCAAGTCAAATTGTTTCTCCATGCTCGTGACATGTAATATAAAATCAAAGTAGAAGTTACTGTATATAGCTTCTTATGAGAAAAAGATAATGAACAATACACAATGATGAAGGATTTGATAGGGGCGACAATGCGGGTTGGCTCGCCCCGCATTGACTTGCCCTGGGTTTGGCCCGCCCTGCGCAAGGAGTGCAGACTCATTTCACTAACCTGCCCCGCATAAGAGGTAACCCGCGAGCCAGCCCACATAAGAAAAATATTTTTTTTTCCAAAATTAAAATTTTATTAATTGTAAAAAAACTTATTCCTACTACTGAAAAATTAAAATGTTATCCCTGTTTCAATTCATTCAATTAAGATAAAAATATAAATTCAAGTATGAGGGTTGTTAGAAGGTTTAATTAAAAATAATTAAAGTTTTGTTTTGCATCTATTTTTCCTATATATGTATGTAAATGTATAAGAATATCTTATCAAAGTTTTGCTACAAAATATTTTAATGAAGATGACTAATTTTTTAACTATCCTATTGAAATCTATTCTTTATATTATTTTTTTATTAATAAATTTTAAATATAAGATTTTCCTTAAAACTAAATTCACGGTTACCCTTCATACTGACCCCATGGCTCAACTAGGCCTGGTCTTGGATAACCTCTAAAATCCCCTCTGCTTGTTTTTTCTTTTCTGACAGGTGTTTGATCCTTTGGTTTGTATGTATTCGACTAAACATAAGTGATTTATTTAGGTTGATCAGACTGTATTTATTCTAGTAGGAAATTAGTGACAAATTTTTTGGGAGGAGGGGTTGTTCGTTTTTGTGCGATTTTGTACATCGGTTAGATCACCCCTAAAGTGGTTCTTATTTCTTTTTATTGCTGATAAAAAAATAACTCATTTAAATTATTAAAATACAAAAAAAATTTCTTAGTACATTAAATTTAATTTTTTTTAAATAAAATATATGTCACACTGCAATAATGGGTGAATGGAGTATGATTTCTTTTACAAAAAAATAAAATAATTATTTTTTATTTATGTGGATCAACCTGCCCTGCCCCGCTGTTGGCCCGCATGGACTGTGGGTTATGCAGGGCGGGCTTAAGAGGGTTAGCGGATTAGATTAGCCCGCCCCGCACTTTTTGATAGTGGGTTGTGGGCCGTCCCGCATAACTCGCCCCACATTGCCATCCCTAAGATTTGATAAAGATACTCAAGATCATATGAAGTATCAATGTACACATTTGAACAAAGAAATAAATAATTCAAAATATATTTAAAGTCCAAGACTCAGAAGAATTAATCATATTAAAGAAAGATTTTCCATTCCTAGCGTCTAACGACTATTTTTTTTTTCGGCAAAAAACGAATGAATAAATAGGAGGTATTTCAGGGATACCTCAACCCTTATACAAAATACCTACTTGAAACTCTTACCCCTTTTACTCATGCTAAACATCTCATAGCTAAATTGACAGACATAATACAAATAAAAGGCTCAAGGCACCAATATGAATACGAAAAACATACACCACGTGACTATATGATCAAGAGAAGAAGACAACACACGATACCAAGCTTACATAACACAATCATATTCTTAGTTTGAATAATGTTAGTGTGATTGTATTTCATATTTGCTGCTTAGAGCATTCATACTTGGGTAGTGATCTATATATTGTAAATTCTTCAAAATGTGAAGATAACCATATGCGCTTTCACTATTACTCTCAGTTTGAGAGTGTTTTTCACTTGTTGAGAGGTCTTTATCTCAGGGGGAGATTAAGACTGGTTACCTGGAGATGTGTAGAATACTTGCATCGAGAAAGGTGTAGAATATTTGTACTTGGATATATGTAAAATACTTGTACCTAGAGAGATGTAAAATACATGGAGATGTGGAGAATACATGTGTACCTGAAGAGGTGTCGAATACTTGTGATAGTAAATGCTCATAAGCGAATTGCTTGAGAGGACTAGACATAGCCAAAGTCTTAGGTGAACCAATATAAATTCTGTATGTATTTCTCCCTCTTGTATTTTATCTTTTAGATATTATATTTGCTTTAATAATTTTTCAGGTACTCAAATTGAGTTCGAGCTCTATTTAATATCTCACAAAACAAGAAACATTTTAAAGTGGTTATTGTTTCTATATTTTCACAACATAAAAAAATAAAAAAATTAGTACAAACCAACCTTAAAAGTTTGCTCTTAACATGTTCAAAATCATAAGAACTTTCAAAGTTAAGATTTGGATTCTTAAACTTCTGGTCATAAATCAACTTAAAAAATGTATCCTGAACTAAGTAAAAGATTTTTTTTTGCTTGATTCTGGTTTCTAATTCATCATAGTATATAAAATTATCAATTTTTGCTTTTTGACCTTTCTCTTAAGTCTGACTTTATATGTGTCTTATATGTGAGCTTATATGGTAAAAAAACATCTTTTAACATCTTATATAATTTACACATAATTTACACTAGGTAGTTATGTTAGATAAAACAAAATCGTCTTGTATGTTATTATCAAAATATAGATGTTATTATTAAGATTATAATTAATGTCTTATTATTAATAGACTAACTTATACCTTAACAAGTTCTTTAGAGGTTCACTCAGAAGATTGTATTTGGATTCACATGGGTTTGGTAGGTGCACTTGTATAGAAAAGTTGATTCTTCTTGTAACTCTATAGGTTCTTGCAACACTCCCATAAGTTTTATAATTCCAAAAATATTCTTTTATAAAAAAGTTTAAATGTTTGAAGGTTTGGTTAGGAATGTGTGTTTTCTGTATATTCTGGATTGTGTAATCCGGTGACTCTATGGATTGCACATTTTGTAATTAATTGAAATATTTGTGTACCTTATGGTTTAAGCAATCCATAACTTGTTCCCGAATATAGTAAAATGTTCAATATTAACCAATATGTAATGCAAATTTATATTTTGGATTATTTAATTCAAAACATTATATTTTTAAAAAAATAATATTTTAGATTATGTAATGAGAAATCAATTTATAATATGAGAACTTTTTCAAATTGGTCAAATCTAGAAGTATTTTTGTTGAAATTTTTTTTTCCTAAATTTTGGAAAAAATATATTTCCTATTACATAATCCAAAATGTATTTTTTTACTTAAAAACAAAAATATATTTTTATATAAAATATGAAGTTGTAGAAAGAAACAACTGAATAAGAATTTTATAAGAGACTACACTTATAAGCTTTTTTGAAAAGCCCATAATATTGAAATTACACAATAAATATGATTACATGGATGTGACTTTTCTCCAAAAGGATGTGAGACCTATGTTTATGTAAAATTACAAAAGAAATTGGCAATTACTTCCTGCACCCAATCAATTGCTTCCTGCACTCAACGAACTTTTTAAAATTCCATATGCTCTTGTCTTCTTTATTTTGAAAAACCGTGTAGGTTTGCTTTTTCTCTTTGGTGGTGGTTTGAGTTGCAGAAAAGGTGGTTTTAGTGTGGTGGTGGATGGGCCGTTTGCACTGTAAGGTCCGCCGGTTGACATTCGAGCTGAGCTAGTCACGGATACCAATTTCCGGAAGCCTGATTTTAACCTTATGGATACAAGCGTTCGAAAGTCATTGTTAAACACTCTGAATATAAACATCCGTAAGCAATTAACATTTGCAGTTGAAGCTCCCGGACGCTTATGTCCGTAGTAGAAAAATGTGTTACGGATATCATTATCTGGAATTGGGTTTTGTATTCTGGATATACATATCCAAAATTGGGTTTTGAATTCCAGATATACATTATGCGGAAGTATATTTTTTTACTTATGGATTTCTATATCCGGAAGCTAAGTGACATTTTTTTTTCAGCATTATCAATGAATACAACAGCCTCAAAGGAGAAATGCAAACGAAAGAATGGCAAGACGATGTTGCCCGATCGTTCAGTGCGAAAATGAAGGTGGCGGTGGCGGCTGCTGCGCGAAAACGAAGGGGTGCTGTGATTGGGTGCAGATCTCTCCCTTAACCTAATTTCAATTTTATTAAGGAAATTTTCCTATTTCCACAAATTTCATTAAGGACATTTTGGTATTTTTGCAAACATGATTGGATGCCCCTTCAAATTGAGTGGGGGTACAGGGAGAATCAGCCAGAGAAATTTGTTTATAAAAATATGATTGGATCTAGGTAGCCAAAGAAATTTGCTTATAAAAATATGATTGGATCTAGGTAGCCAAAGAAATTTGTTTATAAAAATATGATTGCATCTAGGTAGCCAAAGAAATTTGTTTATAAAAATATGATTGCATCTAAGTATTTAAAAATACCAACAATATTATAAGATAATTACACCATTCTAATCTCATTGCTCAATCATGCGCTATATCAAATTTTAAATATATGTATTTTGGTTAACAAATAGGAAATGTTTGATATTTAATAGTAAAAATAAACAAATTAAAAAGACTAAATAAAGGTTAATATATAATTTTATCGTTTTCTAATTTTAAAGTAAATTTAGTTTTCTTATTTTAATTTTTAAAGTTTCTTTTTAAAATTTGCAAATTCTTGTTTTAGTTCTTCTTCTCAAATAATGTTAAATATTTTGAATATATGATAATGTACTTTAATTTTACATTTTGTTGTCAAATATCTAATTATGTGCTTTAAAATTAGTTATTTTAAAATCACTTAGGTATAAAATGTTTCAAGCACAATAACTATTTTTTAAATTATAAAAATTAGAAAGATTAATTTTAAATTTTAAGAAAATAATTTTATATATATATATATATATATATATATATATATATATATATATATATATTTAATAACTAGCTTTAAAACGTTTGCACACGCATAATAAACCATTTAACCAGGTCGAGTAACTAAAACATATTTAACATAAAACGAAATAAAATTAAAATATATTTAATTGAAAAATAAAAGAGAAATGAAAAAATAAAAATAATAATAAAACTTACTTATCTTTTTATTAAAACAATCATTAAATAAGAAATAATTTTAAAAAAATAATTAATAATTATATTGAGTAAACTAAATACTAGTTCATAGATTAAAAATTTGTTTTTAAATTAATATTTAATTAATTACCAATGTTTTAATTATTAATTTTTAATTTATAAAAATATTTAATTTAATTAATATAAATACTAATTCAGTCCATCGTAATGTACCAGAAAATATAATTTTTCTTGTTATTTGACCAACCTAAGAAGAAGTAAATAAAACAAGTACACTAATCAATAAATAATAATGTACCAGAAAAAAGAACAATTTTTATATTTGACCACGACAGAAGAAAACAAGTACACTAATCAATAAAAGAAATTAAATAGCAATTAATGAAAAAAAAATGTGCATATTTCTAATTCTCCAATTTGCCAATAAAAAGAATTTTATCAATTATTTTTTAATTTTAAAATTAGTTTTTATTTAATAATTTTTTTATAATATATTTTTTGTTTTTCTTTTATTACTAAAGAAAATATATTTTTGATCAATTTTTTTCAAAGTTTTTTTTAAATAAAAACAATTAAAATAAATTTCTTTACGTATTAAAATTTGCTTATGTTGATTTATAGAAACGTATATAACTTCCTCACGTTTATAGTTAATCTTAGTTTAAAATATAATTTTTTAATATTAGCGAATACACGAGCATGGAAATTGTATGTATATTTATAGTTTTGTTTCAATAAAATATGAATAATTTCAATATTTTTGTGAATAATCATTAAAAATAAAAAATAATACAATTTAATATATATAATTTTATAAAAATATTATCAATAAATTTATATAATTTTTAATTTAAAAAAAGAATTTATTTAATTATTTTAAAATAAAAAATTATTTTATTATTTATTTTATTAAATATCTAAATAAATAAATAATTATTTATTTATTAAAAGATAAAGTTTTTCAATTAAAATAATCAAATAAGAAATATAATTAATGGTTTAGATTAAGAAAATTTGTATAACATGATTAAATGTAATGTGTTTTCTCGCCAAAAATCATCTTATAAAAGGAACTCTGACCAGATCCAGAATCAGCGTTGAACTCGGACGAAAACAAACAGAAAAAGCAGAAAGAAAATGGCAGAGGTGAAGATGATCGCGGTGGTGGGCGGTGGCCAAATGGGATCGGGAATAGCGCAAGTTGCTGCCATGAACGGCATCGACGTTTTCCTTCACGACCGCGATCCCCAAGTCCTTTCCAAAGCCTCCTCTTCCATCTCCTCCTCCATCCACCGTATGGTCTCCAAAGGCACCATTTCTCAGGTCACTCCAAAATCAAACACTCTCTAAGCTCAGTTCCCTACTTGCTTTTCCATATGCTCTAATTTGTGCTTGATTTTAGTCTCTTTGAGAAGTTAATTTTAATTTATTAGAGGAACTTGTTTCGTGGTTTTGAACAGTTACTAAGAATGGGATGATTTGAGGATGATTTTTTTTTTGGTGACAGACGGTGGGAGTTGATGCATTGAAACGACTGCGTTTGACCACGAATCTAGAGGACTTTCACACGGCGGATTTCATCATCGAAGCGATTGTGGAATCCGAAGACGTGAAGAAGAGTTTATTCGTTAGATTGGACAAGATTGCGAAGAGTTCTGCGATTTTGGCTTCAAACACGAGCTCCATTTCCATCACGCGTATAGCTTCTTCTACAACTAGGCCTCGTCAGGTATTTTCTTAAGTTAACTTTTTAGGTTTTGAACAAACTTATTGAGAAATTTGTAAATAAAAAAAATAGTAAATTATATACTAAGTTTTAATGATATGGGACTATTAGGTATTAGAGAACAAAAATTACATTATTTTTTCTTATCGAGACATGGTGCACTGTGTAACTAAATAAGCTTTTAGAGAAGTGAAATCTGTGTCTAGTTGTCGATGATTAAGGATGAGTTTTGAAAGAATTGTATAAGCAGCGAGTAAGGTTTATTTGCTGATAACTCTGCGGTGATAGTAAAAGTTTAGAAATAGAGTTTGCGGAGTTATTAGAGGGTGCTGAGTTATTAGATTATACAAGATTCACCTCCAGAAAACTCTGGAATGAGTTATTAGTCAGTAAAAGTACTGTTAAGAGCGTCTCGCGAGTTATTTGATTATATAAAACTTTGAGTATCAATATAAAAGTGAATATAAATAGTTGTTACACTATCTTTTATTAAGTGACTTGAGTTGATAATAAGTATTATTCTAGATGGTGTGAGTGACTATAGATATGAATTCGAATCCATTAACTTTTGATAAGGAGATGTATGATTTGATTTTTTTAGGATTAGGGAACTTTATTGTTTTGTAAATTTTTAAACTTGAATCTTATATAACCAACTTTTTTGGACCTTTCTTTAAATAGCCAATTTTAGTACTCATTTTTAAATGATTGAATCACAATATTTAATGTTCATTTATAAAAATTGATCATGATATTTAGTGCCCATTTTAAAAAAATGAAACACAAAATTTAGTGCTCATTTTAAAAAAATTAAATACAATATTTAGTACTCATTCATAAATTTTGAAGGACAATGTTTTTAACCTTTATTTGGATGAGGTTGGGGTGGAAAGGAAAGGAAAGGAGGGGAAAGAGAGTGGAAAGTTAGATTCACTACTACAAAAATACATTTAGACAACGGTTTTAAAGCCCTTAAACAGTAGTTTAAGAATCGTAATCTATATGCAGGTCATATATAGTTTTGAATTATAGACTACAGTTAAACAATTGTAATTTATAACACAACTATAAACTATGATTATTAAAAGAACCGTTGCGTATATTGTAAGTGAGATAAAGACTTAGAAGTCCTAAAGGAGGGTATAGGGGGCATCTACTCCTATCTATTTGGCTAAGTTCTTATATTTATGTATTTTGTTGGATCTCCTTATTCCAAAGAGAAAATTCGCTCGAGATTTTCTTTCTTAGTTTCTATGAAACGATTTTACTATTAGTTGTGTTTAAATCTACAGTTAGTGCAAAATCAGCTCAAGAATTAATACATAAGTAGCCGTCAGTTGCAAAGTGGAGTGTGTCTTATTACACTCATTCATTGCTTAACTTTGACTTGTGTACAAGTCTCTATTGTTCAGTCAAGATACTTCAGGTTAAAAAAACTTTTAGTTCGTGCTACTTACAAAATTTAACATAAATAATTATACAATAGATGATCATTATTCAATAATTAAAACAATAAAATTATGTTTTATATTAAATGATTGACTAGATAAGAATATGTGTAACTTAATATATATATTAAGAAATTAACTTCATTTTCTCAGGTGATCGGAATGCATTTTATGAACCCTCCGCCTCTGATGAAATTGATTGAGATTGTACGAGGAGCAGACACTTCTGACGACACATTTGCTGCTACGAAAGCATTGTCAGAGAGGTAAGAATGTTTGATTCCCCTGTTCTAGGTTCTCAATTTCCCCTATGCATTTTTTTATCTCTATAAAATGTTCAGTCTTAAGATATTAGATACCTTGCATGGTTAAGAGGTTTATGTACCCCTGGTTGTCTCCATGGTTTCTTTCCTATTTCTGCTCTCTAAACACAATTTTCATGCATCCTTCTTTCTTACCTACTAAATAAGATTATAGGAAACTTTAAGGAAATATGGTAAAAGAAAATGAAGACAGGTAAAGAGAAAATTGAAAATATGTTATAAATGAAGTAAAGGAGTACTTATAAGACCCCTATTATTTAGTTTCTCCTTCCTATTTACTTCTCATCAAACATACAAAATTAAAATCATTCTCTCAATTTTCTTTGTTTCCTAGATTATATAAATATGATAAGTGATTAGTTTTGACAAGATGTTTGATCCATATAGTTGTATAAATATCATTACTCAGAAATTCAATATCTGAGTCCCTTTGTACATTTGCTGTGTTGTGAATGTGGACTAATTGTGTAGTTTTAATATCTAAGTAGCAGCAGGACAAAATTCACTGTCATAATTCTGTGTTTGTTGAATATGCAGGTTTGGCAAGGTAGTAATTACCTCCCAGGATTATCCAGCTTTCATAGTGAATCGAATCCTTATGCCTATGATAAATGAAGCATTTTATACTCTGTACACTGGGGTTGCAACCAAAGAGGATATTGACACAGGAATGAAGCTAGGTACTAACCATCCAATGGGTCCTTTACAGCTTGCAGACTTTATTGGGTTGGATGTGTGCTTGTCAGTAATGAGAGTTCTTCATACTGGTCTTGGAGACAACAAATATGCACCATGCCCTCTCCTTGTGCAATACGTTGATGCTGGAAGACTTGGAAGAAAGCGAGGTATTGGCGTCTATGAATATAGTGAAGAGCCAAGGTCTACAAACTCATCTTCTCGTCTCTAAAATGACGAAATTTTTTGTTGCTAGTTTTTACAACATTCCGTCACAATATCAATCTCTAAATTTTGTTTCTAACTTTATCCAGCAGATTTCTTACGCAACTTATTTGTTTTTGTAACTTTTCAATATATAGTCTAATTTAAGTCAATTCACAAGGACACAGTGATTTGAATTCAATTTGTTTAACGTAATTGAATTAAAACTGCAAAGTATACTTAAATTATAATGAAATATCAATTTAATGTTTTAAATGCATATAAATTGAAATATCATTGAATCCAAATCAATCTAAATTTGCATAATTAATCAAACTAATCTTTAACTAATTATCAAACTAATCTCAATCGAAATCAAGTTTGAATTTCAAAGAGAAGTACGTCATAATAAAAAAAAATACGAGATTAACTAATGAAAAAGAAACTATATTTACAACATAAGAGAAAAGGAAAGAATGTGAATAAACAGAGTGGAAAAGAGAGAATTTGGAAAGACAAAAAAAAGTTTTTGGAATTTGGAAAAATGTAGTGTATCCCTAATCAGAACTCTTAAAAGTATATTTATAAGTTCTAATCAATGTAAATAAATAGACTTTGATTTGACCTTGAATGTAATCTACAAACCCAATTAAAAATGTAATCTCACATACATATACATTTAACATATCAACTTCAAACAAAACATTAAAAATAAAAGAAAACTTCAAAAACTCATATATTCAAACTACTAGATTCCAATGCAAACTAAAATCAAGCAATAAATAATAAAAGTTATAGTCAAAATAATTCACAAAAGTTAGTGTAGCTAAAAATACCGAATTAAAATATTTAAAAAATATAATATAAATATAGTTGAAAATATCTTCTTATTTTAATGGACATATCAATGAATCTTGATAACTGATCATTCCATTGAATATATTCAATGATGGTCATTCCAAAAGTCTTAAAATTATATTTCTCTTGAAAATGTTATAAGCATTAATTATCCATTATCTCTTTTATGTGATAAGCCTTCCTCTCATTCTTTATATAAAAGGAACTTGTGAGGAAGAGAAATGCAAGCAAGTGAGAAGAGCAACATAGAGAGTAAATGAGAGAATAGATATCCACCAAAGTTCGAGATTGAAAATCCTAGTAAGAGACATTGTATTACATCATTTTTGTGTGAGATTGAATGTTATCCTCAGAGTGAGAAAAACAAAAATTATAATCCTATTTTCTGAACTAGGATATGTGACTTTTTATTTTTAAAGTTGAGAAAGTTTTTCCATATTAAAAATTCTCGATATCATTATTCTATTTTGTTATATTTTTTTTATCTGCTTATTGTTTCTCCAAATGTCCATTTTATATCTATCGAAAAAGGATAATTAGTTTTGATTTTCTCAACAAATATAAATAAAAAATATGTTATCATTAGAATGGATGTTCATTTGATACTGAATACTATTTTTCAAAACTTATTTCCTCGTAGTCTGCCACCCATCTAAGAAATCCTTCGTTTTTACTTTAAGAACATATTTTTTATTTTTTAAAGGATAAATTCAGAAGAGAGAGAAAAATTGAAGAGATGAACAATTTTATGTTATTTGATTAAGGAGAAAAACAGAGAAGGAAGAAAACATTTGTTTTGCATCAATTTGCGAAGCAAATTAAGAAAGAAAGATTAAAAAACTTTAGTAGTTTAACTTTTTTTTATTAATATGACTAAAGTTACAGTTATAATCTAAATTATTTTTCTTATGACATAAAAATATATATTAAAAATATCTCTTAAGAATTTTCTTTCTTTCAACTTTTCTATCCAATTAAACAATGAACTGAAAAACAATTTTTTTTCCAGCTTCTTACATATCCTAACAGTAAAATTCTATCCATTTCTATTAATTCTCCAAGTTCTTTCTTTTTACTTCTTTCAAACCTCAAACCTAATACTATTTTTAATGATTTACTGTAATTAACAATATATTATCATTTGAATACATGTGCGAAGAAATATCCGTGAACAATAAATATTATCTTTCGTGAAATTAAGAGAAGGTTAAAGAAAATTAGTTTACCAGTGTAGTTTTTTTAGTTTTACCCTTTTTATATATATATTAATTATTACATAAATTTAACTATCATAAATATTTTAATAAATTGAGTTAATAATAATTAATAACACTTAATAATAAAATAAAATTTTAATAAAAAATATTTAGTTATTTATAATAAAAAAATTATATAATAATAATAAAAATTTAAATGTAATAATGATATAAAATTATTTTTTAATTATAATTTTTAAATTTATGAATATTTAAATTATTTATATAATAATTTACAATTTTTATATATATTTAAAATTTAACATGTAAATTATTTTTCGTCAAGTAAATCATATTTTTTTCAAAGTTAATTATTCAACAATATAAAAAATAACTTACTTAATTTTAATTTATTCAAATAAAAAAAACACATAATATTTGATTATTTTATTTTTCTAAATAAGGATAAATTTGTAATCTTATATTTTAACATTTTTTTATATCATTTTAAAAAATGAGTTTATTTTAATTAAACTTTACAAAACTAACTTATAAAATTAAGTTTATATATATATATATATATATTATAGTTTAATTATATTTTTAGATAAAGATAGATCTTTAAGATATATGAAATCAAGATGAAGGTAGTTTATCCACTTTTGTATAACTCAAACAAATCCACAAACATACAAAAAGGAATAATGAAAGAAGTAAAGAAGAGTGAGAAAGATGATGAGAAAAATGATACAGTGTTATCCCTTATATTTAATGCCCTTTTGTTTATTGAAAAAAAAGAAGTGAGACGGTGAAATGTAGCACCCGTGCTCACATTTTCTCCTTTACACTGTTCCTTGATGTGAAGTTTCTCTTTATTTTGTTTCCCTCTCAACTCCACCACCTCCTTTTTCGGTTCTGAAAATCATACCTGAAACAGAGACCCAATTGGCCAAAAGTCTGAAAAGGTTAAGTAAAATGCACTACCACTTTCCATTCCTTTTCCTTAATGCTTCTTCAACGCTTTCTGTGCTTCTTTTTCAAACTTGTCTGCTATCTAACTGACCCAATATCACATTTTTACTAAAGAGGGCTATTTGGGTGACCATAGAATGCTGAGGTTTCATTTGAATGGTCACTTTTTAGCATAGAGTTCAGCTACCTGCAATGTTAATGGTAATGGGATCTTACTTTCTGTTAGGTGTCTCACAGTTTCTGCGTGAATTCAATGTTCTTTTTCACTTCCTTTGTGCACTTTTTATTTTCAAATGGTTACTGTTCATTGCTTCATCCTCACGCTGTTGTAGAATGATCCCTTTTTCTTTATTTGACCCTCCCTCCTCTCTCCTGATTTCTTTTTTAATTTGCATTCAGATTTAGTAGTCTTTCTTTCCTCTTGTTTTTCCAGGTTTTGGTTTTGGCGTGTGTTGGTGATATCTGTAGTTTTCACCTTGTAATTTGTCTTTATGTGTGGTGCAGTTACAATTTGTCCATTTTACCGAGTCTTGAAAATTTTGGAGGTTGGGTTCCTCGGAGTTGTGGAAAGCAATGATCATTTGAAGCTGAACACGTGTATTATCTCTTTTGGTTTCTGAAATGGTGTTGCAAAGATATTGCCCTATGGCTTTTGTGCAATGGAGTTTCTTCGCTTGGTTTATTTGCTTTTATGTGGGACTTGAGACCCTAGCCAGTTCCTGTGACAAGCATGATTTGTTGGCCCTGAAGGAATTTGCAGGCAACCTTACCGAAGGGTCTATCATCACAGCATGGTCAGATGATGTTGTCTGCTGCAAATGGGTTGGAGTTGTTTGTGACGATGTGGTTGATGGAGCAGCTGGTAGTAGAGTGTCCAAGTTGATTCTACCAGGAATGGGTCTTAACGGCACGATTTCAAGTTCTTTAGCTTATCTTGATGAACTGAAAGTGCTTGATATTTCGTTCAATCGTCTCCAAGGTGGATTGCCTTCTGAGTTATCTAACTTGAAGCAGTTAGAAGTTCTTAACTTGAGCAATAATATTCTTTCTGGACCACTTGTTGGGGCACTCTCTGGTTTGCAATCCATTCAGACACTTAATATTTCTAGCAATTTATTTGTTGGAGAGCTCTTTCAATTTGGAGGATTACAACATCTCGTTGCTCTTAGCATAAGCAACAATTCATTCACTGGTCAGTTCAATTCTGAAATTTGCAGCTTCTCCAAGGGTATTCATGTTCTTGATATATCAAAAAATAAATTTTCTGATGGTCTTGAATGGTTGGGAAACTGCAGCACATCTCTCCAAGAGTTACATTTGGATTCCAATTTTTTTACTGGCTATCTTCCTGATTCCTTGTATTCAATGTCAGCCTTGGAGCAGCTCTCAGTCTCCATGAACAACCTCTCCGGTCAGTTAAGCATGAAGCTAAGTAATCTCTCAAACCTAAAATCTCTAATAATTTCTGGAAATCGGTTTTCAGGGGAACTCCCAAATGTTTTTGGGAATCTTTCGGACTTTGAACAACTAATAGGACACTCCAATTCATTTTCTGGATCATTGCCTTCCACCTTGGCCTTGTGCTCAAAACTTCGAGTGCTTGATCTTCGAAATAATTCTTTGACAGGTTCTGTTAGCCTTGATTTCACTGGGTTGTCTAATCTTTCCACGTTGGATCTTGGTAGCAATCATTTTAATGGACCCCTTCCAAATTCTGTGTCCAATTGCCATGAATTGACAATGTTAAGTCTTGCAAAAAATGAATTAACTGGCCAAATCCCTGGGAGTTATGCAAACCTCACTTCACTTTTGACTCTCTCTCTGTCAAACAATAGCTTTGAGAACCTATCTGGGGCGCTTAATGTACTGCAGCAGTGCAAAAATCTCACCACTCTTATCCTCACAAAGAATTTCCGTGGTGAGGAAATTTCAGAAAATTTAAGAGTAAGCTTCAAGAGCCTTGTGGTTTTAGCACTTGGAGATTGTAGTCTCAAAGGCCGTATTCCTGCCTGGCTATTGAATTGCTCGAAATTGGAAGTTCTTGATTTGTCATGGAACCATTTGGAAGGCAGTGTCCCTTCTTGGATTGGTTGGATGGATCATCTGTTCTACTTGGATTTGTCAAATAATTCTCTTACAGGAGAAATACCAAAAGGTTTGACAGAGCTGAAGGGCCTCATATCCCTAAATTATCATATATCAAGTCTCATTGCATCTGCTGCTATTCCTCTCTATGTCAAGAGAAACAAGAGTGCTAATGGGTTGCAATATAACCATGCTTCGAGTTTCCCTCCATCAATATACTTGAGCAATAACGGATTAAGTGGAACTATATGGCCTGAAATCGGTCGTTTGAGAGAACTTCACATCTTAGATTTAAGCAGGAACAACATCACCGGCACCATTCCCAGCTCTATTTCTCAGATGAAGAATTTGGAAACATTAGAGTTATCTAATAATAATCTATATGGAACTATTCCTCCATCATTTAACAACCTCACATTCTTGTCTAAGTTCAGTGTGGCATATAATCACTTATGGGGAACAATTCCAGCTGGGGGGCAATTTTCAAGTTTCCCAAATTCAAGTTTTGAGGGCAACCTGGGGCTTTGTGGGGAAACATATCGTCATTGTAACAATGAAAAAAATGACAACATTTATACTCATTCCGAGGGAAAATTTGGTAAAAGCAGTGTCCTTGGCATCACAATTGGTTCAGGAGTGGGTCTTGCACTACTTATTGCAGCTATTCTGCTAAGAATGTCAAAGAGGGATGAGGATAAACCGGTGGATAACTTTGATGAGGAGCTTAGCTGGCCAAACAGAATACCTGAAGCACTTGTCACTTCAAAATTGGTGCTTTTTCAGAATTCGGATTGCAAGGATCTCACTGTTGAAGATTTGATAAACTCTACTAACAATTTTAACCAGAAAAATATAATTGGTTGTGGTGGGTTTGGTCTTGTCTACAAGGCGAATCTTCCAAATGGCACAAAGGTAGCTGTGAAGAAACTTTCAGGATACTGTGGTCAGGTGGAACGAGAATTCCAAGCAGAAGTGGAGGCACTCTCTAGAGCTCAACATAAGAACCTTGTTTCACTCAAAGGTTATTGTCAGCATGTCAGTGACAGATTGTTAATTTACTCCTACTTGGAGAATGGAAGCCTTGACTATTGGTTGCATGAGAGTGAGGATGGAAATTCATCTCTAAAATGGAATGTAAGACTCAAGATTGCTCAAGGTGCAGCTCATGGACTAGCTTATTTGCACAAGGAGTGTGAACTACATATTGTGCACAGAGATATCAAATCTAGCAACATACTTTTGGATGATAAATTTGAAGCTTATTTGGCTGACTTTGGTCTTTCAAGGCTTCTTCAACCCTATGATACCCATGTTTCAACAGATTTAGTGGGAACTTTAGGATATATTCCTCCAGAATATAGTCAAGCACTGAAAGCAACATTCAAAGGTGATATTTATAGCTTTGGTGTTGTTCTTGTTGAGCTTCTTACTGGTCGAAGGCCTGTAGAAGTCTTTGTCGGGCAATGCAACAGGAATCTATTGTCTTGGGTGTTTCAGATGAAATCCGAAAATAGGGATCAAGAAATTTTTGATTCAGTGATTTGGCACAAGGATATTGAGAAACAGCTCTTAGAGGTACTTGCTATTGCTTGTAAATGTATAGATGAAGATCCAAGGCAGAGGCCCCATATCGAATTAGTTGTTTCATGGCTTGATGGTGTAGGATTTGATGGCTCTGAACAATCATCATCTTAACTCTCTGCATTTATGCCATCTATCTGTTTTTTTGTTTGTGTATCATTGAGACAGGAAATACCTATAAATCATCTTTGTAGTATTGAAATTCCACTCAAGAGAATGCTCATATAATTTATAATTGGGAAAATGGTGTCTTTAGTCCTTATATATTTTTTTTGACAATGATTATAATTATTGTTTTTCTAAGAGGTTTAATATATATGATGATTTTTAGGTTAAATATGTTTTTTTGTCCTAGATTTGTTTTGGTCTCTAGTCCAAACTTTATACTTCATGTATACTTGTAATAAGGAAACATTACTCGAGTGTTGGAGTGCAAAAAAAAAAGTTGATAAAGACTCATTCCAATAGTGTTTCTTTATTACAAATATCCAGTTTATCTAAAATTTATATTAAGAACAAAAATTAATTTTACGATATAGCACATGTTTAACTTATGATTTTTTGAATTTTATCGTGTTATTTTCAACTTTTAAAATTTGTTCTTATTTAAAAAAATGGGTAATATAAGTTTTTTCAACTAATTGATAGGAATGACATAAATTTATTTATTTAAAGAAGCAGCGTGACATCAACAGCAAATTTCATCTCATATATAATTATGGAGATGAAATTGATAATATTCAAAATGGAGTGACAAATTTGACGGTAACAGAAGAACTTAAACAACTATTAAATCATTTTCAAATTAAAAAAAATAAGTCAAGCATTAGGAGATACATGATTTTTTTTTTTAATTTTGTTGTATAAAATCTCCATCAAAAAATAAGTTTGAACATGAAGAATGAGTAATATTATTTGTTTTCAATAAATAAATAAAAAATTCATGGATTTGAAAGTACAAAAAATAAAATCAAACTTTGAAAAAAAATATATAACAACTATGAACACAAATACTTTTTCTTTTATAATTTTTGTCACTTAGAGTTTAGATAGTTGTAAATATTTGATTTTAGGGAATTCTGGTATCTTTTCTTTCTTCTAATAAGATTCTTTTTTAGGGAAAATGAGTGTGTAAATGATTTGATGGACTTTGTGTGGAAGTTGTGGATTGAAAATGATTTGTTTGACTTTGATGCATAAATATTTCATTAGAGGATTTGTTTTGTTTTATATACAGGTGGTAATCAACATTCATTTGTTTTTTAGGTGTTTTAGTAAACTACGACATTGATTTTCTTGAAATGTGCAGTCGTAGTTTATTAGTTATTTATTTTTATAAGTAAGGAATTATAAGAGATTTATACCTACTTTTTTTTAAAAAGCTGGACTTTAGTAATTCATAATTTTGATTTTCTTAAAAAATGTTTTTAACTTATTAAATTTAAAAGAATCATCATTTTTCTAAACATTTTCTTATTTCTCTTTTATCTTCTTTCTAACTTCTGGAACATAATTCTCCTCATACTAACAAACAGAGTTTGCTATTGAACTACTAGTAGAAAAGACTACAAGACTCTCCGATTAAAATTTGAGATAGAGTAAGTTCATTTTTATATTTTTAGTCAATTTTGAACTTGTTAGGTTTACCTCTGGTATAGACTTTGCATGTAGTGATTTTAGCTTTAAGATTAGTCTTTGTTAGCTCGAAGTCCTAATAATATAGTTAGATTTTTTATCAGGCCTGTGCGGTGCAAGTTAAACTACCCTTGAGCTTTTGTAGAATTGGAGTTTTTAGTGAGCACCGATTCAAACTCAGGTAAGAGAAGCTAATTTAAATTTTTTTTTATAGAACCCTAGGCTAGAAAATCTGAATATTGGGGTGATGTGGTCACTAATTCCAAAATTTGTTTGCAAGATTGATTGTTTCTGAGTAAAATAGTATATTACTTGAAATTAAATATGAATATGTTGATTTTGATATGAATGAGTTATTGATGGAATTTCATTTGAGATTGAAAGTGTTGAACGGTAGTATAGATTGACTTGAATTACATTATGAATTCTACTGAAGAGTAAGAGTGTATGTAATTGTTTTGTAGTTTTGAGTGATTGGAAATTGATTTAGAAATAATGAATATATATGTTGATAAAGTATATCTACCATTATGAGTAAAGAAATGTCATTTTAATGTTGCAGGTTGTGAAAATATAAGTTTGAATGTAATTTTTGGTAAAAAAATATGTAAGAGACTAGTTTTTGGAAACATTTTTCTACATATCTCGCTCAAGCGAGAATAAAGTGAAAAAATGGGGCACTCTCAGGTCCATTTTCGCTTAAGCAAGAGGGTATCTCGCTAAAGCAAAAATGGGGTGAAATTTGGAAGTACTCTCGAGTCTTTTTTCACTCAAGGGGGAGGATTTTTGCTTGAGTGAGACTCCTTTTCGCTCGAGCGAGATCATTTTCGCTCAAGCTTAAAAAAAATCTTAAATTTTAAGATTTCTTTTTGTGTTTCTATTTTATTATTATTTATTATTTTTAATTAACTTTTACGAGAATTTAATTATATATTTAATTGAAAATCCTTTAGTTTTTATGTAAATTTGTTTGCTTTTTAAGCTTTGGTATGAATAAATGGTGTGATTTTAGATAATATGAGATGTGAAATATGAATTATAATCAAGACATTATTTTCAGGAGGAAATAAAATACCATGTTGAGATTGTTAAGATGTGCATTAACTATGGATTCGTCTAGAAGAAGATATCCTGACTCTTCTGGTATATTGGAATCATAATGATGAAGATAATCGGGTGGTGAGAGTCAAAGGAGGTTCATATAATTTTGTCCGTGGTTTAAAATATAATATGATCTTTCAGGTCATATGAATTAACTCTATCACACTAGGTCATATGATATTGAGATTATTTATGTTCATAACTGTGTGGATTCATAGTGAGTTAGTATGACATGTGCAAATCTCTAAGTCTAATTCAATGCACGATTTTTCTAAAAATAGAGGCAAGTGTCTGAGTATGTGGGTTCCTAGAAGTCTGACATAAGCAATATGAATGTTGAAGTATGATAGACACTTATTGTTGTGTGAAAATTGTATTAGAATTTATAATTGTTATCTTAAGTTTAAATTTATATTAGAAATTTTAAAAAAATAGTTAGCTTACATTGTTGTTTGTATTATGTTTTGTTTTATTTATTTGTGATGATCACAGGAACAAATGATTTTAGAGAGAATAAGGCTCTATCCTTAATTGATGGATGAATTTGAATTTTGTTGAATAATTATTTTAAGTCATGTAATTATTAAAATTTAAAAAAAAGAATATTTTAAAATATTGCATAGCTAAGACTTGGATATGTAAATATTTAATTAGATATTACATGTGTATTATATAGTATTTATTTGTGAAGAAATAGGAATATTACAACAAATAGTTTATGAATTTTCCAATGAATTAAAGAAAGATTTTTGTCATAGTACACAATAAAATTACTTACACATATACACATAAAAATTAAGTTATTTTTAAGAATATTTGTTAGATAAATTATTCAGACGGATCAACTCATAAATTCAATAAATTGTAGAAATTATTTAGTTTGACTGTTTTAAGCGTATTGATTCTCAAGTTTAGGAATTTGAAATTTAATGAATCTGACATAATCTGATATACATCTTGTACTGGTAGGCTAAAACCGAGAGGTTCAAGCCGAGAACTACATAGTAAAACAACTAAGAGATGTTAGGTTAAAACCGAGAGGTTTAGACTGAAAGCGAAAAAGACATAAAAGAATAAAACAAAAATATAAATATTATATAAAAATAAGAGCCCAATTAGATAAAAACTTACAAGAGGGGTGCACAAATAATAAAAAAGGTGTAGAAAGAAAGCCCAAGAGTAAAGGGGAAAACCCATTAAAGAAACCTTATAAATAGGAGTTTAGAGTAAGAAAGAGGTAAGAGTGAATTTTATCTGATAAGCGTTATATCGTTTCTGACTTTGGCATCGGAGCGACTTGCAGGTACAACCCCCCACCTGTGGAAAGGAGAAGCCGAGAAGAACCTAGCAGAGTGAGAAGCCGAGAAGAACCTAGCGAGAGGAGAGGTCCAGAGTATCCGGCCCACGAAGAAACGGAGTTCAACCCAAGATTAAAAGACTTGCAATCTTGTCAACTTGCTTCGAGTGTTCTCGGTCCCTGTTGTAAGAACATTTTGGCGCCCACCGTGGGACCGAGGGTTAGTTGAAAAAGGTTAAAGACAAGATGAGTCAAGGAGGAGAGCAAGGTGGAGATCGGGAAGACAATGTTAACATGCCAATGGCAATGTTGGTCCAACTACAAAAAGAATTCGAGATGTTAAAAAAGAATAATGAAGAAGAAATAAGTATGTTGAAAGCCGAAAATGCACATATGAGAAGAAAGTTACAAGAGGAAACAATTTTGAACTCATCTTTTGAAACCGTTCAACCTAGAGCACAAATGAATGAAAGACTTCATCATAACGAAAGTTCCCAAACCAAGAGGAGATTGCTTGAAAACTCTGGGGTTTTTACAGGAGCATCCTCTAGAAAGCATCCGTTTTATGATGTTATAGTTGATACCCCATTACCCGACAATTGGAAGAATTTGACGATTGACAAATACGATGGAAGTACAGACCCTGATGAACACATTGCAATATATACCACTCAGATCAGCTTGTATACATGGAATGATGCTGTAATGTGCAGGGTGTTCCCTACGACGCTGAAAGGTGCAACATTAAGTTGGTTCACGCGCCTACCACCTTTGAGTGTTGATTATTTCGATACATTGGTGGAAAAGTTTGGTGCTCAATTTGCGACTAGTCGCCCTCATCATTTAACATCAATTGCTTTAGTGAACATAAGACAAGAGAAGGGGGAATCATTAAGAATGTTCATGGAGCGCTTTGGAAAGGTCGCCTTGGGTATTCGAAATCTCAGCCCAGAGGTTACCATGCATCATATGATAACAGCCTTAAAGCCGGGACCATTTGCCGACAACCTTTGCAAAAAACCTGCAACTAATCTGGATGAATTAAGGCAGCGAGCGTCAAAATTTATGCAAATGGAAGAACTTAGAGAGTTCCGAAACCAGGTAAGGATTGACGGAAGTGAGAAGAAGGTGATAGAAAGAGAAAGCGGACCTATGGTCAGAAGAGCCCGAGAAGAATTCAGAAGCCGAAAATTCCAACAATACACACCTTTGAATGCAAACAGAGCAAGAGTTTGACAAGAAGCTATGGCAGCAGAAATAATACCACCACCAAGAAAAGCACGAACACCAGAAAGAGCGGATCATACCAAGCATTGCGAGTATCATAAAAATCATGGCCATCATACAAAAGAATGCATTGGGTTGAAAGATAGAATAGAAGAATTGATTCAAGCAGGGCAGTTGAAATGCTTCGTACAAGGAGGAAATGCGAGAATAAGGTTAAGTCTTGAGAGAGGATCGAGAGGGGGAGAGATGGGCCAGAGAAGGGTGGAAAGATTTGAAAGAAGAGATGAAAAGAGAGTTGAAAAAAGAGATGATAGAAGAGATGGAAGGCCAGAAAGAAGAAGTGATAGGGTTTATCAAAACACCCAATCAGTAAGGCAGAGTAGGGAACAAAGTCTGGGTAGGCCGGTCAGAGGATTTATAAACACAATTTCAGGAGGTTTTTCAGGAAAGGAATCCTCATCAGCAAGAAAACAACATTGGAGAAGTATCAGAACCATTAATCATATTTTCAAAAGAAGAACCTTGCCACCAATGCTTTTCACAGATGAAGATTTTCAAGAGATTGATCTCGATCACAACGACCCTATGGTAATAACGGTAGAAATAGCCGAATACGCCGTTATGAAAACCTTAGTTGATCAAGGGAGTTCAGTTGATATTCTGTTTTGGGATACTTTCAAAAGATTGCATCTAAGAGAAGAAGATATTGTACCTTTCCGAGAACAGATCATTGGCTTCTCGGGGGAAAGAGTTAATACTAAGGGGTATATTGATTTGATGACCACATTTGGAAGAGCTAATAAAACTAAAAAGATCAAAATCAGATATTTGGTGGTGGATGCTTCTACATCGTATAATGTGTTATTAGGACGATCCTCTTTGAATAAACTGGGGGCAATAGTTTCAACACCGCATTTGGCTATGAAGTTCCCAACAGAAAAAGGTGAGATAGCAACGGTCTATGTCAATCAGAAAGATGCTCGGGAGTGTTATGCAGCAGGTTTAAAGATGAATTTGAAAGCAAACCATGATACTGAAAGAATGGTGGCAATGGCCGATTTGGACCCGAGAATAAATGACGAAAGGATAGAACCAAAAGAAGAGACCACAACTGTGGTATTGGGCCAAGGCGAGAAGCAATGCACTTATGTAAGTGGAAGTTTGCCCAAAGAATTGTTGAGTAAATTCATCACAGTGTTACGTAACAACAAAGATTTGTTTGCTTGGAAACCATCCGATATACCTGGGATTAATCCGAAAGTAGTCTGTCATAAATTGTCTGTATGTCGAGAAGCAAGACCGGTGTCTCAAAAAAGAAGAAAGTTGGGAGAAGAAAGACGAAAAACAGCAATTGAAGAAACTGAGAAGTTAATGCAAGCTGGTTTCATAAAAGAGGCTCAATACACAACATGGTTATCCAATGTAGTACTTGTCAAAAAACCGAATGGAAAATGGAGAATGTGTACAGACTATACAGACTTAAACAAAGCTTGCCCGAAAGATACATATCCAGATGTATGAACCAGACTTAAACAAAGAGATGATGAGTTTTCTTGATGCCTATTCGGGGTATAATCAAATACAAATGTATGAACCAGATGTTCCAAAAACAGCTTTCACCACAGATACCGCGAATTATTGTTATAAAGTCATGCCTTTTGGTTTGAAGAATGCTGGAGCAACATATCAAAGGTTGATGGACAAGGTGTTCAAAGATCAGATCGGAAAGAACATGGAAGTATATGTTGATGATATGGTTGTGAAATCAGGGGAGATAGAGAAACACTTGGAAGACCTTGAGGAGGTGTTTGCACAAATAAGAAAATACAAAATTCGGCTTAATCCAGAAAAATGCGTTTTTGGGGTGAGAGGTGGAAAATTTCTGGGCTTCATGTTGACAAACAGAGGTATTGAAGCAAACCCTGATAAGTGCGAAGCAATAATGAAGATGGGAAGTCCAAAGAATTTGAAGGAGGTACAAAGACTAGTGGGAAAACTGAACTCATTATCAAGATTTCTACCAATTCTTGCCGAAAAAACCAAACCAATAGTAAACTTGCTAAAAAAATCCGAAACCTTTGAGTGGAATGAGCGTTGTGAGCAAGCCTTTTCTCAAATCAAAACTATAGTGGCCGAACCACCAATCTTGGTTAAACCAGTGTTAACCCAACCTATTATAGTCTACCTAGCAACCTCAACTGAAGTCATAGGAGCGGCCTTGATACAGGAAACCCCAGAGCAAAAACCGATATATTTTGTGAGTAGATCCCTACAGAGTGCCGAAACCAGATATCCCAAGATTGAAAAAGTTGCCTTAACCCTGGTGTATGCTGCGAGACGTCTTCGACCATATTTTCAGAATCATCAGATAATTGTGAGAACAGATTATCCAATATCTAAAATTTTGAGAAAACCAGAACTTGCAGGTAGAATGGTGACGTGGTCGATGGAGCTATTAGAATATGGAATCAAGTATGAACCAAGAGGATCGATCAAAGCCCAATCCCTTGTGGATTTCATTATTCAAATGCCGACAACAACACAGCAGGAGCAATGAACATTGTATGTAGATGGCGCATCAAGCAAAAGAGGAAGCGGAGCAGGAATAGTACTTGAAGGACCAGATAACTTCCAAGTGGAGATGGCGTTAAGGTTTGAGTTCAGAACATCCAACAACCAAGCTGAATATGAAGCTCTTGTTGCAGGGTTACTATTAGCCAGAGACATGGGAGTCGAAAATGTCATTTGCAAAAGTGACTCTCAACTTTCGGTGGGACAGGTGCAGGGACAGTATCAGGTAAAAAATCCATTATTGATGAAATATTGTCATAAAGTGTTAAATATTATGCAATGTTTTAATAAGGCCGAAATGAAATATATTCCAAGAGAACTAAACATGAAAGCAGACTCATTATCCAAGCTAGCAAGCCAACAACGACAGGGGCAACATAATTCCATCATACAGCAAACTCTTAGTCAGCCAACAGTGAGTCTGGAAGAATGCTTCAATATTGCAACCTCAAAAGATGAATGGATAAAGACGTACATAGAAGTAATAAAGGGCCAAGAACAAGGAGTTGAACCGGATGCAAAAATGGCAAAGAAAGTAGTTAGTTTTGTGTTAATTGGTGATGAACTATACAAAAGGGGATACTCTGTGCCTTTGTTAAAATGTCTTTCAAAAGAACAAGCTGAATATGTAATTAAAGAACTCCGTGAAGGAATTTGTGGGCTACATTGCGGAGCTCGAACAATGGCAACAAAGGTTTGTAGAGCCGGTTACTATTGGCCAACAATCCGAGAAAATTGTGAATTTTATGTTAAAGCATGCAAAAAATGTCAAGAATTTGGAAGTTTATATCACATACCAGCACAGGAGTTGCGAGAAATTGTTTCCCCATGGCCATTTGCAAAATGGGGAATTGATATACTTGGACCATTCCCACTTGGACGAGGACAAACCAAGTTCATGATAGTGGCTGTCGACTACTTTACAAAGTGGATAGAAGCAGAAGCATTAACTAAGATAACAGCTCAGCAGGTCCAATCGTTTGTATGGAAAAATATAATATGTCGATTCGGAATCCCACACACCATTATAACTGACAATGGCAGACAATTCATTGACAAAAAACTTATGGAATTTTATGCAGATTTGGGAATCAAGTCAACAAGCACGTCGGTTGAACATCCGCAAACAAATGGACAAGCTGAAGCCGCAAACAAGGTTATTCTCGGACAGTTAAAGAAGAGGTTAGGAAGTGCTAAAGGTCTATGGGCTGAGAAGTTGCCAGAAATATTATGGGCATACAGGTGCACACCACAAACATCAACAGGAGAAACACCATTCAATCTCACGTATGGAACAGATGCAATGTTACCAGTAGAAGTTACTGAACCAACATTACGAAGGAAAATGGAAGATTGGAATATCAACAATGAATGCTTAAGAACTGACCTTGATCTTATTGAAGAACTCAGAGAACAAGCAAAAATAAAGGAAGCAGCAGTAAAAAGAAGAGCAATGAAGAGGTTTAATGCAAAAGTAAAGTTAAGAGATTTTAAGGAAGGGGATTTGGTCTGGAGAATGCGCACCGATGCTCGGAAAGATCCACGACATGGAAAGTTGGCATCCAACTGGGAAGGACCATTCAGGATAATGGAAAACTTACACAACGGAGCTTATAGATTAGAAACTCTAGAAGAAAAAGTGATACCAAATACATGGAATGCGAGTCATTTAAAGTTCTATTTTAGTTGAGACAGAAGATGTAAGCAAAAAACTTTTGTATGCATACTTATCATCTAATCAAGAAGAATTATCAAGTAACATCATCTTATTAGACTTTCATTCTTTTCTTTTCGGTCTTGGATGTTTTCACTACAGGTGAAATCCCTCCCGAAACAATACTTACTACTTTTCGGTCTTGGATGCTTTTCACTTCAGGTGAAATCCCTCCCGAAAAAATATACATCCTTCTTTTCGGGCTTGGATGTTTTCACTTCAGGTGAAATCCCTCCCGACAAAATTATTGACATAATTCTTTTCGGTCCTGGATGCTTTCACTTCAGGTGAAATCCCTCCCGAAAAAAGCAGTCTTTTCGATTCTTACCTCAACTCGCTCACAAGACATCTTCAAGCAATGGATATAAAACCAAGAGGATCACAACATCTAATTCAAACCTCGGCAATTAAAGGAAAGAGTTAGATCTATCCAAAATAAATTAAAGGTCAAGCCCCAAGCTGGTCCACGTTTTTGGTTAATCTCCTAACAATTGCAGAGTGGGAAAATTCTCCATTTTGCACTATAAAATAAAAGCCGAAAAGTAGTTTTTTGGTTTTCACGTAATAAAAACCGAAAAGTAGTTTTATGGTTTTCAAATAATAAAAACCAACAGGTAGTCTTGTTACTTTAAGGTGATACAAACCGAAAGGTAGCAATTACTCCAAGGCAATAAAAACCGAAAGATAGACTTATTGCTTGAAGATAATAAAAACCAACAGGTAGTCTTGTTACTTTAAGGTGATACAAACCGAAAGGTAGCAATTATTCCAAGGCAATAAAAACCGAAAGATAGACTTATTGCTTGAAGGTAATAAAAACCGACTAGTAATCTTGTTGCATTTGTAGTTTAGCATTTAAAGCATTTAACTAGAATAACCGAAAGCACAATCCCAATAGCGTTCGACCGAAAGGTTTATCATACAACCGAGAGGACAAAACCGAAAGGTTCTGATAACATTCAGTAAAATGCCGAAAGTAAGAGTCATAACGTAATATCTAGTAAATAACAAACAATAACTCAAACTAAAAAAGAGGAACAATATTCTTTAATTTCTGATAGGATTCCAAGAGGAGATTACAAAAAGGACGCAAACTTCCATATATAAGATCAACATTTCAAAACCAAATCATTCTCGTCATGTAAACCGAGAAACTATAAACAAAACATTAACATCTATATCCCCCTAATTTTCGATATTGATATCTTCGGCATCATTATCCGGAATCTCATTAGCAGGAACTAATTCACCATTATAAAAATCCTTCTTAACATCAAAATTCCCTTCATCAATAGGAATCTTGTAAAAATATTTTGCTTGTTGAAGAGCCTTCTCAAAACCAAGTTTATGTTGTTCAAAGATAAAGCTTTCGGCTTCAAAAACGTTAGTCCTCAGCTGATTTATCTCCTCATCCATAACTTTGATGGTGTTTTTGTCAGAATCATTCGCAGAAGATAACGCCGATACCTTTTCGTTCAAGACTTGATTTTCTTTACACAGTTGAACATTCTCTTCGCTAGATTTCAAGTTCTCATTCTTCAAATCAGAAATTTTCTTTCCAAGACCTTCTATTTCAACTTCTCGTTCCTTTTTCTGCTTTTTTATCCCTTCTAACTGCAAAGATAAAGAGCTCATTTTTTCTTTATACTCAGCAAAATCATTCTTCAATTTGTCAAACTCAGATAAAGCCACACAGTTTCCATTCTTCTCCTTCATCATCTTTCCAATCAAAAGATTTCTGCTTGACAATTCAATAACAGAATCTGCCAAAGAAGCAGCATCCATAGTCTTCAGCATGTTGTAAGACGATTCACCAAAAGACGTTTGAACAAACTTTGCATATTTAGTTGTAGCACTAAATATCGTTTCCGAGAGAGGTTCGGAAGAAACATTTTGACCATGGCGATGGCGCCGAGAAAACGAATGCGATCTCTTGCTATTTCTATCACGTTTTTTCGATTTCTTTGAAGGACCGGCAGCCTCAACATTACTTATCGGTTCAACCACTTCAACATTCACAACAGGTTCCACGACTTCTTCCACCACAAGATTCACCACATTCTCACGACGGGGAGTTACATCACCCACCTTGTTCAGCAATTTCGAAAAGTAAGATCGAGCTTTCAGATTAGTGCTTGCCATCAAAGCTGAAAATCAATAAAAAATTTAGCTAAGTTAAAAAACTCATCCTATAAAGCGCGAAAATGTGGAACAACCATGTACCAATAAGATCTTCTCGAGGATTTGGTGAAGTGTACAGTTGTAGCAAGGCGCGAGTGGGAACCTGGTACGAGAGCCGACTAAAAACTTCGATAACATGACGATCGGCCGCACCCATTGAATGAAACGATATTGAGTTAAACTTCATAGGATCCTTTGTCCAGTACAGAGGAAACCTTGGAGAATCTCCATCAAAAAAATACTCTCTTCCTACAGGCTCTATTAGAATTTTAAAAAAACTCCCCTTAAAATCTTTGTATGGTGATGTAAAAGGTTTAAGCAAACAAACATTGGATTTACTGATAAGGGATAACCACCCTGGCCGCTTCCCAGGCCGAGAGCTATAATAGTACAAGAAGGAAGCAAGACTGGAAGAAAGCGATAATAATTTACACAAAATGCTAAATGCTTGCATCGCAGCCCAACCATTCGGATGAAGTTGAGTAGGCGCAACATTAAGAAAGTTAAGAACACCTATTTGAAAGTTGTTCAAAGGCAACCGAATATGAAGATCTCTAAAAAAGCAAGCATAAAAATAAAAAAATTCATAACTATCACCCTCTCGGCCATGACAAACATTATCGGCATCTCCAACACGCCGAAAAGAAATAATATCATTTTTAATGTCAGAATAATAAATGTGAGAATGGGAAAGAAAACTACGAAGTTCGATAGCAGAACGGTACTTCGAAAAATACTCTCGGACTTTAGGATTAACCCATTGGTAACCTGTACGAAGATTTTTCTGAGGCAATACAATGCCGAATTCTTGAGGAGCATCAACAGTCTGTGCTCCATTTGAATCATTCATACAAGAAGGAGTAACAGATGAAGACTTCGAGTCTCGATGATCTTCTTCTCGCACCACTCGCCCAGTTGATTCACCACCCGCGCTCGAAAAATCATCAGAAGCAGAAAAACTTGAAAGAGACATATTACCTTTGCAAGAACTGATTACAGATTGAAAATGAGCTCCTTTTTTTTCAATAGGCAACGAAACACACTTTCGTAAAGGTTTGAAAGAAGAACCTATTTATAACCCAAAAATACACCCTAGAATTCGAAACGTTGTAAGCAATATGAAACCGTTCAAAAATTTATAATCTAACGGTTAAAACAACAAATTCACGTCAAATCAATTTAACTCAGCAAGCTACAACACAAAAACCGAGGCATTTAATATAAAATCAAATGGCAAAATTATTATATTTTATTAAGACACAAATATTTTTTAAGCTTAAAGTATTTCTGTCTTGGGGGGCCAGTGTACTGGTAGGCTAAAACCGAGAGGTTGAAGCCGAGAACTACATAGTAAAACAACTAAGAGATGTTAGGTTAAAACCGAGAGGTTTAGACCGAAAGTGAAAAAGACATAAAAGAATAAAACAAAAATATAAATATTATATAAAAATAAGAGCCCAATTAGATAAAAACTTACAAGAGGGGTGCACAAATAATAAAAAAGGTGTAGAAAGAAAGCCCAAGAGTAAAGGGGAAAGCCCATTAAAGAAACCTTATAAATAGGAGTTTAGAGTAAGAAAGAGGTAAGAGTGAATTTTATCTGATAAGTGTTATATCGTTTCTGACTTTGGCATCGGAGCGACTTGCAGGTACACCCCCCCACCTGTGGAAAGGAGAAGCCGAGAAGAACCTAGCAGAGTGAGAAGCCGAGAAGAACCTAGCGAGAGGAGAGGTCCAGAGTATCCGGCCCACGAAGAAACGAAGTCCAGTCCAAGATTAAAAGACTTGCAATCTTGTCAACTTGCTTCGAGTGTTCTCGGTCCCTGTTGTAAGAACTATACATCTGATAATAAATTTATATTTATTTTAATTGTATGGTATTTATAGAAATTGGAATCAATTCAAAAATAATTTTTTCCTTTTCACCACGATTGTGATTTAATACCTGACTCAGTGTATTTTGACTTAACCAAGAATGAATTGAGCTTAAACACGTCAACACACCTAAAACAGTTAAACTAACTATAAAGATAATATTAAGAGTTTCATTATTTAATTTATTAATTTATAATACTTTATGCCAAAATTTAGAGTTAACTGGCAAAAAAAAATAATATGATAACCTTAAAAACTCAAAATAACGAAATCACGAGTTGGTGTGATTTTTAAAATTTATTATATATTTTTAGTTTTACTTTACTTATAAAATTTAACTTTTATTAAATATTATTTTTGAGACACTAAAAAAAATGAGATTATATTTAGCGTTTCTGACGGTTTTAATCCCGTTAAGTACATTATCCGGGTCGCTAACGAATTACCAATGATTTCTACAAACCCTTAAAAAATATTTATTGTCCGACGGTTTTGAAACTCTCGTTATTTCTGAAATTTTCAAATTCTCCCGTTACTTTTAGGAAGTACATATATAAAATGATAGGTGACAAATAATAAAATTAGCTCAACGATTTTTCTCTATAAGTTATGTTGTTAAATAAACCTGTTATGTACACTTAAATAATATTATTATAAGAAGAAAATTGTAATGCTTATAAATCTTATTATTTAGATAATATCACAATAATTTTACATAATAATAACGAAAATATAATACAAAATAGTATAATAATTTCCAACCTTATTGTTTCTTCAATTAGAGAGAGAAGGAAACTCAAGTATATAAATTCAAAGGCCCTTTGAGCTTTTTTCCAAAAACATTTTATAGTATCCATTAATCCAAGGAATCCTCATAACCCCTTCACACCTCTAAACAAATCAACAAATAACAATGAACATTTTTAGTAATATTATATGGTTACATTTTTTTTTTTCGATTCAAAATCACCTTTAAAATATAAAACATTACTATAAGAAAAGGACAAACGGTATTCACCATAAATGAGAAATGATGGTCACAAAATATGTAAGGTAAATATGGAATGAGGGCAGAATTTCACTTCTACATGTCGAGGTATTTTGTCTCAACTATTTTCATTTTTATTTCTCTAACTAACACTCTTTTGTTTTTATTTATCTATCTAGTACTTTTTTTTTTATTTTTCTATTTAGCATGGTTTCAAAAGTAATAAAAAAATAATAAATAAAAAAATTCATAATTTTAATTTTGGATGCATTAAAAAAATAAATGTATTGGTTGTAAATATTTTTTTAATGATTGAAATAGTTAGAAATATAATTATTGAAGAAAGAAATGAGTTTTTACAAAATAAAAATAAAAAGTAATAAATTAAAAATATTTAGTTTATATTTTTTAGGAATGAAGAAAATAAAAAGTTAAACCCTACAACAACCTAAAAGTTGAATCTATAAACATAAATTAGTATTTATTATTATTATTATTATTATTATTATTATTATTATTGACGATGTAATCATGCTAATCTCAAGTAAAAAATACAGGACATAATTATAGAATAACTAAAGTCAATTAGTATTAATTAGTAATAAACACACAGTATCCACCCTAAATGCAAAATCCTAAAAAAAAACTAATATAAATGCTACACTTAATGCTTAAATATAAAAAAAAAACATAAAAAAATAAATAATTATTTTAAAAAACAACTACACGTTTACGGTTGTATATGTAAATATTGAAAATTGTTAAAAAAAAAAATTGAAATATTCAAAATTTTAAATAAATACAAATCTTAAATATTTGATGTCATTTTTAAATAAAAATATGAGATATATAAAATTTCTAAAATATTTAAAATTTTAAATAAATACAAATCATGAATATTTAATGTCCTATTTAAATAAAAATATGAAATATATAAAATTCATAAAATATGCAAAATCTTAAATAAATAAAAATCTTAAATATTTAAATTCCTATTTAAATAAAAATTTGAAATATATAAAATTTCTAAAATATTCAAAATCTTAAGCATTAAGTGTAGTATTTATATTATTTTTTTTAGGATTTTGCATTTAGGGTAGACACTTCAATATTATCTGTGTGTCCATTGCTAATTAATACTAATTGACTTTGGGTTTTTATAAGTATGTCCTATATTTTTTTTTTCTTGAAATTAATATGATTACATCATCAATAATAATAAAAATAAATACTAATTTATGTTTATAGATTCAACTTTTATGTTATTGTAGGGTTTAATTTTTTATTTTCTTCATTCTTACAAAAATATTAAATTTTAACCTAAACATTTTTAATTTATTACATTTTATTTTTATTTTATAAAAACTCATTTCTTTCTTCAATAATTATATTTCTAACTATTTTAAACATTAAAAATATTTTTTTACAACCAATACATTTATTTTTTTAATGCATCCAAAATTAAAATTATCATTTTTTTTAATTTATTAATTCCTTTCTACTTTTAAAACGGTGCTAGATAGGGAAATAAAAATAAAATAGTGCTAAATAAGAAAATAAAAACAAAATAATTGGAAAATAAAAGTAAAAATAGTGCTATATGAGAAAAATACTCCCACATGATACCTAACGATAAGGCTACTTTCAAAATTTTGGTGTGTCGTGTGACCAATATGTTTTAATGATCACTTATAGAATCCGACGATTGCAATATCTCAGCAACCAATCCCCACCATCTCTTTACCATTGGTTATTTTTTAATCTTAAAACAAATTACTATTGTTTTTTAATCATATAAACTACTTGAAAATCTCTATATAGTTTAGAGAAAATGATTCATAAAGAAGTATGATACTTTGTTTTAAAATTAGAAAAAAGACAAATTGATAAAATATAATAAAAGAAAACAAATAGGAATAGTTCCAATTTTTTTTTTAAGTTCTTTATATAATTGACTTTCATCCTCAAGAGACTTTTGTCCCATTTTTTTCTCAGATGATCTGCAAAATGGAAGAGAAAGTAAAGTATCAATTTTTTTCCTTCCTTGTTAACCTTCTTCGTGTACCATACAAACAAAACAGTGCCCACAAATAACTAAAACCTATGAAACCTCATAAAGTGAATAATAAAATAATTTCTACTGAATAACATTCTTCAACTATGATTTTTGATGTTGATAATTTGTTTCATAGTTAAGAACACTTCCTTTATCGGATATCTAATATATAAAAATAATTATAATAAATAGCATTCCAATTATAATATAATATATATATTAATTTAATAAAAAATTAAATATTACAGGTGATGTATGAAACATAGCAAAATCATGAGTAAATCTTTTAAATAGTTTTATAAAAAAAATTATCACTACCTTCATTTCATTAACTGTAATGTGAATATATAAACCTAATTTAGAACACAAAATTAATAAAATTAAATAATATTATGAAAGAAATAAATGAGTGATCCCTCCCAAATGTCACTCGCATTTATTCAACAACATTGGAAAACATTATATGGACTAGTGCAAAAATATAATATTGAAAGTTTGATGAATGATTTTAGACATGTGATTGTCATCAGATGCTGTTGGTCCTTTATCCTGCAACTAAACTAAAAAGTTTCGAGACATCACTAATATAATATGTTGGTCTAGACAATAAGCCCACCTACCTTATACTAAAGCACATTATTGTCTAAGAAACACATTGTTTCAAGCATGTTGCCCTAAATTAAGTTTTTATTAATGTAATTTGTGTATTATTTTGAAGAATGAGAAGACGAAGTATCATACTATGTGTTTTTTCTCCCTTTCTCACATTCCTGCACACACTGCTTCTCAGACCGCTATTATTTCCCTCCAAACCTTAATTAATTAAGACAACTTAAGTCATAAAAAACTAATTTATTTTACGTAAATAATTGTACGTAAGTAGTGGAAGGTATATTTAAGTATGTGATCTGCCATTTCGTTGTCATAATTTATTTGGATGATACAGGCTGTGACAAATACCATTTTTGTCTGCATCTATATTATTATTGCTCCTACTACCATTGAACCCCATCACTAAAAAAAATTAAAAAATTTAAAAAAAATAGAGCAAAAAGAAGTATATAGATATTGGAAATTAAAATTGAGATAAACTAGAAAAGGGACATGTAGGTTGTGAGCTGACCCAAGCATTACACTACATAAAAAGAAACTGATTTACCTAAAGACCAAGAAAAAAAATTGTATGTAATGTTGACGTCGGTAATTTACCTATGAAATATGAACCTGTGGGTAACAACAGTTCGTGGGTAATATCCATGAACAGCAGTCCGTGGGTAATACCCATGAATAGCAGTCCGTAGGTAAATAAGCATGTACATCCATGAAAATGAATGTTCTTTTTAAAACCTGTATAATTTAATGCAACACATATTTAATTTCAAATTCAAACATAACATAATATAAAAGTCAAGTCCACTTGAAACATCTAAAAATCCAAACAAACTTGAAACATAAGTAAAGATCCCAATTCAAAAGTCAAGTGAACTTGTAATGTAATTTGTTGTTCAAAAAAACTACAAACATAATCCTAATCCTAATAGTATGCATAATCATTATCGTCATGTTGTTGTTGCGTAGGTGGTTCCTTTTGTCTTGGTGGTTCTTGTGGCGATAGTACTTGTTGAGATTGTTGTGCAACGGAACTTCGTGCTTCAGGAGGAAGGAAAGGAAGAATGATACTAACCAATGATTTCACATGCTCGATGAGTTTATCATTGTGTTCCTTATAATTTCGAACTTCTTCCTTTAGCAACAAAACGCTTGGTGAATCCTCAAAGGAAGTTGAAGGTTGATTATAGGTGAGACTATTACCATGTCTAAAGTTATGAGCCAAGTCTCCAACCCTGTAGATTCGACCTTTCTTCTTGCCACCTGCGGCAAGAAGCCAACTTTCAAGTCTAATTTTGTCTTCCTCTGCAGAATCTATGGGGGATGATCCAGATTCTGATATACAAACCTCTGATCTGACTTGGGAAAGTCTACTATGAAATTCTTCCTATTATTGATACACAAAAATAATGTCATATGTACAATATGTAACTAAAATAAAGAAAAATAACAACAAAATATAACTCACGTGTGTACATCTCGATCTTTCATCAAGAAATTCACCATTACTTTTTCGTATGAGTCTACATAAATACCTCATCAATATATGCAGGACGACCTAACTGTTTTGCCTATAAACATCAAACATAAATAATATTATTCTTATGCAAAAGAATATCATCCAACTTCTTAAACTTGATATAATCCAAAGTACTATTATCAAATATCTAACCTTCAAACATTGTATAATAGAATAATACATTGTATAATAGAATAATACGTAATCATAAAACATAATTCAAAACTAATTACAAACAATATCCAATGCAACTTATATGCTTCCTGAATAAGTATGTAATCATAAAACATAATTCAAAACCAATTGCAAACAAATTCCAATGCAACTTATATATTTCGTGAATACATACCATGCGAATGACATGCTCATGTGTACTAATGGAGCCACCTGTGTGTAAAGAACCACCCGTGTCAGATGTTCGATTTTTTTGGTTTTGAATACACTTGGATCGAAAGTCAAGTGAATTCCACTGGGACAGCAAAGAAGTCCACACATCATCAAACATCCAAATAGGCTTTTTTCCATTTTTTCTAGCTTCCATGAACATTTCAGATAACCTATGTGCAACTTTTGAGTGGAAGTTTTTTTTAATCCTTTCCTCATCTTCAGGTTTCCAACAGACTTTTTTCCTATGTAAACACAAAATTTGTGGTTAAAAATGTGAAGAATTTTTTAATAGAACACTTTAAAGAAATAATAACTGAGAATTCAATTATGCAAAATGCTCAATACCAAAAGAAATAAACATTTTAATTAAATGAAACAAGTCTAATATAACAAGTATTGTTGATATTAAATATAAGAAAAAAATACTTTCAAACGTTTGAAGAAGATTTCTCTGTCTTCATCAGTCATTGAACCCCATGTAAGCCATGACTGACAATATTGTTCTTTAATGATGAATGTGATTGCCTGTGATGCAACCCTACATGGATGAAACCTTAAAAAAACAAGTAATAAAGAAATTATTAGATAATAAATTGATAAAAGAAATAATGTGAAAGATTTTATTTATGGTCATTACTTACCCATGACCATAAGGTGAAATCATAGGAAGAGCATGACCAAGAGTGTCATCCTCAATGTTTGATTATGCATCACCTCTATCAGGATAACTCTGTGCACCTTCCCCAATAGCACAATCATTGATTCTAGAAGGCATTGATAGCGGTGAGGGTGTTGATAATGGTGTAACCCTTGGCAATGGTGATGGTACTGATGATGTTGAGGGTTCTGTATCTGATGGAAAAGGCACTGATGCCACAACTGGGGTTGGGGAAGATGTGGTGGGAGAAATGTCTCTTATTGATTGAGAGGGTATGCTTGCAGTCCTAGGACATGGGAAAGATGCAGCTGTAGGTACAACATTTTTTGAGATAGGTGTGTGACTTGGGGTAGGAGAAGATGTATGTGAAGGAGTTGGGGATGAGGAAGGTACATGTGCAATAGGTGCATTTGGTGGGGGTGAGATATTTACTTTAAGCACATATCGTGGCCTTTTACTCTTCATTACCCTTTTCCCCTTATTTTGAGTAGATAAGTAAGGTTTTGGTTGGTCACATCCTCCTGAAGACATCTCTAACAAAAAAAAATTATATTATCAATTATAAATGAAAGGAACATACTGCAATTAAAAACACACAACATAATAAAAATTTCATTCACAAAATAATCATTATGTTATTACATAAACAATAAAATAACAACACTAACAATCACATAATGTAATCATAACACATAATTCAATTATCATCAAATTCATGTTCTTAATTGTCTTCTTCTGAATCATTTCGTCCAAGTTGCCCATCTTCACTATCCTCTCTAGTATAATCATCTTTAGTGTCCCCATTTTCACTACCTTCAAACTCCTCTTCATTGTCCTCTTCTTGAAAATCTTGAAATTCATTATCTTCTTCCACTTCTTCAACATGAACCTATGAATGTTGGAATCCCGAAATACCTTCAACTTTAATTACTTCATTTACATGTGACATTTCATCTATTTGGTAAGGAACATCATCTTCCATATCAAGAGATTCAATGTGACCTCTAGGCTTTGTTTTAATTGCAACACACCAACTTTTTTTGTCCTTTCTTGATGTTGGATAGGGGACATAATATACTTGTCTTACATTATGTGCAATGATAAATGGATCAAAGGGTAAATACCTTTTCTCCATGTGAATGTTCATAATTCCATATTTAGGATCCACTATTGTACCTTTATGTGATGGATCAAACCACTGACAATAAAATACCACCACTTTCTTCGGGGAGCTCGAAGAATTGTACTCTAGCTCATATATGTGTTCAATGATTCCATAGAAATCATCATGGCCTCCTTCCGTGAGCCCCTTTACATAAACACCACTGTTTATTGTTTTTTTCCCCTTGCTCCATGCATGAATGTGAAATTTGTACCCATTGACGAAGTAAGTGTGCCATTCATTAGCACATGTGAAAGGGCCATATGACAATTCCCTTAAGTGTATGTTTCTTACATTTAAAGGCTCACTTGTAACCTACAAAGGCAAGAGATACTGACTTATTTATATTTTTTTAGGTTATATAACACATAACTTAATCACATTGAGTTTGATCATACCTGACCCGTAAACCATTCAGGGAAATGTGCATGTATATCATTTGATGCATTTGATGAGCTTATTTGTTTAGATTGCAAGAATGAACTGTGAAACATATTAACACAATCAAGAATGGTTTATTTAGAGGATTAGTTTTGTAAAAAATTGAAGCCAATTATTTGATATACTCACTCGAGGTATGGTTTGACTTCGTTGCAATTGATCAAAATATGAACATGGACAGAGTTCCATTCTTTATGGTTGAACCAATGGATTAATTTTTTTCCTGAAGAACGACCAGGCTGGTTAAAGATGGATAACATTGATGGAAAACTTTCAATTCCACGAGGTATTTCATTTCTACGATTTCGTGGTGACAAACATGAAGTTCTTGAAATAGTGGGAACAAAAGTGAATTGTTTCTCGGTGCAAGTAAGATGCAAAAATTGATCCTTCAACTTGAGCCTTATTTTCCACTGAGCGTTTAGAATCACCCATAAACCTATAATTAAGTAAATTGGAGATGGATTTAAACAAATAAATGAAGTATTTTGACATAATAACAATAATATTTTTCATACCTTTCAAATGGACACATCCATCTATATTGAACTGGTCCACCAAGTCTTGCTTCATTTGCAAGATGAATTGGAAGGTGTTCCATTGAATCAAAGAATGCATGGGGGAATACTCTCTCCAACTTGCAAAGAATCATTGAAATATTTTCTTCCATTCTAACCAAGTCATGATCCTTCATTGTTGCCGAGCACAAATCTTTGAAGAAATGGCTAACTTCGATAAGTGGATTCAAAACATGCACTGGTAATGAATGCAATGCAATAGGAAGTAAACACTCCATGAATATATGCCAATCATGACTTTTCATCCCAAGCATTTTCCCTTTGTCTACATCCACACATCTTGCCAAATTTGAAGAATAACCATCAGGCATACGAAGTTCTTTTATCCATTGATAAACTAACTTTGATTCCCTTGTAGTTAAATTGTAATTTGCTTTTGGTTTTAGAATCTTCCCATTAGCTTGCAACTTTAACTCCAAATCAGGTCTCCTATAATGCAATGTTAGGTCTTTTCTTGCCTTATCATTGTCCTTTGTTTTACCTTTTACATCCATGACGATGTTAAATATATTGTCGAAGAAATTTTTCTCTATATGCATAACATCAAGATTGTGTCTCAATAAATTATCTTTCCAATATGGAAGATCCCAAAAGATACTTCTTTTTGTCCAATTATGCCACTCTCCATAACCTGGTAATTTGGACATGTGAGGCTCATCTATGACTGTTGGTAGATTCCTTTTCAGATGTCAACATAGGTGGTGGTCCACCCATTTCAACTTTGTCCTTTTTGAAAGCCTTTTTATTCCTCCTAAATGTATGATCATTAGGCAAGAACCTACGGTGTGAGTCAAACCAACTATTTTTTTTCCATGTTCTAATCTAACGGCCTTTGCGTGCTCCATGCAATATGGGCAAGCCAATTTACCTTGAGTCCCCCAACCAGACAACATGCCATATGCAGGGAAGTCATTAATTGTCCACATTAGACTTGCTCGCATCATAAAGTTTTGCTTCCTTGAAATATCGTATGTTTGAACACCACTCCACAATTTTTTAAGATCATCGATAAGTGGTTCTAAATAAACATCGATACGAGCCTTGGGATTATGTGGACCGAGAATGAGACAAATAAAAAACATATAGGGTTTAGACATACACATTTCAGGAGGAAGATTATATGGGGTGACAATTACTAGCCAACAAGAGTAAGGTTTTGCAGATGCTTGAATATATGGATTAAATCCATCAGAGCATAAACCAAGTCGTATATTACGTGGCTCAACAGCAAATTCAGGATTTAATTAATCAAAATGTTTCCAAGCTTCACCATTTGAGGGATGTCGTAGCACACCCGAAGGCCTTCTATTATCATAGTGCCATGTCATTTGTCCTGCAGTTTGCATGGATGCAAACAGTCTTTGTAATCTTGGAATTATAGGAAAATAGAACATTCTTTTTAGAGAAATTGGTTTTCTTTTACTTGTTCCAACTTTTGGGTCGTGATACCGTGCATGATGACAAAATATACATTGTAATAGTTGTCCATCATTTTTCCCATATTCATTGTCATAAAAAAGCATACAACCTTTTACACAACAATCTATCCTCTTAGCCTTCAACCCCAACATTGACACTAACCTCTTAGCATCATAATAACTTTTTGGAAAACCCTCTTTTATTGGTGTAGCATCCGACAACATTGTTGTGATAAAATCTAAGCATTGGTTGGGAACATTCCAATTAGACTTGCAAGCTAACAATTTCATACACATTGATAATTTAGAATCTACAGCCCCTTCAAACAATGGCTCATTAGCCTATAACAACAGATCATAAAATCTCTGAGCTTCTTCATTGGGAGGCTCCTCTCTGTTATTAAAATTAGATGGTTCAAATCTCTTATGTTGCCCAAGAGCATCATACACCATGTCTTGCATTGCTACAAATTGTTCACTTTCATCCACATGTACATCACTACTTGAAACACGAACTTCATCGTGATTGTCATTAACATGTGGCACTTGTTCACCATGATGAATCCAAATATAATAATCATACATGAAACCGTTTTTATAGAGGTGAAGCTTGACCATTTCAATTGGAAAAATCTTTTTACATTCACATTTATTGCATGGACATCTAAGCTTCCTTTCACTCAAATAAGATTGTTGTTGACAAGCTTTAATGACAAACTCTTCAACCCCATTCACAAAACTTTATTTTAAACCCCTTCTGCCAATATAGCATCTATCGTACATCCAACTACGATTTACATGAAACCATTCCATGTTCTGAAGCAATGACAACTAAAGATTGAAGTTGCCACAAAGATGCTTTTAGCCCTTTAATGTATTAAAAAAGAGTATTATAAATTATTTAACATTTGTATTTAAGCTGAACTAGCAAGTAATGTAAAAATCAATTGTGTTAAAAAATGTTGGCTTGTATCTTGTTCAGAGTTATATCTATGAACAAAGCATCTCTTAAACCAATATAAAGATATCTCTTAATAATAAAGAGTTTCCTAAATTATTGCATTATATGACAACATCAATTACTTATATAAGTTCTATGCAGGACATCAGTCACTTCCTAATCTACTTTTCTCCATTATGATATAAACAAACAATTATCATAAATTATAGGTCCAAACAATTATCATAAACTACAGGTCGGTCTATGTAGTATGTAATTTCAATTAGTACCATTTACAAAACAAAAAAAAAAAAAACAAAAAATAAAGCAAATTTTGGACCGACTTATTCTACTAAGAGAGGTTCAACATGTAACCAATTAGTGAAAATAATGTAGATCCTAATAAATTGCAATGGATACGCATATGAGTATACTTATTTAATCTATTTCAGAAAGACTTACCTCTTTTTCAACTGATATGATAAAAATCCTTAACTGTTTAAAACCTTCAAAGCAACATCCTGCAATTTTAAAAGTTCAGTCAAAATTATAATACAAAAATATTAGTTTGTTTTGAAAATATTTACTCAAGATAATATCTACTAAAAGAAGTTGAGAAAGAAAAATAGATAAATGATATCCCAACAATCAACAACCTAAGAGAATAGGTACTTAACTGCATTACCCAAAATACAAAAAAGAAAAATCTCTTTATCAATAATTGTATACTGTCAAATTGTAATGTATATTGTAATGTATAGTAAATTAATTCTAAAAAATTTCCTTATTTGCTCTTAATTATGCTTATAATGATTTTATAGCAAATATTTATAGGAATTTTATACCACAAATATAAACTTTGTTTGATTTACTATCTTTACAAAATTCGTTTCAAGTGATTATTAACAGTTTTTTTTATCTAAGAAATTCATTTTTGGTTTCTAAATTTTTAAATAGCCATCACAATATTGTAGGAAAAAATAGGGTATATTCAAAATTTACAAAATAAAATCACAAAGATGGAGTTTAGAATTTCCTTATTTTAGAAGACTTTGGTAAATGTGTTATTGTGCATGAGGTGGTTGAAAACTTGAGAGCAAAACTAGGATTGACCCGTTTGGTTTTCTTGCTTTCAAATGTTTACAAACAATAAGACATGTGCCCATGATTGTGTGATGTAAATTTTGTAAATTTCTTATGTTAATTAGACCCATATTAAAGGTAATTAAAGATAATTAATTGAGACTAATATTTTCATTTCTACTCTAACATATCATAAGAATATTTAAATCAAAACGCTAAAACAATTTGGCTGAAAGGGATCATTTTCTTTAACATCATTGCCTTCATTAACATATATTCAATGTTACAGATCTAGTGTTACAATTTCATTTTCATCCACTTACCTAATGTTAAAGTTTATGAATTTCTACTATATCTAGCCTTGTTTGCTATTAGCTGGTGAAGTTGATCACACAACAACAAACATGAAACATGAAACTTGTGACTTCAGACCCCAAAGAAGGATGACATTCTCTCAGGAACACTTTTGTATGTATAGAAATTTTTTTAAAGAAAATGAAATGAACTTCTTTACAAAATAAACTTATTTCATAAAAAAATTAATTTGTAATCTAACCTGCAGTACCTAACTCTTAGCCTAATCACTACTATCAACATAAATAAATTGTAATATAATATAAATAAATTGTGATATAAACATACTCACATGCTTTTCTGGGCCCAACTTTCATCTTCACCAAAAGTCCAACTTCAATATCTTCTTTTCTCAACTACACCTTCTTTTCTCAACTATAGTCCAACTTCAATATCTTCTTTTCTCAACTACACCTTCTTTTCTCAACTACAGTTTAACTTCGATATCTTCTTTTCTCAACTACACACAGGTAGATTAACATTAATAATTTATATTAGTTATTAATATGAAACTACTCATACAAAGGACAAAACAATAATATTGAATAAATCCCTATAATATGAGTTGAAACAGTCTCTGAGGACTTGGTGTAAGGAAATTCGACAAGATGGAAATGCAAGAAACAAACTGGAGTGGCTAAGGGTGGAAAAGGTGTGGTCTGAGGACTTGGAGTAAGGAAATTTGACAAGATGGAGATGCAAGAAACAAACTGGAGTGGCTAAGGGCGGAAAAGGTGTGGTCAGAGGTTGATGAGCTGCTACCTAAACCATCTAGGAGGTATAGCAGAACCACATTGAAGGCATGCAGAATAAGCCTTCTATAAGGTGGTATCTAGGTGGTATAATCGTTCTAGAATGATGTTTTAATTTACAGTAATCTAAGAATTCTGATTTAGAGTATCTAAGCACAATCATGAGCAATAAGCCTGCGGTGTGTCTGCAGGTCAGAGAAGTAGGTGCTGGAGAGGGTTGTTTTTTGAAGATTTTCTCTTGATAGGCAAGGGTGTGCTAGAGCTGTGTGTAAATGATTCATGTCCTTTAGAGCTATTCAGCCTTGGTGTGTCTCATTGGTAGAAGTAACAGGAAAAGGAAGCAGATAGAAGGAACATTGGTACTGGTTTTTCCAGGTATTGGTTAAGGTGGTACAAAAGCTGGGAGTAAAAATAGAAGGAACATTGGTGAAATTTTTTGGGAGCAAACAATGTGGCAACCACAGTTTTAGATCTCATATGTCACAAAGTGGCCAACTTTGAAATCATTATAGCAGGATGATCATCATTTTAAATACGAACAAATAGTTCATATATTAGACAAATGAATACTCAAACAAAAAAAAGAAAACTAAAGAAACTTAAGATAAATAATTAGTCCCACTTTATACACACAATCACCATCAATAAGGCATAAAAGCATAGTAATAAAATGAAAAAAAAAAGATGAATTAGATAAAAATTTGCAGTGTGAATCAAGAAGAACATAACACAGGAAGAAAAAAAAATTGTAATAAAGTGGAAAGAAACAAAGGTACCTTTTCATGGAATGGTAAACAAGGAACTGATTCAAATACTATATCTATTAAGTGAAAAATGTAATACAAAATAGGAGAGAAACTGCAGTTGTATCCGAAAAAACCTAAACAATGTTGCTTTAGTGGTAGAAATAGAATTTTGAAATCTAAATCATGGTAGCACTGCCATAACATGTGAAAAGCACTATTTTGGCCCCTATTGAAAACAACTGGGAGCATAGGAACAACTTTGTCATGTTGTTAGAAGATATAAGGAAGTGAAGGGAGAAAAGTTTCAAGGAAGTGAACAGTCTCACATAACAAGGGGAAAAACATACAAGATTGCAAGATCCTTTTAATGATTCCATATTTCATGACCATATGTCTCAATAGATCATTTTAATGTTCTGCACTAGTATTACCAAATTACAACAAAGGGTAGACATTAAGAGTTCCTAAATGTTCAAGACAAAAAAGGAAAAGACACATGTCAGACCTATAACTTACACATTCATTCCAAACACCTATAACTTACTTTTAGAAACTATTTCTTTGAATGAACTACTCATTCCATAAAGCCTTATTATTCCACTATCGTGACACATACTGATCTGTCACAGCTGCTAAGTCCTTTTCAGCTTTCTCAAGTGCTTCCATTTTATTGTATTTACTCATCCTTCTTCAGAAATTTGAATACAATAATGCCAGTAAGATCATGAAGATGTATATGACATGTAAGTTTATAAAAATAAATCATTAACCATCTGCACTAGAATTTGGACTCCTATTTCTTTAACTTTATATTTTACTGTAAAAAATAATTCATCAACATATAAAGGTCTTAATAACTCATTTACTCATTCTATTTGCATTTAAAAAATACAAGGGGGAGTAAGGTATAAATAATTAATGTGAGACTACAAAAGTAATGCAATTCAAATAATACTCACTGTTAATACAAAACAATCTCATCAAACTACAAATTTTTTGAAGTACAACTAACTTGATTCAGATGACAAATTGAAAAGATAGGACAAATTAATCACAGAAAAGAGCATGAAAAACATATATCATAATGAAATAGAAATTCAATATTCCCATCACAAATACAATGATCAACATTTAACATCCCATCAATCCTTTCTTCTTCTCTAAGTCATAGGCATCGACTATGTTTGGATCCAATGACCTTTGGTTCATGCTAATGTGAAGAGACTATATAGTAATGTGAAGAGGGTTGTGGGACAAAGCAAACTATGTACACAAGCCATTATTTATAGAGTGACTTTGACCTCTAAGACCAAAATAAACAAGTAAAGACTATATAGTAATGTGAAGAGGGTTGTGGGACAAAGCAAACTATGTACACAAGCCATTATTTGTATAGTGACTTTGACCTCTAAGACCAAAATAAACAAGTAAAGACTATATAGTAATGTGAAGAGGGTTGTGGGACAAAGCAAACTATGTACACAAGCCATTATTTGTAGAGTGACTTTGATCTTTAAGACCAAAATAAAAAAGTACACTAAAAAGGAATAAAATCCAAAGCAACATTTAACCCCAAATAACTCAATATTTGCAATATTTAGGGAACAAGATGAACCTACAATCTGGACGACAAAGAAGAACCTTGGATTAGCTAACAATCAAATACTGTCTGCAAGGAATATAACAAACCAATAAATAAATTAAGTAAAAAGCACAAGAATGAGATCTAGTTCAAGTGAAATATTCTATTACATTTTTACATTATAGTGGTATGTAACTCAAAGATTATAACGATGCAAACAAATTATTTTCACCTTCAGTAACTCCAGATAGTCAAAGACTGGTCTATTACTTCCACACTCAAGCTTCCAAACTTTGTAACCCCAACTTTCGATAAGTCAACATCAGGAACTTCAACTATCTTTATCTCAGAGATCTGTGTCAACATAAAATATTTAACCCCAATATCTAAAACACTTTATCATTGACAATAAGAAATGACTATTTATCTAGAAGATAGTATTCTTACTAATGTCACTTCCAATCCAAATCATTTGATAACACCTAGTTTTAAGATAAATGTTTATTCTTCAAAGTTCAAAAGGGCTAAGGCTAGCTCGCTTCCATTTATTAGAGCAACTTTGCATATGAACACAAAAGTCTATAGACTAAACATTGTAACATACCAACATCTGAAATATAGACTAAACATTGTAACATACCAACATCTGAAAAAAAAGGAAAGAAATATATAAAGACTTGAAAGAATATGTAATATATTAAGAAATATATTGCTACAAAATTCCATGCCCATACATTGCCCTTGTTCATCATGTCATACCCTTCATTACCGCAAATGAGTTCAGCTGAATAGCCAAATATGAAGGAACTGAATAGCCAAATATGAAGGAGCCAGTACGAGTTCTTGGAAAAGAAGACTTACATCCAAATTTTGATCCTGCACGATAGAAAACAAAATATCAGCTTCTCCACTTCAAGGTCCCATATGAAACAAACACTATGAGATCACAATAGGTTATCAATATCAATACATTTAAAGTATATTGTAAAATTCCCTAAACTGATAGAACAAAAATTTCATATAGGATTCCCAATTGAACCCAAGATAAAGATCAAGGAAGGAAACCCAATTGGGAATTCCGAACAGAGAAAAGAAAAGAATAGAATACAAAGAACAGAATAGTGAACAGAGAAGGAAGTAGAGGTAAGGGAATATGTGTATTATTGCTTATTATATTTCTTCCATCACATTAGGTATTATTTATAGGTTCCAAATGGTGGAAGCGGTGAGCCATCGCACCGCTCACCGCTCACCACCGCACCACTCACTTTAAATGTAAAGTAATCCACCTGAACATTATCCTACAATAAACGAAAGAAAAAAATTCAATACCTTTCAGGCCACCACGACGACGCTTTCACTGCATTTTCAAAGTCACCATTCAGGATTTAGGTTTACAATCACCAATACCAGATTAGGGCTTTTGGTTTCACAAATTGAAACCAAGAATTGAGGATTTCAGTGTAGATTTGGGAAAACACGAATTTGGGTTCAAATTTTGGAACGAAACCGAGACTAGGAACACAGACGAAAACGGGAACTGCAAAGTTTCATTCTTTGGCCGTTTCAGTGGTTTGAAGAGCTTTGAAGGTGTTACAGTTTCGATTTTCACATTCTCACGGTTTGGATGGCTTGGATTTGGATTTTAGAACCTCCATTTACATTCTCACTTTCAGTTTAGGAAAGTTGTTTCAGTCAAGGGAGCTAGTGAGAGAGTGGAGTGTTTCGGTGGAGGGAAACTATGTTTCTCAGGAGGAAATATAATTTTTATTTTTTTTATTTTGAAAATACTTTAAAATACATTAAAAACTTTCCTACCACCTTACTTTCGTACGTAAAGTAGCTTTCTCTTTTTTTAATGTTCAATAACATTACCTACGAAGTATTTGGTAGATAAAAACCTATTTACATACCAAAAAAGTTCATGGGTAATTATCCATGGGAAATATAGTTTTTTCTTGTAGTTTTAATTATGAGAAATGCTTAAATTATTAGTAAATTGACTCAAACGTTCTCGCTGATTTAAAAGTTTTTGATGTAGTTACTATTGCAATGTGCACTCTATCATTTTAATGCAGAAGAACAAAATATATTGTGATAGAAACTGGTAGTATATTAAAGGAAATAGATGATATTTTAGGAGAATAACTCCTTTGTAGAGAGCATGACAATGGCACTAGAAGTGTTTCAAATAAAAAAAATATGATCAAAAGTAATAAATAGTGAAGCTGATTTTGTAAGATGTCTCATTATACGAATGAGCATTGTAGCCAAACATTTTAGATAGGTAAAGGACCCAAACCTAAATCCCTAACACGTCCACAATGTTTTTGGCTTCCGAACACATAAGCTAAGGAATCGATTGTTAATATTTTTCTTCAGATATGAATGATGATGAGGTTAATTCATATGCTTGAATTTTTTTCCTACAAAGAACACAAGAAGAAATAAATTAAACTTACATTAAGTGTTATTGAAAATTATAGACTTTATTAGAATTGAACTTACACTAATTTCCTTCACTTTATCACTCACAAATACTCCATTAGCATGCTTATGTGTATCTATCCATATATCTCCTCTACTAACCCTGTGGCCACACTCATTTTTCCTATTAAAATGAAGAAAAAATTATATGACACACGGTAAGAGAGATTAAAACATAAATTTGACATGAACATATGTATTATTGTACCATTTCATCTCTTTTCCTTGCAATGCTCTTAGATCCACCCATGTGAGCAATAGTTTGCTTTATCTTATTCTCTTTATTTTTTAGAGCATTTTCCTAATCATCAACATATAAAAATTAATAAATTTGAATGTAAATGCCTAAAAAATGTTTTAGTTGTACATTTGTTTTTGAATTTAGACGGTAATCCACAAAAACAACCCAATGATCTCTATCTATTCCTTTTGGAGCCATTGTAATCAATTCATCTCTAGTACGTGTTCCATCATTCCTTTGGTGCCACAATTCTTGTCAGTGTTCTCTCCATTTTGTGTTAAGTGATTTAAGGACATGGTTTATATGAACATCAGAATGGACATCAAATTTAGCTTTCAAAACAGTCAACAATTAAAATTAACAATAATTATAACAAAATTTAATTGTAGTATAACTTTAGACATGATTTACCTGAATAGTGTTTTTAAGTATATATTCTTTGTAAACTTCAGGAATCTTCCTCCAACTAGAATAATCAATAGGAAATGCATTATAGTTTCTTGCAATACTACCTAATAACCTATTCATAATGCTCAACCATTTGCAATTGGTTGACCCTCATTATTCCATTTCACAACAGTCCTTTCATTAAGAGGTAGATGCTAAACATCATTGTTAGTTGTTTTGTGTTTCTCTTTCCTTGCTCATCTGTGAAATATTAAAAACATTTGTGTCTAAGGGATATAAGACTAAAAAGAAAAAAAAATAGTGCATAACTATATATAACATTGTATGATTTTAACAAATTTATAGTGGCTTTATACAATTTCCATTTTGAACTTGATATATAGTGACTTACCAATGATATCAATGAGCCATGCTCTTTTGCGGGCTGTAGGCCTTTGTTGATGTGCTTGCATCTCAACTTCCTCATTTTCTTCCTCTTCATTTTCTGAATATACATCTAATGTATCAGGTATTGTTGGTACATGCACATGTACATATTGATGTGGTGGATGAGAATCAAATTGAGGTGCAATTGGAGGTTGAACAATGAATGTAGGGGCTAAGTTGGTTTGACTTGTTGAACATATATTAACTTTCAAGGTTCCTGAAAATAAATCAACTCAATGAAAAAAAATTGAGTCTAATGGTGTGATTATTATTAAATTTGAAAAAGAGGTGAACACAAATTACTTGGCTGAGATGTAGTTGAAGGTGGGAGGGGAGCACGTTTAATACTTGTTGAGGTGTTGTGGGAGGTGCAAGGTGAGCATATTTAGTACCTTCTCGAGGTGCAAAGGGAGATGGATGGGGAAATGGAGATGAAATACCTTTAGGATTACTTGTTTCAGGTGTAGTTAGGGGTGGAGTTTGTACTTGAAGTCCTACATCAATCACAAAATTACAAGTGAATTACAAATTAATCAATATATTGAAGAATGCAATTGATAGATGACAAATAAATTATATGAAAGTTCATACATCTAGCTAGGTTTATAAGTATGTTGAAGAAGTGCAAGATGAATATACTTTTGTGTAGGTAAGGGTAAAGAAGGGTGAGTACTAGGCCTTGAAGGATGACTACTCACTTGAGTTTCTGACTTAGACTTACTTGAGTTTGCAAATTTCATCTTCAAGATTCCTAACAATCAATAAAACTCTTGAAGATGTAATATTATATATTAATGAAAATTAAAGCTCAAAATGTTTAATTGAACATATTACCTGGATGAGATAGATGATAAACTGCAGATGAACTATTGTTGTTGGTTTCTTCATCTTCAGGTGGTCTATAAAACAATAAGATAAACACCTAAATTTATGTAATTTATGGATGATATTATTGCTTCACATGCATAACAAGGATAATAAAAACACTTGCAAAGGTAATATTGCTTCACATGCATAACAAGGATAATAAAAACACTTACAAAGGTAATATTGCTTCACATGCATCACAAGGATAATAATTACATAAATTCAAAGTTGTAGGATAATAAATTAAATGAAATAGTAAAACAAATCTTGTTAGTTGTATATTTTCTTCCACATCTGTAAATAATGTTTCTACATTTTGTTGTTCAAATGGCTCAGATTCATGAAAATTATCAAAATCATCTTCAACCATGTTGTACAAGTCTTTGGGCTTTAAATGTACAGGTATGCACCAATTTTTATCAAACTCATCTTCTACATTATACACCATTTGAGCTTCTGATGCCTGGATGTTATGCTCGTCATCATTGTTATCACCAGTGTGGATCAAGCGTGAAAATTTTAGTAATGTAAATCCATACTCATCACTCATGATCCCTCTAGAAGTAGTTGTATTAATCCACATACATTTGAATAAAACAACTAAGAATTGACCATGGTAGTTTATCTCAATTCTATCTATCAATCGACCATAATACAACACACCCCTAAACCGCATTTGATTATCACTACTACTTGTATAACTCCTTGTCCCAAATGTACCAAACACTCCATTGTTTTGTGTTTTAAACCAAAGGTCACACTCCAATATACGAAATTTGAACCCATTAACATTATAGGCACTATACTACTTTGCACAATCAATCAGACCCATAGTTAAGAATTTCAAATCATCTGAATGGATACCAATTGATTCATTCCTTATCTAAGTAAGAAAAAAATCATATGAATTGTAATATAAATTGTACAGATAGGGGTCGTACGAGTGTTTACATGACTCGGCCCCACCATTGTGCCGAATGAACACTCACATGACTCAGGCTCCATCATTGGGCTGACCGACACCAAAACACAATTACAGGCTTAAGCAAGGTCAGCGAAGCTAACCCACGACTAGGAGCTAATTAACCCAGCCCTAAGCGCGGTCCAACTCCCTAGTTCGACCCAATGAGTAATACCCACTAAGGTAATATAAATATCACAGATTCCAAGAATTAGGTACGTCATTATCTACAGAGTAAACTCTGATGACCGAGTGTCGAACCCCTTTGTTGACTTGAGTGTAGGAGTGCCTTTTGTAGGTACCATCCGAGTCTGGCTGCAAGGAGACCGAGAGGTGTGACGAGGAAGAAGGAAAGAGAAGCTTGTAGGGAGGAAAATTGAAGCCCAGACCAAACAACCGGTAAAAGAGCGATACCAATAGTTCTTTTAGCCCCAACCCCATTCGAGAACAATTGGTGCCCACCGTGGGGCCGAGAGAAACTAAGTGAAGAACGCTAGCAGATGGTATCAACCCGAAGTATGGCAAGTGAGAAGATGTCTGAGGTTGAACAAACGGCGATGTTGTTGGCTTTGCAGAAGGAGATTGTCGAGATGAAGAGGAAAAATGAGAAGGTTATCAGGAGGAATGAAGAGGAAATCACTGCCCTAAAAAAGGAGAATGAGGAGATGAAAGAGATCATGGAAGGAGGACCTTTAGTGGAACCGACGAATCTGGTTGGAAGGTCCTTCACGACCCCTGTCGGCCCAAAGACTGTTGAGGAGCCGAAGAAAGATTCCCACTCTAGAGATGGATGGTGAGTCTCACCCGAACAAGTAGTTGAATATAATCGGGACCGCGGGTTCGAGCCACCGACACCTGTTTACCGACTTCATTATCTGGACTCCACTGCCAGAGAAGTAGAAAAGGTTCAACAGGGACCATTACGATGACACGACCAATCTCGATGAGCATGTGGATGTGTTCACTACGCACATGAGCTTCTACGCATCAGATGATGCGATCTTATGTCGAATGTTCCCTACCTCTCTGAAGGGAGGGCTTTGAGCTGGTTCACAAAACTTCCCCCAAATTCGATAGACTGTTTCAAGACGCTGGTGGCCAAGTTTGGTACGTAGTTTGCCACCAGCTGGCCGCACAACCTGACCTCCATTGCCTTGGTTGGCATTCGGTAGGAGAAGAGAGAGTCGTTGAGGGAATTCATCGACAGGTTCGGGAAGATAACAATGAACATTTGGAACCTCACCGAGGAAAGTTTTTGGGTTTCATGCTGACCCACCGAGGATCGAGGCCAATCCAGAAAAATGACGAATGATTGTGAGATGCAAAGCCCCCAAAACATAAAGGGGGTTCAACAGATGATAGGGCGTCTTACCGACCTCTCCAAGTTTGTCCCCTAGCTAGCCGAGAGAACTAGGCCGATGGTCCAGCTGCTCCGCTAGGGAGCTAAGTTCAGTTGGGACGAAAAGTGCGAGGAGATTTTCCAATAGCTGAAGGACTTCCTTTAGTCACCAGTTTTCATCCAAAAGCCGAGATCCGACCAACCAATTGTGGTCTACCTAACGGTCTCTAAAGAAGTTGTTAGTATCACACTGGTTCAGGAAGTGGAAAGAAAAGAACGGCTGATGTACTTCGTCAGTCAGAAGCTCCATGTAGCCGAGACAAGGTACCAAAGGATAGAGAAGGTGGCCCTCGTCCTCGTCCTAACAGCCAGGCGGATGCGCCCTTACTTCCAGAACGACTCCATCACGGTAAGAATTGACTATCCCATTTTCAAAATTTTATCTAAACCCGACCTTGCAGGGCGTGTGATAGGGTGGTCATTTGAGCTCTCGGAGTTCGACATCCAATACGAGCCGATAGGTGCAATCAAGTCTCAATGTTTGGCCGACTTTTCCGCCGAACTCACACCTTTATTGGACCTCTCAGCTGGATGGACAATATACATCAACAACTCGTCGAAAAAAACCGCATGAAAGCGGGAGTCGTCCTCGAAGGACCCAGTGATCTCCTACTGGAACAAGCCTTCCGGTTTGGGTTCAAGGCCACCAATAACCAACCCGATTACGAGGCTCTTCTTGCCAGATTAAATTTGGTGTACGACATGGGAGCTCGCGAAGTAACTTGCAAAAGTGACTCCCAAGTTATGATTGGCTATATCAAAGGGGAGTTCGAAGTTAAAGAATCTTTGCTCTAAAGGTATTATCACACGGTCAACAATAGCATCGCCCAGTTCCAGAAGGTATCGGTGGAACACATCCGCCGACAAGAAAACAAGCGAGCTGATGCGCTGTCTCGGTTGTCAACAACCAAAAAGAAAAGTCACCACAGGTCTGTCATGCAAATCTGGCTAAGGCAACCCAGCGTGGCAGAGGCCGAGTGTTTGGCGATCACCGGCGCCGAGTCCGAAACCTGGATGACACCGATCATCCAATACCTTATGTAGCGCACCTGTAGGTTGGAGGACGAGAAAGCTATGAAGCAACAATGTTCAAGGTACACGATGATTGACCAAGATCTCTACCCTAAACCCTAAACCCTAAACCCTAAACCCAGGACCAGGTTGAGTACGTCGTCAAAGAACTCCACGAGGGAGTGCGGTAGCCACTTAGGCACATAGACGATGGCTGCCAAGGTCCTTAGAGACGGCTATTACTGGACGACTATCGAAGGAGACTAGACAGAATACATGAAGAAATGGGTTAAGTGCCAGGAGTTCGGTTCCTTGCACCACCTCAAACCGGAAGCACTGCACAACATGACATCTCCAAGGCCGTTCGCCGTCTGGGGGATGGAAATCATTGGCCCCTTCGCTCCGGGAAAGGGTCAAACAAAGTTCCTACTAGTTGGCGTAGGCTATTTTACCAAATGGATGGAGGCCGAACCACTCGCGTTCATTTTCGTCAAGAACATGTAAAATTTTGTATGGCGCAGTATTGTATGCTGGTTCGGCGTACTGCACACAATAATAACCGACAACGATCGACAATTCATCGACCGAGGGCTTCAATCCTTCTACGAAGACCTCGCCATCAAATCAATAACAACCTCGGTTAAGCACCCCAGACGAACGAGCAAACCGAGGCTGCAAATAAAGTTATCCTGAATGAGCTGAAGAAGGTGCTTGGCAAGGCGAAAGGCCGATGGACAGAAGAACTGCTAGAAGTCCCTTGGGCATATCGCTAGACCCCAAAGACGTCTACACAAGAAACTCCGTACAAAGTAACGTATGATACCAAAGCAATGATCCCAGTTGAGGTCGGTGAGCCTACCATCCGGAGGCAACTGTTTGACCTGACTCTGAACAAAGAGAGTCTTTCAGTCGGTCTAGACCTGGTCAACGAGTTTCGAGAAAAAAGCAAGATTTGAGAGGTCGCATGCAAGAATCAAGCGGCAAGGCGCTATAACACGAAGGTCCGACCGAGGAGCTTCCAGAAGAGGGATCTTGTTTGGAGAATGAGAAGCGAGGCACAAAAGAACGAAGGAAAATTCTCATCCAACTGGTTAGTGTCAGAATATATGGCCTTAAACGAGAGGGGGGTGAATTGTTTAAGGTGGATTTTTGAAAACTTTTAAACATAGAATGAAAATTCTTTCATAGAACCTTGATTAAGGATTCAGTTTTTCCAAAACAAATAGCAAAAGCACAAATCTGGAAAAACAATTGGTTGTTTTACTGAAACAAATGGTTGTTTATACCAGTTCCAAAATATCAAAACTGAATTAAAGAGATAGGGATAGAGAAAATGTACACAGTTGTTTATACTGGTTCAGTCCAATCCAGAGCTACATCCAGTCTTCTCAGAAACCTTGAGGATATCCACTAAGCAATCACCACTTGATCACTTACACCACAACCAAGAGAATGACCTTGAAAACCTCAAGACACACTCTCCTTGGCCAACACTAAGATTGCTGATCTTGAACACCTCAAGAACACACAACCAATCTCAGCAACACACACAAACGAATTGTTTAGCAGTTTACAAAGATTACACTTGTTATAGATGAATATCTGAAATCAATACAAGTAGAATCCTATTCAGCACCTTGATCAATCTCTCAACTCTTTAGCAATCTCAGAACACTTTGAAAAACTCTTAGATTAATCTTTGTTTCAAGATTCTTAAAACTTAAAAACAGTTTTTCAGAATATATCTAAGAATATAGTTTGTTATCAAATCTTAACAAACTCTTAATTGCATTTAAAATTGATTGGTCAAAGCATTTAATGACTGGAGCGTATTCAGTTAAAGCATTTAAAGCTCTGTCAAAGAAAAAAGTTTTTCTGTTATGGTTTTAAAAAAACAATCGATTGTTTCCTCGAATCAATCGGTTGTTTTGTTACTTAACAAAATACACCATTCAAAAACAGTTTTCAAACTTTCTCAAAACATCTAAGTGTAAACAATCGGTTGTTTCGACAAAACAATCGGTTGTTTCGACAAAACAATCGGTTGTTTCAACTTAGTTTGAAAATCATTTTGCTTTGATAAAATTGAGATGCTAATTGCTTTGAGATTTAATCTAAGGGTTGATTACAACAAAGAACTACCCCAGAACAAGACTTAAACTAGCACAGCAGCATCAGGCAAAGCAGAGGCTTCATCATCCTTCAAAAGATTTGGATTCTTCAAAACATTGAACACCACTTGGTTCAACAGTTAGGACCCTTCCAAATCCGAGAAGTTGCAGGTTGGGGGGATACCACTTAGAGTGACTATCAGGAAAAACTGTACCGAGGACGTGGAATGCGACACACCTCAAATTTATTATAGTTAAATTAATAAAGTTCATGCACTTTTTCCATGTTTGGTCGTTTTTTCTCTAAGGAGAGTTTTCAGCCAGACAAGTTTTAACGAGACGCTTTTCTTCAAAGTTATGTTGTAAGTTAAATCTTTGCATCACTTGACACACAATTCGGTCTAGATGAAGCCCTAACCGGCATACCCTGCCGAAACTTAAAAAACTTGGTGCAGTCTGGATGAAGCCTTAACCGGCATACCCTGTCGATACTTTAAACCACACAATAATCAGACCGAAAACTTAACTTGCTCTAATTCTCGGTTCAATTAAGTTATTCCGACTGATTATTTAACTTGTTCGATTTGGTTATTCAATTAAAATATCGCATAGAAGAAAACGACTGTTTCATATATCAGGACGACAAGGAGGAGGCCACACCCCAACCCCAGAGGAAACGCGATTAAAGGCCACATCCCGATCGAGGAAAACAGAATACTAAAAACCTAAGACTCACTGGTCTTCAACTTCAGCATCCTCAGTCGCCGCAAGTTCAGCTACACTCCTCAGGGCCCTTACCTCGTCTCTCGACATGATTGGACCCTCAAACACTTCCATTTCGGGGTCGAAATCATTGGACGATGGTGGACCGTTGTAGAGGACATGGGTCTGGCAGATGACCTGGAAAAAGCTCTGGTTGATCAACTTCAGAGTGTCGTCAAAGTTCTTATCCAGCTTCGCCTCCACCGTCGCTTTCTCATGCTTCAACTCGGAGGTCTCAGCCTGTAGCACCGAGTTTCTGTTGTCCCTCTCCTCCACAACCTTCTTCAATCGAGCAATCTCGGATACTTTCTCTGTCACTTGGCGCTCCAGCTAAGCCGCCTGACTTTGAGAAATCTCCCTCTCGGTAGTTTCCCGAGTAAGCTTCGCCGCATACTCAGTATTAGCCGCGAAAGATTGCTTCAGATTCCCCGAATCCTCGGCCCTATCTCGAGGTATTAACGATGGATAATGGGATTATTCCCATATGGAAATTCCTCAAAAAATGAGAGTGTGTCGAGGGCGAGAAGAAGAAGCTAAGAAGGAACTATTCTAGATTTGTTTTGATAAAAGAAGAGCTATTCATGCGTAGCTTTTCCTGTCCCTTACTCAAATGTGTAACCATGGAACAAGTTGAGTATGTTCTCGACGATCTTAACTAAGGCATCTGTGGTGTGTAGTCGGGAGGATTAACAATGGTTGCTTGAGTGTTGCGAGTTGGCTATTATTGGTCGAACATCCAATCTGAATGTATCAAAAATGTCAAAAAATGCGAAAAATGTCAAGACCACAACAATCAAATACATGCCAAGTCGGACAAATCTACTGTGTGATTTCACCATGGCCCTTTTCCATTTTGGGGAATGTACATTGTTGGACCTTTTCCACTGGGTAAAGGTCAGTGCAAATTTTTGCTGGTCATCGTAGATTACTTTACCAAGTGGATATAGGCGGAACCATTTGCAACCATCTCGACTATCAAGGTTAAAGGATTTGCCTAGAAAAATATTATATGATAGTTCGACATTGTGCATATGATTCTCACGGATAATGGAAAGCAGTGCATTGATTGAGGCTTGCTTGGATTCTACGAGGGCCTCGACATCACACACGGCTAGCTCTGTCGAGCATCCCCAAACAAACGGATAGGTCAAATATGCAAATAAGGTTATCCTAAAGGAACTAAAGAAACGACTAGGCCCGACTAAAGGAAGATGGACAAAGAACCTAATAGAAGTTTTATGGGCATATCGATGCACCCCACAATCAGTGACATAGGAGACACAACACAATTTAATGTACGGGATGGACACCATGATTCCAATTGAGGTCGGAGAACCTTCCTTGAGGCGAAAAATGTTTGACCTAAGCTTGAAAAACGAAAGTCTCACCACCAACTTAGAGGTGTCCAATGAGCTTCGAGATAAGTCTCAAATAAAGGATAGGGCATGCGAGGTGATAGTAGCCATAAGGTATAATTCAAGCATTCCATCATGGAGATTTGGTATGGCCGCTGTAGAACGACACCCAGAAGACTAAAGGAAAATTTTCCCCGAGTTGGGAATGACCCTTTTGAGTTCGGGGGAAGGAAGAAACGAAATATACAAGCTAGAGCACTTGTCTGAAAAGAAAGGGCCAAGGACTTGGAACGTTACACACTTAAAGTTTTACTTTAGTTAAGTAACAAAATGTAGCCACCACAATGTACTTTTCCTAGCTCGGTCTTTTTCCCTAAGGAAGGTTTTGGCTGAGAAGGATTTAATGAGACACTCATTATAAATATACAAGCAATTGTGAAATAGGAAAACCAATTATCTAAAGAACAAAGAGTGAACCAACACATCGCATGAACCCACATGCGATATGAACCAACATGCCCTCATCTGGGAAGTGTGAACTAACACGTGACATGAACCAACATGTACCCATCCAAAAGGTATGAACCCACACGCGACATGAACCAGCATGCCTTTATCTGAAAGTGTGAATCAACATGCAACATGAACCAACATGTCCCTATTCAACAAGCGTGAACCGACACGCGACATAAACCAACATGTCTCTAATTGGAAACCATAAGCACAAAACAACACGAAGCACCCGATTTGAAATCGGTCGAAACCTGTAAAGAAAAGGAAAGAGCGCCTCACTCAGCCAACACTTAGCATTTAATTCGCGTTTAGTACTTATATATATATATATGTATATATATATATAAAAGATAACATGAAATAAGAAATTCTTGTAGTATTCATTTAAACCAAGCATTATGTCTTAGCATGTACAAAAAATATAAGCCATGTATGTTAACTTAAATACAAAAGAACGAAAGGAGTTATGTATGTCAACTCCTATTTAAAAAAATTCTATTAAAAAAGAAAAAACGAAGTTATTCAGCCCATCATTATCCTCATCCCCATCTTCCTCACAAACCATCATATCATAAATAGAAATCAAGTCGTCCTTGTACATGAACTTGGATGAATCAAATTTCTCTTCATTCGAAACTGGCCCCAGCCTCGACAGACGGCGGGCAGGACCTCTTGGATGACCTTTGAGGAGACCTTGGAGACTTCCCGGTGTTCTCTTTTTCCCAAAGTGGGAAGAGGCAGCAAATCGGTAACATGAATAAGAGAGTCGACCCACTGTCCTGTAAGAATTGATGGCTTAAACAAGAGGGGGGGGGGGGGGTGAATTGTTTTATCAAATATTTTCGCAAATACTTGCTTCAAAATGAATCCTTAATAAAAAACTCAGATAACCACTTAAGGAAGGCAATCAAACCATCAAACAAAATAGTTATCATAATTGGTTATTTATAGCAGCGAAATATCAAACAATTAGAGAGTTTGGGGGAAAGAGAGATTTACACACAGAGATTATACTGGTTCATTCAATCCCTGAGCTACATCCAGTTCTCAGTCAAACCACTGAGTTCCACTAATAGTCAATCACATATTACAAGTTCACACCACAAAGAGGTGACTTTAAATATCACAAAGCCTACTCACCCCCTTTGCATACACAACACCTCAAGACAGAACACCCTCTGTCTTTACAGGATTTCAAACACAAACAGTATGTAAAAGATGTACAATTACAAGATACTAAACAGGATAGAAAGCACCCGGATTTACAGAACCAGAGATCTATGATCAACATTTGTTGTTAGGTTTGATGGCAAGAACAAGAGGGGGGGGGGTGAATTGTTTTCAAAAATACTTTGCTTAGAATGAAACTTTAAGAATCAACTCAGAAAAGAAATTCAGAAAGCTAATCAAAATACCAAACAAAAACAGATAGCAGAAATTTAATCGGTTAAAACACGTTTCAACTGGTTGTTTATGATAGCGAAAAATATCAACTAGATAATGAAAGAAGAGACAAAGAGAATCACACACAGAGATTATATTGGTTCACTCTATCCAAGAGCTACATCCAGTCCTCAGTCAAACCATTGAGTATTCACTATGCAACCAATCACATATTACACATACACCACACACAAAGAGGTGACTTTGAATCCCACAAAGCCTACACACCCTCTTTGCACACAACAAACACCTCAAGCCAGAATCACACTTACTTTACAGGATTTTACAGCAGTTATACAGAGAGTAATATGAACAATTACAAGAACTTGAAAAGGGTTAGAAAACACCTGGAATCACAGTACACCAGAACCCTATTAATCAGTTATTTGAATCACAACAAAGCTCAAAGGCAATCTTGCTAAAACTTAGTAAAAACCTTTTTACAAACGGTTTGTAATCTCTCAAATCAATCACAATCAGAGTATCAAACTTTTTTGTTTCATCAATCTTTTTACGTTCAAAGGAAGACTCATTTTATAAACCTTGAAAAGCTACCGTTGATGACAGTTTTGAACATTCAAATCAGTTAAAATAGGTTTTCAAAAAATTGTTATGAAAACATACATTTAATCGGTTAAAATCACGATTTAACCGATTGAATGGTTTTGTCAGTTATACAACTGATTCAAAAAACAGTTTCAAAACACCTTTGCCAGCTAAGGGACAAACAATCGATTATCGAAACTTTAATCAGTGTTTTTCCCTTTGCATGGAAACACACTTTAATTTTTAAAACAGATTATAATAAGCTTTGTTTGAGAATCAATACTGATCTTACAAATATTCTAAACCCCATACCAAAACCTAAAACCTAAAACCTAAAACATCACACAGCTTCAGGGTTCATGAGGATTTTACACATCAAAGCTTCCCATCTTCAACAATCTCCCCCTATTTGATGGAGACAAATTCTTGGGATGCTTTTAGGAATGTTCTTTGTTTAGAATCTGTTAAATCCTGCAATTACTGAACAAACACAGAATAGTCTAGTCCAAACAAGTATGCACTATATATCAGATTTCAAAAAAATAGCAGAACCTGCATAAGAGCAATCGGTTATAGTACATAGATAACTGGTTGAAAAACTGTAAACCAGAAAACAACAAAACAACAGTTTAACATAATTGAGAACATTACAGCTCCCAACAACCCTTCTCCTCCTATTTGTCTCTTCAAATAGACAAATCAAAAGAAGACATAACTAAGATAAAGCATGCATATCAAGAATTCCTAATTCCTTTCGTAGATAATAGAACCTATCCTTGGATAAAGGTTTGGTGAAGATATCAACAAGTTGTCTTTCTGTTGAAACAAACTTGATTTCACAATCTCCATTGGTTATATGATCACGAATGAAGTGATGTCTTATTTCAATGTGCTTTGTCCTTGAGTGTTGGATATGATTCTTTGTCAAGTTAATGGCACTTGTGTTGTCACATAGAAGAGGAACTTTGCTAATCTTTAATCCAAAATCTTCAAGTTGTTGTTTGATCCATAAAATTTGCGCACAATAGCTACTAGCTGATATATATTCAGCTTTAGCAGTGGATAAAGCTACACACGCTTGCTTCTTACCATGCCATGAAATGAGGCTTGATCCAAGCAAGTGGCATGTTCCACTTGTACTCTTCCTATCTAATTTGCAACCTACAAAATTCGAGTTAGAATAACCTACCAAATGTATAGGAGATTAGATAGGGATACCATAAGCCCATGGATATTGTGCCTTTCAGATATTTCAGGATCCTTTTTGTAGCTTTGAGATGTGATTCCTTGGGGCAGGACTGGAATCTAGCACAAAGACACACAACGAACATAATGTCCGGTCTGCTTGCGGTTAGATAAAGAAGAGACCTATTAAACCCCTGTACATGGTTTGATTAACCTCTGGTTTATCTTCATCAGCTTCTAAATAGCAGTTTGTTGACATTGGAGTTGTTGCTGCTGTACATGCTTCCATCTCGAACTTCTTAAGGATGTCTTTGCAATACTTTGATTGGCATGTGAAGGTTCCTTCTTTGGATTGTTTAACTTGTAGACCGAGAAAGAATGAGAGTTCTCCCATCATTGACATTTCAAACTCCCCCTGCATAGCTTTGACAAAGTCCTCACAAAGTTTTACATTAGACGAGCCAAACACAATATCATCTACGTATATTTGTACTAAGATAATATCAGTTCTAGCTTTCTTAATGAACAAAGTCTTATCCACCTTACCTCTTTCATACTCACGAGATAAAAGAAAAAGACTTAGCCTTTCATACCATTGACGTGAAGCTTGTTTGAGGCCATACAATGCTTTCTTAAGCTTGTATACATGCTCTGGATGCTTGTGATCTTCAAAGCCAGGTGGTTGTGAGACATATATCTCCTCATTCACGATTCCATTGAGAGATGCACTTATCACTTCCATCTGAAACAATTTGAAACCACTCATACAAGAAAAAGCTAATAACAATCTTACCGCTTCCAACCTTGCCACAGGTGCGGAGGTTTCATCATAATCGATTCCTTCAACTTGATTGTATCCTTTGGCCACGAGTCTCGCTTTGTTTCTTGTAATGATGCCTGAGTCATCAGATTTGTTTATAAACACCCACTTAGTACCTATCACATTCATTTGATTGGTTTTTGGAACAAGAGTCCAGACTTCATTCCTTACAAATTGATTAAGCTCTTCCTACATTGTTGCTTTCCAGAATTCATCCTTGAGAGCTTCACACACTGATTGAGGTTGAATCTTTGAAACAAATGCAGTATGATTGCAGAACTCTGCCATATACCTTCTGGTGGAAACTCCTTTGTGGATTTGACCTATGATATTGTCAATAGACAGATCCTTAGGAACCTTCTAGTCTTTTGGCAAATCCACTTGCTGCAGATTTTCAATCGGTTGAATCGAGGATTCAATCGGTTGAATTTTTGTGTTGCTGTCAAGATTCTTTAAAAAGATGTTTTGATCATCCTCATCTGTATTGATCTTAGTTGCAGCTTGTTCACACTTGTTAGTATCATAAAAAATGACATGAATAGACTCCTCAACAGTCATAAGCTTTTTATTAAAGACTCTATAAGCAAGGCTATTAAGAGACTAACTAAGAAAGATACCTTTATCGGACTTAACATCAAACTTACCTAAGCTTTCTTTTCCATATTTAAGGATATAACACTTACAACCAAAGACTTTTAGGTGGTTCACGTTTGGCTTTCTCCCATTCAGCAACTCATAAGGAGTTTTCTTCAAAATAGGCCGAATCAGCACACGATTCATCACGAAGCAGGTAGTGCTCACAGCATCAACCCAGAAGCATTTTGGTAGAGCATAGTCATTTAGGATAGTCCTTGCAAGCTCTTCTAGAGACCTGTTCTTTCTCTCCACCACACCATTCTATTGGGGTGTTCTTGGTGCATAGAAGTTATGAGAAATCCCTAACTTGTTGTAGAAGCTAATGAACTTTTCATTTTGAAACTCCCCTCCATGATCACTTCTTATTGCTCCTATGTTGCTGCAGCATGTATTCTGAAGTTTCCTTGCACGCTTCTTAAATTCTGAATATGCTTCCTTCTTTGTGTGTAGAAAAAGTGTCCAAGTCTACCTGGAAAAGTTATTTACAACAACAAGACCATATAGATTTCCTCCAAGACTCCTAGTCCTAAAAGGACCGAAAAGATCCATGTGCAAAAGTTCAAGGGGTTTTGAAGTTGAAACATAGTTTTTCAAAGAAAAAAATTTTCTAGTTTGTTTCCCCCTTTGACATGTTTCACACACATGTTCTTTTTCAAATTTGAGTTTGGGTAAGCCATAAACAAGTTCATTTGATACAAGCTTATTTAAATGATTCATATGATAATGAGCAAACCTTCTATGCCAAAGCCATGATTCCTCATGCTTTGATAGAAGACAACCTATTGAGGAATGACTAGATATATCAAGCAGATAGATGTTGTTAGATCTCTTACCAATGAGAAGAACATCATTTGAATTAGGTAAGCGAATCTCACATGAATTGGTCCTAAAGGTTACTTGGTAACCTCTATCACATTGCTGACTTATATTGAGCAAGTTGTGCTTCAAACCTTCAACATAGAGCACATCATGAATAACAAAACTACTTTCATTACCTATTGTACCTTTGCCAAGGATTTTTCCCTTGTCGTTGTCACCGTAGGTTACCTGTCCATCTTGTTTGAGAGAGATGCTGATGAACCTGGATGCATCACCTGTCATATGTTTTGCACATCCACTATCTAGATACCATAGGTGTTGTTTTCTCTCCAAACAACCCTGCAAAAGAAATAAAATCAAGTTGCTAGATCTGGTCCCCTTGTGAATTTGGGTCCATAGGTGTTAATGGATTTCCAAGAATCATTAGGCTCCTTAGGAACTCATTTCAGAATACCCTTAAGGACAGAAAACTTTCTGATTCTACAGAACCTAACAGAGTGTCCCTTTTTTCACGCAATAGAAACAACAAACAACTGGTTGTTTTGATTTTTTAACCGATTGTTTTTTAGTGAAAGTTGAAAAAGGTTTTGTGCACCCAAATTGTTTGCTTTGGAGGTTAAAACCCAAACCAGATTTTCCAAATACACATGTTTGGGATGCCAACACATTTTCAAAATTTGATTTTCCTTTCGAAATGATATCAATTGTTTTCACAAGATATAAGACTTTCTCTTGAAGAGACTCACAATTTTTGCACAAATTTGAATCACATTTGCAAGAGGATTTTTCATGCATCAATTCAGAATTTTCTAAATCAGTTTTTGATTGATTCAAGTCTTTTTCCAAAACTGTGATTTTCATTTTCAACTTGTTGTTTTCACATTTCAATCGGTTATTTGAAAAAGTTAATCTCTTAGCTTCTTCATGAATTTCTTGGAAAGCATCAAGCAATTGAAAATAACTTTCACACTTATTAGGAAAGGCTATACTTAGTTGACTTGATTCTGATTCTCCCTTGGTCATTAAGCAGACTTCCACTTTGTTTTTAGAAGAGATTGAGCCAGCAGATGACTCTTCTTTATCCACCAAGTCACTCCTTGGATTCTTGTGCAATTCCTCAAGTGTGTCCCACATTCTCTTAGCTGAAGTGCATTCTGAAATCTTGAGCAATACATCAGAGTCTAGAGCAGACACAATAATATGTTGTGCCGTACAATCAAGATGTTCTTTAGAGGATTCATTAATTGCAGTCATATGCACATAGGTATTATTTGAAATAACATTCCAAATATTCTTATCTAAGGATTGCATAAAGAACTTCATTCTTATGCACCAAATAGGATAGTTTTAACCACAAAACAAAGGTCGTTTGTTCAAAGAGGCACCTTCCCCAAAATTTTTTTTATCAGCAATCAAAACAGAATTCAAAAAACAGAATTCAAAACTTAAGTAACTTTCAAGAACCTTACTATTGATGCCAATTGTTAGGTTTGATGGCTAGAACAAGGGGGGAGGGGGCGGGGGGGTGAATTGTTTTCAAAAGATTTTCAAAAATACTTTGCCTAGAATGAAACTTTAACAATCAACTCAGAAAAGCAATTCAGAAAGCTAATCAAAATACCAAACAGAAACACATAGCAGAAATTTAATCGGTTAAAAAACGTTTCAACCGGTTGTTTATGACAGCAAAAAATATCAAACAGATAATGAGAGAAGAGAATCACACAGAGAGATTATACTGGTTCACTCTATCCAAGAGCTACATCCAGTCCTCAGTCAAACCACTGAGTATTCACTATGCAAGCAATCATAGATTACACATACACCACACACAAAGAGGTGACTTTGAATTCCACAAAGTCTACTCACCCTCTTTGCACACAACAAACACCTCAAGCCAGAATCACACTGACTTTACAGGATTTTACAACAGTTGTACAGAGAGTAATATATACAATTATAAGCACTTGAACAGGCTTAGAAAACACCTGGAATCACAGTACCTCAGAACCCTATTAATCAGTTATTTGAATCACAACAAAGCTCAAAGGCAATCTTGCGAAAAATTGGTAAAAACCTTTCCACAAACGGTTTGTAATATCTCAAATCAATCACAATCAGAGTATCAAACTTTTTTGTTTCATCAATCTTTTTACGTTCAAAGGAAGACTCATTTATAAACCTTGAAAAGCTACCATTAATGACAGTTTTGAACATTCAAATCAGTTAAAACAGGTTTTCAAAAAAATGTTATGAAAACATACATTTAATCAATTAAAACCACGATTTAACCGGTTGAATGGTTTTGTCAGTTATACAACTGATTCAAAAAACAGTTTCAAAACACCTTTGCCAGCTAAGTGACAAACAACCGATTATCTCAAAACTTTAATCGGTTGTTTTTTCCTTTGCATGGAAAAACACTTTAATCTTTAAAACAGATTGAAATAAGCTTTGTCTGAGAATCAACACTGATCTTACAAAGATTTTAAACCCCATACCAAAACCTAAAACCTAAAACATCATACAGAGGCTTCATGAGGATTTTACACATCAAAGCTTCCCATCTTCAACACTTGTCACCACAACAAAGCTTACAAACAATCTTGCTCCTTTTGAAAAACACTTTCAAAACCAAATCTCTTTCTCAAATCTTAATCAATAGTTGTTGTATTTCTCGTTGTTATTTGATTTGAAAACGAAGCTATATTTATAGGCTTTGAAAAGCTACCGTTGTAGGCAGTTTTGATTCACTAAAATAGTTAAAATAGGTTTTCAAAATACTGTTATGAAAACACACATTTAACCGGTTGAAACAACGATTTAACCGGTTGAATGAGTCAAACAGTTACACAACTGATTCAAAAAATAGTTTCATAACTTCCAGCCAGCTAAGTGACAAACAACCAGTTATTTCGATAAATCAATCAGTTGTTTTCCCTTTGCTTGGAAAAACACTTAATTGTTTAAAACAGATTTAATCAAGCTTTGTGTAGGCTTCAATAATTGATCTTATAAAGATTCTAAACACCCTAATCTAAACCCAAGCCTAGAAAGTAGCACAACTTCAGGCTTCATGTGGATTTGATACATCAAAGCTCCCATCTTCAACAATCTCCCCCTATTTGATGGAGACAAATCCTTGGGATGCTTTTAGGAATGTTCTTTGTTTAGAATCTGTTGGATCCTGCATTCATTGAACAAACACAAGGTAATCTAATCCAAAACAGATAAGCACCATACACCAATTCTCACTAGGTGATTTCCAGAAGGTACATCAGCCAAAATCAGATGAGAAATCAATAATCATACAAGGGTGCATAAGAACAATTAGTTATTTCGCATGAATAACCTGTTAAAATTTTGTAAAACAGAGTATTCAACAGTTTTAAAAACTACAAATTTAAACCAGTTAAACAGTTCATCACAACATTGTTCAAAGCAATAAATAAAGAAGTTATTAAGAACATTACAAAACCAAACTAACTAACTTCTCCCCCTATTTGTCTCATCAAGTAGACAAAAGGTAGGATTAAAAACAACATAAAACAAAACCAAATGTTTAAAAACATAAACCAGAAATTTAAAATGAAGGACTATCCTCCCTTTCAAATTGTAGTTCCAAAATCTGTCTCTGGACTTCTTCAATTTGTTCATCCAGTGTTGAAAAACGTGTGTCCATGTTGTTGAATCTTGATTCACACAAATCATGAAGGTTCCTTTGATTTTCAGCAAAGGTGTCCATACGATTGATCATCAACCTCTCAAAAGGTGACATGGTAGTCATCCTTTCACCCATATTGATGTCATTGTGATCATCCTCTTGAGTTTCAGCAGCAGGTTCATCTTGCATTGCTGCCTCCTCAGGTGCATCACCTTCATTTGTTCCACTTGGGCCATCTTGGTCACCATCTTTGCTCACCCATCTTCCACCAATCTTAGTAAATCCCATCTTACTAAGGGATCCACTATTGATTTCCCTTTAGGGCTTGATTACCTCAGCAAGCTCTCCTTCTATGTTCACTTCAAAATAATGAAGAAACTTAGAAATCAAAATGGCATAGGGATAATGAAAGTCACATAACCTTATGGCTTTTTGCATGAGTTCTTTGATGGTGTGAATCTAGTTGATCTTCACTTTGTTCATGATACAGTAGATCAAAAGGAGATCTTCTTCAGAGGGGGTTGAATGATTACTCCCCCTAGGTTTCAGAATCCATGAAATTATGAAAGCCACAAGCCTTTCATCAAGCTTTAGTCCACCAACTGAAAAATTCCTCACTTTAGAGTGGGGATTCTTGAGACAACCTTTGTAAAACTGGATTTTGTTGAACTCTTCCACTATTCCAAGGTTTCCCCTATTGATCCTCATTCCAGAGGATTTCAGTCCTGTCACAACAGACCATACATCACTTGTGATGACCATATTTACACCCTTGACATGTGAAATAAGTGAGTTATCACTAAATTGGAAGTTAGTGTAAAATACCTTCACTAGATCAGGATATATGTTCCCAGTGTGCTCTAGGAATCTCTTCAATTTTTGTTCCTTGAGAATACTTCTCACAGAATCCAGCTTCTGCTGTTTCATCCACGTGAAGGAAACCACTTTTGGTGTGTTCACATTCTTTCTACTTGTTTCAAGTAGATACTTGTTTATGAGATCAGCATCACCTGAAAACCAACCTTCTAGTTTTCCACTGCTCTTAACACCCCTGGATTTCATTCTCTTTGCTGAGGGAGGAGTTCCAACCAGCTCAAATCAGAAACAAGCTTTGGCACACTGCAGAAAAAGATTAAAACAGAGAAGAGAAGAAAAACATATTGTATGTGTGAGAGATGGCAACTAATTGCATTGCCTTATGTAGCCAGAATTCATGGTCAAAGATGGCATAGAGAGAGATGTTTTCAAACAAAAAAACGAATCAAATCTGAACAATAAAGCTGACATAATCAGTCAAATCAGAAGGTACATATTCACATGTGATTTTGACTAAGCATTAAAGGCAAATATGATTTTCAAGATAAAAGGAATCTGATCTATTAATAGCAGATGCAACAAAGTTAAACTGTATTCAAACATGCAATTAATACAATTTTGACCATACACGTCATTGGGTTGAACAGAATCACAAACCAGAATTTAAAAATTAAAAATAGATTTGCCTAGTGTTTGTTAGAGAGAAAACAATCGGTTGAATTTCTGTTATGATGAAAAACAAATAGATTTTCAATTTCATATGTTGTATACAATCAGTATTGCTTACAGGAGATCCATTGTATAAAAAGTACATGGAATATACAGTAATTATGAATCAAACATAGAGTATAACTACTGAATTGAATTTAAGGAACAATTGTTCTTAACAAAAAAGAACTAAGAACTTCATTTTTAGATTTCAGATTACACAAATGTATGTAGTTCATGAAATCAACACTAGACTTTGACATGTACAAAAATCTTCTTGAGGTCCTGTCCTTACTGAACCTTCAAGTAAAGTCAGAAATCTGCAAAACAAAACTTTGTCAAATTACAAGATTTGATCCCTTAAAGAATTTGAGACCTTCTATGTTAGATTTGTCTTTTGAACCAGCAATACATCTAGGAATCCACTTAAAGATGCCCTTACATACAAGAGATTTACGAAACCTGCACTACCTGATAGAGTGATATTTCTTCATGCAATAGAAGCATGTAACAACTAGTTGAAACAAATTTTTAATCGATTGTTTTTCTGATACATTTGAAAAAGGTTTTGAAATTTTATTTTCCTTGCTTTGAGGATAAAATCCCAAACCTGCTTTTCTAAAAACACAATTCTAAGATGCTAGAACATCTTCAAAATTGGACTTTCCAGTTGTAAGCTTGTCCAAGGTTTTCAAAAGATAGTGGATCTTCTTTTCAAGAAGTTCACAATTTTCACAAGCTTTTTGTCTTACAACTGCAAGAAGAATTTTTGTAAACTAACTCCAGATTTTCAAAATCTTCTTTTGTCTTGCTTAGCTCTTCCTCTAGAAACTTAACTCTATTTTCCAACCAGTTATTCAGTCCTTTCAACTGGTTGAGAGGAAGTTTCAATCGGTTGGCTTCATCATGGGTTTCATTAAAAGCATCAAGCAATTGATAGTAGGTGGTACCTTTACTTGATGAAGTAGAACTCATGCTACTTGTTACTGATGCTAGAAAATACAGATTAACTTCCTCATCATCTGAAGAACTTGAGGATGAGACATCATTATCATCCCATGCTACATATGCTTTCTTAGCTTTTCCCTTTTTTTCTTTTTTGAAGTCTCCCTTTTCTTTGATTTCATTGTTTGGACAGTCAGCCTTGATATGACTCTGTTCTCCACAGCCATAACAAGTATAGTTATTAGAATTGAATTCACTAGGTTTCTTTGAACCATACCTTTTAGAAGCTTGTCTCTTTCTCAAGAATTTGCTTAATTTTCTTTATAACAGACTTATGTTCTCCTCTTCACTTTCACTGAAATCTGGTTACTGCTTGCAAGCCTTAAGAGCTATGCTCTTGTTGTGCTTGTCTTCACTCTCTTGAACAACAAGTCTATGTATTTCAAGCTCATGCTCTCTAAGCTTACCAAACTGAGATGCAACAGTCATTGAGGTGAAATCCTTCGATTTAGAGATAGCAGTGACCTTTGGCTGCCATGTTCTATCAAGACACTTTTGTATCTTGATGTTAAGCTCCTCCTCATCAAACTTCTTACCAAGACTCATAAGATGGTTCACAATGTGAGAAAACCTCTTTTGCACATCACAGATAGATTCTCCCTTTTGCATTCTGAAGAGTTCATACTCTTGAATCAGAGCATGCTTCCTAGCTCTCTTAACATCAGTTGTGCCTTCATGTCTGACCTCTAAGATGTCCCACATTTCTTTGGTCGAGCTGCATTGTGAAATCCTGAAAAACTCATCACAACTTAGAGCAGATGTTATAATATTTTTAGCTATCCAATCAAACTTAGCTTTCTTATTTTCTGCCTGCTCGGATGAAGGTTTATCAACTAAAACATCATCTTTTTTAACTTGAGGTACAAAGAGACCGTTTTCAATTGATTCCCAAATACCCTTATCAGTTGAGTGTATAAAGATTTTCATTCTTACTTTCCAAAATTGTTAATTAACCCCACAAAACAGTGGTGGCCTGTTTATAGTAGCACATTCCCCAAAAGGCATTTTATCAGCCATAAAAAAGATTTAAATAAAAAACAGAAATAAGGACTTGAGTAATTTTCAAGAACCTAGCTCTTGATGCCAATTGTAAGAATTGATGGCTACAAGAGGGGGGGGGGGGTTAAGTGTTTTATCAAAGATTTTCGCAAATACTTGCTTCAGAATGAATCCTTAACAAACAACTCAGATAAGCACTTAAGGAGAGCAATCAAACAATCCAACAAAACAGTTATCAGAATTTCAACCATTTAAAGTCACGATTTAATCGGTTGTTTATAGCAGCGAAATATCAAACATAAAGTTTGAGGGAAAGAGAAATTTACACCCAGAGATTATACTGGTTCACTCAATCCCTGAGCTACATCCAGTTCTCAGTCAAACCACTGAGTTCCATTAGCAATCAATCACAGATTACAAGTTCACACCACAAAGAGGTGACTTTGAATCCCACAAAGCCTATTCACCCCCTTTGCACACATAACACCTCAAGACAAAACACTCTCTGTCTTTACAGGATTTCAAACACAAACAACATGTAAAATATGTACAATTACAAGATACTAAACAGGATAGAAAGCACATGTATTTACAAAACCAGAGATCCTATGATCAGCACTTGTCACCACAGCAAAGCTTAAAAGCAATCTTTCTCTTTTTGAAAAACACTTTCAAAACCAAATCTCTTTCTCAAATCTGAATCAATACTTGTTGTATTTCTCGTTGTTATTTGATTTGAAAACGAAACTATATTTATAGCCTTTGAAAAGCTACCGTTGTAGGCAGTTTTAATTCACTAAAACAATTAAAACAGGTTTTCAAAATACTGTTATGAAAACACACATTTAACCGGTTGAAACTACGATTTAACCGGTTTTATGAGTCAAACAGTTACACAACTGATTAAAAAATCAGTTTCATAACTTCCAGCCAACTAAGTGACAAACAACCAGTTATTTCGATAAATCAATCGGTTGTTTTCTCTTTTCTTGGAAAAACACTTAGTTGTTTAAAACATATTTAATCAAGCTTTGTGTAGGCTTCAAGAACTAATCTTACAAAGATTCTAAACACCCTAATCTAAACTCAAACCTAGAAAGCAGCACAACTTCAAGCTTCATGTGGATTTGATATATCAAAGCTACCATCTTCAACACGTCTGAATCTTCAATCAAAACTTCTTCGCCCTCCGCCATTGTCTTTCCCCGACTTTGGTGAAGCTACTTCGACATGAACATAGCATCTAGAATGTGCTGAGCCATTATACTTGGAAAAATCAACAAAGTTAAAATCGAATGATAATTAACATGTAAATAACGACCCACATATCGTTCATGTCCACCCATCAGTAAGAGGATTTGTATACAACAAGAATCTTCTGGGTGGGTAACCTTTTAAGAAATTGATCTAGTACATTAAGCATGTATCGATCTTTCAACGTCATAGACGACCTAGTCCATGAACTTCAGCGAACCAAATTTCGAGTCTAGTAAAATGGATACCTCAAATTATCGTTTATGTCAAAAAATAGGATTGATTGGACGGTTATATAAACACTTTAAAATATTAGCCTTTAAAGTTTTTATAGGAAGAGGTAAAGGGGGCAAACAAAACAAAAGCACGGATTGATATGACTGAGTCTGATTGTTAGGGAACCAACATGTCGCAAATCAAGCAAAAGACTTGGAGGGCCGCCCACGAGTTCGGATAGAGCTGCGTGGGGGCGATGTTCAACACACAAGAGCACCCATTGTGAAGTCATCAAGGAGAAAGCAAATAAGAAGGTCAGTAAAGAAACATGCATACACACAGAAGAAGTCGGACTCGACACCCTCTCGGCCATGACACACATTAACAATTGCACAACATTTGTTGGCTAAGATAATGCCAACTTGCGCATCCAAACTCTACATAGGGGCACTCAAAGCGAAGGATCTGACCAAAGAAGATCACCTATATTGGGAGAAATGCTCGGACACCTTATTATCTACCCACTCATATCTCGTGCGCAAGGGCAAGTTGTTTTCACCTTACTCCATAGACAATTGTTTGACTTGGTCAGGGGCATCCTCCCAGCATGAACCTCTCTCAGATTCCATCTCAAAGTACTACTTTCTTTTATAACTGAGGAATCCCCTGGAATTTTCCCGATACGCCCACCCGAAGACGACTAGGAACTCAACGAAAGAGACATACTAACATAGAAAAAAAGAGAACTCTCGACACCTAGCCACTATTCGAAATAAAGATAAAAGTAAGTGGACCCCATGAAAATGACCCACTTATTTATAGGAAGTGAAAGCGAACTACAAGTGTCACAACCCTCGCAAATGTTTAATCTTTTCAAATAGAATGATTACGATGAATGTTGCACGAATCCCAAAGAGTTACAAATCCCGCTAAGAGGACGAAACTTCTATAAAACAATGTGACTCTATAAAGAAAATGCTTTACGAGCTAGAGTGCTGGTGTACCATCAATACCAATGGCCGAATGTCACCCCTCGTGGATGATATGACTGAGTCCGATTGTTAGAGAACCAACATTTAACCTTTTGTACAGTGCAATTAGCCTCGTCAAAGGTAAAATCTTATTTTAACATCGAGGCCTTCTCTAATACATGCCAAAAACTAATGATCCATTAGAACCTTATAAATATGCATTACATCTAGAACAAAGGTAAATATCATTGAACCATATGTATTACTTTCATCTACCTAAATCCTAACTTAGACATTGAAGTATATTTTGTAAATATCCATCCCGCTCTCCAAGATCGAACAGAGGACAAGAGAGGATAACAGGTGCAATTAGCAACAACAAAAGCACCCCTTCCGATCCAAACAGGAGCAATTATATTTTTATGTAATCAACAAGATTTGTAAGTTAAATTAATAAACAATTATAAGAAAGAACAGACAGCGCCATCACACCTGTACTTTGGTAGTTGTATAAAAAATTATGTATTATAAATTCAAATAAATATAAAAATACCCTTTGTTTATTATACATGGGAAGGTTTTGAACTTTATATATTGGTAAAAACTTAATGCACTCCAACGATGAAGTGCCTGTTCAATAGCCCTTCTGACTTCGTCTCATGTTCCTGAAAAATGGAGGTATCATCGTCATCTTCTTCCTCAACAGCAATACTATGTGTGGTGACTGTCATCATAGCTGTGGTTCCCGTATTGGTACTGAAGACGCTGAACTTTCTGTGGCTTAGGCCTAAGAGGTTCGAGAAGCTTCTAAGAGCACAAGGTCTTCATGGTGATCCCTACTCCCTTTCACCCCCTTCCTCCAACCAAGACCAGCCTCCACAAAACACGCCTCCTTCTCAATCTTTTGTTCTCTCCGATGATGTTGCTCCTTGCCTCTTCTTGCCGGTTTACAACACTGTCGCCAAATACGGTTCACTTTATGTTCCTTCCTCCTATATATATAACTAACTTCTAGCTACACATAACTTACACACAGGTCAAACAAATATTTGAGCAGTTGCTAATAATTGAATTATTTGCAGGGAAGAATTCGTTCTTTTGGGAAGGCATAACACCAAAGGTCATCATTACTGATCCAAATCACATCAAAGAAGTCTTCAATAACATTCATGATTTCCAGCAACCAAAGCTAAATGGCACTGCCAAGTTCTTCACCAATGGACTGATAAGTTACGAGGGTGATAAGTGGGCTCAACATCGAAAGATTATCAACCCTGCATTCCACTTAGAAAGATTGAAAGTAAGCTTATTAATTTAATTTATCAATAAATAATATTTTTTTATAGTATTACCCAAATTTTACTCAATTCCTCATGCAACTCTATTTACACTTTTATTTCTCCATCTATCATTTTTTTTTTCTAAAAAAATATTTTTAATGTTTAAAATAGTTATTAATGAATAAATAAATGAGTTTTTACAAAATAAAAATAAAAAAGTAATAAATTAAAAAAAATTAGTTTATTTTTTTTAAAATGAAGAAAATAAAAAATTAAACCCTACAACCACATAAAAATTGAATATAAACATAAATTAGTATTTATTTTTATTTTTATTATTATTATTGATGATGTAATCATGTTAATTTCAAGTAAAAAATATAGAACATAATTATAAAAAAAAATCAAAGTCAATTAGTATTAATTAGTAGTGGACACATAGATAATATTAAAGTATCTTCTTATTTTTAAGCATTAAATATAACATTTGCATTAGTTTGTTTTTTATTTTTTGGATTTTGCATTTAGGATAGACACTTCAATATTATATGTGTGTTTACTACTAATTAATACTAATTGACTTTGATTTTTTTATAATTATGTCATGCATTTTTTTACTTGAAATTAGCATGATTACATCATCAATAATAATAAATAGATACTATTTTTTTTTATAAATTCAACATTTATGTTGTTGTAGGGTTTAATTTTTTATTTTCTTCATTCTTAAAAAAAAAACCTAAACCTTTAAAAAAATTATTTGGTTTGTTTTCTTCAATTTTGGCTTCATTTTTTAAAAAAATTATTTATTTGTTTTCTATTTTTTTAAAAATAAAATAATTAATTGAATTGTGAAAATTTTAAAAATTTGATACAATTTTTGGTTTATAAAATTTGAAAACATTTATTGGTTTTTTAAGTAAAAATTTAATTAAAAATAGTGTTAAAATCTTAAACCTTACACAATAAAAATAAACCGTAACTGAAAACGTCCAAACTAAATCCTAACTTGGAAACCTTAAACTAAAAAAGGTAAAAAAAATGTAAACCCTAAGAATGAAACATAAATCATAAAATGTATAGATAAATCCTAATCCCTAATTTTAACCCTATCCTTACTTTAATGTGTAAACCGTAAACTTAAGACAAAATACCCTGAATCGAATCCTAACCGTAAACTCCAAAGATAAAACTATTTAAGACATCATGAAATAAGTTCTTTTAAGTTTTTAAATATGTAATAAAACTAACACAGAATTTTGTGACTTTTATTATATATTGTCCAATTATGGAATATTATTTCATTAATTTCTTAAATAGTTTTACGATTTCTGTTGTTTGATTTTATACACATGGAACATGATTTACCTATTATTGAAATAATTTTTGTTTTGCCCATGTCAAGAATATACATAGATAGCACCATTTCCGAAAAAAAAAAAACCTTTGAATCAACAAGTACAAAAAATTTGTATACTTTTATAATGAATTTAAAAATTTTACTAGTTATGATTTCTGATTGGTTAAATTGATGTACTTTATTTAATTTGTGTTTAATAGTGAAATTAAAGTCTTAATTGATACTTAATTGGCAGAATATGCTACCAGCATTCTCCCAAAGCTGCAATGATGTAATTAGCGTGTGGATGGGAATGTTGTCATCAGATGGAAAATGTGAGATTGACGTTTCGCCTTTCCTTCAAAAACTGACTTGTGAGGTAATTTCCAGAACAGCTTTTGGAAGCAGCTATGCAGAAGGAGAAAAAATATTTCAACTTCTAAAAATTCAGGGGCGTCTTATCAGGACTACAAAGGACATGAATAAACCAATATTGTGGTAAGAACACACTTATTCTCGGTATAATGTGATTACTAAATTAAGCATGTTTTAGTTTTATTGAAACTGAACTCACCATGAATTTCTTAAGAACCTCAGAGAATCACCCTAAAAGCTAGTCATTGTAGATAGAGATTAAGCTTTACATAGCCGCAAATCACTACTATAGTGATGACAAATAACTATGAATTACATACATGTTTTGATTTAAGGTATATTTGATATCTGTTTTCAAAAAATATTTGAAATTCAAAAAAGGTGGCATACCTAATGACTAATACAAGAACTAGAGTTACTGTTATCAGAATTCAAGGAAATTGAACTATCTTAGTTTAGTAAGAATAAGTATAAGTCTCATAAACTAGTCCTTTCCTTCATAATTAATATGCATGTTTCTAGGCATATACCAACACCTGCCAAAACGAAGATGAGAGCAGCTGATAAAGAAATGAAAAATTCAATTCGGGTTATGATAGAAAAACGAGAGAAAGCCATGAAGAATGGTGAATCCTGCAATGAAGATTTATTAGGCATACTCGTGGAATCAAATCAAATGGAAATCCAGGGAAATGGAAACAATAAGAGTGTTGGAATGACGATTGAAGAAGTAATTAGTGAATGCAAATTATTCTACATAGCAGGGCAAGAGACCACTTCAACTCTGCTGGTTTGGACATTGATCATGTTGAGTAAATATCCTGAATGGCAATCACGAGCAAGGGAGGAAGTTTTTCATGTTTTTGGAAAACAAAATCCAAACTTTGATGGGTTAAGTCTGCTTAAAAATGTATGTATCACATGCTTTCATTTGATTATCTTTATTATCTATTAAAAATACATTTTCATGCTAACTTGTGCACAAATGTTTCTTCCTAACTTGTGCACAAATGTTTCTTCCGTAGATGACCATGATTCTATACGAGGTTCTAAGGTTATACCCTCCCAACCTTTACTTCAATCGCACTCTTAAGAAGGACATGGAACTTGGAAACCTGTCACTACCCGCAGGAGTAGATGTTACCATGCCAATACTTTTAGTTCACCAGGATGGTGATATCTGGGGTAATGATGCAAAGGAGTTCAAACCAGAAAGGTTTTCTGAGGGAGTTGCTAAGGCAACAAAAGGCCAAGTCTCCTTTTACCCATTTGGATGGGGTCCTAGAATTTGCATTGGCCAAAACTTTACTATGTTGGAAGCCAAGATAGTGTTGTCATTGCTTCTGCAGAATTTCTCGTTCGAGCTTTCTCCTGTCTATGTACATGCTCCTGCACTTATGCTTACTTTGCAGCCCAAACAGGGGGCGCCCCTTATTGTGCGAAAGCTATGATACTTAATCATATTTTGACCTAGAAGGTCATGGTTTGTAGGTTGATTCAAAGTATGTATCTTTTAAGAACTTGTTTGTAATGCATGTGTTTGAATTGCGTCACGTGGTTTAGTGACAAAGTATTATTGGTTGATGCATAACGAAAAGAAACAAATACTTTTGTTCTTATAAATTATCCAAGACCGAATGTCACTATCAAGTTGTTTCTGTCTTCTCTTCATTCCGAACAATCTTTTAGAATTATGAGAGGGCGGGGTACCTGTAAAGATACTCTTACGTTCAACATAGACGAGTTCTATAAGGAAAGCCAAATGCAAGGTTCAGAGTAATGCTACCTTTTACCATGGAGGTCCCCTCTTATTTATATTGCTTTGGTGGGCCTTAATTTGTTAGAGCGGTTAAATCGGACCCAATAAGAGATAATCTTGCTTTGCTACCTCCTAATTGAAATTAGCACCCTTATCCTGTGATTTGACGTGGATGCTGGTTTGTGCCAAAAGGCCATTAGGACGTCTGATTGGGCTACCATTCGAATTTCAGGTTCGTGGTATAACACTTGCTCCCAGGCTTGAGTCTTTGTGAGAAAAAGAAAAGTCGTGAAACGGGATTCAGCCGCATTGTCAATCGTTAAGCGTTTAACCGTGGGGTATGGCATTTTGTTTATGGTGGTGATGACGCGACATGTGATTGACATATCGTGTCAGTTCCTTTCTCTCCTTTTATGCTTTATCTGGTCATCTCCTCGGCCTACTTAAGGTAACCAGCCATGTCTTCTTCTACATCTGATAGCTCTACCCTAAGAGCAAGGTTATCAAACTTGCGGGTTGACTCTTAAACTCGTTCGAGTTTAAGAGTCTAGTGGTGACTCACGAGTTAACTCGTGAGTAGACTCGTTTTTTGCAAACTCGGAGTGGACTCAAGCAGACTTGCTGAACTCGGTGCAAACTCGCGAGTTGGAGCCCAAGTCAACGAGTTCACCTTGCCTCGTGTTTTCGAAGTCTCAAATCTCCACGCCTCGCCTCCACTGTGCTTCGCCTTACCTTCATCGTGTCTCGCCTCGCCGCACTTCCTTGCGCTTCTTCGCTCCTCGTTGCAGCCCCGTTCAGGTCTGCGATTAGGTTGGGTTGTGCTATTGCAGTGCATGGCTGTGGATTTGAGGGGTTGGGAAATTTTAATTTTAGGGTTTGTTTATAGGGGAAGATTGGGGGTGTGCAGCTGTGGGTTGAGAAGTTGGAAAATATTAACTTTAGGTTTGTTGATAGGGGCAAATTGGGAATTATCCTGAAAGTGATTTTTAAAGTATTGGGTCAGATATTTTTTGAAATAAGATTAGGATAAAATTATTTTTTATTATTTTGATTTTGGTTAGTACAATGAAAATGTGGAATTACTGCTCAAATGTGTAACAAGTGAAATGTAATTATGCTTTAAAAACATTTAATAGATATATTTAATATTATAGAATTGGTATATGAATATTTTTTTATTGAATTTTTACACAAAGTAGATTCTTACGAGTCTATTAGTCGGGTTTACGAGTCGAGTTTACCGACCTTCCAGGAGTCTACTTAGACTCTCGAGTTTGATAACTTTTCCTAAAAGTGTCTAGAATTGATGGCACCATTTTGTAGTGTGAGGTTGTTCATCTCTTGGACACTGATTCGACCAATTCTGAGAGTTCTTCAGAGTCTTTTCATGTCAGCGATAATGCTGTAGCGGGTGTGGCTGCCGAGGATGTTCGTCCTTCGGCCGTCCCAATCACCGATGCTGCCAAACAAGGTGCCCTATCTATCCGGAAAATCGAGTATGAGTAGGTTGACATCAACGTACGAAAGCATATTTCTCGATTTGGCACAACCACCTCGTTGAAGTCCTTTAGCGCTAGTGTAGATATGTTGAATTCGGATGCCACGAATGGGACTGTTTCCATTCGGAGGTGTTCGTCTTTCGACGTTGTACCGTCACTTTTGAAGAGGGGAAAGCTCTTCTATAAGGAGCTTCGAAGACAAAGACGGGATGTTGTCGGCCAAGCTCTTCTTGCTCAAGTCGAAATTGTGGAACCGTTGCGTTCGGTTCCGGCTAGAGAGACACTTCCACCTCTGACTCCGCTTAAGGTTGGGAGGAAAAAAGAACATGAGAAATCATCCCGTCGCTATTTTGATAGGTCATCATCCGAGAGATCCCATAAGCGGTCACATATTGAGGCCGGTACTAGCTCGTCTCGGGACTTCCTTGGCCCGAATCTCCATTTTGGTGACAGGATCTCAATCTTGCCGGGCTCGGCAAACAAGGAGGATGTGAAGTTGGCGACATCTTCTAAATTGGCCTAATCAATCTTGGAGTTGAGCGCTCGAGTTCTTGTTCTCGGCAAACGAATGGGTATCGCTCTCAAGGCTCAATTGGCCGAGTCCACCTCCTCACTTTGTTATTATTATGAGACAGAGGAAATTAAAGGTTCTGATATAAACTAATGTATATTATTGTGTGTTGATAAAGAAGCAATTTATACATAGGGTAACACATGGGTACCCTTAACAGCCCCCCCCTAAATGCATGGTTGGATTAGCTATAATCATGAGTTTATCCCGTACATGAAGAAACAATATGCCAGAAACAGGCTTGGTAAGTGGATCAACAACTTGAAAGCGTGCAGGAAGATGAAGAAGTTGAATTTTCTGCTTCTAAACTTGATCACGAACAAAGTGTAGGTCCGGTTCAAAGTATTTCGTTTTAGAGTGCATAACAGGATTTGTATTGAGCAGAACAACACCAAGATTATCATAATACAACTTTGTTTTTGAAACTTGAATGCGCAGCTCAGAAAGAAGAGACTGAATCCACACAATTTCAGCAAGGAGAGCTGCAACTGCCCGATATTCTGCTTCCATACTACTTATGTAAACCGTTTTCTGTTTGTGGGATGACCATGAAATAAGATTATAGCCCATGAAAATACAATAGCCAGTGGTGGATTTGCGGTCATCGACGTCAGCACCCCAATCTGCATCTGCAAAGCCAATAAGAGAGGTTGTCGAGTTGTGGCGAAGGAGCAATCCATGTGTAATGGTGCCAGCTAAATAACAAAGAATTCTCTTTACAGCTTGCCAGTGGTGAAGTTTCGGATCAGGCATAAATTGACAAACACGATTAACAGAGTAAGAGAGTTCAGGCCTAGTTATAAGAAGATATTGAAGTGTACCAACAACTGACCTATACAGTGAAGGATCATTGAATGATTCAGAAGAATTTTTTTGGAGACGCGAAGAGGATGTCATAGGCGCGGGTTGAGGTTTAGCATGGAACATATTTGTTTTCTGTAACAGCTCACGTATGTGTTGAACCAAGTGGTGTTCATGTTTTGAAGAATCCAAATCCTTTGAAGGATGTTGAAGTCTCTGCTATGCTTGATGTTGTTGTGCTGGTTTAAAGCTTTGTTCTGGGGCAGTTTATATGTTGTAATCCACCCTGTGATTAAATCTAAAGCATTAGCATTCTCAATCTTTGTGAAAGTAAAATGTTTTTCAAACTAAGTTAAAACAACCGATTGTTTTGTCGAAACAACCGATTGTTTATACTTAGGTGTTTTGAGAAAAAGATTGAAAACTGTTTTTAATGGTTGAACTGTTAAAGTACCAAAACAACCGATTGATTCTAGGAAACAACCGATTGATTCGAGGAAACAACCGATTGTTTGTTTTGGGACCATAACAGAAAAATTGTTTTCTCTTTGACTGAGCTTTAAATGTTTTAACTACTTACGCTCTAGTCATTAAATGCTTTGACCAATCTTTTAATGCAATTTAAGAGTTTATTAAGATTTGATAACAAACTACATCTTTGAATAATTTAAAAAAAAAAAAACAGATTTGACAATTAAGAATTTCTGACAAAGTTTTTCCAAATAGTTTTTTCAAAGTGCTGAGATTGCTAAGAGTTTGTTATTGGTCAAAGTGTTGGAATATGATTCTGCTTGTATTGATTTCAGATTATCTTCTGTAACAAGTGTAATCCTTGTACTCTATTGAACAATTCGGTTCTGTGTTTGCTGAGATTGGCTGTGTGTTCTTGAGGTGTTCAAGATCAGCAATCTTAGTGTAGGCCAAGGAGAGTGTGTTTCTTGAGGTGTTCAAGGTCATTCTCTTGGTTGTTGTGTAAGTGATCAAGTGGTGATTGCTTAGTGGATTTCCTCAGGGTTTCTGAGAAGACTGGATGTAGCTCTGGTTTGGAGTGAACCGGTATAAACAACTGTGTACAATCTCTTTATCTCTAACTCTTTAAATTCAGTTTATTTGTTGTTTGCTGGTATAAACAACCGATTGTTTCTACGAAACAACCGATTGTTTTTCTGGTACTACAGCTTTTGCTTGCTGTTTTGGCTAACTGAATTGCTGAATCAATTGGTTCCTGAGATAAATTCATTCTAGTTTTGAAAAGTTTGCGAAAACCCTCTTTAAACAATTCACCCCCCCCCCTCTAGTTTAAAGCCATTTTTTCTAACAATTGGCATCAAGAGCTTGGTTCTTGAAAGTTATTCAAGTTGATCCTAAAATTCTTTTTAAATGGCTGATAGACTACCTTTTTGGGAAGGTGCTTCAATTAACATACCACCTTTGTTTTGTGGTTTGAACTACCAGTTTTGGAAAGTAAGAATGAAAATATTTATGGAATCTCTTGACAAAGGAATTTGGGATGCAATTGAAAATGGTCTTTTTATCCCAAAGTTTGAAAAGGATGGATCTGTCATTGAGAAGCCATGGTCTCAATGGACTGATGTAGAAAGCAAAAAGGCCAAATTCGATTGCATTGCCAAAAATATTATAACCTCTGCTTTAAATTCTGATGAGTTTTTCAGGGTCTCGCAATGCAAATCATCAAAAGAAATGTGGGACACTTTGGAAGTCACTCATGAAGGAACAAATGAGGTGAAAAGAGCTAGAAAGCATGCTCTCATCCAAGAGTATGAGATGTTTAGAATGCTTAAAGGAGAAACAATTGCTGAGGTGCAGAAAAGGTTTACGCACATCATCAATCACCTTATGAGCCTAGACAAGACCTTTGATAAAGAAGAGCTGAACATCAAGATCTTGAAATGTCTTGATAGAGCATGACAACCAAAGGTAACTGCTATTTCCGAATCTAAAGATCTAACATCATTAAGTGTTGCTTCTTTGTTTGGAAAGCTTAGGGAACATGAGTTAAAGATGAATAGACTCAACGTTCAAGAGAGTGAAGATAAGCACACAAGGAGCATAGCCTTGAAAGCATCCAAACACAAGGGAAATCAAGATTCTAGTGATGATAGTGATGAGGAAAACCTTAGCTTGCTATCAAGAAAATTCAGCAAATTCCTAAAGAGAAACCGCAACAAAGACAACAACAAGGATAGGTATGGAAACAAGAAACCCAATGAATTCAATTCAAATAACTATACTTGTTTTGGTTGTGGTCAGCAAGGTCATATAAAGGCAGATTGTCCTAACAAGAGCAAAGAGATAAAGACTAGTTACAAGGAAAAGAAAGGCAAGACAAAAAGAGCCTACATAGCTTGGGATGAAAATGAGGTGTCATCATCAGGTTCTTCATCAAGTGAAGATGAAAAAGCAAACATATGTTTGGTAGCTGAAAATGATGATGAATCTTGCAGCTCAAGTGAGGTAAGTTCACGTGCTTCCTTAAATGAACAAAATTATAGTGAATTACTTGAAGTTTTTCAAGAAACACATGATGAAGCTAATAGATTGGTTCTTTCAAACAACCGATTGAAAGATCTTAACAGTTGGCTTGAAAAGAAAGTTAAATCACCTGAAGAGGATCTGGAAAAAGCAAAAAGTGATTTTGAAAAATTGGAAAATCATTTCAAAAATGCCTCTTACAAGTGTGATACTCTCATTTGCACAAATTGTGAAAATCTTGAGAAAAAGGTTCACTATCTTATTGAAACTGTGGACAAACTTTCAAAGGGGAAATCAAACTTTGAGAATGTCTTGGCATCTCAAAGCTGTGTTTTTGGAAAGGCTGGTTTAGGCTTTAATCCACAGAACAAGCAAGATAGGTTTTCAAATTTTTTTTCAAGAAAATTAGAAAAACAACCGATTGTTAAGACGAAACAACCGGTTGTTACATGCTTTTACTGCATGAAGAAAGGTCACTCTGTTAGGTTCTGTAAAATTAGAAAATATTCTGCTCCAAGAGGTTTTATGAAATGGATTCCTAAGGGATGTGATGTTTCTAACTGCAAAGAAAAGTCAAACGGACCCAAATTTGTAAGGGGACCAAATCTTGCTACTTGAAATTGTTTATGCAGGAAAAATAAAGAGAAAAAGAAGAACTGAGTCATCTGATCAAGTTGTTGAAGAAAAAGGCAGTCATTGAAGTTGAATCAATACTATGCAAAAGACCTCAACAGTGAAAAGAAGCTTCTTGATCAAAAAGCACATGGCTCATTGAATAATCAACATAAGGATAAGACTTTCCTTTATTTCTTCTCAATTTCTGTTTCAAAGTTCTTTCTTATGGTTAAACAATTATTTTTTAATCAATGTCATCTGCTTTAAACTGCTTCTGCTCATGGTTAAAATTCAAAATCAAGTTTTTAACTGCTGCAGAAAAACTACCAATTGTTTCTTCGAAACAACCGATTGTTTTGAGTCTGACAACACTATGAAGAAATTGTTTTAATTGCTATTTTGAATTTCTATCCCTTGCAGATCAATTTAAAAGAGAGACTCTTGGTCAAAGGATCTATGTTGAAAGCTGATTATGTTCAGAAAGAAGTTACAACAGTTATAAAGGAATATATTCCAAAATCTTGGAAATTCAAGAGCCTTAATGACTAGTCAAAGATCACATGTGAAGACCATGTGATTTTTCAGCTTTTTCTGACATTTTCGGTGCAGAGTAGAGTCAAGTCCTCACTCTTTGAAAACCAGGTACCAATTAATGAAATTAAATTCATATTGATTCTCTTACTGCTATAAAATCTGGTGCAGATTTCTTCCACAAGAACAACCAATTGCAACATCTCTTGCAATATCTCTTGCAACATCTCTTGCAAAAATCTGTGAAGTGTGCTCTCCTCTGTTTTCGTCTCTGCTGTCATGGAATCAACTCCTCCCACCTCAAAGAGAGTCAAAACCAGGGCTGTAAGGTCTGGAGGAAGGCTAGAAGGCTGGTTTTCTGGAGACAATGATCTCATTGAGAAGTATAGGTATGAAACAAGTATCAAGAAGATAAACAACCCCAAGGTTGTATGCTTTGATTGGCTGAAAAGTCAAAAGCTTGATAATGTGAGAAGGTTGCTCAAGGATCAATCTCTCAGAAAGTTCCTGGAGATGAAGGGAAACATTTATCCAGATTTGGTGAGGGTGTTCTACACAAACTTGAATTTTGAGGGAAACAATCTAGTTTCTCATGTGAAAGGTGTACAAATGGAGATAACTCATGAAGTATGGACTGCTGTTGCTGGACTTAAGTTCTCTGGTCTGAGAATCAACAAGGGAAACCTTGGTTTGGTGGAGGATTTTAACAAAATCCAATTCTACAAAAGTTGCTTGAAGAATAATCATGCTCAAGTTAGTACATGCTCGGTTGGAGGTTTGAAACTTGATGAGAGATTGCTTGCTCTCATTGTAACTTGGATTCTAACTCCAAGGGGGAGTAATCATTCTGTGCTAACTGAAGAAGATCTGGTTTATATCTTCTGCATCACCAAGAAAGTCAAGATCAATTGGATTCATATAATCAAAGAACACATGCAAAAAGCCATGAGGTTAGGTGATTATCATTATCCATATGCTGTTTTGATATCTAAATTTCTACTCTATTTTGAAGTTAATCTTGAAGATGAAACTTCTGAGCTGGTCAAGTCAACTCAAGAGTTGAACAATGGATCACTCAGCAAGATGGGTTTTACAAAAGTAGGTGGAAAATGGATAAGCAAGGATGGTGATCATGGTGCCTCATCTAGTGGTGCTGCTAATCTTGAACAAGATGAACCTGCTGATATGGATGTTCAACATGAAGATCCACCTGAAGATTTTCAAGATGTTGGACCAAGTGCTGGTGATGGACATCAAGGAGAAAGGATGCAAACCATGTCGCCTTTTGAAAGACTCATGGTGAATAGGTTTGATAGCTTTGCTGAAAATCAAAGGAGCCTCCATGATCTCTGTGTTAGTAATTTCCAAAGGATTGACACCAGGTTTGACAATATGGATGCAAGGTTTATGACTCTGGATGAACAGATTGAAGTTGTTCAGAATTAAATCTTTGATCTTCAGTTTGCTGATGAAGAAGAATGAAGGAAAAACAACCGATTGTTTTTCTGGTACTATAACTTTTGCTTGCTGTTTTGGCTAACTGAATTGCTGAATCAATTGGTTCCTTAGATAAATTCATTCTAGTTTTGAAAAGTTTGCGAAAACCCTCTTTAAACAATTCACCCACCCTCTAGTTTAAAGCCATCTTTTCTAACAGTATGTATTGGTCCTGAGAGAGATGCATGCCACCAGTAGATGTTCGAGACACTTGAATTCCTAAAAAATGATGAAGACTACCTAAATCTTTTAATGCAAAAGAACTCAAAGTGACAATGAGGTTAGTAATTCCAGTAGGTGAAGATGCAGTGATGATTATATCATCAACATAAACCAGCACAAACATAGTATAAGACGAAGTAAATTTAGTAAACACAGAGGTATCACTTACTGTAGGACAAAAACCAATATCACATAAAGTTGTGCTATGTTTAGAAAAGCAGGAACTGGGTGCTTGCTTGAGGCCATAGATTGCCTTGTGTAATTGACATACAAGAGTGGGATCATGGGAGATAAAACCAGGTGGTTGCTGCATATACACACGTTCATTGAGATCACCATGGAGGAAAGCATTATCAATGTCCACTTGACGAATAGGCCAGTTATTTGTAACAACATGCGAAAGAACAATGCGAATCGTAGTGGGTTTGACTACAAGACTGAAGGTCTCACTATAGTCAAGCCCCTCAGTTTGATTGAAGCCTTTGGCAACAAGGCGTGCCTTGCAACGTTGAAAAGAGCCATTTGCATGCAATTTGGTTTTAAAAATTCATTTACAACCTACCAGAGAGGCATTGGATGGGAGAGAAGTGAGAGTCCACGTATTATTTTTTAGGAGAGCTTGATACTCATCAGTCATTGCTTGGGACCATACGAGAGAAGCCATAACTTCCTTGACAGAAGAAGGAGGAGAAGGAATAGTAGAAACAACAGTATAAATTTTGGGTTTAATGATGCCTACCTTTGGCACGAGTGGTCAAGGGATGAGTGTTAGTAGGAGCAGGAATAGAAGGAAGACATTCAATATTACTAGTTGCAGAAGCACCAATGTCAGTAGTGGAATTGCTAATGTTACCAGTTGCAGAAGCACCAATGTCAGTAGTAGAATTGCTATCAGAAACAACATGCTCATTAAAAGAATTAGTATTTGTATGAACAACAATCAAAGTGGGTGAAATATCAAGTGGGTGCTTACGAGAAACAGTAGGCATAGCAAAACTATTTGAGTTCTCGTTATATGGAAAAGTAGTTTCATCAAAACGAAGATGATGAGAAACAATAGTCTTACCAGTGGGCATGAGACAAATATAGCCTCCATTAGTTGGACTGTATCCAAGAAAGAGACAACACTGTGATCTAAAATCAAACTTATGACTATTATAGGGGCGTAAATTTGGATAACAAGCACAACCAAACACTTTGAAAACATTATAATCAGGTTTGCGTTTAAACAACCTAGCATAAGGATTATCACCATTCAATACAGGGGTGGGAAGAGCATTGATAATGTGGGTGGAAGTTATGAAGGCTTTTGCCCAGAAACGACGAGGCAAAGAAATAGTGGCAAGAAGCGTTAGGCCCATATCAACAATATGCATGTGCTTTCGTTCAACAAATCCATTTTGTTCATGGGTGTAGGGACATGTAAGTCTATGTTGAATGCCATCATGTTCAAGAAAAGGTTAAAGGCAAAGATATTCTTTGGCATTATCAGTTTGAATAGTGGAAAGTTTAGAATTTGTTTGGTTTTCAGCAAAACTTTTGAATTTTTTAAACACGGAGGAAACCTGAGATTTAGTATGAAGAACATATATCCATGTATATTTTGTGTAAGCATCAAGAAAAGAGATGTAATACCTTGCACCATTTGAAGCAGGTATAGGAGCAGGGCCCCATACATCAACAAACACAAGTTCCAACGGACGAGAGTAAATGGTAACAAAAGAAGTAAAAGGAAGTTGTTTACCAAGCATACAAGCAGAGCAAAATTTGATATCAGAAGAACAACATATATTACAATTCTGTAAAATTTGTTTTAATGTGTCAGAATGACAGTGACCAAAGCGTTCATGCCAGACATTGACTGTGAGTTTATTATCTACAAATGAAGTATGAAAAACAGAGGACATATGAGGAGTGTGCATGGTTGGAAAAGTGTAGAGACCATCCTTAAGAATGCTGCGAAGAAGAACTTTTTTCGTAGCCTGATCAACAACACAACAATGGTTAACATGGAATTGAAAATACACATGATTGTCACGAGCAAACTGAGAAACACTAAGTAAGTTCTTAGTTATCAGTAGAACATGTATTATATTGCGCAATAGTAAACGAAAAGTTGCAGATCTAGTAATAGCAATAAACAAACCTGAGCCATTACCCATTTTAATAGTTTCCGTGCCTTAGTAAGGGTGCTTGGTTGAGTAGACAGTGGGATCTTTCGTTACATGATGTGTAACACCACTCTCTGGGTACCAAAGCGGATCCTCATCAGTGGAATGAATGCCCATAAGAGACGCATTGTTGGGTTGAGTGTCTGAGATCGAAAACTGAGAAAAATTAGCACGAGGAGGTGGATTGGGTTTGTGGTCATACCATTGCTAGCACTGAAGAGTAGCATACCATATTTGCCACTAACTTGACACGTTGGTTTGGAAGAGGTCCAAGAACCACGGGTTTGAGAACGGGAGATGCGAGAACCACATGCAAAATTTTGGGAGCGAGAAAACCCACGACCACCACGATTGCTATGGAACTTGAGATTGACTTTTTCATTTGTGGGATTCGAAGGCGTCCAAGTTGTGAGAGCGACAGTTGCAGGAAAACTGAGAGGATCGAGTTGATGATGGCATTCAAGACGTTTTTCTTGTACCAGAAGCAGAGCTTCAATCTCTGCAACTTTGTAAGGATTAAAATCAGGAGGAAGACCATCAAGAATGGTTTCGATGTGATCTTCAACGGATATAGGGGCACCAACTGCAGCCAGCGCATCCACCGTGCGTTTGATATCCAAAACGTATGCAGAGATAGAACAATCTTTCTTTAGATTCTTTAAAAGGAGTTTCAATTTCTTGATCTGGGCTTGAAAATTACGTGTTTAGCGTCTTCTAGATCTGGGCTACAGAGGTAAGACCCACCATTTGGGTTAAAATCGGAGTGGTCATGGACGCTAGAAGCCATGCAACCGACAAATTATCTTGTTGCTTGTAAGAGATGAATGCAAGATTGGGGCTGAGGGTGCCATCGGCAGCAAAAAGACAGTGCAGAGGAACATTAGTTCCGTCAAGAAACGAGGAAAGCAGCAACCCATCAACAATGGCCAGAACCTGTTGTTTCCATAACATAAAATTTTTGTCATCTAGTTTGAGCGGAAGAGGAGTAATAAGGTGATGTAGGGAGACGGAGGAGGAACTCTTGGTGGAGAGAACCTGGGTGGACGAAGAGGATGATGTAGAAGAAGGAGAAGGAGGATGAGCGAAAGCCATGAAAGAAAAATGAAAAGGAACTTTCTAGCTCATGATACCATGTTATTATGATGAGAAAGGATAGGAAAGGTTCTGATATAAACTGATGTCTGTTACTGTGTGTTGATAAAGAAGCAATTTATACATAGGGTAACACATGGGTACCCTTAACACACTTCAATATGCAGTCGACACAAACATTTCCTTGATCACTCAAAACAAAGACTTGGCGGCCGAACTGGCTAGGTTGAAGGTGGAGAGTGATGGGCTACTCTCCCGCTGCCATGATGCCAAGGACAAAGAGAATGGCTATCTGTCAAGGTAAAAAGCTTAAAGCAAAGTTTGATTGACGTAACTGCTTTCGAGCAAGAGAAGAATGAACAACTTCACGCGACTTTACATAAATACTGTATGGTTTAGAATGGGCCAAGTTGAAAAATACTTTTTTTCTTTTTCACAATCGATTGTGATTTAATACCTGACTCAGTTTATTTCGACTGAACCAAGAATGAATGGAGCTTAAAGATCAACACCCTAAAATAGTTGAACTAACTATAAAGATAATTTAAGAGTTTTATTATTTAATTTATTAATTTATAATATTTTATGCCAAAATTTAGTTAAGTGGCAAAAGAAAATATAATATTTTTAAAATTTATTATATATTTTTAATTTTACTTATAAATTTTATTTTTATTAACAGGCAAGAGACATTTTGTTTGAGACACTTCATTTCTAGATGTTGAACTCTGTAACATCCTAAAATATATAAATTATATTTTAAAAGAAAATAAAATAAAATCGTATTCTTGACATTTTTTTTTTACAAGTACAGTTAGCAACAATAGAAAGATGCTTCTGATCCATACAAAAATAATTAACGCCTATTGGGGGTAGAGAGGGAGTTATGAGGAAAACAGATAGGAAGAAACAGATTTAAGAAGCTAAAAACAATCATTTCGTATATTATCAAAATATACCACCAAGGGTATATTTATAGAATATAACAATATTGTATATTCAGAAAACTAAATACAACTTATAAATATCCCTAAATATCCATGTATAAGGCAAGCATTAGATGGGCTCACATACATACTTAACATCCCTCCTTAAACTTATGGTGGAATTAATTACTACCATAAGTTTATCTCTAAAATGAGTAAAAACTGACTTAGAGAGCGGTTTGGTAAGCACATCAGCTACTTGATATCGTGCACGAAGGTGAACCAAAGACACTTTCTTCTTTTGAACATAGTCTCGAACAAAATGTGTACCGACCAGGTAGTCGGGAGCGATGACGTGGCAGCAAGCGATAATATAGGCATGTTAAGCGGAACACCTGGCTGACGAAAGGGAAGGACATCGGGAAGTTCGTGTAGTCGCCAATCGTTAAGTTGGCGTGCTCCGATCTCTAGCATATCTAAACCGGCGGTCACCAGGCTTGTGTCGTAGTCGCCGTATGTGAGCGTAGGCGACCAAGTGGTCAGAGATCGCCGAGAGGGGGACATCGCCGAAAGATCAGGAAAGCTTGTTCAAGGCCTTCAAAGGACACGAGTATGGCAGATGAAGTTATCAGATGATCATCCCCTAGCCAGAGGTTGAGGCCAAGGAACAGTTTACCAGAACATGCACGATGAGCAAGTAATGCAGATCGTGATAGCGGCAGGCGAGACCACAGAGAAGGTGTGCATGGTGACACCCCGTGCTCGCCATTAGAAGAGATCGCGCTCCAAGGCAACTATGCACCGAGTTGCTCCTCACCTGAGTAACTTAGTCGAACAGCCTGAAGAGTAGAAGTGGCGCTCAAGCAGAAGACGTTCCAGATGGTGACACGTGTACAGCTGGATGCGAGCCACGTGTCCAGAGGTGTAACCGTCAGGAGAGAGAAAATGCACAGGTATATAAGGAACTCTTAACAGATTCTGAGGTACGCGCGTTTAGAACACTTCTCTACGCTTTGAGAATACTTGAGTACACTGAGAGAGTTTTTGCACGGTCCCTTGAGTTTCTAGCTTTTCTCTCTTAGAGTTTTGGTGATTCCGTCACTGACTTGAGCGTCGGAGCGCGATCGGCCGCAGCGGCGCCACTCTGTATTTTGCAGGTTCTTGAGGAGAATCGAGGTGTGAAGGACGGAAGCTAGCGTGGTGCAAAGCCGATCCAGAGGAAGATACCTTTGACGTGGCAAGACTCTTGCGCTCTGGTCAACCGGTAGGATCATCAGGCGCCCACCGTGGGGCCGTGTAAAACCTGTCCCCATCCACAGTGTGAGTTCTTGAAGTTTCTGTGTGGTTGTGTGCTGGTGCAACCATTTTCCACCGTTCGTTCGAGCTTTGTTCGGTGAATTCGAGTTTCCCGCCGTTCGTTTGGGTTTTAATCGGTAGTTTGAAGTTTTCCACCGTTCGTTCGAGCTTTCGATCGGTTTCTTGAAGTTTCTTGCTGATTGCGCGGTTTTCAATCGGTTGATTCGATGTTTTACCGTTCGTTCGCGTTTCTAGTTGGTGAATCGGGAGTTTTGCTGGAGGAGCGGTAGGTTCGTGGTAAGATTGCAAGTTTCTGTGAAAGTTTCGACGTCCGAATCTATCGGCGTGTTGTTGTGGTTGCGTTCTTGGAAGTTCTTGGGAGTTTGAGAGTTTCTGACCGATTGATTGCTGGATCGATCGTTTGCTGGTGAAGGTCTTGTTCGCTGAAGTTTGGTTTGCTGAGTTTTCATGAGAAAGATGAGAAGCAACCGTTCAAGTCCCGTTGTGCCCGTTGCTGCAGAAGGCGTCATGACCATGGCACAGATGATGGAGATCATGCGTGCGCTGCAGGCGAATGTGGAGGCATCACGCATAGAGCAAGCGAAGATGCATGAAGACCTGGTCGCCTCTCAGGCCAGGAATGAAGAGCTCAACAAAGTGACTGAGGAGTTGCGTCAAGCTCTTCAGGAGCAGAGAGGACGCCCAGTTATTGAAGAGGTCGCGCCGTCGTCGCCACCGCGCGTTTTCCCTATGTCGTTTGCTCAGGCGATCACAAACACGCCTATCCATGCGAGCGTAGTACCTGTGAAAGCTTCTTTCACTGGCGTGGAGGACCCTGAGGCACATCTCACTACGTTCCACACACAGATGATGCTGTCAGGAGACTCGGATGCTGTATATTGCAAGATGTTTGTGAGCACGCTCCAGGGAACAACGCTGGAATGGTTTGTGAGCTTGCCTACAGGTCACATAACCAACTTTCAGCAGTTTTCGAATCTTTTCGTCGAGCAGTACATTGTGAACAAGGCACCACCTAGGGTGTCTTATGACCTGTTCGACATAAGGCAATACCAGGGAGACTCCCTCAGGGACTATTTGAATCGTTTTGGAGCACAGATGGTCCGCTCGCCTGCCAAAGACGAGGAGATGCTGGTATACACCTTCAAAAAGGGCGTGCTGCCGGGACCTTTCTGTGAGGTGCTGATTAGGGCTCACCCCGCCACGTTTGCTGAAGTAAGGCGACTTGCGATGGCCCACATCGCCGACGAGAGTGAGGTCGCCGAGAAGAGAGGGAGCGTGGCCCCTACTAGGCCACGTGCCCAGACTAGAATCTAGCCGCAGAGGGTGCTAGAGACGATGGCGGCCAAGAAGGATCAAAGGACTCGCCATCCTTATGATCCAAGAAAAAACAAGGGAAGGGGCCTAGGGCGCCCCAGGGAGTACAATTGCCCACCAAAGTACAAGTTTGTCTTGGGGTTGGCGGATCTGATCGCCATTCCCAACATAGCGGCCAGGCTTAAGGCGCCGGAGAAAGTGGGCGACAAGGTGTTAGGACCAAAACCAAACGCCTGGTGTTAGGACCAAAACCAAACGCCTGGTGTGAGTTCCACCAGAGTTTTGGTCACACAGTGGATTCGTGTTTGGCCCTGGGATACCAGCTCGACAATCTGGTCAAGAGCGGGTTTATGAACGATTACCTGCTGGACAAGAGGACGGGAGGTGCGTCGAGCTCCCAGCCGGCGGGTGGTGAGGCTCAGCAGCATGAGATGCCCACCCATGGCGAGATCCACACCATCGCTGGAGGTTTCTCGGGTGGTGGATGCACTGCATCACAAAGGAAGAAATACGCAAGTTCTGTGATGACGGTGGATATGTTCGAGGACCACTCGCCAGATGTGGACATCACGTTCACGAAGGAGGATCTTCGGGACGTTGTGCCTCACGACAACGATCCCATAGTCATCTCGATTGTCACGACGGGAAGGAAGGTCCACCGGGTACTGGTGGACCAAGGAAGCTCGACGGATGTAATGTTCTGGCCGACTTTCACACAGCTGCAATTACCCCTTGACCAGCTAAGACCCTATGGAGGGTGCTTGTATGGGTTCGCTGGCGATCAAGTGGAGGTCAGGGGGTACATCGAGCTAAGAACAACGTTCACGAATGAGGTGGCCTCGAGGACGGAGAAAATCAAGTACCTCGTTGTGAGTGCCCCCTTAGCATATAACATTCTGTTGGGAAGACCAACCCTCAACAGAATAGGAGCTGTGCCCTCAACTAGGCACATGAAGGTTAAGTTACCATCGATGGAGGGGGTGGTGATCACCATCAGATCTGACTAGAAGGAGGCGAAGAAATGCTATGAGAATAGCCTCAAGAACAAGAGGTCAGTAAGTTACATCACCACGACGCCGCCTCCCGGTGTGAAACCCAAGCCAACAGAATGGCGAGTTGTTGATGCGGCGATGGAAGTGGCCGTCGGAGGCGATGTCACCATGGTGGATGCTGAGGTTGAGGGAGAGAGCGCCGGACGGGAAGAAGAAGCGTGGAACCGCCCAGAGGAAGCGAGGGAATTGGGAATCACCAGGGTCGTGATCGCCAGGGAAACCAGACCCAAACCCGTCGAGGAGTGGCTTGAAAGGGAGATCGGGGGAAAGGTCTTCAAGCTGGGAAGATCTTTGGAGGCTGAGCTCCAAGACCAGATCGCCAAGGTGATAGAACGGCATCTGGATGCTTTTGCATGGTCAGCTTCAGACATGTCGGGAATTGACCCCGATTTCTTGTGTCACCATTTGGCAATGGACACACAAGTCAGGCCAGTGCGGCAGAGAATAAGGAAGCTTAACGAGGAGAGGAGGCAGGCGATCAGGGATGAAACACAGAAGCTCTTCGCCGCAGGCCATATCCGGGAGGTCCAGTACCCTGAGTGGTTGGCTTATGTCGTGCTGGTGAAGATGAGCAATGGGAAGTGGCGCATGTGCGTCGACTTCACTGACCTGAACATGGCTTGCCCAAAGGATTCGTATCCTTTGCCAAGCATAGATGCCCTGGTCGACAGTGCAGCAGGGTGCAAGTTGTTGAGTTTTCTGGACACCTTCTCGGGGTATAATCAGATAAAGATGCATCCTATGGATGAAGAGAAAACTGCCTTCATGACTGAGAGGTCGTGCTACTGACAAGGTGATGCCTTTTGGGCTGAAGAATGCGGGGACCACGTACCATAGATTGATGGATAAGGTACTTGCATCAATGCTGGGAAGGAATGTGCAAGCGTACGTAGATGACATGGTCGTGACCTCGTTAGAGAAGAGCAAGCACGTCTCGGATCTGGAGGAGTTGTTCACCACGATTGCCAAGTTCAGATTAAAGTTAAACCCCGAGAAGTTCATTTTCGGCGTGGAGGCAGGGAAGTTCTTGGGGTTCCTCTTAACTGAAAGAGGAATAGAGGAAAATCCTGATAAGTGTGCTGCCATATTGGTGATGAGGAGCCCGGTTACCGTGAAGGAGGTGCAGCAACTTACAGATCGGATGGCCGCCCTGTCTCGTTTCGTATCAGCTAGCGGAGAGAAAGGCCATCCGTACTTCCAATGTTTAAGGCGAAACAACAAGTTTGTCTGGTCGAAGGAGTGTGAAGAAGCCTTCGTGAAGCTTAAAGAGTACTTGGCGAGCCCGCCGGTTTTGTGCAAACCCCTAGTAGGAACCCCTCTCAGGTTGTATTTCGCTGTGACTGAGAGGGCGGTGAGTGCGGTGCTTGCCCAAGATCAAGACCAGGCTCAGAAGCCTATTTATTTCGTCAGCAAGGTTTTGCAAGGCCCAGAGGTGAGGTATCAGGCATTGGAAAAAGCTGCACTGGCTGTAGTATTTTCGGCGAGGAGGTTGCACCACTATTTTCACAGTTTTACAGTGCTGGTGATGACCGACTTGCCCATCCAGAAAGTCCTGAAGAAGCCTGATGTAGCTGGGAGAATGGTGAAGTGGGCGGTGGAGCTGTCGGAGTTCGACATCAAATATGAGCCCCGAGGTCCGATCAAGGGGCAGATTTTCGCTGATTTTGTGGTCGAGCTCTCGTCAGAAGCAGCACGAGTTGAAGGGGATGATTTTCGTTGGGTGCTCTCGGTGGACGGATCGCCAAACCAGCAGGGTAGCGGTGTTGGAGTCATTCTAGAAGGGCCCAACGACGTGCTGATAGAACAGTCCCTTAGGTTTTCCTTCAAAGCCAGCAACAATCAAGCAGAGTATGAAGCGTTGATCGCCGGAATCTTGCTGGCCAAGGAGATGGGGGCTAGGGTGTTGATGGCTAATAGTGACTCGTTATTAGTTACGGGACAAGTAACAGGCGAGTTCCAGGCCAAGGATCCACAAATGGCGGCTTACTTGGAGTATGTGCAGGAGTTGAAGAGTTCCTTTGTCTCATTTGAAGTGGTGCATGTGCCCAAAGAGCAGAATGCCCGAGCAAACTTGCTAGCCAAGCTCGCCAGTTCGGGCAAGGGGGGTAGGCAGAGGACAATGATCCAAGAAACTCTGAAGACGCCTAGAGCATTTGTGGCAGACCACCTGGTTCTTCAGATAAGCAAGTCGACGGAGAAAGCGGCGAGGAGTCACAGGTCCTTGACCCAGGAGACTTTAAGATCGCCGAGAATAAGAGCATGTTGGGGGGAGAGGGTGAACATGACGTAGGTCTGCGCTACGCATGAGCCAGACACATGGATAACACAGTACCAGTGCTGCCTGGCAGATGGCCTTCTCCCGCTGGATCCGATGGAGGCTAGGAAGATAAAGAAGAACTCCAGCAAGTTCACCATGATAGATGGCGAGCTGTATAGGTTTGGGTTTACACACCCACTCCTAGAATGTGTGCACGGAGAAAAATGCACTAGAATCATGGCCGAGCTCCATGAAGGGATATGTGGAAGTCACGTCGGGGGTCCAGCTCTGGCTGCAAGAACTCTCCGTGCAGGTTATTACTGGCCAACGATGAGGGAGGACTGCAAGAAGTATGCACAGTGTTGCAAGCAATGTCAGCAGCACGCCGATTGGCACAAGGCGCCTCCAGAAGAGTTAAAGTCAATTTACAGCCCTTGACCGTTTCATACGTGGGGAATTGACATCCTGGGACTGGGACCTTTCCCATTGGCGATCAGGTAGATTAAGTACTTGGTGGTGGCGATTGAATACTTCACCAAGTGGATCGAAGCAGAACCAGTAGCCCAGATCATCGCACACAAGATTGAGAGCTTTGTATGGAAGAACATCGTGTGCCGGTTTGGTGTGCCTAAGCGCCTGGTGTCAGACAATGGGACTCAGTTTGCAAGTCACATACTGAAAAAGCTGTGCGAAGAGGTGGGAATTCAGCAGGTGTTTGCATCCGTCGAGCACCCTCAGACAAATGGCCAAGTAGAGTCCGCCAATCGGGTGATGCTAAAAGGCTTGAAGAGAAGGCTAGAGAAAGCCAAGGGATCGTGGGCTGAAGAGGTGCCCTGCATAGTTTGGGCGTACCACACCACCGAGCAGTCAGGAACCCACGAGACCCCGTTTAGCTTGGTCTATGGATGTGATGCAATGATTCCAGTGGAAATCCAGGAGAGCTCGCCAAGATTTCAGAATTTCGTGGCGGAAGACTCAAACGAAGAAAGAAGGTTGAATCTGGATTTGCTGGATGAGGTCAGGGAGGAGGCAAGGGTAAAGGCTGAGGCAGTGAAAAGGAGGATTGAGCGAAGGTACAACTCGAAGGTGATGCCAAGGCAGTTTAGAGAGGGCGACCTGGTGATGAGGAAGGTCCACCAGTACGAGATGGAAAACAAGTTATCGCCTAAGTGGACAAGACCGTTCAAAAATAAACGAGGCGCTCGGGAACGGCGCCTACCGCTTAGAGACATTGGAAGGAGGGGCGATTCCTCGCACTTGGAACGCCACACACCACAAGTTATATTACAGTTAAAGCTTTGTAAGTAAAAACGAACATGAAGAGATTTGCAAGCTTTCTGTTAAAACAGTTTGAAGGGGCACTCTTTTTTTCCTAAGGAGGGTTTTTAATGAGGCCACCCAATAAAGAAGAATTTTCAAAGAGCTTAAAGCTTCTAAAGATTGCATGCTTGTTGTTTCGAAAGTTTTAGAAAAGAGACCTTATCACTCGTACGTGATTCAAGGCAAGTTTAAAGTTACGCTGCATGCTTTCTATGAAAAAGTTTTAAAGTCCCCATCGCTTTTTGGCGATTGGCGGCATCAGTTAAAGTTTTAAAGTCCTCATCGTCTTTCGGCGATCGGAGGCACCAGCGACGACTAAAGACCTCAGCGCTCTCGTGCGTTTGGAGGCAAGAAAAGAAAAGACCTCCTCACCCTCGAGCGAGTGAAGGCGAGAAAGAGTAAAAGACCTCCTCGCCCTCGAGCGAGTGCAGGCGAGAAAGAGAAAAAGTCCTCAGTGCATCCAGGGGGAGGAGATGTACAACCTGGGCAAGTTGAGGCACCAGATAAAGTCCTTCTCGCCGTTGAGCGAGTTCAGGCAAGAGAAAGTCCTTCTCGCCGTCGAGTGAGTTCAGGCAAGATAAAGTCCTTCTCGCCGTCGAGCGAGTTCAAGCCAGATAAAGTCCTTCTCGCCGTCGAGCGAGTTCAGGCAAGAGAAAGTCCTTCTCGCCGTCGAGCGAGTTCAAGCCAGATAAAGTCCTTCTCGCCGTTGAGCGAGTTCAGGCAAGATAAATTCCTTCTCGCTGTCGAGCGAGTTCAGGCGAGAAAAAGTCCTTCTCACCTCAGAGTGAGTTTAGGCAAGATGAACTGAAAAGTCAGGGGTGTTCGTGACCTTAAACGGCGGGAAGGGAAGGAAAACGCCTTTCCCCCTTTTAAGTGAAACATCAATATTGACTTAGTAAGACCAGAGAAAACTTCCACGCCTGTAGGCGGTGGGAGGGCAGATAAAATCCTTCTCGTCCTGAACGAGTTCAGGTATGGCGTGAAGGGTGAAAGAGGTTTAAGAGATAGCTAAGGTAAGTTCAAAGAGAACACCTCGTTATCCAGTTCTTTGTTCTGAAACTCAGGGAAGTAGAGAAGGATCCGAAAGGCGCCTCTACCCCCAGATGAGGGAACAATAGTCGAGCGATGAAGGCAAAGAAAGCCTACATCGCCAAAACCCTACGGCAATCAGAAGAATACTAGGCGATGACGAGCGTAAAGGCTAGCCTTGCCGGACAGATCAGGTAAACTGTATTGTGATGCAAGTTTAAGTTAAAACCTGCTGCCTAGTAAGTAACTTATTGCCTTAAGTTTGCAAGTTACGTTAAATGTCATCGTTTGAAAGTTGATAGTTGCTCAGATTTTACTTTGAGTTAACAGTTCGATAAATTGTTATGAGATTAACAGTTTGCTCGAGTTCAAAGCAGTGAACAGTTAAGCCTGAAGAATCGCTAAGTCAATTTGTTTAAGCGAGTTCTACTGGTTATGTTGGTTAATCACACAGCGAGTAAGAAGCGTTTGAGGCACGGTATTAGACAACAAATATCTTAAGCAGAAGGAGTTATATAAAGCAATGTCAGTTCAAATACATAAAAAGAAAAATTACATGTAAAGTTCGTACAAGCAGAAATAAGCGCCAAGTTTCAAAAAACAAGTGATAGAGGGAGGTGATTAATCTTCAGAGGGCACGATCTTCCCATCCACCACTTCGTTGCAGATTGACACCATGGAGAGATCGAGCTCGGGATATTGACACGAGACTTGCTCCAAAGCGGCGTCGAACCCGGCGGAAAGGACTTGGGCGGAGCTTTGCTCGAGCTCTTGAGCCTGCTTCTTCAGCTCGTCAGTTTGCTTCTTCAGTCCTTCGTTTTCTTCACGAGCTCGAGCAAGCTCTTCAGCAGCTTTCTTGTTTTCCTCCCGAGCCTGGGCCAACTTTGCAGCAATCCTCGCGTTTTCCTCTTGACCTTTGCCGAGCTCAGCTTTGGTGTCGTCCCTCTCCTTCTCGACTTTCCCGAGGAGCACCTCCCGATCTGCTGACCTCTTTTCAAGGTTCTCCACCTTGGCCGCATCTGCTTTCATTGCAGCCTCCAAGTTGGCCACCTTGAGCCTATAAGGCACAAACTTACTCTCCAGCTCGATTTTCTCTTGAATTTGGAGGTGCAGTTTTTGGCGCAGATCGGAGACCTCCTTGTGCGCCTCTTAGTTCAGCATCCATGGCGTCCTCCAGCCTTTTGGTGACGAGGCCGTCCTCAGTCGCCTCGTCATCCTCTTCTTCCTGTACCACTTGAGGAGTTTTCCTCTTTGGCTTCCTCAAGACAAGTGTTTTTCTTTGGGGGGCGGGTAGTGTCTCCGAAGGAGTTAGACCTTGGGAAGGAGTTATGCCCTGAGCAACGACGATCTCCACCACCGAGTTAGGCACGGTTTGGGAACCTGTCGCCAACTTGTGAGATCGGGCGATCACCCTCAGTTCAGCTAGTTTACCTTTGTCCAACATGAAGTCTGCACAGGGTAGAAAATAGATGAGTAAGCACAAAAGCAAAAGCAAGATATACAAGTATATGCACGCAGGAATAACGCAAGCAAGTGGCACATGGATTCAAAATCAAGACCAATGCAGAACAAGCAGAACGCCGAAGGATGGAATGGTAGGAACGTTGAGTTAGTTCCAACACAAAACAAGAGTCTTGGTGCTGGAGAAAGGGCTAACCTATGTGAGCTTCAAGTTGGCCCTCGAAGAACTCGAAGGAGATGATTGAGGCGGTAGGGAAAGTGATGTTGGCAGCTGCTACGCTCTTCCAGAAAAGGCAGAGATCTTTGTCTAGCTCGCCCATGTTGTCAGGACTCCTTGGCCTCCTGAAGCATTCCTTGGAGTCTTTGTTCCCCTTGTGTACCCAGTACAAGGGGAAACCGTCGAGCAGTGAGGGATCTTGCTCGTTTGGGCGCACCTTGATGAACTTTCCTTTCAAGTCTTTGTAAGATTGTTGGAAGATCGAGAGGATTGACCTCCCAGCAATCCCGTTTAAGCTAATCCAGAGGCGGTCTCCTTGGCGGGGTTACCTGAGCGAGGTTGGCGTGAGAAGTTGCAGGCCTCTCAGCCTGGGTAGAAGGAGCACCAGATGCTCGTGGTGGGTTACGCGCTGGTGGAGGATTTGCCCCAGGAGCAACCCTACGTGCTTGGGGTGGAGGGTTTCGCGACGAAGAAGGAGGGTTCGCGGTGGATTTTGTGTGAGTCATCGCAGGAACTGCAAAGGAAAATGAAAGGGATGAAACAAAGCCAACAGAACGACTCGATTGAGAACAAAGAAGACAGAGCGAACGAACAAGAGTTCGTTGGGATGAACGTAACGAAGAACGAAGCCCTAAGCTACGAGAGAAGGAGAAAAGGGAAAAACAGCCCACAACGTATGCTTCAGACAGATAATGGATGATGCGAATCGGTTAAAATGCAGCAAATATCAACCGAAGAAGTAAAAGGGGTACCTTTTGATGATCGGATGAGCGTTGAAGAGAGTTGGAGATTGAGAGAGTTGAGAAGCTTCGTGGGTTCGCAGAGAAAAACTTAGAGCGTTCGAGAATGCAGAAAGATGATGGAACAGTGGAAGTGCAAGGGGTTTAAGGGTTTTTCGAACGTTTTCGGAAGCGCAAACGACAACTGAAGATGACTGTTGATGGAGCCACGTGTCAAGCGATTGGAAAAAGGGGTTTGGTGGAGCGTCGGAAAAGCTGAGGGTACGGACATTTGGAATTCCGTGCCAGCGCCACGTAGATCGACGGTGATGTGACCTCTTAGTCTTTTCGCTGGACAAGTCTTCGCTTAAGACTGGGGGCCTTGTGTACCCACCAGGTAGTCGGGAGTGATGACGTGGCAGTAAGCGATAATATAGGCGTGTTGAGCGGAACACCTGGCTGACGGAAGGGAAGGACATCGGGAAGTTCGTGTAGTCGCCAATCGTTAAGTTGGCGTGCTCCGATCTCTAGCATATCTAAACCGGCGGTCACCAGGCTTATGTCGTAGTCGCCGTATGTGAGCGTAGGCGACCAAGTGGTCAGAGGTCGCCGAGAGGGGGACATCGCCGAAAGATCAGGAAAGCTTGTTCAAGGCTTTCAAGGGACACGAGTACGACGGAGATTTGAAGCCAGGGAACAGTTTACCAGAACATGCACGATCAGCAAGTAATGCAGATCGTGATAGCGGCAGGCGAGACCACAGAGAAGGTGTGCATTGTGACACCCCGTGCTCGCCATTAGAAGAGATCGCGCTCCAAGGCAGCTATGCACCGAGTTGCTCCTCACCTAAGTAACTTAGTCGAACAGCCTGAAGAGTAGAAGTGGCGCTCAAGCAGAAGACGTTCCAGATGGTGACACGTGTACAGCTGGATGCGAGCCACGTGTCCAGAGGTGTAACCGTCAGGAGAGAGAAAATGCACAGGTATATAAGGAACTCTTAACAGATTCTGAGGTACGCGCGTTTAGAACACTTCTCTACGCTTTGAGAATACTTGAGTACGCTGAGAGAGTTTTTGCACGGTTCCTTGAGTTTCTAGCTTTTCTCTCTTAGAGTTTTGGTGATTCTGTCACTGACTTGAGCGTCGGAGCGCGATTGGCCGCAGCGGCGCCACTCTGTCTTTTGCAGGTTCTTGAGGAGAATCGAGGTGTGAAGGACGGAAGCTAGCGTGGTGCAAAGCCGATCCAGAGGAAGATACCTTTGACGTGGCAAGACTCTTGCGCTCTGGTCAACCGGCAGGATCAAAATGCATATCCAGTTGAAAGTATTTGGTCCTGGAGTGCATAATTGGGTTAGCACTTAAGAGAACAACTCCCAAATTATCAGAAAAAAATTTAGGTAAAGAAGGGTGAATGTGTAGCTCATTGAGTAAAGATAGAAGCCATATAATATCTACTAAAATTCCCGCAATGCTTTTATACTTAGCTTTTGTACTGCTTTGTTACACAACTTTTTTTTATGAGAACTCCATGATATAATGTTTGAACCAAGAAAAAACGCTTATCCTGTCGTTGATTTTCTATCATCCAGATCTGTGCCCCAATCAGCATTAGCAAAACCAAGGATGGAGGACTGAGAACTGCGTTTGATAAGAAGGCCATGATTGGTGGTACTAGCAAAGTAGCGAAGAATTCTTTTGACTGCTTTCCAATGATGATCTTGTGGGTTATGCATGAACTGGCATGCTTTTTTCACTACATCAGATAAATCAGGTCGAGTGATGAGAATATATTGTAAAGCTCCTACCACAGATCGATATAAAGTAGCATCTAAAACAGCAGTGGAGCCATCCTGTTGAAGGCGAATAGTAGACAACATAGGGGTTGGTTGAGCTTTTGCAGTGGCCATATCACTACATCGCAAAAGATCGTTGATATATTTAGGTTGAGAAAGGTGAAGACTTCCATCAATAACCTTTGAAACTTCAATGCCAAGAAAGTAATGTTGTGGACCGAGATCCTTAAGAGCAAATCTGGAACTTAAATGAGAAAGAAGAGATTTAATGGCATGCGTAGATGATCCAGTGATGATTATATCATCCACATAAATGAGCACAAATAACGTAGAAGTATTAGTAAACTGAATAAACAGAGAAGTATCACTTTTTGTAGAATGAAAACCAAGATCTTTAAGAGTACAACTTAGCTTAGTAAACCAGGGTCGTGGTGACTGTTTTAAACCATATATAGCTTTATGTAACTTACAAACAAGAGTAGAATTAGAGGATTCAAAACCTGGAGGTTGATTCATGTAGACATCTTCTGTGAGATCTTTATTAAAAAATGCATTATTAACATCAATTTGATGTATAGGCCAATTGTTAGAAACAACATGAGATAACACAACTCTAATGGTAATAGGTTTGATAACAGGGCTAAAAGTTTCATTATAGTCCAAACCTAGAGATTGGATGAAGTCTTTTGCCACTAACCGTGCTATATGTCGTTGAAATGTACCATCTGCATTGAACTTGTTTTTGAAAATCCATTTGCAACCCACAACTTTAACACCAGAGGGCAGATAAGTGAGACTCCATGTTCTATTTTGAAGAAGAGCTCGATATTCATCTTGTATAGCTTGTAACTAAGATGAGGATGATAAGGCAGCTTTAAGAGAGACTAGTTCGTGAGCATAAAAGACAGTAGTTGTATAAATCTTAGGTTTAAACACTCCAGCTTTGAATCGAGTTATCATAGGATGAGCATTGTCGATTATAGGAGGATCAGTGGAAACCTCATTAATAACAGAAGAAGGAAAAAAAGTTTATGAGGATATAAATGGTGTAGTGTGTCAGTTTCTTGAAGCAGATATGTTTGGTTACTTGATGTTTCACATAGCAATCGTTAGGAAAAAAATTCAAAGTAGACATTATTATCTTTGGCAAACTGAGATACACTAAGTAAATTTTTTGTGATGTGAGGAACATGAAGAAGATTTCGTAAGATAACAGCTGTATTAGTGTGTGATGAAGTATATTTCGCAGTACCAATATGTGGAATACGCATACATGTACCATTACTAATTCGAACTTGATCAGCACCTTGATAGGAGGATTTATTGATAAAGACTTCTGAATCATTTGTGATATGATGGGATGCCCCACTATCAGGGTACCACAGACGATCAGTTATGGTGGATGGTGCTCCAAGAATGGAGGATTGTTCATCTAGGTGAGAAGGAAATTGAGACATGTTAGCAGTTAAGGAATTTTGTTTAGACTGATCATACCTTTGCCAACAATGAAGCGCTGTATGACCAATTTTGCCACAAATCTGGCACGAATGTTTAACGGTGTGCCAAGGCATATTGAAATTTGAAGCATTGTCGTTGGGAATACGAGCTTTGGTAAAGCGATTGGAGCGGGAATAACCATGGTTTCTTGAAGGCATACGTCCACCACGAGAAGAATTAGGGTTAAACCGAGAACGAGAATTTGTAGGGTTTGTAATAGTGACATTTCCTGAAACAGCATTGGCTTGGAGAAGAGACGATTGAATTTTGTGCTTTTCAAAATGCTCTTCTTGAGCAAGGAGCAAGGCTTCAAGGTCATCAACACTATATGGATCTGTGCGTGATAAAATTGATGTAATGAAACCATCATACTCATCGGAGAGGCCATCAAGAATCGCTTCGATGTGTTCCTCGGTGGAGATATCAGCACCGACCGCTGCCAAATTATCTACAGTTTTCTTAATATCCAGAAGATAAGTGGATACAAACTTATCATTTTTGGGGGTTTTAAGAATAAGCTTCAATTTCTTGATTGTTGCCCTGGTACGAGATGCGTATGAAGTGCAAAGGCGTTTCCAAATGTCAGTGGATTTCTCGAGACCAACCATCTTCGTGAGAACTGTGGACGTCATCGACGCAAGGAGGCAGGCAACAATAAGGTGATCTTGCTGGGTATAGTGAAGATAGTCATCGTTAGGTTTGAAAAGTTGACCACGGTAGGTATCGATCAGGGACACCACTGGCGTCAAGAAAATGTTCAAGATTAAGACCCTAATTGTAGCCAGAACTTGCTGCTTCCAAAGAAGAAAGTTGTCATTATCTAGTTTTAGACTGATGGGAATAATGAGCTGATGTGGGAGAAGAGACCCCATGGGAAAGGAGGAAGATGAAGAATTGGTGGTGGAAGATGTAGAAGAAGAAGAAGTAGTAGCGGAAGACATGGCTGAAGAAAAAAAATTCAACTCTGGATACCATATGAGGAAAACAGAGAGGAAGAAACAGATTTCAGAAGCTAAAAACAATAATTCTGTATATTATCAAAATATATCACCAAGGGTATATTTATAGAATACAACAATACTGTATATTCAGAAAACTAAATTCAACTTATAAATATCCCTAAATACCCCTGTATAAGGCAAGCATTAGATGGGTTCACATACATACTTAATAGGAGCAAAGAAAATTTATGATAACTACAAGAAATCGAGCCAGCGGATTAGAAGAAGCAATGGAAAATGTGCATGTAGCCTTATTCACGGCTTTTCAAAACAAAGTGGTTGACGGAGGAGTGAGGAGAAAATCCATGTCGTCCAGAACGAGAACGAGGATTTGAGAAGAAGATTAACCGAAAGGTTGCCAGCACCCCAAAGCAACAAAATCAATCAGGAGAAAACTTCCAAAACCATGCCCACCTTGTCCTTGTCTACAACGACCCGACCAATGAAAACCGCCAGTCAAAACGGTGAGTCCAAGCCCTATGTCTCGATATATACGTTTAGGATAGTCGTTGGAGCGTGCTGACACCCTTTTATTGATGAAATCATGGAAGTCCTCTCGATTTGGAAAGGGCTGAGGATGGACAAATACGACAAAATGACCGATTTCGACGAGCACATTGACATATATGTTATGCACATAAGCCTGTACACCGCAAACAACACAGTGATGTGTAAAGTCTTCCCTACCTCCTTCAACCATACAATCGAAGAGTGTCAAACACTAAAGTACAAGATTGAAAAGGTAATCCAAGCTAGACATTTGAAAATATTTGTTAAGACCGAAGAGTATCGATACAGGACACAATCCCCTCTAAGGGAAGAAAGATAATTGGTGCATCAATAGTCACTACCATGATAATGACCGAAGTAACGACGACCAATCAAGGGTAGCAGAAAGACCAAGGATGAAAGAGCCTCTGGACGCACCTTTGAGAGATGTAATAAACACTATATATAGTGGGAGGATTAACGGATAGGGAGTCTCGGCATCAGCTCGAAAATGACACCTCCGAGTGGTGCAATCTGTAAACCAAGTGACAACGTCCCCCCGAAGAAGGCCTCCCATTATGTTCACCGATGTCGATTTCAATGGATTTTACCCACTGTAGGATGATCTCATGGTCATTACAGTTGAAATAAAACAATTCACAATTATGAAAACACTTGTGGACCAAGGGAGCTCGGTGGAAATCTTGTACTGAAAAACGTTTAAGAAGTTGTAGATATCTGAGGCCGACATCTGACCATACGATAAGCAAATCGTGGGGTTCTCGGGTGAAAGGGTAGATACCAAAGGGTATATCGACTTGTTGATGACTTTTTACGGCAAGTGCACCACGTTGTCAGAAGTAATAATTTGTCCCCCTAAGGACGAATATCGATCCCACAAGGAACAATTGACTATTCAAGTACAATATTCGCTAAATATAAAACAAAAAAAATAAAAAGTTGGTTTGAAGTTTGTTATAATGGCAATAATTAAAAAGAAAACAAATCAAAAAGTAATTGCTTTAATTGGAAAAATAGGGATTGGATTTCACCTGTCTCATTCTTATGTATTTTGATTAGCATGTTAACATTATGTTCTTTGATTGAAATTGTTGCCCGTATTAAAGTCATTTATATCGATTCCTCGCATATAAAATTCTTAAGAATGTTCCCTAAATATCGATCTCTTGCATATTTATAAGAACAACTTAGGATCATGCTCAGACCTTTATAACAATTAACATTTCAAGTCTATTTCTAACACTCAAATATGTTAAATATTGTTGTTTAGGTCAAGACCCTAAAAATACTTCCCAATTAGATTTAAGATCCTTAAACATATCACAAATATTTAAAAGCAAAACAACAATACCAATAATCAATCAAGAACAAAATATTATATCATAGTTAAATATCACCTTAATACATAAGAGTTTGAACAGACTACTCCAAATCCCAAAGGGTAAAATTAGCCACGCATACTTCTAGCACCTTCCATTCTTCCAATTGGTTACAATTCACTCAACGATGTTTTCCTCTCAACCTGGCACACTAGGGTTGTGCCTATAACCCCCTATTTAACCTAATTCGCTAGGGTTAGGTGACTTCCTGCGTTGCGCTTTGGGCTTGTTCATAAAAACATAAAATTAGCCCAATTAATCTAACGCATTTTCGCTACTGAGTTGAACTTTTTTTCTCTCTTTTATGCATTTTGGGCCTTCTAGCTTTCTCCTTTTATCATATATAATTTTTCTTTAGTCAAATCTCCATTCTTCCCTAGAAACTTGTAATTAACAACAAATTTGGAAATAAAATGTTCTTATTCAATTAAAGATCATAAAAAATGTAAAAAGGTATAAATTCATAAATTAGGGATTATTTTATATGTAAATTAGCAATTAATACTCATAAGTGTCTATATTTTAATATGAAATATTACGGAAATTAGACACTTATCACCTGTACACCATGTTTGGGGAGGGAACCCTAATTTATCGAACCATTAAAATTTGGTATCTCATTGTTGACGCCGACACTTCTTACAATATTATGTTGGGTGGACCCTTTCTATATTAGCTCGACGCAATAGTTTCTATCCCCACCTGACAATGAAGTTTTCATCGACATCAGAAGATATCCTGATAGTCCATGTCGACCAAAAGACAGAAAGGGAATGTTATGCCGCTAGCCTACGGGTGCGGGTTCCGATGAGAACTGAAAACCAACAACCAAGCACGAGCATGATTGCCACGATAGATCTCAATCTGAGAACGAAGGATGAAATACGAATGCAACCAGACAATGAAACCACAATTGTAGAAATAAGAAGCGAAGGCATCACGATGCAAATAGGCACCTCCTTAGCAACCGTCAATGGCGAAGTGTTGACCAAAGCTCTCGTCGATAATGCCGAACTTTTTACATGGACAACAGCCCAAATGTTTGGGACCTGAATGTTTTCTCTCACAAACTCTTGATACAAAAAGATGTTTGTCCCGTGGCACAAAAGAAAAGGAAGCTTGGGGATGAAAAGAGGGAGGCGGCAAAACAAGAGGTTGACAAACTGTTGAAGGTCAATTTTATCACCAAAGCCAAATATAGAACTTGGTTGCCAAATTTGGTTCTGGTCAAGAAGTTGAGTGGGAAGTGGAGAATATGCACGAACTACACGAACCTCAATAAGACTTGTCTAAAGTATACATATCCTCTGTTAAACATTGATCGAATCGTATATAGAGCAGCTAAACACAAAATCCTAAGTTTTCTTGACGCATACTCCTGTTATAACCAAATTCGGATGCATCCTAGAGATTAGGAAAATACCACTTTCGTGATGGACAGGGCAAACTTCTTTTATGAAGTCATGCCTTTTAGGTTGAAAAATGTCAGAGCCACACATCAAAGGTTAATGGGGCGGAACATTGAAGTATGAAGTCTGAATCCTGCTAAGAACACGTCCAAGATTTGAAGGAAGTGTTTGATGCCCTCAAAAGTTATAACTTAAGGCTTAATACAAAAAAGTGTACACTCAGCGTTGAAGAAGGAAAATTCTTAGGTTTCATGTTGACCCACAAGGAAATTGAGGCCAACCCTAACAAGTGTAGGGAAATAGCCGACATGTGTAGTCTCGCCAACATGAAAGAAATCCAAAGACTTATGGGTAGACTCACTTCACTCTCCCGCTTCATACCCAAACTAGCCAAGAAGACTCGACCAATTATCTTCTTGATGAAGAAAAAATCCAAGTTTGACTGGACTGACGTGTGTGAATTTGTTTTTCTAAAATCAAAACTACAATTTAATCCCACCGGTAATCCAAAAGCCGAAGGCGGAACACCCTATCAAGATATACCTAGCCGCTTCAGAGGAAACAATAAGCTCAACCTTACTGCAATAAGTAAATAAGGAGAAGAGACCAATTTACTTCGTAAGTCAGACGTTTCTAGGTGTGGGAACTAGGTACCAAATGATTGAAAAAGTGGCCTTCACCATTGTAACCACGTCGAGGCGGCTAAGACCGTATTTTCAAAATCACAGAGTTTTTGTGAAAACAGACTACCCCGTAAGCAAGGTCATATGTAAACCAGATCTCGCGAGAAGAATGATCGGATGGTCGATCGAGCTATCCGAGTTCGACATTAAGTTCGAACCTCAGGGCCTAATAAAGTCTCAATGCCTGGTTGACTTTGCAATAAAAACCGAGCCTAAAGAAACGTGGCGTGCACTATGGCGAACCAAATTTCAAGTTCAGTAAAATGGAAACCTCATAATATTGTTTTTGTCAAAAGATAACGATTGACCGAACATTTCTTTACACTTTTTAAAAAATCAGCATTTAAAGTTTTTATAGGAAGAGCTAAAAGGGGCAAACAAAAAGGAGTGTGGAGTGTCAACTAACGATAACCACCCCACTGAAAAAGTCGGATGCACTAAAGTAGTGAAGAAAAAACTAGGGGGTAGGAGACAGCCGCAACATGTCGCAAATGAAGCGAGAGGCTTAGTCGCCCACGACTTCAGATGGAGCTACATGGGGGTGACGTTCAGCATATGAAGAACATCCATGGTGAAGTCATCAAGGGAAAAGTAGATATGAAGGTTGGTAATGAAGCATGTATACACATAGAAGAAGTCGGACTCGACTCTCTCTCGACCATGACACACATTGTCAATTGCATAACATCGGTTGGTTGAGATAATGTCGACTTCCACATCCAAACTCAACATAGGGGACTTCAAAATGAAGGATCTAATCAAAGAGGACCACCTATATCGAGAGAAATGCTCAGTCAGCTTATTATCTACCCACTCATATCCCGTGCGCAAGGGTAGGTTGTTTTCACCTTGATCCATAGCTAATTGTTTGGCCGAGTCAGGGGCATCCCCCCGACATGAACCTCTCTTGGATTCCATCTCTCATGTACTACTTCCTTTGACAACTGAATGGTTACAAATCGAATGGTTACAATGAATGTTGAACAAATCCATAAGAGTTACAAATCCCGCCAAGAGGACAAATCTTCTAGAAACAATGTGGCTCTACAACAAAAGCTTTAAGAGCGAGGGGGCTAGTGTGCCATCAATACCAATGGCCGAATGCCACTACCAGGTGTCATGGCTGAATGACCACCCAATTGAAAGACCGAACCCATGCGAATGATATGACCGAGTCTGTTTTTAGTAAACCAACAACTAATATTTTATACAACGCAATTAGCCACATCAAAAATACAAAATCTTATTTTAACACCGAGATTAACTTTGTGGTCTATCCTAATACAAGTCCAAAATCAAGGAACAATTAGAACCTTATAAATATGCACTAAATTAAAAAAACAAAGATAGACATAATTAAACATTATTTATTACTTTTATCAACTCTATGCAGATAGATTCTAAGTTAACAGATTTGAGTACCTTTTACAAATATTAGTCACCAACTATCCAAGATCGAATACACTACAAAAGAGGACGACGTGACATGAGTAGTTAGCACCAATAGAAGCACCCCCTTCCGATCCAAACAAAATCACCCCTTCCTTACAATCCAAACAAAGTCAAATAATAATTTATGTAATCCAAAAGATTACGTAAAGTAAATTAATAAACAATTATAAGAAAGAACTGACAGCATCATCACACCTGTACTTTTGGTAGTTGATATAAAAAATTATGTATTATATATTCAAATAAATATAAAAATACCCATTGCTTTCACATGGGAAGGCTTTGACTTTTAAGTATGGGTAAAAACTAAATCCACTCCAACTATATGAAGTGCCTGTGCAATAGCCCTTCTCACCTCGTCCCAGTGTTACTGAAAAATGGAGGTATCATCGTCATCTTCTTCCTCAACAGCAATACTATGTGTGGTGACTGTCATCATAGCTGTGGGTTCCGTATTGGCACTGAAGACGCTGAACTCTCTGTGGCTTAGGCCTAAGAGGTTCGAGAAGCTTCTAAGAGCACAAGGTCTTCATGGAGATCCCTACTCCCTTTCACCCCCCTCCTCCAACCAAGACCACCCTCCACAAAACATGCATCCTTCTCGATCTTTTGTTCTCTCCGATGATGTTGCTCCTCGCGTCTTCTTGCCGGCTTACAACACTGTCGCCAAATACGGTTCACTTTTCTTTTTATTTTTCATTGATTATGTAATTCAATTTTAAAAGTTGTTTGAATCGAGGGTTCACTGGTAAAAGAAAAATGAATTATTTGCAGGCAAGAATTCGTTCTTATGGGAAGGCACTACACCAAAGGTCATCATTACTGATCCAAATCACACCAAAGAAGTCTTCAATAACATTCATGATTTCCAGAAACAGAAGATAAGTAACAGTGGCAAGTTCTTCTTCTGTGGTCTGATAAGTTACGAGGGTGATAAGTGGGCTCAACATCGAAAGATTATCAACCCTGCATTCAACTTAGAAAAATTGAAAGTAAGCTTATTAATTTAATTTATCAATAAATAATATTTTTATAGTATTATCTAATTATAAATCGAGTTTCTTTCCTGGAATGGTGCATTCTCCTTGTTAATTTCTCAGATAAAAAATAAATTTATTCTTATAATAGTTAAATAGTGCAACTAAAGCACGAAATCAAACAACAAAATTGAATAGAAATGATTGAAAATGACTTTCCTATAATGTGTTTTACAAAGAAATAGTCCATGCCCAACTGTATTTTTTTTCAATTTTTATTTATTTATTTTTATTGTCTTTAAAATTGATTAGCTAATTGAATTGTGAAAATTTTAACAAATTTGATAAAAATTTTGGTTTATAAAATTTTGAAAAATATTATTGGTTTTTTAATTGAAAATTTAATGAAAAAATAGTGTTAAAATCTTAAACCAAACATCGTAAAAGATAAATCATAACTAAAAACGTCACAACTAAATCCTAACTCGGAAATCCTAAATTAAAAGGTAAAAAAGTAGACCTTAATCGTAAAACATAAATCGTAAAATGTATAGCTAAATCCTAACCCGTATCCTAACTTTAAAGTGTAAACCATAAATATAAAACATAATACCTTGAACCGTAAGTGTAAACTCCAACCGTAAAATTATTTAAGACATCATGAAATAAGTTCTTTTAACTTTTAAATTATGTAATAAAAATAACATAGAAATTTTGTAATTTTGATTACATATTGTCGAATTATGGAGTATTATTTTATTCAGTTGTAAAAAAAGTTACGCTTTAAGTTTACGGATTAGGATTTTAGGGTTAATGATTTGGGATTTACATTTTTTTTGACGATTTATGATTTAGGATTTATGATTTAGGTTTTTAGGTGTGATGTTTTTTTATGATTTATCTATATGGTTTAAGGTTTAAACACTTTTTTTTAATTAAATTTTCAATTAAAAAACCACTATGTTCAAATTTTATCAAATTTGTTAAAACTTGCATGACTTCAATTATCACGAATTTTCTAGGAAGTAATCTTCTACATGTACGAATTCAATGTGTAATCAAAATCATCTTCAAGGTGGATTATTTCTATGCAAAACATCATTATAGAAAAATTGTTTTCATGGTACATGACTTCTTCACTAATTTTTTTTTATCTAGAAATCATGTAAGTCCAACACCACTTCTGTTGTTTGATTTCGTGCACCTGAAACATGATTTACCTATTATGAAATAATGTTTTTTCTCCATATTAGGAATAAACAAACTAGACATTTTTAGAAAAAAAAAACCCTATAAATTGACAAATACAAAAAGTTTGTATTTTTTATATAAAAATGATACTAGCTATGATTTCTCACTGGTTAAATTGATGTATATTATTTAATTTGTGTTTAACAATGAAATAAACCACCTTTTTCTAAAATCTCAACGTGGATTGATACTTAATTGACAGAATATGCTACCAGCATTCTTCCAAAGTTGCAATGATGTAATTAGCGTGTGGATGGGAATGTTGTCATCCGATGGAAAATGTGAGATTGACGTTTCGCCTTTCCTTCAAAAGCTGACTTGTGATGTAATTTCCAGAACAGCTTTTGGAAGCAGCTATGCAGAAGGAGAAAAAATATTTCAACTTTTTAGAATTCAGGGGCGCCTTATCATGACTGCAAAGTACACTAACAAACCAATATTGAGGTAAGACCACACTTATTCTTGGTATAATGTGATTACTAAATTAAGCATTTTTAGTTTTATTGAAATTGAACTCACAATGAATTTCATAAGAACCTCAGAGAATCACCCTAATAGCTAGTCATTGTAAATAGAGATTAAGCTCTCCATAACAACAAATCACTGCTATAATGATGACAAATAACTATGAATTACATACATATTTTGATTTAAGGTATATTTGATATCAGTTTTCAAAAAATCTTTGAAATTCAAGCAATGTGGTATACCTAATGACTAATACAAGAACTAGAGTTATTGCTATCGAAATTCAACGTGTTAAGAAATTGACTTATCGTGGTTTAATTAAGAATAATTATAAGTCTTATAAACTAGTCATTTACTTCATAATTGTTATGCATGTTTTTAGGCATATACCAACACTTGCCAAAATGAAGATGAGAGCAGCTGATAAAGAAATAAAAAGTTCACTTCGGGTTATGATAGAAAAACGAGAGAAAGCCATGAAGAATGGTGAATCCTGCAATGAAGATTTATTAGGCATACTCGTGGAATCAAATCAAATGGAAATTCAAGGAAATGGAAACAATAACAGTGTTGGAATTACGATTGAAGAAGTAATTACTGAATGTAAGTTATTCTACATAGCAGGGCAAGAGACCACTTCATCTCTGCTGGTTTGGACATTTGATCATGTTGAGTAAATATCCTGAATGGCAAGTACGAGCAAGGGAGGAAGTTCTTCATGTTTTTGGAAAAAACAATCCAAACTTTGATGGGTTAAGTCTACTTAAAACTGTATGTATCACATGCTTTCATTTGATTATCTTTATTATCTATTAAAAATACATTTTCAAGATAACTTGTGCACAAATGTTTCTTCCGTAGATGACCATGATTCTGTACGAGGTTCTGAGGTTATACCCTCCCAACCTTTACTTCAATCGCACTCTTAAGAAGGACATGGAACTTGGAAATCTGTCACTACCCGCAGGAGTAGATATCACCATGCCAATACTTTTAGTTCACCAGGATGGTGATATCTGGGGTAATGATGCAAAGGAGTTCAAACCAGAAAGGTTTTCTGAGGGAGTTGCTAAGGCAACAAAAGGCCAAGTCTCCTTTTACCTATTTGGATGGGGTCCTAGAATTTGCATTGGCCAAAACTTTACTATGTTGGAAGCCAAGATAGTTTTGTCATTACTTCTGCAGAATTTCTCGTTCGAGCTTTCTCCTGTTTATGTACATGCTCCTGCACTTATGCTTACTTTGCAGCCCAAACAGGGGGCGCCCCTTATTGTGCAAAAGCTATGATAATTAATCATATTTTGACCCAGAAGGTCATGGTTTTTAGGTTGATTGAAACTATGTATCTTTTAAGAACTTGTTTGTAATGCATGTGTTTGAATTGCGTCACGTGGTTTAGTTATAAAGTATTATAGGTTGATGCATAACGAAAAGAAACAAATACTTTTGTTCTTACAAATTATCCGATACCAAATGTCTCCTATCAAGCTGTTTTTTTCTTCTCTTCACTCTGAACAATTTCTTAGAGTTCTGAGAGGGCGGGTACCTGTAAAGATACTCTGACGTTCAAGTTAGACAAGTTCTATGCGAGAAGTCAAATTCAAGGTTCAGAGTAATGTTACCTTTTACCATGGAGGTTTCCTTTTATTTTTAATTCTTTGGTGGGCCTTAATTTGTCAGAGCGGTTAAATCGGGCCTAATAAGCGATAATATTGCTTTGCTACCTCTTAATTTGAATTAGCGCCTTTATCCTGCGATTTGATGTGGATGTTGGTTTGTGCCGAAAGGTCATCAGGACGTCTGAGTGGGCTGCCATTCGGATTTCCAGTTCGTGGTATAACACTTGCCCCCAGGCTTGAGTATTTTTGAGAAAAAGAAAAGTCGTGAAGCAAGATTCAGCCACGTTGTCAATCGTTAAGCGTTTAACCGTGGGGTATGGCATTTTGTTTATGGTGGTCATGACGTGACGTGTGATTGACGTATCGTGTCAGTTCGTATACAATTGTCACATCTGGACAGTTGATTGTGCTTTGATCTGACACTCGAGATTTGTGCAACGCTTGGGTTCCCCGCTCTGCCTTAGTACTATAAATAATGTAGTGGTCCCTCCCCCACTTGCCTGTTTCTGTTCTCTCCTTTTCTGCTTTATCTGATCATCTTCTCGCCCTACTGAAGGTAACCAGCCATGTCTTCTTCTGCATCCGATAGGTCTACCCTAAGAGCAAGGTTATCAAACTCACGGGTTGACTCTTGAAGGAGTCCAGGAGCAGTTAGCAAAACTTTACTACAAGCACAAGTGATCCTTTTCAAGTCTTTCACTTATATGTCATGTTGAACAATTTTCTGCAATGGTTGTGTTTTGATTTCTGGATTGTAATAGCACTTTATGGTGTTTTTATTTTTGAACTGTCATGTATGGCTATTGTGTGTTTCCTTCTTTATTAGTGCCTCAATTTTTTTGATGAATCCAAAGGGGGAGAAGCATCTTCCAATTTGTTATGACTCACTACTTGAATTTTTCTTTGTATATTCTGGATTTGTAGTGCAGGTAACATTCTTTGGTTTACAACTTTTCTTCAAAGCAATGCTTATAAGCAATGGAGATTTGTCTCCATCAAACAAGGGGAGATTGTTGAAGATGGATGAAACTTCTTCTTCACTTGTCTTAATGTGTATGTTTGATGTAGAAAAATGTATACTTTGCTTTGAAGCTTGTAATGTTGTTCTAGTAGTTAGAGTAGGTTAGAGTGAGTTTAAGGTGGCCTTTTGCTTAGTGACCTACTTCATATCCTTAACCAAGGTGGTAAGATCAAACACAAAAAGTTTTTCAAAACTCTTTCATTAACTACCTTATGTTTTCTCAAAACAGGTTATTGCACAAAAATAAATCTGTTGATTTGTAAAACAACAGATTTATTTTTGAACTGGTGAAATGCTTTTCAAAATTTTGCCAGGGCACCAAACAGTTGGTTGCAACCCGTTATTTATGTTAAGATGAGTTGGAAGTGTTTTCTGAAAAACAATCTGTTTATTTTAACTTCAACCTGTTCTTTTTATAACAGTTTTCAACTGTTTTTTGAAAAACTATTATAAACTGTTTTCATATAAAGAGAGATCACATGAAAAATGACTGAGAAATCACATTTTTGAACTCCGGTCAAAGAGTTTTCATTGAGAGACAAAAACTTTTGAATATTTTCTTGAAAGGTTCTCTTAAAGAATTCAAGTGTGCTTGTTTATTGTGCATCTTGGTCAAGGGTTGAGGTTCTGTCATTGCTGAATTGCAAAAGGGTGTTGTTGTTCTTAGGTTTCTTGCATCTTCTTTTTAGGTGCTTTCTTTCCTTATTCATTCTTGTGTAAAGGTGGTTGTATAGACACTTCTTGATAGGATTTCTTGGAGTGTTTTTGCTGCTGAAATAGGATTTTTCAGCATTGTGTATGCCTTGTTCTTGAAGGGTTCAAGAACCACAAGGTTTTGTAATTGATTTTATTTGTTTAGTGGATTTCACCTTGGTGTGAGGTGAGACTGAATGTAGCTCTTGATGAGTGAACCAGTATAAACTGTGTGTCCATCTTTCTTCTCAATCTTTGCACTCCTTTTCTGCATAATTTGATAATCTGATAGGAAATAAATTTGTTGAATCAAAATTAAATTTGTTCTTTTTGGGTTTGTTCATACTTTTCTTCTAAGATCCTGAATAAGTTCTTGGTTGTTTGCAAATATCTAAATTTTTGTGTTGGCTGTTTAAAGAGAGTAATAAATCTTTAAACTAACTCTTTTCAAGATTCATATTCCCTTTAAGATCAGTTGTTAAAGATCCAAAGTTTAAATTTCTGGGTGTAAATCTTGTTGTAGTAAAAGATCTTACACTGTTATGGAAAAACTATCTTTTAATCTCAAGCTAATCAGATTAAGGAATAACTACAACATTTTCTGGAGTGCATTTGTGCTTCCTTGTGTGAGAAAATAATGAACAAAAGATAATTATTTGCTCACAGATTCAATGTTCAAGAACCTGATTAAAAAAATTCAAATAGTTCAAGAGAAAAAGTGATGAATTAAACTTTATAATAATTTTCATAAATAATCACGATAAGAAACAGGATACCGACTAAGAAGCATTATGACAAACAGGTTGTGGGTAAAGAATATAAGAATAAAAAATGGAAAAGAATTAGAAGAGTTAAAACCATGAGAGTGAGAGAAACTTTTTCTTGACGCCTAAGCAAAATAATATCAAAATAAATTTGCATTGCTAAAATGCTCAGAAAAATCAAATACATAATAACAATCTAAACGAAATATTCAATTTTTAAAAAAAAAGTACAACATTTTTTGGAAACTGAGAAAAGAGTGGATATGTACTTGCTTGTGTTAGAAAAAAAAATAAAAAAAAATCATTGTTTGCTCACAATATTAAATACCAAATGGATGAATTCAACAATAAAAATGAACATATATCATAGATGAATTGAATTATAAAGAAATTTGCACAGTTACCTGTGAGAAAAGAGTGAATTTGTGCTTCATTGTCTGGAAAAAGAATGAACAAAAGATCATAGTTTGCTCACAGTTTTAAATACCACATAGATTCAACAACATAAATGAGCACATATAAAAGACGGATTAGATAAAAAGGAAAAGAAAATATGCACACTAGTGAGAAAAGAGTGCATTTGTACTTCCTTATATGAGAAAATAATGAACAAAAGATCATTATTTACTCGCAGATTTAATGTTTAAGAACCAGATTAAAAAAATTTCAAATAATTAAAAAAAAATGATGAATTAAACCTTATAATAATTTTCGTAAATAATCACCATAAGAAATATGTACAAACTAAGAAACATTATGACAAAGAAGTTGTGGGTAAAAAACATAAGAATAAAAAATGAAAAAGAAGTTTAAGAGTGAAAATCATGAGAGTGAAAGAGACTTATTCTTGACTACTTAAGACAAAATAATATCTAAACAAATTCGCTATGCTAAAATACTTAAAAAAAATCAAATACAGAGTGACAGTTTGAAAGAAATATTTAAATTTTTAAAAAAAACTATATCATTATTTGAAAATAAAGTGGATTTATGCATAATAACTAGATAAAAGTTCAGTGTTTGTTCACATTATTAATTATCAAAGGATTCAACAACAAAAATAACATATAGATGAATTGGATAAAAACAAGAAATTTTTACACTTACATGTGAGAAAAAAAGTGAATCTGAATCTGTGCTTCCTTGTTTGAGGTGCCTTCTACATTTATTCACATGTAACACATATAACTAATAAAATTTTTTCCAAACTTCATCAGAAATAAAAAAATCAATTGAGATTCGAAATTTAAAATTCAAAAATAATTACATAACTTATTTATGTAAGATGTATTTCTTCTGTAACTTTTGCAGTAGTCAAAACACCCCACTTAGACTTACGTGAGATAAAAAAACAAATGAATTCACATTCAAAATTTAAAATTCAAAGTCATTATCTTATTTATGTAATTTGTCTTTTTTCTGTAAATTTGTAAATTTTTCCTCCTTTCAGAGCACCTTCTGCATTGGCTTCTTGTAGAGCACCTTATGTATTTGTACATGTGTCTTGCACACAGCCATCCATGAAGTAGCCCTCTTTGTGTGCCACATGTGTACTATAAATTTAAATAATATAAAAATACCCATTGCTTCCACGTGCTAAGGTTTTGAAGTTTTAAATATTGGTAAAAGCTAAATGCACTGCAATTGTGAAGTGCCTGTTCGATAGCCCTTCTGATTTCGTCCCAGTGTTCTCTAATAATGGAGCTATCGTTATCTTCTTCCTCATCAAGAGGTTAGAGAAGCTTCTAAGAGCACAAGATCTCCATGGTGCTCATTCTTTCACGCCCCTCCTCCAACCACAACCAGCCTCCACAAAACACGTCTCATTCTCAATCTTTTGTTCTCTCCGATGATGTTCAAAATTGAAAGTAAGCTTATTGTCAACCTTGGATTCAACTTAGGAAAATTGAAAGTGTCAGGCAAAAAAAAGCCTAAATAATAACTGAGACTGGTCGCACAATAATTACTTATGTGTTGATGATCTTTTGGTTCCTTCCTTCGAGTCTTCTTTCACAAATATTGACTTTCGATCTGAAAAAGGTTACTCAAACAATCAAGTAAGTACTATGTTTAAAGAGTTTATATTGATAATTGAAAAAACATATCTTACCCCTCCACAAATGGTTTATTTATAGGGTAGGTTATGGGTCATTGTTGTGATGGACCAGATATAAGTTATTAACTGATGTGCATCGTGATCCTTGACCTGATTAATAGAAAGATAGAATTATTGGAATATAGATATGTTGGAATATCTAAAGAGTTATCATCTTTCAATTAATCAGTATTTACTGATTTATCGGAGATGTTTCCCACATATTTCGGGATATGAATGACCTGATTAATAAGAAGATAGATTTATTGGTATATAAATATGTTGGAATATCTAAAGATTACTTATCATCTTTCAATTAATCACTATTTAACTAATTTATCGGAGATGTTTCCCACATATTTCGGAATATGAATGCGACTCATTAAGTGCAATTGTAATACTATCATTTATTGCATGTCTTGAAACGTTCTTTGTCTCGGTCATTTGGTCACTAGACTTGAGATCGGTTTGTTCGGTACCGACCAGTACAGAAAAGAAGCTTATTAGTTAAATAAATAATATTTTTTATAGGATTACCTAATTATAGATCGAATTTCTTTCCAGGAATGCTACAATCTCCTTATTAATTTTTCATATAAAAAGAAATTTATTCTTATAATAGTTAAATCGTGCAACTAAAGCACAAAATCAATCAAGAAACACTACAAAAAAAAGTGTATATTGTGGCGGTTTTTTTCGTATAAAGTGGCGTTTATAACCGCCACAATATACGCTTGTGGCGGTTTCCCAAACCGCCATAGAACTGGCCGCCACAAAGTTTAATGTGGCGGTTTTATGTTACCCGCCGCAACACCCGCCACTTTAAACATAGTGTAAGTAGTGGCGGTTTTTATCTGTAAGTAGTGTCAGTTATAACTGTCGCAATTTACAATCATTGAAGAAGATTCTGACACCATAATATTCGTAAGTAGTGGCGTTTTTAACTGACGTAATTTTATTACTGAATAAGGAAAATTTAACCACTTTTTTATAATTTTTTTTATAATTTTTTTTATAATCTGTTTTATACAATTATAAAATTTAACCACCACTTTTCTATAATCTTTTTTATAATCTGTTTTATACAATTATAAAATTTAACCACCACTTTTTCAAAATAAAATAAAATAATGTATAAAGTTATAATCATCCATTCATTTCATTAAAAATTAAAGCACACATAATAATGTTCAAATGTTTATATGTAATTGAAAGTTAAAACACACATAATAATGTTCAAAAGTTTAAAACACATAAAAAGTTCATACATCCCTAATTAAGTTTAAAATTCCAACACATAGTTGTTCAAAAGTTCATACATTCCTAGTCAAGTTTAAAATTAAAACACACATCTCTAATCAGTTTTGCTTCCGGCACTTGATCCTATTACTTGATTAGGTGATGGAGCACCACTTCCATAATCTGATGCCTGAAATAAATAATTTTAAGTTAATGAATTTGTATGTTTATAATTATAAAATAAAAGACACCAATAAATATTTAAATATATTAATACCTCATTGGTGGATGCATGAACCAAATTAGCTGCTATTGCAGCAAAATGTTCTGGAACGTCTTTTCTTGAAGCAATATAAGCAAGCAAAGTGTTCATTTGATTTTTCACAGTTGCAAGCTCATTTTCCATTTGAGTTATCTTGTCCTCCACATTTGATGAAGTTGAACTAGAGGAAGCATGGTTCATACCACTTAGCCTTGTTGTGGATCCTTTGAAAGCAAGGCTGGGACAAGCTCCATATGATAGCCCTCTAACTCGACCCGGATGCTCCTTACCAAATATGACACCAATTGGATCTTCTGGAGATATATTTGAACCACCTTTTGGATTTGTCAATATTAGTTCATCAATTTTTTCCTGGATAAAATTGAAAATATATCATGGCAGCAGCAGTAAACATAATGAAATGGTTGAACTCTCAACTACAACATAGAATGAGAGTAAGGTATAAAAGAAACCATCCAAAGTTCATCCCAATTCTCTACAATTTTGATGACAGTGACTTAAAACCCAAAGAAGGTAAAAAGGTAAGAAAAAAAACTGAGAAATTAAAGGCCTGAATATACTGACTAAAGAAAAAGGGGAGCATGCATGCAGATATTGATTAGTGACTTTATCATTTGGTTATTAATTATTTATACATAATAATGTGATTGTGTTTGGAATAATGGTACGTAATAATTAAAGCATGCTATAAAAGAAAATATTGATTAATTTTAAAATTCCCTTGTGGTAAAAGGTTCTTTATACCTGCACTCCATTATTAATTTCCCATAGCATGCTAAAATCTAGTGCGATTAAGAACAGACCATGTGTTTGGTCATCAATCAATCTAGTGCTAAAATCTATATGATAGCATTCTCACTCATCAATCACTATCCAAATTAAGACCATGTGGTTGGAACCTTAGAGACAAAATCTGTAAAATCATACCCCTAAATATAGATGCACCTATTCATCTATAAATAACAATTACCCACCCCTGATTCCACTTAAGTTCATGCTATCATACCTCTCTGTGCCGGTCACCATCACATAAACTACCATTCATTTTTATCATTATAATTCTTATTATTATTACTATTTCTAGATTTCCTGCTTTTTCTTTTTCCTATCCACCACTTCCCATATCAATACATCATCATCAAAGCAGTTCAATATATCATCATGATCAATACATCATCATCAAAGCAGATCAATATATCATCATGATCAATACATCATCAAAGCAGTCCAGTATATTTCCATGATCAATACATCATCATCAAAGTAGTCCAGTATATTTCCATGATCAATACATCATCATCAAAGCAGTCCAATATATTTCTATGATCAATACATCATCATCAAAGTAGTCCAAACACTTACCCCAATTTCCAGCGCCTCTTCATTCACATATATGCCATTTTTCCTCTTATGTGTGATCTTCCACATTTCAGCTCGTCCAATATTTTTACCAGTCTCAATTTTCTATATGTTCAACAATAATAATATAAGTATAATGTGGTGGAAATTGTAATATATTAAAATAAAGAGCACAATATAAGTAAAAAAATACCAAATTATTTCTTCTTCTTGACAAAGACATAGCACCACCAGTGTGAGGAATAATTTGTCTCTTCCTTATATCTCTATTTCTATTACACATGTTCTACAAAGTGAAAATGAAATCAGTTTTGTGTAAACTTAAAGTAAGCTTATTAATAATAATAAAAAACAGAGTTTACTATACCACTGTAGAAGGCCTCAAACGATAATCAACAAAAACAGCCCATTGTTCCATGTTTAATCCAGCTGGAACATTCTTGATGAGGTCACTTCTGCTCATAAGAGGGTCATAAAATTCATTCCAAAGCTTGCATCTGTATTCCCTCCACAGTTTCCCAATTTTAAACATAACATCTCTTTTAGCCAAATCTTCATTTACTTTGAAACAAAATCGAGACTTCAAAAAAAGAAAAGAAGTTAGTACAAATGTATTGAATAAATTAAAGTTATTTCAATGTAAGTTATATTACCTTTAGTACACTCTCCCACACTGTATCCTTGTAAGTATCTGGCAAAGTTGACCACTTTTCAAAACTAATAGGGAACAATACATGATTTGCTGCTAGTTGTCCACAAACTCCAGCAAGTAAACCAGATGCTTCTCCAATTGGTTGAAAATTGTCATCATAGTTCACCACCACACGTAATCCGGTAGGTAAGTTATGAGCATCCCTAACCTTCACCTTTAGTTTTTGACTAACTCCTTCGCCATCTATAAAAATCCAAATACATTATTTCATGTGCAGTGAAACTTATTACATGTAAAGAAAAAAAAACAAAAGATTTTACCTATAGCATCAACAAACCAATAGTGGTTTGATTGCCTTGATTTTCTTGGTTGCACTCTTTCAGACTCAGAAGTTGGTTGTGCAGGTGCAGATTCAGAAGTTGCTGGAGGTACAGATTCAGATGATTCAAGATTTTCAGATTCAGTCTGTGGTTGTGGAACTTGTGAAGCTTGTGATTGTGGAACTTGTGAAGTTTGTGATTGTGTAGGTTGTGAGGTTTGTTGATGAATAGATTGAGAAGCTTGTGGTAGAGGAGATCCAAATGGACTTGCAGAAGTAGTTCTTGTCTGGTCCTGTGTAGTAGAAGGCGTAGCATTAATGTTTACATAGTTGGCCACAGATTTGTCTGAACCAGCAACTGACTTAAGCAAGTTCTTGATCCTTTTAGGTTTAGGCATATCTGCACATAAAATTGAAGTAATCAACAACATAATTTAAATTTGAAGATATATTAAAAGTGGAGATATATTAAAAGCTTCATACATGCACATAGTAGATGAATGAACATATTAATAGTGCAGCTGAACCAAGGTTATTATTACTCTGACATTGAGTCATTTTCATGAAGTTCATCATCATTGTTGTCCTCATTTAGTAATTCATCATCTTCATCCTCCCTAAATAATGCCAATTGGTCAGAGTTGCTGAAAAATTCATGTAAGTCTTGTTGTGGACACGGTTCTACTTCACAAACTTCACCATCTCCTTCTCTCATATCATACAAGTCTCGTGGTTTCAAATGGACAACAATTGACCATTCCTTATTCACCTCATCATCTATATAATATACCATTCCAGCTTGTGAAGCTTCAATGTATGGATCATGCTCCTCACGATCTCCCGTGTGAATTAACCTTGAAAAATTAATACAAGTGAAACCCCAAGGATCCTTCCTCAACCCACAGTCCCTTGTGGTGTCAGCCCATTTACATTTGAACAAGATAACCTTAAAATGACCATAGTAATTAAGCTCAATTATATCTTCTAATTTTCCATAATATGCCAAATCTGCTTGTCTAATATTTTGATCCACACCACTTACAACACATGATGTTGAAGAAGTTAAGAACACTCCACAGTTTTGGGTTTTTAGGTCATGTTCTCGACTTTCAGTTCTAAATTTGAAACCATTTACATTAAAGGCAGAAATTCTTCTAGCATGTGTTGTTGGACCTTGAGCTAGATACTTAAGATCATTTGCAACACCACCTCCAGAAAGTGTTGGGATTTTCTACTCAGAATGGCGGTTTTCCAAAAATGTCCTGATTCACAAAATAAGATTTTCAAACATAAATCTATATATATGAAAAATAGCTATATTGAGAGAGAGAGAGAGAAAAAAAATGATGAGATGAGGGATGGAGTTGATGAAAGAGGATAGCCCTACCAAAATAGCCATTAGCCAATGCATACAGATGGGACAAAATGATATGATGAGGGAGAGTTTATCAAAAGGACAAAACATCATTGATCTATCACAGACTCAATGATCCAAAAAATCTGGCACCACCATGGGATAAAGGGAAACCACAGAAATAGAGGGTGGGACCATATGTAAGGGAATGGGGACACATTCAAATCAACCAGATTGCTGGAAAAAGGAACTTTATTCAGTGGTGGTGAGCTTACCCAATAATTCCATTTGAAGAGCATGTATAACTAAATGTAAGAGACACATCAAGTGCACACAATATATAAATAGTATAGCTTCAGCCTGCAGCTAGGTAGGTAGCTGTTGAAGCATATGTTATTACAGTTTCCATTTTTCAGCCTTCAGATCATGCAAACCAAACCCCCCCCTTCATCTTTTTTTTTTTGGACCACAACACAACTCAAAAACTAATAAAAAAACATGCAAATTGTAATACAGAGAGGTGAACATGTGAAAGTAAATAAAAAGAAGTTGGAGGGTAGTAGTGTATTAGTCTTGGGTTATGGAAGAAGAAGAACACAGGGTGACACAGGGTCTGATAAAACCGTTGGGCTATGTTGGTGTCAGGTCGCTTTCGAAGCATGAATTGCGTAGGCTCTAGGAAGATTAGGGGGAGTAGATGGTAGAGAGTTGTTGGTGTAGTTTCATTTATTCATGTATTGTAACCATGTCTTGGCTTTTGTTTCTCGCTTTTGTTGCTTTCCAGTACTGCAAAAATTGTATGAGTATATTTATGATGGATTCATCTGCCACCCAAGCTGTATCCGCTGACTTCAGACCCTTATGCTTTCCACCATTTTCCTTTCCTGCATTAACTTCTCCCATCAATACTCTCTAATCTTCCATTGTTAGGGACACATCAGTTTTCACCTTTCTCTCCCTGTCACTCTCTCTTCACTTTCATACTATCACTAACAACCAAATATTCTAGTTAGCTCCAAACTGCTCCACTTCTTCTATGCAATCTCCTTCCCCTACATTTCTCAAATAACTAACTATTTTCCTTTCCTTTATACATACTCACTCAAACTCCTCCCCTAACATTGCATTCATGTTTTCAATTGTAAATTTGAAAAACAGATTTTGTTGGGAATCAGTTGGAATACACGAAAATGTTGTATTTAATTTAATTCATTTTTTTATGATATAAAAATGTTCAAGCTCCCTTTGTTTTTTAATAATATTCTTTATCCATAGTTCAACTTATTTTAACTGTAAATACTTTTTAAATTTTTATAGAATACTTTTTAAATTTTTATAGAATGGCGGAAAGGTTGGTATAGAATCAAGGAGAATTGAGTCAGGTCACAAAGAGCATGGTGATGTGAAATACCCAAAGGGATCAATAGTAAATGATTCTAAAAGTAATGGCAAAGAAAAAGAAGTACAACTCAGGAAACAGCTAAATGATGTGCCTGCTAGACAGAATGCTACATTAGATTTCTCAGAAAAAGAGAATGATGGAGATGAATGGCCAATAATTAGAGAAAAGAAAACCGGGATACAGAAAAATGTGGTGGAGGGTGCCACAAATGCTGAATTGACAGAAGAAATAGATGAGGTCCAAAGCTTTCATGATGAAAATGGTGTCCCACCTGATGTCAATGAAACTGAAATAGTATTTGGTCGGGCACACATCCGGCATGAAGAAAACCTGTCAAGTGTTAGTAAAGGAAGTTGGCTCAGAGGACACATATATGAAGTCACATACGTAGAAGATAACACTGTTGAAGTGAATTTGGAAGCATCAAAGAACGATGCTGATGAGGAAATTAATGCAGGAAATAGTATTACTCATGCCTATACTTCAGGCATGAAACACAGTTCAGAAATCGGTGAAGCAGATAGCTAGTTTGGTTTAATAAGATTATGATTCTCATCTTTGTAAACTAGAGTTCATAGATGCCATTTTCATTACAAAAAAAATACAGAGTTGTAAGGGGTGAATTTCTAGGCTATAGAGTTTCTTTAGTTCATGACTATGTATGATGTAATTGTACTGTAAAATTTGTACTTTCCAGATGGACTGACATGAAGAAATGACCCCATTAGTGTCTCAAGTAAGGACCCTAATGGAAGTAGTAGTTGTGAGAACAGTGGGCATGCGAACTAACATTTCATTAAAACCCATCAATGTTTGTTGTCCGAACTTAGTTGTAAGAATGCGATTTGAAGGGAAGGATAGGTCTTTGTAATGCCAACATGTCATTTACTAGAAGCAGAAAATGGGGTAACAATGTTAATGGCTCTGTCCGGAAGATTACTATTTCATAATTTTGGCAACTTGAAGAGTTAAAGCCAAGGAAAAGGTAGGTCCAATTTTAAATTTTTAGCTTAAAATGATAAATTAGATGGTGTAGGAACACAGTTTCTCTTAAATGAATGTCTTTCTCACTGGAACAATTATCTGTAAACATAACCATTCATGTATCATTTTTGACCTACTATTCTTTTCATTTCATATAGTATGTAACAAGATAAGGAAATCTAGCAAAGCCACATGATGTGGGCCAAATCCAAAATCAAAAAGGAGCAAAATATTTTTTAAAAAAGGTACGGGGTGAGTGTGTGGCAAATAGATCTGGGAAATTTCTGGAGAAATGAGCCCATTCAATTCACACTGAATCGTGAGCATTCTTTTTAAAGCGCTAGTGAACACCAATTAAGTGCAAACTATTCAGACAGTTTGATTTCTTTCTGTTCTATTTTCCCTTGATAATTTGGTTTATTTTCATTTTGTAATTAGCCATACCTCTCTGTTAGAAGAGTTTGTCCAGTTAGCAAACCAAGAAATAGCACTTAGTTTACCATTATGTAATATACAACTAGAAGATTCATAAATGGTCGGTGACAGAGTTTGCTGTCGGACATGAGACCAAAAGGTGGTCAGAACAAATTGTGTGGGTTTTAGAATCTAATGACATAATATTTTACAAACAGAAAGTGAGAACTTTAATTGCATTGTCTCTAAATTTGGCAGCTACTCACCCAAACCTACCCAACAGTAGCTCCTCTGTTTGTTAGACTACTGCATTCATTGGAACCTAACTTGAATTACAATCACAACCAGACACAGACAGACTAAAAATTATATGACCATAGAAACCACAGGACGAGCTGACATTCATGTTACCTGCAACATCTCAACAAGAAGAATGATGCACGGATTCGTGTGGAGGCAGAGAGCGCGGGTTCATTGCATAAAACCTAAAATGTAAAGGATAAAGTTGAATGAAGTTGATGGTCGACATTGATAAGAGAACGTGCGAGCATTTAATTACCTTCAAATCGGTTCCATGTAGAAAGCGCTAGGGTTCGTGTGGAGGCCGAGAGCGCTAGGGTTCGTGTGGGGGCCGAGAGCGGTAGGGTTCGTGAGTAGGCAGAGAGCGCTAGGGTTCGTGAGGCAGAGAGAGGCGAGAGTGAAGAGTTAGGGTTCGTGAGGCAAAGAGAGACGAGAGTGAAGAGTTAGGGTTCGTGAGGCAGAGAGAGACGAGAGTGAAGAGTTAGGGTTCGTGAGGCAGAGAGAGACGAGAGTGAAGAGTTAGGAGTTAGGTTCACTCTGGTTTCCTGAAATTAAAAAAAAAATTATTTTCTTAAGTTTTCAAAAAAAAAATTATTTTCAATTGAAAAACTGAAGGATTTTTAAATAAAAAATGTGAATATAGGAATAAAGGAATAAAGCAATTTCAATTCTGAAGGAAAATTATGACAGTTAAAAATGACATAATTTGAAAGATAATTGTGGCGGTTAATGAAATGACGTATTATACTGAAATTTGTGGCGGTTATTAATAACCGCCATATTAAAACCGCCACTTTTTACACATTTTTTTGTAGTGAAAACATATAGCAAAAAATTTAAGGAAGAAGTTGTGTCATGAAAATAACTTTTCTATAATTTTCCTATAATGTGTTTTGTAAAGAAATTGTCCATCCTAAACTTATTTTAATTATTTTGATTACACATTAAATTTATATATTAAAAAGACGAATTGCTTGAAGATTTAGTGCTTGAAAATTTAGTAGAAGTCAAATCATGCTCAACATGCACAATTTTAGCTTTGTTTTGCTGTATTTGTTTTAATTTTTATTTGTTTTTATTGTTTTAAAATTGAATAATTAATTGAATTGTGAAAATTTAATAAATCTGACAATTTGATTTACAAAATTTGAAAAATTTATTGATTTTCTTATTTGAAAATTTAATTAAAAGATAGTGATAAAATCCTAAACTGTCCACCATAAAATATAAATCTCGTAACTGAAAACGTCACAACTAAATTCTAATTCAAAAATCTTAAACTCAAAAGTAAAAATTAAAACCGAACCATAAAACATAAACTATAAAATGTATAGCTAAATCCTAACCCATAATCCTAACATAACACCTTGAACCGTAATTGTAAATTCCAACCATAAAATTATTTAAGACATAATAAAATAAGTTCTTTTAACCTTTTAAATGTGTAATAAAAATAATATAGAATTTTTGTAATTTTTATTACATATTGTCAAATTATGGAGTATCATTCAGTTGTAAAATGATTTTACGCTTTAGGTTTACATATTAGGGTTTTAGGGTTAATGATTTGAGGTTTATGATTTTAAATTTAAGATTTTTAGATTTACAGCTTTTACTATTTATGCTTTATGAGTTATGATTTACATTTACATGTCATTTAGGGTTACATTAGGGTATTAGAGTTTATGCTTTATGTTTTACAAGTTTTAGGATGTAGGTTTACTGTTCATAGTTTTGATATTAAGGTTTGTAGGTTTACGACTTAGGTTTAGGATTTCCATATTAGGGTTTAGGTGTGATGTTTTCAGTTACAATATATCTTTTACTATGTATGGTTTAACACCATTTTTTAATTAAATTGTCAATTAAAAAAAACCACTAAATTTATTCAAATTTTATCAAATTTGTTAAAATTTTCACAATTCAATTATTTTTTTTCATTTTAAAAACAAATTTGAAAAAAAAAAATCAACCTTTATGTTGAACACAATTTTTTTTTTTATCAGCAATGAATAAATAAAATTAAAGGGATACTTCAGGGGTATCCCAACCCATATACAGAAACCACAAAAAGACTACCTATCTCTCCTTTATGGTTGGAACAAAACAACCTTAAAGTGAGAAAAACATACCCAAAAAATACCCAAACAAGATAAACCCTGCTCTCGAGGAGGATCCACTCGGGAAAACCCCATCTCATTGCTCTTATAAGGTTAACAGACATCTTTATCGAACCAGCACAAACCCGACAATGTGTCTACCTCGGTAATTTTCAGTACCTGATCTTCCGTTCTTCGAATACGGCAATGATACACAACTTCACCGACCACTTCATGGAGATCGCCGCTTCATCGACCGACGATTATGTTTACCTTCGCCTTCGGCGACCACCGACTAGCGCATGGAGATCGCCATTTCAAGTTTCGACGACCACCCGCTACGCACGCATGGAGATTGTCGTTTCCTCGACCGACGATCATGTTTACCTTTGCCTTCGGTGACCACCGACTAGCGCATGGAGATCGCCATTTCAAGTCTCGACGACCACCAGCTACGCACGCATGGAGATCGCCGTTTCATCAACCGGCGATCATGTTTACCTTTGCCTTCGGCGACCACCGACTAGCGCATGAGATCGCCCTTTCATCGACCATGGAGGTCATGTTTACCTTTGCATAATTTCAACGACCACCAGCTATGCACGCATGGAGATCGTCGTTTCAACGACCGACGATCATGTTTACCTTTGCCTTCAGTGTGCTCCCTGTTTAGCATATATGCTCTCCTTCACAAGCTGCTTCCGATTCCTGCACCTAACAAAAGCATAGGCCACCCCCGTAACAAGAAGCAGCAACCCAATTCCTTGCCTGGTAAAAACTAACTAGTCCAAAAAGAACCCAAATCCTCACTAAACAAATTCCTCCCTAAACCCTAAACCCTAAACCAGAAAAACCAATCATCGTCTTCATAACCATCCCAGACGCATGTAAGCCAGAAATTTTAGCAGCTTCTGATGCAAATGTTTGGGTTAAGAACCCAATCTACAAAGGCGTAAGAAAACGAGCGAGCTTTATGCTTCATCCACAACCAAGACTTCAGTTGAACCCTCTGGAAAACCTCCTCAGCATCTACTACCCCTTGCTGGAAAGCAATCATGTTCCTCTGGTCCCATAAACATCTAATGACATTTGCCCAAATCCCTTTCCAGATCCTATTTTGCTTATTACTAACATGAAACAGGTGAAAACTTTGGAAATGCAACTTCAGATCATGTTGTTGTACGAATGAAATATCTACCCACTGAAAGCATAAAGACCAAACCTTCTGGGCATATTTACACTCTATGAAAAGGTGATGATAGGTCTCCACCTGTAACTGGCACAAGGGACACATCATTAAGTTCACCACTACCCCTCTCCGGCTCAGACTCACTCTTGTAGGAAGTCTTCCCATCAGTACCCTCCAGGCTGTCACTAACACGTTTGGAAAAGTCGTCGCCCTCCACAAGAGTTTATACACTTCTCCCTGGTTCCCTCTATCGTACTTAGCTAGACAATCATAGGCAAAGCTCACCGAAAACAACCCCGGTACCTCCTTCCCCCATACCTGGGTGTCCTGGGCATCTTCTCTCAAGCTAGCCCCTGATAGAATCGTAATAAGGTCCCTCTCCAGGGGAGATTCCCATTCAAATCTACCTCTCCTCCACCTCAAGTCCCACCTCCACTCCGTGCCATCCCATACACCCATCTCACCCACTGTTTTTCCTTGGTTTAAAGATAAAGAATATAGGCGTGGGAACAAAGATTTGAGATCCACACTTCCGATCCATACATCCTCCCAGAACTTAGCTTTGTCACCACAACCTATTTCCCAGCCTAACTCTTCCTGAAACCACCCTTTACCACCTCCCTCCTTACACATCTTAGAGAGGTCTCTCCACCACCAAGATTGATATTTGACAGGTGTAAGACTGCTTTCCACTCCCAAATCATATTTGGAGTCCAACAACTTCTTCCATCTTCCATTCTCTTCCGAAAGGCACCGCCATCTCCATTTCGCTAAGAGAGTTTATTAAACAAATGTATATCCCTGCACCCCAGCCCTCCCTCCTCTTTTGGTCTGCATACATCTTTCCAGCTAACCCAGGCAATAGGCTTAGTTAATTTCCCCCAACCCCACAAGAATCTTGTTTGAATACTGATAATCCTTTTACACACCGAGGTCGGAACTCTAAACAGGGAGATATAATACAGGGGAATAGCAGTTAGAACAGAATTGATCAGGCAGATCCTCCCTGCCATGGATAGAAACCTCCCCTTCCACACACTTAGCTTTGCTTTCAGCTTGGTAATAATTGGATCCCATAATTGTTTCTTTCTTGGATTCCCTCCCACCTCCAGTCCTAGATACTTGAAAGGCACCTCCATCTGGATACAGTTCAACGTCTTAGTGAAACACCTTATGGTGCTGTTTTGTACATTGATACCTGCTAGCCTTGATTTATGGAAGTTGATCTTCAATCCTGAGGCTAGCTCGAAGCCCCTCAAGATGGCCTTCAGGGTTAACACATTCCCAAAGGTATCCTCACAGAGAAAAAGAGTATCGTCCGCAAACTGAAGAATACACATCTCCACCTCATGCCTTCCTATCTTAAGGCCCGTCAGCATATTAACCTTCAAAGCTTGTCTTACTAGCCCAGCAAGACCTTCAGCAACCACAATGAACAAAAAAGGTGCTAGGGGGTCGCCCTGACGCAACCCTCTAGAAGGCTTAAACTCCTCCGTAGGACTCCCGTTAACTAAAACTGATACAGTAGCTGATTCCAGACAACCTCTGATCCACAAGATCCATACAGAGTGGAACCCCAGTTTGTGTAGCATATCATACAGGAAATCCCATCGAACCGAGTCATAATCCTTCTCAAAGTCCACTTTTAGGCAGATACCACTTCTCCCCTTTTTCCTGAGATCCTCCACCACTTCGTTTGCCATAAGGACGCTATCCAAGATTCCTCTACCCTTTAGGAAAGCTGATTGGTTTTCATCTATGATTGCAGGCAATACCTTCTTCAATCTTCCAGCCAACACCTTAGTGATAATTTTATAAATGACACCAACCAAAGAAATGGGTCTATACTGGTCCAGTTTAGTAGGGTCCCTCACCTTCGGGATAAGCGCAATAAAAGAAGCATTACAACCTTTCGGGATGTTTCCAGTCACATGAAACAAAGCCATAGCTTCCATTAACTATGCTTTAACAAAATCCCAGCTTTTCCGAATAAAATTGAAGTTGAACCCATATGGACCGGGGCTCTTAGACCCTTCACACTGCCACACTGCATCTTTAACCTCTTTTTCTGTGAAACCAGCCACAAGCCCCTCCTTATCTCTCAAAGTTAGAGTCTTAAACTCCACCTCATCCAACCTCACCCCTAGGTCTTTCGTTGCCATGAACCTAGCTTCAAACAGCTTTTTCGCCTCCAACCGAACAGTACCTGGTTCTCACACCATCTGTCCCCCACCTGAACAACCTTCACTTCATTCATGAGTCTTCTCCACCTCAGAGATGAGTGAAAGAACCTAGTACAGGAATCACCACTCTTGAACCAACTTGCTCTAGCCTTTTGGCACAAAAGAGATTCGAGTTTTTCGTCATTTTCTACCAATCGACTTGTCAACGCCATTCTGTTAAGCCTTTCACTTTCCTCCAAGCCCCCGATACAATCTCTGTTGTCTAGCTCCTCCAGCTCATTTAGAATCCTCCTCTTCTCAACATGAAGGTTACCGAACACCTCTCTGTTCCACACTTTTAGCTTTGACTTGAGGAGTTTCAATTTCTCCTTAAAACTAACTATTCTGTTCCCTTGGACTGGGAAGGAATTCCATTTATCCTTGACCATGATGCTAAACCCCCTCTACATAAACCAAACGTCAATCGATCTAAAGGGTTTAAGACCCCAATCCTTCTCCACAGATTTTATCACCAGGGCACAATGATCTGATACCTCTCTTCGAAGGACATACTGTTTGCACATGGGTCACTTCAAAAGCCATTCTTCCGTGACTAGCCCTCTATCAATTCTACTTTTAGCTGTTCCATCCGGTCTGAACCACGTATAATTCTTGCCAACCAATGGAAGGTCTAGCAAGGACATATAATCAATGAAGCTGTTAAAACCCGATATCTCTCTTGCCTGATCATTCCTACCCCCAATTCCTTTCCTCTCAGATCTGCTTCTCACAGCATTGAAGTCACCACAACAACACCAAATTGGGTCTTGTGATGCCGTTTTAAAATTAGAGAGCTCCTCCCATAGAGTCCTCTTAGCATTCAGTGCACAGGGAGAGTAAACGTTGGCCACAGCACACCTAACGGACGATTTTACATGTTGACCAACAACCACAATAAAACCTTTCCCCATCAAGTGGTATTCATAACTAAAACCTTCTTTGTGCCACATGGACAAAAGGCTTCCACTCCCCTCCTCCCCTTTATTGTGTATCCAGCCTACTTTGTTATCACCCCACAGAGCATAGCACCTAGCATCTGAGATGTCCTTAGCCTTTGTTTCTTGTATACAAACAAAATTTGCCTCCTCCCTTCCTATTAAATACCTCATGTACCTTGATTTGGTACCACCCCCAAGACCTCTTATATTTAAGCTGACAATAATCATAAAAGACCTCCCTTCTTCCCTTCCTCAACACAACTCATGGTCTTCAAATCCCTTTCCTCCAGACTCGAGAACTCCTGGATAACCTCCAGTTCGTCCTTACGACATCTTATCCCAACTTTCCTACTTATGTCCCACAGCTTAATCGGTTCCTCTGGCGAATCAGGCTCACGTAGCCTAAGATTGCAGTTATCAATATCTCCATCAGAAAGAGAGACTGTAGTCATACCTTGTCTAGAAAGAAAGGATAAAGCATTTTGCGGGCATTTGTTCCTGATTCTAACAGAACGCCTTGGGTGTGACTTAGAGCCTTCCAGATCAACAAGGCCTTTGATTTTCTGCCGACGTTGTGTGGTTGTGGTTCCCCTTTCCTCATGCCCACCACCTTCTCCGCTCCCCAACAGCAACCCTCCTCTTCTGCGATGAGTTTTGCTCCCCAGCACATCGTCCTGGTTTTCGGAAGAGACGTTGCCAGCTTGTGCCCCATCTTGCTCCATCGGTTTCTTCTTCTGCGCACTCTCCAGCTCCAGATATATGTTTCTGCTACCTTCCTTCACAACGTTCATATTGTTCCACTGTTCTTGCGAAGCATTCTTTCCCTCTCCTCGTGCTCCCCCCTGACTTCCTCCAATTCGACAGCTCGTCTCCATCTCGGGTCCAAGGTCCGACAGAAAATTACCAGGCCTTGACCCGGACAAGCCCACTTCCATACCCGTCTGCAACACTACTTATTGGGCTTCCTTTCTACCCTGGCCCAAACCTCGCACAAACATGTCTTGGTTATACCTACTTTCCACATCCACCACTAATCTGGCCAGCTCAGCGTGTGCAGGGTAGCTACACAGAGAACGCTTGTAGGCCTGGATAGCAGCGTTGCCAAAGTCAGGTTCCTCATAAAGCTTCTGCCTTTGACTTTCCTCATCAGTGAAAGGTTTGCCACCTTTTTCCTAGCACGAACGCAACCCTGCAGAGAGCTCCCCTAGGCAGACATTCAATCGTTGCACCTGACCTACGTCTTCTCCTCCACCTCCGATCACCTTCCCCTTCGTCTGACTCCGTTCTATGTTTCTTCCGACTCCCCCCTCCTCATAGCTTTTCACCGAGAAAGCCGATTCCTCCACATAGGTTTCGGTTGAGGTGATACTGTCTGAAGAATCAAAGATACGATGTGAGTCTTTGCACTGGCCTGCTAAAACCACTGGGTGTTCCTCCTCAATATAAACACTTATATTTTGATCATTGATCCTGAACTTCCTTGCCACCCTTATGAACCGATTATTCTCGATTCTCACTTTCAGACGTGCGAACTCTAGATTTTCCCACATCAACGTGGCATCATCAATATCAATCAGCGTAGCTATGTCTCCAACCACTCTAGCGAAGCAATCTCTGTTCCATAAGGTTATTGGCAGACCGAGGCACCTTACCCAGACCACTTTATGACTCACTGTGAACGATGCTGACCACGGCTGCATCTGGACAAAAACACTATCAAACCAATCTCTATTTAAGTTTATAATCTCCTCCATCTTCTCCCCTCCTCTTGATGTTAAAAGAGCAAGGTTATCCCCCATCGCTCTTACTCTGACCATGCTCATACCTCCTCTAACGAATTCTTCTCCTAACTGTTCGAAATCCATATCAGCATTAAAACGCCCTACCACACTTCCTTCCATCCACGGCAATGACAGTTGCCTTGCGGTAAAGGTTGGTCCCTTCCATGCCCATCTATCCTGTCCTCTAACTACATCAGCAAAAGATTTCTTCTCCCCCTTCTCCATCCAGACCTTCTTCCCTTTGTATGACTTATTAACATCCGCTCCAACCCGCTCCTTCGCCCCATACTCGAGCCTCCCCGTCCCCACCGAGCTTTTGTTCCTTCCTTCCTCCCTTGACGCGTCCACCCGGTGGTACTTCGGTATGTTCACAAAGAGTTTTGTACTCCCAATGTATATTTGGTCAAGTTCCCGTTCTAGTTTTCCCACATTCTTCACATCAAACAGCCTCACAAACCCAAATCTTTTGCCCCACTTGTTAAGCCTTCGTGAAATAAAAACGTCTTGCACCCTCGCCCACTTTTGAAAGACTTTAAGCATGTCTTTCTCTCCAAACCCGTTGGGAAAATTTGAGAAGAAAAACGTTGTGGAATTACTAGCCTTACTGGGTTGGAGGTATGGTTTCCGGCGAGATCTCAGCTCACCTTGTCTATCAAAGGAAAACACCTTACTGTTCCGATCTACTCCCCCGCTCCGCTACTCCCCGCTCCCTCCATAATGAACTGAAACTCTCTACTCCCTTTTGCTTTTGAACACAATTTAAATGTAGTTTTAATATAATTGAATTTAAATGTAGTTTTAATATAATTGAAGTTATGTGTCGACATCAATTGTATTAAAATTACATTAAATTTGTGCTCAACATGCACAACTTTAATTATATTAAATTTGTAAGAAAGTCGTTTTTTATATATACGAATCCATTGTGTAATAAAAAACGTTTTCGCAAAACATCATTATTGAAAAATATTTGGTCTCTAAAACCTTGGTTGCTAATTAGATACCAATTTAGAAACTATTTAAATGTAATAGAAACTAATTTAGAAACCAATTTTTGTTTTAGTTTCTAAAATGGTCTCTAATTTAGTTACTATTGTAACTAATTATTTTGATATCTAAATATTGGTTTTTATTTCATAATTTTATTGTAGTGATATACACAACTTCTTCACTAAAATATTTCTTATCTAGAAAGCATGTAGCTCCAACACTACTTGTGTTGTGCACCTAAAGCATTATTTACCTATTATGGAAATAATTTATTTTTTCCATATTAGGAATAAACAAATGACATATTTTTGGAAAAGAAACGTATAAATCGAGAAGTACAAAAAGTTTGTATACTTTTATAATGAATTTAAAAATTATACCAGCTATGATTTCGGATTGGTTAAATTGATATACATTATTGAATGTGTGTTTAATTATGAAATTAAAGTCTTAATTGATACTTAATTGTCAGAATATGCTACCAGCATCCTCCCAAAGCTGCAATGATGTAATTAGCGTGTGGATGGGAATGTTGTCCTCCAATGGAAAATGTGAGATTGACGTTTGGCCTTTCCTTTAGAATTTGACTTTCTTGGTATAATGTGATTACTAAATTAAGCATGTTTTAGTTTTATTGAAACTGAACTCACCATGAATTTCTTAAGAAAGAGAATCACCCTAAAAGCTAGTCATTACAGTTAGAGTTTAAGCTCTTCATAACAGAAAATCACTGCTACAGTGATGACAAATACTATGAATTTCATGCAGATTTTGATTTAAGTTATATTTGATATTTGTTTTAAAAAATCTTCGAAATTCAAGTAATATGGCATACTTACAAGAACTAGAGTTACTGCTATCAGAATTCAACATGTTAGCAACATGTTTCTAGCCATATACCAACACCTGCCAAAATAAAGATGAGAGCACTTGATAAGGAAATAAAAAATTCAATTCAGGATATCATAGAAAAACGAGAGAAAGCCATGAGGAATGAAGATTTATTTGGCATACTTTTGGAATCAAATCAAATAGAAATCCAGGGAAATGGAAATAGTAAGAGTGTTGGAATGAGAATTGAAGAAGTGATTAGTGAATGGAAATTATTCTACACAGCAGGGCAAGAGACCACTTCATCTCTGCTGGTTTGGACATTGATCATGTTGAGTAAATATCCTGAATGGCAAGCACGAGCAAGGGAGTAAGTTCTTCATGTTTTTGGAAAACAAAATCCAAACTTTGAAGGGTTAAACCAAAATGTTTCTTCAAAAGATGACCATGATTCTGTATGAGGTTCTGAGGTTATACCCTCCTAACATTCGACTGCACTCTTCAGAAAGACATGGAACTTGGGAACCTATCACTACCCGCAGGAGTAAATGTTACCATGCCAATACTTTTACATCACCAAGATGGTGATATATGGGGTAATTATGCAAAGGAGTTCGAACAAGAAAAGTTTTCTAAGGAGTTGCTAAGGCATCAAAATGCCAAGTCTCGTTTTACCCAGTTGGATGGGATCTTAGAATTTTCTTTGGCCAAAACTTTACCAGGTTGGAAGCCAAGATAGTGTTGTCATTGCTTCTGCAGAATTTCTCATTTGTGCTTTCTCTTGTCTATGTACATGCTCCTATAGTTAAACTTAGCTTGAATCCCAAACAGGAGGTGCCTCTTATTTTGCAAAAACTATAATGATAAACCTTCTATTCTATCACTACTTTAGAGTAGACGGTCTCTCGCTGGACTGTCTAGTGTGTCTTTGATGGTGTAAATGGTCTCCTACTAGATTGTCTAGTGTGTTGTTATGTGTAGATGGTCTTCCTTTCAAAGTCACTAGTTTATTTGTCCTTATAGATAGGCTAGTGTTTATATTGTCTAACCTTTCTGTTCTCCGTAGACCGTCTGATGTGTTCACACAACTCAAATTGTCTAGTCTGCAATCAGGTTGGTTAGACCACCTTAATGGTTAGTCTGTTACGATTATGTTTGCTATTTTATTTAAAATTTGATCTTCTGTGACTTGGTTGTATGTATGTTCATCCCTTGCCTTCTTTTCATTGGGTAATAATAACATTTTCTAATGCTCTATTTTCGCTTCTTCACTTCTCGCCTAATGTCGTGGAGCATTCAATGAGATTATGTGATTAAATCTTGGAAGAACGAGTTGAGTGCCATATTAATATATGATAATTGATCATATTTTGACCAAAAAGGTCATGGTTTTAGATCTACAAAATAGTCTCACTACATACAAAGTAAGACTATGCATATGTCACATAGTTTAGAGTAGCACTTTAGAGCATTCATAGTTTGGTGAGTAAGGCATATATTATATATCCTTCACTGTGTGAAGTTTTCCTTGTGAACTTTCACTATTTTCTCCCTTATCGAGAATGTTTTTTGACTTGTTGAGAGGTCTTAGTCTTAGGGAATACTTGGAGAGGTGTAGAATACTTGTGTACCTAGAGAGGTGAAGAATACTTGTATACCTAAGAAGGTGTAGAATATTTGTGTTGATAAAGGCTCTTAAATGGATTGCTTAAGGGGACTGAACGTAGCCCAAGTTGTGGGTGAACCAATATAAAGTATGTGTGTACTTTTCTTTCTTTCCTTTCTCTATATTTTAGATATTGTTTTGGCTTGATATTTTTGCAGGTACAAAAAAGAATTCGTGCTCTATTCAACCCCCCATTCTAGAGCCAATTGTACCTTCAAAGCTCACTTGGATGCACATCAAGGTATTTAAAGTAAATTTGTTCACTCACTTCAATGTGTGTCATTGATTCATCTAATATTTTTTATTTAGAGTAAAAATATGAGCTTCGATGTTGCAAAATAAATTATTTTTAACGAAGGTTCGAGTTAACAACCGTTTTATAATTCTCTCTTGCACCACTTTTAACAACGACTGTAACAAGTAATCATCGTCATAAACATTTTTAACGACGATTCAAGTTAACAATCATCGTTAAAAGTGGTATATATTTTTTTTTTCCAACGAAGAATTTGGCTCTGCTCATCATTAAGTCATACCTTATAATGAATGTTTCCATTTACAACTATCGTCAAAACGATTTTATCAACGACAGTGACGTCGATCATCGAAAATGACTATTTTTTAATGACACCTAGTTCAACGACGGTTATAGAATCGTCTTCAAATGTCATTTTTAACTTTTGTTAAAAGCTATTTCTACAGTAGTGAGATTTGAATGATCGTTTGATTATCGACTTTGACTACTAGAGAGTGTTTGCTATCTTTGAACGAATATAGTAATTTAATCTTTCTCTCCTATTATAAATCATCTAGCACTTTAGGGATGATTTACATCTTTTGACAAATATAAGGTGTAGGTTCACTCTCCTAGGTGACTAAATGAACACTTTGAGTGGTCTTCTAATGAATTCTTTTGTTCCATGGATATGACATATTTTTTTTTCTCAACTTAGGGATCACTTTATGAAACTGAGGATTTCACTACTTTTTAGCAACATTTTTGCATAATGTAACCTTAACTCTCGCTATTATTCTTCTTGATAGAAGACTTTACATAGGTTCTAAAAGAAGATGACAGTGGAGATATTGTTCCCATCAGTTGAGCAACTTAAGTTCTTCTAAAGTCCTTTCTATGTATGTTGAGCTTTAATATAGTTGTTGCACTAAATGCACTCCTTGTAGCTTTAAATGTGCTTCTTTTTTACATAACATCATTGATCCCCTACAATATGTTGTATAACATTTTGCACCATACAAGCCAAATAGATAGCCTAAAGATGTACATAACTTGTATTAGGAAGTTTACAAAGAAAGAAGCTTTCCAATAGATCATCCAATTTGTCTTGTTCTTGAATGTATCTCTTTGGTCAGAAGGACGGTAATGGACATTCCCTACAAGATGAAATAAACATATAGATATAAATTGAAGTACAAGGTTAGCATTGTCCATGCATATATTGTCAGATGTTTTATGCACGTTTCACCTTATCTTATATGCACCTTATTAGACATAAAAGAATACTGCATAATTTTGTTTCATCTGACGAATGCAACCCTTTCATTTTGTGTAATTTGTTGCTAAACATCATCGTCTTATAGATGATGTCGGATCATGTTTGGACTTTGATGTTTTCAAAACTTAATCAAAATCATAAGGTTTGATTTTTCATCAACATATTCACCCTTTGAACAAACAAATCCACTATCTTTATGTCTTTATTACAAAATGTTAAGGAAAAGTCCAACTCCCATGATTAAGTGTTGAAAACAACTAAGTGTAAACATGGTCGTTGAGTTTTTGATACATACCTTCTTCTTCTTCAAAGAATAAATTTATATAGATCTTGGAAGAAGGAGTCCTTGCAAATCCCTTTTGATTGGTGAGAGCTTTATAACTTTGATAGCTTTGTCTTCTTTGTTTATAAATTTCTTGAGTAACATTTGGAGGACCCTTTTGAGAAATAAGGTAATTAAATTATGTTTTCTACCAATGTCATTCCTAAATGCATGGTTAAACATAAGTGGTCAATAGAACACTCACACACCTTCTTAGATGTACTATTTCAAAGAGTTTTAAGGAGTGGGAAGTTCTTCTTCCATATCTATAATTTGCTTATAATAGGGGAGTAAATTATACAACTTCCCATTCTCCTTTTAAAGTTGTTTAAAGTTTTAAACCTATTAATCCTCTTGATTATATTAACTTTAGTTAGCCTTGATATTCTGGTGTGTAGTGATGGTAGGAAAAGAGCACAAAGGTGTTAAGTCAATAACCGATGTACTACCCATCAAACGATCTCATGATATGAGCATCTATGTGTTTTGATGATAAGAAACACTATAAGGTGCATTGTGGTATAACAAAGCTCACTCATGTATAATATAATTTTAGACAAAAACATTAGAGAAGATGAGCAAAACTAATTGTCTTCAAACACATTAGACGATACAATAGAAACAATTGTTAGATGAACTAATGGCACCCGCTCACAACAGAAGACCATCAGACGATCCTATCATGGTTTTAACATTAGAGAAATGAAAAAAAAGCTTATAAAAATAACAACTAAAGAAAAGACGCATTAGACGATATCAAGAAACTACATCATACAATCCCATTAGACTGGATAAGACGAAGTAGTAGAGAAGATCTTATCAGACGATCATAGTCTCACGAACTCATCAAAAAGATCTCGTTAGACAAACTCCTTGGATAACACAAGGCATAAGATATGGAGGAACTTGTTTACAAATGATAAGACGAACCTGAAGATTGCATGTATTAGATAATACAAATATATTCAACTCGTTAGACGAATCAGTGCATCAAGGAAGTGTCCATACTCAATCTTTACATTCTTGGAATGTTTTATGACACTGCAATTATATTTCCAAATCTTATTTGACATTTTTAAATCATAGAAAACATTATTTTCAAATAAGATTGTTGGTTAAATGTTTTTGAAATTTTTTTGTATTTTAGAACATAACACAAAGTTATTCAAAAATCTCAAATACCTTGTGCTTTAATGTTTTGTGAATGAAAAACATTTTTCATATTGGTTTTAATTTTTTTTAATACAGTTGTGAAAATAGAATTAAATTTAAGATTATATTGAAAAGTTTTTGTATGAACAATATTTTACTCTAAATATTAGGGCATAAATATTTTCTATATCAAATATTTTTTCAAAATATGTTTAATGAAATAATATAGGTTAAATGTAATTATGCTACAACTTTCTGATTTAATATTAACTTTGAAAGAATTTATAGTGTATTAAAGATGAAAAATATGAGAAAAGAAACTCTCGATAATTAGAAGATATTATAAAGATTTTGTTTCAGTGATACTTATGATTTATTATATTAATTATAATATTCACTAATAGTGATTTTGTTCCCATATATTATCAAAGGAACATAAAGACGTAAATAAATATGAAAGACCAAGTTTCCTTTCTCGGGGTCTAATGGGAAGATGACAAAGCAAAGGAACGAGATTCACGTTGATGATGAATGAAACTTCAAAAAGATATACAACAGGCAAAATACTTCGAAGAGCAAACAAAAAGATATAAATGTTTTAAGATGCATATATGAAGTTTCCTATTTCAATGTCTAATATGAATGAGAATATGAACAATGCAAATATAGAAAAGATCAAGTCAAAGAGATGTTAAAGCCTCAACGAACATAGTTCATATATATGGAGAAAGTATTTGAAAATCAAATAGATGTAAAAGACACAAAGATCCCATCAAAGCCAACATTTCTACATGGAGCGTCTAGCACGAGAAAGTTGATGAGCAATGCAGAATAAGAATTTGAGTCAAAATTAATTAGAGCCCTAACGTTCAAATTAAATATAGATTAAAGAAACATTTTTAAATGTTTATGAAGACTTAAGAATATGAAAATTGCATAAGAGCAAAAGTTTCAATTCCAACCGTCTAACGCCTTCAAGGAGAAGATCAACATGGATATTTGAGCATATACTAAAGGTAAAGAGAATAAAACTCTCAACGATTGCACTTGAGGTATATAAAGTAAGAATATGAGCGTCTAAGACATTGAAGAAGAAGATCAACATTACAGATTGATTAATATAAAAAAAGTTAAGAAGATTAAAGCTACAATGTTCATTTATGAGGAATATGAGGAAAGAAATTGAAATTCCTCACACGTCAAAGATGCACAAAGGTCAATCAGAGCAAAAGTTACTATATTGAGAGTTTAACACTATATTGAAAAATGAAGAACGTAAAGCTTCAACAGTCACATTTCCGAAGACTATATAAAGACCTTGAAGATGAAGAACAACATAAAGAAGTGTACATAAATAAAAAAAAAAAACAAGCTTCCAAGAAGCGCGAAAACGTGATTCATATTTGTGTGATTATATTTTTGATCTATAGTTTACATTTGCTATTGTATAGCGAATCAGTCATAGCCCTTAGAGCTTTCATTGTTCTATCAGTATAGAGGTTTCTTATTGTAAAGAGGTCTTGATCTTAGTGGGATATGACTGATTTCTTGGAGAGGTAGAGAATACTTGGTGTACCTAGAGAGGTAGAGAATATTTTATATACCTGGAGAGGTAGAGAATACTTAGTGTACGAGGAGAGGCAGGTAATACATGGTGTCCCTAGAGAGGTAGAGAATACTTGGTGTACTTCGAGAGGTAGAGAATACTTTGTGACCTAAAGAGGTGTAAGAATAATTAGTGACCTGTAAATGTGTAAGAATAATAGGTGACGTGAAGAGGTGTAAGAATAATTACTGACCTGTAAATGTGTAAGAATAATAGGTGACGTGAAGAGGTGTAAGAATAATTACTGACCTGTAAATGTGTAAGAATAATAGGTGACGTGAAGAGGTGTAAGAATACTTGTGTATTTGGAGAGGTGAAGAATCCTTAATGAAAGACTATTGAGAGGGTTGTTTTAGGGGACTGAGCGAAGCTCTTATTGTTGGGTCAACCAATATATATATTTGTCTACTTATATCCCACTACTTGTGTTCATTCTTGGATATTGGGTTTGGTTACATTTGAGGGAGGATAAATTGATGACATAGATTTTGTGCACATTTATAATGATGGAGTTCTCCTTGCTCCTCTTTAAGTTCTTCGGTTTATGATGGATTGATTGCTTGAATGAGACATGACAGTGAACGAAAAAAATTAAAATGAACATGACGATGAATGGGTGTTGGGCATGAGATAGGAGAATAGTGTTGGGAAGGAGGTTAGGACAACCTTTTAACACTTTTTAAGACTTATAGACTTAGAGAGTGAGAGCAAAAGAAAAGTGAGACTTAATTGAAATTCTAATACCAAATTGGCATAAATTCATTATCAAATCAAGTCTTAGAAATGTACAAGAAGAGTCTTATTATTGGGTCAACCAATATAAATATTTGTCTACTTATATCCCATTACTCGTGTTCATTCTTGGATATTGGGTTTGGTTACATTTGAGGGAGGATAAATTGATGACATAGATTTTGTGCACATTTATAATGATGGAGTTCTCTTTGCTCCTCCTTAAGTTCTTCGGTTTATGATGGATTGATTGCTTGAATGAGACATGACAGTGAACGAAACAAATAAAAATGAACATGAGGATGAATGGGTTTTAGGCATGAGATAGGAGAATAGTGTTGGGAAGGAGGTTAGGCCAACCTTTTAGCTATTTTTAAGACTTCTAGACTTAGACAGTGAGAGCAAAAGAAAAGTGAGACTTAATTGAAATTCTAATACCAAATTGGCATAAATGCATTATCAAATCAAGTCTTAGAAATGTACTATAAATTTAAATAATATAAAAATACCCATTAATATAAATTTAAATAATATAAAAATATCATGACTATAAATTTAAATAATATAAAAATACCCCATGACTATAAATTTAAATAATATAAAAATACACATTACTATAAATTTAAATAATATAAAAATACCCATGGGCTATAAATTTAAATAATATAAAAATATCCATGACTATAAATTTAAATAATATAAAAATACACATGGTGATAAATTTAAATAATATAAAAATGCACATGGCTATAAATTTAAATAATATAAAAATATCTAGGGATGGCAAAGCGGGGCGGGTCATGCGGGCCGGCCCGCAACCCGCTAGTAAAAAACGCGGGGCGAACTGACCTTTTCAACCCGCTAACCCGCCCCGCATTAGCCCGCGGCCCGCGCGGGCCAACAACGGGGCGGGGCGGGCTGGCCCGTTAACCCGCAAGAAAAAAAATTGTCATTGTTTTAATGTGTGCAGATGACGAGGAAGATTATAATTATGAAAAAATGGATGAAAGTTCTTCTAAGACGGCATCCAATGTTATTGAAATAGAATAATGTCAATAATGTTAATGTTTAATGTTTTTGAATTAATGTTTATGTTTATGTTTAATGTTTTGGAATTAAGTATTTTTAATGTTTTGGAAGTGGAAGAATAGTGATATTTGATATTTATCTTAATGTTTAATTTTTTTTATGTTTAACTATGTTTGAAAAGGAAGAAAAAAAGTTAGGTTTGATAATAACAAATATATAGGTTTAATTTGACAATTTTTTAAAAACAAAATGTAAAAAAAAATATTTAATTTTTTTTTTTAAAAATGCGGGTTGGCCTGCAAACTGGCGGGCTAGCTCTTATGCGGGACGGGTCGAGAATTCTAACTCGCAATAATTTTGCGGGGCGGGCCAACCCGTCCCGCATTTTTGCGGGCTAAACGCGGGGCGTGTCAATGCGGGGCGGGCTGGCTCGCTTTGCCACTCCAAAAAATATCCATGACTATAAATTTAAATAATATAAAAATATCATGGCTATAAATTTAAATAATATAAAAATATCATGATTATAAATTTAAATAATATAAAAATATCCATGACTATAAATTTAAATAATATAAAAATATCTATGATTTTAAATTTAAATAATATAAAAATACCCATGCCTAACACATGGTAAGGTTTTGAACTTTTATATAAGTTACATTATTGACACGGTCACACATTTGACATTGCAAACATGGTAATATTGTGGCAAGTTCAAAATAGGGTAGTAGTGTAAATGAGTAGTGAGGCACGAGCTTTAAAATAGAGTAAAAAGAGAATATATTACACTGATTCTTACTAACAACCGGTGTAATATATTTTTTTTACTCAGAATGACCTATATTGCACCGGTTAAGCGATCTAACCGGTGTAATATATGACCTATATTCAAAAACTTTTTGAATTTTTTTTCATGAAGAATTGTGACCATAAACGTTACAAAAGTAACCACTTACAAGCATACGGGAAACCAGTTTTGTGTGTGTCAGTACATGTGGAGGAACCTATGGCTAGGTTACCAATTCTGGTAGGGTGGGTGTGTAGTTCTGCCATGGGTGTAATATATGGCCCATATTACACCGGTTTAGTCATCTAATTGGTGTAATATATGGCTCAATGACGCTGAACACTTGAATAACAAACAAAGAAGAAGCGGCGACCGCAAAAGACGTTTACCTAATTTCCAACACCCTACACTGAAAAAAAGTATGATTTATTCTTCGCTTGTTCTAATGCTTGTTCTGTGTTTCCTACTTCTTTCTCCCTCCCTCCAACCATAAATTTAAATAATATAAAAATATCATGGCTATAGATTTAAATAATATAAAAATACCCATGACTATAAATTTAAATAATATAAAAATATCATGGCTATAAATTTAAATAATATAAAAATATACATGACTATAAATTTAAATAATATAAAAATATACATGACTATAAATTTAAATAATATAAAAATATCCATGATTTTAAATTTAAATAATATAAAAATACCCATGTCTAACACATGCTAAGGTTTTGAACTTTTATATGAGTTCCATTATTGACACTCTCTGCATAGTAACACACATTTGACACTGTAAACGTGGTAATGTTGTGGCATAATGAGATTGTGTTTGGTGACGTGGCAAGTTCAAAATATGGTAGTAGTGTAAATGAACAGTGAGGCGCGAACTTTAAAATAGGGTAAAAAAGAATATATTACACCGATTCTTAGTAACAACCGGTGTAATATATTTGTTTTACTCAGAATGACCTATATTACATTGGTTAAGCGATCTAACCGGTGTAATATATGATCTATATTCAAAAACTTTTTGAATCTTTTTTCATGAAGCGTGGGTGGCCATAAACGTCACAAAAGTAACCACTTACAAGCACACGGGTAACCAGTTTTGCATGTGTCAGTACATGTGGAGGAACTTGTGGCTAGGTTACCAATTCTGGTAGGGTGGGTGTCTAGTTCTGCCATGGGTGTACTATATGGCCCATATTACACCGGTTAAGTCATCTAACTGGTGTAATATATGGCCCAATGACGCTGAACACTTGAATAACAAACAAAGAAGAAGCGGCGACCGCACAAGACGTTTACCTAATTTGCAACGCCCTACACCGAAAAAAAAGTATGATTTATTCTTCGCTTGTTCTACTGCTTGGTCTATGATTCTTGTTGCTTCTTTCTCCCTCCCTCCGACGAGGTCGCTGCTTCATTCTCCCTTTCGTTCGAAACTCTCCCGCTTCCGCACCCGAACTCAATCGCTAAACCCTTACACTCTTACAAAACTGTCATCAGTGTCACATCACTCCCATCATAATTACAAAAGACCCCACTAACACATCCTCACCCAATGCCATGTCTACAGCGTCAAGCCTATGTTAGTGCACAAAGGTTTATATATAGATGAAAGCTAAATGCAGTGCAATTATGAAGTGCATGCATGTTCAATAGCCCTTCTGATTAGTGTTCCCGAACAATGGAGCTATCGTTATCTTCTTCCTCAACAACAATACTATGCATGGTGACTATCATCATAGCTGTGGTTCCCATATGGGCAGTGAATATGCTGAACTCTTTGTGGCTTAGGCCTAAGAGGTTCGAGAAGCTTCTAAGAGCACAAGGTCTTCATGGTGACCCATACTCCCTTTCACCCCCCTCCTCCAACCAAGACCAGCCTCCACAAAACACGCCTCCTTCTCAATCTTTTGTTCTCTCCGATGATGTTGCTCCTTGCCTCTTCTTGCCGGTTTACAACACTGTCGCCAAATACGGTTCACTTTATGTTCCTTCCTCCTATATATATAACTAACTTCTAGCTACACATAACTTACACACAGGTCAAACAAATATTTGAGCAGTTGCTAATAATTGAATTATTTGCAGGCAAGAATTCGTTCTTTTGGGAAGGCATAACACCAAAGGTCATCATTACTGATCCAAATCACATCACAGAAGTCTTCAATAACATTCATGATTTCCAGAAACCAAAGATGAGTAGCATTGCCAAGTTCTTGGTCTGTGGTCTAGTAAGTTACGAGGGTCATAAGTGGGCTCAACATCGAAAGATTATCAACCCTGCATTCAACTTAGAAAAATTGAAAGTAAGCCTATTACTTTAATTTATGAATAATTAATATTTTTATAGTCTTACCCAATTATAAATCGATATGTACAAAAAGTTTGTATACTTTTATAAAGAATTTAAAAATTATACTAGCTATGATTTCTAATTGATTGAATTGATTTACGTTATTTAATTTGTGTTTAGTAATCAAATTAAACTTTTAATTCATACTTAATTTACAGAATATGCTACCAAAATTCTCCCAAAGTTGCCATGAGGTGATTAGCGCGTGGATGAGAATGTTGTCATCAGATGGAAAATGTGAGATTGACGTTTGGCCTTTTCTTCAGAATTTGACTCGTGATGTAATTTCTAGAACAGCTTTTGGAAGCAGTTATGCAGAAGGAGAAAAAATATTTTAACTTCTGAGAATTCAAGGGTACCTTGTTGCGACTGCAACGAGAAACAAATTCATATTGCAGTAAGACCACACTTATTCTTGGTATAATTAAGCATGTTTTAGTTTTATTGAAACTAAACTCACCATGATTTTCATAAGAACCTCATAGAATCACCCTAAAAGCTAGTCATTATAGATAGAGATTAAGCTCTCCATAACAGCAAATCACAGCTATAGTGATGACAAATAACCATGAATTACATACAGGTTTTGATTTAAGTATATTTGATATTTGTTTTCAAGAAATGTGGCATACCTAATGACTAATACAAGAACTAGAGTTACTGCTGTCAGAATTCAACATGTTAGGAAATTGACCTATCTTAGTTTAGATAAGAATAAATATAAGTCTCAAACTACTAATTTCCTTCATAATTAATATGTATGTTTCTAGGCATATACCAACACCTGCCAAAATGAAGATGACAGCAGTTGATAAGGAAATGAAAAATTCAATTCGGGTTTTCATAAAAAAACGAGAGAAAGCCTTGAAGAATGGTGAATCCAGCAATGAAGATTTATTAGGCATACTTTTGGACACATCCACCAAAAATCACATTTCCCTTGTTTGATGGCTCCAATCCGTTAGATTGGATTTTCCAGGCTGAAAATTATTTCACCTACTACAACATCCCTGAAAACAGGCGACTTTCTTTGTCGGTTTTCTATGTCACCGGCGCCGCCCTCAGTTGGTACAAATACCTACACAACAACGCTTTGCTTGGCAGGTGGCGAGACTTTTCCCGGGCTCTTGAACTTCGGTTCGGGCATTCAGATTATGAGAACCATCAGGCTGCACTTTTCAAACTCAAACAAACAACCACAGTGATGTCCTATCAGTCTGAGTTTGAAAGGCTTTGCAACTGTGTCGTGGGACTTTCTACTGACGCTTTACTCAACTGTTACATCTCGGGTCTCAAAGCCGAAATCCAAATCGAACTCGCCATCCTCAAACCAACTACACTTCACCAAGCCTACGGTTTATCCAAGCGTATTGCGGATAAGCTATCCCCTTCTAAGCCTCGTCCATTTCAACCCCGCACCTTTTCATCGCCTAACCCACCTGTCACTACCCACACCCCTACAACTTCCGCCACATTCACCCATTCCACCAATTCCCCAAAGCCAGGGAACCCTCCACTTTTAACCACTCCTAAACCTCAACTTCCATTCACCAAATTGACACCAGAAGCCTTACAAAAACGACGTAGCGACGGATTATGCTTTCGCTGTCCTGAGCGATATTACCCAGGTCACAAATGCAATCCGCCTCAATTTCTGCTGATTGCGGATAATGAACCATTCGATCACGATGAGGTCGACCCAAACTCTACCGAAAATTTTCCCACCCCTGCCACCCACCAACCCTAACCAGTTTTTCGCCCTTTCATCGGCGGCCTTCTTTGGCCTCTCTTCGGCCCAAGCCCTGCGTGTCACAGGTTTCATCAACAACAAACCTGTCCAGGTCTTAATTGACTCGGGTAGCACCCACAATATCATACAACCGCGCATCGTCTCCTTCCTCAACTTACCCAAACAAGACATTCCAGAGTTTGCCGTCATGGTGGGAAACGGTGAATCCCTCAAATGTCAAGCCGTTTGCCCTTCCATTTCCCTAGCTATACAAGATGCTAGCTTCAACGTTCCGGTATTTGTTTTACCTGTAGCCGGGGCAGACGTTATCCTAGGAATCGCCTGGCTTCAAACTCTTGGCCCAGTCTTAGCGGATTTTGCAATTCCCCAACTCACTTTCAATGTGGGCCCAAAAGCTATTACCCTACGGGGCGAACCTCTATCGACCTAGGTATCCCCCCGCATCCTTACACACCCTAATCTCGAAACACAGTGTTGCCTCCTTCCACGCTCTCTATTTTTCCGTCTCCGACCAGCAATCCCTCAATTCACCAGAGATTCCAACACACGATGATCCCACTTTCCAACAATTGCTCCACGCATATGCCCACATCTTCCCAAAGCCAACACACCTACCCCCAGTTCGATCACACAACCACCACATCCCCACTTTCCCATCTTCCAACCCTATAAATGTCCGCCCTTACCGTTACCCACACTACCAAAAGCAGATTATGTCCCAATTGATTGTTGATATGCTCCGAGACGGGATTATCAAACCAAGCCAAAGCCCGTTTTCGTCACCAGTTCTGTTGGTTCAGAAAAAGGATGGATCTTGGCGTTTTTGCGTCGATTACAGAGCATTAAATGCCATTACTGTCAAATATCGCTTTCCGATTCCAACGGTGGATGAGCTCCTTGATGAGTTACATGGCGCAAAAGTGTTCTCCAAAATCGACCTTACCGCAGGTTATCACCAAATCAGGGTTGCAGCGGAAGATACACACAAAACGGCTTTTCAAACTGTCGATGGTCATTATGAGTTCTTGGTTATGCCATTCGGGTTGTCAAATGCCCCTTCCACATTCCAGGCAACAATGAACGACATTTTCAGAGCGGGATTGCGACGTCATGTGCTGGTGTTCTTTGACGATATTCTTGTCTACAGCTGTTCCATCGAAGAACATTATCTCCACCTGCAGCAAGTGTTTGAGACACTTTCACAACACCAGTTCTTTGCTAAGGCATCCAAATGCACTTTTGCAGTGCCATCCATTGCATATTTGGGTCACATCATATCTGCCCATGGTGTGGAAGCTGATCCGGACAAACTTCAGGCTATTCAAGCCTGGCCAACCCCTCACCACCTTGCGTGGTTTTCTTGGCTTGACGGGCTACTACCGCCGTTCGTGCAGCTCCGTTAACAGATCTCCTTAAGCGCCAAGTGTTTCAATGGTCACCTGAAAGTGAGGCAGCCTTCAGTGCTTTGAAATCAGCCATGGTTTCGTTGGTCTCTCTATCACTCCCAAATTTTTCAGAACCATTCGGCATCACCACTGACGCTTCCACTGTGGCCGTTGGGGCTGTCTTATCCCAAATGGAGCGCCCCATTGCCTTTTTCAGCAAGAAATTATGCCCCAAAATGCAACTGGCCTCCGCTTATGTTCGAGAGTTATATGTTTTAACTGAAGCAGTCAAAAAGTGGAGGCAGTACCTCCTCGGTCGCAAATTCCGCATCTACACCGACCAGCAAAGTCTCAAACATCTGCTGACACAAGTAGTCCAAACCCTAGAGCAATACAAATGGGCCACAAAACTTATCGGGTATGACTTTGAAATTCGCTACAAACCAGGCAAAGAAAACACAGTCGCGGATGCACTAAGCCGAATTCCCACTGTGGAGGTTCTGGTCGTTTCCTTCTTTGAACCAAAATGGACTGTCGAATTAAGGAAGCTTTATGCGACGGCTGAGGGGAAGAACTTAATCCAACGCTGCTTGTCCAACTCTTTTTCACTCAAGCAAGTTATTTATCCCTTTCCAGCCAGCTCTTCGATCCTTGCTACTTCGGGAATTTCATAATTCCCCAACCGGCGGTCATTCGGGCATCCGGGCCACGATCAATCGATTGGCATCCACTTTCGCTTGGCCAAACCTCAAATCAGAGGTTACCTCTTTCATACAACAATGCCACATTTGCCAACAAGTTAAGTACCCCACCCATAAGCCGTATGGCCTTTTACAGCCGTTGCCCATTCCCGCGAATGCTTGGCAAGATGTGTCGATGGATTTCATTACTCACTTGCCGTTGTCACAAGGCAAAACTGCCATTTGGGTGATAGTAGATCGATTCACCAAATTCGCTCACTTCATTCCTCTTCCGCCCAACTTTGGAGCTGTGCTGTTAGCCACCTTGTTCTTGCAAAACATCTACCGATTACACGGTATGCCGCGGAGTATTGTCACTGATCGGGATCCGCTTTTTCTCAACAACATTTGGAAGGAACTATTTAAACAAATTGGCACCAAACTTCAGTTTTCCACAGCCTATCATCCTCAAACCGACGGACAAATCGAAGTTGTTAACCGATGTTTACAATCTTATTTGCATTGTATGGATAGCCCATTCCAGACGTTATCCGTTACCGACCCGGAGACTCTCCCATGCCGTCAGTGGATGAAACAATCTCGGAATTACAGCGACTTCGGTCGATTGTCAAAGCTAACTTGAGGAAAGCACAACAACGCATGGTTAGTTTGACAAATGTGCATCGACAGGTCAAACAATTCCAAGTCAACGACATGGTCTTTCTCAAGTTGCAACACTATCGCCAGGCATCCGTACAGCATCGCCTCAGTCACAAACTCTCCAAACGGTTTTTTGGGCCATTTAAGATACTTGAGCGCATTGGAAATGTGGCGTATCGACTTCAGCTTCCCCAAAACGCAAAGATACACAATGTTTTCCATGTTTCATTACTTCGTGAAGCCAAGGGGAATCCCAATCCAGTCCCTTTACCATCGTTCTTTGCAGAAGATGTTCCTGAGCCTCAACCAAGCCAAGTACTGGATTCTCGTCACAAACTTGGGAAAATAGAAGTCCTTGTTGCTTGGAAAAATCAGGATATTACAGCAGCAACTTGGGAATCGTTTGAAGAACTCTGCCTCCGTTTTCCACATTTCCCTGTTGAGCTCGAGGACGAGCTGATTCTAAAGGGGGGGGGGGGGGGGGGGGGCAGCTGATGCGATCCAAAAGGCCTGCAACAGGCGCCACCTCGACCTAAGAGGACTCTGAAGAATCCGTTAAAGCTGTTGGACTAATTCAACCATTCCAGCATCATTTGTTGGTTACTGCATTTTCTTTGTTTTTAACATCATGCGTATTAGTGGTTAGAACATGGCTATCATTTAGGAGTTTGTTTCCGTTGAGTGGCCATCATAGGATTAGTGGTTAGTTACGAATTCTGCATATTTAAATACTTGTAATTTTCATTAAGGGGAGATACATAGAAAACTTGCTTCAGTTCTTTTTCTTTTTTTGAATTTTCTTAATCTGGAGTTTAGCCTACTTACAGGCTGCTATCAAAATACAAGGAAATGGAATGACAATTGAAGAAGTAATTAGTGAATGCAAATTATTCTACTTAGCAGGGCAAGAGACCACTTCATCTCTGCTGGTTTGGACATTGATCATGTTGAGTAAATATCCTGACTGGCAAGCACGAGCAAGGGAGGCAGTTCTTCACGTTTTTGGAAAACAAAATCCAAACTTTGATGGGTTAAGTCTGCTTAAAACTGTATGTATCACATGCTTTTATTTGATTATCTTTATTATCTATTACAAATACATTTTAATACTAACATGTGTCAAAATGTTTCTTCCGTAGATGAATATGATTTTGTACGAGGTTCTGAGGTTATACCCTCCTGTCATTTACTTCAATCGCACTCTTCAGAAGGACATGGAACTTGGAAACCTGTCACTACCCGCAGGAGTAGATGTTACCATGCCAATACTTTTATTTCACAAGGATGGTGATATCTGGGGTAATGATGCAAAGGAATTCAAACCAGGAAGGTTATCTGAAGGAGTTGCTAAAGCAACAAAAGGCCAAATCTCATTTTACCCATTTGGATGCGGTCCTAGAATTTGCATTGGCCAAAACTTTGCCATGTTGGAAGCCAAAATAGTGTTGTCATTGCTTCTGCAGAATTTCTCGTTCGAGCTTTCTCCTGTCTATGCACATGCTCCTGTACTTAAGCTTAGCTTGAATCCCAAATTGGGAGCGCCTCTTATTTTGCAAAAACTATGATGATAAACCTTCTGTTTTGTCACTGATTTAGAATAGACGGTCTCTCCCTAGACCGTTTAGTGTGTCTTTGGTGGTGTAGAAAGTCTCCCACTAGATCGTCTAGTGTATTGCTATGTGTAGACGTTTCCCTTTCGGAGAATCTAAGTTATTTGTCCTTATAGACAGTCTAGTATTGAGATCGTCTAACCTTTTTCTTCTTAGTAGACCGTCTGATGTGTTCACACAACTCAGATTGTCTGGTTTGTAGGTTGGTTAGACCATCTTGATAATTAGTTTATTACGAGTCTGTTTTGTTGTTTCGTTTAACGTTTGATCATCTTTGATTTCATTGTATATATGTTCATCCCTTGCCTTCTTTTGATTGCGTAATAATAAACACATTTATGCTCATTTTTCATCTCTCAATGATTTCGCTTTCGTTTCTCTCTTTTTTGCTTCTTTACTTCTTGCCTTATGTCGTAGAGCCTTAAATGAGATTGTGCAATTGCATCTTGGAAGAATGAGTTGAGTTTCGTGTTAATATATGATAATTGATCATATTTTGACCTAAAAGGTCACGGTTTTAGATCTACAAAATAGTCTCACTGCATAAAGAGTAAGATTATGCATATGTCACTTTGTTTAGAGTGACACTTTAGAGCATTCATAGCGTTGGGAGTAAACCATATATTGTAAATCCTTCACTTGTGAAGCTTGCCTAGTGAGCTTTCACTGTTTGTTATCTTATCGAGAGTGGTTTTTTTACTTGTTGAGATGTCTTAATCTCAAGGGGAGATTAGGATTACCTATAGAGGTGTAAAATACTTGTGTACTTGGGAAGGTGTAGAATAATTGTATTGATAAAGGCTCTTAAGCGGGTTGCTTAAGGGGATTGAACGTAGTCCAAGTTGGGGGTGAACCAGTATAAAGTATGTGCGTACTTTTCTTTCTCTCCTTTCTCTATATTTTAGATATTGTTTTGGCTTGATATTTATGCAGGTACAAAAAAGAGTTCGTGTTTTATTCAATCACCCTTCTAGAGCCAATTGTACCTTTAAAACTCACTTGGATGTACCTTAAGGTATTTAAAATAAATTTGTTCATTCACTTTAATGCATGTCATTAATCTAATAAATTTTTATTTTGACTTGTAGTGCAAAAGAATTCTGTAAGTTATGAGTGCGATTACTATGTGATGTAGTGGATGTCAACCATTGTACATGATGGAATTGATAGAGGTTGGGATGTAAAATATTAATGCACTACTAAATTGAAATTTAGTATTTATTACTTATGGACTAATCAAAACAATTTTCAAATATTACAATTTTTCAATGATCCACAATCACTGGACTCATAAGCGTTGGAGTAACCATATATACCACCTTAGGGTAGATGATTGATTAGAATGACATTAAGTTGACTATTAAACTTTTTAATATTCCCTTTTTGTTTAAATTATGGTGTTTTATTGAGTTTTTTATGTTTAAATTTAACTTAAATCAAATACATAATTGTAATAACTAAAACTTTAAAACACAAACAAAATTGATTTTCTGAGGCGTGAGTGATCACAGTCCGTAAGGACTTATCCGCGGTGTATTGTGAAAGTCCCCTAGGATACAACAAGGACTTCTCAGAAATTCTGAGTATCAGAACTAGAAAGCTACTGTTTAAAAGATTACTGTTTTACAACAATCCCCCACATACTGCAAAAGATAAAACATAGAGACAAAGAAAGAAAGAAAGGACAAAATCTTGAGTTCATATAAGATGTAATGCATAGAACTTGTATAACAAGTTATATGAACCAGTTTTAGATTGATGAACTTAACACACAGGGTAGTTGGTATAGCAAGCTATATGAACCAAGACGCTTAGTATGTATTAGAAGTTTATCAATCGCTATACACCCTCATATTACTTGTTGTTATCGTTGTGAGTGTTATAGAGATCTCGCCAAGATCTCATGCAAGCGGCCCCACTTCTTACTCATATAGGTAATTTCATCAAGTGTATTATGCAAATCATACACCAGTCATAAGGGATATGAAAATCATTAAAACTATGTAAATCGTTAAAACTCTTTGACCTCATAATTTTAACCACAAAGTTTATTCTCTCGATAATGCAGTATCTAGCACTTTCACACACCATAGGAATGGAAAAAATTGATTTTAAATCAATTTTAGTGCTAACAGAACTAACAAGTGACTTGTTTTTACCCATATGAACCTTATTCATGAGATCTCCAATCATAAAGGTTGGGTTTCCATCGCTTGTTTGTTTGCAAGTGGCTTAGGTCGCATTCCCCTCGACGTTTCTAAAATTAGTTTTCTTCCTAGGGCTTTTGTCAGAGGATTTGTATCGAGAAGTCATCGGGCGTCGTTGACCACTAGTAATGATAGGGCCACGCAAGTTGGGTCCCACGAGTGGCGTGGGCCAATGTCTCGCAAGGCACGTAAGTCAAGATGCCGAAGAGTGGTCAAATATCGATCACCAGGACGTGCTGATGTGTCCTTGGCAGCATAGTGAGGGCGATGAGAGATCGGACATCGGTGACTCAAACAGCAAAACTGGACCACGAGAGGTGGATCCCAGACCACACACCATTTATCAGTTAGGGAAAAGCCTAAATCAGGCGTAACACAAGTAACGAGCCACCGGAAGAGATACGACCTGAGAGTGTCACGTTCCAGAGGTGAGTTGCATGCATAGCATGTGAACAACTAGGGTATTCCCAGGACGGATGGCCCCAGAGACTAGGTGCACAAGTTGGTACACAGGTTGTCATCCCGTCAGAGGTTGCACTCCAGCAAGGGAGCCTTACGCGCTAGATTGCCCTGAGAGGGGGTGATAACGGCGCTAAGGCACACCCTCATTAAACCTAATTATGGTTAGAAAAATCAGTGGAAACCCTAGAGTATATAAAGGGTAGTATCAAACCTAATAAGGTACGCACAATTTTACGCAAGTTTTACGCTAACACACACAAATACACAAAGAGCTTTTTACGGCTTACCTTTAGTGTTTCCTAGCCTTATACTGACTTGAGTGTCAGAGTGCAAACGACCTCTAGGGTGCCCTTTGTCCTTGTGATTTCAGGTGTTTGATCGATGAAAGGCACAAACGAATGCAGGGATATTTGGGTGTGTGATCATCGTAGGCGCGCGAAGACAATCAAGTCAACCAAGATGAACATTCGGCGCCCACCGTGGGGCACGATCTAAAATGCTGCCCCATCCGCAAGAACAAGAAAGATGAGAAATACGAGGCAAGGATCTATTGCACCGAATGGAGGCGAAAGCCTCACCCTGCAACAGATCATGGAAATGATGCAGGCTCTCCAAGAAACGGTGGTTGCATCAAGAGCAGATCAAGAATGCATCCAGATTGATCTGAATGTGTCGTTGGCAAGAAATGAAGAATTGCAAAGAACCAACGAGGAATTGCGCAGGGATTTGCGGAATCAGGCAGGGGAACGTAAGGTGGAAGATCAAGAACCCACGACGCCACCCAGGGATTTCCCAATGCTGTTCTCGCAAGCGATTATGGACGTTGTGATACCAGCCACGTTCGTGGGACCCAAAGCCACCTTCATGGGGATGGAGGGCCAGAGGCTCACCTCACGACCTTCCATACGCAGATGATGCTGGTTGGGGGATCTGACGCGGTGCGATGCAAGCTGTTCATGAGCACGCTGGTGGGAACAACAATGGATTGGTTCATCAGCCTCCCTGATGGCCACATGACATCGTTCGCACAACTCTCTAAGCTGTTCAGAGAACAGTACATCGCGAATCGGCGGAGTCACAGGGAGCCCCAAACACAACAACATCAGGAGAGGATCAGGGGCACGAGATACCCGTGCATGGTGAGGTCCACACTATCGGGGGGTTTTCAGGAGGAGGGTGCACCGCTTCTCAGCGAAAGAAGTATGCCTGAGCAGTGATGCCGGTAGAGGCGCAAGAGGCAGATGAGGCCCTTGACGTCGACCTTGTCTTCACCAAGGCCGACCTCCGAGATGTCGTCCCCCACGATAATGACATGGTGGTGATCTCAGTAGTAACCGCTGGGAGAAGGGTACACCGTGTACTGGTGGATCAAGGAAGCTCGGCAGACATAATGTTCTGGACGACCTTCAACAAGCTGCAGTTGTCCCCTGATTAGTTGAGGCCTTATACTGGCTACTTGTACGGGTTTGCGGGAGACCAGGTGGAGGTGCGTGGGCACTTGGAGCTGAGGATCACCTTCACATATGGTGTCGCGTCCCGTACGAAGAACATCAGGTACCTCGTCGTCAATGCCCTCTCAGCTTATAACATACTGTTGGGTAGGCCTACGCTAAACAGGCTGAGGGTGGTGGCGTCGACGAGGCACATGAAGATGAAGCTGCCTAACTTGGGAGGAAAGGTGATTACCATCAAGTCAGATTAGAAGGAGGCTAAGAGATGTTATGAGAACAGCCTCAAGACGAAGAGAGGGGTGTTCATGGTTACCACCAGGGCACCAAGTGAAGAAAGGGTCACCCCAGTAGAGATCGCCCGAGAAAGGCGACCTAAACCAGCAGGGGAAGTCCTGGAGAGGGAGATCAAAGGTAGGACGTTCAAGCTTGGAAAATCACTAGGCCAAGTAGCACAGAACCAGATCGCCTAGGTCATAGCACGACATCTGAATGCCTTCTCATGGTCCGCCTCGGACATGCCAGGCATAGACCCAGACTGCTTGTGCCACCGTCTTACCATGAACCCCAAGGTCAGGCCTGTCCGTCAAAGAAGAAGGAAGTTCAATGAAGAGAGGCGACAAGTCATTAAAGAAGAGAAGAAAAAGTTGTTGAGCGTTGGCCACATAAGGGAAATCCAGTACCTTGAGTGGTTGGCCAATGTGGTCTTGGTGAAGAAGGCCAACGGGAAGTGGAGAATGTGTGTTGACTTCACTGACCTCAACAAAGCATGCCCGAAGGACTCCTATCTTCTACCAAGCATCAATACCTTGGTAGCCAATGCCTCGGGCTTTAAGATGCTCAGCTTCCTGGATGCTTTTTCTGGGTACAACCAAATCAAGATGTACCTAGGGACGAGTGCAAGACAACGTTCATGACAGAGCTGTCTTGTTACTGTTACACCGTGATGCCCTTTGGGCTCAAGAGCGCAAGCGCCACTTACCAGAGGCTGATGGAGAGAGTGCTCGCGCCCATGATAGGACGAAATGTGCAAGCCTACGTGGACGACATGGTGGTGACCTCGTAGGTGAAAGATCAACATGTGGCTGACTTGGAAGAGTTATTTACGACAATAGATAAGTACAGACTGAAGCTGAACCATGAGAAGTGCGTGTTCGGGGTGGAGGCTAGTAAGTTCTTGGGTTTCTTACTCACGGAGCGTGGGATAAAGGCGAATCCCGAGAAGTGTGCTGCAATCCTTACGATGAGAAGCCCAGTCTCGCTGAAGGAGGTGCAGCAGTTAACAGGGCGGATGGTTGCTCTGTCCAGATTTGTATCAGCTGAAGGAGATAATGGTTACCCTTACTTCCAGTGTCTTAGGAGGAACAACAGGTTCATTTGTACCAAGGAGTGCGAAAAGGTGTTCCTCAAGCTGAAGGAGTACTTGGCCAGTCCTCCAATGTTGTGCAAACCACAGCTAGGTACTCTGCTTCGCCTACTTCGTTATGATGGAGAGGGCAATCAGTTCGGTCCTCGTTCAGGAGCAGGACCAAGTTCAGAAGGCGGCTCTGGCAGTGGTGTTCTCAGCTAGGAGACTTCGCCATTATTTTCAAAGCTTTAAAGTAGTGGTGATGACAGACCTGCCTATTCGCAAGGTCCTGCAGATACCGGATGTGACGAGAAGGATGGGGCGATGGGCAGTGGAACTCTCAAAGTTGGATGTCCAGTACGAGCCCCGAGGTCCTATCAAAGGTCAAGTTTACACAGATTTCATGGTAGAGCTCTCCTCGGCAGATGCACATCAAGAGGAAGCCAACTTCCGGTGGGTGCTCTCTGTATACGGGTTCTCTAACCAACAAGGCAGCGGGGCAGATGTCATCTTGGAGGGACTGAAAGGGCTGTTAATCGAGCAAGCCTTATGGTTCGCCTTCAAGGCCAGTAACAATCAGACGGAGTACGAAGCCCTCATCGTTGGCATGCTGCTAGCTAAGGAGATGGGCGCGCAAAGTCTGTTGGCGAAGAGTGACTCCCTTTTAGTCATAGGTCAGGTGACTGGAGAATACCAGGCCAAGAACCCTTAGATGGTCGCATACCTAGGGTATTTCCAGGTCCTGAAGGGGTCATTCACGATGTTCGAGCTGGTGCATGTCCCAAGCGAGCAGAATGCCCGAGCTGACTTGCTAGCTAAGCTCGCCAGTTCAGGCAAGGGGGGCAGGCAGAGGACGATCTTACAGGAAACCCTAAAGACACCTCGATCATTCACCGCAGATAACTGGGTGGGGGTGCATCAGGTTAGCACAACAGGAAGAGGGGCGAGGAGTCAACGGTCATTGACTCAGGAAACACTGTAGACTCTTAAGGTAAGCCTATATCTAGTCCTGGGGGTGGAATCTATGCAGGTTTGCCTGGTCGAAGGAGGATATACCTAGATGACGCCCTACAAGCGCTACCTGGCTAATGGGATACTCCCGCTGGAACCCACATAATCCAAGAAAATCAAGAAAAGTTATGCCAAGTACACTCTTATTGACGGAGAGCTGTTTAGATATGGGTTCACCCATCCGATCTTGGTATGTGTAAGCGGAGACCAATGCGTATGGATAATGGCAGAGCTCCACAAAGGGATATGTTGGAGTCACATCGGTGGACGATCTCTAGCATCAAAGGCCATTCGTGTGGGGTACTATTGGTCAACCGTAAGGGAAGACTGCACGAGGTACGCACAACAGTGTAAGAAGTGTCAACAGCATGCTGACTGGCACAAGGTACTGCCAGAGGAGATTAGATCGATTTACAACCCTTGGCCTTTTCATACATGGGGAATCGACATCCTGGGACCTTTTCCTTTGGCGATAAGGCAGATGAAGTACCTCGTGGTCGCCATAGAGTACTTCACGAAGTGGATCGAGGTTGAGCCAGTAGCACAGATCACGGCTCACAAGATCATGCACTTCGTATGGAAGAGTATAGTGTGTTGCTTCGGGGTGCCGAAGCGCTTGGTGTCTGACAATGGCACACAGTTCGTAAGTCAACTGTTGGGTAAGCTATGCTCAGAAGTCGAAATAAAGCAAGTGTTCACATCAATCGAGCACCCCCAGACGAATGGGTAGATCGAGTCTGCCAACAGAGTCTTGCTCAGAGGTCTGAAGAGGAGGCTTGAGAAAGCCAAAGGAACCTGGCCAGAGGAGATTCCTAGAATAGTGTGGGCTTACCACACCACTCCCCAGTCCACCACTAGAGAGACACCTTTCAGTTTGGTGTATGGGTCAGACGCGATGATCCCAGGAGAGATCTAGGAAAGCTCGCCACGCTTCCAGAACTTCGTAGCTGAAGAGTCCAACGAAGAGAGAAAGGTGAACTTGGACCTACTGGACGAAGTTAGGGAGGAAGCGAGAATTAAAGCTGAGGCATTAAAGAGAAGGGTGGAGTAAAAGCACAGCTCGAAGCTGAAGCCTCGCCAGTTCCAGGTCGTCGACCTGGTGATGCGGAAGGCCCACCTGTATCAGCTAGAGAACAAGTTGTCCCCCAAGTGGACTGGTCCTTTCAGAGTGACAGAGGCCCTTGGGAATGGAGCATACATGCTTGAGACGCTGGAGGGAGGCGCGATTCCTCGCATATGGAATGTGACCAACCTCAAGTTTTATTTCAGTTGAACAATAACATTGTACATTGTTCTTAGGGGATGCTCTTTTTCCCTTATAAGGGTTTTTTAATGAGGTCACCCAATAAATTTCGATTGAAGTATATTCTCGATTTTTTGTACAATGCAGTTACGAATTGTTCCCTTGCGTTAGAGGTCTCGAGAGCGGGAAAGGTAGGTTCGTCGAGAACACCTCCCCCCTCGAGTGAGAACGCCAAGGTTGAACGAAATAGTTCACCAGTTAAATCCTCCTCGCCTTTGAGCGAGTCAGTTACGAATTGTTCCCTTGTGTTAGAGGTCTCGAGAGCGGGAAAGGTAGGTTCGTAGAGAACACCTCCCCCCTTGAGTGAGAACGCCAAGGTTGAACGAAATAGTTCACTAGTGAAATCCTTCTTTGCCTTTGAGTGAAGATGAGGTCAGTTATGAACTGTTCCCTTGCGTTAGAGGTCTCGAGAGAGGGAAATGAAGGTTCGTAGAGAGCACCTCCTCCCTCGAGTGAGAGCACCAAGGTTGAACGAAATAGTTCACCAGTGAAAAACCTCCTTTGCCTTTGAGTGAAGATGAGGTCAGATACGAACATGTTCCCTTGCGTTAAAGGTCTCGAGAATGGGAAAGGTAGGTTCGTAGTACCTCCCCCCTCGAGTGATAACGCTAAGGCAGAACGAAGAGGTTCGCCAGTTAAATCCTCCCCTGACTTTAAGCAAGGACGAGGTTAGTTCAAGTTAGTATGCAAACCCCCGCTACCTAATGAAGAGTATACAGTAGAATGGGGCAGGGAAGCGTACTACCTAAGGTTCAAGTGTTAGTCGATGGCGTTGTGAGAAGCATCAATTCGAGGTACAACAATTAACAGTCAAAGATGAAGAACGCAAGGTAAAGCAAGTCATGCACAACGTTCAAATAAAACAAGATCGAGAAAGATAAAGCAGTTAAAGTTTTAAAGCAGGTAAATAGCTCAGATAGTTGAAAGAGAACAAGACACTTGTAAATGTAAAAGAGGATTGTTTATTTGGAGACCAAATACAAGCTAGGATGGTGAAGCCCTTGGCACGATCTACCCATCCACGACGTGGTTCGACGTCGCGAAGGGCGAGGCGTCCATCTCGGGATGCGCGCAAACAACCTGAGCAAGGGCGTCCTCGAACCCTGCGGCGTACGCGTCGGCAGCGTCTTCAATAAGCTCAGCCTTGACTTTCTTGAATTTCTCGGCCTGTTGAGTGAGCTCAGCCTCCACGCGACCAAGCTGCACCTCCTTATTTGTGGTCCTCTCTTCAAGTTTAGTCATATTGGCCTTAGTTGCCTCGGCTTCATTCTCCAGCTCCACCACCTTGGTACGCAAAGGCAGGACCCTCGACTCCAGATCGGTATACTCTTGACCTTTGTCGAAGAGTCGCTTCTTGGTCTCCTTCTCAAACTGGCAGAGACTGCTTAACTCTTGATCCAACGCAGTTTCCCGATTGGTGAAGATCAGGACCAGCTAGGCCAGTTCCTCTTTATTCTTCTCCTCCACCAATACCAAGTCTTTCTTGGCCTTTGCCAGCTCTTCCTTGGCTTTAGCCTCCACTAGGGCCATTTTCTCCTTGACCCTCACCTCAGTCCTGCTTATGAGGGCGTTGGATTGAGCAAGAAGTTCGCCGAAGCCGAGACCCAACTTTTCCCTTGCAGCGTCTTCATCCAGGTCTTCTGATGCCTCTCTTTGGAAGCCCTTGAGGGCGTGCTGAAGGACAGCGGGCAGCTCAGGTGCAGAAGGAGTTTGCTCAGGAGCAGGGGCGTTTTCGTCGCCACCTTCAAGCGCGAGGAGGTCGTGGGGAGACGAGGCGCTTGGTGGGTGCTCTCTGAACGAGGAGGTGCGACCATGGGAAGAAGAGCGGGAAGGCGTCGCCACGAGTTTCCTTCTCCTCTTGAAGACCACCCCTTCCGCGGAGTCCTTGTCAGCCTCGATCTCGACCACCCTTTTGCCTTTCTCAATGGGAGTTGGAGCGGGTGACGTTTGTGTTGGGTCTATTAGTGTCTAAGTTCAAGAGGGGAGGGGTGAATTGAGCTTATAAAATTTTCGCAAGAACACACAATTTTCAGTATACCAGAGGCAAAAAGAACATATTGTTTTTACATGAAACAGATTGATTCTTCAGAGCATTCTAGCACAATTTGAATTTGTTCAATATGAAATTGTGATCAACAGAGGATTATAGCAGAGTCAGATCAGCTGAATATTATGAGGATGAAGGATACAACTATGCTTAGAAATCAAACAACTTTACTCAACACAAGGTTTCAATGAGAATGATTCTTCCTCAGATTTTAATGATTAGACTGTTTGTTCACAGATCACTTAAGCCATCATATGCAACTGCCTTGTTTGTGATTAGAAAGCTTTAACAAATCAGGAAGAACAGTTCTTACTTAAATCCAGAATTAACAGATTCAATTTCAAGAGAACAGATTTAGTACTTGACAGAATTAAGCAAAATCAGAAATGAGTGCAGGGATGAGAAGACAAGGCACACAAGTTTTTATACTGGTTCACTCATACAGAGCTACATCCAGTCTCACCTTACCCCAAGGTGGAATCCACTAAAAACAGTACCAATTACTTACAAACACAGCAGTTCTTGAACACTACAAGAACAACACACACAATGCTGAAAAAAAAAACCCTATTTCAGCACACGTTGCACTCCAAGAAACCCTATCAAGGAGTGACTAACACTTACAACTTTACAAAACAGAATAAAGGAAAGATTACACCTGAAAAGAAGATGCAAGAACTCAAAACCCGTAGTTCACTTTGCTGCAGAACTGCACCAACACCTTCACCAAGATCAAAGGTTTCCTAGAACAAGCACACTTGAAAATCTTTTTGGAAAACCTTTCAAAAGATCTTTCAATCCTTCTTCTCACATGGAAAATGTTTGATCTCTGTTAAAAACGTAATTGCTTAGCACACTTTCATGTGAGAGACACTTTTCTTTATATAGAAAAACAGTTTCTAACTTGTTTTCAAAAAACAGTTGAAAAACAGTTATGAAAACAACAGATTCATTTTTGAACCTAACAGATTTATTTTTGTGAAAACCGCCAACTCGGCTAACTGAAATAACTGTCTGAGTTGTACCTTTGGTGCCCTAACTAACTTGTGAAAAACCTTTTAACTGACCAGAAGGGCAAACCGATTCTTTCACAATGAAACAGATTAAATGAGAGCAAATAGGCCAGCTCAGCTTTAACTGAAATAACGACCTAAGCTTTGCCTGTGGTGCCCTAACAGAATTTTAGAAAAGCCTTTTAACAGAGAAGAAATAAACAGATTCTTTCTCTATAAAACAGATTTATTTGTGTACTGATTTAAAACTTTTAAAATCATTTTCAAAAGCTTTTCAAAAACCATTTAACCACATCATGTGCTTGATCTAGACTTGGTTAGGCATCTAGGATAGGTTATACAGCAAAAGGCAATCATACACAATTACAAGCCTAATTACAAACGAATCTAAAAACCTATTACAATCTTCAAAGCACTCAAGCCATTTTCTTCATCAAACACATATCAAGCCTTGGTAGGGAAGAAGCTTCCTCCAGCTTCAACAATCTCCCCCTGTTTGATGGAGACAAATTTCCTTTGCTTTGCACAGCTTTGAAGAAAGATCATGACCAAACCTGTACAAAACTATATACCAGAAAAAAAAATACACAGGTGTCGAGGCATAACAAACAGATTTAGAATTGATGTACCTGCAGATTTAACATCTGAATCATATCAGCAACCTCTGTGAATATCAACTGTAGAACCTGTATTAGACTATTCTTCTCCCCCTTTGGATTCATCAAACAGAATGGGAGCACAAGATACCAAAGAAATCATAGCCATACATAACAGTTCAAATAAAACTAACATAGAGGTCCATTACAAATCAACTAAAAACCAGTACAAAATAAAAACAATACAGATTAATCCCAAATTGGTCAGCAACATATAAAAGATAAAGACTTAGAAATAGGAACACTTGTTGTTGTAATAGAGCTCAGTTAGCTGCACTTGAACTCCTTCAAGTTGGTCATCCAAGTGTTGAAATCTGGCGTAAGTCATCTCATAGTGTGCCTTCTGCTCATCTGTGAGTGTGTCCAGCCTGCTTAGCACCTGTCTTTCAAACATAGACAGAGGTTCACCTCTGTACTCAGGTGCCTCATATGCAACTATTGCATTCTGACTCGTAGTAGCAACATCTTCATGTTCAGCAGAATGTACTGGTGATTCATCCATGTGTTGCACACCATCAGCATTTGCTTCTTCTTCATTTCCTTGAGGAGCAGCTTCTTGCTCAGCCCTCTGTCCAGCATTTCTTCTGAAAACCCAGCCATCTTCATCCTTATAGAATCCCATTTTCATGAGTGTGGAGTTATCTATTTCACTTGCAGCTTTAATAGAGTCATTCCTTTCATTGGTAGTGTCCACTTTAAAATGATCAATTAGTTTTGACACAAATATTGCATAGGGAAGACGATAATCAGGTAGCCTTGCAGATTTCATCATATGTTCAACCATAGTACTTACCCAATTTACCTTAAGCTGGTTCATGATGCAGTACAACAGTATCAAATCTTCCTCATGAAGTACAGCATGATTACTTCCTCTAGGGGTAAGCTGCCAAGCAATTATATGAGCTAAGAGTCTAGGAATTAGAGTTAGGCTACATGCGTGATACCTAGCTACTGGTTCAGTAGGATTCCTCACACAGCTTCTATAAAATTGCAATTTGTTGAACCCTTGAATTCCAGCAGTGTTCCCTTTGCTCACTTTCAGTCCTGAATATTTGATTCCACCCACACTGCTCCAGATTTCCCTAGTGATCTTCAGCTTCACTCCTTTCACATGGGAAACCAGATTTTTACCATCTTGTTCAAGGTTGCAGTAAAACACCTTCACAAGATCTGGATAAACATTTCCATTCATTTCCAGAAATCCTTTCAGCTTTTGATGCTTGAGCAAGTCTTTGGCTTCTATCAGATTCTCCTCTCTCAGCCAAGAGAACTCAAGCAGCTTGGGTACATTGATTTGCTTTCTGCCAGTCTCATGTATGAACCTTGTCATTGCCTCTGAATCTCCAGCAAACCAGTTTTCCAGGATGCCTTGGCTGCTTTGAGATTGCTCCTTGGATTTTTTCTTTCTATGTGAAGAGGATGCCATGCTTAATCTGTTTTTCCCTGCACCAGTATATTAACATACAATTCTAGGGAAAAAAAACATTACAGATTATTACTCAAAACAGAAGCAAAACCTGTGGTGAAGCAATATGCACCTGGACAGCTTATAGTACAAGTGAGAAGGTGTGAGAGACAAGCTAAATTGTGCTAGGTTTATATAGGATTATTAAACCAAAATTGAAAGACACAAATTTTAACTCAGGGCAATGTGATTAGATTTTGGAAATAATGAATTTTGAAGAGAGATCAAATCCCACAGATATGCTACAGATTTTATTCCAATGGTGCAGCAGGTTCAGGTGTGGATTCATGTAAGAATATCTTGGAACCTGATTTTGGCACATCAAATCTGTTGCATCTACACAAAATCCAATTAGTTAGGATACTCACACATTAATTTGCATAGACCTGCTAGTCAATAACCGTAAAAGCAGTCAACAATAAAGTGAGAGAGAGAAAAATAAATCTTTCTCTTTCCTAGTCACAGCTGTGATTTCTGAAATAGGGAACACAACATGTTAAAATATAAAACAACAGATTGAAATTTTCACTGCAGAGGACAATTTAAGCTAATAATACCCAATTCATTTAGAAGAAAGTAAAACCTATCTTTAGCAAGTGGTTTAGTGAATAGATCAGCTAGTTGAAATTCAGTACCAATGAATTGTATATCACATGTTCCATTAGCTATATGTTCTCTTAAAAAGTGGTGTCTAATTTCAATATGTATAGTTCTAGAGTGCATGACAGGATTCTTAGACAGATTTATGGCACTAGTATTATCACAGTTTATAGGAATCTTGTTTAACAAAATTCCAAAATCACTTAGCTGTTGCCTTAGCCATAAGGTTTGAGCACAATAGCTTCCAGCAGCTATGTATTCTGCCTCTGCTGTAGAGAGAGCAACACAAGCTTGCTTCTTGCAATGCCAAGATATTAGACTTGATCCCAGCATATGACAAGTCCCACTTGTGCTCTTTCTATCAACCTTGCAACCTGCAAAGTCAGAATCTGAAAAACCAGTCAAATTTAAAGATACCTTGTTAGGATACCACAATCCAACATCCTTAGATCCTTGCAAATATTTCAGAATTCTCTTTGCTGCATTGTAGTGTGATTCCTTTGGATCAGATTGATATCTAGCACATAAACATACAACAAACATAATGTCAGGCCTGCTGGCAGTTAGGTATAATAAGGAACCAATTAATCCCCTATACTTCGTTTGATCCACTGATTTTCCTGCAGCATCTTGATCCAACTGACAACTTGTTGAAATAGGAGTGTTGATTGCTTTGCATTGATTCATATCAAACTTCTTGAGCAGTTCCTTGCAGTATTTTTCTTGGCTTATGAAAATTCCATCCTTGAGTTGCTTAACTTGTAGTCCAAGGAAGAAATTCATTTCTCCTAACATTGACATCTCAAACTCACTTTTCATGGTTTTCACAAAGTCTTCACACATCTCTTCATTTGTGGATCCAAAGATAATATCATCTACATAGACTTGCACAAGTATGATATCTTCACTTTTCTTCTTTAGAAAGAGAGTTTTATCTGAATTGCCACGGCTATAACCTTGAGAAAGCAGAAATTCACTTAGCCTTTCATACCATTGCCTAGGTGCTTGCTTCAATCCATATAAGGCCTTCTTAAGCATGTACACATGTTCTGGATTTTTGTGATCTTCAAACCCTAGAGGCTGAGATACAAACACTTCTTCATTGATGTAGCCATTTAGAAATGCACTCTTGACATCCATTTGAAACAGCTTGAAACCTTGTATGCTGGAAAATGCTAGAAGAAGTCTGACAGCTTCAAGACGTGCTACTGGTGCATAGGTTTCACCAAAATCAATACCTTCTTCTTGGTTATACCCTTTAGCAACCAGTCTTGCTTTATTTCTAGTGATAGCTCCATGTTCATCCATCTTGTTCCTGTACACCCACTTGGTTCCTATGATGTCCATCTCATGCTTTCTTGGAACCAAAGTCCATACTTCATTGTATTCAAACTGGTTCAGCTCTTCCTGCATTGCTGTTATCCAATTGTTGTCTTGCAGTGCTTCTTCCAGGCTTTTAGGCTCAATCTGTGACACAAAAGCCACTGTTCTGCAGAAATTGTTGAGTGAATTCCTTGTTGAGACTCCTTTCTCAATTTTACCAATTACATTGTCAAGAGTGAGATCCCTTGGAGTCTTCCATTCTTTAGGCAGTCCTACATTCACAGTAGATTCTTTGATAGAATCTGAATTAGTTGTATCAAGCCCACTAGATTGATTCTGTTGCACAATGGTTCTTAAATCATCCATACCAGGTTCGTCCAGAACAGATTTGGGCACAGAAAAATCTGTTTCATCAAATACAACATGTATGGATTCTTCAACTGCAAGCAATCTTTTGTTATACACTCTATAAGCATGACCATTTATAGCATATCCAATATGTATTCCTTCATCTGATTTAGGATCAAATTTCCCCAGATTATCCTTACCATTATTTAAGACAAAGCATTTGCAGCCAAACACCCTAAGATGACTAATGCTAGGCTTCCTACCTTTATACAATTCATAGGGAGTTTTCTTAAGAATTGGTATAATCAATGTTCTGTTAAGCACATAAGAAGCAGTGTATACAGCATCAGCCCAAAAATATTTAGGTAAACCAGATTCATTTAGCATAGTCCTAGCTAACTCTTCTAGTGATCTATTCTTTCTTTCAACAACACCATTTTGTTGGGGTGTCCTAGGAGCAGAATAACTATGTATGATCCCATGTTTTTCACAATATTTATCAAACTTTGCATTTTGAAATTCTCCCCCATGATCACTACGAATCTGTTTTATCCTATTTTCATTTTCATTATGCAGAACCTTCGCTAGTTTCTTAAAGGCTTTATATGCATCATTTTTAGAAGCAAGAAACAAAGTCCATGTATATCTTGAAAAGTCATCAACAATCACCAAAGCATAGTAATTTCCAGCTAAGTTAGCAGTCCTAGATGGTCCAAACAAGTCCATATGCAGAACATCCAAAGCTTTATTTGAAGAAACCATATCTTTTGATTTAAAGGTAGTTCTAATCTGTTTTCCCTTTACACAGGCATCACACAATCTGTTATTTTGAAACTTTATGTTTGGTAAACCAGAAACAAGTTCCTTAGATTTTAGCTTATTCAAGTGATTTGTGTGAATGTGAGCTAGTCTCCTATGCCACAGCCATGACTCATCATTTTTAGATAACAAACTCTCATTTTCAGAACAACTCTTTATGATGTCTAGGAGATAGATGTTGTTTACCCTTTTTCCAGTGAACAGCACCTTACTAGAATTTTCATTTGAAATTGTACAAGTGTTGGCTTCGAAATTGACCTTGTATCCCTTGTCACACAGCTGGCTAATGCTTAGAAGACTATGTTTTAGCCCTTCAACATATAGGACATTCTCAATAGTAGTTGAGTCTTTAGTACCAACATCTCCTCTTCCAAGAATTTTTCCTTTATTCTTATCTCCATATGTGACATGCCCTTCAGCTTTGAGTTTCAAATTTATGAACTGAGTCACATCACCAGTCATGTGTTTTGAGCAGCCACTGTCAAGATACCACTGGTTTCTCCTGCTGTTTTTCTGCAACAAAACAGATTTAGCACTTATGGTACCCCTTTAGTCTAGGGTTCAGCATGATTAATACCTTTCCTTAGGAAGCCATTTGGCCAATCCTTTAGGAACAAGGTACCTCCTAGCTTTACAAGTTTTAGATACATGACCAGACTTCATACAATAAAAACATGTTGCAATATGCATTGTTTTTTAATAACTAAAAGAGGAAAAAACTGTTTTGGAAGGAACAAAGAAACTGGACAGCTTTTTCACATTACCTTTCATTCCAGGATTATATCCTAGACCATTTTTATTGAAAACAGCATTCTGTGAACCTAATAAGGTTTCAAGATTTTCTCTTCCTTTAGTGAAATTTGAAAGTGTTTTTAACAAATATTCAACCTGTTTTTCCAGCTTTTTACAATTATCACAAGTTTTAATTGATGCATGCAAACATGTCAATTCAAGACTAATCAATTCAGTTTTAGCTTTGTGCAATTCTTCTTCAAGAGCTTTGACCTTAGGTTCAAGTACCCTATTTACTCTATTCAATCTGTTGCACATTATAGCCAACTTGTTTGCTTCATCATGTGTTTCCTTAAAAGCTATTAGCAGCTGATCATAGTTTTCAGAATCAGTGGAGAAATTACTTACTGAGTCAGAGTTGGATCCCTCATCATTCACCATGAAGCAAAGATTTGCTTCTTCACTTTCAGTTGAGGAATTACTAGATGAGGATACATCATTTTCTTCCCATGAGATATATGCTCTTCTACCTTTGCCTTTGTCACTCCTCTTGCTTGCTGATTTTTCTTTATTTTGATTGTTTGGACAATCAGCTTTTATATGACCTGGTTTACCACATCCAAAGCACGTGTAATTGGAAGAATTTGAATCATTAGGTTATTTGGAATACCTCTTTCTTTGCTGAGTTCTGTCACGGTTTTTCTTTCTAAGAAACCTGCTGAATTTTCTGGTGAGCAGACTCACATTCTCATCATGTTCAGAATCACCTTCTTCCTCACTTGTATCATGTTCCATGGTAGTTTTCAGAGCAATTCCTTTGGCTTTCTTCTCCACTGTTTCTTGTTCTTTCAATCTTTTCAGCTCAATTTCATGCTCTATCAGCTTTCCAAAAAGTGCAGCAGTGGACATCTTGGATAAATCTCTGGATTCTGAGATTGCTGTTACCTTAGGCTGCCAGCTCCTATCAAGACATTTTAATACCTTTATGTTAAGCTCTTCCTTGTCAAAGAATTTACCAAAGCCAGTGAGGTGATTTACAATGTGTGTAAATCGTTTCTGTACATCTGCAATACTTTCTTCAGATTGCATTCTGAACAGCTCGTACTCCTGAATTAGTGAGTGCTTCCTTGCCCGTTTCACATCATCAGTCCCTTCATGAGTCACCTCTAGTACATCCCACATCTCCTTTGCTGAGTTACATTGAGAGACTCTAAAGAACTCATCCATATTCAGTGTAGAGGTGATGATATTCTTGGCTAAGGAGTCATATTGGGCCTTCTTCTTCTCGGTTTCACTCCATTCAGACCAAGGCTTCTTTATTGTTTCATCTTTGACAACCGGCATAGGTATGAAAGGTCCACTGACCACTGCATCCCAGATTCCCATGTCAATAGACTCCATAAAGATCTTCATCCTGATTTTCCAGAAAGCATAGTTAACACCACCAAACATAGGAGGTCTATTAATAGACGCACCTTCAGCAAAAGGCATTTTAAACTCAGACATCATACACACACTTGAGCAAAATACAAGCCCTAGCTCTTGATACCAATTGTTGGGTCTATTAGTGTCTAAGTTCAAGAGGGGAGGGGTGAATTGAGCTTATAAAATTTTCGCAAGAACACACAATTTTCAGTATACCAGAGGCAAAAAGAACAGATTGTTTTTACATGAAACAGATTGATTCTTCAGAGCATTCTAGCACAATTTGAATTTGTTTAATATGAAATTGTGATCAACAGAGGATTATAGCAGAGTCATATCAGCTGAATATTATGAGGATGAAGGATACAGCTATGCTTAGAAATCAAACAAATTTACTCAACACAAGGTTTCAATGAGAATGATTCTTCCTCAGATTTTAATGATTAGACTGTTTGTTCACAGATCACTTAAGCCATCATATGCAACTGCCTTGTTTGTGATTAGAAAGCTTTAACAAATCAGGAAGAACAGTTCTTACTTAAATCCAGAATTAACAGATTCAATTTCAAGAGAACAGATTTAGTTCTTGACAAAATTAAGGAAAATCAGAAATGAGTGCAGGGATGAGAAGACAAGGCACACAAGTTTTTATACTGGTTCACTCATACAGAGCTACATCCAGTCTCACCTTACCCCAAGGTGGAATCCACTAAAAACAGTACCAATTACTTACAAACACAGCAGTTCTTGAACACTACAAGAACAACACACACAATGCTGAAAAAAAAACCCTATTTCAGCACACCTTGCACTCCAAGAAACCCTATCAAGGAGTGACTAACACTTACAACTTTACAAAACAGAATAAAGGAAAGATTACACCTGAAAAGAAGATGCAAGAACTCAAAACCAGTAGTTCACTTTGCTGCAGAACTGCACCAGCACCTTCACCAAGATCAAAGGTTTCCTAGAACAAGCACACTTGAAGTTGTTGCAGAGGATACCAAACGCCCTCACAAAGGCACAGCTGCTGGGATGCAGTTGTGCAGGGGCCATGTTGATCTTTGTCAGTAGAGTCCGCTCGAACCCCGTGAGCAGAAAATGAAGTTTGATCAGTTTGAAGATGGTGGTGTAAAGAAAGAAGAAGGGTTTCCCGCTGTTTGTGCGTTCATCAGTGCACACGGGTTCGCCCACTGCGCAGGGTTGGACGGACACGTACGCATCGCACTCACGCCCAAACACACAAAGCAAATGAGCGACCTCATCCTCCCTATGTTTCATCACATCCTTATTGGAGGTGAGAGCGGAGGTCTCAGCGAGAAGGTCCTCAGAGACCCAGGGGTAGAGGGCTCTGTAATCTACTTTGGGAGGAGGGTTGGAGGTCGTTTTCGTTCGAGCCATCTCAAAGAAAGCTAAAAAACAAGAAAAAGAAAGGAGAAAACAAAGCATTAGAAGAGGGTGATGACGTAACCTAGCACAAACCAGAAAAACCCCACACTCGTGGAAAACCCAGAAAAACAGAGGAACAGGGAAAAAGTAGAGAAAGTCTAAAATGCAAGGAATTTAAACAGGCCCAGGCAGTTATCAAAGTGCGAAATCAAAGAATGAGGACAATCAATCGGTAAAAATCATACCTTTGTTGGTGGGAGTCGAAAGTTCTGGTTTTTCGCGAAGAGGAATGAGAGCGCTTGAAGAAAAAGAAGATGGAGCGTTCGGAAGCGTTTCTGAGAATCATGGAACAGTGATTGGAAGCGCGTGTTTTTAAAAACTTAACGTAAACTAAGAAGCGCAAGTGACGTTAAGTCCTGGCCGTTGATCAAGACACGTGTGTGCAGATTAAAACAGGCACAGAGAAGTGTCACTTTGGTGCACTGTTCACGTCCTGTCACACACAGCCACGTAGGTCGCCAGGGCGAGGACTTAGTCTCTTCGCTGAACAAGTTGCAGCTCGAGACTAGGGGGCTTGTGTACCGACCAGTCCTCGGGCGTCGTTGACCACTAGTAATGATGGGGCCACGTAAGCTGGGTCCAATGAGTGGCGTGGGTCAGTGTCTCGCAAGGCACGTAAGTCAAGATGCCGAAGAGTGGTCAGAGATCGATCACCAGGACGTGCTTATGTGTCCTCGACAGCATAGTGAGGACGATGAGAGATCAGACATCGGTGACTCGAATATCAGAACTAGACCACGAGAGGTGGATCCTAGACCACACACCAGTTATCAGTTAGGAAAAAGCCTAGATCACGAGGGGCCCATGCGTGACGTAACACAAGTAACGAACCACCGGAAGAGATACGACCCAAGAGGGTCACGTTCCAAGGGTGAGCTGCATGCATGACACGTGAACAGTTAGGGCATTCCTGGGACGAATGGCCCCAGAGACTAGGTGCACAAATTGATACCCAGGTGGTCATCCCGTCAGAGGTTGCACTCCAGCAAAGGAGCCTTACGCGCTAGATTGCCCTAAGAGTGGGTGATAGCGGTGCTAAGGCACACCCTCAGTAAACCTAATTATGGTTAGCGGAATCAGTGGAAACCCAGGAGTATATAAAGGGTAGTATGAAACCTAATAAGGTACGCACAGTTTTACGCTAACACACACACAGATACACAAAGAGCTTTTTACGGCTTACCTTTGGTGTTTCCTAGCCCTATACTGACTTGAGCGTCAGAGTGCAAACGGCCTCTAGGGCGCCTTTTGTCCTTGTGATTTCAAGTGTTTGATCGAAGAAAGGCACGAACAAATGCAGGGATATTTGGGCGTGTGATCGTCGTAGGCGCGCGAAAACAATCGAGTCAACCGGCAGGAACAGGATCTGCCAAGTTCCGTTCTGACTTGACATATTCAATAGAAATCGTTCCACTCTTTAGCAGCTGCTTCATTGAATTATATCTCAATTGTATATGTTTGTTCTTTCCATTGTAAATTTTATTTTTAGCCATAGCTATTGCCGATTGACAATCACAATGCATTGATACAAATAAGGTTGATTTCATTCCTAACGAAATTTTTGTTAACAATTTTTTCAACCACTCAACTTCACTACCATCTATTCAAGACCAACAAACTTAGATTCCATTGTTGATCTTGCAATAACAGTTTGCCTAGCTGATCTCCATGTAACTGTACCACCCCCAAGTGTAAATACATAACCACTAGTGGATTTTGTCTCATCTGAATCAGAGATCCAATTAGCATGACTATACCCTTCTAGTGCAGCGAGAAATCCACTATATTCAATGGCATAATCCATTGTACCTCTCAAGTATTTCATGAGTCTTGCAAGTGCATCCCAATGATCCTGACTAAGACATTGAGTGTATCTACTTAGTCAACTTATTGCATAAGCAAAATCTGGTCTAGAAAAGCTCATTTAATGCAATAAGCTCCCAATTATCTAGGTATACTGAGTTTGAGAAATAGATTCTCCTTTGTTCTTCTTTAATTTAGGGTTAGCATCATAAGGGGTGCTCACTAACATAAAGTCATAGTAACCAAACTTCTTAAGTTTCTCAGTTTATTTTTCTTGGGATTGTAATATACTATCTCCCTTTCTTATAATTTTAACTCCTAGAATCACACTTGCTTCACCCATCTCTTTCATCTTAAACTTTGATCCAAGAAATAGTTTTGTTGTAAAAACAATATCATTGCATGTACCAAAAATTAGCATGTCATCCACATATAAACATATAATGATACATTCACCATTTTCACATCTAGAATACACATTTATTAGCATCATTGGTAGAAAAACCTTCACCAAGTAAAACATTATCAAGTTTTTCATGCCATTGTTTCGGTACTTGTTTCAAATCATACAAAGATTTTAAAAGATTGCATACTTTTTTCCTTTTGACCTGGAATTACACATCCTTCTCTTCTAGTTCACCATTCAAAAAGGTTGCTTTAACATCCATTTGGTTAATTATTAACTTATGGATAGATGTTAGGGCTAGCAACACTCGGATAGAGGAAATCCTAGTTGTACTACCGGATGGTCGAGAGGCCGAATGGTCGAAAAGGCCGAATGAACTTAAGACAGACAGTAAACCCGTGATTAACTGTAATTAAACCAGTTTAATTATAAATCATGATTAAGGAACAATTGGCCCCTCATCTAAATCCAAGAGCAGGCCCATGATAGCTAAGGCCCATTCAAAAAGTATAAATACTAGAGCAGGCCCATGATAGCTAAGGCCCATTCAAAAAGTATAAATACTAGAGGAGACCCAACATCAAAGGTAATCTTTCACTCTTAACTCACCTGCATATTGCACTCAGACTAACTTGATTCATACGGTTTTACAATAATAATAACAATTTGAAGGAAATATTTCAATTTTTAAAAAATAAATCTACACCATTTTCTGGAAATGGAGAAAATAGATTCAACAATAGGAATGAACATATATAAGGAAAAATAATTTACATAAGGATCCTACATCAATTCTCAATTATTTAACCTTAGAAAAACTTTGAGTGTTTGCTCAAAAAAAACAAACAAACACAAGACAATAAGCAATTACAAGACCCATTCTTTAACACATTCAAGATGGTGTGGCCTAATCTTAGAACACTTAAGTGATCACAATGAATTCTCTTTTCAGAGTAGTATTAGATTAATAAAAGAGTCAGGTGAAGGTTCTATTTATAGAATTTATAAAATTTATAGAATTTAGAGAAAGTTGATTAAAAGTTGATTCAAGCGTATTTAATTGGTCGTTCAATTTGGTAGTCAATTATTCATACTGAACTTTGAAAAATAGTTACTACATTTTTTTAATCTATTATGACATTTATTAATTGATTATTTTAGCTTTTCATTTAATTTAGAAAACAAACTTAATTGATTATACATAAATTTAATCCATTAGTGTCTAAGAACATTTGAAAACACATAATTTCACTATTTATTTGAATCGATTAACAAGATAATCGATTAACAAATCGATAATCGATTATTCTATTGTGAAACATCTAAAAATAATCAAATCGATTATTTAAAATCTTAATCAACTAACATAGTCATAAAATCTTTTTAACATGTTTTTAATTTTTTTTAAACAATTTTTATATAAATTATGTATTTAACCTTTTCAATACCTTATGTGAAACACTCTCTAATACATCCAAAAAAAATTAAAACACTCAACACATTTTTAACATCAATATCTTCAAAAAAAAATCATCATCAAAAAGAGTTTTTCTTAAGGTTTGACATTGTTCTTTTAAGTCCAACAAATTATGGTAGAAAAAAAATTATAAATAATTGAAAAAAAAAACTCAAAAGTTGAGTTTACTAATGTATGACTTCAACGTGATTCTGCCTTTGTTTGTGTTGCATTTACTGTCATGACTAATGTTTCGTGTATGCTTCGTAATCGATAGAATAATTGTCTTAATTATTGAGAGAAAATCAAGTTTAGGGTTACTCATATTTTTCGTGAAAGGAATGTGTATGTTGATAAATTGGCTAATTTAGGATTTATTCATAGAGAATCCTGGTATAGTAGACTTTCATTCTTGGATTTTTTTAAGGTTCTTCATGTGCTTCTTGTACATGGCAATTGGCGGTACAGTGAAAAAAGGATAGGAACAGGGAGCGGTGTGCGGTGGTAAAGGGGCAGAGAGAGCATAACCACAGTAATTAATCACAGAAGAAAAAAAACTTTATTAAACTTCAATTGAATTCATTACAAGAGAAATGTGTATATGCTAAATACACCCTGACGATGCAATCGGGACGCAATTGGGCTTGGCCCATACAAAACAGAAGAAAGGCCCAGAAAGATAAAACCCCCCCTCAAGCTAGTGGGTGAATGTTCTGTAGTGGTTTTGTGAGAAGATCTGCAGGCTGGTTTTCGGTGCTTATAGGGAGTAAGTGAAATAAGCCTTGTTGCAGTTTCTCCCTTACCACATGACAATCGATATCAAGATGTTTAGTCCTTTCATGAAAACTGCTGTTATGTGCAATGTGCCTCGCAGATTGGCTATCACAGTAGAGGCTTGCTGTTTTGTTGTTATTGATGTTCAGGTCTTCAAGCAAATATTTGAGCCATTGAATTTCACAGCATGTGGATGCAAGTGCTCGATATTCTGCTTCAGAGGAAGACCTTGATATAGTGCTCTGCTTCTTTGTTTTCCATGATACAAGAGATTCTCCAAAAAAAATGCAGTATCCAGTAGTTGACCGTCGAGTAGAAATACAAGAGGCCCAGTCAGAATCACTAAAGGCTTGAATTTGAATGTTTGTGTCTCTAGGATAGAATATACCTTGTGCTGGTGATGATTTCACATATCTTAGAATTCTCTGAGCAGCTTGATGATGTAGCTTTGTTGGTGTTTGAACAAATTGACTGAGGAACTGAACAGAGAAACTGATGTCTGGTCTAATGTGCACCAAATAAAGTAACCTTCCGATAATTCTTCGATATGCGGTAATGTCATGCACAGGGTGGTTCTGTTCGAAAAGCTTCTCATTCTTTTTAACTATAGGAGTTGTTGCTGGCTTAGCATTTAGCATACCTGCATCTGCCAAAATCTCAAGAGCATACTTCCTTTGACATATATGGATACCTTTCTTAGTTCTAGCTATTTCTAATCCTAAGAAGAATTTAAGATTACCGAGGTCTTTGATTTCAAAGGCAGCATTTAAAGAACTTTTCACTTTATTGATCTCATTCATATTATTTCCAGCAATAAGAATATCATCAACATATATGAGGAGAGCCATAAAGGAGGTTTCAGTTTTTTTTATAAGCATAGAACTATCAACTTTTGAATGTACAAAATTAATGGTAAGAAGAAAGGAAGTGAGTTTATCGTACCATTGTTTGCTAGCTTGTTTCAAGCCATATAAAGCCTTGGTTAGCCAACAAACCTGATGAGATTTTTTAGTGATGACTCCAGGAGGTAATTCCATGTATACTTCTTCTTGTAGATCACCGTGTAAGAAAGCATTGTTTACGTCCAGCTGTTCTAGGTGCCAATCCATGATAGATGCAATAGCCATAATACTTCGTATGGTAGAAAGTCTAGCTACGGGTGAATATGTTTCCATATAATCAATACCTTCACGCTGCGTATATCCTTTCGCTACAAGCCTAGCCTTGTATCTCTCGATGTCTCCATTAGCTCTTCGTTTGATTTTGTATACCCATTTGCAGCCAATGGGCATTTTGTTGGGAGGAAGATCCATGATTTCCCAGGTCTTATTGACTTCTAGCGCCTTAATTTCCATCTCCATAGCTTTTACCCATTCAGGGAACTCTTTAGCTTCTTCATAGCATCGTGGCTCAGTTTGTGTTGAAATAGACAAAGTATACTTTAGTTGTCTTTCTGACAGTTTTCTATAAGAAATAACAGAACTGAATGGATAGAGTACCTTATCATTGTTTCTGAGAGTCTTGTTACATGGTGTTGTCATGATTTGATGATGATAATCTTCCAGATACGCAGGTGTTTTTCTTTCTCTTGTAGATCGTCTCAGAATTCCATGTTCAGCTTGTTCTTGACTTTGTCTCTGTTCTTCTTGTTCTGTTAAATTTTTGTTAATTCCAATCTGCTCAGGATCATCACAGTGATACCTCATTGGATCATTGGTCTCTTCTGCAATCACCTGCTCATTCCTTTCTTTTAAATCATAAAAATAAGTCTCATAAAAAATCACATTTCTGGATACAAAGGTTTCTCTAGAATGCACATCCATAACAATGTAACCTTTTGTTCCTTGTTTGTAACCGAGAAAGATGCACTTTCGTGCTCTAGGATCAAGTTTGCTTCTGTTTTGTTCAAGAGTTGAAGCAAAGCACAAACAACCAAACACTTTGATATCAGAAAGATCGGGCACACAATTATACAAAAGCTTATAAGGACAATTATTTTGAATAACAGGTGAGGGTAAACGGTTTATTAAATGGACAGCATGCACAACAGCAAAAGACCAAAAAGCTCTAGGCAAATTAGATTGAAACATTATGCAGTGAGTAACATTAAGAACATGTTGGTGTTTTCTTTCCACAGTAGAATTTTGTTGTGGCGTTTCATTACATGAAGTTTGATGCATTATGCCATGCTTATCATAGAAATCCTTCCAACAAAATTCTTTTCCATTATTAGTCCTAACAGTTTTAATATCTTTATTAAATTGACTCTTAGCATAAGTGACAAAACGTTGCATATGCTCTCTAGTTTCACTTTTACTTTTCATTAAGTGTATCCAAGTATGCTAAAATCGTCTACTATAGTTAAAAAATACTTGTGTCCGTGTATGGAGGAAACACCTAGAGGACCCCATATGTCCATGTGCACAAGAACAAAAATGCATTGACTATTAGTTTTGCTAAGGGGAAAAGGGATCTTACGCTGTTTTGCAAGATGACAAGGAGCACAAACAGTTATGTCATTAGCATGTATACTAGCATGATTCTTGGCTAAATTTTCTAAAACTTTATTTGATGGATGACCCATTCTGCAATGCCAAACGCTCAAGTTTTCAACATCTTTAAAAGTGTTATCATTCTGAAAGAAAAAAACAAGACTGTCTTCCTTATCTGCACACAGTTGATAAAGACCATTCTTGATCTCAGCTCGACGAATCATCTTCAAAGTAGTCTTCTCCTGTATCTGACAAGCATTTTGTGAGAAAAGAAGTTGGCATCCTAAAGAGTTTGTCAGTCGCTGAACAGAGATAATTTTTAACATAAAATTTGGTATATATAGAACATTATACAAAATAATGTTTTTAGCCAATATAACAGTTCCAGCACATGCAGCAGTAACAGTTTGATTATTTGGAAGCTTAATTTTTACAGGTTTAATTTTATAATAGCTAGTGAAATAAGAGAGAGAGCAGGCTACATGATCTGTAGCCCCAGTGTCAATGATCCAAGAGTGCATACCTCTTACCTATGTTGTCTTTTATGGCAAAAGAATCTCCTATGGTGTTGTTTATCACCTTGTCTTTGTTCTTTGAATCTTGAATCATGTTTATCAGTTGTTGAAGTTGCTCCGGTCCAAAGGCTTTAAAGATTTGCTCATTGAGAGTTTCATTGTGTGCTTGATTTTCAGTCTCAGACACCAAATCACCCTCCTTCTCAAGAGCGTTTGCAGTGTAATTCATCTTCTGCTTCATCCAAGGTGGGAACCCGTGTTTTGAATAACACTCGTCAGTAGTGTGATTCGTCTTGTGGCAGTAAGAACACTACTTTCCATAATTTTTTCCTCTTCCTCTTCCATAACTACGCCCACCTTGACTAGTGTTGTTGCTCTTGTTGATTTTCTGATTGGCACTGTTGAACATTATCTTTGTATCTACCCCCATGCCTTCATTCAAGTGACGTTCTTGTTGAAGAACCAAAGAGAAGACACGGTTGATTCCTGGTAGAGGTTCTGTCAAAAGAATTTGCGTTTTAACAGCATTATACATTTCTCCCAATCCTTTCAAGAAACACATTACCCGTTCGGAGTCCCTATAGCTGGACATGGTCTTCATCATGTTACAACTGCACTTGACCTTACAGACACAGGTAGGTAAGGGGCGCAAGGCATCAAGTTCTTCCCACAGCGTCTTAGAGTCAGTGTAATATTCTGTAATGTTTCTCTCCCCTTGTTTGATGGAATTTATTTCTTGTAGAAGATCTAAAACACGAAAATGGTTGGTTTTTGAAAACCTTTCTCTGAGATCTTCCCACAGTTCTTTCGCATTGTCTATATACACCGTGCTTTGTGCGATTTGGGTCGTGATGCTCCGTGTTATCCAAGAGATGACCATGACGTTGCATCTCTCCCATGCTTCATATTGATTGTCGTTATGGGATGGATCTGGTAGGTCTCCATTGACGAACTTGAATTTATTCTTGGAGAGCAAAGCCCTCTTCATCGCTCTGCTCCAGGAATGGTAATTCGAACCATCCAATTGTGGCGTGACCAAGACCATCCCAGGGTTTTCTCCCGGGTGTAGATAATACGCACTAGCGGGATTTTGTTGTTCATTCTTCGAAGGATTTTCCTGGGTTTCAGCCATGGAGACAAATGCGAGAAAAAGAAAACAAGAAAGAAAAGGATAAGCAGGGAAAGGAAAACAGAACCGTTGGCAGCGGAGAGCAGAGCGAGTTACACCCGCTCTGATACCATCTTGGATTTTTGAAGGTTCTTCATGTGCTTCTTGTACATGGCAATTGGCGGTGCAGTGAAAAAAGGATAGGAACAAGGAGCGATGTGCGGTGGTAAAGGGGCAGAGAGAGCATAACCACAGTAATTAATCACAGAAGAAAAATAACCTTTATTAAACTTCAATTGAATTCATTACAAGAGAAATGTGTATATGCTAAATACACCCTGACGATGCAATCGGGACGCAATTGGGCTTGGCCCATGCAAAACAGAAGAAAGGCCCATAAAGATAAAAAGTGTGTTCTTAGAATTTTTTATAAATAGGAATAGTCTGATTATGTGTAGTTTTTGTTAACATATGAGTTTTCGTCTAGTCTCTCCATATTTTTTTGTATTTTTTTTTATATAATATTTTTTTAATGTTATGACAAATGATTGTTGTTAAAGTGTCTGGTGGATTGAGATGTAAGTTGTATAATAATACATAACAGGAAAGTTTTTATAAAAAAATAATTGAAAAAACCTAACTATCCATGAAGATATAATTAAATTATAAATAGCTAAGACTTTTCATTTATTATAATTAATTTTTTACTACAATAATTTATATAATAAATAATATATCTAGTAATTATACTTTTAGGTAATCAACAAAATTACATAAAATAAATTAATAAACAATTATAAGAAAGAACTGCACCTTTACTTTTGCTAAAGTTATGTACTGTAGATTAAATAATATAAAAATACCCACGGCTGACACATGGTAAGGTAAGTGAAAGATAAATGCAGTGCAATTATGAAGTGAATGTTCAATAACCCTTCTGATTTCGTCCAAGTGTTCTCTAATAATGGAGCTATCGTTATCTTCTTCAATACTGTGTGTGCTCACTGTCATCATAGCTGTTGTTCCCATCTGGGCAGTGAAGACACTGAACTCTCTGTGGTTTAGGCCTAAGAGGTTGGAGAAGCTTCTAAGAGCACAAGGTCTTCATGGTGATCCATACTCCCTTTCACGCCCTTCCTCCAACCACAACCAGCCTCCACAAGACACGCCTCATTCTGAATCTTTTGTTCTCTCCGATGATGTTGCTCCTCGCATCTTCACGCAGGCTCACAACACTGTTGCCAAATACGGTTCACTTTTCCTTTTTATTTTTCATTCATTATGTAATTCAATTTTAAAAGTTGCTTGAATCGAGGGTTCACTGGTAAAAAAAAATGAATTATCTGCAGGCAAGAATTCGTTCTTATGGGAAGGCACAACACCAAAGGTCATCATCACTGATCCAAATCACATCAAAGAAGTCTTCAATAACATTCATGATTTCCAGAAACCAAAGATGAGTAGCATTGCCAAGTTCTTGGTCTGTGGTCTGGTAAGTTACGAGGGTCATAAGTGGGCTCAACATCGAAAGATTATCAACCCTGCATTCCACTTAGAAAAATTGAAAGTAAGCTTATTGCTTTAATTTATGAATAATTAATATTTTTATAGTATTACCCAATTATAAATCGATATGTACAAAAAAGTTTGTATACTTTTATAATGAATTTAAAAATTATACTAGCTATGATTTCGGATTGATTGAATTGATTTACATTATTTAATTTGTGTTTAGTAATCAAATTAAACTTTTAATTGATACTTAATTTACAGAATATGCTACCAAAATTCTCCCAAAGCTGCCATGATGTGATTAGCGCGTGGATGGAAATGTTGTCATCAGATGGAAAATGTGAGATTGACGTTTGGCCTTTCCTTCAGAATTTGACTCGTGATGTAATTTCTAGAACAGCTTTTGGAAGCAGTTATGCAGAAGGAGAAAAAATATTTGAACTTCTGAGAATTCAAGGGTACCTTGTTGCGACTACAACGAGAAACAAATTCATATTGCGGTAAGACCACACTTATTCTTGGTATAATTAAGCATGTTTTAGTTTTATTGAAACTAAACTCACCATCATGAATTTCATAAGAACCTCATAGAATCACCCTAAAAGCTAATCATTATAGATAGAGATTAAGCTCTCCATAACAGCAAATCACTGCCATAGTGATGACAAATAACCATGAATTACATACAGGTTTTGATTTAAGTATATTTGATATTTGTTTTCAAGAAATGTGGCATACCGAATGACTAATACAAGAACTAGAGTTACTGCTGTCAGAATTCAACATGTTAGGAAATTGACCTATCTTAGTTTAGTTAAGAATCAGTATAAGTCTCATAAACTAGTCCTTTCCTTCATAATTAATATGGATGTTTCTAGGCATATACCAACACCTGCCAAAATGAAGTTGAGAGCAGTTGATAAGGGAATGAAAAATTCAATTCGGGTTATCATAGAAAAACGAGAGAAAGCCTTGAAGAATGGTGAATCCAGCAATGAAGATTTATTAGGCATACTTTTGGAATCAAATCAAATGGAAATACAGGGAAATGGAAACAGTAAGAGTGTTGGAATGACAATTGAAGAAGTAATTAGTGAATGCAAATTATTCTACTTAGCAGGGCAAGAGACCACTTCATCTCTGCTGGTTTGGACATTGATCATGTTGGGTAAATATCCTAAATGGCAAGCACGAGCAAGGGAGGAAGTTCTTCATGTTTTTGGAAAACAAAATCCAAACTTTGATGGGTTAAGTCTGCTTAAAACTGTATGTATCACATGCTTTCATTTGATTATCTTTATTATCTATTAAAAATACATTTTCATACTAACATGTGCCAAAATGTTTCTTCTGTAGATGACCATGATTCTGTATGAGGTTCTGAGGTTATACCCTCCTGTCATTTACTTCAATCGCACTCTTCAGAAGGACATGGAACTTGGAAACTTGTCATTACCCGCAGGAGTAGATGTTACCATGCCAATACTTTTACTTCACCAAGATGGTGATATCTGGGGTAATGATGCAAAGGAGTTCAAACCAGAAAGGTTCTCTGAAGGAATTGCTAAGGCAACAAAAGGCCAAGTCTCCTTTTACCCATTTGGATGGGGTCCTAGAATTTGCATTGGCCAAAACTTTACCATGTTGGAAGCCAAGATAGTGTTGTCATTGCTTCTGCAGAATTTTTCGTTCGAGCTTTCTCCTGTCTATGCACATGCTCCTGTACTTAAGCTTACCTTGAATCCCAAACAGGGGGCGCCTCTTATTTTGCAAATGCTATGATGATAAACCTTCTGTTTTGTCACTGATTTAGAATAGGCGGTCTCTCGCTGGACCGTCTAGTGTGTCTTTGGTGGTGGAGACGGTCTCCCACTAGATCGTCTAGTGTATTATGTGTAGATATCTCCCTTTGGTATCGTCTAGTTTATTTGATCTTATAGACAATCTAGTATTGAGATTGTCTAGCATTTTTGTTCTCAGTAGACCGTCTGATGTTTTCACACAACCCAGATTGTCTAGTCTACATGTCGGTTAGACCATCTTGATGATTAGTCTATTACGAGTTTGACATCTTGATGATTAGTCTATTACGAGTTTGTTTTGTTGTTTTGTTTAACGTTTGATCTTCTGTGATTTGGTTGTATGTATGTTCATCCCTTGCCTTCTTTTGATTGGGTAATAATAACATTTTCTTATGCTCATTTTTTGTCTCTCACTGATTTCGCTTTCGTTTCTCTCTCTTTTTCGCTTCTTCACTTCTCACCTTATGTCGTGAAGCCTTCACTGATTTCGCTTTCGTTTCTCTCTCTTTTTCGCTTCTTCACTTCTCGCCTTATGTCGTGAAGCCTTAAATGATATTGTATGATTTCATCTTGGAAGAATGACTTGAGTGTCGTGTTATATATGATAATTGATCATATTTTGACCTAAAAGGTCATGGTTTTAGATCTACAAAATAGTCTCACTCAAGGTGGTCAAAATCGAGATCTTACTTACGATTAGAAAGATAAACATGAATCGTAAATCGGAAGATTGTAACACGGATAGTAAGATCCTACAAATTTTATGAAATTCATAATTAAACCTCATAATATAAAAGAGTACATAATTAGATGTAAACAACATATATATCCTATATCCTATCATAAAAGTAACCATTTTACTAGTTACAAAACAGGGGAGAAGGAGAAGTTGAGAGGGAAGGGGAGAGGTGATGTGAGTTGATTTTAGGTGATTCATTTAGGTGACACTTTTAGAATTAGGATTGAAATTATTAGCAATTAATGTGACAAGTCTAAGGAAAATTTCCACTGGACATTAACTTAACAAGTGTTAAGTAGATGTGAATGTTCATTTCCATAAGACCAAAGGAAAAATACAATTATAGGTGATTATGAATGACAAATCAAGGTGAGGAAACAAGAACACAAAGCAAGACAAATAAACCGAATAGGAACAACAAATAAAGCAATTGAACCAATTAGAATGATTAAACAAAACAAAGGAACCGAATAGAATCAAGAACACAAGAACAAGACATATTTAGATATTGAAATGGAATGGAAATGGAATGGGAAGATGAAGGATAGGAAAACTTATGTGGTTGAAGCTTGGGAAGAAGGTCATGCCACTTGGAATGGTGAATATGCTCCAAGATAAGTGATGTTGCCGCCACTTGAGAGCTCTCAAACACTGTCAAGATAAGACTAAGCTAGGAGAAACAATTCTCACTATTCTCACACAATTTGTGTATAGTAACTTTACTCTTCATTCAATGTGAATTTACATGAGCCAAACACCTCTATTTTTAGTGTGAAAGGGCTGAAATCCAAAAGGAAAATAGGTGGGAAATTCAAAAGGCAAACCATTCAAAATGGCGCCTAAAAGAGAGTCACATGGAAGGTGTGACTTGTTTCCATTTCTTTTCATAGGCCCTAAACTTCTATCCACACCTTCCTTTTTATGTTCTATTAAATCTACTCTAAAGAAATTACAAAAAGAGACATCAATTTGATATTCATCTCCTAATATTTGTGCCCTGCTTTTAGTAATCCTCTGAGGCATGGTGGATGATGAGATCAAGGATTGAGCTTGGGCTTGGGCCTAATTTTTAAGAAGACTAATAGGAAGAACTTCAAATGCTTTGGACATTTTCCATTCCTCCTATTGATAAGGTCTTCCTTTGCTTGTTGAGATGACCCGTCAAAGTTGGCATTCATGGTCATCTTCTTGTGGATTTGGATCGTATCAAGAGGTCATGAATGACTGCATTGGCTTAAAAAATTTAATTAAAAATTAATTTTATTGGAGAAGTTGTTAGTTTTCAATAAAAAATTAAAATTTTCACTGTGCAGTAAGTGATTTCTTTTACTACGCGGTAAATGGGTTATTTTCACTTATTTGAGTTTTTTATTTAATTGAGCCCATATGTTGTTTCCTCCATCTTAAATAGAAACCCTAATATCAACTATATGTTGTTGTTGTTGTTGCCTCCATCTTAAATAGAAACCCTAATATCAACTATCCCATTTGTTGCCAATCCACACCCACTGTTCAGCCATAGTGCCGCATGTCGTCGCGTTGAGACACTATAAGTGTTGCCGCGTTGCCGCAATGATGAGTGTTGCATGTGGCGATTTCCAGCACCGCTAAACTAGACGATTCCACGCGAGTTGTGATTTACAACGCTGATCCCACGCGATCCACCGGAATCGTATTATTTTGGTAATCGTAGATCGGCACCATGAGTATATATCGTAAAATCGTACGATTTTACGATGCAACTCGCGATTTTGACTACCATGGTCTCACTGCATACACAATAAGACTATGCATATGTCACTTTGTTTAGAGTGATACTTTAGAGCATTCATAGTTTGGGGAGTAAGCCATATATTTTACATCTTTCATTGTGTGAAGTTTGCCTTGTGAGCTTTCACAGTTTGCTCTCTTATCGATAATGGTTTTTTGACTTATTGAGAGGTCTTAATCTCAAAGGGAGATTAGGACTACTTGGAGAGGTGTAGAATACTTGTGTATCTGTAGAGGTGAAGAATACTTGTGTACCTGAAGAGGTGTAGAGTACTTATGTTGATAAAGGCTCTTAAGCAAGTAGCTTAAAGGGATTGAACGTAGTCCAAGTTGTGTGTGAACCAGTATAAAGTCTGTGCGTACTTTACTTCCTCTCCTTTCTCTATGTTTTAGATATTGTTTTGGCTTGATATTTTGCAAGTACAAAAAAAAGTTTGTGCTCTATTCAATCCCCCTTTTAGAGCTTATTGTACCTTCAAAGCTCACTTGGATGCACCTCAAAGTAATTAAAATAAATTTGTTCACTCACTTCAATGTATGTCATTGATTAATCTAATAACTTTTATTTATACTTGTAGTGCAATAAGAAATCTGGAAGTTATGAGTGTGGTTACTATGTAATGTAGTGGATGTCAATCATTGTACATGATGGAATTGATAGAGGTTGGGATTAGATAAAATATCAATATACTAATAAATTGAAATTTAGTATTTATTACTTATGGACTAATCGAAACAATTTTCGAATATTACAATTTTTCAATGATCCACAACCACTGGACTCATAAGCACTGGAGTAACCATATATACAACGTTAGGGTAGATGATTGATTAAAATGACATTAAGTTGACTATTAAACTTTTTAATATTCAATTTTTTTGCATAAATTATGGTGTTTTATTGAGTTTTTGTGTTTAAGTTTAGCTTAAATAAAATACATAATTGTAGTAACTAAGGATTTAAAACACGAATAAAATTGATTTCCTGAGGCGTGCGTGATCACTGTCCATAAGGACTTCTCCGCAGTGTATTGTGCAAGTCCCTTAGAATACAATAGGAACTTCTCAGAAATTCCAAGGATCAGAACTAGCAAACTACTCTTTAAAAGATTAAGAACCCAACAAACCCAAAAAATTTATAAATTAAAATAAAAGAATAAATAAGTGAAGAGAAGAAGCGTGACTGAGATGATTATTTTCGGAGCAAGGGGAGGCAGTATTTATAGATGAAGGAAGAGCAACCATCCACTGTGAAGATATAAAATTGCTCCATATCCAACTGCTAAGGAAAACGGAACCTTCCTAGTGTTGACCGCCAGAAGCGGAAGGGACCACCGAAAATGTGGGGAAGACCGTTGGAAAAAAGGAACACAGAGAAAAGAAGGGTGTGAACCTTCCTGATTATGCGTCCACAATTCTGGGTGGATAGGGCAACGTCGCGCGTCAACCTCGACGCAAATCCAGTCTTCACTGCACTTTCAAGATCCCCTCCAACGGCACCAAAAAATTGTTAGGATTTTTTGCACACAACCTGCTTTCGTTTTGCAATATTTGTTCATACGATTTTACAACAATAATAAAAATTTGAAAGAAATATTTTAATTTAAAAAAAAAAATCTACACCATTTTTTGAAAATTGAGAAATAGTGGATTTGTGTTTGCTTGTGTGAAAAAATAATAAACAAAACAATACTAAATACCAAATAAATTCATCAACGGGAATGAACATATATAAACAAATGAATTGGATAAAAATAGTTACACATTTACTCATAAGAAAAGAGTGGATTTGTGCTTCTTTTGAGAACCTTCTGTAATTGTTCACATATAACACATGAATAATAAAAAAAAAAAACTCAAAACTTGATAAGAAATCAAGAATCAATTAAGATTAGAAATTTAAAATTTTAAAACTATTACCTTATTTATCTAAGTTATCCTTTTTCTGTAAATTTTGTAACCATCAAAGCACCCATTTTAGACTTGCGTAAGAGAAAAAAACAAATGGAGATTTGAAATTAAAAAATTACTACCTTATTTATGTAAGTTGTTTTTCTTGTGCAAGCCAACACCCCAACACCCCATTTTAGATTTCCGTGAAAGAAAAGAAAACACCTATTTTAGGTTTGCGTGGGAGAAAAAGCAAATGAATTGATATTGAAGATTTGAAATTCAAAAACTATTAAGTTATTTATGTAAGTTATTTTTTTTGTGTAAACTTTGCACCAGCACCCCATTTTAGCTTCCGTGAAAGAAAAAAGAAGAAACCCTGATTTGATCCCTCGATAGTACCTTCCACATTTGTTCCCTTGATAGCACCTTGCATTTGTACACGTGTCTTAGTAGACCACTTTGTGTGCTCACTGTCATCATAGATTTTAGCTTTACTTTATTTGCTTTAATTTTTATTTCTTTTTTATTATTTTAAACTTGAATAATTAATTGAATTCTGAAAGTTTTAATAAATTTGACCAAAAATTTGGTTTACAAATTTTGAAAACTTTATTGATTTTCTTAATTAAAAATAGCGTTAAAATCTTAAACTTAACACCATAAAAGATATATTGTAACTGAATATGTTACAACTAAATTCTAATTCAAAAATCCTACACTCAAAAGTAAAAATGTAAAAACTAACCATAAAACATAAATTATAAAATGGATAGTCACGTCGACTAAAGATTAAAGTATTTTATTGTATATAAGTGAGTGCAAGCCAGTTTTATGAGTTAAAATTAGCCTTAAAGTCAATTTTGTAATATTTTCCTCTTTAACTTTCTTTATTTTTTTTCTGTCTATTTTATCCTTATTCCAAGCATATTTGATTTTATTTTATTATTATGGACATTGGCGTCATTTTTTATTTTTTTAAAAAATTTAAATTTTCAAACCTTAAAACCTTTTCGAAACACTTCAAATTTCAAAATTTGTAAATTTGTAATTTTTCAAACACTAAATCCTTTTCGAAACACTTCAAATTTTAAAATTTCATATTTTAAAATTTTCAAAAATTTTGAATTTTAAAATTTTAAAATCTTTAAATTTAAAACTAAATTGAAGGCTTTATAAACTCATCAAACATCTTTTTCATTTTTCACAGTTTAAATAAGCGAAGGAGCAGTTCTCCATTTGATATAATGAGAATTTTTCTATTTGATTTATTGATCACTTTTCCATTTGATTTCGTCATTTCTTACCATTTTAGTTAGTTCAATCAAAGAACTTAAGATCAAATTGGCACATGCTCTTTTTTTCATGTTGATGTTCGTGTTGTTTCTTTTCTCTCTCTTTTGATTTTTATCTTTTGTTGAGTGAAAATTAGTGTTGTCCTTTTTGCTATTGATTGGTTTTGGATGTTCGGGGTTTTCTGTAGTGGCTATGGATCGTTGATTGGGAAAATCTCTACAAGCTTTGGTGTTTATGGTATGTTATGTGAAAATCTCTCCAAGGTTGCCTTTTTTTTCAAGGAACAAAAGAAGTTGACAATTTATTGGCTTTGGTCTTGTTTTAGAGTATGCAATATATTGATGTAAGTTATTGGGAAGAAGAATTTGTTGAAGACCTTCTTGAGCATCATTACAGGTTTTGTTTTCTGATAATTAGTTTAACATTTCTTCCTTTTAAAAATGAAAAAAAAAATCTTCTACAATGACTTTTTTTCATTATTATGGCATTGCGTCATTTCCTATTTTTTCAAAAATTTTAAATTTTAAATTTTGAAACCCTAAAACCTTTTCAAAACACTTCAAATTTCAAAATTTTAAAATTTTTAAACACTAAATCCTTTTCGAAACACTTCAAAATTTGAAATTTTAAAATTTCATATTTTAAAATTTACAAAAATTTTGAATTTTTAAAAATTTAAAATTTCAAAATCTTTAAATTTAAAACTAAATTGAAGGCTTTATAAACCCATCAAACATCTTGTTCATTTTCCACAGTTTGAATAACGAAAGAGCAGTTCTCCATTTGATATAATGAGAAATTTTCTATTGGATTTACTTATCACTTTTCCATTTGATTTCGTCATATATTACCATTTTAGTTAGTTCAATCAAAAAACTTACGATCGAATTTGCACATGCTCTTTTTCATGTTGATATTCGTGTTGTTTATTTTCTCTCTCTCTTTTGATTTTTATCTTTTGTTGATTGAAAATTAGTGTTGTCATTTTTGTTGTTGATTGGTTGTGGATATTCGGGTGTTTTATGCAGTGGCTCTGGATTAAAAAAATCTCTAGAAGCTTTGGTGTTTACGGTATTTTATTGGCTTTGGTCTTGTTTTAGAGTATGCAATATACTACTCTAAGTTATTGGGAAGAGAATTTGTTGAAGACCTTCTTGAGCATCATAACAGGTTTGTTTTCTCATAATTAGTTTAACATTTCTTCCTTTTAAAAATGATAAAAGATATCTTCTACAATAAAAAGCAATCGATGATAATTTTCCACTACAGAGACTTTATGAAAAATGAGATCCGATTGTATTTGAAATTATGAAAGTCGTTACCTTGGGTATACATATTTGAGTTATTTACAAATTAAAATATTTGTAATATGTACCATAAACTAAAATCAATGATCATGTTGTGTTGTAAATATTACTTGAAGATTGTAACTTTAACAACAAAGAAACCACAATTTCTCTCATTTTTTTTCTTCATCCAGTAGTTCCCCTCCAAGGAAGACATCAAGGTATTGCTTTATCAAGTTCCAAAATTGAAAACTAAAGGTACCAGCAATGCCAACAACACCAACACTACAAGGAATACTTCTTTTTTATATTTGTAGGATAAGATTTGTGATCAACTTTCTTGGATATTTTCAATTCCATATTGCAAGCATACTAGTCCAAATCTCCATCATGAACATGACCCATGCTTTCTACCGACCCATCACAATATAGTACCAATACAGGAATGACCGAAGAATAACAAGCTGACCTTCATTGACACTTCTTTACAAAGCCTTACAACTTGATCCCCAATATCAGAAGCCATCTGTTTTGCTGCAACAAGTTCAACCTCACTAGAGTGCACACCATATGCAGTACCAACAATAGAGCACTTCAAAAAGTTCATCTTCAAGTTGGTCTCTCCATCCAAATTTATAATCTCCATTTTTTTTGGCATTTCATCATGTTGCAAAATTTCAACTGGTTTTTTCTCACAATCAACCTGTTGTTCCAAGAAAATACAAACATGGTCGAGTTAGGCTTAAAGTCCACTTCGTAATATGGTATCAGAACCATTTAAAATCTATCATAGAGAGAATTTGTTGGGTCTATCGTTCCACCTGCTATCGGGCCGTTATCGGACCACACATAATATGTTGTCCCACGCACGAGCTGTCATGCTCCACGTGAGGGGTGTGTGTTGGAGATCCCACATCAACTAGAGATTAAAGTATTTCAGTGTATATAAGTGAGTGCAAACCATAAACATAAAACATAACACCTTGCACCGTAATTGTAAACTCCAACCATAAAATTATTTAAGACATCATTAAATAAGTTATTTTAATCTTTTAAATATGTTATAAAAATAATGTAGAATTTATGTAATTTTTATTACATATTGTCGAATTATGGAGTATCATTCAGTTGTAAAATTATTTTACGCTTTAGGTTTACATATTAGGGTTTTAGGGTTAATGATTTGGGATTTATGATTTCAGGATTAAGACTTTTAGCTCTATGATTTTTACGATTTATGCTTTATGGTTTACAGTTAGCTTTATGCTTTGTGGTTTACAGTTACACGTTACTTAGGATTATAGAATTTATGGCTTAGGTTTTTCTAGTTTTAGAATGTAGGTTTGTTGTTTATAACTTTGATTTTAGGGTTTTCAGAGTTTACTATTTAGGTTTATGATTTTGGTGTTAGGATTTAGTTTTACCATTTTTTAATTAAATTTTCAATTAAAAAAGCCATTAAATATGTTCAAATTTATCAAATTTTTTAAAATTTCACAATTTAATTACTTTTTCATTTAAAAATTAAAAAAAACAAAAATTTGAAAAAAAATTCAACAAAACTGAAGTCGTTCATGTTGAACACAACTTCAATGTAGTTTTAATACAACTAAAGTCGTGTGTCGACTTCAATTGTATTAAAATTACACAAGTTGTGCTCAACACACAAGACATCGATTATGCTAAAGTTTTAAGAAAGTCGGCATCTACATGTACAAATTCAGTGTGTAATCAAACTTATCTTCAAGGTGAATAATTTATTTGAAAACATCATTATAGAAAAGTTAATTTCATGATACACAACTTCTTCATTAAAAATTTTCTTATTTAGAAAGCATGTAACTCCAACACTTCTTTCAAGCATTTTTTACCTATTATGAAAATAATATTTTTTTCTCCATATTAGGAATAAACGAATGAGACATTTTTGGAAAAGAAACCTATAAATCGAGAAGTACAAAAAGTTTGTATACTTTTATAATGAATTTTTGTTGATCAAGATGATCTTGAAGCTTTGATGTCTCCAAAATCTATGGTGTTTGATGGGAGGTTGAAGTTGCTGCTTGTGTGGGTGGGATCTGGGTAGATTAATGTGTAATTCACTCTTTGTTTGAATCTAAAACAGTTTGGAATCATAACCTTTTTGAAAAAGATTGTTTTTATAAAGAAGTGGAAAAAACAACCAGTTGTTTTATCGTTTCAATCGGTTGTTTAACACTTAGTGGTTTTTGAAAAGGGTTTGAAGTTGTTTGACTTGGTTGACTTTGCTAAAACAGTTTGGAATCATAACCTTTTTGAAAAAGATTGTTTTTATAAAGAAGTGGAAAAAACAACCAGTTGTTTTATCGTTTCAATCGGTTGTTTAACACTTAGTGATTTTTGAAAAGGGTTTGAAGTTGTTTGACTTGGTTGACTTTGCTGTCAAAACAATTCAATCGGTTGTTTCGAGAAATCAATCGATTGTTTGTTGAAAATCCATAACATAATTTCTATTATGTTTGCAAATCAGCTTTAAATGTTTTCTAACTTAATAGGCTCCTGCTTTAAATGATTTTAACATCTTTTGAAGTATTTAAAAAGGTTGTTATACGCTCCTCAAGAGAGAACAGTTTTTACACATTTGTGTAAGTGTGAAAACAGATTTGAGTTTTCAAGATTTACATTCAAGCTTTTGGGTTTTCTCAAAGAAGTGGAATAAGATTGTTGTAATCTTTTGATTTGATCTTCATCAGGTGTAATCCTTTCTGTATCTCTTGTATTTCTGAATATTGGTGTGTAAGTGCAGAATCAGAGGGTGTTCTTATTTTTGTGGTGTTTCTGTGCCAAAGGAAGTGTGTGACTTGAGGTGTTCAAGGTAACTTCTTTAGTGGTGTGTTTGTAATCTGTATTTTGATTGCATACTAGATACCCAGTGGTTTCTGGGGACTGGATGTAGCTCTTGGGATAAGAGTGAACCAATATAAATTGCTTGTGTGCTTTTCTCTTGCCCTGAACTCATTTAAATTCTGCTTTTAAGTTATTTTTAACTCTACTGATAAAAACAACCAGTTGAATCGTAAAATCAACAATCAACTTAAACAATTTTTGTTTGATTTCTTTCTAGATTTCTATATTTGTGATTCTACATTGAACTTCGTTATACCTTCAAAGTTTGCAAAAATCTTTCATAAACAATTCACCCCCCCCCCCCCCTCCCTCTTGTTTAAGGCCATATATTCTAACAATTGGCATCAAGAGCTTGGTTCTTGAAAAATATTCAAGTTTGATCCTAAAAATCTTTTTCTTATGGCTGAAAAATTACCCTATGGGGAGGGTGCATCAATAAACATACCACCTTTGTTCAGTGGTTTGAATTACCAATTTTGGAAGGTACGTATGAAGATCTTTGTTGAATCTCTTGATAGAGGAATATGGGATGCAATTGAAAATGATCCTTTTATTCCTAAGCTTGAAAAGGATGGTGCTTTTATTGAAAATCCTTAGTCCCAATGGACTGATGCAGAAAATAAAATAGCAAAGTTAGATTTCATTACAAAAAATATTATCACCTCTACCTTAAATTCTGATGATTTTTTCAGGGTCTCTCAATGCGGATCTGCTAAGGAGATGTGGGATACTCTATAAGTAACTCATGAATGAACGAACGATGTAAAGAGGGCAAGGACACATACTTTAATCCAAGAGTATGAAATGTTCAAAATGCTTAAAGGAGAATCGATTGTGGATGTGCAAAAGCGGTTCACTCATATTGCCAATCACCTCAAGAGTCTTGGAAAGGTCTTTGACAAAGAAGAGTTGAATATCAAAATTCTCAAATGTCTTGATAGATCTTGGCAACCTAAAGTCACGACTATCTTAGAATCAAAGGACTTGACATCTTTGACTACAACCTCCTTGTTTGGAAAGCTTAGGAAGCATGAGTTGGAGATGAATAGACTCACATTCAAGAGAATAAAGAAAAGCATGTGAGAAACATTGCCTTAAAAGCTGCCAAGCACAAGTTTCAAGTGATGAGAGTGAGGGAGAAACTCTTAGTTTGTTGTCCAAAAAGTTCAGCAAATTCTTAAAAAAGAACCGCAACAAATACTCCAACCAATGTAGTTAAAATCGCGAGTAAACTTGCAAAAACGCACGATTCAACGATCTTGGAGCCAAAAACGAGTTGACTCGAACGGCGGATCGCACCACGTCGTCGCCTCGCTACCTCGGAGGCCGTCTCCGAGTCGCCTCGCACAGTAGCGCGACACACATGTTGACCTAAAAAGACCCTAATTTGTTTTAACCTGATGCGACATGGTGCGGCCCAATGTGTGGATTTGTAAAGTGAATAGTAAAAAATTAGAAACCTTAAAAAATAAAGAAACATAAAAATTGAGAAACCCTAAATAGCACAATACCGCACTACAGAACTTCAACGACGACGCCCCTACCGGTAGCGAACGCCACCGCCACTTCTGCCTCCGCTCTCGACGCCGCCACCGCGAACGGTATTGTCGCCTCCACGAACGTTCTCCTCTTCTCTTCTCTCTCTCCATCACAATCTCGTGCTATTATTTTCTTCTCCAAGACAGTGCCTTCTATTATGGATTCAAGAGGTGGGGACAGTACAAAAAAAGGAAGTATCAAAAAAGACCCTGCATGGAATCATTGTATTTCTATTGATGGAAAATCAAGAAACGTGAAGTGTAAATATTGTGAGAAGATTTTAACGGGGGGTATCTATAGACTAAAGCATCATCTTGCATGCACATCGAAAGATGTTCGAGCATGTCTTGTTGTCCCAGAAGAAGTTAAAAAATTAATCTTGGGTACTGTTTCTATGCTGCAGCAAAATTTAATCAAGAAATCTATGTTCGGAGTAGACTTGGAAAACAATGTAGGTGATTCTGAAAATTTTAGAAAAAAACCTTCTCAATAAGACAGTGTGGGGGGTGAGTCATCAAGTATTTTTAAGAGAAGAGAAAATCAAAGTACTATCAATTCCATCTTCAAGAAAAGTGAGAGGGAAGATACATGTCAACAAATTGCTTTATTTTTCTACAACAATGTTATTCCATTTAATGTAGCAAGGAGTGAAGAATTCACTAAAATGGTTGAAATGATTGCCAAACATGGTCCTAGAATTAAGCCTCCATCATACCATGAAATCAGGGTGAAATATTTGAAGCAACAGGTTGAAAAAACCAATCAAATAGTGGAAGAACATAGAGTATGTTGGAAAAAAAAATGGTTGCACAATAATGACAGATGGGTGAACTGATAAGATGCACCATATTTAATTTTCTTGTAAATAGTCCAAAGGGGACTGTTTTTTTGAAGTTGATTGATACTTCTGACATATCTAAGACAACTGGAAAAAAAATTCAAGATGATGGATGATGTTGTTAAGGAGGTTGGGGAAGATAATGTAATCCAGATTGTAACTGATAATGCAGCAAATTACAAAGCAGTTGTAGATCTCTTAATGCAAAAGAGAAAAAAATTGTATTGGACACCATGTGCAGCACATTGCATTGATTTAATGTTGGAAGATTTTGAAAAGAAAATATCACTCCATCAGGAGACCATATCCAATGGTAAGAAAATCATAGCCTACATATATTCAAGAACTAGTCTTATTTGTTTGTTGCACAAACACACTGAAGGGGTAGATTTAATAAGACCAGCTAATACTCATTTTGCCACTTCTTATTTAACCTTGGGATGTTTAAATGAGAATAAGAAATCACTTATTAGGATGTTTACATCTAAGGAGTGGCAATCTAGTCAGTGTGTAAAGACTAGAGATGGAAGGCTTGTTGAAAATTTGGTATTGAATAAGGGATTCTGGTCAAATATTTTGAATTGTTTGAGGGGTGCTTTTTCCCTAATTAAGGTGTTGTGCATGGTGGATTCAGATGAAAAAACAGTCATGGGATTTATTTATGAAGAGATGGACCTGGCTAAAGAGAAGATACAAAGTCTCTTCCATAGAGTTAGTAAAAGGTAAATAACTAATTACCTTTCACTTTTATTTCATTCCTAATCTTTTTTATAAATATAAACTTTGTTTCTATATTTATTTATTTATTTAATTTTATCTTACTTAGTTACACTCCCCTTTGGGAAATCATTGATCAAAGATAGGACAACCAATTACATAGGCCATTACATGCTGCAGGGTATTATCTAAATCCCATATTGCATTATCATCCAGAATTTAAAGTTGATTATGAGGTGAAACAGAGAATTTATGAATGTTTACAGAGGATGTGAGGAGACATTGATGAGATAACTAAGATTGATGCCCAAATTGAGAGTTTCAAGAGCAAATCTGGATTTTTGGGTAGTGAAATAGCTCAACGTGCACACAAAACAAAAACTTCAGCACAGTGGTGGGAACAATATGGTGATGCACTTCCGGAACTACAAAGATTTGCAGTTAATGTTTTGGGTTTGACTTGTAGTTCATCTGGGTGTGAGCGCAATTGGAGTGCATTTGAAAGGGTAAACATTTAAATTTATGAGTTCATTTTATAATTAGAATTTATGAAGGAATAAATTTATGATGTTATAATTATTTAGGTCCACAAAAAAAAAATTGTTTACACCAGAAGACCATGAATGATGTAGTCTTTGTGATGACTAATTCAAGATTGATGAAGAAGAAGGATGTTAGGAACACAAAAAACTACAACACTGGTGAGCTTGCCTCTGATGATGAATGGATAGTGGAAGATAATGAAATAAATGATGTTGAACTTATGGATGATTTGGATGAAGTTGGAGAAGTTGAACCTATGGATGATTTGGAGGTTCCTCCAATTGTTGCGGATGATAAAGGTCATGGCATAGATAAAATTAATGAATATGAAGATCTTGTAGAAAATAATGGTGATTATCCTTCAATTAATATAAAGGATTTCCTTTAATACTTTATTTTTATTAGATATTTGTGAACTTAGTTGTTTTTTGTATGAACAATTTATGATTTATGAAACTGTTTTCAGTTGTGTTATATATTGAATATTATTTTTCATATGTTAGTGACTCTTAAGAGTCGAGTTATGATTCTTGAGTTACGATCTTTTAGCTCCTTCCCGATCCTCATACGAGTTACGAGTTTGACTATATTGACTCCAACCAAGAGAGGTGTGGCAATAAGAAAACTAGTGATTTTAATGCTAACAATTATACTTGTTATGGTTGTGGAGAACAGGGGCACAAAAAGGCTGAATGCCCAAATAAAGAGAAGAAGTCAAGCAAGAAGGAAAAGAAAGAAAAATAAAAAAGAGCCTACATTGCTTGGGACGAAAATGATGTCTCTTCATCAAGTGAAGATGAAGAAGTGATAGAGATCAAATAGGAGAGGCTTTTATTAATGAAGGAAGAGGTCATTCACCCACACATTTGAAGTTCTTCCTTTTAGTCTTCTCAAAATTTAAAGAAGACATAAAATAAAGAGAGGACCAACCCTAAAGCCAAAGAAGTCTACAAGCTTTCAAAGATGGGCTTCAATTAATATCTCTCTTTATAGTTTCTTTTGTATAAATTTGTAAATAATATAGAATAGTGTTTAGGTAGGTGCTAAGAGGGAAACCTAAAGATACCTCTTATGTAAAAGCATCTTTAGATTATTAGTTTTAGAACATTGTAGTAGATTGACCCTTCATAGCTCACTATAGGCGCTAGAAGTGAGACATGTGCAAGGGACCTTAGGTAGCTTCCTTTGTAAGCTTCTTTAAACTTTCATGACCGGTCATCCTTCTATAAAAGGAGGGGCTAGAGTCTTCATAAAACAGAATTGAAATTGATAGTACCAAAACTCTCCCAAAATTGGTGAGCATTTGAGAGACTTAAGTCTTCTCTTCCTAGTCTTATCTTGAGAGCATTCTTGGAGCCTCAAGTGGCGACATCTCACTCATCTTGGAGCTTTGCATCCTCCAAGTGGCATGTTCTCTTCCAAGGACTCCAACCACATAAGTCTCCTTCTATTTTCCATCTATTTCCTCCATTTCCATGTCCATATAAACTCTTAAAACATGTCTTAGGTCTTTTCTTGCATTTCTATTCAGTTCTTTGGCTTTCTTCTTGTTTTTGTTCGGTTCATCTTCTTCTTTACTGCTTTTAATTGGTTCATCTTCCTTCTTTCATGCTTTTGTTCGGTTTAATTCATTAGTTAGACATTTTAATCAGTTCATTTGAGTTCTTGTGCCTTTTAATCGGTTCAATTGACAAGAATGGATTTCTACATGAGTTTTGGCTTGGTTACTTAAGTTTTGGTGAGTTCTTGAATGAAAGAACATTGATCCAATTCTAGAAAAGTGTCTAATCATATTCCAACTCAAGTTATGAAACATCTCTATCTTGTTATTGGAATCATATCATGAAGTTAATCTGTGTTTGATGGCCAAGGAAGAGGATGAGGCAAGTAGTGTAACTTCTTGTACTTCTTTAAATGCTGAAAATTATAGTCAACTTCTTCAAGCTTTTAAAGAAACACATGAGGAAGCTAACCGGTTGGCTCTCTTGAACAACCGGTTAAAAGGGTTGAATTACCCATCATGTGCGATGTGTTGTGGTGTGAATGAATCAATGCAACATCTTTTTCTGGACTGTACAGTTGCCCAACATGTATGGGATAGATGTCTTAGATGGGTTCGTATATTGTCTGTCCAACATAGGATTTAAAATGTCACTTTGAGAAATTCTACTTAGTACACTTTAACCATAAACAGAATATGGTATGGAAAGGTATGTGGGTGACGGTTGTAAGATGTATTTGGGAGCAAAGGAATCTAATAATCTTCAAACAAGGGGTAGTCGATGAGGAAGAAATCTTTCATTTGGCTCAAATCAAAGCTTGGCTATGGATGAAACATGGACTACGCCCCTTTAATTACTCTTTAGCGGATAACACTTAAACCCAATCCAATGTATAAAGAGTTAGTTGTGATAAGTGTAAGAAGTGCAAAGGTGTACTGGCTGAGGTGTTTCAGCTGCCAAAGACTTCACAGAATTCAGAATTCTGCAGAATTCTGAGGTAGATATGGAAGGAATAAAAGTATGGATTATGAAGGGTTAACCCTTCATACCTAGAAGAAGGCAAAGCTAGATTATGTGAGACTTTGTTGTAACCATGACCTTAATAAGGGCATTTTGTCTTTATGCAACAAACCTATGTCTGGCCCATCCCAGCAAGACTACCGTGGGTGTTAATTTTAGTGGGTTGATGCTAAACTGTATGAGCCTTAATCCTATATGGATGGGCTTGGCTTGGGGTTGTCAAGGGGTATGATAAGTAATTTAGATGGATAAAAATATAAAATTAATAAAATTTCTATGTTTTTCAAAATCCTAAATAAATACAAAATCTAAATTATTTAATGTTCTAAATTTTAATAATTGTTTTTTATTTGAATTTGCAGGGTAATATAGTTGTTCTGATCATACTTTTACTTCTGCTCCTAGATTGTAATAAATATAATATCTTATCAAAATCTTGTATTTCTATCTTTGCATTTGAACAAAATAATACTTTTACTTCCTTCTTTTTTTTAAGACTTAACTGTACAAGTATGGTAGGTACAAAATTATTCTTTTTATCTTTCATATATTTTTTTTTATCAGTTTTATATTTAAGTTATATGCAATGGTAATTGAAATGTGTTGATATTATAACCCAATATTGTTCAACACTAAACACTCAATTTATGCAAGCTAAAGTAAAGTAAGAACACTTCATCTCTGCTGGTCAATGATCTATTTATAAAATTTAAAAAATGTTGATTAAAAACTTATTCAAATGTATTTAATTGATCGTTTCAATTTGGTAATCAATTATTGTTACTACATTTTTTTTTATCTATTATGACATTTATTAATCAATTATTTCAGCGGTTTATTTAACTTAGAAAACAAAATTATTTTTATATGCGGAAAATTAATCCGTTTTAGCATTTGAATACATACAATTTCACTTATTTTAATCAATTATCTTGTTGCAAAATATTTAAAAACAGTCCAATCAATTATTTAAATACAACACCACACAAGGCAACGACCCCACCCAAGTCCAGCCCATGCACTTAAATTCAAAACCGGTCACCCAAGTTCAAAAAATTGGTTACCTATTCACAGAACTAAAGAGATGCAATTTCATTTAGGGTAATCCACCCAACAATCCCATCATTCATCAACACACACACACACAATGCACACTACAACACGGCACAAGGCCACGACCCCACCCAAGGTCAGCCCATGCACTCAAATTTAAAATCGGTCACCCAAGTTCAAAAAACTGGTTACCTATTCTCAAAACTAAAGGGATGCAATTTAATTTAGGGTAATCCACCCAACAATCCCATCATTCATCAACACACACGCACACAATGCATACTACAACACCACACAGAACAACAGCCCCACCCAAGGTCAGCCCATGCACTCAAATTCAAAATCGGTCACCTAAGTTCAAAAATTGGTTACCTATTCACAATACTAAAGGGGTGCAATTTCATCTAGGGTAATCCAAGCAACTAACTGCAACCAAGTTCCAAAAATCACTAACTGTGTCCAGCCCGTGCATTGAAAAATGAAAAGAGGACACCCAAGTTCCAAAAACCACTAAGTACGGCCACCCCAAGCATTGAAAAATGAAAAGTGGACACCCAACTTCCCAAAACCATACATTGCAAAAAAAAAAAAAAAATACTGCATTACTTCGTCAACAACCAAAGACATTTACGTTGACCTAATGTCGAATGCCGTTCAAAAGAAATCAAACCTTCTACGGTTGTTTCTCCCAAAAAATAATTGTATGGTTATTTCTCCCTCCCTCCACCAAGACGACGATGCAACGAATGTTTGTTATGTGCTTTACATGTACTATGACCGTTGTGTTTGACTCCATGAGTTTTACATGTAAAGCGAGCGGTGAGTGTGACCCACCGCTTTCACCGCTTAGCAACATACATATAAATACATATTGTAAAACCATGGAAAAATATGATGATAATACACATTTTACTGACCTTTAGATTCTTCCTCTGTTTTATCTTCTCTGTGTGAACCCGATTATAGATTCTTTTTCTATCACACCCCCTCTGGCGCTATGGTTGTTCTTTGTCCCTCCCACCTTCGACAACAATGCTCTCAGTAAACCCTTTGCCTCCAAATTCTCCCGTTTCCACAACAAAGTAAAAATCAAAACCAGACTCAAACCCTAAAGTTACCATTCTACCCTCATGTAAATGAATTATCACACCGGTTGGTAGTCACAAACTGCCCTCATGTAAACTGCCCTCGCCTTGAATTTCAACCGATGTTATATTCCAACGCCTTCGAATTTGAAAAAGATGCATTTCATAGCATCAGTTATGAGTTTCAACCGATGTTATATTCCAACGCCTTCGAATTTGTAAAAGATGCATTTTATAGCATCGGTTATGAGTTCCAACCGATGTTATATTCCAATGCCTTCGAATTTGAAAAAGATGCATTTCATAGCATCAGTTATGAGTTCCAACCGATTTTATATTCAATCTCCATCGAATTTCAAAAACATGCATTTCATAGCATCAGTTATGAGTTTCAACCGATGTTATATTTCATCACCATCGAATTTCAAAAACATGCATTTCATAACATCGGTTATGAGTTTCAACCGATGTTATATTCCAACGCCTTCAAATTTGTAAAACATGCATTTCATAGCATCAGATTCCTCTACTAAACCCTAAACCCAGAAAATTGCCACCATTACTTTAAGTGCTTCACAAACGAAAGGAACAACCAAGGAGCGATGATCGCACGATGAAGACGGTTAATAATTCATTCACTACATCGGTTGGTAGTGACCATGCTGCCGTTTAAATGGTACATGTGAATCACTATTATTGCCACATCACTACCAGGACAATTACCATAAACCCCAGTGTCACATCCTCAACTACTTCCATGCAAGCGACGCCAACTCTGTGTTAGTGGTAGAGGGTGTTTAATAAAACATTTTCGAAAAAAATTTACACACTTTTAAAAAGAGTGGATTTATGCTTCCTCCGTATCAACACATTCGAAATTTGAAATTGAAAAACCATTACATTACACCAACCAAAACACCTATTTTAGGTTTGCGTGCGAGAAAAAGCAAATGAATTGATATTGAAGATTTGAAACTCAAAAACGATTAAGTTATTTATGTAAGTTATTTTTTTGTGTAAATTTTGCACCAGCACCCATTTTAGCTTCCGTGAAAAAAAAAAAAAAAACCCTGATTTCCTCCCTCGAGAGTACCTTCGACATTTGTTCCCTTCATAGCACCTTGCATTTGTACCCGTGTCTTAGTAGACCACTTTGTGTGACACATGCACTTTCTTCTTTTGGTAAATATTTGAAAGTTTAGACCTATTTTTGGTGTCACATTTTTACTATAAAAAAATTAAATAATATAAAAATACCCCTTGCTTACGCAAGCGAAGGTTTTGAACTTTTATATATTGGTATAGCCCTTCTGATTTCGTCCCAGTGTTCCCTACCGATGGATTCCTCAACAGCAATACTGTGTGTGCTCACTGTCATCATAGCTGTGCTTCCCGTCTGGGCAATGAAGACGCTGAACTCTCTGTGGCTTAGGCCTAAGAGGTTGGAGAAGCTTCTAAGAGCACAAGGTCTTCATGGAGACCCATACTCCCTTTCACCCCCCTCCTCCAACCAAAACCACCCTCCACAAAACACGCCTCCTTCTCAATCTTTTCTTCTCTCTGATGATGCTGCTCCTCGCGTCTTCTTGCCGGTTTACAACACTGTCGCCAAATACGGTTCACTAAATAATTAACTTCTAGCTACACATAACTTTCGCACGGCTCAAACAAATTTTTGAGCAGTTGCTAATAATTGAATTATTTGCAGGCAAGAATTCGTTCTTATGGGAAGGCAGAACACCAAAGGTCATCATTACTGATCCAAATCACATCAAAGAAGTCTTCAATAACATTCATGATTTCCAGAAACCAAAGATGAGTAGCATTGCCAAGTTCTTCATCTGTGGTCTGGTAAGTTACGAGGGTGATAAGTGGGCTCAACATCGAAAGATTATCAACCCTGCATTCAACTTAGAAAAATTGAAAGTAAGCTTATTGCTTTAATTTATGAATAATTAATATTTTTGTAGTATTACCCAATTATAAATCGATATGTACAAAAGGTTTGTATACTTTTATAAAGAATTTCTGATTGGTTTGAATTGATGTAGATTATTTAATTTGTGTTTAGTAATCAAATTAAACTCTTAATTGATACTTAATTTACAGAATATGCTACCAGCGTTCTCCCAAAGTTGCCATGATGTGATTAGCACGTGGATGCGAATGTTGTCATCCGATGGAAAATGTGAGATTGACGTTTGGCCTTTTCTTCAGAATTTGACTCGTGATGTAATTTCTAGAACAGCTTTTGGAAGCAGTTATGCAGAAGGAGAAAAAATATTTCAACTTCTGAGAATTCAGGGGTACCTTGTTGCGACTGCAAAGTGGAACAAACCAATATTGCGGTAAGACCACACTTATTCTTGGTAAATGTGATTACTAAATTAAGCATCTTTTAGTTTTATTGAAACTGAACTCACCGTGAATTTCATAAGAACCTCAAAGAATCACCCTAAAAGTTAGTCATTGTAGATAGAGATTAAAGTATAAGTCTCATAAACTAGTCCTTTGCTTCCTAATTAATATGGATGTTTCTAGGCATATACCAACACCTGCCAAAATGAAGATGAGAGCTGTTGATAAGGAAATGAAAAATTCAATTCGGGTTATCATAGAAAAACGAGAGAAAGCCGTGAAGAATGGTGAATCCAGCAATGAAGATTTATTAGGCATACTTTTGGAATCAAATCAAATGGAAATCCAGGGAAATGGAAACAGTAAGAGTGTTGGAATGACGATTGAAGAAGTAATTAGTGAATGCAAATTATTCTACATAGCAGGGCAAGAGACCACATCATCTCTGCTGATTTGGACATTGATCATGTTGAGTAAATACCCCGAATGGCAAGCACGAGCAAGGGAGGAAGTTCTTCATGTTTTTGGAAAACAAAATCCAAACTTTGATGGCTTAAGTCTGCTTAAAACTGTATGTATCACATGCTTTCATTTGATTATCTTTATTATCTATTAAAAATACATTTTCATGCTAACATGTGCCACGAAATGTTTCTTCCGTAAATGACCATGATTCTGTACGAGGTTGTGAGGTTATACCCTCCTGTCATTTACTTCAATCGCACTCTTAAGAAGGACATGGAACTTGGAAACCTGTCACTACCCGCAGGAGTAGATGTTACCATGCCAATACTTTTAGTTCACCAGGATGGTGATATCTGGGGTAATGATGCAAAGGAGTTCAAACCAGAAAGGTTCTCTGAAGGAGTTGCTAAGGCAACAAAAGGCCAAGTCTCGTATTACCCATTTGGATGGGGTCCTAGAATTTGCATTGGCCAAAACTTTACCATGTTGGAAGCCAAGATAGTGTTGTCATTACTTCTGCAGAATTTCTCGTTCGAGCTTTCTCCTGTCTATGTACATGCTCCTGCACTTATGCTTACTTTGCAGCCCAAACAGGGGGCGCCCCTTATTGTGCAAAAGCTATGATAATTAATCTTATTTTGACCCAGCAACACTATGGAGTAAGACTATGTAGATGTCACTTGCTTTAGAGTAGCACTTTAGATTGCCTTTCTGTAACAACAATCTCGTCTTCTTGTTCGCTGATTGAAACTATGTATCTTTTAAGAACTTGTCTGTAATGCATGTGTTTGAATTGCGTCACGTGATTTAGTTATAAAGTATTATTGGTTGATGCATAACGAAAAGTAACTAATACTTTGACACTGGTAATAAAAAAATCAACTATTTTTTTTTATAAAATTCAAGTTATACATCATTATGGCATCTCAAACAAGGTCAGAGTTTATTATAAAAAAATTATTAAAAGGAAAAAAATAATAAGAGTAAACGAACATACAAAACAAACTTTTTTTAATAATATTTTTTTTAACTAATATATATTAATGAATTTTTTTTATGTTAATGTGAGATTTCATGGTATATTTCTTCAAAAATGATGTGTTCACACTCGGAAAACAAATACAATTACTTTACAATTTTGAAGTGGCTTATTTTAATAACTCTTTAAGTTCATTTGCCACTAACATTTAAAAGAAAGGTAGGTCCATGTCCCTGGTGGGGTTTAAAATTGTGCCTCGTACTTTAGTTGATCTAGGTCAGTGACCTATTTAGTCTAACCTTAAACATATTTGAATTATTTTGAACTCTTTGATGTATACATTTTGCATTCACATTAACATTTTCGTATTTAAATGAAAATGAATAAGAATTATTTTGTAGAGTAGGATTTTGATTGCTTACGGTTTACTGTGTAGTGATGAAATCTCTAATCAAAGTCAATTAGGGTTAGATTGGAACATGTAAATTTTGGGGTGTTACAAGAATCACATACATTATAGTTAGAAGTGCCCTCTTTCTAAACAAAACTTGGGTTTTTAGTTAGGAGTGGTGTTTATATACAAATAATACTCATACTCATTTGTAACTTAGGAATATTAGCATGGTTAGTAAAACTTTGTTTGTTGATGGAGAACTAGACGTGATCTACTATTTGTAGATGAAGTAGTATAAAAATGTTTTAGGTAAATATATTTGATTCTTTATCTTGTTAGATTGTATGATATATTCTTCATCTAACTTAAAGGAGGAGATCCTTACGAAAAATAAGTTTTGAAAAGAGTTTTTTTAAAGTGCATCGGTTAAATTTACTAATGTGTCTAATTGACAAATTTTTGACAAGTATAAACTTCATATGATTAGCATCTATCTAATGAAATTTTGCGAAAAGTTTTCAAAAAAGTTTTAAAACATAATTCAATTTTTCTTTCTTATATTTTGATATGTTTTCACGATAAATAATAGTTATTTAAAATTAACAATGTTACAACCATGTATTTTCATCCATTCCGAACATTGCAACAATAAACTAATACCTACAATGATCACAACTCACATCAATAACATTGATTATGTATGGGAGATAATCAGTGTGATACTGATCAAACATGGCAACTTACTTAATATCCATGCTTACTTTAATTTTCCATCTCTCCTTATTGAACTTTCAGGTATAAGAACTACTATGCATAGAATGTATTACATAAACATGCTTAAAATATGACGGGTCACACTTAATAAACTTTGCAAACATATTAGTCATGTTTGTCACTAAAGTAAGTAAAATATTTGTCAATTTCACTAAACTCTTAATCATGTCAACCACCATATAATGCTTATTAGGTTTTGATCTGACAACGTAAAGATGACCTATTGATGTATTAACCAACTCATGATTATGACTCTTACATATGATCTTTGTAATCCATTCTCCTCCATTGTGTATTACTTTACCTTATAGTTTAAATGAATAGTCACATTTTCTTGTTCCAGCTACACTAACTTGTAACTTCTTTTGGTATCTCCTTTACTATCACCTCTTTTCCATCCTAACAATGATATATCTTTCTTTCTTATTCTTTGTTTGTTTTATCATATCTCAATCTCACAATTACAAATTCAAATTTAAATGATACCCCACATACCCATTCAAGTAAGTTATCATGCGTCCCAAATACTTACATAAATACATCACAACATAAACATATGTCTTTTGTTACATTTTTTTATAAAAATAATAACATATTTTAATTACCTCATCCATTTAAAAACTTCAATGCAATCCCCTCCAACCAATTTATCTTATATTACCTCAAATTTCACAATATCAAGCATTTTATCCATATGAGAGAATCTATCAACTTCATTTGATATTTTACTCCAAAATTAAAATTCTATTTTTGTAAAATAAAATCAACATTACCACATATGTAACAGTAATCTAAACTTCCAAATTACGTAATGTGAAAGTAAAAATTGAATTTCGGATCATTTTGACTTCCGAATTACACAATTTTGAATGCTAAATTATTGTTCTTGATTATGTAATTCAAAATACTATTTTGAAGTTTTAGATAATACAAATTGTAAGAAATCACTTTCTCTTGTAGATTACATAATTACAAGGACTTTTAGATTACATAATCTAATAAGCTTTTAGACTGCACAATTTAGAAAGAAAACTTAAACCAGTAACCACCTTCAATCTTCACATTTTAATCATCTTCAATTCAACTAAATGATATGCCAAAATCTATCTCTCAACACCTTTTATGTGAAAAACAAAGACTGCAAATCTCAAATGTAGCAATTATGCCTAGAAAAACCTTTATTACCATTAATAAAAAAATGACAAACTGAGATTTTTTTAATTTACAAAGGTATAGGGGTGAAAAAAAATTGTTGAATGCTACTTATAAGATGAGGTGAGGACCTAATTGATTGACCCTCATAATAAGTTAGACTAAATTTTATTTACTTCTCATTAAGTTGTGTGTTAAAAAAGTGTCACTATAACATTTTTATTAGGGATTTTGTAAAAAAAAAAGCATGAAACAATCCTTATATTTCTTCAACTTTCATATTTTTATCTTAGTATTCTAATTGTACCAAATAGGGTTGACTCCAAAAACCAAACAACAGTGCATCCATCCCAATTCATATTATGTTTTCACATTAATAAACCAACAATCCAATTCATATTATGTTTAGACGTCCATATGCTGACAATCGGATTCAGATTATGTTCGGACGACCATATGATGACAAAATTAAAATGGAGGAAGAATCATAACTTCATTCCCCAAGCCTTGATACGACCAAGGCCTAATCACCCTTTAGCCGAAGTATGCACGCTCAGGAAACAAATTCAACAAGAATTATGGGAAGTTGTTTTACTATCTAAAGTAACAGGACTAAACAGAACAATTGAGCATCTTGTACCCGATTTTTTCGCATCACACAAAGAGGTTGTTTTCTGGTACCAAAGGGCCCTTCCTAAGAACTCTCAAGAAGACCTCCTTATAAATACAAAAGGATCTTTACCTAAGGGGGGCACACAAACTCGCAAGTTGATACTAGTTCGAGGCCACTTAAACTGCTTTGAACTAGATCATTGGCGCCCGCGAGGAAAGTAAAACTTATATTACCTCCACAAGCTATATAATGAGGAACCAATGACAATGGTTCAGCCGGAGGAAGATAATGGCACTCCCACCGTAAAAATAAATCTCCAAACTACGTGACAAGAAAATGATGAAACCAGGCAATGATCAAAGGAGGCCCAGTTAGAGAGAGAAACTCTAAGGCAAGAAATCAAAGATTCTCGCCAGCAGATGGAAGAGGCCATGAGAGCACATGAGGAATTGCAAAAAGCCAACGAAGAATTACAAAAAATAGTATGACGACAAATGACCTGTTAGAGAAAGAATGATTCTGATTTGTGAAAAATAAGAAAACACAAGAAGGGAGGGTTGAATTTTGTTTTGAATATTTTGCACTTTTTCGCTAATATCGTCTGTTGAAGTGTTGTCAGATATGTATAGATAAAAGATTTGAGAAATCTTTGAACAATTAGTTTTAATTTTTCATTGATTATTTAGTTAGTTAAATAGTAAAATAACATGCAATATAAACAATTAAGGAAAGAAAAAGATACTCAACATTTTTATACTAGTTTGTTCGATCTCACAAACTACGTCCAGTTCTTGACCAACCAGTCAAGTTTCACTAAGTAGTATATGACTTCAATGTACAAATGAGTACTCTTTGATCAAGTCACTCCTGATTAACATTGAGTATTCTTGGCACTAGCCACTTTTGGGGCAAAAATTAGTATTCATGCACTAACCAATCTTGTCTCAACATTATTACACAGTCTAAGTGATCAATAGATCACTAGTTTTTACTCACTAGAGAGGGTATCGTCTTTTGACATATACAAGGTTTGAGTTTTCACAACTAGTATGCAAGAATGAACATGAACATTGTTCTTACAAAGCTTAAGGGCACATAGAAATTCAAAAAAGTTTCAACACTTGCAAATTATGGCTCATTTTTTCATATCTTTGAAACATATCTTCTTATAAGCTTTAGAAAAGTAATAGTTGAATTCTCTTTTTTGGCTGTTAAGTAGCTTTGAACTCCTTTGTTGTCTTTTTTCTTCTTTCATCATCGTCTCTGATGAGCTCTTAAGTTGATAAGCATTAAATGCATGACATTGAGCATTAAATACTTGTCTCCACCACCTCTCTTATAATTGACAATACTTGTCTTCCTTGGTAGTAGATCCTTTTACACCAAACATTGGTTAAAATTGCACACCGTACAAGATAGGTAGTTGAGCCAGAGCTGAACTAACTGTGTAGAGAAATTGACAATCATTTCAACTTTAGTTCATATCCCAAGGTATTTTTGAAATTTTTTGCTTGGTGCAGATCATCCAGGAACAAAAGTAGAAGACATTCTCCGTTTCTTCAAACTTAAGCATTGGAATATTCTTCATGCATGTCAGCTTAAAGTCTTGGTCTGTACTTATCATTTGAGTGATCTTCAAGTAACTTAGTAGATGAAGTGGAACTTAGGTTTATCGTCTGTCAGATGAAACATATGCATTTATGATCTTATCATTCTTTAGAAGAAACATATGCATTTGTGATCTAATCAACATCTAACAAACGCAATTGCTTCATGTATTTCAAGCATTAGACATGTTTTGCTTCATGTATTCTAAGCACTAGTCTTCTTTTGTTTTAACACATAATCAAAATATATTTAGAATGTTGTATTTTTGTTCTAACACGATTCAATCCTCGTGTAACACAGTACTTAACTTTTCCCCCAAAAGACCATCAATGAACTTGTGTTGCCACACTACATGGCTCCAAAAATACCTTTTTTTCTCAAGATTCATTGACCCCGAGAACCATCTGAGATCCTTCTGAGTCTAAATGTGAATTTCAGTTGGGCCAGATGAAGTTCAATGAAAATTGTTCGTATGGGCTTTTTTGGGCATCACTTTACAATGATTCGGTGACATTCCAGACTACTCCATCATTTCCTTCTTAAAATTTGTGCACATGTTTATTAAACAATTTTCAGCAAATACAACAAAGCCTCTAAAAAAAGACATTCTTTTTAAGTCAAATAGGAAGAAAATGAACTCCTTAAAGACTACCTCAATAGCTTTTTGGGACATCACAATTTGTTGATGTAGTCCTTAAGGTAGTCTTTATCAAGGGTCTTCAAGACAATCCTTTAAGTGAATCATTGATCCAAAACAAATATGAATGTATGAGTAAAATTCGAGGTTAATTTTCATCTCATATTAAAGTCGAGAAGGTGATGAGGCGAAAAAGGCAAAGGAGAAACTTCACAAGTCCCCAAAACAGTCAAGGAAACTTATAAAGAGTGTACCATGGACAAGTAGTATGCCCTTTATATCACCCAAAGGCGTGGGATCTGTGATTGTCCTCCCCTATTGGTCACTCCAAGAATATCCTTGGAGACACGTAAGTAAGCAAAAAACTTCAATTCTAATGACATAAGTGGTGTGAATTTCACTGAACTCATGGTCATGTCATCAAGAAATAATACTATCTAGCATACCAACTTGCGACACCGTGGAAAAAGAAGCTAGAGTCACATACAAAATATTTTGAAGGTAAATAAAATAAGTACTATAATGTTATAGAAAGAAATTTAAAAAGTATGACTTTTAAAAATATAAAAATCATTGAAATTAAAAAATTCAATTTTCACACATAATCTTTATTGATACTATATTTTCAAAATTAAAATTTGAAATAATTTTCAATTTAAGTTTTATTAGAATGATAAATAATCTTACAAATATTTATTTCGAAACTATAGTTTCAAATTGATAATATAAATAAAGATTCAAAATCTAAAGTTTAAATTGAAATTATATATATTCAATAATTTAATAATAATATTTGAAAGAGTTTTAAGATAATAAAAAAACATAAGCGAATTTTTTTTGGAAACGAAAAATAATAACAACATAACAAAATGAAAAGAAAAACAGAAACATCATATAACAAACATCATATAACAAAATGAGCAATAAAAGAGATATTGGAAATTAAAAAAAAAAAGTAAGACTTCCATCTAGTCGGGAATTCTTTATTAATAGGTATATTCTACCTATGTATCGTTTTTGTTAACATATGAGTTTTTGTTGAGTATCCCATACTTTTGTATTTTTTTTTTAATAATACTTTTTTCATGTGATGACAAATGTTTGTTATTATTTGTGGTGTCAACCTATCTCAAATATCACAATTTAAAATAATCATTTAAAAAAATTAAAATTAAGATAAAATAATTTCATCATTTTAATTTTATAATTATTTGCTGTAGTATACGTGGGCTTAGAAAACAAAATTAGAGTTTATAATATAAAAACAAACACTTTCAACTTATGCTACATAAATCTGTGGGCATATGTTCTATACCGTGTTTGCCAAGAACATTTGTTGAGAAAACATTAAGCGAACGTGTACTTTTGAAGACCTCAATATTTCAAAACTGTGTTATAAGGAGAAGGCGAATCTATTGATCCAAACGCTGCTGCTGCTTTAAACTGTCCTGATCCATTTGCAATGTAAGTGAATGTTTTGTTTTTTCATTTTTGTTTTGTTGGACAAAAAACGACCACTACATCAAATTTTACCTAGTCTAATTTGCGACATAGATTACTCTGTTTCCGTATTCTGAGCTTCTGATATTTTCGATTCACATTTTTTTTTTCATTCTAGAAATTGTTTAGTTCGACCAAGAAATCATTTATCTCCAAGAGCATGAATTTTTCAAAGATTGCGCGCTCTCTTTCGCGCTCATCTAGAGTATGCTTTCACTTTCCCTTTAATTCAATTGATTTTTTTTGCTAACAGTCATAAAGGGGCTAATTTGTATGCTGCTTTTAATTGGGGTGACAGAATTTGTTACACGGTAATGGGAGATTGGGAACGCTTACAGGAATACCCCGGACGAATGGGTGTTCTGATGGAGCGGAATCGGTATTAGGGTTTGTTAGGAGCTATGTTTCTTCTGCCAGAGCTTCCAATCACAGCATCTTTTCCAATTTGCTTGATTTCAAATCTGTTGCTGCAAACCCTAAGCTTCGCCGATTCTTTTCCAGTGAAGCCCCAAAGAAAAAGAGTGAGTTTTATTGGGCATGACGTGTGTTTAACATAAGATTGAAGCTGTTTCAATTAGTTTTAAGAATTGAACTCAGTTCTTTATTTTGTTTGGCAGATTATGAAAAGTTTTATCCCAAAGAAAAGAAGGAAGTTCCGAAGGAAAATGACAAAAAATTCGATTCTAAAGGTAAACATGGAATCTCTTGTATACACCCTGTTATCTTCTCAATTAGGAAGATAACTGTGATAACTGGTGTAATGAGTAAAGTGGAGGGTGTATTTCTTGTAATTTATATGTTGAACTAGTTTTGTGCATGAGAGTTGATTAAGTAGTTTTTGTGTGTTTTGGGTTGTAAATTCTCGAGGGAGGTTGTTTTTAGCTTTTCCTTGCTATAGGTTTATGTGTGGTTATCTGTCTTTTTGGAACTTGACGAGTTGATTTGTTTATCTATTGCCAGTGTAGATTTTTTAGTGTTGGTCTTTAATGCATGTACTTTTTTTTATGATGGAAAGATGGAGAATCAAGTAGGATTCAATTTTATTGTCCATAACCAAGGTTCTGTTTTCTGTCAACTTCAAACTTTAGTTACAACTTTACTGTGTATGGGCCATTTTGCGTTTTGAAACTTGAGTTCCAATCCCAAAATATGCTCTCTATCTCTCAGTGGCTGCATTGATTTACTTGGGGATCTGTATGTTTTTGACCACGAATTAATCATGTAACTGTATTCCAGTTTATCGAAAGGGTACCACTAACAACTTTTAATGCCTGGACTCTCTATTTCACTTCAGACAACTCAAATGCAAACACAGATGATCATGGAAGTTTTCAGGAAGCTTTCATGAAGCAAGTTCAGAATATAATTACCCCATTATTGGTGATGGGGCTATTTCTTACAACCTTTTCTAGTAGTCCTCGTGAACAGCAGGAGGTAATCACAACTTCTTTGTATTAGCACGACCAGTTGTTGTTTTGATTTGCTTGTGAGGGTAAAGTTGGGTCAAGAACTCAATACATGAATATTATCTGCATTCTATATGATGAAGATGAATGCAATGGTTTCAAATGCATGAGAAGTGAACTTTGTACCATTTGACTCCATAATTATCTTGATTTTATTGGTAAAGGGGGAAAATGGAAATATAGGAGAGATTGAGATATAGTATTTGAGTTCTGTATTGTGTATTATAATTCTGCGTTTGCTGAGACCGTCATCTGGTTCTTTCTTAGGCATCACTCTACAATTTCTTCTCTTCTTGAATGCCCCCCTCTTTTTTTAAGTACTTTAATATTAATTGATTAAATTCAATTCATGGTAGTAATTATAATTTTTCTTCTTCCAAAGTTACCTTTCATGAATGCAAATGTGTGTTTATATCTGTGAGATGAGCTTTTTGCTGCTGCAGTTGACTGCTTAGGCTGTAGCTCTCTAAAAGAACTCAATTAGGATAGGCTTTCATATCCCATTGCATTCTAGCATCTAGTTCCAAGTCTTTAACTAGATTGGTATTTTAACAATGCTGATATTTTTCTAGATGTCACTAGCTCAGAGGGTGTCTTTGGTTTGGATTATTATTAGGATGTGAATCCAACCATGTGCCTATTGGCTGTGGTTTCTTTAATTTCATTGTTATCATCCTTCTGACATTGACCAAAATTTGATTCTTTGCAGATTAGCTTTCAGGAATTTAAAAATAAGCTTTTGGAACCGGGATTAGTAGACCATATTGTTGTCTCAAACAAATCGGTTGCCAAAGTATATGTAAGTAACTCTCCTCACAACAAAACAGATAGTGAAGTAGTCCAAGGGACCCTGCCTGCAAAGGAATATGGAGGCGAGTATAAATATTATTTTAATATTGGAAGTGTTGAGTCTTTTGAGGAGAAGCTACAGGAAGCGCAAGAAGCTCTTGGCATTGACTCTCATAATTTTGTGCCTGTAACATATTCTGCTGAGATGGTTTGGTACCAGGAACTGATGAGATTTGCTCCAACACTGTTATTGTTGGGATCTCTCTTGTATATGGGAAGGAGAATGCAAGGTGGACTTGGTGTTGGTGGAGGTGGTGGTGGTAAGGGTGCTCGTGGAATATTCAACATAGGAAAAGCCCATGTTACAAAAGTAGACAAAAATACTAAAAATAAGGTTGGGAGATTTCTGTTTCTTCTGTCAATGATAGGACTGATGTTTTTGTATTTGTTTTAATAGCATGTCCAGTGCTGGTAAGTGACTTGGCAATAAGTTCATTTAAGAAACAATATTTATCCTTTTTTGTTTTATTTTTGTTTAGATCTATTTTAAAGATGTTGCTGGCTGTGATGAGGCAAAACTTGAAATTATGGAGTTCGTCCACTTCCTCAAGAACCCAAAGAAATATGAAGATCTTGGTGCAAAAATTCCAAAAGGTGCTCTGTTGGTGGGTCCTCCAGGTACAGGAAAAACACTTTTAGCAAAAGCAACTGCAGGGGAGTCTGGGGTGCCATTTCTTTCTATATCTGGTTCTGATTTCATGGAAATGTTTGTTGGTGTTGGACCATCAAGGGTGAGAAATTTGTTTCTCGAAGCAAGGCAGTGTGCTCCTAGTATAATATTTATTGATGAGATTGATGCAATTGGCCGAGCAAGGGGCCGTGGTGGTTTTTCTGGTGCAAATGATGAGCGTGAAAGTACATTGAATCAATTGTTGGTGGAGATGGATGGTTTTGGAACCACTTCTGGAGTTGTTGTGTTGGCAGGAACGAATAGGCCTGATATCTTAGATAAAGCTCTTCTTAGGCCTGGGCGATTTGACCGCCAAATAGCAATTGACAAACCTGATATTAAAGGTCGTGATCAGATATTTCAGATCTACTTGAAGAAGATCAAACTTGATCAGGAACCTTCATATTATTCTCAAAGGCTTGCAGCCCTTACTCCCGGATTTGCTGGAGCAGACATTGCAAATGTCTGCAATGAAGCGGCTCTGATTGCTGCAAGACGTGAGGTGACACAAGTCACAATGGACCATTTTGAGTCAGCCATCGATAGGATCATTGGTGGTTTGGAAAAGAAGAACAAGGTATGTCTTTATAAGTTTTTATATACTTTTTAGGTAGGCTTGTGAGTGGAAGGGTGGAGCTGGATGTTTTAGTTTATAGAATTAAAAGTCTTGCATATTGTAGGAAGCAGAATGTTATAACTTTAATTTAATACATTAATGATCCCTATGTTATCAATAGTGGTCAGCAGGGCTGCTATTGCAACAGAGCCAGGCGGAGTGCAGTGGTGATGCACAACAAATTTGTTTTGTTGCGAAATGGAGTAGTCAGTCCTTAGGGTTTCATGATATTATCATTTCTCATCTGTTGGGCCTTGGTCCTCAATTTGAGTGTAACATGTATTAATAAGAATTATGAATTAAGCATAAAATATGTATTAAAAACTAAATTAAACAGACTATATAATATAATAAGCTAAACAATAAAATTTTAACTAATATAGTAATAATACTAAATATGTACACAGTATATAATAAATACAGAATAATATAGATATTACAGAAAACATAATATGTATATTGCTATATAATACAAACTGTATACCTGTAAAAATCTAAAATAATATATATATATATATATTAAAAAATTCATAAAATTTTAGAATATTGGTCATCCCACTATCTCACTTTTAGGGTTGGCCGCTTTGCAGTCCGGGAAGGACAGCTATGAATGACCAAATATTGTTAAATTTCAACTAGAGTGTAAATATTTGTCTTTCCTTTTAAGTTACTGTGGATATACACATAATAGGAGGACATGGAAAGAGGAGAAAAAAGTTTGGGATGTTTAGTCTTGTAAAATACTATTCTTTTTTATATATAATTATTTAATTACATATATAATCCTATATATTTTATTTGTTTATCTAATGAATGTGCTAATGATTGAAATGATATTTCTAGAACCTGAAACAAAAAAGGTGAATTAAATTTAGTTACGGTGCTCTTAATCCGTAGTGAAGATACTCTGATTTCCTCCCCACTGTAGGGTGTAGAAAAGCTTTTCTTATCTCCTGAATTAAGATATGTGGCATAAAACTTATCCTGCCAAAGTTGGATTTAATGAATTTGAACAATAATGTATGCTGAATCTAATGCCCTTTCATTTTTATGTTTGAAAGGCCTGACTGATGTTCTCAGAGTCCTTTTGTCACTGTTTCTAATCTGCAGAAATATTTTATCTTAGGTTTTGTGTTGAGTTAAAACTTCAAGATGCTGAAAATGTTAAACTCTCTTTGCCTTTTCCGTTATTGCTCAGTGTTTCTCTAATACCTGTTTCCTAACTAGGTAATAAGCAAGGTGGAAAGGCGTACTGTTGCTTACCATGAATCAGGCCATGCTGTTGCAGGTTGGTTCTTGGAACACGCTGAGCCCTTGTTAAAAGTAACCATCGTTCCACGTGGCTCAGCAGCTCTTGGATTTGCACAATATGTTCCAAGCGAAAACCTTCTCATGACAAAGGAACAGCTTTTTGATATGACTTGCATGACACTTGGTGGTCGGGCTGCTGAGCAGGTTGTTTTTGTCATTTTTCTTAACATTCTTTCTCTCTTCTATTTCTCTTCTATGTTTTATGTTTTATGCTGCATGGCTATTTCTTTCTATCTTGAAAGAATTTTATGTCCTTCAGTGTATTATTTATATCTTGTAAATCTTATTACTGTTTTTCTTACGTTGTTTAATGGTTTCTCCTGATCTGATGCTTGACGCTTTCCAAATATCAAAGACATGCAAATGATGTTTCCCTCCCTTGTCACTGCAGGTTCTTGTAGGGAAAATATCAACAGGAGCACAAAATGATTTGGAAAAAGTTACCAAGATGACATATGCCCAAGTAGCAGTTTATGGTTTCAGCGAGAAAGTGGGTCTCCTTTCGTTCCCTCCAAGAGAGGACTCATTTGAGATGTCCAAACCATACAGCAGTAAAACTGCTGCAATCATCGATAGCGAAGTGCGAGAGTGGGTGAACAAAGCATACGAACGAACGGTACAACTAATCGAGGAACACAAGGAACAAGTTGCTCAAATTGCTGAGTTGTTGCTTGAAAAAGAAGTACTTCACCAGGAGGACTTGCATCGAATTTTGGGTGAGCGACCATTCAAAAGTATTGAACCGACCAATTATGATAGATTTAAGGAAGGCTTTAAAGAAGAGGAGGAGGAAAAGGTAGCAGAAAGTATCATCGTAGATGTGCCTGAGCAAGGTGGCGGATCTTCTCCTTTAGAGCCCCAGGTTGTTCCCAGATAGTGTTGCCAAATTTGTGTTTCTTATTGTACATGACATTGTTGTTTATTCAATGTGTTAACAGTGACAAAAAAAAAAAAAACCTCATGGTAACTGCTAAATAAAAATCTACATTTGATTTTTGTTACATGGATATATGGATATCTGTTTCCAAACGTGGCTGCACTTGAAAAATAAAGAATTATTTTATTGGTGTCAATCACTCCAATTACATTCAAATATACTGAAATAAAATAGCTCATGATCTCTACTATCATCTCTATTTATAATAATCAAAACCTTACAAGAAAATATACTGAAATAAATAGGAAGATTATGAAAATATTTTTTCTTACTATGGAGATATTAAAATATTTTAAAGCTCCCTCTCTCAAGTTAGAAAATGAATATTAGTCATTCCTAACTTGCTTACAAGATCCTATAATTTGCTTTGGGGAAACATTTTAGTGAAAATGTTGCTATCTAAAATCCTACGGGAACATGAGTTGTAACCATCGTGTCTCTGTCAAGATTATTTTTAATGAAGTATTTGTCAATTTCATGTGTTTGGTTTTATTATTTTGGTCTAGATTATGGAGAACACTGATGTTTAACTTGTTATCAGATCCTTCACACGCACCTTGAGCAATGACTCAAAATTTAACTTCTGTACTAGAACGAGATACTCTCATGTTTATTTGTTTTCTAAAATATTCAACCACAACATTACTTGTGATAGAAAACTTACTTGAAGATATTACAAAGGGCCAAAGGAAACCAAAACAACACCGAAACACCACCAAACAGCAAGTACCTCACCACAATGACAACCTACCCCACCACATAACATTTATCTAAATTATTAAATTATTCATTCATCATATAGATAAATTAACGAAGCTATAACCAAAAAAATCCAAACTACAGCACCAGCACCAGATTATTCATTCATAGATGATTCATTCATCTTAACCAAAGAAATCAAACATATATAGAAAAATTAATGAAGCTATAACCTAAAATGGAGTATGAAAACTAAAACACAATACATATACATAAATGAAACCTAACATATATACATAAATTAAACTCGAAAGCCATGAATATGTGCAAATAAAAAAGTAGCCAACACCGATTCTGCTAGGTAGAAAATCGATTTCCACCAAAGAAACAAAGGGATAATCGATTTTGTGTGTAGGATAATCGATTATCCCTACGTGTAAAATCGATTTTGGGTTGAGGCGGCATCGATTTTCCGTGAAAAAGGAGATGAGAATCGATTTCCATTTTGTGATAATCGATTGTGTTTTATTTGAAGGCATGGTTCTTACCTGAGACACGGCGGAAGAAGACGAAACCTCCACAGAGGAAGCAAACCACCCATCGTCGACCACCACACCGAGCACCACTGACAGCCTAACACCACATGGACGACCATCGCGCACCACCAAGCACCACTTCAACAACAACAAACTCCCTCACATCATTCACAACTCACCTCCTCCCTCAACTCAAAGCATTCACAACTCCCCTCCCCTCCCTCCTTTTCAGTATTTATTATGGTGTATTAACTCATCAACCACAACTGCACACAGCCAAATGCTCAATAATCTCTGCTGCATGGCAAGAATCTTTGTTGTTGCATGGGTAGGAATCTCACTATTCCATGGCACGCGGATTTTAAAAAGTAAAAGGTAAGATGGTAAAAGTTGACTAATGTTTAGTCTTTCTTTGCAAATCATCGTGTGTATGCGAGGATGCAAAAACCAACTTTTTTTGCCTTTCCATGCCATTGTTACATGTTAATTAGGGGATCCAAATAGGGAGAGCATTCATCTTTCCATCCGAGTGAACAATACTCACCCGGATCCAAACAAAGTGTCAAGCATAAAATAAGCATTTATAATTTATGTGTACCATGAAATGCTCAAGGCTTGCGTTTGTCAAACAAAGTATATTCGCTTATGTTTGTCCATGAAAAAACTTATCAGATGAAAAACATACACAAAATGCATGCATCTATCAAAGGAAGCATACTACAAATAGTGTCGGCGTCTGTTTAGCCACACAAATTGCTTCTTGTTAGACTAAAATGAATACTTGCGTCTGACATGATCTGATGCTTAAAAATATTATGTCTTAATACTTTATTGTTTAAGCACATAATCAAAATCGAAATAAAGGTTTGTTAAACTTTGATCTAAGAATGTGTTATCACCTCTTCATGTCTCTAACCATCCATTCTTGTCATTATAGGGTACTATAGAATTTTTTTGTGCTCTAAAAATATTTTATAATCTCTAAAATTTACAAACTATATCTCTTCTTTATTTTTTATCCAACTTCTTTAAGCCTCCTTCTTGTAAATTTCTCTTGAAACTTCTTTATTTCTTCCTTTTGTTCTTTTCTTGTGATGTGCTTCTTGTTTGGGTTTTTATTGCTTCTTATAGTTCATTTTGTCCTTCATTACATTCCTGTCTAATCCTATTTACATATTTTTTTTTCTATATTTCATAGTCTTCCTCTACTATATGATTTCATACTTAAGTAAATTGTTAAACACACCTGAACATGTTACTATTTGGTATTATCAAAACATGAATGTCCTAGGCTTGACATTAAGATTGAGACTTGCTTCTTATCATAAAAATACATCTATGCTTAAGAAACTTTGTATGTTTTTTGTTATGCATCTTCAATTGGTGTGGTTCACAATCATTATTACACTACACTATTTCTTTCTTTGTTCTTTGGACTCGTTTTAACACTAGGTGCACAACAACATCCACCTAATGTGGAGAAAGAAGGGTGACCTTTAATGAAAAAAGAGGTCCACCTTAACAAGCTAGGGATATAAAGGATAAAAAGACCCAAGTCACTTGTTACGAGTTCAAGAACCAATAACTTCATATTAGAATGTCTTGAAAAAAAAAATTTCTAAACAACAATGTTTCTTCATGAAAGACGCTAAGAAGATTTTTATATCAACATGGGAAAATATTGATGAGTTAAAGGAAGTTGCCAATTTATGCCTCATAGGTAATACATCATCTGAACCCTCATTCAAAATTAGGTAAGAAACAATTATGATATATGGTATCTCCTAAATTAGTGGGACATGCATATTTTGTTATCACTTACTTTTTCAAATTAAAAAATAAATGGTTTGACTTATTAGAAATTTCTTCTAAATGGCTACATATTCATAACATGACAATAGTTAAATACTTATACAACGAACATAACACACACACACACATATATATATATATGTATATATATAATATATATATATGTATATTAAACTAACTCTGCCACGATTTTGTTCTTAAAAGGCTCTTTAGTGGGTTGAGGGAGGAAGAAGTATATAAATTGCTCTTGACCTCAACTCTTGAGCAATGTGAGACTATATTGGGTGTACCGGAACAAGTCCCCCATTCGAGATATAAGAGGGGTGGGTTCCCCCTAGTTGAGGGGCTAAGGAATCTTTTCGTTCCATAAACAATCCCAATTTTCCCACCTCAAGTCCATTGAGATAGCATCGCTAGGATCAATCACCGCATTTGAGGTATTGTCAACTTTGGAGCTTGAAGCTCCGTCACGGTTTTGTCCATAAAAGGCGTCTCGGTGGGTTGAGGGAGGAAAGAGTATTTAAACTGCCATTGACGTCAACTCCTGAGCGATGTGGAACTATATTGGGTGTACTGGACCAAGCCCCTAGTCGAGGTCTAAGGGAAGTGGATTCCCCCTAGTTGAGGGACTATAATGAGTATACCGGAACAAGCCCCAGTTGAGGTCTAAGAGAAGTGGATTCTTTCTAGTTGAGGGGCTAAGGAACATTTTCATTTTCACAAACGGCAACAATGTTTCGACCTCAAGTCCATTATAGTATTGCTAGGGTCAATCACCGCATCCGAGGTATTGTCCACTTTGGAGCTCGAAGCTCTATTATGGTTTTGTCCTTAAAAGGTGCCTCGATGGGTTGAGGGGGGAAGGAGTATTTAAATTTCCCTTGGCATCAACTCTTGAGCGACGTGGGGCTATATTGGGCATACTAGAATAAGACCCCCAATTGAGGTCTAAGGGGAGTGGATTCCCCCTAGTTGAGGGACTATAGAACCTTTTCATTCCCACAGACGGTGCCCATGTTTGGACCTCAGGTTCGTTATAGCATCTCTAGGGTCAATCACTGCATTTAAGGTATTGTCTGCTTTGGAGTGCGGTGCTCTGAAAACGTTTTGTCCATAAAATGTGCCTTGGTGGGTTAGGGGAGGATGAAGTATACAAACTGCCTCTAGCCTCAACACTTGAACGTTGTGGGACTATATTGTTGTACCAAAACAAGTCTTCTAATTCAAGTATACGAGGAACGGATTCCCCCTATTTGAGGTGCTTTGGACACATTTTTGTTTACGCAGACAGTGTCAATGTTCCGACCTCAAGTCCATTGAGATAGCATCGCTAGGGTCAATCACCACATCCAAGGTATTGTCTGCTTTGGAGCTCAGAGCTCCATTATGATTTTGTCCTTAAAATGTGCTTTGGTAGGTTAAGGGAGGAAGGAGTGTATAAACAGACCGGACGAGTCACAAGATTCATCTTTACAAATTGCTTCATCAGGTTCACAGGCAACTATCTTAATCAATTTCTCGTCGGTTTTACTTAAACTACATGAGGATCTCTTGGATGAAATAGATAATGCACTCTCCAAAAGCCAAGTGGAACCTCAGTCTCAGAGTGTTGCTAAAAAGGTATTAGATTCCCTCAAATCTTCTTTTGTCAATTTCTTTACAGAAAATGAAAATGAATCAAGGATGGAACAAGTCATTGAAGACTTAGAACATCTTACAACCAACAACCACGTTCTAGGTTTGAAAAAGGTTGATGATGTTGGGGTCAGATTCGGTAGTAAATTATCATCAACATATTTGCCAAACGAAAAGTGATATCTATGGCTGAGAAGATGACAAACAATTTGTCTTTAACTGGCTCACATATGACACTCACAACAACCTATCTATACTTTCTATTGTGGGAATAGGAGGGGTGGGTAAGACCACTCTTGCCCAACATGTATTCAATGACCCAAGGATGGATAAGACTAAATTAGATGTCAAAGCTTGGATTTGTGTTTCAGATGAATTTGATGTTTTCAAGGTATCAAGAGCAATTATTGAGCATGTTACTACAGCTACTAATGACAGAAGAGATACATAGATGGCTCACAAAAGATTGAAAGAAAAATTGATAGGAAAAAGTTTCTTCTTATTTTGGACGATGTTTGGAACGAAACCCAATTTAAACGGGAAGAAGTGCAGAAGCCCCTTGTTTTCGGAGTCCAAGGGAGTAGGATTCTTGTGACTACACACAGTAAGGAAGTTGTGTCTACCATGTGGTCAGAGGAACATTCCCTAAAGAAATTACAAGATGACTGTTGGAAGTTGTTTGCTAAACACACATTCTGAGATGATAATACTTCACCAAATCAAGAGTGCAAGGAGATTGGCATGAAGATTGTTAAAAAATGTAAAGGACTACCTCTCTCCTTAAAAACAATGGGAAGTCAGTTATATAACAAATCATCTGTTTCAGAATGGCAAACCGTGTTCCAAAGAAAATAGAGTTGTAATATTATTCCCGCTTTAGCGCTTTAGCATTGAGCTATATCCACCTTCCTTCCCATATGAAGGTATGTTTTACTTATTGTGCCCTATTCCCCAAGGATTATGAGTTTGAAAAGAAGGATTTGATTCAGTTGTGGATGACTGAAAATTTTGCCCACTATCGTCGACAATGTAGGAATCCATATGAAGTTTGCCAACAATACTTCAATGATCTACTATCAAGGTCTTTTATCCAACAATCAGATGAAAATGAAGTATGTAGTTGTCATGCATGACCTTCTAAATGATTTGACAAAATATGTTGATGGAGGAATATACTTTAGGTGTGAAGTTGATCAACGAGAAAAGATACAAAAGGTAACTCGTCATTTTTCATTTGAACTTGGTTACCACACATGTTTTGATGGGTTTGGAACTTTGTGTAATACAAAAAAGTTACATACATTTATGCCAAAAGCTAGGAGCCTAAGTGATTTTTGGAGGTTGGGTATCAAAATGTCAATACATGAATTGTTATCCAAGTTTAAGTTCATACGTATCTTATCTATGTTTCATTGTTATTACCTTTGAGAGTTATCTGACTCTATTGGCAATCTTAAGTATCTTCATTCCTTAGACCTCTCGCATACTGCAATAAGAAGACTAACTGAAAAGATATGTTCACTCTCCCACTTGCAAATACTGAAGTTGAACTACTGTTGACATTTGAAGGAGTTTCCCTTAAATTTGTATTTACTCACCAATTTGTGTCGCCTTGAATTTATACAGGCTGATGTGAGAAAGGTGTCACCACCTTTGGGAAAATTGAAAAATCTTAAAGTAGTAATTGATCCTTTTCATGTTGGCTATAGCAGGGACTTTGGTATTCAATAGCTAGGTAAGCTCAACCTTGGTGGAAGTCTATCAATTGAGGACCTGCAGAATGTTGAGAATTCCCTGGATGCATTATAAGCAAATTTGAAGAATAAAACACACCTTGTGACGTTGTATTTGCGATGGGATTGGAATTGAAATTCTATTGATTAAAAAAAAAGATGACATAATTAAGAATTCGCAACCTTCCAAAAACTTAAAGGAGTTGTTAATCTATTGGTATGGTGGGAAACTATTTCCAAATTGGTTCCTAGAAAACTCATTGTGGAATATGGTGTCCTTAGTGTTGGAGGAATGTGAATCTTGCCAACATTTAGCTCCCTTGGACTTTTGCCATTTCTCAAAGTCTTGAGGATTAGAAAACTTGATGGGATAGTGTGTATGGTGATTTTCATGGGAACAACATTTCGCATTCAACACAAATGCTTTTCAACTTTTTATTGCAACTACTCCTAAGTAGTTTCCCGTAAATCATGAAAACTAAAAACTTAATTCAGAAAATATGAGGATACCAAAAATAGTAAATATGGGTTGAAAAAAATAGTTATAAAGTATGCATAAAATAATAATTTATTTATTAATTGTCATAATTATATAATAAAAACATTTTTAACTTTTATCGTGATTAAGAGTATCGAAATTGAAAAATTGTTTAATCAAAAGAAGAATGCAAAAGGTAAAAAGAGGTAAAAGAATATTAAAAAAAACACGTTAGAAAATCAATCCTTATTAAATGGTTATAGATTAACTTGAATTAGTAAATAACATCGAACCTTCTCTCTATAAGTAATTATGTTTAGAATATATTATGTTATACCAAATATATTTATACTTTGTAGATTTAAAGTATTCAATTAAGTTATGGAATATAAAATACAATAATTATAAGCTTAGTTTTGAGTTTTCAATGTATTATTTACTTTTTTATTTCGTATTTAATAAATTATTTTCTTCGATTAAATACTTACTAAATTACAAAAGTTTACTTTACCTTTTCTAAAAATATATTTATTTATATTTTTTAATATTATATTATTTTTATCCAATTTTTGAAATAATTTTAATATACCAATTTTTTTATATTAAATATTATATATATAAATTAATGTAAACATAATTATCCTTTTCGTTTTTAATGTAACAATTTTCTCATTAGAGGAATATATTGTATAGCAATTATCATAATTACTATTATTTCAAATTTGAAATGAAATTTAAATTTTAAGTCATTGAATATTTATATTTATGTATATAGTATATTTTTACGATAATTAGTTAATCAAATGTAAAACTCAGCCACTGTATCAATAAACATTTTTTATACTTTGTTGCGGTTATTAATTGTATCAGCTTGACATATTTTGTCTTCATTCATTACAAAATGGAAAATAAAAATATATTTTAAGTAACAATAAATAAAAAATATATATAATAATTTTAAAATTTATGAAGACAAAACAATAAATTATGCAGAATAATAGCTAATAACTTTTATAGAGTGAATAAAGTTTTCTTTCATATAATATATAAGATGTTCACATTGAAATGTGTGATCCACTTTTCCTATCTCCTTATTTAAGTAATTTTCTATACCATGTTACTAATAGAATTTCTATTGAATATAATTTTTAATCATATGAAATAAGCTTTATTTATTTTAAATTATTTATATTAATCTCTATAATATTAGTGGGTTTCATTATATGAAGCTCAGACACTCATCTTAAATAGCGTGTCGGTATTGGATACTCATATCGGACATCGACACTTGTATGATACTTGTAAGACACGTATCCGCCGTTAAGTGTCTAATTTAAAAAGTATTTGTTGAATTTCTGACAATTCTAATATGGTTCTAACACAATTTTAAAAAATAAAAATACATTAATTTTTTAAAAATTCAAACTTATTGTATAAATTTTTATTATAATTATAAAAATAAGAAACAAATCCTTTTGAATTAGTCATGAAAAACATTTTTCTGCTCCAAAAAATAATCGGAACATACTTATGCACATAAATCTTTATTATCAATTTATATAATTCATAATTATATAATATATTGATATGTGTCCCTTTATCCTTTAGATATTATACGTATTTTTATATCCATGTTCATGTCGTATTAATTAGTATTAATTAATGTTTGTTTCAGTGTATTTGCTACTTAGTCACTCTACTATTATTAATTGACACTACTACTATGACTACTAAACATTTGTTTTATATATGTTTCTAAAACATGGACATAACTAGATTTCTTAACATCTCCAGTATATCATATGATCTTTTCATAGGGTGTTATTTTGCTTTTAAGTCAATCTTATTATTCTACATTCTTTTGATGACTTTTCCTTTTTACAAGTTTTGTTTTTAATAGTAAAGTCTTATAAAATATTAATATGTAATTTTTATTTTTGAACATTTTAAAATTAATTTAGTTATATAATTACATTCTTTTATTCTTAAGTTCCAGATTCTTACATACAATTCAAATTTTAAAATTTAAGACTTTCACAGTTTTTACCAATTTTAATCGAAGTTTCTTTACACTACTTTTAATGAAAATTTCTTATAAGATTTAAATTTAAAATTTTAAACTATATTAAAACACCTATTTCTATGTCGAAAATACTCTTATGCCCATGCTTATGAATATAAATATTTACATCAGACAAAATTCTAGTTTATGTTTAGTCTTGCTCACATGGAGATGAAAAATGCTTCTTTATTTATTTATTTATATTCATTCTCTACTTCTCATATAACATCTTCTGTTTGAAGCTATGTTTTGACAAAGAACAAAAACAATAAGTGAAAATATTAAGAAAATAAAGTGAAAATAAGAATTAGTTGATTAAAAAATGTTTTAAATTATTTTTTAATCATGCTATTAATATGGGATTTTAATAATAATTAATTTCTTTTATGAAGTTGACTTATTATTTTAGAAAAATCTCTGTTTTTATTTTATTCGAAATCGAAACATTTCTTAAGATATTTTATTTAATAACTAATTTTTTTATTATAAAAAATAATATTTCTTTTATTATTCCCTATACGCAGAATAGTCTTACTTAAAATATTAAAATATCTTTGCACGCTTTATCTGTAAGTCCCATGCTGCCTTTTCTTTTTGTATTTTTTGCACACTTCTTCCTTAAACTAAGTTCTTTTTCTCTTTTTCCTCTTTTCTTTTCTCTCTTCCTCTTCCTCACTCTTTCTCAAGGACCCCAACAATTCTTGAGAGAGAAACCCCAACAGTTATTGCTTGTGATGTATGCATAATTTGATTTTCTTTCTGCTAAAGTCTGAAAGCTTAACCTTCTGGAAACCAACCCTTTAACTATACTTCTCTGGGAGTAACATTATTTTGCACTTGTATGTTATTTAGTTTCTTTAACATTTGATACTCTTTTGTTCTTTGCGTAGCTTCTAACACATTACCAACTGTGAGCAAATGAACTTCATTTCATTTGGTTTTGTAAAAGCAGCATAAAATTAATATATTATCACTGACAATTCAGAAGTTTACTTCTTGATCAGAAAAACAAGCAAATTTCTATTTTCTCTGTACTTGTAGACATAGGAAGTCTTAAAATAGTATTTAACAAAATTAGAAGTGAAGCATGTGACTCCTTAATCTAGTAAAATAATGACACCCAACAATGCTATCAGGATATGCTATAATCCTTCCCAGGTATCTCTCAGATGTGAACCAAACAAGCTTGTTATGGGGAGCAAAGGTGGCATACTTTTGTATTAATTCAAGAATACTAAATATGTAAGCATGTTGAATGAAGAACTATTCAAGCAGAAACTTTCTAGATTATGCAAACTAGCACAGAAAAATAACCATGTTGGGTTGAACTGAGGAAGAGAATCACAATTTTATTATTGCATAATACACATTTGTTGTAAAAAAGAGTAAAACAGACCAATCTTGGTTGCAAATAGATAAACTGACACGGCAGCACAGAAAAATCCCTGCAATTGGAGCTTTAAAGGCAAACTTTTATGGAAAGGAAGGACTTTTTTGGACCAAGCAGGGGAGGGTAACCTTCTCTGTTCTTAACAGAAAGGACCCTAGATATAAAACAACTTTTTGAAAGGATTAGGACCAAGATGAGAGTGACTTCTTTTGTTACATGAATGTCTGATTTTGTCATAGAGAATAGTGAAATTTGAGCTGCCAACTTTCCTAGAATAACAATGTCCATCATCACTTGTATAAGTGTAATCTTGGTGTGTTTCTCCCACTCCCCTAACAACCAAATTCCCTTGGATAACCATAGTACCCTGACCATCCTGCACATTTTCGACAGACCTCTTTGAAAATCCATAAGCCGAGCTCCTAGACTTGTCCACGTTAAATCCCAAAGTAACATTTGAAACGGATAAAGAAGTATCATTATCCTGATCTACCTCATCTGTGTTCAAGTATAGGGAAAAGTTTCTGTGTGTGTCCTGAACAAAGGGTGATGGAAGGTTAGCATGAACACTGTCATTGAAAAGAATCAGTTGCTTCACAATTTGCTTATTCCCATCTTTCGCCATCACCATTGAATTGTTGTAAACAAAGTCTTGGACAAAACTGGTGGTAACATTCCCATAGGAGGATCTTATCCAACCACTAGAAAAAATGGACCTCCTTGCACTAGTCCAAAATTTTCCATTCAAACCTTCAAAGTCAGTGACCAGAGACTCAGCCAGAGGCTTGACAACAAGATCCAAAACTCCTCCTTCTGTCTTACTGCTCTTCCAATCCAACCAAATATGCAAATTTGCGTCCACAAACCAAAGATTCAAAGCGTTCGTCACGGTGAACCCCACCGAATGGCTCTTCCCATCCAACAAGCTCCCCAAAAGTGGCGTGATCTCAATATCATAGGAGGGAAGATCAAATGAGCCAATTCCAGTAATAGGCCTCCACAAGAGGGGATTAACCCCTCCAGTGTAGATCACAGTAAAAGGCCAAACTGCACCCACAACCTTCCCATCAAGAGAAACCACAACCTCCCTAAAAGGACCACTCCCAGGCACATCGCTGAGGTTGTTGGCGATAAGATATTCCTCAGGAGGGTTACCGTACCAAAACTCATCCCTCTCATGAAACGAAACATACACCTCCAACACAGCCCTATAGGCATTCTGGGGCACCCTAAACTCCTTCAAACCCTCAGCAGTGGAATTGTCAATAACAAACCACAACCCATCATTCAGTGGGGGGTTTCTCGAAATGGGCAGGACCAAATCAGCAGGAACACCACCCCCAAACGCCAAAGCTCCGGCCTTTGAGTCAGACCCATCACCAAAACTCTTTCTCACAAAAGGGTAAAAGTGAATGGTGACATCAACATGGTAAACCCCAGTGTAGGTTTTATCCACCACGTTTCCCAGAAACACAGCAAAGGTTTGGTTTTGGGGATTCAACAACAAAGAATGGTACCTTGTGATGTCCTTGTGGACACTCCAAACAATGCCAGTGGCTCTTGGCTCTGCAGTGCAGCTTCTGAGAAGCTCAACCCCACCAAGCCACACACCGAAAATGCGATCAAATTGTCTTCCTCGGCAAGTGGCCTTCCACTCAAGCACGATTTTGGAGAAAGTTTTGAAGGGGCAGTGAGAGGGAGGGGTGTAGTTGGCCAGAACTGGGGGTTTGCCATAGGTGAAGCCAAAGTCGTGCTGGAGAATGTGGTGAGAGAAAGGTTTTGTTTTGGGGAGTTCAATGGGTCTTGTGACTTCAAAGTACTCCGTCGGTGGTGGAGGGTCGTCGGAAGATGTGAATTCAGAGGGAAAATCAAGGGCGTGTTGCTTGATTTTGTAGAGACTAGAAGCAGAAATGGAGAGAAAATGGGAGAAGATGAGAAAAACGAAGAGGAGGAAATAATTGTTCATGTTTGCTCTATGGAGTGATAATTGCTAAGATGATTCTAGTTCGAGAGTTGTTCCCTGCATATGAAACAAAACAAACAAGTTAAAAAGGAGACTTTCCTTCTAAATTGTTTTGCATTTTAGGAAAATGCATATTTATATTGTTATTTCACCATGTTAGTCAAGTATTGTTTTTTCATTATATTCTTACCTAATTTTTGTGGAATGAAAAAGGTAAAAAAAAAAGTAACTAATATGAAATATAAAATGTATTAGAAAATCATATATTAATATATAAAACCTAAATAGTATAGCATTTTTTATTATTGAGAAACGAAATAAAATGGAAGTAACGTAGTAGTGCGTATTATCCATCAATGTAATGTGAACTTTTATTTGTGATACAATAAATTTATAAGTGACAAAATATGATAGGTGATATAATATAAAAAAAAAGGATTTGGTTTGGGAATGTGAATAGTATCTGAATTCATTCATTAATTAAATAGGGTACGAATATAGATAATATTTAATTTTTTAAATTTAAGATATGAATAAAGATGAGTATCATTTTAATATTAAATATTTAATAGTACTATATTTCCTTTTTAATAATTTTGTTTTTTATAGAAAATTATTAAATTAATATTTGGAGTAGTAAATAGGGTATACACGATCCTGATTGGAGATGGAAGGAACAAAAATTTGATACTGTATGGGTAGGTATATTGAGATAGGATAGGGATGAATGCGTGCGTGACACGTTTTAATCTCTTAATTTGGTTGGTGTGAACTTCAGAAAATAAAGTACTGTAACAACAATTAATTGCCAACAACATGAATAACTATAATTAATTGCCAACAACATGAATAACTATACTTAGTTTTAAAATTTGTAAAATTTATATTTAATTTTATTATAATTATAATTATAATTATGATAGTTGATTTTATAACTATTGAATTCTAGAATGCATTCTTCAAAACTTAAATTCTAAAAAATATCATGTAAATAATATAACTTAGAAATTAAAAAAAAATCAATAGTTTATGCAAAGATAGTGTGAATAGTTTAATTTTATTTTAATCAGTCATATATCGAAATAACTACTATAGGAAGTGAGTTTGATTCTCTCTAATTATTATTATGGTGTGAATTCAAGATATGGTCTATGCACGTATTTTAAATTACTATTTATATATACATAAAACTTTGGGTATATACAAGATATTCAGAAGGAGTTCAATAAAGTTTGTGGTTCTAGATGCTCTTACATGTCTGCACCTGCATTTGTATTTATTCATGTACGTAATATCATTATTGTGGTATACAAAATAAATAAGGGACGCGTAAGCTACTGAAATAAATTTTAAATATAAGAAATATATATATATATATATATAACATTTTCAGTCTATAGATTATAAATATTCAATCTCATTCAAATGTCAACAATACATAAAATATAAACCATACATGGATCTATACAATCTAGTAGGGTTGGGAAAAAAAATATGGTTTTTTCAAACTGCTCCACATTTACATTGCTCTAATCCATTAAAAATCCGTTTATCTAAATCCAGTTTTTAATTTGATCCACATTTTTATTATATTTTCAAATCAGATATCCATTTTGTTTATATGGATTTTAGAAATTGGAAAATTCAAATTTCTAATCCAAATTTTTTAAAGGAGACTCTCACTCCCGTGCCTCTACCCAAACCACTTTTTTATACTTTTTCTCATTTTTTGTTCCCTCTCTCTCTGCACCACTCTCTCCAACCTCTTATTAATTTTTTGTAATTTTATTTGCTCTCTTTCACACACATGAAACAACCAAGTCTTGTACATTTTTTTTTATAATTTTATTTGCTCCAATATTTTATACATAATAAATTAATATAATATTTTCAAATTTCAAGTATTATAGGTAGGTGTATTTTAATGTTAAGAATATATATATTATGTTATGTTTAAATTTTTTAGTATTATTAAATTATAATTTTATTATATTTTCTTAATATTTATAATATTCAACTCTTTTACATGTTATTATATTAATATATTAATATTATGTTAATTTTTAAAAAGTACATGGATTTTGATTTAAAATACAATTTACCTTATTTTTTTTATAAAAATATGGATTTGATATAAAATCTAATTTGGATTTGAATTTTCAAATTATTTTTATAAAAAATATGGATTTGAATTATAAATCTGATTTTTTACTTTTCTTTTCACAAACAATTTTTTTTTCTTCACTTACTGTATAGATTTTCAGTTGTCTTCATGTATATACACTTGAGAGGGACCATATGCAAACAGTAATATACCAAACAATTTTATCTCAAAATATATTTACATTTAAAGAATATTCTAAGTAAAATATAAATTCAATGGTTGATTTTTTACACTCATTATTTTAACAATAACATAAAAAAAATCACCAATTTTATGTATAGTTTGTAATGGTATATAATTACTTTTTCTGTATCACTGAATATTGATTATCTGTAATTTTAATTTTTAGTATTATTAAATTATATATTTTTAATATTTATATGATATTAATTTTTTTACATATTTTTATATTAATATTGTTAGTTTTTTTAGAAAATATAAATTTAGTTTGAAAAATAATTTTTTTCATCAAGAGGGTATTCATTTTAGAATTTTGAAAAATAAATTTTCTCTACTGAATCGACATCAGTGAAAAATAATCTCTTTTATACAATTTATTTTAATATTTTAAAAATTAAATAATTTTTATAAAAAAAAATAAAAAATAGAGAATGTTTTATCTTAATAAAAATAACGGAGTAATTTTATATTAAATTTTTTTATCAAAATTAAAATATGCATAATACGAAAAATTTAAATTAAACATATTAAAATTATTTAATTTATTTAATTTATATTTTATCTGAATAGATATAACTGAAAATAAAATCAGGATAAAAATTACTCCTAAAATCAAACTTACATATTTAAATATATATTAAATAAATAATAAATGCGTAAATGTAAAAATGTTAAGCTACTATAAAATATTAAAATTAATAACTAATTGAAAACATAAGCTTAACGTTAAAAAAATTAATAATTAATCTTTATCATAAAAAAATTAAATTACATTACATTAATAATTTTTTGATATTATATAAATTTATAAAAAAAATATGGATTTAGATTTCAGATCCAATCCAAATATTTGGATTTGGATTTATAAAAATCCAAATTGTTTTTACAAAAAATATGGATTTAGATTTTAAATCTGATCCAAATATTTGGATTTGGATTGGATTTTTGAAAATCCACTCCATGACCACCCTTACAATCTAGTATATTCAATAAGGAGAATATTGACTGATGTCTTTTGAAAGACTCGTACTAAGTAGCCCCTACAAGAGACTAGTATTCACTTTACATTTTGAAAGTTGCTTGATTTACTTGTTTTAAACACATAAGTAGCATGAATTAAATTAAATATTAGTCTTGGAAAACTAAAATAATTTACAATTTAAAAAATGATAGATTTTTAGAAGATTCCATTAAATTTCATGACCTATAAAAAAAGAAACAAGATGTAACTTAGCAAAAATGACTAATGTTGGGAAAATGGCTCGAGCTTAAGGAGCCGACACTGAACACATGGAGTTGGGGCTTAAGATCAAGGAGATGCACTTGAGCATAGGGTGTTGGCGTTGACCACATAGAGCTAGCACTTAAGCACGACCTCATTTTGTTTGAGTATAGGGGGTTGACATTGAGCACATAAAGTTGGTGCTTAAGTGCAAAATGCTAGTGATAAGCGAATTTGAGGCAAAGAGTACCATAAAAACCACACCTCATTCCATTTGAGTGTCGGGGGCTGGTGGCACATGAGCGTACAAAATTGGTGCTGAGGGGGGGTTTGAGGCACAAAGCACCCCCAAAAATTGCATCTCATTCTGCTTGAGCGTAGGGGCTAGTATTGACAGCATAAAGTTGATGCTTAAGCGTAGAAAGGTGGTGCAAATAGAATTTTAGACAAAGAGTATCCCAAAAATTGCTCTCAATTCGCTTGAGGGTACGGGACTGGCACTGAGCTCATAGAGCTAGCATTTAAACAAATTTGCGACAGAGAGGACTCCTAAAGTGAAAGTTAGCATAAATTTATAATATCTTGATGTCTATAACAAGTATATCTTATTTAAATCGCAATTTGACAAACAAATCCAAAGACTTAAACTTCGAAAATACGTCTTACAATCAAACTAAGCAATCAATCATTTTTCAAATTATTTAAAACTTCAAACCATTTATCAAATAACATCTATTTCACTTAACAAACACAAACCTTGCAAAGAAATTTAAAACTTGTAACCACGTCACCTTTGCATCTAGGTATTCTAGTTTAGAGTACTATTAAAAAAATAAATCTAGTTTTTTTACGTGGAATGTTTATCTTCAAAGCAACCTCACAGTTTAATCAATAATGCTATATAAAATATCTGGAGACCTAAAGAAAAAAAAATTCAACTAATTCCACCAAAATTAATGACAAAATCATAATGTAAAAAAATAAGAAATTTTATAATTTAAAATTAAAATTTTAATCGAATAGGATTGATTTTTTATTACTGAGCTACTATGATCCTTTTACTATGAGATGCTATCATATTTTAAAATATATGAGGTATAGAGGAAGAAAAGTTAAGTAAGGAGAGAATATAAAAAAGATGGGACAGTTGCATGTTTTGTTTTACGGAAGGTTATATGTATTTTTTTTTTTAACAATCACTTTAAAAATTTATACCCATTTTAATCTCTTAACAAAATTAAATTTTTTCATATTAATAGTAAGTAAAAAAAAGTAATTTTTTAGTAGCAACACCAGATATAAAATTGAGGAAACATTAATATTATAGAAGTATTATCAAGAAAAGTTTTGCTAAATATCGTTTTTGTAAATGCAATATTAATAATATATGTATAGTAAACTTGTAATTGGATTTATATATTAATAAATTATTATTAAATAAAAAAAAATCAAAACAAAATGTAATATATATATATATATATATATATATATATATATATATAAAAGAAAAAGTATTACTCCATTCATCCTTATTATAAGATACTTTGATAAAATCACCAAGAAAGTTTAAAGGTTTTTTAAATATTTTTACTTCTAATTCTATTTGTTTACTCTTAATAATGAAATCTATCTGTGTGTATAAAAGAAAAAGTATTACTCCATTCATCCTTATTATAAGATACTTTGATAAAATCACTAAGAAAGTTTAATGATTTTTTAAATATTTTTTACTGCTAATTCTATTTTTTTACTCTTAATAATAAAAAATCAATTAATTACCCAACACTCTTTATTGATTGTACTTCATTTAAGATTGTAAATTTGAACCAGCAGAATAAAAATTTATTGATTCGTGACATTCAAAGATACAGAGTCAAATAATAAAAGAGAATATCCCATCAGTTCTTTCTAATTTCAGGTTTTTAATAAAAATGATTCACTTCCCCGTACATTTTTAAATTTTAAGATAACAAATTTTTTCTATTATCTTCTTAATTTAATTAATACGAAGAGAAAAAATTAGTTATAATAAAAATATATAATGTCCCGACCAGTCCTTGGTCATCGATTTCAAAGACAGACCTTAGACATCGCACACCGGTGCCTGATAGTGGAAGTGGGTCACGTAAGGGGGGTCCAGACGCACCTATTAGGGGATTGGTCAGTATTCGAACAATCGGCCCCATAAACCCCAACGCTGGAGACCGACATCAGACCTCACCAACAGAGGGAGAGATCAGACGTCGGCGGTCTGAACATTATAGTGGGCCACGTAAGGTTGACCCTAGAATTATACTAAGTTATCAGTTAAAACATCATATAAGGGAAAAGCCTAAGTCACGAAGGATCCATGCATGTGGTGTGTATAGCGCACATAGGCGCGACACGAGAGAATAATCCTTGGAGGCGCTGAGGCCCATTAGGGTTAGGGGTTTCCAAGGAAAGTTGCATGCATGGCACGTGAATACTTTGGGCACTCGCAGAAACAGATGGCGCCAGAGACTAGGTGCACAAGTTGGTACTCTGTTAGTCGTTGCACTCCAGTTAAGGGAAGTTCTATGTGCCAGATATGCTAAGATTATGTAAATAGTGGCGCAAGGACATTCCCCAAGGAACCCTAGACAAGGGTAACAACACAAAGGTAAACCCTAGTTTCAACCTATATAAAGGGTGCTAAGGTACACAGTTTCTAATACTAAAACTACTTTATACACTTGGTGTTTTATTGCCCTTATACTAACTTGAGCGTCGGAGTGCAAACGGTCGTCAAGACGCTCTTTGTCTTTGCATGTGAAAGATTCTTTGATCAAGGAAATACGATTCTCAAACAGAGATAGGAGGGTCAAAGGCTGTCGTTAGAGGAACAAGTAACAACACATAAATATACATTAAAAAATATAATAGATAATTCACTTAAAATTATAATAAAAATGAATTTATGATTTCATTAATTTTAGTAAAAATATCTTGAAGAATTATCGTAAAAGCATAAAAATGTAACTATTAATTAATATTTTTTAAATTCTCTTTCCATCATTCAGTGTAGCAACATAAATAATCATATATGAAATAAGACTTATAAGGAAAATAAAAAATTAAATTTATTGAAAATAATAAATACCAAGTTTTTTTTTTCAAAGTTTTTCCTTGTAATAAATATAGATGGGAGTAAAAGTTTTTGAGACATGGTTGGGTTTTTTTTATAGTTAAATATACATTAAATCAAATTTAAATTTATATGTAGTTGTGTTTGATATAGTTTAAATATATTTTTTTTATCTAAATCAATTTAATTTTTATAATTCTGTTTGAATTGATTTTGTGTTTTTATTGTATAATATTTTATTAATATATTTTTTTAATTTTTTATATTGTGAATTTAATTTTCCAAAAATGATGAATACTTTTATTTTTTATTATAATATTAAAAAACAAACAAATACATATATATACAGAAGAAACACAGTAAATTCATTATCATTTAAAATCATTAACAACTCTCATATTATAATATTTCTAAAGAGAGAGAGAGTACATACAAAATATAGATTTTAAAATATGACTTAAAACTAAAAAATTAAAATAAAGTGTTCCTGGACCTATTCCTATATTTACTCATGTATATATTACATTTATAATATATCACCACACAAACAACACACAAGTGAGTTATTGAAATGAATTTTTAATGTAAAAAAATGTATATAAGAGGAACAATTTTAATAGAAATTCATAAACAATCCAATTTCAATAAAAAAAAAGTAATATACAAAAGCTCTATTGATCACACATAAATCTATACATTAAGGATATTCAACAAATGTCATATCAATTTATACCTTTTGACAGTATTATGTGTCTTCCCCTAGAGACTAACATTTGATCTAAATTAGTACTTAGATTTATAAGCAAACCTAAAAATAATGGATCACAATAAGTTCACTATAATCTTAGTTCCAACACATGTCACAACATGTAAGAACTCCCCCTCAGTTTCTCACTTCTTTATATCTTGGTATATGTGACTTAGAGCATCAGTGAAACAAGGAGATATATGTTACAACATATGTATCAATACATAATACACAACTCAAACAATGCTTCACACATTATCCTAGATGTGTGACTTCAAATTCATGCAAATTTCATCATTCTTAGTGAATATTATCATGCAATATAACTCATTTACATAAGACCACAACTCAATAAGTATACAAACTAATATTCATTTTGCATTTATAAAAGCAATCATATTCAATCCATTAAAGAGACTGAAAAGAAAAAAAAAATAACTTGAGGAAAAAAATTTGGCTCGAATTAATGATTGAGTTGCAGTGTTATTTTTGCTTGAGTGAAAATAGAGTCAAAAGAAAGATTGATTTTTGACTCTATTTTAGCTTGAGTGAAAAATCCTTCGTTTGAGCAAAAGTATGACTGAGAGCAAGACTTGAATTTCTATTATATTTTCGCTTGAGCGAAAAATATCATAAAATCAACCCCATACAACAAAAATTTGTTTTAGTTCTACCTGAAACCAATTTACAAATATAACTCTCAAACACATCCAAAATTATCAGTACAATCTAAAATTTGCTCAAACATCATCATTCTCTTATTTTAATTCAATCTTAATAATTCAAATTCAATATAAGGTAAAACTCTAGGAGACTAATCATATTCACAACTCAGTTTGATAAACTATATACTTTACACATGTATAATCTAACCACTAAATCAACTTCTTGTCGAGAGTGTTCAATTAAAAAAATTCTACAACAATAATCTATTAACCGAAACTCAAATAACATTCAACTTCAAACATTCAAATAGTTTCCAAACAAAACATCATCCCTACATAGAAATCAAATATGGTCACCAAATCACTTTAACATCTAGATCATTTATCCAAAGGTTCTATCAAGAACATAAATAACTTCTCTTAGCTACAATTCTTTTCTTTCAAAAAAATTATGAATCCAAGAAAGAAAACTATTCAAAATCTAGAGCATAAAGCAAAGTATCCAAACATAACAAAATTTTAGTATGAATTTAACCAAGTTGAGATTATCATTTTTCTCAACTTACTCCATTAAAATTGATGACACATTCATAAAGAAAAAAATAAAATAAAGAATCTTTAGAGTAAATAGAAACTTACTCTATTTAAAAATCTGATCGGATAGAAATGATATGGTTCCTTAATTACTATGAGGTATCCGTGAAAAAGAAGAAATATAAAAGAAGAAAATTAGAGAGAAAATAATTCTAAAAAGATAACGATATGAAAGTGTGAAATGAGTTTGGGAAGGAGGGATACATCATCTCCACTATAATTAAATGTTTGCTTTCTTCAACACTATACGTAGTAAACAATTTGCTAATACATATTAACAATTTTTTTTTCTGTAAATGAATTACAATAAAATATAAAAATACTAAGATGTCTACATCTTTATAACAATGGGAAAAAAATTAAAAAATAAAGATAATTATGTTGTATTTATAAATTTTCTACATAGCAAACCCCATCACTTGTATGAAATACAAAATATAAATATCAAGATTAATCCTTTTCTACGGTTTCCTTCCAATAATTTTTTATTTTGTTTCAGAACATGCCCACAAAACTAATGTAATATTTACATCATTCATATCTTAAACATACTTTGTTACTCCTTTATCACAAATTTATAGACATTCACCCGAGTTGGGAACATTAAATTTTCCTCTCCACGGATCTTATTAAACATTTAATTTTTTTTAAGACTATTTTAGTCACAAATAACACCACTTTTATTATACTTTATACAGTATTTTAGAGATGGAAATTTTGCAACTTTCGTTTTTATTTTTATTTTAATCATTATATAAACTAATTCCACAAACAATTCATTTAATCATGTTTCGGTCATTAATTTACTACTAATATAACTATTTGGATCACGATTTATGATCTTCTTATTTTGGTCGCTAAAGTTTTAGGCGATTTAAAAAAAATAATAAAGTGACACTTGAAGAATGTTGCTAAATGCCTATTTTAACTATGAGTTTCTATTTTGCAACTTTAATCCCATCTAATATAATTATAATTGGGTTGAATTAAATTATTGGGTTAAGTAATCAAAATAAATTAGTTTTCACCTCTTTAAAAGTTTCAAACAAATTTTAAAACCATTTTTTTTCTTAATATTTAAAAGGTACTAAACCCTACTTAAATCGTAAATATAAACAAAATTCTTAAAAGAATAATAATATATTAAAACAGTAATCATAAATCTAATTTATAACTAAGTGAATGTGTTCCAAACAGAAGGTATAAGAGTGAAATGCTTCCTCTAATAATAAATCTGAGACAAAAATATTTAATCATAATCTTCATAAAATAATGTTCATTTAATGATTATTTGCAAAATTATTTCTTCATATATTAAAATTATTAGATAAATAATATTTTTATTACACATTTATTATGTAATTAGGTTGAGTTAAGTTTAACACGTTTGAAATTTAATTGAATGTAATTCAATCTCTGGTTGAATTGGAAGGTAATAAGATCTTACCCCTCTATTTTATGATGATTCTTTACTCATTATATTAGAGAAATAAATTTTATTAACAATCAAAATTTATCAATAATATCAAAAAATTATTAGTAAATAAAAATTATCAGTTATAAAGAAATTATTGACGAAAACTCGTCCTCAATTTTTCGTTGGTTATAATTGTTCTTACAACAAAGATCGAGAAAAGTCAAATAAGTTGACAAGACCAACTTCTTCCACTAATCTTCCGGTTTTGAACTTTGGGTTTCTCTTTAGGTTGGACTTTCGGCTTCTCTCCAGATTAGGCTCTTGGCTTCTCTCTGGGTAGGGCTCTCGGCTTCTTCTCCACACGGATGAGTGTGTGTACCTGCAAGACGCTCCAATGCCAAAGTCAGAAATAGTTTAATGTTCATCAGATAAAATTCACTCTTACTTACCTCTTTGTCTTGATTCTCTATTTATAGAGTTTTCTTATTGAGCTTATATCTTATTTGGATCTTTCTTTCTGCACCACTTTATTAGTTTACACACACCCATTCAGTTGGATTTTTATTAATTTAGGTCTTGCTACAGTAATTATATATATATATATTTATTTATTTTATTCTTTTTTATATATATAATTCTCGGTATGACTTCTCAGTTTCACCTTTCAATCATATTAGTATAATAATGATAACCTTTTATCTAGGAAAAAGTATAGTTTACATACAAGGAGCTTGCGAGGCGAAGAAGATGCAATATTATGGACTTATTTGGATAAAATTTTCTAAAAGAATTTATAGGTGGAAAAGATATAAAGAAAAAATAAAATAAATATTTTTATAAATTAAAAATTAATTTATGTGATAAGTTAATTTGCAGAAAGTCTTTTCCATACTTTTTCTAAATATTTAATTTTACTTTATGTAATATGAATTAACTTAAAAAATTTCTTTATTTATTTTAAAAGTTCTTTAAAAAAAAGCGTTTGAAATAAATATACATGTCAAACATAGGTACAACAAAATTCGAAATTGTCATAATAAAGAAGAGACCAAACCGAAGCAATGGTATGGGTTTAGGGTTTATCGAGAGGCTTCTAGTTTTGCAAATCCCAAGAAAAGTTTGTACATCTCGAAGCTCATTCCACATTTCGTAAATAATATGAAGAATAATCAACGGAAAAACGTTTAACATAAACAATTATGTATTTAATATAATTTTTTATTTTTATTTTACGATAATATGTTTTAAAGTAATGTAATATACAATGTATCTTTTATTTATAAAAAATAAATTGTTATTTATTTTATTTTATTTCTATTATAGTGTTTTCTTTTTCTTAGAGAAAATTTAAACTTATATATTAACGAAATATGTGTACAAGTTAAAGAAACAACTGCAAAAAAGAAAATTATCATAACATAATGCTCACGTCAAGTATACCGAGACAAAAACATTGTTTCCTTTGCTTTTATCAAGAATAACGTACACTACAAAAAAAAAATATTACATGATAAGATATAAAGTATGGAAATTGAAAAGACTAGGAAGACAAGTCTAATGCAAAATGCCAAATCAGAGCGTTTTGGAAGTTTTATTTTTAAAATTTTATGTAAGCACTGTAAATAAGATGCTAAATATTTTGAAATTAAATACATTTTTAAAATAATAATAATAATAATAATAATAATAATATAATAATAATAATAATAACAATAATAATCTAGAAAAAAAAATAATGGAACAAAAAACTACCATATTAAGTGTAATACCAACATTCTTAACTATTTCGATGTCGATAACTATTAGCCCTACATCGAATCTAGGAAAGATGTTGAGTTAAAGATATTTTTAGAGAATGTCACCTTGGCAAAATATAATAGTAGAGTTAGAAAATAATTCTAGATCAATATTTAATGGTAGTTCAACTTATATTTTATCTAGAAATATCGAGAACTATAATGTAAATAATACTTCCTGTAGTACGACTTTGGAAGTGTTAAGATAACAAATGGATAATAGTAATTTCTATTAGTTTTTGGGGGTTGAGTTCAAAAGTTAGGATGAATTGAAATTTACTAACCTTTAAAAGATGAATAATTTTTTTAATTGATTGATAAGAATGCAATTAACCAATTTTAGTGCAGATTTAAAGATTATGTAAAGATATTTTAAGATACAAGATATATGACAAGTATATTATGTAATATAATACGTAAAATTATTAGAAGGATATATATATATATATTAAAATTTCTATTGGCTCACTCTATCACAAGAGTTACATCCAATTGCTTAATCACTTTGATTAGACTTCATACAATTCGATTAAGCTCTTTGATTCTTTTGGTGGATTCTTTGTTGATCGAGCTGGATTATGGATGCGGAAGCAATGGAGAAGTGAAGATTGGATGAAGGTTTGAAGTGAAATGTCGTGAAAAATTTAAGTCTAAGAGAAGTTGAGCCAACTCCTAGAAATGCATAGGTTTAAACACTAGAAGAAGTGTTAACATAGAGAGGAACTAAGAACAAGTAGGCTGCAAATTTGGCAAAGTTTCCTTACTTAATTCAAAGCTAATTTGCATGTACAAGACACTCTTGTTTATAGGAGAAGAAAGCTTGCAAGAGAAGCTAAATTTTACCCTAACCCTAGTGCACCAAATAGAAGATTCCAAAAGAAGCTTCATACCTTAACCCTAGATTGGAACCCAAGCTTCTAGCCATAACCCTAACCCTAATTTGGTTTTTAAGTTAGGGTTTCTAGAACCTAGATACACTTTCTTCTGTATAAGGTTAGGTTATTTACCCTTATTTATGTGGTGGCCCAAAATGAATTTCTACACTACTCTATACAATTATTTACAAGGCTAAAAAGAAGGAAGACTCTTCACATGTGTCCAATAAAGTTCCGTCTTCTTAGTCCAAGATATGGTGGTTGCATACTTCATCGTCATAGCCTCCCTCTTGAAAAGAATTTGACCTCAGATCTAAGAGATATTCAGGGATTGCGACATTTATTTATTTATTTTGCAGAATTTTCTCCAGGATAATGGATCCATTTGTACAAACCAACAAACAATATCAAAATAATGTTTCAAAAGAAAATATTAAAAGAATATGATCCTTTATTTTTGCAAGATCTTTTAGAAGAAAATGTTAGGCATTCTTTTGAAAATATTTTTGTTCACTTTTTGAAATTGCTCAACTCAGGAAACTCCGCACAAAGTGTTCATTTTGAAAATTTTACAAAGTTAAGTTATCACCTTTCTCAAAAGAAGAGTGCAAGAGAATGCATATTTTTTACTGCTTTCAACTCTAGACTTTTCTTCCTTATTTTTTTCTTCTATTTTTCTATTTTTAATTTTACTTTTATTTCATTCTCTCTCATTTTCTTAGGTGTGAGAGAAATTAGAATTATTTTATTTCCCTAATGAGGGAAGGATATTTTGTTGGTGGCACCATCATGTATACATTTGTGATCATATTGTCATGGCATACCAAGTCTAATGTGCCCAACTTCCAAGGAATAATATCACATAAAACATTTTCATTATAATTTTCTATGGAAATGGGTACACTTACTTGTTCTTTAACTACTATACACCCATCATTATTTATTCACTCAAGTTTATAACCTTTCATATGGGGTTTAGTAGTTAATTCTAATTTTTCCACCAACCTAGAACGACAACAGTTAATTCACTCAAGTTTACTATACACCCATCATTATTTATTCACTCAAGTTTATAACCTTTTGAATGGGGTTTAGTAGTTAATTATAATTTTTCCACCAACCTAGAACGACAATAGTTGCAAAAGGAATCACTACCCATAATCAGAGAACATATATTTTTAAATCTTGTACCATGTGTGGAATAGGTTCTTCCATTGTTAATTCAACGGGTTGATTTCGAGAAGCATTCTTACCAACAATAATTCTCCCTCACACAGAAGTATTTCCTCTTCAAAAACTACAACTTCTTCTTCACTAGGTGAAGAAGATGAATTATCTTGGCTTCCTATGTCTTTATCTTTTAAAACCATATTTCTTTTGTGAGGACACTAAAAAAGAGTAGTGGCCTCTTTCAAGACACTTGAAACACTGAACATTTCTAATTCTAGTTTCTTTAGAATGTTCTTTATAATTATATTTTTCTTTTTCTCTTTCCCTTTTCCTTTTCTTGTCATTCTCTTTATTATGTGGCCTCTCACCTTTAGATGTGGAGGAGTAATCCTCCCTCTTAAGCTCTCTCTTGGAATAGGATGTATCAGGGAAATTCTTCCTACCATTAGAGATTATTTTAAGTTGTTATTCTACCCTAACACAAAATTGAACTAGATCATTTAAATCAATATAAGGTAGAAGTTCAACCCTATCCTGGATTTCATAATCGAGGCCACTCTAGAATGCCACGGTTATTCTTGGTTCTTCTCTTATCCTTGTCCTCATTAAAAGTAACTCCATTATTTGCTTATATTCCTCTACGATTTTGTCTTTTTGTTGGAGTCTTTGAAGTTGGTACATCAACTCCCTATCATAGTAAGAAGGGACACGAAAAATGCAGAGGGGCATTAAGAAAGGGAAAGTTTTATAGCAAGGGGGAACAACATATTATGGTATTTGTACCAGTGTGAAGAGATCAAAAAAATTCTTATGTCTACATTGCATCATCCAACATGAAGGTGTTTACATTGGATCATCCAACATGAAGAATTAAAGTTCAGAATCTTCTTTGAAGTATGTGACATCATACAAAAATGAGAGATTGTTGATCTTGAATAAGGTCTTCAAAGACTTAAGTTGATGATGAATACTTAACAAGATAGAGATGTTTTTCATGATGTTTGAAGATGTTGATGATGAATACTTAAGTCTTAGAGTCTAGCTTTCCTTGTTTCTGTTTGTGTTATTCACACGAGCTATTGACTAGGACTTTTTAGTTCAACACAAAACCTATCTTAAAAATATAAAATGTTTTTCTAAAAATAAAATCAAGCTTAAAAGGTTTTTCAATATTAAGATTAATTGTAGTTGATTAAATTGTTCTTCAAGGATTCTAAAACAAAATAATTGATTATTTTGTATAGTAACCAATTAATCCAAATAACATTTTAAGTGTTTTTTAAACTCTCTTAATAATAATTGATTAAGTTTTTTTATACTCGATTAAATTGATTTTAAACAATTAATGAGGAGCATGTTTAATCAATTAACACATAATAATCTATTATTCCATAATAATCTATTATTCCATAGAGATGTTGCAACTATTTTAAAAAATATGTTAAAATAATTGACTAGGGATTTGTTTTAATCTATTAAATATATCAACACTTTTTTTAAGGACTATAAATAAAGAGTAATTATACATCTTTAAAACATTCTTTTTGCAATTAAAACAAGTGAATTACAAGGAGTTTTTTTATGAGCTAATAACACAATCTTTTGAAATGGTTATGAAGGTTTCTAAGATCAAAAGGTTGTGATGAATTCTAAAGTCTTACTGCTTGCTTCTAATGTGATTAGTGAACTCTTTTTATTACTTTTGCTTCTGATTTTGATTAGTGTTGTTTTGTTGTTGATTTGCAACCAGAGTTGATAAAACATATATCATTTTGGGTGTTGAAGAGTGGATTGAGGCTGGATATCCTCTCCTCTTGAGTGGGTCAAGAGTTGATTTTGTTAAGTCAATAGACGTTCTAGTTAATGCTAGACGTTCCTACACCCTTTAGACGATCTCATGATATGGGAATCTATATGTTTTGAAGATTAAAAAAAACTATAAGATCTGTTAAGATATCTAACAAACTACTAAGTTTGAAAATTCATTAGAAGTTCTGGGTGATTGTATCTATTAGACGATCATGCAAGCTAAACACATAATATGGTTGAATAGGCATTCACAAAGAGTGTCAGACGAATAACTAAAATCTAGAAACAACATACGGTGGTGAACCTGAACCTGAGAAAAAACTATACAAAGGTCTCATTAAGATAGTAAATGTTGTTTATGTAATAACTCAATGAACCACACTATCAAGCGATACTCTTAACGGATGATGATGTAGTTTGAATGTGACAGATGATCAAATAACAAAGAAGTTTCCAAACTCATTTGTACCTGTATAGGAAAAAGAGGGTCTAGATAGTAGATGGGACTAGTTGTACAATTGCTGACGTGCCAGTGATCTCCTTGCTTCTTCCTTCCAGTCTCCTTCTTCAAATGCTAGTGCTCAGTCGGGGTTGACTTGAGAAGGGTACTCCGACGATCAATTTGTTAGAATAGATGACTTTAAACTAGAGGGGGGTGAATTGTTTAAAGAGGATTTTCGCAAACTTTTAAAACAAGAATGAAATTATTACAAGAAACAATTGATAAGAAATTCAGTTTGCCAAAACAACAGTATAAAAAAAAACAATTGGTTGTTTCACAGAAATAATCGGTTGTTTATACCAGTAAACAACAAACAAAACTGAATTTAAAGAGTTAAAGATAGAAAGATTGCACACAAATGTTTATACTGGTTCACTCCAAACCCAGAGCTACATCCAGTCTTCTCAGAAACCCTGAGGAAATCCACTAAGTAATCACAACCTTGATCACTTACACCACAACCAAGAAAGTGACCTTGAACACCTCAAGACACACACTCTTCTTGGCCAACACACCAACACTAAGATTGCTGATCTTGATCCCCTCAAGAACACACAACCAATCTCAGCAAACACAGAAACAAAACTTGATTCACAAAGTACAAGGATTACACTTGTTACAAAAGATAATTTGAAATCAATACAAGCATAATCCTATTCCACAACTTTGATCAATCACAAACTTTCAGCAATCTCAGCTCTTTGAAAAACTCAAAAACTCTTAGCAAAAACTTGTCAAAGATTTATTCTCAATTCTGTTTTTCTGAATTTATTCAAAGATATAGTTTGTTATCAAATCTTAACAAACTCTTAAATTGCATTAAAAGATTGGTCAAAACATTTAATGACTGGAGCGTAAGCAGTTAAATCATTTAAAGCTCAGTCAAAGATAAAACAGTTTTTCTGTTATGGTCCCAAAACAAACAATCGGTTGTTTCCTCGAATCAATCAGTTGTTTTGGTTTTAACAGCTTAACCATTTGAACAACAGTTTTCAAATCTTTTCTCAAAACATCTAAGTATAAACAATCGGTTGTTTCGACAAAACAATCGGTTGTTTTAACTTAGTTTGAAAACATTTTACTTTCACAAAGATTGAGAATGCCTATGCTTTAGATTCGATCAAGGGGTGGATTACAACACTCAAACTACCCCAGAACTAGACTATAGCAGCACAACAACAACAAGCACAGCCAAGACTTCATCATCCATCAAAGGGTTTGGATACTTCAAAGCTTGAGCACCACTTGGTTCAACAATCTCCCTCTATTTGATGAAGACAAATCCCTGATGCTTGTGTTGTACCTGATTGAATCTGAAGCAGTTCCTGCAAGATACAGTTTTGAACAAGGCATAGAACTTCTAATATTTAGTTAGCACAGATATAAGATTTAAAGATCAGAGCTAAATATCAGAAACAAAAATTACTCATCCAAACTGTTTTAACAAAACAGAAATTTAAACACAACATATATATCTCCCCCTATTTGTCTTCAAAAATAGAGAAAGAGAAGAGATAAAACAAGATATTGTTTTAATTACATCAGAATTAAAGCAGTAACAGCAGAAGGAAAGAAAATTTAAAACACCAGATATAACCACAAAAAACAATCGGTTGTTCTGATAATTCAACCGGTTGTTTTTCTTCATTCATCATCATCAGCAAACTGAAGATCAAAGATTTGGTTATGGACAACTTCAATCTGTTCATCTAGAGTCATGAAGCGTGCATCCATGTTGTCAAACCTGTTGTCAATCCTCTGGAAATTACTAACACAAAGATCATGGAGGTTTCTTTGATTTTCAGCAAAGCTATCAAGCCTATTCATCATTAGTCTTTCAAAAGGAGACATGGTTTGCATCCTTTCTTCTTGATATCCAACACCAGCACTTGGTCCAGCATCTTGATAATCTTCAGGTGGATCTTCATGTTGAACATCCATATCAGCAGGTTCATCTTGTTCAAGATCAGCAGCACCACTAGATGAGGCACCAAGGTCACCATCCTTACTAATCCATTGTCCACCTACTTTGGTAAAACCCATCTTGCTGAGTGATCCATGGTTCAACTCTTGAGTTGACTTGACCAACTCAGAAGTTTCATCTTCAAGGTTCACTTCAAAATAGAGTAGAAATTTAGATACTAAAACAACATATGGATAGTGATAGTCACTTAACCTCATAGCCTTTTGCATGTGCTCTTTGGTGATGTGGACCCAATTGATTTTGATCTTCTTCATGATGCAGAAAATATATACCAGATCTTCCTCAGTAAGAACAGAATGATTACTCCCCCTTGAAGTTAGAATCCAAGTCACAATGAGAGCAAGCAATCTTTCATCAAGCTTTAGACCTCCAACCGAGCATGTTCTCACTTGAGCATGTTGATTCTTCAAGCAACTTTTGTAGTATTGGATTTTGTTAAAATCCTCCACTACTCCAAGATTTCCTTTGTTGATTCTAAGGCCAAAGAACTTGAGACCAGCAACAGCAGTTCATACTTCATGAGTTATCTCCATTTCTACGCCTTTCACATGAGAAACTAGATTGTTTCCCTCAAACTTTAAATTTGTGTAGAACACCCTTACCAAATCTGGATAAATGTTGCCCTTCATCTTCAGGAACTTTCTGAGAGATTGATCCTTGAGCAGCCTTCTTACATTGTCAATCTATTGACTTTTCAGCCAATCAAAGCATACAACCTTGGGGTTGTTTATCTTTTTGATACTTGTTTCATACCTATACCTCTCAATAAGATCATTGTCTCCAGAAAACCAGCCTTCTAGCCTTCCTCCAGACCTTACAGCCCTGGTTTTGACTCTCTTTGAGGTGGGAGGAGTTGATTCCATGATGGCAGAGAAGAAAACAGAGAAGAGCTCACTTCACAGATTTTTGCAAGAGATGTTGCAATTGGTTGTTGTTGTGGAAGAGATCAGCTGCACCAGATTTTATAGCAGAAAAAGAATCAATTAGCATTCGATTTTATTTAGTGGGTACCTGATTTTCAGAGAGAGAGGACTTGACTCTGCTCTGCACAGAAAACGTCAGAAAAAGTTGAGAATCACATGGTCTTCACATGTGATCTTTGACTAGTTAGTAAGGCTCTTGAATTTCCAAGATTTTGGAATATTTTCCTTTATGAATGTTGTAACTTCTCTCTGAACGTGATCAGCTTTCAACACAAATTCTTTGACCAAGATTCTCTCTTTGAATTGATCTGCAACGGATAAAAATTCAAAAAAGCAATTAAAAAGATTTCTTCATAGTGCTGTTAGACCCAAAACAATCGGTTGTTTCGAAGAAACAATCGGTTGTTTTTCTGCAGCAGTTAAACTGATTTTGAATTTTAACTATGAGCAGAAAAAGTTCAAAGCAGATGACACTAAGCATATTAAAAAGATTTTTATCCATGAGAAGGACTTATAAAACACAAATTTAGAACAAGTAAAGGAAAGTCTTATCCTTATGTTAATTCTTCAATGAGCCATGTGCTTTATGATCAAGAAGCCTCTTTTCACTGTTGAGTTCTTTTGGACAGATGCATAACATTGATCCAGCTTCAATGATTGTCTTTTTCTTCCAAGAACTTGATCACATGACTTAGTCCTTCACACTTCTTTAGAATTTCTGCAAAAACATGAATTCAAGCAACAAGATTTGGTCCCTTCACAAATGTGGGTCCAATAGATTTCTTTTTCTCACTTGGAACCTCACATCCTTTCGGAATCCATTTCATGTAGCCTCTAGAAACAGAGAATTTTCTTATATTGCAGAATCTAACTGAATGGCCCTTTTTCATGCAATAAAAGCATGTAACAACCTGTTGTTTCGATTTAACAATCGGTTGTTTCACTGGCTTTCTTAAAAAAAAATTTGAAAACTTATCTTGTTGGTTCTGTGGATTGAAACCCAAACCAGCCTTTCCAAAAACACAGCTTTGAGATGCCAAGACATTCTCAAAGTTAGATTTTCCCTTTGAAAGCTTGTCCACAGTTTCAACAAGGTAGTGAACCTTTTTCTCAAGATTTTCACAATTTTCGCAAATGAGAGTGTCACACTTGCAAGAAGCATTTTTGAAATGGTTTTCCAGATTTTTTAAATCATTTTTAGATTTTTCAATCTCATCTTCAAGTGATTTCACTCTCTTTTCTAGCCAGCTGTTAAGATCTTTCAATCGGTTGTTTGAACGAACCAATCGATTAGCTTCATCATGAGTTTCTTGAAAAGCTTCAAGTAATTCACTGTAATGTTGTTCATTCAAGGAAGCACATGAACTTACCTCACTTGAGCTGCAAGATTCATCATCATCTTTAACAACCAAACAGATGTTTGCTTTCTCATCTTCACTTGATGAAGAACTTGATGATGACACCTCATTTTCATCCCAAGCTATGTAGGCTCTTTTTGTCTTGCCTTTCTTTTCCTTGTAGCTAGACTTTTTCTCCTTGCTTTTATTTGGACAGTCTGCCTTTATATGACCTTGCTCACCACAACCAAAACAAGTATAGTTATTGGAATTAAAATCATTGGATTTCTTGTTTCCATACCTTTCTTTGTTGTTGTCTTTGTTGCGGTTTCTCTTTAGGAATTTGCTGAACTTTCTTGACAGCAAGCTAAGGTTTTCCTCATCACTTTCATCACTGGATTCTTGTTTTCCTTTGTGCTTGGAAGCTTTTAAGGCTATGCTCCTTGTGTGCTTGTCTTCACTCTCTTGAACATTGAGTCTATTCATCTCTAACTCATGTTCCCTAAGCTTTCCAAACAAAGAAGCAACACTTAATGATGTTAGATCTTTAGATTCGGAAATAGCAGTTACCTTGGGTTGCCATGCTCTATCAAGACATTTCAAGATCTTGATGTTCAACTCTTCTTTATCAAAGGTCTTGTCAAGACTCATGAGATGATTGATGATGTGCGTGAATCTTTTCTGCACCTCAACAATTGTTTCTCCTTTAAGCATTCTGAACATCTCATACTTTTGGATTAGAGCATGCTTCCTAGCTCTCTTCACCTCATTTGTTCCTTCATGAGTGACTTCCAAGGTGTCCCACATTTCTTTTGATGATTTGCATTGAGAGACCTTGAAAAACTCCTCAGAATTTAAAGCAGAGGTTATAATATTTTTGGCAATGCAATCGAATTTGGCCTTTTTGCTTTCTGCATCAGTCCATTGAGACCATGGCTTCTCAATGACAGATCCATCTTTTCAAACTTTGGGACAAAAGGACCATTTTCAATTGCATCCCAAATTCCTTTATCAAGTGATTCCATAAATATTTTCATTCTCACTTTCCAAAATTGGTAGTTCAAACCACAAAACAGAGATGGTCTGTTAATTGAAGCACCTTCCCCAAAAGGTAGTCTATCAGCCATTTTAAAAACAGTTTTAGGATCAACTTGAATAACTTTCAAGAACCAAGCTCTGATACCAATTGTTAGAATAGATGGCTTTAAACTAGAGGGGGGGTGAATTGTTTAAAGAGGATTTTCGCAAACTTTTAAAACAAGAATGAAATTATTACAAGAAACAATTGATAAGAAATTCAGTTTGCCAAAACAGCAATTAAAAACAGCAGTATAAAAAAAAACAATCGGTTGTTTCACATAAACAATCGGTTGTTTATACCAGTAAACAACAAACAAAACTAAATTTAAAGAGTTAAGGATAGAAAGATTGCACACAGATGTTTATACTGGTTCACTCCAAACCCAGAGCTACATCCAGTCTTCTCAGAAACCCTGAGGAAATCCACTAAGCAATCACAACCTTGATCACTTACACCACAACCAAGAAAATGACCTTGAACACCTCAAGACACACACTCTTCTTGGCCAACACACCAACACTGATTGCTGATCTTGATCCCCTCAAGAACACACAACCAATCTCAACAAACACAGAAACAAAACTTGATTCACAGAGTACAAGGATTACACTTATTGCAGAAGATAATCTGAAATCAATACAAGCAGAATCTTATTCCACAACTTTTATCAATCATAAACTTTCAGTAATCTCAGCTCTTTGAAAAACTCAAAAACTCTTAGCATAAACTTGTCAAAGATTTATTCTCAATTCTGTTTTTCTGAATTTATTCAAAGATATAGGTTATTATCAAATCTTAACAAACTCTTAAATTGCATTAAAAGATTGGTCAAAGCATTTAATGACTGGAGCGTAAGCAGTTAAATCATTAAAAGCTCAGTCAAAGATAAAACAGTTTTCTCGAATCAATCGGTTGTTTCCTCGAATCAATTGGTTGTTTTGGTTATAACAGCTTAACCATTTGAAAAACAGTTTTCAAATCTTTTCTTAAAACATCTAAGTATAAACAATCGGTTGTTTCGACAAAACAATCGGTTGTTTTAACTTAGTTTGAAAACATTTTACTTTCACTCAAACTACCCCAGAACTAGACTATAACAGCACAACAACAGCAAGCACAGTCAAGGCTTCATCATCCTACAAAGGGTTTAGATTCTTCAAAGCTTGAACACCACTTGGTTCAACACAATTAAGTACTATATGTAAAGAGTGTATATCTGTAAATTGATTAAAGCGTACCTTACACCTCTGCAAATGGTTTATTTATAGTGTTAGTTATGGGACCTTGTTGTGATAAGTTGAAGAATATTTGTACCATCTTTCGGTCAGTATTTAGCTTATTTGTCAGAGATATTTCCCACATAATTAGGGACATGAATATGACTCATTAAGTGCTCTTGTAACTATCATTTATTATGCCTTGAGATGTTATTTGATATGGTCTGTCGGTCGCCAAGGCCGAGATTGGTTCGTCTGGTACCGGACCGGTACATCATTATTTACATTCTATAATTATTCCTGAATGTTTTCTAAACTTGTTTTAATATGATTAGTTTATATAAATCAAAGATTTAATCAAAACAAGTTTATTATTTTGATAAAGAAATTTATTGAATAAAAAATCTTTTAACTCAAAAGTTTTCAAAAAAACAGAGCACGCATATTCATTGAATTAAAAGGTTTTTTGAAAAATATTGTAAGGAATTAAATCCAAGTTAAAACCTAAGTATTCTTCAACGTTTAAATCTTGTGTTAACTTAGAAATTATTTGAATTTGAAAGTGCATTTACTATTAAAATCATGAAATAGAAGGATTAGATAATTCAAAAAAATATATAAGATATTTTTTCAGTGATTTTCATGTGTTTAAATGATGATTGACTTTAACATTCAATGGATTTTGAAAATATGCTTTGATATATTTAATGCTATTTAAGTTTGATTACTATCAATGATTAAAACTTATATATATTTAGAAAGTTTTTGAAAATGCATTCAAAATAGAAATTATGAAATAAGAAGGTCTAGATAATAAAGAAATATCATGTGCTTTAAATGCTTGAAGGAAAAAATACCTTAATAATTATAATTTAGTTTTGAATACGGTTATGCTTTATTGATCTTATTCCGTATCTGTATAGAAAAAATTTCAAAAAGTAGAGTATATGATTGATAATGTATTAACCATATATAAATCAAACTAAATATGTCTACACATAAATGTTTAATTTAAGTTAATCTAGAAAGTCTTGATAATTCAGAGATATTAGAAGATATTACTTTCAGCGATGCCCATGCTTTAATTTAACGATTATATTAATTTATGATATTCACAAAGAGTTTCTAAATGTACTTTAGGAACATAAAGACACATAGAAGTCAATATCCAGAATTTCCATACTCAACGCCTAATTAAGGAATCCATACAGCTGATGAACGAAATTGGTGCAATCAAGCATTAAAGTGTCATTTAGTCTTTCCTTAGAAGAAGCACACACAATGTATTTATTCCAAAAGCAATCATGCGTCAATGACGTATTCAGAGCTTATATCAGAACATTCCTAATTCAATGTCTAATACAAGGATAGAATAAATTCAATATGAAGAAGTGAACAACATGATTCAAGCTTCTCATATATATATATATATATATATATATATATAAGAATCACAAGTATAAAAAGAACTCAAGAGTGCATTGACGCAAATATCAAATGAAGATGACACAAAGATTACTTCAAAGGAAACATTTCATGACTCAGCGTCTACTACATTAAAGGAGACAATGTGATAGATTGAATTGATAGTAACAAAGCTATAATGGTTTGATGTTCACATCAGAGATAGAAAGGAAAAAATTCAAATTGTTTCACATACTCAAAGACGCACAAAATCTAATCAAAGTAGAATTTGCCTTATTTAGCCTCTGATGAGAAGAAGACAATGATAAATACACAATTATGAAGGATAATATTAAAGATATTTGAGATCACAATATTGAAGTATTAATGCTCACATTCGGGACAAAAGAAGAAACAATTAAAACTACACTCAAAGTTCAAGACGTAGAAGAATCAATCAAAGCAAATATCAAACGATCATGTGAACAAAGAAAAAAAATCAAAGCTTCAATTGTCACATTCTGAAGACTATATATAGATCTTGAAGATGAACAAGACAACACACAATTGCAAGAGACAAGATACAAAGGTTACATAGTGCATTCTTATTCTTAGTATGTATAGTCTTTCTTAGAGAATTTCTATATTTGTTGTTTAGAGCACTTATTGTTTGGGAAGTGAGTCTTATATTGTAAATTATTCACTCTGTGGAAATAACCTTGTGAGCTTTCACTATTGCTCAAATGTTTCTCACTTATTTAGAGGTTTTGATCTCATGGGGAGATTAAGACTGGTTTCCTAAAAAGGTGTTTAATACTTATTACCTGGAGACATGTCTAATGCTCGTTACCTGGAGAGGTGTATAATACTTGCATTTGAAGAGGTGTATAATACTTGCATTTGAAGAGGTGTATAATACTTGCATTTGAAGAGGTGTATAATACTTGCATTTGAAGATGTGTATAATACTTGCACCTGGAGATGCGCATAATACTTGCACCTAGAGAAGTTTATAATACTTGTGTTAATAAAGGCTCTTAAGTGAGTTACTTAAGGGGACTGGATGTAGCCCTAGTGTTTGAAGGTGAACCAGTATAAAACTTTGTGCATACTTCTTTCTATCACTTGCCTATTTTAATTTGTGATGAATTGGTGTTTTCGATTAACGAATTGAGTTCAGACTCCATTAAGGCCCCCTCTTCGGGAGTCAATTGTACCTAAAGATTTTATTTTTCTATTTATAATTATTATCTTGCATTGTACAAATATTCTGTTGATAGTGAAACCAATTTTTCAAGGGAGAAAACTATTAATTGGATGTAGGATTGATTGAATCTAAACTAGTATAAATCCTCATGTGTTCTTTATCTTTCTATATCTCTCTCCCTTTCATTGATTTTCAATCTCTTGTTTCAATAAGATTCTCAAACTGATTGCATTCTAATTTTCAGATTGAAAAAAGTTTAAAGAAAGGAATTTTTTAAGAAAAAGTTTTTAAAATCAATTCAACCCCTCTTTAATATCTCACAGTTTCATTGACTCTATGAGTTGAAAAATGTTATTCTCTCAAAAAAATACATCTTCTTATGAGTATTTTGATTGTTTTGGTAGAGTTTCTTTTGATTCTTAGACGTTTGATGTTTTCCGTTCCTATTAGGTAAGAGAAGGTATTCAAATTTAATTATTAATGATAGAGGGTTATTAATTGAATAGTTGAAAATTATGATGGGAAATGTTTGAGTTGAATTGGATGTGATGATGCTTTCATTGGTTTGGAATATGAATTTTGGTTTGGGATAGTAAAAATGAAATATGAATTTTGGTTTGGGATAGTGAAATTGAGTTATATAAGCAACAACATGCAACTTGTACATTAGATGAGTGTATCGAGATCTTCTAAATTTGTTTTGAGTTTATCAAACACCAAATTCTAGATTGCAATTTGTTCCTTAAATTTTGTAGATTTGTTGTTTCTACATATCTGGCCTCAACATAAAGTTTTTACTCAAATATTGTTCAAGTGAGGATCATTAGTGTGGATACATTGGACTATCACTTGAGAAACTAAAATAGATGTTGAAGTGATAACATTTTTCACTCAAACGTCTTGTATGGAATTCAAATAAAAAAAATGAAACAAATTAATTTTCTCTCCTATAGCGTGTAGTCAAATTAGTATGGAATTTACCAAAAATCTCATTAATAATGCACATGTTGATCTATATACTTACACTTCAAAATTTTAGAAACACAGTCTCGTAGATATTAAGTATCAACTTTTATGTTAAAGCAAATTACATCTATCTCCGAATTGCTTTTAAGATTGCATATATCTTTACCATTTTAATCCCTATACAGATATTACTTAATTCTTTGAAATACATTGCACTAATTTGTGTCACCTAAAAATATGTATTACATTGTATACCCTTGTAAAAATAGCTATTATAAGCATAAAAGACAAAATCACAACTCGTGAGGCTTACACTTGTTTGCACAATTAGCGTAACCAAAATACCGTTGCCACAGTTTGATATCAGTTGCTTTCTGAATTGTTTATTTCATTATTATTTTACTTTTCGATGGAAAAAGAAAATAATAATGGAAAATATATTTGGTTAGGTTTTAGAGCTCGTTTATACTTAACAATATTATTTTTTAAAATAAGTCCAAATAGAAGACAAGAAATAAAAAAAGGGCGTTTTCAATGAATTAAATGGTCTAATATGTTACTAGCAACGTCTCAATGTTTTATTTTCTTATCAGAAATCATAATTGAACGTCCCACATTTGCATTTTTTACACACCAATGGCACAAACATGAAAATTTTACACTCTGGTTCATGTCCACTGCACAACGCATCATAATGGGAAGCACGTGGTGAAGACGGAACAACGTTGGAAGAGTTAATTAAGGTAAACTAATCAGAAATTGAAGTTTGAAGTTTAATGTTTGGTTTGAAAAACAAATTTCACCTTATGGGATAATTTGGTCTTATAATTGCTTATGAGACAAAAATGATGGGAAAACGAATGAGGGGAAATAAGAATAAGAATGCATGCAACTTTCCTCATTTCGAAAGTTTTTTCCTCCAACCCCACAGATTTGTTGGACCATCTCCTCCCATAATATATGAAGCGCAGAAACTTAGACCCTTGTTTGAAATCATTCCAAACAAACAATCAAATCAAACAATCCAAAATATGTTTTTTTTTTTTACCTTAGATTATAATTCAAGAAATTTTTTGCCGGATCTCTACACCTCAATTTAGGTCTACACAGCTTTTAGTGTGTAATCATAATCTAGCTCACAAGATATTCTACATACATATATATATACTGTAATTCTGCATCCCATATCATCCATTCTAAAATTAAAAATGTTTCATTCCTCCTTCTTGACCAATTGTCTTGCAAGACTTTCACCAGAGGAAGCTTCCGGAAATGCAGGCTCTCCAAGATAAAATAATCAATTTAAATGCAAGGTAAAGTTGCCTACTATAGACCCATACAGAGAGGATCAACCATTCCTAAGATAACACACATAACAGGGGCTTTATAACACCAGGCTGTCTTTCTTTGTTTTGTTTTTTACAAATGTAATTTTCGATTTGGCTGAGAAAGAAAAAAAAATTTAACATAAGCTTGTCAAGAATCCAAGGTTCGATTTAAGATTGATATCTGACCTGAGTCCCCATTGAACAAGAAAACTTCTAGAGGGACATAAGGCGAAGACATTGATGCTCCAAACCTGTAGCTAGGTTGTAACATTTTGCTACCTTTTGCGCATGAAATCGTTCTAAGACGTGGCCCAGTTCTCATTTGCCAGATCTGCACGATATTATCAATCAAGAAAACGAATTAAATTTCCATCAAGTAAATAACACTACAGGTAATGTTCAGTAGGAAAATGTTAAAATTTAAAAAGGTATGATGCTCTCTTTCCCTCACAGTGCTTCTCTTCACGGCAGAGAACACATACCCTAACTCACTCTACACTCTGAAATCACTTACAACCGAACACCACACCCACATTCACTCACAACTTCAAAAGAAGATTGTAGAGGATACAGAAAGCTAGAGAACCTTTTCATTATTCTCCAAGAACATACAACAAGACCTATATATAATTCTGGTTTTAACACAAAACCAGAATTAACTAAACAACAGAATTATTAAATTTGTTTAAAAAATTGTTATTACAATAGGTATTACAGAAAACTTGTTCAGTAATTTATGCACAACAACGGAATGAAGGGGGTCAGTGTTACACTGACAGTAAACAAGAGAAGAAACTGTTATGTTATAGCAATATGATTTTTAATGGCACAATTGCAGCAAACACTTACCCTTCCAATAGTTTTTATAAAAGAGATGAAAATATATAGTCCACTTATAATGCAAGGTAAAAAACTAACCTCAATTATTCCTTTTCTAGGTGCATGAATAGCTAAACACAAGGAATAATCACTCTTTGATGGTTCAGAGTAAGAAGAGCTTGATGATCCAATATCTTTGTTCACCAACATCTCCATGAATAGACAGCTGGCATCCCTATATCCCTGCAAAAATACTAATTTTCATTTCGGTATTTCTTTTGGGAACAGTGAGGTGGTAAGGGTAAAAAAGTTCAAGAGCAAACCTTCCATAAGCGCACCACCACAAGTGCTTGAGTATCAAGCAGCAATATGCGACCAAGTGAATCTGTTATAGCAGCTAATGTACCACTGGGTGATAAGGTAAGCTTCTCACCTTTCCTAGGGTGATCTATTAAACTTGTCAGAGATGAAGCTGCATTAAACCATGAAGGAAAAAGTCAGATAATAGGATTTGAATTTAGAAATGGTGCCACAATAATGGAGAATATTAGCTCTACATTTTCTCTTTGATAGGGTCCAGTAGGTTCAGCTATATCTGTTTCTAACAGAATGTGCAAAGGAATTTAGCTAAGTATTCATTAATTTTTTATGACACTTATAACGAGCTTCTCAATATTGCAATACATCAATTCCACACCAATGTTGATAATATACCGAAATGGAAAAGAGAGGTGTGCTGTAAATTGGTTATTCTGCAGAACTTTCTTGTAACAATCATATAAGTTTCTAACCATTTATTAATTTTTAAGACATTTATAACAAGCTTCTTAGCATTGCAGAACATCTACTCCACCAAAGCAGCAGCAATAAGATGCCAAAAGAGAAACGAGACGTGATCTAAAATAAAATGGTTATTTCTGCAGAAATTTACTTAACATTCATTTAAGTTTCTAATTGTAGAACACACTCCCCTGCCTACAACCCGCTCCCAAAAAAAGACAATAACTACAGAAGAACATGACATAAAAATGAAATATAAAAGGCTGAAAAGAGGTATGCAATATGAAGGCAATGAGATATGAACCCATTCCAGAAGCATTCCTTTCCATGTTAAGATAATAAAATGTAACCTATCCACTCATGAGGTTTTCAGCAGAAGAAGCCACTAGAGAGGGTGCATCCTTTTGCTTTTGTCTCAAACTCACTAGTAGTGTAACGTTCTTAAAGTCTAAATTTCCTAGTGGGAGTCCCTTTCTTCAAGTTATAGTTATAAAATCATTGCACCACTTTTCTACTGTCTGAAACAACCCATTTTAGCATGATAATACATAATTTTTTTTTCCTTTTACAAGGACTCACCATCCTCTCTATTATACAGATAATAATTTGCAGGAGCCTGTTTTTTAATCACAGAAGACAAGCACTAAAATGGGTGTTACTCCTACCTCGGGCAAAAGGCTGAGGCTTCTGATCTGATTTCCTTGGAGGATTCTTTGGAGAGGACGGTTCAGTCCGCCATATCAACTTCGAAAAAGAACTTAATGTGGAGAATGTCGCTGGTACAACTTTAGACAGGATTGCTCCCACTAAAGACCTGCCTTTGCTCTCAGAAAGTCTTCCCAAAGGATAAAAAAATAACAGGGTCAATATAATACTTATTACTATGACTACAAAAAGGATTTCATAGAGCAAATCAAATCAGAGTACATATTGTTATAGAAGTAGCATAAAATTATACCAAATAATCCACCAAGTACCTGTATGCTGAAATCACAGCATCCTCTCCTACAGCCACTGCACAATAATAACGTTGACTTGATGACTGCCCAACAATAAAAGCAGCTGAATTCAAATACAAGAAATAATTTCAGAAAGCTCCCATTATCTACGGTTCAAACAAAACCACAATCATGCTGTCACACGATAAAAAGAAATGAAAGATAATCACGATATTGCCAAAAGTGATACTATGAGTGAGAGATATTGCCAGAGGGAAAAAGAAATTTCTAAAACCCTACCAACACCTGAACATGTATACCACAAATAAAAGACACAAAAAATGCGGTTTCACTAATCTTACATGATGCTAAGAGATACTAAATGATTTGATGATAGTTTCCTCCAATCACTCTTGTGTACCTCTATTGTCTGGATTTCATGAAAATAAATTCAAATGATCACCATTACCATGGCAGACAAAAAGCAATCAGTTAAGAGAATTTACCTGTTGTTCCATAAGTGGAGGTGGCATTATGCCAGTAATTGCTGCATCAGAACAGGTACCATTCTTACCAATATTCCACAACTGATAAGGTATTTTTACATCAGTATTTCCAAAGTCCTCTGAATCTTGGCTCTTTGGTTTTTGGTCCCAAAATCGAGAGTGTGCTTCTTCAAACCATTGCTGCAGCATATTCTGCATTTCAAAATAGCAAAGCCTACAATTAGACCCATAATCAGCTACCACAATCCAAAAATTCAGACAGCAATATTGACATCCAAATAAAATGGACTATTCCAATACCCAGAAAGGAAGAAACAAAACTTTTCCAACAGACTATATTTCAGGGAAGTTGTAATAGGCAAGATACAGAAACCAACCAGTGTTTACCTGAACATCAGAACCATCAAAACGGGCAATTACACCTGGCATAATGAGACAAAACTCTTCTGAAGAGGTATCTTGAATCAAATCTTTCTTTGTTCCACGAACTCTTAACTTTAAAACTCGTCCAGGATAAATCATCTACAGGGAAGAAAATTGATATAAAACCTATGATTAACATAATGCCAAAAAGGGGACAAATATGCATGCAGACTTTCATATTACCTGTTTTTTATACCTTACCTATTTGCAAAATCTTAAATTTGTACCACAAATTTCTATTTTAAACAGTTTTTTTTGGTATTTTTCCCATACGTTATTGGTCAATGAAACTCTTATGTTTCAAGCGGTAAATATTTTGGAAAATGCTAGAAGGTAAAGAACAGAAATGGAAAATGATAGAAGGTAAAAAACAGAATTTCTGAAACACACAAAAGTATAAATTTTTTCTCTATCTTAGAGCAACTATTTCTCTCTTCACTCACTTGTGACTCACCAACTCCTGTCATAAATGGTTAACAAGTCATTCTTAAAATACCATTATTAAAATACTTTTTACTTCTATACAGAGGAGGATGGATGAAGGCAGACTGATCCGGCGTCCTAGTAAGGCAGAGTAACCAGCACATTAGTTATTGAAAAATTAACAGTCAAAATTGTAAATAACTTTAGAGTTTGTCATACATACACGTGTATGATTTTATCACACTTAAAGCACTAATTTTCTAATAAATGGTTGTCCTTACACTTTATCTCGTGAAATGCATCTCTTCACTTTAGAGAAGCCAAATTTGGTCCTCTGTCTGAACTAAGGATTTGACTCCGTTGAGGTTAGGAAATGTACTTTAGAGAATAAAGTACATTAATTAGAAAGTAGAAACGGTTGATATTGTAATTAACTACAAATTTATCATATATAAACTTGATTCCATCACAACTCACAACCACCGATTTTGTAATCAACCATTGTGAGTGCACTCCTCTAAAGTGAACCTCCTCACTTTAGAGGGAGGCTCTGAAGCATGGGAAACTTCAAAGAATAAAGGATATATAACTCTAGCTTAAGACCTAAATCAATCCCACAAAACTAATTTGTAAAAGCCAACTTATAAGGTGAGGATTATCCTCACTACATACTTCAATTCGACCACATGAGTAGTCAATGTGAATCTACAACACACTACTACTGCACATCTCAAACGTGAAATTTTCAAGACTTTGACATTTGTGGATGGTCCGATAAAGTGACCCACTAGACCCAGTACCAATAACTACGTTAAACTCTGATTTGATCCTAGTATTTGTGCTTAGGACATAACTCTATTACTTTAATTTGAGCATAGGACAGACACGGGGTGTGAGGTGGAAATTACCTCTACTTGTATGCTTTAATTTAGTGATATCATATTACTAATCAATATGGATCTCAAAAAATATCCATTGATAAGAAAATCAATTATTGAGATTCGTGCAAATTACAAACACATGCATAACAAACTACGACATAAATCTCAACGATTACAACTGCAATTCATCACGCCTCGTTGTATTCAAACAATCACATCGTTCCAACTGAACAACACACAGACGTCTTCCAGTTCTCAAATAGAAAAATTCTCCCTAAAAATCATCACACAGTGAACAAGACGCCGAAATGGCAGCAAAAACATTACCTGGCGATGAATCAAATCTCCCCGCAGGGAATAGAGCAGGAGGTAGCCGGAGGAGGTGCCGGCGACGATGACGCGGTGGTCTCGGAAGGCGAGCCACTCGAGGGCGGTGATTGACTCGGCGTCGATGGGGGAGAGGTCAGGTCGGATCTTGAGGGGAGGGGCGACGGCGGAGTTGGAGGACCAGGAGAGGAGGAGGATGGTGGAGCGGTTGGCGAGGAGGATGGAGTGGTTGTCGATGGCGCAGAGGACGTGAGGGGTTTCGACCAGCCAGTGAGGTTTTCCCGCTCCGAGCTCGCCCAGTTCATCGCATGCTATGCACCCCAACTCCGTCTTGTACGATCGCTTCGCCATCGCTTCTGAGATTCTTCTTCTCGCCCACGAATTGTTTCTTCTACACAAACCCAAACGAATAATGGATTTTAACAGACTCAGTTATACAAGGCACAACTTACGTAAAGCTCAAACAATTATTCGGGTCGGGTTCTCTAAGAAGGTGAGACTTCGTATATCTTTTGGTTTTATCGATTTTGGGAAAATTCACGCTCTCATATTATTTGGCAAATTCTACCTTCACCTCAATAATAAAATAATATGAATTTTTTTTTCTCTTTCTTAAAAATTTAAATATCTTAATTTTCTCCTAACCTCATACCACATCCTTTCATTTTTTTTATTCTTGTTGTTCTCGTTTGCTGGTCTTAGTCAGACTAGGAAGTGAGCTCCAGGTTCAAGCGACTTTACTTGGTTGTTGAACCGAGATGAAAACGTCTTGTGATGAAGGGGTTCCACCTATTGATCACACCCAACGATCAAGTCAGTGAGGGCATTTAAACTATAAATTGATATCAATGTAAGGTTCAGAAAGTTTACCTTTACTTGAGGTCTTAAACCCCTTTTACAGACATTCCTTCAACGATTTTCATCAACAAGAATATTATTTCAACAACAAAAATATAATTTCAACAGTAAAAACATTATGTTAATGTGTACCTTTATTTTTCAGGTACAATGTCACATCATTCCTAACGAATTTTATTTGTATTTAAAATATATATACACTTCAATTAATTCAGTTATTTCCGTATGATTTTACTTTTAATTATCTTTTCCATATGGATTACCAAATATCTAGGCCAACCTCGTGACACGTCATTGGGCACATACTTGCCCCAGGTCGAGTTGGATATTTATCACATGGCCTGTCTAACTGAGCTACTACACTCAAGTGCTTGAGCTGAGGATCCGAGCACTTTCGACCAGTACACTTGTAGTCGGCATACCCCCTTTATTTCTTCAAAGTGACAACACCTTCATTGGTTTCCAAAACTTTTGTCATTGCAATTGTTTGAGAAATGAGTGGTTGAAGCGGATAGAAGGACTTCCATTGTTGTAAAGGTAAGTTTAATTTTTTTTGTTTTGTGAATCATCACACCATTTTTGCATATTTTATTTTTCCTCTTTTGCATTTATTATACAGTCTAGTTTTCATTTTTTTAATAGCATGTCGGATTGGACAATCCGGTATGCATAACTTGATTTGGATATACATACTGAATTGTACAATCCGGTATGTATCATCGGATCCGGAGAATGCATACTGGATTGTACAATTCGACTCCATTAAACCCCTTTCTAGATTCAATTGAACCTTCGGAGTTCTCTTGGATACTTGGGGAAGTCACTTCTTATGCCTTTGAGTTTACTTATAGGGATAAGGTGGAGGAGTTTATATCCTCCTTTAGTGTATGTTATGACAAGAATGGTTGAGTTCATTGCGGCCAAACCTTTCACTAAGGGTGACCGAGTATTCATGAAGCTCCAGCCTGATGTTGGGGACTTCACCTATGTCAACAAGTACTTTCTCATAGAACTTAATATTATGTTTCCCTTCTCACCTTTTGAGTATCGTATGTTGATCGCCATGAATGTGGCACTGAGTTAGTTACATCCCAATAATAGGGCCTTCTTCAAGGCTTTCTAGGTACTTTGAACCTACCTTCAAATACGTCTCACTATAAATGCTTTTATGTATTTTTACCAACTAAAACATGGTGCAAAGGTTGGTTAGGTTTTTCTAAATCGAGTCCAATATAGTCCTCTTTTTACAGTTTACTATTCTTCTTTTAAGAACTTTAAAAATAAATTCTTCAAACTGAAATGTGTGTCATACGAAAAATAGAAACGCCTTTTCTTTTATCCAAATTTCACCCATAGATTTCCTTTAGATTGGCAAGGGGTGGATAATTTTAAGTCTAAGGTCGAGTATTTGCTCCCTCCCATTGAGAGAGTAGATATTGAGATCATAAAAAATCTTTCTTGTTCGATTAATAGTGTTGACCAAGAAGATCTTGCTTTGATGAATCCAATTTGTCATGAAGATTTGAAGTTGTATGTGTCTAGGTAGATTTTGATGTATCTCTTTGCAATACATTATGGTCCAAGTCATTTCAAAAGCTATCTCCTTGAAAAAAGTTTTATTTCTAAATCTGCTATATTTTTTAATCAGTTGATTCAAGATTTAAATTTGTTAAAATTAATTCTATTAAAGTCTTCTGACTATAGTAAGTATTTTTAACAAATTGATTTATTGTATTAACAGGTTGAAAATACTTAAATTTTTTAAAGATTTGAAAACTTCTTTATTTCTATTTTGTCTTTTCTGTTTAGTCAAATCAACAAGATATTTCGATAAAAGAACCGATTTAAATCTGTTGATTTCTTTTGTTAAAAGAAAACAATTAGTTATTTAAAAAATTCAATTAAATGTTTTTAACATATTTCTGTTACTTTAACTAAAAAGATTTCATTTGATACATTTATTCTCATTAAATGGTCAAACCGTATTTGCAAACATTAATATCATATATATGGAGATATATGATCATTTAAAACCTAAGAATTTCGTAAGAGAGAAAAACTTCATTTTTGAAATCACTCTTGGAGATTATTTTTTGCTTCTTCGATCATTCTTGTGTTGTAAAGAAGGTTTTATAGGTTTGCATTATTTTCTCTACTTCATCTGTAAAAATTCAGGTGTTCTCAAACCTTTATTCTTTCTTTGTATTCATTCTTGTATTGTAAAGAAGGTTTTATAGGTTTGCATTTTTTTCTCTGCTTCATCTGTAAAAATCCAAGTGTTCTCAAATCTTTATTCTTTCTTTGTATTCTGTCGTAGCAGATTCAGAAAGGGTTTCAGAATTTATGTTGAGTGGTTAAGAGTGTGCGTTCTTGTAGGGTTCAAGATCAATACTCTTGGTTGTATCTTTTGAAAACTTTGTGTTTGGTTTAGTGAATTCTCAATGATTTTGCTAAAAACTGGATGTAGTTCCTTATGTAAGAGTGGACCAGTATAAATCATTTGTGCAAATCTTTCTCTCTCATAATTGCTTTATCTGTTGTTTTCCAGTTTTCTACCTTTAGTTCAATGAGTTAAATAAACATAAAAATTGGTTTATAGTTTGTGTATATGCTTGTTGTTCTTTTATATGTGATTGAATGGAGAAATCAATCTGTTGATTTTATTAAGTTTTCAATTTGACTCCATCTTTTGCGAAAATCTTTTGAAAATAATTAACCCCTTCTTGTTTTGGCCAAAAATTCTAACAATTGGCATCAGAGTTAAGTTCTTATGTGTTATTCAAGATTCGATCCTAAACTGTATTTTTAAATGGCTGAAAAACTTCCTTTTGGTTGTGGGGTTTCCATAAAAAAACTGCCAATGCTTTATGGAGTAAACTACCAGTTCTAGAAAGTCATACTGAAATTTTTTGTTGCATCAATTGATAGAGGGATCTGGGATGTTATTATAAATGGGCCCTTTATACTGAAACATGAAATTGGTAAAATGTTTGTTGAAAAACCTTGGTCACAGTGGACTGAGACTGAAGGAAAGAAAGTTCAATATGACTGCATAGCTGGAAACATTATAACCTTTGCATTAAGTTCTGATGAGTTTTATAGAGTTTCTCAATGTTCTTCAACAAAGGAAATGTGGGACATCCTGGAGGTAACCCATGAAGGAACAATTGACGTAAAGAGAGCAAAGAAGCATGTCTTGATTCAAGAATACAAGTTGTTCAAAATGCTAAAAGGGGAAACAATAGCATATGTGCATAAAATATTTACTCACATAGTAAATCACCTCATAGGTCTTGGCAAAATCTTTGATAAAAAGGAGTTGAACACCAAGATTCTCAAATACTTGGACAGGTCATGGCAACCAAAGGTCATTGCCATCTCTCACTCAAAGGATCTAACCACCTTGACCACTACCTCCTTGTTTGGAAAACTCAGAGAACATGAGCAAGAAATGAACAGGGTGAATGAGGAAGAAACTGGAGAAAACAAGTCAAAGGGATTGCCTTCAAATTAGTTGTCCAACAAACAAATCTGGAATCTAGTGACTGCAGTGATACTGAGACACTCAACCCGCTCACAAGAAATTTTGGTAAGTTCTTGAAAAAGAATAACAAGGACAAATCACAATCATCAAACAAGTATAATCCAAAGAAATCAACTGATTTTAATTCTTCTAATTACACTTGTTTTGGCTATGGGAAGCAAGGACATATCAAAATTGAATGTCCAAATGTTGTAAACAAAGAAAAAGCTTTTGAAAGATAAAAGGAGAAAAAAAGGGAAAGCAAGAAGAAGATACATTGCATGGCTAAACAATGATGACTCTTCCTCTAACTCAACATCAAGGGATGAGGAAGAGGAAAATCTGCGTTTGATGGTGAAGGATGATTTTGACACAAGTAGTGTAAGCTCTAACTCCTATAAAAACTTTGAAAATTATAGTTAATTGCTTGATGCTTTTAAGGAAACACATGAGGAAGCTAACAAGTTGGCTTTGTTAAACAATCGGTTTAAAGGTTTAAACAACTGGTTAGAAAATAAAGTCAAGTCTTTAGAAGAAAAGTTAAACAACTTTAAAATTAATTTTGAAAATCTAAAAATCATTTATAAAAACTCTTCTTGTAAATGTGCTGACAGAAAAGGTTGCGAAAACTATGACTCCCTCTAAAAGAAGGTCTAATATCTTATAAAAACCATGGACAAGTTTTCAAGTGGGCAGTCAAATCTGGAAGCAGTTCTTGGATATCAGAACTGTTTTTTGGGAAAGTTGGTTTGGGCTATAATCCAAACACCATAAACAAATCTTTCATAAGCTTTTTTGGAAAAGAAGAACCATTGTCTAAACCTGTAGTAAACTATTTTTATTGTTTAAAAAGAGGATGTACTATTAGATCTTGTAGAGTTAGAAAATATGATTTACCAAAGGGTCTTGTAAAGTTAATGCTTAAAAGTTTAATTAATAGTACTGGACCCAAATTAATAAGGGACCAAAACTTGTTCCTTAAATTGTTTTGCAAGAATCTTTGATAGTCAGAAAACATCTCTGGTATTTTCACAATGGTTGCTCAAAGCACATTATTGGGGACAAGAATAAATTTGTGGATTTACACCTCAAGCATAAAGACTATGTTACATATGGTGACAATAACCGAGGGAGAATCCTTGGCAGAGGCACAATAAATCATTAGAACATGTTTTTTTCAAAGAAGTGTTGTATGTGGAAGGGCTAAAAGACAATCTTCTAAGCATAAGCCAATTGTGTGACAAGGGTTATCACGTTACATTTAAATCAAATTGTTCTGTGATATGCATGCCAAATTCACATAATGTTAAGTAGGTTGGTAAAAGGTTTAACAGTGTTTATTTGCTTAATATATTTGATTTTGCATTTAATATTGGTTTTCTTTTAACCAAACATGAGGAATCTTGGTTATGGCATAGAAGGATAACTCATATTCACATGCATCATTTAAATAAGGTAATTTCAAAAATCTTGTTGATGGTCTACCACAAATCAAGTTTGAAAAGGATCAAGGGAAAACAAGTTAAAAATTCTTTCAACATCAAGACCTCTTGAGCTGCTTCACATGGATTTATTTGGTCCTTCAAGAATTATGAACATTGGTGAAAATTATAAACAATTCAAATGGGTAGAGCAAAAAGAGTAATTCACCATAAAGAAAGTTCATCTTCGGTTAGGGAAGGTTTGGAGCCAACTTGAACCAAAAGAGCGAGGTTTGAGATTCGCTTAGGCTTGGCTTAAAGCCAATCTTAAGCCCAAGAAGACTTCAAGGAAGAAAGGATTGCACTGGACTCAACTTGAAGTGAATCCCTACCTAATCTCTGGACATCTAAGTCTAAGGAAGCCCAAAAAAGAGCTTGAAGCCAAAAAAAAAATCTTCAACATGAAGAAAGCCAATATACTGAGATCGGCTTGCACAAAACAGAAGTGGAATCTACTAAAACCCTTCACTAAAATATATAAATAGAGGGCCTTTGTGCCTCATTCTAAAGCATCAAGGGTTAAAGAGAATAAAAGGCTCAAAGCTCATATCAAGGGTTCAAAGTACCTAGGCTTAGAAGAGGTTGAATCATAGAGTCAATTAAGGTCATAAGACCAAGCCTCAAGGCTGAAACAAATATAAACTCTGAAGGAGAGGATAAAAATCCTAAGTTGACCAACAACATCCAGGAATCCATGTTTGTTGTTCTTAAATTCTCATTCTTGTGCCTCATTGTAAGTTATGAGTTGCTAAACTTATCCTGTTGGGATTGAAAAGCAATGTGATATTTCTAAAGTTATTTTTGTTTATGGATGATGTTTTTATTTGAGTTTCAAGTTCTATTAGTTTGATAGTATGCTTAATGCTTAATGGTGAGGAACGATTGTTGATTCCTTTGGACCATGAATGAGACCGAAAGGCAATTTAATGTATCTAAATCCTATCAAATCAACCATATATGTCAATTGTCAGGAATGGAGTTGAGCATATGGCTTGAACTATTCCATCTTAATGCAACAATAAGTTATTATGATGCAAGAAATTTATTATGATAGTTTATGGTTCTAGATAACCCCGTGCAAGGAATTGAATTAGTTTGGCCATATGAAACAATGAACTTGAACAAACATACCATTTCTAAGTAACAATAATAAAAAAAGATTCACAAAGTTCTTTTAGTCCTAACACTTGTGTCATATTGCCATCCTTCTACTTCATTCATTTGTCAAAGTTTCGCTTTCACTAAATATTATATTAAGATTGGTGTATTTATTTACAAAAATATGAAACCAACTTTTATCTTTATTTTGAAAGTTATTACTGCTTTGGTAAACTTTAATTCCTTATGGATACGACAACTCTAATATATACTATAGTTGACTTAGTTCATTTGCCGAGAAAATAATTTTAAATTTGTCCCCATTAGCAAGATGTGTTCTTTGGAGAAAAAAATGGAAAGATGGTAGAGATGTCAACAAGGGCAATTACTAATGGTTGTCTACTAAAAATGAATAAATTTCGCAAGTTCTTAGGATGATAACTTGTTCTTGTACAAGTTTATGTAAATGACATAATGTTCAGTGCAACCAATGGTTGCTTGTGTGAAGAATTTGTATCAAATATGTAGGGAGAATTTGAGATGCTCGTGATGGACGAGTTGACTTAATTTTTATGAATTCAACTCAAGCATATGAATTTGTGCTAAGTACTACACAAACTTGTTGAAAAAGTTTAAAATGGATATTGCAAAGAAGTTGCTACAACTATGTCTAGAAACTGCTATTTAGACTTTGATGAAAGAAGGATAGTTGTTGACACAACTAAATTCAAAGGGTTGATTGGGTCAATGCTATACCTGACAACCAATAGACCTCATATCATGTTTAGTGTTTTCATGTGTGTAAGATATCAATCCAACTTCAAGAGTCACACAACAGTGCTGCAAAAAGAATTACAGAATTCCTAAAAGGAAATATCAATGTTGGATTGTGGTATCTAGGTGATGTTCCTTTAACTTTAGTTGGTTTGACTTTGTAAGTTGTAAGCTTGACAAGAAAAGTAAAGTGGTACTTGTGACAATCTTGAAGGTATTTTGGTCTTTTAGCACAATAAGAAGCAATTATGTGTTGCTTTTTCAATAGTTGAAACTAAATATATTATTGTTGGGAGTTATTGTGCGCAAATTCTCTGACTGAAACAAGGTACCTCTAATGTGTGATAATATTGGTGTTATAAATTTGACAAAAAAATCAAATTGAACACTAACAAACCAAACATATTTATTTTTCAGTTTCATTAAAGATTATCTAAATATGGTAGATTTTACATATGCTAATTGATTAGACGATGTGATCGTTTGTGTAGTACTAATATTTCTATTGAGTCTCTACAAGTGAGACTATCATTTAATAGTCGTTCGACGCACTTATTGTGTCATTTGTGTCAAACCTAAGAGAGTCGCATCTATGCACTACTTTGGTGGAAAAGTAGAACAAGTGATCCTCTGTTGGACTAAGGTAATTTTAAAGAAGTTGGAGGAATGAAGAATGAGGATAAAAGGAAGATAAAGCTTAAGGGGATAAAGCTTAAAAGTAGTTATATGGGAAAGAAAAATATAAGGAGATAAAACTAAAAAGGAAATGAAAGAAGTATCAAGCTAAGGGGGAGCTTAGATAGAGAAGTTAGAGCTCAAAAGACGATGTTTGTTAAAGAGTGAGTCGAGCTTTGAAGATGAAGATGAAGAAATAAGATTTTTTCTTTTTATTTTGTTTCCTATTCATTCTTTTCACTCCAATAAAGTGTAACAAACTAAATTATAAAGTCGAATTTTATTCATTCTTTGATTCTTTATTCAATCTAATTTGTAATCATACAAAAGACTTTTAATTCCCATCAAACTTGTGCTAACATGTTTATTATTGTGAAACTTTATTCTTTTTCAAAATATGCATGTTTAAATTGTATTATTTTAAGCACCATGAAAAAAGGGAGGAGATTGTTAGAGTAAAGTGAAACAAATCTCATTTGATTTTGATTAAGTGCTTTGTAACAAAGTATAAAACAAGACTTTATAGAACATCATCAGATCTTGACATATGCAAGTGTTTCAAATAGATATAGCGCACCTTGCACACATATCTTCGTTTAATAAACCAATGTTTGGGAAGATGATTAAGATACATAGTCTGAAACATTTCATGATAGATGTCAATATTATAAACATTTATTCTATGTATGCAAAGAATGTTTGTTTCTTCTTTCTTACAAGAGGATCTCACAAAGATATGTCTACATTAAAGACCTCTTGAAAAACACGCTAAAGTTTCTCCACATCAACAACATTTTAGAAAAGGTGAAATGTTAGCTTTGTGAAGACCATCAACCTTGTAAGGTCCTATACTTTACTCCAGTTTGGGGAAAAAGATATATCACCTAGGTTTGATAAGTTATGTCACTTATCAGAATGTTGTTTGAAGAATAGATATGTAAGTAATGCTTCATGAAGAACACTTAATGCATCTCTATGTTTGTACATGAACAAACACAACTTGGAGAGGAAGAACTTCTCTATCTCTCACAATGGCTAGAAAAGGATTCTCAAGCACTTTCTCTAAAAATTCTAAATATAAAAAAATCTCTTGTAGAAGAAAGGTTAACAACCATAATGTTTTAATATGCTTGAAATCCTTAAAATTCTTGTTCCCTAACAATAAAAAGATCAATGTTGTGTTCACTAGCAACCTAAATGAGTATTCTTGATTTTGTATTCGTGACGTTACCCCTCTTTTAGAGAGTGAACTTGTGATCTTTTATATCATTTTCTTTATAACCTATGGTCTTAGCCGAGAGTGGTTGTATTATAAACAAAACTCAATCTTGCATTCCAAGCAATACTCGATCTTAGTCAAAAGTGACTACATTCTAAATAATACTTCGTCTTAGACAGGAATGACTACAGTCTAAATAATACTCATTTATTATCCAAAAGTGACCAAGCCCAAATAATACTTGTCTTGTACATTGTAGTTATAGTTTGGTAGTAGAACTTGACTGTGTTGATCAAGAATTAGACATAGTTTGAATTTTAAAAAATCTAGTATAAAGACAACAAATGTAAATCTCTCTTTACCTTAATCTCTTTCTATTAGATATTATTGATTTGTAACTAAGAGAATTTTTTTCTAAATCATGTTATACAACTTTTTTATAATGCGTATGTTAGCTTAAAATTGCATATGCATCTTCATCAAACGATTTTCTTATAAAACTCCTTGACAACATGTCTTTCAAATTAAAACTTTGTCTAACCACTTTTACCATACACAAGTTTTTCAAAAAATTCAAAATGTTATTGTATTCCTGTCTTTCCACACCAGTGTACATAAATTTTTATTTTCTAAAACACTTTATCACTCAACTCTTGTCAAGCTTAAGAGTTAGTGATGCACAATCACCTAAGATGATTTCACTCACTTACATATAACAACTTTTATGTTAAGTGCACATTTAGATAAGTAATCAAGCAATGAAACACTAATTAAGGTCATATTTTAAACAGTCACACAAATAAACAAATCTCATCAAAGTAGTATAAATATCTTCATACATACATTATTCATTAATTATACATTTATTACCTCATTTATATATCATCTAACTTCAGCATAAAGTATATTTCAAGATACCTTCACTCATTGGTCAAGTTCCCATAAAAGAACTTCAACATAATAGGAAAGAGATATTCCAACATATAAAGAGTACATTGATACATGCTTATCAAAATCTAGGGTTAACCCGTAAATCTGCATGCGTTCAAGAATCTATTGATGGGTCACAAGTTAACTTGTGTATATTCGTTTTTTAGCAAAATCAAACAAATTCAATAGAATCGGTAAAACTCGAGAGTCACCTCACCTTGTTGTCACCTAGCCTCGCCCTGCCTTGCCGTCACGTTCTACTCTACTTTCATTTTTAGGTAGGTTTTGCAATTGGAATGGGTTGAATCTAAAATTTTAAAAAATATATATTTAGGATTAGCTCGAATTTGTAATTAAAAAAGCCATTGAGATTTTAAGATTATGTTAATTTTATTTGGTGTTTTCTTTTTTTTTATTTGGAGTCTGGTGTAGTTGAAATATTTTTTTTTTATTGTTTGCATGTGTTCAACAAATTAAGATGTGAAGGCAGTGTTGGTACTCTACATCACTATAACATTTGTGTTATTTTAATTATTTAATTATAATAACTAATTTATTTTAATATTTTGGAATTGGTATATATATTTTTTTGAATTTTTATATAAAATAGACTTACAAGTCTACTAGTTGAATTTAGATTCGAGTTTACACACCTCTCACGAATCTACATAGACTGCCCTTGCAATCCGAAACTTGTAGAGTTACAAGAACAAAAGAGAACTAGGAAAAAATACATATTATACTGCAGTAAGCCATTTGCTTACAATGATAAAATGCTATATTTTATTTACCAAAGACCAATAAAGAGTACCTGAGTACCGCTGAGTCACAAAAAACTGTAGAATGGAGAAGCATTGGTTCGTTTGCAACATGCACGATGGGTGGAAGAAAGGTTATGAAGTGGGAAGAAAGTCAAAAATTAAACATACACTTTAGGTATTTGAACCATGGTAGTAGAATCGAGATACAAGTAGTATATTGGAGAGCTGATATTATGAATCGTAAATCGTTTCGTATCGTGAATCATAAGATTCATAAACATTAAAACATTTAATATATACTTAAATATATAAGATATGTATATATATATATATATCACACAATTTCACCAAAACAACCTCTATAGTGCATACATGTTATTAAACAAATTATGTCTATCTTTTTTTATTTACTCATTTTTTAAAATCTACACTGATTCACACAATACGGAATCGTTTCGTTTCGGGATTCAGCGATTCTTTGTGCGAATCGCATGATACAACTAAGATTCAGGGACGAAAAAGATTCTTCACACGATTCGTATCGTTGGAGAGTGAAACCGTATCGTTTCGTAAGATACATATCGTGAATCGTAAGATACTAACTACTATGATTTGAACATGTTTACTTTTGAATATCATTCCAATAAAAAAAAAACTTTGATTTTGACGAATTAAGATTCACATTCATATTAAAACATAAAAGGATTACAATACACGGATTGAATCACAATAATTTACCCTATCCTTGTTTACTTTAATTCTTCTTATACTTCTTTTTATCCCCCAAAATAAAGTTATATCTATTTTAAAATGAATAAAGGTACTCAATCATAAAATAGTGAAATTGAAGCAACAAAAAGATGCGATTGCCCACAAATTAGTCCATGATCCTTAAAGCTTCAGGGTCTAGGATTGGCAAAAATCCATTTACATCCTTTCTATTGCACACACTTCCAGTTGGTAATGTAACTTTCATACAAAAAGGACCTTAAGTCTACAATACCTTAACCTTCAGATGAACCAATGACAAAATTAGATACTCAAGCGAAGTACTCTTCGGGGAGATAAAATTTTAAACCAATGGCCTGAAATCAGTGAAAATGAATAAATAGATTAGACAAAGAACATGCAAAGTTTGAAAAGCAATTTCTAAATCAAACAGTAAAATAAGGAGTAAGTACAAACTCAGACGTAAAATACTATTCAGAGTGGACATGATGCTTAAGGTAATAAATAATATTCACAATTGGATGCAGTAACCACCCATAAATTTTAAAACTATTCATTGAGAGAAATGCGCTCACATAAGATTTACTCATAAAAACCGATCATTTTCTAAATGGTGCATGAATCAGTCAAGAAAAAGGGTGCTTAAGCGTCGGGCAAATAAAAAAGTGAGATAGTTGACTTTGTTGGCTAAGATAGTTGGACTACCTCTGCAAATTTAATATCTGCATCACTGTGATCTGATCGTCTCCCGGCTGCATCACCAACATAAAAGGATCTACAACATTGAAAATCCATCTTTAAGATTTTCATCACTTCATGGATAAAATATGGTAATATTCGAAACAAAAGGAATAAAAAAAAGCATAGCATCAATTGAACTATTGAATGGAAGAAAAACTAACTGATCCATATCAATGACAATGCCAGAGTTGAAGTGTTGCTCCATAAGATGCCACATCCCTGGTTTGGGTTTGCGAAAAGCATCATCATTCGTTTTGACTGCTCCTGATTTAAGACCAACCCCACAAGCTATAAAAACCTGTACAGATAAAATACAAATACTGAATCGGCTTGTTGTGCATTGCCTAAATATTATTGAAAACGAATGGGCTACAAAGTCTTTATTTTACCCCTTGATTATGTGTTACATAGAAGAACTCCAAAATACATCATGCACCTTACATGATCTGGACTATAAATGATGTGTATCTATTTGTTCTGATCCAATGATAACTTGTACAAGGTTTATGGATACACCTAGCTTAAAAGAGTTACATGCCATAATTACTCCTGTTAAATAAGAAATGAAACCTGCAATTTGCAACCGCCCAACCACGACCACCCAATGACAGTGAGACCTTTGACTTAAATTTTCATAGGTCAAAAAAGTCATTGTGCAGTAGTAATGCAAAGATGCAAAAGGTTCAAATTTCAATTTTAATATCTCTGACTATGAATAGAACTAGTACTGAATATGTTTGTTCCCGAATCGGGACAAAAGGAAATGCAAATTACTAACAGAAAGACTGCATTCAGCATGAACATGATTGGGACTTATTTAAAATGATTGATAAAGAAATCTCTTGAATGGCAAACAGTAAAAGGCAGTAAAAATGTCAAAGATACCAGTTTAACTTCTTTATGGATAACCACTTTAATTTAAAAGTATATCACCTTAAAAGTGGAAGTAGAATTTTCTTTACTTGACTGTTGGAGGAAGAAACGAAAAACAAGGTCACTAGGAAGATATTGGTACTGACAGAAAGTATGATTTACATAGTACAAATGTTTCACTTTAAATAACACGAAACCAACTAAGTTAGAATAAAATTTCCCAAAAGAGGATCGTAATACTGGTGTAAGAGTTGATAAAATCATCAAATCTGATTACTATTTAACCTGAAAAATTAAAATATGATGATAGAATACTCAAAAAATAATTTTCAAATTCCACTAAACAATACAATTTAAGAGAAATTTCTCTGTTTCCAATGATAAAGATATTTTACTGTTTAAAGATAAGAAAAGATGTCACAAGACAGATTGAATATTTCAAAGTTTGAAGAACTGTAAACTTTAAGGATGCTTTTGATGTATAGTGAGGGAGACAAAACACAAAAGTAGCACAATCAAGTATGAATAATTGTTGTGTCATTATTTGTTTAATACCCATGCACACAGGACTACACAACTGTATATATGCCATTATGTTTAGATAAGTAGAAGTAAAGATAAAACAACGCACAATTTATTGTAATACCCCTTATGCTGTGCATTGTTGCAAATGCACTAGCGCAGGGGAAATGAAGTGACGGAGGTTATTGGTCTTTTTCTCTTTTGCTTTGCTGACATAATTTTCTCACCAGGATTAGTGCATGAAAATATTCACCGGTTTATTCCCTTGACCTGTGTTTTGTCCTCTACTTTAGAGTATTTTTAAAACTAAAAGGTTACATTTTTTTGTGCTCAGTGTGCTGCTTCTTATTTTTCAGAAAAATACATTCATACTATAATAAACCTGATTGCCTATTCCTACCAGGTGGAAAAAGAAAAACAATATTTACCTATTATGCAAAAGATAGCATCTCTAATTTTAAAATCACCTCGCTTCTATTTCACTGGTAAAATCAATCTCAATCACGCAATCCTAAGTCCTCATATGGAAAACACTGTAATTTTAACATCAACTCGCTTTTGTTTCACTAGTAAGAACATTCTCAATCAAGTAATCCTAAGTCTAGAAAAGAAAACACTGTAAATGAAGAAGAGTATGGCAGTTGCATTGTGAGGCATCAAGCAGAACAAATAATTCATAATTGAATTGTTGATACCAGCAGATACATGATACATCTGTCGTGCCAAAAACTCACCTGAACTGGAACCTTCACTTTCTCAATAAAATTATTCAGACGTCCAACTTTTGAGTCCACAGCCACTTGCCTCTTATTCTTCCAACGTTCAATATTGGATTCATTGGTGAAAATTACCTACAGTAAACAAAAACAAAAGAGCATGCAACATGTAAGGTTTCATAGAGAAGCTCTAAAGTCCGCAGATATTGACAGTAAATATCAACTGTCTTCACCAAAATAGGGGACACACCAATTTGTAGCCATCATTGTATAGGCTTTGAAGTTTATCAGGAATTGACGGATGCATGAGGGTCCATTCATTTGCACCCACTCTAAAAGAAAAGGATAAATTTCTTAATAATCAGAAACACATTATGTATGTCAAGTGACAACATCAACAACCACAACAACAACAATAATATCATTTTGAAAGAATAGTTCTGGTAAAATATATCAAATCCATAGAACCACAAAAGCCAACAGCATTATTAATCACGACGTCATGACTTCATATGAAAAAATACCTCTTCACGTCAGTTTTTGCAAGACATCCATCAAAATCAAATGCAGCAATTTTACTTGAATCACGCAGACCATCATCCTGTAAATTATCATACATTGAACATAGGAAACATGTAAACTAAGCATATCAGAATGGATTTGTGTGTATGTTCTGAATGAATTTCTAATCCCACCCGTTCCAGAAATATGACTGTTTGGAATGCCTTCCATTTTGGTAAAAGGGTAGCATCCTGAATCAGAAAATAATTTGATCAATCACAAGATGAGAAAAAGACATTAAAATAGATATAAATAGTAAAGAAAACTGTAAGCATAACACTGATAATCCAATATTAGAGCCATCACGAAAAAAAAGACAGAAAAGGGTACAATCTAACCTTGTATTTGCTGTTGACATCGGAAACTGAAAATTTAATGCTCACAACAGCTTTAACATCAGGTGTCCACAACTGCAAGCAATAAACATTAAGAACAAAGAGAATTAACAATACGATCTTAGCAGAGATAAGGCATTTGAAGGAGAAAATAGAAATTGGAAAACAGGATCATAAGGCAGTGATCCCAGTGAATTTATGATCACAGGTGAGATACTTGTATTAACCAGATGTAGCAGGTAACATTATTATTTTAATATTTAAATATTTATTAAGAATGCTTTAACGTTACAAATTAGTCCTTGATTAGTTATTCTACAGAATCTAGAAGAAACCCTATAAGCTTCTCTTGCACCATGAGTTTGTGCTCTTTCCTAAATGACAGTAGTGAAGACAATCACATCAAACATGCCAGCAACAATTCCAAAAACTTGTAAACCCCAGATCTTTTCAGCACTTATAAAATCCCAATTAATTGCTTTTAAGATAGACTAGACACAGAAAAGTGTTTTAGGAGAATTCTTACTTCTTTTTATTCATAATACTACTACTACTACTGTAGACAAGTTAAAACACATGGAAAAAGTTCTTAAGAGAGATTATTTCATCTCTTAACTACTTCATTCATTTATAGGAACTCTTACATCAAAGTTAAGCAGAAAAGTAACGATCAACCTACACATAGGTCAAATAGGTAATACAATGCATAAGTAACCTATTCTAACAAGTTAACCTATTCAACTAAGTTAAACAATTCTGACAATATATCAGTAAATTAAGCCATTCTTTCAAGCTACAAGTTCCACATCCCAGCTATCCATTAAACTAATTAAACTAATAATATACATCTAACAACTTGGGTCACCGGTTCATTTTTCCTTCATGGAGAACCATAAATAAATCCCGTAAAATAACCTAAATATACACTGAATGCTTTTAAGTTCAACTGCATACATTCTTGACAGGCACAATTAAGAATATCAAGAAACACTCATTTTTGTATAATTACAAAAAAGAAATCTGCAACATATTTCTTCATCAAATCCTCAATTCTAATATTTGTTATAGTATGTTTATCCAAGATCAAGAGATCGAGAATGGCACAAAAAAGACACAAAGATACATATGTTAGGCTAAATTTTGAAATCCTTCTTAACAGGAAGTATGAAAACCACCCTCCACTATTTTTATCTAACATTTAGCATTTTATACTCCACAATTTTTTCATGATGTGTGTGCTTACCTTTGTTCTCTTTGAATCATGTTCCTCAGTCTCTTGAAGTTCATTTTCTATATCTTCTGTTGCTTTATGAACCTATTAAAAAAGCAAAAACACAACCAGAGAGTGTAATTAAATTAGGTCAAATTCAGAAGATTTTTTTTATTCATAAAACTACTACTACTACAGACTAGTTAAAACAATACAGAACCAAAATTCAAAATTAAAAGAGAAACACTTCAATCAAATTGAGTTATCACCTTCTCTTCAGACTTTCCATTTTCAGAAAATAATTTTTTCAGAGCTTCTTGGTCACTACTCTGCATAGATAAAATAAGAGAAACAAATAAGCATAACTTTTAAAAAAGGAAGTCATGAAAAACTCCGCCAAAGCTACAACATGCAGTGAAAACATTAAACAGATTACAAGTCCACTGGTTATACTACCATCTATTTCCCTAATCTAAAATGTCAAAATTTCTTCAAAAGATAAAAATCATCAACCCCAACAAAGGGTGTCTTTTAATAGCCTTTAACAAAGGATGTCTTTTAATAGCCAATAACAAAGGGTGTCTTTTAATAACCAATAACAAAGGGTGTCTTTTAATAGCCAATAACAAAGGGTGTCTCTTCAGTAGAGCCTTTCTCATTTTTCTTACAAAAACAATACATATTTGAAAATGTATAATTAACATTTTTTATGAGATCACCCACATCTCTCGTAGTAATAATCATGCTAGGACCCAATACAACTACTATTAAAAAGGAAACTTATCCCTCCAATATGTGGAATTAACATTTATCATAACAATCTTCATTCTTTTCTTATTATTTAAAGAAAAAGAGTAAACTACAATAACGTCACTAAAGTTTCACAGGATTACACAAACTCGGCATCTTCTCTTACAAGAGAAATGGGGTAATAGTTTTCAAAAATTAAGGAAATTAGTATAGTGTAACATTTTCAAACAATCAAGACTATGTTTGGTTTTCAGTTCGGGATAATACGAACTCATTTTGAAAAGTAACCTCAATCTCAAGACATGTTTGGTTTATTCCCAAAAGTGTGTTTGGTTATTCTCAAAAGTACATTTGCACCCTAAGTTTTGGACATGCAAGAATTGAATTGCATTTGCTTTAACAAACTTAAATTTGCAAATTCTAATAAAAAAGAGTTAGGTTAGGATTAAAAAATACAAGAAGTTTGTTCATTGTCATGAAATGTGAGGGGTGTTGTTACGATTTAACTACAGAAAAGAGTATAACCCAAAAGATTAGTATATTACTTGGGAGAGTACTACATCAAGTAGTACATTATACTCAATGTAGGACTCCTAACATTGTTACTCCCTTTTAAAGAAGGAACTCCACACTCACCCAGTTATAGTCTTTGTTTCTTTGACGGCTTCACTTACCTATGTGTATACTGTTTCCCCCTTAATCAGTTTTGTTGTCAACAAAATCTCAATGAAAACAACAATTATTAGGCCTTATATACAAGAGGAGAGTGCAACCCAAAAATCCAAATCCATTAAGTGGAAGAGTATCTCGTGAAGTAGTTCATTGTACTCATCATGGGACTCCTAAAAGGTGTTTATGTAACTTAATTACTAAACAAAGAAAAGGAAAGTAGAGGGCAGTGTTTGAAAGTGGAAAAGCGAGAGAAGAGATGGGAAACCTCCAAGGAGGAAAAGCCTTTTATTGCCTGAGGAGAGGGAGGAGAATGAGAGGAGAGAGGGAAGCAATTGAGGTGGTGCCATTTGACGGCGTCGAATGGACCACTGCCCTTGGAGACCAAAGCCAACCTCAGGGTCTTGGCTTCAATGGCTTTGGAGCACGCCCTGCACGACGACCGGTTCGATTTGGCGTACTCCGCCATCATCCAATCGCGCGGCGCCATCTGGAGCGGCGGCGGGTTTCTGTTCCTCAACGGAGACGCGACGGCTGAAACGGTTAGAAGAAGTGGAGGGAGGTTAGGGCGACCGACGTTGACGGCGAAGAAGAAATTAGGGAATCGCAGCATGGAATGGTTCCATTGCAGTTACGACGCTGACGGAGCAGAGTTTGAGTGAGAAATTGGGAGAAAACATGAACAGCAAAGGGTAACAAGTTTCGCGCCACATTAGGTTCACGTTATTGTTTGCAATTAGGGTAATTAATACCCAATTAAAAAAAAATCCTCTTAATTTATACTAAAACAATCCTCTTAAATGACGTGATAGTGATGATACTCATATGGGATACTACACTCGTATGACACGGATAAGTATTTATTGAATTTCTGATAATTCTAGTACGGTTCTAATTGAAAAAGAAAAAATACATTAATTTTATAAAATCTCAAACTTATTGTATAACACAATCTCAAAAAGAAAAAATACATTAATTCTCTAAAATCTCAAACTTATTGTATAAATTTTTATTATAATTATAAAAACAATAAAGAAATCATTTTGAACCAGTCATGAAAAACACTTTTCTCCTCCAAAAAAATAATTTGAATCATATTTGTGAACATAAATATTTATTGTCAATTTATATAATTTATAATTATATAATATATAGATTTGTGTCCCATGTCCTACATTTTAGAGATTATAGACCTTTCTGTATCAGTGTTTGTATCAGTGTTTGTGTTAAGTAGCTTAATTTTCATTTTTATTTTCTCAAAAGCTTAATAATTGAAGAATGTCGCAAAGAGGAACGGAAATAATTCTTTTCCGAATTAGAAGTAACATCTAAATTAGGATAAACATATTCGAAATATCATTTCTATTATAAACTAGCATAGCTTCACCTCTATATTGCGTGCGTCTACCTTATTACGAACAAACAAAAATTTATAGTAATTATTAAAATAAATAATTTATTAAATTTATTTAAAGAATATGTTCATAAAAATTGTTCTGACCTTAAGTCGGAGAGATAACATCGCTAAGATCAATCATTGCATTTGAGGTATTGACTAGTTTGGAGATAAGTGTTCCGTCACAGATTTGTTCTTAAAAGACACTTCGGTGGGTTGGAGGGGAGGGAGTATATAAACTGTCATTAACCTCCACTCCTGAACAATGTGAAACTATATTAACGTACCAGAACAAAAATAATTATAAAATAAATAATTTTAATAATTTTATGATAGGTAACATTTTATTTGTAAATAATTAATAGAATTAAAAAAACAATTATAAAATGTAAAGGATAAAATAATAAAATAAATTATACTAATCAGACTATAATTCGAAACAAAATGTATACATAAAAAAAGAGAGCAATTATAAAAAAATCTTCTCTATAATTATAAAATATATTTTATTTTAATAAGTTAAAAACTTAATATTTATATTAATTTATAAATTTATTTAAATATAATATTTATAATTGTACTACCAATTTGAGATAATAGGTATATATCTATATACATGAACAACTCGAACAACATTAAAAATTAATTTTAGATACCATATGACAATTGATTATTTAATTGTTACCTAATTGAATATTTCATTATATCCAAAAATATATGAATATAACTTCATTTTTCATGGAATACTTACTTATTACTTTCTTATTTACTAAATTACTATCATATTTCTAAGTTATGAATGGCGGAGAATTTTTTTTCAGGTGGATCACTACTCGATCTTTATTATCAAAACTCAACAATTCCTCAACGAAGAGATCATTCAGCTTGAACATCCACCTTGGACTCCAAATCATCTTTGTTAAGAACATTTGTCACCCATTGTGGGAGTTCCGCTAAAACCAAAAATCTTATGATACTCACCAGAAGTCAAATAGTTACGTCAACATACTCTAAGATGGATTCCTCTACCCTAGAAGCACTTAAGGCACACATAGACATTGTCCTCCAAAGCAATGGAATAGTCTACAACATGTAATCACTAGAATGCAACACAAATTTGATCAGGACATGGAGTAATTACGAAACAACATCAAGATGAGATGTAAACCTTACAAAAACAACATCACAATGAGATATTAACCCTCCATCAACAAATAGCCATACTCTAGCAGGATTAGGCGACCCACCAATCCGAGCAACATATATAGCAACATACAAAATAAGAAGTTGAATCTCACCCTCCAATTCCTCCCAAACCAATTGATGATGTCTGCAAAGCGTTGCACACTATGTGAGAAAGATCAGATGCGAACATTCAACAAATGTCAAATTATAGCTAGTCTTGAAGACCTAACAAGGATGGTTGAGGCAGTTCATCCGACAAGTTGGTCACAAACCCTATAAGCTCAACCATGCCCATAACAATTACCCTTTAAAGCACTATCGCCTCCCCCTGAGGATAAGGAAATGAAATCGTTAGCCTCATTCCATTCTTTCATCTCTAAGTTCGTGCAAGCCTAATTACAAGAAACATTGAGGTGGTCGAACTTTGAGAAGTATAATTGTTCCTCAGGGTCACACATGTCAAGGCTTACCTCACCCAGGCTAATCTATTTTCAAGAGATATTTGGATACATTGTCAATTGTTCTAACCACCTTGAAAGGACTAACTCTCGACTGGTATTATTCGTTACCTCGACACTTAATTGGTTCCTTTGAAACCTTATGGGTCAGGTTAACTACTCGGTTTGCAGACGACATACCCATTGTCATAGACTCAACTTCTCTTAAAAGTGTTATTCAGGGAGATGTCAAGCCACACGAATATATATGACTTGATTTGCCAAGGAATCCATGAGTATCTACGAGTTGCATCTTGTCATGTCCATGCATTCAATGAAGTTAGGACTCTGACCAGGTTCTTTCCTAACTCTTTATATGTCCTCCGGTCAATATGGACATTCTCTGAGCATGGACAACTAGATACATTAGTGTTGAATAAAGCTCAGAGGCGAAAAAGTGAGTTAAAGCTCCAACTAGTGCTCCACCCTCTCATACTCAAACCTTTAAGAAAAGGTGTATCAACAAATTTAAAACATACACGCCTCTTAATGCTAAACGAGATACAATGTTACAGGAAGCCTTCAATCTTGAGCTAGTCCGAGTTCCCTAATTGATGACATCTTATACCTTTGCTAATCCAACCAAAAGGTGCAACTACCATTAGAATCAATGGTACACTACAAAAGAATGCCACAAAGTGCGCGACCTAATCGATGAGCTTATATGGTTTGGGAATTGGGGCATTTTGTTCAAAATGGTCAACCCGGTTGTGATCGAGGACGTAGGGGATGGCGAGGTAGATCAACTTCAGAGGAAGATATCAAGATCGAGGTCGAGGACATTCTCAAGTAGAGGTAGCTACCCCTCCTCAACTTGAATAAGAGCAGAGGGAATAACCTCAATAGAATCCCAATGAAGTTTAAGGGACCATTAACACCATTGTAGAGGGATTCGCTAGGGAGAAAGCTTGAAATCGTCACAAAAAAAAGCATGTTCGGAGTATTAACTCAGTTAGCTCCTTACCTCCCCGATCACTGCCTACAATTACATTTACAAACTACAAGTTTTGCATCAACGACCCCGATCATGATGACCTAGTAACTGTCATTGTCGCTTATTGCCAATTGCCAAGTATGAAAACTCCTAATCGAGCAAGGAAGCTCAATCGATATCCTGTACTGGTTGACTTTCCTGAAACTCGACATTATCGTATCATTAGTTAAGTCCTATCCATCTCCATTAATCAAATCCCAAGTAATCTCATTACAATGTTGCAAAAATAATTCTTAAATAGTTGGAGGGAACAATCAATGTTGGATTTGGTATCCTAGTTGTGTTATTTTAAGTTTAGTAGGTTTTTTTTAATATAATTTTGCAGGATGCAAGTTAGATAGGAAAAGTACAAGTGGTACTTTTCATCTTCTTGGATCGAGCTTGGTACCTTGGCATACCAAAAAGCAGGCTTGTGTAGCACTTTCAATAATTGAAGTAAAGTAGTAAAGTACATTGTTGTAGGGAACTGTTGTGCTCAAGTTCTGTGGTTAAAACAACAATTGCAAAACTATGGTCTTCTACGAGGCAAGGTACCTTTTATGTGTGATAATACTAGTGTTATAAATCTTACTAAAAATTCCATCCTTAAATCATGAGCTAAACAATTGAAATAAGACATCATTTCGTTAGGGATCATATCACTAAGGTAGATTTTGAAATTAATTTCATAAAAACAGTGAATCAATTAGCTTATCTGTTTACAAAACCTTTAGCAAGAGATAGATTTAATTTCTTAAGAACTGGATAGGGAATTTTGGACTATTCAAGTATCATATTACACTCTCAGATTTAGTAAAGTTTCTATTTAGTTGGTTAATGTGTTAAACAATCAATTTAAATTGGTTTCTTTTCAAAACATTTTTTAATTGATTAATTTATCGAATCAATTGATTAAACACTATTGCATGACTTTACCAATATACATGATCAATTGTTTTATTTATTAATCAATTTTTAATCTATTGATTAGTCAATTTAATCACTACAAGAAAATTATTAAATAGAAATCAATTTTAGAAACAAAAAATAATTAGTCACTATATTGATTAGATTAGATACTATTTTAGAGATTTAAAAAATTATTAGTATCTAAAGTAGTTTCTATTATTAATAAAAATTTCTTTGAGTGTGTGAACAATTTGATCTTTTTAACTTTTGATGTGAATGTAATCCTTTAATCCTTCGATTATATCGCCATCATGTTGTGTTTCCTTAAATGCAGTTTGATAAAGGAACTTTAGCTTTGTGGATATTTTCACGTCTTTACCCTTTGGATTTCTTTTTATACTTGTGGTTGTGCGAATGTTGAAGATATATCTGACGAGGCTTGAATCACGTTCTCCACCTCTTCATCAGGTACTTGTTCTTTTGAAAGGTTTCCTTAACCAACTGAATAAGAACGTGGTACTAAATCTTCATTGTATCATATGCTAAATTAGGAGTGTCCTAATAGGAGTTATGAATACTTCTTTGTCATATGGTTACTCTTGGAATTAATTTGTTGCACATGCTTTCTCTAAGCAATGAATGGATGACTCTTTAATACCTAATTTGCACAATTCTCGTTCATCAGTCTTCTTGATTTCTTTAGTCAGATGCTGAGTATGGAAACTTTCGATATTGATTTGTGTGTGTCTTGATGTTTCTAAAGCACATATAGAAACCTTTTGCTAAACTCAACAATCAATATAATCTCAATATTAAAGCATGGTGTTGCTAGAAATAATATCTTACAATATTTTTTAATTATCAAGTCTTTCTATTTTCATATATTAAAAAGTTAGATCATAATTGGATTTAATCTGGTTTTATATTCTTGTGGAATATATTTCAAAAAAAATCTTTATTAATCTCATACTTTGTTTTTCGAAATCTTTCTCATCAAGACTTCAAATTAATCAATAGGTGTACCCGAAATCAATTTGTAATCACTTGGGAAAATATATATTTCTTTCTGAAACATTTAAGCACAATATATTCATGAAAATAGTTGTCTGGGTATCATTTTTGTAAACACATTCTATTCTCAGTTTCAGCTATTCATTTTGATTTAATTTTTTTTCAATAATATCAAAAAGAGTATGGAAAACATATAAAAATCATTTGAATACATATAAAATATAAATATCAAGTTTGGAAACTTTCTTGTCAAATCGTGCATCATCGTTTCTCATATGTATGCTTGATCATTATTTGTCATATGTATGACTTGATCATCGTCTGACTTATTAATGATGTTTTCATCATCTATCAGATGTAACACTTATTATCTTGGTCCATTGAATTCTTTTGTAGACAACGTCTAACGTTAGTATTGATGGCCAAGAGTAGGAGCCATTGTTTGGTGTTTCCAGCTAGTACTTGTTCATCTTGTTAACGCTTGTTACAGTAGTGTTTGACATTGTCTGATACTTTGTGTAACATTATCTTTCACTTTTTGTTGAGTTAATTGTCTAGTATATGTATTGATTACATCGTTTAACGTGTGTCAGTAACTTCTACATTGTATCATTATAGATTTATGTTATCATCAAAACATGCTTGGAGTCTTTTATCATGAGATCTTCTAAGACTCATTGAATCATTTTGAGTCTTAACAAAATGTTTTTATATGAAGTCCTTAAAGACTGTAGTGGATATTTTAATCAATTACATTATTGATTTAATCAATTAATATTACTTAAATCTATAAGTAGTTATGGAATGATATTTAATGTGTTAAAACAAGTTTTTAATAGATTGAAATTTCCCCAAGTCTTTAGAAGGGTCTTTATCAATCTATTTTAACCTATTGAAATAATGATTTAATTCATTATTTTTACTAGAAAGTGAAATCAACAAATTAAAACTAAAGTTTCAATACATTAAAACTAACAAGATAAATTCTATATCTTTCTTTTATAGATCTTTATAAACACGTTTTTTTTGAAGTCTACGAATTAAAAACACATTGCATTTGAGAGAGTTATTCTTCTAAGTCAAAATAGTGTTTTCTTGGAGCATTTTTTATGTGTTTTTTATATCAATATTTTTCGGTTAAGAGGATTTTCACTTGAGTTTTTTAGATTCAGTATGATCTTTCTATAATCATGTGATATTGTTCTTTTGTTTAGTTTTACTTTGTGGTGTTTGATCTTGACTATATAGGTTTGTTGTGGTTCTGTAAGAGAGTGTTACAGGGATTAAAGAACACTCTTGTAGGGTTCAAGAAATGTGTTCTTGGTATATCTTGCTCTTGTAAACAATTGTTACAGTGTTAAGCTTGACTTGTTTAGCTGAGTGTCTGGATGTAATTCTTGTTTAATAGTGAACCAGTATAAAAATTATTGTGTAATCTTCTTTTCCTATTTCTTTATTTCTAAGTTTGAATGTAAATTGTTCTTGTTGCAACTGAGTTTTTTAATCTATTAAATTTTGTATCAAATTCACTTTAATCAATTAATTCTATAACTGATTCAATCTCATTCTTCTTAAGTTCTAAAAAATGTTTTAAAAGTTCAATTCACCCCCTCTTAAACTCAATATGTTTTTCTAAACGAACAAACATTTCCCACAATATAAAAAAACATACAAATATGCACGTAGTACCACATTAAATTAAGATTATGCGTGTATCGTTTGATCATATCAATTTTTATCATATGTAAAAACAAAAGTACACAATACTATATTGTTTAACAAACGAAACACTTGTACCTTACATGATTTGTTGTTAAACAAAGACTACCATCTTACCAACAAAACATGATCATATTTTTCCTAACAAGAACATCTCAAGAGTCACAACGAGTAATTTGCAATGACACTATCTTCCAAGATCTCAATAAATAAAAGTAACATTTGGAAGAAGAAATAACCTTTGCTAAAAATTAATCTAACAACAATACAGAAATAAAAAAGTTCTTTAAGTAAAAAAGATTGCAATCTAACCTAATTGATAACACACTTCAAAGTTTATCAACAATGTAAAAGAGTGAATCTAAACATCATATTTATCTATGCTAACTTTCTTGTAGTTATATTTTGATCACTTTCTCTTATAATTAAGTGTTTTTAACTTGATTTAAAATTTTATTTTAAAGCATTACTTCTATGGATTATTTTGAAAAAAATTAATACATAATTTAACTCTTTTTATAATATTTGACTTTTTTTTTCTTCATAAATGATATTGTAGATGCAGAAAATAAAGAAAATTTTAAGTGGTTTACATGAAAATAATAGAAATAGTAGATTTGAATATATGTAACAACAAATTGACTAAAACATAAATAATTAATTTACCCAATAGAAAAAATATTTAAAAACTAACGTGAAAAAATAAAATTAGGAACCCATAAGTCAAAGTCCCTTAGGTAGTTCAATTAAATAAAACGGAAAAATTTAAGTTAATGAACATTTTGAATTTTCCGATAAAAAATAAGAGTTATTAAGAAACAATTTTGTAACATTGCCACGTAATAGGAAGTGACATCATCATCATGTCTAGAAGAACTGAAACACTGTGGCATCATAAACACCATCATCATCACCAAGTTTCTCAAGAAAAAAAAAATTCAAAAAGAGTCCCGATTTTTGGACAACCCTAAATTTGTTGCTCCACCATACAACTGCCAACGTGGCACAAGAAAATATTATTTTATTTGAATTGTGGGGTTCAGGCAAAATCTGAAATTGAGTGTTTAGGGTGCAGTAGAATGTGAAATTAGGTTTTTAGAAAGGTTGAATTAGGTTTCTTCTCCACGAACTCGTCTTCTCCACCACATCGTCTTCTCCACCAACATCGCCTTCTTTGCAAGGTATTTGTTTGGAGTTCTCTGCAACCTTTATGTGCAACGACGTTCATGGTCATCGTAGGTGCATCTATTTTCAGGGTGGTTTGGCGGTGGTGTCGTCTTCGACATCCTCCTTTGACGGTGGTTGGGTGGCGGTGTCGTCTTGGACATCCTATTTTCATGGTGGTTGGGTGGCGTTCTCCTCTTGGACATCCTGTTTTCAAAGGTAATACATTTATTTTTTTCATTTGTTTATTAAGTGAAACCTTGATGTTGTGTGATTTTTGTTGTTGGGCCATTCTTGTTATTTGTCCTGTGGTGATGCTTGTATGAGCCAAAGCTGATTTTTCACACAGACTGTTAAGATAAATGTATATTTGCATTTGATGTTGGGTTTACTTTGTGGGTCTTTGTGGGTCTGTATTTCACTATTATTGTAGTTTGATTTCATAGTAGCATGTTAGGGTACACAAAGAAAAGGGATTGGTGGAGCAACTCATTTAGAGTTGTCCAAAAATCGAGACCCATTTTTGTGGAGTATGACTTGATGTTTTGTGGAAAATATTGTTGTTGGAAATATGTGTGTTGGTATATAATTAGTGCAGAGTGTTTGTTTAGAATGTTAGGTTGATGATGTACCAAAATTTTTAAGGAAATTTTGTAATGTTGACGTGGATAAGAAAGTTAAAAAGAGAGTGTTAGTGTTTGTGGTAGTGTTAGTGTTGATGTTGGTTGGGGAGGGACACTAGGTGGGGAGAAAGTGGGTTAAATCAGTTTTTTATATAGGCCATCAAAGTATGATAGTGTCAAGTAACCACAATGTTCACTGAATTTAGAGGGTTGTAGTGTGTGGTGACCCTAGTAGGAGTATGTGGTGACCCACATGAGACTTCCTGCACAGACTTAACAAGGGAAGTTTTTCTTGAAATGTGAATTGTGTTCGTGTTGGTTAGGGAGTGACAGGAGGTGGGGAGAAAGTGGATTAAATGAGTTATTTAGAGGCTCTGAGAGTAGGACCCTGTGAATTAATCCCAAAATTTAGTAAAGTTAGAGACTGATAGTATGTGGTGACCCTTTAGGGAATATGTGGTGACCCACTTCTTACTTCCTGCACAAACCCAGTGAAACTTGTTATGGAAATATGAAGTGAATGTTCATGTTTGTTGGGATGGGCATGATGTGGGGAGAAAGTGTGTTAGATCAAGACTTTAGAGGGCATGAGTGTAAGGCAGTGGCAAGTGAGCAGAAATCAAGTCAACTTAGACGGTTGCAGTATGTGGTGATCCACATTACAGTTCCTGCACAAACCTAACAGGGGAACTTTTTCTTGAAATCTCAATTGTGTTCGTGTTGGTTAGGGAGGGACACGAGGTGGGGAGAAAGTGGATTAAATGAGTTATTTAGAGGGTTTAAGGTTTAGGGTTTAGGGTTTAGAGGGTGTGAGAGTAGGACCCTGTGAATTAACCCCAAAATTTAGTAAAGTTAGAGACTGACAGTATGTGGTGACCCTTCAGGGAATATGTGGTGACCCACCTCTTACTTCCTGCACAAACCCAGTGAAACTTGTTATGGAAATATGAAGTGAGTGTTCATGTTTGTTGGGATGAGCATGATGTGGGGAAACTTTTTCTGAAAATGGGAAGTGAGTGTTCATGTTGGTTATAGTGGGGCATGAGCTGGGGACAAAGTAGTTTAATTGAAGTGTTTAGAGGCCATGAGTGTAGAGTAGTGTGAAGTGGGCACAAAATTCACTTAACTAAGAGAATATAATGAAATGGTGACCCTATAGGGAATATGTGGTGATCCACACTTTAGTTCCTGCACATACCCAGGGAAACTTTTTCTGGAAATGGGAAGTGAGTGTTCGTGTTGGTTGTAATGGGGTATGAGCTGGGGACAAAGTGGTTTAATTGAGGTATTTAGAGGCCATGAGTTTAGAGCACTATGAAGTGGGCACAAAATTCACTCAACTAAGAATATCATCAAATGGTGACCCTATAGGGAATATGTGGTGACCCACATTACACTTTGTGCACAACCCCAGTGAAAATTTTTCCTAGATATGGGAAGTGAGTGTCCGTGTTGGTGAAGGGTGGGCCATGAGGTGGAGAGAAAGTGGGTTAAATGGGTTCTTTAGAACCCATGAGTGTAGGAAAGTGCAAACTAACCACAAAATTCACTCAACTTAGACAGTTGTAGAATGTGGTGACCCTAGAGGGAATATGTGGTGACCCACATTATAGTTCTATGACAGAGGCAGGGTAATTTCATCTTAAAATGTTAGGTTTTTTGTGTTATTAGTTAGTGTGGGGTGGGGAATAATGTAAGGTTTTTGCCCTTCATATGTTCCTTGTGTTGACCCAAAGTCAGTTTATTGCAAAAGCACATTTACAGAATACATTAACTATGGATTATTTGATTTTTTAAAAATTGATGTTCTTTGATTATTGTTTGGTTTTGAATAACGTATTCAATGTTGCTTTTTTTTATGTTTTGTAGGATATAATGACAAGTGAAGAAAGTAGTCATGCAAAATCTTTTGTGGATGATAAAGTTTGATTTCAAATATGCTTAATTTTGTTGGGCATATGATGACTTCACATTCTTAGTAAAGTGTACACACTTTTATAAATGCAGGTCTTTAGGCATTATTGCAGGCCTAAATTTTTGGGAAGTTTGAACAAAACCTTAAGTGATAAAGAAAAGTTTATTATTCAGTCAACCCCCTTTGGTTGGCTAATTGTGTTGGATGGGAACCTGAAATTGAGTCGCTGCCTTTTAAGGGAGTTATGTACTAGGTGGGTGGAGAGAAGTCATGGTTTTGTAGTCAGCTCTAGAGCTGTCTCATTTACTTTGTTAGATGTTTGTTTAGGTATAGGTCTTAGAGTTGTGGGAGACAAATTTGACTTACAAAAAACAATTGTAAGAGTATGAGTTTTTTTCAAAAGTAGTCATGTATCTATCAAAATGATTTATGATGAAATTGTTAAACGTCGCAACGAATGTTCCATACATGACTTTTGCAGGCTGTATATCTTGTTACGAATGTCAGAGTTTTTATTTCCAAGTAGAATGGGTTTAGTTTCTGGTGGGTTGTTTAGGGTTGTGGATGATCTAGGCGAATTGGGTAGGTTTAATTGGGGAGGTTTAGTTTATGACTTTTTGGTTCAGAGTTTGTGTTCAACTTCAATGTGTATAAGGAGGAAAACTAATGCTACATATATCCATGTTCGTGGTTGTGTGTACTTGATGCAGGTAATTTAAAATATTTACTTCGTATGTGTTTTGACTTCCCATACAAATTGTGGTTACTGGCATTAATTTGACATTAATTGTGTAGATATGGGCTCTTGAACATTTGTTCTTTTATAAGCGACAAATGCCGAGGATTGGAAATAGATATCCTTGTATCACACATTGGATGGATGTTAGGCTGGGTGACATTGAAATTGCATCTGGACTGCAACAGAATGTGGTGTGTAGAGTACATTAAATTTTTTTATTTAATGTACAATACTTAGTTTTATTTATTTATTTATTTATTTATGTTGGTATTTGTTGTCTGCCTGAACAGGTTATTGTGGACTTATCTGCGTCCAATGAAGAGTTGCAAAAAGAATTCTTTGTACAAGCATTTGAGATAGTTCGACGTGGATTTACAAGTGACATGTAAAAAAAAAAAGGACTATGGTAAAATGAAGGTGAAAGTAGTTGATATGCTTCGCCAAGCAAAGGAACAACAAGTTGTCATCAGCAATTTGGAGAAGGAGTTGAAAGAGTTACAAGAATTTGTAAGTGCACGTGCAAAATCTTTTGTGCGTGATAGTCCTTCTGTAGATGATGACGAACATCTGCAGATGTCTTGCATTGATGATAAAGACGAACTCGATGAGCAAGGCATACTTGAACGGCAAGGCTTACCAGAAGAGCAAGGTCTGCCCGATGAGCAAGGCTTACCCGAAGAGCAACATGTACCTGAACAACAAGACGTACTCGAAGACCAAGATGTACCCCAAGAGCAAGACGTACCCGAAGACCAAGATGGGGGAGAAGAAAAAAGTAACATATTCACCCGAGTGAAGCATAGAGCAAGGAAACGTGTGAAGTCGGTTGTGATGAAATCACCATTGACTAGGTATGGAAGGGGAAAAAATGATTTTGTTAGTCATAATTGAAAGGGATCGTACATGACGAGTTTAGTACTTAAGTATGTTTATTACGAAGTAGTTGTTAGAAATGATACATGTTTATTTCATTGGGTGTAATGTGGTTAGAGAATTTAAGACATGTATTTAGCAACTGCGTTGTAATTTTAGTAACTCTAATTTGGTTGGACTTTTTGAAGTTTTATTTAATTTTAATTGTCTTCCATTTATGTGATTGAAGTGAACATATTTTTTAAATTTGAATGTATGGCAGTGTTAACACACATAAACTAAGTTCATAGAAGCTAAGAAGGACGAGTAACCAAAAAATTCACTTAACACATGTAATAAGCATTGTTCAAACATGTGCTTATAAATTATAAATACAATTTTGTATCCTCAACTATACAATAATAGTCTTCATTGTGCATGTAGCCATGTTTGTAAGATGTGGAAGTTTAAACCATCCTTGAACGTCGGATTCTATCTTCCTTCATCTTATTCAATAACTCCAATTGCTTTGCATCTGAATATATTTTGGATATTGAAATGTGAATTAGAATATTGGATATAGGACATTTTTTTTAAGTATAGACAATTTTTGAAACTGTACCTAGAGTCGGTGGATCGCGTATTACTGGATGAGAACAACGAACTTCCTCATCAGATGGTGGACATATGTCAAATTTGAAAGCCTATAGGCATGAATCAGATGGTGTACATGTGTTAAATTTTAAAACCTATAGGCATGAATATTGTAACAAAAGGCACAATTGTTTGTACTATAGTTATAATGAAAGCCACATACCTTAACAATGTTGTTTATGGTTATATTAAGGTAGAAAGCCATTTTAGCTTGTACGAAAATTTTTGGATTGAGCGAAAACGGGGCAGTGCTGAAGGGGTCCATTTTAGCTTGCACGAAAATAATTTGGATTGATCGAAAATAGGGCAGTGCTGAAGGGGTTCATTTTAGTTTGCACGAAATTTTTTTGGATTGAGCCAAAACGGGGCAGTGCTAAAGGGGTCCATTTTAGCTTGCGCGAAAATAATCTGGATTGAGCGAAAATAGGGCAGTGCTGAAGGGGACCATTTTAGCTTACACAATTTTTTTTGGATTGAGTGAAAATAGTCCAGTGCTGAAGGGGTCCATTTTAGCTTACACGAAATATTTTGGATTGAGCGAAAATAGGTCAGTGCTGAAGGGGCCCATTTTAGCTTGCACGAAAATTTTTGGATTGAGCGAAAACGGGGCAGTGCTGAAGGGGTCCATTTTAGCTTGCACGAAATTTTTTGGTTTAAGCGAAAATAGTCCAATGCTGAAGGAGTCCATTTTAGCTTGCACGAAAATTTTTGGATTGAGCGAAAACGAGCAGTGGTTAAGGGGTCCATTTTAGCTTGCGCAAAAATAATTTGGATTGAGCGAAAATAGGACAGTGCTAAAGGGGTCCATTTTAGCTTGCACGAAATTTTTTGGATTGAGCGAAAATAGTTCAGTGATGAAGGGGTCCATTTTAGCTTACACGAAATTTTTTTGGATTGAGCGAAAATAGGCCAGTGCTGAAGGGGGGTCCATTTGAGCTTGCACGAAAATTTTTGGATGGAATGTTGCTTAAGCATAGTATCATGAAATTTTGTCTTCCTCGCTTTGATCGTAGTTGTTTATGATTTACCCAAAGACTTGGTAAAAAGGTTGCCAAATTTTGAACTTTAACTTAATATTGTTAACTTTAAACTTATTTTAGTGTAGCAAAATGGACAAATGTAAATATTTATAACTTTTTTTTGATTGAGTCCAACGAACTAAGAACGAAGTCATACTTAACCACGAACGACCGTTAAATTAACCTTGCACAGTATGTGACACCTGCTAATGGATCCTTTGGGTTTGAATACAAATAAAATCATTTCTGGAAAAACTTGTCATCATAATTACAAATGATGGAAACTAATTTTAAGTGTAATTAGAAGGTTTGTTGCATCATATGGTACAACAATATTCGTCTTCAATTCTTAGCATTAAAAAGTTCACACATTGTTCAACTCAATGGAAGTGTATGTAATCCATTATGTTTCTACAGTTATGAATGCTCCTAGGATACACTAAAACATGTAATGAATAACTACACAATTGCAGAACATGCAGATTCACATGCAACGCACTCTCAACCACCATCATTCTGAAGTTCCACGAAAGTTGAACTCCCTCAACAAATTTTCTCGTTTTGCATTACGTGCATCAAGGACCCAATTACAAATCATTTCCTGACGGAATGCTTGAAGCTCGTCCTGAAATTAATTTTGAAAATCAATTTTCAGTGCAGAATAAAACTTATAACTTGTACTCTACTAGTGAAGGGAACAAATACATATGTTGTTGTATTCATGCATCGTCTTCCCGTCATAGTCAATCATACCATTCCACGGCTCAATATATTTCAAAACCAATACTCCACAATCATAACTACATACAAGAAAGCACATAAAAATATTTACATATGAATATGCATAAAAATAACAAAAGTTTTCATTTCAATACTAACCCGTTTGGCTGTATAGGAAATTTTTTATTGACTACTTTGATGGGGGGACTATTCACTCCACTGAACTTGTCAAGAATTTTGTACACATGGTCAACTTGCACAGCCTGCACCGTACAATACAAGAAATCAGAAATCAAATACCAAATTCATCGCTTCATTCTTTACTAAACATCATCTTTTACTCTTTACCATGGCTTTATCAATTTTGTTGCATTTTCCCCTTCTATGGCCGAGGGGGTCCAAGACATGCAATTCCCTACTATGAAAATTAAACGCGTAGACCCACCAATGATCATTGTGCACCGTTGGGATGAATACCTAAAAGTGAATAATGTAACTTAATTAAACACATAAAAAATTATGCTCCAAAATCATTATAGAAAATTATATAATACAAACTTACAAAATTGCAATATGATAGTGATTCAAATGGAATCAAATCTTTTGCAAACGAACAGTAATCCTTCGTGTCCCACTCTTTCTTTTCCAAAGTTGTTTTCATTTCTTCAATAACACGATCCTTTATGCAACAAAAAATGTAGTGTTATTAATAGAAAGTATACATATGAAAACAAAAACTTAAATTCCACAATCCACTCACAGCAAAAAAAGGGTTAAATGAAAAACGTTAGACCCTTCCATTCTTTTGAAGTTGATCAACCATGAACAACCCCGTTGCAAAGAACATCACCTAAAAACAGATTCCCACGAATTAAGTTTTCACTGGGTGTGTACAAGAAGTCTAATGCGGGTCACCACATGTTCGTACTGGGGTCACCACATACTGCAATCCTCTAAGTTGAGTGAATTTATGATCACTGGACACTGCCCTACACTCATGGACTCTCAAAACCTGATATAACACACTTTCTGCCCACATCATGCCCAACTCAACCAACACTAACATGCTCTTCACATTTACATAATAAGTTTGCGCAGGGACTGTGCATGAACTATAATGTGGTCACCACATATTCTTACTAAGGTCATCACATACAACAATGCCCTAAGTTGAGTGAATTTGTGATCATTCGACACTGCCTTACACTCATGGACTCTAAAATAAGATCTAACGCATTTTCTGCCAACATCATGCCCACCCAAACCAACACCAACATGCACTTCACATTTCCAGAATAAGTTTGCAAAGGGACTGTGCAGGAAGTCTAATGTGGTCACCACATATTCCTACTAGGGTCACCACATACAACAAACCTCTAAATTGAGTGAATTTGTGATCACTGGACACTGCCCTACACTCATGCTGGATACTGTGATTTCGGTATATAGATGAATAACAACAGCTCAATAGAAAGGATATGGTGCAAACTATGTTTCTTCATATTTATTAGGTTTATTGAATGGATATCCAACTATATATAACCAGGGCCAAAATCACAGGAAAAAAAGTATTGTTGGAAATCATTAACCGTAAAATTGGAAACAAAAAGATCTTATTGTAATATGACATTTTACCCCATAGTCATGTTTGGTTGCATTCTGCTGTCCTGCTTCACAGAAATAACATGTTTTATACATATAGATATGCAAAGTCACACATTCATATTTTTACAATCATGCTATACAAAATTAAGATCATCTCATGGTAATTTCTTAAATATAGATTACAAATTCAGATTCTCATTCCCTTTTGTCAACCACACTTTGTTTTTGAGCATTTTATAACAGTGATTGGTTAAAAAGTATTTGTTGCTTAGAACAGTCTATGTCACATCTAGGTAACAAACAATTACAATGACACTGGACTCAAGCTTCAAAGCTTAATGTAATGTTTATTTTGCATCAGGGTATTGACAGCATGGCGCTAGCTTCCACAGATTTTGGAGTTGCAATCGCTTAATGACTTGGGTTTTTCTGAAACATATGTGAGATGTTTGCAGGTATGGTATTAAATTCTACCTGAAAGTGTATGTCAAATGTTGAGTACTATAAAGAAAACCTTTGATTTGCTATGCTTTGTATTTTCTCAACCAATATATTACATGCTACAATGCTTGACAAATTTCGGAGGTTGTCAACAGCATGAAAGACCTAATACATATTTGTGCACAACACAGAGTTGGGGTAATAAGTAATTTGCGTGTAGTTTTTATGATGAGGTTACCCTATCGTGTTCTATTTTCAATTAATGTAGTTGTACGAAGCTGTTTTAATTTGGGCTTTTGGAATTATATTCTTACATTGGACATTGGCCGTGCCTGCAAAGTGTTTCAAACAATTATCCTATACTAACAACAGCCTCAAAGCTTAACAGGCAATAGATGCAGGAAATAGAGCACATGCCAAATGTTCATGGTCTTCCAACTTATACAATCACACTCAATAAGCTTATGGACTCTAAAAATCTTATCTAACGCACTTTCTGCCCACTTCATGCCCACCCCAACCACATATTCCTACTAAACCCTAAACCAACAATTACCAAACATGTTTGTTCAACGATTATACCATACAATTTATATGCTCTAACTTCGTCACTGATGGAGATCAAGCAAAAGAGGACATGGAGGTCAATCAACAAGATCAAGAAGAGGTAGAGGCACAAATGGAGGACACCCATGGAGGTCAAAGCCCACCTCAAAGGCTTACAAGAAGCATGTTCAAAGCTTTAGGAGCTAGGGGACATTTATTTTCTCTTTTTGTAATTTCTTTGGTTGAAGGTGCTTAGAGGGAAACATTAGAAACCTCTTTTGTTATAGCATCTTTTAGGCTTTAGTTAGGAGCTTTAGGAAGGGGGGTGTATTAGTAGATAGGTGTAGGAGTAGAATAGGAGGTGCCAAAGTGAAGGAAGAGGTCACACCTTCCTCATGCCTTGTAAATAGGCGCCGATTCTAGATTGTTTTAGGGGGGAAATTTGAAATTGTTTAGCTTGCATTTTCAGCACCTTAGGCTATAAATAGAGGTGCTTCCTTTGTAAATTTCAGATTTGAATTTTAGAGAAAAGAAACTATACTCAAATTTTGAGTGATCATTGGAGAGCTTTTGAGCCTTCTTCTCTAGTCTCATATTGAAGGATCCATGGTGTCCTCAAGTGGTGGCAGCACACTCATCTAGGAGCAACCATCCTTCTAGTGGCGTGATCATCCAACCATTCTTCCATCTTCATGAGCACTCTCTTCTCCTTCCTTTCTTCTTTTGTTATTTCCTTGTCTTAGCTTGTTTCCTTGTTGATTTTTGGTTCGGCAGTTTCAGCTTATTTTGTGTTGCTTCGGTTCTTTCATTATGCTTTGCTGTTCTTCATCTTTCTTCTTCATTTTCCAGCTTTTTGTTCGGTTCAATTTAATTTCCAGCATTCAAATTCAGTTTGCTTAGCTTTTGTGCCTTTTTGTTCGGTTCAATTTGACAATAATTGGATCTTCTATATGAGTTTGTGTTTTGGCACTAGTTTTGGTGAGTTCTTGTTCATAGAACCTTGATCCATTTCTATGAAAAAGTGCCTAGCTCTTAACCAACTCAAGATGATTCCTAAGAATGTCAAGAATCATTCTAATTGTGCTAGTGGAATCACATCATGTGGTATCATGAGTTTAGGTGTGTTCTTGTTTAATTGTTGAGTTGTGTAGCACTTTATTTTCAAGAGCTCTTTTAATTTCTTGCAATTTAAGTTTCTGTTTTAGGCTTATTTTGAGTTTACTTGCTGTTTTAATTCTTTTGCCTATCATATGTTTGAGTATTTTCCTTTTTGAATCATGTCAAGTTTTGTCTTAGTCATGTTATTCCATAATTGTCATTACTTCTAGTAGTACTTTTATTGTTTTTTATTGTTTCTTGCTTTATTGTCATATATTTTTCTGAATTGATATTGATTCTTTGTGCATTTTTCTTTTTAGAATTGAGTTCATACTTGTATTCTAGACCTATACAAGTTCCAATACATCATTTTCCATTATGTCTTTGCTAGTTCATAATTCTGTTTTTTATTCCTATTAGGATTCCTCTGTTTCTGAAAAAAAGTGCTTACTGTTTTTCCTTATTGCAATTGATTTACTCACTGGAAAATTCTGAAATTCTGGATTTGTGATATTCAAAGTGTTAGAAAATAGTAGAAAAAAGAATCATTCAAAAATTAAAAGTACACAAAAAATGATAAATAAAATAAAAAAAGTGTACAATTCTGCCGAAAAGAATACCGTAATCTGGCAGCGATTTTAAAAAATTTATCTCAATTAATTGGCTTACTTTTTTTAATTGATTCCAGTGCCATTATTGAGTTAACATCTTGAAGTTTCTGTGGTTTAAATTTCATAATCCAGTTCGCTCTACATCATTCCAGTTAAATCAGTGAATATCAAGCACAGTTTGCATTAAAAAAAATAAAATAAAATTTCCAGTAGCTAAATTTTTGTTTTCTTCATCTACTCTAGTGCTTTTCCTTAAGTTTTCTCTTGTGTGCCTACTTTCTCATTGAGTTCTTTATTTTCTTGATTGTCTTTCATTCTTTACTCTTTGAGTTTGTCTTACATATAGTTTTCCTTTTGCAATTACCTTTCCTTGCTTATACCTTTTCTTGTTTGTCTTTATTGTTTCATTGGTTTTGTGGTGGTTGCCTTTGAGATTGGTGTGCTTGCTTTGACATCTTTCATTTGAGGATCCTAAGGCCTAAGATCAGATTGGTGCAAGGACATTATTTCTTTGAGAGTGACCTATTTTTCTGCCTCAATTCACTTCGGCATTTTTGCTTCAAACACTCACTGTTTTTGCTAATTTTTGTTTCTTAACTTGTTTGCTGTTTTTGTGTGTTTGCTGTTTTTTATTTCCAAAATGGCTGGATTTTCAAGTGATGCATCATACAAGCAGAATTCTCCTTCCAAAGCTTCAATCCTTGGTGAATTACATGAAGCTCAAAGAACCATTAGACGCTTGGAGGAGAAATTGCAAAAGATGGAGGTGCAACAAGCTAGACCATCTCCTTCAATTCATGATGAGCATCATAGACCTTCAACAAGAGCTTCTTCCAATGATTTTGGCCGTGAAGATGAGCATAGGAGAAGGAGAACTCCACCCCAAGTCCATGGACAAAGACATCATCACCAAGGGGAAAGAACTCACTACGGCAATGGCTTCTATCATGATGCAAAGTCTAGGCTTCCTTCGGTCAAGCTTCCTTGTTTTAATGGCTCTAGTGGTCCTAATGTATATTTAGATTGGGAGGCTAAGTGTGAACAAATATTTGAAATCCATGAGATCCAAGATGAGCATAAGCTTAAGCTAGCCACCCTAGAGTTTAGTGATTATGCCATGAAATGGTGGCATGGAATTGTAAAGGGCATTATCTATCACAAGGGTCCTCCCGTGGACTCTTGGAACTCTTTAAAGGATCATATGCGCGCTAGGTTTGTGCCCCCACATTTTAGGAAAGACCTCATGTTGAGACTCCAACGGTTTCAACAAGGCACGCTAAATGTGGATGAATATTATAAGGAGCTTGAGACGCTTGTGCTTAAAATTGAATTAGAAGAAAGTGAGGAAGCTATGATTGCTAGGTTTGTGAGTGGTCTTAGGAAGGATATTCAAGACATTGTTGAGTTACAAGAGTATTCATCATTGGGCTCTTTAGTTCATCTTGCAATGAAGGTGGAAGCCCAACTTGCTAAGAAAAACTCTTTCAAAAATGCTTCCAATGATGGATACTACTCCAAGTCTTGGAGAAACAAAAATTCCTTTTCTAAACATCCTTCCAAAGATTCTTCTTTCAAACCCAAGGAAACTAAGCCATCTACTTCTAGACCTAAGTCTCCCACTAGAACATCCAATACTAAATGCTTTAAATGTATGGGTTATGGTCATATAGCTGCAAATTGTCCTTCCAAACGAAGTATGTACATGCATGAGGGCATTGTAGTTAGTGAGCATGATTCGGATTCTCCTAAGCATTCATTGCATTCTCATGCATCTAGTGAGGAAGAGAGCGAATGTCCACTTGAAGGGGACTTGTTAGTTGTGAGAAGACTTCTTGGACAAGTTTCACAACCTTTTGATGAAAGTCAAAGGGAAAATATTTTCCATACAAGATGTCTTATTCAAAACAACATTTGTTCCTTGATAATGGATGGGGGTAATTATGCAAATGTGGCTATTACAAGAGTAGTAGATAAGCTTGGATTGCCTACTATCTCTCATACAAAGCCCTACAAATTACAATGGCTTAGTGAAGTAGGAGAAATAATTGTCAATAAACAAGTCCTCATCCATTTCTCCATTGGAAAATACAAAGATGAGGTATTATGTGATGTTGTGCCCATGGAAGCCACTTATGTTCTTTTGGGAAGGCCTTGACAATTTGATAGAAAAGTTTTACATGATGGCTTTACCAACAAACTATCTTTTGAATTCCATGGTCTCAAGGTTACTTTAAAATCTCTCTCTCCAAGAGAAGTCCATGAGGACCAAGTTATCATGAAGAAAAAGAGGGAGAGTGAAAAAGATAAAAAAGATAAAAAAAGATAAGAGTTCTAAGCCTACACTCCTTGTGTCTAGGCGTGACATTGAAAGGGAAATAGTGGCTCATCATCCTCTTTTCTTAGCCATCCCTAGAACTCTTAGAGTAGAATCACTTGTTGATAGTCCTCATTGCGTGGAAAATTTGGTAGAAGAGTTCCAAGATGTGTTTCAAGATCCTCCAAATGGACTTCCACCTTTGAGAGGGATTGAGCACCAAATTGATTTGATACCGGGCTCTTCTTTACCAAACCGTCCAGCATATACGACCAATCCAAGTGAAACCAAGGAAATTCGCCAACAAGTTGAGGCTTTGATTGAGAAAGGGTGGGTGCAAGATAGCATGAGTCCTTGTGCTATGCCTATCATCTTAGTGCCAAAAAAGGATGGCACATGGCGAATGTGTTCGGATTGTAGGGCCATCAATAACATTACCATTAAGTATAGGCATCCCATCCCTGGACTAGATGATTTGTTGGATGAATTACATGGTTCAAAAATCTTTTCAAAGATTGATCTTAAAAGCGGCTACAATCAAATCCGTATCAAACCGGGTGATGAATGGAAGACGGCTTTTAAGACCAACTTTGGTTTATATGAGTGGTTAGTTATGCCTTTTGGTCTAACTAATGCACCAAGTACTTTCATGCGCCTCATGCATCATGTTCTTAGACCTTTCATTGGTAAGTTTGTTGTTGTTTACTTTGATGACATTCTCATTTATAGCTTATCTTTGAATGACCATAGATTGCATGTTAGGCAAGTTTTAGAAACCCTTAGGAAGGAACATTTGTATGCTAACCTTGCTAAATGTATGTTTGCTCTTGATCATATAGAATTCCTAGGGTTTGTTGTGAGTTGTAAAGGGGTCCATGTGGACAAAACAAAGGTGGTGGCCATTCAAAATTGGCCTACACCGAAATCTTTAAATGAGGTCCGAAGTTTTCATGGACTTGCTTCTTTCTATAGAAGATTTGTCCCAAACTTTGGTACCATTGCCGCACCACTCAATGACATAGTGAAAAAGGATGTGGTCTTTCATTGGGGAGAAGCACAACAAAATGCTTTTGACACTTTGAAAGAAAAATTGACTAATGCTCCCATCTTGGCCCTTCCTAATTTCACTAAGACATTTGAGATTGAGTGTGATGCTTCAAGCATAGGTATTGGGGCTGTTCTCCTTCAAGAGGGCCACCCCATAGCCTATTTTAGTGAGAAATTGAAGGGAAGTCATCTCAATTATTCCACCTATGATAAGGAATTATATGCACTTGTTAGGGCTTTGTTTACTTGGCAACACTATCTTTTTCCCAAAGAGTTTGTGATACATAGTGATCATGAATCTCTTAAATATTTGAAAAGCCAAAACAAACTTAACAAGAGGCATGCTAAGTGGGTGGAATTCATTGAGCAATTTCCTTATGTGATCAAACACAAGCAAGGCAAAGAAAATATTGTGGCGGATGCTCTTTCTAGAAGATACACTTTGCTAAATCTTTTAACCTCTCAATATCTTGGTTTTGATCACATTAAGGAACTTTATCATGATGACCTTGATTTTTCTCTCATCTATCAAGAGTGTCTTAAGGGAGGACACAAAGACTTTTTTATTCAAGATGGCTTTCTTTTTAAAGGAAAACGTCTTTGTGTTCCTCAATGCTCTATTAGATTATCTTTTGTTAGAGAAGCTCATGAGGGGGGTTTAATGGGACATTTTGGGGTTGCTAAAACTTTGGATGTGTTGCATGAACATTTCTTTTGGCCTCATATGCATAAACATGTTCATAGTTTGTGTGATAAATGCATAGCTTGCCGCAAAGCTAAGTCTAAAATGCATCCCCATGGTCTATATACTCCTCTTCCTATCCCTTCAATGCCTTGGGTAGATATATCTATGGATTTCATCTTAGGCTTACCCAAGACATCAAAGGGAAAGGACTCCATTTTTGTGGTAGTGGATCGTTTTTCAAAGATGGCTCACTTTATTCCTTGCCACAAAGTGGATGATGCATGCCACATTGCAAACCTCTTCTTCCAAGAAGTGGTTCGCCTACATGGGATTCCTAGGTCTATAGTGTCCGATAGAGATCCCAAGTTCTTGAGTCACTTTTGGAAGACCTTGTGGGGCAAGCTTGGGACTAAGCTTTTATTTTCTACCACTTGCCACCCACAAACTGATGGTCAAACCGAGGTGGTGAATAGAACTTTGGGACAACTATTGAGATGTTTTATTTCGGGGAATCCTAGAGTGTGGGAGAATTTACTACCCCATGTTGAGTTTGCATATAATCGTGTAGTAAATTCTACCACCTCACATTCTCCTTTTGAGGTGGTCTATGGGTTTAATCCCCTAACACCTCTTTATCTTCTTCCTATTCCCCTTCTTGAAGATGTCTTGTGCAAAGATGGGGATGAAAAGGCTAAACTTTGCATAAAGACATCAAGAAGAGAATTGAGAAGAAGGTTGGCAAGTATGCTGAACTTGCCAATAAGAGGAGAAAAGCATTGTTGTTTGATGAGGGCGATTGGGTTTGGCTTCACTTGAGGAAGGATCGCTTTCCTACTCAAAGGAAGTCCAAACTAATGCCTCGAGGGGATGGACCTTTCCAAATCCTCAAGAGGATTAATGACAATGCTTATGAGTTAGATATGCCTGATACATTCTTAGGTAGTCATACTTTTAATGTCAGCGATCTAACTCCTTTTTCTGTAGGTCTCCAGAATTCGTGGTCGAATTCTCTCCAACTCGGGGAGTATGATGGAGATCAAGCTCAAGAGGACATGGAGGCCAATCAACAAGATCAAGAAGAGGTAGAGGCACAAATGGAGGACGCCCATGGAGGTCAAAGCCCACCTCAAAGGCTTACAAGAAGCATGTTCAAAGCTTTAGGAGCTAGGGGACATTTATTTTCTCTTTTTGTAATTTCTTTGGTTGAAGGTGCTTAGAGGGAAACATTAGAAACCTCTTTTGTTATAGCATCTTTTAGGCTTTAGTTAGGAGCTTTAGGAAGGGGGGTGTATTAGTAGATAGGTGTAGGAGTAGAATAGGAGGTGCCAAAGTGAAGGAAGAGGTCACACCTTCCTCATGCCTTGTAAATAGGCGCCGGTTCTAGATTGTTTTAGGGGGGAAATTTGAAATTGTTTAGCTTGCATTTTCAGCACCTTAGGCTATAAATAGAGGTGCTTCCTTTGTAAATTTCAGATTTGAATTTTAGAGAAAAGAAACTATACTCAAATTTTGAGTGATCATTGGAGAGCTTTTGAGCCTTCTTCTCTAGTCTCATCTTGAAGGATCCATGGTGCCCTCAAGTGGTGGCAGCACACTCATCTAGGAGCAACCATCCTTCTAGTGGCGTGATCATCCAACCATTCTTCCATCTTCATGAGCACTCTCTTCTCCTTCCTTTCTTCTTTTGTTATTTCCTTGTATTAGCTTGTTTCCTTGTTGATTTTTGGTTCGACAGTTTCAGCTTATTTTGTGTTGCTTCGGTTCTTTCATTATGCTTTGCTGTTCTTCATCTTTCTTCTTCATTTTCCAGCTTTTTGTTCGGTTCAATTTAATTTCCAGCATTCAAATTCAGTTTGCTTAGCTTTTGTGCCTTTTTGTTCGGTTCAATTTGACAATAATTGGATCTTCTATATGAGTTTGTGTTTTGGCACTAGTTTTGGTGAGTTCTTGTTCATAGAACCTTGATCCATTTTTATGATAAAGTGCTTATCTCTTAACCAACTCAAGATGATTCCTAAGAATGTCAAGAATCATTCTAATTGTGCTAGTGGAATCACATCAATCACTGTGAAAAAAATTATCAATTTTATATCAATGTGTCTAATAATAACAACAATACCAACAGTTCAACATTCAAGGAAGAAAAGCTTCAAACTTCCTTCAACACGAAACTCAAACTAAAATTGAATCAAAATAGGCTCTACAACAACATCAAAATCACACAACATCATCAAAATCACACAACAACAATGTTTCACTTCATAATCCATTGAATAAAAAATATATTACCTTTATCACCTAACCACCGTGAAAAGAGATGGAGGGCGTCAACCGAGCAAACACTAGCCGACGACGACGATGAAGAACAAGACCATGGAACCACGACACAGGAAACCAATACAACAACAAACTGCAAGAGGGAACGGTGCACTGGAGAACCACGAGACCTTTGCGAAGAAGAAATTCAAAGAGGGAACGGTGCACTGGTGAACCACGAGACCAAATGAAGAAGAAATTGAAAGAGGGAGAGTTCAGCCACCAAAAGAAAAAGAAATTGAAAGAGGGAGAGTTTCGTAACCCTAATGAAAATTTAAACCAAATATTAAACCTTTTCAAAAAAAATTGTGGGTCCCGCAACAACAATAATTTAATATTTGTTTTCTTCCACCTGGACACACTGGAGCTTGTAGCAATGAGATAAGCGATTGTTCAACCAACATTTTTCTTTCAAAAATTCTGAATCCGCAAATAGTTCCAAACCAAAAGAACACGATGAATCCTTATTACGACGTAGAGAGGCTAAGAGACGAAGTGATCTACCTCCACTCTCTCTGGCACCAAGGTCCTCCACAAACCACCACCACCGCCACCACCACCACCACTCACCTTCCCCAACCCCAACACACGTGCCACGTTCTCCGTCGTCACTATCTTGCACCTGGCCGCACCATATCATCCCTCCGGGTCCCATCCACCTCCTTCAAGAAGAAGAAGAAGAAGAAGCAAAAGCGTCGTGATAGGGAGAACTCCGCACGACCCGACCTGGAATGGCCGTGTCCTGTTCAACACGACCCGGTTCCATCCGTCGGTTGGGCCAAGCAAAAGATCGATCCTGCCCCTCCCTCTGCTGTGTCTCGGCAAGAAAAGGAGAGGCTTGCGGCAGTGCAAATGCAGAAGAAAGCGTGCAAAGCTCTGAAGGAGTTTCTTTCTAACCGTGGTGATGGTGATGATGGTGATGGTGATGGTGACGGTGATGATGATGGTGATGACGATGACGATGGGGAATGGGAAGAGATTCAGGAGTTCTTTGTGGGATTGTTCTTGGAGGACGATGAACTCAGAGGCTACTACCAGAGGTGTTTCGAAAGTGGAGAGTTTTGCTGCTTGGTGTGTGGGGCAATTGGGAAGAAGAATCAAGGGAAGAGGTTTAAGGAATGTCTTGCGCTTCTTCAGCATTCCATGTCGATTTTGAGGACGTTGAAGAGAAGGGTGCACAGGGGCTTTGGTATGGCCCTGTGTAAGGTTTTGGGTTGGGATGCTGATCGGCTTCCTACAATTGTGATGAAAGGGAAGCCTCTTGGGCTGGAGATGATGACGCCTGCTGAGGCAGAGGTAATAGTTTGGTCAAGATTTTGTTTAGGGCAAAACATAGAAGCAGTTTTGAAGGTGTTTTCTTCATTGATGTTGTGTTCTCCCAAGACCTATCAGTGTTTTAGTCAAGATTTTGTAGTGAATTTGGGGTGTTTTATTTAGGACTAAACGTATAGAGTTTTAATCAAGATTTGAGATGAATTTGGGGTGTTTTTGATGATGTTCTATGAATAGAGTTTTTGTGAAGTTTGAGGTGAATTTGGAGTGTTTTTTTTGACAAAGCTTAGATGTACTTATTAAGGTGTTTTACTGTTGATTTGATAACTTATGTTGAGATTTAATGCAGACCTTTGTTATAAGGATAACTAAAGTGAAACAATTATATGATTTTGTTGAATTAGGATCCCTTTTTGTTTGTTTTGTCCTAATGAGAGAGAGCAACAAAACAATTATATCATGACATGGCATTATTTGTGGGTTTAATTAATTTTCCTTTTTGTATCTTCTCTGTTAACTTCACACTGTCATGTTATTTACCAACATGAGAGAATTCTCAAATTCATGACTTTTTAATTGGGTTGGTGTGGAGTTGCAACATTGCAGGGTGAGCCTAATTTGAATAATGCTGTTAATGATGGTGATGGAAAAGATGGTTCACAGGGCTACGAATCAGATGATAAAGCTGTGACTTTGGAGCATGGTGATGTTCGAGTTGAGGAGCCAACACAAGGGGTTGATCAGAGTACTGATAATGTTAGTTAATTTTAAGTATGAGCTTTTGTCTTTTCAAGGGAAAAAAGAAAAGGGATCAACACATTGTTTGTAAACTCTCTTTTGACTGTTCTGTTTTATGTGCAATGTTCTTCCAAGGAAAAGGGATCAGGATGAACATAAATTGGATAGTGGAGTGCATGCTGTCATTTGAGTATGCATGTTAAGAATTTAAATCTGCATCATATGAGAGTTCATGAAAAAACTACTGTCTACCATCAAGTCTACAAATTGTCAATAAACTAGTGAATAGAAATGGTTGAAGCTCGAAAGTGTTACATGATGCAGGTGGAACCTAAGGATAAAGTTGAAGATAATGGAAAGGATGGTGTCAGTAAATCAAGTGATAAAGCTGTATCCTAGAGGCTCTGTGATGAACAAGTTGAGGCTCATGTGCAAGGAGTTTGATCAGACTGTTTGTGAATAGTGAGGTTAAGGGTGTATAATCGGTTTTTACCTTTTGAGGAAACAAAAATGACAATTGAAAAGGTTTATCTCGGCAAGAAGACCAAATCAATTGTAATATAGTTGATAAAAGGTTTGTCGTATATATATGGACCAGAGATAATCAAGGTAGAAATATCGTTTAAAGTGAAGTAAGAATATGATGATTTTTTTGGTCCATGTAAGATATATAATAGATATAAGAAATATAAATCTCTTTTGTCTTTAGTTAAAGATGGTTTGTTCTTTTAAGTTTATTTTTTTTTATGGCAAAACCAAGTTAATATCTTATGGTTCTCTAGAACATCAAACTATCATAATCAATTTCTTGACTTACAATTAGTCCATTTTTACATTAAGATAGAACAATTCAAGTCAAATACTCAATTCCGTTCTAGACATTGACATACATTGTTGATTTGAAAAAGTTTTGAAAAGGAATGTGTTTCCCAACATCATTCAAATTCTAAATGCATGAATGGTGATTTCTCACATATCAAGTATTAAACATTCAATCAAATCATATGAATTGAATTCAAACAAGCGTTCATAAATAACAACTTAAGACATATTACATTTTTCTCAAATCTCAACAAGATAAATTTAGCTACTCATGATAAAACTTACACAAAAACTCATGTATGAGCAACTTGCAACAAAGTACATGGAGTCTTGAGTGTTGCTTGCCAACTCAGGTTATTCTCTTCTGCCTTGAATCCACCTACATTTGAACATGTTAATTATGAACTAGGACTTTTCTCTTTATATATTTTAGTAAGGAATTCCTTCATAGTTTTCATTCGCTCAAAGTCAATCTGTTAGTGAATTGGTTTTCTTCACCTTAAAGAAACCTATTTGGCTCAAAGACCATGCTAGACTTAGTGAAATCTTAGGTTTCTTAACCTTGAAGTATTCTTCTTGGCTTTCCTTCAAGCCTGACTCAAACGAAATCATCTTTCTTAAGCATTAATAATTTTTTTGGCTTTTGAATCCATTCCAAGTGAAACTCAAGTGATTTGAACCTTTTCTACTTTTGAAGAAACCTTTTTCGCTTTGGATTAGATCTAAGCTATGACTAAGAAAGTTTAGACTTTCTTGTACTTGAATGACTCTCGCTTGGACTATCTAATAGAAAATTTAAAAGATTCTCTAGCAAGCATATTTTGTTCACTCCAAACACAATGCTATGTCCAGTTGTCCCTTAAGCAACTGCATAAGAGGTTATATTAATCAAATCACTTCACTAGAACAAGTTAACAAACCTCTATAGGTTACACGTTTTTAATCTCCCCTTAAGATTAAGAACTCTAAAAAAATAAAAAACAATCTCTAAGAGAACACATACAAAGCTCACAAGAATATAACTTCATAAAGTGAAAAATTACAAGGTTTAACACTCGACCCAAAACACATTAGATACTCAAAAGCTTGATAACATTTTAGCACTTGTATTTGCAACAAGCTTTCTTGTATTGCTTGTATTACTTGTCTTTCCTTGTATTTTTATCTTCAACTTCAGCCTTTCATATAGCTTCTTGAATATGACCTTTAAGGATCGAAAAAGGTAAGCTTGGATTTTTCATATTTCTAATAACATATCTTCATTTTTTATGATAGATATTTATAATAAAGATTTTGAATTTCAATCTTTCAAAGCATTCTTGGTTTGAATCTATTTAAGAAAACAATTCAAAAAACATTCATAATATATAACTGTTGAAACAATCATAACAATTACAATAAAATCAATAAATATTTTGTTTCCACACAACTTAAATAATTATAATAGAATAATATAAAATTATTTTGTTTTCATATATGTAAAACAATTATAATATAAAAATAAAATTATTTTTTTTATATAATGATATCTAGATTAATTATAAAAGAATCAAATAAAATTATTTTATTTTCATGTAATGATAACAAAATTACACACAGACACACACCTTTATTGTCTTGTGATTTAGCAATGAATTTTGAGGTTTTGTTTCAATACAATTTTGTTCTTAAATTCTCTATAAGAGTTTGTGTTAGAAGGTCTAATCTTTTTAAGTTTTGGTTTTTGTTGAGGAATTTTTTTTGAACACTTGTCGAGAATTCAGTTCTTTTCTTTAATTGGAGTTCTTGGTTAGTTCACTTAGTTCTAATCAATCTCTTATTCATTTAGTTCAAGAGTTAAAAGATAATCATTTCACGAGTAGACCACTTGGAGACGAGTGAGATACTGAATATGAAAGCAAAGACAATGATTTGAACTAGGAGAGAAAACTTAAACCTTGAACCCGTCGAAAGACACAATCTTCCTTAGTAGTCAGCCCTAATGTTGCGTTTATCATTAAAAGCCTCAACCTTCCTACCTTAGCCAGAAGTGGCTAATTGGAAAACAATATCCATTAAGGTACGATTGACTTGGTAAAGAATACTTAAGAGAGTAGCCAAGAGTGGCTAGGTGCCTAAAGAATAATTGGTTAAGCTAGAAGTGACTTGGTAAAGAATACTCGTTGAGTGAGGAGTGACTTGGGAAGGAATACTTCTTGACGGGGTCATCATGAATGGTTGCAATCCAAAAGAATACTCGTTGAGTCAAGAGTGGCTTGGAAAAGAATACTTAATATAAATTATTGTGTGCATTTCTTTCTTTCTTATTCTCTTTACATTATATGTTATTATCGTCCACACTTACAAAGAAAGGATAATTTATTATGAATACATTTATTTTAAAATTACCTTTATTTGAGGGTTTTTTACTAAGGTTTTATACTTCATCTTTTATAGATGCAAGAAATGTTGTTTAATGATTTGATAAAACAAACTTTAAAATAAGTCAAGTGATTTAGTTAAGTTGGTGAGTTTCGTTTGATAAGATCTATCATACAAAAGAGTAGCAATCTAATTACTTGATGAACTAAACCATTGTTTGAGTATTTTCAATAAGACGATATTTGCAAATTTTTTTTGATTAAAAACACAATTCAACCATCTCTTCTTGTGTTTTTTTCTCTATTTTCACAATAACATACCAATTTCTAATTAGGTCTCTAAAACAAATTTGGGTCCTCTATAGTTAGTGTCAAACCTTCTACCTTTGGGAATTAATGTATATTTTCCCTTATCTACTTCAACTTTTATGAAATGACATTTCTATTCCATATGATGACTTTTCATACAATACAAACAACTTACTTAAGATGTGTTTGATGGTTTTCTAAATTTTTTGAAATCTTTATTTTCTCTAGTTGGAAATAAAGCCATGACCAAATTGTTGCAAGATTCACAGTCAGAAAATTTCTCTTTCAAACACGTTTCACAATTAAGGGAGGATTTACAAATCATTTTTAAACCTTCTAAATCAGTTTTAAAATATGTATTCTCCTTTTCTAATTGTTTGACTCTATTTTACATCCATCTATTCTCTCCATTAATTTTATTGTTTGAAAAAGACAGTCTCTTGACTTCTTCATGCATTTCATTGAAAGCATCAAGAAGTTGATCTCTACTTATATTTTCATAAAGGTTAGAACCACTTACACTATTTTCCTTAGAAATTCGACCAGACGGCAAACATAAGTTTGCTTCTTCAATTCTTTTCCATTACTACTAGATTCACTTAAAGAAAATTCATTATCTTCAAATGCAATTTATGCCTTTTTCTTAAAACCCTTTATACTTCTTTCTTCTTCTTCTTTTTTCCAAATGCCTATATCAACTAATTTAAAGAATATTTGCATTTTTATCTTCCAAAGGGGATAGTTTTCACCACACAAAAAAGTGAAGGTTTATTGGTAGCAACACCTTATGTAAATGTTTGATTTTTCAAGAGGGATAGGTTTCACAAAACAATTAAGAAGATAAGAAAAGAAAGATTGCACAAGATAGTTTATATTGGTAAAAATAAACAAAATCCTACATTTAGTCTCAAATATTAAACCTTAGAATAGTTGGTTCCACTATCTTCAAAGAGTTTGTACAAAGCTCTCACAAGTTATTACAAACCTTAAGATAACTAGCAAACAAACTAATCAACTTTTGAACACACTCAAAAGGATATAATCCTAATTGACTCTTGACAATCAAGAGGATGTACACTGGTACACAAAAAAAAACACAAAAATAATTTATTAACTTGTAATAGTAGAAGCAATCAACAAGGTTTAAATCTCAACATAAGACAATCTTGTATTTGAAATCTTGTATAGTTAAGAGAATGAAAGTTGCTTAGAAAATATTGATTTAAGTTTCTTTTGATTGTAGTCATAATTGATTGAAAAGATTAAGTCATAAGCTTTATTTATAGAATTCAGAAAATGTTGATTTAAAATTGATACTGACACATTTAATCGGTTATTTAAGGTGTTAATCAATTATTCTTAGTTAGATTTTGAAAAATAGTTACAACGCTTTTTGTTTTAGTGGATTATGGAATGTGTTAATCGATTATTTTCTCTTTGAAATAAATGCAGAAAAGATACTTAATCGATTATGAAATATGTTAATCAATTAAAATCTTGAGACTTGGTTTTCGAACTTTCTAGTTTACTCGATTAAAAAAGATATTTTATTATTCTATTATGAACCTCATTAAAGAACAATTTAATCAATTATTTAAAAATGTAATTGATTAACATGGTCATAAAACCTTTTAAAACAATTTTTCACTTTTGAAAACTTAGTTTTTTTAACTCATTTTAATATGGTTGTGTGCTGACTATAACCTTGTGAATATATTGTGTGAAATACTCAATAACATATAATGAAATCTAAAATTTTCTAAACATCTTCAATCATTATCATCATCAAAACACCTTTACGTGAGGCTTGGTGTACTCTTCAAGTCCAACAGATTGGTCTCTAAATTTGTCATAAATTTTTCATTTGGTAATGTTCACTAATTGTCTTTATTTTCTTTTCTTAAGTGATTTTGATTAGAATTTTTACCATTTCTTAGTTGAGTAATCTTCTTAATTCTTTGGTACTTTTCCTTTTGTCTCACTTCTTAGTATTTGTCTTACATTTTGTTACTCTTCTGCTATAATTATTCTTATTTTACCATTTTTAGTTTGTCCTTCTTAAGTTCTCTTACTTTTTCCTTGAAGTTGTCACAATATTCTTAGACGTGCATTTAGGAAAACATTTTGTCTTTCACTTGAATTAATTACTTAGATTACTGATTCTTTGACATGTTGAATTAGCTTTAAAAAATTGAATGATCCCTACAAATTTTAATCACTTTGGCTAAGAGGATTTATGAGAGATAGTAATTAGTTTGTTTCTATAAGCCAAGACCATTTGTTTTTTTTTTTTTTAATTTTCTACTAACCTTTCTCTTATAAAGTGTTTGTGTTGTGCTAACATCTTGTGTAAGAACATGTTTAGCCAAGATAATTCTCCTCTTATTTATTCTAGACAAGATAAACTGTATACGAAGGTGAAAGAGCTCTTAAAACAACTAAACCTAACACAAACCACCTTACAAAGATATGAAGGGAGACAACATAAAAGAAGAACTCCTTATAAAGATAGCGATGAATCTTATTAAATGCATAAACCAATGAGTGGAGGGCATGACTTGTATTAAGAGACAAACTGTAAAAGTCATGTAATTCTCAACGTTTTTAGGAGAGTGATCTTGGACTATATTTTGAGTGGGAACCAAAGTAGAGCAAATTTTGAATGCATATATTTTAAGAACATTACTAAAGTTAAACTCGTTACTCTTGAATTTGAAAATTATGCTTTGGTGTGGTGGAATAAATAAAAAAGAAAAAGTGCTTAATGGCACAAGGCTAGTCATTACTACATGTCACGAACTTCAAATGTGTATAGAGATAAATTTATGCCTTCTTTTTATAGAAAAAAAAATTGTACTTAAATCTTCAAAGACTTGTCAAAGGGGAAATGAGCGTAGAGAACTATTTGGAAACCACCAAGATCAAGGTAGAAATAGTAGAGAGCATGGAGGCCACCATGGCTAGATTCATAAATGGTTTTCATGGAGAAATTTAAGATGTAGAGCTACAAGACTACTACTCCTTGAAACAATTGGTGTATGAAACTACCAAAGTAGAAAGACAACTTAAAAGAAGGTAAAATACGAGAAGCTTCTTCCAAGATAACTCAACTCTTATAAGCTTTTGGATATGGAGATATTACCACTTATTTTGTTAATATCAATGAACAAAGTGGTGTATGAAACCACCTAAGTAGGAAGACAAAATAAAAGGAGAAATACGAGAAGGTTCTCCCAAGGTAACTCAACTTCTATAAGTTCTTGGAAATGGAGATATTACTAGTAAGTTTGTTAATATCAATGATCAAATGACATATATTTTTATTTAATTATTATAAAGTCTTATAAAAATTATATTTATAACAAACTTGATACATATTATTTATATGTGCCAATTTGAGAGGAATATTAAATGTATTTTCAACATATGAGCCTACTTACATCTTTACGTAATATATTACACAATCTATATATAACATGTTCCTTACAAGTGCTCAAACACACCAGGATTCATCTATATGAATATCCATCTTATACTGCTACACAAATTACTATTGAATATTCTTCAATTGATTCTATCTTTTTTATTTGACAAAATCATTGGACTTATCAAGCTAGAGTTGTCTTGGTTGTCTTGGTTGAAACTATTTTACTTACTACCTTAGAAATATGGTATACTCATAATTTGGTATGTTTTGAGAAAACTTGAAAAATCTTATGATAGAATTAAAAATATCGTTTATACTTGTGGTAATATAATTGGTAACCGTTGTACTAGTCGTATGAATTTTTCAATTAGGAAATTTAGCATTATCAAAGCTTTTTCAATTGATTATCATCTGAAGAAGGCAAATATCGTAGCACAAGTTATTTGGGAAACTCTTGAGTGTGGATAGGATAAAGATGGAACAACAATGAATGATGATTCCTAGAGAGCACCTTTTGGCGATTTTTTTTGTGATTATAAAGTTGTTATGATAGCTTGTTTCTCTATTTCTCTTGGTAGATACACAACTTTTGAAGTTGAGTTTTGTTAACTGAATGCTATTGAAATGGCTAATTGAAAAAGTGGTTAAATTTGTGGATCGAGAGACTTGAGTAGATGGTTGAATTGTATGACTTTCTTAAAAGAAACGAGGTTTCTTAAAAGATGGTGATCTCCTATGAAGCCCAGACACGGATACGGGTACGGATACGATACGGACACGGAAATACGACTAAATTGAAAATTATAGGACAAGGGACACGGCTATTTATAAACTATTTCATTTTTTATTTCTGGATTTTCTTAAGATTTTTATATATATATTTTTATTTAAATTATTTGTTTAAAATTTTATGATTTTATTTGAGATTTTAGTTAAGATTTTATGTGAAATAAGAGTTTTATTTGAGATTTTAATTAAGATCTTGTGTGAAATAAGAGTTTTATTTGAGATTTTAGTTAAGATTTTATGTGAAATAAGGGTTTGTACAGAGTGAACCGTGTCCCTCCTACGTGTCCAAGGAGTGGACCGCGTCTCCTCCGACGTGTCCTGGAAGAAGGCCGTATCTGGCCCATATAGCTACGTCCGACACCGTGTCGTGCATGCACCACAGATAATCTTTTCATCCTTTCTTAGTATTGATTTCCTTATAGACAAATATCATTTACTTTTTTTTAGTTTGTTTTGTTGATGGGTTTTGTTTGATTCCATAATGTCTAAAAATGTTACATATAATTGCAGGTAGCATAGTGATATTGGTACATAGTTGTTTTATAAATGTTCTAACCTCAATTCTAAGGTGTCTCTATCACATATGTGGAAAATATTTCACGCTTCTTGATCATTCAAGCTTCTCTGGAATGGTTGTGATATTGCTGTAAAACCTCTCTTATAGTCTTGAGAGCTTTGTCATATGCTATAAACCCCATCAAGTAAAATTCATAACCATCCACTGTCACAAGCTCGATGTATTTTTCTGCAGGGTTAAATCTGTTTGAGGAAGGACTAACTGTGCTTAACTGATCCACTTGCACCACAACCTATTCATAAGACCCTTCTAAAATATCAGTATTTGATTATAACAAGAAACTTACCTAATGTTGCAGTTCAGAAATTCAAAAGGGTTTTCAATTTTCATCCTTGATCAAGGGATCTGAAATAGTTGAGTATATCTCCCAAAAAGCAGGGGAGGGGTTAACTTTTTAGTGTATTTGGAAGATGATATGAAAAATGTGTGAATGAGAGTACTATGGTTACACATTTTTAAAACTTAACAGACTTTATACACCACCAGAACATAAAAATCAACAAGGTTTCAGCAAAGTGTATTGATTTATCAGAATGCATTGTTGAAATTTACGTATGTGCTTGCTTGTGAATCTGTGATGTCATTGATGCACTCATATTACTACTGCTAAGACTTTATTTAACAAAAACTACTATTAATAAGTAAATTCATGTTGAAAGTAGTAAGAGAATTGAGAGTGAGTCTTGAGACAACACTAAAATTTAACTCATCAGTTTGTCCTGAGTTTCTTGTGTTAGAAGATTTTACTAGCAACCAATTAGGCCAGCATATATAGTAAATTTCAAACAACTACTTGTTGCAAGGAAACTAGTCAAAGTACCTTGTAATGCAGAGTCTGGTTTTGTTGCTGGGAGAATGGATAATGACACAGTGGATAGTCACTGCAAAAGGCTAATCTTAAATTTGATATATGAAGAGTCCCAATTACAGGTCCAGTGGATGTTGATAAGTAGCATGCAAAGGACTTTATTAGCTTCTCTCCTGGGAAAACTCCAAATGATTGTTGAAATAATGCATCAGACCCTCCTAGTGTAAGCACCTTTGTTCCCTGAACAATTCTAGCCACTGCTGCATCAGCAAGACTAGAACCAATTCTGACTGCAGTATATATATATAATATATAATACATTAGAATTTATGTCTATAGATTTGTAAGAAACTTGAGTATAAAATACTTTAGAAATTAAGTCTATAGATGTACAAGTTATAGATAGATAGAAATGCAAGAACTTTAATTCTTGCATGATTGGCAAGGAAGTTTGAGAATTTGGCTTCCAATGCAAGAAAATTTGTCTATTTATTACTTGACATTAATTTTCGTTTCAGTCTCACCTTAAAAAAATCAGGTGTTGTTCTTTATATGAAAAGATGATTGCAAATTAGTTCCTTTCATTTGTCAAAGTTATAACAGTATTACATTTGGGGTTAAGATGGTCAAAGTTTGTCCTACATGGAATCTGTATCATCTCAGCAGAGAGAATGGAACAACCTAATAATTAACATTGTTCCAAATCAAAATCAACAATTTTTCAATTACAATGTTTGACAGAGTGTAATACTTTTTTACAACCTCTAAAATTATTGACTCTCATAATTCATAAAATTGTTGAAAAAGAGTCTTTATTAAGATAACTTATTGTCTTCAAAATCTTTAGAACCTAGTTTTGTTGAGAGCATCAAGGTTTCAATTTGAGATGTTTAAAATTACTTTTAATCTTAACTATAAAAGAGAAAGAACAATGTGTTGGACTATTAGATATACCAGAATTGTATCTATCTTAAACAAATTTAGTGTCTGTCCTCAAATAATCAGATTATCAATGGAGAAAAGAAAAAAACAATAAAAGTGACAGTTGAAGTAAGCTCACTATGATTCCAGAGATTATCTGCCAAAATCTCAGCTCTTTTAGTTGCATCTCCAACCTTCCTGCTGCAGTGGTTTAGTGCATCACATACTGTATCCATTGGGTTTGGACCTGAAAACCTAAACTGTCATTAATCAAACAGAAAGGGACTTACTGACAGAACACAATATCTTGGAACATTAACCACTCACGGTTGGTCTGAATAGGAGACATATGAACATAAGGGTTGTTGTTGCTGCCATTATCATTATTGGACATGCTAGTTCAGAGTTACTTCAGAAGAGGTTCTTCTGTGATCTTTTAGTTTATAGAGAAACCTTGATCATCAATAATGGATGCACACAAGAAGATAGAGATGAGAGAGTGACAAAATGGAATAGAATAAATAGAAAATGATGTGGGCATGATGAAATATATGTGGGTCCAATCTGTTTGAGAAACAAATAAAGGAGAAAAAATTAGATAACACTAAGGTCATGAGAGTTGAATTATGAGTGTGAATGCATAAAGAACATTGATGAAAAGAAAAAAGCTAAGTATATTTAAAAAATAAAATGGTTATGAATTAAGATTGTAAGCAAAGTAAATGGAAATTATGATTGATGGATTAGGTTGAGGATAGAGGAACATAACACCGAAAGACAGATGCTGACAAGGATTAGAATCTGATGCTAAAAAGAACAAGTTGGTGACAAATGATGTTTTCACTTGTACAGAGAATTTGTTTTGTTTTTTGTTTTTATCTTTTTTGAATAATTCAGAAGATCTTCTTTTGGGAAAGACTTTTTTTTATAAAAAAGTAGACATTATGTACTATTATATATTTAGTGAATTGATTATAAGTAAATATTATATTATATTATAATATTATCTTGTCACTCGTTTTATCTTCTTATGATAATATATTTCTTGTTTAAAGAAGAAAATTGTTTACATTTGATACAAAGAACAAAGTCTCTTCCCCTCGTTGTTAATTTTCAATAATGATAAAGGTATAATATTAATAATAGTTACTTATTTAGGAGGTAGGAATAAAAAACATGAAGAGGCTTGTGTAATTGCAAAATCTAGCTAGTATAAATTATTTTTCAAGTTTTGTTGTATCAAGAGTTTTAGATTCTTGAAATTTGTAGTTATTTGTTTTTTTATCTATATCCATAGTTTCATAAATATGTGATATAATAAGTTTTGGGTCTCCATCTACAAGTCTTAATACTTTTTTAAGTGGAATTACACACCTGAAACAATATTAAATGGATTTCCATAATCTATCATCACATAAAACAATTTTCACCACTTGTTTACCTTCATTTTTACTAGCATGATTACTGTTGGTCAATTTTTGTGAAACAAATATATTTCAAATAATATTTTTCTATTATGCTATGCATGGTAGGATAATAAAAGCAGTTACAAATCTTGTGACTGCTGGTAGAGCTAATTATTTTCTTTTTTGGAATACTTTCTATACAAGTTTAGGACTCATGTGTGCTTATAAATGAAAGTTGTGACCTTTTTGACATTTGTAATGATATTATAAAATACTGGGAGTTGACAAATTATAACATTTGAACAAATAAGAAGCTTTAAATTCTTTCCATATTCAACAATAAATTATAACATTTGAACAAATAAGAAACTTCTTACTAAATTAAATGGTAAAACATTACTATATATGCGTTAAAATGTCTAGAATCACCAGTTATATGTTTTTAAACATTTCATTCATGATTTTTAGGGGTGGACAAAAATCCAATTGAGACAACTCTTTCATTTTTGGACTAATCCAATCCATTAAACATCCATTTATTTAAATATAATTTTGTTAACAAGCAAGATGATTTCATGAATATCATACACTAACTCTTACAACTTCTCACTTCTTTTCACCTTCATATATTTCTCCATTCTTCTTCCTTTTTCTTTTTTTACTTTATTATCCTCTTTTTTAATTCTTAGAATAATTTATTTCTATTATTTTTATTTTCTTTTGTTAAAACTAAAACTCGTTCTATAAAAAAAACTTAACTGTCACAAAATCATATATTAAAATTTAAAAATTTTGTTTGGATTTTTTTACTTTTTTTTATTTGTACTATTTCTTTTTTTTCACAAACAAATTTTTTATTTCCTTCACTAAAATACTGTACAGATTTTTAGTTGTCTTCAATTATATATACGTGGGAAGGACATGTCATGCAAACAATAATATCACCAAGAAATTTTATGAAAAAATATATTTATATTTAGAGAATATTCTATACAGTAAGATATAAATTCAATGATTGATTTTTTACACTCATTACTTTAGTAAGAATATTAAAAAAATCACAAATTTTATGTATAGTTTGTAATGGTATACAATTACTTTTTCTTTGAATAATGATTATTTGTAATGTTAATGTTTAGTATTATTAAATTATAATATTATTATATTTTCTTAATATTTATATAATATTAAACTTTTTTATATATTATTATGTTAATTTTTTTAAATAGATTTAATTTTAAAATCCAATTCAATTTCTTTTTTTATTAAAATATGGTTTTGTATTTAAAATTCAATCCAAATATTTGGATTTGGATTTACAAAAATTCAAATTGTTTTTATAAAAAAATATGGATTTGGATTTTAAATTTGATCCAAATATTTGGATTTGGATTCGATTTGGATTAAATTTTACAAAATTCAATCCATGACCACTCTTAATGATTTTTTACTTTATAATTCTTTGTTTATTACTATATTGGATCTCCACTTCTTCAAAACAATCATGAGGATTTGCTTCTTTAATTTGTTTTTATCTTCTAATAACTTCATAAACAAGTTTTTGATATTGTCAAGAACATATGTACATGCAAATGGAATTTTCATTGTTCCAACCAGATGATGTTTCATTCTTACAACACGACTCCAACAAGTAACATACTTATAATTGACTAGAAATTTATAAAAAGGAATGCTTTCACAATAATTTCATGTAATATCTATTTCTTTCTTTCGCTGGTCTGACTCATTGTTTCTACCAACAAAGTCAAACAAACAACAATTGATTTTTTTTCTCCTAAAATAACAAAATAAACAAAATCCTTAAAAAAATCACTTTTGTAGAAAAAAAAAAGAAAAAAAAAATATAATAACAAATACAAGAACAATTCTATATAAAAAAATAAAAAAAAATTATATAAACATATACTTAAATAATCTTATACAATAAAGTAAAACAACTACTTAAATAATTTTATATTAAAAATAACATAAACATAAACTTAAATAATTTTATATAAAAAAAATAAAAAATACAAAAATATATTTTAAAATGATTTAAATAAAAAACAAAAGAATCACTAAAAAATGGTTAATGTTGCATAAAAAACGTACAAGATAATGCATCTACTTATTTTAAAAGTGAAAAATACAATCTAAAATTATCTATAAAGTGTGAAAACACTACAAGAAAAATTGCTTTTAGAAACTAAAATTTTGCTCTAAAATGATAAAATTAGTTACTAACTTAATTATAAACTAATTTAGAATCTAATAGTAATAAATGACTAAAATCATGGTCACTAATTTTAGATACCAATTTAGATTCTAATTTAGGAATCAATTTAGTTACCATTAAATAAAAATCAATTTAGTGACCAAATATATAGAAACTAATTTAGTGACCAATTATATATAAACCAATTTAACAACCAATTTCATTGAAACCAATTTAGTGACCAAAATATGTAAAAACTCATTTAGTGACCAAATATATAAATACCAAAAAATGATCACTATATTGGTAACTAAATAATATAATTTATTATAAAATATTATTTTATTTACCTACTTAATCTTTCATATTTTATATTTATTTGTAGACTTAAGTTCACTAATTTTAAAATAAATTTATAGAATTTGTCAACTCAAAGCAATTATATATGTTCAGAATCCAAATATGGTTAGAAGTGAGCCTTTTTTTCAAATTTTACAATTTTTTTTATGAAATATGAATGTAAACTAAGATTGTGGTAGAAACTAGAAGATAATCACATAAACCCAAGTTGAAATTATTTTATTGTTGCAGTTGTTTGAAATCTACTTTCAACTTCTATTAATGTCCATGAGTTATATGTACTAGAAAGTTTAGTCTATTTATATCTTGTTTGAATTTATATTTTTTGTGCCTACTTGCAACTCCCAGGGCTGTTGAAAAAAGTAAGAGAAAGACCTAGGAAGCGCGAGTGTTCCTCTCTATCCATTAAACTGTCTACAAGCTTTTGGGCTATCTGGGGAACAAATCAATGACTATCTTGGAAGCTAGAATGGAAGGATTGTTACAAATCATTAGGTAACAAAACACACAACAATGGATAAAGGAATGAAAGAATGAAAAAAGATTTATGCAAAAGGTGCTCACTGGAAGTAAGGTAGATAATAACAATGTTGATTAAATGATGTCAAGTTTCATTAATTTAAAAACATTTTGATTTTGAATATATAATTATAAGTGTACATACAAAGTGATACAACTTTCCTCTGGATCTTCTAGTGTACACTCGCACTTACATTGGAGAAAAGAAACAATCTCAATTTGATTTGTCTTCATCATCCTCAGTTTTGACAAAAGATGAACGGGCAAGATAACTTGGATACATAAAGGGAAGGGTTGCCAAAGGTTTATCATCAGACAATCCCTGACAGGACAAACCAAACGTGTATCCCATTGCAAGAGCTACAAGAACAACAATAACATTTCCAACTTGTGTGTACCTGTAGAACCATAATAATATTGCAACCAAGTTAGTTATAACTTATGGTAATGAAAGAGAAAGAATACTCAATGGACTAATATATGGCTAAATCAGGAATATATCAAAGGGGTTTTTGAACTTTGCTAAATCCTACCTCTCTTTAATAGATCCACAAAGTTTATAACAATCGGGAAATCCTTGTAATCTTGCATTCTTTCTGATAGTTAGTACTCAATTTTGTGTTGGGTGAAGAATGACCTGACAATAAAGTAACATTCAAATTCAACAATGCATACAAAAGAATTGAAAAAACTACTATTCACATAACCATTCCAAATAGCTAAGATGGAACCATGATTTTGATTATTACTTCAAATGAAATATAATTAATCAAAAGAATTTTTTCTGCATTTGTTTACCAAATCAAGTCAAATAATGTACAGAATGAAAGTAATAACCTGATTGTGAGGCTCAACCCTTGGAACCACTGTTAACACAATATCGTCCCACCACAAACAACCAAATGGGATGTGTGTTTGCCAGCAAGTTATATTAGGAATTCTGATACAAACAACTAAAAGCGTAATAGAATCAATCACCTTATTTGCATATACTTACTTAGAAGAGGTCCCACGGACGAATGTCATTGCATAATCCGGAACCTATGCATGAACATAAAATAAATATGAATTAGAGATAGGTATTCAACAAAGAAACAATGTAAAAGTTCCTACAAAAAAGAAGACAATAGCCTAGTACCAAAGGCTTCCGAGAGTCTAGCTTCATTCTTTCAACCGATGGATCCCATTAAACTTTATTGATCTTAACAAGTACTCCAAGTAGATCTCTGAAGTTTGTACCTATAAAAGTTACCAAGGACCAACAAAATTAGAATAAACCAAAATAAATTTTCTAACAAAACATAATGTCAAGTTATGGAACCTTCTTTTGGGGAATCCGACAAACTCTGTCATAATCATCTTTGTTCAATTCCAGAGGACGATGATTTTGCATTCTTTCAAATTTTACAACAAAAACTTCAATAAAAAAATTTAAGAAACCCCTAATTGAGCAGAACAAAAAACAAATTATGACTAAGCTAAAAATATATATTACAAGTGCGTACTTACAACTAATTTTTTTCTAAACATGAAAAAACTTCAACGAAACTTACAAACAAACAAAAAATGGAGTATACATATCGAAATTAGAAATCACAGAGACATTTGAAAAAGGTTTAAAGTTCTCGTAGATTCCTAAAAATTGTAAATGAGGCAATACAACATGAGAACATAATCTAAAGTTTTAAGATGGGGAAGATACATAGTGAATACAGTTGCACGGAGCTTAAATGAGCAAACACAAAAATAAAAGGTAAAGGGAGAGAATCGAGCACAAATCAAAACTTACGATGATAAGCTTAAAGAGGTTGGTCTCCTTCGGAGCAGAGAAACGTCATTGTTACGGAGTGCGTTGTCGTCGCAGAGTGCATTGGCCGTTGCCAAGATAGATAAGTAGAAAAGGTTAAAGAGAGATAAACTTAGAAATTCAACTCCTAGAGACTATTTGCTCAGATTTAAGAAAATTAAATAAGTTTTTGAAAAGTATGTTAGGAAAGTATTTGTGCATATCTATTTAAATTAATTAATAAAACTTTTAATTTAAATAATATTTTGAATTTAATTTTATGTTTAAATCAAATAAAAAGATTTAAATACTATTTTAAATGTAATTTTTAATTTGATATTAATTATTTTAATATTGTACTAAAATTAATAAATTAGTAAATTTGTTGATATTAATTTAAAATATTTTATAAATTATAAATTAAAAATTAATTTTATAAAATTTAATTACTTCAAAATTAATATATAAATTCAAATAACAAATTTAAGTATCTAATTATATGATGATTAGAAACTAAAAAATTAGTTTCTAATTTTATTATTTTTATAGACCAAAAGTTAGTCTCTAAATAAATTAAAAGTGATTTAAAAAAATGTTTCGAATTACGTCTTAACAAGAGATAAAAAAAAAATCTCTAATTTTTTATTTTATTTTTATTATTAACTACTAAAAATACGGTATCTAATTATATTATAATTTTTTTTATCAATAATAGATATTTTTTTTGTGTGTAACCATTTTTAGTTTATAAAATAGCATATAAATTAGTTACAATAGAAATTATTTTTTTTTAAATTAATTATTATTAAATCATTTTCTTGTTAGTGTAAATATTATAATAGTATCACACATTCGAATTTAAAAAAAAAATAATAATCTAGAAGTATCTATTAAGTGAAATAAAAAATAAAATAGTATTAAAAAATATAGTCAAAAATAAGAAAACACAATCTAGAAGTATCTGAAAAGTAAGATTAATATTAAAATAATATTAAAACATACTGGACTACATATAAATTATATAATGCTATTTTATAGCACAAATGACAACCTATTTTTCTTTTATTTTAGTTTATGAGAATTAAAAAATATTTTATTAACTTATTATTTAAAAAAAAAATATTGTGAAATTGTTTTTTATTATTTTGAAAAAAATGTGTGTATGTGGCCTTTTAAGGGTTGGGATGGATTATTTAGGCCTGAAAATACACTGGGCACTGGTGGGTTAGGTGTCCCCAAATTGATTGCACTTAACATACATGATATATATAAAAAATTGAGATAAATGTTAAAATAACATTAAAACATAGAGTAAGTACTAAATCTATTAAAACGTAAGAAAACACAATCTAAAGTGCGAAAGTTGGTATTTACCTTAAAAGTAGATGTTTAATTTAACTCTGCAAACATGTTCTTCCTCTCCACTGTAGCTTCCTATGTGCTCTGGTAAGTTTATGTTGTTCTTTTTTTTCTATTGGTTTTATTTCTTCTTCTGGTATGAGTTTACAAGGGATAAAGTATAACACGAAGAATAATGTAGTGAACATACCTATGAAAAGCATAAGAAAGCACATGAGTTTGTTGAAATAACTAATGCAAAAAAACATAACCAAACTAGACTAGTAAATTAGTAAGCCTTTTCTCCTTATTCCCTCCTCGTAGTAAACAAAAGAAACCTTGAGAACACGAGTTTCATCTAGAAGGTTGACTATGATGTCTATAACAAGTGGAAGAATTGCAAAATCATGCATGAGAAAGAAATAGCATTGAAATTAAATATATCCAACTTGAAATAGCTGTCAAAGAAATAATCATGTTATTAATAATTTAATAAAATAACACACATTTATTCTCTTCCATAGCAAATAAAATGAAGAACTTATACTTATATAAATTTCATAATAAAATACTAAATAAATTTATCATGTTATAATAATTTAAAACGAGGATATGTATGAAAACTAGACTCTTCTCTTTGATTAAGGAGTGTTTAGGTTAAAGAGAATGAGTTGAGAACTATCTTTGGAGTAAACCTTTTCCTATATGTTTTCTTAAAATTTTCTGAAGTTTTAATAAATTTAGGAAACATGTTTTTAATTAAGAGATTTCACTTCTAGTTTCTTTTAATATTTTTTAATCAATAATTAATTATTGTTGATTAAAATTGAAATATTTTTCACAAAAGGATTTAAATCAACAAGAGTGATAAAGGGTTTTGTACTAGACAAAGTGCTCGGATGCTCGGACATCGATGCACGGACGTGAGTATGTCAGCTCGATTGTTGGAATCAAATGGTGGGTCATGAGTTTGGTCCAGTTATATTGGTAAACCCGCTAGATACTAATTAAAATAATATTTTTGTTATATATTAAAATAAGGTTATTAGCAAAATATGTTTTTAACCTAACAGATAAGTGTGCGTGGTTGTTAAGATACATAAATATATGCATACAATTGTTGGTTGAAAAACTAAAGTTGTTAAATAAGAGAAGCACCGTGAGTAAGGGTGTCCACGTAAACAAAATATTTTCCTACTGTTAGCACCTGAAGTGGTGCCCCGTTAGCAGGTAATTTTTCTATTATTATTTTATGCTTTCAGTAGAGATAAGATTCTCATGAGAGAAAGTTGTTATAAGAGTAGTTATAAAAGGGGCTTGAGTCCTCTGGTAAATGTACTTGTTTTTTACACTGAGACTGAATACTTATTTGATTTTAGTAAACTCTCACTGACTTGATTGTCGGAGTGTGATAAATAGGTAGAGCCCCCTCTGTTTCAACAGAGCTACGTTCCAGTGCAACAAGAGGACGTAGAACAAATTCCAAAGGAGACAGATCAGAAGTGGAGCTTCTCACTAGAGTCAATCGGCAAGAAAGTCAATCGGCAAGAACATTTGGCACCCACCGTGGGGCTCGATAAAACCTGATCCCACCCACATTTGTGTTTGAAGCTTTGCAACGTGATGAGGAACACTTGACAAGGACCATTGGGATCTGGAGGAGATGCCCCCACTTTACAGCAACTCATGGAGACCATGAGGGCTTTCCAGGAAGCCAATGAGCAGTAGGAGCAGGAACGAATTTAGCAAGAAGCTAAAGCCAAGCAGGAGAAGCTGCGAGCAGAGGCCCGAGCTGAGCAAGTGCTTCTGCAGGATCAACTGATGGTAGACATAGAGGCTTCTCGAGCAGCAAATGAGGAATTGCATAAGACCATTGAGGACTTACGCAAGAGTCTACAACAATGTGACCGACGAGGGTCGAGTTTGCCCTTGAGGAGTCGTTCAAAGCCATTTTTGCAAGCGATAATGGATGAGCTTGTGCCACAGAACTACATCAAGCCCAAGATTATTTTCACAGGCGTGGAAGATCCTGAAAACCATTTCATGGCATTCAATGCCCATATGGTTGTTTTCGAAGGAACGAATGTTGTTCAGTGCAAGATGCTTATGAGCACATTCGCAGGTACAACCCTATAATGGTTCAGTGGGCTTCCCATGGCCACATCACTTCATTTGATCAATTCACCAAACTTTTTACAGAACAGTTCTGCATCAACCAGGTGAAGCCTTTAGTATTGTATGACCTTTTCAACGTGAGGCAGAGGGAAGGGTGTCTTTGAAGAACTACTTGAACAGATTCTGGGCGCTTACGGTAAGGCTCCAGACCCATGAAGAGGTTGTGATGGTTACCACTTTCGAGCAAGGGATTGTGGCAGGACCATTTAGTGATTCGCTAATCAGAATCTGACGAAGACGTTCTCCGAGGTGTGACAGCGGGTTGTTTCTCACATCAATGCGAAGGAGGTCATGGCCACGAAGCACGACAACTCGTTCTCAAGGCAGCCAAAACCTAAGGAGAGCAGCCAAGCCTAACCTCTGAGGGTTAACGAGATCTTGACTGGGAAGAGAATGAATTCAAGGTACTTACCATATGCGGCCAGGAGGAACGTGCCCAAGGTGAAGGCCAAAGAGGAGTTTTGGATTCGACCCAAGTTCCAAGTATCCTACAAGAAATTGTTGGGCATGCCAGGAATCGTGGAAATTCTGAGGTTCTCTCAGAAGACTGATAGGAATCTAGGGCCACAAAAAAAGGTCTGGTGCGAATTCCACAAGGGATTTGAGCACGACATTGAGCGATATATAGCTCTAGGTCACCAACTTGCGAGCTTGGTGAAGGATGGATTCTTGAAAGAATAACTTGAGGCGCACCAGGAAGAACGACAGGGAGAGGTTGCTCCTAGGGACCAAGCACATGAGATACCAGTCCATGGAAAGCTGAACACCATCCCAGGAGGATTTTATGGAGGAGGGAGCTCTACTTCCAAGCGTAAGTGATACACGAGAGCAGTGATGACCGTGGAGGTGAGGAGACCCGACCATCCACCAGAGCCCGCTCTCTGTTTTACAAGCTCTGACCTGGAGAACATGGTTCCTCATAAGGATGATCCAGTGGTGATATTTGATGTCACCGTGGGAAGGAAGGTACACCGAGTTCTCATTAACCAGGGGAGCTCAACTAATGTGATGTTTTGGTCAACATTCAACAGTTTGTAGTTATCTCCCGACTAGCTAAGGTCGTACGACGAAAGATCAGGTGGAAGTGCGATGATACATCGAGCTGAGGATGAATTTTTCTGATGGCACCTCAGCTCGGACGATGAACGTCAGGTACATTGTAGTTAATGCCTCTTCATCTTATAATTTGCTTTTGAGGAGACCTTCTTTGAACAAGTTGGGTGCGGTGGTCTCAACGAGGCACATGAAGATGAAGTTTCCTTCTCTTGATGGAGGAGTGATCACCATCAAGCCTGATCAGAAGAAGGCGAGGAAATGCTACGAAAGTAGCTTGAAGAGCAAAAGGGGAACATACTCAATCACTGTTCAGGCGGGAGAGCCAAAAGAGATTGTGGAAGTTGGAATTGCCAGTGAGAGACGACCTAGATCTAATGGTGAGGTTCATGAAAAAGAAATAGGAGGGAAGAAGTTCAAGCTTGGCACATCAATATGTCAAGAGTTGCAGGAGAAGATAGCTGAGGTGATATCAAAGCACATGGATGCTTTCGCTTGGTCATCCGCAGACATGGCCGGGATAGACCCAGATTTTTTATGTCATAGGCTTACCATGGATGAGAAGGTTAGGTCGGTAGTCCAGAAGCGGAGGAAGTTCAATGAAGAAAGATGCCTAATCACCAGAGAAGAAACTTAGAAGCTTTTGAATGCTGGCCACATAAAGGAAATCCAATACCCTGAGTGGTTGGCAAATGTGGTGTTGGTGCAGAAGGCTAACGGGAAGTGGAGGATGTGCGTTGACTTTACCAACCTGAACAAGGCCTGTCCCAAGGATTCTTACCCGCTTCCAAGTATAGATTCCTTGGTGGACAGTGCCTCGGGTTGTCGAATTGAGCTTCCTGAAGGCGTTCTCGGGGTACAACCAAATCCGTATGCACCCTAGAGACGAGAGCAAGACTGCCTTCATGGCCGAGTTTGCCAGCTACTGTTATAAGGTCATGCCCTTTGGCCTCAAGAATGCTGACACCACTTACCAGAGGTTGATGGATAGGATTCTTGCCCCAATGATTGGGAAAAACGTGCAGGCATATTTAGACGACATGGTCATCACATCAGAAGAGAAAAATCAGCACATTGCTAATTTAGACGAGCTATTCACGACAATAGCTAAGTACAATTTGAAGTTGGACCTAGAGAAGTGTGTGTTTGGGGTAGAAGTAGGGAAGTTCCTTGGGTTTTTGCTCACTGAAAGGGGTATAGTGGCGAACCCTGACAAATGTGTTGCAATCATAGGGATGAGGAGTGTAACATCCCTATTTTTTTCCCCATATTTGTTAATATATTATGCATGCAATATCTAATTAACATGTAAACATATATTAGGTTATCATATTTGTATCTTAAAAAGATATCCCTCTTCATAGGGAGTTAATATATACATCAAAAGTTTAAAAAAAAAACAAAAGGAACAAAGCATTCAAAGGTAAATCTATCCATTACTCCAGTTGCTCACTGAGGAGCTCTATTACCTGCAATCTCATCTGCTCCCGTGTAAAACACGATCATCACAGATAAACAAACAAACACAAACAAATAACAGGGTAAGCTAGCTATGTAAAAATTTCTATATAATTTCATGTCAAATTAATCAACATAATTCATTAAGTCCCATACAATTTCTCAAATCATCAAGTGTCTATTAAAATTTCATAATTCATCTTTTCACATGTTAGACTTCTACTGACTCATAACACATAGACACTTGACTCTACTTCCGGAAGACTCGTGTGTTGACTTAGACTCAGAGATCTGCACCTGTCATACTACATCACTGTGAAATCCACACAACTATGCGCATAATTAATCTCAATATCATCTCTCTCCTAGTATGACAAGGTTAATTCATATAACAGGTCAAGTTAATTATCTTTCAAACAACTTACCCATTCATATCAACCTCCTTCGACTCTCACCACCTGAATAACTTCATCTATATGATTCCATTATCTCAGGAGAGTCAGGATATCTCCTTCTAGACGAATCCCTAGTCAATGCACATCCTAAACAATCTTAACACGGTATTTTCTTTCCTGAAAATACTATGTCTCGATTAGAATTCATGTTTTGAACCTCATAATATCCACCATCAAACAATCAAATCATACCAATGTTTAGAATTTCCAAAATACACAACAATTCATTGACTAATCATATATATGTCTAATTAAAGAGATTTTCAATTAACTATACATGAAATATAAGTTTACATACTTTATAAGAAAAACTATATAGAAATAAATAAATAAATCTTTTAAAAGCAAATAAAAATTTGTTTAATATTTTTATTTTATTTTATTTTTTATTTTTATTTTTATTTTACTTTAGCTTGAGCTAGAATTCGCTAACTTGAGCTAAAATCCACCAGAGAGCACCCAAAATTTTAGCTTGAGCTAAAATCCTCCAAAGAGCACCCAGAATTTTAGCTTGAGCTAAAATCCTCCAGAGAGCACCCAGAATTTTTAGCTTGGGCTAAAATCCTCCAGAGAGCACCCAGAATTTTTTAGCTTGGGCTAAAATCCTCCAGAGAGCACCCAGAATTTTTAGCTTGAGCTAGCACTTGCTAGCTTGAGCGAAATATGCAGAAAAATTCTGCATAACTTAATATACCTATTAGATTATAAATCAATATCTCATTCAATTCATAAATTATAAATCTACACATTACATTGACAGTTCCTGTTCAGCATGATACAATCACTCTCATTGAATCATTGAGTTATTATGTCCATTTATACATATATATGATTTCTAATTCTGAAACCATTTAAATCAAACAACCAATTCTCAATCACAACACTTTCAATTTCAATCAAACTACAATCTACTCAGAACAAGAAATCTTGCAACAAAATCTGGAATTGGTGACCCCGTCACACTCATATTCAAATCTTCTAACCTAGGGTTCTATTGAAGATTTTAAACTAGCTTCCCTTACCTTTACTTGAGCATATGCTCACGAAGAGTTCCAAACCTACCAAAATCTTCAAAAGTAGCTTAACCTGCACCACAGAGTCCTGATAAAAAATCTAACTATATCTCTAAGACTCTGATCTACTAAAGACTAATCCTAAAACTAAAAGAGGCACATGCATTCACTTAGATTAAGATAGACCTACAAGTTCGAAATTTGACTCGGAGAAGGGTAAAAATTGAACTTACTCTATCAGAGATTCTGATTGGGCAATCTTATAGGATTCACTGCCAAGAGTCCAATGGCAAACTCCGATCGCCAAACTGATAAGCAAGGAGATCGGAATCTTAGAGAGAAGGGAGAGAAAAGGAAAAAGAGGAACAAAATTGAACTTACTCTTTAAGAGATTCTGATCGGGCAGTCTTGTAGTCTTCGTTGCCAGGAGTCCAATGGCAGACTCCGATCGCCAAACTGATAAGCGAGGAGATCAGAATCATAGAGAGAAGGGAGAGAAAGGAAAAGGGAAACTTTTAGAGAGATGGTGGTTCTTTTAAAATGAAACCTGAATAACTGAATTTTCTATTTATATGTCATTTTCATTTTTAATAATAAAATATTCAGGTATCATTTAAAATATATCACTTCTACTCTAAGGTTATTTTCTAGATCCTTACAAGGAGCCATGTCAGCGTAAAGGAGGTTCAATGGTTAATGGGACGTATGGCTGCCCTGTCTCGATTCTTGTTAGCTAGTGGAGATAAGGGGTATCCATATTTTCAGTGCTTGAAGAAGAATAACCAGTTTGTTTGGACTCGTGAGTGTAAAGAAGCCTTCATCAGGTTGAAGAAGTACTTGGCCAGTCCTCCTGTCCTTTGTAAGTCGCTTCCAGGTACCCCCATTCGTCTTTATTTTGTGATCACAGATCGGGCAATCAGCTCGGTCATTGTGCAAGATCAAGATAAGGTCCAGAAGCCGGTTTACTTTGTGAGCAAGGTTATTGTAGGGACTAGAAACGCGGTACCAAGCCATTGAGAAGGCCGCTTTAGTGGTGGTATTCATAGCTCGGCGGCTCCGCCACTACTTTTAGAGCTTTACTATGATTGTGATGAATGATCTGCCCATCCACAAGGTCCTTCAGAAGCTTGACATAGCAAGTTGGATGGTTCGTTGGGCAGTTGAGTTGTCTGAGTTCGATGTGCTGTACGAACCCCGAAGACTGATAAGGGCCTGGTGTATGCTGATTTCATGGTAGAGCTGTCATATGAAGGTTCCCAATCTGATCCTAATGACTTATAGTGGGTCCTTTCGATGGATGGGTCCTCTAACCAACAGGGGAGTGAAGCTGAGATAATTCTAGAAGGGTCAAGTGGGTTGTTAATTGAGCAAGTCTTGTTGTTCGCTTTTAAAACTAACAATAACTAGGCTGAGTACAAACCGTGGGGAAAGAACAGGTTTTAAATCTTCGATTGTTTTAAATATAAAAAAAATTCGTAAAGGTAATATGCTATTCTTGTAAGGATTAATTTATTTTTAATGAAAATGTTATTTTATATATTATATTAACATAAATTCAGCCATTAAAAAAAAGACTAATAACATAAACTTAGAAATATAACAAAAATATGTGTTGACTCTATATTTATGATAATAATAAAGTAAAAAAATAAATATAAACTATAAAACGAATTTATTTTTTTAATGATAATATACAATAATATTAACTACAAAAATTAATAAATTAATAATGTGGTAGATGTTTCAAAATATTTTCATACAAAATACAAACTACGATTATACTAAAATTATAAGAGACAAATTTAAATGTTTATATCAACAAATTGTACTCATTATTATATAACAAAATTAAACAAATTAACTTAACAAATTCTATAAATTTCCAACAACATGACAAATTTAAATATCACTTTATACTTTCAGTTTTAAATTTGAATTTAATTACACCTTTCATATTAAAAATTATTACAAAGAAGGTTTTACCTTTGCCTCTTTCTTTTCCAACATTTATTTTAAATATTTCCACAATAATACATTCCTTATTTAAGTTTTAAAATTAATTGTTGACATTAAACAATTAATGTCAAATTAAGAACTCTAAAATGGGTATAGTACTTTATATATCATTCGCAAAGTTATAATTATTTATTTTAATTATATACTTATCATCGCATGTTTATTTCATTTCAATGATATTTCAAAATTTGTCAAATTTTCGTAAACTCCAAAACTTTAAAAAGTTATTATTTTTTGCATCCCACAAATCGAAATCGATGCATTTTTTTTAAATTTTGGAATGTGAGTTTGACCGATGATATTTGTATTCCTTTTCTTGTTGTTACTTATTTTTGGACATTATTAAATTTCCAACTTTCCAAAAAATTAGAATGATTTAATCATCAAAAATTAGTTATCGTAATTAATCATCTTCTTGCATTAGTAAACCTACAAAAACATGTGTAAGTATTTCCTACGTGTCTAAATCAAAATACTTCTCATGAAAAAGGTTTTAATTTTTATACAAGACTTAAATTTAGTGATTTCACTACATATTGTAATAATAATATTGTTATGTTTATAGAACCACAAATAAATTTGTAGCAATTACATTACCACAATCTCACAGTTCCCATATATAGGTTAACAATTAATGGAATGTATAACGCACTTTAACTTACTAACAAATTTCACCTACAAAATCTAATTACTATAAAATAAAAAGGAAAAAGAAAATCTAACTTAACCACAAAATGGTATAATGAAACAAAAAATTATTTTAAAATTAAATAAGTCGTATCCATGTACGATTTTAATTTTTATATTAAATTAAATTTATATTTGACCAGTACGATATCAGTTATATCAAAATTGTACTTAAGTCGTACTCTACCTGCAATACTTGTCAATTCTAAATTTTATTTTATCGATTTTAAAAAATATCAAATATAATTACACCATTTAGAAAAAAAAAATCATAAAGTTATCTATAATTGATTTTGGCTCTTATTGCCTGAGAAATCACACAAATGCCAATAAATAACCAATAAACTTATCACAAACCATACAGTGCAACCTCTGATTTCAATGCAATAATTCAACATGCCAATCAGTTTTATATAAGAACTAATTCATTCAATCAGACACCTGCCCTATATAGAATTATTTTCTTTATTCTAATCCAAAATTTTGGAACCACTGAAAAATAATTAAACTGTAGACACATTTATATTTATTTTTCTCAAAGAATACCCATGTAATGGTGATCTATATATTGGTTTTCAATACAATAAATAATTCAATGTTTTTATAAGAAAATTGTATATAAGAATATGGTAAGAAAAAATAAGATTTATTTATTCTCTATGTGTACTTAAATATATAAGATATAAATATTTTTTCTTTTTAAATTATAAACTAATTAGATAGATCAACGGATCATGAAATTCTATCATTATTAAATTAATTACATATAATTATGTACAATATCATATAATAGTTATATATAATTTGATAATTATTTTTTTTTAATAGTTTTTGTGCTGTTATCATTCACAAACACCTTGTAAGTTCCTATTCTTAAACCACAGTGACTGACCCAGAAATTTCAAGCAGTAGGAATAAGAATGAGAAAAATATATATGTTTATTTCATTTTGAAGTGAACTTGAGAGATAGAAGGAGAAAGGAAGGGTAGTAATTTTTGGACAATCCTAAATAGACACTCCATCTACACCTATTTCATTTTTTTCTTGTCTTTTTTTTACTTATATCACATCATTTCTTCATGAAATGTTAAGAGACAAATTCAGAAACGTAATAAGTAATGCTATAGTGAAGCTAAGTATAGAGAGAAAAGAAGAAAAAAGACTAATATGAAAAAAGCTTCATAAGATAACAACTTCTTAATTCACATCAGAAAAAAGCTTTGGATATAAAGACAATGAAACTTGAATATCAACACTATGATAATCATAAAAGAATTTGAAATTAAGTGGAGACATGTGTCCCCATATTGCTTAATAATATCAGTCCATCCTTAAGAGCTCAGAATGATCCTCAGTGGACATATTTTCTCCTAAAAGTCAAAGGCTTCATCCTATAACTTCTCCTAAAAGCATGTAATTGATTGATTGTTTCCTTCTATGGCAAAAATTGTGATGAATTTGTTTGGAGACATGAGGTGAAACTAGAGGAGTCACAGGTTTTAGACAGAAGTGACAGCTTCTGATCAAATGATCCAAAACACCCTCCCCACAAAAGAAAAAAAGTAGCCAATATAGCTCAATTCTTGAAAGGACGAGGTTTAGTATCAAATCCTTGTCCCTTTTGTCAGTATTTGAAAGATGGGTCTGTTGATTTAATCATGAACAATAGGAATCAGGTGCAATATATTGGTTTAAATTTTATTGAAGAGACAGCAGAGGTATCCGATGATTTTTGTGTTAACTCACTTGCATTATGCACTTATGTGGGTCATCATCTTTCTTATTTGTGGGGTTAATCTTGCACTGATTATGGAAAAGTTTTCAGTCCAACATCAGATTTTCTTCTTTAGCCCAATTCAGTCACTTGGAAGTTCTAACTTATCTGAGATCTATCTCACTAATTCATCAATGAATGCACATATATATATACAGAAACTTATACACACTCTTTGCATAAATATGTATGTACTATGATCTGCATGATGAAATTATGTATTATGCATGTGCTATGGTACTAGCAAGGCGTAATGTATATATATAGTTGTCACGTATATATGATCAAGAAAAGTAATTATTGATCAAAACCATTCATACCATGAGTGTAAAGCATAATAATCATACACTGGAATATCAGAAGCAAAGCAAAAGTATTTCAATGAAAGCTGAACATACCATCCATCATACACACTGCTTGGAAGATAATTCGAAGCTATTTTCACCCCACTATGCTTGATGTATCACTGAGGCATAAGGGTGAATACAATAGGACTTACCCAATATTAACTCTTCATGAACTTCAGTCTAAATTCTCATTCAAATAACAAAACACACAGAGAAAGGTTTAACTTTGACCCAAGGACAATGATATTGTGAATTATATATCTCCAATTGAAGGACTTCAGCTAAGGTTTTAACACATATACAAGGCTCAGTAACAGACTCAGGACTTTGAAATCATTGGCAGACCTGAAACAATCCAAGAAGAACATAAAAAATCAAATGCATTTAAAGCTTGTAATGCCAACAATTCAAGTAAATATATACTAATAATATGTATAATATATGCCTTCAAACCCTCTATAAGATCAAACATCCAAGGCACTGTTAAATTGTAGTTACAATTGGTCCTAGTTATATTAAGCTAGGATTTATAAACAAAAAAAAAGACAAGAATTCAAGATATTGTATGGTCATGATGATGCCTTTTCATGCACAGTGTTTGGTAGTGGGGAAGAGTACAGTGTAATTCATGTACGGAGGTCAGATATACATATTGCAGCACCAAATTACAATGATTGTTATGTCTGGTACACAGTTATGAGTTATGAATCTTGTGTATCTAGTTTTGAGTATTTGTTTCTTTCAATCCTATTGAATTTTAGATAGAAATTTTGTGAAGTACTTCATGTAGCTTTATATGAGTTTAATATGAGGGTTTTTATAAAAAAATATTTCTATTTATTAATTTTTTATTTGTTGATAAAAAAAATATTGCAACCACCAAAGAAAAAGGACTTCCATATAGATGTTTAATACGAATAAGAAGAGAAAAATCAAAACTATTAGCATAAGACAAAGCTTTATATACACTAGAGATCCGCAGTTCTGGTACACTAATGTATAATGTATAAAAAAGCACAATACCAGCAGTTGCAGACAAGAATCCAAACAACATCTATTTCAATCTCATAAGATTTTTGAATTGAATCCTCTTTTTTTCAAAAAATAAATACTGTTAACAAGAATCCCTATCTCTTAGCCATAAATATTGCTTAACTCTTATGTTATATTATCAAAGGAGTTATCCCATTTGTGGAAGATAGTGGGAATCCAAAAGAAGTAAGATTGTGTGGAAAAGCAAAACATGTACATTTATATAATAAGCAGCATAGAAATGTTATGAAATTCAAAATCCACAATAACATCGTCATCTTGCATGTGAGAAAGGACAAATTGAGAATGGATGGGAGAGTACTCCATACTCCCTATTAAATGCTCATTAAATCAATACAGTGTGAAAACAAAATAAAAATGAAGGTAAAGTCATTGAGCACTGTTATTATGTCATTTATCAAAATTATATATGGTATTTAGGGTTTAGAAAAGCCAGTGAACTAGGGTTTGCTATATGAATGAAACATAAGGTGAGATAAAAATTGACCCTATAACACCTTCAATGGACCCCTTATGTGTTTGATGCGATTGCCTTTTGTAGCAATCTTGGTTTAGAAAATTCAACCAACTGTGAACACTGACCCAAAGAAGTTATTGTAGAAATTAATGATCTTGTTAATTGTTGAATTATATGCTTTTATTATGCACATAATAATGTCAATGATTCAAACAGCAGCAAGTCTTTTCCGTGTCAACTTCTGAAAATAGCAGCAAATCTATAACAGTAAGTGAGGAAAAAATAATTTACCATTCTTATTATTACGCTGAAGAAGAAGCCAAACCAAAAAGAGAGACTCAAAATTTTACTGGTGCAAAGGTAAGTTTGAGCTGTCCCCGTTGGCCTTGATGAGATTCCTCTTCTTCTTTTTCTTCTTATAAGGGATCCCTCTTGCCTTAGCTTGAGAGTCTCGAACCTCACGAAGATAAACTCTTATGGCACCACTAGCAAATGGATTAGTCTCAGGCAAGCCTCCATTTTCTTCATATGCAGCTCTCAGCCTTCCAATGAGAGCATCAAGGCTCCCCCAAGCTTGTTTAAGAGGGCAAGTGCAAGGACCAGGTGGCTCCACTTGACCAAAGAAGAGACAACCTTGAGCATGCACCTTAGTTTTCCCAAACTGGTCCAAGTACCTTAGGAAATCCAGCACTTGGTTTGAATTGCACTGTGAAAGTGCCACAGGAGGCCTCTGGTTCCTCAAGTACTGCCCAAAAGTGTTCCAATCCCTCCTCTTCTGAGATTCATATCTACTCAGAGGGTGCTGCTGCTGTTGCTGTTGTTGTTGATGCTGATGCTGATGCTGATCAGAAGCAGCAGAAGCAGAAGATCTTGATGATCCTTCTGCTATGTCTTTTCCTTTGGTTGACATATCTGAGTCAGTGGTGATTGCAATTCATTTAGTATTTGTTTTTCTGAAGCAAGGATGAAGGAAGAAGGAAGAAAGGGAAGGTTTTGTTTTTTGAATGGAGAAGACAATAGAATAGAAGTGGAAGAAAATGACAAATTTTGTTTTGGAGGATCACATCACAGGGGGCTAGTGAGGAGACATGGAATGGGACCAATGAAAGTGCTTTATCCTTCTTTTTCTTCCTTCCCTACATTATCTTGCTTTAATGGTACTATTAGCATTAACCATACTTTATAATTTTGTTTCCTCTTATTTTTTTTATAATTATTATGCTCCCATCATCAAAGGTGTCATTATTGGGTAACTTAGCGTAATTAGCACTGTGGTTATACCCAATGACTATTAAATAACAGTCTAGGTCCTCTAGCATTAAGGGCTTGTTTGGCACCTAATAGAAAATTTTGTGATTACAAGTTAAACTTAGTGACTTCCGTAACCTATTCTATAACTCATTGTCAAGCCACAAAAGTATGGTGTTACATCTCTTTCACATGCTCATTAACCACAAAACTTTTCAATTGTGTTTACCCTATACCTCTTACTAATAAAAGAAACTCCAGCCAAAAGTTTAATGCAAAAATCTAACCATGAATACATGACATCAAAGAATATCTTGTTAAATAATTTTTATTATTATTTTTTATCTTTGTCTTTTTCATATTTCTGATCCCTTCAAAGTTAAACAAATCATGTTTTAAATATATGTGAATTTCAATAGAATAAATTTCTCTTTCTTTGTGGAGGGAAAAAAAAAGTAAAGAATAATTTTGAGTGGAGGAAGGGTTGTTACTTGCTTGATTGATGAAGTATCTAATCTGAAAATCTTATGTAAAAATATTTTATGTCATTGCTTGAGGATCCGTACTACACCATTTCAACGCCTAGTTTGTGGCATAATCATAATATCTACAATTCATCTCCATATTGACATAAGAACCCACATGTGTCCAACAAATTTTATTCCAACAAATTGAAATATGTTGCACAAACAACTTTACCTTTTAACTTTTAACTTTTCTTTACAAAACTAATCAAGATGAGTTTTGTTTTCAATGCTACACTTAATTTTCTTTTGCCCTACTATATAATTTAACTTGATGTTATATATTACTTTTTAAGAATTTTCATTTTTTTTTAATCTAACAATTAAAAGTAAGTTACTCTTTAGATTATGAAAAAAAAAAACAAAGATGGAAAATAATTATCATTAAGAGTTGCTCCTAAAATAACTTAATCTCTCTTATATAAACTGGATTCAAACTAGAAGTTTGAACTATTAATATTAATATGATTCACAAGATTATTTTTAAGAAAGTAACATATAAGATTATATGGTTATTCTCTCTTACAAGATTCAAACTAGAAGTGTGAACTAGTGATATAATTCACAATATTATTTTTAAGAAAGTAATGTATAAGATTATAGGATCATTCTTCTGAAATTTTGTTTAATCAGCAAAAGGAATATATAAATAAAAAGATACATGGGTATTTCAACCCATATACATAAACTTCTACATAAAGAGGGAATGTATTGTAATATGCAAAAGACCAACCAACCTCTACAAAAGGATAACTTCACAAAAAACTTAACCACATGTCACCATAGATCGGCTATATTGTTCTCCCAAAGAGGGTTTTTTGACCATCATGGGGTTATTTTTTTTTGTTTTTTACCAAAATATGATCCGTTTTAAAAAAAATTACAAATTTGGACAAGTCGTGCCAATTTGATACGACTTCATATGCACAACTCGTCCCAATTTGACACGACTCTGCCATGTCATATTCTGCCACCTCATTATTTTTTATTTTTTTTAATTTTATTGTTTATATATTGGGTAGTAAGTTATGTAATGTTAAAAATTAATTTGATGCATAATTTTCTAAAAGTGTTAGTTTTAAGGAACAAAAAATTGGATAATCGTGTATGGATCATGTTTGACGGTAATGTAATACAATAACTTGATTATTTGATTAATTAAAAAATGAAGAAAATTGTTATTGAATTTGGAAATAAATAGATAAATGAAAATTTATTGTATTTGAAAAATAAATAGAGAATTATTGTTTTGAATTTGCAAAATAAATAGCTAGAGAAGGAATGATTTTACATAACACTAAATGATGAGAAAAGATTAATTAGAACTAAACAAATTAGTAAGATTCATTACAAGATATAAAATAAAAATATAAAGTTGAACTAGAAGTAAATTATTTATGGGAAGACGTGCCACAATGTGGTCTTCATATTTGTCGTTGAGGTCTTCGTGGAGGGTGATGATCAAGATATTAAATTAATTTTTAGCATTACATAACTTACTACCCAATATATAAACAATAAAATTTAAAAAAATAAAATAAAAATATGACGTGGCAGAAGTCATGCCAAGTTGGCACGATTTCAGTTTGACATGGCAGAAGTCGTGCCAAGTTGGCACGACTTTAGTATGACATGGCAGAATCGTGTCAAATTGGGACAAGTTATGCATATGAATTCGTGCCAAATTGGCACGACTTGCCCCAAATTTGTAATTTTTTTAAAACGGACCCCATTTTGGTAAAAAGCAAAAAAAATAGTTCCATGATGGTCAAAAATCCTCCAAAGAGACTCAACTAAAATATAACATTCTACACTCAATATGAGCATAATTACATAATGATAGATGACAGGGAATAAAATATTGGATAACTTTATCTTCAAACATGAGCACTGCCCCATGTTGTATTGTTGCTAAGCCCAAAAAAGACTTTCAACCCAGAGTGCATTGCTAAGAACCATTATGCCTGTTTTTCTCATCCCATCAACCTACACCCTCGTATTTATCTTAGATAATTTCAGTTGACATGGATCCCTTTGTACTTGTTGAACTTTTATGATTAACACAATCTTGTAGTTGATTTTCTGTCCAAGAGAAAAAAAATGGCTAGTAGAGTATATGTTTTACTGTAAGGAATATTCATCATCTTCATTTACTTTAATATATGTCACTGCCTATAGTGAAAACCTACCTCTATATCAACTTCACGTTTATGATATAAAACATATTTTGTACTTGCTTGCAATTCTAATTACATATGAAAAAATACCAGATGAATTTTGAGTCCTCGACAGGGAGCACGTTTAAGGTCATTTGTAAATATGATATTGGACTTAAGCACCATATTGGATAACTAAAATTAGTTTTTCTTTTTTATTCAGATTTGTGATTCATACTCACCCTTTCATTTGTGATTCTTCTCCATCACATTGTATTTTTAAACACGACTCTATTTTTGTTTTCCCAAATTTCGGACATCACAGTTGTCCATATAGTCTTCCAAACTAAATTATGCTTATTACTTAAACTTTGACAATTAAATTGATAAAAAAATCCCAAAAATATTTATGCATCATATTTGAAATTCCAATCCACCTGAAACATAAATTTCAAACTGAAAAGTAATTTTGCATTCAAAAAACAAGTGTTGGGTAGTCTCTACCTATTGCTAGCAAAGGGGGGAAATATTTGTACCCATAACCATTTCCTTATTTTGTAGATTCAACTTAGTATGAATTCTATTCAGGCCTATCTTCCACACTAGAGTTTTAGCATTTGGAACAACATATGTTTTCATATTCCACTTAAGAAATTCTCCTAATAACCTACATTACTGTTATGCAAGAGGTCATACGCAAACCTAACTAAATAAGTTTATGAATTTCCCCATTTCCACTGCAAATATCTAGCCTATTTTTATTTGTTATAAATTTTCTTAAGTCTAAATTGAAAGCTTCTACCATGGACTTTTTTTATTCAAACCAATATTTCCTTCACTTGAACTCCCATACCCAATTATTGTTATTCCATCTTCCAAATGAGCTACATGACATTCAGAACCTGATTTTCTCACCATTTCCTAAGATCCAACTTATATTATTTTTAAACCAGTTTTGTCTATAGCCAGTCCCACACACTTTCTTTATATCTAACCACCAATTTTATTCTTCTCTTGGCCTATGTGGTGTATTTATTTTTCTCCAATCACCATATTTAGATATTAGGATTTGTCTCCATGTATCATGTGTAATAAAATGTTATTTTCATTTTCCAATTAGAGCCTCATTGAAGTGTTTTATATCTTTAATACATAATCCCCTTCTTTATTTATATTGACACTCTTTAGACCACTCAACCCTAGCTATCTTACTTCCTTCTGCCCCCACCCCCACATGGCCTTTATACATATACATATACATAAATACACATATATATATATATATATATAATCTTTGAATCTACATGATCAAATTCAAATAAATTATATTTGTGAGTTTAGTTGAAATGAGTTTGTTTTATGTTGTGTTTGCTTTCATAAATGTACTATTGAAATGAATTAAAAGATGAAGATTGTTTTCATTTGTTTTCGGTGATGGGAGACGATTTATGAAGAAAGAAAAGTGAATAAATGAACTTTGAGGGCCCTTGATAATGTGAATTGAAAGAAGAATCTTCATTTAATGTTTTGCATCTTTATACTCATCTTCATTTAATGTTTTGCATCTTCATTCCATTTAATGTTTTGCATCTTTATACTCATATAGCTTCAATTTCTTCTTCCTCATTTTGTTTCTTACTTTGAAATCATTGTATTTTGGTTAATTGTTTATTTTGACATTTCTTTCATAAATTCCAATCTTCATTGTTCCAATATCATACATGTTTCTCAAGTAAAATCAACATCATCTAAAACATGTTTGAAATTGCATTTTACTAAAAAAACACACACACACATATATATATATATATAAAGATATTTGATTATATTATATATTTAGATTATGTAAGGACCTCGAAAATAGCTTTAGAATAGAAGTGGTTCTAAAATGTCACCTAAATATTTTATTATTAAAGTGGAAAGGGTATATAAATAGAAAAATTAGTTATTTAGGTTTCATTTTAATAGAATCACCATCTCTTTAAACTTTCTTTTTTTCCTTCCTCTACCCTCTCTCTAACTTTTTGAACCCATTTGTTATCAGATTGACGATTGCAGTCTGCCATTAGACTCTTGGCAGCAAATTGCTTTATCATAATTTTAGTTAGAGTAAGTTCAATTTTGCTCATTTTCCTTTGATTTAGTTTTACACTTTTTAGGTTTTTTTTAGGCATATGTTTTGCATGTAGTGTTTCTAGCTTCAAGATTAGTCCTTGATAGTTCAGAGTCCTAGTTGTTTAGTTAGATCATTGATTAGGACTCTGTGATGCAGGTTAAGCTATCATTGGATTTTGTAGGATTTGAGCTCTTTGTGAGCACATCTATTCAAAGTCAAGTAAGGAAAGCTAGTTTAATTTTCAATAGAACCCTATGTTAGAATATTTGGATGTGGGGTGATGTCACCAATTTCAATTTTCTTGTCGGATGTATTGTTCATTAATTCCTCCACATCTTGGACATTGAATGTGATTTGATTTGTTTCCCTTCTTGTCCATTTATGAACGTTACAATTAATGATGTGATCCAAGGGTATCTTTTAATTTCGCGACTTGTCCATCATCTTTGTCTCATCAAACGCTATATATGGCAACTTCTGCTTTGATAATATTCTTCGCGTCTTTCATTTGAAACAATTTGAATTGTTTCCTTTATGATCTTCTGATGTGATTTGTTGACCCTTTAAAGGTTATGACTTGAATCTTATCTTTGTCGCATATGATTTCACCGTAATTGCATTGGATGTTGAGTATGAAATTTTCCGTGTCACATGTTTTCTCAATTTCTTTCTCTTATGGGAACGTTGATATGATTTATCTGATGTTTCTTTAATCTTGTTCTCCATAATGTAAATTATGTTTTTCACTTAGTGACGTACTAGTTCTTTATGCATCTTCTTAAATTAACTCTTCCTCGAATTCCACGAATCTCACTTTGCAATAACTTTGTTGTAATCATTTGACGCTTTAAACAGAGTTTTCGAATACTTTTCAGCCTTGAATGAAATTACTTCAAGAAAACCTTGATTAAGAAATCAGTTTTTCAAAACATAAAGCAAAAGACACAACACTAGTAAAAACAATCGATTGTTTTACCGAAACAATCGGTTGTTTATACCAGTTAACAAATATCAAAACTGAATTTAAAGAGTTAGGGATAGAGAGAATGCACACAGAAGTTTATACTGGTTCACTCCAAATCCAGAGTTACATCCAATCTTCTCAGAAACCCTGAGGAAATCCACTAAGCAATCACACCTTGATCACTTACACCACAACCAAGAAAGTGACCTTGAACACCTCAAGACACACACTCTTCTTGGCCAACACACCAACACTAAGATTGTTGATCTTGATCCCCTCAAGAACACACAACCAATCAGAGCAAACACAGAAACGAAACTTGTTTCACAGAGTACAAGGATTTTACTTGTTACAGAAGATAATCTAAAATCAATACAAGCAGAATCTTATTCCACACACTTTGATCAATCACAAACTATTAGCAATCTCAGCTCTTTGAAAAACTCAAAAACTCTATTCAAAAATCTTGTAAAAGATTGTTACTCAAATCTGTTTTTCTGAATTTATTCAAAGATGTTGTTTGTTATCAAATCTTAACAAACTCTTAAATTGCATTTAATGATTGGTCAAAACATTTAATGACTGGAGCGTAAGCAGTTAAATCATTTAAAGCTCAATCAAAGATAAAATAGTTTTTCTGTTATGGTCCCAAAACAAACAATCGGTTGTTTCCTCGAATCAATCGGTTGTTTTGGTTTTAACAGCTCAACCATTTGAAAAATAGTTTTCAATCTTTTCTCAAAACATCTAAGTATAAACAATCGGTTGTTTCGACAAAACAATCGGTTGTTTTAACTTAGTTTGAAAAACATTTTACTTTCACAAAGATTGAGAATGCCTATGCTTTAGATTCGATCAAGAGGTGGATTACAACACTCAAACTACCCCAGATTTAAACTAAACCAGCACAGCAACAGCAAGCACAGTCAAGGCTTCAACATCCTTCAAAGGGTTTGGATTCTTCAAAGCTTGAACACCACTTGGTTCAACAATCTCCCCCTATTTGATGAAGATAAATCCCTGGTGCTTGTGTTTGATCTGATTGAATCGGAAGCAGTACCTGCAAAAATAGCATTTATACTATCCAATGCTTCTTACAGCAGCAAGTTAGATTTTTATATATTCAAAGCATAAAACATGATAAACAAACGGTTGTTTACACGAAACAATCGGTTGTTTTTATCAGCAGCAGCAGAAAACACTTATATCAGAGATTTTAACAGATTATACAATATCAGATAAATATATACAAGAACCAATTAATTCTCCCCCTATTTGTCTGCACAAATAGACTTTAGCATGTATCAAAACATATTTAGGAGAGATTATTAAGATCAAGGATACCTAACTCATTTCTTAAGAAGAAAAACCTCTCTTTTGGTAAAGGTTTTATGAAGATGTCAGCTAACTGCAGTTTGGTCTCCACAAACTTCACTTCACAATTCCCATTGTTTACATGATCCCTGATGAAATGATGCCTTATCTCAATATGTTTGGTCCTTGAGTGCTGAATCTGATTTTTGGTAAGATTGATGGCACTTGTGTTATCACACATCAAAGGAACCTTGCTGATTTGAAATCCAAAGTCTGCAAGTTGTTGTTTGAGCCACATAATTTGTGCACAACAGCTTCCAGCAGCAATGTATTCAGCCTCAGCAGTAGAGAGAGCAACACATGCTTGCTTCTTGCTATGCCATGAGATTAGGCTTCAGCCAAGAAGGTGGCAAGTGCCACTTGTGCTCTTTCTATCTAGCTTGCAACTTGCAAAGTCAGAATCTGAATAACCAATTAAATGAATTGGAGAGTGAGAAGGATACCATAATCCAACAAATGATGTTCCTTTAAGATATTTCAGAATTCTTTTTGCAACTTTGAAGTGTGACTCTTTAGGATTTGTTTGATATCTTGCACATAGACACACCGCAAACATGATGTCCGGCCTACTAGCTGTTAGATAAAGCAAAGATCCAATCAATCCTCTGTGTTTTGTTTGATCTACACCCTTTCCAGCAGCATCCGCATCCATGTAACAGCTTGATGGCATTGGAGTGTTTGCTTCTTTGCAACTCTCCATTTTAAATTTCTTGAGAATCTCCTTGCAATACTTTGATTGACTTAAGAAGATCCCATCCTTTGTTTGCTTAACCTACAATCCAAGAAAGAAAGACAGTTCTCCCATCATAGACATTTCAAACTCACCTTTCATTGCAGCCACAAATTCTTCACACAAACTATCTTGTGTAGCACCAAAGATGATATCATCAACATAGATTTGCACAAGAATTATTTCTGCATTTGACTTCTTGATGAAGAGAGTCTTGTCTACCATTCCCCTTTCATATCCATGAGATAGCAGGAAGTTGCTAAGCCTCTCATACCACTGTCTTGGAGCTTGCTTCAGTCCATACAAAGCTTTCTTCAACTTGAAGACATGGTTGGGATACTTATGATCTTCAAAGCCCGGTGGTTGATCTACATAGACTTCCTCATTGATGTAGCCATTCAAGAAGGCACTCTTGACATCCATTTGGAAGAGTTTGAAACCACTCATACACGCAAAAGCCAGCAGCAGCCTCACAGCCTCCAATCTAGCAACAGGAGCAAAGGTTTCACCATAATCTATGCCCTCTTCTTGATTGTAGCCTTTGGCAACTAGCCTTGCTTTGTTCCTTGTGATCACACCATCCTCATCTAGCTTGTTTCTGAAAACCCATTTCGAACCAATAATATTCATTTCATTAGTTTTAGGAACAAGAAACCATACCTCATTCCTTGCAAACTGATTCAACTCTTCATGCATAGCTTCAACCCACTTCTCATCCTTGAGAGCTTCCTCAATTGACTTAGGTTCAATTTGAGAGACAAAAGTTGTGTGCCTGCAGAAGTTTGAGATGGAGCTACGTGTGGAGACACCTTCCTTTACCTGCCCTATGATGTTATCCACTGACAGATCTCTAAGAATCCTTCACTCCTTGGGCAGCTCACTCTGTTACAGAATTTCAATCGGTTGTTTCTGCGAATCAATCGGTTGTTTTTCTGCACAGATTTCCAGCTTCTCCAAACTGATGCTCTGTTCATCTTCTTCAGCACTGGTCTTTGGGATTTGATTGATTCTACAATCTACCTCATCAAAGACAACGTGAACTGATTCTTCTACAGTCATCAACCTCTTATTGTAGACTTTATATGCATGACTTGTGAGTGAATACCCTATGAAGATACCAAGGTCCGCTTTCTCGTCAAACTTTCCCAAGTTTTCCTTTCCATTGTTGAGAACAAAACAGCTGCAGCCAAAGACTTTGAGATGACTGATGTTAGGCTTCCTTCCATTGAAGAGTTCATATGGAGTTTTCTTCAAAATAGGCCTTATAAGCACCCTATTCATCACATAACATGAGGTGCTCACTGCATCTGCCCAAAAGTACTTAGGAAGTGATGATTCACTAAGCATTGTCCTTGCTAGCTCTTCAAGAGACCTGTTCTTCCTCTTTACCACTCCATTCTGTTGTGGTGTTCTTGGAGCAAAGAAGTTGTGCAGAATTCCCATCTTCTCATAGAATTTGCTGAACTTCTCATTCTGAAATTCTCCTCCATGATCACTTCTAATAGAACCTATGTTGTTGTTCTTTGTATTTTGCAACCTTCTTGCTAGCTTTTTGAATGCAGAAAAGGCATCACTCTTTGATTCCAAGAAAAGAGTCCAAGTGTACCTAGAATAGTCATCAACAATAACAAGAGCATAATAATTTCCACCAAGACTCATAGTTCTTGAGGGTCCAAAGAGATCCATGTGAAGAAGTTCAAGAGGTTTCAAAGATGAAACAACATTTTTAATTTTGAAAGAACTTTTCACTTGTTTCCCTTTTTGACATGCTTTACAAATGTGATCCCTCTCAAACTTGAGTTTTGGCAGCCCAATCACAAGATCCTTTGAAATTAGCTTGTTCAAATGATTCATGTGAAATATGAGCAATTCTTCTATGTCAAAGCCAAGATTCATCTTGCTTGGATAGAAGACATCCAATTGAACATGGTGAAGAGATATCTAGAAGATACACATTATTAACTCTCTTACCTACCAACATTACCTTTTTGGTGATGGGTAGACAGATTTCACATGTGTTTGACTTGAACATCACTTGATATCCCTTGTCACATAGTTGGCTAATGCTCAACAGATTATGCTTTAGGCCTTCAACATAAAGCACATCATGGATTACCAAGATGTCTTTGTCTCCTATGGATCCTCTCCCAAGAATCCTTCCTTTGTTGTTGTCTCCATAGGTGACATGACCCTCTTGCTTAAAGGAGATACTCAGGAACTTTGATTTGTCCCCTGTCATGTGCTTGGAGCATCCACTATCCAAGTACCACAATTGCTTGCTCTCCTCCAAGATTTCCTACAAAAAGGATTTTCAAGTACAAAGATTTGGTCCCCTTATGAATGTGGGTCCATTTGGTTTACACTCATCAATTAAAGCTTTATTACCCTTAGGAATCCACTTCATAAGACCTTTAGGAACAACATATTTTCTGATTTTACAGAACCTCACAGAATGGCCTCTTTTCATGCAATAGAAGCATGTAACAATCGGTTGTTTCGATGGTCCAATCGATTGTTTTTCTGGCATTTTCGAAAATGATTTTGAAAATCTATCTTGTTTGTTTTGTGGATTAAAACCCAATCCAGTTTTTCCAAAAACACAGTTTTGAGATGCTAGAACACTCTCAAAGTTGGATTGGCCTTTAGAAAGTTTATCCACAGTTTTAACAAGATAGTGGACCTTCTTTTCAAGATTTTCGCAATTTTCACAAACTAGAGTATCACACTTGCACGAGGAGTTTTTGTAAATGATTTCAAGATTTCCAAAATCTATTTTTGAATTTTCTAATTCCTCTTCCAGTGTTTTTACTCTGTTTTCAAGCCAACTGTTCTTTTCTTTTAACTGATTGTTCAAGAAAGCCAATCGGTTGGCTTCTTCATGTGTTTCTTGAAAGGCTTGAAGCAATTGACCATAATTTTCAGAGTTTGAGGAGTTTGATGAACTTACACTACTTGAGTCATCCTCCTTTCTGGCCATGAAGCAAAGGTTGAGGCTTTTCTTATTTTGCCTTCTTTTCCTTCTTGCTTGACTTTTTGTCATTGCCTCCTTTGGTTCATTGTGTCCATGAGCAGCCTTGAGTGTATCCCACATATCCTTAGCAGTTTTGCATTTTGATATCCTGAAAAACTCATTAGTATCTAGTGCAGAAGCTATTATGTTTTGAGCAGTACAATCAAGCTTGGCCATCTTACATTCATCATTGGTCCATTGAGACCAAGGTTTTGCAAAGAAAGAACCATTCTTATTAAATTTTGGAATGTAAGGACCATTCTCAATTGAATCCCAAATTCCTTGATCAATAGATTCCATAAAGATTTTCATTCTTGCTTCCCAATATTTGTAATTCAAACCACAGAATAAAGGTGGTTTGTAGATTGAAGCACCTTACTCAAAAGATAGTTTTCCAGCCATAGAAAAAAGATTTTTGGATCAACTTGAATAACTTTCAAGAACCAAGCTCTTGATGCCAATTGTTAGAATATATGGCTTTAAACTAGAGGGGGTGAATTGTTTAAAGAGAGTTTTCGAATACTTTTCAGCCTTGAATGAAATTACTTCAAGAAAACCTTGATTAAGAAATTAGTTTTTCAAAACATAAAGCAAAAGACACAACACTAGTAAAAACAATCAGTTGTTTTACCGAAACAATCGGTTGTTTATACCAGTTAACAAATATCAAAACTGAATTTAAAGAGTTAGGGATAGAGAGAATGCACACAGATGTTTATACTGGTTCACTCCAAATCCAGAGTTACATCCAGTCTTCTCAGAAACCCTGAGGAAATCCACTAAGCAATCACACCTTGATCACTTACACCACAACCAAGAAAGTGACATTGAACACCTCAAGACACACACTCTTCTTGGCCAACACATAAACACTAAGATTGTTGATCTTGATCCCCTCAAGAACACACAGCCAATCTCAACAAACACAGAAACGAAACTTGTTTCACAGAGTACAAGGATTACACTTGTTACAGAAGATAATCTGAAATCAATACAAGCAGAATCCTATTCCACACACTTTGATCAATCACAAACTCTTAGCAATCTCAGCTCTTTGAAAAACTCAAAAACTCTATTCAAAAATCTTGTAAAAGATTGTTACTCAAATCTGTTTTTCTGAATTTATTCAAAGATGTTGTTTGTTATCAAATCTTAACAAACTCTTAAATTGCATTTAATGATTGGTCAAAGCATTTAATGACTGGAGCGTAAGCAGTTAAATCATTTAAAGCTCAATCAAAGATAAAACAGTTTTTCTGTTATGGTCCCAAAACAAACAATTGGTTGTTTCCTCGAATCAATCGGTTGTTTTGGTTTTAACAGCTCAACCATTTGAAAAACAGTTTTCAATCTTTTCTCAAAACATCTAAGTATAAATAATCGGTTGTTTCGACAAAACAATCGGTTGTTTTAACTTAGTTTGAAAAACATTTTACTTTCACAAATATTGAGAATGTCTATGTTTTATATTCGATCAAGAGGTGGATTACAACACTCAAACTACCCTAGAACTAAACTAAACCAGCATAGCAACAACAAGCACAAACAAGGCTTCAACATCCTTCAAAGGGTTTGGATTCTTCAAAGCTTGAACACCACTTGGTTCAACACTATTAAGGTCATAATGTTTTCAATATATTAGATAAAGTAGTCAGAAGATGTATTCGTTGAAACTTATTTGAAAATATTCTAAGGTTTTAATTAAAGCATTGTGTTTTGATAAATATGATTTGTATAACTCGTCATAATCAAACAAATGTTTAGAACACTTGAATAGCACATGTAAAAGTGAAAGAATTAAGTATGGAAACTTCCCTATCACTTGTTCGTCCAGTACATGATCTTTGTCTGCTACGTTCATTCGATCATTGTCTGGTATGTGTAAGGCTCATGCTTTCTTGCGTGCAACATAACACATTTTAACAAACATCTGGTGTATTTTCCTTTTGAGAATTTTGTGTTTAGACTTTGTCTAACACTTGAGTATGATGATTGATCCATTGAGTTCTTTGTAGACTTCATCTACTAGTCTCTGTAGAGTCCATGAGTGATTCATTCATTTAACTCTTTGTTTGTCACTCATTTTTTTTTATCTTGCTAACCATGAGTAATTCTCTTTCTTTGCTCATATAGTACACTTTTGTACTATCTTTATCTTGTGCTCTCAGTTTTATCTTGGGATCTCACAAGCACATTGTTCGTTTGATAACTTTATCTTGACGCTTCCAATTGATGTTGTAGTTATTCTTGTTATTGTGTGGTAAGGCCTTTTTCATCATTTTTTCCATATCAATGTCTACTGTGAGCTTTTGAAGTGTTCTTTTAACACTCATTTCTTTGACATTTGTGTTTATAGCTTCATAAATCTAATGTGTATTTTGTTTAATATTTTATTTTATTGTATGTATATATTTAAATTCTCTATCAAAATGGATATATTTTAAAATACTATATAACTTATATGTATATATGTAAATATTTAATTAGATATTGCATGCAATATTTAGATGTAGTAAATATGGTGTTTACACATTATATATGTAAAAATAATCAATTATATTAATATAATAGATTATAATTATACTATATAATATAATAATAAAAATGAAAATGAAAATAATAATATTAATAATAACAAGAAATAATAATAATATCGATAAAAAAGTAATAATAGTAATAATATGAATATTAAATAAAAAATAAATATTAATAATATTATAAATAAATTCATATGATAAAAATATTAAAATAAATAATAAATTCATGTAAAGAAAATAATAAATAATAATAAAATAATAATTATTCTTATCATAAATAATATAATAAAAAATTTAATTTAATATTGAATTACTTATAACAATAAAGATAATTTGATGGTTTTACAATAGTAGTAATAATAGTTGTGACAATACTAATACAATGAAAACAATAACCGTGATAATAATCATCATAATGACAAAAGTGATAATTTTGATTATGATAACAACCATAATAGACCCTTTACCATTTGTTTCAATTAGAGAGGGAAATTAATTTTGAGGAAGATGAAAAGAGAAAAAAAAATAGAAAAAGAAAGTAAAAATAATAGAAAATGAAATTGTTTTAATTATAAAAAAAAATAGAAAAATAGATAAATTTGTACTAATAATTTTATTTATTATTTTAAATATTTTTTCAGTTGTTTATTATTATGAAAAATAAAAAGAACCATGATCAGTTATTATAATGTGATCTTTATAATTGATTATGAGATTAATTACACCTGAATTATGATAAGAAAAATACAAAAACACAACATCAATTATATATCTATGGATTATTGCACCTGTTTTGTAAATTTTCACACTTTTCATCACAGAATTACAAAGAAATTTGACTGATCAATGTCCCAAGTGTAACACATGTCTTTGGGTTCCAATGTCTAGAAGACAAGAACGACTTGACAAGTACATGGCTGATATATGTATGTGTTCATTTACTCTTTAAATAGATATTTATTTAACATTTTTATTAATTTTTTAATTTCTTTTTTCTTATCTCATTGGACGTCATATCTCAGTTAAATATTTGACTTTTTTTGTAGATGAATATTTTGAGTATTGAATTTTTTTTCCAATATTATATTTCTTGTTATCAAAGGATTATTTCATAGGATCGCAAGAACAAGTTTGTTTGCTCTAGAATAATGATAACGTTTTAGCAAAGAAGAAAGAGTAAATAGACATGAAATTATTTAAATAGAAGATGGAAAAAGAGAAGATGGTAAGAGAAAAGAAAAGAATAAAGATTTTTTGACTACACTGTATAAAAAAAAGAACATAATAATAAGTTTTTATTTCTACTTTTGATTTTTTATATTTGTTTAGAATTGAACACATATTTTTAAGTAATTTAATTAAACCCTTCAATATTAACAAATAAATAAAAGGATAGTATGTATTAAAATTCTTTTTTGATATAGGTTAAGAATCTTTTAAATGTTCTAATTTATTTTATTTTATTGTTGTTGGAAAAAGAAACCGGTTACAACAATAATATTATATAAATTGTTTGACAAACAAGTCCATCTAATTAGCCATAGTTTGTTTTTAAATAGATAGTTAATAAACCTAAGCTTATTTAGGTAAGCAAATTTAAACCTTTCAATTTATTAGTAAATACATAATTTCAAAGTATTAAAATATAAATCTCAGCTAGTTTTTCTTTTTCTGATTGGTGCATCGTCTCTTTGGTTTGTCTGTATTCGCTTTAGTAGGAAGTCGGAGGTAGTTTCTGTCAGGTTATTGTCAAATATGTCAGGAGCTGTTTTGTTTCTTAACTGTTTGAAAAGTGTTATGCGGATAGATTGATAGATTGCTTGTACCTTTTTATATAAGGATTGAATAATCTTTAAAGTGGTTCTTGTGTATATATTATTGATTGCTGATTAAAATAAAATAAATAATATAATATTAGCGAGAATATATTTGAAATTTATGAGTTAATTTAGTAAAACTTTTGTTGGGTGACCGAAGAAGTTTGAATTTGTGTTAGGTGAGTCCCTCACTGAAGGAACATAATATTATAGAGCAACTCCCTAGTACCTAAAAATGGAAAGAAAGAGACCTTAATTAATCTTGTTGAATGAATTTTTTTCAATTTGTGAACCTCACTGCTAAAGATAAATTACTAGTTATTAAGACTCCACTAACTTGAATAATTTGATTTTGACTCTTGTGAACTAAGGATATGGTCGCACATTACACAGATACTATATTTTAAAGTACCTCTTATAGCTTTTCCCTCTTATAATAATACATTATAATAAGTTGGTAATGATGAACTAAAAGCTTAGTCAAAGTTAAGAATTGTAAATTCCCACTACCCACTTCCTATATCTCTCTCAACCAAGTTACACATCTTTCTTCCAATGTCATTACCAAAATGTCCCTTCATGTTTCTTATGGATGGCCCCTCTAAATGGAATTATATTGATATGATTTGCCACATTTTGGCACAACCACCAATTTGTAGGATCTAGAATAGTTCAATTAAATCTACTTAGACAACATCAAAATCAAACCTTTTATATATATATTTAGTATATATTACTGTTAAATGATTTATAATTAGCTATCAAATTTTTCTACCAAATTTAAAATCTAATAATTGATAGTTAAAACATTGGAAGCTAATTAGATACCAATTAACAATAATAGAAATTAATTTATAAACCAAATTTTTTTTAATCAGCCTATAATTTAGTCATTATAATAACTAATTATTTTTTATCTTTAAAATTAATTTTTATTTCCTGATTTTTTTAGTGTAACATTTTTTTTTATTTTACAAACTCAGTAATATTGTAATAGATTAATTTTATCTTTAAAATTAATTTTTATTTCCTGATTTTTTTAGTGTAACATTTTTATTTTATTTTACAAACTCGATAATATTGTAATAGATTAAGATATAGTTTAGAAACTAACTTTTATACATATTTAAAAATGACGTGTGAAGTCAGGATTATTTTTGTTTGTCAATGTTAAAATTAGAGTTAGATTGTATCAGTTATCATGAAAAAACTAAATAAAATATATATTTAATTAACAATTTTATTAGAAGATCTCAGATTTTCAAAAAGTTTAACACGGACATCGCGTTAAAAAAATTAAAATTATATTTTTATCTAATTTTTATTTTGCATACGTATTTTAAATTTTTAAAATGTTATATACTTCCATTCTTAATAAAGGAGGTCAATTGTAATGATAAATAAAAACATAAAATACAAATATAGTTTAAGAAGATATGAAAAATATAATTATAATTTACTTTATTAAATCTCTAAAGATTCATCCATATTTGATGCTAATATTATGACATTATAAAGAACAACAAAGGAAGTTAAAGAAAGAAAATTTTGGGCCAATTCATGGGTAAAAAAACTGTGGAATTCAAAATGATATGGTGTGTGATTGTTTTTATGTGGGTGGTGAGTTTGTTTTCTTCTTCAGCCCTTAGGGTTCTTGTGTCTTTCCTAGCACATAGACTTTACATTGAAACGTGCACACCAACCATAGCACTTTGGAAATACACTTTAGCAGCTTGTTTCCATAATTCTAGCAACAAGTCAAATTGTCCAATGACTACTATGGTACGTACCAGTCCTTTACTTTCAGTGAGGAAATTTCATATATTAATTACACTACATCTTAAATAAATCAACAAAAAGGAATATCTATGTGTGTTCCATATTTTATGTGGAGTAAATTGCACTAAGCAATATTACATTTACCATTTCTTTATCTTACAAATTTCTTTTTTTAAAGATTTATATTGTTATCAAACTCACCTCCTATTAGGATTATTTCTACTAATGCAAAGTTGTCAGGTAAAATACTAATGTTTATTTAATATCTTTTTCTCGACCTCAATAATAATAATAATAATAATTGACGTTTACTATTGGATTGGGTAGGCTATGTATTGACGAAGAATATGACAAGTGACAGTCAAGTATAAGTAGACACACGGTCAATCGAAGCAAAACACATGACACTACTCTTGACCCTTTGATAAGTGTCTAATTTCAGTAATATTTCATATTAAAATATAGGCACTTATGAGGATTTATTGCTAATTTACATATAAAATAATCCCTAATTTATGAATTTATACCTTTTTACATTTTTTATGATCTTCATTTGAATAAGAGTATTTTATTCCCAAATTTGGTGTTAATTGCAGATTTCTAAGGAAGATTGGAGATTTGGATGAAAGATGAATGATTTGAGCTAAAAAGATAAAGATAGAAGGTCCCAGAATGGAAAAAGATGCAAAGAAAGATTGGGCCTTTTTTATGTTTTATCATTTAGCCCATTAGCGCGACATAGGAAACAACCTAACCCTAGAAAAACTAGGATAAATAGAGGGCTAGAGGCTCAACCTTAGTGTGCCAGATTGAGAGGAAAACACCATAGAGTGAATTGTAACCCAATTGGGAGAATGGAAGGTGATAGAAGTATGCGTGGCTAATTCTACCCTTTGGGATTAGGAGTAATCTGCTCAAACTCTTATGTATTGAGGTGATATTTTATATATTAATATTCAGTTCTTGATTGATTATTGGTATTGTTGTTTTACTTTTAATTCTCCGTGACAAATTGAGAATCTTAAATCTGACCGGGAGGTATTTTTAGGATTCGGACCTAAACAACAATACTTAACATATTTGAGTGCTAGGAATAGACTTGAAATGTTAATTGCTATTAAACGTCTGAGCTTCGTTCTAAGTTGTTCTTATAAGTATGCGAGGGATCGATAGTTAGGGAACATTCTTAAGGATTTTATATGCGAGGAATCGATATAAATGATTTTTATACGGGCATCAATTTCAATTAAAGAACTTAATATTAACATGCTAATCAAAATACATGAGAGTGAGAGAGATGAAACTTAATCCCAATTTTTCCAATTGAAGCAACTAATTCTTTGTTTGTTTTCTTATTGATCAGTGCCAACATAATCACTTCACACTCTTTTTTATTGTTCTGTTGTTATATTTAGCGAATATTGTACTCAATGATTCACTGTTCTTTGTGGGATCGATATCCGTCCTTAGGGACAATTATTACTTCTGACAAACGCGGTGCACTTGCCGTAAAAAGTGATCAAGTTTTTGGCGCCGTTGCCGGGGAACAGATTTGAATTGTTGAGTATAATTTCCTAAATATTGTAAATATTTCATTTTATTTTGATTTCTTTTGATTTTGTTTATTTTATTAAAATTAGATTTGATTTGATGTTAGTATAGATTTGCTGTTTTTAAGAAGGAAAAAAGTTATTGTTTTTATATTATTTTCTTTTCTTTTCTTTACGTTATTTATTTTAGTTTATTTTTATTTTATTCTGTTTTGATTTTGTTTTGTTTTATTATATTTTATTTTAGGATTAGTTTAAGTAGTTTTATTAGGTAGTTTTATTTAGATTTACGTAACTGTTATTTATTTGTTTTAATTATATTTTATTACTAGTTTTAGTTTTTATTTTATCTATATTTTTTTTTAATATTTTTGTTATTTTTCTCTTAACGTCGTTTTAGTGTTTTATTTTTGTTTTTGTGTTATTTTTATTTTATTTTACATATTTTGTTTTTATTTCAAATTTTATTTATTTTATTTTATTTTTTAAGAAAAAAAAAAGTACTCGTTTTTTTTTTCTCCACTAATATGTTTTAGGAAGAAAGCAACATGGCAGAACAACAAGAACCACCTCCTAGGAGGACACTTGGAGATTATGTCATGTACCAAGGACCAAGACATTTTTCTAGTATTGCAATACCTACTACTGCTAAGGCCTTGGAAATAAATCCCGATTTTCTCACTCTCATCAGTGCCTATCAATTTACAGCAATGGAACATGAGGATCCATATTCACATTTGGATACATTTTATGCATTGATAGGAACAATGGGTTTTCAATCAGGTGATCTTGAAAATGTTTATATGCGCTTGTTTTCTTTTTCATTGGCAGGAAAGGCTAAAGAATGGCTCAAATCACTTCCAAATCAGAGCCTCACTAGCTGGAAGGATGTAGAGGAAAAATTTTTGCAAAGATTTTTTCCAATTTCTCGCTACATCAAAGCAAAGTCTGAAATCTCTATGTTCAGACAAGGAGCAAATGAAGTCTTCTGTGATACATGGGAAAGATTTAAGATGATATTGAGAAAATGCCCAAATCATGGGTTTGAAGATATTGCTCAACTGAGCATATTCCTGAATGGTCTCAGATCTGACATAAAGATGCTCCTAGATGCTGCAGCTGGTGGCACAATGATGGCCCTTGATGTAGAACAAGCGACAATAATTATTGATGCATTGACATCAACTGATTATAAAGCCCAACATGATGGACAAGATCTTCATAATAAAGGGTTGTTAGAAGATGCACTCTTGGCTAAAAATAAGATTCTGACACAGCAGATTGAGCAACTAACTGCACAAATGGCTAAATTGCCCCAACAATTATATGTTGTTCATTCATCTCAAAGCCAAAGTCAGTCAATCAGGTGTGATTTTTGTGGAGATGTTCATCCTAATGGTCACTGTTTTTATCAGAACAATTTACCTGAAGTTGAGGATCCATCCATGCTTGAAAGAATGAATAAAGTTGAAGACGCTCTGACAAAGATTGTGAGCGCGCAGGACAATAGCATGGCCATGATTAGGAGCATAAAGATCCAGATGGGACAACTAACCAAACAAATTGCACAAATTCCAGAGGAACAAAATGGCCAGTTTTCAGTCAATAGCCAAACCAATTCAAAAGAGCATTGCGATAATGTAGTGGCTGAAAAAGAAGAAAAAGATGAGACAAAGGGGAAGAGAGATGAGAAAGAGAGAAGTGAGGAGGAAAAAATAAAGAGGAAAAGTGAAAATAAGGAGAGAGGAGTTCTTGAAAAAGATTTATCATATCCTCATTCTCCTTCAAAAAAAGAGAAGGAAAGAAAATTCTTTGATAAATTGCTCCCTAAAAATTATTTTGCAGGAAATTTGAAGCAAGATTCAACATTTGAAAGATTTCGAAAGAATAGGAGCTATATTGAAGAAAGAAATATAGAGCTGGAGGATGGATACAATGTCATTATTCCAAAAGGCTTGCCTCAAAAATTCAAGGACCCAGGGAGTTTTAACCTTCCCGTGTCTATAGGTGCTTTATTAGTAGCCAATGCTTTATTGGATTTGGGAGCAAGCGTAAATATAATTCCTTTGGCAATGCTGAAGAAAATAGGGGATTTGGAGATTAAACCCACCAAGATGACTTTAAAGTTAGCTGATCAAGTAACCAAGTATCCATATGGTGTGGTTGAAGATGTTCTCGTCAAGGTGGATAAATTCACATTCCCTGTGGATTTTGTTGTGATGGACATGAAAGAAGATGAGGAGGTTCCCTTGATACTTGGAAGACCCTTTATGAAGACTGCTAGAATCATAGTTGATGTCGACAAAGGAGAACTTCAAGTTAGAACTCAAGATGAGGAGGTAACTTTAAATCTTTTTTATGGTCATAAAAATTTTAATGCAGGGGAAGAATGTGTACAGAATGATGCAACAAAGAGAGTTGTCCATCTTGAAATAAACAGGCGTCAAGCTAGATGACGTTAAACGAGCGCTTACTGGGAGGCAACCCAGTCCACATTTTAGTTTTATGTTGTTTTATTACCTTTGCTGATTTTATTTAAAATAAAAAATAAAAGTAAATAAGAATAATAAAAAAAAATCCTATATGCCTCCTAATCATTTTGCAGGTTATGTATTTTTGACCTGGGGACAGGTTCTATTATTCAGGGGGCAGATCCAGCAAATGAAGCAAGACTGTAGATAAAAGTTTTAACAAAATGCTGGATGACTTCTTAAGAATAGAGGATTGAACAAAAATATGGTTTTATCTCTCTAATTCTCTTTTCTTTTTCAGTTATTTGGATTTTTTCTTATTTTATTTATTTTATTTTTCGGTTATTTTGTTTTCTGTTTATTTGCGTATTTGTTTGGTTTGTTTTTATTGCTTATTTTGAATAAATTTCCTGTTTTATTAGTTTGGTAATTTTAAGTCTTGAATTATCTTTCTTGACTAAATTTCAGTTTTAATTTGTTTGTTTTCTAGTTTATTTTTATTTTTTTTTCAAATTAAAAAGAACTAGAATATTAATTTTGAATTGTGGAAAAAAGAATTTGTGTTTAAATATTAAGTAGTGAGATGAATTAGACACAGGTTAGAAAAGAAAATATGATTGAATCCCTATTCAAATGTAGTTAAAATTATGATACATGAAAATTTAACAGGATGATTGATTAGGACAGATAATGACAAGACAAAAAGGAATGAGACCATTTAAACCAAGTGAGTGTGTGAACCTTAAACAGTTTTGAGAGTTTTACTGATGAATTGACAGTTGTGGTTGCTTAATTTTTATTTTTGTTGCATCATAAAAGAGCATGAAGATGATTGAGGCATTTGTTTGTGTTAATTAGGAGCCAGGGCTAAAAAGCCAACCTTTATATTAGAATTCCATTTTTTTTATATCCCTTTGGGCCAAGAAATTTTTTGTTAATATTGCACCTTAACCTTTATTGATATAATTTTCTACCCTTTAGCATGTCTAAGGAAGGAGAACATAGATGCGATACATATAGAAAAGGGAATGGTTGGTTCTGATTTTGAAAGTTCAAAAAGTTGAAAATAGGAAGAATCTTTTCCTATTATTGAAAACAAAACAAAAAAGAAAGAGAAACAGAAGAAGAAAAAGAAATAAAAAAAAAAGAAGAAAGATAGAAAAAAAATTCATGAAAATCATGAAAAGAAAGAAAATGAGGAAAAAGATGACATCGAAAGAAAGTGGTAATTAGATAACATATATGTTCTCTATAATTGAATTGAAGGTAGGTTCTTCTTCTTTAAGATGTGCATTTTGTTATCTAAGAAAAACCAATATTTTTTGGAAGCCCAGCCTCATTACAACCCTCTAAAAGACCTCAAGATTCATGTTTCTAATATGTTTGTGATTTGAAGATGAAATGAAAAGCAACTGTGATTTGTTATGATTCAGTAAAAATAAGAGAGAAACACTTACCCATGAGCATATGAGAAGATATTCCTTGATGAATTGTCATTTATTTGTTTTGATTTGATCCTGGAAATTGATTGTGTCTATAATTATCTATATTTGAATTTGGAAGCATCATAAGTTTCTAATTTGATCTGTTGTTTGGTGAATTAAGTTGTTTGATATTTAAATTCAAATATATTCATTTACTTTGCTTGAGGACAAGCAAGATTCTAAGTTGGGGAGAGTGATAAGTGTCTAATTTCAGTAATATTTCATATTAAAATATAGGCACTTATGAGGATTTATTGCTAATTTACATATAAAATAATCCCTAATTTATGAATTTATACCTTTTTACATTTTTTATGATCTTTATTTGAATAAGAGTATTTTATTCCCAAATTTGGTGTTAATTGCAGATTTCTAAGGAAGATTGGAGATTTGGATGAAAGATGAATGATTTGAGCTAAAAAGATAAAGATAGAAGGTCCCATAATGGAAAAAGATGCAAAGAAAGATTGGGCCTTTTTTTATGTTTTATCATTTAGCCCATTAGCGCGACATAGGAAACAACCTAACCCTAGAAAAACTAGGATAAATAGAGGGCTAGAGGCTCAACCTTAGTGTGCCAGATTGAGAGGAAAACACCATAGAGTGAATTGTAACCCAATTGGGAGAATGGAAGGTGATAGAAGTATGCGTGGCTAATTCTACCCTTTGGGATTAGGAGTAATCTGCTCAAACTCTTATGTATTGAGGTGATATTTTATATATTAATATTCAGTTCTTGATTGATTATTGGTATTGTTGTTTTACTTTTAATTCTCCGTGACAAATTGAGAATCTTAAATCTGACCGGGAGGTATTTTTAGGATTCGGACCTAAACAACAATACTTAACATATTTGAGTGCTAGGAATAGACTTGAAATGTTAATTGCTATTAAACGTCTGAGCTTCGTTCTAAGTTGTTCTTATAAGTATGCGAGGGATCGATAGTTAGGGAACATTCTTAAGGATTTTATATGCGAGGAATCGATATAAATGATTTTTATACGGGCATCAATTTCAATTAAAGAACTTAATATTAACATGCTAATCAAAATACATGAGAGTGAGAGAGATGAAACTTAATCCCAATTTTTCCAATTGAAGCTACTAATTCTTTGTTTGTTTTCTTATTGATCAGTGCCAACATAATCACTTCACACTCTTTTTTATTGTTCTGTTGTTATATTTAGCGAATATTGTACTCAATGATTCACTGTTCTTTGTGGGATCGATATCCGTCCTTAGGGACAATTATTACTTCTGACAAACGCGGTGCACTTGCCGTAAAAAGTCATCACCCTTTAGAAGAAAATGGTAGAAATGAAATAGAAAAATCGTGGATGAGACTAACGCTTTAAAAAAAATGAAGATTTGAGAAAAAGGTTAGGGGAGGGGACACACATGTCCCTAGCCCTTGGAGAAAAGGCCCACCAGGAGCAGACTACGAAAGATATGGTAGTTTCACCCCAATCCGAGACCACCTCCAACTATAGTGACCCAAGCATTGAAAGTCGAAAGCCACAAAGTTGAGTGTTAACTGCACACATCGGTCAACACCTCAATGACAAAAGAAGGTTCTTGACAACATCCGTTCATCGACGACATAATGGATGTCATGCTCCCACCCACTTCTTGATGATTCATTAATACGAACGAATGACTAACCCAAACAAACATGTCGATGTTTATGCTACCAATATGAGTTTGTACACAACGGATGAGGTTGTACTATGTCACGAGTGTCAAAAAGATAGGCCGAGTTCAAAAGGGGGTGAATTGAACTTTCAAAATATTCTTCAAAAACGAGTTTAGAATGGAGTTCTTAGAAAAATCAACTAACTAAAATGTTCTTAGAATACAAAACAACACATTCAAATTTAGTTATAGTTTAGAAAACAATAAAATCAACTAATTAAATTTTTCTAATAAGAGAATTAATAATGTTAAAACATTCATTCAATCAAGAAACATCAAAGAACACTAAAGAGTCAGAAAAAGAAGATTCACACAACTGTTTTTATACTAGCTCACCCATGCACAAGAGTTACATCAAGTTTTTTAGCTACACTAGTAAAGATTTCACTAATCACAAATCTTTACAATAAACAAAACTCAAAGAACACAACTCTTCAACCATACAAGAGTGTTATACCCCACAACTAACCCCTAGTTACCCTACAAAAATTAGAAACCCTCTCTAATTTTAACCAACAACACATAATTGAAAAGATTTACACGAAGTAACACTTGAATTACAATTGAATCAAATAGGTTCTGAAATTAAGAAACTACTCTTCAACGAATAATATGTGATCCAAGAAATTCAAAGAATGTCTCAAAAACCCAAGTTTTCACACAAAAAGTAATTATCTCTCAAGATGTTGTAATGATTCTCACAAAATAGATTTCATAAGTGTCTTTAAATCATTAGAGAAATAGAGTTTTACAAAAATTGAACTATCAATGTCAATGGATTAAAATTTTGTTTTAATTTATTGATTTCTCTTAAAGTGAAAATAATGGATTAATTCGAGTTTTCAATATGTTAAAACTTAATAGACAACAACTTTTTGAAAACTCAAGAATTTTTAATTTATTAAAAACAAGTTCTATTAGATTAAAAATCCATCAAAGAACCACTTGAGGTTTTAAGTGATTTTAACAAATTGATTTTATAAAATAACTAATTAAAATATTCACTTCATTTTTTAAATACTTTAATTAAAAATATTTTAATAGATTAAAATATCATTTCAATCCATTAAAATTATCTTAATTACCAATAATAAATTGTAAGATGTTCAAATATATTCAAAAATAATTTTTGGATCATTAACTTTGATAAAAAAAACATCGACTCATTTAAAGAAAATAAACTCACACACAAAATTATTTATATATATATATATATATATATATATATATAATTTTGAAGCTGGATTCATCAAATACATAAGCTTCAACTACACTACAAATTCTCCCTAGTGAAAACAATCTAGTTGAGTGTGTGGGTGATGAATTTTTGTTATGCAAATATTTTTTTGTGATATTAATTTTTAATTTTGATCTTTTTAGATACTTATAGAAAATAACATACTCTTGAAAAATATGAAAAACTAATCGGTCTTCTTTTACATATGTATCCATTTTTCATAGAAGGTCATTTTAAAATTATTCATTCGCTAGAATTAATTGAGATTTGAAAATGACTAGCTACTAAAGTCAAATCATCAAACAAAATTGACTACATCAATGCTATTTTCTAATAAAATATGAAACCACATTTTAAATTAGAAACTAAATTAAATTTTTGAAAACAAAAGTTCCGAGATATAATTTAACCTAAGATCTTTTATTTGTAGTAAACATTTAATTAAAGAAAAGAAGAAAGACTAACGTAAGTAATTTATAAGGAAAGACACAATTTCAGCAACTATTATATTAATTTTCAAAAAGGTTTTACCAATAATTGGAGATGCGGGGTATCGATCCCCGTACCTCTCGCATGCTAAGCGAGCGCTCTACCATCTGAGCTACATCCCCATTGATAAATAATTTAAAATATATATATAGTATTATAACGTTTCAAGTCCAAAGTATACAAATTAAATATTCAATGTCAAAGAATAATTAAAGTTAAACACTTTTCAAACAAATTATTTTATATTTTATATATCTTAAATGAAATATGTTATATTAACTTGTTCTAACAAGAATATTTTACTACATGTACCGGTCGGGACCGGAAAGGCACAACAATCATTACGACTCTTCGGCTTTTATTCACCTCGAGCCTGGGGGGCAAGTGTATCGGTCGGGACCGGACGACCTCGTGGTTCAGATTAAAATTATCTCAAGTGTACCGGTCTGGACCGGACGACCGCATGGTTCAGATTAAAAATTATCTAACTAACGTGGTCACGCATAGGACAAACGGTTAATTCCCACTGAACAACAAACGCACGTGAGCACTCCCCAGATTTTCGGGAACACCCCCTGGATCCCAGGAAACCACCTAACACGACCCAAAAACCAGAAAACACGTGGCGAACCACTAACGACCCAGAGGGCCCAAGCCCAAGGGGAAAGTACAAAAGAAGGAAAAGAAAGAGAAAAAGGTATGTTTTTCAGATTATCAAAGATTCTCACTGAGAGAGATTACTGACTTGAGCGTCGGAGCACAATCGCAGGTACCCCCACCGGCCGACCGAGGCACGCGAGGAAGAAGGAAACTCGAAGGACAAGACAACTAAGACTGAAGCAGACACCTTGTATCGACGTGGACCAACATTACTCAGTCCCCAATATCCATACAGGTACACTACAAGTATATAATTTATAATATTTAAGACTGCCAGGTATAGTCCAGACTCTAATAATTAGTCTCATGGACGTTGAACTGTAGAATTTCAAAATTATCATTTACTGAAATTGGAGATAATGTTAGCTTCAGGTAAGAATACGTATTTTTATATTCTAAAAATTAAAACAATTCATGTTTGCAATTAAACTTTCAACTTATAACTATATATTATCCAGATCTTTTTATGCATTTTAGTTTTTAATTTTTAGAAAAGTAAAATTTTATATAAATGCGTATAAATTCTATATAAATAAATAAGTAAATGTAACCTTAAACTTAAACTAACTTATGTATGTATACACTTATAAAATGTTTCAAAATATATTAGAATTCAACTTCTTTCTATAATACTTGAACGGATTGAGATTAAACTAAAGTTATCTAGAGTATAAAGGGTTCAACGTATAGAGTCCTTCACTGTGAAGAAAACTCAAATTCGCTAAGGAAAGACTTGAAGTCATCATGCACCAAAAATAGAAAGAAATGAATTTCGGTTGAAGACAAGCTCAAGTCAAAGAATACTTCATAGTTAAGAAAAGCAAGTGTTGGGCTCAACTTGGAGCGAATCCATAACAAATCCCTGAATATGAGAAACCTAAGAATTGGGCTTGAAGCCCAAAGATTACTTCAACATGAAGAAAGCTAATCGGCTGAACGAATTGGTATGTGTTGAGCTGAAGCCAAATCTGCTTAATATCCTAGAGCTTCCTCTTAAAAATCTATAAATAGGGACCTCTGAGCTTCATTTCAAATTAGAGGTCTCGAGAAAAATCAAGAAGGACAAGGGGCTCTAAGAGACAGAGAAATTAAGAAGAATAAAACCTCAAAGTTGAAGCCTAAACAGAATCATCTAAAGGAAAGGATCAAAAGCCTAAGGTAACCAACAACATTCAAGGATTCATGTTTGTTCTTCTTTAACTTCTCATATTGAGTATTCACTATAAGACTTTATTATGAGTTGATAAACTTATCATGTCGGGATTCAAAAGCAATGTGATATTTCTTAAGTTATTGTTGTTTATGAATGCTTGTTTTTATTTGAGATTCGAATTTATTGGGCTTGGTAGTATGCTTAATGCTCAATGGTGAGGAATGACCATTGATGCATGAATGAGATTGGAAGGTGACTTCATGAATTTAAACCCTAACAAACTAGCCATGGATCTCAATAGTCATAGAGCATGAAGCTGAGGATATAGTGAATTGTTTCATCTTAATGCAGAAATAAGGTATAACAATGCAAGGAATTGATTAGGATAAATTATGGTTCTAGATAATCTCATGCGAGGAATCAACTTGGTTTGGCCGTAAGGAATAATGAGTTTGATTAAACATAGCATATATAAATAACAATAATAAGAGCGATTAATAAAGCTCTTTCAATCCTAACATTTGTATTATATTATCAATCTTTTACTCTAGTTGTTTGTTAAAGCTTCGCCTCATGATATAAATATGATAGTAGTATTATTATAGTTAGTTATTTATGAAATATATGCAATCAACCTCTGTTTTTCACATCACTTCATCTATAAAGTTATTTCTGGTGTGGTAAACATTAATTCCTTCTGGATATGACAACCCTCAACTATACAATAGTTGACTCGATTTGCTTGCCAAGAAAAGGATTTTAAATCTACCCCAACAAGATGCAATTATAAATATGAAGCTTTTGTGCCTCTTTTACCAAAGTTAATAATCCTAGAATTATTTCTAAATGTTTTTAAACGTTTTAGAACTTAATGTTTGTATTAAGGTAATTTTAATGGATTAAAATGATATTTTAATCTATTAATATATTTTATTGAAGTAATATGTTAAAATCACTTAAAACCTTAAGTAGTTATGTGATTTTTTTTTAATTTGTTATAACTTTGTTTTTAATAGATTGAAAATTCTTGGGTTTTCATATGGCTGTTTGATTCTTCTATAAGTTCAAGTGTTACTGTTTGTTTCATTTCAGTGTTGTTGGTTGAAATTAGATAGGGTTTCTAATTTCTGAAGGGTAATAGCGGGTTACTTGTGGGTAGAACACTCTTGTAGAGTGCAAGAGTTGTGTTTATTTTTTAGTCTTTTGTATTGTAAAGACTTGTGATTAGGTGAATATTGGTTGGTTTAGTTGAGAAGTTGGATGTAACCCTTGTGGAAGAGTGAACAAGTATAAAACAATTGTGTGAATCTTTCTCTTTCTCTCTCTCTCTTTCTCTCTAACAAATTAATTCTCTAATTAGGAAAAATTTTAATTGGTTGATTTTGCTAATTTTTAACTATAACTAAATTTTAAGGTGTTGTTTTGTATTATGAGAATATTTTAATTAGTTGATATTTCTAAGAACTTCATTCTATATTTTTTTAAGGAAAAATTTAGAAGTTCAATTCACTCCTCCCTCCTTGAACTTGGCCTATCTTTTTAACAATTGGTATTAGAGTTGGTTCTTGAAAAACACTTAAGATTTGGTCTTGTTTTTTGAAATGGCTAAGAACAAGTTGTCTTTTAGTGAGGGTACCTTTATTAACAGACCACCCTTATTTGAAAGTGTGAACTATCAATTCAGGAAGGTTAAAATGAAAATAGTTATTGAATCAATTGATCAATGAATTTGTGATGCAATTATTAATGGTTCTTATGTGCCTAAACATATGATAAATAATAAGCTTGTTGATAAACCATGGGTTGATTGGTCAAAAATTGAAAATAATAAAGCTCAGTATGATTGTATGGCAAAGAAGATTATAACTTCTATATTGAATGTGGATGAATTTTTCAAGGTCTCTCAATGCACTTCGACCAAGAAAATGTTGGATATCTTAGGGGTGACACATGAAGCACCTCAGATGTAAAGAGTGTCAAAAAGCATATCTTGATACAAACTATAAACTCTCTATGATGTAGTAGGGGGAGACCATAACATATGTGCAGAAGAGTTTTAAACACATTGTAAACCATATTATTGATCTTGGGAAGATTTTTTATAAAGAGGAGATGAACATCAAGATCTTGAAGTGTTTGGATAGAAGTTAGTGATAAGTGTCTAATTTCAGTAATATTTCGTATTAAAATATAGGTACTTTATGAGTATTTATTGCTAATTACATATAAAATAATCCCTACTTTATGAATTTATATCTTTTTACATTTTTTATGATCTTTATTTGAATAAGGGCATTTTATTCCCAAATTTGGTGTTAATTGCATGTTTCTAGGGAAGATTGAAGTTTTTTTGGGTCATGATTTAGTTTAAAATAAATAAATAAATAAATGTTTAGAGTAGAATATGATTTATTTAATTTTGTAATTGTTAAATAACCCTAATCATGTATTTAGACCAACTAGACTAGGATTTTTTGTCTTGTATTTGACTTAGGGTAAGATAAAGGTTAGTGTTAGGATTCTTAACCCACTTAGGGTTTCATTTGGGCTTCCATTGGCTAAAAGGAAACCCTAGGTTGATCCTAGAGGCAAGGAGGGCACACCAAGGAGGGATGTACAACTAAGTAGGCACATGAGAAGCTTGAGAGGGGCAAGGAGAGTGTGACTAGTCACATGACACTCTCTATTTAGCTCTTCCAAATCTAGGGTTTATTTTTTAATTTAAATTTTTGAATTTTGGCTATCTTTTGCAGACTATAGCACTATAAATAAATGTGTTCAACTCAGGTAAAATTCAACTTGAATGAAAAGAGTTATATTACCCATATTTTGCCATAAACATTTGTTCTTGAACTCTCTCTAGGATAGTCTTTTGTGTAGTCTCCCTTAAATTCCTTCTTAATGAGTTGACCTCCACTTAAATTCCAAAGTATTATGTATGCATTTCCAGCATCTTCCACAACCCGATACAAAATTACAATCAAAAGAATGCTAGAAGAATCATGCTGTCAAATTTCAATGATCCAGAAAAGAATAGGAGGAAGAGTTGTGACCAATTCAACGTGGCGCACTGAGAGTCTTAATTCTTAGGCTCGATTAAAACCATGGAGATGAATGGCATTAAAAAAAAATGTTTTGGAAGGCTTGCATGGATATATACGAGACCCCTTTCTTTTTGTTTTTTGTTACTTTCGCCACCATCATTTGGGCCCACGATTTTTTTTATATATACCAGTTTTGGGCCGCTTCTTCCTGCACCTCCATACCTTCTTCTCTCACCTCCATAGATTTTCGTATTTTCAAAAATACCCCTCTATAATAAGTCATTTTTCAAAATTGTAATTAGCTTCTGGATTATAAAGTCTTTTTTCATATGCATGATTACTTTCTGGATTACATAATCTGAAAGTCTTTTTTAGGTTCCGGATTATGTAATATGGAAATCTTTTTTCAAATGCGTTTCCGGATTATCTAATATGGAAGTTACTCTATGGGGGTGACAAGAGAAGGATAAAAATGTATTTTTATGTTGTGTATGGAGGTGGCAGAAGAAGATACGGAGGTGCAGGAAGAAACAGTCCCAGTTTTGTTAATAAAAAGGAAAATATTGGCCCATTTTGCTAGCGTACAGTTTTCGCTATTCGCCACTCATTCCTTATAATCTGACCCTACCATTTAAAATATTCCTTTGACCCAGCGATTCCACTGTTTAACACCCACGTTTTCATATCTATATGACCTTTGTACAAAGGCTGAATCAATTCCGTTGGGACTCTTTCTTCCTGCACCTCCATATCTTCTTCTAGCACCTCCATACACAACATGAAAATACATTTTTATCCTTCTTGTGCCACCCCCATAGAATAACTTCTGGATTATGTAATCCGGAAACGCATTTGAAAAACACTTCCGGATTACATAATCCGGAAGTTAAAAAAAACTTCCAGATTATGTAATCCGTAAAGTAATCATGCATCTGAAAAAAGACTTCCGGATTATATAATCCGGAAGTTAATTACAAATTTGAAAAATGACTTCCGGATTATGTAATCCGGAATATTACAGAGGGGCATTTCTGGAAATATGAGAATCTATGGAGGTGAGAGAAGAAGGTATGGAGGTGCAGGAAGAAGCAGCCTTCCGTTGGCCCAACAATTTTGCTATTTCCCACTCATCTTTTTTTACAAAAGTCTGGACCCACATGTCTGGCCCAACAGTTTAACTATTTATCACTTCCCTGTTTTTACTTATACACCCATCATCTTTTATTTCGTTTAAAAATGCTGGGCCAATTTATTCGGCCCAATATATATGCTATTTTCCACCTATTATTTTACATCACAATCACCAATAATATTTTTTGTTTTTTGTTTTGTTTTTGAGACTAAAATAAAAATAATTACAAATATAATTTTGGCACTATGTCCAAATAAGTTTTAAACACTTATATGACCACACGCGTCATGTTGTATTTTATATTTTAACAAATAAATAAATATGATTTTTTTTAAAATATGTTTTCTTTGAATAAGATTTATGCAAACAATAGTTTACACTATCTCTGGGTATTGTATGATTTGTAAAAAGTAATAAGCACAGTTATTTGCATGCTCTTATACTCCAATCAATCTGAATCATAAAAAACATAATTTTTTAAAAAAAAATTCAAATATTAAAAATATCAAACACAAAAAAAAAAAAAATCTTTATCATTTAGAACTATGTATACCCTGATTTTATATTGTGAATGGAAATATGTAGGACTAAGGTTTTGTCGGACACAAATAAAAAATTTCAAAAATATTTTCTTTAATTTCACATGCATATTTGTTTTATGTTTGAAAAAAATAAACATTTTGAAAATCACATTCTTTTTTTTGCATATTTAATTAAAGTTACCGTCTTACGGCGGACTTTGTAGGGTGCTAACACATTCCTTACATGTAACAGACTCCCAGACCTTAAATCTAGTTTCGTAAGCTACTTCTTTTGGTTTTTCCATAGTTTTTTGTAATAAACTATGGTGACGACTTCTCGTTTTTCTTCTTCCTTTCACAATTTCATCGTGTCTTTGATTGCGACACTAAGGTTCAAAAGCATAAAGAGTGTGAAGCATCTCAAAAGGGTAAAAAGATCAAAACATCTTCCAAAATGAATTTTTTTTGTTTCAACCACTAGACCTCTTGTATTGCTTCACATTGATATTTTTTGTCCTTCTAGAAAAATGAGTCTTGGAGGAAACTAGTATGCTCTTATCACTGTGGATGATTTCTCTAGATATACTTGGATTTATTCATTGTTTCTAAGAATGATGCCTTTGCATCTTTTGAAAAGTTTGTCAAGATTTTACAAAATCAAAACTGCATCAATATATATTTTATTATAAGTGATTATGGAGGGAAATTTCAAAATGAGAAATTTAACATGTTTTGTGAAAAGAATGGAATGAAGCATAAATTTTCTGCACCTAGAACTACACAAAAAAAAAATGGAGTAGTTGAAAGGAAGAATGGATCCTTAGAAATTAATGAATAATCTCTTCCAAAGTATTTTTGGGGTGATGATATAAACACAACTTGCTAGTGATGAAATATTAGGCCTATTCTTAAGAAAGCTTCATATGAGTATATAAAGGAAGAAAACCTAGTATAGGTCACTTAAAAGTTTGTGCCTACAAATGTTTTATACTTCATAATGGCAAAGAAAACCATAGCAAGTTTGATGCTAAAGCTGATGAAGGTGTCTTTCTTAGTTATTCATTGAATAGTCATGCATATAGAGTTTATAACAAGAGGCTTATGACAATAGATAAATTTTTGCATGTTTTTTTTAGTTTAACAATGAGGCACACGAATATTCAAAGAATAATGTAGGTAAAGATGAACATTTTGATTCACTTCTAAAGTTCAAATTCAAATCTAAAAATAGTCCAACTAAAATTTGCAGCAGAAGTTACTGAACAAGAGATTGAAATTGTGACTCACATTTAACTACCAAAGGAATGGAGGATTCCTAAAGATCTCTCTCTTGGCAACATCGTTGAGCAAATTGAGAATGAAGTTTCTACTAGAAATTTTCTTAATAATTTATTTGAAAATGTGTCTTTTGTTTCTCAAATTGAGCTTAAAACAATTTCAGATGCCTTAAAAGATGAAAACTAGATTGTAGCTACGCATGATGAATTAAACTAGTTTGTTAGGAATGATGTGTGAATTTTGGTACCTAAAATTGAAAATATGTGGTGCATGCCTTCATACCTTATACCACTTGTTGATCGTGGTATACCTTTCGCCACATTTGAAAGGAAGATGTTGCATAGGCGGGACACAATGACACATGAACAAAAGGATCATTATGAATTTCGTGATGCCAGGTTTCAACATTTGGATGATCAAGTTGAAGGTCCAGGAGAATATTGTTGCACTTCAGTATGGGAGGGACATCTAGACATGTCTTGCATATTTTCAATTTCATTTGCCTTTTATTTTAGATAATTCTAATATTGTCTTAAACAATTTCTTTTTTTCACTTTTTTTGACGTAGTGAATGAGGGAGAAATAGTTGAGTTTGTGACTGGTTTTGTGATTTTATTTGTTTGGATGTTTGGACTATTTATTTATTTTTGTTAATATTTTTTCCTATAACATGCACTATTTGTACTTGTATCTTGTTTTTCCTCTTAGTGTTTAGATGTTTACATAGACAACTACACTGTCCTACAAAACAACTGACCCACATACTCAACTGAATTGTCTTAATCAAATAGTGGGAGTTTGTAGATGCAGTTGGAGATGATGTATTTGATGAATCCAAGCTTGAATATTTGAAGAAAGAATACTTAGTTTATATATATATATATATATATATATATATATATTGTGTGTGAGAGAGAAAGAGTTTATTTCTCTTGTATGATTTTGTATTTTCTTTTACCAAGGTTAATTATCCATTAAAATAATTCAAGAATTGTTTCTAAATGTTTTTAAATTGTTTAGTTGTTGGTATTAAGGTAATTTTAATAGATTGAAATGATACTTTAATCTATTAAAAAATATTCTTAACTAAGGTGTTGAAAGACTTAGTGAATATTTTAATTGGTTTTTAATCGAAGTAATTCATTAAAATCAATTAAAACTTCATATTGGTTTAGTTGGTTAAGGATTTTTAATATATTAGAACTTGTTTTTAGTAGATTGAAAATTCTTGGGTTTTCATAGGGTTGTTGTATGTTAACTTTTAACATATTGAAAACTTGAATTAATACGTGGTTTTCACTTTAGGTGAAATCAATAGATTAAAATGACAATCCATTAAAATTAACAGTTTGGTTTTTATAAAATTCTATTTCTCTAATTATTTAGAGAGGTTTTTTGAAATATGTTTGGGAGAGAAATCACAAGCTTTTAAGAGAAATTATTTTTTGTGTGGAAAACATGGTTCTTGGAACAATTCTTTGAATTTCTTGAATCACATACTCTTAGTTGAAGAAGGGTTCATGAATTTTAGAACCTGGTTGATTTTTTTGTAAATTTAGGTATTGTTCCTTGAATTCTTTTCATTTCAGTGTTGTTGGTTGAAATTAGATAGGGTTTCTAATGTCTAAAGGGTAACTTCGAGTTACTAGTGGGTAGAACACTCTTGTAGGATTCAACCATTGTGTTCTTGGAGTCTTTTTTAATTGTAAAGACTTATGATTAATAGAATCTTAGTTGGTGTAGCTGAGAAACTAGATGTAGCTATTGTGGAACAATGAACCAGTAATAAACAATTGTGTGGATCTTCTCTGTCTCTCTAAATCCTATATTATGTTCTTTGATGTTTCTTGGTTGAACAAAATTTTAACAGATTAATTTTCTGATTAGCAACATTTTAATTGGTTGATTTTTTCTATTTTTTGAACTATAACTCAATTCACCCCTCTTGAACTTGTCCTATCTTTTTAACACACTGATAAGTGTCAGAAATCAGTAATATTTAATACAAAAAGTTAGATACTTATGGATTTTATTTGATAAAATAGTTATAATTCAACCCTAATTTAGGAATTTGAACCTTTTTACATATTTTTAGATTATAAGATGAATATGAATGATTTATTCCCAAATTTGTGTTAATTTTAGGAATTTAGGGGAAAAACAAGATAAAAGAGCTAAAGGAGAATGGACAAGTTGAAGAGAAGGAGAAAAGACAAAGTTAGAGCATTGAAAACTTGCATAAGACTCGCTTAAGCAAGTTCACTCCAATGAAATTGAGTTTTCTTGTAAAACTCGCTTAAGTAAGTAATGTCTCGCTTAAGCGAGATATCACTTAACCCAAACCCAATTAGGTTAAATATAAGGCACGAGACATAACCCTAAACATAATTTTGTATGCGAGGAATCGATATGAATAATTTTTATATGTACATCACTGTTCCTTGTGGGTTCGATATCCGTCTTTAGGGACAAATTTTTACTTTTGACTTGGTACACTTATCGTAAAAGAAAGACATCACATGCATAGTATGACTTACATGGCCCACAGTTGGATGTTTGAAATATTTGACATGGAGGTTCCTCAACAACCTCCAATGTGTTTGGTAAGGACATGTGTAGAGGCACAATACTAGTATCAACAACATATTGAAGTTCCACTCTATTTATAAGGATTTCTTCCTCAACCTGGTTAATATGGATAGATGTTATGATATGGATCATCCTCCAATTTTGTCATGTCATGATCATGAATAGCAGGTTCCCTCGTAACCTCCTTATTACAAGAGACAAATTCTTAAACAAAAGAATAATATTAGTTCAACATTGATATAAATTATAAAAACTAAAACTAAAAAGATAGCACAATGTCCTACTTGTACTAGTATTGATACTAGCATGAGCAGATGTTTATGCCAAGGCAAAAATGTGCCAAAGCATCCCCATAGTTTATCTTTAATTTATACTAGGGTCATCAATCCTTTAAAGTGTTCTACTTTATTTTATATTTAATTATTTTTTTTATAAAACTCATGCTAGGTATTTAATTTCTTTTACTCAGTTATAAATCTAATTTATTCCTCTATTAGCTCACTTCATAAATCTCTTTACTATTTTCCATCATTTATATGATGCAATTTATGAATATTTTATTGTTTTCCACCATTTAAGTTCATGTATTTTATACATTTATGCAAATTTACACTGTTTGAAAGTTATATGCATTATTTACAATTATTACTTTTTGTTGATTTAGTTATTTTCGATCAAACTAATTTAATCAATCTTTTCCATTTCTTGCCATTACTTTAAATTTTTAACTGAAACTCGTTCTTTTTTAAATCATAAAATTATAAAATACTGAAACATGGTTCAATTTTACTTATCTCTTTATAATCAAAATGATAAAAAGCTGATAATCATAAATATAAAATGTGATTCTTGTATTATCGAGTTAAGTACTAAAATTAATTGTATTTCTCTAAAATTTATGAAATATGAAAGAAAGAAAAATCATAATTTAACAAAAATTAGATATGGAAAACAAAACTTGGTTACGTATTGTGAAGCTTAAACTTAGTCAAATAAGGATAAAAACATAATTCGAAAGTAAATTTGAATGAAAGTCATGGATGAAATTCTTCAACTAAATTTAAGGATTAAATATGTTCTGTAACACCCTCAAAAAAATAACGTCTAACTATTACAATACAAGTTTTACGTATTTTTATATAGGCTTAGAGTTTTTCAAAATGTTCATAATACATGATTAGGACATATAGAAATACAAATATTTACAATATAAGTTTCAAAATCAGCACCCTAAAGCTCTTTAGACCCTTTGACACCTGTAAGATCATCTGCTCGTGTACATAGTACAGTCATCGCAGTTCAAACACAACAAGAAAAGCAAAGGTAAGCTAGTGAAAATATAATTTTATAATATACACAATTAAATCAAAATAGAAAATCAAATTACATGATCAATTTCTCAGTTATTCAATCTTCTTCAAATCTCAACACTAAAACAATCACATAGATCTCACATGGATCTACACATCCAGAATATTCAACAACCAACGTCTTCCGGAAGACCCGTATTAAGTAAGTCCTACCAGAGACTAACACCTGATCCAAAGATTACCAGCGAATCCAACAGAAAGGATCAGGGTAAGTTCAATACAACTCAAGTCGTGCATCTCATATGTCACGGTGTGCATGAACTCCCCCATCAGCTTCTCACCACCTGATATCTTAGTCTATGTGACTTAGATCATCAGTGAAGCTCGGAGATCTCTGTTACCACATAGGCATCAATACTTAATACATAACAAGCATCAGTCCATACATTATCTCGGCATCAATACTTAATACACAACAAACATTAGTCCATACATTATCCCAAATGTATGAATTCAATTCCACACCATTTTATCAAACAATATCATTCCAAACATGATCCACAATATTCAAAAGCGTAATTAACATAAAAAAAACAACACCTTAAATATTAAACCATCAAAATCTAATATTTTTACAAATTTAAATAATATATAAACAAACAACTTCTCTGCAAGAGAAATTGAATATTGGGACCACGTCCCTTCCGCATTCAGATCTTCTATCATAGGGTGCTATTAAAAATTAAATTTAGCTTCCCTTACCTTAATTGTTTGCTTTCCAAGCAACTTCTAGAATTTTATTCCCCACAGTCTGGATAAGCTTAAAGATTTACAGGCCTAATGCAAATTATCCAAACAGAACAAAAATTTAGTATATAGTAGAATAAGTTGAGAGGATTAATCTTCTCAACTGACCCCGCCAAGATTGATGACTAAATCCTAAGAAAAAACAGAGAACAAATGATATTTAGAGCAAAAATGAACTTACTCTGTTTGAAAATTTGATCGGGTAGAAATGTACCCTAATTCCCCAGCTACACCATGGCGTAACCAAATTTTTGAATAGATGAAGTATGGGAGAGAAATTGAAGAGAGAGAAGAGAGAGAAGAGAGAGGGAGAGAGAGTAAGAGAGAACAGGATGAATACGGGGTCTGTGGCTTCTTATTTTATCTTCATTTTTTTATGTTATTACATTTAGAACTTTTTAAACACAAATATCAACATCAGCACTTACGTATCCTTGGGATTAACATTGGAGTAATGCTGAATTAATTAATTAAACCAAACCAATTATGACCGTTGGTACACTGCATGCCAATCAATTTTTATTTTTTTAATAATAGAGAAATTTATCAGTCTTTTCATTTAGTTTACTTTATGTTGTTACATGTTCTTCATTCATTTTTTTTTATAAATAGTTTTCATGTTAGGCATCATTATGCTACTTGACATATGAGCTAGGCTGACACCTCAAGTAACAACAATCATTTGTCATCACATGAAAAAAGTATTATTAAAAAAAGAAAAAGAAAGAAAATACAAAAATATTGGGGGATTAGACCAAAACCCATATGTTAACGAAACGATACATAGATAGACTATACCTATTAATAAAGAATTCTAAGAACATACTACATGGAAACCTATTATACCAATGAAAAGATTCTCTATGAATAAATCCTAAATTAGCCAACTTATACTCACACACATTCCCTTCACGAAAAATATGAGTAACCCTAAACCTGATTTTTCCACAATAATTAAGACAAGTATTTCATCAATTACGAAACATCCAAGGAACATTTGTCCTAGCAGTAAACGTAGCACAAACCAAGGCAAGGTCACATTCCAACCAGACATTAGTAAGTCCCAACTTTTGAGCTTCCTCCAAAACATATATAACTTCATAAAATTCAGCAACCAAAACAGTCTGAACGTCAAGAACATTCTTCATTCATTTAATTTGATAGAGAAATTGGTTTGTGTCCTTAGTTCAAACTTTAAACTTCTTATTACTAATAATAAGAAAACTATTAAAATGAATTATTGTTAGTTTTTTTACGTGTCAAATGAATTTCCAGTGTGAACTAATATGTTAAAATATTTCATCATAATTCATGATTTTCACGAATAATGTTATAATATTATAATATAGTTCACACTAAAAATCCGTCTGTTACCTAAAAACACTAGTAATGACTCATTTTAATAGTTTTCTTACTACACTCAGGAGATCTAAAGTTTAGATTAGGAACACAAATCAATTTCGTGTTATAGTATAAAACGAAAAAGATATTTAACTTTAAGTTTAAGTATAAGAAAATACGAATAGTTGAAAAAAAAAGAAAAAGAAGAAAACATAATAGTTAGAACTTAGAAACTGATAATCACAACCCTACACCCTAAATCCTAAACCCTAAATCCTAAACCCTAAAATGTCACATTTATCCATGAAAAGATGAATCTATTTCCCAATCTAGTACTTCCCTCTTTCGCACCACATGCTTTGTTTTGTACCCTTCAAGTCCTCAAGGGACGGAATAAATCTCCAAGAAAAAGACCATTGCAATTGATGTAGTGCCTTTCAGCACCAAACAAAATTGTGATGAATCGTGAATGAGGACACGCCACGCCACACCAAACATCTCATCTCTCTTTGCCCATCTCGTTTATGTCACATACCTTAAAGAAACTGCCCTTATTTGTGGACCACTTTCTCCACCACAAATTTAGATTCTTCTGTTTCTTAGCTTCACAAACACTTCCAAAACTTTATTTTAAGCTTAGTTCTATTGCTTCACATCTCAAATTTGTTGAACATAATTAGGTTATAGTATTGGAAGTATTATCCCTTGTGTTAAAATTTCATATTAGTGTATTAATGGAAGAAACCATGTATAAATTATTTTTAGAGTGCTAAGTCACTTATAAATTACTTTGACAATGATAAACATGTTTGGTAAAGTATCTCTCTATAATTTATTTTAGGTTTTTTATAAAAGATAAACTATTTCAACTAACTTTTAGATTATAGTTTATTTAATTTTCTTTTATTGTTATCTCTTATATTTTAATATATTTTTGTATTGTTTTTAATTTCTTTTTACCTATTATTTTGTATTAGTTTTGATTAATAGGAAAAAAAATAATCATTAGTTTAATTATTGTTAGTATTTATTCGATTGTTTTTTAATGTTTATGTAGTTCAAATTAAAAATATTTAACATTGAAAATGGGGGTAAAAAGTAGGGAAATTTTGAATAATGATTTAATTAATACTTACAATATTTTGCAAATATTATTGGAATAATAATGCTAAAAAGATGATTTGATTGGTAAGACAATCAAAACTAAAATTATTTAATCTAATGTGTCATGTTAGATACACTTAGTTAATTTTTTTTAAGGGTTTAGGGTTTAATGAGTAGAGGATGATTCTTATATCTTGCATGTAAAACTTAATTCAGATTTGACCTAAAAAAGTTCGTTAAGAGAAACAGACTTAAAGGGATACATTTTTATAAACACTCTTCAACAGGTTTTGTTTAATGAATCATAAAACATTTCTCCTTAAAGAAAACTAATAACAAATATGATCAGATTGATATCTTTGAATGCTTATTTTATTCTTAACTTTTTCAGTTCAAAAAGGTCATGTCTTGCTTTTTTTGAAAATCTATAAATTTGGTTTTGATAAATTACATAATATGATAATAAATATTATGGATGATAATGTTCGACAGAAATTGTACAGTTTAGTCCGCAGTTCAATAAAAAAAATGTAAGATGGACTAATTATGTTATCTTGTTGGCTTACTTAGGTCTATCCATCATAACATGTCACCTGTGCGAACTAGTTACAAGATGGGTGATGTCAATCTAAATAAGTTGTATCCAATGTTATTGAAATAGAAGAATAACAACGATGTTTTTGAAGTCAACACAAGATATGGTTGTTTAGTAACTTAATTTATATTTATGTTTTCATATTTATAAAACATGTAAGTATGACATATTTATTTGATGTAGATGTTAATCTTATATTTATTTAACTCATTTAAATTTTATTATAAAGAGAGACTCATATTGTAAAAGAAAAATGTAAATCATTAAAATAAAATATATTTATATATATATATATATTTTAAGAGTTTTGCTTATATGAGTCGACATTTAAATCAACCCTGATACAGACGGACTAACGAAACCAAATCTTAATTCTGGGACGAAACAACTCGATCTGCTTTTTAGAACAATGTAAGAAAAAAACTAAAAACGGACCATCCAAATTACCATTTCTAATAAATATACTTGTATAAATCAAGTAAATAACAAAAAATTAATAGTATATGGCATTTAAATGGGCCACATATTTTTTTTGCTCAAGAGCTACATATCATGGATTAAATAGACCACTCTGGAGGTACAATTGAAATTCCCACCTATAATTTTTAACCAAACCACACCATCCATGAAATATCACCTTGTCTCACAAAATAGAAAAATAATCATAGTACCATTGAAGCACCTTATAATTGAGCCATCACCATCATAATCAACAAATATCAGTATTCGCTTTATAGGCAGGAGTAGTTCTGTCTAATACTAGTAGGATAAATTTTAACACATTTTATATCATTGCTCAACAAAATTTGCTATCATTTATAGAATTATGAACAAAAATAATGAATTATAATATAAAAAAAGTTATAGTATTCTTTCAACATTTTAGTTTATTAATATTTTAAAATTATATCAATTGTAATATTTAACCCTATCTAAATTTTTAATTTAAATAAATGAAAATGTGACCATTAACACAATAATCGTGTGCAAAGTAATAAAATTGAACATTACAATTAATTAATTTCAGAATAAAACATTTTTTATGCTTATTTCTAAGGATTTGGTTATCAAAATCGTAGTAAAACTTGTATATTTTGTAATGGTTTTTTAGTTTAATTTCTAATTAAGGCGATAAGTTGAAGATGTGATTCCAAATTCAGAAAGAAACTTTATACATAAAAATAAATGACTTGAAATCTTAAAGTTAAATTTGAAATGAACCACAGAAGAAGAGAAAAAGTAAGTTGAAGGAAATAAATTTAAATAACTAAGTATAAAAAGTTAAGTAAATAGTTATAAAAAAAATATGAATATGGTGAAAATGTATAAACACAAATCTTACATTAGGCTCTGTAGGGGTGGTAATATGGATTAAAATGGTGAAAATGGTAAATAGTTATAAAAAAAATATGAATATGGTGAAAATGTATAAACACAAATCTTACATTAGTCTCTGTAGGGGTGGTAATATGGATTTGTCCATCTCCATAAAAAAGTGATACGGGTTGAATTTGTATTTTTTTATTACCATATTTTTTACTATATTTTATAGAAAAAATTCCTTCACCTCATTAACTGTGAAATTTAATTTTTATAATATAAAAGTGATTTTTATTTAGAGAGAAAAAAAAAACACATTTTAAAATAACAAATCCGAAATAATTATTTTACTTTTTAAAATTTGGAACAACTATTTTAACTTCAGATCAAATTTCTAAAGTTGATGGAGTATAGTAAAAACTTTAATGAAATATTAAACAAAATATTTTATTTATTTATTTATACAGATTGATTCGTCTTATCCTACCTTAACCCATACATATTACCGATTATACGAGATAGATTTAAATCAAAATAATGATTTCGTCTCATACTTTTTATAATAGATTTTTTCACCCATATCATGTTATCACCCTTACATTATTACCCTTTTATATATATTCAAGATACACATCGATTCATGAAGCAATTTTCTCTCAATATAACTTTATGCATTCTCTACAGGGGTGGTAATATGGATTTGTCCATTTCCATAAAAAGTGATGTGGATTGAATTAGTTGGCTTACGAATTTATGAGTGAATTTGCATAACAAAAAGTTTGTATTTTTTTATTACAATATTTTTTACTATATTTGATAGAAAAAATTCCTTCACCTCAATAACTGTGAAATTTAATTTTTATAATATAAAAGTGGTTTTTATTTAGAAGAGAAAAAAAACACATTTTAAAATAATAAATCCAAAATAATTATTTTACTTTTTAAAATTTGGAACAACTTTCCATAATTTGATTTCTAAAATTGATGGAGTGTAAGAAAAACTTTAATAAAATATTGAATAAAATACTTTTATTTATTTATTTATACAGATTGACTCATCCTATCTTAACTTAACCCATTTCACATTATCAACCTTTTATATATATTCAAGATACGCATCGATTCATGAAGCAATTTTATCTCAATATAACTTTCTGCATTCTCTGCAACATGCACTTGGATAATGTAACATCCTATTTGATATTTTCAGTAACAACTCCATCTTTTCAATTCTTTCAAGTAATAACTCCATCTTTGATTTTTTTTAAGTAATAACTTCCTTTTAGATTATTTTAAAGAGTAACTTTATCTTTGATTTTTATAACTCCATTGAGCTCAAAGCCCTACCCATCCCTAATTACCTAATATAGTATTCCTTAACTAGCTTTTCCTTTTAATTGGCAACCATGACTCCAATCTTCAATAAATCAATTCAAGTGCCAACAAAATCTTATATATCAAAAGAATGATTAACTTTTTTTTCCCATACTCTGATTTTTTTATCATCCAAAAATAGACACACCCAAGATAATGTTAGTTTCAATACTTAGAGAAAAGTGACATTATTTCATTATGATCTTTTAAGACTTTCCATATTCATCTCTACTTTTGTCTTTCTTACCATTCCTTAAATACAGCCATGATTATCTCATTTTGACATAATTTATAATCCCGAAATTTTTCTTTTTAAGATTTTCAATAATCTCATCATTAATATTATGGACCCTCTATTTTTCTTTCTATTAATAAAAAAAATACATCCTATCATAAAGCATGAAATACACAAAGTATAAAACAACCCTTTCCTTCCAAAAGTCTATGTCACAAAAAGAAAAAAAATCCTATATCATGAATCTTTTACATTTGTAACTTTTTTAGATCATTCTTGACAATCTTTTGTGAGTCTTTTTTTAAGTTTCTATCAATAGAGCGTCTCTAAATAACAATGAGCATAAAACCTCCTACAAAATAAACAAAATTTGGCTTTTATCCTAACTTTTTACTATTTGGAAGTATGAAGACTCAGACTATCTAATACATGTTTAAATATACTAATTTGTCTCTTAATGGAAAGTTTTGATTATTACAAATATAATTAAGGGACTAATCAAGTATATTCTATGTTATTATAAACATTCTAAGATGTTTATTGTTGAGCAGTGGTACTACTACTATAAACTTTCTATTGTATCGTTATATATGCTAGATGGTCTATTTATCACATACTAAAGAGTATTAAATTAACTTGATTGTAATTCAAGCCACTTGTAATTTTTTTTCTTTTATAACTTTAAAAACAATACATATTTGGTAAGGATATATTTGTTCAAAATCAAAATAAACATAACAAATAATATCCAACATACAATAAAATATATATATATATATATATATATGATTTCAACAATGTTTGAAAACTATATACAAGAAAGTAATTGATCTTAAAACTAATTAAAACGCAAGCAGTATAATTCAAATACAATTAAATGAAATATATCTATCAAATAAACTTGCATTATTTATATTTTTACATCAATTACTTAAAAAGAAAATTAATATTTTATATTAAGATATTGATCTTTTATGTAAAAGAGAATCAAGGATATATATGTTCGAAGATTTAAAGGATTACATACTTAAGTACATAAATATTAATTTTCTTCAATATTATATAACAATATGCATATCCATGAAGAACTATATCCATGAAGAACTATTTAAAGACCAAGTTGTTAGAAGATAAAAAAAAAATCAAGAATTTTTAATGTATACTATTTGAGACAACTCTTTGATTGAGAAGTTGTGTGTACTCCATTTGTTGGGAGTGTGAGAAACAATTGTGTTTTTCACCTTGTAAGAAACAATAAGTCACAATTAGAATACTTGAGTTCTTAAGGAGAGATTAAGAAGAGACAATTAGGAGTGATTTATGTACTTGTGATAGTTAGAAGTGACTTGTGTACTCAAATGTTATAATTTTTTTATTAGTGGAACCTCTTAAGTTTTGACTTAAGGAAGAACTCTATATAGTCCCATAGTTGTGTGAACTAGTATAGTTTTTTGTGTTGTTTTGTATTGTTAGACAATATCTATTAGACCATCTAATAACTTGCAAGAAAAATTATTGAGGCTCTATTCAAGTTCCTCTTTTAAAGTTTACCTAATAGTTCAAAAAATGGTGTAATGCACCTCCATCAAACATATAAACATGAATAAACTATAAATGTCTTTACAGTTAGAGAAAAGATAAACTAACTCCAAGTTATTTTAATTAAGTCCTTACAACAAAGTGTATAAACACAAATATCTTTATATCAGATCTCAACAAACATAGTTGCATCATTTGATGCCAACAAACGCATATCGCTTGCTCACGTATCTTTGCCTAATAAATTCGTGCGTAAGACAAACAATAAGATATTAATTTTGACATTTTATAGTACAAATTTAATATATAAATGTTTATACTATGTTTTAGGGTTTATAAAGAATTTTTTTTGTCTAACTACCATTAATATCTTTCAAGAGTGTGTCAAAGTTGTTTTACACCAATAACCTTTCAAGAGTGTGATCTGTGGTGTGTTGTTTGCCAAAGGAGGTGTGTGTTATTGAAGGGTTCAAGATCACCTCTTTGGTATGTGGTTTGTAATCAAAGTTATTTGATTGTTTAGTGGAATACCCAATGGTTTCTGGGATTGGATGTAGCTCTTGGATAAGAGTGCACCAGTATAGATCTGTTGTGTGATTCTTTCTATCCTTAATCTCATTTAAATCTGTTTTGGTTTGTTTTTGTTAACTGTTGATAAAAACAACTCGTTGAATCGCATAAACAACCGGTTGATTATCTGGAAACATAATAAAACATATTTGTTTCTTGGCTAACTATGTTTCCTTCCCTTTGATTCTTCATTGGTTTCTTCTATACCTTCAATATTTGCGAAAATCTTTTATAAACAATCCACCCACTCCTCTTGTTTAAGGCCTGAAATTCTAACACATGTCCTAATTAGATCTAATGACCGACCTAGAGTTTAATGTGGGTTGCAATTAAGCCCAATTATGTCCTAGGTAGGTTTTAGAAACCCAACCCTAACCCTAATCTACTCAAGGCAGAAATACAAGCCAAAATCTCACTCTACTTTTAAGCAAGAAAATTTAAATCATACTCTAGAACTTACACTAGGTTATGACACATCCAAACATATATAAAAGAGTATCTCTACCATTAGTAGCAGAGTCCCAATCTTCTTTTATTCTCCTTACCATAACTCTAGTGGTTGGTCCTGAGCTGAGGCATATGCCATCATCCCCTCCCTTTTGAAGAGGATTTACCCTCAAATCAAAATTTTATGCCTCATCATTTGTGTTACATGCAAAAGGTGTTAGATCTATAACATTAAAAGTAACATGTACTCCATATTCTTCAAGCAAATCTAATCGATAAGCATTATTATTGATCTTCTTAAGGACTTGGAAATGACCATTTCCTCGGGGACTAAGCTTAGACTTCTTCTAAATAGGGAATCTAACTTTTCTAAGGTGCAGCCAAACCCAGTCTCCCTCTTTAAAAACTATCTCTTTCTTCCCCTAATTTTTTTATGCCTTATGTACTTCTAGTTTGTTTATGCATTTGATTTTTAATCCTCTCATGTAATTTCTTAACAAATTCAACCTTTGTTACCCCTTCCTTGTGCACAAATTCATGTGGATTAGGTAAAGGTAACAAGTCCAAAGAAGTGTGAGGATTAAAACCATATACAACCAAAATTGGAGAAATATTAGTAGCCTTATGGACCACTCTATTATATGCAAACTCTATATGAGGAAGGTAATCATCCCAAGATTTGTGGCTTCCTTTAATGACCGGTCTAAGCATAGTTGATAGAGATCTATTTGCTACTCTATTTTTCCATCAATTTAAGGATGAAAAGAGGTTGAAAAATTCAGCTTAGTTCCTAGCCTTTCCCAAATATTTCTCCAGAAATTACTAACAAATTTTGGATCTCTACCCGAAACTATGGGTTTAGGTAGACCATGAAGTCTGAACACTTCTCTAAAGAAGAGTTTGGAGATGTTATTAGCATCATCCACTTTATGGCAGGGTATAAAAGGAGTCATCTCGTTAAACCTATCCACTACCACAAAGATGGAATTAAAACCTCTTTGTGTCCTAGAAAATTGTATTTGATAACATATGAAAATTGCTCTAGAAATTCCATCCACTTTGCATGGTGTTTGTTCAACTTACATTGACCCTTAAGATACTTCAAAGACTCGTGATCACTATGAATGACAAATTCTTTTGAAACCAGATACTGTTCCCAAGTCTGCAGGACCCTCACAAGTGCATAAAGCTTTTTATCATAGGTGGAGTAATTGAGGGTTGCACCATGTAATTTTTTACTAAAATATGAAATTGAGTTCCCACCCTGCTATAACACTGCACATATGCCTCCTCTTGATGCATCACACTCTAGCTCAATTTTGTTTGAAAAGTTTAGCAAAGTTAGAATGGATGCATTGATGATTGGTGCTTTCAACCTTTAAAAGGCTTGCTCATGTTTCTCAATCCAACAGAATGAAGTGTCTTTCTTCACTAACTCATTGAGTGGTGAAGCTAGACTTGAGAAGTTGGGAACAAAGCGTCTATAAAAGCTAGTTAACTCATGAAAGCTCCTAACATCTCCTACATTTTATGGTGTTGGCCACTCTTGGATGACTTTGATTTTCTTGGGGTCAACATGAACCCTATTTTTGTTTACTAAAAACCTTAAAAAACTACACTATCAACAAAGAAGTGCATTTCTTTACATTAGCAAACAAATTATTATTCCTAAGAACTAACAAGACTTCCCTAAGATGTATTATATGGGACTCTAGACTTTGACTATAAACATCATCAAAGTAAACTACGCCATATTTACCTATACAATCTTTAAGGACATGATTCATAAGCCTCATGAAAGTGCTAGATGCATTAGTGAGACCAAAAGGCATCACTAACCACTCATAGTCCAAACTTGGTCTTAAAAATAATTTTCCACTCATCACCCTCTTTGATTCTAATTTGGTGATAATTCGTTTTGAGATCAATCTTAGAAAATATAGTGGACCCATGCAATTCATCAAGCATATCATCAAGTCTAGAAATTGGAGGCCTGCATTTGATGGTGATATTATTGATGGTTCTACAATCACAACATATTCTCCATTTGTCATCTTTCTTATGCACCAACAAAATAGGTACAACACAAGGACTTAGGCTCTTTTGGACCCAACCCTTCTCCAACAATTCCTGAACCTAGGATTCTATCTCCTTGGTCTCTTCAGGATTAGTTTTGTATGTCGATCTATTTGGTAGACTGGCTCCAGGAACTAAATCTATTTCATGTTTTATGTCCTTGAAAGGTGGAAGTCCCATTGGTCCCTCCTTAGGGAACACATCATCAAATTCTTTTATAAGACTTTTGACTCTAAAAGTGTGGCAGTGCATGTAAGTTCTCCTATACAAAGAAAGAGGTCTGGAAGTTGTTTAGATAGAAGAATTATTTTAACTTCTTTTTTCTTCAAATTTGTTTCTATTTGAATGACCTTGTGGGAATGATCACTCTTCTCCTACGCCTCAGCATCATCCCTAAGAACTATTCTTTGATTTTCGAGATTTTTTTTTTCATTTTTTTTTTTCATTTGTACTTGGTCCTCTATCACTTTTGAAGATGTTAAAGGATAAAGTACAAATGTTTTCTCTTTATAGGTAAAAGTTATCTCGTTGGTAAGCTCATTATGGGTAGTTTTCTTATCAAATTGTCATGGTCTTGCCAATAAGATATGACATGTTTCCATGGGTACTACATCACATAAAACATTATCTTCGTAGTTACCCATAAAAAGACTTACTTTTACTTGCTTATCTACAGTTAAGTCCCCCTCTTCATTAAACCATTGCAACTTATACGGTTTGGGTTGGGGTATAACTTGTAGATCATGCTTTTCAACCAACCTAATGCTACAACAATTGCAGAAAAAACCATTATCCACAATGAGAGAACAAGTATTTTCTAAAATTTTACATCTTGTATGAAAGATGTTCTCTCTTTGTGTTCCATGCTTCACACTAGCTTGATTGTTGAGGGTTCTTCTAATCATCAATAATTCTCCCTCACTCTTTTCTTTTTCCTCCTCACTAAACTTATCCTCTTGACTGCAATACTCAACTTTACCCTTAAGATCATGGTTCTCCTATTGGGACATTGAGATGTTATATGACCTCTACCATGACATTTAAAGCATTAAATCTCTCTAGTACGAGTGTGTCGGGTTTGCACATTTTTCCTCTCTCTAGGCTCTCAAAAGTTTCTAACTTGGGTTTCTCTTTAGAATAACTCCCCTCCCTCTTTTTCTTGTACTCCTTCTTAGGATAAGAGCTAGAGTAAGAAATTTCCTTTCGACTTGATCTTTTTCTCAAATTATGTTGTTCAACTTTTATACAAAGTTGGACCAAGTCATTCAGAACCTTGTAAGGCAAAAGTTTTACTCTATATCTTATCTCAACACTGAGACTAGTTAAAAATAGGGATGGTAAAGCGGGACAGACCGTGTGAGCCGATCCAGGGCCCGTTGAGAGAAATGCGGGGCAGGCTACCTATTCCAACTCGCTAAGGCCCACACCTCATAATTTGCAGCCCACGCGGGCCAAGTGCAGGGCGGGTTGGCCAGCATGACCCAAATAACATAAAATCTAGAAATTTCTTTCTTTACTCCTATATTTTCTTCATGTAGTCCCATATTTCACATTCCAAAAATTTTAGTCACATCTTATTACGCATGTGCCGTGAAAATGATATTGTGAGGCCATTTACCTAAATGCGTCCAAATAAGAAAAGGAATTAAATTTATTCAAAATTTCTATTTAAAATTTTTTTTATGCAGGCTGACCCACGAGCCAACTTTTATGCGGGATGGACTAGTAAAATCATTCTACATATTTTATGTGGGGCGGGTCAACCCGCATTGCCATCCCTACTTAAAAACCTAAAGATGGTGGTGGTTTCTTCCTCCCTAATGGATGCTCTCATCATATACAACTCCATTTTCTACCTATACTCCTTACACTCATGTTCTTTTGTTGGAGTCTTTGGAGCTTGTCCATCAAATCCCTATTGTAGTATGAAGAAATATGGCAACATCTCAAGGCTCCCCTAAGATCATTCTAATAGGTAATGGGAGGGCTCTTGTGGAGGTGTCTCTCTCTTTCTAGGGCAATTGGTCAATACATAGCATTAGATTATAAGCTTAAGATAATGATGATTCATCATCCAGTTCTATGTTAGTAGAAGATGAAGAAGAAAAATTGTGTTTGATGGTTGGACATGAATCTGAAACTAGTAGTGTAAGTTCAAATTCATCTTAAAATGATGAAAATTATTGTCAGTTGTTAGATGCATTTAAGGAAACTCATGAGGAAGCTTACAGACTAGCTCTCTTAAACAAAAAATTAAAAGGTTTAAACAACTGGTTGGCAAACATATTTAAAACTTTAGAGGAATAACTAACTAATACTAAATCTGATTTTTGAAAATCTATAAATCATTTAGAAAAAATCTTCTTGTAAATTTGTTGAATCCAGTAAGTATATGAAGAGTTGTTAAATTTGTGAAGTTTTACAAAAGAAGGTTCATTATCTTATAAAAGCTTTGAGTAATTTTTTTATGGGAAAAGAAAATCTAGAACTCTTGCTTGGGTCTCAAAACTGTGTTTATGGAAAAGTTGGTTTGGGGTACAAATGTGAATCAAAAAATAAAACCAAACAACACATTTTTTTTAAAATACGGTAAAACATAGTCCACACCATTTTTTACCTGTTTCTATTGTTTGAAAATAGATCATAATGTTAGAAGTTGCAGAGTTAAAAAGTATGATATACCAAATAGCTCAATTAGATGGGTACCTAAAGTACCTATAACAATTTTTGACCCAAATTTATAAGGGGACCAAACCTTGCAATTTTTTTTGCCAGGAGTCTTTGATAGCCAAGAAGCATTTATGGTATCTTGATAGTGATTTTCAAAGCACATGACTGTGGATGCTTCAAAATTTATTGACCTATAGTTGAAACACGCTCTTTTTTTTTATCTTATGATAAGTTGTCTCCCTTGTATCAGGATTTTATTTTGGTCATTTCTACTTTCATTGAGCCTAACTCCTTCATGAAGGCTTCCAAAAATAGTCATTGAATTCAAGCAATGAATGAAAAACTTGCTACTGAGAACTCACTACCTTATCTCCCTTATTATATGTTGTAAATGGGTTTTTAAAATCAAATATTATGCTAATGGAAGAATTGAAAGATATAAAGCACGACTTGCTGCAAAAGGTTATACTCAAGTTGAAGGTCAAAATTCCTTTGACACTTTCTCTCTATTTGCAAAAATCACTATTGCGCAAATTTTATTGGTCCTTGCTACAACCTATAATACTATTGCGCAAATTTTATTGGTCCTTGCTACAACCTATAATTGTTAACAAAAAAAAAAGCAATTGGATGTTAACAAAAAAAAATTGACATGAAGATCTAAATGAAAAAGTAAATACATGTTATCTCCTATACTGAAAACATCCAAGTCAATCCAAGTGGTTCCTAGTGAAGATCTTTTCTTTTCTACTAACAACACTATCTAATTAAGAGCCTGATTCTGACTGAAGTGAATGCATTGAAACTTAGAATGATTTACTCTTATGTGTTAACAAATTAGCTTTGCTTATAGCTAGCAATCATGTTTTTCATGATAGAAAAAAAAATAGTAAGATTGACTATCATGTTGTCCATGCAAAGATATTTTATGAGCTTACCAAATTACTTCTCATTTCTTCCACCAATTAATTAACGGATTTGCTCATTGGGAATCATTTGACATTCGTTCTCCAACTTCAGAGAATCTTAGCATATTCTTAACCATAATTAGTTCTTTTTCGTTATATATGTAAAGTTTTATACGATTTTCCTTTCATTCTTCTCTATTTTCTTTCTCTACAAGATTTAAATTTTTTGTCTTACTACTAATGGGATTCATGTGGTTCTTGACTTACACCAACAATATACTCATTTACAAAACACACACACAAAAATCCTTAATAAAGAATTAATTACTTGCCTAGAAGAATTTGATCTCAACTTAATTTTTAATTTTCATCTTCTTACCTCTTCAAAACGGTATTTTCTCAACATAAAAAAGTCCTAGTTATCATTGAAATTTAGAGGGAATTCATATAGAGAAGAGATTTTGAAATAAATATTTATAACTTATTTATAATCTTTCTATAATTTATCTATTTAAAAATTTATCTTAATTAAATCTCAAATTTTATAAATCTAAAAAAACTATATAAAGACCAATATATAAATATTTATTTTATGTATAATAACAATTAAAAATTTTCAAAAAAATATATTTAAATATAAAAATTCAAATTAATATTTTTTAAAACAATAATTAAATATGGAAATAAAGAAATATATCTATATATATTGATCCACAAGTTATACTAATTAATATATATAGCATTTCTTTTTTCTATTTTAAAATAATAAAAAATATAACACAGAGAAATCTGATTAAATAATATTTTTTTTTCTAAGTTTAAGTTCATGGAGATACATTAAATATTCAAAAATATAATTTTATCTTACATAGTAGTCTAACTGGACTCAACTATAATTACTTTATTTGTAGTATCCAATAATAAATAAAAGTAACCCATATTATATATATATATATATTTACTGAATTATGTAATGGTTTTTATATTTAATAATATATTTTTTATATGTATATATATTCTTATTATATGTAGTATTTTTTTTTTATATTTACAACAAGAAACACCAGAAGGGATTAAACAATATGTTTGAAAAAGAAATTTTGCATCCATAATAATAGACAAGTACATAATTATTGACTTGTTAGTGGGCCACCTTTAAATGTGTTATAAATTCACTAAATTGTATAAAATGCAATTGTGATATGAAGCATGTGGTTGTACATCAACATGATAAGCTATATGCACTTTTTATTTTATTTGATACTCTTATATGATAACTGATAAGCTATTAAACTAAAGTGTATGACAAGTTAACAAGGACATTATATTGTATTATAGTTGACTTATCTCTTCAACTACCTTGCCATGGGAAATGACTATAATTTTATTTATTATTATTTCTCAATCATTCAAATTCAATTTTTTTATATATAGTTCAATTTTATCTTTCCTACACTACTCAATTTGTTTTTAAAATAATAATAAAATTAAATTAGTCTGAGACAAAATTGTAAGATATTAAGTTTGTGGAAAGAAGTCAACTAATTTATTGAATTATATGAATAAATTAATGAATTGATTAAGATAAATGATAAAACTTAGATATAATATCATATTATCATTATGGTTATTTCGGGATAAAATTAAAAATATTTATCTCAATAATATATGATGAATTTAATGGAATTATTTATTTGTTATTATTGTTGATTGAAATTAAAAATTATTGTCTAGACTATACATATCTGCCCTACATTAAATTGTTATCTAATATTATTTGATGAATAATGAATCATTAATGCTCTAAATTCAAATAAAACAAACTCTAATGATTAAACATAACTATTTATAAAATAAATTCCGTACTTTTTTATGTATGACTAATATATTTCTTTCTTTTGTCTTTTTATTTTGATAAATGTCAAGAAATATAATAGATTTTAGTAAAATTAAGGTTAATGAATGCATTCGAGATATATATTTTTTATCTAGTCTTTTATTTTTATTTTTTTTTGTGTGATGGCACCGTCTATCATAAGTTTTATTAAAAAAAAATATATAATTTTGTTTTATTCATTATTCGTCTCTGTATTACAGTAAATACAAATAAAGGTATAACTGGCAAACTAACAATTAACGATACACTGAGTTTTGAAAATGGGAATTTAATATAAATAAAAATCTGAAAGTTAAAAAACATAGGAATTACAATATTGAGAATATTTTCAATGGAATTATTTTTAAAATAACATATTTTTTTTATCAGCAATAAAAAAAAATATGAATTACTTTAGGAGTAGTTCAACCCTTATATATAATCAGAATCTAACCTCTCCTAGTAGACATAATCCCAAATATGTTTATACATAACACTCCTAGCTTAACTCAGAGAAAGTTACATGATACAATCATACGTTTTAAATGAATACATCATGTGATCATCCCCATACAAATCATCAGAAAAAGAGAAATGCGTAAACTATGACTTCGATGTAACTCAAGACCAAGTCTTTAATTGGATCAAAGCAAAAACTTCCAGTACGTATACTGCTCCCCTTTAAAGATTACCCTGTTTCTGTGTTTTCAAACCTCGTTGACTATTGCGATCCAAATCCATTCTCAATCCTCATTCATCGAATTTAAAATAACATATAATATATTTTAAATTAATTAATTAATTTAACATTTATTTACTAAACTAATTAGTTGGCATATATTTAACACTCTTTATGAAATAAGCTATAAACAAATTAAATTCCATTGATATATCTCAAACAAATAAAATATTTATTGTAAATTAATTAAACATTTGTTAAAGAAATTGATTGATTTTTGAATGGGCCCTTGTCGTTCACGTGTAAATTGGGGAGTTGAATGATCAAAGGAAAAGTCTGCACGAATCTCAAAAGCAAGTTTGAAAAAAGTGATTAAATTATAAATCTCAGTTTCCCTCATATGGCGGAGGCGTGCATACACACTGCATAGGGAAACTTCATAAGTCAACTTTTCCATTATTTTTTAACACTTTTTTTTATTCTTTAAAATTTATTAAATTATAGAAAAAAAATTATTGAATGAAAATATAAAGTAGAACTGAATTACAGATCTCACATACGAAACTTCTGAATAAAATGACAAACAATGATGAAAAAAAATTGATGAATACTTTAAACTAATAAAAAAATATAAATTTCTAAATTTTTATTAAAACTTGTGAGTTTGGATTTTTGAAATTTTTAAAAATAATTTGGGTGAATATTAAATGATGTAATAAAAACAGTTATAAGAAAACAATCATTATTATTTTATTACATTTTAAATGCATGGACAAATACAGCTAGATTATAAAGAATAATAAAGAAAAAATTTCTTTGTTGATTCAACTGAGAAAGGTACATAAATTATCATTTTATAGATCATGGTTTGCTTATTTGTTTCTTCCTCTTTGAACAATAGTTAGAAACTAAGAATAATTTATTTTATATATATATATATATATATATATATATATTAATGAAAAGCAAAAGGCACAGTGATTTTGATAGAAAAGTCTTTGATTGAAAATGACATTAATTTTATAAAGCTTTGAAATGAAGCTTTGGAGGCACAGTGATGTTAATATTGCTACCAAACATTTGTTGGGTTCCTTGAAAGAATCTGCCAAACATTTTGGAAACAAAATTGGGTATATAAAAAATAAAATATACTTCGAATGTTCTTAAATTAATTGACTTAATTAATATATTAAATCGTTTGACATTTTTTTTTGTACTACAAAACACGAGTAGATATAACCTTGTTGAAGCAAAATATTTACTCTTTTTTTTTGGATAATTTGAGATTATTAAAATATGTTTTTTTTATATATACTTTTGGTTCAAATTTTACGAAATAAGCTTCCTGGAAAATTAGGTTTACCGAAAAATTTTAGTCAAAGTTTCTCAAAAAAACATTGCATAGAGTGATGAAAATTTAACTTTTGCAATATCAAATTTGTTTAATAAACAAAAACTATATTGTTGTATTATTGAACAATGTTTTACTTAAAATAATATATTATTCTTTTAATTCTAAGACAAATTTATATAAATCTTTTCAATGATATTTTACCTTTAACTATATTTTCAAGTTACAATATAAAATTTATCATCAACGTAAAAGGTAAAAAAAATAAAATATGGTGAAAATAAAAAAATAGAAATTTTTTTAATCAATAATGAAAAAAATATAATTACAGATAATATTACAAGTGACTTCAGTTATTCGATGGAGACTAGGCAGGCCAATTAATAATTGATAGGTGTCAAATTATCATAATTAATACATTGATTTAGACATATAAATTGAGTAAATTGAAGAGAAAATATCATGAAATTGAATTTCTTTTTAATTAGAATGATAATTAGAATAAATTGTATAATCTCACGTAAAATTTGATGAAATCTTTCAGGAAATGGAGGAAAAACAACAACTAATCCAGAGTGGAGAAAATTGGAGTATTCGTTGAGCACACGCATGCAACACTGAGCAGATTGATGGTAGATAGGACATGGAAGAAAAACCTCCTAGTGTTGAGCGTTTAGAGAAGCATTGAGCTGATATGCGACAAAGAGATGTTAAATTAAATGAACTAATCGGTTGCTACGCCCAACAACTGAAGAGTTAAGCGCATAAGATTCCTTGATGTGAAAAAAAGCTAATTTGTTGAGCAGATCTATCATGCGCTGAATGAATCTTATGTAGAACAATATCAGTGACTCGGCATTATAAATAGAAGATGCCTAGGTCCAATAAAAAGGAGGTGGAAAAAGGAGGAGACAAAACATAATAGCGAAATTTAGTTTCAACTTGTCCTTAGTTACTAGCTACGTGCACTTTCATTGTTTTGTATTCATTATGAGTAGCTAAGTGTTACTTTTGTTGTGATTGAAAGGCAATGTAACACTTATGTACTCTTTTACTTATAAATGCATGTATGTTTAAGTCCATTAGATTTAATTTTATACTTAATGCTTGATATGTGAGGGATCACTATTATTGCCTTTAGAAGTTGAATGATATTGGAAAACACTTTCACCTTTTGAACTAAATCAAATCATCCAAAAATTTCAATATATGGGGACAAAATTGAAGTGTTTGACATGTATTGTTCCATCAATAATGCATATTCAAACTATTGTAAGTCAAAGAATTTATTATGATAGTTTGTTTTCTAGATAACCATGAGTAAGAGATTAACTTGGTTTGGCCTTAGGGAGAAGTGGATCTTAACTACATTGCATTTATAATCTTTGAGTGCAAAAGAGTTGCAAAGTCTATTCAATTCCAACATCCTATCAGATCTTATTTTTTCTCCTTTTGCACCTCTATCCATTTAATACAACTTAAATTCTATTCATTTTACAACTATTTACAAGATTTCGATGATTGTGATCATACTTTATAATGAATAGTGCACCTAGTGTGCTTACACCTAGTCCTTAAAGATACCACAACCCTTTTTATCAGTTGTACTATAGTTGACTCGATCCACTTACCGAAAAATGACCCACCAACAATCAAATTGTATGTTTGAATTGTTAGGCCCTTAAGTAGAAAGAATTACATATTGACTATCAACTATAGATTTTAGCCTAATGGTATGTGTTTAATCCAACAATTGGTATCAGAGTCAATATCACAAGTTCAATTTCTAGAGACATAATTGCTAAGGGAGACATTGTTGCAGGTGACATCAATTGTTCCATAGTTAGAAGATATGCGAGGAATTCTTTTAGTTGGTTCATGGAACTTATATTTGGATACATTGTGTATATTCGTTTGGATGCATGAGTTTGTTCCTTTTATGATTAAGCTCACCAAAACAGATACAACAAATATGCAACAAGAATTATGAGTTTTTAGTACCCAAATCTTATGTTTACATATGACACTTGCATGTTCGGACTTTCCACAATGCTAGTAAGCACCTTTAACATTTTTCAAAAAGCTTTCTTTTTCTCTCTCTTACCTTTTAGATCGTACCATAGACTAGATGTACTAGATGCATGTTTGGAGGATGAAAACATAAGATTTAGAACTTTAGATCTCTTAGAAAACTTTTCAAAATCATGCCTACAACTTGAAACCTTTTCTTCCACACTTTTAATCTTTTCATCATTTGAATTTTTAGTCTATTATAAATTCAATATCTTATCATCCATTGTCACTTGAAGTCTTTTTAATTTTTCATTATGAGAAGTCAAAGCTTTGATTTTACTTTAGTTTTAAATATTGTTCAGAGATCGAGTTGCAACTTTTGAGAATATCCTCATAAGAGGGATCATTCTTATCATCTTCATTAGACAAATGAACATGATAAGTCTGAAGCAGTATCAAAATAGGAGTCAATGTTGGAAATGACATCTTCTATATATGCCATCAGGTAGAGGTTCACATTCTCATTATCTACCCTCAGTATGATGATGAATCTAATTCTTCCAATGTGATCATCAAAATCTTCTTCTTAAACCTAATGTGACCAATCTTTTTTTCTTATTAGATATTTTATATTTTATTTACTTTTCAAGAAATATTAAGGAATTCCCAAAAAAAAATTAACATCGATTAAAATTAATTTGTAAAAGTATCTAAAATAAGGTTTAAAATATTAAAATATTGACTAACACACTTTCTCCTTTCTTTTCCTTTATAGATTAAATCATCTTTCAATCAATACTAAAAGGTTAATCTCTTTCAAATAGAAATCTATACATAAAATATACAATGAAATTTTAGGTGACTAAGCATTTGAAGCATGGGTGACTTTTGTTGATTATTCATTAAACAATTAATCATTATTTCTTTGACCTCACATGCTAAGCTCATAGTTATTACTTCTAATATGTTTTCTTAATGCAAACTCTCAAGTTGGTCTTTTAAATATTATCACCCAGATCTTGGTCTTCTATGATAGTTTTTCATCAATTTCTAAAATTAATATATTTCTACATATGTTTAAAGATTTTGGTTATCATCAAATAAGACTACCAAATATCTAAAACATCATATATTTATTTTTATATAGAATTAAAACGAAGACACAAATGAATTAGTATTGCATTTGCATTTTAATAATATAATATATATACACACAGTAGTATATAAAAATCTATAAATTTTATTAAAAAATATGAAAAAATACAATTATATTACTATTATTATTTTTTGTAAAATATATTTTAATACATAAAAAATTAGAAAAAATTATCTCAAGAATTTTTCTTATCGTGCATGCAATTCAAAATGAAATTATATTAAACTTATTTGACCATTATTATCGATAGTTTTTTTAATTAGTTTTTATTGTAGCTACTACTTTTTATCGTTAACCATTCTATTATTAGTTAGGAAATTAAAGGAATCTCCGCTATATGGTTATTGCATGTTGAGTCATGATGAACAACAAAACAACTCAACACTATCATGTAGAATATTCTAACAGAGTAAATAAGTGGAATTGTTTGTAAATTATTAGGATTTATTTCGTCAATTACTTGTTCAATTTTTTTTAACTAACTAAATAAATCCAAGTTTAAGATTAGGTTTAATTATTTAAATAAACCAAATCTAAACATAAACTTAAGACCATATTATATTAAATGGTACTATGTATTATATTTAAATATTATATAATTTTTAGTAACATGAATTGAAATAATTGCAAACACTTAACATTCTTTAACCAAATTATTAGAATTTAGATCATTTTAATAATATCTTGTTGGAATTATATATATATATATATATATTTATCTTCATTCCTGTTTTTTTTTAATATCGTACTTATCATTATTTTAAATTATTAAAATACTCAAATTTGTTAATAAAAAATTAATCTTTCCTTTTTTTTCTTAGTTTTGTAAAAAAAATTCATTATACAATTTTTTATCCTCTGTCAACTATTTGACTTGTTAAAATTCACAAAGTGCACTTAGATCCCAAGGTATTTTTTCTCATATCTATATTGTGTAATTTTATTAAAATGGTGTATTGTATTTTAAGAAACACAAATCTCAATTTCATTGAATGAAATAGTTTCGAGAGCTTATATTTAAATATTTCTACTCCTTTTTACTATTTTTATTTGTTATTTATTTTTTCAAACAAGAATGTTTGACTCTCAATTTCAAGTGTTTCATTGTGTAAATGCTTAGTTTATTCGGCAACATAAAAAGTTTACCTTCTCTGTTCTCTTTGACCCTTAGTTTTGTTTCATTTGAAGAACTTTTGTTTCACTGAAAAAAAATTCTTGACTCATTTTGATATCCATCAAGTTTACTCAAATCTCCAAGGTATTTTTCCTCTCATCACAATCCTGATTATGCATTTTTTTTTCCTTTGTTTCAATCGGTTTATTACATTTCAAGAAATGCAATCCTTAATTTCATCTCATCAACAAATTTAATCTTTTTTACTCTTTTCTATAATTATTTTATCTTTATTTAACTGTATTTGATACTTTGACTTAATATTTACACAATTATAGTTTTCTTTCTCGATATTTGACTTTGAAGAAAAAAATATGTATCCTTGATAATATTATGTTTACTTTACTATGATTTCTATTTTGTTGTAAAAAATTATTTAATTAATATTTAACACAGTAAGTGAGTACATCCATTACCTGATGGAGATGTGATGTGAACCTTAAAAGATTAGAAGGATTTTGATTAACTCAAGAAGATGTGGAATAAAGGAAAACTCCATGGAAGAACTTGGAATGGTGGTGGAAGCATAACTTGCGGAGAGAACCAATTCAAAAATCAAGAAAAATATTAAAAAAAACAAGAAAAGTTGTAAAATGAAATAGAAAATGAACTAAGATTTAGAAAAGGAGAAAAAAATGTCACCTTTGTGATGAATCGCTAAGGATAAGTGAAAGAAGATTCATCAATTGAGAAATCTTCTCAAGATAAGAACCAAAACAAGAGTAAAGAACTCTCAAGACTCTCAAAGTTGAACTTACAAAAGGAGAATTTTATTCAATCATCAAAAGTTATTTTTAAAAGAGGGGGTGTCTCCCTTTTATAGAAGGAATGCCACAACCTAGGATGTGGAAGAGACACTTTCATGCGTCTTAAAAGTTTAGAACTATTCATAAGACTAATTAATCCTATGATTAATACTTAGTTAACTCTTAACTAAACTATACACATGGATGGCTCCTTGAATTAAGGAAAAGACACATGGGGTTGTTCCTTGATTTAAGGAGTTATTTGGATAAGCACATGGGTTACTCCAAAAGGTACATATGTGGCACCAACAAACTTTATGTCAAGTGAATAAGTTTCAACCATTACATGTGACTTTAAAGTGACATGTGTTGGTTAGAAACTCTCAATATCTCATTTTATTCTTTGAAAGGACAGCCAACGTGTATCCTTTAGAGTGTTTCCTAGATTGTAAAATATTCTAAGGAATATTCTACAAAGAGTTTACAAAATTAAGTTCTTCTCTAGTTCTTTTACTACTTTTCTATGTCTTCCTCTTGTGAATCTTCCTTGGAATCTTATCATTTAAAAATAGAATAAATTTGGAAGAAATAATTGATCATTTTACAAGTTAATTGATTATTTTATATAGATAATCCATTATTTGATAAGATAATCCATTATTTTATTTTACTTGTTTTGGAAACAAAACATGAACAATATAATCAATTATTTGGTATTTGATTATTATAGAATTTAAATCTTTCACAAATGTTGAAACCTTGAACGATCTATCTACACTATCTATTAAGTTCCTAGATGGTCTGATGAATACTTGATGGTCTATGAGTTCAACTCTTTATGTTTTGATGATAACAAAAACTATTTTAATGACTTACTTGTATATTGAAATATCTAAACAAATTTTTTACAATTGTAGTATTTACTAGACAGTCTAATAAAAAATCTGAGCGACTACAACATAAGTTTATGATAGATGGTATGAACATCTATAACATATATTCATTAGACAATCTGATAAGACTTACTTCTAACAATGATTTGCACAACTACAATATATAATAGACCCTTCGAGCATCTACAATTTTGTTCATGTTAGATGGTCTGACTAACATGTTTTAAGAGTAACACATTTTGATTATAACTGTTAAATGAAATATTCTGAATTCATACGTGTTCAATGAAAGAGATCTTCTGTGGGTACAAATTATAGACTCACAATCCCCTTTTGAGCATGATCTCTAATGAGGTAATGTTTGATCTCAAGATATTTTGGTATAGAATGAAAAATAAGGTTCTTAAAGAGACTAATTAGGACACCATTGTCACAAAATATTGAAATGTTACCTACATAGACAATATAACCTTCTAATTGGTTCTTTATCCATAGAAGTTACGGGCAAGAACTAGTGATTGAAATATATTTTGCTTTTGATGTAGAATGTGTTATGGTTATTTGTTTTTTGCTTGTCCAAGATACCAAGTTTTCACCAAGGAAATGACATCCTCTTCTTGTGTTTTTCCTTTCTGCTTTGTCTCAGGCATAATTTGCATCATACCATTCCTAAAATTTAAAGGTTTCTCGTCCTTTAAAGCATACATCAAAATTATTAGTACATTTCAAATAATGAAAAATTCATTGGACTATAGTAAGGTGTAATTTCCTAGGGTTAGATTGAAAACGAGCACAAAGACACACATTAAACATGATGTCCAACCTATACTTTGTTAGGTATAGAATTTTTAGGCCTTATATATAATGCAATATCTTTATAATATGTGGCCTTTTATGGTTGAACCTTTATGGGTGTGTACGACCCTTTATGGGCGTATAATAGTGTTTACTTGCTAAGCATATGGTAGTGTTTGCTTGCAATGGGTATTGAGTGTATATACAAACCTAAACACTTAATTCGCTATGTATTTGTTTTCTCTTTTTTGTTGGTCATGCATGTTTTGTCAGTGCAAAAAGATAAGTGTGAGGGTATTTGATGAGTACATTTTTAATCATACTTAGAGTGTCTAACCTTACTTTCTTATACCATAATTGAGAATAAATGCATTGTTTTAAAAGATTTACCTAATTAGGATTAATTAGACCTTAATTGGAATTATAAGCTAAACTTGGATTTTAAGCATATTCTATCACTTTTCTTGTTTCTAATTATCTACAAAGGTTCCATGCTTTGATGATGATATTTTAAACGAAGGATTAAAGTATTTTGAAGTTTAGAAAGTTATGTTGACAAAGGACTAGATGATCTCATTAGATGGTCTCATTAGACGATCCATTATATGGTCTTCCTAGGTTGTCTATAGCTAAGTATAGTAGTCTGAAGTTGTAAGATGTGGGTTTTGTGATTTTGTTACTTTCTAAAGAAACAAGCACCAAATTCGACCAAATCTTCTGCAAAGATATTCTTCAAATACTCTAGAAAGAGAATCCTCTATAATTCTGACCTTATTTAGAGCAAATCTCCTTCAAATATTCTATAATATCTCTCGCAACAGATTCAATTATGTTGAGCTTAATTAAACAAAAAAAAAATCTAATTCATGTATTTGAACTAAGATTGGAAAAAAATATATATATGAAAGATAAGCGAGAAAGAAAATCTGCAACAAAATTGGAAAGAACATATTTGCGAGGCAATCTGTGATAGTGAAGAAAAAAATTATATTAGGAAGGATTGAAAGAAAATATTCAAGAAAAAATCTGAATTCAAATTCATGCAGTAAGATACTTAATGAATTAATGGATTCATGTTTGGTTAAGTTGATCCTCTTTGGAGATTGAATAAATAAATTTTATATATATATATATATATATATATATATCAACTGTTGAAGAATTCATTGTTGAATGAACTTGTATTCAACATGTTATATTACAGTAAATGAAGATGAATATTCCTTGTTTGATGTGATGCTTTAATGTAGCGTACGTAATCGCACGTAATCGTAATGAAGAAAGAGAGGTTTTGATAAACCCTAATTGTAGAGAAAAAATAAATATAAAAGAAACTTTTATTCACTTGTATATTAGAGAGTAAAATACATGATGTATATATAAGAAAAAGATTAAGACCTAGCTGAAACAGAAAAGGAAAGTTGGGCCAAACAAACAAAGCCCAATAGTTTAAAATAGAAAATTAAATATATTAACACCCCCTCAAGCTGGGGAGTAGATATTTGTCAGGCCCAGCTTGGATTTGAGAGTAGAGAATTATACGGAAGCAAGGGGCTTGGTGAATATGTCAGCAACTTGCATTGCAGAAGTAATGGGCAGTAGTTTGAGGAGACCAGAGTTAACTTTTTCACGAACTAGGTGACAATCAATTTCGATGTGCTTGGTTCGTTCATGAAAAACTTGATTAATGAAGCTATTTGAAGGGCAGATTTGTTGTCACAGTACAGGGTTGCAGGCTGGGAGAGAGGAAGATGTAAATCCTGAAGGAGGTAAGACAACCATTGTAACTCACAGGTGGTGGTGGTAAGGGCTCTATACTCGGCTTCAGAGGAGCTGCGAGAGATAGTTGACTGCTTCTTTGATTTCCATGATATTAGGGAGTCTCCTAAGTAGATGGAATATCCAGTGACAGATTTGCGTGTGGTAGGACATGTTGCCCAGTCAGAGTCACTAAAACCACAGAGGTGAAGTGAACTAGTGTGAGAAAAATATAGTCCTTCACCAGGGGTGCCCTTGAGGTAACGCAAAAGACGTGAGACAACTTGCTGATGATGAGTTGTGGGTGCAGATATGAATTGGCTTAAATTGTGAACAGCGAAGGCGATGTCTGGTCGCGTGTTGGTTAAGTAAATTAGACGTCCAAGGAGTCTTCTGTATTGGGAAGTGGCATCAGCATCGAGAGGTGAGCCTTGGTTGGGAGAGAGACGAGAAGTGTGAGTCATAGGAGTGGCCACAGGTGCAGAGTCAAGCATGCCAGTTTCTTGAAGGAGATCAAGAGTATACTTGCGTTGACTTAAATGAAGACCAGTACTGTTGCAAGCAATTTCCAGTCCCAAAAAGTAAGTGAGATTACCTAAATTTTTTATCTTGAAGTGATGGTGAAGGGATGCAGTAATTGTATTGATTTCCTCCGTGTCATCACCAGTTAAGACCAAGTCATCAACATAAACAAGAATAACAGTGAGTTTATCATTATTATATTTAAGAAAAAGAGAGTGATCAGCAACTGAAATAGAATAATTATTTGATAAAAGAAAAGTAGAAAGTTTGGCGTACCATTGGCGACTAGCTTGACGAAGGCCATACAAAGACCGTTGAAGCTTGCAAACATGTTGGGGAGAAGGAAGAGAGAGGCCAGGTGGGGGAGTCATGTATACCTCTTCATGGAGATCACCATGAAGAAATGCATTATTAACATCAAGTTGTTTTAAAATCCAATTTTTGGTAGTGGCAATAGCAAGGAGAAGGCGGACGGTAGTGAGTTTAGCAACAGGTGCAAAAGTGTCTAAGAAATCAAGTCCTTCAAGTTGGGTGAACCCTTTGGCAACAACTCTAGCTTTGTGGCGCTCAACAGTGCCATCAGAATGGTATTTGATTTTATATACCCATTTACAACCAATAGTTTTCTTTCCTGGAGGGAGATGGGTAAGTTGCCAAGTATTGTTAGCAGCAAGAGCTTGAAGCTCATCTTGCATGGCAGATTGCCAAGAAGCATGTTTGGAGGCTTCGTTATATGTCCGAGGTTCAGGATGAGAATTGATAGAGGAAATAACATTTCTAAAATTGGAAGATAAGGAATTGTAAGACAAGTAATTATGAATAGGATATCTACTACTTACAGTGTTGGTTGCAGTGTGGAAATCTGCAAGATAGGCAGGTTGTCGGTGAGGACAAGCTGATCTTCTTGGAAATTGAGGTGAGATGCTTCCTAGAGATGCAGGCGGTGATAATTCTAATGGAGGTGCAATGTTGGATGCAGGAGCAGAGGCACTATTTGTTGGAAGATCATAGGATAATGAGGTTGGTGGAAGGACAGTATTGGGTGCAGGAGTAGAGGCACATGGCTCGACAGGAGGTGCAGTATCAGAAAAAAAATCAAAAGCAAAATTATATGCATTAGAAATAGGGAAAGATAAAGTGTTAGGGTCCTTAGGCAAGCCACTGTCCAATTTATATGGAAAGTGGTTTTCATGAAAGATTACATGTCTTGATATCTCTATGCTATGAAACTTTAAATTTAAGATAATATAACCTTTTGTATTTTGCAGGAAGCCAAGAAAAATACCTTTGATAGATTTATCATCTAATTTTTTCCTATGTGCAGTAATGGTACTAGCATAACAGAGACAACCAAACACTTTTAGAAAGGAAATGTCATATGGTTTTCCAAACAACTTTTCATGAGGAGTGATGTTATTAAGTAATGGAGTAGGAATAGCATTTATTAAGAAAACAGCATGATTTACAGCAAATTCCCAAAAAATAGGAGGAAGATTTGCTTGAAAAAGCAAAGCCCGGGTTCGTTTTAGTATGTGTTGATGTTTACGTTCTACAATGCCATTTTGTTGTGGTGTTTCAACACAAGATTTTTGATGTATAATTCCCTTTGAAGCATAAAAATTTGACATAGCAAACTCAACACCATTGTCAGTACGAATCGTTTTGATATTAGTTTTGAAATGATTTTGAACGAAAACAGTGAAGTTAATGATGTGCTGACGCACTTCAGATTTGTTATGCAGTAGAATAACCCAAGTATAACGCGAGTAATCATCAACAATAGTCAAGAAATAACGAAAACCTTGCATAGAAATTATGGAACATGGTCCCCAAATATCAAAGTGTACAAGATCAAAAATAGCAGAGGTAACAATATTACTTAAAGTGAAAGGAAGTTTTCTCTGTTTTGCATGACTACAAGTGTCACATACATGATGAGTATCAACAGTAATAAAAGAGTATTGTTTGCTTAAGACATGTAATCTTTCATGTGAAGGGTGTCCTAGTCTATAATGCCATAGTGTTTTGTCTGTGATATTACAATTAATAAAAGGAGCAAAACAATGCGGTTTAGAATGACTAGAAGCAGGCAAGGTAGTGACAAGGTACAAGCCAGCGGTGGCTTTAACTGTACCAATCCTCTCTTGGGTGAGATTGTCTTGTATAATGCAGTGGGTTGAAGTGAAAGTTAAAGTGCATTTAAGTTGGTGTGTGAGTTTGGAAACAGATATTAAGTTTAATTGAAAATGAGGCACGTATAACACATCAGACAAATAAAACTTATCAGAAAAACGTACTAAACCAGAATATGTGGCATAAACGGTTTGACCATTTGGAAGACTAATTAAGAAAGGTTTAATTTCAGTATAAGTAGTAAAAACGTTCAAATTGTGACAAACATGATCAGTGGCACCAGAATCAATAATCCAAGATTCTTTTATAGAAGATAGTGAAGAGAGAAACTTACCTGTTGAAGAATGCTCAGTATTAGGGATTTCATCCGTAGAGATGGTGCCGACTTGATTAATTTGAGTGTGAGGGGCAGGATCCTCAAGGTTTTGCTGACGCAAAATGTTGGTAAGGAATTGACACTGTTGTGATGTAAGTTGAATCCCCTTTACATCTTGTTCTTTAGGAAAAAACTCAGAAAAAGTGTCAGTAGTAATCATATTATTGGCTTGAGATGTCCAATTGGTGAATTTGTAGTCAGGAGGGAACCCATGCTTTTTATAACAGGTGTCGACAGTGTGGCCAAGACGATTACAAAAAGTGCAGACTTTTCTAGTAAAAGAAAACTTTGAGGTTTTAACATTACCAGAAGGAAAACCCACTTTGTGAAAACAAACAACCTCAGTATGACCATATTTACCACAAAATTTGCATGTAATAGTGTGACTACTATTAGGACTATGAAGACTAGGGTTTTCATTAAACATTGCCTAAAATATTTTTAAAACCAATCAAGATTTTGAAAGAGAAGAGAACAAAAATAACCAAGAACAGCAAAGAGGGAAATAAAAATCAAAGAGAAGCACAGCAGAACTCTTCATTCGAAGAGCTCTGATACCATATTACGAAGTGGACTTTAAGCCTAACTCAACCCCATAAAACCGGCTCATGAGGTTGAGGTTTGCACCCACTTATATACAATGAAAGGCTCTAATCTCTAGTCGATGTGGGATCTCCAACACACCCCCTCACGCCGAGACTGCCAACTCGTGCGTGAGACTATATATTATGGGTGGTCCGATTGTGGCCCGATAGCGGGTGGCACGATAGGCCCAACACAAACACTAGCTAGGATAGGCTCGACATGGCTCTGATACCATATTACAGTAAATGAAGATGAATATTCCTTGTCTGATGTGATGCTTTAATGTAGCGTACGTAATCGCACGTAATCGTAATGAAGAAAGAGATGTTTTGATAAACCTTAATTGTAGAGAAAAAATAAATATAAAAGAAACTTTTATTCACTTGTATATTAGAGAGTAAAATACATGATGTATATATAAGAAAAAGATTAAGACCTAGCTGAAACAGAAAAGGAAAGTTGGGCCAAACAAACAAAGGCCAATAGTTTAAAATAGAAAATTAAATATATTAACATGTTCCTTACTATTTTCTATCATCTATTATATTTTATGAAGAAAAAAAAATCTCAACCTCCCTTTTACTTTATCGTTATTTCTAACTTTTATTGCCTGTAGATAAGTTTCAAACACTATTTGATTGAATTCACAATTGGATTTGTTGGGAGACGACTTGGGGTCAATTGACTTTATTTATACTATCACCTTTTTCGTGTTAGACGGTCTAGCACTATATTAAACAGTCTACACTGAAACTATTTTAATTTGGTTGTGAAATGACAATGATCATTGGGTCAAAGTTGAAAATAATTTTATGTCAAAAGATTGATGAAGGAAACAACTTTAGCTCGTGTCTTGAGAGATCTTTGATATCTGATTCTGAACAAATCTCTTTGGTAGACAAACATTCCCTACAAACATAGAGTAAGCACATGAATATTTATTTTAAGTACAAGGTTTGCTTAGTCTATGTGTATTGTCTGATGTTTGGTGTGTGTTTCCTTTGTTCTTATGTCTGACTTTGTCAGATTTTGAGAAAATACTACATAGTATTGTATTGTCTGTTAAAGGAAATACTCGCATCTTGCATGATCTGTTATTTTGCTAGCACTATCATTTTACAAACAAAGTGTGATCATATTTTATACTTAGTTGTTTTCAAGCACTAATCAAAACCTTGGGGTGTTGGAATTTTGCCTTAACAATTTGGGGTAGAAAATTTGGGATGATATGTAAACCATTGTTTGTTTTGTGTATTAAGTAATAACACCTATGTTATAACATAGATTCCTTAGCTTCATTGATAGTTTAAGTTATATAGACTAAGATATCAAGCGATAAGAAATTAAGGGAGTATTCTTGCACACATTGACATGTGTAGATGTGTGACTTGGGTTGTAATAAACTTATCCTGATTCATTACTCTTGGGTTCAGTTGTTAATCTGAAGCCTTGGATTAAATCAAATGTTAGTCTTTGGTGGGACATACTTAATACGAGTCTTCTAGAATGCATAAGTTGATATTGTATTTGTTAATATCCTTATGTATATATCCATGTTTGTTCTTTATGGTTTTTGTATGTTGGTGTTTGATGGAAATGAATTGTTTTTGGATTATTTATCAAAATGTTTCATTTTATAGACATCTTTTTATGTTTAAAATTTATTTCAATAGTTTACCCTTACATGTGTTATTTTTGTGATGATTTGTTATAGCTCTACTATGTACATTAAGGGCCCATTTGTATCTAGGTTGAAAAAAGCAAAGAAAAGCGAAGAAATGTGTCAATGAAAGGAAAGTTGGAAAAACGAGACAAAAGTAAGATGAAATCACGAAAAACAATGCATTTTGATTCCTTCAAATTTTCTTTGCTGATTTGAAGAGATTTGTGAAGAAAGTTGGTTTTTTTAAAAATTAATTATATATAAAAAAATATATTTTAATATAAATATAAGTATAATGTTTAATATATACTTTTATATTATAATAAAATTAATAATTAAAATAATAAATAAAAAGTAATTTAAAATTTAATTATTAATATGTATTTTTATTATTATTTTTAAATTTATTTTAAATTTAATTTTAATTTTTAAAGTTTTTATATTAAATTATTTATAATTATTTTAAATTTATTATATCTATCAAACTACTCACAAACTTTAACACAATCATCACATCATTCACAAACTTCAATAAACTTTCTTCACAAATCTACTCTAACATACCTCAATCCAAACAACCTCACTTTCCTCTCAAATCACTTCAAATTCACTCTCTCAAATCTCCTCTTCAATCCAAACACACCCTAAGAGATATATGTATAGGTACAAAAGTACCATCTAGATTTTTTTTTACTATAGACTTATTTTTTATAAAAAAAAATATATTTGTGTGAGTTTAAGTTGTATTTTGAAATATGATAACTCCATTTTTCAGTAATTTTATAGACTAATTACATTTTCTTGGGGTTTCTTTTGTGTTTTATTTTCTGTGTTTAGATAGATTTGTATTTTCTACAAAAATATAGAGTTTTGACAAAAATGTCTTAAAAATGACTTCTTGCAACTTATACTTGTTTGATTTGTCTAATGTTATTTTTTTAACCTTTTGTAGAGCTGACTTGAAGCTGAAATTGACTTAAAAAACACGAACGAAGCTACTAAAGAAGGGAACTTAGAGACCAAAATCTGAACTGGTGAAAACCGTTTGGAAACTTGCAGTAGAAGGTCAACGAAAAATATTGACTTATGATAGATGGTCAACAACACTTGAAAATAAAAATTATAAAATTTAGTTAAGAATGTAACTGAAAATTGAAGGTCTTTGACTATTAAATCAGAAACTCATTCCAAAAGTAGAAACTTTATAAATATAACATATTAGAAGATATAAGAGCGAGAGTTTTAATTTAGTTTTTTGTTTTAGTTATCTATTTTCTAACGTTCTAAATTCAATCTATTTGAGTTCTTCTTCTTCTATTACATCTTGCTTTATCTCAATTTTACATCTTGCTTTATCTCAATTTTATTTTTTGAAATGATTTTGGTTCTGGAATTGGGTATCAGTGATTCGAAAACCATGATAGACGATGATCTTTGTTTTGGTGTTTTCTAATTGAAATCTTCTTGAGAATTCTGTTTCGATTGGAAATTGGTTTTTAATATCATAGAACCAATTGGGGATATGTTTCTTCATTATCAAGGATTTCAGATTTGGGCTCCTTTCTTTTGAAGTTGAAGAACACTAAACCACGGTTTTGGATCCCTATTTTTCATTTATGAATTGTGTTTTTTTCTTCTTTACTGCATTCTTATTCAATTCATGTTTTATACATTTATGTCATTTACATGTAAAGTTTAGATTTCTGTTTCATTTCAATACATTCTAAATTTGTTTTAATTTACATTTCAACCATGTTATGTTCTACATTTGCATTTTATACTTTATTGCAATTTACTTTTCCAATCATTTAAGTTTTTTTGCAATTTACTCTTAAACATTCTCGCTTTTTTATTTCTCGTTGTTTCTAAGTAGAATAATAAAACGGTCTAGTTAATGATTGTTAACTATAATGTTTGACTCTTAGTTCTTTTTGCAATATATTTTTGTTAATTCATTAAATGCTTCATTCTTTCTATTTCCTTTCCTATAAAACTATTAGATGATCTAGCAAACAATGTTTGTCTACATGATCCAATAATTGTATTTTACTTTTAATCGCATGATACATATTCTGTTCCAACTTCAATTACTGTAATCTTTAATCTCTGCCTAGTTATGAATTCTCTTTTTATTTTACATTTTATCATTTACATTCAAGTCATTAACAATTTTCAGTATAAGTAGACAATCTATCATACAATTGTCTTGATAACCGGTCAAGTGTGTACTTAGTCTTACATTTTACTTTCTTTACATTTTGTATTTCAAATCAAATTTCCCATTATAATTTGTGAAGTTAAGAACATTAAACAATGAATTTAAAACTTAATATTTTTGTTTGAAAAAGTGCTACTTACCGTTATCAAAATACTTTTGTAGAAATTTTCTCTTAAATTTATAGTAAAATAGATAGTTTTTATGAGGGTGTTACATGGCTTATTATAATGTAATATAATATATATTTTATATTAATTATATTGATATACATTTTTTAGCCCTTACACTATTTATAAAATATTATGATCAAATTAATTTTAAAACATTTAAACGATATTTTTTACTCACAGGAATTTTTGGAAAAAAATAGTTAAAAACAATATTAAAAAACAAAAATCAAAGACACATTTTAAATAAAAGATTTTTTTGTTAAAAATGGTTTGAGTATGAGATTTTATGTTTATTAGAGTTAATTCATTCTTGAAAATTATCTTAAGGGTAGAGGATGGCCTTAATATGCATTAGCATGAGAAGTTTTCTAATTATGTTCTTAATTAATGTAAAATATCATATTTGTTTCATGTTAAGATTCTTGTGTCTAAAAGAATATTATCATAATGAATCTTCACTTTATTTGCAGGAAAGGAAAGTATTAACTTTAGAAGAAAAACAAAGACTTTACCTGCCTTTCTCATAAAAAAAATAATGTGAATAATTATAAACCATATCTGTTTTTTCATCTATCTTCTTTATGTCCATTATTAAATTTATTTTCTTTTTATCACCTCCATTACTTTCTTCTCTCTCCATCCTTCCTTTTTTTTTTCTCTTTCCATTCTCACTTTAATCCACCCTAAATTGACTTTTTTTTCTATATTTTTACTAAGGCCTTTTTCTTATAAAAAATAGTTTTGTTTTCTTTTGAAAATACTAAGAATAATTTAAAATAATACTACTTGCAAGCAAACTCTCTCAAAGTCAATTTTGCTTTTGAAAAAACTGATTTTCATCATTAAACAATTTATGACAATTTAAAACCGTCACCAAAGATAAAAGAATAGCTAAAGTTTAGGTTCACAAAGCTAAAATCAACCTTTCAAAAGCCTAACTACAATAATTTCTTTTAAACCTAATTTTGTCTTTACTTTATATATATATATATATATGAATATAAATATATATAATTGTTTCTTAGTTAATATTTTTATTTATTTAATTTGATTTATTTGTATTTATATTTAAAAAAATGTTTTTCAATAAAATAGTAAATTTTTATTTTTTTTATTCTAAAAATAAATAATGTTTTCTTAATGTTCTGAGTAATGATTTTCAACACCGTAATTTGAAGTATATCCCCTGATACACGTTATATTTATAGAGATTTTTTTTTTTTAAATAAGTTTAGATATTGGGAGGTCGAAGATATAATATACTAATAAAATGAATTTTGGAATTTAAAGATTTAGTTGTTTCTCAAGCTTTCAAAACATTTCAGTAATAAAATTGTTGTTTTTGTTAGTCTCATTAGACCTATCAAATTATAATATTGCATGACCGACACATTTATCATCTAAAGGACAAGTCATGACCGACAAACTTATCTTCCAAAAGACAATTTACCATTACTTGTTGCTTAAATTTTAGATTTTCTTAACTCTTACTTTACTATAAGGTATCCAATTCACGATCTATTTGGTCATATATGTCAACTTGGAAACCATGCACTTAATAAATAAATCATGAATTAATTGTTGGTTATTAATTCAGATTTTATTAGTCTTAAATTATTTACTGTTATTATTGCATTAGTAGGTAATTTATGGAACCGTTAATATTCCTATTTCCTATTTTATAGCTTTCAATAATTATAATTTTATTATATATATATATATATATATATTATTGAAAATGAATGTATCAGTTCAACAGTTTTGTAAATTCGTGTAGGTTCAATCAGTTTCTACAACTTTTGTCTTATCTTATTTTCTTCCATTAGTTTCTACGTCAATTTGGTTAAATTTAAAATAAATATTTTAAAATAAGATTTTTTAAAAAGAACTGCTTTTTAAGAAGTAAATATGATTTGTTTATTAAAAAAACAAAAATTTACTTATTATGAAAATAAAGTAGACAAATATATAAAAAAACTGAAATCTACTTATTTTATTAAAAATCTTTTTTCTAAATAAACACAAACAATCTCTCACTCCATAAGTGGTCTTTCACTAATTTTAAAGTGAAATATTCTACTACTAAAAAATTGCTTACTAACAAATATTCCATTTTTCTACTAATTTAAATATAAAACAATTTAAGAATAATTATGTATAAAAGTAAAAATATTATTATTTGATTAGATGTGTAAAGGATGTAGGAATATTAAAAATATGTATATATATAACAGTTTTCTTAAAAAAAACATGTTTGCATTGAATTGGGCACTTATTTTAGAACCTTAGGCCAATGTAATGTAATGCTGCGTGGACCTTGTCGATGGTCACACGTTCTGTGAGAACCGAATAGTGAAAAAAACTACCAATGAACTACCCTGAAATAGAGAATCTTTGAAACTTTGAAGGCATATTCTTCTTTTTTTCCATTTCATGGAATTATGAGTTGCTACAAAACTGCACACTGATAAAGTCACTGTCGGAAATTAAACAAGTTGGAGAAGGTTTTGTAGTAGGACTTTACTTCTAGTCTTCCAAAGTTAGTGATAGAGAGAGAAGAAAAAGATTGTTTTCACAACCTTCTCTTTTTTATTTATTGGATATGTATCTCCTTTCTCTATATAAAGACACTCTCTGCACCGCTTTGGATCTGTGATTCTCTTACTTCTTCTCTTTCATTGGTTCTTCTCTGTTTGACGTCATCATCGTCATCTTCTTCTTCCTCTTATCCAATTGGCCCTCAACACTGGTACTGTATTAGATCCTAATGATTGTTTGATCCATCATGGTTGTCATCAAAAAGTTACATTTGTTTTGTTTTCAATAGACCATGCTGTGTTTGTTGGCACTTGCTTTGCCTTATCTACTTTGTCACTAAGTTTTCATTGGCAATGTCTCCATTGGAGATGTTGGTTTGATTTTCCTATGTTCAAGTTTTGTTTTTTCGGATCTTTCGGTGTGACCCTTTTGATATTGGCAGGTTGGGGTAGTTAGGCTGCAATGGCGAACAGGAACTTAGAAAAGATGGCATCCATTGATGCTCACCTTCGGCTTTTGGTTCCTGCCAAAGTGAGTGAGGATGACAAACTGGTTGAGTATGATGCTTTGCTCTTGGATCGGTTCCTTGATATTCTTCAAGATTTACATGGGGAGGATCTGAAGGAAACGGTGAGATTTTCAGTTTTCACTAAGCCTCTTGGATTTGGATGCTGACCCACCTTTAGTACCATGTGTCTCAATTTTGTTGTGGAACATCATGTGGTTGGTTTGGTGTGGAAAAGCATAGAACTTTACATGTGGTGAAGGATTTTGGGTACTGGGTTGAGTCTAATGGTTTGGGAAGTGTTAAGGAAACAGAACAATATGTGTAATGGAATCTTGAGGGGTTATGTTTTGGTTATTCTAGTGTTGACTTTTAGTTTTTGCTTTAAATGCTATTTGCTTCCTTCCAATTTGGCAGTTGACTCTTTGGTTTCAATTTTGTGAATCCTACACCCAAGTCTAAAGTATTTTAATTCATAAAACTAAAACTGGAGTCACAAGATCAGGGGTTAATTTCAAATTCAACCTTTGTTTATTGGAAATGTTTTGACTACATGTGTAGTTTTATAAGGAGAAAAAAGTGACCCTTCTGTCTCTTGATGGATCTTATGGCTTAATCACTCTAAGAGATCTTACCCCTTCAATAATTTTTATCTATATAATATTTTGCTTTTGTGAAGTTGATGGTTAAATGAATAAACTGTGAGATTATGAGACTTGACCATGTCAACCTTTTTTCTTTTCACTGGAGATAATCCGTACCCCTTGGTCTTTGAAGATTCAGCAGTAGATACATACACACAGTTAGAGAAAAAGAAATGAGCAATAAGAAATCTAAATGGCCTTAGCTTATATTTCAGTTTATATGTGCTTTTGCAATATTCTGGAAAACTGTTTTATGGTGATGCTTAATTTGTTCTTGCAACAGGTTCAAGAGGTGTATGAGCTTTCTGCTGAGTATGAAGGAAATCATGACTCAAAGAAACTGGACGAACTTGGAAATCTGATAACTAGTTTGGATGCTGGAGATTCCATTGTTGTTGCCAAGTCATTTTCCCACATGCTTAACTTGGCCAACTTAGCTGAAGAGGTCCAAATCGCACACCGCCGAAGGAACAAGCTGAAGAAAGGTGATTTTGCTGATGAGAACAGTGCCACAACTGAATCAGACATTGAAGAAACACTTAAGAAACTTGTGGTGGATTTGAAGAAGTCTCCTCAGGAAGTTTTTGATGAACTGAAAAACCAGACTGTTGATCTGGTTCTTACTGCTCATCCTACTCAATCAGTCCGTAGATCTTTGCTTCAGAAGCACGGAAGGTTTGTATCAATTTTTTGGGATCCTTTTTGCTGCCATATGAACATATTTACTAAAAAGTGAAGAATCTAAATTTTCATGTGTTCCTCTGACTTACAGGATAAGAAATTGTTTAACTCAATTGTATGCCAAAGACATCACTCCAGATGACAAGCAGGAACTTGATGAGGCTCTACAGAGGGAGGTGAATATCAACATCAAAGGAATTTGTTTATTATCAATTTTTATTTCGTTTTGCTTGTGTTTTTCTTGTGTTCAGTTTTGTTAAAACGAAAGCCATATATTAAATCTGTTAAGAAAAAATGTGGACTTATATTATACAAAACCACCATAGATCTTTGTGCAACTATTACCACTTTTGTCTTTAATGCAGTTGAACTATTCCAATATCTGTATACTACTTCTCTTGGTATCACCTACACTTATAAATATAGAATTAGAAAGTTCACACAACTGAAAATTTGAATGCCATATGATCCATTCATAAGCACAGAATAATAGGGAAAGTTATCTTCCTTTAATTAATCAGACGAGTTGCATCTCAATGGCATTTTCGAATTATTTTCACTTGTGTTCATGTAGATCCAAGCTGCATTCCGCACTGATGAAATCAGAAGGACCCCTCCAACCCCACAAGATGAGATGAGGGCAGGGATGAGTTACTTCCATGAAACAATTTGGAAGGGTGTACCTGAGTTTCTTCGTCGTGTTGATACAGCTTTGAAGAACATAGGGATTAATGAACGTGTCCCTTATAATGCTCCTCTCATTCAATTTTCTTCTTGGATGGGTGGAGATCGTGATGGTATGGTTCTTATCTTTGGCCAATAATATTTCTCAATGTAGAATGAGGGAGAATGTTAACAACAGTGGCTATTCGGATCCTGATTAAGAACTTAAAAATAGAATTTTTTTATGACAAGTATCACTAATGCATCTCTATTGTGATTTTTAATGCAACTCCTCCATGATTTTTAATTAACAACAAACAATAATAATAAAGCCTTAACATAGTAGATGAAATCTGCTGCATGGATCACACAATATCATGGGACCAATTAAAGACCAAAGAAGTTTCAGTGCTTGTGCTTATCATGATCTCTAAAAAGAATTGAATTTCTAATTCCTTAAGCAATGTCCAGTAAGATATGCATTTACTAATTATCTTCTATTAGTTTGTAAAACTAGTCATGATTCTATTAAGCGTGTCTGAAGTAAGGGTCATAATAACTCATGTGTGCTTAACTATGTTCAATAATATGATGCAGGCAATCCAAGAGTAACTCCTGAAGTGACCAGAGATGTTTGCTTATTGGCTAGAATGATGGCTGCTACCTTGTACTATTCCCAGATAGAGGATCTTATGTTTGAAGTAATTAATAGTTCCACGAATCCTTTGATAAGATCATTTATGTTAGTTTATCACTCTGGCACTGATTTCCCATGTTGTTTCTGTAGCTGTCAATGTGGCGCTGCAACGATGAGCTACAGGTCCGTGCAGACGAGCTTAACAGGTCTTCCAAGAAAAATGCAGTTGCAAAACACTACATAGGTGTTTACTAAAATCCTTTAAATTTAATGAATAGGTTTTGTACTTTAAATTTGGTTCACTTTTGTGCACTTTTTTTATCTGGTTTGCTTAATTCATGACAGAATTTTGGAAAGTCATTCCTCCAAATGAACCATATCGTGTGTTACTGGGTGAAGTAAGGAATAGGCTTTACCAGACTCGTGAACGCTCTCGCCATTTGCTAGCTCATGGCTACTCTGACATTCCAGAAGAAGAAACTTTCACCAATGTTGAGGAGGTACAAATTCCGTGGCTAATATTCTATCTTTTACAACTATTACAAACCATCAATGTTATGCAGCTATTTCCTCCTTTTGTGAAAATCTCCAAGACCAGCATAGTTGTTAATACAGTTTAGTTTTCTTAGTGTTTTGTTAACGCTGTCGAATTATCATCGATATTTATACTATTACTGTATACTAGATAACTTGTTCTACAAATTAATTGCTGGTAAAGAAACAAAGAACAGGAAGAACAAGGGGGTGTTATGTGAATGCTTTGTTTGTATTATGTTCCTTCATAGTTTTTTGAAAAATGTCTTTTAAAATCTCATTCCAACACATAAATTCTGAGTTTTGCATAGTTAAACGAACCACTTAAATGCTGCTGGCTTAAAATCTTTCTTGTTCTTGTAAATATATCATTTTTTTTATCATCCCTATACTATAATATTCAAACTTTACATTTTTTTATCCTTTATGTCATTTATGTTACAAAAGCATTCACATAGTGGATGATGTTTCATCTAACATTCGAGCTATGTCCATCAAATAAGAATTTTTGTAATTTGACGGGAAGGATGAAGAGCAGAAAATTTAAACATCATAACAATCATAAATAAATAAAAAAGTTACAACGACTTCAACCAAAAACCAGTATATTTGCTGACAGGAAAAAGATGCTTAAACCAAATCTAACGTCATTTACATTTTGTGAGACTAATCAAAGTTAAACTGTTGTCTAGTTCTTGGAACCCCTTGAACTCTGTTACAGGTCACTCTGTGCTTGTGGTGATCGTGCAATTGCTGATGGAAGCCTGCTAGATTTCTTGAGGCAAGTCTCTACTTTCGGACTATCCCTTGTGAGGCTTGACATAAGGCAAGAATCTGACCGTCACACGGATGTCTTGGACGCCATCACCAAGCACTTGGAAATAGGTTCATACCAGGAATGGTCAGAGGAAAAACGGCAGCAGTGGCTTTTATCCGAATTGAGTGGCAAACGGCCCCTATTTGGCCCTGACCTTCCCCAAACCGAAGAAATCAGAGATGTTTTGGACACATTCCATGTGATATCAGAGCTTCCTCCAGACAATTTTGGAGCATACATCATCTCAATGGCAACAGCACCATCTGATGTGCTTGCAGTTGAGCTTCTGCAGCGTGAGTGCCATGTCAAGCACCCATTGAGAGTTGTGCCATTGTTTGAGAAGCTGGATGATCTAGAAGCAGCGCCGGCTGCACTGGCACGGTTGTTCTCCATAGACTGGTACATAAACAGGATCAATGGGAAGCAAGAAGTGATGATAGGGTATTCTGATTCAGGCAAGGATGCTGGAAGGTTTTCTGCTGCGTGGCAGCTGTATAAGGCTCAGGAGGATCTTATAAAGGTGGCTAAGGAGTATGGTGTGAAGCTAACTATGTTCCATGGTCGAGGAGGGACTGTTGGAAGAGGAGGTGGTCCAACTCATCTTGCTATTTTGTCTCAGCCTCCAGATACAATTCATGGATCACTGCGTGTGACTGTGCAAGGTGAAGTTATTGAGCAATCGTTTGGGGAGCAGCATTTGTGCTTCAGAACACTTCAGAGGTTCACTGCTGCTACTCTAGAACATGGAATGCGCCCTCCAATTTCACCTAAACCAGAATGGAGGGCTTTGATGGATCAGATGGCTGTCATTGCCACTGAGGAATACCGGTCCATTGTGTTCAAAGAACCTCGGTTTGTTGAGTATTTCCGCCTGGTATGTTGTTTAATTTGAATATGTTTCTTGTTCTTGCTAACATAGTTTGTAAAATGTTTTTGTTGATTTTTATTCTCATAAATTCAGGCTTGTCTAGAAGCATGTCAGATGTATCATCTTACAAACGAGCTTTTAGACATGTCATGCTAATGACCATTTCAAGAAAATCATGTTTAGAACGTGTAAATTTAAATCCGTGTCCTCTAATGTAACCCCAATTGATAGTAAAATGTTTTTGCTGATTTTGGTCCTCATAATTAAACACATTTTCTTTGCAGAAATTGAAACCAAAGTTGCCACATTTGCAGGACTAACAGAAATATTAAACCACTTAGTTTTCTTTCAATTTTCTCTCTAGGAAGTGAACTTGATCCATATATTGAGATGATTTATCTGTAGACATGATTTACAGTTGAACACTATGGCACCATTTGATCAGCCTAACTGATTTCCCCACAGTGAAAAAAGCCTTGGTTGTTGTAGGTAAACTGATATTTGAATTTTAACAATCACTGTGAATCTTGTGGAATGCAGGCTACACCTGAGTTGGAGTATGGAAGGATGAACATAGGAAGTCGACCAGCAAAGAGGAGGCCAAGTGGAGGCATTGAGACACTGCGTGCTATACCTTGGATCTTTGCCTGGACCCAGACAAGGTTCCATCTTCCAGTGTGGCTAGGTTTTGGGGCAGCATTCAAACATGTTATTGAGAAGGATGTCAGGAATATTCATGTGCTGCAGGAGATGTACAATCAATGGCCTTTCTTTAGGGTCACTATTGATTTAGTGGAAATGGTGTTTGCCAAAGGAGACCCAGGGATTGCTGCTCTGTATGACAAGCTCCTTGTTTCAGAGGATCTGTGGGCATTTGGGGAGCAGTTAAGGACCAAGTATGAAGAAACCAAGGCACTCCTCCTTCAGGTAATGCTACTTTTACCATGAAATCTGACATCTCAGTTAGCCAGTTAGGCTGACATCCAGATCCGCATTACATGAAAAAGTAATATTTTCTATCACAAACTACATTAACATCCCAATTATGCTTGAAACCCTCTCTTTTATTTACCTTACAAAAACATCCTTCAATGAATAACTTAGTATAGGTTTGGGTTGATGGGAGGGATACACACATCACTATTTTTAGATGAAATTTCAATTCTAATGGAAAACAACACTGAAAATATCTAGGAAACTGCATATAAGTTTTAATCTATTTTGGACAATGCTTTCTTATTCTTTAATAAGAATTGTAGTTTCATATTGTTAACCTATAAATGCGGATCAAAATTTGGCAAAATACAGATTAAACAAAAATGAAGGGGAAAAGGTTACTTCATAATCACAACAAAAACAGCAAACACAAATCAGACAGTAAGAACCTTAAGAACGACATGCAGACAACCTGTGAAACTGCATATAAGTTTTGTCCTTAAATTACTACATGAACTCATAACACCATATGCAAGAGGTGTTCATCCTTGAAGATTGAACCATATATATATCCTATGAATGAGATGGTATGATTAGTTATTCTCCCAGAAACTGATGTTCCCTGTTGTGTGTTGGTAGGTGGCTGGCCATAAGGACCTTCTTGAAGGAGATCCACACTTGAAGCAAAGACTTAGGTTGCGTGATTCTTATATCACCACCCTAAATGTGTGCCAAGCATACACATTGAAACGCATCCGTGATCCAAACTACAACGTGAAGCTGCGTCCTCACATCTCCAAAGAGTCTATAGAGATAAGCAAACCTGCTGATGAACTCATAACACTTAACCCAACAAGTGAGTATGCCCCTGGTTTGGAAGACACTCTCATTCTCACCATGAAGGGTATTGCTGCTGGTCTGCAAAACACTGGTTAAACTTCAGTTTCTGTCTTCTTTTTTGTTCCTCTTCAATTTTCTGTTTTCTTATCAGAAATAACGAGTTTAGGTGCATGCACCAAAAGGGTGTTCCCTCCCCCCACTGTATCCATGTTTCCATTACAAGATACTACAAAGAGATAGCTACTACACAATGAGTCAATGCATGTACCTATGCAACTCATTGTTATGTTCCAATACCAAATTATGTTTTCATTACTAGTGTTCTTATATAAACTGCTTCTGTTTCACTTATTTCAACCAGCTCTTTTCTTTTTCTTTGGTACACTTAACATTTTAGCATTTTACATAATGGGGTGCTTAAGATGCCAAATATCATGTTTCCCTAAGAGTTAAAATTAGTTTATGTGTAAACCCTAAAAGGTAAAATTAACTAATTTGTTTTCCCTCTTTAAAATCTGTCTTTTAGATTGTGTGTAAAAAGTTCATTATAGTTTACTAGTATTCACATTTTTATTAGATTAAAAATATATAATTTTATAATTTTTATGAATAATTAATTAAAAATAATATAATTTTGTAAAAATAATATTAAAAAATTTATAGTCATTATTTTTAAGAAAATTTATTCAATTATTTATTTTACATAAATTATTTTTTATTTATTAAAAGGTAAAATTGTCCAATTAAAAATAAATATGAATACTTTTTATAGTTTTTTAGGTAATTTTTTCTCATTTTATAGGTAGTTTTTTTTTATACAAGTAGTTATTTTAGTTTTAAAAAAAGGGTTAAAGAGTAAAATGGTAAGAATTGTGTACACCAAATAAAATAATCCTCTTTATCAATGAAAAAAAATATTTTATCTTTTGTTATTCTTTTTCTTAGAAGTGTTTAGGAATAGATATAGATATATGCAAACATGTTTTCTGAATTCAGAGTCCGTTAATTAGAATCATATAATGAAATAGGATGATTCAGATACTATCTCAATAATTATATTTTAATATATATTACTATTTTCATTTAAATATCTGAGTTTCTGATTGTGTGAATGAAGAAAATTATTTTCTATTAAACCTTAAGAATTCCTGTTATTTAATGTGACATTTACAAAGGAGAATACAAGTATTTTTTGCAAAAAATATTTTTTTTTAATTTTAACTTAGAATGAGTGACAATAGAGCTTTCTTTTCTTGATGTACAACATTTGAATCTCTTCATAACATTTGATTATAAAGTTGTCATACTTTCTTGTTCTAATTGCTTAAATAATTATTTTTTGGAACTAAAATAAATCTAAGATAAACTCACCATCAACCACACAAGACAAGCAAATGATACAATTAGCAACTAATTAAGAATTTTATAATATAGAATAGACCATAAATAACCAACCTAATCAACAATATTTCGTTAAAATAAACAATTCCAATTTTTCATTAGAATTTGAATTCATGATTACCTTATGTACCACAGACACGAACAATGATACGACACGAACATGAATACGAAAATATAACATGAACACGAATACGAAAATATGTATGATCTCTAAAATGTAAAATACGGAGACATAGATTTGAGACACTGATTTATATATTATATAATTATGAATTATATAAATTGAAAATAAAGATTTATATGTACAAGGATGTTTCAGATTTTTTTTAGAGCATAAATATATTTTTCATGATTGGTTCAAAATGATTTGTTTCTTATTTTTATAATCATAATAAAAATTTATATAATAAATTTGAGATTTTAAAAAATTAATGTATTTTTCTTTTTTAAAATTGTGTTAGAACCGTGTAAAATTGTCAGAAATCCAACAAATATATTTTGAATTAGACATTTCACCAATATGTGTCTTACAAGTGTTGGTGTCCTGTGTCCGACACAGACACACTATTTAAAAAAAGTATCCAAGCCTCATAATTTACACCAATAAAAATAAGTAACAATCATAGTCCTAATCCAGCGATAGAAATAACCAAAGTCATTAAAAAACTAAAAGAAAAAAGCATTAAGGTATCTTGATCTAAATTCCTTAAGGTAACTAGGATTTGGTTATTCTTCTTTCAAAGGTTCTACACTACTCAAAGGTGTTTATACAATTAGTCAGTTTTAGTCTAGCTAGTAAAATAAATAAATAAAAGTAGTAAATTCGTTGGTCAGAGTAGTCCCATAACATTGGAAACTAGATAATTAACTAGAATAGAGTCTTAAAAAATTTAGGAATGAGAAACAAATATAAACAGCCTAAAAAAGAAACTTCGATCTCTAGATTAAAAAAATAAAATTACAACTAATATAAAAAATACTTTAAATATTGGGTCAATACCAAAAATTAAAAAAGTGAAGTATATAAACAACACAATTTCTAGTTTTGAAACCATGACAAAGTGTATATAGTAGAATACACTTATATAGGAACTAAAAATAATAAGATTATAAAAACTTTATTAGATCAAATATAGGTCATAGTAGTTTAAAATCTCCTGTAAAACTAAAACATAAGTTATTTAATGTAAAATAAATAAATTAGATGCATTAAAATTAAAAAGTGAGTTTGACTTAAAAATTGAAGAACTTATAAAGAATTAGAACATCTAAATAAAGCAATAACCAGAACATTAGAAGTTAATAAAATTAGAAATTATCTAAAAGGAGAGTTGTTAGTCCTTGTAACTTTAGCTCAGGTCTCAAGAAACATTTGAATATTCATGTTTGAGGTGAGTCTTATTGAGGATAGATGTAGAAGACAATCTCTAAAAAAAAAAAATAGACTCGAATTTCAGGAATATTCTTTAATCTTATGTTTGGCTTGATGTCTTGACTTTGTGTATTATCTAATGTTCTCTTACTTCTTTATCAGACATTTTAGTTTATCTTTGTAATGATCATTTTCTTTGACACTCAACAATGCTTATCAGATGAAGTCAAATGTCTGCCTAATATTATTTTCATTCATTCTTCCTTCTCCTACAGACTTGTTAATCAACAATTTCCTATCTCTAATAGATGATGTCTTAACATATGTAACTTCATGCTTTCTTGGTTTAAGTACTAAATCAAAACTATAGGGTGTTAAACTTTTGCTAATCAAGAGTTAACTTCACTTAACTAAGATTAACACACATGATAATCTCTTTAAATTATGGAATGCATGTGGATAGTTCCTCAAATACATGAAGATATAACGATGACATAAGAAAAACAATGGTTACTTAGAGAAGATGCACATGTAGCGCCACCTTAGAAGTCTCAATGATCACAAATGTGTCTTGAAATCCTAAAAGAGTCAAATGGAAGATTCCAACTCAACCATAAACTCAGGTGAGTATCATGTGCTAGTTTAGGAGCTTCAAAAGATACTTTTTCTTTACATTCTTTACAATGGTTCCTCAAGTTCTAACCATCAAGTACTAGTCTCTCTTAAGTTTTTCTAAAACTAATAATTACTCAAATACAAGTAATCTAGTCTTCTCGTCTAAAGCTTGAGATCTTCCTCTTGTGAGCCTTCATGGAATCTCCTTCTTTTATTAGTTTTTGTCATGCTTCTTTTATTTATTGTTTTTTCTTTTCTTCTCTTTCTTTAACAAGTTCTTCTCCATCCTTATTTATAAAATAAGTTGATTGAATCTTGTTTATTTAAAAATCCAAAGACTGTTCTTTTATTGTATAAATTTATATTGATGACATAATTTTTAAACTATAAAGAAAGTTTTACAAAAAATAAAATAAAGTTTTAAAACCTATATAAGAAAATTTTACAATTTTTTTAAATAAAAAAATACTAGTTGTTGTAAGTATGAAAGAACTTTTACTAATTAATTTAAATTTTTCTTATAAATATTTAGAAAAAAAAAATTGTCTAAATATATTTTTATTTAGGAGAAGACCAATGCGAAATGTTTGGTTAGAATGTCAGAACACAGAATATATTACTAACACATTTGATTTTGAATAAAAGTCCCCTATTACTTGATTCTTTATTGAAATCATTTTCTCGTTCTATCTTTTACATGCATGCATCATATCACTCTCCATTCATTCAAGATCACGCTATTGGTTTAATCACTATATTCTGTTATGTCAGTTCATCATTGTAGGAAGTAATATTGATTTTGCTCATAATTAATCTTTATAATAAATTTTGATTATTTATATTTAATATGTTACTCCTTTTGATTAATTTTTTATTTATAAAGCTCGAACTTGAAACTTTTTTTAAGAAAATCGAATTCTAAGTTGGTTGATGATGTTAATTTGTTACTGCTTAAACTTTTGCCTAAACAATGAGATATAATTGGGAAAACAAAAAAACTAACCCATTTATCTAAGTCAGTGAAGGAACAAAACGATGATGATTCGAATCAATAACTTGGTAAAAGAATATATTCTTATTTATATCTTCTGTGTCTGTCATTATCTTTTTGTACTTTGCACATCATCATTTTTTTACCCTTTTCTCTTACCAGTCATTAAGGAAGTGGAAAAGGGTAAACAGCTTTAAACTAGTAACCGTTAGCATAACCTTTAGGTACCTTCATCCCATATAGGGAAAGACAAATCCAACAATTGCTTCAAAATCTCTCCATTGCTTGAAGTCATGTGCATCATTCTTGTCTTCTCTCATCCTTTGTTTCTTACATCATCTACCTCTTTGGACCACCACAACTATTGTCTTCTAAAGCTTGCATGTTGCTTTTTACGTTTGCATTTATGAGACTTTTAAGAGATACAGATAACGGTATCAGTAAAAGACCTAAAAAACCAGTACACCCTTTACTAGTTTATAAATCCATGTTTGGAAGATCTTATTTGAACACAAACCACATGCTTATTTATGAAAGTGTTATCAACTAGGCCTATTCCAAATCCACTTTCTATCTTTGGAAATCCCAAATATATACTATTTAAAGATACTAGATAGTGATGATAAACAGGTTTAGATAAATTTCTTTATAAATCCTATATTAAGAAATACATAAAAAATTATTCATAAACTAACTTGTATAAAATTGCTCATAAATTATCGGAATTTATAAGTTTTAACTCATACATAAACTAACTTTATCTGAAGAAACTTATCTAAATATACCCTTCCACTTGTGACATCTCATGGGACAATTGGAGACTCGTTTCTTTTGATGCAAAAGATCACAAATGAATTTGATCTCATCATCTCTCATGAAAAGTCCTTCCCATTTACATAATCAAGTACCCTAACAGTATACTTACGAAACTCAACTCTCTAAAACTTGTGTTACACTTTGGTTACAGAGGCAGTAACAACAAAGGATAAGCGTTGCAGCGTGATATAACTCTCCCTATACAGCTTTAGGTGTATGTAACAATGATATCAACCCAAATCTTTCTTAATGTTTTTTGTAAACCCATAATATTCTATTGGCCAAAAACAAAACTAATATCTCAAAGTTCTGGGATTCATTTAAAGATATGACATCTACTAACATTTTTCTATACATACTTTCGACGATATACATTTATCCATCAACCATGCTGCATCATGACATTCGTTACCAACCCAAATGTTATTGTTAAAAAATACATCACACCAGAATATTTTTGCAAAACCCTTTGGAAAATTCAGCTCAAGATGTTCCCATTCAACATGATTTGCCCACTGGTCCCGATTACTGGTTCCCGTGTTCAGATCTTTAACCCTCAAAATTCAGACTTCGTGGCCACTGGTAATAATTATTCACACTCAGGACACAAATGACTACACTTCAGAACCAATCCTATTGGTTACTAACTCAACAAAATCTTGACATGGTTCATTGAGATAAACAGAACAGAAACTAAATCGCAAATTTTGGCCTCTGATGTTGAGAATAACAAATTACTTCACAGCCGATGATTGACGCACGTTCTAAATTGTTAGATAGGTAAAAGATAAACACATCTATTCATACAAGTTTCAAGATATAGCAGCTCCCAAGAGAAGAAATTAACAGGTAACTGGAAGCTGCAAGGGATATTGACTCCAACAATTCATAGATCCTCTAGATTTCCAGTATAAAATGATGGTTACAATTGTTATTATGGAGCCATACTTGAACCTTATCATCAGGCGTCACTAGCATATAATCGGGTCCATTCCTTCGCTGCAGAGTTCAATGCCACATTTTAATGAGAACATGGAAGTAGTACGAATTGAATTCATCATTATCAGCTAATTCTTTATAAATCACAAAAAATATACCTGTTTCAACAGCTTCGACCTCACTAGATTTCCAATGCTTGGCAATGTTTTCAGAAAGTGGATCATCTGGGTTTGGTGCGCTCAATAGAGCTTGAATGCTGGAAATGCCAACAGCCTCATATTATTACTCTTTCCAACTAATAGCAGATTAATAAAATAGTTTACATTGACTTGCCCCCACAACATTCTTGCTGTGTGGCTTTCTACTTTGTCATGACAAGAGCCAACCACCCCACAACATTTACTATTTCTACTGTTTCCTGTCTCCTAAACATTCTTCATACAGGAAAAATGAAAACAAAAAAATTAAAAGTAAAAGTTGTTTTTTATTGTTTTTATACAAACTTTTGAAAACAGAGAATAAAATAAAAATAGAAAACACTTTCTCAGATTCAAAAGTATGACGAGCACAGACAATTATTTTATTTTCACAACAAAAGTTTTACCAAAATAAAAACAACAAATTATTCTTCCATACCAGCCGAGTGATTTAATATATGGGTTTTCCAGGTTTGCAAATTAGTATGCATCAGTATTTTTCTACATATGCATGATCACATGTTTTAGGAAATAAATTAAACTTTTATTGAACCAACTAATACTAGGCCTGTCGCTCTTCAGGATAAACTACCATCTAAGAATAGCCTAAAAGATAACAATACCTTAATAGAACAGTACGAATCTGAAGAGCAGGACTCCACTTATCTTTCAGAATATCAAGACATATTCTGCCAAGCTAAATTAACAAGAATTTGTGAGAAAAATAACACTACAGTAAAAGAAAAGAGAATTTAGGAAAAGTAAAATGCACCTTATCAATGTTTGGATGATATATTTTTGTTAGAAACCGAACCTGTGAAAAGTAATGTGCGTTTAAAACCATAATGGTATCAAAAGCAAAAAAATAAGAGGACACTGGACAGGGGACGAAAAGGCACTCAAGAGAACCACCATGCAACAAATAAACATAAGAGCTGTACGTATACTACTTCCTACCATATCTCAGACCACAAAGGAAAGCTCCAAAAATATGACACCAAAACTTACAAGAGGAAAGATTTGAAGTTAAAGGAAATAAAAAGGACATTATGATATTAATATAAGTTCCAGTGTCAATAAGGGAAGGTGTGAAGGAAAATACAGAATAGAGCACAAGCCTGTTAAAACCTATTCTACTAGATCTCTAAATACCAAAACCAAAACACAGTTTGTTACACAATTGCAAGGTATAGGAGTTTAGTCCCAACCTTGGAAGCATGGCATTCTAGTGTGGGGTTCATAATCAAATGGTATAAAACCTTTCTACGATGTTGCTTAATAGCAAACTGGTGGCGCAGGTAGTGATGCCAGCTTTCTGCACAACCAGACTACATCTGCACTTGACTGTGGAGCATGATGAATTTTAGGAGCTATTACGAGGTGTTGAACTTGAGTTCCACAATATAAGTTTATTCAAATGTGGGTTTTATCCGGCTCTCCACCTACAATGGCTAGCTTTTGTGGTATGGTTCTTCCAACATTCTTATGAATCTTATTGCAATAAACTAAACATCTTAAACTATGATCAGTTATACAGCTATGATCAGTTATACAGCTATGATCAGTTATACAGCTAAGACTTCATAATTTAGTTTCGTTCATTTTGGTGTACAGGAATTCAGCAGAAACATAACACCAAAGGAATACCAAGATGCAATTGAAAAGAATAATATTAAATAAATACCTTCGGAGCAGCCATCGGATATTCTTCTGGCAAAAATAGTTCTAACTTAAATACTCCTCCTAGTAATACAAACAATAAAACATGCAAGTCAGTAAGAACTTGAAGGACATATTTAAGAAAATAACAGAATTATAAATATCATTGTCATCAGAGATATTAAAAGTAAATAAGGCAATAACAATCCATTATTCCCAAATGCAGGATTAGGATCAAGAAAGAAGTAACTAGCATTTGATCTACAAAAAAAAAAAAAAAAACTACTGCTTTACTTCAATGTTGCAAACAATGTTGTGAACATTAACATCCTACTTGGGATTGGCAGAGGGCAGAAGATAGTGAATATAACATAGAAATCAAGGAATACAATAAAAGACAGCAGAGAAGATATCTCAAAGAAAGGCCAGAAGAACCCAACACAAGTTTTCGGGAGGGGAGGAGAAAAGGAAAGAAAGAGGATAAAGAGAGAGAGAGAGGCCTTGGCTGAACAGAACATAATAAAGAGCCTTGGTTTGATAAAAACAGAATAGAGGTAAAATCACCCCTTGATAGAGAACAAAACAGAGTGCAAAGAATAGAAAGGGTTTTGAGCAAACTGCAATGAAAGAAGAGAAGGCAGAGCTCCAAGTTGAAGTTGGAAATTGCAGAGCTGTGATAAGGGTTTTGATTGAAGTAATAAAAGAGGTTGGAGAGGGCAGAGAGACTGTGAGACTGAGATGTAATTAGAAAATGGGATAGGGTTAAGAAACTGGGTTTGGGTGAATCAGGTTATGCAACCCGACTCAGAATACCCACATTACATTATCAGCAAAATAACATGATTCCACAATTCTGCTCTGATCACACTTCAGTCCCACTATGATCCCACCCAGGAGTGATCTTATGGAGGACTCAGCTAGGAGAAGGGTAGCAAGATTGTAAGATCGTGCAAGCTTACAATTTAGATTGCAATCTTGACAGCTTTGGATGCAAATAAAACTAACCATAATCAGAATCTAAGCTATTAAAAGAAAACCCCCCATCCTCACAAGTAAACTACAATGATCCTTTCCTTTTTATATTATATTATTTTGGCAGGAAACATTTCAAAATTTCAAGATCCTGTAAATATAGTCAAGCATAATAACATGGAATAAACAAGAATAAATATGAATAAGTGATTATACCCTTAAAACTCAAAGGTTCTAAAATAAAACTTGTTGCTAGATAACCACGGAAAGAATTTAAATTAATAAAGAGATGCAAGTATAAAGAAACAATTCCTCAACTCGTATTCTACAATGTTTAAATCTATACTAACAACTTCAAAAGGAATGCAAGTAAATATTCCAAATTGAAAACAAATCACCACGAGTACATGAGAGAAGAGACCCTTTCCTAAAACCCAGCTTGTAAGTGGAAAGCTTGGTTATCAAACTCCCAATTTAACTAATAAAGTTGTATAAGCAAAATGCTGCCCAGAGACCTTGCAATTTCATATTTCGTCCCATATCACGAACAGTACACACAAAAGAACTACCAGAGAGTAGCCCACAAATAGAGTAATAGTTTGTTTGGTTTTGCAAGTATACCACAGGTAGAATAATAGTTTGTGGCCAGAACCACAGGAATAGTTTGATTGGCTGGTTCAGCATGTAGACCACAAGTTGATTAACAGTAATCTGTTTGACTTGGCAAATAGGCTATAACTAGAGTAATAGTTTGTTATGTTTTTGGCAAGTAGAATAATAGCTTGTTTGGTTTTGCATTTTGCATTTTGCAAACCAAAACCCATCTCTGTACATGATTGAATGTTTCAAATCATAATTGCCTAACTTTTAATCTGAAACAAGTTAGGTGAAGAATGTTAACAGAAGCAACAATAAGTTGGAGTATTAGAGAAAACACACCAATTCAACATATATTCACTTTTCAGATCACTTTGCTTCATATTCATTTCAACCAAATCAGTTTTATAAAATCATCTAAAACAAACTTTGGAAACACTCACCAAACGCATACTAAGGCAAACTCCATGGACTGAAAAATAAAAATAATAGAACGATATTTCTATGGCAAAAAGTCATTCCCAGAAACTGTAGAACACAATTGCTTACATGAATTCTCCAGATACTTCCTAATTCTAAAAAAAACATACCCAATCTAGAGGAATTTTTTCCCACGTTACTAGTATGTAGTTTAAAACAATATAAATTGGAAGTATTCGAAGGTAGAAAAATTATGCTGCCAAACCCAAAACTACCTTCGTAAGGTGACTGGGTTGGCCCAAGGATCATCACATTGAAATATCTCATATTGTCTTCGGAAGGGGAAGCGCTAATTCCAGGAGCTGCATCAGCAGATCATAATAATATCAGAAACTGGTAAAACCAAGTAATCAGCAGAATGAAAACAAAAGCATAAAACATCACGACCGTTGAATAATTATATAGATCATTAAATTACCAAGGTAATATTATTCAATATATCTAAGACACTAAATTAAGCTAAATAACTACATAAGTACTACCAATTCAACTAAGGACGAACGAGCTTATATAGCACTACAATAAACTGAGAACAAAATTTTAATATAAAATAAAAAAAGGGGGAAGATTTCGAATAATCAGTTACCTGGCTCACTGAGCAAACGCTGAGTTTCCTGTTGAAATAAAGAAAAAGAAAACGTTTGAAACATTTACATAGATCGAAATTCAAATATAAAAATTTAAAACCCCAGAAACACGGTTCATTTCCAACGAATATAAAAAGCAAAAGGGTAGTTGAATCCCCAATATTTAGCTCCAAAGACGTTTCAATTTCATGTGCTTTTCAAAAAAAATTCATTCACCACTGAATTTATGCAAGAGGGGAAAATTCGGGAATTCACACACGATAGCAAAGGGCATGGAAGAAGCAGAAAAATCATGATTGCAATTCGAGTTTCTTTCGTTTTATCAGCCACCGAATGAATCGATTAGAGAAACTGAAACTGAAATTAAAATTGGGATATCAGCGAGCAAATGGATGCGAACCTTGATGATTCTTCGAGGAAGATTGCTGTTGGCCATTGTGGAGCTGGATTGCAAAGCGCGCAATAGGGTTTCTAAAGAGAGGGAGAGAGAATTTCTCTCACTGGCATAGATATATGAAGAACGCTGAGAACGATTATAACTTAATTCTCAATTCAGAAAACCCTTAATTAGCATGGAAGAAAGTATTAACAAGAAAAGGAAGGTTTAATGGTGTTTATAATCTAATTATTTATTTTATTTTGTTTTATTTAATAAGTTTTTCTTTTAACTTTTCAAAATACATCAATATGATCATTTTCATTCAATTAATTAGTAATAATAAAATCGTTAACAAATAAAATTTCAGTTTTAGTTACGGTAGTTCTGATGAGAACGATAATGAATTTTAATTAATAATTAACTAAATTTAACAAAAATTAATAACTAACAATAGAAAAAGTAATTATATCTTCAATTTAATTTAGTACATTAAAGAGTTTAATGAGTTGAGTGAAGTGGAACCAATAAAGTAAAATGTTTATATATTTAAGTATTTTAATTTTTATAATATTATTATTAGCTTTAACATAGGTGTTTTTTTATTGTTTATTCGTATTTTTTATTTTTATTATTTATATATATAATATTAAAATTTAATAAATAATGTTATTATTCGTATACTTATATTAACAATATAAAATTATAATAATTTTAATAAATATGAATATACATGAAGAAGATATATAAATTATCTAAATACATGATATATTACTAAATTTACAAATATCTTTAATTTTAAAAATAAAATTGAAAAAAAAAATCAATTTAAAATAGAAAAACAATTTTCAAAATAAACAGGTCAAAACTCAAAATCAACTGTTTAATTTGAATATCAAATTGAAAATTAAAAAACTGCCAATAACAAATTTCATAAATTCGTATAATAGCAATTGATAAAAAAATAGTTTAAAAAGAGTAGTTTACCATTTTGTGAGACTTATGTAATGTTTAAATAAAAACTCACAATAACATGATTTTCTAGAAAATGGATCATGATTTTTTTTCTTAGACTATGGGGAATAAAATTCTAAAAGTTGCTTGGAAAACAAGCAATTAAGGTAATGGAAACTAAATTTAATTTTTAATAGCACCCTAAGGTAGAAGATTTGACTATGTCTCCGGTTGAACGCCTCCTCCTGGATCTACCTCTTTTGAAATCAGATCCATGTCTCCTTATTGCGCTAGAATAAGATTTCGTTGGGACAAAGGGCGCCCTACCTGTTGATTACACTCCGACGATCAAGTCAGTTAGGGCTCACCAAAAGTAACAGTTTAGAAAAGCGCACAATAAACCGTGTACCTTTACCTGAAGACTCAATCTCCTTTTATCAACACACATGCAACATGCAACAACTCTCAATGGAGATAAGCAAATATCAACTGAAAATAATCACATTAAACTTTTATCTCTAACAAAAAACCATCTGCCATGGGCACCAATGATCTTCAAGTGCTAACTGCAGGCCACTTTTTGTTACCAATGCACCTCCCTATCTTCTTAGGGTTAATAGCAACTATCCACATGCAACAAAAAAATATTGACACGTAATAATAACAAATATACACAATAATAAAAAATATTATATTCACCGCCCCATATATATCTATAAGCATGTGTACATAAAATTATTTCGCGCAACGACCTTATTGTACGCTTTGGGCCCATCCCTGGAAGAAGACCATTTACGCAAGTCTTACCCAAGCCCAACAACCGAGTTGTCCCCCACTCTACCCGAGAACTGAGCTCTGATCAGTACAGTAAGGGAAGCTAAATTTAAGTTTTAATAGCACCCTAGACTAGAAGATCTGGATGTGCAGGGGACCTGGTCCCAATATTCAATTTCTCTTGTAGGGATGTTGTGTGTTTATATATTGTATTATTTGTTTATATATTATTTAAACTTGTAGAAATATTAGATTTTCATGGTTTAGTATTTAAGTATTTTTTTTTAATGTTAAATAGAATTTTGAATATTGTGGATTGTGTTTTTGAATGATATTGTATGATGAAAATGGAATGAAATTGAATTCATACATTTGGGATAATGTATGGACTGATGTTTTTATGTGTATTAAGTATTGATGCCTATGTGGTAACAGAGATCTCCGAGTTGCACAGATGATCTAAGTCACACAGACTAAGATATCAGGTGGTGAGAAGTTGATGGGGGAGTTCATGCACACCGTGACATATGAGATGCACGACTTGGGTTGTATTGAACTTACCATGATCCTTTCTGTTGGATTCACTGGTAATCTTTGGATCAGATGTTAGTCTCTGGTAGGACTTACTTAATAAGGGTCTTCCGGAAGGCATCAAATGTTATTTTGTTTGTTGAATATCTTGGATGTGTAGATCCATGTGAGATCTATGTGATTGTTTTATTGTTGGGATTTGAAGAAGATTGAATAATTTGAGAAATTGATCACACAATTTGGTTTTCTCTTTTGATTTAATTGTGTATATTATAAAATTCTATTTTCACTAGCTTACCCTTCATTTTCTTGTTGTGTTTGAACTGCGATGATTGTACTACGTACACAAGTAGATGATCTTACAGGTGTCAGAGGGTCTGAAGAGCTTTAGGGTGTTGATTTTGAAACTTATATTGTAAATATTTGTATTTCTATATGTCCTAATCATGTATTAGGAATGTTTTGAAAAACTCTAAGTTTGTATAGAAATATGTAGAACCTGTATTGTATTAATCAAACGTTATTTTCTAGGGTGTTACATTTAATGGTATCAGAGCAGTTCATCCTTAGGATAACCTGAGGGTAGTGGGTTTATTGTGTTTCTCCTGCGTGTATATTTTTGTTAAAGTTTAGCTTCAAAACTTAGCTAAAAGTTTCTAATAGGATGTTTAACAAAGTTGTTTTCTTGAAATTTTGTTTGTGCTTGAGTCAAATTAGTTGTTATGAATAAAGATGAAAATATTAAGAATGAAAAGAATCTTGATAGAGTGGTGAGAGTGCACACTCATGACTGGATCAAGATTATTTTTTATCTTAATTCTAAGTAGCTAGAGTACATTTTAGATATAAGTTTTGATTGGTTTTTACCTGTTTTGTATGATTATTTCTTTAAAGTTAATTTGTCTTAAAGGTGTAGTTGGAAATTTTTAGTAATTTCTAATCCAATTCTTTATGTGCTTAGAAGATGACACGTAGACCACTTACTCCTCCTCCACCAATAGATATGCCTGACTAAGCTAGTCAATAGAGATGATGGCAACAACCTTGCAACAACAGAGTGCTATTATGGCACAACAACATCAGACCTCTCTTCATCAATTAGAAACAACTAGATTAGCAGCATAAGCATCTCAGCTTCATCAACAACCCCATACATTTAGTCTGAAGGATTTTCTGAGCCACAATCCACCCAAATTTAATGGAAAGGTAAATCCAGATGAAGCAGACAAGTGGGTGAGAGATATAGAAAGAATCTTTGAAGCTAGTCAATGCCCTGAAGAGAGATAGTTATCCTATGTCATTTATGTACTAACTGAAGAAGCTGAATTCTGGTGGATAGGCATGAAGCAAATGATGGAAGACAAAGGAGAAGATGCCACTTGGGAGAACATCAAAGTAAGATTCCTGGAAGAGTATTTTCCTGATAGTGTCAGATATGCAAAAGAAATTGAATTCATGCAACTAGAACAAAGAAATCTTTCAATCACTGAATATGCTACTAGGTTCAAACACCTAGCTAGATTCTACACCCAAACCATGACTAAGGCTTAGAGATGTAGAAAATTTGAGTTTGGGTTGATGCAGGAGTTTAAAGAAGTGGTGATTCCTATGTCCATTAGAGATTTCCTTGCTACAGTGGAGAAAGCAAAAGTAGTGGAGAGTTTGAAAAGTAGTAGCAGATTTGCTAAGCCTCAAGTGGGAGGACCTTCTAAAAGCATGCCTAAATATGAAGATAGAAAGAAACCTTATTTCAGACCTCAATCTTATAGCAGCGGAAGACCCAATTCTCAATCCCCACCTAGTTTCAAATGTTTTAGATGCGGTGGGCCACATGTTGTTAGATTTTTCCCTCATTCAGTGTCAAATGTGACATGTGATAGATGTCACAGGTATGGTCATGCAACAAAAGAATGTCGTGTCCAGTTGAGAGCTCCAAATTTTGGCGGAGTGCAGTAAGTACAACAAAATAGTAATAAAAAAACCCAGAGCAGCACGCAGGGTTTTTGCCATTAGTGGAGCTGAGGCTTCACAATCTAATAGCCTTGTTAGAGGTATTTGTTCTATCCTTGGAACACTGTTATTTGTATTATTTTATTCTAGGGCAACCCATTCTTTAATATATTTAGATTGTGCTAAGAAACTTAAGTTGCCAGTCCGAGAGTTAGAATTTGATTTGGTGGTATCTACACCAACAAAAGGTATTATAGTAACTTCTTCCATGTGTGCTGAGTGTCCAGTAATTATAGATGGGCAGAGATACAAGATCAACATGATTTGTATACCTCTAAAAGATTTGGACGTTATTGTAAGAAAAGATGGTTTTAAACTAGAGGGGGGTGAATTGTTTAAAGAGAGTTTTTCGCAAACTTTTCAAAACTAGAATGAATTTATCTCAGGAAACAATTGATTCAGAAATTCAGTTCGCCAAAACAGCAAGCAAAAGCTGTAGTACCAGAAAAACAATCAGTTGTTTCGTAGAAACAATCGGTTGTTTATACCAGTAAACAACAAAATAAACTGAATTTAAAGAGTTAGAGATAGAGAGATTGTACACAGTTGTTTATACTGGTTCACTCCAAACCCAGAGCTACATCTAGTCTTCTCAAAAACCCTGAGTAAATCCACTAAACAATCACACCTTGATCACTTACACAACAACCAAGAGAATGACCTTGAACACCTCAAGAAACACACTCTCCTTGGTCAACACACCAACACTAAGATTGTTGATCTTGATCCCCTCAAGAACACACAGCCAATCTCAGCAAACACAGAAACGAATACTTGTTCAACAGAGTACAAGGATTACACTTGTTACAGAAGATAATCTGAAATCAATACAAGCAGAATCCTATTCCATACACAAATTCTTAGCAATCTCAGCTCTTTGAAAAACTCAAAAACTAAACTCTTAGGAAAAACTTTTTCAAAGATTCTTAAATCTCAAATCTGTTTTTCTGAATATATTCAAAGATGTAGTTTGTTACCAAATCTTAACAAACTCTTAAATTGCATTAAAAGATTGGTCAAAACATTTAATGACTGGAGCGTAAGCAGTTAAATCATTTAAAGCTCCGTCAAACAGAAAACAGTTTTTCTGTTATGGTCCCAAAACAAACAATCGGTTGTTTTGGTACTTTAACAGTTCAACTATTTAAAAACATTTTTCAATCTTTTCCTCAAAACACCTAAATACAAACAATTGGTTGTTTCGATAAAACAATCGGTTGTTTTAACTTAGTTTGAAAACATTTTACTTTCACAAAGATTGAGAATGCTAATACTTTAGATTTAATCAAAGGGTGGATTACAACATATAAACTACCCCAGAAATAAGCTAAACCAGCACAGCAACATCAAGCACAGCCAAGGCTTCAACATCCTTCAAATGATTTGGATTCTTCAAAACTTGAACACCACTTGGTTCAACAATCTCCCCCTATTTGATGAAGACAAATCCATGATGCTTGTGTTGTACCTGATTAAATCTGAAGCAGTTCCTGTAATAGAACTTTGAGCAAAACATTGAACTTCTGATATTTTGTTAGCGCACAAATAAACAGTTAAAGTTCAAAGCATAATATCAGAAACATATTACATAACCCAAACTGTTTTATCAACTGAAAACATAAACTTAAAACACAACATATATCTCCCCCTATTTGTCTTCACAAATAGACAAATATAAGATATAGAACAAGATATTGTTTGGATTACATCAGAATTAAAGCAGCAACAGCAGAAAGAAAGAAATTTAAAAACCATATGTAACAGCAAGAAAACAATCGATTGTTCTGATAACCAATCGGTTGATTTTCCTTCATTCTTCTTCATCAGCAAACTGAAGATCAAAAATTTCATTCTGAACAGCTTCAATCTGTTCATCCAGAGTCATGAATCTTGCATCCATGTTGTTGAATCTGTTATCAATGTTTTGGAAGTTGCTAACACACAGATCATGAAGATTTCTTTGATTCTCCCCAAATGTATCAAGCCTATTGATCATGTATCTTTCAAAAGAAGACATGGTTGGCATTCCATCTTCCTGATCTCTAGCACCAGCACTAGGTCCAGCATCTTGATAATCTTCAGGTTGATATTCATTTTGAACATCCATATCAGCAGGTTCATCTTGTTCTAGATTAGCAGCACCACTAGATGAGGCACCATGATCACCATCCTTGCTTATCCATTTTCCACCTACTTTTGTAAAACCCATCTTGCTTAGTGATCCATTGCTCAACTCTTGAGTTGACTTGACCAACTCAGAAGTTTCATCTTCAAGATTAACTTCAAAATAGAGTAGAAATTTAGATATCAAAACAGCATATGGATAATGATAATCACCTAACCTCATGGCTTTTTGCATGTGTTCTTTGATGATATGGATCCAATTGATTTTGATTTTCTTGGTGATGTAGAAGATATAAACCAGATCTTCTTCAGTTAGCACAGAATGATTACTCCCCCTTGGAGTTAGAATCCAAGTTACAATGAGAGCAAGCAATCTCTCATCAAGCTTCAAACCTCCAACCGAGCATGTACTAACTTGAGCATGTTTATTCCTTAAGCAACTTTTGTAGAATTGGATTTTGTTAAAATCCTCCACCACTCCAAGGTTTCCCTTGTTGATTCTCAGACCAGAGAACTTAAGACCAGCAACAGCAGTCCATACTTCATGAGTTATCTCCATTTCTACACCTTTCACATGAGAGACTAGATTGTTTCCCTCAAACTTCAAGTTTGTGTAGAACACCCTCACCAAATCTAGATAAATGTTTCCCTTCATCTCCAGGAACTTTCTGAGAGATTGATCCTTGAGCAGCCTTCTCACATTATCAAGCTTTTGACTTTTCAGCCAATCAAAGCATACAACCTTGGGGTTGTTTATCTTCTTGATACTTGTTTCATACCTATACTTCTCAATGAGATCATTGTCTCTAGAAAACCAACCTTCTAGCCTTCCTCCAGACCTTACAGCCCTGGTTTTGACTCTCTTTGAGGTGGGAGGAGTTGATTCCATGATGGTAGAGACGAAAACAGAGAAGAACACACTTCACAGATTTTTGCAAGAGATGTCGCAAGAGATATTGCAAGAGATGTTGCAATTGGTTGTTCTTGTGGAAGAAATCTGCACCAGATTTTATAGCAGTAAGAGAATCAATTTGAATTTAATTTCATTCAAATGGGTACCTGGTTTTCAGAGAGAGGACTTGACTCTGCTCTGCACAGAAAATGTCAGAAAAGGCTGAAAATCACATGGTCTTCACATGTGATCTTTGACTAGTCATTAAGGCTCTTGAAATTCCAAGATTTTGGAATATATTCCTTTATGACTGTTGTAACTTCTTTCTAAACATAATCAGCTTTCAAAACAGATTCTTTGACCAAGATTCTCTCTTTTAAATTGATCTGCAACGGATAGAAATTCAAAATAGCAATTAAAACCATTTATTCATAGTGTTGTCAGACCCAAAGCAATCGGTTGTTTCGAAGAAACAATCGGTTGTTTTTCTGTAGCAGTTAAAAACTTGTTTTTGAATTTTAACCATGAGCAGAAGCAGTTCAAAGCAGATGACATTGATTATAAAAAGATTGCTTAACCTTAAAAAAGAGCTTTGAAACAGAAATTAAGAACAAATAAAGGAAAGTCTTATCCTTATGTTGATTCTTCAATGAGCCATGTGCTTTATGATCAAGAAGCCTCTTTTCACTGTTGAGGTCTTTTGCATAGCATTGATTCAGCTTCAATGACTGCCTTTTTCTTCAACAGCTTGATCACTTGACTCAGTTCTTCCTTTTTCTTTATATTTCCTCCATAAACGATTTCAAGTAGCAAGATTTGGTCCCCTTACAAATTTGGGTCCGTTTGTCTTTTCTTTGCAGTTAGAAACATCACATCGCTTAGGAATCCATTTTATAAAACCTCTTGGAACATAATATTTCCTTATTTTACAGAACCTAACAGAGTGGCCTTTCTTCATGCAGTAAAAGCATGTAACAACTGGTTGTTTCGTCTTAACAATCGGTTGTTTTTCTGATTTTCTTAAAAAAAAAATTTGAAAACTTATCTTGCTTATTTTGTGGATTAAAGTCTAAACCAGCCTTTCCAAAAACACAGCTTTGAGATGCCAAGACATTCTCAAAGTTTGATTTCCCCTTTGAAAGCTTGTCCACAGTTTCAACAAGATAATGAACCTTTTTCTCAAGATTTTCACAATTTTTGCAAATGAGAGTATCACACTTGCAAGAGGCATTTTTTAAATGATTTTCCAATTTTTCAAAATCACTTTTTGCTTTTTTTAGATCCTCTTCAAGTGATTTAGCTCTCTTTTCAAGCCAACTGTTAAGATCTTTCAATCGATTGTTTGAAAGAACCAATCTATTAGCTTCATCATGTGTTTCTTGAAGAGCTTTAAGTAATTCACTATAATTTTGTTTATTTAAGGAAGCACATGAACTTACCTCACTTGAGCTGCAAGATTCATCATCATTTTCAGCTACCAAACATATGTTTGCCTTTTCATCTTCACTTGATGAAGAACTTGATGATGACACCTCATTTTCATCCCAAGCTATGTAGGCTCTTTTTGTCTTGCCTTTCTTCTCCTTGTAACTAGTCTTTTTCTCTTTGCTCTTGTTTGGACAGTCTGCCTTTATATGACCTTGCTCACCACAACCAAAACAAGTATAGTTATTTGAATTGAATTCATTGGGTTTCTTGTTTCCATACCTATCTTTGTTGTTGTCTTTGTTGCGGTTTCTCTTTAGGAATTTGCTGAATTTTCTTGACAACAAGCTAAGGTTTTCCTCATCACTAGAATCTTGCTTTCCCTTGTGTTTGGATGCTTTTAAGGCTATGCTCCTTGTGTGCTTATCTTCACTCTCTTGAACATTGAGTCTATTCATCTCTAGCTCATGTTCCCTAAGCTTTCCAAACAAAGAAGAAACACTTAATGATGTTAGATCTTTAGATTCGGAAATAGCAGTTACCTTTGGTTGCCATGCTCTATCAAGACATTTCAAGATCTTGATGTTCAGCTCTTCTTTATCAAAGGTCTTGTCTAGGCTCATAAGGTGATTGATGATGTGCGTAAATCTTTTCTGCACCTCAGCAATTGTTTCTCCTTTAAGCATTCTAAACATCTCATACTCTTAGATAAGAGCATGCTTTCTAGCTCTTTTCACCTCATTTGTTCCTTCATGAGTGACTTCCAAAGTGTCTCACATTTCTTTTGATGATTTGCATTGCGAGACCCTGAAAAACTCATCAGAATTTAAAGCAGAGGTTATAATATTTTTGGCAATGCAATCGAATTTGGCCTTTTTGCTTTCTGCATCAGTCCATTGAGACCATGGTTTCTCAATGACAGATCCATCCTTTTCAAACTTTGGGATAAAAGGACCATTTTCAATTGCATCCCAAATTCCTTTGTCAAGAGATTCCATGAATATTTTCATTCTTACTTTCCAAAACTGGTAGTTCAAACCACAAAACAAAGGTGGTCTGTTAATTGAAGCACCTTCCCCAAAAGGTAGTCTATCAGCCATTAAAAAGATTTTTAGGATCAACTTGAATAACTTTCAAGAACCAAGCTCTTGATGCCAATTGTAAGAAAAGATGGTTCTAAACTAGAGGGGGGTGAATTGTTTAAAGAGAGTTTTTTGCAAACTTTTCAAAACTAGAATGAATTTATCTCAGGAAACAATTGATTCAGAAATTCAGTTCGCCAAAACAGCAAGCAAAAGCTGTAGTACCAGAAAAACAATCAGTTGTTTCGTAGAAACAATCGGTTGTTTATACCAGTAAACAACAAAATAAACTGAATTTAAAGAGTTAGAGATAGAGAGATTGTACACAGTTGTTTATACTGGTTCACTCCAAACCCAGAGCTACATCTAGTCTTCTCAAAAACCCTGAGTAAATCCACTAAACAATCACACCTTGATCACTTACACAACAACCAAGAGAATGACCTTGAACACCTCAAGAAACACACTCTCCTTGGTCAACACACCAACACTAAGATTGTTGATCTTGATCCCCTCAAGAACACACAGCCAATCTCAGCAAACACAGAAACGAATACTTGTTCAACAGAGTACAAGGATTACACTTGTTACAGAAGATAATCTGAAATCAATACAAGCAGAATCCTATTCCATACACAAATTCTTAGCAATCTCAGCTCTTTGAAAAACTCAAAAACTAAACTCTTAGGAAAAACTTTTTCAAAGATTCTTAAATCTCAAATCTGTTTTTCTGAATATATTCAAAGATGTAGTTTGTTACCAAATCTTAACAAACTCTTAAATTGCATTAAAAGATTGGTCAAAACATTTAATGACTGGAGCGTAAGCAGTTAAATCATTTAAAGCTCAGTCAAACAGAAAACAGTTTTTATGTTATGGTCCCAAAACAAACAATCGGTTGTTTCCTCGAATCAATCGGTTGTTTTGGTACTTTAACAGTTCAACCATTTAAAAACAGTTTTCAATCCTTTCCTCAAAACACCTAAGTACAAACAATCGGTTGTTTCGATAAATCAATCGATTGTTTTAACTTAGTTTGAAAACATTTTACTTTCACAAAGATTGAGAATGCTAATACTTTAGATTTAATCAAAGGGTGGATTACAACATATAAACTACCCCAGAAATAAGCTAAACCAGCACAGCAACATCAAGTACAGCCAAGGCTTCAACATCCTTCAAAGGATTTGGATTCTTCAAAACTTGAACACCACTTGGTTCAACAGTTATATTGCGATGGATTGGTTGTCTGTTAATCATATCCTTATAGATTGTGGTTGGAAGAATTTAATTTTCCCTAAATTATAAGGAATGCAGGTTATCTCAACTCAACAGTTTGAAAGAGAGATACAAGAAGGTGCAAAATGTTTTATGCTCTTGGCTTTTTCTATAGTTATAGATAAAGTACCAAAACAGATGTTTGTAGTTCAGGAGTTTATGGATGTATTTCCTGATGAGATTCCTGGACTTCCACCTAAATGAGAGATAGAATTTGTAATAGACTTGATTCCTGAAGCAGACCTTGTGTCAATTTCTCCATATCGAATTGAAGAAACAACTAGAAGACTTATTGGATAAACAATTCATTCGACCTAGTGTTTCTCCATGGGGAGGTCCAATGCTATTAGTGAAGAAAAAGGATGGTTCGCCACGTTTAAGCATAGATTATAGAAAATTAAACAAGTTAACAATAAAGAATAAATATCCTCTTCCTAGAATTGATGATCTGATGGGGCAATTGTCTTTTTTAAGTAGATTTGCGCTCAGATTATCACTTCTGAATGTTAGAAATACAGTTTTTAGGACATGTTATCTCTGCACAGTGAATATCAGTAGATCCTTCTAAAGTGGAGGTTGTACTTCAATGGGAACGCCCTAAAACTGTTACAGAAATCATAAGCTTTGTGAGGTTAGCAGGATATTACAGGAGATTTATAAAAGGTTTTTCTTAAATAGTGACTCCTTTAACCCAATTGACTAGAAAGGATCATCCTTTTGCATGGACTAAACAATATGAGAGAAGCTTTGAAGAGTTGAAAAGAAGGTTGACTAATGCTTTTTGTGATGCTTTCTGTCAGGGATTGGGTTGTGTTCTGATGCAGAATAAGAAAGTTGCCTACACTTATCGTTAGTTAAAGGTGCATGAAAGAAACTATCCAACTCATGATCTAGAATGGACAACATTTGTCTTTGCTTTAAAAATATGAAGACATTTTTCTTTATGGAGTTAGTTTTGATGTGTTCAGTGATCATAAAAGCTTGAGGTATTTGTTTGATCAGATGGAGCTTAATATGACGCAGAGGAGGTGGATTGAATTTTTAAAGGACAATGATTTCCAGCTAATATACCATCCTGGGAAGGCAAATGTTGTTGCAGATGCATTGAGTCGTAAAAAGATACAAATGTTGCCGCTTATGATTAGAGAGCTAGCATTGATTGAAGATTTCAGGAGTATGAATTTGGAGGTTTCCATGTCTTCAAATTGCATTAGTTGTAATACACTTGTTATAACTAATGAATTTCTGGAGAAGGTGAAGGAGAAGCAGTTGGAAGATTCAAAATTGAAGAACTTCATGGGCTTATTAAATACTGACAAAGCTAAAGACTTCTCTTTAGGAGTGGATGGTATTTTGAGATTCAAAAATAGAATATGCATACCAGAGGATAATGAACTAAAGCAAACAGTGTTATCTGAAGGTCATAAAAGCAAACTCAATTTACATCCAGGAATGACCAAGATGTATCAAGATCTCAAGAAGTCTTATTGGTGGCATGGCATGAAGAATGATGTAGCTAAGTTTGTAGCTGCTTGCTTGACTTGTCAGAAATCAAAGATTGAACATCAACGGCCTGGGGGCATGTTAACTCAGTTAGACATTCCAGTGTGGAAGTGGGACAATATCTCAATGGATTTTGTTACCCACTTACCACGTACTTTGAGAAAACATGACTTTGTTTGGGTCATAATGGACAGGTTGACAAAGACGACACACTTCCTACCTATAGATATGAGAATCTCTATGCGGAAGTTGGCCCAGATTTACATAGATGAAATAGTCAGATTGCATGGTATACCCTCCAACATAGTTTCAGATAGAGATCTCAAATTCACCTCCAGATTTTTTTAAACACTTTAAGAAGCTTTGGGAACTAAATTCAGACTTAGTTCAACATACCATCCTCCGATTGATGGAAAATCAGAGAGAACTATCCAATCCTTAGAGGATTTGCTCAGGACTTGTGTGTTAGATCATTTGGGCAGTTGGGATGAAATTCTACCATTGGTAAAGTTCACCTACAATAATAGTTACCAAGCAAGCATATGAATGGCTCCTTTTGAGAAATTGTATGGAAGAAAGTGTAGGACACCTATGTGTTGGTTTCAGGATGGTGAAAGTGTGTTAATTAGACCAGAACTAATACAACAAACTAATGAGAAGGTCAAAATGATTCAAGAAAGATTGAAAACATCTCTCAGCAGGAAAAAGTCTTATGCAAATCAAAGAAGAAGACCTTTAGAATTCTCTACGGGTGAGCATGTCGTTTTGAGAGTTACATCGTTCACTGGTGTAGGAAGAGCACTCAAATCCAAGAAATTGACTCCAAAGTTCATAGGACCTTATCAAATTCTCAGGAGAATAGGCCCTGTGGCTTATGAAATTGTTTTACCTCCTCCTTTAACTAACATTCACAATATTTTCCATGTATCCCAGCTAAGAAAGTATGTACTTGATCTCAGCCACATTCTAGAGTCAAATTCCATCCAGGTGAAAAGAAAATTTGTCATTTGAAGTGAAGCTAATCAGAATTTTAGATTCACAAGTGAAACAACTTCGTGGAAGAAGTATTCTCATGGTGACAGTATTGTGGGATCCCATCTCTGGAGATTCCACTTGGGAAATTGAAGAGGAGATACGAGCACCATACCCTAATCTCTTTCTTGGTAAGTTCATTTTTTAGGACGAATTTTTTTGTAGTTGGAGATAATGTAACACCGTAACTTTTCTTAAAAAAACATAGAAGTCACAGACACACACCCCCTGGCCCCACCCCTTTTCTTTCTTATCTTTCTTTCTCTCTCTTACTCTCTCCCTTCTCTCTTAATTTCTCACTCCATACTATTCTAGAATCTGATTGGACCACGTTGTAGCTAGCGAGTTAAGGAACATTTCTACCCGATCATATTTTTAAACAGAGTAAGTTCATTTTTGCTCTATAGATCCTTTATTCTCTGTTTTTCCTTAGGATTTAGTCATCAATCTTGGTGGGGTCAATTGAGAAGATTAATCCTCTCAACTTATTCTACTATATACTAAATTTTTATTCTGTTTGGATAACTTGCATTAGGCCCGTAAATCTTGAAGCTTATCTAGACTGTGGGGAATAAAATTCTAGAAGTTTCTTGCAAAGCAAGCAATTAAGGTAAGGAAAGCTAAATTTAATTTTTAATAGCACCCTAGGCTATAAGTGTTTTTTCTTATGTTAAATAAGATTTTGAATATTGTGGATTTTGTTTCTGAATGATACTGTTTGATGAAAATGGAATGAAATTGAATTCATACATTTGGGATAATGTATGGACTGATGTTTTTATGTGTATTAAGTATTGATGTCTATGTGTCTCCGAGCTTCATCGATGATCTAAGTCACATAAACTAAGATATCAGGTGGTGAGAAGTTGATGGGGGAGTTCATGCACACCGTGACATATGAGATGCACGACTTGGGTTGTATTGATTTACCCTGATCCTTTCTATTGAATTCACTGGTAAACTTTGGATCATGTGTTAGTCTCTGGTAGGACTTACTTAATATGGGTCTTCCGGAAGGCATCAGATGTTATTTTGTTTGTTGAATATCCTAGATGTGTAGATCCATGTGATTGTTTTATTGTTAGAATTTGAAGAATATTGAATAATTTGAGAAATGGATCATGCAATTTGGATGTCTCTTTTAATTTAATTGTGTATATTATAAAAATCTATTTTCACTAGCTTACCCTTGCTTTTTGATGATTTTTTACGGCAAGTGCACTGCGTTTGTCAGAAGTAATAATTGTCCCTAAGGACGGATATCGATCGCACAAGGAACAGTAAATTATCAAGTACAATATTCGCCAAATATAACAACATAACAATAAAAAGAGTTTAGAAGTGATTATGTTGGCACTGATCAATAAGAAAACAAACAAAGAATTAGTTGCTTCAATTGGAAAAATAAGGATTAGGTTTCATCTCTCCACTCTCGTGTATTTTGATTAGCATGTTAATATTGAGTTCTTTGATTGAAATTGATGCCCGTAGAAAATTCATTTATATCGATCTCTCGCATATAAAATCCTTAAGAATGTTTCCTAAATATCGATCATCCGCATATTTATAAAAACAACTTAGAATCACACTCAGACGTTAATGACAATTAACATTTCAAGTCTATCCCTAACACTCAAATATGCTAAGTATTGATGTTTAGGTCCAAACCCTAAAAATACCCCTCGGTCGGATTTAAGATTCTCAATTTGTCACGGAAAATTAAAAGTAAAACAACAATACCATTAATCAATCAAGAACTGAATATTAATATATAAGATATCACCTCAATACATAAGAGTTTGAGCATATTACTCCCAATCCCAAAGGGTGGAATTAGCTACGCATACTTCTAGCACCTTCCATTCTCCCAATTGAGTTACAATTCACTCTATGGTGTTTTCCTCTCAATCTGGCACACTACAATTGAGCCTCTAGCCCTCTATCTATCCTAGCTTTCTAGGGTTAGGTTGCTTCCTATGTCGTGCTAATGGGCTAAATGATAAAACATAAAAAATGCCCAATCTTTCTTTGCATCTTTTTCCATTCTAGGACCTTCTATCTTTATCTTTTTAGCTCAAATCATTCATCTTAAATCCAAATCTCCAATATTCCTTAGAAATCTGCAATTAACACCAAATTTGGGAATAAAATACTCTTATTCAAATAAAGATCATAAAAAATATAAAAAGGTATAAATTCATAAATTAGGGATTATTTTATATGTAAATTAACAATAAATCCTCATAAGTGCCTATATTTTAATATGAATATTACTGAAATTTGGCACTTATCACTTTTCTTGTTGTGTTTGAATTGCGATGACTAGACTACGTATATGAGCAGTTGAAGAGCTTTAGGGTGTTGATTTTGAAACTTATATTGTAAATATGTGTATTTATTTGATTTTGAAACTTATATTGTAAATATGTGTATTTCTATATGTCCTAATCATAATAGGAATGTTTTGAAAAACTCTAAGGTTTTATAGAAATATGTAAAACCTATATTGTATTATTTAGACGTTATTTTTCAGGGTGTTACAATTTTAATTAATTATGTATTTATTTATTTATAAATTATAAATTTTTACTTATTCTTTTAAATATATAGAGTAACCTAATATTTTTTTATTGACAATTAGATGATGACTTAATTTATAAATATTTAAGTTTATCATTTTTTAATTTTAAAATATCTAAAATTTTCTAATATTATATTAACAGATATTATAATTTCAAATTTTCTAAAATTTTGAATGTTTACTCATATTTAAAACAGAATTTTTATATGGTAACCTCTTCCAAACTAAAAAGCATTATTTTATTTATTAAACATAAGAAAAACAGATTTAAAGAATTTAAACTCTAAATCTCTCAACTTTAAAATAAAAGTATATTTTATCATATGAATAATACTAGAAATATTTTAAAAAAAACTGAAAATTTCCACTGAAGTACTTAATTTGAGTCAGAAACCAAGTCGGTTATTTCAACAGGAGATTAATTTAAAACTTACACGTATATTTAAAACAAAATTATTTATACAGTAATAATTATTAGCCTTTTTGAACTAAAAAAGTCATTATTTTATTTATTAAACATATATATAATTCAAATTGAAATCTTTCCTCTTTTTTTCTATTAAAATTTATTTTAGATAAAAAAAAAATTGCTGGCAGCTCTTAGCTGGCCAAAATCCTCCAATATCCAATTGGAAATATCCAATAGATGAGTCAACACATTATTGATGTTTGTTTAATTTCAATTTAGGATAAAATTGTAAATAGTACACATGTTAAGATAATATACCTTTTTTAAATTAATACATACTCTTTTCCGATTTCTATATAAAAATTATTTATCATATATATATATATATATATTTATTTTTTTTTATTTTTTTATTACTTAATAATAATAATGATAATTTTATTTTATATTTAAAAAACAGACAGAATCATTTAGTATCTTTGGAAAATAATGAGAGGTGCTTAGCAACTACTAAATCTTGACAAATATAATTTATAACACATGAATAATACTAGAAGTATTAAAGTATTAAAATCAGAAACAAATCGTACTTGTTATCCTATAAGTATAGTATGGAAGAAGAAGCAAAGTGGGCACGAAAATAGAAACAATGATGTCTCTGAAGATCTGTCTTGTTTACTTGACCTTCTTCGCTGTTTACAGTTATGCTCATGAAACATCAACCTTGCATATAGATGCTTCCAAAGGGAGAAAAATTCCAGAGACCTTTTTCGGAGATTTTTTGAGGTAAGGGTTGGATATCACTGTATATAACTGGTGTAAATTGGTTTTATGGGATTGAGTTAGACTTAAAATCCACTTCGTAATATGGTATTATAACCATTTCGAATCTATCCTAACGACCTTATGAAACCATCCACTATTGGATCACTCATCATATATTGTCCCAAAATTTAGATTCGTAAAAATGTGAATTGTTAGAGTGTGTGAAGAAGGTTTGATTTTTATGGGAAGTGAATAACTATGTTGGAATGTTTGGCAGGAAATCAACCATGCAGGTGCCGGGGGACTGTGGGGGAAGCTTGTGAGCAACAGAGGTTTCGAAGCTGGAGGGCCAAGTGTTCCCTCAAATATATTTCCATGGATAGTAGTTGGAGATAATTCAAGCATAGAGGTTTCAACAGATCGTAGCTCTTGCTTTGATCGAAACAAAGTTGCACTGCGTATCAATGTTCTCTGTGATGGACCCAAATTTGTTGGAATCTCCAATCCTGGTTTTTGGGAGGGTCAATGTTTTCTCATCTCACTAGTTACTCTTTTTCTTAATGTTTCTCATAATGTTTGTATAATGTTTCATCAGAATATTGAGAAAGCACACAAGTATAAAGTAGCTTTCTTTGTGAAAGCAAGTGGTGCGATTGATCTTGACGTCTCATTTATTGGATCTGATAACGAAATGTTGGCATCAAACAATATTAGGTATTCATTTATGATATGCACGATTATCCTTAGAAATCTACAACTATTTTACAATGTACACGGATGAGTTGTGTATTGGTGCAATGGTGGTAGGTCTTTTGATCACAATGTTACAGAGTGGACAAGGATGGAGACGGTGCTTGAAGCGAAGGCCACAAACCACAATGCAAGTCTTCAAATAACAACAACCAAGAAAGGAGTTTTATGGTTAGACCAAGTTTCAGCCATGCCCTTATGCATGTTGCATGCATCACTTCTTAGATTATGAAGAGAAGATGACATGGTCATGCCTGCAATGCCATCTTTTTGTTGTGACTGTTGTTGGAGATCTCACATCGATTAGAGATTATAACATTTTATTGTATATAAGTGGGTGCAAATCTCACCTAATGAGTCGATTTTATGGGGTTGAATTAGGCTTATTAAAGTTCACTTCTTAATATGGTATCAAAATCATTTCGAGCCTATCCTAGCGAGTGTTTGTTGGGCTTATCAGGTCACCCACTATCGGACCGTTATCAAACCACCCGTAAACCACCCGTAATAGCCAATCCCACACAAGAGCTCTCACTCTCTCAACATCAAACCTCACCTCATGAGCCGGTTTTATGGGGTTGAGTTAGGTTTAAAGTTCATTTCTTAATAATTGTGTTAGCATTGTGCTTGCACAGGGTCATGGTTTCTGAAAGGACCTTGCTCAGATGGTGGCTGAAGCAGGTAGCAGGTAGCAGGTAGCAGGTAGCAGGTAGCAGGTAGCAGGTAGCAGGTAGCAGGTAGCAGGTAGCAGGTAGCAGGTAGCAGGTAGCAGGTAGCAGGTAGCAGGTAGCAGGTAGCAGGTAGCAGGTAGCAGGTAGCAGGTAGCAGGTAGCAGGTAGCAGGTAGCAGGTAGCAGGTAGCAGGTAGCAGGTAGCAGGTAGCAGGTAGCAGGTAGCAGGTAGCAGGTAGCAGGTAGCAGGTAGCAGGTAGCAGGTAGCAGGTAGCAGGTAGCAGGTAGCAGGTAGCAGGTAGCAGGTAGCAGGTAGCAGGTAGCAGGTAGCAGGTAGCAGGTAGCAGGTAGCAGGTAGCAGGTAGCAGGTAGCAGGTAGCAGGTAGCAGGTAGCAGGTAGCAGGTAGCAGGTAGCAGGTAGCAGGTAGCAGGTAGCAGGTAGCAGGTAGCAGGTAGCAGGTAGCAGGTAGCAGGTAGCAGGTAGCAGGTAGCAGGTAGCAGGTAGCAGGTAGCAGGTAGCAGGTAGCAGGTAGCAGGTAGCAGGTAGCAGGTAGCAGGTAGCAGGTAGCAGGTAGCAGGTAGCAGGTAGCAGGTAGCAGGTAGCAGGTAGCAGGTAGCAGGTAGCAGGTAGCAGGTAGCAGGTAGCAGGTAGCAGGTAGCAGGTAGCAGGTAGCAGGTAGCAGGTAGCAGGTAGCAGGTAGCAGGTAGCAGGTAGCAGGTAGCAGGTAGCAGGTAGCAGGTAGCAGGTAGCAGGTAGCAGGTAGCAGGTAGCAGGTAGCAGGTAGCAGGTAGCAGGTAGCAGGTAGCAGGTAGCAGGTAGCAGGTAGCAGGTAGCAGGTAGCAGGTAGCAGGTAGCAGGTAGCAGGTAGCAGGTAGCAGGTAGCAGGTAGCAGGTAGCAGGTAGCAGGTAGCAGGTAGCAGGTAGCAGGTAGCAGGTAGCAGGTAGCAGGGGTGGCAAAGCGAGCCAACCCACCCCGCATTGGCCCGCCTCGCGCTTGGCCCGCAAAGTTATTGTGGGTTAGAATTCTTGACCCGTCCCGCATAAGAGCTAGCCCGCGGGTTTGCGGGTCAGCCCGCATTCTTTTTTCTTTTTAAAAAAAAATTAAATATGTATTTTTTTTTTACATTTTGTTCTTAAAAAATTGTCAAATTAAACCTATATATTTGTTACTATCAAACCTAAATGTTTTTTCTTCCTTTTCAAACATAGTGAAACATCAAAACATTAAACATTAAGATAAATATCAAATATCATTATTCTCCCACTTCCAAAACATTAAAAATACCTAATTCCAAAACATTAAACATAAACATAAACATTAATTCAAAAATATTAAACACAAATATTATTGACGCGATTGTATTGTGTTTCTTTCTTTGAAATTTTGTGAAAACCTAATTGCGTTGTCCAGCTACTGCTAAGTGTCAATTTTTTTTTCTTGCGGGTTAGCGGGCCAGCCCGCCCCGCCCCGCTGTTGGCCCGTGCGGACTGCAGACTAATGCGGAGCGGGCTAATGCGGGTTGAAAAGGTTAGTCCGCCCCGCGTTTTTTACCAGCGGGCCGCCCCGCTTTGCCATCCCTAGCAGGTAGCAGGTAGCATCAATTCAATCTTATGCAAGGAATAAAATTTGGGAGTGGTTAGGAATAAAAATATATGTTGAATAATTTGAAAAAAAAAGAAAGGAAACATTTATTAATTGTAAATTAATATCATGAGGCAGATTTTGAATCCGACTTTGTGACTTTGTGCAACGAATAGAAGATTATAAAAAAAGACTTTAGAGGAAGAATGAGGAGAGTTTTTGTGATCGTGTTTCATAACCGCAAACACATTGATGGAGGATATACAAAATAAATATATGTCTTAGCTTGTATAAAACATGTAAGAAGTAGAGTAGACATTTCTTTAGACCTTGTATTTTTGGGTCATTTCTAGACTAGGTTTTTAAATAAATCAAACACACTCTAGAAACCCTTACTTGTCATGCAATCAAGGGTTTCTAGAGCATCTTATAAGGCTTGGGCAGCACTTCCTTAATCATGGTTATGCTCTCTTAACTAGAGTTATATTAGCTTAAGGAGCAAGCTACCTTAATCTAATTCACTTATAAAATAGGTGACTATCACAACTTGTATTTAGATTTGGAAAATATTGAATGAAACTCCTTAATATTCAGAATCGTTCTCTTTTAAATCTCTCATTTGCTACTAAAGAGCCTAAAGGGCTAGTGAAACCCTAGAAAGTTGGCCCAACCTTTTTCTACATTCAACACCAAATCCACTTCCATTCTTCATCAACTCACATCCAATCTTTGGTGTATTTTCATTCTCTTCCGAAGCTGCCTCAATTTCCAAAACAAGTCACACATATTGCATCACACATTCTAGACCTAGTTTATTTCCTTTTTTTATTTTTCTTATTTTCTCCTTTGCATGGAAGGCTAAAACCTGTTAGGTTAATTCTCTTGTGATTACCCATTGAATTCTGAGGTTTTGTTCAATAAAGTTTTGTTCTTCAGTTTTTTTGTAGCAGATTATGCTTTTTTTTTAATCTTTTTGAAATCAAGTTTCTGCCAAAGGAATGGTTTTTGAACACTTAATTAGAATTCAGTTATTTTCTTTAATTATATTTTTTGGTTAGTTCACTTAGTTCTAATCAATCTCTTATTCGCTTAATTCGAGGGATAGAAGATAAACATCTCACGAATATACATTTGGAACTAGTGATATACTAAATACATTAGTAGACGCTTGTTTTGCTCTTAAGATTCTGTTGAATTTGATTCACGCTTGCTTTATTAAGTTTGACATCTGTGTGAGAATTAAACAATGATAATCTTAGGAAAACCAATAAGGAATTTGTGGTAAATAAATTTGGGAGTCAACCTACATTTTTTACTATTTTTAATCATCTTTTATATTTTCCTACTGAATAATCACAACCCCCTTTCCTTTACTATTATTGCTAACTTTATTTGATTGCAAATAAGTTTGTATACTAATTTCATTAAATTCTCTATTGGATTTGTTGCGAGACGACTTAGGGTTATCTGACCTTGTCTATACTATCATCTCATTGGTGTTTGATGATCTATCACTGTGTTAGACAATCTACATTGGAATCTTTTAATTTGATTGCTAAATGACAACGATGAGTCCTATAATAGAAGATCATCCATGCCTTGTAAGATCACATTTAATTTGTGTGAAAAAAAATTAGAAACTTTCAAAGAATATGCTCAGGGCTAGAGAGAAATTTTTACACAACTGGAGCCCCCTCTAAATGATAAAGAGACGGTGGCAATGTTTATAAGCACCCTACAACCTCCATTGTATGAGCACATGGTAGGTAGTGTCTCCTCAAACATTGTTGATATTGTCATATTTGGAGAAAGAGTTGAGGCTGGCATAAAGAGTGGAAGGATTAACTATTTCCCGACTATGGTCGCAAATGTCAACCCAATCTACTATTCTCGACCTTACCAACATGAAAGTCTTCAAACTCTTTACTACACACAACCTAACTAAGGTTCGAATTCTCGATCCCAAGGCAAGAAGGTCATGAATTTCACTCTCATTCCTATGACTTACACAAAGTTGCTACCGAACCTCCTTTGCAATTCTCTGGGTTCTATTTGCCCCACTAAACTAACACAACCTCCACATTCAAAGAACTATGATGCAAATGCAAAATGCGATTATCGTGGAGGGGTCATTGGGCATTCAACTAAAATTTCATGGCACTCAAACGTAAGTATAGTTCTTTGTAGACTTGGGACTACTAACCTTTGAAAAGAACCCATCCAACACTAAAAACAATCCTCTATTGAGGCATGAAGGCCACTTATGCAAATGTCGTAGAAAAATGAAGTGGGTCATGAAAGCATGCAAGCATTTTATGGAAGCCTTTTCTGTATTAGTTGCTTTATGATGAACAATTTAACAATGTTTATTTTGTTGATATTTTATCATGCATGCTTTCCTTCTTTAAATGACAAGTTTGCTTTCTCGTTTGGAAATATGGAGTTCTTAGTTTTTTCTTGAAGCGGGTCCTAAAAGGTATTTAAGAAACAAACAAAAAATCAACAAAAAGGATCACATCCTGAATCAATTATTTTCTTTGATTAAATCCTTGAATTCAAGATATTTTGTAAATAACATAAAAAATAATGCTAAAATAATAGGTGAACCAATTTTTCTAAGGAAGAACATTCATGCAATTCTACAACATCTTGGATTTTTCTCCTTAACCTACTCACAAACCTAGCTATCTTAGATTCATCACTTTCATAATGCATATTAGCTTTGGTTAGGGTTAGCTCTAGATCCTTGAAATAGTAACCTACACTCCTATTGCCTTAATGAAGTTGTTTGATCTTCAACAAGAGTTCCTTCCTATAATAAGGAGGAACGAACTACACGCATATACTTTAAGATCGTCCCAAGAGACCACATTTGACCTCTTGTTAAGCCCAATGTCCATTACAGTTTTATGCCACCATTGCATTGCATAATTCTCAAACTCTAGGGAAGCTAACTTTACACATTGGTCCTCATTTACATCATAAACACTAGAATTTTGCTCTAATTTAGCTTTTCATCCTAAGTATACATTAGCATCACATTTGCCATCAAAAGAAGGCAACTTAAAATTAAAATGATGGGTCTTGTGATGGCGATGTTGGCACCTTTTTCCATAGTGTTGCATCCTTCAATTTTCCTCTTCCTCTTCTTGGCTTCCATAGCTCATGTGATACCTTCTAGCTCTTTTAGGCTCCCATCTCCTTTCACAGCCATGCCTATCTTGGGAATCTTCTGATCTTTGTAATCTTTGCATTATTTGTCTCATGTTCCCCTCCTTATGCGCCAAGTCCCTTTTAGTCTTTTCAAGCTCAACAATCAAATTCGCTTTGTGAAAAGAAGGCGACTTTGATGATTCCCTTGATGATTTATGAGACATGCTTACACAAAAAAATTATACAATTAAATCAAGACAATTATTCACTATTCTCACGTGTATTACTCAACCCTTTAGAAAAAAAATGATAAGGTAAGGATCACTCTTCACTCAATAAAAGACAAGAGATGTCCAAATCCAATGAGTTCAAATCTTGAAAAATTGTTCAAATGAAATAGGACACGACTCTTCTATTCACTTAAGGAAAACAATGGATCCTACCACAAACAAAACTTAGGAAATTTAAAGACAAGCAAGAAAAGGAATAAAACAAGAAAGCTAAACCAAAGTAGAATTAAGATGGAGACAAAACTTTAAACAAGACAAGCAATAAACCAGATTTTAAAACTCAAAGAAAGCTTACTTAAATTCAACTATGAAGTAATATAATTTTATCAAATAGAAGGATAAAACTCCACAAGTTATGAATACAATTCATCACACATCAAGAATCCTTTTCTTTGAACAAAATAGTTTGAATTGTGAATGCATACATCTTCATTTTGTCATTTTTTTTCTTGAATCAAATCTCAAATATCAGCTCATACACATTTAGATTCACTTTTCAAACTTAGAATTAAATTGATACAGAATCAAGTCAGACTTGCAATCTATGATTAGAATTAAATCAACTTCTAACTAAGATAACTTCTATTTCTTTTGAATTCTTCACAATTAAAATCAAGTAAGTCAAATACTAAAATTGCCTAGAACATATGACTCAAGCAAAATAGGCTATGGGAATTTAAAGAAGACATTAAATGAAATTAAACTCTTGAAATTAAAGAAAAAATTATCGAATTGAAATAAGCTCAAGTTAACATTAAGCAAAAGTAAACAAATTATTTTCAACTAAAATTAAACTTGAATTAAATCGTGCTCTGAATACCACATGATAAGTGTTGAATTAGTAGAAACACACATTGTTTTATTAGTTCACTTGAGTTCGGAATTGAATTAGCAATTAAGGTGAAAACTCAGTGAGGATGTGTTTGCTCTAAATACTATGCTTTGTCTCTCGGGGTTTCATCAAGATGTGTTTGTTCAAATTGAAGAGGGTTATAATGTAATGGAGTGGATGGTCTATGAAGGTTTAGAGGTGAGTGCTCACAGATTCTTACCTCTTTAGTTGGTATGAATTCTTTTAGAATTTCAGGCATTGAATCCTTTGTCAATATATTAAAGGTTGTTTTTCTCTTCGCCAAACTACAAGGGAGGAATGTTCTTTTTTCTATCACGGATGTAATAAGAGCTTCCTTTGCACGTCTCTTTTTACTTGCAACAGATGGACAATCTAATAGTCCAACTTTGTCAACTATAAATTTAACAGTTATGCTCTCCTCCTTCCTTGAAGCATAATTTTCCATAACCATCTTCTCAACGTTGTCTTCAAAAGGTTTGAAACATTCAAAAGTGTTGGACATCTCAATGATCCCAACTTAAAGTGTTTGATGAAGTCATGATTGAAGCATTGATTGAAGACTTGATGCCTTAAGTGTCTAGCTAGCTTAGGTTTTATTTTGGTAGTCTTGATTTATCTTTTACCTTTAGGAATGATGAAGGATCCAAGAACAAAATGTTTTCAATTGGTTAAACTGTTTTTTAATTGGTTAAAAAGGTTTTCAACTTATTAAAAATGTTTGCAACTAGTTTTATTTTTGTTTTTTGGAAAGTTACAGTTTTTCAATCTGTTATCTTTCAAATCAATTAATTGAAAATACTGAAATGTCGTAGTTTTTTCTATAATGTGTTTTGTATACTGAAAACCATATTTTGATATGTAAGATGATAAATATTTTTTGTTTAAATACATTATAATTGAGAAAAATCAATTTAGACACAAACTATTAGTTTCTAAATAAAATCAACAAATTGTTTTGTTTTCTAACTCGTTGTTTTACTGATAATACCCTTTTTTTTAAAAAAAAAACAGTTTTTGTTTTAACTTCTATAAAAGGGTGAGTTTGTTTTCTGAAAAAGATCCCTGAACATTGCTTACACACAATATACTTTTACATTTGTGAGAATCCAAGAGTGAATTGTGTTTTGAAAGAATTAGTCTTTATTAATCTTTGAGAGTTCTTGGTCCAAATTTTCATCATCTAACTAGAGGTCAAAGGTTCTTCAAAGTGTTGTTGTGAATTGGGAGATCCTATTGTATTTCTTGGTTCATAGTCAAGGTGAATTCGTTCCTTTTCATTACTGTTTGTAATTTTGTGTTTGTAAGTGCCAAGATAGGGTTTCTTGGTGGGAATCACAATTGTGACAGGGTGTTGCAGTGAGTAATTGGTTCTTGTAGTGTTCAATCTTTTTATAAAAGAATTTGTTGATCTAGTGAATTTCATCTTGGTGTGAGGTGGGACTGGATGTAGTTATGTTGTGAGTGAATCATTATAAAATTTTGGTATCCTTTAAGCTTTCTTTATCACTGCACTATAACTTTTCTGCATAATAATTTGTTTTGATTCAAAGAAGCAACTTGCACCTTTGCTTATTTGTCCCATTTGTAAAAGTAGACACTTCCTTCAAACTAATTCAAACTAATCTAAAAAACACAAAATTAACACAAAAAATAGTTAAGGCCCAAATAAACCTAATTATATGAATCCGATTTAAAACAATGGATTTATTTACAATCCAATACTTTATGATTAAAGCTATTGAGTGTGAATAAATATATGGTCATCAATGGAACATTGTGTATTGATTATATTTGTACACACTTGAATTCATAATTGGGTTTACAAGTTTTTGAATCAAAAAGTGTCTTTAAAACTTTGTTTGAATCTGTTGTATTCGCATTGTTTCTTGAAAGCTGCAATATCTTTTTTGTGTTACTGTAACCAGAAAAAACAATTTGTTGTTTTCAAATATAATTTGTTAATATTTCTCTTATGTTACTGTAATCAGAAAAACAATATGTTGTTTTCAAATATAATCTTTTGAAAATAATTCTGAAATTTATTTTTTAAAACATATTTAAATCTTTTCTAAGTGTGATTTTGTTTTATAGTTTTGTGCTTTAAGAATTGTGTGCTTAGAAATTTAATCTATTGTTTTTTTCTAAAAACATAATCATTATTCTTAATTAATGTTCTTTTAAAAATATCAATATGGTTTTTTGAAAAACAATCAGTTAAAATTCTCTCAGGATTGTTGTAAACCACTTATTGCGAAAATCTGACTAAGTACAATTCACACCCCTCTCTTCAACTTATCTCCCACTAATTCAACAAAAAGGACCAAGATAAGGTGGTTCCAAGATTGTCAAATATGTAGGCCATAAGAAAGTCTATAGGAATTTCTTGACTTGGTACCTGCCTAAGAGATAAGCCCATATGCATTTGTTCCAAACATTCACCAAGAAGAAAAACGGTTGTTTTACAATGCATCTTGCCTTTGTCATGATCTTTTCACAATGCAAATCATCTAGCTTAAAGAAACTATTATAAACACATTGGTGATCGAGAAGACAGTTGACCAGAGCAGTATATGGGATATTATCCATCCATCCTTCTCCAACCTTCTCAACATCCTCAGAAGGTTCAATAACAAAAAATGTGGTAGGTTGAAAGAGAGGTCAAGAAGATGATAGGTGGTACACCTTCTATATATAGTGATCTTTTGATCCAAATTTTGGACGGATGCACTACATATTTGTTATCAATTTTTTTCTCGGACGCTTAACTTCTTATACTCAAGTTTCTTTCCCCATTTAGGGTAGAACCAGTTGGAAACCCTTTCACACATAATGGTTTCAAAAATACTTTTTAAGTTTGAGTTATTGGGCCTATATTCTTCTTACGGGCTCTGTTCCTAAGCCCAAAGTGTTTTCTTTTCCCTTTTGTATGTATAAAACCTTATTAGTGTAATGGCCACTGTATTGAATACAGTTTCAGTTCTTTCCAGAAACCGCTTTCTTCTTCACCCACATTGTTCTGTTCATTTCTTGCTTCTTGTAAACATTAATTTCAAGATGGTATCAGAGCGGGTTTGACCCGCTCTGACTTGCACTCACTCTGATACTCTGTTTCTCCCTCTTTTCTCCCCATCCTTGTATCCTCTCATCTTGTTCCTTCCATGGCTTCCGAGGACTCTTCACAAGACCCAGCAAGTCTCTACTATCTTCATCCCTGAGAGAATCCAGGAGCGGTCTTAGTTTCACCTCCCCCTGACGGTAGTAACTATCATTCATGGAGTCGCGCGATGAAAAGGGCTTTGCTCTCGAAGAACAAATTTAAATTTTTCAGTGGAGAAATTCCAGAACCAACACGCAAGAGCAAGCAATACGAAGCATGGGAACACTGCAATGTCATTGTGATTTCGTGGATTAATCGAAGCCTGGTCACACAAATTGCTCAAAGCGCCATTTACATTGACAACGCAAGGGATTTATGGGAAGATCTGAAGGAGAGATTTTCCAACATCAACCATTTCCACACTTCTGATCTCCTTCAAGAAATAAATTCGATCAGGCAGGGGGAGAGAAGCATTTCTGAGTATTACACAAATTCCATAATATTGTGGGAAGAAATGGATTCATTGCGACCCATTCCTACATGCATCTATAGTTCCAAATGCACCTGCAGATTGTCCAAGATCATCCTTGAATACAGAGAATCAGAAAGAGTTGTCTTTTCTGAAAGGGCTCGGAGACACTTATAACAGCATAAAGACCCAAATTCTTCTCATGGAACCATTACCAGGTATAAACAAAGTTTTTTTTCTCTTGCCCTGCAACAAGAGAGACAAGAAAGAACTTTCAGTGATGCCGCTGTCATAGAATCAAAAATTCTGACTAACAACGCAAGCCAATCTAGTCAAAAACGAAACATCAGTGGATGGAAAGGAAGTGGCAGAGGTAGAGGAAAGAATTTTGGAAAGCAGTGCTCCTTCTGCAACAAAATGAACCATACTGCAGATCAATTCTACTCAAAACACGGTTATCCACCATGGATCAAACAGAGAATCGCACATGCTGCTACGAATGCAGTAGAAAATCTTGAAGAGCAGATGGTTGAAAAAAATTCTCCACAAGATAAGTTTCTAAATCATCAAATTCTGAATACTTTATCAACTGAACATATGCATAGAATTGTTGATATTATTCAAATGAATAATGACAAAGGAAAAATCAGTAATCTTGCCACTGATCAACCACTTGAGAAAGGTAAAACTCATCCAAAATCCTGGATTCTTGATAGGAGCCACTGATCATGTAACCTGTGATATGTCTTTGTTTTAGACTTATTATGAAATTGAACCTGTGAAAGTTAGACTTCCTAACAATACCCAAGTTATTGCAAAATGTGTTGGGACTATAGTCTTATCTGAAGATTTCATAATATACAATGTTTTATTTATTCCCGAATTTGCCCTGAATATACTATCTGTTCAGAAACTCAGCACTTCACTTAACTATAAATTTGTTTTCTTTCGTGATGAATGTTAGATTCAGGACACAGCTACATCCAAGATGATCGGACGAGCTAGGCTTGGTGCAGGACTTTATAATCTTGATTTTTCATTCGAGAAGAACATTGCTCTCTTCACTCAAATTGATGAGCCTATTCAGCATGTCAAAAATCTTGATACATGGCATTGTAGATTGGGACATCCCTCGAGTAAGGTGTTAGAATGCATGAGTAAGACCTATCCAGGCATATACTTTGATAAGAACAATATGTGTACTCCTTGCCATCTCGCTAAACAACATAGATTACCTTTTCCTTTAAGCAAAAGTACATGTGATAATTCTTTTGATCTTGTTCATATTGATATTTGGGGTACCTTTAGTATTCCTTCTATTCATGGTCACAAATATTTTCTCACTGTCGTGGATGATTACACTAGATTTACTTGAGTATATCTGATGAAAAATAAAAATGAAACACGTAGTCTTTTAAGCAACTTTGTTATCATGGTTGAAAATCAATTTGATAAAGGAATTAAAATTATCAGAACTGACAATGGCCAAGAATTTTGCTGGAAGAATTTTTATGATAAGTACGGTATCATTCACCAAACCACTTGTGTTGAGACACCACAACAAAATTTTGTGGTAGTACGTAAGCATCAACACATCTTAAATGTGACCCAGTGTCTCATGTTTCAATCTAATCTTCCTAAAATTTTTTGGTCTTATGCCATAATGCATGTTGCTCATCTCATAAATAGAGTGCCTTCTCCTGTTATTTCAAATAAATGTCCATATGAAAAACTGTACACCATTGCCCCTGATATAAGTAATCTTCGTATCTTTGGATGTTTGTGTTTTGCCTCTACTCTTGAAAACAACAGGAATAAACTTGATCCTAGAACCAAAAGATGTATTTTTCTGGGGTTTAAAGCAGGAACAAAAGGTTATATAGTCTTTGATGCACAAACCAAAGAAATATTTGTCTCCAGAAATGTTCTCTTCTATGAGAAAAGCTTTTGTCAAGTCACTGATAAAAGTGAACGAAACGAGCTAAACTATGATCAGAGTTTTATGGAATACATGTATGACAGTCCGCATGACAACTATCATAGAGGCAGCATGAATGAAGTTGCAAACACTGAGAACAGAGATTTCAGAGATCTTAGAAGATCAACAAGAAGTCGAAGAAGCCCTGCATACCTTGAGGATTATCATCATCAATTGCTAACCTCTTCAGAGAAGGTAATAAACATTGGCACAACAAGGTATGCACTCAATTCGATTTTATCAAATAAAAATTTATCTGATGAACATTTTAACTATTCTATTTCCCTTTTTTTTCAAACTGAACCACATACCTATGAGGAAGCTGTTAAATCTGATAAATGGAAGGCAACCATGAGCGACGAGATTAGAGCTCTTGAGATCAACAACACTTGGAAGTTAGTGGACCTTCCAGAGGGTAAGACTCCCATAGGATGTAAGTGGGTCTACAAAATTAAAAGAAGAGTTGATGGAAATATTGAGAGGTACAAAGATCGATTAGTAGCAAAAGGCTACACCCAGCGAGAAGGGATTGACTTCATCAAAACATATTCCCCAGTAGCAAAATTGACAACAATTTGCATGATTCTTGTTGTTGTGGCTGTCAAAGATTGGCACCTTGAACAGCTAGATGTGGATACCACATTCCTAGATGGTGATCTCACTGAAGAAGTATATATGGAAGTTCCTCCTGGAATCATCAATGTAAAACCAAATCAAGTTTGTCATTTGACCAAATCTTTATATGGCTTGAAACAAGCCAGTAGACAGTGGTATGAAAAGCTTGCCTCATATCTTTTAACCATAGGTTTCATCCAATCTCAAGCTGATAATTCTCTCTTTATCAAAAAATTAGAAAAATCTTTTATTGCTTTATTAGTCTATGTAGATGACATTATTCTAACCAGTGATGATATGCATGAGATAAATACTGTGAAGAACTTGTTGAATGCTACTTTTAAAATCAAAGATCTAGGTAAGTTGAAATATTTTCTTGGCTTAGAGATAGCACGGACACGTGAAGGTATTCATCTTTGTCAAAAAAAATATGCTCTTGAGATCCTTGATGATGCAGGGATGCTAGGCGCCAAACCAGCAACCACACCCATGCAGAAAAAAGGCAGATAATATGTTTGAAGAAGCTGACATTCATGAACCTTCAAGTTATAGAAGACTCATTGGACGTCTTTTGTATCTTGTAAACACTAGACCAGATATATGCTTTGTTGTTCAACATCTGAGTCAATTTGTTCAAAATCCTACAATTCATCATCATCGTGTTGTTCAACATGTGTTGCGATACATAAAAGTTGCACCTGCACAAGGTTTGTTCTATTCAAAGAATTTTGTTTTGCATTTAAAAGCTTTTAGTGACTCTGACTGGGCGTCATGTTCCATGACTCAACGCTCAACTACTGGTTTCTGCATTTTCCTGGAAGAATCACTGATTTCATGGAAAACCAAGAAGCAAAGTACGGTTTCTAGATCATCCTCAGAGGCAGAATACCGCGCCTTGGCTTCAACTTCATGTCAGTTGCAATGGTTGACCTTTCTTCTAAGAGATCTCCATGTCATCACCCCCAACACCGCATGTCTTTACTGCGATTCACAAGCAGCCAGGCATATTGCTCTTAACAGTAGCTTTCATGAGTGTACAAAACATATTGACATTGACTGTCATGTTGTTCATGAAAGGCTACAGCAGAATTTGTTCCACCTCCTGCCCATTCGATCTGTAGAGCAACCTGCAGATGTTCTAAGCTCTCGAGCAAAGCATTTTCCAGAAACTTATCAGCAAGCTTGGAGTTCTTTGCATACATGCTCCAGCTTGAGGGAGGGTTTTAAGTTTGAATTATTGGGCCTATACCCTTCTTACGGGCTCTGTTCCTAAGCCCAAAGTGTTTTCTTTTCCCTTTTGTATGTATAAAGCCTTATCAGTGTAATGGCCACTGTATTGAGAAAATAAAATGAAAATACAGTTTCAGTTCTTTCCAGAAACCGCTTTCTTCTTCACCCACATTGTTTTGTTCATTTCTCGCTTCTTGTAAACATGAATTTCAAGAATACTGACCAGGTTGATGATCACTTCCTTATCCAAGACCATGGAAATGATAGTTTTGTTTTCTATCAACCTAGCAATTTTCGAAAACATTCTCACTAGTTCTAGGTATATTGTGATTTGAAAAGAAAGTGAATGAAAAGTGAAATAACAATGAATTTGATTAGAAAATTTATTGTTATATGTTATTAATTTGATTGAATTAACAAAGGTTGATAGGTTATATTGAGTGTAATGTCAAAATTGTTATAAAAAATTAATTGAAGAAATGGAAATAAATTATTTCCTAAAGTATTATTAATTAAAAATCTTGTTTATTAATTTCTAATAATATTTATAATTTTTTTTAAAAAAAACTAATGAATAAAACTAGTTTTAAATTAAATATATAGATAAATTAGTAATTTACCAAACTATTATCACATATTCTCTCATCTCACACTTCATTCTCTTTTTCTAAACTTTTCTTATAAATCATCACAAATCTCCTAAAGAAAATACACACAATTCTTTACAAATTATCTCACATCAATCATCATATACACTGAATCAGTGATACCCCATTACACATTACTTATCAACAAAAGTTGTCGTAGTTATAAACACAAGACTTGGCACAATAATAGGTTATAAGAAAAAGTGAGATTCAGAACTCTGTGCCTTTAGTGTTGGATTTGGACCCAATCAAATATCAAATCAATCGCATCACCAAAGCACCAATGTGTACAAAAAGTTTATGGCTTTAGCATCTGCTTCGTTCAAAATTCCTCATTTTTTATTTTCAATCAAAAGGGTATCTTTCCTCTTTTTAAAGATTAATTTTCATTCAAATCTGTATGTGGATACCAAATGGTGCCACAATATTTAACTTTCTGCTTTAATCAATTCAACCACTTAACCCTTCTTCCTTTCCTTAGAGCCACCCATCTCTGAAACCTCTGATATCTTTTCTCATAAAGGAGATATTGGAGATTATTTGGTAAGCATTTTGAAAATTCTTTTTTTTTTTAACTTTTACTATGTTTGAAATGTGGTGCACTTTTCATAAGGTAAGTCATTTCATCCATGAACTTTTATTCAGAACATATAAAAAAATCCATAACATCTAACTTGGGAGATGATAATGACATGTCGGTGGTAACTTCATGCTTTATTTAATTGTTAAATCAGTAATTTGTGGTCATTCTCATGTGACCAAGTCATCTTTTTTTGGAAATAAAATTACCTTGACTTTTATCTTTCTGGTTTTCTATGTAACTTCATTTAAGAATTATACAGCAAAAGTTAATGGCCCTGTGGTCTAACATCGAAGCTTTTTCTAGAACATACTTAGCTATGGTTGATTTTCTCTCTCTCTCTTGAAATTCCTTTAAATGGAATCATCTGTGAAATGATTAAGAATGTTTGAAAGAACATTCTACAGAGCTTACTTCAACTTGTAAAAACTTATTGAACAAGTATTTGAGTTAATCAGAACTTGTTGAATCATCTTTGATGATGCTTATTTCAATAAATTTATTCATGATCAAATCTGAAACACAAACTCTCATGTGATAACATGTTGGACACAGAAACAAGTGTATAGATTCACTATCATTCATTAAAGACTCCTTGTTTTGTACTTTATAAGAAATGTTGGATTATATTAGTTTTAGTTACTTGAATTTAAAATGATCGGTTTTGTCTAACAAAGATACTCGAAATACTAAAGTAGATGTTTAAAAACACATTAAACTACAAGGTGAAACTTTTTACAGAGATGAAACTTAAACCAAAATATGAGGGAGACAATTTTTTGTACTTTAGTAATTGTATTAAGACAGTGCAGAGCATTGATGCATTGTTGAGTTTGTGGGAAAATTGAAGATGAAATTTCTTATTAAGGTCCACCAAGGTGGGGTTGATGAGTTGTCATTGCCTCCTATACTACAGGTAACATACAGATCAGCACATGAAACGAAAATTTGCTGTCTTTTGGGAGGGTTGAGTGCTCCATTGGAGAGCAGCATCTTAAATGCCCACGTGAACATAACCCCCCTTGCCAAGCTCTTCTCTCTCACACACATTACTTTTGTTCCTGTGCTTCCCATGTTTCATCATGGTCTATATTTTATCAACAAGATCCATTTGGTGGTCCAGCTTCCATTATAAAGGGCTGTGATCAAAGCTGAGATTTCTGATTGCTTTTTTGTTTGACATTTAGAACTTATAATCCTTGTTTGGAATGTAAAAAATGGAAATTACTCAAAGCAACTACAGCTTGAATGCATATGATGATCATAAATTCAAGTTTGACTCTGAATTGCATCATCAACCACCCTAGTCCACTCCACACTCTGTAACAACCAACCTTCACTTAAAAACACATGTACCTTGCCATTAGTGTCAAACTTAACATAAAAAGCCAGCTATGAACTTAAATGCAACCAAAACAACTTGCTTCCCAATCTCAAGACCATGTCATCTTTTCCTCACACGCTGTCCAATTAAATGGCAATTCGTTTTCAACACTATTTATCACTGATATGTAAGATCATGTTTCTTAAACTTCTCAATATATAATTGTAAGAGAAGGTAATAAAAATGTTCACATAACCACATCAACTTGTTCATTCAAAGCACCGAGAAACAGAAAGGATATGGGAACAGCAGAAAAAATGGGAAATTTTATTGATTAAATGGCTAAGACAGAAAAATAATAGTAACTAACAACATATTCATCCTCATTTCACCAACCCCATTATACCCACCACTCATCATCCTATTTCCCTCTAAGGCTTCCAGTGTTTGGTATATAATCAACACATATATACATGTACACAATCCTCCCCACTAGCAGCAGACCGACCTCCTCTCTCTTTTTGTCTATCTTAAAGGTAAATATAAACTCACAATTTAATCAATTGTAAAGACATAAAACCTCCCTTTTGTTCACCCATAAGGAAACTGGGGATAAAAGAACAGATGGTCCACATGAACTGAAAAGGAGAATAGAAAGGGAAATTGACAAAGGAAAAGTGGGAGGAACATGGAACCAGAAAGCAATTAGGAATGAATGAATAAATAACAACTTCAAAAGGAACTAGAATATGTCCTGGTTCCACTGGCACCGGCTGCTAACAAGATTATTACGTGGTTTCTGAATATGTCACAGGTATCAAGAGACACTTTTGTGAGGGGATCATAAGGCTGGATGAACTGTAGAGTTTTGCAGCATGGTCGGGGAGTATACATCAAAAGCAGTACAAGGTCAGGAGTTCTACAAGCTGTAATGCCTAATGGAATGTTCCAACATATCATGACTAGGACATATAATTTCCTTCACTCGACTGCCATTTTTGTAGATCTTGAAGGTTGGTACAACCCTAACATTCTCCGCAGTGGCAACTGCAGGGCTTGCTTGAATATCCACCTTTGATCAAACACAAAATTGAAAAAATAAGAAAATTACCACAATGCTTTATTTTATCTCTAATTTTCAGAATATTATGGAGGCAGGCGAAAAACAGTGAAGGGAAGCTACCTTAAGAAAGGTGATAGATGGATAGCGACTGCACAGTGTAACCACGAAAGGAGATATCTGCTTACATTGCGAGTTTGATGCAGTTTCAAAATGGACAACAGAAACACCTGTAAAATTAGAGTTAATATCAGGAGATTAGCAAAATAACCAGTCTGTGAAATGAGTTGCAGAAGCTTTTTCTTATCCATTTTGATTACCTGGTAAAGATATTGCAGCTCTAAACTGCTCAAGACCCGATATGTCCTCCACTTCACCACCAAACTTTAAATTTTGTACTTCTTCCCCACGAGATTTTTTTAATGCTACTTGTGCATGAAACAGATTTTCGGCAACACCATTGTCATCTGGTAATTCTCTCCGCAAAAGTTCATAATCCTTTACTGCTTCTTCCCACCTTTCTAACTGCATGATGACGAAATAGATAAGACCATATTACCTTTTGAATGAGTGTATGACAATGCAGTGCATCAAAATAGCAGTCAGGTTTACCTTGCTGTTTGAGGCAGCTCTCCGAAGAATTGCTTTTGTGTAATTTGGTTGGATGCGTAAAGCTTGATTGCAATCTTCAATTGATCTTTCCCATTGCCCAAGCTTAAACCAACATGCTGCTCTATTGCAGTAGAGAACAGAGTTTGAAGGATCAAGCCTCAAACCTTCTCCATATGCCGAGCACGCCTCAGTGAACCTTTCTGATTTAAAAAGATCATTGCCACGCAGTCTAGCTCTAGCCACCATCCTCACATTCTTGAGCAGAACAGCAACTTCAACATTTCGTGGGTCGATCTGACTAGCTTTCTCAGCAGCTGTAACTGCATTCTCAAACCTGCAACACATCCATCATCCATTCTCACTCTGCAACAGATAGCTTTGCCAGCTTAGATTTCTGATGAAGCTTACAGTTTCTGAACTCACCTTCCAAAAGCCATCTCAATCTGAGCTCTAACAAAGTAGCAGTAAGCCTCAGAAAACATCCCGAAAAATCTTGCCTGTGCCAAGGAACTCGGATGAGGCTCACTTTTGGGAATCCATGATAAACACAATTCAGCATCATCCATCTGGTGTAGCTTGAGAAGGGCTTCAGCTCTACACATAAAGAGCTGTAAATTCAATTTCCAACCAGTTCAGACATTTTTCACACCACAATAACAAGTTAACTTCAACTAACATATAATCAAAAAGTACCTGAACACAAGAGTCTGCTCCAGCAGCTACAGCAGCATCAACCTCCCTCAGTACGCTGTTCCAATCTCTTATCCTCCGAACATCTCCACATTTGTTAATATGCTTTTCCACAATTTGCAACTTCTGCAACTCAGCAGGATCCGGGTGCAGCCCAGGATAACAAAGGTGCTTCCTAGCATCCTCGACCTGTCCTAACCTGTCACATTTCAGAATTTTATTCACCAGATAACTTTCACATCAATAACACACCACATACAATGCAAAGCACCAAATCCAAAATGCATGACAACAAAAAGGTGTCTAATCCAACATTGTGGTAACTAACAAAGAATCATTCACTAATTCCAAACTAATCCTTATTGATCAATTACTAAATTCAAATAAGAAAAAGTGTTTCCAAACTTGTTTTCCTATATCAGTAACTTCACTCCAAACTCATTTTCAACCAGGATTTTAAATTTCAATCGTGGTTTCATCTCGTCCCAAAAGTGGCTGACAAATGCAGCCTCTCAAACTACAAAAATCTTGTCGTTGTGACTGAAATCACGGCCGTTTGCTTAGAACCTTGTTTTCAACTACACTCAATCTTGTCACACCCAGGTTTAAAAATTGCAGTCAATAGATCCTTGATGTTATGGACAAATGCAACCACAGTTGCAGCTGCAATGCAGCCATAGAGACCCCAAAAGCCTCGACATTGCCGCCAAAACCACAGTTGCAAAAACCCTTGAGACAAAATCACGGTTGCAAAAACATTGACATTGCAGCCAAAATTAGGGTCACAAACAGTGTTCTTAAAACCTGTTTTCATCAAAATCAACATTTTCGCAAGGGTCATCCCACACACACACACACACCAAATTCACCTTAAAAACAGCGTTGCCAAGCGCTGATGCGCCCTCCCATAATTAGGATCCAACCCCACAGCCTCCTCACACGCCCTCACCGCCTCCGGCAGCCGTCCTAATCCGGTCAATGCTGCCGCCCGGTTGCTCCGATAAGCGGCATTGCCCGGAGACATCGCAATTGCCCGATCATACAAACACAAGGCCTCACCAAAGTGCCCTCTCTTGTACTCCTCATTCCCCATCCTCTTCACCTCCTCCGGATCCACGCGCTTCCCCGAATCACCGCCGCCGATCTTAACATTCGCCGCATCACCGCCACCCTTTCCGCCACGCATTATGCTCCCGTGGCCGTAATTCCCCGTGCCGGACCCCAACACATCACTCCTGGAGCTCCGGCTCGCCACTGCCGGCACCGTCGCCGCCTTGAGAACCCTCCCGGACGGGCAAATGTTCCCAGCCGGGAGAACATTCAGCGGCGGCGAATTCACAGCAGCAGATGACGACGACGGGGATCTCTGGCTCTGACTCTGACTCAAACTCTGACTAGAACTAGATCTCCGGTGACCCGGTTTGGATACCCGGGTCGGACTATTAGTCTCACTCGACCCGGACAACTCGCCGGAATGGGATCTTCCCGAAACCGGGTTGCTCCGACCCGGAACCGACCCTGTAGAGCCGCCGCTACTACTGCTACTGTTACTACTCGTGGTGGGCGCACTGTGGTTCTGGAAGTGCTGGCGTGGCCGCAATGTGGAAACCGGCGAACCCAAATCGAGTTCTCGGAAATCGGGCTTGTTGGAATCGTCAGAGCAACTCAGTGAGTCGCGCAAGCGCTCGCTGAGCCCTAACTCGGATACGGGTTTCCCAGAATGTGACATTTTTCTTCACCCCTTCTTCTCCTTCTTCTCACCCACCTACACAACAAGAAGAAGGGTACCTTAAAAACTCTCTCTTTCGTAATTTCCTTCTCTCAAAATATGAGGATCTCGTGAATGTGAGTGTCCTCAGAGAAAGAAAACAAAAATGGGGTTTGTGAAGTGTGCAAAAAAGCTATGCAGAGAGAGAGAGAGAGAAAGAGAAGAAGAAAGAAAGAAAGAAAGAAAGAGAAGAAAGGGAAAGAGGTGAGCTTTTATTTTGTTTTGCTTCAGCTTCACCTGCTGCTTCACGAGACACCTTTCTCTCTCTTCTATCTTCTTCTTTCTCTTTCTTCTCTTTTCTCAATTATCATTACTTCCTTTTCACTTTTTTTGTTTTCCTTTTAATTCCCAACAATTTTTTTTCTGTAAACTGCCACCAATTGTTCTGAATTCTGGAATCAATAGCATCTTCAATTAAAATAAGTATATAAAATCATTAAAAAATAATTGTATGCTCAATTAAAGTAGATTTTTAAATTATAAATGTTAAGTCATTGAATGATGGGGTATTTTTAAATTATAAAGAATAATCTTTGTGTTTAAGAATTAAGTTAATTGATATTTAGTAGATGCATTAGTAGAAAAAATTTACTGCTACCCCTTTTGAACTCAAATATAAGAAGCCATATTTAATATGATCAAATATAAATAAATTTTAATTTTTAAATCCTATTTAATGATATGTAACATTTTTAAAACATGTGTACCTCTAAACCTAAAAATAATTGCCAATCAATATAATTTGAGAATAAGTCAGGAAAAACATTTCTTTAATGTATAAAAATATTAATGGAAGTAATTAAAAGTTTTAATGAATTTGAAGGTGGTTTATTTTGTTTATAATTGAGTTTGAAGGTAATGTGTTTTCTTTAGAAGAAAATTAGGCCTATAATTTATTAATGTATTTCTTAAAGAGTGAGTGAGAATATGATAATATACATGTTTTTTTTTTTTTTTTAAAAAGAATGTGTTAATGACTTATATTACTAATTATATTTTATATTTCATAGTCCTTTATACATTTTTTTTTAATTTATGGGAAAACATAGAACTTGGGTATCTTTGAGCTATACCTTCTTATTTTATGCATTGCTTTAAAAAATGTTGATGTATATTAATACTTTTCATTTTTAAAACTAGCTTATTTTAGGTATATTGCGTTATTTTTTGTTTTATATTTATTTCTTTTTAAATTATAGGTATTTATGTAAAACTAATAATTTAAATAGAGGTACAAAAAATTGTTATCATTGATAAAAATAATATCACAACTGACAAAAAAATACCTTAATTCATAATAGTGAAAATTGCTACAATTAAAGGAACTAATAATTTAAAACAGAAAAGGGATAAAATGTCGAATTGAGAAAAAAAAATTGAAAAAAAATTGTTGGATTTATTCTTTAACCTGCACAATTTACTTTATTTGTTATTTTTATTTTATGAGGAAAAACAAACTACCTAGTGATAATCAATCTCTCTCTCATTTTTACCTTTCTCTTAATACTTGTTCTTTTATATTTATTACTTTACAAAAAAAAAACATAATTCTTCATTTGTTTCTTTTGATCAATTGAGCTCTTAATTAGTACAGGGTTGTATCAAAGTTTATAAATTTAATTATTTTTATGAACTTTATGTTGCAAATTGACTTTGTAAAAGTAACTTTCTTTTTACTTTTACTTTATTAAGATAAATTAAGACATAATTTAGTTAACAATCAGATATAAGCAAAAAATAAATAATATTTGTTTTTTCTTTTTTGAAAATGTGCTGATAATATATTCTGCATATTTTTGCAATAATTGTTTTACAATTAAAAGCATTCCAAAACCGAAACTAGTTAATACCTTTTTGTGTGAGTATTTTCTTTTTCGAAATTTTTAGTAAAAAAAACACAGAATATATTTTTAGACTATACATTTAATATTTTATTAAAAATATTAAGATAATAAATTTTATTAAATAAGTTACAAACGAAATATATTTTAGTCAATGTAAGCATTACTACTTAGTTAGAAGACAATTATTACTCTCTACATACTACTATTTAAAGAGTTGACTATTTTGTAACAAATTTTTTTAAAATATAAACTTAGAAATAGATCAAACTTTAAATACACATTTAAAGCATGTTATTGTCAGAGTATAAGATTTGATATAGTGTTGAAAATTTCACAGTAATTTTGGTATAAATTGGTAAGGCAATTCATGAGCATTAACTTGTTTATCAAATACTAAAGGCCAAAATTTCTTGGAAAAAAAAAAAGAATTTAACTAAAAATATAAGTTTAAGGTCTTTTTAAATTTTATTGAATATCATATGTTGATACATAACATTTTATTGTAGTACTTTGCTATTTTATTAACATATTTAAGGTTTAAATTTATCAACTTATTTAAAACATGTTATTAGGACTAGTCTTTGGAAAGAGATAGATTAGGACTTCAATAAAAGATTATAGTAGATAAGTTGAAGTAGTTTAAGCTTAAGCTTTAAATTTAGATTATGCAAATCTAAAAAGTTATCTGCATATTTCACTATAATATAGTGATTAAATAGTAACTAATTTAAAAAGTAAAAACAATTATTATATTGATTAAGTCAGATATTATTTTATAAATTAAAAATTATTAATATATAAAGTTGTTTTTATTAATAATAAAAATTTATAAATATTTTTTAAATTAATATAATTATCAATATTTTAATTATTTTATATATTAATATTTTTTAATTTATAAAATAATATCTAACTTAATTAATATATTAATTAATTTTTTCTATATTAATTTCTATTTAATTATTTTTTTAGTGATACAGTAAAAATAATATAATTTACACGATTTATTCATTGATTATTGTATTATTATTATCATATAAAAATAGTATTTTGTCTAGTTTATTTATTTTAAATTATTATATAACTAATTACTATAATAAAATAATTATTTATTGACCAAAATTTGAGTTTAAAAAAGTTGACTTAAAAAAAAGTTAACTTTATATTATTAGTAGTTTTGGGTATGTGATTTTATTTGTTCATAAAAAATGTAACTATATTTGACATCCATTTTTAAGCTTAATTAATACTAATAATGTTCACTTAAGTTGTTATTATTGTTTATATTTTTTAATTTAATTTCATAATTAACTGGACTTAACTAATTTAATTGTGTTTTGTTTAAGGTTAAATAAATGTTAGTGTTGCATAGTTGATGCTATACTAATCTACTTTTTTTAATAAATATTTTATTATGTGTCTGGTTAGTTGATAAGTGTCTAATTTCAGTAATATTTCATATTAAAATATAAACAACCTAACCCTAGAAAACTAGGATAAATAGAGGGTTAGAGGTTCAACCTTAGTGTGCCAGATTGAGAGGAAAACACCATAGAGTGGGAGAATGGAAGGTGCTAGAAGTATGCGTAGCTAATTCTACCCTTTGGGATTTGGAGTAATCTGCTCAAACTCTTATGTATTGAGGTGATATCTTATATATTAATATTCAGTTCTTGATTGATTATTGGTATTGTTGTTTTACTTTTAACTTTCCGTGACAAATTGAGAATCTTAAATCTGACCGAGAGGTATTTCTAGGGTTTGGACCTAAACATCAATACTTAGCATATTTGAGTGTTAGGGATAGACTTGAAATGTTAATTGCCATTAACGTCTGAGTGTGATTCTAAGTTGTTTTTATAAATATGCGAGATATCGATATTTAGGAAACATTCTTAAGGATTTTATATGCGAGAGATCGATATAAATGAATTTTCTACGGGCATCAATTTCAATCAAAGAACTTAATATTAACATGCTAATCAAAATACATGAGAGTGGAAGAGATGAAACTAATCCTTATTTTTCCAATTGAAACAACTAATTCTTTGTCTGTTTTCTTATTGATCAGTGCCAACACAATTAATTCAAAACTCTTTTAATTGTTCTGTTTTTATATTTAGCGATTATTGTACTCGATAATTCACTGTTCCTTGTGGGATCGATATCCGTCCTTAGGGACAATTATTATTACTTCTGACAAACGCGGTGCACTTGCCTTAAAAAGTCATCATTAGTGAAATTTATATTTTATATGCTACCTTTAATTCAATTTATTATTTTTATTTAGAGTTTTCAAACCAATTTCAATGTTTTTTTTTAATGAAACACATTCATATATGAATAGAGTCATACTAGTTAGAAAAAATTGAATAAAAAGTTACACTAGTCTAGATACAAATTATAATAGTTATTAATATTTATTGTTCACTCGGATGAAAAATACGATTGATGTGCATGTTTGGATCAACGCATTAGCATGGAGTTAGTGGTGTGTAATGGCAAAGAAACGGAAGTTTTCAATTCTCACGTGTGTGCCATGAATAACAAAGAAATACACATAGATGAAGTACTTTTATAAAGTTGTCCTTCAACCAGACAATTGATGTTCACAAAGGAAAATCGATTCTCAACATATTTTTAATGGAGAAACAATGTTGAAGGAATGCATAATCGATTTTGATACAAATTTGTAAGGATATTCGGTTATCCCCATGCAAAATCGATTATCCCACATGAAAATGATTTTTTGAACCACATAATTGATGTTTGTTAATTTTACTTTTTATGGTTTGATTTATGTATCTATGTTGGATTTGTTTTGGTTCAGGGTTTGGTGCAACAAAATATTTTATAAATAAAGTTTCTAACAATCATAAACATGGTTTGAAAATTTTACATCATTTATATTTTTTCTGAAGTTAACTCTAACACAATACAAAAAATAATGTTTCAATTACTGAAAATAATGTTTTAATTAAAAACAATTATAATCCACAAATAAATCAATCAAATTAAGTTTTCAACAATTTTTAAATACAAAGAAAATTGTGTAAACTTACATTTTTATCAATTAAAAAAAAATACAATTTCAATCACACACATCACCTCACTCACATTTTCACTCTATTGATCTTAATCCAAACAATCTCAATTTCTTCACATTTTCCCTTCAAATAATCTCAAATACACTCCCTCAAATCCAATTTCTAATCCAAACAAAACATAAAAGTCACATTTGATATCACAAATATTGAGCAAACTTTAATGATCATATATATAATACATAGTTACATACAACAAAAAATATACACATGCTTTATCACATTTATGCTTCTCAAAAGTTTTGTAGTTTTCATTTCACAATTATAAATGATAGATATGATAGTGTTACACGACACAACTCTATATCTAACTATAGTGATACCAAAATTGTGCACAAAGTTAATATTGAGAAACTCATTCTAATACAATTACAATAATTTTTCATACAAAAAATATATTATATTTTTAAAAACTTAATAAAAACAAATCTTGATGTTTATCTTTAATTTTAATATATCACAACCCTCCAACTTTTTATATATAAGTTTGTTTCTATAAAAAATGTGATATCAACAAAGTAAACTAAATACACAACTTAAAAACTAATCAATTAAGTTAAGAAAATTAAAAAATAAACAATAGGATTTGTATTCATCACCTAATTCAACTTTCATCCTAGATTTCATGAAATATACTAAATGTTATTCACAACCATAATGAATAATACCGTCTATTTCTTAGTACAAGAAAAAAAAGGCAATGAAACCTAAAAGATAGATATGGCAAAAAAACTAATAATAAATGTAATAAACTTCCAAAAAAAAAGAAAAATTAACAAGAATCATGTTGAAAGTTAGGACGAGTCTTACCTAAGGGATGATTATAAAAAAACATAAACATAATAGAACATAATGAAGGTGCACTTCACCAATACTTATTGAATTACTTCTCGATTGACGTTCTAAAACCATTTATAATAGTTCTACACCAAGTGCATTTCCTTCTCTAGGAGTGCATATCTGATAAGTGTCATATTTCAGTAATATTTTATATTAAATATAGGCACTTATGGATATTAATTGATAAAATAATTATAATATATCTCTTAACTTATGAATTTAAACTTTTTTTACATATTTTGTGACTATTATCTGAATTAGAACGATTTATTTTCAAATTTGTGTTAATTTCAGGATTCTAGGGAAGAATGGAGATGAAAGGGAAAAAGAAGAATATACAGGATAAAAAGGAAAGTTGGAACGCTCCAAACACTCACCCAAGCCAAAAGCTCCCAGAGGATCTTGCCCAAGTTAGAACCTCCAGAGGATCTCGCCCAAGCGAGCCCAATCTCGCCCATGCGGATCACTCCAGAGACGTTTGGCTTGTTTTCATCCAACTCGCTCAGGCGAGAAGTCACTTAGCTCAAGCCCAACTAGGTTAAATATGTGGCCTGAGGCTCTACCCTAGACATCAATTGAGATAATAGAATGTGTTAGAAAACCCTAGAGGAGGCAACTGTCAAGGAGAAACATCCTAGATCTTCTTTTCTTTCTTTCCATGCTTGTAATGACCAACATGAGTGTCTAATTCTATCCTTTGGGATTAGGAGTAATTTGTTCAAACTCTTATGTATTGAGGTGATATTTAAATATAATATTCTATTCTTGATTGATGATTGGTATTTTCATTTTATTTGTAATGCTTGTTTATCATGATCTAGATCCTTAGATTTGATTGAAAAGTATCTCTGAGTTTCTGACCCAAATGATAATGTTTAACATATTTGAATGCTAGGAATAAATTTGAAATGTTAATTGTTATCAACATCTAATCATAATGCTAAATAGTTTTTTATAAATATACGAGAAATCGATATTTAGGAGACTCTCTTAATAATTTTATATGCGAGGAATCAGTATAAATGAATTTTATATAGGCATCAACATCAATCAAATGATAGAATATTACTATACTTTTCAAAATATAAAAGAGTAAGAAGGATGAACCCCAATCCCAATTTTCCCAATTGAATCAACAAACTCTTTGACTTGCTTTCTTTACAATTCTTGCAATCATAACAAACTCCCAACAAACTTTATTATTTTTTTTTCTATTTAGTGAATCTTATACTTGATAATTCAACTATTCCTTGTGGGTTCGATATCCGTCCTTAGGGACAAATTATTACTTCTAATGCAGTACATTTGCCGTAAAATAGTTATCAATATCCTTGTTGATTTAATATTTTTATAATTTTTAATGCTCAAATAACTATATCAAACAACATTGACGACACACTCAATCATAAGTTATAACTTTTTTCCCAGTGGTAGGTGCTCGATCTAACACTCGCTGCTTCCAAGCTTACTTAGATGGAAAAAGAAGAAAAAAATAAAAAAAGAAAACCCAGACTCCAAAAGATTTGAAATGACTATTTTCTTCTCAAAATCTATATAAAGAAGATCCATGTGAAGAAGGAAGGCCGATGAAACTCTTGCAACAAGAACATGACAAGCTCTTATTTTTTTGAGCAATCCTAAGCCTTGGTATTTATGAGGAAGAACACTGTTCATGTTCATAAATATCTAAAGGAGCGTATTTTATGTTGTATCTATTGTAAGACATTACCCTTATTTTAGTGAGCAAATGAGTGATCTTTTATATCACTTTCTTTGTAAACTTTTTGGTTGTAGTTAAGAGTGGTTATGTCCCAAATAATATTTAGTCTTAGCTAGAAATGACTATGGTTCAAAGAGTATTCATCATTTTTGTACCGCCCTGGTAGTCGGGAGTGATGACGTGGCATCAAGCTATTGTATAGGCGTGTTGATGGGACACCTGGTTGGCAGAAGGGAAGGAAGTCGGGGGGCTCGTGTAGTCGCCAGTTATTAAGTTGGCGTGCTCCGATCTCCATCATGCCTAAACCAGCGGTCACCGAGTTGAGGATGAAGTCGCCAGATGTGAACCCAGGCGACCAAGTGATTAGAGATCGCCGAAACAAGGACATCGCCGAAGATGAAGGCAGGTGGTGCAGATCATGAAGGCGGCAGGCGAGACCACAGGGAAGGTGTGTACGAAGGCACTCGAACTCGCCATCCAGAAGAGATCACGCTCCAAGGCAACTATGCACTGAGTAGTATCATGCATAAGTAACTTAGCCAAAGAAGAGTCAGAAGTAGCGCCCAAGTCAAGGATGCTCCAGATGAAGGCACGTGTACAGCTGGATGCGAGCCACGTGTCCAGATGTGTAACTGCCAGGAGAGAGAAAGTATCCAGGTATATAAGAGTTTCCAACGAACTTCTGAGGTACGCACGTTCAGATTGTCTTCTTTACGCTTGCAACTCTTGAGTATACTGAGAGAGAACATTGCACGGTTCCTTCAGAGTTCTTGAGTTTTACTCTTAAGTAATTGGTGGTTCAGTCGCTGACTTGGGCGTCAGAGCGCGATCGGCCGCCACTACAAAAAAACGTGTATAATGCGGCGGTTATTTTCGTAAAAACTGGCGTTTTTAACCGCCGCATTATACGTCTGTGGCGGTATTGCGTACCGCCAGAATTCTTGCCGCCACAAAGTTTAATGTGGCGGTCAAATGAGAACCGTTGTAGCAGACGCCATAGTATGCATTGTATAATGTGGCGGTTTTAAGCGTGCAATTGACGTCAGTTATAAATGTCGTAATTTTAAAATTGGGTAAACCAATTCTTACGTAAATAGTGGCAGTTTTAACCGCCACTTTATAACTGTCATAATTCGAATATTAAATATTTAATTTTATTTTTAATATTTATAATAATTTATTTAATTCTATTTTATAATTTGATTTCATAATATTATTTAATTTGATATTATAATTAAACTTTAATTTTATTTTTAATATTTATAATAATTTATTTAATTCTATTTTATAATTTGATTTTATAATATTAATTAATTTGATATTATGTTTCATAATATATATAATTAAGTTATAACATAAACTAATTTCATAATATATTTAAAATTGAGAAATATAATAATCAAAAGATGAGTTCATTCATTCATTGAAATAACAAAGTTGATAATGTCAAACTAATCCAAACAACAAGTAAATTAAATTGTCAAAATGTAAATTATTTCATTTTCTAAACATATTACAAGTAAATTCTCAATCCTAATTTGTCTTACTCCCTCCACTTGATCTTATATTTTGGTTTGGTGATGGAGCACCACTAGCAACATCCGGTGCCTGGAATAAGTTAAAATATGTTTAAAATTAATTGACAATTTTTAAAAAATAAATGAAAACAATATTATAATAAAATTTTAAGTATAGTAATTTATACCTCATTAATAGATGCTTGTACCAAATTTGCTGCCATTGCAGGAAAATGTTCCGGCACGTCTGGTCTAGAAGCAATGTAGGCTAGCATAGTATGCATTTGGCTCCTTACAACTGCAAGTTCTGTTGCCATCTTTTCTACCTTTTCTTCAACATTTGTTGAAGACCCACCACTAGAGGAACCATTATTCATATTGCTTACCCTTGTTGTGGATTTCCTGAAAGCAAGGGTAGGACAAGCTCCATATGAAAGTCCTCTGACCCTCCCTGGATGCTCCTTTCCAAAAATGACACCAACAGGATCATTTGGAGATATATGTGATGCAGTTTCTGGATTTTCCAGCATTAACTCATCAATTTTATCCTACTTAAAAATGGAAGCAACCAACTTTAATGTTCGTCTTCCCAAAACAGTCCAAGACAGTATCCAAAATAGCCCAAAACAATCCAAAACAGTCCAAAACAATATATACCCATGGTAGAGACAATATGTTCCCAAAACAGTCTAAAACAGTCCAAGACAATATCCAAAATAGCCCAAAACAATCCAAAACAATATATACCATGGTAGAGACAATATGTTCCCAAAACAGTGTCCAAAACAGTCCAAGGAAGTATCCAAAATAGGCCAAAACAATCCAAAATAGTCCAAAACAATATATATCCATGATAGAGACAATATGTTCCCAAAACAATCCAAAACAGTTCAAGACAGTATCCAAAATAGCCCAAAACAATTCAAAACAGTCCAAAACAATATATACTCATGGTAGAGACAAAGTGTTCCCAAAACAATCGAAAACAATTCAAGACAGTATCCAAAATAGCTCAAAACAGTCCAAAATAGTCCAAAACAATATATAGCCATGATAGAGACAATATGTTCCCAAAACAATCCAAAATAGTTGAAGACAGTATCCAAAATAGCCCAAAACAATTCAAAACAGTCCAAAAATATATATACTCATGGTAGAGACAAAGTGTTCCCAAAACAATCGAAAACAATTCAAGACAGTATCCAAAATAGCTCAAAACAGTCCAAAATAGTATATACTCATGGCAGACACAATATGTTCCCAAAACAGTCCAAGACAGTATCCAAAATAGCCCAAAACAATCCAAAACAGTCCAAAACAATATATACCCATGGTAGAGACAATATGTTCCTAAAACAGTCCAAGACAGTGTCCAAAATAACCCAAAACAGTCTAAGACAGTATCTAAAATAATCCAAAATAGTCTAAAACAATATCCAAATCAGTATCCAAATCCAAAATAGTATGTCTCAAAAATAGTATATACAGAAAACAATTACTCTGTTCAACATAAAGAAGAAAATGAGAGGTTCAAAACTGATATAATTAGAAGTTACCCCAATCTCCATAGCTTCATCATTAACATACGTGCCATTCTTCCTCTTGTGTGTGATCTTCCACATCTCAGCTCGGCCAATGTTCCTACCAGTCTCAATTTTCTATACATTCCAAAAAGGATAATATAATTACAAAAATACATAATATATTATAAATCAAAATATATGCCAAATTCACAAAGCTACATATATGTAAATATACCAGATTATCCCTCCTTCTTGACAATGCCATAGCTCCACCAGTGTGAGGAATAGTTTGTTTCTTTCTTATCTCTCTATTCCTGTTACACAGTTTCTACACAATAAAATGAAATCAGTTTTTGCAAATTTAAAATCAAGTTGAGTGAGAAATATATGAAATGAAAAGTATGTACCACTATGGAAGGCTTGAGACGATAATCCACAAATATAGCCCACTGCTCCATGTTAAGACCATCTGGAACATTCTTTATCAAGTCATTTCTGCTTAACATTGGGTCATAGAATTCATTCCAGAGCTTGCATCTATACTCCCTCCACAATTTGCCAATTTTGAACATAACATCTCTCTTAGCGAGATCTTCATTTACCATGAAGCAAAAACGACTCTTCAAATAATACAATTGTTAGTCCACATATATATTCAAAAACTGAAATAAGAATGTACATATTTAATGTTTTATTGAATGTAGGGTCAATTACCTTCAGTGCACTCTCCCATATAGTATCCTTGTAAGTATCAGGCACAGATGACCAACTTTCAAAACTTATAGGCAACATAAAATAGTTAATCAGAACCTACATTTACCAAACTAGCTTTTGGTAAATTTTATGGGTCACACAAACAAAATTTTAATTATACAACCAATCTATACGCTTCAAAACAGATCTGGATGGTTGAATATAAAGTTAGATCCAAACCAATTTGCAAGTTGGTTTGGATCAATTGTTGTCTCTATGAATTTCTTAATCATTCTATAAATAATCATTATCAAATAACCATTATAAATAACCATTATCATTCTATAAGCTAACACAATGCAATCAAAATTTAAGTACGTGCAGGTCATCTTCAAATTAATGAAACTAAGTCTGTAAAGGCTAATATATAATAAAAGTTGAAGTAAGACATGAACCCTTGCTTTTTGTAGTTAACCATTCATATAAAAACCGACTCATGCTTAAGTAGAATAAAAATAAATGGCTAAACCTGTAATAAATTCCTGGGGTTGAACCTGAATTTGCAATATTATCCGGGAACAGTATGGTGTAAGAAATAAAATAGACCTACAAGAAAACAAAAAAAAAAAATAACACGTTACACATTGGAAAATACATAAAAATAACCTTTAAGATATAATTTTTAAACAATGCAGACATACAAGAACAAGTTGAGATAATTCATTTTATAGAGTTCAATGGTGTCAATTGATCCAAATAAAATACTCTGAACTTTTCCTTCTCAGATTGACTCTTAAACCTTGAACTTTGTGTAAAAAGTTACAGGTGATGTTCGGAAGTTCTATTGTTAAGATTCTGTTAATGGTTTTGTGGTAGTTCGTTTCTTTTAAACGCAAGGGGAGTGGAGTTCTATTCTGCCTCTACAATTTCTGCTATGAATAATTTGAAACAGCAGGGGTTGAGGTTTCGCTTTCTTGGTGGTACGGTAGTAGTTTTTTTGATGATGTTTCTTTGCTTCCTTAAAGCTACAGCAGGCAGCAAAGGGTGTGGTTTTTAAGTAGTGAATGGCAAAGAGGATCTACAGGTAGGGGTTTTTTCTCTGGGCCCTGGTAAGTTTTTTTCCTGTCTTATGCATGGCAGACAGCAAATGCTATAATTGTTTCTGTTGTGGGAGGGCCTGGAGGTGTGCAGATGGTTATGAGGGGCATTGGATAAATGGGAGGTGTTGTCTTACGGCTCAGGCTCAAACAATAGGAAGCAAGTGTAATAGCTAGTACTTAATGGGGTGGTTTTTTGTTTTCAGCTGCTTTTTTAAGCATTGGACTTCTCTGTTGGCAGATTTCTCCCCTTGGTGGATGATTAATCCTTATGTGGAAATGTTGAGTAAGTTTGGTAAGGGTTGGTGGCAGGAGTAGTATCACTAGTGGTTATATCTAGCTACACTTATGGGAAGTTTATTCTCTTTTTTGTGGTGATAATCTTTTGAGCATGCTGGTTTTTACAGGAAAAGCCTTGATCAGGGAAATAAAAGTGCTTAGCACACAATCACCCTGTGCCTGCTGTCAAAAACGTTGTGTGCAGGTTTTTTCTGCATAATTTTAGCAGCAACCTTGGTATTTTCCCACTTTCTTAGCTTTTCTTCACCCAAATTATATCTTAAAGGATCCAATCAATAATCCATAACTCACATTCATGTTCCCTTCATGTTCCTATACTGCTTTGGGACCAAACCCAACACAAAAAAACCAACGGATCAATGTCACTATTTAAGCAAATTCTCGTGAAGCAACTTATCACATGCACAAAAAAAAAGTCATTGCTTCCAAGTTGTTTACATCTAGTTATTCATAAATTTATTTGATGGAGCATTTGATGGGCATATACTTTTATCAAAGCATAAAACTGATTGATTCTTCCACAGGAATATTACGGGCCTCTTCCTTTTACCCCGATCATTACCAACCCAAAAACCTACACATATGGTCTAAAGAAACTATTGTTTAAGGTCCCCTCAATACCACAATTCAGCACTCATTATGTTACTTGTGCAGTAAAACCAAGTATAATAAAAATGATGGTGGCAACGTCTAAGAATTTGAATCCAAAGCTGAACCTCCCTTCCACACTCTAGTTTACTGATATGTAGTGACTTCACATTCTTCATCTTCCATGACCCTGCATGAACCAGCAACGGTTGTTGACATCCAATATACCTTACATGGCCACCTGCAGGGTTCATTAACAATGTTCCATTCCTTATTTCATCTGCATACCCAACACAAACGCTCTACACCCTTGCTACCATTCTTTCAACCATACTTCCATTCTGTTTCCATTCTTCTATATTCTACATTCCAGCAGCAGACCACAATTTGATTTGTGTACTTCTACATTCCAACGTATACACACCAACAAATTGAATGATTAAAACAGAATTTCTGCAACCAAATTCAAGATCCTTTCTCCATGTAGCTCCCAAGGTGATCGTGCATACCACTTGCTCTGCTCCACACACAAAACCTCATAATTAAAGCTTCTTGCAAATGCTGCTACCGCCACTCTACCTTGACCTGCACAAACCACACCAGCATTCTTTGTCTAACATCAACCAAATGCTGCTACCGCCACTCTACCTTGACCTGCACAAACCTCACCAGCATTCTTTGTCTAACATCAACCAACTTCAAACCTCCCTTTTACACCTCCAATCGGCTTCTACCTCCAAGTCTGGCATCAGAGTTACCTGGAAGCCACCTAGCAAACCCGATCACCCTTGGAGCAGCACCTTCAGCCAGCACCTGCTTTGTTTAACTCTCAAATGAGTGATATGGAAACTCTCAAAGTGAATTAAGAGATCCTTGTGTTGAACAGAACCACAAAATCCAAACCAACGAAGTTATTGGTTTCTAAAGAAGAAAAAGATCTCATTGAGAGATAATGAGCATTCCTTCCACCAACGAATCCCAAATCTTCTAACGATTTTAACCAATAACAATTTCAAAAAATACACTCCCAAGACAGAGGTTTAGGGTTTCGTGAGCACAGACCTGAAAAACCTGGCGCGAAGGCGACAATGGCGGACTCAGGGTTTCTTGAAGGTCAGAGGAACAACCTTGAGCGGAGCGGCAATGGCGGACAGAGGGTTTCGTGAAGCTCGCCTGAGGGTTTCGTGGGTCGTGAAGGTTGCGTTAGCGGAGAAGGAGAACAGAAAACGGTGTTGGTTTCATGAAGACACTACAAGACGGTTTCCAAAGTGGGAGACAATGTTGGTTTCCAAAGAAGAGGAAGACAAAATGCTGCTGGTTTCATGAAGACACGAGGGAGAAGAAGTTGGTTTCCAAAGTGGGAGACAAGGTTGGTCCAAAGAGTGGGAGACAAGGCTGGTCCAAAGGCTGGTCAAAAACAAAATTAATTTTTAACAAATTTTTTATTTTTTTTAAATGAAAATAAAGAGGAATGGTATAGGAGGGAAACCAAAAGCGGGAATTTTATTTTGGAGGATAATTATGGCGGTTAAAAATGCCATATTCTAAAGGATCATTGTGGCGGTTACTAAAATGTCGTATTATACGGCAGATTGTGGCGGTTATTAATAACCGCCATATTAAAACCGCCGCATTATACAAGTTTTTTTGTAGTGCGCAGCGGCGCCGTTTCGTCTTTTGCAGGTTCTTGAGGTGGATCGCAGTGAAGGACGGAGGCTGACACGGCGCATACGTTGATCCAAGTTCGACGAGGCAAAGCTCCAGCGTTTTGGTCAGCAGGCAGGATCAATTTTAGTAGGGAGTGACCATGTGTCCAAATAATACTCAAGTTGTTTTAGCTAGGAGTGATAAAATGTCCAAATAGTACTCAGGTTGATTAGTCAAAAGTGGTTGTGTGTCCAAATAATACTCAGGTTGTTTTAGTTGGGAGTTACTAAGGTCCAAAAAATACTCACTTGTATTTTCGCAATACTAGTCTACTTAATGGAACACAATCATATGCGTTTTTTGCACTAATGTTAATCAATATAGTAATTAATTATTTTTTTATCTCAAATTAATTTTTATTTAATGATTTTTTTTTATAGTGATACGTGTAAATATGATATAACAAGTGAGGTTGCATTTGGTAAATGAGACCATATACATGGTTAGAAGAATATCTTATTTCATATTGTTGCATATTAATACAACTATTTTATAAATACAAAAGGGACATGCTCGTAGTCTTACTATCCATTTGTATTAAAACCTAAAAGAAAATCACAATTAAGTATCTGATTTTGTGTATTTCTTATACAAATATAATAATTGGTTTCTTCTACATGTAACCATGAAGAGTGCCTTTTGATTCCAATTTGTAAGCACTTTGAAGTTGTAGGCTAAAATTACGTAACGATTGGAAAATTGTGAGTAGGTTTTAGTTTGTCAACAGGGCTACACAAGCACATGATGTAATAACTTGACCCGTGGTTTCCTTGTTTTGTCCCTTTTCAAAACAAGTTCCTTAAAATGTCTTCACATGATTTTTTGAGATCTTCATCTTCATTTCTTCTTCCTAACTTCCACTCCTCATAATGTCAACCTTAACAATGACATATTAACTAGAAACTCAATCTAATTCTTAACAAATTATTTTAAAAATCTTTGTTATCATTAGTTTTTTAGGATTAAATCTATTTTTTCACTGTAGTATAATATAAAATTGATTTTTTTCTTAATTCAAACTTTAAATTTATTAAAAAAAATTAAAAGAAACTATTAGAATGAATCTTACCTATGTATTTTTATGTTATGTTTGTAACATAAATTATATTATAATTTTATAATATTTATTCACGTCAAATATAAGTCAACTTGAAATAATTTACCATCCTATTTCACACTGAAAATTTATTTGACCAAAAAAAATAATAACTAAGAAGAAAACATTTCAATATATTTTTGATGAAAACATAATTAATATATAATTTAAATTATAATATAATATAATTAATAATTATGTGTACACTTATTGGATTCTCCCTCATCCACTTCAGTTATTTTCTAGCAAAATTCTCTAAAACACCAACTTTCTTTATTAATTAAATATATGAAGATAACATTTTTAATTATAAATATCTGTCTAGTTTTCCTTAGACGGTGTTTCTGTGGAACTTTTTTTTTTCTCTGATAAGCAAAATATAATATTAGCTTACTCTCTTAATTAGTTAATTAATTAATGAAAGGCACATACTCCACTGATAAGGTTCTAACAAGGGAAAGTTCATTGAACTAACAAAGCATCTATTTCGAGTATTGTGATAATACTATTATTTTCTTCCTCTTACTCATAATAAAAAACCATTATGCCCTGTGGTTTAAACATGGCTGGAGAGAAGCAATTTTCTTTCTTTTGGTTGATGAAAAATTAGAGAGAAAGTGATAGGAATAACTAAGGTTTTCGTTTATTGAGTACAAATGAAAAAAAGTAATTTTTAAATTATTTATTTATTATTATTATTATTATTTAAATCTTTTATTATCATTTTTATCTAAACAATTTTAACTTTCTTTTTATTCTTTTATCTATTTTCATTTTTTTCATATTTATCCATTCCATTCCTTTTTTTACCAAACAAGCCTTTACAAATTTTTATACGTGAAAATTCCTAGTATATATTGTATCTCTTAAAAGAAAGATAATAAGACGTCAATATGGGTAGTTAACTAAATATTAATTTAAAATTATTTATTAATAATAAAAACTAATTTAAATATCAATAATTTTTTTTTAATTTTTAAAAGAATATCTAATTTAATCAATATAATAATTAAATATTTTAATCTTTAAAATTAATTTTTATTTAATAAGTAGTGTAATGATAGAAACCTTAGATTTTTAGAGAAGAAACAAATTTAAAAAAAAAAAATCAAGATATTATAAAATGCAGGTTTTATTTCAAAGCTGGACTCATATAATATATGGTCCCTCTCTCTGCTATAAATAAAGAAAAGCATAATAGCTTATAGATTATATATTATTAAAATATACTCAGTGTAACTTAATTCAGTCACTCACTATATACATCTTTTATAAAGACAAATAGTAAAAGTAGTACAAAAACAATAAACAAACATTATTTTCTTAATCAATATAATCATCGTAATTAATCTTTAATCCCAAGTTAACAATATTCTTTCCATTGTAATATATATTAAAGAGTTAGCCAAAGTGTTTTTTTTAATGACATACTATTATGATACAAATAATATGTGGATAAGGACATGCACACACCATCACTATTATTGGGTTGACCTACTCCAAATTTTGGTATTATATTAGGGTTTGTGGAGTCAAAACTATGTGTATGGATAATTGAGCACTATTTGACATAAATTTGTGACACCACTATAAGAATTGGACAACTTTATTAGAGCCCACATAGTTGTTACCTTAATCTCATGTTTGTATATAAAAGCAGCAAAAGCATTATTTATAAATCTTAAGATTACTTCACAAGTGGAACTTCACAACCACCACTCTCCACTAAATTGCTATGCTCTTTTGGTTGGTGTTGCTTCTTTTATTCTTATTCTAGTTCATAAGTTTGGTAGAAGAGCTTAGTCATGCTTGTTAAAGAGATTAAAAATAGTGTCCAATTCAAAATCAATCTCCTTTAAGTAGTACAATGTGGTGGATCTTTCTATAACCCATTTGCTTCTATAATGGATGCAAATAGAAACAAACAAGTCATGTATATTTAACCAACAAAGTTTAATACCAACATACCCTAGTCTCATTCTTTTAAACATGTTCTTATATTCAAATTTTATAAAGAAAAACATGATTAGGAAAGGATAAGAACCAAGCTCATTATTGTCCCCATTTGTTCAAAACCTTAAATAATTCAACATGAGTTGGTAAAAGTATATATAAATTTTAGCATATATATAATGAAATTGAAAAATAAAGTAACTATACTATTTGAATTAAGCTGTATTTAATAATATATATTTTAAAAGAAATAAATTTTTATGCTATGTAAAATGTTGTCTATTTAAAGTTATGTTACTAATACATAACTTATACTTTTAAAATAATCTCAAAGCTGATTAAAATGAACAAAAATCTAACTCAAATGTATCTTAAACGATATATTGAATTTATATTCAACTCAATTTCGTTCAAATTTATTTTAAATGGAATAGAATTAATAAGTTGGGTCAGATCGTGTTCATTTATTAAATAAAAAAATTCATAAAAAAATTCTTACAAAATGTTGACTTTATAATAAAATATATACATTTTAACATAATAAATCAAGTATTGTTCTTATAAATATGGTACAAGTTCCACAAAATCGTAGGTAAACTTTATCTATGAATTTTGATTCTGTAAAAGTTGAATAGTCTTCATTTATTATTGGTTTTGATTTGAAATAAATGTTTAAGTTTAAGTGATGATACTTTGATATTCAAGTCAATTCAAATAAATTAAGATAGTTACGGTAATTAAACATACATAATAAAAATAAGTGGTTCATATATGTTAAAGTTGTCCATATATGTATATATTATTTTATGGTAGATTTTTACATATGTCGACCTTGTATTGGTTCAAATTCTTTGTGGTTCAATGTTTAATAAGGTGGTATTTAAATTATTAACTTTATAATTGTGATTACATGTTTAGTTTAATTTTATGTTAGGTGACTGATTATTGATATTGATAATGTTATCAATGTTATTTTAATGGATTAAGGTGTGCTAAATACGAGATGAAGATAATGATATTCAATCATAAGATATAACGTAGTAATTGGTATAACATTAACTTATTCTTGAATACGTGATATGCATCAAGCAAGCTTATTGTAACATCCCTAATTTTTACCCATATATAATAAAATAAAAGTAAAACAAACACTATCCTACTTAACATATGAATATATATAACTATCTCATAATTGTATCTAAAAAAATATCCCTCTTCATATGAATTTTAATATATACATCAAAAGTTTTAAAAACAAACAGAGCATTCAAATTAATACTATCACATCCTCCAGCTGCTCACTTAGGAGCTCTATTACCTGCAATCTCATTTGCTCCCGTGTACAACACGATCATCACAGATAAAGAAACAAACACAAACAAATAACAGGGTAAGCTAGCTATAACAAATTTTTTTATATAATTTAAATTTCAAATTGATACACAAAATTCATAAATTCTCTTACAATTTCTCAAACATTTCACATAACCATCAAGTGTTTATCACGTTCATCATCCACATTACTCTTGTCAGATTTCTACGGACTCACATACTCAGACACTTGACTCTACTTCCGGAAGACTCATGTATTGAAATTAGCATTCAAAGACCTGCACCTGTCATATTACTCACTATGAAATTCACACAGCCATGTGCATAATTATCTCAATATTTCATCATCTCATATGACAGGGTAAATCCATTTTATCTGCTCTGATAAATTCTTTCAAACCTCAGACTCAGCCAAATGGACCTCCTTCGATTCTCAACAACTGAATAACTTCATCTATGTGATTTCATTATATCAGTAGAGTCAGGATCGTCTCATTCACAGGACACTCACAAATCAATACACCCTAATAACAATCTCAACACGATATTTCCTTTCCTGAAAATACTATGTTTTGATCACACTTTCACTTTATTACATACATCATTTAACACATCAAAGCACAATTCAATCAAATCATATTTTAAATTTTCAAAACAATCCAAATATATCTCAAAATTCACTTAAACACATAACTAGGTTCCAAATATATGCTCTCTAAATCAATCATCATCTAAAATCAAACAATCACTTCTCATCAAATTTTTTATTTAAGTAATTCAACAAAATATTCAAAAACAGTTCAACTCATTTATATTATCATTCAAACACTCTCAATTCTCAAACACAAACACTTTCAACAACTTATTCACCTTAAAATCAATATAAAAGATTCAAAATCAACCATTCCAGTCAATATATTACTTTACTTTTCAAAAGAAACAATACTGCAAGCAAAAATTGGAATTAGTGAGCACGTCACCCCACATCCAGATCTTCTAACCTAGGGTTCTATTTTAAAAATAAAACTAGTTCCCCTTACATGGACTTGAGCAAATGCTCACTAAGAGCTTCAACCCACCAAAAGCTTAAGGATAACCTAACCTGTACCACAAAGTCTTGATCACAAATTTAATTATATCACTAGCACCCTGACCTAACAAAGACTAATTCTGAAGATAAAAATCTCACATGCAAACTTAAACTAAAAGGCAACCCTAACCAGATCAAAACTAACTCAAAGGAAAATGAGTCAATAATGAACTTACTATATCTAAGATTCTAATCGGGCAATCTCGTAGAGTTCACTGACAAGAGTCCAATGAAAAACTCCGATCGTCAAACTGATGAGCGAGGAGGTCAGAATCTCAGAGAGAAGGGAGAGGAAAGGAAATAGGGAACAAAAATGAACTCACTTTATCAAAGATTCTGATCAAGCAATCTTGTAGATCTCGCTGCCAAGAGTCTAATGATGGACTCTGATTGTCAAACTGATGATCAAGGAGGTCAAAATCTTAGAGAAAAAGGAGAGGAAAGGAAAAAGAAACTTCTAGAGAGATGATGGTTCTTTTAAAATGAAAACTGAATAAATAAATTTCTATTTATATAGTTTTTTCTTTTTTAATAATAAAATATTCATGTACCATTTTAATTGTATCATTTTTACTCTAAGACTATTTTTCTCGGTCCTTACATGTATAATGTTAAGTATCAAACTTAAAAAAAAATTATATTTTATTATAAAAATTTTAGATAAATTTTCATATTGTACCTCTATTAAATAAATTTTATTATTAAAATACTATTTATACTTACAAAATATTCTCAACAACAAATCGGTTGGAATGATCCAAAATCTAATCTAAACATGTACTAAAAAATAAAAATATGTTGAGTTTACTTTCAAAATCAAACTATCAAATTGGATTGATTAGTGAGTTGGGTTGATAAGATAATTTTCAAAAACTCATCAATAATCAAGTTTTGCAATCAAAATTAATCATTTATAAATTTAATATATCTTGTAATGATTAATTATCATAAAAAGAAGTGATATATATATATATATATATATATATATATATATATATATATTTGTGATGTAAAGATGGAAGAGAACAACTAAAGGCAATTTTCTGAGAAGCAAAATGACTAATCGATTTTACTTTGTCTTAATGAACATTGCATGGACCTTGTTATATACTACAACATAGCTTTCGGTGAGTTAATGAAACTTGTAGTTTTGGATAATTTGTCTAACTTTCTGCATTCATGCCACTGTTCACATCGATGGCATTAAGTGAAAGCTCTATCACTTTTTCAAAAGACATGAGAGGACAGGTAAACTGACATTATTTAGATTAATCAGAAATCATGTTCAACATGAGAGCCCCACAAAGTTTATGTTTCATTGTTTGCTTAGTTTGAGGAAAATCATTACGTTGGACTAGGAGAAAATTAGGCTTTTGGGACAATTTTTCAAAATGAAATAGGATTTGTCCCAAACTATAATTAATATGTACCAAAATAGCAACAGATTTGAAAAGATAATAGTTTTTTAGTAATGCTGTAGAATGTTTTAGAATAAGAAATGGTAAAGGTTAATGAACCAGAGATTTGGGGGGGAGAGTTATCAAATTTTGAGATTGTATATTTTTATTTTATTGTTTTAGTTTGTAGCTGCATGTGATTGAGTTACGAAAAATAGAGAGAATATATGCATGTGATAGTTCGATTGACACGTTGTTCTACAGTAAAAGCAAGATAAAATAATAAGATCAATGCTTCCCAATATCTTTGTTAGAAAAATATCTATATAATTACATTTAAAGCATGAAGGTAAGAGAATATATATTTATCTCTTACATGTTATATTTTTTGAAAAAAAGTTTATATTAGTGTTTATGGAATATTTAAGTTATATAGAAATATTTTTAAAATTTAAATATTAAGAGTATTGGGTTAATAAAAAATTTATGTTAGTTGGATTAAAGTTTTATTGTGATTCAAACTTATCCATGACTACATATGATATAGTGACATAACATATTAGACATGTCATTGTCGTTCCTATTTTTTTTTAATACTATATGTGTCAAGGTCATTATAAGATAAGTGACTAAGTTAGTTGGAAGATGAAGTTCGAGTGTGATAATTTTTTATTGTTATATTTTTTTAGGCTAATTGTATTTTTTTAGGTTTTTTTTTTAGTTCAAATTTGCATTTTTTTAAAATATTAGAATTTTCACAAAAACATCATAAAAATCATATTTTACAACTTATATTTTGCTTGAACCAAACAAGTGCTTTGATCAATTGTACGCACAATTTTTGAACTGGATTTTGACATAACAACTGATATTTTGCTTGAACGGTCTAACAAGTGCTTTGATCAATTGAAGAAATTATTTTTGAGCTGGACTTTAACATAAAGAGCTTGAAGGAAGACATTTATACTATGAAAAGTAAAGAAATTGAGTTTAAAGAGCAAAAATTTGCAAAATAAGCAATAGACGATCAAAGTTCTTTTGTCAACTAACATTAGACGATCAACAGAACACTTAAAGAGGAAGCTGAAGTTAGTTAATATAGTTTTAGAAGTGATATTGTGGGCCTGATTCAAGACCCACCCATTTGTAAAACTTTAAAACTTCTACAAATAGATATTAGCTAAGGCATAATAAGACAAGAGGATATAACGAGAGATACTTATATAACAAGCAGTTTAGTTAGTTTAGCTTTTAGTTTTCTCTGTTTTTAGTTCATTTAAGCTTTTGAAGTTTTGAGTTTTATTCAAGTTCTTCGAGTTATTCTTATTCTCTCTACCCTTTTAGATTTTGCACTTTATCTTTCAAAATGAATTTAGTTCTAGAATTGGGTAATAGCGAATCAAAAATCATGTACAAGGATGTTTTGTTTTAGTATTTTCTTCTTCAAAATCTTTTAGGAACTATATATTTTATCGAAAGTAGTTTTCTATGAACATACAAACCAAGTGGTTGTATTTTATTCAATAACAAGGAATCTAAATTTTAGTCTCTTGCAATTGAAGTTGAAGATTACTAAACCATTATTTTTGTTATCTATTTTTCGTTCCAATACTGAATTTCACTTTTGTCTTTTGTAATTAATATCAAGTTTCGTTTGTTTATGCTTATTCACTTTTTTTTCCGGTTTATGTATTCAATTTGTTTTAATTTCAGTTTAACTCCATTGCAATTTACTTTTCCTCCAATGCTTTGTTTTAAATTCTCAATTTATAAGTTTCTGTACTTTTTTTTTCCTGTAAGATACGTTTCCTGTCATTTACATTCCAATGATTTACTTTTTTTTACTTTAATTTTTAGTCATTTACTTTTATCACACTTTACATTTTAACCATTTTTCTTTTCTACAATATATTTTTAGACGCTCTTTTTCTTTCTCTCTCTTACTAAGTAGAAGGATTAGACAGTCTAATAAGTGATTACCGACTAGATGGTCCAACAGTTGTACTTAGCTTCTTTTGCACGAATTTTTCTATATTTTAGTTTATATTGCAGTTTATTTTCACATATTTTATATTATGCCATTTATATTTCAATTCTTTACATTTCATGTGTTGATAGATGATCTACTAGACGTTGTCTATAAAAGGTCTATTCTTCACTATGTTTTACATTCCCAACTTGTTCTCTTTATTTCAGTTTTAATTCTTTTCTCTTTTCCTAGTTTTAAATTGTTTAAAGAGAACATGAGCAATGAAAATATAACGAACAATATGCATCTTTGAGATTCAACATTGGTTGATCATATACTACATTAGGGGAAAACTTAGTTTTTTTTAAACCTAACGCAAATAAAGGTTCACTGGAGTCTTATTAAGCCAATAAGAGATTTTTTCGGTCATTTATTTCTTGATATTATGGTTCATTGATGTCCATCTGATGAGAGAGATATGATTGTGTGTGGTCCCATTTATTTGAGATGGATGTACTTAATTGAGTGAGACCTAAAAAATTTGAAAGGATGTGCAAACAATTCATATCAACCTTAAGCATCAATAGTTGAAAGGTATATTACAGAAGAGATTATAGACTTTTGTGTAGAGTACCTAACAAAAGCACATCCAATAGGAAAGCTCCCTTGTTGTCATGATAATACATGTAAAGGTTACTTGTGGTATAAGAGTGCAAATAAGGATGTTGTTGATTTGTAAAAACCACATTTATTCATTATGAATAACAAAGGTTAGGTTCTCCTTTAGAAGCTCACAAAGTCTTTGTGGAAAACTATTAACCCAAAAATTAGTAAATAATTGTTGCTTGGAGAGCATAACAACAACTTTTGAATTGATTTAAAGAAGAAATCTTTGATAATGACCAAGCTTTTGATACATTAAAGTGACTGGCACATTGACCAAAGCATAACGTGATCACTTGCAGTGAATACGATATTAATAAGTACTCCTTCTACACAAAGTCTTAGATGACTACAACATGTCCAAAATATTGAGGTTTTTGTTCAAGACACATCTATGAATTTCTTTGGTTCAAAGGCTAAAAACACAATAATGTGATACATAAGTTTGGAGTCAATTAAGAAATATGAGGTAGATTATACTAATTTTAAAGTTCTTGTATTAAAGTATGAGTGGGTCAATAACAACAATAGTGTTCAATTTGATCATATAGGTCACAAGCAAGAACCATTAATCATGTCATACCAAACAAAACAAAGTCTTTTGTGTCATTGAATCGTGTAATGATCGGTGGTTTGTGGTTCTCCAAGAAACAATCATCAATGTTGCAAATGAAAATGAAGATGAATTAGGTGATATGATTGACATCTCTTTCTCTACCAATTATTATTAGAAAAGAATGTCAAGCTAAACAAACTCAACTTTATGAGAGTTGTGCAAACGTCAACCTCAACAGTTGTCATGATCACTTATTGGACCACGCATACTTTTTGTTCTACTTCAATGATGGAAATAAAAAAATTTAAGTTTGTACAAGTCACCCACCACCGAAAAATCCACATCTCTTTTACTACAACACTAGAAATAAGAAATAAAAATTGAAAACCGTCCCCAAATTTTGGCCCATCAGTAACCAATTCCCACGAACATTCGGTCACCGCATAATTAATTATGGATGAACATTCATACACCAAAGTCGAAAAATAGAAACCAGATTTCGAACATCCACTAGAAAACCAAAATCTTTTTCACTTCAATACCAGAAATAAGAAATAAAAATCGAAAACTATCCCCAAATTTTGTCCCATCAGTAACCAATTTCCAGCATAATTAATTTCGGATGAACATTCATATGTAAAAGTCAAAAATTGAAAGTTGAATTTTGATCATCCACCGGAAAACCAAAATATCTTTCACTCCAATACAAAAAATAAGAAATAAAAATAAAAAAAACTACTCCAAAAATTTAGCCCATAATAACCAATTCTTAGAAATATAATTAATTTCGGATAAAGATTCATACAAAGTTAAAATTATATTTTTCACAAATTAAATTTCGATATCTTCGGAATGATAATTTTCTCCTCGTGTTCAATATCATTGAAGAAAACACTCTAAGAGAGATATTTTTTACAAATAGAAAATGAATGTGAGAACTCACCATAATAAAAAAGTGTGCTAATTGGAGAATTAAAAAGAAAAAGTGTTAGTTGGAGATTTAATATTGAAAACAATGTCATTGGAAGAAAAAAAAGAGTCAAAACATGTATTAAAGTGAGTTCTTGTACCAAAATCTGAATAATTTCATAATAGATTAATTATTAAAAGAAATAAAATTTAAAAGATAATTATGTGAAAAATCATGTTAATACAATACGAATTCACTTCATTATTTTTAAAGTAAAATTAGGATGACGTAATTTTAATATAATTAATTTTTAATTAAAATTGAGTCATTCTAATACGATTTTAATATTATTAAAATTTAATTTCATTAATTTTTTAAAAATAACACAACTTATTTATTTTGACAATTTTTTAAAAGTTGATTTATTTTAATGATTAATATATAAAAGTAGATGAAAGTGTGCCAAAACCAAATTGGTTTAGAGAATCTAACCCCTCTTTTCTAACTATTTTGCCCACAGATTGGAGAATAGAGGATTTGAAAATGGGAGCAAAGACTTGAGCATTCACGTGAGAGAAATGAATTAGAAGAGTTATGCAAATTTAGAATGTCTAGGGTTTTGAAACCCCTATTTGTAAGGTACGGTCATCTCAGCTTTTGAGGTTATATTGCATACCCAACAATCATAGGTGTCAGACCCACTATTTTACATCACATGAGAGAGAAACGGAATATTACACTTTGGGATTAAAGATAAAAGTTTCTTTAATACCATAAAAAAATAAATACCATACATTTAACAAATACTTATAATAATATAATAATATTTTGAATTAAAAATAAAATATTAATTTATTGGAATATAAATTATATGTCTTTACTGTTTACAATATCAGCATAAAAGAAAATAGTATTTTATAAAAAATAATACACTAAAAAAAAATCATGAAATACAAATTAATTTTATAAATAAAAATAATTATTTTTTATAATAATTAAATTAGAGAGTATTTAAAAAAAATAATTTTTAAATTAGTTTCTTGTTAAATGGTTTCTAAATTGCTAGTTATCAATGTTTTTCTACCAAATTTAGAATCTAAATAATTAATACAAAATTAGATATTAATTTAAAAATTATTTAAAAATAATAAAAATTAATTTAAAAAAATTATTTTTAAAATAATCTTTAATTTAGTTAATATAACAATAAATTATTTTTTGTTTTTAAAATTAATTTATATTTTATTATTTTTTTAGTGATATTATAATTATAATTATAATTTTATTTTTTATATTTATTTCTTTTCCTTTTATTTACCCCTTTAATGCATATCAAATTTTAAGAACAATGAAGAAGCTATTTTGTGAAACTTTGAAGTTATATAACCTCATGACACACAATAAACATCCAGAAAAAGAATAATACATAGACAGAAAATAAAATATAATTTTATAGAAATCAAACCATGGCCCTCAAAAAGGATAAGTGTGTTGTTGATTAATACCCATTCTTGTAATAAGGTAGAGAAAAAAAATAAAAAAATAAAAAATAAATATTGAAATAAATTTAAAAATTGAATTTGTGCAGGCATTTATTCCTTCATTATGGTTATATCTTGCAGGAGAGAAGATCTGAATTCATTACTGTTCTCAGCAAGTGTCCATGTTAGTAGATAAGAGGATTCTTTCTAGCATGAACCTAAAAGAACATGTGATAGGCCATGTGAAAACTGAAAATGGAAGGAAAGTCAATAACACTTGGGTTCATTTTTGCCAGTGTTAAATCCTTTTCTTGTCCCTGTTATCACCCTAAATAAATACACTATTCCACCATTCTTATTCCTCTCTGTCTCTAATTATAATTTTTTATATTTAAAATGTGAATAAAAAGTTCTAAATGTGAATAATACACTTCTTTGGATACTTTCTCTGTGAAATTTCCACTAAATCTTGTCAAACTAGCAGGTTCCATTTTGAATACATTATATAGTTTAAGTCTTTCCACCAGATTAGTAGATAACCCATATAAAAAATAGTTATAAAAATATAGATCAACTTCCTTATTTTTTTTAATGTTTTTTCTAATGAGTTTTAAAAATTAGTTTTATTGGTAAATTATAAAATAATTAATTATTATAATGATTAAATTAGAAATTATTTTAAAAACTAAAAAAATAATTAGTTTTTAAATTAGTTTTTATTGTTGTTAAATAGTTTTTAAATTGATATCTAATTAGCAACAAAAAAATTTTCTACCAAATTTAGAATCTAAATAATTGGTAGTTAAATTCTTGGTAAAAACTAATTTATAAATTAATTTTTTTTAGTTGATCTTTAATTTAATTATTATAAAAACTTATTATTTTTTATTTTTAAATTTGACTTTTATTTTATGTTTTTCTGTTAACATATTTTTATTAAAGTAAAATTTTTAATTCTAGCTAAAAAGTAGTATCAAAAGTAATGTTACTTCAAAATTTTATGCAAAAATAAATATATAAGTGGAGTCTTGGAAAAACCAATAAACATGCATGTACACAGAAGATTAGTTGGAGAATACAATAGAATTAAAATTTAGAACTTGCTAACCCGTGATCTAAGTTGTATATATATATTTGAAAAAAAGTAAAATATTTAAACTAAAAGCATTTATAAAATCATAAAAAAATATTTTTTAATCAGTATTCTTGTTTCACTATTTAACCTTTTTCCATAGAATTTTTAGGCATTTGAAACTGGATGATTTCCAAGAGGATACAGTGTCATGTGGGTAGAAGATTTATGCTGGAGATTGGAATGTCTTCTTGAAGAACCCAAATCATATTAGTACGGAATTAATGGTTTCAGCAAAATTTAGGACACTACAGTTCAGTTGTGTGTAAAATTGTTCAACCGTTGTTCTCATACTAGGTTAACATAAAAATTTCATTCATGTTAGTATTACTTTTAGAAAAAAAAAAAGTAGAATTAACCCAGTAATGTAATGACACTTTTATCACAGGATTAAAATACTAATACACATTTTTTTATTAAGGTTAAAATAGATTTTTAGTGACATAATAATTAAGTAATATTATTTATTTAAAGAAACAAAGGCATTGAATATCCTAATAGGAACATTCCTTAATATGTGTATTGGTCTGTTATTGGATTAATTGTTAATTAAGTAGAAACCTTGTATAGATTAATTGTTAACTTACACAATTTGACTTAGGAATTACTAGGATGTGTTGTCCATAACAATGGTTGCTATACATATAAGACATAATGTCTTGTTGTTTGTCATAAAGTGAAGATACAAAGGGCAAGTAAGCCCTTGTTTTGGTCCTTGTCTCTTTTCACTTGGTATTAATATCATCCATCACAATCCTAACCCCTAAATTGCTCTACCAAGAAACAATTCTCAGTTCATGTCACACTTTTAATAGTATTAAACATTACTCCTTTCACAAATGTAATTTCCTCACACACTTTTCTAATCCAAGACTTTCAATAAACAATAAATATATATATATATATATATATATATATTTCCATTAATTATGTTAACTTGACATATACCATCTGATACAAAATATATGATAAGAGAAGTTTCAATAAGCAAAAGAAAAATATGTTTAGAGGTAAAACAAAAAGTAAAATTTGTAGGGACTAACTTTTTTTAACATTTGAAAAACCAAAGAACATATTGATCCTTTTCAATGTACTAGTAAAGTAACTTTAAAAAACATCATATTACATATTGAGTTTAATTAGTAAAATATTTATTCTAAAAAGAAAATATTTTTTAGAGACAAAAAATAATTAGTTACTATAATGACTAAATTAGAGACTATTTTAGATACTAAAAAAATTTTGGTTTCTAAATTAGTTTTCATTATTGTTAAATGGTTTCTAAATTGGTGTCTAATTAGCAACCAAGTTATTTAGATTTTAAATTTGGTAGAAAAACTTTGGTTGCTAATTAGATATCAATTTAGAAACCATTTAACAATAATATAAACTAATTTAGAAATCAAAATTTTTTAGTCTCTAAAATAGTCATTATAGTAACTAATTATTTTTTATCTCTAAAAATTAGTTTCAATTTCATGATTTTCTTGTAGTACATCAGTGTGATATAAACATGGATGAAAGTCTAATTATCAAACCAGACACACTATTCATTACTTAAAAAATATAGTAATTTTTACATTAATAAATAAATAAATAAAAGAGAAAGTGGATAAATGGTGAGTTATGAGAGTTTAGGGTTGTTTGTTCCCCATGGTACACTAGTGATTTAGTGTGGAAGAATTGTGTATATAATTATGAAGAGGTGGGTGAATTCCATTTTGATGTTAAAAGTAAGAGGGTGGTTGAACATAGGATTCTTAGAGTAGCATAAAATAGAATGGGATTGAAGAGAAGCTCTCTTTTGTCTTCTTCTGCTCCTTCTGTTCACTCACTACTCATTGTTTTTATCCCAACTACATTTATTTCCATCCTTTCATTCATTTTATGTCCTTATTCATACAGATCCCATCTTCTCTGTTTATTCTCTGTTGCCTGTTACATATTACACATTATGTTATATATATATATATTTGTGTGTGTATATATATAAATGGTTGAGAGTGAAAAGTGGATGGCAGGTCAATGACCAAACTGTGTCAGGTTACAGCTATCATTAATTCTTCTATGAGGATAATTGACATAGATACCAATTTTTATAAAATCCCTATTAATGAGAATTAACATAAAAATGTAATTTTAATTTTAATACTACATATCTGAACTTAAATATATATAAAAAAGTTGTCAAATCTTATATTGATTAAGAATGTTAATTAAGTCCACTTAATCTTCTTGATTTCATAAAATGAAGAAATGATTTTTTTTACTCAGTTTTGTATACTAAGAATCATGCTTAAGTTTAAATGTAAATTTGTTTTTTTTTTAAATATTACATAAATTTAACTAGAATTTACTTTGTATAGTTAAGTTCACAAATAAATATATATATATATATATATATGAATCGGGCTATAATTAATGTTAATTAGGTTTTTAAAACTTTACACTCTAAAACAAAATGGTCCAGTTAAAGTTAATAAAAAAAACACACACACACTCTTTATATACTTAATAATTAAATTAAATATAATTTGTTTCTAAAGTTAAATTATACCTGTTTATACATTCAAAAACCAAGATGGATATTTTTAAAAAAAAATGAGTGTAACAAAATATATTAAGATTAATGTTTAAATAAATTTGATCTGTCTCATAGAAAAGTGTTTTGTATTTGTATGAAGATTGTAAGAGAATATAAGTTGCATTGGATCTTGTGGATTCTGTGTTTTTATGATACCCTTTTGGTTTGTGAAGTGAAGTTTGAGGGAACTGAGGAACTGCTATGGCACGTGATGGCATTAGAAATGGAGAGAAGTGATGATGGTGGTGGGAAAATGCAGCATGAATAGACCAAAAAGAAGAGAAAGAAAATGAATAGTAATAAATAAGAGTGTGAAAAGGACATGTTATGACTGCAATTATTCCACAACACAACACCAAGCATTTGGAAAGAAGAAAATTCATGCAAATTAAGTGTCTGAAGATTCTTCTCCCTATGTTAACTTTTGGATGCCATGTAAACTATTACTATACACAAAATAATTATTAGATAATGAATAGTGCTATGTACATTTTTATATTTTATTAATGTTATATATATACAGCATATATATAAGTAATATAGAATATTTTGATATTATAAAATGTATTTTTTTTCATTTAGTGATGTGAAAAGTTGTTTAAATATTTATTATTTAATTAGAAAACTATCATTATTATTTATAGTGATATCTAAAATGTCAAAAATATGCAAAATTGATCTGGTCATATTTTTCTATGATTGAAAATAAGTTTGTTTAACCAATGAGCTGTCATCAAGTTGTACTAAATTTGATTTTCAAAAGAAAGTTTTGAGTTTAAATTTCTTATGATTCTATTTAAGTAATATTTTTACCATGGTCTTTCAAAGATATTTTTTGGTTAAACCTTTTTATATTAGAAGTGGTATTCATTATATCTTGTAAGAATCTTGATTACCAATAAAGAAAAAAAATTAACTTTGATACTAGTTTGTTGTAGCAGAGTGTTAGAATGAGTCCATGAATAATGGAAGAATATGTGTAACATTGGTTAAATCACACATATTGGAGAGCAATGAACAAAGAATACAAAGTATAATAACATGAATCTTCTTATTCATGAAAAAAAAAATTCTATAATAAAGATAGAAGCTCTTAAATTGTGTTAAGAGTTAGTTAGAAGACTTAGAAACTTGGAAGTAATTCAACAAAAAATTATAAAAATAAGCTTATAAGAATAAACATCTTTAAATGATATAATCTAATAAACAATACAAATAAACATCTAATAAATTTATTAGGTTGTTTAATCGATTAGCCTCTAAATGCTCTCATCTTGAATAGTTCGATACACAAGATTCACTACAAGAAAATCATGAAATAGAAACTAATTTTTAGAGATCAAAATAATTAGTTGCAATAGTAACTAAATTAGAGACCATTTTAGAAACTAAACAAAATTTTGGTTTCTAAATTAGTTTCTATTATTGTTAAATAGTTTCTAAATTGGTATCTAATTAGAAACTAAATAATTGGTAGTTAAAACCTTAGTTGCTAATTAGATACCAATTTAGAAACTATTTATCAATAATAGAAATTAATTTAGAAACCAATTTTTTTGTAGTTTCTAAAATGGTCTCTAATTTAGTTACTATTGCAACTAATTATTTTGGTCTCTAAAAATTGGTTTCTATTTCATGGTTTTCTTGTAGTGATTCTATAAATACTTTCACGTGACAAAAAAGAATAAACAACATAGAAAATGATTAAAAAGGAATAAACATTATCAAATGTGTGCCTTAGACATGATTTAATTTGATAAAATTGATGTGTGTTTTTTGAAATGTTATCTCTTGAACAAAACTAATAAAGGAAAAAAAATGTGTAGTCAAGATTGTGATTAGAAGGAAAACATCTCAGAGAGTTGAACATGTTAAATGGTCTCATTATGTTAAACTCGCTAGACAGTCTCATTGCAATTCAACCTGCTAGACAGTCTCAAATGCAAAACGCATTAAGCAGTATAGTCTTTGTCTTCAGTTAGATGATCTAGTCTTCGTTTTCGTGATAGACAGTCCAACCATTCAGGAACTTTCTAAACATAATATTTATGATCTAAATATGGTTTCTAATAATTTCTAATCTTTTACTAAACCCATAATGACATTAATTAATAATTTTAATCAAAGTTTCCCTTCAATTTCTTCAATAACTCATTTGGAAAGTTTCCCTTCAATAATAGAATAAATAACAATGCAAGAGAAATAAAAAGAGTAGAGAAAGATCAATACACAAGAATTTATACTGGTTCACCCTAAATTGGGCTACATCCAGTCCCTTTAAGTAATTGCTTAATAGCTTCCACTAACCAACTGATTACATGAGTGTTCTCACCTCTTTAAGTTACAATGAATATTCTCTCTTCTCCAGGTTACAACGAGTATTTGTACCTCAATCGGTTACACCTTTTTTACCTCCCTCTGAGATTAAGTACTCTAAAAAAAATGAATCCTCTCGAAGAGTAGAAATAAAACTCACATGGTACAACTTCACAAAGTGAAGGATTACAAATGTTTCACACTCAACCGAGAACACTTAATGCTCTAAAGACTAGAGTAGATGCTCAAAATATATTTAAGAAACTAATTAAAAACTATTTTCAATATGAGAAGTATGAAAAATTAAAACATTTTGAGATTTTCAATACCAGATAACGCGTGATACTAAAATGGAATATTTTGAGATTTTCAATTTATTCAATTTTTTTCTATTTATAGAAGATTTGGAGATATTAACAATATATCAAGAAGATATTTGCAACACTTATTCGAATAAAACTATTTAGGAAAACTATGTGTGTTTGATTGATTTTTATCATAAGCAAAAAAAATTGCTCTGAATGCCTTTAGTTTAGATGTAATTTTTATGCATAGTATAGCTTCTTTTAGATAGGCTATGCTGAGGGAGTGTAAGCCAAAAATATTTTACCTCATTATTAGATTTTGATGTTTTCAAGGCATACTCATACGTCTTCATCTCCTCATTTGAGTAGCATTTTTTGTAACTTTTTTTTGTTTCTAATACTATGTGATTTTTTTTTGTGTCATTGATGGACTCTGCGAGATATTCCCATATGTCCTTGGCACTTATCATAGGGTTTACTCTGAGAGCCTTCTATTCAAATAATGCACATAACACAAGGTTCCTAGCTTTGATATTTAGTTGATATAAAGCCTCTTCTGCTAACTGTTCCAGGCTTCTTCTGGAAGTAGTTTTTCGTAGTATTGAACAGGTAAGATATACCTCTATTAACAACTTCCATCAGGACAATGTCATTGTAGTCAAGAAAGGATCTTATCCTGATTTTTCCTTAGGTCATACTTTTCTCTATTGAACAGAGGTGGTTTGTCAATCATTTGGCCTGATGATTCGATTAAGTTTTGCTTTTGATTGTTGCCTCAAGTTCTCTAAAGAACTATCCCCTGGGGTTAGCTCTAATACCAATTGTGGGTACAATTGGCTCCATAAGGGGGGGTTGAATGGAGCCTAAACTCAATTCAGTTTTTATCAACTCAAGATAAAACACAGATTATAAAAGATGAGGGATATAGAAAAATATGCACAAAGATTTATACTAGTTCACCCAAACATTAGGGCTATTTCCAATCCCCTTAAGCTCCCCGCTTAAGAGCCTTAAGTATTATTATCCACCCCTTCGGGTACAAAAGTATTCTCCACCTCTCCAAAATGTATTATCCACCTTTCTAAGCAAAGTATTAAACATCTCTCCGAACAATAAGTATTGGACACCTCTCCAGGAAGCAAGTCTTAATCTCCTCCTGAGACTAAGACCTCTCAACAATTGAGAAAACACTATCGACAAGAGAGCAAACAATGAAAGCTCATAGGGTAATTTTCACATAGTGAAGGATTTACAATATAGCTCACTCCCCAAACTATGAGTGCTCTTAATAGTAAATATTAAATATTATCTCAAAGACTAGACACACTAAAACAATAAAATCTTAATTGTTTGTGGTAATCTTGTATTCTTGTGTATTTCTTCTTCACCTTTAAGGTTTTTAAATAGACTTCAGAATTTTGTCGTTGGAGCTTTGATTCTTCTCTTTGTTCACATAGTCGTTGGACACTAGATAAGGAAATCTTTTCTCTTGATTGATTCTCATGCGTCTTTAGACTTCAATTGTATTTTAATTGTTTCTTCTTTCAGTCATAATGTGAATAGTGATTCCTTATTATTGTAATCTATGAATATCCTTCATTTATGTGCATTGTTCATCATCTTCATCACGTTGGACGTTGAATACGACAACTCTTGCTTTGATTATATTCTGTGTCTTTGAGCATATGAAACAATTTGAATTGTTTCCTTTATAATCTCTAATGTGAACGTTAACCCTTCAGATCATGTGACTTTATTCATCAATCATATCTCTATCATGATTGCTTCATTGTAATTGCCTTAGACGTTGAATATGGAAATGATTGCTTGGTCACTTACTGTGCATCTCTGCCATCTATAATTGGCTTAAATGCTCTCTTAAATCCTTTCTATCTTTATTGTGGATTTTAATGTTGGATATAATCTTGAATCTCATTTTCCACTTGAGCTTCGTTGCATTTGACGCTAATCAAGGAAGGTTCTGGATTGCGTCCTTAATTCTTTTTCTCATTTGAAATATATGTCTTTGATATACTTTTTCTCTTTTTAAAATTTTGAAGTTTTTTGCTTATGTCATTTGTTCAGGTGTTGTCAAAAGGTAAATGTACAAATATAGATTTGAGAATTCTTTGTGAAAATTGGTTTAATTTTTCCTTCTTTTTTTAGTTAGTTAAACATTAGAATAATAAGCAATGTAAAATATTAAAGGAAAGACAAAGCAACTTAGTATTTTTATACTAGTTCATCTGATCTCATAGACTACATTTAGTTCTTAACCAACCACTCAAGTTTCACTAAGCAATATACTATTGCGAAGTGCAAAGTGAGTACTCTTTGATCAAGTCATTCTTATTTAACACTGAGTATTCTTGACACTGGTCACTCATGGCTTAAGATTGAGTATTCTTGACACCAACCACTCCTGACTCAACATAGATACAAGATCTAAGTGATCAACCGATCACTGACTTTTCTCACTAGAGAGGGTAGTGTCTTTCAATATATACAAGGTTTAAGCTCTCTATACTAGTACGCATAAATGAACACAAATAGTGTTCTACAAAGCTTTAAGGAATAGAAAAACTTCAGTAGAGTTTTTGGCACTTGCAAAAGTATGGCTAACTTACTTTTCTTCTTCTTTTTTCTTAGAAAAATGTCTTCTTATAGCTTTAGAAATGCAACATTGCATTCTCTTTTCTGGTCGTTAAGTAGCTTTGAACTTTCTTCATTGTCTTCTTTGGTCATCGTCTTATAAGTTCTTATGTTTGATAAGCATTAAATGCATGGAATGGAGCATTAAATTATCTTATCTTCTTTATATCACCTCTCTGATAGCCGGTAGTAGTTATCTTTCTTGGTAGAAAATCCTTTTACACCAAACATTGGTTAAAAGTGCATACCATATAGGATAAACAACATTTGAAACTAGCCATGTAAGCTTTATCTTACATCCCAAGAAATTTTTGAACGTTGTAGCTTGACATGGATCTACCTATGACAAACATAATTCTATGTTTCTTCATACTTAAGCTTTGGGATATTCTTCATGCTTGCCAGCTTAAAGTCTTAATTTGTAGTTGTCGTCTTAATGAATTTCATTTAACTTATCAGATGAAGTGGAACTTAACTTTATTGTCTGTAAGATGAAGCAAATGCATTTATGATCTTATCAACGTATGTTTGATGTAGCTACTTCATGTACTCCAAGTACTAAGTTTGTTCAGCCTCATATATTCAACACACTAGGCTTACTCTACTTCCTGTATTCCAAACACTAGGCTTAATAAGTTTTTAACATGTAATCAAAATATGTTTAGGGTGTTGTATTTTTGCTCTAACATAGAGTTTTGCAAAAAACAAAAAAAAAAAGTTCTGAAGGATTTTTTTACAATGCATCTCTCAAACTTGAAGTTGTATCTGACATTCTTCATCAGACATTATTACCAAGAAAACTACTTGATAGCTTTTTTTATCAAGTATAAACTTTGTTTGTTAGCACCTATCAAAGGAAGCTTTGTGATTTTTTTAAGTTTTAAAACACAATTCAATCATCTCTTCTTGTATTTTTTTTGCTTGTTTTCACAACCCGCAACTCAAGTTCCTTTTGTTGATCTCAAGTAGACTTTTCTCACTACCCATGTATATACTTACCAAATTTTAGAAAATCATTTATCATTAAAATGAATGTTTTTAGCATTGTATTTGTGTTTTCTTGTCTAAAAAAGGCCACCATATTGCCTTCTCCTCTAAGAAGTTTTGCTCCCTAAATGCAGAAGAAATTAGCTTATGCGCACAAACGTTTTGCCACGGTTGAATGTTAGATCAAAATTAAACAAACCTTTTGTATGATTTTTTATTTTATGCTTAAAAAATAAATATAAAACATATTTTATAAACATTAGATCATATCAGACACAAGTGTCTAATTTGGCCTAACATATGCAAGTTGTGTTAGTGATATGTGTGTGCTCTTCATTTGATAAGTTTATGCTTTGAAAAAACTAACAAATGCAAGTGAGTACACTCGGTCTAACAAATACAAGCCTTGAGCATTTCATGTTATATTTCAAACTTATAAATTCTCATTTTATGCTTGTAGGAAATGTACGTTTCTTCATTCTTTCATAGGATCTCGCAATGTTTTGTCAACATCAAGATCCCTTGAAGAAAGTGTTGAAAGTTGCTTTAAGCAAACAAATTTTCTAGAAAATGTGGAATATTATCATTGCGAAGTCAATCAGTTGTATTAGGCCTTGTGCTATGCTCAGAATGTGAAAAGAAACTACCTACCTAGATTTGTGAAACTTTGATGTGTTTTAGAAGTGTTGTAAAAAAAGTCACACATTTAATGCTTAGTCAAAAACATTAATGTGTCTTGCAACTTCAAGGCATGATCAAATACGAGAAGAATGAGTGATAGAAGAAAACCCTAAACATTAAAAGATTCTAATGTGAATCCATGACAAAATTCAAATATTTTATTTTCATAATCTACTTTACAAGTTTACTATAAGTTGAGTCTTCCTTTAGAATCTTGCATACCTTAAGTATCATGTGTCCTTTTTGAAGTTGTGTGGGAGACCCTTGAGCCTAATATGTTTCTTTACCATTGTTGTCTACTTGGGAGGGACATTTGATACAGCTTGCCAAACTTCTTTTCCGCAAAGTCAAAGATGATAATGGCAGGTTCAAATGCACCAGAAAACCATTATGGAAGATTTTGTTTTATTTTTTTAATAGGTGTGAGAGAGAGTGATGAGAAAATTTTGATAATTATTTTTTTAAATCACATGTTTTAGAAGAGGATTTTATTGATTTATGTCCTGTTTTGTTTTAAAGAGAGAAATGTAAATAGTGGAAAAGTAAGAAAGCTAAGTAAAGAAACACAAAATTAGAACTAAAAAATTAGTTATTTGATAGAGTAAAAGTATATGAGAAAAAGACACTTAAAATTTTGTGAAAGATATAAAAAGAAAGACTTATATATTAGCAAAAATAAAATATTAGAGTGAATTTCTTTGTTAATTTTTTTTTCTATTTTTTTTTTACTCCTACTAAACACACTGCAACAATTATTTATCTCTTTACTTCTATTATTCATTCAACTAGAGAAGACTTATTTATCACAAATTCTGTTTAAAAGACAAATATGCCATCATGCGTATGAATTCATACTTTTATATATTGAAATTACATTTATAACAGTAAAATCTTCCATTCGTGTTTATTTTAACTTTTATTGTATTAATTAAGAATCTCATAATTTATTATTTTAGAACTATTAATAAGCAAATTTTATTAATTTCAATTTACTCGATTGTTAATGTACAAATATTAGGAGTTCAAATTTTGACACTGTATCAAAATAATACATGATTTTCCCAATTCACTTTTATTTATGTAATAAAAATATTTGTTTATATTTTTTACTAAGAAAACATTATAAGTTATTTTGTTTTATTAGATTGAATATATTTTCCGCCCTTTTACTATAACAAAAAATTATTTTCGTTAATCCAATGAACCATTCAAGTGTTTGTAATATGAAAATAATTAAAATAAATCATTATTAAAATTGATTATTTAAAGTTCCATCTCATCAACCTATTAAAAGTTTTGCAATCAAAATAACAATAAATTTTAAAAAAAAAATCATAAAGAGAATTATTCATTTTAATATTTTTATACTATATATCTGGATAGTTTAAAGTTTGAACCGAAAACGAAAATTAAATTTATATTAGGTTTAATTACCTTATTCGTCCTTACATTTGGTGGGATCAATAGTCCATTCGTTCTTAACGAAAATAACCAATTAAGATAAATTTAAAAAATATATAAAGACCAAATTGATTTTTTTAAAAATCACTGTACTAAATTACTCATTTCAATCATTTTTATACTATATACGGGATAGTCTAAAGTTTGAATCGAAAACGAAAACTAAATTTATATTACAGAAGAAAAAAAAATGAAAATCATAATACAAATTATTTGGTAATAGTGATATCATTAAAATTAATTGAGTGATCCAAATTGTTTAATACATCTAATCTAATGAACATTAACAATATCACTTGTATACCTTTGCTAGTACCACCTTAACAACTTTATCATAAAGTTACTATGTACGTATTTGATTTGATTATTAAATTTTTATACCTAAGTTTTAGATGAAAAAAATTGAATGAAATTAATAGTGTTGATGTCACGTGCTATACTTACACCACATGGGTCCCTCTATTGCGTGATTCGTTGAAAAGCTACTTCAAATAGGACAATGGGCCATCATGGTTGACTTATCACAACCCAATAATGGGTCCATCATTATGCACCCATTACCAATTACCACCATTCAATTTCACTCCATCAACCATAACCTTTATTATAATAATAACAAATTAATTATTCCAAGTCTTTCCCATGGTATTTCTCATACAATTGACCCTACTCATTTTTTTAAGGATTTCTTAACATATGTGCATTTTTTTTTTATATTTTAGATGATATTAGGGTCACACACATTTATTTGAAGTTTTAGAGGAATAAAAATAAAATATTTTATGAGGACTAAAATCCAAATTTGTTAATTTTACAAGGCTAAAAAAATAAAGTAGAAACCAACATTAAAAGTGACTTATTTTACTTGATTATAAATGCATTTAAATTTATTAGTATTATTATTATTATTATTATTATTATTATTATTGAACATGATGTTGAATCCATGGTAACCAAAAACTTTTCCTTTTGATTTTATTTATAAAAACATGTATGGTCATTTGACTTGAGCCACACACAAAAAATGCATAACTCAATGATTTTCCATAATTCTTCATCTTTATAATTGTCTTTGTTTTCTTCTTATTAATAGGTTTTTCAATTTTCAGCATTCAAGCTTGGAGGGCTCAAAAACACATGCAAACCAACGAAGCAAAGAAAGCTTCATTTGGTGACAGCTTTGTCTTCTTATGAACTTTGTTTTCTAGCTTTGTCACTAACTATCAAAACCCTGCATGAATCAAGAGATTCTTACTTATCTCCTAGAAGCTAAATCAACACTGATACCTTGTGTTTGGATTCTTTCAGCTGGTGTTGCAAGCTGATTTACAGTACCAAAAGGATATAACATAGCTAATTACAGTCTTACACAGTTCATCAAATCTCTTGGGTGTTTAATCAGAGCAAGATGACCATATTTTACATGATGCTTCAATTAGACAATTGCCCTCTAATTTCATCTTCAGTCTTAACTCTGAAATATAATTTTTTTTCTACCCATTACAATAATACCACTTGATTTAAGTGTAATTTGATTCCTATGCATGAACTGAAGGGCAAGGATGGATATACATGATGAACAAATGAAGCTTGAAGTAAACTATGACACATGCAGGAGCACACAATCGTTCAAAACTCTCATTTTTTGAAACAGTACAAAATGAATCAGAGTATATATAACCCCAAGAAAGAATAAAATTAAAATCACAAAATTAGTAAATTAACAAATTATCTCCTGGTCTCATCTGTGAAGTCTATCTATTCTCTCATGTAGTATATATATATAAAAGCCTTCCCTAAAGAACCTTCTTCATATCGGGCAATGCTAACCTCCTCTCTTGTAATAACTGGAAGAAAGGAGAATTATAAGATCATAAGAATGGCAGAGACAGTATCTCCTGGCAGTAAGCGATAACAAGAGCAGCTATTCCTTCACTACCTTCTGACCTTACTTGGCTTTTATATACCCACAAATTCTATTTATCATCTGATTCCAGAGTTGGGGTCTTAAAGCAGGCTTCCTTTTGATGGAGTTCCAACATTTTCTTTTCTGGATTGCAGAGACCTGTAGGTGAACAGCAGATCATTAGGATAAAATATTCTATTTTGGGGTGCATATATATATATATATGGACGTACACACAATTCATCTTAATTTATTTTTATAAACATCCTCTTAATTTAGAAGTTAAAAATATCCTTCCTTTTTCCCATCCAAAATCCTCCATCGATAGTTGGACAGACAGATACAAGACAACATTGAATAGCTCTAAACAATTCACCATGAGGTAGCCCATAATACCAATTATTTTATGGGACCTTCATTCATGAATTTCGTACTTTTAAGGTTTTCCTAGAAAATTCTGTCTAACAAAGCACCAAATACTGATGCTGTAAAATCATGGCGCAAAGAGAAACACCCACCTGAACACTTTGGAATATCCCACACAGCAACAGATGTGGCTGTACAGTCTGTGGCACAAAGTTCATGATTATTCTCATGGTTGACATTCATAGCTAGCATCCAAGCTCCAATAGTAACATCTTCATTGCTGAACATCCGGAAACTGTGAAACAATGCAAAAGCATTATATTGAAGTGGGAAAGAGGGTACGTACGTATTGAACAAGGTCCATATCATCATCACTTTTATCCATTGTAACCTCCAGTCCTTTACATTAAGATAAAATTTAAGACCTCAACCTCCAAAGTATGATATTGTTTAGATAACAAAGAGTTTAGCTCCCAATCATTGGCACCAGTGAGACAACTAACAATACTAGGCAAAGATTAGGGCAGTATCTCAACTATTTTTTTATTGAGATTAGAAACAGAAATTATCCAACCCAAGCACACAAATATCTCCAGGCATTTTGTTTTCCTAATGCATTGCATACCTGCTTATAAATGGATAGGCCCAAAAAACGTAAGTTCTATATCTAAACATCAACGAGTGTATCAAAGTATTACTTCCCACAGTGCCCAATAGATTACACGAGAGATTTGTGATTGTACTCCCCTGAAGGTTATGTGGCCATGCAAGTTCTGGAGAAAAGAATACTTGCCTGTCATTCCTAAGAGCAACCAAGCTTGAGACAACATCAGTAGAAAGAGCATAAATAGGACCATAAGCGTGAAGAAAATACTCCTTTCCAAGCAAATTCGACAATGGTTCATACCTACAAGATTTTATCAGGATGAGTACTCCATAAGAAAAAGTCAATAAAATGCTGGTTATAAGTTGAGGCCTTAACTGTAACAATGCCGAGAGCCTAGATAACACGCTACATTAGCATTACAACCCAAAAAGATAACGTTTTTGAATAGTGATCATTAGGACTAAAACAAAATTGGTAATGAAGAGTAACATTAAAAGGTGTGAAATTGTTTCAATCTCGTAATTTTATGATCATTTATTGGGGATCAAGTTTACATCCAACAACCAAGCCTTATCCCATCACGTGGGATTAAGTACAAAAAATGTCATTCCCCAACAACAGCCTCTATCATTAAACCATAAAAGAGCAATTCATTGAGCAAATATTTTATTTTAATAGAGTAGACAAAGTATAATACATATAGTTTGAAGACAGTTTTTATATTTTGGTGGATATTACTATTTAAGAAGTTTTATCTGTTGTTATAAAATGCAAATTAAAGATGAAAACAAAAAATAGTTGAATTCCACAATGATTTTAATAACATCCCGTGATTTAAATTATATATTTATTTTGATTCAACCACAGTGAATGACATACTTCCAAGTTTTGGATGAAAGTATATGTGTTTCGTTGGCATCATTCTCCAACCTGATTCTTAGAACCCCACACCCCAACAAAAGGAAGGCATGAGAAAAAGAAAAACTACAAACAAAATTGTTAAAAATTTCGGGGCTTGTTTAATTACTGCTTTTGAAAAGGTTCGTCGTCCCCATGCAGATGATTAAAACCAAGGTTATCAAATCACAATTAAAATCATGAATGTCCAAACTAACCATTATTCATAAAGTATATCACACTGTAAGATTCAAAGACAAGATGGAAAATAACTTCAAATATATCATATTAATGATGGTATCCTCCGTGTATTTTACGCTAGAAATAGAAAAAACTAAGACATAAGTCTTTATAAGTCATAGTGATTGAAGTTTCTATTTCAAAAGATTTAAAATAGTAATGGAACAACCAAATAGAGTACATAAAATGAATGATGTGAAACCCTGCTTAAAAAGAATGAAAACAGAGCAACAAAATAATCAAATAGGGTGCACTTTCAGTAGTGCTTCTTCAGTTCCTTTTGTTTATCAATTTAAATACATATACATATACATATACATACATACATATATATACATATGTGTGTGTGTATACACACACACACACACCTTTTCAGTTTCATTAATAGAAATAGTGAAAACACAAAAGTAAAAATAACTAATTGCTGAATTGTGTGGTTTGTATCTACATATGAAATTGCATTGCTTTATACATGTATCAGACAAGTCAAAGTCATTTGAAATTCATTCCATGATACATGTAACTAGCCACCCATAAAACAGCTAATTGTAAGATAACAAGCATGATTAAAACTAAAATCTACTTGCAAACTTTACATTAATTCTCTTGCAATAGTAATTGTTCATTTGTAAATCTAACAACTAAACAGTATTAATAATATATATTTCTATCTCAGGCAAATAGCCCCATCAAGTAAAGACATCAAAAGTTCTATACATTACTCTTGTTTCATCATTGGAGCATGGTAGTTGAGTCGAGATACAAGTGGTGTATCGGAGAGCTGATAGTCTGAATCGTGAATCATAAACATTAAAAAATGTAATGGTGTGTAATTTACTAATGACATATTTTTTTTATTTCTCCTGTGTAAAATTGTGCCATGCTGAAAGTGCGGAATTAGGAAAATTAATCTATACAGAATCAAACTAAAATTTTGACGATAAACTAAACTCATCAAAACAAAACTAACCATTTGAGTTTTGGATCAGTGAAAACAGGTCCTTTTTTCATACATCCTATGTATGTCTGAGGATGAGATCGTTCTTTGGCCAGTAGCAATGATAGACGATCTGACGATAAATTAAAAATATGTGCATAAATCTTTATTAGAATTGTAAAATGTCATCACATAAAGGAAGTTCTTCAACGTATTTGGCACAATAAGCATTAAAAGATAAAATCACCTGGCCTTAAATATATGTCATCATCAGCTTTGACATAAAAATCAGCATCAAAAAGGGCATAAGCTGCTTTGAAGAAAGCTAACCTGTGATGAATGAATTTTAAATTTAGCAACACGCTACAGATAAAATGCAAGAATTTAGTCATTCTCAGCACACACGTTTTGTATGGGAGCTTACTGTACTCCTCTTGGATATCCAACAAAATGAAATCATCATATTCTGCTACTTCCTTATGAAGTGCAGACATCTTTCCTCTGTTACTTGTTCTACCAATGATAAACCTAAAAGCCAACCCAGTGGCTTCTTCCAAGCTGCAAGCAACAGTCAGTTATTAAAAATGACAGTACCAACTTCCTCCACTGTCAAACCCAACTTCCCTCAAAATACCCAACCCACCAACAAAATACAATCACCTACTTTACATAACTTCAAACACTGCAATCTACAATAGATATTGAGCCGGATCTAAATCAAGCCAGATAAACACAGACGAGAACCTAGGATGACTCATGAAACATTCAATTCATACCAAAGATGTGGAACATTCAGAAACAATTCTAAAAATAAGCCTTGCAAACCAGTAATACTTTCATACAATAAAATACAGATAATCATCACCGCCATCCATTTTCACTTTCCTTTTCACCCTCTCCATTATTATACATTAATATCAATGTTGTAAAATCCAAATATAAATTATGAGTTTCACTCCAAAAAGGATCATGGTTCGTGTACATTTCCAAAACTATAGCTGTGTATACAGATACTTAAAACAGGGCTTAAATATATTAAAAGTCCCTAAAAGTATGACTTTTATGGTTTAGTCCCTGTAAGAATTTCTTAGTTTTTAATCCCTAAAATTTACAAAAATCACATGCCTCTAGTCCATGCTGAAGGACCAAAACCATATCATATTTGTTAAATTAAAAAATGAATAAAAACATTTGATGAACTAAAACAAAGAATATATCTTGAACCATTAAAAGCAGAAAAAAAATACATATTTACAATATCATATTTATTTTTTTAAAAAGAAACTTTTCTTTTATACTTCTACATTTTAGAAGAAAAAGAAATTGTAATTATTTGATGTTTATGTGTTGTTTGATGGTCGTCCTTAAGAAAGCAAAAATGTCACCCCACTCCGAATCCAAATACAAATGTTTGATATTAGACTTCACATTTCTGAATTCTTAACATTTGTGCCCCTAAACAATTTCCCTAAAGAGAATTAGTAACATCACCGTAAAAAACTTTGTTCTCTCACATCAAAACTTAAAGAAAAACAAAACAAACAACAGACAAAACCATTCACTCCTCTCAAAACCCTATGACTAAAAATAAAATACTTAAATGCAATTTTGATCCTCCATATGTTTATTTGTACAATTTTGGTCCCCGTACTTCTAATTGAGTGATTTTGTAACAAAATTTGCTATCATCAACCACATCGTACTTAATTAACAGACTGATACAAGTTAAAAATCTTTCTTTTCTCAATAAAACTATTCAAACCATGGATGACTACAATGTGGACAAGGGAGGTGAAAAAACTCCCATAATCTCTAAGATGCGTCAAGTGTTGTCTCTACATCATCAGTTAATAGCAGCAATCCCTCAATCCAAAAATGATAGTCTTTTCATACATTATTAATAACAACAATAAATATGTTACTTATTCAAACAATTTTATTATACTAATGTCATTCTTCTCAATAAAGACATTACTTTTATTCGTTGCAAAAGCAAAACATTCTCTTCAATACTTGGGAGCAAATTAAGAATAAAATAAATGAAAACTAAGAACATAAGTTCATTTGACTTTTTTTTCTAGACTAAAACCACAGACTTCCCATGTTCGACCTTAGTAGAAACAAACAACTCTTTGTCAGACTTTACTTATCTTTCGGTCGAGTATAGTCTTAGCCAAAACCCTGGGATACTGGTGAATCATATCCATGGACCAAAAAACACGACACTCATCCTGGGAAAGATGAACTAGATGTAATTGTTTGCTAATTTCATGACTGTCGAGATATGAGACAAATGGAGGCAACCAATTTTAATCAATGAAAACATTCTAACACTGAAATCGCTCAATTAAACATATACTAACAAAATTTGCATAAATGCAAAAGAACACCAAAACTGTGAACAACTACAACCACAACAACCACAACACAAAAAGCCTTATATGATTGATGAGGTGGACTAAAGGGACGAAACGGCACTATTTGGCAGAGTTAAAAAGCAAAGCTTGAGGACAAAAACTGCATTTAAGCTAAAATACACAATTGGAGAGGAGTTAGAAGAGATAAAGCGAACAAATACCGTTGAAGGCCTTGGTGATCAGAGGGAAACCACGTCTTCCTCAACGCCTCTCTTCTCCCAGCGGATCCAAACCCCGTTTGAATGCCCACAAAGCCCATGACCTTGTGCCTCTCGCCATCGCCGACACCGACAGCGGCGTTGGCATTGGCATTGGCGGCGTGTTCCCAGACGACGCGCACCGATCGGGGGTGCACGTTGATGCAGCGGTTGTGGCGAATCTGGGCGATTAAGGAGACGACGGCGAAGAGGAAGAGGATGAGGAGGGCGGAGAGGAGGAGAAGAGAGAGGGTGGATCTGCGCGTGGCGAAGGGCGAGGGGTAGCGCGCGTAGGGGAGGGCGTAGGACTTGGGGGAAGAAGGCATGGCTCAGGGAATGTTGTGAAGGTTGAAGAAGGTACGTTCATGGCACACAACAATGAATGAAGACTCATTTTGTTCTTAGAGACTAGAGACTAAGAACACTCACCATAACGCTTATGCTTCTCACTTTTTTATTTTTTTTTTCATTACACCTAAATAACTTTCCTTCCTATCAAAATTATTAAATGAATATACATAGGTAAAAATAATATACAAATTTATTATTTAAAGGTTTTATATTAAGATATTATAAAATTTTGGATTTAAAAAAAAAATCCAACTTTAGTGCTTCTTAATATGATCATACCCAGTTTTTTTTTTAATTAGAGTAGTAAAAATGGCAATAAAAAATGTTGATTAGATGCCAAGAGTTCGTTTAGAGTTTGAGAATGTTTAAAAAGCATAGGAATTTTGGAATTAAGATTACACTCAAGTCAACATATAGAACCTTACTGATAATTTAAATTAAACACTGGATGATGAGAGTAAACACATGTTAATAAAAATATAGTATTGTTTTAGATCATAAAATTGTGTTTGGTAAAAGCATTTTGGAGTTATGTTTATTCATAGTAAGATTATTTTTTGAATTCTTTTTGAAAATGTGATCATATAATTAGTTATGTAAGAATATTATAATAGTTGGACAGTAATATTACTACCACATAAAGTAGGAAGAAAAGAAGAAGAAAAATAGAAGAAAGAGTGGTTGAATTATGTTTTAATTAAATTTTTTTAAAAATTGTAAATATTGTATAATATGTAATCTTCATATGATAGTTTTATTTATTTATGAAGTAAATAGACTATAGTTCTTGTGTCCCAAAGATTACAAAAGATAAAATAAGAAACTTCCATTAAAAATTTGAGTAGGATGTTGTTAAAACTAGGTTAGTGTATAGGAGAATAACCTCTAGTAGATATGAAATATATAAAGCAATATATATTGGTTATTGGTTCGTTTGTCGTAAGAAACTACATTAATTTTGAGTTAATAAATAAAATTTAATTAGCAGATTAATGTTGCAAAGTACACTTTGAGTATTTTTTAGGTTCATAGTTATTTCTAACTAATTCATTGAGTATTATTTGACCTAATAATCTTATGATTAACTTTTTGAGTATTTTTTTTCCACAAGCTACTCTTAACTTGATAAAGTATTATTTCTTAAGTCACTCCTAACTCAATGAGTTTTCTTTTAGATCAGAGCACTCCTAGTTGGCGTTGACCCAGTTAAAGAGTATTATTTCTCAAACCACTCATGGCTCGATTAAGTATTTTTGACCAAGTCATTCCTACTGGCTAAAGAGTATTCTTTAGCAAGTCACTCCTGACTAAACGAGTATTCTTTACCAAATCATTTTTTATTATACGAGTATTCTTTATGCTTCTACTAGACACTCCTAATTACTCCATCGATTATTGTTTGTGAAATAGTTGTTGAACCAAGTGGAGTTCAATGTTTTGAAGAATCCAAATCCTTTGAAGGATGATGAAGCCTCTGCTTTGCTTGATGCTGTTGTGCTGGTTTTAGCCTTGTTCTGGAGTAGTTTAATGTTGTAATCAACACTTAGGTTAAATCTCAAAGCAATTAGCATCTCAATTTTAACAAAGCAAAATGTTTTACAAACTAAGTTGAAACAACCGATTGTTTTGTCGAAACAACCGATTGTTTACACTTAGGTGTTTTGAGAAAGTTTGAAAACTGTTTTTGAATGGTGGATTTTGTTAAGTAACAAAACAACCGATTGATTCGAAGAAACAATCGATTGTTTGTTTCAAAACCATAACAGAAAAACTATTTTCTTTGACTGAGCTTTAAATGCTTTAACTGAATACGCTCCAATCATTAAATGTTTTGACCAATCTATTTTAAATGCAATTAAGAGTTTGTTAAGATTTGATAACAAACTATATTCTTAGATATATTCTAAAAAATAGTTTTTGATATATTAAGAATCTTGAAACAAAGTTTTCATCTAAGAGTTTTTCAAATATTTCTGAGATTGCAAAAGAGCTGAGAGATTGATCAAGGTGCTGAATAGGGATTCTCTTGTATTGATTTCAGATATTCATCTGTAACAAGTGTAATCTGTGTAAACTGCTGAACAATTTTGTTTGTGTGTGTTGTTGAGATTGGTTGTGTGTTCTTGAGGTGTTCAAGATCAACAATCTTAGTGTTGGCCAAGTAGAGTGTGTTTCTTGAGGTTTTCAAGGTCATTCTCTTGGTTGTGGTGTAAGTGATCAAGTGGTGATTGCTTAGTGGATATCCTCAGGGTTTCTGAGAAGACTGAACGTAGCTCTTGTTTGGAGTGAACCAGTATAAACAACTGTGTACAATTTCTCTATCCCTATCTCTTTAATTCAGTTTGATATTTTGGAACTGGTATAAACAACCGATTGTTTTTCCAACTTTGTGCTTTTGCTATTTGTTTTGGAAAAACCGAATCTGTGATCAAGGATCTTTCAAAGAAGTTTCATTCTAAGTTTAAAAGTTTTCAAAAATCCCCCTTAAACAATTCACCCCCCCCCCTCTCGTTTAAGGCCATATATTCTAACAATTGGCATCAAGAGCTTGGTTCTTGAAAGTTATTCAAGTTGATCCAAAAATCTTTTTTCTATGGCTGGAAAACTATCTTTTGAGGAGGGTGCTTCAATCTACAAACCACCTTTATTCTGTGGATTGAATTACAAGTTTTGGGAAGCAAGAATGAAAATCTTTATTGAATCTATTGATCAAAGAATTTGGGACTCAATTGAGAATGGTCTTTACATTCCAAAGTTCAAAAAGGAAAATCCTTTCTTTACAAAACCTTTGTCCAAATGGGCAGATGATGAATGTAAGATGGCTCAGCTTGATAAGTCTGCCCAAAATATTATAGCTTCTGCACTAGAAACTAATGAATTTTTCAGAATATCAAAGTGCAAAACTGCTAAGGAAATGTGGGAGACACTCAAAGCTGCTCATGAACCAAAGGAAGCAATGACAAAGAGTCAAGCAAGAAGAAAGAAAAGGCAAAATAAGAAAAGCCTCAATCTTTGCTTAATGTCCAGAAGGGAAGATGACTCATGTAGTGTAAGTTCATCAAACTCTCCAAACTCTGAAAATTATGGTCAATTGCTTCAAGCCTTTCAAGAAACTCATGAAGAAGCCAACCGATTGGCTCTCTTGAACAATCGGTTGAAAGAAAAGAATAGATGGCTTGAAAACAGAGTAAAGGCACTGGAAGAGGATTTAGAAAACTCAAAAATGGATTTTGAAAATCTGGAAATCATTTACAAAAAGTCCTCCTGCAAGTGTGATACTCTAGTTTGTGAAAATTGCGAAAATCTTGAAAAGAAGGTCCACTATCTTGTTAAAACAGTGGATAAGCTTTCTAAAGGCCAATCTAACTTTGAGAGTGTGCTAGCATCTCAAAATTGTGTTTTTGGAAAATCTGGATTGGGTTTTAATCCACAAAACAAGCAAGATAGATTTTCAAAATCATTTTAAAAAATGCCAGAAAAACAATCGATTGGACCATCGAAACAACCGATTGTTACATGCTTCTATTGCATGAAAAGAGGTCATTCTGTGCGATTCTGTAAAATCAGAAAACATGTTGTTCCTAAAGGGCTTATGAAGTGGATTCCCAAGAAAAATAAAGCTTGTATTGATGAGTATAAACCAAATGGACCCACATTCATAAGGGGACCAAACCTATGTACTTGATAATCTTTTTGTAGGACATCTTGGAGGAAAGAAAACATCTTTGGTACTTGGACAGTGGATGCTCCAAGCATATGACAGGGGACAAATCAAAGTTCCTGAGAATATCCTTCAAGTAAGAGGGTTATGTCACCTATGGAGACAACAACAAAAGAAGAATACTTGGAAGAGGATCCATAGGAGATGAAAGAATCTTGGTGATTCATGATGTGCTCTTTGTTGAAGGCCTAAAGCATAATCTTCTGAGTATTAGCCAACTATGTGACAAGGGATATCAAGTAATGTTCAAGACAAACACATGTGAAATCTGTCTACCCAACACCAAAGAGGTAATGTTGGTAGGTAAGAGAGTTAATAATGTGTATCTTCTAGATATCTCTACACCATGTTCAATTGGATGTCTTCTATCCAAGCAAGATGAATCTTGGCTTTGGCATAGAAGAATTCCTCATATTCACATGAATCATTTGAACAAGCTAATATCAAAAGATCTTATGATTGGGCTGCCAAAACTCAAGTTTGAGAGGGATCACATTTGTGAAGCTTGCCAAAAGGGGAAACAAGTGAAGAGTTCTTTTAAAACCAAAAATCTTGTCTCTTCATTGAGACCTCTTGAACTCCTTCACATGGATCTCTTTGGACCCTCTAGAACTATGAGTCTTGGTGGAAATTATTATGCTCCTGTTATTGTTGATGATTTCTCTAGGTACATTTGGACTTTGTTCTTGGAATCAAAGAGTGATGCCTTTGCTGCATTCAAAAAGCTAGCAAGAAGGCTTCAAAACACAAAGAACAACAACATTGGCTCCATAAGAAGTGACCATGGAGGAGAATTCCAAAATGAGAAGTTTGCAAAGTTCTGTGAGAAGTTAGGAATCCTACACAATTTCTCTGCTCCAAGAACACCACAGCAGAATGGAGTTGTAGAGAGGAAGAACATATCTCTTGAAGAGCTTGCAAGGACAATGCTTAGTTAATCATCACTTCCTAAGTATTTTTGGGCAGATGCAGTGAGCACCTCTTGCTATGTAATGAATAGGGTGTTTATAAGGCCCATCTTGAAGAAAACCCCATATGAGCTGTTCAATGGAAGGAAGCCTAACATCAGTCACCTCAAAGTTTTTGGTTGTAGCTGTTTTGTTCTCATCAGTTTGGAGAAGCTAGATATCTATGCAGAAAAACAACCGGTTGATTCGCAGAAACAACCGATTGAAATTCTGCAACAGAGTGAGCTGCCCAAAGAATGGAGGATTCCTAGAGATCTGTCAGTGGATAACATCATAGGGCAGATAAAGGGAGGTGTCTCCACACGTAGCTCTATCTCAAACTACTGCAGGCACACAACTTTTGTTTCTCAAATTGAACCAAAGTCAATTGAGGAAGCTCTCAAGGATGAGAAGTGGGTTGAAGCTATGCATGAAGAGCTAAATCAATTTGAAAGAAATGAGGTATGGTTTCTTGTCCCTAAAACTAATGAAATGAATATTATTGGTTCGAAATGGGTTTTCAGGAACAAGCTAGATGAGGATGGAGTGATCACTAGAAACAAAGCAAGGCTAGTTGTCAAAGGCTACAATCAAGAGGATGGCATAGACTATGGTGAAACCTTTGCTCCTGTGGCTAGATTGGAAGCTGTGAGGCTGTTGCTGGCCTTTGCATGTATGAGTGGCTTCAAACTCTTCCAAATGGATGTAAAGAGTGCCTTCTTGAATGGCTACATCAATGAGGAAGTCTATGTAGATCAACCACCGGGTTTTGAAGATCACAAGTTTCCTAATCATGTCTTCAAGTTGAAGAAAGCTTTGTATGGTCTGAAACAAGCTCCAAGGCAGTGGTATGAGAGGCTTAGCAACTTTCTGTTATCTCATGGTTATGAAAGAGGAATGGTAGACAAGACTCTCTTCATCAAAAAGTCTAATGCAGAAATTATTCTTGTGCAAATCTATGTTGATGACATCATCTTTGGTGCTACACAAGATAGGCTATGGGAAGAATTTTTGACTGCAATGAAAGGTGAGTTTGAAATGTCTATGATGGGAGAACTATCTTTTTTTCTTGGATTGCAGGTTAAACAAACAAAGGATGGGATCTTCCTAAGTCAATCAAAGTATTGCAAGGAAATTCTCAAAAAGTTTGACATGGAGAATTGCAAAGAGGCAAGCACTCCAATGCCATCAAGCTGCTATATGGATGCAAATGTTGCTGGAAAGAGTATAGATCAAACAAAATACAGAGGTTTGATTGGATCATTGCTTTATCTAACAGCAAGTAGACCGGACAGCATGTTTGCGGTGTGTCTATGTGCAAGATATCAAGCAAATCCTAAGGAGTCACACTTCAAAGCTGCAAAAAGGATTCTGAAGTATCTCAAAGGAACATCTTCTGTAGGACTATGGTATCCTTCTCATTCTCCAATACATTTAATTGGTTATTCAGATTTTGATTTTGCAGGTTGCAAGCTAGATAGAAAAAGCACAAGTGGCACTTGTCACCTTCTTGGCTCAAGCCTAATCTCATGGCATAGCAAGAAGCAAGCATGTGTTGCTCTTTCTACTGCTGAGGCAGAATATATAGCTGCTGGTAGCTGCTGTGCACGGATCCTATGGCTCAAGCAACAACTTGCAGATTTCGGTTTACAAATCAGCAAAGTTCCTTTGATGTGTGATAACACAAGTGCAATAAATCTTACCAAAAATCAAATTCAGCACTCAAGGACAAAACATATTGAGATAAGACATCATTTCATCAGAGATCATGTGCAAAATGGGAACTGTGAAGTGAAGTTTGTGGAGACCAAACTGCAGCTAGCTGACATCTTCACAAAGCCTTTGCCAAAAGAGAGGTTTTTCTTCTTGAGAAATGAGTTAGGTATTCTTGATCTTAATAATCTCTCTTAAATTTATTTTTAATACATATTAAAGTCTATTTGTGAAGACAAATAGGGGGAGAATTATTGGTTCTTGTATATCTATGTCTTATATGCATATTTAAATCTCTGAATTTAAAATTGCTTTCTGCTGCTGATAGAAACAACCGATTGTTTATTATGCTTAATGAGTGAAATCCAACTTGCTACTGTAAGAAGCTTTGGATAGTATGAATGCTTTCTCTGCAGGAATTGCTTCAGATTTAATCAGTACAACACAAGCACCAGGGATTTGTCTTCATCAAATAGGGGGAGATTGTTGAACCAAGTGGAGTTCAATGTTTTGAAGAATCCAAATCCTTTGAAGGATGATGAAGCCTCTGCTTTGCTTGATGTTGCTGTGCTGGTTTTAGCCTTGTTCTGGAGTAGTTTAATGTTGTAATCAACAGTTAGGTTAAATCTCAAAGCAATTAGCATTTCAATTTTAACAAAGCAAAATGTTTTACAAACTAAGTTGAAACAACCGATTGTTTTGTCGAAACAACCGATTGTTTACACTTAGGTGTTTTGAGAAAGTTTGAAAACTGTTTTTGAATGGTGGATTTTGTTAAGTAACAAAACAACCGATTGATTCGAAGAAACAATCGATTGTTTGTTTTAAAACCATAACAGAAAAATTGTTTTCTTTGACTGAGCTTTAAATGCTTTAACTGAATACGCTCCAGTCATTAAATGTTTTGACCAATCTATTTTAAATGCAATTAAGAGTTTGTTAAGATTTGATAACAAACTATATTCTTAGATATATTCTAAAAAACAGTTTTTGATATATTAAGAATCTTGAAACAAAGTTTTCATCTAAGAGTTTTTCAAATATTTCTGAGATTGCAAAAGAGCTGAGAGATTGATCAAGGTGCTGAATAGGGATTCTCTTGTATTGATTTCAGATATTCATCTGTAACAAGTGTAATCTGTGTAAACTGCTGAACAATTTTGTTTGTGTGTGTTGTTGAGATTGGTTGTGTGTTCTTGAGGTGTTCAAGATCAACAATCTTAGTGTTGGCCAAGTAGAGTGTGTTTCTTGAGGTTTTCAAGGTCATTCTCTTGGTTGTGGTGTAAGTGATCAAGTGGTGATTGCTTAGTGGATATCCTCAGGGTTTCTGAGAAGACTGGACATAGCTCTTGTTTGGAGTGAACCAGTATAAACAACTGTGTACAATTTCTCTATCCCTATCTCTTTAATCCAGTTTGATATTTTGGAACTGGTATAAACAACCGATTGTTTTGTTAAAACACCCGATTGTTTTTCCAGCTTTGTGCTTTTGCTATTTGTTTTGGAAAAATTGAATCTATGATCAAGGTTCTTTCAAAGAAGTTTCATTCTAAGTTTAAAAGTTTTCAAAAATCCCCCTTAAACAATTCACCCCCCTCTCGTTTAAGGCCATATATTCTAACAATAGTCACTCACTCCTGACTAAGGTTGGAAGGTTAATTGTTTATATGATCATAAAATCATTGTGTTTGCGTATTAGGAATTGGTTTTGTCATACAACCAATACAAGGTATGGAAGTCCTCTTCTAGTACATATCATTGATTTAACTCTCTTTGAGGATATACTCAGGATCCCATCTTACCAGAAATTTCAAATTAAACCCCTTGAATCTACACACATCATCAATATTGTTAATGTCAGTGCTAGTGATCTAGAAACCCTTTGGCATTTTCGATTAGGTCATATTTCAAATAAATGTATTGGTGTTATCAAGAATAAATTTCCTTTTGTTAAATATAACAAATCTTTTGTTTGTGATGTTTGTCATTTTGGAAAGCAAAAAAGACTTTCTTTTTCTATTAGTACATCTAAATCGAAAAAATGTTTTGATTTGATTCATGTAGATATTTGGGGACCATACTCAATACCATCAATTCATGGCTATAAATATTTCTTGACCATAGTTGATGACTATTCGAGGTACACATGGATTTTTTTTTTTTTTGAAACAAAAATCTGAAGTTGTTAAGGTTTTGGAACATTTTTGTTATTTTTGTTCAAACACAGTTTGAGACAACAATAAAAATAATAAGAAGTGATAACGGAACTGAGTTTGTCATGACTAATTTTTTTGTCAGTAAATGAATAATACATCAAACATCATGTGTCAATACTCCACAACAAAATAGTATAGTTGAAAGGAAACATGGTCATTTATTAGATGTAGCAAGAGCTCTTATGCTACAATCTCATTTACCCAAAATTTATTGGTCATATTTAGTGATACAAGTTGCGCATATTATAAACATGCTTCCCACACCTGTTTTAAACTATTCTTCTCCTCGTGAAATGCTTTTCAAACTGATGAGATTTTAATGGATTAAAGGTGTTTGGTTCTTTATGTTATGCTAGCACTTTGTCAACAAATAGAAGAAAATTTGATCCAAGAGCATCAAAATGTGTTTTTATTAGTTGTCCAAGGGGGACAAAAGGATACATTTTGTTGAATATTCAATCAAGAGAAATTTTTGTGTCTAGGGATGTTGTCTTTTATGAACATGTTTTCCGTACCAAAGGGTTCAAGATACTAGTAATGAAACTAACAGTCCCAATATTGATGATCAAATTTTGTTTGCTGAAGATTAATCTTTCTTAAGTCAGCCATCACAAGTCATTCTTGCACCTTGTGATAATGCACCTTGTGATAATGTTGAAAATAGCAGTGATAATAATTGTGAGTCACAAATTGAGGTTTCAGACGTAAATTGTTCCCATATAGACCAAAACCTCAATGAAAATCATGATATAGAACAAAGTTTTGAATCAGATCCATCTGTCCGAATGAGCACAAGAATAAAAAGACCACCTGACTATTTAAAGGATTATCATTGTAATCTTAATGTTTTCAGTACATCTTCAAGAGTTAAATATCCTTTGAATTCTGTTTTTTCTTATAGCAATTTATCACCTTCTTACAAATCTTTTGTTATGTCTCTTTCTTCACATGTTGAGCCAAACACTTATTCTGAACCTGTGAAACATGACTGTTGGAGAAAAGCTATACAATGTGAGATATCTGCTTTAGAGTCAAATCAAACTTGGGAGACTGCTCTTCTGCCTAAGAACAAAGATGTCATAGGTTGCAAATGGGTATTCAAAATAAAATATAAGGCTGATGGGACAATTGAAAGGTATAAAGCAAGGTTAGTGGCAAAGGGATATACACAAACAGAAGGCATCGACTACCTTGATACTTTCTCTCCAGTAGCAAAGATGACCACCATAAGGTTGCTTCTTTCTTTAGCTTCTATTTATAATTGGGAATTGAAACAATTAGACATAAACAATGCCTTTTTACATGGAGATTTGAAAGAAGAAGCATACATGGTTGCTCCTCCTGGATTGACTTCTATTCCACTAGGAAAAGTTTGTAAACTAAAAAGGGCTTTATATGGTCTTAAGCAAGCTAGCAGAGAATGGTTTGCCAAACTGTCATCATTTTTGCTTTCTATAGGATATAGTCAATCTATGAATGATCATTCCTTGTTCATTAATTCTTCTGAAGGATCTTTTACAGCATTATTGGTATATGTGGATGATATAATATTGATAGGAAATGATAAAGAAGAGATTGCTCGAATCAAACAAGCCTTGAATCAAACATTCAAGATTAAAGATCTTGGAAATTTAAGATATTTTCTTGGTCTAGAAGTAGCAAGAAGTAAGACAGGAATAATGGTAAATCAAAGGAAATATGCATTGGAATTATTAACAGATGCAGATCTTTTAACTTGCAAACCTGCACCCACTCCTATTGATAATCATGAGAAATTCTCTTATGGAAGTGTTCCTTTCACAGATATTCAAGCCTACAGAAGATTGATTGGAAGACTTATGTATCTCACTAATACCCGACCTGACATAACATTTTTTGTGCAACAACTTTCTCAATTTCTTGCTAAGCCTACAATTGCTCACTATAATGCAGCGATTAGAATTCTCGGATATATCAAAGGGGCTCCAAGTCTTGGTCTATTTTTCTCTTCCACTATCTCTGTTCATCTGAAAGCCTTTTGTGATAGTGATTGGGGAACCTGTAGTGATTCAAGACAATCAGTGACTGGTTTTAGTGTGTATCTTGGGAATTCTCTCATATCTTGGAAATCAAATAAGCAAGGAACAATACCAAAGAGTTCTTGTGAAGCTGAATATAGGGCAATGGCCACTGTTACATGTGAAATTCAATGGCTAACTTATCTTCTTCAAGATTTCATTTCAAAGTTCCTTTTGAGCAACCATATTTTTTATACTGTGACAATGACTCAGCAAGATACATTGCAGCAAATCCAGTGTTTCACGAGCGTACAAAACATATAGAAATAGATTGTCACGTGGTCCGGAAAAAATTAAAGAAGGGTCTCATCCATTTGCTTCCCATTTCCACCACAGAGCAACTGGGTGGAAATGGGAAGCTTTAAGTCCTCAATCTTTTAAGAATATTTGTTCCAAGCTGGGTCTCATCAATATTTGCTCCTCAACTTGTGGCGGGTATTAAAGGATACGGATACTAGAGTTATAGAAAGATCCTAATATTAATTGGGTGTCTTTTCTAATTATCAGTTGTTTGTTTCTCTTTATAGAGAAGAAGAATTTGATGTCTTTTCTAATTATCAGTTGTTGTTTCTCTGTACAGAGGTGAATAACCTTTATTTTGTCTTGTGTGTTATGATTCTAGTATTTAATTATTGATTTTTTTTCCTCTTTAGTTAAACCTATAATGAGTGAGTGTACTACTTGTATATATTCAGACCATTTGTTTTTTATTTGTATATAAGAAAGAAGAGATATTCATTCTTATATCCTTTGTCTTCAGTCTTCAGGTTTACTCTTTTGTTCATCTCTGTTCTCTTTTGTTCATCTCTATTCTATTTTGTAATAACGTGTTCCCTTAATTTGCTGGATGAACACCCCGAGTGTTCTCCATAAAGCTTATTGAGATTCAGAAATTCTAGACATCTTTTGGCATAGTACAAACATGTATGCTTGTTTCTTCTTCTTGATAAGATGGAAGATAAATTGGATAAAGATAAATTGTTGTATAGTTTGAAACAATACAGTTTCAACCAATCTCCATATGCACATTATTAATTCTTTCTCCTAATTGAAAAGTGTGGCTAAGTCTGATATGGTGATTAGTTGGAACAATCGGAAAAGAACATTTTAAAAAGAACAAAAGATTCCTTGTTCTCATCACTTACTGTACCGGTCCGCACCGGACGACCGCAGGATACTCATGGTAAAATCATCACAAAACCCTGCGTCTTATACGACTCTTCGTCCTTCCATGACCTCTAGCCGGACGAACGAGTGGTTTATGTCGAATAAATCTAATTTAATCCGGAACGTGGTTACACGTGTAGAAAAGAGCAGTTATAACAACCATTGACGAAGTAAAAACACGTCCTCTAAACCACTCCCCTGGTTTTCAGGAAACCACCAGGCACGACCCAAAGACCACTAAGCATGTCTCTAACCATCAACTGATTGGCCCACATGGCCAAGGCCCAGGTCAACCTACTAAAGGGACTTCTGAAAAGGGGGGAAAGGTACGTTTTCCATACTATCAGAGAATTCTCACTTGAGCACCATCGCTGACTTGAGCGTCGGAGTGCAATCGCAGGTACCCCCGCCGGCCGACCGAAGCACGCGAAGAGAAAGAAGACTTGAAGAATAGGACAACCAAGAGTGAAGAAGACACCTTGTATCGACGTGGATCAACATTACTCAGTCCCCAATATCCATACAGGTACAATTGGCGCCCACCGTGGGGCCCGAGTAATCATTATTCCCAGACCCAAGGATCCCAACGCTTGAAGATGGACTCAACGGCAAACAACAACAATGATATCTCCGAAGAGCATAGGACCATACTCCAAACCCTCCAGATTCAGATGCAGGAGTTACTCCAAAAAGGAGTCATCGATCAACTTCGCCAGGATGAAGAAAGGAAAAGACGAGAAGAAGAGCGTCAACAACACGCAGAGGAGATAACACAATTGAAAGAACAGAACAAGAGATTGTTGGATAGACTTGAGCAATCTGAACGCGAAGGGCATTCACGTGCACCTTCTCCATCACCGTTCCAATCAGGAACAAGAACAATAGCCCAGGCTATACCTCACACGTCACTCGTTCAACACACCCGTCAGAGTGCAAAGCCAGTAACCCCAAACGAGGTAGCAAACCCGAAAGGCCATCCGTTCACTGATGACATCATAGCCACTCCTCTCCCTGACAAGTGGAGGGGCCTAACGATAAACCTTTATGACGGTTCCACAGACCCAGACGAACATCTGAATATATTTAGAACTCAAATGACCCTTTACACAACCGACCGAACGGTATGGTGTAAAGTCTTCCCCACCTCTCTCAGGGAAGGCCCCCTTGGATGGTTTTCGGACCTTCCACCCAATTCCATTGCAAGCTTCGACGCTTTGGAATTGAAGTTCACCACGCAATACGCCACAAGTAGACCTCATCGGACATCCTCCATGTCTCTTCTAAATGTCAAACAAGAAAGGGGAGAATCATTGAGAACATTCATGAACAGATTTAGCAAAGTGTGTATGAACATTCGTAATCTTAATCCAGAAATAGCCATGCATCATTTGGTCTCGGCCATACTACCAGGAAGGTTCACTGAAAGCCTTATCAAACGACCTCCGTGCAATATGGATGAATTAAGAACAAGAGCAACAAAGTTCATGCAGATAGAAGAACATATTGACTATCATCGAAAAACTTATGCTGAGAACACGGACAATAGCAAAGGAATTCGTCCCCCCACAATACCGACCGACCGAGAACGACATCGCCCCAATAGGGGACCCCGTTTCCACAACTACACTCCCTTGATTGTACCAAGGGGTAAGGTTCTCGACGAAGCACTGCAGATTGAATTGATTCCGACATTGAGGCCATCACAAACCCCTCCCAATGCCGACACCAATAAACGTTGCCAATACCATCGTAACTATGGCCACACGACCGAAGGATGCCAAGCACTGAAAGATAAAATTGAAGAGCTCGTCCAGGCCGGTCATCTGCGCAAGTTCGTGAAAACCACCATCACTGCACCCAGGTCACCCCAGCGTGATCATGATCCCCGCGAACGTTCGGGACGAAGAGACGACCGTGACAACCACTATCGTTCAAACAGAAGAAAAAGAAGCGAAAGTCCGATCAGACGAACGAGGCCTAAAAGCGAAAGCCCTGAACGTAGAAGTCGAACTAAACAAAAAGTTCGCACAGTCATCAATACAATCGCTGGACCGGTGTCGCTCGGTCAGCCCCCTCAAGAAATTAATTACATTGCAGGTGGCTTTGCGGGTGGAGGATGCTCTAATTCGGCAAGGAAAAAACATTTGAGGGCAATTCAATCCGTTCATTCGACTCCCACACAACGCCGACCGCATATACCACCAATCACTTTCACTGACGAAGACTTCACAGCAATCGATCCATCTCAAGATGACCCCATGGTAATAACTGTGGAGATAGATAAATTTGCAATTGCAAAAGTTTTGGTAGATCAGGGTAGCTCGGTCGACATCCTATATTGGGAAACGTTTAAGAAGATGAAGATTCCAGAAGCAGAGATACAACCCTACAACGAGCAGATAGTTGGTTTCTCAGGGGAAAGAGTGGATACGAAAGGATTTATCGATCTATACACCACGTTCGGGGATGATTACCTCAGCAAGACCATCAACATACGATATCTACTCGTTAATGCCAATACATCGTACAATATTTTGCTCGGTCGACCATCTATCAACAGATTGAAAGCCATTGTCTCAACTCCTCATTTAGCTATGAAGTTCCCCTCGGTCAATGGAGACATAGCAACCGTACATATAGACCAGAAGACAGCACGAGAGTGTTATGTAGCTAGCCTGAAGGTGGAGCCGACCCGAAGGCTTTATACCACGTCAGCCGAACGGACCACAGAGCGAAGAGGTCGGTCAACAGAAAGACGCTCCAGAGGAAGAGAATCTAGAAGACACTTGGTCGCTTTAGTCGATCTAGATCCTCGACTGGATGATCCCCGAATGGAAGTAGGAGAAGATCTTCAACCCATATTCCTTCGGGACAAAGACCGGAAAACATACATGGGAACATCCCTCAAACCAGACGACCGAGAGACGATCGGTAAAACATTAACAAAGAACGCTGATCTTTTCGCCTGGACGGCTGCAGACATGCCAGGGGTAAAATCAGATGTGATTACCCATCGATTGTCTGTTTATACAGAGGCCAGGCCGATCGCTCAAAAGAAAAGGAAACTAGGTGAAGAACGGCGGAAAGCCGCACGAGAAGAAACCGAGAAGCTAATTCAAGCTGGTTTTATTCAAAAGGCCCACTATACGACATGGCTAGCCAATGTAGTGATGGTAAAAAAGACGAATGGAAAATGGAGAATGTGTGTAGACTACACAGACCTTAACAAAGCGTGCCCAAAGGACTCGTATCCTCTACCTACTATCGACCGGCTGGTCGACGGTGCAGCCGGTCATCAAATCCTAAGTTTCCTTGATGCTTATTCAGGTTACAATCAAATACAAATGTACCACCGTGATCGAGAAAAAACCGCGTTTAGAACAGATTCTGATAATTTCTTCTATGAAGTCATGCCGTTCGGCCTCAAGAATGCAGGAGCCACATACCAACGACTCATGGATCACGTATTCCACGACATGATCGGTCGGAATGTAGAAGTATACGTTGACGACATCGTCGTCAAATCAGACTCTTGCGAACAACATGTTTCTGACTTAAAAGAGGTTTTTCAAGCCTTGCGTCAATACCGCATGCGTTTAAACCCGGAGAAGTGCGCGTTCGGCGTAGAAGGGGGGAAGTTCTTAGGCTTCATGCTCACACATCGGGGTATAGAGGCTAATCCAGAAAAATGCAAGGCAATCACCGAAATGCGAAGTCCCAACGGACTCAAAGAGATCCAGAGACTAGTCGGCCGTCTCACTTCGTTGTCTCGATTCGTACCTAAGCTTGCCGAACGAACGAGACCCATCATAAAACTTCTGAAGAAGACAAGTAAATTTGAATGGACAGATGAATGTGAACAAAATTTCCAACAGTTAAAAGCATTTCTGGCATCTCCACCGGTCATCCAGAAACCGAACGCACGGGAACCCATTGTGGTCTACCTCGCCGTCTCCAATGAAGCGGTGAGTTCCGCAATGGTACAAGAAATTAAAGCGGAAGAACGACCGGTATATTTTGTAAGTCGAGTCTTACATGACGCAGAAACCCGGTACCAAATGGTCGAAAAAGTTGCCTTCGCTTTGGTCATCACCGCACGACGGATGCGGATGTATTTCCAAAATCACAAGGTCATTGTTAGGACTAACTATCCCATTATGAAGATTCTCACCAAACCTGACCTCGCCGGACGAATGATAGGTTGGGCAGTCGAACTGTCAGAATTCCACATCAAATACCAACCCAGGGGAGCCATCAAGTCCCAAGCCCTCGCCGACTTCACAGCAGAACTCACTCCCTATCTGACCGAACGGACTCCCCGATGGACACTATACGTAGATGGGTCATCTAACAGTCGTTCGTCCGGAGCAGGAGTTGTACTTGAAGGACCAGGGGAGATTGTTGTCGAACAAGCCATGAAATTTGAATTTAAAACTTCCAATAATCAAGCCGAATACGAAGCTATAATCGCAGGTTTGCATCTGGCGATTGAATTGGAGGTAACAAATATAACTTGTAAAAGCGACTCCCGTCTAGTCGTCGGACAGCTTACAGGGGAGTATGAGGTAAGAGAAACATTACTCCAACAGTATTTTCATTTCGTAAAAAATCTTCTAAACAGGTTCAAAGAAATCTCCTTCCAACACGTACGGAGGGAAAATAATACTAGGGCGGATACTCTATCGAGATTGGCTACCCTAAAAAAGAAAGGCGCCCACCGGTCGGCCATACACGTGACCCTGGCTAAACCAAGTGGGCGACTGACACCCAACCTAACTGGATGACTCCCATAAAACAATATCTTACCGATGGTGTATGCGATCCACATTTGGAGAAAACGATGAAGTTACAAGCCGCCCGATACATACTGATTGGCGAAGATCTTTACAGGAGAGGGTATTCCCGTCCCCTCCTAAAATGCCTTGGTCCAGAACAAGTCACTTATGTAATGACCGAGTTACACGAAGGGATATGCGGAACCCATTCAGGAGCGCGGACTATGTCCGCCAAAATTCTAAGAGCAGGATACTACTGGCCGACCTTACAAGGAGACTGCACTGAATACGTTCAAAAGTGCGTGAAATGTCAAGAGTTCGGCACCCTATTGCACCAAAAACCAGAGCATTTGCACTACATCCTATCCCCTTGGCCGTTCGTGAAATGGGGAATGGATATTATCGGACCTTTCACACCCGGAAAAGGGCAATGCAAGTTCCTACTGGTGGGTATAGATTACTTTACCAAATGGATTGAGGCTGAACCACTAACAGCCATCACCGCCCGGAACGTACAAAGCTTTGTGTGGAAAAACATTGTCTGCAGGTTCGGCCTACCTCAGATCATTATCACAGACAACGGTCGACAGTTCACCGACCGTGGGCTAGCTGAATTCTATGAGAAACTTCACATCAAACATATAACGAGTTCGGTCGAACACCCTCAAACCAACGGTCAGGCGGAAGCCGCCAACAAAGTTATTCTCAATGAGTTAAAGAAGAGACTTGGCCCGTCCAAGGGAAATTGGACTGAAGAATTGTTAGAGGTTCTGTGGGCTTGTACTCCCCAGTCAACAACTCAAGAAACACCTTATAGCCTGACGTACGGCACAGAAGCCATGATTCCGGTCGAAATCGGCGAGCCTTCACTACGCCGACAGACGTTAGACCTAGACTTAAACAAGGAAAGTCTACTAGTCGGCCTCGACCTCATCAATGAATTAAGGGACAAATGCAAGATAAGGGAAGAAGCATGCAAGATACGAGCAGCACGAAGGTACAACTCCAAAGTGAAGCCACGAAGCTATCAGAAAGGAGATCTAGTTTGGCGCATGCGCAGCGACGCCCGAAAGGACGGAGGAAAGTTTTCAAGCAATTGGGAAGGTCCGTTCCGCATCTCCGACACAGCAACAGGAGGAGCTTATTACTTAGAATATTTGTCAGGAAAATCTGCACCGAGAACGTGGAATGCCACGCATCTCAAATTCTATTACAGTTGATGAATAAACTTAGTGCACTCTTTCCTCGCTCGGTAGTTTTATCCCTAAGGAGGGTTTTCTACCGAGAAGGTTTTAACGAGGCACTTTAAATCACCAATCTTGGTCAGAAATTCAGTTAATTCACCGTTCATTCGGTCGGAATACATAACGAAAGTTATCCGAATTATAACTTAAACGTTATTCACCAATCTTGGTCAGAAATTCAATTAATTCACCGTTCATTCGGTCGGAATACATAACGAAAGTTATCCGAATTATAACTTAAACGTTATTCACCAATCTTGGTCAGAAATTCAATTAATTCACCGTTCATTCGGTCGAAATACATAACGAAAGTTATCCGAATTATAACTTAAACGTTATTCACCAACCTTGGTCAGAAATCGAAATTATTTATGCCTCGTTCGGCATCAGAATTATTCAGAATTATTTATGCCTCGTCCGGCATCAGAATTATCTTATTACTTTAATGTAATCAGAATTATTTATGCCTCGTCCGGCATCAGAATTATCTTATTACTTTAAGGTAATCCGAATTATTTATGCCTCGTCCGGCATCCGAATTATCTATTAATTCATTAACCGTGCGTTCGGCTAGAATATATAACGAATTATAACTTCAACGTTATTCACCAACCTTGGTCAGAAATCGAAATTATTTATTAATTAACCGTTCATTCGGTCGAGATTATATAACTACGGCTATCCGAATCATATACTTCTTCAAAACCCGGATCTATGCTCACAACAATCTCTGCAACATAAACACGAAAGTAAGAAACAGATACGCTATTAGCCGAACGACCGCAAGAAGAAGGTGCTCACCTTTTAGTTCCGCCTACTGCTTGGACGACCCATAAAGAGCTATCAGTTCCCACGTAGGGAGCCTACACGGTAGTTGATTCACGACCATCAAAATTTCTTGGTCGATGGGAGACAAAGATTCCCAAAGCCGATGGTCAAGAGAGGTGGGATTCTCCGTCCAATAGAATGGAAATTTTGTGCCTCCAGCAGCATTATAGAATAGATTTCGTGCGCCAAGTGTACCGGTCCGCACCGGACGACCGCAGGATATTCATGGTAAAATCATCACAAAACCCTGCGTCTTATACGACTCTTCGTCCTTCCATGACCTCTAGCCGGACGAACGAGTGGTTTATGTCGAATAAATCTAATTTAATCCAGAACGTGGTTACACGTGTAGAAAACCCCTGCGTCTCATACGACTCTTCGTCCTTCCATGACCTCGAGCCTGGGGGGCAAGTGTACCGGTCCGCACCGGACGACCGCAGGATACTCATGGTAAAATCATCACAAAACCCTGCGTCTTATACGACTCTTCGTCCTTCCATGACCTCTAGCCGGACGAACGAGTGGTTTATGTCGAATAAATCTAATTTAATCCGGAACGTGGTTACACGTGTAGAAAAGAGCAGTTATAACAACCATTGACGAAGTAAAAACACGTCCTCTAAACCACTCCCCTGGTTTTCAGGAAACCACCAGGCACGACCCAAAGACCACTAAGCATGTCTCTAACCATCAACTGATTGGCCCACATGGCCAAGGCCCAGGTCAACCTACTAAAGGGACTTCTGAAAAGGGGGGAAAGGTACGTTTTCCATACTATCAGAGAATTCTCACTTGAGCACCATCGCTGACTTGAGCGTCGGAGTGCAATCGCAGGTACCCCCGCCGGCCGACCGAAGCACGCGAAGAGAAAGAAGACTTGAAGAATAGGACAACCAAGAGTGAAGAAGACACCTTGTATCGACGTGGATCAACATTACTCAGTCCCCAATATCCATACAGGTACAACTTACGATTAAAAGAAAAATGCATAGACAATGTTTTGCTGGATAATGGAGGAGTTTTGGTTGAAGTATATTGGCGTGGAGATCACACCACTTGTTTTGACTTAGTTCATCACCCTGCAATTATTTTAGGCATCATTTTCCAACCATGTTAATGTCCTTGAAGTTTCTCTTTCTCTTGCTGTCAAGGAAAGTCTAGCTATTCAAACTCCAAAATTTATTATGAGGATTTTCATTTTAATAAATCTAGGCACTTCAAGTCCTACATCCACGAAAAGTCAACAAAAATATTATTATTCCATATGTAATTTTTCTAGCAAAAACTGCAAACCTTCTCATGTAATTTTCCTGAAATAAATTCTTGCACAACTTTTCAAGAATAAGTTGTGAATCTGTCAAAAATTACAAATCCTCTTCTACAGCTATTCAAGTCCCATATACACTCAAGAAAAACTTATTGAATTGTGGTGACAACACTTATATGAACTCTTTATTTTGTTAGTATGTTTTTACTTTTCTTTTATTAGCTTGAGAGCTTTTAGTACTATGATCTCCTTCACCATGTGTAAATTTAGTGTACAATTACTATATTAAGTCAAGACAGGTAATGATTAGGAAACGAGTGTTGAAATTCTTAGCCATTTATATAACTAAAACGAGTTCATTTTGCATTAACTGGAATAAAGAATTTTCATTATACAAATGTTGACAGTACAACACACGAATCATGTCAGAATCAAATATTAAACTCAATTATGAGCATAATAATACAATCAGAAAGTCACAGAAAAATAATGCAAATCTACATTTGAGAAGATCCTTGAGAGGATTACAATTTGCATACTAAAGGGAAGTGTGACATACGAGCCAGCATTGTTCTTAAGCAAAGACCACCAGCATAAGAGCCACAAAAAACCAAGCCAAAAATAAACAATGCCCTGATTCAAAATACTACGGTATTATGGCCTAGATAGATCAAAAAGTTTGCCCAACCGATGGATTACAATATTGAACTCATGACAATTGATTAATATAGAATGAGAAGAAAATATTAGACAACAAATTTACACTCTGCTTTGTAGCCAAAAAAGGCAGCAAAGATTTCTTCAGAATGAGGGGGGGAATCAAGGCTACCTTGTGACAATCAAATTAATTGCTTCGATCATATATTGCTGTGAAGGTCATGGTAGCAAAAGAGCTCATGGTTTCTGAAGAAGATGACTCATCTTGCTTCCCTTCAGCCAACAAAAAATTACCTTTCTCTTCAGACTTGCCCTTTTGTTTCCCTGCACTTTTGGCTTCCACAAATTCAAATATCATGCCTGGTTTTGTCACATTCTCCTCATTCAAATCTTTTTCACCTAAAAGCATTTCAAGCACAGTGGACATAGAGGGCCGGAGGTGAGGAGAATCCTGAGTGCAAAGGAGACCAATTTTACAAAATCTGATTGCCTCCTCAATATTGAAGTCTCCATCTAGAAAAGCATCCACCAATTTTTCTGTCTCCCCACCCTCATACAAATCCCAAGCCTGTAAGACACATCGACTTTTGAGTTTCCATCCACTTAATGGTGATGATGAACATTAATATCCTCTTACTACCACTAACCCCACATCCATTTTCAATTCAAATTCAAAGATATTCATGAGAAGGATCTATAAGCTATGCTGTTTGATCCAAGCTCTTTAAACCATATAAAGTTTCAAAATTTTGAGGAAATATGATTTTTCACTCCCTATTGATCCCAGGTTAAGTATGCCTTAGTTGTACAAATTTACATTACAAGAGCTCATTCTGTTATGATGGCTACATTGCATCTATTGAAAATGTCTTATTGCAAGCATAGTAACAAGTTTCTTAGCAAACAGTCATAGTCATGTTCATGTATGCTTGCTTATTAATAACCGTGAAAATGAACAGTGAAACTATAATCTATAGAGACAGAATCAACCATGTTACTTAAACAAATATAACTTGTTTCCCGTAGAGTGTAGCAGCTCTAGGCCAAAAACCAAGAGGTTTCACCCATAAGCCCATCTTCTTAGTTGGAACTTTAATGTCAACATGTTAATCCTCTTTCTTAATGTGTATGAAATAGTTAACACGAATTAAAAAGACTACCACAAGAAAAGAGGAAATGATTTATTTTGGGATGAACACAAGGTCTGATATGGCTTCTCCTATTTTCATTTATCTTTAATTATCGACAAATTTTTTAAAGATTGTTACCAGTTAAGTTTCAGAAAGTCAAGATGGGAAACAGATGTGGCTGCTTCGCCACTGATAGAGGGAAGAAGAAAATGAAGTGCCATTGAAAGAGCATAAAAAATAAATCCTCAACTGCATCTAATTGCTTTTACCTGTTCAACATTTTTATTAAGGAAGGTAGTTACTACTTACCCTTGTGAGAAGATACTGTTCTTCATCAGGTAAACGTCTATTTGTGTTAGGCCTTCCGCTAACAATTTCTAATAATAAAACTCCAAAGCTATAAACATCTGATTTTCTAGTCACTTGATTTCGGATTGCATATTCAGGTGCTAGATAACCACTACAATACCAAATCAGGAGAACGAATAAGAACAAGATGAGGGAAAAAAATGCTAATAAACCTGAAAATTCTAAAAATCTGCAATTTCACAATATGAGCTAATTGAAAAAGTGCAGCAATTGAAGACAAACTGGTGAGCTTACGCTGTTCCAGCAACACGTGTACTGATATGGGTCAGGTTTGGTGGAATAAGCTTTGCAAGCCCAAAATCTGAAATTTTTGGCTGGAGATCTTTGTCGAGTAGTACATTGCTTGCTTTTATGTCTCTGTGGATAATTTGTGGCCGAACCTCTTCATGAAGGAATGCAAGGCCCCGGGCAACACCTACACAAATGTTCCTTCTTGTAGACCAACTGAATTGGATGCTACTGTGGCCTGAACCTGTAAACTCACAAGGATTAGTTCATAATTAAGATAGTTCTTTTAACAATCCATACTCATACCACATGACAACGATTCAATTACCAATAAGTGTTTGTGCTAGGCTGTTATTCTCGAGATAGCCATATACCAAAATCCTGTGCTTGCCTTCCACACAACATCCATGCAACTTAACCAGATTCTCGTGCTCTATACTAGAAATCACCTTGATTTCTGTCAAAAACTCTCGGACCCCTTGTCTTGATTCAGCTGATAAAACCTTTATAGCTACCTGAGAACCATTTCTCAGCTTTCCCTGAACCATGGAGAAAGCTATCAGTCACTGAAATAGAAAAGTATAGAAAGAAGCGTAACACATGCTTTTATTTAAACTCATGATAAACTTCTGCATAAGTACTTATAGAAGAAGAAAGTAAAATGCATTGAGTTTCTCCATAAGCTATAAAAGTTAAGTGCACAAGTGTTAGGTAGCTCCTGGAAAAAACTCAATTAATTTTACCTTCTTAGTTTCGTTTCCTACAAAAGCTTATTGAGAATTTATCCAATCAGAACCTTAGTAGGTCTAAGAAATCTTCATAAATTCTAGATGATACCATATTGCTGCAATCACCTTATAGACTTCTCCAAAACCTCCCTGCCCTATCTTGTTTGCAGGACTAAAACCTGCGGTGGCATTTCGCAGTTCCTTGTAAGTGTAGATATTGACATTCTGAATTTCTGAAACATCTGTTGCAGCATATACATAGTAACTTGATTAAAATACGGAACATTTTGATCATATCAATGTTTTGTACATACTGTAAAAACAAAGCATATAAAAAATTGGCTCATGCTTCTGAGTATTGTAACAGTCTCCACCTACCCAAACCCTTTTCAAAAACAAAGATTCAAGTAATAAAAAAAAAGGAGGGGGACCCTAAAACTGGATTATTATGTTTTGTAGTTTATGGAAACACCAACAAGGACCAAGTCTTGGAACAATTCAATTGAATAAATAATTTCACAAAATCAGAAGCTCATCCATGGAAGACTACATGATATATTAAAGTATACCTAAATCAACTCCGGTCAATCGAGTGTCTGAGGAAGATCCTTTCTTTCTGAAAAGATGAAAGCAACAAGTCATCAGAGTAACCCTCCTGCTCCAATTGATCAAACCTAGTGCTGTAAATGTGAAATAGATAACTGAGAATCCTCTTGAAATCTCTCAAAATCTCCAACCCCTCAAAGGGTTCCTCAGAAAACAAAAATCCTGTTCAATTTTTAGCAGCAGTTGCAGGGAACTTCTGCTACTGAGATAATATGCAATTAAAGAAATATCTTTGCATACAAACACTCCTATCAAAGAATAATGAACAACATTCAACCCTAAAAAGTAATATTAAACATTAGTTATTCTAACCAACACGAAAAACCAAGATCCAAAGTCAATCCTTTGTTTCTTTCTTTATGAAAAGTCAACCTGGCTTATTTCTTTGCGTAACAAAGTAAAATAACATTCCATAGCTATCACACTCTTCAATTGTGCTCACAAAAACTCGAAAATGATAGAAGGGTATATCCTATATGACATATGCAACAATTAAATATACGAAACTGCAACAAACTACAATCTTAACAACTCTAAGAACCAAATCTAACTTCCTTCCCACATTTCTTATCAAATGAAATTGAACTATAACCATAGATAAACCTACATGAAGAAGAAAACCAGTTTTCTCAAACCAAGTCTTTGAAGATGTGATTTATTATAGAGAGAGAGAGAGAGAGATAGAGAGAGACAGAGACAGAGAAACCATGTTTCTTCTGTGAAGTTATGAGCTTGTTTTTAAAGCATGGAAATATGAAAGTATTTAGTTGCAAAATTAGAATAATACTTAGTAAACTTGGACTTGGACTCTGTCATAAGGGTCTATATACAAAAAATTTAATTTAGTCTAATTTTATAAAATTTACTTTAAGCACTTTTCTCTCCATATTGTTATTAATTAATACTAATATAACAAATAGAAAAATAATTATGACACAATATATTGTTAATTATGTAAATATTTTTAAATATAACAAATGCATCTTTCTATTGAGAGATTAGAACTCAACCTATTTTTCTCACCTCCAAGTTTTACTAGTCAATCTTATATTTCATTAGAAGAATATTATTATATGAATGGAAATCAAATTAATGTATTTATTGATCATATTTTAATTTGTACAATAGACCCATTAGACTAGCTGAAAGGGTGTTAGAATAACTCTTTTTTCTATATTAAACTCTAGAGTTTAATTATTAGATTACAGATTCGCATTGAACATGAGGGTTAAAACTTTAAAACAATTTGTTTTTGTACAACCGAGTATCAAATACACCTAGACTTATGGTCCACCAATCCTGATTTTATCAGACATTTGATAGGTACTCAGTTTCTTGGCAAATAATTTTGGTGGCTATAATCCAGATATTATACTCAGACATCCTAAGTTGGTCTTAAGATATTAATTATTTCACTACAAGAAAATCATGAAATAGAAATCAATTTGTAGAAACTAAAATAATTAGTTGTAATAGTAACTAAATTAGAGACCATTTTAGAAACTAAAAAGAAATTTGGTTTCTAAATTAGTTTCTACTATTTTCTATTATTGTTAAATAGTTTCTAAATTGGTATCTAATTAGCAACCAAAGTTTTTGCTACCAAATTTAGAAACTAAATAATTGGTAGTTAAAACCTTAGTTGCTAATTAGATACTAATTTAGAAACTATTTAACAATAATAGAAACTAATTTAGAAACCAATTTTTTTTTTAGTTTCTAAAATGGTCTCTATTTTAGTTCTTATTGTAACTAATTATTTTGGTCTCTAAAAATTGGTTTCTATTTCATAATTTTTTTTGTAGTGTTTGTAAAACATGATTAAGACTTAACAATGTAATTAAATAAGTATTAGGTGTGGACTTAACTTAAGATAATATTTGTTTTTAAGGAAAAACTATAAATAAAAAAAGCACATGAAGAGAAGTAATGAATATCTAACATTGAACTTATAAGTTGAATATAATCACATCTTGACTGTAGTGTTAGAGTGTTTTTACATGTAATTTAACTCTTTTTTTTAAAAACAAGAAAAAGAGTGGCCGAAAGTTTGAAGAGCCTAATAAAAAATATACCATTTTGTAAAAACAGTTTTAATTAAAATATATGTTTTCAAAGTATATAGAAATTTTCGTTATAAGATGTGAAAATATTTTATTTTTTCTAAAATTTAACTTTCATTTTATGTCATAAAATGCAGAAAAGTGCCGTAGAATTTTCAAAAAAAATCTAACTTTTATCTTAACATACCATTATAATTTAGGATGGTGATATTTTGACACTTAAAAAAATAACTATTTAACAATTTAAATTGTTAATAAATTAAAATATTTTTTATTTTTAAATTAGAATACTAATACATGCTATTCAAACTGCTTTGGTTGCTGAGTTTTATGGAGTTATACATGCTATGGAGGAAACTCAAAAGATGGGACTTACTAATGTTTGGCTTGAATGTGATTCGGTCTTGGTTTGTGTTGCGTTTACTGCTAGGACTAATGTTCCGTGGATGCTTCGTAATCGATGGAATACTTGTCTTAATTACTGTGGGACAATCAGGTTTAAGGTTACTCATATTTTTCGGGAGGGGAATGCATGTGTTGATAAGTTGGCTAATTTAGGGTTCATTCATAGAGAATCATTTCATTGGTATAATAGACTTCCATCTAGTCTGTTCTTAAAATTCTTTATATATAAGTATAGTCTACCTATGTATAGTTTTTGTTAACATGTGGGTTTTGGTCTAATCCCCATATTTTTGTATTTTCTTTCTTTTTCTTTTTTTTAATAATATTTTTTTCATGTGATGGCAGATGATTATTGTTACTTGAGGTGTCAGCCTTGCTGAGATGTCAAGTTGCATAGTAATACCTAACATGAAAACTTTTATAAAAAAAAATAAAAATAGAATACTAATAAATATTATTATATTGTCAAAGTAGGTTATTGATTACGTGTTTTTTTTAGTGAGAAACTATATTTTTTCTATAATTTTTGTGACTAAGTAGACATAACTAACAATTGTTCCACATGCCCCTTTCCTTCTACATTCCTTTACCCTTATTAAGGTTTACGACTTGTAACAACACGTTTATTCCACGCATTTCTTCGATAATATATAACCAAATTTTTCTATATGTAATTTATAGAAGGGAAATTATTTTAAAAAATAAAATCAGTTTTAATAAGTTAAAATTAATTGATACAAAAAATTAAAATAACAATTTAAATAAGTAATATTAGAGAATTTATGTAGAGTTATTCCTCATTTTCTCTTCTTATTTTTATCTTAGTCTAACAGCAATACACAATTACTTTTTTCTTTTTTTTTTATCAGCAGCAATACACAATTACTTATTAGTTATTTATTTTCTTCCTAGAGTTATTTTCGGAGTGAATTGGTTTCTCCTAATATATATATATATATATATATATATATATATATAATTATAATTTAATAATGGATTATATATATATATATATATTCTAATTGTAATAATAATAATAATTATTATTATTATTATTATCAATTAAAATCACAATTGGTTTTTATTTGAATAAAATTTACAGAAATGTGGTTTTAATGTTTTTTGTTTAAATGTAAGGGGAAAAAGGTTTTCATGTGAAAAAGAACATGTATGAAAAAAAGAAAAATGTTGAAAAATTATTATAAGTTAAAATATTTTTATAAGATAAAAAAAACTACTAAATATTAGTTTATGTCTTGAACAAGCTGAAATGTAGTAAAAAAGGAATTTAAAAAAAATATCTAAATCTCAATTGTTTCAAACAAGCAGAAATATAGGAAAATTAAATTAAATGATAAATAAAAATATTATTATGCCTCTATTCCAACAATCAAAATCGATAATTGGGCACAGAAATTAATTTTGCAGATATAATTTGCAAAAAATAAATTTTATTTCTGCACAATCGTTTTTTCATAGAAATTTAACATCTTCGATCATTAAAAATATTGATTCCAGTATACTAAATTTGATAATGAAGAATTGTCAAATTCATTATTTATATTTATATATCTATACCTATATATAAAGGGATTCATGTTAAATGCTCTTAATTTTTTTTCTTATTTTATCCTTATATTAATATTTAATTTTATTATTGTATTATGGTCATTGTGTCATTTTTTTATTCTCCTCTTAATTGTTTTTAATTTTTTTCTCATTTTATCCTTATATTAATATTTAATTTTATTATTGTATTATGGTCATTGTGCCCTTTTATCTATATATAAAGGGATTCCCCTCTTAACTGCTCTTAATTTTTTTTCCTATTTTATCCTTATATTAATATTTAATTTTATTATTGTATTATGGTCATTGTGTCATTTTTTATTTTTCTCTTAATTGCTCTTAATTTTTTTCCCATTTTATCCTTATATTAATATTTAATTTTATTATTGTATTTGGTCATTGTGCCCTTTCTTATTTTTCTACAATATTTGGTATACGTAATGGAGCGGTTTTGAATTGAAAGAGAGGTGAAAAAGCGGTATTGAATTGAAAGAGGAGTGATTATGAATTGAAAGAGATAATTTATTTTGAAAATTAATTGCATAATAAGAGAGTGTATGTTGTATGAGAGAGAAATAAATTTAATAAAATATTTGAAATAAATGGAGCAACTCTTTGAATTGAAAAAGATAATTTATTTTGAAAATTAATTGCATAATGAGAGGGAGGGTTTGTTTTATGAAAGAGAAATAAATATTAAGAAATGTGAGTAGTGATTATTACTGAGCGGTTACGACTTTCTTCATTAGTTTTCACCGTCACCATTTACATCCACTTTCTTACGAATGAGTAGTTTTCACCAGTTACATTCACTCCCTTATAAGAAGTAGTTGAGCGGTTATCACTCTCTTCCACTTCCTTATAAGGAGTAGTTTTTCACCGTTGCATCCAAAGAAAAAAAAATGCTCATAAATTTTGACACATTTTGAACCCTCTTCCTTCACGCTCCATGTTCTTCTCTTACTCTCACCCATCTTAGTCCCTATTCAATCACCACTATACAACAACAATCACTTCCTCCTTTTCGCACTTCCCAAAGCGTTCGAAGCAGAGACGTGTCTCATTTTTTTAGGATTTCAACATTTTTGTTTCTATTGCTTTCTTAATTTTTTTTTTATATTCTTGTATGAATCCTAAGCCCAGCTTTGCGGACGAAGTTTTTATGTCTACGGGTGCTTTGATCTATTAGATATTACATAAGTTGGAAGTTTGGTAATTTGTATTTAGTTTATTATTTTATTTTTTTCAACTTCTTTGCCATAGAAGATGTGGATTCAATTGATATGGTGATAGATTCTACAACTTCCAACATACAACCATTTGCATTATGTTTTGACATTGTTTGCTGGTCCATTTTTTTTAAACCTTAATTTTAATCTTGATAACCTTATAAAGTTCAATATTACACCCAAGTTAAATCAAAATTTAATATTCAAAAACAATAAAATGGAAATATAAAAAAATTAACATAAAATTTTAATAAAACTATTATCCTGCATTTAGATAATTTACATATCTTCTTATATAAATTAATATTTATTAAAATTATATAAATATATAAATAATAAAAATGAAAAAATACGAATACACAGAAAGGTCGTGCCTGTGTTTCTGCTCGTTTATATAAAGGATATAACTCTTTGTAACTACTTTTTAATAACTCTTTTGTAACTACTTTTTAATAAGACTGTTTTATTATTTATCTTATATATAAAAGATAAACTTTTTCGTGTGATTTTTCAATGAAGCTTTTTACTTTCTATTAAATTAAAATATTTATGTTATTTGAGGAAATACATAATTGCATAATATATATAATAATTATTGCATAATCTCTCATCTAAAAAATAGTTATTTAATTTTCACTTTTTTCCTTACAAATACATTTATTTTTATATTTTTATATTTTAACACATACGTGAAAGCCCGTGTATTTATATTAGTATATTAAAAAATAAAAATAAAAAGATTAAATAATAAAAGTTTTGATATAGTAAGTTACTGGTGAATATAATTCGGAGAGTGTAAATAAAATTGTGGAAGAAAAGTAATAGGTTAAGAAAATAGTTATATGAGTAAAATACAACATACGTACACTAAAATTAAGAAAAATTTATTAAAATAATAATTTTGGTACTTTTTTTTTAAATGGGTAAAAAATTAAAAAATAATACTTAAATGAATAAGTACATAGAAGCATTAATTCAAACCGAAAAAGTCTTGCTCTCATCTGAAAAGTCTTGCTCTCATTTACAATTTTGATATTCACCATTATTATACTTGTTAAGAAGTCGTGCTTATATATAAACTTTTAATTTATTTTGATAGAAGTCGTACTTTTAAATATAATTTCTATTTTTTTTATATATAAAAGTTGTGTTTTTACGATTTTTAATTTTTCAAGAAGTTATGTTACCATGTACGATTTTTAATTTATTTTATAACAACTTTTAATTTATTTTTTATTGAAGTTGTGTTTTCACACATGACATCCAATTTTTAATAATATTTCTATGTAGTTATTTCTATTTTGTGTTATGGTTAATTTTAAATTTTATTTAATATTATTTATTTTAATGATAATAAGTTATTTTTAAAAAAATTATATAACATTATTTATTTTAGAAATAGTTTTTTTCCATAACTATTTAAATTATATTTCTTATGGAGAAAATAAACAATATTGAGAAAATAAGATTACACAATAACTAAAAAAATATATATTAGTGAAGACACAAATATTATAACATAGATTTTAATTGTTTATATGAACAATTTTCTTGATTATGGATTTTGTTTCAACGAAAAGAAAGTGGTTGACATTCTTGACTATTTGTGTGTCAAAAATAAAATTTAAACTTATTTAAAAAGAAAAATAATTCTCATATTGAATAAGATGAAATCAAATTTTATAAGCTTTATAATTTGTTTGTTGTCTATAAACGAGGTCAACAAATGTGTGAATGACAAGAGGTAATAATACGATTATGATTTTCGAAACGTGACGAGGAAAATGCAGCAGCACCAAGAGTATACAAATGATCGGTGGTGAGCAAGAGAAAAAGGGAAAACGATCGTGAAGAACACGGGATAAGAATGCAGAGAGATAAAGTGAAAGAGTAAAGTAGAAAGAGATATTGTATTATTATTAGTATTCCTGTTTGAATAAGGTACAAAACAGGTAATATAAAGGAAAATGAAAAGAAACAAAAAAGGCATGGGTTATAAAAGAACAAGGCCCAAAGTAAAAGGGTTACACAAAGTAAAATAGGGCCCAAGAAGAAGCCCAGCAATAAGATTAAAACCCTCCCTTAAGCTTGGAATATATATTCTTCATTCCAGTTTGGACTTAAGATTTTTGAAAACAGCAAGGGCCAGGGGTTTAGTTAGAATATTTGCAGTTTGCATGGCAAAAGAAATAGGAAGCAATTTGAGGAGACTGGTATTAAGTTTTTCTTTTACAATATGACAATCGATCTCAATGTGTTTGGTTCTCTCGTGGAAAACCTGGTTGGATGCGATTTGAATGGTTAACTGATTATCGCAATAGAAAGTGGTTGGTGAAGTGAAGACGAGACCAAGGTCTTGAAGAATGTAAGTTAACCACTGAAGCTCACAAGTAGTAGCTGCTAGAGCTCTATATTCTGCTTCAGAGGAGCTCTTAGAAATTGTTTGTTGCTTCTTGGATTTCCAGGCGATCAGAGACTCGCACAAAAAAACAGAGAAATCAGTTATAGATTTTCGAGAGTCAGGACAAGTGGCCCAATCTGAGTCACTATAATCTTTTAAATGAATAGGACTACGGCTAGAAAGAAAAATACCAAAACCAGGGTTGCTTTTGAGATACCTTAATATTTTGAAAGCAGCTTGTTGATGAAACTTGGTGGGTGCAGAGACAAATTGACTGAGATTGTTAATGTTGAAGGCAATGTCAGGTCTAGTGTTTGTAAGGTAGATTAATCGCCCAATAAGTTTGTGGTATGCTGAGGTTTCGTCTCTATTGAGAGGAATACCTTCAATTGATGAGAGGTGGGAAGAATGCGTCATAGGTGTAGGCATAGGTGCACAGTCTTGCATACCCGTTTCATGAAGAAGATTAATAGTGTATTTTCGTTGACTAAGATGAATTCTAGAATTGTTGCGGGCTACCTTGAGGCCTAAGAAGTAGGTGAGATCACCCAAATTCTTAATCTTGAAAGTCTGGTCCAACATGTTGGTTATATTAAGAATCTCGGCATGATCATTCCTAGTAAGCACAATATCATCCACATAAACAAGAATAATAGTAGTGTCAATGTCATGACGTTTTAAGAATAAAGAATGATCAGCTGAAGATAAAATGTAGTTTTGTGAAATTAAGAAAGTTGACAGTTTTTCATACCATTGCCTTCCAGCTTGCTTAAGGCCATAGAGAGACTGCTGAAGTTTACAAACATTGTTGTTAGGAAAAAGAAGTCCAAGGGGAGGCTGCATGTAAACCTCTTTATGCAAGTCTCCATGTAGGAATGCATTATTAACATCCAATTGTGTAAGAGACCAGTTATGAGCAGCATCGAGAGAAAGGATGAGACGAAGAGTAGTTAATTTTGCAACTGGTGCAAAAGTATCCAAGAAATCAAGACCTTCCAACTGAGTGTAACCTTTGGCAACCAAGCATGCCTTGTAACGACCTACAGTCCCATATGATTTGTATTTAATTTTATAAATCCATCTACAACCAATAGTCTTCTTACCAGGTGGAAGGGAAGTAAGTTGCCATGTTTGATTGGCGTCAAGAGCATCTAATTCAGCTTTCATTGCTTGCTGCCAGCAGGTTTATTTGAATGTTTCATTATAGTTGTGTGGCTCCATATGGGATGAAATAGAAAGAATCATATGCTTAAAACTAGGTGATAAAGCATGGTATGAAACCTAATTGCTAAGGGGATAGTGAGAACTTACATTGTGTACAGCTGGCAAATCAGTTTGAAAATCTTCTAAATAAGCTAGAGGTCTCCTTGATTTTATTGAACACCGAGGGGGAGGATCAACAACATTTTCAACATTGGTGGTGGCAATAGTTTTAGCAGTATAAGATGTAGTGGAAAAAGAGATATCACATTTTGAATCATAATTGGGAGGCAGAGGTAAAGACAAATTATTTGGACTCTATTGAACATCAGTAGTTAATTAATATGGAAAATTAGTTTCATGAAAAATAACATGCCTTGAAACCTCAATTTTATGATTTTTAAGATTAAGAAAAATACAACCTTTGGTGTGATGTCAGAAACCAAGGAAAACACCACGAACAAAACGTGCATCTAATTTTTTTTCTATGTGAAGTGAGAGTGTTAGAGTAGCATAAACACCAAAAAACACGTAAATTTGAAAGAGCACAAAGATTACCATTTAGTTTTTCATAAGAAGAAGAATTTTGTAAAAGGGAAGTAGGAGTACAATTAATTAAGAAAGTTGCATGTTGTACAGCAAAGTTCCAAAACAAGTGAGGTAAATGAGCTTGAAAAAGTAAGTCACGAGTCACATTTAAAAGATGTTGATGTTTGCGTTCAACATGCCATTTTGTTCAGGGGTTTCAACACAGGTGGTTTGATGAACTATACCTTTAGCAAAAAAAAAATATTTCATAGCAAATTTAGCACCATTATCAGTTCTAATAGTTTGAATAGTAGCTTTAAAGTGGTTTTCAATATAAGCAACAAAACTAACTATATGATTACGAACTTCAGATTTATTGTGCAAAAAAAATGGTCCATGTAAAGCAAGAGAAATCATCCACAATAGTTAAAAAATAACGGAAACCTTGCATAGAAATGACAAAACACGGACCCCAAATATCCATGTGAATAAACTCAAAAGATTTTGAAGAACAGGATTTGTTTAAAGTAAAAGGAAGTTTTTTCTGTTTGGCGAGATGACAAGTATCACAAACATCAAACTTCTTAGCAAAAATATAAGGGCATTTAGTGCTCAAAACCATCAATCTTTCATTTGAAACATGTCCCATTCTATGATGCCACAAATTTATGTCCTTAACAGTACAATGTAAAGCAGGAACAATATGAGGTGGAATAGTATTTTTAAAAGTAGAATGTTCAAAAACATACAATCCAGCTCTAGCATCAACTAAACCAATCCTCTTTTTGGTTTGAGTGTTCTGTATCACACAGTTTATGGATGAAAAAATTAAATTGCGGTTAAGATTAGAACACAATCTAGAGGTGAAAATCAAATTAAAAGAAATTTGGGGAATATACAAAACATTAGTAAGGTAGAATTTTAGATTAAAGACAATAGTACCAAATTTTTAGCAAAAACATTTTGGCCATTTGGTAAACTAATTTGAATAGGTGTTATACTTTTATACGTATTAAAAGCAGATAAAGAGGTGCAAACATGATATGTTGCCCCTAAATCTAAAATCCAGTAATTTCCAATTTTTTTTATACTATTGAAACCATAAATGTTACCCGTGGGAGATTGGTATGTTGCTTTGTGTGAGATAAGCAGTGAAGGATCCCACCTAGTTCACATGAGTTGGATTTGCTGGATTGCTGTAGGAATGTTGCCTGAGCAGTTCAGACAACACTTGATATTGTTGTCCAGTGAGGTGAAAATCTCTATTTTCCTGTTTCTTTTGAGAATGCTCGGAAACAACTTCATCAGTAGTAACAACATTATTAACTTGAGCAGTTTTACCATTATAGAATTTATACCCAGGAGGTATCCATGCTTTTTGTAACAAGTGTCAACCGTATGACCATTTCTACCAGTGAGTACATGTTTTTCTGTTATTTTTATAAGTTCTATTATCTTGTCCGGGAAAATCGACTTTACAAAAACACACATTCTCAATGTGGCCATTTTTTCCACAAAAAGTACAAACACCAAGAACACTATTTCGATTGGAATTAACACTACTAATATTGGTCACAGAGAAGTTGTTAGCTAGTTGACGTTCTTGCTGAGCCACCAAAGAAAAAATCTTGGGAATGGGTGGTATAGGTTCCATTAAAAGGACATGAGACTTGATGTTATGATATTGTTCATTTAACCCACACAAGAATTGCATAGCATGATCCTCACATTTTCTTTGACTAATAATCAAAGCAACAGAGTAAGTACATTTTGTTTGACATACACACACAGGATTAGGTCTGAAATTGTCTAGTTCATCCCAAATGATTCTAAGTTTAGTAAAATATTCTGTAACCGAAAAATCTCCCTGATTTAAAGTGACTACTTCAGATCCCAGGTCAGAAATTCTAGAAAGATCTCCTTGGGAATATCTAGTTTTTAAATCGATCCAGACATCTATGGTCATATCCATTCATATTATACTCTGTCTAATAGAAGTAGAGACAAAATGCACTAACCAAGAAACAACCATGTTGTTACACCTTTGCCAAGCTGAATACGTTGGATGGTTCTTGGCTGGGCAGGGATGTGAACCCAGAATGAACTCCACTTTGTTCTTCGCACTCAGTGTCGTCACCATTGATCTGCTCTAAGAATTATAGTTTGTAGAGTCGAGCACCGATGACACCCAAGGGGGCAACAAGATTTTCATTGAGATGTAGGTAAGGAAAATTATTCGTCGATTGGCTTTGTTGATCAGATTGTGTTTGTTACTGTGAATCTTCTTCTGTCATACCTAAAAAAATAAAGAAAGAAATTAGGGCAAGAAAACAAGAAATCAATTAAGAGAAAGAAATTTCAGAGTGCACATCAAAGCTCTTCAAAAAGAAGAGCTCTGATACCATAATACTATTATGATTTCTGAAACGCGATGAGGAAAAATGCAGCGACACCAAGAGTATACAAGCAATCGGTGGTGAGCAAGAGAAAAAAGGAAAAACGAACGTGAAGAACACGGGGTAAGAATGCAGAGAGATAAAATGGAAAAGTAAAGTAGAAAGAGAAATTGTATTATTATTATTATTCCTGTTTGAATAAAGTACAGAAAAGGTAATATAAAGGAAAATGAAAAGAAACAAAAGAGGCATGGGCTAAAAGAAACAAGACCCATAGTAAAAGGATTACACATAGTAAAATAGGATCCAAGAAGAAGCCCAACGATTAACAAGAGGAATAATAATTATGTGAGAACAAGGTAGTTGAAAAACTTTAAATTCTCGGTAAAAAAAAAAAAAAATTGTCTTATCTATTGTAACTGAATGTAAACAAATTCACAAATAAAAACATGATGCATAATTATAAAGTTTAATTAATAGAGGAAGAGTTTATTTTAAACTTGATAACAAATAAAAAAAATATGGTTGAAACTTTCCAGATATAATGTTAGGTAAAAGTGTGATTGTTTTAAAATTTAAGAAAAAACACCAAGGAATATGATTTTTTTTATAGTGCCTATAAATTATTATATATAACTCATGAGATAGAGAGGACAAATGAAATAAATTATCAATTAATGTTTAAGCATATTTTCATTTCCCAAAGTAGATATTACAAATATATCTATCACGAATAATATGAGTAAACTTATTGTATGTGAATGTTTTCTTAATTAAATATTTTATTATTAATTACATTATAAGATATGAGTTTTTATCTAATGATTGAGAAATTATATTAATAGATTGAGCTAAAAAATGATTTGAAATTCAATATCTAAGTTATAACATATTTTATCTCTCCAAAATATATAATTATAAAATTACGAATTTTCAAAGTACTAAAATATTATTTAACTCGAATATGTCTTGATTTCACAACCAAATGAAGATCATGCATTGCAATGATTCACAAAAGTTGAAGAAATGCAAAATTTATGTCTGTGACACAATCATCATGCACATGATGTCCTACCCAACCTACACCAATCTTTCACCTTAAAAGAAAATAGTGTTCTCAACAACAAACCAATAAAATAAAACAACAAACAAGAATACAACAAGAACACATGAAGATTGTGAACTATTAAACTACCTAACTAGTTTCATCATCTAAAATATGATATAAAAAGCTTCAAATCATGACTGAAAACAGGGCAACCATTGAATCCAATGTTTGCAAAATGCATCTCAAGATCATTGAAAACAAAGGGTGTGCTTGAGACAGAGCATTTTTTCTTAGATAAAAACACTTGACATTAGACATTAGACATTAGAAAATGGTTTTGACAACGTTTATCTCAGCCATGTTCCTAGCTGCACTAGCCTCTAAAATCATTCGACATTGGCTTGTGAGAAAATCTCTTTTTGGTCACAAGAACAAAGGGCTTCCTCCAGGCCCACCAAAGTGGCCCATTGTTGGGAACCTCCTCCAATTAGGTCAACTTCCACATAGAGACTTGGCATCTTTGTGTGAGAAATATGGACCCTTGGTGTACCTAAAATTGGGGAACATTGATGCCATAACCACCAATGATCCTAACATTATACATGAAATTCTTGTTTCCCAAGATGATGTTTTTGCCTCAAGACCAAACACTCTTGCAGCAGTTCATTTAGCATATGGGTGTGGTGATGTTGCATTGGCCCCTTTGGGTCCCCATTGGAAGAGAATGAGAAGAATTTGCATGGAACATTTGTTAACAACAAAGAGGCTTGAGTCCTTCTCCAAACACCGTTTGGAGGAAGCCCAACACCTTGTCAAGGATGTTTTGGGCCGGGCCGAATATGAGAGGCCCATTAACTTGAGGGAGGTTTTGGGTGCTTTCTCAATGAACAATGTGACTAGAATGTTGTTGGGAAAACAATATTTTGGGTCTAAATCTTCAGGCCCAGAAGAGGCTATGGAGTTCATGCACATAACCCATGAGTTGTTTTGGTTGCTGGGTGTGATATATTTGGGTGACTACTTGCCAATGTGGAGGTGGGTTGATCCTTATGGGTGTGAAAAGAAAATGAGGGAGGTGGAAAAAAGAGTGGATGATTTTCATTCCAAGATTATTGAAGAGCATAGAAGGGTTAGGGAATGTAAGAAGATGAGAAGAGAAGAGGGTGATGGAGACATGGATTTTGTGGATGTTTTACTATCTCTACCAGGTGAAGATGGAAAAGAGCACATGGATGATGTTGAAATCAAAGCCTTGATTCAGGTATCTTCATAATTAATTTTCTTTTTTATGCTTATTTTTGTTGTTGTTTATTTATAAATACACATAATGGGAAGGAAGGGATAAGATAAACTATTGTATAATAATAATGGGAACTTATCATGAACAATTTTAAATGTAGATCTTTCTAGCTATATTTCCAATCACATTGAATAAATTCTTACATACTTTATACTTTGAAACATTAAACGCATTTGATCTAGTATTTCTTTACAAAATATCATTATAACTAAATTTCAAATACACTACTAATTCTTATAAATATCAATTTATTTTATTTTAGTATCCCAATTTTTTTTTAATTGATTTTGAAAGTTCTGAATTTAAAAAAGTGTTCTTTGACATTGATAAAAATAATTAGGAATGACAAAGTGCTAGTCCACCATCATTTAGGTACGACAAGTCAATTTTATGAACTCATCAATCCAGCAGGTCGTAAACAAGGTAGGATGCGTTAGTCTGCCCTTCTTTATTTTTGACACTTCTGAAGAGGAATTTTATGCTTTTGAAATTAAAATTGGTAGTGATCAATGTTTTATATAAAACTTTATTTACATTATTTTTTTATACTTAATTTGATTCATTGAAGTATTGTTGATATTTACTTTATTTTGTTAGACATTAGACATTATTTGATTAAAATATTAAAGTTTAATTCAATTTTAGTGTTTTTTTTTTTATTATCCAAAAAGTGATATCAATAACTAAAATCAAGTGAATAGATCCAAACAAAAAAATTACAAAAAAAAAACTTTATTTTGAAAAGTAATGAATCAATCCGTCGTGACCCACCTTGTAACGGAACGAATTACTAATTTCAACCCGTATAACATTGACTCACTTGTTTTGTCATCCCTAAACATAGCATTATCTAATAACAATTATGTCATAAAATATATTGAAAAAATATACTATTGTAGTTATATTAGAGTCATTTCCTGTAAAAAGATATATGATTATAAAAAATAAACACTAAAGATACACTATCACATTAATTATTAACCAAAAATAATAAATACTTAACGTAATGAAAATTGTTTAGGACATGATAGCTGCAGCAACAGACACTTCAGCAGTAACGAACGAATGGGCCATGGCAGAGGTAATCAAACACCCAAACATTCTCCAAAAAGTCCAACAAGAACTGGACTCTGTGGTTGGCCCAAACAGAATGGTGTTAGAATCAGACTTGCCCCACCTTAATTACCTGCGCTGCGTCGTACGTGAAACCTTCCGCATGCACCCCGCAGGGCCGTTCCTCATTCCGCACGAGTCTCTCCGCGCCACCACAATCAACGGCTACCACATCCCCGCCAAGACACGTGTCTTCATCAACACCCATGGGCTGGGCCGCAACACGGAGATCTGGGACAACGTGGGGGAGTTCAGGCCCGAGAGACACTGGCCCAGTAATGGGGGCAGGGTTGAGATTAGTCATGGCGTTGACTTCAAGATTTTGCCTTTTAGTGCTGGAAAACGAAAGTGCCCTGGTGCACCCCTTGGGCTCAATTTGGTTTTGATGGCTTTGGCTACACTCTTTCACTGCTTTCAGTGGACCCCACCAAAGGGCTTAAACCCCCAAGACATTGATACTACTGAGGTTTATGGAATGACCATGCCCAAGGCTAACCCTCTCTTTGCTGTTGCTGTTCCAAGGTTGCCAAAACATTTGTATGATTCATGTAACAATGTTTCTAATTTGGAATCATTTTCTTAGCTTGGTGGAGTTGGGATAAATAAGTTTAATCAAAAGAAAAATGTATTTGTTTTATTTTATTTAGACTTTTAATTGTTGTAACTTTGTTTCTTTATATTTTATCAAGTTTTTAAATTATTTACATGGCATTGAGAGGGAGAAAGAGAGATCAAGATAACTTTGAACAGAAACAGAGAAAAAGAGATAAGAGGAAATGAAATGGAATTGAAAGTTGAGTTCAAATTACTCAGACCAAGTTTCCTATTCTACAACCAACAAACTACCAGTATTGGTTAACTTGTTCTACAGATACCTACCTCATAAGCTACTGTTTCAACAAAGAAACTATAATACATATATAAACATCCAAGTGAATGAAGCAGCATGATGAAAAGGGATTCAAGGTTCCCTTATGTATGTAGTTTGCCCTTTCTGTCTCTAGCAGCTTGGATCTGATCAGCTAGTGATACTTCTTTCTGCATTTTTTCTCTCTTGATAAGCTCTAAATCCAATTTATTCTGGGCTGGAAAAATGCAATTAAAAGTGTCTTCCTCTCTAGCTAAGTCACCATTGGTGTTCTCACTTTTGTGAATCTAAATACAAGATAAATATGGCATCATTACAAGCAAAGAGGCATAAATAAAAATAGGTTCAATTGAAAATTTGGTTCCTTACACCATCTCACATAATTTTTCATTTGTCCTTATATATGAAATAACCTCCACATTTTAGTTTCTACATTTGACATCGTTTCTTGTTTTTAGTCCCTATGTGAAAACAATTTATATTACATTTTGATCCTTATATAAAAAAATTCTGCATTTGGGTCAATGGTGTCCCTATATTAGATAAATCGTTTTTCATTTTCGTCCCTATATGAAAAAAATTCTTACATTGAAATACGCAATAGTAATAATTTGTAAAAGAAAATTCATGTAATGGCCAAAATATTTTTTCATGCAAGGACTAAAACGAAAAATGTCTTGTATAAGTTCTAAGTATATTATTTAACCATAAGAGTATAACAAGGGGCTTGGCTTATAATATTGGAATGAAAGTGTTGGAGATCCTAGACTAGAAATATGATCAAATAATAGAATATAAGTGGCTACAAACTTTACATTACTAGCCGGTTTTGTGAGATTGAACTAGGCATAGACTTACTTTCTATGATGGTATCAAAGTCTATCTTAACAAGATTTTTGATAGACCTATCGTACCACTCACTATCTGCACATATCAAATCCCATATTCAAGATATCTAATCCTAAATATGAGGGGGTTCGGAGATCTCGTATCAACAAGAAATACATGGTCAAGTAACAGTTATAGTATATAAGTAGGAATAATGGTCATCTTACTGGCCAATTTTGTAAAGATTTTGAATAATTGACTTAGGCCTAAATCCACTTTCTAAGAGACAAAATAATTAAGGTCATTATAAACAGCTACATAGCATAGATGCTTTTAAGAGCTATACTACACATCACTCTAAATGACATTTTCATACTACTTTCTAAATGGCTTATTCCTTATTTAATTGAGCTCCTCTCTCTCCCTGGTCTAAAGACCTATTACAGGATGTGTTCTAAGTTTCTACTGATAATACAGTGAAAAGTGTTTTTAATTGACAAAGCAACAAATTAAATACCGGATTTAACAACTAGAGTTTCTTATTTTTGTACTCTAACAGAAGAAACTTACAGACATTCTCCTCTATCTTTCAAATGATCTAGGATTGTGTAGCTTAGCCAATGTGTTGCATTCATATATGCGATCAATAAAAGAGGAAAAACAAAACCTTACCTTAGTTGATGGATTGCAGGGTCTGAACTCTTGAGTAACTTCCAAGGAAGCTTTGCCTTCCTTAGTATTTTCGCAGTGATGGCTCTTTATATTTCCTTTTACTTTAGCCCTCTCTTGACGCTCTTTTCTCTTTCGAGTGAGGATGACCCTTTTAATTGCTTTTATCCGAGCTGCTTTCTCTGCTTTTACCCTTGCCAACTCTTTTTTCTTTGCCTTTTCTGCAGTACGCTGAAATTGACGCAGGCGAATCATTTCTTCTTGTATCCTTTCATAGCTGTCCCAGTCAAGTTCTTGTTCCCCACTCCCTCCTTTCTTAGCTGCTTTGGCTATGTTTTCCCTCCATATTAGGATGATATTCTTTGCTCCAGTAACTGCCATCAGCTTTTCTCTTTGCTTTTCCCTGGCCAGCATAAGTTGATGGAGCTCTAACTGTTGTCTTATCTTATGGTAGCTATCCCAATCTAGCTCTTCCTGACCAATCCCTCCTTTCTTGGCTGCATTTGCAATGCTTTGTGTCCATGAAAGCAAAAAATCCTCCCTTAACCGTTTTGACTTCAGCCGCTCATGCCAAACACGTCTCAGTGAATCGCTTATCTTTGCCTTGGTTCGATAACTGCAGGAAGGTTGACACTTAATGAATATCATAGAATGCATAGCCAACGGCTACTCATTTAATATTCATTCCATAGACAAGATTAAATACAACCAAAAAAAATTTGTTGAACACTACCTACCAATGAGTGCAAAATATATTTGAGAGTGTGTACCATAAAGATATGTAACTTTCAGGTGCATTGAGACTGAAAGTATGACGATAATAATCTCAAAAAACAGTGTAGAAATCTCAGATATTACTCAGTACTTACAGGAGAGCAACATGTATGACAGAAATGAGAGTAAATAATGTAGAATGACCTCAATTGTTAGACATATGAATTCATATATTATTTAGTCAGACAAACAGAAATAAATAAGAAATCAAGACATCATATATCTTTAAACAGACATATTATAATCTAAGAAATAAACATTTTGTTTCTCTAAGCTAAGTAACATACAATTCGATGCCATTTTGACAACCTTACTGCCTATACTTTCCGACCACAATTGTGTAAGGTAGAAACTTCCACATGACCCAAGTCTTCAATCTCAATAACTTATAGTCTCCATTCTTCCCCCCTTTTCTGAATCAACAAAGGAGTAGGAATACTCTTCTTTGGTTAACTCATCCACGGTATTTTATTTCCCATTGATAAACTATAATTTTTCCATGGTTGAACATTACATTCTTCTTTGAGGAAGCATACAGAAAAACAGAAAAAATTATTAGATTACCATGACAGATATGTTTACCTATGAGGATGGGGATGTTCAGCCATCTTCTTCCTTACCTGAAATTTGGTCAAGGAGAGAAAGGAAATAAGTAAATATTAGTTACATGGTAATTGAGCTACCTAGCAACAGAAAAACTATGTTGTAAGGTGGCTAGAATTTGGTTAATTATATGAAGAAATGAAGGAACCTAAAACAAAATTATAACAGCTAAAATCACTGGAACAATAAGCTAGTCAAATTGAAAACACTTGTAAAAGGAGGAAACACTCCAAAAACTAAATGACTCTTACTTGACTTCACCTTAGGATCCCTCAAAGCCTCTACAGTTCTTTGCCTGATTCGCTCCCGGGTCTCTGCATTGTGTCCGGAATCACAATCACTTACAAAAAAACTAACCAACTACATGGTACACACAAGGCTTTAAAAGACTGTCTGCAACCACGATTTTGGCCACAACATCAAGGATTTTCAGGGTTCATGACTACAATTATGGCCACATCGACCACATTTGTCCACAATATAAAGAATCATTACAAAAACCCATTACCACAATTTAAAACCTTGGATACACACATCAATGTCAATTGAAACATAAACTACCTGCACTGTGTTTCTTTCCTTTGTTCCAAGGAACTTTCCCACTGTTTGCCAGCCCTATTCTCATTCTTCTAATCCTCTCCTTGAGCACCTCCTCACTGAGGGAGTCACCAAAGCCAACCACTTCATCCCCATTGTCCAAATAATCAGAGTGATCAACAACAGCCTCTGAGGGGTCCCCATCACCACCATTACTGAGTTGAAGCTCCTCAATGGGGAGGACCCTTTGGGAGGAACAAACAAAGGTCAACTTTGAGGGTGCAGCCCTGGGCAGAGGAAGCACTTGCAATATTGCTGGAGGGTGAAATGAACAAGTGCAATCCACCATGGTGGGTAAAAGAAGGCGTGAGTCAGTGTTGGAAATGTGGAATGAAACGAACATGGCTCTCACACTGACACAAGAAATTCAAGTTCAAAACTTTATAAGAAAAAGTCAGAAAGTTGTTAACTTTTGCATATGTTTATACAATATACAATCTAATCACATACACAACAAATGGGGTGTGTTAAATCCAAGTCAAAAAGAGAAGGAGAAAGGGAAAGAGATTAGGAGTGGAGTATGAGCGTTGAAGCTGTGGATGAGAACATGAATGAAAGGGAGATGAGAGCTCTAATCCTATCAAACCTAACCAATCAACTTTTTCAGTGGGTTTTTGCCTACAAAGGTGTCCATTTTTTTTTTTTATTTTTTTTTTTAGGGTTCATGTTTTCTAAAATAGTCAGTAGTTTGATTTGAACAATTTTGTGTTAGTTCTCAGTGCTAAATTTCATTTGAACTTTTCTAAAATTAATAAATTAAAATAATATAAAAGATTAAAAATCAAATTTCATAGTTGAATAATCAAATCTAAATTTTAAAAAATATTTCTTGTATTTCTATATTATTTTAAGAAAATGTAAACATTAAAATATAAAATAACATAAAGTACAATCGTTTTTTATTGTTAAATTTGATTTTGCATTTGTTTCTTGGATAGGTTTTCTAACATATAAGAACATAGATGATTTAAAATGTTACTATATGGTTTTCACCTAAGACAAGTTTGACTAAGTAGGTGGAGAGCATACTACACAAAAATGAAATATATAAGGTTTTAACACTAGGGTGACACTAAGTTACATGGAACATCACTCTTTAGAAGAATGGATGTCTAGTGAGAATGACGATTCTATTATCAAAATTTTAGGGAGCTTAACAATTAAATCTTTAGATTTTAAAACTCGTTTTTTTATATTCGGAAACTCTTGCTTCTTAAATTAACTTTCTACTAATTAAAACTACCTAGAAAAAAGCATTTGAGGGTTGAAACCCTATTATGCAGTCTAAGATGATGGATTGTGGAAGTTAAATGGACTGGCAGCTAAATGAATAGGAGTTTGCACCGAGAATGATAGATTTTTGTGAGGAATTGGAGTAATTTTGGTGCTAGGAAGTAGAAAGAGGTTTGACCAACTTTTTAAGGTTTACTAGACCTTGAAGGCTCTTTAACAATAGGAGATTTGAGAGATAATGAGTATCGAATTCACAGTTATTCAATATTTGAAAATATTTATAAATCTAAATATAATGTGAGTCTCACCTATTTATAGATGAAGATGGGGTAGCTTGCTCCTTGAACTATCGTAAGTTTTTTATTTTCTATAAGCAAAATTCCAAATTTTTGCTTCAATTTTAAATATCATTCAATAATTGAGTTGCAACTACTGCGAAGATCTTCATAGGAAAGACCATCCTCTTCTTTGTCATTAGACGAATAAATAGATGTTAGAAAAATCAGGAAGGCGATAACTTTGTCTAAACACTAGTGCAAAAAACGCATACTACAACGACTTTCTAGGTCGGTCAAACGAGAATCGATGTAAACAAAAATGCGGTGCATTTTGAAAATATTTGGTACAATTACACTGGTTCGATGGTCCAACAGGTAATATACTGGTCTAACACTTAATTTTTTTTAAAACTTTTTTTTTTTGTGTTAGCATGGTATATTACATCGGCTAGATAGCCCAACCGGTGTAATATATCACGCTCCCACTTAAAAAAATATAAACCTTTTCTTTTGTTTGAGCAGCATATATTACACTGATGGATGACCCAACTAGTGTAATATGTACCATTCTGAGTAAAAAAAATATATATTACACCAGTGTAATGTATATTTTTAACCTGTTTTCAAGCTCGCGCCTCACTGCTCATTCGCGCTACTACTTTTTTTACTCCATTTTGCTCTTTCGTCTTCCACCGCCGTTGTTCCTTCACGCTTTCATTCTCGCTTCTTTGCCTTCGTTTTCATTCTTGCTTCTTTGCTACTCTAGTGTGCCTCCATTTTTCTTCCTCCACCGCTGCCCTCAACTTCGTTCATCTCCTCTCCATTCACCACCCCTTCAAAAATTTCTTTCTTCTTTGCGGCCATCACTCTTGCTCTTCGGTGCCACCGTTCTTCCTCTTCAGTGCCACCGTTCTCCCTCTTCGTTTCCACCAATCCTTTCGTCGTTGTGCCTCCATTATCGCGCCACATTGCCCTTGTTTCGCAACCACAGCTCCTCCGTTCACGCTCCAAGGTGAGTTTTTTATTTTCAAATTTTGTAATTTTATTTTTAATTTTTAATTTGTAATTTTAATTTTAATATTAGTTTTAATTTTAATTTTAGTTTTAGTTTTAATTTTAATTATTAATATATTTTTAATTATTTTTATAGATAATTTTTTTCCTGCTTGCTTTCACTACCGCCACCACAGCTCATCAGTTCACACTATAAGTTAGTTTTTTTTTTTTCAAACATGTTAATTTTAAATTTAATTATCAATTTAGTTCACAATTATTTATATAGATGATTAATATTATTTGTATTTGAAATATATTATATTATGTTGAACGTCTTGGTATTGGATTCAGGGGTGATTGACCCTCGACAATTTGTTTTTTTTTTTTATCAACAATAAGGATTGAATAACAGGAACCACTTAAGGGATGGTTCAACCCTTATACATACCTATATAATAGGAACCCTCGACAATTTGTAATATGTTTTATAATGTATTATGTTTGGGATATAATGTTGCTTTAATTTTTATATGTTGAACGCTTTGGTATTGGGTACAAGGGGTGATCAACCCTCGACAATTTGTATTTTGTTTACATAAACTAAAAATTAGTTGATATTGATAGATTAGTTTTTCTATTACATAGTATTAGTCATGGATCGAAGTTGGATAAATGAGAGTCATATCAGTAGTGTATGAAAATGACGTCAAAAAATTTCTACTTTGCTCAACGGAATGTAGAAGCTGTAAATGGAATATACTTTTGCCCATGTGTTAATTGTGTGAATGGGAGATTATTAGAAATTAGGTTGATAAGAGAACATGTTCTATGTGATGGTTTCTTGAAGAATTATATAAAGTGGATATGGCATAGGGATTTTGTAGACGTAACACCTCTATCTGATAGTTAATATTCTAATATACATTTTGAAGATCACATGGAGGACATGATTCGTGATATTGGAGAAGATAGTTTCCAGCAAGCACATATGTGTGATTCATTGAAAGATGATTCTAAAACACCTCTTTATCCTGGTTGTTCAAGTTTCACACGTTTGCCAGCAATATTAAAATTAATTAATATTAAGGCAAGAAATGGGTGGACCGATAAAAGTTTCACTGAGTTGCTCAAGTTGTTGCATGAAATGCTTCCAAAAGATAATACATTGTCCACCTGTCATTATGAGGCGAAGAAGATATTGTGTCCGATGGGTATGGAGTACATGCATGTGCAAATGATTGCATATTGTATAGAATTTTTTTGAATCATTGCACAAGTGTCCAAGATGCAGGGTATCATGATACAAAGTGAAGGATGACGAGAGTGAGGAAAATTATGTGAAAAAGGGTCCTTCTGCAAAAGCATTATGGTATCTTCCAATCATTCCGCAATTTAAACGTTTGTTTGCCAATGTTAATGATGCAAAAAACCTCAGGTGGCATGCAAATGGAAAAAAATCTAATGGATTATTATGTGATAAATGCCAATGTGTAGTTTTTATGATTGAGAAAATTGAACACTTTGGAACTTAATTGTTGCTTAATGTAAGAAAATTACCCTAATATGAGAATTATTGAAACTGATTATATATTTTGAACCAAGAAACAAATGAAGAAATTTAATCTCAATTTTTGTCTAAATTGTAGATGAATATGAAGCATTGAAAGAAAGAAAGCAAAAACTTAATTAGATCACAAGAAGATTTAGCTCAAGCTTAAACTGTCCAGATTTGATTAGAGGTGCAGTACTAATCTAGCTCAGGCTAGAATTGCTAGCTCAAGCTAAAAATGCATCGAAAGATCTAACTTAAGCTAAATTGGCTCGCTTGAGCTAAAGTTCAATATATAAATTTTGGAACAAGGTGAAAACAAAAGCAGTGGAAAAATATTGAATTTTTATAGAGGGAGATTAGTGAGAGAAGAAAATGAGAACTCTATTCTAAGAGAAGAACTTGCTCTGATCAGCCCTTCTTATGCAATCCAGATCAAGAATGAAGATTGGAGGAGTTGTCATGAGTGGCTAAGTGATTTCTAACTTGGGATTGAATGTAATCTACTTTGATCAAATGTATTCTTGGTGATATATATATATATACATATATATATATATATATAATTCTTTTTTCTACTTGTTCTTGGTATTTTCGTTTCATGCGTATTGCTTGATTCTATCTGATCAATGGAGTCTTGATTTTGATCCTTAAATTTAACTGGAAAGTACTTTTAAGGATCTGAAATAGACGAAAATACTTGATAACTTGTAATGCTAGGAATAGATTCCAGGTTATTGATTGCATCATAATTTTGTTCCTAAAGTTGGATGATTTGTTAAATACCTGAGGAATCAGTGTTTGAGAAATTATCTTATGAATTTCATCTGTGAGGAATCAAGGTGAATGACTTTAAATTAAGCCTCAAGAATAAGTAGTTTTTAGTATTATGTATTGTATTATTCCAAAATACAGATGATTGAAATAGACTTAATTCAATCCCAAGTATCTTTATCTATATTTGATAAGTTATTTTTGTTTTTGGTTGAATCAAACCCTAAACCTTTGAGTTACTTGTGAAATCTTTAATTTGGTTATGAACAAGTTCTCAACAATTATTTTCTATACTTAATGAGTTTTATAATAGAACATCTTAATTAGAGTTGTTCCATGTAGGTTCAACATTCGTACTTTAAAGAGTACTATATTACATTTGATTCGGTACACTTGCCGGGAAAAATCAACATTATGACATGTTGTCGATTCACCGCAATGGAAGAAAATTGATTCTTTGTTTCCTGAGTTTAGGAGTGATCCAAGAAATCTTAGACTTAGTCTTGCAACAAATGGTATGAATCCTTACGATAATTTAAGTAGAAAACATAGTTTGTGGTCAGTGTTAGTCATTATTTATAATTTTATCATATTGGTTGTGTATGAAGAGAAAATATATGATGTTGTCTATGATGATATCAGAACCAAGACAATCTGGAAATGACATTGATGTTTACTTAAGTCCATTGATCGAATACTTGAAGCTTTTATGGGATCAAGGAGTTGAAGTATTTGATGCATATGAGAAGGTCAATTTCAATTTGCGGACATTGTTATTTTGCACCATTAAGGATTTTCCAGCATATGCGAATTTGAGCGGTTATAGTGTTAAAGGACATAGTGCTTGCTCGATATGTGAAGAGAACACAAGTTACCATCAACTGAAATATGGGAGGAAAACTTTTTACATTGGGCATCGAAGGTTTCTAAAGTGTAATCATCTTTATCGTAGGTTAAAAAAAGCTTTTAATGGATCTCAGGAGGACAAAATTGCACCTCCACCCTTCATTGACGAGGAAGTGTACAACCGATTCTGTAATGTGAATGTGACTTTTGGAAAAACATTGTGAAAAACATATGGAAGAAGAAATCTAGGGATGGCAAAGCGGGGCGGGCCATGCGGGCCGGCCCGCGGCCCGCAGGTAAAAAACGCGGGGCGGGATGACCTTTTCAACCCGCTAACCCGCATTAGCCCGCAACCCGCGCGGGCCAGTTGCGGGGCGGGGCGGGCTGGCCCGCAAACCCGCAAGAAAAAAATATTGACACTTAATAGCAACAGAGCAACCTAAACTGGGTCATGCCAATTAAATCAATTTCAAACACGATAAAGGAGCAAGACACCAGTTAGAGAAGGAGAAGTAAGCAGAGGGTATTTTAGAAGTTACCGATGACCAAACCATCAATTGAGCCAAAAGTTATCTTATTTTTATTGTATTATTTTTATGAAAAATTAATTAATTAATTGTCATTGTTTTAATATATGCAGATGACGGGGAAGATTATAATTACGAAAAAATGGATGAAGGTTCTACTAAGGTGGCATCCAATGTTATTGAAATGGAAGAATGTCAATAATGTTTATGTTTAATGCTTTTGAATTAATGTTTATGTTTAATGTTTTGGAATTAGGTATTTTTAATGTTTTGAAAGTGGAAGAATAGTGATATTTGATATTTATCTTAATGTTTTGATGTTTGACTATATTTGAAAAGGAAGGAAAAAAAATTAGGTTTGATAATAACAAATATATAGGTTTAATTTGACAATTTTTTAATAACAAAATGTAAAAAAATAAATATTTAATTTAAAAAAAAAAAGAACGCGGGCTGGCCCGCAAACCTGCGGGCCAGCTCTTATGCGGGGCGGGTCGGGAATTCTAGCCCGCAATAACTTTGCGGGGCGGGCCAACCCGTCCCGCATTTTTGCGGGCCAAACGCGGGGCGGGCCAATGCGGGGCGGGCTGGCCCGCTTTGCCATCCCTAAAGAAATCCATATTCTTTGAACTTCCATATTGGTCAAAGTTAGATGTTAGACATTGCATAAATGTAATGCATGTGAAAAAAAAATGTTTGTGATAGTATAATTCGCACGTTGTTGAATATTAAAGGAAATATGAAAGATAATATAAATGCTCGTAAAGATCTAGGTTAGATGGGTGTTCGTTTGGAGTTGCAGTCACAACCACATGGTAAACGAACATATTTGCTTCCAGCATGTCATACTTTGTCAAAATTTGAAAAGTTAAGTTTTTGCAAGTGTTTGTGGGGAGTTAAAGTACCACAAGGATACTCTTCAAATATTAAAAGTTTTGTGTCGATGCAAGATTTGAAACTTATGGGCTTAAAATCTCATGATTGTCATGTTCTCATGCAAGTCCTTCTCCAGTTGCTACTCGTGGAATTTTACCAAAAAATGTTAGACAAATTATCACTCGCCTATGCATATTCTTCAATGCTATTTGTAGAAAAATTATCGATCCTAATAGCTTAGATGAATTAGAAAATGAAGCTATCATTATATTGTATCAACTAGAGATGTATTTTCCTCCTTCATTTTTTGACATCATAGTGAAAATTAACAATGCTATCCACTCACTAACTTGTATCACTCGACTATTTAGTAAAAGAGGGAAGAATTGCAATGCACTCAAGAAAGATTTGCACTCTAAAAACAAAGTTCTACAGTTGGTAGCAACACCTCAAGTGAAATATGACAAAACTCTTACACTTGCTCACCAAAGATCCCTACAACAAAACTTAAGAAAATTTGAAGGACAAGCAAGAAAAGCTCAAAAGAAAGAACGCTAAACCAAATGGGAAAAGGATAGTGACAAAACTTTGAGAAGACAAACAAGAAAAACACTTTAAAATAATACTGAAAGAAACTTACTTAGACTTTTAACTATGAAGTTTTTTTTTCTTAGAAATTGTAAAAGCAAGAAAGATAAAATTCCACAAATATGAAAACAATTTGCCACATAAAAAGAATCATTTTTTTTGTAATTTTGAACTTGGAAAGTGAATTGCACTAACTTTGTTTTATTTTTTTGTCTTTGCTTTTGTTTTATGGATACAAAATGTCCATAATCTTGGCATGCATATTTTAATTCACTTTCAATTTTCACAAATAGATTGGGATTTAATTCATATGATCACTTGAATTCTTTGTTTGGAACTAAATCAACCACTTACTCAAACAACTTCTAATTTGATTTTAGCTCTTCACAATTAAAATCAAAATAAGTAGAGTGGATTTAAGACTCCTAGAACACTAAGAACATATGACTCAAGAAAAAGATGTAAGGAAAAAAAATTAACACAAAATAAAATTCAAAAGCGGAATTTAAAGTACTTAATGAATAAAAAGCGGAATTGTAAATGACAAGGAAAATAAAGGCGGAATTGAAATTGCTTGAAGGTAAAAGCAATAATTTAAATGTGCTAGAAATTAAAGGGTCGAAATCAACTCAAAGCAAATAAGCACAAAATAACCATGCTCTGAATACCACATTATATGAGTTGATTTTATGATTGCACATTTTAATTGGTTGCTCTTGTTGATGATTTTTTATTTTTATCAATGCAAGGTGAGAACTCAAAGAAGATCCCCATTGGACACGAACTTAACCAAGTGGTTAAATAAGTGTGAAGGTTCACTTCAGAAGGGCAAAGAGAAAAGGAAATTATAAGGTGACAATGATGCATCAGAATTAGAGACAAGGAACAAATAAAGAAGCAGAACAGAGTAAAGAACAAATTAAAGAGAAGAAGACATATATGGAAGGGAGGTGGTGCAAAATAAAGAGTAAAAAAGGAAGGGGTGAAGAAAGCTTATGGGAAGATGAAGTCACGTCACTTGGAGCAGAGGGACTCCAAGATGAGTGATGCAAGAGTCGTCATTTGAGATATTACCCACTTAAGATAAGACTCAAATAACTATAGCTGCCACTTGAGATATTACCTACCCAAGATAAGACCCAACATGAACTCACAAGTCTCACAAAATCACTTATGTAGAGTTTCTTTACTATTCAAATTCAAGTTGTCAATGCATGAGGCAAGACACCCTATTTATAGAAATGACTACCTTGGTGGGCAAGAAAGGGGAAGGGTAAAAGAGTCATATGAAGGAGGGTGGCCAAGGAGGGTTGACCAAGGTCAAAACCGCCCCTTGGCTAGGTCTTCTAGAAGGTAGGGCAATCTTCCTAATCCTAAATGCCTTGTCTTGAAAAAATGGGCTTGATACAAGCCTACTTCACTAATTACACTCCCTTTTATGCCATGTGAACTTACTCTAGCCTATTTTGCTATTTAGACCCCCAAAGTGAGTCCAATTTATTTACAAACATGTTTTTTTCTTTTAAGAAGATCATAAGAAAGAACATTTGGTGTTCAGGTCTATGCTCAACTCTTCTTTTGGTAAGGTTCGTCTGATATTTGATGGGGTCTTGACTTGATTGCTGAGATGATTGCTCACAGTGTGAATTATCTCTTGAGTCCTTCGTCATCTTCTTGGCTACTTGGATTGTATCAGTCCAGGCATGAAACAATGTGTGAAGGTAAAAGCACACGAGGTGTGAGGGTGGTTTAGAAAGACCAACATGAAGTTATCCAAGCACATTTGTATATTTTGAACAACACCGATGATGCTCTTCGTTATATAGATGCACACAAGATGTTGTTAAAGTCAATGAACCCTCGTGCAAATGAGAAATGGTTGTTGACTGAGTATAACAAGACCTTCTTGAAATGGTTTAAAGATAAAATTGGTCAAGAAGATTCTAATATTGAGGAATTGAAATGGTTAAAACAAGGACCTAACTTTGATGCAATAACATGGACTGGGTACGATATTATTATGATGTCTTTTTATAGAAAGACTGAAGATGAAAAAAGTACCATGCAGAATAGCAGTGTTACCCTTAAGGCAGAGCCTATGCACTTTACTAGTTCTAAAGACAATAATCTTATTGTGGCTACTCTAAGTTACTTTGGAGTAATTGAAGAAACGTGGGAGGTTGACTACGCCAAATTTGTAGTGCCTGTATTTAAGTGTAAATGGGTTAATTTGTAGATGATTTAAGTTTTACTTTGGTTGATCTTACAAAGAGCATGGAGGGAAGATCCTTTCATTATGGCTTACCAAGCAAAACAAGTATTTTATGTGATAGATCCTTCTAATGAAAGGTTGTCAATTGTCATACATGGGAGAACTGAACATGATGTTCATCCACATGATGACTCAAGGGTCCAATCTGTGGAGAAATCTTCATTCTCAAGACAATTACCTCCTTTGAATAACGAAAATGATGTAGATGAAGTACATGCTACAACGCATGATCACAATGAAGGAATATGGGAGAACATTTTAACACTTCCATAATAGAAATCAAGTATTTTTTTTATTAGCTTTTATATTTAAAATTAATTTGTTTTATTTAATTTAAATATATATCTTAAACTTGTTTTTATTCTTTGTAGGTCGATCACATGACTGAGTCATCAAGGAAGACTAGGGATCCAACATGACTGAGAATTCTTGTGATCAGGCGTATAGGTAGTAATAAGGTTCCAGTTCAAATAAACATTCAAACTGACAAGGTATCACACCCTAATCAGACTCAATTTGTAAGTTATTTGGGAGTCTTAGCTCGATCTAAGTTCTCTATCTTGACCCCTGACTGGAACCACGTATCAGAAGTAGACAAGAATCTCATATGGAAGGATATTTGAGTAAGTTATTTATTTAAATGTTATTAAATTATTTGTCTATTGAATTTACATACTTTAATGATTTTTTTTATTATAATTTGTAGACAAATTGAGTTTGAGACTTCGAATTTGGTTCAGAGCAAAATAATGTCTTCAGTAACTACAAAAATGGAGGCAATTCAAGATAAATTTGACAACTCATTACATCTTTGGTAAATACAAGGACAAGTCTCCTTGTGAAAATTATTCTATAGATGAAGAGACATGGTCTCAATTTGTTCAAAGTCGAATGGATCCCAAACGGGAGTTTGGTGAACATTTCATTATATATGTTATTAAATCTTATCATGGAATTCATAATTTATGTGTACGATGTACTTACAAGAAAAGAGGAAGAAATCTCAGATGATTGCACAAAAAAATGCTATCCCCAACAGACTGTCTCGGGGAGGTTATGATTTGTTTTAGAGAGAAGAATAATAGAAGAAAAGTTAAAAAGACAACAAGCAAAATTTGGTTATGCTGAACTTATCTATCCTCCATCCCCTCTTAGTCAATATGAGAAATGAAAGTTGGCTAGAACTAAACCAGGGGACTATATGACATATGAGAAATCATTAGAGATTTCTCAGCGTATTGTAAGTTCATAATTACTTGTCATATTTTTAGTGTTACAAACTTATCATTATATATTATTATATTAACACATTGTATTATTTTTTATAGAATGAGCTAGTGGAGCAAAGATCATAGGGAAGTTTTGTTCCGAAAGGTCGAGATGACATCTTGACCGTGGCCATTGGCATTGAAGAACACCCTGAGCGTGTTCGCACGACTAGTTTTGGTGTTGGTGTTAGATAATATTTAGATTAGTTTCTCGACCTAGTTTTTCTGAAAATGCCAGTTAACAGATGATGAATCAATTAGCTGCACAATTGATAGAGAGACTGGTTGGACAACTGACTAAGAGCATAAAAGAACAAGTTACTCAAGAGTTAATAGCTGAATTCGAGCAAAGATATAATCCAGTTGAACCAATGGATGTAATTTATGCTTGTGGTTGAGCTAACACCAAAAGTAGTTGTGATATGGAGGACTTTGAAGATGATAACACTGAATCCTCTTATCAGTGCAAGTTATGTGTTGATTAAAATCCTCCTCGTGTAGTGGCCATTGGCAGAGTGTATCCAGAATGTTCAACCATCCACATCGTGCCCATGCATAATGATTTTTCTTGAGTGGTGGTTGTAAAAGTTAGAGATGCATCTGTTGCAGTTTCAGTGCCCACATCAAAGGTTAATACAGTGGTGGAGAGGCATTTAGAACATTTATTGCATGGCCTACACATATGATAAAGACCATTTTAAAAAATTATCAGGTATATTTCATTAAGGGTTATTAGTGTTAAAGTGGTTTTTAGATTTATACTTTATATTTATTATTATGTTTTACAGGACTCTGCTATGAGACAAAATGAACCAATTGTGTTCCTTTAAGCCCTCAAATCCAACCACAAGTCCAACCGTATGTGAACCCAATCCAAGAGTTGGTTGGGGTTTCACATCAAATGTTTTAAAATTCTTGTATGATTCCTTGGGATGCCACATTATTTGGGGTTGATAATGGTGGTATAATATTGTACATAACCATGCAAGATGTCTTTGAAATCATCTAGGGTAATCAATTGTTGAACATTGCAGTTATTCAATTATGGATGATGTAAGTACCTTTAATAATTACATGTTATTTATTCTAATGATGTTTCATGAATCGTGTCACTCATATTTATATTAACAATGTAGGTATATAAATCAAATAATTATCAACATGGAAAATTTTGATACTTATGGTTTCCTTAAGCCCCAATCCATACAGAAGTCTGGGAATAAAAAACTTAATTGTCAGACTTACATTCAAAGATGGATTCAAACATCAAGAAAAATGTTTTATTTTGCTCCTTTTATAAATGGGTAAGTAAAACTTGTTACATTTAAAATTTACATAATTATAAAAATGACTAATGAAATGTTTTATAGTAGGTCTCACTGTCAATTGATGCTTATTTGCCCCATTGACAACTCTGTTGTCTGGTTTTGTTCACTGCATAGAAAAACCGAGTCAAGATATGAAGATTGTAGTACAAAAATATGTTATTGTAAGTCATATAATTTATTGTGAATTACTAATGATTTTTATTTTTTTCGTGCAATCAATGTATGCAGTGTCTTACGGGTATGTCCACTTCATCATCACAAACTCTAGGTTGGATTTATCCTAAGGTTATTCACTTCTTCATTAAAACTATTAAGTTTTACTTTTTTAGTTCAATTAAATTAATTGTTAATGATATTTCATTATAGTGTAATAAGCAACAAGGAAACTTTGAATTTAGTTATTATGTGATGCATTGGATGTAAATCATAGCACGTGTGAGGATTATAGACTCTGGGGAGCAGGTATTATGTGATTTTAAATGATCTAACTTCTCATTATGGATATTTAAAGTTAGTATGAACACTAATATACTCATACATTTCTCAGCTTTTTGAAGATTTCGCGCCACTAAGCACAAAAAGTCTTTGAAGAAATTCGCCAGGAATGGGTTAAGTACTTTCTACAAGTTAGAAATCAAAACATGCAATGATTTGTAACATGCAATGATTTGTAACTTTCTAACATATGTACATTTTCATTAGATGTAAATTATACAATTTTGATTAGTTTCAATAGCAATCTTTATATTTCTCTGCATATACAAATCAATATGGCTAGTATTATGGTTTTTTTATATTTATAGGTTTGTAAATTTGAGAAAAAGCATATTTTATTAAATTTATAAAAAAAACTGACACATTTTACACCGATTATGACCATAATCGGTGTAATATAGGGCTCAATTCACTAAAAAATGTGCTTTAGAGACACATATTACATCGGTTATTACCTTAACCGGTGTAATATGTGACCTCGATCATAATTCAAATTTGGCTGTATATTACAGGGATTACTCGAGCCAACCGGGTAATATAAGAGCTTAAAATGTGCAATGGGTAAGCTGACATATATGAGCTTACCCATTGGACATTTTAAGCCCCTATATTACACCGGTTGGCTCGAGTAACCTGTATAAGATGGGGCTACATATAACATCGGTGGCTTAATCGATGTTATATGTAATTCACATTTTACAATGCCCACATCTGCACCGGTGTAAAATGGCTCATAGAACTTATGTAAAATGTCATTTATGCACTAGTGAAATAACAAATCATGTAAAACACAACTGTTGTGTCTCTTAAATGATACAACACTCAACAATCTAGTTTTGTTTTTCATTTAACATGGAACAAATATAATCAGACGATAAGCGAATAGAAGTAAGCTAACATCGTACTTAACATAAGCATATATGCTTATTCTGTGTTATAGGGAATGTCCATCTATCAAAGAGATTCGTTAAAGGTATAAACTAAAATCGACATGAAAGATCTCTTGGATTTCGAGTTGTTTTTTTTCAAAAAATCCCTTACATTGAGCATTGACAACTCTAGAAAGATTGTCTACCTCGTATGAAAAAAAATTAGGCCAAGGCATACCTCCCAGGAAAAGATAACCATATTCAGTTATTAAGTAGATTACGTAAAAGAATAATAAAGCATTTAATGTTGTATGGAGTGCATTTAATGCATCATACTCAATCAAGTTCGTCAGACGCAAAAAGGACATCTAAAAAGAGTTGAAGCTATTCAATGACTATAAATAAATCCATAGAATACTTTCTTCAAAGCATATATAAAGTAACTCAAAGAGAAGAAGAAAGTGAAAGACTACAAACACTTCTAAAATTTTCGAGCCAACAAACAACTTCAAGAGAGCACTATTACTATTCATTTCAGTAAGCTAGAAGAAAGTATCAATCTTATATCCATCAACAAAAGGTCAACCTCTCTAGTTAGCAAAAGAACGTGATAATTTGATCTCCACTTAAGCAACCTCTACATCCAGGAGTGGTTGTTTTGCAAATAATACTCGGTTATTAGTTAGGAGTGGCTATTGTTCAAAGAATACTTATTTAAGCTAGAAGTCGCTTATGAAAGAATACTTGTCTAAGCTAGAAGTGGCTTGTGGAAAGAATACTTGAACGAGAGCAACAAAAAGTGACTTGTGAAAGAATATTTGAATGGGGCAACCATGAGTGGCTGCAAGTTGAAAGAATATTCGTTAAGCTATGAGTGACTTATGTTAAGAATACTCATTAAGTTAAAAGCGCATTGTGTCAAGAATACTTGTTACGCATGGAGTGTCTTGGATCAAGAATACTCAAGGGGTTATCCAGGAGTCACTTTGGTAAAAAATACTCAAGGGGTTAGCCAAAAGTGGCTATGTGCCCAAATAATTCTCACTTTGTTCTTGCAGTATTAGTATGCTTATTAGAACTCAATATGCTACTTAAGAAAGAAATAAACGTAATCTATTGTGACAAACAAATCAATATAAAAATGTTGTGTGAATTCTTTTTTTTCTGTACTTCTCTATACTACACTTTACTTGTATTTGTATCAACATAGAAGGAAAGTTGTGACATCCATAATTTTACCCATATATAATGAAATAAAAGTAAAACAAGCAATATCTAATTACAAATAACATATACTACTTTCTCATATGTGTATCTCAAAAGAAATATCCCTCTTCATAGGGATTTAATATATACATCAAAAATTTTAACAACAAAACAAAACATTCAAATAAAACTATCTCATTCTCCAGCTGCTCATTAAGGAGCTCTATTACCTGCAATCTTATCTACTCCCGTGTAAAACATGATCATCACAGATAAAGAAACAAACACAAACAAATAACAGGGTAAGCTATCTATATAAAAAGTTTTGATATAATTTAAATTTCAAATTAATAAGCATAATTCATCAATTCTCATATGATTTCTCAAACAAAAAAGTGTCTATTACATTCATAAAATTCATCTTTCATATGTGAGACTTTTACTGACTCACAACACATAGACACTTGACTCTACTTCCGGAAGACTCGTGTATTGAAATTAGCATCCAGAGACCTACACCTGTCATACTACTGATGTGAAACCCACACAACCATGCACATAATTATATCAATATCTCATCATCTCATCATCTTCATATGACAGGGTAAATCCATTTGATATGCTCTGATAAGTTCTTTCAAACCTCAGACTTAGCCAAATGGACCTCCTTCGACTCTCACCAACTGATTAACTTCATCTATGTGATTTCATTATATCAGTAGAGTCAGGATCGTCTCATTCACAGGACACTCACAAATCAATACACCCTAATAACAATCTCAACATGGTATTTCCTTTCCTGAAAATACTACGTCTTGATCACACTTGAACCTCATTACATACATCATTTAACATATCAATGCACCACTCAATCACTTCATATTTAAACTTTCTAAACAATCCAAATATATCTCAAACTTTACTTAAACACATAATTAATTCCAAATATATGCTCTTTAAATCAATCATCATCTGAAATCACACAACCACTTCTCATCAAACATCTCACTTAAGTAATTCAACAAAATATTCAAAAAGAACAGTTCAACTCATTTATATTATCATTCAAACACTTTCAATTCTCAATCACAAACACTTTCAACAAATTATTCACCTTAAAATCAATATAAAAGATTCAAAATCAACCATTCCAGTCAATATATTACTTTACTCTTCAAAAGAGACAATCCTGCAAGCAAAAACAAACGTCACCTCCACATCCAAAATCTTCTAACCTAGGGTTTTATTGAAATTAATAAGACTAGCTTCCCTGAACTTTAGCTAATGCCTCCAAATCTACCCAAAAGCTTAAAGGTAATTAACCTGCACCATAGAGTCCTAATCAAAATCTAACTATATAACTAGGACCTTGAGTTAACAAAGATTAACCCTAAAACTAAAAGAGTCACATGTAAAACTCATGTAGAGACAGCCCTATCATGTTCAAAATTTGACTCAAAGAAAAGGACCAAAAATGAACTTACTCTGTTTAGGATTTTGATCGGGCAGTTCATTGCCAGGAGTCCAATGACAAACTCCGATCGTCAAACTGATAACCGAGGATGTCAGAATCATAGAGAGAAGGAGAGGAAAGGAAAAGGGTACAAGGCAGTCGCTGCTAGGAGTCTAACGACGTACTCTGATCGTCAAACAGATGAACGAGGAGATCAGAATCTTAGAGAGAAGGGAGAGAAATGAAAATAGAAACTTTTAGAGAGATGGTGGTTATTTTAAAATGAAACCTGAATAACTGAATTTTCTATTTATATGTCATTTTCTTTTAATAATAAAATATTCAGGTATCATTTAAAATATACCACTTTTACTCTAAGGTTATTTTCTAGATCCTTACAAAAGTCGTTGAGTGAACAAGTGCAACTAAAATGTTTAAACAAGCATATTTGTTATGTACTAAAGTTGAATTTCTTACACTTTATCAAATAGATTTACTATTAATGGATTATTCATACATACATAACCTTTGTTTGATTTACTTCACAACCACTTGACATATAAAACTATCATCTTAATATTTCCCAAAACAGACAACATTTGTGAAAAGTGCCTACAAGTTTTCAAAAACACAATTCAACTTTCTCTTCTTATTTTCTTTTCTTTTCATAATATATATATACACATATATATATATTTATATATATATATTTATATATATATATATATATATTAGAATTTATGTAATTTAATATAAATAAGCTAATGTTTTTCAATGGGTAGTACTAGCCTACTACTTCAACTAATTCATTAAGTGATCAGAATTTTAAAAATAGGTTTAATTAAGTTCCAAGTCTCTCATAAATTTGAGTGTTTTCAATTGAGTTCTATTATTTATTTATTTATTATGTACTTCAATTTTTTATATTTTTAATTGAATCCTTGACGTTTAATTTTTAATTAACTGGGTGACGTGGTTGTTATCTTGTTTTGTCATTTTGCTTACTTGTCTCCCCGTGTTAATATATGTGAGGTTTTGTGGTCAATATAAAACGATATTACGATTAATGTAAAATGACAAGTAACTTTCATTGCTTTCATTGAAAACATGGTGGCTAACAAAAGGTTGTTATTCTCACTTACATCAATGGTGGTAGGGATGATTGTCCCTTAATCGTTGTACAATGATCTTATTATCCATCACATCTTTAATAAAAATAATAAAAATATTTTTTTAACAATAATATTATTTTATATTAATTATAAAATCTCACATTTTGTTAATGTTAAGATAACATAACAATCATGTCGTTAAAAAAATATTAAACAGTTGAGACTGAATTAAAAAATATAAAATTATTGAGTATTCAATAGAAAAAATAAATAATAAAAATTCAATGAAAAATACTTTAATTTATAAAAGACTTAAAATTTAAATCGATTTATCATATTTTATACTTTTGTTAGAAATCTCCATAAAAAGTTTTACATGCATTTAATTTTTATTACTATTTATTAATTTAATTAATTCTTGATGATATCTTAAATAAATACGCTAAATTTAAGATTCAAAAAAATCAAACTAAAAAAATTATGTAAATATAAAATTAAACCAAAAGCATGAACTTCTTAAAATCAAGAATCTAAGATTGTAAAAGAAATTGTTACTTTACCTAATTTGTTAGTAATATATTTGAAAGTGTTATCCAATGCATTAATATATGTGTTGAATATTTTTGAATAAAAATATTTTAAAAATCTTACATTGAACGCAACCCAAACACAGCCAGTGTCTACTGGGCCTATAAAAAGGCCCAACATTCACTACGGGTATATATTCCCAAATATCTTTTTCTTTTTTCTCTCTTCACTCAGTATCAGTCTCTCTTTCCAAGAAGAGCGCCAAATTAGGGTTAGGTTAGGGTTTAACCGTTCCTACACTCCATCTTCAATCTCTTCTAAATTCCAATCCCAATCGCAATGGATCTGACCAAGAAGCGCAAGCTTGATGAGAACGGTTTCGGTGATTCTGACCCGCTTAAACTCTCTCCCTCCGAGGCGCGTAAGCTCATCGAGCGCTTCACCCCGGAGCAGCTCCTCGACATCCTCCAGGACGCGGTGGCGCGCCACGCCGACGTGCTCGCCTCCGTGCGCGCCGTCGCGGACCCCGATGTGTCGCAGCGGAAACTTTTCGTACGCGGCCTCGGGTGGGACACTACCACCGACGGGCTACGCTCGCTTTTCTCCGCATACGGCGAGCTTGAGGAGGCTGTTGTAATCGTCGACAAGGCAACCGGCAAGTCCAAGGGCTACGGTTTCGTCACCTTCCGCCACGTGGACGGCGCGATCCTCGCCCTGCGAGAACCCAGCAAGCGCATCGACGGGCGAGTGACCGTCACGCAGCTGGCTGCCGCGGGAAACTCCGCGTCAAACGCTAACGCTGCTGATGTTGCGCTAAGGAAGATCTACGTGGCCAACGTGCCGCCGGACCTCCCGGCTGATAAGCTCCTCGCGCATTTTTCTGTGTATGGTGAGATCGAAGAGGGACCGTTAGGGTTTGATAAACAAACTGGAAAATCAAAAGGGTTTGCGCTTTTTGTTTACAAGACTCCTGAAGGGGCTCAAGCTGCGTTATTAGATCCTGTGAAAACTGTGGAAGGAAGGCAATTGAGTTGTAAATTGGCGATAACGGATGGGAAGCAGGGGAAGCGAGCCGGACCAGATTCGGGTCAGGCGCATGGGAATGTTCAGCACGGTCATGGGGATGGAGTGGGGGCTGGAATGGGGATGCCTCCTGCGGCAGGGTCTGGACCGGGCCAGTATGGCGGCCCGCAGTATGGAGGACCGGTTGCGTTGGGTTCGTATGGTGGTTTTGGTGGACAGCCTCCGTTGGGTAACCATAATCATCCTCTGAATTCGTCCAATCCCGTACCCGGTTCAATGGCCGGTGCTGGAGGATACGGTGCTGGGATGGGTGGGCCTTATGGTGGATATGGTGGGCCGGGCTCGACGGGCTTTGGTGCTGCAGGTGGGTTAGGAGGAGCTGTTGGAGGTGCCGGTGTTGGTGGTGCGCTTGGAGGAGCTGGTGGGGGTCTTAGTGGTGGTGCTGGTTCTTTGTATAGATTGCCGGGTTCTGGGGCTATGCCTGCAAGCGGTGGAGGATATCCGGAGGGTGGTCATTATGGTTTATCAGCTTCGGCTGGATACCAGAACCAGCATCATCCTCCTTCTGGTGCTTCTCCTGTGCCTAGAGTTCCACCTGGTTCGATGTATCCGAATGTGCCTCCGTACTACTAAAGAGGTAAAATTGTTTGTTCATGTTTCTGAAATTCTTTGAAGGTTGTGTGGTTGAAATGCAATTAGTTCATATGTTTTCTTTTCCGTTATATTTCTGTGTGGACTGCTTGGTTTTTAATGTGTCTATCTGTTCGGTGTGTATGTTATGAATACTGTTGGTTTTCTTTTGCCTTGTTTTAATTTTTGATTGTGTATTGTTCATGTTTTTTAGACCGAAACATACTTAAATGATTTGTGTTGTTGGGGATCATGTTGCAGATTTGTGGTTGTGAACCGAACATTGAATACTGTGATTCTCTTATGCAACACTAGCTTGCTAAATTCAATATTGATAGTTCGTGAGCTTGTGATGAGATGCATATCAATGAAATCTAGCGTGTAATTCAACTCAGCCTTCTAATTTGTTCTGTTTTATATTATTCTTTTTGTTTTTTTATTATGTTTTGATTACTATACGTGAATGAAAGTTTATTAGGTGCTGGTTTAATTTATGTTCCAAATAACTTGGATTATCATATGTGGCCTGATATTGCAGTTTGATCGTTTTGCTAGCACTCATCTTGTTTGTAGTTTTTTGTATTCTTTTGTTTGTCTTCCCCAGCTTCTCTATTAATATTATGTTGTTGCATATGTTTTGTATTTGTGTTTTCACTTTGCATTCATAATTTCGTGGTGGTTGTGTTTGTTTATTGATCTTACAAACTATATTGTTGGTTACGCATACATGGTACCTTGACATGGGCTGTTTGTTCATGTAGTTCTGACAAAAGGGTGAGCAATGATTTGTTTTTTTTTTCTTTTCTTGTTTTTATATTATAATAATGCTCTTTGGATGATGGTTGTGAAATGATGAATTGAGTTGGATGGATGTTTGATTCAGGTGTATCATCGCTTATTGGGTGCAGATGCTTTGTGCCTCTGGTGATTGCGTGAATTGCAGACTATGTACTCTGGTGTAATGAATGTGTTAGCCTGTTCTTTTACAGTCTCTTGACTTCATCTGTCCCCCTTTTAAGCCTTGATTCATATGAATGTTATTAGTTAAAACCAGTTGAGATAGACTAGTTTTGTACTTTTAGATGGATCATCTGGGCTGTTACAGCCTTTGTTTTAATTATATAGTTCTGGATTATGGTAATTTTATTAGCTGAGTTTGTACTTAGTCACATTTTCCTGTGGTTAGTTTTAACAAAAGTTGCTCAATGCTGCGGTTGTTTCAATTGTTTATGTTTACAATATTTTCTAATGCAGTGTTTTAGTCATGTTGATTTGATGCTATGGTATTCTCATAATTTACTTTATATAATGTTTGTCAGGTTGTAATAATTTACTTTATATAATGTTTGTCAGGTTGTAAGTGAAATGGCGTCAGCAAGTGTATAATTATTTTCTAACGGAGTGTTTATACTGTATATTTGATGCGTGGCTATCTAATAATTATCATTGTAAAATGCAAGTAATGTAACTATAGTGGCGTTCACAATTTCTAGTGGTATATCAATTTTCTCATCCAATAAGCAATATAGTAATATTTCTTTCTTACACTGGGGATTGTAAACATGTTCTGGTAATTTATAATAGTGACCATTTTACTCAAAAGCTATGCCTGGAATACTCGTTGTATCTTTGCAAAATAATTCTGATAATGGGAATTGGTGATGTTCTCTGAAGCATGTGTATTTCATTGTCAATGGAACCCATACTAAAACGCTTGTGGGTAAACCAATTACGTTTGCTTTATTTTAAAAAAAATTATGACTGATGAGATTAGATGTTATTTGGGATACACCAGTGTTTACTTTCAGTGCTGGTTAAATAATTTTCTTTCCAAATAAAGTAAATTTTTAGGGATTGTCTTCCCCTCTCAATATATCCGTGTTTGTTTCTCAACTTTATCAATTGCTTGTGAAATGTAAGATGCAAGTTTATTAACTTCTTATCTTATATTATATATTATATGTTTTCACGACAATATTCCAATATTTTAAATTGTTCAATAATAATAAAATCTTATCCCACCAGTTAAAGTCAATTTCATGGATCTGATGACATTAATGGACTTGGATAAAAGCCTTATTTTTATTGATATTAATATCCTTGTTTTCCTTTTACCCCATATAAGTTTATCTGGTTTTATGGTGGTATAAAAAACATAATCTTTGAGCTTGGTCGTTATTTTGTTGTCATAAGTAACCTTAAATATTTTTCTCCATTTTAGCCACTCAGCATGTATGCTGTGAGTGACATTTTCATGTTTTTTTTCCATCATTAATATTGATTCCTGTTACTTGAAATTTCTGGTATTACATCATCTCCAATTTTCATTATTGGTATTATTAAGCTTTTAATATTTTATATTCTTTAGTTAAATTAGTAACATGTTGATTTAGCTATATTTTTTTTAAATTGCTACATTTTGTATGTTTATCATTGTTATGTAGCTATACTTCTTAATTTTAACATTGTATGTTAGTGCATTTAATATTTTATCATTGTTAATATAGCTATACTTAATTTTTTTAAGATCATATATAGCTTTTTCTAATTACATCCTGCCAGTCATTAAATCTTGGTACTGTCCATATTTAACTTAAGTAGGCTTTGGATGTATCTCTACTGTTTTGTATTTCCCATTTCTGGGCACTTGAATGGAATTACTACTCTTTGTCTAATTGTATCAGGCGTGTGCTGTATGAATTTATTGTCAGGAGAGTGGCGAGTTATTTCACTAGATGGCTGTTCACTGTCAGTGGTTGCTTATACTCTTGAAATCTACTTAATTTTAATCTGTAGTTCTCTTACTCCTTTAATATTGTGCATTATCGTCTTTTCATTGTCTGGCTTTGAGTAAGTGTCTGTCAGACCACCTTGTACCCAGTGTTGGTTTGTGAAATTGCGAACTCCAAGGAATTGATGCTGTTATTTCTCATCTTATAGGATTTAGATTGTTTTTGTGGTTGATGACGAAGGCCTTAGCATCATCTTCTGTGTATTGGCATGAGATTATTGACTGCTAATGTGGAGGCTGGATGAAGAACATACTGTTTTGCACTCTTTACTTTAGCCAGATATTTTGTTTATAACGACAAAGAAGCTTGATATTGATGAACATCATTGCTTTCTTATGTTTTTGCTTCTCTTCGTAACCCAAATCCTTTTAATATATGGTTTGGCAAACAATGAATTCTTAAGTCTAACAAGATTAGAAGTGGCATAAGTTCTTTTCTTGACAAGGGTCCAGGGGTTATTGGATCAATCATTCGGGCAGGATTAACTTGCATTTTCAAGAGGTTGATTCCAGAGTTGAACCAAAAACAATGCTATCCTAAATCTACGAGGATGACATTTCTCAATTCTTAATAGCAGTTTGATCTTTTGGATATGGATTATGCATCCATTCTTTGTTTTCTCTGGAACTGAGCCTGGCTTACCCAACTATTTTGATTCTTCTATACCCTTTCCTTCCAAATTATGCTGTAGCATGCATAATTGCATATTTGTAGAATTTGTTTGATGCTTCTTTATATATTCTTACTAATTTTGTGTTGTGCTTTCTACTCTATCTTCAACCTTTTGGGTGATGGTTGCTTTGACGAATCTTGGCTGATGCTTGCTTTTTCGAATCTTATGTTGTGGTCCTTACATATCGGTACTTTATCCAAATTTTAACATTCTTTGCGTTAGATTAATAATATGCAGCTTTGAAATATAAGACAGATTATTTATGTCGAATTTCATGTTCTGTACTATTTCTTTTCCTTTAGGATACTCATACCTGATTATTCGCAGTACTTTTATTTGATTAACCGGCTTCATTTGCGTTGAATTGAAAAAACGTCTCTATCATTAATCTTGTAAACCATTGTGCAGATAATGTTATTTTTAATATTTAATTTAGTTATAGAGATATATATTGTATATTGAGTAGGAATCCCTAAACAGAAGAAAATAAGTTGTACTGTACTAATCACTGTCATTGGCTGTATTTCTGGTTAAATGTTGCTCCACTCAACATGTTGGTTGCGTACATCTGGTTGGTTGGTTGAGCGTCATGTGGCGGAGCATAACTGAGTAATTGAAGTAAGAAACAGTCAGTGGCCCCGTATCAGTATCAATCTTCAAACATTGTTCCTGTTGAAGAATTGATAATGCGTTCTCAGACTTCTGGTAGCGGAGGGCATAGTGCTGCACCTGTCCTAATTCTGACATCTGACATTTCCTTAACTTATTAATGGAATTAATGAGTATTGCCACTTTGTTTTATATCATAAAATATTATTTGAGGCCTTTTTTATATTTCATTTTAATTTATGATGCATTGTGCTTGATGTAGGCCCTACCGAATCCTGGGGAACATTACTCAACATTCTCCATGTAGGATGAAATTTAACTTTTAAATTTTAAATCCTTAATTTCAATATGGTAATTAATTTTTATTATATGTAAAGTGTATTTTAAAAGTTCTTATGAAAGTAAGCTTTGGATATTTTTTGATTTTAACGATAATTACAAATTCAATTAAAATGGTATTATATTTAAGCATGTTTAAATAATGAGAAAGGAAAGAGCGGTGAGAAATAATAAAGGAAAAGATAAAGTAATGAGAGAGAAGTGACAGAGAAAGGAGAATTTTAAGAAACTAAAGAGAGTGTGGATAAGAAACTAAAGCCTGAACGATTTTAAAAAATTGGGGGTATTTACAGAGAAAAATTAAAATTGGGTTTCTTTCGTTATGATTGTCTTGGGTTTATTCATTCGTTTCTACTCTTCAGTTTCCCCATTTTGTCTCGGTAGTGTTGAAGGCGTGGTGTATTGTTTGCTGTGTGGTTAATGTTTGTTGTTTGTCATAATGCAAAACAAAAAATTCAAATGATTACATATGTTGATGTGGATAATTATATTTTAACATTATAATTGTTAATTATATGTGAAAAAGTTTTTTTTATGTGTCTTCCAGTTGTGGTGGTTGATGTTGGTGATGGAGGACATCTAATAGAATTCTCTTCTTTCTTGTTAGTTTTGTAAATAAATTTTTAAAAAATTACAAAAAATATTACAAAGAAGTAGAATATTTTGTATAGTAGATTTCTTGTGTAAAAAGTATGAGTACAGTGGACCTTCAATTAGGGTAAATTGGATGGTTAAAATCCTAGTTCCTAAATCAATTTTATCATCCTAATTAGTCTTAATTGGAGAGTCAAAAACTCTACAAAAGAGGTCAACATATGACGAATCACCACATGGCCAAGAACAAATCTACCAAAGTTTATTACTTATAAAGGTTTGATACAAAAAATTGTTGGATGTGGAACTAGAGAATGTGTAACTGCACCTTGTACAATTTAGTTCCACATCAACAAGTATAAGGAGCTTATGCATTTTTAAATAAGACCTCTTCCTTCCTCTTAAATTTAGTTTGAATTAAACTTGAATTGACTATATTATTTTTCTTGTCTCTTTGTTTTTTAAAGTTATTAAAAATGAGAGTATTCTTCTAAATTCATTCCTTGAAAGTGAGGGTCTCTAGTGAGCCTTGGAGTGTCTTCCATGGGTTGGGTTGTTTGTTGGTAGAATAATTGTGGTTACTGAAACTAAGTAATCATATCTTCAATACTACAGTGGTTAAGTACATATGAAATGTAAAGATTTTATATTATTTTTTATTACGTCTTTCAACAATATTACATTACAATTGTTATCTGATTGTCAAATTCCTATCTCAACAAAACATTTTTTAAAATAGAAAACAAAGGTAAGAGACGAGAGAGTGAGGGAGACGTTTGGAGGTAGGAAAAAAGGCATATGAAAGTATAGGGTAAATTAAATTTAGACATGAAATTTGAAATTTTATAATTTTAAATATAAATAAAATTATTATTTCAATACTTTTAAATTTTTAGTTTTTTAACTAAAAACTAAATTTTATTTTCTTTAACTAAAACAAGAATTTTTTTTATGTCATTTATTTAAACAATATATTTTATGACAAAACGTTTTAAATTTTCCGAAAAAGTTTATTCGCCTTATTAAAATTTTTAAGCCTAACATATTATCTTATATAAATTACATTTTTTATTTGTATTATTTGTAAATAAAAACATGATTATGAACGCATACAATAATTTTTTAATACAGATCTTATCATATCATGATTCTCTCACACAATCATACCATGAAGGAATAGACACTTACCTTGATCCATGAGTGATCCTACTTGAGCAATTACTTTATCTCCTTTGTCCCAATCTATCTCTTAGCAATTCCGTTTTTGTCACACACTTTCATGATGGTTATCAGTGAGACAACTATTATTTGTAGAGAAAGAACTCTATAACCTTTGGTTCCCAATCTCCATCAGATGTAGGTTTTCCATTAGGTATATCATCAGATATATATTTCTCACATTAACCAATGGACCCTTTATTATATTATTATTAAATCATATTTGGGTCCAAAGTCCAAACTCTAAGTCATGTGAGTCACTTTATAGAAATTAATTTACATAATTTCTTACATTCTCCCACTTGACTCATATGAGTTATAATACTTTCATGATTTAATAATTACATAAATGTGCATTTAAAAGGTCTTACATAAATTGGTTCTATCATTAATCAAGATCAATGATACAAAAATAATAAGAGTCATGGCGGTTACATGTCATTTCAATCAACACATTTCCTTCCATGTACTACTATATCATTCTTTCTCCTTGATATGACTTTATAGTGAGAAATCCATAATAGGTTCAAGCATAATGTCATTTTTCATCAATAACAACATAATTTGTTTTCCACAACATAATTTACATGCATATACATAAAGTAGAAAACATAAATTTCAGAAACTTTATTTATCAATAAGCTCAGAGTGTCAAATAAGCATTAGTAACAACATTCATCATTCACTAGTAGACATAATGCCCATATTTACAACATGACCAATAAATGTTTTGGGCGGTAACCTTTTTGTTAAAGGGTCAGCAATCATAAGATCAGTGCTAATATGTTTTATTGACACTCTATGTTTCTGAACTTCTTCTTTAACGACAAAGTATTTCAATTCCATATGTTTAACACCTTTGGAATACTTGTCGTTTTTAGAAAAGAAGACAGCTGCAGGGTTATCACAATAAATTCTCAGTGGCTTGAGAATACTATCAACTATTCCAAGTCCTGAAACAAAATTCTGCAACCAATTAGCCTGAACTGTGGCCTCAAAGCATGCCACAAATTCAACCTCCATGGTGGATGCATCAATGACTGTCTGCTTCACACTTTTCCATGAAATCGCTCCTCCGGCTAAAAGATACACATAACCAAATGTAGACTTTCGTGTATCCACACAGCCAGCAAAATCTGAATATGTATATCCAATCACCTCAAGATGATTAAATCTTTTATGAGTAAGCATGTGATCCTTTGTTCCTTGCAAGTATCTTAAAACTTTCTTTGCAGCTTTCCAATGATCCAATCCTGGATTACTCTGGTATCTTCCAAGCATACCAACTGCAAAACTAATTTCTGGTCGTGTACAAGTTTGAGCATACATTAAACTCCCAACAATAGATGCATAAGGTATATTCTCCATCTGTTTCCGTTCCAAATCATTCTTTGGACATTGCATGAGACTAAATTTGTCTCCTTTCTATATTGGAACATGAGATGTTGAACATTTATCCATTATGAATCTCTCTAAAACTTTGTTCATATATGCTTTCTGAGACAAACCTAATAGTCCTTGTGATCTATCACAGAATATTTCTATTCCTATTACATAGTATGCCTCACCCATATCTTTCATCTCAAAGTTATTAGAGAGAAACTTCTTAGTCTCACTTAATAGACCAAGATCATTAGTTGCAGGCAAGATATCATCAACATACAGAATCAGGAATATAAACTTGCTCCCACTGACCTTCAGATATATACACCGATCAACGATGTTTTCCTTAAATTCAAAAGACACAATAGTATCATTGAACTTAAGATACCATTGTCTAGAAGCCTGTTTAAGCTCGTATATTGATTTCTTAAGTTTACACACCATGTGTTCCTTTCCTTCTTCAATGAACCCCACTGGTTGGTCCATATAAACATCCTCTTCTAAATCCCCATTCAGAAAGGCAGTTTTGACATCCATCTAATGCAACTCAAGATCATAATGAGCTACTAATGTCATGATAATTCTAAAGTAATCTTTCTTAGAAACAGGTGAAAATGTTTCCTTATAATCAATGCCATCCTTTTGAGTAAAACCTTTGGCAACAAGTCGGGCCTTGTAACGTTCGATATTTCCATGAGAGTCACATTTAGTCTTAAAGACCCATTTACACCCAACTCTCTTGCATCCTTTTGGAAATTCTATAAGGTCCCATACATCATTCTGTGTCATTGATTTAAGCTCATCTTTCATAGCATCTAACCACTTATCAAAATTATCATCATTGATGGCGTCTGAAATGAAACTGGATCATTATCAACACTTAAGTCATTTTCTGACTCTTGTAGATAAATCACATAATCATTCGAAATAGCAAACCTTCTTTCTCTTTGAGATCTTCTTAATACTATTTCTTGTGGTTGTTCTACTACAGGTTCATTGTTAACTTCATGATCATTAATTTGTTGTTCTTCTTCATCGTTGAGTGGTTCAACTACATTAGGAACAACAATACTTGAAGTAGAGGTACTAGTTAAAGGAACTTGTACTCTAACTTCCTTAATCTCCACATTTTGTGAAGTATCACTCCCACTGGTTTCATCATTTTCAATGAACCTTGCATTTCCAGATTCAACAATTCTTGTGCTATGGGTAGGACAGTAAAACATATACCCTTTCGAATTTGCTGGATAACCAATGAAATATCCACTAATTGTTCTTGCATCCATTTTCTTTTCTTGCAGATTGTATATTCTAACTTATGCCTGACACCCCCAAACATGCAGGTGTCTCAAACTGGGTTTCCTTCCTGTCCACAATTCAAAAGGTGTTTTTTGAACTGCCTTACTAGGAACCCTGTTCAACAAATACATGGCAGATTTTAAAGCATGCATCCACAATGAAACAGGTACAGTTGACTTACTTAACATGCTCCTAACCATATCCATTAAGGTTCGATTACGCCTTTCTGAAACACCATTTTGTTGTGGTGTACCTGACATTGTGTATTGAGTACAAATACCACGTCTCTCAAGGAACTTAGCAAACGGACCAGGGTGTTGTCCACTTTCATCATACTTTCCATAATATTCACCACCTCTAGCTGACCTGACAATTTTCACCTTTCTGTCTAATTACCTTTCCACTTCATTTATATAAACTTCTAAGGCATTCACTGCTTGCGATTTTTCATGCAGTAAATAGACATAACCATAACATGAAAAATCATCAATAAAGGTGATAAAATACCTTTCTTTATTGAAAGAACTTGCATAAAAAGGTCCACATATATCAGTGTGTATAATTTCAAGAAGCTGAGTACTTCTTGTGGCTCATTTCTTTGTGTGTTTTGTTTGTTTTCCTTTAATACAATCCACACATACATTCAAATCAGTAAAATCCAAACTTGGAAGTATTTCATTCTTTACTAATCTTTCCATCCTTTCTTTGGAAATATGTCCCAAACGTTTGTGCCACAAGAAAGCAGAACATTCATTCACCAAACTACGTTTAGTGCCAACATTATGATGCGAGGTCATAAGAGTTTCGGCATATAGATTATCGAGATTTAATCTATATAATCCATCATAAAGAGTACCAGATCCAATCAAATAGGTACACTGATATAAACTGAAACAACCATTCCCAAATTTAAAAGAGTATCCGGCAACATCAAGTTTAGACAATGAAACTAAATTCCTAGATATACTAGGTACATAAAAAGTATCCATTAAGTCTAAATAAAATCCAGTGTCGAGGATTAACCGATAAGTCCCGACTGCTTCCACTGGAACCTTCTCTCTATTTCCCATGAAGAAAAACTTTTCATTTGGCTTTATGGTTCGGGTTGAAAGGAATCCCTGCATCATATTAGAAACATGAGTTGTGCATCCAGAATCAATCCACCAAGAATTATGTGGAACTTCAATTAAGTTTGATTCAAAACATACATAATAAACATTATGCTTACCCTTCTTTTCGAACCAAGCCTTACGTTTCAGACAATCCTTTTGAAAATGTCCAGCTTTCTTGCAGAATTGACATTTGTCATTCATCTTCTGGAGCTTGGTACAGGACTCATTTATCTTCAGTGGTATTTTACCCTTTCCATGTTTCTTGAAGAATTTCTTTCCAGCTCCCTGATTGTTCACATAATGTATGGAGTGGTTTCCTCAATTCTTCAATCTAGTCTCTTCCTGAACTAACATGCTATGCAATTCATGCATATTCCATTTATCTTTCATAGTGTTATAGTTCATCTAGAAAGGACCATACTCAGACGATAAAGAGTTCAAAATGAACTGTACGAGAAAATTATCATCCACTGCCATTCCAGAGAGTTAAGTCTTGCCGCAATATTAGTCATTTTAATGACATGTTTGTGCATAGTACGAGAACCATCAAATTTCATGGTGATTAATGTACTCATTAATGTCCCAACAAGAGACTTATCAGCTGTTTGGGAGTGCTCTTCCACAAACTTCATGAATTCTTTTGCATTCTCGGTTTCGAGAAGAGCAGACTTCATATTGTTTACTATGCTCATTCACATAAACATCAGGCTAAGTCTATTTGACTTTTCCCAAGCCCTATAATGAGCTTTCTCCTCATTGCTACTATCATCAGTAATAGCAGCAGGTTTCTCGATTCGAATGGCCAAATCAAGATCCAATACACCTAAGTGAAATTGAACTTTTTCACTCCAGTCAGAAAAATTTAGACCATTAAAGATTGGAATAGACGTAGCTTGCAAATGTAAGACTACAGGAACAGATACTGCAATCACACATGCTTAACATTAATACTTCGAGTCATAAACTAAACATACAATACAGATTTAGAAAACATTATATGTATACTAATGTTCTCTTTTGGGAGATCCATTACTACACAAAACATAATGATGCTAATAGTATTAACTTTATTTGGCAAGATATATGCATTAAATAGAAACACTTGTTATCTTTGGATATACAAGTAAAACTAATAACACATACTCACTACCAACAATCATATCCATTAATTATAAGGACAACTAATCAACCTTTGGGTGATCCAAAAATGTCTTATAATAATGAATTCCATTTACCCATATTTAAATAATTTAGCATCCATTCTATAGGTAATTGAAATAAAATTTATCAGTAATCTAGAATTAAATAAAACTTAAAGATTTGATCACTTTGGTGATTACAAATCTATCATACAAATAATTCCATAAATAATATCATTAATTGAAATAAAATTCATCCATAATTTGGAATTAAATAAAACATAAAGATTTGATCACTTTGGTGATTACAAATCTATCATACAAATAATTCCAAAATCATAATTTAAAAAATTAATACATAAAGCGGAAAAATTAATTTTCCATTTATCTTCATCAGATGTAGGTTTTCCATTAGGTATATCATCAGATATATATTTCTCACATTAACCAATGGACCCTTTATTCTATTATTATTAAATCATATTTGGGCCCAAAGCCCAAACTCTAAGTCATGTGAGTCACTTTATAGAAATTAATTTACATAATTTCTTACATTATTATCATACAAATTTTATTATAATGGTTTTATAAAGTGTTCTAGTTTTAACTCTATCTTATAAAATTAATTTACAAAGTGGATTTCTATTTATATGTTATATTTTGGCATTATTATTGATAAATATGAGATTTGATTTTTCCTCCTTTACATCATTCACCTTCGAGACTTCTTACAATTATAACATGATGAATAAGTTTTTTAATGAATTTAGAATAATCTTTAATATAATCTCACCTTCAAGACTTCTTACAAGTATAACATGGTGGATGACCTAAGTATAACATGATGAATAAGTTTTTTAATGGATTTAGGATAATCTTTAATATAATCTCACAAAGTAATTTAGACTTAATTTAATCTTATAAATTAGTTTGTTATAAGGTTTTCTCTCCCTTATGTACTGTAATGTAGTCATATTTTTAGTTGATGTGAGATATCAAACACACCCATTATGTTTAGAACTGAACATCTGAAATTAAATTTGTGGTGGTTCAATAATGAGTTGTACAATTGGTCAAAAAACTTCTAAGATAAACTTTGATATCAACTTTAGAGAGTTGCATATGCTAACTCAACTCTTTAAAATAAACTTACGCGGTAAAGATTGCTTTTACTTATACAATGTAGTATTAATTGATGTGAGACTATTGGGAATTTAAATTTAACTTTACAAAATTGAATTGTAAGGTGAAATTTGTAGTCACTTTATATTATAATTATAATTTAACTATTTGATGTGAGATCTCTAACAAATATGTTAAAATTATATATTTTTATTTTAATTATTAAACATGTGGAAAGTGTGATTTGATTGTACTCTATCATGGTTTAGAGCTCATCTAGATAAGAAATTCCAAACTTTCCTTTGTGATCTGGATGACTGTCTTGCATTAGTTAGAATAATAAAATTTGATTCTTGCTTTCCTTGCTAATCTTATTCTTCTTATCTCAAGCTTATACATAGGAATTAAAACATGACTATTATGTATGTTAATAGAGAGATTAATGTAGTTGTTGATAATTTCCTTGCCAATAATGATGCTAGACAAATCTCTTTCTTTATTTTTTTTAATAACTTCCCTTCCCTTCCTTACTACTCTTCTTAAGGATATTGTAAAATGATTTATTATGTTTATCTTCCATAGTAGAGCAAATTGATCTTATAAAAGATTAAACTTATAAAATGACACACAAGTAAATTTATATCTTATTTAATGATCTTAATTTCCTTGCTAGTAAGTAATTTATTTTGGTGTGTTATATATAACTATATATATGTGTGTTATTTTTAATTAATCTTTTAATGTGTGTTACATGTAATGAATTTTACATTTGATGGAATGTTATAGCACAACTTTATAACTTAACAACTTTACTTGTTTAAAGCATTGTAGAAGTTAATTCTCATAATAAATCTCCTTTTTAGGATAGTGAAAATTATAATTATGAAATGTAAAAGAGATAAGGAGAAATAGAGATACACAAAATATTTTATACTAGTTTTTCTAACAAAGCAAACTATGTTCAGTTCTCAATCAACATATTGAGTTCCACTAAGTAGACTAATGCTAATAAGTTATAAACAAGTATTATTTTGGCTCGTAGCCACTCTTTGCTAACCTACATGAGCATTGTATTGGATTGTAGCCATTTCTGGCTAACTTGTTGATTATTTGTTAGGTTCATAGCCACTCCTAGCTAATCTATTCGAGTATTCTTTGGAACACAACCACTCTTGACTAAAACCAAGTTTTTTTTGGAATGTAGCCAATTCTAGCTAAAATGTGTATTCTTTGACACACAATCACTCCTGACGAGTATTTTTTTGGAACGTAGCCATTCTTGACTAACATGTTTAAGAGTATTATTTGAACAACAAACATTTTTATCTAATAATAGAGTATTCTTTATCAAATAACCATTTCTAGCTAAGATAAAGGATTTATCTGAATAGTGATCAACATATCAGAGGGTTGCTCACTAGAGAGGGATACCGTCTTTCGACGTATACAAGATTTATGCACTTTTTCTAGTTTGCTAAGTGAACACAAAAACTATTCTCTATGAATCTTGTTGGCGCAAAAATTTGAGCAACGTATAATGTTTTGCACTTAATTAATTTCAGAACTTAATTAAAATCATAGGTGTTGGAAATTTCCCAAACAAACTATAATGATAAGTGGTTTTTAGAGATAAAGTGAGTGAAAGATCAATAAAATTGCAAAATCATATAAACCATAATTGATTAAACACAATGTTTTTTTTATATAGAAAGTTTATATTTTACAATGTTCACATTAGAACATAAAAAAGGAAACAAAGTAAATATGTTGGGTTTTACAATCATAGAATCATTATTTTATTACATGTGTTTGAAAATGTTCTATAATAAAGAGATGAAAAGCTTAAAGATACCAAGGTCATGCATAAAAGCTTTCAATCATTAGAAAGTCAAGGGAAGAATTGCGAAATCTATAAAGATGATAAAGATTGTTTGCAAAGGATTAAAAAGAAGCAAGATTTAAGCAACAATAATATTGAAGAAATCATATAAATGATTCAAGTTGAATGTGAAGAACACACAAGAGCTACACAATTTTTCTAAGTACTCATAAGTTTGTTAAATGTTCTTTATGAATGAGATAAACCTTTGTATTTGTATTTATTCACTTTGTGAAGTAAATCTTGTGAGTTTAAACTATCCACTCTTTGAGAGTTATCTTTGCATATTTTGAGATCTCATATTTAGAGAGAAATTAAAATGGGATAATCAAGAGTGATTTGTGCACTCATAATAACCAAAAGTGATCTGTGTACTCCTTGTAATCGTTGATTGATTGTTGAAACTTCTTAAGTTGTCTTAAAGGAAGATTTGAATATAATATGTGAGTTTATTCATCAAATTAGAGCTATTCATTATTCACATTAAGAATTTAGTCTTTATGGAGGTAAATTCACAACATTGAATAATGCTACGTTGTGTCATAGAACCAGTCAAAATTCAATCCATAAGGGTCAAATTTCACTTAGTTTTTCTATTTTTTATTTTAAAAACTTTTAAAAGATTTAAAATAAATAAATATAAAATAGTAATTAAAAATAAACCGATAATAGAAAATGTTGAATATAATAATTTTTTTTAGGTTGTGTAATTTAATTTAGAATATAAATTAATATAATAATGTTTTATATACAAATTAAAAGAAACATAGAAGACAAATATAAAATTGCATTATGTTATACTTATTATTATTGATCACATAAATTTAAAATAATATTACAATTCTTTAAAAATGCAATAACAAGTATAAAATTATTAAAAATTTGTAGTAGTTTGAAATAAAAATATATATTTTACTTTTGTTTGTTTTAAAAATAAAATGAAATATTAAATATTAATAAAAAGTAGGATAAATAAAAAATATTTTAATCGTGTTTACCATGAATTAAATTATTTAATCATATTTTTTTAAGAAATAAAATTCATAAGAAGTTAAATAATTTAGTTATATTAAAATAAATATAATGATAATAACTTATATGTAAAGTATTGAAATAATATAGTAAGAATTGTGTTATAAGATGATGTTAAAATAATATTATAATATAAAAATAGTATTTTAATTTAACAATTATTTAGCCTAAAATATAGTATAAAATAAAGTGGCGTGATTAAAATTAAGGATTAATTTAAAATAAGAAAGCTAAGTTAAATTGGTGTGAATAAAATATTTGGTGTAAGGATTACCAATAAAATATCCCAGTTCATTAAATAAAAAATATCTACTTTTAATTTATTTGTATTATTATACATATATATTTTTAATAATAAAAATATTATGTTTAACATAATACAAAATAAAATAAAATAACATAAGAATCAAATAAAAACTTTAAATAATTAGAAATTAGTGAATATATCACATCACTATCATAGGAAAATAAAATAACAAAATTATAAATTATTAAAGAGATGGGTGCGTAATTAAAATAAATTAAATGACACAAATATAAATAAATAAATAGAATGTATTTGAAAATTAAATGAGATAATTACAAATGAATAAATAAAATGAATAAATAGAACCATATGAAATGACATAATATAAATAAATAAATAGGATTATTTCACAATTAGAGATTAAATAAAATAATTATAAATAAATAAACAATATCAATATGCAAGTAGAGATTAATTAAATTATATAAATATAAGTAAATAAACAATATCAATATTTAAGTGAAGATAAATTAAATTACGTAAATATAAATATATAAACAGATCAATGCATAATTGAAGATTAAATTAAATAACCACAAGTTCTTTTAGAAGGTTAAAATTTCTCACAATTCCTTATTACAAACTCTCTCCCTTTCCTTCCCCTCTCTCTAATAAACGGTGAAACAAGACAAACAAATTTGGAATATAATATTAATTTTTTTGACCGAAGAACATTTAGCTTTGATGACCAATTAATGGAGATCTCCTTGGCTCCATGAAATGTTCTTCGGTGCTAATGGAAAAGGAGATGAACTGGTTGTGGAGATGGAGTGTAATTGAGTGGGTTAGGATGCACAATAGTGGAGAATGAAGGAGATTGGTGTGCAATGAAGAGGTTAGGCCAACGTCATGCAGTTCGGCTAGATCACTCACAATTGATAACAAAAAAATATAGAGACTTTGAAGAGAAATGAAATTTTTTTTGGCAGCATTTCTATTCTCAAATTCCAGTTTGAATTTTATGTACAAGAGATCCTTTTATAGGATAAAAATCTTGCAAAGAAAGCTTCAAACCCTAACCTAGTCCTACCTTGTGGAGAAAGTTTGTCAATATTCTCTCAACTTACAAGTTGACTTGTGGCAAAGGTAACTAGTAGCCCAAGCTTCAAATACTCTCCAATGAGAGAGTGACAAGTGGCACATGGAAGATGGCGTCACCAAACCCTAATCTAACACTAACAAGGTAGGTTATTTACCTTAGCTTGGAACCAACTTTCTATCATAGGGTTAAGTTATTTAACCTAAACTATTCATAACTCAAATACAAGGTCCAAATAATTTATGAAACTTTTACGACAAGTGTATTGAGTCAAAAGTAATAGTTTGTATCTAAGGACAAATATTGAAACCACAAGGAACAATTATTTAAAATCCTAATAAATTCACTAAGTTTAATAATATGCACAACAATTTGATTTGAAAGATATTGACATGAGTTTGCATGAAAATTAAATAAAAGCAAAGTAAATGATTTGGATGAGTCAATTGGGAAAATTGGGAATGAGGTTAATCCTTCTTACTTGTTTGTAGTTTCAATGAATAAAAACATATAACATTTCATCTTGATTGACATTGATGCACATATAAAAATCATTCATAAGAATTCCTCACATATACAAAATTATTAAGAGAGTCTTCTAAATATCGATTCCTCACATATTTTTAAAAACTCCTTATCATTATGAAAAAATGTTATAAAACAATTAACCTTTCAAATCTATTCCTAGCATTCAAATATGTTAAACATTCTCATTTAGGTAAGATACTCAGAAGTACTTTCTAGTCTAATCTAAAGATCCAAATCATGAATAATTTCAAGTTTTTGAGAATAAAATGATAATACCAATCATCAATCAAGAATTAAATATTATAAATAAATATCACCTCAATACATAAGAGTTTGAACAAGTTACTCACAATCCCAAAGGAAAGAATTAGCCACTCATATTGGCCATTACAAGCATGAAAAGTAAGAAAAAATTATCCAAGGTGTTTCTCATTGGCGGCTCTGCCTCTTCTAGGGTTTTTTTCATCTCTCCATATCCTCCGAATGATGTCTACGATTATGCCTCACGCCTTCTATTTAACCTATTTAGGTTTGGACTAAGTGACATCTCGCTTAAACGAGATATTTCTTGCTTAAGCGAGTTTTACGAGAAGAAACCCAACTTCACTGGAGTGAACTCGCTTAAGCGAGCCTTGGACGAGTTTTCAATGCCCCACTTTGTCTTTTCTTTTTGTCTTCAATTTGTCCATTCTCCTTTAGCCTTTTTTTATCTCAATTTTCTCCTAGATTCCTGAAATTAACACAAATTTGGAAATGGTTCATTCATATTCATCTTATAATCCAAATATATGTAAAAAGGTTCAAATTCCTAAATTAAATGTTGAATTATAACTATTTTATCAATTAAATTCCATATGTGCCTATCTTTTTGTATGAAATATTACTAAATTATGGCACCTATAATCATCAAGCAAAGTAAATGAATATAAATAAATCATATTTGAGTTCAAATATCAAAACAACTTTATTTACTAAACAACAGATTAAATTGATATAATCAACTTTTAGGATAACAACTGAAACAATGAAATGACAATTTATCAAGGAATTTCTTCTTAAATTCTCACAGGTAAGTGTTTATCTCAATTTTCACTGAATCCTAACAAATCACAGTTGTTTTTCATTTCACCTTCACATCACAATCACATTAGAATCATGAATCTTAAGCTCTTCTACATGGTTATAATCAATTTAAACAAAGGTTGGATATTTGGACTTGAGTTTCTAATTAATAAAAATGCCTTAATCATTTTTCATGCTCTTTTATGATGTAACATAAAATAAAAAATAAAGCAATCACAACTATTAATTCATCAATGAAACTCTCAAATTGTTTAAGATCACACACACTTACCTGACTTAATTAGCCTAATTCCTTATTGTTTGTCATTCTCTGATCTAACTAGTCATCTTGTTTAATTTTCATGTACCACAATCTCAACTAAATTGGAATATGGATTCAACACATTTTCTTTTCCAACCCATGTCTATATCATTTCATTGTTCTAATCTTAAACACAAAGTCTAGTTAATAATTTCCCCACAATTTAAATTAATATTCCAGTTCTCACAAGAATATTTAAGAACAAAATAAAACTAGAAAAATAACTCAACAAATAAAATATAAATATAAATATAAGCAAATTAAAAAACTAAAAAAATAAGCAAATTATACAAATTGAAAAGAAATAACTGTAAAGATAAAACCATGTTTTGTGCTCAATCATCTCTTCTTAGCAACTCATCCAACTATGTGTTGAAATCCTCATCTACAACTTTAGATGATTCTGCTTCATGTGTTGGACCTTCTCCTCGGGTCATGCAATATACGATTCAAACTATTCCGAGGTCATTAAACCTGGTTTTACCACACAACATATAACTTAAACAAAACACAAAAAAACAAAATATAGTAATTAAAATATTGGGTTGTCTCCTAGCAAGTGCTTGTTTAATGTCATATATCTTGACGCATATTTCTTTATAGCTACTTTAACAAATCACTATGATGAGCCTTTCAATTTCACCACCTAAATAGGGCTTCAACCTTTGACCATTGACTACCCAACTTTTGTGTGACACTGGGTCCTCCAACTCCACTATTCCATAGGATTTAACAAGTGTTCTTCTAGGTCATGGTTGTCCTTCATAAGCCATGTTACTTTCATATTGAATTATCTCAATGTGAGGGGTAAACATATTTGAAGATTATTTTCTAACTTCTTGCATTTATGAATAACAATAATAACGGAAATTCACAAAGTTATTTCATTTCCAACATTTGTGTTATATTGTTACTTTCTTGCTTCACTGATTTGTCTAACATTCACCTCTCAATTTAAATAGCTAGTAATAATATTATTATTTATAGTTTCTATTTATAAATATTACATGCAAAAGCTCCCTTTTACGTATCACTTTATTTTTTAAGATAATTATGCTGTGATATGATTAATTCCTTGTGGATATGACAACTCTCAATTATACCACAATTGACTCGATCCGTTTGCCGAGTAAAAAGAGTGGGATTTAACTGACCTAAAATTGATTAGTCCACCACCAAGAAGCAATAGGTTCTAATGCGTGTATGCATGGATTGTATGAGACAAATAATTATACTTAATCTATGAGTTCATCTGAGTCTAAGATCATTCAATTAAAGTAAAGCTTGAATCGTCTAATTTGAACAATATATTGAAACAACATGACAAATTACTATATCATCTAATGAGTTAGAAGTGCTTACCTATCTGACACATGTTTGCAAGATGATTCTTCATTAATAGATGATGTGTTGTTCATTCTAGTGTTCTTTCCAGTTTGCTTTGTTGCTTATTTTTCTTAATATTCCCTTGCTTTTCTGTTATAGGAATATAGAACTTTTTGCTATAGGTAGTTGCAGCCATCCATTTCTCATTATCCTAGTATTTTTGAAAGCTGAAAAAGAAGAACTTTGTCTCTTGGTACCCATACTTGGTTGAGTCCTTTTTTGTTAGACTTTCTCAAGGAATCTCTTTTATGAGTACCTTTAGAAATTGGGGGTTATCGATTCAATTTTGAAATAGGAATTTATACTTTCATAATCAAATATTATTTTTAAGAGATTTCTTGAATTTTCTTAATCAAAGCATTTATATCAATAACCTTTTTAGGTTTAGTTTCTTCTTCATTTGAGTAGTTTAAGATTTGATCAAAAGGGTTCTTCATTTGAGTAGTTTAAGATTTGATCTTAAAGGTCTTTTTTAAGTGTGACTACATCTTTGTTGGTTCTTTCTAATTTTGTATTAACGATCTCAAGGTTTTCTTTTAAATTTAGATGTTCCTTATTTAGTCTATGATTACTATTACTTAATTTTGTATATTTATCATGGTTATTCAGGTTTTCTTTCTGTCAAAACTCAATATCCTTGCAAGTATTTCTAAATTTCTTTTTTTAGATATTTATATGCATATATGAACTGGATATTAGTAATAATGGCTTGTTGGTAAGCTTTTCAAAGAGAATATAAATCAAGAAGGTTTATCTCTTTATTAGAGTCGTCAACTCAAGAGCTTCTTGATGAATCTGCTACAATTTTATCACACATATCTTCATCAGATTCTTCTAGTGCCAATTTGTCAACAATAAGATAGATGTGGTCAATCTCAGTGTCATATGAGTTTGAATCTATTTTTTATCCTCTATCTCAACAATGATCTCCCGCATTTCTTTAGCACTAGTTATGGTGATCATTTTGATCAAACTCTTCTTCAGACAATGCACATATTATGATATGTCTTGCCCTGACATTGAGTTGGTATCTGTCTATTTGCTAATCTTTTCAGGTTCTCCTGGAAACAACTCTCCAAATGAATCAAATAGAGTTGGAATGCCTTCTTCAATGATAGCCAACAAATGTTCATCCATGTAGTTCAGAAAATTGACCATCCTTTCTTTCCACAACTCATACTTTTGTCCTTTGAAAAGAGGTGGTATGTCTATGATTTTTATCTCGAATTCCATTGAATGTACCAAGGATCTTACCTCAAGTCCATTTAAGAACTAGCCCATAAGATTAGCTCTAATACCAATTAAAGGTTCAATTAACTTTAAAAAGGACAAAAAGTTGAATGGAGCCTAAACTCAATTATTTATGACATAACAATGAGTTTTATGAATTAAAATAAAAAAAATATAGCTTTTAAAAAAAAAATACAATAATACCACGTGCCATCGACTATATGAATTTTTTATTTTATAATATATAATATGAAATATAATAACCATGAAATAATAGATATAAATTATTTCTAAATTAGACCTTAAATAAATGAATTTTAAGGTTGGATTAACCCAAAACAAAAGAATAAAGTGTGTAAAAAAATTGGCAATCTAAATTAAATTTGTGAATTTTTAAATATGACTACTAAATTTAGAAAATAAAATTCCGGAAATTGCAACTTAGTCTATTTTTAATTATCAATATTTAAAAGAATATATTAAATTTTAGTTTAAAATAAATTTGAAAAAAACAATAAAAGTAATAAGTTAAGAAAAAGAAATTAGAAAAAAAAAAACAGTAGAGGAATATTACCTGAACAAACGTCCTCCGTAGTTTATGAGAGAAGATAATAACAATAAACAAATTGATTCTGTTTCTGAGCGAAGGTTTCTTTCTTTCTTAAAACCCTCTGATTCCACTCCTCACCCTCAAATTCAGAACCCTTTCTCACTTTGCCTTTCAGTTCTGTTTGGCCTGTCACCGGCTGCTCACGTTGCCGGTTGCTGATCACCGTTTCTTTGTATGCTCCTTATTATCCCATAATTTACTTCAACTGAATTCTGGCCATGCTTCTTTGATCATACCCCGTATGCTTGTTTCCTCTGAAAATTGATCAGGGCCTTTCTGGATGCTTTCAAGTTTTCATCTTTTGCATACCCTTTTTGTTTTTACTGTCACTCAATGTTCTGCAGCCACATATACATCTTTTGATCACCTTTGTGCTGCATAGTAAGATAAGAATATGTGCGTCATGCATGTTTAGAACTTGTTTATGTATTACTGTATTGGTTCTGATAGCTCCATCACCATAATATGAGGAAGTTAGAGTTGGGTAATTCCTGAACTATTAACTATTCTTATTCTTCTTCTTCTTATTGTTGTTGTTTATGTTATTATTATTGTTTTGTTATTGTTATTGCTGTCTTGTGTTGTTATTGGTATTCCATCCACAATTAAAGCACGGTAAGTGTTGAATTGTGTATTTTCTGTAACATTGTTTAGTTACGATGACTACTGAAATTCAGGGGGTCCTATTCGTGACTTCTTTAAATTTAATTCGAGTTGATTCTAGAAGATATGTTTATATGCTAGAATGAGCCAGAAAAGATTCTGTGAAAATTTGAAATTTGGAGGAATTGTATTGGTACCTGTTTAATTGCCTTAGTGATTTTTTATTGTTATTAAGCAAAAGCGGTGAGAGTATTTCCTTTTAAGGATAAAGCTTTTTGTTTCACTTATGTATTATTATTGCTGAATATTTTTTGGTTCAAAGGGAGGAGTTGACTTGGACAAGGGTTTATAACAATTCACATACTGCTCAAACCATGGTATTATTGCTGAATTTTGAAGAGTGGGATTGATTTTTTATTTTTTTTTTATGATAGGCATTAAAACTTAAGGAGAAACATATAGTGTGTATATTTTCATGTGAAAGACAGTTTTGTTTGACATATTACCTTTTTGTGTGTAACTCTTTGTTTAATATGTGTGAGATCCTCTTCCACTGTTGTTGCAGTTTTATCTAGGATTGAAATGGTATTTTCACGAACCTGAGGATTGAAATCTCTGGTCCTGGCACAGTTTTACAAGTTCATGATGGATTTGAGGTTTAAAAATAATAACTGGGTTGGGAATATTTACCAGAAGTTTGAAGCAGTGTGCCTGGAGGTGGATGATATTGTAGGCCAGGTACTATTTCATTATTGCTTTTCTACTTTTCCATTTGTTTGTCTTCCCTCCTCACCTTTGCCTTATTTTGTAATTTATATTTTAATAAAACCACAAAAACAGAAGACTTTATTTTTTTTAAAATTTTGTTTATAAATTTTTTGAATGAACCTGTTTTTTGGAACAATATTGGTTTAAAGAATTCAATTCTTTTATGAATAGTTTTGAGGTTACATTTATGGATTTGTGAAGTGTAATCTATAGACTCTGATAGGGTTTTGAAATTATTGCTTTTCAATTATCATAACATTAAAGCATTGCTATCCACGGGTAGTTTAAAGAACTTCCTTTTTCTGGTAGGCAAAACTTCAATTATTCAATTACAGATTCCCACTTGTTGCTTTGATCCTTGTTCAGTTTCTTGTACTTGTATAACATGTTTGAGGTTGGTTACATTACAATCTTTAAGTTCCTTTGTTTTTTCCTCTTTATTTGTTGTATTCAGGATGCTGTAAAATATCTTGAGAATCAGGTCCAGAATGTTGGAGATAGTGTGAAAAAGTTTTATTCTGGAGTTGTACATGAACTACTTCCCTTTAATTCATTGGCCAGTTCAAAATATGAAGATCATCTTTTGGTAGCTGAGACAAATAACATTGACTTTTCAGTTGAGTCAGTTGCTTGTTGTAAAGATAATAATAAAAAAAGGGATAAGAAAAATCCCATCAATAATTGTTATTTGGCACTGATGGATTCCAATGCCATTGATATTGCTGATTACAAGCAAGCTGGTGTTCTTGCAAATGAAGAGAGTGATGAATCGTGCTCAGTTTCCCTGGAGTTGGAAGATTTTTGCATCACTCAGGAAGAAGTTGGCAGTGACTCAAGAGGAACTTCTGAGTCAAAGAAAGAAAACTTCCACACCAGCTTTGAAGAGATTGCTGTTGAGTCTGTTCCTAAACCAATGGTCTTCATGTCTGTTGGAGATACAGAATCCCTGGAATTCCTTATACACAGTGAATCTTCTTCTGATACTTTTGGCAGTGGATGCGAAGTTTCAATCAGAAAAAAGGTTAACATAGATGTGAATCCTGGGAAAAACTCATGTTTGATTGCTGAAGAAAATGTTATGAATTCATCCACTTCCCATGTGTTGTGTTCCCAGTCTCTTGATGATTCTAATGCCATTGATACTGCTGATATTCAGAAAGGTGGTGTTCATATCAGGCACGCAAGTGAAGTTAGTGATGAATCTTGCTTAGTTTCCCTAGACGTGGTAGATTCTCACATTTCTCAGGAAGAGGTTGATGATGACTCCCGAAGAACTTCTGTGTCTACAAAAGAAACCATCCATACAAGCATTGAAGAAGTTGCTCTTGAGTCTGTTCCTAAACCATTGAACATGATGTCTATTGGAGATAAAGAATCTCTGGAATTCCCTATACATAGTGAACCTTGTTCTGATTCTTTTGACTACAAAGTTTCAATCAGAACAAAGGATAACAGAGCTGTGAATCCACGTCAAAATTCATGTTTGATCGTTGAAGAAAAGGCTAGAAATTCATCCATGTCCGAAGTGTTGAGTTCCCAGTCTCTCGATAAGGAAGAATCAATTAATGTCTCCTTGTTTAGTAAATCGTCTAATGCTGACCAGAACACACATGGTATACTAGCTGAAGTTTCACCTGATGTTTCAGTGTCAAGTGAAAGGCCTTTTTCATGGACAGAACCTTCATGCTCGAGTAGTTTCTTAACTTTGGGCAGTCTGTATTCAAAGCAGCTTAATGAATCCTGCAAAAGCAATCCAGGTGATGCTATACTGTGTATTTCAGATGGTTTCAAGGTTCATACATGTTCTGAATGTTCCACCCATCTAGCTGGTCTAGTCACGGAACCTCAGGGTTGTCTCGTGTTCTCTGGTTACTGTCAATCTATGGAATCAGAAGGTTGGTTGCTATCTTCAAATTTCTATTTATGAGAATTTTTTCTTTCATTTCTAGTATATTTCATGATCAATGAAATAATGTCAGGATAATTCATGTAGACTTGGGAATGGCATACATGTTCTTCTCAATACAGCGCTATAAGAGGCTTGTCAGTTCAGATATAGTTCAATTAAACGATCGTGTCAAATAATATATCGACTAAAATTTGAACTCCAGATAAAATAAAATAAAAATATCTGAATAACTTGCTTCACTATATGACCTTTTGGCTTTATGTTATGCACAGTTAAAGCCATCTGTGCTGTATTATCTGTGCAAACCTGTTGTTTTTGCAAGTAGTATGGTTTATCCACACTCATGTTATATAGTGTATCCACACCTTACCATTTTCATTAGTTTTTTTTCCAGTATTTCATTTTGTGTAAAATTCAAATAAAGTGATGTAGATAAAAAAAATTATCCGGTATATTACGTGAAAAAAAATAACAATAGGAACAAATTTTGCACTTACGAATCTTATAATTAATTATTACATGTTTCATTTCATTTAAGTATATTGTCTCCTGTCTAACGTGACTTTTGCTTGTTCAGATAAATCACCGGTGAGTTCGATTGAATCCTGCATGGAAGTCATTCAATTGAATGATGATCTGAAGCTTGAGAAAAGATGTGTAAATGTGGATGATGGTGAACTCCATGCAGTCAAAAGATGTGTAAATGTGGATGATGGTGAACTCCATGCAGTCGCTTTTAGAACTCGAAAGCTTAGATCATATAAGGTACTCTCCTTGGCCTCTCTAATTGTGTTTTAATGTGTAAAGTTATTTAGTAAGTAGATATTGTATTTTTGTGTTTTGTGCTTTGTACAATTTAATACTTACCAAGTAACACCAGTGCTAATCTGCTACTCTATAAAAACTATAATTATAATAGAAGAAAATGCAGTTGCTTTGATATATCTCCCTTGATTCTTTGTGTTTTACATAAAATGGGTAGGGTAGGAAGAGGAAATGAAGTTTATTTTTGGAACTAAGTTATTGCATGTATCATTATGATCTTCTTTCTCATGCAGAAAAGAATCCAAGATGCATTTACTTCGAAGAAGAGGTTATCCAAGGAGTATGAACAGTTAGCAATATGGTATGGAGACTGTGATATTGAGCCTAGCCAAGATTTTTCAGAAACTTTATTCCCATTAAGCACCCGAACGAATATGGAATCAAAGAATGTTGAAGAGCAGTATGATTCAGAATCTGAGTGGGAGCTGTTGTAAATACAGTTAGACTGCATTTAAACAATGATAGACCAATTGCTTTGGCTCTTTATTTTTTGCATATTCAAGGTGGAAATGCATACTGAAACTTACATTATTTAGTTCCATAAAGAAATGGTAATAATGAATTATTTGTGATCATAATTTTTTCTCATTGGTTATTTTAAAAGCGCCTTTTATTTTATTTTCTTCCTCAAGCTGCATACCTGAAAAATGTTTTACTTGGTGTATAAATGGTATCTACTTCATACTAATAGTTAGTTAAATGGTATCTACATCTGTTTACAAAAAGTGTTTGTTTCTGAAAAAGAAAATGAATGATGAGCATGAAAAAAATGTGTGCCCCCCATTTGAGAGATGCTTGTGCTTTCTTTCATGGCTTCTCTGTTCATGTCAAGAGAAGTTTTGATAACCCTTAAATAGATATGCATATAGGATTTCATTCCATGCATCTGGGACTCCAGGTAGGCACCAGTGAATGCAATCAGCAAAATCTTTTGGGTTGGCTCTTTGTTCTTTGGTCAATAACTTGCCCTTTCTCTCCCCATAAACTGATGTGTGAGCATCTTTTCTATACTCTGATAATTGGGTGATATTCAAAAGGGTGACATCTATTTTCAGCACCTTTAGTGCATCATGTATTATCTTCATAATTTCAAGATTTGAGCCCGTTCCCCAATATGGACCTTGGATTGGGTATGACTCATTGAAGCAGTTTTCATTGCTTCCAGGTTTCCATTCCCAGCTCCTGAAGAATGAAAATCAGTAGTCATTTTTGGGAAGTGTCCAAATACAAATGAAGGAACATGAATTGAATGAGTTAAAGCATGTCTGCTTCAACAATTTCTCCTATTTACATCATTCATTTTAGTTCACTTTTGCATTCCAAACAAAATACTAGCATGCTTGATTTCTATTTTCAAAATTAGGATAAAAAAATAGGAAAGAATGATCTTTGGGTTTCTAGAACACTTGTTTTAAAAATGATTTTCCATAGATTTTGAATGAAAATTTAAAATCCTAGTAGCATGAAATTATCTTAGAAAACAATTTTTGGAGCCAAAAAAGTGAAAGGAATCACACATGTCATGTGTCTCTTAGAAAACAATTTTTTCACAAAAAGAGTATAAAAGTATTACATTATTTTCATCTCTTATCTTTCGTTTTTACAAATTTGTATAGGAAACAGCAAAAATATTTTTTTTTCATCTTAACTCTTTTCGGGACATCTCTAACAAGAAACAAAAACGACTGATAAAAAGATGGATCTTTAATCACTTATGAAAACAATGCATTTTCTTGAACTTAGAAGGCAAAGCATTGTTAAAGGATCATAACTGAGTTCTTAACTTATTGTTGTGAATCTTATAATCTGCATTAGATTTGAGAACTCCAATAAATTTTCACTCCAGTTTTGAAGCTCTTGACAGAGTTCATAAGGTAGAAAAACATTTTTTTTATCCTTAGGACACTTCTAAAGAACCTTTATTTAAGAATTGTTAAGCAATATCATTTGATGTGCTAAAGAATTAAGCTCTACTTTATTTATATCATAGAAAAATAAAAATGATGATTCAAACTGTACAATTTTTTACAGAGAAAAATGTTTGAGAACTCACCACAGATGTGTTGGAGACATACTCATGAAAAACACCTTTTGAGTCAGTGGTTTGATGTTTGATTCTAACCAACTAGCCCATGTTTCCAAAGCCAACTTGTATGCTGTGGTAACTTCATATTCTTTGACAAGATGTGGCGATCCATATCTTAAACAAAAAATGTTTCAAACCTTTTCAGTAAAGGAAGAATGATGTTACTGCTATGAACATTGAACTACACTTAGCATTTTGGACACTCACGTAGCATTGATCAAAGGTTTGTGCATCCACCAAACATAGCTCTCGAACACCAGAATGTCCACTCCTTTCCAATGTTTGCCATGGTTATTTATTGAGTCTAGTCTCACCATTCGTTTGTGTACCGTGTGATTTGTTGCATGATCTGAAATGGATTCCACAATGAATGGAGCCCAGTAGTACTCAATCGATGCATTGAACTCCTACAGAAAACAAAGCTACAGAACATCTTAGAAAACTGGGTTTGGTGAGAATGAAACCCCAAATTCATTTTTTGAATAATTAAGGATTAGACTTATTACTTCCTAGTAATTGGTCCCTAAAATTTACAGATTTTGACATCATTAGTTCTTGAACATTTAACATATTGATGTCGGAAAAGTACTAATATGACCCACATTCATGATTTCCAGGTACTAGGGTAAGATTTTCCCATTTGTATGAATTGATGTGTCCTACCAAATTTCTTAGGAACTTTGGATCTGCTCCAATCTCATGGTTATTTTTTTTTTTTTGACAAAAATGGGGTAATTTTTTCCTTTATTAATAAAATGGGGGGTATTTTTTAAAGTCGGAAAAGTTGCGACAAGATGACAGATTTTATTGTGAAGAAGTCGTGCTAATGTAACACGAATTTAGTTTAAAATAATTACATTGAAGTCGTGTCATGTGACACGACTTTTATTTTATTTTTAAAAAAATCCCATTTTAGTAATAAGGTAAAAAAAAAATTGACACAGTTTCATAAAAAATCAATTTCATCATAAGATATAGTAATACTATGTACAAGTTTGGTGTTTATATACATGAGAGACATGTGTTTATATACCTCAATTTTGAAGATCTTCATTGGTGGAATTCTTTGGAGGGATTTCTTTCCTTCAGGAATAACAGATTGTACCAAACAGATCATGGACTCAAATTGGCCTCTTTGTAATGAGTCTCCAATAAACATTATTCTCTTGTTCCTCAAAATGTCCAATAACTTCAAAGCGTTAAATCTGAAGTCAAGAAACACAGAACAACAGAGTAAACCTCACTGTTCCAATGTCACAAAAGTGAATGATTTTTTTTTAACAACGATGCACTGTTCACTCTATTACTCTAGAAACATGAAATACTTTTCTGCTTATGCTTCTGAGAAGCTAGTAGGAGAAGAAAAAAAAAAATTTTGTCAGTAAAATACATTTTAATTTCATAAATATGGATTGTCAGTGTAAAAAGATTTACATCATAAAATAGGAAAGAAAGGCACATAGAAAGTTAGAATGTGCATATAGAAGGGTGGCAATTGGCAAAACCTTGGGAGGTTGCATCCATTAGGCTGCCACCTCCAGTTCTTGTAGAAAGAATCAGGTCTGCCATTCTTGTGGCATGTGGTTTGCTTGACCAAGTAAGGGCAACTCTCTTCTTCATAGTGAGGATAGGACACATTGTCCCACACCCAAGTCCCTTCAAACACATTGCAATTATCCTCAATGCGATCCTCTGGCAAAACTGCAACAGGTAATCTGGTTTTTCCTCCTTGTGGCATGCCATAGATTCTCAAAACATAGCTCTGGTTGATCTTCAAACTATCTAGGACTAATCTTGCAGCTCCTAAGATCAGAATTGAGTACAACGCAATTGGGAAGAGGGATTGGATCCTTCGATCTATCAAGAGCTGCATTGACAAAGGGTGGTTCAAGGAATTGAGAACTGTTCTTACTTTTGTTACAAACATTTTCCCACTAGTTCCTGATTTCGTAGTTTGCTTGGGTTTAAAGCACTTTATAAAACACCCTTTACAACAAACGGTTGGTGGGATCAAAGTTTAGGTGCTGAAAATATTAAGATTGAAGGAACATATGTACTCACACTTAGGCATTGTCAAATGTCACATACGTGTGTCGAACAATTTACCTTTCCTTTTATTCAAAAAAGTGTATATCAAGTTCACCAACTCAAATACCCCTACAATAATTTAACTATGCAGGAGCAATCATTCATTATAACTATTAAATTAAAAAAATTAAAGTATATAAAATAAAAAGAAAGATGATTTTTTTAAACTTAATTAGATGCATTTTGACAAACTTTATGATGGTATACTAATTGTTTTTATTGGAAAAGATCACGACTCTCCCAAGGTAAAAAAAATGGTACTTTTAAAAATCGAATTTATACTTCTAAGGATTATTGATGCTCAAATTATTGATGAATACACGTTGCCATAAAAAAGATGACACCCTATAATAGAATACAACATAAATCATTATGACAAAAAAATAAAGATGTAAGAATTAATGTTCCAACCAAAAAAAATATGTAACCGAACAAAGTATTGTAAGTCAATGTAGTATAACCTCTTTGTCTTGCAAAATCAACTCCATCGAAAACGAAATTTTAGATTTAGCAAGATTAGTAACAAACTACAAACGTATAACTCTAACAATGATGTTCCAATTCTCTTTTGCAGGAGTAACATCGATAACATAATGTATCTGATTATGAACTTGCAATTTGGACATGATCTTTTGTTACGTAAACCACAATGTAAATGTCAATGTGAATATGACAACAAAAGAAACAACCGAAAATACCACACTATAGTATACACCAAAGAAAAAACCCAGAACTTCTAAATTATCTGAAGTTTGATGAACATACCTATCAACATTATATATATATATATATATAAAAGTAACTTTTAATATTTTCTTTAAAATTTCACATTACAAATTTTTAAAATTTAAATTAAATTTAAACATTAACTGAATAATTAAATGCATAGTATGCAGAATATCTTTAACAATGCAACCTATTAACATGAAAAATATGTTCTCACCGAAATGTTATCCTTGATTTTAGCATAGTTTTGGAAACATTGGAAGTCAATTTGCACTCGTCTCTAAATTTACATAAAATAGAAAAAATGAATTTTAAATGATAAAAGGAATATTTATGAAGCATAACATAAATAACATAAAATTATTAAAAAATAACAGAAAGAATTTTAATATTAATTAGAATATCGAATTTAATATTAATTAATGAGGTAAACAACTAAATTATGTATTAATTATTTTATAACAAATAATAAATAATAACAATTATAAATAAATCATAAATATAAAAAAAATACCTCTCATTTACCTTTTTGAGGTGTGGTACGGTACATAGTTCTTGTTGCTGCTAAGTAGTGTATTCTATTATAAAAAAAATAACATTGCACATGTGAGTGTTAAAAAATCAATCCCTTTTCTATGCTTTTAGATAGCGAGGAGGACTTACAAAATCTATTAACACTATTTTTGCAAAGTCAAACATAAAAACCTATAACATAGGCTTTACAGACGCGTCAAAGTAGACACGGTTTCTGTAGCAATACATACTTGTAACCTTTTTAAAGACAATTATAGGTATATTTACAAAGCAAATGTTGGATTCATAATATACAACTTTATATGAAAAAGAAGAGGTTTGAATATTAAAAACAACATAATTACAAAATACAACCTCGCCTTACCTTTTTTCTACAAAACATGTAAGAAAAAAAATACCACTAAACGTGATGAATGAATGATGAACACATACTATTGTACTATTATAATAAACAAAAAATTGTTAAGTTAAATACTGTAATATAACATTGTACTTCGCAAACCACCATTCCTTAACTGTTCACACCACTAATAGAACCCTCATATCAATCAGGCTCATCCCAATATGAGGCTCAAAAATTAATTTGTCACATTCACGAAGTTTATGGCAATCACAAAATTCTTTCCATCCACAGCCAAATTTAATAGATGCTTTCGGACGTGGGCGTATCAGAATTTTGCACTTGACTTGCCTCTTATGTCCATGAAGGACAATATACTTTAACTTGCTACCCCAAATGTAGTTGGCAAAATCAAGAGGTAGATCCTAAAAACAGACAAATAAGGATATAAATAAATTAATAGAGTAATAAATTAAAGTTAACAAATAGTGTAAAAAATGTCATACAAAATTACTAGATGGCTTGAATGGCACATATATTTTAATAGTAAAATGAACCTTCGGACCATGAATGAGAGGGCACCGATTCTGGATATGATCATAAAATTTGTATATAGATAAAGGGCTCGATTTTCCCTTAAACAAAGTAATATTAAAAAAGTTGTTTCCTACATAACGAAAAAATACAAAATGATTGCCTTCAAGACCATAAAATTTACGGAATTCAAATCATCCTCCACAGATCTCAGGAATGCACAAATCCATATTGTATTTAACAACATGTCTATGACATTTATTATCCACCAAGAACCAATTTGTACCAAGTTCAGAGGCAAACTCTAAAAGCACGATTAAAAAAAGCATGATCCTATTTGAAAAGAAAGAACATGTTAGATTTTGGTGAGTAATAATGTAAAATAAACCAAATATAGAAAACAACATACCTCGTTTAAAATGCTCTTGGTCTAGAAACTTCCCTATGTTTCCATTGTCAAAATCTCATCCAAATTTTGTAAATTTGGAATTTGTGGTACTATCGAAAGATTAGTCATAAGCATAACAAAAAGGAAAATGGTAAATCATAATAATAAATATAATGGATATATCTATGATAGATAGACATATACATAAGATATACATAAGACATAATAGATATGTATAATATATAATATATATAATACATAATTATAAAAGATATTAACTTAAATAAAGATATTAAGATATTCATATTAAGATATTATTATCATTACAATTATTATTATTATTGAAAGTTGGTAATAAGGAATTAAAAATTAAATATATTTTCTTATTATCATTATTATTATTATTGATAGTTGATAATTTAAAATAAAGAAATCAAGATATTCAGATATTCAGATTAGGATATTATTATGAAGACATCAATGGAGTTTTTTTTTGTTGAATGCAAACGACGACAGATATACTCCGATATACATAATAAATATTAAAGTTAATGTCTTTTATTGTCATTTCACAATAAAGATTAAAGTTATTATTTTATTATAATAATTATAAATATATTATTATATTATTGTTATCATTGAAAACAACAACAAAAATATTATGAAGAGGAAATACGCTTCCATAAGTTCATGATGAAGTTCATCATGGGGAATGACAAAAATGAAGACGTCAATGGAGTTTTCTTGAAAAATGTAAACGGCAAAGTCAGAGTGCATGAGAAATGTGAGAGAGAGTATAGTTATGTTAGATGGTAATAAATAATAGTATAATAAATACTAACACAAATATAAAGATGTCAAATTAGTTTTTTCTGGGACAATGAAAAACAGGCCACGTTTCAAAATACCTTAAAATAGATGGAAAACAAAAAATCTTTCAAAGTTGGATCAAATGTGAAATGAACATGAAAGAAGAAAACATTTCACACACTAAACTAAAAAAAGTGTATTTCAGAACTTCAAAAAAATAATAAGAATGTGAAAAATGATAGCAAAAAAATACACTTTATTGTCAAATAGGCAATAACAAAAGAGGACACATGTACTCAAAAGATATAATTTAATTTCAGTAAATGCCTTAAAAGAGTTAGAAAGCAAAAACATCTTTAAAAGTTGGATCAAAACTGAAATGACATAAAAGAAAACAATATATCACAATGAAAACCATAAAAATGTATTTCGGAACATCAAAGAAATCAAAAGAATGTGGAAAATGAAATGATGCAGTTAGTAAAAAAATACACTTTATTGGCGTATTAAATAAACAAACCCCAAACCCTAATTACAAATTTAGAAGATTATTTTACTTTGAAAGAGAAATATAAAAAAGCTAATAACCCAGATTAAAAGATGAAGAGATAAAAAAAAAAAAGAGTGCAAGGATTGCTTCAGGTACAAAAGTGACGATAAAACACTTTACTTGAAGATTAAATGGAGGAATCATGGAAAAAGATGAACTATAAAATAACAGAAAGGGAACAAAATAGAACCTATTCCATTGCATGCCATTGATTATGAACGAAAGCAAAATTTCTGGAGGTGGTTTGCCATAAAAGAAGAACGCAGCAACCAAAAATGATAGAAATGCAGCAAAAGAACATAATAGGTAAAGATTTTCTGCAAAAGTGAGCCTTTAAAAACGGTTTGAAATGCTATATGCAAGAGTAGTGATTATAAATTTCAAGATGAGACATTTATAATCAAAATAATGAAAATGAAAAACTTCTATTAAAACGAGAAATTTTTTTAATTTCCGCTTCATTTATTAACAATTTTGAAGTGCTCATTTATTAACAATTTTACGAAAAAGTAAAATTTTGTATAATTTGTATTAAGTTCATTTATAATTAAAATTAAAAATTATTCAATTCTATTGAATTTTATTAATTGTTCATGAATGAAATAACTGCATTTTCGTTATCATTTACTTGTGATGTTTACTCTCCTTTAATATGTAATTTTTATTTTTGTTTTTAATTTATTAACCGAAATTTAGTATTTATATTCAGAGCTCCAATTTTTAATGGAGAGAAGTCATTAAATTTTAATTAAATGCACAACACTTTTGAAATGAAATTAAAATAGAATTAACAAAATACAACTTACATATTAAACGAAAATTACATTACATTTAATTTATATTTCCATTCTACAACATTTGAATGAAAAAAATCCTAAATGAAGCCAATTTGAATTGTAAAACCAAATTTGTTTCTTTGCCAAAGCCAATACTCTAAGATGGGGTGCTTATTCTGCTAACATGCAATTTGAAATAATAATATGTTTTTTTGTATGGAAACAAGCATATGGAGTTGAACACAACCAATTATGCCAACTAATGATAAATATAAAATTAATCAATAAAACCAACATAGAAGTATAATAAAACTGATACAGTAACAACTAAATATAACCACAAATATTAATCATATAGGTAAACATTTACTTATATGATTTGTCCATAACCACAATGACCCGAATGTGATTCGAGGGCTTCTCACTATCACATTCAAAATACAGTTTGTTACCTTCTCGAAGAACATGTAATGCACAAAATTCCATCCAACCACTACCCAATTCTACACATCCCATTTCTCATTAATCGATTAAAACATCGCATGTGAACTCCTTTGAAGGACCATGCAAAACAACAATACATAACATCAGTGAGCGAATAAATGTGTCAAATGCAGGAGGACGTTCTTATACAAATTGCCAATTAAAGAATTCTAATTAAGAAATGGCCACATTATAAACATGATGCAAATAAACCATATCAATAAATTTGTTAGCAACATAACTATCACCAGGTAAGGTCCATGACATTGGTAGATAGTAGTTGTTATTGTGAAATGACATAATAGTCCTTCAGATAGCGGTAGAGAACGATTAATGGTATCCATAAAAGCTACCACAAAAGATTGTGGTGAATTTCCTTTGTAAAAAGTAATATGAAAGTAATTCACTAGAACAAAATTCTTCAATAACGACACCCTTTAAAGACGATTTAGTGATAACCATCGTTAAAAACGACGCGGTGGCATTCCTGTAATTTTTTTAAAATTTTTTCAGACTTTTAACGACGGTTCGCGCCAGAACCGTCGTTAAAACCAGACCCTAAACATACAACGACGGTTCGCCCCAAGAACCGTCGTTAAAAGTGCAGTTTCAAAGACGGTCGTCGTTAAAAGTGGTTTTTTCCCCCTCTTTCTCACACTCTCTCACATTCTTTCACACTCTTTCTCACAAACTCTTCTCCGCAACCCTCACACACGCAGACGCCCGCAACCGCACGATTCCGCAACGCCTGCGACGACCGTCGCGCCCGCGACTCCGCACCGCGCGATTTCACAGCGCCCGCGACCCCCCCTCGCGACTCCGCACCGCGCCGCGCCGACTCCGCACTGCGCCGCGCGACTCTGCAGTCCCCCGCGCGATTCCGCAGCGCCCGCGACTCTACACCGCGTCGCGTGCCCCTGCCGCGACCGGGCGCCACGCCCTGATGCGACCGCGACGACCGTGACCGCTCGCGATCCACTGTCGTGACCGCACCGTCCGCGCTCCTACCGCGACCGCCCGACGGACACCACCTTGACCGTTCCATCAACTGCCGGCCGACTCTGCCGTTGCACCTGCGATCGCCATCCACGACTATGTGACGACCGACCTGTGTCGCGACGCACGTCCGTGAGCACCGACTCCTTGCTGCAACCGCTTGTCGTGACCGCCCATCCTTTTGAGGTTAGTGTATTCTTATTTATTATCACCTATATTTTGAAAGTATTCGTTTTGAGTTTGATATTAATTGTTTATATTGAACACATTGGTTCTGAGTCCGGAGGTGTTCGACCTTCGGCAATTTTCAGTCATTATATATTGTTTTGACATATTGAACACACTAGTTCTGAGTCCGGAGGTGTCCGACCTTCAGCAATTTTCAGTCATTATATATTGTTTTGACATATTGAACGCACTGGTTCTGAGTCCGAAGGTGTCCGACCTTTGGCAATTTTCAGTCATTATATATTGTTTTGACATATTGAACGCACTGGTTCTGAGTCCGGAGGTGTTCGACCTTCGGCACTTTTGTTTTATTTTTTCATGATTACATATTGAAAGTATTGGTTCTTAGTTTAGCAGTTCTATGGATCGGAGTTGGATTAATACATCACGAATAAGTGATACTTACGAAAAAGGGGTGGAAGAGTTCATACAATTCGCAGAACATAATGTCGTTAGTTATAAGAATGGAGTAAGGATAAGGTGCCCTTGTATCAATTGTTTAAATGGAAGGATATTGACTGTTTTTGAAATTAGAGAACATCTTTTGTGTGATGGATTTTTGAAAAGTTATACAACATGGACGTGGCATGGTGAATTGTTAGACTTGCCAAGTGTGCACGGAGGTTCGGAGGAAGTTCATTTCTAAATGGATGATAGATTAGAAGACATGATTCGTGATGTGGGAGCAAAATCATTTGCTAATGTAGTTTTTGAAAATATGTCTAATGATGCAGAGACTCCTTTGTATCCTGGTTCAACTAACTTCACACGATTATCAGCAGTGTTAAGGTTGATGAATTTGAAGGCAATGAATGGATGGACCAACAAAAGTTTTACAGAATTGCTTCAATTGCTTAAGGACATGCTTCCAGAAGGAAATACCTTGCCCAATCGAAATTATGAGGCGAAAAAAATACTTTGTCCAATGGGTATGGAGTATAGAAAAATACATTCATGTCCTAACGATTGTATTTTATACAGAAATGAGTATGAAGATTTAAGAGGATGTCCCATGTGTGTTATGTCACGCTATAAGGTTAAGGTTGGTCAGAATGATGAAATTGACAAAGGAAGGTCCTCCTGCTAAGGTTGTTTGGTATCTTCCGATAATTCCAAGGCTTAAGCGTTTGTTTGCAAATGTATATGACACTAAAAACCTTAGGTGGCATGCAAATAATAGAAAATGTGATGGATTATTTCGTCATCCTGCTGATTCTTTGCACTGGAAGAATATTGATAAAGAATTTCCTGAATTTGGAAAAGAATCAAGAAACTTAAGACTTGGATTGGCAACTGATGGAATGAATCCCTTTGGAAATTTAAGTAGTAATCATAGTTCATGGCCCGTTTTGTTAGTGATTTACAACTTACCTCCTGCGTTGTGTATGAAGCGCAAATACATGATGTTATCTATGATGATCTCTGGTCCAAAACAACCTGGAAATGACATAGATGTTTATCTTAATCCATTGATTGAAGATTTGAAATTATTGTGGAATGAAGGGGTTGATGTGTTTGACGCGTTTAAAAATGAATCTTTCCGATTGCATGCGATGTTGTTTTGTACTATCAATGACTTTCCTGCATATGGGAACTTGTCAGGTTATAGTGTGAAAGGCCATAGAGCATGTCCAATATGTCAAGACAAGACATCTTATGAGCAGTTGAAACATGGAAGAAAAACCGTGTATCTTGGGCATCATAGATTTCTAAAGAAATATCATCCGTATCGTCGATTGAAAAAAAGCTTTTAATGGATACCAAGAACATGACATTTGTCCCACTCCCTTAAGTGGTGTTGAAATTTATGAAAAAATAAAAAATGTTAATGTGACTTTTGGAAAAATGAAGAAGAAGCAAACGGTGAGTGAAATATGGAAGAAGAGATCAATCTTTTTTGATCTTTCGTATTGGTGTAAGTTGGATGTTAGACACTGTCTAGATGTAATGCACGTAGAGAAGAATGTGTGTGACAGTCTAATAGGAACACTTCTGAACATTAAAGGGAAAACAAAGGATGGTGTGAATGCATATTTGGATTTGATTGAAATGAATATACGAGAGGAATTTACACCGAGAGAAGTTGGTAAACGTACATACTTGCCTGCAGCGTGTTACACTTTGTCAAAGAAAGAGAAAACAAGTTTTTGTGAATGTCTTAAAGGTGTTAAGGTACCATAAGGCTACTCTTCAAATGTGAAGAGTCTTGTATCTATGAATGATTTGAAACTAATTGGCTTAAAGTCACATGATTGTCACGTTCTAATGCAACAATTATTACCAGTGGCTATTCGTGGAATCTTGCCCAAAAATGTTAGGCATACAATCACTCGACTATGTTCATTTTTCAATTCCATATGTAGTAAAGAGATTGACTCTCAGAAGTTGGATGAACTTGAAGAAGAAATAATTGTTATCTTGTGTCAACTCGAGATGTTTTTTCCTCCATCTTTTTTTGATATTATGGTACACTTGGTTGTTCATCTTGTAAGAGAAATCAGATTGTGTGGGCCAGTTTATATGCGATGGATGTATCCAGTTGAACGATACATGAAGATTTTGAAGGGATATGTGAAGAATCAATGTCGTCCAGAAGCTTCCATTATTGAAAGATACATTTCAGAAGAATCTATTGAGTTTTGTTCCGAGTACATGTCAAAAGCCAAATGTATAGAAGTTCCTGAAAAAGGTTGGCACTCTCGTAGATTCATAAGTAAATCTTCAAGAGGTGTACATGTTATAAGAAAATCTAGAGAAGAGGTTCTGCAAGCACACTTGTATATCTTGAATAACACTGATGAGGTGTTACCATACTTAGATACACACAAAGACATTGTCAAATATAAAAATCCAAGACAATCAGAAAAATGGGTGTTAATTGAGCATAACAAAACTTTCATGTCATGGTTTAAGCAACAAATAATGAATGATCCATCAACATCTGAAACATTAACATGGCTTGCAAACGGTCTCAAATTTGATGTTTTATGTTGTTCTGGCTATGAAGTAAATGGTTGTTTGTTTTACATAAAGTCTCGAGATGATAGGAGTACAGTGCAAAATAGCGGAGTCACCTTGGAGGCAGAGTCTATGCAGTTTTCAACTGCAAAGGATCAAAATCCTATTGTGGGATCAATGCCTTATTATGGTGTCATAATAGAGATTTGGGAAGTTAATTATACCAAGTTTACTGTACCTGTTTTCAAATGCAAGTGGGTTGACAATAAGACTGGTGTCAAAGTTGATGAATCAGGAATGAATTTGGTTGACTTTCGAAAGATAGGTTATCATGACGAACCATTTATAATGGCACATCAAGCTTCCCAAGTTTTCTATATCCAAGATCCTACGTCTGACCACTGGTCTGTTGTGCTACATGGAAAAAAACAACATAATGACCCAGAAGATACAAACAATGACATTTGTGAGATTGAATCACTTACAAGAACGACCATCAATAAAGAGTACGAGGATGTTGTTGATGTTGTACATGCAACTCGAAATGATCATGATGAAGGAATATATATTTGTATGTACATGTGATTCATGTTTAGTTTTACAATATATTTCATTTTCATTATATTTCATATTCTTGATGCTTATTATATTTTTTTGATAACAAGAACATGGCAGATGATAAAGTTTCCCATTCAAAAACTGGTAGAGGACCTACAAGATTAAAGAATATGTTTAATAAGATAACTAAAGATGACAAAATACCTTTGTCTATTGATATCCACACTGGTGTGCCCACTGGGCAACATGCAAAGAAATATAGGAGTTATCTCGGAGTACTATCTCGTGAAAGGATCTCTATCTTAACTCAGTCTTGGGATCACGTGACTGACCACGAGAAAAACATGATTTGGCAAGATATTCTGGTATGTAACTGTTTTTACTTTGCTCAATCTAAAGTTCTTTTATACTTTGCTTTTGTTTATGAACTAATTCTTTCAAACAATGTAGACGCATTACAACATCCCGAATGTGGAAACCTTGAAAGCGAAGGTTCTTTCAGATGTGGGTGTCAAGTTTCGTCAGTTCAAATCAAAATTGACAACAGATTATATATATGGGAAAAGGAAAGAAGAAAATCCTTGTGCAAAATATGCATCCATTGATGAAGAAACTTGGCAGCAGTTTGTCAATATTCGACAAACTGAAAAATGGCAGGTTAGTATCACTTTTATATTTGAATATAGTTTATATTAACGTATTACTAAATTTTGAGTGTTATGATAGGAGGTTCGGAACAAAGCAAAAGCCAATCAGGCACATAATGATACCCCACACTTATTGTCTCGTGGTGGTTATAAGTTGCTAGAGCAGAAGATGCTTGAAGAAAATATTAAAGCACGTTCTACTTCCATTGAGGAAATGAATAGTGTAGATTCTTTAAGACCTCCATCCCCACCACTCCGACATGAGATGTGGAAAGGTGCCCGTATAAACACATTAGGGACATGGAGTTCTAAGTCTATAGAACAAACAATTGAACGCATTGTAAGTTTGACAATTTCTTTTCAATGTGTTATTTTAAATTCTATGTGTTATTTTAAATTCAATGTGTTGAAGTTTGTCAATTTCTTTTCATTTGTTTTAGGATTCTCTTAATGAGCAATCAACACATGGGACTTTTAAATCATGTGGTCGCAATGATATTCTTAATGTTGCTCTCGAACGACCTGAACACCCTGGACGTGTTCGTGTAGCTGGATATGGGGTTGGGATTCGGTCATACTTTGGACCTCCATCACACAGCAAGGAACAATTGTCCAATGAACCTAGCCAAGAGTATTTACTACAACTACGTGAGCAGTTAAAGGCTGAGGTAGCTCAAGAGCTTAAAGAAAGCTTCATGGAGGAGTTTAGTGCGCGAATGGAAATGGAGTTCAAAAAGCGGTGGGAGGGTTTAGGACACTCATAACAACCACCTACTATGGTAGAAGATGAACCACCTCCGCCTCCTATTAAGAAAGTCAGCACTAAAGGGAGTTGTTCGACAGTTGATCTATCAGGGGATGACTTTGGCTCAACTAGCCAATGCGAATTATATGTTGAGTGTAATTCTTTGACCCGATTCGTTGCCTTGGGTAAGTGTTATGAAGGGGTCACAATGTTACACAATGTGCCTCTTCCTTCTAATTTCATGAAGGTCACGGTGGAAAAGGTTCTTTATGGTGATCTTGCAGTTCCTGTGCCGACATCAGAGGTGACAATTGTGGCAGAGGCATTACATACTTTCGTTGCCTGGCCTAGACATCTCGTCAGACCTATAGACTCTATGGTATATATTTGCACTAATATTAATAGAATTATATATCAGATATATTACATTCTAACTAATTTAAGTGTTTTTTTTTTGTTTTGATGAGTAGCAGGAACCTAAGACAAATGTGCCTCTGGGAAAGAAGAAAATAGTCTCCATTGATGATCCTCTAGCGACATTGGTGGAAGTTGCTACAACTTTAGATACAACCGTTTTAGAGGTTCCATGGGATGCCAATGTTTTTGGAAGGCATAGTAATCTACCGTTGTACGTTCACATGTCTGATTTGTTGGACCTTGCATCCGGAGATCAAGAGATTAACATAACAGTTCTGCAATTATGGATGATGTAAGTTCAAATTTTAAAATCTTTATACTTTTGATTTATTAAATATATTAGTACTAACTTATTGAAATTTAGGTATCTTTCTGGATTATGCTTTGATGAGGGGAAACACAATATATATGGGTTTTTAGACCCTCAAATCACTCAATCAATTGGAAACAAGAAGTCGAAAACACAAACATACATCACCACTGCCTTAAAGAATGGTGGAAAACACATTTATTTTGCTCCGTACATCCATGAGTAAGTTCTTATTTATTAAATAAGTTTTAATAATTTATTGAAATAAGAGAAACTAATTAACTGATTTGTTATACAGGCGTCATTGGAACTATTGATCATATCTGTTCAAGATCATACCGCTGCATGGTTTTGCTCCTTGCATAAAAAACCTCCTGTCTATTTTAAAAACATTATAGATAGGTACGACAGTTTCATTTAACATTTATTATTACTTATATATTATATAATGTTATGTATTTTAACATGAAATCTTATTATTTTAGTGCTTACTCTGGATATAATATGTTGTGTGGGAGGAGAACTTCAAACGCACAAAAACTCACTTGGATGTACCTTAAGGTATTTAAAGTATATTTGTTTACTTAATTTAATGTGTTTTACTCATTCATTTAATACATTTATTTTCACATGCAGTCCAACAGGCAACCTGAAAATTATGATTGCGGTTATTATGTTATGTAGTGGATGTTGACTATTTTGCAAGCTGAAATTAAGAAAGGTTGGGATAAGGTAATACCTCAATACAATAAACACTTTAAAATTTGAGATTTATTATTCATGCACTAATTCAAAATATTTCAAATGTCACAATTGTTCAACGACCAACACCCGCTAGATTTAGAAGCATTGAAGTATGTGAGAACAACATGGTCAAAGTATTTTGTAACCATGTATAACACTCTAGTATAGATAAATCATTACAATGAAATTTTTTTTTTATATATTACCAAACTTTTTTTATATAATGTTATAATTTGTTGTATTTAATTTTTATATTTAAATTATGATTTGAAATGTTTTTATTTTCTGGAATTGAAAACTTTAAGCAGGTTATTTGAGATTTTTTTAATTTTTTTTAATCAAGACATATAACGACAGTTCCACTTGGAACCGCCTTTAAAAGCCATACTTATAACGACGGTTCCTATAGGAACCGTCTTTAAAAGTGCCTTCAATTTTTTAAATTAAAAAATCGCAACCCATCTTTAACGACGGTTGTGGGAATCGTCGTTATAAATTGGAGTTTTAATGACGGTTATGGGAACCGTCGTGAAAAAACCATACCTTTAAACGACGTTGGTAATAACGACGGTTCCGGAACCGTCTTTAAATGTTGATTTTAACCGTCATTAATTTACCTTTTTGTACTGGTGATTCCCACCAACGTAACGAAAATTTATACAATGATGATCTTCAAATTCATAAGACTATACTAAATTTGACCACCCATCGTTAATAACCGGACACAACAAATTCATGTTGTAGTTGACATAATGTACTGCATCATTACTGTCTTGAAGAATCCACAACTCACGAAGTTCGGTTGCAAACTCTATGATAAAAGCACGATCCACAAAAACAATATCCTTTAAAAATAAATTAATAAAAGTCTATGATTTTAACGTTGAAAATATTTCAAAGAATAGTAACATTGTTAACTTAAAACCTATACAAAACATACCTCCCCGAAAATGTTCATGGAGCAAAAATTCTCTTGGTTGACCTTCTTATTATTTCATCCCACTCTAAATCTGAATCTGATTCCGACATGTTTTGGAGGGAATGGAGAAGATAAGGGTTTTGGAGAAGTAGGAACTGAAGAGGTTGAGGGGAAGGGGGTGTATATCACACGAACGTGGCTTCGTGTGGTTATGCCATTTGTCAGCCTTTCATTGGTTCCTTCCTTGAGATATTTCTACATTTGGTAAATTTTGTTTTTGATTTTTTGTTGGTTGATTTATCTGTGATTGACACATGGCAAATGTTACCCTGTGAGTGAGTTTCATTTGTATTATTTATAGATTAGACATAATATAAGACTACACATTATTATATCGTCTGTTAGACGAATAACTTGCATCTTACATGATTTGTTATTGATTTAAACATCATCTTTCAGATAAAGCATGATAATATTTTTATATATTTTTTTTAGTACTTAATTAAAATCATAGGCTGTTTGAATTTTTTTCTAACAAATTCAAACTCATGTCCTATTTTTATATGCATGGTTTAATCATTTACTACTTTCATGTTAACATTATCTGAAAGTCGTTGTTTAATGATTATTAATATATAGTATTATATGTGTGATTCCATTACTATTTTCATGTTACATCCTATGATAGCATCATCTAATCATTGTATATACTTTAGATTATTTGATAGTTTTTTTTTGTGTAAGTTCCTCATATTGTCTTCAAGCATAATTTTTTTTTCTCTAACATATATTTAGAGAGATTATGATTAACTCATCAAAATTTGAAGGTATTTATTATCTATTAAAATCACTTGTTTTCTTGATAAAAAAATTATATTAATAAATAACAATTACACTATCTATAAAAAAAAACCATTTATTCACTTATCATAATCTATATGCCTTAAAAAAAACATAAATATCTAATATTATTAATACCACTAATATATCTTTTCGTTAATTTTTAATCTTTTAATTAGATTGTTTTATCCTTTAATAAATGAAATATATTTTTTTTATTTAAAAAATGTACAATAGAACAACCGCTCTATACTAAAAAAATACATAATTTCTTATTTAAAAATAACTATCATAAATACTTTAATATCATTCTTAAAAAAATGAATATATTTCCAAAGTGTATTATTTTAATATTTTAATACCATTACTATAAAATATATACTTTTGAAACTATATTATTTTAATGTAACAAAAACATAGACACAATGTGGGATTATTAGGTAAAGAGTTTAATTTTCATATATTGTAAAAACTTTAAATAATTATTTAAATATTTATAAAATAATTACTATGAATGGTAACAAATTTATGGGACAAGGCATGTCTTAAAATATATTCTTATTTATATTATTTTAAATTTAATCAAGTTTTTGTGCAAAATCATCGCATTTAATACAAATACATTATCAGTTTTTATAAAAGGGAATATTCCTATTAGGTATGAGATAAACTAAAGTTCTTTCATGTGGTTGATGAATTTGTATCGATGAACTTCTTCATCCAAAGTAGAAAATGACGCGAATAAGTTTCTTTATTTTTGCAAAACAATTATTAAATTTTTTAAAGAAATTAGATCTATGTTTTCTTATAGTTTGATATCCAAATTCATCCATATGCTTAACTGAAAATACTCTAATTAAGAGAATATTTTCTAATTTGAAATAATGTCTTAATTACAAATATATCCATCGGTAGTTCACATATTCCAAAATAAAATTATTACTTTTAATTTTTTTTTTTAAAAATATTATAACTCAAATTTACTAGATTTGTAAAGATTAAATACGCAATAATTATATTTTTATTATTTTTATAGAAACTAGATTTATAACTGTGTTATTATGCCTCTTATTTCAGAGGATAAGTTATAATTTTTAAATAGTATTATTTCGTGTGGACCCGAAAAAGTTGCAGATGCTGGCTCAGACTCACTCACTGAGTCACACTCTCACCATAAATTGTGACCCTTCTCACGCCAACCCTTTGTTCCTTTTTCTCTCTCGTTTTTCTCACAAAGTTTAGTCTCGGAGCCAACTTCAAAGAGAGAGAACAATGATGAAGCCATCCATGCTCAGATCCCTCCACTCCGCCGCCACCCGCGGAGCCTCCAACATCTCCCGCCGTGGCTACGCTTCTGAGCCGGGGCCGGAACGCAAGGTCGCCGTTCTCGGCGCTGCCGGTGGGATCGGACAGCCCCTATCCCTTCTAATGAAGCTCAACCCTCTCGTTTCTAGCCTCTCCCTCTACGATATCGCCGGCACCCCCGGCGTCGCGGCCGACGTTAGCCACATTAACACCAGATCTAAGGTACCCCCGATCCACCCTCTTAGCCCGATTGTGTTATTATGTTGTTTTTTTTTTTTCAAAATTATAGACTTTGCTGTGTTTTTGTGAGGTACCCTTTAGAGGGTCGTTGTAAAGTTACAAGCTTTCTGTAGTGCGGTCTTTTTTGTCCCCTTTTGCGGGGTTCTTGCAAGGATTGAAGCTTTAATGTGATTTTATGTACGGTAGCGTGTCCTCTTTGTTGAGATTTTGTTAAGGTGCTATATTTAGTGTTTTTTTGGTGTTTTTACAGAGGGATCGGGAACCCTGTAGGGTTAATTCGCCCTCTATTTTTATTAAGTTTTGATTATAGTTATTTATTTTTAAATTTTGTGATTAAGCCTATTTTGTGGATTAGATCATCTATAGTTTTTTTCTGAAACTGTTGATCTCGAGCCCCTTTCTGGGGCATAATGTTGTGGTATTATAATTCGATCCGTTTCGCTGAGATGTACTAATCTACTATCTTTTTGCGTGTGTGGGGGGGGAGGGTTCAGAAGGGAAGTTTTACTGTAGTTTGATGTTAATATCACAGTGAATTGAGTTTTTTTTTTGTTAGGTACATGGATCTACCCTTTTGTAAGCTTTTTTGGCAAGTGTATATTTACTGTGTTTTTGTTTTGATGTTAATAGCAGGAGTTGCACTAATACACCCTTTGGGCTTAATTTTTCCAAAAATGTAAACTTTACTGCAGTTTAATGTTGAGCTGTTTTCATGTTGTGCATTGATCTAGCTTTCTTTTGGGATTTTTGCAATAATGCATGCTATATTGTAGTTTTATGTTTCAGTATAATTGCTTGAGCTCTTTTGCAACTATGTGCAATTTTTATTGTAGTGTAATGTTGTAGTGCTAATGATCGAGCTTTTATTTATTTTTTAATTGGATTACAGGTTGTGGGGTACCAAGGTGAAGAAGAGCTTGGCAAAGCTTTGGAAGGTGCAGATGTTGTTATAATTCCTGCTGGTGTGCCCAGAAAGCCTGGAATGACTCGGGATGATCTTTTTAATATCAATGCTGGCATTGTTAAGGCACTTTGCACTGCTATTTCTAAATACTGCCCCCATGTGAGTGCCTATTTCCTTGAGTTGTTTTTTCAGTTATTTTGGTTGTTAGTTGATGTTGCTTGCCGCTGTTAGTGTTGTCTTGCTGAATTTGTCTCCGGAAAACATATATAACGGTTTTGGAAAATTTCATTAAGTTTGGTTTTGGGTGATTATTCATTTTCTTTTTTTAGTCACTATGGGTAACACTGTTTATCAGTGGCTATATTGTTCCAATAAAAATGTTTTGGGAATTGAATTGATATTAATATTTGTTATTCTTAAGAAAATAGAGTTTAATTCAAACTCACAAAACTGGCTTGTAAGACGAGATTTAAATTTGTACCAACTTAAATACTATAATTTGATCATATCTTTAGTTGATGTGGGATATTCATAACTTGATAGGTCTAACAAATTTGATTAGGATAGACTTTGAAGGATTCTGATACCATTTTATGAAAGTGACATTTAAGCATAACATAACCTACAAAACAAGCTTGTAAGATGATGTTTGCTCCCACTTATACATTATAAGTTTGTTATATTTCTAGTTGACGTGAGATTTTTAACATCTTAGAAAGTAGAGTTTAACTCTAACGTAACCCTACTAAATAGGCATCTAAGGTGATGTTTGCACCTGCCTATACATTTACAAGTTGGCCATGTCTCTAGTTGATTTGATATTTTCAAGATTCTAGAAAGTAAAGTTTAATTCTAACTCAACCCTACAAAACTAGTTGGTAAGGTGAAGTTTGCACCTATATATATATATATTATAATTTGGTCATATTTTTAGTCGATGTGGATTGGACATCTCATACATTGAAATAGAGGGGAACCCAACAATGGAACGATAGTTCCGACAAACTTAACTAGAATAAACTCTGAATAACTTTGATATCATTTTGAGTAAGTGGACTTTAAGCCACCGGCATAATGTGAGGTTAACACTCATTTATATATTATAATTTGACCATATGTGTGGTTGATATGTGATTTTCAACCATTATATGGTTATAATGGTTGATAGTACTATTGACTGGTTGATACATGAATTATTTTCCTAACCTCTAGAAGTATTTAGTAAATCAAAAGTGTAATTGTGTGCATGTCCTGTTTTATATTACATATGATGGCTTGTAGTCTTTTATAGTATGATTTTGATCCGGTACTGATTATTTTTATCTTTGGAATCAGGCTCTTGTTAACATGATAAGCAATCCTGTGAACTCCACTGTTCCTATTGCTGCTGAAATTTTCAAGAAGGCTGGAACATATGATGAGAAGAGATTGTTTGGGGTAACCACCCTTGATGTTGTCAGGGCAAAAACTTTCTATGCTGGGAAAGCCAATGTTCCAGTTGATGGTAAGTCTACAGTAACAAACTTAACAATTGCTTTAAGGTCTTGCTTGGATAGTGTTTTATTTAGTGACCTACTGATGGAACAAATGAGGCAGATTGTTTGATGTCAGATTTCATTGTCATGTTTGTGTGAAGAAAATTCCAACTACATCCAAGAAAAATAAACTGAAAGTGTTTTTTCGCAAGTGGGTAGGGGTGGATGGAAGGGTTAAAATTGGATAATGTACTTTTTCTTTTGAAGAAAAAATTGTATTTAGTTGTAATAACATTTGATTTGGGTTTGTTTATGTTTCTGCAGGTGTCAATGTACCTGTTGTGGGTGGCCATGCAGGAATTACTATTCTACCCTTATTTTCTCAAGTACCTTCCTGCTCTATTAATCTAATTTTCCTCCCTGAAATCTAATGTGTTTGCCTAGCTTGATACGTATGTACTGAATCCTTCTAACTGTTCTTCACTTGTATAGGCTACACCAAAAGCCAATCTTGATGATGATATCATCAAGGCTCTTACAAAGAGGACTCAAGAGGGAGGAACTGAAGTTGTGGAAGCTAAGGCTGGAAAGGGTTCTGCAACCTTGTCAATGGCGTAAGTCTGGCATTAACTAATTATTAATCTTTTTATTCAGTTTATTCAGAGAAGATCATTGATACACTAAGGCAAGAGTGTGGTCCAGCGGTAAAATTTGTCATGTATTGATGTAATATCTAATCCTGCTTTTTTAATTTATTATGTTCTTGCAGCTATGCTGGTGCCCTATTCGCTGATGCCTGTCTCAAGGGCCTCAACGGGGTCCCAGATGTTGTTGAGTGCTCATTTGTGCAATCCACTGTCACTGAACTTCCTTTCTTTGCTTCCAAGGTCACTGAACTGCAACCATTTTATTGTGTTTCAAATTTTACTTCTCTCTGCTTAAAAGGGGCTGTTCCATTTTAGAAAACTACATATCTTTGTGTAGAATTGGTGAAAACAAAATATACAACAATAAAAGTAGAAATAAGGTGGCATTTTATAAATATAAGTGTGAACAGATTGTTTCCTCAAACCAAACAGTCCCTAAGATTCCTATATTTTCACCATGCATATGGCCTACTTGCTTGTTAGACTGGTTAGTTTGTGTCTCCAATTGAACTGGTCAAAATCTGGAAAAACTGGTTCAATGTTGGTCAACAAATAAAAAAGAAGGTCTTTTAAAGTGTTATTTATTACCTTTTTCCTTAAAAATAAAGAATGTTAAGTATTTTGTTATTTTCTTTTAAAAAAGTTAGAACATTAAACCTAAATATGACCATTTATTTGATTTTGTGTAGATTTTTTTTTGAATATTAAAAATTTATATAGTTACTTTTAGTTTCTATTATTATCAAGTTAACATGTTACACTGGTTCAACCGTAGTTCATGGTTCGACCACCGGTTCAATCAATGAGTGAACTTTTGAACTGGTGTTTTGTCCGGTTTAGTGACCGATCCGGTGCCTTGCCCGGAGAGATGGTTATCCATGTTGGTTGCTGCCTATTGCTACTGACACCATGGTGAAAATGTGTTGCAGGTGAGGCTTGGGAAGAATGGTGTGGAGGAAGTTCTTGGCTTGGGAGCTCTCTCTGATTTTGAGCAACAAGGCCTAGAGAGCCTTAAGGGTGAACTCAAATCATCAATTGAGAAGGGAATCAAATTTGCAAACCAGTAATTGAACACGTGACATGCATGTCTGGTAGGTAACTGGATATTCCTTTAAGAACCAAATCAAATTTTGCAATCTCAGAACCATTGTTGTATTGTTGCCGGCAGTGGTGGCGGCTTTGTTGTTTTGTTTAGAGTAGGTATAGGCCATGGTTTAATAATTCAAGTCTGAGAGCATTTTGTTAAGGGATTGATCAATCTTAAAACCAGTTTTAGGTGTTGGCCATTCAATTAATAATTCTCCCTTTTAACTGTGGTTTCACATAATGTAATTGCAGGGTGTTATACCCTTTTTACTTGTTTCACTCATTGTTTTAGTTGTGAAAGCTTTTTCAACCTTCTTCTGTGTTGATCTCAGTAGATGAAACTTGGTCTTTCTTGAAGTTTGATTACTGCACATTTTGACATGTTTTTTCTTATATGGTTAAAATTCAATAAAAACTATAAAATTATATAGGTGATTTTTAAATAACAAGTGAGATTCTCATTATTTTAATGTATACAACACAATCATTAATACACTTTACCAGTTGTAGGTTTTTTTGAAGGATAATGAGTATTATTTCCATAATATTTTTTCTATTAAATCAGTTAGCTTTTAAAATTTATTTTAACTCTAGTATATGAATGTATTCCATTTTAATTTCTTTTATTTCTTTTCAACTTGGCGAAAATATGCGAGATAATAAAAATTGAGTTAAAATACATGCAAATACAATAATAATTGGTTGTACATAAATATGAAATGCATGGAGGAGAGAAAAATTAGCAAGAGGAGGAAAACTACTTGAAAATAGTCACAATTTGTTTTTAATTTTTTCTTTCATTTCTCCTTTACCCTAAATACCAATATTATTTCTTTTCTTTATCCATATTTATCCATCCGATATTTTGATATATTCCTCTTGTAATAAAAGAATTTTTTACATCTACAACAAAATATTAATATTTATAATAAAAGAATTTCTAATATTTATAATAAAAGAATTTAAAGAAATGAAAAAAATATTTGTAATAAAAGAATTTAAAGAAATGAAAAAATATCCGTAATGAAAAACAAAATATTAATATTTATAATAAAAGAATTTAAAGAAATGAAAAAATATTCTTAATGAAAAAAATATTTGTAATAAAAGAATTTAAAGAAATGAAAAAATATCCGTAATGAAAAACAAAATATTAATATTTATAATAAAAGAATTTAAAGAAATGAAAAAATATTCTTAATGAAAAACAAAATATTAATATTTGTAATAAAAGAATTTAAAGAAATGAAAAAAATATTTGTAATAAAAGAATTTAAAGAAATGAAAAAATATTCTTAATGGAAATATAAATATAAACAAAATGTAAAATGTTAAAATAATTTTTAAAATTAAAAAATTAAAAAAATATCCTTAATAAAAATATAAACAAAATGTAAAATGTTAAAATAATTTTTAAAATTAGTAAAAATATAAACAAAAAGTAAAATATTAAAATAATTTTTAAAATTAAAAAAATTAAAAAAATTAAAATATTAATATTTAGTGGGATGTATATACTTAACTTCCTTTTTAGATTTGTATATATACTTCTACTCTCTATCTAATCTTTACCGGTTTTCTTATCTTTAAATTTGGTTAAAATATATTTTTAGTTTTTAAAAAAGCGACTGAATTTTGATCGAGTTATATAAAAATTACAACAGGTACTTTTAGTCATTTTAAAATGTGTCGAGTACAGTTTTAATTCCTGTAAAATACTTTGTTTTGATTTTCATTACTCTAAATTTTAAAAGTACTAATTTTAGTTCCTAATATTGATTATAGGATAAATAAATAACATATATTTTACATGTAGTAAGAGTTTTTTTTTAAAAGTGTTACACATTAAAATTATATCACAATACTAATATATATCAGTTGAATTTTTATTTACATGCTAACAGTTAATAATGTCACAATACTCTAGATAAAATGAGTGGTTTTCAATTCAGTTCTAAAGGGAGTAAACACAATGTTTTTTTACTAACAAAGTTAAAATATGCATTTTATGTACATAAGAATAACAATGGGTGAGTATCACTTTGATTATACTCATTTTTTTTAGAGTACCATCTTTATCTATAATCAGAACTATACCACTTCCATATTGTTCTAAATATTAATTGATATTTTTCTTAAAAAAATCACAATAAGAAAAATGTTACTAAATAATAATTATACATAACTGAACTTTATGATAACTACAACACTTATTATTTTTATGCAATATTGACTGGAAAATGTATCAAGAATTTGAGTAAACTTGTTGAATATCATGAGTTGAATGTTGAAAGAAATAATGAAAAAATATGTAATGAAGGAAAAATTATTCAAATGAAACAAATTAAGAACTAAAGAATAAAATATGTTTTTTAATTACTTAATAAACTAATGGCTTGCATTATTAAAGTCAAATATTTTCAAGTGACAAAATAAATAAAAAATAAAAAAATAAAAAAAAGTATAAATGATCAAATGTGTATATAAAAAAGATTTAGATAAAAGTTGAGGTTTACATTTTGTAAACTATAATATACCATTTGGAGAAAATCACATAAAGATAAAGAAAAAAACTGTGTAATTGAGGTTGTGATGAGAAAGAAAATACTTTGGAGATTTGAGTGAATTTGATGAATCTTAAATGAGTTGAATAATTGAAAATTTGAGTGAATTTGATGAATCTTAAATGAGTCGAATAATTGAAAGAGACAGTTAATAATTACGGAACAAAAGAAAAGTTATTCAAATGAAATAAATATCAATAAAAAAATAAAAATAAGTTTTTTTAGGTTATTTTGATAAACTAAAATATTTTAATAATTTAATGAAGATGGATATGATAATGAAGATAAGATGGTATACTCATCTCCATAATCAATTTAAAAAATCATGTATTACTCATACTTATAGTCGTATCCGATTAATGTTTAAGATGAGTTTGAACAATACTATGAAAACAAATTTGTTTTCCATCCACGTAAACTAATAACATATTCAACTCTTCAAGATTTAGTATGTTTAGATTTTCTTTAAGTCAAGTTGAATGCTAATTATTTATTAAAAAAGAGTTTATATTCAATGTTTTGGGAAGAGAAAAATAAGGAAAATAAATAACATATGTTTGGTTTATAGATGTCTAACAAATGGAAATTGAAAAAAATAAAAAAATATCATCATAAATAATTTTTTTTTGTCATCCATTCATCCATTACATTTTAACCAATGTTTTTGAAACATTGATTACCATTACCTTATTATGTGTGACGATTGCTTAATTGTTAAACAAACATGTTTACGAACTCCACCAAAAACCATCATGAGATGTGAAATTTTCCTTGAATAAGTTTTGCTTTGGACCAACTCATGAAATGCTCAAACATTCCTTTTCTGCAAGAAATAACCTATTTGTGCAGGGTGGTAGTAGGAGAAGCATGTTTCCACTTTGTACTAGGCACTAGCTATTAGAGACTGTGAAATTCCTATATCTTTTTATAAACTTTGATAAGAAGCTTTGTGGAGACATACACGAAGACAACTTTTCATGCATATTTGTTGCAAACGATCAAGAGTCTATGAATGTCTCCAACATTTGATATTTATGAAAAAATTAGTAATGTAAGGGGCTTGATTATGTGCATATAGAAATTGTCATATTCATATTGGTAAGCAAACCTGGTTCTAATTGTGGTGATGGAGAGATCAAGAAGTTCATGTTCCTCCATGGAAATTGCTTCTATTATTCTTTTGTAGTAAATAACTTCATCATTTGGTATCAAGAGCTTTGGTCTTCAAGAGATAAGTGTCCAGTTCTTGAATTTTCCCATTGTTCTTAATTATTTTTGCTTGTTCTTGTATTGTTCTTCATTTGTACTAATTGCTTTTGAGTTTGTAATGTTTATTTCTTGTTTTTTTGTTCAACTCATTTAATTCCTTCCTTAACCAATCCTTGTGTTTGTTTTAGGATTCTATACATGGTTTGTCCTGTCAAATTAGTAGGAGCTTGTGATTTTGATTAAAATTTTTGTTTAGAGTCATGTTTAGTTCCTTTAAACATTCCTCAAAGTTATTATATATATTTTTTGTTTATTTTACTTACGTAGGAAAAATAAAATTTGAGAACCAAATATCTTTGTTTCATGTATTTGAGTTTATGTTTGTTACTAAATCATTAACAAATTTTTAAAGTAAGGTTCCTAATTGTTATGTATTAATGGAGACATATATGATTCCTTTTCTTGATGTTCTTGATTGAATCTACTTATTAGAACATGATGAACACATTGCTTGTTGAATTTGAAATTGAATTAGTATAATCATTGAGTTGCTTCTAGAATTATAAGTAAAAAATAAAAGGATAGTCTAAAAACATAGAAAAAAAGCAAATGAAAGAAAAGAAAAACAAATCAATCAAGAAAAAAAAGTGGAAAGGTTGAGACTCATACCTACTAATGGCAAAGAAAAACAAGCAACTAATACAATACAATGTTTTTTTTATGCAAACTTTCATACTTAGTTAATCTTTTGAATTAAATTCATGTCTTGTAACAAGCATTTTAGAGCATAAAAATTGTTTAATTTCAAACTAAATTTTCAACTTGTGTTGTGTTTGTGTTTTCACTCAACTTGCATTTTATTTTGTTTTGTTAATCAATTCTAGAACTTTCAATCATGAATTTCCTTTTTTGTGATAGCATTTAAATTTACCTTTAATTCTAGTTTGTCTTTCTTTGGAATTCTTTGAAGTATTGTCATCATCTCTATTCTCTTTGATTTTAACCAATTCTAATTCAACTTTTCTTGATTTTAGTTCTTTAAATTCTTGGAGTTATGTTAGTTCTATACGCTCTATTTTTTGAAACCTTTCTTATACAAATTTGAATTTTATCAATCAAACATAGTTCTATTAGTAATCAATTTACATAGGAAAGTATATTTCTTCCTTGAAATATTTAAGCGTATGTATAAAAAAAATTTGTACTGTATTTCAAATCAATTTCACAAGCACATTCCATTCTCAGTTTCAATTATTTCTTTTGATTTAAATCATTCTCAATTAATTTGTGGTATAAAAAGGAGTATAGAAAACATATAACACTCATTTGAGCATATATTGAATGTAAAATACTGAGTTTGAGAACTTCATTTTGAAGATCGTTCAACACGATTTCTGTAATTGTATGACTTGATCTTCGTCTGATGCGTTCCAGAGCTTTTTATCATCTGTCACTACAAAAAATTATGTATAAAGTGACGGTTTTAATATGGCGGTTACTAATAACCGCCACAATTTGCCGTATAATACGACATTTTACGAACCACCAGAATTATCCTTTAAATTGTGTCATTTTTAAGTGTCGCAATTATCCTTCATAATGAAATTCCCATTCCCGCGTTTGCTTTCCCTCCCTACACCATTTCTCTTTATTCTATTTTTTTTTTCTAAAACTGGTTGGAAACGTGCTTTCACAACCACTGTTACCTCCCACTCTCTTCCCCTTCTCTGCTAACTCACTCTCTTCCCCCTCTCTGCTAACGCGACCGCCAGAAACCCTTACACGACCTTGACGAAACCATAACACCATCTTCAAGAAACCCTAACGCTCATTCCTCTGTCCGCCATTGCCGCCTCCGCACAAGATTGTTTCAGGTTTGTGCTCGCGCGCCCTAACCCTTTGTCTTGGAAATTTTTTCGAAATCTAACTTTTGATTTTTGTTCATTGATTGTGCAACACGTACTCGCGACCTTCACTAACCCTTCCTCGGACGTTCACGAAACCCTAATGCTCACTCCTCAGTCCGCCATTGCCGCCTACGCACAAGGTTGTTTCAGGTTTGTGCTCGCGCGCCCTAAACCTCCATCTTCTGAAATCTATTGTGCTTTTGCTTTGTAGAGTGAATCAGAGTTTTGAATTTGATGTGCTTTTTGTTTGTAGATCGTAATCATGTTTTCATTGATTTTTTAAGAAATAGAAGGTGATTACTATTTGCTTTAATGGGTTGGGAGAAATGTATGACAATAACATTAAGAGTTACTAGAATGAAAGAGGTGTGTAATTTGTGAAAGGGCAAAGCAGATGATGGTAACGAAAATGAAGTATTGTTGAAATGTCTCTGTCTTTGTTTTTCCCTGTGACAACTGGTTGGATATACATCAACCAAGCGTAATTTCAGATATTAAAGTTATAAGATATGATGTTATTGGGGAAAAGTATTATTCGGAAAAAATAATATATATAACTATCTAAAAATTTGTCTGGCAGTGACTTAATTTAGTTTGAAATAGACTGCTATTTTTTAGTTTGACACTGATGAGAGGCACTGATGAGTGATGATGATTGGTTAGATTTGTAATAAAGTCTATACCTCCCCTGCATGTGAGATAGGCCCCATAGGGCATGTGCCTTGTTCTTCACCAAAATTGGCTTACGGATCATATGGGTTTTCGATATAATGCAGAATTGTCAAGCACTCTAAATATAATTGTCTAGTTACACAAAAAGGTTTTCGATTAGAGGACCACAATTGAGTTTACTAATGATAAAATTTAGACTCTAAATTATTGGGTGTTGAATCCTATGCCCTATATCAGCAACTACAAGTAGGAGTCCTAAAGCAATCCAAATGTCTTATATAAGATGGAGGGTTCTAGTTGAAACTAGAGCTGAAGATGGTGTGACTGTAAGCTTTGTTGCAGTAGAAAAGTGTAAGGAGGTTTAAGTGGTAATGGTTTAAGGAAACCTGGTGTAGGGGCTCATATTTCAGTGTTAAGGGTGTTGCTGAGATTCTGCAGAAGTAGTAGGAAAGGTAGCACGAGGATTGCCTTTTGTTGGCTGAGGTAATCTGAACCCAGTTTTAGTAGCACCCAAAGTCGTGGCTTTTGCTGGCTGTTGGGTGATGGAGTAACTTCTTTGTAGGGAATGGCTCTTGCCTTGGCCTATGAGAATGTGCTATAGAAGCTGTGAAATTAGAAACACTGATGTAAGAGGGGCAGAGTGGCTTGGTGGACCTTAGTAGGATCGTTTTTTATGCAGTAATGGTGTTGAGTGCCCTGGTTGTGGAGATGGCCTCGTGATAGAATGCTCTGCTCATGGTGTTCTAGAGTGAGGTGAGGTGGATGGTATGGTTTATGTGCAAGCTAATTTTGAATCTTGGGAGGTTATGGACAGGTAAGGAAGAGATATAAGTAGGAAGGTTCTGGAAGGAGGTGGAAGGCCTACTTTTTGTTCTGGTTAATCAAGGTGCCAAAGATGGAGCAAAAACAGTTTGTTGGTATGGACAATTTTGTTGGTTGCTGGTTCTCTTAGCTACTACGTTGGTTATCAAGCTAGCCAAAAATGGAGCAATAATCCGTGTAGTGCTTTTGAAGCTAGGAAAAGCCAGAGCACTCTTACATGCCTCCTGTCTTTGGTGCTAGGAGAAAAGTTGTTGTGGAGGAGGGGTTTGGTGCCTTAAGGACCTGAAGTTTCTCTCGTTTACTGAGGGGCCTTTAAGGAGACTTTCTGGCGTTTTAAGTTGTGTAGGTGCAAGGCAGGGGGCTCTATTTCTGGAGCTATTATGATGTTCATGACTTTTATGCAGATTTTGTGATGCTTCGGTGGTGGAAGGAAGTTGAAGGAATGATGTCAATGGCTTAATATGGTAGCTTGGGATGAAGAAGGAATAATGCTTGGGTATGGTAGTAGTAGAGTTTATTCTTGGAATCACTGGGAGCATATTTGCCAAGCTGCCAATCTCTCTACTTATATAGCAACAACCATGACAAATTAAAAGGTTTATAACCACTGCTTAGGCTTATGTCATGCAAATTTTTGCAGCAATCTTGGTGTGCTGGTTTTACCTGTTTAGGGTGTTCTGGTGCTTGGCAGCTTTTGAGGTGTAAACCTTACCATGAGCCAAAGTAATATGCTAAAGCTGCAAAATTTAAGAAGTGAGGTAATGTCTATCTAGACCGCTTCAAGGAGTGTTAGTGGAGTTTTACAACATCTTTTTCTAAAGGAGAATGGGATGGGCTTGTGATAGGGATTTACAGCTATGGCCCACAAGTGTAAAGGTGTTTTCGTCTTAGGTGGAGTAATGAGGTGAAGGATGGTAATCGTAGGAAGAATCACCCTGTTGGTTAGGTTGGAATGTATTGGTTAGTGATTAACTTAGCTTTAGAATAGACTGTTATTTTTTAGTTTGACTCTGTCCTATCTTTGTTAAACAATTTAAAGGGTGATTTTAGTCAACTTTCTTAAAAAAACAAATAAATTTTTAAAAAAATATGTATTTCTAAAATTTAAATTACATTATGAATCATGGTTCCTCTAGTGGTGGGTCTTCAACAAATGTTGAAGAAAAGGTAGACCAGATGGCAACTGAACTTGCAACTATAAAGAGCCAAATGCATACTCTACTAGCCTACATTGCTTCTAGACCAGACGTGCCGGAACATTTAGCTGCAATGGCAGCAAATTTTGTACAACCATCTATTAATGAGGTATAAATTATATACTTCAAATTTTATTCTAATACTGTTTTCATTTCTTTTTTTTTAAAATTGTCAGTTAACTATAAACATATTTTAACTTATTTCAGGCACCGGATGTTGGAAGTGATGCTCCATCACCAAACCAGAATATAAGATCAAGTGGAGGCAGTAAGACAAATTAGGATTGGAGTTTTAGTTCTAATATGTTTAGAAAGTGAAACAATTTATATTTTGACAATTTAATTTACTTGTTTGGATTAGTTTGACATTTTCAACTTTGTTCTTTAAATGAATGAATGAAGTCATCTTTTCATTATTATATTTCTCAATTTTAATTATATTATGAAATTAATTTATATTATAATTTAATTATATTATGAAACTTAATTGTGTATTGAAATTTAATTATAATATAAAATTAAATAATATTATGAAATTGATTTATAATATGAAATTTAATTATAATATTAAATTTAATTGTAATATGAAATTTAATTATAATATGAAATTAAATTATAAAACAGAATTAAATAAAATATTATAAATATTAAAAATAAAATTAAATATTTAATATTTAAATTATGACAGTCATAAAGGTTATCATAAACGCCATACTATACCGTATTAACTGGCGTTTATAACTGCCACAATTTATGTTGGAATTGGTTTACCAGTTTGAAAATTACGACATTTATAACTGACGTAAATTACACGCTTAAAACTGTCATATTATACAATGCATAATATGGCGTCTGCTACAACGATTCTCATTTGACTGCCACATTAAACTTTGTGGCGGCAAGAATGTTGGCGTTATGGGGTAACGCCACATATGTAAAATGTGGTGGTTATAAATGCCAGGTTATACGAAAATAACCGCCACCACATACACGTTTTTTTTTTTGTAGTGTGTCAATTATGTTAGCTTTCTCTAACATTATATAACAAGCTTGGTCCATTGATTTCTTTTGTAGACATCGTCTACCTTCTTAATGAGACCTTAATATAGCTCTTTCAAAGATTGAACATCATCTGGAGAATTCCTTGAGACATTGTCTGTCATTTCCAACTAGTATTATATTCACTCTTGTCATCATTTGTTACTTTGTGTAACATCATCTTTCACTTTTCTAAGACAATTGTCATATGTATTTATTGCATCATATGTGTTTTGGTAACTTTTGCATTCTTAACATTAGAGATAATCTTTTATATATTTTTGTTATCATTAAAACATGTTTGGAGTCTTTTATCACGAGATTGTCTAAGATTGATTATATTGTCTATAATCTTAACAATTTCTACTTTGCTGATATCTTGCTCGTCTTGAGTGTGTACTTGTTAACATTGTACTTTTGAATACTTTCTATTCTTGTATAAATTCGAACCTTGTAGCTTGAATAATCTATAATTGATGTTTGCACAAATCTCACACGGTTCTTCCCTATTTTCGTATTAGACGCTCAAAGAGGAAACTTCTGATTTGAAGATTTCTACGTGTCTTGAGTGTTTATTCTTTAATGTTGGTCTTCAAAATCATTCTATATTTGTAAATCTTTAATATTTGAAACTTGATTTTTCTTTCTTCACTATCTGCGCAAATCACGTATTGTAGCTCCTTCGTTTTCAAGTTAGATGATCAAAAAGGAAACTTTGACTTTGAATTATTTTGCATGTCTCAAGTGAGGTAAGTAATTTCTAGAAACAATTTGAACACCATAATAAATACTGATCATGATTTAAACAAATAGGTATCAATGAATCAAATTCTTTAAATTTTAGAATCATAAATTATAAAAACCTTCTATAACAAAAATTTCATTATTAGTGATATATTTTTTAAAAACTTTCCAAGTTTATATAAGTTTTAAACGTTTCAGACTTTAACCAAGTTTTCTTTTGTCAAAATATAATTTAAAAAAATGAACTAATACCAAGTTGAATATACCTCTATTTTTTGAAAACCTTCTATCTAAACATGGTAAACTTGAAATTTCTAATATTGATTTCTTTTGTATCGCTTAGGTGTATCAGTACATACACAAATTTATAATCATCATAAAATATATATTTCATTAAAAAACCATTAAGACAATCAATATATACAATTTTTGAATTGCTCTATTTTACCTTCAAAATACAAAAACTTTCTAAAATTAATTTATCAATTTATTTGAATGAAAACTATGATTTGTATGAGTTAATGTTATCAAATGATGTTCGAAAATAATCAAGTAAGGTCAGAAAAAATTTTAAGAACAGATCGAGTTTAGACACTCTATAATATGTTAGAATGTCTAACGAGTAGAAAATGAAGTGACTATCTAATATGCAGAAAATTAAGTGACTATCTAACGAGTTCATGGTAATTGTTTGTCTAACTCATCTTGTAATCTGGAATCGTCTAGCCTGTTGAGCGTCAAGAGATTGTCTAACTAGACGTATAACACATCTTTATACTGTGAGACCATCTAGCAGTCTTTGCATAATTAGACAGTCTAACACTTCTATTGTAAATTGACTTCATTTCCATGAACATAGAGACTGTCTAGTAAGCTTAACTCTGAGAGATCGTCTAACAATTTTAATACTGCAAGATTGTCTGACAAGTTTAATCTTAATAGATCGTCTAATGTTTTTGGCTAAGTCTACACAATAATAGCTTTGTTAAAAAAAAATCTTAGCACACCTTATGATATTTTTTTATCATGAAAACTCATACACTCTTTTATCATAAGACTGTTTAATAGGTATTAGATTGTCCAACCGGTAATATACCAGTTAGCGTCTTAATAGTATTAAGATAATTTCAATGGATTGAAATGATATTTTAAAATATTCTTAACAAAGGTCTTTAAAGACTGGAGTGAATATTTTAATTGGTTATGTCATCAAATCAATTTGTTAAAATTACTTAAAACCTCAAGTAATTATGTAGAAATATTTTAATTTGTTATAACTAATTTTTAGTAGATAAAAATCTCTTAGATTTTAAGGATGTTGCTATATGTTATATGTTATGTTTTTAACAAATTGAAAACTTTAACTAATCCATTATTCTTACCTTAAATAAAATCAATCTTATAATCCATTAAAATTGATAAATTAGTTTTTATAAAGAGTTTTTCTGTGAGGTTTTAAAAAACAAGAGAAAACTATTGAAGAACTTCCACATAGAAACATTTGTAATATTTGAGAGAGAAGCTTTTCTATGCAATTTTTTTTATCAATTATAGCTTCTCTTGAATATATATCACTAAAGGTATTTCAAAAAATCAAGAGAAAACTATTGAAGAACTTCCACATAGAAACATTTGTAATATTTGAGAGAGAAGCTTTTCTATGCAATTTTTTTTTATCAATTCTAGCTTCTCTTGAATATATATCACTAAAGGTATTTCAAAAAACCTTTTCAAACTCAAATTTAAATCTCAATTAAATACATTTTTGTTTTCATAAAATATCTTTTGCAAAGATATATCAATTAAGTTCATTGTGCTTTAGATAATGTTTTCAAAACATTAAAGCACTACATTGTGATTAAATATGATTTGTATAACTCATCATAATCAAAACACTGTTTAGAACACATTGAATAGTCATTTAAGCACATGTAAAAACTGAAATGATTAAGTATGGAAACTTCTCTGACACTTGTTCGTCCAACATATGATCTTCTTCTGTCATGTTCATTCGATCATCGTCTGGTCTATTAAGGCTCATGCTTTACTGTGTGTAGCTCGTTGATCAACATCGTCTGATGCATTTACCTTTGAGCACTTCGTGTTTAGATTGCACCTAAACTTAAGTATGATGCTTGATCCATTGAGTTATGTTTTCAGACTTCGTCTGCCTTGAGATCTATACAACCTGTTGCATCTAAGATATTCTCAAGGTTTGATTAGCCTTTTGATATCATCAAAACGTATTTGAAAGTTTCACTGATGGGATAATCTAAGATTGAATTGTATCAAGAAAGATCAACATCAACATAAAATTACTCAAGACACGAAAGAGGTATTCGTAACAAACATTTTCTTTTGGAGTCTCTAATGCCAAAATGATGAAGTGCACAACGAGAATTGTGTAGTCTTTAAGTATTGCATTTAACTAGCTTCAACGATCATCATTTCTGAAGACTATATGAAGGAATGAAGTTGAAGAAGATATAAGAAGTGAAGAACGATGAGGAAAGAAAATCAATTCTGATAAGATATAAGATTCACATATACTGCATATAAAGTATCTAATCATTCGGGTTGTGAGCTATCTATTGTAAATTATTCACTTTATGAAGTATACCTAATGAGTTTTTACGGTTCTCTCTTTGATATTGTTTTTCTAAGACTGGTGTACCTGAAAAGGTCAGGATACTTGTTTCCAAAAGTGTGCTAAAACTTGTTGCAACCTGTAATTGAATTTCAATATGTTATTTTGTATTCTTGAGATATCTTAATCAATTGAAATCTTAAAGAATTTCATTCTAAATATATTTTTTTAAGAAAATTTTGAAAATTCAATTATTCTTTTTTAAATTTGGTCTATCTTTTTAACAATATAAACACATAGGTAAAATGTTAAAAGAAATAGTGAAGTTAGTATTCAAGTTGGAATTGACATACTTAACGTTGAATATGTGTCATACACGGCAAAATCAAGAGTTAAAATTTCTAACACGGTAAAATTTATGAAATTGCATATCAACAAATAATTAGATAAAAGTGTAGAAAAATTGCATAATATATCAAATTAAAGTATTTATATAAAAGTAAAATGATAGTGGTCCCATTTCTTAGTTTTGGAGATTTGTGAAGATGTTGACAGATCTTTACAACAATGGAGGACTAAAGTGCAATAAACTCACATATTAAGGATTAAAAATATAAAAAACATGAGCAACATTTGGACGGAGAATCCAACCATTTTTGGAAGCATTACATTATAAAATTCTCCAAAAATGTGTTGTAAAGATAATAAAATAATGGGAATTTTTCTTTTCTTAAAATAGTTTAATAAAATCCTTAAACCCCTCCTAAATTTCATTATGCTTCATCATGAGGTCTTACTAGACCACCTAATTAGCTTCCCTATTTGTCAAAAAAGTGATCACAAACCGTGGAACTAGATGTCCTAATTGAATAAAAAGTGGTAGAAAAAATTTAGAAAACTTATTCTTGTCCATTTTTTGTTCATTGCATTGGCACAGTTGGGTCCAACCTAGATGTACCTAAATGACAAAACAAAGTCTAAAAGGTTGAAGAAAAGAAAAAGGTATTCATCTCATATTCTCTAATCTTGTTATTTATATATGGAATATTGTTTACAACCCAAGTTACTTTCTCTAAGAATGATGATCATGTCAAAAGTTCCACTTTCTCTTTCTCCATCTTTAGACCTTCTATTGTAAGTTTCTCATTCCTACTTCATTTCTAGGTTTCTCACTACAACTTCAAAATTTAAACCAACAAAATAGAAAATTAATAAAATATGGTGGAATAGCAAATTGCTTTCTAAATTTTTTATTTCAACTCTTCTTATTTGGTTTACAAGGATAATTGACAAGTTAAGAGAGGTGGAACAAATTTACTTTAATATTTGGAGAATGATATCTTGACACCAGTTTTATTTAAAAAATGATTGTTTTTTATTATTAGAGTGTCAAATATACTTTATTCTTAGTTTTATCTTGTAAGAGAAATTTATACGAATTTTAAAAATGTATGTTTTACATACTTTCACCTCTAAAATAAAAAAACAAAAAATCGTATAAATTGTGTGAATTTACATATATACCCTCCAAATTATAAAACAAAAGAATGATGATCCTTTAAACATAGTAAGAGAGTTTAAGATGTATAACGTAACATAATTGATTCCGAATATAACATAAGTCTTTTAGATTTTCTTAGTCATTTTAAAAATATTATTATAAAGAGTTATTTAGAATTTGCTTAAAATTCCTTCTCCACAAGTTCATAAAAAAATAAGAAAATAAAATAAAATTTACTTCTATATATGTCTGAGTAAATTATTATTCTTATTAAGTAATTTTATTCTAACATCATCTTTGAATAGTCTTTTGCTGATTTTATTACATGCATTTTGTGGTAATCAATTTTGTACAAATAACATTGTCAATTTGAAAATTCTTTTGGATAGTCACAAACTCACTACTGATAGAAGCTCATCAAATTTCACTGAGTCATAGATATCTCTTTTTCTTTTGCTGCGTTATTTTGTTTCATCTTTCTCCCCTTTGTTGCAATTTTGATGGGATTGAAACAACTTACAACCTTATTATCACTCACTTGAGTCCTTGTTTAATTGCTGCCATGCGAATTTTCTTTTATACTTCTCATAAATGTCTAGTATTAGTCATGCAGAGCAGAAGATGCAGAACCAGAACACCCATTGAAGAAAAAATCTTACCAATTAGATTTCTGCATAGTTTCATCAGTAATAAGGAGAATTAATGAAGAAAGTTTTAGTGATCACTGATCAGTACCTACATACATACTCACTAAGATGTAACAATTATTACAGACAAGGTACTGTCACTATCCATGATTTTATTTTGTCACTTGAAAACAAAAGAAAAAAAGCAAGAAAAAAAGGTCTCTACTTTGCTACTTTGATCTGAAAGGGATCATGAGACCTAGTACATTAACATGAATTTCCATCCAATAAGAGTGAGACAAGGAAAACCAAACCCCAAAACACATCACGGTGTGTCGTGTGAGTCTCTCAGAAACTATTAATTCAGACTAAAATGTTGCATAATTACTAAGTAGAGGGACCCTTTCAACCTTCAACCTTCATGGAGTTGACCCACCCACCTTCCCTTTGGGTACATCTATCTTTGATGAGAGGTATAGTGGGATACAGTAAAGTCCTTAGTAGAGACACTGTTATGCACCAAAAATATCTCCCAAAAAACTTGTCTCTTCATAACTTAGTCTTTGGTGGTTGGTGTGAAATTGAATCTACACACATGATCATAAACTTGGACTCGCGATTATTTCCTTTTGATGTGGTTTAGTAACAAACGTTGGAACATGAGGAGACAAATTTAGAATTAAAAAAAAAGGAAGAAAAGAAGAAAAAGTCATCTAATTGAGAGGAGAAAGAGATAGTAATAGCAGCAAAATCTAAGGTGGAAGGAAGACAAAGAGGGCATCGTCATCTTCATTTCATGGAAGGAAGGAAACAAAGTGTACAATTTGAGTAAGCTATGTACCTTTCAAATGATAAATCATAGCTTGAAGATGATGATGATGATACACAGAAATCTACTTTTCAGTTTGGGTTGATTTTTCTCAAGGTAACTGAGAAACTCTAGGTGAAGTGACAGGGAACAATGGCAAGAGTTGAGGCTGAAATTCTCTTAGAGTTGACATGGGAGAGGGATGCAGGTAGAACCCTTTTTCAGCTATGGCTTTCTCTTCCTCTGAGGAGGAGCTTCCAAGTGAAGGTGAAGACTTGTCAAAAGGGTCATCATTCAATGGAGTGACAGGGCTGAGAGTGAGGGAGGGGAAGTCAAGCAAGCTTGGGGAGAGGATCTCTGCCTTGTGGGGTGAGGAGGAGAAGCCTGAGCTGTGTGCAAAATTGGGGACCAAGGTGTTGATCATGAGGGTGTTCTTGAGGTTGTTGTTCCTCCTTTCATAGAGCTTGAACCCTTGCTGCTTGTTTGGTGTTGTTTTCATGGGAGGGATGTTGAAGGTCTTGGAAGATGGTGGTGGAATTGGATCTTGTGGCTTGGTGGAGTCTGCTGAGCCAGTGAGCATTTGAACTACCTGTTTGAAAGAGGAAGTGTCAGCTTGAACAAAGGTGGTGGGGTAAGGGGTGCAGTCAGATCTGGGGAAGGATTTTGGTGTGGTGGGGATTTGGATTCCAATGCTATTATTACTGGTGCTGTTGATGCAGTTGTTGCTGAGATTGGTCCTTGGTGAGTTCATGGAAGGTGGGGTTTCTGTGTCTTGGAGCCTCAAGCTGATTTCCATTGATTGGAGGAGGGTGAAGTGATGAAGGTGTGAAGAGAGATCAAAAGGGTGAGGGTTGGTTTGGACTTTGGATGAACATTGAAGAAGAAGAAGAGAGATAGTAAATGGAAGAGTGAAAAAGAAGACTTGTTGGTTGGTTTTGATTACTTTTCCTGTTTTGTTTAGTTGAAACTTTCTTCTTTCTTCACACTATTCTTTTATTATTATTATTTTTTATCATTTTCTTATGCTGATGATGACATATTCTTTGTCTATAGAGAAGTGTAAGTAATTTAACTTTGGTCTTTTGGTGGGGCTTGGAAGTGTGGTTGAAGAGAGAAACAAATGGCTTTGGGATCAATAAATAAAGATAGAAAAACAGAAAAAGGAAGATTAAAAAGTCTTGTTTACAGCTGGTCCATACAAATTATGAATTTTAATTATATAAACTAAACTTTATTCTCCCTCCATTTTTAAAATACACTATATTTTTTTTATAAAATTAAGATAACAAATAAATAACTCTTTTACTAAATTATTTTTTACTGTTAGATGAAAAGTTGATGTGCCCTTTCTTGTTTAAAAAAAGTAGCTTTTACAAACAGTGTTTTCTTTCTTACACAAGAGTATTTGCTTGTTCAAAATTCCTTTCATGTTTAACAAATTATCAATTTTATTGTTTAACCAAACAAAGAAATTATTAAAAAATAATTAATCTTGAACGAGAAAAATACTTTTAAGAGATAATTAATAATAATAATAATAAAAATTAGTATTAAATTATGTTTTCATTAAAAATGTAAATATAGATATACTTTACCACATTTGTTTTCACTAGTAAATAACAGCACAATTGTTTTCTCTTATAAATATAAACATAACTTTATGAGTAATGCAGAAAATAGTAGTTTAAATGTTCAATTATTGTCTAAGCATATTTTTAGAAAAATATTTGCATTTAATTTTTAAAAATATTTCTAACATACTAAATATTTTTAAAAAATTAATTTTATTAAAAATAAAAATATAATATAATTTTGATGAACTAAGGATAAAATATAATCAATATAAAAAACGAAAAAAACTAATTAAAGTATAATTGAATCCTCTCTATTGTTTTTTATATCTGTTTTCACATTTTTTTTAATTGTTTGTTGTATTAATTAGTTTTTTTAAATATCTTCAATTAATTAATAAATAAATATTTAGTAAAAAAATATTAAATATTGAAAGATGATAAGTAACAATTAGATAAAAGTAAAATAAAAAATAATTTGGAAGAATTTTACAAAATATTAACAAATTTAATATCTGAAACTAAAATAAGTATATGAGAAAATAAAATAATTTTGTTGGCATGAAAATAGTGCGAAATTGCATGATGTGTGAATGGTTGATTGGGTTGTGTGTTACATCTGTGATGCATGCTTATGCAACAAAAGAATCTGTGATGTTAGAATTAGGAATTTTTGGGCACAAGCATCGATCAGTGCGACACCACTAGCAAAGTGCTGAATGATTATTATACTATGGGAGTTAAATAAAATATGAGAGTGGGGGTTTGACTTTTGAGACTCAATTCTACTATTCATCATGATGGGATTGGTAAAGAATGATTTTGTTCACTTACGTTTAATACAGTATGAACTCGGACGACATTTGTAAAACACTCCGATATATATTCGAGAAGTGGCGAATTCAAAAGATATTTGTTAAATTTATGAAAATTTTAACATGATTTTAATATAATTTTAAAAAAAATATATTAATTTTTTAAAAATTCAAATTTATTATATAAATTTTAATATGGTTCTAACATAATTTTAAAAAAAATATATTAATTTTTTAAAAACTCAAATTTATTATATAAATTTTAATTATGATTATAAAAATAAGAAACAAATTCTTTTGAATTGTTCATAAAAAATATCTTTCTGCTCCAAAAAAAAATCTGAAACATACTTGTGTACATAAATATCTATTATCAATTTATATAATTTATAATTATATAATATATAGATTCACATTTTATAGATTATACGTATCTCTGTGTCTGTATAAGTGTCCGTATAAGTGTCTATGCTACATAGGTCATATTGTTTAGAAATTGAGACCAATGACAATTTATTTATTTTTTATTTTTTCAACTTATTCAAATATTTTTTAAAGATAAAATTGTTGGAGATCCCACATCGACCAGAGATTAGAGCCTTTCATTGTATATAAGTGGGTGCAAACCTTAACCTCATGAGTCGGTTTTATGGGGTTGAGTTAGGCTTAAAATCCACTTTCGTAATAGAAACTGTGATAGAACATTGATTTAATAATATTATTTTTCAAATTACAATTTATGAGAAAAGTTATTAAAATGTAAATCTTCATGATAAAATAATTTTAAAATTATATTATGTCACGTTATATATGGTTACACATTTTAGAGGTGAAGTTTATTATTATGTAGTTGTGAAAATAAGATTTTTTTAATAATAAATGTATTACATTACGTATATTGTGGTGTGTTGTGTGCACTTTCTAGAGTGCAATTTGCACGAACCAATGTCGTTCGGTTATGACCAAATCCAACTCTGACATGCACAACACGGCTATCACCTAACATGGACTTTAACATGATGGTTATGTATTCTTTGACTAATGATTAAGAGTTTTTATCATTTTAAACGTACACAAAATTTAGGAGAAAAATATTGACATGAATTTAAGATAATTGACCATGAATAATTCATAATATGATGAAAAAAATATGAGTATTAAATAAGGGTAAATAAATGGATAAGTTAAACTGAATTATTACCATAAACAAATTGTATTTTCCAGCAGAAGATATCTCTTTGTAGTATTTCAAAAAGTTTTCATGTAAATACATATTATCTACTAATTGTCAAAGGTTTAAAATATGTATGTATTCTTACACATAAGTAATTATTCATAAATAACTAAAATATAAAAAATTATTATTAAATAAAAATTAATTTTAAAGATCAAAATAATTAATTATTATATTCACTAAATTATAAATCATTTTATAAACTATTTTTTTTTATATTTATAGTAGTTTATATTATTAATAAAAATTTATAAAGTAATTTTTAAATTAATAATTAATCGTTAGTTATCAAAGTTTTAGCTACTAACTATTTTATATTCTAAATTAGTTTCTATTAGTCTTTTAGAGACTATTTTATAATTTAAAATATTAATAGCTAAAAATTTGATAATTAATTTAAAAATTATTTTATAAATTTTTATTAATAATAGAAAACACTTTAGATATCAATAATATTTAGTTTATAAAATAATATATAATTTAGTCAATATAATGACTAATAATTTTTTTCTTCTAAAATTTTATTGTTATTTAATGATTTTCTTGTATTGATAAATAATTATTCTTAAGTAATTAATGTCGATAAATTGATCCGGAATTCTATTATTCTTAAGTTACCTACGAATATTTTTCCATGGGCAATATTACATTACGAATCCATGGCAATGAATATTAGGAGTGGCAAAGCGGGCAAAAAGCGGGTTGGGTTGGCCCGCTCCGCATAGAATCTGTGGGCTGATTTTTGTAGCTCGCCTCGTATAAGGGTTTGTCCGTGAGCTTGCGGGCCAGCCCACAGAATTTTTTTTTTTAAAAAAAATTAAATAAAATTTTTGAAATTTTATTATTTAGATGCATTAGGTAAATTGTTTCATAATATTATTTTCATGAGACATGCATAGTAAGATGTTATTAAAATTTTCGAAATGTGAAATATGAGGCTACATGAAGAAAATATAGAGGTGCAGAAAAAAAATGTATACATTTTAAAGTTATGCGGGCCAATCCGCCCCGCCCGGCACTTGACCCGCGCGGGCTACAGTTTATGTGGGGCGGACCTAAGCGGGCCAGCGGGTTGAAATAAGCAACCTGTCCCGCGTTTTTTTTCAGCGAGCCGCGGAACAGTCTGCATGACCTATCCCACTTTGCCACTCCTAATGAATATATATGTAATGAAACTATTTGTGTTACTTTAGTAAAATTTGTATATATTGGCAAATAATTTTTGTAAGACTTTACAAGTGTAAATCGTTGATAAAAATATTGGTAATTTATACATTTATTAAATAATAATATTTTTTATTTCATATTATTTTTTTTATTCTTCAATGATGAATACAATCTAACAATATTTAAATATATAAAGAGTATGTCAATCACACAAAAAAAATTTTGATTGTGTATTAAATTTTTTTTATGGAAACATTTCTAAGCAAGTCCTGAAAGGAAAATTCTTAAACTTTTAAGTTTCTTGAAAGAAACTCATATTTTTCTTCTCTTCAAGGAGGGTTCCTTGAAGAAGAAAAGAGAAGATTACTCCCTTGTTAATGACCTCAAAAGAACAAGTTCATATGTGCTATATCAAATCTTCATTTAATTTCAAGGTGAGTTTTGCAAGAGACAATGAGCTTTATATATAAATGTCTAGCCCTCTTGCACTCCATATACAATGGATGTGGGACATAAAACACAAAAACAAGAGTGAACAAGGAACACCCCAAATTAGCCTATTTTAGGCTTATTCCATGTGACGTGGGACTACTATGCACCCTCTCTTGTGTTGACTAAGGTTTGGAGGTGTTTGGTCATCCTTCCTTATGAAATAAAGAAGTTGTATTCGGAAATGGAAGTAAAGGTGTGATAGAGTTAAAACCATAAACAACCTCAAAAGGAGAAAAATTACTTGTCTTATGGATTACTCAGTTATAAACAAACTCTACATGAGGAAGATGTTCATCTCAATACTTGTTCCCCTTTAATATGACCCTCAATAAATTGGGTAGTAACCTATTCACTACCTCAATTTACCCATCAATTTGAGGGTGACATATGGTAAAGAACAAGAGTTTGGTTACAAGTCTTTCCAAAAGAATACTCCAAAAATGAATTAGGAACTTAATATTCCTATCTGACATTATAGCCTTGGGTAGACCATGCAGTCCGACAACTTCCTTAAAAAAAGTATTGAGATATGGCTAGCATCATCTACTTTGTGACATGGTATAAAATGAGTTATTTTACTAAAACAATCCACTACCACAAAGATAGAATCGTAGCCATTTTGGTTCTTGGGAGACTAAGTACAAAATCCATACTAATGTCAACCCAAGGGGTGCTAGCTATGGGGAGGGTTGTGTAGAGCCCATGAGACATTACTTTAGCTTGAAGACAAACTAGAGCAAAACCTTCGAACATCTACTCTCATGTGTAACCAATAAAATTTGTTTTTCAAGAAAGTAAGAGTTTTTATCAACTCATAAATGGCCCACGAGACCTCCCTCGTGACTTTTTTTTATGAGAAGCTTGCTAATGGATCCTAGGAGTATACCCATTTTATAAAGATACCCTCAGAAATGTGACCCATTAATATGCTTCTTGAGACATGGTGCAAATGTGGATGCAAAGTTGATGTCATTCCTTTATGTTATCAAAGCCTAAGATTTGAGAGCTTAGAGAGATGAGTAATGCGTGTCTTCTAGATAAGGCATCAACTTCTAAATTATTTTTCCCTTTCTTTATAATAACATAAGGGAATTGTTCCAAAAGTTTAAGCCCCTTACCATGTCTTTTATTTAATTTCCCTTGTCCTCAAAGATACTTAAATGACCCAAGACCAATGTGTATGATAAATTCCTTGGTCACTAAATAGTGCTCCCATGTTTTGAGGGTCCTTATTAGAGCATAGAGTTTTTTTGTCATAGGTGGGATAGTTCAAGGTGTGTCCATTAAGAGGTACATCATTCTAAATAAGTTCATTAAGAGGAGTGACAAGTGTAGAGAGGTCCTTGACAAATCTTCTATAGAAGTTAATGAAAGCTTAAGACTTTTACCACATTTTTAGGTGTGGGCCATTCTTGGATAACCTTTATTTTATCAGGGTCTACATGAACACCATCTTTTCCAACTTTGAAACCAAGCAAGACCACTTTTTCCTTACAAAAGGTACATTTTTATAAGTTGACAAAGAGGTGTTATTCCCTAAGAATAAATAAGACTTGTTTAAGATTACCTATGTGTTCATCTAGACTTCTACTACAAATTAAAATGTCATCAAAGAAGACAAAAACAAATCTTCCTATTCAATCCCCATGTACACGATTCATTGATCTTATAAAAGGGCTAAGAGCATTGGTTAAGTCAAAAGGCATGACTAACCATTCATATAGTTCAAACTTGGTCTTAAGATCAATTTTCCATTCATATCCTTATTTAATTTCTTATTTAAGGGTAACCATTTTCAAGATCAATATTGGAAAATATATTCACTTTATATAACTCATCTAACCTAGTGATTAGGTTCTTATATTTTAGAGTCAGGTTGTTGATGGTCCTACAATCTGTACACATTCTTCATGACCCATCTTCTTAAGGACAAAAACAAATATAATCTAACTGATGGATTTGATGCCTATATTTTACAATGATGTTGTTGATGGCCTTACCAATTCTCCATGACCCATCCTTTTTAGGGACTAACAATGGGACATCACAAGGACTGTGAATCTTCTGTATCTAACCCATCTTCAGCAAGTCATTCACTTAATTCTCTATCTCTTTAGTCTTTTAAGGGTTAGCCCAATAAGTTGGCCTACTGGGTAGATTGGCTTTGGGAATTAAGTTAATTTGATGTTCTATTCCCCTCGAAGGTGGGAGTCCATGAGTAACTTGCTATGGAAATAAATAATCATTTTAAAAAATTTGTACCTCATGTGCAAGAGACTCAAGGTCATGACTCGTGGCAACAAGTGTCTCTTTGCAATAGAGAATGAAAATAGGTTGTTCAACCTCAAAGAGATCTTTTATTATTTTTATTGAACAAATTCTCTGGATAGGACACAAACCTACAAACTAAATTCTTTCCCACCTTTTATTTATGCGTGAAAGTATTTTACTTTTCTTTTTCTCTCTGTTTTCTCCTCTTCTAACTTTTTTTTTTTCATTTTTATTTGGTCTTCTCTCACTTGTTGGGGGTGTGATAGGACACAAGACTATCTTTTTGCCCTTCTGAGTGAAACTTATTTAGTTGGTGATGAAATCATGGATATATTGCTTATCAAATTGCCATGGCCTTCCAAGTAAGACATGTCTAGCTTCCATAGGAACTATGTCACACACAAATTTAGCTTTGTAATTGCCTAATGGAAATTGGAATACTTTCTTGTTCATTAACTACCATCCCACTGTCATCTTTGATTCAGTTTATAAGGTTTAGGATGGGGTGTAGTAGTTAAGGCTAACTTGTCTACCAACCTTGAGCTACAACAATTACAATAAGAACCACTATCCACAATAAAAAAAAAATATATTTTCAAAGACTTTACATTTAATATGGAATAGGTTCTCTCTTTAAGATTATTCAAGCTTAATATATTTGCCTTCAAGAAGCCTTCTCACCACCATCAACAAGTCTTCCTTCACAAGGTAAGGCTTCCTCTTTAGAACTAGAGTTTCATCCTCACCAAGTGAAGATTGAGATTCTTCTTGGCTTTCAATCTCTTAGTCTTTCAAAACCATGATTTTCTTATTGGGACACTCAAGCATAATGTCCTCTACCAAGAGATCGAAAGCACTAGATATATCTCGCTCTAGTTTCTTTAGATGGTTATTTTTCTATATTTTCGTTTTTCTTTTTCCTTTTGTTTTTCCTTTTTCTCTTTCCCTTCCTTTCAATTTGGATTCAAAACACATTCCTTTTCTAGTTGGATATTCTTTCTCCAGTTATGTTCATCATCTTCCATGTGTTAGACGCTCAATAAGGAAATATTGGTTTTAATGAAATTTGTGCGTCTTTAACATGTATTTTCTCTTTAAATAACTTTATTTATATGTATGAACTTTTTTTTGTTGAGGTTCGAATATCACTAAACTTGGATGTTTCAATTTCTGCATTATTCATTTTCTTCTTCATGTCAGATGCTCAAACAAGAAAGTTCTGATATAAAACTTTGATAAGTCATGTCACTTGTATATGCTTTAATTCTTATTTCTCTTTGTGTATATTTGTTCGCAACCGCTTGATATTACTTTGATATTCATCCGCGGGAATCTCGCTTCTTAGCTTCATCTCTTTTCTATTAGACGTTGAAAATGGAAAATTTAACTCTCAATTCTACTCACGTCTTAGTGTGCCATTGATAATATATTGGAACAATATCAATATTAGTGAACATAATAATTAACAATTTAACTCATGGGTATCACTGAAACAATATCTTTATAATATTTTTGAATTATTGAGACTTTCTTTTCTCAAATATTTCTCCTTGAATGAAGTTTCAAATTTTTTCCAAGTTAATATAAATTCTGAATGTTGTAGTGTAATGACATTTAACTCGGGTAGGTTCCACCAAATATATATGAAAAAATATTTTATATAAAAAATATTTATGCAATGTTTTTCGAAGACATTTTAGTGAAATATTGTTCACTCAACAACTTGCTAATATATTCTTAAACTTAATTCTAATTACACAACTATATTCGGAAAAAATTTATAATCAATATGGAAATTATTTTTCATTCACAAAACATTAAAGCATAACATATTTAAGATTTTTAGATTTATCTATATTACGTTCTCAAATACGAAAACTTTCCCATTTAACCATTAATCTTATTTGAAAATAACGTTTTATATAATTTAGAAATATCAAATAAGATTCGAAAACATAAGAACAATGTCATAAAATATACTAAGAATGCAAACGTTTAATATGGACACTTCCCTGACATAGTGCTTCATCTGACGAGTAAAAGATATTTGTATCGTCTGATATGTTCAATCTTCAGTGTTCGTCTAATGGCTTGTAAGTAAATGTTTTGATATCGTCTGCTTTGTGATATCCAAAGAGTTCGTCTGACAAGATCTTCTAATGAGTCGTGAGCACTAGGATTGTCTAATAAGATCTTCTTAACTACTTCATCTAATCCATTACAAAGGGATCGTCTAATGCAGTTTTTCGACATCGTCTGACTTGTTCCTTAACATTGTCTAACGGGTTTTTGTTGTTGTATCATCAGATACATTAAAGCTGGTGGGTCTTGTTCATCTTCTCTAATGTTTTTGTCTAATCTTATATTGCATACGAGTGAACTTTGTTATGCCATAACACATCTTATAGTGTTTGTTATCATCAAAACACATAGACTCTCATATGAGATCTTCTACTAGGGGATAGATCGTCTACTGACTTAACAATCTCTCCCTTTTTCATGATGACAAAAACTAAAAATCAAATGAAAAATCATTCACAAAGTATTTATCAATGTATGCAAGTGGAATAAGATATATCAACCAAATTACTTATTTATTTATTCCCTAAAAGATATTACAATCAATCAAAGTAAGGTTCAAAAAAGGAAAACTCAAACCAAGAATCTTTATTGAAAACCAAACCAATATTTTCTTAAAAAGCTTCCAAACTTTTATTTTTAAATTATTAAAAGGGTTTGTTGGAAGAAATCACCACTGCTGCAAAGGTTGATGAGGTTGGTTAAACAATTGACGAGGATGATTGGGTACTAACTCAAAGAGCAAGTCATTAAGATACTAGTTAAGTTATTGAGAAAAGGAGAGTGAATGACTATCTAATCTCTCAGAAAACTTAGACTCTATAAGTTATAACTCAAACAAATCACCCTCCCTGAATCGCATGATTCAGCCCACTCGTAGTGGTAGATGTTTCCTTAAAACTGTCTACTCAAACGCTTTTATCGAACTGTCTATTGCAACTGAAACACAAGATTAGCATAAATAATAGTTAAGTCTCAAATAAATTCAATTAGATGAATCTTATTTAAAGCAGTGGATTTATGCATGATTTTAGTCCAAGACAACTATGATTAAAGGTTTCAAGTGTGAATAAAATTATGCTCATCAATTATATATGTATTGACTATTTGTAAGTTTATAATTATTAGTTGATTTATTCTAGTATGGTATACTACAAAAAGTGGAAACTTGGAAATGATGTATACTCACAATGAAGAACATTTATGTATTATATTATTTACTTTATCCTTAGAACTTAATTTTATTTATGTGGAATCAATTCTTAGTTCGACTACCAATGATTTAGTTTCTACTCTTTTTGAATTAAACTCGACTTCTCACCAGATGTATATGGTTTAGAAAATATAAGAAATATGTTTAAGTATTTTATGATGAAAATTATTCCGTGGCTAGTTTTGGTTTGGCATACCACTACTAATTAGTGACTTGAACAAAAAGGGGCATATGTATGTTGTGAGGTTAGTTTATAAATTTATTCCTTGTTGATAATACTATTCCAAATATTTCAATCATCCAAAATAATGAGGCCAGACAAAAAGAGTTGTTCTTTGTATATGTATGTATTTTTTGTCTATTTTGTAAATGGATTGAGACCAAGTGTCTCCTATAATCTTATTCTTCTTTTGCTGAAAAAAAAAACTGTCTCAAATCTAGATATAGTATCTTTTTCAAGTTTGTGAAAGCATTCTTATACTTTCAAGAATAGCTCATAATGGGGAAAAAAGAGAAGAGGCAGGATCACTTCAAACTAACTTTAATATTTGGCTCGTAAACTGTGTTAAGAGCGTGCTTACATTATGGCTGTCTCCTATTTGGCTTGTTTTCTCTTTCGAGAATGATACTATCATCATCACAAACAAGAAAACATTCAAAATTCCATATGGTCATCCATTTTTAGAAACGTAAGCTTGCACTTATTTCGTTGATAGTATGCAATTCAACCTACAAGGGGTAATAGCTCCATACCCCTTCTATAAACATGCTATGAGAATAGCCATGATATTGGCTTTTGGCACGCTATATGATCTTGTACCTTCTATAGAAGAATTTATTAAACTTTTTCAAAAGTTGAGGTTTATAATAATTCATTTTACTTTAGTTTTTTCTCTAATAAATTCATGCAAACAAAGTTCAAAGTGAAACTCTCAAACATTTACACAAATGCTTCCCGAAGCAACCAAAGCTAGGCTTTGCTCAAGTTGCATTTATTCTTTAAATGAACGTTATACCAAAGCAGGGTACAATAAAATACAGGTCGAGGGAAAGCTTTCTCTAAACTAGATACATTGATTTACTGTAATTATTGTCCAATTGGTTAAGAGCTGCTGGCACACTAAATCACAAGCATAATAAATTGCCGAAAGCACAGCCAAAAAATCTTGGCTCCTTGGAAAGCTAGTAACTGATCATAGTCCCTGAGCAACAGTTTTGAATTCATTCAAGCAAGATTGGAGTATCTTCTGACGCTTCATGAGAGACTCTCGTTCACTTTGTAGCACATCTATGGCACCAGGAGCTACAAACATGTCCATGAATTTCTCATCGTTCACAGCAAATAAATCCAACCCAAGAGCCACGAATATCCGGTCTCGGCTGCACAAAGTAAGCAGAACAAATAAGGAATTACTGTTCCATTAGAAATGAAAGTTTCATGTACTAAGGTATGTGGACCATGTTGACCATTTATACTGATTTATTATGTCATGTAATTGCAGAAGTGTACGCAAACTTAAAATAATTCAGGGTTCAACTATATGCAGCCCCTGTAGTTGTTCCTTTTTCAAGTTTTAGTCATTACATAATTTTTTATAGCCGTTTGCGTTACTAGAAAAAAGTTGTAACAGTTTTATACCATCGACAACTCTTCTCTAGTACAAGTGTTAAGAATCAAGACTTGACTAAAATTTCTCAGGGAATAGAAATTAGAATAGAGATAATTATAAGGACCGAGTGAATAGTTTAACTAACTAAATCGAATGAAGGAATATGAAATAAAAGCTACTGGACTATTTACTTGGATGAAGTTATTGAGTAACAGCCTAAATTCTGTAAAACAAATTAAATCAACCAGAAAATGAGAATAAATTCAACTGAGTTTATTATTAATGAGAATTGCATGATGCCTTAAATGAAAAAGTGGCTTAAATTTGGACAAAGGGCATTTAAATAATTGTGGAGTACTACTGAAGTGAGAAGATGCTACCTGAAACGAAATCTAGTTTAAGTTCCGCATTTGGATAAAATTACAGGCATAAACTGATTTCAAACAAGGCAGAAGCTTACCAAGGGGTTAGAAATCCAGAATTTAATGTTGATGTCACGCCTCTCTCAACAAGAACTTCACGAATACGTGCAAAATGCTGGGCAGCTGATATACAAATATCCGTGTAAGCTGAACCAGATCTCTCTCCATTTCCAAATAAAACGCCACCATTTTGCAACGTCACATAGTCAGAATTTTTGGAATTCCCTCCCATTCTGGACGCTCTCTTTCTTGGTCCCACGTCATTGCAAATTCCAAGCTCCTTTTTAACCACCCCATATGCTGCATCACCTGGTTGATCAGGAGATGGGGTCTCAGGGATAGTTATGTGACTTTCTCTCAAGGCATCTCTAGTTTCTGCTGCTTTACCTGGTGTGGTTTCTTGTGCATTGTTTTCTGGAGGTATATTTTCCTGATCCCTCCTTGCGTCACGGGAAGCTGAACTAGTATCACTTAGCTCAAGGAAAAACGAAGAGGCTGAAGCCTGGCTGAATTTGTTATAAGAGGGTTCATAGTCATTGAAGTAGCAGACCTGTGAGTATGGACTAGTAGCTGAATCAAGGTGGTGTCTTACAAGCTGCTTGCAATTCTTGGCAAGATTCCCTATGAAGCGATTGTAAGCACATCTTAAAGCAGCATGGAAACCTACATAGCCATCCATGTTTCCCCCTGTAATCCCACCTTCAAGGAACAAAAGCACCAGTCAGAGTCATTTTCTAATCAGTTACAGGGAAGCATATATGCAAAATCTAGGAGATAAAATTTAACAAGATCATTCCTCAAAATAGACAAGAGATAATTAAAGTAATTCCATGAAATTGACAAAATGAAAATGAATTATTATACCACAAGAACATAGTGAAAAAACGATAGAATAATACTTTTTTATTGTTGTATGATTGTATCATTTCAGTTCTTGGAGGACAAGAAAATATCCAACTACCTAAACAAATCAAATTAGTGTTTCAACTCCTCCCAAATGGCATTTTGTAAGATCTTTAAGCTGAAGAAACCATACCCTCTCAGGGGAACGTGATACAAAACGGTATCTTATTAGAAAGAATATGGGATTTCTCCCTCAATACAGTGTCTAACTTGCAGAACTGCAAGGGTCTACCCCTCCCAACCCAAAGGCCTAAGTTCTCTCACAGTTGACAAGATGGCATCCATCTTTTATTTATATACAGCTGGTCTACTAACAAAAACCCACCGTCAATTGGACCTAATCAATTGCAGTTCCATTAAATAACCCTTTTATTTCAGAGACTAAAATAGCTACTATCGAAGAATGACAATGATGCCATGATTTCGAACAGGAAAAGGAAAAACTATCCAAGAAAATTGTAACATTCAAGTAACGAAGACAGAACCTAACAACTAAGGAGCTTCACTTACATTCTAAATCTCGAATACGGTTTCTTTCTAAAGCCAAATCAAATAAACTTCCCAAGACAAAAGCAAGTCTGTCACAAGCAGTGTCAAGAAGAGGAGCAAGCCATGATTTAGCAGCGGCTCGAGCAATCTCTGCAGCAGCCTCTGTTCTTCCTCTTCCCCCACCTCGACCAGCGTGGGCGAGTAATATATTTGCAACCTGTTATAAAAGATACCCAAGAATTGGAAGTTGAAAATTGAATGAAAAAGATAGGATGTTCCTCACACGTTTATGAAAAGTAAATCACCTTCTCCCTCGACACTGACGGGCATTCTATGGAATATGCGGCACAGCGAAATTCATGCATCACCCTCTCAAATGCAGCTCCTCCATAAAGACGAAGAGTAGCATTGGGGGGGTTTACACAGGCAATGACACCAGGCCAAACCCCAATACCACTTTGTGACCTCTCTTCTACTGTTGTTTTCCCCCACTGCTCAGGGGAAGGATCTGCAGCACCATCAATCAATGCACCCTGGAGAAGTGCAAACGAAATGGTTAATTTCAAATAAACGTTCGCAATCTTTGAAACCATCTTTCTAAAAGGATGCTTAATATTGTAGGGTCATTTGTGTGCAAAGACGCTACATGACTATAGTTTACTTTTGAACCAGTGTCCAAAGTGAAAGGTGTAATGCAATAAAAACTATTATTCGTACGTTATCCATCAGGAGAAAACAAATGAAAACGCGAAGAAGCTTGTTAAATAAAACTAGCAATCAATGAAGAAAATGTTTCAATAGAAGAGTGTTATCACAAAAAATAGGTTCATCAACATCAGTTCATCCCTGGCAAAGTATATTTGACATAATGTTACCCACCACATGGTTGCTGATAGAAGCCACATGCAGCATTGCAAATTTCCTGAGATGGGAAACATCTGAAGTGGCCTGTATTTTCGAATCCATTCTAGCAAGTTCAGAAGTCACTTCACTGCAGCGTTGCTCTAGCAAAGCAAGCGTTGCTGGGGCGGCTTCTTTGTACTTCTTTTGAAGCTCCGACTCCAAAAAATCTCTCAGACGACCAAATCCAATATAGGATTTGAATTTTTCTTCATCAAAACCTCCCTTGACACCCTCACGCAAATGACGAAGAACCTCTGAGTCCACCTGAGAAATCTGCCTCCTGAACTCATCATTTGAAACATTACCCCTATCCTTTGGAAGTGCCACAAAAAAGGGGTGAGTGCTATCTCCAAGGTAACCACTCGCACTCAAATAGCGATCCACTTCCCACCGGTCACCAAATTCCTGCAAGCATCGGATAGCTGATCATTAAAACCAGTCTCTAAAATACAACGTACTATGCACCATTATATACTTCAAACTATGGTGTGATGAAGGATGCAACATCTTAGTGGCTGCCACTAATACAACCACCTCAAGTGGCCGTTACGGCTGACTGCATTGGCCACAATGCAACCACAAATGCAATCACAATTCAAATCCGTTCTTATTTAGCCTAATGGCAATATCATGAACCTCAAGATATACAAAGATTGTGGATTACATACTAACAGATTATTTTTCTTTCCTTCATAACTTGATGATTAGTGTGATTCATTTAGTCCCCAACAAAAGAAATACCACCACAAAAGTCATATCCCATTAAGTGAAATCAACTACATGGATCACATTAAAATAAATACTAAATTCTAAGGAATATCATTCAACATCAAATCTCTCTTTAACAATTTCTGCCAAAAAACCAATAATAGATTGTCAAACTTTCACTGTTGCAATAAAAAGGTTTCATCCATACCTTTAGACGGTTGTCAAATTTGGAGACAACAATCACTGTCCGCCTATATGTTGGGTCAATTTCGCGAATGGCATCCAACCACAACGAAGAGCACCACTCAACACTACTTTGCTGAAGGAACAAGAGTATGCGATGAGGAGGACTAGCCAAGGACTTCACCATGGAAAGGATTTCATCGGGTGTGTTCTCTGGCTCACCCTTCTTTGCCTGCAGGATCAGATGAGTTCCCATGAATACAATTCAGCAAGGATAAATGTCAAACCTTCACTTCTCACTGGGCAAAAATTCCAAGAACTCACCTTAAGAACAAACCCAGGTGTGTCAATAATAGTAAGGTTAGGACAATGTGCATACTCGGCTCTCATTACAATTGGCTTGGGAGAAACTGCTGCCTTGGTTTTCTTCAAAAGTGCCTCAGTTCTGGACTTTATAATGTCAGCAATCGCAGATGCCAAAACTAAGGGACTTCCATACTCTTCTGAATCCTCCTCCTGTGTTTCCAAAACTCGAGAATAAAACATATTGGCAACCCAAAAAAATTGTAAATTCAAAACCAATGTTGTCAAAGCTAGACCACATCCAAATAGTCTAACTTTGAATCAAACACCTACCAATTTTTTGTTTAATCTTCACCAAATTAAGTTATTCCTTTTAAAACAATTAAAGCTGAAAACCAATCAAGCCGAAACTGGCTAGGCGTATAAAAAATACAAAATATAAGAACCCATTTTAATTTTTTCTTCTTCGTTATAGAATGAGAACGAATTAAATGGAATGTATTATTAAAATATAATGAAACAAAATTATCCATTGGATTTTTGGACGTGTTACCATTGAACGACACAATGGTAACCATTGAATAAATATCTACATTAAAGCAGTGTTTTATTCAAATTTGAGAAATTATATTTTTTTTCTTAATTTTGAGAGATTAAAACCGAATTCATCCCAAATTTTAGAAACTAAACACATAGATCTTTCCATTGTATGTCATCCTCATTTTATCAATTCATATGACAAAAATACATTTGTCATTAGTTGATGTTAACTACATGGATACACAATCTCATTAGACTCAATACCATCATATCCCTCTTTACAACTTCCTCCAATGTTCTTCTTCACGGACTTTTTCTCCATCTTTTAACATTACTAAAAACTATGCCATCTAATAATATACTCACTGGTGCTTTAGACAACTTTCTTTTTATTCACCAGACACCAGTTTTCTATCATCTTTCCTCCATCGGTACTACTCCTTAAATAATGGAACGTGAGAGCAGTATATTCCATTCCTCTAAACAAATTGTTGGAATTTTCAATATCGGGCACCAAAGTTTCTCTTCCACAACTTCAGAAACCAAATCCACCAATAGTTAGAATTTCAAGAACTAAGTACATATTTGGTTAAAAGATACAAAAGTACTCTTAGAAATTATAATAGAAATGTGCGCGTTTCAAAGCATGAATCGAGAAGAAAATATATGTTCCTTCTAGATTAAAAATACTATGAACTCTCCCAACTTTAATCCAAACAAGTATAAATATATTGTTATACTACACCCAATGCCACTCTCCACTCTGACTCATGCACCATGAAAGAAACATTCAAAATTCTTAAACCCGACCGAACTAAACACTGTCTCTACCATACATGGATTCCTGAAAGAAGAACCACTCTGCAACATTCAATTCATAAAAAGAGAGTGGGAAAATTAAAAACCTGAAAGCGACATCGGGGTTCGAGAGCGGAGGCGTCGTGAACCATCTGGAGTATGAGGGGTCTGCGAGTGCCCATCTCGACCTCGCGCACGTTGAACCGGAATCCGAGGAGCGCCTCTAGGAGCGAACTCTTCCCGTCTGACTGGCCCCCGACCGCCACGATCTCCGGGATCGACATCGTCTCGCTGAACGCCACAGCCGCGGCCTGCAGCCGGTTGTACGCCTCAAACCGGGACTTCGACTCCGCCTGGCTCCGCCGGCTGCTCGCCTTGGACGACGGGGTTTTCGAGGGAGTCGCTGTGAATGAGGGGGGTGTGTCAGAACCGGCCACGGTGGAGGACGACATAGTAGCGACGGTGACGGAGGTGTGCTGGTGTGGAGTGGAATGGAAAGTACGGGGGAGAAACATGAGTTTGAATTTGAATTTTGTGATGGGTTGATGCGGATTTGAAAATGGGCTTGGGTTACAAAAGACCCAAAAGAAAGTACATTAGCCCATTTTTCCTCCACCTCCATAATTTTGGAAATATCAATTTTACCCTTCGAAGTATATTTAGGCATTGAATGGTGTTAGGGTGTTTGTATTTTAGTGTCAAGGTTGTGGTGTGCTTTGTGGTGGTGCTTAGTGGTACTTGTGCTTTTGATTTTTTATTTTCAGTTTTAGTTATAATTATCTTTATAATATGACATGTTTGTAAATTTCATAATTTTTATTCAAAAAGTGACATTTTTGTTAACTTTTTCTTTTGCATTCTCATTAAAAATGAAAATTTTTATTTCCTAAAAGTATATTTGACTTTGAAACCCTCCTTTTTCTCTCTTTAAACCCTCACTTCTATTTGAATTTCTCCTTGATTGTGCCTCATTGTCTTCCCTCGTCTTCCTCGAAAAACAACTGCACTGTCACTTTCTCTCAACTTCTCCTCCTCCTCATCCTCATCTTCTTCTCTGCTAATTGTGATCACAATGAGTTCGTGTTTGGTAGTGGTTCGTGTTTGGCGGTGGTTCGTGTTTGGCAATGGTGATGACACACAATGTTCTTCATTAACAACATGGTTGGGGTGCTAGCCCCCTTATTCCAGATGGCATTCAATGGTGGCGGCATGATGCCATCGCGATTTATTTTGGGGAGGGTTTTGGGCAAGGGTTTTGCATTCATGTTTGAGGAGGTACACATTATATGGTAGTAATTGATTCTAGGATTTATTCTTGCATTATGTTCTATTTGGCTATTACTTTTCTGTAACATCTTTTTTTGTTTTGATCTATTTGAATGTGATGGACTGGGTTATTTTCTCTTTTGTTGGATGTTTCCATGTTTGTAATGGGAACGATGAACTCAATATTTGAGAACTTTGTGTATTGATTGATTAGATATTAGAATTGGAGTAACTAACAAGATTTATTTGTTATGGTTTGTATTCCTCTCTGTTTGATTTGTTCCCCTAACGTGCCAATCTAAGGTTCAAAATCTCTAATGGAATCTCGAATGGGAGAGACCTTCATTTAGTTTTGATAGTGTCTTTAATATCTATATTTTATATTCTGACAGTGTCTCCAATAAGACTGTCTCGAAAAGATAATATGTGAGAAATTCAAAAAGTGGGATGTGTAACCTTTATTTGCTTTTTAGTTATCGATGGGCTATGATTTTTATAGACTATTCTCTCCATTCCTTTGTGGTTGGAGACTTTTTTTAGAAGGACAAAACTCAAGTACATAACTATAGTAGGCTATTGGTATTGTTGTTGTGATTTGTCTAATTAAAATAGATTTTTTTTATCTCGGTGACTATAGTTCAGTGTCTAATGGTTTGATAAAATTACAGTGTGTGTTTGATAAATCTCTAATTGATACAAGAAAACACCACAAAAGAATTTACAATTTTCTGACAAATGTAGGTATGTGAACTAAAAACCTAAAATATATAAAAGAAAAAACCTAAAAAGTACTTTAAAAAAATATATTAGTAAATGATTGAACTTTTAAAATTTTGGTCCCCAATCTCTTTCTAGTATTGACCATGACATTCCTTACTTCGAACAACTTCAGATTTAATGCATCTCAATCCGAACTCTCTATCAAAAGTTATGATCATTTAATTTTTTTTCCTACTAAATTTTGACAACTCAAAATCTATTACTATTTTATGAAAATATAAGGACTCCTCTATCTAACCTACACTAAAAGAAGTTAGCATAAAAAAAAAGTGAATCAAAAATCATTTTCTACCTATTTTTAATGAATTTTACAAAATTTTCTGAATAGTGCAAACTAATAAAAAAAACAATATGTTTTCAATCTGTACATTTTCTCCTAATAGTTTGGTTGCATTATTGTTTCAATTTTATTCTCATTTTTTTTTAATTTTCTATATTCTTCTACCACTATGATTTTAGTTCATGCACTTTATTTATTTTATTTTTAGTTTCACTTTACAACCAATTATTTCAAATCTTTTAGTTATAGTTTTACCATTCTAGTTGTGTTGTTTACAATTTCAACCATTGCACTGCATTCTTTAATTTCTTTTGTTGTTAGTGCTACTGTTGCTAGTGATGTTACTACTGTTTAGCTGTTAGTGGTGTTGCAGTTGTTGTTTAGTGGTTGTGGGTTTATATAAATATGATTATCTTTTATAATGAAGTGATTTGTATTTTGAAGGGGGTTTTCATGTAAGTAATAATACTAATAATAACAATAATAGTAACTACTAAATATTTAAATCGAGAGGTGAAGTGTTAGACAATCACTGAAATAGTGAGGTGACAAGATAACATAGATGTTGGAATTGGAATAACCGTGTGAATCTCATTTGTTCTTATTATTTATAAATGCAATGTTTTATTCAATATCCTTATTCCTATTTTGGCCAAACCAAGTTGATTCCTCGTGCAAGGTTATCTAGAGTAGTAAGTCATTGTTTTTACCTTACCTCTACATTAAGATAGAACAATTCACCATAGTCTCAGCTTCGCGCTCTACGACCATTGAATCCTATGGCTGGCTAAATAGGGTTCAGAAACATGAAATCACCTTCCGGTCTCATTCATGTCCTATGGACATTCAACGGTGGTTCCTCACCATTGAGCATTAAGCACACTACCAGACTCAAAGAATTTGAATAAAACATAGAAACATGTATCCATAAACAATAATAACTCCAAAAATATCACAGTGTCATCCAATACCAACAAAATAGATTTAACAACTCATGATAAGATCTTACAGTACAAAGCAAGATGAAAAGCTAAATTTCAATAACCAAGGATCCTTTGATGTTGTGGCCAGCTTGGCTTTTGAGCTCCCTCCTCTAGAGATTGGTTGATGACTTTTCTATGGCAAGTGCACTGTGTTGTCAGAAGTAATAATCTTTCCCTAAGGACGAATATCGAACTCATAAGGAACAATTGAATAATCTAGTAAAATATTCACTAAATAGAAAAAACAAGATAATAAAGTTTGTTGGAGTTTGTTATGATTGCAATGATTAAAAAGAAAACAAGTCATTGATTAAGCTTGCGGTGATAACCTTTTCTATATGGATGATATGGCGTATGAGGAATTATGCTAGATTTCAGGATAAGATTGGGGTTTCTAAGGCTATTTCGATAATTAAAGATTTAACTTGTCTAGTGGGAAATTCTTCTAAAGCTTCAATGAAGAATGATATGTTGGACTTCAACGTGATTAAGTTTTTCGGTATTAAGACTCGTAGTGGTAAAGTTCTTCGTCCTCTTCCTATTAGATGGGAATTTCCTTCACCAGGCTGGGTCAAAATTAATATTGATGGGGCTGCTAGGGGGTATCCTGGTCTTGCTACTTGTGGAGGTATTTTTCGTGGGAGTATGGGAGAATTTATTGGTGCTTTTTCAGCGTTTCTTGAAGTTCAAACTGCTTTGGTTGCTGAGTTTTATGGAGTTATACATGCTATGGAGGAAGCTCAAAAAATGGGACTTACTAATGTCTGGCTTGAATGTGATTCTGCCTTAGTTTGTGTTGCGTTTACTGCTAGGACTAATGTTCCGTGGATGCTTCAGAATTGATAGAATACTTATCTTAATTTTTGTGGGACAATCAGGTTTAGGGTAACTCATATTTTTCGTGAAGGGAATGCGTGTGCTGATAAGTTGGCTAATTTAGGATTTATTCATAGAGAATCTTTTCATTGGTATAATAGACTCCCAGCTAGTCTGTTCTTAGAATTCTTTATGAAAAGGTATAATCTACCTATGTATCGTTTGTGTTAACATATGGGTTTTGGTTTAGTCCCCCCATATTTTTGTATTTTCTTTCTTTTTTCTTTTTTTTAATAATATTTTTTTTCATGTGATGGCAGATGATTGTTGTTTCTTGAGGTGTCAGCTTAGCTGAGATGTCAAGTTGCATAGTGATGCCTAACATGAAAACTTTATAAAAAAAAAAAAAGAACAAGTCAAAGAGTTTTTTTTGTTTCAATTGGGAAAATAGGGATTGAGGTTCATCCTTCTTACTCTTTTGTATTTTGATTAGAATGATAATACTTTATCCTTTGATTGATATTGATGCACGTATACAAATCATTTATATCGATTTATCGCATCTAAAATTATTAAGATGTCTCCTAAATATTGGTTCCTCGCATATTTATAAAATATTCCTATCACTACAATCAGAAGTTGATAGCAATTAACATTTCAAATCTATTCGTGACATTCAAATATGTTAAGCATTATCATTTGGGTCAGAAACTTATAAGTACTTTTCAGTCAAATCTAAGGATCGAGATCATGGTAAACAATCATTGCAAACAAAATGACAATATCAATCATCAATCAAGAACAAAATATTATATTTAAACATCACCTCAATACATAAGAGTTTGAACAAATTATTCCCAATCCAAAATGGTAGAATTAGCCACTCATGTTGGTTGTTACAAGCATGAAGAGCAAGAAAAGGAGATCTAGGATGTTTCTCCTTGACGAATGCATCCTCTAAGGTTTCTAACACCTTTTATTCTCCCAATTGGATTCCAATCCAATATATGATTACGATCCTCTCAATCACTCATGCTTAGGGTTGTGCCTCAAGCCTCATATTTAAATTAGATGGGCTTGGGCTAGTGACTTCTCGCTTGGGTGTTATTAGGCTCGCCTAGGAGAGATTAAGCTCGCTTGGACGAGATCCTCTGGGGGCGTTTGGCTTAGGCGAGTTTGGGCGAGCTTGGGTGAGTGCTGGTGTGTTCCAGTTTTTCCTTTTTAGCTTTGTATATTCTCCTTTTGCCCATCATCTTCATTCTTCCCCAGAATCTTGAAATTAACACAAATTTGGGAATAATTCGTTCTTATTCAAATTAAAATCACAAAATATGTTAAAAGGTATAAATTCATAAATTAGGGGTTATTTTATGTTTATTTTATCAAATAATATCCATAAGTGTCTGTATTTTAATATGATATATTACTGAAATTTGGCACTTATCATTGGTCTTTACATCTTCTGAGGCTTTGACCTTCTTAACCTGATTGGATTCTGAAGTTCATACTCTCTCAGCCTAAACTAGTAGAACCTCTCTATCTAAGCCTTTATATATCTCACTTGTTCCTTCTCCTAAACCTCTGAATACTTTTTAGCATTTGATTACTCTTTCTTTCTTACTTATTACCATCTCTCAAAGCCTCTTGATACCTTCTCGGTGCTTTGGATGTTACCTCAAGGTCCCTATTTATAGATTTTTAGACCTAGGATTCAAAGGGATCCAAGGAGATTGGTTCTTTTCTCAACGCAGGCCAATCCGCAGCGGGTTGGCTTTCTTCATCCTTAAGAATTCTTTTGGCTTCAATCTTCAATTTTTTAGTTTCTTAGGATCTCAGAATCAGGGATTCATTAGAGATTGGCGTTAGATCTTCCCAATCTTTTCCAAATCTTTAATCATGACATAGGATTGGCTTGGCTAAGGCTCCAAGTGAAATCCTCTTAATCCCATTATTGGTGCAATTAGGTTTGAGCCTTTTCTGAGCGAATTTGGGTTCTTCATGGTTAAGTACTTGATTCGCTCAACCTTTCATGATTCACTCAATGCTTTTTCTCTGGATTCTTCATTTGTTATGGTCTCAATTCGCTCAACGAATGAAGATTGGCTTAGTGTTTTGGAGTTTTCTATTCTGCTAAGCATTTCTCCCTGTGTTGGGCGAATTGGCTCTATTGCTCCACCCTTGATTTGCTGGTTTTTCTTCACTTTTCTGCAAAAATCTTCATTGGTTTCCTTCTTTCCTTCATGTTCTTTATGTGCAATTGTGGTTTGAGTGGTTTGGCATGCTTTCTTGTTGATAATTGCACATATTCTTCCTATTTTACATGTTTTTTTTACTATGAATTGTTGCTAACACTTGAAACTTATCATTTAGTTGTTTAGTGTTGATGTTGCTGCTATTTAGTTGTTTAGTGTTGTTGTTATTGCTGTTGTAGTCAAACCCAATCCCTTCCCCAAATATTATTTTCTTTCTCCCTTTGTTATTGTGTTCAACATATTTTTTAGTTTGTTTTTCAATTTGAGCTTTAACCTCATGGAATTTCTTGATAAACTTTGCTTTAGAAGAAGTTTCTAGAAGTGGTAGTAAATCAAGAGGTGTGAGAGGATTAAATACATAAACAATCTCAAAAGGAAAAGGTCTAGTTCAGCTTCAAACATAATATTCTCTTCATTTAAATCCTTACAACGGGTTTCTAAAGAAACAAATTGAATTTCAAAGTTTGGGTCAACTCCAAATAAAGAATTATCTCTGAGTTCCTTTCTTCTTCATAGTCCAAAAATTGATAGTTACTAGGATATGATGTAGTTTTAGTGGAACATTCTTTGCCATGTTTTTTTTCTCAATATGGAGGAGGTTCTAGATTTGGTGTGTCTAAAGTTTGAGGTACCTTTTGTTGAGTTTCTGTAGATGTAGATTTTTGTTTCCTTTGAAGAGATTATAATTTTTGTTTCTCCATCTATAAATTTCTTTCCTATTTTAAGAAACTCTTCCATCTCATCCCTAAGCTTCTTATTTCTCTTATGTTCCTCCACATAGTTTGATGTGTTTCTTGAATCCCTAGATTGTGGTTTGGAGGAGTAACCCCCCCTTTTGCACTCATTGTTAAGGTAAGAGGATCTAGGGTATTCATCCACATTATAATTGGTATGGAAGACCTTTTCACTTGGAGGGTCAATAAAAGAATTTTTTCTAGGAGATGTATTTTTGTGTGAAAGAGATTGAATATTGAAAAGTTTAGTACATAATCATTTTATCTCATAAAGGTCTCTACTTCTTTCTTCCAACAAAAAATGTATGCTATGATAAGCCATAGTTAAAGTTGAAAACAAAAAGGTTTTCACAATAGTTTAAAATTCAACTAGGGTGAAGAAAAATGTTTTCGCAACATTTTTATTTTTGGGTGAAGTTAATTGAGGAACCTCAAATGAGAATTCTCCAAGTTCACTCCCAGGAAAGTGAGGTGAGTCACAGTGGACTACTTAAGTACCAAGATTTTCCTAGCCAAAGCTTACCTCAGATAGGCCTAACACAAGTCTCCTTAAAGAACTTCAAAACAATTTTAAAGTTGAAGTGTGTGTGTGAATGCACTGAAGATCCTAAGACCAAAGGAAGGTTTACTATTAACAAAAAAAGATAAACCCTACGTATCACAGAGACATAAAGGCAAGAAAATAAAGGAAAGGAATATAAAACAGAAAATAAAGCAAGGAAATAAAAGCAAGTGGAAAGATTAAAACTAGACGTGTCCTACAGTGACAGTGCAATGAACACTTAGAACTCATTGATACATTAATGCATGTGGATTATTACAGAGTTTATTAGGATTTCCTTTGGAGAATTTTCCAAAACATTTGAAAGTAAAGAAAAATAAACAGAATACAAAACTACACAAAGTTATGTGATACAATATGATGACATTTTTTTTTAAATTGAAGGAAAGGTGTTTATTAAAATGCTTGGTGTGTTTGGCTGGTAGCAAATATGTGGATGGTGTGGCAATGAATGAGATTGACTTTAATTCTCTTAATCCTTATTTCCCCTTTTGAAAAAGTTTCACCCCAAAATAGTTGCTTTGAACCACTTCTTATACCAGTTTCAGCATCAAAATTTCAACAAAGTCTTGCACTAAATGAAGCCAAGAAATAAAGCAATAAAAGGTACAAATTTGGAAGCTAAACTCAAATGGATTAAGATGTGACAAAAAAAAGGAAAACCAAAAATTGATAAGAAAAAATTAAGGCTACATAGTAAAGGCTAGCACATACAAAGGAAACCTATGAAATGCTCTAGACTAGATTAGAAAACAAAAAAATATAGAGTAGTTGGTAGATGAAACTTTTAGGTACAAAATCAACTCAACAAGTGACAAAATTCAACAAATTTGAGATAAATTGGATGTGTATTCATTGAGAAATAAATCAAACAATGTGTTGTACCACAAGCAAAAAATCACCAAAAAAGAGCGTTATGGTCCGCGGTTACAGAGGTTATGCCAAATATTATGACAATTTTTGTACCAAGAATTTGAATCTCAAATTTTACATAGAGAAAGGTAACATAATAAGAAAAATATGGTAAAAGTTTCAGCATAAAATACTAAAGGAATGACGTGAAATAAATTGGAAACAAAAACAATGATACACTGGAATGCTTGTGCAAACAAAGTTAACGTTCTGACATTTATGATTTATATATTTTTTTGTATTTGATATTAAGATTTTCCTTTTTAACTTTTCAACATGTTAAGGCTCTTATAGTAAATTTTTCACAAGGTTTGAACATAAAATGAGTTCAATGTAAATTTTCAAAACTAGGTCAAAGTATTACAAATCTGAAACTCATAAAATCCTAAAGAATCCAATTTAATGAACAAAACTACAAGACATGCAAAAGAATTGATGTATGAGACTTACTAATGAACAAATAGAAAGTATAGAGACTAAAAAATGTGAGAACAAATAATATATGTCCCTAAGTCATGCAACATACGATTGATAAGTGCATAATTTCAGTAATATTTCATATTAAAAATATAGGCACTTATGAATATTAATTGTTAATATATATATATATATATATATATGTATAAAATAATCCCTAATTTATGAATTTATACCTTTTTACATATTTTATGATCTTTATTTGAATAAGAACATTTTATTTCCAAATTTGGTATTAATTTCAGATTTTTAGGGAAGAATGGAGATGATTGGGCTAAAGAGGAATAATATAAGCTAAAAGGAGAAAGCTGAAAGGCTCATAACGCACAAAAGCACAGAAAACCCAAATCAGCATCAGAGCATCTCGCTCAAGCAGGCTATATCTCGCTTGAGCGAGAGAGCGTCAGAAACATTGGGTCTTTTTATGTTTTAATCAACAAGCCCATCAGTGCGACACAAGAAGTCACCTAACCCTAGCAAATTAGGTTAAATAAGGGGCTTGAGGCTCGATCTTAGTGTGCCAGATTGAGAGGAAAACACCATTGAGTGAATTGTAATCCAATTGGGAGAATAGAAGGTTAGGAAATATTAGAGGAGGCAGACGTCAAGGAGAAACATCCTGGAACTTCTTTTCATGTCATCCTTGCGTGTACTAGTCATCATGAGTGGCTAATTCTATCCTTTGGGATTGGGAGTAATTTGTTCGAACTCTTATGCATTGAGGTGATATTTAAATATAATATAATGTTATGTTCTCGATTGATTATTGGTATTGTTGTTTTGTTTCTAACTCTTGATTTAGAATCTTAAATTTGACTATAAAGTATTTTTATGGTTCTGACCTAAACAACAATACTTAACATATTTGAGTGCTAGGAATAGACTTGAGATGTTAATTGCTATTAATGTCTGAGCTTGATTATAAGTTGTTTTTATAAATATGCAAGGAATCGATATTTAGGAAACATTCTTAATAATTTTATATGCGAGGAATCGATTTAAATGAATTTTATATGGGCATCAATTTCAATCAAAGAACATAATGTTAACATGTTAATCAAAATACATAAGAGTGAGAAAGATGAAACCTAATCCCTATTTTTCCAACTTGAAGCAGTCAATTCTTTGTCTGTTTTCTTATTAATCATCGTCAACACAACACTTTCAACACACTTTTTATTGTTTTGTTTTATATTTAGAGAATATTGTACTTGATAATTCAATTGTTCCTTATGGGATCAGTATCCGTCCTTAGGGACAAATTATTACTTCTGACAACGCGGTGCACTTGCCGTAAAATGTCATCAACGATCTGAATTGTTCTGGGGTCATCAAATCTGATTTCAACACAACACATAACTTAAACAAAAACTAAACAAAACACACAAAAGTAAAACATAGTAATTAATACTGAGTTCACTCCCAACAAACGCTTGTTTAACTTCATATAGCTTGACGCCTATTTCTTTGTATCTCTTTCAACAAAATCACGGTGATGAGCCTTTCAATTTCACCACCTAAATAAGACTTCAATCTTTGACCATTGATAACCCAACTTTTTGTGTGACATTAGGTCCTTCAACTTCAGTGCTCCATAGGATTTAACAAGTGTTATTCTGGTTGTCCTTCCTCATCCATGTTACTTTCTTCTTGAATTATATCAATATAAGAGGTAGACGTAGTTGTAAATTGTTTTTCTAACTTCTCCTTGTTTTTCTATTCTTTTCTTACTTCTCCTTATTTTCTTTTCTTTTCTTACTTCTATTTTTCTTATTTGTTTTCTTAATTTCTAAATCTAACTGCAATTCATATATAGAAACTTGTTCTTTTAACATCATATATCATAGGACAACTAAAGCAAGGATTAACACAAAAAGCATATAATAAAAAAAAAATATTTCAATTTGTTTTTTTAAATAAAACAAAAACCAAAAAAATTAAAATTTAAAATAAAGAAAAACTAATTTGTTTTTGTAAAAAGAAATTAAAATAAAGAAAAATTAACAAAATTTAAAAAAAATAAAAATACAAAAACACAAACAATTTAAAATAAAATAAAATAATAAAACTATTTTTTTTAACAAAATAAGAAAAATATTAAAAAAAAAGTGAAAACTTACTTAAAATAAAAAATAAATAAATACTAAGAATAAAATAATATAAACATAAAATAAAATAAAACAGTAGCTTATAATAAAGAACTAACTAAAATAAATTTAAAATAACTGTGTAAACTAAAATAAAAACTAAAATAAAATAAAATGTAATAAAAAAAACTAAAATAAAATAAAATAAAAATAAAAACAAAAATGAAAGCTAAACAAAATAAATATAAATATACTAAACAAAAACTAAATAAAATAAATACACTAAACAAAAAATAAATAAAATAAAATAATAAATACACTAAATAAAATAAACGTACAAAAAAAAATCTAATACACTAAATAAAATAAATACACTAAATAAAAACTAAATAAAATAAATACACTAAACAAAAACTAAATAAAATAAAATAATAAATACAGTAAACTAAAATAAACTAAATAAAAATAAATAAAAACTAAAACTAAAACTAAATAAAATAAATAAATAAATTAAACAAAAACTAAATAAAATAAATACACTAGCCAAAATAAAAAAATAAAAACTTTAAAAAAATATTGAGATCTAAAAAAAAAGAAAAACATAAAAAAGAATATTCACATCTAAAAAAACCAACAACTTTTTAAAGTATTTACATATAAAAAAAACAAAAACATTAAAAATATTATCAATATTTAACAAATTATACTTTCAAATTTTAAACAAGAATGTTCAACGGAGTAAAAAACTTGATGACTCTTTTTTACAGTAAGGTTATCGAGTTAGGAGTAATAATTTATCTCTAAGGACGAATATCGAACCCACAAGAAACAATTATTTAAAACCCTAATAGTACCATTCACTAAGTATAAGAATATGTACAATAATTTGATTTGAAGGATATTGACATAAGTTTGCATGAAAATTAAATAAAAGCAAGTAAATGATTTGGATGAGTCAATTGGAAAAATTGAAAATGGGATTAATCATTCTTTCTCATAGTTTCAATGAATAAAAACATATAACATTCAATCTTGATTGACATTGATGCACATATAAATATCGTTTAAATTAATTCATTGCATACAAAATTATTAAGAGAGTCTCTTAAATATCAATTACTCGCATTCATAAATTTTTTTTATCATTATGAACAAATGTTATACAACAATTAACATTTCAAATTTATTCATTGCATTCAAATATGTTAAGAATCATCATTTAGGTTAGATACTCAGAAGTAAGGGTGAGCAAAAAATCCAAATTACAAAATCCAATACATAATTATCCAAATCCATATTAGTTTTGATCCATTTAAATGGATTTATTTCAAATCCAAATCCATATTTTTGGATTTTAAATCCAATCCATTTAATTGGATATGGATTAGATATGGATTGGATACATTTTTGGATTATCCAATTTGTATTTTGTGTTGGATTTTGACTTGGCCCGATCCAGGTTGAGCCAAGACAATTCAGGCGCAGGTTGAGCAAAGTTGACCCAAGTCCACGTCGAGCTGAATGGGCCGGGACCGATGTCAAGCCGAGCGGGTCGGGACTGATGTCGAGCCAAGCGGGTCCAAGCCGATGTCGAGCCGAGGGGGCCAGGGCCGATATCTAGTCATTCGAGCTTGGGCCAATGTTGAGTCGTGTGAGCCCGGGCCGATGTCTAGTCGTGCGGGCTTGGACCGATTTTGAGTCATTCAGGCCCAGGCCGATGTCGAGCCGAGCGAATCCAAATCGATGTCGAAGTGAGCGGGTCTGGTCGATGTCGAGACGATCAGGACCGGACCGATGTCGAGGCGAGCGGGCCCAGGCTGATTTCGAGGCGAGCGGGCCTGGGCCGATTTCAAGCTGACCGGACCCGGGCCGATGTCGAGTCAACTGGGCCCGGGTCGATGTCAAGTCGAGAAGGCCCTGACCGATGTCAACTCGAGCGGGCCCAGGCCGATTTCGAGGCGAGCGAGACTAGACCGATTTCGAGGCGAGTGGGCCCGGGCAGATGTTGAGACGACTGGGCCTGGGCCGATGTCGAGGTGACCGGGCCCGGGCCGATGTCAAGCAAACTGGGCTCGGTCAGATGTCGAGTCGAGCGAGCCCGTGCCATTGTCGAGTTGAGCGGGCCTGGGCCGATTTTGGGTTGAGCGGGCCTGGGCCGATGTCGAGTTGAGCGGGCCTGGGCCGATGTCGAGGCGAGTGGGCTCGGGCCGATGTCGAGGAGAGCGGACCCGGGCAGATGTCGAGCCGACCGGGCCCGGGCCGATGTCAAGCAAACTAGGCCCGAACAGATGTCGAGCCAAGCGGGCCCAGGCCGATATCGAGCGGTCTCGGGCCATTGTCGAGTCGGGCGGCCCCAGGCCGATGTCGAGCCGACCGGGCCCGGGCCGTTGTCGAGCCGACCGGGCCCGGGCCGTTGTCGAGCCGATCGGGCCCGGGCCGATGTCGAGTCGATCGGGCTCGGGCCGTTGTCAAGCCGACCGGACTCGGGCCAATGTCGACGCGAGTGGGCCCGGGCCGATGTCGAGTCGAGGGGGCCTAGGTCGTTGTCGAGCCGAGCGTGCTTGGGCCAATGTCGAGTTGTGTGGGCCCGGGCCGATGTCGAGTCAAGGGGGCCCGGGCCGATGTCGAGGCGAGTGGGCCCGAGCCGATGTCGAGCCGACCAGGCTCGGGCCGATTTTGAGCCGATCGAGCCCGGGCTGATGTCGAGCCGGGCGGACTTAAGCTGATGTCGAGCCGAACGAGCCCGAGCCGATGTCGACGGGCACGGGCTGATGTCGAGTCGTTCGGCCGAGGCTGATGTCGAGTTGTTCGGGCCTAGGCTGATGTCGAGTCGTTCGGGCCCAGGCCGATGTCGAGTCGTCCGGGTAGGGGCCGCTGTTGAGTTGTCTGGGCCCAAGCCGATGTCGAGTCGTCCGGGCCCGGACCGTGTCGAGTCGTCTGGGTTGGGGCCGATGTAGAGCCAAGTTGGTCTGTGTTCAAGTTGAGTCGGCTTAGGCCCAGTTCGAGCCAAGTTAGTCTTTATCCATATCAAAATGGATTTAATGTAATTGACAAAGTGGATTTAATATAATTAACAAAGTGGATTTAATTTGGATTCAATCCACTTTAAATGGATTTAAAAAAATCCAAATATATTTGATCTAGTTAAAGTGGATATGGATTTTAAATCCAATCCACTTATTTGGATTTAGATTGGATCTAGATTGGATTTTGGAAAATCCAATCCATGCCCACCCCTACTCAGAAGTTCTTTCCAGTTAAATTTAAGGATCAAAATAATGAACAGTTTCAAGCTTTGAGAATAAAATGATAATATCAATCATCAATCAATGACTAAATATTATAAATAAATATGATCTCAATACATAATAGTTCGAACAAATTACTCTCAATCCCAAAGGAAAAAAAATTAGCCACTCATATTGGCCATTACAAGCATGGAAAGTAAGAAAAGAAGATTCATGATGTTTCTCCTTGACGGTAGTCTCCTCTAAGATTTTCTATCTCTCCATATCCTCCCAATGATGTTTGGGGTTATGCCTCAAGCCTTCTATTTAACCTAATTGGGCTTAGAAAGAAATATGCCCCTTCATGTTATGATAGGCAATTAATGTAACAACTCCATAGGAGCAGACAAGGGGAAGGGTATCATAGAAACAAAGAACCTTATAAGAAGTCATATTCTCCAAGTGAAGAGGTCTTCCATCACCACCATAATATGGATCAATACCTTAGCTCCTCCTACCCTAGGAAGGACTGCAAAAGTGAGGGTTACCCTTCCAAGCCACAATCTAAAGATTTAAAAACAAAAACAAACTATGTTGAAGAGCATGAGAGAAATAAGAAGCGCGGGGATGAGATGAAACACTTTCTTAAAATTAGGAAATAGGGAAGAAATTTATATAGATGGAGAAAAGGAATATGTCAGGATAGAGACATAATTTAGAGAAAAATTAGAATCTCTCAAAAAGAAAGAACAATCTTCATATGAAGAAAATCCACATGAGGAAGTTCAAAATATATACAAACACCCACTAGAACCTCTTCAAGAAAAACTAAACATAAAAGCACATGATAAGTCTCCTTCCTTAATAGAAACACAACTGCACTTTGAACAATCTTTTTCTGGAGCCGAATCAGGCCTTGATACAACTATTTCTAAAGTAAAACTTAGTGAAGTGAAGTTTTCGAATCTAAAACAAAAAATGAACTAATAGAAAATTCTTTGTATGGAGTTGAATCGGACATTGAAATGTACTATTCTTTTTAAAACACTTTTATGAGGAATTAGTTGAAAAAAAATTTCTATTTGGAACTGAACCAGACCTTCTTAAAAACCCTTGTGAAGACTTTCTTGTAATAATACAAGAAGATCAAAAGTTTCGGCAACTTCATGAGTTGTCATGTGTAAAGAAGAAAATAGAATTTAATGGTACATGGAGCACATTCAATGTTTTTCTATGTCAAAGCTTGATAGAAGATATCAAGAAGAAGAAGAATAATACATTCAAGTGAGTTAAAAGCTACTCAATCGATTGAAAAGGGTTTACAATGGTCATCTATTCTCGAGCTTATATAAAGACTCTCTTAGAAGAAGAAGATAAGGATTAGAGTGATCATTTTACAATTGTCAAAACTTTGTTGAATTTATATGTGCCCTAAAGCTTTGTAAGAACATTGTTTGTGGTCATATTAGCAAACTAGTTGAGAGAACTTAATCATTGTATATGCCAAAAGATGCTACCCTCTCTATTGAGCTGAAATCGTGATCTATTGATCACTCAAATCTTGTGTTTGTATAAGTCAAAAGTAAGTTGTCAAAAAAATACTTAGTTAAGACATAAGTGGCTTAAAAAAAAATACTTGAACGAGGTCAGCCAAGAGGATTTAGGAGTCAAGAAATACCCATGTTGAGGAATTCACTCCTAGGAGTAAAATTGAAAAAAACTTGGAAACCACTTAGCTAAATTATGGAATAAAAAAAACCGAAATCCTCTTTTGTGCCAAGAAAAAAGTGATGAAGTGAATTTTTTCTAATAAAAACACTCTTACAAACTATTTTTAGAAGACGCCAAGTTAGTCTCAACCTAATATCTAAAAAAAATAAAATTAGATGGTACATAACTACTTTTAATTTATTAACTAATTATTTTTTTTCTTAGGAATTTTTGTAAAGATCGTACAAAAGTAGTGTAGAATTTCTAAATAGCTTATAGTTCTTGGCTGAAAATAAAAATCAGTTGTTTAATGACATAAGATGCTGTGCTGCCAAGAACATTGCTCAAGGAAATTGCACGTAGTCACATACGAAGAATCTTCGTACAAGTTCCCATTGTGACGTAATTTTAAAATATGAAAAAATGTTACCAATACTTTCTTAAATACTCTTTTCCAGACACTATATTATTTGTTTAATTCCAAATTCACTAAAATAAGAGATATATTTCATTAACTAAAGAATGAGACACATCAAAATTTCTAAGTGTTAATTAATTTCAATTAATAACAAATATTTGAAAAGAGGGTTGAAAGAAAATTTTAGTATACTAACTTCGCCAAATAAATATCTGAATCTGTAATTACTCAATATATGTTGAACCATTATCATTAGTTAATCCAAAAACTATAATATATATATATATATATATATATATTATTAGATTAAACCTTTATTTTTAAGTAAAAAGTAATCAGAATAGAACACTTTCTACATAACAATATAATAATTAAAATATCATAATTTGATAATGATTTTTGTCATCCCATTAGCAAATTTGATCTCATCAGCTGGTGTGTGATTTTTTTTCCAAATTTGATCATTCTTTGTATTTGGTCACGTCCACAAGATATTAATAAAATAAAATATTATGCAGCCGTACACCTTGGAACAAAGCAATTTTTTTGGGTTATTAAATTAATTAGCATGGACGTTAATTTATTAATGTTTACACTTTTTTCTTATTTTTTTAATTGTTTAACGTTAGTGAGAGGAGAGGCTATGGTATCGCCACGTCGCTTAAAGAAAACGTAACCAATAGCACCAAGAGCTCATGCTCGTGATGGGTGAGAAAGCAAACCACAATGAGAACAAAACAAAATTAAAACAAATTAAGAGAGAACCCGATGCTCAAAATTCATCACATTTTTCTTTTTTTTCTTCATATTCTACATATAAAACTAAATAAAATAATTATTGTGATAATTGGAATATACTTTAATATTATATAAAAAATAATTTGTAAATATAAAATCTTATAAAATGTTGTTATTTTTCCAACAATTCTCCAATTTATCTAAAACTTTCAATTAGGTTCCAAAACTAATATTTCATAACATTTTAAACAATTATCTTGTAATAAATAATATCTTTGAGTATGTAATGAAAATGTGCTGCATAAGAATAAATAATCTCATCCGTATCAGGTAGTGAGATATGATCAAATTTGAATTTTATTGATTTATTTATTTTCACATGGGGAGCTTTTGCTTCTTCTAATTTACTTTTCATTTTTGTATAAAATAATCCTTTGAAATTGTGTTGTTCTAGTAGAAAGATTTGTATGGGTTGCTCTATTAGAAACAGAATATGCTCCATAGTCTCTCTCTCTCTTTATATGTATTTTTTGAAGCCCTACTACAATCTGCTAGACATTTGGAACCAATGAGAAAATTTTGATGCTTATAATTGAGAAATCTAGCAGTATTTTTAAGAAAACATGTATGTTTTGTAACATTTTCGAATGTTGTTGCCTATAAAAAGCTTTCTTTTTGACTTCTGCTGATTTGGTTTTTCTTTATCAGGATGAACTGCATGGTGATGAAGTTGGTGAATTAACTCTCGTAACTGTGCAGGAAATGGTGAATGCGTGGTGTGGCATCAGGTTGAGAAACTAATCATGAGTATCTATGTGGCATTCTTGGAACCACTGAAATGTATTTGAGTCATGATGGTGATTTTCTAGCTTCAGAAAAAGGTTGTGTTTGCTGAAAGAGATCAGCATAAAAACCTTGGGAGAATTGAATCTTCTGTTTGTGCTATTATAATGGGTGATAATATTAGTTTGAGGCAATGGTTAGATAAATCTCAACGAACAGTGAATTGCTTTGAATGCTTGAACATATTTAGGCAAATAGTAGAAATTGTTCATGTGGCTCATTCTCAAGGAAATGCTGTTCATAATGTGATGCCCTCTTGCTTTCTCATGTCATCTTTCAGCCATGCCTCGTTTATGGATCCAGCAATTTGTTCAGATGCTGAGATTAAAACTACAACACTTACCCCTACGCACCAGCAGAGATGTTTAGGAAGTGATGACTTTGTGTCTGCCAAGACTTCAATAGCTTCTTTGTCAAACTCTACTTGCTTGTTGTCGAGTGTGGTGTTTGTGGCACCTGCATCATTAATGAGAGACACAGAAGGAAAGAAAATGAAAAACAAGAACTGCGGATGGAGGCGAGTTGGTATACTAGTCCTGAAGAGGTTGCTGGTGCTCTAAGTTCCTGTGCTTCAGACATTTACCAGTTAGGAGTTCTCCTTTTTGAGGTTCACAACACAAATATACTCATTCTTATTTTATTTGATTTTTGTTGTTTACCATGTTAATTATTCCAATATGGAAGTAAGAAAAAGTTTTTCAAAGATCTAATGTGCAGATTTTCTATTTCATGTTATTCTAACTTGGGTGAGTTACTTTGTGAGCAGCTATTTTGTCCACTGAGCTCAACAGAAGAAAAGAGCAGAACCATGTCAAGCCTTAGACATAGAGTTCTTCCTCCACAGTTACTTCTAAAGTGGCCTAAAGAAGCTTCATTTTGCTTATGGTTGTTACAACCTGAACCTAGTAATCGTCCAACAATAGGGTAAATTCTCTTCATCACATTCCTTTTACATATAAAAAAATATCTAAATTGTTTGCACATGTTCCAATCACCTTGCCACTTGTGTATATATTGTTTCTTTTCCCCTTCTGTTATCCATTTCCTTAAACTCTGATCAGAAGGTTGTGCTTCACCTATCACTGAATATTTTGAATAAATATTTAGGATACTTAGGCTAAGAATGCAATTATGTCTTAAGATTGTTTATGGTTTAAGGTTTGTGATCTTCATTTCCCCTTAAACTTGGAAAGAAGTTTGTCTTGTTTACATGCACAGATAAAAAGGGCTGCAACAAAACCATGGGGATAAAGGAATAAAGAGATTGAGTTGGAAACAAAGTTGTTCCCAGAATCACAAACCTTCTTAAGTGGTTTTTCTGATCGTTTGTTCAATGAGTTAGATCAATATTTTCTTCAATGTAGTCATTTTGTATACTTTCTTCTATGATAAAAAACCTATATTAACATTCTCAATTTTTATACTTTCATTTTCCCCCCTAGGTTTTTGCTTAAAGTCCGACAGCATTTACAATCACATGGTACACTCGGACATAGTTGTACAATAGTTATTTAAACTTTTTAACATCAATTCTAATGTAGTTGAAAGTCAGTTTTAACATTAATCCTAAAAGTGACATGATCAAACTTCAACATTGGATAATGTTAATATTGAAAGTACGATTATTTTAAAAGAAGTTGCCTGTTTTATGATGCCTATATGAAAAACATGAAGTTCAATACAACTGAACTGTTGTACCATAACAAATATTCTCTTTAGATATCCTTTTTTGAACAATTTCACTATATGATTTGGAATATAATTCTTCTCCTTTTCTTCTCTTCTCAAATACTTTTCTTATTTTTGTTTTTTCTTCTTTTCTTTGAGTTCTTTCTCCTCATTTTCTTTAAGTTCATTGTAATAATCCTTCATGTCTTATTCACATATTAGTTTCTTTATTAGGACATTAATGATAAGTATATCTATAGTGATGACTTACTAACCTTGTGTTGGATCCAATAACTAACAAATAATAAATGAAAAAACTTCCATCTGCTTTGATTTGATTGACATCACAATCCAGAGAAATTAATAAGTAAAGGAATTAATAAATAAAGGAAGATTCGTCACTTTTAATTAAAAGTTCAAATATTATAACCAAAAGTTCTTAGGTGAACAACTTAGAGAGAATTCTCTTTCAAGAAAATGATTCAAATTTTTAAAATGGAGCAATTATATGTACAAAAGTCTAAAAAAAAAGTCTTATATACTATTAACCTTGTATTCACGAACTTAATTACTAATAAGGTCCACCTAATCACCCTTTTAAAATACTAATTTCTAAAAGGTCTCTAATTAAAATAATTATAAAAAAATAAATATAAGACAAAATAAAGGCCCAATAAAAAAATGAGAAAAAAATTCCAAGGTCCAAAATAAAAAAATGCAAAAAAATTATCCTAGCGTCCAACCTCCTTGGTGGTCCTTTATTATGTCTCATTCCTAATGCTATCATGTAGTTTTAACCTTGGAGCATGATATCTTTTATATTTATGTTCTTTATAATTTCATACTAAGAAGGAGTTCTTGAATATATTTGTGTCATTCTATTTCTCCTTTCTTGGTCAAGTTGTTCTCTTCTTTCTTTTCTTTAAAGTTAAAGTTCCTCACCCGTCTCCTTAGTGTTTTCACTTAAAAACTATTTAGGTTTTTCAGTAAAAACAAAACAAAGTTTGAAATAAGAATAAATAACCAAGCACTTATGTGAAGTTTGAAAAGAGACAAAGCATCCTAATAAAACTTTATCGATAGTTTATTTTTTATGATGGAAAAACAATGATTTAATGTGCACAAGGAAATGAATTGAAGTAAGGTTTTATAATTTTGATCTGAGTTTATTTTGATTCCTTAAAGATGGAAGGATCTATCAACTCAATAAGGAATTGATGCAGGAAAAATCCATGGATGATAAAAAATTGCTCTAAGAAAATACAAAAGTAAACAACAAAACAAGGTAAATTTGAAAATAAAAAAATTGATCAAGGTAGAATATAAATAAAAGGTCACCTTAGTTAATGAACCAAGGATAATTTCTATGAATATTCACCACTTGAAGAAGCTCTCCAAGATAAAAACCTATGTAAAAGAGTTTCATACTTTTAAGACAATAAAAATTCTCACAACTTTATTTATTTCAATCTCAATTGTAATTTGTACAAAGGGAGAACTCTTATTTATATAGGATGAGAGTTCAACCACCTCTTTATAACATAGTAAGAAAAGGAAATATATATTGAACTTTCAAGCTCCTTTGGAAGTTCACTTGATGTGGACACGTGGAGAAAGCTACAACCATCACACGTCATGAAAGTGACATGTGGAGAAAGCTACAACCTTCATATGATGAGGTAGATGGATGTTTTAAATATCTTCATCATGAGTAATCATAAATTACTTCTTTAGTGTACTTGAATTTCCACTCATTCCTTTTTTAGAAGTTTCTAAAACATTCTAGAATGTTATAAAATTTTACAAATTACTTTGTTTTCGTTTGTCTTCTTTAAGCTCTCTAATGTTTCTTCCTTGTATTTCTCTTTATTCTTCTCCACTCTTGTTATTCTTTTCTTCTTGTATTCCATGATACAGTGTGTTCTGGAGGTCCTCATTATATGAAAGGCTTTCTTCTATAATATTTTCATATTTATATTCTTTGACTTGTCTTCTTGAGGAATATTCTCAAAGTTCTTCTTTAATTAAAGACTTTGTATTATGGTTCTCATCAACTTCGACTCTTAACTACTTATGGCTAACTCTATTCAAGTATTCTTTCAACAAGTCACTTTTGGCTCAACCAAGTATTCTTTTAATTGCACACTTAATTGGGTAGATAGTTGAGTCAAAGTTAACATATGTTTGTGTGAGAAAGAGTTGGTGGTCATTTTACCTTTATCTCGAAACCCAAGAGATATTTAAATGAAGCTTGTATTTGACACGAATCTCTAAACAGATGGTGAAGACATTCCATGCGTAAAAAACTTAAACTTTAGGAATATTGTTTAAGTTCATGTTAGCTTAAAGTCTTTGACAATTAATACTTATCGTGTGATCATCATCATTCAATTATCAAACATAGTGGAAATTTGCATGGTGCTATATTGTTTGTCAGACGAAACACATGCACTCATGATCTATTCAATGTCTATCAAACACAACTTCTTCATGCTTGAGCTTTATTGTCTCAAACACTTAACTAGAATAACACAATGTTAGAATTTTGCTCTAACATAAAATATTATAAGTTTTCCACTATGCATCTTTCTATATTGGTTGTCATGTAATCGATGTTGAAAACCATTGTCACAATTACATTTTGTACCACTAAGTATTTAAACATAGAACCTTGTAGCATAATTTAGTTTAAGTTTACATGATATCAATGTAAATAACATATATGACATGTTTAGGGATTGAATAGATATAAAGGGGAATGGTGCAACTTCATAGAGTGTAATGAAAGGGTGATCTTTCACATAAGTGACTCCTCACCTATAGTCCATCAAATCAATTTGGAAATTGAAGCAAATTATTTAGTTTAATATCTTTATAAGATAATAACTAGCGGATTGAATATCCTTTTTGCTATACAATATGAGAACATCTAAATTTGACGTGTTCCTTAAAAGGTGAGCAAACTTGCAGAAAAATGGAAAAAACAATGCAAAACATGAACAAACTTACAAAATGGATTACAAGTAAGAACAAGAAAAGGAACATGCCAACTTAGAGAGAATTTCAAAGATAAGTACAATGAAGATTCATCACTTGAAAAAACTCTTCATGGTAAGAACCAAAGGCAAGAATGTCACTCTCTTAATAAACTCATATATTCTCATAGAGTTATTTGCATTCAATGTTCAAGGGTAATTTTTATAAGAGATGATGACCTTATTTTCTAGCTAAGGTGTGCCCAAGACACTTACTAAAATAGGTAAAATCAATGTGAACATAAGATTAAGAAATTTTAAGTATGAACACAAAAATAATGATTACATTAGTGTGAATACAAACATAATGATTATAGTAAGCTAATGATTACACCTAATGTGAGCACTTATGATTAGGAAAAGTTAACATCCTTAGTCTCTTATCAACACATGGGACATCCAAGAGATTTGGAGAGACATATGAAGTAGTAACAATCTTCACATGTACTTAGAAGTAACATGAGAGTAGTTACAATCTTCATATGCACTTGAAAGTGATATTTTGAAGTAGTTACAACTAGCACATGAACTTACAAGTAACATGTTGAAAGAAGTTACAATTGTATGTGTGTCTCTTTCTCTCTTAGGCATCCACTCTTGCATCCCCAATGTTTATAAAATATCATTTGATTAATATTCCTTTTGTATATCTTCATTTGAATTTATTTCTTGTTCTTTCCTCTTAGCTTTTTTCTCATCATGCTTCTTGTTAGGAGTATTTAATTTCTTTAAAATCCTTTCTTCCTTCTTGATTTGATTCTATAATCACATAAAATGTTTATGCTTTCAGTTTTAAGAACATAAGAACAATGTAAGAAGACATAAAAAATAAAGTTCCAATAATGTAAATGGAGAATAATATAAATGGAGAACATGCCACGAGTTAAACTAAAGATAAGTGAGAGAAAAGTTGTAATAATTTTTTTATACTTTTTGTTATCAATTTTCAATTTTCAAAATTAAAACATTATATTATTAATTGAAACTAAATTATTCATACAAGTCATGGATTCTTACTCTACATATCAAATTATGAAACTCTCACACTACAAGAAAATCATGAAATAGAAACCAATTTTTAGAAACCAAAATAATTAGTTGCAATAGTAACTAAATTAGAGACCATTTTAGAAACTAAAAAGAAATTTGATTTCTAAATTAGTTTCTATTATTTTCTATTATTGTTAAATAGTTTTTAAATTGGTATCTAATTAGCAACCAAGGTTTTAGAGACTAAATTTAGAAACTAAATAATTGGTATCTAAAACCTTAGTTGCTAATTAGATACCAATTTAGAAACTATTTAACAATAAAAGAAAATAATAGAAACTAATTTAGAAACCAATTTTTTTTTTAGTTTCTAAAATGGTCTCTATTTTAGTTCCTATTGTAACTAATTATTTTGGTCTCTAAAAATGGGTTTCTATTTCATGATTTTCTTGTAGTGTCATAAAGAGTATGGAAGATTTATCTTCACATAAGTTGCTTACCACTTACTATCAAGTCAATTCCAATTAGTAAAGAAACAAATACAAATCAATTAGTTCAACATTCTTGTAAAATCATAACCTTATAAAACATAATAATGTCTCATGTTTATGTTTTATGTCAAGAAAATCAATATAAGAATATATGAAGACTAATGCGTAAAAAATATAACAAAGAAAATAGAAAAGATGGAGAAGAATAGAAATGAAAAACACACTACTTGATAAAAAGAATCACTGTCTCATGAGATAAACTCTCACAAATTTTATAAAGAATGTTTATTCATTCAAAAGTTTTGATGGAAAGAGAAAGACTCTGTTGTACAGATAGGGGACCTAAAAATTGAAAATTAAAAAGTTTGTCACATAGCTTTAGTTACACATGTTTTTCTTGCTTCTCCATGTAAAACGCTTAGATCTTGATTGAATGTGTTTAAATTGAGGACGAATTTAAAATCATAAACTACAATTACAATTCAAAGAAATAGAATAGAACTAACGTATTCTAGAATTAAAAATGAAAAAAATTTGTACACTATAACTAATATTAGTATTGAAATAGATCCTCTTTATGCATTCAATTACTAGGAAAAGAGAGAAGATGAAATTAAGTTGAACTTATTAGTTGAGAGAAAAGGGTGAAAAAATAATTTTAAAAATAATGGAATTCGTTTGCTATTAGACACCTATATATTTTGCATCATCTTTCTCATATTTTTTTTTCAATCAAAAACACTTTTAACTTCCATTTTCTTTTCACTTATTTCACTAATTTATTTTATTTTATTCTAATATACTTTATTTCTCTTTCTATCAAAGATAGCTATAGTGAAAATCTCTTTCACAAAAATTATAAATGTGTTGTTTGATGTACATTGTACAAATAATCAAATCAAATGACAATTTTCATCGTCCCAACCGTGTGATGTCTCACCAATTTTCGTCTAAATTAATTGTGATTGATTATAAATTAACATTTGTTGCAGGGATTTGTTGCAGAGTGAATTTCTTAAGGAACCAAGACATGATATTGAAGAGTGTGCAGCAGGAGAAAAACTTAGAGAAAGGATATATAATCAGGAGGTGTTGCTAGAATTCCTTTCCTTAATTCAGAAGAAAAAAAGGGAAGCTGCTGAGAAGTTGCAACATGCTATTTCATTTCTGTGTTCAGATATTGAAGAAGCGACTAGGCAAAAAACTGAATTTATAGAGATAACTGGCACAAGATTAAGGAGTGATGATTGTTCAACATCAAGTTTCCCATCCACCATAGTTGTTGATAATGATGAGGATTCTACTAGTCCAAGGACCAGAAAACGAGTCAGAACTGACATGTGTGTTGATGACACTGCAGAATGGGATGATCAGAACAATGATGAAACTACTCTTTCTAAAAGTCCAAGGTTTTTGAAGAACCTCAAGAAACTAGAGTCAGCATACTTTTTGACTCGATGCAAATCAGCCTATTCTTCTGGGAAACATGTGGTTGAACATACACCTATATCTACTAATGGTAGAGGGTCTTTTGTTGTCACTGAAAGGAGTTGTGTCAATAAAGCAACATCAAAAGAAAAATTAAGGGAAGGAAAAAGTCCTTGGACAAATCCTTTCCTTGAGGGTTTGTGCAAGTACCTATCTTTCAGTGAGTTAAAGGTTAAGGCTGACCTGAAACAAGGGGATCTTTTGAATTCTTCCAACATTGTATGTTCACTCAGTTTTGATCGCGATGCAGAATTTTTTGCTACTGCAGGAGTAAATAAGAAGATTAAAGTATTTGAATATGACACAACCATAAATGAGGATTGTGATATCCACTATCCAGTAGTGGAGATGGTTAGCCGATCAACATTGAGTAGTACATGCTGGAATACTTACATCAAAAGTCAAATTACTTCAAGTAACTTTGAAGGTGTTGTTCAGGTAGGTTGAACATCAGAAAAATTATTACATGGTATGAAACCATTATAGTTTTTATCAATTTGCTCATGATACATCATAGAACTTGAGAGACTAGTATGGATGATAAAATGTAGTGTTCTTGTCTGTGAAGCTCGAACACATCTCTTAAATGATGTGTCCGATTATCGAATACTAATACGTGTACGATATTTGTACAACACGTATTGATGAAGTGATTAATTCAAAAAATATCTTTTGGATTTCTCATCATTCTAGTACGGTTCCAACACAGTTTTAAAAAAGACCAATATAGTGATTTTCTAAAAACTCAAACTTATGGTATAAGTTTTTATTATGATTATAGAAATAAGGAACAACCCATTTTATAAGAAAATGATAAAAAATGGTAATAAGAAGAAGAGATGTTTCTTATTCTCTATATTACATCACTCATGTATAGAAAATAAAATATATAGGGAGTTCCTCTCTCCCAAATTACAATCCTCCCAAATTACAATCTAATTAGGTAGGATACTAATCATGAGATTCTATAATTATTAAAATTAATTGCATATAATTAGGTACAATATCGTCAAATATTGCATACAATAATTGCATATAATTTTATAATTATTATTTCCTTAATACATCTTGAACCAGTCATGTGAAACATCTTTTTAAAAAGATTTGTATCCCCATATCCTCCATTTTGAAAATTACACATGTCGAAGTATCCGTGTCCATGTCCATATCGTATCCCGTATCTGTGTTAGTGTTTTTACTACATAGGTTATTGGATTATATAATAATTTATTGTCAAATATACTTTGTCTATGATTTCCATAGAAGTTATTGTGAACTCAGTTGTTTCAGCTCTGGGATGTGACAACAAGTCAAGTGCAGTCTGAGATGAGGGAGCATAAGCAAAGAGCATGGTCCATTGATTTCTCATCAGCAGACCCCACATTACTAGCAAGTGCAAGTGATGACGGTTCTGTGAAGCTGTGGAATATCAATCAGGTAAGCCTTCTTTTCCATTTTTTGTGTCTAGCTATAGATTTTTGATGGGTGCTTTCCTCACTTGTACTATCACTGCAGGGAGTTAGTGCTGGTACCATCAAAACAAATGCAAATGTGTGTTGTGTTCAGTTTCACCCTGATTTTGCTCATTTCCTTGCATTTGGTTCAGCAGATCATCACATATATTACTATGATCTTCGCAACTTAAAAGTGCCTCTTTGTACATTAGTTGGACATAATAAAACAGTGAGCTACATCAAGTTTGCAGACACCATGAGCCTAGTCTCTGCATCCACAGATAACACTTTGAAGCTTTGGGATCTGTCCATGTGTGTTTATGGGGTTATACATTCACCGGTCCAATCATTCACTGGTCACATGAATATTAAGGTATGTTTCTTGACAACAGTTATTTGTCTCTACACTTGAAAATGAAGAAGATAAGGAAAAATATTTTAAAGAATGGTGTTACTATTGCATTAAAGATTATGATTCTTACAACCATGGCGTTTTAATTTCTGAAGTAGTATACTGATTCATCTTCCTTTTGTTGTAGAACTTTGTGGGGTTGTCTGTATCTGATGGTTACATTGCTACTGGTTCAGAGACAAACGAGGTATTTCATTTGTCCCTTAGCATTGGTTAATAATTTGTCATTTAAGGAGTTCCTTTCATTGTATTTTTCCGAAGTTGTCTTTAGAAGAATATTGCTTTTGCATACATTTCTGTTAGATTATATTATAGATAAAGTTGTTAAAATATAGGAATTATGATGATATTATGGTATGAACTACTAACTTTATATAGGCATTTTTCTTGAATTTTGTATCAATGGTCTTATTCTATGTTAAATTAGGTGTTCATATATCATAAGGCTTTCCCCATGCCAGCATTGTCCTTCAAATTTTGTAGCAGTGACCCTTTGTCTGTGGATGAAGAGGATGATTCTTCTGAGTTCATCACTTCTGTTTGTTGGCGTGGTCAGTCCCCAACCTTAGTTGCTGCAAACTCCAGAGGGAATGTCAAAATTTTGGAGATGGCTTAAGTTGGTCTTTGATGGAAATAATGATACAAAGATGTATGAGGTGACAGATAATTGTTCTTGCAATTGGGTAGCTTTGTGTTGCTAGAATAGGCTATAGAGAAGTCTTGTGAATTTCAGGGCTACTTACAAATTTTATTTTGCTCTAGATCAGAGTGAGTGGAGAGAGAAAAAAATGTGATTGATCTCTTCAAGTGTATTCTATAATGGAAGAAACGAAAAGTGGAAATAGATATTAGGTTGCCTTTTTTGTTGTTGTACTATACTATATTTTCTTAACCTAATGATGGATAAGTGTCAAATTTTCTTTTCATATCAAATTATGATGCATAATGGATGATTAATATAAAAAATATTGTAAAAATAATGTCATTTTTCTCAATTTTTGCTTGACCCAAAAGAAGATGAAGATGAAGAAAAGAGAAGATTGAAGGAAATTGTAGAAAAAGGAGGAAAACAACAAACAAAATAGAAACAGAAAAATTAGCCAATCCGCCCAATGCATGTATAAAAGGTTAAGCAGATTGGCATAAGAGAGTACATATGGGCACTGATTGATAAAATAAGTATAAAATAACCCTTAATTTATTCAATTATACCTCTTTTACATATTTTGTGATTTTAATTTAAATAAGAACGATTTATTTTCAAATTAGTGTTAATTTCAGGATTCTAGGGAAAAAGGAGAATATACAAAGCTAAAAAGAGGAAGTTGGAATGCACCAACATCACCAAAGCTGCCCCAAAATTGCAAAAAGTCAAGACACCACTAGTGGATCTCGCTCAAGCAAGCTCATTCTCTCTTGAGCAAGATTGCTCCAGTAACGTTGGGCCTTTTTACGTTTTACTTGCCCCAGTGAACCCATTAGCGCCCAAGCAAGAAGCTACTTAAGCCCAAGCAAATTAGGTTAAAATAGAAGGCTTGAGGCACAACCCTTTACACTAGTGAATCAGTGATTGAGAGGAAAATACCATTGAGTAAATTGTAATCCAATTGGGAGAATAAGAGGTGTTAGAAACCCTAGAGGAGGTAGCCGTCAAGGAGAAACATCTAGAATCTTCTTTTCTTGCTCTCCATGTTTGTAACAGCTATCATATGGGTAATTTTACCCTTTGGGTTTTGGGAGTAATATGTTCAAATGTATTGAGGTGATATATAAACATAATATTTTGTTCTTCATTGATGATTGGTATTATTGTTTTGTTTGTAATGCTTGGTTTTCCATGATCTCGAAACTTAGATTTGACTGGAAAGTACTTCTAAGGTTATGACCCAACCGATAATGCTTAACATATTTGAATGTTAGGAATAAATTTGAAATATTAATTGTTATAAACATCTAATCTTAATGATAAGTTGTTTTTATAAACATGCGAGGAATCAATATTTAGGAAGCATCTTAATAATTTTATATGCGAGAAATCGATATAAATGATTTTTATACGGGTATCAATATCAATCAAAGGACTCAATATTGTTATGCTAATCAAAATACAAAAGAGTGAGAAAGGTGAACCCCAATCCATATTTCTCCCATTGAAGCAACAAACTCTTTGACTTGTTTTCTTATTAACCATTATTATCATAACAACTCGCAAAAAAATTTTATGATTCTGTTTTATATTTAGTGGATCTTTTACTTGATTATTCAATTGTTCCTTATAGATTCGATATCCGTCCTTAGGGACAAATTATTACTTTATGGAGAAAAGTCACCAACTTATCAACTATACTACAGTTGACTTGATACACTTGACGAGAATAGATTTAAATAATCCCACCATCTTTTGGGCGCCTTGCTGGGGACTAATTTGTATACTAGTAGTCATATCTTTCATTTTGAAGAAGTACATATTGTTATATTTGTGTATAACTAACTTTCTAACTGTAGATATATTTTTTAACTATAGAATAGTCTAACCGCCTTTTATTTTTTCTAACTGTTTCAATTTGTTTTAGTTTATTTTTTCTTTTCCTTAAGGATTTTTTTATATTTATGCTAACAAGAGAGAAAACCTCCACATAAGACTTGTTTTTTGAGAAGTATATTGAGAAACTCTTAAGAAAAAAAAAATAGGCCCAAACAAAACCAAGGAGATCAGGAGGAAAGACAAAATCCAAACCCATCCAAGTCACAATCTCAAGTACCTCAACATGAACACATGGTTGATGAGATGGGGAATAGAAACAATGAAGGAGGAATAATTGTAAATCCTCAAAAGAACATTAGGAGACTATGCTATGCAACATGGACCAAGATATTTTTCAAGCATAGCAATGCTAGTTGCAACCAAATCTTTAGAAATGAAGCAAACATTTTTTAACCTAATTAATAGACATCAATTCACAAGAATGGATCACCAGGACCCCTTCACTCATATATCCACTTTCTATGAATTAGTTGGTTCCATGGGATTTGAAGAGAGGGATATGGAATCATTCTACCTACATTTAATCCTGTTATCACTAGCTGGAAAGGAAACAAATTGGCTGAAATCTTACTCCAACCACAACTTGAACAATTGGAATGAAGTTGAAGAAAAACTACTAAGGTTTTTCTCACTCCCTCGCTTCATAAAAGATAAATATGATATTTCTACATTTAGGCAAGGACCAGACGAACCCTTATATGAATCCTGGGAGCACTTTAATATGTTTCTCACAAGATGTCCAAATCATGGATTTAAAGACATAACCTAACTAAGTGTGTTCCACAATGGTCTAAGGTCTGACACTAAATTGATCACAAATACAACAACTAGAGGAACTATGATGGCAATAAATGTAGAGCAAGCAATCAAAATCATTGATGCTTTGGCTTCAAGAGATTATAAAGTTAAACATGACAGACACACGCTACTCAAAAGAAAGGAGTGTTAGAACTTAACACAATTAATGCCCACCTAGCTCAGAACAAAATTCAAAACCAAGACTTTGGGTGGAGACAAGTCAATGGTCCATCCAATAGACAACGACCTTACTAACAAAGACAACAACACTATCCTTTATTCAATGAAAAAACATCAAAGTTAGATGATACGTTGGAAAAATTTATGCAGGTTTCCAAAGCAAAGGAACCCGAAACTTCAATTAAGAATCTGTAGACATAGATGAGTCAGGTGATCCAACACTTGTCCAAACAAGAACATGATAAACTTCTTACTGAAGCAGAAGTCCACAATAAGGAAAACTGTAAATCAATTACCACAAGTGACAAAGTGATTGGAAGAGACATTGAAAAAAATACAAGAATTGAAGAGAAGGATGTTAGAGATAATGAAGTAAATGTTAAAAATGAAAAAGAAAAAAGAAAAGGAAAAAAATAGGAATAGGAAAAGGAAAAAAAGAAAGAGTGGAGAAAATGAAAAGAAAAATGGAATTGCGGAGAATAAAGTCCCATCCTACCATATTCCAAGGTTACTTCAAAAAAGGGACAATGAGAGGCAATTCCTGAGATTTATGGATATTATAAAAAGATTGTAGATCAATATTCCATTTGTGGAAGCCTTAGAGAAAATGCTAGTTTATGCAAAATTCATGAAAGAAGTTCTAAACAAAAAGAGAAAGTTTTCATAAGAAGATATAGTAGAATTAGCAGCTGGATGCAGTGCAATTTTGCAGATATCATTACCACAACAATCTAATATTTATTTTTTCTTTCTTATCTATTTCTATTATTTATTTCTCATTTTCTTATCTCACTATATTTTCTTTTTCTTCTCTTTCTCTAGTAAGAGCTTATAGTTTTTCTCTAAATTATTTTTCTCCATCTATAATTTTTCTTCCTATTTTTACAAGCTCTTTCATTTCTTCTCTAATTTTTTTTTCTCATATGAAGGCAAAACAATTTTTCTTCTTATACATGTCTTCAATTCATGCCAATTTATTATTTTTAATTTTCTCCCAATTGAAACATCATATTGCCTTTATTTCCATCAAGACAAGGCATAATCTGAAAACTTTATGTAGCCATGAATATTTTTCTATATTAATCTACTTGGTGGTATTAAAAAATTTAATGAACCATTGTCTTCCATTCTAAATATGTCTCAACATTTTTAATTCCATTAAAAGAAGGGAGGTCTACTTTAGGCTTTGTAGAATAAGGGAAACTTCTAGGCTTGTGATGTTGTTTAAAAGGTAGTTGATAGAAATTATTATAACAAAGATTACTACACACCCCTTCTTCTCTTTTAGAATGAGGGTCTCTATGATGTTTACTTTTTTCGATTTGATCTTTCTCCATGTTTGCTCCTAGGTTTTCTTGATTTCTCATGATATGAGAAAACATATCCTTCAGGTCACGAATTTTTTTATCCATATTTTCTCTTTGTTTATCTATATTTTATCTTTGTTTATCCATATTTTCTATAAATATTTTTACCTCATATCTACAAAAATATTTTTGTCTATAATCTCTAGTACTGCCATGCATACTTGAGGAATGATCGGAATAATTACTAACATTTTTATAAAGTTTTCACAATTTTTTTCTTTTTGGTAGAAATTAATCAAAGGTTCAAATGTAAGATTGTCTCCAAAGTTCACTCTCAGGAAAGAGAGGTGAGTCACTAGGATTGCTTAATTACAAAGTCTTTCTTAGCCATAGTTTACCCTAGATAGTCCTTACAAATGTTCTCTCAAATAATTTTCAAAACAAATTTTAAGACTTACTAGTGTTTGTGTGTAATGCAAATTGAAAACTAATAGATCAAAGGAAGATCTAGTATTTACTAATCAAGAAAGAAGACTCTTATAATACCACTAAGACTTATAAATCAATAACAATTAAAGAAATGAAACAAATAAAAGAGTAAAAAAAAAGTAAATGCCAATGAAAAGTAAACTAGATAGTTCTAAGTAGAAGTGCAATTAACACTTGGAGTCAATTGACGCACTTGTACGCTAAAACAACTTGCTATTACAATGTTCAATGGAATTTCCTTAGAGACATTTTTTCAAACACTTATAAGACTTAAAAAAAATGCAAAGTAAGATAAAAACTCAATTGTTTTGTTCATGTAAGCCAATACAAGTTGTGATTCAATTCTTCAAACTTTTGGGTGAAAGATTGGTGTGTTTGCTCTCCAATCGGTTCAACTTCTTCTTGGATTCTCTTTGTCTTTTGATAACACTGAATAATTCTAAATAAGCCTAAAGAAAATCAGCTGAAAAGTTGGCTCTAAATCTTCCAACGTTAATGCACCTTGCTCACTTAGGAGTTCCAAGAAAGAAAAATCAACAAAAGCTAATTTGAAAAAGGCTAATTCAGATTATTCACTAGACAAGACTGAAATAAAGTTCAATAAAATGACAGACAACAATTAAAGTTCAATAATAATAGGTAGCACTCAAAATGAACATATCAAAGACACTAGACTTGATTACAAAACAAAACAGTACTGAAACAAATTTGCAGTTGTGCGTCCACGAATTATGCAAATTGTTATAATTTCGTGCTCCAATTTTAACCACAATCCTCTAACACAATAAGAGATATCATTACAAAATTTCAGTTCAAAATACGAACGAAGTTAATTGTAGTAAACTAGAACATATAGTCTAAGCTATCAGACAAACCAATATAAAAATATTTTGAGTAATTTTTCTTACCTTATCCTATTACATTGCATGTTAAAATATTTGCATAACCTAAGAAGGACAAACTTTCAAACTTAGTTTTTGAAAAGACTTTTGATAGACCGTTTGTCAAACATAAAACTATCGTATGACTACGTATTTAGACAATATTTACATAAACTACAAAAAGTTTTTCAAACACAATTAAACTTTCTCTTCTTGAATTTTACCTGTTTTCACACTTGTAATATGATATTATATTTTAAAATATGTTGTTTGAATTACTAAACTTATATCATTATTATAGTCTTCGTTTAAAAAATCCTATATATTTCTAATTAAAAGTAGTAACCTTTAAATAAAACAATCCTTAAAAGAACTTGATTTAGTGTGGTTTTAGATTTTAAAAAATTTATTTATGGATAAAATTCTATTTCAAACTAGTTATATTTGAAACTATTTGTAAATTTGGAACTAATTACCAAACTTTTCTTTGAACTACTTGAATTTGAAATTAATTATATTTTTTTAACTAATTGTGAAAATTTTCAATCTAACATTTTTCAAAGAAAAAATGCCTTTAAGCCCGATAAAGGTATGACCCTCTTTGCATCTTTTATACTGAATATGGTGGTGTCAAGTGTGAACTTTGACTATGTTCATATCTACGACTGTTGTGCACCCTGCAAGTTAAGAGTATGGAAGTGGATGCTGGAGTGAAATATGTGGCCATTAAAGTGACCTTAATTTGTTTCACTCCTCTAACTATTAGCCATATAAAGTTTTCAATAACATCTCTATTTACACTGTTTTTGTCCAAATTTAGCCATCCAAGTTAACCTAGTTACAAGGAACCTTAGTCTTCGAGATCCAGGACCAGGTGTAATCTTGTAAATGTTCCCAACCTTTGAACATGTGGGATTTCCAGAACACCAACCACCTGGGGTGAATAGTTGATCCTTTTCTCTGTTTAGTAATTGTTTATCAATCACATCCAGGACTGGATCATTGTGCTTAAATTTCCTTGCAAAAGCAGCTTTGCTTGCAATAATCTTGTTTGTGTCATTGATGGTAAGGACATGAGGGTGTTGTTTGGGGGGATTGTCCCATGAAATATAATGCAAGTCACTGTTCACAACAGTTTTGGCTAGTTCTGGCTCATTGCACACCACAGTCTGAAAGTAGCCCTCAGGGGAGGAGACGAAATTAGTGTAGTACATAAGAAGGGTCCTTGGAAGATTATCCCAACCCCAGACAACATATTCTACAAAGGATCGTGATAAAATCATCCATGCTGAACCTGCAATGTTGATATCCACCATTATTTAACAAAAGGAAAAACACAGGACAAATATAAAAAAGGCATATTCATTCTCTTACTTTATATTTTAAAACTCTTCTCTTCACATATCTTCATACTTCTCAACAATCAATTTCTCATTCAAAATCTTTTAAAATTTTAGAATTACTTACAAAACAAGTGTAGTCAAAATCAAAATAAAAAAAAAACTAAGAGATGTTTTCACATCTTTTGTGTAGATTTATTTAGGTTAATTACCAAAATGACTAAAATTTTAAAAAATTATTAAAATAAATAAGTCGTATCAAATTGTCACAACTTAATTATAAAGACGTGTCAAAAGTGTATTTGTACTGAAGTGACATAATTTATCATTTCAATAATTTTTTTATCTATTTTGATAATTAACCTACACAATTGTGTACATCTTGTTAAACCACTGCCTCAATTCCACATTTTGAAAATGGAAATCAAACACACCATAACTCTTATTAAAAATGGCTATATGACATCATATTTTACGCATGAAAAACTAGAGTTCCCGATGCATTTAAGAATGAAAAAAGATAATGCTATTGTTACAGTGTATTAACCCTAAAAAATATGAAAGCTACTCGGTCACAACTGACCTTGAAGGCTTGTCTAAAACTTGTTATTTCAGTAACAAGTCAGATTAAACAGCAAAATTTTAGACAATAATCCAAATAAACATAAGTGGACCATTTGAATAGTGATCAAGAAATAAATTATTAAGGATGAATAAATGAAAACGAAAAAGGGACAAACTAACCAGTAAATAATTTAAATGCTGTTGGCAAAGTTCTCTTAGGACCAACCCAAAAAACATCAGACTTGTTTGTCCTGTAAAGTCCTGGATCGATAATTAAAGGCATTGCTCGTTTTTCCCTGCACAGTTTGGGTAAATTCATTAAGTGCATGTCAGGGGAATATGAGAATTCATCACTATGTGCATAACTACATGTCAGAATTGATTATGAGATGCAGAAGGGAAGAAAAAGAAACTCACTGCTTCCATCCCAAACGACTTGTGTGATCAATGAAGTTAAGGCTTCTGTCTAAATCAGAAAAAGTATGTAGAAGATCTGAACAAACATAGACCCAAATAAGTCCAAGTATCTAAGAATCAGGAGCATAAACATTTGCAACCACATATACTGTGAATCAGAAAAATATATGTTTTAAAAGAGTGGTGTTATGTACTGAAGCTTATTAAATTTTTATCTGGGACTCTGTATGTAGAACTAAAGTGTAAGACAAAATTCAAATACTAACAACATCTTAATGATAAAATCAAACAGATAGCATTCTTAATTCTTAATCATAAGAATAAAACTGGTATCATTATCTTAACATCCTAAAAGTTTGAAACATAACAAAAATTGATGAAACTATTCAGTTTTAGACAGCAGATATGTAGGCATATTTTGGACATGAGGAAAACAGAAAATTGAAACAGTTATATAGATGAGACACTAACCATCCTGAGTCACAAGAGGGTAATCTGAAGCACTAAGGTTAATAAACCAATCCCAGTCTTTAGTTCTCTTGAGCAGAATGGCACAAGCATGAAGAGTGTGAGCAATCATGGTTGGTCCTCTGTAAGTGACCATATTAGCTTTCTGAATCATGAAAACATTTCCAACCTCAGAGAAGATAGGCTGTTTCTCAATTCTAGAAGCAAGCTCCAACCTCACCTCTAGTGGTGACTCAAGGTCCAAATGAACAATATAATGGTTCAGGGGATGGTAAAGGGCTAGAAGAGTTCTCCAAAGCTTATCCAAGTCAGTTTTTGAGCCAGAAATCAAATAAGCAAAGCGAGGAATTGCAAGCACACTAGGAGCTGGAGCTATAGAAGAAATCTTTGTCTCCACAAAAACTGGAGCAGATTGGTTTATGGCTAGGCGAGATGGGAGAAAGAATAATATTGAATTGAAGCTGTGAATTGTAGAGACAAGCCCCATGTTGAAGGAAGTGGCTAGAAAGAATATGAACACAACTGAGATCATAATGAGAGGAAATTGCCATTTCTTCTCCACGTGAAAGGACCCCATCATTGAGACTTATCATGTGCTCTTATTCAATTCTCTCATTCCATAAAATTCACCACCTAGAAGCCACTGATATAACCATATTGCTGTCTCTTAATATATCTTCTCCATAAACTTTGCCTTTGAACAGTGTCTGTTGAATCAAAACCATGTATTCAATTCAATAAATGAATATTGCCATTCATTGTTTTCATAAAAAAGGAATTGTAGTTTCCAAAATCAAACATATTAAGCCCCAATAAATAAAAAAAAGGCATTTTAAATTACCAAAATTTTCAAAACATGTGTAGGCATGTGTTCTGATTCGATGTCAGTATCTTTTCCTAACAGAAAAGACAAATCTGGAGGATAGAAGATATCGAAAAGTTGTAAAGGAATAAAAAACTACACAAAACCAAAACACTAATGTACAAGTTCTTGTCAATGAAGTATTTAAAAAAATGTGTAAGAGAAACTGTCCAAATGGAAATAGTGATTGTATTGCATCGTAATTGACAGAAAAATAATGATCTAGAACAGATCGTCGCGGGATAAAATCAAAGACCAGTTCAGCTCAAGGCGTGCCAAAGAAATTTGATTCCTAACTGAGTTTTCGAAAGGTTTTTGAAAAGAACAATGCATATGCATCCCAAAAACGTTCAGAAAGAAAATGATAATAAAAACCAGAAACATGGACAAAACATCCGGATCAAACATTCAACTTTTGTTTTACTTTTATGTTTCGTTGAAACATACAAACAACAGAAAAACAAAAAATAGGACAACAGAAACTTCATGGTAATAAACACAAGGCTGAATATGTTAAGCTCAAATATCCATGAAACAAAGCTTAAATCATAGGATTAATCATTATCTATCTATCTATGTCTATATATATATACACACATATATAACATTGATGAATTAACACAACAACAATCTAAGGAAAGTTGAGACACGAACCTGTATCTGTAGGTGGACAACAGAAGAAGAAATCATGGGAAAACTCTAAATTCAGAGACAGATTTAATGATTTATTGGAACGAAAGATGGGTTTCTTTTGTTGTAAGGGTGGCGTTAGTTTGTGACTGTTTCATGATTATTTATACATGTATTTGTAAAAGAAACTGAGAAAGCAATTGTATCTGAGCTTAGGCATTTCTGTTACTCCAAAGCGCTAGAAAGAAGATGCCAACTACAATTCAAGCAATATAATTACTTTTTCTTTTTTAAGTTTATGGTTAATTAATAAAAATATATTATTGGTTATGTGATTTCTTTTTAAATAATTATTGTAAAAATGAACAAATTTATAATGTGTAATAGTTTGAAGTTGATGTTAATGTAAAGATCCTACTACTAATACTATTTTAGTTCTTCTATTTTGTACAAACTATATAAGTTTGATTTTTCATTTTAAAATAAACATATTTAGTATTTTATTTTAGAAAATATATACCTTTCATCAATTTTTTATATATTTTAATTAATTAAATTACTTTTGGAAACCCATCTGGACAGATAAATACATCTCATTTTAAACCAAATTTTACACAGTTGAATTAAACTTAAAGTCTACTTTTTAATATGGTATCAAAGTCATCTAAAAACTATCATAGCTAGAGTTTGTTGATCTCAGGTCAACCGCTATTCGATTGTTATTAGATCATTCATAATATATGATCTCAGATATGAGTTGACAAACCTCGTCTTCTGAATTGGTTTTATAAGGTTGAGTTAGACTTAAAATTCACTTTTTAATATTTTAAATGATTTTGTTAGGCTATCAGTTAAATCTAATCCAAATAAAACATATGTTAAATTGAAAATTTACTAAAATTATAAATTTTCAAAAACAGAGAAAAGATAACTAAATTTTAAATAAAGAAATCAAAGTTACCAATTAAATAAAATACGAGATAAAAAATGAATTTAAAAGTAAATCTTATACATTTTGAGTTCACCCATACTCTTTGCTCTTCTTTTACTACGTTATATATACGTGCTTGTGTCAACACGTAACCATTTAATAAAAAATGCATGATTTGAGTTTTCCTTATAAACCTGTTTTTTTTACATTTTTTAGTTTTTTAAATTAACTTCTTAAAAAATGTATAAACTCAAGTTGCTTTTCGTGTCGTGTTGACATGTTTATCTTCTGGGAGAAAAAAAAAACATGTCTTTGATGCACGTTATGTGGGAAAATGGTTCGTTTTTAAAACAAAAAGTAGAACGTGTTTTCCATTTATTATAAAATATTTAATATATGTATTTTTAAATAGTTAAAAAGAAAATATTAACATCAAACTTTAGGATTGGCTGTAAGCATATAGTAGTAATACCTTTTATTAAAAGTTTTATTACATCAAATAATAAAAATTGTAATAAATACTTCTTTGATTAAAACTTATACATTTAATCGCATTAACAACTCTTAAAAAGTGGTAAATATTTCATTCAATGAAAACTTATCACATTTAGATGCAGTTAATTACTCTCTCATGATTGAGAAAAAATACTTTTACTTGATATACTTAAAATTATTTATTTAGTTTTTCTTTCTTCTGCTTGCAAGTATCTTACCCTATTTCACAAAAAACTAATTTTATTCATATTAATTTGAATATCACTAACTTAATAGATTTTCATACACACTGAAAATCGAATACAGAAATTTTTGCTAAAGACTATTTTAATCACTATACATTCTTTTAATTTATTTTAATCTTATAAATTTAAATGATAAAGCTGAAAAGGTTAAGAATAATATGAACAAGTACTATAAAAAAATATTAAATAAAATATATAGAAACTAAATTGAAAGTTTTAAAATATAATGTTAAATTTGTATAATTTATGACTAAATATATAATTAAACCTTCATATTCTTGGTGTTGAGTCGTCCGAGGTGGTGAATCTAAGTTGTTAGTGATGATTGATCTCCGTCTTTAAGGATTGTCGAACTTTATTGATAAATCTGAGTGGAAGTTCACCTGTAAAAGGCTCTTCCACGCTCAAGTTAGTAAGAGTATAATAATATCGGAGTAGTAATTGAATATCAAATATGGAGTGAGAAATTTGATAAAATCCAACAAATGTGTCTATATAAAATGGATATATTGAACAATAGCGCCAGTGTTTCCTTCAATGCAGTCTGATTTGGTATGTAGGTAAGGTAAGATCTAGTTCAAATTTTTGTTTTTGGGTGATACACTAATGATAAAGCTAGATCTAATTTTACTCATTGCTTTTAGAGTGACACTCTAATCAAATGTCTATGTCAATGTTGAACAAAAGCTAATAGTGAACATTGTCTCTTCAGTGCAGGGTGAATCTTGTGCATTGATGAGGATGAATGCAATATTGGCTATTGAGTTTAGGGTTACATTATGATCAATGGTTTGTGTTCATCAAAATCTAACTAAAAAATTCTCATTTAGTGCAAGGTGGATCTTGTGCGTTTATGAGGAAAAAGTTGTTGCTTTTAGGTTAGAAATATGATCAATGGTCTGTGTCAATGCTTAGTAGAATCTAACAGTTAATTGTGCCTTGTTTAGTGTGGGATAAATCTTGTGTGTTAGTGAGGACAAATATAATCTTGACAATTGCTTTTAGTGTGACACTTTGATCCATGTTTTGTGTTAGTGTTTACGAAAATCTAATAGTTAATAGTATCTCATTCAATGTGGGATAAATCTTGTGTGTCAATAATAAAAATATATATTCTTTACGATGACACTCTAATCAATGGTTTGTCTCAATGTTTAGCAAATTTGATAGTTAAAATGTCTTATTCAATGTTGGATGAATCTTGTGCATTGATGAGGAAAAATTTAATCTTGATCATTGTTTTTAGGGTGATATACTCTGATCAATGATTTGTGACAATGTTCAACAAAATCTGATGATGAACACTATTTCATTCAGTGTGAGATGAATCTTATGTGTAGATCATGACAAATATAATCTTCATCGTTGTTTCTAGTGTGAGTTGTACATGTATAAATTATAACACAATGGAATTAAATTCTACTTTTCACAAAAAAATACAAAATGTAATAGGATTGATTAGTATCATTATTGATGAAATAGGCATTTAAATATACATTGAATTTTGATACCTGGATTGTAGTAGTTGTGCATACGAAGAACAATAACATAATAATATGTGGAAGGTGCCTACTTTGATGCTGCTTCTCCTAAAGTTTTCATAATCCTTTATAATTGCTCGCTATTAACTTTGAATCAAAAGATATAGATTTCTTAATGATATAGAACTTAACAAGTTGTATTGTACCCTCAATCTAAGTTAGGGTGCCATTGTGTATGATGTCAAGTGTATAGTAAGTGACAAGGATGATAATTGAGCAAATTAGGATAATTAAGTTACTCGTTGAAGGTTGTTTATGTTTATGTACTTGTGCTGATAAATTTAAACATTGTTCCTACAAAGCTAGAACCATGCAGAACACTTCTTCTTGTTGCAATCTTCTCGTCTTTCTGGTCTCTCAATAGGGCTTCTCTCGGCTGGATCTCCCTTGATCTGAACACGATGGGGGGTGTGCCTGCGAAAACACTCTGACGATCAAGTCAGTTCGAGAGTTAGGTACCGAGGAGTAGGGAGTGAATAGTTAGTTACCTTGGATGTTGTGCCCCCTCTGCTATTTATACTACTTTAGATGGGCTCTGACTGTTATGAGCCTGCTTTAGGGTCCAAGTAAAGGCCCAATTGTGCCTTAACCGTGTTTATCACCTAAATTGGTTTATTTATGTCTAATGACGTGTTTAGTTGTTCCTCTTGTCGTCTAGTCGGCTTCTCGGTCACCCGGTGGTACAAACATATATTTTGTCATCAATGTAATGAAATTGGTTTTAAAAAAACATTTTTTTGTTGGTACACTAAGTGAATTGAAAAATGAAGTATATTATTTTTGAAAATAAATTGATAATCGAAGGCAGAGCTATTTGAGTTTTTTATTTTATTTTTATTTTTAAAAAATCCATTTAAATTACTACTAATTTAAATTAATTTTACTAATTTAAAAATAAGTAAATATAAATATAAATAAAATAAATGAAAATTTATTTTATTAATAACTATATAAATTTTTAAAATAGAAATTTTTAATAATTAATATAAAAAGCACTAATTCTTTCTTATTAATAATGGAATCAAAATGTAAAAATAATTAAAAAAATATTTTTACTACGGATTATACTTTATAACATTTTTAATAATTGTACTGGTCAGACGTGCTCAAGATCCTACCCGAACACTTAAGCGCATTATCTTGACCCGCCTAGTATATAAAGGCAAAATACTTAACTCGGCCCAAAACAATAATAGACTCAATGACGCATCAAGTAGTCGACTCAAGCAACTGGCAAAACATATTAAAAAGGCAACTAAAATAAAAACAATTGAATGAATAATTGAATCAGCTATTAAAAAAAACCATGACAAAATATAGACAATATAATCAGTTAGAGATAATGTTCTACATGTACTCTTAAAATAAAGGAGATATAATGACAGAATATATGAATGCTATAAAAAGGGCCACAAGACCCTAAACAACGGTAAGTGCAATTTTGAGATACTGCACCCACTCTCATACACCATATTCATATTTATATGCTCTTACTGACTTGATCGTTGGAGTCTCATCAATAGGTGGAGCTCCCCTCACTGTGAATTATTAGCATCTCAAAGCAGTAGCAACGAAAAAGAAAGTTCAACCCAGATTCCACCACCAAAAATCCAACCCAAGTCAGTTGGAGAGAACATTTGGTGCCCACCATGGGGCCAGGTAAAAACTGATCCCACTAACGCTCTACAGTTGAGACGCGAAGCATCGAGTAACCCGACGCAATGAGGAAACATTAGGCAAGGGGCGCAAGTGCTTGAAGGGGACGAGGTCCCAGCTTTGCAACAAATCATGGAGACCATGAGAGCTCTCCAGTAGGCAAATGAAGAATATCAACAAGAGCAAGAACGAATTCGGGAGGAAGCTCAAGCCGAGCAGGAACGACTGCGAGAAGAAGCCCGAGCTGATCAAGATTGCCTTTGGGAGGAAACACGACTTAATAAAGCACGTCTTATGGAGGAAATTGAGGCATCCCAAAGAACCATGGAAGAACACGCACAAGCTAATGAGGAGTTGCGAAAAGCTAATGAGGAATTGCAGAGGAACATGCATTGACATGGCTGACGCCATGTCCGAGCACTTTCCTCGGACATATCCTCGAGAGATGACCCCAAACCATTCTCGCATCAAATCATGGAAGAACCTATACCACCTCACTATATCACGCATATGATCACCTCTTTTTGTGGCGTGGAAGATCCTGAGAGCCACTTAAAAGCATTTAGGGCTCAGATGATCATCTCGGGTGGGTCAGACGCCATCCAGTGCAAGAAGCTCATGGGCACGTTCATAGGAACTACTCTGCAATGGTTCAGCGGGATCCCAAATGGCCATATCACCTCTTTCCCATTATTCTCTAGAATGTTTAAGGAGCAGTTCTCAGGCAATAAGGTTGACCCCCTGTGATTGCCTGACCTTTTTGACATCAAGCAAAGGGAAGGAAAGTTGCTCAAAGAATACCTAAATCGTTTATGCGAAGTCTCGGTAGGGCTTTAGACTCCGAACAAGGAGATGGTGGTCACTGCTTTCATTAAAGGGATGGTAACGAGCCCCTTCAGCGACTCGTTAATCTGAAACAGGGCGGAGTCGTTATCCGAAGTAGGGGACAAAGTTGCAGCTCATATTGAGGCAGAAGAAGCCATACTCAGGAAAAAGGCAATTCGTGGTCAAAACAACAAAGGTATAAGGAGAATGGGCATGATCACTCCTCGAGGAGCGACAATGTGTCCATAGGTAAGCGATTCGACCAGAGGTACGTCCCTTACATTGCAAAGAAAGATGAGCCAAAGAATCAGGCTAGCAAAGAAAAGATAATCATACCAAAGTTCTGAGTATCCTATAGGGTGCTCATGGGCAAAGCCGACGTGGTAGATAAGCTAAACTTTCCAAGGAAGACAAATCGGTCTTTGGGATCACGAAAGGAGGATTAGTGTGAATTTCACAGAGCATGGGGTCACAATGTCGAACAATGCCTCACCCTAGCTTATCAACTCTCAAAACTATTCAAAGAGGGGTTCTTGACAAGGTACGTCGAAGACGGCCAAGAGGAACCAGAGGGGGAAGCCACACCCCAAAAGTTAAACCATGAAACTCCGATCCTTGGTGATCTGAATACCATGGGAGGGTTCTCTAGAGAGGGAGCTCGACGTCTAGCCACAAATGCTATGCCCGAGCTGTGATGCCCCTGGACATAAAGAAGTCCCCGAGCCCTCTCTTTGTTTCACATCGCTCGACTCGGAGGACGTGTTCCCCCACGAAGATGATCCTGTGGTGATATCAGTCATCACGATAGGACGAAATGTACACAAGGTCCTCATCGACTAAGGAAGCTCGGATGACATAATGTTTTGGGGAACATTCATAAATTTACTAATCTCCCCTGATTAACTGAGGCCTTTCTACAATTGCCTTGTCGGTTTTGTAGGAGACCAATTGGAAGTGTGAGGGTATGTCGAGTTAAGGAAAACTTTCTCTGATGAAAACGTAGCAAGGAGGATAACGGTAAAATACATTGTTCTTAATACCCCTTCTGCGTATAACCTGCTTTTGGGGCGACCCTTCTTAAACAGGTTGGGCACGGTGACCTCTACCACCCACATGAAGATGAAGCTATCTTCACCTGAAGGAAAAGTAATCATGATGAGGGTAGAACAAAAGAAGGCACGAAAATGTTACGAGAGCAGTCTGAAAAACCATAGGGGGACCTACACAATCACCACCTATGAATGCTTTTCAAGCTGGAGGATAAAGTTGTTGAATTCATTTCAAAGAATATGAATGCTTTTGCATAGTCATCCCCCGACATGCCTGGGATTGACTAGACTTTCTGTGCCATCGACTCATCATGGACGAGAAGTTTGAACCCATACTTCAGAAGCGAAGGAAGTTCAATGAAGAGAAACGCCTCGCCATGTAGGAGGAAACTCAAGAAATCCTCACAGCTGGCCACATAAAGGAAATTCAATATCCTAAGTGGTTAGTGAATGTTGTCATGGTAAAAAAGACAAGTGAAACGTGGAGGATGTGCGTCGAATTCACTGATCTGAATAAAGCCTGCCTCAAGGATCCCTACCCTCTGCCAAGCATAGACTCCATGGTTGATAGTGTTGAAGATAAGAGCTTTGATGTTTTAAATCCAAGATGAGGCTTAAAGCCTTGCTGTTTTTGGTTTGGGTATAGTTTAGAATGTTTAGAATTTATGTAAGATCAGTCTTGATTCCTACACAAAGCTTGTTTTAATTTGTTTTAAAGAACTAAATGTTTTTCAACAGATTAAAGTTTCGAGACAATCGGTTGTTTGTCACTTAGCTAGCAAAGGAGTTTTGAAACTGTTTTTTGAATCAGTTGTGTAACTGCTGAAACCATTCAACCGGTTAAATTGTGGTTTCAACCGATTAAAAGTGAGTTTACATAATAGTATTTTGAAAACCTGTTTTAATTGATTTAGTTGTTCAAATATGCCTTTAACGGTAGCTTTTTAAAGGATATAAATATAGTCTTCTTTCAAATGTGTAACATACAGATGGGTAGAGAAACATACAAGTTTTAACACTCAGATTTGAGATTAAAAAGAGATATTACAATCTGTTTGTGAAAAGAAGTTTTCCAAGTTTAGCAAGATTGCTTTTGAGCTTTGCTGTGATTCAAGAACTGATCATATGGTTTCTGGTCTTTTGTAATCTAGGTGTTTTCTACCCTTTCTTAGTTTCTTGTAATTGTTCAAATTACATTTTGTAAACGTTATTGTAAAATCCTGTAAAGTTAGTGTGATTCTGGCTTGAGGTGTGTGCTAGTGCAAAGAGGGTGAGTAGGCTTTGTGGGATTCTGTGTGTGTTGTTGTAATCTGTGATTGATTACATAATGGAATACTCAGTGGTTTGACTGAGGACTGGATGTAGCTCTGGGATTGAGTGAACCAGTATAAAACTTGTGTGTAAATCTCTCTATCTCTTCTCTTTATAATTGTTTGATATGCTGTCATGAACAACATGTTATTTCATATTTTCAACCGGTTGATATTCCTACCTTACAAACTTCTTTTGTATCTGTAACATAAACAACTGGTTATATCGTGTTTTTAACCGATTAAAACACTAAAACTATTTTTTGAATCTTTGCTGAATTTTCTTTATGAATTGCTTATCTGTATTGATTGTTAAAGTTTCATTCTTAAACATATATTTGTGAAAAGGTTTTAGAAACAATTCACCCCCCTCTTGTTTTAGCCATCTATCCTATCAATTGGTATTAGAGCAAGGTTCTTGAAAGTTATTCAAGTTTTGATCCTAAATCTTTTTTAATGGCTGAAAAGTTTTCGTTTAGGGAAGGTGCTTGTTTAAACAAACCACATTTGTTATGTGGTATGAATTATGATTTGTGGTGCATAAGAATGAAATTCTTTGTTGAATCTATAAATAAGAAAATCTGGAATATGATTACAAATAACTATCTCATGCCTATATCTAAAACTGTTTCTTTTGAAAGAGAACATCTTGATTGTGTAGCTATGAACATCATTGTATCTGCACTTGACTCTAATGAATTGCTCAAGGTTTCAAAATGCAGTTCTGCCAAGGAAATGTGGAATACCCTTGAAGAATGGCACAAGAATCCAATGAGTGACTTGATGGATAAAGAAGAGTCATTTGTTGATTCAATCTCTTCTAAAAACAAGTTAGAAGTATGCCTAATGACCAAGGGAGAATCAAAATCGAGTCAAGTAAGTTCAACCTCCTCTAATAAGTTTGAAAGTTATTTTCAATTGCTTGATGCTTTCCAAGAAATTCATGAAGAAGCTAAGAGATTAAATTTTTCAAATAACCGATTGAAATGTGAAAACAACAAGTTGAAAATGAAAATCTCAGTTTTGGAAAATGATTTGAGTAATACAAATGTTGATTTCGAAAATCTTGAACTGATTTATCAAAACTCTTCTTGCAATTGTGATTCAAGTATCAAAACTCTTCTTGCAATTGTGATTCAAGTTGCTGTAAAAATTGTAAAACCCTTTAAGAAAAAGTTTTATACCTTGTGAAAACTATTGATATTGTTTCTAAAGGGAAATCAAATTTTGAGAATGTTTTAGCTTCTCAACAATGTGTTTTTGGGAAATCAAGTTTGGGTTTTAACCCACAAAGCAAAAACTTTAGCTTTTCAGAATCTTTTTAAAAGTACAAAAACAACCTTCAAGCAAAACCTTACTAAAAATCAATTGGTTAAAAGTACGAAACAACCAGTTGTTTGTTGTTTCTACTGCATGAAAAAGGGTCATTCTGTTAGATTTTGTAAAATAAGAAAAGTTTTTATTTCCAAAGGTATTTTAAAATGGGTGCCTAAGATTTTGAAGGTTCCTAAGGTTGCTACTAACACTCATGGACCCAAATTCATAAGGGGACCAAATCTTGCTTCTTAATATTTTCTTTTAGGGTTCCTTGGCAGCCAAGAATTACTTGTGTGCTTGAAGAATGACTACTAAAAGGAAAAACAACAAGAGACTTTGTTTTCATAATGAAGAATATGTTGAAACTGGCTTTCATGGATGCAGGTTCTTGTGTTAGAACTGATGTTATGGATTGTAGAATTATTTATCAAATGTGCACTATGTTCTTAACAAGATATGTTCTTATCTTTCTTCTTTGCTTGGACAATATTTCTTGAGTTCAATTTGGTGTGTCCATAAAGTTTTTAATATATGCTCTATTATTATTGAAATGATGTGTTCCTTAACATGTATATGTGTTTCTCAGATTCTGGTGAAGGATTTGGGTTTTCTATGTTCTGTTTGCTATTACAGAATTTCAACCGATTGTTTCTTCGAAACAACCAATTGTTTTTCCTCTGACATCTTTGTATAATGTTGTCAAGTTTGCTTATGCATGGTTAAACCTATTTGCCTTTAAATCACGTTGTTGGTCATATAGAGAAAGAAGTTTATATGTGTTTTGATTATCTTAATAGCTTTAAAAAATGATGCTCCTCTCTGATTAAATATGCCGCTCTCATAATCTGTGCACACACTGATTTGTAATAACTCTGCATTGGTTTACAACATTGATTTCACTGATTTATGTGTAACTTGTTATCCTGCTGCTATACCTGTCTTGTACATGCATAAATACTGTTTTGCAAGAACTTTTCAAAATAACAGAGGCTATGTTGAAAATTGATCAAAGCAATGTCTATGGTTCAAAAACATCCAACTTACTCAAGCTCATGTCCTATGGAAAGTAAGTAGTACATGATCATTCTATGTTTTGGCTTCGTTTGGCCTCATGAGCTTATAGAAATGTTGAGGTAAGGCAAAGGTATGAATGTCTTTAGCACTTCTTATCATTTTGAAAGATGTTTGGTTGTTCCTTGCTATCCCAAAATTTTAACCGGTTATTTCCTCGAAACAACCGACTATTTGCTCTCTATTAGCACTGGGAAAATCTGCATTTAATCTCTGAGATCTGATTTGTGTTTCTATTCAAACCCATTGATATATGTGGTCAATATTGCATTGATTGCTTGTTTGAATACAATTTACATCTGTTGTATCTGCTCTTTACAATTTAGATTCCTTCAAATCTTGGAAATCATAACTACTTTTAAAGCTTGGTCAAATCAACATGTGATTTTCTGCACTTTCTGTTTTGACTGACACAAACAACTTTATGGCTCTGATTTGATTTGTTTTTCAGTATTGAAAACAACCAACGTTATGTCATCTTTGACCAGGGGTTCTGGCCATATTAATAAAGATTTTAACCTGCTGTTTTTCACAAACAACCTATTGTTCTTCTTTTTCTCTGGTATAAGTTTTCTCTGCAGTGTGCCAAAGTCCCTCACTGATTTGAGCAATGGTTGGAACTCCTCGATCGGCAAAAAGGATGAAAACCAGGGCTGTTAGGAGTGGTGGGAAGATTGAAGGGTGGTTCTCAGGAGAATCAGAACAAATCAACAAATTTCTACTTGAAACAAGTAGGAAAACTATCAACACACCCAAGCTTGTCTCCTTCATATGGATGAAGCAACATAATTTGTTCACTGTGCGAAGTCTCCTCAAGGAGCAAAGATTGAAGAGATTCCTTGAGCTTACTGGAAACATATATCCAGATTTGGTATAGATGTTAAGGGAGAACTAGCTGAAACCATCAAGCCCTCAGGTGAGATCAAGAATGGATCCCTATGCAAAATGGGATTTACCAAAATTGGTGGGAGATGGGTGAGCAAGGATGGTGATCAAGCTGGCCCAAGTGGAATCAATGATGAAGATGAAGTTGCTGAACCTGCTGCTACTGATTATGGTGGACCTAGCACTGATGTTGGGGGAGAAAGAATCACCTCAATGACATCCTTTGAAAGACTTATGCTCAACCGGATGGATAACTTTGTTGAACAACAAAACAATCTCTACGAGATGTGCCAAAACCGATTTCAGCAATCCGATCAGAACTTCCAGGGTCTAGATGTACGTTTTGAAAATCTGGATGAATAGATTGAGGTCATACAAAACCAGATTTCAGATCTACAGTTTGGCAGGGACCATAGTCCTTCTTTTTAAAGTGTACTAGCTTTCTTTCATGAATGCTTTATCTTTGTTTCTTATGTGTTGTTGTTTAATCCTTCCTTTTGTCTATTTGATAAGACAAATAGGGGGAGAATTAGTTAGTGCTTTGGGATGTAATCATTTATAACCTGCACCTTTATTTGCTTTTAATCACTACATTAGATAGAAGCTATTTTGTTGCTCTGATAAATTTAACCGGTTAATCCTGCGTTTTAATCGGTTGTTCTTCTGCTGTTGCACCTATGGTTTGTTTTTCACTCTGGTTTGGCTGTGAAAACTATTTTATGGTGCTCTAACCTCGGGAAAAGAATATTCTGTGTTTTTTTGCTTCTATCTATGACTGGAGGTGATGATTAAATTCTAAACACAACTCCCCAAAGCAACCAAGGATTTGTCTCCATCAAATAGGGGGAGATTGTTGAAGATATGAGCTTTTATGTTACAAATCCAAGATGAAGCTTGAAGCCTTGCTGTTTTGGTTTGGGTATAGTTTAGAGTGTTTAGAATTTATGTAAGATCAGTCTTGATTCCTACACAAAGCTTGTTTTAATCTGTTTTAAAGAACTAAGTGTTTTTCCATGCAAAGGGAAAAACAACCGATTAAAGTTTCGAGACAATCGGTTGTTTGTCACTTATCTGGAAAATGAGTTTTAAAACTGTTTTTTGAATTAGTTGTGTAACTGCTGAAACCATTCAACCGGTTAAATTGTGGTTTCAACCGATTAAAAGTGAGTTTACATAATAGTATTTTGAAAACCTGTTTTAACTGATTCAGTTGTTCAAATCTGCCTTTAACGGTAGCTTTTCAAAGGATATAAATATAGTCTTCTTTCAAATGTGTAACATACAAATGAATAGAGAAACATACAAGTTTTAACACTCAGATTTGAGATTAAAAAGAGAGATTACAATCTGTTTGTGAAAAGAAGTTTTCAAGTCTAGCAAGATTGCTTTTGAGCTTTGCTGTGATTCAAGAACTGATCATAGGGTTTCTGGTCTTTTGTAATCTAGGTGTTTTCTACCCTTTCTTAGTTTCTTGTAATTGTTCAAATTACATATTGTAAATGTTATTGTAAAATCCTGTAAAGTCAGTGTGATTCTGGCTTGAGGTGTGTGCTGGTTCAAAGAGAGTGAGTAGGCTTTGTGGGATTCAAAGTCACCTCTTTGTGGTGTGTGTTGTTGTAATCTGTGATTGATTACATAGTGGAATACTCAGTGGTTTGACTGAGGACTGGATGTAGCTATGGGATTGAGTGAACCAGTATAAACTTTGTATGTAAATCTCTCTATCTCTTCTCTTCATAACTGTTTGATATTCTGTCATAAACAACAGGTTATTTCGTATTTTCAACCGGTTGATATTCCTGCCTTACAAACTGCTTTTGTATCTGTAACATAAACAACCGGTTATATCGTGTTTTTAACCGATTAAAATACTAAAACTGTTTTTTGAATCTTTGTTGAATTTTCTTTCTGAATTGCTTATCTATATTGATTGGTAAAGTTTCATTCTTAAACATATATTTGCGAAAAGGTTTTAGAAACAATTCACCCCCTCTTATTTTAGCCATCTATCCTAACAGATAGCGCTTCGGGTTGTCGCTTATTAAGTTTTTTGGATGCGTGCTCAGGGTTCAACCAGATTCGGATGCACCTGAAGGACGAGAGTAAGATGAATTTCATGGCCGAAACCGCTAGTTATCGTTACAAGGTCATGCCTTCTGGATTGAAGAATGCAGGGGCAACTTACCAGAGACTCATGGACTGAATCCCGTTTTCAAGCATATGTGGGCGACATGGTTATCTCCTCAGCGAAGGTGGATAGGCATATTTTCGACCTGGAGGAGTTATTCGCCACTATAGCAAGACACAACTTAAAACCTGACAAATGTGTTTTCGGTGTCCAGGCAGGGAAGTTCCTTGGTTTCCTACTAACTAAAAGAGGAATAGAGGAAAACCTTGATAATTGTGCAGCATTCATGGAGATGAGAAGCCCAACCAACGTAAAGGAGGTACAACGATTGACTGGGCGCATGGTCGCCCTATCATTTTTTTATCAGCTAGTGGCGATAAGGGGTATCCTTATTTCCATTGCCTCAAGAAGAACGACTGCTTCATTTGGATCGACAAGTGTGAAAAGGCTTTTATCAAGTTAAAAGAATACCTGGCTAATCCGCCCGTTCTCAGCAAACCTACTCTGGGACTTCCTATTTGTTTAGTACTTTTTAGTAACCGATCGAGCCATAAGCTCGGTTATCTTGCAAGAGGTAGGGAAGGCACAAAGACCAATGTACTTTATAAGTAAGGTGTTGTAGGGTGCGGAGGTTCGGTACCAGACTATCGAAAAGGCGGCTTTAGCAGTGGTCTTTACAGCTCGACGACTACGCCACTACTTCCAAAGTTTCACCGTAGTGGTATTGACCGACCTACCTATTCGGAAGGTCCTTCAGAAACCCAATATTGCAAGGAGGATGGTGTGATGGGCCATATAGTTATCAGAATTTGACATACACTATGAGCTGCATGGACCGATTAAGGGCCAGGTATATGCAGACTTCATAACGACGTTCTCACCCAAAGGCTCCGAACCCGATCCAGATGATTTCCTATGGATCCTTTCTGTCGATGGGTCCTCCAACCTACAAGAAAGCGGAGCTGGCATCATCCTGGAGGGACCAAATGGGGTTCTAATCGAGTAATCCCTTAGGTTCACGTTTAAGGCGAGTAAAAACCAGGTCGAGTATGAGGCCCTAATAGCAGGAATGTTGTTGGCAAAGGAATTGGGAGCTCACCACTTGTTAGTAAATTGCGACTCACTGCTCGTAACAGGGCATGTCTCCAGCGAGTATCAAGCTAAAGACCCGCAGCCAGCCTCATATCTCAGGTATGTAAAGATTCTAAGAGTTGCTTTCTCTACTTTTGACCTTGTTCATGTCCTTAGAGAACAAAACTCTTGAGCGGACCTATTGTCCAGATTGGCCAACTCAGGGAAAGGGGGACGACATCGATATGTGATCCAGGAAACCCTGAGGTCACCAAAGACGACCATCCAGGGGCCTCCCGAAGATGACCACGTTGAGATCATGCAGATCAGTGCGGTAGACACTTGGCTAACATCATACGTTCGATATCTCACCGATGGACTACTCCCTTCCGAACCGGCGGAGGCCAAGATTACCAAGAAGAACGCTAGTCGGTACACCCTGGTGGATGGTCATCTCCTCTGATACGGTTATACTTATCCACTCCTCACTTGTGTAAGTGGATACCAATGCATGCGGATAATGTTAGAACTACATGAGAGCATTTGTGTCAGTTACATCGGTAGGCTCTCTCTCTTTTTGAAAGTCATTCGAGCAAGGTATTACTGGCCGATGATGAAGGAGGATTGTGTGAAATATGTTAAGAGATGTGAACAATGTCAAAAGCATGCCGACTAGATCCATTCACCGCTAGAAGAGTTGTGATCTATCTCCAGTCCATGGCCTTTTCATACTCGGGGTATCGATATTTTGGGCCCATTCCCTTTAGCCTTATGTCAAATGATATACCTCATCGTTGCCATTGAATATTTCACCAAGTGGATCGAATAATCGAGGTGCTTGATAACAGAGCTTATAGGTTGGAAACTCTGGACGAGGGAACCATCTTGTGAACATGGAACGCGACAAGTATCAAATTCTATTTCAGTTAAGATGTTTATTTATGATGTTTCTTAAACATTTTATGTTTTCTTTTTTGTGACACTGTTTTTCCCATAAAGGGGGTCTTTCAATGAGGTCGCCATGAAATATTTTTTTTTTGGAAATCTACATATCGTTATACACCCTGATTAACCGAACCCTAAGGTCAGACTAACCCGAGGACTGTCGCCTTCTACATATCGTTATACACCCCGATTAGCCGAACCGTAAGGTCAGACTAACTTGGGGATGGTTACCTTGGGCTGACCCTGAAAGGGACAACCCAACAACGACCTAGCTTGCTGCTAAGAATTATTCTTGTCACCTTGGGTGCTTCATTTAAACTTAGGTTAGCAATTCGCAATTTGTTTAACTGTGCTACTCTTAGTGTGAGAAAATTTATTTTGGAAGTTACTTTTAACATTCATTTATATGTTATAAGCAAAGGTATCAATGCCCTAAAAAGGGCACAATTAAAAAGGAAGTCACAGGCTTAAGATACACAAAACGATTAACATCCCAAATGTCGTCCAAGTTCAAACATGAAATATACACGTAAAGGTGAAAATATTGTTAGAATGTTTGGCTTTAAACTAGAGGGGGGGTGAACGGTTTAAAGAGGGTTTTCGCAAACTTTTAATTCTAGAATGAAATCACTTCAAGAAAAGTTGATTAAGAAATCAGTTTGCCAAAAAACACAAAGCAATTTAGCACAACACTAGAAAAACAATCAGTTGTTTATACCAGTTCACAAATATAAACTGAATTTAAAGAGTTCAAGGGATAGAGAGAATGCACACAGAGGTTTATACTGGTTCACTCTTAAACTAAGAGCTACATCCAGTCTTCCCATAAACCACTGGGGAATCCACTAAGCAATCAACCCTAGATTACTTACAACACCACCAAAGAAGTGACCTCGATCCCCTCAAGACACACACTTCCAATGGCTCAGCACAAACACCACTAAGAATGCTGATCTTGACAACCTCAAGAACACACAACACTTCTCAGCTTCACCCACAAAGTTTCTTCAAAGTACAAAAGGATTACACTTGTTACAAAAAAGATATGAAATCAATACAAGATGAAAATCCTATATCACACTCTCTTGATCAAAGCAATCTCCAACTCTTCAAAAGCAAAATCAGTGAAAAACTCAAATTTGTTTTTCTTTGATTGAAACTAAGTTCTTGTTTGTTACATAATCTGAACAAACTATTTATTGCAATCAAAGACTGGTCAAAGCATTTAAAACTGGAGCGTATTCAGTTATAAAATCATTTAAAGCTCAGTCAAAGCACAAAACAGTTTTCTGTTATGGTCCCAAAACAAACAATCGGTTGAATGTTCGAATCAATCGGTTGTTTTGGTTTGACAACAAGTCAACCATCAAAAATAGTTTTCAACCTTTCTAAAAACACCTAAGTATAAAACAATTGGTTGTTTCGACAAAACAACAGGCTGTTTTTCACTTAGTTTGAAAAACACTTTCAATTAAAAGGTTTGAGAATGCTTAAGCTTTGGATTCAATCAAGAGTGGATTTAACACAAATAATCTACCCCAAATCCTATTCTAAAACACATCAGCAACAACAAGCACATCCTGCCTTCCATCAACCTTCAAAGGGTTTGGATTCTTCAAAGCTTGAACACACTTGATTCAACAAATATTGTTCATAATTTTAGAGACTAAGAGTCCCCAACGAGTTTCCCATCAACTATCTATTTGCATGGGTTTAGCTCGAAGAAGTCCACTATGGGATGGACAAGAGCAGGTGGTTTCAAAGCCAACGATATAGGATTGGGCGCCTCGTCTTTCAAAGTGTCTACGATCTTGGAGAACTCATTCTCTTTTCGAGTTATCTCATCTCCCATCTTCTTCTCCAAATTCTCAATCTTACTAGATAGACCGTTTTTCTCCTTAGACAAGACAAGCCCTTCTTGAGTCTTGCTTGCTAACCTCGGCGACCTCGGCACGGAGGCGCTTAATCTTCCGTTGGAGTTCGGCAATTTGTCGAGCCTTCTTGTCTTTAGAATTTTTTTGATCCTCTGCCTTGACATCATCCAAGAAGTCCAGGGCAATCGCTTGGCCAAGAAGTTTCTTAGAATAGTGGCAGAGTCGATCTTCATCATAAATCGCCAGCCTAGCCTTATCCTCGTCCAGTAGGAAGCATGATTTGCTGTGAGTTAAGATGTCAAAGCTTGGATCCATAAATTTTTTCCTTTTGAACTTTCCACAACTTCCCACTCTTGGATGGTTAAAACATTTTGGTTAGGAGCTTGACCGTCCGAGTGTGAGTGCTCGGAGGGGTGGGAAACTTCTGGTCTCTTTCTCTTAAAGACGAGTCTAGAAGCTGTGTGCTCGTCCTATTCAGATTGAACGCGAACAACACCAATTGAGGGGTTCTTCTTGGGCACCAAAGAATCCTTGGCCTCCCTCATCCACTTTGCACGCTCGGTCAGCTCGGCCTTGCTGATTGAAGAAATCATGTTCTTTGCAAAACAAACAAAAAGATAGTTTCAAAATTCATGAATCGAAAGATCTTTTAAAAGCTGAGGTTGAAAGAAAGGTATACCAATATAGGCCTTGAGAAAGCTTGGAAGGTATTCTTTTGTCAAAAGTGTTGGCGTGTCAAAGACAACCTTTAGGTTCTCCATAAATTCACAGATACCTCGTTCCCTTGGGAACAGGTCTTCAAGTTGTCGAGCACTTTGAAATCGAGGGTGGGACGATCAATACAATGGGAAACCATCTAGCAAAGATGAATCTCCTACCAAGGCATGAACCTTTATGAACTGACCTTTAAATTTTTTGTAGGATGATTGAAAAAGGGTAAGCAGACCTCTCCCGGAAACACCATTAAAGGAGGCCCACAATTGCCAACTAGATTGTTTGAATTCGAAAAAGTAAAAGAATACTTCCATAGTCGGCAAAATGCCGAGTTGGGAACACAAAATGATGAAGCCCCGGATGAACGCCCAGTTGTTCGGATGCAGTTGGGCAGAGGCCACGTTTAGCTCGGTTAACAACTCTTTTTCATAAATCGAGAGTGGAAGACGCAACAAGACTTTGGTAAAGAAGGTAGCATAGAAGAAATAGAATGGTCTATCAGGGTCTAATGACTCATCACTACATATCGATTCGTCCTCTCTACATACTACAACTTTTACTAAGTTTTCATCCTTTTTTCTTAGGGCCTTTGATTCCCTCAACTCCCTAATTTTCAAACAAGTAGTAAAAATAGAGGTTTCTTTAAGCAATTTTTTTTTGGCCCAAGGGTAAGCAGAGCTATAATCCATCTTGAAAGCAACTAAGACATGAATAACAATGAAAATACGAAGCAAAGTTTAAAAAAAAATGTATATATATATATAGTACAAACTAGTCGAAGCATAGTAAAGTGCATTCTCCAATCGAAATCAATAACAAACAGTAATAACTACGCTCAAAAGAGGGTTTGTGCGGTGAAAAAATACCTGTTTTCCGGTGATTCATGATGGGGCAAGGTGGCGCTATGATAGGGAGAAAGAGTTTGCTTTTCTCTTTGATAACTCTATGCCAGAATAAAAAGTAGGGTATTGAAGAGGGAAGGGTTTTATTTTTCGAAAGGGGAAGTTAAAACGACAAGTTTTCTCCGCCATTGATGGCACAACACGTGTGCACACCATAATCAGTGTGATGAAGCCGTCCCATCAGGTGATGCTTGGGAAATCGTGTACCAATTACCCTTTAAGACAAATGTCTTTTTAAAGTAGGCACAGGTAAGCATCTTCGCCTCGCCATGCTTGGCTCGAGGCTGAGGGACTGTGTACTGGTCGGACGTGCTCGAGGCCCGACCTGAGCACTTAAGCGCACTATCTTGATCCGTCTAGTCTATAAAGGCAAAATACTTAACTCGACCCAAAACAATAATAGGCTCAATGACGCATCAAGTAGTCGGCCCAAGCAACTGAAAAAGACATATTAATAAGGCAATTAAAATAAAAACAACTGAATGAATAACTAAATCAGCTAGACACAAATATTTACTCTGCAATTTAATGAAAATAAACAGTTAGAGATAATGTTCTACCTGTACCCCTGAAATAAAGGGGATATATTGACAAAGTATTTTTATGTTATTGACTCCTAAAGAGGGATATACGAATGCTATAAAAAGGGCCACAAGATCTTGAACAACGGTAAGTACAATTTTGAGATACTACACCCATACTCATATACCATATTCATATCTATATGCTCTCACTGACCTGATCGTCGGAATCTCATCAACAGGTGGAGTTTCCCTCACTTTATTAGCATCTCAAAGCAGCAACAACGGAAAAAAAAAGTCGACCTAGAGTCCACCACCAAAATCCGACCCAGGTCAATCGGTGAGAACAATAATACTATAAAATTTAAATTAAATAATAACAATAATTTATTATAATATTTTTTAATATTTTTATTAATTTATGTGAACATAAGTTTTAAATATTTATAAATTATTATTATTAATTATATTTTATATAGCTTTTTAATATCATTCATACATTCAAATATTTTCAAGTATTAAAAATAAGTTCTAATATTTTTAAATATTCTGTATTTTTCAAATTATGAAAATAGACTGTAAATATTAATTATCAATATAATTTTATTAATTTAATAAATATATTAATTATTTTTTAGTAAAATAAAATAAAAATAATTCGTACATTTTAAATATTAAAAAACACTGCACAGAAGTGGTATTTCGAGGAGTCAATTTTTGACATGTTATAATCAGATGAAAGAATCAAAATGTGATGGAAAATGGGAAGCCAGGAAAAGGATTTTATCATAGGAAAATAAAGAGATTCATGTAAACAAATATATACATGTTGAGTCTATTTAAGGAATTTTTCTTTATTTAAGTTTATTGAAGAAAAAAACACCCAATTACGCATTCAAATTTACATGTATTTATTTTTTATTTTAAGTAATTTAAAATAAAAAATAAATATAAGCATGTTAAGTTTAGAGTTTATTCAGAACAAAGTTAAAGATTTTAGGTTAGAAATGATGGAAGATAAAATAATTTATAATATATAAATGAGTGTAAAGTTGATATTGAGTTAGGTTTAAAGTAAATTTTTTAATAGAAATTTGTTTAAATTATAATATAATATATATAAATAAATATAAAATTTATTTTATAAATAATTTTATAAGATTTTGTTTAATTTAAAAATTATTTTTTAATAACACATTTTAAAATTCAGAACAAAGTTAAAGATTTTAGGTTAGAGATGATTGAAGATAAAATAATTTATAATATATAAATGAGTGTAAAGTTGATATTAAGTTAGGTTTAATTTTTTAATAGAAAATATTTTATATTATAATATAATATATGTTAAATACAAATTTTATTTTATAAATAAATTTTATAAGATTTAGTTTAATTTAATTTTTTTTTAATAACACATTTTAAAATTCAGAAAAATTAAAATTGTAAAACAATAAAAAATTAAGAAAAGTAAAATTAAGATATAACTTCTTGTTATAATGATCAAACCAAAGGTTGGCATCTAAACTCATGCTTTACTCTTTTCAAATCATGCTTATTCCAAATTTTGACTCAAGGAGTTTGATCAAAGTTAAAATTTGAGTCCACTTTCGTGAATTTTGTGGCTACCATTTTGTTCAAACGAACATTCATATAAATTTACAACACAGAAGACTTTCAGATGAAGAAAGTGAGAATCACTTGGTGTATTATATTATTATGGCATCTTTGATGAACAACCCCACTAAACAATAATAATCAACCATATGATGATGATGAGATCGAAAATTTGCTTAATGATGACACCTTTCGTGTCAACCAACAACAGGTCACGTTTAATCTAATGTTCTGTAAATTGATGGGATCGACCTAATTATTTAATGTTGGATGGTTGTTGAAAGCTACTTCATACTTTATAAAATTTATTCTTATATGTAAAAAATGAAAAGTCTAACCTAACAAATACTTACACACACCCCATATATATATATAAAGAAAATATAATTAATTATATTTATTTAATAATATATATCTATAAATATCTTTTATATAATAGTAGTTCTACTAAAAGTTTTTATTTTTTTTATTTATTTTTTGATATTAATTTTAAATAGAGTATGTATAAATATATTTTAAGTTGATATCAATAAAATCAAATAATACTAATTAATTTTTAATTAATATAAAATTATTTATTTTTCATATATTTGAGTAATGAGTTCCGAATGCATGTTTTTCATATTTTTCAAGTGTGGTTTTAGTAAGAGGTTGTTCTTGAATGCATGTTTAAGGTTAAATTATTTTATCTAGTTTTGATTTCTAGGTTAGTTCGCATTGTTCTAATTGATATCTTAGGCACATGATTCAAGAGGTAAAAAAGACACATCCCATTAGATGCATGGATACAAGTGGGGTATTGCATACACTAGTAGATGCATGCTTTGTTGATAAGATTGAGTTTAATTGAATTAATGCATATTTGATTTAGTTTAGCCCTGTGTGAGAATTGAAGGATAATAATATTTAGATTACTTGTGAATAATTTATTGGTGGAAGTACTTGGGAGTCGCCTATTTTTCATTAATCTTACAACATATATTATTTTTGCTTGTTAAACAAACACGAACCTCCTTTACTTTATTGTTATTGCTAATTTTTCTTGTTTACAAATATGTTATAAAAACTATTTCATTTGATTCGTTGGGAGACGACTTGGAATCATTTGACCTTATCTATTCTATCATCTCTTTGGCATTAGACGATCTATCACCTCGTTAGACGGTCTATGCTGAAATAATTTTAATTTGACTACTAAATGACAATTATTAATCGTCATATCCACATATATCAATCCTAGGTAACCTTTCACCACCATTTACTCCCATACTTTCTCACAATCGTCTTTAGACTCTATATCCCATTGTATCTATGTGATTATCCCATACTATTTTAATAATTTCAAATATCGCTAAAATTTTCATTTGACATATTATTCATCTTTTTATAACATAAAATTACCTTAATAAAATGTTTTCAATTCTAGGTCATCTCATGTTGCAAAACCAAATTGTTACTCAAACAAATTTTGAAACGTAATTCATGCACATAATCATATTTTTTTACAACGAAATTCCAACAACATAACACTATAGTTATCATTTTCCTAAATTTTAATAGAAAAAATCATAGAAAAATAGTTAAAAATTTCAATGTTCCAATTTACAAATGTCAACAATTGGCATGATGGGAGGCACTCTAAGACTCCCCATGACAGTGAAAGAACTTAAATGATTTAAGAAAAAATTTCCCAATTTTAAAGTGTGAAACTTGGAACTAAAGGTCCTCACTTCCAATGAAGGATCCTTTGTGGTGAGTTGAGAAGAAGACAAGCAAAATAGCACAGGCAATTCAAGTTCAATACAAAATAAAAAGTTATAAGAGACAAGGGACTCTATTTATAGATGCTTGAGCCCTCCTGCATACAATGATTTAGAGAGTGTGGGACATGCTACACAAGGGAGAAATTTGGCACCTAGCTTCACTCTAAGTCCAACATCTCCCAAAACTAATAAAAAACAAATGTTTATTGTTATGTCAATAGACATTCTAGTCAATACTAGAAAATCCTACATCCTCCAGATGATCTCATGATATGAGAGTCTAAATGTTTTGATGATAAAAAACACTATAAGATGTGTTAAGATACATAACAAAACTACTAAGTGTGCAGATTCATTAGACGTTCTAGGTTGATTAAACCTATTAGATAATCATGTAAGCTCAACAAATGATATGCTTGAATAGGCATTCACAAAACATGTTAGATGTTGTCAATACGATGTATTAGACGATGACTTTCATAGTGAATGTATCTGAAGATCCAAAGTGAAGAAGGAACGTGGTAGACTATGCCAAAAGTGTCAAGACGTTGTTTAAGGAAGTGATAGAAGTTGTCAATAGAAGAAAGTGTTAGACGTTGTCCTGAATATATTATGTCTTCAAATACTTAATGAAAGAAAACTTTTTCTTAAATTGTTATACACTTTTTTCGAATACATTTGTGCTTTAACAATTAAAATCAAATACGTATTAGAAAGATTTCGAAAACTACAACACACATGTCTCACACTTTGATATGACCTAACTATACAAGAAGCTGAGCATGAACCCAAAGGACTATTCAAGGCTAGGTCAAACATCTCAGGTAGAGACACATGACCCCACCATTCATCAGAAGATCCTCAGGAGAAGAAAAATTTGGCATGGGATAGTGTATTAATTATTTTTCCTTCTAGTCTTCTTAGTGTTGAACCAAGTGGTGTTCAAGCTTTGAAGAATCCAAACCCTTTGAAGGATGTCGAAGGCTAGGTTGTGCTTGCTATTGCTGAGCTGTCTTAGATAGGATCTGGGGTAGATTGTATATGTAATCCACTCTTGATTGAATCCAAAGCATAGGTATTCTCAATCGTTTTAAAAGAAAAGTGTTTTTCAAACTAAGTGAAAAACAACCGATTGTTTTGTCGAAACAACCGATTGTTTTATACTTAGGTGTTTTTAGAAAAGGTTGAAAACTATTTTTCAAATGGTTGAGCTGTCAAAACCAAAACAACTGATTGATTCGTGGAAACAACCAATTGTTTGTTTTGGTACCATAACAGAAAAATGGTTTGTGCTTTGACTGAGCATTAAATGATTTTCTAACTGTTTACGCTCTAGTTTTTAATGCTTTGACCAATCTTTAAAGGCAATTAATAGTTTGTTAAGATTTGATAACAAACAACAACTTTGATATATACTGAAAAATAGATTTGAGTTTTTCACCAATTTTGAGATTTTGAAAGAGTTGAGATTGCTTAGAGATTGAGATTGATCAAAGAGTGTGAGATAGGATTTTCTCTTGTAATTGATTTCAGATTTGCTTCTGTAACAAGTGTAATCCTTGTATCTGTTGAACAAAAACCTTTGTGTGTTTGCTGAGAAGTGTTGTGTGTTCTTGATGGGATCAAGATCAACATTCTTAGTGTTGGTGTGTTGGCCAAGAGAAGTGTGTGTTTTAAGGGGATCAATGTCACTTTCTTGGTTGTGTTGTAAGTGATCTAGGGTTGATTGCTTAGTGGTATTCCTCAGTGGTTTCTGAGAAGACTGGATGTAGCTCTGGGTTTAGAGTGAACCAGTATGAATCTCTGTGTGCATTTTCTCTATCCTTTAACTCTTTAAATTCAGTTTTAATATTTTGCTGCTGGTATAAACAACCGATTGTTTTTGCGAAACAACCGATTCTTTTTCTGGTGCTATGCTTTTTACTTTGTGTTTTGAAAAACTGAATTCTTTATCAAGATATTCTTGAATGTTCGAAATACATCTTTAAACCATTCACCCCCCTCTAGTTTAAAGCCATACATTATAACAATTGGCATCAAGAGCTTGGTTCTTGAAAATTATTCAAGTTGATCCAAAAATCTTTTTTCTATGGTTGGAAAACAATCTTTTGAGGAAGGTGCTTCAATCTACAAACCACCTTTATTATTTGGATTGAATTACAAGTATTGGGAGGCCAGAATGAAAATCTTTGTGGAATCTATTAATCAAGGAATTTGGGATTCAATTGAGAATGGTCCTTACATTCCAAAATTAAAAAAGAATGGTTCTTACATTGCAAAACCTTGGTCTCAATGGACCAATGATGAATGTAAAATGGTCAAGCTTGATTGTACTGCTCAAAACATAATAGTTTCTACACTAGATACTAATGAGTTTTTCAGGGTATCAAAATGCAAAACTGCTAAAGAGATGTGGGACATACTCAAGGTTGCTCATGGAAACAATGAACCAAAGGAGGCAAGGTCAAAAAGTCAAGCAAGAAGGAAAAGAAGGAAAAACAAGAAAAGCCTCAACCCATGCTTCATGGCCAAAAAGGAAGATGACTCAAGTAGTGTAAGTTCATCTAACTCCTCAAACTCTGAAAATTATGGTCAATTGCTTCAAGCCTTTCAAGAAACGCATGAAGAAGCCAACTGATTGGCCCTCTTGAACAATCAGTTAAAGGAAAAGAATAACTGGCTTGAAAACAGAGTCAAAACACTGGAAGAGGAATTAGAAAATTCAAAAACAGATTTTGAAAACCTTGAAATTGTTTACAAAAACTCCTCTTGCAAGTGTGATACTCTTGTTTGTGAAAATTGCGAAAAACTTGAAAAGAAGGTCCACTATCTTGTTAAAACTGTGGATAAGCTTTCTAAAGGTCAATCCAACTTTGAGAATGTCTTGGCATCTCAAAACTGTGTTTTTGGAAAAGCTGGATTGGGTTTTAACCCACAAAACAAACAAGATAGATTTTCAAAGTCATTTTCGAAAATGCCAGAAAAACAACCGATTGGACAATCGAAACAACCGATTGTTACATGCTTCTATTGCATGAAAAGAGGTCATTCTGTGAGGTTCTGTAAAATCAGAAAATATGTTGTTCCTAGGGGCTTTATGAAGTGGATTCCTAAGTGCAGTAAAGGTTCAATTGATGAATGTAAACCAAATGGACCCACATTCATAAGGGGACCAAATCTTTGTACTTGAAAGTCTTCTTTGTAGGAAATCTTGGAGGAGAGCAAGCAACAACGGTACTTGGATAATGGATGTTCCAAGCACATGACAGGGGAAAAATCAAAGTTCCTGAGTATCTCCTTTAGGCAAGAAGGGCATGTTACCTATGGGGACAACAACAAGGGAAGGATTCTTGGGAGAGGATCCATAGGAGACAAAGACATCTTGGTCATCCATGATGTGCTCTATGTAGAAGGTCTAAAGCACAATCTGCTGAGCATTAGCCAACTATGTGACAAGGGATATCAAGTGATGTTCAAGACAAACACATGTGAAATCTGTCTACCCAACACCAAAGAGGTAATGTTGGTAGGTAAGAGAATCAATAATGTTTATCTTCTAGATATCTCTTCACCATGCTCAAATGGTTGTCTTCTATCCAAGCAAGATTAATCTTGGCTTTGGCATAAAAGAATTGCTCATATTCACATGAATCACTTGAACAAGTTAATTTCAAAGGATCTTGTGATTGGGCTACCAAAGTTGAAGTTTGAGAGGGATCACATTTGTGAAGCTTGCCAAAAAGGGAAACAAGTGAAAAGCTCTTTTAAAATAAAAAATGTTGTTTCTTCTTTAAAACCTCTTGAGCTACTTCACATGGATCTCTTTGGACCCTCAAGAACTATGAGTCTTGGTGGAAATTAATATGCTCTTGTTATTGTTGATGACTTTTCTAGGTACACTTGGACTCTTTTCTTGGAATCAAAGAGTGATGCCTTTTCTGCATTCAAGAAGCTAGCAAGAAGGTTGCAAAATACAAATAACAACAACGTAGTCTCTATTAGAAGTGATCATGGAGGGGAATTCCAAAATGAGAAGTTCAACAAGTTCTGTGAGAAGATGGGGATTCTGCACAACTTCTCTGCTCCAAGAACTCCACAACAGAATGGTGTGGTAGAGAGGAAGAACAGGTCTCTTAAAGAGCTAGCAAGGACAATGCTTAGTGAATCATCTCTTCCTAAGTACTTTTGGGCGGATGCAGTGAGCACTTCTTGTTATGTGATGAATAGAGTGCTTATTAGGCCCATTTTGAAGAAGACTCCATATGAACTCTTCAATGGAAGGAAGCCTAACATCAACCATGTCAGAGTTTTTGGCTGTAGTTGTTTCGTTCTCAATAATGGAAAGGAAAACTTGGGGAAGTTTGATGAGAAAGCAGATCTTGGCATCTTCATAGGGTACTCTCTCACAAGTCATGCATATAGAATCTACAATAAGAGGTTGATGACTGTAGAAGAATCAGTTCACGTTGTCTTTGATGAGGTAGATCACAAAAACATCCAAATCCCGAAGACCAAAGCTGAAGAGGATGAACAGAGCATCAGTTTGGAGAAGCTGGAAATTTGTGCAGAAAAACAACCGGTTGATTCGCAGAAACAACCGATTGAAATTCTGCAACAGACTGAGCTGCCCAAAGAGTGGAGGATTCCTAGAGATCTGTCAGTGGAAAACATCATAAGGCAGATAAAGGAAGGTGTCTCCACAAGTAGCTCCATCTCAAACTTCTGCAAGCACACAAATTTTATCTCTCAAATTGAACCTAAGTCAATTGATGAGGCTCTCAAGGATGAATAGTGGGTTGAAGCTATGCATGAAGACTTGAATCAGTTTGCAAGGAATGGGGTATGGTTTCTTGTCCCTAGAACAGCTGAGATGAACATCATAGGTTCGAAGTGGGTGTTCAGAAATAAGTTGGATGAAAATGGTGTGATCACAAGGAACAAAGCAAGGCTAGTTGCCAAAGGCTACAATCAAGAGGAGGGCATAGACTATGGTGAAACCTTTGCCCCTGTTGCAAGGTTGGAGGCTGTGAGGCTGCTGCTGGCTTTTGCTTGTATGAGTGGTTTCAAACTCTTCCAAATGGATGTCAAGAGGGCCTTCTTGAATGGCTACATCAATGAGGAAGTGTATGTAGATCAACCACCGGGCTTTGAAGATCATAAACATCCCAACCATGTCTTCAAGTTGAAGAAAGCTTTGTATGGACTGAAGCAAGCTCCAAGGCAGTGGTATGAGAGGCGTAGCAACTTTCTGCTATCTCATGGTTATGAAAGGGGAATGGTAGACAAGACTCTCTTCATCAAAAAGTCAAATGCAGAAATAATTCTTGTGCAAATCTATGTTGATGGCATCATCTTAGGTGCTACAGAAGATAGTTTGTGTGAAGAATTTGTGGCTGCAATGAAAGGTGAGTTTGAAATGTCTATGATGGGAGAACTGTCTTTCCTTCTTGGATTGCAGGTTAAGCAAACAAAGGATGGGATCTTTCTATGTCAATCAAAGTATTGCAAGGAGATTCTCAAGAAATTTGAAATGGAGAGTTGCAAAGAAGCAAGCACTCCAATGCCATCAAGCTGCTACATGGATGTTGATGTTGCTGGAAAGAGTGTAGATCAAACCAAATACAGAGGATTGATTGGCTCTTTGCTATATCTAACAGCTAGTAGGTCGGACATCATGTTTGCGGTGTGCCTTTGTGCAAGATATCAAGCAAATCCTAAAGAGTCACACTTTAAAGCTGCAAAAAGAATTCTGAAATATCTCAAAGGAACATCATCTGTTGGGTTATGGTATCCTTCTCACTCTCCAATTCATTTAATTGGTTATTCAGATTCTGACTTTGCAGGTTGCAAGCTAGATAGAAAGAGCACAAGTGGCACTTGCCACCTTCTTGGCTCAAGCTTAATCTCATGGCATAGCAAGAAGCAAGCATGTGTTGCTCTCTCTACTGCTGAGGCTGAGTATATAGCTGCTGGAAGCTGTTGTGCATAGATTTTGTGGCTCAAACAACAACTTGCAGACTTTGGATTGAAGATTAGCAAAGTCCCTTTGATGTGTGATAACACAAGTGCCATCAATCTTACCAAAAATCAGATTCAGCACTCTAGGACCAAACATATTGAGATAAGGTATCATTTCATCAGGGATCATGTAAGCAATGGAAATTATGAAGTGAAGTTTGTGGAGACCAACTGCAGTTAGCTGACATCTTCACGAAACCTCTACCAAAAGAGAGGTTCTTCTTTTTAAGAAATGCGTTAGGTATCCTTGATGTTAATAATCTCTCCTAAATCTGTTTTGATACATGTTAAAGTCTATTTGTGAAGACAAATAGGGGGAGAATTAATTTGGTCTTGTGTATCCTTATCAAAAACTGTTTAATTCTGTTAAAATCTCTGATATAAAACTGTTTTCTGCTGCTGCTGATAGAAACAACTGATTGTTTCGAGTAAACAACCGATTGCTTATCAGGTTTTATGCTTTAAATGTGTGAAAATCTAACATGCTGCTGTAAGAAGCATTGGATGGTAGATATGCTATTTTTGCAGGTACTGCTTCAGATTCAATCAGATCATACACAAGCACCAGGGATTTGTCTTCATCAAATAGGGGGAGATTGTTGAACCAAGTGGTGTTCAAGCTTTGAAGAATCCAAACCCTTTGAAGGATGTTGAAGGCTAGGCTGTGTTTGCTGTTGCTGAACTGTCTTAGACAGGATCTGGGGTAGATTGTATATGTAATCCACTCTTGATTGAATCCAAAGCATAGGCATTCTCAATCGTTTTAAAAGAAAAGTGTTTTTCAAACTAAGTGAAAAACAACCGATTGTTTTGTCGAAACAACCGATTGTTTTATACTTAGGTGTTTTTAGAAAAGGTTGAAAACTGTTTTTCAAATGGTTGAGTTGTTAAAACTAAAACAACCGATTGATTCATGGAAACAACCGATTGTTTGTTTTGGTACCATAACAGAAAAATGGTTTGTGCTTTGACTGAGCATTAAATGATTTTCTAACTGTTTACGCTCTAGTTTTTAATGCTTTGACCAATCTTTAAAGGCAATTAATAGTTTGTTAAGATTTGATAACAAACAACAACTTTGATATATACAGAAAAATAGATTTGAGTTTTTCACTGATTTTGAGATTTTGAAAGAGTTGAGATTGCTTAGAGATTGAGATTGATCAAAGAGTGTGAGATAGGATTTTCTCTTGTAATTGATTTCAAATTTGCTTCTGTAACAAGTGTAATCCTTGTATCTGTTGAACAAAAACCTTTGTGTGTTTGCTGAGAAGTGTTGTGTGTTCTTGATGGGATCAAGATCAACATTCTTAGTGTTGGTGTGTTGGCCAAGAGAAGTGTGTGTCTTAAGGGGATCAATGTCACTTTCTTGGTTATGTTGTAAGTGATCTAGAGTTGATTGCTTAGTGGTATTCCTCAGTGGTTTCTGAGAAGACTGGATGTAGCTCTGGGTTTAGAGTGAACCAGTATGAATCTCTGTGTGCATTTTCTATATCCTTTAACTCTTTAAATTCAGTTTTAATATTTTGCTGCTGGTATAAACAACCGATTGTTTCTGCGAAACAACCGATTGTTTTTCTGGTGCTATGCTTTTTGCTTTGTGTTTTGAAAAACTGAATTCTTTATCAAGATATTCTTGAAGCAATTTCATTCAAGGCTTAAAATTTTTCGAAATACATCTTTAAACCATTCACCCCCCCCCCCCCTTAAAGCCATACATTCTAAGACTTAGGACAAGTTTAATTTGTAATCAATTGGCTCACATTAACATAGAAGAAGAATAAGCTAGCTTAGGCTTCTAGAATCCCTAGTTTCTAGAAGATCACCCATGTGCCACCCATGTTCTCACCTTTGACTTAGTTTCTAGAAGCTTGTAGTCATTTACGCCCCTAACCTTTCTCTTTTCCTCTCTTCCTCTCCAAGGCACTCATATCTATAAATAGGGTGCCTCCCCTTTTGTAAATCACATTGAATTTTGAAGTAAAGAAACTCTTTTTGGGTGAGTCTAGAGTGTTCCTATATTTTCTCCGAGTCTTATCTTGGTAGAGATAACTACAAGTGGTGACTCCATCCTCACTCATCTTGGAGCTTCCTCCCCAAAGTGGCGTGATCACTCTTCATTTTTCTCCACTCCTTAAGCTTCCTCCACTCCTTACTCTTTTCTCTTCAATTCAACCATTACTCTTCTTTTCTTTTGTTCATTATCTTTTTAATTGTTCCGCCATTTTATCTTCATTTTCAATTATGTTTCTTCATTCCTTTGTCTTGCTTTATTTTCTGCAATCATTATCATCATCTTAGTAATTGTTTTTTTCTTTTACTCTTTTTAAGAGAACCTTCACACATACTTAACTAATTGGTTAAGTTCATGTCTAGTGGAAATCTTCACTGAGTTTCACCTATCATTGCTAATTCAAATCATAATCCAAATGAAAATCCTAAAATATGTGCAATTATAAAATCAACTCAATTGAATGAAGTGAGGAAGTGGTTTGGTATTGGAATTTCACCTAGAAACTAGGGGAAGTAGAGTGTTACTTCGTGGTTTTCCAAAGCTTAGTTCACTTGAACTTCTAGCTAGGAGAAGATTGGGACAAAAGATTGAACACATATGAATTTAGGAAAAGTTTCATTATTAAAATCAGGTTAGCATATACAACAAGGAGAAATTCATATTTATAGGTTTGGAGAGGGCAAGTTGACATGACACTCAAGCTACTCAAAACCTAACTTGCATGGAAAGTTAGGGTTACAATTAGAAAATTGGCCCAAGGCTTCTAGAAACCTTTTCTTGCACTCTCAAGTGAAGGTTTCTAGAGGTTAGCCATGCCTTCTCTCTTTTTGGTTTATTCTATTTTACGCTTGACTCAAAATACAATGCCTGAAATGGAAAACTATTCTTCTATTTACAATTTCTACAAGGCTAAAAGAAAGAATGTCTTCAATTGTGCATTATTGTCTTCTCTTCTCTTAGCCTGAGTCATGGTGGTTGGATGGTCCTCCACCAGGGATGAACTAGTATAATTTTGTAACTATTTATTTCTAATCTTCCTCAATTAAAAGCTAACATTGTTTTGGCTATAATTCGTTATTTGAGTTCAGGCTCCATTTAACACCCTTTTTGGAGCCAACTGCGCCTTCATTTATAAGTGTTAATGTGCTCTAGTTTGATGCATGGTATTGTGACTTTTGTATGGGTCATGTGTTGACTCATCTTGGCCACCTGAATTACAATTTTGACTTCTCGAATGAGGAAGGTTGCATGTTGACTTACAAGTTAGGGTTTTGATCTCTAAGTCAAACCCTAATTGGGCCCTAAAGCATCCCACTTATGATTCTAATTTTTACGAATAAATTTTTTAAGCTATACAAATATATTCGATAAGAAGGAAAATGAGGTCAAAAAATTCACACTCCATAAAGAAGTTTCTTATGATTTTTCCTTCCTCTTCTAGTCTCCTAGTCATGGCCTTAGTCAGAAGCCCAATATGTGGTATTCTAGATGGTCTTCCATTAGGCCCTCTGATGGAGGACCATCCTCACTTCCCAAGCCATCATACACAAAGTTAAGAGTAGAGAACAATGTCAAGATATAAAAAATAAATATTTTTCTTAGCTTGTATAAAATCTTGTAAAAAGTAAAGTATATAATTCTTTGGGTCTTGCATTTCTAGACCATTTCTAGAGTAGATTCTTAAATAATTCCAAGACACTCTAGAAACCTTGCTTATCATACAACCAATGGTTTCTAGAGAATCTTAAGAAGCTTGGGGCGACACCTTCTTAGACTACTAGAGCTCACCATGGTTAAGCTTGCTTAACTAGACTTATGGTAGCTTAAGGAACAAGTTACTTCCATCTTGTTCACCTAAATCACTCCATTTATTCACAAAATCCTCTCCAATTTTGGTGCATCTACACTCTCTTCCATTTCCAATTCAATTCACTCAAAGAACTCACCACACGGATTCCATCAGGTGAACCAGCGCACATCAAGATCCAAGCAAAAGTTGTCCATCTAAGTGCAATTTTTTTTCACAAGTTTCATGTAGTTTTGTATGTGTTCTTCAATTTTTCCTTGTTGTTTTCTTGGTGTTCTTCCATTCTTATCCGAATTCCATCGTTTATTTTCAACATTTATCACTTGTAATCACTTTCCACCGATTAATATCACAATTCCATCGTTTAAATTCATCAATTTTTTTTATCAAACACTTTGTAGTGTTGTCCGTTGCACATCCTTGTTATTTACTCTCTATTTTGACATTTCTTGTTGTTTTACTCAGTTTAATCGGTTGTTGTTGTGATTTCTTCTTTGTTTTACCATTTAATACCTTCAATATACAATTTAAACATTTTACATTACTTTTTATTCGGTCAAATTTACTTTTAACTGCTCCATAGTTCATCTGCATACAACCCTGCTAAGCAGTCGTTGTTCTTCGTTGTTTTGATTTGTTCCTAATTGTTTCTTGTTGTTTTTCTATGTTTGATTCCATTTCTATGTTCATTTAGGTGTTATGACCTGTTCCTAACTAGACAAGAAAATAATTAAATAAAAACTAAATGTAGAGACAAAAAATAATTAGTCACTATATTGACTAATAAAAAATGATTTAGCAACCAAGGTTTAAGCTATTAATATTTTAGATTCTAAATTAATATTTAAAAGACTAATTTAGAATATAAAGTAGTTAGTAGTTAAAACCTTGGTAGCTAATGATTAGATACTAATTTAGCACCTACTTTATATATTTTTATTAATAATAGAAACTACTTTAGATACCAATAAGTTTTTAGTTTATTAAATGGTCTCTAATTTAGTCAATATAGTAACTAATTATTTAGGTCTCTAAAGTTAGTTTCTATTTAATGATTTTCTTGTAGTGTAATCATTTCATCAATTGTTACGTTGTAATTTTGCTTAGTTTTGTCAATTTGATTCAAGTTTTCAGTTGTATACAAATTGTTTGATGAATTGCTTCTAGTTCACACCTTATGCTTGTGAAAAGTTCTTTGCATTTTTTTTTTCAGAAGTATAAGCTTTGGTACCATTTTGTTTTCAGTTTTTGAGTCTCTAAACTTTCTATTTGTTCATTATTAAGTCTCTTACATCAACTCCTTTGCATGTCTTGTAGTTTTGTTCATTAATTCATTGGATTCTTTAGGATTCCTTCCATTCCCAGATTTGTAATACTTTGACCTAGTTTTGAAAATTTATTCTGAATTCATTTTACGTCCAAACCTTTTGAAATATTTTGTATGAGAGCTTTGATATGATGATAATATCTAGTTAAAAAGACACGTCCAAAGATAAAACACAAAAAAGATACAAATCACAAAAGTTAAGATGTTAATGTCCAAGCATTCTAGTATGTAATTTTCACTATGTTTGAAAACTACTACACCTAATTTCTTTGTTTTTTTTTTTATGGAAATTTTATCACATATTTCTTATTGAGTTACCTTATTCTGGTTAAAATTTGAGCTTCAAATTCATAGTACGAATAATTTTTAGAACAACCGTTGTCAGCGCTGGAAGTGTGCTTAATTTTTTGTGACTAATTCTTTGTTGTACATCAAACTGTTTGATTTGTTTCTCAGTGAATAGACATATGTTTGACCTCAAATTTGTTGCATTTTGTCACTTGTTGAGTTGGGATTCTACGATAAAACTTTCAGCACAAAACACGCTCGACAAAAATTATTAAAATCCTAGAATAGTACCTACTAGTCCACTCTAGACTTTTGTTTTCTAATCCATTCTAGAGCATTTCATAAGTTCCTTTTGATTGTGCTAGCTGTTATTTGCAGCTTTAATTCTTAAACATTCCTTCCTTATCAACTAGAGAACTTGTATATGGAAGTAGTTGTAAATTAAGAGGCTTGAGAGGGTTAAAACCATACACATCCTCAAAAGGAGAAAGGTTAGTAGTCTTGTGGACTACTCAATTATAAGCAAATTCAATATGAGGAAGATATTGATCTTAAAAAGTCTTGTTACTCTTTAAAATAACCCTCAACAAAGTGGATAAAGATCTGTTTACTACCTTACTTTGTCCATTAGTTTAAGGATGACATATGGTAGAAAAAAGAAGTTTAGGTCCAAGCTTTTCCCAAAGAGTTTTCAAAAAATGGCTTAAAAACTTAAGATCCCTATCAAACGCTATGGTCTTGGGTAGACCATGAAATCTGACAACTTCTTTGAAGAATAGTCTAGAGATGTAGCTAGCATCATCTACTTTGTGGCATGGTATAAAATGAGTCATCTTGCTAAAACAATCTACTACCAAAAAGATAGAATCATAACCCATTTGGGTTCTTGGGAGACCTAGATTAAAGTCCATGCTTATATCTCCCCAAGGGCACTAACTATAGGGAGGGTGTATAGAGCCCATGAGGCATTATTTTTTACTTAGCTTACAAACAAGCTATGCATTTAGAACAATTTCTTTGGATGTCTACTCTCATGTGTGTCTAATAAAATCTGCTTTTCAAAAGAGATAAGGTTATATCAACTCCATAATGGTCAATGAGACCTCCCTTATGACTTTCTTTTACAAGAAGCTTTCTAATGGATCCTTAAGGTATACAAAGTTTTCCTTTATTAAAAAGATACATCTCATAAATGTAGAATCCATCAAAAGGCTTCTTGAAATATTATGCAAATTTGGATGCAAAATTATAATCATGCTCATGCAATTCCTTTATATCATCAAACCCTAGAATTTGAGAGCCCAATGAGACTAGTAATGCATGTCTACTAGATAAAGCATTTATGATTATAAAATCAAAAGCTTTGGACTAAACATGACTCTAGACAAAACATTTATGATTATAAATCAAAATGACTCAATTATAAGAAAATTGCACCGAACAAATTTAAAGAAACCTCAAGAAAATTGAAAAGAACACACAAATATGAACATAAACACCTAAAAGCACATACATGAAGGTTCGAGTAAGAGCAATGAATTTGAATCAAACAAAAAGATAAAAACACCAATTTAATCAATAAACATGTTCAAGACAATCAAGAAAAGTATGAACAACAAGAAAATTATAATTTTGTTTTTGAAGAAGTTACTTATCTTTTAAACCAAAGCTTTGATTAACATATGACGCAATCTGGTTTTTGCATGCTCATATGTAGATCATCTTCTTCAATGTTTTGATTTGAATTTCCTTGATGGAAGATGAATGACAATAAAAGCATTTACAAAGTGTAGAAAATTTCAAAGAGGAGATGGAAATTATGAAGTTGAATCTAAGTGAGGTTCAACCAACACTTAGACAACTCTAGAGAGAACTTTGATAAGTAGAAGTGTCTCAAAAATTAGAAAACAATTTTTCACTCAAATCAAAGTTAAAAAACATATACAAAAGACTCCTATATATAGGAGAAAGTCTCTAAAAATTTCTCAAATGAGATTGAGAGAAGTGTCACCTCCTTATTGGTGAAAATCCTCTCCATTGGGGAGAGGACATGTGGACCTTCATGCCATCCTTGCCTATTTTTCTATTTGCACCCTTTTTTCCCCTATTTTACACCCTATTCTCTTTTGTATTTACACCCGTATACAAGGTCCAAAAATCATTCATAACTACCCTATACAATTTTTACAAGGCTAAGAAGAAGAAGAAAAAAACTCTTCAATTTATTCGTGTTCCTCTCCAATAAAGTTTGATCTTCGTCTATATTCTTAGCCAAATATTTAGAGGTTGGATAATTTCCACACTCAGTCCTCAACGTAAGGAACTGTATTGAAGAGCATATATCAACTACAGATAAGACCAAACTATAATATATAAATATGTTCAAATCTCACCTTATTAAGTAAATTTTGCGAAGATGAGTTAAATTTAAATTTTACAATTTTTAATAAATATAATAATTGTTAACTTATTTTCAATTACCTTAAGAAAATATTTCTTAAATTAGTTTATAATTTACTCATTTTTTTTTGTAATTTCTTTTTTATGTTGAATTATTATATTTTTAAATCATTCTTCATTTGGTACTTATTTAATTAATTAATTTTACCTAATCATAGAGCTTGTAACCTTTTGGATTTTATGTTAGAGCTTAGGTTTGTTAGAATATATGGCCTTAAACAAGAGGGTGAATTGTTTTATAAGAGATTTTCGCAAACTTTAGAGGTATAATGAAATTCAATGCTGAATTACAGAGAAAAGAATCAAGGAAACAAATACCCAAAACTGTTTTAAGATGTTATCAGAAAAACAATTGGTTGTTTTGTCGAAACAATCGGTTGTTTTTATTAGCAGTTAATAAGAACAACTTAAAACATATATATGTGAGATCAGGGAAAGAGAGAATCACACAAACAGATTTATACTGGTTCACTCTTACACCAAGAGCTACATCCAGTCCCCAGAAACCACTGGGTAATCCACTATGCAATCAAAACCAAATTACAAACATCACACACCAAAGTAGTGACCTTGAACCCCTCAAGAAACACACTACCTTTGGCAAACCACACCAATAATGTTGATCTTGAACACCTCAAGAACACAAAACACTCCTTGGCAACACAACTACAGAAATACAGTAATCAAGGAAGAAGGGAATAGAATACACCTGGGTATTACAAAGCTTAAAGTTTAGAATTACAACCCAATCCTATTCCACACACTTAAGAATGATCCAAAGCTCTTTCAAATATTGGAAAAACTGTTTTGATAAACTCTTTCTCTTACTCCAAGATTAGGAGCGTAAAACCACCTTTATATAGACCAACCAAGTGGTCAAAAGCATTTAATAAAGGAGCCAAGTTAGTTAGGATCATTTAAAATATATTAAAATCGTTTAACATAATTTTGTTAAGGTTTTCAGGAAAACAATCGATTGTTTTGTCGAAACAATCGGTTGAATTGACTTGACAACAAAGTCAAGCTTTTCAAAACCTTTTTCAAAAACTGCTAAGGTAAAACAACCTGTTGTTTGAAACAACTTGTTGAAATTTTGACGAAAACACATCTTTTCAAAAGGTTAAAGATTCAAATGAACTTGGATCATCTTAAGGAGTGAATTAACAAGTTTCAAACAACTAGACAACACACACACACCCAGTAGCAAGGTCTTCAAGTTTTCCTCTTGGATTTGGAGACATCAAAGCATCTTGTTCAACAAGGTTAGCTAATTTATCAGGTCACTACATCAAACATATATATATATATATATATTTACTGGACAAGAATGCTCGGGACGGTCCAGGTGTATTTGGGGGAAGTCTGCTTGGCGTTTGGGCTCTAGAGGTGGGTCAGGAGCTTGGCCCAGATAGGGACCGACCCAGGAAAGGTAATTAAGATAAAAGATAAAAAAAATATTTTATCTGTTGTGATATTATTCTAAAGATGAAAGATATAATTGTTATTTTTTAAATTTGTTATCATATTATTCTGAAGATAAAGAGATATTTTATCTCTTGTGATAATATGCAAGTTAGTTATATATATTTTATCTGTTGTGATATTATTCTGAAGATGAAAGATATAATTGTTATTGTTTAGATCTGTTATCATATTATTTTAAAGATAAAGAGATATTTTAGCTCTTGTGATAGATAATATGCAAGTTAGTTATATATTAATTAATAGTTGTTGAGAATAAAAGAGGAGCACCCGAGAATAATGGTACACATGTTAAACAAAATGTTCCTCTGCAATTAACACCTGAAGATAAGTGGTGCTCATGAGAAGGCAGTTTTCTGTTATTATTTTATGCTTTTAGCAGAGATTATATTATCGTGAGTGAAAGTTGTTAGGAGAATAACTATAAAAGGGGCTTGAGACCCCGGTAAAGGAATGTTGTTTCCAGATACTAGATTGAAACTGGATACTTATCTTATTTTAGTAAGCTCTTACTAATTTGATCGTCGAAGTGTGATCAATAGGTAGATCTCCCTCTGTCCCAACAAAGCCATGTTCCAAGACAACGAGAAGACGCAGAACAAAATCTAGAGGAAACAGGTTAGAAGCGGAACTTTCCACTCAAGTCAACCGGCAAGAAAGTCAACCGGTAAAAACAATATTATACCAATTTTTTAATGACATTGACTATTTTAAAAAATCAGAAATGTTACTAAAAGAATAACATAAATGTATAAACACATTTTAAACTAAATTTTAAGGTAAAAAATACTAGAAAAAATAAACAGATCAACAAATATGGTTATCAGAACATAGAAAATTAGTTATAATAAACTTACATTATAATTAAAAGAAATACAATTAAAATTAACACTAAGTAATAAACTAACATTACAACTTTGCAAACAAATAGTTCACTTATTCATATTGCAAACTCAAAATTAGTACACAAGGTCATAAAACCAAGACTCAAATATCATTGCAAGAAAAAGCCTTCTTAATTAACTTATGGAAGTTGTTGTAAGATGATCCACCAACATTAGTAGCTTTGATTGCTTTCTTCTTCCACTCTAAGGATTTATGTCTTATTTCCTTTCCTTTTTCTCCCATGATCATTTCTGTTACAAGCTCAGTTATCTCTTCTCTCTTCACATCTCGATTAATTTCCATTCCTATCTCCCAATTTGCACATACATACCTTGAATTTGTGAGTTGATCAGTAAAAAAAGGCCAACAAATCATAGGCACACCAGCATATATGGCCTCAACTGTAGAATTCCAACCACAATGGGTTAGAAACACACCAAGAGATGGATGAGAAAGCACTTTCTCTTGCATGCACCAATTTGTTATATATCCCCTATTCTTGATCTCATCAAAGAACTCTTGTGGCAAAGATGCAGATTCATCTGTTACTACATCTTCCCTCTTTATCCATAAGAAAGGTAGCTTGCTATTTGCTAGCCCCCAAGCAAATTCTTTCAACTGTTGCTCTGTCATTACTGCTATGCTTCCAAAATTAACATATACCACTGAGCTATGTTCCCATTTGTTTAACCATGTTAAGCAGTTTGTGTCACTCTTCCATAAACTTGACCCAACTGGCATGAAACCCTTTTCTTTCTCGGGAAAATGGCTACCAAGCAAGTCAAGTGGACCAATGGTATATATGTTTGGGTTATGAACCCTGAGAACCTCAAGGCCTTCTTCATCCAACTCTTCGAATGTGTTCATGATGATTGCAGACGATTTCAAGCAATCTTGTGCCTCGAATTTCAAAAAATCAAACAAAATATCATCCAAAGAACTGACTCTGATGAAGGGAAGGTCTCTTCGTCTAATATTACTCAGTCCAGTAATCCAATCTATTGTTATATTCAAAGTCTCATCAATCCCCTTTTCATCTGAAAATTTCACAAAAATAAATTATATGATATAAATTATCATTTTGGAATTCGGAATCTTAAAAGACGACTTACATAGTTAAATGAAAAATGTGTATATAAATTGTCTTTAGTCTTGTCGACTCTCGATTTTTAAACAATATGAGACTATATAATTAAATTAGATAATATTTTAGATATTAAAAGAAATATTTGTATTAAAAGTGGTTTCTGTTAGTAAAATTTATAAACTAGTTTGTATTTAATTAGTTACCAATCAATTTAGATTCTAAAATTTATTATAATTTCTTTTACATATTAATAAGTATAATTAGAATAGATTATAGATGATTCTGATATATTTAATTTTATAAAATTAATTTAAAATTAAAATTTACATTCATTCATCACTACAAGAAAATCATGAAATACAAACTAAGTTTAGACATCAAAATAACTATTTGCTATAGTGACTAAATTAGAAACCATTTTAGATACTAAAAAAAATTTTGGTTTCTAAATTAGTTTCTATTAGTGTTAAATAGTTTCTAAATTGATATCTAATTAGCTATCAATTATTTAAATTCAAGATTTGGTAGCAAAAACCTTAGTAGTTAATTAGATACCAATTTAGAAACCATTTAACAATTATAGAAATTAATTTAGAAACCATTTAACAATAATAGAAATTAATTTAGAAACCAACAAGTTTTTTAGTTTATAAAATTTTTCTAATTTAGTCACTATAATAACTAATTATTTTTTTCTCTAAAATTAGTTTTTATTTGATGATTTTCTTGCCGTGTATATATTATAAAATATTTTTTATATTTAATTAATATAAGATCTCTAACTCAATGTGAAATTGTTTTTCTTATTATTTATCAAAAAAAACTAAATTTAAACATAGGCAGCAACAGCAACTAGGAGGGACATAAAGATAAAGTTGTACCTGTGAATGGAACCAAGCCTTGTTGAAGGAGTTCATGATACTGCAAATATCCCAAATAACCACACACTGAGGCTGTCCAAAGTTGAACTTCTGGTATGCCCAAATCCCTTGCAACTCTTCCAGCAAACCCCATAGTCCCATCTGCAAGCACGCAAGTAACTGGAGGCACGTCCACTGAACACTCCAGCTTCAACACCAACTCTCTGAAAGGGCCATAACAAGTTTTTCTGGTTGAATCACACAGTAATGGAATGTTCTGAGTTGCATCTTTATCAGAAGGTGGCAATCCATCGGGTATGGTCTCGTACACGAAATCTGGTAGACCCTTTACAAATTCTTCTCCATGGGACTTGATGAAACGCCTGTGGTTGTACTCGCTGTTCACAAAGGTTATGTAGAAACCCATGCAACGAAGGATTTTGGCAAGTTTCATCATGGCGTTTACATGGCCCTGTGCAGGGTATGGCACACAAACAATGTGAGATTTTGGAGTTCGAGGTGACTCCATCTTTGGATTCAGTGTGGAAATATGAACACTTTTATCTTCAAATAACAGACCTCGAGACAGCACTTATCAGAATGATGTGTGTGAAGGAAATATAAGGGAATTATATAGATTAATGTTTATTTGACATGCTCATCTTATAACTTAATAAATATTATTATTTTAATATTTTTAATAATTTTGTTAATTTTGAAAGAAATTTCAACTTTTTATATTTTGTATGTATTTTTTTAAGAATTTTTATTTTATTTTTTTATTACAAATATTAATATTTTTTGTGGTTGAGGATGGAATTGGTTGTTTGAAGTATCGACAATGATCCTTCCACAGGTTCACCTATAGAAACTTTGTTACGATTTCTCCTTTCTCTAAGGCTTTGTTTGGATTAGAGAGTGTGAGAGAGTGAAAAGTTGAGGGTATGGGGAAGTGGAAGTGTGAAGAAAGTTGAGGTTGTTTGGATTAGGGTATCTTAGAATGAATATGTGAGGAAAGTTTATTAAAATATGTGAGTGATGTGATGGTTGTAAGAATATTTTTGAATTATTTTGAATTGTGTAAATTGTAAGATTACAAATTTACCCTTATGTACATTAATATATTTAGATAATTTTAATATTATTTATGATTATTTACATTATATATATTTACAAATTTACTCTTATCTTTAAAATATTTAAATAATAAAATATGAAATGTTTTGTAAAATTTAATTTAACTAAATTTTTATACTATTTTTATTAATATATATAGGCATTTTTATTTTATTAGAAATATATTTAATATTTTTATTTTTATTTTTATTATAAATGATTAATTTTTTTTGGGTGTGTATAGTTTATTTGAAATAAAATTAAAATAATTGAAATTATTTTAATTAATATTTATTATCATTATTTTAAAAATTTATTTTAAATATTATTGTTATTTTAATATTTATATTATTAATATAGTTAATTTTTTTATTAATATATAAACTTTTTTATAATTTTAGTTATTTTTTTATGTTTTATTATATGTGAATGGGATAATTAAAAAAATAGATACCAAATTAGATGTGATTAATTTACAGCAGATTTTAGAAAAATATGGGACACATGCGTAATTGCATACATCCTTAGGTGACTTTCTCTCTTCTCTCCCTTATTTCTCTGCACCTGAGAGAATAAGCCTGAACCTTTCACCACCCACTCTTCCATTCTCTCATCCTCCTTCATAGGATGCGCCTTCATTTCCGTCCACAGGAACACTACTCCCCTGAACCAAACAGGCACAAAACGATAAGGTTGAGTGTACTTCTCAACACCTCACGGGCTTTGATTATTAAAATATAATAACTCTTATATAGTGATACGTTGATATCGTGAATATTAAAAACATATCCTAACATTCTAAAATATTAATATTTTAATTATTTTATTTTATTTTATTTTTTAATTTAAAATATTATTATATTATTATGAAGAGTTGTGGCCACAGAACTATTTGTAAAGTTTTCCGTATATTATATTTTGTTAGTAAGTGTCTGCAAAAATTTTAAACTTGTGGCCAGAGGACTACATACAAATTGACATGTCTTATGACCACACGAATTTATTGTAAACAAACAAACTAAGCATAATAATAAACTTAATGAAATTTTAGTTTTACTATAGTATTTTGATAAAAACACAAAAGTCATCATTTTAGTTAAACATGACTTTATTTTAGGAATATATTTTTTAAAAAGGATAAAATCATTTTGTACGTCTTGTGTTTATATATATATATGGTTGTTGGTGAATTTTAGCATTACTAGAAAATCATTAAATCATTAATTAGATAAATTAATTTTGGATAAAAAATAATTAGTTGTTATATTGATTCACACTATTTTAAAAATTAAAAAAAATTATTGGTATCTAAATTAGCTTTTATTATTAATAATTTATTTTTAAATTGGTATCTAATTATTAGCTAACAAGGTTTTATCAATTGGATATCAATTTAGAAAGAATTTATCAATAATAGGAACTAATTTAGATACCAATATTTTTTTTAGTTTCTAAAATAGTATCTAATTTAGTCAATAAAGCAATTAATTATTTTTTGTCTCTAAAATTTATTTTTGTTTAATGATTTTCTAGTAGTGATCGGAAATGTGGTGGTTTTTCGCTATTGTGAAGAGAAATCAACCATGGTAAAAAAGTTGAAATGCCCTTGAATTTTTGCATACAATTTGTTTGTTTAGGGACTGAATAATCAATTATAAAGTATGGATAATCGATTATACTTAAAATTAAAATATATAATCGACTATGCCAAACAAATAATTGATTATGTCTTATTTTTTTCATATGTATTCAATTATACAAATCTAGATAATCGATTATATAAATACTATCTCACATCTTTTCTCTTCACTATTTTGTTTTTATAAAAACACTCATGTTAGGCATCACTATGTCAGCTAGGCAGATACCTCAAGTATCAACAATCATCTGTAACCACATGAAAAAAGTATTATTAAAAAAAAAGAAAAAGAAATAAAGAAAGGAAATACAAACAAATATGGGAAGACTAGACCAAAACTCATATATAAAAACCTTAGAAAAACGATATTCAGGTAATTTGTACCTATTAATAAAGAATTCTAAAAAATGACTAGAGGGAAGTCTATTATACCAATGAAGTTGTTCTCTATGAATAAACCTTAACTTAGCAAACTAATAAGAACATGCATTACCTTCACAAAAAATGTGAGAAATCCTAAACCTGATTTTTTCACAGTAATCAAACCAAGTGTTCCACCTATTACGAAGAATCCAATGAACGTTAGTCCTAGCAGTAAATGCAACACAAACCAAGATAGAATCATATTCAAGTCATAAACTAGTAAGCCCTATCTTTTTACCTTCTTTAGTGACATGTATAATTTCATAAAACTCAACAACCAAAGCAATATGAATATCAAGGAAAGCAGAGAAACCACCAATAAAATCCTTCATACTTCCACGAAAAATACCACCACAAGCAGCAAGACTAGGAGAACCCCTAGTAGCACCATCCGTATTAATTCTAACCCAATCAGGTGAAGGAAATTCCCATGTAACAGGAAGAGGATGAAGAACTTTGCCACTACGAGTATTAATATCAAAGAACTTAAGCACATTGAAGTTGAACATATCATTCCTCATAGATCTTTTAGACGAATTACCCATTAGGCAAGTGAAATCCTTAATGGTGGAAATGGCCCTAAAAATTCAATCTTAACATGAAATCTAGCATAATTTCTCATACACTATATCATCCAAATAGAGAAGGTAATTACAACAAGTTTAATCAAATTAACCAATGGACTACAATGACTCTTAATAAAAGAAAGGAGATCATCCACATTAGAGAAATGAGAATTAAGAAAAAAATATCGACCACAACTCCAAATATGCAAAACATTAGGATATTCAAAAAATAAATGTTGAATAGATTCTTCCTTCTTTTTACAAAGAGTAAACATAGAACATAAATGCAAACCTCTGTGTTGAATGTGCTTATCCGTAGAAAGCTGCCCATGAAAAAAATTCCAAAGTACAAGAGTTTTTGGAAGGAGGAATATATTAAGATCAAATGATCTTACCCCAACCACAAGGAACTCCTGGATCTAAGAAAAAATTCCAAGTAGAAGTATCATGTTCATTCCTAATCATGATATGTTCAAAAAAATGATTCACTTGTTGTAAAGTCGATGAAATAATCCAATCACTACTATTCGAAAATTGGGAAACTATAGTCCCCATGGTTCCAAAACCATCAGGTACCCCTGCAATGTTGATAAGTGTCTAATTTCAGTAATATTTTATATTAAAATATAGGCACTCATGACGATTTATTACTAATTTACATATAAAATAATCTCAAATTTATGAATTTATACCTTTTTCCAATTTTTATGAGCTTTATTTGAATAAGAGCATTTTATTACAAAATTTGGTGTTAATTGCAAATTTTTAAGGAGAATTGAAGATTTGGAGTAAAGGAGAATAAAATTTTAGCTAAAAAAAGAAAGCTGGAAGGTCCCAGAATGGAAAAAGATGAAAAAAAAAACTATTTCACAATAGGAGTATCTCGCTCAAGCGAGAATGCGTCAGAAAGATTGGACCTATTTTATGTTTTATCATTTAGCCCATTAGCGCGACATAGGAAGCGACCTAACCCTAGAAAAATAGGATAAATAGGGGGCTAGAGGCTCAAACCTAGTGTGCCAGATTGAGAGGAAAACACCATAAAGTGAATTGTAACCCAATTGAGAGAATGGAAGGTGCTAGAAGTATGCGTGGCTAATTCTACCCTTTGGGATTGGGAGTACTCTGCTCGAACTCTTATGTATTGAGGTGATATCTGATATTAAAATGTTCAGTTCTTGATTGATTATTGGTATTGTTGTTTTACTTCTAAATTTCCATGACAAATAAGGAGTCTTAAATCTAACCGAAAGGTATTTTTAGGGTTCAAACCCAAATAGTAATACTTAACATATTTGAGTGCTAGAGATAGACTTGAAGTGTTAATTTCCATTAACGTCTGAGTGTGATTCTAAGTTGTTTTTGTAAGTATGCGAGAAATCGATATAAATGAATTTTCTATGAGCATCAATTTCAATCAAAGAACTTAATATTGACATGTTAATCAAAAGACATGAGAGTGAGAGAGATGAAACCTAATCCCTATTTTTCCAATTGAAGCAACTAATTCTTTTTCTGTTTTCTTATTGATCATTGCCAATGAAACCAATTCAACACTCTTTTTAAGGTTCTGTTCTATAATTAGTGATTATTGTACTTGATAGTTCATTGTTCCTTGTGGAATCGATATCCGTCCTTAGGGACAATTATTACTTCTGACAAACGCGGTGCACTTGTCGTAGAGGGTCATCATATGTTTGAAAAACAAATAGAAGAGTAGCATTTATCATACAAGAAGTTAATAACAGTACATGTACCAACAATCCAAGAGGTATGTTCAAGAATTGTGTCATAATACTGTTTAATTCCAGGCCAAATAAAAGAGGATTTATAAGCCAATCTGAGTTGGTACTTAGATTTAAGAACTTTGGCTTTCAGGAGAAGAGACTAAGGCTTATTACTATAAGCAAAGTTCTAAGTAAGCTTGATAAGGTAAGGATTATTTTTGTACTGAAGGTTATTAATATTCAATCCTCCATTCTCAAAAGGAGAACAAATCTTAGCCCAATTAACTATAGATATGCCTTTTTCATAATATCACCAATCCAAATAAAATTTCTGGTCCACTACTTAACTTGCTTAAGAATAGAAGCAAGCCATTTATACACATTAAAACTATAAGCAAGGAAACTAGTAACCATAATATTAACCAACTAGATCCAACCCATCATGCTAAGAAATTTCCCTTACCAAGACGCAAGCTTCAATTACCTTATCAGCCAAAGGTTGAAGAAACCTGAGCTTGGGAGCACCAACAAAGATAAAAGGTAAAAGATCATGACTGTAAGAAAGATGACATTGAATTTTTGTAATGAATCTTGCATAATTATCCATGGCGAAAAAACTACTTTTAGAATTGTTAACATATTAACCAAAAAAATCACCATATTTTTTAAGAAAAATACTTAAATTTAAGAGACTTATTATCAGCCCTACAAAAAATAAATACATCGTCAACATATAAAATGTGAGAAGGAATATTATAACCTTTAGGGCTAGCCATATGCAGAATCCTTTTATCATTCACAAGCTTAGAAATGTCAAAAGGAGAACAGATCTTAGCCCAATTAACTGTAGATATGCCTTTTTTCATAATATCACCAATCCAAATAAATTTCTGGTCCACTACTTAACTTGCTTAAGAATAGAAGCAAGCCATTTATACACATTAAAACTATAAGCAAGAAATCTAGTAACCACAATATTAACCAACTGGATCCAACCCATCATGCTAAGAAATTTCCCTTACCAAGACGCAAGCTTCAATTACCTTATCAGCCAAAGGTTGAAGAAACCTGAGCTTGGGAGCACCAACAAAGATAAAAGGTAAAAGATCATGACTGTAAGAAAGATGACATTGAATTTTTGTAATGAATCTTGCATAATTATCCATGGCGAAAAAACTACTTTTAGAATTGTTAACATACTGACCAGAAAAATCACCATATATTTGAAGAAAAATACTTAAATTTAAGAGACTTATTATCAGCCCTATAGAAAATAAATGCATCGTCAACATATAAAATGTGAGAAGGAATATTATAACCTTTAGGGCTAGCCATAGGCAGAATCCTCTTATCGTTCACAAGCTTAGAAATGCCTCTGCTCATAACCTCCTCCGCAAGATAGAAAAGTAAAGGAGATAAAGGATCACCTTGTCTCACACCTCTACAAAACTTCCATTTATTTTAATAGATAGCATAGTTGATCAAAGAATAATACTAATCCAACTAACAAATGAAGGATGGAATCCAAAATGTTTCAAAACCAACAATAAGAAATTCCAACTCATAGTGTTAAATGCTTTATGAATATCAACTTTATAAGCCACATAACCTACTCTTACTTTTTTAGAAAGCATGTTAATAGCCTCATAAGCAATACCAATACAATCATGAATTTGTCTACCCTGCACAAACCCATATTAATTAGGAGAAATAATTCTAGAAACCACCATAACAAGCCTCTCTACAAAGATTTTGGAAATGAACTTAAATTTTGAAGTTGGCAACAATAATTGGTCTAAAATCTTTAATGGAATCAACACCTAGAGTCTTAGGAATGAGGGAGATCACATTACTATTCATCCCAGTTAGAATCTAGTTTTGTTTAAAAAATTGTTGAATAGCTTTGCAAACATTAGTCTCAATAATCTCCCAGCAAGAATGATAGAAAACACCACCAAAACCAACAAGACCACGAGCACTATTACCATTAAGATTAAAAACAACATTCTTGATTTCTAAATAATTAGGAGACACTAGTACAAAATATAAAAAGAACGACCCTTTATTTAATGTGTTTTTACGGTTAGACATTGTCATTCAAAACGTTGTGGCATTTTTGAAATTAACTTCATTTAAGAATGCGGTTTTACCTAATAGTCACATTCTTAAATCAAAGCGCTTTGAATAAGAATTTAACTTTACCTAATAGCTGCATTCTTAAAACATTTTTACCCTAACTCTGAAGCGTGCCACTTACGCTTTCATACTTGCTTTCTTCTTGGCGCTTCGTTTTCTCTCTATTTCTGCTCTCGTCTTTTGCGAGCCTTCATTGTCTTCTCCGTGCCATTGTAAGTTCATTTCGAGCTCTTTTTCTTCTTCACCATTTGTTTATATATATTTTTTGGTTTCTCTTGTTTGATTTCTTGCATTACTCGAAGGTCACAGTTGTTTCATTGCCTGCTGTTTGGGTTTTTATTGTGCCATATTTGCTCCATTGCTACTGTCGCCACCGTTGTTGTTGGTCATGCGTCACTCTTCACCACCACTGTTGCCTTCATGCACAAGGTTGGTGGTGTTTTAATATTTTAAGCTTTTTTTAATGTTATTAATTAATTTATTTTTTTATTTATTATAATTTTTATTTTTTTAAAATTTCTATTATTTTTGTTTTTAGGTTAGAATAGAATTATTAAATTATTAAATGGTAGATAGATTTATATTATTTAATATTTATAATTAATTTAATAATTTTTAATTTGTATATTTAATATCTATTATAATTTGTATTTATTATTATTAGTTCTTAGGTTAGAATAGAATTATTGTGTTGGTATTGAGTCTGAGGGTATTCGACCCTCGACAATTGATACGTGCTGGTATTGAGTCTGGGGTATTCGACCCTTAGGAAACATGATATAGAACACTCATTAGAAAACACCTGAATGACTATTACAGAATATAATGGATCGAAATTGGATTAATTTTGTTTGCATAGCTAATGAGTACGAAAGAGGAGTAGAAGAATTTATACAATTTGTGCAACGTAACACGAATAATAGTGTCCATGATGGAGCAAAGATTAGTTTTCCATGCGTTAACTGTTTGAATTAAAGGATACTGGATGTTAAGAAAATTTGGGAGCACCTTCTATGTGATGGGTTTCTTCGATCTTATACAACTTGGAAATAGCATGGTGAATTATTTATCATGTGTTTTCGTAACTGAAGAATATGTGGGGTTCACCATGGATGATGTAGTACATGATCGATTGGAGGACATGATTCATGATGTGGGAGCTGAGTCTTTTGCAGAAGCGCAAGGATATGGAAGTATGTCAAGCGATGCAGAGACTCCATTGTATCTTGGATCAACTAACTTCACTCGGTTGTCGGTGGTGTTAAGATTGATGAATTTGAAGGAAATAAATGGATGGACTGATAAAAGTTTCATGGAATTGCTTCAATTGTTGAAAGATATGCTTCCAGAGGGAAATACTCTACCTAATCGTAATTATGAGGCCAAAAAGATTCTTTCTCCAATGGGTATGGAGTATAAAAAGATACGTGCATGTCCTAATGATTGTATATTATACAGGAAAGATTTTGAATTGTTGAAAAGTAGTCAAAGGTGTGGGTTATCACGTTATAAGTTGAAACAAAAAGATGATGATACTATTGAAGAGATAGAAAAACATGGACCCCCAATGAAAGGTATGTGGTATCTTCCCATCATTCCAAGGATGAAGCATTTGTTTTTATCTTTCTCTTTTCATTGTTTATCAACATTTATTCTTCTTTTTATTGAATTATAGTGTAATAGACAAGCAGGGAGCTTTGAGTGTGGTTATTACATTATGCAATGGATAGTTACCATTGTAAGACTAGGCCTTAAAAGTGATTGGGATGAGGTAACATGATGGTAAATTATTTTTATAGTTCTTTAATATATATGTATCTAAACACTAATTTATGTGAACCTTGTTTTGTAATGCAGTTCTTCACGGATGAGCGACCAATGTCTTCGGAAGCCATAGAATATGTGAGATATCCTTGGTCACATATTTCCTAAATTTTTATAACTCTAGGATAACTGATGAATAGTGTAGGAATTAGATAGATAGATAGATAGAAATATATTATTAGTGTTTATAATACATTTTTATTAATATATATAATTTGATTCTCTTAATTTATTTATTTTTCTGGTTGGGTTATAATTAAAAATAGTCGTCGTCTTTTAACCTTTCTGCACCGGTGACATTTAATCAACATAATATTCTCCTTAGAGGAAACCATGCAAAAATATAAGTACCAATAAAGTCTTCCATATTACTAGTAGTGTGAGCATTAATATTAGAATCAACATAAAGATTTCTATAAAAATCCAAAATATGATCCTCAATGAGCTTAGGATCCTCAATAACACCATTATGAGTTCTTAATATAAATCCCACTAGAATTATTTCTTTTCTTTACCACAACATGAAAAAAAAAGCAGTGTTTTTGTTCCCATCTTTAAACTAGAGCATCCTAGCATTCTCTTTCCAAAACAAGTATTGACAATGAAAGGCATGATCACACTCCTCTTTAGCAATCCTTTCTTAACAAATAAGCACTTTCGGTGGACTAGCAGTCTCCAAACTGTGCTGGATAGCAAGTAGGGAAGTCTGATTAAGAAACACTTCATTTTGAACATTATCAAAAGAATTTTTATTTCAGCTTTTAAGCTCAATTTTTGACCTTTTAAATTTATGTTGCAAAATATACATAGGACAACCAACAACAGTAGTTTTCCAAGAATCATGAATAAACGCCATTCACGATTTATCCTAAAGCCACATATTAAAGAATCGAAAAGCGCTAGCCTTATATAAACAATTACTAAAAGAAAAACTAGAAGTAATAGGGGAGTGATTAGAATAATTTTTATCAAGAACTTGATAAGTACAAGAGGACCATTCATCCAAACACTCTTCATTACATAAAGCTCTATCAATTTTTCTATCAATTCTCTTTAACCCTCTCCTCCCATTACTCCAAGTATAACAAGGATCAGAGAAAGGCATACTAGTAAGATTATTATTATTAATCCAATCAAGAAATTCATTACAGGAAACCTGATTAGGAGCAACCCCACCTTTGTAATCATCAGCCGAAATAACAACATTAAAATCTCCCAAAATGCACCAAAGGTCACTCAAGAAGCTAAGATCCCTCCACAAAAATCTTCTAATCGAGTATGCGTTAGATCCATAAACCCCTACAAAGCTAAATCATTTATCATGAAAAGGAAGTTTATGGAAATACACTGAGAGTTAACCAGGGTTTGGACAAGATTAGGGACAACCAAACACCAAAGCTTAGCAACTTTATTAATGGTAGGAGAATTAGCAACCAAATGCAGATTAACATAATTGAAAAGAGCATCCAAAACATCCGTGTAAGACATCATGGGTTGAAAACAAGAAGAGGTTTATGTTGTTTAAGTAAATTAAACAACATCTCCACCATCTTTTGGTTTGGCAGGCCTCTAGAATTCCAAAAAAAAAAAGAAACCTTCATTGCAACTTTTTGGATGGAACTGCCTTAACAGTTTTTTTGGATTTACCCACCCCTTTAGGCGGTCTCCCTGACTTTCTAGTGGTATGTACAATATCGTCCCCATTGGCCTCACTATGATCAACCCAAAATTTAGATGCCACCTGATTTTATGCAGTTATCTGCTCATTATGATGTAAATCAACAAATTGAGTCGGGATAGCTGCTTACCAATATTAGAGTCGTTTGTGACATCTTTTTCTAAACCAACAACAATGAAAAAGGATTTTTTAAAGCCAACATATTGTTATTAGGAGCTTTGGCAGCAACAAGTGATTTTTCCTTCATAGGAGAACTCTTCCTTGGCGGAGATGGAAAAATCGTACTATCATAGTTGGCATCAATAAATTTGGAAGCAGTAACCTTATCAATAACATCTGTAACAACTTGTGAATGCGAATTAGCTTCTACAAAAGGTGATTTTATAACCTTGTCATGTTCAGAAGTGGTGTTTGACAAATTCTGCCTAAGCGATGACCTATCATGATCTTATGCATCCTCCAAGGGAGGCATATCAGCAAATATATCCTCCCCACATTTGTTTTATCAAAATCAAGTTGCCCAACTTTAGTGCCACTAGAAACTATGGTTGACAGATTTCTAGTAGAGCTATAAAAGATCTTATTTTGAGAATAAATCATTACATTAGAAGTTTTTTTTGTGTATACTCTTTAGGTTATTTCTGAATCACTGGAGCCCCCACAGATTTCCCCTGCACTCTATTATAGTCAGTATTTTTCTTGTTTTGAGAAGACTTATGTTGAGGACCAACAACAATAGGATTCTGAGCATTAAACACATGACACCGAGCAAGATCATGCCCAATCATCTTACAATGAGAGCCACCCATATTCTACATCAGCTACAAAAGCAAATCCTGAACGTTCAATCAAGAACTAATTAGGAAGAGAGGATAAAAGATCAATATCAAGAAGCACTCTAGAAATTAAAAAAAAAAAAACCCTTATTTTTTTTCGTGATATGATCATCAGAAGACATAGGGTACCAATTCCTCTAGTAATAGAAAATATAGCCCTTGATCTCCAATATTCTATAAGCAAATTGTAAATTCGAATCCAGATCTGGGTTTTAGTGCTTTTCATAGTAGATGGGACAAAGTCTTTTGTCCAAGCAAACAAACCCTAGAACCCACCTCATGTCCTCTGAAGAAGAAAACTCAAACTCATAAAAAACCTTGTCAAGAGGTATAACTTTCCATGGTTCAAGAGCTTTTCACACAATTTGTAGGTTTTTGGTTAAATCAAGTTGTGTGAGGGGTTGATCACCCTTAGATAAAATAATCCTCCTAAGTAGATGATTCTTGCAATCTTCAAGACCCTTAAAGTAATCTACCTCCTCAACCCGAACAACAACCATGTCTCCCTTAATACAGGGTGTTGGCAACTGGGCAATGATTTTTCTTTGTTCTTGTATAACATAGGACTTCTTAATTGAAACCACTTCTTGCTCCTTCAGAGAACCCCAAGGTATCAAGAAACCTACAGGGGGCTCTCCCATAATTGAACCTCCAAGACTACCACATGCGTCCAGTTCCAAGACTCACCCACTAAGAGAGTTGCACTTCCGCGCTCGCCAAGAAAACACAACCCTGCGCAAGAACTGCAAACGCGCTCTGCACCCGCACACTTCACCTATTGGATAGCTTTAGTCGCGACACTGCACACCATGCACCACGAACCAAACACTGCACAGACCACGCACCAACGGCTCCCCCCAACACAACAGTCACAGTCATTGTACCCTCCACGTAGACCCACCTTCCTTCATGTAGAATGACACACCACCCTCGCTCTTGCACAACCTTACGTGCATTATACACACAAACGAGAAATGAACACGCTTTCCACAAGAGAGGCACAACTCCGTCACTCACAAAGTTGTATACCACTATCTAGTCCCCCTCACGCATCGCGACACCAACACAAAATCAAGAAAAACTGCCCCTCCACTTAGACCTTTGGAGACCCCCTCACGTAAGTAAATGAATGTAACTTAATTGTGTCTAAAATTTCCTAGCTAGTTTCTTTCTGCATCCCTACATTTTTCTTCATGCACCCCATAATTTTATAAATCCTGAAACTGACCTTCACCTATTATTTGAATATGGGATCTAGGAGTGTGCTACAGATTCATCAATCCAAAAGTGAATCATGTTGTTTTCTGAATGAGAGGGTGTTCTGGAAGCAAAGTTTGCATAAATTGTTGATTTCCGGATTGCTGAATCTAAAAGCCTAATTTCTATTACGAATTGGTGGATTCAGCGTGATTTTTTTCAATTATGGATTTCTGAATTCAAAATGTAAATTTTGAATTACGGATTGGTGGATCCGGAATGGTTTTTTCAAGTATGGATGTTCTACATTTTTTTATTTTGAATTAACACTGTAATTCATGTACTACCGAAAGCACCAATCTAGAAGATTACCGGATACACCAATTCAAAATTTTACCTGAAGCGTCAATCCAAAAATTTACCGAATTTCATAATCCAGAATGAAAAAAAAAATAAATGTACAGTTTTATATAGTTTTATATAGGGACAGTTTTGTCTTTGCACCACCTTGTGGGGGTGCAAGAAGAAAAATGTATGGGTGTAGGAAGAAACTGCCAATTTCCTATTTAAAAGGTTCTGAAAATAAAAATGGATAGGCCTAAACTGAAACATATAGTGAGCCCATAGAAAGTCCATTTCATAGAGGGTAGTTTCTTTCTGCACCGTTACAAGTTTTTTCCTTCATCCCAAAATGTTGTGCAAAGACAAAAACGTCCCTATATAAAAACTGTGTACATTTATTTTTTGCATTCCCGAAATCCGGTAAATTTTTGGATTGGCGCTTCCGGTAAAATTTTGGATTGGCGCGTCCGATAACCTCCTGGATTGGTGCTTTCGATAGTACATGAATGACAGTGTTAATCCAAAATAATAAAAAATGCAGGACATTCATAATTAAAAAACCATTCCGGATCCACCAATCTGTAATTCAAAATATGCATTCCAGATTCAGAAAACCATAATTGAAAAAAAATCATTCCGGATCCACCAATCCGTAATAGAAATTAGGCTTCCAAATTCAGCAATCCAAAAATCAACAATTTATTCAAACTTTTCTTCCAGAACACCCCCTCATCCAGAAAACAACATGATTCACTGACGGATTGATGGATCTATAACACACTCCCAGATCAAAATTTCAAATAATAGGTGAAGGTCAGTTTCGAAATTTAAAACATTATGGGGGTGCAAGAAGAAAAATATAGGGGTGTAGATTGTCTTATATGTCTTAGACCATCTAACATATTATGTTCATCAAATTTGTGTGATATGTTCCTTTTAGCTCAGAAGTTCAACTCCTTATGGTTCAATTGTCTTCATTAAAGCTTCATAAGTTAGAAATCTATTGCAAAAAAATATTAGCTTAAAAGGTTAACATGGTCATTTCAGCATATTTCCATATTTATCTCAATAAAATCAAAGTAACAACCCCACACTTATCTTTTAAACCAATTCCCAAAACAATTTCATAACTCCTCAAAACTTCAAGTCAGGTTTATGATAGTTTTTCAAGTTTTAGAACTTGTAATAAGCTGAGAAATTATTAAGAAAAAGGCTAATAAAGCTTAAAGGCGTGTACAAGGGAAAATGATACAAGGTAAGGAAATTTTGCTAAGTAGTGCAAATAAAAAATGACCTAAATCATATTTTATGCTTTTTCCATATTTGATCCAAAATGTAACTTTTCATGAAAAACTACTTAGACTTTATATATTAACATTTCAATCAGTTTTATGATTCTAAACAAGGACTAATGAGAACAGAAACTATTGAAACTTGGTTTAAAGAAAAAACATGGCATCAAAGTCGATCTGGCCATTTATCAAAATTTATTTTCTTTAATTTTATGTAATATTACATTGAGTTAATAGATGAAACAATACTCATTAGATAATCTTATGACATGAGCGCTTATATGTTTTGATGATAAAAAAACACTATAAGGTGTATTGTGATATGACAAAACTCATTCATGCGTAGTACAAGATCAAACAAAAACAAAAGAGAGAGTGAGCAAGACTCACTAGACAATACAAAAAGAAAAATGATGTTAGGCGAAATAATATAAATGCTTATCAGACGATTTAGTCTTCATGTTCATCCTTGAAATAAATTATATATTCAAAGAAGAACATTAAAAAAAAAACCGTTGTGCATAAAAGGACCAATAGATAAAAAAAATCACACAAGATGAAGCACTTGTCAAAACATAGAACGTATTACACGAAGCTCGTTGTGAGAACACATCATATGAAGGATCAAACAATAGAGTTGAGAATAGTCATATCAATTGATCCTAATGTTGGAATAGTTTAGAAGCTCACATCATATGGAACCCTTTGGGCAACACATAGCATATTCATATGTTTGCAAGCATCAGGCACACATTGGAAACTATACATATCAAACGAAACAAGAGTTGTCCAAGCGTCAGACGAAATATGATAACTACGGAAGTGTCCATGCAACCTTTACATTCTTATAATGATTTATGACACTGTGTTTATGATTTCTAAATTATAGAAAACATTATTTTTCAAATACGATTAATGGATTAAATGTTCTAAGAACAAATTTGATTAAACAATATATCACTATAAAAGCTTTCGAAAAGAGTTTAAATTATTTTTGTATCAAAAGTTTTTCGAAACACAATTAATGAGATGATATCTATGTTAACAATTAATTGTTCTTCAATGTTCTAAATCATTGTTAACTAGAGAAATTTTTTTAACACAAAATTAATTGTGAAATATCTGAGTATAGAAAGTTCATATAATTAACAAATATTCAAAGATATTATTTCAGTGAGTGTGGGCTCCATCCAACCCCCCCTCTAGAGCCAATTGAACCTTTATACAGTTCACTTCTTATTATATTCATTATACTACATTTACTACTTCTAAAAATATTAATGAAAGAAAATATCAAAATTCTACTACTACTATTAATAAAAAAAAACAAAGAATAAACTTTTAAACATTTTTGACTTATTATAAACCATTATGTTGAATTCATTCACATAGTCTATTCTTCTCACATATATTAGCTTGTACCCATATTCCATGGAATATTGTTGAATGTATGAAAAGGAAAATGTAGGAACATCAGCACAAGTAATAGCAAAATCAGTAGGTACAATAGTACTGTTATCGCGAGTATGAGTATCATGATCAATTATGGTAGCAATTGTTGCATTCAATTGTTCTATAAAAAGATCATCACCTGCATTAGTAGACTCTGGATTTTTTACCAAATTATCAAAAATGTTAGAAGAAATTTCAGTAGGCAGAACGTTGGTATCAACATGAATAGAAACATCACTTGCATCAGTAAAAGCATCAACAAAATCAGGAAGAGTAATGTCCTTGATATGAATAGGATCAACAAAATCATAAACAGTAAAATCATTGTGTGTATGAGCGAATAAATGATCAAGAGCATTAAAATCATGAACATAATCAGGAAAATAAACTAATACATCGTCTAATTAAAGCATCACAAACACAATCAAGAAAATCAGTATGTATATTAGTACAAGGTCAGTTTGTTGAAATAAATTCATCCAAATGAATGAAAAACAAGTGATTTGGTGATGAATTTAGTTTCAATGACTGTCATTGATGAAATAATTGATGGTTAGACGATACTAGATTAGTAGACTATGTTGTAAGGGTATAAGGTAGTGGATGGGTAGATGATATTGAGACTGTAGACGTTACTGGGTGGTTAGATTATGTAAGAGTGGTAGATGTTATAAGAGTGGTAGACGCTAATGGGAAATTAAACTCTATAGGATGGGTAGACGTTATGGAGGCATTAAACATTGTAGGATGGGTAAACGCTATGGAAGCATTAAATGCCATATGATGGAAAGACACTATGGAGGAATTAGACAATGTGAATTCATTAGACGCTATAAAGGCATTAAATTCTCTAGGGACGGTAGACGCTATAAAGGCATTAAACGCTCTAGGGACGGTAGATGCTGTGAGGGTATTAGACGGTATAAGAGTTATAGACGATATGGAGACATTATGATGGTAGCAAACGCTATTAGGGTAGTAGATGCTCTAGGTAAAGATGTTTTGATGTTAGACTCTATAATGTTAGATGATGTATGGGTAATGGATATTATGGTGTTAGACATTGTGTTAAACATTATAATGTTAGACGATGTTGGGTTAGATGCTATGTTGTTAGGCAATGTTGGGTTAAACGTTATGGTGTTAGATGGTGTTGGGATAGACTTCATTTTGATGGAACACAATGTTGTGTTAGAAAGTCCATTAAAATCAGTGTCTGCACCTTCGAATGACATGGAAACTAAATGTATGACAGAATGAATTTTAGAACATATATCACGAACATTAGAATCAGAAGTGCATCATGCATTGGTTTCTACTAACCGTGCTAAATAAAAATCTAAGTTTATATCATGTTCAGACTCTTACACTTTTTCTTTTTCCTCCTTTTCGAGGAACTCGTGCTTTTTTTTGTCCTCTTCAATTAACATAGACTCTTCAACCTTTTCATTTGCAGCAAATGACATCATATTTACATTACCTAAAACATCAACATAATTATGCACACAACGAGTCCATTGATTAATTTGATTCTAAAATTTAGTTTATCTAACCTCCAAATCTTGATGTACTTTATGGTTTATTTTAGTCATTTTCCTCAACATCTCTTCCAAAGTTGACTCTTCAACAATAGGAATAATATCCTCTATATCAACTTGTACGAATTCTTCATTTGTTGGTATTGAATATTCTTGAGAAATTTGTTGAAAACGTTGTTCAAAATGTGAGTACAATCGTTGCTCATAATACTACTCAAAATATGGGTCACTGGCTATATGGAATGATCAAAGTATGGCTCACTATACTATAAATATTACTCATAAAACTGTGAAGGTTGATACAAATACAACTCACAAATTGATTGCTAAAAGTATGACACTATGCATCTGATAGTTGCATTCTACACAAGGTTGCTCAAAGTATGACCCATAATATGACTCATTAGATTTCTTATAGTATGGTTTATAGTTATGTTATTGATCATAATGAAATGTGTAAGTCAATAGATGATCCAATGCCCATAAGACGATCTCATCATATGAGTGTCTATATGTTTTTATGATAAAAAAACACTATAAGGCGTGTTGTGGTATAACAAAGTTCACTCGTGTGCAATATAAGTTAAAACAAAAACAATGAAGTAGAAAGCAAGACTCATTAGACGGTACAACAACAGAAAAGTTTGTTAGACAAAACAATGGCACATACTCACAATAGAAGAACCTAAGACGATAAAGTGGATAAAATTGTCAAAGAAGAGCTTTGATGACTCCAAATCATGGATTTCTTGAAGGCTGATTGTAGCTTAGTTAGGTGTGTTCTGGGGTAGTTTGAATTTTTTAATTCACTCTTAGTTTGAATCCAAAGTTGGTTTAATTCAAATCTTTTTTAAAAGAGTGTTTTATGAAGAAGCAGAAAAATAATCAGTTGTTTTATTGTTTCAATCGGTTGTTTCATACCTAAGGACTTTGAAACTGGTTTTGGCAGATTTGAATTTGGTTGACTTTGCAATCAAACCAAATCAATCGATTATTTCGACAAAACAACCGACTGTTTTTTTAACTGTCTTAACATAATTTTGTTAAGTTGGTTAAATCTGCTTTAAATGATTTGAAACTGATTTGTCTTTTATAATAAATGTTTTCAACTTCTAATTGGAGTATATATGTTCTATTTTACGCTCCTAGCATTAACTTTACAAGATCAGATTGTGAAATCAAGTTTTCTCCAAGATTGTGAAATCAAGTTTTCTCCAAGATTGCTTAAGGCTTTGGATATTTCTATAAGAGTGAAGTAGGACTTGTTGTGTACTTTGATTTAATTTGTACCAGGTGTGGTCAATGTTATTTCTTTCTTCATTTGTAATTCTGTAAGTACTCGTGTTCACATATTCAGAGGGTGTTCTGATTTGTGGTGTGATTGTGGTGTGTCAAAGGAAGTGTGTGTTCTTTAGGGGATCAATATCACTTCTTTGGTGGTTGTGTGTTTGTAATCTGTGATTGATTGCATAGTGGATACCCAGTGGTTTCTAGGAACTGGATGTAACTCTTGGGATAGGAGTGAACTAGTATAAATTTGTTTGCGTGCTTATCTCTTTCCCTGAACTCTTTAATATTTGTTTTAAGTTGTTTTTATTCACTACTGATAAAAACAACCGGTTGAATCACAAAAACAACTGGTTGATTTTCTGGAAATCAACTTAATCAGTTTTGTTCTTTGGCTTCCTTGATTTCTTTGTTTGTGATTCATCATTGGATTTCATTATACCTTCAAAGTTTGCGAAAATCATTTATAAACAATTCACTCCCTATATCATAGTATTTCACTGAAAATCTTCGGAAAAAAAAACATAAATATTTTCTATATCATAGTTTTTCGAAATATGTTTAGTGGAATAATATACAGGTTAAAAGTAATTATGCTAAAAACGTTATAATTTATTATTAACTTGGAAATGGTGTTAAAATGATTTAAATGTGACAAATCTTAGAGAATAAAGTCTCAATAATTCACAAATATTATAAGATATTATTTCAGTGATACTCATGAATTAAATTATAAATTATAATGTTCACTAATACTAATTTTGTTCCCATATATTGTCAAATGGACTTAAAGATGAGTATAGAGTTAAAAGCAAAAGTTTCGAAACTTAGCGTCTAACACGACGATGACAGAGTAAAGGATAAGGGTGTCAATACAGGTTGATCGTCCCCTATTGGCCTGCCTCTCATTAGGGATGGTCTACTGGCTTTGGATTGGCCCGCTAGCCTGCGAGCCTACCCATATAAAAAACTAAAATTTTAATAAAAAAATATTAATTTATTTGTAATATACATAAAAAAAAGTTGGAGGAGACAATTTTTTATTTTTTATTAAGGTGTTTCTTCCTTCACCCATCAAATTTCTTCTTACACATCATCAATTTCAAAATGTAATTGCCATAACATAAAGTCAATTCTGGAAATGAAAATTTAGAATAGGAAAAAAATTCTGAAGTAACCTTTCCATAACAACTATTTTACCTTTTTGGAATCTAAAATAGTTATTTTGGCTTTCGAAATTTAATTTTTGAGATTGATGGGGTGCAAGAAGAAATTTAAGGAGGTGTAGGAAGGAACACCATTTTTATTATTATGCGGGCTAGTGGGCTGACCCACCTTGCCCCGTACTTGGTCCACGCGGATTGTGTGTTATGCACAATGAGCCTCAGTATGTCATCAGGCCAAAATAGTGAGTCTGCCCTGGATGCCACCCCTAACAAAGGAACGCAAATTTTATTGGCATTGATTGAAGAAGTTTAATAATATTTCAAACAAATTAATACAACAAAGGAAGTACTCTAAAGATTTTCCAAGAGAAGAAAACACATTAAAGACGCATATTTGAACTTTCTTATTTCAGGATCTAATATGAAAGTGAAGTTAAATAGTGCAAAATTGAAAAGATCCAATTCCATATTGATTTCTGGAATATAAATGGTGTTCTTCTACTTGTTTATCAAACATTGCAAGGGTACCTGATGGTTCTAGAATCCCGATGACTACAGTTTCCCAATTATGGAATGGTCATGATTGGATTATTCCTTTTCCTTTTACAGCAGGTGAAACATTTTTTTGAACATATCATGATTAGGCAGGAACAAGATACTCATAATTGGATTCTCAAAGACTCTGGCATTTCATTCTCAAATCTACTAGGAAATATTTCTTAGATCCAGGAGTTCTTTGTGGTTGGGGTAAAATCATTTAGTCTCCATATATTCCTCCTTCCAAAACTCTTGTACTTTGGAAATTTTTTCATGGGCAACTTCCTACGGATCATCACATTCAGCACAAAGGTTTGCATATATGTTCTATGTGTACGCTTTGTGAAAGGCGGGAAGAATATATTCATCATTTATTTTTTGTATGTCCTAATGCATTGCATATTTGGAGTTGGGTTCAACAATTTTTCTTAATTCTCATTTCTCTAATGTTGATGATCTCCTTTCTTTTATTAAGAACGATGGTAATCCATTGGTTAATTTGATTAAACTTGTTGTTATTACCTTCTCTATTTGGATGATATAACGTATGAGGAATTATGCTAGATTTCAAGTTAAGATTGATCTTTCTAGGGCCATTTCCACCATTAAGGATTTCACTTGCCTAGTGGGTAATTTATCTAAAAGTTTTATGAGGAATGATATGTTCGACTTCAATGTGCTTAAGTTCTTTGATATTAATACTCGTTGTGACAAAGTTCTTCATCAACTTCTTGTTAGATGGGAATTTCCTTCATCAGGTTAGGTTAAAATTAATACGGATGGTGCTGCTACGGGTTCTCCTAATTTTGCTACTTGTGGTGATATTTTTCGTGGGAGTATGAGGGAGTTTGTTGGTGGTTTATTTTCTTTTCTTGATATTCAGACTGCTTTGGTTGGTGAGTTTTATGGAGTTATACATGCCATTGAAGAAGCTCAAAAGATGGGTCTTACTAGTTTATGGCTTGAATGTGATTCTGTCTTGGTTTGTGCTTCATTAACTACTAGGACTAACATTCCTTGGATTATTCGTAATAGGTGGAACACTTTCCTTGATTACAGTGGTAAAATCAGTTTTAGGATTTCTCACATTTTTTGTGAAGGTAATGGATGTGTTGATCAACTTGCTAATTTAGGGTTTATTCATAGAGAGAAATTTCATTCATATAATAAGCTTCTCTCTACTCTTTTCTTAGAATTCTTTATTAATAGGTATAAATTACCTAAGTATTGCTTTTGTTAGATTTTTTATATATGGGTTTTGGTCTAGTCTTCCATATTTGCTTGTATTTCCTTTTTTTTAATAATACCTTTTTCATGTGGTGGCAGATGATTGTTGTTACTCGAGGTGTCCGCCTAGCTGATATGTCAAGTTTCACAGTGATGTCTAACATGATACCTTTTATAAAAAAAAAAGCTCAATTCACAGAGTTCATATATATGGATAAAATATTTAAAAATTGAATACATGTCAAAGATGCAAAGATTTCATAGTCAATATTTACATATTGGGCGTTTACTATGTGGAAGATTATGAATAGTGCAGAAGAAGAATTTATTTGATTCAAAATTAATTAGAGCCTTAAGGATCAATGAATAGAGTTCAAGAAATATTGAATGTTTATAAAGACTCAAGAATGTGCATATTACTTATAAACATTTTGAAAAGCCTTGCAACAATGAATTGCATAGAAAAGAAATAAGAGAGTGTACAAATAAAGTTATACAGTTGTGTTTAGAATTGTTCATAGAATTTCTTAACTGCTAGAAGAGAGCAACTTGTGAGAATTTGAGTAGTGTGCTTAACCATTGTAAATCCTTCACTACTATGAAGTATACCCTTAGAGCTTTCATTGTTCTCTCTGAATGAGAGTGTTTCTCATTGTATTGAGAGGTCTTGATCTCAGGTGGAGATTAAGACAATGTACCTTGAGAGGGTAGAATACTTGGTGAACCTGTAGAGGTTGAGAATATTGGAGAACTTACAGAATCAATTGTACCCTCAAATGAAGAGTAACTTTCATATGCAAACTAATTATTAAAAGATAGTAAATCCATATCTAATGTTACGAATAAAATAGAAAATAGTTAGAAAACATAAATAACCAATAGACTAGACATGACTAGACAGTTTGGAAACTTAGAAAAATAGATGATCTACAAATAAGACTATTTATAACAAAGTGTCTAATCAAGAACTTTTGGTAGAATGCTATAGCGAGCAAAGAATACTAAGGAAAAATAAAAGAAGTAAAGGAGAAAATTAACAATGCGAACATAACAAGTTGGTGTTCTCGACAATAACGCCATTTTGAGTACCACTTACTCGTGTATGGTTTTTCAAACAAAAACTAAGCTTCCCCTAATGTAGTATAAGACTAACCTAGGTCTAATCTCCAAAGACGAATCTCGTACAATTCCCTTGCTTCATATTCTCATTAATCAAATTAAAATTGTGGGGTAGAATTGAATTCGTGAAAACAATAATAGTAAAGAACAAAAAATAAAGTATGTGAAAAACAAAAGTAAGTAATCAAAATAAATTGAAATTGAGTAAAAGAACTGAATGAAAATTGTAAAATAGGAATTGAAACTTTATGTAAATTGAAAAGTGGAATTAATATGGTAGAGAAATAAAATTGCAGAAACAAAACAAAAATAGAGCATGTATTAGATTATGAAAATAAAACTATGCTAGAGGGTTCAATTCATACATGAATGTAAAGTGAATTTGAAATACAGTCTAAATTTAAAGCAGAAGGTAAAACATAGATGAATTTGTGAAGTGTGAAAACTAGGTACAACCATCAGACTGTCTAATGGACAATCGTTTACCAAACCAATAGTTGTACAAGTGTGGAACTGAGCATCTAACGAAAAATGTAAATGACAAAAATGTAAATAAAAGAAACTATAAGCAACAAAAATTTAAAAGAAACCATAGAATTTCTTAAAGCAAGAAACGAGTGAAATGAAATAGAGATCGACTAATGAACTAAAATGGGAAACACTAAACATAGAACATGGCTAAAATCGAAATTGCATTTGAAATATAAACATGGAATTAGAAAGGCAAGAATTTAAGGAATTGTCGTAGAGAGAAGAAAATTTCATTCAAGAAATGTGAGGTAGCAAACGGAAATCATGGTCAAGTCTTCTTCAACCTTGAATGCAAGAAATCCAAATCTATATTACTTGTTTAATGAAGAAAACATAGAACCAATTAATTTGTATATTCCAAGAAAACATATAACCAATTAATTTGTATATTCGAAGAAAAAAATTCTCAATCGAGAATATATTTTGAAATGATTTGAAAGAAGAAAACAACTTGAATAAAACAGATTAAACCTAAGTTCGTATTCTCTTTTACCCATCCAGAATTCCACATGTAAAGTTGTAGAAGCGAAAGCAGTAAAGAAAAGTAGAAGACGAGAAAGTAGAAGAACTCGAATATACAAAATTGAATTGCATTAAACTGTAAAAATAGAAAAGTAACTAACTACCATTTATTCCTAAGTTGGCGTAAACGTAAGTAAATAAGCATATCTTAATCACATCTAAAATTCCTATTTCTAAGGTTATAAAACTACAAATCCATGGAACTAAAGTGAAACAAAACTTTAGTGCATAAAATAAATATATTTGACAAAGATCCTATATTAGACTGTGTTCCAGCTCTTAGACCATCTAACACACTTTATTCGGCAAATTTGTGTGATTTGTTCTTTTTCGCTCAACACTTCCTATCTTCATGCTCCAATTATCTTCATTAAAGCACCATAAGTTGGAAATCTAATGCAACAAAGACCAGCTTGAAAGGTTATCATCATTGAATGAATTAATTATTTTCAGTTGAAAACATAGTTTTTATACAAGATTTATTACAACTATAATTTTTTATAGAAAATGAAAATTCTATGCTAACTATCATAAATACCAAAGATAAAAGTGCTTAGAGAATGCAATAACTCCATAAAAACATGAACAAATCAAGTGTTATCACAAATATGTAGATTTGATACATGTATTGCAAGTTGAAAACATACAACTTGTGTGTTATTGTAAAAAATTGATTGAGGATTACTTACTTCATTTCCAACATTGTGTTTTAACACACGAAACTTGACACACATTCATGACCCATTCAACCTTTTATAAAGAGACGTGCATCACCTTTTAATGACGTTGGAGATTCAATCCCCACAGATGAGCACACATGATTGAACGTCACATTTAATGGGACCTGACATGCATTCATTACCCATTCAAACTTTTGCAAAGTGATACAAAACATAGATAATTGCACGGCCTTTTAATGGACGTTGGACATTAAATCCCCAAAGATGAACACACAGGAATGAACGTCACATGAACAAGAGCTACCACACATTCATGATCCCTTCAGCCTTCTGTAGAGTGACACTGAAAATAGATCAGTGGACTATCTTTTGATAAACCTTGGAGATCAAATCCCCATCGATGAACACACAATATTGAATGTCACACAGAATGAGACTTACATGTATTCATGACCCATTCAACCTTTTGCAAAGTGATGTAGTGCATATATTAGTGCATCACCTTTTAACGGATGTTGGAAATTAAATCCCCATAGATAAACACACGGGATTGAATGTCACACTGTATGGGACCTGACATGCATTCATTACCCATTCAAACTTTTGCAAAGTGACAACACATAGATCATTACACCACCTTTTAACAAACGTTGGAGATTAAATCCCCACAAATGAATGCACACAGGAATGAATGTCACATTGAATAAGACCTATCACACATTCATGATCCATTTAACCTTTTGTACAATGGCACGACAGATAGATTAATGCACCACCTTTTAACGAACCTTGGAGATTAAATTCCCAAATATGAACACATAGTATTGAATGTCACACTGAACGAGACTTGCCAACATTCATGACCCATTGCCGAGTGATGCAACAAATAGATCAGTGCACCACACTTTAATGAACATTGGAGATTAAATCCCCACAAGATTGAGCATCACACTAAATGAGACCCGACACGCATTAGAGACCCATTCAGCCTTTTGTAGGGTGATGTGACACATAGATTAGTGCACCACCTATTAACGGACATTAAAGATTAAATCCTCATAGATGAATGTAAAGGATTGAACATCACACAAAATGAGACCTAACAAGCATTCAAGACCCATTCAGTCTTTTATAGAGTAACACATCACATCGCATAGATTAGTTCATCACCCCACAGTAGATGGTCCATATGATTCAAAGTTATTTAACATATAAGAATCAACTATTGAAAAAGGACCTCGAAATTCCACATTATTATATATATATATAATATATATATTTATAAAAAATTCTTTAAAATTTATCTATTCATAAAAAATATTTATATAATTTTTTACTTGTCTAACTAATTAAATTCTACTTACATAGGATTTTGGACGAAAGATACAACGATTAGGATTTTGTGGGTATTTGGTGGTTGTTGCCACCAGCTATCATAACAGTCAATGTACGATTACAACTAGACCTTAGTAGGTGGTCCTTTTAGTACGGAAACACATGGAGGAGACTTTACAACTTGCATGTAAATTTTCTGATAATAAATTATAATTAAAAAGTTACCTGATAATTTTCTATATATATATATATATATATATATATATGCCTTTACCTATTTTTTTTCACCTCATAATAATTTAAATTGTTCGTTGATATTTTAAAGATGTACTCTTATAAGGAGCACATGAAAAACGTGGTACCTAATTTTTGTGGATTCTAATAACAATCATTTTGGAGCATGATGAAGCCTGATATACATGGCACTATCAAAGCCTTGGAATCGAGATTTATAGAGTATGGAATGGTTAGTCTGTGATTTAAAAAAAAAGTTCTTATTTAATAAAATTAAATAGGTTTTAGTTTTTATGTATCTGTCTAATTGACTTTTTAATAAATAATTTTGTCTTTTTTTAAAATAAGTAATTATTTTAAAATTGGTCATGTTGTTTAAGTCTTTTATATTTGTTAAATTGATTGTCCTTTATTTTCTTTAATGTAATAAATTGTAGTTTATTATTATTTAAATAAATACTTAGTCTAACATTTTTTTTATTAATTCTATATATGTTATGCGTGAGAATATATATTGATTAATGGGTGCATTGGCAGCCATAAAATAGTTAGGTGACTCTATTCATCGATAATGAATTAAGCATAGTAATTTAGATTATTGTACGATAAGAGAAGATCATATTACTTATATTTGTGTAATTTTGAGAAATTGCCAAAATGGATAAATTTGGAAAAATTAAACAATGAGTGAATTTTGTTTAGATTCACAACTTTGTATTTAAGAAGTCGTATTTAAGAAATATGACTTAAACTCTCTCATACAAAAACTAAAACTTTGATTTGGTTTTTCTTTCTTTCACATAACTCATGAATGTTGAAAATAAATTTATCAAATTTTTTAATTTTCTGATAATTTATTGAAGTCACGTAGGATAAAGATGATTTTTAATTTTTTTTAAAGTAAAGTCGTACCTAACAAATACAATTTTGGTAATTTTATTTTTGAACTAAAGTCGTACATGATTTAGCACACATTCAATTTTTTTTAATTAAAAATTATTATTTAGTGATATATTTGTTCCGAGAATTTGAATATACTAAATAAGTGGTAATCACAAAGGTTTCCTAATATGTTTTTAGGAACCATCAAGACACAGAGGAGAATGAGAACAAAGTTTCTTATCATTGATATTACAAGTTATTGTAGAGTGAGATTCATGGAATATAAATCGAAGACATTTAAGTTGCTTCACATAACAAAAGAGAATATCGAAGGAGATTTAATTGAGAAGAGAACAAGTGAGAACAAGACCAAAGACGCAAGACAAGAATTTTCCTTATTCATCGTCTGATAGCTAAATGGCCAGTACAACATTCAAAAAGAGTATATTAAATAAGATATTTGAAGAACAAGTACATGACTAAATAAAGAGCGTAATTCACGTTATGGAGAACGTGATTGAAGGTGTATCAAATAATTCACATCAACATTCCAAGAAGAGAAAGAAATTGAGAATATGTGTGACACAACAAACAAAGCAAATGCTTCCATACTCCGCGTCCAAGATAAATACAGTGAAAGAATTTGTGACAAATATATGATTAAAGATTCAAGTCACAAAATTTAAAGGGTTAACGTTCACATTAAAAGATTATAAAGGAAACAATTCAAATTATTTCATATACCGAAAGATATCAAAAATATAATCAAAGCAAAAGTTTTCATATTTAGCGTTTGAAGATAATGAAGATGATGAATAGCACATGAAATTAAGGATACCGTCATATGACATCATTAATTATTCAACGTTCAATTTTTGGTGAAGGGTTTTGAGCTTTCAACTTGTTGGTGTTGAGAAAAAGGACTCTTCAGCTTCTTCTTTGAGGTGCTATTTTTCATAAAGAAATTATAAAAGGGGGAGGAGGAGACAAGAGATTTAAATGCACAAATTTTGATATTCAACATCACAAAGTTTCAAGGAGTTCATCAAGATTGGTTCCATTTTCATCATTTATTCTTAATTTTTTGTATCATAAAACCTTTGTGTCATTTTTTTACTTTTGGGTTGATTGGGAATTTTCTACAAAGGTAATTCCAATAGACATTTTAATAGTTTCACATTCATTAATGGTGTAAGTGCATCATTGGGCTCTTAGTGTCAATTGGACTTGCACCTTAGGATTCGACTAATTTACTATTCACTAGCATTAATTTTCGTGCTTTATTTTTTTCTTTTATTTTCTTCCTTTATTTTCTTGCTTTGAAGTCTCTATGATACATAGGTTTTCTATTTTGTTTCTTATTAGTAGATCTTCATTTGATGTATAGTTTCATTTGTGCATTTCACACACTCAATTTCGTTTATAAAATTGTTTTGAAGTTCTTTGAGGGAACTTGTGTTAAGAACTATTTAAAGTAAGCTCTGGCTAGGAAAGTTTTGGTACTTAAGTAGTCCATTGTGACTCACCTCACTTTTCTTAGAGTCAACTTAGAGAAAGCTCATACTTCGATCTCTTCATTTACTTCATAAAAATATAAAAGATATTTTTAAAAATGTTTTGCTCACTCAGGTTGACATGTAAATTTTTTTTATAACATTTTTAGTTTTAAGTCAACAATTGGTGATCCGTCACATCAATCTAGTATTCATGGTAATCTTCATACTCAACATTGTAATGATGTCCATGACACACTAGCAACACAAACAATAGAAATTTCTGATTGGAAAATAAATGTTTTCTAAATCTATGGTTTCTCAAGAGAGGGACAAAGAAAGATCTAGGATTCGATATAGGGATCATAAATATAGAGAGGGATCACATATAAAAAATACATATTATAAGGATCATTCCTTCCCAAAATTATCCATCAACTTCCTAATGGAGAACCATCTGATAGGACTCACTTTGGGCCTCTAACAAGGGTTATAGCTAAAAGGTTGGAAGAAGAAGAAGGAGCTCAGAAGACTCTCTTTTGTGGAGAATTAATTATTGATTGATCTTCCAATTTATCTAGCCTTGTAAAATTGTACAAATTAGTGTAGACTTTTATTCTGGGTTTGTATTTAGAACTTTTCATGTTATATATGTATTGGGCTAATTAATGTAGGGTGTAAATAGAAAAAAAGTCTAGCTAGAGTTACAATTGGGTCTCCTTGGACCCTAAACATCTCTAGTCTATCTAGGCTGCACAAATAAAAGTATGGAGTAAGGAACTTGAAGAGTTATTTCCATGCAAAGAAGAGGCGCCCCAAATATATGTCTTGTTTGGAGGGGATTATATTCCTATTCTAAAGTTGGCTCATAAATACAAAGCTAGAAAATACTATTCTACTTTTTACAATTTTATACAAGACTAAGGCAACCATTATCTTTTGTATTTTTCCAAGTTGATCCTCTGCACTTAGTTGAAAAGAATGGTGGCTTTAGTATAGATGGTCCTCCATCAGGTTCCCCTCCTTAGGAAAGGATCTGACCTCAGATCCGACTTTTATGATCTTTAGCCACCATGATAAAAAAAATCAGCATATTCCTCCCGATTCAAAGATCCACCTGAAGAAAGTTTTTAATATGAAAAGAATACAAAAGATGTGTAAAGGTTTTTGTTTGCGTTTATTATTTGGAAAAATAATTTTTAAAAGTTGAAATAAGAATAGAAAAATAATTACCTCTTTCAAAAGAAGATTGTAACATGCAAAGAGGTTTGGTCGAAAATGATATAAGAAAAGTAAGAAAAAGAAAAATGGAAGAAGTAACATTTGCTTTAAGGTTAATGTACCCCCTTACATGAGATATAGTCAAAATGAACCCAAGAAGTACTCTTATATTTTTCAACCTTATGAAGTTTCTTAATCTTTTGATTTGATTTTTTTATTTCAATAAATCTTTCACAAGAATTTTCAGAGGAATTTATTTTCTTGTCTGGTTCAGCCTCAAACAAAGATTTTTCAAAATTGAAATGTGTTTGTAGTTGGTTTCCCAAAAATTGAAATTTGTTTGTAGTTGGTTTTCCACTACTTGTGAAGGTATTGAAAACTATCCACAAAGCTCTTTCCTCTGTAACTGAAAGTAATTTTATTAAAATAACTGTAGTAAACAACTGTATTATGAAATGTCTAGGTTGTTCTAATAAAACATCATAAGCTTCTACAAGCACAATGTGACTTAATTTTTTTTTTATTAGTGTCCTAAATAAGATTTGACTTTCACTAGTTGACTCCCAACTAAATCCCAATCATTTTGAAGTCAAAAAGGTTTATAAGATTGAGAAGGGGCATCCATGTTGTGTTTCAACATTTGAATAAACAAATTAATAAAACTACAACTATCCATAAGAGAAAATCTTTTAAAAAGTTGACAATTATTTTGAAAAACATTTTCTTTGTGGAGAGTATCAAGTTGATTAACATTCCTGAACAAAATATTTTTATCAAAGAAAGAGTCATTGGAAACAATATGAAAAATACTAGAACTAGACTTTTCTCCTTTCTGCTCATTATTAATCAACTTTTCAAAAGATTTCTACATATTTTCTTTCTTTTCTGCCTTTTCTCTTTCTATCTTTTCTTTTCCTTTCTTTCTTTCTCCTTTCTTTGTCTTTCTAGTTTCTTTCTCTCTCTCTCTCTCTCTCTCTCTCTCTATCTCTCTCTCTCTCTCTCTCTCTCTCTCTCTCTCTCTCTCTCTCTCTCTCTCTCTCTCTCTCTCTCTCTCTCTCTCTCTCTCTCTCTCTCTCTCTCTCTCTCTCTCTCTCTCTCTCTCTCTCTCTCTCTTCATTTTCAATGATTTTCTGTAAAGCGATTTGATCCGCTTTGACTAGAGTAGGAGTGAGAGGGCAAAATATGAACTTTTTCCATAAATGATAAGTGTCAAATTTCAGTAATATTTCATATTAAAATATAGGCACTTATGAGTATTAATTGCTAAAATAAGTATAAAATAACCCCTAATTTATGAATTTATACCTTTTTACATATTTTGTGATTTTTATTTGAATAAGAACAATTTATTCCCAAATTTTGTGTTAATTTTAGGATTCTAGGGGAGAATTGAGATGATTGGGCAAAAGGATAATAATATAAGTTAAAAAGGGAAAGCTGGAAGGCTCCAACACACACCAAGCGCACAAAAGCCCAACTCAGCATCAGAGCATCTCGCTCAAGCGAGCTACTTCTCGCTTGAGTGAGATTGCTCCAGCAGCATTGGTCATTTTCGACATTTTACTCGCACAAGCGAGCTCAATCTCGCTTTAGCGAGAATCCACTTAAGCCCAAGAAAATTAGGTTAAATAGGGGGCTTGAGGCACAACCCTAGTGTGCAAGATTGAGAGGAAAACACCATTGAGTGACTTGTAACCCAATTGGGAGAATATGAGGTGTGAGAAACATTAGAGGAGGCAGTCGTCAAGGAGAAACATCCTAGATCTTCTTTTCATGCTATCCTTGCTTGTAATATTCATCATGTGTGGCTAATTCTACCCTTTGGGATTGGGAGTAATCTGTTCAAACTCTTATGTATTGAGGTGATATCTAAACATAATATTATGTTCTTGATTGATGATTGGTATTATTATTTTGCTTGTAATGCTTGGTTTACCATGATCTAGAATCTTAAATTTGACTAGAAAGTACTTATAAGGTTCTAACCTAAATGATAATACTTAATATACTTGAATGCTAGGAATAGATTTGAAATTTTAATTGTTATCAACATCTGATCTTATGGATAAGTTGTTTTCATAAATATGTGAGGAAGATATTTAGGAAGCATCTTAATAGTTTTATATGCGAGGAATCGATATAAATGAGTTTTATACAGGCATCAAAATCAATCAAAGGGCACAATATTGTCATGTTAATCAAAATACAAAAGAGTGAGAAAGACGAAACTCAATCCCTTTTTTTCCAATTGAAGCAACAACTTTTGACTTGTTTTCCTGCTAATCATTGCCATCATAATAAATCCCAACAAACTTTTATTATTCTGTTTTATATTTAGTGAATCTCTTACTTGATTATTCAACTCTTGTGGGTTCGATATCTGTCATTATGGACACATTATTACTTTTAACAACGCGATGCACTTGCTGTAAAATGTCATCAATGATCTGATAGTCATGGGCGCCCAAGTAAAATATGTCCAACATTCATTGGGATAATATCACATAAAACATTTTCAATATAAGATCCCAAAAATATTGGAATATATACTTGGCTACTCACAACAATACCTCATTTTTCATTGATCTATTACAAAGTATAAGGTTTAGGATGGGGTAAGGTAGGAATATTTAACTTGAGAAAGAGTCTTCCACTACAACAATTAGAACAAGATCCACTACCCACTAATGCACTTGAAAGCAATTAAAAGTCTCTTGGATTTTTCTTTCCTCTTAGTCAAAGGTGAGATGGTTAAACGGTCATTCTTAAGCCCTTTGGATGATGTGATTGAACAACTAAATTAATTTTTTGATAAATAAATTTTAGTGTATCTCTATTTCATTATATTGCACATTATATATGTTATATACATTATATTTTCATATATCTCTAAATTAATCATTAATTCTGCACTGAAATTGATTTTATATATTATTTTCTATAACCATTTTTTACCTTATTTCAAAAATTAGTATTACTTGAATTCACCATTCTCTTAAATTCAACCACTAAAAACTAAATCCAAACCATATTTAATATACTTTTAAAAATTATAATAAGAAGGCATACTTACCATACATATTATTTATAAAATAACTGAAAATTGATAATACTTTTAATCATTCTCTTCAAATAATTCCTCAAAACTAATATTCAAAACACATTTAATATTTTTTTTAAAAATTATAATATAAATACATGCTTTCCCCACATATATATATATATATATATATATATATATAACATACTTTATTTATAAAACTTATACATTTAAAAAATCCAATACATACCTTATTTATATTTTCCTACAAACTTTCTAAACATCTTACACACACACACACATATATATATATATATATATATATATATATATATATATATTAAATTATTTAATACTTTAATGTTAAACAACAACAGGAAAGTTTATATGCAAATGTATTAATCACCATTATTTATTTTCTTTCCTTTTTATCCTTCCTTCTTTTTCATTTTCCATTTTATTTATCTAAATAGAAAACTTAATGAAAAGTAATTTCACAACCAGTCAAGTCAAGGAAAAAACCGTAATCCAATGTTTTTCATCTTTTGGATAAATCATGTTAGCGAAATTCACGAGTCTAAAAAAAAAAAAAAAAAGACAAGTAAATACAAAAGTTAGCTAAACTATATTCATTACAATTTTTTTTTTAAAATTTATTGTTTCTGTAATGACTATTTTAAAAATTATATTGTAATATGTTGGGTAATTTGCAAGTATCATTTACAATTTTATTTCCTGATCTAGCACTCTTTTGTTTTTTATTTTTTTTATTTAGCACCCTTTTGTTTTTATTTCCCTATCTAACATTCTTTTATTTTTTATTTCCCTATCTAGCACCATTTCAAAAATAAATAAATAAAAATAATAAATTATTATTTTTTTGATAATTTTAATTTTGACTGCATTAAAAAATAAATATTTTTAATTTTTAAAAGTTAGAAATATAATTAATGAATAAAATAAATGAGTTTTTACAAAATCAAATAAAAAAAATAAATTTAAAATGTTAAGTTTAAAAATTATTTTTTTAAGAATGAAAAATATAAAAAATTAAACTCTACAACAACATAAAAGTTGAATCTTAACATAAATTAGTATTTATTTTTATTATTATTGATGAAGTAATCATTTAATTTCAAGTAAAAAATACATGACATAAAAAATACTTTTATGTTGTTGTAGAGTTTAATTTTTTATTTTCTTCATTCTTAAAAAAAAAAATTTAAACTAAATATTTTAAATTTTTATTTTATTTTATTTTTATTTTGTAAAAACTCATTTCTTTATTCATTAATTATATTTCTAACTATTTTAAAATTAAAAATATTTATTTTTTAATGCATTTAAAATTAAAATTATAAAAAAAATAATAATTTATTATTTATTTATTTATTTTTGAAATGGTGCTAGATAGGGAAATAAAAAATAAAAGAGTGCTAAATAGGAAAATAAAAACAAAAGGGTGCTAGATAGGGAATTAAAAACAAAAGGGTGCTAGATGGAAAAACAAAAGTGTAAATGGTGTAGATAGGAAATTAAGAAGTAATATGTTTCTACTTCCCTTAAATAAAAAAACCTATGGCTTTAATGAACTAATTAAAAAATATTTTAATATAATTTTTAAATTAATTATAAATATACAATTTTACAAAATTAAAAAATATTATTTATAATTAGATTGTTTTACATTATCCAAAATAAAATACCATAAACATAAAATAGTTATTTGTGTTTTCTCAGGATAAAAAATTATGTATGATTAGATGATAATTAGTGGAGCAACAAAAACTGACTAAATGACACAATCATTTCCCTCGTATTCAACTTGTCTCTTAATTACATGGTGAAGAATTCAAAAATTTATATTATTTTGAATATGGAAAAAAACCATTTTAAAATGGAAAAAATATCCAAATTATAGTGGGTTTTACACAATTAAAAAACAGACTGGTTAGAGGCATAAAGTTTTATAAGCTCTCAAGTGCATAAGTTATTTTCTTAACAGTTTTTTTTTTTGGAAATACACGTTTTAATTTAATTATTATATATTATTAATGGTTTAAGTATCATTAAATTAAAAATAATTTAAAAACAACCAATTATAAAAATCACCAAATTTATCATATACCAATAAGTAAAAGGTTAATACAGTGTCAAAATGATATCTTACTGCATTTTTAGTCCATTAAAACTAAAAAGTTTTAAAATTTAATTTTTATATTAACTTATATTAATAACTATATATTTAGGGAAAAAATGAAAAAAGTAATTAATTCAAGGAAGATTAGAATAATTCATTTATTTATTTTTAATTTTAAAAATTATTATTACAAAAAGTTACGAGGTAATTAAATTGAACATTACTCTGGCAATCAATGATGAGAGATAATTTAAAATATACGAGTTACATTTAAATTAAATTTTCTTAAAAAGACAAAATTTATATTTTTGAAATAGAATAAAAACAAAATGAAATCATTTTTGATAACGTGATATAGGCACGTGTTCTCTCTCTCTCTCTCTCTCTCTCTCTCTCTCTCTCTCTCTCTCTCTGTGTCTCTCTCTAACTCTGGTTTATATTAATCCTTCCCATTGTGAGACAGGGAGAGATCTGGCCCAGTTTTGCTCTCAACAATTCTCTCCCTTTCTGAGGTACTTTTCCTAATTTTGGATTTGATTTTGGTGTCGCTTTGTCAAAAGGGTCTTCTTTTTTTGCAATCTCTCTCTCTCTCTCTCTCTCTCTCTCTCTCTCTCATCGGGGGAATAATCCCTTTGTGCTTATCTCACTCCTCCATACTGGTATTCGTATTTCTTCTCCTTTTGCTGTTGTTGCTTCACCATTTCTCATTCTTCTGTGTGCAAATTTTCTGTCTTTTTCGGTGTATCAGTCGTGGGTGTGGTTGTTCAAGGTATTAGGATCACACCCTTTTGATTTTTTTGCCATCTCTTGCAATTGTGTCATTGTTTTGAATTTGGGTTTGCATGCATGGTTTGATCATAGAAAAAGGCCTGATTTTTGCCTAAAAATCTGGTTTTTTTTTTCGGAGCGGGTGTTTCTTGTCATTCGTATTTGATGTTTGATGTGAAGATGATGATAGATCCCTTTTCCATTTGACGTGCATGGTTGAAATTGTACATGATTGTAATCAAATTGATGAAATTCATGTATTTATTTATTTGACTTAATGATTTGTTTATTAATAACCTTTGACCTGAATGCGTAATTTTTTTATTAAATAAAAATTGATAATGGTTATCAATCCTTTGTGTTTTCTTTTTGACTCATGGGGTTGACATTGGTGTATCTGTTCTTTAAGCCCGTTGATTAAACTGTTGAATCGTACTGTTCATAAATGTTCCGTATTTTCGTGTGAAGCACTCATCATTGTTATTATTAATTGTTAATGTGAGCTTCTGAATAAGGTTTCTTGGGTTTTTGCGAGGCTGTCCTGTAGTTGGAGCTATGGCGGTTGAGGTTGTGGGATTTGAGACGGTTCAAGGGCCAGCGGAGAACAGCGCTGAAGAAGACAAACCTGTTTCTCCAGAAATTGAAAATGGGAAATTGGAACAAAAGGCAGAAGTCGCTGACGCCATAATATTTGGGTCAGAGGGAGATGAATCTGCTAAACCAGAAGCTGAAGTTGCTCCAGATTCTAATGCTGCTCCAGATGCTGATGTCCCTAAAGATGCAGTTGAAGATTGGCCTGCGCCAAAGCAGATACATTCTTTTTATTTTGTTAGGTTCCGGCCTTATGATGATCCAATCATCAAAGCTAATCTTGATAAGCTTGATAAAGACATGAGCCAGAAAAATCAAGCACGAATTCAGGTCACTGATGCTCTAAGGGCAAAAAGGGTGAGTTGACAAAGCTTTTGTCATGCTTGCTTGATAACATGATGCCCTTGGTGGAGTTGAAAGTGGGACGATAATCTATGAAGGGAAATACATACTCCTGTTCTTCTTCATTGTCATTTTCCACATTGTCAAGCATTGTCTATGTGTTAGATTTGGCATGTTTCATCCCCTAGGCGTAATAGCTCTGGATACAAAGTTATCTGAATTTTTAATTATTACAGTTGTTATCTAATTATCTATCTAGTGTTCTATGTGTCTGTTGTTCTGTTTGTTTTAATTTACTCACTTTAGTCCCTCAATGTTGCAGTTCAGTTTAATCATTATGTTGTTGTGTTTGTTGGTGTCATAATGTTTTAATTTGCTCATTTTAGTCCCTCGAATTCCAGTTCAATTAGATGTTGTGTTGTGTTTGTTGATGTCATATTGTTTTAATTTAATTCCTCAATATTCTAGTTCAGTTAGATGTTGCATTACTGTTTTTTGTTGATGCATAATGTTTCAATTTGCTCATTTTAGTCCCTCAATATTCCAGTTCAGTTAAATCAATGTGTCGTTTTTTGGTTGTTGTTATCGCTGTTTTGATTTGGTAACTTTAGTTCCTCAATATTCCAGTTTTGTGTTCTTTGTTGTCCATATTTTTAAATTTGCTCACTTTCATATATATCTCAATATTGCAGTTTAGTTGAATGGCTATGGATAGAAAGTTATTTGACTTTTATAATAATACTTTATTATAGTCATCAATTTAGTTACTATTACATTTTTTTGTTGTGCCATTGTGTTTGTTGTTGTCGTTATTTTTAATTTGCTCAGTTTTGTCCCTCAATATTCTGTGTCGTTAATCAGCCAAAAGCTGTATTGGTTAAAATGGGAAATATGATTTTTTAAGTTCATGGACTTTCTTTTATCTGATGGAGAATGTGTGTAACCTAACAATTAGCTGTCCTTCTGTTAAATGGATTTACGATGTATGATAGACTCCATGATTATTTTCTGATATGTAATTTATTTTCATATTTTGATTTTTATGCAGTCAGAACGTGCAGAGTTGATTTCTCAGATTAAGTCTCTAAGAGATGACAATAAGCAATATCAGAGTATTGTTGATGAAAAAATAAAAGAGATTGAACCTCTGCAGCAGGCATTGGGCAAACTGCGTTCTACAAATAATTCAGGTTCAGGCCGGGGTGGGGGTGGATTATGCGCATCTGAGGAGGAACTTAACAATCTTGTATGTCAGAGTCAAAATTCTGTTTAGTTTAGACTTCATTACTTTGTCTATTAGTATTAATCCAAACACCACTCCCATATATGCTTTTGATGGACGCAGATCAGTAGCTTGCAATACCACATACAACATGAGAGCATTCCATTGGCTGAAGAAAAACAAATCATTCGAGAAATCAAACAGCTTGAAGGGACAAGGGAGAAGGTTCTTGCTAATGCTTCCATGAGAGCTAAAGTACAAGATTCTTTGGGCCAGAAAGAAGACATTCAAGATCAGGTGAAGGTAAGATTGTGTGTATTTTTGCCACCAAGGTTCAGGTAAATGTTCTGATTTATAGTTGTGTTATGTAAAATTTTCTTTGACAATTATATTTCATTGCAGCTTATAGGTGGTGATTTGGATGGAGCTAAAAAAGAGAGGCAAGTAATTCGGTCCAAAATCAAACAACTTGATGATGGAGTAAAAGCCTTAGACAAGGATATCCAGTCCTTACAGGAGGAACTAGGAGCTGTTACTGAAAAGAGGGATAAAGCTTATGAGAACATTCAGCAGCTGAGAAAGCAACGTGATCAGGGGGTGTGTTTTTGCTTGCTTGTGGAATACATGCAAAAATTTTAATTTTATATTTTCTATTATACTCTTTCTTTTGATCCAAATTTATATTGATCTATTCAAAGCTTCCCTTCCCCTTTTCTGTTGCTTCAGAAGTGACTCTTCGGCATGCTATTGATTATTTTATTAATTTGATTTTAGGATTTGCTATCTTTTCTAGTTTTCCGATTTTGCATTGTAGAAATAATTTCTAAACATGAAGCAATATTAATTTTTTCAGAACTCCTATTTCTACCAAAGTCGTACAATTTTGAACAAAGCACGGGAGCTTGCTGCAAAGAAAGATATTAATGCGCTTGAGGAATTTGTACAAATCGAGGTTTGTCTGCATAGTCTTTGTATTGTAGTGTACTTTATCCATCTGATCACTCTTTTCTGGTTTTTTTAGCTGAGCGTTGTTGTAGTTGCTATCCTTTTTGTCGATTCCAGGTTGAGAAAGCTATGTCACTCTGGAACAGTGACAAATCCTTTAGAGATGATTATGAGAAAAGACTTTTGCCATCGCTGGACATGCGGCAGTTGAGTAGAGATGGACGGATGAGGAACCCAGATGAAAAGCCACTGCTGGAAGTACCAAAACCCATTGAGACTGGTACATTGGCGAAAAGCAGTGTGAAACAGCCAAAGGGGGAGTCTAAACCAGCACCTCAAGAAACTGAGCCCGAGCAGACGTTCCAGAAAGAAACCAAAAAGAAAGGAAAAGATATGAAATCCAATGTGGAGAATAAGGTTTTAGAAGATGCTGATGAATATGAATTTGAAATGCCAAAGGAGACTACTGTCAAGGAGCCCCCAATTAATCAAGAAAAGCTGAAAGAGATGAAAAGAGAAGAGGAAATCGCAAAAGCAAAGCAGGCGTTGGAAAGGAAGAAAAAACTGGCGGAGAAAGCTGCTGCCAAAGCAGCTATCAGAGCACAAAAGGAAGCTGAGAAGAAGCTCAAGGTGATTGTTTGTTGATTGATGCACATGTTTGAGTTTATCTGTCATGCATATATTTTGAAGTAGTCAACCAACAAGTAATAGTAATGTTGTTTCCATAAAAGTTAAAGAAGACACCACACATAACAAGGTAAAATAAAGTTTTGTATCAACATTGGTGCATTCAAGTTGAATTAATTTTGTTTGATCATGTTTAGCCAAAAGAAAACTATTTGAAATAAGAAATTTGCACATGAGTAATTGTAGGACCGTGAGAAGAAAGCAAAGAAGGCAGCTGGTGGGTCTGGAGCTATTTCAAATCCTGAGGAAGTGGCAACAGATGTTGTGGAGGATACGGAACAGAAGAGCAACAACGTTAACATGGAGGCATCGTCAGGTGTGGCAAAGGTCCAAAAGGAGAGCAGTGTGAGGCCCAGGATTCGAGCAAAAGTGCTGAAAGGTGCCCCTGAATCAATCCCAAAGGCTATTCTGAAGAGAAAAAGGTCTCAAAATTACTGGTTATGGGTTGCATCTTGTGTTTTGATAGTCCTGGCTGCTTTGGTCTTTGCATTCGTCGTTCTTTCTTGAGAAGCTTAAGTCTAGAAAGATGGCTTGGCTAGGTTTGAGAGAGTAAGTAATTTGGTCCTTCTATATACTCCTCTTTGGCCACTGGATCAAACACAAACTGTGTCTTGTGCTAACTCTTTCTCAGGGGACAAGTTATATATTTTACTCTCCCTCTAAATTTTGTTAGATTTCATGTTATACCGGGATTTTGTCAGATTTCATGTTATACCGGGACTTGGATTTCTGTTTTCATTTTTTTTTCACTTTGGTAGTTAATTAATCTGCCAAATGGCACTGAGATGTACTTGAAAACTTTGTGCTCAGATATTCTAAATGTTATAGTTTTGATAATAGAGAATTTTTTTATGTAAAATTATGAAAAAATTGGTGTTGGTGGATGGATGGTGATGAGTAATAGGTGACAAAAGGCATGATGCATGCATTAGGCAGGGTTCATTTGTTAAATTCTCAAATGCGACTTACCAACTTGGAATCTTTCTGGTATATAGAAAGTGTCATTTCTTTTGTACTCCCATAGATTCCGTGTGCATATCATAGGAGTTAAAGACCAAACTTTCCCCTTGTTACCATCAACTTGCCGTCATTGATTGCATTTCTCCGTGTTAAGTTTTTTTTAACAAAGTTTTCACACTGTATAATCCAAATTCAAAATGATTTTTTTTTTATGAAAAAAATTATTTTCAAATTATGTAATTAGGAAGTTGAAGTTTTTATTTCATGCTTTAAATTGTACAATTTTAAATTGTTGGGTTTCAAAGTAAAAAAAATTCTACATTGCCTAAGTACATAATTAGTTTCTGGATTACATAACCTGAAACCTTTTTTCGATGCATGATTAGTTTCCAGATTATGTAATCCAGAAGTCTTTTTTTAGCTTTTGAATTACATAATCCGAAAATCGTTTTTCAAATGTGTGTCACGATTATATAATCCAGAAGCTACTCTATGGGGTAACACAAAAAGAATAAAAAGATATTTTCACGTTTTATATGGGGTGGCAGATGAACCTATGTAGGTGCAGAAAGAAACATTCGGCAATTATTTGCTCCATCTGATGAAATTTGATTCCCCGTCCAATTTTAACTTTGATGTAAAATGATAAAAATGTCCTTAAATAAAAAAGGAGCCTAAATAAAAAGAGGTTGTAGATCAAAATAGATATGTTTCTAGATTTAGATTTTTGGAATATTCTAAATTTTTTAGGTGTAATAAAATTGTTTTTTAAAAATGAGATTTTATTTTGGAATTTTATTTTTGGAATATAATAATTTATTTTAGATTTTTTTTTTAATTCTTGATTTTTAATTATGGAATGAATGATAATTTTAGAAATTAAAAAGTGTATAGGTGCAGGTTAAAAAATCTGTTGGAACAAATTGCCTTAATAGGGGGTGGTCTGAATATGCCGTGGGTTATTTTTTGGTTCAATTTTCTAAGTTGCGGCTTAAATGGATTTAAGTAAACTAATAATTATATTAAAACAATATAAAATAATGTTTATATTTAAAAGAAGTATTATAGTATAAGTATTGAAAAACATATTTGTTAATGTTATGATGAGCATGTGGCAGCTGGAGAAATGTATTATTTATGAATATAAAATTATGTATCTTTACAGAAAGGCAAAGAATATATATATAGGTATATCCATGTAGAAACAGAAAGCAGTTTACAATGCAATTACATAACTATTGGTCTAACACCCTCCCTTAAACTCATGGTTGGATTGGGGACAACCTTGAGTTTATGACGTACATGAAGAAAGGTAGAACCAGAGACGGGCTTGGTGAGAAGATCAGCCACTTGAAAATGGCTAGGAATATGAACAAGTTGAACCACACGATTTTGTACATTGTCTCTAACAAAGTGAAGATCAAGCTTAAAATGCTTGGATTTGGAGTGCATGACAGGGTTAGCACTTAAAAGCACAGCTTCAAGATTGTCAGAAAATATCTCAGGAGGTGGTGTTTGTATGTAGAGCTCATGAAGAAGAGATTTAAGCCATAGAATCTCAATCATGACAGTTGCAATTGCTCTATATTCGACCTCTGTACTACTTCGAGAAACAGTTTTTTGTTTGTGTGTTGACCCTGAGATGAGATTTGAACCCAAATAGATGCAAAAACCAGAGGTGGACTTTCGATCATCAGGATCTGCACCCCAATCAGCATCAAAGAAGACTTTGATGAAGAAAGAGGATTGTTGGTGTAAAAGAAGACCATGATCAATTGTTCTAGCTAAATACCGAAGGATACGCTTCACAGCTTGCCAATGATGAAGTTGAGGAGAATGCATAAACTGAGCAACCTTATTGACAGAGTATGAAAGTTCAGGACGTGTGACAAGCATATACTGAAGAGTACCCACGACGAAGCGATAAAGAGTTGGATCACTGAATATTTCTAAGGAATTCTGATGGAGATGAGTGTTGGAAACCATAGGAGTGGGATAAGGTTTAAAGGCCAACATGTTTGTACGTTGTAGAATATCACATATGTATTGAGAATGGGACAAATGCATGTTCCCACTTGTTGTGCGAGTAATTTGGATGCCTAAAAAATGATGTAGGGGACCCAAATCCTTCCAAGGAAAAAAGGAATGAAGGTTAGAAATAAGAGAGGAAATTTCAGTGTCAGAAGATCCAGTGATTAGAATGTCATCAACATAAACTAATACAAAAAGAGATGAGGTAGAAGTATATTTAACAAAGAGAGATGTATCACTCTTGATGGGTTTAAAACCAAGATGAATGAGAGTAGTACTTAACTTAAGGAATCAGGATCGAGGCGCTTGTTTCAAACCATAGATGGCTTTGTTAAGTTTGTTAGGTTTGATGGCTGCAACAAGAGGGGGGGTGAATTGTTTTCAAACTGTTTTAACAAATACTTGGCTTAGAGTAAAACTTTTTCAATCAATTCAGAAAAGCAATTCAGAAAACTAATCAAACTACCAAACAAAAACTGAAGCAGAATTACAATCGGTTAAAATAGTAGTTCAACCGGTTGTTCACGACAACGGAAAACTCAAACAGATATAGAGAGAAGAGATAGAGAGAATTACACACAGATTATACTGGTTCACTCTATTGCATAGCTACATCCAGTCCTCAGTCAAACCACTGAGTTTTCACTATGCAATCAATCACAGATTACACAAACACCACACACAAGAAGGTGACTTTGAATCCCACAAAGCCTACTCACCCTTCTTGCACACCACAACCACCTCAAGCCAGAATCCCACTGACTTTACAGGATTTTACACAATTATACAGAAATATTACAAGAACAATTACTTGAACTTGAACAGGATTAGAAAACACATGGTAAAACGTAATACACCAGCACCCTAATGATCAGTTCTTTCAAAGACAGCAAAGCACAAGACAATCTTGCTAAAAACTTGATTGAAAACTTTTCACAAACAATTTCGTAATCTCTCAAATCAATCTCAACTCAGAGTTTTAAAAGTTTCTGTTTCATCAATCTTTTAACGTTTGAATTAAACACATATTTATAAACCTTGAAATGCTTTAAAGCAAATCTGTACAAACAAATCAATTACAACAGATTTTCAAAAAGTTGTTACAAGCACACATTTAATCGGTTAAAACCATGAAATAACCGGTTGAATGCTCTTGTCAGTTATAAAACAGTTTTAAAACCTTCTTTGTTAGCGAAGTTACAAACAACCGATTATCTCAACACTTTAATCGTTTGTTTTTCCCTTTGCATGGAAAAACACTTTAATCTTTAAAATTGATTGAAATGAGCTTTGTTTGAGATTTAAAAACTGATCTTACAAAGATTCTAAACCCAAAACTAAAACCTAAAACATCACCCAGTTTCATGCTTCACTTGGATTTGGCACATCAAAACTTCCCATCTTCAACAGTCTCCCCCTATTTGATGGAGACAAATCCCTGGGATGCTTTAGGAATGTTCCTTGTTTAGAATCTGTTAAAACCTACAAACACTGAACAAACACATAATAAACTATTCCAAACAAATATGCATTATATGTCAGATATCAAAATAAGCAAAAACTGCATAAGAACAATCGATTATAATACAAAGATAACCGGTTGAAATCTTGCTGAAAAACCAGAACAAAACAACAGAAGAACATTACAGCTTCCAACTCCAGTAGCCCTTCTTAACTCTTCTCCCCCTATTTGTCTCATCAAATAGACAGAGTAGATTAGAATATAACTAGGATAAAGCATGCATATCAAGAATTCCCAATTCATTTCGTGAAGAGTAGAACCTATCTTTGGATAAAGGCTTGGTGAAGATATCAGCCAGCTGCCTTTCTGTGGAAACAAACTTGATCTCACAGTCTCCATTGGCTATATGATCAAGAATGAAATGGTGTCTTATTTCAATGTGCTTGGTCCTCGAGTGTTGAATATGATTCTTTGTCAGGTTAATAGCACTTGTATTGTCACATAGAAGAGGAGCTTTACTCATCTTTACACCAAAATCCTCAAGTTGTTGTTTGATCCATAGAATATGTGCACAACAACTACCAACTGCTATGTATTCAGCTTCAGCAGTGGATAAGGCTACACACACTTGTTTCTTACTATGCCATGAAATGAGGCTTGAGCCAAGCAAGTGGCATGCTCCACTCGTACTCTTCCTATCTAATTTGCAACCTGCAAAATCTGAATCAGAATAACCGACTAAATGTATAGGAGAAAGAGAGGGATACCATAAGATATTTAAGGATCCTTTTTGCAGCCTTGAGATGTGATTCCTTGGGGCAAGACTGAAATCTTGCACATAGACACACAGCAAACATGATGTCTGGCCTACTTGCAGTTAGATAAAGAAGTCAACCGATTAAACCTATGTACATGGTTTGATTAACCTCTGGTCCAGCTTCATCAGCTTCTAAGTAGCAGTTAGTTGACATTGGAGTTGTTGCTGCTTTGCAAGCTTCCATCTCGAACTTCTTAAGGATTTATTTACAATACTTTGATTGGCATATGAAGATTCCTTCCTTGGATTGCCTAACTTGTAGACCGAGAAAGAAAGAGAGTTCTCCCATCATTGACATTTCGAACTCCCCCTGCATAGCTTTGACAAAGTCCTCACAAAGTTTCACGTTAGATGAGCCAAATACAATATCATCTACGTATATTTATACCAAAATAATATCAGTTCCAGCCTTCTTAATAAACAAAGTTTTATCTACTTTACCTCTTTCATACTCATGAGATAGAAGAAAAAGACTTGGCCTCTCATACCATTGACGTGGAGCTTGTTTGAGGCCATACAATGCCTTCTTGAGCTTGTATACACACTCTGGATGTTTGTGATCTTCAAAGTCAGGTGGTTGTGAGACGTATATCTCCTCATTCACGAACCATTGAGAAATGCACTCTTCATATCCATCTGAAACAATTTAAAACCACTCATACAAGCAAAAGCTAATAACAACCTTACCGCTTCCAACCTTGCAACAGGTGCGAAGGTTTCATTATAATTGATGCCTTCAGCTTGATTGTACCCTTTGGCCACTAGTCTCGCTTTGTTCCTTGTAATGATGCCTGAGTCATCAGATTTGTTTATGAAAACCCACTTTGTACCTATTACATTCATTTGGTTGGTTCTCGGAACAAGAGTCCAGACTTCATTCCTTACAAACTGATTTAACTCTTCTTGCATAGCTGTTGTCCAGAATTCATCCTTCAAAGCTTCACACACTGATTGAGGTTCAATCTTTGAAACAAATGCGGAGTGATTGCAAAACTCTGCTACATGCCTTCTGGTTGAAACTCCTCTGTGGATTTGACCTATGATGTTGCCAATGGACAGATCCTTAGGAACCTTCCAGTCTTTTGGCAGATCTTCCTGCTGCAGAGTTTCAATCGGTAGAATCGAGGATTCAATCGGTTGAATTTTTGTGTTGTTGTCAAGGTTCTTCAAGAAGATGTTTTGATCATCCTCCTATGTATTGATCTTAACAGCAGCTTGTTCACAATTTTTAGTCTCATAAAAAATAACATGAATGGATTCTTCCACAATCATAAGCTTTTTATTGAAGATTCTATAAGCATGGCTATTAAGAGAGTAACCCAAAAATATACCTTTATCCAACTTAGCATCAAACTTACCTAAGCTTTCCTTGCCATTGTTAAGGACATAACACTTACAACCAAAGACTTTTAGGTGGCTCACATTTGGCTTTCTCCCATTCAGCAACTCATGAGGTGTTTTCTTCAATATAAGCCGAATCAACACTTTATTCATCACGTAGCATGCAGTGCTCACAGCATCAACCCATAAACACTTTGGTAGACCATAATCATTTAGGATTGTCCTTGCAAGCTTCTCTAGAGACCTGTTCTTCCTCTCCACCACACCATTCTGTTGAGGTGTTCTTGGTGTAGAGAAGTTATGAGAAATCCCCAATTTTTTGCAAAAGCTAATGAACTTTTCGTTTTGGAACTCCCCTCCATGATCACTTCTTATGGCTCCTATGTTGCTGCAACACATATTCTGAAGTTTCCTTGCAAGCTTCTTAAACTCTGAATATGCATCCTTCTTTTTATGTAGAAAGAGTGTCCAAGTGTACCTGGAATAGTCATCTACAACAACAAGACCATATAGATTTCCTCCAAGACTCATAGTCCTAGAAGGACCGAAAAGATCCATGTGCAAAAGTTCAAAGGGTTTTGAAGTTGAAACACGATTTTTCAAAGGAAAATATTTTCTAGATTGTTTCCCCCTTTGACATGTTTCACACACATCTTCTTTTTCAAATTTGAGTTTGGGTAAGCCATAAACCAGTTCATTTGATACAAGCTTATTGAGATGATTCATATGAATATGAGCAAACCTTCTATGCCACAACCAAGACTCTTCATGCTTTGATAGAAGACAATCTAATGATGCATGACTAGATATATCAAGTAGATAAATGTTGTTAGATCTCTTACCAATGAGAAGAACATCCTTTGAATTAGGTAAGCGAATCTCACATGAGTTGGTCCTAAAGGTCACTTGATAACCTCTATCACAAAGATGATTGATGCTAAGCAAACTGTGCTTCAACCCTTCAACATAGAGCACATCATGTATAAGCAAACTACTATTGTTACCTATTGTACCTTTGCCGAGAATTCTTCCTTTGTTATTGTCACCGTAGGTTACATGGCCATCTGGTTTAAGAGAAATGTTGATGAACCTGGATGTATCACCTGTCATGTGTTTTGAGTAGCCATTATCTAGATACCATAGGTGTTGTTTGCTCTCCACACAATCCTACAAAAGAAGCAAAATCAAGTTGCCAAATCTGGTCCCCTTTTGAATTTGGGTCCATAGGTGTTAATGTGTTTCCGAGAATCATTAGGCTCTTTAGGAACCCATTTCAGAATACCCTTAGGTACAAAGAACTTTCTGATTCTGCAGAACCTAACAGAATGTCCCTTTTTCAAGCAATAGAAACAACAAACAACCGGTTGTTTCGATGCTTTAACCGATTGTTTTTTAGTGAAGGTTAAAAAAGGTTTTGTGCAACCACTTTGTTTGCTTTGGGGGTTAAAACCCAAGCCAGATTTTCCAAAAACACATGTTTGGGATGCCAACACATTTTCAAAATTTGATTTTCCTTTTGAAATAACATCAATTATTTTCACAAGATATAAGACTTTCTCTTGAAGAGACTCACAGTTTTTTCAAACATTTGAATCACATTTGCAAGAGGATTTTTCATGCATCAAACCAGAATTTTCTAAATCAGTTTTTCATTGATTCAAATCTTTTTCCAAAACTGTGATTTTCATTTTCAGCCTATTGTTTTCACACTTCAATTGGTTATTCGAAAAAGTCAATCTCTTAGCTTCTTCATGTATTTCTTGCAAAGCATCAAGCAATTGAAAATAACTTTCACACTTATTAGAAGAGGTTGTACTTACTTGGCTTGATTCTGATTCTCCCTTGGTCATGAAGCAGACTTCCACTTCGTTTTCAGAAGAGATTGAGCCAGCAAATGACTCTTCTTTATCTACCAAGTCACTCATTGGATTCTTGTGCAATTCCTCAAGTCTGTCCCACATTCCTTTAACTGTAGTGCAATCTGAAACCTTGAGCAGTACATCAGAGTCTAGAGCAGACACAATAATATGTTGTGCCATACAATCAAGATGTTCTATAAGAGATTCATTAATTTCAGGCATATGCACATAGGTATTATTTGAAATAGCATTCCAAATATTCTTATCTAAGGATTGAATAAACAATTTCATTCTTATGCACCAAATACGATAGTTTTGACCACATAACAAGGGTGGTTTGTGTTGATCAAGAATGATCAAAGGCTTTGAAGAATCCAAATCCACGTGTTTGATGCAAGGCTGGAGGTGCTGCTGTGTTTAGGATAGGATCTAGGTAGTTTTAATGTGTAATCCACTCTTTGTTGAATCTAATGCTTATGTGTTTTAAAACCTTTTTGAGTTTAAAGTGTTTTTCAAACTAAGTGAAAAACAACCTGTTGTTTTGTCGAAACAACTGATTGTTTTACTCTTAGGTGTTTCTGAAAAGGTTGAAAATTGTTTTGGTTGGTTGATTTGCTGTCAAACCAAAACAATCGATTGTTTCGTGGTTTCAATCGATTGTTTCTTTGAAAATCCTAACAGAATTCTGGTTTGTTAGTTGAATGTGCTTTAAATGATTTCCAACTGAATACGCTCATCTATTAAATGTTTTGACTAATCTTTGAAAGGTATAAATGGTTTGTTTATGTTTTATAACAAACAAGAAAAACATATTTGAGTTTTTCAGTTGTGAAAGATTGCTTTCTAGTTTTGAACATTCACATCAAGCTTTGGGTTTTCTCAAGAGATAGTGGAATAGGATTACATCTGTATTGATTTCAGATTGTTCTGTAAACAAGTGTAATTCGTTCTGAATATTCTGTAGTTTCTGGTGTTGTTGCCAAGGAGTGTTGTATGCTCTTGAGGTGGTCAAGATCAACATTCTTGGTGTGTGTTGTGTCAAAGTGAGTGTGTTTCTTGAAGGGTTCAAGGTCACTACTTTGGTGGTTTGTGTGTAATTTGTTTTGATTGCTTAGTGGATTGCCCAGTGGCTTATGGGGACTTGATGTAGCTCTTGGTTTAAGAGTGAACCAATATAAATTGTTTGTGTATCTCTTTCTTCCCCTAAACTCCTTTAAATTCAGTTGTTATTGCTTTACTGGTATAAACAACTGATTGTTTTTCTGGTGCTTTGTTGTTTTGTGCTTAAATTCTTGGCTAACTAAAATTCTGATATGGATTCACATAGAGGATTTTGTTCAAGCTAAAAAAGTTTTCAAAAACCTCTCTTCAATAATTCACCCCCCCCCCCCCCCCCCCTCATTTAAGGCCATATATTCTAACAATTTGTTCAAAGAGGCAACTTCCCAAAAAAAAACTTTTATCAGCCATCAAGATTTACAAAAAACCAGAAATCAGAAAACTTAAATAACTTTCAAGAACCAGCTTTTGATGTCAATTGTTAGGTTTGATGGCTATAACAAGAGGGGGGTGAATTGTTTTCAAACTATTTTCACAAATACTTGACTTAGAATAAAACTTTTTCAATCAACTCAGAAAAGTAATTCAGAAAACTAATCAAACTACCAAACAGAAACTGAAGCAGAATTATAATCAATTAAAATAGCAGTTCAACCGGTTGTTTATGACAGCGGAAAAATCAAACAGATATAGAGAGAAGGGATGGAGAGAATTACACACAGAGATTATACTGGTTCACTCTATCACAGAGTTACATCCAGTCCTCAGTCAAACCACTGAGTTTTTATTATGCAATCAATCACAGATTACACAAACACCACACACAAGAAGGTGACTTTGAATCCCACAAAGCCTACTCACCCTTCTTGCACACCACAACCACCTCAAGCCAGAATCCCACTGACTTTATAGGATTTTACACAGTTATACAGAAATATTACAAGAACAATTACAAGAACTTAAACAGGATTAGAAAACACCTGGAAAAACGTAATACACCAGCAGCACCCTAATGATCAGTTCTTTCAAAGACAACAAAGCACAAGGCAATCTTGCTAAAAACATGGTTGAAACCTTTTCACAAACAGTTTCGTAATCTCTCAAATCAATCTCAGCTCAGAGTTTTAAAAGTTTTTGTTTCGTCAATATTTTAATGTTTGAATTAAACACATATTTATAAACCTTGAAATGCTAACGTTAAAGCAAATCTGTACAAACAAATCAGTTACAACAGATTTTCAAATAGTTGTTACAAGCACACATTTAATCAGTTAAAACCACGAAATAATCGGTTGAATTCTCTTGTCATTTATAAAACAGTTTTAAAACCTTCTTTTCCAGCTAAGTTACAAACAACCGATAATCTCGACACTTTAATCGGTTGTTTTTTCCTTTGCATGCAAAAACACTTTAATCTTTAAAACTGAGTGAAATGAGCTTTGTCTGAGATTTAAAACTGATCTTACAAATATTCTAAACCCAAAACCTAAACCTAAACCTAAAACATCACCCAGCTTCAGGCTTCACTTGGATTTGACACATTAAAGCTTCCCATCTTCAACAAAGTTGACAGACAAGGTGCGGTGCAGTGGTGTTAAAACCTAGTGGTTGTTGCAAGAAGATACATTCTTGTAGGTCACCGTTTAGGAAGGCATTATTGATGTGAATTTGTCGTATATACCAACGAGAGGACACGACATGTGCTAAAACAAGCTGAATGGTGGAATGACGGACAACCGGGTTGAAAGTTTCTGCATAATCTATACCAGTTGTTTGATGGAATCCCTTGGCAACAAGATGAGCTTTGCAACGTTGAAGAGAGCCATCTACAGTAAGCTTTGTTTTGAAAATCCATTTACAGCCTACAAGAGGAGCTTCAGGTGGTAGTGGAGTTAAAGTCCATGTCTTGTTTGAAAGAAGAGCATCGTATTCTTCACGCATGGCTTCGAACCAGAAAGGAGAAGTGATAGCTTCTTTGATAGAGTTGGGAATAAGAGGAAAAGAAGCAACTGAAGCGTGATACACCTTTGGTTTGTGAACACCTACCTTTGCACAGGTGACCATAGGATGTGTATTGCTTTAACTGGTTTAAATTTGAATTTTGTTAAACTGTTAACTGTGATATACAAAATTTCAACCGGTTATTCCTGCGAAATAACTGATTGTTTATCTATTATGTACCTATGTATGTTTGTTGGTTTCTCATATGATTTGTCTGATGTTCTTATTTTTGGAAATCACCAAGAGAGAACTAGTTTCTGGTGCTCCTGTGTTTTTGTGTTTTCTCATGAATGCAGGTTGAACAGATTCTAAACAAAGAACATTCCTAAAAGCATCCCAAGGATTTGTCTTCATCAAATAGGGGGAGATTGTTGAACATGGCAGCTTTGATGTTTCAAATCCACATGAAGCTTGAAGTTGTGTTGCTTTTCAGTTTCGATTTAGATTAGGTTGTTTAGAATCTTCGTTAAGATCAGTTCTTAATCCTACACAAGACTTGATCAAACAGTTTTAAAAGAAACAAAGTGTTTTTCCAAGCAAAGGGAAAACAATTGGTTGAATCATCGAGATAATCAATTGTTTGTCACTTAGCTAGCTTGAGGTTTTTGAAACTGCTTTTTGAATTAGTTATGCAACTGCCTAACTCATTCAACCGGTTAAATCGTGGTTTCAACCGGTTAAATATGTGTTTTCATAACAGATTTTCGAAAACTAGTTTTAACTGATTCACCTGATTAAAACTGCCTTAAACGACTACATTTCAAGTGCTATAAATCTAGCCTTCTTTCAAAGCAAAATACACAATCAAATACAACAAGTATTGATACATATTTGAGATCAAAGAAAGAGATTTTTTTTTTAAAGGTGTTTTTTAAAGTGCAAGATTTTTGTTCAAGCTTTGTTGTGGTAACAAGTTCTAATCATAGGAGTTTCCTGTATTGTGCGAATTCAGGTGTTTTCTATCCTTGTCTAGATACTTGTAATAGTACTTCCTTTATTTGTTGTGTGTGTTTGAAATCCTGCAAAGACAAAGGTTGTTCTGTCTTGAGGTGTTTTGTATTTCAAAGAGGGTGAGTGAATCTTGTGGGTTGCAAGGTTACCTCTTTGTGTGTGTTGTAATCTGGTTTTGATTACTAGTGGAACTCAGAGGTTGTTCTGAGAATTAGATGTAGCTCATGTGTGAGTGAACCAGTATAAACCTATTGTGTAAATCTCTCTTTCTCTCAAACTCTCTATAATTGTTTGATAATTCTTCTGCTGGTATAAACAACCGATTAAAACATTGTTTTAACCGATTAAAATTTTGATATTTGTTTCTGTTGGATTGTTTGATTGCTTTCCTTAAGTGCTTATCTAGATTGTTTGATAAAGATTCATTCTAAATCAACTCTTTGCGGAAAACTTTCATAAAACAATTCACCCCCCTGTTTAAGCTATCAATTCTTACACTTATTCTTTGGGTTTTTTTACCATAAATTTTTACCAAACCTTCCTTACTATATTGTTCATTTGTGATAAACATTTGAGCCCAAAATTCATTGTATTTTTTTGCAATGAAGTTTTTAGTTATCTGCGAACGTTGGAAAATAGTTGGTTTCAAAATGATAGAGATTTAGTTGACTCAACAAGTGAAAGTCAAACCTTCTTTAGAAGCTTGTGATGTTTTATTAGAACAACCTAGGCATTTTCATAGTACATTTTTTTACCATGGTTGTTTCAACAAAATTACTTTCGGTTACAAACGAAAAAACTTTGTGGCTAGTTTTCTAAAACTTTCACAAGTAGTGAAAAATCAACTACAAACAAATTTCAATTTTGAAAAAATCTCTATTTGGAGCTTAACCAGACAAGAACATCAATTCCTCTTAAAAATTTGTGAAATATTACTTGAAATAAAACCATCAAATCAACAAATTAAAAACAAGTTTATAAGGTTGAAAAATATAAGATTACTTCTTGGGTCCATCTTGACTATATCTCAAGTAAGGGTACATTAACCTTGCAACAAAGGTCATTTCTTCAATTTTTCTTTTTCTTACTTTTCTTGCCAAACCTTTTTTATTCTTTTAAGAAAGGTACTTCTTTATCTAGTCTTACTTCATTTTAAAAAAAATATTTTCAAAATAATAAAAAAAACAAAAACCTTTATACATCTTTTGTATTCATATCATGTTTCTAATTTTCTTCAAGTGGATCTTTGAACCTTGTAGAATATTCTGAATTTTTTACCATGGTGGCTAAAAGATCAAAAAGAGTCGGATCTAATGACAAATCCTTTTCTAAGGGGGGGAGACTGATGGAGGACAATCCTTGCTAAAACCACCATTCTTTTTAACTAAGAGCAGAGGATCAACTTGGAATAATTCAAAAAAAAATATATATGCCTTAGTTATTGTATAAAATGTAAATTGTAGAATAGTATTTTTTGGCTTTGTATTTATGAGTCAGCTTTAGAATAGGAATATCTTTCTCTCCAAACAAGACTACCTTGAGTGCCTCTTTTTTGCATGTTGACTCTTCAAGCTCTTTAAAAGTAAAGTTAGACACCTCCTTCCATGACTCTCCAATCCTTCAAAGACACATGGCTAGCTATGAATGGAAATCTTCTTGTAAATATGATTGTCACATGGCAAGCAAGGAATTGAGAGTTTTCTATACATAGGATTGCCACATGGCATGTCAGGAAGGGAAAGTATTTTGAGAACTCATTAGTCATTTTTAAAAGTCTCTTTAGATTATAAATAAGAGACTCCCATCATGTAATTTCTAGACTTGATTGTTATATGAAATTGTGTTTCTGAAATTCTAAGCACACTTTATCCAAGTCTCTCTATGATGATCATTGCATTCTTAGAAACTCAAGGAAGTTGGGCTAACCTCTTCCTTGGCCCTTGAACCTTGTAAAACTCACGCCCAAACCAAGAATATCCATGTCCATTCAGTGCTTCCTCCACAGTTCTACAAGTCTTTTACTGCCTTCCATCAATTTCATTCCAACACTCAAGAAGAATTGCATCAGAATCTCTAAAAGTCTTTGAAGAAAATGAGGATACATCAGACGATTCTGAATCTGATGATGAGGATCTTGAATTCATCACCTAGAAATTTAAGAAGATATGGAAAAAAGAAAAGAGGCCCTGCAAGGGACACAAAGTATAACATAGGAAAAACAATTTGTTACGACTACAACAAACCTGGACACAACAAGTCTGAATGTCTTGAACAAACAGAAGAAAAGGATAAGAAATTTTTTTTAAAAAAATAAGGGTTTAATGTCAACCTGGGAAGATTTACACCTCTCAGACTCAAAATCTTAAGAAGAAGCACATATCAGACTCAATGCCTTTTAGATATTGCTTTGCCTTTATATTTTTGCAGGTACCAAAAACTAGGGTTTGTGCTCTATTCAATCCCCTTTTCCTAAAGCGAATTGTACCTTCACATATATTTTCTCACTGGAGAGTGTTAGCGTTTTACGACATACAAATATATTCACTCTTTCCTAATTTTCTTATGTGAACACAATAGTGTTCTTCAATAATTGTTTTAAGGTTACAGAAAGATTGTGACAATGTTTCAGCACTTGATATTTGAATGTGTCTCTTATCTCCTTCTTCAAAGGATAACTTTATATAAAGCTTGGAAGGAGGATATGTTGCAAGTCCCTTTCTAACTATTGACAGCTTTTGAACTTAGATAGCTTTATCATTTTTGTATGTCAAGGGTGGATATAAAGGTGCACTAAATGTGCTCCATGTAGCATTAAATGACACTCTCCTCTTCAAGCAATATTTTTTATAGCTAACAGTACTTATCAGTGTTAGGTCAAATAGCTTTTACTCAAAACAAAGTAAGAGCATAAATCACACAAGGGAAATAGCTAAGCCAAAGTTAACATAAGCTTGTTTCAAGATGAATGTTGAAGCAAAATAACTTTAGTTCATATCCCAAATGATCTTGATGTATACTTTTGCTTTGCACAGATCTTGTAGGTAGACAAAAGACAAAGATGTTCAATGCAACATATTAGTAAGATTAAAGAATGATTTTGTTAGGTATAAGGTAACCTTTAGGCCTATGTGCACTTATCATCATATGAATGTTTCATTTATGATTGGATTAAAATCAACCCAACCCAAACTGACCTACTCATATATGGATTAGATTATGGGTTTAGTACACTACAAGAAAATCATGAAATAAAAACCAATTTTAGAGACAAAAAATAATTAGTTGCTATAGTGGCTAAATTAGAGATCATTTTAGAAACTAAATTAGTGGTATAGGTTATCTCAGACTCAATCAATACTCACACTTATACTTGTATTATGATAAATTGTGTGATGTTTTCCTTTTAATATCTTGAATTAATTTGAACAAACATGTTATGACTAGACTTAATACTTACTTAAAGTCTTAAATTAATTTATATAAAAATTACATTTTTTTAATAATCCAACCCAATCCAATATTTTTTTCTTGGGTAGATTATGTATTCAAATCCCACACAGCGGAAGCAGCAAACACCTCTTTGTGTAGAAATAACTTGATATAATACAATTCTAGAACCAATTCTCTAAAGATCACACAACTTTTCTTTCAAATACAAGAATAAGACTCACATTCTAATTAATTTCTATTTATTTATTTATTGTAAGATGATTATTTTTTCAGAAAATACCTTTTTCTATTCTTATCTTATTTAAAATCGAGTTTTTAAAGTTTTATATAATATCAATGACCTAATAAAAAAGAAAAAAGTAATTAGAAGTTGAAATATTAAGAGTTGTAAAGAAAAGAGGAGAGAGTATTGGGAAATGTAGAGGTAGTGAGAAAAGACAAAGATGGTGGGGACTGTAAGTGAAAAAGTAGATATATTGTGAAGTGTGTCCAACTGTGTCTGCATGCATTCAACGCTCAAGAAATTAAGGCCATTCAATTAATTCATGCATTTAAAGCCATTTAATTTCTCTGCCTCATCCTCTCCTCCATTTCTTCTCCTTCATATATTAATTCCTTTTTTTTTTGCTAAATCTTACTATTTTATACATTTTACTGAAGCTCAAATGCTACATAGAAAGCTCAAAAAAAATTAGGCTTATTAATATCTGGCTGTATTGGGATTATGTTTTGGTTTATGTTACATTTACTGTTAGGACAAATATTTTCTGGATGCTTTAATGGAATGTTTGTCTTAATTATTATGGAAAAATTAGGTTTAGGGTTATTCGTATTTTTCCGTGAAAGGAATGTGTGTGCTGATAAGTTAACTAATTTAAGATTTTTTTCATAGAGAATCTTTTCATTGGTATAATAGATCATCTTGTCTGTTGTTAGAATTCTTTATAAATATGTATGTATAGTTTTCGTTAACATATAGGTTTTGATCTAATTCCCATATTTTTGTATTTTTTATTTTTTTTAATAATATTTTTTTTCATATGATAGCAAATGATTGTTGTTACTTGAGGTGTCAGCATAGCTGAGATCTTAAGTTTCTATGCCTAACATGAAAGTTTTTATTTAAAAGAAAATCTTATTATTTTAATAATTAACGTGTGAAAAAAAAATCTGAAACCTCTCTCTTCTATGAACTAAACATTTTATATGAAAATGTTAACAACTTTTCAAAACCAAGATACTTTAAAAAGAAGTTGGATTGAAAAGGTTTTTAATAATAAATCTTAGTTTAACTATGTTTTTATTTCCTCGAAATTTGAATTAATTCTGGTTCTTGTTCCAAAATTAAAATAAAAAACTTTTTTAGTATCTTAAAATTGAAAAAATATATGTTATACCTAAACACTAAATTTAAAGTACTAAAATAATGATTTTTGAATTTAATATTTAAAATTTAGGATTTAACAATTGAGATTTTAGAAGTTAAAATCGTTTTTAATCACTCAAATTTAGTGTTTAAAAAATATAATCGAACCTAAAGTTTTTAACACTTCCTCATATTGCAAAGTAATAACATTATTTAAACATAATTAAAACTTTCACTTAAATTTAAAATAGTACTTTTTTATTTATTGTCTTTTAAAACTTTTGATAATTTTTTAAATTAACTCTCGTATTTTTCAATGTGATGATAATAATTTTATTTTAATATTATCCAACATAAATATTCAAACTAATTTAAATTATTTCATTTTTAATCTCAAATCAATTAAGTGGAGAAATAACTTTGAATTCAAGATGCTGACTAATTATGTGGAACAACAATGTTTATTATATCTTTAACTGAAAAAGGAAAGTTATGAACTGTATAAAAAATAAATAATTGTAATAATGGTTTGTTTAAATTAGGAATGAGAAAAGAAAAGGGTAAAAATTCATTTATCATTTTTATTTTTATTCTTGTTGACTGCGAAGTTTATACTTATTCTTGTTTTCCTCGAGTATTTAATATACTTGTATCTACATGCTCGTTTTAAACTATTTAAATATTAATTAAATATTTTTAAAAAAATAAAAATATATGATGTTGTTAAGGATTTAATGTCAAAAGGATATATTATTTTTTTTTAATGTCAAATTTTAAGAACGAAATTATAGTTGTATAAATCCTAAAATAGAATGTCAAATAGAAATTACACCACTGAATTTTCAAATTTTACATAAAAAGATAAACAAAAATAAAAAATATTTAAAAGGATTATAAATGATTAAATGTGTCTCTAGAAATAATTTAATTCTACAAAATTAATGTTTACATTTCCTAAAACTCAATAAATCATTAAAAAACCAAACAAATATATAAATATATAAATATATATATATATAATATGTAATTTAGGTTGTGAAAGAGAAAAAAAATATCCTAAAAATATGAGGAAACTTTAAGTTAAACAACTTAGTTAAACTAAAAAAAAAATCTCTAAAAGTAAAATTTTAATCTTTAAAATGATCTCTAATTTGGTCACTATAGCAACTAATTATTTTTTGTCTCTAAAATTGATTTGTATTTTATCATTTTTTTTGCAGTGATCCTTGACTGCAAGGTTTGTTTCGGTATGTCTAATAATCTCGCTTATGAATCAAGATCAATGTCATGTCATTTCAAAAACTTAAAGATCGACACATAGTTAATAAAATATTTTTATTTATTATGATAATTAGTAATATATATATATATATATATATATATATATAAATTAAGAGAATAAATATAAAGAATGTTGAATACAATTTTTTTTTCTCTTGAGAAAATATAATTCCAAGTAGTATATCATGTCATGAAAAGTAAACACAAGCAAGTGATTTTGAAGATTGAAATGAAACAAGTTAGCACGAAAAGAAAACCAGCTTTAAATAAAAGGGTAATAGGATTGTTTAACAAAATAGCAAAAGAATATTATCTAGTTAAAGTGGAACAAAAAGGTCAAAGAGAACAAAGAATACTATATGCTCTGTACTACTATAACCAATTCTTAACATGTACTAGGACAAGGCACATATGTATATTGAAACAATAAAAATTTCTTAAAGCCATAGCAAATGACAATGAGCATTGAATATTAAAGTTGTTTTGTATAAGATGGATCGTGCAGTGCAAGCTTAGATAATCTGGTTATGCGTTGTTTTACGTCAATAACGTCCATAAATATGCATGCATGCTGTACAAAAACATTGTGTGTGTGCATTCTATATATTGAATATTCATATCTGTGTCTCTAATCACTATGACTTAATCCACGACAACACATAACCCACCATTTTTTATTTCTTTTCTTTTTTTTTCTTTAACACGTCGTTTTCTATAGTTTATCATACATCGTTCTAAGTGAAGTTTTCTTGTCGGAAACACTTATATTATTTATATTAAATAATATGTACCTCTAGGCTTTAGCATTTGTACTTGAGGTAACTTAATTTTAATTTATGATGATAAATAAATAAATAAAAATAGTTTTATACCAAGTTAATACTTGAGATTAAAAATAATTTATGTACATTTTTTAATTTATAAAAGAAACTAATTTTAGGAAAGAAATAATTAATTACTATATTTAATTAAACTATATATATTATTTTATAGATTGAAAATGATTTATTAAATAAAATCTAGTTTTAGAGATATAATAATTAGTTATCATTTATATTAGATATTATTTTATAAATTAAAAAATTATTAACATGTACATAATTTTTATTATTAATAAAAATTTCTAAATTAATATATAAAGATAACTAAAATCTCGATATCTAATTATATATTAATTTTAAAATTGATTTTATTAGTAATAAAATTTACTTTAAATATAAAAAAGTAATTTATAAAATATATTTAAATATTAAAAAAAATCTATAAAATTATTTTATTTATAATTTTTAAAATTGATTTTTATTTAAAAATTGTTTTAGTAATGGCTTCTTAAAGATAAAAGTTGCGAGTGACCAAATTTATAGTAGATAATATTTTATATACAATAGTTAACACTAATAACTTTAATGATTATGAAAAAAAAAAATATACACAAGTCAAATGAAATTAGTGTTGACAAAAGTTGGTAATGATATTCGATTATATTAACTTTTAAAAGAAATGTTAAGTACCAAACGCAACATTTAAAACTAGGAACTTCTCTGTACTTGTAAAATATTAAAAGTATTTAAGGCTTGATGTCATCATGAGTTTGATGTCAGAGTAATAAAATCTAAGACAGATAGATACATAATATAAGGTGAGTCAAAATACATATATAAAATGTTTATAGCCTCTAGATGAAGAAGCTGTACAACACACAAAACCTACCAGAGCCACCCAAATTTATCAATCGCCTCACAATGTTCCCTTCTCCACCATTATGGTCATCTCTTCCGCCGCTTCGAATCCACCTGCATTCAAGGTTTCAAAACTGATTTCAAATTAGTGAGATCTACTCAAGAACTCAAGCTCTTGCAGCCACAAGAATTCTAAGTACAACAAATCCAAAACATTTTTTATAGAGTAAAGATATGTCCTAAGTAACAAAAACACTTTACTACAACCCTTTTCATGATTCAACAATCACCCCAGATTCAGTACTGTCATTGGCATAAAAAGGCACCAAGAACATGTGTTGAGAAATTAGAGGAAGATATAGCTTACATAATTTATACACAGATATTTCATTCAGAGAAATACAATCATATTTCTTACACAATACGCAGAGATAGAGGTAGAGACAGAGAAAAAGTTTTGAATTTACAATCTTGACTGCATATTAATATAATCTCAAAACACAGAAAACATTTTATTTCTTTTTCAGATGTAGATTGATGTTATTAGAATCCGGATTTGAATTAAATATCTTGCATATAACCAGATTAGGGACACTACAAATTAATATGAATTGTGTTTATCAAATAGGAGTTGTGCCATAACTTCAAAGATCTTATGCTTACTTCTCTAATAGATTCTTCCAGAGGGTAGTTGAATCACAAACATTTTATTAAGAAAGAAAATGTCAGCAGAAGAATGGTCATCAACCTAATGCCCCGTATAAACTTGTCTACCATAAAACAGACAAAATGAGGATCAAATTAAATGCATCAGGATAAGAACCCTATTGTGCTAGCTCCCCTATGAGTGAGTTTTATAAAATAAATCTGTAATTTTATGACAGTGATGAAACAATAACACGCCCCCACATCTATATCTCCCTCACAAAAATGGAAGTTATTTGGCTTTTCATAGCACAACTTAAAATTGTAAACATTTAGCCAAGACTAAATTTAGTCAAAATCACAATACAAGAGCCATCAAAGAAAGGAAAATTAGTTTTGCAACACTTAAAATGTGAATTTGTCAACAAAATAAAATGAAGTTTATTTGTAATAAAAACTATAAGTAACTAAGATGCAAATTAAAATAACAATGGAAATGATACCATCCATAAAGGAATTTAATGACCAGTGCATCCACCGTTTGAGAATGAGTTTTGTGATTATGAATAGATGCATGTTTGGATTTCAGTCGTAACTCCACTTCTTTAGCTTTAATAAAATTTCCTTGTTAAGTGCGCTTTTCTCATCTAGCTATTAGTTTTCCAACAAAACCAGCAGATTTTATATGTAAACTTTATTATTTCAAAATTATCTTCTGAATTGTGGATATAATGTCATAAGGGCATCCCACGAATCTGAGTATATATTGAACAACCACGAGAAAATGCAGATGAGTGTTACACAAAATGGAGGAACATATGAACAAGAAAAGAATGAATAAAAATGAATATGTAAGATAAATAAGGACATGTCTATCAGATAAGAGTACAACAATTGAAAATAACAGAGGTATATTTCAAAGAAAAGGCATAATAAGCACCCATGATCTGTAGATTATTTTAGCTATTCTGCAGTTTGAACTAATTATGCTTTGCAACATATCTGATTTCAAAAATATCCATAGTGTTTCAGATTAAGAATAGAAAAGAAGAAACTAAGAATGAACCATGCAAAATTTGATGTCAAAACAGGAGAAGTACGTATCAGACTGATTAGCATACACATGACAGGTCTGAGTCAAAAACACCAATATCCTTTTGGTTTTGCAATTATATGGCCAAAAAGGTGCTAACTAGTGAAAAACTAACATCAATATACGGCCAATTTCAAAACTACAACAAAGGAAATCATAACAAGCTGCACCAAGGTTAAATTTTTTAAAGGAATTTTTTTTCTCATCAATTTTTCAGTAATGCAAACCCATTACCCTCCGCATATCAGTGCCAAGGGGAAACTAAATAGTGGAAAATTATGTGTTAGTCGTATGCCATGAACAATAAGTAATGAGAATAAAGTAGTAATTATTTCGTATTGGATGTTAGAAATCACCTTGCCATCAGCTCCAGGTGATGCAGAAAATGTAGCTTGTGGTTTCTTCATATCATCATCAGATGAACATTCGGAACATACAAAATGATCTAGTTTCTTTGCTTCTTCAATAGTCATGCCCACGCAAGCAGGATGATACCTACAAGAAATCTACAAAGATTGAAATACGTGTTCTATAAGACATACAGCGATATCAAAAGATTTGAAAATAGACAATAGTATGATTCTTAAATTCATTTAGATTTAACACTCTTTCACGCCAATACAAAAAATTATGTCAGCAAAGTTGCAAATTGAGGCCATAAGTGCACAAGAATTTGCATCCCCAATATTAGATAAGCACCGATGTAAGAAAAAAACATATCTATGTATAAATTTCACAGCTGCAGATAAAATAATCAGCAGAATGAAAGGTTTCTTCATCGTCCAATTTACATTGGCTAACACATATACTGCATAAAAGAAACAAATGAACCAATAGTCACAATAACAACACCCACACTCACACACAAACACATTGGAACTTTTAGAGAAAAATAAAATTCATCTGTCACTTCAATTTTAGCCGTGAGTAGCTCACAACAAAATGGACAGTCTTTTATGTATTCACTCTTTCCTTCTTAGTTTCTCTCTTTAATTTTACTACAAAAGTAAAATGACCTTTCAAGACCAACATGCAAAAAGCTTGCAAAGCCAAGTTAGAAATTTTTATCCCTTCAACCCAGTAAATTACATCCACTGTTCAAATTCAAAACATACAAAATCAAAACTCCAAATTCAATAGTAGGAAACAAAGTAAGCAGAATACACTGATTTTACCAATCCTTGCACCCTTCACATTGTACCATGAGGTCATCCGGGTTATATGGCATCTCACACTTGCAGTACCTTCAAAACAAAAGCAAAAATCAACTTCCCCACGGTCAATAACCCAAAAAATATATTAAACAAGGATGAAATATATTTTTTGTCCCACAAAATATCCCAATAAAATTGTAATGGGTCTTTTTACCCATTATATTTACCAAAATTGAAGTACTTTCACTCACTCATCAGGTACTAAAAACACGTTTTTCTGTTAAAATGTATAAACTAGAAATGAATTTAATTTAAAGGCTAAAATCAGATACTAAAAGCACGCTTTTAAGTTAACAGAAAAGACTAAAACAATGATAATTTTTTTATAGAAAGTAAAAGCAATCACTAAAAACATGTATTTTCGTTAAAATATAAGGATAATAACAAATTAAATTGTTATAAAAAGAGTAAAAGCAAAGTACTAAAAGACCCAAAACATATTAAATTATCCGAGGGGACTAAAACCGGAGTTTGGAGATACTTTGAAGGAGAAAGAACGTATTTGAGAGGAAACTCACACAGCAACACGGTCAGGAGTGAAAGCCCCAGTTGCGGCCTTGTACTCAAATCTACAATAGTAATCCTCAGCACCCACATTCTCTAGCTTAGTGTAGTTCTTGAAAGAGTGCACTACGCACTTGCCTTCAATGGTGTGCGCACTCTGCACATCATAGTGGTCGGAGAGAAAAAGTTCTTTGGCACCATGGAACTGTCTGCGACCCCCAATGGACTCTTCGGGTCTGTAGTACCACCTGACACGCACCTTCACGTTGTTCCTGTTGTCCTGCTCGATCTTCTCCACGCGCGCCACGTAAGGGGGCTTGGACGTGTCGGAGGGCCGCATCAGAACGCAATCACCAGCTGCAGCACCAAAGAACCAAACGCTGTTAACGACAACCCCGCCTCAAAAAAACATGATGGGCAGCCACGAAAACGAGGAAAGGAACCGTTTTGAAGGAGAAAAACGCAAAGGGTCGTCGTTGTGTGTGTTACCTCGGACGATCTTGTTGGTTCCTCTTATGGTGTACGAGTCCAAGTCCTTTCTGCCTGGCCTCGTTTTCGCCATGCGTTGCGCGAAGGGCGTTTTGGGGAATGTGATTTTTTTTTTCTAAGGGCCTCTTGTTGTGTTAGAAGGAGAAGAAGAAGAAACGAAGAACCCTAAGGTGTGGGGAGGGGGGCAACACTTTTTTTTGGAGTCCAGATCCTCTCCATTTGTGAGGGAAATAGACATCTCCATTTCAGCAAACCTTTTAGTGACACGTGGATTCAAAGTTTTGAACGGCTGAAAAGAGAGAACTGGGGTTTAACACCTCATCTTTGAAAAGGGTAATGATGATTTGATAAGCCTGATAATGATATTAGCGATAGCCGATAACACAAGAAAAACATAAAACAGAAAATTATATTTAACTCCTTTATTTTCAAATTATGGCATATTTTTTTCAAGCCTTTTTCTTTTAATATTCCATGAGACATATTTTTAACTTCATGTTTTGTTTATTTTCAATAAATATAATTCTCATAAATTTCTATTGAGAGTGAAAATAGTTTAAAGATAAATAATTCTCATAATTTTGAAAAATATCTTTACTCAACTATACTGGTCGGATGTGCTCGGGGTCCTACTCGAACACTTAAGTCTATCTTGGCTGGACAGGTCAATACAGGGAAAATATTTAGCTTGTTCCAAGATAAATGGTAAGCCGAATGATATTTCGATAGGTTGGCCCAAACAGTTGACAACCCATATTAAAAAGATAATTAAAGTAAAAATAACAAAAAGAATAACCGAATTAGTTAAGTACGGATATTACTCTAAAATTCAATAAAAATAAATAGTTAGAGATAATGTTCTACCTGTACCCATAAAATAAAACGATATATTAACAAGATGTTTTTATGTTTGTTGAATGTTATAAAAGGGCGTCAAGACCCTGAATAAAGGTAAGTTCAATCTGGTGATACTACACCTACTCTATATTCAAATACTCATAGTCATATGCTCTCACTGACTTGATCTTCGGAGCCTTGTCAACAGATGGAGCTCCCCTCACTGTGAATTATTAGCATCCCAAAGCAGCAATAGCAAAAAAGAAAGGTCAGCACAGAGTCCACCACCAAAATTTGATCCAGGTCAACCGGCGAGAACATCAACCAAACAACTTTTCTTGTTTCTTCCATGTATACTCTCCGTGTATTTTTTTCACCAACCAAAAGTGTAAAGGTCACTCTGAATTCTCCTACCCTAATGGCAACTACTAAAGACTCCAAATTTCCTGAGGAGAAAATCAACTACTAAACCCTAAACCCTAAACAAGGAATTTGATGTCGTTTTGTTTAACTTGAGGGAAAACGCTCATTAAAGAGTTGTAACAAATATAATAAAACATAATTTGTATGTTTTATATATATATATATATATATATATGTTAAGATTCAAGACAATCTTGTCAGTTTTAAATGATCTCATGATAAAAGACTTTAAGTATATTTTGATGATAACAAGAAAACTATAAAGATGTGTTATGATTTCTAACAACAATATTAAGAATGCAGTAGGCGTTTGTCTTCCTTTCCAAATGATGATAGAACATCGTATGAGATGAAAGCAAAAGATGATGTCTCAAAGGAACTTACTAGATGATGTTCAAACATGGAAACAAACTCAACGGACCAAGCTCAATATACAATTGATAGACGATTTTTACAAAAGGATTCAATGGACCAAGCTCGATATACAATTGATAGACAATGAAAGTTCTACAAAGTGTTAGACGATACTAAAGTCATACATGTGACGAACAATGATACGTGTTGGACGACCTTCAAAGGGAAGTTTCCAAACTTAATATTTCCATTCCATATATGTTCAAATGATTATTATATGTTTTCTATACTCATTTTGATATTGAAAATGAATTAAATCAAAACAAACAATTGAAACCAAGAATAAAATGTGTTTTGAAAAATTGATTTGAAATATAATGCACAACTGATTTTATGAAAATGCATGTGCTTTAATATTTCAAGAAAGAAATATAATTTCCTGAGTGATTATAAATTGATTTCGATTACAACAGTACTTTATTGATTATATTCAAAGTCTGTATAAGAAAGATTTTTAAAAAACAAATTATATGATTGATCATGTATTTAAAAGAGTTTTTGAAATTATATATATAGCATATTAAATCTATTTGCACTTAAATGTTTAATTTAAGTTAATATATAAAGTCTTTATAATATATTTCTGAAATAATATCTAAGAGTAGAAAGAGTTAATAATTTAGAGATATTAAAAGATATTGTTTTCAGTGATACTCATGCTTTAATATAAAGATGTATTGATTGCTAAGATTCACGAAGAGTTTCTGAATGTGTTTTAGGAACATAAAGACGCCACAAAGTCAACATCCAGGAAATCATGAAGCTGATGAACGAGATTAGTGCAATCAAGTGTTAAAGCTTCATTTAGTCATTTTATGTAATTAACATGACAGAACAACAAGGAATGGATTAAAAACTCAAATCAAAACCGTAAAATATCAAATGAACTTAATGAAAATTGAAGAAAACTCAAAAAAATTCAAGGAGAAACTAGCATTCTGAACCGATTAATCAATACAAAACATCAAAAAATTGGTGGGAACATTTCAAAATTAGATTCAAGACAAGAAGAACATCATGTAACCAACATGTAATCAGGAGTTATCATTCCTTTTCTCTCTTGACCATTGTATTTCTGTAAGAACTATTGATGTGCAGATTCAAAGGGTGTTATGAATTTTGTGGTGTGATTGCCAAAGGTGGTGTGTGTTCTTGAAGGGTTCAAGATCATCACTTTGGTGTGTGTTGTAATCAAAGTGTTTGATTGCTTAGTGGAATACTCAGAGGTTTTCTAGGGACTGGATGTAGCTCTTGGCTAAGAGTAAACCAATATAAATTTCTCGTGCGAATCTTTCTATATCTTATCTCTTTAAATCTGTTTTTGCTTGAAGTTTATAACTGCTGCTATAAACAACCGATTGTTTCGCAAAAATAATCGATTGATTTTCTACTGTTAAGAGAAAACTTTTTTTAAAATCAACTGAACAAAATTTTGATTGATTAATTCTCATTGGCCTTCACTATACCTTCAATATTTGCAAAAATCCTCCATAAACAATTCACCCCCTCTTGTTTAAGGTCTACAATTCTAATAATTGGCGTCAACAGTTAGGTTATTGAAAGTCATTCAAGTTTTTTATCCTAAAATCTTTTTTCATGGCTAAAAAACTACCCTTTGGGGAAGGTGCATTTTTTAACAAACCACCTCTGTTTTGTGGTTTGAATTACAAGTTTTGAAAAGTAAAGATGAAGATCTTTGTAGAATCAATTGATAAAGGAATTTGGGATGCAATTGAAAATGGTCATTTTGTTCCTATGCTTGAAAACAATAAAGTGATTTATGAAAAACCTTGGTCCGAATGGACTCAGCATGAAAGCAAAAAGGCTCAATATGATTGTATTGCAAAGAATATTATTACATTTGCCTTCAATTATGATGAGTTTTTCAAGGTATCATAATGTGCCTTCACAAAGGAAATGTGGGATACTATTGAAGTTACCCATGAAGGAACAAATGACTTGAAAAGAGCAAGGAAGCATGCTCTTATTCAAGAATATGAAATGGTTAGAATGCAAAAAAGGGAGACAATTGTAGAAGTACAAAAGAGGTTTACTCATATTATCAACCACCTTATGAGTCTTGGAAAAATGTTTGAGAAGGAGGAACTCAACATCAAGATACTCAAGTGCCTAGACAGATCTTGACAGCCCAAGGTCACAACCATCTCTGAATCTAAAGATTTAACATCCTTGACAACAGCTGCACTGTTTGGGAAGCTTAAAGAACATGAATTGGAGATGAATAGGCTGGATGTTCAAGAAAATGAAGATAAGCATGTGAGAAACATTGCCCTGAAGGATGCTGGACATAAAAATGTCAAGACTCAAGTGATGATAGTGATGGAGAAACCCTTAGCTTGCTAACTAGAAAATTCAGCAAATTCTTGAAGAAAAACAGCAACAAGAATCAACCATCCAACAGGTATAACAACAAGAAACTTATGATTTTAACACTAACAAATAAATATGCTTTGGATGTGTTGAACAGGGACATATTAAATTTGAGCCCCAACAATGAGAATAAAGAAAGGGAAGCAAGCAAAAAGGCTGAAAAGAAAGGCAAAGCCAATAGAGCCTACATTACTTGGCAAGATAATGAAGTTTCTCCCTCTAGCTCATCTTCAAAAGATGAAGAAGCAAATATTTGCTTAATGGAAAAGGGAGAAACAAACATAAGCAGTGTAAGTTCCAGCACTTCAATCAATTTTGAAAACTACACCCGACTTCTTTATGCTTTTAAAGAAACTCATGAAGAAGCTAACAGGTTGACTCTTTTAAATAACCGGTTGAACTGCTACACATGGATTTATTTGGACCTTCAAGAACCATGATTCTTGGTGGAAACTACTATGCTCTTGTTATAGTAGATGATTTTTCTAGATTTACATGGACATTGTTCTTGGAATCCAAGAGTTATGCATTTTCTGCATTCAAAAAGCTTGCCAAGAGATTACAAAACATGTGTTACAGTAACATTTGTGTTATTCGTAGTGATCATGGAAGAGAATTTCAAAATGAAAAATTCAGTGTTTTTTGTGAAAAACTTGGGATTTTCCATAATTTTTCTGCTCCTAGAACTCCCCAATAAAATGGGGTTGTAGAAAGGAAGAACAGATCTCTTGAGGAACTTGCTTTAAGTGAGTCCTCTTTACCAAAATATTTTTGGGCTGATGCTGTGAGCACAACTTGCTATGTGATGAACTGGGTTCTCATTAGACCAATCTTGAAGAAAACTCCTTATGAACTGTTTAATGGGAGAAAACCCAACATTGGTTATCTAAAAGTGTTTGGCTACAAGTGTTACATCTTAAATAATGGTAAGGAAAACCTTGGCAAGTTTGATGAAAAAACGGATAATGGTATCTTTCTTGGTTATTCATTAACTATTCATGCATATAGAGTGTATAACAAGAGGCTTATGACTGTAGAAAAGTCTGTTCTCATTATTTTTTATGAGTCTAATCACCTAGAACAAGAATCTAGTAAGATTTGCAGAAGAGGATGAGCAGAACATCATTATAGAGAAGCTGGAAAACTGTCCAGAAAAGCAACCGATTGAATCTGCAAAACAACCGGTTGAAATTTTGCAACAGAATGATCTTCCCAAAGAATGGAGGATTCCTAGAGATCATTTTGTGGAAAATATCATTGGGCAGATTGATAAGGGAGTTTCTATTAGAACATCTATCTCTAATTACTGCAAACATATAGAGGAATCTGGACTCCATTGAAAATGGCATATTTATTCCAAAAGCTGAAAAAGTTGATGTTTTCATAGAAAAACCTTTGTCCCAGTGGAATGAGTCTGAAAGTAAAAAGGCTAAATTTGATTGTATTGTTGAAAGCATCATTACATCTGCTCTAAATTTTGATGAGTTTTTCAGGGTCTCACAATGTGCTTCAGCAAAAGAAATGTGGGATATTCTTGAAGTTACTCATGAAGGAACAATTTATGTAAAGATAACAAGAAAGCATGCTCTAATATAGGAGTATGAGATGTTCAGAATGCAAAAAGGAGAGACCATTGCTGATGTACAAAATAGGTTCACTCACATTGTCAACCATCTCATCAGCCTAGGAAATATCTTTGAAAAAATGAGGAACTTAACATCAAGATCCTCAAGTGCTTGGACAGTCTTGGCATCCTAAAGTCACAGTCATCTCTTAAGTCCAAGAATTTTACTACCTTGACACCAACCTCCTTGTTTGGAAAGCTTAGGAAACACGATTAGAGATGAATAGGTTGAAAGATCAAGAGAATGAATAAAAGCATGTGAGAAGCATTGCTTTGAAGGTTGTTGGTCATAAAGACTGTAAAGAATCAAGTGAAGGACAGTGGTGGAGAAACTCTTAACTTGCTAACCAGAAAATTCAGTAAGTTCTTGAAGAAAAACAACAACAAGAACCAATTCCTCCAATAGGTATAACAACAAGAAACTCAATGATTTTAATGCTAATAATTATACCTGCTTTGGATATGGTAAACAGGCCATATAAAATTTGATTGCCCTAACAATGAAAGCAAGCAAAGAGGTTAAAGCAAGAGATTTGAGAAAAAAGGGCAAAACTAAAAGAGCCTACATTGTTTGGCAAGACAATGGTGTTTCTTCCTCTAACTCATCATCAAATGGAGATGAAGAGGCAAATATGTGCTTGATGGAAAAAGGGAGAATATGACACAAGCAATGTAAGTTCCAACACCTCAATTAATTGTGAAAATTACAGCCAGCTTCTTGATGCTTTTAAAGAAACTCATGAAGAAGTTAATACGTTGGCCCTTTTGAACAACCGCTTGAAAGGCATGAATAATTGGTTGGAAAACAGAGTCAAAGCATATGAAGAAGAGGTGAACAATTCAAAAAAATATTTTAAAAATCCGGAAATGATTTAAAAAAACTCTTCTTGAAAATGTGACTTTAGCTTTTGTAAAAATTGTGAATCATTTGAAAAGAAAGTCCACTATCTTGTAAAAATTGTGGATAAATGATGAGCATATATTTATTACACTCAGTAGCCTTAATCATAGATTATTGGACTATAATAATAAATAAATCCATTGTTTTAATTAATATTCTTATAATTGGGTTTATTTGGGCCTTAACTATTATTTTTGTTAATTTTGTGTTTTTATAGTAAATTATTCGAAAGAAGCATCTACCTTTGTGAATGGGCCAAATATGTAAAAGTTCAAGTTGCTTATTGAACCAAAACGGGAAACAAGTTCCGAGGAGAAGAAAGAGAAAATAAAATCTACAATATCTGAGAAACAGAATTGGAAGCAAATCTTCTGCAAAATACAAGAATTCTGGAAACTTGGAAACTGTTAACAAAAATATAAACTACAATATTTTCCTAAGATCCTTGGAGCAGAAAAGCCTATAAAAGGACACAAGCATCAAGGAGAAAAGGGGAGAGCTTCATAGGGTTTTCTTAGTTTCTTTTCTTCTTTGTAATTCTTTTGTTTTGCCTCCGCATGGAAGGCTAAACCTTTTTTGTTGATTCTTTTGTAATTCTCCATTGAGTCTTGAGGTTTTGTTCAATAAAAGTTTCATTTTTCAATTGTTTATAGCAATTGTTTTTATTGTCTAATCATTTGGAAAACTAGTTTTTGTGAGAGGTTGCACTTGAACGCATGATTGAGAGTCTTCCTTATCTTAAACTTTGGTTTCTTAGTTAGTTCGCATTGTTCTAATTAATTTCTCGGGCGCATGATTTAAGAGAAAGGAGATAAGCATTCCCATGGAGTGTACACATAGAACAAAGTGGGTATTGATTAAACTAGTAGACGCATGTTTTATTGGTGAATTTCAGTTGAATCAGATCGACACATGTCTAATCTGGTTTAGCTCTGTTGGAGGATTGAGAAAGGATTAATCTTTAGAGAACCTGTAAAGAATTCAATGGTGGAAGAACTTGGGGATCAATCGTTTTTTATTTTCTATTTCAATATCTTTTATATTTTTTGCATAACTATCTTAACCCCCTTTTTATTATTATTCTTATTACTAACTTTTCATTGCGTGTAGATAGATTTTGAATTCGGTTAACTGAATCACTATTGGATTCGTTGGGGGACGACTTGGGGTCATCTGACCACAATTATACTATCATCTCTCTAGTGTTAGACAAATCTACGCTAGAATCGTATTAATTTGACAGCTAAACGACAACTATCAATAAACTTTCAAAAGGTCAATCATGTTGAAGATGGATGAAGCTTCTTCTCTACCTGGTCTTAGTGTGTTTGATGTAGAAAATAGCTAGTTTGCTTTGAAGATTGCAATGGGTTTAAATGATCTTGTATTTAGGTTTGTGTATGTGTAAGGTTGCCTTTTGTTGCATGATCTGTCCTAGATGCCTAGTCAAGGTTAGATCAAGCATTTGAAGTGGTTAAAAGTTTCTCAAAAAGCTTTTTAGAGTTTTATCAAAAAATCAGGATACTGCACAAAAATAAATTTGTTTCTCTGTAAAAGAATAGGTTTATTTTTTGTTTGCTGAAAGGCTTTTTGAAAGTTGGTTAGGGCACCAAAGGTACAACTCAGTCAGTTATTTCAGTTAGCTGAGTTGGCAGTTTTCCTAAAATAAATCTGTTTGGTTTTAAACTAAATATGTTGTTTTCATAACAACTTTTCAACTATTTTTTGAAAAGTAGTTATAAATTGTTTTCCATATAAAGAAAAACTTCTCTCACATGAAAGGTTGTTGAGCAATCACGATTTTGACAGAGATTAAACACTTTCTGTATGAGAAGAAGGATTGAATTGAGTTTTTGAAAGGTTTTCCAAAAGTGATCTTCAAGTGTACTTGTTCTAGGAGAACCTTGATTTTGGTGAAGGTGCTGGTGCAGTTCTGCAACAATTGAACTATTGGTTTTGAGTTCTTGCATCTTCTCTTCAGGTGTTATCTTTCCTTTATTCTTGTTTGTAAAGGTGTAAGTGTTAGTCACTCTTTGATAGGGTTTCTTGGAGTGCAAGGTGTGCTGAAATAGGGTTTTTCAGCTTTTTTGGTATTGTTCTTGTAGGTTTCAAGAACTGTTGTGTTGTAATTGTTTAGAATTGATTTTTAGTGGATTTCATCTTGGAGTGAGGTGAAACTGGATGTAGCTCTTTATGAGTGAACCAGTATAAACCCTGTTTGCATAAATCTTCTCAACCTTGCAATCGTTTCTGGTTTTCTGTTTAATCTGTTAAGAACGAAATCTGTTTACTTGAAAATAAACCTGTTAATTTTGGGCTTAATAAAAACTATTCTTTGTGATCTGGAAAAGTTCTTCAATCATAAACACAGCTTTTGAACATAAGTTTGTACTGAATTGTTTTCATCATTAAATCCTTGATAAAGATTCATTGTCTTTAAAGCCTTGTGTTGAATACTCTTGATTGCTCTTTTGGCATATTTTGTGTTTTTCAAAACTGTTAAAAGTGCACAAATTTGCTTTTGCCATATTTCACTGTCTGATCTCAATTCTGATTTGAATAGGTTTTGTTTGTGTTAAAGTGTTGTGAAGAATCAATCTGTTCATTGTAAAATCAATCTGTTCTTTTTCCTCGGATAAACTGAAAAACAGTTTGTGTTTGCGAAATTTTTATAACTTCAATTCACCCCTCCCCTCTTGAACTTAAACATTAATAGACCCAACAAATCAAACTTTGAAACAGTTCTTACATCTCAAAAATTTGTTTTTTTGCCAAAGCTGGATTGAGTTTTAATCCTCACAGTAAGAAGAAATCTGTTTCAAAGCCATTTTCAATCTTTTTTGAAAAACAACCGATTAAATTGTCGAAACAATCGGTTGTTTCATGCTTTTATTGTATGAAAAAGGGTCACTCTGTTAGATGCTGCAGAGTTAGGAAATTTTTGTTCCCAGGGTGTTTTAAAGTGGGTTCCTAAGAATTCTAAGGTTCCTAATGATCCAATTAATGCCCATGGACCCAAATTTGTAAGGGGACCAAATCTTGCCTCTTAATTTTGTCTATTGTAGGGTTCTTTCATTGAAAATCAACATATATGGTACCTGGACAGTGGCTATTCTAAGCACATGACAGGGGATAAAACCAAGTTTGTCAATCTTTTCCTCAAGCAAGAAGATCATGTGACTTATGGAGACAATAATAAAGGGAAAATTTTGGAAGAGGAACCATTGGTGACAAGAACACCTTCTTCATTCATGATGTGCTATTTTGGAAGGACTCAAGCATAGTCTCCTTAGCATAAGTCAGCTGTGTGACAAAGGTTATCAAGTAACCTTCAAACCCAACATCTGTGAGATACAGCTGCCCAAATCACAGGAAGTATTGTTGATTGGTAAAAGGATCAACAATGTTTATCTTCTTGATATCTCACATTCTGCATCTATTGGCTACCTTCTAACCAAACATGAGAAATCATGGTTATGGCATATAAGGATAACACGCATCCAAATGGATCATCTAAGAGTTGTGGACTCTTTTAAGAGTGGAATAGCATTGCGCTGTATTCATTTTGCTTTGATATGTGATCATACCCAGGTGTATTCCTTCTCTTTTTTTTATGAAAGTTGTCTGTTAGGCATCACTATGCAATGGTGTATTCTTTCTCTTTTGACTATAGTATTTCTGTGAGAATTGTTGGTGTGCAGATTCAGAGGTTGTTCTGAAATATGTGGTGTATTTTCCAAAGGTGGTATGTGTTATTGAAGGGTTCAAGATCACCACTTTGGTGTGTGTTTTGTAATCAAGGCTTTTAATTGCATAGTGAATTCTCAGTGGTTAACTGAGGACAAGATGTAGCTTTTGGTAAAGAGTGAACCAGTATAAACTCTTTGTGTTGATCTCTCTATTCCTTCCCTTTTATAAAACTATTTTTGCCTTATTTTTAATACTACTGATATAAACAACCGATTGTTTCGCAAAAACAACCGGTTGATTTTCTGCAATCACATTAAAGTAAACACTCAAGTATACACAAATAGAGATCCTACAACACAAATTTGGATGGTTCAAGGTGTATTTAGCATTTTTAACCGATTAAACTAAATACAAACACATTTAAACGGTGGAAACACATTTAAAACAGATTCAAGACATTTTAAGAAGTGAGGAACAACACGGAAATGGAAGAACAAAAGTTAGAACAACTTATCTCTTAAATACCTAAGCTCTTGATACTAAATGATGCAAAACTAGCTTGTTTTGGCTTCTTCTTTGTTGTAGTTTTTATGTTGCGGAAGAATGGACTTGAAAATGACAACAATGGTTGAATGGAAGTGTGGAGAAGATGAAATGAAGAGGGGAAGTAAAGGCTTAGATTCTAAGAAGATTCAAGCAAAACACTAATAGAAATGCAAACTTGAGAGTGAGATTTTGAAGACAAATGATCTAACTACTTGGGCAACATTTCATTATCAATTCAAATCTAATTTACTAGGGGGCTAGCACTTGTATTTATAGTGCTATGGGAAGCCAAGGTGAAAGCTTTAATCCTGAAAACTATTCACTCATAGAAGGATAAGTGACTCTCTCTAATTGAAGCAAATCTTCTCAAATTAGAGGTTGACAAGTGTCCTCCTCTAATTGGAGAGAATCCTCTCCATTCTCATGAAGACAAATGTCCTTTTGGCATTGGTGGGAATCCTCTCCGTTAAGGAGATGACATGTGGACCTTCATGTCTTCCTTGCCACTCCATTCTTTCCATTTGTACTCTAGTAATTTATTTGTGCACCTCAGATTGTCTAGAGTTTCATTGGTTCCAAGGAGGCCCAATTGTAACTCTAGCTAGACTCTTTCTTTTTGTTACACCCTACTCTAATTGGCCCATAACATGGTCCAAGAAAATGACCCAAATACAAGCCCAAAATAAACCCTACACTACTTTGTACAATATTTATAAAAATAAATAAAATAATCGAGGAGCAGAGAACAATTAATTCTCCCTAAGATGAGAGTCTTTTGAGCTCCTTTTTTTTTCTTCCAATATTCTAAGTCAAATGTTTTGAGTTTGGATGGTTTTCATCACTTATTATCTCTTAGCTTAGACTACAACACATACTTGATGTTTTATTAATTTATTTTTTAAATAAATATTTTTAGTTGTGTGATGTCTCCTTATTTCCTTGTATTTACTTATCTTGTTACACCATTTATTACACAATATGGAAATTGTGTTTGAGGGACTACTCTAATTTTTAAAAATTTGTAAACTAAGGCAGAGATTTCTTCTATATATTTCAGAGGCTGAACTTCAGCTCTTAGCTAAGTGTATGGTGGCTTGGAAGTGAAGATGGTCCTCATTAGGGTCCCTCCCTTCAAAAGTGTCCTAAGATCCGCTTCAACTATCCACCTTATGTTGTGCTTTGTAATTATCCTCCTCCAGGATAAAAAAAAAAAGTTAACCTGTAGAAATAATGAAATAGTGTAACACATGATATTTGTTCAAAAAGAATAATAACAAGAGTAGAAGAAAGGATCATGCTTCCACGGTCATTGTATCCCTTACATGTTAGATAAACAAGATTGACCCAGGAGTATGATTACTCTTGTGTTTTTCAACCTTATGAAGTTGCTTAATCTTTTGGTTGGTTGTTTTATTTCAAGCAATCTTTCACATGGTTTTTCAGAGGAATTTATATTCTTGTTTGGTTAAGCTCCAAAAAAAGATTTTTCAAAATTCAATTGTGTTTGTAGTTGGTTTCCACTACTTGTGAAGGTATTGAAAAACTAACCACAAACTTATTTCCTCTTTAAGTGAAAATAATATTATTAAAAGAACCCGTGTAAACAAGGGTGCAATCATATTGCCCGTGTCATTTTAATAAAACATCACAAACTTCTAAAGGCACAAATTTGGCTCAACATTTTTAGCATAATGTTCTACAGAGTCCTTGTCTTTCACTTGTTGACTCACAACTAGATCCCTATCTTTTTGAATCCGAGAAAGTTTATTAGATGGAAAATGGGCATCTATGTTGTGTTTCAACATTTTAATAAACAAAGTGTTAAAGTTACAACTATCCATAAGAAAACCTTTTAAAAGTTTGATTTGTTTGAAAAATATTTTCTTTGCGGATAGTATCAGATTGATTAACATTCTTCAAAATATATCCTTAGTAATGAAAAAGTCAATGTAAACAACATGGAAAAAACTAGGACTAGACTTTTTTTTTTCTCTTTATCAATCAACCCTTTAAAAGAATTTCTATAGAGGAGGAATTTGACAAAGGTTTTTCTTCAATCCAGTCCTCACAAGGGTTTCTAGATAGGAGTTCTTGTTATTGTTTGGTTCAACTCTAGACAATAATTTTGTTTTCTTTTCTTTCTTTTCTATCTCTTCTCTTTCTATTATCTCCCTGTCTTTCTCTTATAGTTTTTTTTTTCTCTAATTTCTCCATCTCCCTCTTTTCCTCTTCAATAATTTTTTGTAAAGAAATTTGATCCTTTCTAATTTGTGCAGGTGTTAAAGGACAAATAATGATATTTTTTTCCTAAATATCAAAAAAAGATTTTATTGGATTGACCTCCATGAATAACATTATGATCAAATTGTCATGGGTAGCTAAGTAGAATATGTCCAACATCTATTGGAATAATATCACACAAAATGGTTTCTTTATAAGATGCAATGGTTATTGGAATATTTTCTTGGCTACTCACAACATACCACCATCCTCATTGATCCATTGTAACTTATAAGGTTTGGGATGGGGTGTGGTAGGAAGATTTAACTTAAGGACCATTTTTTTCACTGTAATAGTTAGGACTTGATCCATTATCCATAATTAAACAACACGTCTTATCCAAAACTTTACATCTTATATGGAATAGACTCTCATGCAGTGATTGTTCCAGATTACTAGAATGGTTACTAAGTAGTCTTTGAGCATCAAACATTTCTCTTGGCAAGAAATTTTTTTATCTATTATAGTGGAAGTAATAGAAGGAGTGTTAGGGCTTTTGTCTGGAGGTGGAGAAACAATATGATCAACAAAATAAATTTTCTTTTGAGGTTTATCTTTAGATTTTAAAATGTCATGACTTGTGTTATGTAGTATGCTATGATCCCCCATTTCTAAATTGAACATAAATTATTTTCAAAAAAAACATTTGAATTCAACTTGAGTGATAAAGATTTTCAAATATTTTTAATTTTTGTGAAGTAAATCAAGGAATCTAAAATGATTTTTCTCTAAGTTCACTCCTAGGAAAGTGAGGTGAGTCAAGTACCAAAACTTTCAATGATAGATCTTACCCCAGATAGTCCTCAGAAAAATACCCCCAAAGCACTTCAAAACATTTTTTTAAAAAAACCTAAAAGGTGATTATGTTATGCAATAAAATGAACCTAAGACCAAAAGAAGATCTACTAATAGCAAGCAAGATAAAATCCTATGTATCATAGAGAACTAAAAACAAAAAGACAAAGAAAGGAAAGTAATACAGAAAATAAAGCAAGAAATAGAATGCAAGTGAAAATAAAACTAGACGAGTCTGAAAGTGAGAGTGCTCTTGACACTAAGAGCCCACTGACTCATTTCCACACTAATGCACATTTTATTACTATTACAATGTTTATTGGGATTTTCTTTGGAGCATATTCCCAAACAACTCAAAAGTAAAAAAAAGTAAAAATTACACGAAAATCTGTTATACAAAAAATCAAGAAAAAATGGGGTAAATTTTTTGATGAATTGCTTTGGTGGAAAACTTTCTTTGTGTTGATTATCAATAAAGTACTTGCTGAATTCTCTTTGTCCTTTCCTCTTCTTTGATAGATTTTCTCTAAGAAAAGTGTTCTCACTCAAAGAAGTAACTCAAAAGTCCTTTTCCACAACACCACAAGTGATACACCAACACCTTTCACAAATATAGAGTCCAAGAAATAAATATAATAAAAGCTAAAATTTGAAAAGTTAAACCAAAAGAAATATGATGAGGAAAGAACAATGGAAAGCTAAAAAAATGACAAACAACAATTAAGGCTAAGAAGAAACAAATGGAAACTAAAAATGGCTCTAAAATAGAAGAACCTAGAATTTTGTCTAACAAGAACTCTAAAGAGAACTTTGAGAAGTAGAAGTGTATCAAAATTTGGACAACATTTCATTACTCAATTCAAAGTTAAATAATACAAGACAAAACACTCTTATTTATAGGAGGCTTGGTCATCAAAATAAGGAAGAGTATGAGGGAAGCTCCTAGTTGAAACTTGGAGCCCAAGCTTGAGTAAAACTTGGAAGACAAGCTTCTAAGCCTAGCTTGGAGCCCAAGCTTGAGTGAAACTCGGAAAACAAGCTTCTAACCATAGCTTGGTGTGCACACTTCCCATGCATGACCATCCTAAGGTCTCTCTTGGGCCATTAAAAGCCCAATTGAAACTCTAGTTAGGTTTAGAAAACCCTAATATAAATTTGACCCAATTACAAGGCCCAAAATGAAATCCTATGCCACTTGGCCTAAGATAAAATGCCCAAGATAAATTCTTAAACTACTCTCTACAATTTTTACAAAGCTAAGAAGAAGAAAAAGACAATTCAAGTGTGGGTGCTCCCCTCCAATAAGGCTCCATCTTTTTCTATCCTCTTAGCCAATTGTTTTGAAGCTGAATGGTTTTCATCAAGCCTCCAAGAAGAGAAATGAAGAAGATCAGGATCAGAAGTCTTAAAAAATGAGCAAGACGCACAAGTTGAGCAGGAGCAACCCATAAGCGTCGACTATTGATTGAGTATTGAAATAATATCGTTGTAGATGTTCATTAACAGAAATAAAAGACCAATAAGACCAATACTTCTTAACATGATCTGTTTATATGATGTTGTAATTTGCTCATTTTCATATGTATTGTTTTAAGCACCATAAAAAAGGGAGGAGATTATTATAGAAAAAGTACAATATCTTGAGTGTTTTGATTGTGTGCTTAAACACAACAAGTCAAGAGCTTGAGAGACATGAGGCAGTTGAGTTTGGCAACGCTGATCAAATCACAAATGGATATGCTTTATCTGACAGATGATAAAGTACTATGCCAAGTTCCACTTCATTTGATAAGTTAATTGAAGATCATTTACACGATAAGTATAGACCCAGACTTCAAGTTAACACACATGAGGAATATTCTAAAGCTTGAGTATGAAGATATAGAAAATGTCTTTTATGTTTATCCCAAGAAGATGTTGGGTATGAAGTCAAGACCAATTGGGTTGGGCTGACAAGACACCATGTACACAGTTGAAGCGCAGGTGAACATTGTTCCTGACTTCAAGTGGGAGATTGTTGGGTATGAAGCCAAGACCAATTGGGTTGGGCTGAGTAGACACCATGTTTTATTGAGTGGGCTTAATCATTGTGTCCCTTTATTATCTCTATTTATATCTATTTAAAGAGATCATTGTACTTGTAATTGGTGTGCAACAAGATATAATGAAAACCTAATAGTTGCCTGTGTGGATGTAGGTTGCAGTTGGCGACCAAACCACGTTAAATCATGTGTTGTTTATTTTCTGCAATTGATTTGTGATTATGTGTGTTGTTTTCGCGTGCGTTTTTCCCATCAAGTGGTATCAAGAGCCTTGGTTCTTTTACACACTAGAGATCCGATCAGCAGAAATTAATCGACGAGATGTGAAAATTGCGACTGCAGTAGCGTCCCAAAGTTAGGGTTTCGCATAGGCGGCAACAGTGTCCCAAAAGTTAGGGTTTTGCAGAGGCGACAACAACATCCCAAAGCTAGGGTTTTGCAGGGGCTGCAGCAACGTCCTAAGGCTTAGGGTTTCCCAAATCTGCTTCACAACAGCAGTGACCAGCGACGGTGGTGGTGCGGAGCGCCAGTGCAGTGGGGACTGCGACCAGGTCTGTTGGTGAGTGATTTTGGGTGGTGCAATTTTTTGTGATCTTGATTTAAAAAAAAGGATTGCTAAGATCTGAAATTAGTTGTACAGAGTATCTCGACTAGTCATTTGAGATGGCAGAAGACGGGAAGTTCCGAATTAAAAATTCGATGGTACAAATTTCAGTTGGTAGAAAATCCAAATTGAGGATTTGCGAGTTCAGTTACTAAGCACATCAATATGATTTTAGCCAGACTTATGTCAGTGGGCATTAAGTTCGATGATGAAGTTCAAACTTTACTATTGCTATTGTTTTTGCCTGAAAGTTGGTCAAGAACGGGTACAGCAGTTACCAGTTTAGCGGGATCCGGTGGATTCATTTTTTAGAAGATTCGTGATCTCATTCTTGGCGAGGATGTCCGAAGAAGGAATTCTGGGGAATTATCTAGTGAATCGCTATATGTCATCAGAGGTAAGAGAAATATCAGAGATAGTGGGAGCAAGAACCAAAGAAGGAGTCAGTCGAAGACTCGGGATTGCTCAAGTGTAACATGTTGGAACTGCAAGGAGGTGGGGCATTTCAGGAATCAATGCCCTAATGATAAATAAGTCAACATTGCAGAAGACTTCACGGACGAGGACTTTTTAGTCTGTTGCGTGGATAGTAGTGTGGATTCCTGGGTCATGGATTCTGAAGCATTGCAGAATCTAGTTATTGGGGACTTTGGAAAGGTAAGACTAGCAGACAACAAAACTCTTGATGTTATGGGCATGGGTGACATAGTGTTGAAGACACCAGTTGATTTCTGAACTTTGAAGGATGTCAGAGTTGTTCCAAGCTTGAGGAAAAGTTTGATTTCTGTTAGGCAGTTGGACGAACAAGGACATGAAGTGAAGTTCGGAAATCAACCGCGGAAGGTCTTCAAGGGAAATCTTGTCATGGCTTGCAGAAGAAAGAGAGGTTCGTTGTGTGAGGGAGTGACCATCCCAGTTCAGAAGATAAACAAAGTCCGGTTCACAGAATCTCGTGGGCAGAAGAGGGTTATCTTTACAAGAGAGAAACCCAGAGCCACAGGTCAGATTCAGGATGAACGAGCATGGAAAGGTTCAGGTAGACTAGTCAGAGGTACTTGTGGCAGTGGGAGCACAGGTTGTGCTTCAGCTAAGGTTCCTAGACGACAGTGGGTTGGGAGAACTAGTATTCCAGCGGTTGAAACTTCTCTAGAAAAATTCTTGTTGAATATGGAAAGTGTTTATTCTCAGGTTGTTCCAAGATCCGGCAGTTCCTGTAAGTGGGAGTCGGTAGGAACAGAGAACGGGTCAGTGACTGACGTGTTGAAACTCAGGGGAGTTTTAACGAAGTCTTCAAAATGATTAAGAAGACTGGTGGCAACTAGAGGTGGAACATTGAGTTCCGTCGACAGATTACAGAAGTACATGTACACAATTGAAGTGCATGTGAACATTGTTCCGTGACTTCAAGTGGGAGATTGTTGGGTATGAAGTCAAGACCAATTGGGTTGGGCTGACAAGACACCACGTACACAGTTGAAGTGCAGGTGAACATTGTTCCGTGACTTCAAGTGGGAGATTGTTGGGTATGAAGCCAGGACCAATTGGATTGGGTTGAGTAGACACCATGTTTTAGTGAGTGGGCTTAATCATTGTGTCCCTTTATTATCTCTATTTATCTCTATTTAAAGAGATCATTGTACTTGTAATTGGTGTGCAACAAGATATAATGAAAACCTAATAGTTGCCCGTGTGGATGTAGGTTGCAGTTGGCGACCGAACCACGTTAAATCATGTGTTGTTTATTTTCTGCAATTGATTTGTGATTATGTGTGTTGTTTCCACGTGCGTTTTTCCCATCAGAAGATTCGTGCCAAATAACAACGTTCAAATATCATTTGGGATGTGAGCTAAAGTTGTAATAACCGCTAACTATTCTAACACAACTATTTTGTCAATTCTAGCTCAGTTGTCTATTCTTTAGAGTGTGCACTTTTAACCACTGTTTAGTGTAAAAGGATCTAATACTATGAAAGACAAGTACTATCAGCTACTAGAGAGTTTGTGTGAAGAAAAAAAAATTTACATAACCATGAATTTAATGTTTCTCAACATAAAAGGCCATTATATGATAATTGAAGAAGAATCAATACAATGAAAAGAGTTCAAATCTAATCAAGAGCTATAAAAGGAAATGTAACAACTACTTTTTTTTCCAAAGCCAATAAGATGACATGTTTCGGAAAGAAGAATAACTAACTGAGCCATAATTTCACAAATTCCACCAAAATATTCAACAACCTAAAAGCTTTATTATGACTACATTTTATAATTATTGTTTTTTAGCGCTATTTTGATTCCTATTTATTCGAGCACTGTTTTCAATTCCTGTTCGTTTCTTTTCTAATTACTATTTTTCAATTTTAGTATTCAATTATTGTTGCTATATTCGATTTCCACTTTAGGTTTTAATTTCAATTTTGTTAGTTAATTAGGTTTTACAGTTTTTACTGTTAAGTTAGCTGAATCTAGTTTTCACCGTTTCTATTATTGATTTAAGTTGATGTTTCTGATTCTTAGTTTCTGAAATTTCTAATCCAACTTTAATTTCAATTTCATTTTCAATTTTGTTTCCACTTTTCACTTTATGGATTTTCTAGGTAAAATCGTTTAACATCTTCATGATTCTCACTGTTTTCTATTTTCATTCACTGTTCCAATATTAATTCCCACTGTTTTCAATTTCTACTTGTTAATTACTTTTTTTTTACAATTACTCTTGGTTCAATCACGTTACACTCAATTGCAATTTTTAATTCTCAATTTCTATTTTCAGTTTAGTTAGGTATTTTTGTTTATACAATGTTAGATTTTCTTAAATTTTGGTTTCCCTTGACTTTATTAAGTTCTACATAGTTCTGTCAATTTCAATTCCACATTATACTTTCATTTTTATTTGGTACTATTTTACAATTTCCATTTTATAGTTTATTTTTTTAATTCAGTTTGTAATTTCTTTGTCTGCCATTTTTACATTTAAATTGGTTACATTAGTTGATTTCATCCACTATTTAGATTTTGTTAGTTTTTGTTCAGTTATTACATGTTTCTATCTATTTTCATTCTACTCGATTGTTCTTAGTTCAGTTTCTTATCTATTTCAATTCCTAGACTTAGATTTCAATCATAGTTCTTGTTCTTTTATTGTTTTCATTTTTAAGTTCTGCTTTACAATTACTATTTCTATGATTCATTTACTATTTTCATTTTAGCATATCAGTCATATTCTTAGTTTCAATTACTACTTTCATTTCATAATTCTAAAACCCCAAAATCAATTTTGTTAAAGAAAGAATATTACAAAATGAACTCAATTAGCAAGTGTTCCTTGGACTAACCTAAGTCTGACCCTATATTGCACTTATATGGAAAACTTGATGAGACTAAAAAATTTGTCAAACCATCTTCATGATTCTAAGAGTTTTTTAAGTGTAAGAAACTGAACTCATTCCACTAGACAAAAAAATCTTGTCCAATTGATACCTAGCATGTTTAAGATTGTTGAAGTTGATGAACTATGTATTTAGAAACAACAACATTGCTTTAGTTGAGGAGGAAACGATAGAGTAGGTTGCGTAGCTTTCTTGGCATTGATCTTCATATAATGAAAGAAATAATTATTCTCAAATATTTGAGCTTTTCTTCAAAGGACAAAGTGTGAAGGAGAAAACTTGAGGAATACGAAAAAGGTTGTTTTGATGGGTAGAAGATGAAAATCTCAAATGTTGATTAGGTTTTTTCTTTTTGACAATGTGGACGCATTCATTGCAACATGCATCACTTAATATGTTATCAGATACTCCGATCTAAGATGTTTAGGCCTTTGTGCATTAAAAAACTTGTCGTTTACTCATTAATGCTCTTTAAAACATGTGAGAGGAACTAATTACTGTTCTTGGCGGTTGACCTAGGTTGGATTGAATGGGTGAGCTCCGCTTTTGATCTGCCTCCAATTAGCACTCTGAGATGTTGCTCCACTAGGATAAAGGAGACTCTACCTGTTAATCACATTCTGACGATCAAGTCAATGAGAGCATTCAAACTATAAGTACATTAGTGTAGGACTTCAAGAAAAGCATACCTTTACCCGGGGTCTTAAACCCCTTTTATAGACATCCTTTCAACAACTTTCATTAGTGAGAATATAATCTCAACATTCAAAATATAATCTTCAACACAATTCATCAGTAACAATATTCAATTAATGTGTACCTATTATTTTTTGGGTACAAACATTCCTAACCACTTTGATCTATATTTATTAATATGCTTCAACTAATTCAGATATTCCTCTTGTTGTTTTTAATTGTCTTTTCCACATATACTGAACAAAATATTTGGGCTACCCCTCCAATGAGTAATAGGGCCCATACCTAGTCCAGACCAAGCTAAGCGTGATTTATACCATCGAGTTGACCATACCTAAGTGCGTGGGTCGAGGTCCTGAACACTCCTTGCCAGTACAATTACTAAAAGAGATTTTCTGCACAAACTCATTAATCAGATTAGTACTATAAAGACAAAGCTATTATCTTAACTTGTGTTTAGTCTTGTTGTGTTGGGTATTTTCCTCTAGACACTATTAGGGGCTCAACCCTTTAGAGGCTGATTTTAATACCAACTGCGAAAAACAAGGACATCAAAAAAAGGAAGGGCTAAATTGACATTTAAATTAAATTTAAAAACTTTTCGCAAGTATCGTCTGAATTACAGTATTCAAACAATGGTTTAGATTATCAAGTAGTTAGAATGTCTAAAATGTCATGTCAGATGCATCTCACTAACTCCACTAAATTACTTATTTGTAATATTTACTAACTATTTATCATATCGTAATGCTAACATATGATAATTTAAAAGGATAAATATTTTCATAAATATTTTTCAACAAGTTTAATTTGATAAAAGACAATAGGTGTATCCTTTAACAATTATGGTTAGACATATTTGAAAGGTTGTTGTATCCTTAACTATTTTAGTCTAACTAGTCATATCAGACGTGGATTTTGTAACTCATTTGAATCACCTTATTTGATGTAATCTAATTAGCCAAGAAGATGACCAAGGACACAAGAGACACTTCCAACTTTGATCAGTCATCTTAGCGTACAAGACACGGCCCCACCAAATATCGGAAAGACCTCAGTAGAAGAGGAACTAGGCATAGACTAGAACATCAAATGTTCTTTCTTCTGGTCTTGTTTGTAAATAAATTTGGCTCACTTTAAGGGGTCCAAATAGAAGAATAAGCTAGAGTAGGTTTACATAGTATAAATAGGAGTGTACTTAGCAAAATGAGCTTGTTCCAAACCCATTTTTCATGACACATGCACCTAGAACTAAGGTTTTTAACCTAACTTATAGAAGTTACGCCTAAGGTGTGGTTTTGCCATGGTCAACACCCTAGGCAACCTCTCTCCCCTTCCTTTTCTACCTCTCTCTCATCTTGCTCTCCAAGTCAATCCTTCCTATATAAAGGGTGCCTCCCTCCATGTATTTACACATTGAATTTTGAATAGAAAATAAACTCTATCAGAGTGTTGAGTGAGTCTTGAGTGCTCTCTTTTTGTGGGTCTTATCTTGGGTGTTTGTGCACTTCAAGTGGCGGCTCTTCACCACTCATCTTGGAGTCTCCCATCACTCCAAGTGGCGTGACCACCACCATCATCCATAAGCATCCTCTATCTCTTCATCTCTTCCTTCCTTGCACCATTTCCATTCTTCTTTTCCTTTTTGATTTTTCCATTTTATTGCTTTCCATTATATGCTTTAATTATGCACATCTTCATCATCATCACCATATAATTGTGTTTTATTTTTGCCCTCTAGAAGTGAACCTTCACACTTACTTAACCACTTGGTTAAGTTCGTGTTCAGTGGGAATCTTCTTTGGGTTTCTCACCATATTTTGCTTAAACAAAAAATCATAAACAAAGTGAAACCCCTAACAATGTGCAATCCTAAAATCAACTCACATCATTATTATGATATTTGCATGTATGCACTTAAATGGGGACTTAGTTTTATTTGGAAAACTTTATGAGTACAAAATTTGTCAAACCCATCTTTAACTTCTTCTGCCTTAGATAAGCTTCATGACTCCAAGAGTTTCTTACATGTGTAAGAAACTGAACCCATCCCACTATACAAAAAGTCTTCTCTAATGGATACCTAGTATTTTTAAGATTGTTGAAGTTGATGAACTTTTCAGGTATTAACTATGTATTTGGAAACAACAATATTGCATTAGTCGAGGTGGAAACAAATATAGTAGCTTGTGTAGCTTTCTTGGCATTGATCTTCATATAATGAAAGAAACAATTATTCTCAAAGATTTGAGTTTTTCTTCAAAAGACAAAGTGCAAAGGAGAAAGCTTAAGGAATACGAAAAAGGTTGTTTTGATGGGTAGAAAATGAAAATCTCAAACGTTGATTAGGTTTTCTCATTTTAACAATGTGGAAGCATTTGTGGCAATATGCACCACTTAATATGTTTTCAGATACTTTGATATGAGATGTTGGGGTTTCGTCCATTAAGGAACTTGTTGTTTCCTCATTAATGCTCTTTAAAGCATGTGAGAGGAACTACTTACTAAAAGAGATTTTATGCACAAACTCATTAATCAGATTAGTACTACAAAGACGAAGCTATTATCTTAACTTGTTTTTAGTCTTGTTGTGTTGGGTATTTTCCTCTAGACACTATTAGGGGCTCAACCCTTTAGAGGTTGATTTTGATACCAACTGCGAAAAACAAGGACATCACAAAAAGGGAGGGCTGAATTGAGATTTAATTTAAATTTATTTTTTTTCACAAGTATCATTTGAATAACAGTATTCAAATAATGGTTTAGATTATCAAGCAGTTAGATTGCCTAAAATGTCATGTTAGATGCATCTTACTAACTCACTGAATTACTTATTTGTAATATTTACTTACTAATCATCAGATCGTAATGCTAGTGTATGATAATTTAAAAGCATAATATTTTCATAAATATTTTTCAACAAGTTTTATATGATAAAAGACTATAGGTGTATCCCTAACATCTCATAACAATTATGGTCAGACGTATTTGAAAGGTTGTTGTATCCTCAACTATTTTAGTCTAGCTAGTCACATCAGATGTGGATTTTGTAACTCATTTGAATCACCTTATTAGCATATTTGCATGTATGCTTTACCAAGTGATCAGATCATAGTTCTTGCGTTAGACAAATGCATATCAAATACTTAGTTTAAAACACACTTTGATAAAAAAAAAAAAAGCACTTAAATTTGGGTTCTTACAATAACTCTCGTTGTTGGGTTAGTGCAAATAATAACATGCAAAATAAAGAAGATAAGTGATAGTAGCTAAAATATAGTAAAAATCATAGATAAATTAGCATGCATTTTGTATAGGAATTGTATAAAAAGGAATTAGAAAACATATTAATTCCCTCCAAAGATAGTTGCACACAAGGAAGAAGGAGAAAATAAGAAATATGTATAAATATTGTAGAAAAGGGAAGAAAAACAACAAACTTGGGTCATAGCAAAAATAGTCAATCCTCTCAACACATGAAGAAAGGCTCAATAGATTGTGTGCAAATAACAACCTTCAAGAAAACACTCAAAATGTTGAGTGCTTATACAATATGCTAAGCGGATTAAGGCCAAAACAAATGAAGAAGTCAAGAGCTTAAAGGGTTGAGCAAAACCAAAAGGGCTAAGTGGAGTGAGTCACTCACCATGAAGAAAACCCAATTTCATTCAAGAAAGGCTTAAAGCCCTCATGCACTAAAAGAAAAAGGAGGGAGATTTTGCTTGAAGCCAAAGCCAAGCCAAATTTACTTCATGGCCAATAAAAGCAAAGCGTTACGCTCATTTTGGAGCGAATATCTACCAAATTCCAAGTTTGAGAATCTTAAGTAGCCCAAGAAATGGGCTTCAAGCCCAAAGATTGATTTAACATGAAGAAAGTCAATTCGTTGAGCGGATTGGCCTACGCTGAGTGAACACGAAATCTCATGAATCCCTTGGAGCTCCATTATAAAGTTCTATAAATAGAAATCTTAGGGAAACATTCCAAACCATCATGAGGTCTTAAGAAATCGAGAGTTGGATCCATTAAAGAGAAAGAGAGGCACTAAGAGGCATGAAAGACCATAAGAAAGCCTCAAGACTGAAGTCTAGCCAAGACTCTACAGAAAAGGATCCATAGCCTTATCTGACCAACAAAATTCAGGGATCCATGTTTATTATTCTTTAGCTTCTCATACTTGATTACTCACTATAAGATTTTATTATGAGTTTCTAAATCTACCCTGCTGCGATTGAGAAGTCATGTGATATTCCTTAAGTTATTATTTATTATGAATGCTTGTTTTTATATAGAGATTTGAATTCTTTGGGCTTGGTGGTATGCTTAATGCTCAATGGTGAGGAACCACCATTGATTGTCCATGGAGCATGAATGAGTCCGAAAGATGATTTCATGTATTTGAACCCTATCCAACCAACCATAGGACTCAATGGTTGCAGAGCATGGAGCTGAACTATGGTGAACTATTTCATCCTAATGCATAAATAAGCTATAACAATGCAAGGAATCAATCATCATGTTAAATTTTCATGTATCATAATTTCAACTACATTTGAATAGGGATTCAATCATATTTTATTTTCTAACCTGTGTCTAATTCATCTCACTATCTAATATTTAAACACAAACTCTTTTTTCCACAATTCAAAATCAATATTCTAGTTCTTTTTTATTTGATAAAAATAAAACAAGAAAACAAATTAAATTAAAATTGAAATTTATTCAAGACATAAAACTAACTAAACCAAATTTATTCAAATTACCAAATAAACAACTAAGCAAATAAGCAAATAAACAGAAAACAAAATAACCGAAAAACTAAACAGAAAAATAAGACAAAATTCAAATAACTGAAAAAGAAAAGAGAATTAAAAAGATAAAACATATTTTTGTTTAATCCTCTCTTCTTAAGAAGTCATCCAACTTTTTGTTAAAATCTTTATCTATAGTTTTGCTTCATTTGTTGGATCTGCCCCCTAAATAATAGAACCTGTTCCCAGGTCAAAATACATAACCTGCAAAATGATTAAGAGGCATATAGGATTTTATTTTTGAAAAATAAAATCAACAAAGGTAACAAAACAACATAAAACTAAAATGTGGACTGGGTTGCCTCTCAGTAAGGGCTTGTTTAACGTCATCTAGCTTGACGCATGTTTATTTCAAGGTGGAAAATTCTCTTTGTTGCATCCTTTTGTACGCATTTCCCCTTGCATTAAAATTTTTTAGACCATAAAAAAAATTAAAAGTTACCTCTTCATATTGAGCTCTAAGTTGAAGTTCTCCTTTGTCAACATCAACTATGATTCTAGCCATCTTCATAAAGGGTCTGCCTAGTATCAAAGGAACCTCCTCATCTTCTTTCGTGTCCACTATAGCAAAATCCACAGGGAATATGAACTTATCCACCTTCACCAGAACGTCTTCAACCACACCATATGGATATTTGATGGATCCGTCTGCCAATTGTAACTGCATCTTGGTGGGTTGAACCTCTAAATTTCCTATCTTCCTTAGCATTGCCAAAGGCATTAAATTGATGTTTGCCCCTAAATCTAGTAAAACATTGTCCACCGATAAAGCAATTATAGACATAGGAAGATTAAAACTCCCTAGGTCCTTGAATTTTTTAGGCAAGCCTTTCTGAGCAATTGCTCTGTATCTAGCCTCCAACTCTATATTTCTTTCTTCAATATAGCTCCTATTCTTCCGAAATCTCTCAAGTGTTGAATCTTGCTTTAGATTCCTGCAAAATAATTTTTAGGGAGTAATTTGTCAAAGAATTTTCTTTCCTTCTCTTCTTTTGAATGAGGATGAGGATATGATAAATCTTTTTCAAGAACACCTCTCTCCTTATTTTTAATTTTTTCTTCCTCACTTCTTTTCTTTTCTCTCTCTGTCTCATCTCTCTTCCCCTTAGTCTCATCTTCTTTTTCAGTCACTACATTATTATAATGCTCTTTTGGATTGGGTTGGCTATTGACTGAAAATAGGCCACTTTTTATCTATGCAATGTGTTGGTCCACTTGTCTCATCTGGATCTCTATATTCTTAATTGTTGTCATGTTATTTTCTTCCATTATCACAAGCTTTGTCAGGGCGTCTTCAACTTTACTCATTCTTTCAAGCATGGATGGATCCTCAACTTCAGGTGAATTGTTCAGATAAGAACAATGACCATTAGGATGATCACCTCCACAAAAATCACACCTGATTGATTGACTCTAGCTTTGAGATGAATGCACAACATATAACTGATGGGGCAATTTAGCCATTTGTGCGGTTAATTGCTCAATTTGTTGTGTCAGAATTTTATTTTGAGCCAATAGTGCTTCTTCTAACAACCCTTCCTTCTGAATACCTTGTTTATCATGTTGAGCTTTATAATCAGTTGATGTCAATGCATCAATAATTCTTGTCGCTTGTTCTACATCAAGAGTCATCATTGTGCCGCCAGCTGCAACATCTAATAGCATCTTTGTGTCAGATTTAAGACCAGTGAGAAATATGCTCAGTTGAGCAATATCTTCAAATCCATGATTTGGCATTTTCTCAATATCATCTTAATTTTTTCCCATGTCTCACAGAAGACTTCATCTACTCATTGTCTGAACATAGAAATTTCAGACTTTGCTTTGATGTAGCGAGAAATTGGAAAAAATCTTTGCATAAATTTTTTCTCTACATTCTTCCAGCTAGTGAGACTCTGATTTGGAAGTAACTTAGTCATTCTTTAACCTTTTCTGCTAATGACAAAGAAAACAAGCGTATATAAACATTTTCAAGATCACCTGATTGAAAGCCCATTGTTCCTGAAAAATATTCTTAGTGGCAAAAGAAACAGAGTATTTATATCTAATATTTTATTTATATTATTTTATATTTTATAGAAGAAAAATAAATAAGCAAAATAAATAAATAAAAAATAAAAATTTATGTAAAATAAAAAAATTAAAGACAAAATAAAAGAAAACAATAAAAACAAAACCTAACCTACTTAAAAATAACAAATAAATACTAGGAATAAAATAAAAACAAAATAAAATAAAGCTAAAACAAAATAAAACTGAAAACCATAAATAAACAACTAACTAACTAGCTTACGTAAAAACAAGAATTAAAACTAGTAATGAAAAATAGTTAATTAAAACAAATAAATAACAACTACGTAAACCTAAATAAAACTACGTAAACTAAACCTAAAAACAAAAACAAAAATAAAATAAAAATAAAAACAAACTAACTTTTATAATTTTTGAAATAATTTTTATTTATTTTGTAGGTTGTTTTTTTTATATAGGTAGTTATTGTAGTTGAAAAAAAGGGTTATCTAAAGAGTGAAAATGGTAAGAAATTGTGTACATAAAAAAGAAGAATTCATTTTATTAATGTTATAGATTATTATTAGTATTAACATTACTATTATTATTAATACTAGTGGGCACACAGGTCTATCCGCATTTTTTTTATATAATTAAATATAAAATTTAATCAAATTAAATAATATATTATTATTTGTGTTCATTTTTTATTATTTATATTTATTTTTAATTAAATATGTTTAAAATAAGATAAATAAAAGAGATGAAATATAAAGAAAATTAGCAATACACAATTTCAGAATCTCAACATTAGGGTTTTTGAAACATTGAGGATGGTGAAGTGGCGGTGATGAAATATTGAGGAGACGGAAGAACAACAATACAGTTTCAGAATGTCAAAATTAGGATTTTGGAGACATTAACATGTTTTTATATTATTTCTCTCTCACAGTTCTTTTATATATCACTCCTTTAGAATCTCAAAATTAAGATTTTGGAGACATGTGTTTAGGGATGGCAAAGCGGGACGGGTCATGCGAGCTGGCCCGCGACCCACAGGTAAAAAACGCGGGGCGGTCTAACCTTTTCAACCCGCTAACCCGCATTAGCTCGCGGCCCGCGCGGGCCAGCAGCAGGGCGGGGCGGGCTGGCCCGCTAACCCGCAAGAAAAAAAAATGTCATTGTTTTAATGTGTGCAGATGACGGAGAAGATTATAATTATGAAAAAATGAATGAAAGTTCTTCTAAGGCAACATCAATGTTATTAAAATGGAAGAATGTCAATAATGTTTATGTTTAATGTTTTTTAATTAATGTTTATGTTTATGTTTAATGTTTTGGAATTAAGTATGTTTAATGTTTTGGAATTAAGTATGTTTAATGTTTTGGAAGTGGAAGAATAGTATATTTGATATTTATCTTAATGTTTAATTTTTGATGTTTGACTATGTTTGAAAAGGAAGAAAAAAAATTGGATTTGATAGTAACAAATATATAGGTTTAATTTGATAATTTTTTAAGAACAAAATGTAAAAAAAAAATATTTAATTTAAAAAAAAAACGCGGGCCAGCTCTTATGCGGGGCGGGTCGAGAATTCTAACCCGCAATAACTTTGTGGGGCGGGCCAAGTGCGAGGCGGGCCTATGCGGGGTGGGCTGGCCCGCTTTGCCACCCCTACATATGTTTTTATATTATTTCTCTTTCACATATTTTTTATATATCACTCGTTTGCCTAAAAAAGAGTAATCGTCCATAAATCCACATTTCACCCCTCTCTCTCCACTCTTTCCTAATAAAAGGCACCAATCTCTCCACTTTCCTGCCAGTTAAGTGAGAACAAATAAAATAAAATTTTAAAATTAAAAATATGCTTATTTAATAAAGAAGAATATCAGTTTAAAACATAAAAGTAACAAATCTCTCCACTCTCCTGTCAGTTAGGTGATAACAAAAAATAAAATTAATGTACCAATCTCTACATTAAGTGAGAACAAATAAAATATTTTACTTCCAAATGATACTTACAAAAAAAAGGATCTTTAACCGTAAAAGCTCATTTATGACATCAAAATATATTAATTTTTCAAAATAATATTAATTATTTATTTTAAAACATTAATAATCAACACCCTATTTAACACTACCTTAATAATCAACACCCTTTTTCTATAAAATCTCAAACTAACCGCTAATAAAAAAAATTAAAAAAACAAATAATAAACTTGTATCTATTGATTTTATTTTATTTACTAACCATTTATGTTATTACACAACAATTAAATATACACATTTTTATATTACAGAAATATTGAAAAAAACAATTTAAAAAATTAATGATTCCATTAGAACTCAAATCAACTCAAAGATAATGGTATTTTTAAAAAAGGTTGGTACAGTTACGGAAAAGGAGAGAGACATAAATAATAAATTATTATAAAGGAACCAACAAAAAAAGATAAAAAGGGAAGATGAGAGGGAGACTAAATAATAAATTATTATAGAAGAACCAATAGAAAGAAAAAAAAAGATAGAAAAGGAAAAGAAGGGAGAGACGCAAATAATAAATTATTATAGAAGAACGAAACGAAAAAAAAAAGATAGAAAGGGAAGAGGAGACAAAGATGTAAATAATAAATTATTATAAAAGAACGAACCGAAACAAAAAAAAAATAGAAAGGGGAGTTGTTTTGGCATTAGTAAGCGGCAGTAGCGTCCACCAATGATCGAGTCACGGAGTTGTGCCGGTCACCCTTTCAATTAGGTGTCTGAATCAGTGATGGTACCTCTGAATTGCATATGTTAAGCCTTCTTTCCAATAACTCCATCAGAACCATTCTTCGTCTTCGTCACTCTCCCTTAAGAGAAAACATATAGAAGAACACTTCTCTTTCTTTCGCCTTCTTCTTATTCTCCAAAAGTAAAAGTAATAATTTCTTCTGAGAAGGTTGAGTGTTAGTGACTTAAAATAAGGAGTTAAAAGGGGAACACTATTAAAGGACTTAAAATAAGGAGTTAACAGGTAAAGGGGGAATCGTGGAGGTTAACCCAAGAAGTGGGGAGTTAAAATATTTATGAAAGAAGTTAAAAAGAAGATGTTACATTTCAAAATTGTTGCCACTACTTTGGCCACTACTCACGTTTCCTAATATTTGTTTCTCTCTCATAATTTTAAAATAAATCATATCTTTCAATTCAAAACCAATAATCTATTTCAAATATTTTTAAAAAGTAGAAAATGACGCAATAACCAAAATAATGAAATAAAACCAAATATTAATCTAAGGATAAAATAGGAAAAAATTTGAGAGCAGTTAAAGAGAGAATAGATTAGTGGAAACACATACACTGTGCATCATTTTTTATTTTTATCATTTATATATAATTATGTTTAATATTAAGATTGAATAAATAATATTATTATTCACACACTTATATTATTAGTATAAATTTAAGTTTATTTTAATAAATACGAATATATGTAAGAAGACACATAAATTTTATCAAAACATAGCTAACATAGTAGTAATACATGATAAATTTACCGATTATTCAATTTAGTTTTATTTTGATTAAATATAAATTTTAATCAAATTAAATAATTTTTTACAATGCAGAGTATCACTGATAAAAATAAAATCATAATATGGAGCACTAATAACATTTTTGTTAACTACATTTTTTTTATTGAACCAAATGTCAAATAGATGTCAATCTCATTTCTGAAACAATATTTGTCATATGAATAGTGTTGTTTCTCCTTTCTCTATAAGTTCTTTTTCTTGTATTCATTTCTTCTTTCTATTTCCAACATTTAGTCTTTAAATTTGTGTTTGTTATGTAATCTATTAAAATCTAGAAAAATAATAAATATTTTAAAAATATAAAAAATAAATATTTATATTTACTTTTAATTAGACAATTTTACAATTCTAAATAATTAATTTAAATAAGATTATATAATTTTTTAATACTATTTTTTTGATAAAACTAATTAATGTAAAGAAAACTAAGTTAATAAACAATAAGATAAACATAAAAGGGTATTGAAATATTAATTTTAAGTAAATTTCATATTTGTTAACAATATTAATTTATGTAAAGGAACTTATGTGATATTTCTTTATTATAAAATTTAAGAAAACAAAGAGAAAAAATTCAAAATATGAAATTGATCAATTTTATATGTAAATGATAACATTATAAAATACTTACTTTAACTGATTTCATAAGACTGTTTTTGATTGAAGAGGCCCCAACACCCAAAAGAGTGTTTAGGACCAACCTTGCATGAAAGGCAACCAAGAGAGCGTCTAGGACAAACCTTACATAGAGGGCACCCACAAGGAGCGTCTAGGCCACACGAGAAGCGTCTAAGAGACACAAGAAGTGTCTAGGCCACACAAGGAGCGTCTAAGAGAGTTGACATCCAAGAAGGGTGACGTTTAAGAAAGCCCAACAAAGTGTAGCTTAGTCTTAATTGTGGTGTAAATAGCATAGCCTTGTGAACCTTTGTTTAAATTTTGCAAATTAGGATTAAGGAGGAGTTAACCTAGATTAGCTACGGTTTCTAGAAGCTCTCCACTAATCTAGGACGTCCATGTGCAAGTTAGGAGGCCATGTGCACCCATGTGCCATGTGTTCCATGTGCCTCCATGTGCTACTCTTTTGCATTTCATTTGGCTTGCATTTGCTCATCATTTAGGTCATCATTTCAGGTCCTCCTTAGCCTATAAAAGGAGGAGCCAACCTCATGTATTTGAAGATTAAATTGAGTATTGTTATGCTGTCAAACTTGAGTCATACTTTACTCCCTTGCCTAAGATTTAGGTCTTAATCTTCAATCCTTCACCTACCAAAGGGGGCTGGCCGAACCTCCCTCAATTTCCCTACTCTCATGCACCTTCAAGGCACCCATACTTCCTAGGAAGGCCTTGCTTCATCTCCTCCACAAGCTTCCGCAAGTTCATCACCAAAACGCAAAGAAGAGCTCAAAGGAATGCCATCATTTGGTATCTAGAGCTATGGTTCTTCAAAGATGAGTATCTCTTTGCATTTTTCTTTTTGAGTTCTTCTTTCTCCAAGTTGTTCATCTTTATTCCAAGTTGTCTTGCTGTTTTTGTGTTTTAATATGATTTGAATGCTTGTTTATTCATTTCAATCGGTGGTTTTTGTTCAAAATTGTGCTTGAACATCTATTTTCAATTTTGTGTAGGATTCTTGATATCTTTGTGTTGCTGTTTTTTATTTTTAGGTATTTGAGTCTTGCTTGAAATTTCATTTGGGTCATATGATGTTCTTGAGTCTTTTCATTTTATGAATCCATATGTTTTGTCTAAGTCATGTGTTTCCATATTTGTCAACAAATCCTAATAGTACTCTTCTTGATTTATTTGTTTCTTGTTTTTTTTTTGTTTGAATGCTTGATCTGAAATCTGCTTTGTTTTGATCCTTTGGTGCTTTTTTAATTTTAGTTTGAGTTCTTATTTGTGTGCTAGATCCACACAAATTCCATCACATTATTTCCATTGTGTTTTTGTTGGTATATCATTATGTTTTTTATTCCAGATTTCAGAATCCCCTGTTTTCACAAATCTGTTTTGGCTGTTTTGCTTTATGAAAATTAAATACATCATAAGAAAATTCTAAGCCTCTGGATTTCATTAGATTGCGGTGTTAGCAAAAGAACAAAAAAAGAATCAGTTGAAAAAAAGAAATAAAAAAAGAAGATAAATCTTACAAAAAAAGTGTGCAATCCTGACGCTACATCTGGCGGTTTTGAGCACTGATTTTAAAAAAATTATTAAAATTAATTGGTGCATGCGTTTGGAGTGAAACCAACGCCAAAAGTTTGTTAAGATCTTGAATTGTTTGTGTCAATTTTCAGAAGCAAATACAAAAGAGCCAGCTCAGCATAAATCTTTAAAAGTCACTCATTCTGGACCACAACATTTTTCAGTGGTGCTGTTTTTGGTTTTTAAATCAAATCTAATGTTATTCCTTAGGTTCCTTTTGTGTGTCATCCATTATTTGAGTGCCTTTTTATTTGCTTGTCTAATTTCATTTGAACTCTTTCTAGTTGTGTCACATTTAATTCCATTTGTGTGGTACTGTGTTTTCAAATTAATTTGTTTCTTGCTTTCTTTCTTTGACCTCTAAGCTTTGTGGTGGATTAAATATCAATTGGTACTTGTTAAGTGGGAATTGACTTGAGGGGAGTCTAGCTTTGCTTAATAGGTGCTGGATTGAAGAATTTAATTACCTAATTCCAAGAGGATCAAAGGCAAGGGGCAGCAACAAACACATACTAAATACACCACACACCTTGGAAGATCCAACAAAGAAGAAACAATAAAGAGAGTGCAATTAGAAAACAACAAAGGGAGTGCCATTTAATTTCTTTGCAATTTATCTTGTTAATTACTTGTTAATCACGCAATTAGACGGTGAGTGTGTCTTCAAGGGCTCCAAGTGTCCAAGAAGCATCACCTAGGGCCGACTAGCTTAAACTTTCAAGCTTAGCATTTGTTAATTGCTTTAATTACGCCATTTGCTTTTGTTTAACTTTGCTTAATTGTTTTTGTTTGGTTTTGTTTAAAGCTTTGATAATTTGCTAGATAGCTTGCATTGTTTTTGTTGCATAAAAATTTGATTTCTACATCCTCATTGTGTTTTAAGTGATTTACCTAAAGAAAGATTTGTGTGAAGATCTTGAGGGATAGTTTTTGGCCAAGGCAAAGACTTGGTATTTAAGTAGTCCATTGTGACTCACCTCTCTTACCTGAAAAACTACCTTCATTAACTTTCCTCATCTTTCTTAAAGTAAAACATTTCTATACACAAAGCTTTAGTCATGTCTTCCCACTCCTCTAAATCTATTGGAAGTGATATGAAGTCCTTAAAATCTCTTTTAAAACAAATTTCCAAGGACGTTTAATTAATTTCAAATAGACAATTGGATAATGAGGCCAAAATTAACGAATTGACTAAAGCAAAGGAAGAGAAATCTCAAAAAAAAAAAAAAAAACATTCTCATGCATCTATCTCTAAAGATCATGATTCTTTTGGGGAGGGAAGCCTTAGGATAAATGATTATTATCAAACACCCCCTAGGAGACATAAAAGAGATAGAAGGGAACAAGAGAGCCCAAGAGAGGTTAGGGTAGACCTACCCCACTTCCATGGAAAAGAAAATATAGAAGCTTGCCTAGATTGGGAAATGAGGGTAGAACAATTGTTTGCTTCCCATAAAGTAAGAAAGGAAAGAAAGATGCAAGAGAAAACATCAAAAGAGGAAGAGAAAGAAAAGAGAGAAAAGGTGATGATAGAAATAGAAAAGCCAAGTGAGGGGTTGTGTGAATCTAGAAAGAATAAGGAATATCTTACAACCTCCCTTACAAGCATAGTCAAAAAAGAATCCTTAAAAGAGGCTTGCATAGATAAAGATGTAGTGGATTATTTCTCATATGTGCTAGGATATCACCAAGTGAATGTCAAGTTATCTATAAGCATCTACAAAGACAAATTTTTATGTGAGGTAGTGCCTAAAGAAACTTGTCATGTCTTATTGAGACAACCATTGCAAAGTGTACAAATTCTCGTAAACAATGGTTGTAACAACGAGACTTTCTTTACACATAAGAGAAAAAATCTTCATGAAGGAGAACTCATGGGCCAAATTAGAGTTGATAAAACTCTAGAGCTTTTAAAATGAAAACTTTTGTCCCCCATGAGAAAAGATGTTCAAAGACATTACCCTAGATACATATCTTGTTTTAAAACTACACCTAAGGCAATGTCTCATGAACTCTATACTCCTTCACCTTTTGCAAACGATCCTTAGGAAGACACAAATTTCATATTAGAGCTTCCTAGGACAACAAAAGGTTTTGATTCCATTTTCATGGATATGGATAAACTCTTCCTTAGAGAAGTGACAAATCTTCATGATTTATCTTCAAACATAGTGTTGGTAGAGCTCCAAAATTTGAAAACCATCATTTGAGTATTCTCTTGGAAAAACTTGAAACTAATTTGTTCTTTTCAAATGCTTATCATCCTCAAAACAATGGTCAACATAAAATTGAAAACCTAGCTCTTTCTACTATGCCTCGAGAAATCATGAGAGACAACCACAATTCTTGGGATGAGTATCCTTTTCCTATTGAGCATGCATACAATGGAGTAGTCCACAAGATTACTCATATTTCTACATTTGAAGTTGTATGTGAACATAGTCCTCTTTCCCTTTTAAAGTTGTTACCACCTCCTAAAGGAATTATGCCTAAGGGAAAAGTAACTACTATTGGAAATTTTACAAAACATAAGAGGATTAGAGGACACATACAACCATCAAAAGGGAAATATTGTGAGAAGTTGCCAAAAACAAAAGAAAAACAAAAATGGCAACTTCATACAATTAAGTTTTCTCCAATTGCTCACACTAACTCCTTTCCTTTGTTTCAAGATTCCCATAGATGGACATTTGATCCGGGAGGACACACCTTGACGAAACAAGAGGCTGCTATTCGAGATCAAGTCTGTAGATTTGAGGATAGATCTTCTCAAGAAGGAGGAGATGATGGAAACCATCCAGCCACATTCATCCCCCTAGTTGAAGAAAAAGCATTGGATTTGAGGACAAATCCTTTTCAAGAGGGAGGGGATGATGGAAGAGGCCCCAACACCCAAAAGAGCGTCTAGGACCAACCTTGCATAGAGGGCACCCACAAGGAGCGTCTAGGCCACACAAGAAGCGTCTAAGAGACACAAGAAGTGTCTAGGCCACACAAGGAGCGTCTAAGAGAGTTGACATCCAAGAAGGGTGACGTCCAAGAAGGCCCAACAAAGTGTAGCTTAGTCTTAATTGTGGTGTAAATAGCATAACCTTGTGAACCTTTGTTTAAATTCTGCAAATTAGGATTAAGGAGGAGTTAACCTAGATTAGCTACGGTTTTTAGAAGCTCTTCACTAATCTAGGACGTCCATGTGCAAGTTAGGAGGCCATGTGCACCCATGTTGATGTGAATGTAACTACAAGAACACATGATTCTTGACATTCTTAGGAACAACTTGAGCTGGATTTAAAAGGCACTCTACTTTAGAATTGGATCAATGTTCTAAATTCAAGAACTCACCAAAACTAAGCACCAACCAAGACTCATATTGAAGTCCATGTATTGTCAAATTGAATCAAAACAAAAGGAAAGAAGAACAAGAATTAAAACTGGACAGAATTTAAATGATAGCTACTGAACCAAAACAGAATTAAGAACACAATGCTGGAAACACAAAATAAACGGTAGAAAAAGAAGTAAACTCTAGGAATCAAAACTACCGAATGGAAAATTGAAGAAAAGGGAAGAAGAACACTTATAGAATAAGATGCTTGCTGGATTTTGAGAATTGGAAGAAGCCATTCACGCCACTTGGAACCTTGAACCAAGATAAGTGATGGAGTGCCACCACTTGAAGCTCACCATAGCTCACAAGATAAGGCAAAGAAGAGGAAGACTCAAAACTCACAAATTCTCTCCCAAATTGAGTATAGTCTCTCTACTATATAATTCCAATCTGCATTGTACAAGCTAAGCACATTTATTTATAGCCTAGAGGTGTTGAAAAATAGGTGGGAATTTTCAAATAAAACTCATTTGAAATTCCCACCAAAAACAAGTCACATGGGAGGTGTGACTTTTTTCTACTATGACACCTCCTAAAAACTACACCTACACCCCCCTACTAAGTCACATGGACAAAGTGACTCTCTCTAATACATTCACACCTATTTATTTAATATCCACACCTCCTACAAGAGTCATTCAAATGATGCTCTTTTATTTAATGCTTGGCCTTGCCCCTCATTGTTTGGACTTGGGCTTCTCCGGCTTGGGCCTTCTTGGGCTTGGGCTTGGGCTTTGGGCTTGGGCCTCATCTTTTGCAAAGACTAATAAGAAGAACTTTAAATGCTTTGGCCCTTGTCCATTTTGTCTATTGATAACATCTTTTTGATTCTCATCACATGTGCCATGTGTTCCATGTGCCTCCATGTGCTACTCTTTTGCATTTCATTTGGCTTGCATTTGCTCATCATTTAGGTCATCATTTCAGGTCCTCCTTAGCCTATAAAAGGAAAAGCCAACCTCATTTATTTGAAAATTAAATTGAGTATTGTTATGCTGCCAAACTTGAGCCATACTTTACTCCCTTGCCTAAGATTTAAGTCTTAATCTTCAATCCTTCACCTACCAAAGGGGGTTGGTCGAACCTCCCTCAATTTCCCTACTCTCATGCACCTTCAAGACACCCATACTTCCTAGGAAGGCCTTGCTTCATCTCCTCCACAAGCTTCCGCGAGTTCATCACCAAAACGCAAAGAAGAGCTCAAAGGAATGACATCAGTTTTTGTCTTTAAAAACTCATATTACAACACAATAAAAACTGAAAATTTATAACTATTAATAAAACATGAAAAAACATACTATCAATTTATTCCTCTCTCCAATTTTCTATTTTTTTCTTATTAATTTTATTATATATTTTTTATAATATATCAGTTTTTCACAAAATGTGGGAAGTATGTTAAAAAAATAATATGAAGAGTAGGTACGTGGGAAGGAAAGAGAGAGAAAGTGGGAAGTAGGGTAAGTGGTTTATGTGTAGTGGAGAATTATAAAAACTATTTTTTAAATAAATTTTAAAACTGCTACAATAGTGAAGAGTAATTATGAATAATAAATGTAGTGCATCTCTGGGACAGTTCTTTCAAATTTAATATTAACTATTTTTTTTAGTTTTAAATTTAAGTAATTATAAAATGACGAAATAACCAAAATGAAATATTGATATAAAGATAAAATAGGAAACAAATTATATACAATGAAAACCAGTTATAATATATATAGGTATAGAGGTATAGATAAATTAATAAAATAAAATATGAAGTAAGAATAAAATAGGAAAAGAATTTAGAGAAAATCTTGAATTTTGTATTTAATAGAAAATGAGATCACTTTAAAACATAAAAATATATCAATCTCTCATCTCTCCAGTTAAATGACAACTACTAAAATAAAATTTTAAAATTAAAAAACTATTTTATTAAGTTATAAAATTATAAAATGTCGAAATAATCAAAATAAATTAATAAAATAAAATATGAAGTAAGGATAAAATAGGAAAAGAATTTAGAGAATATCTTGAATTTTGTATTTAATAGAAAATGAGTTAACTTTTTAAAAAAAAAATAAACTAATCTCTCCACCCTTCTCCTAAATGACAACAAATGAAATAAAATTTTAAAATTGTTTTATTAACTTCTGAAATAATAAAATGTCCAAATAATCAAAATAAATTAATAAAATAAAATAAAATATGAAATAAGGATAAAATAAGAAAAGAATTTAGAGAATATCTTGAAATTTTTATTTAATAAAAAAGAAAATCACTTTAAAACATAAAACTAACATACCAATTTCTCAACTTTTTTGTCTTTGAGAACAAATAAAATAAAATTTTAAAATTAAAAAATTCTTTATTAACTTCTAAAATTATAAAATGTCAAAATAACCAAAATAAATTAATAAAATAAAATATTAAGTAAGAATAAAATAAAAAATAATTTAAAGGAGTTAAAGTAGAAAATTACATTTATATATAACTATATATTATTTTAATTGTATATAATAATATATAACATATATTCTCTTATTTATAATTTATATGATAAAATTTAAAGTTATAAAGAAAAAAAAAGGAAGGAATGAAACTTACTACTAATGGGAAGAGTTTACACAACCAACTTTTCTTTGTAATTCAGAATACAACTTCTTTTATGTGTTAGATTACTTACTGACATGAACATTTTTATAAAATCCTAAAATATAGGAAAGATGTAATTTGATGCTGTGGTTGTCAAATAATCAATACTGCACATAAAAAAAAAGAAGCTACCCATACTCTATATGCATACATGTAAGTTTAGAATATTTGATGGTATAAAATCAAATTTTTGTTATGACATAACTTCAATACAATCTATAATAAATAATATATTAATTACTTTATTTTTATATAAAAAAATAAATTATATTAAAATAAAAAAGTTAAATATATATATTATTTATTAATAAAATATTATAATATGAATTAATATAGAGACAGAGAGTGTGTGCTAGTTATTATTATTATTATAATACAATAAAATGCAGTGAGGATGAGAATCTCGCGGGACAGCTATATATATACATCACCAACATCGTACCTGTCACCTGCGTCTGCTCCTCTATTTCTCTTCTTCCTTCTGTTCGCAAACACAAATAAAGGTTTCAACTTTCAACATCCTCAAAATCCAAGTACCCTTTTTTCTCTTCCCAACACAAACTTTCTTTCTGTGTGCTTCGTTTTTGGGTTTTCTTTGATCATGGGTCGCCCACCCAGTAATGGAGGCCCAGCCTTTCGCTTCACTCCGGCTGAGGTATTCATCAAATTTTCAACTTCACAGAAGTTTTTCGTGTTTTATTCATGATTTTCTACATTGGGTTATCTGGGTGTTTGTTTATGCTCAAATTTTAATCGCGCTGTATTAAATTAACCAACTAGCTCTCCTTCACAACTGCCTCATCTTGGTGCTCTCGATTATGTCACTGGATTTGTCATTCAATATTGCTAAGCATGTGTGTGTGGCATTTGGTTCCTGAATGGTGGATGTTTCCTTTGTGTTGGTTGTGATAAAGCAGCCTGGGTACTGAAAATACATGCATAAAGTTAGGGCTCTGACATTTTGACAATGAATTAGGGTAAATGGTACTTGCGTAAGGTTTTTTGGCCTCCTGTAGGGTATCCACATCTTTTTGTGCAAGTGGTGGGAAATTGATGTTATGTGCATACCTCACTACCCTTGAATAAATTTTGTTCCCTACCTTAGGATTTGGATTAGACCACAAGTGTTGACTTTGTGCTTCCAAAACTTTTATCTTTGGTCTAATGCCATTTGGTTGTCTTGTGAAGTCTTTTCCTCTCAAATGTATGACGTGTCGTGTTCAATGTTATAATTTTAAACTAGAAAGTAGAAATTGACAAAACTGCAAGCTTGATGAAGCAAAATCACAAATCATTACCAAGTTTCTGAAGCCATTGTTCCAAAAGAATAAAAGGAGAGTAGGGGAGTTAAATAGTGTTTAATAGTGCTCCGTTAGTTCTTTCCATTTGACAAGTTGAGCTTATCTGACTCTTCAGTTTCTTTGTGTGAGAATAAGTGGAAGAAAATTAGAGAAGAAAAAAGAATAGCAAATGGTTCAATTGTATGTTTAGTATGAGTTGTACAGAATTTCACTGATGCATCAATGTATTGTGCATGAAAGTCATCTGTGATTTATCGCATGATATGAACCAACCGAGGGCATGCTTGCTTTTTAGTTGAAACAACCCAAACCCAAGTTGAACTCAGCTCACCAAGACATAATCTTTGAGTTCAATTAGAGTTTGAGCTGTTGCAATTGAAAAAAAAGTGCCACAACTAGTCCAATTATGTGGTGAAGTGAATCATGCTATTTGAATCACAAATTTCAAGATTCTATCAACTGAGATTTCCCATGGAGAGTGCTGTCAAAAACTATTGTTTCTTTGTATAGGTAGGAGAAATGGAAGTTATTCTTCAAGAACATGAGAATGCAATGCCAGCACGTGAAATTCTTACAGCTCTTGCAGAGAAGTTCAGGTGTGCCTCTGTGCCTGACTGCCTGTGCTATTATTGAATATTTTAATGAGCATCAAACTGAATAATATTTCGTATGCTCCCAAATAGTGACCAAAGTTATGCTTTCTTTCAGTGAATCACCAGATCGTAAAGGCAGGATTACAGTGCAAATGAAACAAGTATGACAGGACTACTATATTTTCTTTGAAATTGGAAATTTTCACCCTTGTTTTCTTAGTTTTCCACTTCAGTATAGGTTTGGAATTGGTTTCAAAATAAGCGGTATGCAATAAGAGCAAAATCAAGTAAGACTCCTGGAAAGTTAAATATTACACCTATGCCTCGGGATGATACAACCCCGGTAAGGACTGTGCCTCAGCAACCAGCAGCTGCTCCAATTCCTTCTGCTTCTGTTGCAGCAGGTAAAATGTTGCTTCTTTAGAGTGCTTAATTTTCTGTACATCACTTGAATCCATAGTCATGGTTATTTGTTACTCCTGCATAATTTATGTTGTGTTAATTTCTTTCTGAAATTCATATACCAAATAAGTGTTGTTTTCTTGGATCTCTAATTTATTTAAAGTTGTATGCTGATTTTCCTAATTTTTTAGTTTATATGATGTTCACTCAAAGGGCTATATTTATACATCTTTTGTTGCTTATGTTTCCTGTTCGACCTTTCTATCCCAACCCTTATGAAGTCATTGTTATGCACACTATTCTTTGTGTAGAGCATTTTGAGTATTTTATTAGATATTAGTAACCATTGAATATAGATAAGCCCTTAAAAATGTATTATAGTAGACGGGGAAAATATAGGGTTTATTTCAACCTATTCTATCTTATGGTATGTTAGTTAGGAATTTCTGTTTTGTGTTATGGTTTGTTTTAGGGGCTATGGGTGGATGTTAGTTTATCACAGAAGATGGTTCCCCAACCTTTTATAAGCTGGACTTCTGTTTTAGAATAGATGGGGATTTTTTTCTTTGTTAGTTACAAAAGAAACTAGACAGATTCTAGTGTGAAAGGAGGAATATCCTTTGTGTACTTGTTTTTGTTTTCGAAATCAAAGAAGAACAAGGGATGCACTAACTTTTTCTATCTCATTCCTCACAAAAAATCTAACAATTGGTTTGGCTTGCCGGATAATGAAAATATAATGAACATAACCAAACTGATATCATGGGACTAGGAGCTTGATATAATGAATATATCTGATGACGAGTAGAAAATAGATGTTTTCACTAAGGGTTATCATTTGTACCGTTGTTTGAGAAGAATTTGTGGGTTATTATTCTTTTGGTTGACAACAAAAAGTACTAGAGTAGAAGATGATGATACCTTTACTGTTGAGTGCAATTTTTTGGACTTTTCCATTTGTTTAGCAAGAGGACTAAGCACCCCACAAACATGAAACTCAAGGGTAAATAGCACTATCAAGATCTATTGATGTTAATTGATAGTGGGGCTAGCCCTAATTTCATCTCAAACAACTTGGCTGGCTAAGAGGTTAGGCTTTAAAATTTATCAAGGCAACCCATCTTATGTGAGATTAGGTGATGGGAACCACAAGCAAACTCATGGTAGTTCCAACAACGTACAAATCAAATTGGGTGATTACACCATGATAGAAGGATGTAAAACACCAATTTTAATCAATGTATGTGTGTGGTAGTTACACAATATAATTTGACCTATACCACCTACATGGGAAGAAACAACTAACATGCAAGCCTAATTTCTAGATTTTAACCTTGAAGACAAGGTTGTTTCAGAGGGGGGGCGGGGGGTTATTGTTAGATATTAGGAACCATTGAATACTATTAAACCTTTGAAAATGTATTATAGGAGAAAAGGAAAAATAGGATTTAAACCTATTCTATCTTTTGGCATGTTACACTCACAATTGGTTGAACTACAAGTCAAACTTGATACTCTAATAACAAACCTTTATAATTTTGAATGTTCAACACCATATGATTCCCACCATTGTGTTGGATTTTAAGTGTACGTTGAGCAATGTTATCGATTATTTTCCATGGTGGCGCCATTGTGAAAATCGGTGTCAACAACCACCATAGCAAGGCAGTTGCGAATTGTTTTCGTGTGGCGATCATATGGTGGAAATTATGTCTCACTAAGTTCCTAAAAGAAACTTAGTTTCATCCTCTTTCAAGGAAGGCTCCTTGAAGAAGAAAATAGGAGAAGATACTCCTTTAATGACCTTAAGAACAAGAAGAATGCTTTCTTAAGAGCAAATCACTTCTCATTTAATTGAGAAGTGTTACAAGAGACTAGAGGTTCTATGTATAGATGCATAGCTCCCCTTGCACCTAAGCTACAAAAGATGTGGGACTAAAAGTCTAAAAGTGAGACTAAAAGTCCAAAGTTGGGATGTCTGAGCCTAAGAAAGGAGCACCCAAATTTAGCCTATTTTTTGCTTATTCTTCTTGATGTGGGACTTCCTTCCATGCCTCTCTTCAAGGTTTTGGTTTCTTATTTCCATGAGTTGTTGGCTGACTTTCTAATCCCAAATTGAGGGTCGAGGCCCAAAGCTAGTCTATTTATGTCTCTACAAAATCCTACAATTATAAGAAAAAATGTATATCAATACAATTTGTACAAGACAAAGAAGAAAGAAGAAACATTCTTGTGTTCTACTCTCCAATGTAGTAGAGCCTTCTTCTTTGAGGCTTGAGCTTATTCTATTCTCTTAGCCATGAGTCTTGTGGCTAGATGATTTCCATCATACCCTCCCGCTTGAGAAGGATTTGTCCTTAGATCTAAATGATGTTCAGTGACAACATCCTCTGTTGGTTGACTTATTGTATTATATTCATCCATGATCAAATATCAACCTACCGTGAACAACAAACAAAATAAAAATAAATTTCTTTGTTGCAGGAAAACTAAGAAAATTGCTTATGAAAGCAAAGGTAAAGTAACAACGCCCTTTATTGTCCATATAAAATTTATCATATGAAGAATTAAGGGACATTGTATTGAAAACATATTTTTTTGTAAATTTTGTTTTTTCTATTTTGATATTTTTCTCCACTTTGTTTTTGCCATTGCTTTGTGCTATGCAATAACAAAACAAAATGATTTTTAATAGAATTTTCAAAAGAGAAGTTAGAGTCATTACCTAGAATAGAAAAAGAGTTTAAGGTTGTTCAATTCCTCTTAAAAGATTCTTTCTCATTTAGTTTACTAGAGGCTTTTCATAATTAACTCTCCTTTCCTAGCTTTTTCTAATTCTATCTTTTCTTTTTCTCTCTTTTCTTCTTTGAACTTTTTTTTTTCAATTTTGTTTGATCCTCTATTACTTGTTGAGGTGTGAAAGCACACAATTACTTTTCTTCCCTGATGTGTGGAACTTATTTTATTGGTGAAGCCATCATGAATAGATTTATGATCATATTACCATGGCCTACCAAGTAAGACATGCTCTGCCTCCATAGGATGTATGTCATATAAAATCTCATCTTGATATTTTCCTAAGGAGATAAATATACTTGTTGGTTAACTACTATACCACCATAATCTTTTGATCCATTGGAGTTTATAAGGTTTTAGGTGGGGTGGAGTAGTTTGGGCTAACTTTTCCACCAACCTTGAACTACAACAATTACAACAAAAGCCATTATTCACAATGAAGAACAAATATTTTCAAAACATTTGCATCTTGTGTGGAATAGAGTCTCTCTTTGTGATTGTTTTAACTCAGAAGATTGGCTTTCAAGAAGCCTTCTCACCAATAAGTCTCTTTCATGAGGAAGGACTTCCTCCTCAAAATGTAGAATTGCTTCACTGGGTGAAGAATGAGTCTCGTCCTGGATAATAAACTTTTGGTCTTTTAAAAATATTGATCTTCTATTGGAACAATTAGCAACATAGTGTCCTCTACCAAGATTTGAAGTACTGGGCATCTCTAGCTCTATTTAGTTTCTTTAGAGGGCTCTCTATTTTTATATTTATCCCTTTCCTTTTTCTCTATCCTTTTCCCGTGACCTATCATACCTATTTGTAGATTTTGAAGGGTAACCCTCCCTCTTATAATCTTTCTTAGGGGTGTTGTGGTGTAAGGTAAGTGCCTTGCCTTAATTTTGTAAGTTGTATATATGATAAATAAAAAGCACAACAATATAGGTTGAATACACTGTTTTTCCTCCATCTTATTTATTTATGTCTGTTATAGTAGTGTTTTACTTCGAACACTATGTGTGTTTTGCAAGATTCTTTTAGTATGATAGTTGTAGTTTTGCAATTGTTTCATCAGCCACTTTATTAGTTTGTTTGTCCACTTTTATACATATATATTTGGGTGAGTTATCTACTTTGTAAAGTTGATTTTTCCTTTTTTTCAAAAATCAAAGTTTTCATTCTCTATTTCTCTAAGGCTTAACATGTATTAATTATTAAGTAAATATAGTTATGGAATTTTAATGTTATACATTTTAGACTATGGTGTTTTTGTTGTATGCTTTTATGAGTTATTTTGTTTACTTACATTGCCTTCATTTTTGTTCTACTCAGTTTTGCCAGCAGTAAAAGCAACTCCAGATAATCCTGTTATGGAATTCGAAGCTAAATCTGGAAGGGATGGAGCATGGTCAATATTTCCTCTTTAGTAATCTTAAGAATCTTTATATTTTATTTTTCTTAATTACTTTTTGTTTTGAAATAGCATTATTAGGATAAAAAAATTATCCTTATTATCTTTATAAAATCTTCTTACTCAATTCAACGTATTTTTATTTCTTTAGTTTAGGGAGTTTGATTGTTAGAGATAGAGGTAATGAGAATGTAATTAGTGGAATTATTATCAATAAAATAATTCTTTATTTTCCTATGTAGTTCAAGGTGGTATCAGAGTTCCCAATCTTGGGATTGTTGTTTCTGTTGCCATGTAAACAACTAGAACCACTGCACCCTACTACCACTGCCGTTGATGGCAATGGTACGCCAAAAAGGTGTGCACCACACTGATGATCACAATGCTGACAATTGAGTGCTAATGGAGTTTCAACGTGCCTCACACTTATGGAATCCACTCATTGTTGCAATCACAGGCAGGATCATTGTAATCTTCTAAAAGTGAATATTGGACTTGAGCGATGAGAGAGGAAATGAATGTATTAGTGAAAAAACTCAACATGGGAGATTGTTGACAAGCGATGAGACAAAAGGGCTATAAGGTGGAGATGGATGTTTATAGTGAAATATAGGGCATATGGGACAATAGACCAATATAGAGCTTGGTTGGTGATAAAGGGATACATTCGAACTTATAAAATTAACTACAAGGAGATATTTGCTCTAGTGGCAAAGACAATTTGAGTTGTTCTTTCTTTTGCAACACATCTTGGTTGGGACTTACACCAACTAGATGTGATGAATGTCTTTCTTCACAGAGCTTTAGGAGAAGAAGTGTACATGGAGATTCCTCTAGGATTTGAAAGGTATGCCTCCTAAAGATGGCCTTAAATGGTCTTAAGCAAATTCCAAGAACATGGTTTGAGAGATTTACAATAATAATGGTTTAGTTAGGACACAAGCAAATTCCAAGAGATTGCACTTTATTCATATAAAGCACTCCCTTATATTTAGTCTTACTATATTGCTGGTCTATGTGAATGATATGATTATTGTATGCGAAGATGAAATAGAGAAATTGACTCTACCAAAAAAATTAACCGTCCAATTTGAAATGAAAGACTTGAGAAAACTCAAATGTTTCCTTGGAATAAAGGTTGCATATTCCAAAAAAGGATTTTCATTTCCCAATGAAAATATGCACTTGATCTCCTCAAAGAAAAGTGGTAAGTTGAGAGGTAGAACCTTAGGAATTCTTATTGAACAAACTCATAGAACCGGTAGTGAAAGCGTCCAATTATTGATAAGACCCAATATTAGAGATTGGTATGAAAACTTTCTATTACACACAAGGCTAGACATTGCTTATGTAGTTAGTGTGGTGAGCCAATTTATATATAAGAAAGATACATGCAACTAGTTGATAAAATTATTTATTACTTGAAGCCAATTCCATGAAAAGGGTTACTGTTTAGGATAAAAGACACCCTTACCCTGAAAATATATAGTGATTCAACTATGCTAGTTCTATTGCCATTAAATGTAGCTCTAGTTACAATATTTTTTTGGAGAAACTCTTGTAACCTAAAGAAGCAAAAGATGGGATAATGTATCTCGTTCTAGTGCAAAAGCTTACTTTGGAGCCCTTGATCAAAGTATGTGTATAGGAGTTTGGTTGAAATCATACTAGATGACCTTAAAATAAAGGTACATATCCCTATGCAAAAACTAAATTTCTAGCCCTTGCACAAGGTGTGTGAAGAAGGACTTTGACAATCATACTCGATGACCTTGAAATTGGTACATATCCCTATACAATTGTGCCATGATAACAAGTCAGTCATGAACTTTGTTCATAATCCAGTACAACATGATAAGACAAAATTATATTGAAATTGACACACTCCATCAAAACCTTAAAATAAAGGTAGGTATCCCTATGCAAATCTGAATTTCTAGCTCTTGCACAAGGTGTGTGAAGGACGTTAGATGAAAATCATACTTGATGACCTTAAAATAGGTAGATATCCCTATACAATTGTGTCATGATAACAAGTCAGTCATGAACTTTGTTCATAATCCAGTACATGATAGGACAACATTATATTGAAATTGACACACTTCATCAAAGATAGTCTAGACATAGGTATTGTGGTTATAACCCATGTCCCTACAAGATTTCAGATAGTGGACATTTTCATTGATGGACTTCTGTAAGGAAGATTTCAGGATGTTGTAGACAAGTTGGGACTGATTGATATCCAATTATCAATTGGAGCAGGAGTGTTGTAAATAACAAATTATTAGGATAAAAATATCTTCAATATATCCATATTCATTAGGAGAAAATATTGTTCAACTCTTCCTAATCATTTCAGCATATTTTTATTTCCTTATTTTTATAGAATTTGATTGTTATAAATAGAGGTTATGAGAATGCAATTGTGTGATTGTTATTAATAAAATAATTCTTTATTTCTCAGCATAGTTAAAGGTTTTTTCATTTATGGGCCTGACTTATGGTCTTCTTGTTTCTTATTGTTAGGTATGATGTTTCTACCTTTCTATCACACAGATATTTGGAGACCAATGATCCGGTAATTTAAAGCTAAGATTCTTTCTGTTTTTTTTGTGTGAAGAAAGTAATTAAGCTTTTTGATATGGTTTTCAGTTGCCCTTTTCTCACAACAATATTTTATTGGGAATCTTTTGATTTTGCTACTTTGAATTCCTGCATAGCCATGCTAAGTGGTTGATCCCTGATGAAATTGCTAGAACATATTTGATGTTATTAGTCCTTATTGTTAGTGGGCTTGTGCTTGCATTAGTATTAATAGTTTTTAATACGATTATTAGTGTTAGATTTTATGTAAATGCCCTTTATTTCTATTCCCTACAATTTAGGGGCAATGTTTTATTGGGGATTGATTAGATTTGTCATCAAATTTGAATTCTCATACTTCATGATAAATTCAGAAGAGCTGAGAAGAATTCTCTCAAGTAATCACAAAAAGATTCTTGGGAGTTCAAGTTGGTATGCAGAGCCCCCTCTCTAGTTATGAATCACTTTGGTCATTACTTTGAACAAATCCACTAAAGTTCCCACGGTCACGAACAATTCTGGCAAAGTCTCCAATAACTGAACTTTGGCATTACCTTATCTATATCTAAAAGACCCTCTATCTTTCGTAAGATTTGCTGCTGCACCTCTTTGAATGTACAGCTCTGTGCAATTCTACATGCGTATTTTAAAGGAACCTGTTCCTGCTGTTTGGTCTGCCTCGTCAGCCTTCATTTTATCTATTATATATCTTGTAGACCGTTCACTCTCCTACGAATCTGATTCTTAAGCTTCTAGTTGATCAGGGGGGGCTTTATTGAGACTATTGAATAGTGGAGTTCCGCTCTACCTCAAGATGACCAGGTGAGATATTTCCTCTTTTGAGTGTTAGTGTGTCAATTCCTAAACAGTCAATGAGGTGGCTTGTAATTTGGATTATTGATGGATGCTAAGATGCAACAATTTGGATTTTGAGGTATATGAAAAGTTCTCTACCTGCTGTGTTGTCTTTGTTTCTTATTTTCCAGGTCACTCATCCATGGTGCGGTAACTATCTCAAGTTTAGCAGCCCTCTCATTTTCTAGGGAAATTTAAACAGTGGTTTTGTTGTTCAATTCAACTTATTTTGTTGAGGCTTTTGTTTTATATATCATGTGTTTAAAGAAAAAAAGTATTTGGGAAGAGAGACATAATGAATTTCTGGATATGCTTAAGTTTCCGCGGAGCGAATTGATCCATTTAAATAGGCAATAAATAGTTTTAGCTATTTTTCAAGAGCACAATTAAACTATTACAACAAAACTTACTAAGATACATTGGACCTAGTTAAATATTTAGAAAAATAACATACAGTCAGTTCCTCCTATTTCCAATACTCCCCCTCAAGCTGGGTGATAGAAGAGGGGTGAACTACAATAGCTATTGCAAATAACGAGTACTAGGGTAAAAATTCTCTCTGCCTTTATTTCCAAAATATATCACTTATATATGTGATGTTTTAGGTTAACAGAGATTGGGTTACTTTCACTAACTGCACTACCCCTATTACATTATGTAATCCTTCATCCATGTAGGCTGTTTCTGTTGTCTCTTGGGCCTCCCTGTAATGTTAGGCCCTTCTCTATCACTGGGAAATAGATGTTGTTCATTCCCAACTTGCATATTAATCTCTTAAAAACTGAACTGCTCAATCCTTTAGCAATAATATTTGCACTTTGACCTTATGATGGTACATATGGAGTACACATCAAACTACTGTTCAACTTTTCCTTGATAAAATGTCTATCCACTTCTATGTGTTTTGTTCAGTCGTGCTGAACACTATTATAGGCTATATTGATTGCTGATTTATTATCATAATAGACTTTCACAGGTTCATGTTCATCCCAATTATTTTTCAAATCTTGTAACATAATTTTCAACCAAAGCAATTCAAATATACCTTGTTCCTTAGCTCGAAATTCAGATTCAGCACGCAATTGAGCTATAACATTTTTCTCTCTACTTCGTCAAGTTACCAGGTTTCCTTCAAGATATGTACAATATCCGGAAGTGAATCTCCTATTAGATATTGACCTTGCATAGTCAGCGTAAGTTTAAGTATTGTATTCCCATTTCTTCTGTATAAAATTCCTCTACCTGATGTTCCTATGAGTTTGTTAGAATAATTTATCTTGGTTATATAACTTGTTTAGATAGGTGTTTAGTAGTCTTCCCTAAAAGGCTGTTTTGCTTATTAGCATTAATTACCTAGATAGCCTTTTCTTGTACCTCTTGGTATTCTGGATTGTACCTCTTGGTATTCCTGATGTAATTTTCTTCAATAAATTACAAGGAACAGCTAAGAGATAATCAATCTCTTAAGCTTTTTTTTATCATATTTTCTGTCTCAAGTTGGTATCAGAGAAACTTAAAAAGACAATGTAACGAAAAGTCGCAGTGAGGTAATTTAGCTTAGCAACTATCTATCTCGTCATAATACAAATCAACTTGGTGAGTTACAAGTTTGATATTGAATCCATTGGCGTGTCTACAAGCTTAGCATTACACATACTTGTTTCATCTAAAATGTCCAAAGCATTTTTTTAAATATGACCAAAACTGTGCAACTTTTATACCAAGGAAATATCTCAAGTGTTCAAAATCTTTTGCCTGGAATTGTTTGGCAAGATATTGTTTTAGTTGGTCTATACCCCTTCTTGTCACTCTATCAAGAGTGCTTGTCCACGTATATAATGAGGTAGATACTGAAAAGAAATTGGTTAGCTCTAGAAAGGAAGTTGAATAAAGCTTAAAATGCTTTTGAAGATTTTTGCAAGATGGTTGACACTAGACATTTTGGGGGTGATTGTTTGCTAGTTGAGGAAGGTTTCTAAAAAGATTTTTGTAAACAAGTTGTGAAAGATAGCCTAAGCTAGTGCAAGTGTAATATACGACGCACAGAAATACTTTAATTTTTATATTGGTTCATCCAAACACTGAGCTAGGTCTAATGCTCCTTTGCAAACCATGAAGGGTTACACTAATAAGATAATGATCGCTAATATTCTCAATGTCACTTCTGGTTTACAATAAGTAAACAAAGTCACTCCTGACTATGTCCTTTGTCTCTTCTTTAAGATAAAGAATAAAAGTATTCTTCACTAAACCAATTCTGGCTTTTTCAAGTATTCTTTAAGTGTCACTTCTACTACAACAAAAGAATTGTTTAAGATACAAGGATAACTCTTAAAAGAGAGGATATGCAAAATAAATGCTCCTTGCTGAGAGATAACTTCATATAGTGAAAGTTTTATAAACACAACACTTTCTCTATATTGTCTATCAGACTTTCGATGATCTAGCACTCAGAAGCAGTGGCACATGAGAAGTATTTTACATAAATTTTTTTATTACTTCCCTCCTATAATGGCAACAACTTCGTCAAAGCTTGGGACATTAATTTTACAAAGGACTTGGATTCTGATTTGATCAAATTCAGGATTTAATTCTACAATAAAATCATAGGCACTTTCTTGTTCAATAAATTCCTTCATAACAGTAGCATCATAGACCCTGTTTTGAGCTACTATTTTTACCTTTACAGTATACACTTGAGCAGCAGTTTTAGCCTCAGAATAAGTTTGCTCAATTGCATCCCAAATGTATTTTGTTAACCTGAGAAACATGATGGTATCACAAATTTCTGTATTCATAGAAATTTCGAATCCTAGCAACAATCAATTAATCTTCCTCATCCCATGCTGTAAAATTTGGGTCTCCCTCCTTTGGTTTAGCACCATTCAAGTGGGTGATGTTTCCTTTTCCCATTCATCCTATAACTAGGTTCTATGCCCTGCACATATCCATATTGATTATTCTGAGGAGGATGCACAACTCCCCTTTTTAATCAGAAAGTTGCTAGAAAGTTATTGGAGTTCTGACAGCTGTGGAAAAACTGATAATCTCCAGAACAGTCTACAGCTTCAAGAGCCTAGCAAATTTACTGAAAATTTTTGTTTGCAGAAGCAAAGCTACCTTACATCAGGAACTCTAATACCATGTTAATGATAATATATTTCTCCATGTTTCAGGAAGTGCTGGTACGATTTGCTGGTTTTGGGCCTGAGGAAGATGAGTGGATTAACATTCGAAGGCATGTCAGACCGCGCTCTTTGCCGTGTGAATCATCAGAATGTGTTGTAGTAATCCCGGGTGATCTCATACTTTGTTTTCAGGTAGGAATAGCTGTAGTCAGGTGTCATAAAAACTTACTCTTAGTTTTTTTTTTTCTGTTTTTCTCTAATATTTTACTTTGTGGATAATCTATTTAGTTTTTTTTTTCTCTACATTTGACATTACAGGAAGGTAAGGAGCAAGCCCTATATTTTGATGCCCATGTACTTGATGCTCAAAGACGGAGGCATGATGTAAGAGGCTGTCGTTGTAGATTTTTGGTCCGCTATGATCATGATCAATCAGAGGTATTAATTTTCTTAAAGATTCTGTTGTGGCATACTTTTTATGGTATAATTCTATCACTTGTTTTCTTTTGGTTTGCATTAGATTTCAGTCCCTATAGTTTTCAGTTTTGGTTCCTATAATTTTTACTTTTGATATCATTCAGCCATATAAATCAATGAGATTTGGTTACTTGGGATTTATTTTTATGAATTGATTCTCTAACATTTCTTTTGGGTTTACATAAATTTATTCGTGAAGGGTCCGTTTGGGGTGTTTAGTTATAAATTTTCAAATTTTTAGAAATTAAAACCAGTCTTCAATTTTTAGCTTTTATTTTCAATTTATGTTTGTGTTTTCAGTTTAAAAAATGGTTGCAACTTTATGTAATTTTATAAGAATTATTGATAACAATACTTTCTGAGATCTTATATATGTTAAGTTCTTCTTAAGTAAAAGTAACTAATAATGATGATGATAGTAATAATAAATAAATGGAGAGAGAGAAAGGCAAATTTTTACATAGAGGACCTATTAGGCAACCATAAGGGAGCAAGAAAAGTTATTGAATAGAGACATAGAGAAGGCTAGGGTAAACATAGACTCTTCTCAAAACTTAAATCTCAATAAACGTTTTTTCTTATGTTTTTTGGAAAAAATGTAAAATGATTTTGAAAATGAAATTTGAAAACCAAAAACGTGGCAACCACCCCAAACAAGGCCTACATTTTTCACTCTTTACTTATATGAGGTTTGGTTTATATGTTTTCACTCCATTATTCTTAATTGTAGTCTGTTGCCATCTATAGGCAAAGGATGGCTACTTTCTTTCTCTAGGTGAACCCATTGCTCCTTTTCTTATACATATATATATGTGTGTGTGTGTGTGTGTCATATAAAACTGAGTGCCAACTATGCAACTCAGACTTTTCTTCTCATTATCTCAAGTTTGCGTCTTTGTCTCTAAAACTTCTTCATGATTGTTTGGTTCGTCCAAATCTGTTAGAAATAAAGAAAATGGTTCCTGGTCTCACAGAAATGCGGGTGTTAGTGTGAATCATGTTAATTAGGGAAACATGTTAGGTCTTCTTTTCCTAAGCAAACTAAAACAATATGTAACTTAGCTTTTTTTCATCATTCCCTCAGATATTTGGGGTCCGAGCCACATCATATCGTTTGGGTTTAGATATTTTGTTACATTTATTGATGAATGACATGAACTTTTGTCCATTTTTATGTCTTTCTTCAATGAAATAAAAAATCAGTTTGGAAAAATGATTAAAAATATTTATCTTTGTATTATCTTTAGAAAAGGCATTCTATGTCAATCCATATGTCTCCATTCACCTCAACAAAACAAAATTGTGAAAAGAATGAGACAGACTTAGTTGAAACTGCACACACTTTATTGCCAAATACTAATATTTGTTTATTATTGTTGGGATGTTATTCTCACTACCAGCTTTCTCATGAATAAAATCCCTCATTTCTATAATTTGCCAAATGAACCTATATCTTGTTTCTCCTTGGGCTTTTGGTTGTACTTGTTTTTTTTCCAAATATATCTCATGACTTGTTAAACTTTTAGCTGGAGGCATCAAATGTATCTTAGATATTCTCATCTTTAGAAAGGTTGCCGATTTTATTCTCCAAACGCTAAACATGGTAGTTGAATAAGATACAAATTATGTATCAGAGAGCTTATATTTTGAATTGTGAATTCTTTTGTATCGTGAATTGTAAGATTCATAATCATTGAAAAATGTAATATATACTTAAATATATAAACAAAAAATGTATTTACAAAACAACCTCAATCAAAAAGAGTGGTTGTATCTATGTGTATTTACTACACAATTTCAGCAACAAAACCTCCAAATACAGTGTTTGTTGCTGCTGCTACTGCATGATTATTGCAGACTATGGTTGTTGCGTATACCTACTAAACAACCTCAAACAAAAAAGAATTTCTATCCTAATCATTCATATTTCTTTCTCTTCCTCTCCAAGATCTACTTCACTCAAGTCATCATCATCTTCTATTAAAAGTTCTTCCCCTTCTTCAATGTCTTCAACTTCTTCCTCATCTCCTACTATTGATTTTCCATTGATATTGGTCTTGGCACTGATCAATACAAGGATTTTGGATGAAATGACCTACAACAATCACAAAAGATTAATTTGGTCTAATAATGGTAAGATAAATAAGTTTTCCAACCAGTTTTGTATTTCTTTCGGTATCAAAGAAAACTTCTCCCTAATTTGTCGTTAATTTCTGATTTGGAGCCGTAGGACAATCCACTAGTTTACAATCAATCATACATGTTTCTTTTAGGATGTCTATAGCATATTTCCTTTGAGAAATTACAATACCTTTTGACTGGGCTACTCCAATGCCCAAAAAATATTTAAGACTTCTAAGATTCTTGGTTTGAAAATGATTGCATAGGTGTTCCTTTAATTGAGATATTCTAGCAACATTATATCATCAATATACACTATTTAGTATACAATTTCTAGGGAGGTATGATGATATAAAACCACACTGTGTTTCAGCCCAAAGGTTTAAACAATGTGGCTGAACTTTACCAACCACACACATGGAGATTTCTTGAGACCATAGGGAGAGAGACACATTTTATAAATCAAACTAGAATCCCCCTGAGCAACAAACTCAAGAGGTTGCTCCATGTGTAGACCTCTTCGAGATTTCCATCTAGAAAAACATTCTTAATATCTAATTGATGAAGAGGCCAATGATGAATGGCTGCCATGGCAAGGAAAAGTATAACAATAGTCATCTTGGATCACTGTAGTCAAGCCCATAGATCTAAATATATCTTTTTTGCTACCAATCGAGCTTTGTAGCAATCAACTTCACCATTAGGTCCAACCTTAATGAAATAGACCCAACAACAACCAATTGTCTTCTTTCTGGGTGGAAGAGGAACTAACTTCCAAGTACCATTATGTTTAAGGGCTTGCATTACAACAATCATGGCTTGTCACCATCCAGGTTGATCAAACGCCCCTTTCACATTTTTAGGAATGGTAATAGCAGATAGGAAGAGAAAAAATAACAACAGGAAGGAGACAAACGACAATAGCTTAGAAAATTGTAAATAGGATGCAAATTGCGTGTAGAGCGAGTATATTTGGGAATGACAATAGGCCAACTAGAATCCTCATCATCAAGAGTCGTAGAATGGAATGATAATGGTGAAGGACGTGATGAAGAGGGTGCATCATGTAGTATTGGACTAGTCATTTAAAGATAGGGTGATAGCCTAGGTGAATCGGGCTGATGAGAGGACATTGGATTTTTGGGAGAAGTTGGAACAATGTTTGGAATTGGTTGCACAAAGGGCTCAACTAAAGACAAGGCAAGACCTGGTTGACAAAGTTAACATCTTGTGTGTAGGAAGAGAAGAAAAGTTTCTTAAAGAAAGGTGAGACTTGTAGACATCTAATGTTTTTTAATGCTACGGGAATAACATTGATGCCGTTTTTGAAGACTTTGTAATATCCTAATAACATTGATACATTTTTTATAGTGCGAGCTAAAAGTTTGTCCAAACTGGTAGACATATGTGCAAAACACAATCAAAGACTCCAGTAGAAACAGAAAAAAAGGTTCATTTGGAAACACAATGGACTATGGAGCTTTATTGTCCAAAGAAGGCATTGGTCTAGTACCAAGATAGTGGAGTCCTTCAGATTCATCTCTTTCACCAATTAGTCGACCTATACCATGGTCTTCTATAACAAGAATTGGCATTAAAGGTTATGGAACAATTTAAAGATTCTGTTAATTGACTTAAGGAAATTAGGTTTAAAGGAGAATTAGGGACAAGAAACACATGTTTTAGGTTCAAAGAGGGAGAAAGGGAGATTTAACAACTCCCTCGAAGTAACATTGGATCCATCGACTAAAGGAATAGCATGAGAAAATTTATGATGAGAAATAGAAGGAGAAAGGGAGATTTGACCAACTCCCTCGGAAGTAACTACAGATCCATCTGCCAAAGTAATAACAGAGGAATTTTATGATGAGAAATAGAAGAAAACAAGGAAGCATGTTAATCAATTATCCATGACCTTTGACACTGTTTTGAGAAATGCAAGCTTGTGGCAAAATTGAATGGGTGGAAGATTGAGTTTGAATGCTAGATTTTAACTTGAGATATTCCTAATATTCTTCATTAGTAAGTTGTGGTTCAACCTTGTTAGATTGAAAGATGTTTGTTTCTTGTTAAGAAAACTATGTAAGGCAAAGCAAATTTTTTTAGTGTGGCCAATTCTCCTACAAAAGGAGGAGCATTGTGGAGGTTTGCATCCACTTTGGGTAACAAAAGCCCATTGAAAAAGGAATTCATCAATAATTAGAATTACAACAACCTAACAAAGGGTCTAAATTAACACCCAAATCAATAATCCAACACACTGATAACAATCAAATATCCAACACCAACATTCAATAGCAAACTCATAGCTACTAGCAACCAACAACTTTAATCTCTCTCAAAATACGATGAGTACTAGCAATTAAAAACAACACTTCTACATACAACAAGGGCCAACTGTAAATAAATAAACAGTTGTGGATAAAGAGTATGAAAGAAAGGATGAAGCCCCAAAGACAATGGAGAGAGATACCGTAAGGAACCCTTAAGGTCGCACAAAACAATACTGGAGCAAAGAACCAAAAGAGAAAATGTGTTAAGGCAACTCTGACGAGTTGAATGGTGGTTGTCCGACCATGGGAAGGTGGTGTGTGAGACACACGCGCCTAGGTCATTTGAGAACAAGGCGGCGCGTGGTGGTGTGTCAGATTGAGTTGGGACACGAAACCACTAGGGTTGGATTGTGCTCCTCGAGGTGCACCGAACCTTGCCTTATTTTCATTGCCTGATGAAATTGTGGTGGTGGACAACATTTTCATTGCCAAACAAATGGAGACAATACAAAAGAATAGAGAATAAATTAGAGAGTTTGATTCCCTTCTCTTGGGTTTCTTATATTTATAATGAAATTAGTAGTTCAAATACAATGACTGAGAGGAGAGACAAAATAATAAGAAAGGTCATATCTAGAAGCTAGGTACAACACAAAGCATATAGCGACTTTTCAATAAAGTCTATCTAAGATGACCTATATTAACACTCATGATAAGAAGTAGACTTTAAACCTTTTCTGTACTCTCCAATTTGGATAAAAAGAGGACTCCTTACAGATTAAATCGCAATGCATTACCATAAATGCAGTTGCAAACTTTTTGTATTACATCTTTATTTTTGTAAGATGCATTGATTGTCCTTTATTGGAGATCAGTTTTTTATTTCACTAGTGTTGTAACTTTTGCACAATCAAAGTTGTTATCCTCTTTCCTTTTTTCTTTACATTTTAGCGACTTCACAAATATTTCCTTCACTTCATTTGGAACACCACAACAAGGAATAACATCTTTGTTTGCTCTAGCAAGATGATTCTTCATTCTTGCCAGGCCACCCTACTTGTTGGAAGATTTTCACAATAGTTTTAATTAATATCAAGACTCCCTTTTTGATGTACCCATTTTTAAAAATCAAGAGTCCAATAGAATACTCACTCAGTAGCAATAGCAGATGTAAAGCAAGGGAAGGGACTAGCTGTAAAGGAGCAACATCATTGCACCAACATGTGTTGTTGAAGAGTCGAAAGGGCTAATCACTCACTATTCTGCTACTCATTTATGTCATTACCATATCTGTCATTGTAGGATGCCCAAGATCTAATTAATGGAGCCACCACAAATGGGATTGAACGAATTGATAGTAAGAAAGAAGACAAATTCTTTGGCAGAAAATATAAAAGCAACCCACTTTGACTTTGGAGCAAGAAGAGTTTTGTGACTCAGGTGAGGAGCCTTGAAGGTAATAATGACGATGTAGAGAGAAATGGGATATATTTGTGTGATATAATCCTTTTGTTTTTCTATTTTATTAGCATAGCTGAGGAGTACATACATACAAGAGTATTACATAGGGATGGGCCCAAATGCGTAAACAAAATATATCTAAAACAACATCTTAAGAAGTGGACTTTAGGCCTAACTGAACCTTACAAAACTGGAAGTTTGTACCCACTCATATACTATGAAATGTCTTTATCTGTAGTCGATTTGGGATCTCCAACACACCCCTCACGTTGAGACCTACCAACTTGTGCGTGAGACTATATATTATGTGTGGTCTGATAAGTCCAACAAGCTCTCGCTAGGATAGACTCTAAATTACTCTGATACCATCTTAAGAAGTGGACTTTAAGCTTAATTCAACATTACCAAACCGGCTCATAAAGTGAAGTTTGCATCTACTTATATATTAAGAAATGTTCTTATCTCTATTTGATGTGAGATCTCCAACACACCCACATCAAGCTAGAACATATAAATCATATGCACCAAGCTAGTTACATATATAATCAATTTTAGGGCCTACAATTGTTTATTGAAAATATATGCTAACTAATAATTGAAATTAACAAACTATGACAGTCTATCTCGATATATGTGGTCTTCTTGTATAATATTAGGTTTGAGGCAATATGAAGAGTAATTTGGTTATCTCAAAACCATTTGTGTAACTTCCCAAAATCTAAGTTCTGTTTGAGCCAATAAGTTCACAAGATGTAGAAGTCATGATCTATATTCTGTTTTTGCACTAGATCTTGACACTACATTCTTTTTATTGTTTTTTTAAGAGATCAACTTGTTTCCAATAAAAACACAATATCTAGAAGTCATTGATGTCACAAACATTCCTATCTTAGTTTAAGAAGCCATGCAAAGTGAACATTGAACCCAATCCGTGAGAGAGGATATAAATGCATTAGAAAGAAACTCAACACGGGGGACTGTTGACAAACTAGGAGACAAACGAGCTACACTAATGGAATTGACTATGTTCTTGCTCGAGGATTTGAAACTTAATGAAAGGAATAAGGTATGACTTCTAAAGAAGGCCTTACATGGTTTTCAGCAATCTCCAAGAGAATGGTTTTGGATATTTATACTGATGTAGACTATGCAGGTTTTGTTATTGATAAAAAAAAAAAATCTTTGGATACAGTATGTTTTTTGGGAGAAAGCCTAGTGACATGGAGAAGCAAGTATCTCGTTTAAGTTCAAAAATATGAATTTTGAACCCTTGCTTAGAGTGTAAAGAACTTTGGATGGAGATCATAATAGATGACTTTCAAATAAAGGTTGACATTGCTATGCAAATTTACTTTGACAACAAGTCAAACAATGAACATGGTTCATAATCTAGTATATTGGCAAACACTTCATCAAAGATAATATTGAGGACAGAGGTTAGTGGTTACAACCCATATCATATCCCTACATGACTCCAGTTAGCATACATTTTGTAGGTAAGTTAGGAATGATGGATATTCATTGACCAACTTGAGAAAGAATGTTGTAAATAGGAAATTATTAGAATAAAAATATCTTAATATCTCCATAATAATTAGAAAAAAATATCCTTGGTATCTTCACATTCACTCCATTAGACTTTATTTCCTTTTAAGAGAATGCAATTGTTACTAACAGAGAAATTAAAAATGTAATTAGCATGATTACTTACTGTTATATATTTCTTTATTCACTTTCATTATTCAAGTCTACCCAAGATTTTATCGGAAAAAGGGTAGTTGGCTTCCAATACGCAGTTAGGAGCAAAAGTTAAAGGGTTCTGGAACGTTTTAGTGTGATGTTCAGAAAACACCAGGAACTACCACCCAAGAGACGTAGGGAGCATGTTATCAAACCTATTAGAGGGCACGGGGCAGGGAATACTTGAAACATTTTATTTCCAGCAAAACATTGGCTGTGGATCCAAACATAGTTAATAATGTGAGGGAGTGACCTATAGTGACTGCTTGTTCAGTCCTATTGCTTCACAATGGTGTGATTTGAAAACAGCAGAATCATGCATTTTACAAAGCTTTAAAAGTTTGTTTTGACTTGTATAATTGATAAATGTTCTGTTGAAGGTCACTACTCGTTTGATGCATTTTGTTGATTCACCTCCATCTCGTGTTCTTGCCAGGAAATCGTGCCGCTTAGGAAGATTTGCCGCAGGCCCGAAACTGATTACCGGTTACAGCAACTTCATGCTGTGAATGAGGCAGCACCTGTGGATCAGCAGAAAATTGGGATGGATCCATCAGTACCAAAGCAGCTGATTGCAGCAAGCATTCATATGGAGATTCCTGTTATGCAAACAAATGTTCCTCAAACTCCACAAGGTATGGATATGGATGTAGATCAAAAGAAAGCTGAAACAAATACTGATGTTCCAGCAGGAAACTCTACCACCACCCCAGGGAATACCCCATTCACTAGTATCATTACTACAAGCAATGTTCCTCAAGTCACTAGTCAGACTCAGGACATGGTTGAATGAAAATAGCTGTTTCATTTTTTCAGACAAGATGAGACTTGAGTACACTATTTAGTTTCTTAGAACTTTTAACCATCTGGGTAGTTTATCTTCAGCAAACAATGCTCACAAGTAACTTTCTCTTGCTGTTGTATTCGAACCATAGAAATTCAAAGAAAAAAATGACGTTATACATTTGTTGAGCATATAGGAGGGCATTCTCTTTTCTTGCATGAAGAGAAAGAATATATGTCATTATTACTAATTTTGATCACACTACCAGTTTGCATGCTATTTTGGTTCTTAAATGCGTGTTTTTAGTTATATGTAACCAACATTGAATTGTTCCAGATTATAATTTTTAAAAGTAGAAGGAAAAATAATCTTTACTGAAATGTGGGTAAATATGTGTTGATGGATTTTTTTTATAAGTTGTAAAGTAGTGTCTTTGACTGTACAATTGTCAAATAACACTTTTCTGTTTTATATGTAAGCAAACTTATTTTCCTTTTCACTTGTTTTGTTTTTATTTTAAAATTTGTCTTCTAAAATAATTCCACATTACTCATCAATCTCTCATCAAATTTATGTTAAGTTTTTAAAATTAATTTCGAAGTGGAAAAAAAATGAAAGAAATTTATTGTTTTTCATTCTGTTTCTCTTTTCTATTTTTCTTCTAGGTTTTTTTTTTTAGAATCCAGATGATAGACATTTATAAAATATATTTTGGGTTAATTTTTGCTTTTTTAAAAACAGTAAGAAAATACGCTCTTAATCTCTTCAACAATTTTATTTACTTCAAATTTATAAATTCTTGTTTTCTATTTAAATCAATTTATAACTCCAAAAGTTAGCTTCTTTCCATCCAAAGATAAAATTCAAGATTTTTCCACTTCTCATTTCTTCCCTTCTAAATATAAGAAAAAATTAACTCATGAATTAAAAAATGTAATTACAATATTTAATTGTACTATCTTTCATTAAAATAAGTACACACGTTAAAAGATTTTTTTTGTCAGAACTTGGTATAAAAGTGAAAGAGGGTAATTGAAAATAAAACTGTAATTAAATAAAAGGTATTTTAGAGAATATCATCATTAAGTCAGGTCAAATATTTCAAAATTTCTTTATATTTATAGTGAACACCTATAACAATTTTTTTCACTACAAACTATTTTGTAAATTCTTACAATTTTTTGTTAAACACAAAATTAAAAAATAGGGTTGCATGTTAAACTAACCCTTCATTTTCTAGATTGTTTCTTCCTGCACCTCCATAGGTTCTTTTGCCACCCTATACAAAACGTGAAAATACTTTTTTGTTCTTCATGTGTCACTTTCATATAATAGCTTCCGAATTATGTAATCCAGACATACATTTGAAAAAAAACTTTCAGATTATGTAATCCGAAAGTTAAAAAAGACTTCTGGATTACATAATCTAGAAACTAATCATGTATATGAAAAAAGACTTATGAATCATGTAATTCAAAAGCTAATTACGATTTGAAAAAAGACTTTCAGCTTATGTAATTTAAAAGTTAATTACGAATTTAAAAAAAGACTTTTAGATTACGTAATCCAAAATATTTCAGAGAGATATTTTTGGAAATATGAAAATTTATGGAGATTTGAGAAGAATACATCTAAACGGCCATTTTCTAAATGGGCAATTGTTCGAGGATGATTGCACAGCATAGCATTTCATCTTGTTTCTTTTCTTGTTTGGGAAATATACTCAACCCCTATTTGAAGATAGTGACAGTGCACTGAAACTTTCAATTCTCAATTTTATGGGATATAATCCATTGAGATGAAAACGAATATTCACTGCTAATGTATTTTTTTTTTGTTTTAATTACTCATTTAGTTGCTGTAATTATACAATTTTATCTTTTAGTTCCTATATTTAAAAATCATTCATTTAATTTTTCATACCAATTAATTTTTCTAGTCATTATATACTCTTTTTAATCCTTACCATATAAGTAATAAGAATAAATTAAATTAAAAATAATTTATATAAGAACTAAAAATATGATATTTTAATTAAAACACAGTTTATTTAACTATAAAATCAAACGAATAATTAATGTTTTAGTCTTTTTAATAACAGTTTCGTGTTACACAAAAGAGGGCAATAACTATACCATATCCTCTTCATTTAAGGTTTAGGGTTGAATTCTTTAAGAAAGACAAAAGAGGACACATTTCTCTCTAATCCAAGAGCCTACTTCAAGGGTAATCTTTGACACATATCAACACAGGAAAAACAAAGCACAAAAATTCAAAAACAAAATTTATTAAAAGTAGAAAAATTGTACGACTTAACTCACTTTATGATTGACACGTGAAATATTGTGAATCACATTCTCGAGTTTTTTTCTTTTCTTTTTTCTTTCTCCCACATCGTGTTTGCACTACACCAAAAAGTAAAATTAGTTGTAAAAGAAAGTGAAGATAATGCTAGGAATCCTAAATAGTGTCCATTAAGTCTTCATTATTAAAAAAAATAAAAATAAAGTGTGGATTATATGGACATAAACTAAAAAAAAGAAAAAAAAATTGTGTGGGTCAAACGGTGACAACTGGAACTATAAATAATAAATAATAATAAAATTTTAAAATTTTGTAGGTTAAGCCCACGCAAACATAATATATATATTTTTAAATTAAATTTAAATATGTAATAAAATTATGAAGGTTAAGTCCACACTTGTTTAAAAATTGTGTGGCCAATCCGTTGACTAAGTCCACGCTTATCTGAATAAACAATATAAAATATAATTTTGTGTGGACAACATGTAGGTTAAGTCCACGCTTGTTTAAAAATTATGTGGCCAACATGTAGGCTAAACCCACACTTCTTTAAATAAAAAATATAAAAAATAATTTTGTGTGGGGAGCATGTAGGTTAGGTCTACGCAAAAAACACACCACTTGTGTCTCACACACCCACCACTATTTTTATGTCGAACATATTAGCTTTCAAATTTTAATGATAATTACACTTTTGCGTCCATTTATTCTAGCTAATGTCACTTTTTGACCCATGCTAATAAACATATTTTTTGTAGTGTTGTTTCTTACTCATGTTTTTTTTCTCATTTCAAAGTCACGATTCCTTAGGTTTTCTCCTTTGCTTCTACAGGTACTCCATATTTATGTTATGGTTTTTTGCTAGAAATAATTTCACCGTATATTCAAGTATGTCGAGAAAAGATCTTTTGCCTTATGTTTGTAAGCCTTGCAAAACAACATTATATCGTCCACCACATCTTTTACCAAAAGTGTGTTACAGAGTATCTTTGGTAAATGTTTCTCTATTTTTCCTCCATATTGGCGGTAAGATCTTTCCTTATTGGTGTATGGACATGTTTTGGTCGCAACAGAGTTTTTTAGGATTTTTAACCCCTTTTCGGTTTGATTAACTTTACTTTTCCTATGTTTTGGTTTCATCATATGTTTATTATGGTTTTTACCCAATTTTGGTATGAATAAATTTTGTTTTGATGACATGAGATTTTTATTAGGATTTTTAACCCCATTTCAGTATGATTAAGAGATCTTTCACCCTTAACCTAATGTTTGATATCTTCATCGTATTTGGAAGTTAACATTTTTTCTCCTAAAGATTACATTTTTCATAGATCTTTAACGTTTTATTAAATTTTATTATTATTTCATGGTGTAGGTTGACGAAAATATTGTGGTTGTGAGAGAAACCCTAAAAGTGTAATGCAACATTTCACAAATTTATGAACTTTTTCAGATGCCATATGGTTTACTATAGTATTTGCCTAATCCTTGCTTTAAAACTTTCTCAGACTAATTTCAGTACACATATTTATCATTTTAAAAGTAATATTCTTTTACCATTTGTTTTTAGATCGTGGTTATATTGGCAGGTACACATTTGAGTAATAGTTGGAAATTTTGAATTTTTATTTCAAATTGTAAACTGATATGTTTTGATGTCAACAGAGGTTCTATAAGGCCTATAGATGGATTCAATTGCAGTCAGGAATAAAACGAGAAATAGAGAAATTTCAGCAATAGAAAATTTCAAGAGATAAAGAGTTAAGTATGACAAGGTTTTTTTTTTCTTCAATTAAATGCAACGCAAATTGTTGTTCTAAATAAGAAATAATTGATGTCTTAATACTTATTATAAGACATAAGAAACCTTACTAAACAGAAAATGATTTTTTTATTATATGATTATACATGAAATTTTAATTGTAATCTTAACACAAAATTTCTTTTGTTTTTATTGTTGAACCTAATATTAGTTAAATTAAATGAATGCAAATTATACTTTCTTCCAGTAAATTTGAATACAAATTTACAATTCGAATCGAACAATTCGAAATACAATATTTCATTTCAAATCGTACAATGTGAAATATATTTTTTTTTATATTTTATAATTGAAAATACAAGTTTGTATTCTAAATTTTACGATACGAAAACTATAATTTGAAAAAAAAATTCAGAGTATAGTTCAGCCAACAAACATTCAGCAAGCTTGTAGCACTTAATCAAGTTAAGCATTGTTCCGTAATAATATATCTAGTAAATAAAAGTTGAATAACTTTTTCTGTTTATTAGCGTTAAGTTAGTTCCAAAAGAAGAAGCCATATTAATAAGCAGAGAGAAAAAGAAAGAACTTCTGTCATTGAATCCATTTCCTAGTTTCTAACTGTGCTATAAACATAAATGTTATATTTTACAAAGATTCCTCACAACAAATGCTCTAAAAAACTCTGCCTAAACTAAATTCTCCAAGAACTCCTCCATGCTTCTTGATCTCTTTAACATGGTGGCTGATGGCACATAACGGCAATTTGGGCAAGTGGGTTTTTCCTCAAACCAGGTGTTGATACAGTCACAGTGGAAGGTGTGGCCACAAAATGAGAACACAAGGCACTTTTCTCCCTTCTTGAACTCTTCCAAGCAAATAGCACATTCACTCCCTACAACAAAAATTAAGATCAATAACAAAATATTATATACAAGTTTTTTTGTTTTTCTTAATATTTTCTTCTATACAAACAAGTAAATGTCTCAAATTTCTATTATATATACATCTAACCAATCTTTCCCCTATTGATAATGGGTCGATTTTAAAATAAAGTGTGATCTTTGTTACAATTTCATATAAAGATTACTAGCACCCTTCTTCCCACTCTATCAGTTCAAAGCTTCCTTTGCAAGAACTCAATGGCTTGCTGCAGAATAATAAGGAACTCATTTCCATATCAGAAAAGTATCAATAGAAACAGTGGTTTTGGTTAGAAGCTATGGAACATAAACACAGGTTTGAAAACCCAAAATGTAAGAATAATACAAGCTTTTGCACAGCTTTATACAGATTTATTTGCTTTGTATCAGTAATTTTTCTTTGTGATAAAAAAAAAAAAAATTTGTCAGGAATTGAGATTTGTTCGTAGGGAGTGTCACCTGATACCAATGCTTGGTTTTCAAAGCACACAATTGATCCAAGCAGCTTCTTGACTTGTTGCCTTTGGCCACCCCTTTTGTACTCAACAACCCAGAAAAGCTTATTGAGAATTTTCACCACCCTGTGGTTATTCTGTGGAGTTTGTGCATGAAAAGAGGCTGCTTCTCTCAATTCGCGATCATGCGTAAACCTGCAAAGGAAGAGGGTGGTGATGCAAAGGGCTAGAAGAATGGCTGCTGAAGCAATGCCTGAGAAAACGTGGAAGCACATGAAAATTAGTGCTGCGATGGAAAGAGCAATGATGAAGGAAAACATGGGAGGGGAAGGTGGTGCTGCTGCTGAGAATGCATGAATTCTTGGAACAGTGTTGTTCTGGTCCATGATGAGTTGTTTGATCACAGGTCGAATGATTTTGTTTTTATTAGGATGCAATGGGAACATTGGCTTAGGAAAATTAAAGACAATGTTATGCAGAAAAATAAAATTAATTAGTGACAACCAAGAATTGTCCCCACAAGTTTTGTTGTTTTTATGTAACAGGTAATGAAGTAAAAAGGGTGGGCATTGAGTATAATCAAGAGATACACACTAGGTTTGTAGAAGGGATGGTTAAAAGAAAATTAGTTTTGGTATTTAGAAAAAATTATCATTTTGATAAAAGAAATTATTTCTATTATGTTATAAAATCAAAATTTACAATTATATAAGTTAAACTCAATTTTGCACTCATTTATATTTTTATTCTAATTATAACATGTCCAACAGCATCTATAAAAAAAAATACATTAATTTTTTAAAAATTTAAATTTATTGTATACATTTTTATTATAATTATAAAAATAAAAAAAATTATTTTGAATAACCATTAAAACAATTTTTTTTTAAAATCTGAACATATATGTATATATATCAATTTATATAATTTATGATTTATAATATATATATATATATATATATTTTACATTTTAAAAATTATACTTATTTTCGTGTTTTAGTTCTACAAACTTTCAACCTTCAATTTGTCTAAAAATTTGATGTGGTTAAACAGAATGAGTGATACACACAGGTGCAAGATGAATGTAAAAATTAAAATATAAAAAAAACAGATTTATAAATAGTTTATTTTGATGTATATTTCTGTAACGGTTAAGTTTTTGTTTTGACTAATTATATATACCAATTAGAAATAAATTAAGTTATGACTTTTTTTCTTCGGTCATAACAGTTAAAATAACTAGCATTAATTAAAATAATAAATTTTATGACATGAGTTCAATAATATGTTTTACAACTGTTAGATTTTCAAATTTTTTCATTTATCTATTTTTTTGTAATAGTTATATCTTTCTTTTCTACTTAATCCTTATTTAATTTATATACGAATGAGAAAAATAAAATAACATTGTTTCTATATAAACTTAAATAACAATAAAAACTAACAAGTGACTGATTATTATACTTTATATTCTTTTAAAGTAATTATTATAAAATCAACACACTTTCGTATCTTAATATTAAATAGAATTAATTTTAAAGATAACAAATAATTAATTATTATATAAATAAATTAAATATTATTTTTTAAATTAGAAATTTATTTATATTTAAAATATTTTTTTTATAATTAAATATCAATTAATTAATTAAATATTAATTTATAAATTTTATTAATAAAAAAAGAATTTAAAATATTAATAATTTTTAAACTATAAAAAGTATCTAATTTAATAATATATAATTAATTATTTTTTATTTTTAAAATTAATTTTTATTTAATGATGTTGTAGTAGTGTTTAACATGCTTTCAGAAAATCATTATTTGTCAACAAAAGATAATTATTATAATTAAAATATTTCCATACAGATAGTTTGCCTTAAGATATATAACATTGTAGAATTTTTTTATTGTAATGCATAACATTAATTATTATTAAATCAACACACATGCATATTTAGTATGTTTGAAGAAACCATTATAATAGTCAAACAAAAATAATTGTTAAAAATACTAATTTTGATATAAGATAGTTTGTGATGAAATAATTAAGCTTATATAGAATAATGATATGTTGAATTTTAACATGATCAAGTTTTTTGGTATTAATACTTGTATTGGTAAAGTTTTTCGTCCTCTTCCTATGAGATGAGAGTTTCCTTCACCAGGATTAAAATTATCATTGGTGGGGTTGCTAGGGGATATCCTGGTCTTGATATTGTGGAGATATTTTTCGTGGGACTATGGAAGAATTTATTAGAGCTTTCTCTGCTTTTCTTGAAGTTCAGAATGCTTTGGTTGATGAGTATGAGATTATACATGCTATGGAGGAAGCTCAAAAGATGGGACTTACTAATGTCTGGTTGGAATACTTGTCTTAATTACTTCAGAATCAATGAAATACTTGTCTTACTTACTATGGAAAAATCAGGTTTAGGGTTACTTTTCGCAAAGAAAATGCGTGAGCTGATAAGTTCTAATTTAGGATTTCTTCATAGAGAATTTTTTCATTAGTATAATAGGCTTTCATCTAGTCTATTCTTATAATTCTTTATGAATAAGTATAATCTACCTATGTATCGGTTTTGTTAGCATATGGGTTTTTGTCTAGTCCTCCCATATTTTTGTATTTTTTTTAATAATATTCTTTTCATGTGATTACAAATGATGGTTGTTGTTTGAGGTGTCGCCCTAACTAAAATACAACTGAAATGTCAGGTTGCATAGTGATCTTTAACAGTAAAACTTATATAAAAATTAAAAAAAAAACATTATATAAATTCTTTTAATTGTAAATAAATACATAACGTACTTTTCTAATATGTATTTTAATAAGAAGATTTTATTTTGTTTAATTCGTAACTGGGTAAATAATGTTTTTTTACTATTTTATCTTAATGCTTCCGTTCTGGCAAGCTTCAAAACCCATCTTCTTTTTGTTTGTATTGCATTAATGCAAACACATATGAATGAAACTTTTTTTTATGTATTTTTATCTAAAAATAAGGGCCTAACTCCCGAATGGCAGAGGAAACTGTTGAGCTAGTTCAGGATAAACGCATGCACTCACTCTCACCACCAAAATCAGGAAGATCAATACGTTATCTAATTAACTGCTTAACTATTTTATTAAAGAATAGTGTACGCATTAATTAGGGTCTTAATAAAGTCACTAACTTTGAAATCAAAGTAAATTTTTATTTAACTTATTACTAATGGAGAATGCTAATGACTGCACTTATCCCATTGTTTAAGGAAAATTGAATTACTACACCTTCCATAAATTTCCTTTGTTAATTTTTTTTGAGATTACTGTACCCTTACGCATTTTATCCAATACTATAAATGGTCACGGATTAATGGTGTACTACCCGACCCTAAATAACTTGTCATAGGTAATTTCTATTAACAATATGGATACTAATGACATGCAGTTAATTATATATCTGGTTGGTAATCCTCTAAAACAATTATAACTACACTAATGTGTACAGATGGCAAAGTGAGGTAAGTCATGCGGGCTGGTCTGTGGCCCGCTAGTAAAAAATGCGGGACGGGTTCAGTTTTTCAACCCGCTGATCCGCTTTAGTCCGTCCCGCATAATTCGCAATCCGTGCGGATCAACGGCGAGACGGGCTGGCTCGCTGACCTGCAAAAAAAAAAAAATATTTGTGTGTTAATTTGGCAGTGGCAAGTTGGACTGACAAAAAAAAAGGTTTTCCTTTTCCATTCACATTCATTCATTCTAACGCTGCACATTTTGGTTTCCTTTTAATTGATCTTATTTTTATTGCATTATTTTTATGAAAAATTAATTAATTAATTGTCATTGTTTTAATGTATGCAGATGACGGAAAAGATTATAATTATGAAAAATTTGATGAAAGTTCTTCTAAGGCTGCATCTAATGTTATTGAAATGGAAGAATTTTAGTGTTTTTGAATTAACTATGTTTATTGTAGTGGTGTTTATGTTTAATGTTTTTGAATTAACTATTTTTAATGTTTTTGAAATGAAAGAATATTGATATTTGATTTTCATCTTAATTGAATTATTGATGTTTGACTATGTTTAAAATGGAAGAAAAAAATATTAATGTTTGATAGTAGCAAATATATGTTCAATTTGACAAATTTCAAGAGCAAAAAGTAAAAAACATTTTCATTGAATTTCTTAAAAAAAAACGAATGCCGATTGGCCCTTATGCGCCGTGTTCATTACGCGGGCGCGGGCCAACTAGGCCCGCATTTTGCTGGCCAAGTGCGGGACGGGCCGACCCACTTTGTCATCCCTACTAATGTGAGAAGTTCGACACCACTCCTTGTAACTGAAGTGGTTAGTAGTATATTTTATGGCTATCTCAAGTCTATAAATACAATTACAAGAAATATTTCTCACTAACTCAATACTTGATACTTATTTACTAATCAAATATTATTATTCTCTTATAGACTTGAGTGTCAGAGAGTCTTCTATAGGTGGACTTCCGCTTGGCTTTATCAGTAAAGTTCAGTAACCGTTCAAGACAAACATCGATTAATATAGATAACATAGATTCACCACATCGGTGGACCTAGACGCCAAACCCGGTAAAAGCAACTAGCATCACCTAGGTGCAAAACTACTTTTTTAGCATTCAACATAAATACAAGACCAACCCCCATCCTAGCCTACATTTTGTAAGGTAAGTACGAGATATTCTTGGCAATTCAGTAAGTCGAGACACTTTCGGCTTGATGAAAGTAAGATATCACTAACATTTGGAGCAACTAATGAAATACATAATTAGCAATGACATTACGACTAACCAACGATGAAATCATAATTAGAGAAGACTTGGACCTCCTCCAAAGGTCCATACAGGTAAAAAACTCACTAATAATTGTATAAATATATGAGCATATCAAGGTAAACAACTTACTTTTATCTTTACGAAAGTCGTTATATGGTTGTCGTAGCATACTTTGGGTTTCCGAGACCAACACTAAGAGAATCTGAGACCTAGATTAAGAGAGATTGAGATTGAGATTAAAAGTGATATAGACCGAGAACTTAAGAGCCAAAGACTTCAAGACAAATTGATTTACAAAGGACGTGGTTTTCTAAGGTTATCTCAACCTTGTAAGAGCACTTTAGCGCCCATTGTGGGGTCGAGAAAGACCTCATCCTAAAGTCACATGTTTACCACGCACAATATGGCAAGTATTGAGAGACATCACCTAGAATAAATGCAAGATAATCATGCTTAGCAGATGTAGTTGATGTTGGAACTTCAAATAGAACCGGAGACACCAAAGAGGAAGAACAGTGAGGAAATGGATGTGCTAAGAGCCAAAAATGCTCGAATGCAGCAAAAACTAAAGGGTAATGGAACAATATCATTACCCTGAACATCAGCATAGGGATCCCGCGGGGTCCAACCTTCACCCATTTTCCAAGCACAAGAATTCGATATCATCCAAAATGCACAATCTTAACTTCCTGCCTCCACACACACCATGGGGGCACATCATCTTGCCATTATCCCTTTGTAGAGGGTATCATTGAAACATCCATCTTAAAAAAACTAGAAAAATTCTACCATCTGCACACATAATGGCGTCCTAGGCCTAGATGGGTTGATATATATATATATCATGCAAATAAACATGTATACCTTCGATGAAGCAATTCTCTATAGAGTGTTTCTAACTTCCTTGAAAGGATTTACATTGAGTTTGTTCACTCACCTCCCCCACAAATCAATTAACTACTTCGACACCCTTGTCACAAAGTTTAAGACACAATTCGCAACAAGCTAACAACACCACCTCAGGTCAATAACCCTTGTCAATATTAGACAAGAAAAGGTGGAATCACTTTTCACATTTGTGTAACGATTTAGAAATGTGTCCCTCAACATCAGGAATCTCAACCTTGAGGTAGTCGTGCATCACATGGTCACTACCCTAAAGTCGGGACCTTTTGCGAATAGTCTGTGCAAAAAGCCAATGTCAAGCTTTGATGAGTGGAGAAAAAAAAAGTCGCTAAGTTCATGCAACTTGAAGAACTCAAAGAATTTTACTATTAGGTACAGATCGACACATCCATGAAGGGAAAGTCCCCAGACCATTTTTGACAATCCATGCCACCATGATAGCCTAAATAGCCAATATGGGAACCTCACTTTGCAATATATACCCCGTTGAATACAAACAAGGCCTGAACACTCAAGGAAGCACTAAACATCGGGCTACCAACACCAGGAAAATCCTAACACCCCCAATGTCGAGAAAAGAAAAAAATGGCATTACCATTAGACTTACGGAGACAACACCAAAGAATGTATGGCTTGAAAGACAAGACTGAAGGGCTAGTGAAAACCGACCACTTGCACTACTTTGTCCAGAAAGAACACAGAGATAAGAAATTACCATGAAACAATAATACAACAAACATTGTCCACACCTATAGTTAACACAAGTGAATGCATGAGTACAACTACTAAAGATGCGAACTAGATGAAATCGATGAAGAAGTATCTTGGCAACCAAGGAACTGAAAGAAACCAAGATAAGGCAATGGCGAAAAAAAATAACTTGGTTTATAATTATTAGCCAAGACCTATATAGAAAAGGATACTTGATGTCGTTGCTTATGTGTGTAACAAAAGAGGGGGATGATTACATCATGAACAAACTGCACAATGACATATGCATATTACATTCAAAACCAAAGAACTATGGGCTTACAAGTGCTAAGGGCATGTGAAGAAATACAAAAGTTGTCAAGAGAATGACCATTTGACACATCTCACCCCTAGAGAAATGCAAGGGACAAACTCACCTTGGCCTTTCGCTCTTTGAGAGATGGACATAGTCAAGCCACTTACCTTGTCGTGTGAATAACAAAAATTCCTATTAGTGGTAGCAGATTATTTCACAAAGTGGATTGAAGTCGAACTTCTAGCTTAAATAATAGCCTGACAAGTCCAGGGCTTTGTTTGGAAGAACATCATGTATTGCTTCAGAATCCCGCATACCATAATCACTAACAAAAAAAAGCAATTCATTGATCGGAAGCTAGACGAGTTTTATGAGAACCTCGGTATAAAGCACGTAACTAGCTAATTCAAACATCCTCAGACCAATGGGAAAGCAGAGGTGACCAACAAGGTCATTCTCGCAAAGCTAAAATGAAGATTGTCCCCTGCAAAGGGAAAGTGGATAGAAGTGCTTACCGAGGTATTATGGGCCCACAATTGCCACTAGGGAGTTCATCTCCAGTGTTCTTTCCAATTTGTGGTTATAAACACCTTACTTGATCTTTTCTTTTGTTCCTCCACCTTGGGAACATATGCTTTCTTGTTTAAGCCAAAAATGGTTGGGAAAGAATACTTGTGTGCACTTAAATGTAAGTTTGTTTAGTGGAACTTGACTAGTTGATCAAGAATTAGATGTAGTTTGTGTGATTAAATGAACTAGTACAAAAATACCAAGTATCTTTTCTTTCCTTGATATTTTATATTGCATGTTATATATTTGTTTAACTAATTAAAGAAGGGAGGAAATTTTAAAGTTAACCTTGTGAAGATTTATTTCTATTATTGTTGGTGTATTCATCTTTGTATCAATGATAGTACTTGTTCTAATGATACTAGTGAAAAGATGAGAATTTTTTAAAACACAATTCAACCCTCTATTTTTATATTATTTTTTGTTTTTTACATAGTAAGATTCTAATTCTAAGCATGAAGGACTTATGTACCTACCCAAATTTAATATACTCAATTTAAATAAGATGTCTTTTGAATAAATTGTTATTAACACATTAGTTGGTAACCACTTAAAAATAAAACTTAACAATTTAACTATCTTTTGTTATTGTTACAAGACTTAATATGAATATATTATTAATATAAGAGATAAGGTCATTAAAGCCTGAACCTTTCTATCTACAATACAAAAGTTTAATTCAACTTATATTCAAACTTATAATTCATTTACATTAGTCTTTTATTTCTTTATTTAGTTATTAACTTTAGCTTTAAGACATGCTTGCATATGAAACTGTTTTAGTTCAAAGTAGTAACTTTAAGTCAACGAGTTCAAGTATGTCTCTCAACTTAGGACATGTCATATTTAAAGGGGTTCCTCCTTCTAAGTGTGTCATTAGATAACTTTAAGTACTAGGAAACAAATTCGAGAGGCAAGGGGTGTAGAGCACCTAAAAAACGAGTATCGAAATCCATGGATTTAGTTGTTTCTTGAGTTCTTGAATTTTCGGTAACAAAACATCATCCCCGTTAATCTTGCTAAACTTGTTAAAGAGGTTGCCCTATGATTGACATATTCACTGTTTAAAGAGCAACTTATTCCTACCTAGCACTTAGACATTAAATTTATCTAACTATTAGCTTACTTTAATGGGATGTCTCCCTTCATCATGTACTTAACCGAACAAAGACTAATCCATGTATACAAAATAATACAAAAGCAACACTTTGTTAATATCTCACAGTGTCAAGATTATTTCTTATGATTGAAAATATATAAAATTGAAAATCCTCCTGATTTACAACTCACCTAAAAATGTTCTATATCTAATAAGAACAAGATGGAAAAAATGAGGTATAATTACCTTTTTGTCCCTACATTAAGGGTCAATGGTCAATTTGATCCAATGATTTAAAAAAAAATCAATTTCATTCTAAGTTCTGCTAAAAAGTATGCAATTTGATCCTTTATATTAAATTCGCATGAACAATATTAAGTGGTGGTGATGTGAGAGACAGAGTGACACACATCATAACTAGGGATGGCAAAGCGGAGCAGGTCATGCGGGCCGACCCGCAGTCCGCTAGTAAAAAATGCAGAGCAGGCTTAGTTTTTCAACCCGCTGACCCGCTTTAGCCCACCCCGCATAACCCGCAGCCCGCGCGGGCCAACGATGGGGCAGGGCGGGCTGGCCCGCTGGCCTGCAAAAAAAAAATTATGTGATGATTTGGCAATGCCACACACACTTTAGGTTTTCTTCTTTCACTCTCCAATGTCGTTGCAACACAAACGCTACTTAAGTTTTCTTCCTTTATCCCATTCCACCGGTGGCAGCCCCACACACGCACATTCGTCGATGCCGCTGCCTGCCACGTCGCGCCGCTCTGCCTGCAATGCAACACACACGCGCACGACCACAAGCCTCCTCCACTGCGCCACTCCGCCGCTGCCTCACCACATTGCCACTGTCCCGCTACTACGCCGTTGTCGTGCCAGTCTACCTCTTCTGCTTCGCTTCATGTAGGTTGTTAAAACAAATGCGGACTGACCCTTATGCGGGGTAGGACAAAGAATTCAACCCGCATTCATTACGCGAGGTGTACCAACTCGACCCGCATTTTTTGGGCCTATGCGGGGCATGTTGACCCACTTTGCCATCCCTAATCATAACAATGTTGAACATATAAATAACACTGGATACCCACTAAGTCTTAGGTCCACCACCAACACCAACATTGCATCTCGACGGAAAGATCTAGAATCTGATTTTGTTCATCCATCCTACGATATCCAGTCCATCTCCAAACTCCCCAAATGACTTCCTCTCTATTATTAGCTCCAACAATACCACCCACTGACGTGTTGTTATGTTTCTGTACCTTATCTTTCCCAACGTTTCTATCTCATCTTTGAACCCGTAATCGTTCCTCCAACTCCCCGCCCCAACCAACCACGTCCTCTGCTTTCCAATTCAGCCGCCGGAATGTCGTCAGCTTCCTCGTCATTTCCCGATGTAGCTTCCTCCTTCACATCATGTACACTGTCACTTGAATATTGTTGTGCCCATTCTGCTATTCCATTAACTCTCCACAATGTTGTTTATGCTTTCAACATGTTAACAAGAGAGAGAATGAGTGGGGGTATAGAGAGATAAAAGAGTAAAATATTCATATATTCACTTATGTGTAAACTGATACAGAGGTATGAAATATATAGGCAAAGATACACTTGGAGACTAACTGAAACTAACTTAAGTAATCTGCTTAACATCCCCCCATAAACTTATAATGGGTTTTTCCAAAACCATAAGTTTAGGATGTACTGAAGTAAAACTGGGACCAGAAATAGGCTTTGTAAACACATCAACAAGTTGAAAACGAGCAGGTATATGAATGAGAGAGATATGCTTCTATTGTACATGGTCACAAACAAAGTGAATGTCTATTTCAAAGTGCTTGGACCTCGAGTGCATGATAGGGTTTGCTGAAAGTAGAACTGCTCCAAGGTTATCAGAGTAAATTTTGGGCATGGTACAGGAGATATGGAGTTTAGTTAATAAAGATTGAAGTCATATAATATCATCCAGGACAACAACAATTTCACGATACGCTGCTTGAGTGCTGCTTCGGGAAAGAAATTTTTGTTTATGAGAAGACCATGAGACAAGATTAGATCCGAAATACACGCAATATCCTGTTGTAGACTTTCTGTCATCTATATCACTAGCCCAGTCTGAGTCACAGAAGCCCTGGATTGTATTATTGGTGTTGTGTTTGATAAGAAGCCCATGATCTAATGTGCCTTTGAGATACCGTAGGATCCGTTTAACTGCCTTCCAATGATGCTCTTGAGGACTGGCCATGAACTGAGAGACTTTATTCACATACAAGGTGAGTTTTGGACGAGTGATGAGCACATATTGAAGAGCACCCAGTGTGGATCTGAATAAAGAGGGTTCAGAAAAGGATGCATAAGCATTTTGTGGAAGCTTTAAGTTGGTAATCATAGATGTAGGTTGTGGATGGGACTTAAGCATTTGCGTTCGTTGAAGAAGGCTTTGAACATAGTGACGCTGTGATAAATGCAAAAATCCATCTTGGAGAGTGGAGATATCAATACCAAGGAAGTGATGTAGAGGGCCCAAGTCCTTTAGAGTAGAAACATAACTAAGAGTGGAAATAAGAGCAATAATATCAGTAGGTAGATATCCAGTAATAACTATATCATCTACATAGATGAGAACAAACAAAGAAGAAGAATGAGTAAACCTAACAAACAATGATGGATCACTAGTAGTGGAATTAAAGCCAAGACTTTGGAGAGTGATACTTAGCTTTTTATACCATGAACGAGGTGTTTGTTTGAGACCGTAAATAGCTTTGTTAAGCTTACACACTAGCTATGGATTGGTAGAGATAAAGCTTGGTGGTTGTTGCATGTAGACATCCTCATGCAGATCACCATTTAAAAAGGCATTATTGATGTCGATTTGATGAATGTTCCATTGAGCAGACACTGCATAAGCAAGCACCACTCTGATAGTAGTATGTTTGATTACAGGACTAAATGTCTCTGAATAGTCAAGACGTTCAGTTTGACTATATCCCTTGGCCATAAGCCGTGCTTTGTGTTGCTGAAACGTGCCATTTGCATTATACTTATTCTTGAAGATCCATTTACAGCCAACAATGTTTGCTCCTGGTGGTAAAGGAGTTAAAGTCCAGGTTCTATTTTCAATCAGAGAACGATATTCATCTTGCATGGCTTGATTCCATTAAGGAGATTGGAGTGCAGCTTTGAAATTGACAGGTTCATAAGGCATAGAAACATGAGATGCAGTATATAATTTGGGCTTGGAAATACCAGACTTACCTGAGTAGTCATAGGATGAACATTTTGATTAAATAAAGGAACCAAACAATCAGTAGTGGTGACAACAGGTGAGGATGTGTGATTGTGTAAAGGTGATGTGGGCAAGGTAATGGAATCAGAAATAGGAATGGAAGAAGGAGAGGAAGGGATCACAATTAAAACAGGAGGTGTAATTTTAGACACAAGGGCAACATCAGTGTTAGGTAAAAAACCATATTTTGGAATAGAATATGGAAAAATATCTTCATTAAAAACTACATGCCTAGAGATATATATTCTACCATCAGGTGAACGACAGATGTAGCCTTTATTACATTGACTATAGCCAAGAAATAAACAACAAGTAGACCTAAAATTTAATTTGTTAAGATTGTAGGAACGAAGGAGAGGATAACATGCACAACCAAAACTTTTAAAAGTAGTATAATCAGGTTTCTTGTGAAAAAGAAGTTCATGAGGAGTCTTACCTTGTATGACAGAAGATGGAAGAACATTGATATTCTGACTAGTAGTGAGAAAAGCTTCACCCTAAAAATTCATAGGAAGAGAAGCCGCATAGAGCATAAACAGGCCCATGTCAACTATATGACGATGCTTCCTTTCAATGGCACCATTTTGCTCGTGTGTATGTGGACAAGTGAAGCGGTGTCGTATACCAGATTCATTAATAAAAGATTTGAAACAGTGAAATTCTTTTGCATTATCAGTCTGAATAGTTTTGATTGTAAGACCAGTTTGATTTTCAGCCAATAATTTGAAGGTTTTGAAGGCAGCAAGCGCTTGTGATTTAGAGTGTAACAAATACAATCAAGTGAATTTGGAATAAGCATCTAAAAACGAAATATAATATTTTTCACCATTCGTAGCATGCATAGAAGCAGGACCACATAAATGTATATCAATTGTAAAGGAAAAGTATAAACAATTGCAGAAGAGGAAAAAGGAAGTTTATGAGCTTTCCCTTAAACACACGCATCACAGAAACCAGATTTAGAAGTACAAGCAATATTTCATTGATTTAAAATGTTCTTAACTACATTAAAACTACAATGACCAAGTCTGTTGTGCCACAACTGCAGAGCAGGTTTTTTAGATTTAAAGGATGTGTAATTAGCAGAGTAAGGAGTGGATCTTAGAGCAGGAAAAACATATAGACCATCTTTAGTGATGCCTTGAAACAAAAATTGTTTGGTTACCTGATGTTTAACATAACAAGAATCAGAGTAGAACTCAAAGAAAACATTATTATCTTTGGCAAATTTGGAAACGCTTAACAAGTTTTTATTGAGAGTAGGAACATGTAAAATGTTTTGTAAAGAAAGAATAGTGTTAGTAACAAGAGAAACACAAAATGCAGAACCAATATAAGAGATAGACATACATGTTCCATTACCAAGTTTAACATTTGCAGAGCCTTGATATTCTTGATTATCAGTAAATAGAGTTGAGTCATGTGTGATGTGGTGAAAGGCCCCACTGTCCGGATACCATAGCGGGTCTTCAATAGTGGAAGGTGTGCCGAGAATCGATGGTTCACCATCATCAAGAGATAGAGTAGAAAACTGGGATGTGTTGGCAGTGACCTTGGAAGAAGATGGCTTACTAGTCCAATGTCAACATTGAAGCGCATGATGACCAAATTTTGAACACAATTGATAGCGAACCCGATTAGGTTTCCAGGATCCAGAAGGAGAGGTAGTCCAAGAATCACGGTGAAAAGGCGCGAGGTCCATTAGATCGAGAATACCTGCTTGAGGGTTTATGCGAAAAATGACCACCACGGGAGTATTGATTGAACGATGGAGGAAAGGATGGGATTTGATGATACTGAGAATGAACAAAAGTAGCATTAGCTTGAAAAGAGGAGTGAGTAAGCTTATACCTCTGAAACCGTTCTTCTTGAGCAAGTAAGAGGGATTCAATCTCATTGATTGAGTAAGGATTTGTGCGTGACGTAACAACAACAATGAATGCATTGTATTCTTCTGGTAACCCTTCAAGAATACTTTCAATGTGATCTTCTGTAGTAATTGGGGAGCCGATTGCAGCAAGCATGTTGACAACCTTTTTAGTGTCATGAAGGTAAACAAAAATCGTTTTGTCATTCTTGGGAGTCTTGAGCAACAACTTCATCTTATGAATTTGAGCACACATATGAGAGGCAAATTGTTCTTGAAGACATTTCCAGATTTGCGTCGAAGAATCCAAACCATGACTTTTGTAAGAATCGATGTAGTCATTGAAGCAAGAAACCAGGCGATGATAAGTTGATCTTGCTGTTGATATTGAAGAACTTCCTCTGATGGTTGAGAAGGAGAAGATGAAGGGGACGAAGAAGGAACTTGATCTCCTTCAAGAAACTTCAAGAGTTTGAGACCACGTATAATGGCAAGAACTTGATGACGCCAGAGAACAAAGTTGTCTTCATCAAGTTTGAGGTTTATGGGAGTGGTGAATTTCTGAACAGAGGCCATCGGAGAAGAAGATGAAAGGAAAACAGAAGAGAAAGAAAATGAGATTGGGGATAAAGACACGTGTCAAAAAAATAGGCTCATGATACCTTGTTAACAGGAGAGAGAATGAGTGGAGGCATAGAGAGATAAAAGAGTAAAATATTCATATATTCACTTATGTATAAATTGATACAAAGGTATGAAGTATATAGGCAAAGAAACACTTGGAAACTAACTGAAAGTAACTTAATTAATTTGCTTAACACAACACCAACACTTTGCAACTTTTCTTTTTCACTCTTCCTAAGATTATTAATTATTATTACAATTTTATAAGAACAAATTAACTGCACTGATCATTAATTATCACTTATATAAGTTTTCAAATACTTCACTTATAATTAAATATTAATATAAATTTGTTTTATATTCCCGCTAGTAAACCTATTTATTCAAGAAAAAGAGATATTCGTCCATCAAACTTTTATTTGGAACCAATTTTTATTTCAATTAAGACCTGTTAGGTTACTTACCATGCACGTATCAATGAAACAATGTACAAGAAAAATTCTCTAAAATATTATTTATTAAGATGGATTAAAACGTGTTACATAACAAAAATATGTGTTTCAAGATAAAAGGAGAGGGGAATGTAATTTTAAAACCTCTTAAGAAATATCGATGTAATTTATTATTTCTCCTTTTTACCTTGATTTTATTTTTAAAATTTAAATTAAATCCTTTTCACATCAATAAATTTACTAAAACCGCGAACAAACAGGATTTAGAAGATGAGATGAATGAACATGAATTATTTTTTGTGTGGAAGAACTTCCCTCCTTAAAAACGAAATGTTGACTTTTTTCTATTTATGAAAATACTTTTATTATATTCTCAAGAAAATAAAATATTATTTGCATATATTTATTATAATGTCACTTATATATGCTATCTCTTTAATATAATACTTTATTTTATTTTTTATGAATAAGATGATCATAACTATGTGCAACTCTCTCATATCATTTTCACTTATGTCGTTCACATGAATGTACGAAATTGAAAACTTAAAAAAAAAATCTAGAACATAATTGATTTAAAAAAAATCACTTGATCAAATTCACTATTAATCCTGAATGTGGACCAAAATATTAAACTTTCACTAGATATTTATTTAGTTGAAAGAAGTATTACGAAAGAGTGGACTTTAAGCCTAACTCACTCCCATAAAACCGTGCGTGAGACTATATATTATGGGTGGTCCGATAGCGGCCCGATAGCGGGTGGCACGATAGGCCCAACACAAACCCTCGCTAGGATAGACTCGAAATGACTCTGATACCATATTACGAAGTGGACTTTAAGCCTAACTCAACCTCATAAAACCGGCTCATAGGGTTGAGGTTTGCACCCACTTATATACAATGAAAGGCTCTAATCTCTAGTCGATCTCCAACAAGAAGAAAAATACAATAAACTTAAAAATAAAACATAACAAAACATGTTATAAATAAAGTAAAGAAATAAAAGTACTTATTAAAAAAAATAGAAACTGAAAAAAAAAATACTTTCATTATAAAATGAAAAATAAATAAAAAAGAATGAAATATTTTCATTATAAAAGTTGGTGTAGCCTCTCATGTTTTTTTATTCTTTCTTTTTTATTTTAATAAATTTTTCATATTTAGATATACGATTAGTAAATGTTAAAGTATCAGCCTAGTTAGATTCCAATATTTATAGTTTTTTTTGTCGGCATTCCAATATTTATAGTAATGTCTATCATAAAATTATATATATATATAAAAAAAAACTAGACAAGATTTTTCGGTCCAAAAAAAAAAAAAACTAATCATCTTAAAAAAGTAGTAATATTTTAGATTACTTTCATCATAATTGACGCGAAATATATATTTTAATTGTTTGGTCAAAATTTTATTTTTCATTAAAAAAAATAGCAGCAGTTGTATTTTATTCTTAAATAATGACTTTATTAAAGAACAAAAATGTTAATAAGTCAAGTTCAGAAAAAAAAATCACAGTGAGTCGATTTTGATTGGAAATGATCTAAGTTTAAGGAATGAACTTGAATTTTAAAATTAAGGAGTTGTGATCTAATAATATAATCTTAAGAGAGATAAATATATATTTTCCCTACAAATTAAATAATTTTGATCGATTATAAATATGTTATTAATTTTTATTCTTTTATGTAAATATTAATAACAATGTTTTTTATTTAATATTAATAAGATGTTAATAATAAAATTTAACATGAACTTTAGCTTAAAGCACGTTAATGTATTTATATAATTGAAAAATAAATCGGGTTATTAAATTTGTTTATAGAGAATAAAGTAAAATAAAATAAAAACGAATTTAAGTATTGAGTAGTGAAATTGCAAAAGTGAAAGTGTTGCAAATGCGAGAACATGATTTTTAACGGTAAGACAAGACATATAGATGTATCGTTAGATCTGAAGTTGAGTGCCCAAAATTAAGCAAAGTCACTCACTTTCTAAATTCTTCTCTTTGTTTGGGTCATGGCACCATGCTCATCGTCTTCTTCTTCTTCTTCTACGGCGTCGTTTGGTTCTTCGACCACCGCAAAGACGTGGATTGTCCATGGAATTGTGGCGGGAGTGGCCATTGCAGCGGCGGTGGGTGCACGCGCTTACATGACCCGATTCAGCAAGTTTCGGAGCCGGGTCGTTGGTATTATACCCGCCCGGTATGCCTCTTCGAGGTTTCAGGGAAAGCCTCTCGTTCAAATCCTGGGCAAGCCCATGATCCAGGTCCACCCCTCTACTCTCTCTCCTTGATTTTCTTTTAACTTTTTTACTTAAAAAATATTTTAAATTGACAATGCATGCATCGTTTACTCTTGTATCAATGAATAAAATCTGAAAATGTTTAAGGGTCAATTTTGTTTAATATTAACGTAGTGTGTACTCTGGATCTTCGAAGAAAGCACGTAATCCGATAATTTGAGTCTCATAAGGATTAAGGTAAACTACTTGGCTAGCTAATTAAGTCTCAAGTTTCTAGTGTTTTTAGTTGGACTCTGCTCTTGTCAATGGTGAGTAAAGCTGTAAAAGAGAAAAGGGTTACTACTACTGGGTCAATGTGGATAGAGTGAAAGTCACTATGAACATCGGCTCTTAAAAAGATGCGAAAATATTAGGAATAGTGAGAAACTCGTTGAGAAACTCGTGGAGAAACAGGCTTATAGTTTATTAAAAAATTTCAGTTGGCTTCTTGGCGTTATAGTAAACTATTTCCAGCTCCTATTTCTCTTCATTGGTCAAATTATGATGTATTTTACCTAATTTGGTTTTTTCAGAGAACATGGGAAAGGGCAAAGCTGGCGGTTACATTGGATCATCTTGGTAGGTCTATCTATACCCATGATCTTTATCGACTGTGGCATTAATAGCTTAATATATAACTTCGACTCAAGTTAATCTTTAAAATTGGTATGTTAAAGTATATGCCTCTATGTGAAGCTTAAGTGATAGGGACTTGGGTATTATGTGTGTTTAAGTCTCACATCAAGTAGTACAAAGAGGTGAAGTAATTAAGCTTTTTGCTCTCCTTTTCTGCTCAGTGGAGGGTTCTGAATAGTGAAGAAGCTGTGCGAAGTTTAAATTTCTTTTTCATGTGTGTCCAATATGTGTTGCTTTTGAGAGGGCGTTTCACAGACACAACAACTTATGTTCAAACACATCCTAGGAATGGACATGTAAATGATATTATATTTCTTTTCAGTTTTTACTGTTTCTGCATTTGTTCATGCATTTAAAATCTCTTATTGGTCTTTTGAAGGTAACAAATTTTAAATGTCTCCAACATCTACCTGTGTTCCATTGCTTTACTTTATGAATATCTAGGAAAAATGACCAAAGAATACCATGATTTAGTCTGGATTGTAATTTAGGCAGATTTTTGTGCACTACTTGCGCACTTTGTCTGGTGCTTCATATTCAAAAAAGTCTAGTTGAGAGTTTTACAATTTGGTAGATGTATGCATGTGCACATCTTGCTAGCTTCTTGATAACTTTCTCTTGTTCTAGTTGTGGCAACTGATGATGAAAAGATTGCTGACTGCTGTCGACAATTTGGAGCTGATGTTATTATGACTTCAGAATCTTGCAAAAATGGTAAGCAAATCAGTTTCTTTTGTATTGTAGCCATTCAAACCTTTTTCCTCACAATGTTTCATACTCTTTATTGTGCATGATAGGTACTGAGCGCTGCAATGAAGCTCTACAGAAGCTTGGGAAAAATTATGATATTGTTGTCAACATTCAGGGTGATGAACCACTTATTGAACCTGAGATAATAGACGGTGTTGTGAAAACTTTGCAGGTAAGATTTTTTTTATCTTAAATTTGTTATTTTTCATACCATTTAAAATGTAAATAATGTTCCATTGCTAAAAAAATAGATGACAGCCTGCTTTAGCTGTGATCCTTTTGTGTTTTTTATTCTGAATAAAAATGGTAAATCAATTGGTCCAAAACACTGTTTTAGCATCATGTTATCTTGAAAATCTTCCCATTTAAGTATTGTAACTCTATGGCTAAAAGGAAATATTTTTATATATCTGTGATTGTTTATAATTTTATATTATTCCTTTGTACTATCTATGCTGAATCCTGACCCTTAAAGGCAGCTCCAGATGCAGTGTTCAGCACTGCAGTCACATCTTTAAAGCCTGAAGATGCTCATGATCCAAATAGAGTAAAATGTGTTGTAGATAATAGTGGTTATGCCATCTATTTTTCACGAGGATTAATCCCATTCAACAAGTAAGTTACTAATAATTTAAGTTCAGATTTCCCATCTTAATTGTTAATTCATTCATAAAACATGTGAAATTGTTATACATATTTTTGTAAAACTGGATAAATGCTTGCATATGTACTGTAGGTCAGGGAAGGTCAATCCAAAGTTCCCGTATTTGCTTCATCTTGGGATTCAGGTACTACTATCATTAAATTCTTTCTAATTTTCTGTAATAACAATCATTGTTCGTTGTCTATTTGTCTTTAGACTGTTACCATTATTTGCTTCATTGTGAGTTAATAGTTTTTTCTGTCTATGAATCTACTAGAGCTATGATGCAAAGTTTCTAAGGATATACCCTGATCTTCAACCAACTCCTTTGCAACTAGAGGAGGATTTGGAGCAGCTTAAAGTGCTTGAGAATGGCTACAAGATGAAGGTACCTAAGCTATTTATATAGGCCCTTGTTTTAACTTTATTCTCCCACTAAGGTGCAAGTATTTTACTTGATTATTCTATTTCTCTATTGATCGTGTGTAATATACTAATGATATTCAAAGAGCCTTTCAAATCCATGTATAACTGTCTGGTTGTCAATTTGCCATCAGATGTGATGTGAGTTGTCCAACCATCGTATTTCGGGTTCTCCAATGAAGTTGTCTGACTATTGAACTCTGAACACTCGGTGAAAGCCATAGTAAGAGGGTCCATGAGTCTATGATATGAGGGATAAGGGAATATGTGATCAAGCACCTGAGTTGTATTGTAGTAGTATATAACAAAAAGTATGTTTTAGAATCAACAATTATAAATTGAAAGGGGGTAGAGTAGGGTGTTGATATTGGGAGGCCTTAGATCTCTCAAAATACCTGCAGAAAAGAACAAAATGAATCCTCTAAATAATTCGAGAAACCTGATTCCTTCTACTAACAACTTGACCAATCTGATACCTTTCTCTTGCCCCCTATCTATTTATATTTGTTTACTTTACACTAACATAAATAGGCTTTATATTATAATGTTATAATGCCCCAGGGTCTTGATCCCTCCTGTTCCCCATTTTCTCTTCAACATAAACTATCTTGTTCTGGGGTTTTCCAACAGATTTTTTTATTATTAGTCATTTTCCTCTGCACTGCAGTAATCTTGAAATCCTTCTCAAGTGAAAAAGTTTTCTGATTATACCATCCAAAACTTGCATTTGAGGTGTACTTCGATGTTCTATACCACTGCTGGAACTAGTTGAGTCGAACACAACTCAATTTGAGTCCATAAGAATTCATATAATTTGAAGTTTGAACTCAAGTTGAACTTTATATGAACTATTTTTTTTCTAAAGATTAACTACAGGTTCACAAATTACAATTATAAATTGAAAGAGGGGCGAGGAGGGTTCATATTGAAAAGGCTTAGCTCTCTCCAATTACCTCCAGAAAAGGACAATTTCGAGAAACCTGGCCCTTCCCACTAATAACTTTGTTTTCTAGGTCTGCAACTCCCACTAACAACTTGACCTATCTGATACCTTTCTCTTGTTCTTCTTTCTGTTCATATTTGTTTACACTAGCTACCATAATAGTCTTTCTCTTATACGGGGCACAGGGCCCTGTTCTCCCCAATTTCTCCTTAACATAAATCCTCTTGACAAGGGGTTTCCTAACAGATGTTTTGGTTTATGGCTGTCATGTTCCTCTGCACTGCAGTAATTTATGGATATTAAAGATTATTTTAGTTAATTCTAATTTTGACCACCCATTTTAATTGAATGTACAAGATTTGTTCTTCCTACGTTCCATCTCACCATGCTTCAAGATAGTTCACGAGCAAAATAAATTGATTAGTTATGGGCTCATGCTCACCTTTTATATTTAACGAACTTATTTTTTTAAATCAAATTAACCTCATTCAGAATCAGAAATCAAGTGTTTATGAGGCTAATTAACTAGCTGAGTGTTTAATCAATCAAGTTCATCTGGTTCATTCTCTGCCCTTATACTCTTCAACAGTAATGGAGTTAAAGGCTAAGTGATCAGAATTCACATAAAAATTTGAAATAAAAGCCTCACAGCTTCAATTAAATTCATTATTATAAATTCCATGCAATAAAATAGCTACTTGTTAGTGTTTACAAAATGTTATTGTAAATTTAAGTGAATTTTATGTCAAGATAGTTAGTCTTTCTATTGATAGGTGATGTCACATAGACCCGAATTGGACATCTAATTGGTTCGATTTGAGTTATCCTTTCTTATCTATCTAGCAACCATGCTACTGAAATGTTTGTACACTCATACTCGTCAAGATTATATCATTGTTGTTCACATTATTAAAATGTTTGTTTTCATTTTCCTCTATAGGTGATAAAGGTTAATCATGAGGCTCATGGTGTTGACACTCCAGAAGATGTTGGAAAGCTAGAATCTCTAATGCGTGAGAGGAACTTGTCTTGAACTCAGATACCATATAGAAACTAAATACAAATTAATCATCAGCACACATAAGAGGTAGAAAATGACTTTTTTTTCCCCTTTTAGTATAAATCTTCTTGTTGCATTCAACAGAGTATACGTGTTATTATTTATGTTGTATGTTATTTTTTTTATCTATAGATAATAGACTTCTGTGATACACGGAATACATATTTATTACAATATTAGAGTGAAAAGATAAATGTAAAAGATTTTTTAATAATAGTATAAAATAATATAATTTCTGTGATGACAAATGATTGTTGGATTTTTTTGGGATGTCAACTCTAGTTGGGATGTGAGGATTCATAATGATGTATAACATAAGTCTTTTATTAAAAAAGAAAATTGAATATACTTTAACTACTTTAAATTCTAGTCTTTTTATAATCTCTGAATTAACACACTAATTTGTAAAACATAATAATATATAACTGTTCATGTGAAAAAAGTAAAATAAAATTTAATTGAAATTGTTGTAATTTGTTTACCATTAGGATTTTCAAATTTTCTCATTCTTGCATGATAGAATTAATTTAAAGAAATGGGGATATCCAGTGTTGAGTCCTGAGGTGTTAACTATTTTATGATGTACTTTGAATGTTTTGATAATAATAAATATAGTTAAGCAAATAAATTATACCGTATATTTACATTGTTTACCATAGAAATTGTTATACCGTATAGTTAATGATGCAAACTAATGTGCTTATACAATTGAATTAATAGGTAAAAAAAAACACAGTTGTAAATAAAGTGAAATTTTAGATCCTTCTAAAAATGAGCAATACACTAAACCGTATAACGTTTACCTATTAAAAGATAAATGATTTTTAACAAATGTGATCAACGTGTTTCCTATATTAAAACCAATCATTCAAGTAAAAACACATAACAAAAATTATATCAATCAATATCTTATAGGTGTTCAAGGCGCTATAAGAAAATAACTGACAGATAAATCATAACACTTACAACGCTATACTTTCACAAGATGTAAGCAAAGTTTACCGAGTCAATTAAAGTAATTTTGCAGAACAAAATATAAGGGATGCATTATTAGAATTTTGAAGACATCATCAATAAGAAGATTGTTAAACAATAATAATATTCGAGCAACTTTTTTATACAAAAGTGAAGACACCAACAAAATTAAATACACAACTTCAATTATATTACTTTTGCCAAAAGAATCATTTAATTATATTACTTTTGCGAAAAGAATCATTTGTGTTAGGAAGCTTTGTTGATTCAATCTTTGATTTTGTAGTCAAAATTGAAAGTTACAAAAATGTGGAGTTCTTTATCTTACAGGAAGAATCATGAGGGATTGTTAGGATTGACTTGCGTACTCATGTTAGTTAGGAGTGACTTCTGTACTTGTTCTATAATCATTATTTGATTAAAGAAACCTCTTAAGAGAGTTACTTAAGTGTGAACTAATATAAAAACACTTTGTAATTTTTGGATTATGCAATCTACATTATTAGACAGTCATATATTTTCATGAAAAATTCTTGTACTCTAGTTAATCGTCTTTTAGAACTACCTATACCTTTAGTTAGTTCAGAGCTAATCTCTTAGTTCTTGGAAAAACTAAATGTTGTAGGTGTAGTTGGTTCTAGAAGGGGGAGGGAGTTGTGTAGAACGTGGAAGCTTTGATGATCCAAGTATGTGTTGAAAGCTTGATACTTTGATGCTCTGATTGGAGCTTAGCTTAATCCTATGCACAAGCTGAACCAATTTGCTTTAAAAGAGAAAAATGTTTTTCTAAGCAAAGAGAAAAACAACCAGTTGAAACCATGATATAATCGATTGTTTTACACTTAGCTTATGTGAAGGTTTTCAAAACTGTTTTTGACTTGGTTGACTAACTGTCAAAGCCAATTCAACCAGTTAAAATGACATTTCAACCGATTGATTGTCACATTTCCGAACAACTTTTCAAAAACTTGTTAAATTTGTTTTCAGTTGAATTAAAACTGATTTGGCTCGTGATTAACTGCCTAGAATGGCTAGTTATAAGAGCTATAAATATGGTTTCTCTTTGTATTCTAAAACATACAAAAAGTGAGATTGAAATTGTTTTTGAGAAGAGATTTGATTCAAAAGTTTTGCAAGATTGCTAAGTAGTTGTACATTGGTTCAAGATCTGATCTTAAGAGCTATGTGATTCCTGAAATACCAGGTGTAATGTGTTCCTTTCTGATTATTGTAATTGCCCTTTTCTATACTTGTAAAAGGTATGTAAACCTGTAAGGTCAGAGGGTGACTGTTCTTGTGGTATCAAGATCACCTCTTTGTGGTGCTGTATTTTGTAATATGTGATTGATTGCTAGTGGAATACCTAGTGGTTGTTCTGAGGACTGGATGTAGCTCAGGGTTGAGTGAAACAGTATAAATTGGTTATGTAATCTCTCTCTCTCACACACTCATTATAATCTGTTTGATTTGATTTTTGTACCTGCTGCTATAAACAACCAGTTAAAACGAAGTTTCAACCGATTCATTTTCTGCAAACAATTTTAATTGCTTTGATTGTTTGGCTTCCTTGATTGCTTCTTCTTCGATTGTTGATAAAAATTCATTCCTATCCAATCTTTGTGAAAATCTTTTGTCAAACAATTCACCCCCCTCTTGTTTAGGCCATTAATTCTAACAATTGGCATCAAGAGCTATGTTCTTGAAAAATATTCAAGTTTTGTTTTTTTCACTGTTTTAATGGCTAGCAAGTTTTCTTTTGGGGAAAGTGCTTCTTTAAATAGACCACCTCTGTTTTGTGGTGAAAACTATCAACCATGGTGTATAAGAATGAAAGACTCATTAGATAAAATAATCTAGGATGTCATTACAAACAATGTTTTCATACATTTGCTTGAAAATAATGTTGCCTTACCTGAAAATGAAAGTGATCATCTTGATTGTGTAGCTAAGAACATCATTGTTTCTGCCCTTGATTCTGATGAACTTCTCAAAGTTTCACAGTGTATCTCAGCTAAAGAAATGTGAGATACTATTGAGAAAATTCACAAAGGTTCAAGATCAAGAAGTACTTGGCTGGACAGTGATAAGTCCCCTGCTAGATTATCCTTTGTAGATTCCAAGATGGATGTTTGTCTGATGGCAAGAGAAGAGTCTGCATCAAACCATGTAAGTACATCTTCCTCTACCAAATGTGATAGTTATTATCAATTTCTTAAGGTTTTTAAAGAGACTCATGAATAAGCTAATAGATTAACCCTTTCAAACAATCGGTTGAAAAGTAAAAACAACTGGTTGAAAGAAAGAGTCAAAGTTCTGGAAGAAGATTTGAAAAATTCAAAAACTGATTTTGAAAACCTTGAAATGATTTATCAAAACTCTTCTTGCAAGTGTGAATCCAGTTCTTGCAAAAACTATGAATCTCTTCAAAATAAAATTTTGTATCTTGTGAAAATAGTTGACACAATTTCAAAAGGTAAATCCAATCTTGAGAATGTTTTAGCATCTCAAAGGTGTGTCTTTGGAAAATCTGGTTTGGGTTTTAATCCACAAAGCAAGAACAACGGTTGTTTAAAACCTTTTTCAACCATTACAAAAACTCAACTGATTGAAAAGTCAAAACAACTGGTTGTTTGTTATTTCTACTGCATGAGAAAGGGTCACTCTATCAGATTTTGTAAGATTCGCAAATCTCTTGTTCCTAAAGGTATCTTTAAATGGATTTCAAGAAATTTTGATGGTTTTAAAGATAAATCTAACATGAAAGGTCCCAAGTTCTTTAAGGGATCAAATCTTGTGATTTGACAAGCTTTCTTTTGCAGAATTTTGCCTCCACATAAAGGATCTGTAGGATCAGGATCTCATGGATGCAAATAATCAAGACAATGCCTTGTTATGAAATTGTGTACTGCTTCATATATGTACTACAAAACTTGAAGAATAACTCTTTGTTATTCCTATACTTGAACATTCCATTTTGAATCCAATTATGTATTTCTTCTCTTAAGGTTCTGGATTATTTTGTTTTGTATTCCTTTTGTTTCTATACAAAACTATGTGCCTTAAACCTGAATCCTTGTATGTTCAATTTCTGTTAAAAGTATTTGGTTTTTCAATTTTTTCACCTGTTGCAGAAATTCAAACGATTGTTTCTTCGAAACAACCGATTGTTTCAACTCTGTCAGCATTGGTCAAATCTATTTTTAATTCACTGTGCTTTGATTTGATTTGATTTCCTGTTCAAACCCAGTGATGTTTGTGGTCAACAACACTTTAATTACAACACTTTAACTGCTCTTCATGAAATAGATTCCTCTAAGCGTTGGAAATTAAAACTGCTTTTAAGTTTGGTCAAATCAACATGTGTTTTCTGTTAGGTCTGGCAGAACTGCTTTATTGTTCTGATTTGATTCCTTTTTCAGTTTGGATTCAACCCACTAAATGCCAACTTTGACTGACTTTCTGGTTATATATGTGAGGCTATTAGTTGCAATTGTTCACAAGAAACAATCTGTTTTTCTTCTCTCTACACTAAATATGTTTCAACAGTTTGCGCCCATCCTCTCTCCCTAACCAAACCATGGCATCAACACCTCCTTCATCTAAGAGGATGAAAACAAGGGTAGTAAGGAGTGCAGGAAAGCTGGAAAGCTGGTTTTCAGGAGAATCTGAACTTATTGAGAAGTTCCTTCATGAAACAAGGAGCAAAGGTTGAAGAAATTCCTTGAGATGTCTGGAAACATCTATCCAGATTTGGTGAAGGTATTTTACACAAACCTTCAATTCAATGGTGACATTCTCATCTCTCATGTGAAGGGAGTAGACATTCAAATCACCAATGATGTTTGGACTGCCATCACTGGGCTGAAATTCTCTAGATTAAGAATCAACAAAAGTAACATTGGAGTGATAAAAGAGTTCAACAAAATTCAATTCTACAAGAATTGTCTAAAGAATCCCCTCTCAAAGGTAAGAAACTTTCCTGTTGGAGGGTTGAAGCTTGATGAAAGACTCATTGCCTTCATTATGTCCTGGATTGTCACACCAAGGGGGAGCAATCATTCTACCCTTTCTGAAGAGGATTTTCTTTTAATCTACTGCATCATGAACAAGGTGAATCTCAACTGGATTCACATCTTCAAAGACCATATGCAAAAGGCGACAAGGTTAAGTGACTTCCACTATCCCTATGCAATTTTGATTTCTAAAATTCTACATTATTTTGAAGTAGATATTGAAGACGAATTGGATGATATTGTAAAGCCTTCAAGTGAGATCAATAGTGGTTCCCTAAGCAAAATGGGGTTTATCAAGATTGGTGGAAGGTGGGTAAGCAAGGATGGAGACCAAGCTGGCCCAAGTGGAACTCATGCTGAAGAAGAGGCTGAAGCTGTAGCAAATACAAAAGAACAAGTTGCTGGAGCTCATGGAGCTGATCCAAGTACTGATCACATGGGAGGTAGGATGACTTCAATGTCTCCTTTTGAAAGGCTAATGGTAAGTAAAATGGATAGCTTTGCGGAGAACCAGAGAAATCTTCATGAGCTGTGTGAATAAAGGTTTCAGCATATGGATTCAATGTTCCAGACCTTGGATGAACAAATTGAGGAGGTTCAGAACCAACTACTTGATCTGCAATATGGAAGGAATGACTAAAGCAAAGTTTAAGGCTTTCATTTCAAATTTCTGGTTAACTTTTTTGAACAATTTATTTTCTTTTATGTTTATTTTTAATCCTTCTATTTTTCGATTTGTGGATACAAATAGATGGAGAAGTGAGCTTTGGGTTGTAATGTTTTAATATTTGCATCTGTTTTTGTTTTGCACATTTGATTGAACATTGCTATAACTGGTTTTTTATTTGATATAAAAATGTGATACATATTTTAACCGGTTATTCCTGCGAAATAACCGATATTTTTGCTAATATTGCACACCTATGCATGTTTAACTGATTTCTCACATTGATTTGACTGATGTTCCTCTTTGGAAATCATCTAGTGGAAACTAGTTTGTGATTCCTGAAATACCAGGTGTAATCTGTTCCTTTCTGATTCTTGTAATTGTCCTTTTCTATACTTGTAAAAGGTATGTAAACCTATAAGGTCAAAGGGTGTTCTGACTAAGGTTGTGTGATAGGCAAGGAGGTGAGTGTTCTTGTGGTATCAAGATCACCTCTTTGTAGTGTTGTATTTTGTAATCTGTGATTGATTGCTAGTGGAATACCCAGTGGTTGTTCTGGGGACTAGATGTAGCTCAGGGTTGAGTGAACCAATATAAATTGGCTGTGTAATCTCTCTCTCTCTCTCTCTCTCTCTCACTCATTATAAACTGTTTGATTTGATTTTTGTACCAGCTGCTATAAACAGCCGGTTAAAATGAAGTTTCAACGATTGATTTTTTGCAAACAATTTTAATTGCTTTGATTGTTTGGCTTCCTTGATTTCTTCTTCTGTGATTGTTGATAAAACTTCATTCTTATCCAATCTTTGCGAAAATCTTTTGTCAAACAATTCACCCCCCCCCCCCTCTTGTTTAGGCCATTAATTCTAACAAGTTGAATGAAGCCTGAACTCAAATTGTGAATTTAAAGATAGTATAAAAGCATCTAACAAGCAAATAGAAGAAAGAAGTAGACACAATTTTGTACTGGTTCACCCGACCACTTGGGCTACGTCTAGATGATGTGCTTTAAACATCATATCATGTATGACGCAAGTGCTTCATCTAATAGATGATAAAACACATTACAGTCTCCGCTTCATCTGATAAGTGAAGCATTCATCCAACAATAAGCATATAAATTCTTTAAGCTTACATTGTACCTAACAAAAATATTCTTGAAGCTTAGTTTTGTGTTGTAGGGAATATCTTCGTATTTTGTTTGCCTAGATGATCCAACCAAGCACAAGTCTATATCAAGATCTCTTGGGATACTAGCGAAAGTTGTTTTCTTTCAACAAACTCCCTGACACAAGCTTATGTTAACTTCGGTCCAACTATCTACCTTGTACGGTCTTTCCTTTACTTTGTTTTTTAGTGAAAAAATCTCTAACCTAGTGTTGATGAGTACTACTAGCTATCAAGATGTTGTTTGAAGAATAAATTGGCAATGAATGTTGCATGGAACACATTTAATGCATGTCCACGTTCGCGCTTATCACACCTAGAAGATGTAGCTATCTGAGTTCAAATGCTCTCAAGGGTTAGAAAAGGACATGCCATGAGTATTTTTTTCAAGGTTTATATAAAGATATCCTTTGGGAATGAGTAGAAGACAACTGTTAAGTGTTGAAATGTTGTTAAAATCTTTTTGTGCCCATAAAAGCTTTGTAAAGAACATTGTTGTGTTCTTTTAGCAAGCAAAAAGATAGTTTATATCTTTGTATAGGTCGTAAATAATGCCCTGTGAGCAAATTCGTGTGATATTTTTTTATCCCATCTTCACACAAACCTTGTTTGTTTACCCATGGATGAATTCCAAACAATATTCTATCTTAGTCATGAGTAATTGTTTTCCAAACAATGCTCTGTCTTAGTTAGGAGTGACTACATTCCTAACGATACAAGTTATTTAGTTATGAGTGTCTGAGTTCCAAAAAATATTCAGGTTTTTACCCAAGAGTGGTTGTGTGTCCAAATAATATTTAAGTTTTAGTCATGAGTGGTTGTGTTCCAAATAATATTCAATTTATAACTTGTAGTAATAGTTTGCGTAATGAAACTCGATGAGTTGATTAAGAACTGAACATAACCTCCGCTATCAGAATGACCAATATAAAATAACAATGTAGATATTCATTTCCCTTTCTTCTATTTATTACATATTATCATTCTGCACTATCGAAAATGAGGAAAACTTTGTGAACCAAACTTTAGAAAAGATTTTGTTTAATCATCTAACTAGTAAAATTATAGTCTAAAAGTATATAATCAAATCCTATGTTTTGAAATTAAAAAAAAAAAATTAAAACACAATTCAGTTCTTCCTTATTATCCTTATTATGTTTTGACATGTTTTTACAAATTCTTTGATATTTTTTTAATAAAATTTATATATTGTCTAAATCTTAAATAATAATCTTAAAATTTAAATATTCTTCTTGTTCAAATACACTTTTAACTAATTTAATAAAACAAATAAATTTTATTGATATTATTAGTAGCATTAAATTATTAATAATTTGTATTATTTTTTAAACTTATCCTTAAATTATTGAAACTCATAATCTTACTTTATTCATTAATTATTTTGAATTAATTAATGTTTGCTATTAATTATTTTGAATTAATTAATGTTTGTATTACTTTTATTCATTAATTATTTTGAATTAATTAATGTTTGTTAGTTATCTTCTTCAATCTTTATAAGAGATAAATGAATCTATTTAATTTATCTAATTAATTTATAGCATTTATTTAAAGTGCTTTAGCAGATTTTGAAGTCTTATAAGAAATTGTTCTTATCAGTTGACTTCCTTGTCGGTTGACCTTGGCAACAAGCTCTAACCCCGCTCTGCCTCTTTTGGAAGTTGCTCTACGTCTTGTTATACTGGAACGCGGCTCCATTGAAACAGAGGGGGTCCTATCTGTTGATTACAATCTATCGATCAAGTCAGTAAGGGCTTACTAGAATTTAAGAAGTATTCAGTTTCAGTCTCAGAAATAACGTACCTTTACCTGAGGTGTCAAGCCCCTTTTATAACTATTCATTGTAACAACTTTCTCTCATGAAAATATAATCTCAACTGAAAGCATACCCAAAAGGAAAACATTTTGTTTATGGGCGCCTTCTCTTAAGGGGCTACAACAGAAAGGAATCTTATCTCTAAGGAAAGCATGAAATAATAACAGAACAACCACCTGCCAGCAGGGCACCATCTTAGGTGCCAACAATAGGGAGATATTCTGCTTACGTGGGCACCCTACTTATGGTGCAACGTTATCCTTTACCATACATGCAACTTAATCACTATGTGCCCTAGAACACACATACTTATGTTAAAAGAAACATTGACTTGACCTAGGCACCATATGTACTATACATACCCCTAGGTTCAAAAAATACCCTTTACTAGTAGCCTTATACTAATGTACAAAAGGGTTATTTAATTATGCCCCAATGGGCTTACCAATAAAACGAGGCCAAACTCATGACCCACACCCTGAACCCAATAGCCGAGCTGACCTACTCATCCCGTGCACCAAGCTCCAATTACTGAGCACCGAACACTCTGTCCAATACAAAAATAAATATAGAAAAAGTGTTTTATGTAAAATAAAAGGGTATATAATTACATTAAATATTCATTAAAAGGAATTTAATGATTATCTATATCTTTTTAATGATTACACTACGAAATTTTTACACTTCTACTAAAAAATAATTATTAGTATTATTTGTAAAATAATTAGTAGTATAATTTTAAAATATTTATCATAAGAGCAAAAACTTAGACATGATATTATAATGATTATTTTTAATCTCGTTTATAGTGTAATTTCCACAATATACAACATAAATTATACTTATTCCACAATATAATTTTAATCTGGTTAATGCATATTTTAAAATAAATATAGTATGAGTTACTGGCCTTTTGGGAAAATTCTCATGAATTTTGAATCATCTCTTAAAACAAATTTGTTTGACATGCAAAATAGTTGTAATAGCCTTTTGCAACATATCCTATTTTCGCACATTTTATTGGCGTTATGGTTAAGAAAGTAATTGATATTTTTTTGTTAAAAAAAAGCAAACAATTGAAAGAAAAAAAAACAGAAACAACAACTGATAAAAAATAAATAACAAAAAGAAACAAAGTCATTTTATTTTTATCAATTAATAGTTAGTAAAAAAATATTAAATATATACACGGCACCACCACATTTCCCAACACAATCTTCTTCTTCTTCCTCATTTAACTCCCCTCCATTGTTTCTGTCACATTCCAATTCTCTCTTACTACCCATAACGCTTTTTTTCTATTTCACTTTCTTTCCCTGCTACCCTTTTTTCTCCTCTTGTTTTTTTGATCCATTGGGTTCTTTATTGGCACTTTTTTCTTTTGTTGTAAAGGTACTTCTTTTCTTATCCATTGGTTTTTTGCTGCCCTTGTTGTTATATGTGATAATGTGAATTTCAGTTTTTCTTGGGGATTTTGGGCTCAAAATTGGATTCTTTCGGATAGGTATTGGCTTTTGTGTCTTTGATGTTTGCATGCTTTGGATTTTCATCTGGGGTAGTGCTTTTAAGGTTCCTTTCAATGTGCTCTGAAATTGAGGATTGAATCTGCATTATTTTTCTTTCTTTTCAATTTAGTGTAATGGGATGGGAAACCTGGAATTGATAATGGATAATCGTGGAATAAACCAAATTTACGTTGGGGTTTTTCTTTCTTAAATATATATTTTTTTTCATTTTCTTGAGGGAGATCAAGAGATTATTGTTGACTACAAAATGAGGGACTCTCTTTCAAGTTGTTGGCAAAGGATCTATGAGCACATGAATTTGATTTGTAGTTTACCATGATGAAATGTTGTTATTTAATTTGTAATGGATGAGGATATATGGAACTTTAGCATAGTTTTCAATCATGAAATGATAATTTCTTGAGCAATTTTATTTGATTTTGGGGAACCTTTGGTTTTTGGGTGTGAATAGATACATGGCATGTGATTTGTGATCCTCAGTTATTACTTCAAATTCATAATTTATAGGTTAAAAGAAAATATTTAAGGTGCCTGCTAATGATAAATAGCTTTTGTGGCATGTTCATTGGGGTAAATTATCATGTTTGTTTTAGTTTTAGTTGTCATTTGGATCTCTGATCTGACTTGATATACTTCTGGATATGGTTTCTTTAACAAAATTACTGCTTTCTAACGCTTTTCAAATATTTTAATAGATTGTATATTCTGGAAGAAATTCCATGGAATCTAAATACTTCGACACCATTGGGGAAGTCTCCCTAAAGCAAAAATCAAAATCGATTTCAGCAGAGCCAACAATCTCTACTAGTGAAAATGATTGCTTTGATTGCAATATTTGTTTGGAATCAGCACATGACCCTGTGGTTACACTCTGTGGTCACCTTTACTGTTGGCCATGCATATACAAGTGGCTTGATGTTCAAAACTCCTCTGTTGAACCAGACCATCAGAAGACATGCCCAGTTTGCAAATCTCAGATCTCTCACACCTCTGTAGTCCCCCTCTATGGCCGTGGAACATCAAATCCAGAATCAAAAGCCAAAAAACTCCAGATGAGTCTAGGAATACCTCACAGGCCACCTCCTTACAGCCTGAATGACATGTTAACTTCTGCTCGTGCACCAGCACAATCTGGCCAGCAACTTCGTTCAAGTTATTTCCAGTCACAGGCAAGACCAATTCATTATCAGCAGTACTTCCCTGACCTCTATGGAAGCTATGGCACCAATGGGTTGCCTTATCTTGGAGGTGCTGCTATGACTAGCTTCTTTAATCCTATGATTGGTATGTTTGGGGAGATGGTCTTGACAAGAATTTTTGGGGTCTCAGATGCAAACTTGTTTTCATACCCTCATAATGGAAATGGAAGTCCTAGAATGAGAAGGCAAGAAATGCAGATTGACAGGTCTCTGAACAGACTATCCATCTTTCTCCTATGTTGTATCATTTTGTGTCTTCTCTTATTTTGAAGACATTTTACTGCACAGACTGTACTATAGGTTGTTCCATCATGTGGATAGTAGATTTTAGAATATATTGTGATTATGATATCGATCTTGTTATTTTATGATCAAGTATGACATGCATATGTAACTAGATGGAAGTTTATGTTCCTGCTCTGAAGCCAAATGACCTACAAGCCAGATGGAGCAGTTAGTAAGAGGTATGGTGAAGAAGAATTCTTTGAGTCAAGAGGCTTCAAACGTGACCATGAAAATATGTTCTCTCCCCTCCCTCCTTTATGTTGAATCAATTTGTATTGGAACTTGTTTATTCTTAACTACTAATGTGGTTTTGATTTTGATGTGTTAAATCAAAGTATTGATGTAACTCCGAAATATTCATTTGCTATAAAAAAGGCTATGAGGTTTGTCAACCTGTTATTGCCATTGGGATGTTGGTCATAAACTACTTTAACCACTCTTCTTCATTGCAATAAGACTACTGTTATTGTGTAAAAATAATATATTTGAAAGTTTGCCACTAAATTTCTTGAAATAGGTTTAAAATTACAGTTTTGATAACATTTTAATTAAAAATTTGCAGGAACAAATGAATTCTAGAGAGGTTGAATACAAGACTTCTTTTTTAGAATTTTAGACTGTCTAGTGGAGATTGTCTAAGGAATAAGAATAACATGCAGTGAGGTCGTCTAACAAATAAGAATAACATGCAGGATTATATTGGTGCATCCTAAAACACTTTAGTTACTAAAGAGTTCAAAAAATTAAAAAATAATACACAAATAACTTCTGACTATCCTAATAACTCAAAGTATTTTTAACCACTACTTAATTACAAATAACAATGAATAAGGTAAACCAAAGAAATAACTAGAAGATATGCAATAAAAGCTTCCTTAAAAGGTTGTCACTTTTCAAAGTGAAGAATATTACAAGGTTTCTTTCCTTGACTATTCAAAATGTGTGTGAAAAAATAGGGTTGAGTTGTGTTTTAGGAAATTATAAAAACTTGTTGCAAAGCTTGGTCTGATGAACACAAATATATGAATATTACTCTTGACATATGCATTGTTAAATAGTTTCCTTAAGAGATTGTGTATGATGAGGAATGTCAAACAAAACTTCAAGTGTGACATACGAAAAGTTTAAATGCGCTTTTCAAAAAACTTGTTTTTCATGAAACACTCTTTCTTATATTAGTTCCAGATAAATAACATGCAATATAAAAGGATAAAAAATAAAAAAGATTTATAAAGTATTTTTATATTGATTCTTCTGATAACTCAAACTATGTCAGTTCTTGATCAACACGAACAAGGTTCTACTGTGGCAAACTAATGTTGGAAGATACAAAGCAAGTATTATTTGGACCACATTTATGGCTAAATACAAGTATTATTTGGAATGCAGTCCTTCCTAGCTAAGACAAAGTATTGTTTGGAATGCAACCACTCTTGGTTAAATTTGAGTATTGTTTGGAACATAACCACTCTTGACTGAACCCAAATATTGTTTGGAATGCAACCACTCCTAACTAATCCTAAGTATTCTCTGGACAATAATTACTTCTGACTAAAACCAAAATATTTACAAAGAAAGTGATTTAATAGATCATAGGACTACTCACTAAAAGAAGGTAACATTTCAAAATGGATACAAGGGTTATGAATTCTTCTAAATAGATACGAATATGAAGAATGTTATTTCTTACAACAACAAGACTAAGGATTGCTTAGAATTACAAGAGTTTTCTCTCGTTCTTGTTGCAAGACTTTCGTCAACCTTCATTCTTCATAGGGATATTCTTTATATAGATCTTGAGAAGAAAATAGTCGTTGCAAATCTTTTGGAGTCGATGTGAGGGTCTACTTCTACTACTACTACTTCTTGCATCTGACAATGCTTAAATCTTTAAGAAACATTAAATGCTCTTGACTAAGCATTACATGTGTGGCTACTTTGGCAACACCTTTGGAACACGATAGAGCTTCACAGGCCTAGCAAATAGCTTCCTTCCACTTTTTGAGCAAAGCACGGGGCCTGATACAGTTGGTTGACTTTGCATAATTGACATCTGGCCTTCTCTAGAAAAGTTTTTTGCATGGAGTAACTTTCAACATGTTCTTCAAGAGATGTTTTATGTTGACAAAACGTTGTGAGATCCTCTTGAGAGAATGAAGAAACGATTATTATTTACAAGCATAAAATAAACATTTATTAATTTGACATGTACATGAAATGCTTAAAGCTTGCAACTATAAGATGAAGTATACTTATAGTTTATCTAAACAAAAGCTTAAAGTATATGTGTTTGTTTTTGTTCAAACAAAAATTTATATGACAAAAAGAATGAATAAAGCGCTTATGTTTGTTAGAAACAAATAACGTTTGCATCTTTTTAGCCACATGACTTGCATCCATTTGGGTAAACCGAACACTTGTACTTGACATGATCTTATGTTTAAAAGAATTATGTTTTAACACTTTGTTTAAGCTCAAAATTAAAAATAATTAAAGGGTCTCTTGAACTTTAATCTAACAATGTCTCCCTTTTTATGGTGCTTAAAACAATAAAGTTTAAACATATATTTTCCAAAACAATTTCATCATATCAATTTTACAAGAAAAGTGGTAATGAATAATAAAGTAGAAGAAATAAAGGGATTTAAAGATTTCTTCTTAGAAGCTCCACCTCCAAACATTGATTGCTAATCTCTATGGAATCTTTCGGTAAACTCCCCCTTAACTTAAGCTTATCTTCCTTCTCTATTTTCTTATATCTACTCTCCCTTTCTCATCAATAAAGGGTTGCAACCTTTTCTATCTCTTCGCTCCCCCTTAAAACTTTATCTTTCCAATATCCTTAAATTTTAGGTATAATTACCTTTTTGATCCTTACATTAACTGTCAATAGTCAATTTGTTTTAGTGGTTTTTTAAAAATCATTTTTGTCCTAAGTCTTTTTTAAAAGTATGCAATTTGGTCCATTCTGTTAAATTGACATGAACGACATTAACCTGTGATTATGTGGCACATAGAATGGTAGTTTTATTTATACATGTCTCCACGTGTCTAACACCCTTCTCTTTCCTCACTCCATTCTCCCCCATTAGAACCTTAGTCCTTCTCAATCTTGTTCCTTTGAGTCTTTCCTATTGTTCAATGACTACCTCCCTGAGCTCTTCGAACTTGAAGTAATAATGCCTCAATGATGATATCGAAGGTTTGGAGTCAAATTCAAAAAAGGGAAATTGAATTTCATTGGGATCCTCGTTGGAGGAAGGTGTTGCAATCGTTGCACTTAAAGTTGAATTCCACACCAAAACCAAAACACACTCACTTTGAAACTAAACTATTTTAACCTAAACTTCTCAATTTCTTCGTCTAATCCCCAAATCCTCATTATCAATTTTGTAACATTTTTATTTTAATCTTTCTCTTTACAAAACTTTATTCACTTTAATTTACATATTTTAAAAAAATAAAATAAATAATTTTTTCATAAATTTACGACCTCGACCTAATCTCCGGTTGACTAAGCTCGACCTAGGCCCAGGTCGATTCAGCTTGACCTAGGCCCAGGTCGATTCAGCTTGACCTAGGCCCAGGCTGACTCAACTCAACCTTGGCTCAGGACAACTCAGCTTGACCTAGGCCCAAACCGCCTCGACACGACTTGGGCCCGATTCCACATGAATCGATCTTTGCCAAGGTCTATGTGGCTCGACCTAGACCATAACAGACTTGGCTCGATAGGGGCCTGAGCCGACTCAGCTCGACCTCGACCTGAGAAAACTTGGTTTGACTTTGACTCAATACAACTTGGACCCAGACCGAGTCGGCTTGACCTGGACCTAGCATGACTAAGTTGGACTTGGGCCATATTCGACTAGGCTCGAACTTGGCCTGGACGAACTTAGCTCGATATGGGCCCGAGCAAACTCAACTCGATTTGGCCCGGGCGAATCGGGGCCCGGGTTGACTCGAATCCACCTAATCTGGACCTGGGTCGACTTGGTTGGACATGGAGCTGGGGCGACTGGGCTAGGCCCGGGTCGATTTGGGTTGACCTGGGCTTAAGCCAAGTAGGCTTGACCTCAGCACGCGTTGACTCGACTACACTTGAGTCGGCTCAACTCAGCTCGACTTAGGCATGGGTCGACTCATCTCTACTTGTGTTCGACCGACTTTGCTCGACCTAAGTCTCGACCTAGGTCCAGGCCGACTCTGCTCGACTTAGGTTCAGGCCGACTCACTCGACCTAGGTCCAGGCCGACTCGGATCGACCTGGGCTCGGGTCGACTCGACTCAATCTGGGCTCAGGATTACTCAGCTTGACCTTAACATGTGTATGAAAATGTTGTTTACTTTGTACCTTTCGTAAGGAACTCACCACTCTTCCTTACCGTTTTAATTGAGTCCATATTAAAAAAATTCGTTTTAATGATTTCCTAAATATGTTTTATTTTGTTGTAAGTACTCTACCATTTTGATTTGGTCATCAATGGAATGAAAAATGACGTGGACATTACTTTTCTTTTCTCATTTTAAACTTGTCAATCAACTTGTTCCTTTCTTCTCCAATTTTATAACTTATTGATCAACTCGCTTTAAGAGAGGCTAAAAACGAGCCAACGAATGAGTTAAAAGAGACTGATTGTTAAAATCATGATCTTGAACCATGGGATAACTTTCTCCTTTCCCCCCTTCAAATTCGAGCTAACTTTCTTCTTTAGGGTTTGATGATATTTTGATAGACTTTAACTGCACAGACTCAATACAACAATTAGTACTACACAAACAATTATATCTTCTGGTCAGATAGCATAAACAAAATACATCGTATCTAAACCAATTACTAAAATTAATAAAACAATAAAATTTAACCTACTTTACTGTGCACTTGTTCCTTTGTGTTTGACCCTTTTTTAACAATTGATGACTTTTTTTATGTTTGTTTATATATAGGCATGCAAAAAAGAAAAATTTATAGATCTAATAGTTTCCTACCAATTTGTTCTTCTCAAGGTTATCTTGCTTTCGTCAAGTTGCTTTAGATCTTGGAATATATACTTATTTGTATATATTTCGTCAACTTGCTTTCATCCATGATTTTGGCAAGCATCCACGGATGATGATCAATCTTATTTGTAACGTTTTCTTGTTTAACACACTTACAATAAGAATTATGAACTCTTTTGTTATTCACATTTTCATAGATCCTTTCTTGTTAGTTAGGGATGATTTTCCTTTTGTCTTTACACCTAACACTAGGGTTTCTAGACTTACTACAATGATGACAAACAACTTTAACATGCATATGAAAATGCTTTTTACTTTGTATCTTTGGTAAGGAACTTACCACTCTTCCTTACCATTTTTCCATTTTCATTTTCCATTTGCACCTTCATATATTGTCTTTTTCCATTCCATTTCTTGTATTTTTTTTTTTTTGTGTAATCTTGCTAAGCCTCCACCATAATAACCTCACCACCTCCTATAGCTATCAAGATACATCCTAAAACATAAATACGTATTCGACAATCATCTTCACTTAACCATCCTTACCAAAAGCACCAAAGAAACTATCCAAGAATACCTTTAATCGCCACTGCCCTACCATTCAACCAAACCTCCTTTCTACCTTCAAATCACCTTCATTTTTCACCCAACCTAGATACGTTTCCTCCCCAACCAAAAAGAAAGCCAAAAAGACCTAAAGTACCAACCAAAACTCACATTCTTGAAAGCTTGGTCTCCTTTCTTGTATGTTGTGATCTTTTAGAGATTTTAGAATGCACTTTCAATGGCATCTTGGGACTCATTTGAGACCCTCATCAGCTAATGAAATCAAATTTCCATCAGCATTTAGCATAAAAAAGCCACAATTTCAAATTCTAAAAAAAAAAAGACTTAATTAACTTTTAAATACCTTATAAATTTTTATATTTTTAATTGAGTCCATATTAAAAATTTCAGTTTAATGAGTTCCTATATACTTTTTTACTTTGTTCTAAGAACTCAACCATTTTGATTTGGTCATCAATGGGATGACAAATGACGTGGGCATTACTTTTCTTTTTTCGTTTTCAACTTGTCGATCAACTTGTTCTTTTCTTTTCTAATTTTATAACTTATTGATCAACTCGCTTTTAGAGAGATTAAAAACAAGTTAACCAATGAGTTATAAGAGACTGAAGAGAGAATGAGTGAATTAATAAAAAATTGGAGATATGTAGATGAAAATAATAATTATGTCATCCGTTCACAACAAAATTCAAATCGAAAGTTCTTAAAAAAATAAAAAATATTTTAAATATTTTCAATAGAATAAAATTTTTGATAAAAAATAAGTAAAAAATACCTAAATTTAAAAATTTGTAATTTACTTGAAAATTGAATAAAGAAAACAAAATATAAAGATAGTATTTATTTGTTGTGCTGCTTGGTACTCTTTTGTCTGTATTGAAAAATAAAACTCAATCATTTGGACACTAGTCTACGAGCTATCCTCATCCATACAACACAGCCCTACACTTCACTCCTCTTCTCTCAACCCATATCTCAGCTTCCCTTCCACCATGGCCACACTCTTCGACTCTCTCGCCGTCGTTCGCCTCCCTTCCGCCGCCATCTCCCCCGTCGCCGCTCGCCCCACCTCCGCCAAGCTCCCGCAGTGCATCGGCCTCAGACTCAGACCAACCGCCGCGCGATTCGTGGCAGCCTCGGCTCCCAGAATCGCTACGCACGCCGTGCGCGTTGTGTGCAAGGCTCAGGATACCGCCGTCGATGGTCAGTTTTTCTTCTTCTTTCGTTTGCTTCAGTAAATATTTTTTAATTTTGAAATCGTAATTTAAAAACATATACGTTCCTTTCTAACAGCGAATAGATGCATGCTATTTTCTTAAAAAAATAAGAATAAAATGAAATTGATCTATTTTCAGACATTGAAACTGAAAGAACTTTAACGGTTTTTTCGCAGTGGCTCATGTGTTCGCTGTAATATATAAAATAACATAAAAAAAATGTGGGATTTTGTTGCTTAATCGTTGGAATTTTGATGTCGAAATTAAAATCCAAGAATAATTTTTCTAGAGTTAAAATTGTTTTCTTATTCAGAATTTAAAATCGGTTGTGGAATTGAAAAATAATCTTGTAAAGAAGTCAGAAAATTTTACGAATGAACTCATGCATAAGATAATTTTAGACTTTGAGATGATTTTAGACTTGGGGTTTGAACTAACACCATCCGAGAACTTGACGTAGAAAGTAGTTTTGAAAGTTTACTAATGGTTGAAATATAATAACTATTTTTCGTTTAATTTTCATTGGAGTAATCGATCTGAACTTTCAGTCTTTTTGGGAATTTTCATTGCAGTAATCGATCTGAACTTTCAGTCTTTTTGGAAATTTTCCTTTGCATTGATTGAAGAAACCTAATATTTGCTTTTGTTTATGTATGTTTTTTTAATTATTAATCAAATAAGTATCAAATACAAGTACAGAAAAAAAAATAAAAATTTATAAAATCGATTTATAAGAGGAACTTTTAAATTTATATTATTATATTATTATAAATAATCGATAAGATATAATAACAGAATTAAACTCTGTCCTATGATTTCATAACTAGTTTCAAGCCCAGTCAACGAGAGAGTTGTATTATGCCCTCGTTAACCAACCTAAAACTTGTCAATTCCCGAGCATGGATCACATGGCTGGTTAATCAACAAATATAAGCTTAGATAGTTTTGTTTCGACTTGTGTTTTCTATTGGTCTGTCTGTGGATTTTTTTTATCTGGTTTTCATGTTCTCCATTTCAGCACAGTATCACTACAATGCAATCAAATTCTTATGGATACAATACAACCTGTTTCTGTCCACTCCAAGAGAAATTTTTGCATATTTGAGAAAATAGCAATTGAAAGTTTTGCCTGGTTGATAGAAATACTAATTGGAATGAAATAATTTCTGTTATTGTAAATTACAGTGGCTCCTATAACTGATGCAAATTGGCAATCCCTTGTCCTTGAATCTGATTCTGCTGTTCTGGTTGAATTCTGGGCTCCATGGTGTGGTCCCTGCCGAATGATTCACCCTATAATTGATGAGCTTGCAAAGCAATATGCTGGAAAGCTCAAATGTTACAAACTCAACACTGATGAGAGCCCTTCAACTGCAACTCGGTATGGAATTCGAAGCATTCCCACTGTTATGATCTTCAAGAATGGCGAGAAGAAAGATACAGTTATTGGTGCTGTGCCCAAGTCAACGTTGACCACAAGCATAGAAAATTTCGTTTGAGGTGGTAAGTATTGGAAGCCATTGCTAGAACTACAGCAGTTTTTTTCCCATAAGCTCCTTGTTCTTAGCCTCTTGTCCCAAGTTTCGACAATTTGTTTACTCAAATACTCATTTACGCTCCTGTACAGTTATTGGATGCAACCTTATTTTCTGTGTTTTAGATTATTCGAGTTACACCAATATGCTTAGTAAATTTGCCATTGAATCATGGCACGTTTTAAATTGAATTTTCATTAGATAATTTATATTAAAATTGTTATATCCATGATCAACAAAACTCAAATGTAGTTAATTAGGTTTTTGTTGTTGTTATTCTTTAAGCATAATTAGAATTTCACCTTGATATACCAAAAATGTTCAAGGAAAAGAAAGAATAGGGTAAATCCCTTATGTATATTGAACACATAGGGTATGTTTATATAGGAAAAGAACATATGGGCTAAGCCCATTACATAAATATGAAATATCTCACAATATCTACAATATCTCATAATATCTAATAATATCTAATAATATCTAACACTTCCCCTCAAGCTGGTGCATATAGATTGTATGTACCTCAGCTTGTTATAAATGTAATAAATCCTATGCCCCCATGGTGAACACCAAATGTTTTTACTGAAAAGGAGTGTGGTTCTCCCGAGGTGGATAGAGTGGTATTCCTATAAATTCGAGCTTCCTGAGGTGGAAATAGTGGAGATTCAGGGGGATCCACCCGCACAAGATTCTCTAATGCTAAAGTCAGTAAGAAAAAAAGAGATTATAAGTATATAAATGAGTATGTGAATTGAGTATATGATTAATATGTATTTATAGATGAATTGGGATGGATTTAAAATCCTTTTCTCGACAAGCGGACTAAGTCAATTGTAGTACATTTGAAGGTTATCGTATCCACAAAGAATTAATGTTTATCATAATAGATATATCTTTCAAGATGAAGTGATGCGAAAATAAGGATTGATTTCATATATTTTATAAATAACTAACTATAATAAAACTACTATAATATTTAGATCGAGAGGTGAAACTTTGACAAAAACTGAAATAAAGGAATAACAATATAGCACAAATATTGGGATTGAAAGAGCTTTGTGAATCTCCCTTGTTATTATTATTTATAAATGCTATGTTTATTCGAACTCCCCATTCCATATGGCCAAACCAAGTCGATTCCTCGCACGAGGTTATCTAGAACCATAAACTATCACAATCAATTCCTTGCATTGTTATAAATTATTTTTGCATTAAAATGGAATAGTTCACCATAGTCTCAACTCTGCACTTTGCGACCATTGAGAATTATGACTGGTTGGTTAGGGTTCAGATACACAAACTCGCCTTATTCATTCTCTAAGGACAATCAATGAATGTTCCTCATCATTGGGAATTAAGCATACTACCAAACCCAGAGAATTTGAATTTCAATATAAAAACAAGTATTCATAAACAACAATAACTTTAGAAATATCACATTGCTTTTCAATCTCAACAGGGTAAGTTTAATAACTCATAATAACATCTTACAATGAATACTCAATATGAGAAGCTAAAGAACAACAAATGGATCCTTTGAATGTTGTTGGCGAACTTAGACTCTTGATCCCTTCCTCCATAGTCTTGGCTAGACTTTTGCCTTGAGGCTTTCTTATTATATCTATCTTATACCTCTTAGTGCCTCTCTTACTCTTAATGATTCTACCTCTCGATGGTTTTGAATGAGACACTAAGGTATATGTTTTTATAGAATTTTAGAAAGCAGCTTCAATAGATTCAACATATTGGATCTTTCGCTCAGCACAAGCCAATATGCTTAGCGGATTGAATTTCTTCATGCTGAGGTAATCTTTGGGCTTCAAGCTTCTTTTTGGGCTCCATCAAATTCCGAGATTCTTAGTTTTGTAGGGATTCGTTTCAAGCCATGTCTAGTGAAATCCTTCCTTAATCATGAAGTCTTCACAGGCTTGGTATTGGCTTCAAGCCAAGCCTATGCGAATTTGAAAACTTTTTTACTTAGCAAGTAGATCAAGTCAACTATAGTACAACTGAAGGTTGTTGTATCCACATGGAATTAATGATATCAAAGTATAATTGTTTTTTAAGATGAAGTGATATGTGATTTGGAGATGATTTGCATGTAGTATTTATAAATAGAAACTATAAATAATAATAATAATAATAATAATAATAATAATAATAATAATAATAATAATAATATTACTAAATATTTAGATCGAGATGTGAAGTGTTAGACAAATCAATGAAGCAAGGAAGTAACAATATAGCACAGATGTTGGGAATGAAATAACTTTGTGAATTTCCTTTATTTCTTGTTGTTTATAAATACGATGTATTATTCAAAAATCCTTATTCCTATTTTGATCAAACCAAGTTGATTCCTTTCACAAGGTTATCTAGAGCAATAAGTCATTGTTATGACTTATCTCTGCATTAGGATGGAACAATTTACCATAGTCTTATGGTTGCTAAATACGGTCCAAAAATATGAAATCGCCTTCCAACCTGATTCATGCCCTATGGAAAATCAATGTAGTTCCTCACCATTGAGCATTAAGTATACTACCAGACTCAAGAAATTTGAATATGAAAGAGAAACATGCATCCATAAATAACAATAACCTCAAAATATGAAATATTCTCTAGATTGTCTTCATTTCTTTTGAGGTATTGGCCTTGTAGCCTGATTGATTATGAAGTTCTAGACTGTTCGAGTCTAATCCAACAGAATCTCTGTATATAAACCTCTTTCCAAATCTCATTTGATCCTTTTAACCTTTGTGTTTCTTTATCTATTGAAATATCTCTATACTTATTGATACTTCTTGATGCCTCTCAATGCTTTGAATGTTACCCCAAATGTCCCTATTTATAGATTTTATAAATTGGATTCATAGGGATTCAAGAAATATGTATTGATACCTCTTGTGATTTGGGCTTTCTTCATGGTTAAGGACTCTCATTCACGCAACCCTTTGATTTTCGCTCAACCTTTTGGTCTTTGGAATCCGGTGATTGTATTGGCTTCAATTCGCTCCGCTTATTCAAATGTGGTTAACATTTTGATTATTTTCAATCTGCTGAGCCATTCTTCATACGTCGGACAAATTGGCTTTATCCTTGTTTGCTTACTTTTCTGCACAAATATTTTATTTTTCTTCTTTTATTCATCTTCTTCATGTGTGGTTGTGGTTGGAGTGTTTTGACATTCTTCTTACTGATATTTGTACACATTTTTCCTGAATTACATGCCTTTTTACCCATGAAATTTACTACAATTAGGCGTTTATCACCAAGTCCAAGCAAATTTGGGTTTCCTTAACCTTGAAGAAACCTTTTTTGTTCCAAGCCAAGCCCAAGCCAATTGGGTTTTCTTCATCATGAAGGAATCTTTTGGCTCAACCCCTTTGGATTTGCTTATCCATCTAAATCCCCAAAATTATTTAAATCTTCTGACCTTAATCTGTTGAACGTATGACAGAAGTCCTCAATGCTTGAATGGTTTCTTGGAGTTAACTATCTGGACTCAATCTGCTTAACCATTCTGCATGCGTTGGGTGGATTGACCTTTCCTGATCTTCCTTTATTTGTTGTTTTTGTACCCTTTCTCTAAGATTTTTGCAATTTCTTCTTCTTTTTCTTCTTCTCTTTTTCTCTTAGTCCAACTTGCTTTGTGGGGGCTTTGACATGCTTTTCTACTCATTCTTCCAAACATTTTATGCAAATGCATGACTAATGCACTTTGAATTTTACAACATTTTGACCCTTATCAATAGACATTTTTTTAGCTTGGAATGAGGTATTCAAAATATATTTGAAATATATAGGCGATATGAATTAGATTGGATTGGACTAGATTTTATATTATTGTGCATATCTTATTTACAAGTAGATAAAATAACTAGAATAAATTATAAAGGAATAAAAAGTATCACTGCTTTGACAACATAAGAAAAAATAAAAACAAATGTGATTGTGTTATATGTACACAATGGCATAAATATTATATAACCCTTAAGATTTACCTCTCATATTTGAATGACATTGTTGGCAAACTTCTCATGAGATTATGTTTTAGTAGCTTAAATATTAACCTCAAGCTAGCGTGGCCATACTTCGTGTGCCATAGTCAATTATTTTCTCTTTCAGACATGAGGCAAGAGACCCTTTGATATGATAACTCATCCATATCAATTTTATAAAGGTTTCCCGTTTACTAACATATCATAATTTGGTTCCATCGTCTTGATAGACTGTGCATTACTATTTATAAAAAACAACATTGTTCCCTCTGTCACATAATTGACTAATGATCAATAGATTGTGTTTAAGACATTTTACTAATAAGAAATTACTAATACCACCACCAATCACTTGGTCGTGTTGATTTCTTCAAAGATGAACTTTTCCTCTTTCTTCAATTTTAGGTCTTGGAATATATTCCATTTCTCCCGTCAGTTGTTTTAAGATCACACATATTTTCACAGGTTTCACTTGCTTTAGAAGTTGATTTGACAGTTATAGTGACAACTCATTGAAGATCACATTGGACACGAACTTAACCAAGTGGTTAAATAAGTGTGAAGATTCTTTTCAAAGAGAAAAGGGAAAAATACACACACACACTAGTAGATTATATGTAATAGAATGAAAAAGATAACACAATTAAAAGACAATGAACAAAGGAGATTAACGACACTACAATTAGAAGAGAGAAAGGAACTTAGATTGATGAAGATGATTTGGTGAAGATGATTTGGTGAAGATGAATCATGGAGGAATTCACGCCACTTGGAGTAGGATTCCAATATAAGTGAAGGAGTAGTCACCACTTGAAAGCATCCAAGATAAGACTCAGACGAAATATGAACACTCAGGTTCTCACTCAAGCGAAGTAACTTTACTAAATTCAATGTGGAATACAAGAGGTGGTGGCCACTTATTTATAGTGATAGGTTCCATATGATTAGGAGAAGGAAGGAAATTTGAAATTCAAACTAATCCAACTTAGCTCCTAAAAACGATACATTAATTGTGGATCTAGAAGTGGTCACACTTTACACATTTAAGCATGTGTTAATGTGGGAAGTGTGACTACGTGTGCACCTGTAGCTATGGTTTCTAGAAGCCTGTGCTAGGTTATTCTTGTTGGGCCAATGTGAGGCCAATTTATTACAATTAAACTTTGTCTTACAAAAAGACTAAAAGAAAGAACAACTGGTATCCTGCCCATGTTATGGTGCTCTGCTCCTGATGATCCTCTGAGGAATGGTGGAGCCTTTTGACTTAGCCTTGAATCCTGTTTCTTGGTCCTGGTCATCCTTTTTAAGGTTGGGCTAGCTTAGATGGTGGTGATCCATTCATGGTTACATCACCTTTCTCCCGTCATGTGACATGAGCAACCATTGTCCAGGTACTATGACAAGGTTTTCTTGTTGGCACTAAGGACATCTGCAAGAGGTACTAGTTTCTCTTTAGGTACCCATTCAATTCTAGGTCCTTTCTTGTTAGTTTTCTTAAGTCCACCCTTAGATGGACCACTAGATGATACAAATTGATGACTATTTTACGACAAGTGTATCGTGTCAGAAGCAATAATTTGTCCCTAAGGACGAATATCGAACCCACAAGGAACAGTTGAATTCTTAAGTAAAATATTCACTAAATAGAAAACAATAAGTAAAAATTTGTTAGATGTGTGTTGTATGTGAGATTGCTAGAATGTAAATAAAGCAAAGTAAAAAGTTGTTGATTCAATTGGGAAAATTGGGATTGAGATTCGTCCTTCCTACTCTTTTGTATTTTGAAAAACATAATAATATTCTATCATTCATAAATATGGATGCTCATATAAAATTCATTTATATCGATTCATCGCATATAAAATTATTAAGATAGTCTCTTAATATTGATTCTTCGCACATTTATAAAAACTCCTTATCATTACAAGAATATGTTGATAGCAATTATTTTTTCAAATTTATTCCTAGTATTCATATATGTTAAGCATTATCATTTAGGTCAGATGTTTAAAAGTGTTTTTCAGTCAAATCTAAGGATCAAAATCATAATAAAACAAGCATTAAGAATAAAATGACAATACCAATCATCAATCAAGAACAAAATATTATGTTTAAATATCACCTTAATACATAAGAGTTTTGTTGACCCTAAGTTCAAGAGGGGTTTGATTTAGACTTAGGCTAATTTTCGCAAATATCAAAATATATAATCCTGACGGAGAATTAACATATTGTTTTATGAAATAACTAGGTAAAATTTTCTTAACAGAGACTATTATAAGAAAAAAAAAAGATTGTTTATAAAAACAACATATTAATATTTTCTCTTAAGCAAAATCAAAATGAGTTTCAAAATATTCACATAAATTTTTTTTATCAGATTTTTCTAGAAAAACTACAGATCTTGATTTCAATTCTAATTACCCAGGTTTAACAGATTAAAGCTCAAAAGAACAGATTGAAATTTTGATTCAAGTTCCAGTCAAGAAAATTTAATAGTAAGTTTTTTCTTTTAAAAGATTAATATTTTTATAACAAAACCAACCAATGAAAAAACAATTGATTGATTTGTAAAACAATAGATTAAAAACTTTCACACAGATTGCACAGTTATGTAGAACACGAAAGCAGTGAGTAAGAAAGTTTTAAAGCACTCAAAGATTTTTATTGGTTCACTCAAAGCTGAGCTACATCAAGTCCCATCTCACACTAAGATGAATTTCACTAAACCAAAAGATTTTTCAAGAATAGCTCTTAAATTGTACAAGAACTAAAAGCACATCCTGTAAAACACTATTACAACAATGTTATGCTTCAAGAAACACTATCTTAGAAGGAAATCAAAAGAACTTTACAAAGTAGAAGAAATATGAAACGAATACACCTCTCTTACAGACTTGGAAGACACAAACAGGGACCTTCTAAACTATAGCACCTTTATGAATCCTTTGACCTCAAGCTAGTGATGAAAATGACAACACAAAGAACTCGCAAAAGACTCAAAGAACTCTCAAAAAACCAAATTCACTCAAAATACTTTCAAGCTTTTAAAACCAGTAAGACTATATGTATTGAAAACAATTTTGAAAACTGCTAAGAAAACAACAGGTTCAAACAGGATAACAGGTTAATTTTTTGAAAAACACTTACACAGATTTAAAACAGATTTTGAGAAGTTAAAACTGAAAATGGAAACAAAACTAACTCAAAAACAATTTTAAGAAATAAAATCCATCAAAAAAAAATTAAAAGATTATTTCTTCTAATAATCAATTGAAAAAATGTGTTCTTAAAGCAAGAGAAATGTAACCCAATTGAAAACAATTTTAATCAATTGAAAAGCCTACAAAGTTTCTAAAATAGAATTTTTTAATCAGTTAAAAACACTTTTAATTGATTGAAAAAACTTTTAGTTAAGTAAATACAATTTAACTCTTTTGAAAAGGTTTTGTGGTTTGACTCTTCATCATGTGCTTGAGATAGAAGATAATTCAAGATACCAAACACTAGTCTAATCTACCTAGACACTTTATGAGGCACCAAGACATTCTCTTCAAGGCCCATGACATCATCAAACATATTTAGTTGGGTAGCTTGAGATATCCAACAAGTTTGAACATATTACTTCCAATTCCAAAGGGTAGAATTAGCCACTCATGTTGGTCATTACAAGTATGAAAAGCAAGAAAAGAAGATCTAGGATGTTTCTGATAGTTGCCTCCTCTAGAGTTTTCTATCACCTTCTATTCCCCCAATCATGTTTAAGCTTATGCCTTATGTCTTATATTTAACCTAGTTGGGCTTGGGCTAAGTGACTTCTCGCTTAGGCATGATTGGGTTTGCATGGGCAAGTTGGACGAGAAAAAGCCCAACTTTTCTAGAGTGATCTCGCTTGAGCGAGATCAGACTCACTTGGGCTCAACAAACTCAAGTTGATTCCATAGAATGTCAAAGAATCATCTCTATTTGGCTAGTGGAATCATATCACTTGGGCTCGTTACTCTAGAGTGCTTCTAGCTTAGGCGAGTTTGGACAAGTTGAACCATACTCAAATTTTCCCTTTTTATCTTGTCTATTCTCCTTTTGCCCTTTCATTCCATTTTCTCCTAGAATCCTGAAATTAACACAAATTTGAGAATAAATTGTTCTTATTCATATTATAATCACACAATATGTAAAAAACTTTAAATTTATAAATTAAGGATTAAATAATAATTATTTTATCAATAAATATTCATAAGTGTCTGTCTTTTAATATGAAATATTATTAAAATATGACAGTTATCACAAATGCTAAATGAAAGACAATATATGCATACAAATGCATTGTGTTTTCTTTTCTTCATATCCTATACTAGTTCTATCACGTGAACCTCGGGAATTTTTAATTAGAAGATCTAAAGGTTTACCACACATTTTAGATTGTGCTAGGACTTTCTCGAGAGAAGAGTTTTCTATTCTAAGATCTTCTAATGTTTTTTCATTTATAGATTCATCAATTCTTTTTCCTTGCTTTTCTTTAACTAGAATTAGTTCTTTATGAGTCTTTGTTATACCAGTTTTGGGTTTCTAAGGTTTGACTTAGATTCCTATTCTCAACACACAAACTATTTTTAACTTGTGAAAGTTCATAATTTTCTTTAGTTAGATTTTCTACTTTAGAGCTGATAGTCTTATATTTCTTTTAAAGGATTTTATACTCAGATATTCCAAAAATTAAATGTATATGATATTACCCATTGGATTTAGTGAGGATTATTACTGATTATGAATTTCAAATTAAGATTACCTCTGGATAAAGCCTACATCACAACACATTGCATTAATCCCTTGGATAACATGGAAGGACTTGCACCCACCCCATGAAGTTTTGGTAATGACTCAGACCATCAAGAATGAACTGACTCATATCCAGCAACAATTGGTTGCTAACCACAAGGCTTACACTACACTTTTTAATGTGATCTACTCAATGATGGAAAAAACGCACGCGGAAGCACCACATACAATCACAAATCAACTGCAGAAAATAAACAACACATGATTTAACGTGGTTCGGTCGCCAACTGCAACCTACATCCACACGGGCAACTATTAGGCTTTCATTCTATTCGGTTGCACACCAATTACAAGTACAATGATCTCTTTAAATAGAGATTATAAAAGGGACACAATGATTAAGCCCACCCACTAAACATGGTGCCTAGTTAGCCCAACCCAATTGGTCCTGACTTCATACCCAATAATCTCCCACTTGAAGCCACGGAACAATGTTCACCTACGCTTCAACTGTGTACATGGTGTCTTGTCAGCCCAACCCAATTGGTCTTTGTTGAACCTTGTGGTGTTCAAGTTTTGAAGAATCCAAATCCTTTGAAGGATGTTGAAGCCTCTGCTATGCTTGATGTTGCTATGCTGGTTTAAGCTTTGTTCTGGGGTAGTTTATATGTTGTAATCCATCATGTGATTAAATCTAAAGCATTAACATTCTCAATCTTTGTGAAAGTAAAATGTTTTCAAACTAAGTTAAAACAACCGATTGTTTTGTCGAAACAACCGATTGTTTATACTTATGTGTTTTGAGAAAAAGATTGAAAACTGTTTTGAATGGTTGAACTGTTAATGTACCAAAACAACCGATTGATTCGAGGAAACAACCGATTGTTTGTTTTGGGACCATAACAGAAAAACTGTTTTCTCTTTGATTGAGCTTTAAATGTTTTAGCTGCTTACGCTCCAGTCATTAAATGCTTTGACCAATCTTTTAATGCAATTTAAGAGTTTGTTAAGATTTGATAACAAACTACATCTTTGAATAAATTCAGAAAAACAGATTTGACAATTAAGAATCTTTGACAAAGTTTTTCCAAAGAGTTTTTTTTTAAAGTGCTGAGATTGCTAAGAGTTTGTGATTGATCAAAGTGTTGGAATAGGATTCTGCTTGTATTGATTTCAGATTATCTTCTGTAACAAGTGTAATCCTTGTACTCTGTTGAACAATTTTGTTTCTGTGTTTGCTGAGATTGGCTGTGTGTTCTTGAGGTGTTCAAGATCAGCAATCTTAGTGTTGGCCAAGGAGAGTGTGTTTCTTAAGGTGTTCAAGGTCATTCTCTTGGTTGTGGTGTAAGTGATCAAGTTGTGATTGCTTAGTGGATTTCCTCAGGGTTCTGAGAAGACTGGATGTAGCTCTGGATTTGGAGTGAACCAGTATAAACAACTGTGTACAATTTCTCTATCCCTATCTCTTTAAATTCAGTTTTTGTCAATTAATAACTGGTATAAACAACCGATTGTTTCGGTAAAACAACCGATTGTTTTGGTAAAACAACCGATTGTTTTTCCAGTATTGTGCTTTTGCTTTATGTTTTGAAAAACTGAATTCTTAATCAAGGTTTTCTTGAAGTATTTTTCATTCTAAGCTTAAAAGTTTACTAAAATCTTTCTTAAACAATTCAGCCCCCCTCTCGTTTAAGGCCATAAATTCTAAAAATTGGCATCAAGAGCTTGGTTCTTGAAAGTTATTCAAGTTGATCAAATATATTTTTTATGGCTGGAAAACTATGTTTTGAGGAAGGTGCTTCAATCTACCAACTACCTTTATTCTTTGGATTGAATTATAAGTTTTGGGGGAGCAAGAACGAAAATCTTTATTGAATCTATTGATCAAGGAATTTGGGATTCAATTGAGAATGGTCCTTACAATCTCCCACTTGAAGTCACGGAACAATGTTCACCTGCGCTTCAACTGTGTACATGTACTTCTGTAATCTGTTGACGAAACTCAATGTTCCACCTCTAGTTGCCACCAGCCTTCTTAATCATTTTGAAGACTTCGTTAAAGCTAGGAATTTGAGTTTCAACACGTCATTCACTGACCCGTTCTTTGTTCCTACCGACTCCCACTTACAGGAACTGCCAGATCCTGGAATAACCTGAGAACAAACACTCTCCATATTCAACAAGAAATTTTCTGGAGAAGTTTCAACCGCTGGAATACTGGTTCTCCTAACCCACTGTCATCTAGGAACCTCAGCTGAAGCACAACCCGTGGTCTGACTACCACAAGTACCTCTAACTGGTCTACCTGAACCTTTCCATGCTCGTTCATCCTGAATCTGAGCTGTGGCTCTAGGTTTCTCTCTTGTAAAGACAACCCTCTTATGCCCATGAGATTCTGTGAACCGGACTTTGTTTATCTTCTGAACTGGGATGGTCACTCCCTCAGACACGGTAATCTGACTATATACAACGAACCTCTCTTTCTTCCGCAAGCCATGACAAGATTTCCCTTGACGACCTTCCAATGCTAATTTTCGAACTTCACTTCATGTCCCTGTCCGTCCAACTGCCTAACAGAAATCAGACTTTTCCTCAAGCTTAGAACAACTCTGACATCCTTCAAAGTCCAAAAACCAACTGGTGTCTTCAACACTATGTCACCCATGCCCGTAACATCTATAGTTCTGTTTTCCACTAGTCTTACCTTTCCAAAGTCTCTAATAACTAGATTCTGAAATGCTTCAGAATCCATGACCCAGGAATCCACACTGCTATCCGCGCAACAGACTAAAATGTCCTCGTCCGCGAAGTCTTCTGCAATGTTGACTTATTTATCATTTAGGCATTGATTCCTGAAATGCCCCACCTCCTTACAGTTCCAACATGTTACACTTGAGCAATCCCGAGTCTTTGACTGACTCCTTCTTTTGTTCTTGCTCCCACTATCTCTGATATTTTTCTTACCTCTGATGACATATAGCGACTCACTAGATAATTCCCCAGAACTCCTTCTTCTGACGTCCTCACCAAGAACGAGATCACGAATCTTCTCAAAAGTAAATCCATTAGATCCCGCTGAACTGATAACTACTGTAACCGTTCCGGACCAACTGTCAGGCAAAGATAATAGCAGTAGTAAAGCTTGAACTTCATCATCGAACTTAATGCCCACTGACGTAAGTCTAGCTAAGATCAAATATTGATGTGCTCAATAACTAAACTCGCAAATCCTCAATTTGCATTTTCCACCAATTGAAATTTGTACCATCTAATTTTCAATTCGGAACTTCCCTTCTTCTGCCATCTCAAATGACTAGACAAGATACTCGGTACAACTAATTTCAGATCTTGGCAATCTTTTTTTTTTAAATCAAGAACACAAAAATTGCACCACCCAAAATCATTCACCAACAGACCTGGTCGCAGTCTCCACTGCATTGGTGCTCCGCACCACCACCGTCGCTGGTCACCGCTGTTGTGAAGCAGATCTGGGAGACTCCTCCTTGCACCGCTGTGAAACCATAAGCCTTGGGACGCTGCTGCAGCCCCCGCGAAACCCTAGCTTTGGAACGCTGCTGCCGCCTCTGCGAAACCCTAGCTTTGAGACACTGCTGCCGCCTCTGCAAAACCCTAACTTTGGGACGCTACTGCAACCGCAATTTTTATGTCTCATCGATTAATTTCTACTGATCAGATCTCTAGAGTGTAAACGAACCTAAGGCTCTTGATACCACTTGATGGAAAAAACGCACGCGGAAGCAACACACAGAATCACAAATAAACAACACATAATTTAACGTGGTTCGGTCGCCAACTGCAACCTACATCCATACGGGTAACTATTAGGTTTTCATTCTATCATGTTGCACACCTATTACAATTACAATGATCTCTTTAAATAGAGATTATAAAAGGGACACAATGATTAAGCCCACCTACTAAACATGGTGCCTAGTCAGCCCAACCCAATTGGTCCTGGTTTCATACCCAACACTCAATTCATCAACACCAAAACCAGCATCCAGGGCATTTTGTTCTCATCATGATACCCACTAAGTTAAAAAATATTGTAGCTTGTCTAGCAGATGAGTTGAATACTGAGGGTGGCACTGTTTAAGAAAACACTGAATTTATGCAACACCATGAGGCTGATCAGCAAGCCACCCCTGAAGTTGTGTAAACTGATCAACAAATAGAATCAATGCAGTAAGACAAGCCCACATCCTCAAAATTAGAAATTGAGACAGAATCTGACACATCAGAGGATGAAACTACAGTCCCTGAACCAGAGAAGTTTCACCACAAGATGAGTCTTCCAAGGATGGAGTATAATCTAAAAGAACAAAAAGCTCAGGTGAAGAAACTGAAAAATATAATGAGGAATCTCAGGAAGAGGAAGACAGCCTGGAGGAAGCTGTAGAGCTGAAACAAGCTTAAAATTCATCTAAGCAGAAGATGCTTTTAATGTAACTACAGCTAAGGAGAAGAAAAATGAAGAAATACCTACAATTGAGGAGAATGAGGCTGAAGAAAGCAAAGGAACTGATGTATGTTGGATTATGCCCTTAATTTTATGTTTTGTTCAACAATAATGTATGAAATATATAAATGTAGTAGAATAGGTTCTTACATGATTGTCATGAGTTACTACACTAACATACTCCAAAGAGGAGAACATTGAAGTACATAACACTGCAGGAGACTCATTCACAAATCCAAGGCATTGTATCTCAAAGAGTACCTACCTAGAAAGTTGTGAGAGCCACAAAGTAAGGAAGCAAATCAGGTAAGTGATTTCAGCTAAGCTCACCAGGCATCAAACAAACGAAGCCTCGGTTCGTCCCTTGAATTGTTCTCATCAACCCTTAAAATTTGTTAGATAGTGAAGATTTTGAAGAATCGAAAGAATATGAAGATTTGTGCACCATACAGACGATGAGACATCAAATGTACGAAGAAGGGCTCCAAAGATACCTAGTACCCAAGAAGAATCAATATTATCTGAAAAGCAATTGTTTTGCTTTTGGCTTGATGCATCGTTGCATCACTCCTTCTACCTCTTATAAGCATGCAGTAGATTTCCCTCAAACGCAAGTACCCTTCCTTCACTATAAAGGTAAAGAGGTTTTGTCAAACAAAGACGAAGATCTATATCGTTTGACTAAATAGTCTCCAAATCGACCAACTCTCAAGATGTTGGCATCTCTAAGGCTGTGTTTGTTTCCAATCGCAGAAAAACGAACAATTATTGTTGCCATTGAAAAGTGAAGAAAAACACGTAATAAAAACAAAATAGCACGCTAATCGAAAAAAAGTTTCTACGCAAAATTTCTTCGCAACAATGCGAAGAAAGTTATATATATATATATATATATATATTAATTAATTAATTAATTTTCATTTACTTTTTTACCCTTTTATTTTAAACTTAAATTTTTATTATTTTTATTTAAAATATAATTATTATTTAAATATAAAAAATATAAAACATTATAAAAAAATAATTAATCATATTATATATAATAAATTATAAATATAAATAATAATAAAAATAATTATATTTTTAATAATTAAAAAATAAATTTATATAATAATTATATTAATTAAAAAAAGTAAAGATAAAAATAATAATTTTATTTAATATAAAAATTATTTTTTATCAAATATTTATAATTATAAATATTTAAATAATATTTTAATTAAAAAATATATAATTTATTAATAAATATATAAAATTAATTTTTAATCATTTATAAATATAAGGATAAATTTGTAAACTTACATTTTTATCAATTAAAAAATATATAATTTCAATCACATCCATCATATCATTCACAAACTTTTATAAACTTTCCCCACACTTTCCACTCTATTTACCTTAATTCAAACACCCTAACTTTTTTTAAACTTTCCCTTCAAATCATCACAAATCCACTCTCTCATTTCCACTCCCTAATCCAAACAAAGCCTAATGGAGAAAGACTTAGATATTTGGACATGTCATGAATTGTATATGTTCAATGGATACAAGTTCTATGCATACTATACAAATGTCTAGAACCGAAAAAGAAGTCTCTCCAATTTGTCAACACCCTTTCCTCCTTTCCTTTTGTTGACATAAACTTTTCTCCATCCAGTGCTCAAATATGCACAATGCAAACGAAATACTACTATCCTTTACTCAAATCAAAGACCATTATTTTTGTACTACCCATTTATTGTATGGTGTTCTACCCACGAGACACAACCCATTTAGTAGTGATGATTAAAAAGGGGAAGCTCAAAGGAAAATTAACTCAAGAAGAGAAGACAAATGAAGATAAAGCAAGGCGAACCCATACTCAAAATAAGATGAAGACATCATGAGAAGATGTCAATTTGAAGGGGTGCCTTTAAGAAGAAGAAACTGTTATCAAAGAGAAGCCTCCAAGAAGAGAAAAGAAAAATACCAAGATCATGAATCTTTAAAAATGAGCAAGATACATAAGCCAAGGGGGAGTACCCACTGTCTAGCCATGATGTGTTGAGAATATCTCATTGTTTTAACCACCATAAAAAAGGGGGAGATTGCTAGCGCAAAAATACAACACCATGTAGTTTTAATTAAGTGCTTAAACCAATCAAGCATGAAGTTGTGTCCAATGGACATCGAAGAAAGAAGAACAAGGTCATGCAAGTGCTTTGTCTGATAAGATGGCGATGATTAAACGATAAAAGCAACATGTTGACCAAACAGAGCGTATGATTGCTGAAATGTGAAGATCAAACAATAAGTATAGTCAAAGGCCAAGCTAACACATTCGTGGATAATATTCTTGAAGCTCAAACCTATGAAGATCCATGCCAAACAACAACGTTCAAATATCTCTTGAGATGTGAGCAAAAACTATAATAACCATCAACTCTCTTAACACAACTATTTTAAACTTTGGCTTAGTTATATATCTTGTACAATATGAATTTTTAACCATGTTTGGTGTAAATATTTTTGCTACCAAGGAAGATAATTATTTTCAGCTATCAAAGAGTTTGCATGAACAAGGGAAGAGAAATTAATGTTGCATGCCATACATTTAATATTTCTCAATATAAGAGCTCATCAAATGATAATATTAGAAGAAGAAGATAATGAAGAGAGCTTAAAGCTATTCAACAGCCAAAAAAGGGAATACAACGAATAATTTTTACAAGCCTATAAGAATACATGCCTTTACAAGAATAATATAGAAGTCAACCATAATTTATGAGTGTTGAAACTTTGCCAAAATATTTTGTCCCCCAAAGCTTTGTAAAGAACATTATTTGTGTTTATTTCAAGGAACTAGTGAAACAGTCCAACCTTGTACACATTAAAAGATGTTACCCTCTCTAGTGAGCTAAGCATATGATATGTTGATGACCCAAACCTTGTGTTTGTAAAAGCTAGGAGTGGCTTATCAAAAGAATACTTAGTTGAACATAAAATGGCTAGGAGTTTAAAGAATACTTAGGTTAAGTGAATAATTGCTTGTTGAAATAATACTTGTTTTAGTAAAAATTGGCTTGGGTAAGAATACATGTATGTACTTCACAGTGTGAGTTTGCATTGTGGAACTTAACTGGTTGGTCAAGAACTGGACAAAATCTATGTGATCAGATGAATTAGTATAAAAATATTGAGTATCTTTTATTTCTTTAAACTTTTTCATTGCATGCTATATATCTATTTAACTAACTAAAGAATAAAGGACAAGTTAAAGCTAACCTTGCGAATTTTTTTATTATTGTTGGTATATTCAACTTTCTATTGTTTAATAGTACTTGAGCAGACGATATCAATGAAAAATTGCAATTTTCGAAAAATCCAACCATCCTTTTTTGTGTTATTTCCAATTTTTCTTAAATGTGAACTTTTACCATATTTTGGTGTAAAAGAATGTGAAACATAAGGAGATAAGTATTGCCAACTATCAAGGTTGCATGAAAAAAGAGAAGAGAAATTAATATTGTCCGAGAGCTTTCAATGTTTTTTCAACGATCAAGCTCATTAGATGATAGAAGAAAGTTGAAGATAGTCAAATAAGTTCAAAGCTACTCAACAACCAGAAAAAGGTTTGCAACGGTTACATTTTGCAAGTGCCTATATAAAAACATGCTTCGAAGAGAAGAACTAACAATATTTGCGATTGCTAAAATGTTGCCAAATTTTCTTTGTGCTTAAAAGCTTTGGAATAATATTGTTTGTGTTTATTAGTGAGCTATCAGAGAGTGTTTATCCTTGTAATTTTCAAAATACACAATCCCTCTCTAGTGAGGAAAACATGTGATTTGTTGATCACATTGTGAGACAATCATTTGTCTTAGTCAGGAGTGGTTGATGTCCAAACAATACTCATCTTAATCAGGACTGACTGCAATCCAAACAATACTCACTTTACCCATGGTCCAAACAATACTTAGTATTAGATAGGAAGTGAATTTGTTTCAAAGAATACTTTGTTTTAGCCAGGGAATGTTGGATTCCAAATAATACTCAGTTTTCCAGTCATGAGTGACTGAATGTCAAAGATACTTGAGACTTTGACTAATAGTAATAGTACCCGTTTTGTACTTCACAACATTAGTTTACTTAGTGAAACTTGACTACTTGTTCAAGAAGCGAACGTAGTCTACATTATGAGACAAATAATTATAAAAATACTGAGTAGTCCTTCTTTCCTTCATCTATTACACTCCATGTTATTTTTTCTATCAATTAAAGAAAGATAACACTTTCAAAAGGATTTCAAAAGCTCATTGGGAGATCATTTATGAAACACACTATCGTCTAGTTACCATCTAAAAAACAATACATTATGAAAAGGTCTTAAGAAGATATATTAAAAACATGATTCAATCCTTATTGTGTTTCACCTTTTTTTTTTCTACAGCCTACTCAAAGCGTCTTGTTTTACCTCATTAGTGTTAAGATCAACATCCCACGAACTTGTGAATGTAGCATATTCTCCTCTAACTCTATCGTGAACCCATACTCAGTTGGCTTGGTCATTGTCGAAACAAATTGTAGACTTGGTGGTTCCAGTAGTTTCCCAGAGAGAGAAAACTTCACTCAACCTCCCAATCCGAACATTTTGTCCATTGGAAAGTCTGTCAAAGATGAAGTATTGCTCTTGAAACGTGAACAACACTTCAACAACAGTGGATACTATCAAAAGGTGTCATTGCTTTTTGTAAAGCAAAGATCTTAGTGAACACAAAGAATAAAGAATAATTAAAATTTTAATATTTTACATTTTGCTATATTGAGTTTCATATAAAGTAAAAGTAACATATATGTCACATATATGTCATGTTTTACATTAATTAATGTAGTGGTCATAATATGTTGAAGTACAATGTCATGTTAAATAGTAGAATGGTTAAAATGAAAAAATGTAATACAAGTGTATTTAGAAATAATAGATTAAAAAATGAAACTCATTACATAATTTAAAGGAATATAATGACAAAACATTTTAAGTATTGTAAATAGTTAAATGACTGTTATTATCAACCTTTAAACAATAAATGCATAAAAAAACTAAGCTACTAAAACACTTATTTACCAAACTTCATACCTGTGATTTTCCAATGGAAACACTAAAAACAAATACTGATTCAATTTCCTACAAAAAAACCTTGAGTGGACTGTCTTCCACTTTGAAATTCCTATTTCAAAATATAAAATTACATTTGGGAAAATTAATTCCCAAATACCCATCAAATAGTTATTCACTGCCACATTTCATATGCTGATACCCCAAAGTACAAGGCAATAAATAGGCAACGAAAAAAACTTAAGCCAGAATAAAACAAAGAAGGATATCTTATGACATTCTAGGGAACAATATTCCAGAATTCTTTTCAGTCATTGTTAGAATCTATAATGAGTTCGATATAACATAAACCATACACGCTATCATCTATATTAAGTAATAGGAAAAATGTAATATATTCTAAGACTTCATATCTCAAATTTTAATCAGGAATTACAGCAGCCTCAGGCGTTTCAACCAACGGAATTTTCTCCTCTCTCGGTGGAAAGATTTTGTCACAGTCCTTAGCTCCAATTTTCGTGAACTCTGTAATAAGTATGTCCACACACGTAAATAAATATGTCCTAAACTCGTTTGAGCAGCTCTTGTGACCTAGATCAACATCCTGCACCCCACCTTTGGCCAAACAACCTACTTGAGCACCATCCATGTATGCTTTGCATGCCACCAGAATATCATGAGCTCGACTGCAGAATTGTCCAGCGACGAAGTCCTCAAAATTCTGAAACAAAAAATAACCTCAATAGTCCAATTTTTTAACCCAAAAGAAGTTACAACTAAGACATAATTTACAGAACATACACATAAATACATTCAGACGCAAATCTATTTATACACGCATATGCGCGCACACACATATATATATAAAGAAACTCCTTAGTTCTAATTACTATTCATATATTTCCAAGGATCTGCATATTCTAATACGGGAGAAGGATCAATGAGATGTTCAGAGAAAGCAAAACAGAATTGAAAGAAGAAACTTAAGCTACTGGGTGACACACACGAGCGGCAGTCCTTCAACCAGACAGGAGGCTTTTTCTCTCTAATGGACCTTACAACCTTTGACAGATTTGTCCCAGCTGTACACTGTCAGATGTGCAATCTTGGGTTTTACGCAAAGAAGCATGAAATAACTCATTTGTAGTCCCCTGGAAGGTACATGGGGCATTGGTAAGCCGAAAAGGCATTGCTAAGAATTCAAAATGGATCCACTGTCCAAAAGGTTGTTTAGAAAGTGTCCTCCGGGGTCCAGTCTGATTTGATGATAACTGGAGCACAGGTGAATCTTGGAAAATAAGCCGGCTCTGTGTAGTTCATCTAATGATTCATCCACCATGGGAATGAGAAACTTATCTTTGATTGTTAGTGCATTAAGTGAGTGATAATCTTACACAAAATCACCATGTCTCATCCTTCTTTTTCACCAATAACATTAGAGAAGAAAATGGACTAGTGCTCATTATAACAATACCCTCAGGTAACATTTCTTGCAACATAGAGTTCAAATGTCTTTCTGGCATTGCCTGTAACAATATAGCCAAACATTAAGAGGGCAGTGTTTGGAAGGATGTGGATGTGATGATCATGGTTACGAAGAGGGGGTAGGCCATGAGTTATTTGCAATATGTTAGAAGCGGAAATTAGAATGGCCATCAGGTCTGGGTTAAAAAGGGAGGGATCAAAATAGAAAGGTGAAGTTGGGATCAAGGTTTTAGTGGAAATGGAAGAGGAATGGGAGTATGAAGTAATGGTGAAAGCATGAAATGAATCAATAGCATTAGTTGGCCACAAATCAAAAAAACTGAGCATAGAAAGCACTAGTGAGGTGTGGATCAGGTGGACCCCGTGAGGGTCAATTGGTGACCTTGACACATGAATTGCAACTGACTAAAATGAAAACTCAGAAAGACATGGGTCTAACATCTGTAAGTAACTACTGAACACTCAGCACCAAATGCACACTGTGTATCAAAAGGATATAGAAAGGAACATGAAAAAGACATGATCCACAAATTTCAAGGGTACTTGATGGTAAACACCAGAATATCGAATTGCCTCAGCATTACCCACAGAAACATTGAATGAATGGAATAGCCACCACAGGTAATCCCAAAAATTGTCATACGAGGTTACATAATGTTATGCAAACTGCCTAAATCAATGTGCCAAACACACATAGGGTACAATGAGAAGGTGATCACACAAGAGGGCCAAAGGCAGATGAAATTGGGCCATACCCAATGTGGTTGGTTCCAAATCATTAACCAATTCAATAGGAACTGCAATGTGGTCCCCCACCATGGGCTTCACCATAATGGGCACATCAAGAGGGTCATTCAAATGCTGAATGAATAAAAATTGGCAATCCTCAAATCTATGATTGCGTGCATGCTTCTCGTCACAATTAAAACACAACCTGTGTGCTGCAATTTTGAATATATGCTTGAATGAGGCGTTTTTTCCTTGGGATTGAGGGGAGACCTATGGTGCGTGGGGAAGAAGGCCCAGGAAATAAAAGGGTTACATCTGAGCTCAAAGTTTGTGGTGGGTTGGTCAATTGTCACAGGAAATCGGTGTATAACAAAGAGGTGCCGCAATGTAATAACAATTGTAGTGACAGTTGTCAAAACATAATTTAATAATTCTGTTTAGTTCAAAAAACAGAATTATATATATTGTTTTGTTGCATGTTTTGGAGGAATAATGAGAAGTTCTCCAGTTTTATAAATCCTTTACAAACTTCTTTGAAGTTGTGAGTGTTGGTGTGCTGTTTGGTGTGTTTCAAGTGTGTAGAGTGAGGTGTTCAATCCAGTAGAATCCGTGAGGGTATTATACCAACAAATAATTAAGCGCTTACCGTTATGTGTGAGAGGCCACTGAAGGAGTGTGTCGGTTTTAGTGGTGCTGTATTTCTGGCACAGTGTGGTGTGTGCAAAGAGAGAGAGATAAGAAATTGGGTGACGTGTGGCATTGAGAAAAACAATTATAACAATTAGTATCAATTTGCTAGGTGATAATGGTGGCCACAAAAGAATTGGAATCTAGGATTGATTCTTATGAAAAGAACCTATCCGATCATCAAGAATATGTTCAACATTCTTTGGAGTCGGTGCAAAAGTCCACTAAAGGCCCAACGATAGCATTTGCAGCCTCAACGCATCTTTACCACATGATATGAATGTTGAATAAGCTGAAACGGTTGTTTCAACATTGGAAAGGGCACAAGTTCCATTTCCTTCACTTGATGGATCAAATTTTCAAGAATGGAAGGCCAAAGCGGAACAATTTTTTGAATTAGAGGGAACCCCTAAGTCACAGAGAAGTTGTTTATTGCTTCTTTCCATGGATTGTAAAGCTTTTTCTTGGAAAAGGCATTACATGTAAAATGTTAATAATGAAGGGAAATCTTGGCAACAAATTCTTAAAAGATGCGGGTTGCAGATTTGATTCCAGCGATGTTGATGATCTTATAGTTGATTTTGCAAGACTGAGGCAAGATGGGACCTTGCTTGATTATCTTGAAAGATTTGATACATTATTGGCTCGGGTAGCGATTTCGAAAGAGTTGGCTTTAAAGTTTTTCCTTTCTCGACTAACCGTGTAATTAGAAAAATTAGTCAGGGTGCATACTTCGGGTTCTATGCATGAGGCAATTCGTATTGCTAGTTTACAAGATAAGTTCTTCAAGTTATGACACAAGTTTTCTTTGGGTAAGTCATTTCCTTCAGAATTTGGGGAGAGAAATGTTGTTTGGGGGTTTGTTATTTCTTCTAGTACTCGAAATTATTCTATTACTACTTTAAATCACACTCAAAGTCCGCATCCCTCTTTTGCATCATCCTTGAGTGAACGTATTGCTAAAGGACTTTGTTGATTTTGTTTTGAAAAGTAGAATAATGATCATAAGCAAAAGTGTCAAGTTTGGGGCAAGATGAATGCTATTTTCAATGCTTAAGAACATATAGCCAAGGACTCTACATCCCATTCAGAGGGGAGACATACACTGATATTATGGATTAGAGTCTTGCTTTAATCAAGGATGAAGATGTTCGTATTTCATTGAATGCTTTACAAAGAGTAGCTGGAGGTAACAACTCTGTAGTTGAAAGGATGGATTAAGAGCAAGTTGTTACGTTTTTAAATGGATACAGGTAGTACTCACAATTTTATAAGTACTAATTGGGTTAAAGAACTTGGACTAAAATATTGTAGTATACATACTTTTCCAGTGATGGTTGCTTTTGATAAGGAATTATTTGTATCTAAAAGTTGTCCTTTAGTGCAGTCAAGGTTCCATGATCATGTTTTCAAAGCTGATTTTTTGGTGTTACCTAGCAACACTTTTGGGGTTATTCTCGTATGCAATGGTTCAAAACATTGGGTGAAATTAGATGGAATTGAATTGTGGTCAGTTAACTATGAAATTTGAGCATGAAGGAAAACTAGTTTGCTTACAGGGGACATTCCTCCCTAGATTTGTGTGAACTCGCTCGAAAAATTAAATCATCCAAATATTAAGATGTATTATTGTCTCTACAAGCATCAATGTGCTATAATGTTACAACAGATCAACCTTTAACCACTTTATCTTACGATCAAGATTCAGATTTACAATAGTTGTTAGGATCATTTCCTCGATTATTCAAGGAACCTACGTCTTTACCACCTAAAAGGCGATACGATCACCACATTTTTTCGGTTGATGACAAACCATTTTGTCTTAAACCTTATCGGTATCCACGAGTCTAGAAAGAAGAAATCAAGAGGCAAATGAAGGCTTTGTTAACCACATGTTTCATTTGGGAAAGTGGCAATTGTTATGCTTCTCCTTTGGTGTTGATTAAGAAAAATGATTATTCTTGGAGATGTTGCATTGGTTTTAGGAAATTAAATGCCTTGACTATCAAAAAAATGTTCCCTATACCCTTCATTGAAGATTTATTGGATGAACTAAGTGGTGCAAGTTATTTCTCTAAACTGGACTTGAGGAGCGGGAATAATCAGGTTAGATGGCAGAGGTTGATATTCATAAAAAGTCACCCAATAGCTTAAATTAGTAAAGCCATGGGTCACAAATATCAATTACTTTCATCCTATGAAAAGGAGTTTTATGCCATATTGTTTGCAGTGAAGAAGTGGAAACATTTTTTTTGGGTCAACATTTTATAATCAAAACTGAATAAAAAGCCTTGAAACACTTATTGGAGCAAGCTCCAACAACTTTAATCCAGAATTGGGAATTGGAGAAGCTAGTGGGGTTGGATTTTAGAATTGAATATAAGGGTAAGGATTTTAGCATTAGATACTACAATTTTTCATGTTGCTTCAAGCTTACTTTTGGAGGCTCAAGACTCGTGGAAACATGATCCTAAACTACAAAAATTTTGGATTAGGTTCAGTCACGCCGCAGACCTTACAAACATTACACTTTTGATGGATTGATTCTTTGGAGGAAAAGGAGAGATAGTTGTTGGACCATATTTTGTAATAAGAAGAAAAGTTTGGGAAGGTTACTTACGTTGTGTTATCAAGGACTTACCAAACTAATGGGTTGATCATTTGTCTTCAGCTGAATTATGTACTACCAAATTTCACATAGCAACTAGAATGACACCATTCGAGGCATAATATGGTTATCCTCCTTCAATATCCAATATCACTTTGGAAGGATATTCTCTAGTCAAAGCGGTTGATTACACTATAAAAACTAGAGAGTAGATCACTAAAATCTTGCACCTCAATTTACAAAAAGCTCAAATCATAATGAAACTAATTGAGAATTGTTTATATAAGGAATTTCATGTGGGAGATTTGGTCTACTTAAGATATAGCTTTATAACCAAATGGAATTAGCCAACACACCATTCCATAAGTTGGCTACAAGATATTATGGACCTTTTCCAATCTCAGAAAGAATTGGTACAGTACACTATAAACTTGAACTACTTACTAGAACTAAAATTCATATTGTTATTCATGTTTCTTTATTAAAAAATTATCACGGTGATCACATTGTTAACAAGGATCTTCCAGCCTATACTGAGGATGGGGACATTCAACTTAAACCATTGGTTGTATTGGACAAAAGAATGAAGAAAGCAAATAACCCTATTACTAAGGTTTTAATTCAATGGAAGTAATCCTCGTGATGCAGTTTGGCATGAACTACACCAATTGCAGCAGCAATTTCTAGATTTTGATTAGGCTGTTCCAAGGCCTTCTGGTCAAGTCCCTTCAATAAGGGGGATAATTGTAATAACATTTATAGCGACAACTGTCAATACAGAATTTAATAATTATGTTTAGTTCAAAAACAGAATTATATGTGTTTTGTAGCATGCTTTTAGGGAATAATGAGAAGTTCTCCATTTTTTGTATCCTTTTACAATCTTCTTCGAAGTTGTGAGTGAGTGTTAGTATGTTGTTTGATGTGTGTATTTCAAGTAGGCAAAGTGAGGTGTTCAGTCCAATAGAATCCGTGAGGGTATTATACCAACAAAAAAATGAGTGTTTATCGTTGTGTGAGAGGCCACCGAAGGAGTTTGTCGATTTAGCGATGCTAGATTTTTGACACATAGTGCGGTGTGTGCAGAAAGAGAGAGAGAGATAAGGAATTGGGTGATGTGTGGCATTGAGAGAAACAATTATAACACACAAACTTGTCCATAATTAAAAGTAGCTAACCCAATGGCTTGGGCAAGTTTGGGAGAACAAAGCACGACCAACTCACGATGTTTGTCATAAAAAAAACTACATAAAAGACAATTCAAGAGAACCTCCATATATAAACCTTGCACTCAATTGGCTAAGGTTACACGGATTGAAAATCGAAAACCTATCTGATTTGATGGAGCTTGAACACGGAAAATCAATTATTTCGAAGGACAAGGGACCAAAACCGATGTAGACAATTCTAGGAGAAGGAATTATTCAAGGAATTGAAAGAACTAGGGATTCCAAGGGAAGAATTGATTCCAAACTGTATTGAATTAGGAGAGATTTAGCAATTTTACAAACGAATCTGAATTAATAATTCAGATCATCATCACTTCATATTTAAGGATAACTATCCATACATTAACAAAATCCTTGTCCTCAAGGATTAAAATATGGATACTTCCTTTGGAGATCATAGAAGAACTCCCAAGTAGCTTCGTTGGGCAATTGATGCTTCCACTGAACTAGGACCTTGGTAACTGCTTTGTTGCTTCTCTTCAAGTCATTTAATCAAGAATTTATTATGACACTAGTATCATCCATAGGAATAGAACTTGATGTCACATCCCACAAGTCTTTTGAGTTGAGAAACATGAAACACTTCATGAACTTTAGAATGAGCAGGAAGCTGCAACTTATATTGCCATTGATCCAATTTTATCTTCAATAAAGAATGGACCAAAATACTTTGGAGCTAGCTTAGCATTTTTTCGAAAAGCCACAAAGTCACAATATCAAATGTTTGATTACTTATGTGTTTATCAGCTTGTTATTTCATCCTGTTTTGTGCTCTTCTCATGTGGAACTTAATCAGTTTCAATGTTTCTTCTCTCTTCTGCAAACTTCTATCAACTAGTTTTATTCTTAAGTCCCCCGATAAACAAGGAAGATAAGCTAAAGGGTTTTAGGCTAGCCATAAACTACTTCATAAGGACTAGCTTTCATGATACTGTGATAAGTTTATTATACCACCACCTAGCCAAAGCTAACCACTTTGAACAATCCTAAGGAACATCTTCGCACATGCATCTTAAGAAGGTTCCAAACACTTATTAACGTCACTTTGTCTATCTGTTTGAGGGTGATAGACAATATAAAGTTGGACCTAAACACCTTGAAAACCCATTAAATATGTTGGATACCACTAATGTAGACAATTCTAGCAGGAATTACTGAAAGAATTGAAATAACTAGGGATTCCAAGGGAAGAATGGATTCTGAACTAAATTCAATAAGGAGAGATTTTGGAAAATTTACAAATGAATCTGAATTAATAACTATCACTTATATATTTAAAGATAAACTATTAACGACATGGTTATAAAAATCGCGATTTAACTTGTTCACTTGTCTGAGTTTACATTCCCACTCACCCCGAGCGAGTTAAATCGAAACCAAACACGGTTTTGGGGTAAACTCGGTAGACTCGCGGTGAACTTAGTTTAACTCGTGAGTCTGTCTCCGAGTTGGTGAGGCCAAAGGGTTTTTCATTTAAACCCAAAATGTTGTCGTTTGAAACAAAAAATCAAATAAACTGACCTTTTTCACTGGCATTGAAGCTCGTGCATTTGAGGTTTAGTTTCGTTGTTCATTGCCTTTGTCGTGCTCGCTAGCTCGCCTTGTTCTCTGTTTGTACGGTGGTGGCTTTTGCGGTCGCATTCAATGGTGGTGTTCATGGTCAGGTGCAGTAGTGGTGTTCGAAGCAGCGTTTGTGGTCGCGCGCGATGGTTGCTTTTGTCGTCATGCGGTGGTGTCATTCGTCATCGTGCAAGTCTATGATGGTGATTTGATATCAGGTTAGAGTCGTTCATCTGAGTTGCTTTGTTGCAAGGTTTTCTTTTTAAGTGGGAGAAAACGTGGTGCAGAACAGAAACTTTAAAAAAATTAATTTGGGTGCATCTGTAGATTGGGAGAAACTTATAACTTATAGTTGAGATTTTTTTTTTCATTTGGCAGATTGGAACAATGCATCACATTGTGAACATTTTTATTTTTATTTTTCAAATGAATTTTGTTTCTAATTTAAAAATATTTCATTTTTCAAATTCATCGTCTTTTAAGGAATATCTGGGACTGGATCAAATTCAACTAGGGGCAATCCAAGTGCATATTCATCTATTAAAAGTAAAAGTAGAAATGCTCCAGGAAATAGATCAGACATTGGATGGAAGCATGTGATAGATGTTAATGGGAATGGAAAAAAAAAAGTAAATTGTAACTATTGTTCAAAGATTGTGAGTGGAGGAATATTCACATTCAAGCATCATCTTGTTGGAACTAGGGAGGATTATGAACCTTGTGATTCTATTTCAAAAGAAATTAAAAAAATTGGTGAAAAAAGTTGTCGCAGAAAAGAAAATGAGGGGGTTGAAGAAAGACAAAGTATATTTGGTTCTAAGGGAAAAGAAAGAGTTGGTGGCAGTAGGGGGGAATTCAAGCTACCATAAATCAAATGATGAAAAAAGGTTATAAAGAAGAAGTCGATGCTCAAGTTGCTGAATTATTTTACAGAAGTGTATTCCATTTAATATAATTAAAATCCCACTTTTGCAAAGATGTGTGAAATGATTGGGAAATATGGAGTGGGCTATGAACCCCCATCTTATCATGATATTAGAGAGAAGTTCTTGAAGCAAGCAGTCAACAAAATTGATTTAATACTTCAAGAATACAAGGATGAGTGGAAGAGAATAGGTTGCACAATTATGTTTGATGGGGTGAACAAATAAAAAAATGACATTCTATTTGTAACATCTTGGTGAATAGTCCTAAAGGAACTATTTCTCTTCATCCATTGGACACCTCATACATATAAAAAATAGCATATAAAGTATTTAAGATGTTGGATGACATCGTTAAATTTGTTGGAGAAGAAAATGTAGTGCAAGTGGTGACTGATAATGTTGCAAATTTCAAGGTAGCTAGAGAGTTGTTGATGCAAAAAAGGGAGCATTTGTATTGGACCCCAAGTGTTTCACATTGCATTCATTTGATTTTTGAAGATTTTGAAAAGAATTTGAAGGTCCATCAAATTACTATCAAGAAAGGAAGAAAGATCATCACTTACATTTATGGCAGATCAATGTTAATTAGCATGTTGAAGAAGTTCACAAAAGGAAGAGACTATAAGGCTGGGTGTGACTAGATTTGCCATGGCTTATTTGACTCTAGCTTGTCTTCATGAATTGAAAGCATAATCGTTGACCATGTTCAGCTCTAAAGAATGGAAAACAAGCAACTTTGGAATTTCACAAGAGGGGCAAAAAGTGGAAAATGTGATATTAGATAGTAGGTTTTGGAAGGATGTCTCCACGTGCCTCAAAGTGGTGGACTCAGATATGAAGCCTGCAATGGGTTTCATATATGAAGTGATGGATTGTGCAAAAGGAGAAGATTAAGTGCAACTTTAATCATACTTAGAAAAGGTAAAAACTCTATAGCTTCTCTCTTCCAAAATTTAATTACTTATTTGTGAAATTATTTCTAATATATGATAGTTGGTATTGAATGTAGCCAAGATGTTTGGAAAATAATTGATGCAAGATGAGATAATCAACTTCATAGGCCTTTGCATGCAGCTTCATATTATCTCAATCCCCACTTCCATTATGAACCTGAGTTTAGAGTTGATGATTATGAGGTGAAAGAAGGGTTGTATACGTCCATGAAAAGATTGGTTAAGGATGTTGCAGAAAGAAGACAAATTAATTACAACTTGTTGATTTTCATTATGCTAGAGAACTTTTTGCAATGGATGATGCAAAGGAATGTAGGAAAGCACTACTTCCTGGAGAATGGTGGGAGATGTTTAGGAATGAAATTCCAAAGTTGAAGAGGTTTGTTATCCGAGTTCTAAGCTTGACTTATATCTTTTCTAGATGTGAGCGTAATTGGAGCTCATATGAAATGGTAATTTAAGTTATTTATAATTCCTTTATTTAGATTATATATTCACTAAATTTCCTATTTAATTATAGGTTCATACAAAGAGAAGAAACCATTTGCATCAGAAAAAAGATGAATGATTTGGTTTATGTCATGTGTAAATTGAAGTTGAAAAATAAGCAAATTAGAAAAACGATTGCTCTTCCCTTTGATGATATTCAATCATATGAAGAATGGATAACTGAGAAGGAGGGAGATGATATTGATGAGATTGAGTAAGTTCAAGGTGCATATGATGGTCAAAATGTTCAATTAGATGGAGCAACAAGAGATCCAATTCTAGATGCACTTGATCTTTGATAATATAACTTTTGATGCCAATGTGCATGTACAATTTTCATCAGGGGAAGATGATGATTGTGATGAAGATGATGATGATGGAGGAGAGGATGATATCATTAGAGGATTGGACATAGAAACTTGATATTTGTCCATTTCTAGTTATTTAATTTATATGACTTTAACAATTTAACTTTTGTAATATTTGTATGAACTTATTTATTTGAGGTACTTGAAAGTTATATAATTCCATTCCCTACTAAATGTAGTTATTTTAGTGTTGTGGACTTAACTACTTTGATTAATTATGTTACTAAAATATTTGTTTAATATAAAATAAACTCTACGTAGACTCTCAAGTTTGACAACCTTGATTAACGGTTTCTAACTACAATAGAAAAAACAGAGCTCCACGGAGTAGAAAAAGGCATCCCTAGTCATGATTTGAAGATTAGGAAACACTCATTAATACCATGCAAGAGCTTGTCTCTACATAGAGAAGGGAAGAAATGCAATTTGTTCATCAAGAGAAGTGTGCGTCAAAGCCAAATACTATTCAGCTTGAAAAATGCAAGCAAGTGGTTCATAGGCATAAACGGTTGGAAGGTGGATCTTCATTGGACTCGGGGTGTGTAGTAGTTGAGGACCACCCTTGTTGGAAGATTGTTGAAGAATCTAATCATGATCACCATCTCCATTTGAACACTTCCTTGAATTGTGTTTGCATTAGAACATCTGGCCATACATTACTTACTGAAGTAGTTCATCATTTTTTGGAGGCATAAGACATCAATAAAGAACCAATAGATATTGATGAAGGATAAATGAGAAAACCTTTATCGAGCAAAGGAAGGTCCAAACAGAAAATTCAACAAATTCTTCACTCCGCAAGCAATTGCCCAATGCACCAAATATACTCTAGTGGTTAACCATCCACATGGTTCACAGCAAAACAGAATTAAGGGAAATTTAACATCAACAGTAGTCCTTCAACTAGACGGGGAGCCTTTTTGTCTCTAATTGACCTAACATCCTATGACAGATTAGGCCCAGCTTTATACTGATCAGCGTGGCCCATATCTACTTTATTAATAACAGCAGTGAGCATATCTTAAGTGACTATGGGTTTGCTGTTGAACTGGTAAATCATACATTAATGCACCAGTTGGTCCCAAACAACTATACAATGAAGTGTGCAATGCATGAAATTGGGTGTGAATGCATGAAATTTGGATTCACTACATGATAAGACATTCCATCAATGTGCAATTTAGTATGAGTGAACATGACAAGTACACTTTTTCAAATGATACAAATTATTTAATATATAAAAAAATGAAAGGAGATATTTCAAGAATAAAAACCTTTGGAGGTCTTCTCATGATATACACCATTGTCCTCAATGATAAGATGAATGTGTTCTCATTGTAATGCAAGGAATTAAATGTACCCTCTCTAGAACCTATGAGACGGCCATATCCAGGCTCGTTATAGTATGGCTCTGAATTCAAGATTAGACCCTGTATAGAGACCAGAACCTGTAAAATTGTTGAAACATCTGGAATCCACTTCTCATACTTATTGCCAGTCCAGGTGTTAAGTAGACTAAGGCAAACTTTTCCACAACTATATAAATTTGGGTTGAGCCGAAGCCCACAAGAGTGGTAGTGGACTTGCTGCATTGAAAAATGCCCTTGATTAGACTTGAAAAGAGAAAAAAGTGAACATAAAAAAATGTGCAATTCAGATACAGTATCCTCAACCACAGACCGGGGGTACAGTGGGATAGGTACTTGGGAAGAAAACATCAAAAAAGAAAAGGCCATCATGATAAGGCGTTCCCTCTGCTCCAATAATTACTGCCCTCAAAAGATCTATTCTTGATTCATAGACTCTGACAAATATTGAATCTGATCAAGATAAAATATAGTGTCAAAGAAACAGCAAGGGAATGCCCGAAAAGCATGTAGCACATTGCTCATAATCATTCCAAACATGATATACAGCCATATTAACTTCTAGTTTCAGACCAATTATATCTGGACTCCATGAAGGAAAACAATGATAACCACTGTTTCATAAGTATATATATAATGAAGCTATGCAAATGGTCTTTTTATATGACAATAAGTATCCTTATCATATTAATAACAATCACATGATAAGATCCATCAGCTCAAAAAGAAAACAATTTAATAAAATACAGAGTGTGACTTGATGGAAAATGTTTTAGGCATTATTACAGGAATATTAAACAAACTCTCACCCGGTAAATCCTTCTCCAATGACTTCCACTCTTCCTGGATTCTTTTAGCACAACTCTGTGGAATCTATTCAGGAAATAAATTGACATCAAGCCTAAATAATTAATATGAAAACAGAAAAAAGAAAGGAATGCATTAAAAGGTTACCTGTGTCCCGGAACAGCTGGCGTTAACAAAGTAATGATCTGAAGTGTTTTCAATGGTGTCAAATTGTTTAAAATTTTGAAATTTTCTCAAAATTTCGTCTCTAGCTTCATCAGATATTGTAGCAACAGTATTATCGGCAGCTGCAGCTGCTTCATTATTTCCATCTCCCACAGAACAATGAAGCCAAGAGTTATCAAACAAATGCTCGGGAGGAGCATGAAAAGGAACAAAGGGACCAACAAAACTTGATTTATATTTATAACTAGGGACTGCCGGAAAATGAAAATCTTTCTTTAACCACATATCGTTACTAAATCCAGCTCCAGGAAAATGAAAAGAAGATCCAACAAAATTTGAATGATGTAAAGTGTTACTTCCAACTGCTGTCTTAGAATTTCCAAAATGTCCCCAATTTAGTACCTCACTTACATCTGGCAGTTTCTTGGCCTCAAAATTGTCTACAAAGATGTGGTTAGCAGGAGCACAATTAGATTTAGATGACTTCATTCCAAATGCCAACTTTAACTTATGCTTCCTGTGTTTTGGGGCATTTGATTTCTTCTTACTCGGGCAAGTTACCAGAGGGGAAGATGACTCTTGTGCAGAAGGGTGCTTATTCATTTTAACTTGCAAATTAGAATTACCTGAAGGTCCTTGGGTTTCAAGGTTAGTAGGCTCTAATGTTAATGAAGGCTGAGATAAATCAGTCACTTGAGAATTGTAAGCACCAGACTTGGTATGAGACCATGGAGGCAACGAATCATTGTTAGTCTTTTTTGAACCTATATCATACTCTGCCAACCAAGGAATAGGTACCTCAATTCCGGGAGGTATGTCCACATTATCAAAATGTGACTGTAGTAAAGCATATTGGTCTACGTCCATGTAATCATCCGAAAACAAATCAGAGTAGTCATCATCATCACATGAGCTGTCAGAATTATGCCCATCACCTGATCCAGATTTATCCATAACATCATCAAACAATTCCTGAAAAAAAAATTCAAGCAAAATTTGAGTCTTTTAGAATGTTAGAAAAGATAACAACAACCATTTGTGAGAAACAATAAATCGTATACCATATTTTGATGATCACCATAACCATCATGAATGGTTGCTATCGCCTTCCCCTTCTCAATTTTACTAACTTTATCACCAATTAATACTAATTTAGCAAAATCATTGCCGTTGTGGTCTATGTCAATCACATCATGCCTTATGGCCTACAAAAGTAAAACACAATTAATATACAAGTCTAAGAGAAATATAAATCCCATAGACATAATTGAATCTTAGAAAAAAAAAACAAGAAAACATAAAATTATATAAAAGGGAAAAATTTGTTATTGAAGTGTATGTAAATTCAATCAATTCAGTCAATTCGAATATCTCAGTCAAAATTAGGAAAGAAAGCGACACTGTTCAAAATTTATGATGAAGACATAATTAATCAGCAATGCAGCATGTTAAGACATTCCCAGCAACGATACAACAGGGGAAGAAACAACTAAACAATTAGGAATTGCAATTACAATATGTTAACTGAAAACAACCCAAATTTAAATATGAACACAGCTTTACATGGAACAATACCAGAAAAATTTCTGGGTAACAAAAGAAAAGAATGAAAACGGACAGAAAAACCTTTTATATAAAATTATTTGGCACGCTTGTTAATTCTTCGATTGTTTATTCCTTCCAACAATAGCATAATTGTATCAAAATTCTTGTCGTTATGTTTTTCTGAAGCGTCACCAAAAAAAAGAGAAAGCAGATCGAACTCGACAGCAGTGAAATCCAATCTTAGCTAAATCACCAAACATTGTGCCAAAAAGTCCTAAAACGTCAGCTAATCTTGGTAACAAGAGTGCAACCATTAGGAAAAAAACCTGCAATCTCAAAAGAACATGAACCAATTTACCACACTAAGTTGGTTAACTCGGTAACACATGAACATACCACATCAAATACAGGTTTGCCACATCATCCAAAATCAACATTGTTAGTGTAAAAAACAACAGAAACCACCAACTTGGGCTGATAAACACAATTTCACAACCAGACTAAACAAGTTTAAACTCTGGAGACTAGACTGAAAAAATAAAACAAAAACAACATCACAAACCAAAAAACACACAAAATTTACAATGTTGCAATCAAGACACAATCCCTCTCCCGAAACACAACACCGACAAAGGAAGCTTGTTGCATGCAATCCGACAAACCTCGCACTCAATCAAATGCATGCAACCGCAACATTAAAAAAAAAAACTTTGGAAATCAAAAGCCTCAACTTAAACCCAAATTGATCAACCGGAACACGATCATCCTCCAAAACCCCATATTAGAACAGAAACTTCAAGAATTTAGTCAGAGCTCAGTCTAAATAAAACAATTTGGGAAAAAAAGAAAACTAAATTAAATTAAAGAAAACAAATATCAGTGATGATATATATACACACTGAGATATGCATAGTTGTATACCTCTTTCAGCTTCATCGAATTGGTTGTGCTGGTAGTCACCGGAGGTGGATTCTCGACGTCGTCAGGGTCCATCTCCGGATGAAAAGAGCTTCCGCGGGAACACAGTCGGAGAAAACGACGGCGTTTGAATGAGGAGAATAGAGAGAGTAGCGAATTTGGTGAGAGTGAGTGAGGAAAGGGTTATTACTGTGGAGTGGAGTGAGAGGAATGCTGGTGGATCGTTCGATGGAGATGTCAAAAGGTGGCTTGAGGAGAGAGAGAGGAGAGAAAGAAAAGGGAGAAAACGCAAAGGGGAGAGGGTAGAGAGAGAAAGAGAGGATGCAATGTGAATAGGGTGGAGAGAGAAAGAGAGGATGCAATGTGAAGAGGGCAGAGGCAGGAGAAAGGTTCTTATCAAAGGGGGTTCGCGCCTTGTCATGAACATCGGCATGGCCTGCAACGAACAACCGTGTATATGTGCGTGCGCGATTCTTGTTTTATTTCATTCTTTCGGTTAATGCCCTTCGGTTGAAGGAAACTCGAGAATTTAAAATTGTAAAACTATTTTTTAATTATATGTAAAAAAAAAATCATTATCATTTAACATTCTATTAGATGGATTTTCGTCAATTTTTCAAACAATTAATGAATTTTTTCTTTTCATTAAAATTAAGAATTTTAATAATATTTAATATGAGAATTTTACTGATATTAACAAGATTTAATAAAAATAATATTTAATAAACTATCAAAATCTTTAGAAATAAATAAAAAGATACATAGTCGATTATAGAACTACTAGTTATTAATCATAAAGATTTAATAAAACTACATAAATCTTAAATAAAAATAAAAGATATTCTTAAAATTAGTTGGCAAATAAAAACTTTAAAAATATAATAATATTGGTTAAGATTGTAAGGAGAACACATAAACTAATTAGGACAAATAAAATATCTCTCTCATTGTGTCCAAAAAGAATTCTACTTTGAAGTCAATTAAAGTTTGAACAAGAGGCGTTTAACATGGGTCCAATGAAACATTTTTCAACATCCTTCTTTTTATCCTTCTTTTTATTGAAGAATCTATTGTAGCATTATTTTAGGAGAATGGATGAAGTTTGTTTTTTTCTTTAAGATGTCAACAAGATCAAAATTTTAAATGTTTCTTTATTTTTGGTTTTTAATAAAAGAAAACTAATATTTGAATAATCAATTTATCATTAAAAAATATTTAACAAATAAAATTATTTATATAAATGATATAAAAAAATTATCTTTTATTATTATTTAACATACCTATTATTTATTTGTTTATTATTGTACTGGACAAAACGCTCTGCTCGGTGTTTCGTGGTCGGTGTTCCGTGGTCGAAGCTCGGTCCTCCGTGGTCAGAGCTCGGTGCTTGGTGTGGATAGGTCAGCTCGGCTGTTGGGCCTATAAAGTGGGTCATGTGTTTGGCCAGCTTTGTGAGTAAGCCCATTGAAATAGGTCTCTTATAATTTAAATGTTACTTTTTAAAATGTGATTAATCTCCATATTAGTTATATTCAGAGAAAAAATTTACAACAAAAAATCTTCAACCCCAACAACAATATCTATAGTAAAAAATCTACAACAGAGAGAAAATCTATAGTAAAAAATCTACAACCCAACATGACTAAGCGAAATCTGCTACAACTGAGAGAAAATATCCAACTTAGCATGACTAGGTGAAATCTACATGGACTAAACGGGTCTAGCTTGGCTTCCAGCCTTAGAATGAACTAAGGCTGACCATCCTCTAAATGGGTCTAACTCGGCTAGATTCTAGCCTTAAAATAAATTAAGGTTGATCATTGACTGAATGGGTCTCGCTTAGCTAAATTTCAACCTTTGAATAAACTAAGGTTGATCATCGACTGTACAGGTCTAGCTCGCCCAGATTACAGCCTTATAATAAACTAAGGTTGATGATAAGTCTCATATTTCATATTAAAAGAGAGACACTTATGGATATTTATTGATAAGATAGCTATAATTTAACCCCTAATTTAGGAATTTAAACTTTTTATACATTTTTGTGATTAAAACAGTTTATTTCCAAATTTGTGTAAATTTTAGGATTATAAGGGAAAATAAAGTTGAAAGGGCTAAAGGAGAATAGACAAGATAAAAAGGGAAAGTTAGAACATTGGAAACTCACTCAAAACTCGCCCAAGCAAGCTCACTCTAAAGGAACTCGCCCAAAGCTTGCCTAGGCGAGTTCACTCTAGTGAATTGGGCTTTTTCTCGTCAAACTCACCTAAGAAAGTAAAAAATTGCTTAGGTGAGAAGTCACTTAGCCCAAGACCAATTAGGTTAAATATGAGGTGTGAGGCATAACCCCAAACATCATTGGGAGAATAGAAAGAGATAGAAAACCCTAGAAGAGGCAACCATTAAGGAGAAACATCCAGGATCTTCTTTTCTTGCTTCCATGCTTGTAATGGTCAACATGAGTGGTTAATTCTTTCCTTTGGAATTAGGAGTAATATGTTCAAACTCTTATGTATTGAGGTGATATTTATCTATAGTATTTCAATTCTTGATTGATGATTTGCATTATCATTTTATTTTTTTTCTCAAAGCTTGAATTATTCATGATTCCAACCTTAGAATAAACTAAGGTTGATCATCGATTGAACGGGTCTAACCTAGTTAGATTCCAGCCTTATATTAAACTAAGGTTGACAACCAACTAAGTAATCGGTTAATATCCAATCATGGAAGCAACGAAACAATGAACTTCAAACAACTAAATGATTAAAATGAACTACGTGAGAGTTGAATGTTGATCTTCCAAGGTATTTAATATTTCCCTACACTTAATATTTTTATGCATTAATTCTAATATTTTCACGTGCCTATAAGGAAGTTAGCGTTTTTAATGTTTGTATCTTCCAAAATCAACATTTTCGTACACCCATAGAATGCTTAGTATTATTTAGACCTTATTTGATATTTTTTTCAAATGTTGTTCCTTTAGATGCGCATACTTAATGTTTTCATATTCTAAAGTAAAGATATTGTGATACTTTAAATGATAGAATAAAAACATCATCATAACACAACATAATGTATAATTCTGAGATAAATATTATTAAGCTTAAGACTTAGAAGCTCATAATGTAAATTGCAAAAAAAAAAAAGAACCCTATTCTTCTTTCCCCAGATAGCCATTTACAATGACCTTACAAGGGTCCATGACAGAAAGATCCAGATTAGGACAAAATGATAAGGAAAAACATGGCCTTAAACCAATTAGGAACAACTTATATCATAATTTATTTCTTGGTTTTTCGTTGAATAAACCTCTTCGCCTCGTCTATTTGGATTGAGGTTGGGGGATTGTGTATCGATAGTTCGTATGATCTCCTATTAATAGAGAATGTAACTTATATAAAGTCAGTTATAGGAACTATTAATTATTAACAAGAGAGATTCAATAAAAGTACCCAAATCTTAGCCAAGAATAAAGGGATATCTACTAGTGATACTTGAAATCAGTTGAGAAGATACAAACTTTAAAATTAGATAATATTAGTTAAGATTAAAAGGATAACACACAATTAGCTAGGACCTATAAAATACATCTTTCACCATGAGCAAGGAGACTCAACTTGAATGTTATTGTTTGAAGTCATTTAAAATTTGAACCAAAATAATAATAAGATAAAAAAATGATAAAATTAAAACATTTCACTGTTATTTTTATAAAAATATTTGTTGGATTTATGGAAAATTCATTATAGTAATCAATAGTTTAAAAAATAAGTAACAGGCATGTCTAAAAAATGTATGTTTAATCATATGGATGACTTCTCTATCTTGAATCTTTTAGGCGCTAACACCAGACCTAGTAAGGTATGTTCCTTTGCAAGTGTATTAGGACTTCCTTATTGTGGGTTGGATTAAAGTGAACATTGATGGTAGCTGCTCGGGGATCTCTAGACCTTACTGCTTGTGCGGGTCACGAATATATTGGTGGTTTTTCTATTTGTTTAGGGAATCAGAATGCCTTGTCGTTGAACATGATTAGAGGGATGAGTTCATAAAGCTTTGGTTGAAGAGTGATTCTACTTTGCTCTGTCAAGCTTTTTCTTCAACTAAAGTGGTTCGTTACACTTAGAGGCAAGTGTTGAAGGTGTATGCCATTTTGTGTTGGCATGGATTTCAAATTTTCTCATATTTTTGTTGATCAAGAGTGATCAAGTGCTTTGATGAATCCAAATCCAAGTGTTTGATGAAAGGCTAGTGTTGCTGTTGTTTCTTGGTGGGATCTGGGTAGAATAGAATGTGATCCACTCCTTTGTTGAATCTAAAACTGATGTGATTTAAAACCTTTTTTATATCAAGTGTTTTTCCAAATAAGTGAAAAACAACCTGTTGTTTTTTCGAATCAACCGGTTGTTTTACTCTTAGAAGTTTTAAAAAGATTGAAAATTGTTTTAGTTTTGTTAACTTAACTGTCAAACCAAACAATCGTTGTTTCGTGGTTTCAACCGATTGTTTCTTTGAAAATCCTAACAGAATTCAGTTTTGAATGATGAATCTACTTTAAATGTTTTTTCAACTGAAAACGCTCCTTCATTGATTGCTTTGACCAATCTTTGGAAAATATAAATGGTTTGTTTATATTTTCAAACAAAGCAAGAGAAATAGTTTTAATTTTTTCAGTTGTGACAAGGTTGATTCTAAGATTTGAACATTCACATTTTCAAAGAGAGTGAAATAGGATTGCAATTGTATTGAATTCAAATTGTACTATGAAGAGGTGTAATCCTTTCTAAACCTATTGTATTTCGGGTGTTGTGTTGCCAAGGAGTGTTGTGTGTTCTTGAGGTGGTCAAGATCAATACTCTTTGTGTGTTTTGCCAAAGGTAGTGTGTTTCTTGAAGGGTTCAAGGTCACTACTTTAGTGGTTTGTGTTTTGTAATCTGGTTTGATTGCTTAGTGGATTACCAGTGGTTTTCTGGGGACTGGATGTAGCTCTTGGCTTAAGAGTGAACCAGTATAAACTATTGGTGTATCTCTGATGGAGATAAAAAAAGAAGAGGATTTTACTAATGGAGGAAGAGGCCATCCACCGAAACATTTAAGTTCTTCCTTCTAGTCTTTCAAAAATTAAAGGAGAATTAAATAAAGAGAGGATCAAGCCCAAAGCCAACAAGAAGACTACAAGCATTCTAGAATGGGCTCCAATTAATATCTTTCTTTGTAATTTCTTTTATATAAATTTGTAAAACATATAGGAGTAGTGTTTAGGAAGGTACTAAGAGGGAAACCAAAAACACACCTCTTTTGTAAGTACCTTAGGCGTTAGTTTTTAGGAAGAAACTAGAAAGTTGTCTCTTCACACTCCTTTAGGCACTAGAATAGAAGGAGTTGGAAGGTGACCTTTCAAAAGCTTCTCTTGTAATTTGTGATCAGCCCTCTCTATTATAAAAGGGGTGCTTAGGTCTTTGAAATAATAAGATTGATTTTTGAGAGTAAAGAACCTCTACCAAATTGGTGAGTGATTGAGAGAGACTTGTGTCTTCTTCTCTTCTAGTCTTATCTTGAGTGAATTCTTGGGCTCTCAAGTGGCGGCAACAACACTCATCTTGAAGCCAACCATCCTTCAAGTGGCGTGCACATTCCAAGAGATTCATCCACATAAGTCCATTTTTCCCTTCATTTCAAATTACCCAATTTTGTTCTACTTGTTTGTTTTCACTTTCAATCGGTGCAATCTCTTCCTTATGATGTCCTCTTCCATTTGCTGCACTTATATTCAATTTTAATCGGTGCAAATTGGTTGTTCTTGCTATTTTGGTCACGTCTTCCATGGGTATAAATACTATATGTTGTGTTCTTGAGTTTTTATCCATGGGTTTGTTGTTCAAAATGGGTTCCAATGTGATTTTGGCTTGGTTTTTGTGTTTTGGTGAGTTCTTGAATGTTAAGAACATTGATCCATTTCTTAAAAAGTGCCTAATCATATTCCAACTCTTGTTGAATCCATAACATGTTCATATCATATCTCTATCATGTTAGTGGAATCACATCAATCTCTCTCTTACTCTGAACTCTTTTAATTTTTGTTTTAAGCTTTGCTGATACAAACAACCGATTGTTTCGAAGAAACAACTGATTATTTTTCTATTGATTTGTTGTCTTAGTGCTTAAATTCTTGGCAAACTTGATTCCTGTTCTGGATTCACACAAAGAATTTTGTTAAACCTGAAAAGGTTTTCAAAAACCTCTATTAAACAATTCATCCCCCCTCTCGTTTAAGGCCATATATTCTAACAATTGGCATCAAGAGCTTAGTACTTGAAAAATATTCAAGTTTGATCTTAAAATCTTTTCTCTATGGCTGAAAAACTACCTTTTGAGGAGGGTGCTTCAATTAACAAACCATCTTTGTTTTTCGGTTTGAATTATAAGTATTGGAAAGCTAGAATGAAAATCTTTGTTGAATCTATTGATCAAGGAATTTGGGATGCAATTGAAAATGGCCCTTTCATTCCTAAATTTGAAAAGGATGGATCTTTTACTAAAAAACCTTGGTCCCAATGGATTGATGAAGAAAGTGAAAAGGCCAAATTTGTTTAGCAAGGATATACTAAAGTTGAATGTATAAACAAAGAAAAGAAGAACTTCAAGAAACATGAGATGAAAGGAAAATCAAGAAAAGCTTGCAATGATGACTCATCAAGCACCTCTTCAAGTAAAGTTGAAAAAGCCAATCTCTGTTTGATGACTAAAAAAGAAGATGATTCAAGCAGTGAAAGCAATGTAAGTTCTTGGCCTCCTTAACGCTGAAAACTATAGTCAATTGCTTCTAGCATTTAAAGAAACTCATGAAGAAGCTAATCGATTGGCTCTCTTGAGCAATCGTTTGAAAGGAATGAACAACTGGCTTGAAAACAGAGTCAAGGCACTGAACGAAGAATTGGAAAATTCAAAAATAGATTTTGAAAATCTTGAAATGCTTTACAAAAACTCTTCTTGCAAGTGTGACTTTCTTGTTTGTGAAAATTGTGAATCTCTAAAAAAGAAGGTTCACTACCTTGTAAAAACTGTGGATAAGCTTTCAAAAGGTAAATCCAACTTTAAGAGTGTCTTAGCATCTCAAAATTGTGTTTTTGGAAAAGTTGGATTGGGTTTTAATCTACAAAACAAGTTTTCAAACTCTTTTTCAAAAATGCCAGAAAAACAACCGATTGAAAAATCAAAACAATCGGTTGTTACATGTTTTTACTGCATGAAGAGAGGCCACTAGTTAGGTTTTGTAAAATTAGGAAATATTCTGTTCCTAAAGGCATTATGAGATGGATTCCCAAAAATTATGAAGTTCCCAGTGATGAATGTAAATCAAGAGGACCCACATTTGTAAGGGGACCAAATCTTTGCACTTGAACTTGCCTTTTGTAGGGAAAATTGATGGAAAGCATGTAGTTGTGGTACCTGGACAGTGGCTGTTCAAAACACATGACTGGAGATAAATCTAAGTTTGTGAACATCATCTTCAAACAAGAAGGGCATGTGACATATGGAGACAACAACAAAGGAAGGATTCTTGGAAGAGGCTCTATAGGAGACAAGAGTATCTTGCTAATTCATGATGTCTGTATGTGGAAGGACTAAAACACAACTTGCTTAGCATTAGCCAACTGTGTGACAAGGGTTATCAAGTCATCTTCAAGCCAAACTCTTATGAAATCTGCCTTCCCAACTCAAAGGAGGTAATGTTGATTGGTAAAAGAATCAACAATGTCTATCTCTTAGATATCTCTTCTCCTTGTTCCATTGGTTGTCTTCTTTCTAAACATGATGAATCGTGGTTATGGCATAGAAGAATAGCTCACATTCACATGAATCACTTAAACAAATTGATTTCAAAAGAACTTGCGGTAGGGTTGCCCAAACTTAAGTTTGAGAAAGACCACATATGTGAAGCATGTCTCAAAAAGTTAAAAATTCCTTCAAACTTAAAAATGTTGTTTCATCTTCAAGACCCCTTGAGCTGCTTCACATGGATTTGTTTGGCCCTTCAAGAACCATGAGTCTTGGTGGCAACTATTATGCTCTTGTTATTGTTGATGATTTTTCTAGGTACACATGGACACTCTTCTTGGAATCAAAGAGTGATGCTTTCTCTGCCTTCAAAAAGCTTGCTAGAAGTTTACAAAACATAAGAAACAACAACATTGACTCAATAAGGAGTGATCATGGAGGGGAATTTCAAAATGAGAAATTCAGCAAATTATGTGAGAAGACAGGGATCTTGCACAATTTTTCTGCACCAATAACTCCTCAACAGAATGGTGTAGTGGAGAGAAAGAACAAATCTCTTGAGGAGTTAGCAAGAACCATGCTAAGTGAATCCTCCCTACGCAAGTATTTTGGGGTTGATGTTGTTAGCGCCTCTTGCTACGTGATGAATAGAGTGCTAATAAGGTTGATTTTGAACAGAACACCCTATGAACTCTTCAATGGAAGGAAGCCAAACATTAGTCACCTAAAAGTGTTTGGATGCAATTGTTTTGTTCTAAATAATAGGAAAGAAAATCTGGGAAAATTTGATGAAAAAGCGGACAATGGCATTTTCATTGGCTATTCCTCAAATAGTCATGCTTATAGAGTCTACAACAAGAGGCTCATGATTGTAGAAGAATCTGTTCATGTGGTGTTTGATGAAGTTGATCACAAAGTCTTAAAACCCTCAAAGAACAACACTGAAGAGGATGAACAGAACATCGTTATGCAGAAGCTGGATGGCTGTCCAAAAAAGCAACCGATTGATTCATCAAAAGAACCGGTTGAAATTCTGCAGTAGGATGAGTTGCCTAAAGAATGGAGAATTCCAAGAGATCTGTCAGGGGAAAACATCATTGGGCAGATAAAGGAGGGTGTTTTTACTCATAGTTCTATCTTAAACTTCTGCAAGCACACTACTTTTGTCTCTCAAGTTGAACCAAAGTCAATTGAAGAAGCTCTTAAAGATGAAAAATGGGTGGATGCAATGCATGAAGAGGTGAATCAGTTTGCTAGGAATGATGTGTGGTTTCTTGTTCCCAAGACAGATGAGATGAACATCATTGGATCTAAATGGGTCTTCAGAAACAAGTTAGATGAGGCTGGTGTGATTACTAGAAACAAGGCAAGGCTAGTTGCCAAAGGTTACAATCAAGAAGAAGGAATTGATTATGGTGAAACCTTTGCTCTTGTTGCAAGATTAGAAGTTGTAAGGCTGTTGTTGGCTTTTGCTTGTATGAGTGGATTCAAACTATTTCAAATGGACGTGAAGAGTGCTTTTCTCAATGGAATTATTAATGAAGAAGTTTATGTTGAGCAACCACCAGGCTTTGAAGATCATCAACATCCCAATCATGTTTTTAAGTTGAAAAAGGCACTGTATGGGCTTAAGCAAGCTCCAAGGCAGTGGTATGAGAGGCTTAGTAACTTTCTTCTGTCTCATGGCTATGAGAGAGGGATGATTGACAAAACTTTTTTCATCAAGAAAGCAAATTCTTAAATTATTTTGGTTCAAATCTATGTTGGTGACATCATTTTTTGTGCTACCAAAGATAGTTTGTGTGAGGAATTTGTAGCTGCCATGCAAGGTGAGTTTGAAATGTCCATGATGGGAGAGCTTTCATTCTTTCTTGGACTGCAGGTTAAGCAATCAAAGGATGAAATTTTCCTATGCCAATCAAAGTATTGCAAAGAAATCCTCAAGAAATTTGAGATGGAATGTTGCAAAGAAGCTAGCACACCTTTGCCTTCAAGCTGCTACATGTATGCAAATGTTGGTGGAAAAAGGGTAGATCAAACAAAATATAGAGGTTTAATTGGTTCTTTACTCTATCTCACAACAAGTAGACTGGATATCATGTTTGTCGTGTGTCTTTGTGCAAGGTATCAAGCAAATCCAAAGGAATCTCATCTCAAGGCTGCAAAAAGAATACTCAAATATCTCAAAGGAACAACCAATGTTGGTCTATGGTATCCTTCTTACTCTCCTATACACTTAATTGGATATTCAGATTCTGATTTTGTAGGGTGTAAGTTGGACCAAAAAAGCACAAGTGACACTTGTCATCTTCTTGGATCAAGTCTCATTTCTTGGCATAGTAAGAAACAAGCTTGTGTATCTCTTTCTACTGCAGAAGTCGAATACATTGTTGCTAGAAGATGTTGTGCACAAATTCTTTGGCTTAAACAATAGCTTGCAGATTTTGGTTTGAAGATCAACAAGGTTCCTTTGCTTTGTGACAATACGAGTGCTATAAATCTCACCAAAAATCAGATTCAACACTCAAGAACAAAGCACATTGAGATTTGTCATCACTTCATAAGAGTTTGATGAAAGGTTGGTGTATGATCATAACCTGCTATGATTTATGTAGAATACTAGTTGATGTATGATCATAACCTACTATGAGAGATGCTCTGGATTGCATAGTTTTTTGTTTTGCAAGTGCAATTTCATATTCAATCAAGATCAACACAAGCAACAAGGGATTTGTGTTCATCAAATAGGGGGAGATTGTTGATCAAGAGTGATCAAGTGCTTTGATGAATCCAAATCCAAGTGTTTGATGAAAGGTTGGTGTTGTTGTTGTTTCTGTGTGAGATCTGGGTAGAATAGAATGTGATCCACTCCTTTGTTGAATCTAAAACTGATGTGATTTAAAACCTTTTTGAAATCAAGTGTTTTTCCAACTAAGTGAAAAACAACCCGTTGTTTTGTCGAATCAACCGGTTGTTTTACTCTTAGGAGTTTTGAAAAGGTTGAAAATTGTTTTAGTTTGGAGTGACTTAACTGTCAAACCAAACAATCGGTTGTTTCGTGGTTTCAATCGATTGTCTCTTTGAAAATCCTAACAGAATTTAGTTTGAATGATGAATCTGCTTTAAATGTTTTTTCAACTGAAAACGCTCATTCATTGATTGCTTTGACCAATCTTTGGAAAATATAAATTGTTTGTTTATGTTTTCAAACAAAGCAAGAGAAATAGTTTTAAGTTTTTCAGTTGTGACAAGGTTGATTCTAAGATTTGAACATTCACATCAAGCTTTGGGTTTTCAAAGAGAGTGGAATAGGATTGCAATTGTATTGAATTCAGATTGTACTGTGAACATGTGTAATCCTTTCTAAACCTACTGTATTTCTGGTGTTATGTTGCCAAAGAGTGTTGTGTGTTCTTGAGGTGGTCAATATCAATACTCTTGGTGTGTTTTGCTAAAGGTAGTGTGTTTCTTGAAGGGTCCAAGGTCACTACTTTGGTGGTTTGTGTTTTGTAATCTGGTTTGATTGCTTAGTGGATTATCCAGTGGTTTTCTAGGGACTGGATGATGGAAGAGGCCCCAACACCAATCCATTGAAAGGCCACCAAAATGTCAAATTGAGGCAACCACTAGAGTTATGGTCAAAGAGGGGTCAAAAGGACACATTCTACATGTCATAAACTCTAGTGTAGAATAGTTTTTACATTTTTTGTTAAAAGTAGCATAGTTTAATTCTTTTGTATTTTTGTTGAAACATGCAAAGTGGTACCTAATATGCTAACCTAAGTTTAATTAGAGTTTACTACTCCTAATTAAACTTAGGTCCAGCCCACATTTAGCCTAAGTGGAGCGTAAGGTTCTAGAACTCCTATCACATGGAAGAATTCTAGAACCTACCTCACATGTGCTGAATTTAGGAGCCACCTTCCCATGTGCCAACATTTGAATTTCCCTCCAATTCTCTTTTCATTTTCAGCCCACTCTTGCTATATATATTAATTCATTAGTGAAATGCTGCCAAATTTGTGTCATTCTCACTCTTTGCCTAAAACTTCTTAGGATTAGGCTTTTAATCTTCCGAAACTTTCACCTCCAAGTGAGATGGCCTCACCACTCACTCTTCATACTTAGCATGCACCTTCAAGGAGTCCAGCTCTCTACGTGAGATCCTTGTTCCACCATCAATCCATGGAGCTTCCGCAAATTCACCTCAAAAACCGAAAGAAGAAGACACAAATCCATCATTTGGTATCATGAGCTATGGTTCTACAAGAGCTAAGTGTCTTCTTTCATTTTAATTTGTGTGTTCTTCTTGTTTCCGTGTTGTTCTACATTTCTCCACAATGTCTTGTTGTTTTTTGCATTTTAATTTGATTTAGGTGTTGTTTGAAGAAATTCAATCGGTGCATTGTGTTCAAATTGTTCTTGAGCTTCTAATTTTCACATTTGTGTAGGAATCTATATAGAATTGTGTTGCTGTTTTGTTTTTAGTTTGTTTGAGTCTTGTTTGCAATTCTATTCGATTCATTATATGTGTCTTGAGTCATTTTATTTTCTGAATCCAATTATGTTTTGTCTAAGTCATGTTTCTCCTAATTTGTCATCAAATCCATATAGTGCTGATTTTGTTGATAATTTTGGTTTCTTGATTTAATTTGAGTCCAGATTTATAATTTTGTGTTTGTTGATCCTTTGGTGCATTTTTCTTTTAGTTTAAGTTCATATTTGTATGTTAGATCCATACAAATTCATATACATTCACTCCATTGTGTTTTTGAAGTTCTTCATTCTGTTTTTAAATTCCAGAATTAGGATTACTCTGTTTGTCAAATTCTGTGCTGGCTGTTTTTTTGTTAGGAATTTCAAATACGTTGAAGAAAAATTATGAAAATCTGGATCTCAACAGTTTGATGTATTAGAAAATCAAGAAAAAAAGAATCATATCAAAAGACAAAATAGAGAAAAAATGATAAATAAAACAAAAAAGTGTGCATCCTGGCGTCAAAATATACGATAGTTGGACAATAAATTTGAAAGATTTATCACAATTATTTGATGCATGATTTTGGTGTGATTCTAGCGCCAAAAGTTTGCCAAGACCTTGAATCGTTTGTGGTTAAAATTTCAGAATCAAATTCAAAATAGCCAGCTCAACATAAATATTTTAAGTCACGCTTTGTGAACATAAATTTTTCCAGTAGTGCTGTTTTGGTTTTTCTAATAAATTCTTCTGCCTTTCTTTAGGTTCCTTTTGTGTGCTATCCTTTGTTGAGTGCCTATATTTTATTGGCTTGTCTAATATCATTCAAAACTCTTTCTAAGTTGTGTCATAATTCAAATCCATTTGTTGTAGTCCTGTTTTAAAATTTAAATTGTTTCTTGCTTTCATTTCTTGACCTCTAAATTGTTGGTGGATAAAATACAATTGGTGCTTGTTAAGTGGAATTGACTTTGTGGGGAGTCTATCTCTACTTAGTAGGTACTATTTTGGAGATTTTAATTTTCTAATCATAAGAGGTTAAGGCAAGGAGCTGCAACAAATACAAATACAAATACAAACACATACACTTTGTAGAACACAACAAGGAAGATCAGTCACAAGCCAAAGAGTGCATAGTTTAGGAAATTTGAATTTTATTTTGTGTAATTAAATTTCTTTGTATTTCTTTGAGTTGTAATTACATTCAACCTTGATTAATTAGTGGATTAATTGCGTGTAGACGGTGAGTGTGTCTTCAATGACTCCAAGTGTCTAGAAGCCTCACCTTAGGAATCGTCTAGTTTAAAGCTTTGTAGTTAGCAATCTTTAATTTGTGCTTAGTTAATTGCTTTACTTTAATTACTTGTTTTGTATTGTCAAACTTGATTTGCATTGTTTAATTGCTTTGCATTGTTTTCCTTTGCATAAAAATTGACTTTTCATTCCTAATTGTGGTATAAGTAAATTACTTAGAAAAAGAATTGTGTGAAGTCTTGAGGGATAGGTTTTGGCAAGGAAAGACTTGGTACATAAGAGATCCTAGTGATCCACCTCTCTTTCCTGGAAAGCTACCTTCATTAGTTTCCTTTTCTTTCTTAAGGTAAAATACTTTTAAATACAAGCTTTAGTCATGTCAACTCACTCTTCTAAATCTAGTGAAAGTGATATAAAGTCCATTAAAACTCTTTTAAAACAATTAGCCAAGGACTTTCAATCATTCTCATATAGACAATTGGAACATGAGTTACAAATCAAAGAATTGAAAATGACTAAAGAAAAGGATGAAAGCTCTCAAAAATCTAAAAAAATATATTCACATACATCTAGTTCTCACAATCATGAATCTTTTGGGGAAGAAAGTCTTAGGATAAATGAATGTTATCAACCACCCCCTAGGAGAACTAGAAGAGAAAGAAAAGAACAAGAAAGCACTAAGGAGGTTAGGGTAGATCTACCTTATTTCCATGGGAAATAAAATGTAGAAACCTATCTAGATTGGGAAATGAAGGTAGAACAATTGTTTGTTTGCCATAGAGTAAGTGAGGAAAGAAAGGTACCCTTAGCCATCTTAAGTTTTCAAGGAAATGCTATCAATTGGTGGATTTCCCTAAAAAGAGAGAGACATCTCCACAAGGACCCTCCCATTACGTATTGGAATGACCTTAGGGGAGCCTTGAGATGTCGCCATATTCCCTCATCCTACAACAGGAAGTCAATGGACAAACTCCAAGGACTTCATCAAAAAAATCTAAGTGTAGAAGAATATTGGCAAAAGATGGCGATATATATAGAAAGGGAAAGGATTAACGAAGACAACCATACCACCATAGCTAGGTTTTTAAGTGGTCTCAAACTTGAGATAAGAAACAAAGTTGAACTTTTATTTTATAGAGATTTAAATGACTTGATTCAACTTAGCATTAAAGTTGAAAAACAAATTTTGAGAAAACAATCAAGTCAAAAACAAAGTTCATACTCTGTATCTTATGACAAGGATGAGTTCCAAAGAGGGGAAGAACATATAAAAGAAACATCTCTAAAACTTTCCCAAAACTTAGCCGAGCATATCTCACACACTCAAGCTAAAGAAATTCAATGTTTAAAATGTCTTGGTAAGGGTCATTTAGCATCTAATTGTTCCAATGAAAGATCTATGATCTTAAGGAACAAAGATGAATATAGTAGCCAAGAAAAAGAAACTAGTGAGAGTGAAGAAAATGAGAAAAAGAAGAAGAAAGAAATAGAAAAGCCAAGTGAGGGGTTGTGTGAATCTAGAAAGAATAAGGAATATCTTACAACATCCCTTACAAGCATAGTGAAAAAGGAACCCTTAAAAGGGGATTGCATAGATAAATATGTAGTAGATTATTTTGAGCATGTGCTAAGATATCACCAACAAGTGAGGGTCAAGTTATTTATAGGCATCTACAAAGATAAATTTTTATGTGAGGTAGTGCCTAAAGAAACTTGTCATGTCTTATTGAGACGACCATTGCAAAGTGTTAAAAATTCCATGCTCAATGGTCGTACCAACGAGACTACCTTCACACATAAAAAAGAAATTCTCCATGAAGGAGAACTCATGGGCCAATTTAGAGTTGATAAAACTCTAGAGCTTTTAAAAGGAAATTCTTTTGGTCACCCATGAGGAAAGATGTTCAAAGACATTACCCTAGATGTATTTCTTATTTTAAAACTAACTCTAAGGCAATGTCTCATGAACTCCATGCTCCTTCACCTTTTGCAAGTGCTCCATGGGAAGACATAAGCATAGATTTTATATTAGAACTTCCTAGGACAACAAAAGGTTTTGATTCCATTTTTATGGTTATGGATAAGCTCTTCTTTAGAGAAGTGATAAGACTTCAATGTTTATCTCCAAGCATAGTGTTAGATAGAGAACCAAAATGCGAAAACCATTTTTTGAGGATTCTTTTGGAAAAACTTGGATCTAAGTTGAACTTTTCAATTTCTTATCATCCTCAAACGAATGGTCAAAATGAAGTTGAAAATATGCTTAGAGTAATCATGAGAGACAATCACAACTGTAGGGATAATTATGCAAACAATAAAGTAGTTCACAAGACTACTAATATTTCTTCATTTGAAGTTGTATATGGGTTTGATCCTCTTACTCCTTTAGATTTATTACCCCTTCCTAATCCACATACCTTTGTGCATAAGGAAGGAGTTACAAAAGCTAAATTTGTTAAAAAAATGCATGAGAGGATTCAAGAACAAATACAACAACAAATAGAGAAATATTATGAGAAGTTGCCAAAAAAAATATAAAAACAAGAGGAATGGCAACTTCATAAAGTTGATTTTTATACAACTGCTTCAACTAACTCATTTGCTTTGCTTGATGATTCCCATATATGGAAGTTTTATCCGGGAGGACAAGCATAGTTGTCAAAGCAAGAGGCTGCTATCCGAGATTGACCCTGTGGATCTGAGGATAGATTTTCTCAAGAAGGAGGAGATGATGGACACCATCCAGCCACATACATCCCTCTACTAATGACGAGGACGAAGCCTTGGATTTGAGGACAAATCATTTTCAAGAGGGAGGGGATGATGGAAGAGGCCCCAACACCAATCCATTGAAAGGCCACCAAAATGTCAAATTGAGGCAACCACTAGAGTTATGGTCAAAGAGGGGTCAAGAGGACGCATTCTACATGTCATAAACTCTAGTGTAGAATAGTTTTTACATTTTTTGTCAAAAGTAGCATAGTTTAATTCTTTTGTATTTTTGTTGAAACATGCAAAGTGGTACCTAATATGCTAACCTAAGTTTAATTAGAGTTTACTACTCCTAATTAAACTTAGGTCCAGCCCACATTTATCCTAAGTGGAGCGCAAGGTTCTAGAACTCCTAACACATGGAAGAATTCTAGAACCTACCTCACATGTGCTAAATTTAGGAGCCACCTTCCCATGTGCCAACATTTGAATTTCCCTCCAATTCTCTTTTCATTTTCAGCCCACTCTTACTATATATGTTATAATATATGGCCTTAAACGAGAGGGGGGGTGAATTGTTTAAGAAAGATTTTAGTAAACTTTTAAGCTTAGAATGAAAATTCTTCAAAAAAACCTTGATTAAGGATTCAGTTTTTCAAATCAAAACAGCAAAAGCACAAAGCTGGAAAAACAATCGGTTGTTTTAGCGAAACAATCGATTGTTTATACCAGTTTCAAAATATCAAAACTGAATTTAAAGAGATAGGGATAGAGAAATTGTACACAGTTGTTTATACTGGTTCACTCCAAACAAGAGCTACATCCAGTCATCTCAGAAACCCTGAAGATAACCACTAAGCAATCATCACTTGATCACTTACACCACAACCAAGAGAATGACCTTGAACACCTCAAGAAACACACTCTCCTTGGCCAACACTAAGATTGCTGATCTTGAACACCTCAAGAACACACAGCCAATCTCAGCAAACACATAAAACGAATTGTTCAACAGATTACAAAGATTACACTGTTACAGATGAATATCTGAAATCAATACAAGTAGAATCCTATTCCAGCACCTTGATCAATCACAAAACTCTTAAGCAATCTCAGCACTTTGAAAAACTCTCTTAGAAAAACTTTGTCAAAAGATTCTTAATTCTTAATACTGTTTTTCTGAATATATTCAAAGATATAGTTTGTTATCAAATCTTAACAAACTCTTAAATTGCATTAAAAGATTGGTCAAAGCATTTAATGACTGGAGCGTATACAGTTAAAGCATTTAAAGCTCATTCAAAGAAAAACAGTTTTTCTGTTATGGTCCCAAAACAAACAATCGGTTGTTTCCTCGAATCAATCGGTTGTTTTGGTACTTAACAGTTTTAACTATTTGAAAAACAGTTTTCAATCTTTCTCAAAACACCTAAGTATAAACAATCGGTTGTTTCGACAAAACAATCGGTTGTTTCGACAAAACAATCGGTTGTTTCAACTTAGTTTGAAAAACATTTTACTTTTATAAAGATTGAGATGCTAATTGCTTGAGATTTAATACAAGGGTGGATTACAACATATAAACTACCCCAGAACAAAGCTTAAACAAGCACAGCAACATCAAGCAAAGTAGAGGCTTCAACATCCTTCAAAGGATTTGGATTCTTCAAAACATTGAACATCACAAGGTTCAACAATCTCCCCTTATTTGATGAAGACAAATCCCTGGTGCTTGTGTTGTACCTGATTAAATCTGAAGCAGTGCCTGCAAAAAATAGCATTTATACTATCCAAAGCTTCTTACAGCAGCAAAGCAGTTTATTGCACATTCAAGGTATAAAACATGATAAACAATCGGTTGTTTCTATCAGCAGCAGCAGAAAACACTTTTTATATCAGAGATTTTAACATTTTATGTAATACCAGACAAAGATATACAAGAACCAATAATTCTCCCCCTATTTGTCTTCACAAATAGACTTTAACATGTATCAAAAACAGATTTAAGAGAGATTATTAAGATCAAGAATACCTAACTCATTTCTTAAGAAGAAAAACCTTTCTTTTGGTAATGGTTTTGTGAAGATGTCAGCTAGCTGCAGTTTGGTCTCCACAAACTTCACTTCACAGTTTCCATTTTGCACATGATCTCTGATGAAATGATGTCTTATTTCAACATGTTTGGTCCTTGAGTGCTGAATCTGATTTTTGGTAAGATTGATTGCACTTGTGTTATCACACATCAAGGGAACCTTGCTGATTTGTAAACCAAAATCTGCAAGTTGTTGCTTGAGCCATAGAATCTGTGCACAGCAACTACCAACAACTATATATTCAGCTTCAGCAGTAGAATCTGTGCACAACAACTACCAACAGCTATGCCAAGAGATTAGGCTTGAGCCAAGAAGGTGACAAATGCCACTTGTGATTGACTTAAGAAAATTCAATCCTTTGTTTGTTTAACCTGCAATCCAAGAAAGAAAGATAGTTCTCCCATCATAGACATTTCAAACTCACCTTTCATTGCAGCCACAAATTCTTCACACAATCTATCTTGTGTAGCACCAAAGATGATGTCATCAACATAGATTTGCACAAGAATTATTTCTGCATTTGACTTCTTGATGAAGAGAGTTTTGTCTACCATTCCTCTTTCATAACCATGAGATAGCAGAAAGTTGTTAAGCCTCTCATACCACTGCCTTGGAGCTTGTTTTAGTCCATACAAAGCTTTCTTCAACTTGAAGACATGGTTAGGATACTTGTGATCTTCAAAACCTGGTGGTTGATCTACATAGACTTCCTCATTGATGTAGCCATTCAAGAAGGCACTTTTTACATCCATTTGGAAGAGTTTAAAACCACTCATATAAGCAAAGGCCAACAGCAGCCTCACAGCCTCCAATCTAGCCACAGGAGCAAAGGTTTCACCATAGTCTATGCCCTCTTCTTGATTGTAGCCTTTGGCAACTAGCCTTGCTTTGTTCCTTGTGATCACTCCATCCTCATCTAGCTTGTTCCTGAAAACCCATTTCGAATCAATAATATTCATTTCATTAGTTTTAGGGACAAGAAACCATACCTCATTCCTTTCAAACTGATTTAGCTCTTCATGCATAGCTTCAACCCACTTCTCATCCTAAGAAGGTTCAACAATATATAGAGGAGCTTGGGTCATGTAAGTGCAAGATTAATTCATTAGTGAAATGCTGCCAAATTTGTTCCATTCTCACTCTTTGCCTAAAACTTCTTAGGATTAGGCTTTTAATCTTCTGAAACTTTCACCTCCAAGTGAGATGGCCTCACCACTCACTCTTCATACTTAACATGCATCTTTAAGGAGTCCAACTCTCTACATGAGATCCTTGTTCCACCATCAATCCATGGAGCTTCCGTAAATTCACTTCAAAAACTGAAAAAAGAAGACACAAATCCATCACTGGATGTAGCTCTTGGCTTAAGAGTGAACCAGTATAAACTGTTGGTGTATCTCTCTCTCTTACTCTGAACTCTTTTAATTTTTGTTTTAAGCTTTGTTGATATAAACAACCGATTGTTTCGAAAAAACAACCGATTGTTTTTATGTGCTTTGCTGTTTTAGTGCTTAAATTCTTGGCAAACTTGATTCCTATTTTGGATTCACACAAAGAATTTTGTTAAAACTGAAAAAGTTTTCAAAAACCTCTCTTAAACAATTCTCTCCCCTCTCATTTAAGGCCATATATTCTAACAATTTTAAGGGAAGGAAATAATTGTGCTGATAAATTAGCTAACTTGGGTGTTGATAATAAGTTGAGCTTTTTTATGGTACTTTGTTATGCCTTCTTGTCTTAGTTTGGATTTTCTCCATAACAAATACCAATTTTCTTTATTCCCCATTTATTCCTTTTTATTACATGGTTTTTGGTTTGGTCTTCCCAAATTTTGTATTTCTTTCTTTTCTCTTTTATGTTGTTATGTGATGACAAATGACTGATGGATTTTAAGGGGTTAGGTTAGTTGGGATGTCAAAAATTCATAGTAATGTCTAACATGAGTTTTATAAAAAAAAAAAATAACAACACTGTCAAATTTATTGGATCTTGTGATGATACTATGTGTTGAAGATGGATGAAACTTCTTCTTAGCATGTCTTAGTGTGTTTGATGTAGAAAATTGTATTGTTTGCTTTGAAGATTAGTGATGATGTTATTAGTGGTCATAGTAGGTTAGAGTTAGTTTAAGGTGATGTTTTGCTTGGTGGCCTACTTCATGTCCCTAACCAAGGTGGTAAGATCAAACACAAAAAGTTTTTCAAAGTTCTTCTATCAACTACCTTAAGTTTTCTCAAAATCAGTTTTCTGCACAAATATAAATCTGTTTATTATAAAACTATAGATTCTTTCTACACTGGTGTTATTTTATTAAAGCTTTTTCAAAATTCTGTTAGAGGACCAAAAGGTTTGTTGATGCCCTTTATTATCATTTAAGCTGAGCTGAAACTGGATTGAAAATCATCTTATGCTTTTTCAAAAAACAATCCATTTATTTTAACTTCAACTTGTTCTTTTTATAACAACTTTCAACTGTTTTCTGAAAAATGTTTATAAATTATTTTCTATATAAAGAGAGCCACATCTCACATGTAAAGGTACTGAGTGATCACGTTTTTTAACACATATCAAATATTTTTCTTTGAGAGATAAAAGCTTTGAATGTTTTCTTTAAAGGTTCTCTTAAAAATTCAAGTGTGCTTGTTCATTGTGTGTCTTGGTCAAAGTTTGTGGTTCTGGTATAGGTTTCTTGCATCTTTTATTCATGTGTTTTCTTTCCTTATTCTTTCTTGTATAAAGGTGATTGTATAGACACTTCTTGATAGGGTTTCTTGAAGTGCAAGTGTTGCTGAAATACGGTTTTTCAACATTGTATGTCTTGTTCTTGAAGGGTTCAAGAACCACAAAGTGTTTGTAAGTGTTTTTGGTTTGGTTTAGTGAATTCCGACTTGTTGTGAGGTGAGATTGGATGTAGCTCTGAATGAGTGAACCAGTATAAATTGTGTGTGCCTTATTCTTCTCAATCCCTGCACTCAATTCTGCATATTTGATAATCTGTTATACAAATAAATCTGTTAATTTTAAATTGAATCTGTTATTTCTGGACTGTCATATACTCTTCTTAAAGATTTTGAAAAAGGTTTTTGTTGCTTGTGGATACCTCAATCTATGTGTTGGCTGTTTGAAAAGAGTAATAAAATCTTCAAAATAACTTTGTTAAAGATTCATATTCTTTTCAAGATTGTTGGTTAAAGATTCAAATTTGAATTTTGTGTTGTAAAATCTTTCTTAATCTTTGTTGTTGTTAAAGTGCCTACATTGTTATGGAAAATCACTCACTGGTTTTAAAACTAATCTGATTAAGTTTCTGTTTTTTATATAGTAATCAGAAAATCAATCTGTTAAAAAGAATTAAAACAAAGTACTATAATATTTTTTTTTGTATTTTAAATAATAAAACTAAATTTGATATAAATGGATAATTTAAATATTGTTTGGGATAAGTTTACTACCTTACTCTTGTTCTATTAAGTTTTTAAATAATTTTTTTTTTATCTTCAATGTGATGAATCCTTATCATGAGAAAACTTATACTTGAATATATTTTAGTCAAACTGAAATATATCATAATGAATCATAATGCCTAATCAACTCAAGATAAAAAAAGTTGCATTAAGTTGATGGATTAAAAATGATCCATAAGTTATTTTTTATTTTTAAACAAATGACTTATTGATTATCTTATTTTAGTTCAATAACTTATAAGAGTTTTCCAAACTTATACAATTGCAAATAGTTTATGGTTGATCAAGTCACAATAACCAATGAGCATACAAATTAAATATCAACATAGAAGAGAAATACATATGTATGTATAAATATGATCAAAATATATAAAAGAGTTTAGTGATTATATCTAATCCAAAATAATGAGAATTTTGTTATTTATGGTGTTGAGTAATGGAACCTAAACAAAAAGATGAAGAAGAAATGGACATCAAAGCCATGAAAGGAGTTTTTCAATGGTACATTTTCAATCACCAAAAAATCATATTTGAGATTTGGAACCAATAGGATAACATCACATAAAGTGGCCCATTGAGTAAGACTTGAAAGCAAATTTTTTTGTTCTCTTTATTAAGGCACAAAAGAGTTTAATTATCATAAGACACAAGTCTTAATCTTATAATTTGTTAAATAAAGAGCTTACCACTAGGCTAAAAGTTGTAGTTGAAAATCAAGGCACAATTCTTTTTACTTAAAAGCGTAATAGCCCAAGCGCCACAATTTGAATGTGATTTTGCACACCTGCCCTACACCACGGGATAATTGATGTCGTTTGCAAAATCTCCTCCCTCAACAATTGTCCATTAGGAATCAAACTCGTGACCTTCGTTTTGATACCAATTTTTGGATCGAGCATTTACCACTAGGTTATAACTGATAGTTATGGTGAAACTCTTTTTATTTAAGAGCATAACAACCCAAGTGTCACAATTCAATTTTGACTTGGTCCACCTGACCTCCACTCGGGGACAATTGAAGTCACCAGTAACACATAATATGTTTTTGTATATAATATATACACACACATGTGTGTGTGATTATTTTATCTAAGTCTTTGTTAATATTGAAACTCTCTTGAAAAGACTACAATAAGTTTAGACCGTCTAGGTTCTCCTAGCTGTGGAAATTTTCTTCTCAATTTCGGTTTACACTTGTTATTTCCATTTATTTTTTTCACAATTTTGTAAAACTATACAATAAAGTTTCTTGAATTTTCTCTTGACTATTTGCACTATTTTCGATGTCTTCTCTTATCTCTTAAGTCCACCAAAGAAGTTGCTCCACCTAGGCTTCTACAACACCTATGATCTAATAACAAATATGAAATTCAAACACATGAAGAAATTCAACAATGCTCTCAGTTTTGTTCTTTTTGTATAAGAAAAAATAAACAAAGATTAGGACAACTTATAAAGGAGTAAGAACACACGACCTTTAATGAAGAATAAAAGGACAAGTGCATGAAGATTCACAACTTGAGAAATGAGAACAAAAGCAAGAGAAGAGAACTCTTGAGATTCTCAAATATATGAACTCACAAAGAGAATTTCACTCAATATTCAAGGGTGAGTTTTACAAATGGAGAAGACTTCCTTTTATAGATAGGAAGCTCGACCTAGGAGTATAAGAGACAAAAAATGAGTTAATTTTACTAATCAAGAGTTAACTCCACTAAGCATGATTATTAATGATAATTCCTTGAAATTGGAGAGTACACATGGGTAGTTCCTCGAATATAGGAAAAGTAATGATGACTCTTCTAAGAGTCACATGTTAGGTGACAGAGGACCATCAAGCACCTCATATTGGGCCATTGACAAGGGTAATGGCTAGAAGGGTTGTGGAAGAAGAAGCCAAGAAAAATAAGAGTCTTATTCTTTAGATTTTATAGTCTTGTAAAATAATTCTCTCTCCCTTTCTAATCTTGTAAAAAATGTTAATACAAGTATAGTTATTTTTATCAGCGTGGATACATGTATAGGTATATATTTCGCTTTGTAATTAGTATAAGCCTGTGTGGGCCTCAATTGGGGCTCTTTCTAGTGTTTTTTATCGGTTTTGTCTTAAATTTTTTAGAATTTAAAGGTTCTTAGTGCATTTAGATTTGTTTCCTCTTTCACGTAAGAGAAAGTATTTCTTTATTTCAACTTTGAAGAAATTTTTTAAAACTTTTGAACTTTCTTTTGAGTAAAAATTATCATACATCTTTTAGAGAAAAACCAAAAATACTTTTAAATTCAAACACTTATGGAGTGACTAGGACTTTAGTTTTGTTGTAGATTTTTACTTGATTTGAAGGGATTTCTTAAAGTTCCTAAATGCCTAGAAGAGGAGGAAAGGGTAACATTGATAGACCTTAAATGACCCTTGAGCATCTCCACCAACTCAACTCTTGGAACAATAAAGACTATAAGCATAAAATCTCCAAAATGAAAGGAGCTGAAGAAGAACATCAAGAACTTCCTCAAATGTTGAAACATATATGGAGGATTTTTACAAAGAAAGAAGAGTTCCAAAGGGAAGAAGACACCACCATGGGGCTAGAAATAAAGATAAATTCAATAAAAATAATATTAGATTTCCAAAGTTTGTAGGTAGTTCCAATCCCAAATTGTATATAGAATGAGAGAGGAAAGTATAATAAAATTTTATTTTCTTATGGAATTTCTAAAATAAACATTATTAAATTTTCTACTTTAGAATTTGAAGGTTGTGCTTTGTTTTGGTTGAACCAAATGACTAATGATATTGAGAAAGGGTGCCAATAGTCAGTTGGGATGCTTTTAAAGATTGTATGAGGAAAAGGTTTATACCCACACACTATAAAAGAGAATTGATCCTTTAACTTCAAAGGTTGAAGAAAGGACACAAAAGTGTGGAGGAGTTGTATAAGGAGATGGAAATTCTTCTTGTGAAATGAGGTAGATGAAGGTTTAGACCCAACCATGACAAGATTCTTAAATAGGATAAACCAAGATATTCAAGATGTTGTGGAATATTATCATTATAAATCTTTGCAGGAAGTTGTCCACAAAGCTAAGAAGGTGGATGTTGAACAAGGTGCTTTGATGTCTCAAAATCCAAGAGGAATGCTTGAAGACCTTGCTGTTGGTTGTGTGTGTGTCTAGAAGTATTTGAATTTGTTAATCCACTCTTTATGATGATCCATGGTTAATTGAATCTTAATCCTTTTGAAAAATATGTGTTTTCTAAAGAGTGTGAAAATTCAACCTGTTGAAATGTCGATTCAACTGGTTGCTTTACACTTAGTGGATTTTGAAAAGGATTTGAAAAGCATGACTTTGTTATCAAACCAATTCAATCGGTTGTTTCAAGAGTTCAACTGGTTGTTTTTCTGAAAACTTAAGTTGTACCAATTTGTTTTAAATGATTCAAATTGCTTTTGGTTCTTGAATTAAATGCTTTGACCATGTGTTTGGAGTATAAAAGGGTTGTTTTACGCTCCTAGTCATAAACTAAGAAAAAGGGATAAAACAAAATCAGTTTTCAAGATTTTAAAGAGCTTTTGGATCATCTCAAAGTGTGGAATAGGATTGTCTTGTAATTCTGAACTTTAATCTTTGATTTTACCCAGGTGTATTCTATTCCCTTCTTCCTTAATCATTGTATTTCTATGTGATCTGGCGTGGTGCAATTTTAGAGGGTTGTTCTAGAAACTGTGTTTTGCCAATGAGTGGTGTGTGTTCTTGAGGAGTTCAAGATCACTCTTGGTGTGTGTTGTGTACTCTAGGTTTGATTACATGGTGAATTCTCAGTGGTTAGCTGAGAACTGGATGTAGCTTTTGGTTAAGATTGAACCAGTATAAACATCTTGTGTGAACCTCTCTATCCTTACACTCTTTAAACTGCTTTAGCTTTGATTTTCTAAACTGCTAGTATAAACAACTGGTTAACAACTGGTTGATTTTTTTGGAATCAAACTAAAAATAGTTTTCTCTTTGGCTGAATAGTTTTCTAATTGATTGATTCTTCATAGTCATTCACTCTACCTCCAATACTTGCAAAAATCTTTTAAAATCAATTCACTGCCTCTTTTGTTTAAGGCCTATAATTCTAAGAGTGGAAACTCAACTTAAAAGGAGAAATTCCTATGAAAGAAACTCTTCGTATTCCACATGGAATGATAAGAAGGAAGAGGAAAGGTCACACCAAGGTAAGTATTCAAAAAATAATCATTCTTCTTCTTCTTCTTTATCTCACAAAAACTTGCATTTTTTTTTTCAAAGTACAAATCATAAGTCTTCAGTCTTTTGTTCTCTTCATTATTCATGTGGGTTCTTCACTGTTCTGAAATGTTCTTCACTGTTTCGACTTGTTTCCTTCCATTTTCATCGATTAATTTGTTTTTTACCATTTAATCAATTTATATTCATATTTAATCGGTTCAAAACAATTCAATTCCTTCACTGAACCGAAAACAACAAAAATTCATATAAGTTCTTTGGTTTTTAGAGTTGGGTACATATGTTGTTGCTGTTTTTGAGTTTTCATCAATTTTAATCAATTAATTTTTTGTTGTTTTCAATTTATAATATGTGTTTGTTGTTGTTAATGCCTTGTTTCTCCGTAATTATCATTAATTCATGAGTTTAGTTGAGTTCATTAAGTGTTTGTGAAATGTTTAGCTGAAATGCACATAAGTTATTTGATATTTGCGAATGTATTCCTTATTGCATAGAAAATTCTTATTAAAGTTGAATTTGCTCTATGTTTTTCAATTACGACAATGAATCTAGTGAAGAGTTTGAGCTAAAATTTTGTGATCACATCTCTGTTGTGTTAGCTATTTGGGATTAAAATTTGAACATAAAATTTGAACCACGACATTTTACATAAATCCTAGAAGCACCACTGCCATTGCAGTTTTAGTACTATTTTTTGTTTTTGAATCAATTCTAGTGTTGTTAGTAGGTTCCTTTTGAGTGCTATCTTTTCTTCTTGAACATTAATTGTTGTTATTTTATTGAACTTCATTTTATTCTTGTCCAGTGCATATTATGAATTTGAGTTTAGCCTTTTCAAATTAGCTTTTGTTAATTTTTTCTCTTTTTGAAACTCTTAAATGATCAAGGTGCATTAATATTGGAAGGTTTAGAACCAATTCTTCAGCTTGTTTCAGAGTACTATCAAGGGACAACAAGATTCAAAGAAGGAACTCAATCAATTGAGTGATCCAAAGCACTAAGCATTCATCAAAGTTTCAAGAATTAAATTGTAAATTGCATTAGCTTGCATATAAGCCACAAAATGGTTTAACTCACAAAACTATATCTCATAATTAAAAGTCAAGAAAATTATGAACATATGACTCAATTTAAAGTAAACTAAAAAAAATATTTCAAAATAGTAAGAATGGAGAAACCTCACACCTAGGATTCATCTGCAACCAATCAAAAGAACAAAGGCACAAAATAATTCAATCCATAATCATAATCATATTGCACCAAAACTGCACAGATGCATCCAACCAACAAAATTAACAATAGTCAATAGCAGTTCAGCTGGTTTTGAACTTGTATGCCACTGTTTGTTGAATTATTCCAACTTTACATGTTGTAGTTCAACACCAACACTTCACCTGCCTCACTCAAGAATAAAATCCAATCTTCATTACATGAACATCTTTATTCAAGCTTTTGAAATCAAAATTAGATCGAAAATTATTTCTTCAAATGATCAAAGCACTCGTTAGACAATTCAATCAATAATTCCACCAAACAACACCACATAATTGATTCTCGCGTAATCTCCAAATCACCTTTCAATATTACTGAGTGCACTGTTTTGATCACCATATTCACTAGAATCGCTGGAATTTGTGCATCAATCAACTCGTATTCTCTTATTTTACTCGTGTTTGCATTGATTAATGCCAACGACACAACACACTTGATCACTAATTACTGATTTTATTGTAAAATTGAGATGCAACAGTTCTTTGTTGTTAAGATTCAGTCACACTGCAATAGTTGCATTGTTTCAAGATGAAGAACCGCTAACCACTGTTCACTGATGAAGCACCTATTTCTAGAAATATCAGAAAAAATTGTTCACCGAGATTGCACGAGACAATGATAAGTTCTTCAATTCTGTGATCTCGAGAACAAATACTTCACTCGAATTTCACCTCTCTTGTTTATTCCAAAGATGAATTTTTCGACGAACACTCAACGAACACTCAAATCATGTTTCACACAGAAAAATCACCATAAACCTTTATTCAATTTCACGTGAATCATGAACAATTACTCAACAAAAAATCATTCGAGGAGGATTCAAATGGACAATTGTAACACAAAATCAAAGAACCACAGTAAGAATGAAGAATGCATAACAAAAAATCTCATGCAACTGAAAAAACAAATTGCTATTTACACCATCAAAAATGTTTGTTCGTACCACAAAAAATTGACATTAAAATAGAAAGATTGACAAAATAGAAAATGCGGAAGGGATTAGAGATGAAGAAACTTCAATCTATCTTAATTGATGCCACAATCAAGCGGAATTGATGAGCAGAGAAAGATTCGCTATTTTGAATTGGAAAATCAAAATAAGAACCAAGATTTCTAATCAAGAACTTAGAAAGAATTCTCACTTTAAAAATGTGAGAAAATTATGAGTACAACGGTCTAAAAAGAGCTTATATACTATGAACCTTGTACTTATGAGCCTAAATACAAATAAGGCTCATCCAACAAGTCTCTCAAAACTAAAGTCTAGAAAGTCTCTAATTACAAGAAAAATAGAAACATATACAAGGCACAATATAAACAAATAAAAAAACAATAACAATGTCCAATAGAGTCCCAAAACCAAAAATTTAACAAAAGTACAAAAATTCTATTTTATCTCAAAGCCTAATTTGTGGTCCTTAAAAAGGTCCATTATTAGTTCATGGCTGACCCTGTTCAAGTATTCTTTCAAATGAAACTCATGGATTAGCAATGATTCTTTGAGCTTATAGCCACTCTTAATTGATCTCGTTCAAGTATTCTTTCTACATGTCACTTCTAACTTAGACAAGTATTCTTTCACAAGCCACTTTTGGCTTAAACAAGTATCATTTGAACAACAATCACTCCTAGCTAATAACCAATCATTCTTTACTAAACAACCACTATTATATAACTAGTGATTAACTAATCATAAACGTTTACTCACTAGAGAGGTTGATCATCATCTATTGATGGATATAAGATTGATGTTCTTTCTTCTTGTTGAAGTGAACATTAATAGTTTTTTTCTTGAGGCTATTTGTTGGCTTATAAATTTTCATAGTGTTTTTGCACTGTATCACATAATCTCTTACTTGCTTCTTCGCCTTGAGTTGCATTATATAATCTATTGAAGAAAGTTGCCATTGAGAGATTGCTTCTTTCTAACCATTTAGCAACTTCAGCTCTTTTCGATTTCTTTTTACATCTAAAAAGCTTGCTCGAGTACGATGCATTAAATTCATTCCATATATCATTAAATGTTCTCTTCTCCTTTCATGTAATCTTCCCTATAGTTGGATGAGATTTTCTTCCCTTTGAGAGTGTGTCTTAACTTGATTTTGCCTACTCGTGCATAGTCATACAAGGTAGATAGGCTTTTCCAAAGTTATCAATGCTTAGTATTAGGAAATTTCATAAGAAAGACTATTTTAGCGTAAACTCCAAAAAAAATTATGTTGACTTTGACTTATACTACGTTTAGCATATCTTTTTTTGCCATATAAAAAGTGATAAACATTCTCCACAACATAGAATAAGTATATATGTTTTTATGTGATATACGAGGTTAACTTATTTTTATGTACTTATCATCTGATCATACATAAAATAAAACTAGATAAAATAAAACTAGATTGTAAAATATTGTATTGTTTGTATCATACACTCTAATGTATGAGTAAAATAATATGTATTATAAAAATATTTAAATAATTAATTTTCATTCAGTTCGATTTGAATTATAGTTCTGAAGTTTCAAATCCATACGGTTCTAAAATAATATTAAAATTAATTCAAATTTTATTTGTTTTAATCAATTATCTGTTTTTTTTCAGTTTTCAATTATTTTTTAATAGATTTTTAACAACATAATAAATAAATAAATTAGTATGCAACATATATCTAAATTATATTTTATATTTATCTATAATCATTAACCGTTAATAATGTAGATGTTCTTTTATTTATTTATTTATTTATTTATATATATAGGTGTGTTTTTACAGTTATAAATACAATCAATTTTATTAATTACTATAAAAAAAATTATTAAATAAAATTTAATTTTAAAGACAAAAATAATTAGTCACTATATTGACTAGATTAAAGATTTTTCTATAAACTAAAAAATTAGTGGTATTTAGAATAGTTTGTATTATTAATAAAAATTTACAAAATAGTTTCTAAATTGATATCTAACTATTAGCTAATAGGGTTTTAACTACAAACTCTTATTAGTAGCTAAAACTTTAATAGCTAATTTAGATACCAATTTAAAAATTATTTTATAATATTTTATTAATAATAAAAATCACATTAGATATTAAAATTAGATATTAATAAGTTTTTAGTATTTAATTTAATTAATATAATGATTAATTATTTTTTATTTTTAAACTTAGTTATTATTTAATTGTTATTGTATGATATGTAAGAAATTGCTTACATAGCAGTCTTAAAAGATTTATTTTATAACTAGTTTTATTAACATAGTTTTTAACACTTTAATATAAATTTTAGTAATAGATTTTTATTTTAATAATTATGTTTTTTTATTGTCATATAAAAAAATGGAAACAGCATGTAATGTGTCTCCATTAGTGATATATAATGAATTTTGATCATTTATGGGTATACAAGAGCAATTGCAAAACATATATAATTGATAATTTTCTTCAGTAAAACACTATTTAAAATACAATTCCTTTGTTTCTCATTATTAGAGTTGTTATTGCATGGTGTGCAGTTTTTTTGTTGGGACTGCAGAGAATCTTGATTCTATAAATTTATATTGATAGCATGTTTTTTTTATATAATTTTTTAAAAAGAAATATTGAAATTTAATTTCAAATTAAAAATCAAAATTAAGAAACTAAGAAGCATATATTATATTATGTGTGTGTAGGAGGGTGATAAACACACATTTTGGTTTGATTTTGAAGTTGGGAAGCAACATGAGTGAAAATGAGTAATTTATATCGAGGCTTATGGTCACTATGAGTATAAACAGAGATTAAGATTTGAATAAGGATAATGATGCACTAAGAAGAGAATTGCCTCTTAAATAATGTTGCAATATGTGAGGGACTATACAAATTTTATACGTTAATTATTTAAATGGATAAAATTTTAAAATTTATTGACTAACACTGAAATTTGAGTTGAAATCTAATTACACTAAAATCGTGTCAGATTGATATAATTTCAATTTATATATAGTGTCAACTTACACAATTTCTTCGTGTCAACTTGACACGATATACTCTTTTCGTAATTTTTTAAAATTTTATTTATTTTGATAATTAACCTATATTAGATATATTCTATTGTGTTGTAATGTCTGGTGAATCTTTAATTAGTTGGGTGTTAAGAAACTTTGTTTTGAGTGTTTTGTATAAAGGTTGGAGCACCTCTGAAGTACCTCATTTTATTTTATTTATCCAAGAAAGAAATATTCTATTTGAATAAAAAAAATCTCTAATGAGATTTTATGCTATAATAATTTTATTACTCATGCTTTTACAATTTTCTTACATGCCTTTGACAGAAAGACTTCATTCTTCTCATACCCTCTCCAAGAGCACATGGATCAGCAGCAAAGGTAATACGAAGCCAATCTTTCAGCCCTACTGCAGTTCCTGCAAAGAATGCACACTTTTCTTTGTTAAAAAATTCATTTTACCAAGTTTGTTTGGGAATCATGCTTAAGATAACTGGTATTTTAGTTTGTACATTACAAAAAATAAATAACTAAATGCTATTATAATTAAAATTTATTTTTCTGCATAAAGGAAATTACTCTCCAAATAGGAGATAAGGCAGTACCTGGAAGAATGATCACAGATTCCTCCTTTGCAAGTTTGAAACAGAAGTCTATATCATCACTAATATCTTCTAGAAGTGAAAGGTTTAGTTTCACCTGCATTCAAGAACAAATAATAAATGAGTTCCCCTGTTAAGACATTTATTCTCCTCCCAAAGAACCATAAATTGATGAATCCTCAGTTTCTCACCATCATAGCCATGGACCCTTCTGGTCTATAAGGGCAAAAAATGCATGGAATATCCTTTATCTCTGTGCAACATATATCTGCAGTATGCCTTAAATTGTCAATGGTTTTATTGAAGAAAATCTCTTCAGTATTTGCAATTATCTGAGGTACAGCAGCCTGTAAAACCAGAAAAGTCACCACTTAGATAGAAGAAATAAGTAACAGATGAATGCATGCATGCAAGAAAATTCTGCTTAACCAAGATGAAATGCTGACATATATCAGCAACACCAAACCAAATAACTTGGATTTGATAGCAGCAACCCTTGAATACTAGTCTAGTCTTTCATCAGTTAAAACATGTTTCTTCAAGAATGCTTCTCATAATTTCAATTTAAGGTATACAAGTTTTGAGTTTAAACGTTTCTTTCCTTTCATTGTTTTATATTTTTTACTTTTGCATAAATGAGATCGAGTTCCCTTGATTTGAAGCCATGCATCCATTTATGTGTTGAAAATAATTGTGCAAGAGAAAGTTACAAAACCTGGATGAAAGTGGCTGGACCTCCCAAAAGATCAAAATACTTTTTAATGCGCTCAACTACCTGCATAGGAAACATGTGGTTTATGAAATCGCATAAGGATGATGAAATAATATTGGGTTCAAATCAACGATAACAATAAAATACAAGAATAAGATTGGAAGAAAGAAACTTTTATTTAATGGAAGGTTTTATATATGGAGTCTGATCACAAATAGTGCATCATACCATATATAAAAAGCTCTCTCTGTATAAAACATAAGAAATGGAATAATAGAAAATCATTAAGCAATTAAGCCTAAACATCAATTAATACATACATTAAACGGTCTATCTAAATTTAACACTACTAGACGCTCTCTAAGTAGACAGGTCTTTTGTGTTCTTTACTGAACGCATGATTTGAGAATCAATCATCACAATGCTCCACCTTAACTCCAAATCATGGAAAAACTTCTGCATCTCCTTCCTTTATCCTCAAAAGAAAATTAATCCACTTCTAACATGGTTTGAATCTCAATCTCGAAAAGAAGTTTATAAACACATTCATCGGCTCTCATATGAAGCTACCTTCACTATCATGACCTCCTCAGACTCAAAGACATCTCTCCTGAAGTGCAATCTAAGTCTATGTATTTAGTCCTCTTGTGGTAGATCTAATGATCATCTACATGGATGACACTTTGACTATCGCAATAGTCACACACTCCTTCAGCCATAATGCCTCATTCACTCCTTCTGTGAGTGTGATACATTTGGCCTCGGTAGTAGATAAAGCCACTAAGAAAACAATGTAAAAATGTATCCAAAAAAAAGGACTTTTTGGTATCAACATTTCTTGTATAGTTTGCGTCTATAAACCTTTCATAGTTTTTTCTCCATCGGTGGATCATCTATACACCAGACGATACAATTCCTCTCATGTACCTCAACACCCACTTGAAAGCCCCAATAAGCATGTCCAAGATCTTCCATGATCCTGCTAATCATCACAGCATGCACCAAATCTGGTATGCTATAGATCATCCTATATATTATGTTCCTTACTCCATTACCATACGAAATAATCTCTCTCCTACCTTCATGTTGTTGCATGTAAATAGTCTCCTCCAAAATTGCATGCAAAAAAGGTGTCTTCACGTCCCATTGTTCCAACCCCAGATTGTACTGGTTATCAATTGACATCAAAATCCTTATCAAACAATATTTTACCACAAGTGCAAAGATTTTGCTATAGTCTACTCCCTCCACTTGTGTAAAACCCTAAACTTTGTGGTCATCTTTTCAACCTTACACTTCTTCTTGACTTTCTTCTTCTAGTTCCCATAAAAGACGCAATTTATTGGGTTCAAATAAATAATAACAAGAAAACACAATAACAAGATTGAAAGAATGAAAATTTTATTCACAAAAAGGTTCTATGTATAAAGTTTTATCAAATATAGTGTATGTACTATACACAAAAAGCTCTCTCTATATAAACCCTAGAAAACAGATTAATAGAAAATCATTAAGAAAATTAAGCCTAAATACCAACAAACACATAAATTATACAGTATATAAAAAGATTAAAAGGTGAGCTACACAGAGTAGAAAGACAAGCACCTTTGGTTCTCTAAAAGTTCCAGATGGATCATTCGTGACGAACCAACCAAGCCTCCATCCAGGAACTATCCATCTCTTAGACAGTGAGCCAAGAGTGAGAACAGGAACAACTGAGCCAAAAACTCCCATTGGCACAAATGGCTTGGCCCCAAATGCAAGGTGACCATATACTTCATCAGAAATCACAATTGTTCCAACCCGTTTTGCAGTTTCAGCTATCTAAGTCCAACATACAAACAATTCAATGACTCCAGTTAATGCTGTAAACTTTCAGAAACATAGTCTCAAAAGAAACCTATAATGTTAGGCAACCAAGAACAAACCTTTTCCAAATGATGGTAACTGTACACATTCCCACAAGGATTGCCAGGATTTATGATCACCAATGCAGCCGTGTTCTGATCAGCACTAGCTTCAACAGCATCTAGATCAACCTCCCAACCTTTCTCTGGAAGCAGATCGTAATGCCTCACTTCAATCCCTCTAAATGCAGCACTAAGTTCATAGATTGGGAAGCCTGGTCTTGGAAGCAAGATGTTTGCACCGGGGCGAGCAAGCATCGCCACTGAAACATCAATGGCTTGTGTGCATCCACTAGTGATGAAAACATCATCACTTGATAATTGGTAAGGAAGGTCACGAGATAGATATTCAGCAATTGCTCTGTCACCAAAATGAAAGTAACTTTAGATGGTATTCAATTTTAGAATAAGGTGCTAAAAATATAGATAGATGAAACAAAACAAACAACCACATGACTTTGTTTCTTAGTTACTAACAGAACTTCATAGGAACTGGAGAAAAAACATATGCATTGAAGCAAAAACTGTTACGCGTGTTTAAAGTTCAGTGACTACCAAACGAACATGTTTATGCGAATAGTACGATGAAACCATGTTTGTTGAATGAAACTGATCCTGGTCCCAATTGGACTCGCTATTTACCAGCAGAGTCAGCTTGGAATATTATTCAATAATAAGAAAAAATGTTGAAAAAATAGTTTTAGATATTGATTATACTGATAAACATGAAAAGAAATGGGGAACAAAATCTGAAATAAGCTAATGGCATCTTGTGAAATACCGAACCAAATGACCAAATGCAAAATCCAAAAGGAAAACGCAAAGTTAAGAACAAATGCCATACAATTTCACACTTGACAAAATTTGATGCAAACCTGAAAACAGTGAGCCAAAGTCAGAACTAACTAACCAAAACGGTCATCAATCTCGACAAATTATAAAAAAAGTAATTCTCCAAAAGTAGACTAATTAAGACTATGTTATCCCTAAGCACTTTTAGAAAAAGAAAACAAAAATTTAACTTACATTTCATATTATAAGTGAGTTCAAACCTTCTAAAAAAGAAAGTAAGCAACAATAAAACCAAAGCTAAACAAAATTGAGAATTCAAAGAGACATTAATAGAGTGACAGAAGTGTTTTAAAGACCAATACAGTTGCATACAAGTTTTGGACAACCAAATTGAACATTCTCTGAAAGATGAACAGGGTTAGAAAGAAAATTTTGAAATTCAGAAGAGAGAGGCAAAGAAGCATAGCATTACATTCGAGCCTGGAGAAGACCAGCAGTGGGGGCATAGCCATTAAACTTGTGAGAGTGAAGAGAGTCAGCAACAGCTTCTTCAACAACCTTAGGTGCGTGGAATAATGTGGTGAGAGTTGGGTCACCCATACCGAGAGAAATAACTTTCTTGGTTCCACCATCCAAATTCTCATCAATGTTTTCCATTAGAAGGCTGAGCATGCCCTTAATGGTGATGGTGGAAGTTGCTCTGGCTTCATGGTGGTGGTTGACGATGTTGTTGTTGTTGTTCATAGCTACAGCCCCAGTTTCCATACTTTGCTTGGTTTCTCTTTGTAGCCTCTGTCTTTTTGGATTTGTAAAGGCCCTAGTGGAGAATTCTGAGTTTGATTTCCCCAACACCACACGTTGTGTTGTTTCTACGCATGAAAACCGAGGTTTTGGCAGTTTATATAGTTGCGTGACTGTCTTACGAACCTTGTTACGTGTCAAAATGTACCTTAATGGTTTTTTTCAGCAAATATGTGGAAGGAACCTAATCATCATCTTGCTAACATGTGAACCTCTGACATTTTACATTTAGGCTTATTTTTAGTACGCTCATATTGATGAATTAAAATAATCCAAAAACTAAAAATAGTTGAACTTTTCAAATTTAATTACATATTTGATTATCCAACTATATAATTTCACAAATCTTATTACATAATTAATTATTTATTGTATTTGATTTGACAAATTCTTCCGGTTCCTGTAACTTCATATCTTCTTATTACATCTTTATATTTTTTTTTAATTTGAACAATACTATCTGAATATGATTAAGAATAATTTTTTTTTTCTTTTTCAAGTGGTTGTGGTGGTAGCTGTTAAGATAAGTTTTGTAGTGTTTTTAACGGTGATATGTGTATTTTTGTTTATTTTTTTGGAAGTCAAAAAATCAAAAAAAAAATAACCAACTATGTGCAAAAGTTGAATACAAAACTTAAAAAAAAGTTATCTTCTCATGGGAAATATGGAATACAAAAAACAATCTTTTCGTAAATCTTCTCAGATACTCAAATGATGAAATTGTTTTCAAACGTTATGGCTGAAAGAGAGGTATGAGTTATCAAGTGGAGTTGAGATTATTTGAAAATATGAGATTATGGTTCGAGTTATTTAAAAATTTTAAAAAAATCAAAATTAATATGGGATGCATGGAAAAGGTATGGAGGCCGAGAAATAATTTTCCTTCCACTTTTATGTATTTCATCAACATGTTAATAGTAAAACGATATTGTTTTGCAAATAGCGAAAATTAATTTATAGAGACTTATTACTTTGTTACAAATGTAATATATTTCTATAATCGGCTAAAATTAAAAAATGTAACAGTAAATTATGTTGAAAAAACACTTTATAAAACTTGTAAAACAATTATACTTAGTAGTAAAATGTTTACATTATTTTATCAAAACTATAAATAAAAATCTAAAATTTTAACTTAATTAGCATTATTAAAAATGTATAAAATAGAGACAAATTAACTTCTTTTATATTTATTAATTTATTCTTTTTTAATTTTTTTATATTTGATTAAATGGTGTATTCAAAAGACAAATAGGTAATTGTTTTATAGTAAAAATATGTATAATGATATCACTTATTTATAGATTTTGCTACTAGAGGAATTTAGGACACGGGACCAACAAAGATTTCTTCATTGGTGATAAAGATATCTTCAGGGAAATTCGGAATGTGTTGTATGCTATATGCTACTACTTTTGCCCTGAGAATTTTTAGGGGAGATTTTTTTCTAAAGTTTAGTTGGAGTGATTCTTTATCCATATGTTTAGGTTTTGAGATTTTAATAAATCAGTTTTTTTTTATAATATCACAATAAAATCATTAAATAAATATTAGATTATTTATTAATAACAAAAATTATTTTAAATATAAATAATTTATTTAATTTTTAAAATAGTATTTAAGTTAGTTTTTAAAATAGTATTTAAGTTGTTTAATATAGTGGCTAGTTATTTTTTATTTTTAGGATTTATGTCACTCTCTTGGAAGGTTGGATGTTTTAGAAATTGTTATAACCTCCCAAAGTTTAGATTTATTAGCCTTTTTTGGATAAATGTTGTTTTCTTTGGGGTTTGATTCAGGTCTCTTTTTTTTTTTTCTTTTATTGATGTTGATGTATTATGGTTGAAGTTTTAATGTATACCAACTTGATTGGGATGTCATGTTTTGAAAATTGAATGTTAATTATTTTGTTGGTTGGAGAGAAAGTTCTTACTTGGTGATTTGGTGGGTCTAATTATTCTTAACCTTGTTTTTGTTAATTTCATCCATTTTGAATTTTTTTTTAAAAAAATGTTTGTTTAACAAAATAATCTTATCGAAAATATAGTTCTCATCTTTTTTATTAAAAACAACTGTAAAAACTAATTGAAGGAAATAACAGAAGATAAAATATTGTAGAAACTGATTGAACCTAATTGCACGAAATTGCAAAATTGCAGAACTGATACATACATTTTGATTTACTTTGAATAATATATATAATAAAATTACAAATACTAGAAAAGATATAAAATAGGAATACTAACAGCCTTGTAAACTAACCATTAATGTAATAATAACGGTAAATAATTTAAGGATAATAAAATCTGAATTAATAACCAACATCCTCCCTTAATTCTGATTTGGAACAACCTTCATGTCCAACATATCTCTTAACTTGATGAAAGCATCGATCTTCAATGACTTAGTGAAAATATCTGCAATCTGATCTTTTGATCTGCAGTATTCCAATTTGATCATGTTTTTCTCAACTTGGTCTCGCAGGAAGTGATATCGAATATCAATGTGTTTACTTCTTTGATGAAAAATCGGATTCTTTGCAAGATTAATTGCAGAGACATTGTCAACATAAATCTTGATTGGAACATCTAGATTAAAACCAATTTGAGTCATGATATTGTTGAGCCAAACTGATTGACAAACATTTGTTGCTGCTACATACTCAGCTTCACAAGTAGATAATGCAACAATGGACTGTTTCTTTGATGACCACAAGCAAACAGTCTTTCTGATCATAAAACAATTACCACTAGTGCTCTTCCTCTCGTATAAATCTCCATAATCATTAGTCTTTACATAAAGACCATGATCTAATGCACATATTTTGAATCCAGTGGCATGAAGAAATGAATCAATCCTTTTGTTCCAAGCTCTTGGTGCCTATTTAAGACCATATAAAGCCTTAGTTAGTCTGTACATCTTCTCCTCTTTGCCAGATTGTATGAAACTCGGCGACTGCTTTGCATAAACCTCTTCATCAAGTGGGCCATTTAAAAACGCAGACTTGACGTCCATTTGGTGAATTTTCCATTGCCTTTGTGCAGCTAAAGCAATGATTAATATCACTGTTTCCATTCGAACTACAGGAGAAAATATTTCTTCGTAATCATAGCCTTTTTCTTTGCTCGAATCCCTTTGCCACCAACCTTGCCTTGTATCTATCAATCTCACCACTTGCTTTCACTTTAATCTTGTACACCCACTTCACATCAATTACTTTGTGTCCTTCTGAAAGATCAATGAGCTGCCATGTATTGTTTTTCTCAATCGCCATTAATTCTTCATTCATAGCCTCTTGCCATTTGGAGTGGTGAATGGCATCTGCAAGTCTCATGAGTTCTGAATCTGCAAGAAAAGCAAAGTGAACCAAATCTCCATTGTCATCAACTTCATCATCAAGATTTACTTTGCAATCTTGAAGGTGTACAACTTGTCGTTGCTGCCTTCTTGGTCGCTTCATCATAATTACAATTGGAGTTGCAACTTCAGGTTGAATTACAACTTCAAGTAACTTCAGGTGCTTCAAGAGTGACTTCATCTTCCACATCATCGTTCAAAACGTAAATATATCATTTTTCGAATCCATTTCAGTTGTTGCATTCCATTGTCATTTCTCATCTTCGGCAAATGTAACATCACAACTAACAATCACCTTCTTTGTCATTGGATTGTACAATTTGTATCCCCCATGCTTATATCCAATGAAAATGGTTTTCTCTGCCTTATCATCCAACTTCGATCTTGCTACCTTGGGGACATGAGCATAAGTAATTGACCTAAATACCCTCAAGTGTTGCACATTGGGTTTGAATCCACTTCATGCCTCAATCGGAGTTGTGTTAGGAACACTCTAAGTGTGATCTGTTTATCAAATATACCGCAAATGTTACGGCCTCAGTCCAAAAATAATTTGGCTTACCTTTCGCTTTAAGCATGCTCCTCGCCATGTCCATGATTGTTCTATTCTTTCTCTTGGCAACTCCGTTGTGTTGAGGTGTGCAGGGACAAGTTATGTTATGCTGCAACCCAAGTTCTTCACAGTGTCTCTTGAACTCATTAGACTTGTACTCACCCCCTCCATCATTACGCACCATCTTAATTAGTCTGCCAACAAATGCTTTAAATATTTTAAAGTAGTTGAATACCTCATCCTTGCTTTTCAAATAGATAAATCCAGGTTTTCCATGAAAAATCATCAATAAAGGTTAAAAAATAGTTATTACCTCCAATTGATGATATGTTCATCGGGCCACAAACATCTATATGAACAAGCTCCAAAGGAAATTTTGCACACCAAGACTCCTTAACAAATGCTATCCTGTGATTCTTTCCAAAAATGCAAGCCTCACACAATTGATCAGGGTGATGAATATGGGGTAAACCGTTCACTAAATTTCATTTGGAGAGATTTTCCAAACTCTGAAAATTTAAGTGCCCAAAGCGTAAATGCCACAACCACGATTCATTATTCACTATTGCATTCAAGCACTTGAAATCACCCTAATGAAAATCTAATGGAAACATGCGGTTTTTTGATAAAAAGTTTTTAAGAATCAAACTACCTTTTTTATCAAAAATTGAGAATTGATTTTCAACTATGTGCATCACGTAACCCTTTTCGGCCAGTTGTCCCATACTCAACAAATTACTTTTCATATCAGGTACATAGAAAACATCATAGATGTACCTGTGATCACCATTCTTCAATGTGATAAGAATTCTCCCTTTTTTAGTGACCGAAACGAACCTGCCATCATCGAATTTCACTTTTGTGTAAAATGAGTCATCTAAATCTGCAAACAGCTCCTTCTGACCACACATATGATTCGTGCTACCTGTATCCAAATACCAATTCTGATTGTTTGGAGTTTCATTTGACGTGGCTGCCATTAGTACTGCATGATCCTCTTCATCTTGTTTGTGATTACTATCTTCTTGAGCATAATTGGCAGCATGATTATCACCTTTTGATCTGCACTCATTTGCATAATGGTCGCGTTTATGGCAGTTATAACACTCCACATTTGATTTATTATACATGCCTCCTCGTCCTACGCGCAAGAGTTATTTGAACTTGGATTGTGATTGGAACCAATGTTGTTTTGCTCAGGGTCTCCATGATTCTGGCCACCACGACCTTTGCTGAAATATCTATCACCACGTCTTTGTCCTTTACCTCGTGAACTACTGTGTTTATGATAGAAGCTATACCAATTGAGGCTTGTGCTTGTAAAGTCTGTTCAATTGGTTTTTCAATCTTATTGTCATTCATCCACTACTCATGCGCTCGTAGGGAACCGGACAATAACCATACTGTCATTGTTGAAATTTCATTGGCCTCTTCAGTTACGACAGCAACATGTTCAAATCTGGGAGTTAAAGACCTCAAAATCTTCTCCACCTTTGCCTGCTCTGAATGTGTTTCACCATTGTTCTTCATCTAATTTGTCAAGGCAAGAACTTTATTTAAATAGACATCAACAGTCTTTGTGGTTTCCATCTGCAACAGTTCATATTGGCGTCTTAGGGTTTGAAGACGCACCCTCTTGATCTTGTCATCACCTTTATAATTGGTTGACAAAATGATTCAAGCCTCACTTGCAGTTGTTGCTCCTTCTATCTGCTCAAACGTCTCGTCATTCATCCTTTGATGGATGAGATACAAAGCCTTCTTGTCCTTCTTCTTCTGGTCACGATGCGTTACTCGTTGCGCCTCAGTTGCATTATCAGTTAATGCAGACACTCCACTCTCAACCACATCCCATAACTCATGATAATCAAACAAAACTCTCATTTGCACACACCACCGATTGTAATTTTTTCCATCAAGGATAGGGACTGATAATTGGGTAGAGTTCATTATTTATATAAAACTTAAAGATCAACACGTAGGTCAGAATTTTATTTTTTTCCTAAACTAAATTCTCAGTTATTTTTATACATTTGAGAAAAAAAAGGTCACTTACTTACAAATATAATTTGAATTCTTTTAAATTTTAAAATAATTCTTACTTCTATTAAGTTCGTTAATATTATGTTATTAGAGTTAATAATGAGATATAATTTACTATAAAATTTGGAATTTTATCACCATTTTGTCATTAAAAGACGTTTTTCTAATTGTTGATTGTAGGGTGGTGTAGTAAGATCATAACACTCGTCGTAAACTCCTTTTTTCAACTTCCTTTTATTGCTTCCAGGCCCTTTGTAAAATCACACATGCCTATTTGTCTAAGTGTGCTCTACTAATATAAAGATTTACTTTATGTTGACGGGTGTGACACATTTGTTTGACCTAGTTGCTTACAAAGTTGTTATGGAGCTTTGTGCTCAAAGACGAACAATACATCGAATGCGGTGATTGACCCTAAAGATGTTATTTCAATAGATTTGAGGTCAAAATATTGACATTATCTGTGAGAATGGAAAGGTGCTAACAAAGACGAACCCGTGTTCCCTTTGCCCTTGACTAAGAAACTTTTTCCGATAGCCCAATAATTTCACATGCCTTAGAAGTTGAGGTCAATGATAATTTAAATACATCTTTGTCTTAACTAACTTAAACACTTTTTAAGAACAAAATTATAACGAAGCTATATGAATTTCAAAATGGATAAGACTTCAAATACAATCATTAATTTTAATAATATTTTTCAATAGACTTTATATTAAAATAATTTGAGATGGAAGCAATTTTAAGACAAAAATGAGGCAGGTTTTATCACATGCTACCTTTTTAGGGAAAATATTGGCCTACTTTTCATGAACGAAGGCACGTATTACCATGAAATAGAGATATATTTGTAAGAATATATATATATATATATATATGTTTTTTTTTATATTGATTCAAAAACTGAATTAATTTTTAATATATTAATATTTAAAAAGAAAATATTTCAGTTTGAACATTGATTACAGTATTATCTAAAATAATTTTTTTATCGACATTATCTAAAATAATTGATAAAAGAAAATTCCCAGTTTGATGAATGAAAGATTTTCTAAATATTTTAATATTAACATAAACAGTTAAACATGGATTGAATTTTAAATTCCATTTAAATTTTTTTTTCAGGATTTTGAAAGCATTTGTAGCACAGACACTTATACGACACAGACACAAATACAGAAATACGTATAATCTTCAAAATGTAGGACTTGGGATCACAAATTTATATATTATATAATTATGAATTATATAAATTAACAATAAAGATTTATCTGTACATGTATGTTTCAATTTTATTTTTTTTAGTAGAAAGATGTTTTTCATGATTGGTTCAAAATGATTTGTTTCTTATTTTTATTATGATAAAAAATAAGTTTGAGTTTTTAGAAATACATTATAAAAAATAAGTTTGAGTTTTTAGAAAAATTAATGTATTTCTCCTTTTTTAAATTATGTTACGTGTTAAAATTGTCAAAATCCAATACATATTTTTTAAATTGAACATTTTATTAATACATGTCGTATAAATGTCTTAACATAGTGATACGAGTATATGACATGATGACACCATTTAAAAGAAATGTTTGAAACTGATAAATAAATTGGTACTAGTATGTTGTTATCCGTTCCTAACTCAAATAATGTAGAGTGATGGCTATCACAGATCGCAAAATGTACAAAACAACGGCCGCCACGGGCTTCAATGATATAATAAAAAAAGAAACGTGGTTGGCATATTGAAAAGTGGAGGCATTTGAGAATATTAAAAAAGACAAAAATTTGCATCAAGAAGTAATAACTAGTCTTTTATATAAAAAAATTATAAGTTAAATAAATTAAAATTGCTATATAATGTCAACCACTCAAGTGCTTGTAATATATTATATGGTATCAGAAAAAATATAATTAATCACTCCAAATTTTATCTTTGCAGAAAATGGATGCTTTAAATTTTGATTTTATCCTAATTAGTCATTGAATAGTATAATTATATTAATAAATTATAAGTGAGACTAGGTCATTAAGGATAAAACAATTATTTTTATATAATATTTTTTTATCCGTTGAT